>NC_050105.1:104593897-109593897 GCF_902167145.1 Zea mays | reverse complement strand
CCCTCCAGTTGCTATTTCTGGCCTCCAACAATGCAGCCGAGTATGAAGCTCTGATCCATGGATTGAACATCGCCATATCATTGGGCGTCAAGAGATTGATGGTGTACGGAGACTCTCTGGTAGTCATTAGCCAGATAAACAAAGAGTGGGATTGTTCAAGCGATTCAATGGGAAAATACTGCACTGCCGTCCGAAAACTGGAAGATAAATTTGAAGGTCTGGAATTTCATCATGTAGAAAGAGATCGGAACACAGCAGCCGATGTGTTGTCCAAGCTAGGATCCAGTCGAACTCAGGTCCCACCTGGAGTTTTTGTGCAAGAAATACTACAGCCGAGCATCTCAATGGATCAAGCAGAAGAGTGTAATATTATAGATCAACCCGAGTCAGACTCTGATGACTGGAGAAGGCCAATCATCAAGTATATAAAGAATGAAGAGGAACCAGAGGACAAGAATTCAGCCGAGCGCATTGCCAGACAGTCGGCTCATTACACACTCATTGGGGAGACATTGTACAGAAGAGGTGCATCAGGCGTCCTCATGAAGTGCATTCTCTCATCTACTGGGAAACGACTTCTGGAGGAGGTCCATGCTGGGCAATGTGGAATACATGTAGCATCCAGAACACTAGTCGGGAAGGTCTTCAGGTCAGGATTCTATTGGCCAACATCGAAGAGTGATGCAGCCGAGTTAGTTCAGAGGTGCGAAGCTTGCCAATACTTGTCAAAACAACAACATTTGCCAGCACAGCAACTGCAGACCATACCAGTAACTTGGCCTTTCGCATGCTGGGGACTGGATATGATTGGACCTTTCAAGAAAGCTCAAGGAGGATACACTCATGTATTGGTAGCAATCGACAAATTCACTAAATGGATAGAGTTCAAGCCCATTGCTTCTTTAACCTCTGCTAAGGCCGTGGAATTCATACAAGACATAATATTCAGATTCGGGATACCAAACAACATCATAACTGACCTAGGATCCAACTTCACAAGTTCAGAGTTCTTCGACTTCTGCGAGCAAAAAAGCATTCAGATCAAGTATGCATCTGTAGCACACCCAAGAGCCAACGGGCAGGTTGAGCGAGCTAACGGGATGATACTAGAGGCACTCAGGAAAAAGGTCTTCGATAAGAATGAAAAATTCGCAGGAAAGTGGATAAGGGAGTTGCCCTATGTCGTTTGGAACCTAAGAACCCAACCTAGCCGAGCTCTGCATGGAAACACTCCTTTCTTCATGGTCTATGGGTCGGAGGCAGTGCTACCCGCTGATCTCAAGTTCGGGGCGCCAAGGTTGATCTTCGGAAACATAGCAGAAGTCGAGGCCACCAGGCTGGAGGACATTGATATACTTGAAGAAGAACGGCTGAATGCGGTAATCCAATCAGCACGGTACCAGTAGACTCTAAGGCGCTATCACGACAAGGTTGTGCGACAGCGATCCTTCTCAGTAGGAGATCTCGTCCTCCACCGAATTCTAACGGGGGAGGGATGGCACAAGTTATCGCCTTTATGGGAAGGACCCTTCATAGTAACAGAAGTCACTCGGCCCGGATCATATCGTCTCACTCAGATGGATGGCACAGAAGTCGGGAACTCCTGGAACATAGAACACCTCAGGAAGTTTTATCCCTAGCTGTATTTCAAAAGCTATCGGAACGACGATGTACTCTGTAAAGTGGAAATATGTCATCAATAAAAAAAGGGCTTCAAAGATACTCAGTTTGTTCACGATTGACTTGCATTCTTACTTAACTCGGGGTGACCACTATGCCCTGCTAACGGAGCAATCGGCTTAAGTCAGCAACGACTTAAGGCGGTGCAACATGCTCACGCTTACTTAACTCGGGGTGACCACTATGCCCTGCTAACGGAGCAATCGGCTTAAGTCAGCATCGACTTAAGGCGGTGCAACATGCTCACGCTTACTTAACTCGGGGTGACCACTATGCCCTGCTAACGGAGCAATCGGCTTAAGTCAGCATCGACTTAAGGCGGTGCAACATGCTCACGCTTACTTAACTCGGGGTGACCACTATGCCCTGCTAACGGAGCAATCGGCTTAAGTCAGCATCGACTTAAGGCGGTGCAACATGCTCACGCTTACTTAACTCGGGGTGACCACTATGCCCTGCTAACGGAGCAATCGGCTTAAGTCAGCATCGACTTAAGGCGGTGCAACATGCTCACGCTTACTTAACTCGGGGTGACCACTATGCCCTGCTAACGGAGCGATCGGCTAAAGTCAGTGGCGACTTAAGCCGGTGCAACATGCTCACGCCTACGCAATTCGGGGTGACCACTACGCCCTATTAACACAAGCAATCGACTTAAGTCAGCAGCGACTTAAGGCGATCTGACGTGATTACAATTACTCATATAAGGATGACTTCTATATCCCGCAAACAAATTTCATAACCATCGCGCATCATTTTACTACTGCAAATTTACAAACTAATGAATTCTGAAACAATATGAAAATAACAATATCGTCCAAGTACTGAAATGGCGTCCTCTAACAAAAGTCTGACCATACTAACCGCGCGCTTAGAGCACGCAAAAATGTTTCTCTACTTGGTGATATTTTTCTCAGGAGCGATCGATGAGGAAGGACGACTCGAGGAATCAGGGGCAGCATTCACATCAGCCCTTATATCTTCGGGAACAACCACGCCGGGTCTTCTCATCAAGATTCGCCCCGCCCGAATAGCCTTGTCCATGGCTCTGTCGCGCTGGGCTCTGAGAGTAACAGAAGTTTCTTCGGCAACCTTGGCAGCCAGTCGAGCAGTTTCTAACTCCTGGGCGATGGATTTCTTGGAAGCTCGGAGTTCTTTGATGGTAGCGTCCTTCGCTGATATCAGCTGCTTGAGCCGAGTCACCTCATCCGAAGATTCCTGCAGCTTACAGCGTTGGTTGTCCAACTCTTCCATGGTGAAGCGGTGACTCCTCTCCAGGATAGTCAGCGAGTTGCTAGAATCACGATACAATCTGTCAAGACTGTCGCGAGAAGCAGCAAGGATACGTTTTTCTTCCTGCAAACAAAAGTCAACTCCCTCAAAAACTAAGCAAGTAATAGGAGCACAACAAGGCAAAGCACAGTTTCATAAATCACCTTTTCAGAATTGAGCTGAGCGTGAAGAGAAGAACTCAGTGCATTGGCGTCATCTAAGGCAGTGGAGACCTGACCCAGTTCAGTCTAGCTCTGAGAGTACTTTTCCTCAAAGTCAGTGCACCGCTGGACCAATTCAGCCTGATCTCGGGAATGTTTTTCCTCAAGAGCGGAGATCTGCCGAGTCATTCCTAGCAGGAGACGATCAAACAAAAAGGGGTCAGAATGTAGAGCAGTCCACAGTGAAAGCAAAGAGAAGCAAAAAAGCACTAACCAGCGTTGGTTGCCTCCAATTCAGAGACGCGATGTTGAAGTGACACTGGATTCCAACATGCAAGAGACGAAGCTACTTCTGGGACAGAAGCACCCTGTAACCGCAGCTGGCTGGCCATTCCGTCCACCAAAGCCTGATGAGGAGAATAGATGAGTGTAATGACAGCAGTTCGTGCAATATAATTAAAAACTAAGCTAAAATACATCACAGTACCTGGAGGTTGGAAAATAACGAAGGGATCCCCAAATCAGGAGAGATCAATTGATAACCAGGCGTAAGGCCACCACCCGAAGCAGCTTGCAACAAACCAGCAGGAATCAGCTCGGTGCCATCAACAGAGCCCAACACTCGGTCAGCGGAGACGCTGCCCTCTAAAGCGACTCCCTGGTCCAAGGTTTGGGCTACCACCATACAGCCAGAGTGTGGAGGCGATCCCGCATGAACGTCCATGGAAGTACAGGAGGGAGACCCCGCTCGGACACCCTCGGGGGCTGGGTCATAGTTTGCACTGCCCACTTGAGCCGGATCATCCCCGGCAGCACCCTCGGGGGCTGGGCATTGGCTTACACTTCCCACCCGAACCAAGTCATCCCCGGCGACATCCTCGGGGGCTGGGCACGTGTCAACACCATCCTGGGGGTCCAAGTTCTCTGCGGTAGCCACCTCTAAGGCTGATGGGCCCTTAGTTACTTCCATAGGACCGGGACAATCCAAGTCAGTATCCTGACCCTCGAGATCGCGCTCCAAGGTCGACGAGGCACGGGATGACCTCAACCCAGCATCAAGCACATCAGCACAAACCTCCATCACACCATCATCTGCTAGCTCCAATAACAAACCCTCTGGAACCATATCCTCAAGAGTCTGATCAAAATTGGCCAGGGATAGTTCTTGCAGACCAATGAGGGCAGACAAAGCAGGAGAAGGAACTCCACTACTTTCACCGCTAGCAATGAACTGCCAACTGTTTTTCCGAGTCAAAGGAACTTCATCTTCTTCCTCCTCCTCGTCCACATTAGCAACACAAGCAGCACCCCCATTGGGATCAACAACAGATGGAGCACCCACATTGGGATCAGCAGCAGATTGGGTACACCCATTGGGATCAGCATCAGTAAATCCAGTCACAGACATTTCTTCAGCAGCAGGAACCGAGGTACCAACATCCCGATCCAAACTAGATACTCGCCGGAGGCGTCTCTTTTTCTTTTTCTGCTCATCAGCAGAAGGATCAGGTTGACTGGCTCGACAAGGGCGCCTCGGGCGAGTACTGGCAGGTTTCTGAGTATCCAAAGTTGTATCAGCCTCCGGGAGGGGTGCCACCACCGATGTCCCAGCAGGAGCAGCATCAGAAGAGTCCTCAGCCAGCAAATCAAGCATAGCACTTATCTCCGCATCGCTAGGATTCAGGGGCACCTCAAAGTGGACTTGTCGTTCATCATCAGGAATCTCCCCAAGCGAGGCAACCAAGGCACTAACTTCTTCAGCAGAGGGTCGCACTCTAAGGCCCAAACCGCCATCAGTGACAGGTGGATTCGACACAAAAAGGGTGAAGGCTTTAGGAGGAGGCAGGTTCCAGGCCGAGTATGCCACTGGGGCACCAACATTTGACATTTTGCCTCTAAGGATCATCTCAAGTCGGCTCACCAAATCTGCAGAGGGAATTCTTCTGTTGGTAACCCGAGTTGAGTCGGCTAGACCTCGATACAGATAAGCTGGGTATGCCCTGTCTTTTAACGGCTGAATATTCTTGAAGACAAAATCAGCAACCACAGCTTCAGCAGTCAGACCCCTCTCTTTCAGCGATCCAACCTCAGCTAACAACGCACCTACCTCAACTACCTCCTGATCTGTGGGGGACTCGGTCCAGCTAGGGGTGCGAACATCCGGCTGTCTTCCCGACCGAGGGGGGAGAGAGTTTCCATAATTCTCAACTATGAACCACTCCAAGCGCCATCCCTTGATACTGTCTTTGAGAGGGATCTCGAGATACTCAGTCTTCCTCCCGCGGCGCATCTCCAAGCTGGTACCCCCAACCAACTGATGTTGTCCCCCGGCCATCCCAGGGCGACAGTGATACAAGTACTTCCACAAACCGAAATGTGGCAGCACGCCAAGAAAGGCTTCACATAAATGAACGAAAATGGAGATTTGCAGGATGGAATTGGGATTCAGATGGGTCAAGTTAAGATGGTAGAAATCAAGGAGGCCGCGGAAAAAGGGAGAAATGGGAAGGCCAAGGCCGCGGAGAAGGAAAGGAGCATAAACAACGGACTCATGGGTATCCTCAGTTTGGACAGTAACCCCATGGCAAATCCGCCAAGAACAGAGTTCCCGCGGAGGAAGAACCCCGATGGACACGAGATGGAGGAGTTCGGGCTCAGAGATGACGGACATGTGGTTACCTGCGAAAGGCAATTGGTTGTTGGGGTCGATGGGAGGAATCACCACAGCAGACGAACTCGAGGCTTTCCTCTTGGGCGCCATCTCAATTCTACCGGCGAGCAGAGTGAGAGGCGAATTGCAGAGAGGATTTGGAAGCAAGAAAGCAAGAACTAGGGCACGGAAAGCAGAGGCGGCTAAAAGCGCAGCACTTATGGGATATTTCCGAGCCAGATACCGTTTCAAAAAGTGCCCAGTCAGCACCCGGCGGTTATTTCCAAAACATCGGCGTGCCACGTGATCACCCGGCAGATATTTCCAGAACACCGGTGCGCCACCTCATCACTCGGCTATCATCCTCAAAGTGGCCCACGCAACCTGCTGTCACTCGGCGTTACCTCTAAAACGCTGACGTCGCCCTCCAGTCGCTCGACATTACCTCTAAAATGCTGACGTCGCCCTCAAGTCGCTCGGCAGTTAGCTCTAAAACTCCGACATAATGTTAAGTCGCTCGGCAGTTGGCTCTAAAACTCCGACATAATGTTAAGTCACTCGGCGTTACCTCTAAAACGCTGACGTCGCCCTCCAGTCACTCGGCGTTACCTCTAAAACGCTGACGTCGCCCTCCAGTCGCTCGGCATTACCTCTAAAATGCTGACGTCGCCCTCAAGTCGCTCGGCAGTTAGCTCTAAAACTCCGACATAATGTTAAGTCGCTCGGCAGTTGGCTCTAAAACTCCGACATAGTGTTAAGTCGCTCGGCATTACCTCTAAAATGATGACGTCACCCTCAAGTCGCTCGGCATTACCTCTAAAATGCTGACGTCGCCCTCAAGTCGCTCGGCAGTTGACTCTAAAACTCCGACATCGTGTTCAGTCACTCGACGTCGCCTCTAAAACGCTGACATTGTCTTCAAGTCATTCGGCGCTACCTCTAAAACGCTGATGTTGTCTTCAGTCGCTCGGCAGTTACCTCTAAAACTCCGACATCATCTACAGGTCGCTCGGCATCTACCTCTAAAAGCGTCGAAACGATGCCAGAGTTATTTACATGCAAACTCCAAGGAAATCAGCTTCACAAATGAGCAGGATAATCATCACAGAGAAACCAACATCATTTCTTCATTAAGGGGAAGATAACATACTTACAAATCAACTCTTTATGAGTTGATACTTCCCTATTACTACTACTACATTACATTACATTACTGCTACTACTACTACACTACACTATACTACTCTACACTACTAAATACTACTACATTATTCTAACTATATTATACTAATATCTAAAAGACCAGTGGCATCTAGCCACTGGCCCTGTTGCTGCCGCCGCCGCTGCCGCCCCTGGTGCTGCCTCTGCTGCTGCCGCCACCGTCGCTACCGCCCCTGCTGCCGCCGTTGTCACCGTCCTTGCTGCCACTGCCGCCGCCCCTGCCGCTGCCGTCACCGTCACCGCCGCCACCACCTTCGTCGTCGTCGTCGTCGTCGTCCTCGTCCTCGCTGCCGCCGTCCGAGTCCTCCTCATCCGAGGAGTACTCCGACTCATCCGAGCCCTCGAGCCCGGAGCGCTCGATGGCCCGGATGTACGTCCAGACCTCCGCTGCGAGCCCCTGGGAGTCGTCTGAGTCGTCAGACGACTCACGCAGGGGGATGGGAGCCGGAGACCCCTCAGACTCAGAGGAGAACTCCTCCTCTGAGTACTCCGAGTCACCAAAATCCTCCGATGGAGGAGTTGGCTCACGCTTGCGCTTGTTGTTCTTGCCCATGGTGGAAGCGAAAGGGAGGGAAGAAAGACAAGCAACAGAGAACAGCAAGAGATGTGAAAAAGCCGGAGAGACAACGGCGTTATTTATAGAAGGAGAAGGCAACCGATCACCTCCAACCGCGGTCACTGAACAGTCGCAAAGCATTCAATAAGCACTTCAACCCGTCTGAAGACACGTCAGGCGGCTGACGCCGTTTCGCACAACACAACACCCATTGGGACTCCAGTCAACAGCGCGGAGGATATGATTACACCCGCTGTCACATCACATTACTACTCAGAAGCAGCCGGCTAAAACACTCAGCGTACCAAGCCGTCCCTTGCCCACACCCATTGGGGGGGGACACCCAGGAATTATCAGTATATTTTTCAAAACGGTCACATCTGTGCAGGGCACGCAGTGAATACCCCAAGACAAAAATGAGATATCAGTAAGGATCAGAGGAAAGCCAAATATAGTCAGTGAAGTACAAAATATGGCCGACAGAAGCGACATGAAGACTAGACAGAGAACGTCCATCAAATGTCCAATCAGTCGCAGAGCAAATAAATTACACTACCTAGCAAGATATGGATGGATTGCGAACTCGGCTGCAAAAGACAAAATACGTGCTGATCTCTGAAGCATAATATTGATGACATAATGCTGACCTCCAAAGCATAATGCGGATAGCTTCATGCCAATTTTTACAAACAGAAAGGATAATCTTCAGCAAAAAGACACAAAAGGAAGACCTTCGAATGGATTATCCTCAAAAATCCACTTGAAGGTCGGGGGCTACACCCATTGGGTGCACCTCCGGTGCACCCCATGGATTATCATTCCAAGCCAAGATAGTGCCGACTTCTAAGGCATGGGACAAGATTAAAGACAAGGATGGCCCTCAACCAAAACGCATGAGTAAAAATGGAAATAATTTCTGGTGAAGACCTTCGAGTGGATTATTTTCTAAAATCTACTCGAAGCTCGGGGGCTACACCCATTGGGTGCACCTCCGGTGCACCCAATGAAGCTCAGGGTCCTACAAAACGAAATGCCAACCTCTAAGGCACCAGCACGAAACAAAGCTTCGGTTTACGAGTGATCAAAGCAGGAGGAGACAGTAAGAAGTCATTTTCTTCAAATCGCCTGCAAGCTGGACCTGGGATCTTTGGGCTGATTACCTCTAAATTAACCCAAAGATCGGGGGCTTGTGGGGGACAGATATCCCCTGGGTCCACTAAAAGAGTAAAAGACCTCACGAAAGGCCCAAGGGCCCAATAAATCGTAAGGTCATTCTTTCGTGGGCCTGGGGAGGGACAATTAGCAAAGTAGATCGACATGAGGCCGGATTGATGCCAGCCCGGACGGCCCACAACGTCGAGCGAGCGACCACAACAGAGATCCGACTTTCCCGAGCTGGAGCCCCCATGCAATGGAGCCATGCGAGGATAGGTCGGCAGAACATATTGGGAGATAAACTCAAACAGTTCACTATCTTTTAGCTACACATTGTTATCATATCCACGTGTATTGCCCCACGGTCGAGTATATAAGGCCTAGGGGGCACCCCTTCAGAACGATCGACCCTATCACTTAGCCACCCACTTCAACTCTCTGCATTCTCAATTCAGAGAGCTCTCTTGTAACCTCATTCACCAAGCATACTCGCCAGGACGTAGGGTGTTACGCATCTTTAAGTGGCCCGAACCTGTAAACATTGTCCACTGTTCCTCGTGCAACTGGCACGAACCATTTTGCTACAGTCGTCGACACCGTCCTACTCCTAAAAACACCTTGAGGGGCAACCCCGGGTGTGCGGTCGGACCCAAAACACCGACACTTAGGAACGACTTCAGAGCTCTTCTTTTTTTATTTAATGCATATCTCTACATGTCCTTAGGAATGACTTTGGAGCTTTTCACCTTTACTCCATAGCTTTGCATTCACTTAGGAACGACTTTGGAGCCTTTTCACCTTTACTTGGTGATAAAATTTTAGCTCTGCTTTCCCTTAGGAACGACTTTGGAGCTTTTTCACCTTTACTTGGTGATAAGATTTTAGCTCTGCATTCCCTTAGGAACGACTTCAGAGCTTTTTCACCTTTACTTGGTGATAAGATTTTAGATCTGCATTCCCAAACGACTTCAGAGCTTTTTCACCTTTACTTTGTGATAAAATTTTAGCTCGCATTCCCTTAGGAATGACTTTGGAGCTTTTTCACCTTTACTCCATAGCTCTGCATTCCCTTAGGAACGACTTTGGAGCTTTTTCACCTTTACTTGGTGATAAGATTTTAACTCTGCATTCCCTTAGGAACAACTTCAAACCTTTTTTCACCTTTACTTGGTGATAAGATTTTAGCTCTGCATTCCCTTAGGAACGACTTTGGAACTTTTTCACCTTTACTTGGTGATAAGATTTTAGCTCTACATTCCCTTAGGAACGACTTCGTAGCTTTTTCACCTTTACTTGGTGATAAAATTTTAGCTCTTCATTCCCTTAGAAACGACTTTGGATCTTTTTCACCTTCACTTGGTGATAAGATTTTAGCTCTGCATTCCCTTAGGAATGATTTCAAAACTTTTTAACCTTTACTTGGTGATAAGATTTTACCTTCATATTGGGCTTTTGAAAGTTGAATCCTTCTTTGATCTTTATTCTCTTCATCCGAGGATACCGCTTCAACATGATTGCCTTTTTCAGAGAAATGTACCTTTATACAGGTATTACCTCTTTGGCACCGATAAAAAACTTATCCCCTTTGTAAGGAAAAAGGGTGCCGAAGCTTGGTATCAGACATGATATCTACGTAGCTCATCGGCATTCCATGACCTTGGAATGTCGTTTCCTTCCATGTCCTTCAATCTGAATGAGCCTGGTCAATTCGAAGCTAAGACCAGAAAAGGGCCTTCCCACTTTCTTGTAACTTTCCTGTTGTATCTGGGTTCGCTACCCTTCGGAGCACAAGATGCCCTAGTGCTATGCTCTTGAGCTTCACTTTCCTGTCTCTCCATCTTATGGTTTCTACTTGATATTTCCTTATATGCTCTATTGCTTCGAGTCTTGACTCTTCTATTGCATCCTTTGTAACTTGCTCGTTGTCCCGCTCTTGAGCCAAAGCTATGACTCTTGCTAATCCCATCTTGATTTCTTCGGGTGTAATAGCTTCGTCCCTAAAAAGGAGCTTGAACAATGTGAAACCAATAGATATTGATATTCCACACAACTTTGATTAGTTCTCCTGTCCATTTTGATAGAGGACGAGGTCCTATCTTTCGTGAGGTACGATAACTTGATTGGGTGGAGATATCGACGTTGATGATCCAAGGCTCCGAGCGAACGGCTCCTCGCAATCACTACACCACTGCTCCGATGGTTATCACTCGTGACACATGAGTGACCTCGCCACGAAGGCTTATCCCTGCAAGTGCAATAAAGAACACAAGCAAGAATAGATAGAACACAACCAAAACTGTGTTGATTACGAGTTGGGGTCTCACAAACCGATAAACGGCGAACTGTTCGATGACAGATATGATCTAAGCAAAATCCAAATCCTAATGTGGTGGTTGCTGCTGTTAAACTAGGAGTTAGGGGCATGCACAACCCCTAGAGGTACCCCTAATGGGCTCCAACACGATACACGGCCCGACAGCCCAACAAATGGTGTCGCAGCACCAAAACAGAATCTGAACGCTGACTTGTTTCGATGATTCCTATTGACTTCGGATGAAATTTAAGGTGGTTTCAGTTGGGTTGGAAACCATATCTCCTTATATTTCCATCCATATAAAGCCCAACCTAATCGTAGTTTGAATCCATCCCGGGCGTCCATTTTAGTGCAGACTGGTCCTAAACTCCAAGGTGGAGACGAAATTGAGTCGGACTTGGCTTTCTCATGTTGTGAACATCCTAGCTTCTCTTCCTTGATATCTTGGCTTTTCTCAAGTCCTTGTTGGTCCTCTCCAAAGTTCCTAATCATCAAAACATCCATGGCACCAAGTGTAAGCTCTAAGACATAATTGACTAGGTTAGAACGAACCTGGAGATTTTGTTATCGTGCAAGTGCTTGTGTTGTCGATCCATCCATTATTTGTATGGGAGTGATGTCCTCATCATCCTCCCCCACTTGAATTGGAGTCGTTCTCGACTCAGGCGGTGGCCAACAGGGTGGTCGAGCAACTCTAGGATCTACAAGGCCTTTAGGCCAAGAAACAGGCGTCGCTGATTTCTTGTAGATTCTGGACGTCATCTTGTTACGACAATTCCCATCAGCTCTGAGTATATTTTGACGTGGGACCAGATGAGTTGGAAATCTTATCTTCTTAGCTTTCCAACGGTACCTAAAACATCGAAAATGGAGTCTGTATGTGGCCTGGGCGTCCGTTTTCGTGAGACCCACTCCTGTAGTCTGAACCGAATTCATGAATAAACTGGACTTCAACTTCTCTTGAGGTTGGGAATCTATGATTGATTGGGCCTTAACCATATAGTTGACGTCCATGTACTCATCATTCTCCCCTTTTTGGTTTTGAGTCGTCCTCGACTCAAAGTCGTTGGTACCTGCATAAGGTGTTGATGTAGTGCTTGATGTCGTCCAACCTTGCTCCCCTTCTTGAAGTTGACCATGTTGTTGTAAAACATACAAAGAAGGACAAGTGGAACTGGACGTGATATGGTTAGCTTTAACACAACCCTCTAATTGATCAAATTGTTTCATGACAAAAGAAGATTTCATATTTGAACAAATATATACTCGATGTACCATATATTCTCCTTTCCAATTATATCTCCCAATAACATGATATGCATGTTTAGATAATCATAGCAATTTAGCACTAAAAGAAAGTTTCTCCTCTAAATTATTTAGATTACATAAAACATCAAATTCAATATAGCCCAAAGTATTTAAAGAAGATAACAATTTCAGCTCATTATGTGCACTAGTTATAGGATTGAATGTTCTAATTTTGGCACAATTAATAGGATCAGAAGCAACAATATCAAGTTTATTCTCTAGTTGTGGCATAGAAATAATAGTATTATCATCACACAACTCTTCTTTATCACAAGGGACAACAAGACAATCTTCTTGTAACAAAGGCAACTCAGATTCATCTGAAGGCATGATATCAGTAAAATTACTCAAAGTATTTTTAGTATCATCCATAGAAATAAATTGTTGTCTCATTAGTGCTTTCACATCAGTCCAAGTTTGTGGTTTCTCATAGTCATGCAAATTATTCCACCAAACTAACGCATCATTCGTTAAAGTACTAGCCACAATTTTATTTTTTCGCGTATCACATATACGACGTCGTGCAAAAATCTTATCCATTGATACTTCCCATTTAATATATTCATTTGCAATATTTACATCAAAATAAGAGAAAGATGGATATATAGAACCTGAGGGAGACAAATCAACATCAATGGTATGGCTCTCAAAAGCTTTAGTCAATGTGATCATCTTCTTCAATTCTAGATAGGAGACACACTCACCATTAGTAGTCTTAGGGTCCTTATCTTTGTCCGTTTGGGTCTTTGGTCCTGTCATTGTTAGTACAGAACAGAGACAAAAGGCAAAAAACAAACAATATGAACCCTACAACTACTCTCAGGGTGGTGGTGGAACACAGGTTATGAAAGTGTTTTACCCCGCTCTTACAAGTTTTTACTAGCACTGCAGGTGGCAAACGGTGCCCGATGTGACTGCCCAAAGAGTGTGGGTGTGATTGCAAAGGAGTACATGTTCTGCTCAAAAGAAAGGTGGAGCTTTAGGAAGACTCACTAAATATATATTTGTGGCACACAAGTCAGTAACAGATAGTAATGCTGAATAAGTGTTCAAAGTACTTATCCTAATTGCTGGCCTAGAGAATGTATTAGCACGGTTAGAGGAAGACACAAAGGAGGTGACAAGGATTTAGAAACAACAAGGGAACAAGTTGGACTGAAAAACAATCACAGAGGTACACATATCAATGGTGTTCCCGCTCATGCACACTCTTTTTCTCTTTTTTCTCTGATTTTTTACTTCTTTTTTCTTTGTTTTGTGTGCTTTTTTTGCACTTGCCTTTTTATATTCTCTTCTTTTTATCACAAGAGTGGCGTAAAAACAAGATACAACTCAAGAGTATCAAAAAAATTCTCGTCTGTCTTTTACAGATTTTATGCTCTAATTTTAACAGACTGTTTGAAAATTATAGGTACCTCCAATGCAAAAACAACATGAAAGTTGTAGATATTGTTTTTCTCTTTCTTTTAGATATATGGATCGACTGTTTTGGATAACGGAAGTGGGAGATAATACCTCGAAAAAAGACTTTTTCGAAATTTCGGGATCCAAAACAGATTTAATTCAAGTACAAATAACTTCTTGATAATGACGTTTTCTGGAAAACTCGTAAATACGAAAGATGTAGATAATTATCTAAGCTTTCCAGAAAGTATAAGAACACTAAATTCCGAGTTCGTATGCGAGATTTATTTTCAAAATACCAAACTGAACAGAAACTAATCTGATAAGGACGTGATGATGAGATAAAATAGGATCAGTTAGGATCGGTTTGTAGATGGGATCTATTTTGGAGGTCGATTTTGTAGGATGAAAGTGGATGGAAGGGATCAAACTGAACCAAAACAAATCTAAACCAGCAACAAGACTTTGACCTAGGACACAAACTCAATACAGCGGAATCTGAAACCAAATTGTGCAAAGGCTAAGGCGAAGGTTGTAGGTCAAGGGAGTTTGTAGGTCAACACTGATGTTTTTGGCTTTTTTTGTGGGTTATGGGATGAGCAAACCGAATTGAAAGGTAGTATTATATCTCACGGGCAACCTGAATCTTGATACCACTTGATAGAAAAGAAGGATCGATCTTCCGTGAGGTACGATAACTTGATTGGGTGGAGATCTCGATGTTGATGATCCAAGGCTCTGAGCGAACGACTCCTCGCAATCACTACACCACTGATCCGTTGGTTATCACTCGTGACACACGAGTGACCTCGCCACGAAAGCTTATCCCTGCAAGCGCAATCAAGAACACAAGCAAGAACAAGTAGAACGCAAACAAAACTATGTTGATTACGAGTTGGGGTCTCACAAACCGATGAACAGCGAACTGTTCATTGACAGATATGATCTAAGCAAAACTCAAACCCTAATATGGTGGTGGCTGCTGTTAAAATAGGGGTTAGGGGCATGCACAACCCCTGGAGGTACCCCTAATGGGCTCCAACACGATACACGACCCAACAACCCAACAAACGGTGTCGCAGCACCAAAACAGAATATGAACGCTGACTTGTTTCGATAATTCTTGTTGACTTCGGATGAATTTTAAGGTGGTTACAGTTGGGTTGGAAAGCATATCTCCTTATATTTCCATCCATATAAAGCCCAACCTAATCGTAGTTCGAATGCATCCTGGGTGTCCATTTTAGTGCAGACTGGTCCTGAACTCCGAGGTGGAGATGAAGTTGAGTCGGACTTGGCTTTCTCTTGCTGTGACCGTCCTAGCTTCTCCTCCTTGATATCTTGGCTTTTCTCAAGTCCTTGTTGGTCCTCTCCAAGGTTCCTAATCATCAAAACATCCATGGCACCAAGCGTAAGCTCTAAAACATAATTGACTAGGTTAGAACGAACATGGAGATTTAGCTGTCATGCAGGTGCTCATGTTGTCAATCCATGCATTATTTGTATGGGAGTGAAGTCCTCATCACATTTTCCCTTCGACAATCCAACCAATGACTTTGTGATTACTAGCAAGATTATGCCATTTGCTCTTTCGACGAGTCTATTGGACTCTGGATATCCGATTGAAGCAAAATGAATATTAGTTCCCACCTGACTGCAAAATGTTCTGAATGCTTTCGAGTCAAATTGGGTGACATTGTCAATAGTGATGGACCTTAGAATTCTGAAGAGACATATAATGTTTTGCTAGAAAAACTTTTGAATAGTCGCCGAAGTTATTGTTGCCAAGGCCTTTGCTTTGATCCATTTTGAGAAATATTCCACTACTACCACTGTGTAGTTTAAGTTCCCCTATGTGGGGGTTAGATATCCCCTGGGTCCTCACGAACACAAAAACATATCATGGGCCACCATGGGCTTCCCGATGGGTTGCTTTGCGGGATGGACCATTAGGCTGCAATCAGGTTGGGTGAACTTGATCCAAGGAGACAAAGACTGGACATCCGAGTTGTGCGCTGACCGAAGCACTGATATCTTGGGTAAGGAAGTTGCACGTACCTGAAGAGCTATACATTCGGCGTTAACTCAGCTAAGGGAGTGATCAAACTCCGGATAAGTAGGACTACGAGCCACGATAAAGGAGATATGTAGAATAGATAGTTATCACAACTTGTAAAGGGATAAATCTCTGGTCGTGTATATAAGACCAAGGGGGACCCCTACAAAATCATTTCATCTCACCCCATCACACACTAGCCCTCATCAACAACACCTAAGCACCCTCGTAGCTCACTTGTAATCCTCATACTCTAGAGAAATTCCAGTACATAGCCTCAACAGGAAGTAGGGTGTTACGCATTGAAGCGGCCCGAACCTGTATAAACCCTTGTGCAAGTCCAATGTGCTCCTCTATGTACCATCAAGTCGCAATCAATGCCAATGTCCTACCCAAAAGCATCATGTGGGTAACCCTGTGGTGTGCGATCGGATCACAAACATCGACAGCTGGCGCGCTAGGCAGGGGTTGCGACATTGATCTACGATGACTTCATGGCTATCGTTTTCAACTTCCCAGTCACCTTCAATGTTGTAGAGATCTTCTGCTTTAGATCCCTCTCCTGCATTGCAGATCAGGAAAAGGCATCCTGCACCGCATTGCGGATCCATTTAGAAAGAGATCTTCTTCGATGGCGCCAAAATGCGGGAGTAGGCTTGTCTCACCCAACTCTAGCAAGAACAGCGACGACGAACTCTAAGGCGCGAGGATCCCGACAGACTTCTGCCCTACGCAGATTTGCGCCTGCGTCCGTTGCGCTCAGGACCATTGTGGCACATGTGGCTCGGTCGACTGAGGCTGCACCTCTATCGCGGAACACCCCTTTGTCCACGTCACCCACTCAGGCATGGACTTGGATCACTCGGTAAAGGAAGAGAGTAACCCCGGCACTAGCATAGCCGTAGGGACATGACCGACGATTGTTCAGACCGCTCCGCTCTCAAGGGAGATGGCCGGAGCACGAAGCACGACACCAAGCTCTTTCTTCCCAGATGTCCTTTTTATCCAAGGAAGAATATAAGACACACCTATCTCTAATGACGAACCCACTGTACTGGGGGAGGAGCCCCCATAGCATGAGGCATGCCGATGTCAGAACGGGATCTTGCTCAACCCCTGAACGAAGCCTGCTCAACCCGAGACAGGGGAACAGGATCCTGCTCAACCCGTCTCCCGGGACGAAGCCTTTGAAGTAGGGGAAACCCCTGATGACAGAGCGCTCCATGAGCACCGCAATTCCCGACGCCACGATTGTCGCCACGCCCAGAAACGTGAGTGGGAACAAGTTGCACAGGATGCCAGGCTCCGACGTGAGAACCCGCTTCTCCCTCAAAACCTACTGCCTGATTTTTCTTGAGCACTGAACACGCCGAGTAAAGTCGGCGGCACCCTAGCTCAGATTGCCAACAGTTTGCCATGCACCTCGAACGCGGAAGGATACCGACAAATTCTCACTCAGGCCCAAAGCTTCAATGTTTCTTATAATATCCTTGAGTGGTTGTGATGACGGCACGATAATGTTTTGGGATTGGAAATAATGTCGAAACTTTCTTGAAGCCGTTAGGACTGCATAAAGAATCTTCTGCATCTCTTTGTAATTTCTTCTGGAGGGACTTAATACTTTGGATACGAAGTAAACAGACATCTGCCTTTTCACACCTTCGCTTACCACCTCTTGGACCAAGGTAGCAATTACAATTGCATGCGAAGCTGATACATAGAGTAACAGAGGAGCCCCTGGAGAAGGTGGAGAAAAAGTTGTTAGCTTTATTAAATAGTCCTTCAATTCCTCAAAGGCTTGTTGTTGAGGAGGAGCCCATTAAAAAACCTCTGCTGACTTCAGGACCTCAAAGAACGACATGCTTTGTTCAGCAGACCTTGAAATGAATCTGTTTGGAGAAGTAAACCTCTTTGCTAACCTCTGAGCCCCTTTTCTTGACTTTGGTTGCTCCATCCGAAGTATTGCTTCGATGTTTCTTGGATTTGCTTCTATGTCCTTTGTTAGCACGAGGCAACCTAGAAACTTGCCTTTTTTCACTCCGAAGACACATTTCTCAGGGTTAAGTTTTAACACCGCCCTTTGAAAATTAGCAAAGGTTTCTTGGAGATCTTAAATATGATCTTGTTGCTTCGTGCTTCTTACAATGATATCATTGACATAGGTTAAGACATTCCTACCTAGCTGCGAACTTAGCACCTTGGTTGTCATTCTTCTTAAGCTCCCACTAGCATTCTTTAGCCCCTCAGGTATCCGAAGGCAACAATAACTGCCACTGGGGGTTATGAATCTGGTCTTCGGCTCATCTACCTTCTTCATCCATATTTGATGGTAACATTAATAATTGTCGTGCATGGCTATTTTCGACAAAAGTGGGGATTATGTGGCCATTGATCATCGACCAGAGGCTCGTATACCACACCCCACATATGTTTCCTTACCGTAGGTCACATTCTTGGATTCTAGTGGAGACCATTTCTTGGTAAAAAATCCATAGGTGTTAGCCTTTGATATTATTGAAAATGGTCGTTCATGGTTATTTTCGACAAAAATGGGGGTTGTATGGCCATTCATCATGGACCAGAGGCTCGTGCACCTCACTCCACATATGTTTTCTTGCCATAGATCACATTCTTGGATTTCTGGTATAGATCGATTCTTGGTAAAAAAAATACATATGTGTTAGCCTTTGATATTATTGAAAATGACTGTTCTTGGCTATTTTTGACAAAAATGGGGTTGTGTGGCCATTGATCATCGACAAGTTGCTCGTACACGTCACCCCATATGTTTCCTTGTCAGAGGTCACATTCTTGGATTTCTGGTGGAGACCATTTCTTGGTCAAAAATCCGTAGGTGTTAGCCTTCGGTATTATTGAAAATTTTCGTTCATGGCCATTTTCGACAAAAATGGGGGTTGTGTGGCCATTGATCATCGATTAGAGGCTCGTACACCTCACCCCACATATGTTTCCTTGCCATAGGTCACATTCTTAGATTTTTGTTGGAGACCATTTCTTGGTAAAAAATCAGTAGGTGTTAGCCTTCGGTATTATTGAAAATGGTCGTTCGTAGTTATTTTGACAAAAATGGGGGTTGTGCGGCCATTGATCATCGACCAGAGGCTCATACACCACACCACACATATGTTTCCTTACCATAGGTCACATTCTTGGATTTCTGGTGGAGACCAATTTTTGGTAAAAAATCCGTAGGTGTTAGGCCACATGCCCTGGTATGGGATAGGGTAAGCGTAATCTCAGTCTTATCAATACTAGAAAGGCCAGCACACACTCGGAGTGGAGAGATGGCAAGAGTCGCGTGTATCTACCTGATAAGAGGTTGGATGGTGGGGTACTGTACACTTGGGGTGGTTTGAACCCGTTGTAGTCTTGAGATAACAAGGGGCAGGTTGGCATATGCAAGGTTTAAGTGCTACATATATTGTGTGGTTAGAGATCCCTAGCTAGGTAAATCAATTTGAAACACCGAGCTTCCTCGATTATGGTGTCTTGATCATCTTCCCTACATTGTAGTTAATAACTTAAACATAATTTTGGCTACAAGGAAGTTAACACAGGCTAAGTGAATGAGCTAGATTAGGACAATCTAGAGAAAGGTAATAACTTAACTTGGAAAATTAAAACATAGCTTAAGGATCCATTTTAGTAAGATTTTATGCAAAAGAGAGTTCTTGAAATTTGATGAGCTTCTCCTTGGTTCCCAAAAGCTAGCATATTCTTGAGAGCCTTTTCTTTAGTCGAGTAAGACTAGCAAAGTACCTTTGTACTCAGGGTTCTTTGAACCCAATGTTGCAGGTGAACAAGAATATTCCATGTGTTTTCGTTGTATGTGGGTGCCCCAGTCCTAAAGGATGACTAGAAGTGTGTGTGTGTGTGCTTGGGAGGGTTGCTACCTTCCTTATTATGTTATAACTAGCCAGTTATCCGTGCTTTGTTACGGTTGTTATATATCATATAAATATGTATTGAGATATTTATTCAAATATAATTATTGTTTATTGCTAAATACTAAGGTATGTGTGGTCTGGTGGTTAGCCTCAATTTTTTGGAGCAGTGGGGCGTGGGTTCGAGTGCTTGCGCTGCACTATTTTTTACGCGGTGTGGTAGCTACGTGGACGGGGTCGGGTGCTGGGCAGACGCAGTGGCTGGCTTCGCGAGTGTTGGGGTCCACAGGGTAGTAGCTGAGAGAGCATTGTGTGGACTGGTGTGTGGACTGGCGTGGGGCTCACAGGGCATGGCACCGAGGCGAGGTGCGTGGGGCAAGGGAACTAGTCGGGGGCGCGTAGGGCGAGCCCAGAGTGTTAGAGCGGAGGGTGAAGCCATGGTAGCACCAGGTGCCTACATTAGGTTCTCAATATAGTAGTATAGATAGTTATGGCACTTGATACAACCCAGGCTTGTAATAAGAAATATTTTTCTATATTGTAATAATCACTACTCTTTTATGTTGTGAACTTGAGTTTGAAATAAATGTGATATTATGTTATTGTAAAGTCTTTCGCTCTATCTCGAGTATATGTTTATAAATGTGATTACTATAATGTACATGTTATGAGTTTGTGATCAATCTATTGGGAAAGTATGAGAACGAGTTCTTTGAACCTCGACAGTCCCATTAGGTTACCTTGTATAACCATTTGAGACTATTATAGTGAAGATTGGTGTAAGTGGGTCCGAGTGACAGGGAGTGGTTATCGAAGAACAACCAGTTGTGTTGTGATTCACTTCTCGTTATTGTTATTTAGGGCCTCTTTAGGACAGCTCCATGGTGCTCCGGCTCCCCGTCAACCAGCGTCCGACAACCCACGTGCACAGCAGACAAACAAAGGTAGCGGCTCCGGCTCCGTGTGTTGCGTGAATCGCGCTCTCATAAGAATAGCTCCGCATGAGCGTGATTCCGTAGAAAGAGCCCGATCAATAAAAAAAAGTTGGAGCCGCAGTGTTTTGGAGCCCTCCCAAAAAGGCCCTGGAACCAAACAAGAGCAGGGATCTAGGGATACACCATCCGGCCATGCGCCTAAAAATCGAACTTGCTACTAAATTCCCAGTAACACTGAGCGGTGAGCGCGAGACACCCACCTGCATAGAAATTGATTTCATGTACTGCTCAGTGTTCACTCCCAGCAACGCCCCTGCATTTCTCTTCTTTTCTATTTGAACGGATCTCAGTCCGTGGCGTTTCATTTCGCCATTTTGTTGAACGGCTGGAAGACACGCTGGTGTACACTAGATTTGGATTGGAGAGAGGAGAGGCGACAGCTTTCAGACGTGCAAATGTGCCTAGGTTTTAGTGGCCATTCCTTACCAATTCGAAACTATCTTCTTCAACTTATTGTATTCACGATACCCCCTTGATATGTTAGACAAAAGAGCTACATTAACAAATGCCGAAAGTCTGTAAAATCTTTTACCAATAGATGGTGCTGGTAAGAACATAGTGATAGATTTCTTCCTCAAAATTAACGACTGGTCCAACTGTGCCCAAAGTACAAATGTGTTTGGAGAAGTGAGCAACAACAACTGTACTTGAGAAGAACTTGTATCAGTGGTAAAGATATTATGGTTCGGCACCCATTGCTTGCTTGTGGAAGCAAAACTTATCATACTGGAGGAACCCTCAGTACATTGTAGTTAGGTTCTTCTACACAATTATTATTTCCATGATTTTTGGAACCATTTGCTAGAAATTCGGTTCTAGAAGGTACGCTCCCTGATTGATTTCCCTGCTAGCAATTTATCTGAAGCAGGTGGCGGCGCTTCAGGCGACCATATTGGAAGGCTCTCTAGAGTCACGGTCTTGAACTCTATATGGCGTTCGCTGAAGAATCATTAATCATATACTGCAATGTGTCAGTTTTGGAGCCTTTTTTTCTTGATTGGGTAATTGCGCTCTATCAGCTGATTGCTCTTTGTGTTCAATACATATTACCATTTACCAGACCAGTCCTTTACGGGGCTCCCTTTATTTCAACATTGTAGATTGAATAATGTATTGACTGATCAAGTGCCCATTGATCGACTTCAGTGTTATTTCGTCTGAATTGATAATGTATTTTTCTGCTCCTATTTGTACACATGGTTGATTATAGTCAAACTGTGTGTGCGCCTTAATTTGTTTCCACCTTTTTTGTGCAATATCTTACCCTTTCTTAACTAGAGTTCTAAAACCCTTTTTGTGCAATATTTTTAATTGAGTTACTGAAAACAGGGCTAATCCATATATTTGTTGCTTTTTGGATCGTAACTATTTTCATTAACTTTGATCCATATTTTTTTTAACACTTGCAGGTACCTTGTCTCTGCTGATCTCACTGTCGGCTAGTTTGTCTACGTGGTGAGAAAGAGGATCAAGCTGAGCCTAGAGAAGGTCATCTTCGTCTTTGTGAAGAACACCTTGCCACCAACTGGTATAAATTGAACAAACATCGATATTCATCCATTGTTGATTTACTTGTTACCAGTTATTATTATTTGTTAGATCCACAGTTAGAATTAGGGAACTTCTACATGTTATCAAATCAACCTATGACCACAAGTAGAGATCCACACAATGCATGAGTTTGCTTTACTACTTTCAGAGTTGCCAGTGTTTAAACTTTTACTGTAACTTTTTCTCCATTCATAAACCATTCTCATATGCCTTGTGTGTCTGATATATCTCAACCACACATAACACAAGTAGGGATGCACAAAGCACTTATGCCTGCTTCACAACCTTCACCTTGAGAGTTGCCGATGTTTATGTTTAGCTTGTTTTTTCTGCTCAAACAAGACCAGAGAGAACAATAAACTGGACTTGGATAACTTAATCTAGCTGATCAACACATTTCTTTTGCACTTAATGTTTCTGGTCTTCAGCATCCAGGCATTACTTAGTGCTCCAAACCCTGACGACCCACTTGCTAACAATGTGGCGAAGCGCTGGAAGGCTAATGAAAATATGAGACTGAACCTGTAGAAACAGGTGAGGGAATAACCAATGAAGTTTAGGTTTTAGTTGCAGAATCTAGATGAACTTAGCTCATGGCATTTTTTAATGACACAGCCAAAGAGTGGACCCATGTACATGCAAGTGGAGCATGAGCTTTGTTTAGTAGAAGAAATGGTTACAATATGGTTTGAGACGATAGCACTGTGCTGCCAGGTTCCCGATTTTGTCATGGATCTCAGGTTGTAGCTATAGTTGCTTGTTGATTTTAGCAGCACCTCTATAGCAGTAACTCTTCTCTGCGTGAATGTTTAGATAGCCCATTTTGCTGGACAGCTAGCAGATCATATTCCATTATTAACCAGCAGCACAACTAGCAAATTGCTTAGAACTAACATGACTGCCCATATATGTAGACCACTTGATGCTTTTGTGTCTGATTACGTATTTATATATTTTTATTAATTATGTTCTTGTTCTTGCTTGTCTAAGTGTGCATGACATGAAGTAAAACTTAGGTTTATTTATAGGTCTAGGATCTTCAGGTTGAGCTTGAGAATGAGAAGCAAGAAAAAACAGAACTTCGACAAGTGTTTACAACTTGAAGATGGAATCAGAAACTTTAAGGGTAAAACATTTTGAGGAAATAGAGGATTTAAAGAAAACATATCAAGAAATTCACGCCCTCCTTCGCCAGTTGCTGAGCTTCAACCAGGTCAACACATTATAGGGCCATAAAGTTCCTGAGCCCCAATAGTGAACTATTGCAGGATGTTTCTGTTTTGAAATTTGGTTGTTGGTTGAACTATGTCTAGTTGTTTTATCAATAATTGGTCGCTAGTTGTTTACAAGTAGGACTTAGTAGGTCCAACTTTGTTGATTTTTGTTACTCGTAGCTCCAAGTTCTGTTGAACATTGTTGCTTTTTGCAAAATGTATTGTGACATATGAATTGGATCTTGTCTGCTATAGTTTTGGTATTGGATATGTAAATTTTGTGAAATATTTCATGTGAATTTGTACAGTTGAATGAGATTGCTCAAAAAATAGGCTACATATTTTGATTATATAAAATGGTATTCATAGAAAATTACAAATTAGATTTAATGAGGCCACAAATTTGGCCTAGCACTAGCACAAGCCATTTTATAAATTATGACAACAAAGTTCGTCATTGAAAAGTGTCATGTCATCATACCATTTGCCACATCACCTCCACATCACTAGTACGCATGAGTTTATGACAAAATCAGGTCCACATGGCAAGGCTTTAGCTGATTATTAGTGACTTTTTCTTTGGAGTAGTGACAATATGCAAATGCCATAAAATCTATGATGAAGTAGAATCATCACAATTTTAATGATAAAAAACCTTCAATTCGCCATAGAACATGTTTAGCCATGTCACATAGATGACGAACCAAAAACGTCACATAAGCGTCATAGATTTCAATCTATGACATAAATTCACTTATCAATGACACAAGATGAATGACACAAGGTAAGGTGTGTTGTAGTGAATCTTACCAATAGATTGAACACAAACCCATAACATGTACATTACAATAATCAACATTTGTAATCATACACCAGAGATAAATCGGAATACTTTACAATAACATAATATTACATTTATTCCAAACTCAAGTTTACAATATAAAAAGAGTAGTGATTATTACAAGCCTTAATAGTACCAAAGTACATAACTTATTACAATACTTGGAAAGGTAAAACCTTTCCCCAAAAAAGTTCACACAAAAAATTTCATGCTCCAGAGACCTCCACATGATAAAACTAACAAAAGTTGGAAGTATTAAGGACCTCTCCTTCAAAAACATAGGGAATAAAACCTTGAGTAGGCAATTAGTTAGCAAGACTTACCCGACTAAAGAAAAGACTTTTAAGGGTATGCTAGCTTTTGAGAATCAAGGTAAAGCTCATTAAGTTCAAGGACTCCTTTTTGCATAAAAGCTTACTAAAGTAGACCCTTAGGCCATGTTTTAACTTCACAAGTTAAGTTATTTCCTAAATCTAGATTTGCCTAATCTAGATCATTCACTTGGCCTAAACTAACTTTATTTTTACCAAAATTTATGTTTTAGTTATTAACTACGATGTAGGTCAGTGATCTAGCCTTCATAACCAAGAAGTAATAACGATTCAAATCGATTAATACCTATTTCGGGATCTCCAACCACATGACATATGTAGCACTTAACTTTTGCATATGTTACCCGGGGTTTCTCAAGATCAGAACGGGTTCACGCCATCTCTCAACACCAGAATGGGTTTCTCCATCCAGCCTCTTGCTAGGTGGGCAAACGTTACTCTCGCCATCTCTCCACTCCTAGTGTGTGGTAGTCTTTCTGGTATTGGTCCGGCCGAGGCAAGGCTTACCCATGACAAGGCATGTGGACAACTAAAAGGTCCTAGATCATGTAGGCTAACAATGGTAAGGTCCTTAATCGACGCAGACGTGCGATCTCTCCTGCTCAATGTCTGGTCTCCATTTAAACTATTTTACCAAAACCTTGTACCTGAGAGAGGTATAATGCTTGATTGATGAATTCGTCAAGGCCTTTGATGACTTCATCATCCTAAGCCTATTTTCTTTACAAAAACATTATTCAGAGATCAAAATCATTTTCAAACCTTAATTTATAAGCAGGGCTAAGCATTTCTGAATTTTTATAAAATAGGTATCATGGATGGTAATCAATATTCCAAGGAAGGTAATGCATTAATTATTTACCACACAACTTCTGTCACCTAATGCATCATATAAGGTGATAAAATTTTGTAAACAACAAGGGAAGGGGTGAATGCACCGGGCTTGCCTTGGTGTGGAGGAGATTCAGGTTCTTCTACTAATGTATCACAATTAACTTTATATCCAACTGGTGGGCACTCTGGCTCTAGAACAGACTCCTCTTATTCAATTTCTACTTCTTCTGGGAGCTCTACATGAAATAGTATGAGCATGAATGCATATGTTATGCCATAAAATGCAAACTTGAATAGAAGAGAACAAACTAACTTGTTGAATACAACTTTCTTTCACCGTGCAATACAAGACACTAAAACCAACTAGAAACCTATTATCTTAAATATCATGACAAGATATCTTGGCCAACTAATAATCTTCAGGGAGCTAAACATCAATGAACTTCACTTTAAAACCTAAGTCCATGAGCTAATTTTATTCTTTCTACCTAACACTTGATCCATCACTTGCTTTAACCTTAAACCTTTTCCATTTTTGCCAATATCAGGTTTTCTAATAAAAAAACGTCTAGACATGTTCAAACTTTACCCAGGGGTCAAATTGGGCATATTAAGTTTAACCAGAAACTTTCATAATTTTTAGAGCTCAAATTCTATTACTAAAATTCATATAAGCATTTTAAGAGCACTTTTTAATCACTTAAAATTTGTTATATGCTTTAAAAACACTAAAATCATTTTACCATAAATTTTGAAATTTTTTGAATCCAAAAAAATTAGTCTCACGATTTTTGCATTTTCCGTGATTTTTCGTAGATTTTACAAGTCATCGGCTAAATAAATAAAGGAAAACCGTGAGCAGTATTGGGCCGAATCCGACCCACGCCGGCCCAGCAACGGCGAAAACCGCACGCGTAGCGCACGACCCGCGCCCGCACACGCATCTTGCACGGAATCCCCTGATGTTTTAAACAACTAAAAAGAGATTGTAGCACTAATTCTATGTCTCGCTGACAAATGCACCAAGGTCCCTCTCTTTCGCCTCATTCACGAAACTAAGTCCACTATGGGACTCCGCTCGCGTGCTGGCCAACTCCCTGCCAGGCTCGCCGACGACGGCTTCCACCGGCGAAGCCAAACACACTCACACCATACCCGAGCCAAGGCGGCACTACCCCCTAAGGGCTTGTTCGGTTATTCCTAATACACATGGATTGGATGGGATTGGAAAAAATTGTGAAGAAGTTTGACTTGTTTGGGATTCAAACCCATCCAATCCCACTCAATCCACATGGATTGAGAGCTAACCGAACAAGCCCTAAGCAAATCGAGAGATTCTGATATTTGCTATCAGCATGAAACATGTTTGTAAAATTGTCATCAGACCCACATTTCATAGACCCAGTTGGACCCACAATTCATAGACACAGTGGTAATTATAACAAGAAGACAACATTGTGAGTGGTAAAAATTCAATTATCTCAAGCAAATCAGACCACTACAGCTCGGGACCTAGCCTAACCACGACGATGGTGGAGACGGAGCTCCGGTGAGGCCGTTCTCGAACCCACGGTGCAGTAGAGTTCAATCCAAGGCCACGGTGAAACAAGCTGGCGACGGTGGAGCGGTTTGCAGCGGCGTGCATCGGTGTCGCAGAGGCGTTCCCAAATACAGACTGCAGTAGAGTTTAAACGGGGAAGCTGGTCTGGTGAGCAACAAGGGACCATAGGGGGGGCTAAAATAAGGAATAAACAAGAATGATACGGGCCGACGTGGTCTGGCCACAGTGGGGTGGAGCACGGCGACGCCGGTGACCACTTTCAGAGGGAAACCCGCGAACAGGAGCTACGCCAGAGGGAGGATCTTGTAACGGGGCGGGTTAGGCGTATAAAGACATGGCAAAACTGCTGACGCGGCACCGGGATGTGAAGTGAACACCACTCCCCACCCCCGTCTGACAAAGCAAGTTTGGGCTTAATTTACTCATAATTTCTAATGATGATAGAGGGATCGTCCTTACTACCAATTGTTCACCACATTGTCCTCTAACTAAATGCTATAGAGACTGTAGGCCATAACACTATGGATCAGTCACAAGGAAGCTCCAAAGTTGAGCAAAAACTAACTGCAACCAATGTTTCAGTTAACTGAACTAAGGTTCAGAAAACTTTAGTTTGACAACATTGTTTAAGGCATCTTTTTCTCCCAGTTCCAAATAGTTTCAAGGGCACGACCTTTAGTAAGATTTACTCTCCAACTATAGCTCGCCAACTTTGATATAAATATATTCTACCAAAATCCCATGGATTAGGAGATACAAGAGCCCAAAGTTAGCTCATTGTCACTTCTTTTTTTTTCAGAAATCCAAAACTGAATCAAATCTGAAACTTTGCAAACCTCCAAACATGAAAGTTACTTGGTTTTTAAAGCTCTACAACTTTGGTATTTTGACTTTTGGCAAAATATGGCTAGATCTTGAATTTCACTTTTGGGTCCCAAATTAGGGTTTGAAATGTGCTTATTTTCTTCAAGTGATTTATCAACTTTGATCCATCCCCTTAAAGGCAAAGTTAACCTAGGTGCTAAGATCTACCTTTATTAATTAAAATTCAAGGCCAACTTGCCACTTGCTTTAGGGGTGATTTGTTCCCATTTAGCTTAAACAAGGTCCTTAAACTAAGTGTTGCACTCTAATAAACACAACACCACATTTGGCTTAAACTTTTGACCTAGTGAATGCATTCTAGGTGTACGAAAGGGAAATGTGCCTTTGGGCCATTTCTAATTGTTTTGGTGATTAAATGCTCAACACATTACTATGAACTTACAAGCCCTCATATGAGCATGAGCACATGTGTTTGTAAATCAAATTGAGGATTATAAGAAAAAGCACCTTTGGGCTTGAAAGTGGACATACTACAAACCTCTATGGTTCAAAGTGATAAAGGTATGTTTCTAGTACTTAGTCACTTGTTTTAGGTACTAATCAAGTTTGTCTAAGTGCTAGGAATCATATGGAGTCGAGCCAAAAGGAGCAAAAGAAAGTTGACACAAAAATGAAGAAGTTGGGCTGAAATGGGCAGCACCAGATGGTCCGGTGCCACCCACAGGATAGTCTAGTGTACACCAGACAGTCTGGTGTCCGTACGGTCGAAGTGGCCACTCTCGGGCTCAATAGGCCCTGATGGCTAAAATTCATTGAACGGTCTGCGCCGGGTGCCAGACAGTCAGGTGTGAGAACAACCAACGACTATCAACCACATTATCCAGCAACCAACGGTCAGATGGAGCACCAGATTGTCCGGTGCCCCCACCAGACAGTCATGTGCCCATCTGAAATGGAAAGTAACAAATCAGGGATCTTTTGACCCTTGTATTGTGCACTATCCGGTGCGCCACCAGACAGTCTGGGGCACCCGCAGACAGGGAAGACTGGGAGCTTCCAAATGAAGCTCCAATGGCTCCTAGGTCTCTTGGGGCTATGAAAGGACCCCCTAGACGACATGGAGGAGTACCAAGCATACTTTGAGCACACCACAACTCCGAGACTCTACGACCATGCTTTTGATTTGTTAAGGAGAGATTTGAGTGCGCTCTTGAGATGTGACTCTGTCGTTTTGATTCGTGCGCTCTCTTCTTTGCTTGTGTGCGTGGTGTAACTGCGATTGTGTTCTTGTGTGCATTTCTACTCCGCT
Source organism: Zea mays (assembly GCF_902167145.1). NCBI lineage: Eukaryota > Viridiplantae > Streptophyta > Magnoliopsida > Poales > Poaceae > Zea > Zea mays. The sequence continues at coordinate 109,564,753 of NC_050105.1, read as the reverse complement.
CCTTACTCCATATTTGAATGTGATCATTTGTGTAAGGTGTGAGACTCCAATTTGTGGAGATTCCTCACAACAGGATATTGATATAAGGAAGACAATTGTGGCACTCAAGTTTGATCTTTGGATTACTTGAGAGGGGTTGATTGCAACCCTTGACCAAAGGAGGTCATCACTATGTGGAGTAGGCATTAGCCGAACCACGGTAAAAATAGTTGTGTTTCTTGTCCATTTTACTTATTGTGATTACTGTCTTCTTGAGTTCTCATACTCACTTGCAATATTGCTCGTAAGTTTAATACTCATCTTAAAGGAGCAATCAAGTGAGGAGTTCTCTTTTCTTCTCTCTTCTCATCCTAACTTGGTTTTTGTTCTCACTAACACATTTTATAAGTGCTCTCAATTGGTATATCAGAGACGTTCTCTTCATCAATGGACTATTCGCCCGAAGAGATGAATCCTAATGCAAAGGGGATTATTATGATTGACGACAAGGAGGAGACCATAAAAACAATGAGCCAAAGGGAGATAAGCCCATCGACTCAGGCTCAAACAACAAGAAGACAGATGAGAAGAAGAAGAGGTGCATCAAGAGGATAGTCTACTATGACAATGATACCTCTTCATCTTCACCAATGGACAACGACGATGATGACTCTTCTTCCAAGAAAAATACGGTTAAACAAAACTATTATTTTGATTATTCCCATATTCCGTATAACTCCAATGCTCATTTATTGTCTATTCCTCTTGGCAAACCCTCTGACTTTGATGGGGAACATTATTCTTTTTGGAGTCATAAAATGCGTAGTCATCTATTTTCTCTTCAGCTTAGAAAATGGAATGCATTTCGATAGTAATGATAATGCTATATTTATTCATGAGAATATTCATAAAAATGCCCAGACTATCACTCTGCTTTTAGCATCTCTATGCAGGGATGAATATAATAAGGTTAGTGGCTTGAATAATGCTAAGGAAATATGGGATACCCTCAAAATTGCTCATGAGGGAAATGATGCCACAATGATCATCAAGATGGAGTTGGTGGAAGGCGAGTTGGGGAGGTTCACCATGAAAAGGGGTGAGGAGCCAACTGATACGTACAATAGGCTCAAGACCCTGGTGAACAAGATCTGAAGCTACGGAAGTACAAGATGGACAGATCATGACGTCGTGCGTCTCATGCTAAGGTCATTTACTATTATTGATCATCATCGTGTTAATCTTATTCATGAGAACCCTAGGTATACCAAAATGTCACCCGAAGAAATTCTTGGTAAGTTTGTGAGCGGATGCATGATGGTAAAAGAAACAATGTACGTCGATGACATTGCCAATGGACCTCTTCCTCACTACGAGTCACAACCCGTTGCACTCCAAGCAACGACCAACAAGGAGGCGCTTCCCAACAAGGTGGCGCAAGTTGAGGCGGCCGACCTTAATGAGGAAGAAATGGCTCTTGTGATCAAGCGCTTCAAGACCACTTTGAAGGGACGCAAGGACTACCCCAACGAGAACAAATCAAGGGGAAAACGTTCATGCTTCAAGTGCAGTAATTTCGGTCATTTTATTGCTCAATGTACCAATAATGGAAATGACCAGGACCAAGACAAGAAAGGGAAAAAAGAGAAGAAGTTCTATAGGAAGAAGAAGGGTGAGGTGCACATCGGCAATGAATGGGACTCGGGCTGCTCTTCATCTGACTCTGACGACGAAGGACTTGCTGCCTCTGCCTTCAACAAGTCTTCTTCCTTCCCCAATGAGCAACACACTTGCCTCATGGCTAAGGAAAAGAAGGTACGTACACGCGTCACTCCTAAGTACACTTCTAGTGATGAGGAATCTGATGATGATACGGATCATGGTAATCTTTTTAAGGGCTTAGATAGCTCTAAAGTAGACAAAATTAATGAATTAGTTGATGCTCTTAATGAAAAGGATAGACTGCTAGAGAAGCAAGAGGATTTACTTTATGAGGAACATGATAAAGTTATAGAAGTTGAAAAATCCCTTGCTTTAGAAGTAAAGAAGAATGAAAGACTAGTTTGTGATTTATCTTCATGTCATTCTACTATCACTAGTCTCAAAAATGCAAATGATGATTTAACTGCTAAAATAGACAAGTTGAATGCATCTAGTTCTTCCATGGAGCATGTTTCAATTTGTACTAAATGTAAAGGTCATGATTTTGATGCTTGTAATAATCATGTTTCTACTATTGCAAAATTAAATGATGATATTGTTAAATTAAATGTTCAACTTAAAACTTGCAAGAATGAAGTAGAAAAAAATAAATTTGCTAGGGATGCCTTCACCATTGGTAGACATCCCTCCATTAAGGACGGACTTGGTCTCCAAAAGGGAACCAAGGACACTAAAAGCCAAAAGGTCCTCAACTTCACAAAGGAGAAGGAGAAGGCGTCTATGGCTAGTAGATCGCATTCTATTCATGAAAAGAAGAACCATGCTTATTTTTATTCTCATTGTAAGGAAAATGGACCTTGGCCCATTTGACTAAATGATTTTAGGCACCAACAACTTTGAGTCAAGGACAACTCAAAACCAAGAAAGGGAGAATGATGGTGACATGCACACCAACTATATGGTCAAGGCCCAATAAATGATGGAGTTCCAAGCTCAAGGAGAGTTGAGCTCCAATTTATTTGCGAGTCTGGTTCGGACTGCAAGAGTGGGCCTCACGAAAATAGATGACCAGGCCACATAGAGACTCTGTTTTGGGCGTTTTAGACATCGTTGGAAAGCTAAGGATATAAGCTTTCCAATCCAATTGGTATCACATCAAAATACGCTGGAAGACGATGGGAAACATCATAATAAAATGACATCTAGAATCTATCAGAAATTAGTGATGCTTGTTTTTGGGCCGGAAGGTCTTGTACACCCTAGGGCTGCTCAGCCACTCCCTTGGCCATCGTTTGAGTAGAGGATGACTCCAATTCAAAAGGGGATGATGATGAGGACATCACTCCTATATATACAATGCACGGATCAATAACACGAGCACATGCACGACAACTAAATCTTTAGGTTCGTTTTAACCTAGTCAATTGTGTTTTAGAACTTACACTTGGTGCCATGCATGTATTGACGATTAGAAACCATGGAGAGGACTATCAAGGACATGGAAATAGACAAGGTGTCAAGGAGGAGAAGCTAGGACGTTCATAACAAAAGAAAGTCAAGTCCAACTCAACTTCATCTCCACCTTGAAGTCTAGAACTAGTCTGCACTAAAATGGATGCCCAGGATGCATCCAAACTCCATTTAGGTCGAGATTTATATGGATGGAAAGATAAGAATATAAGATTTTCGACCCAATTGGTCTTGACTTCAAATTTATTCGGAGTCAACAGGTATGGAAACAAGTCTATGTTCAGATTCTGTTTTGGTGCTACGACACCATCTTTTGGGTTGTTGGGCCATGTATCGTGTTGGAGCCCATTAAGAGTGCGTCCAGGGGTCTTGCATGCCTCTAAACCCTATTTTATCAGCACTCGCCACCACCATTAGGGCTAGGATTTGCTTAGATTCATTATGTCATCGAACAGTGTCGTCGTTCATCAGTTTGTGAGACCCCACCTCGTGATCAATAAGTTTTGATTGCGTTCTTCCTGTTCTTACTTGTGTTTTTGATTGCGCTTGTAGGGATAAGCCTTCGTGGCGAGGTCACTCGTGTTCCATGTGAGATAAACAACGGAGCAGTGGTGCAGTGATTGTGAGGATCCATTCACTTGTAGCCTTGGATCATCAACATTGAGATCTCCACCCAATCAAGTTATCGTACCTCTCTGAAGAGTTGGGTCTTGCCCCTATCAAAGTGTGTTCCTGAGATGGGTTAGTTTGGGACACCACACTTGTTTCTGAGGTGGGACTCTCACAGGCTCTACAAGCATTCCATATCTCACAACAGGGGTGGCAGATTTGGGTGGAGTGATTTTGACAAGCTTGGAGGTGGTTGGATGTTTTTCCGATGGTGTCAAGCCACTGCACTCACCAACCTTATCAAAAGAAGTGTCGCTCCCCTCATCAATCAAACAACTACAATATTGCATCGAACCTAACTAATACTAAATTTACCAAATCAAAACCCCTCAATAGATGATCTAACAACTCTGCTACACTGCCACTTGGTAGCCCCTGCACAACCATCGACCATCGTCTTGCTTGTGCCGCTGCGTGCCTACGTGGGCATGTCACTGGCGTATGAGTGCACATGTCCAAATGGTCTGAGTTTGCTAGACGACCCATGGCCTATAGATGGTAATGGATAAATACCCACAGGGTATTTGAAAGTCGCCTAGAGGGGGGTGAATAGGCAAATCTGAAATTTATAAACTTAAAGCACAACTACAAGTCGGGGTTAGCGTTAGAATTAAAGTCGAGTCCGAAAGAGAGGGCAAAAACAAATCACAAGCAAAAACGACGGATGACACGGTGATTTGTTTTACCGAGGTTCGGTTCTTACAAACCTACTCCCCGTTGAGGTGATCACAAAGACCGGGTCTCTTTCAACCCTTTCCCTCTCTCAAACGGTCACTTAGACCGAGTGAGCTTCTCTTCTCAATCAAACGGGACACTGAGTCCCCACAAGGACCACCACACAATTGGTGTCTCTTGCCTTGGTTACAATTGAGTTGGAATCAAGAAAGAATGAAGAAGAAAAGCAATCCAAGCGCAAGAGCTCAAATGAACACAAGTCTCTCTCTCTCACTAGTCACTATTTGATTGGAATGATCTTTAGACTTGGGAGAGGATTTGATCTCTTTGATTGTGTCTTGTATTGAATGCTATAGTTCTTGTAAGGTGTTTGAAGGCTGAAAAACTTGGATGCCATGAATGGTGGGTGGTTGGGGGTATTTATAGCCCCAACCACCAAAAGAGCCGTTGGTGGAGGCTGCTGTTGCATGGCGCACCGGACACTGTCCGGTGAGCCAGCCACGTCACCCGGCCGTTGGATTCTGACCGTTGGAGCTTCTGACATCAGGGCCACCGGACAGTCACTGTTCACTGTCCGGTGCGCCTTCTGGCGCCTGTCCTGACTTCTACGCGCGCAGGCGCACACTGTAGCGCATTTATTGTTCTTGCAGACGACCGTTGGCGTTGTGTAGCCGTTACTCCGCTGGCGCATCGGACAGTCCGGTGAATTATAGCGGAGCGGCTCCCAGAATTCCCGAAGGTGGCAAGTTTGGAGTCGGGTTCCCTGGTGCACCGGACACTGTCCGGTGGTGCACCGGACAGTCTGGTGCGCCAGACCAGGGCACACTTCGGTTGTCTTTTGCTCCTTTTATTTGAACCTTTTCTTGGTCTTTTTATTTGTTTGTTGTGAACCTTTGGCACCTGTAGGACTCATAATCTAGAGCAAACTAGTTAGTCCAATTATTTGTGTTGGGCAATTCAACCACCAAAATCAATTAGGAAAAGGTGTAAGCCTATTTCCCTTTCAATCTCCCCCTTTTGGTGATTGATGCCAACACAAACCAAAGCAAATGTATAAGGCATAATTGAACTAGTTTGCATGATATAAGTGCAAAGGTTACTTAGAATTGAACCAATATATATTCTCATAAGATATGCATGGATGCTTTCTTCTATTTTAACATTTTGGACCACGCTTGTACCACATGTTTTGTTTTTGCAAACTCTTTTGGAAATTCTTTTTCAAAGTCTTTTGCAAATAGTCAAAGATATATGAATAAGTTTTTTAGAAGCATTTTCAAGATTTTGAAATTTTCTCCCCTGTTTCAAATGCTTTTCCTTTGACTAAACAAAACTCCCCCTTAATGAAATCCTCCTCTTAGTGTTCAAGATGGTTTTAGATATTAAGTTTGAAAAAGGGGTATTCCAATTTGAAAAATGTATCAAAATAAGATACCAATTTGATATTTTTTAAAAACATACCAAATTTTGAAACTGGTGGTGGTGCGGTCCTTTTGCTTTGGGCTAATATTTTCTCCCCCTTTGGCATGAATCGCCAAAAACAGATACTTGTGAGTGAAATATAAGCCCTTTACTACTTTCTCCCCCTATGGTAAATAATATGTGAGTGAAGATTATACCAAATTGGAGAGCGGTGCGGAGCAACGGCGAAGGATGAATAATTCGATGGAGTGGAGTGGAAGCCTTTGTCTTCGCCGAAGACTCCTTTTCCCTTTCAATCTATGACTTAGCATGAAATGCACTTGAAACCACATTAGTCATAGCACATGAAAGAGAGATGATCAAAGGTATATAAATGAGCTATGTGTGCAAAATATCAATCGAAATTCCTAGAATCAAGAATATTTAGCTCATGCCTAAGTTTGGTAAAAGTTTGCTCATCTAATGGCTTGGTAAAGATATCAGCTAATTGTTCTTTGGTGTTAATATATGCAATCTCGATATCCCCCTTTTGTTGGTGATCCCTTAAAAATGATATCGAATGGCTATGTGTTTAGTGCGGCTATGTTCAACGGGATTATCCGCCATGCAGATTGCACTCTCATTATCACATAGAAGAGGAACTTTGGTTAATTTGTAACCATACTCCCTGAGGGTTTGCCTCATCCAAAGCAATTGCGTGCAATAATGGCATGCGGCAATATACTCGGCTTCGGCGGTAGAAAGAGCGACAGAATTTTGCTTCTTTGAAGCCCAAGACACCAGAGATCTTCCCAAGAACTGGCAAGTCCCTGATGTGCTTTTTCTATTAATTTTACACCCTACCCAATCATCATCTGAATAACCAATTAAATCAAATGTGGATCCCCTGGGGTACCAAAGGCCAAACTTAGGAGTATAAACTAAATATCTCAAGATTCGTTTTACGGCCCTAAGGTGAACTTCCTTAGGATCGGCTTGGAAACGTGCACACATGCATACAGAAAGCATAATATCCGGTCGAGAAGCACATAAATAGAGTAAAGAACCTATCATCGATCGGTATACCTTTTGATCTATGGATTTACCTCCCGTGTCGAGGTCGAGATGCCCATTAGTTCCCATGGGTGTCTTGATGGGCTTGGCATCCTTCATCCCAAACTTGGTGAGTATGTCTTGAATGTACTTCGTTTGGCTGATGAAGGTGCCCTCTTGGAGTTGCTTCACTTGAAATCCTAAGAAGTACTTCAACTCCCCCATCATAGACATCTCGAATTTTTGAGTCATGATCCTACTAAACTCTTCACATGTAGATTCGTTAGTAGACCCAAATATGATATCATCAACATAAATTTGGCATACAAACAAATCATTTGCAAGTGTTTTTGTAAAGAGAGTAGGATCGGCTTTTCCGACTTTGAAGCCATTAGTGATAAGAAAATCTATTAGGCATTCATACCATGCTCTTGGGGCTTGCTTGAGCCCATAAAGCGCCTTAGAGAGTTTATAGACATGGTTAGGGTACTCACTATCTTCAAAGCCGGGAGGTTGCTCAACATAGTCTTCCTCCTTGATTGGTCCATTGAGGAAGGCACTCTTCACGTCCATTTGATAAAGCTTGAAGCCATGGTAAGTAGCATAGGCAAGTAATATACGAATTTATTCAAGCCTAGCTATGGGTGCATCGGTTTCACCGAAATCCAAACGTTCGACTTGGGAGTATCCTTTGGCCACAAGTCGGCTTTGTTCCTTGTCACCACACCATGCTCATCTTGTTTGTTGCGGAAGACCCACTTGGTTCCTACAACATTTTGGTTAGGACGTGGAACTAAATGCCATACCTCATTCCTTATGAAGTTGTTGAGCTCCTCTTGCATTGCCAACACCCAATCCGAATCCCTTAGTGCATCTTCTACCCTGTATGGCTCAATAGAAGACACAAAGGAGTAATGTTCACAAAAATGAGCAACACAAGATCGAGTAGTTACCCCCTTTTGAATATCACCGAGGATGGAGTTCACGGGGTGATCTCGTTGTATTGCTTGGTGGACTCTTGGGTGTGGCGGTCTTGGATCTTGTTCATCTTCCTTATCTTGATTATGGGCATCTCCCCCTTGATCATTGCCCTCCTCTAGTCTGCTGTGACAAGAACTAGTCTGAATTGTCTAAAACAATTCCAATGCCAGCAACACACACTACGATGGTATAGGTCTACTCATGAACTTAGTGCCGCACATAATAGATGATGGGTCCTAGTCACATTTACCAGCACAGATAAACATATTAACAGCATTGGACCTCTAGCAAATACAGTTCATACCATCTAACTGCATAGGCACAGATAAACATATTTACTCTTTTGCAGAGTGTCACTTCTATTGAAATCTTCAATATTTAGGGTTTAGGACATAAGATTTTTTTTATGTCCTAATGTTTTTATGCTATTACAGGGCTATCTAGATGCTCCTTTATCACCACCAACAGATGTTCGTCCTGCTATGAAACGACAAGTATGTATCTCTATGAAAATATATAAGTTTACTGATTTTTTGCACATATATCTGAATCTTATATATATATATATATATATATATATTTCCCTATAACAGCGAATTTATTGTCAACTTCGTAGTGAAGATTCTAGTATGTTTGGTGAACGGAATAACACAATGGTATGAATGCATTACCATGAATTCCATCCTAGTTTTAAAATTTTCAAGTTGTCATTTATCCAATAACTCTACAGGAGGATGAAAACGAAGATGATGAGTACGAGGAACTGCACTCACACTACAAATGTTCTAAAATTCAGGATAAGGTTAGTACATTATGAGTACGAGGAACTGCAATCATAGATTTACTCCACCCTAAGGCCATACTGAAGCAATCATATTTTTGTCCATGTTAGAAATCTAGTTTATATGATAGTGTATACATGCTGAAAGTAGCAGCAAGCATCAGATTTCCTATACTACGTTCCATAGTAGTTCACTGATGTGTGTTCTTTAAATGCAGAGCAAGCCACCACAGTCACGACGTGAAGCACTCCATGCTAGTAGAGTTTCTGCATCAATAAAGGTAAAAACAACAGTACTAATGCAACCAAGGTGATCAATGTGGTCCTTTTGAAACTCAGTGTACTCTACACGTCTCGGAAATCCTCTAATTATGCACCAATTAAGAACCATCAAGTAACTATTTATTAGTAAAAATTCTTATGCATCCTGCATATTTATAGCTACTTGCTAACCACTAACATCCAAAATTCACTTGTAGGTTTCCACAGATATTTTCTTAAAGAGCACAAGATATCCAAACAGGAAGGTTGCCTTAGGCAGAGTACTTAGCCAGGACCCCAAAACCAAAGTTGGAGATGTTGCTTTAGGCAAAGAATTTTGGATGGTGTGTGTTAGTCTGGTATCTGTGCGCAATGAACCACTAATAAGGCCATATAACAACTTCCAGGTTCTTGGACAAGTAGGCAATAATCCAATTGCATGGCCTTCAAGTTGTGTAAGTTCATCACTTCACTTAACAAGACATTATTCTCCTCATTATTGCATTTGGTTAAAGTATTCTAATTCATTCCTTTTGTAGATTGAAAAGGTTAACTGATAACATGGGATGAATAATAGCGCCGGGATTGCTAAGGTATTTAATTGGCCCCATAAATACTCTATATCTCCCATGAATAGAGACATCAAGTTTGAGCTAATAGGTTAGGAGACATCAGTGTGTTAGATGTACATATATAAATTTTGGCAGGGCCATTCATTTGGGAAGCCCTCACTGATATATGACACTAATAAAACCATAGTAGGGGGGTTTGTGTGACCAAATCTTGAATGCCATAGCCAAGCTGCATCATCTAGCTTTGACAGCAAACAAACTGGAGGTATCACACTCAACTGTACTGTGTACAGTCTGTTCCCAGTGCGAGGTGCACTGACCAACAGGTTATACTCTGGATCAAATACTTTCAGTCTACCAGCAAATAGTCTGATGTCACAGCCTGCTTCCTCTAGTTGTCCAAGACTAATTATGTTGCTTTTCAATTGTGGAATGTAGTACACACTAGTGAGTACCTTGTGGTCACCTTGTCTGGTTTTCTTCACCACCGAACCTAGTCCACATATTTTGACAGTAGACCCATCACCAAACTTCACTGACCCACTGACAGTGTCATCAAGTTGAGAAGTGTCATGTGGTTACTAGCTCCAGTGTCTAATACCCAGACTTCATCTGAACAGACTGCAGTCACTACTTTTTTTTCAGACAGGAGTATTTCCTGAGAAGTTCCACCTAATGAGTCTTGCACCTCAGCGAAGAGTAGTGCTGCATTCTCCACATCTCCAACTGCAACATTTGCCTCCTGTTGTTTGTGATCCTGCTTATCTCTTTTTGGTCTTTTACTGTCTTCTGCCCAATGATCATAGATGCCACAGTTTCTGCATCTCCCTTTTCTTCTAGGTGTTCCTTGTGATGTCAATTTGACCTTGTGAGGAGTACTGGAGCTAGCACCTTCAGATTTGTTAGAAACCTTTGCCTGTCACTGGTTTGTCCCTCCACTATTACTGTTCTTGTGTGAATTGGACTAAAACCTTTGCTTGTGTCTCTCCAACCATTCCTCTTCAGCTAGTAGCAGTCTTCCTGCTTTGTCTGTGACTTGCTCCAGTTTGTCTTCAAACCGATCTTCAGCTGCCCCAAGCCTTCCAACTAGGTCTTCAACTGAAAGTGTCTTGACATCACAGAACATCTCGATTGAGACAGCAACTTGATTGAACTAGGGTGGCACAACTCTTAGAAACTTATTGACAACACGAGTATCTTCTAAGGGTTCACCAAGTGATTTGATAGAAATTTTGACACTTAATAGGAAATATAATTTAAAAAGTTAGGTGGTGTACTCATCTGTATTTTTTACTAGTCTTTGTTTTCTTGCATTCTATGAGATGCATGCTTTGTAAGGAATATGATTTGTTTCGTGACAACATAATTGATAGAATAGGTATTTTAAAGTCTAAATTGATGACTATGATGCACCAGGTGACACTCCACTGGACAGTCAACTCCAGATAGGGCTAGACATGTAACGGTCTCAGAAAGAAGGTTGGATATTTTCTTTTTAATTGAACTGTTGTTTTACCTTTTTCCTTGCTTGCTTTTGCTTTTGCAGAGCTGATGAACTTTAGACGTGCTTGTGCCCATCCTCAGCGCAAAACACAGTGGCAACGAAAGATTTATGGATGCATGAATATGTACTTCGAACTTTCTTTGTAATAAACCTGGCGCTCCCATGTTGCGGCACTTACTGTGGAGGTGGAGCTTTGCTATGCCCCTAGCTATCCCCTCCATTCAAAGGATTGTCATCGCCAGCGCTAGGGATAATTGCCTCTGGTCAGATTTCTAGAAAAAAAATATCCACAGTTGAACAACCTTTTTTTCTCGTCTGCACCCTCTAATTAGCAGCTTAGTCTCAGTCTCCATGTTGTGTGCAATTATATATGTAACTATGGATCAACTTTTTGTAATGCAACTATTGATTTTAAATATATATTTTTTGCTTATTTGCCATGTGTGTGTGGATGATTCCAGAAATATCAAATATGCATTGTTCAGCTTGTTGTAATCTTAACCTCAAAATAAAATATTCTAATATTTTTATTGGTTTATTGCTTGCAACGGATAAAAATGTTGCTACAATTCGAAACTAAACGTTGTAGCATCCTATGATAACGAGCTGGTCTTGGGCGGCACCAACACATGTAAGTGTTGTTGTATCTTATAAAAATCTGTTGCAGTTTACCAACGCTTATTTATATGACTTACCAACGTATGTACAAGCGTTGCAGTAGCCCCTAGCAACGGCAGTATAGGCAACACATAATTATGCGTTGGTATAGACCCTAGCAACGCTTATATAGGCTTGTACCAACACATATATGCATTGCTAAAGGGGGGGTCATTTTATAGTGGCTCATCTTCTTGATCTTCTCCTTCATCATCTTGAGCCTTATCCTCATCTTGAGTTGGTGGAGATGCTTGTTTGGAGGAAGATGGCTGATCTTGTGCATGTGGAGGCTCTTCGGATTCCTTAGGACACACATCCCCAATGGACATGTTCCTTAGCGCGACGCACATAGCATCTTCATCATCTAGCTCATCAAGATCAACTTGCTCTACTTGAGAGTCGTTAGTCTCGTCAAACACAATGTCACAAGAAACTTCAACTAGTCCAGTGGACTTGTTAAAGACTCTATATGCCTTTGTGTTTGAATCATATCCTAGTAAAAAGCCTTCTACAGCCTTAGGAGCAAATTTAGATTTTCTACCTCTTTTAACAAGAATAAAGCATTTGCTACCAAAGACTCTAAAATATGAAACATTGGGCTTTTTACCGGTTAGGAGTTCATAAGATGTCTTCTTGAGGATTCGATGTAGATATAACCGGTTGATGGCGTAGCATGCGGTGTTGACCGCCTCGGCCCAAAACCGACCCGAAGTCTTGTACTCATCAAGCATGGTCCTTGCCATGTCCAATAGAGTTCTATTCTTTCTCTCCACTACACCATTTTGTTGTGGTGTGTAGGGAGAAGAGAACTCATGCTTGATGCCCTCCTCCTCAAGAAAGCCTTCGATTTGTGAGTTCTTGAACTCCGTCCCGTTGTCGCTTCTAATCTTTTTGATCCTTAAGCCGAACTCATTTTGAGCCCGTCTCAAGAATCCCTTTAAGGTCTCTTGGGTTTGAGATTTTTCCTGCAAAAAGAACACCCAAGTGAAGCGAGAATAATCATCCACAATTACAAGACAATACTTACTCTCGTCGATGCTTATGTAAGCTATCGGGCCGAATAGGTCCATGTGGAGTAGCTCAAGCGGCCTGTCGGTTGTCATGATGTTCTTGTGTGGATGATGAACACCAACTTGCTTCCCTGCTTGACATGCACTACAAATCATGTCTTTCTCAAAATGAACATTGGTTAGTCCCAAAATGTGCTCTCCCTTTAGAAGCTTATGAAGATTCTTCATCCCAACATGGGCTAGTCGGCGGTGCCAGAGCCAACCCATGTTAGTCTTAGCAATTAAGCAAATGTCGAGTTCAGCTCTATCAAAATCTACTAAGTATAGTTGACCCTCTAACACCCCCTTAAATGCTACTGAATCATCACTTCTTCTAAAGACAGTAACACCTATATCCGTAAAAAGACAATTGTAGCCCATTTTACATAATTGAGAAACGGAAAGCAAATTGTAGCCTAAAGAATCTACAAGAAAAACATTGGAAATAGAATGGTCAGGTGATATAGCAATTTTACCCAATCCTTTGACCAAACCTTGATTTCCATCCCCAAATGTGATAGCTCTTTGGGGATCTTGGATTTTCTCGTAGGAGGAGAACATCTTCTTCTCCCCTGTCATGTGGTTTGTGCACCTGCTATCGATGATCCAACTTGAGCCCCCGGATGCATAAACCTTCTTATTCTTGTCGTCCTTTGCTAGGAGGCACTTGTGGCCGACGTTGGGGAAGAGGAGGCCTTTGGTGACGGCGATGTTTGCGGCGTCCTCGTCGGAGGAGGAGTCGGTGGAGCTCTCGTCGGAGTCCCACTCCCGGCAAACATGGGTATCGCCGCCCTTCTTCTTGTAGTACCTCTTCTTTTCTCTCCTCTTTCCCTTCTTGTCGTTATCCCTGTCACTATCACTAGACAAAAGGCATTTTGCAATAAAATGACCGGGCTTACCACACTTGTAGCACACTTTCTTGGAACGGGGCTTGTAATCTCTCCCCTTCCTTTGCTTGAGGATTTGGCGAAAGCTTTTGATGATTAAAGCCATCTCCTCATTGTCGAGCTTGGAGGCGTCGATAGGGAGCCTACTTGATGTATACTCTTCCTTCTTCTCCTCCGTCGCTTTGAAGGCGACGGGTTGCACCTTGGGTGTGGAGGTGGCGCGTCGCTCGATGATTTGTTTGGAGCCTTTGATCATTAGTTCAAAGCTCACAAACTTTCCTATCACTTCCTCGGGAGACATTAGTTTGTATCTTGGATCACCACGAATTAATTGTACTTGAGTAGGGTTAAGAAAAACAAGTGATCTAAGAATAACCTTGACCATTTCATGGTCATCCCATTTGGTGCTCCCGAGGTTGCGCACTTGGTTCACCAAGGTTTTTAGTCGGTTGTACATGGCTTACGGATCTTCTCCTTGGTTGAGCATGAACCGACCGAGCTCCCCCTCGATCGTTTCCCTCTTGGTGATTCTTGTCACCTCATCTCCTTCGTGCGCGGTTTTGAGCACGTCCCAAATCTCCTTGACGGACTCTAACCCATGCACTTTGTTATACTCCTCTCGACTTAAAGAGGCGAGGAGTATGGTTGTTGCTTGGGAGTTAAAGTGCCAGATTTGGTCGGCATCATCCGAGTCATAGTCTTTATCCCCCACTTGTGGTACCTGCGCTCCATACTCAAGAACATCCCATATACTTTTGTGGAGTGAGGTTAGATGACCTTTCATTCTAGCACTCCACATAGAATAATCTTCACCCTCAAAAACGGGTGGTTTGCCTAATGGAATGGAGAGTAGAGGAGTATGTTTAGGAATGCGAGGATAGCGTAGGGGATCTTACTAAACTTCTTGCGCTCATGACGCTTAGAAGTGACGGATGGTGCGTCGGAGCCGGATGTAGAAAGTGATGAAGAGTCGGTCTCATAGTAGACCACCTTCTTCATTTTCTTTTTCTTTTCGCCACTCCGATGCGACTTGGTGTGTGAAGGGGACCCCTTCACCTTGTTGCCGGACTCTCCCGATGGAGCCTTCCCGTGGCTTGTGGCGGGTTTCTCGCCGGTTACCATCTCCTTCTTGGCGTGATCTCCCGACATCACTTCGAGCGGTTAGGCTCTAATGAAGTACAGAGCTCTGATACCAATTGAAAGTCGCCTAGAGGGGGGGTGAATAGGCAAATCTGAAATTTATAAACTTAAAGCACAACTACAAGCCGGGGTTAGCGTTAGAATTAAAGTCGAGTCCGAAAGAGAGGGCAAAAACAAATCACAAGCAAAAACGGCGGATGACACGGTGATTTGTTTTACCGAGGTTCGGTTCTTGCAAACCTACTCCCCGTTGAGGTGGTCACAAAGACCGGGTCTCTTTCAACCCTTTCACTCTCTCAAACGGTCACTTAGACCGAGTGAGCTTCTCTTCTCAATCAAACGGGACACTGAGTCCCCACAAGGACCACCACATAATTGGTGTCTCTTACCTTGGTTACAATTGAGTTGGAATCAAGAAAGAATGAAGAAGAAAAGCAATCCAAGTGCAAGAGCTCAAATAAACACAAGTCTCTCTCTCTCACTAGTCACTATTTGATTGGAATGATCTTTGGACTTGGGAGAGGATTTGATCTCTTTGATTGTGTCTTGTATTGAATGCTATAGCTCTTGTAAGGTGTTTGAAGGCTGAAAAACTTAGATGTCATGAATGGTGGGTGGTTGGGGGTATTTATAGCCCCAACCACCAAAAGAGCCGTTGGTGGAGGCTGTTGTCGTATGGCGCACCGGACAGTCACTGTTCACTGTCTGGTGCGCCTTCTGACATCCGGCCGTTGGATTCTGACCGTTGGATCTTCTGACATCAGGGTCACCGGACAGTCACTGTTCACTGTCTGGTGCGCCTTCTGGCGCCTGTCCTGACTTCTGCGCGTGCAGGCGCGCACTGTAGCGCATTTATTGTTCTTGCAGACGATCGTTGGCGCTGTGTAGCCGTTACTCCGCTGGCGCACCGGACAGTCCGGTGCTACACCAGACAGTCCGGTGAATTATAGCGGAGCGGCTCCCAGAATTCCCGAAGGTGGCAAGTTTGGAGTCGGGTTCCCTGGTGCACCGGACACTGTCCGGTGGTGCACCGAAACACTGTCCGGTGGTGCACCGAACACTGTCCGGTGGCACACCGGACAGTCCGGTGCGCCAGACCAGGGCACACTTTGGTTGTCTTTTGCTCCTTTTATTTGAACCTTTTCTTGGTCTTTTTATTGGTTTGTTGTGAACCTTTGGCACCTGTAGAACTCATAATCTGGAGCAAACTAGTTAGTCCAATTATTTGTGTTGGGCAATTCAACCACTAAAATCAATTAGTAAAAGGTATAAGCCTATTTCCCTTTCAGTATTACGATCACATACGCATACCCATGACAAAAAAAGAGACTCACACTAGTGGGTATGAATTTACCCTCATATCCATACCCATGCGGGTATGGGTCATAAACACATCACGTATATCTGAAGTGCATTTAATACTAGTAATGTTAATAGAATTATGTTGATGTCCCAAATAAAGATTTAATCTAAAATTCAATTTAGAAAATTTAAAAATGACCTAGAAAGGGAAAGAGAAAATACTACCTAAAATAAATAAATAAATTCTTCCCACGTTAGTATGTTTAATTTCTACCTAACTTGAATAAGAAATCCTCCACAATGTTTGAAATTCAAGTTGAAATTCAAAACGAAGAAGAAAAGAAAATAGAAAAGGGAAAAGAAAACGAAGAAATTAAAGAAAAAGAGAAAACTCGTTCTTGGCCCAATTTCCCGCCCACAGCCCGGTCTTCCCCTTTCACGTGCGTGGCCCAGGGTGTGTTGGGTTGCACCGACAGCTGGAGCCGGGGCGCCAGCCAACTTGCGCACTCCGCTTACACCGACTTGTGGGGCCACCCTGTCATATCTATCCCCCAACTCTCGGCGC
This sequence comes from Zea mays, assembly GCF_902167145.1. Lineage (NCBI taxonomy): Eukaryota > Viridiplantae > Streptophyta > Magnoliopsida > Poales > Poaceae > Zea > Zea mays. The sequence goes on along the minus strand of NC_050105.1, from coordinate 109,548,145 downwards.
ACTCAAAACAGAATAGCGCGTCCTCCGCTCCTTTCTCTCGGCTCGGGAGTTCCCCACCGAGTCTATATGAGATTCGACACCAATTCGCCTCGACTATCAAAACCCAACAAGCCATATCCTCTGCCAATATCACCTCGAGTGGGATCTGGGGAGCTCGCGGCCATACCTCCTGCGATGTGAACCAGGGAGGCCGCTATTGCCGTCCGCCGTCCACGCTGACACCGGGTGCCGGAGAACTTTGTGGGGAAATCACCGTATCGTACAGTGGTTGTGTGGGTCTTGGCGCTCGGGATCGAAAGCCGGGAGGCTGAGGAATTCCTCATCAGAGCTCTCCACCGCCGTGAATCCTTCAATCATCGCGAACCAACCTCTCCATAGCCACGAAACCCCAATATGATCCTCCACCCAATTCACCATCCTCTAGGCATCGCGTAGCAGTCATTGATTGAGTTTTCACGCTTCGTGGCATCAATTCGAACGTTACCGGCGAGGTCGCCAACGCGAGGTTCGGTGGCGAGGCTGCCTACTCTCGTCGGAGTTGGGATGCGAGGGTGAGCGTCTGTCCATGATCGGACGATGGAAATTAGATCGTGGGGTTGTCATTCTGGGTTGCGGCCGTGGCGGTCGGATTGCACGAGTACGATTGAGATTAGGGTAAGACGTACCCCCTTTGGTCGTTGCCTTTGCGTCCTCGGATCCCGATCGGGGGACTCAGGGGTTTTAAATCTATGCCATCAATCATCTGTCGAAGGGATAATAAGACACGACCCATTGTCCACTTGGCCTGTGATGTGTTTGTGCTTTAGGTGTGATACATCGGGCTTAGGTCTAACATGGTCCATTTTATTCTTTTCCATGTTTTTTCTAAAATTATTTATATTATGTTTGAGTATAAAGTATAACACATAAAATATGTGTATTCTGTTGGCTAAGCAGGTATAAATGTGTTTGAAGGCAACAATTATAGTTGAAATCCCTATTATATATAATTTTAACTATTTCTACCATTTAAATGTACCATAGAAAGCAGAGAGAAAAGTATTGAAAGGAGAGGTGATGCATGAACAAACTCCACTTACATAAGACAGACAATTGTAATACATTTGACTCTTCTTTATATATTATTTTTATTAAATATAACAAACACACATTTAAAAATGTTTAAATAACGTACTCCCTTCGTTTATAAATATATGAGACCGTTGACTTTTAAAAAACTTTAACCGCTCGTCTTATTCAAAAAATAATGAGTTATTGTTTATTTTGTTGTGATTTATTTCATCACTTAATATAGTCAATGCTTGACTTAAAATTTTATATTTTTAAATAAATATTTTAAATAAGACAAGTGGTTATAATTTTCGAAAAAAATCAACAATGTCATAAATTTGTGAATGGAGGTACTATAATCTATAATTTAGATTGAAGTGGGTATTAAAATATATGCGAAATTAGTCGATTAATATGTCATCGTGTTGTATTTCTTTCTGCCTAATCTTGCTCAGACAAAAAGGAGGGGAACCGACAGCCGCTTGGCACCGGGCCGGTCCAGGTCCACCCCACCCGAGACAGAGACCAACCGCCGCTGCCCCATCTCCGGAGTCCCGCTCCTAAAACCCCGCCAGCCAGCGGTGCCGCCGCCGGTGACATGGACGACGGCGACACTCCCAGACGCAAATCCGTCCCAGATTGGCTGAACAGCCCGATCTGGTCTGCGCCTCCGCCGTCTCCACGCCACAGCTCCCTTCCCCCCACGGCACCGTCCCCCCCTCAGCCGCCACCATCTCCTCTGCCCCCTCCCCAGCCACGGCGGGATCCGACTCCCATCCCTCCTCCCAACGCCCCACGCGACGCCGATGTTTCAGACGACGAAGGCAAGGGCGCGGGCGCCCCGTCGTGCGCCCACCTCGTCGCTGAGTTCAAAGTCGCGGTGAGTACTGCTGCTCTCGGGGGTGGAGATGGAGTTTTTACTGGGTGTTAAGTTGGGCAGCAGTTTAAGCTCAATTGGGTTGTTTGTATTCTTGCATATTGCGGCGCTGCAGCTGGATAGGAAGGTGGTGGATCTGGCAGAGCTCCGGAGGCTCGCATGCCAGGGCGTGCCCGACGCCGCTGGTATTCGGCCCATCGTCTGGAAGGTCCGAGGATCACCCCATGATCTTCTCAATTCACTGCGTAACTGCATTTATACCCTGACCGAGTGCTTCTCTATCACTCCCTAGCTAGAGAAATGGCATTGCCTATGTTGATGACCCCTGTACTAGTTTCAACCATTCATGAAGTTATAGGTATAACTGTATAAGTGGTCTATGTTGACGAAGTAAGGTTTTTGCATGCTTTCAATCAGTAGTCTATGTTGACTCACAGTCACAGTGTCCTCACATGTCATTATGATAGGGGTGTCAAATCTTGAAAGGCCTGTGAATTGGGTCCCAAATATCAAAATCTCTCAGGTCAAATGGATGAGATAAATCACACCTCAGTGTGCAAGTTTCTTCTGATTTAGAACACTTTGTGTTTTTCAAGGTTTATTTTGTGTGTGCTTCTGATGTTTTTATTTTCACATAAATTCTATCCTATTTGCTTTTTTTCTTGTTTGCCCGTTGCTGAAGAACTGCTCAGCACTTGGTTTGATATTATTCAAGCACTCTGTTAGCTGGGTTGATCATAATTCCATTTGTTTTTAGTTCAGTGTATATTTTAAGCTTAATAATAAGAAGAGCAGAGGCATAATGGCAGTACTACATCATGATATTGAGGTCTACTGATTCTGCAGAAACTGCAGCCACATATTTTAGCACCTCAGCGATTATGAGAATTTTGTTTTCTGTGCTTGGACTTTTGTCAGTTTGTCATGTCTTTTTTATTACTTGTGTTGAATCGTATTTCATTGCATGACTTCTTTTGGAACTGTGATGTAATGACTTTGATTTTTGATGGATAACTTCTGTTTGTGATTCAGTAAAACAAAATCTCAGAACAAACTGCTAGTGTTTAGGTAAACTGGATGGACATTTGCCTGGTCTTGTAGGATGGTGGGTAGTTATGGTCTACAAATTTTCTCCATGTTCTGTACACTACAAATTTATTTGACTTTTTTGATAGTTAGCAGCTTCTCTTGGGATATGTGCCAACTGATCGTGCTCTATGGCCGTATGAACTGGAGAAAAAGAGGTCCCAATACTGTGATTTCAAAGATGAACTTCTGGTTAATCCTGTAAGTGCTTGATGCATGTAGTGTTACAAGAATTATTTTGTGTTTCAGATGCATGCACATATAATTTTTCTAAGAATATATGGAGCCTCATTCATCAGGAATACATGAAGCTTTTATTTCATGGGAAGTAAACTGTTACACTTGTGGACAAAGCAACTAATTATGAACATTCTTGTTCATTATTGCAGATTCATTAATTTGTTTATTTTGAGGAAGCCTTTTGTTCCTTTATCCAACTCTGTAGTAATACATTTATGCTCTGGTCAGTCAGAAGTTACTCGAAGAATGGAGGAAATGACAGCTTCTGAAAGAGAGGAACATAATGCTGAAGGCACCGGTGTGCTACCAAGGGCGGAAATCGTTCGTGATGAGCATCCTCTAAGCCTTGGGAAAACTAGTGTTTGGAACCAATACTTCCAGGTAAATTTACCTAAAATTAATAATTGCTTGCTGTTTTCTCATGTGCTCATATGTACCATATTTTCTATGCTAAGAAGTAGGTTATGTACACATATTTTTTTGCAGGCTCTTAGAGTCTTAGGTCTATGAAATAACAAGCATTACTATGGAATCGAACACCTCTTGCAATGTGAACCAACTTCATGATGATTCTAAATTTTTATTTGATCTAGTCCTGCATCGTGTTTCTAAAATCTGCCTAACCTTCCCCATATTTCATTATAAAAGTAAAATATTTGGTGTGAATTTCTGTATTTGGACTTCTGGAGAGTTGGCCATAAAGCAACATGCTAATTTAATTCTCATGAACTTAATTGATACATGAATTGCTTGCTGATTTTCGTTGTATTTTTGCTACAGCTGTAATTTAGTTTGATTTGATATTGCAGTTTGCTAGTGCTTTTCTGTTGAGTACTAAGAGATTTCCCTTTGGTTTCACTGTTGGTTAGTCAAGTTTTGTTGTGGATATCTCTTCTACAGTTTGCACTACTGAAAATACTGACTATCAATACTTCAGGAGTCTGAGATTGTAGAGCAGATTGATAGAGATGTTAAGCGCACTCATCCGGAGATGGAATTTTTCAATGGGGACTCTTCAGATTCGCTGTCTAATCAGGTAGGTGTGTTCCCTGACATGGGATCACTTTTTTTTTGTTGTCAGTAACATTGTTCAGTTTTTCTAATGCAATATGTTTTGTTTCTAGGAGTCACTAAAGCGTATACTTACAATATTTGCAAAATTGAATCCGGGTATAAGATATGTACAAGGAATGAATGAGGTTTTGGCACCTCTCTATTATGTTTTCAAGAATGACCCTGACCAAAGTCAAGCTGTAAGTCCACTTATTCTGATTATTCTGAGAGTACAAACATTTATGACATTAAATTTCTGTGAACGTAGCATGTATGGGTAAATAATGATAAATGATATGCCTGTTGGAGTGTGAAACTAATCCTGGTGCAGCACTGTCCCCAGAGGGTTTTTTTTCTTCTGAAATATGTGAAGGCAGATATATACATCATGCTTTATTATAATACGTAGATGAGCATAATTGTCTCATGTTTTACCTGTGAACAGGCTTTAGCAGAGCCAGATGCCTTCTTCTGTTTTGTCGAGCTGCTTAGCGGGTTCCGAGACAACTTTTGCAAGCAACTTGACAACAGCGTGGTTGGCATACGCTCCACAATTACTACACTATCACAGCTTCTGAGAAGACACGACGAGGAACTCTGGCGGCATTTAGAAGTTGTAACCAAGGTATCTTATACAAAGAGCTCTTTCTTCTAGTCGATGATATCAGCATGTCGTTACAGGTACCTGTGTTTCCAGCCTCACGCATGCTTGTCTGGCATCCCAGGTCAATCCACAGTTCTACGCATTCAGATGGATCACCTTGCTGCTAACGCAGGAGTTCCAGTTCCGTGACTGCCTCAGCCTGTGGGACACACTGTTGGGCGACCCAGAGGGGCCTCAGGTTAGGGAACCACGCGATCTTTGGTCTTACGCCATGAGATTGTGCTTCAAAAGCACGCTGGACCTGGACTAAACCCTTCTGTTCGGGGTGCAGGCTACGTTGTTGCGGGTCTGCTGCGCGATGCTAATTCTTGTCCGGAGAAGGCTCTTGGCTGGCGATTTCACTGCGAATCTCAAGCTTCTCCAGAACTACCCACCCACAAACATCGACCACATCCTACACATTGCTAACAAGCTGCGAGGACCGCTTCCTTTCTGACCAGTTGGATCCCTTGCGTACTTTGTTACCGTATACGGTTTTGTGCTAGACTATGTTTATCCAGGGAAAGAAAGCTGCGTTAAGAACTCTTTTAAAATGAACCTACAAAGCAACAGTTGGTTCTCGTGTAGTTTCCGTTCCGGCTTTATGCCGGAATCTGGATGCCCGTGCGGCTTTGCTGTTTGTGAATGTCGACTGAACGAGTGCCCTGCACCTCTCAACTTCAGTCGAAGTCCGTGGCCACAGGGCAACATCAACACAAGCATGTAGCAGCGCAGTGTTTTGTGCACCAAACTAACCCTCTCTATACTCACTTTCCGGTGCATCTCTCCGGTGAATGACAGAGCTCAACTATGCTGCGATAGAAACTAACCATTGTATTCTCCAATAACATCTCGGATGCACCATTAGAGAGCTCTAGTGTGTATTAGCGCCCGACCTGTGCACAAAACATCCTGCGCTCTGCTGTATGTTTGTGTTGCGGGTGGGGGACATGTGGTATCGAATTGCACACGCTGGAAACTAAAAACAGGTACTCACGATTATAACGATTAACGAATAGATAACAGCCACTCACCATTAGCAATTGTGTTAAAGTAGCATTGAAAATGCTACAATCACAGATGTAGCTAGCGTAGCCAATACAGAGTGTGACCAGCAAAAAAAAAACTCTGTACATTTTTACCGACAGTGCACCAATGCAATCTAACATTCAATGACTTACAGAACCCATAGACAACCTGAGCCAGCCGAAACAAAAATCCCACACGAACCACTGCTCTAGGCCACAATTATCAGTGCGTCAACTGTACATGAGCTTCAACGGCATCCTCCTATGGCTGACAGAAGTTGAAAACAACCTTCGTGGTCTAGCAAAATAAATGAGCTGTCACAGCTCCATAAGGATTGATTTGGTGACAAGTGGATCACGGAAGTATTCAAGGGGATTGAGAGGGAAATGAACTAATTTCTCCCTCAATCCCCTCCAATCCTCCCGTGATCCCAGGTCACCAAATCAGCCCTAGAAAAATAATCCTCACCGCTGGTGGCATGAGAGGTTCGCCGAGCATACCTCACCTGCTAAGATGCTGCATCCATTCTACAGGCTCTATTTGTTTGAGTTTTGTCGGCGTTTCGAGACAGGGGGGTCCCTAAACCGACGAGTGAGTGTGCTGCGTGCCCCAGCCCAGATGGGTCGAGCGCGTGGGCGAGCGCGAAGGGGGGAGAGGCGAGGTGGCCGGAGTCGAGCGTGAGAGAGGTGGAAGTCCCGCGGCCTTCGTGTCCGTCCCGCGCCCAGGTCAGGTGCGCTTGCAGTAGGGGGGTTACAAGCGTCCACGCGGGTGAGGGAAGCGAGCGGCCCCAAGAGAGCGCCTGTCCCGTCCTCGGTCCCGCGCGGCCAACCTTCTCTAAGAAGGCCCTGGTCCTCCCTTTTATAGTCGTAAGGAGAGGATCCAGGTGTACAATGGGGGGTGTAGCAGAGTGCTACGTGTCTAGCGGAGGGAGAGCTAGCGCCCTAGGTACATGCCAACGTGGCAGCCAGAGAGATCTGGGCACCCTGCTGGCGTGATGTCGTGGCTGTCGGAGGCGCGGCGGAGCCTGGCAGAGGGACAGCTGTTGGAGCGGTCGAGTCCCTGCTGACGTCATCCTGCTTCCGTAAGAGAGCTGGGGGCCGCCGTCGTCATAGAGCTTGTGGAGCGCCATCATTGCCCCTCCGGCGGAGCTGGCCGGATGGGACGCCGGTCTTGTTCTCCGTGACCCGAGTCGATTCGGGGTAGGATGATGATGGCGCTTCCCGTTGACGTGGCGGTCTGTGCCCTAGGCAGGGCGACGTGGGGGTTCCTCCGAAGCCGAGGTTGAGTCTGCCTTCCGTTGCCGTGGCCGAGCCCGAGCCATGGGGTCGGGCGAGGCGGAAGTCGTTCGGCCGAGGCCAGGGCGGAGTCCGAGCCCTGGGGTCGGGTGAGGCGGAGTTTCGTCGTCTTCCGGGTCTTAGCCCGAGTCCGAGCCCTGGGGTCGGGCGGAGCGGAGTTTCGTCGTCTTCCGGGTCTTAGCCCGAGTCCGAGCCCTGGGGTCGGGCGGAGCGGAGTTCGCCGTCTTCCGGGTCTTAGCCCAAGTCCGAGCCCTGGGGTCGGGCGGAGCGGAGTTCGCCGTCTTCCGGGTCTTAGCCCGAGTCCGAGCCCTGGGGTCGGGCGGAGCGGAGTTCGCCGTCTTCCGGGTCTTAGCCCGAGTCCGAGCCCTGGGGTCGGGCGGAGCGGAGTTCGCCGTCTTCCGGGTCTTAGCCCAAGTCCGAGCCCTGGGGTCGGGCAGAGCGGAGTTCGCCGTCTTCCGGGTCTTAGCCCGAGTCCGAGCCCTGGGGTCGGGCGGAGCGGAGTTCGCCGTGGCGCCTTTGGCAAGGCCTGACTGCCTGTCAGACTCACTCTGTCGAGTGGCACTGCAGTCGGAGTGGCGCAGGCGGCGCTGTCCTTCTGTCAGACTGGCCAGTGGAGCGGTGGAGTGACGGCGGTCACTTCGGCTCTGCCGGGGGCGCGTGTCAGGATAAAGGTGTCAGGCCACCTTTGCGTTAAATGCCCCTGCAATTTGGTCAGTCGGTGCGGCGATTTAGTCAAGGTTGCTTCTGAGCGAAGCCAAGGCCTCGGGCGAGCCGGTGATGTGTCCGCCATAAAAAGGGGGCCTCGGGCGAGACGGAAGTCTCTCGAGGTCGGCTGCCCTTGGCCGAGGCTAGGCTCGGGTGAAGCGTGATCGAGTCACTCGTGTGGACTGATCCCTGACTTAATCGTACCCATCAGGCCTTTGCAGCTTTATGCTGATGGGGGTTACCAGCTGAGAATTAGGCGTCTTGAGGGTACCCCTAATTATGGTCCCCGACAGTAGCCCCCGAGCCTCGAAGGGAGTGTTAGCACTCGCTTGGAGGCTTTCGTCGCACTTTTTTGCAAGGGGACCAGCCTTTCTCGGTTGCATTTTGTTCCGATGGGTGCGCGCGAGCGCACCCGCCGGGTGTAGCCCCCGAGGCCTCGGAGGAGTGGTTACACTCCTTCGAGGTCTTAATACCTCGCGCAATGCTTCGGCTGGTCTGGTCGTTCCCTCATGCGAACTGGCCGTAGCCCGGGTGCACGGTCGGGGTCCAAGCTCTCGGGCTGGTATGTTGACGCTGTCAACGATTTGGCCGGAGCCGGTTTTTGCGAGAGCAGCCCCCGAGCCTCTGCACAGGGCGAGAGGGCGATCAGGGACAGACTCGACTTTTTACATACGCCCCTACGTCGCCTTTCCGCAAGGAGGAGGGGGGGAGTGCGCCATGTTACCCTCGATGGGCACCGAACATGGTGTCTCCGGTGAGCTGCAAGCGGGTAATCCGAGTGGACGTCCGTGCCCCGTTCGTTGGGGGTCGGCTAGGGGCCCAGAGGCACGCCCAAAAGTACCTGCGGGTGATTTGCCGGACCCGGTCCCCTGGCGACGGGGTCCGAGGGCTCGATGCCTCCCTCCGATGGGATTCCGTTACAAGATCGTTCCCGCTGGTCTCGGAAATGTCCTAGGGTACCTCGGGAGCGCAGCCCGAGCCTCGGTTATGTATCGAACGTACCCCTGGTCATCCCTTGCTCGGTGTCTGAGGCGACTGTGAACCCTTCGGGGGCCAGCCTTCGAACCCCTGATCAGTAATGGGCGCGGAGCCCGAGTAGCCTGAGGCGGCCATGGAACCCTTCGGGGGGCTGGCCTTCGAACCCCTGACCAGTAGTGGGTGTCGGGCCCACGCGATCTGAGGCGGCTGTTGAACCCTTCGGAGGGCCAGCCTTCGAACCCCTGATCAGTAGTGGGGGGCTCGGAGCCCGGTTCCTTCGCGGAGAAGGATCCCTTTCGGGGTATCCCCCTTCCCCGGTCCCTGTTGCAAGAGATAGAGAAAGAGGAAAACGGAAAAGGATACGAAATCGGACGACGTGGCGTACCTTTTCTGACGCGGTTATTACGGCGAAGGTGAAGCGTCGCGCGCTCCTCCCGTCAGAGGCGCCGCCTGTCCCGCCGCGGAGTTAATGCGACGGGGCGAGTGGTTGGCGGGGCGGCCGTTACGCGTGTGCGAGCCGTTTCGAGGAACGGCTGTGCCGCTTCGCGCTTTTCGAATCTTGCGTCCGGTCCAGGCGGCGTGCTGGAAACGGTTTCGCCCTGGCCTTCATATACTTGAGAGGGGGTCCGGTGACGGTTCTTCGCTCTGCTCCCTTCTTTTCCCTTTAGGTTTTCGCAACCCAGGAAACTTTAGTCGGAGGAGAGAGAAACCACCCTTCCTGCCCCCCGCGCCGCCATCTTCTCCATCTTGGTGATGGCGGATCGAGTGACTATAATCCCCCCGCGCGATCCGTGGCCCTTCTCCACGGTGACGGCGAGTGATCTGGAGGAGCTGGTCGGCGAAGGTTTGCTCCGCCCCCTCACCGACAAGCAGCGGCCAGAGTGGATTCCTCCCGTGGGCGGAGCCGCTCCGTCCCCACCGCCGGGGTATGTCGTGAGCTTCGTCTCCTTCCATGAGCGGGGATTTGGTGTGCCGGCGGGCCGCTTTATGCGGGCCATCCTATTCCACTACGGGGTGGAGTTGCACAACCTCTCCCCCAACTCCATCTCGCAGGCCGCTATTTTCGTAGCGTTATGCGAAGGGTACTTGGGGATCGCTCCTCATTGGGATTTGTGGACTTACTTCTTTCTCGCCGAGCCTTTCGCCTTGTCGACGGGGGAGAGGAGGATCCGTGCAGCGGTGCGGGCCGGCGGCTGCATTCTCTTGTTGAGGCAGTCGCGGGCGTTGCAGTACATTCCTGCCATTCTTGCGTCTTCGAACAAGGGGTGGCAGCGCCGGTGGTTCTACCTCCGGAATGACGGTGAGTTGCTCCCACCGTTTTCCCAGCGAGTAGTTACGGCTGCCACCGACGCCTGGCGCCATGGGACCCCGCACGAGAGGCAGAAAAATCTCGAGCCCCTTCTCCAGGCCCTGAAGGAGTTGCGGGAGGGGGGACTTACCGCTGCGGGAGTGATCGCCGCTATCCACCGTCGGAGGGCGCTCCCATTGGCGGAGCGGCGGCTGCCGCTCTGGGAGATGACCCCGGAATCTGACTGGGAGGGCTCACGAATGTCCCCTGATCCTCTCCCCTTCAACGCCCTCCAATGGCGGGTGTCGGCCGCGATGGGGAAGCCGGACCCCCACGCATATTCCCAGCTTCGGATGCGCCCCGACCAGGGGTGCGTGACTTTGGTGAGCGTTTGCTCCTCCCTTCTTCGTATATCTGGTCGCTCCGGGTCCTTATGATCGAGTCCTTTTCTCCCCTCCTTTTAGGATGTGGGGTGTCACAAACCCTCCCTGCCACGGGTCCCGGAGGACGCGGTGGACCGTGCAGCGCGGCGGGTCGCCGCGGAGGAGAAGAAGAAAAAGAAGGACGCGGAGAAGGCCCGGGCCCGCGAGCGGAGGCGGGCTCGGGACGCCTTGGAGAAGCGCCGCCGCCAGCAGGAGCGGGACGGACTCCCGAGGGAGCCGTCGCCGGAGACGCCCGACGACGATGACGACGATGACGATGATAATGATGACGACATGGCCGCCCGTCTCGGCCTCAGCCTCGGCCCGGGGTGTGGCCAGGAGCCGTCGAGCCAGCCCCCGAGCGAGCCGACTCCGTCAGCCCCCGAAGTCGGGGCGTCGGGCTCCCGACCCGAGGCGCGGGGGCGAACCGAGAGGTCACCTGACCCCTCAGCCGGAGGAGCTGAAGTAGTTCCGGAGGTCCAGGCCAAGGCGTCTGTTCCCCAGGGGCCGCCGCTTGTGTCGGTGGCGCATGGGGGTGACCCTCAGGTCGTCGCGGCCGTGCCCGGGGAATCTGCCTCCCAGGCGCCCCAAGCGCCGGTGAAGCGGACCTCGGCGGCCGTTCCGAGAGCCGGGATCCAAGAAGGCTCTCCCCAGGCGCGGTGGATCATGGCCCGGAGTGGGTGAGTACCTCGGAACGTCTTCGTCTTGGCCTCCCATTCGTATGTCTCGGTTGTGATCCCCTTTCTTTTTCATCCAGCAAGCGAAGTCATGGCTAGACCGACCTGGCACCCCGGAAGGCCCTCAAGACGGCGCCGAACTGTGCGGCCAGCGCCATTCAGCCGACCCTTTCGCGGGGTACTCCGTCATCGGGGGCTCGGGCGTCGCCAATCTCGGAGGAGCAGGCTCCCGAGGCCGGCTCTTCAGCCGAGGCGGCGATCGTGGTTGAGGAGGCGGCTGACGCCCACGCGGCTCTGAGTTCGCCTGTCGTGTCGGTCATGCCGGCGCCTGCCACCGCCGAGGTTGCCGCCGTCCCTGTCGAAGGGTGTCCAGTTGCCGCCAGCGCCGGGGTGGCTGATGCGTCGGCGCCCGAGACCTCAGAAGAGGTGGGCGCGGTCGCGCAATCCGTCCAGCCGGGTGACGGCCTCATCGCTGTGCGGCGGAGCCCCGAGGCCCGGCGCCCGTTGCTCCGATTCCGGACCCGCGAGGCCTCGGACCCCGTCTTCGTTCTTGATGATGAGCAGGAGGACCAGTCCTGGGGTGAGCTCCGCGAGTGCGCAGAGGCAACGGTGGGGTCGCTCCGGGCGTCGCTGGAGGTTTTCTGCAGAGACGTCCCCAAAATCCTCCAGGTAGCGGTTTCGGGCATACCTTTTTCCCTTCTGTGAGATACTCGCTGTGACGCCCTGTTTCCTTTCCCCAGGATCTGACGGACCGGAGCGCCGCCAAGTCGTTGTTCATCCGCCGTGAGGTTGATGTCTGGGGCTCGCTGCGATCCCTGAGGTCTTCGCTTGCCGGGGCTACCACGCGCCTTTCTCAGCAGGATGCCAAGGTGGCGGACCTCCAGCTGCTCTGCGCCGACCTGAGAGCCGAGGCGGCAGCAGCGCGTGCGGAGGCGCAACAGCAGCGATCCGAGCTCGTCCAGGTCGTCGAGGAACGGAACCGACTTCAGGACCGGGCTGCCGAGGCCGAAAGCCGAGCCGAGACCCTCGCGGCTGACCTAGCCGCGACCCAGGTCGCGGCCTCGGAGCACCGTGCCCGAGCCGGAAGTACGTCTTGGTCCTCCCTAGTTCTTTTTCTTGTCCGTTTCCCTTGCTTGTGCTTGAGGTATTTCTCCTGGCTACTTGCAGAGCTTGAGTCCGCCCTCGACGAGTCCGCCAAGGCGCTTGCTGAGGCGCTTGCCGGAGCCGCCGAGCAGAGGGAGGCGGACCTCGCGGCCATGTCCGAGGCCGTCTCGGACTTTTATCGTGTCCTCGGCTCCGGCGACGTCCCTTCAGGAAGCTCCCCTCAGAGCCGCCTTCGAGCCTTAGGTGGCCACGCCCGCGGCAGAGTCCGCGAAGCGCTACACCATGGCGTCAGGCGGGCCTTCGCCGTGCTCGCTTCTCACTACGTTGTGGACCTGGAGCGGGTTAGTGAGGGGTACTGTCTTCCTGACGAGGACGATGCTGCTCTGGCGGAGGTGCAGCGGCTTGACGCGGTCGCCGCGGGTCCGAGCGCGGTGCTGGCGACCACCTTTGAGGCGGAGGTCCTTCCTCCTGCGACGTCACCGGAGGCCGAGATGGACCCCACCGATGGCGAGGGTGGAGCTGAAGGCGCGGCTCCTTCCCAAGGCGGCGCCTGATTCTCGTTTGAACAGTTTCTTGTTGAACGTGCGTATCACCACGGCTGCTGTGGCCTGAACACTTTTGTCTTTCTTGCATGGAGTCGTACTCTCCTTTCTTTCCATCTGCATGTTCGTCCTGGCTCGTCAATAATAGGGTGGCTTCTCGAGTTGGGCCATTTTTCGTGGCAGGTGATGAGTGAGGTATCCCTAACCCGGAGGTACGGGGGTTCCTCGGCTCAATCGGCCTTGCCATTTTCATGTACCCGCGTTCGCTCCTCGAGACCCGGCTTCTTGACATAGCCGGGAGAACGTAGCTGGGAGAACGCAAGAGGCCCCTTTTTTGATTTAAAAAGATCTTGACGCAGAGGGGTTCCCCCTTTTTAGCCCCCGAGGGAGGGTCGGGCTCCGCCAAGGCGAGGCCGACCCTTCCTTGATGATCGAGGCGCAGAGGCTGCCTGACGGATCGGGCCCCGGCCCGAATATCCAGCGAGTGTTTGGCGACATCCCTCGGTATGCCGGGCATGTCCGAGGGACTCCGCGCAAAGACGTCAGCGTTTGCGCGGAGAAAGTCGACGAGCACTGCTTCCTATTTGGGGTCGAGCCCGGAACCAATCCGGACCTGCTTGGTGGTGTCGCCACTGGGGTCGAGAGGGACGGCCTTGACCGTCTCCGCTGGCTCGAAGTTGCCGGCATGGCGCTTCACGTCTGGCACCTCCTTGGAGAGGTTCTCCAGGTCGGCGATGAGGGCCTCGGACTCGGCGAGGGCCTCGGCGTACTCCACGCACTCCACGTCGCATTCGAACGCGTGTTTGTACGTGGGGCCGACGGTGATGACCCCGTTGGGGCCCGGCATCTTGAGCTTCAAGTAGGTGTAGTTGGGGACGGCCATGAACTTCGCGTAGCATGGCCTCCCTAGCGCGGCGTGGTAGGTTCCTCGGAACCCGACCACCTCGAACGTCAGGGTCTCCCTTCGGAAGTTGGAGGGTGTCCCGAAGCAGACGGGGAGGTCGAGTCGCCCGAGGGGCTGGACGCGCTTCCCAGGGATGATCCCGTGGAAGGGCGCAGCGCCTGCTCGGACGGAGGACAGATCGACGCGCAGGAGCTTGAGGGTCTCGGCGTAGATGATGTTGAGGCAGCTGCCCCCATCCATCAGGACCTTGGTGAGCCTGACATCGCCGACAACGGGGTCGACGACGAGCGGGTATTTCCCCGGGCTCGGCACATGATCGGGGTGGTCGGCCTGGTCGAAAGTGATGGGCTTGTCGGACCAGTCTAGGTAGACTGGCGCCGCCACCTTCACCGAGCAGACCTCCCGGCGCTCTTGCTTGCGGTGCCGAGCCGAGGTATTCGCCGCATGCCCTCCATAGATCATGAAGCAGTCACGGACCTCGGGGAATTCTCCTGCTAGGTGATCTTCGTTCTTGTCGTCGTCGCGGGCCCTGCCACCCTCGGCGGGTGGCCCGGCCCTGTGGAAGTGACGCCGAAGCATAACGCACTCCTCGAGGGTGTGCTTGACAGGCCCCTGATGGTAGGGGCACGGCTCCTTGAGCATCTTGTCGAAGAGGTTTGCACCTCCGGGGGGCTTCCGAGGGTTCTTATACTCGGCGGCGGCGACAAGGTCCGCGTCAGCGGCGTCGCGTTTCCATTGCGACTTCTTCTTGCCTTTCTTCTTGGCGCCGCGCGGAGCAGACGCCTCGGGAGCTTCTTCCGATGGGCGGCCCTGGGGCTGCTTGTCCTTTCGGAAGATAGCCTCGACCGCCTCCTGGCCAGAGGCGAACTTGGTGGCGATGTCCATCAGCTCGCTCGCCCTGGTGGGGGTTTTGCGACCCAGCTTGCTCACCAGGTCGCGGCAAGTGGTGCCGGCGAGGAACACGCCGATGACATCCGAGTCGGTGATGTTGGGCAGCTCGGTGCGCTGCTTCGAGAATCGCCGGATGTAGTCCCGAAGCAGCTCCCCCGGCTGTTGCCGGCAGCTTCGAAGGTCCCAAGAATTCCCGGGGCGCACGTATGTGCCCTGGAAATTGCCAGCGAAGGCTTGGACCAAGTCGTCCCAGTTGGAGATCTGCCCCGGAGGCAGGTGCTCCAACCAGGCGCGAGCAGTGTCGGAGAGGAACAGGGGGAGGTTACGGATGATGAGGTTGTCGTCGTCCGTTCCACCCAGTTGGCAGGCAAGGCGGTAGTCCGCGAGCCACAGTTCTGGTCTCGTTTCCCCCGAGTACTTCGTGATAGTAGTCGGGGGTCGGAACCGGGTCGGGAATGGCGCCCGTCGGATGGCCCGACTGAAGGCCTGCGGACCGGGTGGTTCGGGCGAGGGACTCCGATCCTCCCCGCTGTCGTAGCGCCCCCCACGCCTGGGGTGGTAGCCTCGGCGCACCCTTTCGTCGAGGTGAGCCCGACGGTCGCGTCAATGGTGCTCGTTGCCGAGGTGGCCCGGGGCCGCAGGCGCGGTGTTGCGCGTGCGCCCGGTGTAGACCGAGGCTTCCCGCATGAATTGGGAAGTCGCGACATGAGGTTCCGAGGGATAACCTTGCCTTCGGGAGGCAGTGCTCTCGGCCCGCCGGGCCGCAGCGCCTTCCAGGAGATTCTTGAGTTCTCCCTGGATTCACCGACCCTCGGTGGTTGACGGCTCCGGCATCGCGCGGATAAGCATTGCTGCGGTTGCTAGGTTCTGACCAACCCCGCTGGATGCGGGCGGCGGCCTGATCCTGACATCGTTGGCGACGCGGTGCTGGAGACCTTGGGGCAAGTGACGTATTTCTCCGGCCAGGGGTTGGCCCGCCCACGCCTGTCCGACGTCCCGACGGATCGGCTCAAGCGCTCCTGTTCCCTCGTTGAGCCTGGCCTGCGCCTCGCGGACTTGCTCGAGTTGTGGGTCGTAACCCCCCGCCGGAGCGGGGACCACAGCTAGCTCCCGTGGGATGTCGGCGCGAGGCACCGGCCTAGGGAGATCACCGTCCTCCGGCATGCCAAGATGGTTGCCTTCGGAGGGATTCCCTAGCTCGATGTGGAAACATTCGCGGCTTGGGCCGCAGCTCTCGTCGCCAAGGCTGCGGCTTCCATCGGAACAGTCGGATAGGCAGTAGTCACATGCGGTCATGAAGTCCCGCACGGCACTGGGGTTGCCAAGTCCGGAGAAATCCCAAGCGATGCTGGGATCGTCATCTTCCTCGGACCCAGAGGGCCCGTAGGTCGAGACGTCCGTCAGTCGGTCCCAAGGCGACCGCATAAGGAACCTCAGTGGGGTTGCACTCGCCTCAATGAGGGCGCCCGCCAAAACGAGGTCGTTTGGCGGGTTGAGGCCGAGTCGAAATGACGCAAGATGGGAGTTAGTCGGTACCTTTTTGTCGACGAGGAGCGACGTAGTCACATCGGGGACTGGTTGCACCATCAACTCTGGCTCGAGGGCGACGTCCTGCAGGCTTTCCGCGAGCGCGCCGACGTCGTCTTCTTGCTCGGGGTCAGCGTGCCGCGGGGGGACGTCGCTTGCCTCCGTCTTGAACGCGAGGTCGACGTCCGGCGTGCCTTCCGTCGGGGCGTCGGGGGCGTCGATTCGCTCGACGGCTGACGAAGCGCGGCCTCCCACCTGGCCTTGACGGCCCCGCCTCCTCCTCCGTTGGCGGGGGAGAGAACGGAGCGAGCCCGAATGTTGCCCTTCCACCACGCGGGGAAGACGTCGTCGATTCCGCCGCCGACGGGCGGGTTGTCGGCCGCCATTGTCGTAGTCGCGCGGCGGTGGAAGAAGTATCATGTCGTAGCTGCCGTCGAAGGACATGAACTCAAGAGTCCCGAAACGAAGCACCGTCCCGGGCCGGAGAGGTTGCTGGAGACTGCCCATCTGGAGCTTGACGGGGAGCTGTTCGTCAGCACGCAACAGGCCCCTACCTGGCGCGCCAACTGTCGGCGTTTCGAGACAGGGGGGTCCCTAAGCCGACGAGTGAGTGTGCTGCGTGCCCCAGCCCAGATGGGTCGAGCGCGTGGGCGAGCACGAAGGGGGGAGAGGCGAGGTGGCCGGAGTCGAGCGTGAGAGAGGTGGAAGTCCCGCGGCCTTCGTGTCCGTCCCGCGCCCAGGTCAGGTGCGCTTGCAGTAGGGGGGTTACAAGTGTCCACGCGGGTGAGGGAAGCGAGCGGCCCCAAGAGAGCGCCTGTCCCGTCCTCGGTCCCGCGCGGCCAACCTTCTCTAAGAAGGCCCTGGTCCTCCCTTTTATAGTCGTAAGGAGAGGATCCAGGTGTACAATGGGGGGTGTAGCAGAGTGCTACGTGTCTAGTGGAGGGAGAGCTAGCGCCCTAGGTACATGCCAACGTGGCAGCCGGAGAGATCTGGGCACCCTGCTGGCGTGATGTCGTGGCTGTCGGAGGCGCGGCGGAGCCTGGCGGAGGGACAGCTGTTGGAGCGGTCGAGTCCCTGCTGACGTCATCCTGCTTCCGTAAGAGAGCTGGGGGCCGCCGTCGTCATAGAGCTTGTGGAGCGCCATCATTGCCCCTCCGGCGGAGCTAGCCGGATGGGACGCCGGTCTTGTTCTCCGTGACCCGAGTCGATTCGGGGTAGGATGATGATGGCGCTTCCCGTTGACGTGGCAGTCTGTGCCCTAGGCAGGGCGACGTGGGGGTTCCTCCGAAGCCGAGGTTGAGTCTACCGTGGCCGAGCCCGAGCCATGGGGTCGGGCGAGGCGGAAGTCGTTCGGCCGAGGCCAGGGCGGAGTCCGAGCCCTGGGGTCGGGCGAGGCGGAGTTTCGTCGTCTTCCGGGTCTTAGCCCGAGTCCGAGCCCTGGGGTCGGGCGGAGCGGAGTTTCGTCGTCTTCCGGGTCTTAGCCCGAGTCCGAGCCCTGGGGTCGGGCGGAGCGGAGTTCGCCGTCTTCCGGGTCTTAGCCCGAGTCCGAGCCCTGGGGTCGGGCGGAGCGAAGTTCGCCGTCTTCCGGGTCTTAGCCCGAGTCCGAGCCCTGGGGTCGGGCGGAGCGGAGTTCGCCGTCTTCCGGGTCTTAGCCCGAGTCCGAGCCCTGGGGTCGGGCGGAGCGGAGTTCGCCGTCTTCCGGGTCTTAGCCCGAGTCCGAGCCCTGGGGTCGGGCGGAGCGGAGTTCGCCGTCTTCCGGGTCTTAGCCCGAGTCCGAGCCCTGGGGTCGGGCGGAGCGTAGTTCGCCGTGGCGCCTTTGGCAAGGCCTGACTGCCTGTCAGACTCACTCTGTCGAGTGGCACTGCAGTCGGAGTGGCGCAGGCGGCGCTGTCCTTCTGTCAGACTGGCCAGTGGAGCGGTGGAGTGACGGCGGTCACTTCGGCTCTGCCGGGGGCGCGTGTCAGGATAAAGGTGTCAGGCCACCTTTGCGTTAAATGCCCCTGCAATTTGGTCAGTCGGTGCGGCGATTTAGTCAAGGTTGCTTCTGAGCGAAGCCAAGGCCTCGGGCGAGCCGGTGATGTGTCCGCCATAAAAAGGGGGCCTCGGGCGAGACGGAAGTCTCTCGAGGTCGGCTGCCCTTGGCCAAGGCTAGGCTCGGGTGAAGCGTGATCGAGTCACTCGTGTGGACTGATCCCTGACTTAATCGTACCCATCAGGCCTTTGCAGCTTTATGCTGATGGGGGTTACCAGCTGAGAATTAGGCGTCTTGAGGGTACCCCTAATTATGGTCCCCGACAAGTTTCTTTCTCAGCATGAAAAGACAGGAGCTGAAACAAACAATTAGTTTTTTTATTTAACTTGTAGAAAGTGAGGAACTCATAAAAAATAAGTTTATATGGGAAGTTGAAAAACCTGGTTTTATGAGTTTGTTTTTAGCTTTCCCGAGTTTAGAAAGCTAACAACGGCATCGAAAATGTCAGTAAAAAATAATATCATCGAAAAGTTATCATTGGCTTTTCAATATCAAAAGTCTCGCAGCAGCTTTTTAGAAAAGCTCCAAAAGCTATAGCTCAAACAAACAGACTCTCTTCCTCGCAAAATGTAAGGCAATGCCCTCAGTCTATTCCCCACTTTTCTTGCTTCGGAATTTCCGTCTCATTGCTACAACCTTTTTCTTGCACTGAACTACAATTTTACCTAGGACAGAGCAACAACCACATGCTTGCATCCTTGGGAAAAGCCTTCGAGGTGTTTGGTTGTGTAAGGAAAATAGACCCGACCCATTTGTCTAAATGATTTTGGTGTTTGATGATCAATATAACATGTGGACTAATGTGTTTGCTAGCTTTTAGGGTTTATAGTTCACAGGATCGAGGAGGATTGGACTGAGGCACTGAGGATGCAACACCTTAAAAGAATAGAAGTCCAAGACTCAAAAACAAAAGAAGCCCAAAAGAAACAGTGAAGTCCATGAAGTGGGCAGTCAGGCAACGCTCTGGTGGCGCACCGGACAGTGAACAGTACATGTCCGGTGTGCACCAGACTGTCCGGTGAGACACCAGGCAGTCTGCGTAGAGAGCCCACAACCAGGGGCTCTCGAGGTTGTAGCACCAGACTGTCTGGTGTGCCCCGGACAGCCTGGGCAACGGTCAGATCCAACAATCGACTGCTACAAACCCCAACGATCGGATGACGTGGCCAGGGCACCGAACTATCCAGTGCGCATGACGACAGAGCAGTCAGCTTTATGTCCAACGGCTAGAATTGTGGGGGAGGTTACAAATACACCAACCATCCATTTGAAGGTGTGGGAGCTCAAGCAACATACCAAGACATATTTTAGACATTTCCAAGTGCTCATACACCCAAGTGCTCATACACCCAAGCGCTAAATATAACCACTCGGTGATTAGCGTAGGTGCTTTGCGAAGTGTTTAGGTTAGTTAGACCGCTTATGTGCTTGCTCTAGGTGAATCTTGGTTAGTTGAGTGAGTTTAAAAAAACCACACAACACCTCGGCTCTTAGGCGAGTCGTTGTAATTGTACCGAGTGGGGCAAGAGTCTTGCGAGACCGTGACAACCGAGTTTATGTCACGGCCGCCACCGTGTACCGGAGGGAGCGAGGCCCGCGACGTTTCGACTGGAAGCTCGATAGTGGAGACGACGGGGAGCATCCGAGAGGAGCCGGAAGCGGAGCACCACTTGCGCGTGGAGAAGGCCTACAACTCTCTACGTAGTTACTCGACCGATGTGCTTGGCTCTCGCATGGGCTATGTAGGAAACGGGTGATGCCTAATAGGGGGGGGGGTGAATTAGGACTTCTAAAACTTTCGCTAAACTAGGCCACAAATAAATCCCTAGAGCAAAACTTATGCAAATAGTCAAACTAGAATGTGCAAACTAGGTTTTGTCTAAGTGTTGCTATCTCTACCGCAATGGCTAAGTTTCAATCTACACTAAATAAGTATGTATACAAGATTGAAACTTAAATGCTTAATATAAATGTGGAAACTTAAAGAGCAAAGTAGAGAAGCAAACTCTTGTGGATGACGCCGGTATTTTTACCGAGGTATCCGGAACCGCGCAAGGTCCCGACTAATCCTCGTTGGTGCCCCTACGCAAAGGGAAGCCCACGCGAGGGCCAAGCACCTCGGTCGAGTAACTCCGTAGAGAGCCGCGAGCCTTCTCCACACGCAAGTGGTGCTCCGCTTCTAGCTCCTCTCGGACGCTCCCCGCCGTCTCCACTATCGAGCTTCCAGCCGAAATACCGCGGGCCTCGTTCGCTCTGGTACACGGTGGCGGCCGTGACACAAATGCGGTTGTCACAGTCTCGCAAGACTCTCGCCCCACTCGGTACAATTACAACGGCTTGCACAAGAGCCGAGGGGTTGTGTGGTTTTATAAAACTCACTCAACTAACTAGGGTTCACCTAGAGCAAGCGCTAATGCGGTCTAACTAACCTAAGCACTTCGCAAAGCACCTACGCTAATCACCAAGTGATTCTATTAAGCACTTGGGTGTTTGAGCACTTGGAAATGTCTACAATATGCCTTGGTATGTTGCTTGGGCTCCCACACCTGTAAATGGCCGGTTGGGGGTGTATTTATAGCCCCCAACACAAATAGAACCGTTGGAGAAAAGCTGCTACTTTCTGCGGCACACCGGACAGCGCACTGTAGCCTGTCCAGTGCGCCTAGCCGTTGCCCTGTCAGAGCAGGTGACCGTTGGTGCCGCAGGCTTTCCACACCGCACAGTCCGATCCTCACACCGGACAGTCCGGTGGTCTTCTCTCCGGGTGCCACGTGGAACTAGCCGTTGGGCTGCGTTTCCCTGGTGCACCGGACAGTCCGGCGTGTGGGCACCGGACAGTCCGGTGCTCCACGCACAGACAGTCCGCAGGCAGCACACTTGGACTTTTCTTGGATCTTTTTAATGTCTTTTTTTGAGGTGTTGCTTTTCTCAATTCCTTAGTCCAAGTTAATCTTGCATCCTGTGAACTACAAACACAAACACTAGAAAACTTATTAGTTCACGGATTGTGTTGATCAGCAAACACCAAAACTCAATTAGCCAAATGGCCCAGGGTCCATTTTCCTTACAATCTCCCCCTTTTTGGTGATTCATGACAACACAACCAAAGCAAGCAAATAATACAAGTATTTGAATGAAAATATGCAATCTACTTGCTAGGATGCATGTTTGTCCCCACAATGTGATATTATGGACTTAAGCCTCCCCTAACTCCATAATTCACATACTTCCTATTTTAGACCAAAATGCAAAAACCACTTGAAAGATCAAAATTTTAATTTGGCGGTGTTTGGTGTTTGATACATTTTTATTGCTTTGGTCCCTAAACTTCTCCCCCTTTGGCATCAACCACAGAAAAGAAGACATTAAAAGCATGTAGGAAGTAAAAAAATTTGCCCTCAAATGATTACTCCCCCTAAATGAGTGTTCTCTTTAGAAAGAATTTTCTCCCCCTTTTTAGAGACGAAGAAATACTCCCCCTGACAGAGATCTTCTACTTAGGAAAAAGAATGTGAAAATTAGAGGTGCAAGGAAAAATTTGAATAGACTAACTTCCCTTATGCATAGGTAACAGAATATGAGTTAACCACTTATGCATTTTTAGCAACATGGAAGTATATGATATGAAATATAGTCTAATCAAATATTGGAGAAGACATGTAAATGATACTAGATGTAGTCTCAAAAGATACCGATTGAAATTCAATGGCGAACTTGAGAGACATGAGAGTTCTTGGAGATTTTGCAGTGGAAGATTGTTGTCTTTCTCCGGGGACTTCATTTTCCTTACAATGAGACTATCACATAAAATAAGCTTGAAAAAGATGTTAGTCTCAAAGTGTTGGATTATAGAATAACCTCCCCCAAAAAGTGTGCATACAAGTTTTGAATACTTGTAGGAGACATGCACTTTGATTTGATATCAAGAGGGGCAAATCATCTGTAATCCGATCTTTGGCACAAATAAGTTAAATGACACAAATTGTAGAATATAAGCGTTTTACACTTGTAGCATTTGAGAATATCAATTGATGTATCATTTACTATGGAGTGATATAGAAGCTATGTTCCGTGCTTAAATAAACGTTTTAAGCCATGTAAGTTTGCTTAAGTATATGAATTGAAAGCAAGCAATCCTACCATGTGATTTACCTAGTATGTAAAAGTGAATACCAAATGTAATACTAGGCAAGAAAGGTAAAACTAGATATAAGAAAATAGATATGCATATCTAAAAATAAGAAATACAATAAATATAGTTACCTTAGTCATGGGTGGGGAAATTTGGGTCCAAAATATTCACTAATCCACTTGGCAATAAATTTGATCCAATATGATGTATCCCATGATATACATCCCAAATTTGCCAAGTCACCAAATTTCCTGTATGACCTTCGGTCCACTCACTTCCCTTTCGGGATCCAAACCTTCTTGGTGCTTTTCATGGTTGAAATTATTTCCTTTGGCACCCAGATGCGTTTGGCCCCCTTTCCTTTGTTGGCCTTGATTGCTATCACCTTCCCATTCTTTTTCTTCTTGATCAAATATGGTGTAGCAGCCTTTTTGTCCATCTTTTTTATGTAGGTGTTGGAGATTTTGCTTGTTGTCTTTTGCTTGAGCTTTTGCCTTTGTTTATCCCTGGTCATCGCTTTGCATTGGAAAGACTTGTGGCCTTCCATGTGGCATAGCCTACAAATCACGGTTTCTCCCTCCATAGGCTTGTTCACTCCCGCAGTGGTGTTATCTTGTGGAGGTCGGATTTGTTTGGCTTTGCCTTTTTTGTCATACAAAGCCTTGCCAAGACGAGCCATTTCTTGCCTTAATTGCTCATTTTCCTTTGCAACCACATCCGAACATGTTTCTACAACAATATTCTCAACCAGAACTTGGTTGCAGGAGTTAGAATCATCAATTAAATCAAAGCAAGAAGTAGAAACATCCTTTTTAATAATTTCAGGAATTTCAACTAAAGATGCTCCTGGGGTGCTACCAATGTTTTCTACCTTAGTAGTTAGCTCATTATTGTGTATGCTAAGAATTTCCATTTTCTCTAGCAAATTTTCAATAGTATTTTGGGAGCTAGCTAACTTAGCCTTAAGTTTTTCATTCCTTTTAATGAGGCCATCATTGGTAGCAGTGGATGGAGCACTGACTCTAATAGCTAAGTTTTAGTTGACAACTCACAATTTAAGTTTGCAAAGGTTTCAAATTTTTCTAGCAAACCTTTATAATCATTTTGGGAGCTAATCAACTTATTTTTCAAAGTTTTAAGTTGAGCTTTTTTCTTAGTGCAAACATCCTGGAAAAATTTAACGGCTTCCACAAGTTCATCTACGGAGGGCTTTCCCTCACCATCATCATCACTACTATTATCATCACTATAGGATGGAATGCTCATTTTACCTCTTGCCATAAGGCATTTGTGTGATGACCGTGATGAGCGTGATGAGGACTGGTGGCTGCGCGTCCTTGGAGGTTCATCTTCACTTGAAGAATCATCCCAAGTTCTAACACTTGTTAGCGCCTTGCCTTTGCTCCTCTCCTTTTTGGGTTCGGCCATATTTGGGCAGTTGTCCCTAAAGTGGCCCTTCTCCCCACATGCGAAGCATCCTCTCTTCCTTTGCTTTTTCCTGTCAATGTTAAAGAGAAGATCTTCGACCTGTAGGGGCACACCCATTAGATTAATCTTGCGGATCATCCCCATTATCTTTTCGACGCGTTGGATTGTTTCTTCGTCCTCGGAGGATGATGTGCACGGTTGATTATCTTCATTATCATCGCTTTCTTCTTCTTCCTCTTCTTCACTTGAGGAACTTGGAGTGGGAGCCTTCTTTTTACCCTTCCTTTCATCACATGCAAAAGCATATGGCCTTGAGGAAGTTGGCTCCTCTCCCCGACACATTTTTTGCGACATCTCAAAAGCCGCGATTTTCCCAATCACAATGGTCGGGGTCATAGTACTCAAGTCCTCCATGTTGTGAAGGATGGTGATGATGCTCCCATATCTTCGTTGTGGTAGCAGGGAGATAATCTTCCTTACAATGTTCGCTTCACCTAGCTTATTTATGCCAATAGAGTTGAGCTCATTGATGATTAGATTTAAACGAGAATACATGTCTCTAACAAGCTCATCATCTCTCATAGCAAAAGAATTATACTCATTTAAGACTAGGCAATGTTTTTGCTCACGGACATTGGATGTGCCGTCATGGAGCTCATGCAATTTGAGCCAAATCTTATTAGCAGTTTTCAAGGTAAATACTTGATTAAAAATATCCATGCTAAGAGATTCATACAAGCAATTTTTGGCTCTAGCATTTAAATGAATTTCTTTTTCCTCACTCGTGGTGGGTTTTTCAGGATTCTTGGGGGGTTTCATCCCGTCACGAGTGACTCGCCAGACACCTAGATCCACGGCCTCTAGATAACAAGCCATTCTAGCACTATAATATGGGAAGTTAGTGTCGTCGAAGTGTGGTGGCCTATGGGTATCCATCCTTTCCTCTAAAAAGTGTCGGCTCTTTTAGCGGTGAAGCTAAAGCGTTTCAAATGAGTCAAACCAGGCTCTGATACCACTTGTAGGAAACGGGTGACGCCTAAGAGGGGGGGGGGGTAATTAGGACTTCTAAAACTTTCGCTAAACTAGGCCACAAATAAATCCCTAGAGCAAAACTTATGCAAATAGTCAAACTAGAATGTGCAAACTAGGTTTTGTCTAAGTGTTGCTATCTCTACCGCAATGGATAAGTTTCAATCTACACTAAATAAGTATGTATACAAGATTGAAACTTAAATGCTTAATATAAATGCGGAAACTTAAAGAGCAAAGTAGAGAAGCAAACTCTCGTGGATGACGCCGGTATTTTTACCGAGGTATCCGGAACCGCGCAAGGTCCTGACTAATCCTCGTTGGTGCCCCTACGCAAAGGGAAGCCCACGCGAGGGCCAAGCACCTCGGTCGAGTAACTCCGTAGAGAGCTGCGGGCCTTCTCCACACGCAAGTGGTGATCCGCTTCTGGCTCCTCTCAGACGCTCCCCGTCGTCTCCACTATCGAGCTTCCGGCCGAAATGCCGCGGGTCTTGTTCCCTCCGGTACACGGTGGCGGCCATGACACAAACGTGGATGTCACGGTCTCGCAAGACTCTCGCCCCACTCGGTACAATTACAATGGCTCGCGCAAGAGCCGAGGGGTTGTGTGGTTTTACAAAACTCACTCAGCTAACTAGGGTTCACCTAGAGCAAGCGCTAATGCGGTCTAACTAACCTAAGCACTTCGCAAAGCACCTACGCTAATCACCGAGTGATTCTATTAAGCACTTGGGTGTTTGAGCACTTGGAAATGTCTACAATATGCCTTGGTATGTTGCTTGGGCTCCCACACCTGGAAATGGCCGGTTGGGGTGTATTTATAGCCCCCAACATAAATAGAGCCGTTGGAGAAAAGCTGCTGCTTTCTGCGGCACACCGGACAGTCCGGTGGTGCACCGGACAGCGCACTATAGCCTGTCCGGTGCGCCTAGCCGTTGCCCTGTCAGAGCAGGTGACCGTTGGCGCCGCAGGCTTTCCACACCGGACAGTCTGGTCCTCACACCGGACAGTCCGGTGGTCTTTTCTCCGGGTGCCACCTGGAACTAGCCGTTGGGCTGCGGTTCCCTAGTGCACCGGACAGTCCGGCGTGTGGGCACCGGACAGTCCGGTGCTCCACGCACAGATAGTCCACAGGCAGCACACTTGGACTTTTCTTGGATCTTTTTAATGTCTTCTTTTGAGGTGTTGCTTTCCTCAGTTCCTTAGTCCAAGTTAATGTTGCATCCTGTGAACTACAAACACAAACACTAGAAAACTTATTAGTTCACGGATTGTGTTGATCATCAAACACCAAAACTCAATTAGCCAAATGGCCCGGGGTCCATTTTCCTTACAGGCTACCCTTTGCGTAGGGGCACCAACGAGGATTAGTCGGAACCTTGCATGGTTCTAGATACCCCAGTAAAAATACCAGCGTCGTCCATGAGAGTTTGCATCTCGACCCTTGCTCTTTAGCTTCCGCATTTACATTAATACTTAAGTTTCAATCTATCTTCTCTAATTAGAATATTTAGGATTGAAACTTAGGTTTTACGGTAGAGATAGCAACACATAGACTAAACCTAGTTTACACATTCTAGATCATTTATTTGATTAGGTTTTGTTCTATGGATTAACTTTGTGGTCTAGTTTAGAAAGAAGTTTTAGAAGTCCTAATTCACCCCACCCTTAGGCGTCACCGTTTCCTACAGGTTGCTCTGACTAAAGTTTAGTCATTATCACATCAAATTTTTAAATGAAAATTATGAGCATTAAATATAGTCTACTTGTAAAAATAATTACACATATGAAGACTAAGTGACGAGACAAATCTATTAAGCCTAATTAGTCTATGGTTAGCAAATGTTTACTATAGCACCACATAAACGAATCCTGGACTAATTAGGATTAATAGACTCGTCTTAGCGTTTAGTTCTTATCTATGTAATTAGTTTCATAATTAGACTATATTTAATACTTCTGACTAGTATTCAAACATTTGATATGACAAGACTGAAATTTAGTAAGCGGATACTTTTGTATTACTTTCCAAAGCATCTCAATCTCTTCCTTTCCCCATGGTATATTTTTTCTTAGTTGTTCAATATGATGATACTGCCTTCTATTTCTCTACCTCTGTAGAGTTGGATTTTGGAGCAGAATGCTCCACACCATTCACTTCAATTTTCTTCGCTTCCTTTGAGGAACTTTCACTGTGAAGTGCATTGCTCAGCAACCTAGCCTTTTCAGTTGCATCCTTACCATCCATTCCATCACAGAAATTCTTTAGTTGTTATATATCAAGTGAAGCACATGTTGACTCAACATTTGCCTCTGATAGACCAAAGTGTCCATCTGCAACCACAGGGGGTGCAAAAATGCACAAACAAGTTTTCTCTTTGTGGAGTGTTAAGGCTAATCTGTTGCGCCTAGTTTCTATCTAAGTTTAGCATAGTGGTATGCATTGTGTCTTTCTCGCAACATGATCAGAGACTTTCCTGCTTCATGCAGAGTCGTGTGAACGGTGGAGCTTGGAGACCGTAAATGGTGACCACGTTCCTTGGTTGTGGATGGCACAACTAATTCAGGGGGTGTGGGCGCATGCATCTGGAGTCTAAGTCGAGCCTGTAATCTATATTATAAAAGGAGAAGAAAATAGAAAATGCAACAGTACATATGTTGTGCCAAAACCTGAGTCCATCGTGAGAGAGCGAGGCAGGGAGCAACGACGAAACAGCTCCGGTACCAAGTGTTAAGCTTGACTCAGTATTAAATGTCGTTGGGTCGCTGCTCTACATCGACAACAAGTCTATGCTTGCCCTCGCCGAAAATTCGGTGCTTCATGATCGAAGTAAGCACATTGACATCCGTTCTCACTTCATTAGAGACTGCATTAGCAATTGGTAATTGGAGATGGACTTCGTCCGAAATGGTGATCAATTGGTGGACTTGCTCACGAAGCCGCTTCCACGCGAACGTCTCTAGGAGCAACTCTCAAAGCAGCGTCATCAGTATGGAACCCGTGTAACATGATTAGGGTGGAATTTGTCAAGGCTAATCTATTGCGCCTAGTTTTTATCTAAGTTTAGCATAGTGGTCTACATGGTGTCTTCCCTGCACTATTCACAGTCTTTTCCATTTCATGCAGAGTCATGTGAATGGTGGAGCTTGGAGCCTAAAAATGGTGGCCATCCCACAACCAATGAACATAGTCACCATTTCTGGGCTCCAAGCTCCACCATTCACATGACTCTGCATGAAATGAAAAAGACTCTACGCATGGTGTGAGGAAGACACCATGTAGACCACTATGCTAAACTTAGATAGAAACTAGGCACAACATATTAGCCTTGACAAACTATCCCTAATCATGTAGCACTGGTTCGATATTGATGATGTCGCTCTGAACGCGTAGCTCCTGGAGACGTTCGCATGAAAGCGGCTTCGTGAGCAAGTTTGCTAATTGATCACCATTTTGCATGAAGTACGTCTCCAATGATTTGTTGCTGATGTAGTCTTGAATGAAGTGGAAACAAATTTCAATATGCTTACTTCGATCATGAAGCACCAAATTCTTGGTGAGGGCAAGCGTGGACTTGTTATCGATGTAGAGCAATGACCCAACGAAGTTTGATCCTGAGTCGAGCTTAACACTTGGCACTGGAGCCATTTTGTTGCTATTATCATTATCGAGCCATCGCAACATGCTCGTGCTGCCGCGCCGAAGATCGTGGTCCCCAACCGACAGCGACGCAAGAGGCAGCGGTGGGTATGATTGTGGGCTGGTGATTCACCGCACAGTCGGGGAGGTCGGCAATGCGGGATGTCCGATACTAACAAAGACGTACTACATTGATTGGGTGGCGTTGATGCACATCATGCTCCAGGGGCAGAACCTCTAGGACACCGTCAATGTCGGCACCGCCGAGTTCACTGATGATTGTAACGCTCTTGAAGCATTATGTAGGTCGGTAACTTGTGAACTCCAAGGAGGCATGGTCAACAAAACCACACCTAGGGCACCATGGGATGCACTGAAGACCCCACCACATTAGCATCGATCGAATGCGCAAGGCCAAGGCACAAATGTTGCGTTGGGAAATCAACGTGGCCACCTTCAAGGAAGGGGAGTCCGTTGACGACTTCTCGTGTCAGCTCACCGAGATCATTGACTAGCTCACGATCCTTGGTTACAGATACGAGGAGGAAACTATCATGCATAGATTCCTTCAAGCCCCCTATGTGTTCTCACCAGACTGTAGTAGCCATCGAAACACTCCTCGATCTCGAGGAGGTGTCGCTTGATGAACTGGTTGGGGCTCAAGGTGATGGAGGAGAGTATGGATCGCATGAAGGGAAGAAGTGGTGGTAGGAAGGATATCGATGGCAAGATATACTCATCAAAGAACATGTGTTGTGTGCCTCGCGTCTCATCTCAACATCAATGCCGATGGGTCGGCAGCGCGAGGCAAGGTGTCGTGCAGCTCTAGCAAGCGTCACGAAGGAATGGCCATGACAAGGGGCGCAATAAAGATGTGCACTCAACCAAGGGCGACACGCGAGGTCAACAATGACACCTGCCACTACTGTGGAAAGTCTAGGAACTAGGCCCACGAGTGCCGAACAAAGAAGCACGATGAGGCATAGACACCAACAAATCAAGCATAGGCCAACCTCACTAAAGCAGAGGAGGATTCACCTTTTCTATTCATGGTGGTGGTGTGGCCGTTAGAGAGAGTTGTTCACAATGTGAATTGCATCGAGCATGTCTTCGTCAACAAGCGCAAGGTCGTGGCGGACATCGACAATAGTGGTGACCATCAGGAGATGAAGTGGTACCTCCACATTGAAGCATCGAATCACATGACAGGTGACATGGCCATCTTCTCTGAGCTCAACCATGGTGTCATTGGCTCTATGTGTCTCAGTGATGGTTCACTAGTGAAGATCGTCGGGCGCGACATGATCCTATTCGAGTCGAAGGATGGTGGTCACAGGGCATTCCATGTTGTGTACCACATTTTGCATCTCTAGAGCAACATCTTGAGTGTTGGATAGCTTGATTAAAATGGATGCAAGATCGACATCACTAATGACATACTATGGATGAGGGATCACCGCAGCCGAGAGCTCCTCGCCAAGGTATAGCGTACACCTAATCGCATGTACATACTTCCGCTCAGGCTAATGATACCTACAACGACGATGAATGGCAGTGGCATGCTCAATTTGGCCACCTCGGGTTCCAAGTCCTATAGAAGATTGGCGCGACAGCATGGTTCACGACATGTCGCCGATCAAGCATGTTTGCACCGTGTTCTTGGTGGGGAAACAGTGTTGAGTACCTTTCCCACATGCCACCAAGTACAATGTTGCCAAGTCACTCAAGCTAGGTGATGTAGCAGAGTAGATCATGTTGCTGGTGCAGTCAAGGACTGACGTGACACGTGTCCAGGATGTGGGGACGTGCATGTGATGCGCTACTCACGGTGGGTTCGGTGGTTGAGCCTCAAAACCATCCAACTACTGGTTTTGCTGGGTTTGGGCTTCAAAACTTGGTGGTGCAGTTTCAAGGGGAATCAGAGGTAGCACATGGCGTCATAGCAAAGTGTGCGTCGAGGCAAAGCAACTTTGTGTGGAGCGTGTGATCGTCAGATCAAAATCCTATGAGTTGGTCCATTTTGCCCCGGCTAAGTGGATAGGATCTATGTATCAAGGGGTAGTTTAGACTAGTGAAATAACCCTATATAAATAGATGTGTGGGGTGTTATGGACAACCATGTCTTTGTATTACACATTAGTCTCTTGTTTAGAAAACCCTAGTTTTCATTTCCCTAGTTTACCCGAGATCCGCATATGATTTGAACTCCATATTTGCGTCTTTGTATTCTTCACTTCATCATTCAAAGGAAGGGTGGTTAGATCCATCCCTAGGGTTTATCGAATTGTGTGCTCGGTTTTGTATGTGTTGTAGTTTTTTATTCAATTTTGTCTATGTCTCTCTCTTGAATTTTGGAAGAACCATCGAGTTATTGAGTTGTGGTTGCTGTTGGGAATTATTGTGAGGTGAGGTACACTCGTTGGATCACTACATACTCCCAGTTTGAGTAGTTCTTGGTCCTGATCCGAGTTGATCTCGTTTTAAGTTCGTTTGAGAAAACCCAAACAAAACCCCAAGCAAAGTGGGAATTCTAATCTGTGCATGAAGTTTTGATTTATTCACGATCATACTTCACAAAACATCTCCTTTCCCTCTACGCAAACTTTCTGTGAAGTTTGTGGCAATTATGTGCATTTTTAATGCACGGCACTATCGCTCCCTCTATTTTGTTGTTTTGTCTCTAGTTTTATGCAGACAGTTGAGCAGTTTCTTCTCTAGCATTTTGGTGCAGTCAATCGACACTAGATTGATCTACACCGTGCTTTGCTGCTTTTTGTATCTTGTGGGGTTTTTGTTTAAGTTGGCATCCAGTCATTGTGTTCTCGAGTAGAGAAATTTTAGTGGCTCCCGTTTGACCCCTCTGGTCGCCTCACTGGTCCTTCAATTGGTATTAGAGGAGTTTAAGGATCAATTCACCTAAACGGGTTCTTGGTTCGCAAAGGCGACATGGAACGAGGTGTTGGCAAACCTCCGTTCTTCGATGGGTTGAACTACTCGTACTAGAAGTTTCGCATGTCAGCGTATCTTTAGAGTATTGGGTATTGTGTCTGGAAGATATGCCTCGATGTTGTTTTCAATGTCCAGGGCGCTCAAATCATGCCTCTTTAGATATAGTCACATGGTTCGAACAACAAGGCCCAAAATGCCTTGCTCTCTTGTCTCTCGCTTGTTGAGTTTGAGCGAGTTGGACATTTGGGTATGGCCCACAAGATCTAGTCCACCCTCAAAAGATTCCATGAGGGCAATGACCATGTAAAGACTAGACTCTTTAAGATGTACTGGTGATATTATGAAAACTTCGTCTAGTTGGTTAGAGAGACCATGAACACTATGTTTTCTCGATTCTAGTCGATTGTGAACAAGATGCACTCAAACAATGCACATCTACCCTATGATGATCATGAGAGAGCGCTCAAGCTACTTCATGCTCTAGATCACAGGGTTTGGGAGGTGAAGGTCTCGGCGATCATCGAGTTGCCCAAATATGAGACTCTCACCATGGACGAGCTATTCAGCAAGCTCAAGTCCATTGAGATTGACCACAAGACCCTAACCAAGATCGAGAACCCTCATGCACGCCCCATGGCCTTGATGTCTAGTTGTTGTTGTGTTTCTAACCCCTCACCTACTTTGTTTGCTTTATCTTCTTTGTTGTCTGTCACAAAGGAGCAGATGGAGAGTCTTAGGGATGAGGAGCTGATGCTTGTGGTCAATCGGTTGACGCGATTCCACAACAACTGCTTGAATCAGTGGTGTGGCGGGTCAAGG
This sequence comes from Zea mays, assembly GCF_902167145.1. Classification (NCBI taxonomy): domain Eukaryota; kingdom Viridiplantae; phylum Streptophyta; class Magnoliopsida; order Poales; family Poaceae; genus Zea; species Zea mays. Next base: position 109,515,805 of record NC_050105.1, on the reverse strand, counting down.
ACAAATGCTTCAACTACGACGACCCCGACCACTTCGTCACCAGCTACACCAAGAAGGGCGTTGTCACACCCGATTTTGGAAGGCAAACCGAATGCGAACCATGTACGTGCCAGGATTAGAACTCACATACACAGCGATTACATAATTGGACATCAACACACAATGCTTAATGTAAATAGCGGAAAGGGTACTTAATTACATTAAGATGTCTGAGACATCCATAGAGTCTAATACATATCCATAGTGTTCAACAATAATATCAAAGTGCGGAGAAACGAAACGTAGAAGATAAGCCTACACAGGCAGCTGACTGGGGGTTTGCCACTAAAGTAAACTAGAACTCGTCGTAGTCCTGGAACTCCTCAAAGTCCTCCATGTTGCCACCATCACCTCCTAAGCACTGATTACAGTGGGGACAACCTGGGGTGGGGTTGTTTGTAAAGCAAGGGTGGGTACACTTCAACGTACTCAACAAATGTCCTGTTTGGCTAAAGTGGACTAGCTGTATGTGGAGTTAAGGTTAAGCAGTTGCTTTTAGTTGGTCAAGTTTTATTACTATAAATAGAGCCAACTTTTAGTAATAAACCCAATTATTACCCAGGAGTACTCCCTCCAAGAGGAAATACCAGAGATCAAAATTATAACCATCATTACTAATCATCATCAAGAAAGTAATCAAAGTTCTTCTAATAAAAGAGGATCCCAAGGCTGCTCATAACCGTGAGCACGACTAATATACCAGTTTCTAACACTCTGCAGAGGTTGCACACTTTACCCACAAGTCGTGATTCCTGTTCTGCCTGAGGTTCTAGCCTCCCCATTGATCACTACCAAGGTGACCCAGCAGGGTCTCACTATGTAGCCTTTACAAAGATTTCCCAGAGGTCATAGCCGCCTGTTAGGTTTCTCCAGTTTGATAAACACAGTACATCTTCCCAAAGGAAAGGTGACTAACAAAACCAAATCAAAGAACCTCTGCAACCAGCCTCGGTAGAGGAAGTATTGTGCCCGGGCCCCATTGACGGCCCTACGGCAAAGCCAACTACTCCTCTGGATCCTCTAATTAATCAGCTAAGGGCATCCCATTCCACCCTCATGGTTGCACTGTTATCTCGGGTTGTCACTCCCCAAACAGGTCCTTACAGAGAGGCACTCAGGAAACAGCCTGAGCCCCCTAAAGTAATCACAAGAACCTCATCGGGATAACATCATCGTATCATAAATAATCACATCATGTTCATTGATTAAGTTAAAGCAATAGCATAAGCTAACCATGATTAACCCAAAAAAGTGAACAAGGGTAAGGTAAATACAGACTAGTCAATCCTTAAGTTTCAATAATGTAATGCGGGACAGTGAATTATAAAGTAAAGTAGGACATGATAGGTCTGAGGACACTTGCCTTCACCAGGTTGTTGCTCAGAGAGATCTTCGGCAACACACTCAGGAACCACAGACTGCTTGTTGTCTAAATAAAGCGATCATACATTCAATACATTTGGAAAGTACAAATGAACAACACATCAAACATGTACAAACATTGGAACACAACTCAAAAGATGTAGTATTAAAGAAAGGAGAGTGAGATCAAGTTATAAAATGAACTAATCCTAATTAAGGGTTTATTACTCTCTAAGTGTTTGGAACATACCTCAAAAAGTTAAAGTAGTAATTAAACAAATAAAAGATTAAATTATAAGATGAACTACTCTCATTTAGGAATTTGATTATCCTTTAAGTGTTATCCATAATCACATAACCTAATTCTATTCATTTCATTAAGACCTAAAAGTTAAACCAAAGGTGAATTCATGTAGTACATATTATTAATCTCACAAGATTAAATATACTTTAACTCCTAGGATTCTCCTTTTATTTATTTCATTAAATGAATAAATCAACATATACTTTAATCCTATATAAGTGTAAAATTAAAGTATATGAAAGTCGCCTAGAGGGGGGGTGAATAGGGCGAATCTGAAATGTACAAACTTTAAGCACAACTACAAGCCGGGGTTAGCGTTAGAAATATAAACGAGTCCGAAAGAGAGGGCGAAAACAAATCACAAGCAAATAAGGCGGATGACACGGTGATTTGTTTTACCGAGGTTCGGTTCTTGCAAACCTTCTCCCTGTTGAGGTGGTCACAAAGACCGGGTCTCTTTCAACCCTTTCCCTCTCTCAAACGGTCACTTAGACCGAGTGAGCTTCTCTTCTCAATCAAACGGGACACTAAGTCCCCACAAGGACCACCACACAATTGGTGTCTCTTGTCTTGGTTACAATTGAGTTGATCACAAGTAAGAATGAAGAAGAAAAGCAATCCAAGCGCAAGAGCTCAAATGAACACAAGTCTCTCTCTCACTAGTCACTAATTGATTGGAATGATCTTTGGACTTGGGAGAGGATTTGATCTCTTTGGATGTGTTTTGTATTGAATGCTATAACTCTTGTAAGGTGTAGGAAGTCTGAAAACTTGGATGCATTGAAGTGTGGTGGTTGGGGGGTATTTATAGCCCCAACCACCAAAAGAACCGTTGGTGAGGGCTTCTGTCGCATGGCGCACCGGACAGTCCGGTGCGCCAGCCACGTCACCCGGCCGTTGGATTCTGACCGTTAGAGCTTCTGACATCTGGGCCATCGGACAGTCCGGTGGTGCACCGAACAACCACTGTTCACTGTCCGGTGCGCCTTCTGGCTCTGCTCTGACTTCTGCACGCACTGTAGCGCATTAACTGCTATTGCAGACGACCGTTGGCGATGTAGTAGCCGTTACTCCGCTGGCGCACCGGACAGTCCGGTGATACACCGGACAGTCCGGTGAATTATAGCGGAGCGGCTCCAAGAATTTCCCGAAGGTGAGCAGTTTGGAGTTTGGTTCCCTGGTGCACCGAACACTGTCCGGTGGCACACCGGACAGTCCGGTGCGCCAGACCAGGGCACACTTCGGTTGTCTTTTGCTCTCTTTATTTGAATCCTTTCTTGGTCTTTTTATTGGTTTGTTGTGAACCTTTGGCACCAGTAGAACTTATAATCTAGAGCAAACTAGTTAGTCCAATTATTTTTGTTGGGCAATTCAACCACCAAAATCAATTAGGAAAAGGTGTAAGCCTATTTACCTTTCAATCTCCCCCTTTTTGGTGATTGATGCCAACACAAACCAAAGCAAATGTATAAGTGCATAATTGAACTAGTTTGCATAATGTAAGTGCAAAAGGTTACTTAGAATTGAACCAATATATATTCTCATAAGATATGCATGGATGCTTTCTTCTATTTTAACATTTTGGACCACGCTAGCACCACATGTTTTGTTTTTGCAAACTCTTTTGGAAATTCTTTTTCAAAGTCTTTTGCAAATAGTCAAAGATATATGAATAAGATTTTGAGAAGCATTCTCAAGATTTTGAAATTTTCTCCCCCTGTTTCAAATGCTTTTTCTTTGACTAAACAAAACTCCCCCTTGACAAAATACTCCTCTTAGTGTTCAAGAGGGTTTTAGATATTAATTTTGAAGAGGGTATATCAATTTGAAATTATATCACAAATAAGATACCAAATTGAAACCACTTTTCTTAACACAAACTTGAAAGACTAAATTTTTGAAATTGGTGGTGGTGGTGCGGTGCGGTCCTTTTGCTTTAGGCTAATACTTTCTCCCCCTTTGGCATGAATCATCAAAAACGAATATTTGAGTGAAATATAAGCCCTTTACTTTCTCCCCCTATGGTGAATAAAATTTGAGTGAAGATTATACCAAAGTGGAGAGCGATGTGGAGCGACGGTGAAGGATGAATAATTCGATGTAGTGGAGTGGAAGCCTTTTCTTCTCCGAAGACTCTTTTTCCCTTTCAATCTATGACTTGGTATAAAATGTACTTGAAACCACATTAGTCATAGCACATGAAGGAGACATGATCAAAGGTATATAAATGAGCTATGTGTGCAAAATATCTATCAAAATTCCTAGAATCAAGAATATTTAGCTCATGCCTAAGTTTGGTAAAAGTTTTGTATTCATCAAGCATGGTTCTTGCCATGTCCAATAGAGTTCTATTCTTCCTCTCCACTACACCATTTTGTTGTGGAGTGTAGGGAGAAGAGAACTCATGCTTGATGCCCTCCTCCTCAAGGAAGCCTTCGATTTGTGTGTTCTTTAACTCCGTCCCGTTGTCGCTTCTAATCTTTTTGATCCTTAAGTCAAACTCATTTTGAGCCCGTCTCAAGAATCCCTTTAAGGTCTCTTGGGTTTGAGATTTTTCTTGCAAAAAGAACACCCAAGTGAAGCGAGAATAATCATCCACAATTACAAGGCAATACTTACTCCCGCCGATGCTTATGTAAGTGATCGAGCCGAATAGGTCCATGTGGAGTAGCTCAAGCGGCTTGTCGGTCGTCATGATGTTCTTGTGTGGATGATGAACACCAACTTGCTTCCCTGCCTGACATGCGCTACAAACCCTGTTTTTCTCAAAATGAACATTGGTTAGTCCCAAAATGTGCTCTCCCTTTAGAAGTTTATGAAGATTCTTCATCCCAACATGGGCTAGTCGGCGGTGCCAGAGCCAACCCATGTTAGTCTTAGCAATTAAGCAAGTGTCGAGTTCAGCACTATCAAAATCTACTAAGTATAGCTGACCCTCTAACACTCCCTTAAATGCTACTGAATCATCACTTCTTCTAAAGACAGTAACACTTATATCTGTAAAAAGACAGTTGTAGCCCATTTTGCATAATTGAGAAACAGAAAGCAAATTGTAATCTAAAGAATCTACAAGAAAAACATTGGAAATAGAGTGGTCAGGAGATATAGCAATTTTACCCAATCCTTTGACCAAACCTTGATTTCCATCCCCGAATGTGATCGCTCTTTGGGGATCTTGGTTTTTCTCATAGGAGGAGAACATCTTCTTCTCCCCTGTCATATGGTTTGTGCACCCGCTATCGATGATCCAACTTGAGCCCCCGGATGCATAAACCTACAAAACAATTTTAGTTCTTGATTTTAGGTACCCAAATGGTTTTGGGTCCTTTGACATTAGATACAAGAACTTTGGGTACCCAAACACAAGTCTTTGACCCCTTGTGTTTGCCCCCAACATACTTGGCAACTACTTTGCCAGATTTGTTAGTCAAAACATAAGATGCATCAAAAGTCTTGAATGAAATACTAGGTTCATTTGATGCAATAGGAGTTTTCTTTTTAGGCAATTTAGCATGAGTGGATTGCCTAGAACTAGATGTCTCACTCTTATACATAAAAGCATGATTAGAACCAGAGTGAGACTTCCTAGAATGAATTCTCCTAATTTTGTGCTCGGGATAACCGACAGGGTACAATATGTAACCCTCGTTATCCTGAGGCATGGGAACTTTGCCCTTAACAAAGTTAGATAATCTTTTAGGAGGAGCATTGAGTTTGACATTGCCTCCCTGTTGGAAGCCAATGCCATCCTTAATGCCAGGGCGTCTCCCACTATAGAGCATACTACGAGCAAATTTAATTTTTTCATTTTCTAACTCATGCTCATCAATCTTAGCACTAAGTTGAGCTATGTGATCATTTTGTTTCTTAATTAAATCTAGATGATCATGAATAGCATCAACATTTATGTCTCTACATCTAGTGCAAATAGTAACATGCTCAATGGTAGATGTAGAGGGTTTGCAAGAATTTAATTCAACAATCTTAGCATGTAATATAGCATTATCATTTCTAAGATTATCAATTGAATCATCACAAACATTTGATTTCTCAACCTTAGCAATTAACTTGACATTTTCATTCCTAAGGTTGGAAATAATATCATGGCAAGTGCTTAGCTCACTAGATAATTTTTCACATTTTTCTACTTCTAGAGCATAAGCATTTTTAACCTTAACATGCTTCTTGTTTTCTTTAATTAGGAAGTCCTCTTGGGTGTCCAAGAGTTCATCCTTCTCATGAATAGCACTAATTAACTCATTTAATTTCTCCTTTTGTTGCATGTTAAGATTGGCAAAGAGAGTAAGCAAGTTATCCTCCTCATCACTAGAATTATCTACATCACTAGAGGATGCGTATTTAGTGGAGGATCTTGATTTTACCTTCTTCCTTTTGCCATCCTTTGCCATGAGGCACTTGTGGCCGACGTTGGGGAAGAGGAGGCCCTTGGTGACGGCGATGTTTGCGGCGTCCTCGTCGGACGAGGAGTCGGTGGAGCTCTCGTCAGAGTCCCACTCGCGGAATACATGGGCATCGCCGCCCTTCTTCTTGTAGTACCTCTTCTTTTCTCTCCTCTTGCCCTTCTTGTCGTTATCCCTGTCACTATCACTAGACAAAGGGCATTTAGCGATAAAATGACCGGGCTTACCACATTTGTAGCACACCTTCTTGGAACGGGACTTGTAATCTTTTCCCTTCCTTTGCTTGAGGATTTGGCGAAAGCTCTTGATGATGAGCGCCATTTCCTCATTGTCGAGCTTGTAGGCGTCGATGGGAATTCTACTTGGTGTAGAATCCTTCTTTTCTTCTACTGTCGCCTTGAATGCGACGGGTTGCACCTCGGGTGTTGAGGTGGCGCCTTGCTCGATGATTTTCTTGGAGCCTTTGATCATTAGTTCAAGGCTCACAAATTTACCTATCACTTCCTCGGGAGACATTAGTGTGTATCTAGGATCACCACGAATCAATTGAACTTGCGTAGGGTTAAGTAAAACGAGTGATCTAAGAATAACCTTGACCATTTCATGGTCATCCCATTTGGTGCTCCCGAGGTTGCGCACTTGGTTCACCAAGGTCTTGAGCCGGTTGTACATCGCTTGTGGCTCCTCCCCTTGATGAAGCATGAAGCGACCGAGCTCCCCCTCGATCGTCTCCCGCTTGGTGATCTTGGTCACCTCGTCTCCTTCGTGCGCGGTCTTGAGCACGTCCCAAATTTCCTTTGCGCTCTTCAACCCTTGCACCTTATTATACTCCTCTCGACTTAGAGAGGCGAGGAGTATAGTAGTGGCTTGGGAGTTGAAGTGTTGGATTTGTTCGACCTCCTCCGAGTCGTAATCCTTGTCTCCCTTCTTTGGTACCTGTGCTCCATACTCAACAATATCCCATATGCTTTTGTGGAGTGAGGTTAGGTGATGCCTCATTTTATCACTCCACATAGAATAATCTTCACCTTCAAGCATAGGTGGTTTGCCTAATGGAACGGAAAGTAATGGAGTGCGTTTTGAGATACGAGGATAGCGAAGGGGCATCTTACTATACTTCTTGCGCTCATGGCGCTTAGAAGTTGCGGATGCCGATTCCGAGCCGGAGGTAGAGGGTGACGAAGGGTCGGTCTCGTAGTAGACCACCTTCTTCATCTTCTTCTTCTTGTCACCCTTCCGTTGGGACTTGATGGATGAAGAGGATTCCTCCTTGTGCTTGTGGGCGGACTCCCTTGAGTGTGTTCTTCCCGAACTTGCGGACTTGTCGCCGGTCCCGATCTCCCTCATGGCGGATGCTCCCGACATTACTTCGAGCGGTTAGGCTCTAATGAAGCACCGGGCTCTGATACCAATTGAAAGTCGCCTAGAGGGGGTGAATAGGGTGAATCTGAAATTTACAAACTTTAAGCACAACTACAAGCTGGGGTTAGCGTTAGAAATATAAACGAGTCCGAAAGAGAGGGCGAAAACAAATCACAAGCAAATAAGGTGGATGACACGGTGATTTGTTTTACCGAGGTTCGGTTCTTGCAAACCTACTCCCCGTTGAGGTGGTCACAAAGACCGGGTCTCTTTCAACCCTTTCCCTCTCTCAAACGGTCACTTAGACCGAGTGAGCTTCTCTTCTCAATCAAACGAGACACTAAGTCCCCACAAGGACCACCACACAATTGGTGTCTCTTGTCTTGGTTACAATTGAGTTGATCACAAGTAAGAATGAAGAAGAAAAGCAATCCAAGCGCAAGAGCTCAAATGAACACAAGTCTCTCTCTCTCACTAGTCACTAATTGATTGGAATGATCTTTAGACTTGGGAGAGGATTTGATCTCTTTGGATGTGTCTTGTATTGAATGCTATAGTTCTTGTAAGGTGTAGGAAGTCTGAAAACTTGGATGCATTGAAGTGTGGCGGTTGGGGGGTATTTATAGCCCCAACCACCAAAAGAACCGTTGGTGAGGGCTTCTGTCGCATGGCGCACCGGACAGTCACCCGACCGTTGGATTCTAACCGTTGGAGCTTCTGACATCTGGGCCACCGGACAGTCACTGTTCACTGTCCGGTGTGCCTTCTGGCTCTGCTCTGACTTTTGCGCGCACTGTAGCGCATTAACTGCTGTTGCAGACGACCATTGGCGCTGTAGTAGCCGTTACTCCGCTGGCGCACCGGACAGTCCGGTGCTACACCGGACAGTCCGGTGAATTATAGCGGAGCGGCTCCCAGAATTTCCCGAAGGTGAGCAGTTCGGAGTTTGGTTCCCCGGTGCACCGGACACTGTCCGGTGGCACACCGGACAGTTCGGTGCGCCAGACCAGGGCACACTTTGGTTGTCTTTTGCTCTCTTTATTTGAATCCTTTCTTGGTCTTTTTATTGGTTTGTTGTGAACCTTTGGCACCTGTAGAACTTATAATCTAGAGCAAACTAGTTAGTCCAATTATTTGTGTTGGGCAATTCAACCACCAAAATCAATTAGGAAAAGGTGTAAGCCTATTTCCCTTTCAGTATACAGACTATGGCTGGTCATATTTTATTTGAACAGAGAATAATTTTATGAACATTTTGCAATTTGAACCACTAAATTTGGAGTTCATATGAAAAAGATATGAAATAAACAAGTTTTGAAGTTTGAAATATTGAATTAGGGCTAAATCTGTGATTAAATAAAAATACAGGGGGCTATTCAAAAGAAGACAGGGGCCTGCGCGCTAAAACAGAGGACAGCGGGTTGATTTCTTAAAACCAGGGGGTTTCTTAACCAAAACTTACACCCGAAGGGGTACGGGGTAACCTTGGCCATCAGATCAGAGATCAATGGCCAGGATTAGATCGCGCGGGCGCGGGCGAGCGGACGCGGATGACAGGCGGGGCCAGGGCGTCAGGGAGCAAGGGAGGGCTGACCAGTCGGGCCCATGGGCAGGGGCGCAGGTGAGGGGGAGAGAGAGGGGCGGTCAGATCTAGATCAGAGGGCTGGGATTAGATCCGCTCGGGTTAAGTCTAAACCACCCGATCTCGGACGGACGCCCGAGATCTAACGGCTAGGGGCGGACACAGGCGTGGTGGCGCTGCTCGGTCCCGCGGCGAGGGCTCGCCGGAGACGAGGAGGCTGGCCACGGCGGGGCTCCAGAGGCTTGGGGCTAGCTCGGGCACGTTCAGGGTGGTCTAGCGGACTCGGCCATGGCTCTCATGCCGGCGCGGGAGCACCAGAGGGCGCTGCACACGACAAGGTGGGCTAACGGTGGCGCGGGACAGATCCGGCGAGCAATCGTGCGAGCAACAGAGCAGTAACGACCAAATTAAGGGTACGGGCGGGTTGCTCACGTTGAGGGGAAGCGCTGGAGCCACTGAGCAACGGCAGAGGCGCAAGGATACGACAGGGCGACGGCTGCGCAAGAATTGCTCCGGTGAGCGCGGATCGAACGAATCAGAGAGGGGAAGGGCACACCGAAGGGTATCCCGAGTAGCTGACGGCGAGGCGGAACTCACCGTGGCACGGGACGGGGCGCAGACGCGACGGTGACCACAGAACAGGCAGCAGTCGACGGCGGGCGGTGGCGGAGCTCTCTGCTCGCGTGGGTAGAGCGAGAGAGAGAGAGCGGAAGGGGGGTTTGGCAGAGGGCGCAAATGAGCGAGGGGAGGTGGGCGAGCAGGGCGCGGGGCTCAAAAGGGGCACGAGCGCGAGGACGTGGCCAGAGAACGCGAGGTCATGGGTGCGTCCACGACGGGGAGATCATGGGCGAGAGGTTAGGGACGACTGACAGGTGGGGACGACGGGACAGAGAGAGAGAGTGGGTGCGGGGGGAGAACGACGCCGACAGCTCGGCCCCATAGAGGAGCGAGAGAGAGAGAGAGAGAGAGAGAGAGAGAGAGAGAGAGAGAGAGAGAGAGAGAGAGAGAGAGAGGGAGTGAGTGCGCTCGGGTTGGCGCCGACAGGCGGGGCCCGCCTATGAGGCACCGAGGGCGCGCGGGCGCGCGCTCGGGCTTCTCTTAGTGGTCTGGTTTGGGCCGAATTGGCCTTTTCATTTTTCCTGGAATTTCTATTGCCTCTTCTATTTATTTTCTCTAGGGTTTTCAATTCAAATTCAAATAAAGTTTCAAATTCAACCAAATCAAATATGTGCAACAATTCAAATAATATTTAGGCTCAATATGATGCAACATTCCATGACTCATATGCTTTGGGCAAAATAAAATAAATAATCCTTCACTAATTCAACTAACCTTAATTAAAAGAAAAAGAGAGGGAGAAAACTAGAGAGAGAGTGAAACTAGAGTGAGATAGAGAAGGGTAACATCTGAATTTGGATGATCATAAGGAAGAAATTTTATACCCCCAAATTTAGGGTGTTACAGACCTATCCCCCTTAAAAGAATCTCGCCCTCGAGATTCAGGGCTGGCTAGCAAAGAGTTCAGGGTACTTGGCTCTCAGATCATCTTCTCTTTTCCAGGTTGATTCTTCTGAGTGATGGCCCCATTTGACTTTGCACATTCTGATGGTGTTCCTCCAAGTGACCCGATCTGCTGTCTCCAGAATTTGCGTTGGCTTCTCAATGTATGTCAGATCCTCTTGAACTTCAAGGTCTTCCGTTGGCAATTGCTCTTCTGGTATTCGCAAGCATTTCTTCAACTGAGACACGTGAAACACATCATGCACTGCGGATAGATTCTCTGGTAAGCTTAGTTGATAAGCCACTTCTCCACGTCTTGCTTGAATCTGATACAGCCCGATAAAGCGAGGTGCTAGCTTGCCTTTGACTCCAAACCTTTTGGTTCCTCTTATGGGTGACACTTTCAAGTAGACATAGTCTCCCACTTCAAAACTGAGTTCCCTTCTCCTGGTGTTAGCATAGCTTCGCTGTCTGGACTGTGCTGCCTTCAGATTTTCCCGGACCATCCTGATATTCTCTTCGGCTTCAAGCAAAATCTCTGGACCAAACACCTGTCTTTCGCCGAGTTGGTCCCAATGCAATGGAGTTCGACAATTCCTCCCCTAGAGCGCTTCAAATGGTGACATCTTTAGACTGGCTTGATAGTTGTTGTTGTAGGAGAATTCTGCATACGGTAGCCTCTTGTCCCAACCTAACTTGTTTTGCAAAGCACAAGCTCTCAACATATCCTCAAGAATCTGGTTGGTTCTCTCAGTCTGACCATCTGTCTGCGGGTGATAAGCTGAACTGAACTTCAAGTGTGTACCCAAAGCTTCATGTAGCTGCTGCCAAAAGTGAGAGGTAAACTGGGTGCCTCTATCCGATATTATCTTCTTTGGAATACCATGCAAGCACACAATCTGAGACATGTATAACTCTGCCAACACCGCACTGTTATAGGTGGTCTTGACTGGTATGAAATGGGTCGCCTTTGTTAAACGGTCCACTACTACCCAGATGGAGTCGTAACCAGCTCGAGTGCGGGGCAGACCGACTATAAAGTCCATCCCAATCTCATCCCATTTCCATTGCGGAATCTGCAATGGCTGCAACAAACATGCAGGTCTCTGATGTTCGGCCTTGATCCTCTGACAACTATCGCATCTGGCCACATACTCTGCTATCTCTCTTTTCATACCATACCACCAGAATCTCTTCTTTAAGTCTTGGTACATTTTCTCGCTACCAGGGTGTATAGAATACGCTGTCTCATGAGCTTCCTTGAGAATCAGTTCCCGGATCGATTTGATGTCGGGAACGCACAACCTATCCTTGAACCATACCACTCCTTCTGTATCTTCACGGAAATCTGGACCTTTCCCATCGATGATTAGCTGCCGGATTTCGTTGATCTTCTAATCATCCTTCTGACCTTTCCTGATGTCTTGCTCTAGAGTGGGCTCTAGCTCAATTGCCACTCCTTGAGTGTTGTTCAGAAATTCGAGACTCAACCTGTCGAATTCCTTTGCTAGCTCGAACGACATCGGGTGAGCGGCCAACATATTGACTTGACTCTTCCTGCTAAGAGCATCTGCAACCACATTTGCTTTGCCTGGGTGATAATGGATCTCTAGCTCATAGTCTTTGATCAATTCTAGCCATCTTTGTTGCCTCATGTTTAACTCTGACTGAGTGAATATGTACTTGAGGCTCTTGTGGTCCGTGTAGATATCACACTTCTGCCCATAAAGATAATGTCTCCAGGTCTTCAGTGCATGAACCACTGCTGCTAGCTCCAAATCATGAGTGGGGTAATTCTTCTCATGAACTTTCATTTGTCGGGACGAGTATGCCACTACTTTCCCTTCCTGCATTAACACACATCCCAGTCCGGTGTATGAAGCATCACAATATACCGAGAATGGCTTGTGAACATCTGGCAGAACCAACACCGGTGCTGTTGTCAACTTCTGCTTCAACATTTCAAATGATTCTTGGCACACTGGGGTCCACTTGAAATCAACCTTCTTTGCTAGCAAGGCTATCATTGGTCTGGCAATCTTGGAGAAACCTTCAATGAAACGCCGATAATAATCGGCCATTCCAATAAAACTCTTGATTCCTCGGACATCTTTTGGTGCTTTCCAGTCCAGAATCGCTGCTACTTTCTTTGGATCTACAACTAGTCCATCTCAGTTTATAATATGTCCCAAGAATAGAACTTCGCTAATCCAGAACTCACACTTGCTAAGCTTGCCATACAACTGGCAATCTCGTAGCCTTGAAGTACCTTCCTCAAATGTTCCTCATGCTCTTGCTCATTCTAGGAATATACGAGAATATCATCAATGAACATCACTACGAACTTGTCGAGGTAGTCCACGAACACACTGTTCATCAGGCACATGAAGTAAGCTGACGCGTTCGTGAATCCAAAAGACATAACCATGAACTCATATAATCCATACTTAGTGATGAATGTTGTCTTCGGTATATCTGTGGGTCGGATTCTGAGATGATGGTAACCTGACCTCAGATCTATCTTTGAGAACACACTGGCTCCTCTCAACTGATCAAATAGGTCTTCAATTCGAGGCAGAGGGTACTTGTTCTTGACAGTGACTTCATTCAAAGCTCTGTAATCGATGCACATCCTCTTCGTACCATCCTTCTTCTCCACAAATAGTACTGGAGCTGACCAAGGTGAGGTACTTGGTCTGATATAACCTTTCTCCAACAACTCATCAATCTGATTCTTGAGTTCCACCAACTCTGGTCCGGACACTCGATATGCTCTCCTGGAAATAGGGGCGGTGCCTGGGATAAGCTCTATGGCAAATTCAACTTTCCTTTCAGGTGGCATGCCTAGTAACTCTTCAGGGAATACATTGGAAAATTTTGACACAATCCTAATTGCCTCAATTGGATTGGACTCCTTGTCATCTAGTGATAAATGGTTACAGGCTCCTTCTTCTAGTTCAGGTAAGTACAGTTTAGTTACTACTTCCTTTCCGGCTGGGGACACCAACTTACTTGTTCTCTTGTCACAACTGACAGTGGCTTGATTTCTGTGTAGCCAATTCATCCCTAGGATGACATCTAACCCTTGAGTTCCATTACTACTAGGCTAGCGGGGAAATCTATCCCCCTTATTTCAATCCTTAGATTCGGACAAATCCTATGGGACTGAACTTTTCCCCCAACTGAATTAACTCTTAAAGGTGGGATCATTGGTTCTATGGGGGATGTTATGTGATTCTACCCAAGATGTAGAAACAAAAGAATGTGTGGCACCAGTATCAAATAGTACTTTTGTTGGATAGGATTCGACTGGAAACATACCTACTGCCACGTCCTGAGCATCCTGGATTGCTTCGGCCTCCAGGTGATTCACCTTTCCACGGTTGTAGGCCTGACCACGGTCTCCTGGTGCTTGTTGTGGCGCTCCTTGTCTTGCTGGGGCATTGACTGCTGGCGGATGTTTAGCTGCTTTCTTGGGACAGTTCTTCGCCCAGTGATTTTGTTCTCCACAGTAGAAGCATGCACGACCTCCTACTTGTGCTGGGGCTGCTTGGCCATTCTTGTTGGTTGCTGGGGTAGGAAGACGAGCTGTCTGGTTGTTCTGACGCTGGTACTGATTTCCTCCATACTGGGTGTTCTGACGGTACTGCTGCTGCTGCTGAGGAAACTGCCTCTGGTACTGGTGCTGGTGCTGACACCGATGCTGGTGCTGGTGACCTTGCTTGAATTGCTATGGTGAGTTGCCTGAGTAGCGGGGACGACTGCTACTCCTGGCCTGAGATCCTCCGATCTTGCGCTTCCTATCCTCCATCTCCCGACGTTTCCTTTCAGTCATGATTCCTCTATCTATCAAATGCTGGAAAGTGGGGAAAGTGTGGTTCATTAGCTGGTAATGGAGGGGATCAACCAATCCCCTCAGAAAGCGGTACTGCCTCCTAGCATCCGTGTTAACGTCCTCTGAGGCATAACGTGACAGCTGCAAAAACTTATCCCTGCACTCACTGACGGACAGGGGACCTTGCTTCAGGGCGAGAAACTCCTCCTTCCTCACTATCATCAGTCCCTCGGGCACATGGTAGCGACGGAAGTTGTCCCTGAACTCCTCCCAAATAATGGCTTCAGGGTTGGCATGGGTGGCGAGGTAAGACTCCCACCAAGACTGTGCTGCTCCCCTCAGCTGTCAGGGACCATACAACACCTTCTCATGATTGTTGCACTGAGCAGTGTGCAACTCACTCTCCATGGTACACAACCAATCTTCTGCGTCCATGGGATCAGTAGAGTGGGCAAGAATAGGGGATGACCCCTCATGAACTATGCCCGCTTGTCTCTAGGCACTTGTGGCATCTGGACTTGCACTCGAGGCTGAGGTGGGGGTGGCTACTGCTGCACCTGCTGCATCGCTGCTAAGGTCTGACCAATTGCCTGAACTGCCTGAGTTTGCATCATGAACATCTGCTCAACTGTTATCGGGGGTGGCGGTGGCAACTGCTGCTGTTGGGCTGCATCCTCCAGGGGTGCCTGCTGTTCTGGCTGAGCACGCCTTGCACCTTTGTGCCTGTTCTCAGACATCTGTAGAAACCACACACATATCAGATCTGACTCTGCAGTCTTTCAGCATAAGAAAAGATATACGTAAATCTTCATAGCATTGAACAGTTGATCATCTTCACTGACAACTTCTCAGATAAAGAGGAAAGTGGAAATAAATGGATTACCCAACTAAATAACTGACTTTATTAATAACTACACCAAGTTGCAGGGGATACCCACACCTTGGTGACAATCATTACAAAGATCCAACTTCATTATATGTTCATCATGACAAGCATCCAACATAAGATAAACAAACTAACTCTAACTAAGACTGACTAGACTAAGACACTGAATTAAGCATTATTACAGACTCTGACTCCATCGATCTATGGATCTAAATCTATCCGGGTCCTGCAGTCTGGGGTACCATAGTCGAAGCGACCACGGGGCGGTGAACGGTAAGGGTGCTGAATCCCGACAGGGGCGAGAGAACCACCATCCAGATAGTGGCATGTCGTGCACTCAGCACGCAATTCCGCAACCTCCACCCGAACCTTGCCCAACTCGTCAAGGGCGTGGTCCAACTCTGTGTTGAGCACATCGACAAGGTTGACCATGCTATTCAGCCTAGGATTGCCCTCACCAACTGGCGAGACAATCACACCTCCAGCACTGCCGGTCGAATGGCGAGGGTAGTACTTCAGGTCAAGGCCGTCAGCTACCCCGCTGAACAACGAGCAATACTAAGAAAGTGTCTGTCGTGCTGCATCCTGCATGGCTGCCTCGGCAGTGTCCCTCTCAGTGATAGAATTGTGCTCTGAGAAGGCCTCTACACCCCAGAGATCATCGTCCGGACAGCGCACCAAGCAAGTAGCCTCCCATTGGTTCGGGTATAACCCGCGACAATGTTGGTAGACTACACAATGGTACTCGATGGACCAAGTGTGTCGGTTGAAGGTCCAACGCAGCAGGGTGTCGAGAGCGTCGTGGAAGTGACACCCGCGAGCAGCGTCACGAGTGATGGGTCTAGCGATTCACCCATCTGGCTCCGGTTCCTCCGAGCGCTCTGTGCCGTGGCTCGAACTACCACCAGCGTCATCGTCATCGTCATCGTCTTCGTCTCCGTCAGGGTCTCCTCCAGCAGCCGGGATGCCCTGTGGTGGTGCAGGGGCATCTTTGGCTGAGGTGCAGGGGAAGGCGGCCTCTCAGACTCCACCTCCCGCTGAGGCGAGGGGGAAGAGTCCTGCTGCTCCTGCTCCTGGCGTCGGCGCTCCTGCTCCTCGTGTAGGCGACAATGCAGTCTCTCCAGGTGACTGGACTGACCTGACATCGTGCGACGTAGTGGACGCTCCGCCAGACGAGAAGCCAAAAAGGGGATCACAGACTTACGTGCAGTGCACCTGATATGGGCCATCTACAAAAGACATCGTAAGCACAAGAGTAAGAGTACAACTAAGAGACCAGAAAGCAAACAGAAAGAAAAGTGAGACAAAACTTTTTGAGATAAGTAAATAACATAGAGTTGGTCAAGATAACCAACTTTTGAAAAGACACTAAGGTCAAGGTAAGAGTAGGGGTCTATAATCCTTAGGGCGACCATTCTAGTCTAGGTTAGCGGTCCTATAGTCAGCAAAGCTTTGATACCACTTATGTCACACCCGGTTTTGGAAGGCAAACCGAATGCGAACCATGTACGTGTCAGGATCAGAACTCACGTATACAACGATTACATAATTGGACATCATCACACAATGCTTAAAGTAAATAGCGGAAAGGGTACTTAATTACATCAAGATGTCTGAGACATCCACAGAGTCTAATACATATCCATAGTGTTCAACAATAATATCAAAGTGCGGAGAAACGAAACGTAGAAGATAAGCCTACATAGGCAGCTGACTAGGGGTTTGCCACTAAAGTAAACTAGAACTCATCGTAGTCCTGGAACTCCTCAAAGTCCTCCATGTTGCCAGAATCACCTCCTGAGCACTGAGTACAGTGAGGACAACCTGGGGTGGGGTGGTTTGTAAAGCAAGGGTGAGTACACTTCAACGTACTCAGCAAATGTTCCGTTTGGCTAAAGTGGACTAGCTGCATGTGGAGTTAAGGTTAAGCAGTTGCTTTTAGTTGGTCAGGTTTTATTACTATAAATAGAGCCAACTTTTAATAATAAACCCAGTTATTACCCAGGAGTAATCCCTCCAAGAGGAAATACGAGAGATCAAAATTATAACCATCATTGTTAATCATCATCATGAAAGTAATCAAAGTCCTTCTAATCAAAGAGGATCCCAAGGCTGCTCATAACCGTGAGCATGACTGATATACCAGTTTCTAACACTCTGCATAGGTTGCACACTTTACCCACAAGTCATGATTCCCGTTCTGCCTGAGGTTCTAGCCACCCCATTGATCACTACCAAGGTGACTCAGCAGGGTCTCACTACATAGCCTTTACAAAGATTTCCCAGAGGTCATAACCGCCCGTTAGGTTTCTCTAGTTTTATAAACACAGTACATCTCCCCAAAGGAAGGGTGACTAACAAAACCAAATCAAAGAACCTTTGCAACCAGCCTCGACAGAGCAAATACTGTGCCCGGACCCCATTGACGGCCCTACGGTGAAGCCAACTACTCCTCTGGTTCCTCTAATTAATCAGCTAAGGACGTCCCATTCCACCCTCATGGTTGCACTGTTATCCCGGGTTATCACTCCCCAAATAGGTCCTTACAGAGAGGCACTCAGGAAACAGCCTGAGCCCCCTAAAGTAATCACAAGAACCTCATCGGGATAACATCATCATATCATAATTAATCACATCATGTTCATTGATTAAGTTAAAGCAATAGCATAAGCTAACCATGATTAACCAAAAAGGTGAACAAGGGTAAGGTAAATACAGACTAGTCAATCCTTAAGTTTCAATAATGTAATGCGGGACAGTGAATAATAAAGTAAAGTATGATATGATAGGTCTGAGGACACTTGCCTTCACCAGGTTGTTGCTCAGAGGGATCTTCGGCAACACACTCAAGAACCACAAGCTGCTCGTTGTCTAAATAAAGCGATCATACATTCAATACATTTGGAAAGTACAAATGAACAACACATCAAACATGTACAAACATTGGAACACAACTCAAAAGATGTAGTATTATATAAAGGAGAGTGAGATCAAGTTATAAAATGAACTAATCCTAATTAAGGGTTGATTACTCTCTAAGTGTTTGGAACATACCTCAAAAAGGTAAAGTAGTAATTAAACAAAGAAAAGATTAGATTATAAGATGAACTACTCTCATTTAGGAATTCCATTATCCTTTAAGTGTTATCCATAATTACATAACCTAATTCTATTCATTTCATTAAGACCTAAAAGTTAAACCAAAGGTGAATTCATGTAGTACATAATATTAATCTCACAAGATTAAATATACTTTAACTCCTAGGATTCTCCTTTTATTTATTTCATTAAATGAATAAATCAACATATACTTTAATCCTATATTCTAAGTGTAAAATTAAAGTATACAGACTATGGTTGGTCATATTTTATTTGAACAGAGAATAATTTTATGAACATTTTGCAATTTGAACCACTAAATTTGGAGTTCATATGAAAAAGATATGAAATAAACAAGTTTTGAAGTTTGAAATATGAAATTAGGGCTAAATCTGTGATTAAATAAAAATACAGGGGGCTATTCAAAAGAAGCAGGGGCCTGCACGCTAAAATAGAGGACGACAGGTTGATTTCTTAAAATCAGGGGGTTTCTTAAGCAAAACTTACCCGAAGGGGTACAGGGTAACCTTGGCCATCGGATTAGAGATCAACGGCCAGGACTAGATCGCGCGGGCGCGCGGACGCGGCTGACAGGCGGGGCCAGGGTGTCAGCGAGCCAGGGAGGGCTGACCAGCTGGGCCCAGGGGCAGGGCGCGGGTGAGGGGGAGAGAGAGGGGCGGTCAGATCTAGATCGGAGGGCTGGGATTAGATCCGCTCGGGTTAAGTCTAAACCGCCCGATCTCGGACGGACGCCCGAGATCTAACGGCTAGGGGCGGACACAGGCGCGGTGGCGCCGCTCGGTCCCACGGCGAGGGCTCGCCGGAGACGAGGAGGCTGGCCACGGCGGGGTTCCAGAGGCATGGGGGCTAGCTCGGGCACGTTCAGGGCGGTCTGGCGGACTCGACCATGGCTCTCATGCCGGCGCGGGAGCACAAGAGGGCGCTGCACACGGTGAGGCGGGCTAACGGCGGCGCAGGACAGCTCCGGCGAGCAATTGCGCGAGCAACAGAGCAGTATCGACCAAATTAAGGGTACGTGCGGGTTGCTCACCTTGAGGGGAAGCGCTGGAGCCACGGAGCAACAGCGGAGGCGCAAGGATACAACGGGGCGACGGCGGCTGGGCTCCGACTGCGCAAGAATCGCTCCGGTGAGCACGGAGTGGACGAATCAGAGAGGGGAAGGGCACACCAAGGGTGTCCCGAGCAACTGACGGCGAGGTGGAACTCACCGTGGCACGGGACTGGGCATAGACGCGACGGTGACCGCGGAACGAGCAACAATCAACGGCGGGCGGTGGCGGGGCTCTCTGCTCATGTGGGCATAGCGAGAGAGAGGGCGGGGGGTTGGCAGAGGGCGTAAATGAGCGAGGGGAGGTGGGCGAGCAGGGCGCGGGGCTCAAAAGGGGCACGGGCGCGAGGACGTGGCCGGAGAACGCACGGTCGTGGGCGCGTCCACGGTGAGGAGATCGTGGGCGAGAGGTTAGGGACGGCTGACAGGTGGGGACGGCGGGACAGAGAGAGAAAGTGGGCATGGGGGGGGGAGAACGGCACCGATAGCTCGGTCCCACATAGCAGCGAGAGAAAGAGAGGGAGTGAGGGCACTCGGGTTGGCGCCGACAGGCGGGGCCCGCCTATCAAACACCAAGGGCGCGCGGGCTAGGCTTAGTGGGCTGGTTTGAGCCGAATTTGCCTTTTCCTTTTTCCTAGAATTTATATTGCCTTTTCTATTTATTTTCTCTAGGGTTTCCAATTCAAATTCAAATCAAGTTTCAAATTCAAACCAAATCAAATATGTGCAACAATTCAAAGAATATTTAGGCTCAATATGATGCAACATTCCATGACTCATATGTTTTGGGCAAAATAAAATAAATAATCCTTCACTAATTCAACTAACCATAATTAAAAGAAAAAGAGAGGGAGAAAACTAGAGAGAGAGTGAAACTAGAGTGAGATAGAGAAGGGTAACACCTGGATTTGGATGATCATAAGAAAGAAATTTTATACCCCCAAATTTATGGTGTTACAGGCGTGCAGGAGGCTGGCTCGCGCAACCACCACTTAGGTCGGTGCAAGGTCAAGCAAGAGTACACCTCTGGCAAACACAAGTCTAAGGGAGGTTCGATATGGAGGCGACCACAAAGATGTACCTTCAGAAGTCAAAGATCAAGGAATATGCCTTCCTCGCATCCCTAAGCTACCTCGACCATGACTCCAATGAGTTGGCCTCTTCTTCGAGCCATGAGGAGCTCGAGAGGCGCATTGAGGACAAACTCAATGGACTATCGATCCTCCCTGACACCATAGAAGGCCTTTGCACCATGGCCCTTGTTGATGATGCGGCATGCGGCGACATCAAGGACATCGGTAATGACTCTGCTTCTGATGTATCACATTTCATCGATGATCTCGCCGCTGAGGTAGAGGAGCTGACGGCTGCTTTGGCTAGTCAGGATAAGTTGCTTAGTCTTACTGCTCGTGAGAGGAAAGATTCCAAATATAAGTATGAGAGCACGCTTAGGGAGCTTGAGTCTACTAGAGCTTCTATCGTGGTGTCCGTCGAGACTAAATGTGATAGGTGCGTCCTACACATGTTGAACATCACCACATTGCAAACCAAGTATGCCACCTTGTTAGATGAGCGCGATGAGCTTCAATATAGGTCTAGCTTATTAGGTGTGTGTACTACTTGTCCTGCCTTACAGACTGAGGTAGCAGAGAAGAATGCTAGGATTTCCTTGCTTGAGAAGGCTAGCTCAATGAGTGTACTTGTATCTGCGTAGTGTGCACTGTGCAAGGGTTTGCAGTCCGCGCTTGAGTCCTGTAGACACGACAAGACTAGAATCGAGGAGGAAAACACATACCTTCGATCTGTCTTGATTTGGGTGTCTAGCAGTGAGCACTAGTTGGAAATGATGGTTCATTAGCTCAAGAGGGGAACTGGCGGACTAGGGTTAGGCTTTGATGCTAAGGCTGGGAGTATGCTTGCTTTGGTAAGGTTGGTGAGTGTAGTTTCTTGAGCTCTTCAAAGAAACGTTCAGCCTCCCCAAAGCTTGTAAAAATCACTCCACCTAAATCTGCCACCCCTACTGTGAGAGATAGAGTGTTTGTGGAGCCTGTGAGAACCCCACCTCCGAAACAAGTGTGGTGTCCAAACCAAACCATCTCAGAAAACACACTTGACACATTACCCGACAACTCTAGTGATCACCTTCCTAGAGCACCACAACCACCCAAAAAGACCCACTCCCACAAATAGATTCCACCCAAGAGAGAGTTGAGGTTCAACTGTGAGTATTGTGAGAGGGATGGACATTTGGTTGATTTTTTGCTTTAGGAGGAAGAGAGATGAGTGGAGGGGTTCCGAGTTGACCAGAAAGAACATGAACTGCCTCTCTCATGGTGTTCATGAACTTCCTGTTCAGAGATGTCCTACGAGACCTAGAGGTGTTTTGCCTCATGTTGCTAGGCCTTAGGTAGTGAGACCACATGGTGGTCATGTCCGACAGGGTGTTGGTCGTGTGCCATATGGCCAAGGACCCCGTGCTAGTGGTTTTGGTTCCCACTTGTCAGCAGAACATGGTTTCCTTCTCATGGTGATCACTACCCCCTCACGGGATTAGGGATGTTTAGTGTTTTCCCTAACACGTTTTAGGGGCGAATGCAACAACACTAGTATTCTTCACAGTTTACTAACCCTAGTGATGTGCCATTTGCTCACCCTGTGTCTTTCTATTGATGTAGGATTGAGGTTTGTAGAACACGTGGCTTATGGATTCTGGTTGTTCATGCCACATGATCAGAAGCTCTAGATGGTTCTCCAGCTTTGATCTTGAGATTGGTAAGGAATTCAGGGATAAGTTGAGAGGTAAGGTTGTCTCTCGTGGCACCATTCAGGTGAACGAGAGCTTTGTGCTCAAGGATGTTGCTTTGGTTTTGAACTTGCATTTCAATCTACTTTCTGTTTCGCAACTCCTTGAGGACGATTACAAAGTGTATTTTAAGAGGGGTCTTTCTCGTGTTTTCGATGCAAAGGGCATAACACCCCAGGTGTTACTTTACATTTAACAACAAATGTGGAATTAAGTGCGGGATGTCGGTGAGAATAATGATGTTTATTGTTGGGGACTTGTTCTCAAGTGCTATGAGTTAAGAACAAGGCAACATAGAAAAAATGTTAATCGTTAAGGTCCTTCGTCCTCCGAAGCATTATTTCCCTTAGGATATAATGGTTTATGGACGAAGGTTATGAAGGACGTACCTTCATAAATTCATTAAACGATGACGAAGGATAGAATTCAAGGGATATAAAAGACAACATGAACAATTATATATTATTATTAGATATAAACAGAAATGCCGCTGAGTTACAAGTGTACCTTCAATCGGAATGAGATGACAATACAAGCGTGACGCAAAAAGCGAATGCCAAGTCAGCGTGAACAGTACGAGAGTACTGTTCACCTATTTATAGGCGCGGGACACAACCCATACAAAATTACATTCATGCCCTTTACATTTGATAATAATTCTATAGTAATCTGTTGAGGTCTAAATAGCCTTTTCATCTTTAAGTCGGTTCCGCTTTCTGCTGTCACGCCGAAGCTTTCCTGCTTACACCTTCGGCGCTGTACCAACCTTCGTATTACTCTGGTCTGCTGTGATGCCGACCTGAGTCCGAAGATACCTGTTCACACATTATACTCCAGAAATACTGTTAAATCCTGTTTTTGAGGACCTTCGGATGCCGAAGGTCCCCAACAGTAGCCCCTCGCAATATTAATTTGTTTGAAATAATAAAAAATTTAGATTGCGACGTGGACGAAGGCTTTACGCCGAAGGTCCGAAAAAACACCTTCCCTTTGCTAGAATAGCAACATTCACTGACAAGCGGGGTCTTTCAATTTTCAACGCTCTTGGCGTATAAATACAGTCATACCGCAAACTCATTTGACACGCTCTCTGGCCAATTGCTCCTGCTCACTCAATTTTTAGCTCTTGTGCCCTAAGATTTGTTAAGCCCTTAGTTTTGAAGCTTCGGCTTTGAAAATAGTTTTTAGTGTCTCCGAAGATGTCTGAGGATAAGAAGACTGCTGCTGAGATGAAGCTGAGCCTGGACGAAGAGAAAAACTTGGGATTTCTTATAGCGATGTCAAAGACCAATACAGAAAAAATCACCAAGGAGATTCTGGAAGGTTTGTCTGAAGATACTGGTGATAGTGACAGCTATGATGTGGACAGTGGTGGTGAGGACTCCGAAGATCGTCCCTGGCGACCAAGCCATTCAGTTTATGGTAAATCAACTATCAAAGAGAATCATTTTGCCAATATGAGAGGAAGGTATTTCCGGGATTTATCCATTGTGAGGGCCGACGAAGGGGAAAAAACGTGCCCACACCCTGAAGAAAATGAAGTCGTAGTGTACCGAAGCTTTTTGAAAGCTGGACTGCGATTTCCTTTGAGCAGCTTCGTCGTGGAGGTGCTGAAAATCTTCGAAGTCTATCTTCACCAACTTACCCCCGAAGCAATCATAAAGCTGAATATCTTTGTGTGGGCCGTGAGAAGCCAAGGCTTGCAGCCTGATGCAAAAAGCTTCTGCAATATACACGAATTATCATACGAAACAAAACCTTGGGGTAAGGAACAGTATCACAATAATTTTGGCTGCTACAGCTTCGTTTCCCGGTCCGGGTCAAGCTGTCCAGTGCCAACCTTTCGGAAGAGATGGCCCGGAGATTGGATGACAGAATGGTTTTATGTGAAAAATGATCTGACAGTACGAGAAGATATCAAAGGTATAATCATGCGCCCTATTTGGCAAAGCTTCGGCCTTCGGAGGCCGAAGGTTGAAATGAATGAAGCTGCCGAAGAATGCCAGAGGGCCTTCGGCGCAGTCTGCTCTTTTATTGGAACGAGAGACTTAGTACAAGAGCATATTGCCTTCAGGGTATGGCCGCTCGCGGAGAAATGGGAAATGCCACAAGAAACCGTAAAAGAGGCCAACGAAGGTGGGCTTATCAGGTTAAAGTATACTTTTAAATTTGGAGATAAGTTTGTTGAGCCAGATGACGACTGGTTAAAAAGTATTGAAAATTTAAGTGATGAACTGCTTGGGGCTTATTCGAAGGCCGAAGACACTGCAATGTCAGCAGCCTTCGGAGGCCGAAAAAAGAAGAGGCTGAATCGGGTATTTGATGCAATCGGGTTTGTCTACCCTGACTATTGCTATCCCATTCGAAGGCAGAAGAGGAAAAACACAACCTCTGCAAAAGAAGAAGCTACGACTGCTCCTAGCGAGCCAGAACCGAAAAGAAAGAAGTTAAAGGTCCTTACACATCGGCCGCGGTATATTGAACCAGCTTCGGTGCCTGAGTTTACCGGAGAAACCTCTTCGGCCACCGAAGCTAAAAAACCAATCGAGCCAACCTTGCTGCCAAAAGTCGCAGAAACGGCCGAAGTGCCAACAAAGATAGAATTAGAGCAATCAAAAATTTTGTTATCAGAAACGAAGGAGAAGGCCGAAGCGCCGTTCTCAGAAAAAATGGAAGAGGTAAAAGTAGCAACTGAGGGATCCAAAACATTAGAAGTTTTGAGTCCTGCGGCAAATATTGAGACAGCAAAAAATCCAAAAGTGCCAACAGTGACTCCAAAAAGAAAGAGAATGGCTAATGTGCTAGATGTACTGGAAACGATCAAATCTTCAAGCACACCTCCGCAAAGGGCTGCTGTCAGTCCTGAAACAACTGAAATTTCTGGTTCTAAAGTTCCAGGGCAAGAGACTGAAGCCGAAGCTGGGCCCCCAGAGCCTGTAAAGATAAAATCCTTGGAAAGTGAGGCAGAAAAAATAACAAAGCCAACTTTAGTTGAAGAAACCAGTGTCATTGCCCCCGAAGCATCCCCCAAAGTTCGTGATTATATTGTTCGTCATGCTTCGGGGAAAAAACTATCAGAAAAAGAAGAGCAAGAGGCCCAGCACTACGCCCAAAAACTGAAATATCCAAAAGGGGCGTTAATATTCAATGGCAGTGGAGAAGAAGACTTCTTGTATTGTCTCCCCGACAGCAAGGAAATTTCTGTCTGCCGGGAGATGAGCAGGAGCTTCGGATTCCCAACTTTAGAAGACGGGCTCTCGGTGCTGTCGAAGAACGATCTGGCCGACAGCCTAGCTTACAATAGCTTAAAGGTGCGACAAATGAAATCCTTGTATCTTTTGTTGAGTCCAAAATTTTTCGTTTGTTTAAACCTATTGACGCACACATATTTCTCTTTGCAGGGCTTGATACTTAGCAATGCCCTTAGGGCACAGAAGGATGTTGAAGACGAAGGGTGTTCTATAGCCCTGAGCAACCTTCGTTCCGAAGTTATTGAACTGAGGAACGAAGGTCTTGAAAAAGATAAAATATTACACTCATTGATAAATAAAATAAAAGAAGACGAAGCTGCTTTTAAAGGTCAAGCTGAAGCTCAGAAGCGGGAAATTGAAGATCTTCGGAAACAACTGGCCAGAGCCAAGGAAGAACGCGTACTTGAAGAAACAAAACGAGAACTCAGCGACCAATGGGCCGATCACCTAGAAATAACTGTTGAAGAGCTTCGTTCGTCCAAAAAGCGATGTTATAACAAATCTATAGAATGTGTTAAAAAGCTGAAGGATAGCTTCGCCAAGGTCGGCGCATTTTCAAGTGAGGAAAACTTTACGAGAGGCAATCCCGAAGGTCCCATCGAGTGGATCGACCACGAAGCTGAAGCCTTCGAAGAGATTTTAAATAGCCGTGGAGATATATGTGCCTTCTCTGGCGCCAGAGGACTTGCCACCATCTTAGAGAAGAAAGGCTGCGAACATGTAAAAATTTTAGCTCAATCCGAAGCTGCTTTCTCTTTTGAAGATGCAAGAGATCCTTCGGCCGAAGCTAGTATAATTGGTGGAAAATTTTTTACCGATATTTGGGATAATGGTGGCCGGGAAATGGCCGGGGAAATTATTAGAAGAAGTGAAAAGGGAATTCATGATGCTAGAGAAGTAGCTGAGGCTGCTGAAAGGAGCGCAGAGACCGAAGGTCAATTAGGTATTTAACTGATAGTTTTATTGTGTTGTACTCTTAGGCTTTAAGATTTGTTTGCGATTTGTAATAGCACTGTATCCGTATCCTCTGTTACTTCAGATCCTGCTAAAGCGTCTTCGGGCCCTCAGCCGAAAGGAGACGACGAAATTAAAAAGATGGCTGAAGATATTATGGACGAAGTCGTCAATCGGCTCCTGAACGAGGCTGCCGAAGTCGTTTTGAGAGAAGATTAAGTATTTTTGTAAAACAAAAACTTCGGAAATGTAATATACTGTAACATTTGGTAACCACAAATGTAATATACCTATTTTTGTTAGTCAATTCTTTACGATGCATGAAACTTTACACGTACCGCTTTTGAGTCTTTGACGAAAAAACACCTTCCCTTCTTTTCATGCTTCGTGAAGAAGAATTTTTCATTGTCACAACAATATCCAATGTTCTGATGAATAATATCCAGGCTTCGTAAAAATATTTTCCGAAGCTACCCTTCCGAAGATCAATGATGTATCTTTTTGTGACTGATTTCTCTCTCTCTTTTTTTTTCAAAACGTTCTTCCGTAGATTGATAATGTGTCCACCTCTTGTGCCATGTGCAAAATGATGTATGATGCTTATGCTATGCGAAATGATGCGATGATGTTATGTTATGTGAGATGATGTTTACTCCGAAGATATATACGTATCCCTGCAATAAAACACAATCTTTTATAAGCCTCCCTTAGGAGCTTCTTCGCCTTTTACTTCAACGGAATCAGCGTTTATTTTTCGCTGTAAGCCTCCCTTAGGAGCTTCTTCGCCTTTTACTTTCAGCGGTATTCGCGTTGACTTTTCGCGCTTCGCCTTTTACTTAGGCGGTATCAGCGTTGACTTTTCGCTGTATGCTCTGCATTCCCTTTGGAACGACTTTGGAGCAGAAAACTTACACTGCGCTCCCTTTGGAACGACTTTTTGTGACTTTGGTAAACTTACTCTGCGTTCCTTAGAACGACTTTTTGTTGCTTCGAAGAATTTTCGATAGTGCGAAGGTCGTCTTTGTCATCACGTCTTTGAATTTTAATCAATATATGCCTGTGAAGAAAGTATATTTTCCTTGTAGGAATCAACGAAACTAATTACATGAAACCTAAACAATGTCCTTTATTACAGAAAATAAAACTGAACGAAAAAGATTGCTATTAAGGTAGGATATTCGTCAATAGATGTGCTTTGACTCTGGCACAGTGCTATTGACTGTACGAGCTTCGGACTGCTCTCTGAAGTCCCTCTGGTGTGGAGCATACTGGCTCCCTTCTGGCTGCTGGCCTTGTTGCAACGGAGGTGGAGGCGGAGGCTGTTGCCAGGAAGCTTGAGGCTGACTTGCCGAAGCGACAGAAACTGCAGGATGATTGCCCACATATTCTGGGATGTAGGGTGAATGATACGAAGCTGTATGCATGACCTGCTTCGGCTGAGCTTGTTGCGCTGCTGCTTCAGCTATTTCCTTTTGCTTCTGAATAGTAACATGGCACATCCTGGTAGTATGGCCTTTGTTCTCACCGCAGAATAAGCAAAAGATTCTTCTTGGTTGATCGCCAAATCTTCCTCCAAAGCCCCTGGCGCCTCTGCCTCTTGGAGCTGGTGGTCGGAAGGAGCTTTGCTGTTGCCCCGAAGCCTGTGAGGAACATTGTGGCCTTTGCTGTTGGCTTCCTCTGTCATCATTTTGTGTAGAGTTATGAATTGACCTGACGTGTCTCGGGTAGAACCTCCCTCCGAAGCCCCTGGTCATTTCAGAAAACCTGAAAGCCTCCTCCCTTCTTTGGCGAAAATCATTATCGGCCCGAATGTACTCATCCATCTTCTGGAGCAGCTTCTCCAAAGTTTGAGGAGGCTTCCGAGCGAAGTACTGAGCTGACGGTCCTGGCCGAAGCCCCTTGATCATGGCCTCAATGACAATTTCATTGGGCACCGTTGGTGCCTGTGCCCTCAAACGCAAGAACCTTCGGACATATGCCTGAAGGTATTCTTCGTGATCTTGGGTGCACTGGAACAGAGCCTGAGCAGTGACCGGCTTCGTTTGAAATCCTTGGAAGCTAGTTAACAACAAGTCCTTCAGCTTCTGCCATGAAGTGATCGTTCCTGGTCGAAGGGAGGAATACCAGGTTTGAGCCACACTCCTGACAGCCATAACGAAAGATTTGGCCATGACTGAAGCATTGCCACCATACGAAGATACTGTTGCTTCGTAGCTCATCAAAAACTGCTTCGGGTCTGAGTGACCATCGAATATAGGAAGCTGGGGCGGCTTGTAAGACGGAGGCCACGGTGTAGCCTGCAGCTCAGCGGACAGAGGAGAAGCGTCATCAAAAACAAAATTCCCATGATGGAAATTGTCATACCAGTCATCTTCGTTAGGGAAACCCTCCTGATGAAGATCTTGATGTTGAGGCCTTCGGTGCTGCTCATCCTGGACAAGATGACGAACTTCTTCAGAGGCTTCGTCTATCTGCCTCTGCAGTTCAGCTAGCCTGGCCATCTTTTCCTTCTTCCTCTGTACTTGTTGATGAAGCATCTCCATATCTCTGATTTCTTGATCTATCTCGTCCTCTGGTGGTGTTGGACTGACAGCCTTCCTTTTCTGGCTTCGGGCCTCCCGCAAGGAGACTGTCTCCTGATTGTGGTCCAGAGGTTGCAGAGCTGCAGCCCCAGTCGCTGAAGCCTTCTTCGGCGCCATAACGAAGGTTTATGATCGCCGAAGGTGTTCAAAAAACTCAGAGTGGAAGTGAGTTCACTGGAGGTGGGCGCCAATGTTGGGGACTTGTTCTCAAGTGCTATGAGTTAAGAACAAGGCAACATAGAAAAAATGTTAATCGTTAAGGTCCTTCGTCCTCCGAAGCATTATTTCCCTTAGGATATAATGGTTTACGGACGAAGGTTATGAAGGACGTACCTTCATAAATTCATTAAACGATGACGAAGGATAGAATTCAAGGGATATAAAAGACAACATGAACAATTATATATTATTATTAGATATAAACAGAAATGCCGCTGAGTTACAAGTGTACCTTCAATCGGAATGAGATGACAATACAAGCGTGACGCAAAAAGCGAATGCCAAGTCAGCGTGAACAGTACGAGAGTACTGTTCACCTATTTATAGGCGCGGGACACAACCCATACAAAATTACATTCATGCCCTTTACATTTGATAATAATTCTATAGTAATCTGTTGAGGTCTAAATAGCCTTTTCATCTTTAAGTCGGTTCCGCTTTCTGCTGTCACGCCGAAGCTTTCCTACTTACACCTTCGGCGCTGTACCGACCTTCGTATTACTCTGGTCTGCTGTGATGCCGACCTGAGTCCGAAGATACCTGTTCACACATTATACTCCAGAAATACTGTTAAATCCTGTTTTTGAGGACCTTCGGATGCCGAAGGTCCCCAACATTTATCCCGTAATTATCTTCACCTATCACGATTTTGATATCGTCTTCATCTCTATCCATTTGGATTAATCTAAATGGTTTGCGAGATTCGGAACATATTTATTCTGTGAGCTATCGAGTCTTGCTCCTATTTAAAATAAATCGGTTAAGCAAATATGGATTTGGAAACTTAGTTTAGTCCTCTGATTTTGTCCCAAACAAGATTCAATAGAATTCAGTGACAAAAGTTTTCGATGCAAAATAATCCAAACCCCGCGCGTTACTAGAGGAAGATCGGGTGTAAGGTTAATAATAGGATTGTCCTCCAACAAAATATCCAAAGTAGAGAAATCAAACGTTTGAATAGGGGAGGCATATTAGCTGGTTTCAATCGAGTCTAACATCGATTAAAATGTTGTAAACGAAATCATTTTATTTTGGCCCACTTGCACCTCTTCAAATTCTAGCCCTAGATCTTGGGCTGATATTTATGTTTTTATTTACATTTTTGTGTTAAAAAGGAAAGAAAATGAAATGAAAAAAGAGGCTTCTCTACAGCCGCCCTCTCCTTCTGATTTTTTGCCCCCATTGGCCTTATCGACGTCGCTCCTCTCTCCCTAAGGCTGTCTGCAGCGCACAACGCTAAGCAGCCCCCTCCCCTTCGTAGAGGTCCCTTGACCGCGCAACGGTGCCCCCTATAAGCCACTCTTTCAAGCGGCTCTCTTCTCTCTCCCTCAATCTAGCGTTTCACTATTCACCCCCTACGGTACTGTGCTGTGGGTCCACGAGTAATTGTTAGTAGATAAAATATTGATAGTTGGTATAGAAAATGATATTTTATAGTGGTAGGGGGATATAGGGGGTATTTAGGGGGAACCGTTGCGTGAGATGAAAGAATAGAGAGAAAAATAGGGGGGAAAAGTGATATAGGGGGAAAAATTTAGAGGTAACGGTTGCGGATAGCCTAATCTTTACAGCTTGACGTCGCTATCTCCTGTATCCTCTTCTAGCCGTGCTCGGCCCTGGTCTCCTCCTATAGAGCGCGCAGGCCTCCTCCTATGGTTGGATGCCGGTGAGGCCCACTCCCAGGGAGCCGCCGTTGCTTGCCTCCCCGTTACTTGCTCTCTCCGGCAGTCGCTCTTCTTGTCGGCCTACGACCTCGCCGTGCGCCCTTCCACTTTGACCATGGCCTGCTCCTTCCGGGAGTCTCCCTACTACTCCCCTACACTGGCCACCATTGAAGCTCTCCACGCCTAGCACAGCACTCGGCCTCCATCATGCGCTCGCAGCTCGCCTCCCTGATGGTCGCTGTTAGCTCTGGGGGAAGGGTGGAGAACAGAGAAGGATAGGACAGCGAAGCTGGAGTTTACTTCTCAGTTCAGGTTTTACAAAATGCATAAAAATCTCTCTCCCAGCTAACAGATTACATATACTCTACTTCAGTCCGCCGGCATATCTTGGGTTGGGCTTCATGGGCCGCGTGCTACGGCGTGGAAGTTGGGCCTCCGCTTCAGGATTTGTATCTGTTGATGTTGTACGGTTCGCCGGAGCTGGACGTATAACATTTCCTCCCTCTTTACAGCCTGCTTGACCCCAAGCAGGGGCATAGGGAAATAGCTGGCGCAGGTGATCTTCATCTTCCCAGGTGGCGAGCTCACGAGGTAGGCGGGACCACTGGATCAACACTTGACGCACCGGGAAATTGCTAGGGAAGGAGAGGCGTTCCTGTAGGATACGAGCAGGTACCTGGAATGGTGTGAGGTCATCCGGAAGCGCAGGACTCACCTGAGGGGGTTGGCGAGCGGCTGCCTTCAGTTGTGAAACGTGGAAGACCGGGTGCACAGATGATGAAGATGGCAGCGCCAATCTGTAAGCAACAGAACCGATGCGGTCTGTGATGGTAAATGGTCCGAAGAACTTGAAGGACAGCTTCTGAGATGAACGGTTGGACAGTGAGGATTGAATGTATGGTTGGAGCTTGAGATAAACGAGGTCGCCCACAGCGAATTGGCGTTCAGAGCGTGATTTGTCGGCCTGCTTCTTCATGCGTTGTTGGGCGCGGAGCAAGTGTTGTCGGGCCACAGCCTGCATGAGAGAGCGCTCTTTAAGCCAGGATGAGACATCAGCTGGAACAGAGACATCTGCCGATGATAAGCCGAAATGGTTGGGCTGGTGACCGTAGAGGACCTCAAACGGTGAAGAACCCAGAGATGAGTGAAAACTGGTGTTGTACCAATACTCTGCTAGGGATAGCCATTTAATCCATTTGGAGGGGCAGGTGTGGACGAAGCATCTGAGGTACGTTTCCAGGCACTGGTTGACTCGTTCCGTCTGACCGTCGGACTGAGGATGGTAGGCTGAACTCATGTGTAAACTGACTCCGGCCCGAGTGAACAGCTCCTGCCAAAGCTTGCTGGTAAACACTGGATTACGGTCTGACACAATTGCTTGAGGAAGCCCATGAAGTTTGTAAACATGATCAATAAATAATTGAGCAATAGAAGTAGCTGTGTATGGGTGGTGAATCGGCAGAAAGTGACTATACTTGGTGAACTTGTCCACAATTACCAGGATACCATCAGCGTTGCCGGACTTGGGTAAACCGGAAATAAAATCCATTGATATTGTCTGCCAGGCTGCTGTTGGAACTGCCAATGGTTGCAAGAGCCCTGGGTACCGTGCACGGTCTGGTTTCGCCTGAAGACAAATGGAACATGAACTGACGAAGTCAGTAACAGACTTGTTGAGTCCCCGCCAACAGAAGAGTTGTTTGATGCGGCGCGTGGTGACTGGGATACCGCTGTGACCACCCACGGCGCTGGTATGGAAGGCGCCGATAATGGACTGCTGGGTGGGCAAGTGAGAACCAACAAGGATTTTACCCTTGTGGCGGAGGATACCGTGCTGTAGGGTGTACTCAGGTACTGCTGTCGGGTTGCTGGCGAGTTGCACCAACAATTCTTGAGCCTTGGGGTCCTCTTTATAGCTGTCCTGAATGTTGGAAAGCCATGTAGGAGTGGGCATAGAAATGGCCAACAATTCAGAATTAGGAAAATGGGGGCGCCGGGATAGAGCATCGGCAGCTTTGTTCTCAGATCCCTGTTTGTACATGATTTTGTACTGTAATCCCAACAACTTAGTGAACACTCTTTGCTTCCACGGAGTGTGCAGACGTTGATTAGAGAGGTGGGCAAGGCTGCGTTGATCAGTTTTCACAATAAATTCTCCAAACTGCAGGAACTGGCGCCACTGTTGGACTGCTAAGAGAATGGCGAGGTATTCCTTCTCGTAGGTGGATAATCCCCTGGTTTTAGGACCCAAAGCCTTGCTGACATAGGCGATGGGGTGGCTGTTTTGCATGAGGACTGCACCCACACCGGCCCCGCTGGCATCAGTTTCAATACAAAACGGTTGAGAAAAATTCGGGAGAGCCAGCACCGGTGATGACTGGAGGGCAGTCTTCAGCGTGTTGAAGGCCGAGGTATGCACTTGAGTCCAGAGAAAAACTGCAGATTTCTTGAGCAGATCTGTGAGGGGACGGCTAATAACTCCGAAATTACGGACGAACTTTCGGTAGTACCCTGCGAGACCGAGGAAACTGCGAAGTTCCTTGACGGAGCTGGGAACTGGCCATGATACGATGGTAGAAATCTTGGTTGGGTCGGTGGCAATACTGTTAGAGCTGATTAAATGTTCCAGGTACGTTGTCTGCCGTTGAGCAAAGGAGCATTTGCTTAATTTGATTTTCCAGTGTTCAGCTGCTAGCAAGGACAGGACTTGATGCAAGTTGAGCAGATGTGATTGGTAATCCGTGCTGTAGACTAGGATATCGTCGAAGAAGACGAGAACGCACCGACGAAGAAGGGGCTTGAGTGTGGCGTTCATAGCGCCTTGGAATGTCGCTGGGGCACCCGTGAGTCCAAAGGCAAGCACTCTGAATTCGAAATGGCCCTCGTGAGTAGAGAATGCTGTCTTGTGTTCTTCCCCCAGTTGAAGCATGATCTGGTGGAACCCAGACCATAAATCTAGTTTTGTGAACCAACTGGCGCCTGCTAATTCTTGAAAGATATCCTCGATAACCGGGATTGGAAATTGCCTCTTGACCGTCATTGCGTTGAGGTGACAAAAATCAACACAGAATCGCCAGGAATTATCTTTCTTCTTGACCATTAAGACGGGTGAGTTGAACTCGCTTGTACTGTGCTGAATGATGCCAGAAGACAGCATGGCTTGCACTTGTGTTTCAATCTCAGTTTTCAGTGTAGGCGGGTAACGGTATGGCCGAATAGACACTGGTCTGGCTCCCGGAATAAGTGGAATGGCATGGTCGCAGGCTCGACTGGGGGGTAGCCCTTCGGGTTGTTGAAACAGATCACTGAATTCTGATAGAACTGCTTGCAGGTCTTCAGGAAATTGTGAAAAATCAACAGCAAAACAAGCAACTGTGAGTGGAAGGAGTTGGACTACTGTATGCGGAGGGTGCTCTGGAAGATTGCCCTGCAGCAAAACCTTGGTATTGTTATAAGGTAGCAGCATCCACTTGTTCTTCCAGTGTATCTCCATGGGGCTGAAATTTTCAAGCCAATCCATACCCACGATGATGTCATAATATTGAAGGGGGATAACTTTGAAGTCTGTTTGGAAGGTGACGCCCTGTGTGGACCAATTGCAGCCAGCCAACTGAGTGGAACAATGTAGAGAATTGCCGTTAGCAACAGCAACCTTGAGTGTAGTGGTTAGTGGGGATAGTCCCTGCAATGACTCGGCGAGGGCAGAACTGATGAAGGAGTGAGTACTGCCACTGTCAACCAATATTAAGGCCTGCTGAGACTGCACTGGGCCCAGAAATTTCACAGTCTTCGGAGCAACTGATCCTGTGTAAGCTGCTGAGGATAGTGTCATATAAAGTTGAGAAGAAGAGTCCTCGTCCACTTGGGGTGAATTTGTGTCCTCATGCTGGTAGATATCCCAAAGCTCTTGCACGGCGTGTAACTGAACTGCAGTTGAACATTTATGCCCCTTGTGCCATTTTTCTGCGCAGACTTTACACAGCCCCTTGGCCATACGGTAATTTCGGACAGCCTCCATTTTATCAGCAGCTGATTGATTGTATTTGTTGATCGGCAAGGGAGTCTTGTCATCTGTTGCTTGGGGTGGTGCCGGCAATGGAAAGGCACCTCGGAATGCTGGCTTCATTGCATTGGGGGATTCTAGTCGAGCTGCTGAATAATATGGGCGTTTGAACTCCGATTTTCGAGCTGCTTCAGTTTCCGTCTCCTCTTCCTGCAGAGAAGCAAGCACGCAGGCAGTATCGAAATCGGGAGGGCGCTGAAGAAGAACAGCAGAGCGGATCGGACCCTTAAGGCCGTCAATGAAACGAGTGGTGTAATATAGGGGATCTGGGGCCGACTCATAAGCATGGAGGTTATCAACCAGTTCAGAAAATTCAGCTATGTACTCCGCTACTGATTGGGTTTGGCGAATGTGGAATAGTTTGCGGATCATAATGGCATGCTCATCGCGGCCAAAACGATCGTCAAGGAGGGCACAAAATCTGGACCAGGAGAGATGGATGAGTTTCCGCTCAATGGATTGGAACCAGCGAGCAGCGGGACCTTGTAAGTACATTTTGGCGACCTTAACCCAAATGGTAGAGTCTACGGAGTACATCTCAAAGTACGACTCACAACGGGATCGCCATAGTTTAGGGTTCTCACCATTGAAATGAGGGAACGACATTTTGGGAAGGTTGTCGTGAGCATCTAGAGCTCCCGGATGGGGTGTAGCTGACTCGCCTCGGAATTGATTGGGTGGGGGATCATAATTTGCAGTGAATCGAGGGAGTGGGGTATCGTGCTTACCCTTGACCGGGTGATGAGTATGGGTGAAAACCTGCCCGTACTCATCGACCCGGTGGTGAGGAGCCGCGCCGTGCCAACCATGGCCGTCAGCAGTGTTGTCGGAGGCAGGTTGGCGCCTCGCTGCTGACCCGGATCCTTGGAGGAGGCCCGGCAGAGTTGCCCCCGCGGTACGGGCGTCGCGATCCTAGCGGATGGAGAGGCGCGAGAGATCCGCGCGGACGGCGCCGACGGAGTGTTCCAGATCGGTCACGGAGGACTCGATCCGGGGGCGCCAATCGTCGAACGCGTGCATGGCGGATTCCAGGCCACCGAGCCATGTGGCTAGAGACCCTTCCACGCGGTCGATGTGCTCGTAGATGGTCTGCTCTGTGCGGGTGATGGATGCGGAAGTTGTTGACTCGGAGAGAACGATTTGGTTGGTGAAGTCGCTGGAGATTTCCTCGGTGAACGTTGTGAACCCAGCGTTGCAGCCCGCGACGGACTTCTCCAGCGCAGAGAAGCGTTGCTCCCATTTGGTGTCCAGCGATGAGATCCGCTTGTCGAACTCCGCGCCGATCGCTGCTATGAGGTTGGGATCGATCGGGGAGGGTGTGGTTGACGCCATCGGGGAGGGATCGATGAGGTCTTTGATACCAATTGTTAGCTCTGGGGGAAGGAGGAAGGGAAAGTGGAGAACAGAGAAGGATAGGACAGCGAAGCTGGAGTTTACTTCTCAGTTCAGGTTTTACAAAATGCATAAAAATCTCTCTCCCAGCTAACAGATTACATATACTCTACTTCAGTCCGCCGGCATATCTTGGGTTGGGCTTCATGGGCCGCGTGCTACGGCGTGGAAGTTGGGCCTCCGCTTCAGGATTTGTATCTGTTGATGCTGTACGGTTCGCCGGAGCTGGACGTGTAACAGTCGCCGTCAATCCTCCTCGTCGGTCGTCTCTAGCCGTGCCAGCCGCACCTCCGCTCTCGATCTCTGGCTCCCCTGTGCTCGCACCTTGTCTCCCTCTCCATGCTGCGCGCAAGCCTCTCTACTCCAGCTGAGCTCTCCAGCGTCGGATCCCACGCCCAGCAGCTCGTCCTTGCTTCCACTTATCGCTCGGCATGGCTTCAATGGCTCCCACCTCGTCCCCGTCGGTCGCCATCCAAAGATGTGCCTTGCTCTGGTATCCGCGCTCCATGTGGCGTGTCCTCTCCTTCGGATTTATGAGCGAGTGCATCTTATATGTGCCAAAGAAGATTAAAACATACAATGGCTCAATATATAGAGATAAATGTCACAAACTTTATTATATAACGGAAATATCTTACAAAACAAATAATAATAATAATAAATAAATCGAACTAATATTATTTCCTCGGTGTCATCAAGCTAACTGGGAGACAGTACTTAGACCTCATCGAATTTCTCATAGTAGTCTTCCTCTGGTGCCACCTACTATTCACATGTGGAGGGTTTATTGCAAATGTGAGCTTATAAAAGTTCATCGCTCAACAAGTTTAGGGAATAATGTGTATGAGCTCACTTACGGTGGGGGCTCATGTGAAGTGTAAGGCTGAACAACAAATAATGGTTAAAGTTGAGCATTGCTTTTAATAAGTTGGTCAAATTTTATTAGCAGTTACTAAATATAAGTATATACCATCCTAGAATAATAAGAGGTCACAGTTATAATAAAATCTATAGTGTAATGCATATGACAAATTAAGTTTACTTCCATAAGTTAATCACGTGAGAGTCCTGAGTTGCTCTTAACAGTGAGCATGACTGATATATCAGTTTTACACTCTATAAAGGTTGCATATCTTTACCCACAAGTCGTTTTACCCAATTGTCAAAGGGTCTAAAAATCTCCATTCATCTCTACCGAGGAGACGAGGTAACATAGTACTACAAGGCCTTTCCAAAGTTCCACTAGTTCGAGAAAACCAGCTATGAATTCAGGAAGAAGGAAGCATAGGAATCCCTCATCCTGAAAGCTAAACAGACAGTCCGACCCGAGAACCTCCCTATACTCTACAACGATGTCTCCCCGCTTGCCCCTTTCAGGTAAGGTAGTCTCTCCTTAGCTTTCCTAATTACTTGGCTAAGGGCGTCCCATTTCACCCTTGTGATAGCACTGTTATCTCAAGTTAAGCTTCACATGTTCCAATTAACACCATAATTTATCATGAAAATTAAATAATATAATCACAATAATAAAGAATGATCATGAATGATATTTATCTAAACACCCAAAACCACATGGAGCAATAGCCGATAATATCCAGAAGTTCAGTGGTAAGCAAGGTATAGAGTAAACCAAACTAGGGTGGCCTATTAGGACCCATCAAATTAAACCTAAACATGCCACAATAATTATAGAGAACATTATTGGGTAAAGAAGAGTGGTCAAGGGCACAACTTACCTTCAGCGAGCTCCTGCCCAGTTTCTTCAACGTTATGAGCTCCTAGATTCTCGGTCACTTGCTCGTCTACTCGCAACAATACAAACAACCATATCATAGAAGAAATTAACATCACATCAAACATAGGAACACAATGCATAATAATGATCTAAGCATCGCAACGAGATCCTAGGTTCGAAAATCACTAAATTCGGAGTTACAGTTTTAAAGTTATGATTTTCTGAATGTTTAGGTGTTAAACATAAAACAAATTAAGTGATTGATTTTATCACTATGCTACTTAGTAAAATAAGGGTACTAACTGGTAAATAATATTAATATGAGTTCAATGCCACTGGAATGGGTCAATTTGGAGTTAAATCAAAGGAGTTATTAATTTATGAAGTTTTAGGATTTTAATTTCTACTTTAAAATTCATTTTTAGGTTTATTCTATTAACCTGGGATTTTATTTGGACGGCGAATATAAAAACCTGAGAGCACAAGGGTTGTTTTATAAAATTCCAGGGCACGATCGTAATTAATTTGCACCGGCCGTGGACGACGGGTTATTTTAAGGAAAACCCAGGGACTCTTTAGCATAAAGTCACACATAAGGGATACAAACCAATGTCGGCCATTGGACCGTACCAACGGTCAGGATTAGATTCGGATCCAAACTAACTGGTATTCAACCGTATCCCTCGGATCCGAGACCGACGCCTAGGAATTAAAATAACAAAATCCAACCTTGCACGTCATATCTAAATCGTACGGTCCATACTAGATTCATCTGAACCGGTACACACTTCCTAATCGTAGCTGTTGTTCGGATGATTAACTGCTCACGGCGATCCTACCCAAGCCGACACCAGCGACGACGGGGCATCCCTCACCCACAGCGGCACCATTGCAACGCACGGCCTGCCGATGCCTCAACGCCCAAGCTCCATCACTGACTCCCGAAAACCATTGCGGAGATCAATACGAACTCATGGAGGTGGATATCATCGACAACCACTCGGTGGTGATACTAGCTCACCGCTCGAGGCGGCATCACACCCGTGCCCACCTCGGCGTATGGTGCCCCAGCACGTCTGACCCCCCAAAACCTCAATTCAAGGAACCTATATGTGAGGGCGAACACGAGGAAACAACTGGGACACTTACCGATGATTCTCGACACCGGAATCGGGGTTTCCCCAAGCCTGCGGCGGTGATGTTAGTCGTCGGCGAGGGAGGCTAAGTGCTTCTACTGCGCCACCCTTCGATTAACCTCCTTCATGACTCCTTCATGACCTGGTCAACACCTGGGAAGCCCTGCTAGAGGCTGGGACCCAACGCCAACAAGGATCTACGCCGGCGGCCAACTCACCCCCTCTCCTCTCTCTCACTTCTACCTCTCCCGGTGCTTACGGTGGCTAGGGACGAATTCCAATTGAACGGGTCAAGGGGCACTCGAGGTCTCCAGGTCTTATAGCGACCGCACCGGGCTAGTCAAATCTGCCGAGGTCGGCACGCGTCAAACAAAAGGTCGTTGTAACAGACTCCGGCGTCGACGCGCGAGGAAGACAAATCTGCGCGCGAGGGTCCACCTGGCTACGAAACAAGTACCCAAAGCACATGGATAGGTCCGACTGGCGCAAGGGTCCCTTGTGTCAGCGGTGTGCGGCCAAGGTACGCGCGGGTGGAGGCGAGGTCGACACCGTGGGCCCACCAGTCGGCGCCATTATCCCTTGGCTGGGCTGGCGCGAGGTAAGATGGGCTGAGGGGAGGGGTTTGGGCCTAGCCAATGTCTTACTCCTTTCCTTTTCTTTTTATTTCTTTTGTGTTTTATATCCTATTTCAATCCTTTAAATTTCAAATTCAAATCCCTCTAATTTCAATCTTCCAAATTAATTTCACAAATCAGTGCACAACATAATAACTCCAGCATGATGCATGAATTTATATCTATTTCATATATATTTAAAAGAGGATATGCCCCATCAATCAAACACTATAATAGACTCTCCTTTCATTGATATTATGCATATATATAGGTGCATTTAAGGGTTTACAAATCCTACCACCCTTAAGAGAAATCTCGACCTCGAGATTAAGATGAACTAGGGAAGAGATGGGGAAATTCTACTCGTAATTCTTCTTCTCTCTCCTAGGTAGCTTCATCTTCTCCGTGATGAATCAAATCTAAATTAACTAGTGAGAGAATACATCACATAGTTTTGGATTGTTGACCATATGATAATATTCATTATCTTACAAATGGACCTTTATTTCATAATCAACAACTTATGTATATCCTCAAGTGCTTCTTCTTCCTTAGTGGCTACACAAGTCACAAAAGAGATAAGATTTGAAAATAATATGCACTTGAGATTTAGTTGTTACCACCCTTGCTACTATCTCCAAATATGATTTATACATCCATTATCGAGCACCTAGCTTGATCCATTTAAGAAGTGATCCTGCAAAACAAGTTTAAGCTTTGTATTTTGGTACCCAATTTGAACTGGGTCCTTTGAGATTAGTAGTAAGAGCCTTGGGCACCCACACATTCCTTATTGTGGCCTTTCTCTTTGTGTAGGCACCCACATATACTTGACAACCATCTTACATGGTTTCAAGTCAATACTTAATCACACAGATAAGAGCTAGAGTTAAGAATAGGAGCCTTTTCTCCTTTTGTTATATGATTTTATTTCATCTTGCTCTTTAAGCAACCCATGTTGATCATGTTATGAGCTTGGATGGGTTGTAGCCAAGTGCCCTTCGTCCATGGTTGTTTCTTAGGGGCTTATTCTTGGCGTTACCTTTTCTTAATACATCATTATGTTGCCTTCTTGATGATGTACCTAGCTTGACCTTAGGTGCACCTAGCTTATCAAGGTTAGTCGCACAAGCATTCATATCATAAAGACAAGTTATGCATGGAATTTACAACTTAGTGATCTAATTCAATGTGAAGCATATGGACACCGATTGAAGTAGATTTCTAAGATATCAAAATATGAGTTTCCAAAATTTAGAGAGTATGGATCACTAATTGTACCTTTTACAGTTTAGAAGTCATATCCATGTTAATGCATATGTATGTGATGAATATCAACAAAAATGATTTTTATGCACTTTTAGATTTAACGATAAAGGAATTTTAAACTGTATCAAGAGTAGCTATTTAGAAAACAAAGATTACAATCCATATGAATGAGATACAAATTTACAGTTTTGGATTGTCTTAGTAGCTTACTCAAGGGAAACTTATTCTCTACGACACAAGATATATAATGTTCTCCCACTAGATATGTGCATCAAGTATTTGAATGACTTGCCACATGCACTTTCAATTCAATTAAGAGTCTCATGAGGAGTACATTACATATCATGGTCAAGGCATGACAAATTTGCAATGAATTAACTTATCCTTAAGAATACTTACCACCAAGTAGAGTGTACCATTTGTTATACCAATTTGAAAGATCTTACTATCTGTGGTGGTGTCATCGTAGTATTCTTCTTTTCATCATTTGTGGAGACTTACTTGTTTAGCTTGTTATCTCTTTTCCTTTTAATACTAGTTGAAAAAAGAACTTTTAAAAGAGATATTAGTAGTACAGGGAAGTATTTAATGAATGGTGATCTTTAGATAAGAATTGCAAACAAATCATCATTTATGAGGCATAAAGGCATAAGTTAAATTCCTTTTAAGTTAATGCACATGGAGGAGTGAATTACCAATATGCACCAATTTATAAATTTAAGCCAAAAGGGATGTAACCTTCATATTGACATTTCTTTCCATAGAATAGATTATTACCAATTGAAAGAATGCCACTTGAAAGGAACTGTTATTGGTCACATACCAAATGAAACAACTAGTTCCATACCTTTGCCTTGAGCATTCCTAATCTTTCTTTTAGGTGAAGATTAACCTTTAATGCTTCTGATTTTACCAATTGAAAGAGCACAATCTCTACTTATGAATTTCCATGAAATAGCTTAAAAGAGATTGCATTAGACACACAAGCAATAATTTCCTATTTAGCAACCTCTAGTATATAAATGATAAAAAGGTTACTAAAATTACGAAACCTCATGATATGAACTAAATTACCCTTACAAGCATCATGCATGACACTGATTTAAACATGGTAAAAATAGCATGATTATTTAATTAAGTTTACATGGCAAGTTTAATTCATAGCATGCTTAGTGATTAATTTAGAAGACTCAAAACCAATTTAAACAATATGGAATTTATCACATAGTATTGGATTGATCTTCTTTTAATGTTTAATAGCACACACCATTTGGGAAACACATTCTCATGTTGTGAAACTACATAAATCACTTAGATAAAAACATTAGTCTCACAACTCTAGTCATATAGAGAATTTCCCTTTTGATAAGTGCTTTAAGAATTTGAATTTCTTACTTAGCACTCTATCTATTTAAGAATTTGGGATAATCCTCTTTATGTCTAGATCATGGCGATAATACGATAATTCATTTGAAATATGCCACGAATTAATTATCACCAATTAACACATGTAGATTGCCACATATAAGAATAACAAATATGCAATATACCATATGATTGGAACTTTTCCAAGACAAGGTAAAATATTTTAAGTTCATTCTTAAGTGCTTCATTTTTCCTATGTGGCTACAAAAGACACAAAGAAATATACTAATTAAGAGCAATGTGCACTTAAGATTTAATTGTTACCATCCTTTGGATATCCCTTAGTTGTAGGCCTTTTTGCTTGATTCCCACAAAGGTTAATCCTTATTCCCTACAGCACAAGTTCTTGCTAGAGATGAATATGAAGTTATTGGTATAACAACTCAATTCATCTTTGGGCCAATCTTAAAAGAATAGTCAATGTAAGATTGATAGCTTGAGATGAGAATTGAGTTAAACCGCTCAAGCACCCCAAAGCTTCATATCATCTTTGGGTACTTACAAATTCTTTCAAACATATTTTGGTACCCATCTCATGATGGGTCCATCAAGGTTAGCCAATAAGGACTTAGGCACCCAAATAGCCTTGGTCCTAGAATGTGGTGAACTCTTCACCTTTCTAGCACAAGAGTCAAATTTGGGTCTCCTAAGCATATTTGAGTGAATTGACAAGTTAGGCTTAGGAGTTTTACCCTTTGGACAAACCTTGAATAGATGACCTTTTTCACGACAATTGTAGCAAATGTGGTGCTTGTCCTTGCAATGCATTTGCCTTTTGCTTTCATCCTTTTTTATGGTCATCTCTATTGATCGTGCAAGGTCTTGGTTCTTCATGTGGGGGCATGAACCAATTTCATGTCCCTTCTTGCATCCATAGTACCTCCTATCGCTTCTATTTTATCTTTCTTTGTTGAAGCACATAGGTACATTGTTAGAGCAAATAGTATGAGCATTAAATTTCACACCTTGAATTTTGCTCATGCCCTTCTTGGAAAGCTTGGTATTATTTTGAAGGGGTTTTGTGCATGCTACGGTTGTCCCTTTCTCAATCTTTTTCACCATATTATCACGGTTATCTTGAGAAGGTTGAACATGACACTTTCCCTTCAATTGAGTCAAGCTCCTTCTTAGCCTCTCATTTTCTTCCTTGAGCTCATTGTTTTCTTTTGCATAGGAAACATTACTTGTTCTTGAAAATTCTAGCTCAATGGAAGATTGGCTTTCTTGAGAGCAACATTTGTTAGCACATGATAATATAGTTTCTTTTTGAGTACATGTGCATATGTGAGGTTGGTATGATTTTAAATTAGTTAACACAACCTCATGAGCCATTTCTAACATGATATGTGAATCCATAAAATTATTATGAGAGCACACAAATATATCATGTTTTTCTTGCAAAGCTAGATTTTCAACATTTAGCTTTTCTATCATGTTCTTGAGCATAGCATTTTTATTTTCTAATTGAGCAATATATGATGAATGATTAACAACTTTAATTTACTC
This sequence comes from Zea mays, assembly GCF_902167145.1. NCBI lineage: Eukaryota > Viridiplantae > Streptophyta > Magnoliopsida > Poales > Poaceae > Zea > Zea mays. Next base: position 109,471,733 of record NC_050105.1, on the reverse strand, counting down.
AATTGAAATGTCTTCATACCTTTGGACCAAATCACCATGAGAGCACTTTAGCTTCTCATGCTCTTTGGTCAAGTTCTCTAAATCTTCAATTTTTCTGATGAGGAAATCTTCTTGCTTATGAAGCATTTCTTTTTGTTCTTTTGCTCTTTTCATGAGTTTGAGCAAGCTCATCCGATTTTTCTTGCTTAGTTGAGCGAAGAATTGTTGAAGATCATCCTCATCTTCACTATCACTGTTATGCTCCTCCTCATACTCACTTTCGCTTTCACTGTCACTCCCATTAGCTACAAAGCACATATGAGAAGTGGATTTGAAAGACGAACATTGTGAAGAGGTGAATTCGTCGTTTGGTCTCCATCGATCATTTTCTTCTTCTTCAATCTTGTTCTTCGCCTCATCTTCCTTCATTTTGAGGAACATCGTTTCGGTGATTCTCATAGCAAGATCTATTGCCCTAGGATCAACATCTGCATCAAAAGATGAAGTCGAGACAACCTCAACTTTTTAAAGCTTAGAAGTACTTTAGTTTCTTAGTCCCTGTTGGGGGCCTTCGTCCTCCGAAGGTCCTAAAAACGTGATTTAACAATATCTTCCAAGTGTGACATGTGAATAGGTACCTTTGGACTCGGGCTAAAAGCATGTACGATGTAAAAAGCATGATCGTGACGAAGGTTGGAGTTGCTCCGAAGCTACGTGCAGGGGAGCTTCGGCTAAATGGCGAAAAAAGGAACCGACTTAAAGAGGAAAAGGCTATCTAGTCCTCATAGAATTGTCTATAAGTTAATAATAAATGTAAAGGGCATGAATGTAATTTCTCACAGGCTACGTCCTGTGCCTATAAATAGATGAACAGTACCCCCATACTGTTCACGCTGACCTGTACTTGCTTTTGCGTCACGCTTGTACTTTTTGCCTTCTATCAAGCCGAAGGTACATTTGTAATTCGATATTGTTTCTGTCTTTCCAGAATAATACAATGAATTAATAATGTTACATGATTGTTTATCTTGCCTCTTATATTTCATATGCTTCTTATTTTATTAACATATATCGCGTTGATGAAGGTATGTCCTTCATAACCTTCGTCTGAAGATCATTATATCCTAAGGGAAATAATGCATCGAAGGACAAAGGACATTAACATTTAACATTTTGTGTTGCCTTGTTATTAACTCATAGCATTTGAGAACAAGTCCCCAACATTGGCGCCCACCTCCGGTGAACTCTTTCGACCACCTTCGGCAAGCACTGACCTTCGTCATGCCGCCGAAGAAAGCTTCAGCACCAGGGACCGCTGCACTGCAGCCGCTGGACCCAAACCAGGAAACTCTTTCTCTTCGAGAGGCTCGAAGCCAGAAGAGGAAAGCCACCAGTCCAACACTCTAGGAGGAGGAGTTGGACCAAGAGATCAGGGATGTTGGGGGTATGCTTCATAGCCGAAGATCCTGAAGAAAGAAACACCTTCAGCGGATCCTCTCAAAAGTAATGCCGAAGCTATCACCTATAAAGCTTCGGCATAGTAACATGTCTCAAGACGAAGGAGTGAACCGACTTAAAGATGAAATGGCCAATAAACCCATGATAGTTTGTGTCATGACTGTAATCGATTGTAAAGGACATAAATGTAATTTCACATAGGCTACGCCCTGTGCCTATAAATAGGTGAATAGTACCCCCGTACTGTTCACACTATCTTGTAATCGCTCGCGCACAACACTTGGATTTTTGCCTTCTATCAAGCCGAAGGTATAAATGTAATTAAATATCGTATTTAAATATCCAAGTTTGTATAATGATAATATATGAATGATATTATTATGCGCTTATTTGTGTTTATCTTTCATGTTTTATATGTTTCATCTTTCATTTTCCTATAACTGTGATGATGAAGGCACGTCCTTCATGGCCTTCGTCCGAAGATCGTTATATCCTAAGGGAAATAATGCTTCAAAGGACGAAGGACATTAACATTTAATACTTCGTGTTGCCTTGTTCTTGACTCTTAGCATTTGAGAACAAGTCCCCAACATTGGCGCCCACCTCCGGTGAACTCACTTCCAATTTTTGAGCTGATGGCTTCATTCAACAACCAAGCCGAAGTTGCTTCGGCTACGAAGCTGGTGCTTCCAATAACAGGCGGTTCATGCTCAGAGCCAGCCAACAAGAAGCAGAAGAAGGAGGCTCAGAGAAGGGTACATCATGTTGGGGTGCAGGGACCCTTCATCAAGTCAAAATGGTCCCACATCCCAATCACCTTCTCCCAGGAGGACCTTCAGCTCAAGGATTACCCTCACAATGATACTATGGTCATTTCTTGTGTCATCAAGGGATTTCTGGTCCACAATGTTCTGGTTGATACAGGCAGTGCAGCGGATATTATATTTGCCAAGGCCTTCAGACAGATGCAAGAGCTAGAGGATATGATTCATGATGCTACACGCCCTCTTTGTGGCTTCGGAGGAAGGCAGATCGCAGCACTTGGCAAGATCACGATGCCAGTGACCTTCGGATTTGTCAACAATACAAGGATTGAGCAATTTGTGTTTGATATTGTCGACATGGAGTATCCTTACAATGCAATCATTGGTCGTGGGACACTCAATGCTTTTGAAGCAATTCTTCATCCAGCATATCTATGCATGAAGATACCTTCGGATCAAGGGCTTATTGCTATTCACGGAAGTCAGGAAGCTGCCAGAAAGGCTGAAGGAAACTGGACAGATTCAAAAGCAATCCATAATATAGATGGAGCTGAAGCTTGTGAACAATATAAGTACAGAAGGGAGAAGGCTGCTTCGGCTGATCAGCCGAAGCCCATGCTTCTATGTGAAGACATAGCAGAGCAGAAGGTACTGCTGGGATCTCAACTATCTGAAGAGCAGGAGAAAACCTTGTTAAGGTTTTTATTCAACAATAAAGATGTTTTGCATGGTCAGCCAACGATCTCTGTGGTGTCAACAGGGACGTCATTGAACATTCACTCAATGTCGATCCATCCTTCCGACCCAGGAAACAGAAGCTTCGGAAAATGTCTGACGATAAAGCCGAAGGTGCCCAGAACGAAGTAAAAAGACTTCTCAGTGCTGGTGTCATCAGAGAAGTGAAATACCCAAAATGGCTAGCCAACACTGTTATGGTGAACAAGGCCAATGGTAAATGGAGAATGTGCATTGATTTTACTGACCTGAACAAGGCTTGTCCAAAGGATGAGTTCCCATTACCAAGAATAGATTCTCTAGTAGATGCAGCAGCTTCGTCAGAGCTCATGAGTCTACTAGATTGTTATTCAGGCTACCATCAAATTTGGATGAAGAAGGAAGATGAGCCAAAAACCAGCTTCATAACCCCAGCGGTACATATTGTTATCTTCGGATGCCTGAGGGGCTCAAGAATGCTAGAGGAAGCTTCAGTAGAATGACAATCAAAGTCCTTCACCCTCAGATAGGCAGAAATGTGCTAACATATGTCCATGATATCATAGTAAAGAGCACGAAGCAGGAAAATCACATTGCTGATCTGCAGGAAACATTTGCTAATTTTAGGCAAGCTGGCCTTAAATTAAATCCAGAGAAATGTGTTTTTGGAGTAAAGAAGAGAAAATTCCTTGGTTGTCTAGTTTCAACGAAAGGGATCGAAGCTAATCCGAACAAAATCGAAGCTATTCTTCGAATGGACCGCCAAGCACAAAGAAGGGGGCTCAACGGCTGATAGGAAGACTGGCATCTTTGAATCGATTCATATCTAGATCAACAGAGAGAAATTTACCATTCTTTGAAGTGCTGAAGTCGGCCAAAGTCTTTCAATGGGGTTCAGCTCAGCAGAAAGCCTTCGAAGAGCTGAAGCTATACCTGATAGATCTAACAACGCTAATTCCACCCACGCCAGGGGCTCCTCTGCTATTGTATGTGGCAGCTTCGCACTCTGCAGTAAGTGCGGCGCTTGTATAGGAGAAGCTTGAAGGACAAACTAAAAAGCAAGTCCCAGTATATTTTGTCTCTGAAGTATTAAGCTTATCAAAGAAAAATTACACGGAATTGGAGAAAGTGTTGTATGCTGTGTTAATGGCATCCAGGAAGCTTCGGCATTATTTTCAAGCTTACCATATAATTGTTCCTTCGTCACAACCTCTGAAGGATATTATGAGGAACAGAGAAGCTACTGGAAGGGTTGGAAAGTGGGCCGCGGAGCTCAATGAATTCACCATTGACTACGTGCACAGATCTTCAATTCAATCTCAGGCGCTAGCAGACTTCATAGCTGACTGGACGCCAGGGGCTCACGAAGAAGGGACAAGCAAAGATACCGAAGCTTGGATGGTGTTCTGCGATGGTTCTTGGGGAACCTTCGGTGCAGGAGCAGCTGCGGTCCTAGTGGCACCTTCAAAAGTCAAAACATGTTTTGCAGTCAAACTGGATTTCAGTTGCACAAATAATATTGCTGAGTACGAAGCACTTCTTTTGGGGCTTCGGAAGCTAAGGGCAATGGGAATAAGAAGGGCCATCCTAAAGACTGATTCTCAAGTCATTGTTGGCCATGTGGATAAGAGCAGCAAGGCACGAGATCCGAAGCTTGAAAAATATCTGGATGCAGTCCGAAGGTTGGAAGCTTCCTTCGAAGGTTTTTCCGTCAAAAATATTCCAAGAGGTGAAAATGAGCATACAGATTTGCTAGCCAAATCAGCGGCTCAGGGGCTCCCCCTACCCTCCGAAGTATTTTTTGAAGCAATGAAAGCACCTTCGGTTGAGCTCATGGAGAGAGCAGTGCTTACTATTTCTCCAGTACACAGTGAAGACTGGAGAACTGAAATAATATCTTTCCTTCAAGGCAATTGTCTTTCAAGTGACGAAGCTTATAACAAAAGAATGGAGGCAAGAACAAGACCATATGTGATAATAGAAGGGGAATTGTATAAACATGGAGTTTGTTCACCACTCATCAAATGTTTATCAAGAACCGAAGGTATGGAATTAATGAAAGAGATACATGCAGGTCTGTGTGGATCTCACATTGGATCTAGGCCCTTGTTGGGAAAAGTTTTTCGACAAGGATTTTATTAGCCGAAGGCAGCTTCGGATGCGGTAGAATTAGTCCAAAAATGCAAAGGCTGTCAAAAATGTGCAAGAGATCAGAAGCAACCTTCATCTCTCACTCAATTAATACAACCCACTTGGCCGTTGCAAAGGTGGGGCCTCGATTTACTAGGCCCACTTCCACCAGCACAAGGAAATCTAAAATATGTTGTGGTGGCGGTAGAGTATTTTTCTAAGTGGGTTGAGGCAAAGCCTTTAGCCACAATAACTTTGGTCACTATCCAGAAATTTTTCTGGCAAAATATTGTTTGTCGCTTCGGAGTGCCGAAGGCTATTACTGTGGACAACGGGACACAATTCGATGCTGAAGCTTTCAAAGAATTCTGTGAACAAATTGGCACGAAGATTCATTTTGCATCGGTCAGACATCCGGAGTCAAATGGACTTGTTGAAAGAGCTAATGGCATTATAATGACGGGAATAATGAAGTTAATCTTCAATCAGCCCAGAGGAAAGTGGCCAGATGAATTGATCAAAGTGGTGTGGAGCCACAACACAACAATATCAAGGTCAACAGGCTTTATACCATTCAAATTACTGTTTGGTGACGAAGCAATAACCCTAGAAGAAGCTAAGGCAGGATCAATAAGAACAATGGCTTCGGCAGAGGACGAAGCTGATTGTTCTGTGGCAAAAGATGCTATAGAAGGGATCAGGCTTCAGGCAGTGGAGAACATCAATAAATATCAAGCCGAAACAATAAAGTGGCGTGACAGAAAAGTTCGGCTAAAGAACATTAAGCCAGGGCACTTGGTACTTCAGAGAGTGGCCAATCCAGATACAGTAGGCAAACTACAGCTGAAGTGGGAAGGACCTTTTTTGGTAGTATCTTCGTCAAGACCCGGCTCTTACAGATTGAAGGATATGAACGGCAACGACATTCCTAGATCTTGGAATGCGGATGAGCTTCGACGATATTATGTTTAGCTGATGTAATCTTTTTATTTTTTCTATGGCACCCTTTTCCTTTCTGAAGGGGGAGAAAGGTTTTTAATGGTGCCATAGCATGTAATTTCCCTTTTTCTTATTTAGCTCTATGAGAGCAAAATCCCCCAAAAATGTAAATATAAAAACTCAGCATGCACCATCGAGTGCAGGCAAAAAGAAAAAAACAGTGACGAAGCTCGAAAGTCGTCCCTAAGGGGATGCAGAGCACGACGAAGCTACAAAAAGCCGTTCCTAAGGGAGCGCAGCGTAAGTTTTCTGCTCAAAAGTCATTCCAAAGGGAATGCAGAGCTTACAGCAAAAAGTCAACGCTGATTCCGCCGAAATATAAGGCGAAGCGCGAAAAGTCAACGTGATACCGCCGAAATAGAAGGCGAAGAAGTTCAAAAGACGTTCCTAAGGGGATGCAGAACTTACAGCGAAAAGTCAGCGCTGATACACCAAAAAATAAGCGGTGAAGCCGAAAAATAAGCGACAAAGAGACTTCGGTCATTCCCAAGGGAATGAAGGCTATGGTTGTGGCTTCGTATGAGTGTTTGGACATTCATTTGCACGACACATTACATCATACATTTGCATTCATAAACATTCATTTAGACATACATAGGATCATCATCATCATAACATACAGACAAAGGCGGATGTTTCGGCTCTAAAAATAAGGCTTCGGCAAAAAGAGAAAAGAAGCAGTTTTATGCTTCGTTGTGTACGAAAAGAAGGGAAGGTGTTTTTTTGCCTTCGGCTCAAAAATGCTAGTTTCGTCCACAGCAAAGCAAATCAATGCAAGTACAAGTGTTGTTCACATCGAAGCACTTCATACGTTGATGGAAAGGTAAAAATATATTACAAGGTATGGACAAAGTTTACAGAGTAAAATCTAATTCTCAAATTACAATATTCTTTACAAAGGTTATTACAAGAATTTTTAGAGTTTTTTCCACAGCTATCTATTCAAGCTTCATCATTGTTTATTAAGCTTCGGCTTCGCGCTCTTCAGCTTCGTCAACTTGCTCCTCAGCTTCGTCATCCTGTACATATTTAAGTATTGTAAGATTATTCAAGTTTAAAGGGAAAGGTAAGCACAAGGTATGATTTTGTTACCGGCTTAAGATGACTTCGAGCTTCATCACCAGCTATGCTTCGTCCACCCTTCGTCCATATTAGTTTTATAAACCTGTTTCCTATGCTTCGGGCAAGATTGGGAATATCAACTAGATCTGCTGGTGACAAACTAAAGTTGGGCCTATTAACAATATTTCCATGTGTACAACCAGATTTCAGGAAGGTGATAGTTGTGCCCCGAGAAGCTACCAGGGCACAGAAATCACCATGTCCGGCTATAATTTCATCAAGGTCATCAATTTCACCCTCGATATGTTCGAAGGCCCCTGGCAAGTCTTCAATCGAAGGACTAAATTTTTCACAGCTGGCTCCAACCGAATTGAAGATCTGCTTCAGCCGTTGTACACATCGGCTACTGAACTCCAGACATTTATTTTGAAGCTCTGTCAATGATTTTTGCAGATTCGAACTTTTCTCGACATCAGTCTTAAATTTGGCATTTAACTTCTGCTTCTCTTGTTCGAAGCTTTCTGACTTCAAGAGAAGCTCCATATTTAACTTTGCAATTTTAGCTTCAGCTTCTGCCAATAAACCTTCTGTTGTCTGAAGCTCGAAATCCTTCTTTTCAAGAGCAGCTGCTTGATCTTTTATTTTACTTTCTAAACCCTCAATTATAACTTCATGTTTTTTATCTTCAAGATCTTGTTGCATTCTCAAAGCTTTACTCAACAGCATACTCTGTGCACAAGCAACCTTCGTTAGAAAACACCTTCGTTGATCAAAACAATAAAAAGTCCAAGAAAAGTTTTTACCTTGAAATTAGAATAGAATAAGCTACCGACAAGATGCTGTCGTCGGTAGCGGCTTATGTCAGTCTCAAGCTTCGGGAAACCAATACTCTTCAATAGAGTACCGATAACCTTCGCTCCGGTTTGATCTCGGACGCAGCCTAACTTTTCATCATCAACACCACCAAAGAGTAGTGCCCCTGGTTGATATCCATAGGATATGGCATATTCTTTTAACTCTTCTTTCTCAGCCTTCGTCAACTCTTGTCCAACTAAGTTTTGAAAGTTGAAAATTTCCTCTTCCGAAGCATCTTCAGCTATTTTCTTCCCCTTCTCAGGTACTGTAGCCATGGCTTCTTCAGTGGCTGCGGTAGCTTCTTCTGTGGCCATGTCCAGAAGTATCTTAACAATGTTAGAAATTGTGCTTTCTAAATGTACATCTTCGGTCGTGGCAGCTTCGGCAGCTGCAGCTTCAGCAGGTGCAGTTTCGGTCGCTGTTGTGCTCTCAACAACTGGTGCCTTCGGAGCCGAAGCTTGCGGTGGTGTCCCTTCAATAACTTCTGTCACAGTAACAATTCTTTGTTTTTTCGGCCCAACTACCTTCTTCGTTAGCGAGGGCTCCTTTTCCTTCTGCAAAAGCTACATCAGATGCGGCCCAGTGGATTTAGCTTGATAGGCAAAGATTCAATCATTACCTTTAAGATTTCCTCCACGTTGGTGGCAGAAGGTGTTGCAGCAGTTTCTTCTTCTATATCAGTTGCCTTCTGCTTCGGAGCCGCAACCTTTCTTTTCTTCGAAGCATCTGTCTTCGGCTCAGGCCTCAGCTTTCTCTTTTTTCAGTTTTTCTTCATCATCTTTCACCGATTTAGCATCTTCTTTATTCAGGACGCTGGCAACTCTCTTTCTCTTCTGTCCTTCGATGCCTCGGTCCAGTCGCTCATAGTCAGGATACTCAAAGTTCAGAGCATCCATTACCCGGTTTAACCTTCGCTTCGGACGAGTGCCGAAGGCTGCAGTCATCAGTTGGTCTTCTTTTTTAGAATAATTGCCAAGAATGTCGTTGCACATAACTTCAATTGTGTCTAACCATTCTTGGCAAGGTACTTTGAAATGTTTCTTGAATTTATAATAGTAGGGCAGCTGAACAAGTTCCCCCTTTTTCTTTTCTCCCTTGAGCTTCGGCATGTCCCACTCTTTCAAAGTTGGGAACACTCTAAAAGCCAAGAATTCTTGCACCAGATCCCTAGTGCCAATATGCTCCGCAATAACTCGAAATTCGCCCAGTGCAATTTGGCTTGGACTCTTCGGTGTCATGTTGCACTGGGGTCTGGTTTCTCCGAAGATTAATTCTAGTGGACTTTGGACCAGCTTCTCCTTTTCTTCATCACATTTGACATAAAACCATTCGGTCTTCCAGCCAGCTGGCCACTTGGTATGATAGCTGATAACTGGAAACTTTGTATTTTTGCGATAAGCAAAATTGTAGCAGCCAAAGTTTTCATGCAGCCCATCTTCTCTGGCTTTTGTTTGATAATGAAGCTCGTGTACTCGGTAGAAGCCTTTGGCAAATGGTTCTACCCCCTGGCTTCGGAGGGCCTAGATGTAGACACTAAGCCTAACGATGGCGTTAGGCGTTAGTTGATGAAGATAAATCCCAAACTTCTTCAAAACATCAGCAATCATCCCATTCAAAGGAAATCTTAATCCTGCTTTAAAGAAGCTTTTGAACACTACCACCTCATCCTTTTCCGACTTCGGAGTAGTTTCCTCTCCGCCAAAATGAACCAGCTTCTTTTTTGCTTCACTGAAATAGCCCAGCTTCATTAACTTAGACATATCACCTTTGGTAACGGTGGATTTCCCAAACTCCAAGTGGCTGGGTTTAGATGGCACGACACTGTAATCATCTTCAGATTCAATTTCCTCAGCATCAATCTGCTCAGCTTCAGCGGCAGGTGCATCCTCCGATACTACCAGCCCTGACTGTTGCATCACTTCGGAGATTGGAGCGGTTTCGGCACCTTCGGCTTCCTCTCCGTCGCAAGTAACCCTAGCTGTTGAGCGTACCCTAGCCATCTAATGATTGAATTTCTTGTTTTTTGACGAAGTTGAAATTTTTTTAACTTTGCCGAAGCTCTTTCTTGTTACGAAGCTTGAGCAAAATGAATAGCTTTGGTTGGCAATGCAGTAAGCAAGCTTCGGCTATGGTCAAATTTTTGGCAGCAAAACAGTGCAATAGCAATGAATGTTGTGGTAACTTCACACCTACCCGTCTGTTTATATAGTGCCGCGGGTGGGAAGGTAAATCGTCAAGTCTTCCGCACCGGACAAACAGCCGCCTGCACCCACTGAATGGTGGGCCACAGAGCCCGAGAAGGTGAATCACCAGGACGCGCGTAACTGCTGCATGGCAGGGCCACCTCGCGCTTGGATTATTTTAATCGTTTCTCGGCAACGAGCTCAGGGAAGGTGTTTTTCAGATCTTCGTCATCCCGAAGCCTAAGAGACTTTTTCACGGATCAAGCTCATTATGAAAAACGATCTAGCACCGCGAAGGGGCTACTGTTGGGGGTATGCTTCGTAGCCAAAGATCCTGAAGAAAGAAACACCTTCAGCGGATCCTCTCAAAAGTAATGCCGAAGCTATCACCTATAAAGCTTCGGCATAGTAACATGTCTCAAGACGAAGGAGTGAACTGACTTAAAGATGAAATGACCAATAAACCCAGGATAGTTTGTGTCATGACTGTAATCGATTGTAAAGGACATAAATGTAATTTCACATAGGTTGCGCCCTGTGCCTATAAATAGGTGAACAGTACCCCCGTACTGTTCACACTATCTTGTAATCGCTCGCACGCAACACTTGGATTTTTGCCTTCTATCAAAGGTATAAATGTAATTAAATATCGTATTTAAATATCCAAGTTTGTATAATGATAATATATGAATGATATTATTATGCGCTTATTTGTGTTTATCTTTCATGTTTTATATGTTTCATCTTTCATTTTCCTATAACCGTGATGATGAATGTACGTCCTTCATGGCCTTCGTCCGAAGATCGTTATATCCTAAGGGAAATAATGCTTCGAAGGACGAAGGACATTAACATTTAATACTTCGTGTTGCCTTGTTCTTGACTCTTAGCATTTGAGAACAAGTCCCCAACAAGGGACATGGAAATAATCCATCAGCAAGTACAAAGGAAGAAGGATAAGATGGCGCGGCTGGCTGATCTTCAAAGGAAGATCGACGAAGCCACTGAGGAAGTGCGTCATCTTGCTCAAGATGAACAGGATCGAAGACCCCAACATAGGGAGCTTCGTCAAGAAGGCTTGTTCAATAAAGAAGGATGGTATGATGATTTTAATCATGATGCCTTTACTTTTGATGATGCTTCTCCCTTGGCAGCAGAACTGCAGGCTACCCCATGGCCCCCGTCATACAAGCCACATCAGCATCCCATGTATGATGGGCATTCAGATCCAAAGCAGTTTCTGATGAGCTACGAAGCAACTATATCTTCATATGGAGGCAATACTACAGTTATGGAGAAGTCCTTCGTCATGGCAGTCCGGAATGTAGCCCAACCATGGTATTCTTCTCTTCGGCCAGGGACTATCACGTCGTGGCAGAAGCTTAAGGACATGTTGGTTACCAGCTTCGAAGGCTTTCAAACGAAGCCGGTCACAGCTTAGGCTATGTTCCAATGCATGCAAGACCACAAAGAATACCTTTAGGAATATGTATGAAGGTTCTTGCGATTGAGGGCACAAGCGCCTACGGTGCCCAATGAAATTGTCATTGAGACCATGATCAAGGGTCTTCGCCCAGGACCTACTGCCCAATATTTTGCCAGGAAGCCCCCACAAACTCTGGAGAAGCTGCTTCAGAAGATGGATGAGTACATATGGGCTGACAACGACTTCCGCCAAAGAAGGGAGGAAGCTTACAGATTCTCGGAAATGACCAGGGGCTTCGGAGGAAGAATCCACCCGAGGCACGTCAGATCAATCCATAATTCCACTCAGAGTGACGACAAAGGAAGTCAGCCTCAGAGGTCACAATACACCTCACAATCTTCGGGGCAACAGCAGAGCTCTTTTAGACCACCAGCTCCAAGGGGCAGAGGCACCAGGGGCTTCGAGGGAAGATTTGGGGATCAGCCTAGAAAGATCTACTGCTTATTCTGTGAGGACAAGGGCCATACTACAAGAATGTGCCAAATCACCATTCAGAAGCAAAAGGAGATAGCAGAAACCGAAGCTCGGTAGAACCAGCCGAAGCAGGTCTTGCACACTGCTTCGTGCCACTCTCCCTACATACCAGAGTATGTGGGCAATCATCCCAAAGCTTCTGTGGCTTCGGCTAGTCACTCACAGGCTTCCTGGCCACAACTCCCACCCCCGCCACCATTACAGCCGACCTATTCTCGAGGCCAGCCAAAAGGGCGCCAGTACCCTCAACAGCAACGTGAAGTCAGGGAGGAATCCGAAGCTCACATAGTCAATAGTACTGTGCCAGAATCAAAGCACACTTATTGAGTGATATCCTACCCCTGAAGTACTTTTGTGTTCTATGTTTTTTTGTTTTTCAATAAGGAACAAACAATGTAGAACTAGTTTTAATTTCTTGTAATAGTTTCACTTTTATCAGAATGAAATGTATCTTCTTCAAATATTTATGAAGCTCAAAAATTGCTGAAGCTCAAAAGTCGTTCCTAAGGGAATAAAGAGCTAAAAATCGCAGTGTAAGTTTCGCCGAAGCTACAAAAAGTCGTTCCTAAGGAGCGCAGCGTAAGTTTCACCGAAGCTACAAAAAGTCGTTCCTAAGGGAGCGCAGTGTAAGTTTTCTACTCAAAAGTCGTTCCAAAGGGAATGCAGAGCCAAATACCGCTGAAATATAAGGCGAAGAAGTTCAAAAGACGTTCCTAAGGGAATGCAGAACTTACACCGAAAAGTCAACGGTGATACCACCGAAATAGAAGGCGAAGAAGTTCAAAAGACGTTCGTAAGGGGATGCAGAACTTACATCGAAAAATAAGCGGTGAAGCCAAAAAATAAACGGCAAAGAGACTTCGATCGTTCCTAAGGGGACGCAGAGATGGTGTGTTCTAGTGTGGGCGTGTGGGTGTGTATCTTCGGCATTAGCATCATTCGCATCATAATTGTCACATCATCCCGCATAGCATCACATCATACATCATATTGCACTGATGACATGAACTGAATACGAAGTCGACCTTCGGAGACTGCTTTATAAACAACGAAAATGTGCTAAGGCACAAAGTTAGCTGAGTAATACAGCTTCGTCAGCTCTATTGCAAAAGAAGGGATCCTTTGTTTACGAAGCTAGGAGGTTTTTACGAAGCATGGATATTTTCACGAAGCACGGATTTTCTTCTTTGTGAAGCATGAAAAGAAGGGAAGGTGTTTTTTCGCCGAAAGCTCAAAAACGATATGTATATAAAGTTTAATGCATCGCAAAGAACTGAATTACAAATAATTTACACATTAGATTCAAAAATATGCACATCAAATATTACAGTCATGATATAGCGAAGCTACATTGATCGTCTAAAAATGTTTTTACAATATCAGTCCTCTTTCAGGACCTTTTCCGTAATTTCATTCAACAACTTGTTAACAACTTCGTCAACAATAGATTCGACTATATTGATGATTTCTATTGCTTTCTTCGTTTCTGGGTCGGTCAGGGGGTCGAACGGCTCCGGTAGAGGAGATAATTCAGCTGCGGTAGAAAAAATCAATCAGTTCGAAGTCACAAAAACAAACGACGAAGCTAAAGGCCATTAAGCGATACCTATCTGTCTCTCGCGTTCTGCAGCTTCCTTAGCTTTTTTCGCTGCTTCTCGAGTGTCATGAATATCTTTTTCACTTTTCTTCATTATTTTGTGAGCCATTTCTCAGCCGCCATTTTCCCAGATGTCAGTGTAAAATTTTCCGCCCATTAAACTTGCTTCGGCCGAGGGATCCTTTGTGTTATCCACGGAGAGGGCAGCTTTGGCCTGGGCCAAGGTTTTAACATGATTGCAACCCGCCTTCTCCAAGATGGCTGAAACTCCTCTCACACCAGAGAACGCGCAGACATCCCCGTGATCACTTAAAATTTCTTCAAAATATTCGGCTTCTCCGCTTATCCACTCGATAACACCCACAGGGTCGCCTCGTATGAAGTTATCTTTGTTTGAATAGGCGCCCACGTTGGCGAAGCTAGCCTTTATCTTCTCCACGCAGCCCAAAGATTTTTCAAAACATCTTTCCTTAGATGCGCGAAGTTCTTCAACTATTTTTTCTAAATAGTTTTTCTAATATTCGCTGGCCTCTCGGTTAGCTTCAGCGAGAGTGCATTTTTCTTTGGCCTCTGCCAATTGTTTCCGAAGGTCTTCGATCTCATTCTTTTGAATCTCAGCTTGAGCTTTGGAACTAGCTTCATCTTCTTTTACTTTGTTTACCATTGAAATTAATATTTTGTGTTTTTCAAGGCCTTTGTTCCTTAATTCGATCACCTCTGAACGAAGGTTGTTTAGAGCCATTGTATACCCTTCATCTTCAATGTTTTTTCTGTGCTCTAAGGGCATTGCTAAGGATTAAGCCCTGCAAGAGGAGGACAAAATTAAATATAAACAAATGAAAAAAATTGTTTTCAAATACAAAATTAACTTTTATACCTTTATGCTATTATATGCTAAACTGTCAGCCAATTCATCCTTTGATAATACTGAAAGGCCATCTTCCAGCTTCAAAAATCCGAAGCTTCTACCTATCTCCCGGTAGACGGATATCTCTTTATTATCCGGGAGACAGTACAAAAAATCTTCTTCCCCGCTGCCATTGAACACTAATGCCCCCTTCGGGTATTTCAATTTTTGGGCATAATGTTGAGCTTCTCGTTCTTCTTCCTGAGAAAGTCCCTTTCCCGAAGCATAGCGGATGATGTAATCAATGCTCTCTTTTAAAGCTTCGGGAGCAGGAGTGGCAACCTTTTCAAACAAAATTTGCTCTGTGGCCTTTTCTTCTATTTCCTTTTCTTCAAATTCCGCAGGCTTCATCTCAGTAGGCATTGAGGGCCCCACCTTGGTTTTAGCCTGGGTTGTTGTAGCTTCAACATCTATTTGCTTAGTATCAGCTTTGGGTTGCATTTTGTCAGCTTCGGCAACCTTCCCTTTGGGAGTGAGACTTATGGAGTCAGTTGTTTCCAGTACATCTAACACATTTACCATCCTCCTTCTCCTAGGAGTTATGGCAGGACTCTTTTGTGCCCTCAGCGTTGTTGCTTCTGTTGAAGGACTTAAAGTCCCTGGCATCTTTGTTACCTCTTCAGTTGTTGACCTTTCTGCCTTATCTTTGTCAACCTTCATTTCAACTAGCTCAACCGAAGGTGCCTTCAGCATTATAGCCGGTTCTTCAACCCTCTGCATCGGAGGAGCGGTTTCTCTTGATTCAGCAGTTGAAGACGCCTCCCCGCCAAACTCAGGCACCACAGCCGATTCAATATAACCTGGCCGGTGAGTAAGTACCTTCATATTTTTGCCCGCAGCCTTCGGCACAGGTTCAGCCGAGGTGGCCAAAGCAGCAGCTTTCCTCTTCTTCCCTTGCCCCCGCAGCGGGTAGCGATAGTCGGGGTAGACGAAGCCAATAGCGTCAAAAACTCTGTTCAATCTCTTCTTTTCTCGACTTCCGAAGGCTGTGGATAATGCATTATCTTCTGCCTTGGAATATGATCCAAGTAGTTCATCACTTGTAACTTCGATTTATTTTAGCCAGTCATCATTTGGTTCGTCAAATTTATCCCCATATCTGAATGTATACTTCAGCCGGACTAGTTCACCTTCGCTAGACTTGGTGATGGTCTCCTTCGGCATTTCCCAGCTCTCTACAAGCGGCCATACTCTGAATGCTATGTGCTCTTGAATTAAATTTCTTGTACCAATAAAGAAGCAGACAGTACCAAATGCCTTCTGACATGCTTTGGCGGCTTCATCAATTTCAACCTTCGGCTTTCGAAGGCCGAAGCGGGACCATATGGGGCGCATAATAACCTCCTTGATGTCCTCCCTCGCTATCAAGTTGTTCTTCACATAAAACCATTCTTCCATCCAATTTCCTGGCCATCTCTTCCGAAATGTTGGCACTGGGTGGCTTGCGTTGGGACGGGCGATAAATCCATAACAACCGAAGTTGTTGTGATACTGTTCTTTCCCTGTGGCCTTCATCTCATACAGAAGTTCGTGCATGCTGCAGAAGCATTTTGCGCTTGGCTCTATCCCTTGGCTTCTTACTGCCCAGGCGAAGACTCCCATCCTCAATATGGCTTCGGGGGTCAATTGATGAAGGAAAATTTGGAAGGTTTTCAACACTTCAACTACAAACCTTCTCAGTGGGAACCGAAGCCCAGCTTTGAAGAAGCTTCGGAAAATCACAACTTCGTTCTCCTCAGGCGCAGGAACATTATTGTATCCGCCAGCCCTCACAATAGACATATCCCGAAAGTACCTTCCCCTCATGTTTTCGAGGTGACTTTGCTTGATGGTCGATTTTCCGAAAATTGCATGACTTGGTCTCCAGGGTCGATCCTCAGAATCTTCGCCTCCACTTTCTGCATCATAACTGTCACTGTCACCAGTATCTTCAGACAGGCCCTCCAGTATCTCCTTAGTAATCTTCTCTGTATTTGATTTTGCCATTGACTCGATAAACCCAACTATGTAAGGATTCGCAACCTTCTTCTCCTCAAAGAGCTTCTCCTCTTCGGTTAGCTTCGTCTCAGCAGCAACCTTCTTGTCTTGAGACATTTTTTTCTTCAGAAATGATGAAAATGTGTCTTTCTAACCAAAGCTCTGGAAGCTTGAGAAACTAGCAAGTGTTAATGAGAAAGAGCTATAAAATTAAGAAAATAAAGCAAATGGCACAAGCAGCGTACCAAATGTGGTTGGTGAAAGTTCTTATTTATACGCTCGACACGCTCTAAATTGGGGGGGCCCGTCCGTCATTGACTATTGCTATTCTAGCAAAGGGAAGGTGTTTTTCGGACCATCGGCTTAAGGCCTCCGTCCATGTCGCAGTCTGAATTCATTATCTTAAACAAATTAATACTGCGAGGAGCTACTGTTGGGGGCCTTCGTCCTCCGAAGGTCCTCAAAAACGTGATTTAACAATATCTTCCAAGTGTGACATGTGAATAGGTACCTTTGGACTCGGGCTAAAAGCATGTACGATGTAAAAAGCATGATCGTGACGAAGGTTGGAGTTGCTTCGAAGCTACGTGCAGGGGAGCTTCGACTAAATGGCGGAAAAAGGAACCGACTTAAAGAGGAAAAGGCTATCTAGTCCTCATAGAATTGTCTATAAGTTAATAATAAATGTAAAGGGCATGAATGTAATTTCTCACAGGTTGCGTCCTGTGCCTATAAATAGATGAACAGTACCCCGTACTGTTCACGCTGACCTGTACTTGCTTTTGTGTCACGCTTGTACTTTTTGCCTTCTATCAAGCCGAAGGTACATTTGTAATTCGATATTGTTTCTGTCTTTCCAGAATAATACAATGAAATAATAATGTTACATGATTGTTTATCTTGCCTCTTATATTTCATATGCTTCTTCTTTTATTAACATATATCACGTTGATGAAGGTATGTCCTTCATAACCTTCATCTGAAGATCATTATATCCTAAGGGAAATAATGCATCGAAGGACGAAGGACATTAACATTTAACATTTTGTGTTGCCTTATTCTTAACTCATAGCATTTGAGAACAAGTCCCCAACAGTCCCCCCGACATGATCTTTTCCTCACGCGGCTAAGCGTTAGAACGATGATTAGGCTCTGATACCAATTAAAAGTTGCCTAGAGTGGGGTGAATAGGCAAGCGGAAACTTTTTCAACAAAAACTAGAAATGAACTAGGTAAAACCGGTTCAACGGGTGTCAAAACTGGTTCAGCTGGTTTGCACGAGCTCAACTAAAGAATATGATATAAAACTGAATTGATCTCGAAATCCACCCAGTTAGCTTTGGAAATGAGATGTTCTAGATGATCCACATGGTTCAAAGTAGTAGATCTGAGAAGGGCCCTTCTCAAAATCCACACACCAAAAATATATAAACATATCTTCCACAGAATGGTGAGAGAACGAAGAACACAAACAAACACAATGAGCAAGAACACAAGAGACACAAGATTTATCCTGAGGTTTGGTCACACCACCAAGGTGCCCTACTTCCTCGTTGAGGCACCCACAAAGAGTCGGGTCTCTTTCAACCCTTGCCAATCACAAAGGTCAAGCCCACACACTAATCTTTGCTCAAACGAGCGGGTAATACAAACTTTCTTGTGGTCTTCCACAAGATTTTGAGACTCACAAGCGACACCTAGTCGTCTAGGAGCTAGAAGCTCTAAGAGTAATGAATCTACAAAGAACTCTATGTAGTACCAAAGCTCGAATCAAGAAGAACAAGAAGGATTTGGAGATGAAGCACAAAAATCACAGCTCTTCAATCTCACTCAGATTTCTCTCCAAAGATTTGAAATGGGAGAGGCAAGAGGTGTGTGAGAGAGAGTGGGAGGTGTTTCTCATGTTAGGAATGGAGTTTGAGTCGTGCTCTTGTGTGGGGGAAAGAGGTAGGAGTGAGTATATATAGGTGGAGCTCCAAAACTAGCCGTTTTTTACTTTTCTACACAAAAACCGGCTGAACCGGTTTCCACCAGACTGAATTCTGGTTCAGTGACTGGCTGAGCCGGTGGGTGGACCGGAGTCAAAACCGGCTGAGCTGGTCCAAAACTGGTTGAGCTAGTTTTTGAATACCAGCTGAATCAGCCTGAAAACCAGCTGAACCAGTATTTTCCATAGAGCAATTTTGGCCAAGATAAACTTAAAAAGGTTGTACTACATACTTTCACTAAGGATTAACAAGGGTAAAATAGAAGTTTTGGATCAAGGATTTTGAGCTTTAGTACCAACACCAACATTCTTTTTGGATCCCCTTGATAGTACGACGATTCATATACTCAAGTTAAATAAAATATAATTAAGTAAACTTCTTGAGTCATTGGTGTCTCATGTGTGATTTCTCCATGGCGTTGCTTCATAAGGATCACAAACATCTTTGTCTCACCTTTTGAAGCAAACACAAATCAAACCATGTGACTTGTACCATTTCACCATATATGGGTTCAAATCATGGCTTCAAGTCACCTTACTGATGCATCAACATATTATAACTCTTCATAGCTAATTAGTTCATCGACTTAGTGCAAGTACTCTCTTCTTCACCTTAGCCATGGTACCTCGGTTCACAAGTCGTCGCTTGGCCTTCACCTTCTCTTAGTTCCTCGAAGCCCTTTCCTTGCTATCTTCACCCTATCAAGCCATTCTTGAGTCACATCATATTGATCATCCATTGAGAGAATCATTTCTTCGATATTGTGAACCTTACTTGAATGTCATCTTGATATAAATGATAAGATCAATCAAGCTCTAGTTTGATTCTCATAGAAGCACATATGGACTAATAGTAATATGGTCAAGCCAATTCACGATTCCTCATATCTTATTCACTTTGGCTTGACCAATCCTCTTAATCACTTCAACCTCTATTCTGATCATATTTATGCATAATGATATCTCAGGTCTTGTCCATATATTCAAACCAATATAGAGACCATATTATATCCATTTGCATTGTCTCACTGGTTATTTAACTTCGTGTTGAACCTTTGTTCACTGATCATTATACACTATTCAAGTATGTTCATCATACTGAATTTCCTGTTCTGCACTTAGCAAACTTGTTAGACCTTTAAATGTGTTGTTATCCAAATCACCAAAACCCACAAAAGGGATGAATGCACTTTCTGTGGTTGACGACCAACACCAACCACATGGACTAACTAGTTTGTCTAGATGTTAATTATCCCAGGTGCATGAGGTTCCACGCAAACCAAGAAAGAAATTTAGTTGGGGACACAATCAAATTTGGAGCAAAGGACATGAGAGTGTGTTGTCTTTGGCGCACCAGACACTATCTGGTGTGCACCGGACACTGTCCAGTGCACCAGGCCCAGAAGCAAGCAAACCAGCCACTCTCGGGAATTCGTTGAGTGTGCTCCGCTATAATTCACCAGACTGTCCGGTGAGCCAGTGGAGCAACGGCTCCCTGCATGCCAACGGTCGACTGCAGAAGTGTACAGTGATGAACAGTGCCGCGCAAAATTCAGAGCAGCAAAGTCAGAGGTCACCGGACATGTCCAGTGTGCCACCGAACTGTCCGATGCCGCTTGAATACAGAAGATGCCAACGGTCAACTGCTCCAAACCATAACGGATAGCTAACGTGGCGCGGACCGGACAATGAACAGTGCCATGTCTGGTGCACCAACGGACTGTCCTGTGTGCCCATCGACAACAAAAACAGCCAACAGCTAGGAAGTGGTTGGGGGCTATAAATACCCCCCAACCACCTCATTCAAATCCATCCAAGTATTCTTAACTTACCATTCAATACAAGAGCAAAGCCAACCACTCAAAGACACATTCAAAGCATTCAATCCACTCTAAGTTTCCAAAATCAACTCTAGTGCTTAGAAACTTGACAGAGGATCATTTGTGTTCATTTGCGCTCTTGTTGCTTGGATTGCCTTTCTCCTTCCCCATTCTTATTCTTAAGTGCTTTGTAAAGCTAGCAAGAGACACCTAAGTGTGTGGTGATCCTTGCGGGGTCTTAGTGACCCGTGTGATTAAGAAGAAGGCTCATTCGGTCTAAGTGACCGTTTGAGAGAGGGAAAGGGTTGGAATAGACCCGGCCTTTGTGGCCTCCTCAACGGGATTAGGTTCTTTGGAACCGAACCTCGGTAAAACAAATCACTGTGTCCACTCGTGTTGATTCCCATTTGATTTGTTTGCCCTCTTTCCTCTCTCTAAAGTTTTCTTGCCAATATTGATTTGAGTTTGCTCCCAAAACATCATCTGCATCATTTGAGCAACTCGTGGCAAGAGAAACAATCTTCTGCACTCGGATTTAATTCTAACGCTAAACCCGGCCTTAGTGTGTGTTTAAGTTTATAAATTTTAGGTTTTTCCTATTCACCCCCCTCTAGGCGATTTTCAATTGGTATCAAAGTCAGTGCTTCATTAAGAGTCTAACAAACTCGAAGTGATGTCTAGAGATCACGCCAAGAGGGAGATCATGACCGGCGACAAGCCCACGGGTTCGGGGAAAACTCCATCAAGGGAGTCTGGCAACAAGTACAAGGAGGAATCCTCTTCCTCCATCAAGTCACATCAGAGGGGTGATAAGAAGAAGAAGATGAAGAAGGTGGTCTACTACGAGACCGACTCTTCAACACCCTCCACATCTAGCACCGAGTTGTCCACTACTTCTAAGCGCCATGAGCGCAAGAATTATAGTAAGATGCCCCTACGCTATCCCCGTATTTCCAAGCGTGCCCCTCTACTTTCCGTTCCCTTAGGCAAACCATCATATTTTGATGGTGAAGATTATTGTATGTGGAGTGATAAAATGAGGCATCATCTAACCTCACTCCACGAAAGCATTTGGGACATTGTTGAATTTGGAGCGCATGCACCACAGGTGGGGACGAGGACTATGACTCGGACGAGGCCGCCCAAATTAGGCACTTTAACTCCCAAGCAACTTCTATACTCCTCGCCTCTTTATGTCGAGAGGAGTATAACAAGGTGCAAGGGTTAAAGAATGCCAAAGAAATTTGGGACATCCTCAAAACGGCACACGAAGGGGACGAGGTGACCAAGATCACCAAGCGGGAGACGATCGAGGGACAGCTCGGTCGATTCGTCCTCAACAAAGGAGAAGAGCTGCAAGCCATGTACAACTGGCTCAAGACCATGGTCAATCAAGTGTGCAACCACGGGAGCACAAAGTGGGATGACCATGAGATGGTCAAGGTTATTCTTAGATCACTTGTTTTTCGTAATCCCACTCAAGTGCAACTAATCAGTGGAGACCCTAGATATAAACAGATGTCTCCCGAGGAGGTTATTGGCAATTTTGTGAGCTTTGAACTTATGATCAAAGACTCCAAACACATTGTCAACTTGGAGCAAGGCGCCACCTCTACACCCGAGGTGCAACCCGTTGCATTCAAAGCAACGGAAGAAAAGAAGGAGGAGTCTACACCAAGTAGGCTTCCAATTGACGCCTCCAAGCTCGACAACAAGGAGATGGCTCTCATCATTAAGAGCTTTCACCAAATCCTCAAGCAAAGGAGGGGGAAAGACTACAAGCCTCGCTCCAAAAGGGTGTGCTACCAGTGTGGTAAGTCCGGTCACTTTATAGCTAAATGTCCACATTCTAGTGAAAGTGACAGGGACGAAGACAAGAAAGAGAAGAAGAAAATGGAAAAGAAGAAGTACTACAAGAAGAAGGGTGGCGAGGCGCACATGGTGCGGGAATGGGACTTTGACGAGGGCTCCACCGACTCCTCCGACGACGACGCCAACATCGCCATCAACAAAGGCCTCCTCTTCCCCAACGTCAGCCACAAATGTCTCATGGCAAAGTTTGGCAAGAAGAAGAAGGTACATTCTAGAAGTACCCCAAATATACTACATTTGATGATGAGGGTAGTCCTAGTGACAATGAAGATGATTTAGTTTATCTCTTTGCCAACCTCACCATGGACCAAAAGAAAAAATTAAATTAATTAATTGAAACCATTAACGAGAAGGATGATATCTTGGAATGCCAAGAAGACTTGCTCATTAAGAAAAATAAAAAATTGTTAAATTGAAAAATGCTTATGCTCTAAAGGTAGAAAAATGTGAAAATTTGTCTAGAGAGCTTAGCATTTGCAATGATTCAATTTTATGTCTTACAGATGAGAATGCTAGTCTAAATGCTAAGATTGATTATTTGAATGTTTGCAAACCATCTACATCTACCGTCGAACATGTTTCCATTTGCACTAGATGTAGAGATATAAATGTTGAAGCTATTGATGATCACACTGCTATGATTAAAGAACAAAATGATCACATAGCAAATTAAATGCTAAAATTGCCGAGCATGAGCTAGAAAATGAAAATTTTAAATTTGCTAGAAGCATGCTCTATAATGGGAGACGCCCTGGTATTAAGGATGGCATTGGGTTCCAATAAGGGAGCCAAAGCAATGTCAAGCTTAATGCCCCCTAGAAACTGTCTAATTTTGTTAAGGGTAAGGCTCACATGGTTCAGGATAGAGAGGGTTACATTTTATATCTTGCAAACTATCCTGAGCATAAGATTAGGAAAATTCATGCTAGAAAACCTCACAATATTTCTCATCATGCTTTTATGTATAAAAATGAGGCTTCTAGTTCTAGGCATACCACTCATATCAAAATGCCTAAGAAAAAAATTCCTAATGCATCAAATGAGCATAACATTTCATTTAAGACTTTTGATGCTTCTTGTGTGCTTACTAACAAATTAGGCAAAGTAGTTGCCAAATATGTTGGGGGCAAACACAAGAGTCCCACGACTTGTGTTTGGGTACCCAAGGTACTTGTTTCTAATGTGAAAGGACCCAAGACCGTTTGGGTACCTAAGAACAAGGCCTAAACTTGTTTTGTAGGTTTATGCATCCGGTGGATCAAGTTGGATAATCGATAGCGGGTGCACAAACCACATGACAAGGGAAAAAAGGATGTTCTCCTCATATGAGAAAAATGATGATCCCCAAAGAGCTATTACATTCGGGGATGGAAATCAAGGTTTGGTCAAAGGTTTGGGTAAATTTGCTATATCCTCTGACCATTCCATTTCTAATGTTTTTCTCGTAGATTCTTTAGATTACAATTTGCTTTCTGTTTCTCAATTATGCAAAATGGGCTACAACTGTCTATTCACTGATATAGGTGTTATTGTCTTTAGAAGAAGTGATGATTCAATAGCATTTAAGGGAGTGTTAGATGATCAGCTATATTTGGTTGATTTTAATGATAATCAAGCTGAATTAGACACTTGCTTGATTACTAAGACTAACATGGGCTGGCTCTGGCATCGCCGACTCGCCCACGTTGGGATGAAGAATCTTCACAAACTTCTAAAGGGAGAACACATTTTAGGACTAACCAATGTTCATTTTGAGAAAGACAGGATTTTTTGTAGCGCATGTCAAGCAGGGAAGCAAGTTGGAGTCCATCATCCACACAAGAACATCATGACAACCGACAGGCCGCTTGAGCTGCTCCACATAGATCTATTCGGCCAGATCGCTTATATAAGCATCGACGGGAGTAAGTACTGTCTAGTTATTGTGGATGATTATTCTTGCTTCACTTGGGTATTCTTTTTGCAGAAAAAATCTCAAACCCAAGAGGCCTTAAAGAGATTCTTAAGACAGGCTCAAAACGAGTTTGGATTGAGAATCAAAAAGATTAGAAGCGACAATGGGACGGAGTTCAAGAACTCACAAATCGAAGGATTTCTTGAGGAGGAGGCTACACACCTCCACAAAATGGTGTAGTAGAGAGGAAGAATAGAACTCTATTGGACATGGCAAGGACCATGCTTGATGAGTACAAGACACCGGACCAGTTTCGGACGGAGGCGATTAATGTTGCATGCTACTCCATCAACTGGTTATACCTTCACTGAATCCTCAAGAAAACATCGTATGAACTCCTTACTGGTAAAAAGCCCAATGTTTCTTATTTTAGAGTCTTTTGGGAGCAAATGTTGTATTCTTATTAAGAGAGGTAGAAGTTCTAAATTGGCTCCTAAAGCAGTAGAAGGCTTTTTACTAGGTTATGATTCAAACACAAGGGCATATAGAGTCTTCAACAATTCTACTGGACTAGTTGAAGTTTCTTGTGACATTGTGTTTGATGAGACTAATGGCTCCCAAGTGGAGCAAGTTGATCTTGATGAACTAGATGATGAAGAGGCTCCGCGCGTCGTGCTAAGGAACATGTCCATTGGGGATGTGTGTCCAAAGGAATCCGAGGAGCCCACACAAACACAAGATCAACCATCATCTTCCATGCAAGCATCTCCACCAACTCAAGATAAGGATAAGGCTCGATAAGAAGAGGATGAAGATCAAGATAATGAGCCACCTCAAGAGGAGGACATTGATCAAGGGGGAGATGATGATAATAAAGACAAGGAAGATGAACAAGAGATTCGGGATCAAAGACCGCCACACCCAAGAGTCCACCAAGCAATTCAAAGAGATCACCCTATCAATTCCATTCTTGGTGACATTCATAAGGGGGTAACCACTAGATCTAGAGTTGCTCATTTATGTGAACATTACTCTTTTGTGTCTTCTATTGAGCCATACAAGATAGAGGATGCACTAAGAGATCCGAATTGGGTGGTGGCAATGCAAGAAAAGCTCAACAACTTCACGAGAAATGAGGTATGACATTTAGTTCCACGTCCTAACCAAAATGTTGTAGGTACCAAGTGGGTATTCCGCAACAAACAAGATGAGCATGGTGTGGTGACTAGGAACAAAGCCCGACTTGATGCAAAAGGTTATTCATAAGTCGAAGGTTTGGATTTTGATGAAACCTATGCACCCGTAGCTAGGCTTGAGTCAATTCGTATATTACTTTCCTATGCTACTTACCATGGCTTTAAGCTTTATCAAATGGACGTGAAAAATGCCTTCCTTAATGGCCCTATCAAAGAAGAGGTGTATGTTGAGCAACCTCCCGGCTTTGAAGATAGTGAGTATCCTAACCATGTGTATAAGCTCTCAAATGCGCTTTATGGGCTCAAGCAAGCCCCAATAGCATGATATGAATGCCTGAGAGACTTCCTTATCACTAATGGCTTCAAAGTGGGAAAGGCCGATCCTACTCTCTTCACTAAAACTATTGCAAAAGACTTGTTTATATGCCAAATTTAAGTTGATGATATTATATTTGGGTCTACTAACAAGTCAACTTGTGAAGAGTTTAGTATGATAATGATATACAACTTGTCTATTTACACCTTAGACCATCTCTAGCAGCTCCCTTATCTTATCCTATATTTCAAATTTCACTCTTTAAATATTGCCAAACAATATTATCTACAGTGTTGCATTCCCTATTTTACATTATTTATCGACGAAAGACTCAATGGATAAGCATTCAATTGTTAATGTATCATCTTTAATACCCATCTTCTGAATAACATGATCTCAAATCAAATTATTATATGTTACAAACTATTTTTACATAATATCATTACGCATAATTGTTGCTGGAAAATATTTTTTCTAAAATATTATTTCTAGTAGCATAATCATATGCATAACTGGTTATTTTGGTTTCGGCGAAAAAATAATTACGATTGATTATGCTGCTTGAAAAAATAATTGTCCATAAAATTATTATGTTGATGATAAAATATGATATTTTGGACCTTTATTTATGCGTAGATATAAGAAAGGTATTTTGGTTTATATAGAGTTAAAAACATAAGATATGGATAGGAACATGCATTGTAGGGATGGTCTGTTATTGACATGCATTTCTCTATCTCTATCTTTATTTTTATCTTTACTATATTAAAGCACTAGTTTCAACGATCGTTCTGCGTCATCTTTTTACAAATAACTTCTCACATCTATTTCAAATTAACCCTCTGCACGCCCGTCCCCTCCGCGCAATCAAGCTTCACATCACAAACCACACCTCCGCATATAGATGGCCAAACAATGGCTTAACACAGGCCTGCTAGGCTCCACGCCTACGGGCCGTAGCTCCGACCCGTTAACCCATGGGGCCATTTAGTTAAATCAATGTAAAATGTTAAAGAAAGTAATGCAGGAGGTGAGGTTCGAACCCACACCTTGATGCAAGAAGGGCATGAGACAATGGGTGAAACCGTTTAGCCAGTAGAACATTATGATCAGGTGTTTTTAATATTGAATATAAATTGTACATATGTATATAATATTTTTTGTAAAATAAAAAATATAATCGTGTTGTGTCAGGCCAGCACTACGGGCCGAGGCTACGGCCCAAGAATGGCACGACGCTCGTGCTGGGCTGGCCCAGGCACTATTAAATGGGTCGTGCCTCGGGCCGGCCGCCAGACACGACCCATTTGGCCATCTATACCTCCGCACGATAATGATGGTCATCGCCTCAGTTGTCGCCACCTCGTTCGTCATCCTGCTTCTTTTCTCTCTCCCCTCATGCCTCCGCCTCTGCGCCACACCATTCTCGGCAGAGGGCGTGAGAGCAGGTGCCTGCTCCCCGTATTCGTCCGACACCAGCCCCGACACCGACCGTGCAGTGGCTATTGCACGCCCACGAAGATGTTTCATAGCATGCGCGCACCATCGTCGGACGTCCCGTTCGTCTTCCCGATCTTCGCCCTATTCTTCCTCCCCAACCTACTGCCCCCGCCCACGGTCGCAGCCGCGAGCCGACCGACACTCATCGACGCGGGTACGGGGCGAGTCGGTCTTGCTCCTGGCCTTTCTTCGTGCGTGTCGCCGAGGAGAACATGGTGGCGCCTGCCACGCTTAGGTTATCTTGGGGATGAGGAGTCCGAGACTGAGATACTGGACAACCAAGGCCTGTAGCGCAATAGCAGTTGGCATATGATACGGAGTTGGTGGTGGTGTTGTGTCGCCTCGGCGGGTCTAGGGCTGGGAAGGCACTCGCATTTTCTCGTCCTTCTCGAATTGTCGCCTGGTGCGGGTGCCTCTTGGTTTGGAGCTGCTATGGCTAGGCTTCTTTCTTCGCTTGTGTGCTCTCTCCCTATATGTATCTAGCGACATACTTTCTATGTCACCTCCAGATGCTCAGGTTTTCGTCGTGTCCTTCTCCGGCAAAGAACAGGTATGTCTGCCTCTTCCCTTCCTGCTCTACAAAACCTTAGAAGTAGGGGAGGCGAGGGATGTGGGTCCCTGATTTGCTGCATATGGTACTGAGAGCACCTAGAGGGGGGTGAATAGGTGATCCTGTAAAAACTTAAAACTTAAAGCCACAAAACTTGATTAAGAGTTAGCACAATGAAATCAAGTGGCTAAGGAGAGCTCTTGTTGGGATGCTCCTTGCGACCTTTGAGCGTCGTCTTGAAGCGCTTGATGATGAGGGCCATTTCATTCTCATTTAGCCCGACTGCCTCAACTTGCGCCACCTTGCTAGGTAGCGTCTCCCTGCTACTTGTTGCTTTGAGAGCAACGGTTTGAGGCTCGTGGATCGGCATTGGGTCATTCAACGCCTCATCAACATATCTTGCCTCCTTGATCATCATTCGCCCGCTTATGAACTTTCCGATTATTTCCTCGGGCGTCATCTTGATGTACCTAGGATTCTCACGAATAGAATTTACAAGATAAGGATCAAGGACAGTGAAGGACCTTAGCATAAGTCGGACGACGTCGTGGTCCGTCCATCTCGTGCTCCCATAGCTCCTTATCTTGTTGACAAGGGTCTTGAGCCTATTGTACGTTTGAGTTGGCTCCTCTCCCCTGATCATTGTGAACCTTCCTAATTCGCCTTCCACCAACTCCATCTTGGTGAGCATGGTGGCGTCGTTCCCCTCATGTGAGATCTTGAGGGTGTCCCAAATCTGCTTGGCGTTATCCAAGCCGCTCACCTTATTGTACTCTTCCCTGCACAAGGATGCTAAAAGAACAGTAGTAGCTTGTGCATTTTTATGGATTTGTTCATTGATAAACATGGAGTTATCCGAACTATCAAATTGCATTCCATTTTCTACTATCTCCCATATACTTGGATGAAGAGAGAACAAGTGACTACGCATTTTGTGACTCCAAAATCCGTAGTCCTCTCCATCAAAGTGTGGAGGTTTACCAAGTGGAATGGAAAGCAAATGAGCATTGGAATTATGCGGAATACGAGAATAATCGAAAGAAAAGTTCGAGTTAACCGTTTTCTTTTTCTCCTCGTATTCGTCGTCCTTTTGAGAAGAGGAAGATTCGTCGCTGTCGTAGTAGACAATCTTCTTGATGTGCCTCTTCTTCTTTCCATCCTTCTTCTTTTGACTCGAGCCGGAGTCATTGGCTTTGTCGTCCCTTGGCTCGTTGAAGATGGACTCCTTCTCATTGTCGTTGACCACCATCCCCTTTCCCTTAGGATCCATCCCTTCGGGCGGTTAGTCCCTTTCTTAAAGAGAACGGCTCTGATACCAATTGAGATCACCTAGAGGGGGGTGAATAGGTGATCCTGTAAAAACTTAAAACTTAAAGCCACAAAACTTGATTAAGAGTTAGCACAATAAAATCAAGTGGCTAAGGAGAGCTCTTGTGAAACACAATAGACACAGTGAGAACAAGCACAAGAGACACGAGGATTTATCCCATGGTTCGGCCAAGTATAACACTTGCCTATTCCACGTTGTGGCGTCCCAATGGACGAGAGTTGCACTCAACTCCTCTCAAGTGATCCAATGATCAACTTGAATACCACGGTGTTCTTCTTTCTTTACTCTTTCCCGTTTGCGAGGAATCTCCACAACTTGGAGTCTCTCGCCCTTACAATAAGGATCAAAGTGAAGGCACTAGAGTAAGGGAGGGAAGCAACACACACAAATCCACAGCAATACGCACACACACAGCCAAGACTTGAGCTCAAATGAATAACACAAGGTTCACCACTAGAACGGAGCTCAAATCACTAAGAATGTCAATCGAGTGCGCAAAGACGGAGTGTGAATGATCAGGAATGCTTAGAGTATGCTTGGTGTGCTCCTCCATGCGCCTAGGGGTCCCTTTTATAGCCCCAAGGCAGCTAGGAGCCATTGAGAACAATCCAGGAAGGATATCCTTGCCTTCTGTCGGGTGGTGCACCGGACAGTCCGGTGCACCACCGGACACTGTCCGGTGTTGATTGCTTTTCTATTCTGGCGCAGCCGACCATTGAAGATTTGGAGCCGTTGGCGCACCGGACACTGTCCGGTGCACACCGGACAGTCTGGTGCCCCTATCAGACAGTTGGCTCGGCCACACGTCACGCGCGGATTGCGCGGCCGACCGTTGGCGCAGTCGACCGTTGGCTCACCGGACAGTCCGGTGCACCGCCGGACAGTCCGGTGAATTATAGTCGTACGCCGCCAAAGAATTCCCGAGAGCAGCCTTTTCACCAGAGCCAGCCTGGCGCACCAGACACTGTCCGGTGCACCACCGGACAGTCCGGTGCACCCAGACTGAGCAGCAGTTGGCTGTACACAGCCAACTCTTTTTCCTTTTGTCTTTTCTCTGATTCTAGCACTTAGACAAATATGTTAGTACACAAAAACCAATGTACTAAGTCTAGAATCATACCTTTGTGTTGATTTGCACTTCTTCCACCATTTGGCATAGTTTCACACTTAAACCATTTGTGTTGGCACTTGATCACCAAAATACTTAGAAATGGCCCAAGGGCACATTTCCCTTTCAATCTCCCCCTTTTTGGTGATTTATGCCAACACAACATAAAGCAACACATAGAAGTGCAATATCAATGCAAATGAGAACAAGATTTGTTTTGATTCAAATTTGGCATATTTGGATCATCCTTTGCCACCACTTGGTTTGTTTTTGCAAATCAAACTCAATTTTCTATCTCTAAGTCAAACACACTTGAGAGACATAAAGAGAGGTATTCCAAGAGAAATTGATCAAATATTCAAAAACTCTCCCTTTTTCCCATAATCAAACATTTTTGAAATAAGAGACAATAAGAGTATTTTGACAAAACAAAGGCTCTAACTCTACTATTTTCAAAATTCTCAAGTGGTAGCTGATCCATTTGCTTTAGCCTTATTTTCTCCCCCTTTGGCATCAAACACCAAAACGGGATCATTTTTGGCCCTTAAACCCCATTGCCTCACCAAAATCTTCAAATAAGCATAAAAGGCAATAAGAGTATGGAGATGAACTTGGAGTAAGTTACCCTCTCATCGAAGTGCAGTGGAAGTCTTTCATGGTCCAAGTCCACCTTTCCCTTTCAATACACCTTTGAGACTAATTTAAGAACACTCAAGCACATGGTTAGTCTCAAAGAGTCAAGTTGTAGCACATCTCCCCCTAAATATGTGCATCATTCACACATGGACTTTTGAGGTCCGGGAATTGCTTGTACAACTTGAGCACCATAATCAACAAAATGCATAAAAGGAACATGATCAAAGGCATAAAGCACATGTATGTTATAGATCAATCCAAGTTACGTGAATCTAAGACATTTAGTTCACTACGCAGCCTGCAAAAGGTCTTCTCATCTAAAGGCTTGGTAAAGATATCGGCTAGCTGATTCTCGGTGCTAACATAAAACACTTTGATATCTCCCTTTTGCTGGTGGTCTCTCAAAAAGTGATGCCGGATGTCTATGTGCTTTGTGCGGCTGTGTTCAACATAATTATCCGCCATGCGGATTGCACTCTCATTATCACATAGGAGTGGGACTTTGCTCAGATTGTAGCCAAAGTCCCGGAGGGTTTGCCTCATCCAAAGTAGTTGCGCGCAACACTGTCCTGCGGCAACATACTCGGCCTCAGTGGTGGATAGGGCAACAGAAGTTTGTTTCTTAGAACTCCGAGACACCAGGGACCTTCCTAAGAATTGGCACGTCCCTGATGTACTCTTCCTATCAACCTTGCATCCAGCATAATCGGAGTCTGAGTATCCAATCAAGTCAAAGGTAGACCCCTTTGGATACCAGATCTCGAAGCAAGGCATAGCAACTAAATATCTAAGGATTCGCTTAACGGCCACAAGGTGACACTCTCTTGGGTCGGATTGAAATCTAGCACACATGCATACGCTTAGCATAATATTCGGTCTACTAGCACATAAGTAAAGCAAGGAACCTATCATAGACTGGTATGCCTTTTGATCAACGGACTTACCTCCTTTGTTGAGGTCGACATGTCCGTCAGTTCCCATCGGAGTCTTTGCGGGCTTGGCGTCCTTCATCCCAAACCGCTTGATCAAGACTTGCGTGTACTTTGTTTGGGAGATGAAGGTGCCGTCCTTGAGTTGCTTCACTTGGAACCCAAGGAAGTAGTTCAACTCGCCCATCATCGACATCTCAAATTTTTGAGTCATCACCCTGCTAAACTCTTCACAAGACTTTTGGTTAGTAGAACCAAATATTATGTCATCGACATAAATTTGGCACACAAATAAGTCGCCATCACACGTCTTAGTGAATAAAGTTGGATCGGCTTTCCCAACCTTGAAAGCATTAGCAATTAGAAAGTCTCTAAGGCATTCATACCATGCTCTTGGGGCTTGCTTAAGTCCATAGAGCGCCTTAGAGAGCTTACACACATGGTCGGGGTACCGTTCATCCTCAAAGCCAGGGGGTTGCTCTACGTACACCTCCTCCTTGATTGGCCCGTTGAGGAAAGCGCTCTTCACATCCATTTGGAACAACCTGAAAGAATGGTGAGCGGCATAGGCTAACAAAATGCGAATGGACTCTAGCCTAGCCATAGGAGCAAAAGTCTCCTCAAAGTCCAAACCTGCGACTTGAGCATAACCTTTTGCCACAAGTCGTGCCTTATTCCTTGTCACCACCCCGTGCTCGTCTTGTTTGTTGCGGAACACCCACTTGGTTCCCACAACGTTTTGCTTAGGACGAGGCACCAGTGTCCAAACTTCATTTCGCTTGAAGTTGTTGAGCTCTTCCTGCATGACCAACACCCAGTCCGGATCTAGCAAGGCCTCTTCTACCCTGAAAGGCTCAATAGAAGAGACAAAAGAGTAATACTCACAAAAATTAACTAATCTAGAGCGAGTAGTTACTCCCTTGCTTATATCACCCAAAATCTGGTCGACGAGATGATTCCTTTGAATCGTCGCTCGGACTTGAGTTGGAGGGGCTTGAGGTGCTTCTTCCTCCATAGCATGATCATCTTGTGCTCCCCCTTGATCGCATGCCTCTTGATGAACCTGTTCATCAGTTTGAGTTGGGGGATGCACCATTGTTGAGGAAGAAGGTTGATCTTGCTCCTTTTGTTCCTGTGGTCGCACATCTCCAATCGCCATGGTGCGTATGGCGGCCGTTGGAACATCTTCTTCATCTATATCATCAAGATCAACTTGCTCTCTTGGAGAGCCATTAGTCTCATCAAATACAACGTCGCTAGAGACTTCAACCAAACCCGATGATTTGTTGAAGACTCTATATGCCTTTGTATTTGAGTCATAACCTAACAAAAACCCTTCTACATCTTTGGGGGCAAACTTAGAATTCCTACCTTTCTTCACTAGAATGTAGCATTTACTCCCAAACACACGAAAATATGAAATGTTGGGTTTGTTACCGGTTAGGAGTTCGTACGACGTTTTCTTGAGGAGGCGATGAAGGTAGACCCGGTTTATGGCGTGGCAAGCTGTGTTCACGGCTTCCGACCAAAACCGCTCGGGCGTCTTGAACTCTCCAAGCATCATCCTCGCCATGTCTATGAGTGTCCTGTTCGTCCTCTCTACCACACCATTTTGCTGAGGTGTGTAGGGAGCGGAGAACTCGTGCTTGATTCCTTCCTCCTCAAGGTACTCCTCCACTTGAAGGTTCTTGAATTCGGACCCGTTGTCGCTCCTTATCTTCTTCACCTTGAGCTCAAACTCATTTTGAGCTCTCCTTAGGAAGCGTTTAAGGGTCCCTTGGGTTTCAGATTTATCCTGCAAAAAGAATACCCAAGTGAAGCAGGAAAAACCATCAACTATAACAAGACCATACTTACTCCCCCCGATGCTGAGGTAGGCGACGGGTCTGAAGAGGTCCATATGAAGCAGCTCCAGGGGTCTTGATGTGGTCATCACGTTCTTGCTGTGATGAGCATTTCCCACTTGTTTACCTGCTTGACAAGCTGCACAAGGTCTATCTTTTTCGAAAGTTACATTTGTTAGACCTAACACATGTTCTCCCTTTAGAAGTTTGTGAAGGTTCTTCATCCCCACATGAGCTAGACGGCGATGCCACAACCAGCCCATGCTAGTCTTAGCAATTAAGCATGCATCTAGACCGGCCTCTTCCTTTGCAAAATCAACTAAATAGAGTTTGTCGTCTAGTACACCCTTAAAATCTAATGAACCATCACTCCTTCTAAAGACAGACACGTCTACATTTGTAAATAAGCAATTATATCCCATATTACACAATTGACTAACGAACAACAAGTTGTACCCGAGCGATTCTACTAAAAACACATTAGAAATGGAATGCTCGGATGAAATTGCTATTTTTCCTAGTCCTTTAACCTTGCCTTGGTTCCCATCACCGAATATGATTGAATCTTGGGAATCCTTGTTCTTGACGTAGGAGGTGAACATCTTCTTCTCCCCCGTCATGTGGTTTGTGCATCCGCTGTCGATAATCCAGCTTGAGCCCCCGGATGCATAAACCTGCAAGGCAATTTAGGCTTGAGTTTTAGGTACCCAACTCTTGTTGGGTCCTACAAGGTTAGTAACAATAGCCTTAGGGACCCAAATGCAAGTTTTATCTCCTTTGCATTTTGCCCCTAATTTCTTAGCAATTACTTTCTTATTCTTCCTATAAATTGTAAAAGAAGCATTGCAAGCATGGTAAATTGTAGAAGGTTCATTACTTGCTTTCCTAGGTACATGAACAACATTTCTCCTAGGCATATCTCTACCATACACAAAGGAAGAACTTGAAGCAAACATCGCATTTGAATCATAAACATTACAACTCCTATCATGATGAACATTTCTAGAAAATTTCCTATCATAAATAAATGCATGATTCTTTTGAGCACTATTAGCCATAGGAGCCTTCCCTTTCTCCTTTGTGAAAGTGGGAGCCCTTTGGTTTGTTAAGTTCTTGGCTTCCTTTTTAAAGCCAAGCCCATCCTTAATTGAGGGGTGTCTACCAATAGTGTAGGCATCCCTTGCAAATTTTAGTTTGTCAAATTCATTCTTGCTAGTCTTAAGTTGGGCATTAAGACTAGCCACTTTATCATTTAATTTGGAAATGGAAATTAAGTATTCACTACAAGCATCAACATTAAAATCCTTACACCTATTGCAAATCACAACATGTTCTACACAAGAGCTTGATTTATTAGCTATTTCTAACTTAGTATTTAAATCATCATTAATGCTCTTTAAGCTAGAAATAGATTCATGGCATGCAGATAATTCACATGAAAGCATTTCATTTCTTTTAACCTCTAAAGCAAGAGAATTTTGCGCACTAACAAATTTATCATGCTCTTCATATAAAAGATCCTCTTGCTTTTCTAACAATCTATTCTTCTCATTCAAAGCATCAATTAATTCATTGATCTTATCAATTTTAGTTCTATCTAAACCTTTGAATAAGCTTGCGTAGTCTACTTCATCATCACTAGACTCATCATCACTTGAAGAAGCATACGTAATAGTACTTCGAGTATTTACCTTCTTTTCCTTTGCCATGAGGCATGTGTGATGCTCGTTGGGGAAGAGAGACGATTTGTTGAAGGCTGTGGCGGCGAGTCCTTCGTCGTCGGAGTCTGACGAAGAACAATCTGAGTCCCATTCTTTTCCAAGGTGTGCTCGCTCTTAGCCTTCTTGTAAACCTTCTTGTTCTCTCTCTTCCCATTCTTTCCTTGTTCCTGGTCACTATCATTGTCGGGACAGTTAGCAATAAAGTGACCAATCTTACCACACTTGAAGTAGGAGTGCTTTCCCTTCGTCTTGCTCTTGTTGGGATGCTCCTTGCGACCTTTGAGCGCCGTCTTGAAGCGCTTGATGATGAGGGCCATTTCATTCTCTTTTAGCCCGACCGCCTCAACTTGCGCCACCTTGCTAGGTAGCGTCTCCCTGCTACTTGTTGCTTTGAGAGCAACGGTTTGAGGATCGTGGATCGGCACTGGGCCATTCAATGCCTCATCAACATATCTTGCCTCCTTGATCATCATTCGCCCGCTTACGAACTTTCCGAGTATTTCCTCAGGCGTCATCTTGATGTACCTAGGATTCTCACGAATAGAATTTACAAGATGAGGATCAAGGACAGTGAAGGACCTTAGCATAAGTCGGACGACGTCGTGGTCCGTCCATCTCGTGCTCCCATAGCTCCTTATCTTGTTGACCAGGTCTTGAGCCTATTGTACGTTTGAGTTGGCTCCTCTCCCCTGATCATTGCAAACCTTCCTAATTCGCCTTCCATCAACTCCATCTTGGTGAGCATGGTGGCGTTGTTCCCCTCATGCGAGATCTTGAGGGTGTCCCAAATCTGCTTGGCGTTATCCAAGCCGCTCACCTTATTGTACTCTTCCCTGCACAAGGATGCTAAAAGAACAGTAGTAGCTTGTGCATTTTTATGGATTTGTTCATTGATAAACATGGAGTTATCCGAACTATCAAATTGCATTCCATTTTCTACTATCTCCCATATACTTGGATGAAGAGAGAACAAGTGACTACGCATTTTGTGACTCCAAAATCCGTAGTCCTCTCCATCAAAGTGTGGAGGTTTACCAAGTGGAATGGAAAGCAAATGAGCATTGGAATTATGCGGAATACGAGAATAATCGAAAGAAAAGTTCGAGTTAACCGTTTTCTTTTTCTCCTCGTATTCGTCGTCCTTTTGAGAAGAGGAAGATTCGTCGCTGTCGTAGTAGACAATCTTCTTGATGCGCCTCTTCTTTCAATCCTTCTTCTTTTGACTCGAGCCGGAGTCATTGGCTTTGTCGTCCCTTGGCTCGTTGAAGATGGACTCCTTCTCATTGTCATTGACCACCATCCCCTTTCTCTTAGGATCCATCCCTTCGGGCGGTTAGTCCCTTTCTTAAAGAGAACGGCTCTGATACCAATTGAGAGCACCTAGAGGGGGGTGAATAGGTGATCCTGTAAAAACTTAAAACTTAAAGCCACAAAACTTGATTAAGAGTTAGCACAATGAAATCAAGTGGCTAAGGAGAGCTCTTGTGAAACACAATAGACACAGTGAGAACAAGCACAAGAGACACGAGGATTTATCTTGTGGTTCGGCCAAGTATAACACTTGCCTATTCCACGTTGTGGCGTCCCAATGGACGAGAGTTGCACTCAACTCCTCTCAAGTAATCCAATGATCAACTTGAATACCACAGTGTTCTTCTTTCTTTACTCTTTCAAGTTTGCGAGGAATCTCCACAACTTGGAGTCTCTCTCCCTTACAATAAGGATCAAAGTGAAGGCACTAGAGTAGGGAGGGAAGCAACACACACAAATCCACAGCAATACGCGCACACACAGCCAAGACTTGAGCTCAAATGAATAACACAAGGTTCACCACTAGAACGGAGCTCAAATCACTAAGAATGCCAATCGAGTGTGCAAAGACGGAGTGTGAATGATCAGGAATGCTTAGAGTATGCTTGGTGTGCTCCTCCATGCGCCTAGGGGTCCCTTTTATAGCCCCAAGGCAGCTAGGAGCCGTTGAGAGCAATACAGGAAGGCTATCCTTGCCTTCTGTCGGGTGGTGCACCGGACAGTCCGGTGTACCACCGGACACTGTCCGGTGTTGATTGCTTTCCTATTCTGGCGCAGCCGACCGTTGAAGATTTGGAGCCGTTGGCGCACCAGACACTGTCCGGTGCCCCTATCAGACCGTTGGCTCGGCCACGCGTCACGCGCGGAGTGCGCGGCCGACCGTTGGCGCAGTCGACCGTTGGCTCACCGGAC
This sequence comes from Zea mays, assembly GCF_902167145.1. Taxonomy (NCBI): domain Eukaryota; kingdom Viridiplantae; phylum Streptophyta; class Magnoliopsida; order Poales; family Poaceae; genus Zea; species Zea mays. The sequence goes on along the minus strand of NC_050105.1, from coordinate 109,434,222 downwards.
AGTCCGGTGCACCACCGGACAGTCCGGTGAATTATAGCCGTACGCCACCGACGAATTCCCGAGAGCAGCCTTTTCACCAGAGCCAGCCTGGCGCACCGGACATTGTCCGGTGCACCACCGAACATTGTCCGGTGCACCCAGACTGAGCAGCAGTTGGCTGTACACAGCCAACTCTTTTTCCTTTTGTCTTTTCTCTGATTCTAGCACTTAGACAAATATGTTAGCACACAAAAACCAATGTACTAAGTCTAGAATCATACCTTTGTGTTGATTTGCACTTCTTCCACCATTTGGCATAGTTTCACACTTAAACCATTTGTGTTGGCACTTGATCACCAAAATACTTAGAAATGGCCCAAGGGCACATTTCCCTTTCAGGTACCCGTTCGATGGCTCGACATCGCCTATCTACATGGCCTTTCTCTTACCACGGTGTCGACTTAGTATGCTTCTACCACTTCTATGTACTTGTCACCCATTCTTCTGTAATTGTAAAAATTATTGTGTTGTTTCTCTGTTGTTTTGGGTGCTAGTTTTTTTGTTGTGCTAAGGACTGAACATAATTTGGGTGTGTTAATACTTTATTTATTGTGTACACATGATTTGTGTTCTTCTGATAATGGCTCATGGATCCTGCAAAATATGTGTTAGGATTTGGAGATCCATGCGGGCACTACCACAGGGTGCTCGTCCCTTGTGTTATTGGCTCTTGGATGCATTAGGTCGTTTCTGAGACCACATTGGCACAATGGAGTCCATAATGTTTGAGGTTACTAAATTAGATGGAACAGTAATGATTTGTCACACTAACAATAAAAGGAAAGGTTATTTGTTGGTTTTAAACGTTAGTAATTACTACGAAGTACCATAATTTGTATAGAGCGCATCCAATTTTTATTGATCCCTGACTCTAGCAACCACTCCATATTTTGATCTATCTTTTTTATAAGTTTGAATTCATTTGACTTATTTTAGAAACTTGAACTCACAAACTTTCTCTTATTTGGTGTTTGTATGGTGGAATTATATCATTCTATAATCTCTGTTCGTTTAGTCAGTCGTTGTGAACTCTCTTCTAATCGCTCACTTCATTGGCCGTGTTATACCAAGACATATTAGATGGAGTAAACAACAACAACATTTAGTCAAATAAAAAATATTATGCGGAGAGCAGAGACAATCAATAAAAAATCTTGAGATTTTTTGAATAGTTTACGTGGTTATTGTTGTGAGTCGTTGTAACTCACGAACAACCAACTAGTTAGAGTTATATATATATACTATACTTAAAGCACCAGTTTTAACGGTCGTCCCGCGTCATCTTTTTACAAATAACCCCTCACAGCTATTCTAAATTAATCCGTTGCACGCCTATAGATGGCCAAACGGCGGTCCGGCATGGGCCAGACACCCGCGAGCCACAACTCTGGCCCAGGCCAGCCAAACGGCATGCTGACTGTGCCGGGCTAGCCCGTCGGCCCATTTGATTAAATCAACGTAAAATGTTAAAAACGGTGCAGGAGGTGGGGTTTGAACTCATGCCCTAATGGAAGAAGGGCGGGAGACACTGGGTAAAGCTGTCTAACCAGTAGAACATCATGCTCAGTTGTTTTTAATATTGAATATAAATTATATATATGTATATACGTTTTTTGTAAAATAAAAATATATAATCGTGTTGGGCCGGACCAGCACTACGGGCCGAGGCTACAGCCCAAGCACGACACGACGTTCTTGGCTCTTGCAAGCATTAGGTCGTTTCTGAGACCATATTGGCGCAATGGACTTCATGGTGTTTGAGGTTGCTGAATTGGATGGAGCAACAATGATTTGTCACACTAACAGTAAAACGAAAGGTTATTTGTTGGTTTTAAACGTTAGTAATTGCTACGAAGTAGCATAATTTATATGGAGCGCATCCAGTTTTATTGATGTTTGACTTTAGCAATCACTCCATATTTTGATCTATCTTTTTTATAAGTTTGAGTTCATGTGACTTATTTTAGAAACTTGAGATCACAAACTTTCTCTTATTTGGTCTCTATATGGTGGAATTATGTCATTTTATAATCTATGTTCGTTAAGTCAGTCGTTGTGAACTCTCTTCTAATCGCTCACTTCATTGGTCATGTTGTAGCAAGACATATTAGATGGAGTAAACAATAAAATCAGTTAACCAAATCAAAAAAATAGTATATATATACTAGTCAGATGCACGTGCGTTGCGACAGCTTACAACAATATCCATGTAAACTATCCACAAAAAAATTCAAGATTTTTTATTGATTGTCTCCGTTCTTCGTATAATATTTTTTGATTTGGCTAACTGATGTTATTGTTTACTCCATCCAATATGTCTTGGTACAACACGGTCAATGAAGTGAGCGATTAGAAGAGAGTTCACAACGACTGACTGAATGAACAGAGATTATAAAATGACATAATTCCACCATACAGAGACCAAATAAGAGAAAGTTTGTGAGATCAAGTTTCTAAAATAAGTCACATGAACTCAAACTTATAAAAAAGATGGATCAAAATATGGAGTGATTGCTAAAGTCAGGCATCAATAAAAAATGAATGCGCTACAAATAAATTATGCTACTTCGTAGCAATTACTAACGTTTAAAACTAACGTTTTATTATTAGTGTGACAAATTATTATTGCTTCATCCAATTCAGCAACCTCAAACACCATTGAGTCCATTGCGCCAATGTGGTCTCAGAAACGACCTAATACTTGCAAGAGCCAAGAACGTCGTGTCGTGCTTGGGTTGTAGCCTCGGCCCGTAGTGCTGGCCCGGCCCGACACGATTATAATTTTTCTATTTTACAAAAAACGTATATGCATATATACAATTTATATACAATATTAAAAACATTTAAGCATGATGTTCTACTGGTTAGACAGTGTCGGGTACCGTAATTAGGGGTACCCCCAACACTCCTAAACACGGCTGGTAACCACCATCAGTACAAGCTGCAGAGACTGATGGGCGCGGTTCAAGTCAAGGCTTTGTCTACCCAAGGGGCACGATCTCGCCTCGCCCGAGCCCAGCCTCGAGCGGGGACTGTAGCCCCGGACTAAGTTACGTCTTGCCCGAGGGCCTCCTCAGGCAGTGGGCGCACCCTCGGCACGCCCGAGGCCCAACTCGAGCAGGCTTCGTCGAGAAGCAACCTTGGCCAAATCGCCTCTCCAACTGACCGTATCGCAGGCGCATTTAATGCGAGGATCGCCTGACACCTTATCCTGACACGTGTGCCTCAGTCGGCATGGTCGAAGTGACCGCAGTCACTTCACCCTTTCGCTGACTGACCTGACAGGAAAACAGCGCCGCTCGCTCCGCTCCGACTGCTGTGCCACCCACCAGGGTGAGGCTGACAACAACCAAGTTTAGCCTCAGGCGCAACAGGAAGCTCCGCCTCGCCCGACCTTAGGCCTCGGCCTCGGAAGGAGGTCTCCGCCTCGCCCGACCCCAGGGCTCAGCCTCAACCCCGGCCTCGGAAGGTGATCTCCGCCTCGCCCGACCCTAGGGCTCGGCCTCAACCTCGGCCTTGGAAGGTGATCTCCGCCTCGCCCGACCTAGGGCTCGGACCGACCGCGCCGCGGGGGATACAACATTACCCTACCCCTAGCTAGCTCAGGCTACGGGGGAACAAGACCGGCGTCCCATCTGGCTCGCCCCGGTAACAAGTAATGATGGCTCCCCGCGTGCGTCCATGACGACGGTGGTTCTCAGCCCCCTACGGAAGCAAGGAGACTTCAGCAAGATCCCAGCAGCACCGACAGTTGTGCTTCTACAGGGCTCAGGCGCTCCTCCGACGGCCACGTTACCACGTACACAGGGCTCTAGCACCTCTCCGACAGCCATGTTGGCATGTACACAGGGCCCAGGCACCTCTCTGTCGGACACGTTAGCGCCTAGCTACACCCCCCATTGTACACCTGGACCCTCTCCTTGTATCTATAAAAGGAAGGTCCAGGGCCTTCATGCGAGAGGGTCGCGCGGGAGAACGGGGTGACGAACGGGCTCACCCTCTCTCTCTCGCGATCGCTTGTAACCCCTACTGCAAGCACATCCCCCCTAGCACGGGGTAACACGAGTCGCGTTTTCCCCCTTGTGTTCCATCTCGCGCCAACCCATCTGGACTGGGACGCGCAGCGACAAATTTACTCGTCGGTCCAGGGACCCCCTGGGGTCGAAACGCCGACAGTTGGCGTGCCAGGTAGGGGCCTGCTGCGTGTTGACGAACAACTTCCCGTTGAGTTCTAGATGGGTAGTCTTCAGCAACCTCTTCAGCCCGGGACGCTGCTCTGCTTCGGGAGTCTCGAGTTCATGTCCCTCGACGGCAGCTACGACATGGTACTTCTCCCCCCGCAACGCGACAGCGACAACGACGGTCGTCAGCTCGCCCGGCGGCGGCGAACTCGACGACGTTTTCCCCCCGTGGCGGAAGAGCAACATCCGGGTTTGTCCCATCGTCTTCCTCGCTGCAGGAGGAGGAGGCGGGGCAACCGTGGCCAGGCAGGAGGCGGCACCTCATCGGCTGTCGAGCGAGTCGACGGCGCCGGCACCCCAGCGGGGGACATGTCGGGCGTTGTCCTCGCGCCTGAGACAATGACGAGTGTCGTTTCTGTGATACCCCAATTTTCTAAAAAGAATTTAAATTTCTTTATCTCTTTTCTTTCATGTTCTGTGGCATTGGGGTTTGGAGTTTCAGGAGGCATTCCTCAGGGCAACAGTAGATCTTTTGGCATTTTTTCCATTGGGGTCGGGAGCTCAGATGGGAGAGCGAGTTCGGGCCATTGATCTCGATCCGATGGATGGGAGCCCCCCTCTCCTCCCCAACCCTAGTCGACCCCCTCTCCCTCTCTCCAATTGTTATAGTCGCCCCCTCCCTCTTCCTCTCCTCCCCATTTGCTGCCGCCCTCTACCCTCTCCACGACTTCCTCCTCCCTCTAGATCTCCCCCCCCCATGCAGCAAGGATCGAGAAGAGGAGGAGCACGTTGAATTAAAGAGGAAGAGAGGATCAATGAGATGTTCTATCTCATCTCTTCTTGCAGTTTTTCTTGGGGAAACCCTAGGTAAGGATAAGATCCATGTTCCTCCCTGTAATTATGTGTTTTTGGAGGTTGCGAATCAGGGGGATTGAAGGATTAGAGGTTGGATTAGATGGGGGGTTAGTTTTTTATCTCGAAATTAGTTTCTGCAGAATGGCAGATTCGACAGTTTCTGTTCATACCAGTTTTCCGTGATATTAGTGGCCTCAAAAAAATAAAAAGTTTATCTACGAGTCGTGGATAATTTGTAGATGTTTCTGTGGTCGTGAAGAACACCTCAATCGGACATCAGATCAGAAAGTTATTGCAGTTTGATTATAGCAGTTTTTCAGTCTCACAATTTTGTGCAGAATCTGTTCACTTAAGATTTAGGCAATTTTATCGACAGAATTAAACTTTAAGTTGGTAAAAGAAGTTGTAGATAATTTTACAAGCTTTCCAGATTGTTAAAGAGTGCATTCATATGAATTTTGAAACTCCAGTTATGTTTATTTTACTGTGGCTGTTCCTGTTTGCCTGACAAAAATGAACGGGTCTGTTCACTGGTAGGTTTCATCTAGTAAATGGCCGAATTGGCTCTTCCAACTATGTAGACTTTTGTAGAGGGATAAGAGTTATTACTTCCAGCAGAATTTCATAATTTGTGGTTGAGTAGTTTGGGAGATATCGAATTTTGAAGTTAACTATGCTGCTGTCTGAAACACATTCAGTCAGTTATCTTGTCAGATGTTTTAGGACTTATAGATAGCTGAATTTAATTATCCATTGAATACCAAAGTTGTAGAGTATTTTGTGTAGATACTCCTAGAGTATTTGTTTAATATCACCACTGTTATAATTTTAAAGATACAAAATTAACAAACAGTGTTGCTGCTATATGGCATGTGGTTCAGGGTGGGAGTCTTTCCACCAGGTCTTGGTTTCCAGTGTAGGAGCGAATTGTTGATTGTTGGCAAATATTTGTGAAATATTTGTACTAAGTTTTATGCGCGCTAGCAGGTGGCTACACTCCAGATCATGCCCAGTATATTTTTCTTCTTCGATGAAGGCAAGTGAATGTAGCGGTGGTTGCTACCGTTTTGACCTGTTACTTCTATCGCCTACACTCTAATATTCAGAATTATTGGATTCTTTCATAATTGAACTATATGATGATGTTTCACTTGATTGTATTATATTGTTGTTCTATCATATATTGATGGTGATTATGGTTCGAGTATGACCCATGAGATTAATTCACACCCCTGAAGGCAGATGAAGCATTATTTGAGGTTGGTATTGTATCTGAAGGCAGATGAAGCATTATTTGAGGTTGGTATTGTATCTGAAGGCAGATGAAGTATTATTTGAGGTTTGTATTTTATCTGAAGGAAGATGAAGTATTAATTAAGGTTTGTATTGTATCTGAAGGAAGTGTAGTTTATTGATAAATGTAGCATGCCATATACATTGCATGACTCATTTGCATATGAAGTTTTGTCGTGACCTATGGTCCGACCGTACCGGTACAACTTAGCATCGTACGTTGCCCGAGGAGGGGTACAATGCGGCTTCATACCCTTAGAGGTATGAAGGTAGAGGACATATGCATTGCATTCATATGAATTCATTGAAGTGATATTTGCAGATGATGTGGTTTTATACCATTAGAGGTATGAAGACAGAGGACCTACACATTGCATTCCTATGCATACATTGAGTGATATTTGCAGGTATTGTTGACGCAGGGAAGTGTTATACAACCTATCGTGGTTGTTCGAGGAAATGAGATGGTATTGGTTATTTTGGGACTACTGAGTTCTATATCTACAAGTATTTCAGATCTTATTTGTGATTCTTTTAGAATGTTGATTAATTCAGTTTGTAGTTTAAATATCTCGTCAAAACAATTTGCTTGCTGAGATGTTTCATCTCACTCTTGCATTACTCAATGCAGGTGTTTTTTACTCATCAAGGGGAGTGGGAAGTAGCAGCACATCCACCTTCACTCTCATAATAACGTTGCCTAGGCGCAGTCATGATTTAATTAGAAACTTCTTGTCAAAGGATGTTTGTTTTTAACTAGTCATGCGCACTGGTTAATTCAGTTCATGTCGTTATGGTTGTGTTCCCATTTCTAGCAGATTATTAATGTCTATTATGTTTTATAATCATGATATCTATTTATACTTTGTTGCTTCCCCGTTTATGCAATTTTCAAAGGAGATGCTGTTGAAATTTTATATATGAATGTTAGATGTGTAGTTTAGCAGCAGTCTGGGGTGTTTGTGGATCCCAGGGTGTTACAGTTTCCCCGCAACATGCCAGCCCTAAGTAGACAAATGACGCCAGCACACCCGCGAAGGGCTTGCTGGGCGTTAGCCTTGTACCTAAGATAACGGTGCAGTCCGTCCCTGACGCGACTTCGCCACCGTCCATCGATCAAGAGGTACCGTCCGTTTTCCACCCTGTGCCTTTTAGATTCAGCTTCGATCCACCAAGCGACCCCGCTTCGGTGAGCGCTTTCGTAAAGGCATATCCTAACCTTCCGGGGTACCATATGTGGTCATCCTAGGACCGACTGACGGCCGTCTCAACCTATGGGCCCCCGGGTTCCGAGGAAGAGGACGGCCCCGACTCCGGTTGGGATTTCTCCGGGCTCCGCGCTCCTAGTGCCATGCGAGACTTCATGACCGCATGTGACTACTGCCTCTCTGATCGCTCCGATGATGGCCACAGCCTTGACGACGAGGGTTGTGGCCCAAGTCGCGAATGTTTCCACGTCGATCTAGGGGGTCACGACGAAGGCAACCACCTCGGTATGCCGGAGGATGACGATCCCCCTGGGCCTGCGCCTCGCGTTGACATCCTGCGGGAGCTAGTTGTGGTCCCAGTCCCTGCGGGGGGTCAGGACACACAGCTCGAGCAAATCCGCGAGATGCAGGCCAAGCTCGACGAGGAAGCAGGGCAACTTGTGCAGCTTCGGCAAAACATCGAGCAGGAGTGGGCAGGCCGAGCACTCGCCGGAGAAGCGCGTCATCAGGCCCGGGACATCCAGCGCCGTATCATCGACGATGCCAGGGCAAGGCTGCCCCCGGCCTCTAGTGGGGTCGGCCAGAATCTGGCTGCAGCGGCAATACTACTCCGAGCAATGCCAGAGCCATCCACCACCGAGGGGCGGCGTTTCCAGGGAGAACTCAAGAATCTCCTGGAGGATGCCGCAGTCCGACGGGCCGAAAGCTCTACCTCCCGAAGGCAAGGGTGCCCCTCGGAGCATCGCGCAGCAACTTCCCGACTCATGCGGGAGGCCTCGGTCCACACCGGGCGCACGCGGGACGCGATGCTTGCAGCCCCGGGTCGCCTCGGCAACGAGCACCACCGCCGCGACCATCGAGCCCGCCTCGACGAGAAGGTGCGCCGAGGCTAGGGGACACTACGACAGCGAGGAGGATCGGAGCCCCTCGCCCGAATCACCAGGTCAGCAAGCCTTCAGCCGGGCCATACGACGGGCGCCATTCCTGACCCGGTTCCGGGCCCCGACTACCATCACCAAGTACTCGGGGGAAACAAGGCCGGAGTTGTGGCTTGCGGATTACCGGCTGGCCTGCCAGCTGGGAGGGACGGACGATGACAACCTCATCATCCGCAACCTGAAAGGGAATTAGGCTTACACCTAGTTCCTAAATAATTTTGGTGGTTGAATTGCCCAACACAAATAATTGGACTAACTAGTTTGCTCTAGTGTACAAGTTACACAGGTGTCAAAGGTTCACAACAAGCCAATTAAAAAGACCAAAGTTTGGTTCAAAATAGAGAGCTAAAGGCATCCCAAAAGGCTCCCTGGTCTGGCGCACCGGACTGTCCGGTGCACTAGGGGACTTCGCGCAAAACTCCTCAGCCTCGGGATTTTCCTGGAGCCGGCGCGCTATAATTCACCGGACTGTCCGGTGTACACCGGACAGTGTCCGGTGCTCCAAGAGGACGCGGCTCTGGAACTTGGCAGCCTCGGGAATTCTCAGCGGCTGCTCCGCTATAATTCACCGGACATGTCCGGTGTACACCGGACTGTCCGGTGCAACAGCGGGGCAACAGCTATTCCGCGCCAACGGTCGCCTGCAACAGCAATTAATGCGCGCCAGAGCGAGCAGGCGTCAGGCACGCCCATGCTGGCGCACCGGACACTCTACAGTACATGTCTGGTGCGCCACCGGACATCAAGGCGGGCCCAGAAGTCAGAACTCCAACGGTCAAATTGCAACGGCTTTGGTGACGTGGCTGGCGCACCGGACATGTCCGGTGTACACCGGACTGTCCGGTGCACCATACGACAGTCAGCCTCCACCAACGGTCATGTTTGGTGGTTGGGGCTATAAATACCCCAACCACCCCACCATTCATTGCATCCAAGTTTTCCACTTCTCAACCACTTACAAGAGCTAGGCATTCAATTCTAGACACACCAAAAAGATCAAATCCTCTCCAATTCCACACAAGGCTTTAGTGATTAGCGAGAGAGATTTGTCGTGTTCTTTTGAGCTCTTGCGCTTGGATTGCTTCTCTTCTTTCTCACTTGTTCTTGTGATCAAAACTCCATTGTAATCAAGGCAAGGGGCACCAATTGTGTGGTGGCCCTTGCGGGGAAGTTTTGTTCCCGGTTTTGATTTGAGAAGAGAAGCTCACTCGGTCGGAGGGACCGTTTGAGAGAGGGTAAGGGTTGAAAGAGACCCGGCCTTTGTGGCCTCCTCAACGGGGAGTAGGTTTGCGAGAACCGAACCTCGGTAAAACAAATCCGCGTGTCACACTCTTCATTTGCTTGCGATTTGTTTTGCGCCCTCTCTCTCGGGCTCATTATTATTTCTAACGCTAACCCGGCTTGTAGTTGTGATTAATTTTGTAAATTTTAGTTTCGCCCTATTCACCCCCCCCCCTCTAGGCGACTATCAATTGGTATCAGAGCCCGGTGCTTCATTAGAGCCTAACCGCTCGAAGTGATGTCGGGAGATCACGCCAAGAAGGAGATGGAGACCGGCGAAAAGCCCACTACAAGCCACGGGAGCACTTCATCGGAAGAGTCCCGCACCAAGAGGAAGGAGAAGAAAGACTCCTCCAAAGGGAAGGAGAAGAAGAAAGACTCCTCCAAAGGGAAGGAGAAGAAATCTTCTTCACACAAAGAGAAGAAGGAGAAGTCTTCCTCCCACAAGCCGCAACGGAGTGGGGACAAGAAAAAGAGGATGAGGAAAGTGGTCTACTACAAGACCGATTCTTCATCAACCTCCACCTCCGGCTCCGACGCGGCATCCGTCACTTCTAAGCGCCAAGAGCGCAAGAAGTATAGTAAGATCCCCCTACGCTACCCTCGCATTTCTAAACATACACCTTTACTTTCCATCCCATTAGGCAAACCACCAACATTTGATGGTGAAGATTACGCTAGGTGGAGTGATTTAATGCGATTTCATCTAACCTCACTCCACAAAAGCATATGGGATGTTGTTGAGTTTGGTGCACAGGTACCATCTGTAGGGGATGAAGACTATGATGAGGATGAGGTGACCCAAATCGAGCACTTCAACTCCCAAGCCACAACCATACTCCTCGCCTCTCTAAGTAGAGAGGAATACAACAAGGTGCAAGGGTTGAAGAATGCGAAGGAGATTTGGGATCTACTCAAGACCGCGCACGAGGGTGATGAACTCACCAAGATCACCAAGCGGGAAACGATCGAGGGGGAGCTCGGTCGCTTCCGTCTTCGCCAAGGGGAGGAACCACAAGACATGTACAACCGGCTCAAAACCTTGGTGAACCAAGTGCGCAACCTTGGGAGCAAGAAATGGGATGACCACGAGGTGGTTAAGGTTATTCTTAGATCACTCATCTTCCTTAACCCCACTCAAGTTCAATTAATTCATGGTAATCCTAGATACACACTAATGACTCCCGAGGAAGTTATCGGGAATTTTGTGAGCTTTGAATATATGATCAAGGGCTCAAAGAAGATCAACGAGCTTGATGATCCCTCCACGTCCAAAGCACAACCGGTGGCATTCAAGGCGATGGAGGAGAAGAAAGAGGAGTCTACACCAAGTAGACAACCAATCGACGCTTCAAAGCTCGACAACAAGGAGATGGCTTTAATCATCAAAAGCTTTCGCCAAATCCTCAAGCAACGGAAGGGGAAGGATTACAAATCCCGTTCCAAGAAGGTTTGCTACAAGTGTGGTAAGCCCGGTCACTTTATAGCTAAATGTCCATTATCAAGTGATAGTGACAGGGGCGACGACAAGAAGGGGAGAAGAAAGGGGAAGAAGAGGTACTACAAGAAGAAGGGCGGCGATGCCCATGTTTGTCGGGAGTGGGACTCCGACGAAAGCTCTAGCGACTCCTCCAACGACGAGGACGCCGCCAACATCGCCGTCACCAAGGGACTCCTCTTCCCCAACGTCGGCCACAAGTGCCTCATGGCAAAGGACGCCAAAAGGAAGAAGGTTAAATCAAAATCCTCCTCTAAATATGAATCTTCTAGTGATGATGATGCTAGTGATGAGGAATATAATTTGCATACACTTTTTGCCAACCTTAACATGGAACAAAAGGAAAAATTAAATGAGCTAATTAGTGCCATCCATGAAAAGGATGATCTCTTGGATTCTCAAGAAGACTTCCTAATCAAGGAAAATAAAAAACATGTTAAGGTTAAGAATGCTTATGCTCTAGAGGTAGAAAAATGTGAGAAATTATCTAGTGAGCTAAGCACATGCCATGACACTATTGCCAACCTTAGAAATGTAAATGCCAAATTAATTGCTAAGGTTGATTCTCATGGTTGTAATGTCTCAACTTCCAATTCTAGAGATGATAATGTTGATTTACTTGCTAGGATTGATGAGTTGAATGTTTCTCTTGCTAGCCTTAGATTTGAAAATGAAAAATTGCTTGCTAAGGCTAAAGATCTTGATGTTTGCAATGTTACTATTTCCGACCTTAGAACTAAGAATGACATGTTACATGCTAAGGTTGTAGAATTAAAATCTTGCAAACCCTCTACATCTATCGTTGAGCATGTATCTATTTGTACTAGATGTATAGATATTGATATTGATGCTATTCATGATCACATGACTTTAATTAAACAACAAAATGATCATATAGCAAAATTAGATGCAAAAATTGCCGAGCATAACTTAGAAAATGAAAATTTTAAATTTGCTAGAAGTATGCTCTATAGTGGGAGACGCCCTGGCATCAAGGATGGCATTGGCTTCCAAAGGGGAGACAATATCAAACTTAATGCCCCTCCTAAAAGATTGTCTAACTTTGTTAAGGGCAAGGCTCCCATGCCTCAGGATAACGAGGGTTACATTTTATACCCTGCCGGTTATCCCGAGGACAAAATTAGGAGAATTCACTCTAGGAAGTCTCACTCTGGCCCTAACCATGCTTTTATGTATAAGGGTGAGACATCTAGCTCTAGGCAACCAACCCGTGCTAAGATGCCTAAAAAGAAAACTTCTAGTGCATCAAATGAACATAGTCTTTCTTTTAAAACTTTTGATGCATCTTATGTTTTGACTAACAAATCCGGCAAAGTAGTTGCCAAGTTTGTTGGGGGCAAACACAAGGGCTCCAAGACTTGTGTTTGGGTACCCAAAGTTCTTGTTTCTAATGCCAAAGGACCCAAAACCGTTTGGGTACCTAAAGTCAAGAACTAAAATTGTTTTGTAGGTTTATGCATCCGGGGGCACAAGTTGGATAATCGACAGCGGGTGCACAAACCACATGACAGGGGAGAAGAAGATGTTCTCCTCATATGAGAAAAACCAAGATCCCCAACGAGCTATCACATTCGGGGATGGAAATCAAGGTTTGGTCAAAGGTCTTGGTAAAATAGCTATATCTCCTGACCATTCTATTTCCAATGTTTTTCTTGTAGATTCATTAGATTACAATTTGCTTTCTGTATCTCAATTATGCAAAATGGGCTACAACTGTCTTTTCACTGATGTAGGTGTCACTGTCTTTAGAAGAAGTGATGATTCAATAGCATTTAAGGGAGTGTTAGAGGGTCAGCTATACTTGGTAGATTTTGATAGAGCTGAACTCGACACTTGCTTAATTGCTAAGACTAACATGGGCTGGCTCTGGCATCGCCGACTAGCACATGTTGGGATGAAGAATCTTCACAAGCTTCTAAAGGGAGAACACATTTTAGGACTAACAAATGTTCATTTTGAGAAAGACAGGGTTTGTAGCGCATGCCAAGCAGGAAAGCAAGTTGGTGCCCATCATCCACACAAGAACATCATGACGACCGATAGGCCGCTTGAGCTACTCCACATGGATCTATTCGGCCCGATTGCTTACATAAGCATCGGCGGGAGTAAGTATTGTCTTGTAATAGTGGATGATTATTCTCGCTTCACTTGGGTATTCTTTTTGCAGGAAAAATCTCAAACCCAAGAGACCTTAAAGGGATTCTTGAGACGGGCTCAAAACGAGTTCGGCTTAAGGGTCAAGAAAATTAGAAGCGACAATGGGACGGAGTTCAAGAACTCTCAAATTGAAGGCTTCCTTGAGGAGGAGGGCATCAAGCATGAATTCTCTTCTCCCTGCACGCCACAACAAAATGGTGTAGTGGAGAGGAAGAATAGAACTCTATTGGACATGGCAAGAACCATGCTTGATGAGTACAAGACTTCGGATCGGTTTTGGGCCGAGGCGGTCAACACCGCCTGCTACGCCATCAACCGATTATATCTACACCGAATCCTCAAGAAGACATCTTATGAACTCCTAACCGGTAAAAAGCCCAATATTTCATATTTTAGAGTCCTTGGTAGCAAATGTTTTATTCTTGTTAATAGAGGTAGAAAATCTAAATTTGCTCCTAAGACTGTAGAAGGCTTTTTACTAGGATATGATTCAAACACAAGGGCATATAGAGTCTTTAACAAGTCCACTGGACAAGTTGAAGTTTCTTGTGACGTTGTGTTTGATGAGACTAACGGCTCTCAAGTAGAGCAAGTTGATCTTGATGAGATAGGTAATGAAGAGGCTCCATGCAACGCGCTAAGGAACATGTCCATTGGGGATGTGTGTCCTAAGGAATCCGAAGAGCCTCCAAATGCACAAGATCAACCGTCCTCCTCCACGCAAGCATCTCCACCAACTCAAAATGAGGATGAAGCTCAAGTTGATGAAGTAGAAGATCAAGCAAAAGAGCCACCTCAAGATAATGGCAATGATCAAGGGGGAGATACAAATGATCAAGACAAGGAGGATGAAGAATAAAGACCGCCACACCCAAGAGTCCACCAAGCAATCCAACGAGATCACCCCGTCGACACCATCCTCGGTGACATTCATAAGGGGGTAACTACTAGATCTCGTGTTGCACATTTTTGTGAGCATTACTCTTTTGTTTCCTCTATTGAGCCACACAAGGTAGAGGAAGCACTTCAAGATTCGGATTGGGTGGTGGCGATGCAAGAGGAGCTCAACAACTTCACTAGGAATGAGGTATGGCATTTAGTTCCACGTCCTAACCAAAATGTTGTAGGAACCAAATGGGTCTTCCGCAACAAGCAAGATGAGCATGGTGTGGTGACAAGGAACAAAGCTCGACTTGTGGCCAAGGGATACTCCCAAGTCGAAGGTTTGGATTTCGGTGAAACCTATGCACCCGTAGCTAGGCTTGAGTCAATTCGTATATTATTAGCCTATGCTACTTACCATGGCTTTAAGCTTTATCAAATGGACGTGAAAAGTGCCTTCCTCAATGGACCAATCAAGGAAGAGGTCTACGTTGAGCAACCTCCCGGCTTTGAAGACAGTGAGTACCCTAACCATGTTTATAGGCTCTCTAAGGCGCTTTATGGGCTCAAGCAAGCCCCAAGAGCATGGTATGAATGCCTAAGAGATTTCCTTATAGCTAATGGCTTCAAAGTCGGCAAGGCCGATCCTACTTTATTCACTAAAACTCTTGACAATGATTTGTTTGTATGCCAAATTTATGTTGATGATATTATATTTGGGTCTACTAACGAATCTACATGTGAAGAATTTAGTAGGATCATGACACAAAAATTCGAGATGTCGATGATGGGGGAGTTGAAGTATTTCTTAGGATTTCAAGTGAAGCAACTCCAAGAAGGCACCTTCCTAAGCCAAACGAAGTATACTCAAGATATTCTAAGCAAGTTTGGAATAGAGGATGCCAAACCCATCAAGACTCCCATGGGAACAAATGGGCATCTCGACCTTGACACGGGAGGTAAGTCCGTGGATCAAAAGGTATACCGGTCGATGATAGGTTCTTTACTCTATTTATGTGCATCACGACCGGATATTATGCTTTCCGTATGCATGTGTGCAAGATTCCAAGTCGACCCTAAGGAAGCTCACCTTACGGCCGTGAAACGAATCTTGAGATATTTGGCTTATACTCCTAAGTTTGGGCTTTGGTATCCTAGGGGATCCACTTTTGATTTGATTGGTTATTCGGATGCCGATTGGGCGGGGTGCAAAATCAATAGGAAGAGCACATCGGGAACTTGCCAGTTCTTGGGAAGATCCTTGGTGTCTTGGGCTTCAAAGAAGCAAAATTCAGTCGCTCTTTCCACCGCCGAAGCCGAGTACATTGCCGCAGGCCATTGTTGCGCGCAATTGCTTTGGATGAGGCAAACCCTGCGGGACTACGGTTACAAACTAACCAAAGTCCCTTTGCTATGTGATAATGAGAGTGCAATCAAGATGGCGGATAATCCCGTCGAACATAGCCGCACTAAACACATAGCCATTCGGTATCATTTTCTTAGGGATCACCAACAAAAGGGAGATATCGAGATTTCATACATTAATACTAAAGATCAATTAGCCGATATCTTTACCAAGCCTCTTGATGAACAAACTTTTAACAGACTTAGGCATGAGCTAAATATTCTTGATTCTAGGAACTTCTTTTGTTAAATTGCACACATAGCTCTTTTATATACCTTTGATCATGTCTCTTTCATATGCTATGACTAATGTGTTTTCAAGTCTATTTCAAACCAAGTCATAGGTATATTGAAAGGGAATTGGAGTCTTCGGCGAAGACAAAGGCTTCCACTCCGCAACTCATTCTTCGCCATCACTCCGAGCAACTCTCCATCTTTGGGGGAGAAAGCATGAGCACCAAGCAAAAGGACTTCGTCTTTGGTATAATCTTAACTCATTTATTTATGACCAAAGGGGAAGAAAGTACTTCGAGGGCTCTAATAATTCCGTTTTTGGCGATTTATGCCAAAGGGGGAGAAAGTATGAGCCCAAAGCAAAAGGACCGCACCACCACCAATTTCAAAAACTTAGTTTTCCAAAGAGTATTTTTCAATTGGTATCTTAGTATGTTCAAAAGAGGGAGAAAGTAGTATTCCAAAAATGATATATCAAAACCCTCTTGAACACTAAGAGGAGGATCTCATTTAGGGGGAGTTTTGTTTAGTCAAAGGAAAAGCATTTGAAACAAGGGGAGAAAATTTCAAATCTTGAAAAATGCTTTGCAAAATCTTATTCATTTACCTTTGACCTTTTGCAAAAGAACTTTGAAAAAGAATTTACAAAAAGTTTGCAAAAACAAAACATGTGGTGCAAGCATGGTTCAAAATGTTATAAATAAAGAAACGATCCATGCATAACTTGTAAGTATTTATATTGGCTCAATTCCAAGCAACCTTTGCACTTACATTATGCAAACTAGTTCAATTATATACTTCTATATTTGCTTTGGTTTGTGTTGGCATCAATCACCAAAAAGGGGGAGATTGAAAGGGAATTAGGCTTACACCTAGTTCCTAAATAATTTTGGTGGTTGAATTGCCCAACACAAATAATTGGACTAACTAGTTTGCTCTAGTGTACAAGTTACACAGGTGTCAAAGGTTCACAACAAGCCAATTAAAAAGACCAAAGTTGGGTTCAAAATAGAGAGCTAAAGGCATCTCGAAAGGCTCCCTGGTCTGGCGCACCGGACTGTCCGGTGGCGCACCGGACAGTGTCCGGTGCACCAGGGGACTTCGCGCAAAACTCCTCAGCCTCGGGATTTTCCTGGAGCCGGCGTGCTATAATTCACCGGACTGTCCGGTGGCGCACCGGACAGTGTCCGGTGCACCAGGGGACTTCGCGCAAAACTCCTCAGCCTCGGGATTTTCCTGGAGCCGGCGTGCTATAATTCACCGGACTGTCCGGTGTACATCGGACAGTGTCCGGTGCTCCAAGAGGACGCGGCTCTGGAACTTGGCAGCCTCGGGAATTCTCAGCGGCTGCTCCGCTATAATTCACCGGACATGTCTGGTGTACACCGGACTGTCCGGTGCAACAGCGAGGCAACGACTATTCCGCGCCAACGATCGCCTGCAACAGCAATTAATGCGCTCCAGAGCGCGCAGGCGTCAGGCACGCCCATGCTGGCGCACCGGACACTCTACAGTACATGTCCAGTGCGCCACCGGACATCAAGGCGGGCCCAGAAGTCAGAACTCCAACGGTCAAATTGCAACGGCTTTGGTGACATGGCTGGCGCACCGGACATGTCCGGTGTACACCGGACTGTCCGGTGCACCATACGACAGTCAGCCTCCACCAATGGTCATGTTTGGTGGTTGAGGCTATAAATACCCCAACCACCCCACCATTCATTGCATCCAAGTTTTCCACTTCTCAACCACTTACAAGAGCTAGGCATTCAATTCTAGACACACCAAAAAGATCAAATCCTCTCCAATTCCACACAAGGCTTTAGTGATTAGCGAGAGAGATTTGCCGTGTTCTTTTGAGCTCTTGTGCTTGGATTGCTTCTCTTCTTTCTCACTTGTTCTTGTGATCAAAACTCCATTGTAATCAAGGCAAGAGGCACCAATTGTGTGGTGGCCCTTGCAGGGAAGTTTTGTTCCCGGTTTTGATTTGAGAAGAGAAGCTCACTCGGTCGGAGGGACCGTTTGAGAGAGGGTAAGGGTTGAAAGAGACCCGGCCTTTGTGGCCTCCTCAACGGGGAGTAGGTTTGCGAGAACCGAACCTCGGTAAAACAAATCTGCGTGTCACACTCTTCATTTGCTTGCGATTTGTTTTGCGCCCTCTCTCTCGGACTCATTATTATTTCTAACGCTAACCCGGCTTGTAGTTGTGATTAATTTTGTAAATTTCAGTTTCACCCTATTCACCCCCCCCCCCCCCTCTAGGCAACTATCACAACCTCCCCCTGTTCCTCTCTGACGCCGCCCGGGCCTGGCTGGAGCATCTGCCTCCCGCGCAGATCTCCAACTGGGACGACCTGGTCAAGGCTTTCGCTGGAAACTTCCAGGGCACGTACATGCGTCCTGGGAACTCCTAGGATCTCCGAAGCTGTCGCCAGCAGCAAGGGGAGTCCCTGCGAGAGTACATCCGGCGGTTTTCGAAGCAGCGCACTGAGCTGCCCAACATCACCGACTCGGATGTCATCGGGGCGTTCCTAGCCGGCACCACTTGCCGCGACCTGGTGAGCAAACTGGGCTGCAAGACTCCCACCAAGGTGAGCGAGTTGATGGACATCGCCACCAAGTTCGCCTCTGGTCAGGAGGCGGTCGAGGCCATCTTCCGGAAGGACAAGCAGCCTCAGGGACGCCAGCAGGAAGACGTCCCCGAGGCGTCCACCCAGCGCGGCACAAAGAAGAAGGCCAAAAAGAAGTCGCAAGCAAAGCGCGACGCCGCTGACGCGGATCTTGTCGCTGCTGTCGAGCACAGGAACCCACGGAAGCCTCCCGGAGGGGCCAACCTGTTCGACAAGATGCTCAAGGAGTCGTTCCCCTATCACCAGGGTCCCGTCAAGCACACCCTTGAGGAATGTGTCATGCTTCGACGCTACTTCCAAAAGGCCGGGCCCCCGGCGGAAGGTAGCAAAGGCCAAGACAACGACAAGAAGGAGGGCGACAAGGTAGAGGAATTCCCCGAGGTCCACAGTTGTTTCATTATCTACGGTGGGCAAGTGGCGAACGCCTCGGCTCGGCACCGCAAGCAGGAGCGCCGGGAGGTCTGCTCGGTAAAGGTGGCGGCACCAGTCTACCTAGACTAGTCCGACAAGCCCATCACCTTCGACCAAGGCGATCACCCCGACTGCGTGCCGAGCCCAGGAAAGTACCCGCTCGTTGTCGATCCCGTCATCGGCAACGCCAGGCTCACCAAGGTCCTCATGGACGGAGGCAGCAACCTCAACATCATCTACGCCGAGACCCTCGGGCTCTTGGAAATCGACCTGTCCACGATCCGGGCCGGTGCGGCGCCCTTTCACGGGATCATCCCCGGGAAGCGCGTCCTGCCCCTTGGACAACTCGATCTGCCCGTCTGCTTCGGAACTCCCTCCAACTTCCGCAGGGAAACCCTCACGTTTGAGGTGGTCAGGTTCCGAGGGACCTACCACGCGGTGCTGGGGAGACCGTGCTACACCAAGTTCATGGCCGTCCCCAACTACACCTACCTCAAGCTCAAGATGCCAGGCCCCAACGGGGTCATCACCGTCGGATCCATGTACCGACACGCGTACGAATGCGACGTGGAGTGCGTGGAGTACGCTGAGGCCCTCGCCGAGTCCGAGGCCCTCATCGCCGACCTGGAGTGCCTCTCCAAGGAGGTGCCTGATGCGAAGCGCCACGCCGACAACTTCGAACCAGCTGAGACAGTTAAGTTTGTCCCTCTCAACCCCAGCAACGACGCCTCCAAGCAAGTCCGGATCGGCTCCGAGCTCGACCCCAAATAGGAAGCAGTGCTCGTCGACTTTCTCCGCGCAAACGCCGAAGTTTTTGTGTGGAGTCCCTCGGACATGCCCGACATACCGAGGGATGTCGCCGAGCACTCACTAGATATCCGAGCCGGTGCCCGACCCGTGAAGCAGCCTCTGCGCCGTTTCGACGAAGAAAAGCGCAGAGCCATAGGCGAGGAGATCCACAAGCTGATGGCTGCAGGGTTCATCAAAGAGGTATTCCATCCCGAATGGTTAGCCAACCCTGTACTTGTGAAAAAGAAAGGTGGGAAGTGGAGGATGTGCATAGACTACACTGGTCTAAACAAGGCATGTTCGAAGGTTCCCTACCCTCTGCCTCGCATAAATCAAATTGTGGATTCCACTACTGGGTGCGAAACCCTGTCATTCCTCGATGCCTACTCAGGGTATCACCAAATCAAGGTGAAAGAGTCCGACCAGCTCGCGACTTCTTTCATCACACCTTTTGGCATGTACTGCTATACTACTATGCCATTTGGCTTGAGGAATGCAGGTGCAACATACCAAAGGTGCATGAACCACGTGTTCGGAGAGCACATCGGCCGAACGGTCGAGGCTTACGTCGATGACATCGTTGTCAAGACGAGGAAAGCCTCCAACCTCCTCTTTGACCTTGAAACGACATTCAAGTGTCTGAGAGCGAAAGGCGTGAAACTTAATCCCGAGAAGTGTGTCTTCGGAGTCCCCCGAGGCATGCTCCTGGGGTTCATCGTCTCCGAGCGGGGCATCGAGGCCAACCCGGAGAAAATCACAGCCATCACCAACATGGAGCCTATCAAAGATTTGAAAGGAGTACAGAGGGTCATGGGATGCCTTGCGGCTCTGAGCCGCTTCATCTCGCGCCTCGGCGAAAAAGGCCTACCCTTGTACCGCCTCTTAAGGAAGGCCGAGCGTTTCACTTGGACCCCCGAGGCCGAGGAAGCCCTCGGAAACTTAAAGGCACTCCTTACAAATGCGCCCATCTTGGTGCCCCCCGCTGTGGGAGAAGCCCTCTTGATCTACGTAGCCGCAACCACTCAGGTGATCAGCGCCGCGATCGTAGTCGAGAGACAAGAAGAAGGGCATGCACTGCTCGTCCAGAGGCCGGTCTACTTCATTAGTGAAGTGCTATCCGAGACCAAGATCCGCTACCCGCAAATTCAGAAGCTACTGTACGCAGTAATTCTGACGCGGCAAAAGTTGCGACACTACTTCGAGTCTCATCCGGTGACTGTGGTGTCATCCTTCCCCCTGGGGGAGATCATCCAGTGCCGAGAGGCCTCGGGTAGGATAGCAAAGTGGGCAGTGGAACTCATGGGCGAGACAATCTTGTTCGCTCCTTGGAAGGCCATAAAGTCCCAAGTCTTGGCGGACTTCGTGGCTGAATGGGTCGACACCCAATTGCCAAAAGCTCCGATCCAACCGGAACTTTGGACCATGTACTTCGATGGGTCGCTGATGAAAACAGGAGTAGGTGCTGGCCTGCACTTCATCTCACCCCTTGGGAAACATCTCCGCTACGTGTTGCGCCTCCATTTCCCGGTGTCAAACAACGTGGCCGGGTACGAGGCTTTGGTTAATGGGTTGCACATCACCATCGAGCTAGGGGTTCGGTGTCTTGACGCTCGTGGCGACTCGTAGCTTGTCATCGACCAAGTCATGAAGAGCTCCCACTGCCGCGACCCGAAGATGGAGGCCTACTGCGACAAAGTTTGACGCCTAGAAGACAAGTTCTACGGGCTTGAGCTCAACCACATCGCTCGATGGTACAACAAGACTGTGGATGAGCTGGCTAAAATAGCCTCGGGGCGGACAACGGTTCCCCCGAACGTCTTCTCCAGAGACATACATCAACCCTCCGTCAAGATCGATGACACGCCCGAGCCCGAGGAGACCTCGGCCCAGCCCGAGGTACCCTCGGCCGCCGAAGGTGAGGCCCTGGGTGTCGAGGGAGAGCAGAATGGGGTTGCGCCAAATCGAAACTGGCAGACCCCGTACCTGCAATATCTCCACCGAGGAGAGCTATCCCTCGACAAGGCCGAAGCTCGGCGACTGGCGCGGCGCGCCAAGTCGTTCGTCTTACTGGGGGGTGAAAAGGAGCTCTACCACTGCAGCCCATCGGGCATTCTCCAACGATGCATATCTATCGCCGAAGGACAGGAGCTATTGCAAGAAATACACTCGGGGGCTTGCGGTCACCATGCAGCACCTCGAGCCCTCGTGGGGAATGCCTTCTGACAAGGCTTCTACTGGCCGACCGCGGTGGCCGACGCCACTAGGATTGTACGCTCTTGCCAAGGGTGTCAATTCTACGCAAGACAGACACACCTACCCGCTCAGGCCCTGCAGACAATACCCATCACCTAGCCATTTGCTGTGTGGGGTCTGGACCTTGTCGGTCCCTTGCAGAAGGCACCCGGGGGCTGCTCGCACCTGCTGGTCGCCATCGACAAATTCTCCAAGTGGATCGAAGTCCGACCCCTAACCAGCATCAGGTCCGAGCAGGCAGTGGCGTTCTTCACCAACATCATCCGTCGCTTCGGGGTCCCGAACTCCATCATCGCCGACAATGGCACGCAGTTCACTAGGAAGAAGTTCCTGGACTTCTGCGAGGACCACCACATCCGTGTGGACTGGGCCGCCGTAGCTCACCCCATGACGAATGGGCAGGTGGAGCGTGCCAACGGTATGATTCTGTAGGGACTTAAACCGAGGATCTACAACGACCTCAACAAGTTCGGCAAGCGGTGGATGAAAGAGCTACCCTCGGTGGTCTGGAGTCTGAGGACGACGCTGAGCCGAGCCACGGGTTTCTCGCCGTTCTTTCTAGTCTATGGGGCCGAGGCTATCTTACCCACAGACTTAGAATACGGTTCCCCGAGGACGAAGGCGTACGACGACCGAAGCAACCAGACCAGCCGAGAAGACTCACTGGACCAGTTGGAAGAGGCTCGGGACGTGGCCTTACTACACTCGGCACGGTATCAGCAGTCTCTGCGACGCTACCACGCCTGAGGGGTTCGGCCCCGAGGCTTCCAGGTGGGAGACTTGGTACTTCAGCTGCGGCAGGACGCTCAAGGGCGCCACAAGCTTACCCCTCCCTGGGAAGGGCCATTCATCATCGCCAAGATTTTGAAGCCCGGAACATACAAGCTGGCCAATGATCAAGGCGAGGTCTACATCAACGCTTGGAACATCCAACATCTACGTCGCTTTTACCCTTAAGATGTTACAAGTCGTTCATATACCTCGCTTTCTTTACATACACAAATAAAGTCTAACCGTCAAGGAAGGGTTAGCCTTTCCTCGACAAAGCCCGACCCTCCCTTGGGGCCTAGAAGGGGGGAACCCCCTCTGCGTTAAAATTTTCCTCGGAAAAAGTCTTTCTGCCAGAACGTCTTTCGCGCTTCTCGACTGCTTCGATAGCAGAATCCTGAAAACGACGAGAGTACACGTAAGCGGCAAGGCCGACCGAGCCGAGGGACTCCTACGCCTCCGGGATACGGATACCTCACTCATCACCTTCCGCGATAAGTAACTCACGCTCGGATAAGCGATTCTGCTACCGAACAAGTCCTAACGCTCGAAAACTTTTCTGCCAGAACGATTTTCGTGCCTTCTCGACTATATCGATAACAGAATCCTGCGAACGAGCAAGAGTGCACGTAAGCGGCAAGGTCGACCGAGCCGAGGGACTCCTACGCCTCCGGGATACGGATACCTCACTCATCACCTTCCGCGAGAAGTAACTCTCGCTCGGATAAGCGATTCTGCTACCGACGAACAAGTCCTGATACTCGAAATAAGAGGAAAGGAAACGCAGCTTTATAATACGACAATGAGATGTTTAGGCCTCGGCGGCCGCAAAAAAAACATACGCATACTACAGACAAACTGTTCCTGCAGGTTCAGACATCGATAAAGGGAGCAGCAGCACCCTCGGCATCGTTTCCACCTTCGGCGGAATCTGGCCCAGCCTCGGACGGCGACACGGGAGGAAGGATCTCTACCTCGAAGGAGGACGCCAGCACCGCGCTTGGGCCATCGCAGCCAGGGCCTCCGCCAGGGCCCCGGCCCGGGCAGACACATCGGTTGGCTGCTCCGTAACCTCAGCCAGCTGTCCCCCGAGGACCTCAGCCCGGCTCACGGCCTCGGCAGCATGACTCCGGGGTTGGTCCCGCTCGCGGATGACCTGGCCAAGCCCCAGTCGCCGCTGCTGCACCTCCTCGGCCCAGGAAGCCACCTGCTCCTGGGCCGACAAAGCCTCTTCTCGAGCCGACTCCGCCTCTGTCCACGCCGACACCGCTGCCTCTGGCTCCAGCTCATCGTAGAGCGGCCGAAGGTTCTATAACTGAGCAAGAGAGGCCTTGAGTGGCAAGGCCGACCGAGCCGAGGAACTCCTACGCCTCCGGGATACGGATACCTCACTCGTCACCTTCCACGCAGGGCAACTCACACTCGGTTAAGCGGTTTAGCTAGCCGACAGGCGAGTCCTAGTGCTCGAAATGAGGAAGAAACACGGCTTCATGCCCAAATACCCAGATGTTCAGGCCTCGACAGCCACAATGAACATACACCCACACTCAGGGTGCCATTACAAACGGAACTCTGGTTCCACTCCCACGGGTATGAACAACCTCCACACCAGAGGGCCTGCGGGACAAAAACTCCGGGTGGCTCACCGGCGACCGCTGCACCAACAGCGTGGCAGCGACCTCCATCTCGGACGGCAAGACAGTAGCAGTGATGGCCCCAGGGCAAACGCTACCGCTGGAAGGCCCTCGTTCACGTCCCCTCATGGGGGACGAGAACCAGCCATTAAAGCCAAAGAGCTGGAGGCCCGGAGCGCAGGTGGCGCTGACGGTCTCGTCAGCAGGGGCAACCGCTTCAGCAGAAGCAACCTCCTCTGGTTGCCACCACTTCAGCACCGACGACAGTGGCCACCTGCCCACCAACACCGCACCAGCGAGCGGCGGCCGCCCTAAAGCGCACCGGCAGGTCCTCACTCCCGTTCTCCCCCACGAGAATGAGAACGAGACCGTCCTAGAACACGAGTACCGCCCTGGCGGCGTACGACGCGTTGTGCAGCCGACGGCGCAGGGAGGACCTGGACGTGGCTGGCCCGCGCGTGGCACGATCGTCGCCCGGGTGGAGGACGGACAGTTGCACCCTGTCCAGGAAGCAGCAGTTCGCCTTCCCCCGCATGGCTGGAGGACGCCTCCTCCGCAGAGCTAAAGGATGCCCCTCTCCCCCGAGCACCGGAGGAAGAAGCGATTTTGTAACGGAATCCCACCAGAGGGAGGCATCGAGCCCTCGGACCCTATCGAACGGGTCCAGGTCCGGCAAATCACCTGCAGGTACTTTTGGAGCGCGCCTCTGGGCCACTAGCCGACCCTTATCGAACGGGGCACGGGCGTCCACTCGGATCACCCGTTAGCAACTCACTGGAGACACCATGTTCGGCGCCCTCCGAGGGCAACATGGCGCTTCCCCCTTCCTCCTTGCGGAAAGGCGACGAAGGGGCGTATGATAAAAGTCGAGACAGTCCTTGATCGTCCTCTCGCTTCGTGCAGAGGCTCGGGGGCTGCTCTCGCAAACCCGGCTACGGCCAAACCGTTGACAGCGTCAACAAACCAGCCTGAAAACTCGGAACCTGACCATGCACCCGGGCTACAATCAGGTCGCATGAGGGAACAACCAGACCGGCCGAGGCATCACGAAAGGCATTAAGACCTCAGAGGAGTCAAACCACTCCTCCGAGGCCTCGGGGGCTACACCCGGCGGGTGCGCTCGCGCGCACCCACCGGAACAAAGTGTAACCGAGAAAGGTCGGTCCCCTCGCAAAAAAGTGCGGCAAAGCCTCCAAGCGAGTGCCAACACTCCCTTTGAGGCTCGGGGGCTACTGTCGGGTACCGTAATTAGGGGTACCCCCAACACTCCTAAACACGGCTGGTAACCACCATCAGTACAAGCTGCAGAGACTGATGGGCGCGGTTCAGGTCAAGGCTTCGTCTACCCAAGGGGCGCGATCTCGCCTCGCCCGAGCCCAGCCTCAGGCGGGAACTGTAGCCCCGGACGAAGTTACGTCTCGCCCGAGGGCCTCCTCAGGCAGTGGGCACACCCTCGGCACGCCCGAGGCCCAACTCGAGCAGGCTTCGTCGAGAAGCAACCTTGGCCAAATCGCCTCTCCAACCGACCGTATCGCAGGTGCATTCAATGTGAGGATCGCCTGACACCTTATCCTGACACGCGTGCCTCAGTCGGCATGGTCGAAGTGACCGCAGTCACTTCACCCTTTCGCTGACCGACCTGACAGGAAAACAGCGTCGCTCGCTCCGCTCCGACTGCTGTGCCACCCACCAGGGTGAGGCTGACAACAGCCAAGTTCAGCCTCAGGCGCAACAGGAAGCTCCGCCTCGCCCGACCTTAGGCCTCGGCCTCGGACGGAGGTCTCCGCCTCGCCCGACCCCAGGGCTCGGCCTCAACCCCGGCCTCGGAAGGTGATCTCCGCCTCGCCCGACCCTAGGGCTCAGCCTCAACCTCGGCCTCGGAAGGTGATCTCTGCCTCGCCCGACCCCAGGGCTCGGCCTCAGGAGAAGTCTCCGCCTCGCCCGACCTAGGGCTCAGACCGACCGCGCCGCGGGGGATACAACATTACCCTACCCCTAGCTAGCTCAGGCTACGGGGGAACAAGACCGGCATCCCATCTGGCTCGCCCCGGTAACAAGTAATGATGGCTCCCCGCGTGCGTCCATGACGACAGTGGTTCTCAGCCCCCTACGGAAGCAAGGAGACTTCAGCAAGATCCCAGCAGCACCGACAGTTGTGCTTCTACAGGCTCAGGCGCTCCTCCGACGGCCACGTTACCACGTACACAGGGCTCTAGCACCTCTCCGACAGCCACGTTGGCATGTACACAAGGCCCAGGCACCTCTCTGCCGGACACGTTAGCGCCTGGCTACACCCCCCATTGTACACCTGGACCCTCTCCTTGTATCTATAAAAGGAAGGTCCAGGGCCTTCATGCGAGAGGGTCGCGCGGGAGAACGGGGTGACGAACGGGCTCACCCTCTCTCTCTCGCGAACGCTTGTAACCCCTACTGCAAGCACATCCCCCTGGCACGGGGTAACACGAGCCGCGTTTTCCCCCTTTTGTTCCATCTCGCGCCAACCCATCTGGACTGGGACGCGCAACGACAAATTTACTCGTCGGTCCAGGGACCCCCCGGGATCGAAACGCCGACAGACAACTTCACCCAGTGTCTTTTGCCCTTATTCCATCAGGCATGTGTTCAAACCCAATTCCCGCACCGTTTTTTAACATTTTATGCTGATTTAATCAAATGAGCCGACGGGCTAACGGGCTGGTCCGGCACAGTCAGCAGGTCGCATAACGTGCCTGGGCCAGAGTTGTGGCCCGCGTGCGTCTGGCCCGTTCCGTTTGCCCTTCTTCCATCAGGCATGGGTTCAAACCCAACTTCTGCACCGTTTTTAACATTTTATGCTGATTTAATCAAATGGGCCAACGGGCTAACGGGCTGGTCCGGCAAAGTTAGCAGGTCGGCATTACGTGTCTGGGCCAGAGTTGTGGCCCGCGAGCGTCTGGCCCGTTCCGGGCCGCCGTTTGGCTATCTATAGACGTGTAGCGGGTTAATTTAAAATAAATAAGAGGGGTTATTTATAAAAATTGACGTGGGACGACCGTTGAAATTGTTATTTAAGTATAATATAGATATAGACTAGTCGGTTACCCGTGCGTTGCGACGGCTCACAACAACACCCACGTAAACTATCCACAAAAAGATCTTAATATTTTTATTGATTGTCTCCGCTCTCCGCATAATATATTTTTTATTTGACTAACTGATGTTGTTGTTTACTCCACCCAATATAACTTGGTACAGCACGGCTAATGAATAGAGCGATTAGAAGAGAGTTCACAACGACTGACTGAACAAACAGATATTATAGAATAACATAATTCCACCATACAAATAAATCTTGTTTAATTGGAATACTTATTTAAACACGTTTCAAACCTTTACAATAATATAAGGTGGTTTGAGCCAATACAGAAAAAATGACTACACACGGTAAAGGAAGCGGAACATCACGTTTAGAGATTTAACTCAGGATGTTCCAGCTGTATAACAAGTATACATGTAATAAGACATCAAAAGGACGTGGTTAAGGAATGAAAGTTCTAAAAACCCAACCCATAGATTTGGAATTTTCTATATCTGCGGCAAAAAATCAAAATGCTTAGAATTTAATAACGGGACGTTTGGATCCTTCATTTTATAGAAATTAAAATTCACTCAATAAAATAATGTATTTAGTTTGGAATTTGGCATTCCACCACTTTCCAAAGTTCAGATATAAGCCTATCTCAAATTCATGGAGTGGAGGATGAGAAATGATTTTATGTATTAGTAGAATTTGTTTTTTACTCTGTAAATTATATGACACTTTTTGTGTCACTCCTCTAGTAAAAATGTAGCACATAGATATCTTTGACATCTTGAGATATGTTTCACGAACAAAAAGATGAGGAAAGGGTGGGGTAGATAGAAGAGGAGGAAAAGGAAGCGAACCTGTTGGAGTGCGGCCTGGAGCCGTAAGAATTGGTCGAGCTTGAGAGTGAGCTGGTGCCATAGCTTTCACGTGTAGAGATCAGCGAGAAATGCTTGTGTAGCATTGTAGTGGACCACTAAATAGTAGAGACAAGTAGCAATCATCTACATCTTTGTAACTTAAGACAA
Source organism: Zea mays (assembly GCF_902167145.1). Taxonomy (NCBI): domain Eukaryota; kingdom Viridiplantae; phylum Streptophyta; class Magnoliopsida; order Poales; family Poaceae; genus Zea; species Zea mays. The sequence continues at coordinate 109,405,654 of NC_050105.1, read as the reverse complement.
ACCCGTGTAGAGATCAGCGAGAAATGCTTGTGTAGCATCGTAGTGGACCACTAAATAGTAGAGACAAGTAGCAATCATCTACATCTTTGTAACTTAAGACAAACCAAATATAATTCCCTCAGAGAAGTTGTGATGTCTTAATTAAGTATCTTAAGCAATAATGTCTCAAACATTGATTTTACAAATTATTAGGATCACTGGCCTCTAATATACAAGGAATAGTAGTCTTTGCTGATACAGCTGTTACAACCTACAAACAGGCAAAAAATAATAAATAATTTGAAGAAAGCATTTTATCCTTATCCTTACTGACCGAGTAGAATAGGAAAATAGGGCACCTTTCCCCATGCATATTAAATTTTGGGCTTCATGGTATGCAGCATCCAACTTATTGTTCCCATATTATTTTGTTATCTCCAACAAATAAGAAAAGATAATGAAGCACCAATAGTGAGTTGCAGTGCTGGACAAGGATAACGGAGTGGCTCCTAATTTTACTTCACATATCACTATCAGTAAAGTTAGATGAAAAAGGGATATGTGATGGAGAATTGTATTAGCATGTAAAGTATAAAGATGCCAGCAGGATGGCGCGCAGTAATTGAGAGACACTGGAACTTGGCAAATATATGAGAGCTTAAGCATACGAGAACAAGAAACCAACCTGAAGTATAGAACCCTGTCGCCACAACCGTCGGCATGAGCTTTAGTGGCACCGGTGACTGAGCAAGATACTGTCGCTTCTTTCCATCGCCATCGAAGCTCCCCACTACGATCTGCACAATACAGAGAATAATTGTGGTCGCTGATCACAGTGCAGTCAGAGGAAGACAATTGAATGGCGTTGAAAGGAAATTTGGAGATGTAGTCGACGACAACGCTTTGTAAATGCTACCACGATATGAATGAAATCAGGAAGGTACAAATTTTCTACCAGTAAGATCTAGAAAACAACATCAGACCTGTACCGATGAATCAACTGTCAGAAGTCCGGCAACACTACCACCCAAGTGTCAGGACACGACCATCTGGGCCTGCTAGCGAAACGCCTAGCCGCCTGTTAAACCGTGATGGCCACCGTTCTTTGACAGAAGAAATGAACTGAACAGAGACAATATTTCAAAACAACCATGTTCAGGAATTCAGGAATCGTGAGACAAGATTTCGATTTTCATCATCACCTATTACGTAGTACAAATACCAGTGACAATGATGACTCGTAGTATAGACAACAAACATCAATAAGATCGCTCTTCTGCATCACTATACCTGGACCTCGTATGTCACCATTCCACCTGAAGTAGCAGATTGCCGAAGCGTTGCTTTTGATATGGTGCCATTTGCTGAATGGATGCAAACCGCGTGTGATGTGCTGAGAGAACGACATGATCTTTGCCAATGCGTTCTGGAAAAGCAACAAATCAATCCATTTACAGCAGCGAACCTCTGCTTACGAGCATCTGCTATGGACTACAGTAATCTCACATCTAACCACAGTCTGGCTAAAAAAGAACTGATAAAAGTGTTGTCCATCATAGCGGTAAGTACTCACCAATAGCTGAAATGAAAAAGAAAACAAAGGTTAGGTGTAGTTGTAGAATTTAGCAAATTTTCCTCTAGCAATCTTTTCCCAGGACATACATATATATTACTAAATTAACAAGATGAGTCTCTCTTTAGTAAAGAAGAATAAATATATACATTCAAATGAAGCTGCACAAACCAAATATACCTTCTGAAATAGTACCAGTGCCCTAACCTTTGCTTTTTTCCTTCTGTAAAAAATATCTATTAATAATTCCATAAACAACATCAGAAGCACAAAGACTACCCATACAAAAATAGTGTCATGTGAAGCCAATCATAAATGAGGAATTGACTACAAAGTGAATGCGCATGGACAAGGATTATGACATTGAAGTACCGCGTGTTCTCCTCCGACGGAGACACACTTATCCCTGGTGTTGCACGTGTGAGAAGAAAAGCGGAATCAAACAATAGAGAACTGAGACTAATACAGTAGCAGCAAACTTCGAATTACACCAAAATTCCAAGAGAGCTAGGCACCTGGTTCGCTGAGCAACCAGTGTGTCTTGCACATATCCAAAACTGAAATAGATTACTCATCAGCATAGGCCAACAGACACAATATCTGATTCCACGGAGCAGAATAGGAATGTGATAGATTTGGGGAGAGTGAGGAAGGGCGACCAGATCGCGAGGCAGACCTTGACGATTCGACACGGGAGGTTGTTGTTGGCCCGCACATAAGGCAGTGCCCCCATGACAGGAGCAGGTGACAGTGCCGGAGCTGACGGTCGGCCTCATCCTAGGGTGCTCTTCTGCCTCATCACACATAAGCTCATCCTCGTCGTCGGGATCGTCCCCTCTCGAATAAAAGGGAGAAGGGATGACGAAGAGAGAGATACTTGAGGTGTCGCTCAATGATGGAAGGAGGACGTAGGTGGCTGCGGCTGAAGATGAGTGTGCCATCGACAGAGAGGATGACAGTAGCGGCCCAGAAGTGGACCCGCTCGCCACATTTGGAGTCAGGCTCGCGGTGGGCGAGCGGATTTTGACGTCAATGGCTTCCCTGCGACAACCGCCGCCACATCCATGGCCGTTCCGGATATAGCAGGGAGCCGCGGGATCCTCGTCCCTTGCCCCCGCCTGCGCGGGGAGCCGGCGACCGCAACGTTGGGGAGATATGGCTCTCTAGTGGCGGCGGGTGTGCAAAGGTTGGATCCGCGGAAGGAGGCTAGGTTAGGGTTGGCGAAGGTGACATGATAAAGGGATCCCAATTTGTAAACTGATCACCGGATGGGACGAATGGGAAGGGAGGGACTGCGGGTTGATTCATGTAAAACCGAGGGGTCTTTTTATAAAAAAAAATGACGCACGACAACCGTTAAAACTGGTGCTTTAAGTATAGTAGAGAATTGACTGCAAAGTGAATGCGCATGGACAAGGATTATGACATTGAAGTACCGCGTGTTCTCCTCCAACGGAGACACACTTATCCCTGGTGTTGCACGCGTGAGAAGAAAAGCAGAATCAAACAATAGAGAACTGAGACTAATACAGTAGCAGCAAACTTCGAATTACACCAAAATTCCAAGAGAGTTAGGCACCTGGTTCGCTGAGCAACCAGTGTGTCTTGCACATATCCAAAACTGAAATAGATTACTCATCAGCATAGGCCAACAGACACAATATCCGATTCCACGGAGCAGAATAGGAATGTGATAGATTTGGGGAGAGTGAGGAAGGGCGACCAGATCGCGAGGCAGACCAGCATAGGCCAACAGACACAATATCTGATTCCACGGAGCAGAATAGGAATGTGATAGATTTGGGGAGAGTGAGGAAGGGCGACCAGATCGCGAGGCAGACCTTGATGATTCGACACGGGAGGTTGTTGTTGGCCCGCACATAAGGCAGTGCCCCCATGACAGGAGCAGGTGACAGCGCCGGAGCTGACGGTCGGCCTCATCCTAGGGTGCTCTTCTGCCTCATCACGCATAAGCTCATCCTCGTCGTCGGGATCGTCCCCTCTCGAATAAAAGGGAGAAGGGATGACGAAGAGAGAGATACTTGAGGTGTCGCTCAATGATGGAAGGAGGGCGTAGGTGGTTGTGGCTGAAGATGAGTGTGCCATCGACAAGGAGGATGACAATAGCGGCCCAGAAGTGGACCCGCTCGCCACATTTGGAGTCAGGCTCGCGGTGGGCGAGCGGAGTTTGACGTCAATGGCTTCCCTGCGACAGCCGCCGCCACATCCATGGCCGTTCCGGATATAGCAGGGAGCCGCGGGATCCTCGTCCCTTGCCCCCGCCTGCGCGGCGAGCCGGCGACCGCAACGTTGGGGAGATATGGCTCTCTAGTGGCGGCGGGTGTGCAAAGGTTGGATCCGCGGAAGGAGGCTAGGTTAGGGTTGGCGAAGGTGATAGGATAAAGGGATCCCAATTTGTAAACTGATCACCGGATGGGACGAATGGGAAGGGAGGGACTGCGGGTTGATTCATGTAAAACCGAGGGGTCTTTTTATAAAAAAATGACGCACGACGACCGTTGAAACTGGTGCTTTAATTATAGTAGAGAATTGACTGCAAAGTGAATGCGCATGGACAAGGATTATGACATTGAAGTACCGCCTGTTCTCCTCCGACGGAGACACACTTATCCCTGGTGTTGCACATGTGAGAAGAAAAGCGGAATCAAACAATAGAGAACTGAGACTAATACAGTAGCAGCAAACTTCGAATTACACCAAAATTCCAAGAGAGCTAGGCACCTGGTTCGCTGAGCAACCAGTGTGTCTTGCACATATCCAAAACTGAAATAGATTACTCATCAGCATAGGCCAACAGACACAATATCCGATTCCACGGAGCAGAATGGGAATGTGATAGATTTTGGGAGAGTGAGGAAGGGCAACCAGATCGCGAGGCAGACCTTGATGATTCGACACGGGAGGTTGTTGTTGGCCCGCACATAAGGCAGTGCCCCCGTGACAGGAGCAGGTGACAGCGCCGGAGCTGACGGTCGGCGTCATCCTAGAGTGCTCTTCTGCCTCATCACGCATAAGCTCATCCTCGTCGTCGGGATCGTCCCCTCTCGAATAAAAGGGAGAAGGGATGACGAAGAGAGAGATACTTGAGGTGTCGCTCGATGATGGAAGGAGGACGTAGGTGGCTGCGACTGAAGATGAGTGTGCCATCGACAAGGAGGATGACAGTAGCGGCCCAGAAGTGGACCCGCTCGCCACATTTGGAGTCGGGCTCGCGGTGGGCGAGCGGAGTTTGACGTCAATGGCTTCCCTGCGACAGCCGCCGCCACATCCATGGCCGTTCCGGATATAGCAGGGAGCCGCGGGATCCTCGTCCCTTGCCCCCGCCTGCGCGGCGAGCCGGCGACCGCAACGTTGGGGAGATATGGCTCTCTAGTGGCGGCGGGTGTGCAAAGGTTGGATCCGCGGAAGGAGGCTAGGTTAGGGTTGGCGAAGGTGACAGGATAAAGGGATCCCAATTTGTAAACTGATCACCGGATGGGACGAATGGGAAGGGAGGGACTGCGGGTTGATTCATGTAAAACCGAGGGGTCTTTTTATAAAAAAATGACGCACGACGAACGTTGAAACTAGTGCTTTAAGTACAATAGAGAGTAGAGATATGCTCCGTGGATATTTCGGTGAAGCGAGGGGTTGGCTCGTGTATTTTCGCAAATATCTCCTATCCCTTTTCTCCCTCCCGCGATCTCCTCCGCTCGACGCCTGTACCCCGCCGTCCCGCGTCCCCGCTCCAGCTCGAAACCCTAGACCTGTGCGGCTGTCCCTATTCTCTCCAACGGAAAGATGTACTCGGACCAGATCTCCACCGGGCGCAAGCGCTCCATCCACGACCGCCTTGACGGCGACCTCCCCGCCGGCACGGGCGCCGGCGGCCGTGTTCGTCACACGGTGTCCAAGAGGTAAGTGCACGCTGCCGCCGCCGCTGCTATTGATTTCTCCGCTACCGTCGCTTTTACGGCTCCACCTTCTTGATCGCTTGGCAGCGGATGTCTAGTTGTCTACAGATTGGAAAATTTGTCCTGCCCTGGATCAGCTGTGCGCGCTTTTCCTGTATTCTTTAATCATCAGAATAGCCATGTCCATCCGTAATCGAGTGAAGGATCCGTTTTCGTGCGCTTGCCGTGCTTAAGAATTGCTGGTGCAGACAAATTAGGTTAGGGCTCGGGTTTTGGTTTATCGGAAGAAGGCAGTGCCTTAAGCTTGGTTCCTCAGTTCTAACTTCAACGTGTGTACGTGCTGTCTCTATAGGTTTTATGTTCTGATTAAGGTGGTGGAGTAGATTTGTGTGGTGCATTACTTGTACTAGTATCACCACTGTTTCTATATCACATAGTGTTGGCGTTTCGGACCTGCGAGGACCCTCAACCAACTAGTGAATTTGTCGCTGCGTGTCCCTGCCCAGATGGGTTGATGCAAGATGGAACACAAGAGGGAGGATGAGGCTTATTTTATCTTGCACCGGGGTGCTCGTAGTAGGGATTACAAGCGTCGCGAGAGAGAGAGGGAGAGGGTTCGGCCTTAAGGTGAGGTGTCTGAGTTAGCCTCCTCCGCGTCTCTCCCACTCTTCCTCTCCCGCCTTTTTTTAAGAAGGCCCTGGACATCCCCTTTTATAGATACAAGGAGATGATCCAGTTGTACAATGGGTGTGTAGCTATGTGCTAACGTGGCCGGCGGAGAAGTACTTGAGCCCTGTAGAAGCGCAGCTGGCGTTGCGGCCCGGGGTCCTGCTGACGTTTCTTTGCTTTCGTAGAGAGTTGAGAACAACCGACGTCATGGACGCACGCAGGGAACCATCATTACCTGTTACCGGAGTAATCTAGATGGGACACCGGTCTTGTTCCTTCGTAGCCTGAGGCAACTAGCTAGGGGTAGGGTAATGATGTATCCCCAGTGGCGTAGTCGGTCCGAGGCCGAGGTCGGGCGAGGCGGAAACTTCTCCTGAGGCCGAGGCTGAGGTCGGGCGAGGATGTGACTCCTCCCGAGGCCGAGGCTAAGGCCGAGGCCTGAGGTCGGGCGAGGCAGAGACCTTCTCCCGAGGCCGGGGCCCCGGCCGAGGCCTGGGGTCGGGCGAGGCGGAGACCTTCTCCCGAGGCCTGAGATCGGGCGAGGCGGAGCTCTCTGTTGCGCCCGAGGCTGAACTCGGGGGAGGTCGTGACTTACTGTCGTTAGTTTTACCCTGGTGGTTGGCACAGTAGTCGGAACAGGGTGAATAGTGCTGTTTTCCTGTCAGAACGATCAATAAAGGGGCGAAGTGACTGCGGTCACTTCGACCTTGCCGACTGAGGCGCGCGTGTCAGGATAAGGTGTCAGGCGATCCCCGCATTAAATGCGCATGCGATACGGTCGGTTGGTAAGGCGATTTAGCCGAGGTCGCTGCACGACAAAGTTTGCCCGAGCTTGGCTTCGGGCGAGCCGAGGGTGCGCCCACTGCCTGAGGAGGCCCTCAGGCGAGGCGTGAATCCGTCCGGGACTACTGTTCTTGCCCGAGGCTGGGCTCGGATGAGATCACGTCCCTTGGTAGACGAGGCTTTTACTTTGAGCTGTTCTTGCCAGTCTTTACAGTTTGTTTTGAGGATGTTTTCCAGCCATGTTAATGAGTATTGGGGGTACCCCTAATTACGGTACCCGACACATAGTTAGATTTTGTTTATATGTGTGTTCTCATGTTCGGTTGGTTAGGTGAGTGTGAATATAGAGGCAACAACCAAGGTTTGAACTCTAACTTGTGCACAATTTTACCTTTTTCATAAAGCTGGAACAATGGAAACTGATGAATTGATTACAAAGAAATATAAGGAGATTTTTGCAAAAGTGATGACAATGGAACCGTAGAAACTGGTGCTTTATTTAGTAGAGATTGTTGTCTGAGGGGGGGAGGAACTGTGGCTCCCTTGAGGATGACAGTGTTTGTGCTGTGTATGATGTTTAGTTTGGAGTTTATTGCTGATGCTTATAACATAAGAATTAGCAATTTTGCTAATGTTAGTAAATCCTATTTCCTCCATTACTCATTTTAACTGTCAACAAATTCAAGCTTCCAACATGTTGTAGTATTATGAATTCTAATAAACCAAAATCAGATCAAAACTCTTACCTTGGCTCCCATGACACCAACTAGGGTTACCCCAGGGATATTAAAGCTTAAATGGTTCACATAATTTTATTGTGTGTCGTTCCTTTTGTGCCAACTTTTCTATGTAATAACTTGTGGGGCACTCATATTATCGTTTGCTCGTAGGCAACGGCAGATAGATGAAAAATGGAAGCATGATCTGTATCGGGAAGACGATGAACCAGCTTCAAGTATCTTTTTTCTCATTTATATGCAGCACTATTTTCATATTCAGTTCCAATTTAACACTTATCTGTACTTTGTCTTAAGAATCAATAGATCCGAAGGATTTGCGATTGAAGCTTCAGAGGCGAAGTTCACAACAAAGCTTTACCAGCACAAGGAGTTCTGGTGTGCGTGATTTACGTGAGAAGCTATCTGGTATAATGCACCCACAGCCATCAAATGCTGATCCAAAGCCCAAGCCAAAGCCAGTATCAGAGGTTGTTAACATCTCAAGGCGTCAAACTGCTGATGAAATGCCTGCACGTCAAAGCAAGAGAGCACCAAAACAGACTTCATTGAAGAAGACATCTCAGCCAAAGGTACGCATACTACTAGGAATAGTGCAATGCATAGTTTCCATTACTTTTTTCATATTCTGAATTTCATTTGTTCGGCAAAAGCTAGAAGAAATTTGTTTTGAGGTTTTCCAGATTGAAACAAAAGATTTGACCTTTTGGACTATGTTGTAATGCGGTACCTTTTTAGGTTGTGTTTGCTGCATTCTATTACTTATATAGAAGGACAGTAACATCTATTTTCCTTTTTCGTTTCACTTATTATGATGAACTATGTGCATGAAATTCGGATCCATTGGCCACTGCCATGTGAGCATTTGCATTTTCTAGTTAAAACAGGATTTTTGTGCTCAAAACCATATATTTGGTTTAGGGGAATGCATTATTTAACATTATGAATTATGCATATAGTGTTTGATCTTGACATATTTTTGATATAGTTGTAGTGTTACATACTTTCAAGGAAATAGTAAGCATCCTTTATGCCTTTTCTTTTCTGCAATCTGTTTTTTTAAGATGAGATTCACATTGAAAAAAATAAATGTATCACTAATCAAAGGGGCTGTTCTAGGTTTCTGTTTGCAGAATTCATAACAAGGACAATTCAATTGCTTTACATAATGCTTCCCTGTTTAATTGATTACGTGTTGCTATTGTCACCCTAGGTGAAGCTTCATCTAGCCGGTAATTACTGAAAAACACTCAGTAATTTCCGGCAATGACTGAGTATCGCTCAGTCACTACTTTACCGGTTAGGTGAAGCTTCACCTAGGGTGTGTGTGTACACACACGCACGATATCTATTCTCTGTAGAACACAAATGAGTTTGGGCTGCAGTGGTGAGACTCAACGCTCCTAGCCGAGCGGTCACAGTTCAAAACCCCATCCCGCCTCTTTTTTGCCAATTTCTGGAATTTCGCCTGGGCGGGCGGGCCAGGACGCACGATGGTTTTGCTGCTTTGTAGTTGTAGTAGATATATGTAATAATTGAATGTTGCTATCATGATATTCTGATTAGATATTGAGCAGTTAACAAATCCTTATCAGTGCATGATAGTAGCTAAAATCTGATTATTTGGAGAATGTGATGCATATTGCAGGATAGCTGCACATTTATTTTGTTTTTGTTTTGTGTTCAACTCTAAGAAGGGCAGGCCTAGTGCAGTTGTGAGAGCGCTCACTGAGTTGTGAGTTACCAGGTTGCGGGTTCGAAGCCCCCTTTTAGGGGGAAAGACTTTCCTTGGTTTATCCCTTCCCCAGACCCCACTGGTGTGGGGGGCCTCTGGCACTGTGTCTGCTCCTTTTTTTTGTATTGAACTCTAAACATGTTTTCTTTTGGGGACATATATTTAGGTTGAAAGTCCACTCAGCAGTTTCCTGAGTTCCCTTGGGCTTGAGAAGTACTCGATTACCTTCCAGGCAGAGGAGGTCTGACTAAATTTCTGAATTGCCATTTTTTACATGTCCTGATTGATTTTTCTTATTGGTTAATAGTTGTTCTATTATATAAGGTTGACATGGCAGCCCTAAGGCACATGACGGAGAGTGATCTGAAAGCTTTGGGCATTCCAATGGTACGTGGACTACATTTGATGTCTTTATCTGCGTTTTTTACTATGAGTTTGATTGATAAATTGGTGAATTATTGACTCCTGCGCATCACATCTGTAGTTTAATGAGTAAATTATCCTATGTTTTTAGCTGAGATTGTAGATCTTACTGGAAACAAGTAAATAAGAGTAGCTATGATACATGAACTTCATCCATTCTGCTGATGAATTGTATCACTTTGTACACGCTCACAAGCTTTTTGCTTGAAGAAATGTGTTGGTGTGTGCTAAGCTATTGGAGTTTGCTATCCCTTTGGCATTTACCTGATAGGTAGATAATAACAAACCAGAGTAGTTTAATCTATTCATCTGAATAATAAATTCGAACTTATGATGATTGGCGTGCGTTCTTTCAGGGTCCTCGGAAGAAGATTATCCTTGCCTTGGAGCCAAGAGCATAAGGGAATGGCAAGTGTAGGAAGGTGGGAGGGATTTGCTAGGCATGCTCATGTGCAAGTTCGATAAAACTCTGTAACCACATCTTGGAAAGGGTAACAACGACAATGGTTTGTGGGCTTCTTGTAACACGTATGCTGCCCTGTTGAGCATGTTCAACGAAGTTTAGGATGTTAGAAGGCAGGCCACGCCGTGTATTGATGCAACTTCTATTTCTGTGTTGATTAAATGGTGCTGTATACATGTTGGGGGTCTTTGGGTTGGTCTTAGAATGCTATATCCTATAACTACACTTTTCTTATCCACAGGGTATGCTATATTTGAAGCTAGGTGGTTTGGGGATATGCACATCAGCAATGGTTGTTCTGGGCCCTGGTTTCAGTGTATTGGGCTCTTGTTTAAGACTCGGCATACTTGCTTTGGATTTTGGTTTATTTGCTTCAAGTTAGAATGAAAAGTTTGTGAGGGTGGGATAAGCTGATTAAAATTGTAGTTCAAAAATAAATAGGAATATAGTTCGATCCTAATCGGACTTAATCTTTAAATTTTATAGGGTGAAGTCTAGAGCTCTCCAGCAACTTTACTCATATTCAAACACCACTCTATGAATAATAGTCTAGTACAAAATAATGCTTTGATTGATTATATACTCATATTCAAACACCACTCTATGAATAATAGAGTCTATAGTACAAAACAGTGCTTTGGGTGATCATATAGTTGAACGACACGGTCTTACCACCCCTAGCTACACTACACCATAATCTAGTCATTCTTGCATTCTTCTAATTAAACCTTAAAATTGTGAGATTCAACTATTCTATAAAACAATAGATTATTTCGTAATTAACAAGTGGTGATCAAGCTAATTATCGATTTTTATTATTTCGTAATTAACAGGGGAAATAGTGATTAAGCTATTCTTTTTCCTCATATCACATGGCACATGACTGCACGGCATGATCCATGGCTAGTCTAGACTACTCCAGCAGCGAGCAGTCCACGCTCTAGCGCAGCACCGGTATTTGGGGCCAGCACCGGTATTTGGGGCCTGACCGGAAGAGTTCGAGTAGCTTAGAGTGTGTTTAGTTTAAAGAATAAAGTGGTCCATCTTCTTCTCACTCCTCACTTTTTTATTTGGTTTGTGGAATAGAATGGGTTGATCCATCACCACCTCATTCCTCATAAGCTAATAATTAGTATATACATGAGGAGTGGGTTGATTCCACCAAAATTGATGGAATGGACTTATGATGTATCACCTCATGAAGCATAGAGTGACTCCACAAACCAAACACACCATTAAAATCCATCTAAATGCATTAGATTTATATAGATCCATCATGGAGCATCTTCACAGTGAAATTGGTCTCCTAGTAAAATGTTTGGTATAGTTTCAAATCTGAGTTTTTTTCTCCTCTATCTCACTACTACAGTACCACCTGAGCTCACATCTTCACACATCATCTCTTCATCCCTTTCCTCCACTTTCTCGATCAGGTGATCATGGATTGACACGCACACATCACCTCTTCATCTCTTTCCTTCCCTTTCTCCAATTCTAAAACTTGTTCGCTTCAAATTAAACCTAACTATTCGGACTGCAGCAGTTGTAATCCATAAAGACAAAATACTATAGAAGCAGTAAAATCGATACAGATTAAAACCAAACGAACAAACTACTAGGTTCGGACGGTCATAGACTAACGTGCGGCCAACAACCTAAAGGCTCTAACACGGGTGAGCAGGCGGCAATGGCCACCGACCGGCCAGAGTTCACGCAAGGCTAGCCATGGCCCTCACGGCTTGCCATGGTGGCCAGGGCCAAAGCTCGCTTAAGGAATGTTGGCCACTTACTTTTGATCACTATATGATATCAAAAACAAGTCAACACATGTTAGGAGATCGAGACCTTCTCTCTTAGGTTACATCAACTCAAGGGAGGAGATGTGAAGAAGAAATATGGACTAAGAAATAATGTATAGAAAATGTCATGAAGAACGAAGCATGTTACTCATCTCATAGGCTTTAGCATTTTTCATTCCATCTTTCTTCTTATGAAATAAATACAGAAGCGTACTTTCGGCTTTACATGAGAGACAGTTTGAAGATACTTCAAAGGCTAAGAAAGACGACGCTCCCTCTAAAAAATCCCCTTATGCATGACATTGTTCACCTATTTATAGAGGAGAGGTACAACTTCATATGAAATTACAAGTATACCCACAAATTTACATACATGATTCACAAATGTTATAGGGGTATCATTGTCTTTTCTTTTTCTTTCTCACTGCACAAGTCTTAGACTTCTTCTCCTTCGTCGTCTCGCGCACAAAGCTCATTAGTCATCAAAGCTGACGGCCTCGGCGTACTCCTTCGCTGCTCTTATGCTCTACGGAAGCTTCTTCATATGTTGCTTCGGCTAAGGGTTAGCTTCGACCATCTTTTGCTACATGCCTAAAACACATTTTCTCAAGTTGAATGTGAGGTGTTTTGAGAATCGAAGATTAAATGAGGGCACATCGAGGTACTCACTAAGTTTGATTACATTGACAATGTTGAGTGGATCCGACTAGGGGGGGCGATGACTTAGTGTCGAAGTCTAAAGAGGATAAAGTTGTTGTTTTTCGAATCTCCTTAAAGGCTGGTCTTAGATTTCCTTTGCACAAGGTGATAGTTGTTGTTTTGAAGAGGTTTAATATATATATATATATATCTTCATCAGCTTACCCCAGATGTCATAGTGCGGATACGAGTTTTTATTTGGGTCGTACGAAGTTAAGGTGTTGAGCCTGATGATGAAGCTTTTTGCGAAGCTTTTTGCCAGATTCACGAATTGCACTTTCAGACAAAGGCAACCAGGGGCCTTCATAATAACTTCGGCTGCTATAATTTTGCTTACCGAAAAGGCATTATGTTTCCAACTCTTCCGTACCGAAGCAAATGGTCGAATGAATGGGCGAATAAGTGGTTCTATATGAAGAATAATTTGAAAGAGAGGGTTGATATCAAAGGAATCATTCAGACTCCTATTCACACATGCGTTAGGTATAAGAGACTGACTTGCTATATCAATTTTGAAGCTCAAGCTGCTATAGTTGCTTTTAATGTCATATGCACAAATATTGGAACAAGAGATCTTGTTCAGGGATATTTAGCGTTTAAAACATGGTCGCTAAGGGCTGAGTGGGAGGTGCTTCCAGGGGTTGTGCATGCCCCTAACCTCTATTTTAACAGCAGTGACCACCACATTAGGGTTTGGGTTTTGCTTAGATCATATCTGTCATCGAATAGTGTCGCCATCGGTTTGTGAGACCCCACCTCGTGATCAATGCAGTTTTGATTGTGTTCTTCATGTTCTTGGTGGTGTTCTTGATTGCGCTTGCATGGATAAACTTTTGTGGCGAGGTCACTCATGCGTCACAGGTGATAACCAACGGAGCAGTGGTGTAGTGACTGCGAGGATACGTTCGCTCCGAGCCTTGGATCATTAACGTCAAAATATCCACCCAATCAAGTTAGCATACCCAACGAAAGATCGGACCTTCCCCTCTATCACTCCCTCTCAAGTCATTCACTCCTAGAGACCTGACGTTGGTTTTACCTAGGTACTACTGGCATATAGCTCGTGCTAACGCTACGATCACACAAAGGGGAGGGGAGGGATCGATGGCAGTGGATGCGATGCGAGTGAGGGGAATGGGGCGGCGTGGAAGTGGAGGAGGGGGATGGCGGGGGTCATAGGGGAGGGGCAGGGATAATCTAAATAATATTGTCCATTGGATTTGAGAGAGTAAGGGATATAGGGTTATGCAACGATCTGAACTGTTGGTTTTGATGATGTGTTTAGTCTGGATGTAATTTGTTAGATGGATTTAGTGGAGGTTATTGGTGTGGGTTGATTGGTTGGATGGGTTTTACAAAGTTAAAATTGCTGGATTATATAGTTGTATATATTAAGGCTATTTCCAATCCTTAGTAACATACTTATTTAATACATGCCACATAAGCATGTTTGATGTCGTGACAATAGAGTTAAGAGGAAAGAGAAGAAAGTTGTATGCCTAAGTACTATTAAGGCTATTTCTACTACATAGTAACATACTTATTTAATACATGCCACATAAGCATTTTTGATGACGTGATAAGAGACTTAAGAGAAAAGAGAAGAAAGTTGAATCTTGATGGAGATACTGCTTGGGACAAGATCTTAGACATTGAAACTTGACATCTCATGCTCTCTTATATGTTAGTATTTAATATAAAAAACAATGTATAATACTATGCATTGGGATAGTTGTATCTCATATAATTTCACATGACGTGGCAGCTTTGGGCAGAGGCGAAGTCGGGATTTAAGTTTTGGGGGACAAATCAAATTGAGAGGGGGTGTTAAAAGATATTTTGCATTATTTATGTGGTGACTAGCTAAAAAATTACCCAGTGTTTGGTTGCAATGACAGGACGGGATGGGATGAAACAATCCCTCAAATAAGGTTGTTTGGTTCAGAGTCAAGGGTTGGGACAAGACTATCCCAGTGTTGTCCCCAATTATCCCTCAAAATTGGAGAGACGAGAGATGTCGGGGACCATAATTAGGGGTACCCCCAACACTCCTAAACTTGGCTGGTAATCACCATCAGCACAAGCTGCAGAAGCCTGATGGGCGCAATTCAGGTCAAGGCTCCGTCCACTCAAGGGACGCAATCTCGCCTCGCCCGAGCCCAGCCTCGGGCAGGAACAATAGACCCAGGCGGATTCATGCCTTGCCCGAGGGCCTCCTCAAGCAACGGGCGCACCCTCGACTCGCCCGAGGCCCAGCTCGGGCAGGCTTCGCAGTGAAGCAACCTTGGCCAGATCGCCTCGCCAACCGACCGTATCGCAGGAGCATTCAATGCAAGGATCGTCTGACACCTTATCTTGACGCACGTTCCTCAGTCGGCAGGGCCAAAGTGATCGCAGTCATTTCGCCCCTCCACTGACTGACCTGACAGGAAAACAACGTCGCCTGCCCTGCTCCGACTGCTGTGCCACCCGCCAGGTTTGAGGCTGACAGCAGCCGAGTCCAGCCTCAGGCACCACAGGAAGCTCCGCCTCGCCCGACCCCCAGGCTCGGCCCCCGCCTCGGCCTCGGAAGGTGGTCTCCACCTCGCCCGACCCCAGGGCTCAACCTCGACCTCGGCCTCGGAAGATGGACTTCGCCTCGCCCGACCCTAGGGCTCAACCTCGACCTCGGCCTCGGAAGGTGGTCTCCACCTCGCCCGACCCCAGGGCTCGGCCTCAACCTCGACCTCGGAGGAGTCTCCGCCTCGCCCGACCTTGGGCTCGGCTCGACCACGCCACAGGGGGGACCATCATTACCCTACCCCTAGCTAGCTCAGGCTACGGGGAACAAGACCGGCGTCCCATCTGGCTCACCCCGGTAAACAAGTAATGATGGCACCCCGTGTGCGCCCATGACGACGGCGGTTCTCAGCCCCCTACGGAAGCAAGGAGACGTCAGCAAGGTCCCGACAGCCCAACAGCTGTGCTTCTACAGGGCTCAAGCGCTCCTCCGACGGCCACGACATCGCATGCACAGGGCTCTAGCACCTCTCCGACAGCCACGTTGGCATGTACATAGGGCTCTGGCTCCTCTCTGCCGGACATGTTAGCATATTGCTACACCCCCCATTGTACACCTGGACCCTCTCCTTACATCTATAAAGGAAGGTCCAGGGCCCTCGTACGAGGAGGGTGGTCGCGCGAGAGTCTCTCTCTCCCTCGCGAATGCTTGTAACCCCCTACTGCAAGCGCATCCATTCTGGCGCAGGGCAACACGAAGTCATGGTTTTCCCCTCTTTGTGTTCCGTCTCGCGCCAACCCATCTGGGCTGGGGCACGCAGCGACAATTTACTCGTCGGTCCAGGGACCCCCCGGGGTCGAAACGCCGACAGTTGGCGCGCCAGGTAGGGGCCTGCTGCGTGTTGACGAACAACTTCCCGTCAAGTTCCAGATGGGTAGTCTCCGGCAACCTCTTCAACCCGGGACGCTACTCCGTTTCGGGAGTCTCGAGTTCATGTCCCTTGACGGCAGCTACGACATGGTACTCCTTCCTCCGCCGCGCGACAATGACAATGACGGTCGTCAGCCCGCCCGGCGGCGGCGGACTCGGCGACGTTTTCCCTCCATGGCGGAAGAGCAACATTCGGGTTTGTCCCGTCGCCTTCCTCGCTGCAGGAGAAGGAGGTGGGACAACCATGGCCAAGCAGGAGGCGGCACCTCGTCGGCTGTTGAGCGAGTCGACGACGCCGGCGCCCCAGCGGGGGACACGTCGGGCGTTGACCTCGCGTCTAAGACGAAGACGGGCGCTGTTTCCCCGCAACACGCCAACCCCAAGCGGACGGATGACGCCAGCACACTCGCGAAGGGCCTGCTAGGCGTTAGCCTCGTACCTGAGATAACGGTGCAGTCTGTCCCCGACACGACTTCGTCACCGTCCATCGATCGAGAGGTACCATCCGTTTTCCACCCCATGCCTTTTAGATTCAGCTTCGATTCGCCAAGTGACCCCGCTTCGGTGGACGCTTTCATAAAGGCATATCCTAACCTTCCGGGGTACCATATGTGGTCAACCTGGGACCGACTGACGACCATCTCGACCTACGGGCCCCCGGGCTCCGAGGAAGACGATGAGCCCGACTCTGGTTGGGATTTCTCCGGGCTCGGTAATCCTAGCGCCATGCGAGACTTCATGACCGCATGTGACTACTGCTTCTCCGATTGCTCCGATGATGGCCACAACCTTGACGACGAGGGCTGTGGTCCAAGTCGCGAATGTTTCCACATCGATCTAGGGGGTCTCGACGAAGGCAACCACCTTGGTATGCCGGAGGACGACGATCCCCCTAGGCCTGCGCCTCGCGTTGACATCCTTCGGGAGCTAGTTGTGGTCCCAGTCCCTGCGAGGGGTCAGGACACACAGCTCGAGCAAATCCGCGAGATGCAGGCCCAGCTTAACGAGGAAGCAGGACAACTTGTGCAGCTCCGGCAGAACATCGGGTAAGAGTGGGCAGGCCGAGCACTAGCCGGAGAAGCGTGTCATCTGGCCCAGGACGTCCAACACTGCATCACTGACGATGCCAGGGCAAGGCTGCCCCCGGCTTCCAGTGGGGTTGGCCAGAACCTGGCTGCAGCGGTAATACTACTTCGAGCGATGCCAGAGCCATCCACCACTGAGGGGCGGCGTATCCAGGGAGAACTCAAGAATGTCCTGGAGGATGTCGCGGTCCAACGGGCCGAGAGCTCTGGCTCCCGAAGGCAAGGGTACCCCCCGGAGCATCGCGTCGCGACTTCCCGATTCATGCGGGAGGCCTCGGTCCACACCGGGCGCATGCGGGACGCAACGCTTGCAGCCCCGGGACGCCTCGGCAACGAGCACCACCGCCGCGATCGTCGAGCCCACCTCGATGAGAAGGTGCGCCGAGGCTACCACCCCAGGCATGGGGGGCGCTACGACAGCTGGGAGGATCGGAGCCCCTCGCCCGAACCGCCTGGTCCGCAAGCCTTTAGCCGGACCATACAACGGGCATCGTTCCCGACCCGGTTCCGAGCCCCGACTACCATCACCAAGTACTCGGGGGAAACAAGGCCAGAACTGTGGCTTGCGGACTACCGGCTGGCCTGCCAGCTGGGTGGAACGGACGATGACAACCTCATCATCCGTAACCTCCCCCTGTTCCTCTCCGACGCCGCCCGTGCCTGGCTGGAGCATCCGCCTCCTGCGCAGATCTCCAACGTGTCGATCTAGTCAAAGCCTTCGCTGGAAACTTCCAGGGCACATACGTGCGCCTTGGGAACTCCTGGGATCTCCGAAGCTACCGCCAGCAGCCAGGAGAATCCATGCGGGACTACATCCGGCGATTTTCGAAGCAGCGCACCGAGCTGCCCAACATCACCGACTCAGATGTCATTGGCGCGTTCCTCGCCGGCACCACTTGCCGTGACCTAGTGAGCAAGCTGGGTCGCAAGACTCCCACCAGGGCGAGCGAGCTGATGGACATCGCCACCAAGTTCGCCTCTGGTCAGGAGGCGGTCGAGGCCATCTTCCGGAAGGACAAGCCGCCTCAGGGACGTCAGCAAGAAGACGTCCCCGAGGCATCCACCTAGCGCGGCACGAAGAAGAAGGCTAAGAAGAAGTCGCAAGCGAAACGCAACGCCGTCGACGCAGATCTTGTCGCCGCCACCGAGCACAAGAACCCTCGGAAGCCTCCCGGAGGGGCCAACCTGTTCGACAAGATGCTCAAGGAGTCGTGCCCCTATCATCAGGGTCTCGTCAAGCACACCCTTGAGGAATGCGTCATGCTTCGGCGCTACTTCCATAAGGCCGGGCCCCCGGCAGAAGGCCACGACAACGGCAAGAAGGAGGGCAACAAGGCTGAGGAGTTCCCCGAGGTCCATGACTGTTTCATGATTTATGGTGGGCAAGTGGCGAACGCCTCGGCTCGGCACCGCAAGCAGGAGCGTCGAGAGGTCTGCTCGATGAAGGTGGCGGCGCCAGTCTACCTAGACTGGTCCGACAAGCCCATCACCTTCGACCAAGGCGACCACCCCGATCGCGTGCCGAGCCTAGGAAAGTACCCACTCGTTGTCGACCCCTTCATCGGCAACGTCAGGCTCACCAAGGTCCTCATGGACGGAGGCAGCAGCCTCAACATCATCTACGCCGAGACCCTCGGGCTCTTGCAGATCGATCTGTCCACGATCCGGGCCGGTCCGGCGCCCTTTCACGGGATCATCCCCGGGAAGCGTGTCCAGCCCCTTGGACAACTTGATCTGCCCGTCTGCTTCGGGACTCCCTCCAACTTCCGAAAGGAAACCCTCACGTTCGAGGTGGTCGGGTTCCGAGGAACCTACCACGCAGTGCTGGGGAGACCATGCTACGCCAAGTTCATGGCCGTCCCCAACTACACCTACTTCAAGCTCAAGATGTCGGGCCCCAACGGGGTCATCACCGCCGGATCCACGTACTGACACGCGTACGAATGCGACGTGGAGTGCGTGGAGTACGCTGAGGCCCTCGCCGAATCCGAGGCCCTCATCGCCGACCTGGAGTGCCTCTCCAAGGAGGTGCCAGATGCGAAGCGCCACGCCGGCAACTTCGAACCAGCAGAGGCGGTTAAGTCCGTCCCTCTCGACCCCAGCAACGACGCCTCCAAGCAAGTCTGGATCGGCTTCGAGCTCGACCCCAAATAGGAAGCAGTGCTCGTCGACTTTCTCCGCGCGAACGTCGAGGTTTTTGCGTGGAATCCCTCGGACATGCCTGGCATACCGAGGGATGTCGCCGAGCACTCGCTGGATATCCGAGCTGGAGCCCGACCCGTGAAGCAGCCTCTGCGCCGATTCGACGAAGAAAAGCGCAGAGCCATAGGCGAGGAGATCCATAAGCTGATGGCCGCAGGGTTCATCAAAGAGGTATTCCATCCCGAATGGTTAGCCAACCCTGTGCTTGTGAAAAAGAAAGGTGGGAAATGGAGGATGTGTGTAGAATACACTGGTCTAAACAAAGCATGTCCGAAGGTTCCCTACCCTCTGCCTCGCATCGATCAAATCGTGGATTCCACTGCTGGGTGCGAAACCCTGTCATTCCTCGATGCCTACTCAGGGTATCACCAAATCAGGATGAAAGAGTCCGACCAGCTCGCGACCTGTTTCATCACACCCTTTGGCATGTACTGCTATATTACTATGCCATTTGGTTTGAGGAATGCAGGCGCGACATACCAAAGTTGCATGAACCACGTGTTCGGAGAGCACATCGGCCGAACGGTCGAGGCTTACGTCGATGACATCGTAGTCAAGACGAGGAAAGCCTCCGACCTCCTCTCCGACCTTGAAATGACCTTCAAGTGTCTGAGGGCGAAGGGCGTGAAACTTAACCCCGAGAAGTGTGCCTTCGGAGTCCCCCGAGGCATGCTCCTGGGGTTCATCGTCTCCGAGCGGGGCATCGAGGCCAACCCGGAGAAAATCGCGGTCGTCACCAACATGGGGCCTATCAAAGACTTGAAAGGAGTACAGAGGGTCATGGGATGCCTTGCGGCTCTGAGCCGCTTCATCTCGCGCCTCGGCGAAAGAGGCCTACCCCTGTACCGCCTCTTAAGGAAGACCAAGCGCTTCACTTGGACCCCCGAGGCCGAGGAAGCCCTCGGGAACTTAAAGGCGCTCCTTACAAGCACGCCCATCTTGGTGCCCCCCCGCTGCGGGAGAAGCCCTCTTGATCTACGTAGTCGCAACCATTCAGGTGGTCAGCGCCGCGATCGTGATCGAGAGACGAGAGGAAGGGCATGCACTGCTCGTCCAGAGGCTGGTCTACTTCATCAGTGAAGTACTATCCGAGACCAAAATCCGCTACCCGCAAATTCAGAAGCTACTGTACGCGGTAATTTTGACACGGTGAAAGTTGAGACACAACTTCGAGTCTCATCCGGTGACTGTGGTGTCATCCTTCCCCCTGGGGGAGATCATCCAGTGCCGAGAGGCCTCGGGTAGGATAGCAAAGTGGGCGGTGGAGATCATGAGCGAGACAATCTCGTTCGCTCCTCGGAAGGCCATCAAGTCCCAAGTCCTGGCAGACTTTGTGGCTGAATGGGTCGACACCCAGCTTCCAACAGCTCCGATCCAGCCGGAACTCTGGACCATGTATTTCGACGGGTCGCTGATGAAAACAGGAGCGGGTGCGGGCCTGCTCTTCATCTCACCCCTCGGGAAACACCTCCGCTACGTGTTGTGCCTCCATTTCCCGGCGTCAAACAACATGGCCGAGTACGAGAGTCTGGTTAACGGGTTGCGCATCGCCATCGAGCTAGGGGTTCGGCGCCTCGACGCTCATGGCGACTCACAGCTTGTCATCGACCAAGTCATGAAGAACTCCCACTGCCGCGACCCGAAGATGGAGGCCTACTGCGACGAGGTTCGGCGCCTGGAAGACAAGTTCTACGGGCTCGAGCTCAACCACATCGCTCGACGGTACAACGAGACTGCAGATGAGCTGGCTAAAATAGCCTCGGGTCGGACAACGGTTCCGCCGGACATCTTCTCCCGAGACCTACATCAACCCTCCGTCAAGACCGACGACACGCCCGAGCCCGAGGAGGCCTCGGCCCAGCCCGTGGCACCCTCGGCCGCCGAAGGTGAGGCACTGCGCGTCGAGGAAGAGCGGAATGGGGTCACGCCTAATCGAAACTGGCAGACCCCGTACCTGCAATATCTCCACCGAGGAGAGCTACCCCTCGACAAAGCCGAAGCTCGGCGACTGGCGCGGCGCGCCAAGTCGTTCGTCTTACTGGTTGACGAGAAGGAGCTCTACCACCGCAGCCCCTTAGGCATCCTCCAACGATGCATATCCATCGCCGAAGGTCAGGAGCTATTGCAAGAAATACACTTGGGGGCTTGCGGTCACCACGCAGCACCTCGAGCCCTCGTTGGAAACGCCTTCCGACAGGGTTTCTACTGGCCAACCACGGTGGCCGACGCCACTAGGATTGTACGCTCCTGCCAGGGGTGTCAATTCTACGCAAGACAGACACACCTGCCCGCTCAGGCCCTGCAAACAATACCCATCACCTGGCCATTTGTTGTGTGGGGTCTGGACCTCGTCGGTCCCTTGCAGAAAGCACCCGGGAGCTTCACGCACCTGCTGGTCGCTATCGACAAATTCTCCAAGTGGATCGAGGTCCGACCCCTAAACAGCATCAGGTCCGAGCAGGCGGTGGCGTTCTTCACCAACATCATCCATCGCTTTGGGGTCCCAAACTCCATCATCACCGACAACGGCACCCAATTCACTGGCAGGAAGTTCCTGGACTTCTGCGAGGACCACCACATCCGTGTGGACTGGGCCGTCGTAGCTCACCCCATGACGAATGGGCAGGTAGAGCGTGCCAACGATATGCTCCTACAAGGACTAAAGCCGAGGATCTACAACGACCTCAACAAGTTCGGCAAGCAATGGATGAAGGAACTACCCTCGGTAGTCTGGAGTCTGAGGACGACACCAAGCCGAGCCACGGGCTTCTCGCCGTTCTTTCTAGTCTATGGGGCCGAGGCTATCTTGCCCACAGACTTAGAATACGGTTCCCCGAGGACGAAGGCATACGACGACCGAAGCAACCAGACCAGCCGAGAAGACTCACTGGACCAACTGGAAGAGGCTCGGGACATGGCCTTACTACACTCGGCACGGTATCAGCAGTCTCTGCGACGCTACCACGCCCGAGGGGTTCGGTCCTGAGACCTCTAGGTGGGGGACTTGGTACTTTGGCTGTGACAAGACGCCCAAGGGCGCCACAAGCTCACTCCCCCCTGGGAAGGGCTGTTCATCATCGCCAAGATTTTGAAGCCCGGAACGTACAAGCTGGCCAACAGTCAAGGCGAAATCTACAACAACGCTTGGAACATCCGACAGCTACGTCGCTTTTACCCTTAAGATGTTTTCAAGTCGTTCATATACCTCGTTCTCTTTACATACACAAATAAAGTCTAACCGTCAAGGAAGGGTCAGCCTTGCCTCGGCAAAGCCCGACCCTCCCTCGGGGGCTAGAAGGGGGGAACCCCCTTTGCGTCAAAAATTTTCCTCGAAAAAAGCCTTTCTGCCAAAACGTCTTTTGCGCTTTTCGATTGCTTCGATAGAGGGGTCCTGAAAACAACGGAGTACACGTAAGCGGCGAGGCCGATCAAGCCGAGGGACTCCTACGCCTCCGGGATACGGATACCTCACTCATCACCTTCCGCGATAAGTAACTCTCGCTCGGATAAGCGACTCTGCTGCCGAGCAAGTCTTAACGCTCAAAACCCTTTCTGGCGAAACGATTTTTCGTGCCTTCTCGACTATATCGATAACATAATCCTGCGAACGAGTAAGAGTACACGTAAGTGGCAAGGCCGACCGAGCCGAGGGACTCCTACGCTTCCGGGATACGGATACCTCACTCATCACCTTCCGCGATAAGTAACTCTCGCTCGGATAAGTGATTCTGCTACCGACAAACAAGTCCTGATACTCGAAACAAGAGGAAAAGAAACACAACTTTATAACACGACAATGATATGTTTGGGCCTCGGCGGCCGCAAAAAACATACGCACACTATAGACAAACTCTCCCTGCAGGTTCAGACATCAACAGAGGGAGCAGCAGCACCCTCGGCATCGTCTCCACCTTCGTCGGAATCTGGCCCGGCCTCGAACGACGACACGGGCGGAGGATCTCCACCTCGAAGGGAGATGTCAGCACCGCGCCTGGGCCATCGCCGCCAGGGTCTCCTCCAGGAACCCGGCCCGAGCAGACGGCTCGGCTGGTCGCTCCGTAGCCTCAGCCAGCTGTCCCTCGAGGACATCAGCCCGGCTCATGGTCTTGGCAGCCTGACTCCGGGGTTGGTCCCGCCAGTGGACGACCTAGCCAGGTTCCAGCCGCCGCTGCTACACCTCCTTGGCCTGGGAAGTCACCTGCTCCTAGGCCGATGAAGCTTCTTCTCGAGTCGACTCCGCCTCTGTCCACGCTGACATCGCTGCCTCCGGCTTCGGCTCATCGTAGAGCAGCCGAGGGTTTCTTTAACTGAGCAAGAGAAGCCTTGGGTGGCAAGGCCGACCGAGCCGAGGGACTACTACGCCTCCGGGATATGGATACCTCACTCGTCACCTTCCACACAGGGCAACTCACACTTGGTTAAGCGGTTCAGCTAGCCGACAGGCGAGTCCTGGTGCTCGAAATGAGGAAGAAACACGGTATTGCACTCAAATACCTAGATGTTTAGGCCCCGACAGCCACAATGAACAGACACCGGCCCTCAAGGTGCCATTACAAACGGAACTCTGGTTCCACTCCCGTGGGTACGAACAACCCCCACATCGGAGGGCCTGCGGGACGATAAAACTCCAGGTGACTCGCCGGCGACCTCTGCATCAGCAGCGATGGTCCCGGGGCGAACGCTGCCGCTGGAAGGCTCTCGTTCATGTCCCCTCGCGGGTGACGAGAACCAGCTATTAAAGCTAAAGAGCCGGAGGCCCGCAGCGCAGGTGACGCCGACGATCTTGTCGGCGGAGAAACCTTCTCCGGCTGCCACCACCTCAGCACCGACGGCGGCGTCCACCTGCCCACCAACACCGCACCAACGAGCGTCGGCCGCCCCAAAGAGCACCGGCAGGTCCTCACTCCTGTCCTCGCCGCGAAAACGAGAACGGGACCATCCCAGAACACGAGTACCGCCCTCACAGCGTACGGCGTGTTGTGAGACCCTCCGGTGCGGCCAGCCACAGTCGCCCGGGCAGAGGACGGAATGCTGCACCCTGGCTGGGCAGCAGCAGTTCGCCTTCCCCCGCATGGCTGGAGGACGCCTCCTCCGCAGAGCTGGAGGATGGTTTCCACCCCCAGATGCCGGAGGAAGAAGCGGGACGCCAGCCCACGCGAAGGCAGGCCCCGCCTCGCCTCGCTCCCCGCCCCAACAAGGATGATGAAGATCCTTGAAGCTGAGGGCGGGGCAGAGGCCGCAGCCCGGTTTGCTTCTCCCCACCATCAAACCGATGGTCACCATCCTGCGTGACCATTGGTGAGGGAATGCAGCCGGGCTGCCTGATGAAAATCCTTGAAGCCGAGCGATGGCTGAAAGGTGCCAACCTCCGCGAGGTTACGCTCCTCCAACAACAAGACGAAGGCAACGCGGGTGCTCCCCATCCGGGGGCTCGGAAGGAGGAAGGGCGCAATGCATGAGGGGAGTGCAAAGGCATGGCTGAAAGCATCTAGGCCCCTGGTTGGTTTTAGTGATTAATGACAACGTAATATTATATGTGACTAACGTATGTTTTGCAGAGACAAATGGTAAGTTAGGTCGCATGACAGGTAGAAGTACTACAACGGTGAAAACAATCCCGGAGATAAGAACTCGAAGCGACGGCTAAAACGACGAAACAAAAGGCAAAGGTCTACGGCGTCCGAGTGTCAAGGAGATGTGGACACTCGCGATTTAATTAGGTCTTTTATTCTCTTTTAGCCGTACTATAAAGAGGGGTTGTCAATGAGTAGTTTGACCAAGAGAGTTCTAGTGTAGTGTTGGTGCACAATCACACTCACATACAGTGCTAGGTGTCACTCTAGAACTCACTCACAAGTTAGAACGAAAACCGATTTGAAAATCAGCTGAAAAACAAGAGTTAGGGTTTCTGTCCCTGGGGCACCGGACTGTCCGGTGTGCACCGGACTGTTCGGTGCACCCTCTGCCAGGTGGGGCCAGGCTGGTCCGAGGAAGAAGCTTCCTCCACAGAAAACCCGAGAGCGCCAGTTTCAGAGTTGAATTTTAGTGGCGCACCGGACATCGCACCGGACTGTCCGGTGTACACCGGACAGTGACTGTTCACTGTCCGGTGTGCCATGAGTCCAACGGCTAGCTGTCAGAACTAGCCGTTGGAAACGACCGTTGGCGCACCGGTGGCGCACCGGACTGTCCGGTGCGCCAGTGCGCAGAAAGTTGCTTGTAACGGCTAGTTGGTGGGTGAGGGCTATTTATACCCCTTCCACCCACCATATTCAATGTCTTGCACTCCACATTTATTCCAGCACATTGCTAGAGCATTGCAAGCACCAAAAGCCTAGTGAGGAGATTAGAGAATCTTAATCCGCGTTTGTTCCTCATTAGCGCTAGTGAGAGCCACCTAGATCACACACCACTTGCATTAGGCTTCTCTTGGTCAAGCGAAAGTCTACGGCTTGTTACTCTTGGTGATCGGCATCACCTAGACGGCTTGGTGGCGTTGGCAGCTCGGTGATCACCGTGAAGATCTTGTTGGTGACCCGACTCAAGTTTGTAAGCGGTCTCGAGGGATCCACCGTGCCGGAGTGGCAAAGGATCATCTCGTAGTGAGCACTTGGTTCTTGCGAGGACCAAGGGGGAGCGATACCCTTGCGCGGGTGCTCCAACGAGGACTAGTGAAGAGTGCCGACTCTTCGATACCTCGAGAAAAATTGGAGGAGTCTTCTAAACTTTGCTTTACATTCTGCACTTAATTCAAGCACTTTACATTGTGTATTTGTTTAGCAAGTATTTGAAGTATTGTCTTAGCATTGTTGCATTTCTAGTATTATATTCTTAGTGCTAGTTGTTGGGGTGAAGTTGGGCTCTTGCTTAGCTCTTGCTTAGGTTTTAATTAGTGTTGATTTTTAGAAAAGCCCAATTCACCCCCCCCTCTTGGGCATCGTGATCCTTTCAGTGGCTACCACCCAGGGGGTCGATCCCTTTTTAAAGGCGACTCTCCCCACTCGCGTCCTCAGGCGTCGCGGACTAAGTCTTCACCGACGTGCTCTAGAGTCCTCCCCCTACGACACGGGGGTTGGGTCCCACGCGTCATGCAAACTGGCCCAGGACAGAAGAAGCCGAACCGCCACGCGCGGAGCGTGTAACCACCCCGCGGTTACAAGCACTCCTCCACCTTCGCCTAAACCAGCGGGTGAAAGGGTGGACCGCCATGCAGGTGGCATGCAACTGCACCACGGGGACGCACCCTTTCGACTTCGACGCATCCAGCATGGAGGCCTAGGCTCACACATCATGTAACCGGCACGCCGGTTACTACGTGTGAAAAACTGCACCGCCACTTGCGCCAATACCGCGCCTTCTCGACTGTGGAACCGGTGCCGCGACTCGAGGCAACCCTGCGCATGGCCCAACAGTGCCAACCAAGCACATCGGTCACGGGTCAGTCAGCCGCGGGAGAAGGCGCGACGGTCGAAATGGCCAAAAGTGGGCCGGCAGTAATGGCGGCAGCAGGCGGGCGAAAGCAGCAGTCAAACCGTCTGCAGGCTCACATCCCCTCCTGGAGCAGCAGGGGAGCCCTCTCCCACGACGTGAAGACGACGCGCCTGTGTTCCGTCCCTCGAACGACTCGCGCACGCACAATGGCTACTCCGCGAACCACCCGTCCCGTCGCATTAACTCCGCGGCAGGGCAGGCGACACCTTTGGCATGCGAAGCGGGCGACGTTTCACCTCCGCCATGATGACCGCGTCAAAAAAGGTGTGCCACATTGTTTAATTTTGTATCCTTTTCCTCTTCCCCTTTCTCTCTCTTGCTACAGGGACCGGAAAGGGGATATTTCGAAAGGGATCCTTCTCCGCGAAGGAAGCGGGCCCCGAGCCCTTCTACTGATCAGGGGTTCGAAGGATGGCCCCTCGGAAGGGTTCGACAGCCACCCCAAAGCACTCGGGCTTCAGGCTCATTACTGATCAGAGGTTCGAAGGCTGGCCCCTCGGAAGGGTTCGACAGTCGCCTCATAGCACTTGGGCTCCGTGCCCACTACTGATCAGGGGTTCAAAGGCTGGCCCCTCGAAGGGTTCGATAGCCGCCCCAGAACACGCAGAGCGAGGGATGACTCTGGTACGTCCGATACATGGCCGAGGCTCAGGCTATGCTCCCGAGGTACCCTAGGACATTTCTGAGACCAGCAGGAGCGATTCTGTAACGGAATCCCATCAGAGGGAGGCATCGAGCCCTCGGACCCTATCAAACGGGGCCGGGTCCGGCAAATCACCTGTAGGTACTTTTGGAGCGCGCCTCTGGGCCACTAGCCAACCCTTATCGAACGGGGCACGAGCGTCCACTCAGATCACCCGTTAGCAACTCACTGGAGACACCATGTTCGGCGCCCTCTGAGGGCAACATGGCGCTTTCCCCCTCCTCCTTGTGGAAAGGCGACGAAGGGGCATATGATAAAAGCCGAGTCAGTCCTTGATCGTCCTCTCGCTCTGTGCAGAGGCTCGGGGGCTGCTCTCGCAAACCCGGCTTCGGCCAAACCGTTGACAGCGTCAACAAACTAGCCCGAGAACTTGGAACCTGACCATGCACCCGGGCTACGATCAGATCGCATGAGGGAACAACCAGACCGGCCGAGGCATCACGAAAGGCATTAAGACCTCAGAGGAGTCAAACCACTCCTCTGAGGCCTCGGGGGCTACACCCGGCGGGTGCGCTCGCGCGCACCCACCGGAACAAAATGTAACCGAGAAAGGCCGGTCCCCTTGCAAAAAAGTGCGACAAAGCCTCCAAGCGAGTACCAACACTCCCTTTGAGGCTCAGGGGCTACTGTCGGGGACCATAATTAGGGGTACCCCCAACACTCCTAAACTCGGCTGGTAATCACCATCAGCACAAGCTGCAGAAGCCTGATGGGCGCAATTCAGGTCAAGGCTCCGTCCACTCAAGGGACGCAATCTCGCCTCGCCCGAGCCCAGCCTCGGGCAGGAACAGTAGACCTAGGCGGATTCACGCCTCGCCCGAGGGCCTCCTTAAGCAACGGGCGCACCTTTGACTCGCTCGAGGCCCAGCTCGAGCAGGCTTAGCAGTGAAGCAACCTTGGCTAGATCGCCTCGCCAACCGACCGTATCGTAGAAGCATTCAATGCAAGGATCGCCTGACACCTTATCCTGACGCACGTTCCTCAGTCGGCAGGGCCAAAGTGACCGCAGTCATTTCTCCCCTCCACTGACTGACCTGACAGGAAAACAGCGCTGCCTGCCCTGCTCCTACTGCTGTGCCACCCTCCAGGATGAGGCTGACAGCAGCCGAGTCCAGCCTCAGGCACCACAGGAAGCTCCGCCTCGCTCGACCCTAGGGCTCGGCCCCCGCCTCGGCCTTGGAAGGTGGTCTCCGCCTCGCCCGACCCCAGGGCTCAGCCTCGACCTCAGCCTCGGAAGATGGACTCCGCCTCACCCGACCCCAGGGCTCGGCCTCGACCTCGACCTCGAAAGGTGGTCTCCGCCTCGCCCGACCCCAGGGCTCAGCCTCAACCTCGACCTCGGAGGAGTCTCCACCTCGCCCGACCTTGGGCTCGGCCCGACCACGCCACAGGGGGGAACATCATTACCCTACCCCTAGCTAGCTCAGGCTACGGGGAACAAGACCGGCGTCCCATCTGGCTTGCCCCGGTAAACAAGTAATGATGGCACCCCGCGTGCGCCCATGACGACGGCGGTTCTCAGCCCCCTACGGAAGCAAGGAGACGTCAGCAAGGTCTCGACAGCCCCGACAGCTGTGCTTCTACAGGGCTCAAGCGCTCCTCCGATGGCCACGACATCGCATGCACAGGGCTCTAGCACCTCTCCGACAGCCACGTTGGCATGTACATAGGGCTCTGGCTCCTCTCTTCCAGACACGTTAGCATATTGCTACACCCCCCATTGTACACCTGGACCCTCTCCTTACATCTATAAAAGGAAGGTCCAGGGCCCTCGTACGAGGAGGGTGGTCGCGCGGGAGTCTCTCTCTCCCTCTCTCTCCCTCGCGAACGCTTGTAACCCCCTACTGCAAGCGCATCCACTCTAGCGCAGGACAACACGAAGCCGTGGTTTTCCCCTCTTTGTGTTCCGTCTCGCGCCAACCCATCTGGGCTAGGGCACGCAACGACAATTTACTCGTCGGTCCAGGGACCCCCCCGGGGTCGAAACGTCGACAAGAGAGTACACCAGGGGACGTCCCTGTACTAACTGTTGAAAGTCGCCTAGAGGGGGTGGATAGGCGGAATCTAAAAATTATAAAGTTAATCACACACTACAAGCCGGAGTTAGCGTTAGAATTAAATTCGAGTCCGAGAGAGAGAGGGGAAAACAAATCAACTAAGAAATAAAGCGGATGAACACGGTGATTTGTTGTACCGAGGTTCGGTTCTAAAGAACCTAGTCCCCGTTGAGGTGGTCACAAAGACCGTGTCTCTTTCATCTAGACCGAGTGAGCTTTCTCCTTAATCAAACGGGTCACTTAGACCCCACAAGGACCACCACACACTTGGTGTCTCTTGCTTTGATTACAAGTCACTTAAGAACAAGAATGAGGAAGGAAGAAAGCGATCCAAGAGACAAGAGCGCAAAGAACACGAACAAAACACTCTCTCTAGTCACTAGGTGTTTGGAGTGAATTTGGGACTTGGAGAGGCTTTGATTCTTTTGAATTGTGTCTAGTAGTGAATGCACTAGCTCTTGTATTGAATGTGAAGTGCTGGAAACTTGGATGCTTGGAGTAGAGGTGGTTGGGGGTATTTATAGCCCTCAACCACCAATTGACCGTTGGGGCAGGCTGCTGTCAATGGGCGCACCGGACAGTCTGGTGCGCCACCGGACACTATTCATCTGATCCGCGCTTTTGCAGTCGACCGTTGCACCGAAGAGCCGTTGCTCCGCTGGTGCACCGGACAGTCCGGTGATTTATAGAGGAGCACGCCCAGAGAAACCCGAGGGTGGCGAGTTTGGAACTATACGGTCCTGGTGCACCAGACACTGTCCGGTGCGCCAGACCAGGGCACTCTCGGTTCCTTTGCTCATTTATATTTGAACCCTTTCTTCGATCTTTATTGATTTGTGTTGAACCTTATGCACCTGTAGATCATATAATCTATAGCAAACTAGTTAGTCCAATATTTGTGTTGGGCATTCAACCACCAAAATTAATACTGGGAAAAGGTTAACCCTATTTCCCTTTCAATCTCCCACTTTTTGGTGATTGATGCCAACACAAACCAAAGCAAATATATAAGTGCATAATTGAACTAGTTTGTATAAGGTAAGAGCATAGGTTGCTTGGAATTAAACCAATTTATTATTTCATTAGATATGAATGGATTGCTTTCTTTTATTTAACATTTTGGACCACGCTTGCACCACTTGTTTTGTTTTTGCAAATTCTTTTTGGAAGGTCTTTTCAAAATCCTTTTGAAAATATTCAAATATATATGAATAAGATTGCAAGGAGCATTTTTAAGATTTGAAATTTCTCCCCCTATTTCAAATATTTTTCCTTTGACTAAACAAAACTCCCCCTGAATGAAATTCTCCTCTTACCTTTCAAGAGGGTTTTAATAGATACCAATTGGAAGTGTGTAGTTTAGATGCCAATTTTGAAAATATACCAATTTGAAACATATCAATAAAAATTTTCGAAAGGTGGTGGTGCGGTCCTTTTGCTTTGGGCTAATACTTTCTCCCCCTTTGGCATTAATCGCCAAAAACGGAGACTTTGTGAGCCCTTTTTGCTTTCTCCTCCATTGGTACAAGTAAATATGAGTGAATGATTATACCAACCGAAGAGTGGCGTGGAGTGACGACGAAGGATACCGGTAGAGTGGAGTGGAAGCCTTGTCTTCGTCGCATTCTCCATTTCCCTTTCAATCTACGACTTAGCATAGAAATACACTTGAAAACACATTAGTCGTAGTCATAAAAGAGATATGATCAAGGTATAAAAATGAGCTATGTGTGCAATGTTTCAATCAAAATTCCAAGAATCAAGTATATTTAGTTCATTCCTAAGTTTGCTAAAGGTTTTCTCATCTAATGGTTTGGTGAAGATATCAGCTAATTGTTCTTTGGTGCTAACATAAGCGATCTCGATATCCCCCCTTTGTTGGTGATCCCTCAAAAAGTGATACCGAATGTCTATGTGCTTAGTGCGACTGTGTTCAACGGGATTATCCGCCATGCGGATTGCACTCTCATTGTCACATAGGAGAGAGACTTTGCTCTATTTGTAGCCATAGTCCCTGAGGGTTTGCCTCATCCAAAGCAATTGTGCACAGCAATGGCCTGTGGCAATATACTCGGCTACGGCGGTAGAAAGAGCTACTGAGTTTTGTTTCTTTGAAGCCCAAGACACCAGAGATCTCCCCAGAAACTGGCAAGTCCCTGATGTGCTCTTCCTATCAATTTTACACCCTGTCCAATCGGCATCGGAGTATCCTATTAAATCAAAAGTAGATCCCTTGGGGTACCAAAGTC
Organism: Zea mays; assembly: GCF_902167145.1. Lineage (NCBI taxonomy): Eukaryota > Viridiplantae > Streptophyta > Magnoliopsida > Poales > Poaceae > Zea > Zea mays. The sequence continues at coordinate 109,373,663 of NC_050105.1, read as the reverse complement.
CAAACTTAGGAGTGTAGACTAAATATCTCATGATTCTTTTCACGACCCTAAGGTGAACTTCCTTAGGATCGGCTTAGAACCTTGCACACATGCATACGGAAAGCATAATGTCCGGTCAAGATGCACATAAATAGAGTAAAGATCCTATCATCGACCGATATACCTTTTGATCTACGGACTTACCTCCCGTGTCGAGGTCGAGATGCCCATTAGTTCCCATGGGTGTCTTGATGGGCTTGGCACCCTTCATTCCAAACTTGGTAAGTATGTCTTGTATGTATTTTGTTTGGCTGATGAAGGTGTCGTCTTGGAGTTGCTTGACTTGAAATCCTAGGAAATACTTCAACTCCCCCATCATAGACATCTCAAATTTTTGAATCATGATCCTACTAAACTCTTCACAAGTAGATTTGTTAGTAGACCCAAATATGATATCATCGACATAAATTTGGCATACAAACAAATCTTTTGCAATAGTTTTAGTAAAGAGAGTAGGATCATCTTTACCGGCTTTGAGGCCATTAGTGATAAGGAAATCTCGCAGACATTCATACCATGCTCTTGGGGCTTGCTTGAGCCCATAAAGCGCCTTTGAGAGTTTATAAACATGGTTAGGGTACTCACTATCTTCAAAGCCGGGAGGTTGCTCAACATAGACCTCTTCCTTGATTGGTCCATTGAGGAAGGCACTTTTCATGTCCATTTGATAGAGCTTAAAGCCATGGTAAGTAGCTGTAACACCCTAAAATCCTATTTTGGTATTTGAGAAAAATTTACTAAAGATTTACAATTTAAAAGTGTATTTCTAATAAGTTTATCAATTGAAATATTTTCCTAAAGTTAAATAAAAAGTTAATATAAATTTTGGCTATGTATTTGAACTAATTTCCCAACTAAACAATATGGTGAGGTATTTTATATAAATCATGTGTTATTGAATTATATGTTTTTTTGACATGGACAAAGCAATCAATATAAATATATAATTTATACTTGCATTGTCATGCTGGGATTTCTGTTTGATGCATCAAATATATGCTTGAAATTCAGAATCAAACTTAGGATTGAATTCAAATTTAGAATTTGGAAATTTAAATAGAAAGAAAAACAAAAAATAAAAAGAAAATGAGACCTCTACCACTCTTGGGCCCAAATCACCCCAGAACCGCAGCCCACCGTGCGCCAGAAAAGCCACGCTGACGCGCGGGACCCGCCCGGTTAGCCACTCTACGCCCCGCTCACCCCCCCTCAATCACTGCTGCGCTGGCCCCACCGGTCATGCTTTGGAACTCCTCTCACGCGCGCACATGTCGCTGTGCGGTGGGACCGGGGTGTCAGCCCTGTCTTCATCCTCCTGAGCTCCTCGGTCGCGTAGGCTTTGCCTCAGTGCCGCGCAAATCTGGTCGCCAGGCCCCAAATCATGTCGCGAACCTCGGGGATCTTGCTTGTCCGCTACACGCGCGCCCTCGGTAAACCGCCCAACAACCTCCGCCGCTCACGTTGATTTGGCGCGAGCAGTACACCAAACCATCGCGGATCTCGCGGCGTGCTCCGACTCGGAATTTGGGCGCCGTCGGGGTAACAACCAGGCGGAGCTCGCGGCGAATTTTCAAGCAATGGCTTGCGCTCCTCAACGGTCTCCGCCCATCTATAAAACCATGGCGTGGGTTTCCCCTCCCCCTCATCTTTCTCCTCTGTGTACCGCGCGACATGTGAGAGTGTGGGCGTGGTAGACCGAACCAGGGCGGAATCCGTTCACCGCGGTTTGGCCTTCTCGCCAGTGTCTTGCTCCTCGTGACAGCACCGGAGGGGCCGCTTGGGCGAAGGGAGTCGCCCGTGGTCTCGCCATACCCGACTGGATCACGGAGCACCGGCGATTCCTCGTCGTCGTGGGACTTCGTTGCTGCGCCGCATAGTGTCGCGGTCGGGCTTCCTGTGTCGATAATTGCTCACGGTAAGATCTCCCATTGGTTTGTTGCAACCCTAGCATAGTTTAACACCAGTCAATTTGGTAATTGGTGCACTGCGGTGCAAACCGGGCTTCCGCCGGCCATGGCGCCGCCGTGGGTCACCGCTGTGGCCGTGAGAGAGAGCTAAGAGAGAAGATTAGATCGGGCAGTGATCGGGACCGTCCGATAACCATCTTACGGTCGAGATAGAGCACGAGGATACCCTTTCGGTTATTGATCGTGAACCGTTGGATGGGATCTGACGGACCCGATCCGATCTCGCTTTCATAAAATAACCACCGTCAGATTCGAATCCGATGGCGTGGAATGGATACCGGTTCGTTTAAAACGACCTTCTAATCTTAGTCGTCGCGTGGAGATCCAATGGCCGAGATCCATCTGAACCCCTTGCAGTCGCGCATATTGCATATAAAACCCTCGGGTTTAGGGTTTTGAACCCGCGATCCTCTGAGTACTATTCGTTGTGTCTCGGTAAACTTGCGCCAGAACCCTTGCACTCTCTGGAAAATGACGCCCAGTCCAGAACCCGTTTAAAATGTATAAATGAATTAGTAAATGTATTTTTAATACAAAAACAATTCCTAGAACTTAGTTAATTCATAGAAAATTTATATGAACTCCAAATTACCCCATTCCAGTTCCTAAAATTTTATAATATTATCCTCTATCATTTAGTGCCTCTGTTTAGCCATGAAACTTGAATTAAAAATGTTCAAACGAACTAATCTATTCTAGGTGCTTAATAATTTCAGAAATTCATAACTTAGTAACCATAACTCTAATTTTAGTAATTCTCAAACTCACGATCTCTTAGCAACGCGTAGATTATTATTACACAATTTATTCTTATGTTTGTTGTAATGTTAATTTTGCCTATACCATGCTTGTTTGTATTGCTACGACTAGCGCGAGGTTACGAGTCACCTGAAGATCATCCTGTTACCTGGAATCTCAAGTCCCAGGCAAGTTGTGCCCTTGACCACTTTTTACACAATAATGTTCTTTAATATCATTTATTCATGCATAGGTTAATTTTGATGGGACCCAATAGGTTACCCTAGATTGTTTATCTCATTACCTTGTTTACCCCTGAATCACTTGGGTAGGTTGCTATTGCTTTACATGGATTTGGGATAATTATTTATCATATCTATGTTCCAGTTATTTTGTTATTCTATTTATGTTCATGTCAAGATCATTAATGTTAATTGGAACATAGAGCTTAACTTGAGAAACACGTGCCACCACAAGGGTTTATGGACGCCCTTGGCTGATTAATTAGGAAAGCTAGCGGAAGACTACCTTACCCGAAAGGGGCAAGGGCAGTAGGGGATTGCATGCAAGGAGGTTCTCGGGTTGATTTTGCTGCAATGGCGGTCAGACGGGGGATTCTTGCAAGTGCTCTTCCCATAACTGTAGCGGGTTTTCGGAAGCTAGTGGAACTTTGTAAAGGCCTCTTAGTGGACCCCTAGCCATTCACCTCGGTAGTGTCTAAGGGTCTAGCTAACCCTGGCGACATGGGATACACGACTTGTGGGTAAAGGGTACAACCTCTGCAGAGTGTAAAACTGGTATACTAGCCGAGCTCACGGTCATGAGCAGCTAAGGACTCTCTGATGATTAACTTATGGAACTAAATTCAATTTGTCATACACATTGCATCGCAGGTGATGTTGTTACTTTTGTTCTACTACTTAATTGGGTTGATATTTACTTATACTTAGTAATTGCTAATAAAATTTTGACCAACTTTAAAAGCAATTCTCAGCTCTAACCATCCTCTTTGGTAAGCCTTACACTTCACGTGAGCTCCCACCTTTGGCGAGTTCATGCACATTATTTCCCACAACTTGTTGAGCGATGAACGTATGTGAGCTCACTCTTGCTGTCTCACACCCCCCACAGGTCAAGAACAGGTACCGCAAGGTGAGGCGCATGGAGGATGCTACGATGAGTTCGTGAGAGATCTAGGTCGTCGTCTCCCAGTCAACTTTGGGTTGCTGGACCGTTGTCTCCTTATAATGTAATTATTTATTTACTTTGTATAGAACTCCAGTTATATAGTAAAGATGTGACATTCGATCCTGTGCCATGAATCATCATATGTGTGAGACTTGGTCCCAGCACACCTGGTGATTATGTTCGCGCCCGGGTCTTGGTGCCCCGAAACCCGGGTGTGACAGTAGCATAGGCAAGTAATATACGAATTGATTCAAGCCTAGCTACGGGTGCATAGGTTTCACCAAAGTCCAAACCTTACTCTTGTGAATATCATTTTGCCACAAGTCGGGCTTTGTCCCTTGTCACCACACCTTGCTCATCTTGCTTGTTGCGGAATACCCATTTGGTACCTACAACATTTTGGTTAGGACGTGGAACTAAATGCCATACCTCATTCCTCGTGAAGTTGTTGAGTTCCTCTTGCATAGCCAACACCCAATCCGAATCTCTTAGTGCATACTCCATCCTGTATGGCTCAATAGAGGACACAAAAGAGTAATGTTCATAGAAATGAGCAACTCGAGATCTAGTAGTTACCCCCTTATGGATATCACCAAGGATGGAGTTGACGGGGTGATCTCTTTGAATTGCTTGGTGGACTCTTGGGTGTGGCGGTCTTTGACCCTGAATTTCTTGATCATCTTCCTTGTCTTGATCAACTTCATCTCCCCCTTGATCATTGTCCTCCTCTTGAGGTGGCTCATCCACTTGATCTTCATCTTCATTGTCTTGATCCTGATCCTCATCTTGAGTTGGTGGAGATGCTTGCATGGAAGATGACGATTGATCTTGTGCTTGTGTAGGCTCTTCGGATTCCTTAGGACACACATCCCCAATGGACATGTTCCTTAGCGCAATGCATGGAGCCTCTTCATCATCTAGCTCATCAAGATCAACTTGCTCCACTTGGGAGCCATTAGTCTCATCAAACACAATGTCACAAGAAACCTCAACTAATCCAGTGGATTTGTTGAAGACTCTATATGCCCTTGTGTTTGAGTCATAACCAAGTAAAAAGCCTTCTACAGCCTTAGGAGCAAATTTAGATTTTCTACCTCTTTTAACAAGAATAAAACATTTTCTACCAAAGACTCTAAAATATGAAACATTGGACTTTTTACCGGTGAGGAGTTCATATGATGTTTTCTTGAGGATTCGATGAAGGTAGACTCGGTTGATGGAATAGGAGGCAGTGTTAATCGCCTCAGCCCAAAACTGGTCCGGAGTCTTGTACTCATCAAACATGGTCCTCACCATGTCCAGTAGAGTTCTATTCTTCCTCTCCACAACACCATTTTGTTGAGGTGTGTAGGGAGAAGAGAACTCATGCTTGATGCCATCATCCTCAAGAAATCCTTATATTTGAGAGTTCTTGAACTTCGTCCCATTGTCGCTTCTTCTCTTCTTGATCCTTAATCCGAACTCATTTTGAACCCGTCTCAAGAATCCCTTTAAGGTCTCTTGGGTTTGTGATTTCTCCTACAAAAAGAACACCCAAGTGAAGCGAGAATAATCATCCACAATTACAAGACAATACTTACTCCCGTCGATGCTTATGTAAGCTATCGGGCCGAATAAATCCATGTGGAGTAGCTCAAGCGACCTGTCAGTCATCATGATGTTCTTGTGTGGATGATGAGTGCCAACTTGCTTTCCTGCTTGACATGCGCTACAAACCCTGTCTTTCTCAAAATGAACATTTGTTAGTCCTAAAATGTGCTCTCCCTTGTGAAGCTTGTGAAGGTTCTTCATCCCAACATGGGCTAGTCGGCGATGCCACAACCAACCCATATTAGTCTTAGCAATTAAGCAAGTATCGAGTTCAGCTTTGTTAAAATCAACTAAGTATAACTGACCCTCTAATACTCCATTAAATGCTACTGAGTCATCACTTCTTCTAAAGACAGTAACACCTACATCTGTGAATAGACAGTTGTAGCCCATTTTGCATAATTGAGATACAGAAAGCAAGTTATAATCTAAAGAATCTACAATAAAAACATTGGAAATAGAATGGTAAGGTGATATAGCAATTTTACCAAGTCCTTTGACCAAACCTTAATTTCCATCCCTGAATGTGATAGCTCGTTGGGGATCTTCGTTTTTCTCATAGGAGGAGAACATTCTTTTCTCCCCTGTCATGTGGTTCGTGCATCCGCTATCAATAATCCAACTTGAGCCCCCGGATGCATAAAACTGCAAAAACAATTTAGGCCTTTTTCTTAGGTACCCAAATAGTCTTGGGTCCTTTTACGTTAGAAACAAGCACTTTGGGTACCCCAAACACAAGTCTTTGACCCCTTGTGTTTGTCACCAACATATTTGGCAACTACTTTACCTGATTTGTTAGTTAAAACAAAAGATGCATCAAAAGTCTTAAATGAAATGTGAAAGGGAATTAGGCTTACACCTGTTTCCTAATTGATTTTGGTAGTTGAAATTGCCCAACACAAATAATTGGACTAACTAGTTTGCTCTAGTCTATAAGTTTTACAGGTGCCAAAGGTTCACAATAAGCCAATAAAAGGACCAAGAAAGGGTTCAAACAAAGAGAGCAAAAGACAACCCAAAGGCACCCTGGTCTGGCGCACCGGACTGTCCGGTGTGCCACCGGACAGTGTCCGGTGCACTAGGGCACTCGATGCTGAACTCGCCACCTTCGGGAATATCAGAGGGCACTCCGCTATAATTCACCAGACTGTCCGGTGTGCCAGCGGAGCAACGACTACTTCGCGCGCAACGGTCGACTGCAACCGCATTCAATGCACTATAGTGCGCGCCAGAGTCAGAGCACGCGCAGTTGGCGCATCGGACAGTCTACAGGACCTGTCCTGTGCACCACCGGACAGACCAGAGGCCCCACAAGTCAAAGCTCCAACGGTCGAACCCCAACGGCTGGCTGACGTGGCTGGCGCACCGGACTGTGTCCGATGGTGCACCGGACTGTCCGGTGCGCCATGCGACAACAGCTTTCCAACGACCATATTTTGGTGGTTGGGGCTATAAATACCCCAACCACCCCACATTCAATTGCATCCAAGTTTTCCACCTTCAACACATTACAAGAGCTATAACATTCAATTCTAGACACTCCAAAGAGATCAAATCCTCTCCCAAGTCCGGAATCACTCCAAATCAAATAGTGACTAGAGAGAGTGACATTAGTGTTCATTTGAGCTCTTGCGCTTGGATCGCTTCTTTTCTTTCTCATTTTTCTTGTGATCAAACTCAATTGTAACCAAAGCAAGGGACACCAATTGTGTGGTGGTCCTTGCGGGAACTTTGTGTTCCGTTTGATTGAGAAGAGAAGCTCACTCGGTCTAAGTGACCGTTTGAGAGAGGGAAAGGTTGAAAGAGACCCGGTCTTCGTGACCACCTCAACGGGGAGTAGGTTTGCAAGAACCGAACATCGGTAAAAAAAATCATCGTGTCTCGCTCTTTATTTGCTCACGATTTGTTTTGCGCCCTCTCTCTCGGACTCGTTTATATTTCTAACGCTAACCCGGCTTGTAGTTGTGCTTAAGTTTATAAATTTCAGATTCGCCCTATTCACCCCATCAAGGCGACTTTCAAAATGTTAGGCTCATTTGATGCAGTAGGACTTTTCCTTTTAGGCATTTTAACATGAATAGAATGCCTAGAGCTAGAAGCCTCATTCTTATACATAAAAGCATGATGGGAAACATAATGAGATTTCTTAGCATGAATTCTCCTAATTTTGTGCTCAGGATAATTAGCAGGATATAAAATGTAACCCTCATTATCCTGAACCATGGGAGCTTTGCCCTTAATAAAGTTAGATAATCTTTTAGGGACATTAAGCTTGACATTGCTTCTCTGTTGGAAACTAATGTCATCCTTAATGCTAGGACGTTAACTCTATTTTCTCTTTCAACTGTCTGTTAACCAAACACACCTTTAGTGGCTCGTATAAAATTAGGAGAGGATTAGGAGGCACGTTGCCCCTCTGTCCCCTCCCTAGCGTTGCCCGTGGCTTTGGGTATTATGCTAAGATATAATAAACTAGAAATAACCTAATCTGTTATTTGGTACATTCGCCTTTGGGCCCAAAATTTCAATTTCAAGTTTCTGCCCAACGACAGCCCAATATAGCAATTCCGGGTCCGTTCAGATGCTCACAGATTTGACAAGAGCACAAACCCTAACTAGACTTGTCCACCCCCCTCCTGTATATATAACTCCACCAGCGCCGCACTTTCCAGTCCTCTGTTCCTCGCCTCTTTGTACCGTCGGTCGCCTGTGCGTCGCCGACTCGCGAAGCAGACAGCAACAGGCTCCGCCGCCAAAGAAATCGGGTCGCTGCTCTGTTCCGTACTCCGTCTCCTTGGAAACCGTTGTTTCGAGGTCGATCTGTGTCCGTAATTCTTCGATTTTTTTTGCTGTTGCTCTTCGTTGCTTTGTTGATGGCGTGGTTGGTGATTCGCTGGTTTGGCGGCGCGGAGCGGACCTTGTTAGCCTGGCCGAGCGCCTCCTGAGCCCAGCTACATGGATCCGCCGGAGTCGATCAACTGACCGAGCGTCTCCTTGCCCCCACGGAGTCGCTCTTGTCAAGATCTGACACATTCGCTCCCCATTTTCTGCCAACCTCGGAAGCCCAGCACACAATAAAATTTTGTTTGGTTTGGAGAGAAATTTCGGCCGTTCTTGCTTTGTTTTTTTTTGTAGCTTTGAGATCGATCGCAGGTGTAAGTCAGGTGGCAGCGTGAGACCCTTACCCTTCTGGGGTGGATGAGCTGACACAGTTACACGCCTGCGAGATCACCCACAACGGGAGCGCTCTTTCGTTACGCGCGCCGCGTCAAATTTCCAGTAGCGGCTCGCGTACATCAGGGCGCCACATTTCTTTAGCAAACCCCACATTTCTTTTTCTACCATTTCCTTGTTAGTCCAGACTCCAGATGGGCCATTCGCCTATTATCTCGAGATTTTGGTCTGATCTTGCTCAACTTGCCGGCTGGATTTGTAAGCCGAAATTAGTTGGACCTCAACCGAAGGACCATTCACCCATTGTCTGAAAATTGAAGATGTATATATGCCTTTTTGTTTTGTTTTTGAGATGCATCAAATTGTGCTTTAGTGGAACGTGGTCCGGGATAATTTGTGTATAAAATGAAATGCAAGCAACCAGCGTGCACAACCAATTTGGCAACGGAGGATAATAGGCGAATGACCTTAAATTAATTTGGCTGTATAAAATGAATGTATTAAATTATCTTGATTTAGGGAATGAACTAAAATTTCCAAATTCTTTGGAAAATGGGGTTTGGAACTACCTTTAAAGATAGTTTAACTACCTTTAGAACTAGTTTGAAAAGGGTTTTCATTTTCTTAAAGAAAATTAGTTATTTTTTTTAACAAAATTGAGGTTCTCAAACTAGTCCTTAAAGGTATTTTTCTCGATTTTTTGTCATTTTTTTCACCGGAAGTGACTAAGGGCACCTAAAGTGACCAAGGATCTTTTTGGTTCGCTCACTAAGTTATCATACTTTATCTAACATTTTTGTTTAAAATTAGTTTTTTAATTTTAATGATTAATCTTTAGTAAAAGTAAAAGGGTGGTACAATTAACCATGAATTAAATATGTCTTAAAATTGTCTTGGTCTATTCTCAAATGGTTGATGGATTCACTTTTGATTTTTAGTGCTCGTTTGCGGTGTTAAGTAGATAATTTACACTGTCAATTACCTTTTATAAACTAAAATTTAAAATAAGAGATAAAATAGGAGACCCAACTCTGTCATCACCATGTTAGGACAAATATTCACATTAGTAGCGTTATGATAAATAATCATTATAGTGTGTGTTTGACAAATAATTATAATTTTATAGTGGGGAAATTTTCTATGGCATAATGACAAAGAGAGTGAGTTTTTATCTAACATCGTAAATAGTACAAGGATATATCAGATGCAATTACTTGAAGATATTTATTCAAAACAATCCTCTCATATTTTTAAATGCATCTTGCTATCTCTATCGTGTTAGTTTGCACGTTTTTACATCAAGTGAATGGTTTGCACCTCCATAGTATTTATCATTAACTCATTGAGAAATGAAATGTTATTAGCACGCCACCAAAATTAAAATTTCTATTTCCGGCAAGGTTTTGTGTGCAATTTTTTTCTACAATGGAAATTTTATCGTAGCGGTGTGCCGCTAATAATAACCAATATTTTCTAATAAATAGTATCGTTTCTTAGTGTCTAAGAGCTACAACCACTCTTTGTCAACGTGTCGCACATAATTTTCCATTTTATAATAGAACTAAAAAATTTCATTGTTTACGCTGCTAATTGACTAACACCATTTTTCTCTAATGTGCGACAACAAAATTTGCTATTCAAGTAACTGTGATAGTAGAGAAGTAGAAGCTTTAAGGCTGTCCGCAGCGGCATCCGCCGGACAGCCCCCTCCCCTTGGTGTGGTGGCTACAGAAGCCCTCCAAGACTGCAACGCCATCCGCTACAACACTCCCTCGCTAGCAAATGTCAACAGTGAACCGCCACAGCTAGCGTGAAGCCGCTGCCCCTCTATACACTGTTCATGTGTACGGTGTTTTTTTAATAGGTGAAGAAAAAATGGTAATAGATGATGAATAGGGTTGGATAATAATATTTTATAGTTGTAGTGGGGTATAGGGGGAGAATATAGGGCGAACCACTGTGGAAGATGAAAAAATAGGGGATAAAATGTTGATAATGTGACGCAAAAGAGTGATATAGGGGGAAAAATTTAGAGGTAACCGTTGCAGACAGTCTAAGGTGACACACCCTAGCTGCACATGCAGGACTAATTCCTGGTGTTAGGTAGCCACACCCTAGCTGCACATGCAGGACTAATTCCTGATAGCGACTGCTAGGTCTAATGCACTGCTTTAAAACTATACTGTACATTACATCAGTTAGCGATCATAGTACCAATCATACTATGGACCGTCATTATTCATTATCTACCATAGTGCTCTAATGCATAGTGTTGTCGTTTGACGATCGAAGGTACAGAGAGTATACACCTTATAGTTTTGACATAAGATATTGGTGTATTGCCCTTTCGCCAACATGGCCAATTAGGCCTAGCCCAGGTACCCAGTGATGAACATCGCAAGAACATGAGCACCACGAGGAGGACTAGGATTTTTAGAGGTTCGGCGTGCCAAAGCGTAATAACTTACTTCCTCGGGTAATTTGTCGAAAGTAGCCTAGATGGGTGAATAGATGGAATCTGAAATTTATCACTTAAAAACATAACTTGATCCCAATTAGAGGTTATCTCAAGATATAGGTTAATATGAGGGAAGAAGTTCATAGGAAATACCAAAATAACAAAAATAAGAAATGCCATATAGATTGTAGATTTATATAACAATAATGCATATTCATAATCCAATAGTAAAATTACAACTCAATCCATATAACATTAAAATAGCAAGTCTCACATCCCAAGAAGTTCACGCAATACCATTATAGTTCACAAAGTTACAAACAACACTACAACAACTCACAAAGTTACAAACACCACTAGAGCAGCTCACAATGTCACAAACAATAGACCACTGTTCACAAGCCATAATGTCATTAACAGTAGCTCACTACTCACAAGTCGCAATGTCACAAAGAGCAACAAACAACAACATTACAATATAGCTCACAAAGCCACAATAATATACATTCCAAAAAGCGGTAAGCTTGCAAGCTTAATTCACATCGGTTGTCTCAGATTCATCCTATAAATGAAGAGAACATAATATATTTTAGTCCAAGTGTTGAATCAATTAGCAAAAAAATCAAATTGATTTGCTCATAAATAAAAAACTGCTACCATGTCTTCGTCTTCCTCTTCAAGATAAGTTATTAGATCATAAATTAGAGTTGACACATTGCAAAAAATGTAGTAAACAAAAAACATATAATCACATTTTAAATAAATTACCTAACATGTCGGAATGAGAGCAAGCTTGCATGCACATAAGTGCTTTTACCATTGATAGCACAAGTCTACTACGATGTGGACTTAATAATCCTCCATTACATACTAAAGACAGACTCATATGACACCGTTGACACATGAATAGCAAGAACATCATGTGAAATCTTTCGCGACGTCAGATATTTGATCCCATCATGCTACCGCCACTGAATTATATCCAAATCTTGTGTCCTGGGTAGCAATGATTCTTGTAGGTACAAATCCAACTCTAAGACATATGTCACAGTTGGTTGCTTCAACATGTAATCATCAAAAGTATCTACCCAATCTTCATCTTCTGTCATAGTAGGGGGACAAGCTATCCTAGTTTGAGCTCTATCTGTAGTTGCACTTACCTCCATGTTATTTTTTGATATTCCAAGACTAAATTGTACATGTCTTTCACTTTTGGAGGACATCCATAGCTTTTCTTTTAAACACATGATTTTAAGAAAAAGAGCACTCAACAAGTGTATTTTTTTTATCTCGGATCTAACACGGCAGCCACATCCATCAAACCATGTACATCTGCCCAATACTTGTTGAATTTCTCTTTCATTCTAGTAGCCATTTCTTCCACTTTAGGGCTATCACTAGTTTGCCACTTCCTAATAGCCAAAAATTTTTGGTGATCTTGGGAAAGAAAATGTTGCTTATGACATATCTAGTGGCTAACAATAGCTCAGTTACATCTTAAAATATCCTTAGTTTATCACATAGGCCTTAGTAAAGTACCTGTCACACCCAGTTTCAGAAGGCAAACCAAATGCGGACCACGTATGTGCCAGGATCAGAATTCACATACACAACGATTACATAAATGACTCATCATATAACTATGCTTTGAATAACAATAAAAGTAAGTAATAATATTACAGACTAGAGTCATTTACATTATATAGATCAAAGTGCACATAATAGAAACGTAGCCAACATAAATAAACCCACAACAGGCAGCTGACAGGGGGAGGTCGCTAGCCAGATCCTCGAACTCGTTGAAGTCCTGGAACTCCTAGAGATCTACCTCGACGCCTTTTTCTTCTTCTTTACCTCAGCATAAGTTGCACCAAAGACTGTTGGTCACTTGTTTTCAATTGTTGTGGAAAACAGGCAACACAATGTTAAATATTAAGGTCCATCATCCTCGGGAGCATTATCTTTCTCAGAGATAATGGTGGACGAAGGTAATAATGAGTGTTTGACTTCACCTTCAAACAACCTTTCTTCGAAGGTTATTTGTAGGTGACAATTCATAAGAGGATGAAAGTATTTATATTCAGTAAATGAAAAATGAACAATAAAGAATAAACCCTCTATTTTATTCATATTTATATATCTTTAAGACCATACTTCGAACAATACAACGACAAGTAATTACATTTATACATTCGGCTGCACTCGAAGGAGAACACAAAGATGACCTTCGAAAAGTGAGTAATCGAGATTGCACTTTAAGCTCTCTCTAATAACTCTCGAAAAAAAGGTGAACAATATTGGACATTGTTCGTCTATTTATAGGCATGGGACACGACTCAGGCAAAATTACAATTGTGCCCTTAATCTCTATACATTCGCTCTAATGCAAATAATGAGGATAAAGTTGTCCTACTCTTGAATTGGCTTGCTGCGAGACCTACGAAATTTAGCTTGAGCCGAAGCTATGATCATGATGATTGCGAAAGCTTTGCCGCGTCCCTTGTTTCGCTATTTTATCTTCAGCATTTAGTCCTGCAGTATGCTTGTTAGATGAATTAAATCAGTTAGATTATTTTGAGGACCTTCGACAGAAAGATACCCCCAACAGTAGCCCCTTCGTGGTGCTAGATCGTTTTTTCATGATGAGCTTGATCCCCAAAACATTCAAAGGCATCTGAGTGCCGAAGGTCCGAAAAACACCTTCTCTGAGCTTGTTATGAAAAAATGAATAAAATTCATAGACCCCGTCGGTCCACCGATCAGTTGGTGTGGGTGTCATGATGGTTCGCCTTCTCTGCTTACAAGGCTATATAAACAGATTGGTTGGTTTTAGGTTTTTACATAATTCATTGCACTTGCGTCGTTGTGCTACCGAAACTTTTACCATAGTCGAAGGTGTTTTCGTGCTTCCAAGTTTCACTACAGGAAACGCATAAATTTTCGTGGGCCTAGCTATTTTCGTCGGTCGGCCCACGAAATTACATAGTTATTTTCGTCGGCCCTCGGGACCGATGAAAATTTGGCTTATTTTCGTGGGTCAGTACATATTTTCGTCGGCCTGCCCACGAAAATAGGAAATATATTTTCGTGGGCCCCGGGGCCGACGAAAATAAGCTGTATTTTCGTCGGTCATAGCCAGACCGACGAAAATAAGTCAATTATTTTCGTCGGCCTTCTCCCGGCCGACGAAAATAAGGCATTAACTGGCCACTATTTTCGTCGGCCTCAGTGAGGCCGACGAAAATAGTGGTCCGTTAATCGGCCTCAGCCCACTTTCTCTCTCTCGCTCGTCTCGCACTTCTTCTTTGCGCCGCCGCCCGCCCGCTCTCCGTCTCCGCGCCGCCGTCGGGTCCTCCCTCGCCGCTGCAGCGCCGCGCGCCCGTCCTCCCTCGCCGCCGTCGGGTCCTCCCTCGCCGCTGCAGCGCCGCGCGCCCGTCCTCCCTCGCCGCCGTCGGGTCCTCCCTCGCCGCTGCAACGCCGCCCGCCCGTCCTCCCTCGCCGCTGCAGCGCCGCGCGCCCGCGCCTGCCGCGTCGCCGCTGCGCGCCCTCCGCTGAGAGCCGCCGCTGCGCGCCCGCCGCTGCGCGCCCTCCGCTGCGAGCCGCCTCTGCGCGCCCGCCGCGCGCCCGCCTCTGCGCGCCCGCCGCGTGCCCGCCTCTGCCCACCAGCGATCACCGCCTCTGCCCCATCGTGCCCGCTGCGCGCCCGCCTCGCCCGTGCAGCTCCGGCGACACGCGCCCCCACTGCTCGGCAGCCTCGCCCCCACCACCGCCCTCGGCCCGAGAGCCTCGGGCACCGGCTCTCTCCACCGCCGTCCCCCGCCGCAGCCGCACCGAGCTCCGCCTCGCCTCCTAGTCCGACAGGTAAAATTTTAAATTTTTTTAGTTACTTAGCACATGCTAAAGTATATTGTTTAACATAGCATTATGTTAAACTAACTATATAGTGATTATATAGTTAGGAAATTGTTAGTATATTGGATGAAGGAAAGTTAGTGAGTATATAGTTAGCATATACTTGTAGCATATTGTTTAGCATATACTTGTAGCATATTGTTTAGCATATACTGGTCAACATATTGTTTAGCATATACTGGTCAGCATATTGTTTATTATGTAGCTATCGTGTAGTTTTCTGTGTTGGCAACCATCGTGTTGTCGTTTATTTGCAGGTTTTAGAAACATCACTTTATAGGGGAGGTGCTGCCGAATTTTTATTAACAATAATATTTTTTGTACATAGGTGTTCTTCCGACTTGACCTTCTCCACCGTTAGCTAGACTCGTACATTATTCTCAGGTATACATTGTTTTCGTAATTTGTCATGTATACATTATTCTCAGTTTTAATCGTTAACCGTAGCGAACCGTATGCGTCACCCGTTCGGGAACGGCGAACGTCACATTGGCTTGTGAGGTTCGCCGTTCCGGAATTGTCCACGTATTTTGGACAGCCTGAGAGTGTAAGCCGATGCTTGTGATTTGTGACATGTGCCTTACGATTGACACGGAATTTCGGTTGTGTAACCCAGTTGTTCTCCAACGCACCATGTTCAGGCGTGTGCTTGGAGAGCAGCGAGGTTATGCTGCCGAAATTTCGCGGCAATCGTAGGATACACGTCACAAATCACAAGCATCGGCCTAAACTCTTGGGTGGGTTTAGGGCCTTTACCTAATAGGGAGTTCACCTAAGCCACGGACGATCGTTGATGTTCTTCGTCTTTTGTTTAGCCTTTGAAATGGACGGTGATCGGAGGGTGATGTATGACGGGTGGAGAAAGGATGGGGCACATTCGAATGAATGGATGGGTGTAACAAAGGCTTTTCTTGAGCACGCTTTCAAAGATGCAACTGGTCGTCTAGTGAAGTGTCCTTGCAATCGATGCGAGAACAAGTGGCCTCAGAAGAAGGAAGAAATGGAGAAACACCTTTGCAAAAGTGGGTTTATGCCGAAGTACCTTGTATGGTACCGGCATGGAGAGTCTATTAAACACGTTGACGCGGAGGTGGAACTTGATGACGATCATGATAGGATGGACGACATGTTGCATGATCTTGGTAGGGATGTTGAAATGAACGCTGAGGAGCCGGGGCAGCTTCCACGCGATGCTCAGGAATTCTTCCGGCTACTCGCCGCGGGGGAAGAGAGACTGCACGAGCACACTCAGATGTCAGTTCTTGGGACTCTCACAAGACTAATGGCGATAAAGTCGAAGCACAACATTTCAAACAGTGCTTACAACGACATCGTCCAACTGATGGGCGAGGTTCTCCCGGAGAATCATAAGTTGCCAAAGAATATGTACTTCGCAAAGAAGATGTTGGCTGGTCTTGGGATGACATATGAGAAGATCGACGTGTGTCCCAACAGTTGCATGCTATTCTTTGAGGAGGACGACAAGCTGGACCGTTGTAAGCATTGTGAAGCTTCTAGATATGTCGAGGTGACAAATGATGAGGGTGAATTGGTAGTTACGAAGGTCGCAGCTAAGCAACTTCGTCGGTTGCCCATCATTCCTCGGCTTTCAAGGTTGTTCCTCAACAAGGAAATAGCTCTGCATATGACATGGCCAAAGAATGGTGTACGTCTCGTCACTGATCCAGACATAATGGTCCATCCGTCGGACGGTGATGCGTGGAAGGCATTTGACGAGTTTGATCCCGAATTTGCAAACGACCCTAGGAGTGTACGGCTTGGTCTATCGACGGATGGATTCACACCTTTCAATACCAGTGCAAGCCCTTACTCGTGTTGGCCTGTCTTCATTGTGCCATATAATCTTCCTCCTGAGTTGGTCAATAAAGAAGAGTTCATGTTCCTTGCACTAGTCATCCCAGGCCCCGAGCATCCAGGGCCAAAGCTGAATATGTTTGTTCGCCCTTTGATTGAAGAGCTGAAACAATTGTGGAGAGGTGTGAAGGCTTATGACAGCCATACTGAAAAGGAGTTTACCATGCGCGCTGCTTATTTGTGGTCAGTGCATGATCTGCTGGCGTATGGAGATTGGTCTGGATGGTGTGTCCATGGTCGGTTGTGCTGTCCCATATGTATGAATGATACGGATGCATTCAGATTGAAGCATGGTGGGAAAGTGTCATTCTTTGATGCTCATCGACGTTGGACTCCATTCAAGCATGATTTCAGGAATTCGCTTACTGCATTCAGAAGTGGAGCCAAAATCAGAAATGGGCCACCAAAGAGGCAAACTGCACCGCAGATAATGGCATGGCATGCTTGTCTGAAGCAAGGAGAAAATGATAGGTTCCAAGGCTACGGGGAGGACCATAACTGGACCCATATTTCATCAATATGGGAGCTTCCGTATGCAAAAGCCTTGATCATGCCGCACAACATAGACTTGATGCACCAAGAGCGTAACGTTGCTGAAAGCATCATAAGCACATGTTTCGATGTGACTGATAAAACGAAAGATAATATGAAGGCAAGAAAAGACATGGCTGAAATTTGTAAGAGACCGATGCTCGAGTTGAAAGTAAGCGATAAAGGGCATGAAAGTAGGCCGCGAGCTGATTACTGCCTCAAGCCGGAAGAAAGGAAAGAAATATTTAAGTGGTTGAAGAATCTGAAATTTCCAGATCGGTATGCGGCAAATCTGAAACGGGCAGTCAATCTGAAGACCGGTAAATTGATCGGTTTGAAAAGCCATGACTACCATATTATTATGGAGAGGCTGATGCCCGTGATGTTTCGAGGCTATTTTAAGGATGAGCTTTGGAGCATATTTGCAGAGTTGAGTTACTTCTATAGGGAAGTATGCGCAAAGACGGTATCGAAGAGGTTGATGCAGAAATTTGAGAAAGAAATTCCAATTCTTATTTGTAAATTTGAAAAGGTTTTCCCGCCAGGATTCTTCAATGTGATGCAACATCTAATTGTGCATTTGCCTTGGGAAGCTTTGGTAGGCGGACCAGTGCAATTCAGGTGGATGTATCCTATAGAAAGGGCGTTGAAAAAGCTTAGGGCGTCTGTTCGCAACAAGGCTAGAGTCGAAGGGTGTATTGCGGAGGCTTTTGCCCTTAAGGAGATATCCCAATTCTCAACCAGGTATTTCGCTCGAGCGAACAATGTGTTTGCGCCTTCAGTGCGACTTCATGTCGAAAATGAATCACCCCAAAGCACCCTTCAAATTTTTGCGAATCCGGGTAAAGCAGTTGGAAAAGGGAGTGTACGTCACATTGAAGCATCAGATTTGAACACGCTAATGCTATATATGTATAGCAATATTGACAGCACACAGGAGGCGTTTGAGTAAGTTTTCCTCATAGTAACGTCCATTTTCTCATCTCATAATTTCTATAGTGTGTAATCTCCATGTTTCTAATATGTCCAGCATGTTTGATGAAGAATGTTGGAAATCTACTAGTAAACCTACGGCCATCCAATTAGAAAATCTTCGACGTGATGGGTTGAAAGGTGGACCAAACTTCGTGCAGTGGTTTCGTAATTATGTTAGTAATTGTCGTTCTCTCATTGTCCATACTTAATCTTTGAATTTTGGACTTGGAAGATATAATGCATATACTAATTCCTTGTATAGGTTTCCAAAAACTCTGTGCACCCAGACTTGCAACAAATGGCACATACCTCTGTGTCCGTCCGGAACTATACTCGCTATGATGTAAATGGATATCGCTTTCGAACCGCGAAATTGGAGAAGAGTCGACCATTGGCAGCCACCACCAATAGTGGTGTGTTGGCAAGTTCATATGTTGACGATGACAAAGTAGTGGACTATTACGGTGTTCTTCAAAACATTGTAGAGTTGATTTTCGATGGCCCCAAAGAACTTAAAGTCGTGTTTTTCGAGTGCGACTGGTTTGATGCTCATAGTGGGACTCGTGTCGACAAGTATGGTAATGTCGAGGTGAAGCATAGCTCTAGGATTCCGAGCAGTATGAGCGATGTTGTCCTTGCAAATCAGGCAAAACAGGTGTACTACCTGCCATATCCTCACCCAAGCCTTAGGGCTTGGTGGGTTGCAATCAAAGTCAACCCACAAGTCGTCGCTCCAGAGAGTGCTGACTACGTGAGTACGAGCAGGGACAACGATGATGTTGTTTTTCAACCAGAAGCGGCGTCGAATCAAGACATAGCTCACCGATTCCATGTGACCAATGGAGAAGGCCTTGAAAATCTCTGTTGCAATTCAAGCGACTTAATTGAAGAACCTAGGTCAAAGCGCAAACGACCTGTCGTCGTTAGAAGATCAGTAAGGATCCAACGAAATCAAGAGCGTATGAATAAACAACGAGCCGAAGAAGCATCATCGGATGCGGATGACTTTTGATTAGTATGTTTCTTTTAGTTAATCAATGAAGCTATGTATTCAATTTTCACATTATTAATTTTCATATTATTTGTTTCATATACTGTGGTTTGACATTAATTTATCTACAGTTGAACATGTTCAAGCATAGGAGATCGAGGAGGAGTGGGGGCAGCGCGGCCAGCGAGGACAGCTCGGGCAGTGGGCTTTTTCAGGGCACCTCACAGAGCCGACAGAGGCAGCAGCAACTTCTCGACTGTCTAGACGAAGTACAGGGTGAGGAGGGTGAGCAGGAGGCTCCTCGGCAGGATGCTCATGTGCAGGGTGACGAGGGTGAGCAGGATGAGGAGGGTGAGCAGGATGAGGAGGTTGACCCTATGGGGGCAGGCAGCGCGGGCGACGCGTCAGATGGTTCTACGTCCTTCAGGTATTATTATGCATATTAGTTTAATTGATATTAGTTTTTAATCATTTCATCATATTGAATTTACTTATATACTTAGGTATAAGAAGAGCAATGCGCTTGGTCCGAGACCTGCCGAGAGGAGGCTCATCCGGCCGCATGGAGAATGGTGGGACTTATTTCTGTTGTGTTAATTTTTTAATGTGAACGTGATTGCACTATTTTACTTGTTTTATTAATGTTTGTAGGTCATGGGAAGACTTGAATTGGGACGGTACAGGCAGACGTCCCAAGGTGAACGCGGTGTTGGGTAGCCTCTGTCGCTTCTACTACCCTGGCATGGTGGAGCTCAATGGCGAGAGGTTCGCGGCTATGCAGTGGGCCGACTGGGGTCTAAAGGACTATATCCAGCCAGGGGAGTCAGGGGAAAGCAGTAGCGGAGGGGGAAGTTCGGAACAAAAACGAAGGACTTGTCAGGTGGCTGTGTGGGACGAGTTCTGGGTGAGTTTACTTTCGTATATAAGCAATTCACTGAATTATTGCTTCTCCTAATCTTACTTTAACTTAACTTCTCCATTGATATGTAGGGGAGGTTCGAATTGCCGGATGACATCGAGGAGGATCAGGCTCAGTGGGCACGTGTGAAGAGGCACTTTCGGAAGTGCGCTGATAAGGTAATCAAGGATGCCATGTACAATGCTCGCATCGCGGCCGTCAACTACTACTACAAGAAGATAAAGGGGCAGAAAATGAGCAAAGCATTAGGGGCCAATGAGATCTACCTCACAGAGGAGCAGTACCTGGAGAGCGTTGTGGATTGGCTGGCGAAGGACATGGAAGCCTGGAGGTGGTTGGCTAAGAGATGGGCGTCGCCTGAGTGGATTGCAGAGTCCAACAAGCACCGTGCCAACCGTGGCACTGAAGGACCGGGGCACAGGTATGGGGCCGATGGACACCTTGGTACCGCACGCCGCATGGTAAGTATATAAATCAAACTTGTATGTTATATCTATTACAATTCTATGGTTTAACTCTTCTTTTTCATGCAGGAAGCTGAAAGTGGAGTTGCTCCAAGTTTTATGGAGGTTTACGTCCGTGGTCACCGTGGCCCTGATCCGGCGAACCCTGATGAGCTATGCAGCGAGGCGGCAAGGGAGAAAATGGTAAACAAGTTGTATTTACGAATTAAATTGCATGTTTTGTGTCTAACTCCAACTCTAACTTTCTTTGCAGAATGCATATGGGGAGGAAATGACTCAACGCCATGGGCCTGATTTCGACTGGATGCATTCAGACTTAGATGCCTCGGCGTTGTACCACAGTGGTGGGGGTAGAAAGCATGGCAGGTGAGGTGGTTGTCTTTGATTCGACAATTTCATTAACAAGAATGTGTCCACTTAATGGCTCAACTATGTGTATCATGCAGGTTTGCCTTTGGCACCGGCGTTGTGGAGTACAACAGGACATTAGGTCAAGGGAAAACATCATCTTCGGCAGGGAGTTCTCGCTCCTCCAAGTCTGCTCGAGAGGCTCAGCTGGAGGAGGAGACTCGGGCAGCACAGGAGCAGGCTCGAGCAGCACAGGAGCAGGCTCGAGCAGCGCAGGAGCAGGTCGGACAGCTGACGCAGTATATGACTTCTTATTTTCAGGTAATTCATCTATCTCATCACGTGTCATTGAATTCAAAGTATAATGTTGCGATTCTAACGTTTCATCCATTTGCAGGAAATGACTACTCGACTCGGCCCTGATATGAACTTGCCGGCTTTTCGCCCTCCCCAGGTAACACTATCTGAACACTTCAATTCCATAGCAACTCTTTTTTTATTATCTAAAATGGCTCGCAGGCACAAGGATGGGGACAGTGGCCAGGACAAGCTCCAGCGTCGCAGCCACAGTGGACTGGTGTTGGGTGGACGCAGGCACCTCCAGGCACTTGGACACCTCCACCACCCCAAGGATCGCAGCCAGTCCCGGGATGGGTGCCACCGGTCTTCCAGCCACCGGCGGGCTCTCAACCATTTCAAGCGTGGATGGCACCACCACCGACGGGGTGGGTGCCACCACCTCAGGGGTGGCCAGCACAACAGTACCCGTGGATGCATGCACAGCCTCCTCATCACCATGGATCACAGGTGACGTTCCATGTTTAGTTTTATGCAAATATTGACCAAACACAGCCTTATTTGAATGATTGATGAATTGCAGGGTTCAGCGTCACATGCTCAGGGATCGGAGGGTGCTGTCAACGTCCAAGACTTCCTCGTCCATGGTTCTGGAGGGAGTGGCCACCTTCCTGGTGGCGGAGGAGGGAGTGGCCAAAACTCACATAGCCCGCCGGAGTGAGTAGTGAATTTGTTTATGGACTATGTATGGATATGTATAGACTTTGTTTATGGTTCTGGATGGAGTGACTTTGTTTATGTATGGACTATATATGGACTATATGTATGGAATATGTTTGAAACAATTATGTAAGTGCTTGTGAATGTTGTTTGCGAAAAACAGTATTGTTTGTGAAATCTGTATATGTGATTGTGTATATGTTTATTTTGCTGTGAATTAATAAAAGGTGCAGAAAAATCTGTTTTTGGGGGGGGTATCATGAATTTTCGTCGGCCTGGTTGGTGGCCGACGAAAATACGTGCCCAGATATTTTCGTCGGCCACCACCCAGGGCCGACGAAAATTATGTTCTTATTTTCGTCGGCCACTGAGGCCGACGAAAATAGTTAGCCGACCAACTATTTTCGTCGGCTTTGGGAAAGCCGACGAAAATAAGTCGTTTTCGTCGGTGCCGACGAAAATAGCCGCCTATTTTCGTCGAACTTATTTTCGGCGGCTATTTTCGTCGGCCTGCCGACGAAAATTCTCCATTTTCGTCGGTTTAGGCTTATTTTCGTGGGTTTTTGGCCCACGAAAATTTAGGCGTTTCCTGTAGTGTTTCCAATCACACTTCATCTCGAATCATTTTCAAACTTTCGGTTTAGCTTTGACTTACCTTTGCGATGGCCAGAATTAGGTCGACTGCTAGGTTAAGAAACAAAGGTGGGGAAGTAGATACAACTGAAACATCTCCTATTTCAGGAGTTATGAAAGATTATGACATTGTCGCCCTGAGGGAAGAAAGGCACGTTCCAGAGAAAAGTATTTCTGATGCCGAAGGTGAGACCGATGGTGACGATGCTGAAGGTGATGCCAGTGTTCTGAGTCCAAGCAAACCCAGCCATATCGAATTTGGAAGATCCACTGTAAAATCTGACGATTTGGACTTAATGAAAAACTTGGGTATGTTGGAAAGAATGTTGATGACTTGGTTAGGTTTGTTGGTGATGAAGTTATTTCGGAACCGAAGGACGATGAAGTCGTGGTATTCAAGGGTTTCTTTCGTGCATGGCTTCAGTTTTCGATGCATGAAATGATTGCTAAAGTGTTGAAAAAGTTTGAGATATATCTTCACCAGCTAACACCGAATGCAATATTCAGACTTAGTGTCTATATTTGGGCCCTTCGAAGCCCGGGCATGAGCGCAAATTTCGAAGGTTTCTACAGAGTTCATGAGCTGCACTATCAAACGAAGGCCAGAGCAGATGGTCTCCATAAGAACTTTAGGTGCTACAACTTTGCATACAAGAAGGATACAAAGGCTCCTGTGCACGGGTATCGTACAGAATGGCCTACTGGCTGGACCAACGAGTGGTTCTTCATGAAGGCTGACATCAAGGGTAGGGAGAAGGTTAAGAATATAGTGATGATCCCTATGAAGTTAAGCTTC
Organism: Zea mays; assembly: GCF_902167145.1. Lineage (NCBI taxonomy): Eukaryota > Viridiplantae > Streptophyta > Magnoliopsida > Poales > Poaceae > Zea > Zea mays. The sequence goes on along the minus strand of NC_050105.1, from coordinate 109,350,048 downwards.
GGTATAACAAGACCTTTGTGCTTTATGAAAATAGGCTCCCCGTCTCAAATGGCTGAAGTGCATTTCAGAGTTGTCGCTGAATAAATCAGTACTCGAGACCTGGTACAAGAATATATTGCCAGTAGGGGTTTTCCAACACTGAGTGGATGGATAATGCCAAAGTTCAAGGGCGAAGCGAATAAATTTGAACTTGTGAGATTTCCACACCAATTTAAGTTCCAGGATAACTTCAACGGTCCTTGCACAGATTGACTGGAGATGGTTGAAACGATGTGTAATTAAATTCTTCGTAATTATACTAAGGAGGACTAGTTGATGACTGTTGCCTTCAGCAACTGGGAGAAGCGAAGATTGAACCATGTTATGGACGCATTGGGTTTTGATTACTCAAATTACGTAAAGTTTTAGGAAGAAGTTGGTGGGGTGAAAAGGAAGAGAGTTGTGAGTATCATGAAAATGTAAGCTATGAGATCTGTTCAAGAGGACAAGAAAAAGGCACCTTCAAAGAAATGAAAGGTTATCGACGAAGGTGAAACTTCATAGTCGGGGCCAAAATCTTCCATTGGCAAAATTTTTGAGGTAATGACTCGTCCTTTGCCTTTTGCTATGCTAAGCCCATTAGGATCAGATCTGACTAGCTTATTACAGACAAAGGACAAAGATGCCAAAGAGGAAACAGGAGGGAGTCCTTCGGGGGCTGCTATGGAAGAGACTGTGAATGCAAGTGACGATCAACTTCTTAGGAAGAAGTGGCACATTATGATTGCTATGCAAGGTGTGCGTAAGACTACCCCATCGGGAGCAAAGATGAAAGCTATACCTTCTAAAGCTGATAAACCTGCTGAAGCGGCATAAGAAACTGAAGATAGCAGAGGCCTGCTCGGGACCACCCTATCAGAAATTGATAGATATATTGCTGATGTGGTACACGGGAAAGAAATTGATGACGCAGTCGCCCCTAAAATTTTAGCTTCGAAGATGAAAAATACTGAAGAAACTTCTTCAGAGAGCAAAACCTTCGACTTGAGGCACCTAGGTGGCCAAGAGCTGACTGAAGAAGATATATCTGAATTGAAGGAATTTTCTATAGTGAGCGGCTATCAACCTGGGTCCATACTTTTGGCAGCATAGACAAAGAGATCTTGGGATGCATTCCTGATCGCGCCAGAGCAAAAATAGTTAACACTTTGTCAAAGAACATCGACTTTCAGAAGCTAGAAAGCGACCTTAGCAGCTTTCAGAAACAACATATCACGCGTAGCTTGGTGTATTCAAATTTTAAGGTACATATTTCGCTATTGTTTTCTAATTCGCTACTGCTTTATAACTTGGGCATGCAAAATCTTATCTACCTTTGGTATTATTGCAGAGTTTCTTGCTATGTAAAGCTTTGAAGCTACAAGAGGAGAGGGAATACCGGAAAACTGAATTTATAATCACTAGTTTAGAGAAGAAGATTGCGGATCTTGAAATTTTGTTGAAAGAGAAATATGTTGGGATTGAATCGACTGAGACGGACTTAGCCGAAGCTCACTTGTTGAATAAGAAGAAAGATACCCAGATTGCAGAATAGAACAAACGACTTGAACAATTGGGCAATGAGTTTGAAAAAGAAAAGTTGAATTTTAAATATGATCTAAACCGTCTTTGCCATGAAGCTGAAGACTTAAAAGTTAAAGTCAAAGCCAAAGTAGAAAGGAATATGAAATTATCTGAAGCCATAAAAAATCTTTGAGATACATGATTCAGCTTCATGACCCGATGCTCCTCGCGACTGCGAGAGATTTTCCACTCTATTGGGGTAGGTTCAAAAGAGAGTAAACACACACCCGATGATCTTCCCATTGCGCTAGAATGTGTAGAGAAAGAAATTGATGCCTTTGACGAAGTTATGGAAGGTCATGGTGATTTTTGTGCTCTAGTTGCCTCCCGAGGCAATGTTGCCATTTTTGTGAAGGTTGGGTGCACTCATTTAAAATCCGTTAATAAACCTACCTTCAATATTTCTCCATCCAACTTGAACGGAATGCCTGCCCAAGCCAGAAGTGTGGGTAACAGATTCGTTACCCAAATATGGACGAAGGGTGGAAGAGAAGTTGCTGGTGATGAAGCCAGGGCGCTACTCAACGAAGTATACTAAAATTATGTATGTTCATCTTATCCCCTCATCTTCTTTATTTACTGCCAGGTATTAATGTGGTATCACTTTTAGGCTGATGACGACGAGGGGTGGCAAAGCCGAAGCTGTAATCTATGAAGGAGCCCTGAAAAATGCTCAAGGTTCTTCATTTTGTGAAATATTTAACTTGATGAAAAACAATGAGAGATGATATGTAATATTTTGTAAATATGTAAGAACAACTTGTAATATTACCTTTTGTTTCATCTATTTGCTTTGTTGTGGATGAAATCCTAAAATTCTTCTTTTGAGCCGAAAGGCGAAAAACATCTTCCCTTCTTTTCGTACACAATGAAGCATTATAAGCTTCATGTTAGGTTTTGTGCAAAATGCGATGATGCGATGAAGCTATAATATCTATGATGAATGCTTGTATGAATGCAAATTATGATACCAATATGCGTTATGCAAGAATGTATGCCTTTTGCCGAAGGTAAACAGAAACATAGACTCTACATCCCCTTAGGAACGACTTCAGAGTAATTCCACCTTTACTAGGCGTTTCTTTGAGCTCTGCATCCCCTTAGGAACGACTTTAGAGCTTTTTTCACCTTTACTAGGTGATTCTTTTGAGCTCTGCATTCCTCTATGAATGACTTTAGAGCTTTTTCACCTATACTAAGTGATTCTTTGAGTTCTGCATTCCCTTAGGAAAGACTTCGAAAGTCTCTTCTTTTTTATTTTACACTTGATGGTGTAAGCTTAGATTTTACATTTTACATTTGGGGGGAATTTGTCCTTGTATTAAATGGGTTGAAAAATGAAAAATTACAAAATATGGTCCCATTAAAAACCTTTCTCCCCACTTGAAAGGAAGAAAGGGAATTGTTATACATAGTATCTTTGAAGCTCATCCGCATTCCAAGACCTTGGAATATCATTCCCTTCCATGTCCCTTAGCTTGTAGGACCCTGGTGATAGTCGCCTAGAGGGGGGGGGTGAATAGGGCGAAACTGAAATTTACAAATATAAACACAACTACAAGCCGGGTTAGCGTTAGTAATAACGAAACGAGTCCGCGAGAGAGGGCACAAAACAAATCGCAAGCAAATGAAGAGTGTGACACGCGGATTTCTTTTACCGAGGTTCGGTTCTCGCAAACCTACTCCCCGTTGAGGAGGCCACAAAGGCCGGGTCTCTTTCAACCCTTCCCTCTCTCAAACGATCCCACGGATCGAGTGAGCTTTCTCTTCTCAATCACTTGGAACACAAAGTTCCCACAAGGACCACCACAAGTTTGGTGTCTCTTGCCTCAATTACAAGTGAGTTTGATCGCAATGAAAGAATCAAGAAGGAAGAAAGCAATCCAAGCGCAAGAGCTCGAAAGAACACAAGCAAATCACTCTCTCTAGTCACTATGGCGTTGTGTGGAATTTGGAGAGGATTTGATCTCTTTGGTGTGTCTAGAATTGAATGCTAGAACTCTTGTAGTAGTTGGGAAGTGGAAAACTTGGATGCAATGAATGGTGGGGTGGTTGGGGTATTTATAGCCCCAACCACCAAAAGTGGCCGTTGGGAAGCTGTCTGTTCGATGGCGCACCGGACAGTCCGGTGCACACCGGACATGTCCGGTGCCCCCACCACGTCATCACTGTCGTTGGATTCTGACCGTTGGAGCTTCTGACTTGTGGGCCCGCCTGGATGTCCGGTGCACACCGGACACGTACTGTTTACTGTCCGGTGTGCCAGTATGGGCACGCCTGACTTCTGCGCGCGCATTTAATGCGCCGCAGGTAGTCGTTGGCGCGGAGATAGCCGTTGCCCCGGAGTTGCACCGGACAGTCCGGTGCACACCGGACATGTCCGGTGAATTATAGCGGACCAGCCGTTGGGGATTCCCGAAGCTGGCGAGTTCCTGAGGCTGCTTCTCCTTGGCGCACCGGACACTGTCCGGTGTACACCGGACAGTCCGGTGAATTATAGCGCGAGTGCCTCTGGAAATTCCCGAAGGTGGCGAGTTTGAGTTGGAGTCCCCTGGTGCACCGGACATGTCCGGTGGTGCACCGGACACTGTCAGGTGGCACACCGGACAGTCCGGTGCGCCAGACCAGAGGTGCCTTCGGTTGGCCCTTTGCTCTTTTGTTGAATCCAACTCTTGATCTTTTTATTGGCTGAGTGTGAACCTTTTTACACCTGTATAATCTATACACTTGGGCAAACTAGTTAGTCCAATTATTTGTGTTGGGCAATTCAACCACCAAAATTAATTAGGGACTAGGTATAAGCCTAATTCCCTTTCACCTGGTCTGGCCGAAGATACAACCAGGAAAGGCCCTTCCCATTTGAGTTGTAGTTTCTCTACTGTTTCTGGGTTAGCTACCCTTCGAAGCACAAAATGTCCTGGCTTAATATTCTTTAACCTGACTTTCGTGTCTCGCCACTTGACTATATCTGCTTGATATTTATTGATATGGTCAATTGCCTGAAGCAGATCCCTTCTATCGTGTCTTTCGATGTTTTGTAAGCATCTTCGTCATTTGTCGAAGTCTTGGTTCGTATTGCTCATGTCTTTGCTTCCTCTGGTGTTTTAGCCTCATCCCCAAACAAGAGCTTGAATGGGGTGAAACTTGTTGATCTTGATATCGTTGTGTTGTGATTCCACACTACTTTTACTAATTCGTCTGGCCACTTGCCCTTCAACATATTGAAAATTGATCTTATTATTCCTGTGAGGATAACACCATTTGCTCGTTCCACTAGACCGTTGGATTCTAGATGCCTTACTGATGCAAAGTGTATGTTTGTACCAATTTAATCGCAAAAGGTTTTGAAGGCTTCGAAATCGAATTGTGCTCCATTGTCTACTATGATGGCCTTCGGCACTCCAAAGCGACAGATAATATTTTGCCAGTAAAACATCTGGACCGTGTTCGAAGTTATCGTGCCTAGCGGTTTGGCTTCAATCCATTTAGAGAAGTATTCAACTGCTACTACAACATATCTTAAGTTCACTTGAGCTGGCGGTAATGGTCCCAATAAGTCCATTCCCCACCTCTGTAGTGGCCAACTAGTTTGAATTAATTGGGTTAGAGACGAAGGTTGTTTTTGGTCTCTGGCACATCTCTAGCAATTGTCACATTTCTGTACCAAATCTGCTGCATCCGAAGCAGCTTTTGGCCAGTAAAACCCTTGTCTGAAAACCTTTCCCAACAGTGGTCTGGATCTGATGTGAGCACCACATATGCCTGAGTTTATTTCTTTCATCAATTCCTGACCTTCGGTTCTGGATAAACACTTCAGCAGAGGTGAACAGACTCCTTGCTTAAACAATTCTCCTTCTATCATCATGTATGGTCTTGTTCTGGCCTGCATCCTTCTGGTATAACTTTCGTCATCCGAAGGGTAGTTGCCCTGGAGGAAGGATATGATTTCTGTTCTCCAGTCTTCACCGTGTGTTGGTGATATTGTGAGTACAACTCTTTCTATGAAGTCTACCAAAGGTTCTTTTAGGATTTCAAAAACGCCTCTGGTGGGAGAAACAACCTGTGTGGTGCCGATTTGGCTAACAGAACTGCTTGTTCATTATCTCTAATTGAGTTATTCTTTACTGAAAAAACCCTCAAAGGAAGCTTCCATCCTTTGGACTGTGTCGAGATATTTTTCTAGCTTTGGATCTCTTGCTCCACTGCTCTTATCAACATGCCCCATGATTACTTGGGAATCAGACTTTAAATTGCCCTTCTTATTCCCATAGCCTTGAGCTTTCGAAGTCTCAGCAATAATGATTCGTACTCTGCAATGTTATTTGTACATTGGAAGTCTAGTTTGGCTGCATAAGAAGTTTTCATTTTTGATGGTGAGATCAAAACTGCTGCGACACCTGCACCGAAGGTTCCCCATGAACCATCACAAAAGACTGCCCATACTTCTTCGTCTAGTGCCCGTTCTTCGTCTTGAGCCCCTAGAATCCAATCAGCAATAAAATCCGCTAACACCTAGAATTGTATTGATGATTGATGAACAAAGTCGATGGTAAATTCATTGAGCTATGCAGCCCACTTTCCAACCCTTCATGTGGCTTCCTTGTTTCTTATAATGTCCTTCAAAGGTTGTGACGAAGGGACAACTATGTGGTGTGACTGAAAGTAATGCCGAAGCTTTCTGGAGGTCATGAGTACTACATATAGCACCTTCTCTAATTCCATATATTTTTTCTTTGATGGGCTTAAGACTTCTGAGACAAAGTAAACCGGTACTAGTTTCTTCATTTGTCCCTCCATCTTTTCCTGGACCAATGCCTCACTGACAATAGAATGAGAGGTAGATATGTATAGGAGAAGTGTGGCTCCTAGCGAAGGTGGAGACAGGGTTGTCAGATGTATGAGATATTGTTTTAAATCCTCTAAGGCCTTTTGCTGAGCCGATCCCTATTGAAATACTTCGGCCGACTTTAATACTTCGAAGAAAGGTAAGTTTCTCTCTGTAGACCTTGAAAATAAACCTGTTTAGTGATGCGAGTCTGTCGGCCAACCTTTGGGCACCCTTTCTGGACTTCGACGGCTCCATCCAAAGTATTGCTTCTATATTATTTGGGTTAGCTTCGATTCCCTTGGTTGACACAAAGTAGCCAAGGAACTTTCCCTTCTTCACTCCGAAGATGCATTTTTCTAGGTTTAACTTGAGGCCTGCTTTTCTAAAATTAGCAAATGTTTCTTGTAAATCTGCGATGTGGTCTTCTTGCTTCGTACTTCTGACTATGATGTCATCAACAAGGTTAGAACATTCCTGCCAATTTGAGTACTTAGCACTTTTGATGTCATTTCGCTAAAGCTTCCTCTAGCATTTTTGTACCCCTCAAGCATCCGAAGGTAACGGTAGGTACCACTAGGGGTAATGAAGCTTGTTTAAGGCTCATCTTCTTTTTTCATCCATATCTAGCAATATCCTGAATAGCAATCTAGCAGACTCACGAGTTTCGAAGTGGCCACCTGAAAGGGAAATGTGCCCTTGGGCCATTTCTATAATGTTTTGGTGATTAAGTGTCCAACACATAGCAAGTGAGTAGCTATGTGCCAAACAAGCAAGAAGTGCAAATCATGTAACAAGGTACGTTTCTAGACTTAGTACATTGTTTTGAGTACTAACATATTTTGTCTAAGTGCTAGAAACAGGGAGAAAAGAATTGGAAAAAGACTTGGCTTGATGCAGCCAAATCTCAGCTCAGTCTAGCACACCGGACTGTCCGGTGGTGCACCGGACAGTGTCCGGTGCGCCAGGCTGGTCTCCGGTGAAAAGGCCGCTCTCGGGAAAAATCAGCAGCGTACGGCTATAATTCACCGGACTGTCCGGTGAGCCAACGGTCGCCAGCGCAACGGTCGGTCGCGCAATCCGCGGGCGACACGTGGCCTGCACCAACGGTCGGTAGGGGGCACCGGACTGTCCGGTGTGCATCGGACAGTGTCCGGTGTGCCATCGGGCCCGAAGCTGCAACGGTCGACTGCACCTGTTTTGGAAAGCAATCGCGCACCGGACAACTACAGTGACTGTCCGGTGGTGCACCGGACTGTCCGGTGCACCACATGACAGAAGGCAAGATTAGCCTTCCAAGATTGTCTTCAATGGCTCCTAGCTGCCTTGGGGCTATAAAAGGGACCCCTAGGTGCATGGAGGAGACACACAAGCATTCACTAAGCATCCTAAGGCAATCAGACTCTGTTCCCGCGCATTCGTTTAGTTGTGTTAGAGATTTGAGTTCTATTCAAGTCGAGGACTCCCTGTGTTGTCATTTGAGCTCAAGTCTTCTCTTGTGTGCGTGGGTGTGCTGTGATTTGTGTCTTGTGTGTGTTGCTCATCCCAACCTTACTCCGTGCTTTCATTGTGATCTTTGTTGTAAGGGCGAGAGACTCCAATCTTGTGGAGATTCCTCGCAAACGGGAATAATCATCTAAAGGAAAGCTGTGGTATTCAAGTTGATCATTGGATCACTTGAAAGGGGTTGAGTGCAACCCTCGTCCATTGGGACGCCACAACATGGAAGTAGGCAAGTGTTACTTGGTCGAACCACGAGATAAAAATCGTGTGTCTTGTGTTGATCTCTCTATGACTATATTGTGTTCACAAGAACTCTCTTCAAGTCACTTAGCCGGACTAACACTCATAACTATGTTTTGTGGCTATTAGTGTTTGAATTTTACAGGATCACTTGCTCACCCCCCTCTAGGTGCTCTCAATTGGTATCGGAGCCGTACTCTTCATCTAAGGGACTAACCGCCCGAAGAGATGGATCCTAAGGGTAAGGGGATGGTGATTAATGACAAGGAGAAGGAGTCCCTCCTAAATGAGCCAAGAGACGACAAGCCTACCGACTCAGGCTCAAGTCACAAGAAGAGGGATGGGAAGAAGAAGAGGCGCATCAAGAAAATCATCTACTACGACAGCGATGCCTCTTCATCTTCACCAAGAGACGACAATGACGACGACTCTTCATCGAAAAAGAAAACGGTTAATCAAAATTATTCATTTGATTATTCTCGTATTCCATTCAATTCTAATGCTCATTTTCTATCAATTCCACTTGGGAAACCTCCACACTTTGATGGAGAAGACTACTCTTTTTGGAGTCACAAAATGCGTAGTCACTTATTTTCTCTCCATCCTAGTATTTGGGAGATTGTTGAAAACGGAATGCATTTTGATAGTACTGACAATCCTGTTTTCATAAATGAGCAAATCCATAAGAATGCACAAGCTACCACTGTTTTGCTAGCATCTTTGTGCAGGGATGAATACAACAAGGTGAGCGCCTTAGACAACGCCAAGCAAATCTGGGATACCCTCAAGATATCTCATGAGGGAAACGACGCCACCATGATCACCAAAATGGAGTTAGTGGAAGGCGAGCTAGGGAGATTTGCGATGATCAGGGGAGAGGAGCCAACACAAACCTACAACAGGCTCAAGACCCTGGCCAACAAGATTAGGAGCTATGGAAGCACAAGATGGACGGACCACGACGTCGTCCGACTCATGCTCAGGTCCTTTACTATAATTGACCCCCATCTTGTAAACCTTATTCATGAAAATCCCAGGTACACCAAAATGACGCCCGAGGAGATTCTTGGAAAATTCGTGAGCAGGCGCATGATGGTGAAAGAAGCACGATACATAGACGACGCGCTTAATGGTCCACTACCCGTCTACGAGCCACAACCCGTTGCTCTCAAAGCAACAAGCAGCAGGGAGGCACTACCAAGCAAGGTGGCACAAGTTGAGGCTGCCGGGCTAAACGAAGATGAGATGGCCCTAATCATCAAGCGCTTCAAGACAGCACTAAAAGGACGCAAGGAGTACCCCAACAAGAACAAAGCAAGGGGAAAGCGCTCCTGTTTCAAATGCGGTAGGACTGGTCATTTCATAGCTCAATGCCTCGATAATGATAATGACTAGGAACAAGAAAAGTATGGGAAGAAAGAGAAGAAGAAGAGCTACAGGAAGGCAAAGGGCGAGGCACACCTTGGAAAGGAATGGGACTCGGACTGCTCCTCTTCCGACTTCGACGACGAAGAACTCGCTGCCTCGGCCTTCAACAAGTCTTCTCTCTTCCCCAACGAACGCCATACATGTCTTATGGCCAAGGAGAAAAAGGTACGTATTCGGGACACTCCCAAGTATACTTCTTCTAGTGATGAAGAGTCATCTGATGATGAAGTAGATTATACTGATTTATTTAAGGGTTTAGATAGAGCTAAAGTAGATAAAATCAATGAGTTAATTGATGCTCTAAATGAAAAAGTTAGATTGCTAGAAAGGCAAGAGGACATTTTGTATGAGGAACATGACAAATTTGTTAGTGTTCAAAAGTCTCTTGCCTTAGAACTTAAAAGAAATGAAATTCTGTCTTCCGAATTGTCTGCCTGTCAGGAATCTGTCTCTAGTTTAAAGAATTTAAATGATGAATTAAATGTTAAGATAGAGGAGGCAAATGCAACTAGATCTTGTGTAGAACATGTAGCTATTTGCAATAGATGCAAGGACTTTGATGTTAATGCTTGTTATGAACATCTTATTGCTATTACAAAATTAAATGATGAGGTGGCAAGTCTTAATGCTCAACTTAAGACGTGCAAAATTGATTTTGATAAATTAAAATTTGCTAGGGATGCCTACACAATTGGTAGACACCCCTCTATTAAGGATGGACTTAGTTTTCGAAAGGAAACCAAGAACTTAACAAGCCAAAAGACTCCCGATCTCAACAAGGAGAAAGGGAAGGCTCCTATGGCTAGTAGTTCTCAAAAGTGTCATGCCTACATTTATGATAGAAAATTTTCTAGGAATGCTCATAGGAGTTATGATCATGATGCTTTTAATTCACATGCTATGTTTGCCTCTAGCTCTACTTTTATGCATGATAGAAGTAGGCCTAGGAGAAGTAATGTTGTGCCTCATGTGCCTAGGAGAATGTGCAATGAACCTTCTACCATTTACCATGCTTGCAATACATCATTTGCGCTTTTATGTAAGAATGAAAAAGTAGTTGCTAGAAAGTTGGGATCCAAATGCAAGGGAGACAAGACTTGTATTTGGGTTCCAAAGGCTATTGTGACTAACCTTGTAGGACCCAACAAGAGTTGGGTACCTAAAACCCAAGTGTAAATTGCCTTGCAGGTTTATGCATCCGGGGGCTCAAGCTGGATTATCAACAGCGGATGCACAAACCACATGACGGGGGAGAAGAAGATGTTCACCTCCTACGTCAAGAACAAGGATTCCCAGGATTCGATCATCTTTGAAGATGGGAACCAAGGCAAGGTTAAAGGATTGGGAAAGATAGCCATTTCATCCGAGCATTCTATATCCAATGTGTTCTTAGTTGAATCACTCGGGTACAACTTATTGTCCGTGAGTCAATTATGTAACATGGGTTATAATTGTCTATTTACCAATATAGATGTATCTGTCTTTAGAAGGAGTGATGGTTCATTAGCTTTTAAGGGTGTATTAGACAGCAAACTCTACTTAGTTGATTTTTCGAAAGAGGAGGCCGATCTAGATGCATGCTTAATAGCTAAGACTAGTATGGGCTGGCTGTGGCATCGCCGTCTAGCACATGTTGGGATGAAGAACCTTCATAAACTTCTAAAGGGAGAACATGTGTTAGGACTAACCAATGTTTGTTTCGAGAAAGATAGACCTTGTGCAGCTTGTCAGGAAGGGAAACAGGTGGGAAACACTCATCATAGCAAGAATGTGATGACAACATCAAGACCACTAGAGCTTCTTCACATGGACCTCTTCGGACCCGTCGCCTACCTTAGCATCGAGGGAAGTAAGTATGGTCTTGTAATTGTTGATGATTTTTTCCGCTTCACTTGGGTGTTCTTTTTGCAGGATAAATCAGAAACCCAAGGGACCCTAAAGCGCTTTCTAAACAGTGATCAAAATGAATTTGAGCTCAAGGTGAAAAAGATAAGAAGCGACTACGGGTCCGAATTCAAGAATATGCAAGTGGAGGAGTATCTTGAGGAAGAAGGTGTCAAGCACGAGTTCTCCGCTCCCTACACACCACAGCAAAACGGTGTGGTAGAGAGGAAGAACATGACGCTTATCGATATGGCGAGGATGATGCTTGGAGAGTTCAAGACGCCCGAGCGGTTTTGGTCGGAAGCTGTGAACACAGCCTGCCATGCCATAAACCGGCTATATCTACATCGCCTCCTCAAGAAGACCTCCTACGAACTCCTTACCGGTAACAAACCCAATGTCTCTTACTTTCGTGTATTTGGGAGCAAATGCTACATTTTGGTGAAGAAAGGTAGACATTCTAAATTTGCTCCCAAAGCTGTAGAAGGGTTTTTACTAGGGTATGACTCAAATACAAACGCGTATAGAGTCTTCAACAAATCATCGGGTTTGGTTGAAGTCTCTAGCGACGTTGTATTTGATGAGACTAATGGCTCTCCAAGAGAGCAAGTTGATCTTGATGACATATATGAAGATGATGTTCCGACGGCCGCAATGCGCACGATGGCGATAGGTGATGTGCGACCACAAGAACAACAAGAGCAAGATCAGCCATCTTCCTCTACAATGGTGCATCCCCCAACTCAAGATGATGGATAGGTTCCTCAAGAAGAGGCGCATGATCAAGGGGGAGCACAGGAAGAACAAGTGATGGAGGAAGAAGCACCAAGTGCCCCTCCAACTCAAATCCGAGCAACGATCCAACGACATCACCCAGTTGACCAGATTCTAGGTGACATAAGCAAGGGAGTAACTACTCGCTCAAGATTAGCTAACTTTTGTGAGCATTACTCGTTTGTCTCTTCTATTGAGCCTTTCAGGATAGAAGAGGCCTTGCAGGATCCGGATTGGGTGTTGGCCATGCAGGAAGAGCTCAACAACTTCAAGAGAAATGAAGTTTGGAGCCTGGTGCCATGTCCCAAGCAAAATGTTGTGGGAACCAAGTGGGTGTTCCGCAACAAGCAAGACGAGCACGGGGTGGTGACAAGAAATAAGGCTCGACTTGTGGCAAAAGGATATGCCCAAGTCACAGGTTTGGATTTCGAGGAGACTTTTGCTCCTGTGGCTAGGCTAGAGTCTATTCGAATATTATTAGCCTATGCCGCTCACCACTCTTTCAGGTTGTTTCAAATGGATGTGAAGAGCGCTTTCCTCAACGGGCCAATCAAGGAGGAGGTGTACGTGGAACAACCCCTGGCTTTGAGGATGACAGGTATCCTGACCATGTGTTCAAACTCTCTAAGGCGCTCTATGGACTTAAGCAAGCCCCAAGAGCATGGTATGAATGCCTTAGAGATTTCTTAATTGCTAATGCTTTCAAGGTTGGGATGGTAATCTTTTTGTGTGCCAAATTTATGTCGATGACATAATATTTGGTTCTACTAACCAAAAGTCTTGTGAGGAGTTTAGCAGGGTAATGACTCAAAAATTTGAGATGTCGATGATGGGCGAGTTGAACTACTTCCTTGGGTTCCAAGTGAAGCAACTCAAGGACGGCACCTTCCTCTCCCAAACGAAGTACACTCAAGATCTTCTCAAGAGGTTTGGGATGAAGGACGTCAAGCCCGCGAAGACACCGATGGGAACCGACGGACATGTCAACCTCAACAAAGGAGGTAAGTCCATTGATCAAAAGACATACCGGTCTATGATAGGGTCACTACTATATTTATGTGCTAGTAGACCGGACATTATGCTCAGTGTATGCATGTGTGCTAGATTTCAATCCGACCCCAAGGAATGTCACCTTGTGGCCGTTAAGCGAATTCTTAGGTATTTAGTTGCTACGCCTTGCTTCGGGATCTGGTATCCAAAGGGGTCTACCTTTGACTTGATTGGATATTCAGACTTCGATTATGCTGGATGCAAGGTTGATAGGAAGAGTACATCAGGGACATGCCAATTCCTAGGAAGGTCCCTCGTGTCTTGGAGTTCAAAGAAACAAACCTCTGTTGCCCTATCCACCGCTGAGGCCGAGTATGTTGCCGCAGGACAGTGTTGCGCGCAACTACTTTGGATGAGGCAAACCCTCCGGGACTTTGGCTACAATCTGAGCAAAGTCCCACTCCTACGTGACAATGAGAGTGCAATCCGCATGGCGGATAATCCTGTTGAACACAGCCGCACTAAGCACATAGACATCCGACATCACTTTCTGAGGGACCACCAGCAAAAGGGAGATGTCAAAGTGTACCATGTTAGCATCGAGAACCAGTAGCCGATATCTTTACCAAGCCGTTAGATGAGAAAACTTTTTGCAGGTTGCGTAGTGAGCTAAATGTCTTAGATTCGCGTAACTTAGATTGATCTATAGCATACATGTGTTCTATGCCTTTCATCATGTTACTTCATGTATTTATGTGATTTGTTGCTTATTTATGGTGCTCAAGTTGTGCAAGGGATCCCCGGACCTCACAAGTCCATGTGTGAATGATGCACATATTTAGGGGGAGATGTGCTACAACTTAACCCTTTGAGACTAACCTATGTGTTTGAGTACTCTTGATGTAGTCTCAAAGGTGCATTGAAAGGGAAAGGTGAACTTGGACCATGCAAAGACTTCCACTGCACTCCGGTATTAGTGTACTTAATTCCAAGTTCATTCTTATGCTCTTATTGCCTTTTTGCTCTCAATTGACATTTTTGGTGAGGCAATGGGGTTAAGGGGCCAAGAATGATCCCGTTTTGGTGCTTAATGCCAAAGGGGGAGAAATTAGGGCCAAAGCAAATGGATCAGCTACCACTTGTGAATTTTGAAAACAATAGAGTTAGAACTTTTGATTTGTCAAAATACTCTAATTGCAAAATTTGGTCTCTTATGGGGAAGAATTTTGATTATGGGAAAAGGGGGAGCTTTTGGCACTTTGATCAATTTTTCTCTTGGAATATCTCTCTATGTGCCCAAACAAGTGTGTTTGACTTAGAGGTAGGAAAAAGAATTTGATTTGCAAAAACAAACCAAGTGGTGGCAAAGAATGATCCAAATATGCCAAATTAGAGTAAAAAACAATTTGGTCCTCATTTGCATTGATATTGCACTTATTTTGGTTGCTTTTTGATGTGTTGGCATAAATCACCAAAAAGGAGGAGATTGAAAGGGAAATGTGCCCTTGGGCCATTTCTATAATGTTTTGGTGATTAAGTGTCCAACACATAGCAAGTGAGTAGCTATGTGCCAAACAAGCAAGAAGTGCAAATCATGTAACAAGGTACGTTTCTAGACTTAGTACATTGTTTTGAGTACTAACATATTTTGTCTAAGTGCTAGAAACAGGGAGAAAAGAATTGGAAAAAGACTTGGCTTGATGCAGCCAAATCTCAGCTTAGTCTGGCACACCGGACTGTCCGGTGCGCCAGGCTGGTCTCCGGTGAAAATGCCGCTCTCGGGAAAAATCAGCGGCGTACGGCTATAATTCACCGGACTGTTCGGTGAGCCAACGGGCGCCAGCGCAATGATTGGCCGCGCAATCTGCGGGCGACACGTGGCCCGCACCAACGGTCGGCAGGGGGCACCGGACAGTGTCCGGTGCGCCATCGGGCCCGAAGCTGCAACGGTCGACTGCGCCTATTTTGGAAAGCAATCACGCACCGGATAGCTACAGTGACTGTCCAGTGGTGCACTGGACTGTCCGGTGCACCACACGGCAGAAGTCAAGATTAGCCTTCTAAGATTGTCTTCAACGGCTCCTAGCTGCCTTGGGGCTATAAAAGGGACCCCTAGGCGCATGGAGGAGACACATAAGCATTCACTAAGCATCCTAAGGCATCTAGACTCTGTTCCTGCGCATTCGTTTAGTTGTGTTAGAGATTTGAGCTCTATTCGAGTGGAGGACTCCCTGTGTTGTCATTTGAGCTCAAGTCTTCTCTTGTGTGTGTGGGTGTGCTGCGATTTGTGTCTTGTGTGTGTTGCTCATCCCAACCTTACTCCGTGCTTTCATTGTGATCTTTGTAGTAAGGGGCAAGAGACTCCAATCTTGTGGAGATTCCTCGCAAACGGGAATAATCATCTAAAGGAAAGACGTGGTATTCAAGTTGATCATTGGATCACTTGAAAGGGGTTGAGTGCAACCCTCGTCCATTGGGATGCCACAACGTGGAAGTAGGCAAGTGTTACTTGGCCGAACCACGGGATAAAAATCACGTGCCTTGTGTTGATCTCTTTGTGACTATATTGTGTTCACAAGAACTCGCTTCAAGTCATTTAGCCGGACTAACACTCATAACTATGTTTTGTGGCTATTAGTGTTTGAAGTTTACAGGATCACCTATTCAGCCCCCCTCTAGGTGCTCTCACCATCGCATCTATGAGGGAATCTATCCTTGGCAAAGAAAATTCATCCTTCAGACATGCCTTGTTGAGGTCTGTGAAATCAATGCATATTCTCCATTTTCCATTTGCCTTCTTTACCATCACAGTGTTAGCAAGCCATTCTAGGTAAGTAACTTCTGTAATTACTCCAGCACTAAGGAGTCTTTTGACTTCATTTCTTTCTCCTTCAGCTTTATCTTCTGACATTTTCCAAAGCTTTTGTTTCCTGGTTCTGATGGTGTGATCTACATTGAGAGAGTGTTCAATGATGCTTCTGTTGACACCACATAGGTCATTGGCTGACCAAGCAAAGACATCTTTATTGTTGGACAAGAACTTTTTTAGTTTCCTTTCTTGTTCTTTGGTCAACTGAGATCCAAAAAGCACTTTTTGATCAGCTATATCTTCACATAGGAGTATAGCTTTTGGCTGATCTATCGAAGTTGCTTTGTCCCTTATATGCTTCTGCTGCTGGTGAGCTTCGCTTCATCTATATTATGAATGGCCTTGGAGTCTGTCCAATTTCCTTCAGCTCTCCTTACAGCCTCTTGACTTCCATGTACAGAGATTGGGACCTGGTTTGATGGTATTTTCATGCATAAGTATGTTGGGTGTAGCACAACTTCGAAGACATTCCCCTCTCCCAATGATTGCATTGTAAGTGTATTCCATATCCACTATGCCAAATACAACTTCCTTAGTTCATGTGTTGTGTATGTAACCGAAGGTGACTGGCATTGTTATCTTGTCGAGTGCTGCTATTTGTTTCCCTCCGAAGCCACATAAATGGTGCATTACATCGTGTATCTTGTATTCTTGCTATTGCATCCGTTTGAAGGCTTTAGCAAAGATAACGTCCACTGCACTGCCTATGTCCACTAGAACATTGTGAACTAAGAAACCCTTTATGACATAGGATATGACCATGGCATCATTATGTGGGTAATCCTTAAGCTGAAGGCATTTTTGAGATAAGGTGATCGGACATAAGACCATCTAGATTTAACATAGGGCCCCTGCACTCCAACATGGTGTACTCTTTGTTGGGCTTCCTTCTTTTTCTTCTTGTTGGCTGGTGTTGGTCCTTGTTCTCGGATGCTTCGGCTTGACAGAAGGTAAAAGAGCAGAAGTGACGCAGGAGTGATTACAAGTCAGCGTGAACAGTACGGTGTTACTGTTCATTTATTTATAGGCATAGGACGCAGCCTGGGCAAAATTACATTCATGTCCCTAACATTTACTGTTAGCCAAAAGGTAAGCTGTCAAGGACTAAGCAGCCTTTTCCCCTTTATATCGGTTTCATTCTCCACCACCGTTCTTGTGCTTAGCCGAAGCTTCTCCATCCACAACTTCGGATCCGGTTCATCCTTCTTCCAGATCGCGCCTTTCATACCATGCACACCTTCATCTCAAAGCCGAAGCTTCCTATGACAGTATACTATACTGGAAAACATGTTAGTTGTGTTTTTGAGGACCTTCGGAAGAGGAAGGCCCCCAATAGTAGCCCCTCATAGTATTAATTTGTTTTTGCGTCTAACAAATTCAGACTGTGACGTGAATGGAGGCCTTTAGCCGAAGGTCCAAAAAACACCTTCCCTTCGCTAGAATAGCGAAAGTCAATGATAAATGGGGCCCGCCAAGTTGCAATGCACTGGACATATAAATAGAAACCTGCAACAACAGCATCTGCTGCGCCATTTCAATCACTTGTGCTACTTTCTCAAGTTTTAATTTTCTTGCTGTCAGATTTTGCTTGTTTTGTGAGCTTCGACATTTGTTCAGTTGCCCATCAAATGGCCAACGAGAAGAAGGTTGCTGATCCTGCACTAGCTGGTTTTTACGAGACCATGGAGAAAACAAACACAAAGAAGATTACAAACAAAATACTAGCTGATTTGTCTGAAGATTCTGACGATAGTGGAAGCTTTGATATGGAAAGTGAAGACAAAGATGCTGAAAATCGACCCTGGCGACCAAGTCACACTATCTTCAGAAAATCATCTATTAAGTAGAGTCAAATTGACGCTATGAAAGGGAGATATTTCTGAGATATTTCAATTGTGAGAGCTCGAGGGGACGGTGCCGCACCTGCTCCCGAAGAAGATGAAGTGGTTGTTTACAGGAGCTTCATGAAGGCAGGGCTTCGATTCCCATTAAGCAAATTCCTGGTTGAAGTGCTGAAGACCTTCAAAATTTTCCTTCATCAAATTACCCCTGAAGCCATTATCAGGATGGGGGTTTTCATTTGGGTCGTGAGAAGCCAAGGGCTAGAGCCAAATGCAAAATGCTTCTGCAACATGCACGAGCTGTTGTATGAGACGAAGGCTACTGGCAAGGAGCAGTATCACAACAACTTTGGTTGTTATGGCTTCATGCCTCATCCTGATGTAAGCTATCCAGTTCCAACATTTCGGAAAAGGAGGCCAGGAGCCTGGATGGAAGAATAGTTTTATGTGAAGAATAATTTAGTTGAGAGGGAAGATATAAAAGGAATTATTCAACGTCCCATTTGGTCTCGCTTCGGCATCAGGAGGCCAGCCACTGCTCTTGGGAACGATATAGAAGCATGTCAGAGAAGCTTCATCACTGTGTGTACTTTTATTGGCACAATAGACTTGGTTCAAGAACACACCGCCTACAGAGTATGGCCTCTTGTGAGTGAATGGGAGATGCCGAAGGAGGCTGCTGTCGGGTCTAGTCAGGGCGGCCTGGTCTATTTAAAATATACCTTCAAATATAGAGGCGAGTTTGATGAGCCAAACGATGAGTGGTTGAGCAGTATAGAGGCAACCAGTGACGAATTGCTTGGGGCATACACAAGGGCCGAAGATGATGCAATGACCTTGGCCTTCGAAGGCCGAGGCAAGAAAAGATTGAATAGAGTTTTTGACGTCATTGGTTTCGTATACCCTGATTATAGCTATCCCTCGCGAAAGCATGGAAAGAAAAGAAGAGTTGCCACTTCGGCCATTTCTGCTGTGCCGAAGGGAAAAAAGATCAAGGTCTTAACGCACCGACCAAGATACATCGAAACAGCCATATTGCCAAAACTTGGCGAAGGGACATCTTCCACTGCTGAGGTAGAACAACCTGCTCCTGCCACCCCCAAGGAAGAACTGACTGGATTGTCGAAGGTTCCTGCAGCCGGGCCAGTCGAAACGCCAAGACATGGTGCCAAATCCAAAGAAAAGGCGGCCAAAGAGGCAGAGCTAGAGAAAACAGTAGGGTTGCCAAAAATCTTGAGCCCACCAGCAGAGCCAGAATTGCCGAAGGTATCAAAGGCTCCCGCAATAACTCCTAAGAAGAGGATAATGGCTAGCGTGTTGGACGTCGTCCTGGAAACAACAAGGGTATTGACTCCTGCCCCTACTAAAGAGGCAGCCGAAGCTGCTACAGCTCGCGCTAAAACTGAAGTTGGGCCCTCAGTGCCCATTGAGGCAGAGCCTGCTGGAACTAAGCAAAGAACTGAGCAAGAATCTTCAGATGCTAGCCTGGCTCTAGAGAAGAAAGTCGTGCCTGAAAAAGCTAAATCTGCTATTCTCGAAGCACCCTCCGAAGATTGCGACTTTATTATTCGACATGCTTCGGGAAAAAGGTTGTCTGAAGAAGAAATCACGGAAGCCAAACACTACGCCTGGGAACTGAAATACTCGAAGGGGGGGCTTGGTGTACAATGGCATCGACAAAGATGATTTCTTATACTGTCTCCCAGACAACAAAGAAATATCCGTTTGCCGGGAGATGGCCAAAAATATGGGATTTTCGAAGCTTGAAGTTGGCCTCTCTGCCATGTCGAAGGATGACCTCGCAGACAACCTTGCATACAACAGTCTGAAGGTACGGAAGTTATGGACTTAAAAATAAATTGTCTTGTCTTTTATTCTCATGCTGATCCTTTATCCTTCTTTTTGCAGGGCTTAATTCTTAGCAACGCTTTAAGGGCGCAGAAGAATGCTGAAGATGAAAGCTGCTAGATAGCCCTCGGCAACCTTCGATCAGAGGTTATCAAGCTGAGAAATGAAGCCTTAGAAAAAGATAAAATTCTGCTTTCATTGGTGGACAGAGTGAAAAAAGACGAAGCGAGATTTAATGCTCAATCTGAAGCTCATAAAGCCGAAGTTGAAGGCCTTCAGAAAAAACTCGCCGAGGCTAATGAAAATTTTGAAGTTGCAAAAGTAAAGCAAGAGATAAGCGAATGGTCAAATGCTAGGCTAGAGAAGAATGTTGAGGAGCTTCGTGAATCCAAGGAGAGATGCTTTGAGAAATCCTTGGATTGCATAAGAAAACTGAAAACCAGCTTTGCCAAGGTGGGTGCATACTCTTTGGAAGAAAAATTCATTCGAGGTGACCCCGAAGGAGTCATTGATTGGATATGTGGAGAAGCCGAAGCTTTTGAAGAGATCCTAAGTGATCGTGGGGACATTTGTGCCTTTGCCGACGCGTGAGGGGTTGCAGCAATTCTGGAGAAGGCTGGTTGTGACCATGTTAAAGCTGCAGCCCAGACCGAAGCCGCCTTCTCCATAGACGACACGAAGGACCCTCGGCCGAAGCTACTTTGGTGGGCGAAAAGTTTTATTCCGATGTCTGGGTGAACGGTGGCCGAGAATTGGCCAACGAAATCATAAAGAAAAATGAAAAAGAAACTCGTGATGCTCGAGAAGAAGCTAAGCGAGCCGAAGAAGCTGCCGAGCGCGCAAGGCGTATAGGTATTATTATTGAATTTTAGCTTCGGTGTTTATTTTCTGGCTTCGGACTAACGATTTGTTTACTACAACTGAACTCTCACTGTTACCCAAGCCATACGACCCCCAGGCCGATCCCGTCATGAAAGAGGCGTTGGATGTGATGAGTGTTGCCAATTCCAACGTCGACGAATTCGTCGATAGACTTCTGAATGAGGCTGCCGAGAGAATTCTTAAAGAAGATTAGACTTTTGTTGTATTGATACAATGTAACATTTGTGTGTGAGACAATTAACAGACATGTAAATTAATGTAATATATTTCTTTGCGATGCATGAAATTTACGCACATACCGTTTTTGAGCCTTCGGCGAAAAAACACCTTTCCTTCTTTTCATGCTTCGTAAAGAAAGAAGCTCCTTTCATGGCAAATTTGTTGTGATGCTATTAACAGATCTTCCTGATAAAATTGTATTTGTCGAAGGTCTTCTTCGTGCCTCAGCATATTTTCATTCAACAAGTTATTGTCGAAGACTTGCTTCGTACCCAATCTTTGTTGTTGATGCGATATGATGTATGATGTAATGTTATGCGAATGGTGCAATGATATGATGCAACATGATGTTTATGCCGAACACACACACACGCCCACACTGAAACACTCAAGACTTTGCATCCCATTAGGGACGTCTTTGGAGTCTTTAAGCTCTGCATCCCCTTAGGAACGACTTTGGAGCTTCTTCGCCTTATATTTCGGTGGTATTTAAGCTATGCATCCCCTTAGGAACGACTTTGGAGCTTCTTCACCTTATATTTCGGTGATATTTAAGCTCTGCATCCCCTTAGGAACGACTTTGGAGTTTCTTCACCTTCTATTTCGGTGGTATTTTGGCTCTTCATTCCCTTAGGAACGACTTTGGAGCTTCGAAACTTACTCTGCGCTCCCTTAGGAACAACTTTTTGTAGCTTCAGAACTTACTCTATGCTCCCTTAGGAAAGTCTTTTGTAGCTTCGAAACTTACTCTGCGCTCACTTAGGAACGTCTTTTGTAGCTTTGAAACTTACTCTGCGCTCCCTTAGGAACATCTTTTGTAGCTTCGGAAGTTTGTTAAGAGGAAGTATTTAACTTAATAATACAAACACTATTATTACATGAAATCAGAATTCAGTTCTTCGAGACTTGCTTTTTCATATAAGAAAAATAAAATGACAGAAAAGATAAAGATACACAAAGGGTATGATATTCTTTAGTAGATGTGCTTGGATTCAGGCACAGTACTATTGACTGTGCGAGCTTCGGACTCCTCCCGAAAATCGCGTTGCTGTTGAGTGTGCTGGTGCCCTTCTGGATGCTGGCTTCGGGTCAGAGTAGGTGGTAGCAGTGGTGGTGGTGGGAGCTGGGCCCAGGAAGCTTGAGAGTGGCTTGCCGAAGCGACAGAGGTCGTAGGCTGTTGATTACCTACGTACTCTGGGATGTAGGGAGAATAGCACGAAGCAGTATGTAGGACCCGCTTCGGCTGATTCTGCCATGCCTCAGCTTTGGCAATCTCTTTTTGTTTCTGAATTGTAACTTGGCATGTTCTTGTGGTGTGGCCTTTATCTTCATCGTAGAACAAGCAAAACAGTCTTTTGGGCTGATCTCCGTACCTTCCTCCGAAGCCTCTGTCGCCTCTGCCTCTTGAGGCTGGTGGCATGAAGGAGCTTTGTTGTGGCCCTGAAGGCTGGGAGCTGTGTTGCTGCCTTTGAGATTGACTTCCTCTATCATCACTCGGGTTGGAATTATGAACTGACCTGACGTGCCTGGGATGAATTCTTCCTCCGAAGCCCCTGGTCATCTCAGAAAACATGTATGCTTCTTCCCTTCTTTGGTGGAAATCATTGTCGACCCAGATATATTCATCCATCTTTTGAAGAAGCTTCTCCAAGGTTTGTAGGGGCTTCCTGGCAAAATATTGAGCTGTAGGTCCTGGCCGAAGCCCCTTGATCATGGCCTCAATGACAATTTCATTAGGCATTATAGGCGCTTGTGCTCTTAGACGCAGGAACCTTCGGACATACGCCTGAAGGTACTCCTCATGGTCTTGCGTGCACTGAAACAAAGCCTTAGCAGTGACTGGCTTTGTCTGAAAACCTTGGAAGCTAGTGATTAGCATATCCTTGATCTTCTGCTATGATGTGATTGTCCCTGGCCGGAGAGAAGAGTACCAAGTTTGTGCGACACTTTTGACTGCCATGACGAAGGATTTCGCCATGACCGCAGTATTGCCCCCATATGAAGATATGGTTGCCTCGTAGCTCATTAGGAACTGCTTCGGGTCTGAGTGCCCATCATACATAGGAAGCTGAGGTGGCTTGTATGATGGGGGCCATGGGGTAGCCTGCAACTCTGCTGCTAAAGAAGAAGCATCATTAAAAGCAAAATTGCCATGATGAAAATCATCATACCATACATCATCGTTATATGAATGGTCTAGATGAAGCTCTTTGTGTTGGGGCCTTCGGTCTTGGTCATCCTGGGTGAGATGACGCATTTTCTCAGCGGCCTCATCAATTTTCCTCTGGAGATCGACGAGACGAAGCATTTTTTCCTTCTTCTTCTGAACCTGCTGATGGATAGCTTCGAGGTCCCTGATTTCTTGATCCAACTCCTACTCCTGAGGTCTTGGGTTGGTAGCCTTCCTCTTCTGGCTCCTGGCTTCGCGTAGCATCTCCTGATTAACGTCCAGTGGCTGCAGTGCAGCCCCTGGCCCTGTTGTCTTCTTCGGCGGCATGACGAAGATCAAAGCTTGCCGAAGGTGGTCGAGTGAGTTCACCGGAGGTGAGCACCAATGTTGGTCCTTGTTCTCGGATGCTTCGGCTTACCAGAAGGTAAAAGAGCGGAAGTGACGCAGGAGTGATTACAAGTCAGCGTGAACAGTACAGTGTTACTGTTCATCTATTTAATGGCACAGGACGCAGCCTGGGCAAAATTACATTCATGTCCCTGACATTTACTGTTAGCCAAAAGGTAAGCTGTCGAGGACTAAGCAGTCTTTCCCCTTTAGGTCAGTTTCATTCTCCACCACCGTCCTTGTGCTCAGCCGAAGCTTCTCCATCCACAGCTTCGAAGCTGGTTCATCCTTCTTCCAGATCGCGCCTTTCATACCATGCACACCTTCATCTCAAAGTCGAATCTTCCTGTGACAGTATACTATACTGGAAAATATGTTAGTTGTGTTTTTGAGGACCTTCGGAAGAGGAAGGCTCCCAGCAACCGCCTGTGATTGGGAGTACGAGCTTCATCATCCCTGTTGACGAAGCTTGATGGCTCATCGTGGTCATTGTTGTGGAAGTAAGTTCACCGAAGGTGGGCGCTAATATTGATCACTTGTTTTCAATTGCTGTGAATTAAAACAAGGAAACACAATTGTAAGGAAAATGGACCCGATCCATTTAGCTCAATAAGTTTTGGTGTTTGATGATCAACATAACCTGTGGACTAATGTATTTCCCAAGTGTTTGTGTGTTGTAGTTCACAGGATGTGAAGTGGATTGGATTGAGGCTCTGAGGATGCAACACCTCAAAGAAGACTTTATAATACCCATAGAAAACATTACAAAGTCATATTGAAGACACTTTATAAATGCTAAGAGTCCAACACATCAAGAAGTAGAAGTGAGATACAAAGCTACAAAAGAAAAGTGAAGTTGACAAAGTTGAGAGGAAGGGCTGACTGAATTGGAAGTGTTTCACAAAATCAAATCTACTCAAACTGACATGGCTTCAAATCTGAGATGTAGATAATTTTATAAGCTTTCCAAAAAGTTCAGAGCTAAAAGTTATGCCCACAATAAGAAGTCGTAATTGCTGAAAAAACTGCAGCAGCATATGGGATGTCCGGTGTGCCAAATTTGCTCAAACTGATATGGCTTCAACTCTGAGATGTAGCAAATTTCATAAGCTTTCCAAAAATTACAAGATCATCGAAATCGGAGTTCGGAGCTAAAAGTTATGGCCAAAATACGACAAGCGAGCATGGGATGTCCGGTGCACACCGGACCGTCCGGTGCGCCATGTCCGGTGCGCCATCTTCTGAAGCTCCAACGGCTATCTTCAACGGCTAGTACACGTGGCATGTTCGGTGCACCTGTCCGGTGCGCCGCACAAAGCTGTAGAACTGCTTTCCAACGGCTATATTTGAGTTGGGGCCTATATATACTTCACCCAACCGGCCATTTGGAGGTGTGGGAGCCCAAGAGACAGACCAAGGCACATAGTTCACATTTCCAAGAGCTCATACACCCAAGTGCTTAATAGAATCACTCGATGATTAGCGTAGGTGCTTTGCAAAGTGCTTAGGTTAGTTAGACCGCTCTAGCGCTTGCTCTAGGTGAATCTTAGTTAGTTGAGTGAGTTTATATAAACCACACAACCCCTCGGCTCTTGCGCGAGCCGTTGTAATTGTATCGAGTGGAGCGAGAGTCTTGCGAGACCGTGACAACCGCGTTTGTGTCACGGTCGCCACCGTGTACCAGAGGGAACGAGGCCCGCGACGTTTTCAGCCAGAAGCTCGATAGTGGAGACGGCGGGGAGCGTCCGAGAGGAGCTGGAAGTGGAGCACCATTTGCGCGTGGAGAAGGCACATGGCTCTCTACGGAGTTACTCGACCGAGGTGCTTGGCCCTCGCGTGGGCTTCCCTTTGCGTAGCGGCACCAACGAGGATTAGTCGGGACCTCGCGTGGTTCCGGATACCTCGATAAAAATACCGGCGTCATCCACGAGAGTTTGCATCTCTACCTTGCTCTTTAAGCTTTCGCATTTATATTAAGCATTTAAGTTTCAATCTTGTCTTTATACTTATATAGTGTGGATTGAAACTTAGCCATTGCGGTAGAGATAGCAACACTTAGACAAAACCTAGTCTGCACATTCTAGTTTGATTATTTACATAGGTTTTGTTCTAGGGATTTATTTGTGGCCTAGTTTAGTGAAAGTTTTAGAAGTCCTAATTCACCCCCCTCTTAGGCGTCACTCGTTTCCTTCAATTGGTATCAGAGCCTGGTTGGGCTCATTTGAAACACTTTAGCTTCACCGCTAAAAGAGTCGACACTTTTTAGAGGAAGGGATGGATACCCATAGGCCACCACACTTTGATGGCACCAACTTCCCATATTACAGTGCTAGAATGGCTTGTTACCTAGAGGCTGTTGATCTAGGTGTTTGGAGAGTCACTCGTGATGGGATGAAACCACCCAAAAATCCCGAGAAACCCACCACGAGTGAGGAAAAAGAAATTCATTTAAATGCTAGAGCCAAAAATTGCTTGTATGAATCTCTTAGCATGGATATTTTTAATCAAGTTTTTACATTGAAAACTGCTAATGAGATTTGGCTAAAATTGCATGAGCTCCATGACGGCACATCCAATGTCCGTGAGCAAAAACATTGCCTAGTCGTAAATGAGTATAATTCTTTTGCTATGAAAGATAATGAGCTTGTTAGAGATATGTATTCTCGTTTGAATCTAATCATCAATGAGCTCAATTCTATTGGCATTAATAAGCTAGGTGATGCAGACATTGTGAGGAAGATTATCTCCCTGCTACCACAACAAAGATATGGGAGCATCATCACCATTCTTCGCAACATGGAAGACTTGAGTGCATTGACCCCGACCATCGTGATTGGGAAAATCGTGGCCTTTGAGATGTCACGAAAGATGTGTCGGGGAGAGGAGCCAACTTCCTCAAGGCCATATGATTTTGCATGTGACAAAAGGAAGGGTAAAAAGAAGGCTTCTACTCCAAGTTCCTTAAGTGAAGAAGAGGAAGAAGAAGAAAGTGACGATGAAGAAGATAATCAACCATCAACATCATCCTCCGAGGATGAAAAAAATCTGACGCGTCAGAAAGGTAATGGGGATGATCCACAAGATTAATCTAATGGGTGTGCCCCTGCAAGTAGAGGATCTTCTCTTTAACATTGACAGGAAAAAACAAAGAAAGAGAGGATGCTTCGCATGCGGGGAAAGGGCCACTTCAGGGACAACTGTCCAACTAAGGCTGAACCCAAAAAGGATAGGAGCAAAGGCAAGGCACTAACAAGTGTCAAGACTTGGGACGATTATTCAAGCGAAGATGAACCTCCAAGGATGCGCAGCCACCGATCCTCATCACGCTCATCACAGTCATCACGCAAGTGCCTTATGGCAAGAGGTAAAATGAGTATTCCATCCTCTAGTGATGAAAGTAGTAGTGACAATGAAGGTGAGGGAAAGCCCTCTGTAGATGAGCTTGCAGAAGCCGTTAAATTTTTTCAGGATGTCTGCACTAAACAAAAAGCCCAACTTAAAACTTTGAAAAATAAGTTGATTAGCTCTCAAAATGATTATAAAGGTTTGCTAGAAAAAATTTGAAGCATTTGCAAATTAGAATTGTGAGCTATCAACTAAAATTGAGCAATTAGAGTCTAGTGCTACATCCACAGCTACCGATGATGGCCTCATTAAAAAGAATGAAAAACTTAAGGCTAAGTTAGCTAGCTCCCAAGAAGCTATTGAAAATTTGTTACGAAAAATGGAAATTCTTAGCATACACAATAATGGGCTAACTACTAAGCTAGAAATCATTGGTAGCACCCTAGAAGTATCTTTAGTTGAAATACCTAAAATTATTAAGAAATATGCTTCTACCTCCTGCTTTGATTTAATTGATGATTCTAACCCCTGCAATCAAGTTCTTGTTAAGAATGTTATTATAGAAACTTGTTCGGACAAGATTGCAATGGAAAATGAGCAATTAAAGCAAGAAGTGACTCGCCTTGGAAAAGCCTTGTATGACAAGAAAGGCAAAGCCAAACAAATCCAACCTCCATAGGATAACACCACTGCAGGAGTGAACAAGCCTGTGGAGGGCGAAACTGTGATTTAAAGGCTATATCACAAAGAAGGCCACAATTCTTTCCAATGCAAGGCGAAGACCGGGGATAAGCAAAAGAAAATGCTTAAGCAAAAGCTAACAAGCAAAATCTCCAACACCTACATCAAAAGGGTGGATAAAAAGGTTGCTACGCCATATTTGATCAAGAAGAAAAAGAATGGAAAGGTGATAGCAATCAAGGCCAACAAGCAAGCCAACAAAGGGAAAGGGGCCAAACGCATCTGGGTGCCAAAGGAAATAATTTCAACCATGAAAAGCACCAAGAAGGTTTGGATCCCAAAAGGGAAGTGAGGAGTCCGAAGAAAGACATGGAATTTGGAGACTTGGCAAAGTTGGGATGTATATCATGGGATACATCATATTGGATCAAGTTTATTGTCAAGTGGGTTAGTGAATATTTTGGACCTAAATTTCCCCACCCATGACTAAGGTAACTAGATTTATTGTATTCCTTATTTTTAGATATGCGTATCTATTTTCTTATATCTAGTTTTACCTTTCATGCTTAGTATTTCATTTGGTACTTACTTTAGATTAACAATGCATGCATACAAGGTAAATCACATGGTAGGATTACTCGTTCTCATTTCATATTCTTGAGCAAACCTACATGGTTCAAAATATTTAATTAAGCACGGCACATAGCTTATTTAACTTCCCTAAGTAAATGACACTAATGCTTCAAAATCTTATATCCTACAATTGGTATCATTTAACTTATATGTGCCAAAGCTTGGATTATGGATAATATGCCCCTCTTGATATCAAATCAAAGTGCATGTCTCCTACAAGTATTCAAAACTTGTATCCACACTTTCAGGGGGAGATTACTCTATAATCTAAGTCTTTGAGACCAATACCTGTTTTCAAGTCTATTTCATGTAGTAGTCTCATTGTAAGGAAAATAAAGTCCCCGGAGAAAGACAACAAGCTTCCACTGCAAATCTACAAGAATTCTTATGTCTCACAAGTCTGCCATTGGTCTTCAATTGGTCTGCAATTGACTTTCAATTGGTATCTTTGAGACTATATTTAGTATCATTTACATGTCTTCTCCAATATTTGATTAGACTATATTTCATATCTTATACTTCCCATGTTGCTATAAATGCATATATTTTTGACTCATATTTTGTTACCTATGCATAAGGGAAGTTAGTTTATTCAAATCATGTCTTGCACCTCTATTTCTCACATGCTTTTTCCAAGATCTCTGTCATGGGGAGTATTTCTTCGTCTCTAAAGGGGGAGAAAATTCTTTCTAAGGGAAAACACTCGCTTAGGCTATGTTCGGTAGTCATGGTTATAATCCACAAGTGGAATTAATCCAGACGTGAATTGAGTGGATCCCCTGTCGTCACTTTTTCCCTGTGTGGTTTAATTCCCTGTCCATTAATTCCCTGTCTCCTTTTTAACTTGTTCGGTTAGCCATACAGTAAACAACAATGACACTTCTTGTTCGGTTAGCCCATACAGTAAACAACAGTAACAAAATTACTTGTTACAGTAACTTAATGCACCAGAACAAAATTATTCTGAACACAGTTTAATTTTATTATAACAGTAACAGTAACTTGTACAGAATAATTTTATTATAACAGTAATAGTAAGTTGTACAAGAGGTCAACAGAATAATTTTATTATAACAGTAACAGTAACTTGTAGAGTTTAAGATGCACCAGAACGTTCATATCACTTCATGCACGAGAACGTTTAGAATATAAGCAGAATGTGTACAGTTTAACATGCACCAGAACCACTAGCCATACATGGTTTGACATGCACCAGAACGTGCAGAACCGATTACAGTTTGGCATGACCAAAACCGGTTACAGTTTGGCATTTCACCATCTATACATCAAAGATTATTGTCCAACTGGTCTAGACCTTCTCATCTCTCTAGCAACTCCAGCCACATCTAGCCATCATCTTACCAACGATCTGTATGTGAGAAACACCAATGAATTAGCTTTTGCATCCCAAATTGTAATCGTTCTTCAGAGTACAAAGTTCAGATGAGACATGTAAAATGCTAAGGTAATAGACAAGACAAGTTTGAACCATATAATAGTGTACTTCAAGCTAACAGATAAGACAAGTTAATGTTTAAGATCATTGCTACAAACAATACTAACTAGCTATTATAGAAAATGGCATCAGGAAAAGAATATTTGCAGTTAGGCGCGATCTCATGACATTAGGTGAGATCATGACATATAAAGCAACATTTATATATTCTAAGAATGCTATTCTGGTTCGAAATGTTAAAAGTTATGAAACAACAGTACTGCAAAATGAAGTTCATGCAACTATATCATGGAAACATGAAACTTTGACTGAGCTTGATCAAAATATGAAAGATGCCAATCCTTCGAAGTTGTTCGGTTGCTTCTCTGAATTTACTATGCACAATCACTTAGTTGAGTGCAAATTGCAAATAAAGATAAAACTAAACAAGCCCTTATCATGCAACGAGACTAAGGTATAAAACTAGACAACTCATGAGCTATCATATCATCTGTATACTTATTGTGAAGAATTCATGACCTTATCATGCAAAATCGAGTTAGGATATGCAATTAACCTTAGGTATACCTGCTAAGCCATCTCGTCCCTAAACCACATCAATGCAGCCTCTCTATCATCATTGCATGCGCTCAAGAAAATTTGGCGATTGTCAGGGTCCTTGAACACCTTATAGGCTTTGACCTTCTCCTCCTTGGTGACCTCCAATGTGTTTAGAACTTATATGCAATTCTTAATTGAGAAGTCATCACCTTCTCTTGCCTCCCTTTCTCTTGCTAATAGTGTTGCTTCATATTTAGCTTGTTTGCTTCTAATGTCTAGGTACCTCTCCATCAATACTTCTATGTTGGAGCTCTTCTTCGGCCTCTTTGGTCCTTTTTCTTCTTCGTTCCTTGAAACAGCAGAAGTCCTTTTTGACCTTTCATCCTGCCTATTAGCATTTACATCAACCCCTTCAACTTCATACACTCTGTCTTCTACTTCATTTTGTCTGTGATCTGCCAAAGGGTCTCCCACATCTTCACGGTCTTCTACATTGATAGGAACATCTCCAGACCCAATTTGTGTGAGATCTGGACCATTTGGTTGAGTAGAAGTAAAGTTGTAGGTCCCTTCAGCAGTATTACCTATACAATGAAGTTTTAGTGCAAGAAATAGTACAACATAGTGAATAAACTTAGTTACTGGTAAAAGGAAAACTAACCATCATGTAGCTCTCCCAAAGCTTCAAACAGAGGAAAAGATTTGTTGCAGAATTTTTTAGCCCTTGGAAATGACTGCACAATAAAGTAAGAAACTAAATGTGAGATCAATAAAACAAACAACACTTAAATATTCATGTAAATGCCAAGCTAAGAACTGACAACACACAAAAAGATCTCAAGTTTACAGAAACATGGTAATAAACTTACTTTGATTATGTTGTCCCATATCGGTGGATCAGCTTGAATCATACACCTTTTCACATCCCAAGAAACTTCGCTTTGTTTCCTCGCATCTTTCAACATCCTGTAATCTCTCTTTAACTCCTTTTCCTTTTCTTGGATTTGAACTTTTGAGAAACCTGCATATCTTTCCCTCTCTTGAAATTCCTTGGCAATCTTGTTCCATGCATCGGGTGTCCAACCATTGTTACCCTTATATTCAGGTGTATTGTGTTCATGTAACAAGTCAACAAGGGTCTTCTCTAACATAGAATTCCAATTTGCTCTTGTTTTCCCTGCAAATCAGCACATAAGCAACATAAGAAAGTGAAAGGGAAATGTGCCCTTGGGCCATTTCTAGTATATTTTGGTGATTAAGTGTCCAACACATATTGAGTGAGTTATTACATGCCAAATAGAGAATGAAGTGCAAATCAACAAGAAGGTATGTTTCTAGACTTAGTACATTTATTTTTGTGTACTAATGAAGTTATCTAAGTGCTAGAAACAGGAAAAGAAAGGATTGGAAAAGAGGGTCTGTGTGCAGCCAAGACTCAGCTCGGCTTGGCACACCGAACTGTCCGGTGCGCCAGGCCAGCTCCGGTGAACTGGCCACTCTCGGGAAAACTTCGGCGGTGTACGGCTATAATTCACCGGACTATCCAGTGGTGCACCAGACTGTCCGGTGAGCCAACGGCCGCCAGCGCAACGGTCGGCCGCCAAATCCACGGGCGACGCGTGGCCCACGCCAATGGTCGGCTGGGGGCACCGGACTGTCCGGTGTGCACCGGACAGTGTCTGGTGGGCCAACCAGCCCAAAATTACAACGGTCGGTTGTGCCAGGAATGGAAGGAAATTGTGCACCAGACATGAACAGTGGTTGTCCGGTGGTGCACCGGACTGTCCGGTGCGCCACCTGACAGAAGGCAACTTTGGCCTTCCAAGAATGCCTCCAATGGCTCCTAGCTGCCTTGGGGTATAAAAGGGACCCTTAGGCGCATGGAGGAGTCACCTAAGCATACCTTGAGCATTCTAAGTCTTTCACATTCCGTCTTCACGCACTTGATTGACTTTGTTAGTGATTTGAGCTCCGTTCTAGTGGTGAACTTGTTGCGCTTCATTTGAGCTCAAGTCTTGGCTTGTATGTGTGAGTATTGCTGCGGATTTGTGTGTGTTGCTTCCCACCCTTACTCTTGTGCTTTCACCGTGATCTTTATTGTAAGGGCGAGAGACTCCAACTTGTGGAGATTCCTCGTGAACGGGAAAAGAGATAAGAAAGAAGAACACCGTGGTATTCAAGTTGATCATTGGATCACTTGAAAGGGGTTGAGTGCAACCCTCGTCCATTGGGACGCCACAACGTGGAAGTAGGCAAGTGTAGTACTTGGCCGAACCACGGGATAACTCGCGTGTCTCTTGTGATTGCTTTTCTGTGATCACTTGTGTATTCGCAAGAGCTCGCTACTTAGCCATACTAACACTTAACAAAGTTTTATTGGCTATTAGTTGTTGAATTTTACAGGATCACCTATTCACCCCCACCCCCCTCTAGGTGCTCTCAATTGGTATCAGAGCCGTTCTCTTCACGAAAGCGACTAATCGCCCGAAGAGATGGATCCTAAGGGAAAGGGGATGGTGGTCAACGACAAGGAGAAGGAGTCCTTCCTCAACGAGCCGAGGGACGACAAGCCCACTGACTCTGGCTCAAGTCATAAGAAGAAGGACAGGAAGAAGAAGAGGCGCATCAAAAAGATCGTCTACTACGACAGCGATGAGTCTTCTTCCCCAAGAGACGACGACTACGACGAGAAAAAGAAACCGGTTAACTCAAATTTTACATTTGATTATTCTCGTATTCCGTATAATTCCAATGCCCATTTGCTTTCTATTCCTCTTGATAAACCTCCACACTTCGATGGAGAGGACTACGCTTTTTGGAGTCACAAAATGCGTAGTCACCTTTTCTCTCTCCATCCTAGTATTTGGGAGATAGTTGAGAATGGAATGCAATTTGATAGTACGGATAACCCTGTATTCATTAACGAACAAATTCATAAGAATGCACAAGCTACCACTGTTTTGTTAGCATCATTGTGCAGGGATGAATACAACAAGGTGAGCGGCTTGGACAACGCCAAGCAAATATGGGACACCCTCAAGATATCACATGAGGGGAACGACGCCACCATGATCACCAAAATGGAGTTGGTGGAAGGCGAGCTAGGAAGGTTTGCCATGATTAGGGGAGAGGAGCCAACGCAAACGTACAACAGGCTCAAGACCCTGGTCTACAAGATCAGGAGCTATGGAAGCACGAGATGGACGGACCACGACGTCGTCCGGCTTATGCTCAGGTCCTTCACTGTTATTGATCCTCATCTTGTGGACCTCATCCGTGAAAATCCCAGGTACACAAAGATGACTCCCAAGGAGATTCTTGGGAAGTTTGTGAGCGGGCGGATGATGGTGAAGGAAGCATGATACGTTGATGATGCTCTCAATGGCCCTCTACCCGTCTACGAGCCTCAACTCGTTGCTCTCAAAGCAACAAGTAGCAGGGAGGCACTACCTAGCAAGGTGGCACAAGTTGAGGCGGCTAGGCTAAACGAGGATGAGATGGCCCTAATCATAAAGCGCTTCAAGACCGCATTGAAAGGACACAAGGAGTACCCTAACAAGAACAAAGCAAAGGGAAAGCGCTCCTGCTTCAAGTGCGGTAAGACTGGTCATTTTATAGCGAATTGTCCCGATAACTCTAGTGACCAGGAACAAGGAAAGGGCGAGAAGAAAGAGAAGAAAAAGAGCTATAGGAAGGCAAAGGGCGAGGCACACATCGGAAAGGAATGGGACTCGGACTGCTCATCTTCCGATTCCGACGAGGAAGGACTCGCTGCCTTAGGCTTCAACAAGTCCTCTCTCTTCCCCAACGAACGCCACACCTGCCTCATGGCAAAGGAGAAAAAGGTAAGCGTTCGTGAAACTCCTAAGTATACTACTTCAAGCGATGATGAATCTAGTGATGATGAAGTAGACTATACTGAATTATTTAAGGGTTTAGATAGATCAAAAGTAGATAAAATTAATGAATTGATTGATGCCTTAAATGAGAAAGATAGACTACTAGAGAGGCAAAAAAACATTTTGTATGAGGAACATGACAAATTTGTTAGTGTTCAAAAGTCTCTTGCCTTAGAAATTAAGAGAAATGAATTACTATCTTCTGAGTTATCTACTTGCAATGAAACTATGTCTAGCTTGAAGAGTATTAATGATGATTTAAATGCTAAGCTAGAAGTAGTTAATAAATCTAGTTCTTGTGTAGAGCATGTTGTCATTTGTAATAGGTGTAAGGATTTTGATGTTGATGCATGTGTTGAGCACCTTACTTCTATTACAAAATTAAATGGTGAAGTGGCAAGTCTTAATACCCAACTTAAGACTTGCAAAAATGACTTTGATAAGTTAAAATTTGCTAGGGATGTCTACACCGTTGGTAGACATCCCTCAATTAAGGATGGACTTGGCTTTCGAAAGGAAGCCAAGAACTTAACAAGCCAAAGGGCTCCCATTCTCAACAAAGAGAAAGGAAAGGCCCATATGGCTAGTAGCATTCAAAGGAATCATGCATTCATTTATGATAGAAAATTTTCTAGGAATGCTCATTATAATAGGAGTTATGATGCTTATGATTCACATGCTATGATTGCTTCAAGTTCTACTTTTGTGCATGGTAGAAGTAGGCCTAGGAAGGGAAATGCTATTCATCATGTGCGTAGGAAAATGCATAATGAATCTGCTACTGTTTTTCATGCCTGCAACACTGATTTTGTACTTTCATGTAAAAATAAGAAAGTGGTTGCTAGGAAGTTGGGAGCCAAATGCAAGGGAGACAAGACTTGCATTTGGGTCCCAAAGGATATTGTGACTAACCTTGTAGGACCTAACAAGAGTTGGGTACCTAAAACCCAGGCGTAAATTGTCTTGCAGGTTTATGCATCCGGGGGCTCAAGCTGGATTATCGACAGCGGATGCACAAACCACATGACGGGGGAGAAGAAGATGTTCACCTCCTACGTCAAGAACAAGGATTCCCAGGATACGATTATCTTTGCAGATGGGAACCAAGGCAAGGTCAAAGGCTTGGGCAAGATAGCCATCACAAATGAGCACTCTATCTCTAATGTATTTTTAGTAGAGTCGCTAGGCTATAATCTCCTGTCTGTTGGTCAATTGTGCCACATGGGCTACAATTGTTTGTTTTCAAATGTAGATGTGTCTGTCTTTAGAAGGAGTGATGGTTCATTAGCGTTTAAGGGTGTACTAGACGACAAACTCTATTTAGTTGATTTTTCGAAGGAGGAGGCCGATCTAGATGCATGCTTAATTGCTAAGACTAGTATGGGCTGGCTGTGGCATCGTCGTCTAGCACATGTTGGGATGAAGAACCTTCACAAACTTCTAAAGAGAGATCATGTGTTAGGACTAACCAATGTATGCTTCGAAAAACATAGACCTTGTGCAGCGTGTCAGGCAGGAAAACAAGTGGGAAGCACTCATCACAACAAAAATGTGATGACGACATCAAGACCACTGGAGCTACTACATATGGACCTCTTCGGACCCGTCGCCTACCTTAGCATCAGGGGAAGTAAGTATGGTCTTGTTGTCGATGATGATTTTTCCCGCTTCACTTGGGTATTCTTTTTACAGGATAAATCAGAAACCCAAGGGACCCTCAAGCGCTTTCTAAGGTGAGCTCAAAACGAATTTGAGCTCAAAGTGAAAAAGATTAGAAGCAACAACGGGTCCGAGTTCAAGAATCTTCAAGTGGAGGAGTACCTTGAGGAGGAAGGAATCAAGCACGAGTTCTCCGCTCCCTACACACCACAGCAAAACAGTGTGGTAGAGAGGAAGAACAGGACGCTCATAGACATGGCAAGGACGATGCTTGGTGAATTCAAGACGCCTGAGTGGTTTTGGTCGAAGGCTGTGAACACAGCTTGCCACGCCATAAACCGGCTCTACCTTCATCGCCTTCTCAAGAAGACCTCGTATGAACTTCTGACTGGTAACAAACCCAGCGTCTCATACTTTCATGTATTTGGTAGTAAATGTTACATTCTAGTGAAGAAGGGTAGAAACTCTAAATATGCTCCCAAGGATGTAGAAGGGTTTTTGCTAGGTTATGACTCAAATACAAAGGTGTATAGAGTCTTCAACAAATCATCGAGTTTAGTTGAAGTCTCTAGCGACGTTGTATTTGATGAAACTAATGGCTCTCCAAGAGAGCAAGTTGATCTTGATGATGTAGATGAAGATGACGTTCCAACGGCCGCAATTCGCACCATGGCGATTGGAGATGTGCGACCACAGGAACACCAAGAACAAGATCAACCTTCTTCCTCAACAATGGGGCATCCCCCAACTCAAGATGATGAACAGGTTCCTCAAGAGGAGGCGTGTGATCAAGGGGAGCACAAGAAGACCAAGTTGTGGAGGAAGAAGCACTACGGGCCCCTCCAACTCAAGTCCGAGCAACGATTCAAAGGAATCATCCCGTCGACCAGATTTTGGGTGATATAAGCAAGGGCGTAACCACTCGCTCAAGATTAGCTAACTTTTGTGAGCATTACTCGTTTGTCTCTTCTATTGAGCCTTTCAGAGTAGAAGAGGCCTTGCTAGATCTGGACTGGGTGTTGGCCATGCAGGAAGAGCTCAACAACTTCAAGCGAAATGAAGTTTGGACCCTGGTGCCATGTCCCAAGCAAAATGTTGTGGGAACCAAGTGGGTGTTTCGCAACAAGCAAGACGAGCACGGGGTGGTGACACGAAACAAGGCTCGACTTGTGGCAAAAGGTTATGCCCAAGTCGCAGGTTTGGATTTTGAGGAGACTTTTGCTCGTGTGGCTAGGCTAGAGTCTATTCGCATTTTGTTAGCCTATGCTGCTCGCCACTCTTTCAGGTTGTTCCAAATGGATGTGAAGAGCGCTTTCCTTAATGGGCCAATCAAGGAGGAGGTGTACGTGGAGCAACCCCCTGGCTTTGAGGATGAATGATACCCCGACCATGTGTGTAAGCTCTCTAAGGCGCTCTATGGACTTAAGCAAGCCCCAAGAGCATGGTATGAATGCCTTAGAGATTTTCTAATTGCTAATGCTTTCAAGGTTGGGAAAGCCGATCCAACTCTTTTCACTAAGACTTGTGATGATGACCTCTTTGTATGCCAAATTTATGTTGATGACATAATATTTGGTTCTACTAACCAAAAGTCTTGTGAGGAGTTTAGCAGGGTGATGACACAAAAATTTGAGATGTCGATGATGGGAGAGTTGAACTACTTCCTTGGGTTCCAAGTGAAGCAACTCAAGGACGGCACCTTCATCTCCCAAATGAAGTACATGCAAGACTTGATCAAACGGTTCGGGATGAAGGACGCCAAGCCCGCGAAGACACCAATGGGCACCGACGAACATGTCGACCTCAACAAAGGAGGTAAGTCTGTTGATCAAAAGGCATACCGGTCTATGATAGGGTCTTTACTTTATTTATGTGCTAGTAGACCGGATATTATGCTAAGCGTATGCATGTGTGCTAGATTTCAATCCGACCCAAGGGAGTGTCACCTTGTGGTCGTTAAGCGAATTCTTAAATATTTAATTGCTATGCCTTGCTTCGGGATCTGGTATCCAAAGGGGTCTACCTTTGACTTGATTGGATATTTAGACTCCGATTATGCTGGATGCAAGGTGGATAGGAAGAGTACATCAGGGACGTGGCAATTTCTAGGAAGGTCCCTGGTGTCTTGGAGTTCAAAGAAACAAACTTCCGTTGCCCTATCCACCGCTGAGGCCGAGTACATTGCCGTAGGACAGTGTTGCACGCAACTACTTTGGATGAGGCAAACCCTCTGGGACTTCGGCTACAATCTGAGCAAAGTCCCACTCCTATGTGACAATGAGAGTGCAATCCGCATGGCGGATAATCCTGTTGAACACAGCCGCACTAAGCACATAGACATCCGACATCACTTTTTGAGACCACCAGCAAAAGGGAGATATCGAAGTGTTCTATATTAGCACCGAGAACCAGCTAGCCGATATCTTTACCAAGCCTTTAGATGAGAAAACCTTTTGCAGGCTGCATAGTGAGCTAAATGTCTTAGATTCGCGTAACTTGGATTGATTTATTGCATATATGTGTTTTATGCCCTTGATCAAGTTAATTTGTGCATTTATGAGATTTATTGTTTATTTATGGTGCTCAAGTTGTGCAAGGGATCCCCGAACCTCACAAGTCCATGTGTGAATGATGCACATATTTAGGGGGAGAAGTGCTACAACTTAACCCTTTGAGACTAACAATTGTGCTTGAGTTTACTTAATGCAGTCTCAAAAGTGAATTGAAAGGGAAAGGTGAACTTGGACCATGCAAAGACTTCCACTGCACTCCGGTAATAACTCCAAGTTCATATCTACGCTCTTATTGCCCTTTTGATCCTAATTAACAATTTTGGTGCAACAATGGGGTTAAAGGGCCAAGAATGATCCCGTTTTGGTGCTTAATGCCAAAGGGGGAGAAATTAAAGGCCAAAGCAAATGGATCAGCTACCACTTGAGAAATTTGAAAATAGTAGAGTTAGCACTTTTTGATTTGTCAAAATACTCTTATTTACAAAATTTGGTCTCTTATGGGGAGAATGTTTGATTATGGGAAAAAGGGGGAGTTTTTGGCTCGTGATCAATTTTTCTATTGGAATACCTCTCTTTATGCCTAAACAAGTGTGTTTAACTTAGAGATAGGAAAATGAGTTTGATTTCAAAAACAAACCAAGTGGTGGCAAAGAATGATCCAAATATACCAAATTTGAATCAAAAACAATTTTTGTTCTCAATTACATTGATGTTGCACTTCTATTGGTTGCTTTTTGATGTGTTGGCATAAATCACCAAAAAGGGGGAGATTGAAAGGGAAATGTGCCCTTGGGCCATTTCTAGTATATTTTGGTGATTAAGTGTCCAACACATATTGAGTGAGTTGTTACATGCCAAATAGAGAATGAAGTGCAAATCAACAAGAAGGTATGTTTCTAGACTTAGTACATTTGTTTTTGTGTACTAATGAAGTTATCTAAGTGCTAGAAACAGGAAAAGAAAGGATTGGAAAAGAGGGTCTGTGTGCAGCCAAGACTCAGCTCAGCTTGGCACACCGGACTGTCCGGTGGTGCACCGGACAGTGTCCGGTGCGCCAGGCCAGCTCCGGAGAACTGGCCACTCTTGGGAAAACTTCGGCGGAGTACGACTATAATTCACCAGACTGTCCGGTGGTGCATCGGACTGTCCGGTGAGCTAACGGCCGCCAGCGTAACGGTCGGCCGCCAAATCCGCGGGCGACGCGTGGCCCGCGCCAACGGTCGGCTGGGGGCACCGGACTGTCTGGTGTGCACCGGACAGTGTCCGGTGCGCCAACCAGCCCGAAGTTACAACGGTCAGCTGCGCTAGGAATGGAAGAAAATCGCGCACCGGACATGAACAGTGGTTGTCCGGTGGTGCACCGGACTGTCCGGTGCGCCACCCGACAGAAGGCAACTTTGGCCTTCCAAGAATGCCTCCAACGGCTCCTAGCTGCCTTAGGGCTATAAAAGGGACCCCTATGCGCATGTAGGAGTCACCTAAGCATACCTTGAGCATTCTAAGTCTTCCACATTCCGTCTTCGCGCACTTGATTGACTTTGTTAGTGACTTGAGCTCCGTTCTAGTGGTGAACTTGTTGCGCTTCATTTGAGCTCAAGTCATGGCTTGTGTGTGTGCGTATTGCTGCGGATTTGTGTGTGTTGCTTCCCACCCTTACTCTTGTGCTTTCATCGTGATCTTTATTGTAAGGGCGAGAGACTCCAACTTGTGGAGATTCCTTGCGAACGGGAAAAGAGATAAGGAAGAAGAACATCATGGTATTCAAGTTGATCATTGGATCACTTGAAAGGGGTTGAGTGCAACCCTCGTCCATTGGGACGCCACAACGTGGAAGTAGGCAAGTGTTGTACTTGGCCGAACCACGGGATAACTCGTGTGTCTCTTGTGATTGCTTTTCTGTGATTACTTGTGTATTCGCAAGAGCTTGCTACTTAGCCATACTAACACTTAACGAAGTTTTATTGGCTATTAGTTGTTGAATTTTACAGGATCACCTATTCACCCCCCCCCCTCTAGGTGCTCTCAGAAAGAACCAAAACTAATCAGAAAGAACCAACATGTATACCTTTTGGAGAGCCTCCATGTGTCTTTGAAGCAGTAGCTATAGGAGATTTTTTTTTCTTTTGTGCACCTTTAGATAAGAGCATATTAAATCTAGGAGACCCCCTTGCAAGCATGTTTAATCTTGGAGACCCCCTTCCAAGCATGGTAAGTTATAACATGAGCATAATTAGAACATGAAAGCATAATTGTGAACAACAATAATTTTTAGAGATTATTGAACTAAAAGCATATCGAATAACATTAAAGCATCATAACTAGTACAAACTACATTTCCTAAGAACATATTCTAATGCATCACTAATTGTTTCTATGTTGTTGATAATCAATCCACATTTTTTGTGCAATGGTGTCTCTGAGATTGTTGCCTTGTTCACTGCCTTGATCATTGCTTTGATCTCCATCTGGAAGGTCAACAACATTGCCTTGAACATTTTCTGCCTGATCTTCTAACCATTGTTCATCTCCTTTCAGAGACCGAATAATGTTGTGCAACACGGCAGCTGCTACCGATATCTTCACTTGGTTTTCTATTTTGTGAAACGTGGCAACCTTAAGGATGGGGAAGCATTTCTTTATAACTTCCAAGGCCCTTTCAATATGATTCCTCAACGCTGCATGGCGATGATTAAAGGTCTCCTTGTAATTTTGTGGTCTTCGGCGACCTGCCCCATATTCCTTCAAATGATACCTAACTCCGTGATATGGGGCAAGGAAAGATGATGTGTTGGCATAATCGCCATCTACTAAATAAAATTTCCCCAGGGGTACTTGAAAGCCATTGTTCATTGCAGCCCTAAGAACTCTAGCATCTGTCGCGGACCCCTCCCACCCAGTGGATATGAAAGTTACATTGAGATCAAAATCACACGCTACCATTACATTTTGAGTAAGAGTGCCCTTCCTATTCCTAAATGGAGTGGCTTTGTCAGGTGATATCGATATAGGCACATGAGTGCCATCGATTGCACCAATGCAATTCTGCATAGAAAAAAAACTGCATGTGATTTTCTAAACATTGGAAGGAAAAGAACAGTTATTGACATATGATAGAATAGTCCATGTAATCACCTTGAAGTAGGGATAAAACCGAGGATTCCTTTCGATTTTTTGATGGGCATGATTAGGATTTGGTGGCTTCAAGAATTGCTTGGAGAGGATAGGAACAACTAGGTCAAAGAAATGCTTTATGTGATG
Source organism: Zea mays (assembly GCF_902167145.1). Taxonomy (NCBI): domain Eukaryota; kingdom Viridiplantae; phylum Streptophyta; class Magnoliopsida; order Poales; family Poaceae; genus Zea; species Zea mays. The sequence goes on along the minus strand of NC_050105.1, from coordinate 109,308,602 downwards.
ATGAAATGTATCACCACTATGCCCAAATTCTTCTATTAGGTCTTCAAACGAGGCATTATGGCTGAGCATGTATAAGAAGAATGCTAGCTTTTCCTCGACCTTAATTCTTGTATCACGAACCAGCCCCTCTCTTCTAAGATAACTTGCCAATGATTTGAAAATTTCAGGATCCATCCTAAACGCTACCCGACAGTTCTTAAAATGACCTTGAAGCAACTCCTGAACATGTTCTTCGCCACTTAATTTTGATGTATGCCTTCGCTTCTTTTCCCTTGCTATGTTTGAACTAAAGCCCAATATATGTAGCATAGGGAAAAAACAGCATCATATCTGTTGGGGACTTGTTCTCAAATGCTAAGAGTTAAGAACAAGGCAACATAAAAAATATTAAATATTAAAGTCCTTCGTCCTTCAAGACATTATGTCCCTTCGGATATAATGAATTCCGGACGAAGGTTGTGAAGGAAAAACCTTCGTTAGCACAATAAATGGCGAGGAGCCCTGTTTGTGGCACGCTTTTGGGAGAAACTGCAAGAATCACTTGGGACCCAAGTAATCCGGAGCTCAGCCTATCACCCACAGACAGATGGCCAGACAGAAAGGGTGAATCAGGTTTTGGAAGACATGTTGCGGGCATGTGCACTACATTATGGAAAGGATTGGGACAAGTGTCTGTCTTTGGCAGAGTTTTCTTACAATAACAGCTATCAGTCCAGTTTGAAGATGGCACCTTTTGAGGCTTTGTATGGGAGAAGGTGCAGGACACCACTAAACTGGTCTCAAGCAGGAGAAAGGGAAATTTTTGGGCCAGACTTGGTACTCGAGGCAGAGGCAAAGGTCAGGGTTATTACCAAGAACTTAGAAGCTGCTCAGGCCAGGCAAAGGAGCTATCATGATAAGAGGCGGAAGCCTCTACAGTTTGAGGTGCGAGATCATGTCTACCTTAAGGTATCACCCACCAAGGGTGTTCAGAGATTCGGGATCAAAGGCAAGTTAGCTCCTCGCTATATTGGACCCTACAAGATCAAGGAAGCTTGTGGGCCCGTAGCCTATCAAGTGGAATTGCCACCTCACATGTCAGCAGTTCATAATGTGTTCCATGTATCTCAGCTGCGGAAATGCGTTCGTCTACCCACTGAAGTACTCCCAGAACCAGACCTTGAGATAGAACCAGATTTATCCTACCAAGAGTACCCCGTCAAGGTGCTAGATCAAAAGGAAAGATCAACTCGGGCAAGGTCGGTCAGAATGTACAAGGTTCAGTGGAGTCACCATTCAGCAGAAGAAGCTACATGGGAGACCGAGGATTTTCTACGCTCTCGCTTCCCCGACTTTCTACCCAAAGGAGTCGGTATGTAACCCCAAAACCCCACCCCCACCTGCCCTTTGAATCCAATTATAAGAAAAACTTAGATAACAAGGATAGTCTAAGTTGTGGATTTAACTTAAGAAGGGCTTCCTTCTGAAGTTGCAAAGAGGATGACATTCGAAGAGCAGTTAACAAGAGAAACTTGAGTGTAAAGGAAAAACAGCACCACCACACTTTCAAGCACCCTCCAAGGGACTCTACCTAAATCTCGGGACGAGATTCCTTTAAGGGGGGAGGGCTGTAACACCCCAGGTGTTACTCAGGGTGTCCATCCCAGGGTTACCCCCTTTACCCATTATCACATGAAGACTGAATTGGGCAAAGTATACAAAACTTGGAATTCTAGGTCCTAAGCAAGTGTAATCCACCTTGGATGTCATGCCCTAGTTTGTAATGCACATCTAAGTGGAGATCTCCCAAAACCCTAGAGCAAAACCCCCATAGGCAATTATAACCCTAATTGAAGCCATGATCAAAAGATCATGTAAACATCATGACCATGGTTTGGGCCAAATATAAAAGTTGTAATATACTTAATAACCTACAATTAATAGTAAGGAAGTACCCCCAAAAAAGTTTTCAGAAAGGTCCTCAAAAGATCACCAAAGGTTGAACACAAGGGAGAAATTCAGATTTTGCCTAAGTCAAAAATCAACCCTTGAGCAAAGATCCCACCTGTTCACCTTGATCCCCTTTTCAAAACCAGTCGACCTAATGGACAAAGTGGCGCCAAATGAACCCTAGAATGCCCTGGTCAAGTTTGAACCCAAGCCAAAACCATTTGACATGAGTTGGCACTGGTTTTGTCTCGGTTTGCACAGGGCAGACAGACAAGACTTGGCGCCACCATATCTCCTCAACCAGACCACATCTACTCTTGGAACTCACATGAACTAGGTAGCTCTAGGTGCAGGGAAGAAATCTCCCACAGGCGGTAGGGCAAGATTCGTACGCCTGGCCGCTCAGCAGAGCGAAGAACACGGGCAGAAGCAACGCGCCACGTGTTCGACGCGCTCTGAGCTCGCCAGAGCACGCCCGCGCGCGCGCCCCGCGTGCCCGCGTCGCGCCAAACGGTCAAACCGACGCCCCGACCGCGTCCGCGCATATAAAACCCGCCCCAGCGCTCGGTTGCCTTCCCCGTTACCTCCTCCGTACCTCGCCGGACTCGCCCGAGCCAGCCGTTGCCTCCGGCGACCTCCCCGCAGCCCGCCAGTGCCGACCAAGAACCACCGCAGTGGCCAACCCCTCTCCAGTCCCCCTCCGTTCGATTCAAGCCCCAGGTAGCTTCCTGGTGAGACCGTGAGCCTTGCTCAAGCTTGAACCGAGGGCCCGCGTCACCGGAGAAGTCAAATCGCGCTCACCGGAGTTCAAGAACTCGCCGGCGCACGTGGACCGGGTAAACCCCTTCACCATTTCCCGATTCGTTGAGCGCATGGCCTCTGTGTCATCCCGTGAAGCTCCTCGTGCCCATTAATTGAACTCTCCCGCCATGGTTTGGCCGGAGCAGGCGCCGCCGTCGATCCCCGCCGCCTGTGTTCGTGGCCAGGGGAGCTCCGACCACCTCTGACGCCGACCCGCACATCGGCGTGACCGTCGCGACCTCCTGAACATCGCCGACCACCTCGCCGGACCTCCCTCGCCGCCGGTAAGCCGCGCCACCCTTTTCTTTCCCGCGGCTACTGTTTCAGTTAAGGGAGGGACTGCGGGTGAGAGGGAAAGAAATCCAGGGGGTTAAGTGAAAAGTCAGAGACTCAAGTGAATAGTGGCGTAAGGGTAGATCTGCGAGGTTTGATTCGGTTTAAACCCAGGGACCTCGGCGCAAACTGTTTTTCCAGGAAAACTTAATTAAAACCTGATTTAAATTCAAACAGAAACTTTAAAAACCCATAACTTCTGTTTGGTTTATCCAAATTTGGTCAAACTAATTTTGCCAGACTCTAAATATTGTAACCTATTTAAGAAAAATATAAAACCCCATAAGCACTAGAAAAAAATATAAGGTTATGATTTAATTACAGGTTAGACCAAAAGCTTAATAATAGCAAGAAAAATGGTTGTACTATTTAACTAAGGTTAGAAAAATTTGAAGAAGTTTATATCTACCTACTGACCTAGTTAAAAATGTTAAACCCCTCTGTCCATTACATTAAGTTAGTTTTAACCCCTTATTCCATAATATGCTTAAGTTTAAGAAAAATAGAAAAAGTGACATAAATAGTGAGCCAGAGGGCACCCCTATTTTTGTTGAGATACTTAGTCAATGTAGTTCACTGGAAAAATGTATCATACCCTGTTGTAGTGTAAAATAAGAAAAGCTACCTTTTAAATTAATAAAACAAGGATAACTTAGAAAAACCCTACAAAAATAACCCCAAGGTAAAAACACCCCCACCCTGGGGATAACTATTGTTTTATTAAAGAGAACTTAGGAAAAATATGAAATCTGCTGTTTGACATTTTTCAAATAATGATGTAGTAGACAGAGCCTTTTTGACATTAAACTTAAGAAAATCATAACTAAATAACCACCCCTTAGTTTTCTGTGATTTTTAGCACAGAGTCCTATTATTACCAAAGGATGCCAACAAAAATAACCTCTAGGACAGAACCTACCCCTATCTAGAAGGTGTAGTGTAAAGTGGCCCATTTTGCCTAACTTTTGTTATTTTTGTTTAAAACCTAACATTTATACTCTAAGCCTCAAATTCTTAAAACAAGCTAGAATAGCCAGTGACAACCCACTGTAATTTTTACAGAATTTTTGAAAATTATTAAAACCCTGTTGTAGTTCAAACCTACCCTAGAAACCCTAAATGGGAATTAATGAAAGGAAAAAGAATAATGTGAATTAAGGTTATCCTAAACCCTTTGTAATTTGTCCACTAAAATGTATCAAGGCAATACCAAACCACTATGTTATCCTAAAAGAAAACCTAAGCTTAAGGAGTCATAAGTCTATGTATCTATATATATACCACTAGAAGCCCCGCATGACTAAGAAAACCCTAAGTTACTTCTTAACTTAGTTTCTTTTAGCTTATGTTCTTAAATCTTGCATAATCATGACATACATGTTCATTGCATTTCGATAGACTGTAATCTTGCTGACGGAGAGTACATCCTCGTGCCGGAGCAAGGAGCTGCTCAGGAGGTAGCCCCAGATCCAGCACCAGAGCCTGCACCAGAGGACCTGCCTGCCACTGCTTTGGAAGGCAAGCCCCGGTTTTATGCATAACCTGTTATTTATGCTATTTTACTTCACCTAATGATTGTAGGATTGATTGTGCACTTACGTGTAGGAATTGTTTGAAACCCTAGTTGCATGATCTCAGGAATCCTTTTTGAATGAATACTAGTATGACAGGTCGAGTAGTTGCTTTGCTTAAGTAGGATCTCGGTAGAAGACGAGTGATTTTTCTAGCACTCGCGCGAGATCAGGGAATTGATTGTACCCACTTTCACACTGTCATGATTACTAGTTGGTGGACAACAATCCATGGGGATTTGTTGTTTACGAGACAGGAAAATGGAATAAGGATTAACGTGCGGATACCTGTGTCAAGCGTTTGAACGTACTAAGCACATGCCGAGAAATATGGTAAATCGGTAAGCCTAGTACCTGATTGAACCTGGCAGCAGATTGCCCTCCTCACGCGACCTGAGACGAGGTCTCCCATTCCGGTTATGGTGGGTACAAGTGCGGTCACTGCACGACGGCCAGTCGGGGTCAGTGAGGCATTGTACGCCAAGGCGGTGAGCCCCTCTCTGCTGACGGGGAATCGATGGGGACGGTTGATGTGTGTGGGGACAGAGTGCCCCTGCATGTCGTGTGTTTAGGTTTACCTTGCAAGGATAAAAACTCGATTCGAATCGTCTGCTTCTCACAGCTAATGAGACTGCTTGATCCATTGTACTGCATTGAGTAATAAGTGGAAGTATGATGAGTTGAGAAAAGATGTTGATTGTTAATAATGCTTGCTACCATGTATGAGTAGATAGTTCACTTTTAGCCTTAAGAGAGTCACACTTAACTTTGATTAAGTTAAAATCTTGATGTAGAAACTCAGCTAGTGCTTTTGGCAACCAAACCCCACAGCCAAACAGCTGCATGTCTAGAGGTAGAGGAGTAGACTCCTCACACCGGGTAAGTCTAGCTGAGTATTAATATACTCAGCCTTGTTTGTGGCATAATTTTTACAGGTTCTCTGGAGGAGATGGTTGCTGGGATAACTTGGCCGACCACCCTGCCACCGGGTTGGACTGTCGAGTGGGACCCTGCCTCGGCTGAGGAGGAGCATGAGGAGTGATGGGACAGGCTTCCCCATCTCTCTGTTTAATTATCGTTAGTTTTATTCCGCTGCACTTCAAACAATGATGGTTACTTTTGCAAAAACTCCGATGATGATGATGGTGATGTAATAATTTAACATTATGGCATGTATGGTTTTATGCTTTATTGTATTTGCTCTATGACTCACCTTCGAGTGAGATTGTGGTACTTGATCCTGTCAGTGGCCGTGTCGGACTAGATCCGAGGGATTGACGGGTTATTCCCATTTAAGTGTGGTCTAGCCTCTAAGGCGGGACTTGGACACTTAAGTTGGAATAATTCGGGCAGTTCCGCCACAGCTGGTATCGGAGCTTGTACCACCACAGAGGAATCGATAAAATGTAAATACCATCAATTTTCTAAATAAAACTTGATAGAAACAAGGTTGGATAGATAGTAGGACGAGCAGGATAGACCTAGGACGTGAAGCCTTAGGGTAATAGAAGGGTAGCTAGGTGGCTAAGTAACTAGGCCCTACAGGCCACTTTTACAGGATGGGAGTTCCTCCCTATTCCTTTTATCTTGTTGTGAGGCCGTTCAGGGCGAGCATGCATGAATTCATAATTAAGCAAATGGATAACTGAGTAAAGGACTTAAAAACAAGATAACAACCAACTAGGTCCCCAGTGCCTTTTCATTTAACTAGAGAAGGGCTGAGTTTTATTTTTTTTCCTTGTTCTTTTATAATTTTTTTTTCATGCCCTTTACATTTGCTAATAACTTTATAGTAATCCTTCGAGGTCTAATTTGACTTTTCATCTTTAAGTCGGTTCCCCTTTTCTGCTGTCATGCCGAAGCTTTCCTGCGCACAGCTTCGTGATCACTTTGTCCTTCGTCATAATCATCTTTCGTCTGGCTCAAGCTTCGTCTTAACCATGCTCTGTATGCTCATGATCCGAATCCGAAGATACCTGTTCACATATTTCACATGGAAAACATTGTCAAATCATGTTTTTGAGGACCTTCGGAAGCCGAAGACCCCCAACAGTAGCCCCTCGCAATTATAATTTATTAGTGATAAATTCATATTGCGATATGGACAAAGGCCTTAAGCCGAAGGTCCGAAAAAACACTTCCCTTTGCTAGAATAGCAACAGTCATTGACAAGCGGGACCCTCCAGTTTTTAACGCACTAGGTGTATAAATAAGAGCTCACCACGAGTTCATTTGGCACGCTTTCTTGCCATCTGCTCTTGCTCACTCGACTTTTAGCCCTTGCGCAACAACACTTGCTTGGCTTTTTAAAATTTTAAGCTTCGGTTTCAAGAGCACTTTCTCAGCATTTTCGAAGATGTCTGAAGATAAGAAAGTTGTTGCTGAATCGAAGCTGAGCCTTTCTGAGGAGATGCATCTTGGCTTTCTTCAATCAATAGCAAAGACAAATACAGAGAAGATTACTAGGGAGATTTTAGAGGGTTTATCTAAAGACACTGGTGACAGTGACAGTTATGATGTGGATAGTGGTGGTGAAGATTCCGAAGATCGACCTTGGCGACCAAGCCATGCGGTTTTTGGGAAATCAAGTGTTAAACAAAGCCATCTTGTCAATATGAGGGGTAGATATTTTCGAGACTTGTCTATTGTGAGGGCTGACGAAGGAGAGAAAACTTGTCCGACTCCCGAGGAGAATGAATTCATGATATTCCGAAGCTTCTTAAAGGCTGGACTGTGGTTTCCCTTGAGCAGTTTTGTCGTGGAAGTACTGAAGATATTTGAAATCTGCCTTCATCAAATTACTCCCGAAGTAATCATAAGGAGGGCATCTTCGTCTAGGCCGTGAGGAGCCATGGTTTAGAACCAAATGCAAAAAGTTTCTGCAACATACATGAGCTATTGTATGAGACAAAACCCTGGGGTAAAGAGCAGTATCACAACAATTTTGGCTGCCACAGCTTCAGTGCCCGGTCTGGGTCAAGTTGTCCTGTGCCAACCTTTCGAAAGAGATGGCCCGGCGACTGGATGACGGAATGGTTTTATGTGAAGAATGATTTGAAAACACGGGAAGATATTAAAGATATCATTATGCGCCCTATCTGGCAACGCTTCAGCCTCCGGAGGCCGAAGGTGGAAATGGATGAAGCAGACGAAGAATGCCAGAGAGCCTTCGGCGTGGTTTGCTCTTTTATTGGGACAAGGGATTTGATCCAAGAACACATTGCCTTCAGAGTATGGCCACTTGCAGAAAAGTGGGAAATGCCGAAGGAAACCGTCAGGGAACCTGACGAAGGTGGACTAGTTAGGCTAAAATACACATTCAAATACAGAGATAAATTCATCGAGCCAGATGATGACTGGCTGAAAAGTATTGAGGCCATAAGTGATGAACTGCTTGGATCATACTCGAAGGCCGAAGACACTGCACTATCAGTGGCCTTCGGAGGCCGAAAGAAGAAGAGACTCAACCGAGTATTTGATGCAATTGGGTTTGTCTACCCCGACTACCGTTATCCAACACGGGGTCAAAAAAGAAAGAATACATCTTCTGCGAAGGAAATTGCTTCAGCCGCTCCTAGCGAGCCGGCACCGAAGAGGAAAAAGATGAAGGTTCTCACACACCGGCCACGCTATATTGAACCGGCCACAGTGCCTGAGTATGTCGGTGAGACCTCTTCGGCCACCGAAGCCAAGGAGCCGACTCCCCTTCCAAATGTTGAAGAGTCAGCCATAATGTCGGAAATAGAGAAAATAGAAGAACCGAAGGCTACAGAAACAAGGACATATGAAATTTTAAGTCCTTCAGCAAAAGTTGAAGCACCTCAAAGCCAAAAGGGTCCAGCAATGACCCCCAAAAGAAAAAGGATGGTTAATGTACTGGATGTTTTGGAGACAATAAAATCTTCAAGCACTACTCCGAAGAAAATTGTTGAAACTTCCGAAGTGCAAATTGAAACCTTTGGTGCCGACGCTTCAAAGCACCAAGCTGAGACTGAAGCTGGGCCTTCAGAGCCCGCCAAGGTGAAATCCTTGGAAGCCGAAGAAACAGAAACAACAGAACAAATTTTGGCTGAAGAAACTGGCACTGCCGCCCCCGAAGCATTTTCCGATACTTTCGATTATGTTTTACGACATGCTTCGGGGAAAAAGTTGACTGAAAAAGAAAAGCAAGCGGCTCAGTTTTATGCCCAAAAACTGAAATATCCAAAGGGGGCATTGATATTCAACGGCAGCGGAGAAGAAGACTTCTTGTATTGTCTCCCTGACAGCAAGGAGATTTATGTCTGTCGGGAGATGAGCAAGAGCTTCGGATTCCCAACATTAGAAGACGGGCTCTCGGTGTTGTCAAAAGACGAGCTGGCCGACAGCTTGGCGTACAATAGCTTAAAGGTGCGAAAATGAGGTCTTTGTATTATTTCTTGAAATCAAAATTTTTCATTTGCTTAAACTTATTGACACACACACAATTTTTTTGCAGGGCCTTATACTTAGCAATGCCCTCGGGGCTCAAAAAGATGCTGAAGACGAAGGGTGTGTTATGGCCCTAAGCAACCTTCGTTCTGAAGTAATTGAACTAAGGAACGAAGGTCTAGAAAAAGATAAAATATTACACTCATTGGTGAATAGAATAAAAGAAGACGAAGCTACTTTAAAAGCTCAAGCTGAGGCTCAGAAGCGTGAAATTGAAGATCTTCGGAAGCAACTAGCCATAGCTAAAGAGGAATGCACACTTGAAGAAACAAAACAAGAAATTAGTGAACAATGGGCAAATCATTTGGAAAAAAGCGTTGAAGAGCTTCGTGCATCCAAGAAAAAGTGCTATGAAAAATCCATAGAATGTGTTAAGAAAATAAGAACCATCTTCGCCAGCGTTGGCGCATTTTCAAGTGAGGAGAACTTCGTAAGGGGTGAACCCGAAGGCCCAATTGGATGGATCAGCCACGAAGCTGAAGCTTTTGAAGAAATTTTGAATAGTCGTGGAGACATATGTGCCTTTTCAGGTGCCAGGGGGATTGCTACTATTTTGGAGAGGAAAGGTTGTGACCATGTGAAACTCTTGGCACAATCCGAAGCCGCCTTATCCTCTGAAGATATAAAAGACCCCTCGACCGAAGCGAGCCTGGTCGGTGGAAAATTTTTCACCGACACCTGGGACAATGGTGGCCGGGAAATGGCCCAAGAAATTATACGAAAAAGCGAAAAAGGCATTCATGACGCTAGAAAAGTAGCAGAGGCCGCTGAGAAAAGTGCGGAGCTCGAAGGGCAAATAGGTATTGACTAGTGGTTTTTGGCTCTTTGTTGTAACTTTTTGATTTTGAACTTGTTTACGGTTTGTAATAGTAATATAGTCGTATCTTCTCCTTTCTCAGAATCTACCAAGCCATCTGCGGACCCCAACGCGAAGGGGGACGACGAAATTAGGAAAATGGCCGAAGCCATCATGGATAAAGTTGTTGATCAGCTACTAAACGAAGCTGCAGAAGTAGTTCTAAGGGAAGATTAGATGCTGTTGTAAAAACATTTAGAATGTAATGTTTGTTGGGGAACATGTGTAATATTTTGTAACTTTGAATGTAACATATTAGCTATTTATGGTTCTATTCTTTACGATGCATGAAACTTCATATACATACCGTTTTTGAGCCTTCGACGAAAAAACACCTTCCCTTCTTTTCATGCTTCGTAAATAATATTCGTGTTCTCATAAAATCAGCACCCAATCCTCGTAAAATCAATAATCAATAGATATTTTCATTTCAGAGTTTGGCGAAGGTATAATTGCTCAATAGCTATTTTTTGTGCCCTGACACTATTTCTTGGAAACAATCTTCGAATATCAATACTAAGACCCCCTTCTTGCGTTGTTGATGCAATATGATGTATGATGTTATGCTATGCAAATGATGTAATGATGTGATGTTATGCAAAATGATATTTGCCGAAGATCGACATTTTTTCACTGCAAGCCTCCCTTAGGAGCTTCTTCGCCTTTTACTTTCAGCGGAATCAGCGTTTATTTTTCGCTGTAAGCCTCCCTTAGGAGCTTCTTCGCCTTTTACTTTCAGCAGAATCAGCGTTTATTTTTCGCTGTAAGCCTCCCTTAGGAGCTTCTTCGCCTTTTACTTTCAGCGGAATCAGCGTTTATTTTTCGTTGTAAGCTCTGCATTCCCTTCGGGACGACTTTTGAGCAGAAAACTTACGCTGCGCTCCCTTAGGAACGACTTTTTGTTATTTCGAAGATTCACCCCGTAACCATAGGTTCTTATGCTTTGGCAACATTTTTGGACTCCGTTATTCTGTGGAGAAGGTATACTTGTACTATAGCAAAGTCGAAACTATTACAAGAAATTGAAAACGACAATGAAAACATTTAAACTTTCAATAATTGTTCCTTATTAAAAAGAAAATGATATTGAATGCAAAAACTGCTGTGGAGGTAGGATATTTGTCAATAAATGTGCTTCGATTCTGGCACAGTACTATTGATTGTGCGAGCTTCGGACTCTTCTCTGAAGTCTCGTTGGTGTTGAGTGTGCTGACTCCCTTCTGGCTGCTGGCCTCGTTGCATTGGTGGTGGAGGTGGAAGCTGTTGCCAAGATGCCTGAGATTGACTTGCCGAAGCAACAGAAGCTGCAGGGTGGTTACCCACATACTCTGGGATATAGGGCGAGTGGTACGAAGCAGTATGCATGACTTGCTTCGGCTGAGTCTGTTGGGCTGCAGCTTCTGCCATTTCTTTTTGTTTCTGGATGGTGACATGGCACATCCTGGTGGTGTGGCCCTTGTCTTCACCACAGAATAAGCAATAGATTTTCCTTGGCTGATCCCCAAATCTTCCTCCGAAGCCCCTAGCACCTCTGCCCCTTGGAGCTGGAGGCCGAGGAGAAATCTGTTGCTGCCCCGAAGCCTGGGAAGCCTGGGAGGAATATTGCAGCCTCTGCTGTTGGCTTCCCTGTCATCATTCTGGGTGGAATGAATCGATCTGACATGTCTAGGATGAAACCTCCCTCCGAAGCCCCTGGCTATTTCGGAGAATCTGTAAGCTTCCTCCCTTCTCTGTCGAAAGTCATTGTCGGCGTGGATGTATTCATCCATCTTCTGAAGCAACTTCTCCAGAGTCTGAGGGGGTTTCCTGGCAAAGTACTGGGCTAAGGTCCCGACCGAAGCCCCTTGATCATGGCCTCAATGACAATTTCATTGGGCATAGTTGGCACTTGTGCCCTCAGGCGTAAGAATCTTCGGACATACGCCTGAAGATATTCCTCATGATCCTGGGTGCACTGGAATAAGGCTTGAGCAGTGACCAGCTTCGTTTGAAATCCTTGAAAACTGGTGATCAGCATATCCTTCAGCTTCTACCATGATGTGATTGTTCCTGGCCGAAGGGAGGAGTACCAGGTTTGTGCAACACTATTGACTGCCATGACGAAAGATTTCGCCATGACTGTAGTATTGCCACCATATGAAGATATTGTTGCTTCGTAACTCATCAGAAACTGCTTCGGATCTGAATGGTCGTCGTACATGGGTAGTTGAGGTGGCTTGTAGGACGGAGGCCAGGGTGTAGCCTGCAGTTCAGCTGACAGAGGAGAAGCATCATCAAAAGCAAAATTTCCATGATGGAAATTCTCATACCAGTCATCTTCGTTGAAGAAGCCCTCCTGATGAAGCTCTCTGTGCTGAGGCCTTCGGTTCTGCTCATCTTGAGTAAGATGGCGAACTTCTTCAGAGGCTTCGTCTATCTGCCTTTGCAGGTCAGCTAGCCTAGCCATCTTTTCCTTCTTCCTTTGCACCTGTTGATGGAGCATTTTCATATCTCTGATTTCTTGATCTAGTTCGTCCTCCTGAGGCGTTGGACTGGTGGCCTTCCTTTTTTGGCTTCGGGCCTCCCGAAGAGAGAGGGTCTCCTGGTTGGGGTCCAGGGGTTGCAGAGCTGCAGCCCCTGTTGCTGAAGCTTTCTTCGGTGGCATGACGAAGGTCTATGCTTGCTGAAGGTGTTCGAAACTCAAAAAGTGGAAGTGAGTTCACCGGAGGTGGGCGCCAATGTTGGGGACTTGTTCTCAAATGCTAAGAGTTAAGAACAAGGCAACATAAAAAATGTTAAATATTAAAGTCCTTCGTCCTTCAAGACATTATGTCCCTTCGGATATAATGAATTACGGACGAAGGTTGTGAAGGAAAAACCTTCGTTAGCACAATAAATGGTAAGGAAGAATTCATATATGAAATACGAAAAATAATATAAACATTATCATCAACTTATTTTTATTTGCATTACCATATTTAGAATAACAAATTATAAATGTACCTTCGGTTTGATGGAAAGTAAGGGTACAAGCGTGATGCAAAAAGCGAATGCCAAGTCTGCGTGAACAGTACGGGGGTACTGTTCATCTATTTATAGGCAAGGGACGCAGCCCATGTAAAATTACATTCATGCCCTTTACATTTGCTAATAACTTTATAGTAATCCTTCGAGGTCTAATTTGCCTTTTCATCTTTAAGTCGGTTCCCCTTTTCTGCTGTCATGTCGAAGCTTTCCTGTGCACAACTTCGTGATCACCTTGTCCTTCTTCATAATCATCTTTCGTCTGGCTCAAGCTTCGTCTTAACCATGCTCTGTATGCTCATGATCCGAATCCGAAGATACTTGTTCACATATTTCACTTGGAAAACATTGTCAAATCATATTTTTGAGGACCTTTGGAAGCCGAAGACCCCCAACAATATCATCATCATCCTCATCCCTTATCTTTCTAAGGTGATCTCTTAGTGTCACATCCATTGCTAACAAAAAAGAAATTCATAATAGAAAATAAACACCAACAAAAACAGAACATGATGTAATAAAGAACATATAGGATATAACAAGTACCTAAAGGCGAGGGTATAGGGTCCCAAGACGGTGGAAGCTCGTCTTCTCCAACTCGAACCGATGCAGGGATAATCTAGAAATATAATAGGTTTTTGTTAGAAATACATCTAGACAATTAATTGGAAATAAATTGGAAATAAATGAGATTTGTATTGGCAGAGTTCTTCTAATAATTGGAAATAAATTATTGTACTGTTTGATCTAGCATTTAGACCTCAGAGTATTTTCTTCAAATCCAGAAGAGCAGGTAATCAGTGAGTAACTAATATATATATATATATGGTCTCGGGAGTATTCTGTGCATATAACTAGTAGTTTTGACCAATCACAGTTCACAACTAATGATGATGGGTAACCATTATAAACTATAAACATCAAGAGTACAACCATAGACTCCAGGTGAAGAAATACAGACTATTGCAACATGGCTTCAAGACGACCATCAATCGAATAAGTACCTTTTTTGTTTCTAATCTTTTCAGATACCAATTGTGAAAACAACGCAAGACTCCATCAGATTTGTGCGTTCACAGATGTATGACTTAGTCCAAACATCAATTCAATCAAATACCAGCAAATAATATATGCCATTTTAGAGCCAAGTGGATCCAGTGTATGCAGCATGAAAATTCGACGCAGCAGTTCACACATGTCAGCACCAAGCACCAGCTTAGTGGCCCATAACATCAAGAAAGATATGCACAGTATGGAACATGCAAGATGAACGGAAAAGAAGTAGTAGCATTTCTTGCACCTACAGGCGAACCAAATATTTCTTAACAGGTTCCTCATCAATAGATAAAAACCACCTGGAGGTTGTTTCTAGATTATTAATATGACATTTTTTGGCAGTCTCGTATCTTTAGAATCACGATCAGCTGATGAAAATGCAAAATGTAAGAATGGATTAGCTGGGAAATAGGAGTATTAGAACGCAATGGTTACATGAGACTGCTGACAATCAGCCGATGTCCAGTTAATTCCGGAACCGCGCAGACGGCAGGAATCGCTATGAAGAATAATAAATCTGAGGAAGTCCACTTCACTTGTATCTTTATTCAGTGGACTCAGCAACCCATCACGGCACAGTTATACACGAAGTTCCCAGATGGCCGCCTGGCAATCAAATTCCACACGGGTGGCTGCTCATCTGGGATCCACGAGTTGAGCTTGATGGTACCACCGGTATAGGTCCTTGGACCTCCGATTGAAGTCATGGGGTTGCTCCAGGTGGTGATAGAACTCCGCGACGGCATCAACGCAAGAATCAAGAACCCTAAATGCTTGAGGAGATCGATGCCGGAGTAGATCCAAGTTGCGTAGAAGAGACAGAAGGAATAAGAATATCGGGGAGAAGGTGGCCGCCGGAAGAGATCGACGCCGGAGTGGGGAATCTCGCGTTGCCGCCACCGCCGTCGCTTGCCTTCACGCGTGCTGCTTCGCGTACGTGCGCTTGACAGCGCTTGATGGGATATGTTCCACCCCCTGTCGAGCGGGCGCCGTTCCTAGGCCGGGGTGGCGGGGAAAGGCCGGGCTGAGACGGGATGTAGCCCATGCGAGGCTTAATCGAACGCTATTTTCTTTTGGGCCGGGATTACTTCCAGGCGGCGGAGGTCCACGGGGATTGGGCTGCAATCCCCACCGGGAAGGGCCTAAGCGAACATGCCCTTAGGGGGAGCAATCCTTTAGTGCTTCAATTGGTATTAATTGACAAATCTTTAAGAGGGCAAGTTTTATTTGCTTCCCATATGCTTTTATTGTCTTCCTTTTTGGTGGTTGATGCCAAAGGGGGAGAAGTTCTAGGGACCAAAGCAATGAAAATTTTATCAAACACCAAACACCACCAAATTAAAAAATTTCATCCATCAAGTGGTTTTGGCTCTTTGGTCTAAAATAGGAAGTAAGTGAATTCTGGAGTTAGGGGGAGGCTTAAGTCCATAATCTCACTCTATGGGGACAATCATGCATCCTAGCAAGTAGATTGCATATTTTCATTCAAATGTTTGTTATATTTGCTTGCTTTGGTTGTGTTGTCATCAATCACCAAAAAGGGGGGATTGTAAGTAAAATGGACCTGAGCCATTTAGCTCAATAAGTTTTGGTGTTTGATGATCAACATAACTTGTGGACTAATGTATTTCCCAAGTGTTTGTGTGTTGTAGTTCACATGATGCGAAGTGGATTGGACTGAGGCTCTAAGGATGCAACACCTCAAAGAAGACATTATAAGACTCATAGAAGACATTACAAAGTCATATTGAAGACACATTATACATGCTAACAGTCCAACACATCAAGAAGTAGAAGTGAGATACAAAGCTACAAAAGAAAAGTGAAGTTGACAAAGTTGAGAGGAAGGGCTGACTGAATTGGAAGTATTTCACAAAATCAAATCTACTCAAACTGACATGGCTTCAACTCTGAGATGTAGATAATTTTATAAGCTTTCCAAAAAGTTCAAGATCATCAAAATCGGAGTTCGGAGCTAAAAGTTATACCCACAATACGAAGTCGTAATTGCTAAAAAACTGCAGCAGCATATGGGATGTCCGGTGCACACCGGACTGTCCGGTGTGCCAAATTAGATCAAACTGATATGGCTTTAACTCTGAGATGTAGAGAATTTCATAAGCTTTCCAAAAAGTATAATATCATCGAAATCGGAGTTCGGAGCTAAAAGTTATGGCCAAAATACGATAAGCGGGTATGGGTTGTCCGGTGCACACCGGACCGTCTGGTGCGCCATGTCCGGTGCGTCATCTTCGAAAGCTCCAACGGCTATCTTCAACGGCTAGTTTGATTATATTGGTGTCATCTACGAGAGTTTGCATCTCTACCTTGCTCTTTAAGCTTCCACGTTTATATTAAGCATTTAAGTTTCAATCTTGTCTTTATACTTATATAGTGTAGATTGAAACTTAGCCATTGCGGTAGAGATAGCAACACTTAGACAAAACCTAGTCTGCACATTCTAGTTTGATTATTTACATAGGTTTTGCTCTAGTGATTTATTTTTGGTCCAGTTTAGTGAAAGTTTTAGAAGTCCTAATTCACCCCCACTTCTTAGGTGTCACCCGTTTCCTTCACTCTGTTGGCAACTGCTCTTCTAGCACTCTCAAGCATTTCTTCAACTGAGACACATGGAACACATCGTGTACAGGGCCTTCATCCTTAGGAGCATTATCTTTCTTAGAGATAATGGTCCTTAGACGTAGGTAATAATGAGTGTTTGATTTCACCTTCAAACAACCTTTCTTCGAAGGTTATTTGTAAGTAACAATTCATAACAGTATGAAAGTATTTATATTCAGTAAATGAAAAATGAACGATAAAGGATAAACCCTCTATTTTATTCATATTTATGTATCTTTAAGATCATACTTCAAACAATACAACAAGAAGTAATTACATTTATACCTTCGACTCCGCTTGAAGGAGACAAATATGACCTTCGGAAAGTGAGTAATCGAGACTGCACTTTAAGCTCTCTCTCTAATAACTCTCGGAAAAAGTTGAATAGTATGGGGCACTGTTCATCTATTTATAGGCCTAGGACACAACTCAGGCGAAATTACAATTGTGCCCTTAATCTCTGTACATTTGCTCTAATGCAAATACTGAGGACAAAGTTGCCCTTCTACTCTTGAATTGGATTGCTGCAAGACCTTCGAAATTTAGCTTGAGCTTTAGCTATGATCATGATGATTGCCGAAGCTTTGCCACGTCCCTTGCTTCATTATTTTATCTTCGACATTTAGTCCTACAGTATACTTGTTAGACGAATTAAAACAGTTAGTTTGTTTTGAGGACCTTCAGCAGAAAGAGACCCCCAACAAAGACAACCTGGTGTTTTACGAAAGAAAGGGTGAGTACACATCAATGTACTCAGCAAATGTCTCGTTTGGCTGAGGTGGACTACCTTTATGTGGAGTTAGGCTCAAAGTAGGTTGCTTTTACTTTATCATGTTTTATTCATTAATATAAGCCAAGTTTTATCATCAATCCCAAGTTATTATCCCAAAGAATACCTCATCATAGAGGAAATACCAGAATCCATAGTTAGAACCATCATCATAATGGTATCCAGAGTATCTATAATGAAAGAGGATCCCAATGTCGCTCTTAACCGTGAGAACGACTGATATATCAGTTTAATTCTTCTGCAGAGGTTGCACACTTTACCCATGAGTCATGATCCCTTTTGCTTTGGTTGTCCAGATCCTTAAAGACTACCAAGGTGAGTCGGCAAGGTTTCATTATGTAGCCCTTACAAAGATTCACTAGAGGTCATAGCTGCCCATTAGGATTCTTCGGGTTTGGTAAACATAGTACTCCTCCCCACAGGGGTGACTAACAAAAAGCAGAACGAAAGAACCTCGGCATCCGGCCTCGACCGAGATAGTACTATGCCACAGATCCCATTGATGACACAATGGTGAAGCAACTACACCTATAGCTCATGTAATCAATTTGGTAAGGGCGTCCCAGACCACCCTCATGGCTACACCATTTTCCTGGGTGGTCTCTCAACGAACAGGTCCTTATGGAGAGGTACTCAAAAACAGCCTAAGCCCCCTTTAGTGTCACAAATTCCTCGTCATATCCAGAATAAAATCATCATATCATAAAGTATTTCTCATCATGTTCATTGATTAAGGTAAAGCACTAGCATGATATTGATCATAATAGTTCAACCCAAAAAAGGTAATTCAAGGACACGATAAATGGAAAACTAGGTAATCCTTAGGTTGGTCATGGTATGCGAGAGAGTGAATTAAAAAGTAAATTGCACATAATAGGTCAGAGGACACTTGTCTTCACCAAGCTGTTGCTCAGGGACTTCTCCTACAACTCCCTCGGGAAACGTAGACTACTCGTTGTCTACGTGAAACAATCATTCATTCAATACACTTGGGGATAACAGATGAACAATATACCAAACATATGCAACAGAATAATTACAGGTTCAACAGAAGTAACAATAGCTAAGCAATTTCCTATGTTCATTAACTAAGTTGTATCTTAACATCGTTATATAAAATTAGTTATCAGGGGCTATAGGCTTGTCGGTGAGATCAAGCAAGGTGGCTCGGCCGCACTGGGACGGGCACATCGCGCCAAGGGCAGACACATCGCGCCGAGGGCAGGCACAACACGCCGAGCATAGAGAACAAAGGGAGATGGGAGTTAGACAATGGGGATTATCGTCTCAGCCAAGGGCGCGACGCGGGCACGAACGGCTGACAGATTCTCCGCCTCTGCCGAGGGTGCAGGGTGGACTCGGACGGCTGACAGAATCTCTACCTCGCTCAAATGGCTTGTCGTGTCGCCCGAGGGCGTGGCACGGGGCCCAGGGGCAATGACGCAGGTGCAGACATGGTGGGTGGGTAGTCAGACCTCGGGGCAGACGGTTAGGGTTAGGCTCGGGTTAAAAATCGGATCGTTAGATTCAGAGTGAACAGTGTAACACCCCTGGTGTTACTATAACTAAAACATGAGCATGGCATCATGAGCATTGGCATTGCATATGTTTGACACATCTAGAGTGCATTCACTAGGCAAAAATTTCAAACAAGTTGTATTGTTTTAATATTTTTGCAAATGAAACCCTGGTTAATGGACTTAACCCTAAATAGTGGTTAAAGGGGTAAAACTTAACCCAAGTTAAGAAAACCTAAATACTTTAGGGTAAAAGTCATAAAATGACCCTAAGAATAAACTTGAATCACTTTTGTACCCCTGGGATACCAGAAACCCTAATTAAAACCCTGGAAAACCCTGAAACCAAACCCTAGGGGCTTATCTGCAAAATTGGTCCACTTTTGGACTAAAGTGCAAAAACCAAGCCAAATAAGTATTTTAAGTCCTTTGGTTCACAAATATGTGGACTTGAAAGCAAAACCCTGAGATTTGGACTTAAGTGCAAAAGGGCCACACTTGACTCATGTGATGAAGTCTGAAATTCAGTGTTAAAGGCTCCACTTTGGGGCTTTGTAACTTTCAAAGTATAGGGTTTTTGCCCTAGGTCACCACATCAAGATTGTAGCCCAACTATAGGAGTATAACTTTGCTTAAGAGTGTCAGTAGAGTTGTTAAGAAAATATTGGAGAAAAACCCAATCGAAGATGGGCTGTCAGACTGTTTGAGGTTTGAATTTCAGAATAACAGTGTTATGAGATGAACTTTGAGCTCGATTTTGAATGGAATTCAGTGACTTTTTGTGACAACACCATGTAGCAAAGTTGTAGCTGGTATGTAGCACTACAATTTTGATGCAGAGACTTAGACCTGTTGTCACATGAAATTGGGAGAAAATATGACTTGAACTTGCTCTGTCAGTCGAGTTCTTTCTTGCATTCAGAGCACTGTTCATCGTCATCAGAAATATCGCGCCGTGGATCAGGATCACCCCGCCGGCGATAAGAACGCCACCGCGGCGTGACCGGTCGTCGGTGGTCGCGGTAAAGTTCCTTGGCACCGTGGCAAAGAGTTACTGAGGTGGCGACCTCTGGTTAGGCGGCGACCCCGTGCCCTCACCGGAAACCGCCGCGCGGAGGCTTGCCAGCACATCCGCAGCTCGCATTTCTTCTCCAACTCCGGTCGATGGTCCTCCGCCGCGTGGCTCAACACTTTCACCGTGTCGCCGTGACCTCCTCTGAACTCTCCGTGGCTCACCGGAGTTACTGCCACGCTATAGGACACGTAACCGCGCGCCAGGCTTCTTCCCTATCTCCGGCCGCTGCACAACTTCATCCAAATTGAGCGCCGCCGTCGAAGCCTTCTATAAATTGAGCCCTCCCCTAGCTGCATAACATCATCATCCTCCCAGCCACCGTTAATCGCTGGCAGTCCTTCGCTAGAACTCGCGAATTTTGGATTCGCCCCAAATCCGATTTCCGCCACCGTGAAACCGAGCTCACCGTCGCCAGCCCAATTCCGGTCAGTCCCCGTCCCCTGCTTTCTCGTTTGTGCACTCTCACATCGTTGTGATGCCTGCCAAACCCTTAATTTGCACGGAGTAGCCTCTGGTCGCCGGGAACGCGTCGGTCTTGCCGCGCTGCTCACGGCCACCGTGGCCAGAGCTCCTTAGTCAATCATGAGTCAAATTAAGTTGGGGGAAACATTCATGGGGACTCGGATTTGGTCTCGGCCGGAGCTTAGCGCCGGTCACTGCCCCAATCGGCCGGTCTGCTAGCTCGCCGGAGCACGGCCACGCGCGAGCGCCGTCGGGGACTTGAAACACAGAATAGATAGAAACCAGAGGGTCTTTTTGTGAATCGTCAGTGACTCAGAAAAACAGTAACCGAACCCATCTCCAGTTAGCCAAAATGCCGAGGGCCTCTGCGCAAACTCGCCTCACGGGCGCGCGCGCGATTTCGCGCGGATCTGGGCCGCCTGGGCTGAATCCGGCCCAGTTCTATTTAATTCTTTTCCTTTTTTTCTTTTTCAGGAAAACTTTAGAAATGTGTAGAAAAATGTAGAAAAATGCTAAAATTGTGAAACTAATTTTCCTAGGTTTGTTATTTTCCATAGTATTTAATAAAAATAAGTTTGTGATTTTTAGTGGAAGTAAGAAATTTTAGGGTATTTAAAGTAGTTAAAAGTCTTGGTTATAGATTTTTAGAAAATAATTGATAAGTCCTAAAATGCCCAAAATTTTTATATGAGTGTTATATAATATTTAGAAGCCTTGGGTAGAGTTTGAATTGATTTGGACCTTGTTTGATCACCAAACCCCAAAACACCCCCCCTACCCTATGAACTCCTTTACCGACTCCGGAAACCCTAAGTTCCCGGAACTCCGTGAAGGAAAGTTGTAATCAAGACATAAATAATAAGTTTATGCTATCTTTGCATCCTCATGAGCATCCCATGGCATCCATTCTTATACTTATGTATGGTTATAATTAGAACGTGAAGAAGAGGTAGAAGTCCCCGAAGACAGGACACCACCACCTTCGGAATCCCAGGCCGGGAATAGTTTCTACTTCGATATCTGTGGATCCGAACCCGAATCACCTGTAAACGAAGGCAAGCCCCGGTGCATTTGCCACCTTCCTTGCTATTTTAAAATCTTTCTCACTTGATTGCTGCATTAGGTGATAGGAGTTGCTTGATAAAACCATTCCTGCATTACCTTCCTTGAATTGGATTACCTTCCTTAATCACCTGTTTTACAAAAGCTTTTTGATGCTTAGCTTTGCTTTAGAAAAACAAAAGGTTTTGTTTTTACAAAAGATGTTGTGGCAAAAGTGGGTGGGATGTTTTCAAAAATAAAACTTGATGGTGGATCCATCACGGCCGTGATGGATTCAACATCGGAAAAGATGTACCTCTGCCAGGTACCAAGTTTTTGGGTTAAAAAGATTAAGCTGAGACCGGGCGGGTGACTTGCACGAGAAGAGAGTCTCGGTGTAGTGTCTCCGTCTGAGTCGATTAAGGACCTTGTCGATGTAGGCCTGCTGACCGAGGACCCTTTAACTGGTCACATGCCTCGTCATGGGTAAGCCTTGCCTCGGGTAGACTAAGGCCGGAATAAGATAACACGAAATGGGCGTGGAGCGGTGGCGAGAGTAGCGTGTACCCTCCGTGGCAAGAGGCTGGACGGTGGTGTAGCTGTGCTCTCGGTTTGCGTGAACCTGATCCGGTCTTAAGAACCCCGGTGGCGGGTTGACATATGCAAGGGTTAAGTGCTACATATGTCGTGTGATTGGAGATCCTCAGCTGAGTATAATCGATTCGGATCGCCGTACCTCCGCGGTTATGGAGACTTGGCCACTGACTTACACGTAGAACTCCACTAAAAGATAAAGGGTTTTTGTTGAGAAATTGGCTAGTATAGGACTAGTGATTGAACTAGGGTAGAAAGAACTCTAGTGCAGGTAATTTTACTTAACTTGACAAATTAAAACTGGATTTTTAAGGATCCACTTTAGTAAGCATTTCTGCAAAACAGAGTCTTTGAATATTGAAAAGCCTTACCTTGACTCCCATATAACCAGCATACCCTTGAGAGTCTTTTCTTTAGTCGGGTAAGACTTGCTGAGTATTCCATACTCAGGGTTTATCCCTTCGTTGTTTTTAGGTGAGGAAGTAGCAGACTTTTGCTGCTTCTGTGCCAAGGTGGTTCCAAAAGAAGAACAACATGACTGAAGTGCGGGAGGACTCGGTCCTCCACTTAGGATCTTTTGCTTATGTCTTCTCGGGAGGAGTTTGTGCCTCCCTGGTTTGTATAATATTACTTCTATGCACTCACTTTTGGTCTGGTCTGTAATAACATAACTCAAGCTTGCTTTTGAAATAAATGTAAGATTATGTAATTCGCTTCCGCATTTCTTTATCTCCGATGTTCTGTAATGTCTGCAAGACGGGTGAGACGTTCCTGGTAAGGTAAGGAAAGATACCGAACTTGTCAAGTAGTCAGGGGCACCTACAGGGTTGTCTAAAGTCCGTTGGACAAGGACAACTATAGGTGGGCCTAATTACTTGGGAGGTTCTGTCGCAGCTGGTATCGGAGCGTAGCCCTTCTTTGCAGATATTATGAGGCATCTTCAAAAGAATTTTCAAAAGTCTTACCTAAAAATTCTTTTCTCTTCTTACCTAAGTATTCTGAAGAGTCTGTTTTAAAGACCAGATAGGAAGAGTGCAATGTATAGAAGGTTGAATCGACTAAGGTTGATTATGTAATTATACATGCATCATGCTAAGAATCTTACTAATAACATTTTTCCCCCTTAGAAAAGATGCCGCCACGTACCAGGCTAACGGCACACAAATCTACGGGACCAATTGGGGTGCCTCGGCATCAATTGGCTCCCCGACATGAAAGCAGCAGCAGTGGAAGTAACGACCCCATCGGAGACCTTGAAGCCCGTGTGAGTCGACTTCAAGCAGCGCTGCAACATAGGACTGATGCTTGGGTCGCTGACGGAGATAGAATCAACGAACTGAGAAGGGACATCCGACACTTGCAGGATCAACTCGCTGATCGAGACTTAGCACTTGACTGGGCCGTACAGTCTCGTTTGCTAATGTGTGCTAAGGAAGCAAGGGCTCAGGCCCGAGTTAAAGAACTTAGCTCGACTGTTGATAACCTGCAGGTTTACTGCAATACGTTGCACGAGGAAGTCCATATACTATACTCACAACTACACCCAAGTGAGCCTGCACAACCTGCTGAGGCGGAAGCTAGACCATCTCACGTTGCGGGACGTGCGCTGGGTGGGGAGTTAGACCTTTTTGAGCCCCCTCCTTCTTTGAGGTTGGTTGATGTCTGGACTCCCACACCTGACAATGAAGCTGCCAAGAGTAATGGCAAGCAGGAATAATGGTGCAATAGAAGTAGAGTAGTGTATGGTAGGGTATTGTAGGGTGTACTGTTGTATAATAGGTTGAACTTTTGTATAATGGGTATTGTATCCTGTTATGTAATATCGAGTCTGTATCATTACTCTTTATAGTAATGTAAAATGGAAGGTTTTCTCTGGCACATTATGTTTACTTCAAATGTTTTTGCCACAGATGCCGACCAGGACTCGAGGACAGGATGCAGCAGGAACTTCTGGGGGACGGGATGTTACCCCAAACCCACCTCCAGTTCCTCCCACGTTAGCCGAGGCGATCGCCGCCTTGGTGAATGCCACCGCAGACAATACCCGCTTCCTTAGGGAAATGGCGGGTCAGCAGCAATTCCAGCAACAGGCGGGAAGAGGTTATCCACAAGGCCCTCGTGAGACTACCTATCTGGACTTCTCTGAAACTCGTCCACCTCTATTCGTCAAGGCAGAAGATCCCCTAGAAGCTGACGAGTGGATTCGGGTTATCGAGCAAAAGTTTGGTCTTCTCCGTTGCTCAGAAACGCAGAAGCCGTTGTTCGCCGCACAACAACTCCGTGGTCCTGCCAGTACCTGGTGGGGAAATTTTGTGGCTATCCAACCTGTCAACCATCAAGTCACCTGGGATGAGTTTAAAGCAGCCTTTCGTGAACACTACATCCCCGAAGGAGTGCTGCATATGAAACAAGAGGAGTTTATGAAGTTACAACAAGGTGGAGATACCATTACTCAATATCTCAACAAATTCAATCACCTGTCGCAGTATGCCATCAACCAGGTGAATACAGATTTAAAGAAGAAGAACTATTTTATGCGGGGACTGAATGATCGACTACAAAGGAAAATGGCCACATGCATAGATCTCACGTATGGAAAGGCTGTCAGCACGGCCTTATCTGTGGAAGCCAAATACACAAGTTCTGGGAAGAACAAGGGATTCGGTGGTGAGAGGCCTAATCAAGGCCAGGCGAAGAAGCAACGGTTTGTGATCCGACCTTCAAGCCAAAATCGCACTTTTTCTCGTCCACCCTCATTTCCCTTCAAATAGCCAATCATTATCCGCCCCAACAATACCCCCACTACCCCAAAACAGCCGGGTGCCCCAGGCACTCGATTTCCTGCCTTGCCTAGTTCTTCAACTGGGTGCTTTAATTGCGGCAAGTCGGGACACTTCATCAAAGACTGCCCATATCCTAGGCAAAATCAATCTAATGCTTCGCAAGGATCTGGGAAATCAACTCATCCCAAAGGAAATGATGTGGGGAAGAATACAAAGAAGACAGGGCGTATATATTACACTCAAGTGGCTACTACACCGGAAGGAGAACCGGTGATGATGGGTACGTTTTCCGTGGCCAGTCACCCAGCAATTATTCTTTTTGATTCTGGTGCTTCACATACATTCATTAGCAAGACATTTGTGGAGCAACATCATATTGCATACCATGAATCAAAGGAGGGATTTAAAATTCATTCACCTGGGGGACACATTTATACTAGAGAAGTGGCCTATGGAGTGCCAGTAACAATGGCCGGACGGAACTTTCCTGCTAACATGATTGTTCTGAAGGGCCAGGATATAGATGTAATTTTGGGTATGAATTGGTTAACCCAACACAAGGCAATTCTCAACACTGAACTCAGAACCGTCAGGTTGAGCTACAACCAAGAAGAGATTCTTTTGACTCTCCCTGCAACCAATCCAGCCAAAGCTTCTGGTAGAGTATATGAGGCCATTGTACCGGAGATCAAGAACATTTCGGTAGTATGTGAGTTTCCAAATGTATTTCCGGAAGATTTGCCTGGACTGCCCCCTGAAAGAGATGTAGAATTCGTAATTGAGCTAAAGCCCGGTACGGCTCCCATCTCCCGAAGATCGTACCGTATGCCCCCTAATGAGTTGGCAGAATTGAAAATTCAATTACAAGATCTACTGAATAAGGGATTCATCCGGCCAAGCTCGTCCCCTTGGGGTTGTCCCGCCATTTTTGTTAAGAAGAAGGATCAAACCTTGAGAATGTGCGTGGATTATCGACCCCTAAATGAGGTTACCATCAAGAATAAATATCCTCTTCCAAGGATCGACATCTTATTTGATCAACTGACTGGGGCGAGGGTATTCTCTAAAATTGATCTCAGGTCGGGTTATCATCAAATCCGTATTCGGCCCGAGGATATACTGAAGACCGCGTTTACTACGCGGTATGGATTGTTTGAATACTTGGTAATGTCTTTCGGGCTCACAAATGCTCCTGCCCATTTCACTTATCTAATGAACTCGGTGTTCATGCCCGAGTTGGACAAATTCGTGGTAGTCTTCATCGACGATATCTTGATATATTCTAAGAATGAAGAGGACCATGCTCAGCATCTACGGATTGTATTGACGCGCCTCAGGGAACATCAGCTATATGCCAAGTTCAGTAAGTGCGCGTTCTGGCTGGAAGAAATTCAATTTTTGGGGCACGTGTTATCAGCTAAAGGAATTGCGGTAGACCCTAGCAAGGTCAAAGATATTCTAGAGTGGAAACCCCCAACAACTGTTCATCAAGTCCGGAGTTTTCTTGGACTAGCTGGGTATTATCGCAGATTCATACCAGATTTTTCTAAGCTTGTGAAGCCAATCACAAGTTTGTTGAAGAATGACATTAAGTTCAATTGGTCTTCTAAGTGCAATGAAGCCTTTGAGCAACTGAAGACACTATTGACCACTGCTCCGGTATTAGCTCAACCGGACATCACTAAACCTTTTGATGTATATTGTGATGCATCTGGCAGTGGGCTCGGCTGTGTACTGATGCAAGAGGGCCGAGTGATTGCGTATGCTTCAAGGCAGTTGCGCCGACATGAGGAGCACTATCCAACTCATGATCTGGAGCTAGCTGCTGTGGTTCATGCCCTAAAGATTTGGCGTCACTATCTGCTGGGTAATATCTGTCACATATATACAGATCATAAAAGTTTGAAGTACATCTTCACCCAGTCAGAGTTAAATATGAGGCAAAGACGATGGCTTGAGCTCATCAAGGACTATGAACTGGAGATCCATTATCACCCAGGCAAGGCCAATGTGGTGGCAGATGCGTTGAGTCGTAAAACTTCCTGCCACTGTCTTATGGCAAAGACCTCCGAGAACACTTTGTGTCAAGAAATGGAAAAGCTAAACCTGGGAATCATCCAACAAGGGACTCTAAATCAACTAAAGCTTGAGTCAATCATTTTGCAAAGGATAATTGATGCTCAAAAAGATAATCTGGGTATGAAGCACATTCGAGAGAAGATAAAGGCTGGAGTAGCCAAGTGTTTCAAGGAAGACGATCAAGGTGTGATATGGTTTAAAAACCGCATAGTAGTGCCAAAGAACGAAGAGCTCCGCCAGCAAATTCTTGATGAAGCACATCTTAGTCGTTATTCTATTCATCCCGGAAGCACTAAGATGTATCAAGACTTAAAGCAACATTACTGGTGGACAAAGATGAAAATCGAAATTGCACGCTATATGGCTAAGTGTGACACTTGCAGACGTGTCAAGGCCATACACATGAAAACTGCTGGTCCATTACAATCCTTGCCAATCCCAACATGGAAATGGGAAGACATCAGTATGGACTTTATTGTGGGACTACCCAGGACAGCAAAGGGGTATGACTCTATTTGGGTTATAATTGATCGGCTTACAAAGATTGCTCACTTTCTGCCAGTCAAGACAAATTTCCCAGTTACTGTCTATGCCCAATTGTACATTGCTCGTATTCTTAGTCTGCATGGTGTTCCAAAGACCATAGTGTCGGATCGTGGACCTCAATTTGTAGCCAAGTTTTGGGAAGCACTTCACAAATCCTTGGGTACTAAGTTACTCCACAGTTCGGCCTATCATCCTCAAACCAGTGGACAGACTGAGAGAGTGAACCAAATACTTGAAGATATGCTGCGGGCATGTGTCCTGGACTTCTCACCAAAATGGGATGAATGTTTGCCTCTAGCGGAGTTTTCATACAATAACAGTTATCAAAAAAGTATCAAGATGGCACCTTTTGAAGCTTTATATGGACGTCGGTGTCGAACTCCGCTAAATTGGTCTGAACCTGGAGAAAGATATTTCTTTAGGCCTGATATGGTGAAAGAGGTCGAAGAAAAGGTTCAGAGAATTATTCATAATATGAAAAAGGCACAAGCTCGTCAGAAGAGTTATGCAGACATACGGCGAAGGCCCTTATATTTCCTGGAAGGAGACTATGTTTACTTGAAGGTCTCACCAATGAAAGGTGTATCTCGTTTCGGGGTTAAAGGGAAACTTGCACCCAGGTACATTGGTCCATTCCTGGTGCTTGAACAATGTGGACCAGTGGCATACCGACTTCAGCTCCCCAAAACATTGTCTGCTGTGCATAATGTGTTCCACGTGTCACAATTGAAGAAGTGTCTTCGGGTTCCTGATCGAACCGTTGAAATGACTGATGTTGTCCTGGAACCAGATTTAACATACTCGGAACATCCTATTCGAGTTCTGGATCAAAAGGACAGGATCACCCGAAGAAAGACTCTCAAATTCTACAAGATACAGTGGAACCAGCATTCTGAAGATGAGGCTACATGGGAAACCCAAGACTTCTTGAATAAGAATTTCCCAGGCTTCTTAGCCTCTTGTAACTTGTAAAGCCTGTATAGCTTTTGTAATAAAGAAGTAACCCCCACATCACCCCTGCCTTGTACCAAAATTAAAGAAATAAAAATGTGATGTGTTTCCTTTACCATTCCCTACCCTAGGATTTTTAATCTCGGGACGAGATTCTTTTATGGGGGAAAGGATGTAACACCCCTGGTGTTACTATAACTAAAACATGAGCATGGCATCATGAGCATTGGCATTGCATATGTTTGACACATCTAGAGTGCATTCACTAGGCAAAAATTTCAAACAAGTTGTATTGTTTTAATATTTTTGCAAATGAAACCCTGGTTAATGGACTTAACCCTAAATAGTGGTTAAAGGGGTAAAACTTAACCCAAGTTAAGAAAACCTAAATACTTTAGGGTAAAAGTCATAAAATGACCCTAAGAATAAACTTGAATCACTTTTGTACCCCTGGGATACCAGAAACCCTAATTAAAACCCTGGAAAACCCTGAAACCAAACCCTACGGGCTTATCTGCAAAATTGGTCCACTTTTGGACTAAAGTGCAAAAACCAAGCCAAATAAGTATTTTAAGTCCTTTGGTTCACAAATATGTGGACTTGAAAGCAAAACCCTGAGATTTGGACTTAAGTGCAAAAGGGCCACACTTGACTCATGTGATGAAGTCTGAAATTCAGTGTTAAAGGCTCCACTTTGGGGCTTTGTAACTTTCAAAGTATAGGGTTTTTGCCCTAGGTCACCACATCAAGATTGTAGCCCAACTATAGGAGTATAACTTTGCTTAAGAGTGTCAGTAGAGTTGTTAAGAAAATATTGGAGAAAACCCCAATCGAAGATGGGCTGTCAGACTGTTTGAGGTTTGAATTTCAGAATAACAGTGTTATGAGATGAACTTTGAGCTCGATTTTGAATGGAATTCAGTGACTTTTTGTGACAACACCATGTAGCAAAGTTGTAGCTGGTATGTAGCACTACAATTTTAATGCAGAGACTTAGACCTGTTGTCACATGAAATTGGGAGAAAATATGACTTGAACTTGCTCTGTCAGTCGAGTTCTTTCTTGCATTCAGAGCACTGTTCATCGTCATCAGAAATATCGCGCCGTGGATCAGGATCACCCCGCCGGCGATAAGAACGCCACCGCGGAGTGACCGGTCGTCGGTGGTCGCGGTAAAGTTCCTTGGCACCGTGGCAAAGAGTTACTGAGGTGGCGACCTCTGGTTAGGCGGCGACCCCGTGCCCTCACCGGAAACCGCCGCGCGGAGGCTTGCCAGCACATCCGCAGCTCGCATTTCTTCTCCAACTCCGGTCGATGGTCCTCCGCCGCGTGGCTCAACACTTTCACCGTGTCGCTGTGACCTCCTCTGAACTCTCCGTGGCTCACCGGAGTTACTGCCACGCTATAGGACACGTAACCGCGCGCCAGGCTTCTTCCCTATCTCCGGCCGCTGCACAACTTCATCCAAATTGAGCGCCGCCGTCGAAGCCTTCTATAAATTGAGCCCTCCCCTAGCTGCATAACATCATCATCCTCCCAGCCACCGTTAATCGCTGGCAGTCCTTCGCTAGAACTCGCGAATTTTGGATTCGCCCCAAATCCGATTTCCGCCACCGTGAAACCGAGCTCACCGTCGCCAGCCCAATTCCGGTCAGTCCCCGTCCCCTGCTTTCTCGTTTGTGCACTCTCACATCGTTGTGATGCCTGCCAAACCTTTAATTTGCACGGAGTAGCCTCTGGTCGCCGGGAACGCGTCGGTCTTGCCGCGCTGCTCACGGCCACCGTGGCCAGAGCTCCTTAGTCAATCATGAGTCAAATTAAGTTGGGGGAAACATTCATGGGGACTCGGATTTGGTCTCGGCCGGAGCTTAGCGCCGGTCACTGCCCCAATCGGCCGGTCTGCTAGCTCGCCGGAGCACGGCCACGCGCGAGCGCCGTCGGGGACTTGAAACACAGAATAGATAGAAACCAGAGGGTCTTTTTGTGAATCGTCAGTGACTCAGAAAAACAGTAACCGAACCCATCTCCAGTTAGCCAAAACATCGAGGGCCTCTGCGCAAACTCGCCTCGCGGGCGCGCGCGCGATTTCGCGCGGATCTGGGCCGCCTGGGCTGAATCCGGCCCAGTTCTATTTAATTCTTTTCCTTTTTTCTTTTTCAGGAAAACTTTAGAAATGTGTAGAAAAATGTAGAAAAATGCTAAAATTGTGAAACTAATTTTCCTAGGTTTGTTATTTTCCATAGTATTTAATAAAAATAAGTTTGTGATTTTTAGTGGAAGTAAGAAATTTTAGGGTATTTAAAGTAGTTAAAAGTCTTGGTTATAGATTTTTAGAAAATAATTGATAAGTCCTAAAATGCCCAAAATTTTTATATGAGTGTTATATAATATTTAGAAGCCTTGGGTAGAGTTTGAATTGATTTGGACCTTGTTTGATCACCAAACCCCAAAACACCCCCCTACCCTATGAACTCCTTTACCGACTCCGGAAACCCTAAGTTCCCGGAACTTCGTGAAGGAAAGTTGTAATCAAGACATAAATAATAAGTTTATGCTATCTTTGCATCCTCATGAGCATCCCATGGCATCCATTCTTATACTTATGTATGGTTATAATTAGAACGTGAAGAAGAGGTAGAAGTCCCCGAAGACAGGACACCACCACCTTCAGAATCCCAGGCCGGGTATAGTTTCTACTTCGATATCTGTGGATCCGAACCCGAATCACCTGTAAACGAAGGCAAGCCCCGGTGCATTTGCCACCTTCCTTGCTATTTTAAAATCTTTCTCACTTGATTGCTGCATTAGGTGATAGGAGTTGCTTGATAAAACCATTCCTGCATTACCTTCCTTGAATTGGATTACCTTCCTTAATCACCTGTTTTACAAAAGCTTTTTGATGCTTAGCTTTGCTTTAGAAAAACAAAAGGTTTTGTTTTTACAAAAGATGTTGTGGCAAAAGTGGGTGGGATGTTTTCAAAAATAAAACTTGATGGTGGATCCATCACGGCCGTGATGGATTCAACATCGGAAAAGATGTACCTCTGCCAGGTACCAAGTTTTTGGGTTAAAAAGATTAAGCTGAGACCGGGCGGGTGACTTGCACGAGAAGAGAGTCTCGGTGTAGTGTCTCCGTCTGAGTCGATTAAGGACCTTGTCGATGTAGGCCTGCTGACCGAGGACCCTTTAACTGGTCACATGCCTCGTCATGGGTAAG
Source organism: Zea mays (assembly GCF_902167145.1). NCBI lineage: Eukaryota > Viridiplantae > Streptophyta > Magnoliopsida > Poales > Poaceae > Zea > Zea mays. The sequence continues at coordinate 109,276,906 of NC_050105.1, read as the reverse complement.
CCTTGCCTCGGGTAGACTAAGGCCGGAATAAGATAACACGAAATAGGCGTGGAGCGGTGGCGAGAGTAGCGTGTACCCTCCGTGGCAAGAGGCTGGACGGTGGTGTAGCTGTGCTCTCGGTTTGCGTGAACCTGATCCGGTCTTAAGAACCCCGGTGGCGGGTTGACATATGCAAGGGTTAAGTGCTACATATGTCGTGTGATTGGAGATCCTCAGCTGAGTATAATCGATTCGGATCGCCGTACCTCCGCGGTTATGGAGACTTGGCCACTGACTTACACGTAGAACTCCACTAAAAGATAAAGGGTTTTTGTTGAGAAATTGGCTAGTATAGGACTAGTGATTGAACTAGGGTAGAAAGAACTCTAGTGCAGGTAATTTTACTTAACTTGACAAATTAAAACTGGATTTTTAAGGATCCACTTTAGTAAGCATTTCTGCAAAACAGAGTCTTTGAATATTGAAAAGCCTTACCTTGACTCCCATATAACCAGCATACCCTTGAGAGTCTTTTCTTTAGTCGGGTAAGACTTGCTGAGTATTCCATACTCAGGGTTTATCCCTTCGTTGTTTTTAGGTGAGGAAGTAGCAGACTTTTGCTGCTTCTGTGCCAAGGTGGTTCCAAAAGAAGAACAACATGACTGAAGTGCGGGAGGACTCGGTCCTCCACTTAGGATCTTTTGCTTATGTCTTCTCGGGAGGAGTTTGTGCCTCCCTGGTTTGTATAATATTACTTCTATGCACTCACTTTTAGTCTGGTCTGTAATAACATAACTCAAGCTTGCTTTTGAAATAAATGTAAGATTATGTAATTCGCTTCCGCATTTCTTTATCTCCGATGTTCTGTAATGTCTGCAAGACGGGTGAGACGTTCCCGGTAAGGTAAGGAAAGATACCGAACTTGTCAAGTAGTCAGGGGCACCTACAGGGTTGTCTAAAGTCCGTTGGACAAGGACAACTGTAGGTGGGCCTAATTACTTGGGAGGTTCTGTCGCAGCTGGTATCGGAGCGTAGCCCTTCTTTGCAGATATTATGAGGCATCTTCAAAAGAATTTTCAAAAGTCTTACCCAAAAATTCTTTTCTCTTCTTACCTAAGTATTCTGAAGAGTCTGTTTTAAAGACCAGATAGGAAGAGTGCAACGTATAGAAGGTTGAATCGACTAAGGTTGATTCTGTAATTATACATGCATCATGCTAAGAATCTTACTAATAACATTTTCCCCCTTAGAAAAGATGCCGCCACGTACCAGGCTAACGGCACGCAAGTCTACGGGACCAATTGGGGTGCCTCGGCATCAATTGGCTCCCCGACATGAAAGCAGCAGCAGTGGAAGTAACGACCCCATCGGAGACCTTGAAGCCCGTGTGAGTCGACTTCAAGCTGCGCTGCAACATAGGACTGATGCTTGGGTCGCTGACGGAGATAGAATCAACGAACTGAGAAGGGACATCCGACACTTGCAGGATCAACTCGCTGATCGAGACTTAGCACTTGACTGGGCCGTACAGTCTCGTTTGCTAATGTGTGCTAAGGAAGCAAGGGCTCAGGCCCGAGTTAAAGAACTTAGCTCGACTGTTGATAACCTGCAGGTTTACTGCAATACGTTGCACGAGGAAGTCCATATACTATACTCACAACTACACCCAAGTGAGCCTGCACAACCTGCTGAGGCGGAAGCTGGACCATCTCACGTTGCGGGACGTGCGCTGGGTGGGGAGTTAGACCTTTTTGAGCCCCCTCCTTCTTTGAGGTTGGTTGATGTCTGGACTCCCACACCTGACAATGAAGCTGCCAAGAGTAATGGCAAGCAGGAATAATGGTGCAATAGAAGTAGAGTAGTGTATGGTAGGGTATTGTAGGGTGTACTGTTGTATAATAGGTTGAACTTTTGTATAATGGGTATTGTATCCTGTTATGTAATATCGAGTCTGTATCATTACTCTTTATAGTAATGTAAAATGGAAGGTTTTCTCTGGCACATTATGTTTACTTCAAATGTTTTTGCCACAGATGCCGACCAGGACTCGAGGACAGGATGCAGCAGGAACTTCTGGGGGACGGGATGTTACCCCAAACCCACCTCCAGTTCCTCCCACGTTAGCCGAGGCGATCGCCGCCTTGGTGAATGCCACCGCAGACAATACCCGCTTCCTTAGGGAAATGGCGGGTCAGCAGCAATTCCAACAACAGGCGGGAAGAGGTTATCCACAAGGCCCTCGTGAGACTACCTATCTGGACTTCTCTGAAACTCGTCCACCTCTATTCGTCAAGGCAGAAGATCCCCTAGAAGCTGACGAGTGGATTCGGGTTATCGAGCAAAAGTTTGGTCTTCTCCGTTGCTCAGAAACGTAGAAGCCGTTGTTCGCCGCACAACAACTCCGTCGTCCTGCCAGTACCTGGTGGGGAAATTTTGTGGCTATCCAACCTGTCAACCATCAAGTCACCTGGGATGAGTTTAAAGCAGCCTTTCGTGAACACTACATCCCCGAAGGAGTGCTGCATATGAAACAAGAGGAGTTTATGAAGTTACAACAAGGTGGAGATACCATTACTCAATATCTCAACAAATTCAATCACCTGTCGCAGTATGCCATCGACCAGGTGAATACAGATTTAAAGAAGAAGAACTGTTTTATGCGGGGACTGAATGATCGACTACAAAGGAAAATGGCCACATGCATAGATCTCACGTATGGAAAGGATGTCAGCACGGCCTTATCTGTGGAAGCCAAATACACAAGTTCTGGGAAGAACAAGGGATTCGGTGGTGAGAGGCCTAATCAGGGCCAGGCGAAGAAGCAACGGTTTGTGATCCGACCTTCAAGCCAAAATCGCACTTTTTCTCGTCCACCCTCATTTCCCTTCAAACAGCCAATCATTATCCGCCCCAACAATACCCCCACTACCCCAAAACAGCCGGGTGCCCCAGGCACTCGATTTCCTGCCTTGCCTAGTTCTTCAACTGGGTGCTTTAATTGCGGCAAGTCGGGACACTTCATCAAAGACTGCCCATATCCTAGGCAAAATCAATCTAATGCTTCGCAAGGATCTGGGAAATCAACTCATCCCAAAGGAAATGTTGTGGGGAAGAATACAAAGAAGACAGGGCGTATATATTACACTCAAGTGGCTACTACACCGGAAGGAGAACTGGTGATGATGGGTACGTTTTCCGTGGCCAGTCACCCAGCAATTATTCTTTTTGATTCTGGTGCTTCACATACATTCATTAGCAAGACATTTGTGGAGCAACATCATATTGCATACCATGAATCAAAGGAGGGATTTAAAATTCATTCACCTGGGGGACACATTTATACTAGAGAAGTGGCCTATGGAGTGCCAGTAACAATGGCCGGACGGAACTTTCCTGCTAACATGATTGTTCTGAAGGGCCAGGATATAGATGTAATTTTGGGTATGAATTGGTTAACCCAACACAAGGCAATTCTCAACACTGAACTCAGAACCGTCAGGTTGAGCTACAACCAAGAAGAGATTCTTTTGACTCTCCCTGCAACCAATCCAGCCAAAGCTTCTGGTAGAGTATATGAGGCCATTGTACCGGAGATCAAGAACATTTCGGTAGTATGTGAGTTTCCAGATGTATTTCCGGAAGATTTGCCTGGACTGCCCCCTGAAAGAGATGTAGAATTCGTAATTGAGCTAAAGCCCGGTACGGCTCCCATCTCCCGAAGATCGTACCGTATGCCCCCTAATGAGTTGGCAGAATTGAAAATTCAATTACAAGATCTACTGAATAAGGGATTCATCCGGCCAAGCTCGTCCCCTTGGGGTTGTCCCGCCATTTTTGTTAAGAAGAAGGATCAAACCTTGAGAATGTGCGTGGATTATCGACCCCTAAATGAGGTTACCATCAAGAATAAATATCCTCTTCCAAGGATCGACATCTTATTTGATCAACTGACTGGGGCGAGGGTATTCTCTAAAATTGATCTCAGGTCGGGTTATCATCAAATCCGTATTCGGCCCGAGGATATACCGAAGACCGCGTTTACTACGCGGTATGGATTGTTTGAATACTTGGTAATGTCTTTCGGGCTCACAAATGCTCCTGCCCATTTCACTTATCTAATGAACTCGGTGTTCATGCCCGAGTTGGACAAATTCGTGGTAGTCTTCATCGACGATATCTTGATATATTCTAAGAATGAAGAGGACCATGCTCAGCATCTACGGATTGTATTGACGCGCCTCAGGGAACATCAGCTATATGCCAAGTTCAGTAAGTGCGCGTTCTGGCTGGAAGAAATTCAATTTTTGGGGCACGTGTTATCAGCTAAAGGAATTGCGGTAGACCCTAGCAAGGTCAAAGATATTCTGGAGTGGAAACCCCCAACAACTGTTCATCAAGTCCGGAGTTTTCTTGGACTAGCTGGGTATTATCGCAGATTCATACCAGATTTTTCTAAGCTTGTGAAGCCAATCACAAGTTTGTTGAAGAATGACATTAAGTTCAATTGGTCTTCTAAGTGCAATGAAGCCTTTGAGCAACTGAAGACACTATTGACCACTGCTCCGGTATTAGCTCAACCGGACATCACTAAACCTTTTGATGTATATTGTGATGCATCTGGCAGTGGGCTCGGCTGTGTACTGATGCAAGAGGGCCAAGTGATTGCGTATGCTTCAAGGCAGTTGCGCCGGCATGAGGAGCACTATCCAACTCATGATCTGGAGCTAGCTGCTGTGGTTCATGCCCTAAAGATTTGGCGTCACTATCTGCTGGGTAATATCTGTCACATATATACAGATCACAAAAGTTTGAAGTACATCTTCACCCAGTCAGAGTTAAATATGAGGCAAAGACGATGGCTTGAGCTCATCAAGGACTATGAACTGGAGATCCATTATCACCCAGGCAAGGCCAATGTGGTGGCAGATGCGTTGAGTCGTAAAACTTCCTGCCACTGTCTTATGGCAAAGACCTCCGAGAACACTTTGTGTCAAGAAATGGAAAAGCTAAACCTGGGAATCATCCAACAAGGGACTCTAAATCAACTAAAGCTTGAGTCAATCATTTTGCAAAGGATAATTGATGCTCAAAAAGATAATCTGGGTATGAAGCACATTCGAGAGAAGATAAAGGCTGGAGTAGCCAAGTGTTTCAAGGAAGACGATCAAGGTGTGATATGGTTTAAAAACCGCATAGTAGTGCCAAAGAACGAAGAGCTCTGCCAGCAAATTCTTGATGAAGCACATCTTAGTCGTTATTCTATTCATCCCGGAAGCACTAAGATGTATCAAGACTTAAAGCAACATTACTGGTGGACAAAGATGAAAATCGAAATTGCACGCTATGTGGCTAAGTGTGACACTTGCAGACGTGTCAAGGCCATACACATGAAAACTGCTGGTCCATTACAATCCTTGCCAATCCCAACATGGAAATGGGAAGACATCAGTATGGACTTTATTGTGGGACTACCCAGGACAGCAAAGGGGTATGACTCTATTTGGGTTATAATTGATCGGCTTACAAAGATTGCTCACTTTCTGCCAGTCAAGACAAATTTCCCAGTTACTGTCTATGCCCAATTGTACATTGCTCGTATTCTTAGTCTGCATGGTGTTCCAAAGACCATAGTGTCGGATCGTGGACCTCAATTTGTAGCCAAGTTTTGGGAAGCACTTCACAAATCCTTGGGTACTAAGTTACTCCACAGTTCGGCCTATCATCCTCAAACTAGTGGACAGACTGAGAGAGTGAACCAAATACTTGAAGATATGCTGCGGGCATGTGTCTTGGACTTCTCACCAAAATGGGATGAATGTTTGCCTCTAGCGGAGTTTTCATACAATAACAGTTATCAAGAAAGTATCAAGATGGCACCTTTTGAAGCTTTATATGGACGTCGGTGTCGAACTCCGCTAAATTGGTCTGAACCTGGAGAAAGATATTTCTTTAGGCCTGATATGGTGAAAGAGGTCGAAGAAAAGGTTCAGAGAATTATTCATAATATGAAAAAGGCACAAGCTCGTCAGAAGAGTTATGCAGACATACGGCGAAGGCCCTTATATTTCCTGGAAGGAGACTATGTTTACTTGAAGGTCTCACCAATGAAAGGTGTATCGCGTTTCGGGGTTAAAGGGAAACTTGCACCTAGGTACATTGGTCCATTCCTGGTGCTTGAACAATGTGGACCAGTGGCATACCGACTTCAGCTCCCCAAAACATTGTCTGCTGTGCATAATGTGTTCCACGTGTCACAATTGAAGAAGTGTCTTCGGGTTCCTGATCGAACCGTTGAAATGACTGATGTTGTCCTGGAACCAGATTTAACATACTCGGAACATCCTATTCGAGTTCTGGATCAAAAGGACAGGATCACCCGAAGAAAGACTCTCAAATTCTACAAGATACAGTGGAACCAGCATTCTGAAGATGAGGCTACATGGGAAACCCAAGACTTCTTGAATAAGAATTTCCCAGGCTTCTTAGCCTCTTGTAACTTGTAAAGCCTGTATAGCTTTTGTAATAAAGAAGTAACCCCCACATCACCCCTGCCTTGTACCAAAATTAAAGAAATAAAAATGTGATGTGTTTCCTTTACCATTCCCTACCCTAGGATTTTTAATCTCGGGACGAGATTCTTTTATGGGGGAAAGGATGTAACACCCCTGGTGTTACTATAACTAAAACATGAGCATGGCATCATGAGCATTGGCATTGCATATGTTTGACACATCTAGAGTGCATTCACTAGGCAAAAATTTCAAACAAGTTGTATTGTTTTAATATTTTTGCAAATGAAACCCTGGTTAATGGACTTAACCCTAAATAGTGGTTAAAGGGGTAAAACTTAACCCAAGTTAAGAAAACCTAAATACTTTAGGGTAAAAGTCATAAAATGACCCTAAGAATAAACTTGAATCACTTTTGTACCCCTGGGATACCAGAAACCCTAATTAAAACCCTGGAAAACCCTGAAACCAAACCCTAGGGGCTTATCTGCAAAATTGGTCCACTTTTGGACTAAAGTGCAAAAACCAAGCCAAATAAGTATTTTAAGTCCTTTGGTTCACAAATATGTGGACTTGAAAGCAAAACCCTGAGATTTGGACTTAAGTGCAAAAGGGCCACACTTGACTCATGTGATGAAGTCTGAAATTCAGTGTTAAAGGCTCCACTTTGGGGCTTTGTAACTTTCAAAGTATAGGGTTTTTGCCCTAGGTCACCACATCAAGATTGTAGCCCAACTATAGGAGTATAACTTTTCTTAAGAGTGTCAGTAGAGTTGTTAAGAAAATATTGGAGAAAAACCCAATCGAAGATGGGCTGTCAGACTGTTTGAGGTTTGAATTTCAGAATAACAGTGTTATGAGATGAACTTTGAGCTCGATTTTGAATGGAATTCAGTGACTTTTTGTGACAACACCATGTAGCAAAGTTGTAGCTGGTATGTAGCACTACAATTTTGATGCAGAGACTTAGACCTGTTGTCACATGAAATTGGGAGAAAATATGACTTGAACTTGCTCTGTCAGTCGAGTTCTTTCTTGCATTCAGAGCACTGTTCATCGTCATCAGAAATATCGCGCCGTGGATCAGGATCACCCCGCCGGCGATAAGAACGCCACCGCGGCGTGACCGGTCGTCGGTGGTCGCAGTAAAGTTCCTTGGCACCGTGGCAAAGAGTTACTGAGGTGGCGACCTCTGGTTAGGCGGCGACCCCGTGCCCTCACCGGAAACCGCCGCGCGGAGGCTTGCCATCACATCCGCAGCTCGCATTTCTTCTCCAACTCCGGTCGATGGTCCTCCGCCGCGTGGCTCAACACTTTCACCGTGTCGCCGTGACCTCCTCTGAACTCTCCGTGGCTCACCGGAGTTACTGCCACGCTATAGGACATGTAACCGCGCGCCAGGCTTCTTCCCTATCTCCGGCCGCTGCACAACTTCATCCAAATTGAGCGCCGCCGTCGAAGCCTTCTATAAATTGAGCCCTCCCCTAGCTGCATAACATCATCATCCTCCCAGCCACCGTTAATCGCTGGCAGTCCTTCGCTAGAACTCGCGAATTTTGGATTCGCCCCAAATCCGATTTCCGCCACCGTGAAACCGAGCTCACCGTCGCCAGCCCAATTCCGGTCAGTCCCCGTCCCCTGCTTTCTCGTTTGTGCACTCTCACATCGTTGTGATGCCTGCCAAACCCTTAATTTGCACGGAGTAGCCTCTGGTCGCCGGGAACGCGTCGGTCTTGCCGCGCTGCTCACGGCCACCGTGGCCAGAGCTCCTTAGTCAATCATGAGTCAAATTAAGTTGGGGGAAACATTCATGGGGACTCGGATTTGGTCTCGGCCGGAGCTTAGCGCCGGTCACTGCCCCAATCGGCCGGTCTGCTAGCTCGCCGGAGCACGGCCACGCGCGAGCGCCGTCGGGGACTTGAAACACAGAATAGATAGAAACCAGAGGGTCTTTTTGTGAATCGTCAGTGACTCAGAAAAACAGTAACCGAACCCATCTCCAGTTAGCCAAAACGCCGAGGGCCTCTACGCAAACTCGCCTCGCGGGCGCGCGCGCGATTTCGCGCGGATCTAGGCCGCCTGGGCTGAATCCGGCCCAGTTCTATTTAATTCTTTTCCTTTTTTCTTTTTCAGGAAAACTTTAGAAATGTGTAGAAAAATGTAGAAAAATGCTAAAATTGTGAAACTAATTTTCCTAGGTTTGTTATTTTCCATAGTATTTAATAAAAATAAGTTTGTGATTTTTAGTGGAAGTAAGAAATTTTAGGGTATTTAAAGTAGTTAAAAGTCTTGGTTATAGATTTTTAGAAAATAATTGATAAGTCCTAAAATGCCCAAAATTTTTATATGAGTGTTATATAATATTTAGAAGCCTTGGGTAGAGTTTGAATTGATTTGGACCTTGTTTGATCACCAAACCCCAAAACACCCCCCTACCCTATGAACTCCTTTACCGACTCCGGAAACCCTAAGTTCCCGGAACTCCGTGAAGGAAAGTTGTAATCAAGACATAAATAATAAGTTTATGCTATCTTTGCATCCTCATGAGCATCCCATGGCATCCATTCTTATACTTATGTATGGTTATAATTAGAACGTGAAGAAGAGGTAGAAGTCCCCGAAGACAGGACACCACCACCTTCGGAATCCCAGGCCGGGAATAGTTTCTACTTTGATATCTGTGGATCCGAACCCGAATCACCTGTAAACGAAGGCAAGCCCCGGTGCATTTGCCACCTTCCTTGCTATTTTAAAATCTTTCTCACTTGATTGCTGCATTAGGTGATAGGAGTTGCTTGATAAAACCATTCCTGCATTACCTTCCTTGAATTGGATTACCTTCCTTAATCACCTGTTTTACAAAAGCTTTTTGATGCTTAGCTTTGCTTTAGAAAAACAAAAGGTTTTGTTTTTACAAAAGATGTTGTGGCAAAAGTGGGTGGGATGTTTTCAAAAATAAAACTTGATGGTGGATCCATCACGGCCGTGATGGATTCAACATCGGAAAAGATGTACCTCTGCCAGGTACCAAGTTTTTGGGTTAAAAAGATTAAGCTGAGACCGGGCGGGTGACTTGCACGAGAAGAGAGTCTCGGTGTAGTGTCTCCGTCTGAGTCGATTAAGGACCTTGTCGATGTAGGCCTGCTGACCGAGGACCCTTTAACTGGTCACATGCCTCGTCATGGGTAAGCCTTGCCTCGGGTAGACTAAGGCCGGAATAAGATAACACGAAATGGGCGTGGAGCGGTGGCGAGAGTAGCGTGTACCCTCCGTGGCAAGAGGCTGGACGGTGGTGTAGCTGTGCTCTCGGTTTGCGTGAACCTGATCCGGTCTTAAGAACCCCGGTGGCGGGTTGACATATGCAAGGGTTAAGTGCTACATATGTCGTGTGATTGGAGATCCTCAGCTGAGTATAATCGATTCGGATCGCCGTACCTCCGCGGTTATGGAGACTTGGCCACTGACTTACACGTAGAACTCCACTAAAAGATAAAGGGTTTTTGTTGAGAAATTGGCTAGTATAGGACTAGTGATTGAACTAGGGTAGAAAGAACTCTAGTGCAGGTAATTTTACTTAACTTGACAAATTAAAACTGGATTTTTAAGGATCCACTTTAGTAAGCATTTCTGCAAAACAGAGTCTTTGAATATTGAAAAGCCTTACCTTGACTCCCATATAACCAGCATACCCTTGAGAGTCTTTTCTTTAGTCGGGTAAGACTTGCTGAGTATTCCATACTCAGGGTTTATCCCTTCGTTGTTTTTAGGTGAGGAAGTAGCAGACTTTTGCTGCTTCTGTGCCAAGGTGGTTCCAAAAGAAGAACAACATGACTGAAGTGCGGGAGGACTCGGTCCTCCACTTAGGATCTTTTGCTTATGTCTTCTCAGGAGGAGTTTGTGCCTCCCTGGTTTGTATAATATTACTTCTATGCACTCACTTTTAGTCTGGTCTGTAATAACATAACTCAAGCTTGCTTTTGAAATAAATGTAAGATTATGTAATTCGCTTCCGCATTTCTTTATCTCCGATGTTCTGTAATGTCTACAAGACGGGTGAGACGTTCCTGGTAAGGTAAGGAAAGATACCGAACTTGTCAAGTAGTCAGGGGCACCTACAGGGTTGTCTAAAGTCCGTTGGATAAGGACAACTGTAGGTGGGCCTAATTACTTGGGAGGTTCTATCGCAAACGGCGGGGATCGGGCGGCTGGCTTTGCCCTTTCCTCCAGCCATGAGTGGTGTCACCGCCTACGTCCGCGGCAAGGAGCTCACCAGAGAAGAGTGGCATGAGTGCTTTAGGAGTCTTAGGGCAGCTGGGATGGCCTAGGAAGATTGGGCAGGGTGCAGGGAACCCAATGGTGGTGGCTGAGCCGAGGTAGGGGCACAGGAGGATGGCGGCCCATGGATCAGCGGCGACGCTAACTATCTCCGGTGAGGAATCACATGCATAGAGAGAAAGGGAAGGAAATGGAGGGAGCCGGGGAGGTTCCTTACCTCACGGTGAGCCTTAGGGACCTCTCGGCGGTGACGACGACACAACGGTGGCTCGGGTCAATGATGACAGCACCAGGACTCTGTGGAGGACGACAGGAGAGCGCAGACAGAGCGCATTAGAGGGAGAAAGGGGAATTGGGGGTGAGTTCTGAGGGGCTAGCACCGAGGCGAAGCTCACCGTGGCAAGGACGACGACAAAGGCCCAGTGACGACGGCGGAACGGTCTTTCGATGGTGTCGGTGATGTTGTGTGCTAGGTGGGGAAAACGGGTAGAGAGAGTGCAAATGAGGTGGGGGACTGGAGGTCCGGGGTCTTCACTGGAAGCCCGGGCAAGGGGCATGGGATGGGGTCGTGGGGTGCGGTGGCAGTTATCCGTGCAGAACACTCGACGTGGGCGCTGCCAGGCGGAGCGGGCGGTTGTGGGGAGGAGGATGGGGCTGGCTGGTTAGTGGCCCGGTGCTAGCGCATGGGTAATGGGCAAGGGAGGGGCACCAACAAGCAGGGCCCATCTGGTCAGAGAGATAAGAGGGGGCATGTGGACGGGGTGGCGAGGCTGACAGGGCGGGCCCGTCGGGCAGGGAGAGAAGAGGGTGGCGGGGGGCTCGGCTGTGATGGGCTGGCTGGGCCGAAAGGCCGAGGTGGAGTGGGCAGTGGGCTTCTTTTCATTTTTTTTTCTTTTATCTATTGCAATTCAAACTTAGATATAGCTTTTGAATCCAAAATTCAAAAATAATTCATGAGTTTGAATGGATGCACAGCCACAACAATTCAACATACAAAAAATGACCCGGCATGCTATGCAACAATCAAGGACCCTTTTACGATTTTATTTTACTAGGTTTACATATATAATACAAAATAATTCTCCATTATTTAGGAAAAAGAAAAGAAAAGCAAGGGAAAGAGAGGGTAAGACCTGAATTTTGAGTATAGAACAAAGAATTCTTTATACCCCAAAATTCAGGGTGTTACAAACCTAACCGCCTTAACAGAATCTCGCCCTTGAGATTCAAGGAGAGGCTAGCAAGAAAAACAAGATTGGTTCGTCTGTTCCACATAGCTTCTTCGATTTAGCTCGAACTCTATGAGTTTAACTTGCGGACTAGTTGCTTTGACCTTCAGATGTTCACAACCAAATGAGACAATTCTTGAGGATCCTAGGACATGTGGGTTAGGGCCCACCACGCTTTCACTATGCCACTTTGATCTTGTTGGTTGATGTTGGTTGCATTGTCTTTATTGGGGTTAGCAGCTAACCCCCTTAACAGAAGTATTGCTACTATGCAATTGATAAGGATGATTTTGACTCTAATCTTGACTGATTAAGAGGGGCTAAAGGTTGTGTGGTGTTTATCACCATTTGTGATGCTATCTGTAGGAACTATTCCAGATGTTGCCGATTGGGCGGGTGTAAGAGAAAAGGTAAGCATAGATAGATTAAAGAAGGATAAAGAGAGCAGGGAAAGAGAACCTAACTACGTAACTGTATAACACTCACCTAGTAAACTGATGCCATTGTGGACCAAGAGCCACAACACATCCACACTCATCACAAAGAAGCAAATCAGTCATAAACAAAGACAAACAGTGCAAGCACCCATCATCAAGTGTCTTGTTGCCACATGTTCTTTTTAACTAAATGGTGGTCTTTCTTGGAAAGGGAATAACTACTCTCTAAGGCTGGTTGAAGGATGGGAAGAAGGACAAGACATATGAGATAGGATCATGGGCACGACAAAGGAAGGAGCTGAAGCAAGACTTTCAAATTGGTCAGGGAGTGGAAACAACCAAGGGCGAGATAGGTAAACAACACTCTGTAACCAAGGGCGACCAACCTAGCTTTGTTTCGAACTGGCAACCCACCCTCATTTGAAAGCCCATTTGGTACCAATGGGGCAACAATTTTGAGGAGGGGGTACCTAATGCCAGACTTTGTTTCCCTCAAAATTTTCAAGCTGGTCATGCATGACATTGACCTAGTTTGGATCAGACAAAGCGTGTCCAACATCCAAGGGCTCAAAAGAGGCAATAAAAGCAGAGTGAACAAAGTGAGAAAGCTACTATGACCCGGAGCGAGTGACTAACTTGTGAAGCTCACCGATCATCTGTTGTGGTGGGTGGCTACACTGGATATGTCGTGATGTGTTCCTTGAAGAGGTCACCTCCCCCTCAACAGCAGCCTGATAGCCTCTAGGCTTAGTAAGATCCGACTCGAGTGGACCCAAGTTGTAGAAGAGGTGATATTGGGTCTGTCAGCCGAAGTAGTGGAAGCAGGCTCGACTGGGGCAGTCAGTGGAGACGGCTCAGGATCACCCCAATCGACGTGATCTTGCTCCTCCATAAAGATGGTCTCACCGATATGTCCATAATCTGCATGCTCAAACATAGAAGATGTACATGGCATAGTCTCATCGAAAGTCACCTCACAAGTCTCAACAATACAATTAGTTACAAGGTTAAGTATATGATAAGCTTGAGAATGTAAAACATAACCGAGAAAAAATCCATAAGAAGACTATGACTCAAATTTGTGCAAATTTCCCTATTTAAGCACAAAGCATTTGCAGTCAAATACCCTGAAATGGCTAATATTGGGTGGACGTCCAAATCGCAACTCATAAGAAGTCTTGTTCAAGAAAGCTTGAAGAAAGATGTGATAGGATACATGACAAGCAGTGTAGATCGCTTTAGCCCAAAGCTTTCTAGGAGTCCTATGCTCATTGAGCATCGTCCTAGCCACCTCAACAAGGATCCAATTTTTGCATTTAACAACACCATTCTATTGAGGTATATATGGAGAGGGAAAATGATGATTAAGTCCCAAAGAAGCACAAAAGGTCTCAAAATGAGTGTTCTTGAATTCTATGCCATTGTCACTATGAATCGCTCTTATGACATTCTTAGGAAAATCATTTTGCAACTGAAGAATCAAATCTCAAACATGAGTAAAGCCCCATCCTTCATCTCCATGAAAAACACCCAAGAGTAGTGAGAGAAGTTGTCAACAATCACTAAAACATACCACTTTCCCCAAAAGAGCAAACCCAAGTTGGACCAATAGCATCCAAGTGAAGTAACTCATCACGTTGCTCGGTCATCACCTTGGTGACCGAGGAGTAAGAAGCAACAACCATTTCCCATGACAACAAGGGTGACAAACAAGACCTTTCTCATACTTCAATTTGGGCATTCCTTGGATGAGATCAAGTTAAGTTAGTCGAGCCAAAAGATCAAAGCTCAAATAACCTAACCTCTTATGCCACTTCCAAATCTTAGATGAAGATCCTACCACAAGACATCGAGAAGGGCCAAAAGATCGAGAAAAATCAGCATGAAAGACTCATCCAAATGGGGAAATTCGACAAATAAGATCTCCCTTGTCATCCAAAACACAAGAAATACCCTACATAAAGCGCACTTCAAAATCGTCCTCAAGGAGTTGTAAAACTAAGAGAAGATTAAAATGCAAATTTGAAACCAATGCAATATCCTTGAGAACAAAGCTCTCATTCACTCGAATGGTGCCATGAGAGACAACCTTACCTCACAAATTATCCATGAATGTGATGTACTCCTTACCAATCACGGGGTCGAGGATAGAAAACCATTTATTGCTTATGATCATGTGTTTCTCTAGGCCTCCATCCTGCATTAATAGAAAAACATGGAGTGAGCAAATGACACAACACTAGGGTTAGGAAACTGTGAAGAGTACAAGTGTTGCGGTATTTGCCCCTAAAAAGTCTTAGGAAAAACACCAAACATCCCCGATCCCATTGGATTAGCGATCACCACCAGAAGGAAACAGTGGTATGCTAGAGTTGTGGGAACCAAACTCTCTTACACGAGATCTTTGGTCATATGGCACATGACCAACACCTCTTCTGGCATGACCACCATGTGGTCTCACTACTTGGGGCCTAGCAACCTGAGGAAAAGTGCCTCTAGGCCTAGCAGCGTGTCTCTGAATAGAAGGACCATGTACACCATGAGAAGGGTGGTACATGTCCCTACCATTCACTGCAAAACCTTGCCTCTCATCTCTCTTCCTTCTAAAACAAAATGCAACAAGTGACAATCCCTCTCGCAATACTCATAGTGGTAGCTCACCTCTCTCTTAGGTGGATTCTTTTTGTGGGAATGTGTCATCTTGGGTGGATGAGGTGCTCTAGGAAGGGGATCACTAGATATGTTGTGCATGGTGTCAAGTGTGTTCCTAAGATGATTGGGTTTTGGACACCACATTAGTTTTTGAGATGGGGCTCTCCAATACTCCTCAAACACTCAATTTTTCACAGTTGGGGTGACAAGTTTGGGTGGAGTGAATCTAATAGGCTGGGAGGTGGCTGGAGGTTTCTCTAAAGGTGTCAAGCCACTGCACTCACTGACCTTACCATAACAAGTGGCATTCCCATCCCTAGCAGCAAAGCCTAACCTCAGTTCACCAATTCCCCTCTTGAACTAGTTAATCATCATGCCCAATGGGGGCTCACTACTAGACAGCCAGCTCAACACTGATCGAAGGTATGTATTTTCTTCCGTGATCCTAGTCTAGCTATGTCTACAGGCTTCAAGCTCTAGCCGCAAGCCCTCATAGAGTGAACACTGAGCAGGTACATATGCACTCATTGAGCTAGACTTCTCAACAAGGCTATCCTAGCGTTCTTCTCTACTAGCTCAGTTTGGAAGCCAACACAAGTCTTACACGCACCCAACAAAATAGATCTAGATTGTAACTCGTCATAGTCATCTAGCAGGGTGGCATACTTGGTCTGCAATGTGGTGATGTTCAACATGTGGAGAGTGCACTCATCACATTCAGTCTCGTTGAACACCACTACAGAAGCTCTAGCAGACTCAAGCTCCCTAAGAGTAGTCTCATACTTGCACTTGTATTCTTTCCTCTCATGAGAAGCAAGCCTAAGCAACTTGTCCTAACTAGCCAAAGCAACAGTCAGCTCATCTACCTCAGCGGCAAGATCAATGGTGGAAATAGATACCTCAGAAGTGGAATTGTCATCACTGCCTATAATGTCCTCACCAAGTGACATGGTGCATAGGACTCTTGCGGTGTCGGCAAAGAAGCAGAGTCCATTGAGCTTGTCCTCAACCAGCCTCTCGAGCTCTTCGTCGTTGTAGGAAGAAGAAATGTCATCAGAGTCATGGTCAAGGTCGCTATGAGATACTTCTGCTTGATCCCATCCTTGTCAAACCTCCCCTTGGACTTGTGCTTATCGGAGGTGTACTCACACTTGCCCTTGCGCCGACCGGAGTGGTGGTTGTGCTTTTTGGCCTCCATCTTGCCCTTCATCTTGTGGCAGGTGGCAATGAAGTGATCAGGGTCTCCACAATTGAACCAGCTGTGGCGGAACTGCCCGAATTATTCCAACTTAAGTGCCTAAGCCTCGCCTTAGAGGCTAGACCACACTTAAATGGGAATAACCCGTCAATCCCTCGGATCTAGTCCGACACGGCCACTGACAGGATCAAGTACCACAATCTCACTCGAAGGTGAGTCACAGAGCAAATACAATAAAGCATAAAACCATACATGTCAGAGTATTAAATTATTACATCACCATCATCATCATCGGAGTTTTTGCAAAAGTAACCATCATTGTTCGAAGTGCAGCGGAATAAAACTAACGGTAATTAAACAGAGAGATGGGGAAGCCCGTCCCATCACTCCTCATGCTCCTCCTCCTCAGCCGAGGCAGGGTCCCACTCGACAGTCCAACCCGGTGGCAAGGTGGACGGCCAAGTCACTCCAGCAACCATTTCCTCCAGAGAACCTGTAAAATTATGCCACAAGCAAGGCTGAGTATACTAATACTCAGCTAGACTTACCCGGTGTGAGGAGTCTACTCCTCTACCTCTAGACATGCAGCTGTTTGGCTGTGGGGTTTGGTTGCCAAAAGCACTAGCTGAGTTTCTAAATCAAGTTTTTAACTTTGTCAAAATTAAGTGTGACTCTCTTAAGGCTAAAAGTGGACTATCTATTCATACATGGTAGCAAGCATTTTTAATAATCAACATCTTATATCAACTCATCGTATTTCCACTTGTTACTCAATGCAGTACAATGGATCAAGCAGTCTCATTAGCTGCGAGAAGCAGACGATTCGAATCGAGTTTTTATCCTTGCAAGGTAAACCTAAACACACGACATGTAGGGGCACTCCGTCCCCACACACATCAACCGTCCCCATCGATTCCCCGTCAGCAGATCAGGGCTCACCGCCTTGGCGTACAATGCCTCACTGACCCCGACTGGCCGTCGTGCAGTGACCGCACTTGTACCCACCATAACCGGAATGGGAGACCTCGTCTCAGGTCGCGTGAGGGGCAAAGTCTACTGCCAGGTTCAATCAGGTACTAGGCTTACCGATTTACCATATTTCTCGGTATGTGTTTAGTACGTTCAAACGCTTGACACAGGTATCCGCACGTTAATCCTTATTCCATTTTCCATCTCGTAGACAACCAATCCCCATGGATTGTTGTCTACCAACTAGTATCATGATAGTGTGAAAGTGGTTACAATCAAATTCCTGATCTCGCGCGAGTGCTAGAAAAATCACTCGTCTTCTACCGAGATCCTAATTAAATAAAGCAACTACTCGTCCTATCATACTAGTATTCATCTCAAAAGGATTCCTGAGATCATGCAACTAGGGTTTCAATCAACTCCTACACTTAAGTGCACAGTACAATCCTACAAACATTAAGTGCAGTAAAATAGCATATAGAACAGGTTATGCATAAAACCGGGGCTTGCCTTCCAAAGCAGTGGCAGATAGGTCCTCTAGTGCAGGCTCGGGTGCTGGATCCGGGGCTACCTCCTGAGCAGCTCCTTGCTCCGGCACGAGGATGTACTCTCCGTCAGCAAGGTTACAGTCTATCGAAATGCAATGAACATGTATGTCATGATTATGCAGGATTTAATAATATTATACTAACGAGAACTAAGTTAAGAAGTAACTTAGGGTTTCTCAGTCATGCGGGGCTTCCAGTGGGTTAGGCTTATTACTCTTTAGGCTTAGGTTTTCTTTTAGGATAACATAGTGGATTTGTATTGTCTTTATAGATTTCAGTGGACAATTTTATAAAGGTTTTAGGATGACATTAATTTCCATTATTCATTTTCCTTTCTTTAATTCCCATTTAGGGTTTCTAGTGTAGGTTTGAACTACGACAGTATTTTAATAATTTCCAAAAATTCTGTAAAAATCACAGTGGGTTGCCATTTGCTATTCTAGCTTGTTTTAAGAATTTGAGGCTTAAAGTACAAAGGCTAGGCTTGAAACAAAAATAACAATAGTTATGCAAAATGGGCCACTTTACACTACATCTCTTAGTTAGGGGTAGGTTCTGTCCTAAAGGTTATTTTTGCTGGCATCCCATAGTAATAATAGACTTCTGTGCTAAAAATCACAGAAAACTAAGGGGTGGTTATTTAGTTATGATTTTCTTAAGTTTAATGTCAAAAAGGCACTTTCTACTACATTATCATTTGAAAAATGTCAAACAGCAGATTTCATATTTTTCCTAAGTTCTCATTAATAAAACATTAGTTGTCCCAAGGGTGGGGGCGTTTTTACCTTGGGGTTATTTTTGTAGGGTTTTTCTAAGTTATCCTTAGTTTATTAAAATAAAAGGTATCCTACTTATTTTATACTAAACCAGGGTATGATATATTTTTCCAGTGAACTACATTAAACAAGTATCCTAACAAAAATAGAGGTGCTCTCTGGTTTATTATTTAAATTACATTTTCTATTTTTCTTATCCTTAAGCATATTTATAGAATAAGGGTAAAAACTAACTTAATGGGGTGGACAGAGAGGTTTAACATTTTTATTTGGGTTAGTAGGTAGATACAAACTTCTCAAAAATTTTCTAACCCCAGTCAAATAGTGCAACTAATTTTTGGCCCTATTATTAAGCTTTTGGTCAAAACTATAATTAAATCAGAGCTTTAAAGTTTTCTATAGTACATAGGGGGTTTTATATTTTTCTTAAGTAGGTTACATTATTTAGAGTCTGACAAAATTGGTTTGACCAAATTTGGATGAATCAAACAGAAGTTATGAATTTTCAAAGTTTCTGTCCAATTTAAAAACAGATTTAATAAAGGTTTTCTGGAAAAACAGTTTACACCGAGGTCCCTGGGTTTAAACTAAATCAACCTTCGCAAATCTACCCACGCGCCACTATTCCCCTATGTCTCTGACATTTCACAAAACCCCCTGACCTTCTCTCCCTCTCACCCGCAGTCCTTCCCCTTATGCAAACAGTAACTGTGGGAAAGAAAAGGGTGGCGCGGCTTACCGGCGGCGAGGGAGGTCCGGCGAAGGGTGGGGTTGGCTCGGGGAGGCTCTGGCGGTCACGTCGAGGTACGGCTTGACGTCGGGGATGGCCGGAATCGCCCGGTCCACGAGCGCGGGCGGGTGTGCTCGTCGGCGGCGAGTGTACCGGCCAAACTACAGCGAACTGGTTCAATCCAAGGGCACGGTGAGCTTCACGGGGTGACGTAGCGACCGTGTGCACAAGGAATCAAAGGATGGTGGAGTGGTTTACCCGGTTCACGTACTCCGGCGGGGTTGAGAGCTCCGGCGAGCGTGGACTGGCCTCTCCGGCGAAGCAAACTCCGATTCCTTGCTCGGGGAGCTTCACGGAGGTGTGCACAGTCTTCTCCGAGGGCTGGACGGAGTTGGGAATGGCTCCACTGGCCGGTTTACAGTGGCAGAGGGATTGGGCGGCCGCGGACACGCTGCGCACGGGCAAACGGCGGCGAGCTAGACTCCGGTGAGGTTTGAGGGTGCGCGGAAGGGTACAATCGAAGTCTGGGAGGGTTTTATAGGCGCGGGCGCGGGTCATGGCGCTGGCTTGGCTCGGGCGCGGCGCTGGGCGCGCGCGAGCGTGCTCTGGCGCGGGCAGGAAGCGTCGAACACGTGGAGGTGTGTTTCTTCCATTGTTCAAACGTCTCCAGAGATCGCAAACGTGCGAATCTTGCCAAGAATCCGGCGCAGACCTCCTCCTGGCACCTAGGGCTATCTCACATGTGTGAGTTCCAATGGAGGATACGCCCTAGATCAGGAGATAGACGGGCGCCAAATCTGGCTTGTCTCACTGCCCACCTCGCGACAAAACTGATGCCAAATCCTATCAAACGTCCAAGTCTCGGTTTCCACTTTTTCCAGGGGGTGCTTTAGGTGGTATACCACATTTTTGGTATAGAACCTAAGTGGTTTTGGCGCCATCTTGAGGGTGAACACGGCTGGTCTTTGGATTAGGGTTAGAATTTGACTTAGAGGGAAATAAAGAGCTCTAGCTCTCTCTCCACTTGGAGATTTGAATTGGGGTTTCTCCAGGGGTCTTTTTGCAATATTTCCCTCCCCTAATTGATGGTTACAAGGTTAGTTAAGGTTTGGGTAAAAATTACTCATGCTTTGCACACTTGTTCACTCTCTTTCCCCTCTTACCTAGGGTTTTGGGAGATAGGGTTTAAGAGAGGTCTAGGGTTCTTCTCCCCCTTCATCCAAAGTAGTAAGTGAGCAAGGATTAGAGTAAGGCTTCTTAGGTCATTGGCAACTTGATTAGCACATGATCTCCAAGTTCTCATGGGTTGCCCTAAGCCTTTACCTCATATAATTTACAGTCCTTAGTGTCAAGGTGTGCTCTAGCCATGGTAACACCTGGGGTGTTATAGCCCTCCCCCCTTAAAGGGATCTCGTCCCGAGATTTTTTTGTAGAGTCCCTTGGAGGGTGCTTGAAGGTGTGCGGGTGTTGTTTTCCCTTTATACTTAAGTTTCTCTTATTAACTGCTCTTCGAATGTCATCCTCTTTGCAACTTCAGAAGGAAGCCCTTCTTAAGTTAAATCCACAACTTAGACCATCCTTGTTATCTAAGTTTTTCTTATAATTGAATTCAAAGGGCAGGTGGGGGTGGGGTTTTGGGGTTACGTACCGACTCCTTTGGGCAAAAAGTCGGGGAAGCGAGAGCGTAGAAAATCCTCAGTCTCCCATGTAGCTTCTTCTGCTGAATGGTGACTCCACTGAACTTTATACATTCTGACCGACCTTGCCCGAGTTGATCTTTCCTTTTGATCTAATGCTTTGACTGGGTACTCTTGGTAGGACAAGTCTGGTTCTATCTCAATGTCTGGTTCTGGCAGCACCTCAGTGGGTAGGCGAACACATTTCCGCAGCTAAGATACATGGAACACATTGTGGACTGCTGACAGGTGGGGTGGCAATTCCAATTGGTAAGCTACGGGTCCACAACTTGCCTTGATCTTATAGGGTCCAATGTAGCGAGGAGCTAACTTGCCCTTGATCCCGAATCTCTGGACACCCTTGGTGGGTGATACCTTAAGATAGACATGATCTCCCACCTCAAACTGTAGAGGCTTCCGCCTCTTATCATGATAGCTCCTTTGCCTGGCCTGAGCAGCTTCCAAGTTCTTGGTAATAACCCTGACCTTTGCCTCTGCCTCGAGTACCAAGTCTGACCCAAAAATTTCCCTTTCTCCTGCTTGAGACCAATTTAGTGGGGTCCTACACCTTCTCCCATATAATGCCTCAAAAGGTGCCATCTTCAGACTGGACTGATAGCTATTATTGTAAGAAAATTCTGCCAAGGACAGACACTTGTCCCAATCCTTCCCATAATGTAGTGCACATGCTCGCAACATGTCTTCCAAAATCTGATTTACCCTTTCTGTCTGGCCATCTGTTTGTGGGTGATATGCTGAGCTTCGGATTACTTGGGTCCCAAGTGATTCTTGCAGCTTCTCCCAAAAGCGTGCCACAAACAGTGCTCCTCTGTCAGATATAATGGTCTTTGGAATACCATGCAGTCTTACTATCTGATCAACATAAATTTCAGCGTACTTCTCTGTCTTGTGGGTGGTGTGCACTGGCAAGAAATGAGCAGTCTTGGTCAATCTGTCCACGATAACCCAAATAGAATCATGGTGTCTGGAGGTATTGAGTAATCCCACTATGAAGTCCATGCAAATGTCCTCCCATTTCCAAGATGGTATGGGAAGGGGTTGCAAAGGGCCGGCTGTCTTCAAGTGGCTAGCCTTTATCCTCTGGCAAGTGTCACACTCGGATATGTACTTGGCAATTTCCCTCTTCATTCTAGTCCACCAATAAAGAGATCTGAGATCATGGTACATCTTGTTGCTACCAGGGTGCATGGAGAATTTGGAAAGGTGAGCTTCATCCAGTATCTTCTTTCTGAGCTCAGGGTCCTTGGGAACAACCAATCGATCTCCAAACCATAGAATTCCCTTGCCGTCCTGTCGGAAACACTTGTATTTTTCTGCCTTTTGCTTGATCATATCTTTGATGACCTGAACACCCTTATCCTCAATCTGTGCCCTGACTATCTGCTCCTGCAATGTGGGCTCCACCGAGATATAACTTAAGTCACCCGAAGAAACAACTTCCAGGTTCAGCTTACACAACTCATCACACAGGGTGGTGACTCTTGCATCCATGCTCATACAATTGCACTGGGCCTTTCTGCTCAAAGCATCTGCCACAACATTGGCCTTACCAGGGTGATAATGCACCTCCAAATCATAGTCCTTGATTAATTCCAACCATCTCCTTTGCCTCATGTTCAGATCTGCCTGGGTGAAGATGTATTTGAGACTCTTGTGATCAGTGTAGATGTTACAGTGGGCTCCCATCAAATAGTGTCTCCATATCTTAAGAGCATGAACTACAGCTGCCAATTCGAGATCATGTGTAGGGTAGTTTTGCTCATGGGGCCTGAGTGCTCGGGAAGCATAAGCAATCACTCTGTTCTCTTGCATCAAGACACATCCCAATCCGGTACCAGAAGCATCACAATAAACTTCAAATGGCTTGGCGTTGTTAGGTTGGGCCAGCACTGGGGCTGTTGTCAAATGCTGCCTCAAGGTATGAAAGGCATCTTCACACTTTTGGCCCCACTCAAATTTGACTCCCTTCTTTAACAGTTCAGTCATTGGTTTGGCAATTCTGGAGAAATCCGGAATAAATCGTCGATAATACCCTGCCAATCCCAGAAAACTCCGAATCTGCCTCACTGTAGTCGGGGGTTTCCAATCCATTACCTCTTGCACCTTCTCAGGATCAACTGATATCCCATCCTGAGAAATTGTGTGACCCAAGAACTTAATCTCCTTCAGCCAGAATTCACATTTAGACAACTTAGCATAAAGGTGATGATCGTGCAGCCGCTGAAGCACGATGTGCAGGTGCTCAGTATGTTCGTCTTCATTCTTGGAATAGACCAGAATATCATCAATGAAAACGACCACGAACTTATCCAATTCTGGCATAAACACTGAGTTCATCAGGTACATAAAATAAGCCGGGGCATTGGTCAGCCCAAAAGACATCACCAAAAACTCATACAACCCATAACTGGTTGAGAAGGCCGTCTTGGGAATATCGTTGGCACGGATCTTGATCTGATGGTACCCTGAGCGAAGGTCTATCTTGGAGAATACTTTGGCTCCTACCAACTGATCAAACAGAACATCAATACGGGGCAGTGGGTATTTGTTCTTGATAGTCGCCGCATTAAGAGGGCGGTAGTCAACACACATCCTCAAACTCTTGTCCTTTTTCTTCACAAATAATGCTAGACATCCCCATGGTGAAGTGCTTGGACGAATAAACCCCTTGTCCAACAATTCTTGCAATTGCTTCTTCAATTCTGCCAATTCCGCGGGAGGCATCCTATAGGGTCTCTTGGAGATAGGAGCAGTCCCGGGTTGCAATTCGATGGCGAACTCAATATCTCGGTCAGGTGGCATCCCTGGCAATTCATCCGGAAAAACATCCGGGTAGTCACAGACCACTGGGATCTTTTCCACTGGGGACTCTATCATAACAAAGGCACAAGATCGGGTGCATCCCTGGTCGGGTAGATATAAGGTGATCTCGCCATCCAAAGGGGAGCGGATTTCTATGGCTCTGGCTGCGACATCAATCACCGCGTGGTGTCGTGATAACCAATCAGTCCCTAAGATGATATCCACACTGTCCAATCCCATTATCAATAGAGTGGTTTTGAAAATGAGACTACCCAGCTTAATTGGTACGTGTCTATTAATTTGATAGGTGGCAACCCTGCCTCCTGGTGTTAAGATGGTAATACTCCCATTGGTGTGGTGAAAAGGCAATTGGCACTTGGCACTAAATTTGGTACTGATAAAACTGTGTGATGCACCAGAATCAAAAAGAACAATAGCAGGATAATTCAAAACTGTAAAGATACCAGTAAAGACGGGTGCTCCCTCTGGAATATCAGCCATGGTGGTGAAGTTCAGCCTGCTCTGCCTCACTTGCACCTTCTGCCTCTTCCCTTGGTTCTGATTAACATTCTGCCCCTGCCTCTGCTGGTTCCTGGGGCAATTCTTGGCATAGTGCCCGGTGTTGCCACATGTAAAGCACCTATTGTCATTTGCCTGGCGGTACTGCTGCTGCTGCTGATTGTTCCTCTGAGCTGGAAACTGGGTGCGGTTGGGTGCCTGCTGCTGCTGCTGCTGAGGTCGGATCACCCATCGCCCTTGCTGCTGCTGGGGTCCCCTGCTCTGGGTGTCGGACACAATCCTGAAGCGCTGTGGCTGAGCTGAGGGTCCTGCCACAGGGGTCTTCCTCTTCTTCTCTGCCTGTCTAGCTGTAATGCAGTCCTCTTGGGAGATAGCCATGTTGACCAACTCATTATAACTGTTGGCCCTGACGGTGTTGAGGCGGTCACGGAGCTTAGTGCTGAGCCCCCTCCTGAACCTGTCTCTCTTCTTCTCATCTGTATCTACATGATACCCCGCATACTGGCACAAGTCATTAAAGGCCTGGGCATACTGCAACACTGTCCTGTTGCCCTGAGTGAGTGCCAAAAACTCATTGAGCTTTCGATCCATGATCCCGGCGGGTATATGGTGTCCTCTGAAAGCTGCCTTGAACTCCCTCCACTCCACCTCTCGGTCCTCTGGCTGCATAGCAAGAAAATGATCCCACCAAGTCCTTGCGGGTCCGCGAAGCTGCTGGGTGGCGAACCTGACTTTGGTGACCTCTGAGCAAGCTCCATGGAGTAGTGGGAATTTGGATTCCACCACTCGCAACCATACATCTGCATCAAGTGGGTCCTCCGCCCTTGTGAACAATGGAGGCTGGGTACTAAGGAACTCCTGATAGGTAGCCACCGCGGGGTGACGCTGATGGTCTCCACCACCATAGTGCTGAGGTGGTGGCTGATGTTGGGCCAGCTGTCTCAGGATCTCATTCTGCTGAGCCATGAGCTCCTGCAGAGTGGGAGGGGTGGTGGGGGTGGAGGAACGCGCTCGTTCTGGCCACGACGCTGCCTCCCGGCCATCTGAAAAACCACATACATACTCAACACCACATTTCCATGTTCAAGATTTTATCGCGGAGAAAAGGTTAAAAACAACGTGATAGATTCCGATTTCAACAAGAGGATCTTAAAAGGCATAAATTCTTCTTTCCCAATTTAAACTGGTGACAGCATCCATCAACAAGCTTTCAAGAGAGTTTAACATGATTACATCAATTTGTCCCAAAATGACTCAACTCTATCTAGCCTAGTACCCCGAGGGTGCAAAAGCTAAGCTAGTTACGAGGAGTCCGACCATCCAACTTCTAATCCTATCCAGAAACCTAGTGAGCGAACGAAGCAACACTCGACTTGGGGGAAGGTGGTCTTCCCGAGCCAGCAGTGTCCACACTGGAGGCAGGCTCATCTCCTCCCTCAATGTCGACGTCCTCGTTGGCCTCCTAGTCCTGGATCTCCTGGTGATGCATGTCCAGGTGCTCGTTAGCCTCAGCAAGCTGCTGCTGAGTGTTAATGAGTTGATCCTCTAGAACCTCGATGGTGTTCTCCCTGGTGCCCACCAGCTCCTCCAACTCCTGAATATCAGTGGATAGCTGCTCCACCTGCAAGTCCTTCTCCACCATTTCTTGAGACAAGTCAACCACGAGTTCCTCTCTGTTGTCCAACGTAATCTTTGTTGCCTCCAGCAGTGCCATCAGATGGGACATCGCCTCACCGCGCATCACCTGCAGACGGTACAGAGCATTCATGCACCGTACGGTCAAGTGTGCAGTCTGTCCTGGGTAGATGGCCCAGATGTCCTTGGCATGCTCCACCCGATCTTTCCACATTGGGTCGTCTTCCCTCTCAGCGGGGAACAAGCCAATGGGGTGGGTGGCCAGCTCCAAAGGGTGGAATCCACAGAAAGTAGTCAATCCATGCAGAGCGATCGCCTCGATCGTGTCCTCTGCTCGGTATCCGAAAGACTCGGAGTCCAAGGAGCGCCATCCTGGCTGCAGGGGATGAGGCTCCAAAGTCATCCTCACTCTACAGCGAGGCACTCGGTGCTTCTCGAACTGCTGCACCGCGTACTGAGGGGGTGTCGTGTATCCGGCCCCCTGAAGTACCTCCCACAAAATGCGGGGAAAGCCCTCTCGTGCAAGTCCATCAGTGTGGGTTAGTGCATTTCCGTCCTCGGAGGATCCATGGGAAGTCATCTGTGTACGGTTAAGCGTAAGTAAAAGGAAAAGAATTATAAAAGAACAAGAAAAAATAACACTCAGCTTTTCTTTAGTTAAATGAAAAGGCACTGGGGACCTAGTTGGTTGTTATCTTGTTTTTAAGTCCTTTACTCAGTTATCCATTTGCTTAATTATGAATGCATGCATGCTCGTCCTGAACGACCTCACAACAAGATAAAAGGAATAGGGAGGAACTCCCATCCTGTAAAAGTGGTCTGTAGGGCCTAGTTACTTAGCCACCTAGCTACCCCTCTATTACCCTAAGGCTTCACGTCCTAGGTCTATCCTGCTCGCCCTACTATCTATCCAACATTGTTTCTATCAAATTTTACTTGGAAAATTGATGGTATTTACATTTTATTGATTCCTCTGTGGTGGTACAAGCTCCGATACCAGCTGTGGCGGAACTGCCCGAATTATTCCAACTTAAGTGCCTAAGCCTCGCCTTAGAGGCTAGACCACACTTAAATGGGAATAACCCGTCAATCCCTCGGATCTAGTCCGACACGGCCACTGACAGGATCAAGTACCACAATCTCACTCGAAGGTGAGTCACAGAGCAAATACAATAAAGCATAAAACCATACATGTCAGAGTATTAAATTATTACATCACCATCATCATCATCGGAGTTTTTGCAAAAGTAACCATCATTGTTCGAAGTGCAGCGGAATAAAACTAACGGTAATTAAACAGAGAGATGGGGAAGCCCGTCCCATCACTCCTCATGCTCCTCCTCCTCAGCCGAGGCAGGGTCCCACTTGACAGTCCAACCCGGTGGCAAGGTGGACGGCCAAGTCACTCCAGCAACCATTTCCTCCAGAGAACCTGTAAAATTATGCCACAAGCAAGGCTGAGTATACTAATACTCAGCTAGACTTACCCGGTGTGAGGAGTCTACTCCTCTACCTCTAGACATGCAACTGTTTGGTTGTGGGGTTTGGTTGCCAAAAGCACTAGCTGAGTTTCTAAATCAAGTTTTTAACTTTGTCAAAATTAAGTGTGACTCTCTTAAGGCTAAAAGTGGACTATCTATTCATACATGGTAGCAAGCATTTTTAACAATCAACATCTTATATCAACTCATCGTATTTCCACTTGTTACTCAATGCAGTACAATGGATCAAGCAGTCTCATTAGCTGCGAGAAGCAGACGATTCGAATCGAGTTTTTATCCTTGCAAGGTAAACCTAAACACACGACATGTAGGGGCACTCTGTCCCCACACACATCAACCGTCCCCATCGATTCCCCGTCAGCAGATCAGGGCTCACCGCCTTGGCGTACAATGCCTCACTGACCCCGACTGGCCGTCGTGCAGTGACCGCACTTGTACCCACCATAACCGGAATGGGAGACCTCGTCTCAGGTCGCGTGAGGGGCAAAGTCTACTGCCAGGTTCAATCATGTACTAGGCTTACCGATTTACCATATTTCTCGGTATGTGTTTAGTACGTTCAAACGCTTGACACAGGTATCCGCACGTTAATCCTTATTCCATTTTTCATCTCGTAGACAACCAATCCCCATGGATTGTTGTCTACCAACTAGTATCATGATAGTGTGAAAGTGGTTACAATCAAATTCCTGATCTCGCGCGAGTGCTAGAAAAATCACTCGTCTTCTACCGATATCCTAATTAAATAAAGCAACTACTCGTCCTATCATACTAGTATTCATCTCAAAAGGATTCCTGAGATCATGCAACTAGGGTTTCAATCAACTCCTACACTTAAGTGCACAGTACAATCCTACAAACATTAAGTGCGGTAAAATAGCATATAGAACAGGTTATGCATAAAACCGGGGCTTGCCTTCCAAAGCAGTGGCAGACAGGTCCTCTGGTGCAGGCTCGGGTGCTGGATCCGGGGCTACCTCCTGAGCAGCTCCTTGCTCCGGCACGAGGATGTACTCTCCGTCAGCAAGGTTACAGTCTATCGAAATGCAATGAACATGTATGTCAATTATGCAGGATTTAATAATATTATACTAACGAGAACTAAGTTAAGAAGTAACTTAGGGTTTCTCAGTCATGCGGGGCTTCCAGTGGGTTAGGCTTATTACTCTTTAGGCTTAGGTTTTCTTTTAGGATAACATAGTGGATTTGTATTGTCTTTATAGATTTCAGTGGACAATTTTATAAAGGTTTTAGGATGACATTAATTTCCATTATTCATTTTCCTTTCTTTAATTTCCATTTAGGGTTTCTAGTGTAGGTTTGAACTACGACAGTATTTTAATAATTTCCAAAAATTCTGTAAAAATCACAGTGGGTTGTCATTTGCTATTCTAGCTTGTTTTAAGAATTTGAGGCTTAAAGTACAAAGGCTAGGCTTGAAACAAAAATAACAATAGTTATGCAAAATGGGCCACTTTACACTACATCTCTTAGTTAGGGGTAGGTTCTGTCCTAAAGGTTATTTTTGCTGGCATCCCATAGTAATAATAGGCTTCTGTGCTAAAAATCACAGAAAACTAAGGGGTGGTTATTTAGTTATGATTTTCTTAAGTTTAATGTCAAAAAGGCACTTTCTACTACATTATCATTTGAAAAATGTCAAACAGCAAATTTCATATTTTTCCTAAATTCTCATTAATAAAACATTAGTTATCCCAAGGGTGGGGGTGTGTTTACCTTGGGGTTATTTTTGTAGGGTTTTTCTAAGTTATCCTTAGTTTATTAAAATAAAAGGTATCCTACTTATTTTATACTAAACCAGGGTATGATATATTTTTCCAGTGAACTATATTAAACAAGTATCCTAACAAAAATAGAGGTGCTCTCTGGTTTATTATTTAAATTACATTTTCTATTTTTCTTATCCTTAAGCATATTTATAGAATAAGGGTAAAAACTAACTTAATGGGGCGGACAGAGAGGTTTAACATTTTTATTTGGGTTAGTAGGTAGATACAAACTTCTCAAAATTTTTCTAACCCCAGTCAAATAGTGCAACTAATTTTTGGCTCTATTATTAAGCTTTTGGTCAAAACTATAATTAAATCAGAGCTTTAAAGTTTTCTATAGTACATAGGGGGTTTTATATTTTTCTTAAGTAGGTTACATTATTTAGAGTCTGACAAAATTGGTTTGACCAAATTTGGATGAATCAAACAGAAGTTATGAATTTTCAAAGTTTCTGTCCAATTTAAAAACAGATTTAATAAAGGTTTTCTGGAAAAACAGTTTACACCGAGGTCCCTGGGTTTAAACTAAATCAACCTTCGCAAATCTACCCTCGCGCCACTATTCCCCTGTGTCTCTGACATTTCACAAAACCCCCTGACCTTCTCTCCCTCTCACCCGCAGTCCTTCCCCTTATGCAAACAGTAACCGCGGGAAAGAAAAGGGTGGCGCGGCTTACCGGCGGCGAGGGAGGTCCGGCGAAGGGTGGGGTTGGCTCGGGGAGGCTCTGGCGGTCACGTCAAGGTACGGCTTGACGTCGGGGATGGCCGGAATCGCCCGGTCCACGAGCGCAGGCGGGTGTGCTCGTCGGCGGCGAGTGTACCGACCAAACTACGGCGAACTGGTTCAATCCAAGGGCACGGTGAGCTTCACGGGGTGACGTAGCGACCGTGTGCACAAGGAATCGAAGGATGGTGGAGTGGTTTACCCGGTTCACGTACTCCGGCGGGGTTGAGAGCTCCGGCGAGCGTGGACTGGCCTCTCCGGCGAAGCAAACTCCGATTCCTTGCTCGGGGAGCTTCACGGAGGTGTGCACAGTCTTCTCCGAGGGCTGGACGGAGTTGGGAATGGCTCCACTGGCCGGTTTACGGTGGCAGAGGGATTGGGCGACCGCGGACACGCTGCGCACGGGCAAACGGCGGCGAGCTAGACTCCGGTGAGGTTTGAGGGTGCGCGGAAGGGTACAATCGAAGTCTGGGAGGGTTTTATAGGCGCGGGCGCGGGTCATGGCGCTGGCTTGGCTCGGGCGCGGCGCTGGGCGTGCGCGAGCGTGCTCTGGCACGGGCAGGAAGCGTCGAACACGTGGAGGTGTGTTTCTTCCATTGTTCAAACGTCTCCAGAGATCGCAAACGTGCGAATCTTGCCATGAATCCAGCGCAGACCTCCTCCTAGTACCTAGGGCTATCTCACATGTGTGAGTTCCAATGGAGGATACGCCCTAGATCAGGAGATAGACGGACGCCAAATCTGGCTTGTCTCACTGCCCACCTCGCGACAAAACTGATGCCAAATCCTATCAAACGTCCAAGTCTCGGTTTCCACTTTTTCCAGGGGGTGCCTTAGGTGGTATACCACATTTTTGGTATAGAACCTAAGTGGTTTTGGCGCCATCTTGAGGGTGAACACGGCTGGTCTTTGGATTAGGGTTAGAATTTGACTTAGAGGGAAATAAAGAGCTCTAGCTCTCTCTCCACTTGGAGATTTGAATTGGGGTTTCTCCAGGGGTCTTTTTGCAATATTTCCCTCCCATAATTGATGGTTACAAGGTTAGTTAAGGTTTGGGTAAAAATTACTCATGCTTTGCACACTTGTTCACTCTCTTTCCCCTCTTACCTAGGGTTTTGGGAGATAGGGTTTAAGAGAGGTCTAGGGTTCTTCTCCCCCTTCATCCAAAGTAGTAAGTGAGCAAGGATTAGAGTAAGGCTTCTTAGGTCATTGGCAACTTGATTAGCACATGATCTCCAAGTTCTCATGGGTTGCCCTAAGCCTTTACCTCATATAATTTACAGTCCTTAGTGTCAAGGTGTGCTCTAGCCATGGTAACACCTGGGGTGTTACACCAACCATCCTTGGCCACACCATGCCACCAATTTAGGCAGTTAGTGTGGAAACACGTGAATCGACTGGCAATAAGCGCTATCTCTTCATCCGCAAGGCTCTCAACCCGCTCCTCTATAATAGACAACAAGGAAGACAAAGCAAATAAAGGAGGTGAAGGGTTAGAGAAAGAACCTCATCTAGACACAAGGGCCATGGTGGGTGCACCAAGGTTCTCAATCTTGGCCTCGGTCTAGTGGTCAATCGTAGTGGAGTTGAGCTTGCTGAAGAGCTCATCCACGATGAAGGTCTCATATTTGGGCGACTCTATGATCGTCGAGACTTTCACCTCCCAAACCCTCTAATCTCGAGCATGTAGTAACTTGAGTGCTCTCTTGTGATCGTCATAGAGTAGTTGTGTTGTGTTTGTGCGCATCTTGTTGACAATCAACTAGAACCGAGAGAACATAGTATCAATGGTCTCTCCAGTCAACTACACAAAGTCCTCATACTCTCAACGGTATGTCTAAAAGAGTTTGGTTTTCACATGATTTTTACCCTCATGGAATTTCTCCAGGGTAGTATAGATCTCATGAGCCATACTGAAATGTACAACTCTTTCGAACTTGGAGAGTGAGAGATAAGAGAACAACACATTACAAGCCTTGTTGTTTGAATCATGAAACTCAATTTGAAGTGGAGTGATTCGAACATCCTAGATCTCGTTATCGCGACCGAGGCAAATTTCCCAAACTCGGTAGCCAATTCTCTGAAGATATGCCAACATGCGGATCTTCTAGTACGGGTAATTTGTCCCATCAAAGAATGGTGGTTTGCCAACACCACATTCTGTTGCCGCCTTTGCGGATCAAGAACTGATTAGTGTGAAATGATCCTTATCTAGCCCCAATACCAATTGAAGGACAGAAAAGGCGACCAAAGGGGAGGTGAATGGGAGCCTCTAAAATTCTCAAACTTGAGCACATGAGACTTGATTCCAAAATTCAATCTAGACCCCCAAGGGACACCAAGAACACTCCAGCAGGAACAACCTAATCTAGTGTCGATTAGCTACACCGAACAGTATTAAGAAAAGCACCTGCAGAAGCAAGCAGCAGTGCCGCACTTAGGTCTGGTAGTGTTGCACGTAGGTCCGATAATGCTAGGGAGCGGCAGTGCCGCGCGTCAAGGCAGCAGTGTCATGCGATGAAAATTTATCAGAATGATTCTGAATTTTGTAGGCAGCAAGCACAGAGGATGAAGGTATTCATGAAGTATTATCATGAAAAGGTAAGCGCAACAAGAACATCGGGGTTTTGTTGGGGTTCTGTAATTTCAAACAAAACTACTAGAGAACTGCACAAAACACGATCTGCTCAAACCAGAGCCTTGTATTGATCCTAGGGCACTCCTCAAACAACAAGTAACCCCAAACACTTCACACAATCATCAAGAACAAGGATTATCTCAAATCCAATGAAGAAGGGTTGAGAAGAAGAGGAATAACATATCTGTGCAAAAAAATAAAACTGATCCAAGACTGAAGGAAAAATCACGGTCCCTCATGTGTGGTTATGACCACACTTTCTCAAAAATTCACAATATTAGACGCCATGATTCAAATGAACCTAAGGATCTCCTAGCAAGAAACTAGAGAGCTATTAAAAACTAGGAGATGACCAAAATGAAAAGGCCCTCTAAAGATATAATGCCTAAAGATATGGCTAAAACAACTAGCCCTCCCCTTCTATTTATAGAGAGTTATTCTACTTCCATAAACTATCCCTTGATACATGGAGCCTATCTACTCAGTCAGTGGCAAATTGGACCAAATCCTAAAATTTCAATTTAACGACCACACACTCTTCACGAAGTTGTGTTGCCTTGACACACCCTTCACAATGACACCATGTGCTGCCTATGATTCCTGCCAAAATTGTACCACCAGATTTTAAAGCCCAAACCTAGTGAAACCAGAGAAGTATGGGGCTGGGTGGTTTTGAGGCTCAAACAACCAAAACCTGCGCAAGTAGCGTACTCCATACGCGTCCCCCACATCCTGGACACATGTCCCACCGATCCGCAACTGCATTGGCAACACAATCCGCTCCTCCATGTCCTTGCACCCGTTAGTGTACCTAGGTGTCAGCCACTATGGCTAGTCACCTAGCTTCTCTAGTCACTCGGTCAAAACTTAACACTCGTCCTTCGCCACTCCTGGTCCATTAGCATGAACCCTCATGACCTTTACCTTCATTGTTGACCAGCATCTCCTAACTGCACACATGCACACCACAAGTCGAGAGACATGTTTGCACACACACACAAACTCACACCCTAGGTAGTCCAACTGACTCACCCCAAGGCGCTACCCATTGACAACCACTCATCACAACTAGAACAGGGGCACATGTCAACCTTGTGTTCACAGAGGGATACACAGGACTAAGAGAAATTTGGACCGCTGGAGCGTAATAGCCTACAGCCTCTTTGTAGTGGATTGAATTGCTTGGCAATGGCAAAGTCCTGAGCACAAAGATGGCTATGAGAGTCGATGAGCGGGAAAGAGTGAAAAGGGAACCCCTTACATAGGGGTCGTCGTTTCCATTTTTTAGCCTAAGGGAGAGGGGATTACAACTAACAAGTGGGGCTAGACTGGCAGCCTGAGTCACCCTATTTTAATGGAGATATTGTTAATCCAATGTTGTGTCGAGGCATGCTTCTACATGTCGTGGATGACCGGGGCACGTGCATGGCGTGCACACACCACAGGAGACCAGAAACATGGCGAGTCGTGGCACACATCGTCCACACTACCATAATGCCACACTTGTGTCATGCCCTAGAATGTTTGGGCCTAACAACCTGTGGGTGGGCATAGTGAGGCTACAGCCGCGTCCGTTATGTCGAACAAGCGTGACACATATTCTCCAACTCCTTGACCAGCCGTGAAGTGGGTGACAGAGACACAAGGCACATTGGGAGCCCTCCTCACTAGGGGCATCAGGAGCTCCACTATGACTAGGGTCATAGTGGGGCCCAAAGGACACATGGCATGTTAGGACACCCACAATAGGCTAGGGCCTTCTAGAACCTAGGAACATAGGCCTTTTGAGCCTTGCACTGTAGTTAGCAGAGCGAGAGCTTAAGGGAGTCCACCCTAGGGGTCTGAAGACCTTTGATGGAATCCATAGCCCACAGTGGGATCTTAAGGGCACATGGCACTGTTGGACCCCGCTAAAAGCAAGGGGCCAGCAGGGCCATGATGTGCAATAGAGCCCCACCAACAAGTTAGCGAGGCGATTGCAGAATTGAACCTTATGAAGGCTTGTGTGTCAAGGGGACCCCTCGCATTGCCACATGGTAGGGTTCCCAACCATGTATTCTCTTGTCTCTTAAGATGGTCTTGATGACATGACCCACCTTATAGGTGGGTAGCCTGTCCTATCCGCGCAAGTCTAGTTTGCTTGTAGTGCCTAGATACCCATACCAGGGACGCTGATAATGCTCAAACCAAAAACATCTAAACCAACATATGATTACATGTTTTGGACATGTTGTTGCAACATACATGAGTCCAAAAAAACAAATGGGTCATGAAATGGACATAGAAAAGTTCAAAATGACCCAAAAAGTGCCTTGCTCAGATATGCTCAACGGTGTTGCTCCACGAGCATCACCATTGCAGCCTGCCACTATTGGTCATTGAAAGGGAAATGTGCCTTAGGCCATTTATATAAATGTTTTGGTCATTAATGACCAACATAACAATGTGGACCAACACATTAGCTAAAGTATGTCCATACATGAATCAACTAGAGATAAACAAAGAAACTAAGTTGGAAGATTTAAATAAATAAGGTTCC
Source organism: Zea mays (assembly GCF_902167145.1). Classification (NCBI taxonomy): domain Eukaryota; kingdom Viridiplantae; phylum Streptophyta; class Magnoliopsida; order Poales; family Poaceae; genus Zea; species Zea mays. The sequence continues at coordinate 109,241,758 of NC_050105.1, read as the reverse complement.
ATGACTTAGACTGGTTGGATTATCGCTAGAAATATTTGTCTAAGTCATGGGAACATTCTTGGAGAGTGTAAAATTTATTTGGAGAAGGAAATAGGGAAGAAGGCAAAGTTTAGTTGTTTGGGGCGCACTGAAAGTCGCCTAGAGGGGGGTGAATATGTGAAACCTGAAATTTATAAACTTAAGCACACACTACAAGCCGGGGTTGGCGTTAGAATTAAATTCAAGTACGAAGAGAGGGGAAAACAAATCAAAGAAGAAACAAGGCGAGTGACACGATGATTTGTTTTACCGAGGTTCGGTTCCAAAGAACCTAGTCCCCGTTGAGGAGGTCACAAAGACCGGGTCTATTTCAACCCTTTCCCTCTCTCAAACGGTCACTTAGACCGAGTGAGCCTTCTCCTTAATCTCACGGGTCACTAAGACCCCGCAAGGACCACCACACACTTGGTGTCTCTTGCCTCGCTTACAAAACACTTGAGAATAAGAATGGGAAAATAAAAAAGGCAATCCAAGAAACAAGAGCGCAAAAGAACACGAACACACACTCTCACAAGTCACTAAATGTTTGAGTTGAATTCTAGGCTTGGAGAGGGTTTGATCTTTGGAAATGTGTCTTGGAGCGAATGCACTAGCTCTTGTATTGAATGTGATCTCTGAAAAACTTGGATGCCAAAGGTTGTGGTGGTTGGGGGGTATTTATAGCCCCCAACCACTTTGGTAGCCGTTGGGGAGGCATATGGCGATGGGCGCACCGGACAGTCCGATGCGCCACCGGACAGACACTGTTCCTTGTTCGGTGCGCTGCCACGTCACCCAACCGTTAGGGTTCGGAGCTGGTCAACCGTTAGGGGCTTTGTCCTCTTGCGGCACCGGACAGTCTGGTGCCCCTCTGACTTCGCAGCTCTAACTTCTGCGCGGTACTGTGCTGCACTGTTCATCCTGTCAGAGTCGACCGTTGGCATAGATAGTCGTTGCTCCACTGGTTCACCGGACAGTCCGGACAGTACGGTGAATTATAGCGGAGCGTGCCCTGGATTTCTCGAGAGTGGCTGGTTTGGACTTGTACGGCCTAGTGCTCTGGACACTGTCCGGTGGCACACGGACAGTCCGGTGCGCCAATTCTCAGCACACTCAAGTTCTTTGCTCCGTTTCAAATTTAGTCCCTAACTTGAATCTTTTATTGGTTTGTGTTGAACCTTATGCACCTGTAATACATGAATTCTAGGGAAACTAGGTAGTCCACACATTTGTGTTGATTATCAATCACCAAAATTAGTTATAGAAAATGGTTAACCCAATTTCCCTTTCACGCACCGAATCAGTCAGTTGGTGCACCGGACCACTTAACTAGAGAAGCCTGTAGAAAGGATTTGGTGGCCTGGCGCACCGAACCAGTCGGTTGGTGCACCGAACCACTTTAGCAGAGACAACTACAGAAAATGACTTCAGCTAGCTAGCACACTGTCCCAGTCTGATGGTGCACGAGACCTTAGGTCTAATGGGTCTCTCAACCCATCAACGGTTATCTCAACGGCTAGCTGACACGTGGCTGGTCTGGTGCTGCACTGAACCGGGCTAATGCCCTGCAAGGAGGGAAGGCTGGAGTAGATCCTATTGATAGCGAGCGACCGTTGGGGTTCTGGGGTGCACCAGACCGATCTGATGTGCCAGCGAGAGCAATTTTTGACAGTTCTCTCAACGACTCTTTAGGAGGATTTGGGCTATAAATACCCTCCTAACCAGCCTCCTCAAGCACCCAAGACACTCAAGAGCTAGAGTTTCATTCCTAAGCATTAGAGCAACACTTCAATGAGATCCAACCACCATATTAGTGACAATAGTCTAGAGAGAACTATGCCACGGTTATGCTCTTGTGTTCTTGGTTCTTTTGTGTTGTGTTGTGCTCTTGTGTGTGTTCTTCCTCCCTCTTTCTATCATTGGAGATCTAACTCTCATCCACTATGTACCGGTAACAAAAGTCTCCAATCTTTATGGATTACCTTATGGGAAGAAACAATCAGTCAAAGAAACTAAGGACTCAAGTTGATTGGTGGATCATTTGATAAGGTTAAGAGAGACCTAGTCTGATGGGACACCTCAATAGGGATGTAGATTCTTCAAAACCGAACCTCGAGAAACAAATTGTTGTGTCTTATGTTCTATATTTTCTGCAATTTGATTTTCCATCTCTCTCAATATAAGTTCTTGCTATAATCTTCACTTGTGATATTGCTCTTGTATTAATTTTGCAATCTAGAATAGCAACAAGTCAAGAACTTCCCTCTCTCCTTACTCCATTTTTGTCTAACATCTAATTTGGAATTCAAATTTGTTTTAAGTTGTGAAATTTCAGGTGTTGCCTATTCACCCCTCTAGGCAACTACCAATTGGTATCGGAGCCCGACGCTTCATTTAAGGGTCTAACAACCCAAACCGATGTTGGGAGAAGAATCCAAAAAGATGAAGGGATAGGAGGTGGACAACCACAGAGAGAAGGAAATGGAGAAGCCACAAGGCAAGAATGAGAAACCCACCGACTCAAGCCACAAGAAGAAGGATGTCAAAAAAGAAAAGGATGAAGAAGGTCATCTACTACGAGACATACTCATATATATCCCCATCAACATCAAGTAGTGGAGAATCCTCCTCCAAACATCGTGACCAACAAAAGATGGTTAAAGCTAGTTTTAAATGCACTCCATTTAATTATTCTCATATTTCTAGAAATTCAAATGCCCAATTACTTTCTATTCCTCTTGACAAACCACCTCACTTTGATGGTGAGGATTATTCACGGTGGAGTCATAAAATGAAGAGTCATTTATGTTCACTCCACCCAAGTATTTGGGATATTGTTGAAATAGGAATGGGGATCCCCGAAGTTAATGACGAGAACTACAATTTGTGGATGCAGAAGAAATCATACACTGCAACTCTCAAGCCACCATGATATTACTTGCTTCTCTATGCAGGGAACATTACAAAGTATCTTCCCTTCATGGCGTCAATTTGACTTTGTTTAATGGTCGACTCTCCGAAGATGGTATGGCTTGGCCGCCAGGGCCAATCTTCGAAATCTTCATCTCCACTTTCCACATCAAAGTCATCACTGTCATCAAAATCTTCAGATAAATCCGCCATTATCTCTTTTGTGATCTTCTCTGTATTTGTTTTTGCCATAGATTCGTAAAACCCAGCAATAAAAGGTCCACAGCCTTCTTCTCCTCCGCCACCTTCGTCACCTCAGACACCTTCTTCTCCTTAGACATTTCTTCAAAACTTCAGTATTTCACGAAGCTCGAAAATCAAGCAAGAGCTGACAGCAAGAGAATTAAAATTTGAGAAAACAGCGCAAGCAACAGAAATGGCGTAGCAAATGCCGCAGTTGTGGGTTTCTATTTATACGCCTAGTGCATTGCAACTTGGCAGGCCCCATTTGTCATTGACTTTTGCTATTCTAGTGAAGGGAAGGTGTTTTTTCGGACCTTCGGCTTAAGGCCTTCGTTCATGCCGCAGTCTCAATTCGTTGTTATAAGAACAAATTAATACTGCGAGGGGCTACTGTTGGGGGACTTTGTCTTTAGAAGGCCCTCAAAAACACGACTAACATGCTTTCCAAGTATAATATATTGTCACAGGAACCTTCGGCCTTGAGATGAATGTGCATTCTATGAAAGGCGCGGTCTGGGAGAAGGATGAACCAGTTCCGAAGCTACGAATGAAGAAGCTTCGGCTTAGCGCAAGGGCAGCGATTGAGAATGGAACCGACCTAAAGGAGAATATACTGCCTAGTCATCGACAGATTACTCCTTAGTCAGTAGTAAGTGTCAATGACATGGATGTAATTTTACTTAGGCTGCGTCCTGTGCCTATAAATAGATGAATAGTAACACCATACTGTTCACGCTGATTTGTACTCACTTGTACATCACTCCTGGATTTTTACCTTCTGTCAAGCCGAAGGTACAAATGTAATTCAATATCATTAATGTTGGTTCATGATTATATAATGAGAATATGGATAGTCTAATGATTTAATATTATTATTCACGTTCTTTTCTATGTTTCATATGTCCCTGCCCTTATTATTACATGGTGTGATTATGAAGGTATGCCCTTCATGACCTTCGTCTAAAGATCATTATATCCTAAAGGAGATAATGCTTCGAAGGACGAAGGTCTTTAACCATTAACATTTGTGTTGCCTTGTTCTTAACTCATAGCATTTGAGAACAAGTCCCCAACAAACCACAAGACATTGAAGCCAACAAGTGAGACCCTAAGCAAGGTGGCATAAGTCAAGGCAGTTGGCCTCAATAATGAGGAGATGACGCTTGTCATCAAAAGATTCAAGCAAGTCTTCAAGGGCCAGAAGAACAATGATAACAAGCCAAGTCGGAAGCGTGCATGCATCAAATATGGTAAGATTGGTCACTTAATAGCTAATTGTCCATGTAACAATAATAAATGGAAGAAGGTAGAAAAGAGAAAAATCTACAAGAAGAAGTAATGAGGACATCACTCCCATACAAATAATGCATGGGCTAACAACACGAGCACGTGCACGACAGCTAATTCTCCATGTTCGTTCTTACCTAGTCAATTGTATTTTAGAGCTTACGCTTTGTGTCATGGAAGTTTTGATGATTAGGAACCTTGGAGAGGACCATCAAGGACTTGGGAAAAGCCAAGATATCAAGGAGGAGAAGCTAGGACGTTCACAACAAAAGAAAGCCAAGTCCGACTCAACTTCGTCTCCACCTCGGAGTTCAGGACCAGTCTCACTAAAATGGGCGCCCAGGATGCATCTACCTCCGATTAGGTTGGACTTTATATAGATGGAAATCTAAGGAGATAAGCTTTCCAACCCAATTGGAAATAACTTAAAATTCATTCGGAGTCAATGGGAATCGACAAAATAAGTCAGCGTTCAAATTCTATTTTGGTGCTGCGACACCGTCTGTTGGGCTTTTGGCCCGTGTATCGTATTATAGCCCATTAGGGGTCCTTCAAGGTTGTGCATGCCCCTAACCCATATTTTAACAGCCGTCACCACCACATTAGGGTTTGGGGTTTGCTTAGATCATATCTGTCATCGAACAATATCGTCATTCATCGGTTTGTGAGACCCCACCTCGTGATCAATGCAGTTTTGATTGCGTTCTTTCTGTTCTTGCTTGTGTTCTTGATTGCGCTTGCCGGGATAAGCCTTCATGGCGAGGTCACTCGTGTGTCACGGGTGATAACCAATGGAGTAGTGGTGTAGTGATTGCGAGGATCTATTCGCTCGGAGCCTTGGATCATCAACGTCGAGATCTCCACCCAATCAAGTTATCCTACATCACGGAAGATTGGGCCTCGTCCTCTATCAAGTGGTATCAAGATTTAGGTTGCCCATGAGGTATAATCCTATCTTTAGATTCATTTTGTTCGTCCTATAACCCACAAAAAGGCAAAGAGAAAAGAGACCTAACATTAGGTCATATCTTTAAAAATCATTAGTGTATCCGGACCTACAAACTTCGCTTTAGCCTTTGCATAATTCAGTTTTGGAGTCCGGAGTTCTGAGTTCGTGTCCTAGGTCAAGGTCTTGTTGCTGGTTTAGATTTGTTTTGGGTCAGTTTGGCCATTATCATCCGCTGTCATCGAACAAACTCAATCTCGATAAAACGATCTCATCCACAAAACTGACCATATCCATAAACCGAGTTCATTCACCTTACATTTGCCTCGCCAACAACCCTAATTAGGTTGTTGGTTTAGATTTGATTTGGGTCAGTTTGGTCATTACCATTCGTTGCCATCCAACAAACTCAATCTCAATAAATCAATCTCATCCACAAAAACAACCCTATCCATACATCGAATTCATTCACCCATCATTTTTCATCTCATCATCTCGTCCTTATCATGTTAGTTTGTGTCCAATTTGGTACTTTGAGCATAAATCTCGCATACAAACTCAGAATTTAGTGTCTTGTACTTTCTGGAATGCTTAGAAAATTCTCTACAACTTTTATATTTACGAGTTTTTCAGAAAACATCATTATTAAAGAGTTATCTGCTTTAGAAGAAAACCTGTTTGTGATCCTGAAATTTCGGACTAGTATGTATTTCGAGTTCAATATCTCCCACGCCCTATATCCAAAATAGGCTATATATATCTAAAAGAAAGAGAAAAATAAGACCTACAATTTTCGTGTTTTGAGTTTTTTGAGTTTCAGGTCTCTAAATTTGTCAAACAGTCTATTAAAGATAGAACAGAAAAACTGTGACAGACATACGAGAATTTTTTTGATACTCTTGTGTTATATCTTGTTATTGCGACACTCTTGTTAAAAAGAGAATATAAAAATGCAAGTAAAAAGGTCATACAAATTGAAGAAAAAAGAAGAAGAAAATCAGAGAAAAAGAGTGTGCATAACCAGGAACACTGTTAATTTGTGCACCTTTGTGATTGTTTTTCATTCCAACTTGTTCTCTTGCTATTCCTAGATCCTTGTCACCTCCTATGTGCCTTGGTCCAACTGTTCTAATACATTCTCTAGGCCAGCAACTAGGACGAGTACTTGAAACACTTATTCAACATTAATATATGTTACTGACTTGTGTGCCACAAATATATATTTAGTGAGCCTTTCTAAAGCTTCACCTTTATCTCGAGCGTCCTTTACAATCACACCCACGCTCTTTGGGCAGTCGCACCAGGCACCGTTTGCCACCTGCAGTGCTGGTAAGAAACTTGTAAGAGCGGAGTAAGATATTTTCATAACTTGTGTTCCACCACCACTCTGAGAGTAGTTGTAGGGTTCACACTGTTTATTTGTTACATTTTGTTTCTATTTTGTACTAACAATGACAAGACCAATGACCCAAACAGACAAGGATAAGGGTCTTAAGACTACTGATAGTGAGTGTGTCTCCTATCTGAAATTGAAGGAGATGATGCGCGCATTGACTAAAGCCTCTGAGAGCCAAACTGTTGATGTTGATTCGTCTCCCTCAGTTTTGATATATCCATCCTTCTCTTCTTTTGATGAAATTATTGCAAATGAGTATCATGAATGAGAAGTATCAATGGATAAGATTTTTACACGTGACGACGTCGTATATTTGATAGGCGAAAAATTAAAATTGATTTATTGTGTCCCTTCTTTATTTCAGTTGCTCTAATAACGGGAAAATGCTAAGAGATATTTTGATCCTCTTATAATTCATTTACTATGTTTTGTATATTTTTATTCCTTAAAATCAAACAAATTAGGGACTAAACTTCTCTACTAACTATTAAGGCTCAAGTGTAGACTGCCCCCGCCATCCCCTACCTCTCGATGCCCTGCCTCCGCGGATCCCGCGCGCGCGCTCGGCCGCCCACCCCAATCCCGGCGCGATTCCCCGACGCGATTCCGCGGGCGTGCGTGAGCGACGTGCCGCTCCCGATCCCTACCCCCGCCATCCCCTGCCCTCGTGGGCTACCTCCTGCGGATCCCGCGCGCCCGGCCTGCCACCGCGGATCCCGCGCGCGCCCGGCCGCCCACCCCCACCCCGCCGCGATTCCGCGGGCGTGCGCGACGTGCCGCTCCCGATCCGCTGCCCCCGCCATCCCCTACCTCCCGTGGGCTACCTCCCGCGGATCTGGCGGATCCCGCGCGCGCATGCCCTGCCTTCGCGGATCCCATCGCCATCCCCTACCGCCCGCACATCCCGCCGCCATGCCGCTCCCTACGCGCACGCCCGCCGCCCATGCCACGACCTCTCTGCGAACAGCCCCCGCAAACGCCCGCACACCCGCACGCTATTCGCCCCGAGCTATCCGCCAACCACCGCCATGGATATGCAAACATGATCTCCATTCAAGCCTCAAACAACCGCCCACATCAATCCGTCATCATCAATTAGTTCATCCCTGCTCAAATCTCGCTCCACTTCATTCCCCCACCCTGTCCCCTTCATTTCCTCGCCACGCCCCCTTCATTCCCACGCCAGTGTGCAGCTGAAGAGGAAGGACGAAGGATAGGATCTTGCCCCCGCCATCCGGAGAGGAACGATATCTGATATTGCTCAGCCGCGCAGGCCTCGACCAAGGTATGCAATTAGGCTCAACTCTCCAATTAAGTATAATATTATGTTTGTTTATACTCAGTTTGCTAGGAGCAATTTTTAATTGTATACCATGCATTGTTTTGCTTGATTCTGAGAACTTAAGTCTCATGTGAATTGCATTTTCGGAATGATGTAGACACGGTAAAACAACCTCTACAAATACCAGTAGGCTACCCTTGTATGGGATTATCACTATCCTAGGTGTTCTGTTAATCAGTCATGTGTTTCATGATAATTCCAGGTTAACTATCACATAGTGAGCTCTCAGTTTGAATCTCACCCTCAAATATAAGTCCAGGTTAATTGTAATTCCTTGGATTCTTAACATGATAATAATAATAGTGGAAGCATGCAAACTAATGAACCAAAGCAACAAAGGATCATAGTTGAAGTCTGAAGTCCTCTAAAAAAATAATTGTCAGAGAGAAAAAATTACAAATAAACTGCCATGGAGTCAACATGTAGTTAATACATGGACAATGTTTTCTTCTCATTGGTACAAAAAGTTGTACTGATTCTGGTGCTCTCCAATAAATTTCTCTTTTCTTCCCCAGCCAATCTTATACCCGAATCTTGCCCATAATGTGATATCTAACAATAATTGAGTCTCCTAGGCCTTGTTTATATACTAGAAACAAGTTACAAACATGCAGAACTAAGAGCAACAAGACAAACCGTACATAAAATAGTATGAAAGAAATATATGCAGAATAAACTTGAAAGAGAGACAACAAGGCTCCTTCCCAAAAGAAGATCCTGAACTGTTTCCAAAGCGGTGTCGCCAACCAGGTCCAACAGTTCACTAGCTATCTGCAAAGTGGGACCACCATATGATTGCAGAAACAAAAATTAAAACATAGGCAATTTTCATTAGAACGTTAAAAACCTCATCACATCCTTTATTTGACAGGAGCACTCTGCACAAGGTCATTGTATGTTCATCTCCTAAGAGCAGGGAGCCACCACTTTTAGTTATCAAAGCACACTAATCTTTCAGCCACCTCATACTCACAAAACCCCTAACAGCAGTTGAAAGGTGATCTTCTTGTACCTATATTGTTTACTTCACGGTGAGCCGCTGCAATCAAATTGAAAAAACATTTCACGATAAGAGAGTAAAGCATCAGAAATCTTACCAAGCAGAATCCACATCATGGCTGGCACCCCCCGCTCTAATGCAAACTGTACCTGTGCCTCATGTGGATCCCTTGACGCAAACGACATGGTGATGATGTTCCTATTCAAGAGATAAGCACCCCAGCTTGCAACCTGCACACACAAGCAAAGATACTATCATCCACAAATTATGAGAAGGAATCACAGATAATATCATAGAAACATTGGTCCGGTCACTCACTCCAAATCCAGTATCAAGCGCAGTTCGGATGTTTGCCACCCAGGCTTAATCAGTTCCCTCAGGCTAGATCCCTCAGAGTGGGATTTTGTAACATTTCAACCAGTACTGATTAGCATATGTCCACTCTGGCCATACAATCATGAATTGAGCTACGAATAGTCGGAATATTGTCCAAAGGGTCTTTGGGTCTTGCATTAGCTTGCACTTGGATCTCCTCATGGTGAAATCTTGTATTAATCCATTTAAATTGCCTAGACATCCGTTTAAAGGAACCTAATATTTCCTGGTCACTGGATAGTGAATTGCTCAAGCACACTTAGTAGAGACTAGGCACAATCAGAGCTGATTGAACTTGTGCGATATAGTTTGTTTCAGTACTCCATGGTTATGATATTATTGACCACTATTGAGCTGAAGATAATAAATTTCGAGTATAGGTCATAGGTGGATTTGACCCTAAAGCTGAAGCTAGGTTTCGTATAGGTGAAAGCCTTAATCGGTCAGAAGGTAGCAGCCACCAATGTAGGCCTTGTTCGGTTATTAGTATGTCCCATGGATTGGATAAAGGATTGGAAAATAGTTAGTAGATATGTTGACTTGCTCTGAATTTAAAACTACCAAATCTCCTCCAATCCACATGGATGGGAGTAAAACAGACCTGTAGTGGGTACCCAAGGGATCCCTTCTTGCTGGACGGATTTGTTCTTTTTTGCACTACAATCTGTGGCAAAAGATTATGATGCAGCAGCAACCACTGTTGAAGCTTGGCAGAAGGGATGAGATTAGGAATCCATTTAAATCAATGTGTTTTGTGCTAGGAATATTTAAAGGAACCTAAAAATTTTATCGTTTTAATAACCATTCAATATTTCTATATACATGCTAAGCACAAGATATATTACTGCCATATGGTTCGACCAACTTAAAACCTTCGATGGCAGTGTGGCTAAAATTTTCTTGCCTCAAAACACCTCGATTGTCATCTTCATTTTGAATGACACATATTTGGTCGGTCCAAAATGTATTTGCTAGAAAAAATGCCTAGACATCAGTTTATAGGACCAACTAAAACCATTTTGAAGAAGCCAGTAATTTACAAGCCACAGTGTGTGTCCTAAGAACTTCCGGGCAGCATCTGGACCAACCTCCTCCCTGAAAAGAACAAATTAAAACGAGATTTGCTTAGAAAATGGAAACGGAAATATTTATCATTACCAGTTTTTAAGTTGTGATGTTGTGATCTCTGGGCCCTACAAAAGCACGGCCGTATTTTCCATAAATGAGAATGCATTCAACAATTAAGACCTAAGAATAGAATGCCCCAAAGTGAAAAAATTACCTGCAGACTTAACTTCTCTGACCAACTCTGCAATAGAACAGGGTTTTTGTGCATCTCAGGCTCATCTACTAGAGCCTTCTCTAATTCATCTATTTGCTCATTATTCATAAGGGTACGCTTCTCTTAGGTTGCCTCTCGTCATACATACTAATCTCTCCTATCCCATCCTCCTGAAGCCATTTTCTTTTGTAAGTTCTGGTGTTTTGAAATTATCCATGCTGCTGGATGCTGGATCAAGATCCATTTTGTTGTGCTGGTGTCCAGTGCTAACACCGCAAGCGATAGCCGAAGGGCCACCACTTGCTGAGACCATGATGTCAAAAGGTGTACTTTTAGCACTAAAAACAGACAATAGTGTTACTTCAGAATTCAGAACACATATAAGCCCTGATGGGTGCTCTTAATAGCATGAAAACCAGAAACAACTCATTACTACAGAATACCTGGGAGTTTTGAAAAGTGTTTATTATATAGCAATTAAAGTCAGTACCATGTATTACTCCAGAACACAAAAAAGCCGAGACCATGATTTACATGTATAAAGAAGCATATATCAAAGTTCCATTTATTAGACTTTGAGCGTTTGAGTTAATCACCATAATAACAGGGATTCTGCAGCTACCTGTCCAGTAGCAGAAACTCCTTTGTCAGTTCTTCCACACCTCGAGTAGCATGATTCTTTCCTATTGCCAACCATCAGTTTTGCTCTTTCCAGTGCTTTAAATATCTCAGACTGACAAAACAAGAAGATAGAGCTTCTTGAGAAAAATGACTTTGGAAATAGTGAAGCAAACAGCTCAACAGTGTAATCACCTCAACTGTTGGTTCAATGTTACCTTCAGAAGAAAAACCATAGAATCTGCACAAGGACAAGCAGAATCATGTGAAGGGGGAGAAAAGACAGATCACAAGTACAAGTTGCATAAGAACCAACATGAACAGATCACATTAACATATGTCAATAGAAGGTCAAACATTTTAAGGAAAAAAACATGTTATATAATTTAAGAAGCATGGTTTTTTAAGATATGTATATTTTTTATTTGTTTGAGATCAAATGTAGGCAGTTTAGTAAATACATTGAATAACAACAATTGTTTTTGGTACTGACGTGAGTACATGACTTGATCAAAAAAGACATTCAGTTTAAGAGGGAAAACTCTTGACATGCATCACTATAGTAGTTTGTTTCCACTGGATCAGAGAGTAATAGGGTCCCAATGAAAATATTCGCCAGAAACTGCTGGGCCTGTTTGGATCACCTTTCAGTTATAGTAATAATCTCTAGGTCATTTTTTAAAAAAAACTCTAAGTGATCCAAACACCCTAGATTATGGTTGAATTATAACCAACATATTACTGGAATCCTAAAATCCATCTGGTGCTCAAAAGACCAAATCCTATAATCTAGCACCTATAATCCAAGGATCCAAACAACCCAGATTATTTTAACCAATAACCAATAATCCAGATTATTATAATCCCATTCACAATCTAGATTTTGAAAATCTAAAGGTGATCCACACAGACACTAAAAACGACTGTCAATTCAAAAATTATAAATAGAAGAATTCACTATTCAGAGGATAACACACTTCTGGCCGAAATACATGACTTTGAGAGCATTATTCAGTTTTACAGGAACTGATTGGTGTCAATGAACGAGGGGAGAGATTTCTGTCCTGTGTACTCCTTTATGGGAACATTATGTTATAAGGACTGATTAAGGTAATTTAGTTAACTTGCACTACTATGTCAGCAGGTCAAATTGCACTGGTCCTCGCAGAATTTTGGAGTTCCTCTTTTGCTTTGAGCATTGTATGTAACATCAACATAACCTATCTTGTTCTAGGAATCTGGGTAACTACTATAATTACATGGTTTATGTACTGGATGACACATCATACCGATTCACTACTTAGCAGGAATATCTCCATGACCTGAAGCCTCTTCTTCATGTGGATGCGATTCCACATGTGGTTTTCCACTGCACTTTTCTTGAATATTGCCACAATGTCATTGCTGGTTGTCTGTTCCCCAGCTTTTGGATGTGACCACAATCACCCTGCTAAGTCTTGCAAACTTGTTTCCACTGCACTTGCATATGTGCATGGCACTATGTACATGTTTTTCATCTGTAGGCTTTCATGGTGAAGACGCCATCACAATCTCATCACTGTCATGGCTATTTGCCTTAGATTTGAGGAAATAATCACAGGCAGCCTCCAAAATCTTGCAAACTTCTCTATGGTACTGCACCAGAATATAGTTCATGCCAAGAATAAAAACCATCAATGGTGTTTCTGAAAATATCAGTATTAGGTTCACTATTTGATCTTATGGTCGATATAACTAGAGGGTTGTGTGGTGCATAGCCAATTCAATTCACCAGGGGCAGAGCTACGTGTAGTTATTGTGGTCAGCCGACCCCTATAAAACTTGCCAATTCCTATACATTTATATTCTTAACTAATGTATTTAGATGATAATTAATGGAGCTGACCCCCAATGACTTTGTTGTCTGGCCCTGCAACTCACTTGACCATCTTTCTGCAACTCACTTGACCATCTTTCTGTCACACTCATAATTTGGCAACAGTAATGGCTCAGAGCAAAATAGGTTGCCTCAGTCCTAGAACATTCAGCTACTGCACTGAGATTAAAAGTGATCCTTTCTGATTCAGGTTTAAGATTGTTAGAGAGTGTGTTATGTATGTAGTTTCAATGACTAGGTTTCGTGCAATCAGACTCTACATATTTGTTGTATATCTCAGTTTAGTAAGCACCTGCTCATACCTTTGTGATGCATTCTGTTAGCGGTTTCAGAAAAGACGTGCTCGTTGTCCTGTCATCGCTGCTGCTCATCGTGATCTCAGGGCAGTGGATCGATCTCACGGCGGAGGCGACCTTCTTAGGCGCGCCACCGCCATCCGAGCCGAGCCGCAGCGATCCAGATCTAGGTACCCCCTTTTGGACTGCCCTGCCCCTCTATCCCTCGTCCCATCGGCGTCCGCGTGCCCTCGTCCCCTGAGACGCCACCGACGTGGAGATGGAGTGACGATCCGATCAAATCAGATTGCTCGTTTTCTCCAAGAATCTCTCCCCCTTTTGTCGGTTGTGAGCTCTGAAAGTCGAATATGCCCTATTTCCCTCCAATCCATCCAGTTGGCAGCTTGTTTGCTGCGTGGTGGAGTTCGTACTGATGTAGGTGATTTGGTCCAACTTTTCGATTTTATCTGGGTGTTCAACTAAGCCTCTTATAGCCCTCGTTTTATCCGCCCACCGCTCTGGAATGTAATACACTCCGAATTTGATGCGAACACAAACTCTGTGAATTCTGACATGTATTTATGATCCGTTGAATGGCAGTGTTGGGGCTGCCTTGTGCACCGAATCAATGATCGGGCAGTGTAATACAAAGAGGGAACGCTTGATCATCGGAGCTGGTTTTGTACAGAATGTCAGGTATAGCCAGGTGCTCGTTGTCGTTGCTTCAGTTTTAACGAGTCGGTCATGCAATGCAGCTAACGTTCTGGCGTCGGCAATGCTCTGTTGCAGAGAGTAATGTGGATAGCATCCTGATATCTGTTAGTAACGATGAGAGGAGGAATAGGGCATATGCCAAGATCTCGGAGGACGAGCCGAGGCACACCAGGATGCGGTCACTGAAGAATAAAGCCTTGCATGCATCGGCAAGACTCACACACTCCCTGAAGAAGAGGGGGAAGAGAAAAGTGGACTACAAAGTGCCAAGGATAGCTATAGAAGATGTCAGGGATGCTGAAGAAGAGCAGGCAACGAACTCGTTTCAGTAGGTTTTGTTTGCTAGGGGCTTGCTATTAGTCAAGCATGATAATTACCACACGATGCTTAGATTGAGATCTGACACCTAAGGAAATATGCTCATATTGTTATTTTCAGCTATATAATGTCAGTTGTTGATTTTCAGTTCTGTGCTGTAGATTTTTAAAAGCGAGGAAGTTCGATTTTGAAAAAGCAGCACAGATGTGGGCGGACATGCTGCAGTGGAGAAAGGAGTTCGGTACAGACACAAGGTCATTGTTTTGTTAACATTACTTATCTTGATTCTTGAAAGAGATACACACAATAAAATTAAAGAGAAGAGTATTCACTGCTTTCCTTTGCAATATTATCCCTATAAATTCATTTGCAAGAGTCTTCTTTTTAACATCGTTATTGTGCATGTCAGGTGTATCTTATAGTTCAGATATGGGGTTACAACATTACTTTTGCTATCAATTTTAGTTCGTACAAGATAGTTTGCCATGATAAACAAGCAAACTTTGGTTAAATTTGCAATTATCAGAAGTCTCTAAAATACAGATACTGTTTAAACCATCTCAGTAATTTGATTGCTTAGGATGTTTTAGTGTTTGTGGTAAAATTGACCCTTGGAGAGAAAAAGGACCAACTCTTGTTTTCCAATCCCTGTATCCCACTTCAACTAGATATCTAAATCACACCTACTCTTTTAGAAAAGCCTATGCAGTGGATTTAGTTCTGGTATTTTATTTACTTTCCAAATGCTTGGATGTAAATCCATCGATCCAAAAAAGAACCATCTATGGAATTCTGGAGGTTAAGATCATCTAAACTATTGATGCAAGCATAATTGCATTTTATCTTTGTTGCTTCATTTGTTTTCTGTAAGCAAGATGTAGTTTGAAAAAACTCATATATCTAACATGACATTTTCCTTTTCTGTTCTTTGTTATAGGGCTGGAAAAACTTTAGCAAGATTGCAAGGGATTTGGTGCGTTGTATGCAAAAAAATAGATGACAACCAGCGTACTCCCGTTACAACGCACGAGCACACACCTAGTCTCTACTAACTATTAAGAAGCTAATGTAGACCGCCCCCACCTCCCCTTATCGCGCGTCGCATCACCAACCTCCCGCTGCATGCAAGCCGCACAAGCTCTGCATGCAAGCATGCAGAGCCACCGCACAAGTCGCTGCATGGCTGCTGCATGCAAGCATCGTGTCTCCCTCCACTCATGAAGCGTCGTGGAAATTGAGGGGGCTGGCCTGGTGGCTGGCTGCTGTCCGCCTGTCCCTCTGCTGCAAGCCTGCAGTGCTGCTCAGTTGTTGTCGACTCGATAGATTCCCCTACCCGGGCAGGGCTAGCCGGCTAGCCCTATGAACTCGAGACCCGGTTCGCAATCTTACTCTTACCCGCTGGGCGCAGCCGCTGGTAGCATCGTAAATCTACAATTTCCAGTTCGAGAATAAAATTAGCTAGACAAAAACCACAAATCCAACAAAATCTAATATGTACTCGCACAAAAACAATTAGCCACATATACTTTTTAATTTAGGTCATCAACCACTATGCACTAAGGAACACTATGCAAGCACTGACGGGGCTGGACGGGAGGAACCTAGCGAGGCGCCACCCATCGTGTTTCCTCTGAGGCTCTGCGATTGTCGTTGTCTTGTTGCATGCACTGAGGCTGAACGCGCTGCTGCTCCTCTGCCTGTGCGCGTTCCCCGCCTCGGCGCGGTCGCAGAACACGACCATGGCCATGGCCGCGCCAGCATCCGTCGAGGGGTTCAACTGCACCGCCAACCGCACGTACCCATGCCAGGCGTACGCACTCTACCGCGCCGGCTTCGCGGGTGTGCCGCTCGATCTCGCGGCCATCGACGACCTCTTCGCCGTCAGTCGCTTCATGGTCGCGCACACCAACAACCTCTCCACGACGGCCGCGCCGGCCAACGGGTAGCCGCTGCTCGTGCCGCTCCAGTGCGGCTGCCCCTCCCGGTCCCCTAGCTCGTATGCACCGATGCGGTACCAGATCGGCCTAGGGGACACCTATTGGATCGTCTCCACCACCAAGCTGCAGAACCTCACGCACTACCAGGCCATGGAGCGCGTGAACCCCACGCTGGTGCCCACCGACCTCGACGTTGGCACCATGGTCACGTTCCCCGTCTTCTGCCAGTGCCCGGCCACCGCCGACAACGCCACGACGCTCGTCACCTATGTCATGCAGCCCGTGGACACGTACGTGTCCGTTGCCGCCGCCTTCTCCGTTGCCTATCCACAGTGAAAGACACGATGTGGCGGCCACCTGTGCATGCACTGAGGATGAGCGCGCTGCTGCTGCTCCTCTGCGCGTTCAGGGGCGGACCCAGGAAATAATGGGACTGAGGGTATACTTGCAAAGATGAGCGCTAAAATACTAAAAGAGCCTCTAAGTTAGTCTGACCAGGGGACCTCATAGTAAAAATCTAGACACTACTACTTACAACAGAGAAATGAGCGGGGGCCTGTGCCCCCACTCGCATCAACGTAGGTCCGCCCCTGTGCGCGTTCCCCACCCCGGCGCGGTCGTAGAACACGACCACAACCACGACCAAATTTATTCAACTAGATGGAGCCGAAGGCTGAAGGTACAACTGGTGATAAAACAATATATGATTTGTGCATGAATATGTGCTTCAGCTTGTGCAACATAAGACAAGTTAGAAATTTAACTATCTGCGTGCGGTCATTAATGTCTTAGAAATTTTAACTCTTGTGGCAACGCACGAGCACATATCTAGTTAGGGCCCGTTTGGCACAGCTCCAGCTCCTGATTCTAAGCGAGGATCTAGAGGAGCCGTGCCAAACGAGTATTTTTAAAAACTGATTCTCGTGTGGAGCCGAAAGATCAAGAGTCGTTTTTGTGAAAAAAGGTGGGATCTAAAAAAACCTGCTCCACCCTCCCTTAAAACAGCTCCTCAACCAACCAAATATAGACCTCCCCTTAAAGTTTGATCGAAATTACCCGCAATTGCCATTGGACAAAAACATAACGAGCCAATTTATGGATTAAACATTTGAGACCATTTTATGCACTACTATGATGGGAATATTTTATATGTTATTGTTTCATATTTTTCCGTATATGCATCCTACTTATTGGTTTGTAACAGAGTTGAACTGCAAAGGGTAAAACAGACAATCGCCACAGACCACCAACTCTCAGAAGACAAGAATCAGTTTACTTGCCAAACGGTTTAAAAATAATTCTGATTTTCTAGGAGAATCAGGAGGATCAGCTCCTCACGAGGATCAGGATCCGGAACTAAAGAAGCAGGAGCTGGAGCTTTGCCAAACGAGCCCTTAATCTTATGACTGAAGTAAAGGACCCTAACCCTTGTCGTGTCGGTTTGTCCTCGCTTCAGTTACCCTCGTGACTGACACCCAATGGGTTAATCATAGTTTACCTCCGGCGCATTCTTAAACCCCTACCTAAGCTGCATAGCTAGGGTTTCCACGCATGGCGACCACGACGCCGCCTACGGCGATCCTAGGCACCCTCGTCGACTTCACATCGCGGGAGAACTGGGACAAGTTCTTCGCGCTCCGCGGCACGGGGGACAGTTTCGAGTGGTATGCGGAGTGGCCTAACCTCCGGGCCCCGCTCCTCGACCTCCTCGGGGACCGCGGCGCCGCAGCGGGGGCGGCCCAGGAGATCCTGGTGCCAGCGTGCGGGAGTTCGGTGCTGTCGGAGAAGCTCTACGACGCGGGGTTCTGCCGCGTCACCAATGTTGATTTCTCCCGCGTCGTCGTCGCCGACATGCTCCGCCGTCACGCACGCGCGAGGCCAGAGATGCGCTGGCGTGTCATGGACATGACCGACATGCAGGTATTATCCATGTTCTGTAGACTACGGTGTATGGGCTGGGTTAGTTTATGTCGACCTTGCATTCTGGGTTTACCGGCAATGCAGTTGCTTGTCACTGGAATAATTTTAATTTGGGACATTGGTGGTTTGGTAGTTGTAGTGGTGAAGTTTGTTTGTTGAAAATTTGAAATGCTTGTATATGCTATGTTCCAAATTATAAGTCACTTGCGCAGCCAAAATCAAACTTCTCTAAATTTTGACCAAGTCTATAGAAAAATGTACTAATATCTACAACAAATTAGTTTTATTGAATTCACCATGCAATGTGTTGAGAGTAAACTTATTTGGTATTACAGTATAGATGCCAATGTATATTTCTATAAACTTGGCCAAAGTTGGAGAAGTTTGACTTAGGGCAAAACCAAAATGGTCTATAATTTGGAAACCGATGCAGTACTAGTTAATTAGGATTCTGATCTTTGAGCATAATGATAATGTTGGAGCTATTAGTAGTTTCTGCTTTGCAAACTGCGATGCTCTATCAGGCATGTGGTGTTATGGAGATGATGTTGATTACTGGATATAGTGTCAATGTAGTGTCTGAGTTTATTGTCTATCACCTAGCATGTCAACAGTTGATCCATGAGCTCAATGTTTCTGGGCGATTTGAGTAGGCAACACATGGTTCAGCTACATTTGGTTGATTCCAGCTTTTGTGTGCATGAATTCCAGCCTGTACAAGGTTGTAGCCCTAAGGTAGCTTTGACAAGGTACTATAGTGTTGATTCAGCTTCTGTGGCATGGTAGATGAATCCAAACCAAGGGAAAACTTTTCTTTTGATTGGGTTCTAAATTTTCATTTCCTACCTATTTGTTGTTTGTCTTTGGCCTTTCCATTAATAATTGCTAGGTGCTCCTAAGTTTAGTTTAATGTGATTTATTTTTAAGCGATATATTTCCAATAAAAAATATATGACGTTGAATTGCTACTTTGCAATTTATTGATGCTATACTGGTACTGGATTACTGGTCAGTTTTTATGCTGTGTGTATCCACTATTTCTATTACACACGTCTTGTCACATCTACTTGACATATCTAAATGTCGTTTTGCACATTGGCCATTTACCTTCATTCATAGTCATTTTTCATTCATGATTCATGATAAATCTAGCAATGGTTAATACATATTTTCTATTTAAACTATCTGAAGTATGAAATTACCAGTTTGCAGATGGGTCATTTGATGTCATTCTTGATAAAGGAGGACTGGATGCTCTTATGGAGCCGGAGGCTGGGACAAAACTGGGGATAAAATATCTGAATGAGGTATATCAGTGGATTTATGCTGAATTTGAATGCTCTTTTTAGTTGTTAATTGTTAATTGTTAATTTGTTATAATGGATAGATCTGTTGATCCCAATGGAATTGCTATTTTCTTGGACTCTTGGTGAAATGTATGACTGAGCAGGCATCTCTTGTAGGTCAAGAGAGTTATGAAATCAGGAGGGAAGTTTGTGTGCCTTACCCTTGCAGAATCCCATGTTTTAGGTTATTTTCTATCAATCCTCTCCTTTTATTTTCCTTTTCAAATTTAGTTTTTATTGGTCTCTTATACACCTTCCCGATTTCAAGTTTTGATTCTTTTTTGCTTAAATTTTGTTTTGAAGCTTTCAACCAGGCTTCTTTCATTTTGTTTTCCTGTAAATGATTTTACTGAGAGCATCATCTATAACTACATGTAATGATGTAACTACCTCTGTTTCAAAATGTAGGATGCATTAGGATCTGGAAAAGCAAACTTCGTAAATTTTGACCAATGATTACTCAAATTATATGTATGCTTAGGACATATAGACATTGTCACATAGGTTGACACAACCCCTGTCTCACCCATGCAGTGGCACTGTAGCCCATGTGAGAACTACCATGACCGGGGCTGGTTTTAGACCTATGCTTTGGTGTGGGACAGACAAGGGATTTTTTTAACCCGAGCCTAAAATTCGCTCTCATAGGGACGAACTCAGGACCTAACTAACTCAGCTAAAGGTCTATTCACAATATCTATAGATTCACATATCTTCTAATACATATTGTTTTCCAACAATTTTATGATATATTATAAGAGTATAATCGATGTTCGAAGTATACTTCTAGACCTTTGTGATTCTTACTATGCCTTATAAAAAGAATCGAAAGTAGTAGTATAATTTCAAAGGTTGTAAAATCATTGAACCATTTAAGCAATGTTTCTGGTGTTTTCATGCTCCCCATCAAGATCCTTCGATACTAGTGTTCAAGAAGCTTTAAAAGTTTATACGGAGTCTTGAACACAATACTAATTGAATAGTGGTACTTACCGTGTTTTCGTTTGGATGACTCTTTTGGTGACACCATTAGAGGTTTTATGCGTAGGATCCAAGAATTTGAGGGTAGAGAGGCATTGAAAAGAATGAAAGGGGGTAATACGATGGGCCATGATGACATCTCAATTGAGGCGTGGAGATGTTTTGGGAATATAGCTATAATATGGCTAACCAAATTGTTCAACCATATCTTCGGGTCGAACGAGTTGTGTGACGAGTGGAGAAGTATATTTGTACCGATCTACAAGAATAAATGACATATTCAAAGTTGTACTAATTATCTGCGAATTAAGTAGATGAGCCATACTATGAAGCCGTGCTAGAGAGTTATTGAGCATCGTCTGAGAGGAATAGCGAGGATCTCTTTGAACCAATTTGGTTTCATGCCCGGAGGTCAACCATGGAAGCCATTTTCTTAATATGACAAGTGAGTAGCATATGGTTTAGAGGTAGGACCTATACATGGTTTTCGATGACTTGGAGAAGGCTTATGACAAAATACCAAGAAATGTTGTGGGCTTTGGACAAACATATAAGTTCCAATGAAGTACGCTGGACGCATTAAGGACATGTACAACAATGCTGTAACTAGTTCGAACAAGCGATGTGGACATAAATAACATCTCAATTAGAATAGGACGACATCAAGGATCAGCTTTGAGCCCTTACCTTTTTTGCCTTGGTGATGGATAAGGTCACAAGGGACATACAAGGTGATATCTCTTGGCGTATGTTTTTTTACAGATGATGATGTACTGCTAGTTGATAAGAGTCGGGCAATAGTAAATAGGAAACTAGAGTTGTGACGAGAGGACTCAAGAGTTCAAAGGTTTTAGACTCAGTAGAACTAAAACCGAATATATGAGATGCGATTTCGGCACTGCTACACATGAGGAAGAATATGTTAGTTTGGAAGGCCAAGTAGTGTCAAGGAAGGAAACCTTTAGGTATTTAGGATCAATGCTACAGAGAGACGGGAATATCTATGAAGATGTTAGCTATAGAATCAAAGCAGGGTGGATGAAGTGGTGTCAAACATCTGATGTTCTGTATGACAGGAGGGTACCACAAAAACTAAAAGGCCTATTTTATAGGGCAACAAGTAGACTTGCTATGTTGTATTGTGCAGAATGTTGGCCTACAAAAAGATGACATGTTCAATAGATAAATGTTGCTGAAATACAAGAAGATAAATTGCTGAAATACAATAGATAAAAGATGACAATTGCAATGGATTTGTAGCTATACAAGAAGGGACCGAGTCCAGAACGATGATATATGTGATAGGCTAGGGTAGCACTAATTGGAGAAAAGCTTGTCCAACGTCGGTTGAGATGGTTTGGATATGTCCAATGAAGACCTCCAGAGGCACCAGTGCATAGTGGGATCCTAAGGCGCGATAGCAATGGGAAGAGAGGAAGAGGAAGACCGAAGTTGATAACTTGATATGAAAAGAGGCAGTAAAAAGAGACCTGAAAAGATGGAATATACTCAAAGACTTAACCTTGAATAGGAGTGCATGCAAAACAGCTATCCACGTGCCCGAACTTTGACTTGCGGATTTTATTGGGTTTTAACTCTAGCCTACACCAACTTGCTTGGAACTAAAAGGCTTTGTTGTTGTTGTTGTACTTACGATGTTTCCGTTTTCCCTTCCTGCAGCGCTTCTTTTGTCTGAGTTCAGATTTGGATGGGATATGAGTATTCAAGCTATAGCTAGTGAATCCTCTGAAAAATCTGCGTTCCAAACATTCATGGTGGTCATGGTAAAAGGGAAGATGGGTGTAGCTCAAACAATAAAATCATCATTGGATCAATCTGCTGAATACTGTAACATGAGACAGGTACTTTATTCTTCTGGTAAATTATATGAATGATTTGACTGTGCTCAGGATATTTGTTCATCTAGTTACTTCTATCTTCTGTGTGTTGATGCTACAGGCAAATGCTGTGATTCGTGCTCTTGGGAACGAGAACATCATCCGGGAGTCATACTCGTCTAGTGTTGATGTACTGCTCTCATTGCGAGATCTTCAGCTAGGAGCTATAGGAGATCTGAAAGTGATTGTCCCAGGACGAAGGAGGCAATTCATTCTTGGTGAACAGGAAACTTCGCTATATTGCTACAAGGCTATTTTATTGGATGCCAAGAAGCAAACAGAAACCTTTGTATATCACTGTGGAGTTTTTATTGTCCCTAAGGTCTGTTATATGTTATCAATTTGCATTGTTGTTTTTTAGTATTTAGTTATTTACTATTAGTTATTTAACTGAATCTCCTGCTGTTCTTATCCTTAATCTGTTTCTTTCTTAAAAGAATCAAGCCAAATAAGTGGATGCATTATCATGATAAAACAATATTGGAAGACCACTGAGGAAGTATCGTAAACTATGCTGGAATTCTTTGTTCTTCTGGGGTTAGGCCATTAGAGTGGATTTATTTCCATTTTCTGAATCCACCTGATGCAAGTCTTCAACTTGTGCTCCTTTACACCAATTTAAGTGGGAACATGATCTTAATTAATATCCTAATTTGCATGAACATGCTTACTGCCTGAAAATGTGATTAAATGGTTAATTGGTGATATGTGACAAGGCAAGGCAAACACAGTTAAAACCATGTAGATATACAATATGCAAGCCCTGGACTCATCCAACCTGTACCATCCTGTTACATTATCAAGAGTGATCTCCAGTTTTTTTGTGCTTTTGCTAAAGCACATGGTTAATGTAAGTAACTAAGTGGGCAGAGAAAGAATGTCTCAAGCAAATATATCAAGTCGGGCAGTCGGCCAAGTCAAACTCTCCTCCATGTGCTGGGATGCTCTCATTCTTGGAGGCCTTTCAGGAAAAGGGAAAAGAAGAGTCTTGGGAGAAAAAGAAGAATCTCAGATCTCAGATGTGTATGGTGTATCTGGTCCTTGTTAATTTTGACAGAAGTTTGGAAGGGCAAGAACAATTCGAAATAAACAATAAGCGTCAAGGACAACAAGTGATAAACACGCTGTCTCACAAAGCGAATGTGGCAATGTCTTTGTAAGTTTGTAGCAGAAAGGACTCCTGCCTTAAGGAGAAATTCTCTATAACCTGGGGATAAAGCAGCAGAATCAATGATGGCATATTGAAGAGACCAAAGTTGATAGGCCCTCTTTGGATTGTAGGAAAACCAAAGGAAAAATGTAGGATTCACATTCCTATGGATTGTGTTGCTGTAGCGCCTTTTGGTTCACAGGGATTGCATGTAGGAAAGAAGAGGGAACTTTTCTTTGCGTTTGATTTCATAGGAAACCTCATATTTTGGTTTCCTGTGTTTCTTCTGCAGTTCGTCCAAACATCTATTTCTACAAACTTTCTGTGTTTTTCATTTCTCTGTTTTGCATATGCATTCCTATCCTATTCATGCATTTTTCCTATTCCTGCATTTTTAATCCTGCGTTCTAAAGGGGGTCTAAAACTGTGTTATGCCGATTGAAATAATCTCACAAATATAGGTCAAGGGCTGCTTTGATTTCTAGGTGAGTCTGTTTTCTTACAATCCAGGGGTGACTGTGTGATGTGTTGTATTGGTTCTTCCACTTTTTTTTATTCTTAGAATAATGATGCATAACTCTCCTGTGTGTTTGAGTAAAAATGCACAAATATGCTTGATTTAATGCAAATGAACTGTTGATCTACAAATGGATTTATAGTAATGCTGCGGTTATAACTAGCTATAAGTAACAAAAAACTCTAGTTCCTTCAGCTCGAAAATCGCTAAGGAACACAATTGATTTCAGGCTCGAGCTCTGGAATGGCTATTTTGTTCCTCAGAAGGACAGTGGCATGTTGTTGAAAGTGCAAGGGCTGCCCGTCTAATTATGGTACAGTTATTATGAGTGCAAACACAGTGTTATTATGACATTGCTATTTTGGGTTTATGTGATTGGATTGCTATTCAACTGCTCATATCTACATTATGTTAGGTTTTCTTGGATAGCAGACATGCAAATATCGACATGGATATTATTAAGGTGTTGTTTCTGTTGTTTAGATTTGAGAGACTGCCAAAGGCTCCTGTTTTAATATGAGCCCTGTCCTGATATTATCGTTTTGCAATTTCCAGAAGGATTTATCTCCCCTTGTTAAGGATTTAGAACCTGGAAATCCTGAAGAGGAGGCTCCTATACCGTATGTCTTAATGCTTCCTAACTGGACATTCATCACAATTTCTCACGAAAAAGTTGGCATTTGCAGTGTTCAGACCATAATGAAAATTCAACAAATTATTAAAGCATGCTCTTAAGAGTTTGTAGTTTGAGCAAATACGGGTACTATCCAAGGACTACGATAAACTTTTAACTTTGATTGTTATGATTAACAGTTGCATGATTTGAATGGAGGTCTGTTGATGCTAAATCAGTTTAATTTGTTTATATTCTCGTGTTTTTTGTAAAGATAGGAACCATACTAGCTCAGTTGGTGGGAACTGAACCCTTTTGAAAGAATTTGGTTCTCGATTTCTTTGTTTTTTTTTGCAGTGCCATCTAGTTCGTTGGCTGAGTTTTTTTTCTTTAGAATATGCAGGAGAGCCGTGGATCATTTTATTACAACAATAACAACAAAGCCTTTTAGTCCCAAACAAGTTGGGGTAGGCTAGAGTTAAAAACCCAACATAACCCACAAGTCAAGGTTCGGGTACATGGATAGTTGTTTTCCATGTACTCCTATTCAAAGCTAAATCTTTGAGTATATCTATCTTTTAGGTCTCCTTTTATTGTCTTGTCTCATGTCAACTTCGGTCTTCCTCTTGGGCTTGATTAGAAACCAACTTGGTTTAGATGTTAGAGATAAAATAGACCATGACTCCATGCATCCGGTTCATTTAGAATCAGAGTTGGTTGAAATATTGTAATCAAATAGGCGGTTCCTGCCTTTATAAATATACAACTCCATCGACCCTGGAGGGCAAGTAGTTTAGGCCCTGTTTGGACTGGTCTAGCTCTAGAAAATTTGATAGAATTGGTGGAGTAGGTCATTAGGAGCTCTAGAAAGTCGTGGAGCTGAAGTTGTGAATCTTTAGAAGACATTTAGATAAATCATTTTATTTCTTATCTAGATTAAAAATATTTTTTAAAATTATTCAAATTCATATCATAAACTACAGCTTCACGCTGAAGATAGAACCTGGAGCAGTCCCAAATGCTCCCTTAGCACCTAGTGCTGTGTTTCTTTCAAGAATATCAGAGTATTGATACTTAAGGGAGATACCTGGTTCTAGACTGCAACAAATATGTAGTTGCATTTTTTTTTCTAAAAAATGACATGATATTCATTTTGTTTTCTCATTTAGTGGAAGCGCCAGCCACTTTTTTTCTTGAAAACGAACGAGAGCTGCATTTCATTAAAAGTAAGAAGAAACAGGACCTAAAATGGGCTGGTACAAAGGATTGACACTTTACGGCGGCAAGCGACATACATAGACAAACTTATCCATAGTAACACACAAACACAACTTGACCCCTAAGTCAAGGCCATAACCCGACTAACCCTGTAGCCCCAGCAAGGCGCTAACTCCTGGCATCCTTGTTAATATCCCGCAGTAGGGCCTGCCACTTTTACAAATGATATTACTAAAGCAAACACTTAAGTGCTTGTGTATAATTGTTTGCAAGATCAAATTGAGACCCAATGAGCACCGTTGAACCTTTTTTCTTTAATTGATTTTTACTTTGAAAAAATATTTGAGATATTTGATCTTGTGGTTATGGTATGCCAACAATCCTGCAGGTTCATGATGGCAGGTGATGGTGTTAAACAAAGACATACTCTGCAAGAGGTATAGTTTTCTCTAAAAGCCATTATTCAGTTTAGCTAATTATGAAGTCGATTAGGAGGGGATATTTTACTTCTTATCATATTTACTTCATTTAATTCTACAAGACGTTGACACATTTTAATAGTCAGACCCTGCAATCTTCAACCATGACCTCACATTATGTTAATTTAGTTACTCAAAAAGTAGCATCACTTTGGTCACATTTGGAAGTACTATGGTTAGAATTTGTTGTGACAAACATTGTAGTATAATAGAAACTAGAAGCCTAAGTCTAGTTTTGGAGACTGTACTGAGTCAAACCATGCTTTATATTTTAGAAATGTAGTAGTATATACACCAAGAACATGGAGCCTGAGATCATTCTGGATAAAAGCCCGAATCTGGTTAACGAACAAACCAACCTCAGTAGGATCCACCACACCTTCAACATCTACCGCAATGACAAAGTCAACACGACGAACTTCCTGTCCAAGAGCCAGATGAATGTGAGCACGGGAGCGCCGATCAATGCCGCCATCCTCAACGGCCATCTCTGGCGGAAGGAAGGGCCTAGGGTCCGCTGGAAAGTTGGCCATGAGGAGAGCAACGGGGAACTGCTCCTAGGAGAAATCGTCGGGCAGAGGGAACTAGAGGCTGGGGTTTTCTCCACTAAGGAAACTGAACAGTTGCCACCATCATCAGAAGGCAAAAGGGCACCTTTACCGAGAGATTGCGTGGGTTCGGGCACAGTAGTGGGGATGACCATCGTAGGCCGCACAATGGGCTTCCAAATAGAGCGTCCAACCACACGTTCTATAACATTTGGTTTCAATATGGCAATTACTGACCAGATGGTATGGGGAGAAGCACCTAAAGCAAGATTTGCTTGGGATGTTCCTTTTCCGCGATACGTCCATCTTGCATGCGCAATAAATCCGCCGCATGCAAAGACCGTCCTCAAGAGGGACCCAAGCGACATACCGAGTCTCGAGCCACCCACTCACCAGAAGCACCATTAATGCAAGGATCTGGAGAATCCAGAGGGGCACAGGAACCCGGGCCCAAGCCAGGAAGATTTTTAAAATTTGAACCCACAAATAAAGAATAACCAATTCCAGGCGTCAAAGGCTTGGGATCATAATCCAGAGAGCCAAACTTAACATAATTGCTTGAAGAAACCTCATTAGATCCTGGCGCATAAGCTTTGATAGTTGATTTGGCAGCTGATGAGTTAATCCTTGGGCGGTGTTTAACTGGAGGAGAATCCAATAATTGCTCTCTTCCTGTAGAGCATAGTCGTAGTGTGTCTCCGAAGGTGGACCTCGAGGGATGGCAGATTGGCAGGTGGTGGAGCGTAGAAGACCTCGTGGTGTGCTGCTCCCTCGTAGATGGTCCCTTGTGGATCTTCGAGGGAAGTGTTTCAACTGCTTCTCTTCGTCTCACTTTGCCGCGTCCTGCCGCCAACCCTCTAGATGCTTCAAGTGTCTCA
Source organism: Zea mays (assembly GCF_902167145.1). NCBI lineage: Eukaryota > Viridiplantae > Streptophyta > Magnoliopsida > Poales > Poaceae > Zea > Zea mays. The sequence goes on along the minus strand of NC_050105.1, from coordinate 109,213,673 downwards.
AGTTTGGACATCAATTAGCTGGTTGTCCTTCCTCTAGGGCAATCAAGAAGGAGACAGTGTGGTAGCGTTTGAGCGGATGGCGTGCGAGAACTTCGCTGTGGCAGCGCCTGTTTGGTCCCAGTGAAGCCTTGAAGTCGACATCCTCCTGTCCTGACAAGTTGCGTAAGAGATCGGTATGGAGACAGATTACCCCACCAATGGAGCCTGTGATGAGGGAGGTTCCCTAGAAGCCATGTCTCCGCAGCAAGAAGAAAAGAAGACAATCCAAGCGTGGGAAGGGTGGGTCGGAGCTTGTGTGCAACTCCAGGCAGGAGTCGCCGACTTCTCCAGACGATGTTGAGACCCCCTCGTTCTCCGCGATGGTGGGATCATCGACGCTTGCTAGTCCTTAGGTGATCTACTCATGTGTTTTTGAATTTCTCTCATGAGTTGGCGCGGGAAGAGGTGGAGCTTTGGCATGCTCTTTTTGTTTCCGTGATTGGAACAAGACCAAAGGTGCTTGGAGCCCAGGTGGTTGAAGAAGTGGCGTGGTGCTATGGCATAGAAGTTGAGGCATTGTTGATCCATGAAACTATGCCGGAGGATTTTCTTTTGTTCCTGCCTGATGAAGAGTCTGCGACAATGGTGTTCAATGATGGAAAGGTGTTCATAGGACCTCATTTCAGCCTTGTATTCAAGCGCTGGTCAAGGTTCGCCCATGCATCTTCATCGCTGACGTCAAGTTTGGTGGACATTGAGATTTGGGGAATTCCGGAACATGCTTGGTTTCGTTCAATGGAGGATAGTATCTTGAAGGACTCTTGCTGCATTCTGGAAGTTCACCATAACACGCTGATGAAGACTAACTTCTCTTCCTTTGATGTTTGAGCATGGTGTTTTGATCCGAGAAGACTTCATCGTGAAATGGATCTTCACATTGTTGAGCCTGGGATCGATACTCACGAGAGAAGATGCCTCTCGTATAAGATTAGGGTGGGTGCAGCTCCGGTCAACGTCCGCCCAAGCTCAGCGAGCGCTCCCCTCCGTCGTCGAATAGTAAGCGCCCTGGTGCGGATGATGATCGTGGCGGCCTAGACTTCTATCCTCGACGTTCGGGCATCCCTCATGATCGATGGAGGTCGATCCATCTTCACCTAGGGCCAGTGCCGCCGATGGGCCACGACGGGTCTTCACGTGCGCCTGGGGCAGTGGATTCGTCACAGTTGGAGAGTCGATCTTCGCGTGTGCCTGGGGCAGTGGAACTGTCTTCACTGGATTGCTCAGGGAGGGAAGCCCCATATCGTGGGCGGGACCTGCATTCATTACTCCCGGCCGCCTCTGCCCGGTTCTCGAGAAGATTGTTGAAGGCGTAGGGATCTCACGTGCACCCGAGTTTGCTGGCTCGGTATGTGAGGTGAAGATGCACAATCGGACTGGTGACGAGTATCAGGCACGGGTCCCTGTCGGTATTTTGAAGACTTTTGAAGCACGGGCGCTGGACTCGATTGGTCCTCTCCCGGCCCATAATTTCCTTGGTGGGCCTCTTTTGGATGGGCTGGCAGTTGGCTCCTTGGTGACGACAGTTGGTGGGACGCCAAACCCAGTGCTTTCCTCTTTGCCCTGGATCATATTTTGTGGGCCGCTGGAGAGTGAATACCTGAGTTCGCCCCATCCCTCTTTGCCCTGGATCATATTTTGTGGGCCGCTGGAGAGTGAATACCTGAGTTCGCCCCATCAGCCTCCAGTTCCCCTCCATCCTTTGCTTGGGTTGTCTGAGACTTCCTATCCAACTCTAGTCTCGCCCTAGAATTCCAATGGGACGGCGGAGACTAGCTTGAATGATGTTGTCCCACCCCACTGCTCGATCGGGGCTATTGAGGATGCGGGATTACGACATGTCTCGCCCAAGGTTAAGTCGACTAGTCGACTGAGCGATAAGGTGACTAATCGCGATTAGTCGAGCCTAGTCGAGTCCTAGTCGTCCACCTATAACAGGACCATATGTGTGTGTGTGTGTGTGTGTGTGTGTGTATATATATATATATATATATATATATATATATATATATATATATATATATATAGCTGTAGCTGGACTGCATGAACTGTACCAGTGCCACATCCATCGTTCTGGGGCTAGGGCAACACATTTTAGGAAGATGACTTCAACATTATTACGTCGGCTCCTATTCTCATCTGCAAAGGCACAACTCAAGAGGAGGCCAATGCGTGCACAATACTGCTCATTAAGTGAACATAGAACTGAACAACCAAAATATCAGAGCAATTACCGTCTGAAGAGGTCCTCATCTCGGTCTCTGAATTCTAAACAAAGGAGGAGTGGTCGCCTACTCGCCTGTTCAGCCGCTGAACATACAATAGAGGAGGACGGGAGCACGCTGGAGGGGGGCCTTTGCAGACTACAGTCGCCGCGCGATGGAGGGGGCGCATCTGCTACTCGAGCAGAGGGCCGCCAGAGCACAACAGGGCGACAGGTGAGGAGGGTGGCGGCGATGGAGAAGGGGTGGCTGCGCCGGGGAAGAGCGCACGCGCAACAATGCATATTGTATTGGTATAGGCAGGGGCGTAGGGCGAAACAGTGTTTTTGTTGTGTACAGATGGTGGGCCGACCCGCATAATAGAGGCCAGATTAGTGGCCCAAAACAGGCATAACTAGTCGACCATAACCCCTAGTCGGACGACTAATCGCAATTAGTCGGCGACTAGGACGACTAATCGCTACCTAGTCGCTTTAGTCGAGTCGGAGACCCTAATCGACGATAAGGCTGACTATTCGCGATTAGTCGGACGACTTTAAAACCTTGGGACTCTCGCCCCAAATTGGGTCGCTAGAGACACTCAGGCATGATGATGAATCTCTGGACTTGTACGCCCCACTATGCGTCAGCCCTCAAGGTTTATTCAAGACGAAGGTTAAAAAATCAACAGAATCAGGCTCAGCAAGATCTTTCAGTGCCTCCCACCTCCATCCAGGAGGCCTCATTGTTATGAGGGTGCTGCAATCTCTTCTGATCGACCTGGCTCATTCTCTGCGTCAGTCAAGAAGATTCAAGGAAGGGAGAATTTTTCAACAAGATAAACCGAAGGTCGTCAAGCTTATTGGCAGCACCATCTAGCAGTAAACATGTTGTACCTTCTGCAAGTCCGCCAGTTGGGTTTGTGCCAAGAAGAAGCCGACGTGTCGTGGGTGTGGGGGTTGAGTTCAATATGCAAGATCTGGGCACCAGAGCTACAAAAAAAAGCTATGAAAGCCCTCCCGATTATCTCTGAAGCAGAGGATATTAGTCAACAAGCCTTACAGAAGTATGCCAGATTGTTCAAACATCCTTTGTCGCAGAGGGATGTGGAAGCGCCCTGCATTATTTGGCTGGAGTATCCCAGCAGAACTGCAGCAGCAGTAGGGATTCCCCCCTTTTCTTTTGGTCTATCTGGTTGTTCCCTTTCCTAATGGATCCATAAAATTTTTTATGTTGGAATGTGCGGGGATTAAACTCCTCTGTAAGGCAAGACTCAGTTAGAGATTTGGTGGAATCCTGTCAGGTCGATGTGGTGTGTTTGCAGGAGACAAAAATGCAATGTATTTCTAGGGAACCATTCTTTCTGTTAGCATGCTGTATAGGCCCATGGGCCTTTAGGGTGTTCGGTTGGCCTAGGAGGGTGGTCGGCTGCAACCCTAGAGCAGTGGCGGCTGTAGCCCCTCTCCCCTTTTTGGTAGTATTGGATCTGATTGGCAAGGTGTCCCTAGATTAGCACTTTCCTGATTCTCTAGATTAGCACTTTCCTATTTCTGGGACATCCTTGCCTATATGTACTGAGCCTTGGGCTCCCTCAATAATCAATCCAATAATCATTTCCCAGCCATCCTCTTTCACTTTCTATGCTGGGGTCTCAGTTTTCAGAATTCGTCTTCCTCCCTTCTATTGGTGCTAGTGGTGGTATTTTAGTGGCTTGGAAGCAGCTGTTAGTGTGCACAGGTTGGAATAGAATCGACAATCACCTCATCTCGGTTCAGTTTGGCAAGGAAGGTGGATCTATCTGGTGGCTCACCTGTGTGTATGGACCTCAGGGAGACTCGGAGAAAATAGAATTTCTGCAAGAACTAAGAGACATTAGGAATGCCTGTGTGGGACCTTGGGTTTTGGCTGGAGATTTTAATCTAATCTACAAATCTTCGGACAAAAACAATACCAATATTAATAGAGCAACGATAGGCCGGTTTAGGAGGATGATCAATGATTTATCTCTCAAAGAGATACCCTTTCATGGTCGTAAATTTACCTGGTCTAATCAACAAGTGGATCCTGTTTTGGTAAAGCTGGATCGAGTCTTCTGTTCTGTGGATTGGAACTTGTTTTCCCAAATGTTCTGCTCCAGAGTGCAGCCTCTCAGGACTCCGATCAACTGCCCCTTGCTTCTAGGGCTCAGGGATAACAAGCCCGGAAAGCGCAGGTTTCACTTTGAGTCCTTTTGGACTAAGCTGGATGGTTTTCAGGAAATTATTCAATCAGCTTGGAACTCGGTGGATCTGGATAGTTGTCCCTTCCTAACCCTTGATAAGAAATTGAAGGAGACTGCTAAACAGTTGAAAGCCTGGAGTGCCAACCAGGTTGGTCATGTGAGGTCGCAGTTTGCTTTGGCCAAAGAGGTGCTGCACAGGGTGGAAATGGCTCAGGATGAAAGACATCTCACGCCAGTTGAGGTCTGGCTCAGGAACAGGCTGAAAAAGCACTGCTTGCTGCTGTCCTCATTCAGGCACACCATGGCTAGACTTCGTTCTAGAATCACTTAGCTCAAAGAAGGAGATGCTAACACCAAGTTCTTTCATCTCCATGCCCGACACCGCAAAAGGAAGAATTTTGTAGCAAAAATCGTGGAGGGAGATCGAATTTTGACCTCCCATAATGAGAAAGCTGCTGCTGTAGATCAGTTTTATTACAACCTCATTGGTCAGCACAGAGAAAGGGACAGAACGATAGACTTGGAGGCCCTTGTTGTCCCTAGGCATAATCTGTCTGATCTGGACTCTCCTTTCTCTGAGCAAGAAGTTTGGGAAACCATTAGAGATATGCCTGCTGATAAGGCTCGAGGGCCTGATGGTTTTACAGGGCGGTTTTACAAATCTTGCTGGGGGATTATTAAGAATGAAGTGTTGGCTGCAACTTCAGCAGTTTGGATCAGAAAGTTCTGCAATTTCAGCAAGCTAAACACTGCTTATATCACTATGATCCTGAAGCATGAAGGGGCTGTTCAGGTTAAGGATTTTCGGTCTATAAGTCTTGTGCACAACTTTGCTAAAATAATCACGAAAATCTTTGCAAATCGGCTGGCCAAAAAACTCCATGAGATGGTTTCCCCTAATCAGAGTGCTTTTATAAAAGGAAGATTCATACAAGATAATTTTATGTTGGTCCAACAAACATCGAGGCTCTTGCACCAACAAAAGATGGCTCGGTTGCTTTTCAAACTGGACATCACAAAGGCTTTTGACTCAGCATCGTGGTCCTTTCTAATTGAAGTCATGGTGCACATGGGTTTTGGGCAGATTTGGAGAGATATTATTTGCGGTTTGTTGGCCTCTTCCTCGACTCAAGTACTCCTCAATGGGTTCCCTGGATCTCATATTCATCATAAAAGAGGTCTTCGTTAGGGGGACCCTCTTTCCCCAATGCTTTTCATACTTACAATGGATATTTTGGGTTTCCTGTTCAATAAGGCAGAAGAGGGAGGGCTGCTACAACATCTTTCAAGGGGGAAAAGGTTGCACAGAATTTTTATGTATGCGGACGATGTGGCTTTATTCCTGCATCCTGCACCCTTGGATATCTCTGTTACTCTGGAAATTCTCCAGTTATTTGGAGACGTTTCTGGCCTCTACAATAATGCACAGAAGTCCAGCATTCTTCCCATCAGGTGCCCTGGGGATACCTTATTGGAAGTCCAGACCCTGCTGCTCTGTGTTGTGACAGCCTTCCCTTGCCGGTATTTGGGTCTCCCTCTTTCCATTCATAAGTTAAACAGACATCATTTTCAAGCTTTGGTTGAAAGGGTTGCTGATCGGCTGCCGCATTGGAAGGCGGATTTAATGTCCAGATCAGGGAGAAGAATCCTGGTTCAACATGTCCTTATTGGCATGTCTATCTGTGGCAATGGCAGTTGACATCCCCCATTGGGCTTTGGAGGCGATTGATAAAATAAGAAAAGGGTTTCTCTGGAAGGGTAGAAAGGAAGTTAGAGGGGGGGGCACTGTTTGGTAGCATGGAAAGAGGTTTGTAGTCCCCTTCATCTGGGAGGCCTGGGGATTTCTAGTCTACGGGAGCTCTGCTGGGCACTCCGTATGAGGTGGTTGTGGCTGCAAAAAACTGAGCCTGGACGATCTTGGTCTGGTCTTTCTATTCAAATTCCAGCCAAGGCCTGGGCTTTCTTTTCCAGGGTGTAGGAAGCTGAACCCATACCCCTAACCAGGGATGGGGAGTAGTATTAATAGACATAGTAACTGGGCCAGGCCCATTACAGTGAGGGGTGAGACGGTAATTACATGGGGAATACCCCAAACCCTAGAGTCCTAGACGGGTAGTCTAACACCCCCCCGCAGTCACAACTCTATCCTGTACAGATGTTGAGACTGGAACGAAAGTCTAAGAATACACTCGACGGTAGTCCCTTGGTGAAGATGTCGGCGAACTGCAGCGTGGTGGGGACGCTGAGAACCCGAACGTCACCGGCAGCGACACGTTCGCGGACGAAGTGCAGGTCGATCTCCACATGCTTTGTGCGCTGATGCTGCACGGGGTTGGTGGAGAGGTAGACTGCGCTGACGTTGTCGCAGTAGACGAGGGTGGCGCGCTGGAGGGGACTGTGGAGCTCGTGGAGGAGCTGGCGCAGCCAGGAGGCCTCTGCCACGCCGTTGGCCACGGCACGGTACTCGGCCTCAGCGCTGGAGCGAGAGACGACGGGCTGACGCTTGGCGGCCCAAGAGACGAGGTTGGCGCCCAGGAACACGGCGTAACCGGAGGTGGACCGGCGCGTGTCGGGACAGCCAGCCCAGTCAGCGTCGGTGTAGACCACGAGCTCTGACGTTGGTGATGGTCGGAGAAGGAGGCCATAGTCGAGGGAGCCGCGGAGGTAGCGCAGAATCCGCTTGAGCGCAGTGAGATGGGGCTCCCGCGGAGTGTGCATATGCAGGCACACCTGCTGGACGGCGTATGCGATGTCGGGCCTGGAGAAGGTGAGGTACTGGAGCGCGCCGGTGAGGCTCCGGTAGGACGTCGCGTCGGCGACCGGAGGCCCATCGTCCTCAGAGAGCTTGGCCTGAGTGTCGACAGGCGTGGAGCAGGGCTTGCAGTCAGACATGCCAGCCCGCTCCAGGATGTCGATGGCGTACTGGCGCTGGTGGAGGAAGAGACCCTGGGACCGGCGCTCGGCGGTGATGCCGAGGAAGTGGTGTAGGGGCCCCAGGTCCTTCATCGCGAACTCCCGCTGAAGGGCGACGATCGTGCGGTGTAGAAGATCGGCGGTCGATGCCGTGAGCACAATGTCGTCGACGTAGAGCAGGAGGTAGACGGTGTCGTCGCCGCGCCGGTAGATGAACAGGGACGTGTCCGACTTGGCCTCGACGAAGCCGATGGAGGCCAGGTAGGAGGCGAAGCGACTGTACCATGCCCGTGGCGCCTGCTTGAGGCCGTACAGGGACCGGTTCAGCCGGCAGACCAGATCCGGACGGTCAGCGTCGACGAAGCCGGTGGGCTGGCTGCAGTAGACAGTCTCCGTCAGAGTGCCATGCAGGAAGGCATTCTTGACATCGAGCTGATGGATCGCCCAGTCGCGGGAGAGGGCGAGGGAGAGGACGGCGCGAACAGTGGCGAACTTGACGACGGGGCTGAAGGTCTCGTCGTAGTCCACTCCGGGGCGCTGTGTGAAACCCCGAAGGACCCAACGGGCCTTGTAGCGGTCGAGGGAGCCATCCGAGGTCAGCTTGTGGCGAAATAGCCACTTGCCGGTGACCACGTTGGTGCCTGGTGGACACGGCACCAGGTCCCAGGTGTGGTTGGCCAAGAGGGCCGCGTACTCCTCCTCCATAGCACGACGCCAATGTGGGTCGGCGAGGGCAGTGCGAACGGAAGAGGGCACCGGGGAAGCGCCGGGTGGAGTGCTGGACGTATCAGCGGCCAGGATCAGCCGGTCGACGGGTCGGAGAACGCCAGCAGCGCGCCGAGTCACCATCGGGTGGACGTGCCCGGGGTCGCGATGGATGGCGACCGGGTGGTATACGGCCGGCTCGGAGTGAGCCGCCGGAACGTCGGGAGCGGCTGGTGGGGCCGGCTCACGGCGGTGATAGACGACGGCGGGGTCGGCGAATCGGGCCGCGCTCGTCGACGGACCCGGGTCGGGGGGCGCCGAGGTAGTGGTGTGGCCGCGGCGATGGTAGATGAGGGCGGGGTTGGCGAATCGAGCCGGAGTCGACGGGGCCGCGCGTGGCGCAGGCGGGGTCGACGGGGCCGCGCGTGGTGCAGGCGGGGTCGACGGGGCCGCGCGTGGCGCAGGCGGGGTCGACGGGGCCACGCGTGGCGCAGGCAGGACCGACGGGGCCGCGCGTGGCGCAGGCGTGATCGACGGAGCCGCGCGTGGCGCAGGCGGGGTCGACGGGGTCGCGCGTGTCGCGGAGACCGACGGGGCCGCGCGTGGCGCAGGCAGGGTCGTGGGAGCCGCACGAGGAGCAGGTAGCGGCGCAAGACGGGGAGCCGAAGGTGGGGGAGGAATCGGATCGGACTCGAGGAGGGAGTCAAGGTCGGTGGGTGGGGTGGAGCCAGCAAGGGGAAACACATCTTCGTCAAAGACGACGTGACGAGAGATGATGATGCGGTGGGAGGTGAGGTCTAGGCACCGATACCCCTTGTGGTCAGGGGAGTAGCCGAGGAAGAGGCACCGAGTGGAGCGAGGAGAAAGCTTGTTAGGGGCGGTAGCGGAAGTGTTAGGGTAGCAGGCACAGCCGAACACGCGCAGGTGATCGTAGGAAGGGGCTGTGCCGTACAGGGCAAAGTGAGGAGTAGGGTGGCTCACCGCCTTCGAGGGAAGACGGTTGAGGAGATGCGTGGCAGTATGAAGGGCCTCTGCCCAATAGGTGGCAGGGAGAGATGCCTGAAAGAGAAGGCAGCGGATCATGTTGGTGGTGGTGCGAATCATACGCTCGGCCCGGCCGTTCTGAGCAGAGGTGTAGGGACACGAGAGACACAACTGGATGCCGTGAGTGAGGAAGAAAGAACGGGAGGCGTTGTTGTCGAACTCGCGGCCATTGTCGCACTGCAGGGCACGGACCGGGCGCCGGAACTGGGTGGATACCCAGGTGAAGAAGTGAGTGAGGGTGGTAAACGTGTCGGACTTCAGCCGAAGGGGGAAAGTCCAAAGGAAATGGGAGTAGTCATCCAGAATGACTAGGTAGTACTTGTAGCCGGAGAGGCTAAGGACAGGAGATGTCCAGAGGTCACAGTGGACAAGATCAAAGGCCTGAACAGCCCTGGACGTGGAAGTGGAAAAAGGGAGACGTGAGTGACGGCCGAGCTGACAAGCATGGCAGAGGCGCTCAGAAGAGCCCCGAGTATATGAGATGTCGGAGTGGCCGGAAAGCTGGGACATGACGTCAGGTCCAGGGTGCCCGAGGCGGCGGTGCCAAATGGCGGAGGAGGTGGTGGTAGTGGCGAGAACATGTGAAGTGGTGGTAGTAGTAAGTACAGGAGATGAGGCTACTCTGGTGTGGGGAGTGGAGGGCAAGTGAAGAGAATAGAGGGGGCCGGAGCTGTCACAGCGAGCGAGCACAGCATGTGTGGGAAGGTGGCGTATGGTGAGGCCCCATGGGTCGAACTCCATAGAGCACTGGTTGTCACTAGTGAAGCGACGAACCGAGAGGAGGGGATGAGTTAGACCGGGAGCAACAAGGACGTCGTTAAGGCAAAATGGTCCTGGAAGAGCCGATGTACCTACTGAGGTGACCGGGAGGGTGGAACCGTTGCCGACGACGATGGAGGTAGGATGTGAGGGGTGGGGTGGATGGGAGTGGAGTAACGAAGTAGTGGTGGGGGTAGTGTGGAAGGAGGCCCCGGAGTCAACCACCCAATCGGTGGTGGTCCGGGGAGGTGGAAGTGGCGATGGTACGTGGTGAGCGGAGAGGGCCAAAGAAGGTGCCCCGACAGAGGCACTAGGAAGGGAGGGAGATGACACGGGCTCAACCGCTAGGGAGGCGATCGCAGCACGTGGGAAGACAAGCGGTCCAGGCACGTGACGGCCCGCCTGAGGGTGGACCTCGACGCAGTCCCGAAGAATAGGGTTCCAGACGGGATCGAAGGACACGAACATGCCCCGGATGAGCTGGCCGTCGTGGAGGAGGACACGCACCGTCACGAGAGCGGTGAGCGAGGTAAAGCTCATGGCGACCGGTGCAGGCCGGCGCAGGGAGGCGCGGACAGGACAGCCGGGCTGAGTGCACGGCGTCGGGCGACCACGGCACGGGACTGCAGGGGCGCTGCGTGGCGCGGAACAGCAGGGGCGCGGGACCACCGGGCGGGTGCTCCTGGTCGGGTGAAGCAGGGAGGATAAGGCTGCTGAGCAGTGGGGAAGAACCGGCGTCCGGAGGTGGCCGGCGGCTGGTAGGGGAAGGAGAGCTCGCGTGGGACGCCACTCCCCTGGCCGGATCTCGCCCTGCTGGCCCCTGGTCGGACGCCCAGGCCTCTGCGCGGCAGGTGGAGGGAGCCTCGGCCGTCGGCGGGGGTAGGGGCGGCGGCGTCCAGGTCCGGTGAGGCGAGGGGCGGCGTCGGGGCGCCGGATCGGCAGGCGGTGCGGCGGCCTGGGCCGGTCGCGGACGCCTGGGCAGGAGCGGTGGCGCGCCTGGGTGCGGACCGCTGCTCGGTCGCGGGCCGCTGGCAAGGCCGGCCTGGTGCAGACGGGCGCGCCGTCGGGGTCGCGAGCTGACGCGACGCGGCGGCCCCTGGGCGCGGAAGCGGCAGCCTGGCGGCGAGGAGGGGAGGGGGCGCACAAGCGCCGGCGACGAGGAGGAACCGGCCGCTGGCGGCTGGAGAGGTGGAGACGCCGGTCGAGCTGGCGCGCTGGAGAAGGCCAGGCAGCGGCGCGGCTTGGGGGAGAGGAGAGAGGAGTGGAAGGGAGCAGGGCAGGCGGCCAGCAGGGGGCCGACGGCGGGAGGGAGGCCGGCGGCAGGGGGCCGGCGGCGGCTGCAGGGGGAAGAGTACCCCTGGCGGCTGTAGCTGGGGAGGACCTAAACCTAATCTGATACCATGTAGGAAGCTGAACCCATACCCCTAACCAGGGATGGGGAGTAGTATTAATAGACATAGTAACTGGGCCAGGCCCATTACAGTGAGGGGTGAGACGGTAATTACATGGGGAATACCCCAAACCCTAGAGTCCTAGACGGGTAGTCTAACACAGGGTCCTGATTTCTGAAGTGGGGAACGGTGCAAACACCTTGTTCTGGACTGATAGGTGGTTGCATGGGGAAAGAATTTCTGAGCTGGCCCCGAGGCTTTTTGGCATAATTCCTAAGAAATTTGCTCAGAAACGAACTGTACAAGAAGCTTTATCCAATGGTCGATGGATTGATGACATTAGGGGGGCACTCACGGTTGAAGCTATATCAGATTATGTTTGTCAATGGGAGATGCTTTCTGACATTGAGATACAACCGGACAGGGAGGATACACACATTTTCAGCATTGCTCCAGATGGTAGATACTCTGCAAGGTCTGCCTATAAAGGTCTTTTTATGGGATCATGCTATTTCGGTCATTATAAGCGAGTGTGGAAAACATGGGCGCCACCAAAATGTCGTTTTTTCATTTGGCTCGTTGCTCAGAACAGATGCTGGACAACAGATAGACTCGCCAGGAGAGGATTAAATCACCCAAGCAAATGCCCCTTATGCGATCAGGATGCTGAATCTATTAATCATCTGCTTGTCACATGTGTTTTTGCCAGAGTTTTCTGGTATAAAGTGCTAAGAAAGTTTGGTATGCACTCCTTAGCTCCTCAGCCAGGTGCTACCTCCTTTTTGGATTTTCTCGCTGGACCATGTTTCGGTCTCTTCTTAATATAATATCGGGAGGGCAGTCTTTCCCTCCCCGGCCGAGTTTTTTTAAGCGAAAGGACCATAAAACCAACTTTTTGGAGGCCACAGAGAAACGAAAATGGCGGTAAGATTCTTCCAACACATGAAACCCAGCAGGGGAACCTCCAAGAATTGCTTGAAGAGCCAAACTATCGAATGCTCAGAGAGTTTGAAAGTAAATCTTCGAAAGACCGCAATCAAACGGAACGAACCATCAACACAGGCTGAGGGATGGTGCACCGAAGAAGCAAATCCGTGAAGCATTTCCCTTTGAAATTTCAATCCAGGAGATGGATCCAAGTCATGAGTACGAAGACACAGGCGAACATCCACTCCCATCGCCAAGAGGAGGGGGGAGGGAAGCAGAGAAGAAGAGGAAGTGAAGATCAGAAGAGACCTCCATTGGCCGTGGACCAAGGGAGAGCAGGAGGACAGGGGGACGAGGCAAGATGGACGACGGAGATGGAGACGAGGTGATGGAGAGGAGCAGCCGGCGAGGAGAGAGCGGAGGGAGCCATATTTGTCATTGCTATTAGATCTTATTGTTAGGATGCTTTATATAAGGAGTCAATGAGTAAAGGTCACTAAGAGATTGCGTGGAACCTTTTGCTCCCCCTCCCCCTTCCCTCTCTTTCTTTTTCCCTGTGGCCTGGGTGCTTCTTTCCTGGCTGCTTGCGGGGCCCAGAACCCTGAGGCCTGAACAACCATGTCCATTCTTATTACTAACACTCACAGTCCCAAGTCCATACCATCACGGTTAACTTTTTAGTTGTAATGTGTAACTATAGTTAAATCGCATACCTGCATAACCTTCTCAGCTGATCTTTTATGTTGCATTTGGAAGGTAACTTCAGAAATAACTGGTCCAATGGTTGTGGAAGATGTTGTCTATGAAAATGCTGATGGAGATCAAGGTTCCATGTCTGAGAAAATGTTCCGTCGTCTTATTTTTGGAAGAAGTTCTGGTTTAGTGCAATCTGAAGCGTTGTTAATCAGAGATCCTCCCAGTGATGAGGTAGACAAAAAGAACAAAAGTGCAGCTGCAACATCTAAAAAAAGAAGGAACCATAAAAGGGGTCTGCTCTGTTTCTTCTTGTTTCTGTAATTTTAATGTGCAAGGTGCTTTGCGGTGCTTGCTTGCCATACTCATTGGTTTAATTGGCACTAGTTGATATCCTTGCTCTTAGTACCTTTTGTTGCTATCATGTGTGTGCACAATCTAATACTTGTGTTGGAAGTTTGGTTCTTTTTAAAATCATAGATTCAAAATCAAAGTGTTCCTGTTTAGCTGATAATCTTACATTCCAAATGTTGCTCATTTTCTTAGATTTTGTGGAGAGAGCATGCTGTATATCACATATTTCTATGTGGCAGATCAGATGTGTCACTTCTAGTTCTTATTCATTTCTATAGGTTGTAGCTAAATTTCTGTCTATGTAGTTACTTTGTGAATATTTGTTCAGTTTAACTGCTCACTGGGCTGTTCTAGATGCAACCACAGTTGTTTCAAAGGCAATTCGTCTATTTGTTGGGACACGATAGATGTGTGATGTGCGTTAGTCTTTCATAATCTATTGCTCCCTAGGATGTTCAGGAATTTTTATCTAGTAATTGCAATGCTTGCCCATAATCTACAATTTCTGCAGAATCTATATGGGTTCTAGCCAGAATTGTAAACATCATCTGATTTACTCGGATAATAGAAAGAATAATAATAATAAATATCTGGAATATAAATCCCCTAGTGATCTGTTGAATGTTGGAACTGCTACAGGTACATGATTCTTATTGTTTCAGTACCTGTTGATATCTTATATTCACCCATTCAATAAGCTATTCAAGATTAGGCACTAAATTACATTTGTTTTTCTCTCATGGTTTTAAAATCCAATTGTTGGTCACTGATATGCAGGATCCAAGAACAGTCTGAGAATTGACCATAAATTTCTTGGTAGCTCATATCACAGCAGTATCATATCTGGGCTTTCTTTAGTTGCATCTTCTCTGAGTGCTGCTGCTTCATCTGGAGAAAAAGTAAGTATTGTGCTATTGTTCTATGTGAACGATTCAACTTTTAAGTGCATGAAACCATGAATCCAGATTATTGGAGTTGGCCCCTTAAAGTAGTTGAAGTTGAATGCCAGCTTTGTTGTGGTACAGGTTGTTCGTAATTTTTTGGTATTATGGCGTGCGAAACAATTCTGTATGTTAATTCAATTTGCATTTTGTAGGTCAGCATCACCGTTGTAGGCCTTGGTGCTGGTTGTTTCCCAATGTTTCTCCGTGGATGTCTGCCTTTCGTAGATATTGAGGTAAGGGGGGGGGGGGGGTAGGCTTTTATCTTCGACTATTGATTGAATGAGGTGCTCACACTTCTCAAAATTTGCAGGTCGTTGAGTTGGACCCCTTGGTGGCTGAGCTAGCAAAGAAATATTTTGGCTTTTCAATGGATGAGCAATTGAAGGTCGGTTCTCATACTCTCCTGTAATAAGAGAAAGCCCAGAGATCTTGGAGTTCAACTATTTTCTATTGCTGTTTGAAAAATTTCTTCCATACTACTTGTTAATTTAAACTTTTACTGGGCCATCTCTAGCGAGGAGCCTGCTTGAGCCTATTGAGGGATTTGTTGAGACGACAAACCAGGTGAGGCGGAGCGGGATCAATAAACCATGTAGGCTGGCTACAATAGACCCTCTCAGACACAATGCCATGAAGGCGTTCGTGACGTCGAGCTAATGAATTGGCCAATCACACCAGAGGGCTAGTGTGAGAACAGTATGGACAACCCGTCGGCTTCACAACCGGACTGAAGGTCTCGTTGTTGCCGACACTAGGCTGCTGAGCCACGATGCTTAAAGATCCACTTGCCGGTGACAACGTTGGAGCCATGAGGATGGGGCACGAGGTCCCAAGGTGATTGGACATCAGTGCCTTGTACTCCGTCGCATGCCGTCAATTGGGGTCGACAAGGGCAGCACGACAAGAGGACGAAACGTGAGAGACGACTGTTGATGAAGCGACCATGAACTAAGCTGGTCAACAAAACTTCGCAAGTGTGGTCGTGCGGTGATGATTCACCACTGGAGGAATAGGAACGGGCCCCTGTGGTAGCGCACGTGGTAGAGATGAGGTGCCCTGTGGTGACAAAGTGACAGACTTCGACTGAGGCCCCCAGACACCGGTTGTAGGCCAGTAGTGGTTGAGGGGCGGGTGCCAAGGTGATAGAGGTGGCTGGAGCCGGCCGAGGCGCATACATCAGTGTGACGGAGCCGGTGCAGGCTAGGGCTGACTAGGATAACAAAGAGCAGGCTGGCAGGCCAGCACCGAGGCCTGGCGCGAACGACAGTCACAACAGGGGGGCCAACGAACCTGCTGGGGAGGCAGGTGGTGCCACTAGGAGGGTGTCAGACCTAGGAAGTGCTAGGCGTGTCCGCTGGAGGTGCAAGGGCGCCCGTCGCCGGATTAGGCGTTCCGGCAGGATCGAACATGGTTGTGCGTGGCGCGTGAGGACCTGTAGGAACGCAGCAGAAGCCTGATCTTCGGGAGGGGTCGACGTTCGAGCGTCAACGATCGACAGGGCGACACAACAAAAGGGCACCGGCAGGCCGACCTTCCTTCTTCTTCGATCGTTCGGGCGTCAAGGAGCCCCGCCAGGGAGGCCGACAGCAGCGCACGCGTCTGCGCCGGTCATGGTGTCCGCGCCCGCAGCAGAATAGAAGGGGAAACGACAGATCCAGCCGGGAAGGCCACGACAGCGACGGATCCAGCCGGGAAGACACGATCCAGCCAAAGGGACGGCGGATCGAGCCGGAAAGGTCGCAACAACGTGGATCCGGCCGGGAAGGCCGCAACAGCGACGGATCCAGCGAAGGCGAAGAAGGGGGTGGGCGGCGGGGCAGGTCCAGCCAGGCAGGGGCCTGCGCCGGACTTAGCAAGGGGTGTGAACGGCACCGGCGACGGGAGAAGGTCGAAGGGTGAGACGCTGCAGCGCTGAGCGCCATGAGAGACGGGCGCTATGGGCCAGGGTGGCCGACGACCATGGGGCAGAGAGCTCCATCCGTCCTACTGCTTGAGGGAGCGAGGGCACCGAGCAAGGCTCGTGCAGGGGAGAAAAGAAAGCAGGGGCAGGGCTGGTGGACTGGGGAGGCGCTGGGCACGCCCACCAGTCTAGGGAGGCCGACAACCATGGATGGGAAGGCCGGCTGGAGGTTGAAGCAGGGAGAGGGGAAGGTGAGCCGGTCCTGGGCGTCTGTGACCGGCGGCGGGGAGCAGTAGTAGAGTCGAGGCGACGCGAGCGCGACTGGGAGGAGCACGCGGCACGGATCCCTGGGGCCGTTGCAGTCCGACGCGGCCGGCTGGTGCGGGATGGCAGCGCAGCGCGGAAGCCGGGGTGGGAGTGAGCAGCGGATGCGCAGCCCTGGGCTTACTGCTGCTGTGCGCGAGGTCGACTGGCGACGAAGGGACGGAGGCTGCGAGCCCGCGCCAGGCTGCGCTTGGCTGGCTGAGCTCGCGCCGGAGGTGGGGAGGGAGGGCGAGGGGCTGCGCCCGCGCTGCACCCGGGCTGCCATGCCCACGTCTGCGCCCGCGCTGTGGGGACGCGCCCACGTCGTCGGGGGCCGCTGCGCCTGCTGCAGGGGGCCCACGCCCGAGCCACCTCGCAGCCACGCGCCTGCTCGCGCGGCGACGACGAGCCTGGCCGACGGCTGCGCGAGGGAGAGGGTCCGCGCGCGGCCAGGGCTGGCGCGGGTGGGGTCTGGGGCAGCGCGGCTGGGGGCGGCACGACCACATCGGGGGGAGAGTGGAAGCAGGGACGTCGGCCTTGGGGAGCATGGGCGCCGAGCACCATGGAGGTCGTAGAGGTGAAGGGGAGCTGCACGACGCCGGATCTAGCACCGGGGCCGCCGCACCTGGACGCGCCCGCGCTGGACCGCGCCTGGCCGGAGGCCGCGAGCCCGCGTCAGGGCAGGGAGCGTCGGTCTGCGAACTGGCGCCATGGGGGTGTTGCTGGAGGAGAGCTCGGCTGGGAGGAAGAAGGCCGCCCCCGGGAGGGAAGGATGAGCCTCCCGGGGGGCGGCGGCTGGTCCTAGGGCTGGCGGCGGCTGTGGGGTGGGTGACGGCTGTGGGTGGAGAGGGAGAAACCCTAACCCTAACCTAGTCCTCTGATACCATGTAGAAGAGTGAACTGTTTGATGTATTGCATAGAGAACGGGTACAATATATACACACACTCACACACACAGTCTAACAATTTCTGTTAGAGTTGCTGTAACATCTTGGTTTTGGCCGCAAGTGGTGTAATATGGTCAGTCTGCTGTTGTCCACATCCTCTACTAGAATTCTGGTCAATGGTGAACCAGGCAGTTGTATACTTCATCATCGAGGCCTTTGCCAAGGGGATCCCTTTTCACCTATGTTTTCATCCTAGTTATGGAAGTTTTGAACTCTATGATAATTTTTGCAACTCAGGAGCATCTCTTACAACTAATTGCATATCCACAGGCCAAACATCGCATTTCCGTATATGCTGATGATGTTGTGTTGTTCCTCCGGCCCCTTAGATCAGACCTCTTTGGTCTCACATGTCTCCTTGATATCTTCGGGCAATCTACTGGTCTCAGGACAAACATCGCTAAGAGTTGAGTCACTCCGATTCAGTGTGGGGAGGAAGAATTGGCTACTATCCTGGAGCTCCTGCCTAGTGAATTAAAGGAATTCGCGTGCAATTATTTGGGGCTGCCCCTGACAATCAGAAAACCATCAAAAGCCGAGTTGCAGCCCCTCATTGACAAGGTATCAAACAAGTTACCAGGTTGGAAAGCCTCTCTCATGAGTCGAGCAGGCCGGCTTGTGATGGTCAAGGTGGTCTTATCATCAATCCCCATCTACTCCATGCTCGCTTTGGACCTCCCTAAATTGGTGTTCAAAGCTATTGATAAACGACGAAGGGATTTCTTATGGAAAGGACAAGAGAAAGCCAACGGAGGTAACTGTGTTCTCATGGGAATGCACCCAGCGACCCCTGCAGTTTGGTGGCCTAGGAATTCTTAATCTGGAACGGTTTGGGTGGGCCCTGCGTAGTCGCTGGTTGTGGCTGTAAAATACTGATGCTTCCCGTCCTTGGGCTGGTCTCCCCATCCGCGTTCCCCCTAACGCGCTAGCGCTGTGCAAGGTTGCTGTTGTTACTACAGTTGGGAACGGGGAATCAACCAAATTCTGGACAGACCGTTGGCTACAAGGTAAAACGGTTGCTGAATGCACTCCTAACTTATTCCTTTTGATCCCCAAAAGGGTTAGAAGACAAAGGACAGTGGCCCAAGGTTTGCAAAATCCTAGATGGGTCTCCGACATCAGGGGAGCATTGACTGTTCAAGTAATTGTAGAATACCTGCAGCTCTGGAACCTTGTTGACAACTTAGTGCTCCACCAAGACACCCCAGATCAGCATACCTGGCGCCTCTCCAAGCACGGGGTTTACTCTAGTAAATCAGCATATGATGCCTTCTTCATTGGGACAGTTAAATTTGCCCCCTGGAAACACATCTGGAAGACCTGGGCGCCATTAAAATGCAAATTCTTCATTTGGTTGGCTGTCAAGAATCGATGTTGGACAGCGGACAAGCTCGCTAAACGTGGGCTGGCTCACCCTGCTGCTTGTCCTTTGTGTGATCAGCTGAGGAGACTATCCAACACTGTTTAGTCTCCTGTGTCTTTTCTAGAGAAGTGTGGTTTCTGTTATTTGCCAAATTGAGGTTGTCTACTCTGTCGCCTCAGGCCATGTTTGGTTTCTTTAGTCCAGGGACTAAAGTTTAGTTAGGGGACTAAAGTTTAGTCCCTAACATGTTTGGTTTTAGGGGCTAAAAATAGTAAGAATATACTAAATGACTCATAAGAAGACTAAAATGGCATTCTGCTATTAGTACAATGAACTAAATGAGGGGTAAATGTGAAATTAATATGGTTTAGTCCATTTTAGCACATATGTGAAGGACTAAAGACTAAATTATTTTAGTCCATATTTTAGTCCTAGTGTTTGGCAAAAAAAGGACTAAATGGGACTAAAAACTAGAGACTAATCTTTAGTCCCTCTAACCAAACACTCCCTCAGTCTAGTGACAAGTTCCTAAACTGGTGGAGTAGAGCTGTTAAAACAGTTCCAAAGAAGTTGAGAAAAGGCCTTAACACACTCATCATGTTGGCTGCCTTGGAAATCTGGAAGCATCGGAATGATTGTGTATTCGAAGGGCAATGGCCTTGTGTTCATACTGTTTTGCAGGTTGTGGCCAATGAATGTACCCTTTGGTGTGCTGCGGGTGCCTCTGCTCTTCAGGAGCTCCTCACTCGCCAACCCACTCTTAGGGTTTAATTTGAGTCGCTCGTAGCTGTGTGGCCTGTGTAGGTGTGTGTTTCTGTAAAGTGGCTGTTTGGGTGGCTGATGATGGGCCTGCGCATTTCTTGCCTTCTTTGTACCTGGTGCTGACTCTTCGGTCGCTCCGTTTCTGTTTTGTCTCATTTCTTAATGAATTGACTCACAGATCTTCTGCGATGTTCTAAAAAAAGTTTCATTGCATCTTACCATTTCTCCCATGTTAGGTCCATTTGGGAGATGGCATCAAGTTCATTGAAGACAGTGTTGCTGCAAATCAGTCAGTAAATGGCAGTACCAGAAATGCATTCAAAATACTTATCCTCGATGTTGATTCATCTGATCTAAGGTATTTCTTTTCCATATCTCCCTCTATCATTTGGGTTCCTGTTTTTTTTTACCAAACAGTTTATTCTAAATGGACTGACGTGAAGCTGATGGTTCTTCTCAAAGCTCTGGGCTGTCTTGCCCACCAGAAAACTTTGTCGAAGATCCTTTCCTTCTAATAGCAAAGGAGTTCCTTTTGGAGGGCGGCCTTTTTGTCATCAATTTAGTCTCGCGGTCAACCTCAGTGAGGGAAACGGTTGTTTCAAGACTGAAAGCGGTGAGTTGTGTGATGCGCCTAGGTTTTTCACTGCATAGGACACCTCATACTGTACTCACTCCCATTTACTGCGACTTTCTTCTGTAGGTCTTCGAACACCTGTACTCACTGCAACTTGAAGAAGACATAAATGAGGTTCTGTTTGCATCACCGAGCGGAAGATACCTAGAAATCAATGACATTAGTGCAGGAGCCTCCAAACTGCAGGACTTGCTCAAAATTCCGGTGGATGTAGAATCAGATATACAGAAGTTGCAGAAACTCCAGTAACAATCTCACCTGACGCGGAGCACCATCCATTTGCATCCACTTGATTTAGGTGCTGTTCAGTTCTCACCCCAGCAGGGCACACCAAAATGTCCTTTGTTTTGCTCGTGGAAGCCAAATTAGGACCAGCTGTTTTGTACACCAGAATTTTGTCTAACTGCGCTATAGAAAAATTTTGGCCTGCCAGAATGTCTTTTACAACCAAAGAGGTGAAAAATCTGGCTTGACCTGATTGGGCCTAGAACAGGCTAGAGCGCATTTCAAACTTTTAAACGTCCACAAATTGGCCGTGTTTTCCCATATGTTTGCCTCGCCAACTCTGCATGGGTAAAACAGTGCAGCTGTACAGATTTAGAGGATGTGTGGAGGAAACAGAATGTGCATCATGCTTGGTCTCTGATGGTTTACAAATTTCAGCGAATATATTGATCAGAATTCAGGCTGTGTTATGATAGCTGTAGCGTGTTTGGCAATGTGAGTGTCGGGTAGGCTCTCGGGACCCTCGTAAGCATTCACACCTCCCGTCCTAGCAGAGTAGCAGCTTCATGTACTATGACTATGGGTGTACTCGGATACGAATGATAAGATTTGTATGAATATGACATCTTAAATACTCAACTTTAAGAATATGAATACGGATAAATATTGGATAATGAGTATCCAGACTTAAGTACAGATTGGATTTTAGCCCTCTTATATAGATCCAATGTGAATACGGACGGAAAAATACCCGTACCATTAGGTCCTAACTTGCAGTGCACACGAAGTTCTACCTCCACTCTGTGCACCGCTGCCCGTTGAACCTTTTCACCGATCGTAACAAGTAACGCGTGGAAGCGAGGACGGAGGCTACGTAAACTCTTGAGGTGTCGGTCTTCGTGGCAGAGATGATTTGTTGCAAGAGGGTGATACTGATACGTGATCAACCAGCGTGTTGGAGAACGAATGAGAGAGGTGATTTCCTCAGCCAATGATGTTTGTCGCAGAGCCGGATAAGTGACGTATATTTATTCGGGCGGATAAATGGCGTATACAAATATTATTTGGTTGGCTATCAGATACTTGTCGGATAATACATCAATTGTTTTTTATAAAATATTTTTTTTTCGACTATGAATTGCAAATAAATTATCAAGACTAATACACATTTGATAAGAAGATAATCTCAAGTTCCCACATAAAAATGGTAAAGTGAAACATTGATTATGTTGAAAGTTAGATACTTAGAGTGATTTCACGTGTAACTCATGTAATAAGTGGAAATAAAATAGAAGAAACATTGACATTTTATGGATTTTATAATCCCATTATTTTTATGGTTATATGTGGCAATGCGTTGTAGCTCCGAATAATTTTTTGGATTTCTGAGGCTATTTGTGCATTATTAATTTTTTCTACATAAAATCATCAAAATATAATGAAATTCATAAAATACACTAGTTTAGACCCAAAATTGCAAAAAAGTTACCAAAATAAAAAACATTCTATTCAAAGATAACCTCAAGTCCCCACATGAAAATGATAAGTGAAATATTGATTATGTTGAAACTTCGATACATATAGTGATTCACGTGTAACTCACGCAATAAGTGGGAGTGGAATGAAAGAAACACTAGCATCTTATGGATTTTATAGTCTAAATGTTTTTTTAGAACTATATGTGGATATATGTTGTGTCCCCGTAAAAATTCATGAATTTTTAGGCTATTTGTGTATTATTATTATTTTTCTATAGAAAATCATCAAAATGCAATTAAATTCATAAAATGTTCTAGTTTCACTAAAAAATTGCAAATAAGTTTCAGAAACTAATAAACATTCTATACGAAGATAACTCAAGTCCTCACATGAAAATGATAAAGTAAAGTACTTATTATGTTGAAACTTGAATACTTAAAGTGATTTCACTTGTAGCTGATACAAATAAGTTAAAGTGAAATGAAAGAAACACGTGCATCTTATAGATCTTATGATCAAAACGTTTTTTATGGTTATATATGGACATAGTTGTGTCTTTGTGAATTTTCATATTTTTTTGAGGCTATTTGGTGTATCATTAATTTCTTGTTGTAGAAAATCATCAAAGAACAATTAAATTCATAAAAATATTGTAGCGTCGACCGAGAATTGCAAATAAGTTACCAATACTTATAAATAGTTTATAAAAAGATAACCTTAAGTTTCACATGGAGATAACCTTAAGTCCCCACATAAAAATGATAGTCTATTAATTTGATATAAATTTGGACATTATTTCAATGATTTTGGGCCTAAAGATGTGTTTAAACAAAAATGTGATGTACTACAAAGTTATATATCTCTTCGAGCTCTACAATTTTCATATAAACTTTATCTTCATCCGATTTCATATGTAAAATTTATGATTTTATAACTATAATATTATGTAGAAAAAGAAAAAAATGGGTGCCCGAATTTCGGGTACTAGTATCCGACCCGAATCTGAAGCTGCACTATCCGAGTATTACTCGTATCCATCCCGAATATAAAAATACCCGAATCCGTATTCGAAAAAACGGGTAACACTATCTATATCCGGTACCCGATGGGTATACCCAACCCGTTTTCATAAGTGGGATGGAGGATAGATGCACGACTGATAGAATACAAGATGATGGCAGATTTTGTAATTTTCATCTACATAACCATGGCTAGTGGGTATTTTGACAAAAATAATCTGAAATAAGCTACTCTTGAGGAGATTATGAGATTATCGTAATCTAGAACTTAAATTATACTAGTTGGTTACCCGTGCGTTGCGACTACTCACAACAATATCCACGTAAATTATCCACCAAAAAGATCTCAAGATTTTTTATGAACGCACGAGTACCATAGGTAGCAAATCAGAGACCCCCATCTCTCAACTCCCCCACTTCCAAGGTTTCGTAGAGCAGGAGGAGAAAGGAAGAGGCGTATATACCTGTTCGTTGCCGGAGTAGGACACGACGAAGACCTAGGCATCTGGAGGCGTCATAGGTATACCGCAAGATATATAGGGAGAGAGCACGCAAGCGGAGAAAGAAACACAGCCGGAGCAGCTCCAAACCTAGAGGCACCCGCACCCGGCGTCAATCCGAGAAGGGCGAGAGAATGCGAGTGTCTTCCCAGCCTTGGACCCGCCGAAGCAACACAACACCACCACCAACTCCGTAGCATATGCCAACTGCTGCCACGCTATGGGCTTTGGTTGTCCAATATCTCAGACCTGGACTCCTCATCGCCAAGATAACCTAAGCGTGGCAGACGCCACCATGTCTTCCTCGACGACACGCACAGAGAAAGGCCAGGAGCATGACCGACTCGCCCTGCACCCGCGTCGACGAGCGTCGGTCGGCTCACGGCTGTGACCTTGGGCGGGGGCAGCAGGTTGGGGAGGAAGAACAGGGTGAAGGCCGGGAAGACGAATGGGACATCCGACGATGACGAAAACGATGGTGCGCGCATGATGTGAAACGTCCTCGTGGACGTGCAATAGCCACAACGCGAGTCGGTGTCGGGGCTGGTGTCGGACGAATACGGAGAGGAGGCGCATGCTCCTACGCCCTCTGCCGAGAATGGGGTGGCGCGGAGGTGGAGGCATGAGGGGAGAGAGAAAAGAAGTAGAATGTCGAACAAGGTGGCGGCAACTGAGCCGAGGACCATCATTATCGTGCGGAGGTATAGATAGTCAAATGGATCGTGTCTTGCGAGCCGGCCCGAGACACGATCCATTTAATAGTGCCTGGACCAACCCGACACAAGCGTCGTCCGGTGCCTGGGCCGTAGCCTCGGCCCGTAGTGCTGGCCCGGCCCGACACGATTTTATTATTTTACCAAAAAACATATATACATATGTAAAATTTATATTCAATATTATAAACACCTGAGCATGATGTTCTACTTGTTAGACAGCTTCACTCAGTATCTCCCACCCTTCTTCCTTCACGGTGTGGGTTTAAACCCCACCTCCTGAGAGCACCTAGAGGGGGGGGGGTGAATAGGTGATCCTGTAAAAACTTAACTTACAGCCACAAACGGATGCGCAAAGACTGAGTGTGGATGATCAAGAATGCTCAAAGGTTGCTTGGTATTTCCTCCATGCGCCTAGGGGTCCCTTTTATAGCCCCAAGGCAGCTAGGAGCCGTTGAGAACACATCTGGAAGGCTATCCTTGCCTTCTGTCGTCGGGCGCACCGGACAGTCCGGTGCACACCGGACACTGTCCGGTGCCCGATTTGTTTCCATAAAAAGCTCATCCGACCGTTGCTTTCTGATGCAGATCTGCGCACAATTGGCGCACCGGACATGTCCGGTGCACAACGGACAGTCCGGTGTTTCTTTCCGACCGTTGGCTCGGCCACGTGTCGCGCGCCGATCGCGCGGCCGACCGTTGGCCTGGCCGACCGTTGGCTCACCGGACAGTCCGGTGCACACCGGACAGTCCGGTGAATTTTAGCCGAAGTCGCCGGAGAAAAACCCGAGAGCGGCCTGTTCGGCTGAGGCAGCCTGGTGCACCGGACACTGTCCGGTGCACCACCGGACAGTCCGGTGCCCCAGACCGAAACAGCCCCTTGGCTGTACACAGCCACCTTTTTCCTTTTCTTTTTCTTCCTGTTTCTAACACTTAGACAGATATATTAGTACACAAAACCAATGTACTAAGACTTAGAAACATACCTTTGCTCTTGATTTACACTTTGTTCATCCATTGCATAAATTCACATTTTAAGCACTTGAGTTGGCACTCAATCACCAAAATACTTAGAAATGGCCCAAGGGCACATTTCCCTTTCAATCTCCCCCTTTTTGGTGATTTATGCCAACACAACATAAAGCAACTAGAACAAGTGCGAAATCACTTCAAATAAAATTCAAATTGATTTTGACTCAATTTTGGCATATATGGATCATCCTTTGCCACCACTTGGTTTGTTTTTGCAAATCAAACTCAAATCTCTATTTCTATGTCAAACACACATGTTGAGGCATAAAGAGAGTCATTCCAAAAGAGATTGATCAAAGATTTCAAAAACTCCCCCTATTTCCCATAATCAATACTTCTCCCCACAAGAAACCAACTTTTGACAATAGAGACAATAAGAGACAATAAAAGCTTTTGACAAAACAAAAACTCTATTCTACTATTTTCAAAATCTCTCAAGTGGTAGCTGATCCATTTATCGCTTTGGCCTTTATTTTCTCCCCCTTTGGCATCAAGCACCAAAACGGGATCAATCTTGGCCCCTTAACCCCATTGCCTCACCAAAATCTTTAGTAAGAATACAAAGGCAATAAGAGTCTAAAGATGAACTTGGAATAAGTTACCCTCTCATCGGAGTGCAGTGGAAGTCTTTCATGGTCCAAGTCCACCTTATCCCTTTCAATCCTCCTTCGAGACTAAATCATCAAACTCAAGCACATGGTTAGTCTCAAAGGGTCAAGTTGTAACACATCTCCCCCTAAACATGTGCATCACTTTGCAACGGACTTGTGAGGTCCAGGGAGTGTTTGTACAACTTGAGCACCACAATAAGCAACAAAATGCAGAATGAACCTGATCAAATGCATAAACACACGTATGCTACAGTTCAATCCAGGTTCCGCGAATCTAAGACATTTAGCTCACTACGCAGCCTGCAAAAGGTCTTCTCATCTAGAGGCTTGGTAAAGATATCGGCTAGCTGGTTCTCGGTGCTAACATGAAACACTTCGATATCCCCCTTTTGCTGGTGGTCTCTCAGAAAGTGATGCCGGATGTCTATGTGCTTTGTGCGGCTGTGTTCAACAGGATTTTCCGCCATGCGGATAGCACTCTCATTATCACATAGGAGTGGGACTTTGCTCAGATTGTAGCCAAAGTCCCGGAGGGTTTGCCTCATCCAAAGTAGTTGCGCGCAACACTGTCCTGCGGCAACATACTCGACCTCAGCGGTGGATAGGGCAACGGAAGTTTGTTTCTTAGAATTCCATGACACCAGGGACCTTCCTAAGAACTGGCACGTCCCCGATGTACTCTTCCTATCGACCTTACACCCAGCATAGTCGGAGTCTGAGTATCCAACTAAGTCAAAGGTAGACCCCTTTGGATACCAGAGCCCGAAGCAAGGCGTAGCAACCAAATATCTGAGAATTCGCTTCACCGCCACTAAGTGACATTCCTTAGGATCGGATTGAAATCTAGCACACATGCATACGCTAAGCATAATATCCGGTCTACTAGCACATAAATAAAGCAGAGAACCTATCATGGACCGGTATGCTTTTTGATCAACGGACTTACCTCCTTTGTTGAGGTCAGTGTGTCCGTCGGTCCCCATCGGAGTCTTTGCGGGCTTGGCGTCCTTCATCCCAAACCGCTTTAGCAGATCTTGCGTGTACTTCGTTTGGGAGATGAAGGTGCCGTCCTTGAGTTGCTTCACTTGGAACCCAAGGAAGTAGTTCAACTCGCCCATCATCGACATCTCGAATTTCTGCGTCATCACCCTGCTAAACTCTTCACAAGACTTTTGGTTAGTAGAACCAAATATTATGTCATCGACATAAATTTGGCACACAAACAAATCACCATCACATGTCTTTGTAAAAAGAGTTGGATCGGCTTTCCCAACCTTGAAAGCATTAGCAATTAAAAAGTCTCTAAGGCATTCATACCATGCTCTTGGGGCTTGCTTAAGTCCGTAGAGCGCCTTAGAGAGCTTACACACGTGGTCGGGGTACCGTTCATCCTCGAAGCCAGGGGGTTGCTCCACGTACACCTCCTCCTTGATTGGCCCGTTGAGGAAAGCGCTCTTCACATCCATTTGGTACAACCTGAAAGAATGGTGAGCGGCATATGCTAGCAAGATACGAATGGACTCTAGCCTAGCCACAGGAGCGAAAGTCTCCTCAAAGTCCAAACCTGCGACTTGGGCATAACCTTTTGCCACAAGTCGAGCCTTGTTCCTCGTCACCACCCCGTGCTCGTCCTGTTTGTTGCGGAACACCCACTTGGTTCCCACAACATTTTGCTTCGGACGAGGCACCAGTGTCCAAACTTCATTGCGCTTGAAGTTGTTGAGTTCCTCTTGCATGGCCAACACCCAGTCCGGATCTAGCAAGGCCTCCTCTACCCTGAAAGGCTCAATAGAAGAGACAAAGGAGTAATGCTCACAAAAATTAACCAATCGAGACCGAGTAGTTACTCCCTTGCTAATGTCACCCAGAATTTGGTCGACGGGATGATCCCTTTGAATCATCGCTCGAACTTGGGTTGGAGGTGCCGGTTGCGCTTCTTCCTCCATCTCTTGATCATCTTGTGCTCCCCCTTGATCAATCGCCTCCACTTGAGGTACCTGTACGTCACCTTCGGTTGGGAAATGCACCATAGTTGAGGAAGAAGGTTGATCTCGTTCATCTTGTTCCTGTGGCCGCACTTCTCCAATCGCCATGGTTCGTATAGCGTCCGTCGGAACATCTTCTTCATCTACATCATCACAATCAACAACTTGCTCTCTTGGAGAGCCATTAGTCTCATCAAATACAACGTCGCTAGAGACTTCAACCAAACCCGATGATTTGTTGAAGACTCTATACGCCTTTGTATTTGAGTCATAACCTAACAAAAACCCTTCTACAGCTTTGGGAGCAAACTTAGAATTTCTACCCTTCTTCACTAGAATGTAGCACTTGCTCCCAAATACACGAAAGTAAGATACATTGGGTTTGTTACCGGTTAGTAGCTCATACGAAGTCTTCTTGAGGAGGCGATGAAGATAGACCCTGTTGATGGCGTGGCAAGCCGTGTTCACGGCTTCCGACCAGAAACACTCGGGGGTCTTGAATTCTCCAAGCATTGTCCTCGCCATATCGATTAGCGTCCTGTTCTTCCTCTCTACCACACCATTTTGCTGTGGTGTGTAGGGAGCGGAGAACTCGTGCTTGATCCCTTCCTCCTCAAGGAACTCCTCCACTTGAAGGTTCTTGAACCCGGACCCGTTGTCGCTCCTTATCTTTTTCACCTTGAGCTCAAACTCATTTTGAGCTCTCCTGAGGAAGCGCTTGAGGGTTCCTTGGGTTTCAGACTTATCCTGCAAAAAGAATACCCAAGTGAAGCGGGAAAAGTCATCAACAATAACTAAACCATACTTACTCCCTCCTATGCTCAGATAGGCGACGGGTCCGAAGAGGTCCATATGCAGCAGCTCCAGGGGTTTTGAAGTGGTCATCACGTTCTTGCTATGATGCGCTCCTCCCACTTGTTTACCTGCTTGACAAGCTGCACAAGGTCTATCTTTTTCGAAATGCACGTTAGTCAAACCTATCACGTGTTCTCCCTTTAGAAGCTTGTGAAGGTTCTTCATCCCCACATGTGCTAAGCGGCGATGCCACAACCAGCCCATGCTAGTCTTAGCTATTAAGCATGCATCTAGACCGGCCTCTTCTTTTGCAAAATCAACTAAATAAAGTTTGCCGTCTAATACACCCTTAAAAGCTAGTGAACCATCACTTCTTCTAAAGACAGACACATCTACATTTGTAAATAGACAGTTATATCCCATATGACATAATTGACTAACAGATAGTAAATTATATCCAAGACTCTCTACTAAAAATACATTAGAGATAGAATGCTCATTAGAAATTGCAATTTTACCTAATCCTTTTACCTTGCCTTGATTCCCATCACCGAATATAATTGAATCTTGGGAATCCTTATTCTTGACGTAGGAAGTGAACATCTTCTTCTCCCCCGTCATATGGTTTGTGCATCCGCTGTCGATAATCCAGCTTGAACCCCCGGATGCATAAACCTGCAAGGCAAATTTAGGCTTGGGACTTAGGTACCCAACTCATGTTGGGTCCTACAAGGTTAGTGCAAATATCCTTAGCGACCCAAATGCAAGTTTTGTCTCCCTTGCATTTTGCCCCTAACTTCCTAGCTACAATTTTCTTATCCTTTCTACAAATAACAAAGGAAGCATTTAAAGCACAATAAATTGTAGAAGGTTTATTCACTACTTTCCTAGGAGCATGAATAACATTCTTTCTAGGCATAGCATTTTTCCTAGACATATTTCTACCATGCATAAAGGAAGAACTATGAGCATCAAAATCATCATAAGCATTATAACCCCTATAAGCACTTCTATCATGATACAAAAAAGCATGGTTCTTTTTAGTGCTACTAGCCATAGGAGCCTTCCCTTTCTCCTTGGCGGAGATAGGAGCCTTATGGCTTGTCAAGTTCTTGACTTCTCTCTTGAAGCCAAGCCCATCCTTAATTGAGGGGTGTCTACCAACCGTGTAGGCATCCCTAGCAAATTTTAGTTTATCAAAATTACTCTTGCTAGTCTTAAGTTGAGCATTAAGACTAGCTAATTCATCATTCAATTTTGAAATAGAAACTAAGTGTTCGCTACAAGCATTAATATCAATATCCTTACACCTAGTGCAAATTTCAACATATTCAACACAAGAGTTGGATTTTTGTGCTTTTACTAGTTTAGCATTTAAATCATCGTTTATGCTCTTTAAGTTAGAAATAGAATCATGGCATGTTGACACTTCACAGGCAAGCATTTCATTCCTCTTAATTTCTAATGCAAGGGATTTTTGAGCCTCTACAAACTTATCATGTTCTTCATACAACAAATCCTCTTGCTTTTCTAAAAGTATATTCTTTTCATTCAGGGCATCAATTAATTCATTAATTTTGTCTATCTTAGATCTATCTAAGCCCTTGAACAAACATGAATAATCTACTTCATCATCACTAGACTCAACGTCACTAGAAGAATCATAAGTGACATCATTACGAGTGATTACCTTCTTCTCTCTTGCCATGAGGCAAGTGTGACGTTCGTTGGGGAAGAGGGATGACTTGTTGAAGGCGGTGGCGGCGAGTCCTTCATTGTCGGAGTCGGAAGAGGAGCAGTCCGAATCCCACTCCTTGCCTAGATGCGCCTCGCCCTTTGCCTTCTTATAGTTCTTCTTCTTTTCCCTCTTGTTCCCTTGATCCTGATCACTATCATTGTCGGGACAGTTAGCAATAAAATGACCAAGCTTACCGCATTTGAAGCATGATCGCTTTCCCTTGGTCTTAGCCTTGCTTGGCTGTCCCTTTCGACTTTTTAGCGCCGTCTTGAATCTTTTAATGATGAGGGCCATCTCTTCATCATTAAGACCGGCAGCCTCAATTTGTGCCACCTTGCTGGGTAGCGCCTCCTTGCTCCTTGTTGCCTTGAGAGCAATGGGTTGAGGCTCGTTGATCGGACCATTCAAGGCATCGTCGACGTATCTTGCCTCCTTGATCATCATCCGCCCGCTTACGAATTTTCCGAGTACCTCCTCGGGCGTCATCTTCGTGTACCTGGGATTTTCACGAATATTGTTCACGAGATGAGGATCAAGAACGGTAAATGACCTTAGCATTAGGCGGACGACGTCGTGATCCGTCCATCGCGTGCTTCCGTAGCTCCTTATTTTGTTGATAAGGATCTTGAGCCGGTTGTATGTTTGCGTCGGCTCCTCGTCCCTTATCATCGCGAATCGTCCGAGCTCGCCCTCTACCAACTCCATCTTGGTGAGTAGGGTGACATCATTCCCCTCATGAGAGATCTTGAGGGTGTCCCAAATCTGCTTGGCATTGTCCAAGCCGCTCACCTTGTGATACTCGTCCCTGCACAAAGAGGCTAGCAACACAGTAGTAGCTTGTGCATTTTTATGGATCTGTTCATTAATAAATGAAGGACTATCCGAGCTATCGAATTTCATTCCACTTTCCACAATCTCCCAAATGCTTGGATGGAGAGAAAACAGGTGTGTACGCATTTTGTGACTCCAAAATCCGTAGTCCTCTCCATCAAAGTGAGGGGGCTTGCCAAGTGGAATGGGGAGCAAATGAGCATTTGAGCTGTTCGGAATGCGCGAATAATCAAAAGAAAAGTTTGAGTTAACCGTCTTTTGTTTGTCGTAGTCGTCGTCCTTGTGGGAAGAAGTAGACTCGTCGCTGTCGTAGTAGACGATCTCCTTGATACGTCTTGTCTTCTTCTTCTTCCCATCTTTACGTCTGTGACCCGAGCCAGAGTCGTTGGATTTGTCATCTTTTGGCTCGTTGACGAAGAACTCCTTTTCCTTGTCGTTGATCACGATTCCCTTCCCCTTAGGATCCATCTCTTCGGGCGGTTAGTCCCTTTCTTGAAGAGAACTGCTCCGATACCAATTGAGAGCACCTAGAGGGGGGGTGAATAGGTGATCCTGTAAAAACTTAACTTACAGCCACAAACGGATGCGCAAAGACTGAGTGTGGATGATCAAGAATGCTCAAAGGTTGCTTGGTATTTCCTCCATGCGCCTAGGGGTCCCTTTTATAGCCCCAAGGCAGCTAGGAGCCGTTGAGAACACATCTGGAAGGCTATCCTTGCCTTCTGTCGTCGGGCGCACCGGACAGTCCGGTGCACACCGGACACTGTCCGGTGCCCGATTTGTTTCCATAAAAAGCTCATCCGACCGTTGCTTTCTGATGCAGATCTGCGCACAGTTGGCGCACCGGACATGTCCGGTGCACACCGGACAGTCCGGTGTTTCTTTCCGACCGTTGGCTCGGCCACGTGTCGCGCGCCGATCGCGCGGCCGACCGTTGGCCTGGCCGACCGTTGGCTCACCGGACAGTCCGGTGAATTTTAGCCGAAGTCGCCGGAGAAAAACCCAAGAGCGGCCTGTTCGGCTGAGGCAGCCTGGTGCACCGGACACTGTCTGGTGCACCACCGGACAGTCCGGTGCCCCAGACCGAAACAGCCCCTTGGCTGTACACAGCCACCTTTTTCCTTTTCTTTTTCTTCCTGTTTCTAACACTTAGACAGATATATTAGTACACAAAACCAATGTACTAAGACTTAGAAACATACCTTTGCTCTTGATTTACACTTTGTTCATCCATTGCATAAATTCACATTTTAAGCACTTGAGTTGGCACTCAATCACCAAAATACTTAGAAATGGCCCAAGGGCACATTTCCCTTTCACCTCCTACACAACTTTTTAACATAACCCACCTTCGGCACCACTTTTTAACATTTTACGTTGAGTTGATTTTTGGAAGAAATGTAGGGACTGTTTTGTAAAAAAATGACACAGGACAACCGTTGAAACTGTTGTTTTAAGTATAGTAGAGATAATCTAGATCGTGTTTATTTACCCGTTGGATTATTTACGTTAGGTTATATAATCTCACCAGATTATAATCTGAAACAAATAGATCCTTATTCTTACCTTCACTGTAGAAAAATAGTAAATTTTCGGTAGCCTATTCCGTGGCTGTTGAAAATATCATTTTTCGGTGGTTGATAGCTCGCTATAGAAAATAACTAGTTTATTATCGGTGGTCGGCTAACAACCATCGAAAACAAGATTATTTTTTGGTGGCATGTTGTTAGTCACCGAAATTAAACATTTATTTTCAGTAGTCAGCTGCCAACCGTAAAAAATAAACCGGTTATTTTCAGCTGGTTGCTGAAAATAAAGTAGTTATTTTCAACCATCAGCTCCGATCGTCGAAAACTAGCCTTATAAAGGCCTCGCCTGCATTTTCTTTCTCGTCTTTCTCCACATGCACGCTCTCGTCGCTGCCACCAAAACCCCTACCCTGGTCGTCGGCCACGCCCACACCCGTAGCTAGCGTAGCATCTTGAGGACCATATAGGTATAGTGGGGTATGGCTTGGAAATTCGTGAGCCCTGGTGTTTCGATGATTGCATGATGAGCTGCATCGATATCTACCACCTTCAAGTGTAGAAACTCTGATTCTAAGTTCTTTTAGTTACAAGGGTGACAATCGAGTTATCTGTCCCAAAGGAGTCATCGATTTTCATGTGATGATTCTATAGAAAGGCATCACACTCGGGTTCAAAGATTTCTGAGGATGTCCTATCTTTTAGAAGGTCTTGCCGGATAGCCAGAGAGGACGTTGAGACTGCTACCATCATCAATGAGAACCTAATATAGTCTTGAATAGCCCATTCTTAGATTCAGGATGATCGAATAGGGTCCTGGGCGTGGTACGTGATCTGGGTGTCAGATGTATCAAAAGTGATGGGTACTTCTGACCACCGTAGGAAACTCAGGAGCAACAAGTTCCACTGTATAGACATCTCTTGCTTTAAGCTTTTGCTTCCTCTTGGACTCCTAGGAAGCAAGGGCCCAAATTATGTATATAAATGATGTATATGATGTCTTGCATCAGCTCTAGGAACTTGTCCTTGTCATCCATGTCCAAGTCATTTTTCTTGCTTGTCTCTAGATTCTGAGTCTGAGGTTTAATTAGGTTCTTTGAGTAGATTCTCTACAAAACCCCTAATGTGTCGACAATTCTGAGTCATGTGCTTCCCATTCGGATGACAAATACACCACCCTCCATGATCTATTGGAATTTATTATTCCTGTTTGGGCGAGTAGTTTGTTGTCGTGCCCCTGGTCAACAATCATTGCGACTTGCTACTCTGATTTGCGCTTTCTGTCTTGGCCCTTCTCTAGATCGTCCTTTCACTCTATTTTTCCTTTGTCCTTATGGGATGTTGATATATGCTTGAAGACTTCCTCGCTCATGACGTACTTGTTAGCAACCTAGAAGAGGGAAGCTCGAGTGGTTAGAGCTTTACGCATGAGTTTCTGAGACAACTCTCGGTCCATGAGGTCCTTGCAAAAAACATAGATGGTCGTCTCCTCCGGCATGCTAGAGATGCCAGTCTTTACATCATGCTACCACTTGATGTAACTGTGTAGGGACTCATCTTCTTTCTGGGTGACCTGCTCAAGGTCATACTGAGTTTTCTCATGATTGCATATCATCCTAAAGTTGTTGATGAATTGTCACTTCATCTATTCCCATGAATCAATAAAATTTGCATGGAGTTTCAATAGCCACTTCTGACTATAGAGCTTTGACACATGAGCAAATAATTTGTCATAACTGATGAGTTCCCTCCTGCTGTAGTGATAGACAACGGGTAGATCTAGAGCCAATCCGATGGATTAGAGCGACGATCATATGACTCGACCGGAGTGGACATGAAATTTATTGGCCATATTACTCTGCTCAATTGGCCAGAACAATTTAACCATGAACGTCGAGAGGTCTTCTAGAGCTAACATTGTCGGGATCAGTCATAGTTGGAATCTTTAGGTTTTTCCTCATATCCGTCATTCTCCCAATCCTTTCTCTTAGTATCATCCCTGCTTAGGGTTTTTCGGTTAGCTCTCAATCCATGTAGATTGAGTGAGATTGGGTGGATTTAAATCCCAACCAAGTTAAATTTCTTCACAATTTTTTCTAATCTCATCCAATCCATAGGTAACGGGATTAACCGAACAAGACCTTAGCTGTTGGTGGTGTCGATCCAACTATACGTGGAAGTTTCTTCCATGTGGAAGAGCTCGAGCCCAGTTAGAGGCGGGTCGAGGTGGCGCCCGAGTCCCTTCACGATGATTGTGGGTGGAGAAATCATGGGGCTTGTTCTACCAATGAATCTGACTATCCTAAGATTGCTTGGGCTCGAGCCAAGTCGAATCATTTAAGGACTCAGTCGCATCATGACTCATCCCTAAAGTTGTAGGTATAAATGACCAATAAGCACGAGGCCCGCGAGTCCGGCACGAAGCTCGCTGTTTGTGCCCGGTCCGAGCCCGACACGACTAGGTTCTATGCGGGTCCGGGCCGGCCCGACACAAATAAGCGGGCCGGGCTCGAACAGGAAACT
This sequence comes from Zea mays, assembly GCF_902167145.1. NCBI lineage: Eukaryota > Viridiplantae > Streptophyta > Magnoliopsida > Poales > Poaceae > Zea > Zea mays. Next base: position 109,178,599 of record NC_050105.1, on the reverse strand, counting down.
AGGCACGTTGGGCTAGCCCGGCACGACCCATTTACCTCTAAGCCCGTTTTTTACACTAAAATGTGCTTACCGGCCCGCATAACCCGCTTTTCGACCCGTTTTTTTCGTGCTAAACGGGCCGACTCGGCCCGTTTAGGCCCATTGCGGGCCGGGCTCGGACAGGAAATTGAGCCCGCGTGCTTAGACGGCTCGGCCCGGTTTTCTAACCGTGCCTGGCGGGCCAGGCCCAAAACGGGCCAGGCTTCACCGGGCCCGAGCCTGGCCGGGCGGCCCGTTTGGCCATCTCTAGTTGTAGGGCCTCAAAACATACGGCTGCATATGCCATCATATTGTTGATCTTCTTCTGGTCTTTGTGAGCTTGTGCGTTGTGCTCGGGGAGCAGTAGCGTGAGTCTATGTAGAAGGAGTTTTACTATCATGATGTTCTGAGTCAGGGTCATTTAGACTTGTTCGTTGTGAAAGTCGACCATCTAGATCTAATCGTGGATAACTCAGACATGATCTCGTAACTCCTAGTCCTACCAATTCCTGGTTACTTCATCAGCATCATCGTTAGCATGGTTAAGTTTAGGAAATTGCCATCCAGGTGTGTAGAATTCGCCATGAAAACAAAGCAGTCTTCAAGATTATAGGAATCCAAATCTGAGTCATACTTGAGTCTATGTCCGAGGCGATGTTGAGGTAGAGTTTGAGTCTAACTCGATGTCATAAGATCAAATTGATTTGGATTTTCTGAAGTGTAGATTAGATCCTCAGAAGCTTAAACGGGGGACATCGGAGCCACCGAAAGATTTCCAATATTCTCGAGCAAATTAGCGATGAATCTAATGGTGCTGAATTTGACTTTCTCTCTCGATGTGAAACCTATGATTTCCATCAACTATGTGGTGATTAGTGTGACATTCCCTCCGTGGCGCGCCAACTGTCAAAGATTGTTCTATAGTGAATTTATGGGGTAGGTTGAGTAATAGAGAACCGAAGGTAAAATCATGAGAGACACGAAGATTTATATGGGTTCGGGCTCTTAGAATGAGGTAATATTGTGATGACCTACCTCTTGAGGCTTCCCGACCCTTCTTTTAATAGTCCATGAAGGGGCAATGTTTAGAGGGAATATATCTAGGTCGATTACAAGATAAGAATAACAACTAAGTCTATCCAAGTATATCCCGAATAATCGGGTCGCTAAATTCTATTGGTACATATGTTTCACCATTATCAACTAGGTTTTACCATATCTATATGGATATTGATCTCTTCCTCTGATTTGATAAGATTCTTGCCGTCATTGTCATCGAGGGACCCTCCTACGGATAGGATGTCCCTCTGGTCGTGTTAGCCGAGTCCCTGGGTCCTCGACCGAGCCCGTGAACCCACCTGTCATCATAACTTTCTTATGGAGCTATTCTCAGATATCGAAAGCTATTCTCAGATATACCTGTTATATATCTTTAACATATATATTATAAAAATATAATTAATGAAGAATATAATGATACTTATTGAGTACCATGAATAATATTACTTCTATATACGTTTAATTACATTTAAGATATTTTAACTATCTAAAAAATTATAATTACTTATAATTTAGGATAGAAGAAGCAGTTTATATATGGTTGTCTCCTGCCTTCTGGTGGCCACCCCTGCAATTTTTATTCCCTGCTGATGCTTGTACCCGTTGCTGAAGCTACTACTGTTTGTGGACCTATACGATCAGGGGTTATATTTAAAAGATTGAAATATGGGGTTTCAATCTTTTAAACAATATTGAGGAACCCTAGGTAAGCTTCACTCAATCGATAGTTATTGAAGAACACTCATTAATTTTCGATAATAAGTGAATATCGCTCGGTCATTAACAATAATTACTAAATATCATTCAGTAATTACTAGTGGAGTGAAACTTCATCTAAAATAGCAAATAATATATATAAGTTATATATATATATATATATAAGTTTAAATATTTGGAGCCCTTAGCTTCCAATAGCTTGGGGATGCCCTGGCCAAAGCTGTCATCCGGTTTAGCCGCACCACCTCATGCCGACCTAGGCCCAGGGCGACTATAAAAGAAGCCACATACATCCAGGGATTAGGGTTTCAGGTGTGGGCGGCGGCTGCAATCTCGTGAGGCATGAGCGGCGACGACGACGTCCTGCAGCTCGAGGCATGGGCGACGGTGACCAAGACCGCCTGAGGCATGTGCGGTGATAGCAATGTGACCGCCCACAGTGTCATCCGACGACGACAACGTCCTCCAACCTAGCAAGTCTCAGACGTCCTCCGACGATGACCACATCCGATCCAGTGGCCTCTAAGGCGTCATTCGATCCGATGGCCTCAGGGCCGCCCTCCGGCGACAACCTCCCCGATCCGTGTTTATGCCTTCCATGATTGTGTTTTATGCCTACTAGTTACACTATTTATGCATTCTATTAAGGATTTTATGATGAAAAATACGACGTCTCACACGGCTTGGTTTTTATGGTAACCATATGGATTCATGCACATTTGTTATGGGGATGTCAAACTTTACATCACGCTGAACAATATTACAGTTTTTTACGCCTAGTATTGTCACTATTTATTCTCAAAATTGAGGATTTTATGCTCAAACCTAGGGGTGGGTCCACCTGTATCTTGCATGCAGATTTTCCACGCTCACAGTGAAAAGGGACTACCTTGATTTATGGTGTTGGTAACTACCAAAAATATCAAATCCCTTAATTAACTCCCTTAATCAAATCCCCTGATTTATGGTGGCCGCATGGACGTGTGGAAGATGTTGGTTGGGAGTGAATCAACATTTACATTGTCATATAACACTATTTATGCTCAATCTTGAGGATTTTTACGATAATTAATACAACACATCAGAGTTACCAACGTCTCTCACATTGGCTCAGTATTTATGATCAAAACTGATGGTTTTTACGCATAAAACTTAAGGTTTTTATGCTCGAACCTAGAGATGCGTTCACCATTGTATCACATGCTAGTTTTTTATGTCTACCGTAATATTTGGACCAGAAACCAATCAACAAAATGTACCTGCATTAAAAATCATCTCCTGCCATAAAATTAGATCTCGCATGCGTGCCTGATCAAACCGCCCCTAATTTTCGCCACAAAATCATACTTGCCATGAAACCGCCCATTATTCTGCAGGGCTGTTGGTTGGGCTCATATTTGAACTTTTTCATCAATTATGATGCACGGTGTAGTTATTTATACATCTTTCTATAAGAATTTATGCTTTACACGATACTTGTCATCCAATTTTTGCTCGCATACAGTGGAAACAAAAATGCCAACCAAAATTTGCGCACATGTAATGAAAACTCCCATGACCCGTTATAATTATCGGATCTACCATAAAAATAGGAACTGCATGCATGTGCTTGGTGTGGGACGTGGTCTAGTGGCCGACCGATGTTTTTATGCCATCTATATGAACTATTTACGCTATTTCTTTGAACTATTTATGCAAAAAAAACAGAACCGCAATTTATGGCATGCGTTCCACGCAGAGGGTTAGGTCATGGCGGACATGTCGGGGTGGGCATGCCCAAGTAAGGTTGTGCGCGGAGGGGGGGTTGTGCATCTCGAGCGGGCAAGGGCACCATGATGTATGTGGTGGGCTTCGTGGGGGACGGGCACGAGGCATGGTAATATATATATACTACTCTATAAGACTCTAATGTAGACTGTGCACCGTGGTTCTGCCTCCCTCCCCCTCGCACAAGCCTCGCTGCCCCCCGAAATGTTGCCCATGCCTCGGCCGCCGCACGCAGCCCCGAAACCTTGTTGTCTCCCCAGTCCTCGGCGTCCCCTGTCCCGGCCGCCGTCGGCCTCAGTGATGTCCCCCACTATCCAACAAAGGTGCGCCAAGACGTCGCCGCTCACCATCCCTCTGGCCTCGCGGCTTTAGCAGCGAGAGCGATGAAGACCGTTGCAAGGACCCACCGCGCTAGATGTGCGCCCTCCGCTGCGACCTCGACCGTCGTGGCCCATTGGTGGGTCCTCCGCCCGCCACCTTTAACCGTTGTGGCTTCCCCGATGAGGGCGACAAGGACAAATCTGAGGACCCGACTCGTTGGAGGCACGCCCTCAGCTGCGTCGTCAACTACCGAGCCCGCGTCGATCGTGTCTTTCGAGATGGACTACGGATTCATGTGCTTGTCGGTCGCCGGGACATCATCGTGGCATGGCGTGGTACCATCACCCGCCTCGAGTGGGTGGCCAACCTAATGGTCAACTAGATCCGCCCTACGCGAGACGGGAGTGCCGTGCCTAGACCCCAACATGAAGGTAGATAGAGGGTTCTGCCGCTTGTGCAGGTACTCGACGCGGGTGCAGGTGCTGGCCGAGGTGCGCAAGATGGTGGAGCTGTAGCACAGGCGGGGCGAGTAGGTGAGCGTGATGGTCAAGGGCCATAGCCTGGGCAGCACCCTGGCGATGTTGTGCGCCTTCGACGTTGTGGAGACACATGCCAATGTGTCGCCGGGCGACGACAGGGTGGTGCTGGTGTGCGTGTTCTCCTTTGCCGGCCCGCTCATCGGGAACGTCGCCTTCTAGAGGCAGTTCGAGCAGGAGTTGGGTGTGCGGCCGAATTCATGGAGCGGTCCGTGCAGCTCTTCCGCGCCGACCCCAACGCCGTATGCCGCCGCCGCCAGATCCTCTCTCTTTCTCTCCAAATTCCTTCCTGCTTCATTCAGTGTGTCTGATCCTACCTAACCTGTTTCTGCGCATGTCTCTGTAGACCCGCTACGTGACCAAATATTGGCACTGCGAGGGGAAGATGTGTTCAAGGTCACCAATGACCGTGAGGTACTACCTTATCCAAGATGTATGTACTAAGATCAGATTTGCGTGTATGTTCGTTGGTTTGAAACACTGATGACTGATAGATGCTATTGCTTAGGAGCTGATCGATGATACACTTGTTATTTATGGCTTATAGAATTGGGTGATCGAGGGGTAAGATAAATCACGCACCTTGATAAGGTGGCATATTTTGCCTTTGCCTAAATCTCTCTCTCTTTCAAGCGCTCAAGGTTTGTGCAAATATGTACAAATCAATTTCTTATTATTTGGAATGTTCAATTTCCGTATAGGTAATCAGGTTCCGTAATTGAGAGGTGCTCCCATGGAACCCCATTCAACAGGTTAGACTATGGCACGAACATAACATTTTAGCGATTTGTTATGGATGACACACAGTCAGCACAAGGTTTGGGAAAAGGTAAATATGTTGGATTTAAGTATAAAGAATTCGTTGTACTTGATCATCATCGTCCAAAACTAAAAAAACTTGGATTTATCGTATTGTTGAGATGAAGGAAACATAGATGTAAGGTAAATATGTTGGATTTAAGTATAAAGAATTTGTTGTACTTGACCATCATCATCCAACACTAGAAAACCTTGGATTTATCATACTGCTAGGATGAAGGAAACAAAGATGCACAATTATCTAACCATTGCATGCCAAACATAGTAGTCATTTACTACAATTCATCAAGGATTTGCTTATTAGAAATTTGGTGTACAATTGTATTTCTTTCTTTTCTGGCTCTATGGTTGGTATTTGCCAAGCACTCATGACACGTTAACGTTAGAAAAAACAAGTAGCATTATAGAGTAATCAAAGAATTCATGGTTATTTTATAATGTAGATCTTTCTTGTTAGGTGAATATGAATTACCAAACAGTGATGAATACGCTAACTCTAGCTACTACTACTCGATGTCTGCCAATTCCATTCGACCAAACAATCGTGTGTTTGTGACCCTTCTAAGAAAAAAATCCATGTTCAGCGTAGAAACAACTGTCTGGTGAGTTTGTTCATATAGCTAAAAGTAAATGAAAATGATTGGATATTTAATCTACATATGCGAGTTCTAGTTAGATTTTGATTTGTTCTATAGAAAAAAAGCTTTCCTCTTTCAAATGGTGCTATTATGGTGGGACTTTGCTAGCAGGCATTTGAATGGTGCATTGTTTTTATGTCTGAAACTACCGAATGGTAGCTATTTATGCAGTCTGTGTCATGCCAATCTGACAATGTCCAATATTGAAACCACCCAACTACCTAAGGCTAGCTAACTGCTTTTAATCTCTGGATAGTATGCTCATATCCTTGCTGCGCTACCATCAGGGGTTAACGTTATAAGGATGCTTCTACTGAGGTTGGGACTTATGAAAAATGAGGATATGGTTAAACCGATGAACCGCTCTGGAGATTACAGGTTCACTTACATATACCATTATTTGTCATTTGATACTACCTATGCTGAACTTTCCTCTTCTTATTTTGATGCTTCAGGTCATGGCACTCTGGTAACTAAATTTTCTTTTGAATATAGGGAACTTCTCAAGGGCCCACTATATTATGCTGCTACTATAACATTTGCCATGTCTCTATTACGGAGAACCTCACCAGTTGTTATAGCACTTATATGCAACTTATGTGCTGGGAATGGAATGTTCATATATCTGCATTTCACTCTTTTGATCCAAGAATAAACCCAACATAATGTTTTAGTTCCTTAACGTAGTTACTTGAAACTGTATGCCATTAATTTGCTCCCCTTTCTTTTATAAAAGGGAAATTTGTTATATTTCTGCATATTACAAATAGTTTCATGCTACAAACATGAGAGTAATAACAGAATAAATGAACCTGCAATGCAAGGTAAATTTGTGACATATTGAGATAGACGATAATGTCTGTGTTGTTCGTTTTTATATAATCGTTGGGCACTAACATTTTATTCTCGACCTTGCTCACTGAAGTTTCATGGCGCCGACGGCCAATATGATGGAAAAAGCTTATTTATGTATAGCTAAAGGTTATCTCATCAAGTGTAGGCGTAACATTGCCTCCTCTTCCAAACTCTAATTTGATAATATCAAAATGGATAAGTGCTTTAGGTTTTATGTTTCTGTTGGGGGCCTTCGGCTTCCGAAGGTCCTCAAAAACGCGATTTAACAATGTTTCTGGAGTGTAATACATGAACAGGTACCTTCGGACTTGGATCAAAATCATAGTGTGAAGAAGTACAAGGAATACGAAGGATGGCGCATAGCCGAAGCTATGCGCAGGGGAGCTTCGGCATGATAGCAGAAAAGGAAACCGACTTAAAGATGAAAAGGCTATTTAGACCTCGATGAATTACTATAGAGTCATTAGCAAATGTAAAGGGCATGTATGCAATTTTACATGGGCTGCGTCCCATGCCTATAAATAGATGAACAGTGTTCCCGTACTGTTCACGCTGACTTGGCATTTGCTTTTGCGTCACGCTTGGACTTTTGCTTTCTTTCAAGCCGAAGGTACATCTGTAATTTGTTATCATTTCTATTTTTCCATAATAATAAAATAGAAATGAGATAATAATAATATTTAAGTGCTTATGTTATTTCTCATACTTTATGTGAATCCTTCTTCATTATTTGTTGTACTGATGAAGGTATGTCCTTCATAATCTTCGTCCGAAATTCATTATATCCCAAGGGAAATAATGCTTCGAAGGACGAAGTACTTTAACGTTTAACAATTTCTGTGTTGCCTTGTTCTTAATTCATAGCATTTAAGGACAAGTCCCCAACATTGGCGCCCACCTCTGGTGAACCCGTTTTGACCAACTTCGACAAGCATCGACCTTCGTCATGCCACCAAAGAAAGCTTCAGCAATAGGGGCTGCTGCTCTGCAGCCGCTGGACCCGAACTAGGAGACCCTTTCTCTTCGGGAAGCCCGAAGCCAGAAGAGGAAGGCCACCAGTCCAACGCCTCAGGAGGACGATTTGGACCAAGAAATCAAGAACATGGAAATGCTGCATCAACAAGTGCAAAGGGAGAAAGAAAAGATGGCCCGGCTAGCCGACCTACAAAGGCAGATAGACGAAGCCTCTGAAGAAGTTCGTCATCTTACGCAAGATGAGCAGAACCGGAGGCCCCAGTACAGAGAGCTTCACCAAGAGGGTTTCGTCAACAAGGATGACTGGTATGAGGATTTCCATCATGGAAATTTGCTTTTGATGATGCTTCTCCTCTGTCAGCAGAACTGCAGGCTACACCTTGGCCCCCGTCTTACAAACCACCTCAGCTCCCAATGTATGACGGACATTCAGATCCGAAGCAATTTCTGATGAGCTACGAAGCAACCATATCTTCATATGGTGGCAATACTGCAGTCTTGGCGAAGTCCTTCGTCATGGCAGTCAAAAATGTTGCACAGACCTGGTACTCTTCTCTTCAGCCAGGAACAATCACATCGTGGCAAAAGCTGAAGGACATGCTCATCACCAGCTTTCAAGGGTTTCAGACGAAGCCGGTCACTGCTCAAGCTTTGTTCCAGTGCACTCAAGATCATAAAGAATACCTTCAGGCGTATGTCCGAAGGTTCTTACGACTGAGGGCGCAGGCACCAACAGTGCCTAATGAAATTGTTATCGAGGCCATGATTAAGGGGCTTCGGCCAGGACCTACAGCCCAATACTTCGCCAGGAAACCCCCTCAGACCCTGGAGAAACTGCTTCAGAAGATGGATGAATATATCCGAGCAGATAATGACTTTCGGCAAAGGAGGGAGGAAGCTTACAGGTTCTCCGAAATGACCATGGGCTTCGGAGGGAGAATCCACCCTAGGCACGTCAGATCTATCCATTCTACTCAGACTGACGATAGGGGAAGTCAGCAACAAAGGCCGCAGTATTCCTCTCAAGCTTCGGGGCAGCAACAGAACTATCCTCGGCCCCCAGTTCCAAGGGGCAGAGGCGCTAGGGGCTTCGGAGGAAGGTTTGGGGATCAGCCCAGGAAAATTTACTGCCTATTCTGCGGTGAGGACAAGGGACATACTACCAGGATGTGCCATGTCACCATTCAAAAACAGAAAGAGATAGCAGAAGCTGCAACCCAGCAGAGCCAGCCGAAGCAGGTTATGCATACTGCTTCGTACCACTCACCATACATCCCAGAGTATGTGGGTAACCATCCTGTAGTTTCTGTTGCTTTGGCAAGCCAACCTCAGGCATCTTAGCAAAAGCCCCCACCTCCACCACCAATGCAACCCACTTATCCCCAGGGCCAGCAACCAGAAGGGAGTCAGCACAATCACCAGCAGAGAGACTTTAGGGAGCAGTCCGAAGCTCGCACAGTCAATAGTACTGTGCCGAATCAAAGCACATCTACTAAGATATATCCTACCTCTGAAACAGTTTTTACATTTGTTATCATTTACCTTTTCAATAAAGAGTAATCATTGAAAACTTAGTTCCTTTGTTGTTTTCAATTTCTTGTAATAGCTTCGTTATTATCATAATGAATATACCTTCTTCAAGCATCGATGAAGTTCTAAAGGTCTTGACGAAGGAATGCATTGCAAGCTTTTGTCGAAGCAACAAAAGTCGTTCTTAAGGGAACGCAGCGTAAGTTTTCTGCTCAAAAGTCGTTCCAAAGGGAATGCAGAGCTTATAGCGAAAAATAAACGCTGATACCGCCGAAATAAAAGGCGAAGAAGCTCCTAAGGGAGGCTTACAGCGAAAAATAAACGCTGATACCGCCGAAATAAAAGGCGAAGAAGCTCCTAAGGGAGGCTTACAGCGAAAAGTCAACGCTGATACACCGAAAAATGGCAAAAAGATTGTGTGTTCCACTGGGGAATGTGTGTGGGCCTTCGGCGCAAATATCATTTTGCATGACATTACATCATTACATCATGTGCATAGCATAGCATCATACATCTTATTGCATCAATGGCTCAAGAAGGGGATGCAATATGGACCTTTGGAAAGGTAGACAATGTTGACCTACAATATTGAGCTTCAGAGCTCGTTTCGAAGAAGTGCCAAGGCGCAAAATAGGTTTTCAAGAAATACAGCTTCGTCACTTTGATATGAAAAAGGAGATCCATTGTTCACAAAGCATAATGTTTTTTCGGAAATTGTATATTTTTACGGAATATGGATATTCTTCACGAAGCATGAAAAGAAGGGAAGGTGTTTTTTTTTGCCGAAGGCTCAAAAACGATATGTACGAAAAGTTTCAGGCATCGTAAAGAGTTGAATTATAAACAACTTATATATTACATTCAAAATTATAAAATATTACACATATTGTCCAGCAAATATTACATTCCAAATGTCTTTACAATAACAGCTAATCTTCTCTTAAAACTACTTCTGCAGCTTCGTTTAATAGTTGATCAACAACTTTATCCATAATAGCTTCAGCCATTTTTATAATTTCATCATCCTCTTTTGCTCTGGGGTCCGCCAATGGCTCGGCGGGCTCTGGGGGAGGAGATAGTGCGGCTGTGATGCAAAGCGTAAATAAGTTCAAAGTCATAAAATTAGAACATAAAGTCAAAAGCTATTAATCAATACCTATTCGCCTCTCGAGATCCGCACTTTTCTCAGCGGCCTCTGCTACTTCTCTAGCATCATGAATACCTTTTTCACTTTTCCTTATAATTTCTCGAGCCATCTCCCGACCGCCATTTTCCCAGATATCGGTGAAAATTTTTCCACCAACCAAGCTTGCTTCGGCCGAGGGGTCCTTTATACCTTCAATGGATAAGGTAGCTTCGGTTTGCGCCAAGGATTTCACATATTTGCAGCCTCCCCTCTCCAAAATAGCGGCAATCCCCCTAGTGTGACGGAACCTCCCAAGTAATTAGGCCCACCTACAGTTGTCCTTGTCCAACGGACATCAGACAACCCTGTAGGTGCCCCTGAACTACTTGACAAGTTCGGTATCTTTCCTTACCTTACCAGGAACGTCTCACCCATCTTGTAGACATTACAGAACATCGGAGTTGCGCAGCGGAAGCGTGGTGGGCCCATAACCCACAGGTCCCAGGATCGAAACCTGGCTCCGATACCAGCTGTGACGGAACCTCCCAAGTAATTAGGCCCACCTACAGTTGTCCTTGTCCAACGGACATCAGACAACCCTGTAGGTGCCCCTGAACTACTTGACAAGTTCGGTATCTTTCCTTACCTTACCAGGAACGTCTCACCCATCTTGTAGACATTACAGAACATCAGAGAAGAAATGCGGAAGCGAATTACATAAACTTACATTTTATTTCAAAAGTAAGCTTGAGTTATTTTTATTACAGACCAGACTAAAGTGAGTGCATAGAGTAATATTATACAAACCAGGGGAGGCACAAGACTCCTCCCGATAAGCTAAAAGCATAAGATCCTAAACGGAGGACCGAGTCCTCCCGCACTTCAGTCTTGATTTTCTTCTTTCGGAACCACCTTGGCACAGAAGTAGCAAAAGTCTGCTACTTCCTCACCTAAAAACAACAAAGGGATAAACCCTGAGTATGGAATACTCAGCAAGTCTTACCCGACTAATGAAAAGACTCTCAAGGGTATGCTGGTTATGTGGGAGTCAAGGTAAGGCTTTTCAATATTCAAAGACTCTGTTTTGCGGAAATGCTTACTAAAGTGGATCCTTAAAAAATCCAGTTTTAATTTGTCAAGTTAAGTAAAATTACCTGTACTAGAGTTCTTTCTACCCTAGTTCAATCACTGGTCCTGCACTAGCCAATTTCTTAACAAAAACCCATCATCTTTAGTGGAATGCTACGTGTAAGTCAGTGGCCAAGTCTCCATAACCGCGGAGGTACGGCGATCCGAATCGATTATACTCAGCTGAGGATCTCCAATCACACGACATATGTAGCACTTAACCCTTGCATATGTCAACCCGCCACCGGGGTTCTTAAGACCGGATCAGGTTCACGCAGACCGAGAGCACAGATACGCCACCGTCCAGCCTCTTGCCACGGAGGGTACACGCTACTCTCGCCACCGCTCCACGTCCATCTCGTGTTGTCTTATTCCGGCCTTAGTCTGCCCGAGGCAAGGCTTACCCATGACGAGGCATGTGACCAGTTAAAGGGTCCTCGGTCAGCAGGCCTACATCGAGACGGTCCTTAATCGACTCAGACGGAGACACTACACCGAGACTCTCTTCTCGTGCAAGTCACCCGCCCGGTCTCAGCTTGATCTTTTAACCCAAAAACTTGGTACCTGACAGAGGTACATCTTTTCCGATGTTGAATCCATCACGGCCGTGATGGATCCACCATCAAGTTTTATTTTTGAAAACAACCCTCCCACTTTTGCCAAACATCTTTTCTAAAACAAATCCTTTTGTTTTTCTAAAGCAATACTAAGCATAGTAAAACCTTTTTGTAAAAACAGGGTTTCAAGGAGGGTAATCAAAATCAAGGAAGGTAATGCAGGAATTGTTTAACAATCAACTCCTATAACTTAATGCAGCAAGCAAGTGAGAAAGATTTTAAAAACATCAAGGGAGGTGGCAAATGCACCGGGGCTTGCCTTCGTTAACAGGTGATTCAGGCTCGGATCCACAAATGTCGAAGTAGAAACTATTCCCGGCCTGAGTGTCCAAAGGTGGTTGCACTTGCTCTTCAGTTACTTCTATCTCTTCTTCTCGTTCTAATCATAACCATACATATGTATAAGAATGGATGCCATGGGATGCTCATGAGGATGCAAAGACAACATAAACTTATTTGTTATGTCTTGAATACAACTTTCCTTCACGGAGTTCCGGGAACTTAGGGTTTCCGGAGTCGGTAAAGGAGTTCATAGGGCAGGGGGGGTGTTTTGGGATTTGGTGATCAAACAAGGTCCAAATCAATTCAAACTTTACCCAAGGCTTCTCAATATTGATTAACACTCATATAAAAATTTTGAGCATTTTAGGACTTATCAATTATTTTCTAAAAATCTATAACCAAGACTTTTAGCTACTTTAAATACCCTAAAATTTCTTACTTCCACTAAAAATCACCAACTTATTTTTATTAAATACTATGGAAAATAACAAACCTAGGAAAATTAGTTTCACAATTTTAGCATTTCTCTACATTTTTCTACACATTTTAAAGCTCTGCTGGAAAAAGAAAAAGAAAAAGATTAAGGGGAACTGGGCCGGATTCAGCCCAGCGGCCCAAGACCAGGGAGGAAAGCGCCCGCGCGCCCGCGCGCTCTGGCGGTTTTGCACAGGGGACCTTGGGGTTTTGGTTAATTTGAAGCAGGTTTATTTACTGTGTTTCTCAGTCACTGACAACTTGCAAAAGAGACCTCCGGTTTCTGTTTCTTCGCAGGGGAGGTCCACGACAACGGCCGCGCGGAGGATGAACTCCGGTGAGGTTGTGCCGGCAAATTTAAGCAACGGCCGGTGCTCCCGAGCGGCGTACACCGGATTAAACCCTCTCCGAACGATTCCCCTAACTCAATTTCACGATTGGTAAGCTATCACGCCCTGTCCACGTGAACCGCGAACGATGAGGACAATGGTACGTGTTCCCGGTGATCCCTGGCGGTCCAGTTCAATTAAAGGGTTCGAGGGGTTTGCGAGGTACCTACGGAGGCTAGAACAAGCGGCAGAGGGACTTGAGCTCACCTGAATCGAGCTGGCCACGGTGAGGTCTTCTTCGCGGTGGCGGAGAACCAAATTGGGGGGAATTCAAAATTTGTGCTCGCTAGTGGGGGATTTGGGATGCAGGTGGGTGCGGTAGCTGCTTGGGTACATGGCGGAGCTGGGGACATGGTCAATTTATAGAGGCCGCGAGCGGTGGCCGGGGATTTGGGCGACGACGCGCGGCGGCCGGAGGTAGAAGAAGGTACTGGCGCACGTGAATTCGTGGCATCTACCGTGGCAGTTACTCCGACGAGCCACGAAGAGGCACAAGGGTTCACGACGATGTAGTGGAGGGGCTGAGCCACGCGGCGCAAGGCCGGGAGGCGGCTGTCGCCGGCGAGCATATCCACATCCGCCGTGGTGAGTGCGGTACGGCGGCCGGGATTGTTTACTGCCCGGAGTTATCCACGGCGACGATATTTTCGCGACTCCGCAGTGCTATCCAACACCCAGGCGCTAATCTCGACGCCGGCGACACGAATCACGGCGGAGAGAGCCGTCGGCGGCGAGGGACTGCCGCGCTGGCGATCTGATCCAGTCGGGCTACTGTACCATGGCGAGTGGCATTCAGACAGCCTGACAGAGCAAGTTCATAGCCATTTTTCTTCAATTTTTGCATTACAACTTTGTCATCTATCTGCACCAAAGTTGTAGGGTTACAAACCAGCTACAATCCAACTATAGAGATCAAACTCATTTGAGCACTGGATCATGCTCAAAACCCTAGCTTGAAGTCGAGGTCAGTTCACTGCTAGTCTGAAAATTCAGACATAACAGCCTGACAACCCAACTTTAGGCTTGGTTTTCTCTAAATTCTTCTTAACAACTAAGCTCATAACCTTAAGCAAAGTTGTTCTCCTATAATTGGTCTTCAACTTTGATGTGGTGACCTAGGGCAAAAACCCTATGCTTTGCAAGCTACAAAGTCCCAAAGTTGAGCCCATTCACTGATTTTCAGACTTAGAGCAAAACTCAAATGAGGTCCATTTTGCATTTAGGTCCAAAACCTTGGGTTTTGCTTTCAAGTACACATTTTTGTGAACCAAGGGACTTAAGAAACCTATTTGGTTTGGTTTTTGCACTTTAGCCCAAAAGTGGACTAATTTTGCATATAAGCCCCTAGGGTTTGGTTTAGGGTTTTCCAGGGTTCCAATTAGGGTTTCTGGTATCTCAGGGGTACAAAAGTGATTCAAATTTATTTTTAGGGTCATTTTATGACTTTTACCCTAAAGTATTTAGGTTTTCTTAACTTGGGTAAAGTTTTACCCCTATAATCCCCATTTAGGGTTAAGTTCCATAACTAGGGTTCTAGTTGCAAAACACTTAAAACAATACAACTTGTTTGAAATTTTTGCCTAGTGAATGCACTCTAGGTGTGTCAAACATATGCAATGCCAATGCTCATGATGCCATGCTCAAGTTTTAGTTATAGTAACACCAGGGGTGTTACACCTAGCACTTGAGAAGGCACATATGTCCCCACGTCCACTCAAAATTTCTTCAAAAGCTTCGGCTTCGCCGTTGATCCAGTCGATTGGACCTTCAGGATCTCCTAGTACGAAGTTGCCTTCATTCGAATATGCGCCGACGCTGGCAAAACTAGTCTTAATTGTCTCCACACATTTTATGGATTTTTCATAACATCTTTCTTTTGAAGACCGAAGTTCTGCAATCGTTTTCTCCCAATGATTTTTCCAATAATTGCTGGCGTCTCAGTCAGCTTCGGCAGTTGCACACTTTAATTTCGCTTCAGCCAGCTGTTTCTGAAGATTTTCAATTTCGCACTTCTGGGCTTCAGCTTGGGCCTTGGAAGTAGCTTCGTCTTCTTTTATTTTATTAAGCAATGAGTTTAATATTTTATCTTTCTCAAGACCTTCGTTCCTTAGCTCAATCACTTCGGAACGAAGGTTATTCAATGCCATGGTACATCCCTCGTCTTCAGCGCTTTTCTGCGCTCTGAGGGCATTGAGAGCACCTAGAGGGGGGGGGGGGGGTGAATAGGTGATCCTGTGAAACTTGAAACTTAATCCACAAAAACTTGATTAGACGTTAGCACAATAATGCCAAGTGGCTAGAGAGGAGTCTCAACAAAACACAATAACCACAAGAGACTAATCACAGAGATGGCACAGTGGTTTATCCCGTGGTTCGGCCAAGACCAACGCTTGCCTACTCCACGTTGTGGCGTCCCAACGGATGAGGGTTGCAATCAACCCCTCTCAAGCGGTCCAAAGACCCACTTGAATACCACGGTGTTTTGCTTGCTTTACTATATCCCGTTTGCGAGGAATCTCCACACTTTGGAGCCTCTCGCCCTTACACTGGAAATTCACAAAGAAGCATGGAGTAAGGGAGGGATGAGCAACACACTCAAGACAAGAAATCACAGCAACACCGCGCACACAAGTCGCAACACAACTCAACTAGAGCTCTAATTGCTATCGCAAGGAATCAATGAGTTCACAACTCAACTAGAGCTCTAATTGCTATCGCAAGGAATCAAAAGCGCGGAATCGATGTCTTAGTGCTTAGGAATGCTTTGAGAATGCTTGGTGTACTCCTCCATGCGCCTAGGGGTCCCTTTTATAGCCCCAAGGCAGCTAGGAGCCGTTGAGTGCATTCCAGGAAGGCATTTCTTGCCTTCTGTCGACTGGCGCACCGGACAGTCCGGTGCACCACCGGACACTGTCCGGTGCGGATTTCCTTCCTTATTTGGCGAAGCCGACCTTTGGCAGCCTTGGAGCCATTGGCGCACCGGACACTGTCCGGTGCACACCGGACAGTCCGGTGCCCCCTACTAGCTGTTGGTTCGGCCACGTGTCCCGCGCGGATCGCGCGGCCGACCGTTGGCTCACCGGACAGTCCGGTGAATTATAGCCGTACGCCGTTAATTACTTCCCGAGAGCGGCAAGTTCGCCTGAGCCAGCCTGGGGCACCGGACACTGTCCGGTGCACCACCGGACAGTCCGGTGCACCCAGACAGAGCTGACTTTGGCTGAACAAATCCATTTCTTCTCCAATTCGATTTCTCCTGTTTCCAGCACTTAGACACAATACATTAGTCTCTAAAACAATGTACTAAGTCTGAGAAACATACCTTTATACTTGATTTGTACTTTGTCCACCATTTGACACTTAGACACTTGTATTGGACACTAAATCACCAAAACACTTAGAAATAGCCCAAGGGCACATTTCCCTTTCAATCTCCCCCTTTTTGGTGATTTATGCCAACACAACATAAAGCAAGTAGAACAAGTATAAAATCAATTCAAATAAGAACTCAAATTTGTTTTGAATCAAATTTGGCATATATGGATCATCCTTTGTCACCACTTGGTTTGTTTTTGCAAATCAAACTCAATTTTCTATCTCTAAGTCAAACACACATGTTGAAACATAAAGAGAGATATTTCATGAGAAATTGATCAAGGATTCAAAAACTCCCCCTCTTTCCCATAATTAAGCCATTCTCCCCACAAGAGGCCAACTTTTGACAATAAGAGGCAAACAAGAGTATTTTGACAAAGACTCTAGCTCTACTATTTTCAAAACTCACAACTCACAAGTGGTAGCTGATCCATTTATTGCTTTAGCCTTATTTTCTCCCCCTTTGGCATCAAGCACCAAAACAGGATCAATTTTGGCCCTTTAACCCCATTGCCTCACCAAAATCTTCAACTAAGAGTAAAAAGGCAATAAGAGTACAAAGATGAACTTGGAAAAGTTACTCTTTCATCGGAGTGCAGTGGAAGTCTTGCATGGTCCAAGTCCACCTTTTCCCTTTCAAACCTCCTTTGAGACTAAAATAAGCAGACTCAAGCACACGGTTAGTCTCAAAGGGTCAAGTTGTAGCACATCTCCCCCTAAATTTGTGCATCACTTGCAAAGGACTTGTGAGGTCCGGGGAGTGCTTGTACAACTTGAGCACCATAAGTAAACAACAAAATGCATAAGGAACATGATCAAAGGCATAAACACATGTATGCTATAAATCAATCCAAGTTCCGCGAATCTAAGACATTTAGCTCACTACGCAACTTGCAAAAGGTCTGCTCATCTAAGGGCTTGGTAAAGATATCGGCTAGCTGGTTCTCGGAGCTAACATGAAACACTTCGATATCTCCCTTTTGCTGGTGGTCTCTCAAAAAGTGATGCCAGATGTCTATGTGCTTTGTGCGGCTGTGCTCAACAGGATTATCCGCCATGCGGATAGCACTCTCATTATCACATAGGAGTGGGACTTTGCTCAAATTGTAGCCAAAGTCCCTGAGGGTTTGCCTCATCCAAAGTAGTTGCGCGCAACACTGTCCTGCGGCAACATACTCGGCCTCAGCGATGGATAGGGCAACAGAGGTTTGTTTCCTAGAACTCCAGGACACCAGGGACCTTCCTAAGAATTGGCACGTCCCTGATGTACTCTTCCTATCGACCTTACATCCAGCATAATCGGAGTCTGAATATCCAATTAAGTCAAAGGTAGACCCCTTTGGATACCAGATCCCGAAGCAAGGCGTAGCAACTAAATATCAAAGAATTCGCTTCACAGCCACTAAGTGACACTCCTTAGGATCGGATTGAAATCTAGCACACATGCATACGCTAAGTATAATATCCAGTCTACTAGCACATAAATAAAGTAAAGACCCTATCATAGACCGGTATGCTTTTTGATCAACGGACTTACCTCCTTTGTTGAGGTCGGTGTGTCCGTCGGTTCCCATCGGAGTCTTTGCAGGCTTGGCGTACTTCATCCCAAACCTCTTGATCAAATCTTGTGTGTACTTCGTTTGGGAGATGAAGGTTCCATCCTTGAGTTGCCTCACTTGGAACCCAAGGAAGTAGCTTAGCTCGCCCATCATCGACATCTCGAATTTCTGAGTCATTACCCTGCTAAACTCTTCACAAGACTTTTGGTTAGTAGAACCAAAGATTATGTCATCGACATAAATTTGGCACACAAAAAGATCACCATCACAAGTCTTAGTAAAAAGAGTTGGATCGGCTTTCCCAACCTTGAAAGCATTAGCAATTAAAAAGTCTCTAAGGCATTCATACCATGCTCTTGGGGCTTGCTTAAGTCCATAGAGCGCCTTAGAGAGCTTACACACGTGGTCGGGGTACCGTTCATCCTCGAAGCCAGGGGGTTGCTCCACGTACACCTCCTCCTTAATTGGCCCGTTGAGGAAAGCGCTCTTCACATCCATTTGGAACAAACTGAAAGAATGGTGAGCGGCATATGCTAGCAAAATACGAATGGAGTCTAGCCTAGCCATAGGAGCAAAAGTCTCCTCAAAGTCCAAACCTGCGACTTGGGCATAACCTTTTGCCACAAGTCGAGCCTTGTTCCTCGTCACCACTCCGTGCTCGTCTTGTTTGTTGCGGAACACCCACTTGGTTCCCACAACATTTTGCTTAGGACGAGGCACCAGTGTCCAAACTTCATTCCTCATGAAGTTGTTGAGCTCCTCCTGCATGGCCAACACCCAGTCCGGATCTAGCAAGGCCTCTTCTACCCTGAAAGGCTCAATAGAAGAGACAAAGGAGTAATGCTCACAAAAATTAACTAATCGAGACCGAGTAGTTACTCCCTTGCTAATGTCACCCAAAATTTGGTCTACGGGATGATCCCTTTGAATCGTCGCTCGAACTTGGGTTGGAGGTGCCGGTTGTGCTTCTTCCTCCATCACATGATCATCTTGTGCTCCCCCTTGATCACACGCCTCCTCTTGATGAACCTGTTCATCGTCTTGAGTTGGAGGATGCACCATTGTTGAGGAAGAAGGTTGATCTTGCTCCTTTTGTTCCTGTGGTCGTACATCACCAATCGCCATGATTCGTATAGCGGCTGTCGGAACATCTTCTTCATCTACATTATCAAGATCAACAACTTGCTCTCGTGGAGAGCCATTAGTCTCATCAAATACAACGTCGCTAGAGACTTCAACCAAACCCGATGATTTGTTGAAGACTCTATACGCCTTTGTATTTGAGTTATAACCTAACAAAAACCCTTCTACGGCTTTGGGAGCAAATTTGGAATTCCTACCCTTCTTCACTAGAATGTAGCATTTACTCCCAAAAACCCGAAAATACGAAACATTTGGTTTGTTACCGGTTAGTAGCTCATACGACGTCTTCTTGAGGAGGCGATGAAGGTAGACCCTGTTGATGGCGTGGCAAGCCGTGTTCACGGCTTCTGACCAAAAACGCTTGGGGGTCTTGAACTCTCCAAGCATCGTCCTCGCCATGTCTATAAGCGTCCTGTTCTTCCTCTCTACCACACCATTTTGCTGTGGTGTGTAGGGAGCGGAGAACTCGTGCTTGATCCCTTCCTCCTCAAGGTACTCCTCCATCTGAAGGTTCTTGAACTCGGACCCATTGTCGCTCCTTATCTTTTTCACCTTGAGCTCAAACTCGTTTTGAGCTCTCCTTAGGAAGCGCTTGAGGGTCCCTTGGGTTTCAGATTTATCCTGCAAAAAGAATACCCAAGTGAAGCGGGAAAAGTCATCAACAATAACTAGTCCATACTTACTTCCTCCTATGCTTAGATAGGCGACGGGTCCGAAGAGGTCCATATGTAGCAACTCCAGAGGTCTTGACGTGGTCATCACATTCTTGCTGTGATGCGCTCCTCCCACTTGTTTACCTGCTTAACAAGCTGCACAAGGTCTATCTTTTTCGAAAGTAACATTGGTTAGACCTATCACGTGTTCTCCCTTTAGAAGCTTGTGAAGGTTCTTCATCCCCACATGTGCTAAGCGGCGATGCCACAGCCAGCCCATGCTAGTCTTAGCAATTAAGCATGCATCTAGACCGGCCTCCTCTTTTGCAAAATCAACTAAATACAGTTTGCCGTCTAATACACCCTTAAAAGCTAATGAACCATCACTTCTTCTAAAGACAGACACATCTACATTTGTGAATAGACAATTATATCCCATATTGCATAATTGACTAACATATAACAAATTATATCCAAGAGACTCAACTAAAAACACATTAGATATAGAGTGCTCGGATGAAATAGCAATTTTACCTAACCCTTTTACCTTGCCTTGATTCCCATCACCGAATATTATTGAATCTTGGGAATCCTTGTTTTTGACATAGGAGGTGAACATCTTCTTCTCCCCCGTCATATGGTTTGTGCATCCGCTGTCGATAATCCAGCTTGAACCCCCGGATGCATAAACCTGCAAGGCAAATTTAGGCTTGGGTCTTAGGTACCCAACTCTTGTTGGGTCCCACAAGGTTAGTCACAATTGTCTTAGGGACCCAAATGCAAGTTTTGTCTCCCTTGCATTTTGCCCCTAATTTTCTAGCAACTATCTTCCTATCCTTTCTACAAATAGCAAAGGAAGCATTTAAAGCATGATATATTGTAGAAGGTTCATTAACTTTCCTAGGAACAATTACAACATTTCTCCTAGGCATATGAACAAAATATCTCTTCGACATATTTTTACCATGCATATAGGAAGAACTAGAAGCAAACATGGCATGAGAGTCAAAAGCATCATAAGCATTACAACTCCTACAAGTCTGTCTTCTATCATGGTACATAAAAGCATGGTTCTTTTTAACACTACTAGCCATAGGGGCCTTTCCTTTCTCCTTGGCGGAGATGGGAGCCTTATGGCTTGTTAAGTCCTTGGCTTCCCTCTTGAAGCTAAGTCCATCCTTTATTGAGGGGTGTCTACCAATCGTGTAGGCATCCCTTACAAACTTTAGCTTATCAAAATCACTCTTGCTAGTCTTAAGTTGGGCATTAAGACTAGTCAATTCATCATTCAATTTGGAAATTGTAACAAGGTGTTCACTACAAGCATCAATGTCAAAATCTTTACACCTATTGCAAATCGTAACATGTTCTACACAAGAGTTAGATTTACTAGCTATCTCTAACTTAGCATTCAAATAATCATTTATGCTCCTTAAGCTAGAAATTGTCTCATGGCAGGAAGATAGTTCGCAAGGAAGCATTTTATTTCTCTTTATTTCTAAAGCAAGGGATTTTTGAGCTTCTACAAACTTATCATGTTCATCATATAAGAGATCCTCTTGCTTTTCTAGCAATCTATTCTTATCATTCAAAGCATCAATCAGTTCATTTATTTTATCTATCTTGGTTCTATCTAGACCCTTGAATAAACATGAATAATCTATTTCATCATCACTAGACTCATCCTCACTTGAAGAAGCATAAGTACTAGTGTTACAAGCGCTTACCTTCTTTTCCCTTGCCATGAGGCAAGTGTGATGCTCGTTGGGGAAGAGGGATGACTTGTTGAAGGCAGTGGCGGCGAGTCCTTCGTTGTCGGAGTCGGACGACGAACAATCCGAGTCCCACTCCTTGCCAAGATGTGCCTCGCCTTTTGCCTTCTTATAGTTCTTCTTCTTCTCCCTCTTGTTCCCTTGTTCCTGGTCACTATCATTGTCGGGACAGTTAGCAATAAAATGACCAACCTTACCACATTTGAAGCATGAGCGCTTCCCCTTTGTCTTGGTCTTGCTTGGCTGCCCCTTGCGACCCTTCAGCACCGTCTTGAAGCGCTTGATGATGAGGGCCATCTCTTCATCATTGAGCCCGGCCGCCTCAACTTGCGCCACCTTGCTAGGTAGCGTCTCCTTGCTCCTCGTTGCCTTGAGAGCAATGGGTTGAGGCTCATGGATTGGACCGTTCAACGCGTCGTCGACATATCTCGCCTCCTTGATCATCATTCGCCCGCTTACAAATTTCCCAAGAACTTCTTCGGGCGACATCTTGGTGTACCTAGGATTTTCACGGATATTGTTCACCAAATGTGGATCAAGTACAGTAAAGGACCTTAGCATTAGATGAACGACGTCGTGGTCCGTCCATCGTGTGCTTCCGTAGCTCCTTATCTTGTTGATGAGGGTATTGAGCCGGTTGTATGTTTGGGTTGGTTCCTCTCCCCTGATCATTGCGAATCTTCCAAGCTCGCCTTCCACCAACTCCATTTTGGTGAGTAAGGTGACGTCGTTCCCCTCATGTGATATCCTGAGGGTGTCCCAGATCTGCTTGGCATTATCCAAGCCGCTCACCTTATGATACTCGTCCCTGCACAAAGAGGCTAACAACACAGTAGTAGCTTGTGCATTTCTATGAATCTGTTCATTGATAAACATAGGACTATCCGAGCTATCAAATTTTATTCCACTTTCCACAATCTCCCATATGCTCGGATGGAGAGAGAACAGGTGACTACGCATTTTGTGGCTCCAAAATCCGTAGTCCTCTCCATCAAAGTGAGGAGGTTTGCCAAGTGGAATGGAGAGCAAATGAGCATTTGTACTTTGCGGAATACGAGAGTAGTCAAAAGAAAAGTTCGAATTAACCAGTTTCCTTCTCTCGTAGTCGTTGTCGTCGTTGTCCTTTTGGGAAGAAGTGGACTCGTCGCTGTCGTCGTAGTAGACGATCTCCTTGATGTGCCTTGTCTTCTTCTTCTTCCCATCCTTTCGTTTGTGGCCCGAGCCCGAGTCGGTAGGCTTGTCATCCTTCGGTTCGTTGGCGAAGGACTCCTTCTCCTTATCGTTGATCACAATTCCCTTCCCCTTAGGATCCATCTCTTCGGGCGATTAGTCCCTTTGTGAAGAGAACGACTCCGATACCAATTGAGAGCACCTAGAGGGGGGGGGGTGAATAGGTGATCCTGTGAAACTTGAAACTTAATCCACAAAAACTTGATTAGACGTTAGCATAATAATGCCAAGTGGCTAGAGAGGAGTCTCAACAAAACACAATAACCACAAGAGACCAATCACAGAGATGGCACAGTGGTTTATCCCGTGGTTCGGCCAAGACCAACGCTTGCCTACTCCACGTTGTGGCGTCCCAACGGACGAGGGTTGCAATCAACCCCTCTCAAGCGGTCCAAAGACCCACTTGAATACCACGGTGTTTTGCTTGCTTTACTATATCCCGTTTGCGAGGAATCTCCACACTTTGGAGCCTCTCGCCCTTACACTGGAAATTCACAAAGAAGCACGGAGTAAGGGAGGGATGAGCAACACACTCAAGACAAGAAATCACAGCAACACCGCGCACACAAGTCGCAACAAGAGCTCACAACACAACTCAATGAGTTCACAACTCAACTAGAGCTCTAATTGCTATCGCAAGGAATCAAAAGCGCGGAATCGATGTCTTAGTGCTTAGGAATGCTTTGAGAATGCTTGGTGTACTCCTCCATGCGCCTAGGGGTCCCTTTTATAGCCCCAAGACAGCTAGGAGCCGTTGAGTGCATTCCAGGAAGGCATTTCTTGCCTTCTGTCGACTGGCGCACCGGACAGTCCGGTGCACCACCGGACACTGTCCGGTACGGATTTCCTTCCTTATTTGGCGAAGCCGACCGTTGGCAGCCTTGGAGCCGTTGGCGCACCGAACACTGTCCGGTGCACACCGGACAGTCCGGTGCCCCCTACTAGCCGTTGGATCGGCCACGTGTCCCGCGCGGATCGCGCGGCCGACCGTTGGCCCGGCCTACCGTTGGCTCACCGGACACTGTCCAGTGTACACCGGACAGTCGGGTGAATTATAGCCGTACGCCGTTAATTACTTCCCGAGAGCGGCAAGTTCGCCTGAGCCAGCCTGGGGCACCGGACACTGTCCGGTGCACCCAGACAGAGCTGACTTTGGCTGAACAAATCCATTTCTTCTCCAATTCGATTCCTCCTGTTTCCAGCACTTAGACACAATACATTAGTCTCTAAAACAATGTACTAAGTCTGAGAAACATACCTTTATACTTGATTTGTACTTTGTCCACCATTTGATACTTAGGCACTTGTATTGGACACTAAATCACCAAAACACTTAGAAATGGCCCAAGGGCACATTTCCCTTTCAGGCATTGCTAAGAATAAGGCCCTGCAAAAGGAATGTGGTATTAAAAAATAAGCACACGAATTTTTTAAGCACAAAAAAGGTATTCTCACCTATAAGCTGTTATACGCCAAACTGTCGGCCAATTCATCTTTTGACAAAACCGAGAGCCCGTCTTCTAGAGTTGGGAATCCGAAGCTTCTTGCCATCTTCTGGCAGACAGAGATCTCCTTGCTATCTGGGAGACAATACAAGAAGTCTTCTTCTCCGCTGCCATTGAATATCAACGCCCCTTTTGGATATTTTAATTTCTGGGCATAATGATGAGCTTCTCGCTTTTCCTCTTCAGATAGCATTTTGCCCGAAGCATGTCGTACAATATAATCAGGCAATTTGGAAGATGCTTCGGGAGTTGAAGAGAGAGTTTTTTCAGACAGAATTTGCTTTAAAGTTTCCTTTGTAGTTACTCCTTCGGTTTCCAAGGATTTCTCCTTGGCAGACCCTGAAGTTCCAGTTTCGATTTCAGCCTGGTGCTTTGTAGCTTTGGCTCCAGAGGCTGTTGTTTCAATCTGAGCTTTTTGAGCTTCGACAATTTTTCTCGGAGTAGAGCTTGAAGTCTTTATTGTCTCTAGTACATCTAGAACATTAACCATCCTTTTCCTTTTGGGGGTCACCATTGGACCTTTCTGAGTTTGTGGCACTCCAACTTCTGCCGAAGGGCTTAAAATTTCTGATATTTTTGTCCCTTCAGCTTTCGGCTCTTCAATTCTCTCAGCCTTCGGTGTTGTAGTCAGCTCTTCAGTTTTCTGCACAGGTATAGGTTTTTTGGCTTCAGTAGCCGAAGAAGCCTCGCCGACAAACTCGGGCACTATGGCTGGCTTAATGTAACGTGGCTGGTGGGTAAGAACCTTCACCTTTTTTCTCTTCGGCGTTGGCTCATTAGGAGCGGCCGAAGCAAATTCCTTCACAGAAACTATACCTTTTCTTTTCTGACCCCGTAACGGGTAGCGATAGTCAGGATAGACGAATCCAATAGCATCGAAAACTCTGTTCAGCCTCTTCTTTTTTCGGCCTCCGAAGGTCGCTGATAGCGCAGTATCTTCTGCCTTTGAGTATGGCCCAAGCAGTTCATCGCTTGTGGCTTCAATACATTTCAGCCAATCATCATCTGGCTCGACAAATTTATCCTCGTATCTGAAGGTGAACTTCATCCTAATCAGCCCACCTTCGTCAGGCTTGGTGATAGTTTCTTTTGGCATTTCCCACTTTTCTACAAGTGGCCATACTCTGAAGGCTATATGCTCCTGAACTAAATCCCTTGTCCCAATGAAAGAGCAAACTACGCCGAAGGCCCTCTAGCATTATTCGACTGCCTCGTCAACTTCCACCTTCGGTTTTTGGAGGCCAAAGCGCTGCCAGATAGGGCGCATGATGATATCTTTAATATCTTCTCGTGCCTTCAAGTCGTTTTTCACATAGAACCATTCCTTCATCCAGTCTCTAGGCCATCTCTTCCGAAAAGTCGGCACGGGACAGCTTGACCCAGAGCGAACACCGAAGCTATAACAGCCAAAATTGTTGTGATATTGCTCTTTACCCCAGAGTTTCGTCTCATACACTAGCTCGTGTATAATGCAAAAACTTTTTGCATTCGGCTCCGAACCCTGGCTCTTCACGGCCCATATGAAGATTCCCATTCTTATTATAGCTTCGGGAGTAAGTTGATGAAGGAAGACCTGATATATCTTTAGAACTTCAACCACAAATCTGTTTAAGGGGAACCAAAGCCCAGCTTTAAAAAAGCTTTGGAAGATCACGACTTCATTATCTTCGGGAGTTGGCACAATCCTCTCTCTGTCATCTGCTCTCACAGTAGACATGTCTCGAAAATATCTCCCCCTCATGTTATCAAGATGACTTTGTTTAGTACTCAATTTTCCGAAGACTGAGTGGCTTGGCCGCCATGGTCAATCTTGGGAGTCTTCACCTCCACTTTCTACATCGTAACTATCACTTTCACCAGTATCTTCAGATAAGCCTTCTAAAATTTCTCTAGTAATCTTCTCTGTATTTGTTTTCGCTATCGATTCAATGAAGCCCAGATTTTTCTCCTCAGAAAGGCTCAGTTTCATTTCGGCAACAACTTTCTTTTCCTGAGACATCTCTTCGAAAATGCTGAAAATGTGCTCGCACAGCCGAAGCTAAAAAATCTAGAAAGCTGGGCAAGCGTTTGTAGGCAAAGAGCTATTTGAGCAGGCAAAGTAGATGGCAAGAAAGCGTACAAAATGAGTTCGCGGTCGGATCATATTTATACGCCCAGGGCGATGCAAATGGGAGGGTCCCGCTTGTCATTGACTGTTGCTATTCTAGCAAAGGGAAGGTGTTTTTTCGGACCTTCGGCTTAGGGCCTTCGTCCATATCGCAATCGGAATTTATAATCCTAACAAATTAATATTGCGAGGGGCTACTGTTGGGGGCCTTCGGCTTCCGAAGGTCCTCAAAAACGCGATTTAACAATGTTTCTGGAGTGTAATACATGAACAGGTACCTTCGGACTTGGATCAAAATCACAGTGTGAAGAAGTACAAGGAATACGAAGGATGGCGCAGAGCCGAAGCTATGCGCAGGGGAGCTTCGGCATGATAGCAGAAAAGGAAACCGACTTAAAGATGAAAAGGCTATTTAGACCTCGATGAATTACTATAGAGTCATTAGCAAATGTAAA
Organism: Zea mays; assembly: GCF_902167145.1. Taxonomy (NCBI): domain Eukaryota; kingdom Viridiplantae; phylum Streptophyta; class Magnoliopsida; order Poales; family Poaceae; genus Zea; species Zea mays. The sequence goes on along the minus strand of NC_050105.1, from coordinate 109,151,549 downwards.
GGGCATGGATGTAATTTTACATGGGCTGTGTCCCATGCCTATAAATAGATGAACAGTGTTCCCGTACTGTACACGCTGACTTGGCATTTGCTTTTGCGTCACGCTTGTACTTTTGCTTTCTTTCAAGCCGAAGGTACATCTGTAATTTGTTATCATTTCTATTTTTCCATAATAATAAAATAGAAATGAGATAATAATAATATTTAAGTGCTTATGTTATTTCTCATACTTTATGTGAATCCTTCTTCATTATTTGTTGTACTGATGAAGGTATGTCCTTCATAACCTTCGTCCGAAATTCATTATATCCCAAGGGAAAAAATGCTTCGAAGGACGAAGGACTTTAACGTTTAACAATTTCTGTGTTGCCTTGTTCTTAATTCATAGCATTTAAGGACAAGTCACCAACAATTTCTTTGTTCTATTTCTTCAGTACATGAACAAGTCATTTGAAATGGTGAGGGTACATTTCTTTAAGTAAATGGCACATTGATGCAGGTTTAGGGTTTAGGGTTTCATTTATCCCAGTTGATAGATGTCCTAGCTTTGATTCATTTGTTATAGTGGAACTCCAAGTTGATAGATGTCCTATCTTCAGGTTATTGCAGGATGCTGGCATAACAGATCTGACGCAAGTTGCATGGTAAACACTGCTTTTTTTAACAACATGATACATTGTCTTGTTATTTCTATGTATTGTTTCTAATAGTAGCCAGGTTATATCCTTAGCAACAAGTTGTTAGAGTACCTAATTTGTTTGTCTCATTGTGAGCAATATGAAACAGTAACAAACACAAATGTTCCTCTGGAAAGTTTGGGTGACATGCGACAAACAATTATATTTCCTAAACAAACAACCCTGAACCAAAGGTCAGTTCTTACACCCCTGCCCCCTTGCTCCCGGTGTCAGGCTTCTACTTAGGAATGTGAATCCTGGGATGCTCCTTGTGGTGGATTGCGCTCTCGCAAGTACCTGAACACTAATGTGAAGCTCCACAGCATTAGGTTAGGTTTTGCTTGCGGGAAGAGGAATATGAACGCTGACTAATCCTACTGGTAACATTTTCTCTTGTGTGTAGACCTGTCCTCTGCTTCTCAGGGTTTTCACAAGAGTAAGTGTGTCTTCTTGTTTTTGTCCCAGCGAATGCATTTATTGGTTACTCCTAAGAACCTGTAATATACTTGATTTAGTTGTTTGCGTTGCTACTGCAACTTTTTTAGTCGAATTTGTTGTACCTATATAAAAATGTAATTTACTACCAGTTTACTTACGCTGGGACTGCTACTCTGTAGAAAGCACCGTAGTAATATCATTGATACATCTATTTACACCTTGAGGAAAGTAGGGTGCCATATAATAACATACCACTGGGTTTGAGCAATGGCTATTGAGCCCTATGTCAATAGCACTTTAAATCTTATAAGTGCATTATAATTGTTTTACCATTTGTTTTGACAAACAGTAAAATAGGAATTGTTTTGTTCATTCTTCATTCATTGTTGACAAGTTTGTTGTGAGAAAATGATAAAGTTGTACCTATTCTGTTGTCTCCTTTTACCCTTTTCCCATGCTTATATCAACTGTAATAAACAAGTTGTTTTTAAAAAGATTTTATTTCAGATCACTATTCTACAATAGAGAATAGATGGCAAAACTGACCTTTTTGGTTTTCTGTATGTACATCTTATGCCAAACTCCCAAACTTAATAGATGAGATTACTGGTATTGGTAATCATGTAATTTTTTCTTCGTGTTTCTATTTCTCCTGTATGCTTTAATTTATGTGCCGTTGCAACGCACGAGCAACTAACTAGTATATATATATATATATATTAGGAGCCTTGGGCTTTTAATAGGTACCGGAAGCCCCAGCCACCCGTGTGGACCACACTCAACAACCAGGTGCATGCGCTCTGATGCGTCCTCCACCATGCACCAGGTCAAACCTCCCCTCATACGCGTATCAATCAAACCCTCTGGTCCCCACATTACCATTTGCAAGCGAAAATTTTGAAAGTCAGACACACAAATTTAGGAAATGGATTGACATGTATGGAAACAAAAATTCTGATTTAAATGCTTTATTCCATCCATAAATATAGGATCTCTATAATATCTATGCAGCTAACTCCTTAGAACCAGTTTATGATAGATACTACTACTAATTATGCTACACGTTATAGGTATTTATGCAATACGATACGCTGCGTAAAAATTAGTTTCCTGCTGCATGTACACAAATTTAGGATGACAAGAACGCGTATTGAGAGGAAATGAATTGACATACATGAAAACAAAAAAATCTGATTTAAATGCGTAAACGAGTGTGTTACCTTTTTTGTGAATTTTTGTAGCGGTTTAAATACGTGAATTTTTGTGAATCTGATTTAAATGCGTAAAATTTAGTTTCCACAAATTTTAGTAGCGGTTACCTTTTTCTGAATTTTTGTTTCGTTGCGTAAACGAGTGTGTCGTAAATATCTTATACATATGGAGTAAATGGTAGGAACCCAATATACACACTGGGTTAGGTAATGATATAATGCATAAAATCAATAAACGTTTGCGTAAAATGTGAATAGAAATATCATAAATAGACAATATATGGAAGGGGAGTCATGAACTGAAATGTATGTTGTAAACACCTATTGACATTGGCATAAATATGTATATAAAGTCGCATAAAAATAGGGCCGCCACTGGCGGAACCGCCACCTCGCCTCTTGTAATACCCCTGGTGTTTGTATTCTGCTCGACAACGAGTATGGATTTAAGCACGCAATATCAGTGGATAAAACGGATGCTAAATTCTAATCATCTTCGCCTATCGCGATTTTAATATCACATCTGTTTCGTCGGTCGCGAGTTTGACATCGTTTTTATCTATCCGGGCTCTTCCTAAATTTTCGTGATGTTCAGAACATAGTTGTCCCAAAAATCGGTGCGTCCGGTGATTATTTAAAATTCATCGCTCGCACGGATACAAATTCGGAAGCCCGACTCACTCGGATGATTTTTATCCCTGGCAAATTAATTTGAACTCGACGACTAAAATGTTCGGGGTAAAATAATTCGAATCGCGTGAAATCTTGCGCGAGGTTATGACCCAATTTATTCTTCAGCACACTGTTTCGACGACGAAATCGCGTATACATTCGCAGATATGGTTTTGGCTAATTTCGGTCGAATCACGCAGAACAAATTATCAGTACCGAAATCAGTTTATTTCGGTCTGTCGTTTCTCGCCCGGATCCAAATCTTCGGATATGAGCAATGGTTAAATGATTTGGTTCGCTAAATTCGGACTGACGTGTGTTGGATTTAAAATTCGAGAGTAAACTTGAGTCAAACACGAATTGTTCAAAATATTGCAGTATAAATTCTAATCAAGATGAATCATAGCCATAAGATTCAAACTTGGAATAATTCTTGTGCTAAAAATACATCGGAGAGAAGATAATATATATTTTTAAAAAAAGAAGAAAAGAAAAAAAGGGAAAATATCCCACACGTCCCAGATATTAAGCCGCCGCACTGCTCCTAGTTAAAAAAAATCTCGCCGCTGATTCTTCTCCTCCTTATCTAGGGATGGCAATTGGACCCGTGGGTATGGATACCCACGGGTTTCGTACCCGGTGCACATGGATACGGGTTGGAAAACTCACCCGTGGATCCTACCGGGTCGGGTACCCGAAATACATCGTGTAGGGTACGAATTGTATATTTTACCCATGAATATCCACTGGATACCCGAAATATTAATTTATAATTTTACATGTTGTGTTTTTGGCCCATGAAGCAAAGAAAAGAAGCCCAAAGTAGTGAACCGGCTAACCCTAACTCCCTAAGTTCCCTTCCCGGCCGCCCACCCCGCCAGGCCACCACCCGTGACCCACCAGCGCCCTGCCCCTGCGCCCAGAGCCCCAGCTGCCACTCGGCACTTCGGCAGCCGCCACCCTAACCCAGCCCCGCCTAGCCGCCACCTGTCCAGCCCGCTGCGGCGCTGCCCCGCTCCTGCCCCGAGCGGCCGAGCTGCGCGACCTGCGCCTGCGCTTGCGCCCCCAAGCTGCGCGCGGCGCGCCTGCGCCCCTGCGGCGTCCCTGTCTCGTCCGCCCGTCCCCGAGGCCCGACCGCCCGAGCTGCCTGCGCTCCTCGGCTCCTGCGCCGTCCGCCCGTCCCCAAGGCCCGAGCTGCGAGCCTGCGCCTGCGCGCCTGCGCCGTCAGACCCTCAGGTACTCAGTAGCTCAGTACTCAGTTAGAAGCCCAATGTCAACTATGATTTGTGAACTGGACGTGTACTATGAGTCTATGATTTGTGAACTGAACGTGTACTATGATTTGTGAACTGTACTATGCAACGGCATCCCTGTCTCGTCCGCCCGTCCCCGAGGCCCGACCGCCCGAGCTGCCTGCACTCCTCGGCTCCTGCGCCGTCCGCCTGTCCCCGAGGCCCGAGTTGCGAGCCTGCGCCTACGCGCCTGCGCCGTCAGACCCTCAGGTACTCAGTAGCTCAGTACTCAGTTAGAAGCCCAATGTCAACTATGATTTGTGAACTGGACGTGTACTATGAGTCTATGATTTCTGAACTGAACGTGTACTATGATTTGTGAACTGAACGTGTACTATGATTTGTGAACTGTACTATGATATGTGAACTGGACGTGTACTAGTCATGAACTGTACTATGAATCTATGATTTGTAAATTGGTGATGTTGCTTATCAATTTCACATGTTGTGATGTTGTTCATTAACTCCCATCTGTCATAAACTGTGTTGCTCATCAATTTACATGCAGATTTATATTTTATAGTAGCATATCCACCGGATACCCGATACCCGACGGATACCCGATGGATACGGGTACGGGTCCATTTGTTTACCCAATTGACTTGGTGGGTATGAATATTTATATAAGGGTCGGATATGATATCGGGTCGGATATTATCATACCCGAACACAACCCGACCTGCTCCGCTACCATCCCATCCTTATCCCTCTCACGCGAGCTTCTCTCTCCCCTTAGATTTTTCCACTGCGCGGCGGCTTTATCTCCAGTTTCCCACGCCCAGGAATTTTCTGCTCCCTGATGCGCGCGTCTCTCCCTGCTCTCCTCTCTGCCGGCGCCCAAGCTCCTTGCTCCTCCTCCCCATTTCCTTCAAGCCCACCGCGCCAGCTCTCTGTCACGCCCTGGCTCGGATCCAGCACCCGAGCGCCCCGCTCAACTCCCATGGCCGCGCGCGCGTTCCTCTGCAGGTCGCGCACCAGGATCCTTGCCGGTGCCCTTCCTCGCCGTGGAGCTTCGTCACCGGCGCGTCCCCCTGCTCGGTCTCAAGTCCTTGCGCGTCTTCCTCCCTGAGTCCTACTATGCTCACCATGGCCGTCGCGCCTGCTTCCCCTACTCGGATTTGGTCCGTGCCCCGGGCTCCCATGGCGCACCCGACTCCAGCTCCAGCGCACAGCCGAACTCCCCTGCGCAGTGTGTGCCTCCCTGTTTCTTGGTTCCGACTTGCCGGCGTTTCTCCCTGTTCCCTGCGCCGCGTCCCTGGTTCCGGTCCCGGCTCGTCGTTCTTCCCTGCGCACACGCAGCCGTGTCCCTATGCTCGCCGTGGTCGGTTCCTGTTCGCGCCACGATTATCTCCCAGCTCCCTGCCATGCGCTCGCCCAGCTCGGATTTCACCGCACACTCCTTAGTTTGACACCCGGTGCTTCTCCATGGATGGCCGATGCTGCTCCATCGGTTCGCGCTCGCCGTGCCTGGCCGGAGCTTTTCCCTGCGTTGCACGCATTCCGTCATCCTTTGCTGTGACTTCGTACCGTGAAGTTTCCCTGCACGCATCGAGCTCCCGCGCCGAATCCTTTTTCAGCTCGCCCGGCGTCCAGCCTGCTCTGCTCGCCCGTGTCTGCTACTCACTAGTGATAGTCTGTCGAACCTCGTTCTTCCCTGCTCAACCTCGTCAAACCCCGAATCTCGGACGTCCCGAATCTCGGACGTTAGACAAAAATAAGCGAGGACCATGTGCATCGCTTACCAAGTGCTCGGTCAAATACTTCAATCGAAGGTCGTCATCGTTTCGTGCATCCTTAAAGAATACAAAACGTCGGGTGAAGACGAAGCTAGCAGTGTGACGTTCACCAAGTGCTCAACACAAGGGCTGAACTGGAATCCTTACCGTGCTCGCGGATAGCGCGTCAAGTTTAGTCGTGGGTAAGCCGATTTATATTTCTGTTAGTTTAATTAATTGGTTTGATAGATTGTGTACATAAGTAGAGAGTGGTCGTGTCACGTGGAACTTAAGTTTAAAATAATTATTGTGTGAGGAGTGGTTAATAAATAATAGGTCTAGTGTCCCGCTCATATAGCTGGTAAATACGGTCATGGTTGATTGTGCAAGTGTATTGTTTAAGAACGTCGATGCCCTGCTTAATTAGTTAACTTATTCTAGGTTTAGTTGGTGATAAGCATTTTCAGATTTTCTTGTGTCAAATGATAGTGGTCATATTATGCTGACTAGGTAAAAATATATGTAGTAATATGAATCTGTTAATAAATCATAAAATAAAGTAGAGCGTGTGTATATTTTATTGTATTGCGATGTATGCGCTACCTCCGAATAGGCTAGAAAGGCGTAATTATTATAATTAGTCGTACATCGCTAGCTAGTATTTGCTTAATGTTTTGTTATAAGTGTTTCATTCTCTTCGGTGTAGATATCTATCTTATACTCTTTATACTCATGCTCATACATGTGCATCATGTATCTCATGAGGTACGATAAATAATTGCATGATGCGGAAGATGAGCCAAGTCGACCCCAAGCGCGGGCTGCTCCGCATGGCGATGCTGATGGACGAACCTGCCTGATCAAGTGCCAGGACAAGGATGATCGTCAAGTGGACATCGCTTAACAAACACTAACCTAGTGTTATTCAGACAAGCCCCGGTGCATTTGCCACCTCCTTGTGTTTTAAAATTTTTATCACCTTGTTTGATGCATTAGGTGATAGGAGTTGTGTGCTAAACCGTTGATGCATTTCCTTCCTTGGAAAATTGAATACCCTTCCTTAATACCCTTTTACAAAAAGGATTCTTGATGCTTAGCCTTGCTCTAGAAAAACAAAATGTTTTGTTTTAAAAACAAAAGTTACGCTTAAGTGGATGGGATGTTTTCAAAAATAAAACTTGATGGTAGATTTGTCAAAGGCCTTGATAGGTTCAACATCAGAAAAGATGTACATCTGCCAGGTACCAAACTTTGGGTTTTAAATGATAAAGCTGAGACCGGGCGGTTGACTTGCACGAGAAGGGAGTCTCGGTGTAGTGTCTCCGTCTGAGTCGATTAAGGACCGTCTCGATGTAGGCTTGCTGATCGAGGACCTTTTAACTGGTCACATGCCTCATCATGGGTAAGCTTTGCCTCGGGCAGACTAATACCAGAATAAGACAACACACAATGGGAGTGGAGAGATGGCGAGAGTAGCGTGTACCATCCGTGGCAAGAGGCTGGACGGTGGTGTATCTGTGCTCTCGGTTGGCGTGAACCTGATCTGGTCTTAAGAACCCCGGTGGCGAGTTGACATATGCAAGGGTTAAGTGCTACATATGTCGTGTGATTGGAGATCCCTAGCTGGGTATTAATCGATTTGGATCGCCGTTACTTCTCGGACATGAAGACTTGGTCACTGCCCTACACGTAGCAATCCAGTGAACTGATGGGATGATAAAAAGACGGCTAGTATAGGCCAAGTGTTTGAACTAGGGTAGAAAGAACTCTAGATGCAGGTAACTTTACTTAACCTGACAAGTAAAACTGGATTTTTAAGGATCCATTATTAGTAAGCATTTCTGCAAACAGAGTCTTTGATTCTTGATAAGCCATACCTTGAATCCCTTTTTGAAACCATCATACCCTTGAGAGTTTTTTCTTTAGTCGGGTAAGTCTTGCTGAGTACTTGCGTACTTAGGGTTTTACCCATTGTTGCTGCAGGTTACGATTCACTTTGATTGTGATTGATGTTAAGCGCCGGTGGGCACGACCTTCTTATAAGCCTAAGTACTTCTTCTATACTTCTTATTGAGGATTGTCACTGAGCTAGCATATATTTCAAACTTATCAATAATTTATAACATTTCAAAGTTTATACTTTGAACCACTTTTGTAACCACTCCGATAAATATGTTGTAAATTTGCTGTAACTTGTAAAATTTGGTAATAAGATTTTCGCTGCAAAATTATTGGTGTGTGATTTGTGTTTACTTAATCCTGCGGTTCTAGTTGTAAGTGGTTTATCCGAGGTCCTTGGGGCACTCGGACAGATCCTGTTAAGTTATCTGGTGCACATGCATAGCCGTCTGAGGTATTTGAGACAAGGGCAGGTGCATGTGGGCCCAATAACTTGGGAGGTTCTGCCACACCTCTGGGATTCACCACTGCTCGCTGGAGGATGCCCGAAGCGCGCCGGATCGGAGGATGTCACGGGGCCCGTGATACGGATGGCGAACCCTGCGCTTGCCTCTAGGGGAGCCTTCGCTGTCGTGTCTCTGAGAAGCCATCGACGTCGTGCCTCTAGATTAGGGAACTGTCGTCCCCATGCAATCGGATCAGGAAGCCGTCGTCGTTGCACATTTGGATCGAGGAACCACCTCCGTCGCGCCACCGGGGACCTACCGCCGTCGTGCTGTCGGATCAGGAAGCCACTATCATCGCGCCTCCGGATCGGAGAGTCGCCACCGTCGCACCTTCGGATCGGCTCCCCGCCGCGCCTCCGGATTTGGGATCGGCTGTTGGTCGCGCAACTGGAGGCCGCCGCCGCCTCACGCTCTTGTGGAACTGCCACCGCCGCATGCGCTTAGGTGGGCGACCGTCGCCCGTGCATCGTGGTGGGGGCGTAAAAAATTGAACCCTCGCGACCTGTAACTCTTTTTATAGACGCTCGAGACTAGTGTGGCTGAACCAAATGACACCATTAAGCAGGACTTTCCATAGTTATTGTAAGCACAGGCTCGTAATGTATATATATATATAGTTTATATATTAAGAGCCCTGGGCTTCCAATAATAGAGGAAGCCCAGACCAGTCAATATGCACTTTTGGTTGAACCAGACCTGGTCAGCATATACACAGTCATGGTCGCCGTTAGCCTCTGTCTCAGTTAGTGTCGCACGTCTCCTCCGTTTCTTGGTTTCCAAAACCGTCTTCGCGCAATCAACAGAGATAAACCCGCGCGAGTCCATAGGGGTTTCTATCTTCTGCATCCGGTGAACAGGAAGGAAACCCCTTCATCCCAGCGGTCGAGGCGACTTGCCAGGCGACTTCCGCCTCTTCAATCCATCTCCGCTCCTTCAATCTGCGAACTTTGGAGCCCCGATTGAAGAGCCATTGCTTTCCCGTGAAGTTCTAGGTAATCGCTCCAACTTGAAATACATCGAGGTTTCCGTCGATCTTTGAGGTATTTTTGTCGATTTGAAGTCGGTTTGATTGTTTCCCTTAGTTATTATTAGTGTGTGATTTGAATATGTTTCTACATTTCTCCAATCGGGTGCTTTATCTTACAAAAAAACCTCTCATTGCATATCTCTTTGGTTCTGGAGCCCCGATTGAAGAGCATTTGCAGTTCTTTTAGATCCGATGTATCGCTCGACCTTCAAAGACTTCGTCAACGTCGCCGGTTGAGGTATTTCTTCCTGAGTTTGCAGAGATTATTTTTACATACCATTAGTAATATATATATGCATATTGGTACTGATATATATGCACATCGGCAATGTTGTTTATGCACATTGGTACAACTATATATGGACATCGGTCATTATAGTTATGCACAATTGTATTTTTCCCGCTACCTGAAACATTAGTTTACACACCCTTTGTATTATATATAAATGCACACATGTACTATTATATATGCAATAGTTATTTAAATATTCATGTTTGAATATCATCAAATTGTGTAAATTAATATGAACTAGTTATTTAAATATGTTGTATAGTTAGTTGATGCAAAATAGGTATTTTTATCATGCACCAGTTATAATTATATGAAATAGTCAATTAATATTTATGCTTGTATATAACCATGGTTCATTAATATTATAGCATATAAATGAAAAAGGTAGTTTAAGATACGTAACTCCATTTCGTATTATGTAGTATGCATTGTAGACAGTTATATACAACATTCCATTTTTTTGGCATATATTTATGCATAAATCATTTTACTTAAATACAATAATTTTTTTCAACAGTTATATTGCTTGCTGAACCATGAGGTCCGTTGATCGCCCACCATCTAGTGCAAAAAGATTAACGATTGAGTCAAGTCAGGAGGTGTTTTTTGTTGACATTTCAAGACGAACACGATCTAGCAGCTCAGCCCAACATGCTGATAATCCCCATAACTAGCAACAGATTGATCCTCAGCCAACACCAGTTACTCGTGTTCGTAGAAAGGCACTAGCTTGTCGTGTCAAAAAAATCCTCCTACAGCTCCATCCTCATTGTCTGACGATGATTTCATGGATGCTCCAACATTGAAGCGCAATTTCAGATCAGCTGCACCCTCCACTTCAGAAAATAATCGTTCAAAGAAGATAAAAGTCCCTTCCCCACAAGTCCTGATTGTGTCAAGCAGATCAAAGACTAATAATGATGTCAAGTCAAAGATCATTATGAACACAAGCTCACCCAAACAGAGGACACCCAGAAAATCCCAGGTACTATGTATATATTTATGTTTGTTTATGTGTTAATTTTGGTGCACAAGCAATGTTGTATTACCCCAATGTTACATTTTATATATTATTATTTTGGTATGCTTTTTATTTTGTTAGTGTTTTAGACTATAGTTATTTACAACCATCTAATAAATATCATATGTATATCTATATTATCCTTAGTTATAACAATATATATACACTGTGTATTAATACATATTCAATTATTCCTGCAGAAATTGAATATCCGTTGCATCCCCTATGATGTCATTGTGTCATCTTGGATAATGAGCGATCGACAGCGTGATGCTGTTGCTAGGTTGGGATTTCAAAGTATATTTGATTTGCGTACCGATGTGTTAGAGAGCAGGTCTCTCATAAGGTGGTTGATGGATAAGCTGGATCCAGATGACATGACAATACGCCCAGGGGCTGGTAAAGAACTCAAGATCACAAAAGAGACGGTTTGTCGATTGCCAAGTGCTGGAGGTGGCAGGGAGTTCACTTGGTATGGTGAAATTGACGCTGCTTCAAAACTGAGACGGGATCTCAACATTTGTAAAGAAGAGTTTGATATTGTTAAGCTACAGGACAAGCTAGTTATTGGGAATGATGATGAGTTATCCATCAGATGTTTTTTCTGATTTTATTCAATTGACTTCTATTCCCATCTGCTTCATGGGGTATTACTAACAACGAGGTCCTAATGACAACAAACATGGACCGGATGGCTGAGATTGATTGGTGTCAACTAGTATATACTGATTTGTGTGATGCTGCCAGTTGTTGGCACAAGAGGAATAGAACAAACATTACTGCAACAGTATATGGATGTTCACTCATTGTTCTTGTAAGTAACTCTCTGTTTACCAAGTATATATATGCTATCCAAATATTTGTTTTATACTTACATACATAATCATTTATAACATTCATATTAAATATCTATGATTGTTTTTCTATTTGGTTCAGATATATTATCTTGACCACTTACACCACCCTGCATCACCTGAGAACAAGTATGGTACTCCCCGCATCAAGTATTTTGACAACGAGACAATAAGAGATTTGGCTAGGGGTGACAGACGTGGCCCTCGCCAAACTGGGGAACCATTTGGTCATGCAAAGGTTAGCCATAAACATATTTTTCCTATTCATGCAGATGGTAAAATTCCAATACATGCTAACAGTTATAACTTGGATTTAAACAGTTTCGTAGCCGCACAGAGACATGTTATGTCATTGCACCAGAACGATCGGTTTCTGAAGTATTCAACATATATGTGCCACGCATAAAGCATTTGATTGGCAACAAGCTGAAATGTCTGCCTCCCAGCATCGGCCCATGTTTGAATCAATGTTTGATGCGCATGACAAAGAGGTGGATAAGTATTGTGCTTCTCTTCAGCAGAGCCATCGGATGCTTGTTGCTAAGCAGATTGAACTATCTGAGACATTTGGCGAAATGATCGACGAAGTTCTAAGGGCTGCCACGCAGCGTGATACTCAACAAGAAGGTATTAATAGTTATGTTTATTTTTTAAAACATTATTCAGCTCACGGATAATTCAAACTAAAGTTGTATCTAGGTATACGATTTTAAATACATTATTTTATGCAACATATTATATATTACTTATGCATTCATTTGCATTACTACATCACCAATACCTTTCATTTGATTTTAGATGCACCCTCTCATTTTGTTTTACGCACCATGATATTATGTGGATGTAGTTTGTTCTAATATGTATGTATAACCATTATTTTATTATGGAACATTTCTATTTCTGGTTCATATCAGCATCAACTAATTTATCATTTTATTGTCCAAATGTAGATAACCCACCCACTACCTCATCGCCCCCGACAAATGACCCTGTATCCACTCCTCCTGTTCGAACCTCTGATCATCAGCATCACGATCAGCCAACCCATGTTCCTACTGATGATAATAAAGTATCGGAACAGGTAAGTTTTTCATACAAACTTTAAGTATGAAGCATATATACAATATAGCATATAAGTTCACATGTACACCAACTTCATATGTTTGCAATACAGGTATTCAGTGGAAACATTTGTAAAAAAGATTCGATCATGGATGTCCCAATATTTGACAAGACTCCAAAATCAAATGTTTGTTTTATTTTATTCCCAATGATTATACTTTTAATTACAATATGTGATAGTAACCTTAATATATCTGAATGTTTTTATTTATTTTTTTCACAAGGCTCCCATAACCGACAAGCGTGCTGTCTTAGAAGTAACTCCACCCCTAAATACTGTCAGTATTTATTCTTCATCATATTATGTGAATATTAATCATAACCTATGTTTGATTGTGTATATTTTTGTACTTTTATTGTGTTTCAGGAAGGACAAAATCCCGTTCTATAGGATCCTCCCACATATAGTGCACCAAAGTTTGACAGAACCCCCTGACAGAAGTTAGTCATGTCGTGTCATGTTCTTATCTTTCTTATATATGTACACTACAATACATAAACATTTATGCCATTGATTACTAACAAATATATATATTAGGCAACTCTTGAACTGGTTGCAAGGAATATTTCCACTAAATCTGCTGTTGCTGAACCTCCCCATGTATCACGTGAAGAATGTGCTCACCAATTATTTAAGTTCATTTGTTCAGGACAACTAGACCCGAGCATGTATGCTTTCATTATTCTACCTTCAATTAAGTATCATTGGTTATTTGAATTTCAAGTTGCAATTTTTTTTCTAGGTCTATCATTGATTTTGGAGGATATGGTGGTTCTGTCTTGGATGTTGTCCAATCTTTTGGCCCTAATAAATGCCTTGAGAACTTTTTCATGCAGGGATTCATTGACTGTATTCGTGACGATGATATATTATACAATCCAGATACCATAAGCAACACACTCATACTAAATGTCAATGTTGGGGTAATTTTTTTGTATTTTACTCTTCAAATATTTATCATGTTTCAATTCTTAGTGTATAAATATATAAAACTAATCAATATATTTTTTTGTGCAGTCTATTTTGAATATCGAGGAGCTCGAACAACACAGTACAAATCCGTAGCCCTTCTCAACATCAGTTCTTAAAGATTTATTAGTCCCGATCCTTCCTCCACATGAAGTTCTAAACCAAATTAGACTGATGAGCCCCAATCAGTATTATTTGTAAGGATATTTTAATGTTCATTTGCTTATAAGTTATATTTTACTATATCTTTATTTTTCCATAACCATTTTATTGTTAATTTCATAACCTTATACATATATGTTAACAAATCATGGTTCCTATGCTACGCCCTAGTCACCGGACCCTTTATGCAATCAACTTCCAGCTTCGTCGAATAGACATTTTAGATTCAAATCCTTATGAGCCATTGCTTGGTGGCACTTCCTGGAAACAAATCCACAATGATAAATTTTTGATAAATGGAACGAAAATACCTTGGTCCAGATTAATAATGAGAAGACTTAGCATTGCGTTACATGAAGCTCGACCAGATTCTAGTTTATCAAAGTTTGGCAACTACAAGATTGGGCTTCTTCCCAACTGTCCAACCATGTTACGAGGCTCCAATGATTGTGGTTTTTTTGTCGCTAACTTCTTCCGATGCTACGACTTTGATGATGGCGACATCTCAGAATTTGTTGTACCGGTACGTTACTAAATTACTTTTTTTGTTAATGCATAAAATACTTTTTCATACATCTTCTTATCATTAATTCAACTATTATGACTATTACAGGATGAACCATTGGACCAACGTGCGTTTGTTCTGCATTACCTGACCTTTCATCGCAACAATAGGGTTTAACCTTTCCCTGCAGAACTGCTGCCTTTCAAGTATGTTCCAAGGAAACGACGTTGTTTAAAAGCCAAGACTTAGATATCATAGCTGAACAAGATTCCGTATGGGATCCCAAACTGTTTATGTTACTTCCTAAGGCACTTATGGCAAGTGTTGCACATTTGTATGCTACTTCCTATGGCACTTATGTTTACTGTGGCCAGTGTTTATGCTACTTCATATCAGTCTTATATCAAGTGTGTAAAACCGAAGTGGTACCTGAATGTTTACTTATGTTAACGGTGCTGAGTGTCTATGCCATTCATGTCCAGATTATCAGATTGTTAATCGTTCCAGACCAATTGTCGACATTTATCTAGTTTCATATTTTCCGTAATGTTCAAGTTTTATGCAACATATTATAATTTCATATATTAGATACATTTATGTTCATTTTTCCTACTTCCCATGGCACTTATGTTTACTGTGGCTAGTGTTTATGCTACTTCATATCAGTCTTATATCAAGTGTGTAAAACCAAAGTGGTACCTGAATGTTTAGTTATGTTAACAGTTCTGAGTGTCTATGCCATTCATGTCCAGATTGTCAGATTGTTAATCGTTCTAGACCAATTGTTGGCATATATCCAGTTTCATATTTTCCGTAATGTTCAAGTTTTATGCAACATATTATAGTTTTATATCAAAGCATTATATAACCCATTAATGCAAAATATTTATTACCTCAAACAAACAGAGGTCATTGTGCTATTACAAATTTTTAATACATCAACCTCTCTATTTTCACACATCTAATTCTTCACCCAAACCCATATGTTCAGCGGTTGATTCATTGTCTACTTCTTCATCAATACGATGTTTTTTAGCAGTCGAGGTTTCATTCCATTGTGGAGCAGTTGTTTTATTATTGAGTCTTGATCCGGCCGGTCATCCTCTCTTTCGATTAGCCAGTCTTGCCCTGTTCTCTTCCACAGACAGACACGTCCTGCTGTTATGTCCATCTGCAATTCCACACAATTGGCATCTCCTATTCTTCTTTTTCTCCTTTGGCACCTAGTTTCATAATCCTTTCTTCCGTATTTTTTATTGTCCGTCTTTTTGGTCTTGCACGATCTAACATACTCAGATTTATAACATCCACATTAAAATTCAACCTCTGTATAATACAAATTCGATATTAATTAGTATATACATATAAATAAAAGTATATATGTACCACTCAGAAAAATCAGTTATCAATGCTAACCTTCTTAGCTTCTGAGGATGCACCCATCTGTTCCATTTGGTCGTGTGATACGTGTAACGGAGAACTTGTATCACACACCACATGTTGTATTTTCATGTTGTCCACCTATATAGCATAACCCAAATAAATCATCATTTCAACGTAGCATAAACATCTATTGCATTATATACAAATGAACACCAAATTTTGAATATTTACCTGGTTACCAGCTGTTATTAATTTTAACGCAGGTCCACATCCAGTCATAATGTTATGATCATCCTACATAATAAAATATGTTTTAGTACATTGATTTCATATATTCATTACATACACTACTTCATGCAAGATTATATATTTATCTTTTACATAATATTTTGTGGCATGTAATTAAATTGTCATCTTCATCCATTCCCTCCCCAGCCTTATTATTATTTATTTCTCCTTCCTGTTACAAAAAATATATGACCATACATACTTATATGTTCCAAATAGTTTAACATTAAAAAAATTGAATTTTATTACCTCTTTTTCCTCATCATCACTAACATCACATGACTCATTACATCCAATGTCTGGCTCCAATCGGCATAGAACACCATCAAGCTCATCCAACACATCCATTGCCTTGTCGTACCCTGCTTTTGACATACACGCCTAGCAAACAACTTTCATTGTTTTCGTTAGCAACATTTTCTGTCTGTATGATTTAGTAACTCCATCCTTTCCCCTAAAGCTCTTATCAATTCTTTTGAACGGTACATCTTGTCTTGATGAGATAGTGTACCTTTGCAATATATACTTTGAAGGTATCTTTTCAACTTGTAGATGCATGAAGGCTCTTAAAAGATGAACACATAATAGACCTGAAATCATGAAGACCAATCATTATATTGTTAATGATATATATTATTTTGTATAACAATAAAAATATCTAATATGCACTTTTATTCGTATAATCAAGACAAGCTGTTCAAACCTGTATGTTCCCACTGTTTGCACTCGCATGTATACTCTCCAACTTCTATGTCCGTTGTTATCTTTAATTGATGTTGTCCCCACACAATTTTATTAGATCTTTTTGTATGTTGTATGATCCAATCTTTATCACAACCGTCCATGTCCTTCAATATTATGTATGCAGTGGCATATTTCATTGATTCCTCAAATCTATTCATAACATCTCTGGTGTATGCTCTAGAGACTCTCACTTCGAACTTATACAACGTATCGGTTGTCTTTGGTCCCTATAAGACGTTAACATCATAATTAAATAACGTATTTACATAAACATGTATGCCATTGATTATTGATAACAAACACGATATACCTTGCTCATCAATGTCTCCTTTGATTCTTTCATTTTCCTGCTATGCAACATTTTCATCATTTGTTTAGCAAACTCATGCAGAGGGGTGTTCGCTGTGGGGGACAGATATCCCTCGGGTCCACTAGAAGGCTAGAAGGCCTCGCGAAAGGCTTTGGGCCCATTACTTTGCAAGGTCGTCCCTTTGTGGGCCAGGGGAGGAACCGCTGGCGGAATGGATTGACGCAAGATTAGATAGACTCGAGCCCAGACGGCTCATCGGGTTTAAGCATTATCCACGACATTGATCCGATTCTCCCGCGCAGCGCCCTCAGACGTCAAAACTAAATGAGGATAAGTTGGTAGGATTATAGGAAGATAAGTTCAGTCGGTTCACTATTACTTAGGTGCACGTTGTTATCATACCCGCATGTAACGCCCCACAGTCGAGTATATAAGGCGTAGGGGGCACCCCATCAAAAGATAGGTCATTCATCAGCCATCTACTCCATTCTCTAGCATCCTCCATACTAGAGAATCCCCCTGTAACCCACCACATAAAGATCCACACCAGGAAGTAGGGTGTTACGCCTCTCTAAGTGACCCGAACCTATAGAAAATTGTCTATCATCTCTCATGCGCCTAGCACGAACCATCGAGCTACAGTCAGCAACACCGTCCTACCCAAAAGCACCTCGAGGGGTAACCCCGAGTGCGCGATCGGGTCCCAAACACCGACAGCTGGCGCTCCAGGTAGGGGGTGTGTCGTTGATCCAAGCTAGCTCAATGGCCATCGTTTTCTAACACAAGATTGCTCTTCGCCATGGATCCGTGTTCTGCTTCGGAACCATCTCATCCGTAGCAGACGAAGAAGGAATTCTACATCGTATAGCGGCTCCACCGGAGAAGAAGCCTTCCTCGAAAATCTCCAAACAAGCTGGAACGGGACAGGAAATAGCGCAACCTCTAGTGCCCCGGGCAAAGACTACCCCCTGCAAGCCAGGAGCAGAGAACTCGTCTACCCAGAGAACCCCGTTGTCCACCTCATCCACGGAAAAATGGACATGGATTACGAGGAAAAAAGAAGCAAACAAGATAGAGGCCCACCAAGCTGCTGTTCTGGCACCTTCGCCCTCAAAGAAGGATAGAAAGACACTTGTCACCATGGCAACTCTGTTCTACCCCAACGTCCTCTTCATCGGAGGAAGAGTGGAATCGTCTCCCATCGCTGACGACGAGCCAACCATGCCTGGGGAAGAACCTCCTCAGCGAGAAGCTTGTCGATGGAGGAACCGACGCCGGAATGTCCGACGACATCATGAAGCTGGAGAACGAGACCCGACGCAGCCCGTATCTCGAGATGAGATTTTAGAGGTAGGAGAAACCCCTGACGAACGAGTCTTCAGGGAAAGGAGGAATTCCCGCCGACGTGATCGTCGGTAGGCTCAAGAGTAAGCCGAGCAGGATGCGAGACAACGCCGAGAGAACCCTCTCTTTGGACGAAATCTGAACCCTGACTTCGCCCGAGCCATGAACACACCGAGTGAGGTTGGTGGAGTGTTGGCTCGGATAGCCGACGGCCTCCCCCGGACTCCAGACGCTGAGGGCTATCGGTGGTTGCTCACTTGGGCAGCTAATCATCTTCTACCGCTCGCTCATCCTCCGAGCGATCTACGACATGCCATCAATAGTCGGCGGGACGCGTGGAGCTCCATCAACGCTTCACGCGAACGATGACATGAGAACGAGATACGGCGCCGGGAGGAGTACGATAGGGATCACGACATCACTGCACGAAGTTAGGCCACTAGAGTTGAGTCGGCAACGGCTTCAACTGGTGGCACAACCTAGGGACGGTCGAGATAGCACATCGGCGACTCCCCTCCCAAGGACCGGCACCACGATCGTCGACAGGAGGACACGTGTGGAGTATCTGCACTCACTCCGCATCTCAGGGCCATTCAATGGCCCCCAAACTTCAAGGTCTCCAACGTTGACAAATACGAGCCCAAGCAGGACCCGGGAGGCTGGTTGGCCGTCTATACCACTGCTGCCCGGGCCACTGTGGCAACTGAAGATGTGATGACTGCATACTTGCCCATCGTCCTCGGACAAGATGCACTGCAATGGCTACGACACCTGCCCCGACACTGCATCGACGATTGGAGCGACTTCAGTCGACGCTTTATCGCCAACTTTCAATCCCTCTCCGATAAGCCGGCGCAGCCATGGGACCTCAAATCCATCAGGCGCCGAGGGGATGAAACTCTTCGATCGTACCTCAAGAGGTTTCAGACTATGAGAAATTGTATTCCCGAGGTCGCTGAAGCAGCGGTGATCAAGGACTTCTACCAGGGATCTAATGACTCGGCCTTCATCCGAGCCATACTACAAAAGGCGTCGACCACTTCCGAGCAGCTGTTCAGGGAGGCAGACCTCTACATCACCGTCGACGAACGTTCCCAGGACCTCATCAAGGGAACGAAGTCTGCTCCATCCACACCACGACGTGACGCGAACTAGCAGACCGACAAGCGCTGAGAGAAGAGGCCTCGTGAAGAAGTCCATGCCACAGGACCACCCGTCTCTTGTGCCCGAGGGGTGCCCCGCAGAGGCGAACGAACATTGTATGACATCCTCGACGCCTAGTGCCCGTACCACAAAGATATGCGTCACACCCTTCAGAACTGCAGAGACTTCAAGCACTCCATCGGGAATGCCCGACCCTTCCAACTTCTACCACCTCCCCCACCACGAGGAGGACCCAGAGAACCTCGACAACCTTAGCAGCAGGAAGGGGGAGGAGGCGGAGCATTCCCGCGCGTCGATGGAGAAGTCAACGTCATCTTCGGCGGACACAGATCACAAGAGAACAAAAGGCAACAGAAGCTTAATGATCGATAGATACTGGTGGCGACCACTAGTGCTCCCGCCCCCTATCGGTGGTCAGAACACCTAATCACCTTTACTCGGGCGGATCAATGGCTCAACTTTGATCATTCGGGCAAGTACCCGCTCCTCGTCGATCCGGTGATCCGAGAGAGCAGGGTAAAGAAGGTGTTGGTGGACGGGGGAAGCAGCATCAACGTCACCTTCCCCGGACACTCTTAGGCTTGGGAGTTGCACTCAAAGAGCTCCACGAGTCAGACACTCCTTTCTTCGGCATTGTGCCAACCGAAGGAGAATACCCGCTTGGACACATCTACATGCCTGTCACCTTTGGAACTCCGGAAAACTACAGAACTGAGTTCCTGAGGTTCGAGGTAGCGAGCTTCGACTGCGGATACAATGCCATCATCGACAGGCCAGGGTTGGTGAAATTCATGGCCATTCTGCACTATTCATACATGATATTGAAGATGCCAGGACCACAAGGGATCAACACCGTGCGCGCTGACTTCTAAGGCACCGCAGAATGTTTCTGGGTGGCCATTCAGGCGGCCCTCACCACCAAACCACCAACGACTTCCTCCACGCAGGCGAACTCAAAGACTGAGGAAGACCTCACGATATCTGTGAAAGAAGCTCAAGTCGTGACCTCTATGCGGCCGACTGAGGAGACAAAGAGAATCAACCTCGGGTTCGCCGATGAATGCAAAACTGCCATCATCAGCTCCAGCCTGGACGACAAATAGGAAGGCACGTTCGTCCAGTTTCTGCAAGATAACCAAGACGTATTCGCATGGCAGCCTGCGGATATGCCGGGAGTTACCTTATGTGGTTTGGAGCCTAAGAACTCAACCCAGTCGAGCTCTGCATGGAAACACCCCCTTCTTCATGGTATACGGTTCGGAGGCAGTGCTACCTGCCGATCTCAGGTTTGGGGCACCGAGGCTGGTCTTCGAAAGCATAGCTGAAGCTGAAGCTACCAGGCTAGAGGATATTGATGTGCTGGAGGAAGAGCGATTGAACACAGTAATTCAGTCAGCCAGATACCAGCAGACCTTGAGGCGATATCATGATAAGGCTATACGACATCGATCCTTTGTAGTAGGAGACTTGGTCCTTCGCCGAATTCTAACGGGAGAAGGACGACACAAATTGTCACCGCTATGGGAAGGGCCATTCATGGTATCAGAGGTCACTCGGCCAGGATCATATCGGCTTATTCAAATGGATGGCACAGAAGTGGGGAATTCATGGAATATAGAGCATCTTAGGAAGTTTTACCCTTAGCAAGACTTCAAAAGCTATCAGAGCAACGTTGTACTCTGTAATTGGAAAATACATCATCAATAAAAGATTTCATTCTCAAAGGCATTCAAACTGTTGGTTATCAATTGACTTCGATTTGATTAGACTTGGAATCAACACACTTACTCGACTTAGGGTGACCTCTATACCCTACTAACGGAGCAATCGACTTAAGTCGGCGACGACTTAAGACGGTGCGATATGCTCGCGCTTACTGGACTTAGGGTGACCACTATACCCTACTAACGGAGCAATCGACTTAAGTTGGCAATGACTTAAGACGGTGCAACATGCTCGCGCTTACTTGACTTAGGGTGACCACTATACCCTACTAACGGAGCAATCGTCTTAAGTCGGCAATGACTTAAGATGGTGCAACATGCTCGCGCTTACTCGACTCAGGGTGACCACTATACCCTACTAACGGAGCAATCAGCTTATGTCGGCAATGACTTAAGACGGTGCAACATGCTCGCGCTTACTCGACTCAGGGTGACCACTATGCCCTTCTAACGGAGCAATCAGCTTAAGTCGGCAATGACTTAAGACGGTGCAACATGCTCGCGCTTACTCGACTTAGGGTGACCACTATACCCTACTAACGGAGAAATCGGCTTAAGTCAGCAATGACTTAAGACGGTGCAACATGCTCGCGCTTACTCGACTTAGGGTGACCAGTATACCCTACTAACGGAGCAATCGGCTTAAGTCGACGACGACCTAAGACGATGCGACATGCTCACATCTACTCATCTTAGGGCGACCACTATGCCTTACCAGCCAAGCGATTGGCATAAGTCAGGAAAAAACTCCAAAACCAGCACGCCGCATTTACTTCCGCAATCATTCAGGATGAATGTTACATCCTGACAACAGAAACAAAATGTTATAGTTGTCAGTACCAAGGACACATTCTAGTGCTCTATTCACTGGATATCCGAATACAATGATCACACACATATAGAATTCACAAATACACTCAGTATCTTCTAAAACGTCATTACGGCAAAACGTCTCTACTTGGCAATGTCTTTCGCAGGGCCAATCGAGGAAGAAGGGCGACTCGAGGCATCAGGCGCAGCCTTGACGTCGGCCACAATGTCATCAGGAACAACTACACTGGGCCTTCTCATCAAGATCCTCCTTGCGCGAATGGCTTTGTCCATAGCCTTGTCGCACTGAGCCTTCAGAATGGCGCAGTTGTCCTCTGAAACTTTGGTAGCCAGTCAAGCGGCTTCTAGCTCCTGGGCGACTAACTTCTTGGAGGCATGCAGATCTTTGATGATGGAATCCTTACTTGACACTAACTGTCTAAGCCGCATGACCTCATCTTAGGACACTTACAGCTAGCGACGATGATGATCCAGATCTGACATAGTAAAGCGATGGCTCCTCTCCAAGATGGTTAAGGAATTGCTGGCATCACGATACAACCTATCCAGATTGTCACGAGATGCTGCAAGTGCTCGTTTCTCCTCCTACAAACAAGAATCAACTTTCAAGCATCCAGTAAAGAGCAAGCACGACAGAGCCAATTAAGGAAGTTTACCTCATGAGCTGCCCTTTCAGAGTTAAGCTGAGCATTGAGAGAAAAATTCAAAGAATGTGCATCGTCCAGAGAAGCAGAAACCCGAGCCAGGTCGGTATGACCTTGAGAATACTTCTCTTCAAGATCAGAGTATTGTTGGGTTGAGTCAACTTGATGTTGAAGATGTTTTTCCTCAAGCTCAGAGCACCGCCGAGCTATATCTGACAAAGCAGTCGAAGAAGGATACATGGTTAAAAACAAGTTGATCAATCAGCCAAGGAAGAAACAAAGTTACTAACCAGCATTTGACACCTTCAAGTCAGTTATCTATTTATGAAGCAGCAATGGGTTCCACTGTGTCAGAGACAGAGCCCCTTTTGGGATAGTGGCACCATGTGATCTCAACTGAGCGGACATTCCGTCAACCAAAGCCTGTGATCAAAGACAAATGAGTATAGGGAAGATAATTTACCAGGAGGAACAACAGAACGAAAGAGCTGAGTTACCTAAAGATTGGAGAAGAATGAGGGTAATCCCAAGTCAGGAGAAGCTGCATCGTAGCTCGACGAAGGAAGATCAACCGGAACAATTTGAAGAACATTGTCAGGGGTTGACTCAGCCTCACCAGCGGATATCAGAATTCTTGCATCTGGCTCGCCAACCTCCAAGGCGACTCGCTTGCTCGAAGTCAAAGAAGCATGCATCGCCATCACCCCATCAGATCGTGGTGGAGACGACCCGACATGGACATCCATGGAGGTGTGGGAAAGAGAGCTCACTGGACACCCTCGGGGGCTGGGTTGTAGCTCACGCCATCCACCAGAGCCGGATCACTACCTGCAACACCCTCAGGGGCTGGGTTGTAGCTTGCGCTACCCACCAGAGCCGGATCACTACCGGCGACACCCTTTGGGGCTGGATAACTGCCAGCACCACCCTCGGGGGTTGGGTTTTCTGCAACAACCACCTCTAAGGCTGAAGGATCCTCAGTCACCTCCATGTGAGTCGGGCAATCTTGACCAACTTCTTGACATCGGAGACTGCCTTCCAAAGTCGACGATGCACGAGACACTGCTCGGGATACCTCTAATCCCATGTCTGGAATTTCAGAGCAAAATCCATCATGTTGTCAGCAGTCGGCTTCGACAGCATATCCTTAGGAACAACATCCTCAAGGGCCTGATCAAAATCCGTTATGGACAGTTCTCAAAGGCTAACAAGAGCAGACAGAGCTGGAGAAGGAATATCATTATCCCCCCTACTACCTCTGTAACGCCGGCTATTCTTACGAATTAGCAGGACTTCTTCTTCCTCTTCCTCGTCCTCATCAAAAATACAGACAACAGTCGGTGCACGGTCACACCCATTGGGTTCAGTTTCAACACAGTTACACCCATTGGGTTCAACTTCAGCATGATTACACCCATTGGGATCAATTTCGGTGCGGTTACACCCATTGGGATCAGCTTCAACAAGGTCACACCCATTGGTTTTAGCTTCAACATGGACACCACCATTGGGATCAACCTCAGGAAAGACCTCTGCCGGTACTTCATCACAAACAGGAGCAGAAGGGCCAGCATCCTGGTCCAAGCATGACAGTCGGCGAAGCCGCCTCTTCTTCTTCTTTTCCTCAACACGCGCAGTCAGACTGCTAACTTGGCAAGGACGTTTTGGGCGAGTACCCTCAGGCTTTCGGGTGTCCACTGTTTTGTTAAGCTCTTGTCCAACCATAATAGCCATCGGTTCAGCATGGGCCGAGTTAGAAGATTCTCCAGCCAACATATTGAGTACAACATCTATTTCTGCATCATCTGGACTTGCCGGCATCTCAAAGTGAACTTGTCTCTCATCATTGGGAAGATCACGAAGGGGAGCAACCAGAGCCTCAATGTCTTCAGGAGAGGGTCTCACTCTAAGACCTAGACCACTATCACTAGCAGGAGGGTTGGACACGAAATTGAAAAATGACCTATGAGGTGGCAGATTCCAAGCAGAATAGGCAACAGGAGCACTAACATTTGATACCTTGCCCCTCAGGATCATGTCTAGTCGGCTCACCAGATCCTCAGTAGAAATTTCCTTATTGGTGACCCGGGTAGAGCCAGTAATACCACTATACAAGTAAGCTGGATATGCCCTGTCTTTCAAAGGTTGAATATTCTTGAAAATGAAGTCGACAACCACAGCTTCAGCAGTCAGACCCCTCTCCTTCAGCAGATAGATCTCAGTAAGCAAAACTCTAGCCTCCGTCACCTCCAAAGCAGTGGGAGACTCAACCCAAGTCGGAGTATGCACATCTGGTTGTCTTCCCGACCGAGGGGGGAGGGACTTGCAGTGGTTTTCCACAATAAACCACTCAAGGCGCCACCCTTTAATGTTGTCCTTGAGAGGAATGTCGAGGTATTCTGTCTTCCTCTCGCGGCGCATCTCCAAACTTGCACCACCAATGAGTTGGTGCTGCCCCCCAGCCGTCCCAGGCCGACACAAATACTTCCATAATCCAAAATGAGGAAGAATTCCAAGGTAGACCTCACACAGATGCACAAAGATA
Organism: Zea mays; assembly: GCF_902167145.1. Lineage (NCBI taxonomy): Eukaryota > Viridiplantae > Streptophyta > Magnoliopsida > Poales > Poaceae > Zea > Zea mays. Next base: position 109,126,210 of record NC_050105.1, on the reverse strand, counting down.
GAAATTTGCAAGATAGAATTGGGATTCAGATGGGTCAGGTTTAGATTGTAAAAATCAAGGAGACCGCGAAAGAAGGGAGAAATGGGAAGAGCAAGGCCGCGGATGAGAAAAGGAATGTAGACAACGGACTCGTGGGTATCTTCTGTCGAAACAGTGACCCCATGACAAATCCAACAAGAGCAGAGCTCTTTTGGAGGAAGAACTCTGACATCAACAAGGCGGAGGAGATCTGATTCCGAGACAACAGACATGTGGTTACCTACGAACGACAACTGGCTGTTGGGGTCGATGGGAGGAATGACTACCGCAGCAGAACTCTAATTCTTCCGCTTGGGCGCCATCACAATCTCGCCAGCGGGTCGAACAAGGGCGAAATCAGATGGAAACAGAGGAGTGGTTCAAGGCGGAAATGTGAAGTTAGGGCTCAGAACTCAAAAGTGCATGACGACATGAGTATAAATGGGGTTTTCCCGGGTTGGGCACCGTTTCTAAAAAGTGCCAAGTCATCACCCGGGAAAACGAAATTTCCGACATAGCTCGGTTGTTACCTCTAAAACGCCGACAACATCAAGCACCAATCGGCCGTTATCTCTAAAACAACGAGAGTGTCTGCCACAACTCGGCTATTATCTCTAAAACGCCGATGGGGTCAAGCATAACTCGGCTGTTATCTCTAAAACGCCGATAGCGTCAGTCATAACTCGGTTGTTACCTCTAAAACGCCGACAGTGTCTATCATAACTTGGTCATTTTCTCTAAAAAAAGTCGGCAGAACCAAACACGACTCAGCAATTACCAGTTATCACTTGGTAAATATTTCTAATAATGTCAGCAGCGTTAGGCGCGAAGACAAACTATCAATCGACTATAAAAGAAGAACGACGGAAAAGCGAAGAGGTTGCTCAGAACAAGCTGAAATTTTCTTCAATACATAGAGGAGGGAAGTTTGCCACAAACTAAAAGACCAACTCATTATGAGTCGGCCTTTTTCCCTTTTTCACTACATTACATTACTACATTACTACATTACCCACACTACACTATACTACTAACTACTACTACATTATTCTGCTACTACTACTACTGCTACTACTAATTATCTATACTAATATTTAAACCAGTGGCGCTTTGCCACTAGCCTTGCTGCTGCCGCCGCCGCCCCTGCTGTTGTCGTCGCCCTTGCCGCCATTGTCGTCGCCCTTGCCGCTGTCGCCTCTGTCGCCCTTGTCGTCGTCGTCGCCATCATCGCCGCCATCGCTGTCACCGCCGCTCTCCTCCTCGGACGAGTCGGAGGAGTTCTCCTCGTCCGAGGAGACCTCCGACTCATCTGAGCCCTCAAGCCTGGAGCGCTCGACGGCCCAGATGTACGTCCACACCTCGGCGGTGATCCCATAGGAATCGTCCGAGTCATCAGACGACACTGGGGGAGAGGCGTAGACCGGCGCCCCCTTGGACTCGGAGGAAAACTCCTCCTCCAAGTACTCAGAGTCACCAAAGTCCTCCGAGGGGGACTTGGCTCGTGCTTCCGTTTGTCGCCGGAGTGGTGCGACGAACTTCCACCTTCTTGTTCTTGCCCATGGTTGGTTGGAAGAGAAGAGAAAAGTTGGAAAATAAGCAACAAACGACTAGAAGATGTGTGAAGACACCAGCGAGGTAGGCAGTCTATTTATAGAGGCCGGAAGCAACCGCTCATCTCCTACCACGGTCACCGAACAGTCGCAAGTATTCAATAAGCAATTCAAATCGTCTGGAAGCAAGTCAGGCAGCAGACGCCGTTTCACGTAACACGACACCATTTAGACTGAGGTCAACTGCTTGGACGATATGATTACACCCCGCGGTCACGTCAAGTTACTACTCAAGGACAGTTTGCTAAACGCTCGGCGTACCAAGCCGTCCCTCGGTTACACCCATTGGGGAGGGGACGTCCAAGAATTTTCAATAGATTTTCCCAAGCAGTCACATCCATATAGTATACACAATGAATGTATCAAGACAGAAGAAAGATATCGATGGAGATCAGAGGAAAGCCAAATATAGCCACTGAAGTACAAGTCTAATCAACAGAAGCATTGAAGCACAAAGCGAAATGAAGACCAGCCAAGAGCCATCTACCAGACGTCCAATCTATCGCTGATCAAATAAATTTCAAACTTAACAGGACATGGGCAGATCACGCTACTGGTTTCTAAAGCAGGAAATGAAGACAACATGCTGATCTCTAAAGCATAAGCTGATGATATAATGCTGAGTTCTAAGGCATGAGACGAAGATAAGATAATGACTTCTAAAAGCATGAGATGAAGACCTTTGAGTGGATTATTTTCAGTAATCCACTCAAAGCTCGGGGGCTACATCCGGTGCACCCAATGAATCCTCAACCCCTAAGGACAGAATGTTGATCTCTAAAGCATGGACCGACAACAAAATGCTGATTTCTAAAGCATGAGAAGAAGATAAACCAATGATTTCTAAAAATCATGAGATGAAGACCTTTGAGTGGATTATTTTCAATAATCCACTCAAAGCTCGGGGGCTACACCCATTGGGTGCACCTCCGGTGCACCCAATGAATCCTCAACCCCTAAGGACAAAATGCTGATCTCTAAAGCATAAGCCAGTAACCGAGCACTGATTCCTGAAGTATAGGGCAGAACCATCGAATGTGCCAAAGAAGGATAACAGAAGATTGTTTTTACTGAACTGCTTAAAGTCCAGAAGCAATGATTCAATAGGTGTACTTTCAGAGCATCCACTACCTAAAATCAAAACCGCAAGCTGGACCTAGAATCTTTGGGACGATTATTTCAAAATCAACTCAAAGATTGGGGGCTTGTGGGGGACAGATATCCCCCGGGTCCACTAGAAGGCTAGAAGGCCTCGTGAAAAGCTTTGGGGCCATTACTTCGCAAGGTCGTCCCTTTGTGGGACAGGGGAGGAACCGCCGGCGGAAAGGATTGATGCAAGATTGGATAGACTCGAGCCCAGATGGCTCATTGGGTTTAAGCATTATCCACAGCATTGATCCGATTCTCCCGTGCAACGCCCTCAGACGTCAGAACTAAATGAGGATAAGTCGGTAGGATTATAGGAAGATAAGTTCAGTCGGTTCACTATTACTTAGGTGCACGTTGTTATCATACCCGCATGTTACGCCCCACAGTCGAGTATATAAGGCCCAGGGGGCACCACATCAAAAGATAGGTCATTCATCAGCCATCTACTTCATTCTATAGCATCCTCCATACTAGAGAATCCCCCTGTAACCCACCACATAAAGATCCACACCAGGAAGTAGGGTGTTACGCCTCTCTAAGTGACCCGAACCTATAGAAAATTGTCTATCATCTCTCATGCGCCTAGCACGAACCATCGAGCTACAGTCAGCAACACCGTCCTACCCAAAAGCACCTCGAGGGGTAACCCCGGGTGCGCGGTTGGGTCCCAAACACCGTCATTCGCATCTACATGTGATTTCTTCACTAATCTGTTCATGCTCTCACTGCGTTGTGTAGACACCATTACCCCACAGAAGTCATTTTTAAAAAAAATGCTGGTATCCATTCTTTCCTTATTTCATATAACTTGCGTAGAGTCATATCTTCATGCAGATTGTATTCTTCTAGCATCATTTCCCAGGCACATTCAAACTCACGAGGAGTTAAAGGATGATGTATAATAGATTAGAATTTTGTTTTAAAATCTTTATCAGCAAATCTTGCATATAATTCATTTAAGAATGGCATAAATCGGTTCTGAACATGCCATAAATACAGTCTGTGAATTGTTTTTGGAAATACAATTCTCAGAGCAATTGGCATTGCAAGATCTTGATCTGCAATTGCTCACAAACCATTATTTGACTATCACAAGAAATTATTTGACGTGTTAGCATAACAAATTCACATACCACATACCTGTTAACATAACTCTAGGTCCCTCGCATCCCATACATGTTTTGAATGAATTGAAAGCCCATTCAAAAGTCTGAACTGTTTCATCTCCCAACAACACAAATCCAAACACTGTACACTGCAGATGGCTGTTAGCTCCAATAAACATGCCTAGTGGTTTATCATATATTGGTCTTGTGTGTTGTATCAAAGGTCACAACATCACCATAATCTGCATATTCCCCCTGCATACTTGCGTGTGACAAAAAAATATTCACTATTTTCCCATCCTTGTCTAGCTGAAAATCACAAAAAAATTGTGGATTCTGTTTCTTGCATTCTGTAAAGAAAGACAGAAGTTTGGCTACATCATTTGCGCAGTTTTCTCGTCTCCTTGCTGCCCTCCTACAATTGTTGTACAAAAAATGAACATCCAAACATTTACTATAGTAATATCTATTGCACTCAATATATACATAGTCAACAACAAAAGATTCCTTACATGTTTTTTAGATCTTGAGCAGTTACCGGTACGTTCTCTGGCCCATCATGCATGTCTGATATAAAATCAACTATGCAATGCTGGGGCACTCGGCAATCATGCATTGCATCAACAAAATTTATGAATTCTGCATCCCGACTTTTGTTGCAACGTAGATGTTGTTTCTCTGCTTCGTCAGTTATGAACTCATGGTTATGCTTCAAATTCACCAGTTCAATCTTTACAGCTACCACATTTTCTTTTCATCATAATATATTTTTTTAATTTGATTCCAGCCTTACATTGCGTACGGCCAGAATTCCTATTCCTCATCCTAGGTGTATCATTTCGTTTTGGTGCACTTTTACCTTCACGTGAACAATTTATCCACTTACTGAATGTCTTCTCCCTGTATTTCTTCAATGGAAATCCAACTTCATATGCATACCTTTTATAAAATTTATATGCATCATCAATATCCTTGAAAGTCATCCCTACTGTTGGCACTATATTCGGATCAATGTTTTTTTTCTGCAATTCATTGACAATGTTGTTTGTACCACAAATTATGATCATAACAATCTAATCAATCAAGAATCAAATACAACAATTGGACTTACATGTGAATGCAGTATTTGAGGCGTATCCATCTCCCTGGAGCTAATATTGGACATCGGAGGTCGAATCCATTGTTCTCCTTCCTCCCCTATCCTTATCTCGTCGATTACAGGCCCCAGAAGAGCAGGAGGTGGTGTAACCAGTAAGTTACCATCAACTACTCCCTCTGTGTCTGGACCAAGACGAATGCCATCTCCTACCATTGCCGGTGACTGTCCAGAGCCGGCCATCTCCACCGCCAACTAGTTCTACAGTCTGGGGGTACTTTTTTCGAATGAAAGGAAACCACGGATGCTATACTAAACAAGTAACCGCATCCACGTTTCCAGGGTATTTCTATAATTTCCGAAACCGTACCGATATTATAGCAATGTACATGTAATACAAATATCCCTAACACACTACTTACGCACAATGACTCAATGTTTTACGCCAAATGGTATATACTATATATGCAACATTTATATCGTATCTGTTTTATGCCATATCTTTCAACATCTTATTCGATATTATCTTTAACTGCCGCCATTATACCACATGCAAGATCCATAAATTCTGCGCCCACGTATCAGAGTAAGCACGTTTGCATGTGGAATATAATCCCTATAATTTCGCCCACTACCATATGTTTACCGCCTTGCCATTAACCAACTGCGTCACGGCGCCGTCGATCCTGCATGCTCTCTGTCTCATCTCCATCATACCCACGCGCGCTTGGTTCAGCGGACCAGACCCTGTAACCGACCCAAACTCTCTTTAATATCCGAAGCTCAAGGCTCCCGTTATACCTATATATATATATATATATATATAGGGCAGGTATAACGGGAGCCCTGGGCTTCGGATATTAAAGGAAGCCCAGGTCGGTTCCGAGGTCTGGTCCGCTGAGACAGGCGCGCCTGTGTTTAACGTAGTGCTGAGAGGCGGCATGCAGGATAGACGGCGCTGTTACGCGGTTGTTTGAATGGCTAGACGGTAAACATAAGGGAAAGGCGCGGGATTATAGGGAATAGTTTCCACATGCAAACGTGATTACTATGGTACGTGGGCACGTAATTTATGGATCTTGCATGGGAAGTAATGGCGGCAGGTAAAAAAATGTAGCATAAGATGTTGAAAGCTATGGCATAAAACAGAAACGGCATAATAGTGGCATAAATAGTCTATACCGTTTGGCGTAAAACGTTGAGTCATTGTGCGTAAATAGTTTATTATGGATTTTAGTTTTACATTGACATCGCCATAATATCGGGACGGTTTCAGAAATAATGGGGAGACCCTGTAAACGTGGATACGGTTACTTGTATAGTATCTGTGGTTTCCTTTCATTCGAAAAAAGACCACTAAGCCTGCATAACTAATTGGAGTTGGAGATGGCCGGCTCGGGAGATTCGCCGGCGATGGAAGGAGATGGCGTTTGTCTTGATCCAGAGACAGAGGGAGGAGTTGATGGTAACTCACTGGTCACACCACCTCCTGCTCTACTGGGTCCTGTGATCCCCGAGATGAGCATAAGGGAAGAAGGAGAACACAGGGTTCGACCTCCTATGTCCAATATTAGCTCAAGGGAGATGGATACGCCTCAAATACTGCATTCACATGTAAGTCCAATTGCTGTATTTGATTATTGATTGATTAGATTGTTGTGAAAATATTCCATGGTACAAACAACAATGTCAATGAAATAGGAGGAAAAAAACATTGATCCAACTATAGTGCCAAAGGTAGGGATGACTTTCAAGGATGTTGATGATGCATATAAATTCTATAAAAGGTATGCATATGAAGTTGGATTTCCACTGAAGAAATACAGAGAGAAGACATTCAGTAAGTGGATAAATTGTTCACGTGAAGGTAAAAGTGCACCAAAATCAAATGATACACCTAGGATGAGGAATAGGTCATCGGGGCGTACGCAATGTAAAGCTGGAATAAAATTAAAAAAAATATGATGATGAAAAAAAATGGTTGTAGCTGCAAAAATTGAACTGGTAAACTTGGAGCATAACCATGAGTTCATAACTGACGAAGCAGAGAAACAACATTTACATTGCAACAAAATTAGGGATGCTGAGTTCATAAATTTTGTTGATGCAATGCATGATAGCCGAGTGCCGCAGCATTACATAGTTGATTTTATATCAGAAATGCATGATGGGCCAGAGAACGTACTGGTAACTGCTCAAGATCTGAAAAACATGTAAGCAATATTTTTTGTTACATGTGTATATATTAAGTGTCATAAATATTACTATAGTAAATGTGTGTGTAATCATTTTTTGTGCAAACTAATGTAGGAGGGCAGCCAGGAGAAGAGAGAACTGCGCAAATGATGTAGCCAAACTTTTGGCTTTCTTTAGAGAATGCAAGAAACAGAATCCACAATTTTTTTGTGATTTCCAGCTAGACAATGATGGGAAAATAGTGAGTATTTTTTGGTCACATGCAAGTATGCAGGGGGAATATGCAGATTATGGTGATGCTGTGACATTTGATACAACACACAAGACAAATATATATGATAAACCACTGGGCATGTTTGTTGGAGCTAACATCCATCTGCAGTGTACAGTGTTTGGATTTGTTTTGTTGGGAGATGAAACAGTACAGACTTTTGAATGGGCTTTCAATTCATTCAAAACATGTATGGGATGCGAGGGTCCAAGAGTTATGCTTACAGGTATGTGATATATCAATTTGTTATGCAAAACAATGAATTAATTTATTGTGAAAATAAATTAATAATTTGTGAGCAATTGCAGATCAAGATCCTACAATGCCAATTGCTCTAAGAACTGTATTTCCAAAAATAGTTCACAGACTGTGTTTATGGCATGTACAGAACAGATTTATGCCATTCCTAAATGAGATATATGCAAGGTTTGCTGTTAAGGATTTTAAAACAACATTCCAGTCTATTATACATCATCCATTAACTCCTCATGAGTTTGAATGTGCCTGGGAAATGATGCTAGAGGAGTTCAATCTTCATGAAGATATGACTCTACGCAAATTATATGAAATAAGAAAAGAATGGATACCTGCATTTTTTTTAAAACGACTTCTGTGGGGTAATGGTATCTACACAACGAAGTGAGAGCATGAACAGATTAGTGAAGCAATCACATGTAGATGCGAACACCCCACTGCATGAGTTCACTAAACAAATGATGAAAATGTTGCACAGCAGGAAAATGAAAGAATCAAAGGAGGCATTGGTGAGCAAGGTATGTCATGCTTGTTATCAATAACGTTTGGCATACATTTTATGTAAATAATTTGTTTAATTATGATAATAATGTCTTATAGGGACCACGAACAACAGATACATTGTATAGGTTTGAAGTGAGAGTCTCTAGAGCATACACCAGAGCTGTTATGAATAGATTTGAGGAATCAATGAAATACGCCACTGCATACAAAATATTGAAGGATGCACACGGTTGTGATAATGAATGGATCGTACAGCATACAAAAAGGTCTAATAAAATTGTGTGGGGACAACATCAATTCAAGATAACAGCGGACATAGAAGCTGGGGAGTATACATGCGAGTGCAAACAGTGGGAACATACAGGTTTGTACGTATTATGTTGATTAACAGAATAAATTTGCATACTAAAGAATTTGATGATTGTAGTACAAATTAATGTATATCGTTGAAAAAATGGTTGGTTTTCATGTTTTCAGGTCTATTGTGTGTTCATCTTTTAAGAGCCTTCATGCATCTTCAAGTTGAAAAGATACCTTCAAAGTATATATTGCAAAGGTACACTGTCTCATCAAGAAAAGATGTTCTGTTTGAAAGAATTGATAAGAGCTTCAGGGGAAAGGATGGAGTTACTAAATCATACAGACAGAAAATGTTGTTAACGAAAACAATGAAAGTAGTTCGCCAGGCGTGTATGTCAAAAGCAGGGTACGATAAGGCGATGAATGTGTTGGATGAGCTCGATGGCGTTCTATGCTGATTAGAGCCAGATATTGGATGTAATGAGTCAACAGATGTTAGTGATGATGAGGAAGACAAGGTAATAATATTCCAGTTGTTTTAAGTGTTATATTATTTGTAACATAAATTATGCATAATAACATGTTATTTGTACCAGGAAGTAGAAATGAATAAAAATAATGCTGGCGATGGGATGGAAGATGACAATACAATTACATGCCATAAAAAGGTATATAAAAGATAAATATATAAGCTTGCATGAAGTATTGTATATGATGAATATATAAAATCAATGTAATAAGCAAATTTTATTTTGTAGGATGAGCATAACACCATGACTGGATGTGAACATGTGTTAACATTAATAACAACTGGTAACCAGGTACATATTTAAAAAATATTGTTCATTTGTCTAAAATGCAAATATATATTTATGCTGCATGGAAATGTTGATGTAATTTGGTTGGGCTATATAGGAGGACAACATGAGAATTCCACATGAGGTTGGTGATACAAGTTCTCCGTGTCACGTAGCACATGAACAAATGGAACATATTGCTGCATCCTCAGAAGCTAAAAAGGTGAGCATTGATAAATGATTTTTCTGATTGGTATAAATATAATTTATGTAAATATGCGTATACTAAATATTAACTTCTATTATTATGCAGAGGTTGAATTTTAATGTGGATGTTATAAATCTGAGTATGCCGGATCGTGCAAGACCAAAAGGACGGACAATAAAAAATTCAGAAGATAGGATTATGAGACTAGGTGCGAAAGGAGAGAAAAAGAAGAATAGGAGATGCCAATTGTGTGGTATAGCAGATGGACATAACAGCAGAACATGTCTGTCTGTGGAAGAGAACAGGGCAAGGCTAGCAAAACTGGCTAATCGAAAGAGAGGACGACCAGCCGGATCAAGACTAAACAATAAAACAACTGCTCCACAGTGGAATGAAACATCGACTGCTAAAAAACATCGTATTGATGAAGAAGTGGAAAATGAAGAAGCCGATGAGCATATGGAATTGGGCGAATAATTTGCAGTGTGACTAAAGAGTGGTCGATTTAGTAGAAACTTGTAATAGCACAATGACCTATGTTTTAGTTTGTTGGAAATTAAATAGTTTGCATGACAGGGGTATATAATGCGTTGATATAAAACTATAAAATGTTGCGTAAATCTAGACAATTACACAAATTATGTAACTGAATATGTACCACAAATTGGCATTGAACGTTTAGCAATCGGCAGTTCTGGACATAAATGGTATATAAACTGTATACACTTAACAATACTAATCGAATGGGAGTACATACTTCGGTTTCGCACTTCAGATACACCAAACAGGATATAGCATAACAACTGGTTACAGTTAGCATACTTAGCATGTTAAATGTATAAAAGAGGAACCTAATGTATATAAAATAAGGAAGTATATATTTTGCATAAAACTTGAATATTAAAGACAATATGATAATACAAATACGCCAAACATTGGAAGCAAACGATTAACCATCTCACAATCTGGAGATGGAAAAGCATAGAATTTCTTAACAGATAACATAACTAGCATTCTGATAACACTTATGTTTGACACACTTCAAATAAAAACTGATACAAAGTAGCATAGACACTGGACACATCGAACATAAGTGGCACATGGAGTATCATACACATGAGCAACGCCTGACATAAGTGACTTAATAAGTAACATAAACAGTTTTGTGGATCCCATAGGGAATCATGTTTAGCTATGATATCTAAGTATTGGCTTTCAAACAACGTCGTCTCCTTGGAGCATACTTGAAAGGCAGCAGTTCTGCAGGAAGGGGGGCAACCCTGTTGTTGCGATGAAAGGTCAGGTAATGCAGAACAAAGGCACGTTGGTCCAATGGTTCATCCTGAAATAGTCATAATATCAAATTAATGCTAAGATTAAATCTGAAGGAGTAATATATGCATGATCAAAACACTAATTTATTAACATACCGGAGTATAAAATTCTGATAAGTCGCCATCATCAAAATCGTAGTAGCAGAGGAAGTTTGCGACAAAAAACCACAATCATTTGACCCTGGTGACATGGTTGGACAATTGGGAAGAAGCCCAATCTTGTAGTTGCCAAACTTTGGAACAATTGAATCAGGTCGAGCTTCATGTAACGCAATGCTAAGTCTCCTCATTATTAATCTGGACCAAGGTATCTTCGTTCCATTTATCATCATTTGATCATTGTGGATTTGTTTCCAGGTAGTGCCTCCAAGCAATGTCCCATAAGGATTTGAATCTAAGATGTCTATTCGATGACGTTCAAAGTTGATTGCATAAAGGGTCCAGTGACCACGACGTAGCATAGGAACCAGGATCTGTTGAGATATATGTAAGTTTATGAATGATCAATAATAGGCATATGAAAAACTAAAGCTAAGACAACATAAAAACTAATGACCAAAAGAACATTATAACATTATTACAAATAAAACCGATTGGGGCTCACCAATTTAATTTGGTTCAGAACTTCATCTGGAGGAAGCATCGGTTCAAGTTGTTCTTTAAGAAGTGATGTTGAGAAGGGCTGGGGATTTGAACTGTGCTGTTCGAACTCCTCGATATTCAAAACGGTCTGGACAAAAAATAAATTGATTAGTATTATATATTTATACAGTAAGTGTTGCAATAAGATACAAAGTTGCAGAGAAAAAATTACCCCAACATTGACATTCAGTATTAGAGTGTTGATTACAGAATCTGGATTGTATAATACATCATCCTCACGAATACAGTCGATAAATCCCTGCATGAAAATATTCTCAAGACATTTATTAGGACCAAACGACTGGACAACATCGATGACAGAACCTCCAAATCCTCCAAAATTAATGATAGACCTGGGAAGAAATAAAACTTTAATCACAATTCATCTAATTATACTTAATTGGAATTTGAATAACGAATACATACATGCTCGGATCTAGTTTTCCTGACAAAATGAACTTAAGTAGGTTGCGAGCACAGTCTTCACATGACACGTGGGGAGGTTCAGCGACTGCAGATTTAGAGGAACTATCCCTTGCAACAAGGTCAGTAGTTGCCTAATATATGAATATATGTTAGTAAACAATTGCATAAATATTGTATGTTTTTAGTATATATGTAGGAAAAATATGAGAATATAAAACGGCATGACTTACATCTTGTCGGCGTTTCGAGACCGGGGGGTCCCTGGGCCGACGAGTGAATGTCGTCTCGTGCCCCAGCCCAGATGGGTCGAGCGCGAGGGCGAGCGCGAAGGGGGGAGAGCGAGGCGGCCGGAGACCGGCGTGAGAGAGGTGGGAATCCCGCGGCCTTCGTGTTTGTCCCGCGCCCAGGTCGGGTGCGCTTGCAGTAGGGGGTTACAAGCGTCCACGCGGGAGAGGGAGCGAGCGGCTCCAAGCGAGCGCCTGTCTCGTCCTCGTCCCCGCGCGGCCAACCCTCTCTAAGAGGGCCCTGATCCTTCCTTTTATAGGCGTAAGGAGAGGATCCAGGTGTACAATGGGGGGTGTAGCAGAGTGCTACGTGTCTAGCGGAGGAGAGCTAGTGCCCTAAGTACATGCCGTCGTGGCAGCCGAAGAGATTTTGGCACCCAGCTGGTGTGATGTCGTGGCCGTCGGAGGAGCGATGGAGCCTGGCGGAGGGACAGCTGTCGGAGCGGTTGGGTCCTTGCTGACGTCCTCTTGCTTCCGTAAGGGGGCTGAGAGTCGTCGTCGTCACAGAGTACGCGGGGCGCCATCATTGCCTATCTGGCGGAGCTAGCCAGATGGGACACCGGTCTTGTTTCCTGCGGCCCGAGTCAGCTCGGGGTAGGGTGATGATGGCGCCTCCTGTTGACGTGGCTGGCCCGCGCCCTAGGTTGGGTGATGTGGAGGCTCCTCCGAAGCCGAGGTCGAGTCTGTCTTCCGTGGCCGAGGCCGAGTCCGAGCCCCTGGGTCGGGCGAGGCGGAGGTCGTCGGCTGAGGCCAGGGCGGAGTCCGAGCCCTGGGGTCGGGCGAAGCGGAGTTCGTCGTCTTCTGGGACTTAGCCCGAGTCCGAGCCCTGGGTCGGGCAATGCGGAGTTCGCCGTCTTCCGGGACTTAGCCCGAGTCCGAGCCCTGGGTCGGGCGGAGCGGAGTTCGCCGTCTTCCGGGACTTAGCCCGAGTCCGAGCCCTGGGTCGGGCGGAGCGGAGTTCGCCGTCTTTCGGGACTTAGCCCGAGTCCGAGCCCTGGGTCGGGCAGAGCGGAGCTTCCTATGGTGCCTTCGGCAGGGCCTGACTGCCTGTCAGCCTCACTCTGTCAAGTGGCACCGCAGTCGGAGTGGCGCAGGCGGCGTTGTCCTTCTGTCAGGCCGGTCAGTGGAGCGGTGAAGTGACGGCGGTCACTTCGGCTCTGCCGGGGGGGGGCGTCAGGATAAAGGTGTCAGGCCACCTTTGCATTAAATGCTCCTGCGATTTGGTCGGTCGGTGCGGCGATTTAGTCAGGGTTGCTTCTTAGCGAAGGCAGGGCCTCGGGCGAGCTGCAAATATGTTTGCCGTCGGAGGGGGGGGGCCTCGGGCGAGACGGAGATCCTCCGGGGTCGGCCGCCCTTGTCCGAGGCTAGGCTCGGGCGAGGCGTGATCGAGTCGCTCGAATGGACTGATCCCTGACTTAATCGCACCCATCAGGCCTTTGCAGCTTTATGCTGATGGGGGTTACCAGCTGAGAATTAGGAGTCTTGAGGGTACCCCTAATTATGGTCCCCGACAGTAGCCCTCGAGCCTCGAAGGGAGTGTTAGCACTCGCTTGGAGGCTTTCGTCGCACTTTTTTGCAAGGGGACCAGCCTTTCTCGGTTGCATTTTGTTCCGGTGGGTGCACGCGAGCGCACCCGCCGGGTGTAGCCCCCGAGGCCTCGGAGGAGTGGTTTCACTCCTTCGAGGTCTTAATGCCTCGCGTAATGCTTCGACTGGTCTGGTTGTTCCCTCATGCGAGCTGGTTGTAGCCCGGGTGTACGGTCAGGTCCCAAGTTCTCAGGCTGGTATGTTGACGCTGTCAACGGTTCGGCCGGAGCCGGGTTTACGAGAGCAGCCCCCGAGCCTCTGCACAGGGCGAGAGGGCGATCAGGAACAGACTCGGCTTTTTTACATACGCCCCTGTGTCGCCTTTCCGCAAGGAGGAGGAGGGGAAAGCGCCATGTTGCCCTCGATGGGCGCCGAACATGGTGTCTCCGGTGAGCTGCAAGCGGGTAATCTGAGTGGACGTCCGTGCCCCGTTCGTTAGGGGTCGGCTAGGGGCCCTGAGGCACGCCCAAAAGTACCTGCAGGTGATCTGCCGGACCCGGTCCCCTGGCGACGGGGTCCGAGGGCTCGATGCCTCCCTCTGATGGGATTCCGTTACAAGATCGTTCCCGCTGGTCTCGGAAATGTCCTAGGGTACCTCGGGAGCGCAGCCCGAGCCTTGGTTATGTATCGAACGTACCCATGGTCATCCCTCGCTCGGCGTCTGAGGCAGCTGTGAACCCTTCGGGGGCCAGCCTTCGAACCCCTGATCAGTAATGGGCACGGAGCCCGAGTAGCCTGAGGCGGCCGTGGAACCCTTCCGAGGGGCCGGCCTTCGAACCTCTGACGAGTAGTGGGTGTAGGGCCCACACGATCTGAGGCGGCTGTCGAACCCTTCCGGGGGGCCAGCCTTTGAACCTCTGATCAGTAGGTAGGCTCGGAGCCTGGTTCCTTCACGAGGAAGGATCCTTTTCGGGGTATCCCCCTTTCCCGGTCCCTGTTGCAAAAGAGAGAAAGAGGAAAAAAAGGAAAAGGATACGAAATCGAACGACGCGGCGTACCTTTTTTGGCGCGGTCATTATGGCGAAGGCGAAGCGTCGCCCGCTTCTCCTGCCTGAGGCGCCGCCTGTCCCGCCGTGGAGTTAATGCAACGGGGCGAGTGGTTGGCGAGGCGACCGTTGCGCGTGCGCGAGCCGTTCGAGGAACAGAACACGGGCGCATTGTCTTCACGCCGTGAGAGAGGGTTCTCTCGCTGCCCCCGGATGGGACGTGAGCTTGGCTGACGACGTGACTGCTGCTCCTGCCCGCCTGCCACCGTCATTACTGCCGGCCCATTTTCGGCCGCGCTGACCGCCGCGCCAGGCTGGCGCTGCTGGGTTGTGCGCTGGGTCGCCTCGAGTCGCGGTATTGGTTCCGTAATCGAGGAGGCGCGGTGGTGGCGCAAGTGGTGGTGCAGTTGCGTGCACGAAGCATTCGGCGCGCCGGTTGCGTGACGCGTGGGGCTGGGCCTCCATGCTGGGCGTGTCGGGAGTCGGAGAAGCGCGCCCACTTGGCGCGGTTGCATGCCGCCTGCATGGCTGCCCGCCCCTTTCGCCCGTTGGTTTGGGCAAAAGTGGAGGGTCACTTGTAACCGCTGGGCGGTCGTGCGCACCGCGCGCGGCGGTTTGGCTTCTTCTCCTCTGAGCCAGCTTGCATGACATGTGGGACCCAGTCCTCGCGCCGTAGGGGAGGACCTTGGAGTGTGTCGGAGAAGACTCAGCCCGCGACGGTCGGGGGCGCAAGTAGGGAGAGTCGCCTTTAAAAGGAGGGTGACCCCCTCCGGAAGGTGACCATGTCTTCGCTCTCCCTTATGCATCGTGTCTTTCCACCTTCCAAGCCCCCGGATGGGGGATACCCGCCGTCTTTTCGCCTCATCGTTGGAGGAACGCAACTCCGTGGGAGTTGGTACCTTTCAGCCATCGTTCGGTTTCAAGGATTTTCATCATGCAGCCCGGCTGCACCCCTCCGCCGGTGGTCACCCAAGATGGTGACCTCCAGCTTGATGGTGGGGGAAAGCGAGCCGGGCTGCGGCCTCTGCCCCTCCCTCAGCCTCAAGGATTTTCATCACCAGGGCTAGGGAGGGGAGTGTGCCGAGTTGGGGTCGGCCCCTGCGTGGGCGGTGGCCCGCTCCTTCACTCAGTGATCGGAGGGAAGGGCGGTCGTCGTCCGTGGCGCTGGCAGCTGCACCGTGCCTGGCTCTCGGACGCGAGTGGCTTCGGAGCCGCTCGCGGCGCCGGGGTCTGCCATGGCAGCTGGAAAAGGTTCTTCCGCCGACGAGATAGCCAGGGCCGCCCACGGACCGACCTCCAACTCTACGGCCTTCTGCCCGTCCTTGCCTCACGAGTTTGGGCATGGGCGGGGGCCTCTTGGCAGCAGCATCCGCCCTGAGGTCAGTGCTACCGCTGTTCGGCCCCCCGGAGCAGAAGTCGTCGTCGTCGCTGCTGCTGGAGCGGGCGATGGTGCGCCGTTCGTCGGTCTTCTGTTGCTCCGCAGGCCCTCCCCCATCGAGTGGGGTTGTTCGTACCTGCGGAGGTGGAACCGAAGTTCCGTTTGTAATGGCACTTTGAATGCCAGTGTTTTTGTTCATTGTGGCTGTCGGGGCCTGAACATGTATGTAATTTTGGCACGGAGCCATGTTTTTTCCTCGTTTTCGAGCACTAAGACTCGCCTGTTGGTTATCTGAACCGCTTCACCAAGCGTGAGTCGCCCCGTGTCAAGGTGACGAGTGAGGTATCCGTATCCCGGAGGCGTAGGAGTCCCTCGGCTCGGTCGGCCTTGTTGTCCGAGGCTCCTCTAGCTTAGTTAAAGGGACCCCTTGGCCGCTCTTGGATGAGCCGGGGCTAGGGGTAGCGATATCAGCATGAACAGGGGCAGAGTTGGCTCAAAAATGAAACCTGGTTGGCCGGAGCCTAGCCGGGTCGTCCGTTGGCGGGACCGATGCTGGAGTTGATCAGCCGAAGCCTCGGGTCAGGCTGGCGCCCTCTGAGGACGACTGGCCGAGGTCCCGGGGTGACCGGCCGAGCCGCCCGCTCGGGCCGGGTTCCCGGAGGAGACCCTGGGGGCGATGGCCCGGGCGTGGCGATGACGTCGTCCTTCGGAGTGGAGATCTTCGGACCGCGTCGCCGTCCGAGGCTGGGTCGGACCTCGCCGATGGTGTCGTCGATGTCGAGGGTGCTGCTGCCCCCTTCCATCGTCAAGACCCGAGCCTGCAGGATCAGATTGTCTTGTAGCGTGTGTCTCCTGCGGCCGCCGAGGCCAGAACACACCATCGCTGTGTTGTAAAGCTGCGTCTCTTTTCCTCCTGTTTCGAGTATCTGGACTTTTTTGTCGGTAACAGAAATGTTTGTGCGAGCGAGAGTTGCTTCTCGCGGAAGGTGATGAGTGAGGTATCCGTATCCCGGAGGCGTAGGAGTCCCTCAGCTCGGTCGGCCTTGCCGCTTACGCACACTTTTACCCGTCCATGAGGCTCTGTCATCGACTCAGTCGAGAAGGCTCGAAGGATCGCTTCGACAGAAGAACTTCCGAACGTGAAGACTTGTTCGGTCCGCGGAATCACTTATCCGAACGTGAGTTACTTATCGCAGAAGGTGATGAGTGAGGTATCCGTATCCCAGAGGCGTAGGAGTCCCTCGGCTCGGTCAGCCTTGGCTGCTTACGTGTACTCCATCGTTTTCAGGATCCACTTTTCGAAGTAGCCAAAAAGCACGAAAGACATTCTGGCAGAAGAGATCTTTTTTTCGAGGAAAATTTCAACGCAGAGGGGGTTCCCCCCCTTTTAGCCCCCGAGGGAGGGTCGGGCTTTGCCGAGGCAAGGCCGACCCTTCCTTGATGACTAAACTTTGCGTGGGTGCGAGGTATATGAACAACTTGAAAACATCTTAAGGGTAGAAGCGACGTAGCTGTTGGATGTTCCAAGCGTTGCCGTAGACCTCGCCTTGACTGTTGGCCAGCTTGTACGTTCCGGGCTTCAGAACCTTGGCGATGACGAACGGTCCCTCCCAGGGGGGCGTGAGCTTGTGCCTCCCTCGGGCGTCTTGTCGCAGCCGAAGCACCAGGTCGCCCACCTGGAGGTCTCGGGACCGGACCCCTCGGGCGTGGTAGCGTCGCAGGGACTGCTGGTACCGCGCCGAGTGTAGCAAGGCCTTGTCCCGAGCCTCTTCCAGCTGGTCCAGCGAGTCTTCTCGGCTAGCTTGGTTGCTTTGATCGCTGTAGGCCCTCGTCCTCGGGGAGCCGTATTCCAGGTCTGTGGGCAAGACGGCCTCGGCCCCGTAGACTAGGAAGAACGACGTGAAACCCGTGGCTCAGCTTGGCGTTGTCCTCAGGCTCCAGACCACCGAGGGGAGTTCCTTCATCCATCGCTTGCCGAACATGTTGAGGTCGTTGTAGATCCGAGGCTTGAGCCCTTGTAGAATCATGCCGTTGGCACGCTCTACTTGCCCATTTGACATGGGATGAGCTACGGCGGCCCAGTCCACCCGGATGTGGTGATCCTCGCAGAAGTCCAAGAACTTTCTGCCGGTGAACTGGGTGCCGTTGTCGGTGATGATGGAGTTTGGGACCCTGAAGCGATGGATGATGTTGGTGAAGAACGCCACCGCCTGCTCGGACCTGATGCTGTTCAGAGGTCGGACCTCGATCCACTTGGAGAATTTGTCGATGGCGACCAGCAGGTGCGTGTAGCCCCCGGGTGCCTTCTGCAAGGGGCCGACGAGGTCCAGACCCCACACAGCAAAGGGCCAGGTGATGGGTATCGTCTGCAGAGCCTGAGCGGGCAGGTGGGTCTGTTTCGCATAGAATTGACACCCTTCGCAGGTGTGGACAATTCTAGTGGCGTCGGCCACCGCCGTCGGCCAGTAGAAGCCCTGTCGGAAGGCATTCCCGACAAGGGTTCGAGGCGCTGCGTGATGGCCGCAAGCCCCCGAGTGTATCTCCCGCAGGAGTTCCTGACCTTCGGCGACGGAGATGCATCGCTGGAGGATGCCTGAGGGGCTACGGTGGTAGAGCTCCTTCTCTTCGCCCAGCAAGACGAACGACTTGGCGCGGCGCGCCACCCGCCGAGCCTCGGCTCGGTCGAGGGGTAGCTCTCCTTGGTGGAGAAATTGCAGGTACGAGGTCTGCCAGTTTCGATCAGGCACGACCCCGCTTTGCTCCCCCTCGACGTGCAGCGTCTCGTCCTCGAGGGCCGAGGGTACCTCGGGCTGAGCCGAGCGTGCCTCGGGCTGAGCCGAGGGTGCCTCAGGCCGAGCTGAGGGTGCCTCGGGCTGTGCCGAGGGTACCTCGGGTTGGGCCGAGGGTACCTCGGACTGGGCTGAGGGCGCCTCAGGCTCGGGCGTGTCGTCGATCTTGATGGAGGGTTGGTGCAGATCCCGGGAGAAGACGTCCGGGGGAACAATTGTTCGCCTCGAGGCTATTTTAGCCAGCTCGTCCGCAGTCTCGTTGTAGCGCCGAGCGATGTGGTTAAGCTCGAGCCCGTAGAACTTGTCTTCCAGGCGCCGAACCTCATCGCAGTAGGCCTCCATCTTCGGGTCGCGGCAGTGGGAGTTCTTCATGACTTGGTCGATGACGAGCTGCGAGTCACCACGGGCGTCGAGGCGCCGAACCCCTAGCTCAATGGCGATCCGCAACCCGTTGACTAGAGCCTCATACTCAGCCACATTGTTGGACGCTGGGAAATGGAGGCGTAGCGCATAGCGTAGGTGTTTCCCGAGGGGCGAGATGAAGAGTAGGCCTGCGCCGGCTCCCGTCTTCTTCAGCGACCCGTCGAAAAACATGGTCCAGAGCTCCGGTTGGATCGGAGCCGTCGGTAGCTGGGTGTCGACCCATTCGGCCACGAAGTCCACCAAAACCTGGGACTTGATGGCCTTCCGAGGGGCGAACGAGATTGTCTCGCCCATAAGTTCCACCGCCCACTTTGCAATCCTACCCGAGGCCTCTCGGCACTGGATGATCTTCCCCAGGGGGAAGGATGACACCACAGTTACCGGATGAGACTCGAAGTAATGTCGCAACTTCCGCCGTGTCAGGATCACTGCATACAGCAGCTTCTGAACTTGTGGGTAACGGACCTTGGTTTTGGACAGTACCTCGCTGACGAAGTAAACTGGCCTCTGAACGGGCAATGCATGCCCCTCTTCTTGCCTCTCGACCACAATCGCGGCGCTAACCACCTGAGTGGTCGCGGCGACGTAGACCAAGAGGGCTTCTCCGGCAGCTGGAGGCACCAAGATAGGCGCCTTTGTGAGGAGCGCCTTCAGGTTCCCGAGAGCTTCCTCGGCCTCAGGGGTCCAAGTGAAGCACTCGGCCTTCCTTAAGAGGCGGTACAGAGGCAGACCTCTTTCGCCGAGGCGTGAGATGAAGTGGCTCAGAGCCGCGAGACATCCCATGACCCTCTGTACGCCTTTCAAGTCCTTGATGGGCCCCATGCTGGTGATGGATGCGATCTTCTCCGGGTTGGCTTCGATGCCCCGCTCGGAGACGATGAACCCCAAGAGCATGCCTCGGGGCACCCCGAAGACACACTTCTCGGGATTGAGCTTGACGCCTTTCGCCTTGAGACATCAAAATGTCACTTCAAGGTCAGAAAGGAGGTCGGAAGCTTTCCTCGTCTTGACTACGATGTCATCGACGTAGGCCTCGACCGTGCGGCCAATGTGTTCGCCGAACACATGGTTCATGCACCGCTAGTACGTTGCGCCCGCGTTCCTCAAGCCGAACGGCATGGTGACATAGCAGTACATGCCGAAGGGCGTGATGAAAGAAGTCGCGAGCTGGTCGGACTCTTTCATCCTGATTTGATGATACCCTGAGTAGGCATCGAGGAAAGACAGGGTTTCGCACCCAGCAGTGGAATCCACGATTTGATCGATGCGAGGCAGAGGGTAGGGAACCTTCGGACATGCTTTGTTGAGACCAGTGTAGTCTACACACATCCGCCATTCCCCCCTTTCTTTCTCACAAGCACGGGGTTGGCAAGCCATTCGGGATGGAATACCTCTTTGAGGAACCCTGCTGCCATTAGCTTGTGGATCTCCTCGCCTATTGCTCTGCGCTTCTCCTCGTCAAATCGGCGCAGAGGCTGCTTGACGGGTCGGGCTCCGGCCCGAATATCCAGCGAGTGCTCGGCGACATCCCTCGGTATGTCGGGCATGTCCGAGGGACTCCACGCGAAGACGTCGGCGTTTGCGCAGAGAAAGTCGACGAGCACTGCTTCCTATTTGGGGTCGAGCCCGGAGCCGATCCGGACTTGCTTGGAGGCGTCGCCGCTGGGGTCGAGGGGGACGGCCTTAACCGTCTCCACTGGCTCGAAGTTGCCGGCATGACGCTTCACGTCTGGCACCTCCTTAGAGAGGCTTTCCAGGTTGGCGATGAGGGCCTCGGACTCGGCGAGGGCCTCGGCGTACTCCACGCACTCCACGTCGCATTCGAACGCGTGTTTGTACGTGGGGCTGACGGTGATGACCCCGTTGGGGCCCGGCATCTTGAGCTTCAGGTAGGTGTAGTTGGGGACGGCCATGAACTTCGCGTAGCATGGCCTTCCCAGTACCGCGTGGTAGGTTCCTCGGAACCCGACCACCTCGAACGTCAGGGTCTCCCATCGGAAGTTGGAGGGTGTTCCGAAGAAGACGGGAAGGTCGAGTCGTCCGAGGGGCTGGGCGCGCTTCCCGGGAACGATCCCATGGAAAGGCGCAGCGCCTGCTCGGACGGAGGACAGGTCAACACGCAGGAGCCTGATGGTCTCGGCGTAGATGATGTTGAGGCTGTTGCCTCCGTCCATAAGGACCTTGGTGAGCCTGACGTCGCCGATGACAGGGTCGACGACGAGCGGGCATTTCCCCGGGCTCGGCACGTGGTCGGGGTGGTCGGCTTGGTCGAAGGTGATGGGCTTGTCGGACCAGTCTAGGTAGACTGGCGCCGCCACCTTCACCGAGCAGACCTCCCGACGCTCTTGCTTGCGGTGCCGAGCCGAGGCATTCGCCGCTTGCCCACCGTAGATCATGAAGCAGTCGCAGACCTCGGGGGAACTCTCCTGCTTGGTGATCTTCCTTCTTGTCGTCGTCGCGGGCTCTGCCACACTCCGCGGGTGGCCCGGCCCGGTGGAAGTGGTGCCGAAGCATGACGCACTCCTCAAGGGTGTGCTTGACGGGCCCCTGATGATAGGGGCACGGCTCCTTGAGCATCTTGTCGAAGAGGTTGGCACCTCCGGGGGGTTTCCGAGGGTTCTTGTACTCGGCGGCGGCGACAAGGTCCGCATCGGCGGCGTCGCGTTTCGCTTGCGACTTCTTCTTGCCTTTCTTCTTGGCGCCGCGCTGAGTTGACGCCTCGGGAGCATCTTCCGATGGGCGGCCCTGGGGCTGCTTGTCCTTTCGGAAGATAGCCTCGACTGCCTCCTGGCCGGAGGCGAACTTGGTGGCGATGTCCATCAGCTCGCTCGCCCTGGTGGGGGTCTTGCAACCCAACTTGCTCACCAGGTCGCGGCAGGTGGTGCCGACGAGGAACGCGCTGATGACATCCGAGTCGGTGATGTTGGGCAGCTCGGTGCGCTTCTTCGAGAATCGCCGGATGTAGTCCCGGAGAGACTCTCCCGGCTGTTGCAGGCAGCTTCGGAGGTCCTAGGAATTCCCGGGGCGCACGTACGTGCCCTGGAAATTGCTGGCGAAAGCTTGGACTAGGTCGTCCCAGTTGGAGATCTGCCCCGGAGGCAGGTGCTCCAACCAGGCGCGAGCGGTGTCGGAGAGGAACAGGGGGAGGTTGCGGATGATGAGGTTGTCGTCGTCCGTTCCACCCAGTTGGCAGGCCAGGCGGTAGTCCGCGAGCCACAGTTCCGGTCTCGTCTCCCCCGAATACTTTGTGATAGTAGTCGGGGGTCGGAACCGGGTCGGGAACGGTGCCCGTCGGATGGCCCGGCTGAAGGCCTGCGGACCGGGCGGTTCGGGCGAGGGACTCCGATCCTCCCCGCTGTCGTAGCGTCCCCCACGCCTGGGGTGGTAGCCTCGGCGCACCCTCTCGTCGAGGTGGGCCCGACGGTCGCGATGATGGTGCTCGTTGCCGAGGCGGCCCGGGGCCGCAGGCGTGGTGTTGCGCGTGCGCCCGGTGTAGACCGAGGCTTCCCGCATGAATCGGGAAGTCGCGGCATGAGGTTCCGAGGGGTACCCCTGCCTTCAGGAGGAAGAGCTCTCGACCCGTCAGACCGCAGCGCCTTCCAGAAGATTCTTGAGCTCCCCCTGGATTCGCCGACCCTCGGTGGTTGATGGCTCCGGCATCGCGCGGAGAAGCATCGCTGCCGCAGCCAGGTTCTGGCCGACCCCACTAGATGCGGGTGGTGGCCTGACCCTGATGTCGTCGGCGACGCGGTGCTAGAAACCCTGGGGCAGATGACGTATTTCTCCGGCCGGGGGTTGGCCCGCCCATGCCTGCCCGACGTCCCGGCGGATCGGCTCAAGCGCTCCTGCTCCCTCGTCGAGCCTGGCCTGCACCCCGCGGATTTGCTCGAGCTGTGGGTCATGGCCCCCCGCCTGAACGGGGACCACAACTAGCTCCCGTGGGATGTCAACGCGAGGCACCGGCCTAGGGAGATCACCGTCCTCCGGCATGCCGAGATGATTGCCTTCGGAGGGACCCCCTAGATCGACGTGGAAACATTCGCGGCTTGGGCCGCAGTCCTCGTTGTCGAGGCTATGGCTACCGTCGGAACAGTCAGAGAGGCAGTAGTCACATGCGTTCATGAAGTCCCGCATGGCACTAGGGTTGCCAAGTCCAGAGAAATCCCAACAGACGCTGGGCTCGTCGTCTTCCTCGGACCCAGAGGGCCCGTAGGTCGAGACGTCCATCAGCCGGTCCCAAGGCGACCGCATGCGAAACCCCAGAGGGTTTGGACTCGCCTCTACGAGAGCGCCTGCCAAAGCGAGGTCGCCAGGCGGGTTGAGGCCGAATCCAAATGACGTGGGATGGGAATCGGTCGGTACCTCTTGGTTGACGAGCGGCGATAAAGTCACGTCGGGAACTGATTGCGCCGTCGTCTCAGGTACGAGGGTGACGTCCAGCAAGCCTTTCGCGAGCGCGCTGGCGTCGTCCGCTTGCTTGGGATTGGCGTGTCACGGGGAGACATCGCTCGTCTTCGTCTCAAGCGCGAAGTCGACACCCGGTGCGCCCCCGCTGGGGTGCCGGCGCCGTCGACTTGCTCGACAGCCGACGAGGCATTGCCTCCTGCTTGGCCTTGGCTGCCCTGCCTTCCCCTCCGTCGGCGGGGAAGAAGGTGGGACGAGGTCGAAGGTTGTTCTTCCACCATGCGGGGAAGACGTCGTCGATTCTGCCGCCGGCGGGCGGGCTGTCGGCCGCCATTGTCGTTGTCGCGCGGCGGTGGAAGGAGTATCATGTCGTAGCTGCCGTCGAAGGACATGAACTCAAGACTCCCGAAACGGAGCACCGTCCCGGGTTGGAGAGGTTGCTGGAGACTGCCCATCTGGAGCTTGACGGGAAGCTGTTCGTCAACACGCAGCAGGCCCCTACCTGGCGCGCCAACTGTCGGCGTTTCGAGACCGGGGGGTCCCTGGGCCGACGAGTGAATGTCGTCACGTGCCCCAGCCCAGATGGGTCGAGCGCGAGGGCGAGCGCGAAGGGGGGAGAGCGAGGCGGCCGGAGACCGGCGTGAGAGAGGTGGGAATCCCGCGGCCTTCGTGTTCGTCCCGCGCCCAGGTCGGGTGCGCTTGCAGTAGGGGGTTACAAGCGTCCACGTGGGAGAGGGAGCGAGCGGCTCCAAGCGAGCGCCTGTCTCATCCTCGTCCCCGCGCGGCCAACCCTCTCTAAGAGGGCCCTGGTCCTTCCTTTTATAGGCGTAAGGAGAGGATCCAAGTGTACAATGGGGGGTGTAGCACAGTGCTACGTGTCTAGCGGAGGAGAGCTAGTGCCCTAAGTACATGCCGTCGTGGCAGCCGGAGAGATTTTGGCACCCAGCTGGTGTGATGTCGTGGCCGTCGGAGGAGCGATGGAGCCTGGCGGAGGGAGAGCTGTCGGAGCGGTTGGGTCCTTGCTGACGTCCTCTTGCTTCCGTAAGGGGGCTGAGAGCCGCCGTCGTCACAGAGTATAAGGGGCGCCATCATTGCCTATCTGGCGGAGCTAGCCAGATGGGACGCCGGTCTTGTTTCCTGCGGCCCGAGTCAGCTCGGGGTAGGGTGATGATGGCGCCTCCTGTTGACGTGGCTGGCCCGCGCCCTAGGTTGGGCGATGTGGAGGCTCCTCCGAAGCCGAGGTCGAGTCTGTCTTCCGTGGCCGAGGCCGAGTCCGAGCCCCTGGGTCGGGCGAGGCGGAGGTCGTCGGCTAAGGCCAGGGCGGAGTCCGAGCCCTGGGGTCGGGCGAAGCGAAGTTCGTCGTCTTCTGGGACTTAGCCCGAGTCCGAACCCTGGGTCGAGCGGAGCGGAGTTCGCCGTCTTCCGGGACTTAGCCCGAGTCCGAGCCCTGGGTCGGGCGGAGCGGAGTTCGCCGTCTTCCGGGACTTAGCCCGAGTCCGAGCCCTGGGTCGGGCGGAGCGGAGTTCGCCGTCTTCCGGGACTTAGCCCGAGTTCGAGCCCTGGGTCGGGCGGAGCGGAGCTTCCTATGGTGCCTTCGGCAGGGCCTGACTGCCTGTCAGCCTCACTCTGTCAAGTGGCACCGCAGTCGGAGTGGCGCAGGCGGCGCTGTCCTTCTGTCAGGCCGGTCAGTGGAGCGGCGAAGTGACGGCGGTCACTTCGGCTCTGCCGGGGGCGCGCGTCAGGATAAAGGTGTTAGGCCACCTTTGCATTAAATGCTCCTGCGATTTGGTCGGTCGGTGCGGCGATTTAGTCAGGGTTGCTTCTTAGCGAAGGCAGGGCCTCGGGCGAGCCGGAAATATGTTCGCCGTCGGAGGGGGGGGCCTCGGGCGAGACGGAGATCCTCCGGGGTCAGCCGCCCTTGTCCGAGGCTAGGCTCGGGCGAGGCGTGATCGAGTCGCTCGAATGGACTGATCCCTGACTTAATCGCACCCATCAGGCCTTTGCAGCTTTATGCTGATGGGGGTTACCAGCTGAGAATTAGGAGTCTTGAGGGTACCCCTAATTATGGTCCCCGACACATCTGTCAGTGGGGTTTTATCGAACTGGGGTGCACCCGATACAGGAGTATCATGTGTAACAAACTTTTGTCCTTCCTGTAAACAATAAAATTATTAATATAAATGTAATGAAACATAGGTTATAATTAATATTATCATAATATGATGAAGGTGTAAATACTTACACTATTTATATCTGGTGTTAATTCAGGAGCAGCAGGCTTGTCGGTTGTGGGAGCCTGGTGAATAAAATAAATAAAGCATGCATATATATTACTGTTATTTGCATACATTGTAAATGAAATAATAATAATTGTGATATAAGGAAGTCAAACATTAGATTTTGGAGTCTTGTCAAATATAGGGGCATCCATAGCTTCATCTTTTTTACAGACATTCCCACTGACAATCTGTAATGGAAACAAACTGAAATTTGAGTAAACAGTAACTTGTATGCTAAATATAATATATGCATTGTATATATAGTTTGTATGAAAAAAACTTACATGATCTGATACTTTGATATTATCAGTAGGAACATGAATTTCCTGATCATGTTGCTGTTTATCAGGTGTTGGAACAGGTGGAGAGGATACTGGAGAATTTGTTGGAGGAATTGAGGTAGTGGGGGGGTTATCTACATTTGGAAAATATAATAATAAAGTAGTTGTTACTGAAATGTAACTGGAATATAAATGTATCGTTATAAAAAAATGGTTAAACATACACATTTGCAAACTACATCAATATACTATCAGGATGCATAAATTAAATACAGTTTTCAAAAATAAAATCAACTGAAAACTGTGTTGCTGATTGTATGAGTATAAATTAATGCATAAGTTGTATATACAATGCTGCATATAATAAATTATTTGAGATCGTATAACTATATATAATTTTCCTCGCAATAATTCGTGAACTTGATTAGGTTAAAAAAATAAACATCAATAATAAAACCTTCTTGCTGTGAATCGCGCTGCGTTGCAGCTCTCAGTACTTCATCGATCATTTCACCAAATGTTTCAAAGAGTTCAATCTGCTTCGAAACAATCATCTGATGGCTCAGCTGAAGGGAATCACAGTACTTATCCACCTCTTTGTCATGAGCATCAAA
This sequence comes from Zea mays, assembly GCF_902167145.1. NCBI lineage: Eukaryota > Viridiplantae > Streptophyta > Magnoliopsida > Poales > Poaceae > Zea > Zea mays. The sequence continues at coordinate 109,099,274 of NC_050105.1, read as the reverse complement.
CATTGATTGAAACATTGGCCGATGCTGGGAGGGCAAACATTGCAACTTGTTGCCAATCAAATGCTTGATACGTGGCACATATATGTTGAAAACGGCAGAAACAGTCCGTTCTGGAGCAATGACGTAACATGTTTCAGAACGACTACGAAACTGTATAAAGTCAGATAGAACAGTTAGCAGTAATAAAATTTTAACATTTGTATAACAGAACAAAAATTGTTTATGTCTAACCTCAGCATAGCCGAATGGTTCACCAGTTTTACAGGGGGGACGTCTGTCACCCCTAGCCAACTCTCTTATGGTCTCATTATCAAAAAACTTAATGCGGGGAGTACCATATTTGTTATCAGGAGATGCAGGGTGATGTAAGTGATCAAGATAGTAAATCTGAAAAAAAAGAATGCACAAATATATAAAATTAGTACATAACAAATATTTGCATATCATATATATGCACAGTAAACAGAAAAATTACTTACTAGAACAATGAGCGAACATCTATATATTGTTGCTGTGATGTTTGTTTTGTTCCTTTTATGCCAACGTGTGGCAGCATCACACAAATCCGTGTAAACTAGTTGACACCAGTCAATATCAGCCATTCGGGCCATGTTTGAAGTCATTAGTACCTCATTGTTTGTAATGCCCCATGAAGCAGAAGGAAAAAAAGTCGATTGAATAGAATCAGAAAAAAGCATCTGATTGATAGCTCATCATCATTGCCAAGCACTATCTTGTCTTGAAGCTTGACAACATCAAATTCTTCTTGACCAACATTGAGATCACGTCTCAGTTTTGCAGCAGCATCCACTTCACCGTACCAATCAGTAAACTCCATGCCTCCTCCAGCACATGACAAACCCAAAATCAGACGAACCGTATCTTTTGTTATCTTCAGTTCCTTGCCAGCCCCTGGGCGTATAGTCATGTCATGTGGATCCAATTTATCCATCAACCACCTGATGAGTGATCTGCTCTCTAAGGCATCAGTTCGCAAATCAAATATACTAGAAAAGCCCAACCTAGCGACAGCATCGCGCTGCCGATCGCTCATTATCTAAGATGATACAATAACATCATAGGGAATGCGGCGGATATTCAATTTCTGGAAGCATAAATGAATATGCATTAATACACAAAATATATATATTGTTAGAACTAATGATACTATATTTACATACAAGGGATATTTATTACAGGCTTGTAAATAACTAGTCTACAACACTAAATAAAGTAAACAACATATTTTTTGATAATAATATACATAAATTTAAAGTGGGGGAAAATACAAAATGATTGGGCACCAAAATTAACACATGAATAAACAGAAATATATACATATTACCTGTGATTTTCTAAGAGTCTTCTGTTTAGGAGAGTTTTTTGTAATGATATTAGATTTTGGACTTCTTTTCACGCTCGGAACTTGAGGAGAAGGTACTTTTATCTTCTTTGCACCGATTTGTTCTGAAGGAGAAGGTGAGGCAGATCTGAATTGGCGCTTCAACGATGGAGCATCCATGAAATCGTCGTCGGACAGTGTGGATGGAGCAGGAGGTTTTCTTTTTAAACGACAAGCTAAAGCCTTTCTGCGAAAACGATGGATTGGGGCTGGTTCTGGCTCATTCTGCTCCTGATTTTGTGGAATATCATCTTGGTGAGTTGAGCTGCTGGATCTTGTACGTCTGGAAATGTCAATTGAAAAAACCTCCTGATTGGATTCAATGGTCAATCTTTTTGGATTACTGGGCGGGCGATCAACAGACTTCATGATTTAATACTGAACAAATCTATTGAAAAAAGTTGTTTTTAAATACAGTGATTTATGCATGAATATATGCCAAAAAAAAGAACTAATTTTTACTGTAACTATCTACAATGCATACTATATAATGCTAAATGGAATTACATAACTTAAACTACCTTTTACATTTATGCGACAGCATTTAATGAACAATGGTTATATACAAACATAAAGATTGATTTAATATTTCATATAATTGTAAATGGATCATGATAAAATAAGAGCCTTTTTTGCATCAACTAACTATACAACATATTTTAATAACTGGTTCATAGTAATAAAAACATTTAGCTCATATTCAAACATGAATATTTAAATAACTTTTGCTTAAATAACAGTATATGTATATATATATATATAAACAAGAGTGTAAACTAAATATTCAAGTAAATAGAACAATGCAAATATGCTTATTATATTGCGAAATGTTCATAAACATGTGTATAAATGAGCATACACATTACTGCCAATATGCATATATATCAAATCCAATAAGTATATTTTATATATAATAAAACAGAAGTGTACACAAATGATTCAAGTGAATGTGGATAAAAAGTACCGAGGATATGCATATATTTCAAATTCAATAAGCATATTTGATAATAAAATAGATGTGAAAACAAATCATTAAAGTAAATGTGCATAAACAGTACTGACGATATGCATATATAATAAAACAGATGTGTAAACAAATGACTCAAGTGAATGTGCATAAACAGTACTGAGGATATGCATATATATCAAATACAATAAGCATATATGTGTTACTTGGGTTGTGTAAGGGTACTATCGGCTAACTCATCGATAAATACCTAATCCACAGCCTTTGTCTAGATCTAAAAATGTCGGGCGATAGAGGGGATCTAGAATAAATATAGATGCTCTAATATCGGGGCTCCTGAACAAAAAAGAGATGTAATGCGCGTTGCAATGACCCGATTAGAGAGATGTATAAACGGATACAAATCACACATTTAGCTGGAGAATAAAGGTTACAATCAAATCCGCTTCAATCGACAGAAATGCTTCAAAAAATCGACGGCAAACTCGATATATTTCAATGTTGGATTACCTGGAACTTCTTGAATCGGGCTCCAATACTGGGAGATTGAAGGAGGTCAGCTGGATTAGAACGGCGCTGGATTGGAGTGGCGCTGGATTGGAGCTGTGCTGGATTGGAGCAGCGGAAATCGCCTGGCGAGTCGTCTCCGACGAAAGGAAAGTGTGCGCGGCCACTGGGGTTTTCTTCCTATCGGCGCGGGTTTGCCTCCGTTGATTGCGCGGAGACGGTTTTAGAAACCGGAAACGTGGGAGACGTGGCTGGCTGACGGAGGAAACGATGTAACGGCGCCGTGACTGGGAACTGTTGACCCGGTGTGGTTCAACCAAAATAACCATATTGACTAGCCTGGGCTTCCTCTATTATTGGAAGCCCAGAGCTCATATATATATATATATATATATATATATATATATATATATATATATATATATATATATATATATATATATATATATATATATATATATATATATATATATATATATATATATAATTGGTCAAACGTGATACAGCTGCCTTTAGACCCCCATCTATGTTTTTCAAGGTGTGGAACGGAATTTTGGAGCGTGGCTGATGGCAGCTTCTTTGATATCTGCCCGCAGCTAAAATCTTTCCACAAGGAAAGGAAAATTAACCCCGAGAAGACGGCACGAAGCGCATGGAGGATGACGAGGCAGGCGGTCTTCGCATATCGTCAGGCTTCTGTCACCACCCCCACCGCAGTGGATGATGATAACTTAGGGCCGGCAAAGGTAGTTTATCAGTCCGCCCAATCACAAGATGGCTGGGATTCTGCATGTAACGACAGTTTCAAAAAAAATAAAGTGCAAAATGATACAAGGAACAGCTATAGATTCTCCTTAATTTACAAGATTGTCATAGGAATCCTCTAGGCTCTAGCTAGTTGGATTTTAGCATCCATTCTCGTGAGAACTTCATTTGTTTCTAGGATCCTCCGTACGTATTCAGTCCTCTCGGGACACATAAGAGCGAAATTTTAGACCTCAAAATGTTTCTAAACAGTGCAGTCTATAGTGTAAAACAGTATTTTGCATGGCTATATATATACACGATCTGCTGGTAATAGACAAATGCAAAATTTTAACTAATACTATCACTATAACTGATTAACAAATATATGTGATTGTGAAACTATTTCTTGGGACAAATATAGGGTAGGTATAATGGAAGTCCTGAGCTTCGGATATTAAAGGGAGCCCGGGTCGGTAACGGGGTTCATGGTCCACTGAACCAAACGCGTTTGTGTTGGATGGAACCGAGACAGGGAACATGCAGGACGGACGGCGCCGTGACTCGACATTATGAGTAAATGGTTGGTCATAACGGCAAGGGCGTAAACATATGGTAGTGGGCAGAATTATAGGGATTAGATTCCTCGTGCAAACGTGGATTCTATGAAACGTGGGCGCGGAATTTGTGGATCTTGCATGGAGCATAATGGCGGAAGGTATAGATAATATCGAATAAGATGTGAAAAGATATGACATAACACATATACAATATAGATGTTGTGTATATAGTATATACCGTTTGGCATAAAATGTTGAGTCATTATGCGTGAATAGTGATATAGGGATATTTGTATTACATGTAACTTGCTACATTATCGGAGCTGGTTCGGAGAAAATGGAAATGCCCTGGAAAGGGGGATGCGATTACACGTTTAGTATAGCATCCGTGATTATCTTTCATTCGAAAAAATAGACCTCCAGACTGCAGAACTAGTTGGCGGTGGAGATGGCCGGCTCTGGACAATCGCCAGCGATGGTAGGAGATGGAGGTGGGATTCGTCCAGACACTGAGGGAGTCGTTGATGGTAACTTAATGGTTACACCACCTCCTGTTCTAATGGGGCCTGTAATCGACGAGATAAGCAATGAGGAGGAAGGAGAACAACGGATTCGACCTCCGATGTCCAATATGAGCTCCCGGGAGATGGATACGCCTCAAATATTACATTCACATGTAAGTTCAATTGTTATATTTGATACTTGATTGATTAGATTGTTATGAGCATAATCCTTGGTACAAACAACATTGTCAATGAATTGCAGCAAAAAAACATTGATCCGAATATAGTTCCAACAGTAGGGATGACTTTCAAGGATATTGATGATGCATATAAATTTTCTAAAAGGTATGCATATGAAGTTGGATTTCCCTTGAAGAAATACAGGGAGAAGACGTTCAGTAAGTGGATAAATTGTTCACGTGAAGGAAAAAGTGCACCAAAACCAAATGATACACCTAGGTTGAGGAATAGGAATTCTTTACGTACGCAATGTAAGGCTGGAATCAAATTTAAAAAATATATGATGATGAAAAAATATGGTAGCTGCAAAGATTGAACTGGTGAATTTGGAGCATAATCATGAATTCATAACTGACGAAGCAGAGAAACAACATCTAAGTTGCAACAAAAGTCGAGATGCAGAATTCATAAATTTTGTTGATGCAATGCATGATAGCCGAGTGCCCCAGCATTGCATAGTTGATTTTATATCAGACATGCATGATGGGCCAGAGAACGTACCAGTAACTGCTCAAGATCTGAAAAACATGTAAGGAATCTTTGTGTTGACTATGTATATATTGAGTGGCATAGATATTACTATATTAAATGTTTTGATGGTCATTTTTGTTTAAAAAAATTGTAGGAGGGCATCAAGGAGACGAGAAAACTGCGCTAATGATGTAGCCAAACTTCTGTCTTTCTTTACAGAATGCAAGAAACAGAATCCACAATTCTTTTGTGATTTTCAGCTAGACAAGGATGCAAAAATAGTGAGTATTTTTTAGTCACATGCAAGTATGCAGGGGGAATATGCAGATTATGGTGATGTTGTGACCTTTGATACAACACACAAGACCAATCTATATGATAAACCACTAGGCATGTTTATTGGAGCTAACAGCCATCTGCAATGGACTATGTTTGGATTTGTGTTGTTGGGTGATGAGACAGTTCAAACTTTTGAATGGGCTTTCAATGCATTCAAAACATGTATGGGATGCGAGGGACCGAGAGTTATGCTAACAGGTATGTGGTATGTGAATTTGTTATGCTAAATCGTCAAATAATGTGTTGTGATCGTCAAATAATGTTTTGTGATCATTTGCAGATCAAGATCCTGTAATGCCAATTGCTCTGCGAATTGTATTTCCAAACACAATTCACAGATTGTGTTTATGGCATGTTCAAAACAGATTTATGCCATTCTTAAATGAATTATATGCAAGGTTTGCTGATAAAGATTTTAAAACACAATTCCAATCTATTATACATCATCCTTTAACTCCTCCTGAGTTTGAATGTGCCTGGGAAATGATGCTAGAAGAATAAAATCTGCATGAAGATATGACTCTACGCAAGTTATATGAAATAAGGAAAGAATGGATACCAGCATTTTTAAAAAATGACTTCTGTGGGGTAATGGTGTCTACACAATGCAGTGAGAGCATGAACAGATTAGTGAAGAAATCACATGTAGATGTGTTGGGGGCCTTCGGCTTCCGAAGGTCCTCAAAAACATAATTTAACAATGTTTCTGGAGTAAAGTACATTAACAGGTATCTTCGGACTCGGATCAGAGCCACGGTATGAAGAAGCACAAAGAACACGAAGGTTGGCGCGGAGCCGAAGCTGTGTGTAGAAGAGCTTCGGGATAGCGGCGGAAAAGGAAACCGACTTAAAGATGAAAAACCAGATTAGACCTCGAAGAATTATCATAGAGTTATTGATAAATGTAAAGGGCATTAATGTAATTTTGCATGGGCTGCGACCCGTGCCTATAAATAGGTGAACAGTATCCACGTACTGTTCACGCGGACTGGGCATTCACTTTTGCGTCACGCCTGTACTCTTTTCCTTCAAACCGAAGGTATACTTGTAATTTATTCTTGTTCAAATAAGTAATAAAAATAAGAAATAGATTAATAATAATGTTTACAATAATTGTGTCACTTTCTATATTTTGTTTGAATGTTCTCCATTTTTTATCATGATCATGAAGGTATGACCTTCATGACCTTCGTCCTAAATTCACCATGTCCGAAAGGAAATAATGATTTGAAGGACGAAGGGCCTTTTGATATTTAACATTTTGTGTTGCCTTGTTCTTGATTCATAGTATTTGAGAACAAGTCCCCAACATTGGCGCCCACCTCCGGTGAACTCACTTCCATTTTTTGAGTCTTGAACACTTTCGGCAAGTATCACCTTCGGCATGCCGCCGAAAAAAGCTTCAGCGACAGGGGCTGGTACTTTATAGCCGCTGGATCCCAATCAGGATGTCCTTTCTCTTAGAGAGGCCCGAAGCCAGAAGAGGAAGGTTGTTAGTCCAACACCTCCGGAGGATGACCTGGATCAGGAGATCCAAAACCTGGAGATCCTTCAGCAACAGGTGCAACGCAAGAAGGAGAAGATGGCTCGTCTAGCTGATCTTCAGAGACAGATAGACGAAGCTTCTGAAGAGGTTTGTCATCTTGTTCAAGATGATCAGAGCCGAAGGCCTCCACACAGAGAGCTTCATCAGGAAGGCTTCCACAATGAGGATGACTGGTATGAAGATTTCCATCATGGAAACTTTGCTTTTGATGATGCTTCTCCTCTCTCAACAGAATTGCAGGCTACACCATGGCCACAGTGTTACAAGCCACCCCAACTCCCCATGTATGACGGTCATACAGACCCGAAGCAATTCCTGATGAGCTATGAAGCAACCATATCTTCATATGGTGGCAATACGGCAGTCATGGCAAAATCTTTTGTCATGGCCGTCAAGAGCGTTGCTCAGACTTGGTACTCTTCTCTTCGGCCAGGGACAATCACTTCTTGGCAGAAATTGAAGGAGCTTCTAAGGGTTTCAGACGAAGCCAGTCACTGCTCAAGCTTTATTTCAGTGTACCCAGGACCACGAAGAATACCTCCAGGCATACGTCCGAAGGTTTCTACGTCTAAGGGCACAAGCGCCAACAGTGCCCAATGAAATTGTCATTGAGGCCATGATTAAGGGGCTTCGGCCGGGACCTTCAGCGCAGTACTTTGCCAGGAAGCCACCACAAACATTGGAGAAGCTGCTCCAAAAGATGGACTAATACATTCGAGCTGACAATGACTTCCGCCAAAGAAGGGAGGAAGCATTAAGGTTCTCTGAAATGACCAGGGGCTTCGGAGGAAGATTTCACCCGAGGCACGTTAGGTCAATCCATAACTCTGCTCAAACTGATGATCGAGGGAGTCAGCAGCAAAGGCCACAATATTCTTCACAAACTTCGGGCCAGCAGCAAAGTTCTTTTCGGCCGCCAGCGCCAAGAGGCAGAGGCGCTAGGGGCTTCGGGGGAAGGTTTGGAGATCAGCCAAGAAAAATTTATTGTCTATTCTGTGGTGAAGATAAGGGCCATACCACCAGGATGTGTCACGTTACCATCTAGAAACAGAAGGAGATAGCAGAAGCAGCTGCGCAACAAAGTCAGCCGAAGCAGGTCATGCATACTGCTTCGTATCATTCGCCATATATTCCAGAATATGTAGGCAATCACCCCGCAGCTTCTGTCGCTTCGGCAAGCCAACCCCAAGCATCTTGGTAGCATCCACCACCACCGCCGCCGACGCAGCGAGGACAGCAGCCAGAAGGGAGTCAGCACACTCACCATCAGAGGGATTTCAGAGAAGAGTCCGAAGCTCGCACAGTCAACAGCACTGTGCCAGAGTCGAAGCACATTTATTGATGAATATCCTACTTCAACAGCAGTTCTTTCGCATTCTTACATTCAGTATTACCTTTTTGTTAGTAAGAAACAATTATGAGGAGTTTAAGTGTCTTTTGTCGTTTTTCGATTTCTTGTAACATTTTCGTCTATTACCATAATAAAAATATGTCTTTCCCATAGGTTTGATTTGTCGAAGCATACAAATTTATGGTGGCATGAAGGACATTTGTAGTATCAAACATTTGTCCTAACAGGCATAGTACAAATTCCTCGAAGCAGTAAAAAGTCGCTCCTAAGGGAACGCAGAGTAAGTTTTCTAAAATTACAGCGAAAAATAAGCGCTGATTCCGCCGAAAGTAAAAGGCGAAGAAGCTCCTAAGGGAGGCTTACAGCGAAAAATAAACGCTGATTCCGCTGAAAGTAAAAGGCGAAGAAGCTCCTAAGGGAGGCTTACAGCGAAAAATAAACGCTGATTCCGCTGAAAGTAAAAGGCGAAGAAGCTCCTAAGGGAGGCTTACAGCGAAAAGTCAACACTGAGATAAAAAGTGTGTATGCTCTATTACAGGGATATGTATCTACGGCACAAATATCATTTTGCACAACATAACATCATCACATCATTCTGCATAACATAAGCATCATACAGCATATTGCATGTGGAACAAGAAGGAGATGCAGTGTTGGTCTTCGGAAAATATTTTGGAAAAGAGAAAAATCGTGCTAAGGCACAAGACAAATCGAGATGAAGTGTAGCCTCATCGGAAACGCAACACAAAACTTTTTTATAGCTTCGGAAAATATTTCACAAAGCTTGGACATTTTTCATCAGAGAAGTAAGCAAATTCTTGTGATATAGAAAGGATTTTCTTCACGAAGCATGAAAAGAAGGGAAGGTGTTTTTTCGCCGAAGGCTCAAAAAATGGTATGTATGCAAAGTTTCATGCATCGTAAAGAATTAAACTATAAATAGATTATATATTACATTTAAAGTTACAATATATTACACATTTTACGTTTCAAATGTTTCTACAATAGCATTCAATCCTCTTTAAGCACTATCTCTGCAGCTTCATTCAATAGTTGGTTGACAACCTTGTCCATAATGGCTTCGGCCATTTTTCTAATTTCATCGTCCCCCTTCGGGTGGGGGCCCGGAGATGCCTTAGCAGGTTCTGAGGGAAGAAAAGATACGGCTATATTACTATTACAAACCGCGAACAGAGTCTGGAATTAAAAATTACAGCATGATAAAAATCACTAATTAATACCTATTTGCCCTTCGGGCTCTGTACTTTTCTCGACAGCTTCCGCTACTTTTCTAGCATCGTGGATGCCTTTTTCACTCCTTTGAATAATTTCTTGCGCCAATTCTCGGCCGCCGTTATCCCAGATATCGGTGAAGAATTTCCCACCGACCATGCTTGCTTCGGGTGAGGGGTCTTTAATGTCTTCAGAGGACAAGGTAGCTTCGGACTGCGCTAAGGATTTTACATGCTCGCAGCCTTTCCTCTCCAAAACAGCAGCAATCCCCCTAGCACCCGAAAAAGCGCAGATGTCACCACGGCTATTCAGGATTTCCTCGAAGGCCTCTGCTTCGTGACTGATCCATTCCATTGGACCTTTAGGATTGCCTCTTGAAAAATTCTCTTCACTAGAGAATGTGCCAACGCTGGCGAAGCTAGATTTTATCTTTTTGACGCACTCTATGGATTTAACATAGCATTTCCTCTGGGATGCACGAAGCTCTTTAACACTTATCTCTAAATGATTGGCCAATTGATCACTAAGCTCTCGTTTTGTTTCTTCAAGTATACGCTCTTCTTTAGCTCTAGCTAGCTGTTTCTGAAGATCTTTAATTTCACGTCTTTGGGCTTCGGCCTGGGCCTTTGAGGCAGCTTCGTCCTTTTTTACCTTGTCCACCAATGTAAGCAGAATTTTATCCTTTTCCAGAGCTTCATTTCTCAGTTTAATAACTTCTGATCGTAGGTTGTTGAATGCAATTTCATAGCTCTCGTATTCGGCATTCTTTTGTGCTCTCAATGCGTTGCTTAGAATTAAACCCTATATGTAAAAAAAGGTTGGTATAAGAATAAAAGAATGAGTTACGAATTATAAAATTTGTAAACATCCAATTCCCATACCTTCAGGCTATTATACGCAAGACTATCCGCAAGATCCTCCTTCGTCATAGCACATAATCCAGCTTCGAGCTTCGGAAACCCCATACTTCTAGACATCTCCCGACAGACGGATAATTCTTTATTGTCTGGGAGGCAGTATAGGAAATCCTCTTCATTCGTCCCATTGAACACTAGTGCCCCCTTCGGATATTTCAATTCTTTGGCATAGTGATTAGCTTCAAAAACTTCTTCTTCCGATAACTTTTTCCCAGAAGCATGACGCACAATATAATCGTATATTTTGGAAGATGCTTCGGGGACAACAGTATCAATTTCTTCGACCAAAGTAGGCTCTGACATTTTCATTTCTTTAGTTGCCCTTGCAATTTTTGCTTCTTCTGCTTCCAAAGGTACTACCTTGGTTGGTTCTGAAGGCCCGGTTTCAACTTCAGTCTGTTGCTTCGGAGCCTTAGCAACGAATACTTCAGCAAGCGCCTCAGAAGTTTCAGCAGTCTTCTTTGGGGTTGTGCTTGGAAGTTTAATTGTTTCCAAAACATCTAACACATTAACCATTCTTTTTCTTTTTAGGGTCACTGTTGGCCCCTTTTTAATTTTTGCTGCTTCAATTTCTTCTGAAGGACTTAAAATTTCTGATATTTTCGCTCCCTCAGTTGATGCTTTTGCTTCTTCCATCTTTTCTGTCGATGGCGCTTCGGTCAGCTCTTTGGTTTCTGGTAACAGAGTCTTTGGTTCCTCCAATTCTTTTGTTGTTGGCACTTCGGCCAGCTCTTTGGCTCCTGGCAGCGGAGTTGATTCCTTAGCTTCGGGGGCCGAAGACGTTTCACTGCCGAATTCAGGCACTGTGGCTAGTTCAATGTAACGTGGCCGGTGTGTGAGAACTTTCACCCTTTTTCTCTTCGGCGCTGGCTCGCTAGGAGCAGCTGAAGCAGTTTCTTTCGCAGAAGCCGTACCTTTCCTTTTCTGCCCCCGCACTGGATAATGGTAGTCGGGGTACACGAACCCAATTGCATCAAAACCTCGGTTCAGTCTTTTCTTTCTTAGGCCTCCGAAGGCTGCTGACAATGCAGTATCTTCGGCCTTCGAATATATCCCAAGCAATTCATCACTTACAGTCTCAATGCTCTTTAACCAATCATCATCTGGTTCAACGAACTTGTCTCCATACTTGAATGTATACTTCAGCCTGACTAGCCCACCTTCGTCAGTTTCTTTAACAGTTTCTTTCGGCATTTCCCAATTATCTGCAAGAGGCCATACTCTGAAGGCAATGTGTTCTTGTATTAAATCCCTTGTCCCAATAAAAGAGCAGACTACGCCGAAGGCCCGTTGGCATTCTTCGGCTGCTTCATCCATTTCTACCTTCGGTTTCCGGAGTCCGAAGCGCTGCCAGATGGGGCACATGATGACATCCTTAATATCCTCTCGAACCTTCAAATCATTTTTTACATAGAACCATTCTTTTATCCATTCTCCGGGCCATCTCTTACGAAAGGTGGGCACGGGACAGCTTGATTCAGAGCGAGCGCCGAAGCTGTAGCAACCAAAGTTGTTATGATATTGCTCTTTACCCCAGGGCTTCGTTTCATATAACAATTCATGTATATTGCAAAAGCTTTTCGCACTTGGCTCTAGACCCTGACTCTTCACAGCCCAGACGAAGATTCCCATTCTTATTATTGCTTCAGGGGTAAGTTGATGAAGGTAAACCTGATATATTTTCAGAACTTCTACCACGAATCTGCTTAGAGGGAATCGTAGCCCAGCTTTTAAAAAGCTTCGGAAGATAACGACTTCATCATCTTCGGGAGTCAGCACAGTTCTTTCTCCGGCATCTGCTCTCACAATGGACATATCTTGAAAGTATCTCCCCTTCATGTTTTCAAGGTGACTTTGCCCAATAGTTGATTTTCCGAAGACTGAATGGCTTGGTCGCCATGGCCGATCTTCGGAATCTTCACCCCCACTGTCTGCATTGTAACTGTCATTATCACCAGTATCTTCAGATAAACCTTCTAAAATCTCCCTTGTAATCTTCTCTGTATTCGTCTTTGCCATTGACTCAAGAAAACCCAGATGCATCTCTTCAGAAAGGCTCAGCTTCATTTTGGCAGCAACTTTCTTCTCCTCAGACATTCCTTCGGAATTCTTGCCTCTCGCTTCCGAAGCTTAAAACTAGGGAGGCAACCAAATATTTGTAGGCAGAAAACTATTTGAACAGGGAAAACAGATGGCAAGAGAGCGTGCCAAATAAATTGTGGCGAGCCCCTATTTATAAACCCATTATGTCGGAGACTGGAGGGTCCCATTTGCCAATGACTGTTGCTATTCTAGCAAAAGGAAGGTGTTTTTTAGGACCTTCGGCTCATAGCCTTCGTCCATTTCGCAATCTGAATTTATCATTCTAACAAATTAATATTGTGAGGGGCTACTGTTGGGGGCCTTCGGCTTCTGAAGGTCCTCAAAAACATGATTTAACAATGTTTCTAGAGTAAAGTACATTAACAGGTATCTTCGGACTCGGATCAGAGCCACGGTATGAAGAAGCACAAAGAACACGAAGGTTGGCGCGGAGCCGAAGCTGTGTGTAGAAGAGCTTCGGGATAGCGGCGGAAAAGGAAACCGACTTAAAGATGAAAAACTAGATTAGACCTCGAAGAATTATCATAGAGTTATTGATAAATGTAAAGGGCATTAATGTAATTTTGCATGGGTTGCGACCCGTGCCTATAAATAGGTGAACAGTATCCCCGTACTGTTCACGCGGACTGGGCATTCACTTTTGCGTCACGCCTGTACTCTTTTCCTTCAAACCGAAGGTATACTTGTAATTTATTCTTGTTCAAATAAGTAATAAAAATAAGAAATAGATTAATAATAATGTTTACAATAATTGTGTCACTTTCTATGTTTTGTTTGAATGTTCTCCATCTTTTATCATGATCATGAAGGTATGACCTTCATGACCTTCGTCCTAAATTCACCATGTCCGAAAGGAAATAATGATTTGAAGGACGAAGGGCCTTTTGATATTTAACATTTTGTGTTGCCTTGTTCTTGATTCATAGTATTTGAGAACAAGTCCCCAACAAGATGCGAACACCCCTCTGCATGAGTTTGCTAAACAAATGATGAAAATGTTGCATAGCAGGAAAATGAAAGAATCAAAGGAGGCATTGATGAGCAAGGTATCTCGTTTTGGTTTTCAATAATCAATGGCATACATGTTTATGTAATTATGTTATGTAATTATGATGTTAACATCTTATAGGGACCAATGACAACCGATACGTTGTATAGGTTCGAAGTCAGAGTCTCAAGGGCATACACCAGAGCTGTTATGAATAGATTTGAGAAATCAATGAAATACGCCACTACATATAGAATATTGAATGACCCAGATGGTTGTGATAAAGATTGGGTCGTACAACACACAAAAAGATCTAATAAAATTGTGTGGAGACAACATCAATTCAAGATTACAGCGGACATAGAAGCTGGAGAGTATACATGCGAGTGCAAACAGTGGGAACATACAGGTTTGAACATTAAATGATTATACTAATAAAAGTACACATTTGATAGCTTTAGTTTAAATTGTTATATAGAATATTATATATCACTAACAATATAATGATTATTCGTCATTATTGCAGGTCTACTATGTGTTCATCTTTTAAGAGCCTTCATGCATCTACAAGTAGAAAAGATACCTTCAAAGTATATATTGCAAAGGTACACTGTCTCATCAAGACAAGATGTACCGTTCGAAAGAATTGATAAGAGCTTCAGGGGAAAGGATGGAGTTACTAAATCATACAGACAAAAAATGTTGCTAACGAAAACAGTGAAAGTTGTTCGCCGGGCGTGTATGTCAAAAGTAGGGTACGACAAGGCAATGGATGTGTTGAATGAGCTTGATGGCGTTCTATGTCGATTGGAGCCAGACATTGGATGTAATGAGTCATGTGATGTTAGTGACGATGAGGAAAACCAGGTAATAAAATTCATTTTTTGTAATGTTAAAATAATTGAAACATATGAGTATATATGGTCATAGATTTTTTAACAGGAAGGAGGAATACATAATAATAAGGCTGGGGAGGGAATGAATGAAGCTGACAATTCAATTACATGCCACACTATAGTATGTAAAGATAAATATATAATCTTGCATGTAGTAATGTATGTAATGAATATATGAAATCACTAGACTCCAACATATTTAATAATGCAGGATGATCATAATATTGTGACTAGATGTGGATCTGCGTTAGAATTATTAACAGCTGGGAAACGGGTAAATATGCAAAATTTAAACAATTTGGTATGGTTATGGATATGATACATTGACATGATGATTGATTTGGGTTATGCTATATAGGTCGACAACATTAAAATGCAACATTTGGTGTGTGATACAAGTTCTCCGTTACACGTATCACACGGCCAAATCGAACAGTTGGGTGCATCCTCAGAAGCAAAGAAGGTTAGCCTTGATAATTGGTTTTTCTGAGTGGTACATATGAAATGTTTATTTATATGTGTATAGTAATGAATATCGATTTTATATGATACAGAGGTTGAATTTTAATGTGGATGTTATAAACATGGGTATGCCGGCTCGAGCAAAACCAAAAGGTCGAACAATAAAAAATACAGAAGAAAGGATTATGAAACTAGGTGCCAAAGGAGAAAAAAAAGAAGAATAGGAGATGCCAATTGTGTGAAATTGCAGATGGACACAACAACATGACATGTCTGTATGTGGAAGAGAACAGGGCAAGACTAGCAACACTAGCTAATCGGAAAAGAGGACGTCCGACAGGATCAAGAATCAATAGTAAAACAACTACTCCACAATGGAATGAAACCTCCACTGCAAAAGAAACATCGTATTGTTGAAGAAGTAGACAATGAATCAACTGGTGAACATATGGGTATGGGTGAAGAATTAGATGTGGGAAAATAGTGTGGTGACGTATTAAATGTTTGTAATAGCACAATGACATCAACTTGTTTGAGGTAATCATAATTTTGCATGAATGGGTTATATAATGCTTGGATGTAACGAATTGTGCCAGATCAAATAAATATAATATAACGTTATTATATGTAAAACAAGGTTAAATTGATTATTACTTATTATGATGTGACCATCATAATATGTAGACTGTATGAGCATAACTATACCATATAGGTAATAGTAATACTTCCAAAGTCATACAATGAATATATAGAAAACTGAACATGATTGTCTAGAATATCTGGAACTAGATATAAGCCAACACTTGACCTGGAACAATTAATAGTTTGACAAACTGGACATGAATGGCATAGACACTTGGGACACTTGACATAACTAAAATCTCCATTACCATAGCGGTTTTACACACTTGACATAAGTCTGACATGAAGTAGCATAAACACTGGACACACTTGACATAAGTGTCATGAGCAGTACATACAAGTTTGAAACACTTGCCATAAGTGCCTTAGGAAGTAACATAAACATTTTGTGGATCCCATACGGAATCTTGTTCAGCTATGATATATAGATCTTGGCTTTTAAACAACACCATTTCCTTGGAACATACTTGAAAGGCACTAGTTCTGCAGGGAAGGGGTAAACCCTATTGTTGCATGAAAGGTCAGGTAATATAGAACAAACACACGTTGGTCCATTGGTTCATCCTGCAATTATCATAATAGTTTATTTAATGGTAAGAAATTGTATGAAAAAGGATTTTATGCATTAACAAATAAGGAATTTAGTAACGTACCGGTACAACAAATTCTGAGACGTCACCATCATCAAAGTCGTAGCATCGTATGAAGCTAGTGACAAAAAATCCACAATCATTGGAGCCTGGTTGCATGGTTGGACAGTTGTGAAGAAGCGTAATCTTGAAGTTGCCAAACTTTGGTATACAAGAATCTGGTCGAGCTTCTTGTAACGCCATGCTAAGTCTTTTCATGATTAATCTGGACCATGGTAGTTTCGTTCCATTTATCATCACTTGATCATTGTGGATATCTTTCCAGGTAGTACCACCAAGAGATGGACCATAAGGATTTGAATCTAAAATGTCTATGCGACGAAGCTGGAAATTGATTGCATATAGAGTCCAGTGACTACGGCATAACATTGGAACCATGATCTGTTAACATATATTTATAGGATATGAATTAACAATGATATGAATGTGAAAAAAATAAAGCAACTATAAAAAAACAAAATATACCGTGGGCAAGATAAAGTGATTGGTATCAAAAAGGAAACTTATAAAAAAATAAACGTTAATATATTCTTACAAAGAATATGGCTTGGGACTCACCACTTAATTTGGTTTAGAACTTCAACTGGAGGAAGGATCGTGACAATTAAATCTTTAAGAACAGATGTTGAGAAAGGATGCGGATTTGAACTGTGCTATTCGAGCTCCTCCATATTCAGAACAGCCTGCATAAAAAATATATTGATAAGTAATATATGTTTATACACTAAGACACGAAACATGATAAATATTTGAAGAGTACAATACAAAAACATTACCCCAACATTGACATTTAGTATGTGTGTGTTGACTATGGTATCTGGATTGTATAATTGATCATCATCACAAATACAGTCAATGAATCCCTGCATGAAAAAGTTCTCAAGGCATTTATTAGTGTAGGATCTAGGACACCGGCTAGAGGGGGGGTGAATAGACGGTTTTGACTAAAATCAACAATACTAAATAAATTTAATCAATACAACAAGAGGAATAAATTATCTAGTGTCAATAAGTAAACAATGTATGAAAAAACAACTACGGAGATTGAATACTTGAAGAACAATAAGCAAATCACTAATCAATTGCAAATGCAATAAGTAATGCTAGAAGGAATAGACACCGAAATTTATCCCGTGGTATCGGTGATTTGCCGATCACCCCTAATCCACGTTGAGGTGGACTTCAAGCTCTCACTTGCTCCTCTATCAAGACACAACTTGATCTTTGAGCCAAGTGGACAAGAAATCACTCAATACCTCGATTCCACTAATGTCACCTTTGCCGCTCCGGCGAGGTAGGCGCGAACCCCTCACAATCCACACCGCGGCTTCTCCACAATCTTCTTGGAGAGCTCGACGGAGACAATCACCCGAGCCGTCTAGGAGGCGGCAACCTCCAAGAGTAACAAGCCAACGACGCTTGCTCGGTGTACCACCTAGTGCCTCAAGAATCACCAAATTATGCAAATGCACTAGGAACCCTCAATCTCTCACTAGAATGCAATCTCAAGCAAAGAGTGTGAGAGAGTGAGTTGGAGGATCACAAATGAGCTCAATGTGTGCAAGGAATGGCCAAGAGAGCTCTCTCACACGAGCTACCCTTCTATTTATAGCCCCCCATCTAAACCAACTGTTATGTGCAAAAGGGGGCAATTCTACGCACACGCGGACCGTCCGCGCCCTAGGCCCGGACGGTCCGCCGTACATCATAACGGCTATAATGACCGTTGAAACATGTCAGAGCTGACTCAAAAGGTGGGTCCGGACAGTCCGCCCTTCAAGGCCGGACCGTCCGCGACCTGGCAAGTTCAAACACCCGAGCCTCGGATCAAACGGAGTTAACACACGCGGACCGTCCGGCTATAAATCCCGGACGGTTCGGGACCTGAGACTGTACTGTCCGGACTGGTCCCCCGGACAGTCCGTAGTACAAATCTATAAAAACACACAGTCCCTGTCCAAAACGATTTTGACACATGCGGACCGTCCGCCCCTCACAGGCGGACCGTCCGCCTATAATTCAGGGAC
The DNA here is from genome assembly GCF_902167145.1 of Zea mays. Lineage (NCBI taxonomy): Eukaryota > Viridiplantae > Streptophyta > Magnoliopsida > Poales > Poaceae > Zea > Zea mays. Next base: position 109,080,726 of record NC_050105.1, on the reverse strand, counting down.
TGGCCCGAAGCCACCCTTCTTTGGACATGACTGCGGACGGTCCGGCCCTAAGGCCCGGACGGTCCGCAGTGCCATAGAACACAATGTCAATACAGAAGGTCAGACTTCGGACCCCTCTGGAGGATCGCGGACGGTCCGCCCCCAAGGGCCGGACAGTCCGCGCGACCAAGACTTCGCACTTTTCAAACATGCTTTTGAATGAACTTTCAACTCACGAAATGAGAAGCGCTGTTAGTCCTCATGCAAATGCAACTACTTGATGCTCTATGAGGCACTAAGTTTTACACAGATCTGAGTCATTGACCCCTCTTAATAGTACGACTATCTAGCCTACCAATCCGGTCAGGTATCTTCTCTAAACTCCTCAAGACCGGTAAAAGTAAAACCTATATTATACCTTTTCCTTCATCTGATCCACAACCAATGCGTATGACTTTTCAACATTTCCTGTTCTATGTGGTCCAACCCTGCATTCTTATTTCTCCAAGAATCGTTAGTCCACAAGTAGCTATCATTAATTACCAAAACATTACCAAAGGGGCCTAGATGATTCACAATCTCCCCCTTTTTGGTAATTGATGACAACACCACATAGTATATTAAAGAGAAGTTTAGTTTCTCCAAATCTCTCTCATACCTAAGGTATAAGATAGATCTTGGAGATGAGTTTCATAGGACTTATCTTGATTTGAAGTTCTGTCCGAGAGATAGATAAATCACAATAAGAAACTCAGTATGTAAGAAAGGCTCCCCCTAAGTGTGTGCAGGATTGTTTGAAGTTGAAGATATAACACACATAATATATTGTAGCTTGATGGATACTTTCCTACAATCATGGTTATCGAGGCATACAAGATATGATCCGTAGAGTGAGGCATACAATCATGGTTATAATCACACCTCGATTAACCACACACAGAGAATTTGAACTAAAACATAGTTCATCCCACAGAATATTACAGATAATAGTCCACAGGCATACGACATAGAGTTAACAGATCAAACCAGTTCCAAATGCATAAGACATAAACTAATGCAAGCGTCATGAAAAGGTAAAATGCATATGCATGGTCTTAATGTCCACATAACCACCAACTCCCCCTGAAGGAGACCTGAAGGAGACACCAGACAACTTCAACTTCTCTCCCACTTCTGTCCCCCTTTGGCATCAATTGCCACAAAGGAGAAGCCTCACTGATCACTCGGCGGAGGATGCATGTTGTAATAGTGCGTGCTGAAGGTGTTGAACAGGGAGGAGAACTGGCTAAAATCCTGCTGGAGCTGCTGCTGCCTCTGACTTATATCATGCATGTTGTCATTTGTAGAAAGATTGTCAAATTGACTGGAGAGAGCACCCATGTTATCTTGAAAACTTTGTTGCATATTATTCAGCCTCGACATGATGGGATCAGTGACATTAGTGTGAATTTGATCACGAAACTCAGAAAATTCAGAGTTGAGTGCATCCCAGTTACTGTCAAAGCGAGACTGCATGTCATCGAGGCGGTGATCCACATGTGTCATCAGGCCCTCAAAGCGAGTATCAATATGAGTCTCAAGCCCTTGCTGCATAGTGTGAAAATAAGGATCAAAGTATCCTGGAGCAGGCTCCCAATAGTGCTGAGGCTGAGGAGGAGGTGGAGGAGGAGGCATCTGCTGTCCCTCAACATTAGGAGCTGCTCCACCCTCATAGCCAGGGTCTTCCTCATCATCTGGAAAGGGAGTGAGTGGCCTGGTGAGAAACCCTATCTCATTCTTGAAAGGCCTGAATGGGGTATGAACAATCTCGCATGGGCCCTCAAATCTAGTCTTGGATTTGATGAGAGCCATAATGTAAGGGGCATATGCCAAATTTTGATTCTTGTCCATTTTTAAATCATTAAGCTGCCTCATCATGAAAAGAACAATATTCATGACTTCACCATTCATGATGTGCTGGATGATGTTCCAGAACTTATCCCTTATTTTACTCTTATCACCACTCTTGGGAAGAATGGTGACTCTGGCAATCTTGTTGATTACAGCAGGATGATGTCTGAGTCCTGCTGTCTCTCCAAACCTCCTGGGTATACCAAGCCTGGCTGGCTCATAAAACTGCACAAAATCCTCAAAATTATCTTCAGTATAAAGATCCAGCCCAGCAGAAATGGTGCCATAGTCCAGACTGTTGGCAGCAGAAATGGTGCCATAGTCCAGACTGTTGGCAGCAGCAAAGTCAGCAAAAGAAGCAGAATAGCGCTTGAAGCCAGTCATCCAGGTGATAGATTCTTCTTCAATATCAATCTCTGAGGTAGCCAGAAATTGCTTAACAGCCATTTCATTGAAATCTGTGCGTTGCCCCATAAACTGATATAGTCCACATGTTTCAAATTTAGGGATCAGACCCTCCATGACAGATTGACCGAGCAAGAAGGACCAATCAATCACCTGATGCTTATGAAAATTGGTGTCCACCAGGGTGCCCCAAAAAACATCAAACTGCAGCTGAGTGTGAAAAAACTGGATATTTGTATCAGATGGCAGAGTATACTGGTTCACAGTCCGTCTAGAGCAGTACTCAGCCATAGAAAATCTCCACTTTGGATAAGTCCAGCATTGGGTATCAATGGGATAATCGGGATGAACATGAGGAAAATCATCAGCATCCATGGATTCAGTGCCCCCAGCTGAGGATTGGGCCTCTGAATCAGTGGTTGGTGTATAGTCATCATCATTTCCACGAGGGCGCTTTGATTTAAAGCGACCGGCAAGTTTCTTGCGGAGACCACCAAAACCACTGCAACAATGTGACAGACATCCATAGATAAATAATTGATACCAATCACCACTATAAACAGGAATGGAACTGTAATGCTCTGCCAGGGTCCGGACGGTCCGCGCTAGGGGGCCGGACTGTCCGCGCCAGAGGCCCGGACGGTCCGCGTCCACCAGGCGGACGGTCCGCGACCGACCAGGGGCGATTCCAAAGAACCCTAGCCGCCACCCAAGTTTAATTTGATGATTTTGCAGAGAATACGCATCCAAACAAGTTCAAAATTTTGCATAGCATTGACATTGAGGAGAACTATCAATCCCACCAATCAGATTTTAAAACCCACTGCTCAATTTCAGATCAGAGAGGAAACCCAAATAATCTCAAAATGGAAGAAATTTGATGAAATTCACAAGATTGAAGATACCGTGATGAAGACATGTTGATGAAATGTTGCCTCAAGCTGTCGGACTGTCCGCACGCAACTTCACTACACCGTCCGCGCACACTCAACACAAGAGAGTATTTGGCGAGTGGAGAGCAAGAGAGGAAGAGCGAGAGAGCACAAATGACAAGGCTGCGGCCACTGGTCGACTTTACTGCCCTGTCGCGGATGGTCCGCGCTGGGGCGGCGGACGGTCCGCGCCCTGATGTGTGCAGACGGTCTGCGAGGCTGAACGGACTGTCCATTTCCTGATGCTGCGGACGGTCCGCGGTCCATGGGCGGACGGTCCGCGGCCTGATACTCATTTTTCAAATTGTTGTCCGCTTTCTGATTTTGAATTTCGAATCCGAGTTGGTGCTTATATATGGACATTTCGACCACTCCAAGAGTTAGTATGCATGCATATACATATTATGTAATTGAGTAGTGCAAAATTTTTGAATTAAACTATCTAGAGCAATTTGGAATGAAAAATGCACCAATAATACCAAATAAATAGCATAAAGAGCATATTTAGACCCGAGATGCAATACGACACATGTGTGATCAATTTCAAGCCACATTTGAGAGATCGATCACATTCATTTCACTTCTTAGAGAACAAAATCTTGTTTCATCCAAAGGTTTTGTAAAAATGTCTGCTAATTGATCATCTGTGCCAATGGAATAAATAGAGATATCTCCCTTGCCAACATGATCCCTTAAGAAGTGATGTCGTATATCAATATGCTTGGTTCTTGAGTGTTGGACCGGATTGGTAGCCAATTTTACCGCACTCTCATTATCACACATGAGAGGCACATTCTTGAAAATAATGTCATAGTCCAATAAGGTTTGTTTCATCCATAATAGTTGAGCACAACAATTTCCGGCCGATATATATTCCGCCTCGGCGGTAGATAGAGCAACCGAATTTTGTTTCTTAGAAGACCATGAAACAAGAGATCTACCAAGAAATTGACAACAACCGGAGGTGCTTTTTCTATCAACTTTGCACCCCGCATAGTCCGAATCCGAATATCCAATTAATTTAAATTGAGCACCTTTGGGATACCATAGACCAATATTGGGAGTATACTTCAAATATCTTAGAATTCTTTTAGCGGCCTTCAAGTGAACCTCTCTAGGAGAAGCTTGAAATCGAGCACACATGCATACACTAAACATAACATCGGGCCTAGATGCGGTAATATAAAGCAAACTACCAATTATTGAACGATAAAGTTTTTGATCAACCATAGTACCTCCTTCATCTAAGTCTAGATGACCATTTGTTGCCATTGGAGTCTTGATAGGCTTAGCATTTTCTAAACCAAACTTCTTGAGCATGTCCTTCAAATATTTTGATTGACTTATAAAAATTCCATCTTTCAATTGTTTGATTTGAAGGCCAAGAAAGAAGCTCAATTCTCCTATCATAGACATTTCAAATTCTTTTGACATCATTTTTCCGAACTCCTCACAAAATAATTCATTAGTAGATCCAAAAATAATATCATCAATGTAGATTTGACAAACAAATAAGTCTTTGCCAATTCTTTTAGTGAATAGAGTAGTGTCAACCTTCCCAATTTTGAAGTCTTTGGAAAGCAAGAAATCCCTAAGCCTTTCATACCAAGCGCGTGGAGCTTGCTTAAGCCCATAGAGAGCTTTAGAAAGCTTGAACACATGGTTAGGTCTTTTGGGGTCCTCAAAACCGGGAGGTTGTTCAACATACACTAGTTCACTAATCTTACCATTTAGGAAGGCACTCTTTACATCCATTTGGTAGAGCTTGATATTATGTGCACAAGCATAAGCAAGTAGAATCCGGATTGCTTCTAATCTTGCTACGGGAGCAAATGTCTCTCCAAAATCCAATCCTTCAATTTGAGTATATCCTTGTGCGACTAATCTTGCCTTGTTTCTTACTACCACACCATCTTCATTGTGCTTGTTGCGAAACACCCATTTTGTACCAATAACATTGTGGTTCTTTGGTCTCTCAACAAGCTCCCAAACTTCATTTCGAGCGAAGTTATTTAATTCTTCATGCATTGCATTCACCCAATCAACATCAAGTAGAGCTTCATCTACACGGTTAGGTTCCATACAAGATACAAAAGAGAAATGTTCACAAAACGAAGCTATGCGAGAGCGAGTTTGAACACCCTTACTAATATCACCCACAATTTGATCAACCGGGTGATCCTTCACAATGGAGTGATGAATTCTTGATACCGTTTGATAATTGCTTGTTGAAGCATTGGGAGGAACCGAAGGTCTTGAAGTACCTTGATCATGAGTATCCATGGTTACATTGAATTGTTGGCTTTGGTGATCTTCCTCATTTATAGTTGAGGATGAAGGAATGGCAACCACACTATCTTCATCATCATCTTCCTTTGGTTTTATTTCACCAATGGCCATTGTTTTCATTGCATTTACCAATTGAGTCCCCCCAACATCATCGAGATTATCATTTTCATCTTGAGACCCATTTGTTTCATCGAATTCAACATCATATGCTTCCTCAATAATACCATGAGTTTTGTTGAATACTCTATAAGCCTTACTATTTGATGAATATCCAAGAAGAAAACCCTCATCACATTTCTTCTCAAATTTAGAAAGCCGGCTCCCCTTTCTCAAAATATAACATTTGCAACCGAATACTCTAAAATATGAGATATTTGGCTTTCTACCAATGAGTAATTCATATGGAGTTTTCTTCAAGAGCTTGTGACAATATAGTCTATTTGATGAATGACAAGCGGTATTTATTGCCTCGGCCCAATAAGAATCCGATATACTATATTCCGCTAACATAGACCTAGCCATATCAATAAGACTCATGTTCTTTCTTTCAACAATACCGTTTTGTTCCGGGGTATATTTGGAAGAAAATTCATGTTTGATACCCTTGTCATCACAATATTGATCAATTCTTGCATTTTTGAATTCCGACCCATTATCACTTCTAACCTTTTTGATGTCAAAATCAAATTGATTTTGAGCCAATATAGCAAATGACTTGAATGTTTCAAACACATTGGATTTGTCTCGTAGAAAATAAACCCAAGTAAATCTTGAATAGTCATCCACAATCACAAGACAATAAGAATTACCACCAATACTTACAAAAGATGTGGGCCCAAATAAATCCATGTGAAGTAATTCCAAAGGTCGATGAGTGGACATTTGACTTTTATTTGGATGAGTGTTTGCCACTTGCTTACCGGCTTGACAAGAGCTACACAATTTGTTCTTTTCAAACTTCACATCTTTTAAGCCTCGAACTAAGTCATGCTTGGTTAGCCGATTGAGTTGCTTCATCCCAACATGACCAAGTCTTCTATGCCATAACCAACCTAGTGAAGCTTTTGAAAATAGGCAAGTTGTGAGCTTTGCCTCATTAGATGAGAAATCAACAAGATAAAGATTTTCATGTCTAAAACCTTTAAACTTAAGATTGCTACCATCAACACTAGAGATAATAACATCTTCAACCGTGAAATTGCAACAAAATCCTAAATCACATAATTGAGCTACAGAGAGTAAATTAAAATTCAAGGACTCAACCAATAGCACATTTGATATAGAATGATCATTTGAGATAGCAATTTTACCCAAACCTTTAACCTTTCCTTTACGATTATCTCCAAATGTTATACTATCATAATTTGAGCAATCTTCCTCACTTATTTGGGTAAACATCTTCATATCCCCGGTCATGTGTTGAGTACATCCACTATCCAACACCCAATGATTCCCTCCCGCCTTGTAGTTTACCTACAAAAGGAAATCAATCTCTTTTAGGTACCCAAACTTGCTTGGGTCCTTGGAAGTTAGTGACCAAGGTCTTTGGTACCCAAATAGCTTTCTTTTTATTTCCAACAATTGAAGTACCAACAAATTTAGCATGAACACCTTTTGCATTACGAGAAAGAACATAACAATGCTCAAAACAAGTGGAGGATACATTTTTGAACTTGGGACAATTTTTCTTAACATGTCCCTTTTTGTGACACTTGTGACACACTTTGTCACATTCTTTCACAAACAATGTCTTTTGCTTTACAAAAGCATTCTTTCCTTTCTTGGGAACATATCCAAGACCTTCACGGTTAAGAGAGCATCGTTGACTTCCCAATATGAAATCCAATTTAGTCTTACCACCATATGCCTTTTCTAGGTCATGAGTTAGAATATTTATTCTATCTACTAACACTTCATTCTCAACAATAATTTTTGATTCATCAAGAGCAATGTTATCATTGAGAGAAATTTTGCATTTATCACAAATAGAGTTAGTAGGTAGTGGTTCACTTGTAAGACTATCAAGTAAGTCACAAGTGACTCCAACATCCTTGGTGACCACCTCAACTTCATGCACAATAGATGATTTTTGAGCATCCGCAAGCTTCTCACAATTTTCTTTGAGGTCATTGTGAGAGGTCTTGAGCTCCTCAAAAGACACTTGGAGGTTTTTATACAATTCCTTCAAGGTCTTAAATTTTTCTTTTTCTTTGTGCATGTAGTCATCGGCCTCACCTAACATTCTAACAAGATCATCATATGAATAGCCATCATCATCAACATCATCGATATCATCATCATCTTTTATATCATTTAAATCAGTGATGATTTTTACCTTAGCATCTCCCTTTGCCATGAGACAATGGGGGGATGAGAAGAGTGAGGGAGCTTCTTTGATGGCAATTCCGGCATTAAGCTTGGATGAGGTATCATCATCATCATCCGAGCTATCATCCGAGTCCCATTCAACTAAGTAGGCTTTTCCATCTTTCTTCTTGTTATAGTATTTCTTTTTCTTCTTGTCACTTTCATCTTTCCCTTTCTTCTTCTTGCTTGGGCAATTCATGGCAATGTGACCGGGTTCCCCACACTCAAAACATTTTCTATCATTGAAAGCATTTCTTCTAGATGTTTGACCTCTTCTAGGTTGACCTCTTTTCATCTTCATGAATTTATTGAATTTCCTTACAAATAAAGCCATGTCACCATCACTCTCACTTTCATTTTCTTCATCATTGCTATCTTCTTTTTCAATTGCCTTTGAGGCCTTGGCTTTGAGAGCAATAGACTCATTTTTCACCTTCTTTGCCAAACTTAAAGCATCGGCTTGTGACTTCTTAAATATATCTTGAGTGAGAATTTCTCCCAATACTTCGGTTGGAGAAGTTGTAGATAGATCACTCCTTACTAGCATTGTCACAATAGTCTCATATTTCTCTGGAAGTGATCTAAGGAACTTGTGTGTGAAATCCACATCCGGTACATTAAAACCAAGTCCTTTGAGTTCATTTACTATCTCATTCAACCGATTGAACATATCGGATACACTCTCATCTTCTTTCATAATGAATTGCTCAAACTTCCCTTTGCACACATATAGTTTGGCACTCTTCACAATTGTAGTTCCTTCATGAATTTCCATTAGTTTTATCCAAATCTCATGAGCGGTTGTGAGATTTTTTATACGATTGAACTCATTTATATCAAGAGCATCATAAAAGACATTCATGGCTTGATCATTTGTGAGGATATTCTCATTATCACTAACGGATGGTTCATCTTCCTTCAATACAACAAATCCATCCCTAACAATTGGCCAAATTTTTCCACCCATTGCTCTAAGATGCATTGACATTCTTATTTTCCAATAATTATGATCATAATTGTTTCCATCAAAGTGCGGTGGCTTCCCAATATGCACATTGTTGTTACTAGCCATTATGTCCCACTCCGGGATGATTAGATCCACAAACAATGGAGGCCTCGGCTCTGATACCACTTGTAGGATCTAGGACACCGGCTAGAGGGGGGGGTGAATAGACGGTTTTGACTAAAATCAACAATACTAAATAAATTTAATCAATACAACAAGAGGAATAAATTATCTAGTGTCAATAAGTAAACAATGTATGAAAAAACAACTACGGAGATTGAATACTTGAAGAACAATAAGCAAATCACTAATCAATTGCAAATGCAATAAGTAATGCTAGAAGGAATAGACACCGAAATTTATCCCGTGGTATCGGTGATTTGCCGATCACCCCTAATCCACGTTGAGGTGGACTTCAAGCTCTCACTTGCTCCTCTATCAAGACACAACTTGATCTTTGAGCCAAGTGGACAAGAAATCACTCAATACCTCGATTCCACTAATGTCACCTTTGCCGCTCCGGCGAGGTAGGCGCGAACCCCTCACAATCCACACCGCAGCTTCTCCACAATCTTCTTGGAGAGCTCGACGGAGACAATCACCCGAGCCGTCTAGGAGGCGGCAACCTCCAAGAGTAACAAGCCAACGACGCTTGCTCGGTGTACCACCTAGTGCCTCAAGAATCACCAAATTATGCAAATGCACTAGGAACCCTCAATCTCTCACTAGAATGCAATCTCAAGCAAAGAGTGTGAGAGAGTGAGTTGGAGGATCACAAATGAGCTCAATGTGTGCAAGGAATGGCCAAGAGAGCTCTCTCACACGAGCTACCCTTCTATTTATAGCCCCCCATCTAAAACCAACCGTTATGTGCAAAAGGGGGCAATTCTGCGCACACGCGGACCGTCCGCGCCCTAGGCCCGGACGGTCCGCCGTACATCATAACGGCTATAATGACCGTTGAAACATGTCAGAGCTGACTCAAAAGGTGGGTCCGGACAGTCCGCCCTTCAAGGCCGGACCGTCCGCGACCTGGCAAGTTCAAACACCCGAGCCTCGGATCAAACGGAGTTAACAGACGCGGACCGTCCGGCTATAAATCCCGGACGGTCCGGGACCTGAGACTGTACTGTCCGGACTGGTCCCCCGGACAGTCCGTAGTACAAATCTATAAAAACACACAGTCCCTGTCCAAAACGATTTTGACACATGCGGACCGTCCGCCCCTCACAGGCGGACCGTCCGCCTATAATTCAGGGACTGGCCCGAAGCCACCCTTCTTTGGACATGACTGCGGACGGTCCGGCCCTAAGGCCCGGACGGTCCGCAGTGCCATAGAACACAATGTCAATACAGAAGGTCAGACTTCGGACCCCTCTGGAGGATCGCGGACGGTCCGCCCCCAAGGGCCGGACAGTCCGCGCGACCAAGACTTCGCACTTTTCAAACATGCTTTTGAATGAACTTTCAACTCACGAAATGAGAAGCGCTGTTAGTCCTCATGCAAATGCAACTACTTGATGCTCTATGAGGCACTAAGTTTTACACAGATCTGAGTCATTGACCCCTCTTAATAGTACGGCTATCTAGCCTACCAATCCGGTCAGGTATCTTCTCTAAACTCCTCAAGACCGGCAAAAGTAAAACCTATATTATACCTTTTCCTTCATCTGATCCACAACCAATGCGTATGACTTTTCAACATTTCCTGTTCTATGTGGTCCAACCCTGCATTCTTATTTCTCCAAGAATCGTTAGTCCACAAGTAGCTGTCATTAATTACCAAAACATTACCAAAGGGGCCTAGATGATTCACAATTAGGCCCAAAAGATTGAACAACATCCAACACAGAACCACCATATCCTCCAAAGTCAATGATGGACCTGCAAAAAAAAGTAGCAACTTGAATGTAAAATAACCATGGATACTAAATAGAAGGTAGGATAAGGGGTGCATACATGCTCGGGTCTAGTTGTTGGGAACAAATGAACTTAAGCAATTGACGAGCACATTGTTCACGTGATACATGGCGAGGTTCAACATCTGCTGTTTGACTGGAAATGTTTCTTCCAACCAGTTCAGGAGTTGCCTAATATGTATAAGTGTTAGTAAACAATGGCATAAATGTGTATGTATTATGGTGTACATATATAAGAATGATAATAACATCACAGGACATGACTTACTTCTGTCAAAGGGGTTTGTCAAATTTTGGGGCACCAGATGTGGGAGGATCCTGTACAACAGGATTTTGTCCTTCCTGAAACACAATAAAGTATACAAATATACAACATCAAACATAGGGTATGGCTAATATAACCAAAATATTATGAAGAATAAATACTGACAGTATTTCGGGGTGGAGTTACTTCTGTGACAGCAATCTTGTCGGTAATGGGAGCCTTATGAAAAAATAAATAAAAACATTCAGATATATTAGGGTTACTATCACATATTGTAATTATAAGTATAATAATTGGGAATAAAATAAAACAAACATTTGATGTTGGAGTTTTGTCAAAGATTGGAACATCCATGACTGATTCTTTTATATCAACATTTACACCGGATACCTATATGGGAAACATATGAAGTTGGTGTACATGTGAACTTGTATGCTCTATTTTATATAGATATGTGTATATGCTTAAAACTAAAATTTTGTATGAAAAAATGACATGTTCGGATCCTTTATTATCAGCAGTTGGAACCTGGGTTGGACGATCATGATGCTGATTATCAAGGGTTCGAACAGGAGGCATGGATACAGGGTCATTTATCGGGGGCGATGAGGTAGTTGGTAGTTTATCTCCATCTAGACAATAACATGATAAAATAGTTGATGCTGATATGAACCAAAAATAAAAATGTATAGTTATAAAATAATGGTTATACATGAATATTACTACAAACTACATCCGCATAATAACATGGTACGTAAAACAAAATGATAGGTTACATCTAAAATCAAATGAAATTCAACAATCGAGGAAGGGGACATACATGAATCTAATTATACAGGAAAGGTATTGGTGATGGTGTAATACAACTAAATGCATAAGTATTATATAATATGTTGCATAAATTAATGTATTTAAAAATATAAAACTAAATACAACTTTAGTTTGAATTATTGGTGAGCTGAATAATGTAAGTAAAAAAATAAGCATAACTATTAATACCTTCTTGCTGTGTATCACGCTGCGTGGCAGCCCTTATAACTTCGTCTATCGTTTATCCAAATGCCTTAGATAGTTCAATCTGCTTGAACACAAGCATCTGATGGCTCTGTTGAAGAGAAGCACATTACTTATCAACCTCCTTGTCATGCGCATCAAACAATGATTCGAACATGGAGCGATGCTGGGTGGGTAGACAATTCGGCTTGTTGTCAATCAAATGTTTGATGCGTGGGACATATATGTTGAATACTTCAGAAACCAGCCGTTCTGGAGCAATAACATAACAAGTCTCTGTGCGACTATGAAACTGTTTAAATCCCAGTGATAACCATTAGCATGTATTGGAATTATAACATCTGCATGAACAACAAAACAATATGTTTATGGCTAACCTCTGCATGACCAAATGGTTCTCCAGTTTGGCGGGGGCCACGTCTGTCACCCCTAGCCAAATCTATTATTGTCTCATTGTCAAAATACTTGATACGGGGAGTACCATACTTGTTCTGAGGTGATGCAGGGTGGTGTAAATGGTCAAGGTAATATATCGGAGAACCATATAGACAACAAGCATAGATCTTTAGTATGAATGTAATAAATGATTATGTATGCAAGTACAAACAAATATTTGAATAGCATATATGGAGTTGGTAATCAGAGAGTAACTTACAAGAATAATGAGTGAACATCCATAAACTGTTGCAGTTATGTTTGTTGTGTTCCTCCTGTGCCAACGATTGGCAGCATCACACAGATCAGTATATACTAATTGACACCAATCAATATCAGCCATCTGCTCCATGTTTGTTGTCATTAGGACCTCGTTGTTCGTAATACCCCATGAAGCAGATGGAAATAGTAGCCGATTGAATAAAATCAGAAAAAACATCTGATGGATAACTCATCATCATTCCCAACAACTAGCTTATCATGTAGCTTAACGACATCGAACTCTTCTTTAAAAATGTTGAGATGCCATCTCAGTTTTGAAGCAGCATCAATTTCACACCAATCAGTGAAATCCCTGCCACCTCCAACGCAAGGCAAACCCAATATGAGGCGAACCGTCTCTTTTGTGATCTTGAGTTCTTTACCAGCACCTGGGCGTATTGTCATGTCGTTTAGATCAAGCTTATCCATCAACCACCTTATGAGAGACCTGCTCTCTAATGCATCCGTACGGAAATCAAAAATACTTTGGAATCCCAACCTAGCAACAATGTCACGCTGTCGATCACTCATTATCCAAGTTGACACAATGACATCATACGGGATGCATCAGATATTAAATTTCTGCTGGAATAAATGAATAGGTATTAATACACAATGTATATATATTATTACAAATAATGATAATATAGTTGTACCTATAATATTTATTGCATGGTTGTAAATAACTATAGTGTAACAACACTAACAAAAGAAAGCATACCAAAATCATAATATAAAATGTAACATTTGGGTAATACAACGTTGATTGTGCACCCAAAATAACACCTAACCAAAAATAAATATATGCATAGTACCTTAGATTTTCTGGGTGTCCTCTGCTTAGGTGAACCTGTTTTCATAATGTTCTTTGACTTGAAATCAATATCAGATTTTGATCTGCTTGACATAATGGGGACTTGTGGGGGTGGGATGTCCATGTTCAATACACGAGACTTTTTCTTTGAACGGTTATTTACTGAAATGGAGGGTGCAGCTGATTTGAAATTGCGCTTCAATGTTGGAGCAGGCACAAAATCATCGTCAGACAATGCGGATGGAGCTGTAGGCTGACTTTTTTTTCACCCGACAAGCTAGCGCCTTTCTACGGACACGAGTAACTGGTAATGGCTGAGGATCTATCTGTTGCTTGGTCTGGGTATTATCAACATGTTGGGATGAGCTGCTAGATCTTGTGCGTCTAGAAATGTCAACTGAAAAAACCTCTTGACTTGACTCAATAGTTAATCTTTTTGCATTCGATGGAGGACGATCATCAGACCTCATGATTTAGCAAGCAATATAACCGTTGACAAATGATTGGATTTAAGTAAAATGATTTATGCATAAATATATGCCAGGAACAATTCGATTAGTGTATATAACTGTATAAAATGCATACTACATAATACGAAAGGAGTTACATATCTTAAACTACCTTTTTCGGTTATATGCCATAATATTTAGGAACCATGTATATAGACAAGCATAAATATTAACTAACTAGTTCATATAAGTGCAACTAGTGCATGATAAAAAATACATATTTTCATCAACTAAATATACAAACTATTTAAATAACTAGTTCATATTAATATACACAATTTGATGAGATTCAAACATGGATATAAATGTGGCGGTATAAAAAATTAAAATAACATATATAACAGTACCAGTGTGCATATATATATATATATATAATACAACGGGTATATAAAATAATATCTTCGAAATCGGGAAGAAATACCGATGTGCATATATATCAAGACCGATGTTCATATATAGCAGTACCGCTATGCATATACAGCAGTGCCGATGTGCATATATATCTGTACTGATATGCATATATATAATACCACGGGTATGTAAAATAATCTCTGTGGAATCGGGAAGAAATACCTCAAACGGCGACGTTGCCCTCGAAGTATTTGAAGGTCAAGCGATATCGCGGAGCTTCAAGAACTGCAGAGGCTCTTCAATCGGGGCTCCAGAATCCAAGAGTGATCCTATGTGAGGTTTTTTTAAGATAACACGCCCGATTGGAGAAACGTGGAAACTGATTCAAATCACACACAGCTTATAACTAAGGGAAAGATGCAGAACGACTTCAAATCGACAAAAATACCTCAAACGACGACAGAAACCTCGATGTGTTTCAAGTTGGAGCGATACACTGGAACTTCACGGGAAGCAATGGCTTCAATCGGGGCTCCAAAACCGCATATGGATGAAGCGGAGATGGCTGGAAGAGGCGGAAGTCGCCTGGCCAGTCGCCTTGTTCGGAACGCCTCGGTCGCCGGGATTCAGGGGTCTCCTTCCTGTTCGACGGATACAGTTTCTAGAAAACCCTATGGACTCGCGCGGGTTTATCTCCAGTGATTGCACGAAGACAGTTTTAGAAGCCGGGAAATGGGGGGAAGACGTGCGTGGCTAACGGCGATCGTGAGTGAGGATATGCTGACCAGGTTTGGTTCAACCAAAAGTGCATATTGACTGGCCTGGGCTTCCTCTATTATTGGAAACTCAGGGCTCTTAATATATAAACTATATATATATACTTAATATATAAACTATATATATATGGTTTGCGTATCTTTTATATAGAGTTTATAGGGTTCGCGTATCTTATATAGGGTTTGTATATCTTTTATAAAGAAAACATGAAATGGGAAAAAATGAGATAACGTAAATTGGAAAGAAGAAACATAACAAGAAAAACAATAAATAAGGTCTTGTTTGAATGCACTAGCTAATAGTTAGCTGGATAAAAGAAGTTGCTAATGAAATTAGCTGTTTAATAAATAGCTAACTAAGTATTGGATGATCTTAGCTGGATTGAACTAGCTAATAAACTAATGTGCAGTTAAGGGTTGTAGCTAATAGTTAGTTAGACTATTAGCTACGAGTGAACAACATGACTATATAGATGTCTCTAGATAATTTTAGCCCTCGTGCAGTCTAAGGCCCTGTTTGGTTTCATTAGCCTTAGGACTAAACTTTAGTCTCTGGACTAAACTTTAGTCCCTACCCTGTTTGGTTGTAGGGACTAATTAAATTCTGAAAACTACACAAAGACTGAAATGCCCTTGCCTGTAACCGTTGAGAGTCTGCAGTGTATAGAGTTGTACGTATTGTCTTCAGTGTATACTAAACCCTGTTTGCTTCAGTACATTTGCATGTAGCCGTGTATAATCAGGTTAGGGATAAGGGCAGCGGAGGAAAAAAATCAGGTTTAGTCCCCTTTAGCTACCCCTTAAGGGACTAGGGACTAAATTGGTTTAGTCCCTTCTTTAGTCCTTATGTTTGGTAAATTAGAGACTAAAGGGGACTAAATTGCAGGGACTAAAAATTAGCCCATGTAACCAAACACCTCCTAACAAACTCTCCCTTCTCTAAGGTCATGCTCAACAAAGCATGCATATGGTCATGCAAAACACTATTTTGCACAGTAAACTGTTTAAATGATAGAGTTTGAAATAGAAAACATATGGTCTAAGGCTGAGTCCAACAGAATGTGTATATGGTCGTACAAAACATTGTTATGCACTGTAGGTAGCATTGTTGTTAGAGTAGAGTTTGAACTATAGATTATACTATTTATACAGTGAAGTTTAAAATAAGAGACAATGATGGATAAGTTATTGAATCAATAGCCCTCCTATGTTATTTTTCATTTCATCTTCTATTTTAAACTTTACTATGTAAAAAATATAAAATTATGTTTAATATGATTATATACACGATATATGATACATCGTAGAAAACTGTATTTTATACTACCATATACACACAACAATATACACGGTCTCCCCGAAGATACAAATTCTATCGAAAAAAAAAGAATAGAAGGGAGCTTTGAAGGCTTTCGAACTGACAAGCGAAACGGCGCTCACCCCCGAAAAAATTTGTCTTCTTCCTCGCTTCCTTCTCCTTTTCTGCCTCTCCTCACCCTCTGAATTCCTTGTTCGGTTGTTCCTCTTCCCACTTCCCCTCTCTCTCTCTCGTGCGTGTGTACTACTTCTGAGGCCGAAAGGTCAGAAGAGAGTGTCCACCTTTCAGTTCGATTTTCGATGATTTGAGTCCTTCCGCCGCGGGGAATTTGAGCGTTTTCCTTGAGAAATTTGAGTTTCTTCGAGAGTAATTTGTGTGTTTTCTCTTGAGAGATTCGTGCAAGGATGTCGCCTTCGAATCCATTTATTGGGTAGTCAAATTGTTCCTATATAGCGTCAAAGCATCCAACTTTGACTTCTCCGTGGTGGCTTCTTCTATCGTGTGTCATCCAGACAATTTGATCTTTATTTAATTGGGTTGGATGCTTGTTCAGGTTAGGTAGTTGGAAAGGGTAGCATAAGACACCATCAATTTTGGTGATTTTGGTTTTTCTCTGAATAATTGCGGGTCAAATTAGTCATCTTCAGTTATCACTTCTCGTTTTTATTGGGAGGATTTGGTGAATTTTAGTGGCGGGCAGAGCTTTCTTCGATCCTCGGTCCTCATTTTTATGGATTTGGATGGTTGGGGACTTGGGGGTATCTTAACTTTATCCTTGTTGAAAAAAGGCTATAAACTTGGGAGTTCCTGTGAGATATTCCTTTCTTGGGAGGATTTGATCTTGCTTCTGTTGGTTCCTGGTGAGTTGGTTGAGATGAAAGGAGTACTATGCTAACTCATCGAGGAAAGAACAGTACAGCCAGTACTACTCTGAGGAAGAGCTGACATTTCTATGCTTTCCTTTGGAGGACTGTGGTCTGTTCCTCCAAGAATCTATGCAAAAGTGCTCCTCATCTAAGTATATCTATCCAGTTCAAGTTGTTGTGGTTCATCTTATCATCTGTGTATGTATCTGTGTGTAATGCGCGCACTCTGCAAGAAGGAAGAATTTGTGTAAAACGGGTGGTAGTTCAGAATTTTCTTTGCACAGGAGAAGCTCAGTTGCGCCTTGCAGATCCAAATTGGCCGATGGCGGTGAGTAAATCGTTTCTGATTTTTGCGTACTGATCATGTCTTTGACTTCTTGATGTATTGGTTATGTGTATGTCTTGTGATGGCTAATTGAGTGGTTAGAAAAGAACTAGTGTAGAATGATACTTTGGTTCTGCCTTCTCTTGCTCAGGCTGGAGAATTTTTTAACATTTTACATCTGGACGTGTTTTTTGCTGTAGTTAATTTAAGATATCCTGTCTGGAAGACAGATGTTGACATAATGGGACCTATAAATACTGATGAATCAGCAGTGTGCTTAACTGGTTTGGTAATTATAAACCCACTTTAGTCTGTTCTTATGGTGATTAGTGTGCCGTGTATGCTAGACCTATGTATACTGTGAGTGACTTTTTTTCTAAGGCTGATATATGGCGGATGCTTTCCAATATAAATCCTTGTTGAAACAACTGAACTGCAAATGCCACAATTCTAGATCTGAGTGCACCTGATCTAAATTGAATCATGGACTATGCTCTTATTTTGCATGTCAGCATGTATCATAGACAATTAGACATCCCAAATATTTAGGGGGTTTCAGTCCTAGTTCTTTTGAGAAATGTTAATGTGAATCCTGTTGTAGAGTATTCTGCATAATTTCGGATGCTTGATAACCTTTTTGTCTTTGCTGATTGTTCTCCCACATAAATTATGCTAGCAACAGATGGATGCTTTTACATGTTTATATATCATAAATCAGCAAAAGGGCCTCTAGAGTTAGTTATGTGGTCTGAGTAGCACTCAGATCCTGGATTCGACTCTCCGTGAAAGCGAATTTCAGGATTCGACTCTCCGTGGAAGCGAATTTCAGGCTGTGACTAAAAAAACCCCTCATCTGTTTCACGTCAAAGCACAGGTCTAAGGCTCGGCCTCGGCCACGGTCGTTCTCACGTGGACTTCGATGCCGCTGTGTATGGGTGGGGTAGGGGTTTGAGGGTTTTCTTGACCTGTGTGAGGTCTTATTCTTAATATAATACTCGGGGTCTGTCTTACGTCTTACCCCTCCCAGGTGGAGTTTTTTTATATCATAAATCATAGCCCTTCAGAAAGTTGACTAAAGCTACCGATTGATCTGCTCTGTACAGCAACCTGAAATTCCTGCATTTGAGGATTGGGAAACCACAGGAAACACCCCTTACACACAAAAGTTCGAGGATGTACGGAAGAACAAGAAAACAGGAATTCCTGCACAGACAAATGATCCAAGGAGGAACCCGGAACATCCTCGTAAGTCCCCTTTGCATCCAACGGCCTACAAAACCGATCCTCAAGACCAAGGTCCAAGGAACCCACCACATCGACCGAGACCTGAAACTGATCAACAAAGACACTCCGACCGGCCTACTCACCGTGAGCCTGCACCACGAAGACATGCAAATCCTCACAGAGAACAAGGGAGTAATGCTGTGGCACCAAGAAGCCCCTACAGGACAGCTGCTGGGTCTGCTTCGCCAATGCAGTCAAACAACCAATCAAAGCCGAATCATAGATCGACTGCGACGCAGGCTCCAGAGAGAAGGCATTCTTCAGAGGGGCATAGCCAGCATACACCTGGAAGGAGCAGGATGAAGCCCGGTAGTTATGAGGTAACAGCACCTTACTATCCTTCAGTTTTTCAATAATATTTTAATGAATGTAGGCTAGAAATGCCTTTACGGGGCATTTGGATCCCTTCATTTTAGAGGAATTGAAATTCACTCAATAAAGTAACTTATTTAGTTTGGATTTTGACATTCCACCACTTTCCAAATTTCATATATAATACTATCTCAAATTCATAGGGTAGAGGATGGGAAATGGTTTTATGCATTAGTAGAATTTGTTTCTACTCTGTAAATTACATAACACTCTTCGTCTCACTCCTCTATAGTAAAAATGTAGCACATAAATATCTTCGATATCTTGCTAATAATAGTATACAAATATATTTTATATAAAACCGAATTATCTTAATTGATATATGCCTAAATTACTATTATTAGAATGGAATTCAATTCCAATGATTCAAACGGGACGTTAGAGTAATTACTCTTGCTTTGCATTGGCCAATCCAGCCTGAAGAAGTGGCTGTACCACCCTTTGGTGAATGGGATGATGCAAATGCAGCATCAGGTGAAAAGTACACTGGTATCTTCAACAGGGTAAGGGACGATAGGTTGTCACCTACCTCTTCTGCTAGGCAACCATCTACCGCCCGTAGGGAGGAGAATAAGGTGCAACAGGTATGCAAAAGCTTTTCCACAGTAAAGTTGAAAATTCAGTTCATATGTTCAATTCTTTCATTTAGTATTATGATTGCACACCATATATGTAAATGCAGTTATGCAGAAATAGTATCATCTCCTCCATGATGTTGATGCTAACTTTATATTATGTATTGTATCTGATAGATCATATATAACAAACTAATGCAGAGTGGATATTTACCATTTTCTAAAAAAAATATAACAAACTAAAGATATTTATGCTATTTGCTTTTATAACTCTCTGGCATTTAATCTTCCCTATGTTCTCCAGTAGAACATAGCCTGACTATATTTATTGCACTAACATCACAAATATCCATGGTTCATTTATTCTTTTTCTTGTACATGCAAGCGAGTTGTGTATCATTTTAATTAGAAAGAAGAGAGTACACAGAGCGATAAAGTTCCTCAAAACCCAAAAACTCACACTAACACAGCCAAACTATATTACCAGGAGGATACTAGAAACAAATTGGCCTTTTCAACAGCAAATGACCAACAAGCTACCAATAAAAATTGATTGTCTTGTAAAGTTGTAATCAACTGTGACTAATTGTCGAGCATTAACAGTCCAGCCTGTCCAGCTATGTGATCTTGAACCTTGGTCTGACGACTAAACCCTAAATGATTTCTATGTAGTTCATTCTATGTGTTCCTTAACGATTTAATTTTGTGTCCTTAAATTCATTTAAAGCATCCACAACAATATTTGTATGCCTTGAGAACAGGTGTTTTTTTTAACCACACATCACTGTCTGTATTCTGCAAGTAATAAATACCGGCAAGTGGAAACTTCGCCTTTTTCTTTTAAAAAGGGTAACTTTATTGCCAAATTCTTACATAAATACATAAGTTGCATGCTGTGTTAATTATCTTCATTTGTTTGTTTTTATTCACGGCCAACACTCAAATACTGAGACATATTTCTTACTGCTCTGCCAGTAGTAATAAACTAGTAATCATGCCGTTGTTTTGTTACCTTACGTCAAAATGTTATATCTTTAGACTCTGTGTGACTGAATTTCCCTTGAACTTGTTCATATAAATAAGCATGAAAAATTAAAACACACAAATAAACCTGTTGAAGTTCCCTAAAACTCCACATGTGATACAGGGATACCATATCGACTGATCCTTGTCTCTTCTATCTCCAGAAATGTTCTTGCTGCATACTTTGAGAAAATGAGGACATGATCTCAAAGAGTTTGGACAGCATCCTATTGTGCTTCTGTAGTGAGCACCCTATCGTGTAACTCTTCTTGGCTAGTTGTCATGTATGTTATTGTCGGTGTGATTATGTATCTGTAATTGGATTGTTCCATTTAAGCTCTTCAATTACAAGGAACATATATATGATACCATATAGATTTGTAAAGTATGGAGTGAGCAATTTCCTTGTGATAATAAAAGGTTTATTGAATGGGGTCTAGATTTCCATAGTTAATGTGGATTTCAGCTAGACACCAACAATGTGGCTTTCAATTTTTTTATTTAAAAAGGAAACGAAATTGTGCTCCCTTGTAATTCTCAATAGCTATGATAATATTACAAACAGAAAAATCTATAAAATTAATCATTCGTCCTTCTACTACCATTTTTCTAGTTCTTGAACAGAATTTGTAGTATAATGGGGCGTTTGAATGCATTAGAGATAATAGTTAGTGGCTAAAATTAGTTGAGACATCCAAACACCATAGCTAATAGTTCTGCTATTAGCTATTTTTGGTAAATTTGTTAATAATTAGGTAGTTATTTGTTAGCTAGCTAATTTCACTAGCAATTTTTAGCCAACTAACTATTAGTTTTAGTGCATTCAAACACCCCCTTAACTTTTGCATAAAGCCTCCTTTAAAAAAATCCCTGAAATTAGGAGATACGTACCTATATTTTTAAACTAAAACAGGGGTGGAGGTCCCCTACTGCATTAGGACATATGCAAATGTGCAAATTCCTTTTGATATTTGCATTTTACATAGGGAAATGATTTAAATTTAGATGAAATAGCAAATGAAACTATACCATCAAACAATTCTCATACAAGAGACGGTATATTGGTATATTGTAGTACGAAAGATATTAGGAAAAGTAGCATAATATATACTTCTTTTTGGCACGTAAAGTTACATTGTCTCTTGATGCTTTACAAATAGGGTTAACCTGGGAAAATGTTGTGACCACAGAAAAATAAAAATAAAAATAAAAAATGTTGGTGAAAATAGAACAAGTGTAAGGGTTTACGGAGCTAGGGTTTGGGCTCACCACCACTTAGGGGTGAAAACGGGCGGATACGGACGGATATTAGCTTAGCCCGTATCCTACCCTAATGTATTTAAAACGGATTCGGGATCGGATACGGATAACTAGAAACGGGACGGATACGGATACAGGGACCGGATATTTATCCGGGCGGATAAGTGACAGATACGGATATTATTTGATCGGATATCGGATACTTGTCGGATAATGGATTAATTGGTTATCAAAAAATATTCTTGTTCGACCAAGAAATTGCAAGTAAATTAATACTAATAAACATTTAATAGGAGATAATCTCAAGTTCCCACATAAAAATGGTAAAGTGAAGTATTGATTATGTTGAAACTTGGATACTTAGAGTGATTTCACGTGTAACTCACGCAATAAGTGGAAATAAAATAGAAGAAACGTTGACATCCTGTGGATTTTATGGTCCCATTATTTTTATGACTATATGTGGCCATATGTTGTACCTTCGTATAATTTCATAGATTTCTAAGGCTATTTATACATTATTAATTTCTTTCTACATAAAATCATCAAAATATAATTAAAATTCATAAATACACTAGTTTTGATCAAAATTGCAAAAAGCTTACCAAAACAAATAAACATTATATTCAAATAAAACCTCAAGTCGCCACATGAAAATGATAAGTGAAATATTAATTATGTTGAAACTTCGATACATAAAATGATTTCACGTGTAACTCACGCAATAAGTGGAAGTGGAATGGAAGAAACACCAACATCTTGTGGATTTTATAGTCCAAATGTTTTTGAGAACTATATATGGATATATGTTGTGTCCCCGTAAAAATTCATGAATTTTTAGGCTATTTGGTGTATTATTAATTTTTTGTTGTAGAAAATCATCAAAATACAATTAAATTCATAAAAATATTGTAGCATCGACCGGAAATTGCAAATAATTTACCAATATTAATAAATAGTTTATAAAAAGATAATCCTAAGTTCTCACATGGATATAATCTTAAGTCCCCACATGAAAATGATAAAGTCTATTATTTTGATATAAATTTAGATATTATTTCAATGATTTTGGCCTAAAGATATGTTTAAACAAAAATGTGTTGTACTACAAAGTTATAGATCTCTTCGAGCTCTATAATTTTCATATAAACTTTATCTTCATCCGATTTCATACGTAAAAGTTACGATTTTATAACTATATTATTATGCAGAAAAAAAAACGGGTACCCGAATTCCGGATACCCGTATCCGACCCGAATATCCGGGTATTTAGCGGTTAGTACTCGCTCCGTATCCGACCCGAATCCGAAGCTGTACTATCTGGATATTACCCATATCCGTCCCGAATATAAAAAATATCCGTATCCGTATTCGAAAAATGGTCCCGAATCAGTACCCATCCGGTACCCGTTTCGGGTACCCTGCCGGTTTTCACCCCTACCGCCACTGCCGCCGCCACCTGTAGCCTCCGTGCTATTGCGTGCCGCCGAGGAAGAAGAGGAGTTGCTGGTGGCGGAGCTGGGGGCCGCGTGGGTGGAGCGCGACGAGCTGGCGGACGAGGCGGCCGTGGTGCACCAACTCCCGGACCTTCCCCTCGACGTCGCAGGTCTTGTACACGACCAGGCGCTTCCTCCGCTGCAGCTCGGCGTCGTCCATCACCGCCTGCGGCTTCCTGGGCGCCGGGACCGCGGCGGTGGTGTCGTCCAGCGCGGCGAAGGACGGCACGTACTCCCTCAGGTTCACGGAGCGGCGGTTGGCGGATGTCTAGTTGGTGACGCTGCCGGAGCGCTTCAGCTCCCCGCCGCCGCCGCCACCGACCAGGCTGCTGCGCCTCGCCGGCGTCCTCCGCTGGTGGACTGGGATCCCGTGGTGTGGCTACTGGGATCTTGTGGACAGGGCCTGTTGGTCCACCGCTAGATCCCGTGGTGGTGCTGCTGCTGCTGCTGCTCCGCTCTGCTGCTGTTGGATTGGCGAAAAGAGCAAAGAGGCCGGCCAGGGGGAGCGTGAGCTAGAGATGGGGGTTGAGTGAGTATTGCCTGCTGTGAGTCCTTACTGCTCTTTAGCAGACCGAGGTCAAAGTTTGGTGCTTGGAGCAAGGGAAGGGAAGCCGATTGTAACTTGTGTAGACAGTGGAGATGATGAGCCCGGAGGAGACCGAAGCGAAGAGGTTGGAAGAAGAGGCTGCAACAAAGGTAGAAATTGGTGGTGGTGGTTCAGCAGGGGTTAAGTAAGATGATGAACGAGACGAGGAGTATGATCCAAAAATTCATGAGTTAGGGATGATTGGTGCTAAGATTAATATCAACTCATCTGAGTTAAAGTTGGAACTTGTATCTAATGATATAAAGTTAGAAGGTATTAAGAATTACCTAAGCTCGTCCAAAAGAGTGTGTGTACTTCTAGGAGGCAAGGGAGTGGAGCATCATTTAGAGGAGACATGTGTTCAGTTAGTTGATAAGCTCGGCACAGAATGGAGAATCTGGCATGCGACAAACTCTGTGATAGTTGCATGGTTATTGGTATCCATGTGTCCCACTGTTAGCAAGAGGGCGGAAGCCATGCACACTGCATCGTAGATATGGAAGACCTTGAGTAATATATACTCTCGAAAGGAGAATGTGATGATGATAATGATCGAAATTCATAGCAAGGCAGATGCAGTGAAACAGATGGGGAGACCAGTGGAACAATATGCTAGTGAGCTCCAGTACTTATGGGGAGAGCTGGATCATTACGCTCCTCTCCAAATAGTTTGCCCACAGGATGCACAAATGGTTCATAAGTGGGTAGAGGATAGGAAAGTGACCCACTTTCTAACGAATCTGGATTCTAAGTTTGAGAGCAGGAGAGCGGCCTTTTGTCACTAGAGAGTTTTCCTACCATGGATGAGGCTGTGTCAGCCATGATAGATGAAGAGAGCAGACTTCAAGTGATGAGTAGTGGTAATCATGTGGAGACAACATATGTTGCAATTGAGGATAGAAAATGTTATAATTGTGGGAAAAGGGGACACCTGAGTTACAATTGTCCCAATCCTAGAGGAAATGGTGGCCGAGGAGGATCTCGTGGAGGACGAGGAGGTACTCGTGGGAGCTATGGAAGAGGTCGCGGTGGCCGTGGTGGAGGTCGAGGTGGAGGCCGTGGTGGCTCCAGGGCTAACAAAGAGACTGTTACTCTGTCTGGGGAACAAGCTAAGCAATGGGAGCAATGGCAGAAGGGAAAGCCTTCTGAGTGCCTCACTTTACCTAATGGGCAAGCCACCAACTCCTTCGGTACTTTGCCAACTACGCCCACATGGGCGAAGGTACTTAGGCACAAGTTTTTGCATCTCATGTAGGCATCACATAGATTGGGTCATAGATTCAAGAGCATCAAAGCATGTGACTGACATGTCCACCCCTTTTAAAACATACATTCCTTATATACATTATGAGTCAGTTCAAATTGCTGATGGTACATCTCAACAAATCTGTGGTATAGGATCTACAGAGTGTACACCATCTCTAGCTTGTCATCAATTTTGCATGTTCCATCTTTTATAGTCAATCTCCTTTCTGTAAGTTCAATCATTGACTAATTCAAGTGCACAATAACATTTGATGAAAATTCTTGTGTCCTTTAGGAGAAGAGTACTGGGAGAAAGATTGGGACTAGAGTCAGGCTTAATGGGTTGTGGTTCATCAGTCATGAGGAGTCAGGATTGAGAGCAGCTATTGAGGGGGATGTGAAGGAGATTCTACTACATCATCGTTGGTTAGGACATATATCTTTTGAGAACTTAAGTCGGTTGTACCCTATGATGTTTAAGGGAGTGTACAAAAGTAGACTTGTATGTGATGCATGTGAACTTGGCAATCATACTAGATCTATCTATCCTAGTATTGTTCTTCGTAGTTGTGAACCGTTTATTCTAATACACTCAGATGTTTGGGGTCCTTGTTCAGTGAGTCAGCATTGAAAGCAGCTATTGAGGGGGATGTGAAGGAGATTCTACTACATCATCGTCAGTTAGGACATATATCTTTTGAGAACTTAAGTCGGTTGTACCCTATAATGTTTAAGGGAGTGGACAAAAGTAGACTTGTATGTGATGCATGTGAACTTGGCAAGCATACTAGATCTATCTATCCTAGTATTGTTCTTCGTAGTTGTGAACCGTTTATTCTAATACACTCAGATGTTTGGGGTCCTTGTTCAGTCACTTTTGTGAATGGTGCAAAGTGGTTCGTCACTTTTATTGATTGTTACACTTGTATGACTTGGATCTATATATTTATGCATAAAAACGAGGTGTTAAAGTGCTTTCAAGACTTCCATAAACTGGTTGCAAAACAGTTTAATGCAAGAATTCGAGTTATTAGGACTGATAATGGAACAGAGTATGTGAATAATAAATTCAGATCATATCTGTCAGGTTAAGGAATTATTCACCAAACAACTTGTCCTGGAACTCCACCTCAGAATGGTGTAGCAGAGAGGAAAAATCGTCACTTGTTGGAAGTAGCAAGATCTCTCATGTTTTAGATGAATGTGCCTAAGTATCTGTAGAGTGAGGCAGTAATGATGCCCACATACCTCATCAACCGGATGCCCTCAAGAATACTTGATATGAAATCACCTACGGAACTTCTATTGGGAAAGCGTGACTTCCATGTTCCACCCAAGGTCTTTGGTTATGTTTGCTTTGTAAAAGATCATCGACCTATGGTGAGCAAGTTGGATCCTCAAGCAGTCAAGTGCAAGTTGTATCTACTCAGAAAGGATACAAATATTGAGACTATATTGGTAAGAGACTGTTTGTGGGTATGGATGTGACATTTCGAGAGGAAGACCCATACTATACAAAGAAAGTTGATCTAGATCAACTCCTAGAGGACTTCTCTCCGATCAATGGAGGAGACCGTAGAGAGGGAGAGGATGACAGTGGTCAGGATGATTGTGGTCGAGGTAGTGATGAGGCTAGTTGTCACACCCGGGTTTTGGGGCACCAAGACCCGGGCGCGAACATAATCACCAGGTGTGCTGGGACCAAGTCTCACACATATGATGAATTATGGCACAGGATCGAATGTCACATCTTTACTATATAATAAGAGTTCTATACAAAATAAATAATTACATTATGAGGAGACAACGGTCCAGCAACCCAAAGTTGACTGGGAGACGACGGCCTAGATCTCTCACGAACTCATCACAGCATCCTCCATGCGCCTTATCCTGTAGTACCTGTTCTTGACCTGTGGGGGGGTGTGAGACAGCAAGAGTGAGCTCACATACGTTCATCGCTCAATAAGTTGTGGGGAATAATGTGCATGAACTCGCCAAAGGTGGGAGCTCACGTGGAGTGTAAGGCTTACCAAAGAGGATGGTTAGAGCTGAGCATTGCTTTTAAAGTTGGTCAAAATTTTATTAGCAATTACTAAGTATAAGTAAATACCAACCCAATTAAGTAGTAGAACAAAAGTAACAACATCCCCTGCGATGCAATGCATATGACAAATTGAATTTAGTTCCATAATTTAATCATCAGAGAGTCCTGAGCTGCTCATGACCGTGAGCTCAGCTAGTATACCAGTTTTACACTCTGCAGAGGTGGTACCCTTTACCCACAAGTCATGTTACCCATCTGCCAAGGGATTGCGACTTCCCATACACCTCTACCGAGGAGGCGAGGCAGGGTAACACTACGAGGCCTTTACAAAGTTCCACTAGCTTCAGAAAACCCGATACAGTTTATGGGAAGCTCCAATGCAGGGTTCTTGCCTGACCGCCATCGCAGCAAAATCAACCAAGGACCTCCCTACACTGACCACTCCCCTACTGCCCTTGCCCCTTTCGGGTAAGGTAGTCCTCCACTAGCTTTCCTAATTAATCAGCCAAGGGCGTCCATAAACCCTTGTGGTGGCACGTGTTTCTCAAGTTAAGCTCTATGTTCCAATTAACATTAATGATCTTGACATAAACAGTAAATAACAACGGATAACAAAAGTATAATCATGAATAATGTGTGTCTCAATGCCCAAAACCACATATAGCACTAGCAAGTACTACCCAAAAAGTTCAGTGGTAAACAAGGCATAAAGATAGACAAACTAGGGTAACCTATTAGGTCCCATCAGAATTAACCTATGCAGATCATTATGATTAATTAGAACATGAGTGGGTAAAAGAAGTGATCAAGGGCACAACTTGCCTGGGACTTGAGATTCCAGGTACCAACTTGCTCTTCAGATGACACGTGTCCTCACTGCTAAACGTAGCAATACAGACAAACATGTATATGCAAAATTAACATCACACCAAACATAAGAATAAACTATGTAATAATAATCTACGCGTCGCTATGAGATCGTAGGAACAAGAACCACTAAATTCGGAGTTACAATTAAGGGGTTATGATTTTACGGAAGATCTGTGTCGGCGTTTCGAGACAGGGGGGTCCCTAAGCCGACGAGTGAGTGTGCTGCGTGCCCCAGCCCAGATGGGTCGAGCGCGTGGGCGAGCGCAAAGGGGGGAGAGGCGAGGTGGCCGGAGTCGAGCGTGAGAGAGGTGGAAGTCTCGCGGCCTTCGTGTTCGTCCCGCGCCCAGGTCAGGTGCGCTTGCAGTAGGGGGGTTACAAGCGTCCACGCGGGTGAGGGAAGCGAGCGGCCCCAAGAGAGCGCATGTCCCGTCCTCGGTCCCGCGCGGCCAACCTTCTCTAAGAAGGCCCTGGTCCTCCCTTTTATAGTCGTAAGGAGAGGATCCAGGTGTACAATGGGGGGTGTAGCAGAGTGCTACGTGTCTAGCGGAGGGAGAGCTAGCGCCCTAGGTACATGCCAATGTGGCAGCCGGAGAGATCTGGGCATCCTGCTGGCGTGATGTCGTGGCTGTCGGAGGTGCGGCGGAGCCTGGCGGAGGGACAGCTGTTGGAGCGGTCGAGTCCCTGCTGACGTCGTCCTGCTTCCGTAAGAGAGCTGGGGGCCGCCGTCGTCATAGAGCTTGTGGAGCGCCATCATTGCCCCTCCGGCGGAGCTGGCCGGATGGGACGCCGGTCTTGTTCTCCGTGACCCGAGTCGATTCGGGGTAGGATGATGATGGCGCTTCCTGTTGACGTGGCGGTCTGTGCCCTAGGCAGGGCGACGTGGGGGTTCCTCCGAAGCCGAGGTTGAGTCTGCCTTCCGTTGCCGTGGCCGAGCCCGAGCCATGGGGTCGGGCGAGGCGGAAGTCGTTCGGCCGAGACCAGGGCGGAGTCCGAGCCCTGGGGTCGGGCGAGGCGGAAGTCGTTCGGCCGAGGCCAGGGCGGAGTCCGAGCCCTGGGGTCGGGCGAGGCGGAGTTTCGTCGTCTTCCGGGTCTTAGCCCGAGTCCGAGCCCTGGGGTCGGGCGGAGCGGAGTTTCGTCGTCTTCCGGGTCTTAGCCCGAGTCCGAGCCCTGGGGTCGGGCGGAGCGGAGTTTCGTCGTCTTCCGGGTCTTAGCCCGAGTCCGAGCCCTGGGGTCGGGCGGAGCGGAGTTTCGTCGTCTTCCGGGTCTTAGCCCGAGTCCGAGCCCTGGGGTCGGGCGGAGCGGAGTTTCGTCGTCTTCCGGGTCTTAGCCCGAGTCCGAGCCCTGGGGTCAGGCGGAGCGGAGTTCGCCGTCTTCCGGGTCTTAGCCCGAGTCCGAGCCCTGGGGTCGGGCGGAGCGGAGTTCGCCGTCTTCCGGGTCTTAGCCCGAGTCCGAGCCCTGGGGTCGGGCGGAGCGGAGTTCGCCGTCTTCCAGGTCTTAGCCCGAGTCCGAGCCCTGGGGTCGGGCGGAGCGGAGTTCGCCGTGGTGCCTTTGGCAAGGCCTGACTGCCTGTCAGACTCACTCTGTCGAGTGGCACTGCAGTCGGAGTGGCGCAGGCGGCGCTGTCCTTCTGTCAGACTGGCCAGTGGAGCGGTGGAGTGACGGCGGTCACTTCGGCTCTGCCGGGGGCGCGTGTCAGGATGAAGGTGTCAGGCCACCTTTGCATTAAATGCCCCTGCAATTTGGTCAGTCGGTGTGGCGATTTAGTCAAGGTTGCTTCTGAGCGAAGCCAAGGCCTCGGGCGAGCCGGTGATGTGTCCGCCATAAAAAGGGGGCCTCGGGCGAGACGGAAGTCTCTCGAGGTCGGCTGCCCTTGGCCGAGGCTAGGCTCGGGTGAAGCGTGATCGAGTCACTCGTGTGGACTGATCCCTGACTTAATCGTACCCATCAGGCCTTTGCAGCTTTATGCTGATGGGGGTTACCAGCTGAGAATTAGGCGTCTTGAGGGTACCCCTAATTATGGTCCCCGACAGTAGCCCCCGAGCCTCGAAGGGAGTGTTAGCACTCGCTTGGAGGCTTTTGTCGCACTTTTTTGCAAGGGGACCAGCCTTTCTCAGTTGCATTTCGTTCCGGTGGGTGCGCGCGAGCGCACCCGCCGGGTGTAGCCCCCGAGGCCTCGGAGGAGTGGTTACACTCCTTCGAGGTCTTAATACCTCGCGCAATGCTTCGGCTGGTCTGGTCGTTCCCTCATGCGAACTGGCCGTAGCCCGGGTGCACGGTCGGGGTCCAAGCTCTCGGGCTGGTATGTTGACGCTGTCAACGATTTGGCCGGAGCCAGTTTTTGCGAGAGCAGCCCCCGAGCCTCTGCACAGGGCGAGAGGGCGATCAGGGACAGACTCGACTTTTTACATACGCCCCTACGTCGCCTTTCCGCAAGGAGGAGGGGGGGAGTGCGCCATGCTACCCTCGATGGGCACCGAACATGGTGTCTCCGGTGAGCTGCAAGCGGGTAATCCGAGTGGACGTCCGTGCCCCGTTCGTTGGGGGTCGGCTAGGGGCCCAGAGGCACGCCCAAAAGTACCTGCGGGTGATTTGCCGGACCCGGTCCCCTGGCGACGGGGTCCGAGGGCTCGATGCCTCCCTCCGATGGGATTCCGTTACAAGATCGTTCCCGCTGGTCTCGGAAATGTCCTAGGGTACCTCGGGAGCGCAGCCCGAGCCTTGGTTATGTATCGAACGTACCCCTGGTCATCCCTCGCTCGGTGTCTGAGGCGACTGTGAACCCTTCGGGGGCCAGCCTTCGAACCCCTGATCAGTAATGGGCGCGGAGCCCGAGTAGCCTGAGGCGGCCATGGAACCCTTCGGGGGGCTGGCCTTCGAACCCCTGACCAGTAGTGGGTGTCGGGCCCACGCGATCTGAGGCGGCTGTTGAACCCTTCGGAGGGCTAGCCTTCGAACCCCTGATCAGTAGTGGGGGGCTCGGAGCCCGGTTCCTTCGCGGAGAAGGATCCCTTTCGGGGTATCCCCCTTTCCCGGTCCCTGTTGCAAGAGATAGAGAAAGAGGAAAACGGAAAAGGATACGAAATCGGACGACGTGGCGTACCTTTTCTGACGCGATTATTACGGCGAAGGTGAAGCGTCGCGCGCTCCTCCTGCCAGAGGCGCTGCGTGTCCCGCCGCGGAGTTAATGCGACGGGGCGAGTGGTTGGCGGGGCGGCTGTTGCGCGCGTGCGATCCGTTCGAGGAACGGGTCACGGGTGCACCGTCTCCACGCCGTGAGAGGAGGCTCTCTTGCTGTCCCAGGATGGGACGTGAGCCTGGTTGACGACGTGACTGCTGCGCCCGCCCGCCTGCCACCGCTATTACTGCCGGCCCTCTTTCGGTCGCTTTGACCGACGCGCCATGCTGGCGCTGTTGGGTCGCCTCGAGTCGCGGCATTGGCTCCGCAACCGAAGAGGCGCGATGGTGGCACAAGTGGCGGTGCGGTTGCTTGCATGCAGCAACTGGCGCGCCGGTTGCTCGACGCGTGGGCCTGGGTTCCCAAGCTGGCGTGTCAGAAGTTGGAGAAGCGCGTCCATCTGGCGCGGTTGCATGCTGCCTGCATGGCTGCCCGCCCCTTCTGCCCGTTGGTCTGGGCGAAAATGGGGGGTCGCTTGTAACCGCTGGACGGTCGTGCGCACCACGCGCGGCGGTCTGGCTTCTTCTGCCCTGAGCCGGCTTGCATGACATGCGGGACCCAGCCCCCGAGTCGCAGGGGAGGGCCTTGGAGCGTGTTGGAGAAGACTCAGCCCGTGGCGCCTGGGGGCGCACGTAGGGAGAGTTGCCTTTAAAAGGAGGGAGACTCCTTTCGGAAGGCAACCATGTCTTCTTCCTCCCTTAAGCGCCGTGTCTTCCCATCTTTCGAGCCCCCGGATGGGGGGTATCCGCCGCCTCTCCGCCTCCTCGTTGGAGGAACGCAACTCCATGGGAGTTGGTACCTCTCAGCCATCGTTCGGCTTCAAGGATTTTCATCACGCAGCCTGGCCACGCTCCGCCACCGGTGGCCACCCAAGATGGTGACCTCTAGTTCGACGGTGGGGGAAGCGGGCCAGGCCGCGGCCTCTACTCCTCCCTCGGCCTCAAGGATTTTCGTCATCCAGGCCAAGATGGAAGATGAGGCGAGTCGGGGGGCCGCCCCCGCGTGGGTCGGCTGCCCTTTTCTTCCCCCCGCGCCCGGGGGTGAAGGGCGTCCTTGAGCCCCACGGAGACTTCCTCCAGCCATGCCGGGATATGTAGGGCACTAGTGGCCCTGGATCTCCGTCTCCCTGCCTGAATGGCTGGTTCTCGTCCTCAGCGGGGGGGAGTCCTCCTGCCGTGACACCTGCCCCAAAGCTGCTGCCTAAGCCGCTTCGCTGTCTAGGGCAGGGGTGGTTGTCGTCGCGGTTGGAACGGGCGGCAGCGAGCCGCTCATCGTTCTTCAGTTACTCCGCAGGCCTTCCCCCTCGGAGGGGGGTTGTTCGTACCTGCGGAGGTGGGAACCGGAGTTCCGTTGGTAGTGGCATCTCGAATGCCAGTGTTTTTTGTTCATTGTGGCTGTCGGGGCCTGAACATGTATGTAATTTCGGCACGGAGCCGTGTTTTTTCCTCATTTTCGAGCACTAAGTCTCGCCTGTTGATTATCTGAACCGCTTTACCAAGCATGAGTCGCCCCGTGTCAAGGTGACGGGTGAGGTATCCGTATCCCGGAGGCGTAGGAATCCCTCGGCCCGTTCGGCCTTGTTGTCTGGGGTTCCTCTAGCTTAGTTAAAGAGACCCCTCGGCTGCCCTTCGGTGGACCGAGGCCAGGGGTAGCGATATCAGTATGAACAGAGGCGGAGTTGGCTCGAGAATGGGAACCTGGTTGGCCGGAGCCTAGCCGTGTTGTCCGTCAGCGGAGCCGACGCTGAAGTCGATCAGTCGAGGCCTCGGGTCGGGCTGGCGCCCTTGGAAGCCGGTTGATCGAGGCCCCAGGGGTAACCGGTCGAGCCGCCTGCTCGGGCCGGATTCCCGGAGGAGTCCCTGGGCCGCGTCGCCGCCCGAGGCTGGGTCGGGCTTTGCTGAAGACGTCGTCGATGCCGAGGGTGCTACGGCTCCCTTCAGCGTGAAGACCCGAGCCTGCAGGATCAGATCATCTTGTAGCGTGTGCTTTCTGCGGCCGCCGAGGCCAGAAAAAACACACCCTCGCCACGCTTGCGAAGCTGCGCCTTTTTTCCTCTTGTTTCGAGCATCTGGACTCTGTCGGTAACAGGGATGTTTGTGTGAGCGAGAGTTGCTTTTCGCGGAAGGGACGAGTGAGGTATCCGTATCCCAGAGGCGTGGGAATCCCTCGGCTCGGTCGGCCTTGCCGCTTACGCGTACTTTCACCCGTCCATGAGGCCCTGTCCCCGACTTAGTCGAGAAAGCTTGAAGGACTGCTTCGGCAGGAGAGCTTCCGAACGTGAAGACTTGTTCGGTCCACGGAGTCGCTTTATCCGAGTGCAAGTTACTTATCGCAGAAGGTGATGAGTGAGGTATCCGTATCCCGGAGGCGTAGGAGTCCCTCGGCTCGGTCAGCCTTGGCTGCTTACGTGTACTCCGTCGTTTCCAGGATCCGTTTTCCGAAGTAGTCAAGAAGCACGAAAGAAATCCTGCTAAAAAGAGATCCTTTTTTGAGGAAAAATTCGACGCAGAGGGGGTCTCCCCCCTTTTAGCCCCCGAGGGAGGGTCGGGCTTTGCCGAGGCTAGGCCGACCCTTCCTTGACGACTAAACTTTGCGTAGGCGCGAGGTATATGAACAACTTGAAAACATCTTAAGGGTAGAAGCGACGTAGCTGTTTGATGTTCCAAGCGTTGCCGTAGATCTCGCCTTGATGGTTGGCCAGCTTGTATGTTCCGGGCTTCAGAACTTTGGCGATGACGAATGGCCCTTCCCAGGGGGGGCGTGAGCTTGTGCCTCCCTCGGGCGTCTTGCCGCAGCCGAAGCACCAGATCGCCCACCTGGAGTTCTCGGGACCGGACCCCTCGGGCGTGGTAGCGTCGCAGGGACTGTTGGTACCGCGCCGAGTGTAGTAAGGCCCTGTCCCGAGCTTCCTCCAGCTGGTCCAGCGATTCCTCTCGGCTAGCTTGGTTGCTTTGTTCGGTGTAGGCCCTCGCCCTCGGGGAGCCGTATTCCAGGTCAGTGGGCAAGATAGCTTCAGCCCCGTAGACCAGGAAAAACGGCGTGAAGCCCGTGGCACGACTCGGCGTCGTCCTTAGGCTCCAGACCACCGAGGGGAGTTCCTTCATCCATCGCTTGCCGAATTTGTTGAGGTCGTTGTAGATCCGAGGCTTGAGCCCTTGTAGAATCATGCCGTTGGCACGCTCTACTTGCCCATTCGACATGGGATGAGCCACGGCGGCCCAGTCCACCCGGATATGGTGATCCTCGCAAAAATCCAAGAACTTTTTGCCGGTGAACTGGGTGCCGTTGTCGGTGATGATGGAGTTCGGGACCCCGAAGCGATGGATGATGTTGGTGAAGAACGCCACCGCCTGCTCGGACCTGATGCTGTTCAGAGGTCGGACCTCGATCCACTTGGAGAATTTGTCGATGGCGACCAGCAGGTGCGTGTAGCCCCCGGGCGCCTTCTGCAAGGGACCGATGAGGTCCAGACCCCATACAGCGAAGGGCCAAGTGACGGGTATTGTCTGCAGAGCCTGAGCGGGCAGGTGCGTCCGCTTCGCATAGAATTGGCACCCTTCGCAGGTGCGGACAATTCTAGTGGCGTCAGCCACCGCCGTCGGCCAGTAGAAGCCTTGCCAGAAAGCATTTCCGACAAGGGCTCGGGGCGCTGCGTGGTGGCCGCAAGCCCCCGAGTGTATTTCTTGCAGCAGTTCCCGACCTTCGGCGATGGAGATGCATCGCTGGAAGATGCCCGAGGGGCTGCGATGGTAGAGCTCCTCTTCGTCGCCCAGCAAGACGAATGACTTGGCGCGTCGCGCTACCCGCCGAGCCTCGACTTGGTCGAGGGGTAGCTCTCCTCGACGGAGATATTGCAGGTACGGGGCCTGCCAATCTTGATCTGGCGTGGCCCCGCTCTGCCCTTCCTCGACGTTCAGTGCCTCACCCTCGGAGGCCGAGGGTACCTTGGGCTGTGCCGAGGGTACCTCGGGCTGAGCCGAGGGTACCTCGGGCTCGGGCGCGTCGTCGAGCTTGACGGAGGGTTGATGCAGATCCCGGGAGAAGACGTCCGGGGGGACTGTCGTTCGCCCCGAGGCTATCTTAGCCAGCTTGTCTGCGGTTTCGTTGTAGCGCCGAGCGATGTGGTTGAGCTCGAGCCCGAAGAACTTGTCTTCCAGGCGCCGAACCTCGTCGCAGTAGGCCTCCATCTTTGGGTCGCGGCAGTGGGAGTTCTTCATGACTTGGTCGATGACGAGCTGCGAATCACCGCGGGCGTCGAGGCGTCTGACCCCTAGCTCGATGGCGATCCGCAATCCGTTGACCAGAGCTTCGTACTCGGCCACATTGTTGGACGCCGGGAAATGGAGGCGCAGCACGTAGCGCAAGTGCTTTCCGAGGGGCGAGATGAAGAGCAGGCCTGCGCCGGCCCCCGTCTTCATCAGCGACCCGTCGAAAAACATGGTCCAGAGCTCCGGTTGGATCGGAGTCGTTGGCAGCTGGGTGTCGACCCATTCGGCCACGAAATCCGCCAACACCTGGGACTTGATGGCCTTCCGAGGGGCGAACGAGATCGTTTCGCCCATGATTTCCACCGCCCACTTTGCGATCCTGCCCGAGGCCTCTCGGCACTGGATGATCTCCCCCAGGGGGAAGGATGACACCACAGTTACCGGATGAGACTCGAAGTAGTGTCGCAGCTTCCGCCTTGTCAGGATCACAGCATACAACAACTTTTGAACTTGCGGGTAGCGGATCTTAGTCTCGGACAGCACTTCGCTGATGAAGTAGACCGGCCTCTGAACGGGCAATGCATGCCCTTCCTCTTGCCTTTCGACCACAATCGCGGCGCTAACCACCTGAGTGGTCGCGGCGACGTAGACCAAGAGGGCTTCTCCGTCCGCCGGGGGCACCAAGACAGGCGCCTTTGTAAGGAGCGCCTTCAGGTTGCCAAGGGCTTCCTCGGCCTCGGGGGTCCAAGCGAAACACTCGGCCTTCCTTAAGAGGCGGTACAGAGGCAGACCTCTTTCGCCGAGGCGTGAGATGAAGCGGCTCAGGGCCGCGAGGCATCCCATGACCCTCTGTACCCCTTTTAAGTCCTTGATGGGTCCCATGCTGGTGATGGCCGCGATCTTCTCCGGGTTGGCTTCGATGCCTCGCTCGGAGACGATGAACCCTAGGAGCATGCCTCGGGGCACCCCGAAGACACACTTCTCAGGATTAAGCTTGACTCCTTTCGCCTTGAGACACCGGAATGTCACTTCAAGGTCGGAGAGGAGGTCGGAAGCCTTCCTTGTCTTGACTACGATGTCATCGACGTAGGCCTCGACTGTGCGACCGATGTGTTCGCCGAACACATGGTTCATGCACCGCTGGTACGTCGCGCCCGTATTCCTCAAACCGAACGGCATGGTGACATAGCAGTACATGCCGAACGGCGTGATGAAAGAAGTCGCGAGCTGGTCGGACTCTTTCATCCGGATCTGGTGATACCCTGAGTAGGCATCGAGGAAGGACAGGGTTTCGCACCCAGCGGTGGAATCCACGATTTGGTCGATGCGAGGCAGAGGGTAGGGAACCTTCGGACATGCTTTGTTGAGACCAGTGTAGTCTACACACATCCGCCATTTCCCCCCTTTCTTCCTCACAAGCACAGGGTTGGCAGGCCATTCGGGATGGAATACCTCTTTGATGAACCCTGCTGCCATTAGCTTGTGGATCTCTTCGCCAATCACTCTGCGCTTCTCCTCGTCGAATCGGCGCAGAGGCTGCCTGACGGGTCGGGCTCCGGCCCGAATATCCAGCGAGTGCTCGGCGACATCCCTCGGTATGCCGGGCATGTCCGAGGGACTCCACGCAAAGACGTCGGCGTTCGCGCGGAGAAAGTCGACGAGCACTGCTTCCTATTTGGGGTCGAGCCCGGAACCGATCCGGACCTGCTTGGTGGTGTCGCCACTGGGGTCGAGAGGGACGGCCTTGACCGTCTCCGCTGGTTCGAAGTTGCCGGCGTGGCGCTTCACGTCTGGCACCTCCTTGGAGAGGTTCTCCAGGTCGGCGATGAGGGCCTCGGACTCGGCGAGGGCCTCGGCGTACTCCACGCACTCCACGTCGCATTCGAACACGTGTTTGTACGTGGGGCCGACGGTGATGACCCCGTTGGGGCCCGGCATCTTGAGCTTCAAGTAGGTGTAGTTGGGGACGGCCATGAACTTCGCGTAGCATGGCCTCCCTAGCACGGCGTGGTAGGTTCCTCGGAACCCGACCACCTCGAACGTCAGGGTCTCCCTTCGGAAGTTGGAGGGTGTCCCGAAGCAGACGGGGAGGTCGAGTCGCCCGAGGGGTTGGACGCGCTTCCCAGGGATGATCCCGTGGAAGGGCGCAGCGCCTGCTCGGACGAAGGACAGATCGACGCGCAGGAGCTTGAGGGTCTCGGCGTAGATGATGTTGAGGCAGCTGCCCCCATCCATCAGGACCTTGGTGAGCCTGACATCGCCGACAACGGGGTTGACGACGAGCGGGTATTTCCCCGGGCTCGGCACATGATCGGGGTGGTCGGCCTGGTCAAAAGTGATGGGCTTGTCGGACCAGTCTAGGTAGACTGGCGCCGCCACCTTCACCGAGCAGACCTCCCGGCGCTCTTGCTTGCGGTGCCGAGCCGAGGTATTCGCCGCATGCCCTCCATAGATCATGAAGCAGTCGCGGACCTCGGGGAACTCTCCTGCTAGGTGATCTTCGTTCTTGTCGTCGTCGCGGGCCCTGCCACCCTCGGCGGGTGGCCCGGCCCTGTGGAAGTGACGCCGAAGCATAACGCACTCCTCGAGGGTGTGCTTGACGGGCCCCTAATGGTAGGGGCACGGCTCCTTGAGCATCTTGTCGAAGAGGTTTGCACCTCCGGGGGGCTTCCGAGGGTTCTTATACTCGGCGGCGGCGACAAGGTCCGCGTCAGCGGCGTCGCGTTTCGATTGCGACTTCTTCTTGCCTTTCTTCTTGGCGCCGCGCGGAGCAGACGCCTCGGGAGCTTCTTCCGATGGGCGGCCCTGGGGCTGCTTGTCCTTTCGGAAGATAGCCTCGACCGCCTCCTGGCCAGAGGCGAACTTGGTGGCGATGTCCATCAGCTCGCTCGCCCTGGTGGGGGTTTTGCGACCCAGCTTGCTCACCAGGTCGCGGCAAGTGGTGCCGGCGAGGAACGCGCCGATGACATCCGAGTCGGTGATGTTGGGCAGCTCGGTGCGCTGCTTCGAGAATCGCCGGATGTAGTCCCGAAGCGGCTCCCCCGGCTGTTGCCGGCAGCTTCGAAGGTCCCAAGAATTCCCGGGGCGCACGTATGTGCCCTAGAAATTGCCAGCGAAGGCTTGGACCAAGTCGTCCCAGTTGGAGATCTGCCCCGGAGGCAGGTGCTCCAACCAGGCGCGAGCAGTGTCGGAGAGGAACAGGGGGAGGTTACGGATGATGAGGTTGTCGTCGTCCGTTCCACCCAGTTGGCAGGCAAGGCGGTAGTCCGCGAGCCACAGTTCCGGTCTCGTTTCCCCCGAGTACTTCGTGATAGTAGTCGGGGGTCGGAACCGGGTCGGGAATGGCGCCCGTCGGATGGCCCGACTGAAGGCCTGCGGACCGGGTGGTTCGGGCGAGGGACTCCGATCCTCCCCGCTGTCGTAGCGCCCCCCACGTCTGGGGTGGTAGCCTCGGCGCACCCTTTCGTCGAGGTGAGCCCGACGGTCGCGTCGATGGTGCTCGTTGCCGAGGTGGCCTGGGGCCGCAGGCGCGGTGTTGCGCGTGCGCCCGGTGTAGACCGAGGCTTCCCGCATGAATCGGGAAGTCGCGGCATGAGGTTCCGAGGGATAACCTTGCCTTCGGGAGGCAGTGCTCTCGGCCCGCCGGGCCGCAGCGCCTTCCAGGAGATTCTTGAGTTCTCCCTGGATTCGCCGACCCTCGGTGGTTGACGGCTCCGGCATCGCGCGGATGAGCATCGCTGCGGTTGCCAGGTTCTGACCAACCCCGCTGGATGCGGGCGGCGGCCTGATCCTGACATCGTTGGCGACGCGGTGCTGGAGACCTTGGGGCAGGTGACGTATTTCTCCGGCCAGGAGTTGGCCCACCCATGCTTGTCCGACGTCCCGACGGATCGGCTCAAGCGCTCCTGTTCCCTCGTTGAGCCTGGCCTGCGCCTCGCGGACTTGCTCGAGTTGTGGGTCGTAACCCCCCGCCGGAGCGGGGACCACAGCTAGCTCCCATGGGATGTCGGCGCGAGGCACCGGCCTAGGGAGATCACCGTCCTCCGGCATGCCAAGATGGTTGCCTTCGGAGGGATTCCCTAGCTCGATGTGGAAACATTCGCGGCTTGGGCCGCAGCTCTCGTCGCCAAGGCTGCGGCTTCCATCGGAACAGTCGGATAGGCAGTAGTCACATGCGGTCATGAAGTCCCGCACGGCACTGGGGTTGCCAAGTTCGGAGAAATCCCAAGCGATGCTGGGATCGTCGTCTTCCTCGGACCCAGAGGGCCCGTAGGTCGAGACGTCCGTCAGTCGGTCCCAAGGCGACCGCATACGGAACCTCAGTGGGGTTGCACTCGCCTCAATGAGAGCGCCCGCCAAAACGAGGTCGTTTAGCGGGTTGAGGCCGAGTCGAAATGACGCAAGATGGGAGTTAGTCGGTACCTTTTTGTCGACGAGGAGCGACATAGTCACATCGGGGACTGGTTGCACCGTCAACTCTGGTTCGAGGGCGACGTCCTGCAGGCTTTCCGCGAGCGCGCCGGCGTCGTCTTCTTGCTCGGGGTCAGCGTGCCGCGGGGGGACGGCGCTTGCCTCCGTCTTGAACGCAAGGTCGACGTCCGGCGTGCCTTCCGTCGGGGCGTCGGGGGCGTCGATTCGCTCGACGGCCGACGAAGCGCGGCCTCCCACCTGGCCTTGACGGCCCCGCCTCCTCCTCCGTTGGCGGGGGAGAGAACGGAGCGAGCCCGAATGTTGCCCTTCCACCACGCGGGGAAGACGTCGTCGATTCCGCCGCCGGCGGGCGGGTTGTCGGCCGCCATTGTCGTAGTCGCACGGCGGTGGAAGAAGTATCATGTCGTAGCTGCCGTCGAAGGACATGAACTCAAGAGTCCCGAAACGAAGCACCGTCCCGGGCCGGAGAGGTTGCTGGAGACTGCCCATCTGGAGCTTGACGGGGAGCTGTTCGTCAGCACGCAGCAGGCCCCTACCTGGCGCGCCAACTGTCGGCGTTTCGAGACAGGGGGGTCCCTAAGCCGACGAGTGAGTGTGCTGCGTGCCCCAGCCCAGATGGGTCGAGCGCGTGGGCGAGCGCAAAGGGGGGAGAGGCGAGGTGGCCGGAGTCGAGCGTGAGAGAGGTGGAAGTCCCGCGGCCTTCGTGTTCGTCCCGCGCCCAGGTCAGGTGCGCTTGCAGTAGGGGGGTTACAAGCGTCCACGCGGGTGAGGGAAGCGAGCGGCCCCAAGAGAGCGCCTGTCCCGTCCTCGGTCCCGCACGGCCAACCTTCTCTAAGAAGGCCCTGGTCCTCCCTTTTATAGTCGTAAGGAGAGGATCCAGGTGTACAATGGGGGGTGTAGCAGAGTGCTACGTGTCTAGCGGAGGGAGAGCTAGCGCCCTAGGTACATGCCAATGTGGCAGCCGGAGAGATCTAGGCATCCTGCTGGCGTGATGTCGTGGCTGTCGGAGGTGCGGCGGAGCCTGGCGGAGGGACAGCTGTTGGAGCGGTCGAGTCCCTGCTGACGTCGTCCTGCTTCCGTAAGAGAGCTGGGGGCCGCCGTCGTCATAGAGCTTGTGGAGCGCCATCATTGCCCCTCCGGCGGAGCTGGCCGGATGGGACGCCGGTCTTGTTCTCCGTGACCCGAGTCGATTCGGGGTAGGATGATGATGGCGCTTCCTGTTGACGTGGCGGTCTGTGCCCTAGGCAGGGCGACGTGGGGGTTCCTCCGAAGCCGAGGTTGAGTCTGCCTTCCGTTGCCGTGGCCGAGCCCGAGCCATGGGGTCGGGCGAGGCGGAAGTCGTTCGGCCGAGACCAGGGCGGAGTCCGAGCCCTGGGGTCGGGCGAGGCGGAAGTCGTTCGGCCGAGGCCAGGGCGGAGTCCGAGCCCTGGGGTCGGGCGAGGCGGAGTTTCGTCGTCTTCCGGGTCTTAGCCCGAGTCCGAGCCCTGGGGTCGGGCGGAGCGGAGTTTCGTCGTCTTCCGGGTCTTAGCCCGAGTCCGAGCCCTGGGGTCGGGTGGAGCGGAGTTTCGTCGTCTTCCGGGTCTTAGCCCGAGTCCGAGCCCTGGGGTCGGGCGGAGCGGAGTTTCGTCGTCTTCCGGGTCTTAGCCCGAGTCCGAGCCCTGGGGTCGGGCGGAGCGGAGTTTCGTCGTCTTCCGGGTCTTAGCCCGAGTCCGAGCCCTGGGGTCGGGCGGAGCGGAGTTCGCCGTCTTCCGGGTCTTAGCCCGAGTCCGAGCCCTGGGGTCGGGCGGAGCGGAGTTCGCCGTCTTCCGGGTCTTAGCCCGAGTCCGAGCCCTGGGGTCGGGCGGAGCGGAGTTCGTCGTCTTCCGGGTCTTAGCCCGAGTCCGAGCCCTGGGGTCGGGCGGAGCGGAGTTCGCCGTCTTCCGGGTCTTAGCCCGAGTCCGAGCCCTGGGGTCGGGCGGAGCGGAGTTCGCCGTGGTGCCTTTGGCAAGGCCTGACTGCCTGTCAGACTCACTCTGTCGAGTGGCACTGCAGTCGGAGTGGCGCAGGCGGCGCTGTCCTTCTGTCAGACTGGCCAGTGGAGCGATGGAGTGACGGCGGTCACTTCGGCTCTGCCGGGGGCGCGTGTCAGGATGAAGGTGTCAGGCCACCTTTGCGTTAAATGCCCCTGCAATTTGGTCAGTCGGTGTGGCGATTTAGTCAAGGTTGCTTCTGAGCGAAGCCAAGGCCTCGGGCGAGCCGGTGATGTGTCCGCCATAAAAAGGGGGCCTCGGGCGAGACGGAAGTCTCTCGAGGTCGGCTGCCCTTGGCCGAGGCTAGGCTCGGGTGAAGCGTGATCGAGTCACTCGTGTGGACTGATCCCTGACTTAATCGTACCCATCAGGCCTTTGCAGCTTTATGCTGATGGGGGTTACCAGCTGAGAATTAGGCGTCTTGAGGGTACCCCTAATTATGGTCCCCGACAATCTGTGTGATTAAACTTTTAAACTATATTATAATTTGACCGGTACACATCATATGAGAGAATATCTTACAAATAATTAATTCAACTTTAATCTAAGTCCTTACTTGGTCATATTTTAGGCCAAAGATAACCATAGGATCAGGATACTATATTAATATTAGGAAAGCTAATCCAGAAAACATAAATTAATCAAATTAGTTACCTAGTTATAAAAGTATGGGATATCATATAATCAAGGTTGTTATTACGTAGTAAATATCCATACGAAGCTAACACAACTTGGATGGATCGAATCGGAATTAAAATGAAGAAGTTATGAATTTCCAAGGGTTTTATGTATTTGATATAAGATTAATTAGGAAATAAATTTTAATACCATTTTCATGTTAAAACAGAGACACAGAGTGATAAAAAACATTATTGCAAAATTATAGAGACTGAAATGGGTCGATTTGGACTAAGTATGCATTTTCTATACATTAAACAAGTTCTGGCATTTATTTTTACACTAAAAATCAATTTCTAAATGATTTTATAGGTTTTTCTTCCCTGCCTGGGCTGCGCGCACTATTTACAGAGAACCCAGGGGTCTCGGGGAAAGATTCCCAAGACACAGAAAATCCTGGACTGGACCGCGGGTTATTTTTACCTAAACCGAGGGATTCTTATGCAATAGTGTCTGGGCGAACGGGTATCGTGGATCCAGAGCCGTCCGATTGGTACCGAAGGGCTAAGATTAAATCTATCCCTACATCTAACCGGTACGCATTGACAACCGTCCGATCTACGATCAGCGCACCAAAATTTAGAATGCCGCGATCTAACTCTGGCCGCACGATCTCTAGTTCACGGTTCCGATCGACAACGCGAATAGGTAAGCACGGATAGCTAATCCCGGCCGCAGGCGCCAGATCCAACGGCCGCGCACCGTCTTCTTCGCAGACGACCCAAGCCGCGGCGCCGCCACCATGCCCACGCGGTGGAGAACGCGGTAAGACACCCATTAGCCTTCCCCGAGCACCACAGTCAAATTGAACGGAGCTACACGATGTGCGCGACATGGTGACCATAATTAATGACTCCTTACCGGTGATAGGTGCAGCAGCCAGGCTGACCACGACGAGGCAGATCTGCGGCGGCGGAGTTGCTCCATCGAGCAATTCGCGATCACCATGTTTTCCCCCACTCCCCGCGAAGCTATGAAGATGTTCCCAGGGACCGAGCGAAACCCCCTGACCCATTAGAGAGTCCCCAGCAACGGTGTAAGCACGGGACGGCAATGGCGGACGTTGAATTCCACCATCCTCCTCACATGGCCATGGCGCTCGTGACACGGAATTTTGTTAGAGATCGGTAGACTGGATGCAGAAGTAAGGGTCCCAGTTTTATACCCACGAGCAACAACCCCATGCGGATATGACTCAACACATCGGTTGAGATTTGGTTGTTGCCGTGCGCGGAGCTCGGTGTGCCCAACAGAAAAGCAGATAGGGAGGAGCAGCTTTGATTCTTATACTCCGAGATGCACGACCGGAGAAATCGGGGTCCGAGTCCAAATATCGCCCAGGTGGTTTGGTGCCAAGAGATCTCGGCGCGGAG
The DNA here is from genome assembly GCF_902167145.1 of Zea mays. Lineage (NCBI taxonomy): Eukaryota > Viridiplantae > Streptophyta > Magnoliopsida > Poales > Poaceae > Zea > Zea mays. The sequence continues at coordinate 109,036,376 of NC_050105.1, read as the reverse complement.
GAGCTGCGCGCGCCATTACCGCGGATTCTGTTCCTGTACCGAGGAGGGAGCTGACACAGGCGGCCCCACGCCGCAGTGATTGATCCGACGTGCACAGAATTGAGGAGAGGCTGGCGCAGGGATTGAAGGAATGGGCCAGAAGTTTGATGGTTGGCCCAGTTGCACAGTTCTTTTTTTTATTATTCTATTTCAGATCCTTTTCTATTTGTTCAAATTCTAATATTCGAATTTCAAACTTGATTTGCGATTGTTCACTAATTATATTGTACAATTAAAAGTGCCAATTTTGGAGATAAATCTATATATTTTTATATTTTATACCCTTCCCCTTTTTTTTCATTTCCATTTTCAAACCCTAACCTCCTTTTGGGTTCCAATTCAATTTTCTTATTAGTATATTTTGATTAATAGTGTTGCTATTATTATTATATGCACAACAAACAAAACTCCAATATGATGCACAAGTTGACATTAGTCATTTAATCCCTTTAAATGTGGTTGTTCTCATGCTTAGTTAAACTAAAACAAAGCAATAGGAGAATTATCTCCATTACCATGGTTTACAAATTTGGGTATTACAAATCCTACCCCCTTTAACAGGAATCTTGCCCTCGAGATTTGTGAGAAAAGGGACACAGAAGGATTGGTCAGCTGTTAGTCTATAATTGGTTCAAAAATTGAGAGTCTCATTTTTTAGTCAATAGTGGGTGATTAGGAGAGCATACGTATCCAACTACTTATTATGTGAAATAAGAGATGGATAGGTTAGGGTAGGGCATAGTAGGGTAAGGAAGGACTCTATCTTGGGTGGTGAATCTTGAATCATCTCGAGATCTAATTTGACTCGTATTCTTCCATGTCGAGGTTGATCTCCTTCTCCCTGAGTCTGATTTACGGACCATCGGTCTTGGTGTTAGATACTGCTATCAGAGTTGGGATAACAATTGTGAGTACATGGGGTAGGTAGGTCAAACAAGGTTTACATTGTTTTTAGTTTTGGGGTAGGTGAACTAGAAACCCCAACAGGTAGGTTAGGTAGTTGTGTATGGCCAAGTCGACCTAGGACACCAATTTTGGATTAAATCATGTTCATAGGGGTAGGGTCTAGTGTATTTCACCTGTATTAACCAATCCATTAAATAACTCACATTAGATTAGATCATATTAGATTAGATGGGATCTAGATTATATTGGTATGACTAGTTTGACTAGATAAGATCTAATTAATTTGCATTAGATCATGGTTGTTTAAACTAGGGTGGATAAGTATGCTTATTAGGATAAGATGGGTCCATAAAGATAAGATAGAATCTTTTGAGGTCAGTTAGATCTATTAGCATGACGTAAAATCTTTTCAAGATAAGATGAGTATCTTTTTAAGATAAGATGGATCTATGGGTGTAGGATAGAATCTTTTAAGATGAGATGGATATTGTTAGGCTAGATCCTTCAATGAGGGATAATCTAGTTTGTCTAGTTAGTTTTATAAGCATTATATATGCAGATGTAATTGTGGACATTACTCCACAACCCATCACACTCAATCAAAGATCCAAATCAGATAAGTATCATAAGAACAAACACTCAAGCGTATAAATACCTATAAAAATAGTTTTGTTTTTTTGTTCCTAGGAGTAGGTCTCCTATTCCTAAAGGTCACTTTAGGCACGGGGTTTCAAAGTGTGAAATCCACATTTGTCTTTAGAAGGAAAAGGTAAGAATAATCAGAGTAAAGCGGAAATAGATGAGAAAAGATTAAGAAAAGTTTAGAAAGATTCAGAGTAGCAAAGGTAAGTAAGTATTAGTTGTCCAGTTCTATCTAGGTTTCGTCCTATAGTCAACATTCCTCTAATACCAATTCTGTCACACCCGGGTTTTGGGGCACCAAGACCCGGGCGCGAACATAATCACCAGGTGTGCTGGGACCAAGTCTCACACATATGATGAATCATGGCACAGGATCGAATGTCACATCTTTACTATATAATAAGAGTTCTATACAAAATAAATAATTACATTATGAGGAGACAACGGTCCAGCAACCCAAAGTTGACTGGGAGACGACGGCCTAGACCTCTCACGAACTCATCACAGCATCCTCCATGCGCCTTATCCTGTAGTACCTGTTCTTGACCTGTGGGGGGTGTGAGACAGCAAGAGTGAGCTCACATACGTTCATCACTCAACAAGTTGTGGGGAATAATGTGCATGAACTCGCCAAAGGTGGGAGCTCACGTGGAGTGTAAGGCTTACCAAAGAGGATGGTTAGAGCTGAGCATTGCTTTTAAAGTTGGTCAAAATTTTATTAGCAATTACTAAGTATAAGTAAATACCAACCCAATTAAGTAGTAGAACAAAAGTAACAACATCCCCTGCGATGCAATGCATATGACAAATTGAATTTAGTTCCATAATTTAATCATCAGAGAGTCCTGAGCTGCTCATGACCGTGAGCTCGGCTAGTATACCAGTTTTACACTCTGTAGAGGTGGTACCCTTTACCCACAAGTCATGTTACCCATCTGCCAAGGGATCGCGACTTCCCATACACCTCTACCGAGGAGGTGAGGCAGGGTAACACTACGAGGCCTTTACAAAGTTCCACTAGCTTCAGAAAACCCGCTACAGTTTATGGGAAGCTCCAATGCAGGGTTCTTGCCTGACCGCCATCGCAGCAAAATCAACCAAGGACCTCCCTACACTGACCACTCCCCTACTGCCCTTGCCCCTTTCGGGTAAGGTAGTCCTCCACTAGCTTTCCTAATTAATCAGCCAAGGGCGTCCATAAACCCTTGTGGTGGCACGTGTTTCTTAAGTTAAGCTCTATGTTCCAATTAACATTAGTGATCTTGACATGAACAGTAAATAACAACGGATAACAAAAGTATAATCATGAATAATGTGTGTCTCAATGCCCAAAACCACATATAGCACTAGCAAGTACTACCCAAAAAGTTCAGTGGTAAACAAGGCATAAAGATAGACAAACTAGGGTAACCTATTAGGTCCCATCAAAATTAACCTATGCAGATCATTATGATTAATTAGAACATGAGTGGGTAAAAGAAGTGATCAAGGGCACAACTTGCCTGGGACTTGAGATTCCAGGTACCAACTTGCTCTTCAGATGACACGTGTCCTCACTGCTAAACGTAGCAATACAGACAAACATGTATATGCAAAATTAACATCACACCAAACATAAGAATAAACTATGTAATAATAATCTACGCGTCGCTATGAGATCGTAGGAACAAGAACCACTAAATTCGGAGTTACAATTAAGGGGTTATGATTTTACGGAAGATCTGTGTGATTAAACTTTTAAACTATATTATAATTTGACCGGTACACATCATATGAGAGAATATCTTACAAATAATTAATTCAACTTTAATCTACGTCCTTACTTGGTCATATTTTAGGCCAAAGATAACCATAGGATCAGGATACTATATTAATATTAGGAAAGCTAATCCAGAAAACATAAATTAATCAAATTAGTTACCTAGTTATAAAAGTATGGGATATCATATAATCAAGGTTGTTATTACGTAGTAAATATCCATACGAAGCTAACACAACTTGGATGGATCGAATCGGAATTAAAATGAAGAAGTTATGAATTTCCAAGGGTTTTATGTATTTGATATAAGATTAATTAGGAAATAAATTTTAATACCATTTTCATGTTAAAACAGAGACACAGAGTGATAAAAAACATTATTGCAAAATTATAGAGACTGAAATGGGTCGATTTGGACTAAGTATGCATTTTCTATACATTAAACAAGTTCTGGCATTTATTTTTACACTAAAAACCAATTTCTAAATGATTTTATAGGTTTTTCTTCCCTGCCTGGGCTGCGCGCACTATTTACAGAGAACCCAGGGGTCTCGGGGAAAGATTCCCAAGACACAGAAAATCCTGGACTGGACCGCGGGTTATTTTTACCTAAACCGAGGGATTCTTATGCAATAGTGTCTGGGCGAACGGGTATCGTGGATCCAGAGCCGTCCGATTGGTACCGAAGGGCTAAGATTAAATCTATCCCTACATCTAACCGGTACGCATTGACAACCGTCCGATCTACGATCAGCGCACCAAAATTTAGAATGCCGCGATCTAACTCTGGCCGCACGATCTCTAGTTCACGGTTCCGATCGACAACGCGAATAGGTAAGCACGGATAGCTAATCCCGGTCGCAGGCGCCAGATCCAACGGTCGCGCACCGTCTTCTTCCCAGACGACCCAAGATGCGGCGCCGCCACCATGCCCACGCGGTGGAGAACGCGGTAAGACACCCATTAGCCTTCCCCGAGCACCACAGTCAAATTGAACGGAGCTACACGATGTGCGCGACATGGTGACCATAATTAATGACTCCTTACCGGTGATAGGTGCAGCAGCCAGGCTGACCACGACGAGGCAGATCTGCGGCGGCGGAGTTGCTCCATCGAGCAATTCGCGATCACCAGGTTTTCCCCCACTCCCCGCGAAGCTATGAAGATGTTCCCAGGGACCGAGCGAAACCCCCTGACCCATTAGAGAGTCCCCAGCAACGGTGTAAGCACGGGACGACAATGGCGGACGTTGAATTCCACCATCCTCCTCACATGGCCATGGCGCTCGTGACACAGAATTTTGTTAGAGATCGGTAGACTGGATGCAGAAGTAAGGGTCCCAGTTTTATACCCACGAGCAACAACCCCATGCGGATATGACTCAACACATCGGTTGAGATTTGGTTGTTGCCGTGCGCGGAGCTCGGTGTGCCCAACAGAAAAGCAGATAGGGAGGAGCGGCTTCGATTCTTATACTCCGAGATGCACGACCGGAGAAATCGGGGTCCGAGTCCAAATATCGCCCAGGTGGTTTGGTGCCTAGAGATCTCGGCGCGGAGGAGCTGCGCGCGCCATTGCCGCGGATTCTGTTCCTGTACCGAGGAGGGAGCTGACACAGGCGGCCCCATGCCACAGTGATTGATCCGGCGTGCACAGAATTGAGGAGAGGCTGGCGCAGGGATTGAAGCAATGGGCCAGAAGTTTGATGGTTGGCCCAGTTGCACAGTTCTTTTTTTATTATTCTATTTCAGATCCTTTTCTATTTGTTCAAATTCTAATATTCGAATTTCAAACTTGATTTGCGATTGTTCACTAATTATATTGTACAATTAAAAGTGCCAATTTTGGAGATAAATTTATATATTTTTATATTCTATACCCTTCCCCTTTTTTTCATTTCCATTTTCAAACCCTAACCTCCTTTTGGGTTCCAATTCAATTTTCTTATTAGTATATTTTGATTAATAGTGTTGCTATTATTATTATATGCACAACAAACAAAACTCCAATATGATGCACAAGTTGACATTAGTCATTTAATCCCTTTAAATGTGGTTGTTCTCATGCTTAGTTAAACTAAAACAAAGCAATAGGAGAATTATCTCCATTACCATGGTTTACAAATTTGGGTATTACACTAGTGGAGCTTCAGGAGGGGTGATTGTTGGAGGTATGATTCCACCATAAATGGAGGAAGGGATAACTACAGAGATATTGGTAATAATTAAAATAGTGGGGATCATGGTGATCCAACTATTAATATTCAGGAGGAGACAGAGGATGATGAGGCAATGATTGTTGGGTCAATTCCATGTCCTACTGCAGGGAAGTTGAATGAGAAATAGGGGGAGCAACATGATTGTTCCATTGGAAGAAAGGTGAATGACAAACATGGGGAGCAACCTATAGTATACTATCGAAAGCAGACGAAGAAGCAGGGGGGCAACCATAACCTGAACGAGTTGAAGCTCCAGTCCCATATCTCTCTTCAGACTCCTCTCCAGACCCAACTAGTAATCTCTCCAATCCCTGTTTCTCCCATTCGTGAACATGAAGAATTACCTCTTTCACAAAGAAGAGTTCCTACAGTAAATGTGAAAGGGAAATGTGCCCTTGGGCCATTTCTAAGTATTTTGGTGATTAAGTGTCCAACACAAATGGTTATGTGTTAAACTATGACAAATGGTGGACAAAGTGCAAATCAATACAAAGGTATGATTCTAGACTTAGTACATTGGTTTTTGTGTACTAACATGTTTGTCTAAGTGCTAGAATCAGAGAAAATACAATTGGAAAAGACTTGGCTCGAGCAGCCAAGAGTCTGCTCAGTCTGGGTGCACCGGACTGTCTGGTGGTGCACCGGACAGTGTCCGGTGCGCCAGGCTGGCGTCTGGTGAACTGCCTGCTCTCGGGTCTCAACAACGGCGTACGGATATAAATCACCGGACTGTCCGGTGGCGCACCGGACTGTCTTGTGAGTCGGCTGAGGCGAAGTCGCCGCTCTCGGGAATCAAGTCAACAGCGTACGACTAAAATTCACCGGACTGTCCGGTGGTGTACCGGACTGTCCGGTGAGCCAACGGTCGGCCGAGCCAACGGTCGGCCGCGCAATCCGGACGTGACGCGTGGCCGGGCCAACGGTCTGGAGGGGGCACCGGACTGTTCGGTGCGCCAACGGCTCCAAATCGCCAACGGTCGGCTGCGCCAGAATAGGAAAGAAATCTGCACCGGACTGTGTCCGGTGGTGCACCGGACTGTCCGGTGCACCAGTCGACAAAAGGCAAGAATTGCCTTCCTAGATTGCTCTCAACGGCTCCTAGCTGCCTTGGGGCTATAAAAGGGACCCCTAGGCGCATGAAGGAGTACACCAAGCACACTCTAAGCATTCTTGATCATTCACACTCCGTCTTTGCGCACTCGATTGACATTCTTAGTGATTTGAGCTCCGTGTTAGTGGTGAACCTTGTGTTATTCATTTGAGCTCAAGTCTTGGCTGTGTGTATGCGTATTGCTGTGGATTTGTGTGTGTTGCTCTTCCCACTCTTACATCTGTGCTTCTTTGTGATCATCTCATTGTAAGGGCGAGAGGCTCCAAGTTGTGGAGATTCCTCGCAAACGGGAGAAAGTAAAGAAAGAAGAACACCGTGGTATTCAAGTTGATCATTGGATCACTTGAAAGGAGTTGAGTGCAACTCTCGTCCATTGGGACGCCACAACGTGGACTAGGCAAGTGTTGTACTTGGCCGAACCACGGGATAAATCTCTGTGTCTCTTGTGCTTGTTCTCACTGTGTCAATTGTGGTTCACAAGAGCTCTCATTAGCCACTTGATTTCATTGTGCTAACACTTAATCAAGTTTGTGGCTTTAAGTTTCAAGTTTTTACAGGATCACCTATTCACCCCCCCTCTAGGTGCTCTCAATTGGTATCAGAGCCGTTCTATTCAAGAAAGGGACTAATCACCCGAAGAGATGGATCCTAAGGGAAAGGGGATGGTGGTCAATGACAATGAGAAGGAGTCCATCTTCAACGAGCCAAGGGACAACAAAGTCAATGACTCCGGCTCGAGTCAAAAGAAGAAAGACAGAAAGAAGAAGAGGCGCATCAGGAAGGTTGTCTACTAAGACAGCGACGAATCTTCCTCTTCTCAAAAGGACGATGAATTCGAGGAGAAAAAGAAAACGGTTAACTCGAACTTTTCTTTTGATTACTCTCGTATTCCGCATAATTCCAATGCTCATTTGCTTTCCATTCCACTTGGTAAACCCCCACACTTTGATGGAGAGGACTACGGATTTTGGAGTCACAAAATGCGTAGCCACTTGTTTTCTCTTCATCCAAGTATATGGGAGATAGTAGAAAATGGGATGCAATTTGATAGTTCCGATAACTCCATATTTATCAATGAACAAATCCATAAAAATGCACAAGCTACTACTATTCTCTTAGCATCCTAGTGCAGGGAAGAGTACAATAAGGTGAGCGGCTTGGACAACGCCAAGCAGATCTGGGACACCCTCAAGATCTCGCATGAGGGGAACGACGTCACCATGCTCACCAAGATGGAGTTGGTGGAAGGCGAACTAGGAAGGTTCACAATGATCAGGGGAGAGGAGCCAACTCAAATGTACAATAGGCTCAAGACCCTGGTCAACAAGATAAGAAGCTATGGAAGCACGAGATAGACGGACCACGACGTCGTCCGACTCATGCTAAGGTCCTTCACTGTCCTTGATCCTCATCTTGTAAACTCTATTCGTGAGAATCCTAGGTACATCAAGATGACGCCTGAGGAAATACTCGGAAAGTTTGTAAGCGGGCGAATGATGATCAAGGAGGCGAGGTACGTTGATGAGGCGTTGAATGGCCCAATCTACGAGCCTCAAACCGTTGCTCTCAAAGCAACAAGTAGCAGGGAGACGCTACCTAGCAAGGTGGTGCAAGTTGAGGCGGCCGGGCTAAATGAAGATGAAATGGCCCTCATCATCAAGCGCTTCAAGACGGCGCTCAAAGGTCGCAAGGAGCACCCCAACAAGAGCAAGACGAAGGAGAAGCGCTCCTGCTTCAAGTGTGGTAAGATTGGTCACTTTATTGCTAACTGTTCCAATAATGATAGTGACCAGGAACAAGGGAAGAGCGGAAAGTGGGAAAAGAAGAAGACCTACAAAAAGGCAAAGGGCGAGGCAACCTTGGAAAGGAGTGGGATTCGGATTGCTCCTCGTCTGACTCCGACAATGAAGGACTCGTCGCCTCAGCCTTCAACAAGTCGGCTCTCTTCCCCAACGAGCATCACACATGCCTCATGGCAAAGGAGAAGAAGGTAAATACTAGAAGTGCTATTACATATGCTTCTTCAAGTGATGATGAGTCTAGTGATGATGAAGTAGACTATGCTAGTTTATTCAAAGGTTTAGATAGAACTAAAATTGATAAGATCAATGAATTAATTGATGCCTTGAATGAGAAAAATAGATTGTTAGAAAAACAAGAGGATCTTTTATATGAAGAGCATGATAAATTTATTAGTGCACAAAATTCTCTTGTTCTAGAAGTTAAAAGAAATGAAATGCTTTCATGTGAACTATCTACATGCCATGAATCTATTTCTAACTTAAAGAGTATTAATGATGACTTGAATGCTAAGTTAGAAGTAGCTAATAAATCTAGCTCATGTATTGATCATGTAGTAATTTGTAATCGATGTAAGGATTTTAATGTTGATGCTTGTAGTGAACACTTAATTTCCATTTCCAAACTAAATGATGAAGTGGCTAGTCTTAATGCCCAACTTAAGACTAGCAAGAATAAATTTGATAAACTAAAATTTGCAAGGGATGCCTATACTATTGGTAGACACCCCTCTATTAAGGATGGACTTGGCTTTAAGAGGGAAGCCAAGAACTCAACAAGTCATAAGGCTCCCATCTTCGCCAAGGAGAAAGGGAAGGCCCCTATGGCTAATAGTGTTCAAAAGAATCATGCTTTCATTTATAGTGATAGAAAATTCTCTAGAAATGCTTATAGGAATTGTTCTTATGATTCAAATGCCATGTTTGCTTCAAGTTCTTCCTTTGTGCATGGTAGAGATATGCCTAGGAGAAATGTTGTTCATGTACCTAGAAAATCAAGTAATGAACCTTCTACAATTTATCATGCTTGCAATGCTTCTTTTGCAATTTGTAGGAAGAATAAGAAAGTGATTGCTAGGAAATTAGGGGCAAAATGCAAGGGAGATAAAACTTGCATTTGGGTCCCTAAGACCATTGTTACTAACCTTGTAGGACCCAACACAAGTTGGGTACCTAAGACCCAAGCCTAAATTTGCCTTGCAGGTTTATGCATCCGGGGGCTCAAGCTGGATTATCGACAACGGATGCACAAACCACATGACGGGGGAGAAGAAGATGTTCACCTCCTATGTCAAGAATAAAGATTCCCAAGATTCAATCATATTCGGTGATGGGAACCAAGGCAAGGTTAAAGGACTAGGAAAGATTGCTATTTCATCTGAGCACTCCATTTCTAATGTGTTTTTAGTTGAGTCGCTCGGGTATAACCTGTTGTCCGTTAGTCAACTTTGTAATATGGGTTATAATTGCTTATTCACAAATGTAGATGTGTCTGTCTTTAGAAGAAGTGATGGTTCATTACCTTTTAAGGGTGTACTAGACGGCAAACTTTATTTAGTTGATTTTGCAAAAGAGGAGGCCGGTCTAGATGCATGCTTAATTGCTAAGACTAGCATGGGCTGGCTATGGCATCGCCGTTTAGCATATGTGGGGATGAAGAACCTTCACAAACTTCTAAAGGGAGAACATGTGTTAGGTCTAACAAATGTGACTTTCAAAAAAGATAGACCTTGTGCTGCTTGTCAAGCAGGTAAACAAGTGGGAAATGCTCATCACAGCAAGAACGTGATGACTACATCAAGACCCCTAGAGCTGCTGCATATGGACCTCTTCGGACCCGTCGCATACCTTAGCATCGGGGGAAGTAAGTATGGTTTAGTAATTGTTGATGATTTTTTCCCGCTTCACTTGGGTATTCTTTTTGCAGGATAAAACAGAAACCCAAGGGACCCTCAAGCGCTTCCTAAGGAGAGCTCAAAATGAGTTTGAGCTCAAGGTGAAGAAGATAAGGAGCGATAACGGGTCCGAGTTCAAGAACCTTCAAGAGGAGGAGCACCTTGAGGAGGAAGGAATCAAGCACGAGTTCTACGCTCCCAACACACCACAGCAAAATGGTGTGGTAGAGAGGAAGAACAGGACGCTCATTGACATGGCGAGAACGATGCTTGGAGAGTTCAAGACGCCCGAGCGATTTTGGTCGGAAGCCGTGAACACGGCTTGTCACGCCATTAACCGGGTCTACCTTCATCGCCTCCTCAAGAAGACTTCATGAATATGATGTTCCAACGAACGCAATTCACACCATGGCGATTGGAGATGTGCGACCACAGGAACACCAAGAGCAAGATCAACCTTCTTCCTCAACAATGGTGAACCCCCCAACTCAAGACGATGAACAGGTTCATCAAGAAGAGGCGTGTGATCAAGGGGGAGCACAAAATGATCATGTTATGGAGGAAGAAGCACCTCAAGCCCCTCCAACACAAGTCCGAGTGACGATTCAACGGAATCATCCCGTCGACCAGATTCTGGGTGATATAAGCAAGGGAGTAACTACTCGCTCTAGATTAGTTAATTTTTGTGAGCATTACTCTTTTGTCTCTTCTATTGAGCCTTTCAGGGTAGAAGAGGCCTTGCTAGATCCGGACTAGGTGTTGGCCATGCAGGAGGAGCTCAACAATTTCAAGAGAAATGAAGTTTGGACATTGGTGCCACGTCCCAAGCAAAATGTTGTGGAAACCAAGTGGGTGTTCCGCAACAAACAGGACGAGCACGGGGTGGTGACAAGGAACAAGGCACGACTTGTGGCAAAAGGTTATGCCCAAGTCGCAGGTTGTTCCAAATGGATGTGAAGAGCGCCTTCCTCAACAGACCAATCAAGGAGGAGGTGTACGTAGAGCAACCCCCTGGCTTTGAGGATGAACGGTACCCCGACCACGTGTGTAAGCTCTCTAAGGCGCTCTATGGACTTAAGCAAGCCCCAAGAGCATGGTATGAATGCCTTAGAGACTTTTTATTTGCTAATGCTTTCAAGGTTGGGAAAGCCGATCCAACTTTATTCACTAAGACTTGTGATGGTGACTTATTTGTGTGCCAAATTTATGTCGATGACATAATATTTGGTTCTACTAACCAAAAATCTTGTGAAGAGTTTAGCAGGGTGATGACTCAAAAGTTCGAAATGTCGATGATGGGCGAGTTGAACTACTTCCTTGGGTTCCAAGTGAAGCAACTCAAGAACGGCACTTTCATCTCCCAAACGAAGTACACACAAGACTTGATCAAGCGGTTTGGGATGAAGGACGCCAAGCCCGCAAAGACTCCAATGGGAACTGACGGACACGTCGACCTCAACAAAGGAGGTAAGTCTGTTGATCAAAAAGCATACCGGTCTATGATAGGTTCCTTGCTTTACTTATGTGCTAGTAGACCGGATATTATGCTTAGTGTATGCATGTGTGCTAGATTTCAATCCGATCCAAGGGAGTGTCACTTAGTGGCTGTGAAGCGAATTCTTAGATATTTAGTCGCTACACCTTGCTTCGGGATCTGGTATCCAAAGGGGTCTACCTTTGACTTGATTGGATATTCAGACTCCGACTATGCTGCATGCAAGGTTGATAGGAAGAGTACATCGGGGACGTGCCAATTCTTAGGAAGGTCCCTAGTGTCATGGAGTTCTAAGAAACAAACTTCTGTTGCCCTATCCACCGCTGAGGCCGAGTACGTTGCCGCAGGACAGTGTTGCACGCAACTACTTTGGATGAGGCAAACCCTCCGGGAATTTGGCTACAGTCTGAGCAAAGTCCCACTCCTATGTGATAATGAGAGTGCTATCCGCATGGCGGAATCCTGTTGAACACAGCCGCACAAAGCACATAGACATCCGGCATCACTTTTTGAGAGACCACCAGCAAAAGGGAGATATCGAAGTGTTTTATGTTAGCACCGAGAACCAGCTAGCCGATATCTTTACCAAGCCTCTAGATGAGAAGACCTTTTGCAGGCTGCGTAGTGAGCTAAATGTCTTAGATTCGCGGAACTTGGATTGATTTATAGCATACATGTGTTTTATGCCTTGATCATATTCCTTATGCATTTTGCTGTTTATTCATGGTGCTCAAGTTGTACAAGCACTCCCCGGACCTCACAAGTCCATTTGCAAGTGGTGCACATATTTAGGGGGAGATGTGCTACAACTTGACCTCTTGAGACTAACCATGTGTTTGAGCTTGCTTGATTTAGTCTCAAAGGTGGATTGAAAGGGAAAGGTGAACTTGGACCATGAAAGACTTCCACTGCACTCCGATGAGAGGGTAACTTACTCCAAGTTCATCTCCGTACTCTTATTGCCTTTTATTCTTATTTGAAGATTTTGGTGAGGCAATGGGATTTAAGGGCCAAGATTGATCCCGTTTTGGTGCTTGATGCCAAAGGGGGAGAAAATAAGGCCAAAGCAAGAAATGGATCAACTACGAGAATTTTGAAAAATAATAGAGTTAGAGTTTTTGTTTTGGCAAAATTCTCTTAATGTCTCTTATTGTCAAAAGTTGGTCTCTTGAGGGAGAATGTTTGATTATGGGAAAAAGGGGGAGTTTTTGAATCTTTGATCAATTTCTCTTGGAATACCTTTCTCTATGCCTCAACAAGTGAATTTGACTTAGAGATAGGAAATTGAGTTTGATTTGCAAAAACAAACCAAGTGGTAGCAAAGAATGATCCAAATATGCCAAATTTGAATCAAAACAAATTTGTGTTCTCATTTGCATTAATGTTGCACTTCTTTTAGTTGCTTTTTGTTGTGTTGGCATAAATCACCAAAAGGGGGAGATTGAAAGGGAAATGTGTCCTTGGGCCATTTCTAAGTATTTTGGTGATTAAGTGTCCAACACAAATGGTTATGTGTTAAACTATGACAAATGGTGGACAAAGTGCAAATCAATACAAAGATATGATTCTAGACTTAGTACATTGGTTTTTGTGTACTAACATGTTTGTCTAAGTGCTAGAATCAGAGAAAATACAATTGGAAAAGACTTGGCTCGAGCAGCCAAGAGTCTGCTCAGTCTGGGTGTACCGGACAGTGTCCGGTGCGCCAGGCTGGCGTCTGGTGAACTGCCTGCTCTTGGGTCTCGACGGCGGCGTACGGATATAAATCACCGGACTGTCCGGTGGTGCACCGGACTGTCCGGTGAGTCGGTTGCGGCGAAGTCGCCGCTCTCAGGAATCAAGTCAACAGCGTACGGCTAAAATTCACCGGACTGTCCGGTGGTGCACCGGACTGTCTGGTGAGCCAACGGTCGGCCGCGCAATCCGGACGTGACGCGTGGCCGGGCCAACGGTCTGAAGGGGGCACCGGACTGTCCGGTGCACCAACGGCTCCAAATCGCCAACGGTCGGCTGCGCCAGAATAGGAAAGAAATCTGCACCGGACAGTGTCCGGTGGTGCACCGGACTGTCCAGTGCACCAGTCAACAGAAGGCAAGAATTGCCTTCCTGGATTGCTCTCAACGGCTCCTAGCTGCCTTGGGGCTATAAAAGGGACCCCTATGTGCATGAAGGAGTACACCAAGCACACTCTAAGCATTCTTGATCATTCACACTCCGTCTTTGCGCACTCGATTGGCATTCTTAGTGATTTGAGCTCCGTGTTAGTGGTGAACCTTGTGTTATTCATTTGAGCTCAAGTCTTGGCTGTGTGTGTGCGTATTGCTGTGGATTTGTGTGTGTTGCTCTTCCCACTCTTACATCTATGCATCTTTGTGATCATCTCATTGTAAGGGCGAGAGGCTCCAAGTTGTGGAGATTCCTCGCAAACGGGAAAAAGTAAAGAAAGAAGAACACCGTGGTATTCAAGTTGATCATTGGATCACTTGAAAGGAGTTGAGTGCAACTCTCGTCCATTGGGACTCCACAACGTGGACTAGGCAAGTGTTGTACTTGGCTGAACCACGGGATAAATCTCCGTGTCTCTTGTGCTTGTTCTCACTGTGTCAATTGTGGTTCACAAGAGCTCTCATTAGCCACTTGATTTCATTGTGCTAACACTTAATCAAGTTTGTGGCTTTAAGTTTCAAGTTTTTACAGGATCACCTATTCACCCCCCCTCTAGGTGCTCTCAAAATCCTGGGACACATCCTTCTCATTATTGTTATGAACATAACATTGCTAAGTATGTCTCATACTCTAGTGTCTCTCCTGCATATAGAGCTTTCATTGCACGAAAGATTGGAGGTGTGCTAAACATGATCCAAAGTGGAAGGATGCCATTAAGGAAGTGCTGCTTGCCCTTCAAAAGAACAAGACATGGGAACTTGTTCACCTTCCAGAAGAAAAGAAGGCGGTGGGGTGAAAGTGGGTCTTCACAGTAAAGCAGACTCCTGAAGGAAAGGTTGAAAGGTACAAAGCAAGACTGGTGGCGAAGGGATATTTTCAGAAATATGGGATTAACTATGATGAGACCTTTGCACCTATGACAAAAATGGGCAGGGTGAGGACCTTAATCTCATGTGCGGCCAATTTTGGTTGGCCTCTTCATCAGCTAGATGTGAAGAATGCATTTCTTCATGGTGACCTGCAGGAAGAGGTCTATATGGAAATTCCACCTGTATTTACAAATGAACAGACTATTGGGAAAGTGTGCAGACTTAAGAAGTCGCTCTATGTCCTAAAGCAGTCATCATGTGTATGGTTTGATAGATTCAGACGAGCTATGTGTGATATGGGTTATTATCAATGCAATGGAGATCGCACGGTCTTCTACAAACATCAGGGCTCTTGTATCACTATTCTGGCGTTTTATGTTGATGATATAGTGATCACTGGAGATGATGTGAAGGAGATCAAGAAACTGAAGGAAAGGCTAAGTAGAGCCTTTGAGGTAAAGGATCTTGGACCACTTCGATACTTCCTTGGGATTGAGATAGCTAGATCATCTAAGGGAATTATTCTCTCCCAAAGAAAGTATGTCCTCGATCTTTTGTCAGAGACAGGAATGCTTGGGTGTCGCCCATGTGGCTCACCCATTGATAAGAATTACCAAACTTATGCTGAGTCAGGTGACCCTATGGATCGGGAAAGATATCAGAGGGTAGTTGGTTGTTTGATATACCTTTGTCATACAAGACCGGACATTGCTTATGCAGTAAGTGTGGTTAGTAGGTATATGCATGATCCTAGAACTGGGCATATGAAGATAGTTTATCAAATCCTGAGATACCTGAAGGGAACCCCTAGCAAGAGATTGTGGTTTTAGACCAAATCAACATCTAAATCTGGAGGGGTATTGTGATGTGGACTAGGCAAGCAGTAGGGATGATCAGAGATCCACTTCTGAATAATGTGTATTTGTGGGTGGTAATCTGGTTTCACGAAGAAGCAAGTTGTGGTGTCTCGGTCCATTGAAGAGGCTGAACATAGAGAAATGGCTCTAGCAGTGTGTGAAATGATATGGTTGAAGGGTCTTTTGAAGGAGCTTCAAGTGTTGAAGAATGAGACAATGTTGCTCCATTGTGACAATGTGGCAGCAATCAACATAGCAAATAATCCAGTTCAGTTTGATCGCATGAAGCATGTGGAGATTGATAAGTTCTTTATTAAAGAGAAGATTGATAGTGGGGCTTTGAAGTTGAAGTATGTCAAATCTCGTAATCAATTAGCGGATAGTCTCACAAAAGGTTTAGGTCTTAAGGATAATGAGTTGGCATGTAACAAAACGAGAATGTTGAATATATTTGGCCCATCTTGAGGGGGAGTGTTAGTGAAAATGTAAGGGTCTCCTTGTAAAGTGGTGAAATATAATGTGAGTGTGTGGGTGTTGTGACATGTACACACACCAAAAATCAACAAAAAAAGAATTCAAAAATATTTTTTTGTCTATTCAACAATCTGTCACTGTAGGTACTGCTGTGGCAAATAGAGTCTATTTCGGTCACTACTTGATGGCTTGTTTTCTCCAAAAGTCCTTTGCTGTAGGAGCACGACTGAAGACTTTCTCAACTTCAGTCGCTTCCATGTTCAGTTGATCCAACAGTTCCATCTCCTTGCTCAACCCCTGCAAGAAGTTCATGAAATCATGTTTCACCTCCATGGGACCTTCTGCTAGCTTCTGAAACAATGATGTCGTGCCTCCTTCTCTAGCTCCTCAATCTCCGTCACCTTACCCCACGGTCTTGTCGTTTCTCTCCACATGAGGCGGCTCAAGACCACATGTGTTGTGAGTCCTGATGAACGTCGAGAACCTATGCCTTTTGCCGCTCTTTCTGGCTCAGGCATTATTGTTCCAGGTACAATTTTACTTCATCCATGTTCTCAACGCAATGAATAGGGACTGGGAACTCGCCGGTGTCAGATTTTCTTGGTACACAAATAGGGACTGATATATCGGGTCGTACCGGCCGGCACTAAAATATTTCGGGTTGTACCGTGTCTAGATCGTGCTTTTTTCGTGTTTCGGGCCAGCACATCAGGTCCAGCCCAAATGTACATCCATGATGTAGTTGACCTTGGCTTCTTCGGTGCGAGCAAGTTGGATAGCTCAGGGTTTTCAATTTCGATATTAGCTAGAATTTCTTCGGTTACCTCGCAAATTACCGAAATCCGTGAAATTTGACCTTTTTGTATACTTTTTTTCTAAAACTTTTAGAACTAAATACAATAATCAATAGAAAATATACATACAACACATGTATTAGTGGAATACGAGGTTTTGAAAATCTCTTTAAGCCACCCCTGAAATTGTCAAAATCCGTAAGGGTTTTGCTGAAAGTTCGCCGAAATTTTCAACCTTGACAGCGAAAGTGCTTGCAAACTGCACCCCGACATCAGCATCATCGTTATCGTCTCCAAGACTCCAACTCCAACCCCGCGTGCTGCCTTGTCGAGCGAGAAATCACAGTCAAACGAGCATTTGGATTCCAGGAGAGAGCGTACCTTGTGGTCTATCTGTGCAAGTGTGCGGGCATGATTTTAATTACTCCGTAAGTCCTAAATTAAATGTGCATCATGGTTTTCGAGAGGACAAACTTTCTTATATTTAATTATAAGTATAGAAAGCAATAATATTTATGTTGGCATTTTCAAATAAATTTATTATAAAAGAATATTCTATTTTTAATTCGACGATGAAGGCAATTTTGGAAAGGCAAAAAGTATTTATATTGGGTCTATATGCCAAGTTTTGGAAAGGCAAAAATATTAAAACTATTTTGACGCGATGGTGAAGAGTCACCTGCGTTTCTTTAGACTTTGCTCGGTTGCATTGGAATCGAAGAGGATAGAAGAAAATAAAATCCATTTTTATTCAATTTTAATTATAAAGAGATTTAAACCATGTTTGAATATAATAGAACTAATAGTTAGTAGTTAGATAAAAAGCTACTAGTAGAACTAGCTGGTTAATAAATAGTTGGTTAACTTTTAGCTGATTTGCTAAAAATACCTAATAGCTAAACTATCACTAGGTTGCCTCAGGGTCTCTTCTTCCATTTACCGACGTCACCTTGGTGATTACAACAACACTAGTACAACCAACCGAACCGGATGACAGATTTTAAGGTTTTTTTAGTTTGCTACCTAATTTATCACACTTTTTATAACTTTTCTGTCTAAAGTTAATTATTTAATTCGAACGACTAACCTTAGTTAAAGTGAGACATAGTTAGCCACAAACCAAACGGTCCCTTAACCATGCAAAGCTCAGCTTGAGCAGCCAACCAAACATGGTAGAGACATTTCATCGTCAATTTGGGCAGGCAGGCAATGATGCAGCACACACTGTCGAGACGATATCAGAAGTAACCAATTCAGAATCCAACACACACACACACACAATACAAACTTCAGATTCTCATCATGCACCAAAGCAAGCTTGTCGATATGCAAACTCCATATTATTACTTCAGATTCTCATCAATCACCAAAGCAAGCTTGTCGATATACAAACTCCATATTATTACTTTCGGTTACTATAGGTCCTGTAACATATTCAATACAACAACTCAGTTGCGATGGAGCTGCCACTCATAACTGGCTGCAGGCACCCCACAGAATTCCTCTCCACCACCAGGCCCACATAGTAATCCAAACTCTGCAGCTTGCACGGTAACAACAGATAGCGTACTTTGCACTACTTTGCACCGAGTGAGATCCACGAGTAGTTGAATTCTACCCTGCTAGATAACCTAGAGACTGTTTCTTATAGAGAACCCCAGGACTGAAAATGATATACGTAGTAAATGCCCACATTGCCTAGCGTTCTTGATTAAAGCTGCACCTTGCGGTCATAAACCCAACTGAAAGGAATAACCGGTGCTTGCTTCGCCCTCGCTTGAGCTCTATCATCCAGCCGCCTGATCCTCGGCGCCAAGGTACAGACAAAGTCCTGCGCGCTTCTCCCTTCTCCAGACAGCCCTGTGAGCTCCGCGACTTTCCACCTCTGGACCAGGAACTCGAGGATGTCGGCGTAGTCTTTGGCGGTGTAGACGCCCAGCCTCTGCGCCACCGCGCTGAAGTGCTCGAACAGGTTGTCGTCCTTACCGTCGTACATGAGATGGGCTGGCATCGTGATCTTCTTCCTCATCATGTCAGCAAACGCAAGCACTGTGTAATCAGGGTCCATCTCGAAGAGCTTCTCGACTATCTTGGTGTAGGCTGTTTCGTGGCGCTTCTCATCGGCTGCTATCGTGCCACATATCTGGGCCAGCTTGAGATCACCATACTCCTTGGCATGCCTTGCAGTATTCCCATGCGACACAAATGTTGCCCTTTCTTGGAATGATGTGTAGAGGAAACCCAAGTAGGGGTTGTTCTCAGTTCCAGGATCCTGCATAAGAAAGAAATGATAATACAAATTACACTTATGGCTATGTTCAACGAGTTACCAGAATAGCTCACTCGACATCATTATTTTCTCTCCATTTATCCAATTCTTTAACATGTTACTATGCAGCATTTGTTGTCACATGGTTATCAAAAGCAAAAATGTGAATGATTTCATGACCCATTGAAAGTTATAAATGGAAGGGAAGGGAAAGACAGATACCAGTAGTGTTTAACTGCTTACCATTCCGGAACCAATCAGATATTGTATGGTCTTCTCAATTTGTTTCATGTCAACCCGTCCAGTAAGGTACATGTACTTGTTAAGGAGGTCACCATGTCTGTTCTCTTCAGCTGTCCATGCCCTTGTCCAAACCGCCCACGTGGTTGGACTTGCACCAGTTTCATCCCGGACTCCATCAAGAGTGTTAAGCATTGTTTGGTATGTAGGTAAGGCTTCCTCAGTAACCATATCACCAACTAAGCAAACAAAGTATTCATCAGGTATTTCATTTGCCCGCTCCCTCAGTTCTTTAACTTCATCATAAAACCCATCAGAAGAAGGCTCTGGTAGGAAGTCCTGTGGCTGCCATGACTTTTCAACTGGCTTCAGTAGGTTCAGTAGGTTATCCTTGGCCCAAGGTTGAAGTGAATCGAAAATCTCCCGCTTTTGAGGTGGTAGTGAATGGGTAATTTGGCGATGTACCTCTCGTGGAGGGGTATAGGGTTCTTTGACAGTTTTGACCCTAGTAAAGGCAACCAAGTAATCAAAAAATGGAAAAGGAACATTGCACAGTAAAGAAAGTACTTGGCAAGATGATCCATTCATAACAAATAAAACAGAAGGAAAAGTCCACAACAAACCATCTATCACAGAATCTTTAGGATGTAAATTTCTACATTTCTTGCAGAAAACTTAGATAATAAACTGCATACCACAAAACCTCTAGACTGGAAACTTCCACGTGTTTCTTGCAGAAAACCGAGAACAAACTACCTACCACCAAATTTCTGGACTGGAAAATTCCTCATATTTCTTGTAAACATACAGTAACCAAGAAATCGCTTTATCAGTTCATAAGCCACGTGGGGCAAAGCGAAACAACTTATTTACAATGGTAGGAAGGGCTTCTGATCTTTGCATAGATAGTTCGTCTCAGGCTTTCACAATTTAGGCCATGTTTGGTTTCAATTAGTCCTAGGACTAAACTTTAGTTCTAGGACTAAACTTTAGTCTCTATATGTTTGGTTCTAGGGACTAAATAGATTCTAATGTCATTAAATACACTGTTCAAAGACTCTAATGCCCTTGAAATACCCTGTCGCAACAGTAGCTGTCCGTCTAAATACTGAAATGTCTAGCATGCACTTCCAAGTGGTCAGGTTTTTCAAATGCAAAAGTCCGTCCAAACTGCAACAGTAGCTTTCGGGCGAAGGAACGTGCAGGGAAGATGGCACGGCTCAAACGGCGACGCTGGAAGGTTGGCGGCGGAATGGAGAGCGGACGTGAGGTAGGGAGCATAAGGCCAATGGAGGAAATTTTTTTGTTTAGTCCCTTTTAGCCACCCATTGAGGGACTAGGGACTAAATTGGTTTAGTCCCTCATTTAGTCCTTGTGTTTGGTAAATTAGAGACTAAACGAGATTAAATTGAAGGGACTAAAAATTAGCCCATGTAACCAAACGGGGCCTTACACTAAACAGGGGAAGCATCTGACACAATAATCATTACTGGAATTTTCCAAACATATGTATTATCT
This sequence comes from Zea mays, assembly GCF_902167145.1. Classification (NCBI taxonomy): domain Eukaryota; kingdom Viridiplantae; phylum Streptophyta; class Magnoliopsida; order Poales; family Poaceae; genus Zea; species Zea mays. The sequence continues at coordinate 109,015,325 of NC_050105.1, read as the reverse complement.
AAGGGGGCGGGTTTAAGTGGTAATGTTAAAATTGCAACATATGCTACATTAGGATAGTGGTACCAAGTGCAATGTTTGATCAACTAAAGCACAACGAACGCACCGCAAAATTCATGTGAAAAATGTATGGCACTTCACAATTAACAATACATCCTTATCAATTCATGATCAGTTTATTAACCGCTTCCCACGTCTGATGGCAGGCAATGAGTGCTTTCTTACCATTTCATAGTACCAAATACAGCAGTTTGACAATTTATAATCACGATATTCAGAAGTGTTCTTGGTATGGATCCTAATTTCGTGCGGCAAACTTAAGCTCTGCTGTGATTGGAGTGATATTTGACAAATTCTTACTGCATAGCCCTCTAAAATAACGCATTTATTGCCATCTAATAGACAGTGACAAAATCCAGTTGTTTAATTGATAAATTCAGATGTAACGTTAGAAAGAATGTAAACCAATGGTTTCTGAAGTTCACGGTAAGTCAATCGCCATCAGCAGACTTGAACAAGTTGAGACATCAACAGCCAACAACTTTCTGCATGGTACCAATAACGCCGCAAAAGCAGCTCACATCACCAAACCAAGGGCGGATCACTAACAACCACGTCAGATCAGAAGCAGAAGCAGAAACGGAAAACTGACCGAGAGATGAAGACGAAAACCCAGGCACAAATCTTTTCCAGTATCCTGGATCTCGATAAGAACGACGGGAGGTGGGGGGTGGGAGGTGAAAAAAATTCCCGCAAGGTGGCATCTCTGCCCCCCGCCCAAATCACGTGTCAATCGCAAAGGTGGAATTTTCACCAGTGATTTGCTTGGATCCACAGGACCAAGTCACTGCAGATCGCGAATCTCACCAACCCCAAAGATCGTGGCTCCCAAGAACCAACGCAATTCCGCGAAGGAAAGCGTATCACGGTGAGGAAGACAGCGAGAGGCGAGGGATCCGCCGTGCTCACCTGTTGATGGTGGACGCCATGGCCACCACCACCCCACGGGCCATCCTCCTCCGCGCGAAAGGCGGCAGCGGCGCTGCCGCGGTGCCATGCGACACGGGGGACGCCCTCAACGCCATGGCGATCCCTCGACGGTCACCGCCTCGGCAAAGATCTCGACGCGGAGGACGGGATCTTAGGCGCTTGTGGTTGTCCCCTTCCTTGTGTGTGCAGCCTGCTACACTCGCGCTGCAACAGTGGGTTTCCTCTCGACGTTGGTTGAGGTCGGCTATTAAAAAGAGTCTGCTGGCGCAGGTTCCTTTCCACCGTGAACATCATTTTTTATTTTCTTTTTGTCGGTATTTCACTTTAAAATATATTTTCCAGTGATTTTTTCGAGCGCCGAGTTAGCGTTTCCAACCTGTTTCGGTGGCGTGCATTCAAAATCCGGCCGTCACGAAGGATGCAACCCGTCCGTTTGTGCAGAAAATAGCCAATGGCTTAGCTTAGAAAGTGGGCCAGGCTGCTTAGATTAGCGAAATATTTTGATGAAACTTGACAGGTACCTAGAAACGGGGTACTTGGAGTAAGCTCATAAATCCCTGTTCAGTCATAGAACGCTAGGACCTCGCCGAGCAAGTATACGAGGCGGATCAGATGACTAAGCTCCGTCGAAAGTCTGTAAGTCAAGGGAGCCGAACTTGATGCTGTTCCCAGGAGCGAAAACTCCATCTTTAGTAAATGGTGATGAACTAGCCAAAATGTCACTTCACGCTAACGACACCTACCTAGCATGTCAACTGTCGTGGTTTCAAAAACTGGTGGACAATAAGATTTGTCTTCGGTGAGGCATGCTAGTGTCGCTCCGATGAACATCATTTTGTGTTCGGGGACTTGTTCGTCTGTTCCGCCACGACTAAGTCCCCGTCGAGCAAGTCAGTGAGGCAGAACAGACGACAAGTCCCCGACGAGCAAGTTTGCGAGGCAGAACAGACGATCAAGTCTTCGTCAAGGAACTCTACGAGGCGGACCGGACGATTAAGTCCCCGCCGAGCGAAGCCCGAGTTCTAGACCACTACCACGAGCATACGTCGACCACAGCAGGATACGTCACCAGGAGCCCACACGATAGACACTGGCACGGTTGTACGTCCCTTTCTTATAATATGAACATACCGCGATGTCTGATGAGATGGAGCGGCCCCGGTCAGAGGCGACCTCAGCCCCGAGGTCTCCACAGTAGCCGGTATGTCAGAAGCGACAGGATGGGACGCCATATCGAATAGACGAATCCGTGCGCACGGAGGAGGACGTAGGGCCAACGACGTCAGGAGAAAGTTGTGTCGTAATAATCAAGCCTCGAGGCTGAACCGCGGGACCCGGCGCGCGTCATCGCACGGACGTCAGGCACGAATCCGCCACAGGAACAGACGGGACAGACGACACCATACCGAAAGCACTACTTCGCACGACTAGAGGAGGGGCCCACAACAACAACCGAAGGACTCTCTGAGAGCACCTAGAGGGGGGAGAATAGGTGATCCTGTAAAATTTAAACACTAATAGCCACAAAACTTAGTTATGAGTGTTAGTATGGCTAAATGACTTAAAGCGAGTTCTTGTGAACACAAATAATCACAGAGAGAGATCAACACAAGACACGCGATTTTTATCCCGTGGTTGGGCCAAGTAACACTTGCCTACTTCCACGTTGTGGCGTCCCAATGGACGAGGGTTGCACTCAACCCCTTTCAAGTGATCCGATGATCAACTTGAATACCACGGTTTTTCCTTTAGTTGATTATTCCCGTTTGCGAGGAATCTCCACAAGATTGGAGTCTCTCGCCCTTACAACAAAGATCACAATGAAAGCACGGAGTAAGGTTGGGATGAGCAACACACACAAGAAACAAATCGCAGCACACCCACGCACACAAGAGAAGACTTGAGCTCAAATGACAACATAGGGAGTCCTCGACTCGAATAGAGCTCAAATCTCTAACACAACGAAACGAATGCGCGGGAATGAAGTCTGGATGCCTTAGGATGCTTAGTGAATGCTTGTGTAGCTCCTCCATGCGCCTAGGGGTCCCTTTTATATCCCCAAGGCAGCTAGGAGCCGTTGGAGGCCAACAAGGAAAGTCAAACTTGCCTTCTGTCGGGTGGTGCACCAGACAGTCCGGTGCACCACCGGACTGTCACTGTAGCTGTCCGGTGCGCGATCTCCTTCCTTTTCTGGCACACCCGATCGTTGCAGCCTCGGGCCCGTTGGCGCACCGGACACTGTCCGGTGCACACGGACAGTCTGGTGCCCCCTGCCGACCGTTGGTGTGGGCCACGTGTCGCTCGCGGATTGCGCGGTCGACCGTTCCGCTGGCGACCGTTGGCTCACCGGACAGTCCGGTGTACCACCGAACAGTCCGGTGAATTATAGTCGTACGCTGCCAAACTTTTCCTGAGAGTGGCCTGTTCACCGGAGACCAGCCTGGCGCACCAGATACTATCCGGTGCACCACCGGACAGTCCGGTGTGCCAGGCCGAGCTGGACTTCGGCTGCACCCAGCCAAGTCTTTTGCAATTCTTTTCTTTTCTTCTTTTCTCTGTTTCTAACACTTAGACAAATATATTAGTATACAAAAAACAATTGTACTATGTCTAGAAATGTACCTTGTTACATGATTTGCACTTCTTGCTTGTTTGGCACATAGCTACTCACTTACTATGTGTTGGACACCTAATCACCAAAACATTATAGAAATGGCCCAATGGCACATTTCCCTTTCAATCTTCCCCTTTTTGGTGATTTATGCCAACACATCAAAAAGCAACCAAAATAAGTGCAATATCAATGCAAATGAGGACTAAATTGTTTCTGACTCTAATTTGGCATATTTGGATCATTCTTTGCCACCACTTGGTTTGTTTTTGCAAATTAAATTCATTTTCCTATCTCTAAGTCAAACTCACTTGTTTGGGCATAAAGAGAGATAATCCAAGAGTGAAATTTATCAAGTGCCAAAAACTCCCCCTTTTTTCTATAATCATAAATTCTCCCCCATAAGAGTCCAAATTTTGCAATAAGAGTATTTTGGACAAATCAAAGATTCTAACTCTATTGTTTTCAAAATTCACAAGTGGTAGCTGATCCATTTGCTTTGGCCTTAATTTCTCCCCCTTTGGCATTAAGCACCAAAACGAGATCATTCTTGGCCCTTTAACCCAATTGCTTCACCAAAAATGTCAATTAAGAGCAAAAAGGCAATAAGAGCATAAGTATGAACTTGGAGGTGAGTACACTAATACCGGAGTGCAGTGGAAGTCTTTGCATGGTCCAAGTTCACCTTTCCCTTTCAATGCACCGTTGAGACTACATCAGGTATACTCAAACACACAGGTTAGTCTCAAAGGGTCAAGTTGTAGCACTTCTCCCCCTAAATATGTGCATCATTCACACATGGACTTGTGAGGTCCGGGGATCCCTTGCACAACTTGAGCACCATAAATAAGCAACAAATCATATAAATGCATAAAGTAACATGATCAAAGGCATAGAACACATGTATGCTATAGATCAATCCAAGTTACGCGAATCCAAGACATTTAGCTCACTACTCAACCTGCAAAAAGTTTTCTCATCCAATGGCTTGGTAAAGATATCGGCTAGCTGGTTCTCGATGCTAACATGGTACACCTCGATATCTCCCTTTTGCTGGTGGTCTCTCAGAAAGTGATGTCGGATGTCTATGTGCTTAGTGCGGTTGTGTTCAACAGGATTATCCGCCATGCGGATTGCACTCTAATTGTCACATAGGAGTGGGACTTTGCTCAGATTGTAGCCAAAGTCCCGGAGGGTTTGCCTCATCCAAATTAGTTGTGCGCAACACTGTCCTGCGGCAACATACTCGGGCTCAGCGGTGGATAGGGCAACAGAGGTTTGTTTCTTTGAACTCCAAGACACCAGGGACCTTCCTAGGAATTGGCACGTCCCTGATGTACTCTTCCTATCAACCTTGCATCCAACATAATCGGAGTCTGAGTATCCAATCAAGTCAAAGGTAGAAACCTTTGGATACTAGATCCCGAAGCAAGGCGTAGAAACTAAATATCTAAGAATTCGCTTAACGGCCACAAGGTGACATTCCCTGGGGTTGGATTGATATCTAGCACACATGCATATGCTAAGCATAATATCCGGTCTACTAGCACATAAATAAAGTAATGACCCTATCATAGACCGGTATGCCTTTTGATCAACGGACTTACCTCCTTTGTTGAGGTCGACATGCCTGTCGGTTCCCATAGGTGTCTTCGCGAGCTTGGCGTCCTTCATCCCAAACCTCTTGAGAAGATCTTGAGTGTACTTTGTTTGGGAGAGGAAGGTGCCATCCTTGAGTTGCTTCACTTGGAACCCAAGGAAGTAGTTCAACTCGCCCATCATCGACATCTCAAACTTTTGAGTCATCACCCTGCTAAACTCCTCACAAGACTTTTGGTTAGTAGAACCAAATATTATGTCATCGACATAAATTTGGCACACAAAAAGATCACCATCACAAGTCTTAGTGAAAAGAGTGGGATCGGCTTTCCCAACCTTGAAAGCATTAGCAATTAAGAAATCTCTAAGGCATTCATACCATGCTCTTGGGGCTTGCTTAAGTCCATAGAGTGCCTTAGAGAGCTTAAACACATGGTCGGGGTACCTGTCATCCTCAAAGCCAGGAGGTTGTTCCACGTACACCTCCTCCTTGATTGGCCCGTTGAGGAAAGCGCTCTTCACATCCATTTGAAACAACCTGAAAGAGTGGTGAGCGACATAGGTGAAAGGGAAATGTGCCCTTGGGCCATTTCTAAGTATTTTGGTGATTTAGTGTCCAACACAAGTGCTTAAGTGATAAACTATGCCAAATTATGGATAAGGTGCAAATAAATACAAAGGTATGATTCTAGACTTAGTACATTGGTTTTTGTGTACTAACATGTTTGTCTAAGTGCTAGAATCAGAGAAAATTCAATTGGAAAAGCTTGGCTCGAAGCAGCCAAGAGTCTGCTCAGTCTGGGTGCACCGGACTGTCCGGTGCGCCAGGCTGGCTCTGGCGAACTGGCCGCTCTCGGGAAATCGTCGGCGGCGTATGGCTAAAATTCACCGGACTGTCCGGTGGTGCACCGGACTGTCCGGTGGTGCACCGGACTGTCCGGTGATCTAACAGTCGGCCAGGCCAACGGTCGACCGCATAATCCGCGCGCGATACGTGGCAGAGCCAACGATCAGAAGGGGGCACCGGACTGTCCGGTGTGCACCGGACAGTGTCCGATGCGCCAACGGCTCTGAACCGCCAACGGTCGGCTTCGCCAAAGAAGGAAAGAAATCCGCACCGGACTGTCCGGTGCGCCAGGCGGCAGAAGGCAAGAATTGCCTTCCTAGAATCCTCTCAACGGCTCCTAGCTGCCTTGGGGCTATAAAAGGGACCCTTAGGCGCATGGAGGAGTACACCAAGCAACCTTTGAGCATTGTTGATCATTCACACTTCATTCTTGCACACTTGTTCGACATTCTTAGTGATTTGAACTCCATTCTAGTGAGAACCTTGTGATACTCTTTTGAGCTCAAGTCTTGGTCTTGTGTGTGCGTATTTGCTGTGGATTTGAGTGTGTTGCTTTCCTCCCTTACTCTAGTACTTCATTGTGATTCTTATTGTAAGGGCGAGAGACTCCAAGTTGTGGATATTCCTCGCAAACGAGAAAGAGTAAAGTAAAGAAGAACACCGTGGTATTCAAGTTGATCATTGGATCACTTGAGAGGAGTTGAGTGCAACTCTTGTCCGTTGGGACGCCACAACGTGGAGTAGGCAAGTTTTGTACTTGGCCGAACCACGGAATAAATCCTCGTGTCTCTTGTGCTTGTCCTTATTGTGTCTATTGTGCTTCACAAGAGCTCTCCTCTCTACTCACTTGATTTCATTGTTCTAACTCTTAATCAAGTTTGTGGTGTTAAGTTTTAAGTTTTACAGGATCACCTATTCACCCCCCCTCTAGGTGCTCTCAATTGGTATTAGAGTCGTTCTCTTCACGTAAGGGACTAATCGCCCGAAGAGATGGATCCTAAGGGCAAGGGGATGGTGGTCAATGATAAGGAGAAGGAGTCCTTCGTCAATGATCCCAAGGATGACAAGCCTACTGACTCAGGCTCGGGCCACAAAAGAAAAGACGGGAGGAAGAAGAAAACAAGGCGCATCAAGGAGATAGTCTACTACGACAGCGACGAATCTTCCTCTTCCCAAAAGGATGACGACAACGACTATGAGAAAAAGAAGACGGTTAATTCAAACTTTTCCTTTGACTATTCTCGTATTCCGCAAAGTTCCAATGCTCATTTGCTTTCCATTCCCCTCGGTAACCCCCCCCACTTTGATGGAGAGGACTACGGATTTTGGAGTCACAAAATGCGTAGCCACTTGTTCTCTCTCCATCCAAGTATATGAGAGATAGTAGAAAATGGAATGCACTTTGATAGTACGGATAGTCCCATGTTCATTAATGAGCAAATTCACAAAAATGCACAAGCTACTACTGTTCTTCTAGCTTCATTGTGCAGGGATGAATACCATAAGGTGAGCGGCTTGGATAATGCCAAGCAGATTTGGGACACTCTCAAAATCTCACATGAGGGGAACGACGTCACCATGCTCACCAAGATGGAGTTGGTGGAGGGAGAACTTAGGAGATTTGCAATGATCAGGGGCGAGGAGCCAACCCAAACATACAACCGGCTTAAGACCCTCGTCAACAAAATAAGGAGCTATGGAAGCACGCGATGGACGGACCACGACGTCGTCCGCCTAATGCTAAGGTCTTTTACTGTCCTTGATCCACATCTTGTGAACAATATTCGTGAGAATCCTAGGTACACCAAGATGACGCATGAGGAGATACTTGGAAAGTTCGTAAGCGGGCGGATGATGATCAAGGAGGCTAGATACGTTGATGATGCGTTGAATGGCCCAATCCATGAGCCTCAAACCGTGGATCTCAAAGCAACGAGGAGCAAGGAGGCGCTACCTAGCAAGGTGGCACAAGTTGAGGCGACGAGGCTCAATGAGGAAGAGATGGCCCTCATCATCAAGCATTTCAAGACGACGCTAAGGGGTCACAAGGAGCATCCCAACAAGACCAAAACGAAGGGGAAGCGCTCATGCTTCAAATGTGGTAAGATTGGTCACTTTATCGCTAATTGTCCCGATAATGATAGTGACCAGGAACAAGGGAACAAGAGGGAAAAGAAGAAGGCTTACAAGAAGGCTAAGGGCGAGGCACACCTTGGAAAGGAGTGGGACTCGGATTGTTCGTCGTCCGACTCCGACAACGAAGGACTCGCCGCCACCGCCTTCAACAAGTCGACCCTCTTCCCCAATGAGCATCACACCTGCCTCATGGCAAGGGAAAAGAAGGTAAGCACTCGTGATACTAGTACTTACGCTTCCTCAAGTGATGAAGAATCTAGCGATGATGAAATAGACTATTCATGTTTATTCAAGGGCCTAGATAGAACTAAGGTTGATAAGATTAATGAATTAATTGATGCATTGAATGATAAGAATAGGTTATTAGAAAAGCAAGAGGATCTTTTGTATGAAGAACATGACAAGTTTGTAGAGGCACAAAAATCCCTTGCTTTAGAAATTAAAAGAAATGAAATGCTTTCTTGTGAATTGTCTACATGCCATGACTCTATTTCTAGCTTAAAGAGCATAAATGATGATTTGAATGCTAAGTTAGAAATAGCTAATAAATCAACATCTTGTGTAGAACATGTTGCAATTTGCAATAGGTGTAAAGATTTTAATGTTGATGCTTGTAGTGAACATCTAGTTTCAATTTCTAATTTGAATGATGAAGTGGCTAGTCTTAATGCCCAACTTAAGACTAGCAAGAGTGAATTTGACAAACTAAAATTTGCAAGGGATGCCTACACGATTGGTAGACACCCCTCAATTAAGGATGGTCTTGGCTTCAAGAGGGAAGTCAAGAACTTAACAAGCCATAAGGCTTCCATCTCCGCCAAGGAGAAAGGGAAGGCCCCTATGGCTAGTAGTGCTCAAAAGAACCATGCTTTCATGTATCATGATAGGAGACACTCTAGGAATGTTTATAGAAGTTATGATGCTTTTGATTCTCATGCCATGATTGCTTCTAGTTCTTCTATTATGCATGATAGAAATTTGGCTAGGAAAAATGTTGTTCATCATATGCCTAGAAGAAATATTGTTCATGTTCCTAGGAAAGTAATGAATGAACATTCTACAATTTATTATGCTTGCAATGCTTCCTTTGCTATTTGTAGAAAGGATAAGAAGGTAATTGCTAGGAAATTAGGGGCCAAATGTAAGGGAGACAAGACTTGCATTTGGGTCCCTAAAACTATTGTAACTAACCTTGTAGGACCCAACATGAGTTGGGTACCTAAGACCCAAGCCTAAATTTGCCTTGCAGGTTTATGCATCCGGGGGCTCAAGCTGGATTATCGACAGCGGATGCACAAACCACATGACGGGGGAAAAGAGGATGTTCTCTTCCTACGTCAAGAACAAGGATCCCCAAGATTCAATCATATTCGGTGATGGGAACCAAGGCAAGGTGAAAGGGTTAGGAAAAATTGCTATTTCATCCGAGCACTCTATTTCTAATGTGTTCTTAGTTGAGTCGCTTGGATATAACTTGTTGTCTGTGAGTCAACTGTGTAATATGGGATATAACTATTTATTCACAAATGTAGATGTGTCTGTCTTTAGAAGAAGTGATGGTTCATTAGCTTTTAAGGGTGTACTAGACGACAAACTTTATTTAGTTGATTTTGCAAAAGAGGAGGCCGGTTTAGATGCATGCTTAATTGCTAAGACTAGCATGGGCTGGCTGTGGCATCGCCGTTTAGCACATGTGGGGATGAAGAACCTTCACAAGCTTCTAAAGAGAGAACACGTGATAGGTCTAACTAATGTAACTTTCGAAAAAGATAGACCTTGTGCAGCTTGTCAAGCAGGTAAACAGGTGGGAAGCTCTCATCATTCCAAAAATGTGATGACAACATCAAGACCCCTGGAGTTACTTCATATGGACCTCTTCGGACCCGTCGCCTATCTAAGTATAGGAGGAAGTAAGTATGGTCTTGTTATAGTTGATGATTTTTCCCGCTTCACTTGGGTATTCTTTTTGCAGGATAAATCTGAAACTCAAGGGACCCTCAAGCGCTTCCTAAGGAGAGCCCAAAACGAGTTTGAGCTCAAAGTGAAGAAGATAAGGAGCGACAATGGGTCCGAGTTCAAGAACCTTCAAGTGGAGGAGTATCTTGAGGAGGAAGGAATCAAGCACGAGTTCTCCGCTCCCTACACACCACAACAAAATGGTGTGGTAGAGAGGAAGAACAGGACGCTACTAGACATGGCGAGGACGATGCTTGGTGAATTCAAGACGCCCGAACGGTTTTGGACGGAAGCCGTGAGCACGGCTTGCCATGCCATAAACCGAGTCTACCTTCATCGCCTCCTCAAGAAGACTTCGTATGAGCTTCTAACCGGTAACAAACCCAATGTATCGTACTTTCGTGTATTTGGGAGTAAATGCTACATTCTTGTGAAGAAAGGTAGAAATTCTAAGTTTGCTCCCAAAGCCGTAGAAGGGTTTTTGTTAGGTTATGACTCAAATACAAAGGCGTATAGGGTCTTCAACAAATCATCGGGTTTGGTTGAAGTCTCTAGCGACGTTGTATTTGATGAGACTAATGGCTCTCCAAGAGAGCAAGTTGTTGATCTTGATGATGTAGATGAAGAAGATGTTCCGACAGTCGCAATACATACCATGGCGATTGGTGATGTACGACCACAGGAACAAAAGGAGCAAGATCAACCTTCTTCCTCAACAATGGTGTATCCCCCAACTCAAGACGATGAACAGGTTCATCAAGAAGAGGCATGTGATCAAGGGGGAGCACAAGATGTTCATGTGATAGAGGAAGAAGTGCAACCGACACCTCCAACCAAGTTCGAGCGACGATTCAAAGGAATCATCCCGTCGACCAAATATTGGGTGACATAAGCAAGGGAGTAACTACTCGTTCTAGATTGGTTAATTTTTGTGAGCATTACTCCTTTGTCTCTTCTATTGAGCCTTTCAGGGTAGATGAGGCCTTGCTAGATCTGGACTGGGTGTTGGTCAATGCAAGAGGAGCTCAACAACTTCAAAAGAAATGAAGTTTGGACACTGGTGCCTCGTCCCAAGCGAAACGTTGTGGGAACCAAGTGGGTGTTCCGCAACAAACAAGACGAGCACGGGGTGGTGACAAGGAACAAGGCATGACTTGTGGCAAAAGGTTATGCCCAAGTCGCAGGTTTGGACTTTGAGGAGACTTTTGCTCCTGTGGCTAGGCTAGAGTCAATTCACATATTGTTAGCCTATGCTACTCACCATTCTTTCAGGTTGTTCCAAATGGATGTGAAGAGCGCTTTCCTCAACGGGCCAATCAAGGAGGAGGTGTACGTGGAGCAACCCCCTGGCTTCGAGGATGAACGGTACCCCGACCACGTGTGTAAGCTCTCTAAGGCGCTCTATGGACTTAAGCAAGCCCCAAGAGCATGGTATGAATGCCTTAGAGACTTTTTAATTGCTAATGATTTCAAGGTTGGGAAAGCCGATCCAACTCTTTTTACTAAGACTTGTGATGGTGATCTTTTTGTGTGCCAAATTTATGTCGATGACATAATATTTGGTTCTAGTAACCAAAAGTCTTGTGAAGAGTTTAGCAGGGTGATGACTCAAAAGTTTGAGATGTCGATGATGGGCGAGTTAAGCTATTTCCTTGGGTTCCAAGTAAAGCAACTCAAGGATGGGACCTTCATCTCCCAAACGAAGTACACGCAAGACTTGATCAAGCGGTTTGGGATGAAGGACGCCAAGCCCGCAAAGACTTCAATGGGAACCGACGGGCACACAGACCTCAACAAAGGAGGTAAGTCCGTTGATCAAAAGGCATACCGGTCTATGATAGGGTCCTTACTTTATTTATGTGCTAGTAGACCGGATATTATGCTTAGCGTATGCATGTGTGCTAGATTTCAATCCGATCCAAGGGAGTGTCACTTAGTGGTCGTGAAGCGAATTCTTAGATATTTAGTCGCTACGCCATGCTTCGGGATCTGGTATCCAAAGGGGTCTACCTTTGACTTAATTGGATATTCAGACTCCGATTATGCTGGATGTAAGGTCGATAGGAAGAGTACATCAGGGACGTGCCAATTCTTAGGAAGGTCCCTGGTGTCGTGGAGTTCTAAGAAACAAACTTCCGTTGCCCTATCCACCGCTGAGGCTGAGTATGTCGCCGCAGGACAGTGTTGCGCGCAACTACTTTGGATGAGGCAAACCCTCAAGGACTTTGGCTACAATCTGAGCAAAGTCCCACTCCTATGTGATAATGAGAGTGCTATCCGCATGGCGGATAATCCTGTTGAACACAGCCGCACAAAGCACATAGACATCCGACATCACTTTTTGAGAGACCACCAGCAAAAGGGAGATATCAAAGTGTTTCATGTTAGCACCGAGAACCAGCTAGCCGATATCTTTACCAAGCCTCTAGATGAGTCGACCTTTTGCAAGCTGCGTAGTGAGCTAAATGTCTTAGATTCGCGGAACCTGGATTGATTTATAGCATACATGTGTTTTATGCCTTGATCATGTTCCTTAATGCATTTTTTTGTTTATTTATGGTGCTCAAGTTGTACAAGCACTCCCCGAACCTCACAAGTCCATTTGCAAGTGATGCACCTATTTAGGGGGAGATGTGCTACAACTTGACCCTTTGAGATTAACTGTGTGCTTGAGTTTGCTTAACTTAGTCTCAAAGGAGGTTTGAAAGGGAAAAGGTGGACTTGGACCATGCAAGACTTCCACTACACTCCGATGAAAGAGTAACTGATTCCAAGTTCATCTTTGTACTCTTATTGCCTTTTTTACTCTTAGCTGAAGATTTTGGTGAGGCAATGGGGTTAAAGGGCCAAGATTGATCCCGTTTTGATGCTTGATGCCAAAGGGGGAGAAAATAAGGCCAACGCAACAAATGGATCAGCTACCACTTGAGAATTTTGAAAAAGTAGAGTTAGAGTTTTTGTTTGTCAAAATACTCTTGTTTGTCTCTTATTGTCAAAAGTTGATCTCTTGTGGGGAGAATAATTGATTATGGGAAATAGGGGGAGTTTTTGAAATCCTTGATCAATTTCTCTTTGAACAACTCTCTTTATGTCTCAACAAGTGTGTTTGACTTAGAGATAGGGAATTGAGTTTGATTTGCAAAAAAAAACCAAGTGGTGGCAAAGGATGATCCAAATATGCCAAATTTGAGACAAAACAAATTTGTGTTTTCATTTGCATTGATGTTGCACTTCTTTTAGTTGCTTTTTGTTGTGTTGGCATAAATCACCAAAAAGGGGGAGATTGAAAGGGAAATGTGCCCTTGGGCCATTTCTAAGTATTTTGGTGATTTAGTGTCCAACACAAGTGCTTAAGTGATAAACTATGCCAAATTATGGATAAGGTGCAAATCAATACAAAGGTATGATTCTAGACTTAGTACATTGGTTTTTGTGTACTAACATGTTTGTCTAAGTGCTAGAATCAGAGAAAATTCAATTGGAAAAGCTTGGCTCGAAGCAGCCAAGAGTCTGCTCAGTCTGGGTGCACCTGACTGTCCAGTGCGCCAGGCTGGCTCTGGCGAACTGGCCGCTCTCGGGAAATCGTCAGCGGCGTACGGCTAAAATTCACCGGACTGTCCGGTGGTGCACCGGACTGTCCGGTGAGCCAACAGTCGGTCGGGCCAACGGTCGGCCGCATAATCCGCACGCGACACGTGGCAGAGCCAACAGTCAGAAGGGGGCACCGGACTGTCCGGTGTGCACCGGACAGTGTCCGGTGCGCCAATGGCTCTGAACCGCCAACGGTCGGCTTCACCAAAGAAGGAAAGAAATCCGCACCGGACAGTGTCCGGTGGTGCACCGGACTGTCCGGTGCGCCAGGCGGCAGAAGGCAAGAATTGCCTTCCTGGAATGCTCTCAACGGCTCCTAGCTGCCTTGGGGCTATAAAAGGGACCCCTAGGCGCATGGAGGAGTACACCAAGCAACCTTTGAGCATTGTTGATCATTCACACTTCATTCTTGCACACTTGTTCGACATTCTTAGTGATTTGAGCTCCGTTCTAGTGAGAACCTTGTGATACTCTTTTGAGCTCAAGTCTTGGTCTTGTGTGTGCGTATTTGCTGTGGATTTGAGTGTGTTGCTTTCCTCCCTTACTCTAGTACTTCATTGTGATTCTTATTGTAAGGGCGAGAGACTCCAAGTTGTGGAGATTCCTCGCAAACGGGAAAGAGTAAAGTAAAGAAGAACACCGTGGTATTCAAGTTGATCATTGGATCACTTGAGAGGAGTTGAGTGCAACTCTCGTCCGTTGGGACGCCACAACGTGGAGTAGGCAAGTTTTGTACTTGGCCGAACCACGGGATAAATCCTCGTGTCTCTTGTGCTTGTCCTTATTGTGTCTATTGTGCTTCACAAGAGCTCTCCTCTCTACTCACTTGATTTCATTGTTCTAACTCTTAATCAAGTTTGTGGTGTTAAGTTTTAAGTTTTACAGGATCACCTATTCACCCCCCCTCTAGGTGCTCTCAATAGGCTAATAATATTCGAATAGACTCTAGCTTAGCCACAGGAGCAAAAGTCTCCTCGAAATCCAAACCTGCGACTTGGGCATATCCTTTTGCCACAAGTCGAGCCTTGTTTCTTGTCACCACCCCGTGCTCGTCTTGCTTGTTGAGGAACACCCACTTGGTTCCCACAACATTTTGCTTGGGACGTGGCACCAGGTTCCAAACTTCATTTCTCTTGAAGTTGTTGAGCTCTTCCTGCATGGCCAACACCCAATCCGGATCCTGCAAGGCCTCTTCTACCCTGAAAGGCTCAATAGAAGAGACAAACGAGTAATGCTCACAAAAATTTGCTAAACATGAGCGAGTCGTTACTCCCTTGTTGATATCACCCAGAATTTGATCGACGGGGTGATTTCTTTGGATTGTTGCTCGGACTTGAGTTGGAGGGACCAGTGGTGCTTCTTCCTCCATAACATGTTCTTCTTGTGCTCCCCCTTGATCACGCGCCTCTTCTTGAGGAACCTGTCCATCATCTTGAGTTGGGGGATGCACCATTGTAGAGGATGATGGTTGATCTTGCTCCCGTTGTTCCTGTGGTCGCACCTCTCCTATCGCCATCGTGCGCATTGCGGCCGTCGAAACATCTTCTTCATCTAAGTCATCAAGATCAACTTGCTCTCTTGGAGAGCCATTAGTCTCATCAAATACAACGTCGCTAGAGACTTCAACCAAACCCGATGATTTGTTGAAGACCCTATACGCCTTTGTATTTGAGTCATACCCTAGTAAAAACCCTTCTACAGCTTTGGGAGCAAATTTAGAATGTCTACCTTTCTTCACCAAAATGTAGCATTTGCTCCCAAATACACGAAAGTAAGAGACATTTGGTTTGTTACAGGTAAGGAGTTCGTAGGAGGTATTCTTGAGTAGGCAATGCAGATATAGCCAGTTTATGGCGTGGCAGGCTGTGTTCACAACTTCTGACCAAAACCGCTCGGGCATCTTGAACTCTCCAAGCATCGTCCTTGCCATGTCGATAAGCGTCCTGTTCTTCCTCTCTACCACACCATTTTGTTGTGGTGTGTAGGGAGCGGAGAACTCGTGCTTGACGCCTTCCTCCTCAAGATACTCCACAACTTGTAGGTTCTTGAACTCGGACCCGTTGTCGCTCCTTATCTTTTTCACTTTTAGCTCAAATTCGTTTTGAGCCCTCCTTAGAAAGCGCTTTAGGGTCCCTTGGGTTTCTGATTTATCTTGCAAAAAGAACACCCAAGTGAAGCAGGAAAAGTCATCAACAATTACAAGACCATACTTACTTCCCCCGATGCTAAGGTAGGCGACGGGTCCGAAGAGGTCCATGTGAAGAAGCTCCAGTGGTCTTGATGTTGTCATCACATTCTTGCTGTGATGAGTGCTTCCCACCTATTTCCCTGCTTGACAAGCTGCACAAGGTCTATCTTTTTCGAAACATACATTGGTTAGTCCTAACACATGTTCTCCCTTTAGAAGTTTATGAAGGTTCTTCATCCCAACATGTGCTAGACGGCGATGCCACAGCCAGCCCATACTAGTCTTAGCTATTAAGCATGCATCTAGATCGGCCTCCTCTTTTGAAAAATCAACTAAGTAGAGTTTGCCGTCTAATACACCCGTAAAAGCTAATGAACCATCACTCCTTCTAAAGACAGATACACCTATATTGGTAAATAGACAATTATAAACCATGTTACATAATTGACTCACAGACAATAAGTTGTACCCGAGCGATTCAACTAAGAACACATTGGAGATAGAATGCTCGGATGTAATGGCTATCTTCCCCAATCCTTTAACCTTGCCTTGGTTCCCATCTCCACAAATGATCGAATCCTGGGAATCCTTGTTCTTGACATAGGAGGTGAACATCTTCTTCTCCCCCGTCATGTGGTTTGTGCATCCGCTGTCGATTATCCAGCTAGATCCCCCGGATGCATAAACCTATAAGGCAATTTAAGCTTGGGTTTTAGGTAACCAACTCTTGTTGGGTCCTACAAGGTTAGTCACAATAGCCTTTGGAACCCAAATACAAGTCTTGTCTCCCTTGCATTTGGATCCCAACTTTCTAGCTACTACTTTTTCATTCTTACATAAAAGCGCAAATGAAGTATTGCAAGCATGGTAAATGGCAGTAGATTCATTACACACTTTCCTAGGCACATGATGCACAACATGATTTCTCCTAGGCCTACCATGCACAAAAGTAGAGCTAGAGGCAAACATAGCATGTGAGTTAAAAGCATCATGATTATAACTCCTATTATAATGAGCACGATTAGCAATTTTCCTATCATAAATAAAGGCATAGTTCCTGTGAGGATTATTAACCATAGGAGCCTTCCCTTTCTCCTTGTTGGGAATGGGAGCCCTTTGGCTTGTTAAGTTCTTGGCTTCCTTTCGAAAGCCAAGCCCATCCTTAATTGAGGGATGTCTACCCACGGTGTAGGCATCCCTAGCAAATTTTAATTGATCAAAATTAATTTTGCAAGTCTTAAGTTGAGCATTAAGACTTGCCACCTCATCATTTAATTTGGTAATATAAATAAGGTGTTCATCACAAGAACCAACATCAAAATCCTTACATCTGTCACAAATAACAACATGCTTTTCACAAGAACTAGATCTATTAACTCCTTCTAGCTTAGTAGTTAATTCATCATTTAAACTATTTAAACTAGATATAGTTTCATGGCAAGCAGATAACTCAGAAGATAGCATTTCATTCCTTTTAATCTCTAAAGCAAGAGATTTTTGCACACTAACAAATTTATCATGCTCCTCATATAAAATATCCTCTTGTTTTTCTAACAATCTATCCTTTTCATTTAGAGCATCAATTAATTCATTGATTTTTCTACCTTAGCTCTATCTAAACCTTTGAATAAGCTAGAGTAATCTACTTCATCATCGGAAGAATCCTCATCACTAGAAGTAGAGTACTTAGGGGAATCTCGAACATTTACCTTCTTCTTTTTGGCCATGAGGCAAGTGTGGCATTCGTTGGGGAAGAGCAAAGATTTGTCGAAGGCCGAGGCAGCCAATCCTTCATCGTCGGAGTTAGATGAAGAGCAGTCCGAATCCCATTCTTTGCCAAGGTGCGCCTCGCCCTTCGCCTTCTTGTAAACCTTCTTATTCTCCCTCTTCCCATGCTTTTCTTGTTTCTGATCATTATCATTATCGGGGCATTGTGCTATAAAATGACCAGTCTTACCACATTTGAAACAGGAGCGCTTTCCCCTTGCTTTGTTCTTGTTGGGGTACTCCTTTTGTCCTTTCAGTGCGGTCTTGAAGCGCTTGATGATTAGAGCCATCTCATCTTCGTTTAGCCCGGTAGCCTCAACTTGTGCCACCTTGCATGGTAGCGCCTCCCTATTGCTTGTTGCTTTGAGAGCAACGGGTTGAGGCTCGTAGACAGATAGAGGGCCATTAAGAGCATCATCCACATATCGCGCTTCCTTTACCATCATACGCCCGCTCACGAATTTTCCGAGTATCTCCTTGGGCGTCATTTTGGTGTACTTGGGATTTTCATGAATAAGGTTTATAAGATGGGGGTCAATTACCATGAATGACCTTAGTATAAGTCGGACGATGTCATGGTCCGTCCATCTTGTGCTTCCAAGCTTCTAATCTTGTTGATGAGGGTCTTGAGCCTGTTGTAGGTCTGCGTTGGCTCCTCTCCCCTGATCATCGCAAATCTCCCCATCTCGCCTTCCACCAACTCCATTTTGGTGATCATGGTGGCGTTGTTTCCCTCATGAGATATCTTGAGGGTGTCCCAGATTTGCTTGGCGTTGTCCAAGCCGCTCACCTTGTTGTATTCATCCCTGCATAAAGATGCTGGCAAAACAGTGATAGCTTGTGCATTCTTATGAATTTGCTCATTAATAAACACAGGGTTATCCGTACTATCGAAATGCATTCCATTTTCAACTATCTCCCAAATACTAGGATGGAGAGAAAATAAGTGACTACGCATTTTGTGACTCCAAAAAGAGTAGTCTTCTCCATCAAAGTGTGGAGGTTTACCAAGTGGAATTGATAGCAAATGAGCATTAGAATTGAATGGAATATGAGAATAATCAAATGAATAGTTTTGATTAACCGGTTTCTTTTTCGACGAGTCATCGTCGTCGTCGTCTCTTGGTGAAGAAGACGAGGCATCACTGTCGTAGTAGATGATCTTCTTGATGCGCCTCTTCTTCTTCCCGTCTCTCTTCTTGTGATTCGATCCTGAGTCAGTGGGCTTGTCATCCCTTGGCTCGTTGAAGAGGGACTCCTTCTCCTTGTCGTTGACCACCATCCCCTTTCCCTTAGGATCCATCTCTTCGGGCGATTAGTCCCTTAGATGAAGAGTACGGCTCCGATACCAATTAAGAGCACCTAGAGGGGGGTGAATAGGTGATCCTGTAAAATTTAAACACTAATAGCCACAAAACTTAGTTATGAGTGTTAGTATGGCTAAATGACTTGAAGCGAGTTCTTGTGAATACAAATAATCATAGAGAGAGATCAACACAAGACACGCGATTTTTATCCCGTGGTTCGGCCAAGTAACGCTTGCCTACTTCCACGTTGTGGCGTCCCAATGGATGAGGGTTGCACTCAACCCCTTTCAAGTGAGCCGATGATCAACTTGAATACCACAATTTTTCCTTTAGATGATTATTCCCGTTTGCGAGGAATCTCCACAAGACTGGAGTCTCTCGCCCTTACAACAAAGATCACAATGAAAGCACAGAGTAAGGTTGGGATGAGCAACACACACAAGACACAAATCGTAGCACACCCACGCACACAAGAGAAGACTTGAGCTCAAATGACAACACAAGGAGTCCTCGACTCGGATAGAGCTCAAATCTCTAACACAACGAAACGAATGCGCGGGAATGGAGTCTGGATGCCTTAGGATGCTTAGTGAATGCTTGTGTAGCTCCTCCATGCGCCTAGGGGTCCCTTTTATAGCCCCAAGGTAGCTAGGAGCCGTTGGAGGCCAACAAGGAAGGCCAAACTTGCATTCGGTCGGGTGGTGCACCGGACAGTCACTGTAGCTATCCGGTGCGCGATCTCCTTCCTTTTCTGGCTCACCCGACCGTTGCAGCTTCAGGCCCATTGGCGCACTGGACACTGTCCGGTGCACACTGGATAGTTCGGTGCCCCCTGCCGACCGTTGGTGCGGGCCACGCGTCGCCCGCGGATTGCGCGGCCGACCGTTGCGCTGGCGACCGTTGGCTCACCGGACAGTCCGGTGTACCACCGGACAGTCCGGTGAATTATAGTCGTACGCCGCCAAACTTTTCCCGAGAGCGGTCTGTTCACCGGAGACCAGCCTGGCGCACCGGACACTGTCCGGTGCACCACCGGACAGTCCGGTGTGGGAGGCCAAGCTGGACATCGGTTGCACCCAGCCAAGTCTTTTGCAATTCTTTTCTTTTCTTCTTTTCTCTGTTTCTAACACTTAGACAAATATATTAGTATACAAAAACAATTGTACTATGTCTAGAAACTGAAAGGGAAATGTGCCCTTGGGCTATTTCTATAATGTTTTGGTGATTAAGTGCCAACACATAATCCTTGAGTTGTTATGTGCCAAACAAGCAAAAAGTACAAATCATGTGACAAGGTACGTTTCTAGACTTAGTACATTATTTTGAGTACTAACATATTTTGTCTAAGTGCTAGAAACAGGAAAAGAAAGAATTGTAAAAGACTTGACTGAGTACAGCCAAAGTCCAACTCGGTCTGGCACACCGGACTGTCCGGTGGTGCACCGGACAATGTCTGGTGTGCCAGGCCAGCCTCCGGTGAACAGGCCACTCTCGGGAAAAGTTTGGCGGCGTACGGCTATAATTCACCGGACTGTCCGGTGGTGCACCGGACTGTCCGGTGAGCCAACGGTCGCCAGCGCAACGGTCGGCCGCGCAATCCGCGGGCAACGCGTGGACCGCGCCAATGGTCGGCAGGGGGCACCGGACTGTCCGGTGCGCCAACTGACTCGGCGCTGCAACGGTCATCTGTGCCAAAATAGGAAGGAGATCCGCACCGGACCGTCTATAGTAACTGTCCGGTGGTGCACCGGACTGTCCGGTGCACCACCCGACAGAAGGCAACTTTGGCCTTCCTTGTTGGCCTCCAACGGCTCCTAGCTGCCTTGGGGCTATAAAAGGGACCCCTAGGCGCATGGAGGAGAAATCCAAGCATTCAAGAAACATTCTAAGACTTCTAGACTCCAACTTGGTGCATTTGATTCTTTGAGATAGTGACTTGAGCTCCATTTGAGTTGTGAACTCCGATAGTTGTGTTTTGAGCTCAAGTTGTGACTTGTGTGCGTGATTGTGCTGTGATTTGAGTCTTGTGTGTGTTGCTCTCGCCTCCCTTACTTTCGTACATCTTTTGTGACCTTCATTGTATGGACGAGAGGCTCCAAGTTGTGGAGATTCCTCGCAAACGGGAGAAAGACAAAGAAAGGAAAAACCGTGGTATTCAAGTTGATCATCAGATCACTTGAAAGGGGTTGAGTGCAACCATGGAAGTAGGCAAGTGTTACTTGGCCGAACCACGGGATAAAAATCGTGTGTCTCTTGTGTGCTTTACCTTTGATTATCTGTGTTCACAAGAACTTGTTTCAAGCTACTTAGCCATTCTAACTTACATAACAAAGTTTTGTGGCTATTAGTGTTGAATTTTACAGGATCACCTATTCACCCCCTCCAGGTGCTCTCAATTGGTATCGGAGCCGTTCTCTTCAACTAAGGGACTAATCACCCGAAGAGATGGATCCTAAGGGAAAGGGGATGGTGGTCAACGACAAGGAGAAGGAGTCCCTCTTCAACGAGCCAAGGGACGACAAGCCCACTGACTCTGGCTCGAGTCATAAGAAGAAGGACAGGAAGAAGAAGAGGCATATCAAGAAGATCGTCTACTACGACAGTGATGAATCCTCTTCTTCACCAAGAGACGACGACGATGATGACTCTTCATCAAAGAAAAAGACGGTTAATCAAAACTATTCCTTTGATTATTCCCGCATTCCGTACAATTCAAATGCCCATTTACTTTCTATTCCTCTTGGAAAACCCCCACACTTTGATGGAGAGGATTACTCATTTTGGAGTCATAAAATGCGTAGTCATCTATTTTCGCTCCATCCTAGCATTTGGGAAATCGTGGAGAATGGAATGCATTTCGATAGTACGGATAATCCTGTGATGATTAATGAACAAATTCATAAGAATGCACAAGCTACCACTGTTTTGCTAGCATCTTTGTGCAGGGATGAATATAACAAGGTTAGTGGCTTGGACAACGCCAAGCAAATCTGGGATACCCTCAAAATCTCACATGAGGGAAATGATGCCACTATGATCACCAAGATGGAACTGGTGGAAGTCGAGCTGGGGAGGTTTGCCATGATCAGGGGAGAGGAGCCAACTCAAACATACAACAGGCTCAAGACCCTGGTCAACAAAATCAGGAGCTATGGAAGCACAAGATGGACGGACCACGACGTCGTCCGACTAATGCTAAGGTCATTTACCGTAATTGACCCCCATCTTGTCAACCTTATTCATGAAAATCCCAGGTACACCAAGATGATGCCCGAGGAGATTCTTAGGAAGTTTGTGAGCGGGCGCATGATGGTGAAGGAGGCTCGATATGTGGACGATGCGCTAAACGGTCCACTACCCGTCTACGAGCCTCAACCTGTGGCTCTTAAGGCTACCAGTAGCAGGGAGGCGCTTCCAAGCAGGGTGGCACAAGTAGAGGCTGCTGGCCTCAACGAGGATGAGATGACGCTTATCATCAAGCCCTTCAAGACCGCACTTAAAGGACGCAAGGAGTACCCCAACAAGAACAAAACAAGGGGAAAGCGCTCCTGCTTCAAATGCGGTAAGACTAGTCACTTTATTGCTCAATGTACCGATAATGAGAATGACCAGGCACAAGAAAGACACGGCAAGAGTGAAAAGAAAAAGAACTACAAGAAGGCGAAGGGCGAGGCGCACCTTGGAAAGGAGTGGGACTCCGACTGCTCTTCATCCGACTTCGACGATGAGGGACTGGCCGCCTCAGCCTTCGACAAGTCTTCACTCTTCCCCAACGAACGTCATACGTGTCTCATGGCCAAGGAAAAGAAGGTAAGTGTTCGAAATACCTCTAAGTATACTACTTCTAGCGATGATGATTCTAGTGATGATGAAGTAGATTATACTGATTTATTTAAGGGTTTAGATAGAACAAAAGTAGATAAAATCAATGAGTTGATTGATGCTCTAAATGAAAAGGATAGATTGTTAGAAAAGAAAGAAGATATATTATATGAGGAGCATGATAAGTTTGTTAGTGTGCAAAAATCTCTTGCTTTAGAGATTAAAAGGAATGAAATGCTATCTTCTGAATTATCTACTTGCCATGAAACTGTGTCTAGTTTAAAGAGTGTAAATGATGATTTAAATGCTAAGCTAGAGGAAGCAAATAAATCTAGTTCATGTGTAGAGCATGTTATCATTTGTAATAGATGTAAGGATTTTGATGTTGATGCTTGTAATGAACACCTTATGTCTATTACCAAATTAAATGATGAGGTGGCAAGTCTTAATGCTCAACTTAAGACTTGCAAAATTAATTTTGATCAATTAAAATTTGCTAGGGATGCCTACACCGTTGGTAGACACCCTCTATTAAGGATGGACTTGGTTTTTGAAAGGAAACCAAGAACTTAACAAGCCAAAAGGCTCCCGTTTTCAACAAGGAGAAAGGGAAGGCTCCTATGGCTAATAGTTCTAAAAAATGTCATGCTTACATTTATGATAGAAAATTCTCTAGAAATACTCATAGGAGTTATGATGCGTTTAATTCACATGCTATGTTTGCATCTAGCTCTACTTTTGTGCATGGTAGAAGTAAGCCTAGGAGAAATCATGTTGTGCATCATGTGCCTAGGAGATTATGTAATGAACCTTCTACTATTTACCATGCTTGCAATGCTTCTTTTGCAATCTTTTGTAAGAATGAAAAAGTAATTGCTAGGAAGTTGGGATCCAAATGCAAGGGAGATAAGACTTGTATTTGGGTTCCAAAGGCTATTGTGACTAACCTTGTAGGACCCAACAAGAGTTGGGTACCTAAAACCCAAGTGTAAATTACCTTGCAGGTTTATGCATCCGGGGGCTCAAGTTGGATTATCGACAGCGGATGCACAAACCACATGACGGGGGAGAAGAAGATGTTCACCTCCTAAATCAAGAACAAGGATTCCTAGGATTCCATCATCTTTGGAGATGGGAACCAAGGCAAGGTTAAAGGATTGGGAAAGATAGCCATTACATCCGAGCATTCTATCTCTAATGTGTTCTTAGTTGAATCGCTCGGGTAAAACTTATTGTCCGTGAGTCAATTATGTAACATGGGTTATAATTGTTTATTTACAAATATAGATGTTTCTGTCTTTAGAAGGAGTGATGATTCATTAGCGTTTAAGGGTGTATTAGACGGCAAACTCTACTTAGTTGATTTTTCGAAAGAGGAGGGCGATCTAGATGCATGCTTAATAGCTAAGACTAGCATGGGCTGGTTGTGGCATCGCCGTCTAGCACATGTTGGGATGAAGAACCTTCATAAACTTCTAAAGGGAGAACATGTGTTAGGACTAACCAATGTCTGCTTCGAGAAAGACAGACCTTGTGCAGCTTGCCAGGCAGGGGAATAGGTGGGAAGCACTCATCACAGCAAGAATGTGATGACAACATCAAGACCATTAGAGCTTCTTCACATGGACCTCTTCGGACCCGTCGCCTACCTTAGCATCGGGGGAAGTAAGTATGGTCTTGTAATTGTAGATGACTTTTCCCGCTTCACTTGGGTGTTCTTTTTGCAGGATAAATCAGAAACCCAAGGGACCATAAAGCGCTTTTTAAGGAGGGCTCAAAACAAATTTGAGCTCAAGGTGAAAAAGATAAGGAGCGACAACGGGTCCGAGTTCAAGAACTTACAATTTGAGGAGTACCTTGAGGAGGAAGGTGTCAAGCATGAGTTCTCCGCTCCCTACACACCACAGCAAAACGGTGTGGTAGAGAGGAAGAACAGGACGCTTATCGACAGGGCGAGGACGATGCTTGGAGAGTTCAAGACGCCCGAGCGGTTTTGGTCGGAAGCCGTGAACACAGCTTGCCACGCCATAAACCGGCTCTATCTGCATCGTCTCCTCAAGAAGACCTCCTACAAACTCCTTACCGGTAACAAACCCAATGTCTCTTACTTTCGTGTATTTGGGAGCAAATGCTACATTTTGGTGAAGAAAGGTAGACATTCCAAATTTGCTCCCAAAGCTGCAGAAGGGTTTTTACTAGGGTATGACTCAAATACAAAGGCGTATAGAGTCTTCAACAAATCATCGAGTTTGGTTGAAGTCTCTAGCGACGTTGTATTTGATGAGACTAATGGCTCTCCAAGAGAGCAAGTTGATCTTGATGACATAGATGAAGATGATGTTCCAACGGCCGCAATACGCACCATGGAGATTGGAGATGTGCGACCACAGGAACAACAAGAGCAAGATCAACCTTCTTCCTCAACAATGGTGCATCCCCCTACTCAAGATGATGAACAGGTTCCTCAAGAAGAGACGTGTGATCAAGGGGGAGCACAAGAAGAACAAGTTTTGGAGGAATAAGCACCACTGGACCCTCCAACCCAAGTTCGAGCGACGATTCAAAGGAATCACCCCGTTGACCAGATTCTGGGTGACATAAGCAAGGGAGTAACTACTCGCTCAAGATTAGCTAACTTTTGTGAGCATTACTCGTTTGTCTCTTCTATTGAGCCTTTCAGGGTAGAAGAGGCCTTGCAAGATCCGGACTGGGTGTTGGCCATACAGTAAGAGCTCAACAACTTCAAGAGAAATGAAGTTTGGAGCCTGGTGCCGCGTCCTAAGCAAAATGTTGTGGGAACCAAGTGGGTGTTCCGCAACAAGCAAGACGAGCACGGGGTGGTGACAAGAAATAAGGCTCGACTTGTGGCAAAAGGTTATGCCCAAGTCGCAGGTTTGGATTTCGAGGAGACTTTTGCTCCTGTGGCTAGGCTAGAGTCTATTAGAATATTATTAGCATATGCCGCTCACCACTCTTTCAGGTTGTTTCAAATGGATGTGAAGAGCGCTTTCCTCAACGGGCTAATAAAGGAGGAGGTGTATGTGGAACAACCCCCTGGCTTTGAGGATGACAGGTACCCCGACCATGTGTGTAAGCTCTCTAAGGCGCTCTATGGACTTAAGCAAGCCCCAAGAGCATGGTATGAATGCCTTAGAGATTTCTT
Source organism: Zea mays (assembly GCF_902167145.1). NCBI lineage: Eukaryota > Viridiplantae > Streptophyta > Magnoliopsida > Poales > Poaceae > Zea > Zea mays. The sequence goes on along the minus strand of NC_050105.1, from coordinate 108,989,351 downwards.
AATTGCTAATTCTTTCAAGGTTGGGAAAGCTGATAAACTGTTTTCACTAAGACTTGTGACGGTGATCTTTTTGTGTGCCAAATTTATGTCAATGACATAATATTTGGTTCTACTAACCAAAAGTCTTGTGAGGAGTTTAGCAGGGTGATGACTCAAAAGTTTGAGATGTCGATGATGGGCGAGTTGAACTACTTCCTTGGGTTCCAAGTGAAGCAACTCAAGGACGACACCTTCATCTCCCAAACGAAGTACACTCAAGATCTTCTCAAGCGGTTTGGGATGAAGGACACCAAGCCTGCGAAGACACCTATGGGAACCGACGAACATGTCGATCTCAACAAAGGAGGTAAGTCCGTTGATCAAAAGGCATACCGGTCTATGATAGGGTCATTACTTTACTTATGTGCTAGTAGACCGGATATTATTCTTAGCGTATGCATGTGTGCTAGATTTCAATCCGACCCAAGGGAATGTCACCTTGTGGCCGTTAAGCAGATTCTTCGATATTTAGTCTCTACGCCTTGCTTTGGGATTTGGTATCCAAAGGGGTCTACCTTTGACTTAATTGGATATTTAGACTCCGATTATGCTGGATGCAAGGTTGATAGGAAGAGTACATCAGGGACGTGCCAATTCCTAGGAAGGTCCCTGGTGTCTTGGAGTTCAAAGAAACAAACCTCCGTTGCCCTATCCACCGCTGAGGCCGAGTATGTTGCCGCAGGACAGTGTTGCGTGCAACTACTTTGGATGAGGCAAACCCTCCGAGACTTTGGCTACAATCTGAGCAAAGTCCCACTCCTATGTGACAATGAGAGTGCAATTCGCATGGCGGATAATCCTGTTGAACACAGCCGCACTAAGCACATAGACATCAGACATCACTTTCTGAGAGACCACCAGCAAAAGGGAGATATCGAGGTGTTCCATATTAGCACCCAGAACCAGCTAGTCGATATCTTTACTAAGCCATTAGATGAGAAAACCTTTTGCAGGCTGCGTAGTGAGCTAAATGTCTTAGATTCGCGTAACTTGGATTGATCTATAGCATACATGTGTTTTATGCCTTTGATCATGTTACTTATACATTTATGCAATTTGTTGCTTATTAATGGTGCTCAAGTTGTGCAAGGAATCCCCGAACCTCAAAAGTCCATGTGTGAATGATGCACATATTTAGGGGGAGATGTGCTACAACTTGACCCTTTGAGACTAACCTTTGTGTTTAAGTGTACTTGATGTAGTCTCAAAGGTGCATTGAAAGGGAAAAGGTGAACTTGGACAATGCAAAGACTTCCACTACACTTCGGTATAAGTGTACTCACCTCCAAATTCATCCTTATGCTCTTATTGCCTTTTTGCTCTTAATTGACATTCTTGGTGAGGCAATGGGGTTAAAGGGCCAAAAATGATCCTGTTTTGGTGCTTAATGCCAAAGGGGGAGAAATTAAGGCCAAAGCAAATGGATCAGCTACCACTTGAGAATTTTTGAAAACAATAGAGTTAGAACTTTTGATTTGTCAAAATACTCTCATTGCAAAATTTGGTCTCTTGTGGGGAGATTTTATGATTATGGGAAAAAGGGGGAGTTTTTGGCACTTGATCAATTTCACTCTTGAATTATCTCTCTTTATGCCCAAACAAGTGAGTTTGACTTAGAGATAGGAAAATGAATTTGATTTGCAAAAACAAACCAAGTGGTGGCAAAGAATGATCCAAATATGCCAAATTAGAGTAAAAAACAATTTGGTCCTCAGTTGCATTGATATTGCACTTATTTTGATTGCTTTTTGATGTGTTGGCATAAATCACCAAAAAGGGGGAGATTGAAAGGGAAATGTGCCCTTGGGCTATTTCTATAATGTTTTGGTGATTAAGTGCCAACACATAATCCTTGAGTTGTTATGTGCCAAACAAGCAAAAAGTGCAAATCATGTGACAAGGTACGATTCTAGACTTAGTACATTGTTTTGAGTACTAACATATTTTGTCTAAGTGCTAGAAACAGGAAAAGAAAGAATTGCAAAAGACTTGACTGAGTACAGCCAAAGTCCAGCTCTGTCTGGCACACCGGACTGTTCGGTGCGCCAGGCCAGCCTCCGGTGAACAGGCCACTCTCGGGAAAAGTTTGGCGGCGTACGACTATAATTCACCGGACTGTTCGGTGGTGCACCGGACTGTCCGGTGAGCCAACGGCCGCCAGCGCAACGGTCGACCGCGCAATCAGCGGGCGACGCGTGGCCCGCGCCAACGGTTGGCAGGGGGCACCGGACTGTCCGGTGTGCACCGGACAGTGTCCGGTGCGCCAACTGACTCGGCGTTGCAACGGTCATCTGCGCCAAAATAGGAAGGAGATCCGCACCGGACCGTCTACAGTGACTGTCCGGTGGTGCACCGGACTGTCCGGTGCACCACCCGACAGAAGGCAACTTTGGCCTTCCTTGTTGGCCTCCAACGGCTCCTAGGTGCCTTGGGGCTATAAAAGGGACCCCTAGGCGCATGGAGGAGAAATCCAAGCATTCAAGAAACATTCTAAGACTTCTAGACTCCAACTTTGCGCATTTGATTCTTTGAGATAGTGACTTGAGCTCCATTTGAGTTGTGAACTCTGAGAGTTGTGTTTTGAGCTCAAGTTGTGACTTGTGTGTGTGATTGTGTTGTGATTTGAGTCTTGTGTGTGTTGCTCTCCCCTCCCTTACTTTCGTACATTTTTTGTGACCTTCATTGTAAGGGCGAGAGGCTCCAAGTTGTGGAGATTCCTCGCAAACGGGAGAAAGACAAAGAAAGGAAAAACCGTGGTATTCAAGTTGATCATCGGATCACTTGAAAGGGGTTGAGTGCAACCCTCGTCCATTGGGACACCACAACGTGGAAGTAAGCAAGTGTTACTTGGCCGAACCACGGGATAAAAATCGCGTGTCTCTTGTGTGCTTTACCTTTGATTATCTGTGTTCACAAGAACTCGTTTCAAGCTACTTAGCCGTTCTAACTTACATAACAAAGTTTTGTGGCTACTAGTGTTCAATTTTACAGGATCACCTATTCACCCCCCTCTAGGTGCTCTCAGAAACGTACCTTGTTACATGATTTGCACTTCTTGCTTGTTTGGCACATAGCTACTCACTTACTATGTGTTGGACACTTAATCACCAAAACATTATAGAAATGGCCCAAGGTCACATTTCCCTTTCACTCTCCCTCTCTCTCTTTCTCTCAAAGAGAGACATTAATGTGAGGCCTGCCCCTTGAGATATAAAAAGGAAAGGTCCCTCCTGCTCTCGCACACAAGCACACTTGTTGTGATATGCTCAAACTAATACTATGATCAGCTCTACACCAGAGTAGGGTGCGAACCCAAACTAGTATAATCTTGTATCTTAGATTCCTCGTTGAGTCCTAGTGATTCACCATTTGGAACGAGTCTATGCTAGCATCCCCACCGAACACAAATCTTATTGTCCCCGGTTTCTGAAACCACGACAGTTGGCGCCAGACAGGGGGTCGTTAGTGTGCCAAGTGACATTTTCTGCTCTGATGGACAGTTCATCAGCATTTGCCAAAAGATGGCGTTTTCGCTCCTGGGAACAACATCAAGTTTGGCTCCCTCGACTTCCTCACCAACACCACCAGAGAGCTCCATCTCATTAGTCCCGACGCACAAGCCGTCACAAGCATGGCGCCCCAGCGCTCCACCAGGAGCAGCCCCGAGAAGCAACACCGCAAAAAGTGGGCCACTGCCCTTAAGCGATTCCCCAACGGGTGGCAGGTGGGGGAGGCACCGTCGCCGACATCCGAGGTCGCCACCAACCGTCAGAAGACAAGCGATGGCAAGCACCGCCATGAGTCCAGCAGTTAGGAGGTATACGCGACATAGCCCTCTGACCCATCGTGCCCCTCATGACAGGAGGTCCTAATCGCGTTCGACCTACGCGGCCATCCGAGCAGGATCCCGCATCCCGAGACCTACCCTCTCGTTGTTGGGCCAATAATTGGCCCGAAATGTCTCTCCAGAGTCCTCATGGGCAGGGGGAGCAGTCTCAACATCATGTATGTTGAGACTTTCGATGCCCTGGGAATCGCACGATCCGCGCTGCACCCTAGTACTGTGGCGATTCATGGCATCATGGGCCTCAGAGAACTTTTGAAGATCTGCTAGGGGAGAACCTTGAAGCGGTCCTATGCACTGAAGGCTAGCAATGGCGCAGTTGAAGGAGAAAATACTTACCTCTGGCCACCTCTCGCTCCCGCCAAAACCTCCTGCTCCCACCGAAGGTTCGAGTTCAGCTCCTTTAGACGAGCGTTCACCGCCGACAGGGTCGACTCGGCTTACCTCGTGCAAGTCCTGCTAGAGCCATGTCCTCTCCCCATGGAGGCATTTAGTGTTGCTACCCGCCTCATCGTACCCTGAGCAAACATGCGTTGCCTAGCTCTCGAGACGCTCGGCCATGGCTCAAAGGGTGGAGAGCTCGTGACCCCTCTCTTCTGAATGGGTGATTTTCACCTGCAGCCTCTCTACCTCTCACTGTGCGACTTGCAACGGCTCCCTCCAGGGTGATGATCGAGAGTAGAGGCACTGCAAAGAATGGTCAGATAGTCAGCTTAACCACGACAAGAAAAACCCGAACAAAAGAAAATGGATAGGCATTTACCTGGCCATGGGGGATGTTGTCTCACGTCATCGATGAACCGGCGATCGAAACTGCCTCTCCAAATTTGCGAAGGAAACACTCCACCACCATGAGGCTCCTGTCGGCCTGGTTAGAAGCTGCCTCGATCAGGTGCCACTCCTCCACCTCCATTTCCTCCCCCACTGAGCCCTCAAGGATGAACATGGAAGGTTCCTGAGGTCCCCTCCAGGAGCGAGAAGGGGAAGCGTTGACAGAGTAGGGGAGGAGGAGGAAACAACAAGTTGTGGCAGGGACGGAGCCCAAGGCTCGGCGATCGCTGCACCAGCTGCCGCCACAGCACCCCCTAAGGCAGCTAGGCTAGTGGCGGTGGTAATTGCAGTGGTGGTGGTAAGGAGGCAGCCACCTCATCCACCGTGGAAGGGGCACTCGCAACGACGATTGTGGCCACAGGGACCACCTCGAGCTCGGGTGAGGCCACCCACACCTTTGGAGGGGGACGTCGACAACAGGCGCCCTCAGCACCTCCCGAGCGGAGAAGGATGATGTTGTGCCCGCGTTAGGAGTAGCGAACATCGTGGCCGGAACGAGCCGACTAGGACGGCTAGAGGGACCAGCCCGACAGACGTCGGTGGAGCGAGAACTTGGGAGGCCGATGTGCTCCCTTTTGCCGTGAGGGCCGCAACCTTCACCGTTTTCCCAGCACATACACGCTGGCAAAATCACCAAAATTAGGGGCATCAAATAGTGACGAGGAAGATAAGAGACGAGCAAAGGGAGGCATACCGAGAAGAATGCGTCCTAGCAACTACACTCCTCCACGGTCGGGAGGCTCCAGCCGCCGGCGTGGGAGGAGCTGGAGGGGTGCAATCGGTGGTAGGACTTCCCAGCGGTGCGTCGTTAGGTCAATTGGCACCAGAGGAGCGGACACCATCTCACCATGCCCCTCACGCCCTGCTAACACGTTGGGAGTCGAAGACAGCCCGGTCGCCCCTGACGTCCCTTTGCGGGCTTCATCGGCATGGTTGGGGCGGGAGGTTCAGCAGCAGCACCCTCCCACCGAGGCAGGGCACTGGAGCTCGCCTCGTCATCATTTGGGCAGGGAGGATGTCCACTGATGGGGATTCCCCCGCTCAACCAGAGGCCGTAGAGGTCATATCCTCTGTGTCTGTCGACGGGGTGATGCTCTCCCCTGGACTGGCGCGAGCAAGATGAGCATGTTTCTTCTCCCTCTTTCTCTTATGACGATGCTTCTTGTGTGATGCCGCCACCACTTCCTCCGCCTCCCGCTTTCACTTCTTCTCCGCCTTAATAGCAGTTTCTTCAGGAAGAGGGGGCACAAAAATCGTGACGTTCCCAAGCCCCTGCAAAGGCGCATAATAACGAAAACCCTAACAAAACCAAAAGAGGGAGAGGAGAAGGCTCACCAGGTAATTCAACCTTGCCTGGTTGAAGGGCAGAGACCACTCACGTCCATAAAATCTGACATCACATTTGTTGTGATAGTAAGGATGTGGGCCACCACCTCCTCCTTCATCAGGTTCATGCACGGAGTGGCGATCGTAGTTGCCCGCGCCAGTGAACTACCACGCCGTCCTCTGGCAAGCCGCAAGTGTTGAAGGCGACGCTACATGAAAGTGCGGACTAGCCTCTCGTGAGGCCTTGCCCGTGCTACTTGGAGATAGCAGCCAACAAATAGTTTATCTTCGGCCTAAATTGCTTCTCCGCACCATAAGTCGAGTGGGGCCGAGCCACCGTGATGCAACCAGTGAACGCAGGTGCGCTCCCCTCCATGTTCTGATCATAGAACCACTTGATCTCATAGCCGCGCACAGAGGAAGGTATGGGAATAGATAGGTATGGCACTATACGCGATCCATGGAGCTAGACGTTGAAGGAGTTGACGAATGACTGGCCGCCCCAGCATGGGCTCACCCGCGCGCTGAAAAGGTGCTTCTAGAGCTTCTAGTGGGGGCCATGCTGAGGTAGGCCTCACACAACATGATGAAGCATGCTATGTGAAGGATGGTGTTTGGGTGGAGATTTTGCAGCTCTAGCTCGTAGTGGAACAAGATCCCCTAAACAAACGGATGCAGGGGGAACCCGGAGCCACGCTCATAAAAGGAGACGAGAACCACCTCCTCCTCGTCCCGCGCGTCGGAGCATCGCCTCCTTCGCCAAGATGCCACCCAGAAACCGCCCTTTCCTCTCTAGATCTTTGAATCGACTATGAGTCAGGGAGCATGTGAGAAAGGAGTCCATGGGGACCAAAAGGGGGTGCAAGCGAAGAAGGAAGACGAACAGGGGAGCGCAGGAAGGCTTCAAAGGAAAGGGAGAAGGAAATGCCTGGGCATGAGATTGCAATAAGCGTAACCAAACACAGGCACCCTCCCACTCTGTTTTATGTGCAGGAGAAGGAAGCCCAAGCGGTGCTTGGAAGGTGGGCCCACACAAACCACTCACAAAGATCCATCGCTCCGGGGTAACATTGCCTCAGAAACCGGGCGAGAGATTGTGCATTTTGCAAGAAACCAATCGCCTCGGACGGATCGCCAAGAGAACACGGAGTGGTAAGGGTGCGATAATGGGTAGGGAGGTTAGCCACCCAATCACGCCACCTGCGGGTGATATTGCGAACGGGTTGTTTCACGTCCCATATCGGGCTGCCACACCAAGTGGCATAATGATGACTCCATATTTTACCATGCGCCATGACAATTACTAATGAGTACATGGACGTTAACTATATGGTCAAGTACCAATCAATCATATAGTCCCAAACTCAACGGGAGTTGAAGTCAAGTTTATTCGTGAATCCAGTTCGGACTGCAGGAGTGGGTCTCATGAAAATGAACGCTCAGGCTACATACTGACTCCGTTTTGACGTTCTAGATACCGTTGGAAATCTAAGGAGATAAGATTTCCAACCCAATCGGTACCACGTCAAAATATGCTCAGAGCTGATGATAATCGTCAAAACAATATGACATCTAGAATCTGCCATAAATCAGCAACGCCTATTTTTGGGCCTAAAGGCCTTGTACATCTTAGGGTTGCTTGGCCACCCCCTTGGCCACTGCCTGAGTCGAGAATGAATCCAACTCAAGTGGGGGAGGATGATGAGGACATCACTCCCTTAAAAATAATGCATGGACCGACAACACGAGCACATGCACGACAGCTAAATCTCTAGGTTCGTTCTTACTTAGTCAATTATATTTTAGAGCTTACGCTTTGTGTCATGGATGTATTGATGATTAGGAACCTTGGAGATGACTATCAAGGTCTTGGGAAAGGTCAAGATGTCAAGTAGGAAAAGCTAGGATGTTGTATGAATGGACAACTAAGGAGATAAGCTTTCCAACTTTGTCTCCACCTCGGAGTCGAGGACCATTTTGCACTAAAACCGACGCCCAAGATTCGTCCAACCTTCGATTAGGTTGGGCTTTGTATGGATGGACAACTAAGGAGATAATCTTTCCAACCCTATTGGAACCAACTTAAAATTCATTTGGAGTCAACGGGAATCGTTGAAACAACTCTGCGTTCAGATTCTGTTTTGGTGCGGTGACACCGTCTGTTGGGCTGTTGGCTCATGTATCGTGTTGGAGCCCATTAGGGGTACCACCAAGGGTTGTGCATGCCCCTAACCTCTATTTTAACATCAGACACCTCCACATTAGGGTTTTTGTTTTGCTTAGATCATATCTATCATTGAACAGTTCGCCATTCATCGGTTTGTGAGACCCCAACCCGTAATCAACACAGTTTTGGTTGCGTTCTTCTTATTCTTGCTTGTGTTCTTGATTGCGCTTACAAGGATAAGCCTTTGTGGTGAGGTCACTCGTGTCACACTCGAGTCGTGTGTAACGAGTGATAACCAATGGATACGTGGTGTAGTGATTGCAAGGATCCGTTCGCTCGGAGCCTTGGATCATCAACGTCGAGATGTCCACCCAATAAAGTTATCATACCTCACAAAAGATCAGACCTCGTCCTCTATCAATTACACCGTGCCTACTAGGTAAAAACCACAACACAGTCCAACTTAGCGTGCAAAGTGTGGGGTGGACCGAGCAAGCTCCAATCGAGTCACAAGTTAGGTGACCGGCTCATAGGTCATTTTGCTTGGTAACACATGCAAGGTCATACCTCAAATTCTCCATGGAAACCCGACTAATGGGGTGGCCACGAGGCCCCCTTTGGTTGGTCATGCCGATCAGAGGTCCAGAACTGGATCGAATAAGGAAGGACTCAATGAGATGCCCCAGCGGGTTAGGCACCCCTAGTGGGATCGCTTGCCGAGACCTAACCCTACTGGAGGGTGGTCGAACCTCACTTGGATAACCCACTTCTAGCTCGACAGACTCCCTCCCCGCGTCGACTAGGTCGGAGGGGAAAGACGGTCTCTTAAAAGGAAGACTTCGAAGAGAAGCCAATGGGGGAGACACCAACACGGAAGAGAAGACGAGTAGAAACCAGGAGGATCGCCCTTGAAGACAATGACTCGGCATTAAAACAGATGAACTCACGCCCGACACATAATACCAATGCAGAAGGAATCCATCCCTGAAAATGCACACAAACTATGTATACCCCCAAACAATCCTCATGGATTACTTGGGGGCTCAAGGGATATATCTAACGGATGCACTAGCATGCACTGAGAAAATCAACTCCTCAAAAGAAAGCCTCTGTGCAACCACAGGTAGTCGCACAGAGGCTCGGGGCAGCTATCGAATACCCAGGAACAGGGTACCAAGAGTAAGCCCATAAATCTCTGTTTTGGCCCGGCCTCCAGGACTTCGCCAAGCAAGTCTACAAGGCGGACCAGACGACCAAGTCCCCACCAAGCAAGTTTACAAGGTAGACTGGATGACCAAGTCCCCGCCAAGCAAGTCTGCGAGGCGGAACAGACGACCAAGTCCCCGCAAAGCAAGTCTACAAGACAGATCGGATGACCAAGTCCCTGCCAAGCAAGTCTGCGATGCGGAACGAACGACCAAGTCCCCACTGAACAAGTCTGCGAATGTGTGTACATTGTAAATCCTATTGCATTAAAGGAACAAGGTATGATTCTAGCACTTAGTAAATTGTTTTAGTTGCTAACTATGTTCATCTAAGTTCTAGGAAACTCCTTAAGTCGAGCAAAACTAGGGAAGAGAAGTTTGGCTAAGGTTGGGCAAAATTGGGCTAGTCTAGGTAGCACCGGACTGTCACGTGTGCACCGGACAGTGTCTGGTGTGCTAGACGGCACAACGACCGAACTGGCCACTCTCAGGAAATTGGTCGGGTGCCCTGGCTATAATTCACCGGACTATCTGGTGTGCAACGAACTGTCCGGTGAGCCAGGCGACCAACGGCTCTCGCCTGTGCCAACGGTCGGCACGCAATCAGCGTTGGCCACGTGGTGGCCACGTCTGCCGGGCCAATGGTCAACAGGCCGCACAGAATTTCCGGTGCGCCACCGGACTGTCCGATGTGCCTACTGACCAAAGGTAGCAACGACTCTCAACGGTCGGCTCGGCTGTTTATGGAAGTGAATCGAGCACTATGCAGTGTCCGGTGTGCACTGGACTGTCTGGTACACACCCGGACAGAAGGCAACCAGGGCCTTCTAAACGAAGAAGCAACGACTCCTTTGGCCCTTGGGGCTATAAAAGGACCCCCTGGGCATATGGAGCTGTTACCCAAGAATACCAAGAGCACACCGATACTCCGATTCAACGCAACCACACTTTCGACTTATTCTAGAGAGAACTAAGCGTTTTCTTGAGAGAAACTCTGTCGTTTTGATTCTTGTGCTCTCTTCTTTGCTTGTGTGCGTGGTGTTGCTGCACTTGTGCTCTTGTGTGTGTTGCTACTCCCCCTTACTCTTGTGCTTTGATTAAGATCATTTGTGTAAGGTGTGAGAGACTCCAACTTGTGAAGATTCCTCGCAAAGGGGATTTGATATAAGGAAGAAAACCGTGGTACTCAAGTTTGATCTTTGGATCACTTGAGAGGGGTTGAGTGCAACCCTTGACCGAAGGAGGTCACCACAACGTGGAGTAAGCATTGGTCGAACCATGAGATAAAATTGCCGTGTCTCTTATGCATTTATTTTATCACGATTGTTGTCTTCTTGAGTTCTCATATTCACTTGTATTATTGCTGCTAAGTTTGATACACATTTAAAAGGAGCAATCAAGTGAAGAGATCCTCTCTCTCTCTCCATCTCTACTCATAACAACTTGGTTTTAGTTTTCACTAACACTCATTATAAACCAAAGTTTGTGTTGTTTAGAGTTGATTTTTGCAGGATCACCTATTCACCCCCTCTAGGTGCTCTCATTGTGCCATGGTTTAGCCACCACTTCGCTGCATAAACAAGTTAATAATTACATAATTGTGAGAGGCAAGAAACAAATTGAATTCTAAAACCAAGTATTCAAAATAGAACCACCTGGATTAAAGTTCTTATTTCTCCTTTGCCTTACGATAATTTCATGTACAAATGTCCCTTATTTATCTTGGTACATGTTGAGTTCTTCAATTATTTTGTCTTGTGTTTATTGATCACCAATCATCTTTATAATGCTAGAACACTTAGCCAAACACCATACCTCCAAATTGGTTCAACTTGAGAAGTGTCCTAGCACTTAGATGAACATAATTAGCAACTAAAACAATTTACTAAGTGCTAGAATCATACCTTTGTTCCTTCAATGCAATAGGATTTTCAATATACTCCTATATTTCTCAATTTGCCTTTCAAATACCTGTACTCATGCTCATATGTGGAGTTGTTAGTCCATAGCAGTGTGTTGAGCATCTAATCACCAAATCAACATAGAAATGGCCCAAGGGCACATTTCCCTTTCAAAAACATATTCGATTATATATTTTTTTCTTCTCCTTCGCTATAGGTCCACCTTAAGGCTCATGCGCCATATTTGGTAGACCATGATTTTTTTCATTTTCCTCTGTTGTATCTAGTTTTGGGCAGGTAAAAAAAGCCTTGCTGGAATTGTTTTCTCGGTCCAACTTGCTTAACTTGGCATTGCGAAAAAACGTATTCAATGATATATATATTTCTAAATCTAGGATGAAATTCATATCTCACTCCCACCTACATTACCATGCCTTGCAAAAAAGGTTTGTCATATATTTATTTCTTCTACATCAAGACACCAAATTTAGAAACTCTTATTCTCCGACTCCATTGTTTTGATATGATTAGCCGAGCCTGCAATATAAATTTTACTTACCTTGGTTTCTTTGTGTTTCTTGTCTCTAGTTTTGTGACCATGCGACCAAAGCCTCATTGATTTTTTATTAGCCCTATTTGTGTTAAACCTTGCCTTGTAGAAATTTTATTCCAACGTATTGATATTCCTACTCTACATCTACGACCCAAATTTGGAATTTCTGATACTCCAAGTCCTTTTATGAGTTTACCAAATGAAAATGCCACTTTAATTCTCTAGTTTTGTTTTATGTATTTCTTTGGTAATAGGCCTACTCTATCCTCATGTGCTTCAGGCCTAGCCCACAGCTAGCTCAACAACAGACTTTGCCAACTACCAACTCGCATGCATGACACTATTTGTTGTTGGTAAATACCACACTGCCAGCTCATAGAGTACAACACCACCTTAAATAGGGAGTCTTTAACCCCCTCACTCGCTGAGCAAGTAGCGATTGCTTGTAACACGAGCAGGGGCAATCAGATAGTGTGGATGTCAATTGTGGAGCATGTGCCTGGGTCTAGTCCTACAAACTGCGAACCACCCATTCAAAGTTGTGTAGTGGCTTTCGGGTGCCTTGGCGAAAGCCTTTGCATCCCAACACCTAAAGTGGTGGACATTGCGTGAGGCTGGCTTCACTGAGAAGCGAGTACCGCCCACCACCAGCGGTGGAAGGATAATGAGCCGCTATGCTCTAGGACAATTAAGGCACAAGTGCCCTCTTTCATAGACCACTATCTTTTTGCTATTTTTCTTACCTACTTTTGTCCCTATGTAATCATTACGAGTCTTGCAATTTCTTCTGCATCCTAGAACAAATTAAATTTGGGATATCAGATACTACAACTCCATTCATGCTAAGTGTGCTAAAGAAAATTTAGTCCCTTTATTTTTCTTTAATCTTTACATCTATCTAGTTCTATGTCTGCGCAATCACACCTCATTGAATGTTTTTTTCTCCTAGTCCTGCGTAAACATTTCTCTCTCCATCGTTTTCCATGTGCAACCAAACCTTGTGGATGGATAACTTGTCGCTGCAATCTAAGCCCAGTTAGAGCACATCAACACTTTACCTTGCATTGCGAAAAACATATTCAGTTATATATTTATTTCTAATACTTCCCTCTAGGTCCACCTTAAGGCTCATGCGCCATATTTGGTAGACCATCATTTTTTTTCATTTTTCCTCTGTTGTATCTAGTTCCAGGTTGGTACAACCAAGCCTCGCTAGAATTGTTTTCTCGGTCCCACCTACTTAACTTGGCATTGTGAAACATATTTATTGATATATTTATTCCTTCTAAATCTATGATGAAATTTATTGCTCACTCCCACTTATTTTACCATGCCTTGCAAAAGAAACATGTTTATCATATATTTATTTTTTCTACATTGGAAAACTCTCATACTAATTACCTTGGTTTCTTTGTGTTTCTTGTCTCTAGTTTTATGATCATGCGACCAAAGGCTCATTTATTTTTTCTTAGCCCTACTTGTGTTAGACCTTACGTTGTTGAATTTTTCCAATGTATTTATATTCCTTCTATACATCTACGTCCCAAATTTGGAAACTCAGATACTCCAACTCCTTTTACAAGTTAGCCAAATCTGAAGAGGAAATTTTAATTCTATTGTTTTTACGTATTTCTCTAGGAAACCCTATATTATATAATCTACCATAATAATCAACAATCTATAGGTTTACATGTTATAAGCTCATGTTACCACACATGTCTTTACTTTATGTGATTAGTGTCTAGTTTGCATATGTTGGGAAAAAATCGTGAGAGTAGACACTCTTAGTTCTATACTACAAACCTAGGAGTGTTTCCCTTCCCTTTGAGGAGATGACTGACACAAGATATAAATCATGTGGTTTATATTATTTTTTGAAGGAAAGTTGTTTATATGGATTACAAGTGTTGTATATGTATGAAATATTGTTGCTTCTGCTTTTGGTTACTGTCGTTAAGGGGATGACGTAAAATGAATGCTAGCCACTCTTTCTTTCTTCTCTGACGCACCCACTTTCCACTTCATAGGCAAGAGGAAACACATGAAAAATTAGGACAACATCAACATAAAGTCCATAATGGCCCAAAAACAACAAAAAAATAGAATTGGTCTATTCTATCCTAATGTGCTTTTGCCATAGCCCATAGCTAGCTCGACAACAGACTTTGCCAACTAGCAACTCACATGCATGATACTATTTGTTGTTGGTAAATACCACAACATCGGCTCATAGATTACAAAACCACCTTAAATAGGCAGTCCTAAACCCCCTCACTCGCTGAGCAAGTAGCGATTGCTTGTAACCTGAGAGGGGGCAATACGGTAGTGTGGATGTCAATTGTGGTGCATGAGCCTGGGTCTAGTGCTACAAAATGTGGACCACCCATTCCAAGTTCTGTCGTGGGTTTCGTGTGCCTTGGCAAAAGCCTTTGCATCCCAACACCTAAAGTGGCGGACATTGCATGAGGTTGACTTCACAGAGCAGCGAGTACCACCCTCCACCAGCGGTGGAAGGATAATGAGCCGCTATGCTGTAGGCCAATTAGGGCACATGTGCCCTCTCTGGTAGACCACTATCTTTTTGCTATTTTTCTTATCTACTTTTATCCCTATGTAACCATTACGAGTCTCGCAACATAATTCTGCATCTTGGAATAAATTAAAATTGAGATCACAGATACTACAGCTCCATTCATGGTAAGTGTGCAAAAGAAAATTTAGTTCCTTTATTTTTCTTTAACTCTTTTCTTCTATCTAGTTATATGTTCATGCAATCACGCCTCATTGATTGTTTTTCTCTTGGTCCTACGTCTACATTTCTCTCTCTATATTTTTCCATGTGCAACCAAGCCTTGTGGATGGATTACATGTCGCTGCAATCTAAGCCCAGTTAGAGCACATCTACACTTTACCTTACATTGTGAAAACATATTCTGTTATATATTTATTTCTTCTACTTCCCTCTAGGTCCACCTTAAGGCTCATGCGCCATATTTGGTAGACCATCATTTTTTATTTTTCCTTAGTTGTATATAGTTTTGGGCTAGTACAACCTAGCCTCGCTAGAATTATTTTCTCGGTCCCACATGCTTAACTTGGCATTATGAAAAAACATATATGGTGATATATTTATTCCTTCTAAATCTAGGACGAAATTCATTGCTCACAACCACATATTTTACCATGCCTTGCAAAAAACCTGTTTGTCATATATTTATTTTTTCTACATCAAGACACCAAATTTGGAAAACTCTCATACTAATTACGTTGGTTTCTTCATGTTTCTTGTCTCTAGTTTTGTGACCATGCAATCAAATCCTCATTGCTTTTTTCTTGTCCCAACTTGTGTTAAACCTTGCCTTGTAGAAAAATTTCCAACATATTTATATTCCTTCTATACATCTACATCCCAAATTTGGAAACTTAGATACTCCAACTCCTTTTACCAGTTAGCCAAATCTGAAAAGGAAAATTTAATTCTCTCGTTTTTACGTATTTCTTCGGGAATCCCTATATTATATAATCTACCATAATAATCAACAATCTATAGGTTGAAATACATGCTATAGGTTCGTGTTACCACATATGTCTTTACTTTACGTGATCAGTGTACAGTTTACATATGTCGGGAAGAAATCGTGAGAGTAGACACTCTTAGTTCTAAACTACAAACTTAGGTGCGTGTCCTTGCCCTTTGTGGATATGACCGACCTAAGATATAATCATGTGGTTTATATTATTTTTGAAGGAAAGTTGTTTATATGGATTACATGTGTTGCATATGTATCAAATATTGTTGCTTCTGCTTTTGATTAATGTTCTCAAGGGGATGACGTAAAATCAATGCTAGCCACTCTTTCTTTCTTCTTTGACGCACCCACTTTTCACTTCATAGGGAAGAGGAAACACATAAAAAAATTCTGGACATCAGCATAAAGTCCACAAAGGCCCAAAATCAACAAAACATAATAGGCCTACTCTATCGTCATGTGCTTCAGCCACAACCCATAGCTAGGTCAACAACAGACTCTGCCAACTAGCAACTCACATGCATGACACTATTTGTTGTTGGTTAATACCACATCGCCGCCTCATAGAGTACAACACCACCTTAAATAGGTAGTCCTGAACCCCCTCACTCGTTGAGCAAGTAGCGATTGCTTGTAACCAGAGCGGGGGCAATAAGGAAGTGTGGATGTCAATAGTGGTGCATGTGCTTGAGTCTAGTGCTACAAACTGTGGACCACCCATTCCAAGTTGTGTAGTGGGTTTCGGGTGCCTTGGCGAATGCCTTTGCATCCTAACACCTAAAGTGGCGGACATTGCATGAGGCTGGCTTCACAGAGCAGCGAGTACCGCCCGCCACCAGCGGTGGAAGGATAATGAGCCGCTATGCTCTAGGCCAATTAGGGAACATGTGCCCTCTATGGTAGACCACTATCTTTTTGCTATTTTTCTTAACTACTTTTGTCCCTATGTAATCATTATGAGTCTTGCAATTTTGTTCTACATCTTGGAACAAATTAAATTTGGGATCTCAGATACTACAACTCCATTCATGCTTAGTGTGCAAAAGAAAATTTACTTCCTTTATTTTTATTTAAGTCTTTTCTTCTATCTAGTTCTATGTCCGTGCAATCATGCCTCATTGAATGTTTTCAACCCATCCTACGTCTACATTTTTCTCTTTACCTTTTTTTCATTGTGCAACCAAGCCTTGTGGAAGGATAACGTGTCACTGCAATCTAAGCCTAGTTAGAGCGCATCTACACTTTACCTTGCATTGCGAAAAACATATTCAGTTATATATTTATTTCTTCTACTTCCCTCCAGGTCCACCTTAAGGCTCATGCGCCATATTTGGTAGACCAACATTTTTTTTATTTTTCCTCTGCTGTATCTAGTTTGGGGCTAGTACAACCAAGCCTCGCAAGAATTGATTTCTCGGCCCCACCTACTTAACTTGGCATTATGAAAGAACATATTTAGTGATATAATTCTTCCTTCTAAATCTATGATGAAATTTATTACTCACTCCCACTTATTATACCATGCCTTGTAGAAAAACATGTTTATCATATATTTATTTTTCTACATCAAGACACCAAATTTGGAAAACTCTCATACTAATTACCTTGGTTTCTTCATGTTTCTTGTCTCTAGTTTTGTGACCATGCGATCAAAGCCTCATTGGTTTTTTCTTGTCCCAACTTGTGTTAAACCTTGCCTTGTAGAAAAATTTCCAACGTATTTATATTCCTTCTATACATCTACGTCCCAAATTTGGAAACTCAGATACTCCAACTCCTTTTACCAGTTAGCCAAATCTGAAAAGGAAAATTTAATTCTCTCGTTTTTATGTATTTCTTCGGGAATCCCTATATTATATAATCTACCATAATAATCAACAATCTATAGGTTGAAATACATGCTATAGGTTCATGTTACCACATATGTCTTTACTTTACGTGATCAGTGTCCAGTTTGCATAGGTCGGGAAGAAATCGTGAGAGCAGACACTCTTAGTTCTAAACTACAAACTTAGGTGCGTGTCCTTGCCCTTTGTGGATATGACCGACCTAAGATATAATCATGTGGTTTATATTATTTTTGAAGGAAAATTGTTTATATGGATTACATGTGTTGTATATGTATCAAATATTGTTGCTTCTGCTTTTGATTAATGTTCTCAAGGGGATGACGTAAAATCAATGCTAGCCACTCTTTCTTACTTCTCTGACGCACCCACTTTCCACTTCATAGGGAAGAGGAAACACATAAAAAATTTCTAGACTACACACTATTTGTTGTTGGTTAATACCACATCACCGCTTCATAGAGTACAACACCACCTTAAATAGGCAGTCCTGAACCCCCTCACTCGCTGAGCAAGTAGCGATTGCTTGTAACCCGAGCGGGGGCAATAAGGAAGTGTGGATGTCAATTGTGGTGCATGTGCTTGGGTCTAGTGCTACAAACTGTGGACCACCCATTCCAAGTTGTGTAGTGGGTTTCGGGTGCCTTGGCGAATGCCTTTGCATCCTAATACCTAAAGTGGCGGACATTGCGTGAGGCTGGCTTCACAGAGCAGCGAGTACCGCCCGCCACCAGCGGTGGAAGGATAATGAGCCAGTATGCTCTAGGCCAATTAGGGAACATGTGCCCTCTATGGTAGACCACTATCTTTTTGCTATTTTTCTTAACTACTTTTGTCCCTATGTAATCATTACGAGTCTCGCAATTTTGTTCTACATCTTGGAACAAATTAAATTTGGGATCTCAGATACTACAACTCCATTCATGCTTAGTGTGCAAAAGAAAATTTACTTCCTTTATTTTTCTTTAAGTCTTTTCTTCTATCTAGTTCTATGTCCGTGTAATCATGCCTCATTGAATGTTTTTCAACCCATCCTACGTCTACATTTTTCTCTTTACCTTTTTTCTATGTGCAACCAAGCCTTGTGGATGGATAACGTGTCGCTGCAATTTAAGCCTAGTTAGAGCGCATCTACACTTTACCTTGCATTGCAAAAAACATATTCAGTTATATATTTGTTTCTTCTACTTCCCTCCAGGTCCACCTTAAGGCTCATGCGCCATATTTGGTAGAGCAACATTTTTTCATTTTTCCTCTGTTGTATCTAGTTTGGGGCTTGTACAAGCAAGCCTCGGTAGAATTGATTTCTCAGCCCCACGTGCTTAACTTAGCATTATGAAAGAACATATTTATTGATATAATTCTTCCTTCTAAATCTATGATGAAATTTATTACTCACTCCCACTTATTATACCATGCCTTGTAGAAAAATATGTTTGTCATATATTTATTTTTTCTACATCAAGACACCAAATTTGGAAAACTCTCATACTAATTACCTTGGTTTCTTCATGTTTCTTGTCTCTAGTTTTGTGATCATGCGATCAAAGCCTCATTGGTTTTTTCTTGTCCCAACTTGTGTTAAACCTTGCCTTGTAGAAAAATTTCCAACGTATTTATATTCCTTCTATACATCTACGTCCCAAATTTGGAAACTCAGATACTCCAACTCCTTTTACCAGTTAGCCAAATCTGAAAAGGAAAATTTAATTCTCTCGTTTTTACGTATTTCTTCGGGAATCCCTATATTATATAATCTACCATAATAATCAACAATCTATAGGTTGAAATACATGCTATAGGTTCGTGTTACCACATATGTCTTTACTTTACGTGATCAGTGTCCAGTTTGCATATGTCGGGAAGAAATCGTGAGAGCAGACACTCTTAGTTCTAAACTACAAACTTAGGTGCGTGTCCTTGCCCTTTGTGGATATGACCGACCTAAGATATAATCATGTGGTTTATATTATTTTTGAAGGAAAGTTGTTTATATGGATTACATGTGTTGTATATGTATCAAATATTGTTGCTTCTGCTTTTGATTAATGTTCTCAAGGGGATGACGTAAAATCAATGCTAGCCACTCTTTCTTACTTCTCTGACGCACCCACTTTCCACTTCATAGGGAAGAGGAAACACAAAAAAAATTATGGACATCAGCATAAAGTCCACAAAGGCCCAAAATCAACAAAACATAATAGGCCTACTCTATCGTCATGTGCTTCAACCACAACCCATAGCTAGGTCAACAACAGACTTTGCCAACTAGCAACTCACATGCATGACACTATTTGTTATTGGTTAATACCACATCGCCGCCTCATAGAGTACAACACCACCTTAAATAGTGTAACACCCCGGGATCCACAAACACCCCAGAATGCTACTAAACTACACATCTAATATTCATATATAAAATTTCGACAGCATCTCCTTTGAAAATTGCATAAACGGGGGAAGCAACAAAGTATAAATAGATATCATGATAAGAAAACATATAAGACATTAATAATCTGCTAGCAATGGGAAGACAACCATAACAACATGAACTGAATTAATCAGTGCGCACGACTAGTTAAAAACAAACATCCTTTGACAAGAAGTTTCTAATTAAATCATGGCTGCGTCTGGGCAGCATTATTATGAGAATGAAGGTGGATGTGCTGCTACTTCCCACTCCCCTTGATGAGCAACAAGCACCTGCATTGAGTAATGCAAGAGTGAGATGAAACATCTCAGCAAGCTAATTGTTCTGACGAGATATTTAAACCACAAATTGAATTCATCAACATTTTAAAAGAGTCACAATTAAAAATCAGAAATGCTTGTAGATATAGAACTCAGTAGTCCCACTATAACCAATACCATCTCATTTCCTCGAACAACCACAATAGGTTCTATAACACTTCCCTGAGTCAACAATACCTGCAAATATCACTTCAATGTATGCATAGGAATGCAATGTGTAGGTACTCTATCTTCATACCTCTGGGGGTATAAAACCACATCATCTGCAAATATCACTTCAATGAATGCATATGAATGCAATGCATATGTCCTCTGCCTTCATACCTCTAAGGGTATGAAGCCGCATCGTACCCCTTCTCGGGCAACGTACGATGCTAAGTTGTACCGGTACGGTCGGACCATAGGTCACGACAAAACTTCATATGCAAATGAGTCATGCAATGTATATGGCATGCTACATTTATCAATAAACTTCACTTCCTTCAGATACAACACAAACCTCAAATAATACTTTATTTACCTTCAGATACAATACCAACCTCAAATAATACTTCATTTACCTTCAGGGGTGTGAATTAATCTCATGAGTCATACTCAAATCATAATCATCATCAATATATCATTGAGCATCAGTATAATGCAAGCAAGTAAAGCATCACCATAGAGTCCAATTATGAAAGAATCTGATACTTCTGAATATTAGAGTGTAGGCGATAGAAATAACAGGTCAGAACGGAAGCAACCACCGCTACATTCACTCGCCTTCATCAAAGAAGAAGAAATGTACTAGACATGATCTGGAGTGTAGCCACCTGCTAGTGGGCATAAAACTTAGTACAAATATTTCACAAACATTTGCCATCAATCAACAAAACACTCCTACACTTGAAACCAAGACCCAGTGGAAAGACTCCCACCCTGAACCACATGCCATACAGCAGCAACGCTGTTTGTTAATTTTGTATCTTTAAAATTAAAACAGCGGTGATATCAAACAAATACTCTAGGAGTATCTACACAAAATACTCTACAACTTCAATATTCAATAGATAATTAAATTCTGCCATCTACAAGTTCTAAAACATCTGACAAGATAACTGACTGAATCTGTTTTAGACAGCAGTATGGTTAACTTTAAAATTCGATATCTCCAAAACTGCTGAACCAAAAATTATGAAATTCTGCTGGAAGTAAGAACTTTTATCCCTCTACAAAAGTCTCCATAGTTGGAAGAGCCAATTCGTCCATTTACTAGATGAAACCCACCAGTGAACAGACCCACTCATTTTTGTCAGGTAAACAGGAACAGCCACAGTAAAACAAACATAACTGGAGTTTCACAAATCATATGAATGCACTCTTTAACAATCTGGAAAGCTTATAAAATTATCTAAAACTTCTTTTACCAACCCACAGTTTAATTCTGTTGATAAAATTGCCTAAATCTTAAGAGAACAGATTCTGCACAGAATTATGAGACTGAAAAACTGCTATAGTAAAACTGCAATAACTTTCTGGTCGGATGTCCGATTGAGGTGTTCATCGCGGCCACGGAAAGATCTACAAATTATCTACGACTCATACATAGACTTTTTATTTTTTTGAGGCCACTAAGACCACGGAAAACTGGCATGAACAGAAACTGTCGAATCTGCCATTCTGCAGAAAACTAAATTCGAGATCAAAACCTAACCCCGCATCAAATCCAACCTCTAATCCTTTAATTCCCATGATCCACAACCTCCAAAAGCCTATAATTACAGGGAGGAACAAGGATCTCATCCATACCTAGGGTTTCCCCAAGAAATCTTCAAGAGGAGATGGGGAAGAACATCTCCTTGATCCTCTCTTCCTCTTCAATTCAACGTGCCCCTCCTTTTCTTGATCCTTGCTGCGTAGGGGGAGATCTTGGGGGAGGAAGCAATGGAGGATGGCTGCCATAGGGGGAGGGGGCGTCCAGCCAAGGGGGAGAAAAAGGGGGTGGCGACCAAGAGGGGGGGGGGGGGGGGGTGAAGGGAAAAAAAAGGGTGGCCACCTAGGGTTTTTGTGGGAGAAAGAAACGACGCCTCAGATGACTTCTATCTTTGCATCCAATGGCCCACAACCCTTTACCTCATCCACGCACCAAAGATTAACTTTTGGTCAACATTTTTTTTGGGATATTACACTCTACCCCCCTTAAAAAGAATTCGACCTCGAATTCGGCCACTCCAAGCAAAACACCCAAGGTACCCCATATAGCACCACAATTCAAAACATGGGTCCATTATTGGTCTTAATTAACACAAGAACTTCTACCTTGGACTAATTGTCTAAGGAAACTACACGACCTGACATCAAGCATGAAACAACATGTAATGAAGCTCAAAGCATGTCATAGTTGCAATCAACACTCCAATTTCACACCATCAAATTTGGATGCAGCTATACATCAACATCAATGTCTTAAGACAACACTCTTTTATGAAGGGGTAATATGCACCAAGCACAACCCTTACCAACTTCAACCATTAATTTTAATTAAATGGTGAAACATCTACACCCGACGAATGTATAAGAAGATCAAACGCCTCACCTTAAAGCACTATGAAACAAGTAGTTCTATTGGAACAAAACTCCTAATCTTCCTAAACCTTATTCTTGCCATCATGAAAAGATAATCATGTAATCTAACATTCCTTGCACCCCACCAAAAGGGAGAAAATCTATAGAACTAATGGAGCAATAAAGCCAAAAGAAGCCAATAACATCTTGTGCGGCATAGTTCATCGAAGAAATGCCAAAAACTCTACATAGAGCACTGATAGCCCAACAACAACACAATACTTGCTTAACCCATGTCACTATACTTCATTCAACATCTCAACTAAGAAAAATATCCAACTAGTAAGGATAACCTACACATAATATAAGTCTTCATCTACTGTAGTTCAGAAACTTACATTTCATTCTATCATACGATGCACTCAAAGTACCAGACATACAAAGTCAATAATAATAACCCCTAATCCTTCACACATTTGACAAACATATTAAGCTGATGTAAACACCACATGATCTAGGAATAGGTGACTAGCCACACCCAACCAACTCTAGGCTAGGCAAGGACTTCCTTCAAACCAATAGATAGGTGGTCTAAAAAAATGGCTCCACAAGCATGCATCGAAAAGGGAACCATCAGATCCTCAATGTATCAATACATAATCAATGGATCAAGAGAATCAAAGGTTTATTCTACAATTAGTATGACTAACAGGCAACCACTTTAAACCACATCTAGGCTTTGTGGCAACTAAAACACACAATATGAGAGCGACATGTAAGCCATTCTGGCTATGAAAAGACTTCCCCCAAAAATCCATATAAAGTACCAATATTCATTTCTTTCAAAACTGGTTTCTCAACATAAACAATCATTCTTTGCAATGATAGTTGGAGCTATCCACCAACCGCTCAACAACTTAAATTCAAATTGATGATTACCTTGTACCCCAAAACACGCAATTCACACTCCTCTTAGAAACATCCACAATCAAGCATATATAACAATATTATTGTAATAAAACTCAACCATGAAAAACATGGTGAAAACAACATAGGCATACTTGTATATCACAATCATAATAACAACTTCATTCTCACCAATGACCAGCGATATCTACCGCATTAATAAAACAATATCAAAATTTCAGAAATAAATTATATCAAGCATTAAGCCATAAACAACTTACCACATCACCATAAAGGAATAGGGAGGGGTGAAACTATTGTCATCTGCACTCCAAAGACATTAATATATATCAAAGATATTTGAACCCATACCCTTCCTATATGTGCAAGTGTGTCAAATTTATCTTCAAATTGCCAAGAATCTAAAGCCTATGCTTTGATACCAACTGTAACACCCCGGGATCCACAAACACCCCAGAATGCTACTAAACTACACATCTAATATTCATATATAAAATTTCGACAGCATCTCCTTTGAAAATTGCATAAACGGGGGAAGCAACAAAGTATAAATAGATATCATGATAAGAAAACATATAAGACATTAATAATCTGCTAGCAATGGGAAGACAACCATAACAACATGAACTGAATTAATCAGTGCGCACGACTAGTTAAAAACAAACATCCTTTGACAAGAAGTTTCTAATTAAATCATGGCTGCGTCTGGGCAGCATTATTATGAGAATGAAGGTGGATGTGCTGCTACTTCCCACTCCCCTTGATGAGCAACAAGCACCTGCATTGAGTAATGCAAGAGTGAGATGAAACATCTCAGCAAGCTAATTGTTCTGACGAGATATTTAAACCACAAATTGAATTCATCAACATTTTAAAAGAGTCACAATTAAAAATCAGAAATGCTTGTAGATATAGAACTCAGTAGTCCCACTATAACCAATACCATCTCATTTCCTCGAACAACCACAATAGGTTCTATAACACTTCCCTGAGTCAACAATACCTGCAAATATCACTTCAATGTATGCATAGGAATGCAATGTGTAGGTACTCTATCTTCATACCTCTGGGGGTATAAAACCACATCATCTGCAAATATCACTTCAATGAATGCATATGAATGCAATGCATATGTCCTCTGCCTTCATACCTCTAAGGGTATGAAGCCGCATCGTACCCCTTCTCGGGCAACGTACGATGCTAAGTTGTACCGGTACGGTCGGACCATAGGTCACGACAAAACTTCATATGCAAATGAGTCATGCAATGTATATGGCATGCTACATTTATCAATAAACTTCACTTCCTTCAGATACAACACAAACCTCAAATAATACTTCATTTACCTTCAGATACAATACCAACCTCAAATAATACTTCATTTACCTTCAGGGGTGTGAATTAATCTCATGAGTCATACTCAAATCATAATCATCATCAATATATCATTGAGCATCAGTATAATGCAAGCAAGTAAAGCATCACCATAGAGTCCAATTATGAAAGAATCTGATACTTCTGAATATTAGAGTGTAGGCGATAGAAATAACAGGTCAGAACGGAAGCAACCACCGCTACATTCACTTGCCTTCATCAAAGAAGAAGAAATGTACTAGACATGATCTGGAGTGTAGCCACCTGCTAGTGGGCATAAAACTTAGTACAAATATTTCACAAACATTTGCCATCAATCAACAAAACACTCCTACACTTGAAACCAAGACCCAGTGGAAAGACTCCCACCCTGAACCACATGCCATACAGCAGCAACGCTGTTTGTTAATTTTGTATCTTTAAAATTAAAACAGCGGTGATATCAAACAAATACTCTAGGAGTATCTACACAAAATACTCTACAACTTCAGTATTCAATAGATAATTAAATTCTGCCATCTACAAGTTCTAAAACATCTGACAAGATAACTGACTGAATCTGTTTTAGACAGCAGTATGGTTAACTTTAAAATTCGATATCTCCAAAACTGCTGAACCAAAAATTATGAAATTCTGCTGGAAGTAAGAACTTTTATCCCTCTACAAAAGTCTCCATAGTTGGAAGAGCCAATTCGGCCATTTACTAGATGAAACCCACCAGTGAACAGACCCACTCATTTTTGTCAGGTAAACAGGAACAGCCACAGTAAAACAAACATAACTGGAGTTTCACAAATCATATGAATGCACTCTTTAACAATCTGGAAAGCTTATAAAATTATCTACAACTTCTTTTACCAACCCACAGTTTAATTCTGTTGATAAAATTGCCTAAATCTTAAGAGAACAGATTCTGCACAGAATTATGAGACTGAAAAACTGCTATAGTAAAACTGCAATAACTTTCTGGTCGGATGTCCGATTGAGGTGTTCTTCGCGGCCACGGAAAGATCTACAAATTATCTACGACTCATACATAGACTTTTTATTTTTTTGAGGCCACTAAGACCACGGAAAACTGGCATGAACAGAAACTGTCGAATCTGCCATTCTGCAGAAAACTAAATTCGAGATCAAAACCTAACCCCGCATCAAATCCAACCTCTAATCCTTTAATTCCCATGATCCACAACCTCCAAAAGCCTATAATTACAGGGAGGAACAAGGATCTCATCCATACCTAGGGTTTCCCCAAGAAATCTTCAAGAGGAGATGGGGAAGAACATCTCCTTGATCCTCTCTTCCTCTTCAATTCAACGTGCCCCTCCTTTTCTTGAACCTTGCTGCGTAGGGGGAGATCTTGGGGGAGGAAGCAATGGAGGATGGCTGCCATAGGGGGAGGGGGCGTCCAGCCAAGGGGGAGAAAAAGGGGGTGGCGACCAAGAGGGGGGGGGGGGGGGGGGGGTGAAGGGAAAAAAAAGGGTGGCCACCTAGGGTTTTTGTGGGAGAAAGAAACGACGCCTCAGATGACTTCTATCTTTGCATCCAATGGCCCACAACCCTTTACCTCATCCACGCACCAGAGATTAACTTTTGGTCAACATTTTTTTTGGGATATTACAAATAGGCAGTCCTGAACCCCCTCACTCGCTGAGCAAGTAGCGATTGCTTGTAACCCGAGCGGGGGCAATAAGGAAGTGTGGATGTCAATTGTGGTGCATGTGCTTGGGTCTAGTGCTACAAACTATGGACCACCCATTCCAAGTTGTGTAGTGGGTTTCGGGTGCCTTGGCGAATGCCTTTGCATCCTAACACCTAAAGTGGCAGACATTGCGTGAGGCTGGCTTTACAGAGCAGCGAGTACCGCCCGCCACCAGCGGTGGAAGGATAATGAGCCAGTATGCTCTAGGCCAATTAGGGAACATGTGCCCTCTATGGTAGACCACTATCTTTTTGCTATTTTTCTTAACTACTTTTGTCCCTATGTAATCATTACGAGTCTCGCAATTTTGTTCTACATCTTGGAACAAATTAAATTTGGGATCTCAGATACTACAACTCCATTCATGCTTAGTGTGCAAAAGAAAATTTACTTCCTTTATTTTTCTTTAAGTCTTTTCTTCTATCTAGTTCTATGTCCGTGTAATCATGCCTCATTGAATGTTTTTCAACCCATCCTACGTCTACATTTTTCTCTTTACCTTTTTTCTATGTGCAACCAAGCCTTGTGGATGGATAACGTGTCGCTGCAATTTAAGCCTAGTTAGAGCGCATCTACACTTTACCTTGCATTGCGAAAAACATATTCAATTATATATTTATTTCTTCTACTTCCCTCTAGGTCCACCTTAAGGCTCATGCGCCATATTTGGTAGACCAACATTTTTTCATTTTTCCTCTGTTGTATCTAGTTTGGGGTTAGTACAACCAAGCCTCACTAGAATTGTTTTCTCGGCCCCACCTGCTTAACTTGGCATTATGAAAGAACATATTTAGTGATATATTTCTTCGTTCTAAATCTATGATGAAATTTATTACTCACTCCCACTTATTATACCATGCCTTCTAGAAAAACATGTTTGCCATATATTTATTTTTTCTACATCAAGACACCAAATTTGGAAAACTCTCATACTAATTACCTTGGTTTCTTCATGTTTCTTGTCTCTAGTTTTGTGACCATGCGATCAAAGCCTCATTGGTTTTTTCTTGTCCCAACTTGTGTTAAACCTTGCCTTGTAGAAAAAATTCCAACGTATATATATTCCTTCTATACATCTACGTCCCAAATTTGGAAACTCAGATACTCCAACTCCTTTTACCAGTTAGCCAAATCTGAAAAGGAAAATTCAATTCTCTCGTTTTTACGTATTTCTTCGAGAATCCCTATATTATATAATCTACCATAATAATCAACAATCTATAGGTTGAAATACATGCTATAGGTTCGTGTTACCACATATGTCTTTACTTTACGTGATTAGTGTCCAGTTTGCATATGTCGGCAAGAAATCGTGAGAGTAGACACTCTTAGTTCTAAACTACAAACTTAGGTGCGTGTCCTTGCCCTTTGTGGATATGACCGACCTAAGATATAATCATGTGGTTTATATTATTTTTGAAGGAAAGTTGTTTATATGGATTACATGTGTTGTATATGTATCAAATATTGTTGCTTCTGCTTTTGATTAATGTTCTCAAGGGGATGACGTAAAATCAATGCTAGCCACTCTTTCTTTCTTCTCTGACGCACCCACTTTCCACTTCATTGGGAAGAGGAAACACATAAAAAATTTCTGGACATCAGCATAAAGTCCACAAAGGCCCAAAATCAACAAAACATAATAGGCCTACTCTATCGTCATGTGCTTCAGCCACAGCCCATAGCTAGGTCAACAACAGACTTTGCCAACTAGCAACTCACATGCATGACACTATTTGTTGTTGGTTAATACCACATCGCCGCCTCATAGAGTACAACACCACCTTAAATAGGCAGTCCTGGACCCCCTCACTCGCTGAGCAAGTAGCGATTGCTTGTAACCCGAGCGGGGGCAATAAGGAAGTGTGGATGTCAATTGTGGTGCATGTGCTTGGGTCTAGTGCTACAAACTGTGGACCACCCATTCCAAGTTGTGTAGTGGGTTTCGTGTGCCTTGGCAAACGCCTTTGCATCCTAACACCTAAAGTGGCGGACATTGCGTGAGGTGGCTTCACAGAGCAGCGAGTACCGCCCGCCACCAGCGGTGGAATGATAATGAGCCGCTATGCTCTAGGCCAATTAGGGAACATGTGCCCTCTATGGTAGACCACTATCTTTTTGCTATTTTTCTTAACTACTTTTGTCCCTATGTGTAATATCCCAAAAAAATGTTGCCAAAGATTGATCTTTGGTGCGTGGATGTGGGAAAAGGGTTGTGGGCCGTTGGATGCTAAGTCGGAGTCATCTGTGGCGTCGCTTCTTTTCTCCCGCAAAGAAAACCCTAGTGGTGGCCTTTTCCCCCTTTTGCCCCTACTTGGTCGCCAACCCTTTCCCCCCCCTCCAACACTTGGCCGCCCCTCTCTCCTTTTTCCTTGCGCTGGCTGCCCTCTCCTCCCATGGCAGCCCCTCTCCACGGCTTCCTCCTCCCTCTAGATCTCCCCCCGCGCAGCAAGGATCGAGAAGAGGAGGAGCACATTGAGTTGAAGGGGAAGAGAGGATCAAGGAGATGTTCTTCCCCATCTCTTCTTGCAGAATTTCTTGGGGAAACCCTAGGTATGGATGAGATCCTTGTTCCTCCCTGTAATTATGTGCTTTTGGAGGTTGTGGATCATGGGAATTAAAGGATTAGAGGTTGGATTAGATGTGGGGTTAGGTTTTGATCTCGAATTTAGTTTTCTGCAGAATGGCAGATTCGACAGTTTCTGTTAATCCCAGTTTTCCGTGGTCTTAGAGGCCTCAAAAAAAATAAAAAGTCTATATATAAGTCGTAGATAATTTGTAGATCTTTCCGTGGCCGCGAAAAACACCTCAATCGGACATCAGATCAGAGAGTTATCGCAGTTTGATTATAGCAGTTTTTCAGTCTCTTAATTCTGTATAGAATCTGTTCTCTTAAGATTTAGGCAATTTTATCAACCGAATTAAAGCTTAGGTTTGTAAGAAAAGATGTAGATAATTTCATAAGCTTTCCAGATTGTTAAAGAGTGCATTCATATGAATTATGAAACTCCAGTTATGTTTGTTTTACTGTGGCTGTTTCTGTTAGCCTGACAGAAATGAGCGGGTCTGTTCATTGGTAGGTTTCATCAAGTAAATGGCCGAATTGGCTCTCCCAGCTATGGAAACTTTTGTAGAGGGATAAAAGTTATTACTTTCAGCAGAATTTCATGATTTTTAGTTGAGTAGTTTGTGAGATATCGAATTTTGAAAGTTAACTATGCTGCTGTCTAAAACAGATTCAGTCAGTTATCTTGTTAGATGTTTTAGAACTTATAGATGGCAGAATTTAATTATCCATCGAATACCGAAGTTGTAGAATATTTTGTGTAGATACTCATGGAGTATTTGTTTGATATCACCACTTTTATAATTTTAAAGATACAAAATTAACAAACAACATTGCTGTTGTATGGCATGTGGTTCAGAGTGGGAGGTTTTCCCCCAGGTCTTGGTTTCAGGTGTAGGATCGATTTGTTGATTGTTGGCAAATGTTTGTGAAATATTTTTACTAAGTTTTATGCCCGCTAGCAGGTGGCTACACTCCAGATCATGCCTAGTACATTTTTCTTCTTCGATGAAGTCAAGTGAATGTAGTGGTGGTTGCTTCCGTTCTGACCTGTTATTTCTATTGCCTACACTCTAATATTCAGAAGTATTGGATTCTTTCATAATTGGACTCTATGGTGATGCTTTACTTGCTTGCATTATACTGATGCTCAATCATATATTGATGATGATTATGATTCGAGTATGACTCATGAGATTAATTCACACCCCTGAAGGTAAATGAAGTATTATTTGAGGTTGGTATTGTATCTGAAGGTAAATGAAGTATTATTTGAGGTTGTATTGTATGTGAAGGAAGTGAAGTATATTGATAAATGCAGCATGCCATATACATTGCATGATTCACTTGCATCTGAAGTTGGGTCGTGACCTATGGTCCGACCGTACCGGTACAACTTAGCATCGTACGTTGCCCGAGGAGGGGTACGATGCGGCTTCATACCCTTAGAGGTATGAAGGCAGAGGACATATGCATTGCATTCATATGCATTCATTGAAGTGATATTTGCATATGATGTGGTTTTATACCCTCAGAGGTATGAAGACAGAGTACCTACACTTTGTGTTCCTATGCATACATTGAAGTGATATTTGCAGGTATTGTTGACGCAGGGAAGTGTTATACAAACTATTGTGGTTGTTTAAGGAAATGAGATGGTATTGGTTATATTGAGACTACTGAGTTCTATATCTACAAGAATTTCTGATCTTAATTGTGATTCTTTTAAAATGTTGATTAATTCAATTTGTGGTTTAAATATCTTGTCAAAACAATTCGCTTGCTGAGATGTTTCATCTCACTCTTGCATTACTCAATGCAAGTGCTTTTTGCTCATCAAGGGAAGTGGGAAGTAGCAGCACATCCACCTTCACTCTCATAATAACGCTGCTTAGGCGCAGTCAGGATTTAATTAGAAACTTCTTGTCAAAGGATGTTGTTTCTAACTAGTTGTGCGCACTGGTTGATTTAGTTCATGCCGTTATGGTTGTCTTTCCATTGCTAGCAGATTATTAATGTCTATTATGTTCTCTTATCATGATATCTATTTATATTTTGTTGCTTCCCCGTTTATGTAATTTTCAAAGGGGATGTTGTCGAAATTTTATATATGACTGTTAGATGTGTAGTTTAGTAGCATTCTGGGTGTTTGAGGATCCCGGGGTGTTACAATTGGTATCAAAGCATAGGCTTTAGATTCTTGGCAATTTGAAGATAAATTTGACACACTCGCACATATAGAAAGGGTATGGGTTTAAATATCTTTGATATATGTTAGTGTCTTTGAAGTGCAGATGACAATAACCTCACCCCTCCCTATTCCTTTATGGTGATGTGGTAAGTTGTTTATGGCTTAATGCTTGATATAATTTATTTCTGAAATTTTAATATTGTTTGTTTAATGCTGTAGATATCGCTGGTCATTTGTGAGAATGAAGTTGTTATTATGCTTGTGATATACAAGTATGCCTATCTTGTTTTCACCATGTTTTTCATGGTTGAGTTTTATTACAATAATATTGTTATATATGCCTTATTGAGGATGTTTCTAAGAGGAGTGTGAATTGCGTGTTTTGGGGTACAAGGTAATCATCAATTTGAATTTAAGTTGTTGAGCGGTTGGTGGATAGCTCCAACTATCTTTACAAAGAATGATTGTTTATGTTGAGAAACCAGTTATCAAAGAAATGAATATTGGTACTTTTATATGGATTTTTGGGGGAAGTCTTTACATAGCCAGAATGGCTTACATGTCTCTCTCTTCTATCGTGTGTTTTAGTAGCCACAAAGCCTAGATGTGGTTTAAAGTGGTTGCATGTTAGTCATGCTAATTGTAGAATAAATCTTTGATTTTTCTTGATCCATTGATTATGTATTAATACGTTGAGGATTTGATGGTTCTCTTCCCGATGCATGTTTGTGGAGCCATTGTCGGACCACTTATCTATTGGTTTGAATGAAGTCATTGCTTAGCCTAGAGTTGGTTGTGTGTGGTTAGTCACCTATTCCTAGATGATGTGGTTTTAACATCAGCTTGGGATGTTTTCTAAATGTGTGAAGGATTACGGGCTAGTATTGACCTTTTATGTCTGGTACTCGGAGTGCATCATATGATAGAATGAAATGTAAGTTTCTGAACTACAGTAGATGAAGACTTATATTATGTGTAGGTTAACCTTACTAGTTTGGATATTTTTCTTAGTTAAGTTGTTGGATGAAGTATAGTGACATGGGTTAAGCAAGTATTGTGTTGTCGTTGGGCTGTCTGTGCTCTATGTGGAGTTTTTGGCATTTCTTCGATGAACTGTGCCGTGCATAATGTTATTGGCTTCTTGTCGGTTTTATTGCTCCATTAGTTCTGTAGATTATCTCCCTTTCGGTGGGGTGCAAAGAATGTTAGATTACATGATTATATTTTCATTATGGCAAGAACAAGGTTTAGGAAGATTAGGAGTTTTGTTTCAATAGAACTAATTGTTTCGTGGTGCTGTGAGGTGAGGTGTTTGATCTTCTTATACATTCATCTGGTGTGGATGTTTCACCATTAAATTAAAATGAATTGTTGAAGTTGGTAAAGGTTGTGCTTAGTGCATATTACCCCTTCATCAAAGAGTGTCGTTTTAAGACATTGATGCGGATGTATGGCTGCATCCAAATTCGATGTTGTGAAATCGTAGTGTTGATTGCATCTATGACTTGGTTTGAGCTTCATTACATGTTGGTTCATGCTTGATGTCAGGTGGTGTAGTTTCCTTAGACATTTAGTCTGAGGTCGAAGTTCTTGTGTTAATTAAGACCAATAATGGACCCATGTTTTGGAATGGTGGTGTTATATGGGGTACCATGGATGTTTTGTTTGGAGTGGACGAATTCGAGGACGAATTCTTTTTAAGGCGGGTAGAGTGTAATATCCCAAAAAAATGTTGCCAAAGGTTGATTTTCGGTGCGTGGATGTGGGAAAAGGGTTGTGGGCCGTTGGATGCTAAGTCGGAGTCATCTGTGGCATCGCTTCTTTTCTCCCGCAAAGAAAACCCTAGTGGTGGCCTTTTCCCCCTTTTGCCCCTACTTGGTCGCCAACCCTTTCCCCTCCTCCAACACTTGGCCGCCCCTCTCTCCTTTTTCCTTGGGCTGGCTGCCCTCTCCTCCCATGGCAGCCCCTCTCCACGGCTTCCTCCTCCCTCTAGATCTCCCCCCGCGCAACAAGGATCGAGAAGAGGAGCACATTGAGTTGAAGGGGAAGAGAGGATCAAGGAGATGTTCTTCCCCATCTCTTCTTGCAGAATTTCTTGGGGAAACCCTAGGTATGGATGAGATCCTTGTTCCTCCCTGTAATTATGTGCTTTTGGAGGTTGTGGATCATGGGAATTAAAGGATTAGAGGTTGGATTAGATGTGGGGTTAGGTTTTGATCTCGAATTTAGTTTTCTGCAGAATGGCAGATTCGACAGTTTCTGTTAATCCCAGTTTTCCGTGGTCTTAGAGGCCTCAAAAAAATAAAAAGTCTATATATAAGTCGTAGATAATTTGTAGATCTTTCCATGGCCGCGAAGAACACCTCAACCAGACATCAGATCAGAGAGTTATCGCAGTTTGATTATAGCAGTTTTTCAGTCTCTTAATTCTGTACAGAATCTGTTCTCTTAAGATTTAGGCAATTTTATCAACAGAATTAAACCTTAGGTTTGTAAGAAAAGATGTAGATAATTTCATAATCTTTCCAGATTGTTAAAGAGTGCATTCATATGAATTATGAAACTCCAGTTATGTTTGTTTTACTGTGGCTGTTTCTGTTAGCCTAACAGAAATGAGCGGGTCTGTTCACTGGTAGGTTTCATCAAGTAAATGGCCGAATTGGCTCTCCCAGCTATGGAGACTTTTGTAGAGGGATAAAAATTCTTACTTTCAGAAGAATTTCATGATTTTTGGTTGAGTAGTTTGTGAGATATCGAATTTTGAAAGTTAACTATGCTGCTGTCTAAAATAGATTCAGTCAGTTATCTTGTTAGATGTTTTAGAACTTATAGATGGCAGAATTTAATTATCCATCGAATACCGAAGTTGTAGAATATTTTGTGTAGATACTCATGGAGTATTTGTTTGATATCACCACTGTTATAATTTTAAAGATACAAAATTAACAAACAACATTGCTGTTGTATGGCATGTGGTTCAGAGTGGGAGGTTTTCCCCCAGGTCTTGGTTTCAGGTGTAGGATCGATTTGTTAATTGTTGGCAAATGTTTGTGAAATATTTGTACTAAGTTTTATGCCCGCTAGCAGGTGGCTACACTCCAGATCATGCCTAGTACATTTTTCTTCTTCGATGAAGGCAAGTGAATGTAGCGGTGGTTGCTTCCGTTCTGACCTGTTATTTCTATTGCCTACACTCTAATATTCAGAAGTATTGGATTCTTTCATAATTGGACTCTATGGTGATGCTTTACTTACTTGCATTATACTGATGCTCAATCATATATTGATGATGATTATGATTCGAGTATGACTCATGAGATTAATTCACACCCCTGAAGGTAAATGAAGTATTATTTGAGGTTGGTATTGTATCTGAAGGTAAATGAAGTATTATTTGAGGTTGTATTGTATGTGAAGAAAGTGAAGTATATTGATAAATGCAGCATGCCATATACATTGCATGATTCACTTGCATCTGAAGTTGGGTCGTGACCTATGGTCCGACCGTACCGGTACAACTTAGCATCGTACGTTGCCCGAGGAGGGGTACGATGCGGCTTCATACCCTTAGAGGTATGAAGGCAGATGACATATGCATTGCATTCATATGCATTCATTGAAGTGATATTTGCATATGATGTGGTTTTATACCCTCAGAGGTATGAAGACAGAGTAACTACACTTTGTGTTCCTATGCATACATTGAAGTGATATTTGTAGGTATTGTTGACGCAGGGAAGTGTTATACAAACTATTGTGGTTGTTTAAGGAAATGAGATGGTATTGGTTATATTGAGACTACTGAGTTCTATATCTACAAGAATTTCTGATCTTAATTGTGATTCTTTTAAAATGTTGATTAATTCAATTTGTGGTTTAAATATCTTGTCAAAATAATTCGCTTGCTGAGATGTTTCATCTCACTCTTGCATTACTCAATGCAGGTGCTTGTTGCTCATCAAGGGAAGTGGGAAGTAGCAGCACATCCACCTTCACTCTCATAATAACGCTGCTTAGGCGCAGTCAGGATTTAATTAGAAACTTCTTGTCAAAGGATGTTGTTTCTAACTAGTTGTGCGCACTGGTTGATTTAGTTCATGCCGTTATGGTTGTCTTTCCATTGCTAGCAGATTATTAATGTCTATTATGTTCTCTTATCATGATATCTATTTATATTTTGTTGCTTCCCCGTTTATGTAATTTTCAAAGGGGATGTTATCGAAATTTTATATATGACTGTTAGATGTGTAGTTTAGTAGCATTCTGGGTGTTTGAGGATCCTGGGGTGTTACACTATGTAATCATTACGAGTCTCGCAGTTTTGTTCTACATCTTGGAACAAATTAAATTTGGGATCTCAGATACTACAACTCCATTCATGCTTTGTGTGCAAAAGAAAATTTACTTCCTTTATTTTTCTTTAATTAACTCTTTTCTTCTATCTAGTTCTATGTCCGTGCAATCATGCTTCATTGAATGTTTTCAACCGATCCTGCGTCTACATTTTTCTCTTTACCTTTTTTCTATGTGCAACCAAGCTTTGTGGATGGATAACGTGTCGCTGCAATTTAAGCCTAGTTAGAGCACATCTACACTTTACCTTGCATTGCGAAAAACATATTCAGTTATATATTTATTTCTTCTACTTCCCTCTAGGTCCACCTTAAGGCTCATGCGCCATATTTGGTAGACCAACATTTTTTCATTTTTCCTCTGTTGTATCTAGTTTGGGGTTAGTACAACCAAGCCTTACTAGAATTGTTTTCTCGGCCCCACCTGCTTAACTTGGCATTATGAAAGAACATATTTAGTGATATATTTCTTCCTTCTAAATCTATGATGAAATTTATTACTCACTCCGACTTATTATACCATGCCTTGTAGAAAAACATGTTTGTCATATATTTATTTTTTCTACATCAAGACACCAAATTTGGAAAACTCTCATACTAATTACCTTGGTTTCTTCATGTTTCTTGTCTCTAGTTTTGTGACCATGCGATCAAAGCCTCGTTGGTTTTTTCTTGTCCCAACTTGTGTTAAACCTTGCCTTGTAGAAAAATTTCCAACGTATTTATATTCCTTCTATACATGTACGTCCCAAATTTGGAAACTCAGATACTCCAACTCCTTTTACCAGTTAGCCAAATCTGAAAAGGAAAATTTAATTCTCTCATTTTTACGTATTTCTTCGGGAATCCCTATATTAAATAATCTACCATAATAATCAACAATCTATAGGTTGAAATACATGCTATACGTTCGTGTTACCACATATGTCTTTACTTTACGTGATTAGTGTCCAGTTTGCATATGTCGGGAAGAAATCGTGAGAGTAGACACTCTTAGTTCTAAACTACAAACTTAGGTGTGTGTCCTTGCCCTTTGTGGATATGACCGACCTAAGATATAATCATGTGGTTTATATTATTTTTGAAGGAAAGTTGTTTATATGGATTACATGTGTTGTATATGTATCAAATATTGTTGCTTCTGCTTTTGATTAATGTTCTCAAGGGGATGACATAAAATCAATGCTAGCCACTCTTTCTTTCTTCTCTGACGCACCCACTTTCCACTTCATTGGGAAGAGGAAACACATAAAAAATTTCTGGACATCACCATAAAGTCCACAAAGGCCCAAAATCAACAAAACATAATAGGCCTACTCTATCGTCATGTGCTTCAGCCATAGCCCATAGCTAGGTCAACAACAGACTTTGCCAACTAGCAACTCACATGCATGACACTATTTGTTGTTGGTTAATACCACATCGCCGCCTCAAAGAGTACAACACCACCTTAAATAGGCAGTCCTGAACCCCTTAACTCGCTGAGCAAGTAGCGATTGCTTGTAACCTGAGCGGGGGCAATAAGGAAGTGTGGATGTCAATCGTGGTGCATGTGCTTGGGTCTAGTGCTACAAACTGTGGACCACCCATTCCAAGTTGTGTAGTGGGTTTCGGGTGCCTTGGCGAACACCTTTGCATCCTAACACCTAAAGTGGCGGACATTGCGTGAGGCTGGCTTCACAGAGCAGCGAGTACCGCCCGCCCCCAGCGGTAGAAGGATAATGAGCCGCTATGCTCTAGGCCAATTAGGGAACATGTGCCCTCTATGGTAGACCACTATCTTTTTGCTATTTTCCTTAACTACTTTTGTCCCTATGTAATCATTACGATTCTCGCAATTTTGTTCTACATCTTAGAACAAATTAAATTTGGGATCTCAGATACTACAACTCCATTCATGCTTAGTGTGCAAAAGAAAATTTACTTCCTTTATTTTTCTTTAACTCTTTTCTTCTATCTAGTTCTATGTCCGTGCAATCATGCCTCATTGAATGTTTTTCAACCGATGTTGCGTCTACATTTTTCTCTTCACCTTTTTTTCTATGTGCAACTAAGCCTTGTGGATGGATAACGTGTCGCTGCAATTTAAGCCTAGTTAGAGCGCATCTACACTTTACCTTGCATTGCGAAAAATATATTCAGTTATATATTTATTTCTTCTACTTCCCTCTAGGTCCACCTTAAGGCTCATGCGCCATATTTGTTAGACCAACATTTTTTCATTTTTCCTCTGTTGTATCTAGTTTGGGGCTAGTACAACCAAGCCTCGCTAGAATTGTTTTCTCGGCTCCACCTGCTTAACTTGGCATTATGAAAGAACATATTTAGTGATATATTTCTTCCTTCTAAATCTATGATGAAATTTATTACTCACTCCGACTTATTATACCATGCCTTGTAGAAAAACATGTTTGTCATATATTTATTTTTTCTACATCAAGACACCAAATTTCGAAAACTCTCATACTAATTACCTTGGTTTCTTCATGTTTCTTGTCTCAAGTTTTGTGACTATGTGACCAAAGCCTCATTGATTTTTTCTTAGCCCTACTTGTGTTAAACCTTGCCTTGTAGAATGTTTTCCCAACGTATTTATATTCCTTCTTTACATCGACGTGCCAAATTTAGAAACTCAGATACTCCAACTCCTTTTACCAGTTAGCCAAATCTGAAAAGGAAAATTTAATGCACTTGTTTTTTATGTATTTCTTCGGGAACCCCTATATTATATAATCTGCATTAATAATCAAAAATCTATAGGTTGTAGTACATGATATAAGTTCGTGTTACCACATATGTCTTTATTTCATGTGATTAGTGTGTAGTTTGCAAAAGTTGGGAAGAAATCGTGAGAGTAGACACTCTTAGTTCTATACTACAAACCTAAGAGTGTTTTCTTGCCCTTTGTGGAGTTGACCGACACATGATATAAATAATGTGCTTTATATTATTTTTTGAAGGAAAGTTGTTTATATGGATTACAAGTGTTGTATATGTATTAAATATTGTTGCTTCTTCTTTTGATTAGTGTTCTCAAGGGGATGACGTAAAATCAATGCTGGCCACTCTTTCTTTCTTCTCTGACGCACCCATCTTCCACTTCGTAGGCAAGAGGAAACACATGAAAAAAATTCACAATATCAACATAAAGTCCATAATGTCCCAAAAACAACAAAAAACAGAATAGGTCTACTCTATCCTATTGTGCTTCAACCATAGCCCACCTAGCTCGACAACAGACTTTGTCAACTAGCAGTGGTGGAAGGATAATGAACCGCTAAGCTCTAGGCCAATTAGGGCACATGTGCCCTCTCTGGTAGACCACTATATGTTTGCTATTTTTCTTATCTACTTTTGTCCCTACGTAACCATGATGAGTCTCGCAATTTTGTTCTACATCTTGGATAAAATTAAAATTGGGATCTCACATACTACAACTCCATTCATGCTAAGTGTGCAAAAGAAAATTTAGTCCCTTTATTTTTCTTTAACTCTTTACTTCTATCTAGTTCTATGTCTATGCAATCACGCCTCATTGAATGTTTTTTCTCCTAGTCCCGCGTCTACATTTCTCTCCCTATCTTTTCATGTGCAACCAAGCCTTGTGGATGGATGTCACATCTGGATTCTAGGGGTCCAAAAACTGGCCTTGAAATAATCACCAAGTGTGCTAGGAACAAGTCTCACACATATGATGACTCATGGTACAGAAACGAATGTCACATCTTTACTATATAATAGAAGTTCTGTACAAAATAGTTAAATAATTACATCATATGAAGACAACGATCCAGTAACCAAAGTTGACTGGGAGACGACAACCTAGACCTCTCTTGTTCTCATCGCAACATCCTCCATGCGCCTCATCCTGTGGTACATGTTCTTGACCTGGGGGATGTGAGTACAGCAAGGGTGAGCTCACATACGTTCATTGCTCAACAAGTTATGGGGAATAATGTGCATGAACTCACCAAATGTGGGAGCCCATGTGAAGTGTAAGGCTTACCAAAGAGGATGGTTAAAGCTGAGCATTGGTTTTAAAGTCGGTCAAAATTTTATTAGCAGTTACTAAATGTAAGTAGATACCAACCCAATTAAATAAGAGATCAAGATTAATAACAACACCCACAATGCAATGCAAATTGTAACACCCCAGGTGTTACTATGGCCATGGCACATCTATGCACTAATGATTGTGATCACATGTGGAAGAAACTTGAGGAGAAGAGCATAAAAACTTTGGAGACCATGTTTTACCCAAGAATGTGAATGACCAAAAGCATTACCCAAGCTTTTGTACAATTATCACCTTGGGCAAGAGGGGAATAAACCCTAGACCCCTCTTGAGCCCCTATCTCCTAAAACCTTGGTTGAAGGGGGGGGAGATTAAGCAAATGTGCAAATCATGACCTAACCTTTGGCCAAAGTTAAGTAACATCTTAATCTACAAATATAGAGAGGAAACATTGCAAAAAGACCCCTTAAGAAACCCCAAATCCATTCCTTAAATAGAGAGAGAGCTAGAGCTCTCTAATTCTCTCTAAGTCAAATTTTTAACCCTAATCTAAAGATCAGACGTGTTCACTTAGTAAATGGCACCAAAACCACTTGGTCTAAATACCAAAAATGTGCCAAACCACCTAAGGCACCCCCTAGAAAAATTTGAACCCAAGTCAAACTCATTTGACATGTCTTGGCATCACTTTTGTCGCGAAGTGGGCAGGGAGACAAGCCAGATTTGGCGTCCGCATATCTTCTGACCTAGGGCTTATCTTCCCTTGGAACTCACATACAAGAGATAGCCATAGGTGCCAGGAAGAGGTCTGCGCCGGATTTTTGCCAAGATTCGCACGTTTGCGATCTCAGCAAGCTTTTGAACACGGGCAGATGAACACCTCCACGTGTTCGACGCGTTCTGGGCGTGCTAGAGCACGCCCACGCCCGACCCCGCGCGCCCCGCGCCATGCCAAGCCGTGCTCGCGTCTCCTGCTCGCGCCTGCGCCTATAAATCACCCTCAGGCGTCGACCGCACTCCTCCGCGCACGCTCGACCTCACCGGAGCCCGAAACCACCGGCGTTTGCCCCGCGCACGACGTGCCCGCGGCCACCCGAGCCCCTGCCACCGTAGACCGGCCAACAGAGCCTTTCCCAGCCACGCCCGACCCTTGGAAGAGACTGTGCACGCCTCGGTGAAGCTCCCCGAGCAAGGAATCGGACTTTGCTTCGCCGGAGAAGCCAGTCCACGGTCGTCGGACTTCGCCCGACCGCTGGTGAACGTAGACCGGGTAAATCTCTGCCCCATTCTTCGATTCCTTGTGCACATAGCCTCTACGTCACCCCGTGGAGCTCATCGTGCCATTTGATTGAACTAGATCGCCGTGGTTCAGCCAGAACACCCACCGCCGACGAGATCACCCGCCTGCGCTCGTGGACCGGACAATTCCGGCCACCTCCGCCGTCGAGCCGTACACCGCTGTGACCGCCAGGACCTCCCGGAGCCAACCCCGCCCCTCGCCGGACCTCTCTCGCCGCCGGTAAGCCGCGCCGCCCTTTTCTTTCCCACAGGTACTATTTGCATTAGGGGAAGGACCTCGGGGAAGTGAAAGGGAAATGTGCCTTTGAGCCATTTCTAAGTATTTTGGTGATTGAGTGCAAACACAAGTGCTTAAATGTGAATCTATGCCCATGGATGAACAAAGTGCAAATCACAAGTAAAGGTATGTTTCTAAGCCTTAGTACATTGGTTTTGTGTACTAATATACTTGTCTAAGTGTTAGAAACAGAAAGAAGAAGAAAAGAAAAGAGGTGAAAAGGACTTGGCTGTGTACAGCCAAGACTCAGTTCGGTCTGGGGCACCGGACTGTCCGGTGGTGCACCGGACAGTGTCCGGTGCGCCAGGCTGCCTCGGGCGAAGAGGCCACTCTCGGGAAATTGCCGACGGCGTACGGCTATAATTCACCGGACTGTCCGGTGTGCACCGGACTGTCCGGTGAGCCAACGGTCGGCCGGGCCAACGGTCGGCCGCGCGATCTGCGCGAGACACGTGGCCGAGCCAACGGTCGGGAGAGGGCATCGGACTGTCCGGTGTGCACCGGACATGTCCGGTGCGCCAGATCTGCAACGGTCGGCAACGGTCGACTGTGCTGTTCAAGGAAATAAATCGGGCACCGGACAGTGTCCGGTGTGCACCGGACTGTCCGGTGCACCCGACGACAGAAGGCAAGGATGGCCTTCCAGATTTGCTCTCAACGGCTCCCAGCTGCCTTGGGGCTATAAAAGAGACCCCTAGGCGCATGGAGAAGACAACCAAGCAACCTTAGAGCATTCTTGATCATCCACACTCAGTCTTTGCGCATTCGTTTGTCTTTCTAAGTGATTCGAGCTTCGTTCTAGTGAGAACTTTGAGATAGTCTCTTGAGCTCGATTCTTGGCAGTGTGCGTGCGCATTTTGCTGTGGATTTGTGTGTGTTGCTTCTCTCCCTTACTCCGTGCTTCTTTGTGAACTTCTAGTGTAAGGGTGAGAGACTCCAAGTTGTGGAGATTCCTCGCAAACGCGATAAGAAAAGAAAAGCAAGAACACCGTGGTATTCAAGTTGATCATTGGATCACTTGAGAGGAGTTGAGTGCAACTCTCGTCCGTTGGGACGCCACAACGTGGAGTAGGCAAGTTTTGTACTTGGCCGAACCACGGGATAACCACCGTGTCATCTCTGTGATTGAATTCTTGTGGTTATTGTGTTTTGACTCCTCTCTAGCCACTTGGCAATTATTGTGCTAACAATTAACCAAGTTTTTGTGGCTATAAGTTTAAGTTTTACAGGATCACCTATTCACCCCTCCTCTAGGTGCTCTCAATTGGTATCAGAGCCGTTCCCTTCAAGAAGGGACTAATCGCCCGAAGAGATGGATCCTAAGGGGAAGGGAATCGTGATCAACGACAAGGAAAAGGAGTCCTTCGTCAACGAGCCGAAGGATGACAAGCCTACTGACTCGGGCTCGGGCCACAAGCGTAAAGATGGGAAGAAGAAGAAGACAAGGCGCATCAAGGAGATCGTCTACTACGACGATAGCGATGAGTCGACTTCTTCGCAAAAGGACGACGACAACGACTACAGGAAGACGGTCAATTCAAACTTTTCATTTGATTATTCTCGTATTCCACATAGTTCGAATTCGCATTTGCTTTCCATTCCTCTTGGCAAACCTCCACACTTCGATGGGGAAGACTACGGATTTTGGAGTCACAAAATGCGTAGTCACTTATTCTCTCTCCATCCAAGCATATGGGAGATTGTAGAGAATGGAATGAAATTTGATAGCTCGGATAGCCCTATGCTTATAAATGAACAAATCCATAGAAATGCACAAGCTACTACTGTTCTATTAGCATCTTTGTGCAGGGAAGAGTACAATAAGGTGAGCGGCTTGGACAACGCCAAGCAGATATGGGACACCCTCAAAATCTCTCACGAGGGGAACGACATCACCATGCTCACTAAAATGGAGTTGGTGGAGGGCGAGCTTGGACGATTCGCAATGATAAGGGGAGAAGAGCCAACCCAAACTTACAACAGGCTGAAGACCCTTATCAACAAAATAAGGAGCTACGGAAGCACGCAATGGACGGATCACGACGTCGTCCGCCTAATGCTAAGGTCATTTACCGTTCTTGATCCTCATCTCGTGAACAATATTCGTGAGAATCCCAGGTACACGAAAATGACGCCCGAGGAGGTACTCGGAAAATTCGTAAGCGGGCGGATGATGATCAAGGAGGCAAGATACGTGGACGACGCCTTGAATGGACCGATCAACGAGCCTCAACCCCTTGCTCTCAAGGCAACAAGAAGCAAGGAGGCGCTACCTAGCAGGGTGGCACAAATTGAGGCGGCTGGACTTAATGATGAAGAGATGGCCCTCATCATCAAAAGATTCAAGACGACGCTTAAAGGTCGCAAGGGACAGCCAAGCAAGACCAAAGCCAAGGGGAAGCATTCGTGCTTCAAATGCGGTAAGCTTGGTCATTTTATTGCTAACTGTCCCGACAATGATAGTGATCAGGACCAAGGGAACAAGAGGGAGAAGAAGAAGAATTATAAGAAGGCAAAGGGCGAGGCTCATCTTGGCAAGGAGTGGGATTCGGACTGCTCCTCGTCTGACTCCGACAATGAGGGACTCGCCGCCACTGCATTCAACAAATCATCCCTCTTTCCCAACGAGCGTCACACTTGCCTCATGGCAAGAGAGAAGAAGGTAATCACTCATAATGATGTCACTTATGATTCTTCTAGTGACGATGAGTCTAGTGATGATGAAATAGATTATTCTAGTTTGTTCAAGGGATTGGATAGAAATAAAATTGATAAAATCAATGAATTGATTGATGCCTTGAATGAAAAGGATAGGCTTTTAGAAAAGCAAGAGGATTTGTTGTATGATGAACATGATAAGTTTGTAGAGGCACAAAAATCCTATGCTTTAGAAGTTAAAAGAAATGAAGTGCTTTCTAGTGAATTATCTTCTTGTCATGAAAACATTGCTACTTTAAAGAGTGTTAATGTTGACTTAAATGCTAAACTAGAAGTAGCTAGTAAATCAACATCATGTGTAGAAATTGTTGAAACGTGCACTAGGTGTAAAGATCTTAATGTTGATGCTGGTAGTAAACATCTAGTTTCAATTTCTAAATTGAATGATGAAGTGGCTAGTCTTAATGCTCAACTTAAGGCTAGCAAAAGCGAATTTGATAAGCTAAAATTTGCAAGGGATGCCTACACGATTGGTAGACACCCCTCAATTAAGGATGGACTTGGCTACAAAAGGGAAGCCAAGAACTTGACAAGCCATAAGGCTCCCATTCCCGCTAAGGAGAAAGGGAAGGCCCCTATGGCTACTAGTGCTAAAAAGAACCATGCCTTTTTGTATAATGATAGAAGACAAACTAGGAGTTATAATGCTTACAATGATTTTTCCCATACTATGTTTGCTTCTAGTTCTTCATATGTGCATGATAGAAATGTTGGTAGAAGGAATGTTGTTCATAATCTGCCTAGAAGAAATGTTGTTAATGCTCATAGGAAAGTTCATGGACCTTCTACAATTTATCATGCCCTAAATGCTTCCTTTGCTATTTGTAGAAAGGATAGGAAGATAGTTGCTAGGAAGTTAGGGGCAAAATGCAAGGGAGACAAAACTTGCATTTGGGTCCCTAAGGATATTTGCACTAACCTTGTAGGACCCAACAAGAGTTGGGTACCTAAGTCCCAAGCCTAAATTTGCCTTGCAGGTTTATGCATCCGGGGGTTCAAGCTGGATTAT
This sequence comes from Zea mays, assembly GCF_902167145.1. Classification (NCBI taxonomy): domain Eukaryota; kingdom Viridiplantae; phylum Streptophyta; class Magnoliopsida; order Poales; family Poaceae; genus Zea; species Zea mays. The sequence goes on along the minus strand of NC_050105.1, from coordinate 108,944,383 downwards.
CGACAGCGGATGCACAAACCATATGACGGGGGAGAAGAAGATGTTCACCTCCTATGTCAAGAATAAGGATTCCCAAGATTCAATTATATTCGGTGACGGGAATCAAGGCAAGGTAAAAGGGCTAGGTAAAATTGCAATCTCCAATGAGCATTCTATCTCTAATGTGTTTCTAGTGGAGAGTCTTGGATATAACTTGCTATCTGTTAGTCAATTATGTCATATGGGATATAACTGTCTATTTACAAATGTAGATGTGTCTGTCTTTAGAAGAAGTGATGGTTCACTAGCTTTTAAGGGTGTATTAGACGGCAAACTTTATTTAGTTGATTTTGCAAAAGAAGAGGCCGGTCTAGATGCATGCTTAATAGCTAAGACTAGCATGGGCTGGCTGTGGCATCGCCGCTTAGCACATGTGGGGATGAAGAACCTTCACAAGCTTCTAAAGGGAGAACACGTGATAGGTTTGACTAACGTGCAATTCGAAAAAGATAGACCTTGTGCAGCATGTCAAGCAGGTAAACAGGTGGGAGGAGCACATCACAGCAAGAATGTGATGACCACTTCAAGACCCCTGGAGTTACTACATATGGACCTCTTCGGACCCGTCGCCTATCTGAGCATAGGAGGAAGTAAGTATGGTTTAGTTATTGTTGATGATTTTTCCCGCTTCACTTGGGTATTCTTTTTGCAGGATAAGTCTGAAACCCAAGGGACCCTCAAGCGCTTCCTCAGGAGAGCTCAAAATGAGTTTGAGCTCAAGGTGAAGAAGATAAGGAGCGACAACGGGTCCGAGTTCAAGAACCTTCAAGTGGAGGAGTTCCTTGAGGAGGAAGGGATCAAGCACGAGTTCTCCGCTCCCTACACACCACAGCAAAATGGTGTGGTAGAGAGGAAGAACAGGACGCTAATCGATATGGCGAGGACGATGCTTGGAGAATTCAAGACCCCCGAGCGTTTCTGGTCGGAAGCTGTGAACACGGCTTGTCACGCCATCAACAGGGTCTACCTTCACCGCCTCCTCAAGAAGACTTCGTATGAGCTACTAACCGGTAACAAACCCAATGTATCTTACTTTCGTGTATTTGGGAGCAGGTGCTACATTCTAGTGAAGAAGGGTAGAAATTCTAAATTTGCTCCTAAAGCTGTAGAAGGGGTTTTATTAGGTTATGACTCAAATACAAAGGCGTATAGAGTCTTCAACAAATCATCGGGTTTGGTTGAAGTCTCTAGCGACGTTGTATTTGATGAGACTAATGGCTCTCCAAGAGAGCAAGTTGTTGATTGTGATGATGTAGATGAAGAAGATGTTCCGACGGCCGCTATACGAACCATGGCGATTGGAGAAGTGCGGCCACAGGAACATGATGTACGAGATCAACCTTCTTCCTCAACAACAGTGCTTCCCCCACCCCAAGACGATGAACAGGTTCATCAAAAGGAGGCGTGTGATCAAGGGGGAGCACAAGATGATCACGTGATGGAGGAAGAAGCACAACCAGCACCTCCAACCCAAGTTCGAGCGATGATTCAAAGGGATCATCCCGTCGACCAAATTTTGGGTGACATTAGCAAGGGAGTAACTACTCGATCTCGATTAGTTAATTTTTGTGAGCATTACTCCTTTGTCTCTGCTAGTGAACCTTTCAGGGTAGAGGAGGCCTTGCTAGATCCGGATTGGGTATTGGCCATGCAGGAGGAACTCAACAACTTCAAGCGCAATGAAGTTTGGACACTGGTGCCTCGTCCCAAGCAAAATGTTGTGGGAACCAAGTGGGTGTTCCGCAACAAACAGGACGAGCACGGGGTGGTGACGAGGAACAAGGCTCGACTTGTGGCAAAAGGTTATGCCCAAGTCGCAGGTTTGGACTTTGAGGAGACATTTGCTCCTGTGGCTAGGCTAGAATCAATTCGTATCTTGCTAGCATATGCCGCTCACCATTCTTTCAGGTTGTTCCAAATGGATGTGAAGAGCGCTTTCCTCAACGGGCCAATCAAGGAGGAGGTGTACGTAGAGCAACCCCCTGGCTTCGAGGATGAACGGTACCCCGACCACGTGTGTAAGCTCTCTAAGGCGCTTTATGGACTTAAGCAAGCCCCAAGAGCATGGTATGAATGCCTTAGAGATTTCTTAATTGCTAATGCTTTCAAGGTTGGGAAAGCTGATCCAACTCTTTTTACAAAGACATGTGATGGTGATTTGTTTGTGTGCCAAATTTATGTCGATGACATAATATTTGGCTCTACTAATAAAAAGTCTTGTGAAGAGTTTAGCAGGGTGATGACGCAGAAATTCGAGATGTCAATGATGGGCGAGTTGAACTACTTCCTTGGGTTCCAAGTGAAGCAACTCAAGGACGGCACCTTCATCTCCCAAACGAAGTACACGCAAGATCTGCTAAAGCGGTTTGGGATGAAGGACGCCAAGCCCGCAAAGACTCCGATGGGGACCGACGGACACACCGACCTCAACAAAGGAGGTAAGTCCGTTGATCAAAAAGCATACCGGTCAATGATAGGGTCATTACTTTACTTATGTGCTAGTAGACCGGATATTATGCTTAGCGTATGCATGTGTGCTAGATTTCAATCCGATCCTAAGGAGTGTCACTTAGTGGCGGTGAAGCGAATCCTTAGATATTTAGTTGCTACGCCTTGCTTCGGGCTCTGGTATCCCAAGGGGTCTACCTTTGACCTAATTGGATATTCAGACTTCGACTATGCTGGATGTAAGGTCGATAGGAAGAGTACATCGGGGACGTGCCAATTTTTAGGAAGGTCCCTGGTGTCGTGGAACTCTAAGAAACAAACTTCCGTTGCCCTATCCACCGCTGAGGCCGAGTATGTTGCCGCAGGACAGTGTTGCGCGCAACTACTTTGGATGAGGCAAACCCTCAGGGACTTTGGCTACAATCTGAGCAAAGTCCCACTCCTATGTGATAATGAGAGTGCTATCCGCATGGCGGAAAATCCTGTTGAGCACAGCCGCACAAAGCACATAGACATCCGGCATCACTTTCTGAGAGACCACCAGCAAAAGGGAGATATCGAAGTGTTTCATGTTAGCACCGAGAACCAGCTAGCCGATATCTTTACCAAGCCTCTAGATGAGAAGACCTTTTGCAGGCTGCGTAGTGAGCTAAATGTCTTAGATTCACGGAACTTGGATTGAATTGTAGCATACATGTGTTTATGCCTTTGATCATGTTCATTCTGCATTTTGTTGCTTATTGTGGTGCTCAAGTTGTACAAACACTCCCCGGACCTCACAAGTCCGTTGCAAAGTGATGCACATGTTTAGGGGGAGATGTGTTACAACTTGACCCTTTGAGACTAACTATATGCTTGAGTTTGCTTGATTTAGTCTCGAAGGAGAATTGAAAGGGAAAAGGTGGACTTGGACCATGAAAGACTTCCACTGCACTCCGATGAGAGGGTAACTTATTCCAAGTTCATCTCATGAACTCTTATTGCCATTTGCTCTTAAGTGAAGATTTTGGTGAGGCAATGGGGTTAGAAGGCCAAAATTGATCCCGTTTTGGTGCTTGGTGCCAAAGGGGGAGAAAATAAAGGCCAAAGCAATAAATGGATCAACTACCACTTGAGAAATTTTGAAAATAGTAGAATAGAGCTTTTGGTTTGTCAAAACTCTTGTAGTGTCTCTTTTGTCAAATGTTGGCTTCTTGTGGGGAGAAGTGTTGATTATGGGAAATAGGGGGAGTTTTTGAAATCCTTGATCAATCTCTTTTGGAATGACTCTCTTTATGCTTCAACATGTGTGTTTGACTTAGAGATAGAGATTTGAGTTTGATTTGCAAAAACAAACCAAGTGGTGGCAAAGAATGATCCATATATATGCCAAATCAAATTTATTTCATTTGAAGTGATTTTGCACTCGTTCTAGTTGCTTTATGTTGTGTTGGCATAAATCACCAAAAAGGGGGAGATTGAAAGGGAAATGTGCCTTTGAGCCATTTCTAAGTATTTTGGTGATTGAGTGCAAACACAAGTGCTTAAATGTGAATCTATGCCCATGGATGAACAAAGTGCAAATCACAAGTAAAGGTATGTTTCTAAGCCTTAGTACATTGGTTTTGTGTACTAATATACTTGTCTAAGTGTTAGAAACAGAAAGAAGAAGAAAAGAAAAGAGGTGAAAAGGACTTGGCTGTGTACAGCCAAGACTCAGTTCGGTCTGGGGCACCGGACTGTCCGGTGGTGCACCGGACAGTGTCCGGTGCGCCAGGCTGCCTCGGGCGAAGAGGCCACTCTCGGGAAATTGCCGACGGCGTACGGCTATAATTCACCGGACTGTCCGGTGTGCACCGGACTGTCCGGTGAGCCAACGGTCGGCCGGGCCAACGGTCGGCCGCGCGATCTGCGCGAGACACGTGGCCGAGCCAACGGTCGGGAGAGGGCACCGGACTGTCCGGTGTGCACCGGACATGTCCGGTGCGCCAGATCTGCAACGGTCGGCAACGGTCGACTGTGCTGTTCAAGGAAATAAATCGGGCACCGGACAGTGTCCGGTGTGCACCGGACTGTCCGGTGCACCCGACGACAGAAGGCAAGGATGGCCTTCCAGATTTGCTCTCAACGACGCACAGAAGGCAAGGATAGTCTCTTGAGCTCGATTCTTGGCAGTGTGTGTGCGCATTTTGCTGTGGATTTGTGTGTGTTGCTTCTCTCCCTTACTCCGTGCTTCTTTGTGAACTTCTAGTGTAAGGGTGAGAGACTCCAAGTTGTGGAGATTCCTCGCAAACGCGATAAGAAAAGAAAAGCAAGAACACCGTGGTATTCAAGTTGATCATTGGATCACTTGAGAGGAGTTGAGTGCAACTCTCGTCCGTTGGGACGCCACAACGTGGAGTAGGCAAGTTTTGTACTTGGCCGAACCACGGGATAACCACCGTGTCATCTCTGTGATTGAATTCTTGTGGTTATTGTGTTTTGACTCCTCTCTAGCCACTTGGCAATTATTGTGCTAACAATTAACCAAGTTTTTGTGGCTATAAGTTTAAGTTTTACAGGATCACCTATTCACCCCCCCTCTAGGTGCTCTCAGGAAGAAGGAAAGGTCGGGGGGATTTTTGAACTGTCAGTGACTCAGGGGAATAGTGGCACAGGGGTAGATTTGAGTGTGTTGATTTGGATTAAACCTAGGGTCCTCGGTGTAAACTGTTTTTCCAGTAAACCTTTTTAACAATCTGATTTAAATTCAAACAGAACTTGAAAAATTCATAACTTCTGTTTTGTTCACCCAAATCGAGTCAAATCAATTTTGCCAGATCTTAAATAATGTAGACTACTTAAGAAAAATATGAAACCCCTAAGTGTTACAGAGAACTTTAAAGTTTTGATTTAAATAATTAACTGGTCAAAAGCTAAAAGAAATAAGGAAAAATAGCTATACTATTTGACTGAGGTTAAGAAAATTTATAGAAGTACTTAATCACCTACTAACCTGTTTAAAAATGATAAACCCCTCTGTATACCCCATTAAGGTAGAGTTTGCCATTTAAATCACCTTATGCTCAAAGTTCAAGAAAATAGAAAAGGTAATTTAAATAAAGAACCAGTGAGCACCCACATTTTTGTTAGTTTACTTATTCAGTATAGTTCACTAGAAAAATTTATTATACTCTGGTTTAGTATAAAATAATTGGGATACCTTTTATTTTAAGAAAACAAGGAAAACTTAGAAAAAACCTAGAAAAATAACCCCAAGGTGAAAACACCCCAACCCTTGCGATAATTAATGTTTTGTTATTAAGAACATAGGAAAAATATGAAATCTGTTGTTTGACATTTTTCAAATAACAAGATAGTAGAAAGTGCCTTTTTGACATTAAACTTTAGAAAATCACAACTAAATAACCACCAAATAACCTTCTGTGATTTTTGGCACAAAAACTTGTGATTACTGTTAGATACCAGCAAAAATGACCCTTAGGACAGAACCCACCCCTAGTTAAGAGTTGTAGTGCAAAGTGACCCCCTTTGCCCAACTTTTGTTATTTTTGTCCAAAGAATACTCTATTTATTCTGGACCTCAAGTTCCTAGGACAGACTACAGGGGCCAATAGTAGTCTACTGTAAATTTTTCAGGATTTTTGCAATAGGTTAAATCACTGTTGTAGTTCAAACCCAACCTAGAATTCATAAATAGAAAAAGAAAGAGGAAATTAACAATGAGAGTAATGTCATTCTAACCCAACCAGCAAAATCCGTTAAAAAGTCTACTAAAACATCTAAGGGAAATCCAAGTTACAAATCCACTATGCTTATCCCTAACAAAACCCAAACCTAGATTGATAAGCATAAACCACTAAAGAGCAACGTATGACCAGAAAAACCTAAGTTACTAACTAACTTAGTTTTTCTTCATTTAGCATAATGTTTGTTAAATCCTGCATAATCATGACATACATATTCCTATTCATTGCATTCGATAGATTACAACCTCGCTGACGGAGAGTACGTCCTCGTGCCGGAGCAAGGAGCTGCTCAGGAGGTAGCCCCGGATCCAGCACCAGAGCCTGCACCAGAGGATCTGCCTGCCCCAGCTTTGGAAGGCAAGCCCCGGTTTATGCATAACCTGTTTATTATGCTATTTTACTACACTTAATGATTGTAGGATTGAATGTGCACTTAAGTGTAGGAGTTGTTTGAAACCCTAGTTGCATGATCTCAGGAATCCCATTGAGATAAATACTAGTATGCTAAGCCGAGTAACTGCTTTATTAATTAGGGATTTCGGTAGAAGTCGAGTGATTTTTCTAGCACTCACGCAAGGTCAGGACTTGGTTGTATCCACTTTCATAGCATAATGATGTTGGCCTGTGAACAACAATCCATGGGGATTGGTTGTCTACGAGGTGGTTGGAATAAGGATTAAGGTGTGGTACCGTGTGTCAAGCGTTTGAACGTACTAAGCACATGCCGAGAAATATGGTAAATCGGTAAGCCTAGTACCTGAGTGAACCTGGCAGTGGACATATCCCCTCACGCGACCTGAGACGTGGTCTCCTATTCCGGTTATGGTGGGTACAAGTGCGGTCACTACACGACGGCAGTCGGGGTCAGTGAGGCATTGTACGCCAAGGCGGTGAGCCCTGATCTGCTGACAGGGAATCGATGGGGACGGTTGATGTGTGTGGGGACGGAGTGCCTCACCACGTCGTGTGTTTAGGTTTACCTTGCAAGGATAAAACTCGATTCGAATCGTCTGCTTCTCGCAGCTAATGAGACTGCTTGATCCATGCTGCTACATTGAGTAACAAGTGGAAATGAGATGACTTGGCAAAAGTTGTTGATTGCTAAATGTTTGATACCATGTATGATTAGATAGGTATACATTTAGTCTTAAGAGAGTCACACTTAAACTTGACAAAGCTAAAACTTGAATTTTAGACTCAGCTAGTGCTTTTGGCAACCAAACCCCACAGCCAAACAGCTGCATGTCTAGATGTAGAGGAGTAGACTCCTCACACCGGGTAAGTCTAGCTGAGTATTAGTATACTCAGCCTTGCTTGTGGCATAATTTTACAGGTTCCTTGGAGGACATGGTTGCTGGAGTGACTTGGCCGTCCATCTTGCCACCGGGTTGGACTGTCGAGTGGGACCCCGCCTCGGCTGAGGAGGAGCATGAGGAGTGATGGGACAGGCTTCCCCATCTCTCTGTTTAATTATTGTTAGTTTTATTCCGCTGCAGTTCGAACAATGATGACTACTTTTGCTAAAACTCCAATAATGATGTAATAAGTCTAACACTCTTTAATGTATGGTTTTATGCTTTATTGTATTTGCTCTGTGACTCACCATCGAGTGAGATTGTGGTACTTGATCCTGTCAGTGGCCTCGTCGGACTAGATCTGAGGGATTGATGGGTTATTCCCATTTAAGTGTGGTCTAGCCTCTAAGGCGGGACTTAGGCACTTAAGTTGGAATAATTCGGGCAGTTCCGCCACAGCTGGTATCGGAGCTTGTACCACCACAGAGGAATCAATAAACTATAAATACCATCCTTTTCCAAAGTAAAACTTGATAGAAACAATTGTTGGATAGATCGTAGGACGATCAGGATAGACCTAGGACGTGAAGCCTTAGGATGATAGGGGGTAGCTAGGTGGCTAATTGAGTAAGCACTACAGGCTACTATAAGGGATGGGAGTTCCTCCCTATTCTCTCTAAGTGGATGTGAGGTCGTTTAGGACGAGCATGCATGCATTATTAATTAAACTATTAAATAATTGGGTAAGAACTTTAATACAAAATAATGACAAACTAAGCACCCCAGTACCACTGTCGTAATTATAGAGAGGCTGAGTTGTGATCCCTTTTTCTTTTTATAATTCTTTTTCTTTTACTTACGCTTAACCATACACAGATGACTTCTCACGGATCATCGGACGAAGGGAATGCACAGTCCCACACTGACGGGCTTGCACGAGAGGGTTTTCCCCGTATTTTGTGGGAGGTACTTCAGGGGGCTGGTTACACGACGCCTCCTCAGTACGCGGTGCAGCAGTTCGAAAAGCACCGAGTGCCCCGGTGTAGGGTGAGGATGACCCTAGAGCCTCATCCCCTGCAGCCAGGCTGGCGTTCGCTAGACTCTGAGTCCTTTGGATACCGGGCTGAGGATACGATCGAGGTGATTGCCCTTCACGGACTGACCACCTTCTGCGGATTCCACCCCTTGGAGCTGTCCATTCACCCCATTGGCTTGTTCCCCGCTGAGAGGGAGGACGACCCAATGTGGAAGGACCGAGTGGAGCATGCCAAGGACATCTGGGCTATCTACCCAGGCCAGACTGCTCACTTGATGGTGCGGTGCATGAATGCCCTGTATCGTCTGCAAGTGATGCATGGTGAGGCAATGTCTCATCTGATGGCATTGTTGGAGGCAACTAAGATCACCTTGGATAACAGAGAGGAGCTTGTGGTTGACTTATCCGCTGAGATGGTGGAAAAGGACTTACAGGTGGAGCAACTGTCAAATGAGATCCAAGAGCTTGAGGAACTAGTGGGAACCAGGGAGAACACCATCGAGGTTCTCGAGGATCAGCTTATCAACACTCAGCAGCAACTTGCGGAGGCTAACGAGCACCTGGATATGCATCACCAGGAGATCCAGGATTTGGAGGCCAACGAGGATGTCGACATCGAGGGAGGAGAGGAGCCTGCCTCCAGCTTGGACACTGCTGGCTCAGGGAGACCACCTTCCCCCGAGTCGAGTGTTGCCTCGTCTGCTCACTAGGTCGCAGAGATAGAGTTAGAAGTCGATGAGGGTAGAACTCCTCGAAGCTAGCTTAGCTTTTGCACCCTTGGGGTACTAGGCTAGATAGAGTTGAGTCTTTTGGGGTATTGATGTAATCGCGATGAACTCTTTTGGAAGCATGGTTGATAAATGACGTCAGTCTTAATTTAAGAAGAAAAGTTTATGCCATGTGAAATCTTTTGTGATTATGTAAGAATCTATCGATTTCGCCTTTGACTCTTTCGCCGCGATTGAACCTTGAACCTCAAAGTTGTATTATTGAAAATATATGTGATTTTTCAGATGGCCGGGAGAGCATGTCGTGGTCAAAATGAGCGAGTTCCTCCACCACCGCCACCGCCTCCTACTCTGTAGGAGCTAATGGCTCAGCAGAATGAGATCTTGAGACAGCTAGCTCAGCGTCAGCCACCACCTCAGCACTATGGTGGTGGTGATCATCAGCGTCACCCCGCGGCAGCCACCTACCAGGAGTTCCTCAGTACCCAGCCACCATTGTTCACCAGGGCAGAGGACCCACTTGATGTGGATGTATGGTTGAGAGTGGTGGAATCCAAATTCCCGCTACTCCATGGAGTTTGTTCAGAGGTCACTAAGGTCAGGTTCGCCACCCAGTAGCTTCACGGTCCCGCGCGGACATGGTGGGACCATTTTCTTGCTATGCAGCCAGATGACCGAGAGGTGGAATGGAGAGAGTTCAAGGCAGCTTTTAGGGGACAGGTTCAGGAGGGGGCTCAGCACTAAGCTCCGTGACCGTCTCAACACAGTCAGGGCCAACAGCTATAATGAGTTAGTCAACATGGCCATTTCTCAGGAGGACTGTATCACAGCTCGTCAAGCAGAGAAGAAGAGGAAGACCACTGTGGCAGGACCTTCAGCTCAGCCACAGCGCTTCAGGATCGTGTCTGACACTCAGAACAGAGGATCTCAGCAGCAGCAAGGGCGATGGGTGATCCGACCACAGCAGCAGCAGCAGCAGGCACCCAACCGCACTTAGTTTCCAGCTCAGAGGAACAATCAACAGCAGCAGCAATATCGTCAGGCAAATGACAACAGGTGTTTCACTTGTGGTAACACCGGACATTATGCCAAGAATTGCCCCAGAAACTAGCAGAGGTAGGGACAGAATGTTAATCAGAACCAAGGCAAGAGGCAGAAGGTGCAAGTGAGGCAAGGCAGGCTGAACTTCACCACCATGGTTGATATTCTAGAGGGAGCACCTGTCATGACTGGTATCTTTACAGTTCTGAATTATATGGCTATTATTATCTTCGATTCTGGTGCATCACATAGTTTTATCAGTACCAAATTTAGTGCCAAGTGTCAATTACCTTTTCACCACACCAATGGGGGTATTACAATTTCCACACCAGGAGGCAGGGTTGCCACCTACCAAATCAACAAGAATGTGCCTATAAAGTTTGGTAGCCTAATAATCAAAACCAACCTCCTCATTTTGGGTTTAGATAGCGTGGATATCATATTGGGAACTGACTGGTTGACCAAACATCAGGCAGTGATTAATATTGCAGCTAGGGCCATTGAAGTGCACTCACCGACCTGTGGTGAAACCACATTATATTTGCCCGACCAGGGTTGTACCCGTTCTTGTGCCTTCATTATGATAGAGTCCCCAGTGGAAAGGATCCCAGTGGTCCGTGACTACCAAGATGTTTTTCCGGACGAATTGCCAGGGATGCCACCTGATAGAGACATTGAGTTCGCAATTGAATTGCAACCCGGGACCGCTCCTATCTCCAAGAGACCCTATAGGATATGCCTTCAGCAGAATTGGCAGAATTAAAGAAGCAACTGCAAGAGTTGTTGGACAAGGGGTTCATTCGCCCAAGTACTTCACTGTGGGGATGTCCGGCCTTATTTGTGAAGAAAAAGGATGAGAGTTTGAGAATGTGTGTTGATTACCGCCCTCTCAATGCGATGACCATCAAGAACAAATACCCACTGCCCCGCATTGATGTTTTGTTTGATCAGTTGGTGGGAGCCAAGGTTTTCTCCAAGATAGACCTTCGCTCGGGCTACCATCAGATCAAGATCCGTGCCAGTGATATTCCAAAGACTGCTTTCTCTACCAGATATGGGCTCTATGAGTTCTTGGTGATGTCTTTTGGGCTGACCAATGCCCCGACTTATTTCATGTACCTGATGAACTCAGTATTCATGCCAGAGATGGACAAATTTGTCGTGGTTTTCATTGATGATATCCTGGTCTATTCCAAGAATAAAGACGAGCATACTGAGCATCTGCACATCGTGCTTCAGCAACTGCACGATCATCGTCTTTATGCTAAGTTGTCTAAATGTGAATTCTGGCTGAGAGAAATTAAATTCTTGGGTCACACAATTTCTTAGAATGGGATATCAGTTGATCCTGAGAAGGTACAAGAAGTAATGGATTGGAAACCTCCTACTACAGTGAGGCAGATTCAGAGTTTTCTGGGATTGGCAGGGTATTATCGACGATTCATTCTGGATTTCTCCAGAATTGCCAAGCCAATGACTGAACTGTTGAAGAAGGGAGTCAAGTATAATTGGAGCCAGAAGTGTGAAGATGCCTTCCATACACTAAGGCAACACTTGACAACAGCCCCAGTGCTAGCTCAACCTGACAACACCAAGCCCTTTGAAGTGTATTGCGATGCTTCCGGTACTAGATTGGGATGTGTCTCAATGCAAGACAACAGATGTCGGCGACCATAATTAGGGGTACCCCCAAGGCTCCTAATCTCATCTGGTAACCCCCATCAGCACAAAGCTGCAAAGGCCTGATGGGCGCGATTAAGGTCAAGGCTCAGTCCACTCAAGGGACACGATCTCGCCTCACCTGAGCCCAGCCTTGGGCAAAGGCAGCCGACCCCGGAGGATTCACGTCTCGCCCGAGGGCCCCCTCAAGCGACGGACACACCTTCGACTCGCCCGAGGCCCAGTCTTCACGGAGAAGCAACCTTGGCCAGATCGCCACGCCAACCGACCATATCACAGGAGCATTTAATGCAAGGGTCGACTGACACCTTATCCTGACACGCGCTCCTCAGTCGACAGAGCCGAAGTGACCGCAGTCACTTCGCCGCTCCACTGACCGACCTGATAGGAAAACAGCGCCGCCTGCCCCGCTCTGACTGTTGTGCCACTCGATAGAGTGAGGCTGACAGCAGCTAAGTCCAGTCTTGGGCGCCATGGGAAGCTCCGCCTCGCCCGACCCAGGGCTCGGACTCAGCCTCGACCCCGGAAGACGGACTCCGCCTTGCCCGACCCAGGGCTCGGACTCAGCCTCGGCCTCGGAAGATGGTCTCTGCCTCGCCCGACCCAGGGCTCGGACTCAGCCTCGACCCCGGAAGACGGACTCCGCCTCGCCCAACCCAGGGCTCGGACTCAGCCTCGGCCTCGGAAGACGGTCTCCGCCTCGCCCGACCTAGGGCTCAGACTCATCCTCGGCCTCGGAAGACGGTCTCCACCTCGCCCGACCCAGGGCACAGACTCGACCTCAACCTCAGAGGAGCCTCTGCCTCGCCCGACCTCGGGCTCGGACCGACCACGTCACAGGGGGGCCATCATTACCCTACCCCTAGCTAGCTCAGGCTACGGGGAATAAGACTGGCGTCCCATCTGGCTCGCCCCGGTAAACAAGTAATGATGGCGCCCCGCCTGCTCCATGACGATAGCGGTTCTCAGCCCCTTACGGAAGCAAGGAGACGTCAGCAAGGATCCGACAGCCCCGACAACTGTCCTTCCACAGGGCCCAAGCGCTCCTCCGACGGCCACGACATCATATGAACAGGGTGCCAAAACCTCTCCGACTGCCACGACGGCATGTACTTAGGGCTCTAGCTCCTCTTTGCTAGACACGTTAGCACACTGCTACACCCCCCATTGTACACCTGAGCCCTCTCCTTACGCCTATAAAAGGAAGGTCTAGGGCTCTCGTACGAGAAGGTTGGCTGCGCGGGAGAACGGGCTGGCGGACAGTCTCTCTCTCTCTCCCTCGCGGACGCTTGTAACCCCCCTACTGCAAGCGCACCCGACCTGGGCGTAGGGCAACACGAAGGCCGCGGGTTTCCCCTTTGCCTGTTTCTTCCCCCTTCGTGCTCCGTCTCACGCCGACCCATCTAGGCTGGGACACGCGGCGACAATTTACTCGTCGGTCCAGGGACCCCCCGGGGTCGAAACGCCGACAGTTGGCGTGCCAGGTAGGGGCCTGCTGTGTGTTGATGAACAGCTTCCTGTCAAGCTCCAGATGGGTAGTCTCCAGCAACCTCTTCAACCCGAGACGATGCTTCGTTTCGGGAGCCTGGAGTTCATGTCCCTCGACGGCAGCTACGACATGATACTCCTTCCTCCGCCGCGCGACAATGACAATGGCGGCCGTCAGTCCGCCCGCCGGCGGCGGAATCGATGACGTCTTCCCCTCATGGCGGAAGAGCAACATCCGGGTCTGTCCCGTCGCCTTCCCCGCCGACGGAGGAGGAGGCGGGGCAGGCATGGCCAAGCAGGAGGCGGCACCTCGTCAGCTATCGAGCGAGTCGACGACGCCGGCGCCCTAACGGGGGACACGTCGGGCGTCGACCTCGCATCTGAGACGAAGGCGAGCGCCGTTTCCCCGCAACACGCCAACTCCAAGCAGACGGACAACGCCAGCACGCTCGCGAAGGACATGCTGGGCGTTAGCCTCGTACCTGAGACAACGGTGCAGTCCGTCCCTGACGCGACTTCGTCACCACCCATCGATCAAGAGGTACCGTCCATTTCCCATTCCATGCCTTTTAGATCCAGCTGCGACCCACCAAGCGACCCCGCTTCGGTCGACGCTTTTGTAAAGGCGTGTCCAAACCCTCTGGGGTACCATATGCGGTCACCCTGGGACCGGCTGACGGCCGTCTCGACCTACGGGCCTCTGGGTTCCGAGGAAGATGACGAGCCCAACTCTGGTTGGGATTTCTCCGGGCTCGATATCCCCAGTGCCATGCGGGACTTCATGACCGCATGTGACTACTGCCTCTCTGATTGCTCCGATAGCAGCCACAGCCTCGGCAACGAGGACTGTGGCCCAAGTTGCGAATGCTTCCACGTCGATCTAGGGGGTCTCGACGAAGGCAACCATCTTGGTATGCCGGAGGACGGTGATCCCCCTAGGCCTGCGCCTCGCGTTGACATCCTTCGGAAGCTAGCTGTGGTCCCAGTCCCTTCGAGGGGTCAGGACGCACAGCTCGAGCAAATCCGCGAGGTACAGGCCAGGCTCGACGAGGAAGCAGGACAACTTGTGCAGCTTCGGCAAAATATCAGGCAGGAGTGGGCAGGCCGAGCACCGGGCGGAGAAGCGTGTCACCGGGCCCAGGACGTCCAGCACCGCATCGCCGACATTGCTAGGGCAAGGCTGCCTCCGGCTTCCAGTGGGGTCGGCCAGAACCTGGCAGCAGTAGCGATACTACTCCGAGCGATGCCGGAACCATCCACCCCCGAGGGGCGGCGCATCCAGGGAGAGCTCAAGAATCTCCTGGAAGATGTCGCGGTCCGACAGGCCGAAAGCTCTGCCTCCCGAAGGCAGGGGTACCCCCGGAGCATCGTGCCGCGACTTCCCGATTCATGCGGGAAGCCTCGGTCCACACCAGGCAAACGCGGAACTCAGCGCCTGCGGCCCCGGGTTGCCACGGCAACGAGCACCCGCGCCGCGACCGTCGAGCCCACCTCGACGAGAGGGTGCACCAAGGCTACCACCCCAGGCGTGGGGGACGCTACGACAGCGGGGAGGATCGGAGCCCCTCACCCGAACCACCCGGTCCGCGGGCTTTCAGCCGGGCCATACGATGGGCGTCGTTCTCGACCCGGTTCTGAACCCCAACTACCATCACCAAGTACTCGGGGGAGTCAAAGCCGGAGCTGTGGCTCGTGGACTACCGGCTGGCCTGCCAGCTGGGTGGGACGGACGATGACAACCTCATCATCCACAACCTTCCCCTGTTCCTCTCCGACGCCGCCTGAGCCTGGCTGGAGCATCTGCCTCCTGCGCAGATCTCCAAATGGGACGACCTGGTCAAAGCCTTCGCCGGCAACTTCCAGGGCACATACGTGCGCCCTGGGAACTCGTGGGATCTCCGAAGCTGCCGCCAGCAGCCAGGAGAATCCCTCCGGGACTACATCCGGCGATTTTCGAAGCAGCGCACCGAGTTGCCCAACATCACCGACTCGGATGTCATCGGCACATTCCTCGCCGGCACCACTTGCCGCGACCTGGTGAGCAAACTGGGTCGCAAGACTCCCACCAAGGCGAGCGAGCTGATGGACATCGCCACCAAGTTCGCCTCTGGTCAGGAGGCGGTCGAGGCCATCTTTCGGAAGGACAAGCAGCCTCAGGGGCGCCAGCCGGAAGACGTCCTTGAGGCGTTGAAAGGGAAATGTGCCCTTGGGCCATTTCTAAGTATTTTGGTGATTTAGTGTCCAACACAAGTGCCTAAGTGTTAAATGGTGGACAAAGTGCAAACCAAGTATAAAGGTATGTTTCTCTGACTTAGTACATTGTTTTAGAGACTAATGTATTGTGTCTAAGTGCTGGAAACAGGAAAAATCAAGTTGAGATTAAAGATGGCTTTGTTCAGCAATAGTCAGCTCTGTCTGGGTGCACCGGACTGTCCGGTGGTGCACCGAACAGTGTTCGGTGCGCCAGGCTGGCTCAGGCGAACTTGCTGCTCTCGGGAAATGATTAACGGCGTACGGCTATAATTCACCGGACTATCCGGTGTGCACCGGACTGTCCGGTGAGCCAACGGTCGGCCGGGCCAACGGTCGGCCGCGCGATCCGCGCGGGACACGTGGCCGAGCCAACGGTCGGAAAAGGAGCACCGGACTGACCGATGTGCACCGGACAGTGTCCGGTGCGCCAACGGCTCCAAAGCGCCAACGGTCGGCTTCGCCAAATAAGGAAAGAGATCCGCACCGGACAGTGTCCGGTGGTACACCGGACTGTCCGGTGCGCCAGGCGACAGAAGGCAAGAATTGCCTTCCTGGAATGCTCTCAACGGCTCCTAGCTGCCTTGGGGCTAAAAAAGGG
The DNA here is from genome assembly GCF_902167145.1 of Zea mays. Lineage (NCBI taxonomy): Eukaryota > Viridiplantae > Streptophyta > Magnoliopsida > Poales > Poaceae > Zea > Zea mays. Next base: position 108,928,049 of record NC_050105.1, on the reverse strand, counting down.
ACCCCTAGGCGCATGGAGGAGGATACCAAGCAACCTTTGAGCATTGTTGATCATTCACACTTCACCCTTGCGCACTAGTTCGACATTCTTAGTGATTTGAGCTCTGTTCTAGTGAGAACCTTGAGATATTGTCTTGAGCTCAAGTCTTGATCGTGTGTGTGCGTATTTGCTGTGGTTTTTGAGTGTGTTGCTTCCCTCCCTTACTCGTGTGCTTCATATTGATTCTTATTGTAAGGGCGAGAGACTCCAAGTTGTGGAAATTCCTCGCAAACGGGAAAAGAGCAAAGTAAAAAGAACACCGTGGTATTCAAGTTGATCATTGAATCACTTGAGAGGTGTTGAGTGCAACTCTCGTCCATTAGGACGCCACAACGTGGAGTAGGCAAGTTTTGTACTTGGCCTAACCACGGGATAAAATCCTTGTGTCTCTTGTGCTTGTCCTTATTGTGTCTATTGTGCTTCACAAGAGCTCTCCTCTCTACTCACTTGATTTCATTATACTAACTCTTAATCAAGTTTGTGGTGTTAAGTTTTAAGTTTTACAGGATCACCTATTCACCCCCCCTCTAGGTGCTCTTAATTGGTATCGGAGCCGTTCTCTTCAAGAAGGGACTAATCGCCCGAAGAGATGGATCCTAAGGGAAAGGGGATGGTGGTCAACAACAACGAGAAGGAGTCTATCTTCAATGAGCCGAAAGATGACAAGTCTATGGACTCGGGCTCGAGCCACAAAAGAAGAGATGGGAAGAAGAAGAAGACAAGGCGCATCAAGGAGATCATCTACTACGACGACAGCGACGAATCCACTTCTTCCCAAAAGGACGATGACGACTACGAGAAAAAGAAAACGGTCAATTCAAACTTTTCTTTTGATTATTCTTGTATTCCGCAAAGCACAAATGCTCATTTACTCTCCATTCCACTTGGTAAACCTCCTCACTTTGATGGAGAGGACTACATATTTTGGAGTCACAAAATGTGTAGTCATTTGTTCTCTCTCCATCCAAGCATATGGGAGATAGTTGAGAATGGAATGCATTTTGATAGTAGTGATAGTCCCATGTTCATAAATGAGCAAATTCACAAAAATGCACAAGCTACTACTGTTCTTCTAGCATCTTTGTGCAGGGATGAATACCATAAAGTGAGCGGCTTGGATAACGCCAAGAAGATTTGGGACACCCTCAAGATCTCACATGAGGGGAACGACGTCACCATGCTCACCAAGATGGAGTTGGTGGAAGGCGAACTCGGGAGATTTGCGATGATAAGGGGGGAGGATCCAACCCAAACGTACAACAGGCTCAAGACCCTTGTCAACAAAATAAGGAGCTATGGAAGCACGCGATGGACGGACCACGACGTCGTTCGCCTAATGCTAAGGTCCTTTACCGTACTTGATCCACATTTGGTAAACAATATTCATGAAAATCCTAGGTACACCAAGATGTCGCCCGAAGAAATTCTTGGAAAATTTGTAAGCGGGCAAATGATGATCAAGGAGGCGAGATACGTGGATGATGCATTGAATGGCCCAATCCACGAGCCTCAAACCGTTGCCCTCAAAGCGACAAGAAGCAAGGAAGCGCTACCGAGCAAGGTGGCTCAAGTTGAGGCGGCCGGGCTTAATGATGAAGAGATGGCCCTTATCATCAAGCGGTTCAAGACGGCGCTAAAAGGTCGCAAGGAGCACCCCAACAAGAACAAAACGAAGGGGAAGCGCTCCTGCTTCAAATGTGGTAAGATTGGTCATTTTATCGCTAACTGTCCTGATAATGATAGTGACCAGTAAAAGAAGAGTGGAAAGTGGGAGAAGAAAAAGAACTACAAGAAGGCGAAGGGCGAGGCACATCTTGGAAAGGAGTGGGATTCGGATTGCTCCTCGTCTGACTCCGACAATGAAGGACTCGCCGCCACCGCCTTCAACAAGTCATCACTCTTCCCCAACGAGCATCACACATGCCTCATGGCATAGGAGAAGAAGGTATGTACTCGAAACAATACTACTTATGCTTCTTCGAGCGAGGATGAGTCTAGTGATGATGATGAAATAGATTACTCATGCTTATTCAAAGGCTTAGATAGAACTAAGATCGATAAGATTAATGAATTGATTGATGCTCTGAATGACAAGAATAGACTACTAGAAAAACAAGAGGACCTTTTATATGAAGAGCATGATAAATTTGTTAGTGCTCAAAATTCTCTTGCTCTAGAAGTTAAAAGGAATGAAATGCTTTCTTGTAAACTATCTACTTGTCATGAAACCATTTCTTCTTTAAAGAGTGTTAATGATGATTTAAATGCTAAACTAGAAGTAGCAAATAAATCTAACTCTTGTGTAGAAATTTGCAATAGGTGCAAAGACTTTAATGTTGATGCTTGTAGTGAACACTTAGTTTGCATTTCAAAATTAAATGATGAAGTGGCTAGTCTTAATGCCCAACTTAAGACTAGCAAGAATGAATTTGAAAAGTTGAAATTTGCAAGGGATGCCTACACGATTGGTAGACACCCCTCAATTAAGGATGGTCTTGGCTTCAAGAGGGAAGTCAAGAACTTAACAAGCCATAAGGCTTCCATCTCCGCCAAGGAGAAAGGGAAGGCCTCTATGGTAAATAGTGTGCAAAAGAACCATGCTTTCTTATACCATGATAGGAAATTTGCTAGAAATGTTCATCATGATAGGAATTGTAATGCTTATGGTTCAAATGCAATGATTGCTTCAAGCTCTTCCTATGTGCATGATAGAAATTTAGCTAGGAGAAATGTTGTTCATCATATGCCTAGGAGAAATGTTGCTAATGTCCCTAGGAAAGTTAATGAACCTTCTACAATTTATCATGCTTTAAATGCCTCCTTTGCTATTTGTAGAAAGGATATGAAAGTAGTTGCTAGAAAATTAGGGGCAAAATGCAAGGGAGATAAAACTTGCATTTGGGTCCCTAAGGCAATTTGTACTAACCTTGTAGGACCCAACAAGAGTTGGGTACCTAAGACCCAAGCCTAAATTTGCCTTGCAGGTTTATGCATCCGGGGGCTCAAGCTGGATTATCGACAGCGGATGCACAAACCACATGACGGGGGAGAAGAGGATGTTCTCTTCCTGCATCAAGAACAAGGATCCCCAAGACTCAATTATATTCGGTGATGGGAACCAAGGCAAGGTGAAAGGTTTAGGCAAGATTGCAATCTCAAATGAGCACTCTATTTCTAATGTATTCTTAGTAGAGTCTCTTGGATATAATTTATTATCCGTAAGTCAATTATGTAATATGGGATATAATTGTTTATTCACAAATGTAGATGTGTCTGTCTTTAGAAGAAGTGATGGTTCATTAGCTTTTAAGGGTGTATTAGACGACAAACTTTATTTAGTTGATTTTGCAAAAGATGAGGCCGGTCTAGATGCATGCTTAATTGCTAAGACTAGCATGGGCTGGCTATGGCATCGCCGCTTAGCACATGTGGGGATGAAGAACCTTTACAAGATTCTAAAGGGAGAACACGTGATAGGTCTAACTAATGTTACATTCGAAAAAGATAGACCTTGTGCAGCTTGTCAAGCAAGGAAACAGGTGGGAAGCTCTCATCATGCCAAAAATGTGATGACAACATCAAGATCCCTGGAGTTACTTCATATGGACCTCTTCGGACCCGTCGCCTATCTAAGCATAGGAGGAAGTAAGTATGGTCTTGTTATAGTTGATGATTTTTCCCGCTTCACTTGGGTATTCTTTTTGTAGGATAAATCTGAAACCCAAGGGACCCTCAAGCGCTTCCTAAGGAGAGCTCAAAATGAGTTTGAACTCAAGGTGAAGAAGATAAGAAGCAACAATGGGTCCGAGTTCAAGAACCTTCAAGTGGAGGAGTATCTTGAGGAGGAAGGAATCAAGCACGAGTTCTCCGCTCCCTACACACCACAGCAAAATGGTGTGGTAGAGAGGAAGAACAGGACGCTTATAGACATGGCAAGGACGATGCTTGGAGAGTTCAAGATCCCCAAGTGCTTTTGGTCGGAAACCGTGAACACGGCTTGCCACGCCATCAACCGGGTCTACCTTCATCGTCTCCTTAAGAAGACTTCGTATGAGCTACTAACCGGTAACAAACCCAATGTTTCGTATTTTCGAGTTTTTGGGAGTAATTGCTACATTCTAGTGAAGAAGGGTAGGAATTCCAAATTTGCTCCCAAAGCCGTAGAAGGGTTTTTGTTAGGTTATGACTCAAATACAAAGGCGTATAGGGTCTTCAACAAATCATCGGGTTTGGTTGAAGTCTCTAGCGACGTTGTATTTGATGAGACTAATGGCTCTCCAAGAGAGCAAGTTGTTGATCTTGATGATGTAGATGAAGAAGACGTTCCAACGGCCGCAATGCGCACCATGGCGATTGGAGATGTGAGGCCAATGGAACAAAAGGAGCAAGATCAACCTTCTTTCTCAACAATGGTGCATCCCCCAACTCAAGATGATGAACAGGTTCATCAAAAGGAGGCAAGTGATCAAGGGGGAGCACAAGATGATCAAGTAATGGAGGAAGAAGCGCAACCGGCACCTCCAACCCAAGTTCGAGCGATGATTCAAAGGGATCATCCCGTCGACCAGATTTTGGGTGATATTAGCAAGGGAGTAACTACTCGGTCTCGATTACTTAATTTTTGTGAGCATTACTCTTTTGTCTCTTCTATTGAGCCTTTCAGGGTAGAGGAGGCCTTGCTAGATCCGGACTGGGTGTTGGCCATGCAAGAGGAGCTCAATAACTTCAAGAGAAAAGAAGTTTGGACACTGGTGCCTCGTCCCAAGCAAAATGTTGTGGGAACCAAGTGGGTGTTTCGCAACAAACAAGATGAGCACGGGGTGGTGACAAGGAACAAGGCTAGACTTGTGGCAAAAGGTTATGCCCAAGTCGCAGGTTTGGACTTTGAGGAGACTTTTGCTTTTGTGGCTAGGCTAGAGTCCATTCGCATTTTGCTAGCATATGCCGCTCACCATTCTTTCAGGTTATTCCAAATGGATGTGAAGAGCGCTTTCCTCAACGGGCCAATCAAGGAGGAGGTGTACGTAGAGCAACCCCCTGGCTTCGAGGATGAATGGTACCCCGACCACGTGTGTAAGCTCTCTAAGGCGCTCTATGGACTTAAGCAAGCCCCAAGAGCATGGTATGAATGCCTTAGAGACTTCTTAATTGCTAATGCTTTCAAGGTTGGGAAAGCCGATCCAACTCTTTTTACTAAGACTTGTGATGGTAATCTTTTTGTGTGCCAAATTTATGTCGATGACATAATATTTGGTTCTACTAACCAAAAGTCTTGTGAAGAGTTTAGCAGGGTGATGACTCAAAAGTTCGAAATGTCGATGATGGGCGAGTTAAGCTATTTCCTTGGGTTCCAAGTGAGGCAACTCAAGGATGGGACCTTCATCTCCCAAACAAAATACACGCAAGACTTGATCAAACGGTTTGAGATGAAGGATGCCAAGCCCGCAAAGACTCCAATGGGAACCGACGGACACACCGACCTCAACAAAGGAGGTAAGTCCGTTGATCAAAAGGCATAACGGTCTATGATAGGGTCTTTACTTTATTTATGTGCTAGTAGACCGGATATTATGCTTAGCGTATGCATGTGTGCTAGATTTCAATCTGATCCAAGGGAGTGTCACTTAGTGGCAGTGAAGCGAATTCTTAGATACTTAGTTGCTATGCCTTGCTTCGGGATCTGGTATCCAAAGGGGTCTACCTTTGACTTGATTGGATATTCAGACTCCGACTATGCTGGATGTAAGGTCGATAGGAAGAGTACATCAGGGACGTGCCAATTCTTAGGAAGGTCCCTGGTGTCATGGAGCTCTAAGAAACAAACTTCCGTTGCCCTATCCACCGCTGAGGCCAAGTACGTTGCCGCAGGACAGTGTTGCGCGCAACTACTCTGGATGAGGCAAACCCTCAGGGACTTTGGCTACAATCTGAGCAAAGTCCCACTCCTATGTGATAATGAGAGTGCTATCCGCATGGCGGATAATCCTGTTGAACACAGCCGCACAAAGCACATAGACATCCGGCATCACTTTTTGAGAGACCACCAGCAAAAGGGAGATATCGAAGTGTTTCATGTTAGCTCCGAAAACCAGCTAGCCGATATCTTTACCAAGCCTTTAGATGAGCAGACCTTTTGCAAGTTGCGTAGTGAGCTAAATGTCTTAGATTCGCGGAACTTGGATTGATTTATAGCATACATGTGTTTATGCCTTGATCATGTTCCTTAATACATATTGTTGTTTATTTATGGTGCTCAAGTTGTACAAGCACTCCCCGGACCTCACAAGTCCACTTGCAAGTGATGCACATATATAGGGGGAGATGTGCTACAACTTGACCCTTTGAGACTAACTGTATGCTTGAGTTTGCAAGGGAAAAGGTGGACTTGGACCATGCAAGACTTCCACTGCACTCCGATGAAAGAGTAACTTTTCCAAGTTCATCTTTGTACTCTTATTGCCTTTTTACTCTTAGTTGAAGATTTTGGTGAGGCAATGGGGTTAAAGGGCCAAAGTTGATCCTGTTTTGGTGTTTGACGCCAAAGGGGGAGAAAATACGGCCAAAGCAAGAAATGGATCAGCTACCACTTGTGAATTTTGAAAATAGTAGAGTTATAGTTTTTGTTTGTCAAAATACTCGTGTTTGTCTCTTATTGTCAAAAGTTGGTCTCTTATGGGGAGAAGGCTTCATTATGGGACAAAGGGGGAGTTTTTGAATCCTTGATCAATTTCTCGTGAAAAATCTCTCTTTATGTTTCAACATGTGTGTTTGACTTAGAGATAGGAAATTGAGTTTGATTTGCAAAAACAAACCAAGTGGTGGTAAAGAATGATCCATATATGTCAAATTTGAATAAAAACAATTTTGAGTTCTTATTTGAAGTGATTTTGCACTTGTTCTACTTGCTTTATGTTGTGTTGGCATAAAATCACCAAAAAGGGGGAGATTGAAAGGGAAATGTGCCCTTGGGCCATTTCTAAGTATTTTGGTGATTTAGTGTCCAACACAAGTGCCTAAGTGTTAAATGGTGGACAAAGTGCAAACCAAGTATAAAGGTATGTTTCTCAGACTTAGTACATTGTTTTAGAGACTAATGTATTGTGTCTAAGTGCTGGAAACAGGAAAAATCAAGTTGCGATTAAAGATGGCTTTATTCAGCCATAGTCAGCTCTGTCTGGGTGCACCGGACTGTCCGGTGGTGCATCGGACAGTGTCCGGTGGTGCATCGGACAGTGTCCGGTGGTGCACCGGATAGTGTCCGGTGCGCCAGGCTGGCTCAGGCGAACTTGCTGCTCTCGGGAAATGATTAACGGCGTACGGCTATAATTCACCGGACTGTCCGGTGAGCCAACGGTCGGCCGGGCCAACGGTCAGCCACGCGATCCGGCGCGGGACACGTGGCCGAGCCAACGGTCGGAAGGGGAGCACCGGACTATCCGGTGTGCACCGGACAGTGTCCGGTGTGCCAATGGCTCCAAAGCGCCAACGGTCGGCTTCGCCAAATAAGGAAAGAGATCCGCACCGGACAGTGTCCGGTGGTGCACCGGACTGTCCGGTGCGCCAGGCGACAGAAGGCAAGAATTGCCTTCCTGGAATGCTCTCAACGGCTCCTAGCTGCCTTGGGGCTATAAAAGGGACCCCTAGGCGCATGGAGGAGGATACCAAGCAACCTTTGAGCATTGTTGATCATTCACAGTTCACCCTTGCGCACTAGTTCGACATTCTTAGTGATTTGAGCTCTGTTCTAGTGAGAACCTTGAGATATTGTCTTGAGCTCAAGTCTTGATCGTGTGTGTGCGTATTTGCTGTGGTTTTTGAGTGTGTTGCTTCCCTCCCTTACTCGTGTGCTTCATATTGATTCTTATTGTAAGGGCGAGAGACTCCAAGTTGTGGAAATTCCTCGCAAACAGGAAAAGAGCAAAGTAAAAAGAACACCGTGGTATTCAAGTTGATCATTGGATCACTTGAGAGGAGTTGAGTGCAACTCTCGTCCATTGGGACGCCACAATGTGGAGTAGGAAAGTTTTGTACTTGGCCGAACCACGAGATAAAATCCTCGTGACTCTTGTGCTTGTCCTTATTGTGTCTATTGTGCTTCACAAGAGCTCTTCTCTCTACTCACTTGATTTCATTATACTAACTCTTAATCAAGTTTGTGGTGTTAAGTTTTAAGTTTTACAGGATCACCTATTCACCCCCCCTCTAGGTGCTCTCAGGCGTCTGCTCAGTGCGGCGCGAGGAAGAAGGGCAAGAAGAAGTCGCAAGCGAAACGCGACGCCGCCGACGCGGACCTTGTCGCCGCCGCCGAGCATAGGAACCCTCGGAAGCCTCCCGGAGGCGCCAACCTGTTCGACAAAATGCTCAAGGAGCTGTGCCCCTATCATCAGGGTCCCGTTAAGCACACCCTTGAGGAATGCGTCATGCTTCGGCGCCACTTCCACAGGGCCAGGCCACCGGCGGAAGGTGGCCGAGCCCACAACAACAACAAGAAGGAGGATCACAAGGCAGAGGAGTTCCCCGAGGTCCACGACTGCTTCATGATCTACGGTGGGCATGTGGCAAACGCCTCAACTCGGCACCGCAAGCAAGAGCGCCGGGAGGTCTGCTCGGTAAAGGTGGCGGCGCCAGTCTACCTGGACTGGTCCGACAAGCCCATCACCTTCGACCAGGGCGACCCCCCGACCGTGTGCCGAGCCCAGGGAAGTACCCTCTCGTTGTCGATCCCGTCAATCAGCAACATCAGGCTTACCAAGGTCCTCATGGACGGAGGCAGCAGCCTCAACATCATCTACGTCGAGACCCTCGGGCTCCTACAGATCGATCTGTCCTCGATCCGGGCCAGCGTGGCGCCTTTTCACGGGATCATCCCCGGGAAACACGTCCAACCCCTTGGGCAACTCAATCTGCCCATCTGCTTCGGGACTCCCTCCAACTTCCGAAAGGAAACCCTCACGTTCGAGGTGGTCGGGTTCCGAGGAACCTACCACGCAGTGCTGGGGAGGCCATGCTACGCCAAGTTCATGGCCGTCCCCAACTACACCTACCTCAAGCTCAAGATGCCGGGCCCCAACGGGGTCATCACCGTCGGCTCCACGTACCGACTGAAAGGGAAATGTGCCCATGGTCCATTTCTAAGTATTTTGGTGATTAAGTGTCCAACACAAGTGCCTAAGTGTTAATCTATGCCAAATGATGGACAAAGTGCAAATCAAGAGTAAAGGTATGTTTCTAAGACTTAGTACATTGTTTTGAAGACTAATGTATTGTGTCTAAGTGCTAGAAACAGGAAAAGACCAAATTGGAAAAGACTTGGCTGAGCAGCCAAGACTCTGTGCAGTTTGGGTGCACCGGACTGTCCGGTGGTGCACCGGACATTGTCCGGTGCGCCAGGCTGGCGTCTACGAAATGGCTGCTCTCGGGTTTCGACGGCGGCGTACGGCTATAAATCACCGGACTGTCCGGTGGTGCACCGGACTGTCCGGTGAGCCAACAGTCGGTCGGGCCAACGGTCGGCCGCGTAATCCGCGCGCGACGCGTGGCAGAGCCAACGGTCAGAAGGGGGCACCGGACTGTCCGGTGTGCACCGGACAGTGTCTGGTGCGCCAACGGCTCTGAACCGCCAACGGTCGGCTTCGCCAAAGAAGGAAAGAAATCCGCACCGGACAGTGTCCGGTGCGCCAGGTGATAGAAGGCAAGAATTGCCTTCCTGGAATGCTCTCAACGGCTCCTAGCTGCCTTGGGGCTATAAAAGGGACCCCTAGGCGCATGGAGGAGTACACCAAGCATTCTCTAAGCATTCCTAAGCACCAAGACTTCAATTCCGCGCATTCGATTCTTTGTGGTAGCAACTAGAGCTCCATTTGAGTAGAGAACTCTTTGAGTTGTGTTGAGAGCTCGTGTTGTGACTTGTGTGCGTATTGTCGCTCTGATTTTGTGTCTTGTGTGCGTTGCTCATCCCTCCCTTACTCCGAGCTTCTTTGTGAACATCAAAGTGTAAGGGCGAGAGGCTCCAAGTTGTGGAGATTCCTCGCAAGCGGGATAAAATAAACAAAGCAAAACACCATGGTATTCAAGTGGGTCTTTGGACCGCTTGAGAGGGGTTGATTGCAACCCTCGTCTGTTGGGACGCCACAACGTGGAGTAGGCAAGTGTTGAACTTGGCCGAACCATGGGATAAACCCTTGTCAACAAAATAAGGAGCTATGGAAGCACGTGATGGACGGACCACGACGTCGTCCGCCTAATGCTAAGGTCTTTTACTGTCCTTGATCCACATCTTGTGAACAATATTCGTGAGAATCCTAGGTACACCAAGATGACGCCCGAGTAGATACTTGGAAAGTTCGTAAGCGGGCGGATGATGATCAAGGAGTTCCCCGCATTGATGTTTTGTTTGATCAGTTGGTGGGAGCCAAGGTATTCTCCAAGATAGACCTTCGCTCGGGCTACCATCAGATCAAGATCCGTGCCAGTGATATTCCAAAGACTGCTTTCTCTACCAGATATGGGCTCTATGAGTTCTTGGTGATGTCTTTTGGGCTGACCAATGCCCTGGCTTATTTCATGTACCTGATGAACTCAGTATTCATGCCAGAGCTGGACAAATTTGTCGTGGTTTTCATTGATGATATCCTGGTCTATTCCAAGAATAAAGACGAGCATACTGAGCATCTGCACATCGTGCTTCAGCAACTGCGCGATCATCGTCTTTATGCTAAGTTGTCTAAATGTGAATTCTGGCTGAGAGAAATTAAATTCTTGGGTCACACAATTTCTCAGAATGGGATATCAGTTGATCCTGAGAAGGTACAAGAAGTAATGGATTGGAAACCTCCTACTACAGTGAGGCAGATTCGAAGTTTTCTGGGATTGGCAGGGTATTATCGACGATTCATTCCGGATTTCTCCAGAATTGCCAAGCCAATGACTAAACTGTTGAAGAAGGGAGTCAAGTATAATTGGAGCCAGAAGTGTGAAGATGCCTTCCATACACTAAGGCAGCACTTGACAACAGCCCTAGTGCTAGCTCAACCTGACAACACCAAGACCTTTGAAGTGTATTGCGATGCTTCAGGTACTGGATTGGGATGTGTCTTAATGCAAGACAACAAATGTTGGGGACCATAATTAGGGGTACCCCCAAGGCTCCTAATCTCAGCTGGTAACCCCCATCAGCACAAAGCTGCAAAGGCCTGATGGGCGCGATTAAGGTCAAGGCTCAGTCCACTCAAGGGACACGATCTCGCCTTGCCTGAGCCCAGCCTCAGGCAAAGGCAGCCGACCCCGGAGGATTCATGTCTCGCCCGAGGGCCCCCTCAAGCGACGGACACACCTTCGACTCGCCCGAGGCCCAGTCTTCGCGGAGAAGCAACCTTGGCCAGATCGCCACGCCAACCGACCGTATCGCAGGAGCATTTAATGCAAGGGTCGACTGACACCTTATCCTGACACGCGCTCCTCAGTCGACAGAGCCGAAGTGACCGCAGTCACTTCGCCGCTCCACTGAACGACCTGACAGGAAAACAGCGCCGCCTGCCCCGCTTCGACTATTGTGCCACTCGACAGAGTGAGGCTGGCAGTAGCTAAGTCTAGTCTCGGGCGCCATGGGAAGCTCCGCCTCGCCCGACCCAAGGCTCGGACTCAGCCTCGACCCCGGAAGATGGACTCCGCCTCGCCCGACCCAGGGCTCGGACTCAGCCTCGGCCTCAGAAGATGGTCTCCGCCTCGCCCGACCCAGGGCTCGGACTCAGCCTCGACCCCGGAAGACGGACTCAGCCTCGGCCTCGGAAGATGGTCTCCGCCTCGCCCGACCCAGGGCTTGGACTCATCCTCGGCCTCGGAAGACGGTCTCCGCCTCGCCCGACCTAGGGCCCAGACTCGACCTCGACCTCGGAGGAGCCTCCGCCTCGCCCGACCTCGAGCTCGGACCGACCACGTCACAGGGGGGCCATCATTACCCTACCCCTAGCTAGCTCAGGCTACGGGGAACAAGATCGGCGTCCCATCTGGCTCGCCCCGGTAAACAAGTAATGATGGCGCCCCGCCTGCTCCATGACGATGGCGGTTCTCAGCCCCTTACGGAAGCAAGGAGACGTCAGCAAGGATCCGACAGCCCCGACAGCTGTCCTTCCATAGGGCCCAAGCGCTCCTCCGACGGCCACGACATCATATGAACAGGGTGCCAAGACATCTCCGACTGCCACGACGGCATGTACTTAGGGCTCTAGCTCCTCTTTGCTAGACACGTTAGCACACTGCTACACCCCCCATTGTACACCTGGGCCCTCTCCTTACGCCTATAAAAGGAAGGTCCAGGGCTCTCGTACGAGAAGGTTGGCCGCGCGGGAGAACGGGCTAGCGGACAGTCTCTCTCTCTCCCTTGCGGACGCTTGTAACCCCCCTACTGCAAGCGCACCCGACCTGGGCGTAGGGCAACACGAAGGCCGCGGGTTTCCCCTTTGCCTGTTTCTTCCCCCTTCGTGCTCCGTCTCACGCTGATCCATCTGGGCTGGGACACGCGGCGACAATTTACTCGTCGGTCCAGGGACCCCCCGGGGTCGAAACGTCGACAGTTGGCGCGCCAGGTAGGGGCCTGCTGCGTGTTGACGAACAGCTTCCCATCAAGCTCCAGATGGGTAGTCTCCAGCAACCTCTTCAACCCGAGATGATGCTTCGTTTCGGGAGCCTGGAGTTCATGTCCCTCGACGGCAGCTACGACATGATACTCCTTCCTCTGCCGTGCGACAATGACAATGGCGGCCGTCAGCCCGCCCGCCGGCGGTGGAATCGACGACGTCTTCCCCTCGTGGCGGAAGAGCAACATCCGGGTCTGTCCCGTCGCCTTCCCCGCCGACGGAGGAGGAGGCGGGGTAGGCATGGCCAAGCAGGAGGCGGCACCTCGTCGGCTATCGAGCAAGTCGACGGCGCGGGCGCTCCAACGGGGGACACATCGGGCGTCGACCTCGCATCTGAGACGAAGGCGAGCGCCGTTTCCCCGCAACACGCCAACTCCATGCAGACGGACAACGCCAGCACGCTCGCGAAGGACATGCTGGGCGTTAGCCTCGTACCTGAGACAACGGTGCAGTCCATCCCTGACGTGACTTCGTCACCACCCGTCGATCAAGAGGTACCGTCCATTTCCCGTTCCATGCCTTTTGGATCCAGCTGTGACCCACCAAGCGACCCCGCTTCGGTGGACGCTTTCATAAAGGCGTGTCCAAACCCTCCGGGGTACCATATGCGGTCACCCTGGGACCGGCTGACGGCCGTCTCGACCTACGGGCCTCTGGGTTCCGAGGAAGATGACGAGCCCGACTCTGGTTGGGATTTCTCCGGGCTCGATAACCCCAGTGCCATGCGGGACTTCATGACCGCATGTGACTACTGCCTCTCTGATTGCTCCGATAGCAGCCACAGCCTCGGCAACGAGGACTGTGGCCCAAGTCACGAATGCTTCCACGTCGATCTAGGGGGTCTCGATGAAGGCAACCATCTTGGTATGCTGGAGGACGGTGATCCCCCTAGGCCTGCGCCTTGCGTTGACATCCTTCGGAAGCTAGCTGTGGTCCTAGTCCCTACGGGGGTCAGGACGCACAGCTCGAGCAAATCCGCAAGGTACAGGCCAGGCTCGACGAGGAAGCAGGACAACTTGTGCAGCTTCGGCAAAATATTAGGCAGGAGTGGGCAGGCCGAGCACCGGCCGGAGAAGCGCGTCACCGGGCCTAGGACGTCCAGCACCGCATCGCCGATGATGCCAGGGCAAGGCTGCCTCTGGCTTCCAGTGGGGTCGGCCAGAACCTGGCAGCAGCAGCGATACTACTCCGAGCGATGCCGGAACCATCCACCACCGAGGGGCGGCGCATCCCGGGAGAGCTCAAGAATCTCCTGGAAGATGCCGCGGTCCGACGGGCCGAAAGCTCTGCCTCCCGAAGGCAGGGGTACCCCCCGGAGCATCGTGCCACGACTTCCCGATTCATGCGGGAAGCCTCGGTCCACACCAGGCGAACGCGGAACTCAGCGCCTGCGGCCCCGGGTCGCCTCGGCAACGAGCACCCCCGCCGCTACCGTGGAGCCCACCTCGACGAGAGGGTGCACCGAGGCTACCACCCCAGGCGTGGGGGACGCTACGACAGCGGGGAGGATCGGAGCCCCTCGCCCGAACCACTCGGTCCGCGGGCTTTCAGCCGGGCCATACGATGGGCACCGTTCCCGACCCGGTTCCGAACCCCGACTACCATCACCAAGTACTCGGGGGAGTCAAAGCCGGAGCTGTGGCTCGCGGACTACCGGCTGGCCTGCCAGCTGGGTGGGACGGACGATGACAACCTCATCATCCGCAACCTTCCCCTGTTCCTCTCCGACGCCGCCCGAGCCTGGCTGGAGCAACTGCCTCCTGCGCAGATCTCCAACTGGGACAACCTGGTCAAAGCCTTCGCCGGCAACTTCCAGGGCACATACGTGCGCCCTAGGAACTCCTCGGATCTCCGAAGCTGCCGCCAGCAGCCAGGAGAATCCCTCTGGGACTACATCCGACGATTTTCGAAGCAGCGCACCGAGTTGCCCAACATCACCGACTCGGATGTCATCGGCGCATTCCTCGCCGGCACCACTTGCCACGACCTGGTGAGCAAACTGGGTCGCAAGACTCCCACCAAGGCGAGCGAGCTGATGGACATCGCCACCAAGTTCGCCTCTGGTCAGGAGGCGGTCGAGGCCATCTTTCGGAAGGACAAGCAGCCTCAGGGGCGCCAGCCGGAAGACGTCCCCGAGGCGTCCGCTCAGCGCGGTGCGAGGAAGAAGGGCAAGAAGAAGTCGCAAGCGAAACGCGATGCCGCCGACGCGGACCTTGTCGCCGCCGCCGAGCATAGGAACCCTCGGAAGCCTCCCAGACGCACCAACCTGTTCGACAAAATGCTCAAGGAGCCGTGCCCCTATCATCAGGGTCCCGTTAAGCACACCCTTGAGGAATGCATCATGCTTCGGCGCCACTTCCACAGGGCCAGGCCACCGGCGGAAGGTGGCCGAGCCCACAACAATGACAAGAAGGAGGATCACAAGGCAAAGGAGTTCCCCGAGGTCCACGACTGCTTCATGATCTATGGTGGGCATGTGGCAAATGCCTCGGCTCGGCACCGCAAGCAAGAGCGCCGGGAGGTCTGCTCGGTAAAGTTGGCGGCGCCAGTCTACCTGGACTGGTCCGACAAGCCCATCACCTTCGACCAGGGCGACCCCCCGACCGTGTGCTGAGCCCAGAGAAGTACCCGCTCATTGTCGATCCCGTCAATCGGCAACATCAGGCTTACCAAGGTCCTCATGGACGGAGGCAGCAGCCTCAACATCATCTACGCCGAGACCCTCGGCTCCTGCAGATCGATCTGTCCTCGATCCGGGCCAGCAAGGCGCCTTTTCACGGGATCATCCCCGGGAAACGCGTCCAACCCCTTGGGCAACTCGATCTGCCCGTCTGCTTCGGGACTCCCTCCAACTTCCGAAAGGAAACCCTCACGTTCGAGGTGGTCGGGTTCCGAGGAACCTACCACGCAGTGCTGGGGAGGCCATGCTACGCCAAGTTCATGGCCGTCCCCAACTACACCTACCTCAAGCTCAAGATGACGGGCCCCAACGGGGTCATCACCGTCGGCTCCACGTACCGACTGAAAGGGAAATGTGCCCTTGGTCCATTTCTAAGTATTTTGGTGATTAAGTGTCCAACACAAGTGCCTAAGTGTTAATCTATGCCAAATGATGGACAAAGTGCAAATCAAGAGTAAAGGTATGTTTCTAAGACTTAGTACATTGTTTGGAAGACTAATGTATTGTGTCTAAGTGCTAGAAACAGGAAAAGACCAAATTGGAAAAGACTTGGCTGAGCAGCCAAGACTCTGTGCAGTCTGGGTGCACCGGAGTGTCCGGGGGTGCACCGGACAGTGTCCGGTGCGCCAGGCTGGCGTCTACGAAATGGCTGCTCTCTGGTTTCGACGGCGGCGTACGGCTATAAATCACCGGACTGTCCAGTGGTGCACCGGACTGTCCGGTGAGCCAACAGTCGGCCGGGCCAACGATCGGTCGTGTAATCCGTGCGCGACGCGTGGCAGAGCCAACGGTCAGAAGGGGGCACAGGACTGAAATCCGCACCGGACAGTGTCCGGTGGTGCACCGGACTGTCCGGTGCACCAGGCGATAGAAGGCAAGAATTGCCTTCCTGGAATGCTCTCAACGGCTCCTAGCTGCCTTGGGGCTATAAAAGGGACCCCTAGGCGCATGGAGGAGTACACCAAGCATTCTCTAAGCATTCCTAAGCACCAAGACTTCAATTCCGCGCATTCGATTCTTTGTGATAGCAACTAGAGCTCCATTTGAGTAGAGAACTCTTTGAGTTGTGTTGAGAGCTTGTGTTGTGACTTGTGTGCGTATTGTCGCTCTGATTTTGTGTCTTGTGTGCGTTGCTCATCCCTCCCTTACTCCGAGCTTCTTTGTGAACATCAAAGTGTAAGGGCGAGAGGCTCCAAGTTGTGGAGATTCCTCGCAAGCGGGATAAAATAAACAAAGCAAAACACCATGGTATTCAAGTGGGTCTTTGGACCGCTTGAGAGGGGTTGATTGCAACCCTCGTCCGTTGGGACGCCACAACGTGGAGTAGGCAAGTGTTGAACTTGGCCGAACCACAGGATAAACCACTGTGTCTATCTGTGATTGATCTTCTTGTGGTTATCGTGTCTTGCAAAGACTCCTCTCTAGCCACTTGGCTTTATTGTGCTAACTCCTAACCAAGTTTTTGTGGCATTAAAGTTCAAGTTTTATAGGATCACCTATTCACCCCCCTCTAGGTGCTCTCAATAGGTATCAGAGCCGTTCTCTTCAAGAAAGGGACTAATCGCCCGAAGAGATGGATCCTAAGGGCAAGGGGATGGTGGTCAATGATAAGGAGAAGGAGTCCTTCGTCAATGATCCAAAGTATGATAAGCCTACTGACTCAGGCTCGGGCCACAAAAGAAAAGACGGGAGGAAGAAGAAAACAAGGCGGATCAAGGAGATAGTCTACTACGACAGCGACAAATCTTCCTCTTCCCAAAAGGACGACGACAACGACTACGAGAAAAAGAAGACGGTTAATTCCAACTTCTCCTTTGATTATTCTCGTATTCCGCAAAGTTCCAATGCTCATTTGCTTTCCATTCCACTCGGTAAACCCCCCCCCCACTTTGATGGAGAGGACTACGGATTTTGGAGTCACAAAATGCGTAGCCACTTGTTTTCTCTCCATCCAAGTATATGGGAGATAGTAGAAAATGGAATGCACTTTGATAGTACAGATAGCCCCATGTTCATTAATGAGCAAATTCACAAAAATGCACAAGCTACTACTGTTCTTCTAGCTTCATTGTGCAGGGATGAATACCATAAGGTGAGCGGCTTGGATAACGACAAGAAGATTTGGGACACCCTCAAAATCTCACATGAGGGGAACGGCGTCACCATGCTCACCAAGATGGCATTGGTGGAGGGCGAACTTGGGAGATTCACAATGATCAGGGGCGAGGAGCCAACCCAAACATACAACCGGCTCAAGACCCTCGTCAACAAAATAAGGAGCTATGGAAGCACGCGATGGACGGACCACAACGTCGTCGGCCTAATGCTAAGGTCTTTTACCGTCCTTGATCCACATCTTGTGAACAATATTCGTGAGAATCCTAGGTACACCAAGATGACGCCCGAGGAGATACTTGGAAAGTTCGTAAGCGGGCGGATGATGATCAAGGAGGCTAGGTACGTTGATGATGCGTTGAATGGCCCAATCCATGAGCCTCAAACCGTGGCTCTCAAAGCAACGAGGAGCAAGGAGGCGCTACCTAGCAAGGTGGCACAAGTTGAAGCGGCGGGGCTCAATGAGGAAGAGATGGCCCTCATCATCAAGCATTTCAAGACAGCGCTAAGGGGTCGCAAGGAGCATCCCAACAAGACCAAGACAAAGGGGAAGCACTCATGCTTCAAATGTGGTAAGATTGGTCATTTTATCGCTAACTATCCCGATAATGATAGTGACCAGGAACAAGGGAACAAGAGGGAAAAGAAGAAGACTTACAAGAAGGCTAAGGGCGAGGCACACCTTGGAAAGGAGTGGGACTCGGATTGTTTGTCGTCCGACTCCGACAACGAAGGACTCGCCGCCATCGCCTTCAACAAGTCGGCCCTCTTCCCCAACGAGCATCACACCTGCCTCATGGCAAGGGAAAAGAAGGTAAGCACTCGTGATACTAGTACTTACGCTTCCTCAAGTGATGAAGAATCTAGCGATGATGAAATAGACTATTCATGTTTATTTAAGGGCCTAGATAGAACTAAGGTTGATAAGATTAATGAATTAATTGATGCATTGAATGATAAGAATAGGTTATCAGAAAAGCAAGAGGATCTTTTGTATGAAGAACATGACAAGTTTGTAGAGGCACAAAAATCCCTTGCTTTAGAAATTAAAAGAAATGAAATGCTTTCTTGTGAATTGTCTACATGTCATGACTCTATTTCTAGCTTAAAGAGCATAAATGATGATTTGAGTGCTAAGTTAGAAATAGCTAATAAATCAACATCTTGTGTAGAACATGTTGCAATTTGCAATAGGTGTAAAGATTTTAATGTTGATGCTTGTAGTGAACATCTAGTTTCAATTTCTAATTTGAATGATGAAGTGGCTAGTCTTAATGCCCAACTTAAGACTAGCAAGAGTGAATTTGACAAACTAAAATTTGCAAGGGATGCCTACACAATTGGTAGACACCCCTCAATTAAGGATGGTCTTGGCTTCAAGAGGGAAGTCAAGAACTTAACAAGCCATAAGGCTTTCATCTCCGCCAAGGAGAAAGGGAAGGCCCCTATGGCTAGTAGTGTTCAAAAGAACCATGCTTTCATGTACCATGATAGGAGATATTCTAGGAATATTCATCATGATAGAAGTTGCAATGATGTTGGTTCACATGCTTATGATTCAAATGCAATGTTTGCTTCAAGTTCCTCTATTATGCATAATAGAAATTTGGCTAGGAAAAATGTTTTTCATCATATGCCTAGAAGAAATATTGTTCATGTTCCTAGGAAAGTAATGAATGAACCTTCTACAATTTATTATGCTTGCAATGCTTCCTTTGCTATTTGTAGAAAGGATAAGAAGGTAATTGCTAGGAAATTAGGGGCCAAATGTAAGGGAGACAAGACTTGCATTTGGGTCCCTAAGACTATTGTAACTAACCTTGTAGGACCCAACATGAGTTGGGTACCTAAGACCCAAGCCTAAATTTGCCTTGCAGGTTTATGCATCCGGGGGCTCAAGCTGGATTATCGACAGCGGATGCACAAACCACATGACGGGGGAAAAGAGGATGTTCTCTTCCTACGTCAAGAACAAGGATCCCCAAGATTCAATCATATTCGGTGATGGCAACCAAGGCAAGGTGAAAGGGTTAGGAAAAATTGCTATTTCATCCGAGCACTCTATTTCTAATGTGTTCTTAGTTGAGTCACTTGGATATAACTTGTTGTTTGTGAGTCAACTTTGTAATATGGGATATAACTGTTTATTCACAAATGTAGATGTGTCTGTCTTTAGAAGAAGTGATGGTTCATTAGCTTTTAAGGGTGCACTAGACGACAAACTTTATTTAGTTGATTTTGCAAAAGAGGAGGCCGGTCTAGATGCATGCTTAAATGCTAAGACTAACATGGGTTGGCTGTGGCATCGCTGCTTAGCACATGTGGGGATGAAGAACCTTCACAAGCTTCTAAAGGGAGAACACGTGTTAGGTCTAACTAATGTAACTTTCGAAAAAGATAGACCTTGTGCAGCTTGTCAAGCAGGTAAACAAGTGGGAAGCTCTCATCATGCCAAAAATGTGATGACAACATCAAGACCCCTGGAGTTACTTCATATGGACCTCTTCGGATCCGTCGCCTATCTAAGTATAGGAGGAAGTAAGTATGGTCTTGTTATAGTTGATGATTTTTCCTGCTTCACTTGGGTATTCTTTTTGCAGGATAAATCCGAAACCCAAGGGACCCTCAAGCGCTTCCTGAGGAGAGCCCAAAACGAGTTTGAGCTCAAAGTGAAGAAGATAAGGAGCAACAATGGATCCGAGTTCAAGAATCTTCAAGTGGAGGAGTATCTTGAGGAGGAAGGAATCAAGCACGAGTTCTCCGCTCCCTACACACCACAGCAAAATGGTGTGGTAGAGAGGAAGAACAGGACGCTACTAGACATGGCGAGGGCGATGCTTGGTGAATTGAAGACACCCGAACGGTTTTGGACGAAAGCCGTGAGCACGGCTTGCCACGCCATAAACCGGGTCTACCTTCATCGCCTCCTCAAGAAGACGTCATATGAGCTTCTAACCGGTAACAAACCCAATGTGTCTTACTTTCGTGTATTTGGGAGAAAATGTTACATTCTAGTGAAGAAAGGTAGGAATTCTAAGTTTGCTCCCAAAGCTGTAGAAGGGTTTTTGTTAGGTTATGACTCAAATACAAAGGCGTATAGGGTCTTCAACAAATCATCGGGTTTGGTTGAAGTCTCTAGCGACGTTGTATTTGATGAGACTAATGGCTCTCCAAGAGAGCAAGTTGTTGATCTTGATGATGTAGATGAAGAAGACGTTCCAACGGCCGCAATGCGCACCATGGTGATTGGAGATGTGAGGCCACTGGAACAAAAGGAGCAAGATCAACCTTCTTCCTCAACAACGGTGCATCCCCCAACTCAAGAAGATGAACAGGTTCATCAAGAGGAGGCGTGTGATCAAGGGGGAGCACAAGATGATCATTTAATGGAGGAAGAAGCACAACCGGCACCTCCAACCCAAGTTCGAGCGACGATTCAAAGGAATCATCCCATCGACCAAATATTGGGTGACATAAGCAAGGGAGTAACTACTCGTTCTAGATTAGTGAATTTTTGTGAGCATTACTCCTTTGTCTCTTCTATTGAGCCTTTCAGGGTAGAAGAGGCCTTGCTAGATCCGGACTAGGTGTTGGCCATGCAAGAGGAGCTCAACAACTTCAAGAGAAATGAAGTTTGGACACTGGTGCCTCGTCCCAAGCAAAATGTTGTGGGAACCAAGTGGGTGTTCCGCAACAAACAAGACGAGCACGGGGTGGTGACAAGGAACAAGGCCCGACTTGTGGCAAACGGTTATGCCCAAGTCGCAGGTTTGGACTTTGAGGAGACTTTTGCTCCTGTGGCTAGGCTAGAGTCAATTCGCATATTGTTAGCCTATGCTACTCACCATTCTTTCAGATTGTTCCAAATGGATGTGAAGAGCGCCTTCCTCAACGGGCCAATCAAGGAGGAGGTATACGTTGAGCAACCCCCTGGCTTCGAGGATGAACGGTACCCCGACCACGTGTGTAAGCTCTCTAAGGTGCTCTATGGACTTAAGCAAGCCCCAAGAGCATGGTATGAATGCCTTAGAGACTTTTTAATTGCTAATGATTTCAAGGTTGGGAAAGCCAATCCAACTCTTTTTACTAAGACTTGTGATGGTGATCTTTTTGTGTGCCAAATTTATGTCGATGACATAATATTTGGTTCTACTAACCAAAAGTCTTGTGAAGAGTTTAGCAGGGTGATGACTCAAAAGTTTGAGATGTCGATGATGGGCGAGTTAAGATACTTCCTTGGGTTCCAAGTGAAGCAACTCAAGGATGGGACCTTCATCTCCCAAACGAAGTACACGCAAGACTTGATCAAGCGGTTTGGGAAGAAGGACGCCAAGCCCGCAAAGACTCCAATGGGAACCGATGGACACACTGACCTCAACAAAGGAGGTAAGTCCGTTGATCAAAAAGCATACCGGTCTATGATAGGGTCTTTACTTTATTTATGTGCTAGTAGACCGGATGTTATGCTTAGCGTATGCATGTGTGCTAGATTTCAATCCGATCCAAGGGAGTGTCACTTAGTGGCCATGAAGCGAATTCTTAGATATTTAGTCGCTACGCCTTGCTTCGGGATCTGGTATCCAAAGGGGTCTACCTTTGACTTGATTGGATATTCAGACTCCGACTATGCTGGATGTAAGGTCGATAGGAAGAGTACATCAGGGATGTGCCAATTCTTAGGAAGGTCCCTGGTGTCGTGGAGTTCTAAGAAACAAACTTCCGTTGCCCTATCCACCGCTGAGGCCGAGTATGTTGCCGCAGGACAGTGTTGTGCAACTACTTTGGATGAGGCAAACCCTCAGGGACTTTGGCTACAATCTGAGCAAAGTCCCACTCCTATGTGATAATGAGAGTGCTATCCGCATGGCGGATAATCCTGTTGAACACAGCCGCACATAGCATATTGACATCCGACATCACTTTTTGAGAGACCACCAGCAAAAGGGAGATATCGAAGTGTTTCATGTTAGCACCGAGAACCAGCTAGCCGATATCTTTACCAAGCCTCTAGATGAGTCGACCTTTTGCATGCTGCGAAGTGAGCTAAATGTCTTAGATTCGCGAAACCTGGATTGATTTATAGCATACATGTGTTTTATTCCTTGATCACGTTCCTTAATGTATTTTATTGTTTATTAATGGTGCTCAAGTTGTACAAGCACTCCCCGAACCTCACAAGTCCATTTGCAAGTGATGCACATATTTAGGGGGAGATGTGCTACAACTTGACCCATTGAGACTAACTGTGTGCTCGAGTTTGCTTAATTTAGTCTCAAAGGAGGGTTGAAAGGAAAAAGGTGGACTTGGACCATGCAAGACTTCCACTGCACTCCGATGAAAGAGTAACTGATTCCAAGTTCATCTTTGTACTCTTATTGCCTTTTTACTCTTAGTTGAAGATTTTGGTGAGGCAATGGGGTTAAAGGGCCAAGATTGATTCCGTTTTGGTGCTTGATGCCAAAGGGGGAGAAAATAAGGCCAAAGCAATAAATGGATCAGCTACCACTTGAGAATTTTGAAAATTGTAGAATAGAGCTTTTGGGTTTGTCAAAAATCTCTTATTGTCTCTTTTGTCAAAAGTTGGCTTCTTGTGGGAAGAATGGTTGATTATGGGAAAAAGGGGGAGTTTTTGAAATCCTTGATCAATTTCACATGGAATACCTTTCTTTATGTCTCAACAAGTGTGTTTGACTTAGAGATAGGAAATTGAGATTGATTTGCAAAAACAAACCAAGTGGTGGCAAAGAATGATCCAAATATGCCAAATTTGAATCAAAACAAATATGAGTTTTCATTTGCATTGATGTTGCACTTCTTTTAGTTGCTTTGTATTGTGTTGGCATAAATCACCAAAAAGGGGGAGATTGAAAGGGAAATGTGCCCTAGGGCCATTTCTAAGTATTTTGGTGATTAAGTGTCCAACACAAGTGCCTAAGTATTAATCTATGCCAAATGATGGACAAAGTGCAAATCAAGAGTAAAGGTATGTTTCTAAGACTTAGTACATTGTTTTGAAGACTAATGTATTGTGTCTAAGTGCTAGAAACAGGAAAAGACCAAATTGGAAAAGACTTGGCTGAGCAGCCAAGACTCTGTGCAGTCTGGGTGCACCGGACTGTCTGGTGGTGCACCGGACAGTGTCCGGTGCGCCAGGCTGGCGTCTGCGAAATGGCTGCTCTCGGGTTTCGACGGTAGCGTACGACTATAAATCACCGGACTGTCCGGTGGTGCACCGGACTGTCCGGTGAGCCAACAGTCGGCCGGCCCAACGGTCGGCCGCGTAATCCGCGCGCGACGCGTGGCAGAGCCAACGGTTAGAAGGGGGCACCGGACTGTCCGGTGTGCACCGGACAGTGTCCGGTGCGCCAACGGCTCTGAACCGCCAATGGTCGGCTTCGCCAAAGAAGGAAAGAAATCCGCACCGGACAGTGTCCGGTGGTGCACCGGATTGTCTGGTGCGCCAGGCGACAAAAGGCAAGAATTGCCTTCCTGGAATGCTCTCAACGGCTCCTAGCTGCCTTGGGGCTATAAAAGGGACCCCTAGGCGCATGGAGGAGTACACCAAGCATTCTCTAAGCATTCCTAAGCACCAAGACTTCAATTCCGCGCATTCGATTCTTTGTGATAGCAACTAGAGCTCCATTTGAGTAGAGAACTCTTTGAGTTGTGTTGAGAGCTCGTGTTGTGACTTGTGTGCGTATTGTCGCTCTGATTTTGTGTCTTGTGTGCGTTGCTCATCCCTCCCTTACTCCGAGCTTCTTTGTGAACACCAAAGTGTAAGGGCGAGAGGCTCCAAGTTCTGGAGATTCCTCGCAAGCGGGATAAAATAAACAAAGCAAAACACCGTGGTATTCAAGTGGGTCTTTGGACCGCTTGAGAGGGGTTGATTGCAACCCTCGTCCGTTGGGACGCCACAACGTGGAGTAGGCAAGTGTTGAACTTGGTCGAACCACGAGATAAACCACTGTGTCTATCTGTGATTGATCTTCTTGTGATTATCGTGTCTTGCAAAGACTCCTCTCTAGCCACTTGGCTTTATTGTGCTAACTCCTAACCAAGTTTTTGTGGCATTAAAGTTCAAGTTTTACAGGATCACCTATTCACCCCCCTCTAGGTGCTCTCACCGACACGTGTACGAATGCGACGTGGAGTGCATGGAGTACGCCGAGGCCCTCACCGAATCCGAGGCCCTCATCGCCGACCTGGAGAGCCTCTCCAAGGAGGCGCCAGATGCGAAGCGCCATGCCGGCAACTTCGAGCCAGCTGAGACGGTCAAATCCGTCCCTCTCGACCCCAGCAACGACGCCTCCAAGCAGATACGGATCGGCTCCGAGCTCGACCCCAAATAGGAAGCAGTGCTCGTCGACTTTCTCCGCGCGAACACCGAAGTTTTTGCGTGGAGTCCCTCGGACATGCCTGGCATACCGAGGGATGTCGCCGAGCACTCGCTGGATATCCGAGCTGGAGCCTGACCCATGAAGCAGCCTCTGCGCCGATTCGACGAAGAAAAGCGCAGAGCCATAGGCGAGGAGATCTACAAGCTGATGGCCACATGGTTCATCAAAGAGGTATTCCATCCCGAATGGCTTGCCAACCCTGTGCTTGTGAGAAAGAAAGGAGGGAAATGGCGGATGTGTGTAGACTACACTGGTCTAAACAAAGCATGTCCGAAGGTTCCCTACCCTCTGCCTCGCATCGATCAAATCATGGATTCCACTACTGGGTGTGAAACCCTGTCTTTCCTCGATGCCTACTCAGGGTATCACCAAATCAGGATGAAAGAGTCCGACCAGCTCGCGACTTCTTTCATCACACCTTTTGGCATGTACTGCTACGTTACTATGCCATTCGGTTTGAGGAATGCGGGTGCGACATACCAAAGGTGCATGAACCACGTGTTCGGAGAGCACATTGGTCGAACGATCGAGGCTTACGTCGATGACATCATAGTCAAGACAAGGAAAGCCTCCGACCTCCCCTCCGACCTTGAAACGACATTCCGGTGTCTCAAGGCGAAAGGCGTAAAACTCAATCCCGAGAAGTGTGTCTTCGGAGTCCCCCGAGGCATGCTCCTGGGGTTCATCATCTCCGAGCGGGGCATCGAGGCCAACCCGGAGAAAATCGCGGCCATCACCAACATGGGCCCCATCAAGGACTTGAAAGGAGTACAGAGGGTCATGGGATGTCTTGCGGCCCTGAGCCGTTTCATCTCGTGCCTCGGCGAAAGAGGCCTACCTCTGTACCGCCTCTTGAGGAAGACCGAGCGCTTCACTTGGACCCCCGAGGCCGAGGAAGCCCTCGGGAACCTAAAAGCGCTCCTTACCAGCGTGCCCATCTTGGTGCCCCCCGCTGCCAGAGAAGCCCTCTTGATCTACGTCGCCGCTACCACTCAGGTGGTCAGCGCCGCGATCGTGGTTGAGAGACAAGAAGAGGGACATGCATTGCCCGTCCAGAGGCCGGTCTACTTCATCAGTGAAGTACTGTCCGAGACCAAAATCCGCTACCCACAAATCCAGAAGCTACTGTACACGGTAATTCTGACGCGGCGAAAGTTGCGACACTACTTCGAGTCTCATCCGGTGACTGTGGTGTCATCCTTCCCCCTAGGGGAGATCATCTAGTGCCAAGAGGCCTCGGGTAGGATTGCAAAGTGGGCGGTGGAGATCATGGGCGAGACAATCTCGTTCGCCCCTCGGAAGGCCATCAAGTCCCAAGTCTTGGCGGACTTTGTGGCTGAATGGGTCGACACCCAGCTTCCAGCGGCTCCGATTCAGCCGGAACTCTGGACCATGTTTTTCGATGGGTCACTGATGAAAACAGGAGCGGGCGTGAGCCTGCTCTTCATCTCACCCCTCGGGAAGCACCTCCGCTATGTGTTGCGCCTCCATTTCCCGGCGTCCAACAATGTGGCCGAGTACGAGGCTCTGGTTAACGGGTTGCACATCGCCATCGAGCTAGGGGTCCGACGCCTCGACGCTCGTGGCAAACTCGCACCTTGTCATCGACCAAGTCATGAAGAACTCCCATTGCCGTGACCCGAAGATGGAAGCCTACTGCGATGAGGTTCGGCGCCTGGAGGACAAGTTCTACGGGCTCGAGCTCAACCACATCGCCCGACGATACAACGAGACTGCGGACGAGCTGGCTAAGATAGCCTTGGGGCGGACAACGGTTCCCCCGGACGTCTTCTCCCGAGACCTACATCAACCCTCAGTCAAGACCGACGACACGCCCGAGCCTGAGAAGGTCTCGGCCCTGCCCGAGGCGCCCTCGGCTCAGCCCGAGGCACCCTCGGCCCCCGAGGGTGAGGCACTGCGCGTCGAGGAAGAGCGAAATGGGGTCCCGCCTAATCGAGACTGGCAGACCCCGTACCTACAATATCTCCACCGAGGAGAGTTGCCCCTCGACCGAACCGAAGCTCGGCGATTGGCGCAGCGCGCCAAGTCGTTCGTCTTGCTGGGGGACAGGAAAGAGCTCTACCACCGCAGCCCCTCAGGCATCCTCCAGCGATGCATATCCATCGCCGAAGGTCAGGAGTTATTACAAGAAATACACTCGGGGCTTGCGGTCACCATGCAGCACCTCGAGCCCTCGTTGGGAATGCCTTCCGACAGGGTTTTTACTGACCAACCACGGTGGCCGATGACACTAGGATTGTACGCACCTGCCAAGGGTGTCAATTGTACGCGAAGCAGACCCATCTGCCCGCTCAGGCTCTATAGACAATACCCATCACCTGGCCGTTTGCTGTGTGGGATCTAGACCTCGTCGGTCCCTTGTAGAAGGCACCCGGGGGCTACACGCACCTGCTGGTCGCCATCGACAAATTCTCCAAGTGGATCGAGGTCCGACCCCTAAACAGCATCAGGTCCGAACAGGCAGTGGCGTTCTTCACCAACATCATCCATCGCTTCGGGGTCCCGAACTCCATCATCACCGACAACAGCACCCAGTTCACCGGCAGAAAGTTCCTGGACTTCTACGAGGATCACCACATCCGGGTGGACTGGGCTGCCGTAGCTCACCCCATGACGAATGGGCAAGTAGAGCGTGCCAACGACATGATTCTGCAAGGGCTCAAGCCACGGGTCTACAAGGACCTCAACAAGTTCGGCAAGCGATGGATGAAAGAACTCCCCTCGGTGGTCTGGAGTCTGAGGACAACGCTGAGCCAAGCCACGGTCTTCACGCCGTTCTTTCTAGTCTATGGGGCCGAGGCCATCTTGCCCACATACTTAGAATACGGTTCCCCGAGGACGAGGGTGTACGACGACCAAAGCAATCGAACCAACCAAGAAGACTCACTGGACCAGCTGGAAGAGGCTCGGGACATGGCCTTACTACACTCGGCGCGGTATCAGCAGTCCCTGCGACGCTACCACGCCCGAGGGGTTTGGTCCCGAGACCTCCAGGTGGGCGACTTGGTGCTTTGGCTGCGACAAGACGCCCGAGGGCGCCACAAGCTCACGCCTCCCTGGGAAGGGCCATTCATCATCGCCAAGATTTTGAAGCCCGGAACATACAAGCTGGCCAACAGTCAAGGCGAGGTCTACAGCAACACTTGGAACATCCGACAGCTACGTCGCTTCTACCCTTAAGATGTTTTCAAGTCGTTCATACACCTCGTTTACATACGCCAACAAAGTCTAACCATCAAGGAAGGGTCAGCCTTGCCTAGGCAAAGCCCGACCCTCCCTCGGGGGCTAGAAGGGGCGAACCCCCTCTGCGTCAAAATTTTCCTCGGAAAAAGTCTTCCATTAAAATGACTTTCGCGTCTCCCGACTATATCAGTAACAGGACCCCAAGAAACGAATAAGAGTGCATGTAAGTGGCAAGGCCGACCGAGCCGAGGGACTCCTACGCCTCTGGGATACGGATACCTCACTCGTCACCTACCACGAAAAATAACTCTTACTTGGGTAAGCAATCCTGCTACTGACGAACGAGTCCGGATACGCAAAACAGGAGGAAAAGAGACACAACCTTATATTACGACGATAAAGTGTTCGGGCCTCGGCGGCCGCAAAAGACACATATGCATTCAAAATAAACTGCTCTGGCAGAATCAGGCGTCGCCCAGAGAAGGAGCCGCGCCGTCGGCTTCGTTTCCACCCTCGGCGTGATCCGCCCCAGCCTCGGACGATGGCGCAAGCGGGAGGATCTCTGCTTCGAAGGTGGTCGCCAGCACCGCGCTTGGGCCCGCGGCGGCCGCGTCAAGCCTCTGGACTTCGGCCAGGGCAACTTCATCTTCGTCGGGAAGGCAATACCCCTCGCTGACCCGCTCCAGATCCACGTCATAGTGGGAAGCGAGCACGGCGAAGGCCCGCCTAACGCCGTGATGTAGCGCCTCGCGGAGTCTGTCGCGCGCGTGGTCACCCAAGGCCTGCAGGCGACTCTGAGGGGAGCTCCCCAAGGGGACGTCGTCGAGACCAAAGACCCGGCAGAAGGCCGAGATGGCCTCGGACATGGCCGCGTGGTCGGCCTCCCTCTGCTCGGCCGCCTGGGCAAGTGCCTTGGTGGACTCATCGAGGGCAGACTCGAGCTCTGCAAACAGCCAAAGCAGGAGACTTCAAACACGAGTTGAAGAACGAAGCTGAATCAAAATCTTAAAACAGCCAAGACAAACCTTCGGCTCGGGCACGCTGCTCTGAGGATGCGGCTTGGGCCACGGCTAGGTCTGCCGCAAGGGCTCCAGCCCGAGCAGACGCCTCGGCTAACTGGTCTCCAAGGTCCTCAGCCCGGCTTTCAGCCTCGGCGGCCCGGCCCCGAGATTGGTCCCGCTCGCCGATGACCTGGCCAAGCTCCAACTGCTGCCGCTGCGCCTCTGCGCGTGCCGCCGCTGCCTCCGCTCCCAGATCGACACAGAGCAACCGAAGGTCCGCCACCTCGGCGCTCCATTGGGAGAGGCGCTCGGTAGCCCCGGCAAGCGTGGTCCTCAGGAACCGCAGCGAACCCCAGACGTCGGCCTCGCGGTGGATGAACGACGACTTGGCGGCGCTCATATCCGTCATATCCTGAGGAAAGGAAGCGGGGCGTCACAAAGAATACCTTGATCACGTGAAAGGTATGCTTGAAATCCTTACCTAGAGGATCTTGGGAACGTCCCTGCAAAGGACCTCCAAGGTCGGCTGAAGCGACCCCACCGTTGCCTTGGCACACTCATGAAGCCCGTCCCAAGACTGCTCCTCTCGCTCATCGTCAAGAACGAAGAGGGGATCCGAAGCCCCACTGGTCCAGAACCGAAGCGACTGACGCCGCCCGTCGGGACTGCATCGCGCGAGGACGAGGTTGCCGCTCCCCAGGACAGGTCGCGGTTCTGTGCCCCCTCCTTCGAGGTATCGAGTAGCGGGGCCTCGGCCATCTCAGCGTCGGCGGCGATGGGCGTCTCCACGACCAGAACGGCAACAGCCTCGGCAGAAGCCGGTGCTAGCGCCGGCAACACGTCTGGTGGGCTTGAGGCCACAGCCACGCCAGCAGCCTCCCTCGACAAGACGACCGCCTCGACGGAGGGGTCAGCCTCGGGAGCTCGCCCCACAGCAACTTGTGCCGCCTGAGCCCCCTGCTTTGGGACATCTTTTGAGGAGGCCAGCTGGCCGGCAAGGCCCGGTGCGGCACTGGCTGCAGAAGCCGACGCCGTCTTGAGGACCTTCCGGGGAGCCAGACCGGTCGAACCGTGCTTCCGTTTGCTGAGAAGAAAAGGAAGAGCAGGATCAGGACACACGAAGGAGG
The DNA here is from genome assembly GCF_902167145.1 of Zea mays. Taxonomy (NCBI): domain Eukaryota; kingdom Viridiplantae; phylum Streptophyta; class Magnoliopsida; order Poales; family Poaceae; genus Zea; species Zea mays. The sequence continues at coordinate 108,897,851 of NC_050105.1, read as the reverse complement.
ATCCAGGACGAAGATATCCTAAGATACTTACCCACTCCAGGCCACGACCAATCGTGCCTGCGGGGAGGTCCCTCGAGCCTGGGTCCCCAAAGGTACCACCGAGGTTAGCCCCACTGCCGGCTTCGGCACCATCCTTGCCTCGGGCGCCCGAGGCACCAGAGGGACGGACTGCCCAGGCGCAGCCACGGTGACCCGAGGATCACCCTCCTGTGCAATCGGCACGTGCAACGGTTCTTGGGGAACAGGCGGGTCGGCCTGACTCCCCGGGGTCACCTCAACTACCTCGGCCAAGGGGTCAAGTACCCCCTCGGCCTGCCCTCGTTCTTCGGACCGGGACCCCGACGTCCCGGCCCCGGATACCGACGGCGCCAGCTCGCTCGGGGGCTGGCTCGATGACCCCAGGCCCAGCCTCAGATCCGGGCTGAGGCCGAGGCGGGCAGCCATGTCGTCGTCTTCATCATCATCTTCATCGTCGTCGTCGTCATCGTCAGGCGTCTCCGGCGGTGGCTCCCTCGGGAGCCCATCCCTCTCCTATCGACGACGAAGCCTCTCCAAGGCGTCCCGAGCCCGCATCCGCTCGCGGGCCCGAGCCTTCTTCGCGTCCTTCTTCTCCTTCCTCTTCTCCGCGGCGACCCTCCGCATGGCTCGGTCCAACGCGTCCTCCGGGACCGGTGGCAGGGAAGGCTTGTGAAACCCCACCTCCTGGAGACAGACGAAAAGTCTCGGCTGTGAGAGCCAAGGGCAATCCGACACAAGAAGGAAGAAGGAGCGGACACTCACCAGGGACACACGCCCGCGATCGGGACGCATCGGGAGCTGAGAAAGGGCGCCGGCGTCTAACTTCCCTACCGTGCCAGCTACCCGCCTGTGAAGGTCATCGGCGGGAAGGGGGTCCGAGGACATCTGCAAACCCTCCAAGTCGACCCCCGGTGTCATCTCCCAAAGCGGCAGCCGCCGCTCCGTCAAGGGGAGCACCCTCCGGCGATGAATGGCAGCAACCACCCCCGCGGCGGTGAGCCCTCCTTCTCGCAGCTCCTCCAAGGCCTTCGAAAGGGGCTGGAGATTCTTCTGTTTCTCGCACGGGGCCCCGTAGCGCCAGTTACCGCCGGCGGCGGTCACCGCTCGTTGAGAAAACGACGGGAGCCTCCCGTCGTCATTCCGGAGATAAAACCACCGACGCTGCCACCCCTTGTTCGAAGACGCGAGGATAGCAGGGATGTACTGCTGCACCCATGCCTGCCTTAACTGGAGGATGCAGCCACCAGCCCGCACCGCCATGCGAACTCTTCTTTCCCCCGTCGTCGAGGCAAAAAGCTCCGCGGAGAAGAGATGGGTCCACAGGTCCCGGTGGGGGGCAATCCCCAAAAACCCTTCGCAAACCGCCGCGAAGATGGCTGCTTGCGCGATGGAGTTGGGGCTGAGATTGTGCAGCTCCACCCCATAGACATGCAAAATCGCCCGCATGAAACGACTCGCCGGCACTCCGAACCCCCGCTCATGAAAAGAGACGAAGCTCAGCACATACCCCGGCGGCGGGGACGGGGCGGCTCCGCTCGGAGGGGCCATCCACTCTAGCTGCGAGTCACCGGAGAGAGGACGAAGCAAGCCATCGGCAACAAGGGCCTCCAGATCGTCCGCCGTGACGGTGGAAAAAGGCCACGGGTCGCGCGGCAAAACAACGGTCACCCGGTCGGCCATCACCAAGCAGAAGAGGTGGCGGCGGTGCGGACGAGGCCCAGGCAAGACCCATTCAACACTTCGCCCGAACCCGCCGCGAGATTCAAAGCTCAAAGGCGAGACGCCCGTTCCTCGAACGGCTCGTGCACGCACAACGGCTGCCCCGCGAACCACTCGTCCCGTCGCATTAACTCTGTGGCAGGACAGGCGACACCTTTGGCAGGTGAAGCAGGCGACGCTTCACCTCCGCCATGATGACCGCATCAAAAAGGTACGCCACGTCGTTCAAATTCATATCCCTTTTTCTCTTCCCCTTTCTCTCTCTTGCTACAGGGACCGGGAAAGGGGATACTCCGAAAGGGATCCTTCTCTGCGAAGGAAGCGGGCCCCGAGCCCTCCTACTGATTAGAGGTTCGAAGGCTGGCCCCTCGGAAGGGTTCGGCAACCACCTTAGAGCACTCAGGCTCCACGCCTACTACTGATCAGAGGTTCGAAGGCTGGCCCCTCGGAAGGGTTCGATAGCCGCCTCAGAGCACTCGGGCTCCGTGCCCACTACTGGTCAGAGGTTCGAAGGCTGGCCCCTCGGAGGGGATCGACAGCCGCCTCAAGCCACTCGGGCTCCGCGCCCACTACTGATCAGGGGTTTGTAGGCTGGCCCCCGAAGGGTTCGACAGCCGCCTCAGAGCACGCAGAGCGAGGGATGACTCTGGGTACGTTCGATACACAACCAAGGCTCGGGCTACGCTCCCGAGGTACCCTAGGACATTTCCGAGACCAGCGGGAGCGATTTTGTAACGGAATCCCATCAGAGGGAGGCATCGAGCCCTCGGACCCTATCAAACGGGACCGGGTCCGGCAAATCACCTGCAGGTACTTTTGGAGCGCGCCTCTGGGCCACTAGCCGACCCTTATCGAATGGGGCACGGGCGTCCACTCGGATCACCCGCTAGCAACTCACTGGAGACACCATGTTCGGTGCCCTCCGAGGGCAACATGGCGCTTTCCCCCCCTCCTCCTTGCGGAAAGGCGACGCAGGGGCGTATGAAAAAAGCCGAGTCTGTCCTTGACCGCCCTCTCGCTCTGTGCGGAGGCTCGGGGGCTGCTCTCGCAAACCCGGCTCCGGCCAAACCGTTGACAGCGTCAACATACCAGCCCGAGAACTTGGAACCTGACTATGCACCCGGGCTACGGCTAGTTCGCATGAGGGAACAACCAGACCGGTCGAAGCATCATGAAACGCGCTAAGACCTCGAAGGAGTCAAACCACTCCTCCGAGGCCTCGGGGGCTACACCCGGCGGGTGCGCTCGCGCGCACCCACCGGAACGAAACGCAACTGAGAAAGGCCGATCCCCTTGCAAAAAAGTGCGACAAAAGCCTCCAAGCGAGTATCAACACTCCCTTCGAGGCTCGGGGGCTACTGTCGGGGACCATAATTAGGGGTACCCCCAAGGCTCCTAATCTCAGCTGGTAACCCCCATCAGCACAAAGCTGCAAAGGCCTGATGGGCTCGAATAAGGTCATGGCTCAGTCCACTCAAGGGACACGATCTCGCCTCGCCCGAGCCCAGCCTCGGGCAAAGGCAGCCGACCCCGGAGGATTCACGTCTCGCCCGAGGGCCCCCTTAAGCGACGGACACACCTTCGACTCGCCCGAGGCCCAGTCTTCGCGGAGAAGCAACCTTGGCCAGATCGCCACGCCAACCGACCGTATCGCAGGAGCATTTAATGCAAGGGTCGACTGACACCTTATCCTAACACGCGCTCCTCAGTCGACAGAGCCAAAGTGACCGCAGTCACTTCGCCGCTCCACTGACCGACCTGACAGGAAAACAGCGCCACAGTCGACAGAGCCGAAGTGACTGCCGTGCCACTCGACAGAGTGAGGCTGACAGCAGCTAAGTCCAGTCTCGGGCGCCATGGGAAGCTCTGCCTCGCCCGACCCAGGACTCGAAATCAGCCTCGACCCCGGAAGACAGACTCCGCCTCGCCCGACCCAGGGCTCGGACTCAGCCTCGGCCGTGGAAGACGGTCTCCGCCTCGCCCGACCCAGGGCTCGGACTCAGCCTCGACCCCAGAAGATGGACTCCACCTCGCCCAACCCAGGGCTCGGACTCAGCCTCGGCCTCGGAAGACGGTCTCCGCCTCGCCCGACCCAGGGCTCGGACTCAGCCTCGTCCTCGGAAGACGGTCTCTGCCTCGCCCGACCCAGGGCCCAGACTCGACCTCGACCTCGGAGGAGCCTCCGCCTCGCCCGACCTCAGGCTCGGATCGACCACGTCACAGGGGGGGCCATCATTACCCTACCCCTAGCTAGCTCAGGCTACGGGGAACAAGACCGGCGTCCCATCTGGCTCGCCCCGGTATACAAGTAATGATGGCGCCCCGCCTGCTCAATGACGACGGCGGTTCTCAACCCCTTACGGAAGCAAGGAGACGTCAGCAAGGATCCGACAGCCCCAACAGCTGTCCTTCCACAGGGCCCAAGCGCTCCTTCGACGGCCACGACATCATATGAACAGGGTGCCAAAACCTCTCCGACTGCCACGACGGCATGTACTTAGGGCTCTAGCTCCTCTCTGCTAGACACGTTAGCACACTGCTACACCCCCCATTGTACACCTGGGCCCTCTCCTTACGCCTATAAAAGGAAGGTCTAGGGCTCTCGTACGAGAAGGTTGGCCGCACGGGAGAACAGGTTGGCGGACAGTCTCTCTCTCTCCCTCGCGGACGCTTGTAACCCCCCTACTGCAAGCGCACCCGACCTGGGCGCAGGGCAACACGAAGGCCGTGGGTTTCCCCTTTGCCTGTTTCTTCCCCCTTCATGCTCCGTCTCGCGCCGACTCATCTGGGCTAGGACACGCGGCGACAATTTACTCGTCGGTCCAGGGACCCCCCGGGGTTGAAACACCGACAACAGAGTAATTGCTTATGCCTCCCAAGCACTTAGACCCCATGAGCAGAACTACCCCACACATGATCTGGAGTTAGCAGTTGTGGTTCATGCTCTCAAGATATGGAGACATTATTTGATGGGAGCTCACTGTAACATTTACACTGATCATAAGAGTCTTAAATACATTTTCACTCAGGCAGTTTAAATATGAGGCAGAGAAGATGGTTAGAGTTAATCAAGGACTATGACTTGGAGGTGCATTACCATCCTGGCAAAGCCAACGTTGTGGCAGATGCCTTGAGCAGAAAGGCCCAGTGCAATTGTATGAGCATGGAAGCAAGAGTTACCACCCTGTGTGATGAGTTGTGCAAGCTAAACCTAGAAGTTGTTTCTTCAGGTGCCTTAAGTTATATCTCGGTGGAGCCCACATTACAAGAGCAAATAGTCAGGGCACAAATTGAAGACAAGGGTGTTCAGGTTATCAAGGAAATGATCAAGCAGAAAGCAGAAAAATACAAATGCTTCCGTCAGGACTGCAAAGGAATTCTCTAGTTTGGAGATCGATTGGTTGTTCCCAAGGTCCCTGAGCTCAGAAAGAAGATATTGGATGAAGCTCACCTTTCAAAATTCTCCATACACCCCGACAGCAACAAGATGTATCATGATCTCAGATCCTTATACTGGTGGACCAGAATGAAGAGGGAAATTGCTAAGTACATATCCGAATGTGACACCTACCAGAGAATCAAGGCCAGTCATTTGAAGGCAGCAGGCCCTTTGCAACCCCTTCCCATACCATCTTGGAAATGGGAGGACATTTGCATGGATTTCATCATGGGATTGCCCAATACCTCCCGGCACCATGATTCCATTTGGGTCATTGTGGACAGATTGACCAAGTCAGCTCATTTCTTGCCGGTACACACCACCCACAGGACGGAGAAGTATGCAGAAATCTACATCGACCAAATAGTTCGTTTGCATGGAATACCAAGGACTATAGTATCGGACAGAGGAGCACCTTTCGTGGCCCGATTTTGGGAGCAATTGCAGGAATCACTTGGGACCCATGTAATACGAAGCTCAGCATACCATCCTCAAATAGATGGCTAGACCGAAAGGGTAAATCAGATTTTGGAAGACATGTTGAGGGCATGTGTGCTACACTATGGAAAGGATTGGGACAAGTGTCTTTCTTTGGCAGAGTTTTCTTATAATAACAGCTACCAGTCCAGTCTAAAGATGGCACCTTTTGAAGCCTTGTATGGGAGAAGGTGTAGGACCCCGCTGAATTGGTCTCAAGCAGGAGAGAGGGAAATATTTGGGCCAGATTTGGTACTTGAAGCAGAGGAAAAGGTCAGAGTCATCAAGAAGAACTTAGAAGCTGCTCAGGCCAGGCAAAAGAGCTATCATGATAAGAGGCGGAAACCTCTACAGTTTGAAGTGGGAGATCATGTTTATCTTAAGGTGTCACCCACCAAAGGTGTCCAGAGATTTGGGATCAAGGGCAAGTTAGCTCCTCGCTACATTGGGCCCTACGAGATCAAGGAAACTTGTGGACCAGTAGCATATCAATTGAAGTTGCCACCACACATGTCAGCTATTCATGATGTGTTCCATGTATCTCAGCTGCGAAAATGTGTCCGCTTACCCATTGAAGTGCTACCTGAACCAGAAATTGAGATAGAACCAGACTTGTCCTATCAAGAGTACCCTGTCAAGGTATTGGATCAGAAAGAGTGGTCAACACGGGCAAGGTCGATCAGAGTGTATAAGGTTCAGTGGAGTCACCATTCAGTAGAAGAAGCTACATGGGAGACTGAGGATTTTCTACGCTCTCGCTTCCCCGACTTTCTGCCCAAAAGAGTCGGTACGTAACCCAAAACCCCACCCCCACCTGCCCTTTGAACACAAATATAATAAAAACTTAGAATGATAAGGGTAGTATAAGTTGTGGATTTGACTTAAAAAGGACTTCCTTCTGAAGTCACAAAGAGAATGACATTCAAAGAGCAGTTAACTAGAGAAACTTGAATAAAAGAAGGAACAACGCACTAACCCACCTTCATGGCACCCCTCAAGAGGACTCTACCTAAAATATCGGGGCGAGATTCTTTTAAGGGGGGAGGGCTGTAACACCCCAGGTATTACTATGGCCATGGCACATCTATGCACTAATGACTGTGATCACATGTGGAGGAAACTTGAGGAGAAGAGCATAAAAACTTTGGAGACCATGTTTTACCCAAGAATGTGAATGACCAAAAGCATTACCCAAGCTTTTGTACAATTATCACCTTGGGCAAGAGGGGAATAAACCCTAGACCCCTCTTGAGCCCCTATCTCCTAAAACCTTGGTTGAAGGGGGGAGATTAAGCAAATGTGCAAATCATGACCTAACCTTTGGCCAAAGTTAAGTAACATCTTAATCTACAAATATAGAGAGGAAACATTGCAAAAAGACCCCTTAAGAAACCACAAATCCATTCCTTAAATAGAGAGAGAGTTAGAGCTCTCTAATTCTCTCTAAGTCAAATTTTTAACCCTAATCTAAAGATCAGACGTGTTCACTTAGTAAATGGCACCAAAACCACTTGGTCTGAATACCAAAAATGTGCCAAACCACCTAAGGCACCCCCTGGAAAAATTTGAACCCAAGTCAAACTCATTTGACATGTCTTGGCATCACTTTTGTCGCGAAGTGGGCAGGGAGACAAGCCAGATTTGGCGTCCGCATATCTTCTGACCTAGGGCTTATCTTCCCTTGGAACTCACATAAAAGAGATAGCCATAGGTGCCAGGAAGAGGTTTGCGCCGGATTTTTGCCAAGATTCACACGTTTGCGATCTCAGCAAGCTTTTGAACACGGGCAGATGAACACCTCCACGTGTTCGACGCGTTCTGGGCGCGCCAGAGCACGCCCGCGCCCGACCCCACGCGCTCCGCGCCACGCCAAGCCGTGCCCGCGTCTCCTGCTCGCGCCCGCACCTATAAATCACCCTCAGGCGTCGACCGTACTCCTCCGCGCACGGTCGACCTCACCAGAGCCCAAAACCACCGGCGTTTGCCCCGCGCACGGCGTGCCCGCGGCCACCCGAGCCCCTGCCACCGTAGACCGGCCAACAGAGCCTTTCCCAGCCACGCCCGACCCTTGGAAGAGACTGTGCACGCCTCGGTGAAGCTCCCTGAGCAAGGAATCGGACTTTGCTTCGCCGGAGAAGCCAGTCCACGGTCGCCGGACTTCGCCCGACCGCCGGTGAACGTAGACCGGGTAAATCTCTACCCCATTCTTCGATTCCTTGTGCACATAGCCTCTACATCACCCCGTGGAGCTCATCGTGCCATTTGATTGAACTAGATCGCCGTGGTTCAGCCGGAACACCCGCCGCGACGAGATCACCCGCCTGCGCTCGTGGACCGGACGATTCCGGCCACCTTCGCCGTTGAGCCGTACACCGCTGTGACCGCCAGGACCTCCCGGAGCCAACCCCGCCCCTCGTCGGACCTCTCTCGCCGCCGGTAAGCCGCGCCGCCCTTTTCTTTCCCGCGGGTACTGTTTGCATTAGGGGAAGGACCTCGGGGAAGAAGAAGGAAAGGTCGGGGGGATTTTTGAACTGTCAGTGACTCAGGGGAATAGTGGCGCAGGGGTAGATTTGAGTGGGTTGATTTGGATTAAACCCAGGGTCCTCGGTGTAAATTGTTTTTCCAGGAAACCTTTTTAACAATCTGATTTAAATTCAAACAAAACTTGAAAAATTCATAACTTCTGTTTTGTTCACCCAAATCGAGTCAAACCAATTTTGCCAGATCTTAAATAATGTAGACTACTTAAGAAAAATATGAAACCCCTAAGTGTTACAGAAAACTTTAAAGTTTTGATTTAAATAATTAACTGGTCAAAAGCTAAAAGAAATAGGGAAAAATAGCTATACTATTTGACTGAGGTTAAAAAAATTTAGAGAAGTACTTAATCACCTACTAACCTGTTTAAAAATGATAAACCCCTCTGTATACCCTATTAAGGTAGAGTTTGCCATTTAAATCACCTTATGCTCAAAGTTCAAGAAATAAGAAAAGGTAATTTAAATAAAGAACCAGTGAGCACCCACATTTTTGTTAGTTTACTTATTCAGTATAGTTCACTAGAAAAATTTATTATACTCTGGTTTAGTATAAAATAATTGGGATACCTTTTATTTTAAGAAAATAAGGAAAACTTAGAAAAACCCTAGAAAAAAAACCCCAAGGTGAAAACACCCCAACCCTTGGGATAATTAATGTTTTGTTATTAAGAATATAGAAAAAATATGAAATCTGTTGTTTGACATTTTTCAAATAACAAGATAGTAGAAAGTGCCTTTTTGACATTAAACTTTAGAAAATCACAACTAAATAACCACCAAATAACCTTCTGTGATTTTTGGCACAGAAACTTGTGATTACTGTTAGATACCAACAAAAATGACCCTTAGGACAGAACCCACCCCTAGTTAAGAGTTGTAGTGCAAAGTGACCCCCTTTGCCCAACTTTTGTTATTTTTGTCCAAAGCATACTCTATTTATTCTGGACCTCAAATTCCTTGGACAGACTACAGGGGCCAATAGTAGTCTACTGTAAATTTTTAAGGATTTTTGGAATAGGTTAAATCATTGTTGTAGTTCAAACCCACCGTAGAATTCATAAATAGAAAAAGAAAGAGGAAATTAACAATGAGAGTAATGTCATTCTAACCCAACCAGCAAAATCCCTTAAAAAGTCTACTAAAACATCTAAGGGAAATCCAAGTTACAAATCCACTATGCTTATCCCTAACAAAACCCAAACCTAGAGTGATAAGCATAAACCACTAAAGAGCCACGTATGACCAGAAAAACCTAAGTGACTAACTAACTTAGTTTTTCTTCATTTAGCATAATGTTTGTTAAATCCTGCATAATCATGACATACATATTCCTATTCATTGCATTCGATAGATTGCAACCTCGCTGACGGAGAGTATGTCCTCGTGCCGGAGCAAGGAGCTGCTCAGGAGGTAGCCCCGGATCCAACACCAGAGCCTGCACCAGAGGATCTGCCTGCCCCAGCTTTGGAAGGCAAGCCCCGGTTTATGCATAACCTATTTATTATGCTATTTTACTACACTTAATGATTGTAGGATTGAATGTGCACTTAAGTGTAGGAGTTGTTTAAAACCCTAGTTGCATGATCTCAGGAATCCCATTGAGATGAATACTAGTATGCTAAGCCGAGTAGCTGCTTTATTAATTAGGGATTTCGGTAGAAGTCGAGTGATTTTTCTAGCACTCGCGCGAGGTCAGGACTTGGTTGTATCCACTTTCATAGCATAATGATGTTGGCCTGTGAACAACAATCCATGGGGATTGGTTGTCTACGAGGTGGAAATTGGAATAAGGATTAAGGTGTGGTACCGTGTGTCAAGCGTTTGAACGTACTAAGCACATGCCGAGAAATATGGTAAATCGGTAAGCCTAGTACCTGAGTGAACCTGGCAGTGGACATTTCCCCTCACGCGACCTAAGACGTGGTCTCCTATTCCGGTTATGGTGGGTACAAGTGCGGTCACTGCACGACGACAATCGGGGTCAGTGAGGCATTGTACGCCAAGGCGGTGAGCCCTGATCTGCTGACGGGGAATCGATGGGGACGGTTGATGTGTGTGGGGACGGAGTGCCTCGCCACGTCGTGTGTTTAGGTTTACCTTGCAAGGATAAAACTCGATTCGAATCATCTGCTTCTCGCAGCTAATGAGACTGCTTGATCCATGCTGCTACATTGAGTAACAAGTGGAAATGAGATGACTTGGCAAAAGTTGTTGATTGCTAAATGTTTGATACCATGTATGATTAGATAGGTATACATTTAGTCTTAAGAGAGTCACACTTAAACTTGACAAAGCTAAAACTTGAATTTTAGACTCAGCTAGTGCTTTTGGCAACCAAACCCCACAGCCAAACAGCTGCATGTCTAGAGGTAGAGGAGTAGACTCCTCACACCGGGTAAGTCTAGCTGAGTATTAGTATACTCAGCCTTGCTTGTGGCATAATTTTACAGGTTCCTTGGAGGACATGGCTGCTAGAGTGACTTGGCCGTCCATCTTGCCACCGGGTTGGACTGTCGAGTGGGACCCCGCCTCGGCTGAGGAGGAGCATGAGGAGTGATGGGACAGGCTTCCCCATCTCTCTGTTTAATTATCGTTAGTTTTATTCCGCTGCACTTCGAACAATGATGACTACTTTTGCTAAAACTCCAATAATGATGTAATAAGTCTAACACTCTTTAATGTATGGTTTTATGCTTTATTGTATTTGCTATGTGACTCACCATCGAGTGAGATTGTGGTACTTGATCCTGTTAGTGGCCTCGTCGGACTAGATCCGAGGGATTGACGGGTTATTCCCATTTAAGTGTGGTCTAGCCTCTAAGGCGGGACTTAGGCACTTAAGTTGGAATAATTCGGGCAGTTCCGCCACACAAATGACAAATTGAGTTTAATTCCATAAGTTAATCATGTGAGGGTCCGAGCTGCTCATGATCGTGAGCACGACTGATATACCAGTTTTACACTCTGCAGAGGTTGCACATCTTTACCCATAAGTCGTGTTACCCATTTGCCACTTGGTTGATCAGACCCCATACACCTCTACCAAGGAAGCGAGGCAGGGTACCACTACGAGGCCTTTACAAAGTTTCACTAGCTTCAGAAACCCCGCTACAGTTTCTAGGGAGCGCAGCATAGGAATCCCCCGTCTGAAAAGCCATCGCAACAAAATCAGCCCGAGAACCTCCCTATACCGACCACTCCCCTACTGCCCTTTTCCCTTTCGGGTAAGGTAGTCCTCCACTAGCTTTCCTAATTAGTCCGCCAAGGGCGTCCCATACCACCCTTGTGGTAGCACTATTTTCCCGGGTGGTCGCTCCATGTACAATTAACAATATGATCTTATCATGAGCAATAATTAAATAACAACAGAATTGGAACATGATCATAATAAAGCATTAGTTTCCCAAAACCAGGTAGAGCAATAGCCAATCTACCTAATAATTCGTCTATTTGCAAGGTGGGGGATAAACAATGCTAGGTAAACCTATTAGGTCCCATCAAATTAACCTGAGCATGTCACAGTGATTAACGTGAACATTATTGGATAGCACCGGACTGTCATGTGTGCACCGGACAGTGTCTGGTGTGTTAGACGGCACAGTGGCCGAACTGGCCACTCTCAGGAAATTGGTTGGGTGCCCTAGCTATAATTCACCGGACTATCTGGTGTGCAACGAACTGTTCGGTGAGCCAGGTGGCCAACGGCTCTCGCCTGTGCCAACAGTCGGCGCGCAATCAGCGTTGGCCACGTGGTGGCCACATCTGCTGGGCCAATGGTCAACAGGCCACATCGAATTTCTGGTGTGCCACCGGACTGTCCGATGTGCCAACTGACCGAAGGTAGCAACGGCTCTCAACGATCGGCTCAACTGTTTATGGAAGTGAATCGCGCACGGTGCAGTGTCCGGTGTGCACTGGACTCTCTGGTACACACCCGGACAGAAGGCAACCAGGGCCTTCAAAACGAAGAAGCAACGACTCCTTTGGCCCTTGGGGATATAAAAGGACCCCTAGGCGTATGGAGCTGTTCCCAAGAATACCAAGAGCACACTGATACTCCGATTCAACACAACCACACTTTCGACTTATTCTAGAGAGAACTAAGCGTTGTCTTGAGAGAAACTCTGTCGTTTTGATTCTTGCGCTCTCTTCTTTGCTTGTGCGTGTGGTGTTGCTGCACTTGTGCTCTTGTGTGTGTTGGTACCCCCCTTACTCTTGTGCTTTGATTAAGATCATTTGTGTAAGGTGTGAGAGACTCCAACTTGTGGAGATTCCTCGCAAAGGGGATTTGATATAAGGAATAAAATCGTGGTACTCAAGTTTGATCTTTGGATCACTTGAGAGGGGTTGAGTGCAATCCTTGACCGAAGGAGGTCACCACAACGTGGAGTAGTCATTGGTCGAACCACGAGATAAAATTGTCGTGTCTCTTATGCATTTACTTTATCACGATTGTTGTCTTCTTGAATTCTCATAATCACTTGTATTATTGCTGCTAAGTTTGATACACATTTAAAAGGAGCAATCAAGTGAAGTGATCCTCTCTCTCTCTCTCCATCTCTACACATAACAACTTGGTTTTAGTTTTCACTAACACTCATTATAAACCAAGTTTGTGTTGTTTAGAGTTGATTTTTGCAAGATCACCTATTCACCCCCTCTAGGTGCTCTCATTGTGCCATGGTTTAGCCACCACTTCGCTGCATAAACAAGTTAATAATTACATAATTGTGAGAGGCAAGAAACAAATTGAATTCTAAAACCAAGTATTCAAAATAGAAACACCTGGATTAAAGTTCTTATTTCTCCTTTGCCTTACGACAATTTCATGTACAAATGTCCCTTGTTGATCTTGGTACATGTTGAGTTCTTCAATTATTTTGTCTTGTGTTTATTGATCATCAATCATCTTAATAATGCTAGAATCACTTAGCCAAACACTATACCTCCAAATTGGTTCAACTTGAGAAGTTTCCTAGCACTTAGATGAACATAATTAACAACTAAAACAATTTGCTAAGTGCTAGAATCATACCTTTGTTCCTTCAATGCAATAGGATTTGCAATATAATCCTATATTTCTCAATTTGCCTTTCAAATACCTGTACTCATGCTCATATGTGGAGTTGTTAGTCCATAGCAGTGTGTTGAGCATCTAATCACCAAATAAACATAGAAATGGCCCAAGGGCTCATTTCCCTTTCAAAAACATATTCGATTATATATTATTTCTTCTCCTTCGCTATAGGTCCACCTTAAGGCTCATGCGCCATATTTGGTAGACCATCTTTTTTTCCTTTTTCCTCTGTTGTATCTAGTTTTGGGCAGGTACAAAAAGCCTTGCTGGAATTGTTTTCTCGGTCCAACTTGCTTAACTTGGCATTGCGAAAAAACGTATTCAGTGAAATATATATTTCTAAATCTAGGATGAAATTCATAGCTCACTCCCACCTACTTTACCGTGCCTTGCAAAAAATGTTTGTCATATATTTTTTCTTCTACATCAAGACACCAAATTTAGAAACTCTTATTCTCCGACTCCATTGTTTTGATATCATTAGCCGAGCCTACAATATAAATTTTAATTACCTTGGTTTCTTCATGTTTCTTGTCTCTAGTTTTGTGACCATGCGACCAAAGCCTCATTGATTTTTTATTAGCCCTACTTGTGTTAAACCTTGCCTTATAGAAATTTTATTCCAACATATTGATATTCCTACTCTACATCTACGACCCAAATTTGGAACATATGATACTCCTACTCCTTTTATGAGTTTACCAAATGAAAATGCCACTTTAATTCTCTAGTTTTTTATTATTTCTTTGGTAATAGGCCTACTCTGTCCTCATGTGCTTCAGCCCTAGCCCACAGCTAGCTCAACAACAGACTTTGCCAACTAGCAACTCGCATGCATGACACTATTTGTTGTTGGTAAATACCACATCGCCGGCTCATAGAGTACAACACCACCTTAAATAGGGAGTCTTTAACCCCCTCACTCGCTGAGCAAGTAGCGAATGCTTGTAACACGAGCAGGGGCAATCAGATAGTGTGGATGTCAATTGTGGAGCATGTGCCTGGGTCTAGTCCTACAAACTGTGGACCACCCATTCAAAGTTGTGTAGTGGCTTTCGGGTGCCTTGGCGAAAGCCTTTGCATCCCAACACCTAAAGTGGTGTGATGCGTCACGATGCCCGATCTTCACGACGTAGGATCAATCTTCAGATAACTAGCTTCAAAGAAGCCAAGATAACTTGCTGCAAGCAGCGATAACTAGTGCAACCTGACAAATAAAACTCGAAGCCAACCGCCGTCTTTAACCGGCAGCCTGAATCGAGGATTCGCCCAACCACACTCTCAAAGAACCAACCAACACAACCTACAATCAATCGAGGAGACCTCGAAGGGAGTAGGAGCACCACTTGAGAGCGGATGAAGCCGCCGCTTCTGCAATCCCGCGAAGGAATTCACAAGAGCAAAGGGATAGAGATCACTCTCAATATTTGTTAGCACACAGCTGAACAAAGGGGGTTCTGTTTTAGATTATCAAAAGCTGCCTTACATCATAGACATAGGGGGGTATTTATACTAGTAACAACCAGCCTTAGCAAGGTATAAACACGAAACAAAAGTATTTTCACGTGCTAATGTATTTTGACAATAACTTCTTCTAGGAATCTTCAAATGACGTGGGGCTGGATGCGTTGGAAAGCTGACTTGATAAGCTTTCTCACCATGTATAGCATGCTTAATGAAACTTCGTAGAATGATGCAGTTTAATACGAAAACTTGGTCATCAAACAGAGTGTTGACCTTCTGACCAGTCAGCACTAAAGTAGGTCGGCTGCCTTCCTGGTATATTTGATTAAGTCGGCCTTAGAAGCATTGGAAGCTAGACTTCAAGAGCTTTCCAAAAAGTACTTATGGGCCTTCATAGCTTTTGGGAATCAAAAGATATGACTGTTTCTTCTGGATAGTTCTGTAGCGCTAGACTGACTCGGACATAGCTGTTCTTGTTGATTTGTCTTTGATATGTTTTGTCCTTCCTCTTTGGTGAACCTCTTGTTGTACCTTCTTAGCTTGGCTACGTGTAATTGGTCCATCAAAGACTTGGGTTGATGATGATGTTGGTTGTACTTGAGTTGATGTAGTATGCCTTGGGGGTTGTAACGTGTTGCTTAATGGCGTGGTCGTATCATCCTCCTCCCCTTGAAAAGGAGTCGTCCTCGACTCTAAAGTGTCTTCACTTGTATATGGTAAGAGGTCAGCAACATTGAATGTGTTGCTCACGCCATAGCTTGGTGGAAGATGTATCTTGTATGCATTATCATTGATTTTGGCAAGAACACGAAATGGACCATCCCCCCATGGCATCAATTTGGATTTGCACTGCTCAAGAAAACGCTCCTTGCGCAAGTGAATCCAAACCAAGTCCCCCAGTTCAAATAACACTTTCTTCCTATGCTTGTTCATGCTTGTAGCCTTGCGCACTGCTTTGAGCTCAATTGCTTCCTTAGTCTTCTCATGTATCTTTTTTATGTATGCAGCACGCTCGGAAGCTTCCATATTGGTTCTTTCCTGCAATGGAAGGAGCAACAAATCTATCGGAGCAATAGGTTTGAACCCATATACAACTTCGAAGGGGCATAAATTAGTTGTAGAATGTACTGTTCTGTTATAAGCAAACTCCACGTGTCGCAAACATTCCTCCCAATCCTTCAAGTTCTTCTTTACCATTGTTCGCAGCAGCTTTGACAATGTACGATTCACCACTTCAGTTTGTCCATAAGTTTGGGGGTGGCATGTTGTAGAGAACAAAAGTTTAGTCCCAAGCTTTGCCCATAATGTTTTCCAAAAATAGCTCACAAACTTCACATCACGGTCAGATACGATGGTCTTGGGCACTCCATGTAGCCTCAAGATTTCTCTGAAAAACAAATTGGCAACATGTGAAGCATCGTCGCTCTTGTTGCATGGGATAAAATGAGCCATTTTTTAAAATCTATCAACCACAACAAAAATAGAATCTCTCTTTTTTCGAGTCATCGGCAGTCCTAAAACAAAATCCATGCTTATGTCTTCCCAAGGAATTTTAGAAGCGGGTAAAGGAGTATATAAACCATGAGGGTTCAATTTTGACTTAGCTTTGTGACAGGTGACACAACGCTCCACAAATATGATGACGTCTCTCCTCATCTTGGGCCAATAGAAATGATCACTAAGCAATTCATAAGTCTTCTTTTGTCCAAAATGACCTGTTAGACCGCCTCCATGTGACTCCTGCAATAAAAGCAATATAACCGAAGAATTTGGTACACAAAGTTTGTTAGCTCTAAACAAAAATCCATCATGTATATGATATTTTTCCCAACCTTTTCCATCTTTACAATGATTGTATGGTTCTGAAAATTCAGGATCATCATTATACATTTCTTTCAAATTTTCAAGACCCAAAACTTTTACCTCTAGTTGATTCAACAACACATTCCTTCGAGACAAGGCATCAGCGACCACATTGTCCTTACCTTTCTTATATTTCACAATGTATGGAAATGTTTCGATAAACTCAACCCATTTGGCATGGCGACGGTTCAGTTTGGCTTGCCCTTTCAAATACTTCAAAGCTTCATGATCGGAATGAATAACAAACTCTTTTGGCCATAAGTAGTGCTATCATGTTTCAAGCGCTCGAACCAAAGCATATAATTCTTTGTCATACACAGAATAATTTAATTGAGCACCTCCCAATTTTTCACTAAAATATGCTATAGGTTTTCCTTGTTGCATTAAAACTCCTTTTATCCCAATCCCACTAGCATCACATTCTACTTCAAAAGTTTTAGTGAAATCAGGAAGAATAAGTACAGGTGCTTCAGTCAAACGTTTCTTCAATTCTTGAAAAGCATCTTCTTGTGAGTTTCCCCATTTAAATTCAACACCTTTCTTTGTCAATTCATTTAAAGGAGAAGCGATGGTACTGAAATCTCACACAAATCTTCTATAAAAACCAGTAAGACCATGAAAACTTCTTACTTTACTTACGTATGTTCTTCAGATTTATCAATGTCATCTTCATTTCCTGCTTCAGCTTCCTCTTCACTAGCTGATGTATATTCTCCATCATCAGTCACAAGGATCACACGATTATTTAGACACTCCTTTATGACATGACCACGACCTCCACACTTGAAGCACTGAATACCACTACTCTTGGCTGTTGAACCCACTGATGTTGAAGTGGATGTTGCTGGTTTATAACTCGTGTTTGGAGCAGCACCATTCTTTCCACTACAATTGCCTTGAATATTGGATCGCAAGCCTCCAATTGAACCTTTTGTCGCTGAGGATGCAGCAGTAAACCTTGAGATCGATTTGCTTCCTCCAGTCATGGTTCGTGCACCATATGACAAGGGCTTGCTGCTCTTAGCATCTTGTTGCAGCTGGCGTTCAGCTTTGGTGGCTTGATGTACTAAATCAATAAGACTTTGGTACGGCTGAAACTCAACAATACGCTGAATGTTGCGGTGTAACCCAGCCATGAAACGTGCAATGGTTTGCTCTTCGTCTTCATACACATTGGCTCTAATCATGGCCTTCTCCATCTCCTTATAATACTCCTCAACAGAGAAACTTCCTTGCCTCAAATTCTGCAATTTATCAAAAAGATCACTCCGATAATGCTTCGGCATAAAATGAATTCTCATTTCTCGCTTCATCTCTTGCCAAGTAATAATAGGGTCCTCTCCATCTCCACGATCACGAAGAAGTTGCTCCCACCAAATCAGGGCATATCCTTCAAACTCAAGAGATGCCATTGCAAGTTTCTTCTCCTCTGAATAATTATGTAGGCGGAAGATTTTCTCCACCTTCAATTCCCATGTGAAATAATCTTCAGGATCAGATCTACCATCAAATTTTGGCATGGTAAACTTAAGTTTCCCAAATCTCTCTTCTTGGTTGACGCCTCTATGATGACGACGACCATAGCGATGTTGGGACTGATCATCATCATTCCCAAATTCAGATTCCTCATTGTCATCATTTCTTCGATTCTGACCTCTTCCTCTACCACGTGCAGCACCTTGATTTCTCCTCCCATGTTCACTTGCCCTTCTAGAATAATTTCCTTCACCTTCTTCCCCATCTTCATCATGGTTTCTTACACCGTCAATGAGTCAACGACGACCTCTGATTTCAGCCATAAGTGTCTGAAGATCTTGTGCCAACAGATCTTGCTTGGCTTCTATGCTTTGTTTGAGCTCATTGAATTGTATCATGGTGACACATTCTTCAATCTCAACGTTGGGATCCATCTTCCTGCGAAATTAGTGGCGACAAGGCAACAAATATAGGTGGAATATGAAGCTATATAGAATCTCACAACCTGACCACTCTTACCAACCAAGGCTCTTATGAGTTCGCTGCGGGTTGCAAGAAAATGTGTGGCAGTAACAAGAAAGTGGTGGTTAAGCGAATACAAGACCAGAGTACCGATTACGATGGCTTATATGTGGAGCTTGGTGGGGAATAATAAACAAGGGATGCAATCTGAATCCTAGTTGTTGTAAAGTTAAATAACCATCCAACTAGAAGTTCCCTGCTTAGTGCTGACCACAAGATACGAGTGATGTAAATAGATCAAACACACGCGCAAGAAATTTCAGATTTGATGCAGACAAGGAGTATGATTGGAATGCAAGTGTTGCAATCAGATTCAACCAAAATTTTGCATCAAATGACAATAGCAAACTGGTTGAACAACTTGATGAACTTTCAGCACTTGTGCACATAAACAAACTGATTGTTCTACTTTTCACAATCTTGTTCAACACTTTTTTGGTACTTTTCTTTCTTCTCTTTTTTTGATACTCTTTTTATAGAACTAAACACAGAGATCTCATATGATATTGCACACTTTATAATACTTAACAAAGAACTCAACCAGCAGCTATAACTTATATAGGATCAAAGTTAACACGAAGGAAATGATGAGGGTTTTCATATTTTTCTTTTTGTGGATATTTTTAGATATTTATAAGAGGCTCAAAGGGAACACAAAGGATAGAGTGACCAGCAACTAAACAAAGACTCTAAGGACTGAAACTTCATAGAATGATGCAGTTTAGCATGCTTCATGAAACTTCGTAGAATGATGCAGTGGGGCTGGATGCGTTGGAAAGCTGACTTGATAAGCTTTCTCACCATGTATAGCATGCTTAATGAAACTTCGTAGAATGATGCAGTTTAATATGAAACTTGGTCATCAAACAGACTGTTGACCTTCTGACCAGTCAGCACTAAAGTAGGTCGGCTGCCTTCTTGGTAGATTTGATTAAGTCGGCCTTAGAAGTATAGGAAACTAGACTTCAAGAGCTTTCTAAAAAGTACTTATGGGCCTTCATAGCTTTTGGGAATCAAAAGATATGACTGTTTCTTCTGGACAGTTCTATAGCGCTAGACTGACTCAGACATAGCTCTTCTTGCTGATTCGCCTTTGATATGTTTTGTCCTTCCTCTTTGGCGAACCTCTTGCTGTAGCTTCTTAGCTCGGCTACGTGTAATTGGTCCATCAAAGGCTTGGGTTGGTGATGATATTGGTTGTACTTGAGTTGATGTAGTATGCCTTAGGGGTTGTAACATGTTGCTTAATGGCGTGGTCGTATCATGATGGACATTGTGTGAGGCTGGCTTCACTGAGAAGCGAGTACCGCCCGCCACCAGCGATGGAAGGATAATGAGCCGCTATGCTCTAGGCCAATTAGGGCACAAGTGCCCTCTTTCATAGACCACTATCTTTTTGCTATTTTTTCTTATCTACTTTTGTCCCTATGTAACCATTACGAGTCTTGCAATTTCTTCCGCATCTTGGAACAAATTAAATTTGGGATATCAGATACCACAACTCCATTCATGCTAAGTGTGCTAAATAAAATTTAGTCCCTTTATTTTTCTTTAACTCTTTACTTCTATCTAGTTCTATGTCTGTGCAATCACGCCTCATTGAAGGTTTTTTCTCCTAGTCCTGCATCTACATTTCTCTCTCCATTGTTTTCCATGTGAAACCAAACCTTGTGGATGGATAACTTGCCGTTGCAATCTAAGCCCAGTTAGAGCACATCAACACTTTACCTTGCATTGCGAAAAACATATTCAGTTATATATTTATTTCTTATAGTTCCCTCTAGGTCTACCTTAAGGCTCATGCGCCATAATTGGTAGACCATCATTTTTTCATTTTTCCTCTGTTGTATCTAGTTCTGGGCTGGTACAACCAAGCCTCACTAGAATTGTTTTCTCGGTCCCACCTACTTAACTTGGCATTGTGAAACATATTTAGTGATATATTTATTCTGTCTAAATCTAGGATGAAATTTATTGCTCACTCCCACTTATTTTACCATGCCTTGCAAAAAAACATGTTTATCATATATTTATTTTTACTACATTGGAAAACTCTCATACTAATTACCTTGGTTTCTTTGTGTTTCTTGTCTCTAGTTTTACGACCATGCGACCAAAGGCTCATTTATTTTTTCTTAGCCCTACTTGTGTTAAACCTTAAGTTGTAGAATTTTTTTCCAACGTATTTATATTCCTTCTATAAATCTACGTCCCAAATTTGGAAACTCAGGTAACTCCTTTTACCAGTTAGCCAAATCTGAAAAGGAAATTTTAATTCTCTTGTTTTTACATATTTCTCCAGGAACCCCTATATTATATAATCTACCATAATAATCAACAATCTATAGGTTGAAATACATGATATAAGTTCATGGTACCACACATTCTAGTTTGGATATGTTGGGAAAAAATCGTGAGAGTAGACACTCTTAGTTCTATACTACAAACCTAGGAGTGTTTCCTTTCCCTTTGTGGAGATGACTGACACAAGATATAAATCATGTGGTTTATATTATTTTTTGAAGGAAAGTTGTTTATATAGATTATAAGTGTTGTATATGTATGAAATATTGTTGCTTCTGCTTTTGATTACTGTTGTCAAGGGGATGACATAAAATCAATGCTAGCCACTCTTTGTTTCTTCTCTGACGCACCCACTTTCCAATTCATAGGCAAGACGAAACACATGAAAAGTTAGACAACATCAACATAAAGTCCATAATGGCCCAAAAACAACAAAAAATAGAATTGGACTATTCTATTCTAATGTGCTTTTGCCATAGCTCACATCTAGCTCGACTACAGACTTTGCCAGCTAGCAACTCACATGCATGACACTATTTGTTGTTGGTAAATACCACAACACCGGCTCATAGAGTACAAAACAACCTTAAATAGGCAGTCCTGAACCCCCTCACTCGTTGAGCAAGTAGCGATTGCTTGTAACCTGAGAGGGGGCAATAAAGTAGTGTGGATGTCAATTGTGGTGCATGAGCCTGGGTCTAGTGCTACAAAATGTGGACCACCTATTCCAAGTTCTGTCGTGGGTTTCGTGTGCCTTGGCAAAAGCGTTTGCATCCCAACACCTAAAGTGGCGGACATTGCATGAGGCTGACTTCATAGAGCAGCGAATACCACCCGCCACCAACGGTGGAAGGATAATGAGCCGCTATGTTGTAGGCCAATTAGGGCACATGTGCCCTCTCTGGTAGACCACTATCTTTTTGCTATTTTTCTTATCTACTTTTGTTCCTATGTAACCATTACGAGTCTCGCAACTTTGTTCTGCATCTTGGAATAAATTAAAATTCAGATCTCAGATACTACAGCTCCATTCATGGTAAGTGTGCAAAAGAAAATTTAGTCCCTTTATTCTCAGATACTACAACTCCATTCATGCTTAGTATGTTTTTCTCCAATTTTCTTTAACTCTTTTCTTCTATCTAGTTCTATTTCCGTGCAATCACGCCTCATTGAATGTTTTTCAACCGATCCCGCGTCTACATTTTTCTCTTTACCTTTTTTCTATCTGCAACCAAGCCTTGTGGATGGATAACGTGTCGCTGCAATTTAAGCCTAGTTAGAGTGCATCTACACTTTACCTTGCATTGCGAAAAACATATTCAGTTATATATTTATTTCTTCTACTTTCCTCTAGGTCCACCTTAAGGTTCATGCGCCATATTTGGTAGACCAACATTTTTTCATTTTTCCTCTGTTGTATCTAGTTTGGGGCTAGTACAACCAAGCCTCGCAAGAATTGTTTTCTCGGCCCCACCTGCTTAACTTGGCATTATGAAAGAACGTATTTAGTGATATATTTCTTCCTTCTAAATCTATGATGAAATTTATTACTCACTCCCACTTATTTTACAATGCCTTGTAGAAAAACATGTTTGTCATATATTTATTTTTTCTACATCAATACACCAAATTTGGAAAACTCTCATACTAATTACCTTGGTTTCTTCATGTTTCTTGTCTCAAGTTTTGTGACCATGCGACCAAAGCCTCATTGATTTTTTCTTAGCCCTACTTGTGTTAAACCTTGCCTTGTAGAATGTTTTCCCAACGTATTTATATTCCTTCTTTACATCTACGTGCCAAATTTAGAAACTCAGATACTCCAACTCCTTTTTCCAGTTAGCCAAATCTGAAAAGGAAAATCTAATGCTCTTGCTTTTTACGTATTTCCTCGGGCACCCATGTATTATATAATCTGCCATAATAATAAAAAAATCTATAGGTTGAAGTACATCATATAAGTTCGTGTTACCACATATGTCTTTATTTTATGTGATTAATGTGTAGTTTGCAAATGTTGGGAAGAAATCGTGAGAGTAGACACTCTTAGTTCTATACTACAAACCTAAGAGTGTTTTCTTGCCCTTTGTGGAGTTGACCGACACAGGATATAAATCATGTGCTTTATATTATTTTTTGAAGGAAAGTTGTTTATATGGATTACAAGTGTTGTATATGTATGAAATATTGTTGCTTCTGCTTTTGATTAGTGTTCTCAAGGGGATGATGTAAAATCAATGCTGGCCACTCTTTCTTTCTTCTCTAACGCTCCCACCTTCCACTTCGTAGGCAAGAGGAAACACATGAAAAAAAATTCACAACATCAAGTTTATAATGTCCCAAAAACAACAAAAAAAACAGAATAGGTCTACTCTATCCTAATGTGCTTCAACCATAGCCCACCTAGCTCGACAACAAACTTTGTCAACTAGCAGCGGTGGACGGATAATGAACCACTAAGCTCTAGGCCAATTAGGGCACACATACCCTCTCTGGTAGACCACTATCTTTTTGCTATTTTTCTTATCTACTTTTGTCCCTACATAACCATGATGAGTCTCGCAACTTTGTTCTACATCTTGGATAAAATTAAAATTGGGATCTCAGATACTACAACTCCATTCATGCTAAGTGTGCAAAAGAAAATTTAGTCCCTTTATTTTTCTTTAACTAGTTCTATGTTTGTGCAATCACGCCTCATTGAATGTTTTTTCTCCTAGTCCTGCGTCTACATTTCTCTCTCTATCTTTTTCCGTGTGCAACCAAGCCTTGTGGATGGATGTCACACCCGGATTCTAGGGGTCCAAAACTCGGGCATGAAATAATCACCAAGTGTGCTAGGACCAAGTCTCACACATATGATGACTCATGGTACAGAAATGAATGTCACATCTTTACTATATAATAGAAGTTCTAAACAAAATAGTTAAATAATTACATCATATGAAGACAACGATCCAGTCAACAACGATCCAGCAACCAAAGTTGACTGGGAGACGACGGCCTAGACCTCTCACGATCTCATCACATCATCCTCCATGCGCCTCATCCTGTGGTACCTGTTCTTGACCTAGGGGATGTGAGTACAGCAAGGGTGAGCTCACATACGTTTATCGCTCAACAAGTTGTGGGGAATAATGTGCATGAACTAACCAAATGTGGGAGCCCATGTGAAGTGTAAGGCTTACCAAAGAGGATGGTTAAAGCTGGGCATTGCTTTTAAAGTCGGTCAAAATTTTATTAGCAGCTACTAAGTGTAAGTAGATACCAACCCAATTAAATAAGAGATCAAGATTAATAACAACACCCACAATGCAATGCAAATGACAAATTGAGTTTAATTCCATAAGTTAATCATGTGAGGGTCCGAGCTGCTCATGATCGTGAGCACGACTGATATACTAGTTTTACACTCTGTAGAGGTTACACATCTTTACCCAGAAGTCGTGTTATCCATTTGACACAGGGTTGATCATACCCCATACACCTCTACCAAGGAAGCAAGGCAGGGTACCACTACAAGGCCTTTACAAAGTTCCACTAGCTTCAGAAACCCTGCTATAGTTTCTAGCGAGCGAAGCATAGGAATCCCCGTCTGAAAATCCATCGCAACAAAATCAGCCCGATAACCTCACTATACCGACCACTCCCCTACTGCCCTTGCCCCTTTCGGGTAAGGTAGTCCTCCAATACCTTCCTAATTAGTCCGCCAAGCACGTCCCATACCACCATTGTGGTAGCACTGTTTTCCCGGGTGGTCGCTCCATGTTCCAATTAACAATATGATCTTATCATGAACAATAATTAAATAACAACAAAATTGGAACATGATCATAATAAAACATTAGTTTCCCAAAACCAGGTAGAGCAATAGCTACTCTACCCAATAATTCATCTGTTTGCAAGGTGGGGATAAATAATGTTAGGTAAACCTATTAGGTCCCATCAAATTAACCTGACCATGTCACAGTGATTAACGCGAACATTATTAGGTAAAAAAGAGTGATCAAGGGCACAATTTGCTTAGGACTCGAGATTCCAGGTACCAGGATGATCTTCAAATTCTCGTGACCTCACTGTTATTCGTAGCAATTCAACAAAAAGGGTATATGCAAAATTAACATCATACCAAACATCAGAACAAACTGCATAATAATAATTTACATGTTTCTACGAGATCGTGGGCTCGAGAACCACTAAATTCGGAGTTACGGTTATAAAGTTATGATTTTCTAAAGATTTAGGAGTCAGGTACAAAAGAAATTAAGTACATAGTTTCAATTTAGGTTTCATAACAAAATAAAGTTACCAAGGGATAAACAATATTATTATGGATCTAATGCAACTGGAACGCGTCAATTTGGAGACATATTCATAAAGTTATGATTTTCCTAAGATTTTATACTTATTCTTACATTGAAAACTATTTTCTAGATTTATCTTGGGTATTTTAATGTTTCCTGGACTGCTATTACTATTTCTAGGAAGCTCGGGGTTTGATTTGTAAAGTTCAGGACTAATCCGCAAGACTCTTCCACAGCCCCGGACGACGGGTTATTTTCTGAAATCCCAGAGGGGTCTTTTGCAAAACAGACGGGTCGATCTGTATCACGATATTTCCATCGTCCGATCGAACACTGGCGGCCCAGATTAGACGCACCCTTCAACCAAACCATTATCTATTTTGGGCCCTTGGATTCAGGATCCGCGGTCCGATCGGTGACCACGCCATAAGCTAATCCGAACCACTCGCCATAAGATCGAGGGTCCCGATTTAACCACTAAAGGGGTACGCGCCACAACTAATCTGAGGTGTCCCTCTTTAGATTAACGACACAGATCCTATCGCCTAAAGCGGTATCCAAAATCTAATCCCGACCGCTCCTATAGGGATCAACGGTCCACGACAAACCCCTTCTCCCTCGAACCCGAGTACAGCGGCGCCGGGCACCACCGCGGTGGCGCACTCGCTGGCGAGCAATGGGTCGGCCGCCTGGGGACCACATATCGAATACCGAGGGATTCTACACATAAAGAGGATGACGACGAGGAACAGAGATGGTTTCTTACCACAAATTTGGGCGTTAGCAGTGGTGTCCCCGGTGAGAAGCGACTTGGCGGCAGAGACAGAGCTTCGACGAGCAATTCCTTGCGCACAAAATGATTTCAGGTTCGGCCGGTCGGTGCACGAGATCCCAGAGTTCCTCGACTTTCACTCGTGGCTAAGAATCAAGGTTGATTCGACGGGGAGGTGAGTACGACTTGCAGCGGATTCCAAAGCTCCCTGCGCCAGCGACGGGGCATGGGGTACAGGTGCTGGCACCAAAGGATGGGTGAAGGGGATGCCGCGGCGGATAGATATATAGCCTCGCGAGGACGCCCATGGGGAAGATCCGAGGTTGGGCATAGGAATCTACTTGGGCGCGGTCGCGCTCGATCTGCGGCCTAGGTTGTTAGGAAGATGAAGCTGACATCCTAGGCCCCATGCCAGCGGCACATATGTCCATATGCGGAGGTAGGCGCTGGACACCAGGACCCACTTGACAGTGTTTTGCATTGGAGAAGTGGGCCAGTGCGGTAGGAAGGAGAGGTTGAGCAGGGGGCCCCCGCTATCAGCAACTCAATGTATTTCCGCAGACAAGGAGAAGGCGGAGGGGGGTAACGGGCCATGCGACTTGGGTGGGCCGAGCCATGGTCAGGATTTGGCCCAGCGCAAATTTTGTTTTTCTTATTTCTTTTCGATTTCCTGCTTTCCTCCTTTTTGTTTTAAATCCAAGTTGAATTCAAATCTAAGTTTATAATTTGAGACAAATGCTAAGCCAAAACACCAGAATGTAGTGCAATAATATTTTATTATTTTATTTATTTATATATTTATTGTTCCTATATAAGCATGTGTGTGTTTTTTATGCCATTCATACATACAAAGAAAATAGTATTTTCAAGGGTAGGTTCTTCCTAGTGAATTCCCTATGTTATAGAAGAATTTAAATTAAATATATATATTGGTAAAGAAGGACTTAATTAATTTAGGTTCCTCTTATTTTATCTTTTACTAGACAACACATTCATTTTGGGAGAAGTAAATTTAATGCAAGAAAATTTATTACTAGAAGGTATTTCAAATTCAAATTCTTTAGGAAGTTTTACTAGATTCTAACATTAGGATTCTTGAGGTCTTACAATGGATAACATGTCGCTGCAATCTAAGCCCAGTTAGAGCACATCAACACTTTACCTCGCATTGCGAAAAACATATTCGGTTATATATTTATTTCTTCTACTTCCCTCTAGGTCCACCTTAAGGCTCATGCGCCATATTTGGTAGACCATCATTTTCTTCATTTTTCCTCTATTGTATCTAGTTCGGGTTGGTACAACCAAGCCTCGCTAGAATTGTTTTCTCGGTCCCACCTACTTAACTTGGCATTGTGAAACGTATTTAGTAATATATTTATTCCTTCTAAATCTAGGATTAAATTTATTTCTCACTCCCATTTATTTTACCATGCCTTGCAAAAAACATGTTTGTCATATATTTATTTTTTCTACATCATGACACCAAATTTGGAAAACTCTCATACTAATTACCTTGGTTTCTTTGTGTTTCTTGTCTCTAGTTTTATGACCATGCCACCAAAGCCTCATTTATTTTTTTAGCCCTACTTGTGTTAAACCTTACGTTGTAGAATTTTTTTCTAACGTATTTATATTCCATCTATACATCTACGTCCCAAATTTGGAAACTCAGATACTCCAACTCCTTTTACCAGTTAGCCAAATCTGAAAAGGAAATTTTAATTCTCTTGTTTTTTACGTATTTCTCCAGAAACCCCTATATTATATAATCTACCATAATAATCAACAATCTATAGGTTGAAATACATGCTATAAGCTTGTGTTACCACATATGTATTTACTTTATGTGATTAGTGTCTAGTTTGCATATGTTGGGAAACCATCGTGAGAGTAGACACTCTTAGTTCTATACTACAAACCTAGGAGTGTTTCCTTGCCCTTTGTGGAGATGACCGACACAGTATATAAATCATGTGGTTTATGTTATTTTTTGAAGGAAAGTTGTTTATATGGATTGTAAGTGTTGTATATGTATGAAATATTGTTGCTTCTGCTGTTGATTGTTGTTCTCAAGGGGATGATGTAAAATCAATGCTAGCCACTCTTTCTTTCTTCTCTAACGCACCCACTTTCCACTTCATAGGCAAGAGGAAACACATGGAAAATTAGTACAACATCAACATAAAGTCCATAATGGCCCAAAAAACAAAAAATAGAATAGGACTATTCTATCCTAATGTGCTTTTGGCATAGCCCCCAGCTAGCTCGACAACAGACTTTGCCAACTAGCAACTCTCATGCATGACACTATTTGTTGTTGGTAAATACCACACCGCCGGCGCATAGAGTACAACAACACCTTAAATAGGCAGTCCTGAACCCCCTCACTCGCTGAGCAAGTAGCGATTGCTTGTAACCCGAGCGGGGGCAATAAGGTAGTGTGGATGTTAATTTTGGTGCATGTGCCTGGGTCTAGTGCTACAAACTGTGGACCACCCATACCAAGTTGTGTAGTGGGTTTCAGGTGCCTTTGCGAAAGCCTTTGCATCCCAACACCTAAAGTGGCGGACATTGCGTGAGGCTGGCTTCACAGAGCAGCGAGTACCGCCCACCACCAGCGGTGGAAGGATAATGAGCCGCTATGCTCTAGGCCAATTAGGAACATGTGCCCTCTCTAGTAGACCACTATCTTTTTGCTATTTTTCTTATCTACTTTTGTCCCTATGTAAGCATTTCGAGTCTCACAATTTTGTTCTGCTTTTGATTAATGTTATCATGAAGATGACATAAAATCAATGTGTAACACCCCGTCCAATCCCTGGACCAGCGGTACTTACTCCTGGCAGCTCTCTAGGATCATATATCGTCCCCACAGACCAACATGAGTCTTTTGTGCGCACTTTGTCCTCACTCGTGCGCACCCGAGAAAACTTCCCGGTCGATCACCCATCCCAAATTGCTCCAAGCCAAGCATGCTTAACTTGGAGGTTCTTTCGAGATAGGCTTTCGAAAAAGAGGATGCACCTTGTTGGTATGGATACTCTATTAATTCTATTAAGCCTTGGGCCTAGACATCACCACCTAGGGGCCAGGATATCACAATCCACCCCCCTTAGAAGACCGATGTCCTTGTCGGTCAATCCCAATCCAGGAACCTCCCCTCTTAGCCATGTCTGTGTGTCTAGTGTCGTCATATGTCATGCCATGTGACCACTTTGGGCCCACATGTGCCATGCACCATATACCCGAACCCCCTAACCCACACACCCCCGTGAAACCGCGAGGGTCGGCTCTGATACCACTTGTAACACCATGTCCAATCCCTGGACCGACGGTACTTACTCCTGTTAGCTCGCTAGGATCATATATTGTCCCCACAGACCAACCCGGGTCTTTTGTCCGCACTTTGTCCTCACTCATGCGCACCCAAGAAAACTTATCGGCCGGTCACCCATCCCAAATTGCTCCAAGACAAGCTCGCCTTAACCAGGAGGTTCTTTCGAGCTAGGCTTCCAAAAAAGAAGATGCACCTTGTTGTTTGGATACTCTATTAATTCTATTAAGCCTTGGGCTAGGACATCACCATCCTAGGGGCCAGGATATCACACAATCCTAGCCACTCTTTCTTTCTTCTCTGTCGCACCCACTTTCCACTTCATAGGCAAGAGGAAACACATAAAAAATTTCAGGACATCAACATAAAGTCCATAAAGGCCCAAAATCAACAAAATATAATAGGCCTACTCTATCCTCATGTGCTTCAGCCACAATCCATAGCTAGCTCGACAAAAGACTTTGCCAACTAGCAACTCACATGCATGACACAATTAGTTGTTGGTAAATTCCACACCGCCAGCTCACAGATTACAACATCACCTTAAATAGGCAATCCTGAACCCCCTCACTCGTTGAGCAAGTAGCGATTGCTTGTAACCTGAGCGGGGTAATAAGGTAGTGTGAATGTCAATTGTGGTGCATGTGCCTGGGTCTAGTGCGACAAACTGTGGACCACCCATTCCAAGTTGTGTCATGGGTTTCGGGTGCCTTGGCGAAAGCCTTTGCATCTCAACACCTAAAGTGGTGGACATTGCGCGAGGCTGGCTTGATAGAGCAGCGAGTGCCGCCCGCCACCAGTGGTGGAAGGATAATGAGCTGCTATGCTCTAGGCCAATTAGGGCACATGTGCCCTCTCTCGTAGACCACTATCTTTTTGTTATTTTTCTTATCTACTTTTGTCCCTATGTAACCATTACGAGTCTTGAAATTTTGTTATGCATCTTGGAACAAATTAAATTTGGGATCTCAGATACTACAACTCCATTCATGCTTAGTGTGCAAAAGAAAATTTAGTTCCTTTATTTTTATTTAACTCTTTTCTTCTATTTAGTTTTATGTCCGTGCAATCACGCCTCATTGAATGTTTTTCTTTCGATCCTGCGTCTACATTTCTCTCTCTCTCTATCTTTTTCTATGTGCAACCAATCCTTGTGGATGGATAACATGTCGCTGCTATCTATGCCCAGTTAGAGCGCATCTACACTTTACCTTGCATTGCTAAAAACTTATTCAGTTATATATTTATTTCTTCTACTTCCCTCTAGGTCCATCTTAAGGCTCATGCGTCGTATTTGGTAGACCAACATTTTTTCATTTTTCCTCTGTTGTATCTAGTTTCGGACTGGTACAACCAAGCCTCGCTAGAATTGTTTCTCGGTCCCACCTGCTTAACTTGGCATTGTGAAAGAACGTATTTAGTGATATATTTCTTCCTTCTAAATCTTGGATGAAATTTATTGCTCACTCCCCCTTATTTTACCATGCCTTGTGAAAAAAACATGTTTGTCATATATTTATTTTTTCTACATCAAGACACCAAATTTAGAAAACTCTGATACTAATTACCTTGGTTTCTTCGTGTTTCTTGTCTCTAGTTTTGTGACCATGCGACCAAAGCCTCATTGATTTTTTTCTTAGCCCTACTTGTGTTAAACCTTGCCTTGTAGAATTTTTCCCAATGTATTTATATTCCTTCTTTACAACCACGTCCCAAATTTAGAAACTCGGATACTCCAACTCCTTTTATTAGTTAGCCAAATCTGAAAAGGAAATTTTAATGCTCTTGTTTTTACGTATTTCTTCGGGAACCCCTATATTATATAATCTACCATAATAATAAAAATCTATAGGTTGAAGTACATGCTATAAGTTCGTCTTACCACATATGTCTTTACTTTATGTGATTAGTGTCTAGTTAGCATTTGTCGAGAAAAAATTGTGAGAGTAGACACTCTTGGTTCTATACTACAAACCTAGGAGCGTTTCCTTGCCCTTTGTACGAGGTGGAATGGCCGACCAGGAACCTGCCGAGCAAAACCCGAGTTCTAGACCGGAGCTGCGAGCATACATCGACCGCATCAAGACACGTCACCAGGAGCCCACACGATAGACATCGGCATGACTGTACGCCCCTTTCTTATAATATGAACATATCGATCTGTCTGATGAGACAGAGGGGCCCTAGCCAGAGGCGACCTCAGCCTCAAAGTCTCCATAGTAGCATGTATGTTAGAAGCGATAGGACGGGGCACCATATTGTCACACACGGGTTTTAGGGGGTCCAAAACCCAGTCACGAAAATAATCACCAAGTATGTAGGATCAAGTCTCACACATATGATGACTAATGGTACAAAAACGAATGTCACATCATCAATATATAACGGAGTTCTGTACAAAATAACTAAATAATTACATCATACGAAGACAACGATCCAGAAACCCAAAATTGACTGGAAGATGATGGCCTAGACCACTCACGAACTCATCACCGCATCCTTCGTGTGTCTCATCCTGCGGGACCTGTTCTTGACTTGGGGGGGAATGTGAGTACAACAAGGGTGAGCTCACATACGTTCATCGCTCGACAAGTTGTGGGGAATAATGTGCATGAACTCACCAAAGGTGGGAGCTCATGTGAAGTGTAAGGCTTACCAAAGTAGATGTTAAAGCTGAACATTGCTTTTAGAGTTGGTTAAAAATTTATAAGCAGTTACTAAGTATAAGTAGATACCAACTCAATTAAATAAGAGATCACAATTGATAATAACACCCGTGATGCAATGCATATGACATATTATGTTTAGTTCCATAAATTAATCATGCGAGAGTCCTGAGTTACTCTTGATCGTGAGCACGGCTGATATACCAGTTTTACACTCTGCAGAGGCTGCGCCCTTTACCCACAAGTCGTGTATCCCGTCTAGCTAGGGTTTGCAAGGCCTGTTGGGGACTTGTTCTCAAATGTTATGAGTTAAGAACAAGGCAACACAAAGTGTTAAATGTTAATGTTCTACGTCCTTCGAAGCATTATTTCCCTTAGGATATAATGATCTTTGGACGAAGGTCATGAAGGACGTACCTTCATCATCACGGTTATAATATAATGAAAGGCGAAACATATGAAACATGGAAGATAACATGAACAAACACATAATATCATTTCACATGTTATCATTATATAAACTCGGATATTTAAATACGATATTCAATTACATTTATACCTTCGGCTTGACAGAAGGTAAAAATCCAAATGTTGCGCGCGAATACCGGATAGCATGAACAGTACGGGGGTACTGTTCATCTATTTATAGGCATAGGACGCAGCCTATGAGGAATTACATTCATGCCCTTTACAAAAGTTTACAATCATAATACAAGTTATCATGGGCCGATTGGTCGTTTCCTCTTTAAGTCGGTGCATTTGGACATGTACTCCGAAGCCTTCTGATTGATGGCTTTGGCTTTGTGTCAATCTGCCGAAGGTGTTTCTTCTTATGGGACCTTCGGCGACGAAGCAGACCCCCAACAATAGCCCCTGCACGGTGCCAGATCGTTTTTCGTGACGAGCTCGACCCTTGAAAAACTCTCTCAGGCTTCGGAATGCCGAAGGTCCGAAAAACACCTTCCCTGAGCTTGTTGTCGAGAAACGATTTAAATATTCCGAGTGAAGGATGGTCCCACCATGCGTCGGGTACGCGCGATCTGGCGGTTCAGCTTCTTTGGGCACTATGGCCCACCGTTCAGCGAGTGCGGGTGACTGTTCAGCGGGTGCGAGCGGCTTGACGATTCACCTTCCCACCTGCAGCACTATATAAACAGACAGGTAGGTGTGAAGTTACCACAACATTTACTGTTATTGCATTGTTGTGCTGCCAAAAAATTTGACCACAGCCGAAGCTTGTTCACTGCATTTTTCAACCGAAGGATCATCTTGCTCTAGATTCGTAACAAGAGGGAGCTTCGGCAAAGATAAAGAATAATCAACTTCGTCAAAACGCAAGAAATTCAACATCAAATGGCTAGGGTGCGCTCAACAGCTAGGGTTACTCGCGACGGAGAGGAAACCGAAGCCGCTGAAACTGCCCCGATCTCCGAAGTTATGAGGCGGTCGGGATTGGTTGAGACTGAGGGCGCTTCTGACGATGATGCACCCGCTACTGAAGCTGATCAGGCAGATATTGAAGAGGGTGATGCTGGTGAAGAAGAGATTGATTATAACACCACTATGCCATCGAAGCCCAGCCATTTGGATTTTGGGAAGTCGATTGTGTCTGAAACTGATATGGCTATGATGACGAAGATAGGCTATTTCAGAGAAGCCGAGAAGGGTTTTGTTCGCTTTGGCGAGGAAGAGACTATCCCGAAACCAGAAAATGATGAAGTTGTAGTTTTTAAGAGTTTCTTCAAAGCAGGGTTGAGATTTCCTCTGCACGGGATGATTGCAGATGTTTTGGAAAAAATTGGGATTTATCTTCGCCAGCTGACTCCTAACGCCATTGTTAGGCTCAGCGTGTACATCTGGGCTCTCCGAAGTCAAGGGGTGGAACCGCTCGCCGAAGCCTTCTGCCGAGTACATGAACTTCATTATCAGACGAAGGCTAGAGAAGACGGACTGCATGAGAACTTCGGCTGTTATAATTTTGCTTATCGGAAGGATATGAAGACACCGGTGGTTAGCTATCGTACAAAATGGCCGGCTGGTTGGAAATCTGAATGGTTTTATGTTAAAATTGATGAGAAAAAGGAGAAGCTAGTTCAGAGCCCGCTGGAGCTAACCTTCGGGCTGACTAGGCCTTAGTGCAACATGACGCCGGGGGCACCATGCTCAGATGCTGTGTATGAGTTTAGAGTTGTGTCTAAACATATTGGATCTAGGGATTTAGTCTAGGAATACTTAGCGAATAGAGTATTCCCAATGCTAAGGGAATGGGGTATGCCGAAGCTTGAAGGAGAGAAAAACAAGAAAGAACTCGTTCGGTTGCCCTACCATTTCAAGTTCAAGAAACACTTCAAGGAACCCTGCCAATAATGGTTGGATACAACTGAAGTTATGTGCAACGAAATTTTGGGCAATTATACGAGAAAAGAAGATCAGTTGATGACTGTAGCCTTCGGCGCCCGACCGAAGCGAAGATTGAATCGGGTAATGGATGCCCTGAATTTTGAATATCCTGACTATGAGCGATTGAGCAAGGGCGCCGAAGGGCAAAAAAGAAAAAGAGTTGTTAGTGTTGTGGGCAGACAGGCCACTAGAATGGTAAAAGAAGATGAAGAAAACCTGAAGAAGAGAAAATTGAGCCCTGAGCCGAAGGCAATTGCTCTGAAGAAAAGGAAAGATGCGGCTCCGAAGCAGAAGGCGATTGATATGGGAGAAGAAGCTCCTTCAACACCCTCTGCTGCCAACGTGTAGGAAATTCTAAAGGTAATGACTGAATCCTTGCCTATCAAGCTAAGTCCACTGGGGCCGCATCTGACGAAGCTTTTACAGAAGAAGAAGGAGCCCTCGTCAACGAAGAAGTCTGCTGGGCCGAAAAAGCGAAGAATTATTACTATGACCGAAGCCATTGAAGAAACACCACCGCCAGCTTCGGCGTCAAAGACACCAGCTGTCGAGAGCGTTACAGCTGCCGAAGCTGCACCTACTGAAGCTGCAACAGCCGATGATGCAAATTTAGAAAGCACACTCTCTAATATTGATAAAATACTTCTGGACATGGCCGTAGAAGAAGCTGCTGCAGCCACCGAAGAAACCATGGCCATAGTGCCTAAGAAAGAGAAGGAAATAGCCGATGATACTTCGGAAGAAGAAAATTTCAACTTTCAAAACTTAATTGGACAAGAATTGTCGAAGGCTGAAAAAGAAGAGTTGAGAGACTATGCCATATCCTATGGGTATGAACCAGGGACGCTACTCTTCGGCGGTGTGGACGATGAAAGCTTAGGCTGTCTCCGAGACCGAACCGGAGCGAAGGTTATCGGTACTCTGTCAAAGAGTATTGGTTTCCCGAAGCTTGAGACAGACATTAGCCGCTACCGACGACAGCATATCGTCGGTAGTTTATTCTATTCTAATTTCAAGGTAAAAACTTTTCTTCAACTTTTTATTGTTTTTAACAACGAAGGTGTTTTCTAACGAAGGTTGTTTTTGCACAGAGTATGCTATTGAGTAAAGCTTTGAGGATGCAACAGGATCTTGAAGATAAAAAGCATGAAGTTATAATTGAGGGTTTAGAAAGCAAGATGAAAGATCAAGCAACTGCTCTTGAAAAGAAAGATTTCGAACTTCAGACAACAAAGGGTTTACTGGCAGAAGCTGAAGCCAAAATTGCAAAGTTGAATAATGTAACACCCTAAATCTCATTTTGAAAATATAGTAATTTTTTTTTAAAGAAAAGATCTTGAATTAGAATATTTTTTTTTCTCTCTCCCTAGAATTCCCGTAACAGTTGAAGTCATATCTCCTTAAATAAAAGTTTTATAACAAAAATTCAATAAAAAGATTCCTATATAAAATTAACCTTTATTAAAGTTTATAAGTATTAATGTGAGAACATTTTTTTTAAGATATCATACAATATAAACTATTATTCTTAAAATAATTACATGGGTGCTACATATTCAAAAGCAATTTCTTATGTAGCATAATAAATGATTGGATATATATATAATGAATATTGCACCATGTTGGATTCTGATTGTGCATTTTGTTTGAGATAGAAAATTCAAATGCGGATTCAAAAGTGAATTCAATTGGAATTCGAAAATAAGAAATAGGAGAAGAAAAAGAAAAGAAATTGAAAAGGAGAACCCTTGTATTGGGCCAAAATTCTTTCCCCTCGGCCCAGCTTCAACCTACCCCGCGCCAGCCCATCTTCCCCCTCCTGGTGTCGCCTGCATGTGGACCACCTATCTCCCTTGCGTCCACGCACTTGGGCACTGTCACCGGCGTGTGGGCCCACCTTGCCAGATGCTCCTTCCCCATCCGAACGAACAACGCTAGATTTCCGCCATGGATGCCGCGGCTTCTGTGCAAATCCCAACCAGATTCCGATTCTTGGAGTATATAAGCCACCTTCCCCCTTACCTTCCCTTCACATCCCCTCCACGCGCAGCCACCGTTGATCACATGGGCGTTTCTTCTATGCGCTCGCCGGAATCACGCCTGGAACCCACGACCGGGGGATTGGACCACCGGCGTCGACGGGGACCGGTCTGGGCGCTTCTCCGAGTCCCCAAGAAGTCGCTCGTGGCGCCGAACGGGTAGAATCTGGGCCATGGTGACCGGGACGACTCGACATGGCGAGGCGGCGGTCGTGGTGCATCTCGTCGTGGTCAGGCCACTTCGCTGCTCCAACCATTGGTGAGACCCCTCTCTGCAGATTCACCATCTTCCCCTCTAAGTTTAGTGCCGATCAATTTCAAGGTTGGGGTGGTTGGGCGTCGAGTTATGTGAGCTCCGGTGATGTCCTCCGCCGCGGTATGCCCGGCGCCGCCGCCTGGCTGGTATGGGTTAGGTGATGGTCCCTGTACCGTCGATCTGGTAACGAGTGGCTGCGATTAGAATGCGTAAACCCCTTTGGTCTGATTAAACCTGGATCGTTGGGATCGGATCCGAGGGCTAAGGCTTTATCATGGTGTGGCGCGTTTCTGTCCGTAGATCATGAATCTTGTGGCAATGGGTGCGTACTGGTTCATATCTGGGCTGATCTATTCTGGTCGGTCAGATTGTAATCGGACGACTGAAAATCAAAGATACCTCTTCGGCTCGCCCCTTTTGCTTATGAGCCCCTGCTCTTTTTGTGAATCAACCCGCGATCCTTTCCTAGGTGTAGCTGAGTCTTGAGGATCTTTACAAAGCAAACCCCGAGTTCCTCTGTTTTTGATGCCAGTTCAGATAACAATAAAAATAGAAAATTAATTATAGAAATTGACTTTTAATACAAAAATAATTCCAGAAATTTGTATAATTCATATTTAATTCATTTTAGCTCCAAATTAATTGATTCCAGTTGCAATAATTTTGTATCAATATTGTTTATCACCTAGTACCACTGTTTAGCCATGAAACTTGAATTAAAATTGTTCATTAGGATTAATCTATTCTAAGCACTAAATAATTTAAGAAATTCATAACTCCTTAACCATAACTCCGATCTTAGTGGTTCTTGTTTCCACGACCTCGTAGCAACGCGTAGATTATTATTGCACCGTTTGTTCTTATGTTTGGTGTGATGTTAATTTTATTTATACCATGTATGTTTGTATTGCTACGTTTAGCGGTGAAGACACGTGTCATCTGAAGAGCAAGTTGGTACCTGGAATCTCAAGTGCCAGGCAAGTTGTGCCCTTGATCACTTCTTTTTACCCACTCATGTTCTAATTAATCATAATGATCTGCATAGGTTAATTTGATGGGACCCAATAGGTTACCCTAGTTTGTCTATCTTTATACCTTGTTTACCACTGAACTTTTTGGGTAGTAGTTGCTAGTGCTTTATGTGGTTTTGGGTATGAAGATACATTATTCATGATCACACTTTTATTATCTGTTTATTATCACTGTTCATGATAAGATCATTATGTTAATTGGAACATGGAGAACCACCCGGGAAAACAGTGCTACCACAAGGGTTTAATGGGACGCCCTTGGCCGATTAATTAGGAAAGCTAGTGGAAGACTACCTTACCCGAAAGGGGCAAGGGCAGTAGGGGAGTGGTCAGTGTAGGGAGGCCCTCGGGAGGATTTTGCTGTGATGGCGGTCCTGCAAGGGATTCCTGGGAAGGCCCTCGGGAGGATTTTGCTGTGATGGCGGTCCTGCAAGGGATTCCTGGGGAGGCCCTCGGGAGGATTTTGCTGTGATGGCGGTCCTGCAAGGGATTCCTGCATTGGAGCTTCCTATAAACTGTAGCGGGTTTTCTGAAGCTAGTGGAACTTTGTAAAGGCCTCGTAGTGTTACCCTACCTCGCCTCCTCGGTAGAGGTGTATGGGAAGTCGCGATCCCTTGGCAGATGGGTAACATGACTTGTGGGTAAAGATGCGCAACCTCTGCAGAGTGTAAAACTGGTATACTAGCCGTGCTCACGGTCATGAGCGGCTCGGACACTCACATGATTAAATTATGGAACTTAAACTCAATTTGTCATATGCATTGCATCGCAGGTGAGTTTGTTACTTTTGTTCTACTATTTAATTGGGTTGGTATTTACTTATACTTAGTAATTGCTAATAAAATTTTGACCAACTTTAAAAGCAATGCTCAGCTCTAACCATCCTCTTTGGTAAGCCTTACACTTCACGTGAGCTCCCACCTTTGGCGAGTTCATGCACATTATTCCCCACAACTTGTTGAGCGATGAACGTATGTGAGCTCACTCTTGCTGTCTCACATACACCACAGGTCAAGACCAGGTACTGCAGGATGATGCTCATGGAAGATGCTGCGATGAGTTCGTGAGTGGTCTAGGTCGTCGTCTCCCAGTCAACTTTGGGTTGCTGGACCGTTGTCTCCTTATAATGTAATTATTTATTTTGTATAGAACTCCTGTTATATATAAAGATGTGACATTCGATCCTGTGCCACTTTACATCATATGTGTGAGACTTGGTCCCAGCATACCTGGTGTTTTTGTTAGCGCCCGGGTTTTGGACCCCTAAAATCCGGGTGTTACAGAAGTGGTATCAGAGGAATGTTGACTGTAGGACGAAACCTAGATAGAACTGGACAACCATTATCTACTTACCTTTGCTACTCTGATTCTTTTCTAAACTTATCTTAATCTTTTCTCATCTAATTCCGCTTACTCTGATTATTCTTATCTTTTCTTTCTAAAAGACAAATGTGGATTTCACACTTTGAAATCCTATGCCTAAAGTGACTTTAGGAATAGGAGACCTAATCCTAGGAACAAAAACAAAACTATTTTTATAAAGTGTTTATATATTTGAATGTTTGTTCTTATGATACCTGTCTGATTTGAATCTTTGGTTGAGTGTGATGAGTTGTGGAGTAATGTCCACAATTACATCTGCATATACATATAGGAAAAAAATGCTTATCAAAATAACTAGATTATCTCTCATTAAAATATCTAGCCTAACCATATACATCTTATCTTGAAAGACTCTATCTTATCTTAATGGATTCATCTTATCTTGAAGGAATCATCTTATCCTAACCACCTTGCTCATCTCATCCTAGAGTAACAACCATGATCTAATCCCAAAATCTATTTAGATCTTATCTGGTCTCGACTAGTCATACAAATCTAATCTAGATCACATCTAATCTAGTATGATCTAATCTAAAATGAGTTACATAAATAGGTTAGTTAATCTGGTAATATGGATTTGACACTACTTCTACAAACATATCTTAACCTAAATTAATGTCTTAGGCCAACTCGGCTAAACACGACTACTTAGCCTACTTGAAAGGTCGTCTATTCATCGATCCAAACCTAAAAGTACAAGTAAACACTGTTTGACCGACCTTGTGATTCCCAACCATGTATCTATCTAAAACCACCTAAACCCTAGCTGGAGACACCAAGATCGAAGAAGAGCAACTTCGTCAAGGGAGGATAAGGGACAACCCCGATCTCCGGATGCATCAAGATCCTCCAGCCAGGATGGAAGATTTTCTTGCCCTAATCTTTCTCACCTCATTCTAGACTTTCTCTAACCATATCCTACCTAATAAATGGCTAGATACTGAAAAGACCCATGGAAGAACTTGAGCAAAAAAAAAGGGTATTGGAAAAAAATGAACCAAACTAAGTATATCCTCTTTCTTACTAATCTCGGGGACGAGATTTTTGTTAAGGGGGGTAGGATTTGTAACACCCTAAATCTCATTTTGAAAATATAGTAATTTTTTTTAAAGAAAAGATCTTGAATTAGAATATTTTTTTTCTCTCTCCCTAGAATTCCCGTAACAGTTGAAGTCATATCTCCTTAAATAAAAGTTTTATAACAAAAATTCAATAAAAAGATTCCTATATAAAATTAACCTTTATTAAAGTTTATAAGTATTAATGTGAGAACATTTTTTTTAAGATATCATACAATATAAACTATTATTCTTAAAATAATTACATGGGTGCTACATATTCAAAAGCAATTTCTTATGTAGCATAATAAATGATTGGATATATATATAATGAATATTGCACCATGTTGGATTCTGATTGTGCATTTTGTTTGAGATAGAAAATTCAAATGCGGATTCAAAAGTGAATTCAATTGGAATTCGAAAATAAGAAATAGGAGAAGAAAAAGAAAAGAAATTGAAAAGGAGAACCCTTGTATTGGGCCAAAATTCTTTCCCCTCGGCCCAGCTTCAACCTACCCCGCGCCAGCCCATCTTCCCCCTCCTGGTGTCGCCTGCATGTGGACCACCTATCTCCCTTGCGTCCGCGCACTTGGGCACTGTCACCGGCGTGTGGGCCCACCTTGCCAGATGCTCCTTCCCCATCCGAACGAACAACGCTAGATTTCCGCCATGGATGCCGCGGCTTCTGTGCAAATCCCAACCAGATTCCGATTCTTGGAGTATATAAGCCACCTTCCCCCTTACCTTCCCTTCACATCCCCTCCACGCGCAGCCACCGTTGATCACATGGGCGTTTCTTCTATGCGCTCGCCGGAATCACGCCTGGAACCCACGACCGGGGGATTGGACCACCGGCGTCGACGGGGACCGGTCTGGGCGCTTCTCCGAGTCCCCAAGAAGTCGCTCGTGGCGCCGAACGGGTAGAATCTGGGCCATGGTGACCGGGACGACTCGACATGGCGAGGCGGCGGTCGTGGTGCATCTCGTCGTGGTCAGGCCACTTCGCTGCTCCAACCATTGGTGAGACCCCTCTCTGCAGATTCACCATCTTCCCCTCTAAGTTTAGTGCCGATCAATTTCAAGGTTGGGGTGGTTGGGCGTCGAGTTATGTGAGCTCCGGTGATGTCCTCCGCCGCGGTATGCCCGGCGCCGCCGCCTGGCTGGTATGGGTTAGGTGATGGTCCCTGTACCGTCGATCTGGTAACGAGTGGCTGCGATTAGAATGCGTAAACCCCTTTGGTCTGATTAAACCTGGATCGTTGGGATCGGATCCGAGGGCTAAGGCTTTATCATGGTGTGGCGCGTTTCTGTCCGTAGATCATGAATCTTGTGGCAATGGGTGCGTACTGGTTCATATCTGGGCTGATCTATTCTGGTCGGTCAGATTGTAATCGGACGGCTGAAAATCAAAGATACCTCTTCGGCTCGCCCCTTTTGCTTATGAGCCCCTGCTCTTTTTGTGAATCAACCCGCGATCCTTTCCTAGGTGTAGCTGAGTCTTGAGGATCTTTACAAAGCAAACCCCGAGTTCCTCTGTTTTTGATGCCCAGTTCAGATAACAATAAAAATAGAAAATTAATTATAGAAATTGACTTTTAATACAAAAATAATTCCAGAAATTTGTATAATTCATATTTAATTCATTTTAGCTCCAAATTAATTGATTCCAGTTGCAATAATTTTGTATTAATATTGTTTATCACCTAGTACCACTGTTTAGCCATGAAACTTGAATTAAAATTGTTCATTAGGATTAATCTATTCTAAGCACTAAATAATTTAAGAAATTCATAACTCCTTAACGATAACTCCGATCTTAGTGGTTCTTGTTTCCACGACCTCGTAGCAACGCGTAGATTATTATTGCACCGTTTGTTCTTATGTTTGGTGTGATGTTAATTTTATTTATACCATGTATGTCTGTATTGCTACGTTTAGCGGTGAGGACACGTGTCATCTGAAGAGCAAGTTGGTACCTGGAATCTCAAGTGCCAGGCAAGTTGTGCCCTTGATCACTTCTTTTTACCCACTCATGTTCTAATTAATCATAATGATCTGCATAGGTTAATTTGATGGGACCCAATAGGTTACCCTAGTTTGTCTATCTTTATACCTTGTTTACCACTGAACTTTTTGG
Source organism: Zea mays (assembly GCF_902167145.1). NCBI lineage: Eukaryota > Viridiplantae > Streptophyta > Magnoliopsida > Poales > Poaceae > Zea > Zea mays. The sequence continues at coordinate 108,855,566 of NC_050105.1, read as the reverse complement.
GTAGTACTTGCTAGTGCTTTATGTGGTTTTGGGTATGAAGATACATTATTCATGATCACACTTTTATTATCTGTTTATTATCACTGTTCATGATAAGATCATTATGTTAATTGGAACATGGAGAACCACCCGGGAAAACAGTGCTACCACAAGGGTTTAATGGGACGCCCTTGGCCGATTAATTAGGAAAGCTAGTGGAAGACTACCTTACCCGAAAGGGGCAAGGGCAGTAGGGGAGTGGTCAGTGTAGGGAGGCCCTCGGGAGGATTTTGCTGTGATGGCGGTCCTGCAAGGGATTCCTGGGAAGGCCCTCGGGAGGATTTTGCTGTGATGGCGGTCCTGCAAGGGATTCCTGGGGAGGCCCTCGGGAGGATTTTGCTGTGATGGCGGTCCTGCAAGGGATTCCTGCATTGGAGCTTCCTATAAACTGTAGCGGGTTTTCTGAAGCTAGTGGAACTTTGTAAAGGCCTCGTAGTGTTACCCTGCCTCGCCTCCTCGGTAGAGGTGTATGGGAAGTCGCGATCCCTTGGCAGATGGGTAACATGACTTGTGGGTAAAGATGCGCAACCTCTGCAGAGTGTAAAACTGGTATACTAGCCGTGCTCACGGTCATGAGCGGCTCGGACACTCACATGATTAAATTATGGAACTTAAACTCAATTTGTCATATGCATTGCATCGCAGGTGAGTTTGTTACTTTTGTTCTACTATTTAATTGGGTTGGTATTTACTTATACTTAGTAATTGCTAATAAAATTTTGACCAACTTTAAAAGCAATGCTCAGCTCTAACCATCCTCTTTGGTAAGCCTTACACTTCACGTGAGCTCCCACCTTTGGCGAGTTCATGCACATTATTCCCCACAACTTGTTGAGCGATGAACGTATGTGAGCTCACTCTTGCTGTCTCACATACACCACAGGTCAAGACCAGGTACTGCAGGATGATGCTCATGGAAGATGCTGCGATGAGTTCGTGAGTGGTCTAGGTCGTCGTCTCCCAGTCAACTTTGGGTTGCTGGACCGTTGTCTCCTTATAATGTAATTATTTATTTTGTATAGAACTCCTGTTATATATAAAGATGTGACATTCGATCCTGTGCCACTTTACATCATATGTGTGAGACTTGGTCCCAGCATACCTGGTGTTTTTGTTAGCGCCCGGGTTTTGGACCCCTAAAATCCGGGTGTTACAAATAAGGAGCTTCTCTCAAAGTCAGAAAGCTTCGAACAAGAGAAGCAGAAATTTGATGCAAAATTTGAGGCTGAGGTCGAAAAAAGTTCAAATTTGCAAAAAATCATTGAAAGAGCTTCAAGATAAATGTCTAGAGTTCAGCAACCGATGTGTGCGGCGGCTAAAGCAGGTTTTCAATTCGGTTGGAGCCGGCTATGAGAAATTTAGTCCTTCGATTGAAGACCTGCCAGGGACCTTCGAACACATTGAGGGTGAAATTGATGCTCTTGATGAAATTATAGCTGGACACGACGATTTCTGTGTCCTGGTAGCTTCTCGGGGCACAGCTCTTGCCTTCCTGAAATCTGGTTGCACACATGGGAAGATTGTCAATAGACCAAACTTTAACTTATCACCAACAAATCTGATTGATATTCCCAGTCTTGCACGAAGCATAGGAAACAAATTTATAAAGCTAGTATGGACGAAGGGTGGTCGAAGCCTAGCTGGTGACGAAGCTCGAAGTCATCTTAAGCTGGTAATAAAATCATACCTTGTGCTTACCTTTTCCTTGAAACTTGAATTTTCCTTATAACGCTTTAATATGTACAGGATGACGAAGCCGAAGAGCACAAAGCCGAAGCTTAGCAGACGATCCGAAGCTCAATAGATGGTGATGAAGCTCGAATAGCTAGCTGTGGAAAAAACTCTAAAAACTCTTGTATTAACTTTTATAAAGAATATTGTAATTTAAGAATTAGATTTTACTCTGTAAATTTTGTCCATACCTTGTAATATATTTTTACCTTTCCATCAATGTATGAAATGCTTTGATGTGGACGGAACTTGCATTTTTTTGAGCCGAAGGCAAAAAACACCTTCCCTTCTTTTCATACACAACGAAGCATGATTCTGCTTTCGAAGCTGTAATCTTAGAGCCGAAGCAACTGTCTGTATCTGTATGATATGATGACGATGATGATCATTTGTATGTCTAAATGAATGTTTATAGATACAATGTATGATGTAATGTATTGTGCAAATGAATGCCCAAACACAGACATACGAAGCTTCATCCATAACCTTCATTCCCTTAGGAATGACTGAAATCTCTTTGTCGTTTATTTTTTGGCTGCACCGCTTATTTTTCGGTGTAAGTTCTGCATCCCCTAAGGAACGTCTTTTGAACTTCTTCGCCTTCTATTTCGGCGGTATTCGCGTCGACTTTTTGCTTCGCCTTATATTTCGGCGGTATTTAGCTCTCCATTCCCTTAGGAATGACTTTTGAGCAGAAAACTTATGATGCGCTCCCTTAGGAACGGCCTTTTGTAGCTTCGTTATGCTCTGCATCCCCTTAGGGACGATTTTCGAGCTTCTCCCTGTGTTCTCTTTTTCTCTGCACTCGATGGTGCATGCTCAGATTTTACATTTACATATTTTGGGGGATTTTGCTCTCGTGAAGCTGAATAAGAAAGGAAAAAATTACAAACTATGGCCCCGTTAAAAACCTTTCTCCCCCTTTGGAAAGGAAAATGGTGCCATAGAAAAATGGAAAAAGATTACATGAAACTATAAATAATACCGTCAAAGCTCATCTGCGTTCCAAGACCTAGGAATATCATTGCCATCCATATCTTTTAGTTTGTAAGAACCGAGCCTTGACGAAGATACCACCAGAAAAGGTCCCTCCCACTTCAGTTGTAGTTTGCTTATTGTGTCCGGATTAGCCACTCTCCGAAGCACCAGATGGCCTGGCTTGATATTTTTCAGTCGGACTTTTCTATCGCGCCATTTTATTGTTTCGGCTTGATATTTATTAATATTTTCCACAGCCTGAAGTCTGACCCCTTCTATAGTATATTTTGCCACATGATAATCAGCTTCGTCTTTAGTCGAAGCTATTGTTCTTATTGACCCTGTTTTAGCTTCTTCTGGGGTTATGGCTTCGTCACCAAATAATAGCTTGAAAGGCGTAAAACTTGTTGATCTTGACACAGTCGTATTGTGGCTCCACACCACTTTAATCAATTCTTCTAGCCACTTTCCTCTGGGCTGATTAAAAATCAACTTCATTATTCCTGTCATTATAATACCATTTGCTCTTTCGACAAGTCCATTTGATTCTGGATGTCTGACTGATGCAAAATGGATCTTCGTGCCGATTTGATAACAAAATTCCTTGAAGTTTTCGGCATCAAACTGTGTCCCATTGTCCACAGTTATAGCCTTTGGTACACCGAAGCGACAAACAATGTTTTGCCAAAAGAATTTCTGGACTGTGACCGAAGTTATTGTGGCCAAAGGCTTCGCTTCAATCCATTTGAAAAAATATTCTACAGCCACCACAACATATCTTAAATTGCCTTGTGCTGGTGGAAGTGGACCTAACAAATCCATGCCCCATCTTTGCAATGGCCAGGTTGGCTATATTAGTTGGGTTAACGACGAAGGTTGCTTCTGGTCTCTTGCACATTTTGGCAATTTTCGCACTTTTGAACCAGATCGGTTGCATCCGAAGCTGCCTTCGGCCAATAAAATCCTTGTCTGAAGACCTTCCCCAGCAAAGGTCTAGATCCAATGTGAGATCCACACAATCCTGCATGTATTTCCTTCATCAGCTCTATACCTTCAGTTCTGGATAGACACTTGAGAAGAGGAGAGCAGACTCCATGCTTGTATAACTCCCCTTCTATCATAACATATGGTCTTGTTCTTGCCTCCATTCTCTTATTATAAGCTTCATCATCTGAAAGGAAGTTACCTTGGAGAAAAGATATAATCTCAGTCCTCCAGTCCTCACTATGAATAGGAGATATATTGAGCACTGCTCTTTCCAAAAGTTCCACCGAAGGTGCTCTTATTGTCTCAAAGAATACTTCTGAAGGTAGAGGCAGCCCCTGTGCCGCTGACTTGGCTAGCAGATCAGCGTACTCATTTTCTCCTCGTGGAATACTCTTGACAGAAAACCCTTCGAAAGAAGCTTCAAGCCTTCGAACTGTATCCAGGTATTTCTCAAGCTTTGGGTCTCTTGCCCTACAACTCTTGTCAACATGACCAGAAATAACTTGGGAATCGGTTTTAAGGACGCCCTTCTTATCATCATTGCCATTAACTTCCGAAGCCCCAAAAGCAAAGCTTCGTATTCAGCAATATTATTTGTGCAGCTGAAATCAAGTTTTACTGCATAGCATGTTCTGACTTTGGAAGGTGCAACTAAGACAGCAGTTGCACCTGCCCCGAAGGTTCCCCAGGAACCGTCGCAGAACACTGTCCAAGCTTCGACATCTTTATTTGCTTCTTCTTCCTGAGCCCCTGGCGTCCAGTCAGCGATGAAGTTTGCTAACGCCTGGGACTGGATCGAGGATCTATGCACATAATCAATGCTGAATTCGTTGAGTTCCGCAGCCCACTTTCCAGTCCTTCCAGTAGCTTCTCTGTTCCTCATAATATCCTTCAAAGGCTATGATGAAGGAACAATTATATGGAATGCTTGAAAATAGTGTCGAAGCTTCCTGGAGGACATTAAGACAGCATACAACACCTTCTCCAATTTTATATAGTTTTTCTTTGATAAACTTAGAACTTCGGAGACAAAGTATACTGGGGCTTGCTTTTTAATTTGTCCTTCGAGCTTCTCCTGCACATGCGCCGCACTTACTGCAGAGTGCGAAGCTGCCACATACAATAGTAACGGAGCCCCTGGCGTAGGTGGAGTTAATGTTGTTAGATCAATCAAGTATTGCTTCAGCTCTTCGAAGGCTTTCTGTTGAGCTGGGCCCCATTGAAATACTTCGGCTGACTTTAGTATTTCAAAGAATGGTAAGTTTCTTTCTGCTGATCTAGATATAAATCTATTCAATGAAGCTAGTCTTCCTGCCAACCGTTGGGCCCCCTTCTTTATACTTGGCGGCTCCATTCGAAGGATAGCTTCGATCTTGCTTGGGTTAGCTTCGATCCCCTTTGTTGAAACTAGACAGCCAAGGAACTTACCCTTCTTCACTCCAAAGAAACATTTTTCATGATTTAATTTTAGGCCAGCTTGCCTGAAATTAGCAAATGTTTCTTGCAGATCAGTGATATGATTTCCTTGCTTCGTGCTTTTCACTATAATGTCATCAACATATGTTAGCACATTTCAGCCTATCTGGGAATGAAGGACCTTGGCTGTCATTCTGCTGAAACTTCCTACAACATTCTTGAGCCCCTCAGGCATCCGAAGATAACAATAGGTGCCACTGGGAGTTATGAAGCTAGTCTTCGGCTCATCCTCCTTCTTCATCCATATTTGATGATATCCTGAGTAGCAATCGAGCAGACTCATAAGTTCTGAAGAAGCTGCTACATCCACAAGAGAGTCTATCCTTGGTAATGGAAACTCGTCTTCGGGCAAGCCTTGTTGAGATCCGTGAAATCAATACACATTCTCCACTTGCCATTGGCCTTCTTTACCATAACAGTATTGGCTAGCCATTCTGGACATTTTACCTCCCTAATAACACCAGCACTGAGAAGTCTTTTGACTTCATTTCGAGCACCTTCAGCTTTATCATCAGACATTTTCCGAAGCCTATGCTTTCTTGGCCTGAAAGATGGGTCGACATTGAGTGAATGTTCAATGACGTCTCTATTTTCACCACAGAGATCATTAGCCGACCAAGCAAAAACATCTTTGTTGTTGAATAAAAATCTTATCAAGGTTTTCTCCTGCTCTTCAGATAACTGAGATCCCAGCAATACCTTCTGCTCTGCTATGTCTTCACATAGAAGCATAGGCTTCGGCTGATCAGCCGAGGCAGCCTTCTCTCTCCTGTACTTGTACTGTTCACAAGCTTCAGTTCCATCTATGTTGTGGATTGCTTTTGAGTCTGTCCAGTTTCCTTCAGCTTTTCTAGCAGTTTTCTGACTGCCATGAACAGCAATGGGTCCTTGTTCCGAAGGTATCTTCATGCATAGATATGCTGGATGAAGTATTGCTTCGAAAGCATTGAGTGTCCCACGACCAATGATTGCATTGTAGGGGTATTCCATATCAACAATATCAAACACAACTTGTTCAGTCCTTGTATTGTGGACGAAGCCGAAAGTCACTGACATCGTGATTTTGCCGAGCGCTGCAATCTGCATTCCTCTGAAGCCACAAAGAGGGTGTGTAGCATCATGAATCTTGTCCTCTGGCTCTTGCATCTGTCTGTAGGCCTTAGCAAATATGATGTCAGCTGAACTGCCTGTATCAACCAAAACATTATGGACCAGAAATCCCTTGATGACACAAGATATGACCATAGCATCATTATGAGGATAATCCTTGAGCTGAAGGTCCTCCTGGGAGAAAGTGATTGGGATGTGGGACCATTTTGACTTGATGAAGGGTCCCTGCACCCCCAACATGTTGTACCCTTCTATGAGCTTCCTTCTTCTGCTTCTTGTTGGCTGGTTCTGAGGATGAACCACCTATTATCGGGAGCACCAGCTTCGTGGCCGAAGCAGCTTCAGCTTGGGTGTTGGACGAAGCCATCAGCTCAAAAGTGGAAGTGAGTTCACCGGAGGTGGGCGCCAATGTTGGGGACTTGTTCTCAAATGCTATGAGTTAAGAACAAGGCAACACAAAGTATTAAATGTTAATATCCTTCGTCCTTAAGCATTATTTCTCTTAGGATATAACGATCTTTGGACGAAGGTCATGAAGGATGTACCTTCATCATCACGGTTATAATATAATGAAAGGCGAAACATATGAAACATGGAAGATAACATGAACAAACACATAATATCATTCACATGTTATCATTATATAAACTCGGATATTTAAATATGATATTCAATTACATTTATACCTTCGGCTTGACAGAAGGTAAAAATCCAAATGTTGCGCGCGAATACCGGATAGCATGAACAGTACGGGGGTACTGTTCATCTATTTATAGGCACAGGACGCAGCCTGTGAGGAATTACATTCATGCCCTTTACAAAGGTTTACAATCATAATACAAGTTATCATGGGCCAATTGGTCATTTCCTCTTTAAGTCGGTGCATTTGGACATGTACTCCGAAGCCTTCAGATTGATGGCTTCGGCTTTGTGTCAATCTGCCAAAGGTGTTTCTTCTTATGGGACCTTCGGTGACGAAGCAGACCCCCAACAAGGCCCTTAGACACTTCTGAGGTGAATGGCTAGATATCCACTACGAGGCCTTTACAAAGTTCCACTAGCTTCAGAAAACCCGCTACGGTTTCTGAGAAGGGCAATATAGGAATCCCTCGTCCGAAAAGCCATCGCAGCATGATCGACCTGAGAACCTCCCTATGCACAGCTCCTCTACCGCCCTTGCCCCTTTTGGGTAAGGTAGTCCTCCACTAGCTTTCCTAATTAGTCAGCCAAGGGCGTCCCATTTCACCCTTGTGGTAGCACGGATATCTCAAGTTAAGCTCCATTTTCCAATTAACACAACGATCTTGTCATGAACAATAATTAAAACAATAGCAAAACTGGAACATGATCATAATATAACATTAACTTCCCAAAACAAAGTAGAGCAATAGCAAGGGGAGACGTCTGAAGTTTTTAAGGAAAGAGTTTTTGTGGAGGGCGCTTGGTCCGAAGAAGAAGATGCAAACAACATGTGGGTGAAGATGGAAACTTGTATTAGGAAGGTGGCATCCGAGGTGTTTGGAGTGACCAAAGGGAGCAGAGGTGAACCTAAAGATACTTGGTGGTGGACCGAGGACGTTCAAAAGGAAATAAAGGAGAAGAAAGAATGTTACAGAATCTTTTTCCATGACAGGAGCACGGTCAACATAGAGAGGTATAAGGTGGCAAAGAAGACTGCAAATTGAGCTATGAGTAAGGCAAAGGGTCGAGCCTATGATGATCTTTACCGAAGACTAAGTACAAAGGAAGGAGATAAGTATGTCTATAAGATGGCTAGGATTCGAGAAAGGAAGATGAGGGACCTTAACCAAGTGAAATGCATTAAGGATGACATGGATCAACTCTTGGCGAAAGGACAAGACATCAACTATAGGTGGCAGAGGTATTTTGACAATCTTTTCAATGTTGAGAACGAGACTATGGACACCCAATTGGATGACTCCTTTGATGATTTAAATAGATGCTTTGTACGCAGGATCCAAGAGTCAGAGGTCAAAGAAGCTTTAAAGAGGATGAAAGGGGCAAGACGATGGGCCCGGATGGTATCCCAATAGAGGTGTGGAAATGCCTTGGGATATTGCTATCATTTGACTAACCAAGTTGTTTAACCTTATTTTTTGATCAAACAAGATGCCCGATGAGTGGAGATGGAGTACATTAGTACTAATCTTCAAGAACATGGGAGAAATTCAAATTTGTACCAACTATCGAGGGTTTAAGCTCATGAGTCGCACTATGATGCTATGATATAGAGTTATTGAGCATCACCTAAGAGGAATGACGCATATCACCATGAACCAATTTGGATTCATGCCTGGAAGGTCAACCATGGAAGCAATTTTCTTAATATGACAGGTCATGGAGCGGTATAAAGAGTAGAAGAAGGACTTGCACATGGTTTTTATCGACTTGGAAAAGGCCTACAATAAAATACCTAGGAATTTCCATGTGATGGGAATTGGATAAGCATAAAGTCCCAACAAAATATGTTACGCTCATCAAGGACATGTATGACAAGGTTATGACTAGCGTCCGAACAACTAATGGTGATAGAAATGTTTTCCCGATTAAAATAGCCCTTATCTATTTGCCTTAGTGATAGATGAGGTCGTGAGGGATATACAAAGATATATCCCTTGGTATATACTTTTCGCTGACGATGTAGTTCTAGTATATGAAAGCTGGGAAGGAGTAAATAGAAAGCTAGAGTATTGCATCAAACCCTAGAGTCAAAAGGATTTAGAATTAGCAGGACCAAAATCGAGTATATGAGATGTGACTTAGGTACTACAATTAGTGAGGATGGAGATGTAAGCTTAGGAGGCCAGGTAGTACCAAAGAAGGACACCTTCCATTATTTGGGATCGATTCTACAGAGAGATGGTGATATTGGTGAAGATGCTAGCCATAGGATCTAAGCGAGGTGGATGAAATAGCGTCAAGCATCGGGAATCCTATGTGACAAGAGAGTGCCATAGAAGTTGAAAGGCAATTTCTATAGGACGGCGATTAGGCCAGTTATGTTACATGGGGCTAAGTGTTGGCCTACTAAGAGTCGGCATATCCAGCAACTAAGTGTCGTAGAGATGCATATGTTGCGTTAGATATGTGGGCACACAATATTGGACTGAGTGAGAAACGATGACATACACGATCGGCGAGGAGTAGCGCCAATTGAAGAAAATCTTATTCAACACCGGTTGAGATGGTTTGGGCATGTCCATCGGAGACCCCTAGAGACACCGGTGCATAGAAACATCATAAGACAAGACAATAATGTGAAGGGAAGTAGAGGGCGGCCAAACTTGACATGGGAGGAGGCAATCAAAAGCGACTTGAAGGAATGGAATATTCCAAAGGAATTGTGTTTGGATAAAAGTGCTTGGAAATAAGCTATCCACGTGCCCGACCCATGATTAGGTCTTTTCCCTTTTAGTGCTCTCAAAAGCATTTCCCCTCCGCTTTCTCTTTCTCTTCTTGGTGACTTCTTGTTGGATTTCAACACTAGCCTACCCCAACTTGCTTGGGACTAAGAGGCTATGTTGATGTAGTGTAGCCTTCCCATAATTCTATAGTTAGGCTTCCTTCCTCTTAAGTGTGTGACGCTATAGGTTCACATATACATAGACATGGCTCGAGTACTCTTACTTGGCCGAATAATTGAGAACGACCTCTAGCAAGACATGTCAACTACTACGCGTACGTAAAGATCATATCAGATGAACCATTGCAATATTACGTACATGTTGTTCCCTTTGTCTCACGATATTTGGTCTGACTCTAAGTTGACCTATGTTTCTCGATACTGTGAATTGGAATCCCTTTCAAGGTTAACACTTAACCCTAGCACAACCATGCATTTCTTGATCCAATCACTCGAGGGGTCCAAAGATATCTCTCTCAAGAAGAGGGACACATTCTATCTTGATTGACCATGCCTCACAACAAGCTTCCTGATAAACCTAAAACTACCTTTATAACTATCCAATTTCGGAGTAGTGTTTGATAGTCCCTAAGTAGGTTAATTCACATCTAGAGTACATGCGACAATCTCAAGTCTAACGACACAACGTACATGTCGTAAAAAGACAACTATAGTACAATATCTCACGTTAGGTCGGTCCAGCCTCATATCATACATGTGTCCACATTATTAGTTTAACATCTCCATGTTCATAACTTATAAAACATAATCATCAACTAATATATGTGCTAGTTATCGACTCTAACTAGGGACACCTTTTAGAATAACCATACAGGTAAAGAACCTTACAAACAATTCACATAATTGCTAATCAATACAAGGCGACTTTTATAGATATTCAATTAAGCAATATATCATGGATATAAAGAAATATTCTCATATTTATGACTATCTCTAGGGTATATTACTAATAATATGTTCACGACGTTATTGTGGTCCGAGCGGTTGCGAAGAAGAAAGGGTCACAACTTTTTCTCTCTCAAGTCTCCATTATGTGTATATGTTTCTTATATACCATGAAATCTTAATTGTACGCTATTATATATGCTAAATCTTAGCTATTTACTTATGCTTTTTTAATCCTGAAATCTTGGATGCGACCCTGTAACTAGAGGTGGTAATGGATCACGATCTAAATGTTTCTTCACAAAATGATAAGAATATAAATAAATTTTAAATCAAAATAATTAGAAATAGAGTCTGATCCTAATTCAATCCAATTCTTAAATCTTATAGTGTAAAATTTAGAGCTTATTGTCACTTATACATACAACTCTAGCTAGGTAGGCAAACCGGCAAATCTAGAAATGCAGATCAGAAATGCGGCTCGTGCGTGTCGGCGCTGCCTAATTGGCCGTCGGCTGCCGTCCACACGGGTCGTGCTCAGCCCACTCTCCAGTCCACGTCGTATGGAGAAGATATATATATAGATCCCGCAGCTGTGGCCGAATTTTTTGTATTTTGACCATTTTTCGGAAAAAAGAACACGTTTGGACCCTAAAAAATTTTAATAGCATTTTTGGACCCTTTGCTCGGCGCCATAACCTATGGCGCCGAGGTAACACAGCTCGGCGCCATAGGTTATGGCGCCGAGGTACGTGATGCGTCGGCACAACCCGGACGCCGTGGCGTCGACGTGGCACCGAGCTCGGCGCCACAGATCTTGGCGCCGAGCTCGGTTGTGTTATTAACATATTTGTTGCAGACATGAGCATAAAGCCCATCTAGCCCACTTGGTAGAGCACAAGACTTCTTACCATGTGGTCATGGGTTCAAGCCCCATAGGTTGCATTTTTATTTGTTTTTTTTGTTTATAATTCACAATTAATTTCTTTAAACTTTCTTAATGGTCTCGGATAGACCCATAGTTTGCATTTTTATTTGTTTTTTTTTGTTTATAATTCACAATTAATTTCTTTAAACTTTCTTAATGGTCTCGGATAGACAAATGATGGTTCATAGGTGACGGTAGTAAAATTTTCTGATTTGTACTGAAGGTTGATAAAAATTAATCGAGGATAAAAATATAAAAAATTATTGACAGTGAAAGTATTTTCTGTATTTCTGTGATTTCTATAGAAACCAATATAATGGTGGAAATGCCCGCTGGGGATATCGTTTTAGTTTTAGTTTTTGACAAGTGGATGTGTAATTAATATGTGATCACGCGATCTGTTGTTTCGTGCTTCTTCGCTTTGGTACTATCATTTTTAATTTTGGATTTTAAATTTTGAAACGGGTTCCCATTATTGTCCTTGTGTGTTTGATTTATGTGATTTAAGTATTTTTCATAATATGCGTGCACACGCCTTTATGCAGTTCAGGTAGCGTTTCAATGATACACATGGCCCCTTTTTAAAGGACATCGCGCGACATAGTAATTGGTTAGTGAGGCAAATGCATGCTAGTTACACTACAGAAAATATTGATCGCCATCAGCTCGGAAGGACCCCACGCCGCCACGTACCGGTGGTTTTTTACCTTTAATTTGTTATTGGTGATCAACGATGTACGTACGGTTACCATGACCTAAGTAGCAGTTACCTCACTTACCAATTATATTTTTATCCTCGATTAATTTTTATCAACCTTCAGTACAAATCAGAAAATTTTACTACCGTCACCTATGAACCATCATTTGTCTATCCGAGACCATTAAGAAAGTTTAAAGAAATTAATTGTGAATTATAAACAAAAAAACAAATAAAAATGCAAACTATGGGTCTATGCGAGACCATTAAGAAAGTTTAAAGAAATTAATTGTGAATTATAAAAAAAAACAAATAAAAATGCAAACTATGGGGCTTGAACCCACGACCACATGGTAAGAAGTCTTGTGCTCTACCAAGTGGGCTAGATGGGCTTTATGCTCATGTCTGCAACAAATATGTTAATAACACAACCGAGCTCGGCGCCAAGATCTGTGGCGCCGAGCTCGGTGCCACGTCGACGCCACGGCGTCCGGGTTGTGCCGACGCATCACGTACCTCGGCGCCATAACCTATGGCGCCGAGCTGTGTTACCTCGGCGCCATAGGCTATGGCGCCGAGCAAAGGGTCCAAAAATGCTATTAAAATTTTTTAGGGTCCAAACATGTTCTTTTTTCCGAAAAATGGTCAAAATACAAAAAATTCGGCAGCTGTGGCCTGTGGTGTAGTAGGGCCGCTCTCATCCCGTCGTACGTATTTTTTGCATACGCGCAACAGCTAGGCAGCTAGCTCCTATGTGTGTGTGCGGCAGCTAGCCAGCTAGCCTTTGGCCGTGTCGCCGTCCAAAATCAAAATAAAAGCACACGGCCACGCGGTACACCGAATGATGCATCCCAAGTTCTGAACCAAATTTCTAGTCGCTGACTTGTCATGCTACCCGTACAGGGTCAAATGCATGGGGCGCCATCACCTTTCGCCGTCCAAGAAGGCTGCGGCTGCGACTAAGGTCATGTTTAGTTTCAATTAGTACTAAAATTAAACTTTAGTCATAATATTAAACTTTAGTCATATATGTTAGATTCTAGGGACTAAACAGATTCTAAAGTCATTAAATACACTGTCCAAAGACTCAAATGCCCTTGGAATACATTCACAACATTAGCTGTTCATACAAACATGCTCTCACAACCGAATACTACACAACCGAATACTACCGAGGGAAGGTAAGGGCAACAAGATAATTATAGGCTTTTAATCCCTTTTAGCACCTATGTGAGGGATGAAAGCGGTAATCCAAACTGTTAGAACAAATTTAATATTTTAAAATAGATACGTATAAAATTTGATGTTGATCTTTTCTTATGTTATCAAGCACATTAGTACAAATATAAATAAAATATTATATAAATTGTTTTATGTATTATTTGCTCCCTACAACACAAAAAGTTGAAAAATTTACCGAATTTGTTTCCGAATCCATTTCGAAATTTATATCTATTATTTGAGAAAATATAGGATGAATTTGAGATTTACCTTTTATGAATCTTAACAAGTTGGATGTTAAAAATAAGAATACAAATTTGTATTGTATATTCTATATCTTATTTATTCGCGATCAAAGAAAAACGACTAAAAAACTGATTACCGAATAAATACCTTTTCCGACCGTTTTCATCCCTATGAAGAACTAAAGACTAAATCATTTTAGTCCTAGTGTTTAGTAAAAAAAAGACTAAACGGGACTAAAAACTAGAGACTAATCTTTAGTTTTCTGTAACCAAACACCCCCTAACCGGACTAGCGAGGAGAGCATTTGCTCCCTCCGTTCCAACGGTGACCGTTGAGCTTGCATTGCATCGTCCCCTTTTTCATTTTTTTTACATTTAAAATTATTCGAAATATTAAAAATAAATACCTACAATATTGTAGAAATGGGAGCCTGTCGCCTCAGCAATGGACGGTATGAACCTAATTGTAAATTTTGAAAGTTCTTTTCCAGGGTCCTTAGATAGACCTGTCGGGTGTTTGATATCTTTTATAAACAGTTGTCGGCGTTTCGAGACCGAGTGGTCCCTGAGCCGACGAGTGAATGTCGCCGCGTGCCCTAGCCCAGATGGGTCGAGGCGCGAGGGCGAGCGCGAAGGGGGGAGGAGCGAGGCGGCCGGAGACCGGCGTGAGAGAGGTGGGAATCCCGCGGCCTTCGTGTTCGTCCCGCGCCCAGGTCGGGTGCGCTTGCAGTAGGGGGTTACAAGCGTCCACGCGGGAGAGGGAGCGAGCGGCCCCAAGCGAGCGCCTGTTCTTGTCCTTGTCCCCGCGCGGCCAACCTTCTCTAAGAGGGCCCTGGTCCTTCCTTTTATAGGCGTAAGGAGAGGATCCAGGTGTACAATGGGGGGTGTAGCAGAGTGCTACGTGTCTAGCGGGGGAGAGCTAGCGCCCTAAGTACATGCCGTCGTGGCAGCCGGAGAGATTTTGGCACCCAGCTGGTGTGATGTCGTGGCCGTCGGAGGAGCGATGGAGCCTGGCGGAGGGACAGCTGTCGGAGCGGTTGGGTCCTTGCTGACGTCTTCTTGCTTCCGTAAGGGGGCTGAGAGCCGCCGTCGTCACAGAGCATGCAGGGCGCCATCATTGCCTATCTGGCGGAGCTAGCCAGATGGGACGCCGGTCTGGTTCCCTGTGGCCCGAGTCAGCTCGGGGTAGGGTGATGATGGCGCCTCCTGTTGACGTGGCTAGCCTGCGCCCTAGGTTGGGCGATGCGGAGGCTCTTTCGAAGCCGAGGTCGAGTCTGTCTTCCGTGGCCGAGGCCGAGTCCGAGCCCCTGGGTCGGGCAAGGCAGAGGTCGTCGGCTGAGGCCAGGGCGGAGTCCGAGCCCTGGGGTCGGGCGAAGCGGAGTTCGTCGTCTTCTGGGACTTAGCCCGAGTCCGAGCCCGGGGTCGGGCGGAGCGGAGTTCGCCGTCTTCCGGGTCTTAGCCCGAGTCCGAGCCCTGGGTCGGGTGGAGCGGAGTTCGCCGTCTTCCGGGACTTAGCCCGAGTCCGAGCCCTGGGTCGGGCGGAGCGGAGTTCGCCGTCTTCCGGGTCTTAGCCCGAGTCTGAGCCCTGGGTCGGGCGGAGCGGAGTCGCCGTCTTCCGGGACTTAGCCCGAGTCCGAGCCCTGGGTCGGGCGGAGCGGAGTTCGCCGTCTTCTGGGACTTAGCCCGAGTCCGAGCCCTGGGTCGGGCGGAGCGGAGTTCGCCGTCTTCCGGGGCTGAGCCCGAGTCCGAGCCCTGGGTCGGGCGAAGCGGAGCTTCCTATGATGCCTCCGGCGGGGCCTGACTGCCTGTCAGCCTCACTCTGTCAAATGGCACCGCAGTCGGAGTGGCGCAGGCGGCGCTGTCCTTCTGTCACGCCGGTCAGTGGAGCGGCGAAGTGACGGCGGTCACTTCGGCTCTGCCGGGGGGCGCGCGTCAGGATAAAGGTGTCAGGCCACCTTTGCATTAAATGCTCCTGCGACTTGGTCGGTCGGTGTGGTGATTTAGTCAGGGTTGCTTCTTAGCGAAGGCAGGGCCTCGGGCGAGACGGAAATATGTTCGCCGTTGGAGGGGGGCCTCGGGCGAGACGGAAATCCTCCGGGGTCGGCCGCCCTTGTCCGAGGCTAGGCTCGGGCGAGGCGTGATCGATTCGCTCGAATGGACTGATCCCTGACTTAGTCGCACCCATCAGGCCTTTGCAGCTTTATGCTGATGGGGGTTACCATCTGAGAATTAGGAGTCTTGAGGGTACCCCTAATTATGGTCCCCGACAGTAGCCCCCGAGCCTCGAAGGGAGTGTTAGCACTCGCTTGGAGGCTTTCGTTGCACTTTTTTGCAAGGGGACCAGCCTTTCTCGGTTGCGTTTTGTTCCGGTGGGTGCGCGCGAGCGCACCCGCCGGGTGTAGCCCCCGAGGCCTCGGAGGAGTGGTTTCACTCCTCCGAGGTCTTAATGCCTCGCGTAATGCTTCGGCTGGTCTGGTTGTTCCCTCATGCGAGCTGGCCGTAGCCCGGGTGTACGGTCGGGTCCCAAGTTCTTGGGCTGGTATGTTGACGCTGTCAACGGTTCGGCCGGAGCCAGGTTTGCGAGAGCAGCCCCCGAGCCTTTGCACAGGGCGAGAGGGCGATCAGGGACAGACTCGGCTTTTTTACATATGCCCCTGCGTCGCCTTTCCGCAAGGAGGAGGGGGGAAGCGCCATGTTGCCCTCGATGGGCGCCGAACATGGTGTCTCCGGTGAGCTGCAAGCGGGTAATCCGAGTGGACGTCCGTGCCCCGTTCGTTAGGGGTCGGCTAGGGGCCCAGAGGCACGCCCAAAAGTACCTGCGGGTGATCTGCCGGACCCGGTCCCCTGGCGACGGGGTCCGAGGGCTCGATGCCTCCCTCTGATGGGACTCCGTTACAAGATCGCTCCCGCTGGTCTCGGAAATGTCCTAGGGTACCTCGGGAGCGCAGCCCGAGCCTTGGTTATGTATCGAACGTACCCATGGTCATCCCTCGCTCGGCGTCTGAGGCGGCTGTGAACCCTTCGGGGGCCAGCCTTCGAACCCCTGATCAGTAATGGGCACGGAGCCCGAGTAGCCTGAGGCGGCCGTGGAACCCTTCGGTGGGCCGACCTTCGAACCTCTGACCAGTAGTGGGTGTAGGGCCCACGCGATCTGAGGCGGCTGTTGAACCCTTCGGGGGGCCAGCCTTCGAACCTCTGATCAGTAGGGAGGCTCGGAGCCTGGTTCCTTCACGGGGAAGGACCCTTTTCGGGGTATCCCCCTTTCCCGGTCCCTGTTGCAAGAGAGAGAGAAAGAGGAAAAAAAGGAAAAGGATACGAAATCGAACGACGCGGCGTACCTTTACGGGCGCGGTCATTATGGCGAAGGCGAAGCGTCGCCCGCTCCTCCTGCCAGAGGCGCCGCCTGTCCCGCCGCGGAGTTAATGCGACGGGGCGAGTGGTTGGCGAGGCGGCCGTCGTGCGTGCGCGAGCCGTTCAAGGAACGGAACACGGGCGCGTTGTCTTTACGCCGTGAGAGAGGGTTCTCTCGCTGCCCGCGGATGGGACGTGAGCTTGGCTGACGACGTGACCGCTGCTCCCGCCCGCCTGCCACCGCCATTACTGCCGGCCCATTTTTGGCCGCACTGACCGCCGCGCCAGGCTGGCGCTGCTGGGTCGTGCGCTGGGTCGCCTCGAGTCGCGGTATTGGTTCCGCAGTCGAGGAGGCGCGGTGGTGGCGCAAGTGGCGGTGCAGTTGCATGCACGAAGCAGTCGGTATGCCGGTTGCATGACGCGTGGGCCTGGGCCTCCAGGCTGGGCGTGTTGGGAGTCGGAGAAGCGCGCCCACTAGGCGCGGTTGCATGCCGCCTGCATGGCCGCCCACCCTTTCGCCCGCTGGTCTGGGCAAAAGTGGAGGGTCGCTTGTAACCACTGGGCGGTTGTATGCACCGCGCGCGGCGGTTTGGCTTCTTCTGCCCTGAGTCGGCTTGCATGACGTGTGGGACCTAGCCCCCGCGCTGTAGGGGAGGACCTTGGAGTGTGTTGGAGAAGACTCAGCCCGTGACGGCTGGGGACGCGAGTAGGGAGAACCGCCCTTAAAAGGAGGGTGACCCCCTTGGAAGGCGACCATGTCTTCGCGCTCCCTTATGCATCGTGTCTTTCCACCTCTCGAGCCCCCGGATGGGGGAGATCCGCCATCTTTCCGCCTCGTCGTTGGAGGAATGCAACTCCGTGGGAGTTGGTACCTTTCAGCCATCGTTCGGCTTCAAGGATTTTCATCACATAGCCCGGTTGCACCCCTCCGCTGGTGGTCACCCAAGACGGTGACCTCCAGCTCCTGGATGGGGAGAGGCAAGCCGGGCTGTGATCTCGATCCCGCCCTCAGCGTCGAGGGTGTTCGTCATCCTCGCTGGGGCGGGGAGCGAGGCGAGCCGGGGCTCTACCTCCTGCGCGGGTCGGCGAGCCACCTCTTCTTCCAGCTTCTGGTGGTGGCAATCGCCCTCCAGCCCCGCGGCGGAGACGTCCTCCAACCATGCCGAGGAAGGCGAACTGTTGCTGCCCAGCTAGGACGCAACATTCCGCCCTCTTCCTCGCATTCGCGGCGGGGACGGCAGCGAGGACCTGCCGGTGCGCTTGGGAGCGGCCCGCTCTTTGGCTTTAATATCTGGTTCGCGCCCCTTGAGCGGGAACGCGAACGAGAGCCCTCCGGCGGCCGCGTCCACCCGGGACCATGGCTGCTGCAGAGGTCACTGGCGGGTCCCCCGATGTTCGTTGCCCCGCAGGCTCGAGGTTGCTCCTACCCGCGGGGACGGAACCAGAGTTCCGTTTGTAATGGCACTTTGGATGCCAGTGTTTTTGTTCATTGTGGCTGTCGGGGCCTGAACATGTATGTAGTGGAGCCGTGTTTTTTCCTCATTTTCGAGCACTAGGACTCGCCTGTTGGTTGTCTGAACCGCTTCACTAAGCGTGAGTCGCCCCGTGTCAAGGTGACGAGTGAGGTATCCGTATCCCGGAGGCGTAGGAGTCCCTCGGCTCGGTCGGCCTTGCCGCTTACGCGCACTTTTACCCGTCCATGAGGCTCTGTTACCGACTCAGTCGAGAAGGCTCGAAGGATCACTTTGGCCGAAGAACTTCCGAACGTGAAGACTTGTTCGGTCCGCGGAACCACTTATCCAAACGTCGCAGAAGGTGATGAGTGAGGTATCCGTATCCCGGAGGCGTATGAGTCCCTCGGCTCGGTCAGCCTTGGCTGCTTACGTGTACTCCGTCGTTTTCAGGATCCACTTTTTGAAGTAGTCAAAAAGCACGAAAGACATTCTGGCAGAAAGGATCTTTTTTTTTCGAGGAAAAAATCGACGCAGAGGGGGTTCCCCCCTTTTAGCCCCCGAGGGAGGGTCGGGCTTTGCCGAGGCGAGGCCGACCCTTCCTTGATGACTAAACTTTGCGTGGGTGCGAGGTATATGAACAACTTGAAAACATCTTAAGGGTAGAAGCGACGTAGCTGTTGGATGTTCCAAGCGTTGCCGTAGACTTCGCCTTGACTGTTGGCCAGCTTGTACGTTCCGGGCTTCAGAACTTTGGCGATGACGAATGGCCCCTCCCAGGGGGGCGTGAGCTTGTGCCTCCCTCGGGCGTCTTGTCGCAGCCGAAGCACCAGGTCGCCCATCTGGAGGTCTCGGGATCGGACCCGTCGGGCGTGGTAGCGTCGCAGGGACTGCTGGTACCGCGCCGAGTGTAGTAAGGCCTTGTCCCGAGCCTCTTCCAGCTGGTCCAGCGAGTCTTCTCGGCTAGCTTGGTTGCTTTGGTCGGTGTAGACCCTCGTCCTCGGGGAGCTGTATTCCAGGTCTGTGGGCAAGACAGCCTCGGCCCCGTAGACTAGGAAGAACGGCGTGAAACCCGTGGCTCGGCTCGGCGTCGTCCTCAGGCTCCAGACCACCGAGGGGAGTTCCTTCATCCATCGCTTGCCGAACTTGTTGAGGTCGTTGTAGATCCGAGGCTTGAGCCCTTGTAGAATCATGTCGTTGGCACGCTCCACCTGCCCATTCGTCATGGGATGAGCCACGGCGGCCCAGTCCACCCGGATGTGGTGATCCTCGCAGAAGTCTAGGAACTTTCTGCCAGTGAACTGGGTGCCGTTGTCGGTGATGATGGAGTTCGGGACCCCGAAGCGATGGATGATGTTGGTGAAGAACGCCACCGCCTGTTCGGACCTGATGCTGTTCAGGGGTCGGACCTCGATCCACTTGGAGAATTTGTCGATTGCGACCAGCAGGTGCGTGTAGCCCCCGGGTGCCTTCTGCAAGGGGCCGACGAGGTCCAGACCCCACACCGCAAAAGGCCAAGTGATGGGTATCGTCTGCAGAGCCTGAGCGGGCAGGTGGGTCTGCCTCGTGTAGAATTGACACCCTTCGCAGGTGCGGACAATTCTTGTGGCGTCGGCCACCGCCGTCGGCCAGTAGAAGCCCTGTCGGAAGGCATTCCCGACAAGGGCTCGAGGCGCTGCGTGATGGCCGCAAGCCCCCGAGTGTATCTCTCGAAGGAGTTCCTGGCCTTCGGCGATGGAGATGCATTGCTGGAGGATGCCTGAGGGGCTGCGGTGGTAGAGCTCCTTCTCATCGCCCAGCAAGACGAACGACTTGGCGCGTCGCGCCACCCGCCGAGCCTCGGCTCGGTCGAGGGGTAGCTCTCCTTGGTGGAGATATTGCAGGTACGGGGTCTGCCAGTTTCGATCAGGCGCGACCCCGCTTTGCTCCTCCTCGACGCGCAGTGCCTCACCCTCGGGGGCCGAGGGTACCTCGGACTGAACCGAGGGCGCCTCGGGCCGAGCTGAGGGTGCCTCGGGATGAGCCGAGGGTGCCTCGGACTGAGTCGAGGGCACCTCGGGTTGAGCCGTGGGCGCCTCGGACTGGGCCGAGGGTACCTCGGGCTCGGGCGTGTCGTCGATCTTGATGGAGGGTTGATGCAGATCCCGGGAGAAGACGTCCGGGGAACCGTTGTTCGCCCCGAGGCTATTTTAGCCAGCTCGTCCGCAGTCTCGTTGTAGCGCCGAGCGACGTGGTTAAGCTCGAGCCCGTAGAACTTGTCTTCTAGGCGCCGAACCTCATCGCAGTAGGCCTCCATCTTCGGGTCGCGGCAGTGGGAGTTCTTCATGACTTGGTCGATGACGAGCTGCGAGTCACCGCGGGCGTCCAGGCGCCGGACCCCTAGCTCGATGGCGATCCGCAACCCGTTGACCAGAGCCTCGTACTCAGCCACATTGTTGGACGCCGGGAAGTGGAGGCGTAGCACATAGCGTAGGTGTTTCCCGAGGGGCGAGATGAAGAGTAGGCCTGCGCCGGCTCCTGTCTTCATCAATGACCCATCAAAAAACATGGTCCAGAGCTCCGGTTGGATCGGAGCCGTCGGCAGCTGGGTGTCGACCCATTCGGCCACGAAGTCCGCCAAGATCTGGGACTTAATGGCTTTCCGGGGAGCGAACGAGATCGTCTCGCCCATGATCTCCACTGCCCACTTTGCAATCCTACCCGAGGCCTCTCGGCACTGGATGATCTCTCCCAGGGGGAAGGATGACACCACAGTTACCGGATGAGACTCGAAGTAGTGTCGCAACTTCCGCCGGGTCAGGATCACTGCATATAGCAGCTTCTGAACTTGTGGGTAGCAGATCTTGGTTTCGGACAGTACCTCGCTGACGAAGTAAACCGGCCTCTGAACGGGCAATGCATGCCCCTCTTCTTGCCTCTCGACCACAATCGCGGCGCTAACCACCTGAGTGGTCGCGGCGACGTAGACCAGGAGGGCTTCTCCGGCAGCTGGGGGCACCAAGATTGGTGCCTTTGTGAGGAGCGCCTTCAGGTTCCCGAGGGCTTCCTCGGCCTCAGGGGTCCAAGTGAAGCACTCGGCCTTCCTTAAGAGGCGGTACAGAGGTAGACCTCTTTCGCCGAGGCGTGAGATGAAACGGCTCAGAGCCGCGAGGCATCCCATGACCCTCTGTACGCCTTTCAAGTCCTTGATGGGCCCCATGCTGGTGATGGTTGCGATCTTCTCCGGGTTGGCTTCGATGCCCCGCTCGGAGACGATGAACCCCAAGAGCATGCCTCGGGGCACCCCGAAGACACACTTTTCAGGATTGAGCTTGACGCCTTTCGCCTTGAGACATTGGAATGTCGTTTTAAGGTCAGAAAGGAGGTCGGAGGCCTTCCTCGTCTTGACTACGATGTCATCGACGTAGGCCTCGACCGTGCGACCAATGTGTTCGCCGAACACATGGTTCATGCACCGCTGGTACGTCGCGCCCGCATTCCTCAAACCGAACGGCATGGTGACATAGCAGTACATGCCGAAGGGTGTGATGAAAGAAGTCGCGAGCTGTCGGACTCTTTCATCTTGATTTGATTATACCCTGAGTAGGCATCGAGGAAAGACAGGATTTCGCACCCAGCAGTGGAATCCACAATTTGGTCGATGCGAGGCAGAGGGTAGGGAACCTTCGACCATGCTTTGTTGAGACCAGTGTAGTCTATACACATCCGCCATTTCCCCCCTTTCTTTCTCACAAGCACAGGGTTGGCAAGCCATTCAGGATGGAATACCTCTTTGATGAACCCTGCCGCCATTAGCTTGTGGATCTCCTCGCCTATCGCTCTGCGCTTCTCCTCGTCGAATCGACGAGAGGCTGCTTGACGGGTCGGGCTCCGGCCCGAATATCCAGCGAGTGCTCGGCGACATCCCTAGGTATGCCGGGCATGTCCGAGGGACTCCACGCGAAGACGTCGGCGTTCGCGCGGAGGAAGTCGACGAGCACTGCTTCCTATTTGGGATCGAGCCCGGAGCCGATCCGGATCTGCTTGGAGGCGTCGCCGATGGGGTCGAGGGGGACGGCCTTAACCGTCTCCACTGGCTCGAAGTTGCCGGCATGACGTTTCACGTCTGGCACCTCCTTGGAGAGGCTCTCCAGGTCGGCGATGAGGGCCTCGGCGTACTCCACGCACTCCACGTCGCATTCGAATGCGTGCTCGTACGTAGGGCCGACGGTGATGACCCCGTTGGGGCCCGGCATCTTGAGCTTCAAGTAGGTGTAGTTGGGGACGGCCATGAACTTCACGTAGCATGGCCTCCCCAGTACCGCGTGGTAGGTTCCTCGGAACCCGACCACCTCGAACGTCAGGGTCTCTCTTCGGAAGTTGGAGGGTGTTCCGAAGCAGACGGGAAGGTCGAGCTGTCCTAGGGGTTGGACGCGCTTCCCGGGGATGATCCCATGGAAGGGCGCAGCGCCTGCCCGGATAGAGGACAGATCAACACGCAGGAGCCCGAGGGTCTCGGCATAGATGATGTTGAGGCTGCTACCTCCGTCCATGAGGACCTTGGTGAGCCTGACGTCGCCGATGACGGGGTCGACGACGAGCGGGTATTTCCCCGGGCTCGGCACGTGGTCGGGGTGGTCAGCTTGGTCGAAGGTGATGGGCTTGTCGGACCAGTCTAGGTAGACTGGCGCCGCCACCTTCACCGAGCAGACCTCCCGGTGCTCTTGCTTGCGGTGCCGAGCCGAGGCATTCGCCGCTTGTCCACCGTAGATCATAAAGCAGTCGCGGACCTCGGGGAACTCTCCTGCTTGGTGATCTTCCTTCTTGTCATCGTCACGGGCCCTGCCACCCTCCGCGGGTGGCCCGGCCCTGTGGAAGTGGCGCCGAAGCATGACGCACTCCTCAAGGGTGTGCTTGATGGGCCCCTGGTGATAGGGGCACGGCTCCTTGAGCATCTTGTCGAAGAGGTTGGCACCTCCGGGGGGTTTCCGAGGGTTCTTGTACTCAGCGGCGGCGACAAGGTCCACGTCGGCGGCGTCGCGTTTCGCTTGCGACTTCTTCTTGCCTTTCTTCTTGGCGCCACGCTGAGTTGACGCCTCGGGAGCATCTTCTGACGGGCGGCCCTGGGGCTGCTTGTCCTTTCGGAAGATGGCCTCAACCGCCTCCTGGCCAGAGGCGAACTTGGTGGCGATGTCCATTAGCTCGCTCGCCCTGGTGGGGGTCTTGCGACCCAACTTGCTCACCAGGTCGCGGCAGGTGGTGCCGGCGAGGAACGCGCCAATGACATCTGAGTCGGTGATGTTGGGCAGCTCGGTGCGCTGCTTCGAGAATCGCCGGATGTAGTCCCGTAGGGACTCTCCCGGCAGCTGCCGGCAGCTTCGGAGATCCCAGGAATTCCCGGGGCGCACGTACGTGCCCTGGAAATTGCCGGCGAAAGCTTGGACTAGGTCGTCCCAGTTGGAGATCTGCCCCGGGGGCAGGTGCTCCAACCAGGCGCGAGCGGAGTCGGAGAGGAACAGGGGGAGGTTGCGGATGATGAGGTTGTCATCGTCCATTCCACCCAGTTGGCGGGCCAGACGGTAGTCCGCGAGCCACAGTTCCGGTCCCGTCTCCCCCGAGTACTTTGTGATAGTAGTCGGGGGTCGGAACCGGGTCGGGAACGGCGCCCGTCGGATGGCCCGGCTGAAGGCCTGCGGACCGGGCGGTTCGGGCGAGGGACTTCGATCCTCCCCGCTGTCGTAGCGTCCCCCACGCCTGGGGTGGTAGCCTCGGCGCATCCTCTCGTCGAGGTGGGCCCGACGGTCGCGGTGATGGTGCTCGTTGCCGAGGCGGCCCGGGGCCGCAGGCGCGGTGTTGCGCGTGCGTCCGGTGTAGACCGAGGCTTCCCGCATGAATCGGGAAGTCGCGGCATGAGGTTCCGAGGGGTATCCCTGCCTTCGGGAGGCAGAGCTCTCGGCCCGTCGGACCGCGGCGCCTTCCAGGAGATTCTTGAGCTCCCCCTGGATTCGCCGGCCCTCGGTGGTTGATGGCTCCGGCATCGCGCGGAGAAGCATCGCCGCGGCAGCCAGGTTGTGGCCGACGCCACTAGATGCGGGTGGCGGCCTGACCCTGGCGTCGTTGGCGACGCGGTGCTGGAAACCCTGGGGCAGATGACGTATTTCTCCGGCCGGGGGTTGGCCCGCCCATGCCTGCCCGACGTCCCGGCGGATCGGCTCAAGCGCCCCTGCTTCCTCGTCGAACCTGGCCTGCGCCCTGCAGATTTGCTCGAGCTGTGGGTCATGGCCCCCCGCCTGAACGGGGACCACAGCTAGCTCCCGTGGGATGTCGACGCGGGGCACTGGCCTAGGGAGACCACCATCCTCCGGCATGCCGAGATGATTGCCTTCGAAGGGACCCCCTAGATCGACGTGGAAACATTCGCGGCTTGGGCCGCAGTCCTCGTCGCCGAGGCTGCGGCTACCGTCGGAACAGTCGGAAAGGCAGTAGTCACATGCGGTCATGAAGTCCCGCATGGCACTGGGGTTGCCAAGTCCAGAGAAATCCCAACAGATGCTGGGCCCGTCATCTTCCTCGGACCCAGAGGGCCCGTAGGTCGAGACGTTCGTCAGCCGGTCCCAAGGCGACCGCGTGCGAAACCCCAGAGGGTTTGGACTCGCCTTTACGAGAGCGTCCGCCAAAGCGAGGTCGCTAGGCGGGTTGAGGCTGAATCCAAATGACGTAGGATGGGAATCGGTCGGTACCTTTTGGTCGACGAGCGGCAATGAAGTCACGTCGGGGACTGACTGCACCGTCGTCTCAGGTGCGAAGGTGACATCCAGCAAGCTCTCCGCGAGCGCGCTGGCGTCGTCCGCTTGCTCGGGATTGGCGTGTCGCGGGGAGACGGCGCTCGCCTTCATCTCAAACGCGAGGTCGACGCCCGGTGCGCCCCCCGTTGGGGTGCCGGGGCCGTCGGCTCGCTCGACAGCCGACGAGGCGCTGTCTCCTGCTTGGCCTTGGTTGCCCCGCCTCCTCCTCCGTCGGCGGGGGAGGGGACGGGGTGAGCTCGAAGGTTGCTCTCCCACCATGCGGGGAAGACGTCACCGATTCCACCGCCGGCGGGCGGGCTGCCAGCCGCCATTGTCGTCGTTGCGCGGCGGTGGAAGGAGTATCATGTCGTAGCTGCCGTCGAGGGACATGAACTCAAGACTCCCGAAACGGAGCACCGTCCCGGGTTGGAGAGGTTGTTGGAGACTGCCCATCTGGAGCTTGACGGGAAGCTATTCGTCAACACGCAGCAGGTCCCTACCTGGTGCGCCAACTGTCGGCGTTTCGAGACCGGGGGGTCTCTGAGCCGACGAGTGAATGTCGCCGCGTGCCCCAGCCCAGATGGGTCGAGCGCGAAGGGGGGAGGAGCGAGGTGGCCGGAGACCGGCGTGAGAGAGGTGGGAATCCCGCGGCCTTCGTGTTCGTCCCGCGCCCAGGTCGGGTGCGCTTGCAGTAGGGGGTTACAAGAGTCCACGCGGGAGAGGGAGCGAGCGGCCCCAAGCGAGCGCCTGTTCTCGTCCTCATCCCCGTGCGGCCAACCTTCTCTAAGAGGGACCTGGTCCTTCCTTTTATAGGCGTAAGGAGAGGATCCAGGTGTACAATGGGGGGTGTAGCAGAGTGCTACGTGTCTAGCGGGGGAGAGCTAGCGCCCTAAGTACATGCCGCCGTGGCAGCCGGAGAGATTTTGGCACCCAGCTGGTGTGATGTCATGGCCGTCGGAGGAGCGATGGAGCCTGGCTGAGGGACAGCTATCGGAGCGGTTGGATCCTTGCTGACGTCTTCTTGCTTCCGTAAGGGGGCTGAGAGCCGCCGTCGTCACAGAGCATGTGGGGCGCCATCATTGCCTATCTAGCGGAGCTAGCCAGCTGGGACGCCGGTCTGGTTCCCTATGGCCCGAGTCAGCTCGGGGTAGGGTGATGATGGCGCCTCCTGTTGACGTGGCTGGCCTGCGCCCTAGGTTGGGCGATGCGGAGGCTCCTCCGAAGCCGAGGTCGAGTCTGTCTTCCGTGGCCGAGGCCGAGTCTGAGCCCCTGGGTCGGGCGAGGCGGAGGTCGTCGGCTGAGGCCAGGGTGGAGTCCGAGCCCTGGGGTCGGGCGAAGCGGAGTTCGTCGTCTTCTGGGACTTAGCCCGAGTCCGAGCCCGGGGTCGGGCGGAGCGGAGTTCGCCGTCTTCCAGGTCTTAGCCCGAGTCCGAGCCCTGGGTCGGGCGGAGCGGAGTTCGCCGTCTTCCGGGACTTAGCACGAGTCCGAGCCTTGGGTCGGGCGGAGCGGAGTTCGCCGTCTTCCGGGTCTTAGCCCGAGTCCGAGCCCTGGGTCGGGCGGAGCGGAGTTCGCCGTCTTCCAGGACTTAGCCCGAGTCCGAGCCCTGGGTCGGGCGGAGCGGAGTTCGCCGTCTTCCGGGTCTTAGCCCGAGTCCGAGCCCTGGGTCGGGCAGAGCGGAGTTCGTCGTCTTCCGGGACTTAGCCCGAGTCCGAGCCCTGGGTCGGGCGGAGCGGAGTTCGCCGTCTTCCGGGACTTAGCCCGAGTCCGAGCCCTGGGTCGGGCGGAGCGGAGTTCGCCGTCTTCCGGGGCTGAGCCCGAGTCCGAGCCCTGGGTTGGGCGAAGCGGAGCTTCCTATGATGCCTCCGGCGGGGCCTGACTGCCTGTCAGCCTCACTCTGTCAAATGGCACCGCAGTCGAAGTGGCGCAGGCGGCGCTGTCCTTCTGTCAGGCCGGTCAGTGGAGCGGCGAAGTGACGGCGGTCACTTCGGCTCTACCGGGGGGCGCGCGTCAGGATAAAGGTGTCAGGCCACCTTTGCATTAAATGCTCCTGCGACTTGGTCGGTCGGTGTGGTGATTTAGTCAGGGTTGCTTCTTAGCGAAGGCAGGGCCTCGGGCGAGACGGAAATATATTTGTCGTTGGAGGGGGGCCTCGGGCGAGACGGAAATCCTCCAGGGTCGATCGCCCTTGTCCGAGGCTAGGCTCGGGCGAGGCGTGATCGAGTCGCTCGAATGGACTGATCCCTGACTTAGTCGCACCCATCAGGCCTTTGCAGCTTTATGCTGATGGGGGTTACCAGCTGAGAATTAGGAGTCTTGAGGGTACCCCTAATTATGGTCCCCGACAACAGTGTTATAGGTAGAGTGCGATTTTTTATAACAATTTCTCATGTAGAACATATAGACATCAAATTAAATATATTTATTAATTTAAGAAGTACAAGCAATTTATATATATATATATTGTATATTAGGAGCCCTGGGCTTCCAATAACTAGAGGAAGCCCAGGTCGGACGGTGCATACCGGTCGAGCCGGACCAGATCCGGAAGTCTATAAAACAGGCCCGGAGTGTTAGGGTTCAGTTTTTTATGCTCCACCCCGATTCATTAGCGACATCGTGTGCGACGACGACGGTTGCCCCAGAGCGTGCGCGGAGGTGGACCCCCAGCCGGTGGCCGCAACTCCATGACCTCGACGCGCGGTGGCGGAGGTTCCTTGATCCGGAGTAGTGGCGGCCACTACAAGAAACTGATAAATGTTCGTGGGTTTTGTTAAGAACGTGGGTACCGACGTTCTTACATTAGTTAAGTTCATGAGTTTTTTTAAGAACGTGGGTACCCACGTTCTTAAATTAACTTCGTGGGCCCTAGCTAAAACCGTCGAACTTAACCTATTAGAAACGTGGGTACCCACGTTCTTAAATTAAATACGTGGGCGTAGACACCGTCGAACTTAACCCAAAAACCTAAATCCCTAACCCCGCTCGTCTCTCTTCCTCTCCTTTCCCACTTCCCACTAGCTCGCGCCCGCCACCGGCCACCAGCTCGCGCGCCCCGCTGCCGCCAGCCCGCGCGCTCCACAACCCCTTCGCAGGGAGGAGGAGGAAGCGTCCAGCACGTAATCAAAAGTAGGCGGCCGCTAGAAATCTCACCCGCTCCCCAGCCCGCCCATCCCGCCCCCGCACCCGCCCCCACCGGCGTAGACACCACGCGATGCCTCCCCCTGGCGTGCACACACAACACCCCTGCTCGCCGCGAGGATGTCCGCGCCAACGCCATTTTTGTGTCTGGATAGATGGTGACCGCCGCCGGGGATGAGACCGCCTCCATCCATGCGTGCCTCGCCAACGCCGGTACCCCCCGAATCCGAATGGTGGAACCAGAGGTGTGCGCGCCGAGCACGACGAAACAGGTGCTCCACCGTGAGTGCATCGGCCACGGTGGAGTTGGACGCGTCGACGAGCGGCACCAAGTTCGCTGGGCGGTGAGCAGATGTGCGGGACAGGGATCTGCTGGTGGTGGTTTTTGAGGTCGACAACAACACCGATTTGCTTGCCTCGAAGACCACCAGCATCGACGACGGGCGGCGTGAAGAAGCTAAACCACTTCTCGATTCGCTCGTCTGATGCTGCGTCGTCGTCCCGGGAGTGGGGGAGCTGGGCGGAGTGCTCCGTCGACCTCAAGCTCGACCGGCTAAGCGAGTTCGGGGCGGCGGACGACACAAAGGAGTCGCTGCTACAACAACAATGCCGTTCGCTAGCCCAATGAAGCGCCCACGCTCGAGCCCGGTGGCGCCGACAGGACGTAGTGCCCCACGGTGGACAGCTGCAAGGTCGACCTCAGCAAGTGCCACGACTACCACTGCTGCCACAAGGTCTGCGAGGCACACTCCAAGACGCCTGTCGTCGTAATCACCGGATACATTAAGTTCGACGGTTTTTCACCCACGTTCTTTAACCAGTTTCTTGTAGTGGGCGGTTCCCAGGTCGGTGGTGGCGGCTCCCCGATCTAGAGGGCGAGCGACAGCAGGGCCCTTGTGCGGGCAAGCAGCGGCGCCCCAAGGCCCCAAGGAGGCGGCACTTCCAAGGCCGGCGAGCAAGCGGCACCCGGCGACGTGCGAGTAGCGACGGCGACGCATGAGGTGCGAGGTTCGAGCGAGCGGCGTCACGGAAGGCGTGAGATGCGCGCAACGTTGATCGCGCGTGACATCCTCTGATTTGGCGCAGTTTGGGCGGCCCGAGTGACGACTTACATTTGTGCTTTTGTCATCGACGATGTCCTCTGGCCACTACCTCCTTCGATTCGTGTTTTTTTTCGATTATTGTGTTTTATGCCTACCACATGTATTATTTACGCTAAAAACTGTACGATTTTATGCTTAAACACGGAGTACGTATATCACTTTACTGCATGCACATTGGAAAGGCAACTTCTTGATTTATATTGTTCGTAATTTGCGTGTATGCAATGGAAACTGCCACGATTTTTTCATAATTTTTGGATCTGTATAAAAATAGAAACCGCATAATTTGCGCGCATGCAATGGAAACTCCCACGATTTTGCCATAATTTTTTGATCTGTATAAAAATAGAAACCGCATGCATGCGGCTGCCATGTTTTTCGGATCTGCCATAAAAATAGGATCGTAATAACAACCTACTAGAGCTATCATTCTCTCACATTGGCTCGATATTTACGCTTATAATTGAGTAATTTTATGCTCAAAACTTAAGGTTTTTACGCTCCACCCGGAGAGGCGTCCACCAGTGAACAACATGCCAGATTTTTTACGCAGTGTAACGTATTGCATAAATACCTACACTGTGTAGTATAATTTGTATCAGTATATATCATAAACTAGTTCTAATGCGTTTAGCTGCATGGCTGTTGGAGGGATTCTATATTTATGAAGGAAATAAAACATTAAATACGATTTTTTGTTTCTATGCATGCAATTCATTTCCTTTCATTGCATGTTCTTTCCATCATAAATTCGTGCGCATGCAACCGGTAACAGATTTTTACGCAGTATACCGAATTGCATAATTATCTACACAGTGTAACATATTTAATATCAGTATATATCAGAAAATGGTCATTACGAGTCTAGCTGCATGACTGTTGCAGCGATCCTAAATTTATGGAGGAAATAAAACATTTAAAAATAGAAACTGCCACATATATCTTTCCTAAATTTAAGTGCATGCAAAGGAATGTGTTAGACCAATGCATGCATTTTGCCATAATTTTTGGATCTGTATAACCGCATGCATGCGGCTGTCATGTTTTTTGGATCTTCCATAAAAATAGGATCGTAATAACAACCTACTAGAGCTATCAACCTCTCACATTGGCTCGGTATTTACGCTTATAACTGAGAGATTTTATGCTCAAAACTTAAGGTTATTACGCTCCAACCCGGAGATGCGTCCAACAGTGAACAACATACCAGATTTTTACGCAATGTAACGAATTGCATAAATACCTACACCATGTAATATAATTTGTATCAGTATATATCATAAACTAGATCTAATGTGTTTAGCTGCATGGCTGTTGAAAGGATATTATATTTATGAAGAAAATAAAACATTAAATACGATTTTTTGTTTTTATGCGTGCAATTCATTTTCTTTCATTGCACATTATTTTCATCATAAATTCGTGTGCATGCAACTGGTAACAGATTTTTACGTAGTATACCGAATTGCATAACTATCTACACATGGTAGCATATTTAGTAGCAGTATATATCATAAAATGGTCCTTATGAGTCTAGTTGCATGGCTGTTGCAGCGATACTAAATGATGTGGGCAGGTGGTCCTTTAACTATTGGAAGCCCAGGGCTCCCGTTATACTTGGCCTATATATATATAGGCAATGTATCCTGTGTAAAAGGTTCTCCTGTGTAAACATGCTAAAACGTCTTAACAATCTTAGGATCCAGAATCAAAGGTTAATCTTAATCCCACGTCTAGCTAAAGGACCCGTGAGCCATATATATTTCTCTACTACTTTACAGCCCACGTCTAGCTAAAATTAAAAAAACACACATGTCCTAAAGGGGATTTGAACCCGTGACCTCTCAAGCAAAGGCCAAGAGTAGCTACTGCAACACCACATGTGTGTTTATGTCTACATCTATGAAAAAAACACATCTACTATATCTCTCACCAAGCTCACTTGCTACCCTTGCACAATGCATAGTAGTAGATAAGTATCACCGAGATTCTTGAATTATATTTTTGGATTGAGGTAATATTATTTAAAGAAGAGCTTTGCATGCAATTTCTTTTGTTTGACTAATCTATTATACTTAAATTCCCTTTTTTGCATGCGTGATATTTTTTCTTCGTAATATTTTTTCTATGGATCAGACTTATGAGTCATTTTCATAAACCAATGGCAAGCATGAATCCATGTTTCTTACTTGAAACCTCGAACAAACACCATGAGCAGGAGGCACTCGCGTTGGCGTCGCTCATCGATGATGAGAAGAAGCTTGGCGACTGTCAGTTCGACTTCTAGAAGCAGTCCTACGTGGTCGCATGTGCCGCTGTGTACGACAAGCTCCCGTGAAGCCGCCACTTGGACGCGGTCCAGAGCAGCTGCACCGCGCTGTCCATCGTTAAGCAGGGAGGCCTCATGGTTGTCACCAACGTCGACGACTCTCGGGTTGTTTTGGACACCGCATCCGACGATGACGCCATCACGCCGTCCAGCTCATCGTTCACCTGAAGCTCGACCTGCCACGTAAGTCGCTACTGACCGGACATGAATTCTTGTGCGCTGGGACGATGGACGTTGCTGACGTTGTGTGAGTATCCTCGAACATGATGTATGTAGTGGAGTAGCGCATCCAGTTGTGCAACGACCAGGGGTACTACCTCGCTGATGAGCCTGGGGTGCACTTTGTTTGGCAGCCCAACCAAGAATCATCGGTACTCGTCA
Source organism: Zea mays (assembly GCF_902167145.1). NCBI lineage: Eukaryota > Viridiplantae > Streptophyta > Magnoliopsida > Poales > Poaceae > Zea > Zea mays. Next base: position 108,823,307 of record NC_050105.1, on the reverse strand, counting down.
TGTCGCGCGCGTTCGACGACTTCTATATCGAGGATTGTGGCGTCATCTTGGCTCCGGAGGTGACACAGAGGAGGATCGACAACAGTGACCAGTTCTCAAATGTTGGGGACTTGTTCTCAAATGCTATGAATTAAGAACAAGGCAACACAAAAAGAGATTAATGGTTAATGCCCTTCGTCCTTTCGAAGCATTATTTCCCTTCGGATATAACGATCTTTGGACGAAGGTCATGAAGGATGTACCTTCATCATCATGACCTCATTAATATATCTTTATTATATCATCATGGATGAATAAGGACAATATTGAATTACGTTTGTACCTTCGGCTTGACAGAAGGTAAAAGTCCAAGCGTGACGCACGAGCGAATACAAGCCAGCCTGAACAGTACGGGGGTACTGTTCATCTATTTATATGCACAGGGCGCAACATGTATAAAATTACATCCATGCCCTTCATGTTTACAATAGACTTAAGGACAATCTATCGAGGACTAAATAGCCTTTTTCTCTTTAAGTCGGTTCCTTTTTCTGCTATTGAGCCGAAGCTTCCTTACGCATAGCTTCGGAATTGATTCGACCTTCGTCGCAATCGACCTTCGTCCCGATCATGCTTTCCATATTGTGGATAGCTTCGTTCCAAGTCTGAAGGTTCCTGTACATATATTTCACTTGGAAAACATTGTTAATCATGTTTTTGAGGACCTTTGGAAGACGAAGGCCCCCAACAGTAGCCCCTCGCAGTATTAATTTGTTATAATAACGAATTTAGACTGCGACGTGAATGAAGGCCTTAAGCCAAAGGTCCGAAAAACACCTTCCCTTTGCTAGAATAGCAACAATCAATGACAGATGGGGCCCTACAAGTTGCGATGCACTAGGCGTATAAATATGAGCCCACGCCGGCAGCATTCTACACGCCATTTCTGCCATTTGCGTTTATTTCTCAAATTTTTAGCTCTTGCTTACTAGCTCTCGCCTAATTTTCAAGCTTCTCGAGCTTTGGTTTAAAGACGTGTTTTCACCCTGTCTAGGGAAAAGATGACTGAGGAAAAGAAAATGACTGCAGAGACGAAGCTAACTAAGGAGACGAAGTTGTTTGAAGAAAAGAAAGCTGCAGATCCTTTTATCGCCGGGTTTATTGAGTCTATGTCAAAAACAAACACAGAGAAGATTACTAAAGAGATACTGGAAGGTTTGTCTGAAGACACTAATGACAGTGATAGTTATGATGTGGAAAGTGGGGATGGAGATTCTGAAGATCGGCCCTGGCGACCAAACCATGCTGTCTTCGGAAAATCGACTATTAAGCAGAGTCATCTTGACAACATGAGAGGAAGGTACTTTCGTGACATGTCTATCGTGAGAGCTGGCAGAGATAACATCGTCCCTGCCCCTGAGGAAAATGAAGTTGTTATCTACCGAAGCTTTTTTAAGGCTGGTCTTCGATTCCCTTTAAGCAAGTTTGTGGTTGAAGTGCTGAAGATATACCAGATATTTCTTCATCAGATCACCCCCGAAGCCATAATAAGGATGAGGATTTTTGTCTGGGCTGTAAGGAGTCAGGGGCTAGAGCCAAGCGCGAAGTGCTTCTGTAGTATGCACGAGCTTTTGTATGAGACAAAGGCTACTGGGAAAGAACAGTACCACAACAACTTCGGTTGTTATGGATTTATTGCTCGCCCCAGCGCAAGCCATCCGTTGCCAACATTCCAGAAGAGATGGCTCGGAGCCTGGATGGAGGAGTGGTTTTATGTTAAAAATGACTTAAAGGCAAGGGAAGATATCAAAGAGATCATTCAGTGACCCATTTGGTCTCGCTTCGGCCTCCGAAGGCCAAAGGTAGAAATTGATGGCAATGTCGAAGCATGTCAAAGGGCTTTTGGCACTGTGTGTGCCTTCATTGGCATAAGAGATTTGATTCAAGAGCATATTTCCTTCAGGGTATGGCCACTTGTGGCGAGCTAGGAAATGCCGAAGGAGACCACCGCCGATTCTAGTGAGGGTGGTCTGGTTCGACTGAAGTATACCTTCAGATTTAGGGAGAAGTTTGATGAGCCAAACAACGATTGGCTGAAGTGTGTCGAAGCTACCAGTGATGAGCTATTTGGAGCATACTCCAAGGCAGAAGATAATGCTCTGTCCGTGGCCTTTGGAGGTCGGGGCAAGAAAAGATTAAACAAGGTATTCGATGCTATTGGCTTCGTATACCCTATTACCATTATCCGCTACAAGGGCTAAAGAAAAAGAGGAATACTGCCGCTTCGGCCATTGCAGCTGAGTCGAAGGGCAAAAAGATGAAGGTTCTGACCCACCGGCCTCGTTACATTGAACCGGTCGTGGTGCCTAAATTTGGCGAAGTGGCCTCTTCAACTGCCGAAGCAAGACAGACTGCTCCAATCGAATAGAGCGTTGAAGAACCAACTATAATGCCGAAGACGCCTACAGTTGGGCCAACAAAAGCTAAAGATGATAAGGCCAAAGAGCCACAGATTGAAGAAATAATGAAAATGCCAGAAATTTTGAGCCCTCCAACAGAGGCGAAACTACCGAAGGTGCAAAAGGCTTCTGCCGCGACTCCCAAGAGAAGGAGGATGGCCAACGTACTGGATGTAGTGCTGGAGACTACAAAGGCCTTGAGCCCTGCTCTTGCAAAGAAAATTGATGAGGCTGCCAAAGCGCAAGTTGAAGCCGAAACTGGGCAAGCAGAAGCCGAAGCTACGAAATATCAGGCTGAAGCCGAAGCTAGGCCTCCAATGCCCGTCGCGGTGAAGCCTGCCGCACCTGAGGAAAAAACGGTAGGGCAGATTTCACCTGAAAAGATCGAGACTCCTATTCCGAAGCTCCGATCGAAAATGTTGACTACATCATTCGACACGCTTCGGGGAAGAAATTGTCCGAAGAAGAAATTCTGGAAGCCAGACACTATGCGCAAAAGTTGAAATATCCGAAGGGAGCTTTAGTGTTTAATGGCACTAACGATGACGACTTCTTATACTATCTCCCGGACAACAAAGAAATATCCGTTTGCTGGGATGTGGGTAAGAGCATGGGATTCCCGAAGCTGGAAGATAGTCTTTCGATTTTGTCAAAGGATGATCTTGCTGACAGCCTAGCATACAACAGTATAAAGGTATAGAAGTTAACTTTGAATTTTAAAAATGAAGTATTTTATTTGTCATGCTCAATTCTTTCCTTCTCTTTGTAGGGCTTAATTCTTAGTAATGCCCTTAGGGCGCAGAAGAATATTAAAGAAGAAAGCTATACAATGGCTTTTAATAACCTTCGTTCAGAGGTGATTGAATTGAGAAATGAAGGTCTGGAAAAGAACAAAATCTTAATTTCATTGGTGAACAAAGTAAAGGAAGACGATGCTAATTTCAAAGCTCAGGCCGAAGCCCAGAAAACTGAAATTGAAGACCTTCGAAGGCAACTGGCCGAAGCTAAGGAAAACTGCGCACTCGCGCAAGCTAATCAAGAAATTAGCGAATATTGGAAAAATTATCTAGAGAAAAATGTTAAAGAACTTCGCGAATCCAAGGAAAGGTGCTTCGAGAAATCCTTGGATTGCGTGAAAAAATTAAAAACTAGCTTCGCCAAAGTGGGTGCCTACTCTCCTGAAGAAAACTTTATACGAGGCGACCCCGAAAGCGTTATTGAATGGATAAATGCTGAAGCCGAAGCCTTCGAAAAAATTTTGAGTGATCGCGGGGATGTCTGTGCTTTTTCCGGTGCACGGGGAATTTCAGCTATCTCGGAGAAGGCGGGATGTGATCACATTAAAGCCATATCCCAGACCGAAGCTGCTTTCTCTGTAGATGATACGAAGGATCCTTCAGCCGAAGCAACCTTAATGGGCGGGAAATTTTACAATGATGTCTGGGTGAATGGTGGCCGAGAAATGGCCCATGAGATTATAAAAAAGAGTGAAAAAAACACCCATGACACCCAAGCAGAAGCAAGACGAGCTGAAGAGGCTACAGAACGCGAAAGAAGTATAGGTATTATTTTTTGGTTCTTAGCTTCGGTACTTGTTTTGTGGCTTGGAACTAATCAAGTTTTCTTACTTTAGCTAAACTACCTCCGCCGCCGGAATCGTACGATCCCTTAGCTGATCCAGAAATGAAGAAAGCGCTAGACATCATAAACATGGCTGAATCCATTGTCGATGAAGTCGTCAACAAATTATTGAGCGAAGTTGCAGAGAAAGTCCTTAAAGAGTAATAAGTTTTATTGTAAAAACATTTCGAAATGGTCGATGTATAAGACACTAGAATGGTCATTATGCTTCTACTTTAACAAGACTGTAATATTTGATGTGTGTGACTTTGAATCGAATATGTAAATTATTGTAATTTATTTCTTTGCGATGCATGAAACTTATATACATACCATTTTTGAGCCTTCAACGAAAAAATACCTTCCCTTCTTTTCATGCTTCGTAAAGAATAAGATCCATGCTTCGTAAAGAAAGATCCTTTCTTATGACAAGGCTGATAAAACTTGTATTTCCCGAAGCTTACTTCGTGCCTTAGCACATTTTCATTTTGACGAAGCATTTATCGAAGATCAGCTCCGTATTCAATTCTTGTGTCGTTGATGCAATATGATGTATGATGTGATGTTATGTGAAATGATGCGGTAATATGATGCAAAATGATGAGGATGCCAAAGACACACACCCACACACCCACACTGGAACACACAAGCTCTGCATCCCCTTAGGAACGACTTTTTAGCTTCTTCACCTTCTATTTCGGTGATATAAGTTCTGCATCCCCTTAGAAACGTCTTTTGAACTTCTTCGCCTTCTATTTCAGCGGTATAAGTTCTGCATCCCCTTAGGAACGACTTTTGAACTTCTTCGCCTTATATTTCGGTGGTATTTGGCTCTGCATTCCCTTTGGAACGACTTTTGAGCAAAAAACTTACGCTGCGCACCCTTAGGAACGACTTTTCTGTAACTTCGGCAATTTAGGCTCTGCATTCCCTTAGGAACGACTTTTTTGTAGCTTCGGCAAATTTAGCTCTACATTCCCTTATGAACGACTTTTGAGCTTCGTAAATCTATGAAGAAGATATATTTCATTCTGATAGAAGCAAAATCATTACAAGAAATTAAAACTAAATTTACATTGCTTGTTCCTTATTAAAAAGCAAAATGGCATAGAACATAAAAGTATTTCAAAAGCAGGATATCGCTCAGTATATGTGCTTCGATTCTGGTACAGTACTATTGACTGTACGAGCTTCGGATTCCTCCCTGAATTCACGTTGTTGTTGGGAGTGCTGGCGCCCTTCTGGCTGCTGGCTTCGGGAGTAAGTAGGATGCAGTAGTGGTGGCGGTGGGAGCTGAGGCCAAGAAGCCTATGAATGGCTTGCCGAAGCAACAGAAGCTGCAGGTTGGTTGCCCACATATTCTGGTATGTAGGGAGAGTGGCACGAAGCAGTATGTAGTACTTGCTTCGACTGATTCTGTCTTGCTTCTGCTTCAGCAATCTCTTTTTGCTTCAGAATAGTGATATGGCACATTCTTGTAGTGTGGCCTTTGTCCTCACCATAGAATAAGCAATAAATTTTTCTAGGCTGATCCCCATATCTTCCTCTAAAGCCCCTGCCGCCTCTGCCCCTTGGAGTTGGTGGCCTGAAGGAGCTTTGCTGCTGTCCCAAAGACTGTGAGGTGTGTTGTGGCCTCTGAAGCTGGCTTCCTTTGTCATCATTCTGACTAGAGTTGTGGATTGATCTGACATGCCTAAGGTGGTTTCTTCCTCTGAAGCCCAAAGTCTTCTCAGAAAATTTGTAAGCTTCCTCCCTTCTTTGTCGGAAATCATTGTCAGCCTGGATGTACTCATCCATTTTCTGAAGTAGCTTCTCCAGAGTTTGAGGGGGTTTCCTGGCGAAGTATTGGGCCGTAGGTCCTGGCCGAAGACCCTTGATCATGGCCTCAATGACAATTTCATTGGGCACTGTGGGCGCTTGTGCTCTTAGTCGTAAGAACCTTCGGACATACGCCTGAAGGTATTCCTCATGGTCTTGTGTGCACTGGAACAAGGCCTAAGCTGTGTCTGGCTTCGTCTGAAAGCCTTGAAAACTGGTGACTAGCATGTCCTTGAGCTTCTGCCATGACGTGATTGTCCCTGGCCAAAGAGAAGAGTACCATGTCTGAGCCACATTTCGGACTGCCATGATGAAGGACTTTGCCATGACAGCTGCATTTCCTCCATATGAGGATATTGTTGCCTCATAGCTCATCAAGAATTTCTTTGGGTCTGAATGCCCATCATACATGGGTAGCTGAGGTGGCTTGTAGGATTGTGGCCATGGGATAGCCTGCAATTCTGTTGCTAGAGGAGAAGCATCATCAAAAGTAAAGCTACCATGATTAAAATCATTGTACCATTCATCTTCGTTGAATGAGCCCTCTTGACGAAGCTCCCTGTGTTGGGGCCTTCGGTCATGGTCATCTTGAGTAAGATGACGCACTTCATCAGTAGCTTCGTCGATCTTCTTCTGAAGGTCGGCCAGCCGAGCCATCTTCTCCTTTTTCCTTTGCACCTGCTGGTGAATGATTTCTAGGTCCCTGATCTCTTGGTCCAACTCCTCCTCCTGAAGTGTTGGACTGGTGGCCTTTCTCTTTTGGCTCCTGGCCTCTCGGAGAGAAAGTGTGTCCTGGTTTGTGTCCAGTGGCTGCAGTGCAGCCCCTGACGCTGTTATCTTCTTCGGCGGCATGACGAAGGTTGATGCTTTGCTGAAGGTTGTGGAAGTGAGTACACCGGAGGTGGGCGCCAATGTTGGGGACTTGTTCTCAAATGCTATGAATTAAGAACAAGACAACACAAAAAGAGGTTAATGGTTAATGCCTTCGTCCTTCGAAGCATTATTTCCCTTAGGATATAACGATCTTTGCACGAAGGTCATGAAGGAGTTACCTTCATCATCACAGTATATGTTAATGAAAGAAGAAGCGTATGAAACATGAGAAACAACATGAATGATCATATGACATCATTAATGTATCTTTATTATATCATCATCAATGAATAAGGACAATATTGAATTACATTTGTACCTTCGGCTTGACAGAAGGTAAAAGTCCAAGCGTGACGCACGAGCGAATACAAGCCAGCCTAAACAGTACGGGGGTATTGTTCATCTATTTATAGGCATAGGGCGCAGCCTGTATAAAATTACATCCATGCCCTTCATGTTTACAATAGACTTAAGGACAATCTATCGAGGACTAAATAGCCTTTTCTCTTTAAGTCGGTTCCTTTTTCTGCTATTGAGCCGAAGCTTCCTTGAGCATAGCTTCGGAATTGATTCGACCTTCGTCCCGATCGACCTTCGTCCCGATCATGCTTTCCATATTGTGGACAGCTTCGTTCCAAGTCTGAAGGTTCCTGTACATATATTTCACTTGGAAAACATTGTTAATCATGTTTTTGAGGACCTTCAGAAGACGAAGGCCCCCAACAATATATATATAAAGATAGTACATATTGGTATTTTTAAGATGGAGGGAGTACATATAAAAATGACTAAGGAGGTGAAGCTGACTGAGGAGACGAAGCTATTTGAAGAAAAGAAAGCTGTGGATCCTTTTATCGCCGGATTTTTTGAGTCTATGTAAAAACGAACATAGAGAAGATTACTAAAGAGATACTGGAGGGCTTGTCTGAAGATACTGATGATAGTGATAGTTATGATGCGAAGAGTGGAGATGAAGATTCTAAAGATCAGCCCTGGCGACCGAGCCATGCCGTCTTCGGCAAATCAACTATTAAAAAGAGTCATATTGACAATATGAGAGGAAGGTACTTTCGTGACATGTCTATTGTGAGGGTTGGAGGAGACAATATCGTCCCTGCTCCTGAAGAGAATAAAGTTGTAATCTACCGAAGCTTTTTGAAGGCTGGCCTTCGGTTCCCTTTAAGCAAGTTTGTGGTTGAAGTGTTGAAGATATATCAGATTTTCCTTCATCAAATCACCCCCGAAGCTATAATTAGGATGGGGATTTTTGTCTGGGCTGTAAGGAGTCAAGGACTGAAGCCAAGCGCGAAATGCTTCTACAGCATGCACGAGCTTTTGTATGAGACGAAGGCTACTGGCAAAGAACAGAACCACAACAACTTCGGTTGTTATGGATTTATTGCTCGCCCCAATGCTAGCCACCCAGTGCCAACGCTCCGGAAAAGATGGCACGGAGCCTGGATGGAGGAGTGGTTTTACGTTAAAAATGATTTAAAGAAAAGAGAAGATGTCAAGGAAGTTATCCAGCGCCCCATCTGGTCCCGCTTTGGCCTCCGAAGGACGAAGATGAATATTGATAGCGACGTAGAAGAGTGTCAGAAGGCCTTTAGCACTGTGTGCTCCTTTATTGGCACAAGGGATTTAATTCAAGAGCACATAGCCTTCAGGGTATGGCCACTTGTGGAGAGCTGGGATATGCTGAAGGAAACCACCGCCGACTCCAGTAAGGGAGGTCTGGTCCGATTGAAGTATACTTTCAGACTTAGGGAGAAGTTTGATGAGCCAGACGATGACTGGCTGAAGTGCATTGAAGCTACCAGTGATGAGCTACTTGGGGCATACTCCAAGGCCGAAGATAATTCTTTGTCGGCAGCTTCCGGGGGTCGGGGCAAGAAAAGATTGAACTGGGTATTTGATGCTAATGGCTTCGTATACCCCGATTACCATTACCCGCTACGGGGGCAAGAGAAAAAGAGAAAAGCTTCCGCTTCGGCCACTGCAGCTGAGCTGAAGGGCAAAAAGATGAAGGTTCTAACCCACCGGTCGCGTTACATTGAACCGGTGTGGTGCCTAAAGTTGGCGCGGGAACCTCTTCAGCTGCCGAAGCAAAGAGAGCTGCTCCGATTGTGCAGAGTACTGAAGAGTCGATTGTAGTGCCGAAGGTGCTTACAGTCAGGCCAGTCGAAGCTAGAGATGATAAGGTTGTAGAGCCACCGGTGGAAAAAGTGATAAAAATGCCAGAAATCCTGAGCCCACCGGCAGCGGCGGATTTGCCGAAGATGCATAAAGCTCCTGTTGCGACTCCCAAGAGGAGGAGGATGGCCAGCGTGCTAGACGCTATTATATAGACTATGAAGGCCTTGAGCCCTGCTTCTATGAAAATTGCTGAAGCTACCGAAGTCCAAGATGTGGCCGAAGCTAGGCCTTCAATGCCTATTGAGACGAAAGCCGTCGCGCCTGAAGATAAAGCTGATCCACAGGCTTCAGACGTTGGCAGGGCAGAAGGACCAGACGCGGGAGAAAGGGCAAAGTCTCCTGCCCCCGAAGCCGCTGTCGAGGATGCTGATTATATTTATCGTCATGCTTCGTGGAAAAAGTTGTCCGAAAAAAAGTTCTGGAAGCCAGACACTATGCGCGAAAATTGAAATATTCGAAAGAGCTTTAGTGTTTAACGGCACTAACGATGACAATTTCTTATACTGTCTCCCAGACAACATAGAAATATCCGTTTGCCGGGAGATAGCTAAGATTATGGGATTCCTGAACCTAGAAGATGGCCTTTCGATTTTGTCGAAGGATGATCTTGCTGACAGCCTAGCATTCAACAGTATAAAGGTATAAGAGTTAACTTTTAAGTTGAAAACCAATGTATTTCATTGTCATACTCAATTCTTTCTTCTTTTTTACAAGGCTTGATTCTTAGTAATGCCTTGAGGGCACAAAAGAATACTGAAGACGAGAGCTGTATAATGGCTCTTAACAACCTTCGGTCCGAGGTGATTGAACTAAGAAACGAAGGTCTATAGAAAGATAAAATTTTGATTTCATTGGTAGACAAAGTAAACGAAGACGAAGCTAATTATAAAGCTCAGGTCGAAGCCCAAAAAACCGAAATTGAAGACCTTCGGAGACAGCTGGCCGAAGCTAAAGAGAACTACGCGCTCGCACAGGCTAATCGAGAAATCAGCGAGTACTGGAAAAATAAACTAGAGAAAAATGTTGAAGACCTTCGCAAATCCAAGGAAAGATGCTTCGAGAAATCCTTGGATTGTGTGAAGAAATTAAAAACTAGCTTCGCCAAAGTGGGTGCCTACTCTGTTGAAGAAAACTTCATACGAGGCGACCCCGAGGGCGTCGTTGAATGGATAAGTGGAGAGGCCGAAGCATTCAAAGAAATTCTGAGTGATCGCGGGGATGTTTGCGCGTTTTCCGGTGCGCGGGGAATTTCAGCCATCTTGGAGAAGGCCGGATGTGATCACATTAAAGCCATAGCCCAGGCCGAAGCTGTCTTCTCCATAGATGATACGAAGGATCCTTCAGCCGAAGCAACCTTAATGGGCGGGAAATTTTACAATGATGTCTGGATGAATGGTGGCCGAGAGATGGCCCATGAGATTATAAAAAAGAGTGAAAAGACACCCATGACGCCCGAGCAAAAGCAAAACGAGCTGAAGAGGCTGCAGAACGTGAAAGGCGTATAGGTATTATTTTTTGATTTTTTAGCTTCGGTACTTGTTTTGTGGCTTCGAACTAATCAATTTTACCTACTTCAGCTAAACTATCTCCACAGCCGAACCCGTACGATCCCCTAGCTGATCCGGAAACGAAGGAAGCGCTGGACATTATAAACATGGCGAACTCCATTATTGACGAAGTTGTTGACAAACTTTTAAATGAAGTTGCGGAAAAAGTTCTCAGAGAAGAATAGACTCTATCGTAAAAATATTTTGAAATGGTCGATGTATGAGACAATAGAATGAACATTAAGCTTCTATTGTAACAAGACTATGTAATATTTGATGTATTTAACTTTGAATCGAATATGTAAATTATTGTAATTTATTTCTTTGCGATGCATGAAACTTACATACATACCGTTTTTGAGCCTTCGGCGAAAAAACACCTTGCCTTCTTTTCATGCTTCGTAAAGAAAGAGATCCCTTCTTGTGACAAGGCTGATAAAACTGTATTTCCTGAAGCTTACTTCTTGCTTTAGCACATTTTCATTTTGACGAAGCATTTGCCGAAGATTGGCTCCGTATTCGATTCTTGTGTCATTGATGCAATATGATGTATGATGTAATGTTATGCGAAATAATGTGATGATATGATGCAAAATGATGAGGATACCGAAGACACACATCCACACGCCTACACTGGAACACACAAGCTCTGCATCCCCTTAGGAATGACTTTTGAGCTTCTTCCCCTTCTATTTCGGCGGTATAAGTGTTAGAACGACTTTTGAACTTCTTCGCCATATATTTCGGCGGTATTTGGCTCTGCATTCCCTTTAGAACGACTTTTGAGCAGAAAACTTACATTGTGCTCCCTTAGGAACGACTTTTTGTAGCTTCGTCAATTTTGGCTCTGCATTCCCTTAGGAACGACTTTTGAGCACAAAACTTACACTGCGCTCCCTTAGGAACGACTTTTTGTAGCTTCGTCAATTTTGGCTCCGCATTCCCTTAGAAATGACTTTTGAGCTTCGTAAATCTGTGAAGAAGATATATTTCATTCTAATAGAAGTAAAATCATTACAAGAAATTAAAACTAAGTTTTCCTTGCTTGTTCCTTATTCAAAAAGCAAAATAGCCTAGAAGGTAAAAGTATTTCAGAAGTAGTATATTGCTCAGTATATGTGTTTTGATTCTGGTACAGTACTATTGATTGTACGAGCTTCAGACTCCTTCCTAAAGTCACGTTGTTGTTGGGAGTGTTGGCGCCCTTCTGGCTGCTGGCTTCGGGAATAAGTAGGTTGCAGTGGTGGTGGCGGTGGGAGCTGAGGCCAAGAAGCTTGTGAATGGCTTGCCGAAGCAACAGAAGTTGCAGGTTGGTTGCCCACATATTCTGCTATATAAGGAGAGTGGCACGAAGCAGTATGTAAAACCTGCTTTGGCTGATTCTGCCGAGCTTCTGCTTCGGCAATCTCTTTTTGTTTCAGAATAGTGATCTGGCACTTCCTTGTAGTATGGCCCTTGTCCTCACCACAGAATAAGCAATAGATTTTCCTGGGCAGGTCTCTATATCTTCCTCCGAAGCCCCTGCCGCCTCTGCCCCTTGGAGCTGGTGGCCTGAAGGAGCTTTGTTGCTGTCCCGAAGACTGTGAGGTGTGTTGTGGCCTCTGAAGCTGGCTTCCTTTGTCATCATTCTGAATGGAGCTATGGATTGATCTGACATGCCTAGTGTGGATTCTCCCTCCGAAGCCCCTAGCCATCTCAGAAAATCTATAAGCTTCCTCCCTTCTTTGTCGGAAGTCATTATCAGCCCGGATGTACTCATCCATTTTCTGAAGCAGCTTAACCAGAGTCTGGGGGGTTTCCTGGCGAAGTATTGGGTCATAGGTCCTGGCCGAAGACCCTTGATCATGGCCTCAATGACGATTTCATTGGGCAATGTGGGCGCTTGTACTCTCAGTCGCAAGAACCTTCGGACATACGCCTGAAGGTATTCCTCATGGTCTTGTGTGCACTGGAACAAGGCCTGAGCTGTGACTGGCTTCATCTGAAAGCCTTGAAAACTGGTAACCAGCATGTCCTTGAGCTTCTGCCATGACGTGATTGTCCCTGGCCGAAGAGAAGAGTACCATGTCTGGGCCACGTTTCTGACTGCCATGACGAAGGACTTTGCCATGACAGCTGTGTTGCCTCCATATGAGGATATTGTTGCCTCATAGCTCATCAAGAATTGTTTTGGGTCTGAGTGCCCATCGTACATGGGTAGCTGAGGTGGCTTGTAGGATTGTGGCCATGTGATAGCCTGCAATTCTGCTGCCAGAGGAGAAGCATCATCAAAAGTAAAGCTACCATGATTAAAATCATCGTACCATTCTTGTTCGTTGAATGAGCCCTCTTGACGAAGCTCCCTGTGTTGGGGCCTTCAGCCATGATCGTCTTGAGTAAGATGACGCACTTCCTCAGTAGCTTCGTCGATCTTCTTCTGAAGGTCGGCCAGCTGAGCCATCTTCTCCTTTTTTTCCTTTGCACCTGCTGGTGAATGATTTCTAGGTCCCTGATCTCCTGGTCCAACTCCTCCTCCTAAAGTGTTGGACTGGTGGCCTTTCTCTTTTGGCTTCTGGCCTCTCGGAGAGAGAGTCTCCTAGTTTGTGTCCAGTGGCTGCAGTGCAGCCCCTGGCGCTGTTATCTTCTTCGGCGGTATGACGAAGGTTGATGCTTGTCACACCTAGTTTTAGAAGGCAAACCGAATGCGAACCATGTACGTGCCAGGATCAGCAATTCACGTACACAACAGTTACATAAATGGACATCATCACACAGTTCTCAAATAATACCATAAAAGGGGTAATAATAGTCGATTACATCATATGTCTGAGACATCCACATAGTCTTTACAATAATCAAAGTGCGGAAAATAAATGTAGATACACGCAGCCTTCACAGGCAGCCGACTAGGGGTTGCCGGTAACCCACTCCTAGAACTCGTCATAATCTTGGAACTCCTGTAAGTCTCCTTCCACGGCTTCATCTTCTCCTGAGCAGTGGTTGCAATGCTGACAACCTGGGGAGGGGGGGTTTGGTGTGTAGAGCAAGGGTGAGTACACATCAACATACTCAGCAAGTGTCCTGTTTGGCTGTAGTGGACTAGCTTTATGTGGGGGGTAAGTCAAGCAGTTGCTTTTAGTTGGTCAAATTATTATTACTAGTAGAGAAAGCCAAGTTTTAGAATTAACCCACGTTATTAACCTAAACGTACCCTTTCCAAACGGAAAGAGTACCACTTACCATCACCAGAGTCAATACCAAAACCATCATTCTCATTGCCACATGTAGTCCGAACATCTCTGATCAAGTGCCACTAATCAATGGAGCTCCCTTGGCCGCTCATAACCGCGAGCACGGCTGATATATCAGTTTTCAAACACTCTGCAGAGGTTGCGCACTTTACCCACAAGCCATGATTCCCTTTCTGCCCGGAGATCATGACTCTCCATTGATCACTACCAAGGTGATCCAGCAGGGTATCACTATGTAGCCTTTACAAAGATTCCCGGGGACTGTAGCCGCCCGTTAGGTTTCCTAAATGCACCGCACTCCTCCCCAGGGGCGAACCAAACTTGGCAAAGAGAGCCGCATACACCGAGCCCCATTAACGGCACGACGGCTAAGCGAACTACACCCCGGTTCCTCTAATTATTCAGCTAAGCGCGTCCCACTCCACCCTCTTGGTTGCACTGTTTTCCCGGGCGGTCATCCAACGAACAGGTCCTTACGGAGAGGCACTCCAGAAACCGCTCGAGCCCCCTTAAAAGCCACAAGAATAACATCATAATAAGAAGGGAAACAGCGTATCATTGATAAATCTCATCATGTTTATTGATTAGTGTTGAGCAATAGCATAAAGCTAAACAATAATAATCCAACCCAAATAGGTAAACAAGGACATGGATATCAAAAGCTAGTCAATCCTTAAGTATAACTGTGTAAACGCGGGAAGTGAATTATAGAATGTATAGGACAAAGATAGGTCAAGGGACACTTGCCTCCACCAAACAGCTGCTGCTCAGGGGCTTCTCCTGCGAGTTCCTCGGGCTGCTCAACCAGATCGTTCTCTATGCGAGCGCAAACATACATACATCCATCCATTCGAATTAGGAAAATAAACAGTACACCATACAAGAGAGCAGATAAGTCAAATATGCATAAGATATGACATACGATAATGCGTTCGCCATGGCTAGAAAGAGAAGAAGGAAGGTCTCGCAGTGGTTAAAGCTATAATCGAAGCGTATTACGGATAGATGCATAACAAATCATTACGTGATCTAGTTCCACCGAGTTACCCTAACAAGTATTAGTCACATGCACTAATAGAACTATAAACATTTTCAATTGATCAACATTAAACAATGTCAATGATTAACTACATGAAATAACTAACGTAACCAATTTCTAAATTGAGTTTCCATTTATTGATATAAATAACGTGATCACTACGCATCGAATACACGGGGGGTAGACGGGCATGTCTAGGGATAGATGAGCGCGCCGAGGGCACAGCGAGCCGTGCCAAAGCACCGCACGCACCACGCGAGCACGCGCGCGCGGAAGGCCGCGCTAACGTGCCGCGAACGAGCCGCGCACATGTCGGGACCAAGCTGCGCACGCGTCGCGCTGTGCGCCGCGAGCGGCAACGGGGCCACGCCGGGGTCGAACGAGCGGGGCCGCGCGCTGGCCGAGCTC
The DNA here is from genome assembly GCF_902167145.1 of Zea mays. Classification (NCBI taxonomy): domain Eukaryota; kingdom Viridiplantae; phylum Streptophyta; class Magnoliopsida; order Poales; family Poaceae; genus Zea; species Zea mays. The sequence continues at coordinate 108,808,138 of NC_050105.1, read as the reverse complement.
AAGGCCGCGCGCCATAGGCACACCGGGCCGTGCTCAAGGCCACGCCGAGGCCGACACGGCGCGGGCAGGGCACGTCGAGGCGGGCGGGCCGCTGGGGCAGCACGCCGGGCGGGGCTGCACAGGGCGCCACGGCGGGCGCGCCGCGGGGAGGGGGCCGAACGCCACGACCGGGGACGGGGATGCCGCACCGGGCGGGCGTGCGCGCAGGGCACCGCGTGTAACACCCGGTTTTAAGGGGACAAAGCCGGGTGCATCTCATACATGCGCCAAGAAGGCAACATATATAATCACAGAGTGTATAGAGATAAATGTCACAATAATCAGAGTACTTATTACATAGCGGAAGTCTTACAAAATAAAAGATAAATATAACAGGATCTAAAATCCATCCTTGGCGCCAGAAAGTCAACTGGGAGACGCCACCTAGATCGAATCGAACTCCTCGTTATGGCTCCTCTTGAAACACCTGTTCTTCTCCTGTGGGGGGTGTGAGACAGCAAGGGTGAGCTCACACACGTTCATCGCTCAACAAGTTGTGGGGAATAATGTGCATGAACTCGCCAAAGGTGGGAGCTCACGTGAAGTGTAAGGCTTACCAAAGAGGATGGTTGAAGCTGAGCATTGCTTTTAAAGTTGATCAAATTTTATTAGCAATTACTAAGTATAAGTAAATACCAACCCAATTAAGTAGTAGAACAGAAGTAACAACATCACCTGCGATGCAATGCATATGACAAATTGAATTTAGTTCCATAAATTAATCAAGTGAGGGTCTGAGCCGCTCATGACCGTGAGCACGGCTAGTATACTAGTTTTACACTCTGCAGAGGTTGCGTATCTTTACCCACAAGCCGTGTTACCCATCTGCCAAGGGGTCATGAATCCCATACACCTCTACCAAGGAAGCGAGGCAGGGTAACACTACGAGACCTTTACAAAGTTCCACTAGCTTCAGAAATCCCGCTACAGTTTATAGGAAGCTCCAATGCAGGGTTCTTGCCTGACCGCCATCGCAGCAAAGTCAACCCAAGGACCTCCCTACACTGACCACTCCCTTACTGCCCTTGCCCCTTTCGGGTAAGGAAGACCTCCACTAGCTTTCCTAGTTAATCAGCCAAGGGCGTCCCATTAAACCCTTGTGGTAGCACTGTTTTCCCGGGTGGTCGCTCCATGTTCCAATTAATATAATGATCTTATCATGAACATAAATAACATAACAGAATAATTGGAACATGGATGTAATGAAATATTAATCCCAAAACCATATAGAGCAATAGCATAACTACCCAAGTGAATCAGGGGTAAACAAGGTAAAAGGATAAACAGACTAGGGTGACCTATTGGGTCCCATCAAAATTAAACCTATGCATGAATAAGTGATAATAAAGAATATTATTGGGTAAAGGAAAGTGATCAAGGGCACAACTTGCCTGGCACTTGAGATTCCAGGTACCAACTTGCTCTTCAGATGACTCGTAACCTCACTCTAGTCGTAGCAATACAAATAAACATTGTATAGGCAAAATTAACATTACACCAAACATAAGTACAAATTGCGTAATAATAATCTACGCGTTGCTACGAGATCGTGGGTTCGAGAATCGCTAAATTCGGAGTTACGGTTAAGGAGTTATGGTTTTTCGAAGATCCACGTGGTTAAGTATAGAATAGACTAAGTGCACCATTTTAACCTATATTCCGTGACAGAACAAAGTTACCAGATGATAATAAATATTATTGTGAGACTAATGCAACTAGAATGGATCTAAACGGAGTTACGGATATTGAGTTATGAATTTTTAAAATTATTTAGCACCTAGAATAGATTAATTCAATTGAGCAATTTTAATTCAAGTTTCATGGTTAAACAAAGGTACTAGGTGATAAACAATATTAATACTAAATTATAGAAACTGGAATGGGTTAAATCGGAATAAAAATGAATTAGTTATGAGTAAAACAAGGTTCTAGGATTATTTATATATTAAAAATCATTTTAGAATTAATTTTACCATTAAACATCAATTCCAGGACCGCGCCTGCTATTCCATAGAAGTCCAGGGGTAAAACTATAAATTCCAGGGACTTGAAAGTAATGAATTTCCAAAGCAGACGGACGGCGGGTTTATTTCAGTAAATCCTAGGGGCTCTTTAGTAAGATATCCATGGTGAAGGGTTACGGATAAATCTCGGCCATCCGATTTAATACTGACGGCACAGATTAGATGCGTGTGAATGTGAATCGGGATGCGATCACGTCCATCCGATGCGAGATCAATCGCCCAGATTTAATTAAGGCGAGACCCAGTCGTGGCCCTCGGATCCCGATCTAACGCCAGAGGTGAGATACCCTGAAACGGTATACCTAGTCTAATCCACGCCGTCGGTGTAAGATCCATCGGTCGTCGTGTCTCCTCCCACCTCCAGCCAGAGACGGCGGCGCTGGCACAGCCCACGACGGAACCATCGCCGGAGCCGCGCAATCCAACGCCAAGGCGCGTAATACATCGATCCGAGACTCGCAACGCAACATGGAGGACATCACAAACATGGTAGGTAGGATACTTACCAATGACAGAGGCGGATAGGGGGCTGCCCACGGAGTGGCGTGATCCAGCGGCGAAGCACTTACAACGGCAAGGAAATCCACCTGACCCCGTTGTTGATTCTGTCGGGTGGAGGCACGTACGTCTTCTATGCGACACTGCAGAGCTTTCTGGCCCAAATCCTGACCCGAACGGCGACATCCCCCCTGGTTTCGCCTGTAGCGGCTTTCTCCACACCGCGCCCGGTGTCCTGTTCCGAGCTCCCATTGAGGTCCGGTAGAAATCGATGGAGGAAGAGAGAGAGGGTCTCAGGGTTTGGTTTTATAGTTGTGGAGAGTCAACATTCGGTTCCGGAATCCTCGGTCTGCCGCGACGGACAAGGGCGAATCTGGCGGGGTTTGTTGAGCGCGAGAAGAAAGCTGGGACAAGGGAGACTCTAACGCATGGGCCCACACGCAGTGGTACAGGGCGAGACCGCGCATGGACTGACCAGGCGAAGAATACGGGAGAGCTGGCGAGATTCAAAAGCTGCGGAAGATCCCGGCGAAACGGACCGCAGAGAAATCGCTGCGTCTGTTTCGGTGGGGAAGATGCTCCTGACGAAGGGGGCTCACAAACAGAGAAACATGAGTCTGCGCGCATGGAAGGGGCTTTCTGACGAGCGGGCCCACGTGGCGGTGACAGAAGGGAGCGCGAGCATGCGCCTGGGGATAGGGCAATGGGGCCTAGATGGCAGTGGCCGCGGTGCACGTGTGGAGAGGGAAAAACTAGGCAGCGGGTCCCGCCCATAAGTGTGGGGTGTGGAGCGGCCAGGCCTGAGGAGGTGGGACTGGGCCGACCAGGTGAATCCGGTCCACAAACAGTTTACTCCTTTTATTTCTTTTCTATTTCTATTTTCCTTTCTTATTTCAATTTCAAATCAAACCAAGTTTTAAATTCTAAATTTCAATTTATGCACGAGAAAACTCCACATGATGCACAATTTCTACATAGTATTTCTTTATTTATTTTATTATTATTTTAATTAGGTAATGTTTTCAACATGGAGTACACACACCACATTATAGCAATATATTATTATTTTGAGTGTGTAATCGAGTTAAAGGTATATTCAAAAATTCTCCCTTTGTTTTGATAGGAATATTTTTCCAATGTCTAATCTTTATTATGATTTATTTTAACCATCATTATTTTATTATGATCATTTACCTTCAAAAAAGTGAATTATAAAGTTTAATTTTTTTTATCAAGGGTACTTTGCTCAGATTTCTTCTACCAATCCCAAATTCAGAATTTGGGTGTTACAAATCCTACCCCCCTTAAAAATAATCTCATCCCCGAGATTTGTAAGAAAAGGGATACAATAAGTTTGGTCTAGAATTTTAGTTTCTCATTTGGTTTTGGGAATCAAAGTTTTGTTTAAAGTTTTTTTTGGATATGTATGTCTAATCTAGTCATTTATTATGTCAGATGAGGTACGGTTATGGCAAGTAGAGGTTGTGGCAAGGGTATAATAAGGAAAGACTTCATCCTGATCCCTGAACTCTGGATCTTGATTCCTCTAGTGATCCAACTTGATCCTTGAAGACTTGAGTTGATGCTTATCATCCTTTGACATGGTTGGTCTTCTTTGGCCTTTATTCTTGGGGTTGTCATCCGAGTTAAGGACATATGGCTAAGGATATATAGTTAGCATAGCCGGGGTACACGAGGTAGGTAGGTTTTAACAGAGTTTTGCTTTTGGAATAGATGAACTAGGCAACCTGTGATGTAGGTTAGGTCATTGTTCACGGATGAGTTGGTGGAAGACATTAATTTAGGTTAAGATATGTTTGTAGAGACAGTGTCTAACCTATATCACCAAATTAACTGACCTGTTAATAACACACTTTAGATTGGGTCATATTAGATTAGATAGAATCTGGATTAGGTTGGATATAACTAGATTAGACTAGATAATATCTAATTACTTTGGATTAGATCATGGTTGTTACTAGTGTGGGGGTAAATATGCTTATTAGCACAAGATGAATCCATAAGGATAAGGTAGAATCTTTTGAGGTCAGTTAGATCTATTAGGATAAGATAGAATCTTTTCAAGACAAGATGAATCTACTAAGGTAATGGAGTATCTTTTAAGATAAGATAGATCTATTAAGCTAGATATATTTTAATGAGGAATAATCTAATTTGTCGAGTTATCATATAAACATTTTTACGCCTATATGTATATGCAGATACAATTGTGGATATTACTCCACAATTCATCACACTCAATCAAAGAACCAAATCAGACAGGTATCATAAGAACAAGCATTCAAGCACATAGATACCTATAAAAATAGTAGTTTGTTTTTGTTCCTAAGATTAGGTCTCCTATTCCTAAAAGTCACTTTAGGTACAGGATTTCAAGTGTGAAATCCACATTTGTTTTTAGAATGAAAAGGTAAGAGTAATCAAAGTAAGCAGAAATAGATGAGAAAAGATTAAGAAAAGATCAGAGTGGCAAGGTAAGTATAGAATGAATCAGAGTAAGATAAGTAGGTAAGCGTTTGTCCATTTCTATCTAGGTTTCGTCCTACAGTCAACATTCCTCTGATACCACTTCTGTAACACCCGGTTTTAAGGGGACAAAGCCGGGTGCATCTCATACATGCGCCAAGAAGACAACATATATAATCACAGAGTGTATAGAGATAAATGTCACAATAATCAGAGTACTTATTACATAGCGAAAGTCTTACAAAATAAAAGATAAATATAACAGGATCTAAAATCCATCCTTGGCGCCAGAAAGTCAACTGGGAGACGCCACCTAGATCGAATCGAACTCCTCGTTATGGCTCCTCTTGAACCACCTGTTCTTCTTCTGTGGGGGGTGTGAGACAGCAAGGGTGAGCTCACACACGTTCATCGCTCAACAAGTTGTGGGGAATAATGTGCATGAACTCGCCAAAGGTGGGAGCTCACGTGAAGTGCAAGGCTTAATAAAGAGGATGGTTGAAGCTGAGCATTGCTTTTAAAGTTGGTCAAATTTTATTAGCAATTACTAAGTATAAGTAAATACCAACCCAGTTAAGTAGTAGAACAGAAGTAACAACATCACCTGCGATGCAATGCATATGACAAATTGAATTTAGTTCCATAAATTAATCATGTGAGGGTCCGAGCCGCTCATGACCGTGAGCACGACTAGTATACTAGTTTTACACTCTGCAGAGGTTGCGCATCTTTACCCACAAGCTGTGTTACCCATCTGCCAAGGGGTCATGAATCCCATACACCTCTACCAAGGAAGCGAGGCAGGGTAACACTACGAGGCCATTACAAAGTTCCACTAGCTTCAGAAATCCCGCTACAGTTTATAGGAAGCTCCAATGCAGGGTTCTTGCCTGACTGCCATCGCAGCAAAGTAACCCCAAGGACCTCCCTACACTGACCACTCCCTTACTGCCCTTGCCCCTTTCGGGTAAGGAAGACCTCCACTAGCTTTCCTAGTTAATCAGCCAAGGGCGTCCCATTAAACCCTTGTGGTAGCACTGTTTTCCCGGGTGGTCGCTCCATGTTCCAATTAATATAATGATCTTATCATGAACATAAATAACATAACAGAATAATTGGAACATGGATGTAATGAAATATTAATCCCAAAACCATATAGAGCAATATCATAACTACCCAAGTGAATCAGGGGTAAACAAGGTAAAAGGATAAACAGACTAGGGTGACCTATTGGGTCCCATCAAAATTAAACCTATGCATGAATAATTGATAATAAAGAAAATTATTGGGTAAAGGAAAGTGATCAAGGGCACAACTTGCCTGGCACTTGAGATTCCAGGTACCAACTTGCTCTTCAGATGACTCGTAACCTCACTCTAGTCGTAGCAATACAAATAAACATTGTATAGGCAAAATTAACATTACACCAAACATAAGTACAAATTGCGTAATAATAATCTACGCGTTGCTACGAGATCGTGGGTTCGAGAATCGCTAAATTCGGAGTTACGGTTAAGGAGTTATGGTTTTCCGAAGATCCACGTGGTTAAGTATAGAATAGACTAAGTGCACCATTTTAACCTATATTCTGTGACAGAACAAAGTTACCAGATGATAATAAATATTATTGTGAGACTAATGCAACTAGAATGGATCTAAACGGAGTTACGGATATTGAGTTATGAATTTTTAAAATTATTTAGCACCTAGAATAGATTAATTCAATTGAGCAATTTTAATTCAAGTTTCATGGTTAAACAAAGGTACTAGGTGATAAACAATATTAATACTAAATTATAGAAACTAGAATGGGTTAAATCGGAATAAAAATGAATTAGTTATGAGTAAAACAAGGTTCTAGGATTAATTATATATTAAAAATCATTTTAGAATTAATTTTACCATTAAACATCAATTCCAGGACCGCGCCTTCTATTCCATAGAAGTCCAGGGGTAAAACTATAAATTCCAGGGACTTGAAAGTAATGAATTTCCAAAGCAGACGGACGGTGGGTTTATTTCAGTAAATCCCAGGGGCTCTTTAGTAAGATATCCATGGTGAAGGGGTACGGATAAATCTCGGCCATCCGATTTAATACTGACGGCACAGATTAGATGCGTGTGAATGTGAATTGGGGTGCGATCACGTCCATCCGATGCGAGATCAACCGCCCAGATTTAATTAAGGCGAGACCCAGTCGTGGCCCTAGGATCCCGATCTAACGCCACAGGCGAGATACCCTGAAACGGTATACCTAGTCTAATCCACGCCGTCGGTGTAAGATCCATCGGTCGTCGTGTCTCCTCCCACCTCCAGCCAGAGACGGCGGCGCTAGCACAGCCCACGGCGGAACCATCGCCGGAGCCGCGCAATCCAACGCCAAGGCACGTAATACATCGATCCGAGACTCGCAACGCAACGTGGAGGACATCACAAACATGGTAGGTAGGATACTTACCAACGACAGAGGCGAATAGGGGGCTGCCCACGGAGTGGCGTGATCCAGCGGCGAAGCACTTACAACGGCAAGGAAATCCACTTGACCCCGTTGTTGATTCTGTCGGGTGGAGGCACGTACGTCTTCTATGCGACACTGCAGAGCTTTCTGGCCCAAATCCTGACCCGAACGGCGACATCCCCCTGGTTTCGCCTGTAGCGGCTTTCTCCACACCGCGCCCGGTGTTCTGTTCCGAGCTCCCATTGAGGTCCGGTAGAAATCGATGGAGGAAGAGAGAGAGGGTCTCGGGGGTTGGTTTTATAGTTGTGGAGAGTCAACATTCGGTTCCGGAATCCTCGGTCTACCGCGACGGACAAGGGCAAATCTGGCGGGGTTTGTTGAGCGCGAGAAGAAAGCTGGGACAAGGGAGACTCTAACGCATGGGCCCACACGCAGTGGTACAGGGCGAGACCGCGCATAGACTGACCAGGCGAAGAATACGGGAGAGCTGGCGAGATTCGAAAGCTGCGGAAGATCCCGGCGAAACGGACCGCAGAGAAATCGCTGCGTCTGTTTCGGTGGGGAAGATGCTCCTGACGAAGGGGGCTCACAAATAGAGAAACATGAGTCTGCGCGCATGGAAGGAATATTTTTCCAATGTCTAATCTTTATTATGATTTATTTTAACCATCATTATTTTATTATGATCATTTACCTTCAAAAAAGTGAATTATAAAGTTTAATTTTTTTTATCAAGGGTACTTTGCTCAGATTTCTTCTACCAATCCCAAATTCAGAATTTGGGTGTTACACCGCGCCACCACACCGGCCGCGGGGATGGGGCGGGGGAACGCGCCGGGGCCGCCGAGGCCGGGCCGTGCCACGGCCGGAGTAGGGGACCGCGCGGGCGCGCCATGGCCGGCGAGGCGCGGGCCGCGCGGGCGCGAGGAGGAGGGGGGCGCCGAGCCGGGGCGGGCACGCCGAGACGGCCGCGTCGGGATGGCTGCGCCGAGGCCGCGCGCCGAGGGTGGGTCGTCACGGGCAGGCCGCGCCGGGCGAGGGGCGTGGCGGGCGCGCGCGACGTGGTCGGTCGCGTCGGGCCGAGCAGCGCCATGGCCGGGTCAGGCGCGAGGGAAGAGGGAGGGAGGGGGTCGCGCCGTGGACCGAGGAAGAAGAAGAGGGGGGAGAACCGGGGAGGAGGAAGGGGAGGAGGGCTCACCGCGTGGGGAGGCGAGGGCGCAGGCGGGCGGCGGTTTCCGGGCGACGGGCGAGCTGGGCGGGGGAGACGGGTCGCGCGGGGGTTAGAGGAGAGGGAGAGGGAGAGATTTTGTGGGGGAGAGGGGAGAGTGATAGGTGGGGCCCACAGGGGGAGGCGGCGGCGGCTCCAACCACCACGCGCTCCACGCGCGTGGGGAGCAGGAGGCGAGCTGGGCCCACGGCTGGGCCGCGCGGGGGGAGGCGGGGCAGGCCGCGGCTGGGAGCCGGCTGGGCCGCGGCTAGAAGTCGACCAAAGAGGGGGGAGGGGGAAATTCCCTAATCTATTTATTTCCCTATTTTCCCATTATTCATTTCCCTCTAACCCTCTACTAAGTGCATACTTTATGGAAATCAAGCAAATACTCACAAGGGAAATTGATGCGTGGTTCGACATGATGCAACAACCAAAGAAAATATTTCTAGGGTTTACTATTATCACACGACATAGAGTTTTGGAGATGGGTCAGGTTTAGCGAAAAGAGATGGGAAAGAGAGGTAACGCCCGAATTTAGCTAGTGAAGGAAGAAGAAAAAATTCAACTCCAAAATCTGGGGCGTTACAAACCTATCCCCCTTAAAAGAATCTCGCCCTCGAGATTCAAGGTTGGCTAGCAAAGAGCTCAGGATATTTAGCCATCAGATCATCTTCACGCTCCCAAGTTGCTTCTTCCTCAGAGTGGTGACCCCATCTGACTTTGCACATTCTGATAGTCTTCCTTCGGATGACTCTGTCTGCAGTCTCAAGGATTTGCGTTGGCTTCTCAATGTAGGTCAAATCTTCTTGGACTTCGAGACCCTCCACTGGCAACTGCTCTTCTGGCACACGCAGACACTTTTTCAACTGAGACACATGAAAGACATCATGCACGGCAGACAACTTTTCTGGCAGGCTGAGCTGATAGGCCACTTCTCCACGCCTTGCGAGAATCTGATACGGACCAATATAGCGGGGGGCTAGCTTGCCTTTGACTCCGAATCTTCTGACTCCTCTGATCGGCGAAACTTTCAAATAGACAAAATCTCCAACTTCGAAACTCAGCTCTCTTCTCCTTGTGTCTGCATAACTTCGCTGCCTTGATTGCGCTATCTTTAGGTTCTCCCGAACCATCTTGATGTTCTCTTCAGCTTCAAGCAAAATGTCCGGTCCAAACACTTGCTTTTCTCCAGTCTGATCCATTGCAACGGAGTTCAACAACTCCTTCCATAGAGCGCCTGAAACGGTAACATCTTCAAGCTGGCCTGGTAACTGTTGTTATAGGAGAACTCTGCATAAGGCAACCTCTTGTCCCATTTGGACTGATCTTGCAATGCACAGGCTCTCAACATGTCTTCAAGGATTTGATTGGTTTTTTCGGTCTAACCATCTGTCTGCGGATGATAAGCTGAACTGAAATTTAGATGTGTGCCCAAGGCTTCATGCAACTACTGCCAGAAATGAGAGGTGAACTGCGTTCCTCTGTCTGACACTATCTTCTTTGGCACACCATGAAGACAAACGATCTGAGACATGTACAACTCTGCCAATATTGCACTGTTGTAGTTGGTCTTGACAGGTATAAAGTGGGCTGACTTGGTTAAGCGGTCCACCACTACCCAAATGGAATCGTAGCCGGCTTGAGTGCGAGACAATCGGACTATAAAGCCCATACCGATTTCATCCCATTTCCACTGAGGAATTTGCAATGGTTGCAACAATCCAGCCGGTCTCTGGTGCTCTGCCTTGATCCGTCGACAGCTATCACACATAGCCACATGCTCTGCGATTTCCCTCTAAATTCCGTACCACCAGAATTTCTTCTTCAGATCCTGATACATCTTCTCACTTTCAGGGTGTATCGAGTAAGCTGTCTCATGAGCTTCCTTGAGGATCAATTCCCGAATAGACTGGACATTGGGAACACACAAGCGGTCTTTGAACCATATCACACCTTCTGCATCTTCCCGAAAATCTTTGCCTCTACCATCTAAAATCAGTCGCCGGCTTTCACTGATCTTCTCATCATTCTTCTGTGCTTCTTTGATTTCCCGCTCTAAAGTGGGCTCTAACTCGACTGTTACTCCTTGCTTATTATTCAGAAATCTGAGGCTTAACCTGTCAAACTCTTTGGCCAACTCATAAGGCATCGGATGAGCGGCCATCAGATGGACCTGACTCTTCCTGCTCAAAGCATCTACCACTACGTTCGCCTTGTCTGGATGGTAATGAATCTCCAATTCATAGTCTTTGATCAACTCTAACCATCTTCGTTGCCTCATATTCAGCTCCGACTGAGTGAATATGTACTTCAGACTCTTGTGGTCTGTGTAAACATCACATTTCTGCCCATACAGATAGTGCCTCCATGTCTTTAGTGCGTGAACCACTACTACCAACTCTAGGTCATGGATTGAGTAATTCTTCTCATGAACCTTCAGCTGTCGGGACGAGTAGGCCACAACTCTTCCCTCCTGCATCAACACACATCCCAAACCAGTGTAACAAGCATCGCAATACACCGAAAAGGGCTTGTGCACATCAGGCAAGACTAAGACAAGCGTTGTAGTCAACTTCTCTTTCAGCGCTTCAAAGGCTTCTTGGCATTTCTGGGTCCACTTGAACTCAACTTTGTTGCCTAGCAAAGCTATCATTGGTTTCGCAATCTTCGAGAACCCTTCAATGAATCGCCGATAATATCCGACCATTCCAATGAAGCTCTTGATTCCTCGAGCATCTGTTGGAGCTTTCCAGTTCAGAATGTCTGCCACTTTCTTCGGATCCACAGCCAATCCTTCTTTGTTGATTATGTGACCCAAGAACAGGACTTCATCAATCCAGAACTCACACTTGCTCAACTTTGCATACAACTGGTGCTCTCGCAATCTCTGCAATACCATCCTCAAATGGTCTGCATGCTCTTCTTCGCTTTGAGAATATATCAGAATGTCATCAATAAATACCACCACAAACTTGTCAAGATAATCCATGAATACACTGTTCATCAGAATCATGAAGAAGGCTAGTGCATTTGTTAGACCAAAAGACATCACAGTGAACTCATACAACCCATACTTGGTAATGAATGTCGTCTTCAGAATATCTAAAGGTCGAATCCTGAGCTGGTGATAAACTGACCTCAGATCTATCTTTGAAAACACGCTGGCTCCTCTCAACTGGTCGAACAGATCTTCTATTGTGGGCAAGGGGTACTTGTTCTTGATTGTGACTTCGTTCAGAGCTCGATAATCGATACACATCCTTCTAGTGCCATCTTTCTTCTCCACGAACAGGACAGGGGCAGTCCAAGGCGAGGTGCTTGGCCGGATGTAACCTTTCTTTGACAGCTCATCCATTTGCTTCTTAAGCTCAACCAACTCTGGCCCAGATACTCTGTAAGCTCTCTTAAAGATGGGGGCAGTTCCAGGAAGAAGCTCTATGGCAAACTCAACTTTTTGCTCAGGTGGCATACCTGGTAAGTCCTTGGGAAACACATCTGGGAACTCGAACACAACCTTAATAATCTCTAGTGGGTCTGCTTCACTGCTATCAACAACCATCTGATAACAACTTCCTTTCTTTGGCTCAGGGACTAACTCGGTCACTACTTCCTCTCCTAGTGGGGACATCAACTTGATTGTCCTATTATCACAACTGATAACTGCCTGATACTTATCTAGCCAATTCATCCCTAGGATGACATCTATTCCCTGAGTACCCATTACTATGAGGTTAGCGGGAAACGCTATCCCCCTTATTTCCACACTTACATTCAAGCAAATGCTATCAGCTCGAATTCTACCACCGACTGAGTCAATTTGAATGGGGGTTGACATGGTAGTTATTAGAAGATTATGTCTTTCTACCCATGATGCAGTAATGAATGAATGCATTGCTCCAGTATCAAATAACATTTCTGCAATATGGGAGTCGACTGGAAACATACCTACTATCATGTCGGGGGTTTCCTGAACTACTTCAGCCTCCAAGTGGTTCAGTCTCCCATGGTTATAGCGTGGCTGAGAGCGGTTGCCTGCTCCTGGCTGAGGCGCATTCTGCTTTGCTGGGGCACTGGGGCCTGACTGCTGCTGGCTGCCTTCTTCGGACATTGCATCACCCAATGGCCTTGCTCTCCATAGTGGAAACATGCTCTCTTTCGACCACCTGAACTGGTGCTGCTTGACTGTTCTGCTGGTTCGCTGGGGCAGGAAGACGAGGTGCCTGCTGATTCTGCCTCTGGAATTGACCTCCTCCTGACTGATTGCTCTGGCGATTCTGCTGCTGGTGCTGAGGGTACTTTCTTTGGAACTGCTGCTGCTGAGGTGGACGCTGGTTCTATCTGAACTGCTGAGGTGGATTGCTTGAGAAACGAGGACGATTGCTGCTTCCAGGCTGAGGTCCACTGATCTTACGCTTGCGATCCTCCATCTCTTTGCGCTTCCTCTCTGTCATGATTGCTCTGTCAATCAGGTGCTGAAATGTCGGGAAGGTATGATTCATCAGCTGATACTGCAGAGGGTCGACCAAGCCTCTCACGAAACGATACTGTCGCTTGGCGTCGGTGTTGACATCTTCAGGGGCATAGCGAGACAGCTGCAGAAACCTGTCTCAATACTCACTGACGGACATTGACCCTTGCTTGAGTTCCAGGAACTCCTCCTTCTTCACTGTCATCAGACCTGCAGGAACATGGTACTGACGGAAGTTATCTCTGAATTCTCCCCAGGTGATAGTGTCGGGGTTGGCATGGGTGGCGAGATAAGACTTCCACCAAGACTAAGCTGCTCCTCTCAACAAACGGGGACCATACAGAACTTTCTCCTTGTCATCACACTGAGCGGTATGCAATTCCCGCTCCACAGTATGCAGCCAGTCTTCAGCATCCATGAGGTCAGAAGAGTGAGCGAACACCGGAGGATGACCTCTCATGAATTCAGCATGCTTGTCCCTAGACATCTGAGGCATCTGAGGCTAAGGTGGTGGCTGCTGCTGCTGCTGAATGGCGGTCAGAGTCTGACCAATGGCTTGAACTACCTCAGTCTGCATTAGGAATATCTGCTCAATGGACATCGGGGGCGGGGGTGGCAGCTGTTGTTGCTGGGGTGCCTCATCCTGCGGTGCTGCCTACTCCTGCTGAGGACGCCTTCCTCCTCTACGCCTGTTTTCTGACATCTGCAGAATGCAACCATACATCAGAACTGATCTTGCAAATCTTGCAGCATAAGAAAAGAGTATAGAATTCTCCACAACACTGAACAGATGAACATCTTCACTGATCTCCAACACAGACCAACACAGCTTCTCAGATAAAGAGGAAAGTGGAATGAAAAGGCTTCCCAACTAGATAACTAACTTTATTAACATTTAACAGGTAAACCAAAATGCAGGGGATACCCACACTCTGGTGACAGTCATTACAAAGATCTAACTCCAACATTGTTCATCATAACAAGCATAAAGGCACAGGATAAGCAAACTAACCTGTCTAACTAAGACTAACTAAGAGTAAAACTGAAGCTAAGACTAAGACTAAAACTTCTATATTAAGCATTCATTACAGGACCCAACACTGATGATCTATGGTTCTAAATTTATCTTGGTCCTGCAGTCGGGGTTGCCATAAGACTGATGTCCATGCCGAGGTGAGCGGTACGGGTGCTGAGTCCCGACGGGAGCGAGGGAGCCATCCTCTAGGTGACGATGCTCCGCGCGCTCAGGCCGCAGCTGGGCGATCTCAGCACGAGCCCTACTCAGCTCGTCTAGTGCATGGTCCAGCTCCGTGTTTAGCACGGTGGCTAGGTTGACTATGCTGCTCAACCTAGGATTGTCCTCGCCAACATGTGAGACAATCACACCTCCTGTGCTGCCAGATGGACGACGGGGGTAATACCTCAGGTTGAGACCATCAGCTACCCCACCGAGAATTGAGCAGTAGTGCGAAAGCGCACGCCGTGCGGCATCTTGCATGGCTGCCTTAGCTGAGTCCCGCTCAGAGATAGAGTAGTGCTCTGAGCAGATCTCTGCACCCCGGAGACTGTTCTCTGGACGGCGCACCAAGCAGGTCGCCTCCCAGCGGTGCGAATAGACCCCGTGACTGTGCTGGAAGACCACACAGCGATACTCGATAGACCAAATACGTCGGTCGAGTGCCCGACGTAGCAGGGTGTCGAGCGCATTGTGGAAGTGACACCCGCGAGCAGCGTCGCGAGTGATGGGTCAGGCAACCCATCCTTCCAACTCCTGGACGGCGGAAAGGTCGGTGCTGAAGCTCTAGCTGTCATCGCCACCTCCATCGTCTAGGTCTCCTCCAGCAGCTACTCTAGGGGCTGGGGCGCTCAGTGGTGGTGCAGGGGGCGCCTCTAGTGGGAGCACAGGGGAACAGCTCCTCACGGACTCTATCTCCTGCTGAAGCGAGAAAGAAGAGCCCTGCTGCTCCTGCTCCTGTCGTCGACGCTCCTGCTCCTCATGCAGGTGGCGGTGTAGCCTCTTCAAATGGTTGGACTGACCGGTCACTAGACGGCGAAGCGGACGCTCCACGAGACGGGAGGGTAAGAAGGGGATGATAGACTTCCGTGCAGTGTGTCTAAGACGAGCCATCTACAAAAGACACCGCAAGCATAAGAGTGAGAACAGAACTAATATGACCAGCAAGTAATAAACCATAAATAAAATCAGGAATTAGAGTAAACAACAAGATTTTTAGCAAGGTATAATATATAGTAGAACATAGGTTTGGTCGATATGACCAACTTTTGAAAGGATATCAAAGTCAAGGTGAGATTAGGGGTCTATAATCCTTAGAACGACCATTCTACTCTAGGTTAGCGGTCCTACAGTCAGCACGGCTCTGATACCACCTATGTCACACCCGGTTTTAGAAGACAAACCGAATGCGAACCATGTACGTGTCAGGATCAGCAATTCACGTACACAGCAGTTACATAAATGGACATCATCACACAGTGCTCAAATAATACCATAAAAGGGGTAATAATAGTCAATTACATCATATGTCTGAGACATCCACATAGTCTTTACAATAATCAAAGTGTGAAAAAGAAACGTAGATACACGCGGCCTTCACAGGCAGCCGACTGGGGGTTGCCGCTAACCCACGCCTAGAACTCGTCGTAATCTTGGAACTCCTGGAAGTCTCCTTCCACGGCTTCATCTTCTCCTGAGTAGTGGTTGCAATGCTGACAACCTGGGGAGGGGGGTTTGGTGTGTAGAGCAAGGATGAGTACACATCAACATACTCAGCAAGTGTCCTGTTTGGCTGTAGTGGACTAGCTTTATGTGGGGGGTAAGTCAAGTCGTTTCTTTTAGTTGGTCAGATTATTATTACTAGTAGAGAAAGCCAAGTTTTAGAATTAACCCACGTTATTAACCCAAACGTACCCTTTCCAAACGGAAAGAGTACCACTTACCATCACCAGAGTCAATACCAAAACCACCATTCTCATTGCCACCTGTAGTCCGAACATCTCTGATCAAGTGCCACTAATCAATGGAGCTCTCTTGGTCGCTCATAACTGCGAGCACGACTGATATATCAGTTTTCAAACACTCTGCAGAGGTTGCGCACTTTAACCACAAGCCGTGATTCCCTTTATGCCCGGAGATCATGACTCTCCATTGATCACTACCAAGGTGACCCAGCAGGGTATCACTACCTAGCCGAAAGTCGCCTAGAGGGGGGGGTGAATAGGGCGAAACTGAAATTTACAAATATAAACACAACTACAAGCCGGGTTAGCGTTAGAAATATAATAGAGTCCGCGAGAGAGGGTGCAAAACAAATCACAAGCGAATAATGAAGTGAGACACGCGGATTTGTTTTACCGAGGTTCGGTTCTCTCAAACCTACTCCCCGTTGAGGAGGCCACAAAGGTCGGGTCTCTTTCAACCCTTACCCTCTCTCAAACGGTCCCTCGGACCGAGTGAGCTTTCTCTTCTCAATCACTTGGAACACAAAGTTCCTACAAGGACCACCACAAGATTGGTGTCTCTTGCCTCAATTACAAGTGAGTTTGATCGCAAGAAAGAATCAAGAAAGAAGAAAGCAATCCAAGCGCAAGAGCTCGAAAGAACACAAGCAAATCTCTCTCACTAATCACTAGGGCATTGTGTGGAGTTTGGAGAGGATTTGATCACTTTGGTGTGTCTAGAATTGAATGCTAGAGCTCTTGTAAGTAGTTGAGAAGTGGAAAACTTGGATGACTTGAATGTGGGGTGGTTGGGGGTATTTATAGCCCCAACCACCAAACTAGCCGTTTGGTGCAGGCTGGCTATCGAGTGGTGCACCGGACAGTCCGGTGCACACCGGACAGTCCGGTGCGCACCAAAGCCGTTGGGTTCCGACCGTTGGAGCTCTGTCTTCTAGGCCCGCCTGGATGTCCGGTGGCGCACCGGACATGTACTGTAGGGTGTCCGGTGCGCCAGCATGGGCGTGCCTGACCTCTGCGCGCGCTGGCGCGCAATAAATGCGCTGCAGGTAGCCATTGGCGCCTGAAGTAGCCGTTGCCCCGCAGTTACACCGGACAGTCCGGTGTACACCGGACAGTCCGGTGAATTATAGCGGAGCGACTGAAATGAATTCCCGAGGCTGGCGAGTTCCTGAGGCCGCTCTTCCTTGGAGCACCGGACATGTCCGGTGTACACCGGACAGTCCGGTGAATTATAGTGAAGTTGCCTCTGGAATTTCCCGAAGGCGACGAGTTTGAGCTGGAGTCCTCTGGTGCACCGGACATGTCCGGTGGCACACCGGACAGTCCGGTGTGCCAGACCAGAGGTGCCTTCGGTTGTCCCTTTACTCTTTTGTTGAACCCAATACTTGGTCTTTTCATTGGCTAAGTGTGAACCTTTGGCACCTGTATAACTTATACACTAGAGCAAACTAGTTAGTCCAATTATTTGTGTTGGTCAATTCAACCACCAAAATTAATTAGGGACTAGGTGTAAGCCTAATTCCCTTTCAATCTCCCCCTTTTTGGTGATTGATGCCAACACAAGCCAAAGCAAATATAAAAGTGCATAATTGAACTAGTTTGCATAATGTAAGTGCAAAGGTTGCTTGGAATTGAGCCAATAAATGTTACTTACTAGATATGCATGGATTGTTTCTTTATTATTAACATTTTGGACCACGCTTGCACCACAAGTTTTGTTTTTGCAAATTCTTTTGCAAATTCTTTTCAAAGTCATTTTGCAAGATAGTCAAAGGTAAATGAATAAGATTTTTGAAAAGCATTTGTAAGCCCCCGGATGCATAAACCTACAAAACAATTTTAGTTCTTGACTTTAGGTACCCAAACGGTTTTGGGTCCTTTGGCATTAGAAACAAGAACTTTGGGTACCCAAACACAAGTCTTGGAGCCCTTATGTTTTCCCCCAACAAACTTGGCAACTACCTTGCCGGATTTGTTAGTAAGCACATATGATGCATCAAAAGTTTTGAATGAAATATCATGCTCATTTGATGCACTAGGAGTTTTCTTTCTAGGCGACATAGCACGGGTTGGTTGCCTAGAGCTAGATGTCTCACCCTTATACATAAAAGCATGATTAGGGCCAGAGTGAGACTTCCTAGAATGAGTTCTCCTAATTTTGCTCTCAGGAGAACCGGCAGGGTATAAAATGTAACCCTCGTTATCCTGAGGCATGGGAGCCTTGCCCTTTACAAAATTTGACAATCTTTTAGGAGGGGCACTAAGTTTGACATTGTCTCCCCTTTGGTAGCCAATGCCATCCTTGATGCCAGGGCGTCTCCCATTATAGAGCATTCTTCTAGCAAATTTAAACTTTTCATTTTCTAAGTTATGCTCGGCAATTTTAGCATCTAATATTGCTATATAATCATTTTGTTGTTTAATTAAAGCCATGTGATCATGAATAGCATTGATATCAACATCTCTACATCTAGTACAAATAGAAGTGAGCTCAACGGTAGATGTAGAGGGTTTGCAAGATTTTAATTCTATAACCTTAGCATGCAACATATCATTCTTAGTTCTAAGGTCGGAAATAGTAGTATTGCAAACATCAAAATCTTTAGCCTTAGCAATTAACTTTTCATTTTCAATCCTAAGGCTATCAAGAGAAATATTCAATTCATCAATCCTAGCAAGCAAATCAACATTATCATTTCTAGGATTTGAAATTGAATCAATACAAACATGGGAATCAACCTTAGCAATTAATTTAGCATTTTCATTTCTAAGGTTGTCAATGGTCTCATGGCAAGTACTTAGCTCACTAGATAGTTTTTGACATTTTTCTATTTCTAGAGCATAGGCATTTTTAACCTTAACATGCTTTTTATTTTCCTTGATTAGGAAGTCCTCTTGGGAGTCCAAGAGATCATCCTTTTCATGGATGGCACTAATTAGCTCATTTAGTTTTTCCTTTTGTTGCATGTTTAGGTCGGCAAAAAGGGTACGCAAATTGTTTTCCTCATCACTAGCATTATCATCACTAGAGGATTCATATTTAGTGGAGGATTTAGATTTAACCTTCTTCCTTTTGCCGTCCTTGGCCATGAGGCACTTGTGGCCGACGTTGGGGAAGAGAAGTCCCTTGGTGACGGCGATGTTGGCGGCGTCCTCGTCGGAGGAGGAGGAGTCGGTGGAGCTCTCGTCCGAGTCCCACTCCCGGCAAACATGGGCATCGCCGCCCTTCTTCTTGTAGTACCTCTTCTTTTCTCTCCTCTTGCCCTTCTTGTCGTTATCCCTGTCACTGTCACTTGATAAAGGACATTTAGCAATAAAGTGACCGGGCTTACCACACTTGTAGCAAACCTTCTTGGAACGGGATTTGTAATCCTTCCCCTTCCGTTGCTTGAGGATTTGGCGAAAGCTTTTGATGATTAAAGCCATCTCCTCATTGTCGAGCTTGGAGGCGTCAATTGGTTGTCTACTCGGTGTAGACTCCTCCTTCTTCTCCTCCGTCGCCTTAAATGCCACCGGTTGTGCTTCGGACGTGGAGGGTTCGTCAAGCTCGTTGATCTTCTTTGATCCTTTAATCATACATTCAAAGCTCACAAAATTCCCGATTACTTCCTCGGGAGTCATTAGTGTATATCTTGGGTTACCACGAATTAATTGTACTTGAGTAGGGTTAAGGAAAATAAGAGATCTTAGAATAACCTTAACCACCTCGTGGTCGTCCCACTTCTTGCTCCCGAGGTTGCGCACTTGGTTCACCAAGGTTTTAAGCCGGTTGTACATATCTTGTGGCTCCTCCCCTTGGCGAAGACAAAAACGACCGAGCTCCCCCTCGATCGTTTCCCGCTTTGTGATCTTGGTGAGTTCATCACCCTCGTGCGCGGTCTTGAGTAGGTCCCAAATCTCCTTTGCATTCTTCAACCCTTGCATCTTGTTGTATTCCTCCTTACTTAGAGAGGCGAGGAGTATGGTTGTAGCTTGAGAGTTGAAGTGCTCGATTTGGGCCACTTCGTCCGTATCATAGTCTTCATCCCCTACGGATGGTACCTGTGCTCCAAACTCAACAACATTCCATATAATTTTGTGGAGTGAGGTTAGATGAAATTTCATTAAATCACTCCACCTAGCATAATCTTCGCCATCAAAGGTTGGCGGTTTGCCTAATGGGACGGAAAGTAATGGAGTAGGTCTAGATGTACGAGGATAGTGTAAGGGGATCTTACTAAACTTCTTGCGCTCTTGGCGCTTAGAAGTTACGGACGGCGCATCGGAGTCGGAGGTCGATGTTGATGAAGTATCGGTCTCGTAGTAGACCACTTTCCTCATCCTCTTGTGCTTGTCGCCTTTCCGATGCGACTTGTGGGAAGAAGATTTTTCCTTCTTCTCTTTGTGGTGAGAAGAAGAAGATCTTTTCTCCTTCCGTTTGGAGGAGTCCTTCTTCTTCTCCTTCCTCTTGGTGCGGGACTCTTCCGATGAAGTGCTCCCATGGCTCGTAGTGGGCTTGTCGCCGGTCTCCATCTCCCTCTTGGTGTGATCTCCCGACATCACTTCGAGCGGTTAGGCTCTAATGAAGTATCGGGCTCTGATACCAATTGAAAGTCGCCTAGAGGGAGGGTGAATAGGGCGAAACTGAAATTTACAAATATAAACACAACTACAAGTCGGGTTAGCGTTAGAAATATAATAGAGTCCGCGAGAGAGGGTGCAAAACAAATCGCAAGCGAATAATGAAGTGAGACACACGGATTTGTTTTACCGAGGTTCGGTTCTCTCAAACCTACTCCCCGTTGAGGAGGCCAAAAAGGCTGGGTCTCTTTCAACCCTTACCCTCTCTCAAACGGTCCCTCGGACCGAGTGAGCTTTCTCTTCTCAATCACTTGGAACACAAAGTTCCTACAAGGACCACCACAAGATTGGTGTCTCTTGCCTAAATTACAAGTGAGTTTGATCGCAAGAAAGAATCAAGAAAGAAGAAAGCAATCCAAGCGCAAGAGCTCGAAAGAACACAAGCAAATCTCTCTCACTAATCACTAGGGCGTTGTGTGGAGTTTGGAGAGGATTTGATCACTTTGGTGTGTCTAGAATTGAATGCTAGAGCTCTTGTAAGTAGTTGAGAAGTGGAAAACTTGGATGACTTGAATGTGGGGTGGTTGGGGGTATTTATAGCCCCGACCACCAAACTAGCCGTTTGGTGCAGGCTGGCTGTCGAGTGGTGCACCGGACAGTCCGGTGCACACCGGACAGTCCGGTGCGCACCAAAGCCGTTGGGTTCCGACCGTTGGAGCTCTGTCTTCTGGGCCCGCCTGGATGTCCGGTGGCGCACCGGACATGTACTGTAGGGTGTCCGGTGCGCCAGCATGGGCGTGCCTGACCTCTGCGCGCGCTGGCGCGTAATAAATGTGCTGCAGGTAGCCGTTGGCGCCTGAAGTAGCCGTTGCCCCGCAGTTACACCGGACAGTCCGGTGTACACCGGACAGTCCGGTGAATTATAGCGGAGCGGCTGAAATGAATTCCCGAGGCCGGCGAGTTCCTGAGGCCGCTCTTCCTTGGAGCACCGGACATGTCCGGTGTACACCGGACAGTCCGGTGAATTATAGTGAAGTTGCCTCTGGAATTTCCCGAAGGCGACGAGTTTGAGCTAGAGTCCTCTGGTGCACCGGACATGTCCGGTGGCACACCGGACAGTCCGGTGTGCCAGACCAGAGGTGCCTTCGGTTGTCCCTTTGCTCTTTTGTTGAACCCAATACTTGGTCTTTTCATTGGCTAAGTGTGAACCTTTGGCACCTGTATAACTTATACACTAGAGCAAACTAGTTAGTCCAATTATTTGTGTTGGGCAATTAAACCACCAAAATTAATTAGGGACTAGGTGTAAGCCTAATTCCCTTTCAATCTCCCCCTTTTTGGTGATTGATGCCAACACAAGCCAAAGCAAATATAAAAGTGCATAATTGAACTAGTTTGCATAATGTAAGTGCGAAGGTTGCTTGGAATTGAGCCAATAAATGTTACTTACTAGATATGCATGGATTGTTTCTTTATTATTAACATTTTGGACCACGCTTGCACCACAAGTTTTGTTTTTGCAAATTCTTTTGTAAATTCTTTTCAAAGTCATTTTGCAAGATAGTCAAAGGTAAATGAATAAGATTTTTGAAAAGCATTTGTAAGATTGAAAATTTTCTCCACTTGTTTCAAATGCTTTTCCTTTGACTAAACAAAACTCCCCCTCAAATAAATTCTCCTCTTAGTGTTCAAGAGGGTTTTAAGATATTAAGTTTTGAAAATACTACTTGCTCCCCCTTTAGAACACAAAGAGATACCAATTTGAAATTTACCAATTGAAAATCATTAATTTTTAAAAATTAGGGTGGTGGTGCGGTCCTTTTGCTTTGGGCCAATACTTTCTCCCCCTTTGGCATGAATCGCCAAAAACGGATACTTGGAATGAAATATAGGCCCTACTCTAACTACTTTCTCCCCTTTGGCAAATAAAACATATGAGTGAAGATTATACCAAAGATGGAGAATGATGTGGAGCGACGGCGAAGGGTGAGTAGTAGAGTGGAGTGGAAGCCTTTGTTTTCGCCGAAGACTCCAATTCCCTTTCAATATACCTATGACTTGGTTTGAAATATACTAAAAACACATTAGTCATAGCATATATAAAAGAGACATGATCAAAGGTATACTTATGAGCTATGTGTGCAAGTTTAGCAAAAGAAGTTCCTAGAATCAAGAATATTGAGCTCATGCCTAAGTTTGGTAAAAGATTGTTCATCAAGTGGCTTGGTAAAGATATCAGCTAATTGATCTTTAGTGTTAATGTATGAAATCTCGATATCCCCCTTTTGTTGGTGATCCCTAAGAAAATGATACCGAATGGCTATGTGTTTAGTGCGGCTATGCTCAACGGGATTATCCGCCATGCGGATTGCACTCTCATTATCACATAGAAGAGGAACTTTGGTTAGTTTGTAACCGTAGTCTCGCAGGGTTTGCCTCATCCAAAGCAATTGCGCGCAACAGTGACCTGCGGCAATATACTCGGCTTCGGCGGTAGAAAGAGCGACCGAATTTTGCTTCTTTGAAGCCCAAGACACCAAGGATCTTCCCAAGAACTGGCAAGTCCCCGATGTGCTCTTTCTATTGATTTTGCACCCCACCCAATCGGCATCCGAATAACCAATCAAATCAAATGTGGATCCCCGAGGGTACCAAAGCCCAAACTTAGGTGTATAAGCCAAATATCTCAAGATTCGTTTTACGGCCGTAAGGTGTGATTCCTTAGGGTCGGCTTGGAATCTTGCACACATACAAACGGAAAGCATGATGTCCGGTCAAGATGCACATAAATAAAGCAATGAACCAATCATCGACCGGTATACCTTTTGATCGACGGATTTACCTCCCGTGTCGAGGTCGAGATGCCCATTGGTTCCCATGGGTGTCTTGATGGGCTTGGCATCCTTCATTCCAAACTTGGTTAGAATGTCTTGAGTGTACTTCGTTTGGCTAATAAAGGTGCCCTCTTGGAGTTGCTTGACTTGGAATCCTAGAAAATATTTCAACTCCCCCATCATAGGCATCTCGAATTTCTGTGTCATGCACTACCGGAATCAGAGCCTTTGCCGAGTGCCGGACGCTTTGCCGAGTGCCTTTTCTCGGGCACTCGGCAAAGACGGCTTTGCCGAGAGCCGCACTCGGCAAAGCTTGGCTCTCGGTAACGAGCGTCTTTACCGAGCGTAGGACACTCGGTACAGGTCCACACTCGGCAAATCCATGTTTGCCGAGTGTCAAACACTCGGCAAATGGGGCTCTCGGCAAAGGGCCGTCAGCGGCCGTCCCAAAGCTGACGGCCGTCAGTCTTTGCCGAGTGCCAACAGTCGGCTCTCGGCAAAGATGCTTCTTTGCCGAGTGCCGCGCATCTGGCACTCGGCAAAGGATGATTTACCGAGTGTCTTATCCAGACACTCGGCAAAGTATATTTTTATTTTTTTGATTTTGTCTCCCAAACTTTTTGTGTTATGTTCCTACACTATGTAGACCTACATGTATCATTTGTGGACAATTATAACATAGTTTTCAATCGTTAGTAGATTTAGTTCGTTTTTTGAAATTCTTCGGAAAATTCAAATTTGAACTGCAGGTCACTCGAAACTTGGAAAACCGTGCATGCAAAAATGATATTCATGTTACTTATCATAAGTTACGACCGATTTCAGAAGCGTACCGGAAACTTCGAGCAACATGCTCACTAAACATGGCCGTGAACTTGGCATCCACATGTTTAAAAATTGTATAAAACACAAACAAAGTCAGAAAATCATGAAACTTGTCCCCGTGTCATGATATCATATGTATAGGCTATGATAAAAATTTTAGAGTATTTGGAGAAAGTTGTGAGACACTATCTGTAGAAACCTTCTAGATTCACATTGAAACTCTATGATTTCATGTGTAGTCCTCTTAGGTTTCTACACATAGTGTCTCACAACTTTCTCCAAACATTCTAAAATTTTTATCACAGCCTGTACATATGATATCATGACACGTGGACAAGTTTCATGATTTTCTGACTTTGTTTGTGTTTTATACAATTTTTAAACATGTGGATGCCAAGTTCACGGCCATGTTTAGTGAGCATGTTGCTCGAAGTTTCCGGTCCGCTCCTGGAATCGGTCGTAACTTATGCTAAGTAACATGAATATCATTTTTGCATGCACGGTTTTCCAAGTTTCGAGTGACCTGCAGTTCAAATCTAAATTTTCCGAAGAAATTCAAATAAACGAACTAAATCTACTAACGATTGAATACTCTGTTAAAATTGTCCACAAATGATACATGTAGGTCTACATAGTGTAGGAACATACCACAAAAATTTTGAGAGACAAAATCAAAAAAATAAAAATATACTTTGCCGAGTGTCTAATGGTTGACACTCGGCAAAGTATGCTTTGCCGACTGTCCCCAGGTTGACACTCGGCAAAGATGTGTAAGTTCATCTTTGCCGAGTGTCAGATGGCAGACGCTCGGCAAAGGATCCTTTGCCGAGTGCCACCGATCTGGCACTCGGCAAAGTTTATTTTAAAAATTAAAAAAAAACTTTGCCGAGTGCCAGATCACGGGCACTCGGCAAAGTAGGCGAATATACTTCGCCCGCACCCTTCTTCCTCCTTTCTTTCTCTGCTCTCGCTAACTCGCGCCGCCGCCGCCTCCCTGCGCTACCGCCGCCGCCCCGCACCGTCGCCGGCTCGCCGCCCCACCGCGCCGCGCCCTCGCCGGACGCCCGCGCCCGCCCTCGCCGGCCCTCGCCAGCCGCGGCCGCCCGCGCCCGCCTTCGCCGTCGCCGGCCCTCGCCAGCCGCGGTCGCCTGCGCCCGCCCTCGCCGGCCCTCGCCGGCCCTCGCCCGCCTTCGCCGTCGCCGGCCCTCGCCAGCCGCGGTCGCCCGCGCCCGTCGCGCCCGTGCCCTCGCTCGCCGCCGCGCCGCCGCGACGCCGTCGCGCCCATGCCCTCGCTCGCCCACGCCGCGCGCGCTCACGCTCGCCCACGCTCGCCCGCGCCCACGCTCGCCCGCGCTCGCGCCCACACTCTCCCGCGCCCACGCTTGCCCGTGCTCGCGCCCACGCCGCCGCGCCCACGCCCACGCCGCGCTCGCCCCGCCCAGGCCCGCGCTCGTCGTGCCGTGCCCGCCGTGCCCGCCCTCGCGCTCGCCGCAGTCGCGCCCGCCGTGCCCTCGCCCGCCAGGCGCCTCGCCCGCGACCCGTCGTCTCGACCGTGCCGAAACCTCTAAGGTGATTACTTGATTTATGTTATACGTGTATGATTTATATGAAATGATTAGTTTTAGTATTGTGGATTGCCGGCCATCGTGCCGTTGAATTATGCGTGGATGTCAGCCATCGTGCTGATAGTTTTATTTGCAGGATTTTGAAACCTCCCCGTGCAGGGGAGGTGCTGCCGAAATTTTCTGTTGCTAGGCTTTTGTATTAACAGACTTGTGTTTCTTTTTTACAGAGAAGATACTTGTCTTCCTAGCCGCTGCGGGTCTCCCTGCACCGCGTCCCGTCGCCACTGCACCGACCCGCCACAGCCCCACCAGCCTGACTCCACCGCCACCCTAGGTATAACCTCTACATCCGCATCATGGTCGTAGATCACCTAACCCAGTTAGGCGTCTCCCGTTCGAAAGTGATACGGTGTAGATATGCAGATCTTTGCATATCTACAAATGTATCAGTTTCGAATTGTCCACGTTTTTTGGACAGCCCGCGGTTGCGTAGATGGTGTTAGTTTCCATGCTCTACTCCGGTCCGAGAAAGAGTTTCGGCGTCACCTCCCTGTTGTTCTCCGGACAGTACACTCTCCCTGCCAGGACGTGTATCCGGAGAACAGCGGGGAGGTGCTGCCGAAATTCTATCTCGGATCGGAGTAGAGCATGGAAACTAACTCCATCTACGCAACCGCGGGTGGGATTAGGACCTATACTCACCTATTAGAAGGTAGGAACGTAGTGTACATGCATTACATGTCTATATTAAACTATACTCGGTTATATATGTTAGAGGATGGAGGACCGTGAGTGGATGTACACGGGCCGCGTTCGACGTAATGATGTCACCCCAGAATGGATTAGGAAGACCGATGCTTTCGTGGAACGGGCATATGGCGAAGCTGCTAAAGGAGCTAGCCTAGTCCCTTGTCCGTGCAGCAAATGTGACAACCGGAAAAGAAAACCAAAGAAGGCCATGGTAGAACATATTTGGAAGAATGGATTTACGCCGGACTATACTCGGTGGATCTTCCATGGTGAAGCGCATCGCACGAGAGAGGAGGTGGTGAGACAACGCGTCGAGGATTACGATGCTGATGCCGGGGTAGCGGACATGTTGAACGACTATCACGAGGCACAGTTCGCCGAAGGACGTACGGAGGACGAGCCAGAGGCGACCGCAAAGGCATTCTACGACATGTTTGACGCGGCACAGAAACCCCTTCACGGCAAGACAAAGGTTTCTCAACTGGATGCCATTGGGCGTATAATGGCGTTCAAGTCGCAGTATAGCATGAGTCGAGACGCCTTCGATGGTTTGTTGACAGTTATTGGCAGCCTGCTTCCGGAGGATCACGTTCTGCCAAAGAGCATGTACGAGGCATAGAAACTCCTTCGTGCACTCAAGATGACGTATGAGCAGATACATGCTTGTCCGAAGGGCTGCGTCCTATTTAGGAAAGAACACACTGAGGCAAAGTACTGTCCGAAGTGTAAATCGTCTAGGTTCATGGAGGTAGACTCTGGTGATGGACAGAAGAGGCAGCTCGACATCCCCGTGACAATCCTACGCCACCTTCCGTTCATACCGAGGATCCAGCGTCTATACATGACAGAGGAATCCGCGAAACAGATGACATGGCACAAAAAAGGCAAACGATACAATCCTGACAAGATGGTTCACGCATCCGATGGTGAAGCATGGACCCACTTTGATGCCATTCACCATGAGAAAGCCAAAGAGGCTCGACATGTTCGTGTTGCGCTGGCCACAGATGGGTTCAATCCCTATGGAATGACCGCTGCCCCATACACATGTTGGCCCGTGTTCGTTATCCCCATCAATCTCCCCCCCGGCGTATGCTTTCAAAGACAGAACATATTCGTGTCGTTGATAATTCCTGGACACCCGGGGAATAAAATGGGCGTGTACATGGAGCCTTTGATTGATGAATTGGTCCGTGCTTGGGAGGAAGGGGTATGGACGTACGACCGAGCTACGAAGACAAACTTCAAAATGCATGTTTGGTACCAGTACTCCATGCATGACTTTCCGGCGTATGGGCTATTTTGCGCCTGGTGTGTTCACGGTAAGTTCCCATGCCCAGTTTGCAAGGAAGCTCTTAGGTTCATTTGGTTGAAGAAGGGTGGCAAATATTCGTCATTCGATAAACATCGACAATTTCTCCCTCCTGACCATGCATTCCGACAAGACATCAAGAACTTTACGAAAGGTGTCGTGGTGACAGACCGCCCACCTGCAATGATGACTGGTGCCGAAGTTCGCGAACAGATAGATGGTCTCGTGGCCAACCCAGAAGGTGGTTTTGTGGGATATGGTGAGCAACATATGTGGACACATAAGTCGGGCTTGACTCGGCTCCCCTATTATGATGACCTGGTCCTTCCACACAACATTGACGTGATGCACACTGAAAAGAATGTCGCCGAGGCACTTTGGGCGACAATTATGGAGATTCCTGATAAGTCAAAGGATAACGTAAAGGCAAGAGTGGATCTGGCAGAGTTATGTGATAGACCAAACCAAGAGATGAAGCCGCCTAGTGGTGGTAAGACATGGAGAAGGCCTAAGGCCGATTTCGTCCTGAGCAGGGCCCAGAGGAAGGAAGTACTACAGTGGATCAAGATGTTAATGTTCCCTGATGGGTATGCAGCTAACCTTAGTATGGGCGGTGGGACGAGGACGAGGAGGGGGAGGGGGAGGGGGAGGAGGAGCACCCGTAGGACGGAGGAGGAGGCGCAGCAGGACGACGCCGTACAGCAGCAGGTGGAGCAGCAAGCCGCTGTCGATGCGGCACAGCAGGACGACGACGATGCGGCGCAGCAGGACGACGACGACGACGACGCCGCTCAGCAGGACGTCTCAGGTTCTGGCTCCTCAGGTTCGAGGAGTATCTACCTGCGAGGTCCCGCGAGCATACCTAAGCGACCCATACTTCGTGACAGACGTCCGCTCATACGACCCGATGGAGAGAGGTAGGTAACTTTAGATGTTGTTGCTGCTTTTTCATATTATATGTTCAAATTAATAATAGAAACTAATACTTCATCTTAATCACTTGGACAGGTCTTGGATGGTTTTGGAGACTGCAGGGGGTCACGGCCGCAACCCCAATGGCATCCTCGGCCTTCTATGCCGGGAACACTTCCCTGGACTTGTCGAGTACGCCGGAGTGACGAGCCCAGCATACACCTTCGACCACTACGCCGTCGCCCCCGATGCAGTAGATCGGGACGGCAGACAATTCAACAACAAGGCAGAGCGGGTCAAGCAAGAGCTGTGGGTAAGTCTTCCTCGCACTATATTGTTTAATAAGTCGCATTTGTTGCATATTCTTTAAATAATGTATGGATACATCGTCTTTGTATGTAGGATTTCTTCAGGTGCGATGCTGGATACGAGGCCAGGGCGGATGTGGTGTCTACGACGTGCTGTAAGAAGCTCGTCGTGGACATGCACTACGAGGCGCGCATCCAGGCCATCGTCACTTACCACGGCTCCGTCCTTGGGGAGAAGGTGAACAAGAAGGACGCCCGAACCATGTCATTGACTGCGGACCAGTACTTGCAGGTAAATACAAAACTTTATTATTGGTACTAAATATGCTTATTCTTATCTTCTGATATGCGGTGTACTTATATTTTTTTAGATGATTCCTCATTGGTGCGCCGCGCATCCTGAGTGCTGGGAGAAGATGGTGCAGAGGTGGTGCTCGTCTGAGTGGGACGAGGCGCACAACGCTAGCCGGGAACGGCGTTTGCTGATGCAAGGTCCCTCCCACCATCAAGGCAGCCGCAGCCTGGGCAAATACGCGGAAGCATGGGTACGCGCTCTTTTTTATTTAGGTATATAACTTTCGATTAGACATGATTTCTAACCATATCGTTGGTTTTCTCGCAGTCGGCGGCACATGGTGGCGCGCCTTGCTCCACGTTCTCGGCATATGCCATGGCCCACAAGGGGAAGGCGACGTCCGACGTCACCTACAACCCGGATGACGGGCCCGAGGCGTACACCAACCCCGCCATCCACAGCCGACTCAGTGAGTACACCGCAATGGCCAAGGAGGTCCATGGGCCAGATTACGATCCGAGGACCGAGGACATCGACGGAGATGTCCTCATGAGGGTCGGAGGAGGCAAGAGGCATGGGCGGTACTGGATTGCCGACGGGGCAATCGACTCGTCCTCCACTCCCACTCTCTCTCAGGTGCGAGCAAGGAGCACGAGCGCGAGCCCAGCCATACGACCTCGGCAGGACACCTCACAGCATCGTATCCAGCAACTCCAGGTTATTCCTTATCTATTCATCGTTCATTAATTTTTATATATCTTCTCTTTGCATTATCGTAACATTAGGGCGAAATATTACAGACTCAGCTAGATGATGAGAGGAGGCAACGTGAGGAGCTGGAGAAGAGGATGGCGGAGATGTTCGCGTACATGCAGAGCCTTGGCGCCGCACAGGGTCATGCTCCACCACCTCCGTTGTTCCCTGCAACTGACCCTGCTGAGTTCACTACTCCTGTGAGTATCAAAATTTTAGTACTGCATGATATATATTCATATGTTCTCACACATACAATCTACTCTCTATGCAGGGTCAATCGGCGGCGTCGAACAACCCTCATGCTTCGTCCAGCCCTTCGCCGAACCAGTCCAGATGCCCACCTCGTTGATGATCCAGACTTGGTCTTGTGAGTGTTGGTGATGTTTGGCTAGACTTGGTCTTGTGAGATACTTGGTGATGTTAGTGATGATCCAGACTTATATCTGTTTTGTGATGATCCAAACTTATATTTGTGAGTGTTGGTGATGTTAGTTATACTTGGTCTTGTGAGATACTTAATGAGACTTATGTGCTGTGAAACCTGATTTATGTGGTGATATTTGTGATATATATGGTGTTGATGATAAATGTGTTGATTCTGTGATGCGAATGATATATAATGTGATGTGAATGATATATATCTTTTGTTTGTTTGGATGGAACAGCAAAAACAAATAAAAAAGGGACATCCTGGTCACTTTGCCGAGTGTAACACTCGGTAAAGGTCGCTTTGCCGAGTGCTATGACCATGGCACTCGGCAAAGAAGGAAACCTGGGAACCGGTAAAGCCATCTTTGCCGAGTGCTGACCATGGCACTCGGCAAAGAAGGAAACCTGGGAACCGGCAAAGATGTCTTTGCCGAGTGCCGTTGCCAAGGCACTCGGCAAAGGGACTGGCAAAGGGGCCCACTGGAGGGTTCTTTGCCGAGTGCCAGTCCACCAGACACTCGGCAAAGAAACCTCCTTTGCCGAGTGCCTACTAGGGCTCTCGGCACAGAGACTGGCTGTGGGGTCCACTAGACCAGTCTTTGCCGAGTGTCGCCGTTGGCACTCGGTAAAGGATCCGTCACCGTCACTTGGCGCCGTGACGGTGACTTTTCTTTGCCGAGTGCCAAATGGCACTCGGCAAAGTCTTTGCCGAGTGCCCGACAAAAAGTACTCGGCAAAGAAGCTGTTGCCGATGTACAGTTCGCCGAGCGTTCTTTGCCGAGTGTTACACTCGGCAAAGGCTTTGCCGAGTGTAAAATAGCCTTTGCCGTGTGTTTAGAACACACGGCAAAGAAGCTGATTCCGGTAGTGATGATCCTACTAAATTCTTCACAAGTAGATTCGTTAGTAGACCCAAATATGATATCATCAACATAAATTTGGCATACAAACAAATCATTGTCAAGAGTTTTAGTGAATAAAGTAGGATCGGCCTTGCCGACTTTGAAGCCATTTGCAATAAGGAAGTCTCTAAGGCATTCATACCATGCTCTTGGGGCTTGCTTGAGCCCATAAAGCGCCTTAGAGAGCTTATAGACATGATTAGGATACTCACTGTCTTCAAAGCCGGGAGGTTGCTCAACATAGACCTCCTCCTTGATTGGTCCATTGAGGAAGGCACTCTTCACGTCCATTTGATAAAGCTTGAAGCCATGGTAAGTAGCATAGGCTAATAATATGCGAATGGACTCAAGCCTAGCTACGGGTGCATAGATTTCACCAAAATCCAAACCTTCGACTTGTGAATACCCCTTGGCCATGAGTCGAGCTTTGTTCCTTGTCACCACACCATGCTCGTCTTGTTTGTTGCGGAAGACCCACTTGGTTCCTACAACATTTTGGTTAGGACGTGGAACTAAATGTCATACCTCGTTCCTAGTGAAATTGTTGAGCTCCTCTTGCATCGCCATCACCCAATCCGAATCTTGGAGCGCTTCCTCTACCCTGTGTGGCTCAATAGAGGAAACAAAAGAGTAATGCTCACAGAAATGTGCAACACGAGATCGAGTGGTTACCCCCTTATGAATGTCGCCGAGGATGGTGTCGACGGGGTGATCTCGTTGTATTGCTTGGTGGACTCTTGGGTGTGGCAGCCTTGGTTCTTCATCCTCCTTGTCTTGATCGTTTGTATCTCCCCCTTGATCATTGCCGTCATCTTGAGGTGGCTCATCATTTTGATCTTCTCCTTCATCAACTTGAGCCTCGTCCTCATTTTGGGTTGGTGGAGATGCTTGCGTGGAGGAGGATGGTTGATCTTGTGCATTTGGAGGCTCTTCGGATTCCTTAGGGCACACATCCCCAATGGACATGTTCCTTAGCGCGATGCGTGGAGCCTGTTCTTCACCTATCTCATCAAGATCAACTTGCTCTACTTGAGAGCCGTTAGTCTCATCAAACACAACGTCACAAGAAACTTCAACTAGTCCTAAGGACTTGTTAAAGACTCTATATGCCCTTGTGTTCGAATCATATCCTAGTAAAAAGCCTTCTACAGTTTTAGGAGCAAATTTGGATTTTCTACCTCTTTTAACAAGAATAAAACATTTGCTACCAAAAACTCTAAAATATGAAATATTTGGCTTTTTACCGGTTAGGAGTTCATAGGATGTCTTCTTGAGGATTCGGTGTAGATATAACCGGTTGATGGCGTAGCAAGCGGTGTTGACCGCCTCGACCCAAAACCGATCCGGTGTCTTGTACTCATCAAACATGGTTCTTGCCATGTCCAATAGAGTTCGATTCTTCCTCTCTACTACACCATTTTGTTGTGGCATGTAGGGAGAGGAGAACTCATGCTTGATGCCCTCCTCCTCAAGAAAGCCTTCTATTTGTGAGTTCTTGAACTCCGTCCCGTTGTCGCTTCTAATTTTCTTGATCCTTAATCCGAACTCATTTTGAGCCCGTCTCAAGAATCCATTTAAGGTCTCTTGGGTATGGGATTTTTCCTGCAAAAAGAACACCCAAGTGAAGCGAGAATAATCATCCACAATTACAATACAATACTTACTCCCGCCGATACTTATGTAAGCAATCGGGCCGAATAGATCCATGTGGAGTAGCTCAAGTGGCCTGTCGGTCGTCATGATGTTCTTGTGTGGATGATGGGACCCAACTTGCTTTCCTGCTTGGCATGCGCTACAAACCCTGTCTTTCTCAAAATGAACATTTGTTAGTCCTAAAATGTGCTCTCCTTTTAGAAGCTTATGAAGATTCTTCATCCCAACGAGGGCTAGTCGGCGATGCCAGAGCCAACCCATGTTAGTCTTAGCAATTAAGCATGTGTCGAGTTCAGCTCTATCAAAATCTACCAAGTATAGCTGACCCTCTAACACACCCTTAAATGCTATTGAATCATCACTTCTTCTAAAGATAGTGACACCTATATCAGTAAAGAGACAGTTGTAGCCCATTTGACATAATTGAGATACAGAAAGCAAATTGTAATCTAAAGAATCTACAAGAAAAACATTGGAAATAGTATGGTCAGGTGATATAGCAATTTTACCCAAACCTTTGACCAAACCTTGGTTTCCATCCCCGAATGTGATCGCTCTTTGGGGATCTTGGTTTTTCTCGTAGGAGGAGAACATTTTCTTCTCCCCAGTCATGTGGTTTGTGCACCCGCTGTCGAGTATCCAACTTGAGCCCCCGGATGCATAAACCTACAAAACAATTTTAGTTCTTGACTTTAGGTACCCAAACGGTTTTGGGTCCTTTGGCATTAGAAACAAAAATTTTGAGTACCCAAACACAAGTCTTGGAGCCCTTGTGTTTTCCCCCAACAAACTTGGCAACTACCTTGCCGGATTTGTTAGTAAGCACATATGATGCATCAAAAGTTTTGAATGAAATGTCATGCTCATTTGATGCACTAGGAGTTTTCTTTCTAGGCGACTTAGCACGGGTTGGTTGCCTAGAGCTAGATGTCTCACCCTTATACATAAAAGCATGATTAGGGCCAGAGTGAGACTTCCTAGAATGAGTTCTCCTAATTTTGCTCTCAGGATAACCGGCAGGGTATAAAATGTAACCCTCGTTATCCTGAGGCATGGGAGCCTTGCCCTTTACAAAATTTGACAATCTTTTAGGAGGGGCACTAAGTTTGACATTGTCTCCCCTTTGGTAGCCAATGCCATCCTTGATGCCAGGGCGTCTCCCATTATAGAGCATTCTTCTAGCAAATTTAAACTTTTCATTTTCTAAGTTATGCTCGGCAATTTTAGCATCTAATATTGCTATATAATCATTTTGTTGTTTAATTAAAGCCATGTGATCATGAATAGCATTGATATCAACATCTCTACATCTAGTACAAATAGAAGTGAGCTCAACGGTAGATGTAGAGGGTTTGCAAGATTTTAATTCTATAACCTTAGCATGCAACATATCATTCTTAGTTCTAAGGTCGGAAATAGTAGTATTGCAAACATCAAAATCTTTAGCCTTAGCAATTAACTTTTCATTTTCAATCCTAAGGCTATCAAGAGAAATATTCAATTCATCAATCCTAGCAAGCAAATCAACATTATCATTTCTAGGATTTGAAATTGAATCAATACAAACATGGGAATCAACCTTAGCAATTAATTTAGCATTTTCATTTCTAAGGTTGTCAATGGTCTCATGGCAAGTACTTAGCTCACTAGATAGTTTTTGACATTTTTCTATTTCTAGAGCATAGGCATTTTTAACCTTAACATGCTTTTTATTTTCCTTGATTAGGAAGTCCTCTTGGGAGTTCAAGAGATCATCCTTTTCATGGATGGCACTAATTAGCTCATTTAGTTTTTCCTTTTGTTGCATGTTTAGGTCGGCAAAAAGGGTACGCAAATTGTTTTCCTCATCACTAGCATTATCATCACTAGAGGATTCATATTTAGTGGAGGATTTAGATTTAACCTTCTTCCTTTTGCCGTCCTTGGCCATGAGGCACTTGTGGCCGACGTTGGGGAAGAGAAGTCCCTTGGTGACGGCGATGTTGGCGGCGTCCTCATCGTCGGAGGAGGAGTCGGTGGAGCTCTCGTCCGAGTCCCACTCCCGGCAAACATGGGCATCGCCGCCCTTCTTCTTGTAGTACCTCTTCTTTTCTCTCCTCTTGCCCTTCTTGTCGTTATCCCTGTCACTGTCACTTGATAAAGGACATTTAGCAATAAAGTGACCGGGCTTACCACACTTGTAGCAAACCTTCTTGGAACGGGATTTGTAATCCTTCCCCTTCCGTTGCTTGAGGATTTGGCGAAAGCTTTTGATGATTAAAGCCATCTCCTCATTGTCGAGCTTGGAGGCGTCAATTGGTTGTCTACTCGGTGTAGACTCCTCCTTCTTCTCCTCTGTCGGCTTAAATGCCACCGGTTGTGCTTCGGACGTGGAGGGTTCGTCAAGCTCGTTGATCTTCTTTGATCCTTTAATCATACATTCAAAGCTCACAAAATTCCCGATTACTTCCTCGGGAGTCATTAGTGTATATCTTGGGTTACCACGAATTAATTGTACTTGAGTAGGGTTAAGGAAAATAAGAGATCTTAGAATAACCTTAACCACCTCGTGGTCGTCCCACTTCTTGCTCCCGAGGTTGCGCACTTGGTTCACCAAGGTTTTGAGCCGGTTGTACATATCTTGTGGCTCCTCCCCTTGGCGAAGACAAAAACGACCGAGCTCCCCCTCGATCGTTTCCCGCTTTGTGATCTTGGTGAGTTCATCACCCTCGTGCGCGGTCTTGAGTAGGTCCCAAATCTCCTTTGCATTCTTCAACCCTTGCATCTTGTTGTATTCCTCCTTACTTAGAGAGGCGAGGAGTATCGTTGTAGCTTGAGAGTTGAAGTGCTCGATTTGGGCCACTTCGTTCGTATCATAGTCTTCATCCCCTACGGATGGTACCTGTGCTCCAAACTCAACAACATTCCATATAATTTTGTGGAGTGAGGTTAGATGAAATTTCATTAAATCACTCCACCTAGCATAATCTTCGCCATCAAAGGTTGGCGGTTTGCCTAATGGGACGGAAAGTAATGGAGTAGGTCTAGATGTACGAGGATAGTGTAAGGGGATCTTACTAAACTTCTTGCGCTCTTGGCGCTTAGAAGTTACGGACGGCACATCGGAGTCGGAGGTCGATGTTGATGAAGTATCGGTCTCGTAGTAGACCACTTTCCTCATCCTCTTGTGCTTGTAGCCTTTCCGATGCGACTTGTGGGAAGAAGATTTTTCCTTCTTCTCTTTGTGGTGAGAAGAAGAAGATCTTTTCTCCTTCCGTTTGGAGGAGTCCTTCTTCTTCTCCTTCCTCTTGGTGCGGGACTCTTCCGATGAAGTGCTCCCATGGCTCGTAGTGGGCTTGTCGCCGGTCTCCATCTCCCTCTTGGTGTGATCTCCCGACATCACTTCGAGCGGTTAGGCTCTAATGAAGTATCGGGCTCTGATACCAATTGAAAGTCGCCTAGAGGGGGGGTGAATAGGGCGAAACTGAAATTTACAAATATAAACACAACTACAAGCCGGGTTAGCGTTAGAAATATAATAGAGTCCGCGAGAGAGGGTGCAAAACAAATCGCAAGCGAATAATGAAGTGAGACACGCGGATTTGTTTTACCGAGGTTCGGTTCTCTCAAACCTACTCCCCGTTGAGGAGGCCACAAAGGCTGGGTCTCTTTCAACCCTTACCCTCTCTCAAACGGTCCCTCGGACCGAGTGAGCTTTCTCTTCTCAATCACTTGGAACACAAAGTTCCTACAAGGACCACCACAAGATTGGTGTCTCTTGCCTCAATTACAAGTGAGTTTGATCGCAAGAAAGAATCAAGAAAGAAGAAAGCTGTTGGGGCGAAGGCAAAGACGCCACCCTTCGCTCGAGGCCTTCGCTGATAACCGCTGGTCAGACAGAGACAGAACAGGCAGGGATACCCTTCGCTCGATTCGGCACCAGACGAAGACCGGCGACGAAGTCATCCCGCAGCGCGGCCTCGTTCAGCTCCGAGGCCCACGTGTGATCTGGCCCATTGTAACGGGCCCTGCGTGGCCGCCTTTGTGTTACGGGCCTAATCTGTAAAGGCATGCTTGTAATTACAGCTTGTAACCCTGCTTTATGGGAATATTCTGGGATAAACTAGGTGTCTGAGGGCACATGCGTCCTTAACACAAGGCGCCGGGCACTCAGATACCTATAAATACCCCCGCACAGTGCCCGTGAGAGGCTAGATGAACAGAGCTATTGCCCCCGAGCACGCAACCCTATTGTCACCACTGTTCCCTCTTGTTGGCTTCTTTGCTGCTGAGAGCAAGTTCCAACAAAAGCAATCCAAGCGCAAGAGCTCGAAAGAACACAAGCAAATCTCTCTCACTAATCACTAGGGCGTTGTGTGGAGTTTGGAGAGAATTTGATCACTTTGGTGTGTCTAGAATTGAATGCTAGAGCTCTTGTAAGTAGTTGAGAAGTGGAAAACTTGGATGACTTGAATGTGGGGTGGTTGGGGGTATTTATAGCCCCAACCACCAAACTAGCCGTTTGGTGCAGGCTGGCTGTCGAGTGGTGCACCGGACAGTCCGGTGCACACCGGACAGTCCGGTGCGCACCAAAGCCGTTGGGTTCCGACCGTTGGAGCTCTGTCTTCTGGGCCCGCCTGGATGTCCGGTGGCGCACCGGACATGTACTGTAGGGTGTCCAGTGCACCAGCATGGGCGTGCCTGACCTCTGCGCACGCTGGCGCGCAATAAATGCGCTGCAGGTAGCCGTTGGCGCCTGAAGTAGTCGTTGCCCCGCAGTTACACCGGACAGTCCGGTGTACACCGGACAGTCCGGTGAATTATAGCGGAGCGGCTGAAATGAATTCCCGAGGCTGGCGAGTTCCTGAGGCCGCTCTTCCTTGGAGCACCGGACATGTCCGGTGTACACCGGACAGTCCGGTGAATTATAGTGAAGTTGCCTCTGGAATTTCCCGAAGGCGACGAGTTTGAGCTGGAGTCCTCTGGTGCACCGGACATGTCCGGTGGCACACCGGACAGTCCGGTGCGCCAGACCAGAGGTGCCTTCGGTTGTCCCTTTGCTCTTTTGTTGAACCCAATACTTGGTCTTTTCATTGGCTAAGTGTGAACCTTTGGCACCTGTATAACTTATACACTAGAGCAAACTAGTTAGTCCAATTATTTGTGTTGGGCAATTCAACCACCAAAATTAATTAGGGACTAGGTGTAAGCCTAATTCCCTTTCAGTAGCCTTTACAAAGATTCCCTGGGGCTGTAGCCGCCCGTTAGGTTTACTAAATGCACTGCACTCCTCCCCAAGGGGCGAACCAAACTTGGCAGAGCGAGCCGCATACACTGAGCCCCATTAACGGCACGACGGCTAAGCAAACTACACCCCGGTTCCTCTAATTATTCAGCTAAGGGCGTCCCACTCCACCCTCATGGTTGCACTGTTTTCCCGGGTGGTCATCCAAAGAACAGGTCCTTACGGAGAGGCACTCGAGAAACCGCTCGAGCCCCCTTAAAAGCCACAAGAATAACATCATAATAAAGAAGGGAAACAGCGTATTATTGCTAAATCTCATCATGTTCATTGATTAGTGTTGAGCAATAGCATAAAGCTAAACAATAATAATCCAACCCAAATAGGTAAACAAGGACATGGATAACAAAAGCTAGTCAATCCTTAAGTATAACTGTGTAAACGCGGGAAGTGAATTATAGAATGTATAGGACAAAGATAGGTCAAGGGACACTTGCCTCCACCAACCAGCTGCTGCTCAGGGGCTTCTCCTGCGAGTTCCTCAGGCTCCTCAACCAGATCGTTCTCTATGCGAGCGCAAACATACATACATCCATCCATTCGAATTAGGAAAATAAACAGTACACCATAAAAGAGAGTAGACAAGTCAAATATGCATAAGATATGACATACGATAATGCGTTCGCCATGGCTAGAAAGAGAAGAAGGAAGGTCTCGCAATGGTTAAAGCTATAATCGAAGCGTATTACGGATAGATGCATAACTAATCATTACGTGATCTAGTTCCATCGAGTTACGCTAACAAGTATTAGTCACATGCACTAATAGAATTATAACCATTTTCAATTGATCAACATTAAACAATGTCAATGATTAACTACATAAAATAACTAACGTAACCAATTTCTAAATTGAGTTTCCATTTATTGATATAAATAACGTGATCACTACGCATGGAATACACGGGGGGTAGACGGGCACGTCTAGGGGTAGACGAGCGCGCCGAGGGCACGGCGAGCCGTGCCAAAGCATTGCGCGCACCACGCGAGCACGCGCGCGCGCAAGGCCGCGCTAACGTGCCGTTAACGAGCCACGCACACGTCGGGGCCGAACGCGTGGGGTCGCGCGCTGTCCGAGCTCAAGGCCACGCCGGGGCCGACACGGCACGGGCAGGGCACGCTGAGGCGGGCGGGACAGGGCACGCCGAGGCGGGCGGGTCGCTGGAACCACGCCCCGGGCGGGGCTGCGCAGGGCGCCACGGCGGGCGCGCCGCGGGGAGGGGGCCAAACGCCGCGACCAGGGACGCCGCGCCGGGCGGGCGAGCACGCCAGGGGCGGGCGCGCGCAAGGCACCGCGCCACCATGCCGGCCGCGGGGATGGGGGCGAGGGAACGCGCCGGGGCGGGCGGGCGCGAGGCGCTGGGGCCGCCGAGGCCGGGCCGCGCCATGGCCGGAGCAGGGGACCGCGTGGGCGCGCCTGAAAGGGAAATGTGCCCTTGGCCCATTTCTAAGTATTTTGGTGATTGAGTGTCAACACAAGTGCTTCAATGTGAATCAATGCCCATGGATGAACAAAGTGCAAATCTTCAACAAAGGTATGTTTCTAAGTCTTAGTACATTGGTTTTGTGTACTAATATATTTGTCTAAGTGTTAGAAACAGATAGAAGAAGAGAAGAGAAGACTTGGCTGTGTACAGCCAAGGGGCTGTTTCGGTCTGGTGCACCGGACTGTCCGGTGGTGCACCGGACAGTGTCCGGTGCGCCAGGCTCCCTCGGCCGAAGAGCCCGCTCTCGGGAATTTGCTGACGGCGTACGGCTAAAATTCACCGGACTGTCCGGTGTGCACCGGACTGTCCGGTGAGCCAACGGTCGGTCAGGGCCAACGGTCGGCCGCGCGATCAGCGCGCGACACGTGGGCTGGCCAACGGTCGGAAGGAGGCACCGGACTGTCCGGTGTGCACCGGACTGTCCGGTGCGCCAGATCTGCAACGGTCGGCAACGGTCGGCTTCGCCATTTGAGGAAATAAATCGGGCACCGGACAGTGTCCGGTGTGCACCGGACTGTCCGGTGCGCCCGACGACAGAAGGCAAGGATAGCCTTCCAGATGTGTTCTCAACGGCTCCTAGCTGCCTTGGGGCTATAAAAGGGACCCCTAGGCGCATGGAGGAGGACACCAAGCATTCCTTGAGCACTCTTGATCACTCACACATCAATCTCGCGCACTTGTTCGACATTCTAGTGATTTGAGCTCCGTTCTAGTGTGCTAGTCTTTTGAGCTCAAGTCTGGGTCTTGTGTGTGCGTATTCGCTGTGATCTTTGTGTCGTGTGTGAGTTGCTAATCCCTCCCTTGCTCTGTGATTCTCTGTGAACATCTTTTGTAAGGGCGAGAGGCTCCAAGTTGTGGAGATTCCTCGCAAACGGGATTGAGAAAAGAAAAGCAAGAACACCGTGGTATTCAAGTTGATCATTGGATCACTTGAGAGGAGTTGAGTGCAACTCTCGTCCGTTGGGACGCCACAACGTGGAGTAGGCAAGTTTTGTACTTGGCCGAACCACGGGATAACCACTGTGTCATCTCTGTGATTGAATTCTTGTGGTTATTGTGTTTTGACTCCTCTCTAGCCACTTGGCATAAACTGTGCTAACGCCTAATCAAGTTTTGTGGCTATAAGTTTAAGTTTTTACAGGATCACCTATTCACCCCCCCTCTAGGTGCTCTCAATTGGTATCGGAGCCGTTCTCTTCAAGAAAGGGACTAACCGCCCGAAGAGATGGATCCTAAGGGGAAGGGAATTGTGATCAACGACAAGGAGAAGGAGTCCTTCGTCAACGAGCCAAGGGATGACAAGTCCAATGACTCGGGCTCGGGCCACAAGCGAAAAGATGGGAAGAAGAAGAAGACAAGACGCATCAAGGAGATCGTCTACTACGACAGCGATGAGTCCTCTTCTTCCCAAAAGGACGACGACCACGACAAACAAAAGACGGTTAACTCAAACTTTTCTTTTGATTATTCGCGCATTCCATATAGCTCAAATGCTCATTTGCTCCCCATTCCACTTGGCAAGCCTCCTCACTTTGATGGAGAGGACTACAGATTTTGGAGTCACAAAATGCGTACTCACCTATTTTCTCTCCATCCAAGCATTTGGGAGATTGTGGAAAGTGGAATGAAATTTGATAGCTCGGATAGCCCTTCATTCATTAATGAGCAAATCCATAAGAATGCACAAGCTACCACTGTTCTTCTAGCTTCATTGTGCACGGATGAATATAACAAAGTGAGCGGCTTGGATAACGCCAAGCAGATCTGGGACACCCTCAAGATCTCTCATGAAGGGAATGACGTTACCTTGCTCACCAAAACGGAGTTGGTGGAAGGCGAGCTTGGACAGTTCGCGATGATAAGGGGCGAGGAGCCAACTCAGACATACAACCGGCTCAAGACCCTTATCAACAAAATAAGGAGCTACGGAAGCACGCGATGGACGGACCACGACGTCGTCCGACTAATGCTCAGGTCCTTTACCGTTCTTGATCCTCATTTGGTGAATAATATTCGTGAGAATCCCAGGTACACCAAAATGTCGCCCGAAGAAGTCCTAGGAAAATTCGTCAGCGGGCGAATGATGATCAAGGAGGCAAGGTATGTGGACGACGCCTTGAATGGACCGATCAACGAGCCGCAACCTTTTGCTCTCAAAGCCACAAGGAACAAGGAGGCGCTACCCAGCAAGGTGGCGCAAATTGAGGCGGCCGGTCTTAATGATGAAGAAATGGCCCTCATTATCAAGAGATTCAAGACGGTGCTAAAGGGTCGCAATGGACAGCCGAGCAAGACTAAGACCAAGGGGAAGCGATCATGCTTCAAATGCGGTAAGCTTGGTCATTTTATTGCTAACTGTCCTGATAATGAAAGTGACCAGGAAAAGGGGAACAAAAGGGAGAAGAAGAAGCACTACAAGAAAGCCAAGGGCGAGGCGCATATAGGCAAGGAGTGGGATTCGGATTGCTCCTCCTCCGACTCCGACAATGAGGGACTCGCCGCCACCGCCTTCAACAAATCGGCCCTCTTCCCCAACGAGCGTCACACGTGTCTCATGGCTAAGGAGAAGAAAGTAAGTACTCGAAACTCTACTTATGCTTCTTCTAGTGGTGATGATTCTAGTGACGATGATGAAATAGACTATTCTAGTTTATTTAAAGGTCTAGATAGAATTACGATTGGCAAAATTAATGAATTAATTGATGCATTGAATGAGAAGGATAAACTCTTAGAGAAACAAGAGGATTTATTGTATGAAGAGCATGATAAATTTTTAGAAGCTCAAAAATCTCATGCTCTAGAAGTTAAAAGAAATGAAATGCTTACTTGTGAATTATCTTCATGCCATGAGACAATTTCAAAATTAAAGAGCATTAACGATGAGTTGAATGCTAAGATAGAAATAGCTAGTAAATCAACAACTTGTGTAGAAAATGTTGTTATTTGCAATAGATGTAAAGACTTTGATATTGATGCTTGTAGTGAACACATAGCTTCTATTGCAAAGTTAAATAATGAAGTGGCTAGTCTTAATGCCCAACTTAAGACTAGCAAAAGTGAATTTGATAAGTTAAAATTTGCAAGGGATGCTTACACAATAGGAAGACATCCCTCAATTAAGGATGGGCTTGGCTTCAAGAGGGAAGCCAAGAACTT
The DNA here is from genome assembly GCF_902167145.1 of Zea mays. Lineage (NCBI taxonomy): Eukaryota > Viridiplantae > Streptophyta > Magnoliopsida > Poales > Poaceae > Zea > Zea mays. Next base: position 108,764,950 of record NC_050105.1, on the reverse strand, counting down.
AACAAGCCATAAGACTCCCATCTCCACCAAGGAGAAAGGGAAGGCTCCTATGGCTAATAGTGTTAAGAAGAATCATGCTTTCATGTACTATGATAGGAGATATTCTAGAAATGCTTTTAGAGGTCATGATGTTTTTGATTCACATGCTTATGACTCTTATGCTATGACTGCTTCTAGTTCTCATGTTATGCATGGTAGAAATGGGCTTAGAAGAAATGTTGTTCATCAAATGCCTAGGAGAAATGTTGTTAGGAAAGTAGTGAATGAACCTTGTACAATTTATTGTGCTTTGAATGCTTCCTTTGCAATTTGTAGAAAGGATAAGAAAATTGTTGCTAGGAAGCTAGGGGCAAAATGCAAGGGAGACAAAACTTGCATTTGGGTCCCTAAGGATATTTGCACTAACCTTGTAGGACCCAACATGAGTTGGGTACCTAAGACCCAAGCCTAAATTTGCCTTGCAGGTTTATGCATCCGGGGGTTCAAGCTGGATTATTGATAGCGGATGCACAAACCATATGACGGGGGAGAAGAAAATGTTCACCTCCTACGTCAAGAATAAGGATTCCCAAGATTCAATCATATTCGGTGATGGGAATCAAGGCAAGGTAAAAGGGTTAGGTAAAATTGCAATTTCTAATGAGCACTCTATCTCTAATGTGTTTTTAGTAGAGTCACTAGGATATAATTTACTATCTGTTAGTCAATTGTGCAATATGGGATATAACTGTCTGTTTACAAATGTAGATGTGTCTGTCTTTAGAAGAAGTGATGGTTCACTAGCTTTTAAGGGTGTATTAGACGGCAAACTTTATTTAGTTGATTTTGCAAAAGAAGAGGCCGGTCTAGATGCATGCTTAATGGCTAAGACTAGCATGGGCTGGCTGTGGCATCGCCGCTTAGCACATGTGGGGATGAAGAACCTTCACAAGCTTCTAAAGGGAGAACACGTGATAGGTCTAACTAATGTTCAATTCGAAAAAGATAGACCTTGTGCAGCTTGTCAAGCAGGGAAACAGGTGGGAGGCTCTCATCACACCAAAAATGTGATGACGACATCAAGACCCTTGGAGATGCTGCATATGGACCTTTTTGGACCCGTCGCCTATCTGAGCATAGGAGGAAGTAAGTATGGTTTAGTTATTGTTGATGACTTTTCCCGCTTCACTTGGGTGTTCTTCTTGCAGGAAAAGTCCGAAACCCAAGGGACCCTCAAACGCTTCCTCAGGAGAGCTCAAAATGAGTTTGAGCTCAAAGTGAAGAAGATAAGGAGCGACAACGGATCCGAGTTCAAGAACCTTCAAGTGGAGGAGTTCCTTGAAGAGGAAGGGATCAAGCACGAGTTCTCCGCTCCCTACACACCACAGCAAAATGGTGTGGTAGAGAGGAAGAACAGGACGCTCATCGATATGGCGAGGACGATGCTAGGAGAGTTCAAGACCCCCGAGTGCTTTTGGACGGAAGCCGTTAACACTGCTTGCCACGCCATCAACAGGGTCTACCTTCATCGCCTCCTCAAGAAGACGTCGTATGAGCTACTAACCGGTAACAAACCCAATGTATCGTACTTTCGTGTATTTGGGAGTAAATGCTACATTCTAGTGAAGAAGGGTAGAAATTCTAAGTTTGCTCCCAAAGCTGTAGAAGGGTTTTTGTTAGGTTATGACTCAAATACAAAGGCGTATAGAGTCTTCAACAAATCATCAGGTTTGGTTGAAGTCTCTAGCGACGTTGTATTTGATGAGACTAATGGCTCTCCAAGAGAGCAAGTTGTTGATTGTGATGATGCAGATGAAGAAGACGTTCCAACGGCCGCCATACGCACCATGGCGATTGGAGAAGTGCGGCCACAGGAACAAGATGAGCAAGATCAACCCTCTTCCTCAATTATGGTGCATCCCCCGACTCAAGACGATGAACAGGTTCATCAAAAGGAGGCGTGTGATCAAGGGGGAGCACAAGATGATCACGTGATGGAGGAAGAAGCGCAACCGGCACCTCCAACCCAAGTTCGAGCGACGATCCAAAGGGATCATCCCGTCGACCAAATTCTGGGTGACATTAGTAAGGGAGTAACTACTCGGTCTCGATTAGTTAATTTTTGTGAACATTACTCTTTTGTCTCTTCTGTTGAGCCTTTCAGGGTAGAAGAGGCCTTGCTAGATCCGGACTGGGTGTTGGCCATGCAAGAGGAGCTAAACAACTTCAAGCGCAATGAAGTTTGGACACTGGTGCCTCGTCCGAAGCAAAATGTTGTGGGAACCAAGTGGGTGTTCCGCAACAAACAGGACGAGCACGGGGTGGTGACGAGGAACAAGGCTCGACTTGTGGCAAAAGGTTATGCCCAAGTCGCAGGTTTGGACTTTGAGGAGACTTTTGCTCCTGTGGCTAGGCTAGAGTCCATTCGTATTTTGCTAGCATATGCCGCTCACCATTCTTTCAGGTTGTACCAAATGGATGTGAAGAGCGCTTTCCTCAATGGGCCAATCAAGGAGGAGGTGTACGTAGAGCAACCCCCTGGCTTTGAGGATGAACGGTACCCCGACCATGTGTGTAAGCTCTCTAAGGCGCTCTATGGACTTAAGCAAGCCCCAAGAGCATGGTATGAATGCCTTAGAGACTTTTTAATAGCTAATGCTTTCAAGGTTGGGAAAGCCGATCCAACTCTTTTTACAAAGACATGTGATGGTGATTTGTTTGTGTGCCAAATTTATGTCGATGACATAATATTTGGTTCAACTAACCAAAAGTCTTGTGAAGAGTTTAGCAGGGTGATGACGCAGAAATTCGAGATGTCGATGATGGGCGAGTTGAACTACTTCCTTGGGTTCCAAGTGAAGCAACTCAAGGACGGCACCTTCATCTCCCAAACGAAGTACACGCAAGATCTACTAAAGCGGTTTGGGATGAAGGAGGCCAAGCCCGCAAAGACGCCAATGGGAACCGACGGACACACCGACCTCAACAAAGGAGGTAAGTCCGTTGATCAAAAAGCATACCGGTCAATGATAGGTTCTTTGCTTTATTTATGTGCTAGTAGACCGGACATTATGCTTAGCGTATGCATGTGTGCTAGATTTCAATCCGATCCTAAGGAGTGTCACTTAGTGGCGGTGAAGCGAATTCTTAGATATTTGGTTGCTACGCCTTGCTTCGGGCTCTGGTATCCAAAGGGGTCTACCTTTGACTTAGTTGGATACTCAGACTCCGACTATGCTGGATGTAAGGTCGATAGGAAGAGTACATCGGGGACGTGCCAATTCTTAGGAAGGTCCCTGGTGTCATGGAACTCTAAGAAACAAACATCCGTTGCCCTATCCACCGCTGAGGCCGAGTACGTTGCCGCAGGTCAGTGTTGCGCGCAACTACTTTGGATGAGGCAAACCCTCCGGGACTTTGGCTACAATCTGAGTAAAGTCCCACTCCTATGTGACAATGAGAGTGCTATCCGCATGGCGGAGAATCCTGTTGAGCACAGCCGCACAAAGCACATAGACATCCGGCATCACTTTTTGAGGGACCACCAGCAAAAGGGAGATATCGAAGTGTTTCATGTTAGCACCGAGAACCAGCTAGCCGATATCTTCACTAAGCCTCTAGATGAGAAGACCTTTTGCAGGTTGCGTAGTGAGCTAAATGTCATAGATTCGCGGAACCTGGATTGAATTGTAGCATACATGTACTTATGCTTTTGATCATGTTCCTTTTTGCATTTTGTTGCTTATTATGGTGCTCAAGTTGTACAAACACTCCCTGGACCTCACAAGTCCGTTGCAAAGTGATGCACATGTTTAGGGGGAGATGTGTTACAACTTGACCCCTTGAGACTAACCATGTGCTTGAGTTTGATCATTTAGTCTCGAAGGAGGATTGAAAGGGAAAAGGTGGACTTGGACCATGAAAGACTTCCACTGCACTCCGATGAGAGGGTAATTACTTCCAAGTTCATCTCATGAAATCTTATTGCCATTTGCTCTTAATTGAAGACTTTGGTGAGGCAATGGGGTTAAAAGGCCAAGATTGATCCCGTTTTGGTGCTTGATGCCAAAGGGGGAGAAAATAAAGGCCAAAGTGATAAATGGATCAGCTACCACTTGAGAGATTTTGAAAATAGTAGAATAGAGTTTTTGTGAGTTTTTGTTTTGTCAAAAGCTTTTATTGTCTCTTATTGTCTCTATTGTCAAAAGTTGACTTCTTGTGGGGAGAAGTAGTGATTATGGGAAATAGGGGGAGTTTTTGAAATCCTTGATCAATCTCTTTTGGAATGACTCTCTTTATGCCTCAACATGTGTGTTTGACATAGAAATAGAGATTTGAGTTTGATTTGCAAAAACAAACCAAGTGGTGGCAAAGGATGATCCATATATGCCAAAATTGAATCAAAACCAATTTGAGTTTTTATTTGAAGTGATTTTGCACTTGTTCTATCTACTTTATGTTGTGTTGGCATAAATCACCAAAAAGGGGGAGATTGAAAGGGAAATGTGCCCTTGGCCCATTTCTAAGTATTTTGGTGATTGAGTGTCAACACAAGTGCTTCAATGTGAATCAATGCCCATGGATGAACAAAGTGCAAATCTTCAACAAAGGTATGTTTCTAAGTCTTAGTACATTGGTTTTGTGTACTAATATATTTGTCTAAGTGTTAGAAACAGATAGAAGAAGAGAAGAGAAGACTTGGCTGTGTACAGCCAAGGGGCTGTTTCGGTCTGGGGCACCGGACTGTCCGGTGGTGCACCGGACAGTGTCCGGTGCGCCAGGCTCCCTCGGCCGAAGAGCCCGCTCTCGGGAATTTGCTGACGGCGTACGGCTAAAATTCACCGGACTGTCCGGTGTGCACCGGACTGTCCGGTGAGCCAACGGTCGGTCAGGGCCAACGGTCGGCCGCGCGATCAGCGCGCGACACGTGGGCTGGCCAACGGTCGGAAGGAGGCACCGGACTGTCCGGTGTGCACCGGACTGTCCGGTGCGCCAGATCTGCAATGGTCGGCAACGGTCGGCTTCGCCATTTGAGGAAATAAATCGGGCACCGGACAGTGTCCGGTGTGCACCGGACTGTCCGGTGCGCCCGACGACAGAAGGCAAGGATAGCCTTCCAGATGTGTTCTCAACGGCTCCTAGCTGCCTTGGGGCTATAAAAGGGACCCCTAGGCGCATGGAGGAGGACACCAAGCATTCCTTGAGCACTCTTGATCACTCACACATCAATCTCGCGCACTTGTTCGACATTCTAGTGATTTGAGCTCCGTTCTAGTGTGCTAGTCTTTTGAGCTCAAGTCTGGGTCTTGTGTGTGCGTATTCACTGTGATCTTTGTGTCGTGTGTGAGTTGCTAATCCCTCCCTTGCTCTGTGATTCTCTGTGAACATCTTTTGTAAGGGCGAGAGGCTCCAAGTTGTGGAGATTCCTCGCAAACGGGATTGAGAAAAGAAAAGCAAGAACACCGTGGTATTCAAGTTGATCATTGGATCACTTGAGAGGAGTTGAGTGCAACTCTCGTCCGTTGGGACGCCACAACGTGGAGTAGGCAAGTTTTGTACTTGGCCGAACCACGGGATAACCACTGTGTCATCTCTGTGATTGAATTCTTGTGGTTATTGTGTTTTGACTCCTCTCTAGCCACTTGGCATAAACTGTGCTAACGCCTAATCAAGTTTTGTGGCTATAAGTTTAAGTTTTTACAGGATCACCTATTCACCCCCCCCCCTCTAGGTGCTCTCAGCGCCATGGCCGGCGAGGCCAGGCCGCGCCACGCAGGGGCAAGGGCCGCGCGGGCGCGAGGATGAGGGGGCGCCGAGCCGGGGCGGGCACGCCGTGACGGCCGCGCCGGGACAGTCGTGCTGAGGCTGCGCGCCGAGGGCAGGCCGCGCCGGGCGTGGGGCGGGGCGGGCGCGTGCGACGTGGTCGGCCGCGCCGGGCTAAGCGGCGCCATGGCCGGGGCGGGCGCGAGGGAAGAGGGAGGGAGGGGGTCACGCCGTGGACCGAGGAAGAAGAGGGGGAGAAACGGGGAGGAGGAGGAGGAGGGCTCACCGCACGGGGGGGCGAGGGTGCAGGCGGGCGGCGGTTTCCGGGCGACGGGCGAGCTGGGCGGAGGAGACGGGTCGCGCGGGGGTTAGAGAGAGAGAGAGGGAGAGATTTTGGGGGGAGGGGAGAGTGACAGGTGGGGCCCACAGGGGGAGGCGGCGGCGGCTCCAACCACCGCGCGCTCCACGCGCGTGGGGAGCAGGGGGGCGAGCTGGGCCCGCGGCTGGGCCACGCGGGGGTAGTCGGGGCAGGCCGCGACTAGAAGCCGGCCCAAGAGGGGGGAGGGGGAAATTCCCTAATCTATTTATTTCCCTATTTTCCCATTATCCATTTCCCTCTAACCCTCTACTAAGTGCATACTTTATGGAAATCAAGCAAATACTCACAAGGGAAATTGATGTGTGGTTTGGCATGATGCGACAACCAAAGAAAATATTTCTAGGGTTTACTATTATCACACGACATAGAGTTTTGGAGATGGGTAAGGTTTAGCGAAAAGAGATGGGAAAGAGAGGTAACGCTCGAATTTAGCGAGTGAAGGAAGAAGAAAAAATTCAACTTCAAAATCTGGGGCGTTACAATGTTTTGCCGAAGATTGTGGAAGTGAGTACACCGGAGGTGGGCGCCAATGTTGGGGACTTGTTCTCAAATGCTATGAGTTAAGAACAAGGCAACACAAAATGTTAAAGGTTAATGCCCTTCGTCCTTCGAAGCATTATCTCCCTTAGGATATAATGATCTTCAGACGAAGGTCCTGAATGATGAACCTTCATCATCGTAGTATATGTTAATGAAAGAAGAAGCATATGAAATATAAGGGAGAACATGAATAATCATATGACATCATTAATATATCTTTATTATATCATCATGGATAAACAAGAACAATATTGAATTACATTTGTACCTTCGGCTTGATAGAAGGCGAAAATCAAGTGTGACGCACGAGTGAATACAAGTCAGCGTGAACAGTATGGGGGTACTGTTCATCTATTTATAGGCACAGGGCGCAGCCTGTGTTACATTCATGCCTTTCATGTTTACTATTGACTTAAGGATAATCTATCGAGGACTAGATAGCCTTTTCCTCCTTAAGTCGGTTCCTTTTTCTGCTACTGAGTCGAAGCTTCATTGCTTGTAGCTTCGTAGCTGGTTCAACTTTCGTCCCAACCATGCTTTTCATATTGTGTACAGCTTCATTCTGAGTCCGAAGGTTCCTGTACATATATTACACTTGGGAAACATTGTTAATCATGTTTTTGAGGACCTTCGGAAGACGAAGGCCCCCAACAGTTCTCTTGTTATATTTCTAGTTATGATACAATAGAACCATATATCAATTTGTCACGCACTTAATGAATGTATCAATATATTATGAGTGTGGTTGTCTTAAGTCAATCATTTCAAACTCCATGCACTAATTTTTTGTTGCCATATTATTGGAGCTAGTTAAGGAACTAACTGTACATAATGATCTCAAATTTTATAGGCAGCAAGCATAGAGAGATAGAAGATGTTTTGTGATGTTTGATCAGAAACAAACCTAAACCCCACAAACAGATTCAAAATCTCGAGATGGATGGGGTTTTCTCAAACGAACTCAAAACAAAATAAGATCAATTCATGACCATAAACTGCTCAAACAAGATGACTGCAGTAGTCCAATGATTATATCTGACCCCAAGACAATTCCCATAGAAATCCACAACTCAAAAACTCGAAGGTTCATCCAAAATCCAAAGAGAGAAGGGAGAGGAGTGGAAGAACACTAACAAGTGTAAACTGAAATTAGATTCAAATTTAATTCAAAAGCACCTTGTACCACGTGTGAATACAACCGCACTTCCTCACAGAGTCATAGGAACACAGATGTGGAGTTCAAAACATCTACGGATCTCAGGGCTAAACCTACTGCAACCTATAGAATGGAAACAAGGGTTTTCTAAACAATTGTCCAATGAGATAGCCAAAAGCGATAACTATAACAACAGCCTACCCACCTATATATATGGGGTTATTTCACTAGTCTAAACTAACCCTAGATACATAGATGTCATCCACTTAATTGGGGGCAAAATGGACCAACTCCTGGGTTTTTCATCTGATGGCCACACGCTCTTAATGAAGTTGCTTCGCCTTGATGCACCCTTCGTGATGACGCCATGTGTTGCCTTCGGTTCTCGTTGGAACCACACCGCTGAATTTTGAGGCCCAAACTCGGCGAAACCAGCACTCTGGGGCGCTGGGTGGTTTTGAGGCTCAACCACCAAAACCTCCATGAGTAGCATACTCCATACACGTCCTTCATGTCCTGGACACGTGTCTCGCTAGTCCTTGACCATGCTAGCAACACGATCCGCTCTTACAAATCCTTGTGCTGGTGTGTGTCCCATGTGCCAGTTACCACAGTAAGCCCAACACTTGTCCTTCACCGCGCCAGGCCCATCGGCATGAACCCACATGATCTTCACCTTCGGTGTCGATCACCATCCCTATACTGCACACTTGCACACCACAAACTAGTTTTACACTCTGTAGAGGTAGCACAGCTTTACCCACAAGACGTGTTTCCCGTGAAGCTAGGGTTAGCTAGACCCTTAGAAACTTCCAAGGTGAATGGCTAGGTATCCATTGCGAGGCATTTACAAAGTGCACTAGCTTGAGAAAACCCACTATTGTTTTAGGATGAAGGAAGCATAGGCCTTTTTCCACGATCTGTAACCCAATCACAGTAATTATAGCCAGCACTATACTCTGCAGCAACACCTCCCTGCTTGCCCCTTTCGGGTAAGATAATCCCTCACTAGCGTTCCTAAATAATTGGTGAAGGGTGTCCCATTCCACCCTTATGGTAGCACTGTTTTCTTATGTTAAGCTATATGTTCCAATTAACAAAATGAGCTTATCATGAATAATAATTAAGCCAGCAATAATGTTAAAGCATGATCATAATTCCTATATAGCATTAATCCAAAACTAGGTAGAGCAATAGCAAGACTACCCAATAATTCATTTGTTTGCAAGGTGTAGGAGAAACAAAACTAGGTAACCTATTAGGTCCCATCAGCTTAACCTAACTATGCCACGGTGATTAATAGAATCATTATTAGGTCAAAGAAAGTGATCAAGGACACAACTTGCCTATTTGGTGCAAACTCCAAGTACTTCTCCATCTTCTAGGGCATATTTCTAACAGTCTCTCACTTGCAATAGAGTTAATCTAGAAGCTATCTAATACTCATAGATCTCATGTGTGCCTCATGCTTAGGTTGTGGAAGAGCTTTCGCCAAAGGATCAGCAACATTCAAATACATATGTCTTTTGCATATCTTTATCTCACCTGCCTAACGAATTCTCGTTTGAGGTGAAACTTTCGTAGTATGTGTTTGCTTTTCTACTTGTTCCTTAACTCCTTAGCTTGCACAATAGTCCCATTGTTGTCACAATAGAGGTTCAATGTACTAGAGGCATTAGGAAACACACCAAGATTGATGAGGAACTTCCTTATCCAAATACCTTCCTTCGCAGATTCAGAAGCTACAATGTACTCAGCTTCTGTTGTAGAATCAGTTACAGTCTCCTGCTTTAAAGTTTTCCAACTAATAGCACCACTATTTATTATGAACACAAAACATGATCACTTTTTAACTTGTCTAGATCAGTTTGGAAGCTAGTATCAGTGTAATAAGTTACAACAAGCTCCTCCTTACCCCCATAGACTATGAACATATCTTTACTCCTTCTCAAGTACTTTAGAATTCCTTTTACCATTGTCCAGTTACCTCACCTGGATCAGTCTGGTGCCTACTCATAGCACCTATAGCGTATGAAACATCTGGGTGCATACTTATCATGGCATACATGATTGTTCCAATTGCCGAGACGTATGGTACATTAGTCATGCACTCCCACTCATTAGCCGTCGTAGGATACTGCCTCTGGCTAAGGTGTATACCATGTGACAAAGGTAAGAACCCTTTCTTGAACTATTCCATGTTGAATCGTTTCAACACCTCATCAATATACGTATCCTAGCATAACCCTATAAGCCTCTTTTACCTGTCTCTATAGATCCCTATGCCTAGAATATAAGCTACTTCCCCTAAACCTTCATAGAAAACTCTTTTTTAGTTAAGTCTTGATGGATTACAACATTGAAATGTCATTCCCAGTCAATAATATGTCATCTACATATAAGATCAGAAACACAACAATGCTCCCACTTTTCTCTTTGTAAACACAAGCTTCTTATTCATTCTGATGAAAATCAATCACTTAAACTACTTCATCAAAACGAATGTTCCAACTATGATGTGTGCTTCAACCCATAAATGGATTTCTGAAGTTTGCATATCTTTCCAGCATTGACCAGATCAACAAAACCCTCGGGCTATATCATATACACATCCTCATCTAGGTTTCCATTTAGGAAATCTATTTTGACATCCATCTACCAAATCTCATAATCAAAATATGTGTCTATAGCTAGAATGATCTGAATAGACTTAAGCATCGCTACTGGCGAGAATATCTCGTCGTAGTCAACTCCTTCAACTTGTCAAAAACCCTTTCCAACAAGTCAATCCTTATAGATGTGAACATTTCAATCCATATCTTTCTTCTTATAGATCCATTTGCACTCTATGGGTATAAGACCATCAGGCATGTTAACAAAGTTCCAAACTTGATTGTCTCCCATGGAATCTATTTTGGATCTCATGGTTGCTTGTCATTTCTCAGAATCTGGGTCCATCATCGCTTCCGCATATGTTGCTGGTTCGTCGTTGTTTAACAACAACAATTCCCCATTTCTCAATAATAGCATTTCTCTTTGTGTCTCATGAAGCCTTGCTGACCTTCGTGGTTGTGGTGGTGCTTCTCTTGCGACAGACGTCTCAACTTGTTCTGCTACATTAGCATCACTTGTTGAACCTTATCCCATTGGCTCATCCTAAACTTCTTTAAGATATATTTTTGTTTACTTTTCTCTCTTTTTAGAAACTCTTTCTCTAAGAAAACACTATTCCGAGCGACAAACACTTTGCCCTCTGACCAATGGCAAAAGTAATATCCCAAAGTTTTCTTTGAATATCCCACGAAAATGCACTTGTCCGATTTTGGAGTGAGTTTATCAGACTGAAGTCGCTTGACGTAAACCTCACAACCCCAAATTTTCGGAAAAGACAAATTGGGGCCAATCCACATCTCATATGGTGTCTTAACTAAGAACTTAGACGATACCATATTTAGTGTGAAAGCTACTATTTCTATAGCGTATCTCCAAAATGACAAAGGTAGGTCTGACTACCTCATCATTGATCGAACCATATCCAAAAAGTCTGATTATGTCGCTCAGACACCCATTCCTCTGTGGCGTTCCAGGCGACATATGATGCGGAACAATTCCAGAACTCTTTAGATGATTGCTAAACTCATGGTTCACATATTCACCTCCACGATTAGATCGTGGTGTTTTAATTTTCTTGTCACGCTGATTTTCCATTTCATTTAGAAACTCTTTGGACTTTTCTAAAGATTTTAACATGTGTTTCATTAAGTAAAGATAACCATATCAAATAAAGTCATCAATGAAGGTTATGAAGTATTGGAATCCTCCCCTAGCTGTCATACTCATTGGTCCGCAGACATCAATATGTATGAGTTCCAACAAATCTAATGCCCTCTCAGGTAAACTCATGAAGGGCGCATTGGTCATCTTGCTAAGTAAGAATGCTTCACATGTCTCGTATGATTCAAAATCAAACGAAGTTAAAAGCCTATCAAAATGAAGCTTCTTCATGCGATTCTCACTTATATGACCCAAACGATAGTGTCACATGTAGGTAAGACTTAAATCATTAGGCCAAGGCTTTTTAGCACATATACTATATACAAATCATCATCAAGATTTAAAATAAATAACTCATTCATAATGGATGCAAAAGCAACAAACATGTCATTCTTAGAGATCACACAACCATTGTTTTCACTCACAAATGAATAACCATCCTTCATTAAACATGAAGGAGATAAAATGTTTCGACTCATACTAGAAACTAGATGACAATTATTTAACTCTAAAATAAATACTGATGGGAGGTGGAGTTGCATCGTCCTGATGGTCAAAGCAACAACTCTTGCATTATTGTCGACGCGATAATCAACTTATCCTTTCACGCTTCTACTTTTTATAATTCCTTGCATCGAATTGCAAATATGGGCAAACGATCCGCTATCAAATACCCAATAATTAGTATAAGAATCAGCAATAAAAATTTCTGTAATGTGAATAGCAAGTATATCTGCTACGACTGTATACTTACCATCGCGATGCTTAATAGAGGCCAAGTACTGCTTTGCAATAAAAACATTCAGCATCTACAACTGGTCCAGCCTTGGGCTTTTGGTTTGGCTTGGAGATCGTATCTTTAGCCTTGTCATTCTTCTTTTGAGATTTATCCTTCTTAAAGTTGGGTTTGTTTTGGACCGCCATCACATGTCCACAGTTGTCAGCGCATTTCTTTATGTCACCATCTACTATTTTCAGCATGCCACATAGTTCATTGAGGCCCTTCTCCTCCCATGCAAATGGCAGTTCATGACGAAGTTTCCATACCTAGACAAAAGAGATGCCAAAATAAAATCAGTGGCCAACTCTTGGCCTAGTGGGAAGCCTAGCTTCTCCAACCCTGAATGTAACCAACCATTTTGATTACATGTGGCACAATTGTTGCGCCTTTTGCTAGCTTGCATTCCAAAAAGTGTTTGGACACATTGAACCTTTCAATCCTAGCCTAAGTCTGGAACATGTCTTTGAGCGTCACGATCATATCGTGCGCCTCATGGTTTGTCTCAAACTGCACCTGCAGCTCGGGCTCCATAAAAGCAAGCATACAACAACTCACATTAAGATTACCATCCATTGCTTTCTTGTAAGCGTTTTTAGATGTAGCAGTTGCAACTTCACTAGGATCCTCTAGCAGTGTGGTGTCTAGAACTTCTTCCTTTTTTAGCCCTAAGAACAATTCTCAAGTTATAGATCCAATCTGTATAACTTGTTCCATTTAACTTATCTTTTAAGAATTGATCGCAAAGTAAATGATGTTTTGCTAGGTGCCATTTATCTACAACAAAATAATGCAAAATACTAAGACGAGAGGGATGTAGAGGGGCTCGGCGCTGTCACATCGGGCGAGAGGGGTCCTGGTGGCTAGATCCATCACAGAAAAACCAGAGGGGTCAAACTCAATGGAACAAGAATTGTCGGTAGTGAACCGACGGACAGAAAGGAGATTGCGGGTGATAGGGGGGCTACGAGAATGCCATTGAGATAGAACGGTCCAGGGAGAACCGAGGCACCTACTGAGGTGACCGATAGAGTGGAACTGTTTCCAACGACGATCGAGGTGGGGTTGGAGGAGTGAGGTAGGCGAGAGCGAGATAGCATGCCTGCGATGGGGGTGGTGTGGTAGGAGGCACCGGAGTCAATGACCTAGTCAGGGGAGGGTGGAGCCAATGCTATGGTGCTATAGGTGGCGGCAAGAGAGGCTGGGTCCCAGCCTCCAGCGAGCGAGGACCAGGGAGTCATGGTGGTGGTCCTCGAAGGCGCGAGCTGAGGTGGGGTCAGGGTCGTCGGGGCACGACGTATGGAGGCATGTCATAGGCAGGCGGCGAAGGTGCACCGTATGGGGCGCAGTCAGGAGAGCCGGCACCAGCGCCAGAGGATGGGAGGCACTGGGGGCCTGACCCGGCCATATGGAGATGGTTCCGATCCAGGGGTTGTAGAACGATGGCCAGCCCTGATCGCTACCCCGGTCGGGGGAACCTCCACAAGTGGAGCTACCCCCCCCCCCCCCGTGTCCACCCTTACAGGGGCGACGGTCGTCGTCGGCGGTGGAAGATGAACGAGGGGCCACAGGGGCCTCGCCAGGAGGACAAGCGGGGGCCTCGGTCAATGAAGTACGAGGGGCATGTCCCCTAGAAGACGCCTAAGCAACAGTGGGAGCGTTGTAGAGTGCAAGGGCCAGAGAGGGTGCCTCAATCGCCATGGTGAGCTCCTCTAGGAGAAGCTCGTTCCGCACAACATGGAAGGTGGGAAAAGGCACGGTCCGCTTGATGAGAGCCTTCAGGTGGCCGTAGCGAGGGCTGAGGCCACGCAGGACGTTCAGCACCAAGGTGTGGTCGACATCGGCTCGCCAAGGTCACGGAGGGAGTCCGCTAGGCCCTTCATCGAGCGATAGTACTCCCCCACAGAGAGGCCCCCCCTTAGAGAATTGGTGTAACTGGGCATCAAGGTGAAGGGCCCGAGCGTTCCGGTTCCTGAGGAACTGTTCCTCGAGGGCGAGCCAGGTCTGACGACTCATGTTTGTCTGGTCGCGGATGATGTCTTGGAGCTCGACGGTGATGGTGCCATGGAGCCACGAGAGCACCACGTTGTCCATTAGGTACCAGGAGGGAGACGATAGGGTGACGATGTCGTCGAGAACGTGGTCAGCGAGAGCGTACTACCGAAGAGTGAGGAGGACCTGACCCCGCCAACAAGGGTAGTGGGAGGATGTCGAGTCCAGCATGATGGACACAAAGGACCGGATGTTGTGAAGTCTGGCCTCTTGGGCGTGGAGGGAGGCGATGTGGTCAGCGTCGAGTCCGGGGGTGAGGGGCCTCGGGAGTGAGCGGGGGAGCCTCATGGACGACTGGCGCAGGGCCGAGGATGAGACATTGCGCGGTGGCCATCTGGGCGGTTAGAGTGGCGCTCATGGCATGCTCTTGCTCTAGAGCGACGGACGCGATGTGCTCGCGCTCCTGCGAGGCGGCCAAGGCGGCCTGGATGGTGACGATGGCCGCAGCGAGCGACGAGGAGGCAGGTGGAGGAGCCATCGACGACGGAGCGTGTCGGCGTGGACTGGAAACCCGGCGGAGAGCGACGGAGTGGCTGTTGCGGTGCCACAAGGGTAGTGAGGCGCATGGGGGAGGCTCCGGGAAGGGGGCCAAGGTCGGCGATGTAGGGGGGCCAACTCCAGTGGTGGTCGTCCTGGCCGTTGTGGAGAGTAGACCGGGGAGGATGGTAGTCACGGCGCTACTGGTGGGGCGCGGGCCTACGACCGTGTTGGTAGTGGGGGCAGCGTGTCGGGCCGCGGCGGCTGCGGCATGGCCAGCCACGACGGTGGCAGGGCCGCCGGCGACTGTGGTCACTGAGGAGTGGGGGGCAGAACCATGGGAAAGGTAGGGGTGAGGCCGGCGGCGCCGACTGTCGAGGGAGGGCGGCGCGGGAGGGGCGCAGCTGGGAGGGGGAGGGCACATTCGCAGAGTGCGGCCTTGAGGGGAGGGGAGGGGCGTGGCCGTCGGGGGAGGGCAGCGGGGTCGCAGACGCCAAGGAGGGGGCGGCGCCGGCACCGAGCATGGGAGGGGGAGGAGGCAGCGGCGGCTAGGAGGGAAGGGGGCAGCGGCGACTGTGGATGGTGGAAAAAATGTGACCTAGCTCTATACCATACCATGTGGAAAACTCTAATCCTAACAAGGGGTTAAGTGTTGTATTAATAGGTTGTGTTAGGTGGGCCTGGCCCGTTATAGGGGTGAGATGGTAAATACACGGGGTGAACCCCAAACACTAAAGAGATACTCTAACAATTTGCATTTGTTGTAACAGATTGCTTGAAAAGGTTGTAAACTTGTGAAGAAAAGAAAGATATACAATAAGAAATTTGGTTTAATAGAAATTTCGTTTCATAAAAAGCGTTAACAGAAAGAAAACATGTGCATACATGAGACTTTGGTATGGTAAAATTTGAAATTGCTATCAAATCTGTGACAACAAGCATGCAAAAAAAATACTCTAGAAGATAGCAGCAAGGAAAGTAACTGCAGATACCTCAGTTCCAGGCATCTGTTGCTCATGAAAAGAACCAAGCGATGGGCATAGTAGTAATAGCAGTCTGCCATGCGTACATAGCTGAAATGCACAATTTCCATAAATCAATTTAAAGAGAAACAAATGTGATTTTAATCATAAATAAAGATCTGGCCACTTGAGATAACTTTATATCCATAATGAAAAGGTGTTGCACAGAAAATGTTTGCTTCCTTGGAAATGAACAAATGTTGGACACGAGAATATCCTCTATACATTTACAATACCATTAGTACAATCCAGAACTACAAAATTTATGAGAACTTCCTGGTCAAAAAAAAATTATGAGGACAAAGAGTGACTAAATCCAGTGAAAGCTACCTTGAAGTCACTATGTTTACAATATGACTGCTGCTTGCATAACAACAATGTCATTTCTATATATGCTGCTGACAAAAATGCTATTGCATCTTGTAGAATTTGAACTATCATAATTTGTACATTATAAGGTATCTTCACTTCTATATACATTATACCCAATCATCTGCGGAGTGAGCAGTGACAATACAACTGCATCAATCACAAAATGATGTTTAGACACATTAATACAATTTTGAAATATATTTCAGCTCAATTTCCTTGAAATTCACATCGTAGGTTTCAAAAGTCAGTCCAACAGACCTAACTTCATTGTGGCTGCAGATTTGCAAAGTCAATTTGGCCATGGATCGACTTCATAGCCTTGAAAAGGTATGTTGTTCCTCCATCATGAAATTGATAGCTCTCTAGTGTCTCTTAAGCCATTCTCAACTAAATTCCAGGTCTAAATTTTTGGTACACAGCAAATGCAAATCAACAGTAAGCATCAAAAAAAGGCAATAACTAGTCAATGCACTTCATAAAAAATATTCTGCAGGAAACATAACCATTTAATAAATCAGTGTTGATGTTTTTTTAATGTGATGACAGGAGCTCTACTTCTCAATTAAAAAGAAGAAAGGAATTGACCTAGTTTTAAGGAAAACCGAGTCAATTACCTACACAGGGTGCACAAGCAACCTAGACAATGGTAGCCCAACACACAAGGCTCATACAAGATCATTGTGGTCGAGCTCAACACAAAGGACGAGCAACACCGACTCTCCAAAACGAGCAACACAAGGCCAAATGAGGAAACCAACAATGTCTATACCCAAAAACGGCACAGAAGGATGAAGACCGCGGCGCGGCGTCGTTGCCAAGCCTCTAGACACCCGAGCGAGGCAGTTCCGATTCTTCACCAATAGGACTTCCAAACTTGATCCTCCGCCCTGCCTCGGCAAAACGCTCAGCCTCCGAAGCAAACTGGTCCGCGAAGAAGGGGGCACGCCTTATGTCATCGTTGTCGACCCACATTAACTGATGTAGCAGCTCCGACTTCACGCTGGAGGACCACACCTCCACCCATATATCGGACGCCGAGAAGCAAAAGCAACCAAAAGAGAACAACGTGGCCGAGACGAACTTCAAAAACGGCGCCTAGGCAGTGACATCGAGGACGCCATCATCGCATGTCCAAGATGGATCGGGCTTTCACCGTGCGACGCCCTTATGAGGGAAAACCGCGCCCATGGCGTCACCGTCGCGAGGCTTTCGCCAAGAAGCTCCCAGCACAACCTGTCAGGCCAAAACTCCGGAACGCCAACAGGGGATGCCTCGCCGCACAGCACGAATCTCCCCATGAGGTGCCCACGACGTCGCACAGCACCACCACGGCCACCAAGATCAAGCCTTGGCCACGAGCTCCTTCCCCGCACGAATCTGGGAGCTCTCAACGCCAACAGGGGATGCCTCGCCGCCGCCGTCATGGGGGCCCGCGCGGCCAACCCGGCCAGCCCCTCTGGCAGCGGCGAGACGGAGAGGGCGGGGGAGAGTGGGGCAGCGGCTAGGGTTTCGCCTCCCGAGCCGCCCACGGGAGAGAGCGATGCCCCTGAAAATGAAACAGTGTTGATGTTTAATGGTGCGAGTCACACATGCATATGCATTTTGTGGCAAATGCATATTCTGATGGAATCTATTAATGTGATGATAATACAATACCTTAGTATAATTAAATACACAATACCATATGGGGATTTTAGGTAACTTATATTGATTAAACTACATAGATCAAAATAGCCAGAAGTAGTATGTCACACCTTCATTTGTGGTTATAGTTAACTGCTTTTGCTGTCTTCTAAGAAGAGTTAGGGAGTCACGGTGTGGTAGAAACTAACGTCACGAACTCACAGTAATCTGTAATGGATATTCAGCAAAATAAGAGTTACATCTTACAAAATCATGTTGCAATATGAAAATATAGGGGTTAACATAACAATAATTCGTATTGACAATTAGCAATATGAGAAATTCAACCAACTGGGTTGAAGCCTTGCTTCTAGGAAATATGCAGCTCGAAGGTATTCATATAGTGATTGATAAACAAAATGACAGCTCACCTAGCTATTCCAACTTATGTTGTATCTTGCAAGTTCTCTTTTTGTCTACTTCTTATACCTGCAACAAGCTTGCATGTCTTCAAGAAAGCATCCAGTAGCTGCATGCACGGCATCAATTATGAATTATACTCTGCCCTTCTGAGTTCTGGCTATCATTGAATGATCTTAAGGGACCATGTACAAGCATTTCAACAGAAGAATCATATTGTGAGTTATCAATATAATAGACAAATATAAAAGAGACCATATATGCAATTTTTTCAGGGACAAAAGGAATTTAACATGTAAAAAGCATCAGTCGAGCTGAGAAGCTGGGAGCCTCTCTGCCCAGTTAAAGTCTAGACCAGAGAGAATCCAGGTGGAACCTGATATGCACTAATCAGCAACAGCTTCCCACCAGAAAATCACTGAACTGTGGTGCTGACTGCTGAAGATATCTCCGGCCTCTTGTGTGTGTTTTTGAGTGATGGAGAAAGGTGGGGGCTGTAATAAGAGTGACTTATGGTGATGTATTTGTACAGTGTGTGTGCTGCAGAATTGTGAGGATCTTTGAACTGCTGTATTTGGGCGCTACAAACTTCTCATTCTGTCCGAAGCAATGCAATGGACAGGGGTTGGTCCCTAACACTCTAAAAAAAATAAGAGGTAAGGTAGAAAGGAAAAAAATACGACATTGGGCAGTTTAGATAATTACCACAGGATGGTGCTGAAAAACAGGAGAGTAGTGCTCAAGAGTTACATATATCTTTTGAACAAGACTTAAGAGTGCATTGACCTTGCCTCCTAAAACGTCAACCTGAAAAAAACACAAGCATTTAAATAAATTGGAGCACGAATTGGGAATAACTTGCTGTTGTAATCAAATAGAAGTGTGCTCAAACAAAAACCACCATGAATGGCTTTATCTTGCTGGGGTACATGTCAGCAGTGATTCACTTGCATGCTATCAGAAATGTCAAACTTTATCTTGCTTGTCAATTAATTACCGATAAAGAATAAACATTCTGCATAAACATCTATGAGAATTACTGTATAATTGAACAATACTATAGAAATTAAAGTCATGTAATGGACCAAATTATTTCTATTCTCCCAGCATATCACTCAAATTGATCTGTCCTGTTTCAAAAATGAACAAAGCTGAGAGTATTCTATCTTGCTCAAACTTGATTGTTTGCAGTCTCAGCTCCTAAATGCAGTTAGTCAACACAGGAATGAGCATGTGCCTTCAGTAATATGCTTGATTTTTTTCCATGCATCATTACAACAGAGAAAAATCACATTGTACTGGACTGTAAGCCAAAAAAATAAGAAGTGCAACTGTGTGGAGAAGTATCTCGTTTGAATAGATACAGAAAACATACCTCAGATTCAGCCTTTTGAAGCTCAGAACGTCTTATCTCAAGCATTTGCTTGTACCACAGGCCCTTCTTTGTCAGTACGATGGCCTGCTGCACCATATGGTTGCACCGATCATTTAGATTCTCCGTCCTGAATTCCAACACTCTTTATCAGTTTGTGCTATAAACAAATGATTGTATACTATGTGGAAGAAATATCACATTACAAATTCTAGTCATATAGACGATTTTTATGAGCATTATTTTTCATCTGACGTTAACAAAAAACAATATATCTTGGGTTCTAAAAATGAAATTAAGTATACCACAATCATAAAAAAATCCTAAATTATTATTTTTTATTAATACTCCATCCGTCCAAATTATAAGCATGAATGATGGTGAATTTAGACACATATACAAAACACATACATTGAATAATCAATGAATGCATTCAAAACCCAAAATCCCTTATAATTTAGGACGGAGGGAGTACTAAAAAACTCTTTTGGGAAGGGGGGATGCACATACTTTTTCTCATTTCCTTTTATTTCTTCTGACATTTTATGTTCCATCTCCACAAATTCTTTTGACAAATCCATGATAGATATCAGGATGGAATCTAACTGTTTTTCTTGCTTTCTTTCACTAGTGATGTCACTGTAATCCAACTTTTTTGTTTCAACTTCTTTTAAGGTGGTTGAGGCCATCTCTAATGTCTGATTCAGCTTGATGAGTTCTTCATACTGCATATCCTGATCAGAAATCTGACATGATCTTTGTGGCGGCACGTGGGGCTCCATCTCAATATCACGGAGTATCATTTCCTCACTCTCTTGTTTCATTAGCAATTGATCATGCTGATTATCTTTGATGAAATGCACCTTTTCTAGTATTGACAACTTTTCCTTCAGCTTCCTATTTTCTTCGTTAGATAAACACAGCGCCATGTCCTTTTCTGAATGTGCAGCTTCAAGTGAGGAAACTTTAGCATGCAAAATTTGGGTAGTCTCCTCCAAGATGTCCCTATGACTATCAACCAATTTGCTTGTAACAGTTTGGTAAATTTCATCTCTTATTGTACTTTCAACATATAGATCCTCATACTCTTCTTTAATGTTCTTGACTTGTCTCAAATGTTCTTTCTCTAGATAATATTGAGATGACATTTTCTTGCTGGCATCAGATATCTGGCAGGATAATTCCTGAACATTCTTTGTCTTCTCTGCAAGCAAATTCCTAAGATGCTGGTTTTCACAGTATAGTGAATCAATTCTACTATTCAATCTGCTCCTTTCATCAACTGCATCACTAGTACTGATTGTAGGTGCTTCCATTCCATTGGACATAATTTGGTCAAATCTTGAAATGACTTCAGGGAATCTCTTCCTCAAAGGCTCAAATTCTACATCGTACTTGAGAGCCAGTGACCATTTCTCTCGTTTGAATTTGAACAGCTCTTCTGTTTTCTCCTGCAAATCCAGCTCATGCAACATTTTCAATTTACTGATCTCAGATCTGAAATAGTTAAGAATTTCTTGTCCAGTCATGCCCTTCAGATGTCGGAAGTCAGATTTTTCTGAAATAACTTCACTGGGACTTATAGATTTCTGTGTTGCAGATTTCTGATTTTCCTCAGAGGAAGATAGAGAGTGATCCTTTTGTGGTATCTTTCTGAAAAAGCTGAACTTCCATCTGTCGCTCCAATTACCCAAACTTTCATGTCTACACAGAGGAATATGGTGTTCCTCTTCTGAAGGTAATAGCATATTAGAAATAGCAATCAGGTCTTCACGGATGGAAGCACACTGAGCCACAGTTTCTTGCGAATTTTTTCTTAGACTGTTCACAATGGAGCTTTGCTCATACAACTTCCTCTCTAGTTCATCCTTAAGACCTCTGACACAGTCTCCAATAATAAAGCCAGTAATTTCTAACTGTAACTCATGCTCCCACTGAAAATCATGAATTGAAGAATTAACCAGTGTGAGCATCTCTCTAATTTGTCGGAACACCACAACCAGCAGCAACTTCAAGCTGTTGAACCCCTCGTCTATCTCAGTCAGCTTCCCAACATGGCCTAGTGTAGAGCACGGGTCATTTAGGTCACATTTATGAGCCACGTTATAGCTCTTGAGGACCCTTATATCCTCGATGAGCTTATTAAGCTGCTGATCGACTTCCACTTTCATCAAATCCAAGTATTCTGCGTAAGTAACTTCTACATTTGCATCCAAGAAGTGTTGATGCAGCCCTGACACTACAGTTGCAAATGGTTTGAAGTTGCTTGCGACACTAGAGCAATTATGACACGACAATCCTGGCGATGGCGCAGTTGCATCGTTGAACTCGATTAAACCATTGTTAAGCTCTGCAGAAGTCTTAGTGTCACTGGAAGCCGGTCTGTTGAGCAAGGACAGATCACCCTGGGCGGTAAACCATGATTGGTCAATGGTGACTGGTCTAGCCAATCTACCAAGAAATGGGTCCATTCTTTCATCCAACACCTGCAACATCGATCATATAAGATTCAACAGTTGATTGCACATTCAGAACACTAACTAGCTAAACCATTATGAATCTAAAACTCGATGCCTGGCATGAAAGCAGGAGATACTTAATTTCATAGGAAATGAAAGTTTAACAACAACAAGTATCGACTCACATGCATTACTGTTCTGAAATTCACTAACCGGTAGCGGTAGGATCCGTCCAGTAAAGTAAAGTAATAAATCAATGTAGACGGACTCTGGTGGCGGATGTGAAGTAACATGTAACATTGATAGCAGCAGGACGGGTAACAGAACGTGAACGCCAGTACATAGACAATTATTCCATACTTGCATTCCACACCACACTCAATCACACACAGAAGTGAGAAGCCACAGCCAGCTGCGGTAAGGCGTAAGGAAGTAACGGCAATACTGCAAGGTGAGATCAGTTTTGACCCGCTCTGTTCGTCACTTCGTCTCCCTTGTGATTTCCGAACTCCCGCACCAAAAGCAGAGCTTGCACTGGAGCAGTGAAGTTGCCTGACTGGAATCGCTCATCCGCCTCGATCCAAAAAAAAAACTGACAAAAACGCCGGCAAAGCGCCTCAAACCACACGCACGACATCCCCGCTCCGAACGGCACCAACCAATCCGAAGTTCCGAAAAAACGAAACCCCAGAGGCCCTGAACCACCACAAAATCCTGAACAACACAAGCGCGGCGGCACGGAGTCACTTACAGGCTGGATCCGAGCCATTGGCGGCGCAGCGGGGGCGGCTGCTTGCCTGCTTTAGCACCTCCTCGGCGCCGTTGCAGACGGCACGCGGCACGGGGGCTCAGTTGTTCCGCAGCCCTCAGCGAGGTGGCAGGAAGGGCTGCCGGCCTGGGGACGAAGGCGGCAGTACAAGAGGAGGGCGTTGGTGAATCGGAGACTGGTCGCAGTGAATTCGTTTGGATTTGTGCGGGCGATCGCGAGGAGGAAGACGACGCCGCGGCCGCTCTTCCTCACGACCAAGTATATGCTAGAGAAGCGAAGGAAGAACGAGTCGTCAGCTCACCGCGCCGCGGGAGGAGGGTAAAACTGGCATCGGGCGCGGCGCGTAACGGCCGTCAGCCTGCTGGAGTAGCTGCTGGTCAGTGGGCCCGCTGAGAACGGGCCCGCAAGGCGGTGGGGGTGGTTGGGAAGATGGGACGTGTTGTAGTGTGTGATGGCCGGTGTATGTGGGGAGGTGGGGCCCGGCCGTCGGCGGTAGTGGGAGCGCGTGGTGTGCTGAGCTGGATGGGTCATTGGGTTGCGGGGGGCGCGCCTCAAGATCCGAGCGGGGTTTGAGAGCGGCCGTCGGATCGGCCTCCGGGATCGTTGTGAGGGCAGGCCGGTTCCGGCTTTGCCTGCACAAGTGGACACTGTACAGCTGGTTTTTGTTGCTTCCATCTCTTTGTCATTTTCTACTCTCTCTAAACAAGAAAAAAGTACGTGTAAGTTATACATTTCAAAAGACATTACACGACCTGTTTTCACTGAAATTGTCAGTGTGTAGATGGGAAGGGAGCTAAGCTGAGAAGTCTCAGTTGCCACTACTTGGCCATGTGTTTACTGATCTGCGTCTGATTTGTTTCAATTAAGAAAAAAGGTACTGGGCTTGGATCTACAGATTTGTTTTCAGCTATTCTAGTACTATACTAGTATAGGAGTAGATCGTCTGATCTGGAGATTTTGGCGCTTGGCATGTTCACATGATCACATCAGCTGATTGACCGTCGGCACAAGAGATGTGGTTTCTTTCATTGCGCAAATCTCGCCATCAAAGTGATGTGTGACGTGATACTGTGGTAGGCCATACGATTGATCTTTAAATATAGATAGCAAGATTTCGCATGGTAACAATTCACAAATGTGAATCAAACGGCACCTTGTGTGAACAGGTCAAACATTCAGTCACCAAGAACTCTTTTCGTAAAATCGTAAGTCACAAATGTTAAATCAACCAGCTCCTTGTGTGAATTAATGGTGAAAATGGGTGACATGCACATTGTGATGTATTCCTCCAGCGCGGCAAATGTCTCACAAGATCTGCACGAAGCTGCCGGAAAGTGTGGGTCACTTACATATTTATTGTACCACCTGCCCGAAACATGGGAGATTAGCTACACTTCGGAGCCATATTTACAGATCACTGACACCTATACAGATCACGAGATGTGTGCTGGTATGGTACCAGGTGAAACAAGCTCTTCTTTTTGTCGCACCTGCATGCTGGTGGAGGTTGCATGTCCTGTCCACAAGGGCAGCGGAAAAGGTGACGAAAAGGTGGAGAAGTCCACGGAACGTTAATTCTTTTTACCTGAGAAACTGGTGCAGATGGCCTAGGGCGGACCAGACAACCAACAATTAGATGGAGCAGCAATCATGCAAGAATGCAGGGCCGTAAGACCAACATTAACATATATATTAATTTGTGTCCCCAGCAGAATAAACGGGGGGTCAGTGGAGACGATAGTATCTGCCTTTCTGAAAATCAATTCTGTCCTCTCTGATAGGGTGGACAAAGTTGAGTAGGCCAATATAGTTATGGATATAGATGGTCATAGGGGTGAAAACGGGCAGATACGGACGGATAGTAGCTCATCCTGTATCCTACTCTAATGTATTTAAAACAGATTCGGAATCGGATACGGATAGTTAGAAACGGGACGGATACGGATACAGGGACCGGATATTTATCCGGGCAGATAAGTGACGGATACGGATATTATTTGATCAGATATCGGATACTTGTCGGATAATGCATTAATTGGTTATCATAAAATATTCTTGTTCGACCACGAAATTGCAAGTAAATTAATACTAATAAACATTTAATAGAAGATAATCTCAAGTTCCCACATAAAAATGGTAAAGTGAAGTATTGATTATGTTGAAACTTGATACTTAGAGTGATTTCACGTGTACCCACGCAATAAGTGGAAATAAAATAGAAGAAACGTTGACATCCTGTGGATTTTATGGTCTCATTATTTTTTATGACCATATGTGGCCATATGTTGTACCTTCGTATAATTTCATAGATTTCTGAGGCTATTTGTACATTATATTCAAATATTAATTATAAAATTGCAAAAAAATCTTACCAAAACAAATAAACATTCTATTCAAATAAAACCTCAAGTCTCCACATGAAAATGATAAGTGAAATATTAATTATGTTGAAACTTCGATACATAAAATGATTTCACGTGTAACTCACGCAATAAGTGAGAGTGGAATAGAAGAAACACCAACATCTTGTGGATTTTATAGTCCAAATGTTTTTTAGAACTATATGTGGATATATGTTGTGTCCCCGTAAAAATTCATGAATTTTTTAGGCTATTTGGTGTATTATTAATTTCTTGTTGTAGAAAATCATCAAAATACAATTAAATTCATAAAAATATTATAGTGTCGACCGGAAATTACAAATAAGTTACCAATATTAATAAATAGTTTATAAAAAGATAATCCTAAGTTCCCACATGGAGATAATCTTAAGTCCCCACATGAAAATGATAAAGTCTATTATTTTGATATAAATTTAGACATTATTTCAATGATTTTGGCCTAAATATATGTCTAAACAAAAATGTGTTGTACTACAAAGTTATAGATCTTTTCGAGCTCTACAATTTTCATATAAACTTTATCTTCATCCGATTTCATATGTAAAAGTTATGATTTTATAACTATATTATTATGCAGAAAAAGAAAAAACGGATACCCGAATTCCGGGTACCCGTATCCGACCCGAATATCCGGGTATTTACCGGGTAGTACTCGCTCCGTATCCGACCCGAATCCGAAGTTGTACTATCCGGGTATTACCTGTATCCGTCCCGAATATAAAAATACTCGTACCCGTATCCGAAAAATAGTCCCGAATCAGTAACCGTATCCGGTACCCGTTTCGGGTACCCTACGTCCCTACCCGTTTTCACCCCTAGATGGCCAAATGGACCGTGCTTGACGGGCCAGCCCGAAGCACGGCCCATTTAATAGTGTCGGGCCGGGCCCGGCACGAAAGTCGTGTCGTGCTTAGGTCGCTGCCTCGGCCCGCAGTGCCGACTCGGCCTGGCACGATTATATTTTTTATTTTATAAATCATAGTATATATATATATATATAGATTTATATTTGTTATTTACAACAAATGCACTAGAGTTCTACTGGTTAATCTCTTACATATAGCGCTCTCAACCTTGTAGTGGGAGGTTGTTTTTTTGCTATTTTTCTGATTTAATGGGACAACACGGACAAATAAACGGGCTGGCACAGCCACCAGGCCGGCGTGCTGTGTCTGGGCCGCGGCTGCGGCACGCGTGCCGATCGGGCACGGCCCGATTATCCGTCAGGCCTAACGGGTCGTGCCGGGCCTCCCATTTAGGCAACTATAGTTATGAATAGTACAACTCAATAATGCATCACAGGTAGCCATAGGCAGTCAAAAGGTTGAAGAAGCAAGGAGAACGAAATACCCTTCAAACTCGTTACATAATTTAGCATTTTTTAAATCAAATTATTTTCCAAATCAATCTCTACATGAACGATCCGACTAGGTTACGATCTCTATGATCTGATAAATTCGGTTTAGTTCATATAACACAAAGTTGAATACTTACATATATAAAACGATAAAAGATGGAAACAAAATTAGCGCAGGTCCCCACATCACATGTTATGCGACATGTGTGTGCGCCTTTAGCATCTCCCTCTCATGCTACCTTCGAAGGAATGACAAAAAGGAGACAAGGTATTTAGGTTAGTTTTATCCCCTTTCAGTTTTCATGTTCGGCACTTACACTCTCAAGCTTTATTTTATAATTTATTGAGTCTTTAAGATCTATTTTAGAATTTATGGTTAAGTAAATGAGCTAAATCTAATGAACTCTAACAATCCTCCACCAGATCTCAAAAGGCACAACATAACCGACTCTTCAAATATCCTCAAATGTTGTTTGTATGCCACTTTTAATGTAGAGACTCCTAAGTTAAACATCTACATAACTTAAGAGTTACTTTTTTCGAAACACGCAGGAGAGCTGCGCATAATTTATATTAAGAAAGAGATAGGTCTGAGAACAGACCGGGGTACAAACGACTCCTTACGGAGGTCGAAAACACAAATACAGAAACACACTCATCCCTTATCTATGACACAACAACAGGCCCTCCTAGTCTTAAGGCCATAAGCCCCTAAGCCCTCTAGCCCCGGCCATACCCCACAGCGTAGCATCCTCCTGGATGTGCTGCAGTATATCTCTAGTGCTCGGGGAAGCTCCCTCGAAGACACAGGTGTTTCGATGTTTCCACAGCCACCAAGCCACGAGGATTACCAACGTGTTAAAACCTTTTCTCTTCTCTTTAGAAACCTGGCCTTCGGCATTGCTCCACCAATCTTGGAAAATCATGTCCTCAGGCCCAGGTGCCAGGTAATGCAGAGTTACATTAGCTCACAACCGCTCAATAGACTATGCCTTGAATTGGTACTTTTGTGCAAACAAGTTTCACTCAAGAATCTGACTGATGCTTTGTGCCCTATAGGCTACCTCCTCAATTGGAGCTTGTAAGTCATGCTCTCACTTCTCTTTCATGAGCTTCTTAGTAAACTTCTGCAACTCACATACTGCGACCTACCGTCACCTCATATAGGCATGTTCGTATAAGAATGTCCTATAGGACGACATATCGCATTAAAGCCTCCAAATACATTTAGGCAGAGACAGTGGTCTACTGAACTTGTTCCACACATGGTGGAGAGAAACTTTTAGGGTGCCAGCACTGCATGAGATATACACATGGAGCTGCTCTTAAGACCCACACCAGCACTCAAGCACCGCTAGGACTCTGAATCTGTTCGAGCTCCACAGGCCAAATATCCCTTGACACAACACAAATATCATTCTTGTCTGGTTCTTTAGGTAGTAAACAAAATAGAGATGAACTCCACTTGTGGATAGGCTCAAATGAGTCCCAAAGCTAATATTTTCTGCAGCATAACTCGACTTCTAGAACCTCTGTTATATACTCCAACCTTATCTAAGCCTTTACAACCAAATGACACACAATAAAACACTGGACTTAATCCCATATTGTGGTCAGCAACCCATAGATAGGACTGCACTAGTAAGTAGGCTCAAACCAGTCCAAACTGAAAACTTCTCAATATGGAGGGACCTCAAGATCATTTTCTGTCTACCCAAGGTTTACCTCAGCTTAATCACACAAGTGTAAGGCAGCAGGGGAAGAAGATCTTTGCTGCAACCCCAAACCTGGTCTAAAATCAGTTAACTGCATTTCCCTCTCCACTAAGAGACAGTAGATAAGGTTCCATTGTTTACTGTCCTCAAAATAGTCCACACTGTGATATTTATAGCAGGGAGAGACCCATAGACCCTTAACTATGTACCCATCCTTATCCCCATCCATACAACCAAACAAAACAGCAGGGAGAATGATCTTCTTCATTTATCCAATGCCACCCTGAACTCTACTGCATCAGGTTTGTTGTTCATCTTGCTCACCTCCATGCTTAAACCCCTCTATCTCACAAATCCTCTCAACAGCAAACCCCCTCTCCCTTAACCAAATTTACTCTCTAAACGTAGCTCTTTTACTTTGGTATTTTGACCTTTTGCAAATTGTGGCTAAACCTCCAAATCCAATTTTGGGCTCCAGTTTAGGGTTCAGAGATACTCAATCATCCTAAGTGCTTCACCACTTATAATCCACATATCAAAAGCAAACTTCTCCCTCCTCCTAAAGCAAAGCCACTCTTTACTCTCAAATCCACTTAGCATATAGAACTCAGGTCCAGAGTGTTACTGGTTTAAGAGTTGTTTGCTTACTCACAATTCCAAGCAAGGTTCTCAACCTAAGTCCTATACTCAACACATGACGTCACACTTTTGAAAGAAATTTTTTAACCTAGTAAATGCACTCTAGGTGTAACAAGCAAGTTAATGCAAATGCTTATGATAACATGTCAGAGTTTTAGTTATGGTAACACCAGGGGTGTTACAGTTTTAGGGCTAAGTAACTTAATCAAGTTTGTACATCAAGTATAGCTCTACAACTTTGCTATAGTGATCGTCTTCAAACTATCCATAAATTAAAAGTTATAAAGATCCAAATACAGCTAGTTAACAATATTTTCAGAATTCCAAACCCTAGGGGAAACTTAGTTTTGAGTTTTTCTCCACTTTTTCCTATAAAACTTGGAAATATCTACACATGAAAGTTGTTTGATTTGGAAAATTCTATGACTTTGGTATTTTAACTTTTGGCAAATATTGCTAGATCACAAAGTCCACTTTTGGGGTCAAAACTGGAGTTTTTCAAAACTATGTTTTCTACTCTCTACTAATCACCCCATCCCACTTAGAGTTTTATGGGTCCTAGGTGTATTACAATACAAAGATGTCAATGCATATGATGCCATGCCAGGTTTTAGTTCTGATAACACCAGGGGTGTTACACTATTCTTGAACCAAATGGTACCTTGTCCATTCTCTATAAACTAGGGGGCTTTTCTCACACTAATTAGAGTTTGATCTCTTTAATCTTTCATCCGTGTCTTGACCTTTTGTGGATTTCTTGCTCCAAGGTTGACTCTACTTTCATAATTGTTGCTTCTATATGGGCGACCATACCATGATTAAGTCGTTCCATCTCCCAACACAACTCTTGCGGCATCAGGTGGGCGGTAACTATATTGACCTAATCTTTTCGACTTAAGGCATTAGCTATGATGTTTGCTTTACCAGGGTGATACTGAATGTCCAAATCATAATCCTTGATTAACTCAAGCCATCTTCGTTGCCTTAGGTTGTGATATTTTTGCATGAATATATACTTCGGGCTCTTATGATCGGTAAACATGTTGCACTTATTTCCAATCATGTAGTGCCTCCAAATATTTAAGGCATGCACTACGGTAGCTAACTCCAAATCATGGGTTGAGTAGTTCTTCTCATGCTTCCTTAACTGCCTTGATGCTATAACTTTTCCCTCTTGCAACAGAACACATCCAATTCCTAAATGTGATGCATCACATTACACATCAAATCCATTATGGATATCTGGCATGACCAACACTAGTGCAGTGGTTAGCCTCTCTTTGAGTTCTTTAAAACATTTTTGACATGCTTCATTCCATTTGAATTCTTTTCCTTTCTCAAGAAGTGAAGTAAGAGGTTTCACTATCTTGGAGAATCCTCTAATGAACCTTCGATAGTATCTTTCCAATCCAAGAAAACTCCTGATCTCCGACACGTTCTTCGATAGTTTCCAATTCAACACTTCACAAACCTTACTTGGGTCCACCATGATTCCACCATAAGTGATAATGTGTCCTAGGAACGCAACTTCCTTCAGCCAAAAATCAGACTTCAAGAACTTAGAAATCCACTTTCGAGAATACCTTGGCTCCTCTCATCTGATCAAATAGATCTTCTATCTAAGGTAACAGGTACTTATTCTTAATGGTAACTTCATTCAAATCCATGTAGTCAATGCACATTCTTATAGATCCATCCTTCTTATCCACGAAAAGGAAAGGGGCTCCCCAAGATGATGAGCTGGGCTGGATAAAACCTTTCTCTAACAGCTCTTCTATTTGTTGCTTTAGCTCACCTAAGTCTTTAACGTCCATCCTATATGGCCTTTTAGAAATACGTGCAGTGCCACGCTTTAACTCAATAGAGAATTTTATATCTCAATCAGGTGCCATACCTGGTAATTCTTCTAGAAATACATCTAGATACTCACAGACCACTCTTATGTCTTCCAAAGTCTTCTCCTCTACTTGGTTTATCATAGAAACTGCTTATGTCGGCATACTAACAATGACCTCAATCCTTTCTCCTTACGGACTTGTCGGTGTGACCACTCTCTTGGCACTTGTGATGACTCCATCGTACTTGGTTCAGTAATCTAGACCAATTATCATGTCAATTCCTCTAGATCCCAGAATTATTAGTTCCACTACAAACTCTATTCCCTTGATCCCAAGCTTGGTTTGGGGCATGAGTGAGGGATTCTCATTTCACCTCCCAGTGATCTAATTAACAACTTCCTCCTTCACAGATAACTCGGTATATTATACTTTTCCATGAATGACTTGGTTATGAAAGAATGAGATGCTCTAGAGTCAAATAAAACTAATGCAGGTACGAAGTTGATAAGAAACATGCCAAGCACCACGTTGGCACCTTCCGGAACTGATTCAACAGTCACATGGTTCACCCTGCCCTTACTCTGGCTCTACTGGTTCTTGCCTTATGAATTGTGTGCAGGGGCGTCCTAGGCTAACCTTGGGTTGTTATTGTTAGCATGTGGCATCTGGAAGTTCCTCTTAGGGCAGGCGTTAGCATAATGCCCAACCTCTCCACACTAGAAACGTCCATTCGGTTGTACTAGGGCAACTGGGGTATTGGTCTTAGCCAGTGTGTTCATGGCATTTCTCGGGTGATTCTGTTAACTTCCACCAAACCTTTGCCCTTGCTAGTTGATCAGTAACACCCTTAATTTGGGGTATAACATTTCTTCTCTAATACCTACCAAATTCAAGTGTTACTCCTTTTCTCACCTCTATAGATTTTCTTTTCCATTCTCTTTAATAAAATTTTGGGTTAATTATGTGAGAGATATATTATTTTCTTTAGAATATTAAAACTTAGGGGAGATATGAATGTTTGCACCATGCTGAGCTTAAACTTTGTTTTTTGGTTGATGCACATATTTGAAATATTTGAATTTGAATTATGGTTTGATTTGATTTGGATTTCATAGAGAAAATACAAAGAAAAGGAATTAGAAATTCAAAGGAAAAAGGAAAACTCAATTCATCCCAGTTGGCCCAGCCCCGCGCGCCCACTCCCTCCTTGACAGGTGGCCCCTGCCTATCAGCGCTAGCCCAGCCTGGTGCGCCCGCGCCCCCTCCCTCTGCCCGGTGGGGCCGATCTATCAGCGCCAGTTTCCCTTGCGCGCACCCTGTTCTCTCTCTGTCCTACAGGCCCACCCTGTCAGCACCAAACTGTTCCCCTTGCGCGCACACCGTGCTGCTACGTCGTGGGCCAGCCCTGTCAGCTTCGCCTTCCCTGCGAACCGTCGCTGACTAGCGCACACGCAAGCCGAGAACCATGGCCATGTCGCCTGCCCACTTGCCCTAGTTCCTTTTTGAGCCCCGCTCGCACCCGCTCTCTCTCCCTTACCTCAATTCGCCCACTCTCGCGCTCTGTCGCAGCCGCCCGAGCTAACCGGTGACCAGCGCCCGCCGTGCTGGCCGTTCAGGGCACCAGGAGCTGCGTCAAGCCTTCCCGGCGCCATCCTGAGGTGAGGAACTCGCTCTCGTGCTCTGGTTGCCTTAATTCTGCCCTGTCGTAGATAATTTGTGCTGACCGAAGCTCAGCTGCGCCAGTTCGCCGCGCCCACGGCGTCCAGCCGAATTAGCCCCGTCTCGAGCCCCTGCTTTGGTTCGTAGCGTTCCCCTCCCTTAGCGTGTCCGATTCCCCCTCCCAGCGAACGGGATTCCTCGCCAGAGCTACCCCGACCTGCCCGGAGCAATCCCTTCATCGTTCCCTCGTCCCTGGTCCGGCTCTCGCGGCCAGAGCTCCGCTAGTGAGTTTGTTGGGCCCTCCTTGCCAGTCCCGGCCAAGTCCGTCGACCCCAGACCCCCGGAAGCCGCGTCTGCCCTGTCTCCGGTGACAGTGCCGCGCGGGCAGAAACAGCGCCGACCAAACCTGGTGTGACATGATCCCAACCTCTGATTCTAATAACTTTCGTTATGTCGTACGAAACGTAGTAAGATAAGGCCTTCACAGACAGCCGACTGGGGGTTTCCCGCTAGTCTAGTTTAGAATTCCTCGAAGTCTTGAAACTCCTGAAAATCATCCACGTTTCCTTCATCTTCTCCTGAGCAATGGTTGTAATAGGGACAACCTGGTATTTGGTGTTTAAGCAAGGGTGAGTACACGTCAACGTACTCAACAAATATCCTATTTGGTTGAAGTGGAGTAGCTGTATGTGGGGTTAAGCTCAAGCAGTTGCTTTTAGTTGGTCAGGTATTTATCATTAATAGAAGCCATGTTTTATCATAAAACCCAAGTTGAAATTCCCAAAAGAAAGCACTTCCTCCAAGAGGAAAGTACAAAAATTCATAATTATAGTCATCATCATTAAACAATCAACGTAAAGAAATCTAGAGTATCTCTAATCAAAGAGGATCCCAAGGCTGCTCTTAACCATGAGCATGGCTGATATACCATTTTCTAGCACTCTGGAGAGGTTGCACACTTTACCCATGAAACGTGATCTCTTTCCAGCCTGGGTTTGCAAGACCTGATCTTCACTATCGAGGTGAATGGCTAGAGATTCACTATGTAGCCTTTACAAAGATTCTCCTGGTGTGTAGCTACCCGTTAGGTTTCGCCAGTGGTACAAACACAATATTCCTCCCTAAGGTGGGTGACTAACAAAACCAAATCGAATGAACCTCGGCACCAACCCTTAGCAGAGCAAGCCCTATGCCCCGGTCCCCATTGACGGCACAACGACGAAGCAAACTACACCCCCGGTTCCTCTAATTAATCAGCTAAGGGCATCTCATTCCACCTTCATGTTGTACTATTGTCTCGGGTGGTTTCTTAACGAATAGGTCCTTACGGAGAGGTACTCGGGAAATAACCCGAGCCCCCTAAAATGCCATAAGTTCATAATCATAACCATAATAAATCATAGTATCATAAAGTAATTCTCATCATGTTCGTTGATTAGGGTAAAGCACTAGCATGTAGCTGATTATAATAACCCAACCCAAAAAGGTAATCAAGGACATGATAAATAGAAAGCTAGTCAATCCTTAGGTTAATCATAATATGCAGGACAGTGAATTATAAATTAAGTAGGACATAATAGGTCAGAGGACACTTGCCTTCACCAAACTGTCGTTGCTCAGGGGCTTCTTTTACAACTTTCTCGGACTCCATGGATAAAACGTTATTTAAGAGAGTGCGAACATACATTCAACATTTTTGAAACAGAAAGGAACAATACACCATACAAGAAAAAACATTATAAACATGTGCAATACAAAATAATGCACGCTTCTACAGTCACAGAAGGAAAAGAAACGCCGAGATCGAAGTTACGGTTGAGAAGTTATTGCGTCTATGTTATACAAATATGAAGTATAACATCTAATTCGACATACTCGCATTATTCGACATTTATTAAATGCAAATGGAGCTATCGCCTAGTTTTAGTTAATCTATTACGTTAACATCTTTCAGTTAGATAAGAAATTTAAATAACATTAGCGACTCTAAGCGAGACGAATTAACGGCGCAAGACGAATTATGCAATGCGCGAAACAGCACGCGCACAACGCACGGGCCAACGCGACACACGAGAACTAATAAATAGATAGCATGTTTAAACTAAGTAATTATTAATAAAGAATGTTTCAGTTAAGGTTAACCACATTGGTGTTTTATTATAAATGAGCAAATCAAAACCCTAAATTAGATTTAAATGGAAACGTCATTCTAGTAACCATCGGTCAAACAAACGTTTAAATAAATTAAATAAAATATGCAACAACAGATACTAATACTTCTAACATGTGGACAAATTTAATACGAATCTAATGCAACTTGAACAGGGTGAATCAGATTTAAAACGCAAAAGATATCGTGATTTTAAATTGAAACAATTTTTTGCGCACAGTTTTAAAATCGTCCAGGGGCCTATTCGCAAAACAATCTTCTTCTTCCTCCCTCCATCTTATTCCTCTCAACCATAGAAGAGAAGGGAAGGGGTCGGGCCGAGCCGCACCGCAGGGGGGCGAGCCGCCTTCGCCAGGGCACAGGCGCGCGGGCGCGGGGCTAGGCCTCCGCCGCCGGGAGGGCCTGCGCGGGGGGAGGGTGGAGGACACAGGATAGAGCATTGCCGCCGGGGAGTGACAGAGCGGGAGGGGGAGAGGGGCTACACGGTGAATACACACACGACGAACACCATGGCAACAATGGAGGAGAGTCTCATCGGAGAAAAACACTCGCCGGAGCCGAGGACAAATTCGTCGATTGAGACGAACCGTCGATCCTTTCGACGAATCGAAGGCACCGACACGAAGCTCTCGACGAGACGAACATAGTAGTACCCTCGGATTCTGCTGACGAAGCACGGATCAAAAGTAATTGCTCGTCGGAGTTGTCGCCGGAGTTGGAACCATTTCGAACTTCGGCGAGCAATTTCGAGAGTTTTGGATCTAGACTAGAGATGGGGTTCCGAAATTCGGAAATGGCTCGAAGAGAGGATTCCAGCCATATATATTGCTACGGTTTGAAGATATTTTATTTTTCGTAATTATACCATTTTTAAAATTAAAAGTAATTTCAGAAAAAGACTGAAATCGTTTTTAATATCCAAAAAATATCTCGAAGCCTCCAAAAATTCTAGAAAAATTCCTACACATGATTTGGCACCCAATGAACTCAAAACACATATTTAGAACTTTTGAAAATGTTTTTAATTACCTCAAATAAATATATTTTGAATTTTGAAAAATAGAAAAATATTCAGAAAAATATGAAAATTTACAGGAAACTTCTACAAGACATATTAACATGTTTCAAATACTTCTTGCACTTGGAAACACTATGCAACAACATAAATGCAACAACCATGACACTTCTAGGCCTCACGCCAACATAAAACAAAATAAATCTCTATTGTTTTAATAAAGAGAAAAGAAATGAAGAAAGGAAAGGGTAACACCTGAATTTTGAGTACAGAGCAAAGAAATTTTTATACCCCAAAATTCAGGGTGTTACAGTTTGTCTCTTGCCTGAGGTGCAAGTTGATGTTGCGACTGGTTTTGTTGATGTTGCAGCTGCTAAACTGAGGCAGTGAGATTCTGCAGAAGCTGCATATGGGCTACAATGAATTGCTCCATTATAAGGTTTGGTGGTGGTGGTGGTGGCAACTGTTGTCCCTGACTGTGGCCTTGACTCTATCCCCTGGTATTTACCATCTGGAGGATTAGAAATGAGGTCTTAGACAAGAAGCGAATAGTAAGAATTTTGCTAAAACAAGTTTGAACACAATACTATTCTGAGTTCAAATAGACCTTAAAGGCTCTTGTGGTCATTAATCCTCAAGACCAAAACACTCAATCAAAGATCCAACTCATTCATTTATTCAAACATAAAACCATTACATCATTTTAATAATTGCAACATAGTTCTAATACACTTCCATTTCTTAGCCATGCTCCTATTACATCTCAAGGGAAACCTAGATGGGTATGTGCGTCGAAGTGATGGTATGGAAGAGCTGGGTGCTTTGGTGAGTCTGCTAGATCCACATTTGGCTGGGCTTGTCCTCCATTCTCTAGATGAATTTGTATCCTTACATACTTCCTTCTTGTGTAATCATGCTCGATTAGGGCAGCATCATGTTGTGTGTTCAAAGATGCAGTGTACTCTAGCAAAGTCTCTAGACATATGTTGCCTTCTGTTGTGCCCGAACTAATTTGGGTGAGATCATGTCTAGACCGACGCTGTGGGTAGTACTTGTAGGCAGTCTAGATGAGAGCAGTGTGATTTCGATAACAGAAGGATGATATTGCCAACCTAGTTGCATCATTGATCCCAGCGTTAAAGTTGGCTCAGGTGGCGATGGCATAGTGTCGTCCTCTCACAACATGAGCTCCAAAGTCATTAGGGCCATAAACCTCGGTTGTCCCATGCCACTCAATAGGGTAGAATCCAAGAACATGCTGGCGGCGCACACAACCAGAGGTCACTATAACTTCGTCCAATCCTGAAGCTATGAGCAGGTTCCAAAGCTTGTGAGGAAACTGAAGGGTCAGGCCACTACTGCAGTGTGCGGGCTCTTTTCCTCTCCCATGTCTCTGCACACAAACTCTTGGCTGCAGCCGAAGGAAGTGGAGGCGGCTAGGGCTCAAGGCAAATGCAAGATAATAACCGGGAGGGATCCCCTCCCACACATATATATAGGGATCAACGGACCCACCGAGGTTAGGGCCACCCCCACCCCATTTCAAAGAATCAAATCTAGAAACATATTTCGGCTCTTTGAATTCTGCATGCACGCGTGACACAACGGATAGCCCGTGGGCTGACGTGTCCCATCGCATTAACTCCTGCCTGGGGGCCATACATCCTGTCCGGCTGACACAAGCCAACGGGCGCTGCTCTACCTCCTCAGGGTAAGTGCATGAAAAGGTGTGTCTCTCTCTCATCTTTCGTTTCTCGATAGGTAATAGGGAAGAGACACCCCTTCAGACTCCCTTACCTATGAAGAAAGTGAGGCTCGAGCCTCTTACTGATCCGAGGTTCGAAGGCTAAACCCTCGACAGGGTTCGGTAACCGCCCTAGAGCACATGGGCTTCGAGCCCTTTACTGATCAGGAGTTCGTAGGTTGGCCCTGAAAGGGAATTAGGCTTACACCTAGTTCCTAAATAATTTTGGTGGTTGAAATGCCCAACACAAATTATTGAACTAACTAGTTTGCCCAAGTGTGTAGATTATACAGGTGTAAAAGGTTCACCCTCAGCCAATAAAAAGACCAAGTGTTGGATTCATCAAAGGAGCATGAGGCAACCGAGGGCACCTCTGGCTGGAGGCACCGGACTGTCCGGTGTACACCGGACAGTGTCCGGTGCGCCCAGAGGACACCAACTCAAACTCTTCGCCCTCGGGATCTCTTGGAAGCCGGCGCGCTATAATTCACCGGACTGTCTGGTGTGCACCGGACATGTCCGGTGCTCCTAGGAAGCGCGGTCTCCAGAACTCGCCAGCCTCGGGTTCGCGCGGCAGCCGCTCCGCTAAAATTCACCGGACTGTCCGGTGTGCACCGGACTGTCCGGTGTGCCAGCGGAGCAACGGCTCCCTGCGGCGCCAACGGCTCCCTGCGGTGCATTTAATGCGCGCGCAGCGCGCGCAGACGTCAGGCACGCCCATACCGGTGCACCGGACATCAAACAGTACATGTCCGGTGTGCACCGGACACCCAGGCGGGCCCACAAGTCAGAAGCTCCAACGGCTAGAATCCAACGGCAGTGATGACGTGGCAAGGGGCACCGGACTGTCCGGTGTGCACCGGACTGTCCGGTGTGCACCGGACTGTCCGGTGCGCCATCGAACAGACAGGTTCCCAACGGCCACATTTGGTGGTTGGGGCTATAAATACCCCAACCACCCCACCATTCATTGCATCCAAGTTTTCCACTCCCCAACCACTTACAAGAGCTAGGCATTCAATTCTAGACACATACAAAGAGATCAAATCCTCTCCAATTCATCACAAAGCCCTAGTGACTAGAGAGAGTGATTTGCCGTGTTCATTTGAGCTCTTGCGCTTGGATTGCTTCTTTTCTTTCTCACTTGTTCTTGAGATCAAAACTCCATTGTAATCAAGGCAAGAGGCACCAATTGTGTGGTGGCCCTTGCGGGGAAGTTTTGTTCCCGGCTTTGATTTGAGAAGAGAAGCTCACTCGATCCGTGGATCGTTTGAGAGAGGGAAGGGTTGAAAGAGACCCGGCCTTTGTGGCCTCCTCAACGGGGAGTAGGTTTGCAAGAACCGAACCTCGGTAAAACAAATCTCCGTGTCTCACTTGCCTATTCGCTTGGGATTTGTTTTGCGCCCTCTCTTGCGGACTCGTTCTTTATTCCTAACGCTAACCCCGGTTTGTAGTTGTGTTTATATTTGTAAATTTCAGTTTCGCCCTATTCACCCCCCTCTAGGCGACTATCAATTGGTATCAGAACCCGGTGCTTCATTAGAGCCTAACCGCTCGAAGTGATGTCGGGAGATCACGCCAAGAAGGAGATGGAGACCGGCGAAAAGCCCACTACAAGCCACGGGAGCACTTCATCTGAAGAGTCCCGCACCAAAAGGAGGGAGAAGAAGAAGAGCTCCTCCAACAAAGGGAAGGAGAAGAAATCTTCTTCTCACCACAAAGAGAAGAAGGAAAAATCTTCTTCCCACAAGCCGCATCGGAAAGGCGACAAGCACAAGAGGATGAGGAAGGTGGTCTACTACGAGACCGACACTTCATCAACATCGACCTCCGACTCCGATGCGCCCTCCGTCACTTCTAAGCGCCAAGAGCGCAAGAAGTATAGTAAGATCCCGCTACGCTACCCTCGCATTTCCAAACATACACCTTTACTTTCCGTCCCATTAGGCAAACCACCAACTTTTGATGGTGAAGATTACGCTAGGTGGAGCGATTTAATGCAATTTCATCTAACCTCGCTCCACAAAAGCATATGGGATGTTGTTGAGTTTGGCGCGCAGGTACCATCCGTAGGGGATGAGGACTATGATGAGGATGAGGTGGCCCAAATCGAGCACTTCAACTCTCAAGCAACAACAATACTCCTCGCCTCTCTAAGTAGAGAGGAGTATAACAAAGTACAAGGGTTGAAGAGCGCCAAGGAGATTTGGGATGTACTCAAAACCGCGCACGAGGGAGACGAGCTCACCAAGATCACCAAGCGGGAAACGATCGAGGGGGAGCTCGGTCGGTTCCGGCTTCACAAAGGGGAGGAGCCACAACACATGTACAACCGGCTCAAGACTTTGGTGAACCAAGTGCGCAACCTCGGGAGCAAGAAGTGGGACGACCACGAAGTGGTAAATGTTATTTTAAGATCTCTCATTTTTCTTAATCCCACTCAAGTTCAATTGATTCGTGGTAATCCTAGATATACTAAAATGACCCCCGAGGAAGTTATCGGGCATTTTGTAAGTTTTGAGTGCATGATAGAAGGCTCAAGGAAAATCAACGAGCTTGGCGACCCATCCGAAGCCCAACCCGTTGCATTCAAGGCAACGGAGGAGAAGAAGGAGGAGTCTACACCAAGTCGACAACCAATAGACGCCTCCAAACTCGACAATGAGGAAATGGCGCTCGTCATCAAGAGCTTCCGCCAAATCCTCAAGCAAAGGAGGGGGAAGGATTACAAGTCCCGCTCCAAGAAGGTTTGCTACAAGTGTGGTAAGCCCGGTCATTTTATTGCTAAATGTCCTATATCTAGCGACAGTGACCGAGGCGACGACAAGAAGGGGAGAAGAAAGGAGAAGAAAAGGTACTACAAGAAGAAGGGCGGCGATGCCCATGTTTGTCGGGAATGGGATTCCGACGAAAGCTCAAGCGACTCCTCCGACGACGAGGACGCCGCCAACATCGCCGTCACCAAGGGACTCCTCTTCCCCAACGTCGGCCACAAGTGCCTCATGGCAAAGGACGGCAAACGGAAAAAGGTTAAATCTAACTCCTCCACTAAATATGAATCCTCTAGTGATGATAATGCTAGTGATGAGGAGGATAATTTGCGTTCCCTTTTTGCCAACCTTAACATAGCTCAAAAGGAAAAATTGAATGAATTGGTTAGTGCTATTCATGAAAAGGATGACCTTTTGGATTCCCAAGAGGATTGTCTAATTAAAGAAAACAAAAAACATGTTAAGGTTAAAAAGGCTTATGCTCTTGAAATTGAGAAATGTGAAAAATTATCTAGTGAGCTAAGCACTTGTCATGAGATGATTGACAACCTTAGAAATGAAAATGCCATTTTAAATGCTAAGGTTGATTCACATGTTTGTAATGTTTCAATTCCCAATCTTAGAGATGATAATGTTGACTTGCTTGCTAAGATTGATGAATTGAATGTTTCTCTTGCTAGCCTTAGAAATGAAAATGAAAAATTGCTTGCTAAGGCTAAGGATTTTGATGTTTGCAATACTACTATTTCCGATCTTAGAGATAAGAATGATATTCTTCATGCTAAGATTGTTGAACTTAATTCTTGCAAACCCTCTACATCTATTGTTGAGCATGTATCTATTTGTACTAGATGTAGAGATGTTGATATTAATGCTATTCATGATCATATGGCTTTAATTAAACAACAAAATGATCATATAGCAAAACTAGATGCTAAAATTGCCGAGCACAACTTAGAAAATGAGAAATTTAAATTTGCTCGTAGCATGCTTTATAATGGGAGACGCCCGGGCATTAAGGATGGCATTGGCTTCCAAAGGGGAGACAATGTCAAAATTAGTGCCCCTCCTAAGAGATTGTCCAATTTTGTTAAGGGCAAGGCTCCCATGCCTCAGGATAACGAGGGTTACATTTTATACCCTGTCGGTTATCCCGAGGACAAAATTAAGAAAATTCATTCTAGGAAGTCTCACTCTGGCCCTAATCATGCTTTTATATATAAGGGTGAGACATCTAGTTCTAGGCAATCAACCCGTGCTAAGTTGCCTAAGAAGAAAATTCCTAATGCATCAAATGATCATAATATTTCATTTAAAACTTTTGATGCATCTTATGTTTTGACTAACAAATCCGGCAAGGTAGTTGCCAAATATGTTGGGGGCAAACACAAGGGGTCAAAGACTTGTGTTTGGGTACCCAAAGTTCTTGTGTCTAATGCCAAAGGACCCAAAACCATTTGGGTACCTAAAATCAAGAACTAAACTTGTTTTGTAGGTTTATGCATCCGGGGGCTCAAGTTGGATACTCGACAGCGGGTGCACAAACCACATGACAGGGGAGAAAAGGATGTTC
Source organism: Zea mays (assembly GCF_902167145.1). Lineage (NCBI taxonomy): Eukaryota > Viridiplantae > Streptophyta > Magnoliopsida > Poales > Poaceae > Zea > Zea mays. The sequence goes on along the minus strand of NC_050105.1, from coordinate 108,723,132 downwards.
TCCTCATATGAGAAAAACCAAGATCCCCAAAGAGCAATCACATTCGGGGATGGAAATCAAGGTTTGGTCAAAGGTTTGGGTAAAATTGCTATATCTCCTGACCATTCCATTTCCAATGTTTTTCTCGTTGATTCTTTAGATTACAACTTGCTTTCTGTTTCCCAATTGTGTCAAATGGGCTACAACTGTCTTTTTACTGATGTAGGTGTCACTGTCTTTAGAAGAAGTGATGATTCAATAGCATTTAAAGGTGTGTTAGAGGGTCAGCTATACTTAGTAGATTTTGATAGAGCTGAACTCGACACATGCTTAATTGCTAAGACTAACATGGGTTGGCTCTGGCACCGCCGACTAGCCCATGTTGGGATGAAGAATCTTCATAAGCTTCTAAAGGGAGAACACATTTTAGGATTAACAAATGTTCATTTTGAGAAAGACAGGATTTGTAGCGCATGTCAAGCCGGGAAGCAAGTTGGAAATCATCATCCACACAAGAACATAATGACGACTGACAGGCCACTGGAGCTCCTACACATGGATCTATTCGGCCCGATCGCTTACATAAGCATCGGCGGGAGTAAGTACTGTCTAGTTATTGTGGATGATTATTCTCGCTTCACTTGGGTATTCTTTTTACAGGAAAAATCTCAAACCCAAGAGACCTTAAAGGGATTCTTGAGACGGGCTCAAAATGAGTTTGACTTAAGGATCAAGAAAATAAGAAGCGACAACGGGACGGAGTTCAAGAACTCTCAAATTGAAGGCTTCCTTGAGGAGGAGGGCATCAAGCATGAGTTCTCTTCTCCCTACACGCCACAACAAAATGGTGTAGTGGAGAGAAAGAATAGAACTCTATTGGACATGGCAAGGACCATGCTTGATGAGTACAAAACTTCGGATCGGTTTTGGGCCGAGGCGGTCAACACCGCCTGCTACGCCATCAACCGATTGTATCTACACCGAATCCTCAAGAAGACATCATATGAACTCCTCACCGGTAAAAAGCCCAACATTTCATACTTTAGAGTTTTTGGTAGCAAATGCTTTATTCTTGTTAAAAGAGGTAGAAAATCTAAATTTGCTCCTAAAACTGTAGAAGGCTTTTTACTTGGTTATGACTCAAACACAAGGGCATATAGGGTCTTTAACAAGTCCACTGGACTAGTTGAAGTCTCATGTGACGTTGTGTTTGATGAAACTAACGGCTCTCAAGTAGAGCAAGTTGATCTTGATGAGATAGGTGAAGAACAGGCTCCATGCACAGCGCTAAGGAACATGTCCATTGGGGATGTGTGTCCTAAGGAATCCGAAGAGCCTCCACATGCACAAGATCAACCATCCTCCTCCATGCAAGCATCTCCACCGACTCAAAATGAGGATGAAGCTCAAGTTGATGAAGTAGAAGATCAAGCAAATGAGCCACCTCAAGATGATGGCAATAATCAAGGGGGAGATGCAAATGATCAAGAAAAGGAGGATGAGCAAGAACCAAGGCCGCCACACCCAAGAGTCCACCAAGCAATCCAACGAGATCACCCCGTCGACACCATCCTCGGCGACATTCATAAGGGGGTAACCACTCGATCTCGTGTTGCACATTTTTGTGAACATTACTCTTTTGTTTCCTCTATTGAGCCACATAGGATAGAGGAAGCACTTCAAGATTCGGATTGGGTGGTGGCGATGCAAGAGGAGCTCAACAACTTCACTAGAAATGAGGTATGGCATTTAGTTCCACGTCCTAATCAAAATGTTGTAGGAACCAAATGGGTCTTCCGCAACAAGCAAGACGAGCATGGTGTGGTGACAAGGAACAAAGCTCGACTTGTGGCCAAGGGATACTCCCAAGTCGAAGGTTTGGATTTCGGTGAAACCTATGCACCCGTAGCTAGGCTTGAGTCAATTCGCATTTTATTGGCCTATGCTACTTACCATGGCTTTAAGCTTTATCAAATGGACGTGAAAAGTGCCTTCCTCAATGGACCAATCAAGGAAGAGGTCTATGTTGAGCAACCTCCCGGCTTTGAAGACAGTGAGTACCCTAACCATGTCTATAGGCTCTCTAAGGCGCTTTATGGGCTCAAGCAAGCCCCAAGAGCATGGTATGAATGCCTAAGAGATTTCCTTGTTGCTAATGGCTTCAAAGTCGGCAAGGCCGATCCTACACTCTTTACTAAAACTCTTGAAAATGACTTGTTTGTATGCCAAATTTATGTTGATGATATTATATTTGGGTCTACTAACGAGTCTACTTGTGAAGAGTTTAGTAGGATTATGACACAGAAATTCGAGATGTCTATGATGGGGGAGTTGAAGTATTTTCTAGGATTCCAAGTCAAGCAACTCCAAGAGGGCACCTTCATTAGCCAAACGAAGTACACTCAAGACATTCTAACAAAGTTTGGAATGATGGATGCCAAACCCATCAAGACACCCATGGGAACCAATGGGCATCTCGACCTTGACACGGGAGGTAAGTCCGTGGATCAAAAGGTATACCGGTCGATGATTGGTTCATTGCTTTATTTATGTGCATCTCGACCGGACATTATGCTTTCCGTTTGCATGTGTGCAAGATTCCAATCCGACCCTAAGGAATCCCACCTTACGGCCGTAAAACGAATCTTGAGATATTTGGCTTATACTCCTAAGTTTGGGCTTTGGTATCCTAGGGGATCCACATTTGATTTGATTGGTTATTCAGATGCCGATTGGGCGGGGTGCAAAATCAATAGGAAGAGCACATCGGGGACTTGCCAGTTCTTGGGAAGATCCTTGGTGTCTTGGGCTTCAAAGAAGCAAAATTCGGTCGCTCTTTCCACCGCCGAAGCCGAGTACATTGCCGCAGGTCATTGTTGCGCGCAATTGCTTTGGATGAGGCAAACCCTGCGGGACTACGGTTACAAATTAACCAAAGTCCCTTTGCTATGTGATAATGAGAGTGCAATCAAAATGGCCGACAATCCCGTCGAGCATAGCCGCACTAAGCACATAGCCATTCGGTATCATTTTCTTAGGGATCACCAACAAAAGGGAGATATCGAGATTTCTTATATTAACACTAAAGATCAATTAGTCGATATCTTTACCAAGCCTCTTGATGAACAATCTTTTACCAAACTTAGTGTCACACCCGGTTTTAGAAGGCAAACCGAATGCGAACCATGTACGTGCCAGGATCAGTTATTCACGTACACAGCAGTTACATAATATGGACATCATCACACAGTGCTCAAAATAGTATTAATAAGGGAAATAGTCGATTACATCATACGTCTGAGACGTCCATATGGTTCTTACAATAAATCAAAGTGCGGAAAAGAAACGTAGATAACGCGGCCTTCACAGGCAGCCGACTGGGGGTTGCCGCTAACCCACACCTAGAACTCGTCGTAATCTTGGAACTCCTGGAAGTCTCCTTCCACAGCTTCATCTTCGCCTGAGCAGTGGTTGCAATGCTGACAACCTGGGGGGGGGGGGGTTTGGTGTGTAGAGCAAGGGTGAGTACACATCAACATACTCAGCGAGTATCCTGTTTGGCTGTAGTGGACTAGCTTTATGTGGGGATAAGTCAAGCAGTTGCTTTTAGTTGGTCAGGTTATTATTTACTAGTAGAAAGCCAAGTTTTAGCATTAACCCAAGTTATTAACCCGATGTACCCTTTCCAAACGGAAAGAATACCACTTACCAGCACCATAATCATAACCAGAACCATCAATCTCATAACCACCTGTACCACAATGTCTCTGATCAAGTACCACTAATCACTGGAGCTCCCTTGGCCGCTCATAACCGCGAGCACGGCTGATATATCAGTTTCATAACACTCTGCAGAGGTTGTGCACTTTACCCACAAGCCGTGATTCCCTCTCTGGCCCGGGCTTGCAAGACCCTTATTCACTCCCGAGGTGAATGGCCAGGGATTCACTACGAAGCCTTTACAAAGATTCCCCGGGGCTGTAGCCACCCGTTAGGTTTCCTAAATGCACCGCACTCCTCCCCAAGGGGCGAACCCAAACTTGGCAGAGCGAGCCGCATACACCGAGCCCCATTGACGGCACGACGGCTAAGTGAACTACACCCCGGATCCTCTAATTATTCAGCTAAGGGCACCCCATTCCACCCTCATGGTTGCACTGTTTTCCCGGGCGGTCATCCATAGAACAGGTCCTTACGGAGAGGCACTCGAGAAACCGCTCGAGCCCCCTTGAATACCACAAGTATAATCATAAAGAATAACGAGAAAACAGCGTATCATAGATAATCACATCATGTTCATTGATTAGAGTTGAGCAATAGCATCAGACTAAGTAGTAATAATCCGACCCAAATAGGTAAACAAGGACATGGATAACAAAAGCTAGTCAATCCTTAGGCATAAATGTGTAAAGCGGGAGGTGAATTAAATAATGAATAGGACAGAGATAGGTCAAAGGACACTTGCCTCCACCAAACGACTGCTGCTCAGGGGCTTCTCCTGCGAATTCCTCGGGCTCTTCGACCGGATCGTTCTCTATGCGAGCGCAAACATACATACATACATCCACATATTTAATACAAAAGAACAGTACACCATACAAGATAACAAATAAAGCGAATATGCATCAAGTATGACATTCGATAACGCATTTGTTATGGTTAGAAAGAAACGGGAAAGGTCTCGCAGGGGGTTAAATCTTATGCACTAATGACACAATTGGTTTTTAACAAAATAATTCTGTTATATATATTTATATATACTAATGGAAACATAATCACTTTTAGTTGATCAACATTGCACAGGGTAAACAATTAACTACGTGAATCAATAACATAACGGAATTTTAAATTAAACTTCCTATTTTCCCATAGCATGAACAGTGATTAGCCTACTTAAAATACAGTAATTATGATCACAGAAAGTAAATAAAATAAAATAAAAAAAAATAAAAAAAACAGAGGGGGGGGGCGGTTGAACCGGCCCTAGGGGCGGTTGAACCGGCCCGGGGGCAGGCGGCCGAGCTGGGGCGGCCGAGCGCGGGGGGGGCGGCCGAGCTGGGGCCGGGGGCGGCTGAGCCGGGGCCGAGGCCGGCTGAACCGGCCCGGGACAGGGGGGGGGCGCGACCAGGGGCCAGGGCGGGCGGCGGGCGTGGCCAGGGGGCCGAGCGGGCGGCGGGCGCGGCCAGGGGGCCGAGCGGGCGGGGCTGGGGGCGGCCGGGCGGCCGGGCGGCGCGGTCGGGCGGCCGGGCGCGGCCAAGGGCCAGCGGCCAAGGGGAGAAGGAGGGGAGGGGGAAGGAGAGAGGAGGGAGAAGGGGGAGGGGAGGGGGCTCACCGGCGAGGGGGGTGGCCGACGGCGAGGGCGCGCAGCCGGGGTCGGGGCAGCGGCGGCGGCTAGGGCAGGGAGGTGGGTGGGGGCGGCGGCTTGGGTGGGGAGGGAGAGAGGGAGAGAATGAGGGAGAGGGAGAGGGGATTTGGGGAAAAAGAGGGGGGGTGGGGGCGGCTGGGCCTGCTTTGGGCCCAAGAGGGGGGGCGCAGGGGCTTGGGCCGGCCGGGGTCGGCCCACGGCGCGGGAGAGAGAGAAAAAGAGGAGAGAAAAAGAGAGGGAGAAAAAAAAAGAAAGAAAAGATCTTCTCCACATTTTCGAAATCCGATCTTTCTACATGAATGCAATTGCGCTTTCAAAGCAATCAAAAGAAATGCAGGGTTCGGCATGGTGCATCAAACAACATAAGGTATTTAGGGTTTTTCTTACACGGGAAATCCAAACCGAATCCCGCTAGAACTTTGGAAAAGGTCAAGGTTTAGCGAGGGGAAAAAGAAAAAGAAAAGGTAACGCCCGAATTTTGGCGAGTAAAGAAAAGAAAAAATTCAACTGCAAAAATTCGGGGCGTTACAAACCTATCCCCCTTAAAAGAATCTCGCCCTCGAGATTCAGGGTTGGCTAGCAAAGAGCTCAGGGTACTTAGCCATCAGATCATCTTCACGCTCCCAGGTTGCTTCTTCCTCAGAGTGGTGACTCCATCTGACTTTGCACATTCTGACGGTCTTCCTTCGGGTGACTCTGTCTGCAACCTCAAGGATCTGAGCTGGCTTCTCAACATAGGTCAAGTCCTCCTGGACCTCAAGACCTTCCACTGGCAACTGCTCTTCTGGCACACGCAAACACTTCTTCAATTGAGACACATGAAAGACATCATGCACAGCAGACAAATTCTCTGGCAAACTGAGCTGATAGGCCACTTCTCCACGTCTTGCAAGAATCTGATACGGACCAATGTAGCGGGGTGTTAGCTTGCCTTTCACTCCGAATCTTCTGACTCCTCTAATCGGTGACACTTTCAGATAGACGAAGTCTCCGACTTCGAAACTCAGCTCTCTTCTTCAACACACATCCCAAACCTGTGTAACAAGCATCGCAATACACCGAGAAGGGCTTGTGCACATTAGGCAAGACTAGGACAGGCGCTGTTGTCAACTTCTCTTTCAGCGCTTCAAAGGCCTCTTGACATTTCTGGGTCCACTTGAACTCAACCTTGTTGCCTAGCAACGCTGTCATTGGTTTCGCAATCTTCGAAAACCCTTCAATGAATCGCCGATAATATCCGGCCATTCCAATGAAGCTCTTGATTCCTCTAGCATCTGTTGGCGCTTTCCAGTTTAGAATGTCTGCCACTTTCTTCGGATCCACAGCCAATCCTTCTTTGTTGATTATGTGACCCAAGAACAGGACTTCACTGATCCAGAACTCACACTTGCTCAACTTTGCATACAACTGGTGCTCTCGCAATCTCTGCAATACCATCCTCAAATGGTCTGCATGCTCTTCTTCGCTTTGAGAATAGACCAGAATATCATCAATGAATACCACCACAAACTTATCAAGATAATCCATGAATACACTGTTCATCAAGTTCATGAAGAATGCTGGCGCATTAGTCAAACCAAAAGACATCACTGTGAACTCATATAAACCATACTTGGTAATGAATGCCGTCTTCGGAATGTCCGAAGGTCGGATCCTGAGCTGATGATAACCTGACCTCAGATCAATCTTGGAGAACACACAGGCTCCTCTCAACTGGTCGAACAGATCTTCTATTCTGGGCAAAGGATACTTGTTCTTGATCGTGACTTCATTCAAAGCTCGATAATCAATACACATCCTCTTGGTACCATCTTTCTTCTCCACAAACAAGACAGGGGCGGCCCAAGGCGAGGTGCTTGGCCGGATGTAACCTTTCTCTGACAGCTCATCAATCTGCTTCTTAAGTTCATCCAACTCTGGTCCAGATATTCTGTAAGCTCTCTTGAAGATAGGGGCGGTTCCAGGAGGAAGCTCTATAGCAAATTCAACTTTCCGCTCTGGTGGCATACCCGGTAAATCCTTTGGAAACACATCTGGGAATTCAGACACAACCTTGATACTCTCAATTGGATCTGCTTCACTGCTATCGACAGTCATCTGATAACAACTTCCTTTCTTCGGCCCAGGCGGGACTAACTCGGTCACCACTTCCTCTCCTAGTGGGGACACTAACTTGATTGTCCTTTTATCACAACTGATAACTGCCTGATACTTATCTAGCCAATTCATCCCTAGGATGACATCTATTCCCTGAGTACCCATTACTATAAGGTTGGCGGGAAACGCTATCCCCCTTATTTCCACACTTACATTCAAACAAATGCTATCGGCTCGAATTCTACCACCGGCTGAGTCGATTTGAATGGGGGTTGACATGGTAGTAATTGGAAGATTATGTGCTTCTACCCATGATGCAGTAATGAAAGAATGTGTTGCTCCAGTATCAAATAACACTTCTGCAATATGGGAGTCGACTGGGAACATACCTACTGTCATGTCGGGGGTCTCCTGAACTGCTTCAGCCTCCAAGCGATTCAATCTTCCATGATTATAGCGCTGCTGAGAGCGATTGCCTGCTCCAGGCTGAGACACATTCTGCTTTGCTGGGGCATTGGGGCCTGACTGCTGCTGGGCTGCCTTCTTCGGACATTGCATCACCCAATGGCCTTGCTCTCCACAGTGGAAACATGCCCGGTTTCCAACCTGAGCTGGTGCTGCCTGACTGTTCTGCTGATTTGCTGGGGCAGGAAGACGAGGTGCTTGCTGATTCTGCTTCTGAAACTGACCTCCTGACTGATTGCTCTGACGGTTCTGGTACTGATGCTGAGGGTACTGCCTTTGGAACTGCTGATACTGCTGACGCTGCTGATGCTGCTGAGGTGGACGCTGGTTCTGCCTGAACTGCTGAGGTTGATTGCCTGAGAAACGGGGACGGCTGCTGCTTCCAGGCTGGGGTCCACTGATCTTGCGCTTACGATCTTCCATCTCCTTGCGCTTTCTCTCTGTCATGATTGCTCTGTCAATCAGGTGCTGGAATGTCGGGAAGGTGTGGTTCATCAGCTGATACTGCAGAGGGTCAACCAAGCCTCTCAGGAAACGGTACTGTCGCTTGGCGTCGGTGTTGACATCTTCAGGAGCATAGCGAGACAATTGCAGAAACCTGTCCCGATACTCACTGACAGACGATGACCCTTGCTTAAGGGCCAGGAACTCCTCCTTCTTCACTGTCATCAGACCTGCAGGCACATGGTACTGACGAAAGCTACCTCTGAATTCTTCCCAGGTGATGGTGTCGGGGTTGGCATGGGTGGCGAGGTAAGACTCCCACCATGACTGGGCTGCTCCTCTCAACAGACGGGGACCATACAGAACTTTCTCCCTGTCATCGCACTGAGCGGTATGCAACTCCCGCTCCACAGTGCGCAGCCAATCTTCAGCATCCATGGGGTCAGAAGAGTGAGCGAACGTTGGTGGATGACCTCTCATGAATTCAGCACGCTTGTCTCTAGGCATCTGAGGCATCTGAGGCTGGGGTGGTGCTTGCTGCTGTTGCTGCTGCTGCTGCTGCTGAATGGCGGCCAGAGTCTGACCGATGGCTTGAACCGCCTGAGTCTGCATCAGAAACATCTGCTCAATCGACATCGGGGGCGGGGGCGGCAGGTGCTGCTGCTGGGGCACCTCATCCTGCGGAGCGGCTCGCTCCTGCTGAGCACGCCTTCCTCCTCTACGCCTGTTCTCTGACATCTGCAGAACGCAACCACACATCAGAACTGATCTGGCAAAGCTTGCAGCATAAGAAAAGAGTATAGAATTCTCCAACAGCACTGAACAGATGAGCATCTTCACTGATCTCCAACACAGACCACACAGCTTCTCAGATAAAGAGGAAAGGAGAATAATGGGTTTCCCAACTATATAACTAATTTTATTGACATAGTATGTAAACCAAAATGCAGGGGATACCCACACTCTGGTGACAATCATTACAAAGATCCAAACCAAACATAGTTCATCATGACAAACATAAATGCACAGGATATAGCAACTACCCTGTCTAACTAAAACTAACTAAGACCGAGACTAACGCTAAGACTGAAGCTTCCATGTATATATTTATTTCGTATTAATTACAAGATCCAACTCTAACGATCTATGGTTCTAGATTTATCTTGGTCTTGCAGGCGGGATTGCCATAAGACTGGTGTCCACGCTGAGGTGAGCGGTACGGGTGCTGAGTCCCAACGGGAGCGGGGGAACCACCGTCCAGATAACGACGTTCCGCGCGCTCAGCCCGCAGCAGGGCGATCTCAGCACGAGCCCTACTCAGCTCATCTAGTGCATGGTCCAGCTCCGTGTTTAGCACGGCGGCTAGGTTGACTGTGCTGCTCAACCTAGGATTGCCCTCACCGACAGGTGAGACAATCACGCCTCTTGTGCTGCCAGATGAACGGCGGGGGTAATACTTCAGGTCAAGACCGTCAGCTGCCCCACCGAAAACCGAGCAGTAGTGCGAAAGCGCACGCCGTGCAGCATCTTGCATGGCTGCCTCAGCTGAGTCCCGCTCAGAGATAGAATAGTGCTCTGAACAGGCCTCTGCACCCTGGAGACTGTCCTCCGGGCAGCGCACCAAGCAAGTCGCCTCCCAGCGGTCCGGGTAGACCCCGCGACTATGCTGGTAGACCACACAGCGATACTCGACGGACCAAGTATGTCGGTCAAATGCCCGACGTAGCAGGGTGTCGAGCGCATCGTGGAAGTGACACCCGCGAGCAGCGTCGCGAGTGATGGGTCGAGCAACCCATCCTTCCGGCTCAGGGTTAGCAGAGAAGTCGGTGTCGTGGCTCGAGCTGTCGTCGCCATCTCCGTCGTCTGGGTCTCCTCCAGCAGCTACTCCAGAAGCTGGGGCGCCCAGTGGTGGTGCAGGGGGCGGCTCCAGAGGAAGCACAGGGGAGCAGCTCCTCACAGACTCTATCTCCTGGTGGAGCGAGAGGGAAGAGCTCCGCTGCTCCTGTCGTCGACGTTCCTGCTCCTCACGCAGGCGGTGGTGTAGTCTCTCCAAGTGGCTGGACTGTCCGGCCACGGGACGGCGAAGCGGACGCTCAGCAAGGCGGGAAGGTAAGAAGGGGATGACTGACTTTCGTGCAGTGTGTCTAAGTCGAGCCATCTACAAAAGACATCGCAAGCAAAAGGGTAAGAACAGAATTAATATGACCAGCAAATAATGAATCATAAGTAAATGAAGGATTGGAATAAAACATGATTTTCAGCAAGGTATAGTATATAGTAGAACATAGGTTTGGTCGGTAGGACCAACTTTGGAAGAGATATCAAAGTCAAGGTAGGGACAGAGGTCTATAGTCCTTAGAACGACCATTCTACTCTAGGTTAGCGGTCCTACAGTAAGCACGGCTCTGATACCACTTATGTCACACCCGGTTTTAGAAGGCAAACCGAATGCGAACCATGTACGTGCCAGGATCAGTTATTCACGTACACAGCAGTTACATAATATGGACATCATCACACAGTGCTCAAAATAGTATTAATAAGGGAAATAGTCGATTACATCATACGTCTGAGACGTCCATATGGTTCTTACAATAAATCAAAGTGCGGAAAAGAAACGTAGATAACGCGGCCTTCACAGGCAGCCGACTGGGGGTTGCCGCTAACCCACACCTAGAACTCGTCGTAATCTTGGAACTCCTGGAAGTCTCCTTCCACAGCTTCATCTTCGCCTGAGCAGTGGTTGCAATGCTGACAACCTGGGGGGGGGGTTGGTGTGTAGAGCAAGGGTGAGTACACATCAACATACTCAGCGAGTATCCTGTTTGGCTGTAGTGGACTAGCTTTATGTGGGGATAAGTCAAGCAGTTGCTTTTAGTTGGTCAGGTTATTATTTACTAGTAGAAAGCCAAGTTTTAGCATTAACCCAAGTTATTAACCCGATGTACCCTTTCCAAACGGAAAGAATACCACTTACCAGCACCATAATCATAACCAGAACCATCAATCTCATAACCACCTGTACCACAATGTCTCTGATCAAGTACCACTAATCACTGGAGCTCCCTTGGCCGCTCATAACCGCGAGCACGGCTGATATATCAGTTTCATAACACTCTGCAGAGGTTGTGCACTTTACCCACAAGCCGTGATTCCCTCTCTGGCCCGGGCTTGCAAGACCCTTATTCACTCCCGAGGTGAATGGCCAGGGATTCACTACGAAGCCTTTACAAAGATTCCCCGGGGCTGTAGCCACCCGTTAGGTTTCCTAAATGCACCGCACTCCTCCCCAAGGGGCGAACCCAAACTTGGCAGAGCGAGCCGCATACACCGAGCCCCATTGACGGCACGACGGCTAAGTGAACTACACCCCGGATCCTCTAATTATTCAGCTAAGGGCACCCCATTCCACCCTCATGGTTGCACTGTTTTCCCGGGCGGTCATCCATAGAACAGGTCCTTACGGAGAGGCACTCGAGAAACCGCTCGAGCCCCCTTGAATACCACAAGTATAATCATAAAGAATAACGGGAAAACAGCGTATCATAGATAATCACATCATGTTCATTGATTAGAGTTGAGCAATAGCATCAGACTAAGTAGTAATAATCCGACCCAAATAGGTAAACAAGGACATGGATAACAAAAGCTAGTCAATCCTTAGGCATAAATGTGTAAAGCGGGAGGTGAATTAAATAATGAATAGGACAGAGATAGGTCAAAGGACACTTGCCTCCACCAAACGACTGCTGCTCAGGGGCTTCTCCTGCGAATTCCTCGGGCTCTTCGACCGGATCGTTCTCTATGCGAGCGCAAACATACATACATACATCCACATATTTAATACAAAAGAACAGTACACCATACAAGATAACAAATAAAGCGAATATGCATCAAGTATGACATTCGATAACGCATTTGTTATGGTTAGAAAGAAACGGGAAAGGTCTCGCAGGGGGTTAAATCTTATGCACTAATGACACAATTGGTTTTTAACAAAATAATTCTGTTATATATATTTATATATACTAATGGAAACATAATCACTTTTAGTTGATCAACATTGCACAGGGTAAACAATTAACTACGTGAATCAATAACATAACGGAATTTTAAATTAAACTTCCTATTTTCCCATAGCATGAACAGTGATTAGCCTACTTAAAATACAGTAATTATGATCACAGAAAGTAAATAAAATAAAATAAAAAAAAATAAAAAAACAGAGGGGGGGGGGCGGTTGAACCGGCCCTAGGGGCGGTTGAACCGGCCCGGGGGCAGGCGGCCGAGCTGGGGCGGCCGAGCGCGGGGGGGGGCGGCCGAGCTGGGGCCGGGGGCGGCTGAGCCGGGGCCGAGGCCGGCTGAACCGGCCCGGGACAGGGGGGGGGCGCGACCAGGGGCCAGGGCGGGCGGCGGGCGCGGCCAGGGGGCCGAGCGGGCGGCGGGCGCGGCCAGGGGGCCGAGCGGGCGGGGCTGGGGGCGGCCGGGCGGCCGGGCGGCGCGGTCGGGCGGCCGGGCGCGGCCAAGGGCCAGCGGCCAAGGGGAGAAGGAGGGGAGGGGGAAGGAGAGAGGAGGGAGAAGGGGGAGGGGAGGGGGCTCACCGGCGAGGGGGGTGGCCGACGGCGAGGGCGCGCAGCCGGGGTCGGGGCAGCGGCGGCGGCTAGGGCAGGGAGGTGGGTGGGGGCGGCGGCTTGGGTGGGGAGGGAGAGAGGGAGAGAATGAGGGAGAGGGAGAGGGGATTTGGGGAAAAAGAGGGGGGGGGTGGGGGCGGCTGGGCCTGCTTTGGGCCCAAGAGGGGGGGCGCAGGGGCTTGGGCCGGCCGGGGTCGGCCCACGGCGCGGGAGAGAGAGAAAAAGAGGAGAGAAAAAGAGAGGGAGAAAAAAAAAGAAAGAAAAGATCTTCTCCACATTTTCGAAATCCGATCTTTCTACATGAATGCAATTGCGCTTTCAAAGCAATCAAAAGAAATGCAGGGTTCGGCATGGTGCATCAAACAACATAAGGTATTTAGGGTTTTTCTTACACGGGAAATCCAAACCGAATCCCGCTAGAACTTTGGAAAAGGTCAAGGTTTAGCGAGGGGAAAAAGAAAAAGAAAAGGTAACGCCCGAATTTTGGCGAGTAAAGAAAAGAAAAAATTCAACTGCAAAAATTCGGGGCGTTACACTTAGGCATGAGCTCAATATTCTTGATTCTCGCAACTTCTTTTGCTAGATTGCACACATAGCTCATTTATATACCTTTGATCATATCTCTTTTATATGCTATGACTAATGTGTTTTCAAGTCTATTTCAAACCAAGTCATAGGTATATTGAAAGGGAATTGGAGTCTTCGGCGACGACAAAGGCTTCCACTCCGCGACTCATACTTCGCCATCACTCCAAGCAACTCTCTATTCCTTGGGGAGAAATAAGCATCAAAGAAAAGGATTTCGTCTTTGGTATAATCTTAACTCATTTATTTATGACCAAAGGGGAAGATAGCACTTCAAGGGCTCTAATGATTCCGTTTTTGGCGATTCATGCCAAAAAGGGGGAGAAAGGAGCCCAAAGCAAAAGGACCGCACCACCACCAAAATTCAAAAACTTAATGTTTTCCAAAAGTCTTTATCAATTGATATCCTATTATGTTCAAAAGGGGGGATTTCAAAAAGCTTACATCAAAACCCTCTTGAACACTAAGAGGAGGATTTAATTTAGGGGGAGTTTTGTTTAGTCAAAGGAAAAGCATTTGAAACAGAGGGAGAAAATTTCAAATCTTGAAAATGCTTTGCAAATTCTTATTCATTTACCTTTGACTATCTGCAAAAGATCTTCGAAATAGATTTACAAAAAGAATTTGCAAAAACAAAACATGTGGTGCAAACGTGGTCCAAAATGCTAAATAAGAAAGAAACATTCCATGCATATCTTGTAAGTAGTTATATTGGCTTAATTCCAAGCAACCTTTACACTTACATTATGCAAACTAGTTCAATCATGCACTTCTATATTTGCTTTGGTTTGTGTTGGCATCAATCACCAAAAAGGGGGAGATTGAAAGGGAATTAGGCTTACACCTAGTTCCTAAATAATTTTGGTGGTTGAAATGCCCAACACAAATTATTGAACTAACTAGTTTGCCCAAGTGTGTAGATTATACAGGTGTAAAAGGTTCACCCTCAGCCAATAAAAAGACCAAGTGTTGGATTCATCAAAGGAGCATGAGGCAACCGAGGGCACCTCTGGCTGGAGGCACCGGACTGTCCGGTGTACACCGGACAGTGTCCGGTGCGCCCAGAGGACACCAACTCAAACTCTTCGCCCTCGGGATCTCTTGGAAGCCGGCGCGCTATAATTCACCGGACTGTCCGGTGTGCACCGGACATGTCCGGTGCTCCTAGGAAGCGCGGTCTCCAGAACTCGCCAGCCTCGGGTTCGCGCGGCAGCCGCTCCGCTAAAATTCACCGGACTGTCCGGTGTGCCAGCGGAGCAACGGCTCCCTGCGGCGCCAACGGCTCCCTGCGGTGCATTTAATGCGCGCGCAGCGCGCGCAGACGTCAGGCACGCCCATACCGGTGCACCGGACATCAAACAGTACATGTCCGGTGTGCACCGGACACCCAGGCGGGCCCACAAGTCAGAAGCTCCAACGGCTAGAATCCAACGGCAGTGATGACGTGGCAAGGGGCACCGGACTGTCCGGTGTGCACCGGACTGTCCGGTGCGCCATCGAACAGACAGGTTCCCAACGGCCACATTTGGTGGTTGGGGCTATAAATACCCCAACCACCCCACCATTCATTGCATCCAAGTTTTCCACTCCCCAACCACTTACAAGAGCTAGACATTCAATTCTAGACACATACAAAGAGATCAAATCCTCTCCAATTCATCACAAAGCCCTAGTGACTAGAGAGAGTGATTTGTCGTGTTCATTTGAGCTCTTGCGCTTGGATTGCTTCTTTTCTTTCTCACTTGTTCTTGAGATCAAAACTCCATTGTAATCAAGGCAAGAGGCACCAATTGTGTGGTGGCCCTTGCGGGGAAGTTTTGTTCCCGGCTTTGATTTGAGAAGAGAAGCTCACTCGATCCGTGGATCGTTTGAGAGAGGGAAGGGTTGAAAGAGACCCGGCCTTTGTGGCCTCCTCAACGGGGAGTAGGTTTGCAAGAACCGAACCTCGGTAAAACAAATCTCCGTGTCTCACTTGCCTATTCGCTTGGGATTTGTTTTGCGCCCTCTCTTGCGGACTCGTTCTTTATTCCTAACGCTAACCCCAGTTTGTAGTTGTGTTTATATTTGTAAATTTCAGTTTCGCCCTATTCACCCCCCCCCCCCTCTAGGCGACTATCAGGCCCCTTGGAAGGGTTCGACAACCGCCCCAGAGCATAGAGTCAGGGATGACTATGGGTACGTCCGTATATGGCCAAGGCTCGGGCTACAATCCCGAGGTACCCTAAGACATATCCGAGACCCTCGGGAGC
The DNA here is from genome assembly GCF_902167145.1 of Zea mays. Lineage (NCBI taxonomy): Eukaryota > Viridiplantae > Streptophyta > Magnoliopsida > Poales > Poaceae > Zea > Zea mays. Next base: position 108,707,317 of record NC_050105.1, on the reverse strand, counting down.
GATTCATGATGGTATCTCATCGGAGGAAGGCATTGAGCCCTTGGACCCCACCGAACCGGTCAGGGACCAGACGAATCACCCGCATGTACTTTGGGGCGCATCTCTGGATCACTAGCCAACTCCTATCAAATGGAGCCCGGGCCTCCGCTCATTTAACCATTAATAGCTCACCGGAGACGTCATGCTCGTTGCCCACTGAGGGTAGCATGGCACTTTCCCCCTCTTCTTCCTTGTGGAAAGGCGATGAAGAGGCGTATCATTAAAATGTCAAGGTGTTTCTCGATCATCCTCTCGTCCGGGGGCTGCCCTTGCACCCATGCTGTGACAGAATTGTTGAAAACTACAGCAACCCAACACAGAGACTCGGGGGCTGCCTTTGCACGTAGGCCACGACCAGGTGACGAACAAAAGACAAGTCAACGATATCTACGGAGGGAAAATTTAAGACCTCGAAGGAGTCAACCACTCCTTCGAGGCCTCGGGGGCTACACCTGACGGGTGCGCTCGCGTGCACCCATCGGAAATAAGTCTACCACCTTTTAGGGTTAAGAAATATACCTGCACGAAGGCAAAAGAGCCCCAAAGAAAGTGTCAAGCACTTCCTTGGAGGCTCGAGAGCTATTGTCGGATATCGTGATTAGGGGTACCTGGATTACGCCCCTAAACTCGCTTAACCTCTAGACTACTGTCATACACACTCCCCAATGTCAAGAAAGTACGAGCCACGATTCGCCTGAGATCCCACTCAGCGGTCGATCAAAACTCTGCCTCGCCCGAGCCTGCCCTCGGGCGAGGACAGCACTCGGAGAAATCCTCATCCCGCTCGAGGTTCCCCTCCATGGTATAGATGTTTCTGCCTCGCCCGTCTCGGGCAAGGAGGACAACCCTGAACCTAGCCTCAGTCAAAGGCGCAGGAACCATGGGGACATGAGCATTCAATGCACGTGTGTACACCACGTGACATTGCAGGCGAACAGAAGCGACATGATCGCGATCCCGTCCACTTTCACCAACAACGATGACACATGCCCGGGAATAACGGCTACTGCTCCCCCACCTCGTCTGCTAACTTCGGATGGGACGTGCATATGGCAACGCATGGTCTGGCCCTCAGGAGGAAACTACGCCTCGCCTGAGCTCGGCCTCGGCCAACTACCCCCGCGGATCCCACAGAAGGCCACTTCTTCAACTGTGTTCTGCACAGCTGCGAGCCATAGAGCAGGCTCGGCCACAGCCTCAGGAAGACTTCCGCCTCGCCCGAGCATGGCTTCGGCCTTGATAATACCGACCAAAGGACGCCTGACATCACCAGAAGTTATATAGCTGACGTTGGATACCGTACGTATTGCCAAGAGCTTTTTGCCATACTTGCCACTGCTCCAACCACTACAACTCGGACAGCTCCTCCATCAGACAAGGTCGCACTCGCGACCTAGCCCCAAGCACTGGCCTCAACTCTCTGCTCAGTCAAAGATGCAAATATAGGAACCGAACATTTCCCTCCCGGCTCAAGTCAACAGCAAGTATAAAGGCCATACCAAAGGCCATACCGGCTACAGGGACTCGAACACACCCCCTCTCCCATATGCGACAAGCCCTGACACTCCTGGTGGCCCTCCTTGGGGCTATAAATAGAGGAGTCCAGTGCTTCAGGCAGGGGAGAACACTTCACGGTTTTCACCTTCACACAGATATTGGCACTTGGCTCAATCAACCCCAGGGCCTTGGGATCCTTTCACTCTCTCGATCGCTTGTATTTTCTACTGCAAGCGCTTAGGTGCATATAATGGCCCTGTTTGGCACAGCTGTTGCTTGTTGAAAAAGCAGCTTATCTGATAAGCTGGTGAAAAGCAGCTTCTGCTTGTTGGCTGCTTTTAGTATATTCTGAGAAGCATCTGAACTGATAAGCTGCTGCGGAAGCTAGCTGTTTAGGAGAAATTCTGCTTAAATTTGTAAAGAAGCTGAAAATAAGCTGTGCCAAACAGAGCCAATATAAGTCTTATCTCTCTCTGCTGGAACCAGGATAAAGAATTGTGTCATTGTATCACTCATCTAGGCCAAAAAAATACAACACTAATTTACTAGGACCCTCATGTCAAAACGCCCACACAAAACAAACAAACACATCCTTATCGCATAGCGCGGCGGCAGCTGGGAACGCTCATTCTCCGGTGCCCACCGTGTCTATGCGGCCGGCAGCCGGCAGGACACCCAAACGCACGCGGCCGACGGGGCACGCCCGCGTCATCCTCCCCGTCCCCGTCCGTGTGCGGTGCACTGCACACAGACACACCCTTCTCGACGGGCCTTCTCGAAGTCACCAACACGCGTGCAGTCCCGTTTGCTTCGCGTCATGTCTCGCGCACCACACAAGTCACCAACACCACACCACCAGCCCGGCGCTCACTGGCAGATCGGGCCCCATAAGTCAAAGTCAAACCCCTCGCATTTTATATATTCCTCTCGCCCCTACGCGGCAGAGGCCAACCCAGAAACATAGAAAAGGCGTGTACACCAAGAAGAAGCCGGCCAACCAACCGACTCCCCCGACCCTCCTGATCGATCGAGGGCCCCTTGTTCTAGCCAGTTGTCCCCTTCCCTCTCGCCGGCGTTGCTCCTGCCTGCTCCAATGGCCGCCGCCTCCACGAAGACGGCGAACATCCCCGCGACGATGCGGGCCGTGCAGTACGACTCCTGCGGCGGGGGCGCCGCTGGACTCAAGGTAACCGCGCAGCAGTTCTAGTTCCTTTACTCAACGAAGGAGGGGGCCCAGACTGCAGATTTAGTTGATAGCTAGCGAGCGGTTACTGGTTAGGGTCAGTTGGTAGATTCAGCAGTCCATGGACCAGTCGGCTTTTCTACTGGCACTTGTCTTCTCCCTGTTCCCCTTGTTGGAAATTCAGCCAGCTGACCTCAGATCCAGATTCCACCACGCTACAGATAGTTCGGCCTTTCTAGATATATTCTGACTGGTTACTGGTAACCTAACGTCGTAGATACCTCTAGACTTCTAGAGTGTGTCACGGTCAGCTAGTCTTTGCTGCCGAGAAGACCACTGCTGATTTCCACTTGGTGTCTACTGCAGATTTTTTTTTTAATCTTGCCCAGAAGTGGTCATCAGGTCAGACGAACGAAATTAATCTACTGGCACTGGGGTTGCTCAATTAGCTGACCGAGTGCTGACCGGTTCTGAATTTGGAACTTTCTAACTGATGAATGCTTTTTTACACACACAAGCATGTTCGATTGGGTTTAATCCGTACCGACTTCTACGTTATTTTTGTCTGATTGTAATTGCAGTAGTCTAAATAGACTGCTTTGATTCGAAGAGAACAGGCTCAGGAAAACTATCTGATTAGGGGAATCTGGTCCTTTGCTCTGCCACTTCATTCTGTTGCTAGTTGCTAAATAGTCCGAGTCAGCAAGATTTTAGATTTCCATTTTGTTTTCTGGTTGAAAATACACTAGGCCGAAAAATACTCGTTATGTTTTGAGAATCGTTCCTTTGTCTTCTTGCAAAGAAACCAGTCGACGGAGTTTCAAATTCCTCTCATGCAGCATGTGGAAGTTCCGGTCCCTTCGGCGAAAAAGAACGAGCTTCTGCTGAAGCTGGAGGCAGCAAGCATCAACCCAGTGGACTGGAAGGTGCAGAAAGGCATGCTGAGGCCTTTCCTGCCTCGTAAATTACCTTTTATCCCAGGTAATCATGCTCACTACTCATTTCATAGTAGTTGATTCTGACCTTCGATCAATAAGTTGGCCATTTATTTCATTTGTGTGTTAAGCAACTTCCCTTTACAAAACGGTATGTGCTTTGTTTGTTACTAATGCGGATACCTGATGTTTAGACTCGGGTTTAACTTGTTCCTGCTAATTGCTCCTACTTTTGCAGTGACTGATGTGGCAGGAGTCGTGGCTGATGTTGGTCCAGGAATCAATGGGTTCCAAGCCGGAGATCAAGTTGTTGCTATGCTCAACTCATTTGTAAGCACATGCTCTTAACTATGTATGTTAAGTGCATCACATCAGTCGGCCTCCATATGTTGTGTTCGGTGTGCTCATCAGTCATCCGTTATTGGAACTTGGAAGGGGTGTTCTGACATGACGTTAACAATGTCCTCTGTTTCGCCAGAACGGAGGTGGGCTTGCGGAGTATGCTGTGGCATCAGAAAATCTGACCGTCAAGAGGCCTCCTGAGGTATCTGCTGCCGAAGGCGCAGGGCTGCCCATCGCCGCCGGCACTGCCCTCCAGGCGCTCAGGACCATCGGCGCCAAGTTCGACGGTACTGGAAAGCCCATGAACGTTCTGGTCACCGCGGCATCAGGTGGCGTCGGCCTCTACGCCGTGCAGCTCGCGAAACGGGCTGGTCTCCACGTCACTGCCACCTGCGGCGCGCGTAACGTAGAGCTGGTGAAGAGCCTGGGCGCCGACGAGGTGCTTGACTACAGGACGCCGGAGGGTGCCACCCTGCAGAGCCCCTCGGGCAAGAAGTACGATGGCGTCGTCCACTGCACTGTCGGGACCAGCTGGTCGACGTTCGAGCCTGTGCTGGCCGCCACGGGGAAGGTGATCGACATCACCCCGAACTTGACTGCCATCCTCAAATCGGCGCTGCACAGTGTGACCTTCGCCAGGAAGCGGCTCGTGCCACTGCTCCTGTCGCCCAACAAGGCGGACCTAGAGTTCCTGGTCGGGCTGCTGAAGGACGGCAAACTCGAGACGCTGATCGACTCGAGGTTCCCGCTGAGCGAGGTGAGCAAGGCGTGGGAGAAGAGCATCGAGGGCCATGCCACTGGAAAGATCATTGTCGAGATGGGAGACTGATCTGGGACGCGTCCATTGCCGATAGAGACTTGCAGTAGCATCCACTAGGCTGTTGGACACTACAGGGTTAAAGTCAACATATACGAAGTAGTACTAGTATCTGAGTTTGGTCGTCGTACAAATTGTTCGTGAGTGGTGAGCCAGTTTATAGGCTTGTTTTTCTTTTGTTTTCAGCTATAAACTTGAACTTCTTGTACAGTTTAGGGTTTTATGGGGTTGCATGATAGATCCGCAAAGTTGCATTGTAATTACATATTTGGGACTTGGGAGTTGCTATATTTCTGCTTGAAACTTCAGAAATGTTTAGACAACATAACTACTTAAGGACACCTCACAAGAAGAAATTTAGGGTTTTTTTCTATATCCAAACAACAAAACTACATGTTGCCTAAATAATAATAAAAAATCAGGTAACATATTTACATGTTTACATATTTACGAAAACAGTGCATATTAACATGTTAGTCTACCAACTAGCTTTTATATGTGAATGCAGGCAACTATGTCGAAATCGAGATATCGAGATATTTGGAAATCATACAGTACAAAAATATCTCGACTTGTAGGTTATAAGTGTTTCTTTTTCTAACTTGACTGTCAAGGAGTTATTTACTAGTATAGTCCTCATTTTAAATTGCTTCTCTATAATATATTTACAAGTAACTTCTCGAAAACAGTATTTCATCCATTTCTATCTTCTTTTCTTATTTTCTACCACTTAAAAGAATACTTTTACTCATATTTATGATAGATTTCAACTCCTTTTGACCTAACCCTCCCAACCTCCACCCTACTTTATTTAGCTTAAGTTTGGATGAATATTAAAAATGTTTATGTTAAGTTTTTTACAAATTCCAAATAAAAACACGTCAAAGCACACTTACTATAAAACTTAACATAAGTAGAGAGAGGGGAAGAGTGCTACCGGTTATAGATTATTAGGAGTTAGGCTATCTACAACAGCTTACTCATCCATATAATCATATTCAAACTCCAATTTATGCAATCTACAGTATAAAATAGTGTTTTAGGGGATCATATGAGCAAACTGTTAGAATATACTGTAAGCCGTAAGAGTGAAAATATCTATTTAAACGGTAGAAAATAAGAAAAGAAAATAGAAATTAGTAAAATAAGAATAAAATAACTGGTGGGAACAAATAAGAGGCAAACAAATAACACAGATCATTAGATGGATTATATAATATAGATGCCTAGATTATGATAATCCATAAGCAAGTTATTAGATGCCTATATAATGCTGGAAGGAAACAGACATGGCCTTACTCATATTAGCAGCGCAGAGAATACTATAAATTGTTGGCACCTCAAATCAACCTCTATAAATTTGGCAATAAGTAACAAAAGGCAAAACACAAATCAGCTGCCCGCCGAAGCCAGTCATACTAGGACATCTCAACAGACGTATATTCTACAGTTAGTAACCGATATCACCACTGCTTTGCCTAGCCACAAAACAAGGAAGCATAAATTTATGACCCGTCTTTTGTTGATGGTCCTCACATGAACTCGAATCCACCACACCCACCACTCTTTTGGTCAACAATGATGGTGGCCATAAAACACAATCCATACCCTACCAAGAACTCACTTTGCGACAGCAGTGGCGGCTGATGGTGCCCGGGCACCACGACCGCTGGCTGCACTAGAGTGGTCGACCCGCTGGTAGCCGACATCACCACGCGATGAGCCACCCCTGCCGCCACCTCGGCCTCCATAATCAGATCGATAATTGAACTCGCCCCTTCCGTACCCTCTGCCTCCATTATATGTACCACGGCCTCTAATACCTTCACCTCGGAAGTTACCACCTCTAACTGGTGGAAACCTTCCTCCCCTGCTACCACCTGAGCCAGAAAATAATGACCATCAGTTCAAATAATAAACAAAACAAAAAACAGGTGCAAGGCAAGCTGCCTATCATGACAAAAAAAATGCACATGCATGGTTTTACGTGTGAACTTGTCTTTTGTTACTTTCCAAATCATTTGTGCTTCAAAAAGGGACACTTTTCCATAGGCAACCAAAATAATAAGTTAATGTTCTAATCATTTTTTCTGATGATTTTCTAGGGTACGCTTCATAGTCTTCACCTGCATCCTAACACAAAATGTCACAGCCATGCTTTTGTTTACCGCTATTGTTGCCTTCCAAAGAACACAAACAAATGCATATCCCTTCCTAAAATAAACGTACTGGCAGTCCACAAGCAGTAACTACTATTTTAGGTAGAAAATAATGGCAAAGGAATTTATGAACTTGCCACGAGAACCACCGGTAGTTCTTTTCTCTTCAACATAACATTGTCGTTCACCAATAGTAACAGGAGAAGCCTGCAATCAGGAGTTATTATCAGATAAAGAATATCAATAGCCCATAAGCCTATCATTCAAGTAAGCAGCACTTGTTGGAGCAGTTGTAGAAGATACTCCATCAAAAAGAGAAAAACATAACGTTGCATTCATGTTCAAAAAAGTTACACAACACCTAGAACACCATAACACCATACCAGATGACCAGACCCAAACCACACCTCTGAGCAGAAGAAATCAAGAAAACAATCAAAACGTAGTGGGTAATCGAGGTTTGTGGGTGGGTGAGGGCATGAGGCTCTGTGACATGGTCGAGACGAAAGATATCCAGACAGGGAAAAATATATCTAGACTTCAAATTTAAGAATTTGTCAGTTGTTAACTAGACAAAGCACTGGAGGGTAACAAGGGTCGTTGGCACAAAGCCATGGGCTAAGGCTATGACCAAGAGAATAAACAAAACAATAGCGGATTTGGATGGCTCTATAGTTTGATACACAATGTTCTTTGAGGGTGATTGATGGGATCCAACCCAAACGAAGCATATCAATCTAAACCCCTGCAGTACTAATATAACAAGAACTTGCCATATAAAGTATAATTTAGAAAAAAAAAAGTGCTATCATCCAACACAGTGCATAATCGATTAGCAGAAGTATCATAAATACCAATAACTATAAAAGTTAACTAGCTCAAAGAAAAACTTTGTTCCTGTGTTTTCTGCCAAAAATTGATCAATAACTTACAGAACCCAAACCCACAAATATACCAATATACCACCTAACTTATCTACTGGAACACCACTTCAGTGATACAAAACTTCAACTAAACTAAACTCACGAGTTACAGAAACCTTATGGAAGACCCAATAGTCATTAAAAAGAAATTGACATGAGAGCAGGGTGTGCATAAAATTAGATTAACTACCTATGCGTCATATCATAAAGCAACCTGAGAAAAATGTAAGGTTAATACCTCTATTGCAGTTTGAACTGCACTGGCATCCTCAAATTCTACAAAGCCATAACAAAACCCTTGGATCTGTGTTTACTCAACAGAAATACAAAGACAAATTAGAGAGTCAGTCTTGAAGGCTCTTAACTTTTTTTAGAACAAAATGAGAAGAAAAGCAAGTACCTTATTGCTTCTAACTTGGATGCCATCATGTTTAATGGCGCCAAATCTCTTGAACTCTTCCTCTAGTTGTTGTGGTGTGGCATTTAATGGCAGACTTCGCACATATATGGCATGTGCATCAACTTTGAAGATGATTGAAAAGCATGTCAAATGGTGCTGGTGCCAACTGAAATCAACGTTTTAGCTCCAAATTTGGATATAGATAATACCTTCTGGATCTTGAAAGCTGCCGCTCTGGGGATTAGGGGTGAAAGCTGGAGCATCAGCGACCAGAGCGGGGGCAGGAGAGGATTGCTTCTCTGTTTTCGGGGGTGCAGGCCTGGAAGGAACTGCAGGTGCTGGTGGTCGATATTCTTTCATAACTTTTACCTAGAGCATAACAAAAAAATGTCATAAAATGGTAACAGAAAAATATAAATGGCATGAAAAATAGACTCTTGACATTCTATACAAGGCACAGCCAACAACACAAATCAAGAAAGCCTCAGAATTTCTTCACCAGAAAGGCAACAACCCTGCTACAGGTAAAACAATACAGACAAAAGAATCGACATGAAAATAACCAAATTTTCGTTCATGTTCTGGAAACAAAAAAGTTAATTTAGAAGATCTGTCATATGGTGTGCAAGTAATTGTTCAGCAGATCACTTAATGCAGCATTGACACTAACTCAGATGTTTCACAAGATTTAAGCTTCAGACTACAGATAATGTTGGGAATATAGCAAAATCAACTATATGCTAACACAATTACACAAATTCACTATAATGTTTCAAAATATAAAAAGAAACCGTAGAAAGAATTGTTTTTTGCCTCGTATGGCCAGATATAATATTTTCAGAAATGCATGCACAAACTAAGGTACTGATTACAGCCAGTGATGTTGAGCATGGTATAAGAAAATGAATGGCTTTTGAAAACCTACAATTGAAGCATATGACTTCTTTGGTGCCTCCTCCGGTGGTGCGGAGGGAGATGAAATTGGTGGAGCCACTCCTACATTATTCGGCACTTCATTTATGACCTCAGGAACCGGTGTTTCCTCAACAATAGGATTCACGTCATTTGGTGGGTTACAAACCACCTCCCTGTTCAAAACTTCCTCCTTCGGATTAAGTGCAGGCTCTGCCACCTGGCACTCGGGCTGCGGCGAAGCATCTACAGACAAAGAAGAAAAGCAGTTCAAACACATGATTCAGATCACAGCAACGAAACATTTTCAAAGATGTTACACTGCTACACACCCTGAGGCACAGTCACTGTATCCCCTCCGACAGTGCCGTTGGCCAGGATAGAAGCAGGGGTGGCGGCCTCCACATCAGCAGCGACCACATCAGCAGCGACCTCCGTTGCCGGCTGCTGCTCGCCCCCCTCGTCCCCTCCCTCCTCTCCAACGTAGCGCAATATGTCGTTAAGAACAAAATAGCCCTTCTCCTGCGGCGCAAGGAAGAAGGACTGCACGAACTCGCGGCTGACGCTGTTCCTCCCCGTAAGGTGGCCCATGACGAGCACTGTGACGCCGCCACAGAGTGATTCCTGCGCGTCCACCGCCTTGATCTCCGCCCGGTCGATGCCCATGGACACGATCTTGTCGTTAATCGCCTGCAGAACCAGACGCACGCGCACATACACACAATCAGAGGCACACGCCACCCCAAAATCCCCTCCATTGAGGTGAGAATTAGGCCCGGGGGCGCCCAGATCTGGGCCGCGGGAGAGTAGCAGAGGCGGCGTGGGCGAGGAACTTACGTCCATGGAGGTGACCGTCTCCATGCCGTCGTCGCCGGTGCCGGAGGGACGCCCGAGGCGGCTGGACTCCTGGTAGAAGCGGTAGACGAGCTCCGGCGACTGGTGAAGGATGTTGTAGTACTGATGCACGAAGGCGTTGCCCACCTGTACAGAACAAGAGGAGGGCCGCCACCGAGCTCGGCGCACAAATCGAGTCAGCGCGGATCCAGCGGGCGAGCCCGGTCCCGGCGGCTGTCAGATCGGGGGGACAGTGATCTTACCACTTGCGCCGGCGGCGGCGGTCCGGACGCCGCGGCGGCTGGGGCTGCGGCTGCGGCGGGAGGCGGCGGCGGCGACGCCATCTTGAGAGGTCGAGGGGTTAGGGTTTTTGCGATGAGGGGGAGCGAACGGGGCAGAAGACGGGACTCGGGAGTCGGGACTCGGGAGAGAAGCGGAGGGGCGGCGGGGTTTGTTTCTGGAGTCTTTTCCCGCAAAGCTGGCGAGAGGAAACAGATAGCGAGAGATGGAAAGGTTGGTGGCGGCGGCAGCGGGCTTGGGGGTTGGGGCAGCAGCACGTGCGAGCCAAGCGCGCGTTAGAGGGGCCCGTGGGCCGTTACCCGTGGCCCGTGGGCGTTGGGACTTGGGAGCGCGGAGGCTGGACGGCTGTGATGGGACGGGAGGGGCGGCGGGTGTGGATTCGTTGGTGATCACGCATAAATTGCCATATTGTTTTACAATCTTCTTTCGGACATAGCGATAGTATGACTGACTAAGCTTTTCAACACCATCTTTCGGACAAACAGAATGTCCAACGAGTGGCGGCGGAGTACATTAGTACCAATCTTCAAGAACAAAGGAGATGTTCAAAGTTGTACTAATTACCGTGGAATTAAACTCATGAGCCATACAATGAAGCTATGGGAGAGAGTCATTGAACACCGCCTGCGAAAGCTGACGAGCGTGACCCAAAATCAGTTTGGTTTCATGCCCGGGAGATCAACTATGGAGGCCATTTTCTTACTAAGACAACTTATGGAGAGATTCAGAGAACAAAAGAAATACCTGCATATGGTCTTCATAGACTTGGAGAAGGCTTATGACAAAGTACCCAGGAGTGTAATGTGGTGGGCCTTGGAAAAACACAAAGTAGCAACAAAGTACATTAATATTATTAAAGATATGTACACTAATGTTGTGACAAGTGTCCGAACAAGTGATGGGGACACCGATGACTTTCCAATTAACATAGGACTACATCAAGGGTCGGCTTTGAGCCCTTATCTTTTCGCTTTGGTGATAGATGAGGTCACAAGGGACATACAAGGAGATATACCGTGGTGTATGCTTTTTGCCGATGATGTGGTACTTATTGAGGAGAGTAGGAGTGGTGTTTCGCAAAAGTTGGAATTGTGGAGACAGACGCTGGAAGCAAAAGGTTTTAGGCTTAGTAGGTCTAAAACGGAGTATATGAAGTGTGATTTCAGTGCCATGGGGTATGAAGATGGCGATGTTAGTCTTGATGGGCAAGTGGTACCCAAGAAAGACACTTTTCGTTACTTAGGATCAATGCTTCAGAAGGATGGAGACATCGATGAGGATGTCAGTCATAGAATTAAAGCTGGATGGTTGAAGTGGCGGCAAGCGGCGGGTGTCTTATGCGACCCCCGGGTGCCACACAAACTAAAAGGCAAATTCTACAGGACAGCAATCCGGCCGGCTATGTTGTATGGAGCAGAATGTTGGCCCACTAAAAGACGACATGTCCAACAACTGTGTGTGGCAGAGATGCGTATGTTGCGCGGGATATGTGGCCACACAAGGAGAGACTGAGTCCGGAATGATGACATACGAGAGAGAGTAGGAGTGGCGCCAATTGAGGAGAAGCTTATGCAACATCGTTTGAGATGGTTTGGACATATCCAACGAAGACCTGAAGAGGCACCAGTGCATATCGGAATAATTAGGCGTCCCGAGAATGTGAAGAGAGGTAGAGGTCGACCAACCTTGACGTGGACAGAGGCAGTGAAGAGGGACCTGAAGGAGTGGAATATTGATAAAGAGCTCGCCGTTGATAGGAAGGGGTGGAAGTGTGCAATTCACGTGCCAGAACCTTGATTTATAGTTCTGCTTTTCCTCCTTAATCGTTTGACCTTTTCTTGTGCCCATTTAGACCTTGCTGGTTCTTGTGGGTTTTATCTCTTTTATGTGTTCCCCCGTTTCGTCGTTTTCGGTTCTCCTTTGCCTTTGTTTCCCCTGTTTTCTTTCGGGGTTGAGCTCTGAGGTTTTCATACGGGGTTTCATCTCTAGCCTACCCCAACGTGCTTGGGACAAAAGGCTTTGTTGTTGTTGTTGTTGTTGTTTTACAACTTGTGATATATAGACCCAGTTTGTTTTACCACATGTGGATATATGGACTAGAAGTTGTCTCAGACTGCTAAACGTCTACCTTTTATCTAGTTTTTATAGGTATCGTTTTAGTAAAAACCGTTCAAAATCAACATGAACATATAATTGGCCAAGCCGCTGTGATAGTAGTAATTTGTCACTTTCTAGATAATAAACCATATAACTCTTTTATCTTACTCCCCACATAATCCCCACAGTACTCAGTACTTAAATTCTTCTCACAGTTATATTCTCCCTACAGCCAAATTATCAAAAAAGCTGGTCAGAAAAAATTGAAACAAACATGCCCATATTTTCATATGCACCCCATATTCATGTGGGTCAAAGTAACATATTATACAAATGCTAGGTTATAAACCAAATTCTAAGACTATCTTCAGCAGCTTACTCATCATATCTATCATCTCATCTTCTATTTAAAACTTCAGTTTGTAAACAGTGCAGTTTATAGAGAGGTGACCATATAGGTAAACTGTTGCGAGCAGAAAGATGTTATATAGCTAGAGTTTTATGTTTTTTAGGCTAGGCCAAGTTCATGGCTTTGAGTTTAGACCATATTTTATGCATGATATTTTATACCATGGTTTAATAGGTATGGGTGACGACCGAAAGTTCCAATGCATGTATACTCATTCGGTGAATGTTTTACCCAATACAGGACCCACGGGTAGGATGTCCATATACATTGAAATAAATACACATCAGGTATTAGGTCATGGGTACTATTGTCATCTCTAGTTCTCCGGCTATACGTAGAGAATTTCTCTAAATTACTCAGTTGGATAAACTGGACTAAACCGACTATCCTGACTCATAAATAATAAAAGGGCTAGTACAATGTCCATGCATTGTGACACACACAATATCTACTGTTATAAAGCACAAGTATCATTAGACCAGCCGGTCACCGTCACCTCGGGCACGGACGACATGTATGACTTCAGGTAGTTGTCCTCGATGGCGTAGGGCATAGCAAGGACAACAAGAATGTACGCGTGAAAGGGAAATGGTCTCAATCATTTCCTATAATCGATTTTGGTATTTGACGACCATCACAAAAATTTATGGACTAACTAGTTTGCCTAGTTGATCTTTTCTCAGGTGCATAAAGTTCATATACACATATAAGGAAAATGGCCCTTAGGCCAATTATTCAAGTATGGGGCAAATCAGGATTGCATCAATCCAAGGTACACCGGACTGTCCGGTGCCTAGGCTAGAGCACCCAACGGACCTGCCCATCTCGAGAAAACACAACACTCATCGACTAAAAATCATCGGACTGTCCGGTGTGCATCGGACTGTCCGGTGAGCCCACGAGCAATGGTCGACTTCGCCAACGGTCGATTGCCATCGCAGTCTGAAGCGTCAGAAGGTCAGTAACAGTTAGAGACATCAGGTCGCACCGGACTGTACGGTGTGCCACCGGACTGTCCGGTGCGCCACAAGGACAGGCGAATTCAACGGTCAACTGCTCTAAACCCCAACGGTCGGTTGACGTGGCACGCACCATACAATGAACAGTGCAGTGTCCGGTGCGCACCGGACTGTCCGGTGTGCCCGTCGACAGAGAGCACAGACAACGACTAGAATGTTGGTTGGGCTATAAATACCCCCCAACCTCCTACAGTCAATGCATCCAAGCTTTCCACTCTCTACACTCAATACAGGAGCAAAGAATACATTCCAAAGACACATTCAAAGCCATCAATCCTCTCCAAGTGCCACAATTAAGTCAAGTGATCAAAAGGGATTAGTGACTTGAGAGAGGGTGATTTGTGTTTCATTTGTTGTTCTTGTTGCTTGGTGTGCTTTCTTCATCTCTTCCTAAACTTCCTAAGTGACTTGTAAAGATAGCAAGATACACCTAATTATGTGGTGATCCTTGCGGGGTCTTTGTGACCCTTGAGATTAAGAAGAAACACTCAACCGGTCTAGGTGACCGATTGAGAGAGGGAAAGGGTTGAAATAGACCTAACCTTTGTGGCCTTCTCAACGGGGAGTAGGTTCATTGGAACCGAACATCGGGAAACAACTCCTAGCAAGAAGAACTATCTTCCACACTCTGTGTTCACTATTATTTGTTTCTAATCCTAACCCCGGGGTGAAGTGCGTGTTCAAAGTTTATAATTTTTAGGTTTCGCCTATTCACCCCCCCTCTAGCGCGACTTTCAATTGGTATCAGAGTCCGATACTTCATTAGAGTCTAACAACTCGAAGTGATGTCGGGAGAACACGCCAAAAAGAAGTTGATGACCGGGGGAAAACCCGGATCTTCGGGGAAGAAAATTGAAGGCGAGACTCCTTCAAAGGACACTGGCGACAAGCACAAGGAGCACAAGGATGAATCTGTTGGATCCATCAACTCTCACAAGAAGGGTGACAAGAAGAAAAAGAAGATGAAGAAGGTGGTCTACTACGATACCGATTCTTCCTCGCCCTCAACCTCCGGTGCTGAGTCTACATCTTCAAAGCACCAAGAGTGTAAGAAGTATAGTAAGATCCCTCTTCGCTATCCTCGTATTTCTAAATGCACTCCCTTACTTTTCGTTCCCTTAGGCAAACCACCATATTTTGATGGTGAAGATTATTGTATGTGGAGTGATAAAATAAGGCACCATCTAACCTCACTCCACGAAAATATTTGGGATATTGTTGAATTTGGAGCACAAGCACCACAGGTGGGCAATGAGGACTACAACTCTGATGAGGCCGCCCAAGTAAGGCACTTCAACTCCCAAGCCACCTCCATACTCCTCGCTTCCTTGTGTAGAGAGGAGTACAACAAGGTGAAAGGGCTGAAGAGTGCAAAAGAAATTTGGGACGTCCTCAAGACGGCGCACGAAGGAGATGAAGTGACAAAGATCACCAAGCGAGAAACGATCGAGGGAGAACTCGGTCGGTTTGTCCTCAACAAAGGAGAAGAGCCACAAGCAATGTACAACCGGCTCAAGACGATGGTGAACCAAATCCGCAACCTCGGGAGCACCAAGTGGGAAGACCATGAAATGATCAAGGTTATTATAAGATCTCTTGTCTTTCATAACCCCACTCAAGTACAATTAATTCGTGGAGATCCTAGATATAAACAAATGTCTCCCGAGGAAGTGATTGACAAGTTTGTGAGCTTTGAACTTATGATTAAAGACTCCAAACACATTATCAACTTGGATCAAGGCGCCACCTCTACAACTGAGGTGCAACCCGTTGCGTTCAAGGCAACAGAAGAAAAGAAGGAAGAGCCTACACCAACAAATAGGCTTCCAATTGACACCTCCAAGCTTGACAACGAGGAGATGGCTCTTATTATTAAGAGCTTACAACAAATCCTCAAGCAAAGGAAGGGGAAGGACTACAAACCCCGCTGCAAGAGGGTTTGCTACAGGTGTGGTAAGTCCGGTCATTATATTGCTAAATGTCCATATACAAGTGATAATGACAGGGACGACGACAAGAAAGGGAAGAAGAAGATGGAGAAGAAGAAATATTACAACAAGAAGAAGGGTGGCGAGGCGCACATAGGATGGGAATGGGACTCCGACAAGAGCTCCACCGACTCCTCCGACGAGGACGCCGCCAACATCGCCATCAATAAAGGCCTTCTCTTCGCCAAAGTCGACCATAAATGTCTCATGGCCAAGGATAGCAAAATGAAGAAGGTACATTCTAGAAATACCCCCAAATACACTACTTCCGATGATGAGGGTAGCTCTACTGAAAATGATGATGATTTGTCTTCTGTTTTTGCAAACCTTACCATGGAACTAAAGAAGAATATTAATGAATTAATAAAAACTATTAATGAGAAGGATGAGATCTTAGAATGCCAAGAGCACTTGCTCTTTAAGTAAAATAAAAATTTTGTTAAGCTAAAAATTGTTTATGCTCTTGAAGTTGAAAAATGTGAAAACTTGACTAAAGCGCTAAATACATGCAATAATTCAATTTCTTGTCCTAGAACTGAAAATGTTATTTTAATTGCTTGAGGAATTGAATGCTTGCAAAGTTTCCACATCTACTATTTAGCAAGTTACTATATGCACTAGATGTAGAGATATTAATGTTGATGCAAGTTAAATGCTAAAATTGTTGAGCATGAACTTGAGAATGAAAAATTTAAATTTGCTCGTAGTATGCTTTATAATGGGAGACGCCCTGACATTAAGGATGGCATTGGCTTCCAACCTAGGAGCTAAAGCAACATCAAACTTAATGCGCATAGAAACAAGCTTTCTAACTTTGTTAAGGGCAAGGCTCCCATGGTTCAGGATAGAGAAGGTTACATTTTATATCCTGAAAACTATCCTGAGCATAGGATTAGAAAAATTCATGCTAAGAAATCTCATTCTTTTTCTCATCATGCTTATATTTATAGTAATGAGGCTTCTAGCTTTAGGCATACAATTCTTTAAAATGCCTAAGAAAAAGATTGTTGATGCATCAAATGAACATAACATTTCATTTAAAACTTTTGAGGCAGCAACAGTGCAAGGAGTTGTAGGCGCATTAATGGTTTGCTTGGGCAACCATCACAAGGACAGAGCACGCCTCTTCGGGCAGCGCCTAATGATATGACCCAACGAGAAACACCCCTTGCACCTGACATCATTATGGCAAAATTTGATGATGTGGCTTGATGAAAGGCATATGTAGCAGGATTTTCCGGGATATGGGTCCCTTCTTAAAGGAACATTATCTGCAATAGGAGATTCAGCCTAGACCGTGCCCGGTAAAACGGAGGGAGGCAATGGTAGCGGGCTCGGAACTCCATCCAAATAATTTCTGAGACGAGTGAAAACCCTCAGCAACAGAACATAAGAGCCATAAGGATCAATTGAATTTGAATTTTGAATGGACAAATCTTAGCGTCTAGGGAGAGGACAAACAACTGACCCAATTTTGATCGAGGAACTACTGACCTTTGAAGATGAGGAGGATCCCAGCGATGGCTTTAACATGTAACACCCAAAATCCTATTTTAGGATTTATGAAGGTTTCTCGAGAAGAGTTAAACTAAAATATCATTCAATAAAGATTTTTGAAGTTACTCATCCTAAAAATGAATATATTTTTTTAAAAAAAAGAATAATATTTTTTAAGTACCCCAATATGATTTTAGCCATCCATTTGTTAAAATATATATACATATTTATATTTATTCTCTAAAGAATTTTATAAGCTAGAGAATTTATTTCTTAAAATACCTATTCCTTATTTCTAGTGTGTATGAAATGTGTGAATTATTCTCTTATGAGTTATGTATATAGAAACATTTATTTAGGTGAATAATTAACCAATAAATAAATAACATAAACTTTGCATGGCATCCTGGATCATTTACTGAGCATTTAATTAAGTTTTAAATTCAAACCTTGTTTGAATTTGCTTTAGAGTTCGAAATTGAAAATAGAAATGAAATAAGAAGAAAAAAAAGAAAGATATCTCTGTCCTTGGGCTGAATCTACCCAGGCGCGGCCCAACTAATGCGCCTGCACAGTCGAAATGCTCTCCTGCTGGCCCAAACCAGCCCCGCGCGCGTGGACGCCTGGTGTGTGACTGACGCCTGGGCCCGCGCTGTCAGTTCGTTCTTCCTCGTTCTTTCTCACTCGGACAAGAAAAATTCCATGGCCGCGATTCATGGCAACAACCTCCGTTTCTTCTAGGATCCCAATTCCTCTGGATGGTGGGCATGCGGCTGGAAACGCGCCTGCTCTCGCGTCCCCGTTGGGCAAAGATCGGCGCACAGGACCTCTGGTCAGCTGTCATCTTCTCTGTGTGGCTCGAGGAATCAGTTTCCTCTACGACATGAAAAACAAAATACCTGCAACAGGCGCCGAGCTCCGCAGATGGTTGTTGCGTGGGCGTCACCGCATTACCCTGTCCCTCTACCCTTGGGCAGTCAGTCGTATCTCTCCCTTCCCTGACTTCTCGGACAACAGCCATGGCAGGGGATGCCGTAACAACCCCTAAATCCACGCTTGAATCTCGGGGTAAGCCTAACCGAGCTCGTCCTCGCCCTGGGCTATAAATTGGGCCCCGCGACCTTTTCTTCTCACCTCATCCAGCTTGCCGCCATCGCTGTTGCCCACGGGAGAGAGAGCGCAGCGGAAGCCGCCGTTAATCCGCCAATTCGTCGTCGTCACGTCGTGTGGATGCCCCGTCGCGCCCTGAGTATAGTATCTGGGATCTCGCTGTGGAGGTTTGGCGACCGGGGGTCAGGTGTGTGCTCGCCGGAGTTCAAATCTGGGGCGGAACAACCTTCGTTCCGTGGACTGCTCGCTGTCGTGTAAAATCACTGGTAAGACCACTCGCCCGTACCCGTCATCATTGATGTAGCGTATGGACGGGTCGAATTGGGGTTTCATACACTTAAATCGTGGATTAATCTTGCCAGCGTTGGACCTCGCCGTGTCGGTGTAGGACTGTGGGGGGGGGGGGAAGGTGCTGTCTGGAGGAAGAAGAGAATCTGTGCGCCGTCCGATCCCTATCGGGTGGCGATTAGATGTTGCGAATCGTTTCGGCCAAAGCTATCCGGGTCGTTCGATGGCGATCATAGGGATTTGGGGTGATCGCGGATACTTTAGATCGTGATCGTCGATTGCTCGATCGACGATTCTATGTGCACACCGATTCATTATGGGGCCAGATCTAATCTGGGCCATTCATTTTTAATCGGACAACCGTAATACCCCGATACCCCCCTTCGGTCATGGCTTTTTGCTAAAGAGACCCCAGGGAAAGACATAATAAATTCGCCGTCCCTCGCTACTGTGCTCTGAGCCTTAGGTTTATTTGCGTAAGGGCCCCTTTACTTTACAGATTTTGATGCGCGGTCCAGAGATATAGAAAAAAAATCAGAAAAATAAATTTAGAAAATGAAATAAATGCTAAAAACTTGTATAATTCATATTTAATTCATTTTAACTCCAAATTGAGTCATTCTAGTTGCAATAATTTTGTATTAATATTGTTTATCACCTAGTACCTTTTTTAACCATGAAACCTGAATTAAAATTGCTCAATTGAATTAATTCTAGGTGCTAAATGATTTCAGAAATTCATAACTCAATATCCGTAGCTCCGAATTTAGTGGTTCTTGTTTCTACGATCTCGTAGCAACGCTTAGATTATTATTATACAGTTTTTATGTTTGGTGTGATGTTAATTTTATCTATACCATGTTTGTTTGTATTGCTACGACTAGCATGAGGTCACGAGTCACCTGAAGATCATCCTGGTACCTGGAATCTCAAGTCTCAGACAAGTTGTGCCCTTGATTCACTTTTGTTACCCAATAATGTTCTTTATAATCATTTACCATGCACAGGCTTAATTTTGATGGGACCTGATAGGTCACCCTAGATTGTTTATCTCTTTACCTTGTTATCCCTGAATCACTTGGGTAGTTTTGCTATTGCTTTACATGGTTTTGGGATAATATTTTATTATATCCATGTTCCAATTATGTTGTTATTTTATTTATGTTCATGTCAAGACCATTAAAAGTTAATTGGAACATGGAGCTTAACTTGAGAAACACGTGCCACCACAAGGGTTTAATGGATGCCCTTGGCCAACTAACTAGGAAAGCTAGTGGAAGACTACCTTACCCGAAAGGGGCAAGGGCAGTAGGGGATTGCATGCAAGGAGGTTCTCGGGTTGATTTTGCTGCGATGGCGGTCAGACAGGGGATTCTTGCAAGTGCTCTTCCCATAAACTGTAGCGGGTTTTCGGAAGCTAGTGGAACTTTGTAAAGGCCTCGTAGTGGGTCCCTAGCCATTCACCTCGGTAGTGTCTAAGGGTCTAGCTAACCCTGGCGACATGGGATACACGACTTGTGGGTATAGGGTACAACCTCTGCAGAGTGTAAAACTGGTATACTAGCCGAGCTCACGGTCATGAGCAGCTCAGGACTCTCTGATGATTAACTTATGGAACTAAATTCAATTTGTCATATGCATTGCATCGCAGGTGATGTTGTTACTTTTGTTCTACTACTTAATTGGGTTGGTATTTACTTATACTTAGTAATTGCTAATAAAATTTTGACCAACTTTAAAAGCAATGCTCAGCTCTAACCATCCTCTTTGGTAAGCCTTACACTTCACGTGAGCTCCCACCTTTGGCGAGTTCATGCACATTATTCCCCACAACTTGTTGAGCGATGAACGTATGTGAGCTCACTCTTGCTGTCTCACACCCCCACAGGTCAAGAACAGGTACCGCATGATGAGGCGCATGGAGGATGCTGCGATGAGTTCGTGAGAGATCTAGGTCGTCGTCTCCCAATCAACTTTGGGTTGCTGGACCGTTGTCTCCTTATAATGTAATTATTTATTTATTTTATATAGAACTTCTGTTATGTAGTAAAGATGTGACATTCGATCCTGTGCCATGAATCATCATATGTGTGAGACTTGGTCCCAGCACACCTGGTGATTATGTTCGCGCCCGGGTCTTGGTGCCCCGAAACCCGGGTGTGACATAACACAAATCTTATAGGGAGCAGGCCATGACGAGAATGGTGAAACTTGCGCGAAGAGCGTGAAAGTCTTCTAGCAAAAGTGAACACATGCCTCTTCTTGCAATGCTTCTTCTGGACAACAGTCCACGAGTCTTTTTCTTCCATGCACCATAATGCATATTCTTTTTTCCAATCCGGACCACCATTTCACCAAAGATGGAAGTAAACATCAAAGGACTCTATGATGACTCTTTTCAGAGAAAGAACCACAAAACCCACATCTTTCGAAGCAACTGAGAAGCAAAAAATGACGATACAATTCTTCAACCACGTGAAAACCATCTGGAGCACCACCAAGCACATAGTGATGGGCAAGGCTAATGGAAATTTCTATAAGCCTAAAGGAGAAGCGGCGAAAAACAGGAAGCAGAAAGAAAGAACCATGGGGCAAAGAAGATGCATGGTGAAGCGAAGACTGAAAATGACCGAGCACGTAACACTGAAACTTTCTTCCCGGAGAAAGGTCGAGTTCCACCTCCTCAACGAGACAACGACTATCTACCATGGGCCCCGATGAAGCAGGAAGGGACACCGAGACAAAGAAGGGTGAGAGAGAGGCTACGCGAGGCGCAAGCAACGGTGAGGGGCGGCACTGGTGCGGGAGAGGTTGGGGCGAGGAAAGCCAGGGAGCGCTTCAGCCCCTAAACTATATAATATTTGTTATATTTAATAGCACAAACATTTTGTACCTTTAGTCAATGTTTCGGCAGCAACAAGATGATCCCCAGACCTTGCCCCCACCGCCAATGCCCCTCGATGTTTCCTCAGTTTCTTCCTCCATGACCTTAAGGTTTGTTGTACTTTTTAAAATTATGTTTAACTTATTTGAGTCAATTTAGGTGAACTTAGTATATTATAGTTATATTTAGCCAATCTATGTGAACTTAGCAGATTGTAGTTACATTTAGCCAATCAAGGTGAACTTAACAACTTTTAGATACAGTTTGTCCATCTAAGTGAACTTAATAAATTGTACCTTTAGTTTTACAAATTTAGTTAGTAAAATGTTACTTGTTCTGTTCTAGTTGAATATACTCAGTATAGCCTATTTGATCTATTTCAACTGGTATATTTTAGGGATTTGGAGTTAATATGGCAAATCAATATTATACTCCTCTATTTGTGGCACCACCAGCTAGGGATAAGGTTATCTCGTTACATGTCAATAACTATATCAATTTGGTTACACATAATGCTATAAATTTTATTTTGTTCTTTAATTGTGGACTTTGTTTTTTACCATAGGATGATCAGGCTAAAGACTTTATCAACAACATATTCACTTCTAGCGGTAGCGGACACAACTCCAACGACCCCAAGTGGTTGTAGAAGCTTGTTTTATCTGTTTGAGAATTTATATTAGTTTGTTTCGTATCGTATTGGATTGTTTATGAATGTATGAAACTATTGAATGAATGAAACAAATTGAATGGATGAAACTTATTGAATTGATAGAATTTGTTTAAGTTATATGTTGGTTGTGGTGATATATGTGCTTGAATGTGATATAAGTGCTTGAATATGTGATATTGCATATGTATGTGGTTGTGGTGATATATTGTGTATGTGATATGAATGTAAAACTGGATGAAATTTAGCTTGCTTGCATAGAATAATTTTCGATGTCCCTTATTTTTGCCAGCATCAAAATGGTCGCAAAAAATAATGGTGTCAGGGTAATATACGACGACCAAGGAAATCGCTGAAAGTTGCAATTTGTATTTTTTGCGACCAATTAGAGGTTGACAAAAATAAGGGACCGCAGAAAATAAGTGGTTGCTTGGATAATTTTTAGTGGCTTCCCTATTACCACAAAAAATTAGTAAGTTTTGATGGTCGCCGCCGAAAATCAACCCTATTCTCGTGACATACCGAAGCCACCGAAAATTAGGTTATTTCCTATATTGTAGTTCGTTTTTTACTCTCAACACAAATATGGCATATCAATCCTTACTATCTTGACCTATAATACTTACTCTTAAAAATTGTGCTAAATGAGCCTTTAAGGTTGTCTCCATCAACTATACTATCACATCCCTTATCTCATCCTCAATTTTAAACTTTACTCCATAAATAGTATAACCTATTGTAACACCCTGAATCTGAGGTATAAAAATTCTTTCTAAATATCTACCAAATTTAGGTGTTACCTCTTGTCTCTCTCTCACTAGACTCTCTCTCTCTCTTCCTTTTGAGTAGAATTAGGTAAAGTAAGTGAGAGATTAATTGTTTTATTGGGTCAAAACCTATGGGAGTAATGGATTGTTGCATCATGTTGAGTCTAAGTTATTTTTTGAATTGATGCACATGGTTGAAATGGTTTGAATTTAGATTGGATTTGAATTTGAATTGAGTTCATTAGAGAAAATAAAAGCAAAATGAATTAGAAATTTGGAAGGAAATAGGAAAAGCCAAAGAAGCCCAGTTGCCCCATGTCCTGGCCTTTCGACCCATTTGGCCCGCAACCGCGCGCCCGTCTCACCCCTCCCCCACCCTCGCCGCCAGGTGGGCCTGCCCTGTGGGCGCAACCGCGTGCCCGCGTGTGCCTCTCTGCTCTCCCTGCCATGTAGGACCCGCCTGCCATGCGCTTCACTCGCGCGTAGTTGCTTACGGACGGGTCCGGCCTGTCAGCTCTTCCCCCATTTCCTCGCCGAAACCGCGCAACGTGCCCGCCGTGCCCACGTCCGCGAGGATCGTGGCCACAATCGCGAGCCGAGGCATAACCCCCCTACGGTCATCTCCTCCTCCTGCTCACCTCATTCCGCCACATTCCCCAGTCAATTCTTCTCCCCTACGCCCGTCGTGCCTCGTCGAAGTTCACCGAGGAGCGTCGCCGTCCGCGCAATTGTCGACCCTCGGGACCACCTACGTCGTTGCCGGTGCACTTGCCGCGCTCGGAGCACCGCCACCCTTCCGTTGAGCTACTCGGTCGAGCTCCAACGAGGGTGAGAACCGCCAATCCCCTTTCCCTCTTTCTCTCCCCCGCCCATTCTCCCCTCCCTTTTCTGCCATCGCCGGTATGCGCCTGGGGCTGTGTCATGCCAAAGAGGTGAGCTCCTCGAGCAATTCCCGTCAACCGACCCGCCCTCGACCCTCGCCGTTCGCCGATTCCGGTCATGGTGCTCCGCACCGTGCGCGTGCGGGAGGAGGACGAAGGTCCTAACATCTGGGACCCTCGAGCCAGCCTCTCCCGCGTCGCTGCTCTCGCTCTTCCCTCCGAGCCTCGGACGAGTAGACCCCACTCGTCAGGTTGCGCCCATGCCTCACCCTTCGCCGCTGACAGGTGGAGCCCCATAGCCCCACGCGTGAGCATCGCGCGCTCCGTACCCGGCACCAGAACCGTCACTGGTCAGCGGGCCCCGTTCCGCTGGGGCCCTTCTGTCAGTCCGACCGACGCCCGAGCCACCGACTCGACCCGCTGGCTCGTGGGCCCGATGCATCGGTGACTCACCTCACCCTGGGTCCACTTGTTAGGCGCCCGCACTCCGCACGCCCGCGCCCTCGCTCGCTGTTTCTAATATGGGTCGTTGATCGGAGATCGAATGGTCAATATAGACTCAGACCCCTTCGCGTGGTAAAATTGCTAAAGAAACCCTCAGTTTTCCGGAAAACAACCCATCGTCCTTTAGTTTAGCGTGCAAACCCTTGGTTTCTTGTAAACAGACCCCTCACCTTTTAATTAATCACAGATCTGGACCTAATTTTGTATTTTAAACTTCAAAACTTGTTTATTTCATATCTTTTCATATGAACTCCAATTTGAGTGATTCAAATTGCAAAATGTTCGTAGGATTATTCTCTATCCAAATAAATTATGATCATTCATTGTCAGTACTACTTTAATTTTGTGCCTAGAATATATGTTAGTATATGTAATAGTTTGTTTATGAAATAAGAAAAATAAAAAAGGAAAACCCTAATGGTACTTAGGTGTTTAAACTTGTGAGATTAATAATATGTCATGTATGAATTTATCCCTAGTATAATTTTGTGTCTCACTAAAATTAGTGGAACTAGATTATGTAATTCATGGAGATAGATAATATTTAAGGAAATCACAAACCTCTAAACGTGCCAGTTCACCCTAGCACCTAGGTTTATCTTTTGTGTGTATAATGTCCTGTCAAACTTGTGTCTACTTAATTGTATTTATTTGATGTATTGTTCTTTTGTCTTTATCCAAATGTATTGAATGCATGATCGCTTTATTTAGACAACGAGCAGCTCGTGGTTCCTCAGTGTGTTGCCGAAGACCTTCCTGAGCAACAACCTGGTGAAGGAAAGTGTCCTCTAACCTATTATGCCCTACTTACTTTATAATTCACTACCCCACATTACTTTATTGAAACCTAAGGATTGACTAGTGAGAGCACCTAGAGGGGGGGGGGGGGGGTGAATAGGTGATCCTGCGAATTTCAAGACTAAATAGCCAACACTTGGTCATGAAATGTTAGTGCAATTAAAACCAAGTTGCTAAAGTGTGAATTCTAGAAGAAAGCCAATCACAAATAAGATGGACACAAGACGCAGTGATTTATCCCGTGGTTCGGCCAATGCCTACTTCCACGTTGTGGTGACCTCCTTCGGTCAAGGATTGCACTCAATTCCTCTCAAGTGATCCAATGATCAACTTTGAGTACCACAGCTATCTTCCTTAGTAATCTTTCTCCCGTTTGCGAGGAACCTCCACAGATTGGAGCCTCTCGCCCTTACAAGTTTATCACAAGAGAAGCACAGTAGTAAGTGTGGGAGAGTAACACACGCAAGACTCAAATCCGCAGCACACACACGCACACAAGCCAAGGCTTGAGCTCGAAACATAGCACAGAGAGTTCACAACTCAAACGGGGCTCAAATCACTAACACAATCGATCAAATGCGTGGAGACGGAGTCTGGGAGTCTTAGGATGCTTAGTGAATGCTTGGTGTACTGCTCCATGCGCATAGGGGTCCCTTTTATAGCCCCAAGGCAGCTAGGAGCCGTTGGAAATCAACTTGGAAGGCAATTCTTGCCTTCTGTCGAGTGGTGCACCGGACAGTCCGGTGCATCACCGGACAACTATTGTAGCAGTCTGGTGTGTGATCCCTTTCCTTTTCTGGCGAAGCAGGCCGTTGGATCTGTTGGCACATCAGACACTGTCCAGTGCGACCATCCGACCGTTGGCTATGCCACGTGTTGCTGGTTGATCGCGCAGACGAACGTTGGCCGCTCGTGCCGTTGACTCACCAGACAGTCCGGTGCACCACCGGATGGTCCGGTGATTTTTAGCCGCGACGTCTTTTTCTTTCTCGAGAGCGACGAGTTTGTTGCCGAAGACTTGGGTGCGAGCACTGATGACTCACCGGACAGTCTGGTGCACCACCGGACAGTCCGGTGATTTATAGCCACGTCGCCACGCCGATTCCCGAGAGCGGCTAGTTGGCCGCCAGGCCAGCCTGACCATCGGACGGTCCGGTGCGCCACAGGCTGGTGCTGGTTTGGCTGACTTGGCCATTCTTTCTTCCATCCTTTTTCTCTTTTCTTGGTCATGTCTCTAGCACTTAGTTAAACATGTTAGTAACAAAAACAATTAACTAAGTCCAGAAACATACCTTTCTCCTTGATTTGCACTTCTCACTTAGTCAACACATATGAACTCAAAACAATGTGTTGTGCATTCAATCACCAAAACAATTATAGAAATGGCCCAAGGGTACATTTCCCTTTCAATCTCCCCTTTTTGGTGATTCATGCCAACACATTAAAAAGCAACTAAAAAGTGCAAATTGAAGACCAAATTTATCTACCTTTAGTAATTGGCATATTTGGATCACTTTTGCCACCACTTGGTTTGTTTTTGCAAATCAAATTCTTTTTCCTATCTCTAAGTCAAACACACTTGTTTGGGCAAATAGAGAGATATTGCAAGAGTAAAATTGATCAAGTGTAAAAAAACTCCCCATTTTTCCCATAATCAAGATTCTCCCCCATAAGAGACCAAATTTTGCAATAAGAGTCATTTGTGCAAAATACAAATTCTAACTCTGCTATTTTTGAAATTCACAAGTGGTTGGCAGATCCAGTTGCTTTGGCCTAAATTTCTTCCCCTTTGGCATTAAGCACCAAAACGGGAAAACTTTTGGCCCTTTAACCCCATTGCCTCACCAAAAGTCAAATAAGAGTAAAAAGGCAATGAGAGCATTAGTATGAACTTGGAATTAAATACACATATACCGGAGTGCAGTGGAAGTCTTTTCATCGCCCAAGTTCATTTTCCCTTTCAATGGTCCTTCGAGACTACTTCAAGTGTACTCAAACACACAAGTTAGTCTCAAAGGAGTCAAGTTGTAGCTCATCCCCCCCTCCTTTGTTGAGGTCAAGATGTCCGTCAGTCCCCCCATCGATGTCTTCACGGGCTTAGCATCCTTCATTCCAAACCTCTTGAGAAGATCTTGAGTGTACTTCGTTTGGGAGATGAAGGTGCCATCTTTGAGTTGCTTC
Organism: Zea mays; assembly: GCF_902167145.1. Taxonomy (NCBI): domain Eukaryota; kingdom Viridiplantae; phylum Streptophyta; class Magnoliopsida; order Poales; family Poaceae; genus Zea; species Zea mays. Next base: position 108,679,883 of record NC_050105.1, on the reverse strand, counting down.
ACTTGGAATCCAAGAAAGTAAGTCAACTCGCCCATCATGGAAATCTCGAATTTTTGCATCATTACCCTGCTAAACTCCTCACAAGACTGTTGGTTAGTAGAACCAAATATTATGTCATCGACATAAATTTGGCAAACAAAAAGATCACCATCACAAGTCTTAGTAAAAAGAGTGGGATCAGCTTTCCCAACCTTGAAAGCATTAGCAATTAAAAAATCTCTAAGACATTCATACCATGCTCTTGGTGCTTTGAAAGGAAAATAGTGTCAAACCTTTTCCTAAATGATTTTGGTGGTTGAATTGCCCAACACAAATAATTGGACTAACTAGTTTGCTCTAGATTATATGTTCTACAGGTGCTAAAGGTTCGACACAAACCAATAAAAAGATCTAAGTTAGGGTTCAAAAGATAGGAGCAAAAGAAACCGAAGAGAACCCTGGTCTAGCGCACCGGACTATCCGGTGTGCCACCAGACAGTGTTCGGTGCCCCAGGGACCGTACAGGCTAAACTCCTCGCCTTCGGGTTTTTGGACAGCCGCTCCGCTAGAATTCACTGAACTATCCGGTGTGCCAGCGTGGAGCAACGGCTCCAGCGCAACGGTCGACTCCAACGGACACCTGCAAAAGCGCTACAGTGCGCGGACAGTTCGCGCAGAGCAGAGCAGCGCAAGAAGGCGCACCGGACAGTGAACAATGACTATCCGGTGCCCCAAGCTGTTAGAGCTCCAACGGTCGAAACCGTCAGAACCCTAACGGTTGGGTGACGTGGCTGGCGCACTGGACAGTGTCCGGTGGCGCACCGGACTATCCGGTGCGCCCATCGACAGCAGCCCTCCCCAACGACTGTTTTGGTGGTTGGGGCTATAAATACCCCCCAACCACCACTATTCAAGGCATCCAAGTTTCCAGCATATTGCATTCAATACAACATCTCTAGACTTCACTCTAAGATACAAACAAGAGATCAAATCCTCTCCAAAGTCCAAAACCACTCCAAATACTTAGTGACTTGTGAGAGAGAGATTTCCGTGTTCATTTGAGTTCTTGTCGCTTGGATCGCTTTCTTCTTCCCCATTCTTGTTCTTCAAAACACTTGTAATCAAAGCAAGAGACATCAAGTTGTGGTGGTCCTTGTAAGAGGTCTAAGTGACCCGTTTGATTAAGGAGAAAGCTCACTCAGTCTAGGTGACCGTTTGAGAGAGGGAAAGGGTTGAAAGAGACCTGGTCTTTGTGACCACCTCAACGGGGAGTAGGTTTGCAAGAACCGAACCTCGGTAAAACAAATCACCGTGTCCCTCGCTTTATTTCTTGGTTGATTTGTTTTCGCCCTCTCTTTCGGACTCGATTTTATTTCTAACGCTAACCCCGGCTTGTAGTTGTGCTTAAAGTTTGTAAATTTCAGTTTCCGCTTATTCACCCTCCCCTCTAGGCGACTTTCAATTGGTATCAGAGCACGGTACTTCATTAGAGTCTAACAACTCGAAGTGATGTTGGGAGGATCCGCCAAGAGGGAAATGGAAATAGCCACAAGCCATGGGAAGGCTCCATCAAAGGAGTCCGGCGCCAAAGGAAGGGAGGAGTCACCTCCCCGCGTCAAGTCGCATCGGAGTGGCGACAAGAAGAAGAAGATGAAGAAAGTGGTCTACTAGGAGACTGACTCTTCGTCGCCCTACGCCTTCGGCTCCGACGCTCCGTCCGTCATTTCTAAGCGCCATGAGCGCAAGAAGTTTAGTAAGATCCCCCTACGCTATCCTTGCATTTCTTAACGCACTCCTTTACTTTCCGTCCCATTAGGCAAACCACCGGTTTTTGACGGTGAAGATTATTGTATGTGGAGTGATAAAATGAGGCATCATCTAACCTCACTCCGCTCTAGCATTTGGGATATTGTTGAATTTGGAGCATAGGTACCATCCGTGGGAATTGAAGGATATGATTCGGATGAGGTCGCCCAAATCCGGCATTTTGACTACCAAGCCACCACTATACTCCTCGCCTCTCTATGTCGAGAGGAGTATAATAAGGTGCAAGGGTTGAAGAGTGCCAAGGAGATTTGTGATGTACTAAAGACCATGCACGAAGGGGATGAGGTGACCAAAATCACCAAGCGGGAGACGATCGAGGGAGAGCTCAGTCGATTCATCCTCAACCAAGGATAGGAGCCACAAGCCATGTACAACCGGCTCAAGACCTTGGTAAACCAAGTGCGCAACCTCGGGAGCACCAAATGGGATGACCATGAAATGGTCAAGGTTATTCTAAGATCACTTGTTTTTCCTAATCCTACACAAGTTCAATTAATTCGTGGTGATTCTAGATATAAGCTAATGTCTCCCGAGGAGGTTATAGGAAAGTTTGTGAGCTTTGAGTTGATGATCATAGGCTCCAAACAAATCGTTGAGCAAGGCAACACCTCCACACCCGAGGTGCAAACCGTTGCATTTAAAGCGATGGAGGAGAAGAAAGAAGAGTCTACATCAAGTAGGCTCCCCATTGACGCCTCCAAGCTTGACAACGAGGAAATGTCGCTCATCATCAAGAGCTTCTGCCAAATCCTCAAGCAAAGGAGGGGGAAAGAGTATAAACCCCGCTCCAAGAAAGTGTGCTACAAGTGTGGTAAGCCCGGTCATTTCATTGCTAAATGTCCTATGTCTAGTGATAGTGACATGGGCGACGACAAGAAGGGAAGGAGGAAGGAAAAGAAGAAGTACTACAAGAAGAAGGGCGGTGATGCCCATGTGTGTCGGGAATGGGACTCCGACATGAGCTCCACCAACTCCTCCTCCAATGAGGACACCGCCAACATCGCCGTCACCAAAGGCCTCTTTTCCCCAACGTCAGCCACAAGTGCCTCATGGCAAATGACGACAAAAAGAAGAAGGTAAAATCTAGAGCCTCCACTAAATATACGACATCTAGTGATGAGGGTAGCTCTAGTGATGATGAAGATGATTTGCTTGCTCTTTTTGCCAACTTAAACAGGCAACAAAAAGAAAATTGAATGAATTAATAAGTGCCATTCATGAGAAGGATGAACTCTTGGATAGCCAAGAGGAATTCCTTATTAAAGAAAACAAAAAGCATGTTAAAGTTAAAAATGCTTATGCTCAGGAAGTAGAGAAATGTGAAAAATTAACTAGTGAGCTTAGCATTTGCCATGACACTATCTCCAACCTTAGAATTTAAAATGCTAATTTGATCACCAAGGTTGAAAAGAGAAATGTTTGTGATGATTCAATTGCCAATCTTAAGAATGATAATGATAGTTTAATTGTTAAGATTGACAAATTGAATGAATCAATTTCTAGCCTTAAGATTGAGAATGATAAATTAATTGCTAAGGCTAAGGATTTAAATGTTTGCAATGATTCCATTTCCTGTCTTAGAGATGAAAATGCCATGCTAAAATCTAAGATAGATGAATTAAAATCTTGCAAACCCTCTACATCCACTGTTGATGATGTTTCTATTTGCATGAGATGTAGAGATATTAATGTTGATGCTATTCATGATCACCTAGCTTTAAATAAAGAACAAAATGATCACATAGCTCAACTAACTGCTAAAATTAATGAGCATGAGATAGAGAATGAAAAATTTAAATTTGCTAGAAGCATGCTCTATAATGGGAGACACCCTGGCATTAAGGATGGCATTGGCTTCCAACAAGGAGACAATGTGAAGCTTAATTCCCCTAAACAATTGTCCAATTTTGTTAAGGGCAAGGCTCCCATGGCACAGGATAACGAGGGCTATATTTTATATCATGTTGGTTATCCTGAGCACAAGATTAGGAGAATTCATGCTAAGAAGACTCATTCTGTTTCTCATCATGCTTTTATGTATAAGAATGAGGCTTCTAGCTCTAGGCATTCTACCCATGTTAAAATGCCTAAAAAGAAATCTCCTATTGCATCAAATGAGCCTAATGTTTCATTTAAGAATTTTGATGCTTCTTATATTTTAACTAACAAATTAGGCAAAGTAGTTGCCAAATATGTTGGGGGCAAACACAAGGGCTCCAAGACTTGTGTTTGGGTACCCAAGGTGCTTGTTTCTAATGTGAAAGGACCCAAGACCGTTTGGGTACCTAAGAACAAGGCCTAAATTGTTTTGTAGGTTTATGCATCCGGGGGCTCAAGTTAGATCATTGATAGCGGATGCACAAACCACATGACAGGGGAGAAAAGAATGTTCTCCTTCTACGAGAAAAACGATGATCCCCAAAGAGCTATCACATTCAGGGATGGAAATCAAGGTTTGGTCAAAGGACTTGGTAAAATTGCTATATCACCTGACCATTCCATTTCCAATGTTTTTCTTGTATATTCTTTAGATTACAATTTGCTTTCTGTTTCTCAATTATGCAAAATGGGTTACAACTGTCTTTTTACGGATATAGGTGTTACTGTCTTTAGAAGAAGTGATGATTCAATAGCATTTAAGGGAGTACTCGAGGGTCAGCTATACTTAGTTGATTTCAATAGAGCTAAACTCGATACTTGCTTAATTGCTAAGATTAATATGGTTTGGCTCTGGCATCGCCGACTAGCCCATGTTGGGATGAAGAATCTTCACAAGCTTCTAAAGGGAGAACACATTTTGGGACTAACAAATATTCATTTAGAGAAAGGCAGGGTTTGTAGCGCATGTCAATCAGGGAAGCAAGTTGGTACCCACCATCCACACAAGAACATCATGACAACCGACAGGCCGCTTGAGCTAATCCACATGGATCTATTCGGCCCGATAGCTTACATAAGCATCGGCAGGAGTAAGTATTGTCTTGTAATTGTGGATGATTATTCTCGCTTCACTTGGGTGTTCTTTTTGCAGGAAAAATCACAAACCCAAGAGACTTTAAAGGGATTCTTGAGACGGGCTCAAAACGAGTTCGGATTAAGGATCAAGAAGATAAGAAGCGACAACGGGACGAAGTTCAAGAACTCTCAAATAGAAGGCTTTCTTGAGGAAGAGGGCATCAAGCATGAGTTCTCTTCTCCCTACACACCTCAACAAAATGGTGTAGTGGAGAGGAAGAATAGAACTCTATTGGACATGCCAAGGACCATGCTTGATGAGTACAAGACTCCAGACCGGTTTTGGGCGGAAGCAATCAACACTGCTTGCTACTCCATCAACCGGCTCTACCTTCACCGAATCCTCAAGAAGACATCATATGAATTCCTCACTGGTAAAAAGCCTAATGTTTCATATTTTAGAGTCTTTGGTAGCAAATGTTTTATTCTTGTTAAAAGAGGTAGAAAATCTAAATTTGCTCCTAAGGCTGTAGAAGGCTTTTTACTTGGTTATGACTCAAACACAAGGGCATATAGAGTCTTCAACAAATCCACTGGATTAGTTGAGGTTTCTTGTGACATTGTGTTTGATGAGACTAATGGCTCTCAAGTAGAGCAAGTTGATCTTGATGAGCTAGATGATGAAGAGACTCCATGCGTCGCGCTAAGGAACATGTCCATTGGGGATGTATGTCCTAAGGAATCCGAAGAGCCTCCACAACCACAAGATCAACCATCATCTTCCAATAAAGCATCTCCACCAACCCAAGATGAGGATCAAGCTCAAGATGATGAAAAAGAAGATCAGGAGAATGAGCCACCTCAAGAGGAGGACAATGATCAAGGGGGAGATGGTAATGATCAAGAAAAGGAAGATGATCAAGAAGAACAGTATCAAAGACTGCCTCACCCAAGAGTCCACCAAGCGATACAACGAGATCACTCCGTGAACTCCATCCTCGGCGATATTCATAAGGGGGTAACCACTCGATCTCGTGTCACTCACTTTTGTGAACACTACTCTTTTGTGTCTTCTATTGAGCCATACAGAGTGGAAGATGCATTAAGAGATTCAGATTGGGTGTTGGCAATGCAAGAGAAGCTCAACAACTTCACAAGGAATGAGGTATGACATCTTTTTCCACGTCCTAACCAAAATGTTGTAGGAACCAAGTTCAGCATGGTGTGGTGACAAGGAACAAAGCCTGACTTGTGGCCAAGGGATATTCACAAGTCGAAGGTTTGGATTTCGGTGAAACCTATGCACCCGTAGCTAGGCTTGAGTGAATTCGTATATTACTTGCCTATGCTACTTACCATGGCTTTAAGCTTTATCAAATGGACATGAAAAGTGCCTTCCTCAATGGACCAATCAAGGAAGAGGTCTATGTTGAGCAACCTCCCTAGTTTGAAGATAGTGAGTACCCTAACCATGTGTATAATCTCTCAAAGGCGCTTTATGGGCTCAAGCAAGCCCCAAGAGCATGGTATGAATGTCTAAGAGATTTCCTTATCACTAATGGCTTCAAAGTCAGCAAAGCTGATCCTACTCTCTTTACTAAAACTATTGCAAATGATTTGTTTGTATGCCAAATTTATGTTGATGATATTATATCTGGGTCTACTAACAAATCTACATGTGTAGAGTTTAGTAGGATCATGATTCAAAAATTCGAGATGTCTATGATGGGAGAGTTGAAGTATTTCCTAGGATTTCAAGTAAAGCAACTCCAAGAGGGCACCTTCATCAGCCAAACCAAGTATATACAAGACATACTTACCAAGTTTGGAATGAAGGATGCCAAGCCCATCAAGACACCCATGGGAACCAATGGGCATCTCGACCTCGACACGGGAGATAAATACGTAGATCAAAAGGTATACCGGTCGATGATAGGATCTCTACTCTATTTATGTGCGTCTCGACCGAATATTATGCTTTCCGTATGCATGTATGCAAGATTCCAAGCCGATCCTAAGGAAGTTCACCTTAGGACCGTGAAAAGAATCTTGGGATATTTAGTTCACACACCTAAGTTTGGTCTTTGGTACCCCAAGGGATCCTCTTTTGATTTAATAGGTGTTGGGGACTTGTTCTCAAATGCTATGAATCAAGAACAAGGCAACACAAAGTGTTAAATGTTAAAGTCCTTCGTCCTTCGAAGCATTATTTCCCTTAGGATATAACGATCTTCGGATGAAGGTCATGAAGGACGTACCTTCATCATCATGGTTATAAGATAATGAAAGATGAAACATATGAAACATGAAAGGCTATATGAGCAGACATATAATGTTATTCATATGTTATCATTATATAAACTTGGATATTAAATATAATATTTAATTATATTTATACCTTCGGCTTGACAGAAGGCAAAAATCCAAGTGTGGCACGCGAGCAATTACAGGATAGCGTGAACAGTACAGGGGGTACTGTTCATCTATTTATAGACACAGGACGCAGCCTATGGGGAATTACATTCATGCCCTTTACAAAGGTCCACAATCATAATACAAATTATCATGGGTCGATTGGTCAATTCATCTTTAAGTCGGTGCCTTTGGAAATATACTCCGAAGCCTTCTGATCGATAGCTTCGGTTTTGTGTCAATCTTCCGAAGGTGTTTCTTATGGGACCTTCGGCGACGAAGCAGACCCCCAACAGTAGCCCCTTCACGGTACTAGATCGTTTTTCGTGACGAGCTCGATCCGTGAAAAACTCTCCCAGGCTTCGGAATGCCGAAGGTCCGAAAAACACCTTCCCTGAGCTCGTTGCCGAGAAACGATTAAAATACTCCCAGCGTCAAGTGGTCCACCGTTCAGTGTATACGAGCGATCTGGCAATTCACCTTCCAGGCACCGAGTGGTCCACCGTTCAGCGAGTGTGGGTGACTGTTCAATGGGTGCGAGCGGCTTGACGATTCACCTTCCCACCTACAACACTATATAAACAGACGGGTAGGTGTGAAGTTACCACAACATTTACTGCCATTGCACTGTTGTGCTGCCAAAAAAATTGACCACAACCGAAGCTTGCTCATTGCATTCTGAACTGAAGGATCGTTTTGCTTTAGCTTTGTAACAAGAGGGAGCTTTGGCAAAGATAAAAAATTTCAACTTTGTCAAAACGCAGAAAATTCAACATCAAATGGCCAGGGTACGCTCAACAACTAGAGTTACTCGTGACGGAGAGGAAGCCGAAGCTGCTGAAACTGCCTCGATCTCCGAAGTTATGGGGCGGTTGGGATTGATTGTGACTGAAGGCGCTGCTGACAAAGAATCACCCGCTGCTAAAACCGAGCAGGTAGATATTGAAGAGGGTGATGGTAATGAAGGAGAGATTGATTATGACATCATTATGCCATTGAAGCCCAGCCATCTGGATTTTGGGAAATCAACTGTGTCTGAAGCTGATATGACTATGATGACGAAGCTAGGCTACTTCAGAGAAGCCAAGAAGGGGTTGGTTCGCTTTGGCGGGGAAGAAACTATCCCGAAACCAGAAGATGATGAAGTTGTAGTTTTTAAGAGCTTCTTCAAAGCAGGGTTGAGATTCCCTCTGCACGGAATGATTGCAGAAGTCTTGGAAAAATTCGGGATTTACCTTCATCACCTGACCCTAATGCCATTGTTAGGCTCAGCGTGTACATCTGGGCTCTCCGAAGTCAAGGGGTAGAGCTGCTCGCCGATGCATTCTGCCGAGTACATGAACTTCATTATCAGACGAAGGCTAGAGAAGATGGATTGCATGAGAACTTCGAATGTTATAATTTTGCTTATCGAAAGGATATGAAGACACCGGTGGTCAGCTATCGTACTAAATGGCCGACCGGTTGGAAATATGAATGGTTTTATGTTAAAATTGATGAAGAAAAGGAGAAGCTAGTTCAGAGCTCGTTGAAGCTAATCTTCAGGCTGACTAGGCCTCAATGCAACATGACACCGGGGGATCCATGCCAAGATGCTGTGTATGAGTTTAGAATTGTGTCTGAACATATTGGGACTAGGGACCTAGTCCAGGAATACTTAGCCAATAGAGTATTCACAACACTGAGGAAGTGGGGTATGCCGAAGCTTGAAGAAGAGAAGAAAGAGGGTGAACTCGTTCGACTGCCTTATCACTTTAAGTTCAAAAAACACTTCAAGGAACCCTGCCAAGAATGGTTGGACACGATCAAAGTTATGTGTAACGAGATTTTAGGGAACTATACAAAAAAAGAAGATCAGTTGATGACTGCAGCCTTCGGCTCCCGACCGAAGCGAAGATTGAATCGGGTAATGGATGCTCTACATTTTGAATATCCTGATTATGAGCGGTTGAACAAGGGCGCCGAAGGGCAGAAAAGAAAAAGAGTTGTCAGTGTTGTGGGCAGACAGGCCGCTAGAATGGTAAAAGAAGATGAAGAAAAACTGAAGAAAAGGAAATTGAGCCCTGAGCCGACGGCGGTTGCCCCGAAGAAGAGAAAAGCTGCAGCTCCGAAGCAGAAGGCGACTGATATAGAAGAAGAAACTCCTGCATCACCTTCTGCTACCGATGTGGCAGGAATTCTAAAGGTAATGACTGAATCCTTGCCTATCAAGCTAAGTCCACTAGCACCACATCTGACGAAGCTTTTTCAGAAGAAGAAGGAGCCTACGATAGCGAAGAAAGCAGCTGGGCCGAAAAAACGAAGAATTATTACTATGACAGAAGCTATAGAAGAGATACCACGACCAGCTTCGGCTTCAAAGGCACCAGCTGTTGAGAACACTGCAGCTACCGAAGCTGCACCTACCGAAGCTGAACCGACCGAAGATGCAAATCTAGAAAGCACGCTTTCTAACATTGATAAGATACTTCTGGACATGGCCACAGAAGAAGCTGCTGCAGCCGCCGAAGAAACCACAGCTACAGTGTCTGAGAAGGAGAAAGAAATAGTCGAAACTGCTTTAGAAGAAGAAAATTTTAACTTTCAAAACTTAATTGGGCAAGAATTGACGAAGGCTGAGAAAGAAGAGTTGAGAGAATACGCCATATCCTGCGGGTATCAACCAGGGGCACTACTCTTTGGCGGTGTTGACGATGAAAGGTTAGGCTGCCTCCGAGATCAAACCGGAGCGAAGGTTATCGATACTCTATCAAAGAGTATTGGTTTCCTGAAGCTTGAGACAGACATTAGCCGCTACCGATGATAGCATATCGTCGGTAGTTTATTCTATTCTAATTTCAAGGTAAAAAACTTTTCTTCAACTTTTCATTGTTTTTAACAACGAAGGTGTTTTCTAACGAAGGTTGCTTCTGCACAAAGTATGCTATTAAGTAAAGCTTTGAGAATGCAACAAGATCTTGAAGATAAAAAGCATGAAGTTATAATTGAGGGTTTGGAAAGCAAAATAAAAGATCAAGCAGCTGCTCTTGAAAGGAAGGATTTCGAACTTCAGACAACAGAGGGTTTATTGGCAAAAGCTGAAGCTAAAATTGTGAAGCGCCCCAATCCTCTGGGACTCAAATGTGATACAATTACTAGTCCCAGGAGGCTAGTAAACACATTTATACATCAGATGATTACAGATCTGTTTAAATGATACAAACCTATAAAGGTGGCGAACAACTTTAAGAGTTGGTCCACAACTCGGGACATATCATCAGAGTGGGGCTGAAGCAGCCCGATATACGCAGCGAAGCAATTCAGCGGTCCAACAGCCACAGGCAAGGTTGGGAACAGTCGTAACTCTTACCCGATCTCTTTTTCTGAAAAACAACAAATAAGCAAGGGTGAGTACAAACGTACTCAGCAGCCCACCTTCACCCGCGGAATGGGGAAATCAGATATAATGCATGGAATATCTGGAGCTCAGGATATTTTGCAGAAACAACAATATTTTATGCAGGGTTGTTTTGCAAAACATTTTGTATTTTGCAAAGCGCATCCTCTCCCAAAGGAGCAGGAAGTTTTTCAATATTAGAACAAAATCCCCTGGACTAAACCATCCAGGTATCTCAGCAATTTCCCACTGGTTTTCATGTTCAAAAACAGCTACTGGACTTCCCGTCCACCATAGCTCACGGCTCAACCGCCGGACCTTTAAAAACCACTTTTCTCAAACGCACATCTTTTTTTGAAAACAAAACACTAATTGCCATACCACACCAGACTCGTCCATTCCTGTGGACACAGACTATTCGAATAGGTTTTCAAACTCTGCGCAGAGGTGTACACTTTACCCACTAGTCCGGCTCTGCGATCTCATGATCAATGAGATCCGAATCCGAATCCCTTTCCTTCCTCGCACGTCCTAACCTTAACGGTTATACCGGAAGGAGTCAGGCCACCGCCATGTTCAAACCGGACAAAACATTCCCCCTCCTTATCCTCCCGGTGCTCCCCATCCTTCATAACCCTAGGGTTGGACCGTACGAGTTCAGATTGAGTGACTGCCCACACAGTCTCGAGTGGTTGTACTTATCATGAGTACAGGTAGTGAAGGATGACAAACCGGTCCTTATATGAGGGGACAATCCTTCTGCTCACGCCTAAACCAGCTGAGCCATCACCTTAGGCCTTCCCCTAAACCAGGGAGTCCCTGATCATCCCTACTCAAAGGTGATAAGGGTGAAAACCCTTCATCATACACATTTTGAAAAGCATTTTCTTTTGAAAACTCACACCCTTTTCTCAAATCATTTGTAACAAATATATTAAGGATTGATTGCGGCAAGCGGCTTGGGTGGCCATAATAACTTGTCTCAAAATCATATCATGCATAAAATAACAGGCTGAGGGTTGTGGTTGAAAAATCATAGGTAATTTATGCATCAAAGGGATCCAGTCAGCTTGCCGTGCTTATCCGGCGAAGGGGGAAGAGGAGCTCGCGGAACTGGCTTCTAGCTCCACTGCCTGGCGTAGACTTGCAGATCTGGTCTCCACGAGACAGCACGAACGCTCCGATAACTATGCAACATGAACAAACAAACATACAAACCAACAAGTATACCAACAAATATTTAGTATAGTGGTCAGAATAGCGATATATGGATGGGTAGAGTCGTGAGTAGAATCTGTGTCATGTGGTGTTGAGATACTGCTGGTGGTGGAGCGAAGGTGCTTACCAGGAGGGTGGACTGGAGACGAAGCGACACTATGCGTGTAGCCAACAGAGCATAGTAACTGGGTGGGTGGGGTGTTTGCCTTGGCTGAGGGTGTTGAGTGTGTGGAGTGGGAGAGGGTAGTTGGGTGTATTTATAGCTGGGTGTATGTGGTGTAGCACAGTGAAGTTCACTGTTGGTGAGAATAGTGACGAATGAATCGTCTGACTTAATATGAACAGGAGAGTTATAGGCAGAATATGGGACAAGAGTATTTTGAGAGTTTTCTGGAATATGAACCATGCTTAAGGGATGACATAGTTGGATAGGGAATAGTTTGACAAGAATTTTAGAAACAAGAATGACTGAAATCTGAGTTTGGATGGAGGAGTTTTGGATTTTATAATCATAGGGAGAAAAAGAAAAGGAAAGGAATATTCTTGGAATATTCTAGAATTTGAATATTTAGATATATCAAAAATACAAATGTATTTTTGAGCGGGGTGCGAGGAATTATTTTTGGGCTTTTCTTGGGCAGAGGTTTATGTTGGTGGAAAGTGTTCCTACCTACTGTGTCACATCAGACAGCAGTGAGGCGGGACCCAAATAGCTGGAATGCTGTGGTATTCTGGTCCGAGTGGGCTGTGGTATCTTGGGCCAGGTTTTATAGGATTGAAGACGTATCCATACAAACATGGTTCGCCTTTCTTTTTGGAAGTCTGGTTTGAAAGAATCCCAAAGTTAAGTGTGCTCAACTTGGAGAAATCTGGGATGGGTGACCAGATGGGAAGTTCCTACTGGGATGAAAATCACAGTCACCGGAGTTTGTATGACTGGAATATGGGTCTAGCTGGTCTTAGGTAGACTGGACAACATGATGGATGAGTAGTTGAAATTTGGGGTGATCGGATGATCGATGAATAGTAACGGTGAATAGTAATGGTGAATAGTGATGGTGAATAGTTCGTATGAACGAACGATGAAGGGTGAATAGTGACGATGAATGATGAATAGGAACTATGAATGAACGATGAACGATCGAATGATCGAACGAACAAACGGTCGGGATTTCGGCAGCATAACGGCAGGAAAAAGATTATTTGGACGAACGAACGGACGAACGATCGAACGATCGGACGAACGGATGAACGAACCATGAACGATCGGACAAACGATCGAACGATCGGACGATCGAACGATCGGAATTTCGGCAGCATAACGGCAGGAAAAAAGATTATTTGGACGAACGAACGGACGAACGATCAAACGATCGGACGAACGAACCATGAACGATCGGACGAACGATCGAACGATCGGACGAACGAACAAACAAACTAAGAACAGGTGGACGAACGATCGAAGAACGACCGAACGATCCTTGTGCTAGTGGGTGCTTGTGTGGGAGGTGGAGTGGGACTGGGCGTGTGGGTGTGGGGGGGGGGAGGGAGGGAGTTGCCATGAAATGGCTTGGGGTGGGATGAGAGGAGGCCCTTGCCCCTCTGTTTATAGCCATGGTGGGGGGATTAGGGGGAGGGATGAGAGGATTAGTGGGAGGATGAGAGGATTAGTGGGAGATTAGCATGGATTTGTCTTATATGAGTGTAATTAGCTTGTAGAGCTCACCGTATGACACTGGAGGCATACGTATACGTATGAGCATGAGAAAAGTTATGAAGAAAATATTTGTAGGGACTTGAAAAATGATTATGAAGGTATTTCTTAGGAAGAAAATACTTGGAGATATATTGGTGGAATATTTGGGCAATATTTCTGGAAAGAATTTGAGGGGGATCACTGGGGAAATATTTGTAGGATATTTGGAGGAGGATTTTGGAGAGAATATAGACCACTATATTTTATTTGTTGATATCAACTCGCAAACAAACATATTGAAATGAAATTTGAAATTCATTTTGAATTTAGAGCAAGTTTGAGAAAATTTCAGGATTTGAATTTTTGGGATGCTACAAATTGCAAAGTTGAATACGGAGCTTCTCTCAAAGTCAGAAAGCATTGATCGGGAAAAACAAAATTTTGATGCAAAATTTGAAGCTGAGGTCGAAAAAGTTCAAATTTGCAAAAATCATTGACAGAGCTTCAAAACAAATGTCTGGAGTTCAGTAGCCGATGTGTGCAATGGCTGAAGCAGATATTCAATTCGGTTGGAGCCGGTTATGAAAAATTTAGTCCTTCGATTGAAGACCTGCCAGGGGCCTTCGAACATATCGAGTGTGAAATTGATGCTCTTGATGAAATTATAGCTGGACACGGCGATTTCTGTGCCCTAGTAGCTTCTCGGGGCACAGTTGTCGCCTTCCTAAAATCTGGTTGCACACATGGAAAGATTGTCAATAGACCCAACTTTAGCTTATCACCAGCAGATCTGATTGATATTCCTAGTCTTGCCTGAAGCATAGGAAACAGATTTATAAAGCTAGTATGGACAAAGGGTGGACGAAGCTTAGCTGGTGACGAAGCTTAAAGTCATCTTAAGCCGTTAACAAAATCATACCTTGTGCTTACCTTTTCCTTTAAACTTGAATTTTCCTTACAACACTTTAATATGTATAGGATGACGAAGCTGAAGAGCAGAAAGGCGAAGCTTAGGAGACGATCCGAAGCTCAATAGATAATGATGAAGCTTGAATAGCTAGCTGTGGAAGAAACTCTAAGAACTCCTGTATTAACCTTTGTAAAGAATATTGTAACTTAAGAATTAGATTCTAGTCTGTACATTTTGTCCATACCTTGTAATATATTTTTACCTTTCCATCAATGTGTGAAATGCTTCAATGTGAACGAAACTTGTACTTTTTTAGCCGAAAGCGAAAAACACCTTCCCTTCTTTTCGTACACAATGAAGCATGATTCTGCTTTCGAAGCTGCTTTCTTAGAGCCGAAGCAACTGTTTGTATTTGTATGGTATGATGATGATGATCCTATGTATGTCTAAATGAATGTTTATGTATGCAATGTATGATGTAATGTATCGTGCAAATGAATGCCCAAACACACACACATCCGAAGCTTCATCCACAACCTTCATTCCCTAAGGAATGACTGAAAAATCTTTGTCATTTATTTTTAGGCTGCACCGTTTATTTTTCGGTGTAAGTTTTGCGTTCCCTAAGGAACGTCTTTTGAACTTCTTCGCCTTCTATTTCGGCGGTATTCGCGTTGACTTTTCGTGCTTCGCCTTATATTTCAGCGGTATTTGGCTCTGCATTCCCTAAGAAACGACTTTTGAGCAGAAAACTTACGTTGCGTTCCCTTAGGAACGACTTTTTGTAGCTTCGTCATGCTCTGCATCCCCTTAGAGACGACTTTCGAGCTTGTCCCTGTTTTTTCTTTTTCTCTGCACTCGATGGTGCATGCTCAGATTTTACATTTACATATTTGAGGGATTTTGCTCTCGTGGAGCTGAATAAGAAAGGAAAAGGGTACAAACTATGGCCCCATTAAAAACCTTTCCCCCCCTTCGGAAAGGAAAAGGGTGCCATAGGAAAATAGAAAAAGATTACATGAATCTATACATAATACCGTCGAAGCTCATCTGCATTCCAAGACCTAGGAATATCATTGCCATCCATATCTTTTAGTCTGTAAGAACTGGGCCTCGACGAAGATACGACCAGAAAAGGTCCCTCCCACTTCAACTGTAGTTTGCCTACTGTGTCCGGATTAGCCACTCTCCGAAGCACCAGATGCCCTGGCTTGATATTTTTCAGTCGGACTTTCCTGTCGCGCCATTTTATTGTTTCGGCTTGATATTTATTAATATTTTCCATAGCCTGAAGTCTGACCCCTTCTATAGTGTCTTTTGCTACATGATAATCAACTTCGTCTTTAGTTGAAGCTATTGTTCTTATTGACCCCGTTTTAGCTTCTTCTGGGGTTATGGCTTCGTCACCAAATAATAGCTTGAATGGCGTAAAACCTGTTGATCTTGATACAGTCGTGTTGTGGCTCCACACCACTATAATCAACTCTTCCGGCCACTTTCCTCTGGGCTGGTTAAAAATTAGCTTCATTATTCCTGTCATTATAATACCATTTGCTCTTTCGACAAGTCCATTTGATTCTGGATGTCTGACTGACGCAAAATGGATCTTCGTGCCAATTTGATCACAGAATTCCTTGAAGGTTTCGGCATCAAACTGTGTTCCATTGTCCACAGTTATAGCCTTTGGTACGCCAAAGCGGCAGACAATGTTTTGCCAAAAGAATTTCTAGACTGTGACCGAAGTTATTGTGGCCAAAGGCTTCGCTTCAATCCACTTGGAAAAATATTCTACAGCCACCACAACATATTTTAAATTGCCTTGTGCTGCTGGAAGTGGACCTAACAAATCCAGGCCCCATCTTTGCAATGGCCAAGTTGGTTGTATCAGTTGGGTTAACGACGAAGGTTGTTTCTGGTCTCTTGCGCATTTTTGGCAATTTTCACATTTTTTAACTTGATCCGCTGCATCCGAAGCTGCCTTCGGTCAATAAAATCCTTGTCTGAAGACTTTCCCCAGCAAAGGTCTAGATCCAATGTGAGATCCACACAATCATGCGTGTATTTCCTTCATCAATTCTATACCTTCAGCTCTGGATAGACACTTAAGCAGTGGGGAGCAAACTCCATGTTTGTATAACTCCCCCTCTATTATTACATATGGTCGTGCTCTTGCCTCCATTCTCTTATTATAAGCTTCATCATCTGAAAGGCAGTTGCCTTGGAGAAAAGATATAATCTCAGTCCTCCAATCTTCACTATGAACAAGAGATATATTGAGCACTGTTCTTTCAAGAAGTTCCACCGAAGGTGCTCTTATTGTCTCAAAGAATACTTCCGAAGGTAAGGGCAGCCCCTGTGCCGCTGACTTGGCTAGCAGATCAGCGTGCTCATTTTCTCCTCGTGGAATATTCTTGACAGAAAACCCTTCGAAAGAAGCTTTAAGCCTTCAAACTGTATCCAGGTATTTCTCAAGCTTCAAGTCTCTTGCTCTACAACTTTTGTCAATATGACCAGAAATAACTTGGGAATCAGTTTTAAGGACCGCCCTTCTTATCCCCATTGCCTTTAACTTCCGAAGCCCCAAAAGCAAAGCTTCGCATTCAACAATATTATTTGTGCAGCTGAAATCAAGTTTTACTGCATAACATGTTCTGACTTTGGAAGGTGCAACCAAAACAGCAGCTGCACCTGCTCCGAAGGTTCCCCAGGTCCAAGCTTCGACATCTTTATTTGCTTCTTCTTCCTGAGCCCTGGCGTCCAGTCGGCGATGAAGTCTACTAACGCCTGGGACTGGATCGAGGATCTATGTACATAATCAATGCTGAATTCGTTAAGTTCCGCAGCCCACTTTCCAATCCTTCCAGTAGCTTCTCTGTTCCTCATAATATCTTTCAAAGGCTGAAATGAAGGGACAATTATATGGAATGCCTAAAAATAGTGCCGAAGCTTCCTGGAGGCCATTAAGACAGCATACAACACCTTCTCCAATTCTGTATAATTTTTCTTTGATAAGCTTAGAAGTTCGGAGACAAAGTATACTCAGGCTTGCTTTTTTATTTGAACTTCTAATTTCTCCTGCACAAGCGCCGCACTCACTGCAGAGTGCGAAGCTGCCACATATAATAGTAATGGAGCCCCTGGCGCAGGTGGAGTTAGTGTTGTTAGATCAATCAGGTATTGCTTCAGCTCTTCGAAGGCTTTCTGTTGAGCTGGGCCCCACTGAAAGACTTCGGCTAACTTTAGTATTTCAAAGAATGGCAAGTTTCTTTCTACTGATCTAGATATAAATCTGTTCAATGAAACCAATCTTCCTGCCAACCGTTGGGCCCCCTTCTTCGTACTTGGCGGTTCCATTCGAAGTATGACTTCGATCTTGCTTGGATTGGCTTTGATCCCCTTCGTTGAAACTAGGCAACCAAGGAACTTACCCTTCTTTACTCCAAAGACACATTTTTCAAGATTTAATTTCAGGCCGGTTTGCCTGAAATTAGCAAATGTTTCCTGTAGATCAGTGATATGATTTTCTTGCTTCGTGCTTTTTATTATGATGTCATCAACATATGTTAGCACATTTCTGCCTATCTGAGAATGAAGGACCTTGACTGTCATTCTGCTAAAGCTTCCTCCAGCATTCTTGAGCCCCTCAAGCATCCAAAGATAACAATATGTACCACTGGGGGTTATGAAGCTGGTCTTCGGCTCATCTTCCTTCTTCATCCATATTTGGTGGTAGCATGAGTAGCAATCTAGTAAACTCATAAGCTCTGATGAAGCTGCTGCATCTACTAGAGAATCTATTCTTGTCAATGGGAACTCATCCTTTGGACAAGCCTTGTTAACATCTGTAAAATCGATGCACATTCTCCATTTACCATTTGCCTTCTTCACCATAATAGTGTTAGCTAGCCACTTTGGGTATTTGACCTCTCTGATAACACCAGCACTAAGAAGTCTCTTCACTTCGTTTCGAGCACCTTTAGCTTTGTCATTGAACATTTTCCGAAGCCTTTGTTTTCTTGGCCTGAAAGATGGATCCACATTGAGTGAATGCTCAATGACATTTCTATTGACACCACAAAGATCATTAGCTGACCAAGCAAACACATCTTTGTTGTTGAATAAAAAACTTATCAAGGTTTTCTCCTGCTCTTCAGATAACTGAGAACCCAGCAATACCTTCTGCTCTGCTATATCTTCACACAGAAGCATAGGCTTCGGCTGATCAGCCGAGGCAGCCTTCTCTCTTCTGTACTTGTACTGTTCACAAGCTTCATTTCCATCTATGTTGTGGATTGCTTTTGAATCTGTCCAGTTTCCTTCAGCTTTTCTAGCAGCTTCCTGACTGCCATGAATAGCAATGGGTCCTTGTTCCGAAGGTATCTTCATGCATAGATATGCTGGATGAAGTATTGCTTCGAAAGCGTTGAGTGTCCCACGACCAATGATTGCATTGTAGGGGTATTCCATGTCAACAATATCAAACACAACCTGTTCAGTCCTTGTGTTGTGGACAAATCCGAAGGTCACTGGCATTGTGATCTTGCCAAGTGCTACGATATGCCTTCCTCCGAAGCCACAAAGAGGATGTGTAGCATCATGAATCTTGTCCTCTGGCTCTTGCATCTGTCTGAAGGCCTTAGAAAATATGATATCGGTTGCACTACTTGTATCAACAAAAACATTATGGACCAGAAATCCTTTGATGACACATGATATGACCATAGCATCATTATGAGGATAATCTTTGAGCTAAAGGTCCTACTGGGAGAAGGTGATTGGGATGTGGGACCATTTTGACTTGATGAAGGGTCCCTGCATCCCAACATGCTGCACCCTTCTCTGAGCCTCCTTCTGCTTCTTGTTGGCTGGTTCTGAGCATGAACCGCCTGTTATTGGGAGCACCAGCTTCGTAGCCGAAGCAACTTCAGCTTGGATGTTGGACGAAGCCTTCAGCTCAATAGTGGAAGTGAGTTCACTGGAGGTGGGCGCCAATGTTGGGGACTTGTTCTCAAATGCTATGAATCAAGAACAAGACAACACAAAGTGTTAAATGTTAAAGTCCTTCGTCCTTCGAAGCATTATTTCCCTTAGGATATAATGATCTTCGGACGAAGGTCATGAAGGACGCACCTTCATCATCACGGTTATAAGATAATGAAAGATGAAACATATGAAACATGAAAGGCTATATGAGCAGACATATAATGTTATTCATATGTTATCATTATATAAACTTGGATATTAAATATAATATTTAATTACATTTATACCTTCGGCTTGACAGAAGGCAAAAATCCAAGTGTGGCACGCGAGCAATTACAGGATAGCATGAACAGTACATGGATACTGTTCATCTATTTATAGACACAGGACGCAACCTGTGGGGAATTACATTCATGCCCTTTACAAAGGTCCACAATCATAATACAAATTATCATGGGTCGATTGGTCATTTCATCTTTAAGTCGGTGCCTTTGGAAATATACTCCGAAGCCTTCAGATCGATAGCTTCGGCTTTGTGTCAATCTTCCGAAGGTGTTTCTTCTTATGGGACCTTCGGCGACGAAGCAGACCCCCAACAATAGGCTATTCAGATGCTGATTGTGTGACACCCCAGTGTCACTCAGGGTTTTTCTCAAATGCCAAACCAAGAACCATCATTTTATGTGAACCAAAGTAAGCATGAACAACAAAACAAATTAAGTGAGAAAGAATTCACCAAGTATATACTTAAAAGTGTCATGATCAAAACCATTGAGACTTTTGAAAGATAAGAATGTGCAACCCTAATTCAAAACCCTAAGTAAACCCCATGAACAAAATTCAAGAAGATGTGAAAAGGGAATGAAAAGTTTAAAATTTTGAGTTGAGCCAATTATATAAGTTAAAGTATATTTGTTAAGCAACAAGAAAGATTGAGAAGGCTTAGCCAAAATAACTCAATTAAATCCCCAAAACAGCCCTTGATCAATGAACCCTTAGAGAAATTCAGATTTCTGAATTTCTGAATTTCAGACCTCTTCTCAAAGATCATCTGTGTTCTCTGCTTTTCCAAATTCGAAGCCAGAAGATCCAAATATCAAAGTCGTGCCAAATTACCTTGAACACATTCTGGGAAAGTTTGAACTCAAACCAAATCCATTTGACACGGTTTTGGCGCAGCTCAACCTCGGGACCAGGCATTCTGACACTGGCACCTTGGTGACGCTACAACTCCCTGTCCCTAGCCTAAAACCGCACGTCGTCCATACACAAAAGACAAAGCTTGGTCTGGTGAACAAATCCCTTGCAGTGATCTTGCCCAAATTCGCGAGGATTTCCTCCCAATCGGCGCTTGAACAGGGGCAGAGGCAACGGGAACACGTGTTCGACCGCGGCTGACACCCCTGGTTCACGCCCGTTCGCGCACCGCGCCTTCCCCGTGCACGCCCGCGCGCACTCGCCGGTCCACGACCGCCCGTGCACCGCGCCGCGCCTATAAAGCCTTCCCAAGCACGCCCCACTTCGCCCCGCACTCACCCTCACCGGCCAGCCACTTCCCCTTAGCTCCGGCGAGCTTAATTCCGCCCGCCATTGCCGCCAGAGCTTCGGCCACCGTGGCCAGCCCACCCCAGCCATCTTCCGGGCAAGCCAGTGCTTCGGCTAGCTCCACCAGTAGCCCGTGAAGCTTGCCAAGCCCTCGGACCCGACCGGACTTCACCGGAGGCCCGAGATCGACCTCACCGGACTTCGGTCTTCCGCCGCCGCGCGTGGACCGAGCTATCCAGTGAGTTTCTGCCCAATTCCTTTCGCTCATGTCTTCTCTGGCATCCCGTGGACCTCCCTGACCTATTTAATTGAACTACCTCGCCGTGACCAGGCCGGTCTCCTCGCCGCCGACGAGCATCCCCGCCTGCGCGCGTGGACCGACCGACTCCGGCCATCTCCGACGGCGTTCCGCACACCGTTGTGATCCCCGCGACCTCCCCTTCACCCTCGACCACTTCACCGGAACAGTCTCGCCGCCGGTAAGCCCCTCCGCCCTTTTCTTCGCCGCGGCTACTGTTTAAGGTAGAAGAAGGACCTCGGGTTAGGATTGGTAGAACCCGAGGGGTTTTCTGTAATGTCAGCGACTCACGTGAATAGTAACCTAAGGACTGATTCGCGAGGAAAACTTAGAAAACCGCCAGGGACCCCAGTGCAAAGTGGATTTCCATTTAATCAATTATGTTATTCTTTTTAAAATGACCAGAGAACTTAGAAAATCCATAACTTGATGAAATCTTAATAAAAAGTTGTCAAACTAATTTTGCTAGCTCTAGAATATTATGATCTATCATTTAAAAATAGTAAACCCTATGCTTTCTGTTCTAAATTTTAGAGTTTAAAATTAAAAACAGAAACCCCCTAAACCTTGTTAATTAAGGAAAATTAGTTTTTCTTTTGTGCTGAGCTTAAGAAAATTTGTAGGTGTTTATACCTTGTTTAGACACTGTTTAAAAATAGTAGGAACCCCAGCATTGGAAAATATGATGTAGTTATTCATTTAAAGCTATTTTGTCCAAAACTTAGAGGAAATCAGAAAGGCATTAGAAATTAATGAACAGTGATTAATAATATTTTTCCTAGTTTACTTATGCAACAGAGAACCTAGGAAAAATACAGAGACCATTAATTTGGACCAGTTTTTAATTAAGATGATTTAATTAACCTTATATGGACTGAAAATCAATTATTAGAATTGCAAAACTATAACCAAAGTGATTAATAAAAATCCAGTGAACTTATAACCACCAGAGCCCCACTACAAAAATACAGAGCACCCCAGCCCAACTCTTTAAGAAAGGAAATTAAATGCAAAGTGATAATAAGGCATTTTCCAAATAAATCATGAACAACCCCTATTAATGTGATAATGGGTGTTGGTGACTTGTTCTCAAATGCTAAGAGTTAAGAACAAGGCAACATGAAAAGTGTTAAGTGTTAAAGTCCTTCGTCCTTCGAAGCATTATGTCCCTTCGGGAAATAATGAGTTTCGGACGAAGGTCATAAGAGACATACCTTCGTAAATATAATAGGTAATAACGAAAGACTCATATAAAGCATGAGATATAATATAAGCATCATCATAGAATCATTTCTATTTTATTAACATGGGAAAATAGAAATGATTTCAAATTACAAATGTACCTTCGGTCCTGAGAGAAGGTAAAAAGTACAGGCGTGACGCAAAAGCAAATGTAAAGTCAGCGTGAACAGTACGGGAGTACTGTTCATCTATTTATAGACGCGGGACGCAGCCCACGTAAAATTACATCCATGTCCATTACATTTGTTAACGGTTTATGGAAATCTATTGAGGACCCCGAAGTCTTTTCATCTTAAGGTCGGTTCCCCCTTGTGCCATTGCGCCGAAGCTTCCCTGCGTACAGCTTCGGCTGCCCCCGACCTTCGTCTGGCTCAGCCTTCGTCCTGGTCGTGCTCCATATCCATAATTCTGAATCCGAAAATACCTGTTCATATAATTCACTTGGAAAACATTGTCAAATCATGTTTTTGAGGACCTTCGGAGGACGAAGGCCCCCAACAGTAGCCCCTCGCAATATTAATTTGTAAATAATAAATTCAGATTGCGATATGGACGAAGGCCTTGAGCCGAAGGTCCGAAAAAACACCTTCCCTTTGCTAGAATAGCAACATTCACTGACAAGCGGGGCCTTTTAACTTTCAACGCCCTAGGCGTATAAATAAGAACACATCGTGAATTCATTTGGTACACACGCTTGCCTTTTGCTTCGGCCCACTAAAAATTTTTAGCTCTTGCTCATTGAGATTTGCTGGTCTTTTTGATTTCGAAGCTTCGGCCTCGGGAACAAATTTTTAGTGTTTCCGAAGATGTCTGAAGACAAGAAGATCCCTGCTGAGACGAAGCTGAGTCTCGAGGAGGAGAAGAATCTGGGGTTCCTGATAGCGATGGCAGAGACTAATACAGAGAGAATCACGAAGGAGATTCTCGAAGGTTTGTCCGAAGATACTGATGACAGCGACAGCTATGATGTGGAAAGTGATGGGGAAGAGGCCGAAGATCGACCGTGGCGACCAAGTCACTCAGTTTTTGGGAAAACAACCATCAAGCAGAGTCACATTGATAATATGAGGGGGCGATACTTCCGAGACATATCTATTGTGAGAGCTGATGCCGGGGAAAAGACTTCTCCCACCCCTGAAGAAGATGAAGTTGTGATTTTCCGAAGCCTCCTCAAGGCTGGGCTTCGATTCCCCCTGAGCAATTTTGTTGTTGAGGTACTGAAAACATTCCAAATCTACCTTCATCAACTCACTCCCGAAGCTATTATAAGAATGGGGATTTTTGTCTGGGCTGTGAGAAGCCAAGGTTTGGAGCCAAACGCTAAAAGCTTCTGCAACATACACGAGTTATTGTACGAGACGAAGCCCTGGGGAAAGGAGCAATACCACAATAACTTTGGGTGCTACAGCTTCGGCGCCCGCTCCGGGTCAAGCTACCCTGTGCCAACCTTTCGGAAGAGGTGGCCCGGAGCCTGGATGTCTGAATGGTTTTATGTGAAAAATGATCTAACAGCGCAAAATAATGTCAAAAGTATCATTATGTACCCAATTTGGCAACGCTTCGGGCTTCGAAGGCCGAAGGTTGAAATGGATGAGGCAGCCGAAGAATGCCAAAGAGCCTTCGGTGCAGTCTGCTCCTTCATTGGGTCAAGGGACTTGGTCCAGGAGCACATTGCCTTCAGGGTATGGCCACTTGCAGAAAAGTGGGAAATGCCGAAAGAAACCATCAAAGAGTCCGACGAAGGCGGACTAGTCAGATTAAAATACACATTCAAATATGCAGATAAATTTATTGAACCTGATGATGACTGGCTGAAAAGCATTGAAACATTAAGTGATGAATTACTTGGGGCATTCTCGAAGGCTGAAAATACTGCACTATCAGCAGCCTTCGGAGGCCGAAAAAAGAAGAGACTGAACCGAGTGTTTGATGCAATCGGGTTCTTCTACCCTGATTATTGCTATCCCATTCGAAGGCAGAAGAGAAAAAACACAATCTCTGCAAAAGAAGAAGTTGCAGCTGCTCCTAGCGAGCCAGAACTGAAAAGGAAAAAGATAAAGGTTCTTACGCACCGGCCGCGTTATATTGAACCAGCTTCGGTGCCGGAGTTTACCGGGAAAACTTCTTCAGCCACCGAAGCTGAAAAACTAATCGAGCCAGCCTTGTTGCCAGAGATCGCAGAAACGGCCGAAATGCCACCAAAGATAGAATCAGAACACTCAAACATTTTGTTGCCAGAAACAAAAGAGAAAACCGAAGCGCCGCTCACAGAAAAAATTGAGGAGGTAAGAGAAGCAACTGAGGGCTCCAAAACATCAGAAGTTTTGAGTCCTACAGCAATCATTGGGACAGCAAAAAATGAAAAAGTGCCAGCTGCAACTCCGAAGAGAAAAAGAATGGCTAATGTGCTAGACGTATTGGAAACGATCAAATCTTCGAGCACACCTCCGAAGAAAGCTGCTGTTACTCCTGAAACAACAGCTGAAATCTCTGGTTCTACAGCTCCAGAGCAAGAGATTTCAGCCGAAGCTGGACCCTCAGAGCCCGCAAAAACTTTGGAAAGTGAGACAGAGAAAATAACAAAGCCAACTATTGAAGAATCTAGTGTTGTTGCCCCCGAAGCATCCCCCAAGACTCGTGATTATATTTTTCGTCATGCTTCGGGGAAAAAATTATCAGAAAAAGAAGAACAAGAGGCCCAGCATTATGCCCAAAAACTGAAATATCCGAAGGGAGCATTAATATTTAATGGCAGTGGAGAAGAAGACTTCTTGTACTGTCTTCCCGACAACAAGGAAATTTCTGTCTGTCGGGAGATAAGCAGAAGCTTCGGATTCCCAACTTTAGAAGACGGACTTTCGGTGCTATCAAAAAACGATCTGGCTGACAGCCTAGCTTATAACAGTTTGAAGGTATGATAAATGAAATCCTTGTATTTTTCCGTTCATTTAAACCCTCTGACACACACACATATTCCTTTTTGCAGGGCTTGATTCTTAGCAATGCTCTCAGAGCCCAGAAAGATACTGAAGACGAAGGGTGTACTATAGCCCTGAGCAACCTTCGTTCCGAAGTAATTGAACTGAGGAACGAAGGTCTCGAAAAAGACAAAATATTATACTCATTGATAGATAAAATAAAGGAGGACGAAGCTGCTTTCAAAAGTCAGGCTGAAGCTCAGAAACGCGAAATTGAAGACCTTCGGAAACAACTGGCCAGAGCCACAGAGGAACGTATACTTGAAGAAACAAAGCGTGAACTCAGCGATCAATGGGCAGATCACCTAGAAGTGACTGTTGAAGAGCTTCGTTCATCCAAAAAGAGATGCTACAATAAATCTATAGACTGTGTTAAAAAATTAAAGGCTAGCTTCGCCAAGGTCGGCGCATTCTCAAGTGAAGAAAATTTTCTAAGGGGCAATCCCGAAAGTGTCATTGAATGGATTGACCACGAAGCTGAAGCCTTCGAAGAAATTTTAAATAGCCGAGGAGATATATGTGCCTTCTCTGGCGCCAGAGGGATTGCCACTATTTTAGAGAAGAAGGGCTGTGAACATGTGAAAATTTTAGCACAGTCCGAAGCCACCTTGTCGACTGAAGATATAAAAGATCCTTCAGCCGAAGCTAGCGCGGCTGGGGGAAAATTTTTCACCGACATCTGGGACAACGGTGGCCGAGAAATGGCAAGAGAAATTATTCAGAGAAGTGAAAAGGGCATCCATGATGCTAGAGAAGTGGCTAAGGCTGCTGGAAAGAGCACAGAGCCCGAAGGTCAATTAGGTACTAAATAATAGCTTCTACCGTGTTGTAATCTTTAGGCTTTTAAGATCTGTTTGCGATTTGTAATAGTAATGTAGTCGTGTCCTGCTTCAGATCCGACTAAAGCGCCTTCGGGCCCTCAGCCGAAGGGGGACGACGAAATTAAAAAGATGGCCGAAGATATTATGGACGAAGTCGTCAATCGGCTTCTGAATGAAGCTGCAGGAGTCGTTTTGAGAGAGGATTAAACATTTTTGTAAAAAACTTCGGAAATGTAATATAATGTAACATTTTTGTAACCCCGAATGTAATATATCTATTTTTGCTACTCAATTCTTTACGATGCATGAAACTTTACACACGTACCGTTTTTGAGTTTGGCGAAAAAAAAAACACCTTCCCTTCTTTTCATGCTTCGTGAAGAATATCCAAACTTCGTGAAAAAATTCTCCGAAGCTATACTTCCGAAGATGAAGATTGATTCTCTTTACGACCATGATTTTCACTCTTTCAAATCATACTTTCGAAAATCAATATTGTGTCCCCTTCTTGGGACCACGATTTTTACTCTTTCAAATCATACTTCCGAAGATCAATATCGTGCCCCCTTCTTGGGCCATATGCAACATGATGTATGATGCTTATGCTATGCAAAATGATGTAATGATGTTATGCTACGTAGATGACATTTGTTCCGAAAGATACACACATATCCCCACACAATATTTTTGTATCAGCACTGATTCTTCGCTGTAAGCTCTGCATTCCCTTAGGAACGTCTTTGGAGCTTCTTCGCCTCTTACTTAGGCGGTATAAGCTCTGCATTCCCTTAGGAACGTCTTTGGAGCTTCTTCGCCTTTTACTTAGGCGGTATAAGCTCTGCATTCCCTTAGGAACGTCTTTGGAGCTTCTTCGCCTTTTACTTAGGCGGTATCAGCGTTGACTTTTCGCTGTATGCTCTGCATTCCTTTTGGAACGACTTTGGAGCAGAAAACTTACGCTGCGCTCCCTTCGGAACGACTTTTTGTAACTTCGTCAGACTTACTCTGCGTTTCTTAGAACGACTTTTCGTTGCTTTAAAGGACTTTCGATAGTCCGAAGGTCCTTTTTATTGTCGCAAACCTGTGAAGAAAACATATTTTTCTTGTAGGAATCAACGAAACTAATTACATGAAAACAATGTCCTTTATTACAGAGAATAAAACTGAATGAAAAAGATTGCTATTAAGGTAGGATATTTGTCAATAGATGTGCTTTGATTCTGGCACGGTGCTGTTGACCGTGCGAGCTTCGGACTGTTCTCTGAAGTCCCTTTGATGTGGAGCATATTGGCTCCCTTCTGGCTGCTGACCTTGTTGCAACGGAGGTGGAGGCGGAGGCTGTTGCCAGGAAGCTGAAGGCTGACTTGCCGAAGCAGCAGAGACTACAGGATGATTGCCCACATATTCTGGGATGTAGGGCGAATGATACGAAGCTGTATGCATGACCTGCTTCGGCTGGGCTTGTTGTGCTGCTGCTTCAGCTATTTCCTTTTGCTTCTGTATAGTAACATGGCACATCCTGGTAGTATGGCCTTTGTTCTCACCACAGAATAAGCAAAAGATTCTTCTTGGTTGATCGCCAAATCTTCCTCCGAAGCCCCTGGCGCCTCTGCCTCTTGGAGCTGGTGGTCGGAAGGAGCTTTGCTGTTGCCCCGAAGCCTGTGAGGAGTACTGTGGCCTTTGCTGCTGGCTCCCTTTATCATCATTTTGATTGGAATTATGAATTGATCTGACATGCCTCGGATAGAATCTTCCTCCGAAGCCCCTGGTCATCTCAGAAAATCTGAAGGCCTCCTCCCTTCTTTGGCGAAAATCATTGTCAGCTCGAATATATTCATCCATCTTCTGGAGCAGCTTCTCCAGCGTTTGAGGAGGCTTCCTGGCGAAGTACTGAGCTGACGGACCTGGCCGAAGCCCCTTGATCATGGCCTCAATGACAATTTCATTGGGCACCGTTGGTGCCTGTGCCCTCAAACGCAAAAACCTTCGGACATATGCCTGAAGGTATTCTTCGGGGTCCTGAGTGCACTGGAACAAAGCCTGAGCAGTGACCGGCTTCGTCTGAAATCCTTGAAAGCTGGTTAACAACAAGTCCTTCAGCTTCTGCCATGAAGTGATCGTTCCTGGTCGAAGGGAGGAATACCAGGTTTGAGCAACACTTCTGACAGCCATAACGAAAGATTTGGCCATGACTGAAGCATTGCCACCGTACGAAGACACTGTTGCTTCGTAGCTCATCAAAAACTGCTTCGGATCAGAATGGCCATCAAATACGGGGAGCTGAGGCGGCTTGTAGGACGGAGGCCAAGGCGTAGCCTGCAACTCAGCGGACAAGGGAGAAGCATCATCAAAAACAAAATTCCCATGATGGAAATTGTCATACCAGTCATCTTCGTTGTGAAAGCCCTCCTGATGAAGGTCTTGATGCTGAGGCCTTCGGAGTTGCTCATCCTGAGCAAGATGACGAACTTCTTCAGAGGCTTCATCTATCTGCCTCTGCAGTTCAGCTAGCCTGGCCATCTTCTCCTTCCTGCGTTGAACCTGTTGCTGAAGGATTTCCAGATTCTGAATTTCCTGATCTAGATCATCCTCCGGATGTGTTGGACTGGTAGCCTTCCTCTTCTGGCTTCGTGCCTCTCTGAGAGAAAGGACATCTTGATTGGGGTCCAGCGGCTGCAGCGTGCTAGCCCCTGGTGCTGGAGCCTTCTTCGGCGGCATGACGAAGCTGATGCTTGCCGAAGGTGCCGAAAAACTCAAGAAGTGGAAGTGAGTTCACCGGAGGTGGGCGCCAATGTTGGTGACTTGTTCTCAAATGCTAAGAGTTAAGAACAAGGCAACATGAAAAGTGTTAAGTGTTAAAGTCCTTCGTCCTTCGAAGCATTATGTCCCTTCGGGAAATAATGAGTTTCGGACGAAGGTCATAAGAGACATACCTTCGTAAATATAATAGGTAATAACGAAAGACTCATATAAAGCATGAGATATAATATAAGCATCATCATGGAATCATTTCTATTTTATTAACATGGGAAAATAGAAATGATTTCAAATTACAAATGTACCTTCGGTCCTGAGAGAAGGTAAAAAGTACAGGCGTGACGCAAAAGCAAATGTAAAGTCAGCGTGAACAGTACGGGAGTACTGTTCATCTATTTATAGACGCGGGACGCAGCCCACGTAAAATTACATCCATGTCCATTACATTTGTTAACGGTTTATGGAAATCTATTGAGGACCCCGAAGTCTTTTCATCTTAAGGTCGGTTCCCCCTTGTGCCATTGCGCCGAAGCTTCCCTGCGTACAGCTTCGGCTGCCCCCGACCTTCGTCTGGCTCAGCCTTCGTCCTGGTCGTGCTCCATATCCATAATTCTGAATCCGAAAATACATGTTCATATAATTCACTTGGAAAACATTGTCAAATCATGTTTTTGAGGACCTTCGGAGGACGAAGGCCCCCAACAGTGGGCAACCAAAAATTAGCTAAGTCCCTGATGAGACAATCCACCAGAGAAAAATGCAAATCCATGAAGAAGTAGTAAACTCATACCTTTTGCTAGTGATTAAAGATAAAGACCACTTAATTCAAATAATGCAAACCACCCCTTCCCTTAAGCAAAAAGAAGCCAAACTTCAGAATGATTGCTCTTGCACAAAATACTAACTAAGAAAAATAAGAACTCTGTTGTTTGATGTTTTTCAAATATAGTGGTAGTAGAAAGCACCTATTTGGCTAGAAACCTTGAGAAAACCATAAGAAAATAATTAAAAGGTATTAATGGCTAAAAATTTGTATCAAGTCATGTTATGACACCTAAAAGTCAGCAAAAATGAGTTTTAAAGAATTACCCACTGTTAAATAATAGTTGTAGTTCAAAGCACCCCTTCTGCCCTAAAATTTGGTAATTTTGTCCAGAGAAAACCATTCACCTTCTGACCCCCCAAATTTTGTGACAGAGAATCATACACCAGTAACAAGCCACTGTAATTTTTGCAGAATTTTTGGAATTTTATAAAAGCAACTTGTAGTTCAAACCTACTCCAAAACATTAAAAGAATAAAAGGAAGGAATGAACCTCATCCCAATGAGTCTAACTTGAGAACTTACCAATTCTCCCTAAGACTTAAAAATAATTTAGTGGGACCCCCAAAAAAAAATAAACCTACCACTTACCTTAGCTAAGTTTAACCCAATTTACCAAGTATACCACCCAAGGGTTTTACATAAGTAAAGTTAACTTGTTTAAACTCAAAAGATCATACCCCCTTTAAAGTTGTAATTTCTAAAAGCATATATCATATCATGCATATATCTTACGCATTGCATTCATTAGATTGTAATCTTGCCGACGGAGAGTACGTGCTCATCCCCGAGCAAGGACCTGTCCAAGAAGAGGACCAGGAGCAGGCTTCAGAGGCTGCTATTGAGGATCTCCCCGCAGCCCCAGCAATTGAAGGCAAGCCCCGGTTTTATGCATAACCATGTTATTATATGCTACTTTACTACACTTAATGCTTGTAGGATTGCAATGTGCACTTAAGTGTAGGAGTTGCTTGAAACCTCTAGTTGCATGAACTTAGGATTCCTTTTTGAGATGAATACTAGTATGCTAGGTCGAGTAGCTGCTTGCTAATCAGGATCTCGGTAGAAGTCGAGTGATTTTTCTAGCACTCGCGCGAGGTCAGGAATTGATTGTATTCATCTTGATAATGGGATTTATGTTGGTCTATGGACTTGGGTCTAGGGAGGATGCCTTGTCTATGAGACGGGAAAAATGAATTAAGGATTAATGTGTGGATACCTGAGTCAAGCTTTTGAACGTACTAAGCACATGCCGGGAAAAATGGTAACCGGTAAACCTAGTACCTAAGTGAAGCCGGGCGCGGACTTTATCCCTCATGCGACCTGAGATTGGGTCTCCCATGCTAGCTATGGTGGGTACAAGTGCGGTCACTGCACGGCGGCAGCCGGGGTCAGTGGAGCATTGTATGCCAAGGCGGTGAGGCCTGGACGCGAACGGGGAATCGATGGAGACGGTTGTCATGTGTGGGGTTGGAGTACCCCGACATGCCGTGTGTTTAGGTTTACCTTGCAAGGTTTAAAAACTCGATTCGAATCGTCTGCTTCTCGCAGCTAATGAGACTGCTTGATTCCTTGTACTGCATCGAGTAAGAAGTGAAATGTGGTTATATGAGATAACTTGTTGATTGAACTAATTGATTGTTACCATGAATGCTTAGAAGGAGCAAATCTAGCTAAGTTAATGATGGTAGAATTTGAAAAGCTAAAAATTGATTTTAGAAACAGCTAGTGCTTTTGGCAAACCAAACCCCTCAGCCAAACAACTGCATAGTCTAGAGGTAGAGGAGTAGACTCCTCACACCGGTTAAGTCTAGCTGAGTATTAGTATACTCAGCCTTGCTTGTGGCACAATTTTTGCAGGTACCATGCAGGAATTGGTTGATGGTGTGACTTGGCCTACCACCCTGCCACAGGGTTGGATGGTCGAGTGGGATGTTGCTCCGACAGGAGAGGAGCATGAGGAGTAGTGGGCTAGGCCTTGCCCATTTCCTCAGTACCGACGACATCGATTATCCGCTGCACTTTAATTTATGAACTTTATTTGCTACTCAAAAACTCCGATTTATGTAATAACTCAGTACTTAATTTGAGGTTTCCTGTTTTATTGTATTTCTTCTGTGACTCACCTTCGAGTGAGATTGTGGGATTTGATCCTGGTTAAGTGGCTTCATCAGACTAGATCTGAGGGACTGACGGGTTATTCCGATTTAAGTGTGTTACGGCCCCTGAGGCGTGACTTAGGCACTTAAGCTGAAATAATTCGGGCGGTTCTGCCACAGCTGGTATCGGAGCAAATTCCACCACAGAGAAGGACAATAAACCATGAATACCAATTTTCAAAATCTAAAACTTGCCTAGAAACTACTACGGATCGTCAGGACTAGATCGCTAGACCTAGGACGAAAGGCCTTGGGCATAGAGGGAGAAATAGGTGGCTAATTAATTAGGCCCTGTGGGCCAATACTTATATTTTTAAGGATGCCCTAAAAAGGCACCCTATTTTCTTTTGAGAGGCAACGTTCCTTACAACATGCATGCATTATAAAACACCAAGAGGAATTAAAATCTGAGCTAACCCCTTTTCTTTAAAATCATCCGGGCTCTCTTTTTCTTTTTCCTTCCACCATAATCTTTATCTTTGATTCCCTTCCGCAGATGAATTCACCCACCCCCGCCAGTGGAGGAGACTCTCGTTTCAGTTCTGACTTCCTTTCTCGCGATGGCTTTCCTTCCATCTTGTGGGAAGTGCTTAACTCCGCCGGTTACCCTACGCCCCCTTTGTACACGGTGCAGTTGTATGAGGAGCATCGGGTACCTCGTTGTCGGGTCTGGCTAACTTTGGAGGCTCATCCCCTTCAGCCGGGTTGGCGTTCTCTTGACTCTGAGACGATTGGACTCAGGACGGACGACACCGTTGAGGCAGCAGCCATGAAGACTCTAACGACTTTCTGTGGCTACCATCCCCTGGATATGGTGATGCACCCCTTGGGACTCTTCCCTGCTGAGAAGAAGGATGATCCCATGTGGTTTAACCGCGTGAGCCATGTGAAGGATGTGTGGGCAATGTATCCTGACTTGGTTGGGAGGGTCACTGTTCAGTGCATGAGTGCGCTGTACCGCCTTAAGGCCCTTCAGAGCGATGCTATGACACTTCTTGCTAACACCGCTCAGGCTGCCAAGCTCACCCTCGACAGTCGGGAAGATTTTGTGGTCGACCTATCCATAGAGTTGGTGGAGAAGGATCTGCAGGTGGAGAGGCTGAGCCAGCGTATCGCTACCCTGGAGCAGCAAGTGGAGATCCGAGACAACACTATTGATGTCTTGGAGAACCAGCTTCACGACGTGCAGAGGGAACTCGAGGAAGCAAATGACCACTTGGACATGCACCACCTGGAGATGGAGGCCAATGAAGCAGGAAGCGAGGGAGAAGAGGCTCCCGAGGAGCTAGGACCAGCCCCTGGTGCCAATGGGACTACCTCCGCGATGCCTCCTTCACCCGTATCCAGTGTCGCTTCCACCGCTCAGGGTTAAGCAGTCGCTTCGACGTTTTTAGGCGGATAGAAACCTATGCGAGCTTAGTAGTATCACATTTTGGACTAGGCTTGTGGGTACCTTCCCCTGATTAATGTAACCCTGTAAACTTTTGATATCTGTGGGATCCTTGGCACCATGTTATCTTCATTTCGAACCTAATATTATGATTATGGCATTTTCCTTCCATATGAGATGATATCTTGTTGTTCGGAAATGTGAGTTGGGATAACAATGGCGACAATCTCTGTTTTCAGATGGCAGCTAGGCAGCGTCGTGGGCAGAATGAGCAAGCTCCCCCGCCACCTCCTCCAGCTCCCACAGTGCAGGAGCTGATGGCCCAGCAGAATGAGATTCTGCGATAGCTCTTGCAGCGCCAGCCCCACCCTCAGCATCATGGTGGAGGCCAGCATCAGCGACCTCCGGCTATGGCAACATACCAGGAGTTTCTGAGCACGCAGCCGCCCTTGTTCACCAAGGCAGAGGATCCGTTGGACGCCGACGTGTGGCTTCGCGTCGTCGAGTCCAAGTTTCCCCTCCTCACAGGAGACTGCCCTGATGAGGCCAAGGCTCGCTTCGCCGCACAGCAGCTTCGCGGCCCTGCTCGGACTTGGTGGGACCACTTCCGTGCTATGCTCCCCGCTGATCGTGAGGTATCTTGGGAGGAATTCAAGACTGCCTTCAGAGGACACCACATCCCAGCTGGCATTCTTGATCGAAAGTTGAATGAATTCCTGGCCCTCAATCAAGGAACCCGCACGGTACTGCAGTATGCGCAAGCCTTCAACGACTTATGCCAGTATGCAGGGTATCATGCTGATTCTGATGAGAAGAAGAGGGATCGCTTCCGCAGGGGTCTTAATACCAAGCTGCGGGAACGACTCAACACTGTCCGGGCTGATAGCTTCAATGAGTTAGTCAACATGGCCATCTCTCAGGAGGATTGCATTGTTGCTCACCGGGCAGAGAAGAAGAGAAAGGCACCAATGGCAGCACCATCCGCTCAGGCTCAGAGGTTCCGGATTGTTTCTCACAATCAGAGCAGGGGTTTTCAGCAGCAGGCAGGCAGATGGGTGATCAGGCCACCTCAGCAGCAGCAGCAACCGGCACCCAACCGCTATCCAGCTCCCGCCCCAAGGAACAATCAGCCTCCGCAGCAGCAGCAGTTCCGCCAGGGCAATGGGAACAAGTGTTTCACTTGTGGCAATGTGGGCCACTATGCCAAGAATTGTCCCAGGAACCAGCAGAGGCAGATGCCAGCACCAAATCAAGACAAGGGAAGAAAGCAGAAGGTGCAAGTCAGGCAAGGGAAGCTCAACTTCACTGCTCTAGAGGAAGTGCCAGAAGGAGCTCCTATCATGACTGGTACCTTTTCAGTTTATAATCAACCTGCTTTAATTCTGTTTGATTCTGGTGCATCTCATAGTTTCATTAGCCAAAAGTTCAGTGCTAATTGCAAACTGCCATTCTCTCACTCAAAAGGGTCATTCGTGATAGTCACACCTGGGGGTAAAATTGCAACTAATCAATTAAACCAAAGTGTGCCTATTCAACTGGGAAGCCACATTATCAAAACCACTCTTCTTGTATTGGGATTGGAAAATGTGGACATTATTCTAGGGGCAAATTGGATGACCTTGCACCAAGTTGTGCTTGATGTAGCCAGTCGTACTGTGGGAGTTAATTCTCCTTTCTGCGGGAATTTCACTTTGATTTTGCCTAGTCAGGGTTCTTCTCAGTCATGTGCTTTCTCTATGACGGAGTTACCCCTAAAGAAGATCCCAGTGGTCTGTGAGTATGCAGATGTCTTTCCTGATGAATTGCCGGGAATGCCACCAGACCGGGATATTGAGTTCGCCATCGAGTTGCAACCGGGAACGGCCCCAATTTCCAAGAGGCCCTACCGAATGCCACCCGCTGAGTTGGCAGAGTTGAAGAAGCAATTGCAAGAATTGCTGGATAAGGGTTTTATTCGCCCAAGCACTTCGCCTTGGGGATGTCCAGCACTGTTTGTGAAGAAGAAGGATGAAAGCTTGAGGCTGTGTATAGATTACCGCCCTCTTAATGCGGTAACTATCAAGAACAAGTATCCTTTGCCTCGTATTGATGTTCTCTTTGACCAGTTGGTCGGAGCCAAGGTGTTTTCCAAGATAGACCTTCGCTCTGGCTACCATCAGATCAAAATACGAGCAAGTGATATTCCGAAGACGGCATTCTCAACCAGATATGGGCTGTATGAATTCTTGGTGATGTCATTCGGGCTGACAAATGCACCAGCATATTTCATGTATCTGATGAATTCTGTTTTTATGCCGGAATTGGACAAGTTCGTGGTGGTTTTCATCGATGATATTCTGGTGTACTCGAAGAACGAAGAAGAACATGCCGGGCATTTGCATGTAGTGCTTCAACGTCTGCGAGAGGACCACCTTTATGCCAAGCTATCCAAGTGCGATTTTTGGCTAAAGGAAATCAAATTCTTGGGTCACACTATCTCTCAGGCTGGGATAGCTGTTGATCCCGATAAAGTGCAAGAGGTGATGAACTGGAGGCCACCAACGACTGTTCGCCAGATTCGGAGTTTTCTGGGATTGGCTGGTTATTACCGAAGATTTATTCCGGACTTCTCTCGAATTGCGAAGCCTATTACTGAGTTGCTGAAGAAAGAAGTCAAATTTGTGTGGAGTCAGAAGTGCGAAGATGCCTTCCATGCATTAAGGCAGCATCTGACCACAGCACCAGTATTGGCGCAACCCGACAGCAGCAAGCCTTTTGATGTATATTGTGATGCCTCTGGCACCGGGCTAGGTTGTGTCTTGATGCAAGACAACCGAGTCATTGCTTATGCCTCAAGAGCACTCAGGCCTCATGAGCAAAATTATCCCACTCATGACCTTGAGTTAGCAGCAGTGGTTCATGCATTGAAGATGTGGAGGCACTATCTAATGGGAACCCACTGCAACATCTTCACTGATCATAAGAGCCTTAAGTACATTTTTACTCAGGCTGATCTCAACATGAGGCAGAGAAGATGGCTAGAGTTGATCAATTATGACCTGGAGGTACATTATCACCCTGGGAAAGCTAATGTGGTAGCAGATGCCTTGAGTCGGAAGTTGCAATGCAATTGTATTCTGATGGATTCTCGCATTAACACCTTGTGTGATGAGTTGAGCAAGATGCAAATTGAAGTGATTTCTTCTGGTTCTTTGTCTCAAATGGCTGTTGAGCCAGCTTTGCAAGACCAGATTATCATGGCCCAGCTCAGTGACAAGGGATTGCAGATTATTAAGAAGAATCTCCATCAGAAGGTTGAGAAGTATAATTGTTTCCGCCAGGATGAGAAAGGTGTGTTATGGTTCAAAAGCAGATTGGTGATTCCTAAGGACCGGGATCTCAAGAGGAAAATTTTGGATGAGGCTCATCTCTCCAAATTCTCTATGCATCCGGGAAGCACCAAGATGTACCATGATTTGAAGCTTTTGTACTGGTGGACCAGAATGAAGAGGGAGATAGCCCAGTATGTATCAGAGTGTGACACCTGTCAGAGGATTAAGGCAAGCCACTTGAAGTCCGCTGGAGCCTTGCAACCACTGTCCGTACCTTCGTGGAAGTGGGACGACATCAGCATGGATTTCATTGTGGGTCTGCCCAACACCTCTCGTCATCATGATTCGATTTGGGTTATTGTGGACCGATTGACGAAAGTGGCACATTTCCTTCCTGTGCACACCACTGATAAGGCTCAGAAATATGCAGAATTGTATATTGACCGGATCGTGTGTTTGCATGGATTACCTCGGACCATTGTTTCTGACCGAGGAGCCTAATTTGTTGCTAGATTTTGGGAACAATTGCAAGAGTCTTTGGGAACCAAGCTAATCAGGAGTTCAGCTTACCACCCACAGACTGATGGTCAGACGGAAAGGGTAAACCAGATTCTGGAGGATATGCTGAGAGCTTGTGCGATCGATTGTGGAAAGAACTAGGATAAGCACCTCTCCTTGGCAGAGTTTGCTTATAACAATAGTTATCAATCCAGCCTAAAGATGGCACCTTTTGAAGCTCTCTATGGAAGAAGGTGCAGGACACCACTCAATTGGTCTCAGCCTGGTGAAAGAGAAGTTTTTGGACCTGACTTAGTGGCTGAAGCCGAAAGGAAGGTCAAGCTAATCAGGAAGAATCTAGAAGCTGCCCAGGCCAGGCAGAAGAGCTATCATGATAGAAGAAGGAAACCTCTCCAATTCGAGGTGGGAAGTTTTGTATACCTCAAGGTATCACCCACCAAGGGAGTGCAGAGGTTTGGGATCAAAGGCAAGCTAGCCCCTCGTTACATTGGACCTTATGAGATCATAGAAGCATGTGGACCCGTGGCATACAAGCTGAAGTTACCTTCAAAGATGTCTGCCATTCACAGTGTATTCCATGTATCTCAGCTGAAGAAGTGTGTTCGATTGCCGACTGAGATCATAGCAGAGCCAGAATTGGAGATAGAGCCAGATCTCTCGTACCAAGAGTTACCCCTCCAAGATTCTGGATTGCAAGGAGAGATCAACTCGGGCTAAATCAATCAAGATGTTCAAGGTCCAGTGGAGTAATCACTCAGAGGAGGAAGCTACTTGGGAAACCGAAGAATTCTTAAGATCCAACTTCCCCAATTGCCTACCTAAGGAAGCCGGTATGTAATCACCCCCAACCTCTTCCCCTGCCTTTCGAATCTAATTTCCAAAAATATGATCTTAATTCAGAATGAAGTAACTATAAAGTAAATCTTAAAGGGACTCCCTTCTGAAGTTGCAAAGAGAATGACATTCGAAGAGCAGTTTTGCCCTAATAATAACAATCATCACCCTTTTTCCTATCAGTCTCACCCTTCGCTTCACCCCGGGAGGACTCTGGCCCGAATCTCGGGATGAGATTCCTTTAAGGGGGGAAGGCTGTGACACCCCAGTGTCACTCAGGGTTTTTCTCAAATGCCAAACCAAGAACCATCATTTTATGTGAACCAAAGTAAGCATGAACAACAAAACAAATTAAGTGAGAAAGAATTCACCAAGTATATACTTAAAAGTGTCATGATCAAAACCATTGAGACTTTTGAAAGATAAGAATGTGCAACCCTAATTCAAAACCCTAAGTAAACCCCATGAACAAAATTCAAGAAGATGTGAAAAGGGAATGAAAAGTTTAAAATTTTGAGTTGAGCCAATTATATAAGTTAAAGTATATTTGTTAAGCAACAAGAAAGATTGAGAAGGCTTAGCCAAAATAACTCAATTAAATCCCCAAAACAGCCCTTGATCAATGAACCCTTAGAGAAATTCAGATTTCTGAATTTCTGAATTTCAGACCTCTTCTCAAAGATCATCTGTG
Source organism: Zea mays (assembly GCF_902167145.1). Lineage (NCBI taxonomy): Eukaryota > Viridiplantae > Streptophyta > Magnoliopsida > Poales > Poaceae > Zea > Zea mays. The sequence continues at coordinate 108,641,159 of NC_050105.1, read as the reverse complement.
TTCTCTGCTTTTCCAAATTCGAAGCCAGAAGATCCAAATATCAAAGTCATGCCAAATTACCTTGAACACATTCTGGGAAAGTTTGAACTCAAACCAAATCCATTTGACACGGTTTTGGCGCAGCTCAACCTCGGGACCAGGCATTCTGACACTGGCACCTTGGTGACGCTACAACTCCCTGTCCCTAGCCTAAAACCGCACGTCGTCCATACACAAAAGACAAAGCTTGGTCTGGTGAACAAATCCCTTGCAGTGATCTTGCCCAAATTCACGAGGATTTCCTCCCAATCGGCGCTTGAACAGGGGCAGAGGCAACGGGAACACGTGTTCGACCGCGGCTGACACCCCTGGTTCACGCCCGTTCGCGCACCACGCCTTCCCCGTGCACGCCCGCGCGCACTCGCCGGTCCACGACCGCCCGTGCACCGCGCCGCGCCTATAAAGCCTTCCCAAGCACGCCCCACTTCGCCCCGCACTCACCCTCACCGGCCAGCCACTTCCCCTTAGCTCCGGCGAGCTTAATTCCGCCCGCCATTGCCGCCAGAGCTTCGGCCACCGTGGCCAGCCCACCCCAGCCATCTTCCGGGCAAGCCAGTGCTTCGGCTAGCTCCGCCAGTAGCCCGTGAAGCTTGCCAAGCCCTCGGACCCGACCGGACTTCACCGGAGGCCCGAGATCGACCTCACCGGACTTCTGTCTTCCGCCGCCGCGCGTGGACCGAGCTATCCAGTGAGTTTCCGCCCAATTCCTTTCGCTCATGTCTTCTCTAGCATCCCATGGACCTCCCTGACCTATTTAATTGAACTACCTCGTCGTGACCAGGCCGGTCTCCTCGCCGCCGACGAGCATCCCCGCCTGCGCGCGTGGACCGACCGACTCCGGCCATCTCCGACGGCGTTCCGCACACCGTTGTGATCCCCGCGACCTCCCCTTCACCCTCGACCACTTCACCGGAACAGTCTCACCGCCGGTAAGCCCCTCCGCCCTTTTCTTCGCCGCGGCTACTGTTTAAGGTAGAAGAAGGACCTCGGGTTAGGATTGGTAGAACCCGAGGGGTTTTCTATAATGTCAGCGACTCACGTGAATAGTAACCTAAGGACTGATTCGCGAGGAAAACTTAGAAAACCGCCAGGGACCCCAATGCAAAGTGGATTTCCATTTAATCAATTCTGTTATTCTTTTTAAAATGACCAGAGAACTTAGAAAATCCATAACTTGATGAAATCTTAATAAAAAGTTGTCAAACCAATTTTGCTAGCTCTGGAATATTATGATCTATCATTTAAAAATAGTAAACCCTATGCTTTCTGTTCTAAATTTTAGAGTTTAAAATTAAAAACAGAAACCCCCTAAACCTTGTTAATTAAGGAAAATTAGTTTTTCTTTTGTGCTGAGCTTAAGAAAATTTGTAGGTGTTTATACCTTGTTTAGACACTGTTTAAAAATAGTAGGAACCCCAGCATTGGAAAATATGATGTAGTTATTCATTTAAAGCTATTTTGTCCAAAACTTAGAGGAAATCAGAAAGGCATTAGAAATTAATGAACAGTGATTAATAATATTTTTCCTAGTTTACTTATGCAACAGAGAACCTAGGAAAAATACAGAGACCATTAATTTGGACCAGTTTTTAATTAAGATGATTTAATTAACCTTATATGGACTGAAAATCAATTATTAGAATTGCAAAACTATAACCAAAGTGATTAATAAAAATCCAGTGAACTTATAACCACCAGAGCCCCACTACAAAAATACAGAGCACCCCAGCCCAACTCTTTAAGAAAGGAAATTAAATGCAAAGTGATAATAAGGCATTTTCCAAATAAATCATGAACAACCCCTATTAATGTGATAATGGGCAACCAAAAATTAGCTAAGTCCCTGATGAGGCAATCCACCAGAGAAAAATGCAAATCCATGAAGAAGTAGTAAACTCATACCTTTTGCTAGTGATTAAAGAGAAAGACCACTTAATTCAAATAATGCAAACCACCCCTTCCCTTAAGCAAAAAGAAGCCAAACTTCAGAATGATTGCTCTTGCACAAAATACTAACTAAGAAAAATAAGAACTCTGTTGTTTGATGTTTTTCAAATATAGTGGTAGTAGAAAGCACCTATTTGGCTAGAAACCTTGAGAAAACCATAAGAAAATAATTAAAAGGTATTAATGGCTAAAAATTTGTATCAAGTCATGTTATGACACCTAAAAGTCAGCAAAAATGAGTTTTAAAGAATTACCCACTGTTAAATAATAGTTGTAGTTCAAAGCACCCCTTCTGCCCTAAAATTTGGTAATTTTGTCCAGAGAAAACCATTCAGCTTCTGACCCCCAAATTTTGTGACAGAGAATCATACACCAGTAACAAGCCACTGTAATTTTTGCAGAATTTTTGGAATTTTATAAAAGCAACTTGTAGTTCAAACCTACACCAAAACATTAAAAGAATAAAAGGAAGGAATGAACCTCATCCCAATGAGTCTAACTTGAGAACTTACCAATTCTCCCTAAGACTTAAAAATAATTCAGTGGGACCCCAAAAAAAAAAATAAACCTACCACTTACCTTAGCTAAGTTTAACCCAATTTACCAAGTATACCACCCAAGGGTTTTACATAAGTAAAGTTAACTTGTTTAAACTCAAAAGATCATACCCCCTTTAAAGTTGTAATTTCTAAAAGCATATATCATATCATGCATATATCTTACGCATTGCATTCATTAGATTGTAATCTTGCCGACGGAGAGTACGTGCTCATCCCCGAGCAAGGACCTGTCCAAGAAGAGGACCAGGAGCAGGCTTCAGAGGCTGCTATTGAGGATCTCCCCGCAGCCCCAGCAATTGAAGGCATGCCCCGGTTTTATGCATAACCATGTTATTATATGCTACTTTACTACACTTAATGCTTGTAGGATTGCAATGTGCACTTAAGTGTAGGAGTTGCTTGAAACCTCTAGTTGCATGAACTTAGGATTCCTTTTTGAGATGAATACTAGTATGCTAGGTCGAGTAGCTGCTTGCTAATCAGGATCTCGGTAGAAGTCGAGTGATTTTTCTAGCACTCGCGCGAGGTCAGGAATTGATTGTATTCATCTTGATAATGGGATTTATGTTGGTCTATGGACTTGGGTCTAGGGAGGATGCCTTGTCCATGAGACGGGAAAAATGAATTAAGGATTAATGTGTGGATACCTGAGTCAAGCTTTTGAACGTACTAAGCACATGCCGGGAAAAATGGTAACCAGTAAACCTAGTACCTAAGTGAAGCCGGGCGCGGACTTTATCCCTCATGCGACCTGAGATTGGGTCTCCCATGCTAGCTATGGTGGGTACAAGTGCGGTCACTGCACGGCGGCAGCCGGGGTCAGTGGAGCATTGTATGCCAAGGCGGTGAGGCCTGGACGCGAACGGGGAATCGATGGGGACGGTTGTCATGTGTGGGGTTGGAGTACCCCGACATGCCGTGTGTTTAGGTTTACCTTGCAAGGTTTAAAAACTCGATTCGAATCGTCTGCTTCTCGCAGCTAATGAGACTGCTTGATTCCTTGTACTGCATCGAGTAAGAAGTGAAATGTGGTTATATGAGATAACTTGTTGATTGAACTAATTGATTGTTATCATGAATGCTTAGAAGGAGCAAATCTAGCTAAGTTAATGATGGTAGAATTTGAAAAGCTAAAAATTGATTTTAGAAACAGCTAGTGCTTTTGGCAAACCAAACCCCTCAGCCAAACAGCTGCATAGTCTAGAGGTAGAGGAGTAGACTCCTCACACCGGTTAAGTCTAGCTGAGTATTAGTATACTCAGGCTTGCTTGTGGCACAATTTTTGCAGGTACCATGCAGGAATTGGTTGATGGTGTGACTTGGCCTACCACCCTGCCACCGGGTTGGACGGTCGAGTGGGATGTTGCTCCGGCAGGAGAGGAGCATGAGGAGTAGTGGGCTAGGCCTTGCCCATTTCCTCAGTACCGACGACATCGATTATCCGCTGCACTTTAATTTATGAACTTTATTTGCTACTCAAAAACTCCGATTTATGTAATAACTCAGTACTTAATTTGAGGTTTCCTGTTTTTTTGTATTTCTTCTGTGACTCACCTTCGAGTGAGATTGTGGGATTTGATCCTGGTTAAGTGGCTTCATCAGACTAGATCTGAGGGACTGACGGGTTATTCCGATTTAAGTGTGTTACGGCCCCTGAGGCGTGACTTAGGCACTTAAGCTGGAATAATTCGGGCGGTTCTGCCACAGATTGGGCATGGTGTAAAATTGATAGGAAGAGCGCATCAAGGACTTGTCAGTTTCTGGGAAGATCCTTGGTGTCTTGGGCTTCAAAGAAACAAAATTCAGTAGCTCTTTCTACCACCAAAGCCGAGTATATTGCCGCAGGACATTTTTGCGCGCAATTGCTTTGGATGAGGCAAACCCTCAGGGACCATGGCTACAAATTTAGCAAAGTCCCTCTCCTATGTGATAATGAGAGTGCAATCCGCATGGCGGATAATCCCGTTGAACACAGCCGCACTAAGCACATAGCCATTCGGTATCACTTTTTGAGGGATCACTAACAAAGGGGGATATTGAGATTGCCTATGTTAGCACCAAAGAAGAATTAGCCGATATCTTTACCAAACCACTAGATGAGAAAACCTTTACCAAACTTAGGAATGAGCTAAACATTCTTGATTCTCGGAACTTTGATTGACACCTTGCACACATAGCTCATTAATATACCTTTGATCATATATCTTTTATGTCTACGACTAATGTGTTTTCAAGTGTATTCCTATGCTAAGTCGTAGATTGAAAGGGAAATGGAGTCTTCAACAAAGACAAGGCTTCCACTCCACTCTATCGATATTATTTACCCTTCACCATCACTCCACACCGCTCTCTACTTTGGTATAATATTCACTCTTATTACTAGTACCAATGGGGAGAAAGTAAAAAGGGCTCTCAAAAGACTCCGTTTTTGGCGATTAATGCCAAAGGGGGAGAAATATAGCCCAAAGCAAAAGGACCGCACCACCACTATTTTCAAAGTTTACAAAGAAGTTTTCAAATTGGTATCTAAAATACTTGATCTTCTTTCAATTGGTAAAACCCTCTTGAACACTAAGAGGAGAATTTCATCCAGGGGGAGTTTTGTTCAAGTCAAAGGAAAAGCATTTGAAACAGGGGGGAGAAAATTTCAAATCTAGAAAATGCTTCTTGCAATCTTATTCATACACCTTTGACTATTTGCAAAAGGACTTTGAAAAGATTTTCCAAAAGAATTTGCAAAAACAAAACAAGTGGTGCAAGCGTGGTCCAAAATGTTAAAAGAAAGAAAGCAATCCATGCATATCTAATGAAAGTATAAATTGGTTTAATTCCAAGCAACCTTTGCACTTACCTTATGCAAACTAGTTCAATTCTGCACTTATATATTTGCTTTGGTTTGTGTTGGCATCAATCACCAAAAAGGGGGAGATTGAAAGGGAAATAGGGTCAAACCTTTTCCTAAATGATTTTGGTGGTTGAATTGCCCAACACAAATAATTGGACTAACTAGTTTGCTCTAGATTATATGTTCTACAGGTGTTAAAGGTTCGACGCAAACCAATAAAAAGAACTAAGTTAGGGTTCAAAAGAGAGGAGCAAAAGAAACCGAAGAGAACCCTGGTCTGGCGCACCGGACTGTCCGGTGTGCCACCGGGCAGTGTCCGGTGCCCCAGGGACCGTACAGGCTAAACTCCTCACCTTCGGGTTCCTGGACAGCCGCTCCCCTATAATTCATCTGACTGTCCGGTGGGTCACTGGACTGTCCGGTGTGCTAGCGGAGCAACGACTCCAGCGCAACGGTCGACTCCAACGGACACCTGCAAAAGCGCTACAGTGCGCGGACAGTTCTTGCAGAGCAGAGCAGCGCCAGAAGGCGCACCGGACAGTGAACAATGACTTTCCGGTGCGGCACCGGACTGTTCGGTGCCCCAAGTTGTCAGAGCTCCAACGGTAGAAATCGTTAGAACCCTAACGGTTGGGTGACATGGCTGGCGCACCAGACAGTGTCCGGTGGCGCACCGGACTGTCCGGTGCGCCCATCGACAACAGCCCTCCCCAACGGCTGTTTTGGTGGTTGGGGCTATAAATACCCCCCAATCACCACTATTCAAGGCATCCAAGTTTCTAGCATATTGCATTCAATACAAGAGCTCTAGACTTCACTCCAAGACACAAACAAGAGATCAAATCCTCTCCAAAGTCCAAAACCACTCCAAATACTTAGTGACTTGTGAGAGAGAGATTTTCGTGTTCATTTGAGTTCTTGTCGCTTGGATTGCTTTCTTCTTCCCCATTATTGTTCTTCAAAACACTTGTAATCAAAGCAAGAGATACCAAGTTGTGGTGGTACTTGTAAATGCTCTAAGTGACCCGTTTGATTAAGGAGAAAGCTCACTCGGTCTAGGTGACCGTTTGAGAGAGGGAAAGGGTTGAAAGAGACCCGATCTTTGTGACCACCTCAATGGGAACTAGGTTTGCAAGAACCGAACCTCGGTAAAACAAATCACCGTGTCACTCACTTTATTTCTTGGTTGATTTGTTTTTGCCCTCTCTTTCGGACTCTGTTTTATTTTTATCGCTAACCTCGGCTTGTAGTTGTGCTTAAAGTTTGTAAATTTTAGTTTCTGCCTATTCACCCCCTCTAGGCGACTTTCAGGCTTGGTTAAGTCCATAGAGCACCTTAGAGAGATTATATACATGGTCGGGATACCTGTCATCCTCAAAGCCAGGGGGTTGTTCCACGTATACCTCCTCCTTGATTGGCCCATTGAGGAAAGCGCTCTTCACGTCCATTTGGAACAGCCTAAAGGAATGGTGAGCGACATAGGCTAATAAAATTCGAATTGACTCTAACCTAGCCACAGGAGCAAAAGTCTCCTCAAAATCCAAACCTGCGACTTGGGCATAACTTTTTGCCACAAGTCGAGCCTTGTTTCTTGTCACCACTTCGTGCTCATCTTGCTTGTTGCGGAACACCACTTGGTTCCCACAACGTTTTGCTTTGGACGTGGCACGAGGCTCTAGACTTCATTCCTTTTAAAGTTGTTGAGCTCTTCCTGCATGGCCAACACCCAGTCCGGATCCTACAAGGCCTCTTCTACCCTGAAAGGCTCAATAGAAGAGACAAACGAGTAATGCTCACAAAAAGTAGCTAATAGTGTTGGGGCGAAGGCGAAGACGCCACCCTTCGCTCGATGCCTTCGCCGTCCTCGTTGCACCAACGGAGACAAGACAACGGGCAGACTAACCCTTCGTCCCATACGTCACCGGACGAAGGCCTGTGACGAGGTCGTTTCATCTTGCGACCTCGTCCAGCATGGAGGCCCACGTGTGATCCGGCCCATTGTAACAGGCCCTGCGTGGCCGCTGCGCATTACGGGCCTAATTTGTAAAGGCATCCCTGTAATTACGATCTGTAACCCCGCTTTATGGGAATATTCCGGGGATAACCTAGGTGTCTGAGGGCACATGCGTCCTTAACACAGGACGCTGGGCACACAGATACCTATAAATACCCCCGCACAGTGCCCTTGAGAGGCTAGATTAACAGAGCTATTGCCATCTCGTGCAAAAACCCTGTTTGCGTAGCTACACTCCCCCGTTGGATCAATTTGCACCGGAGAGCAAGTTCCAACAAGTGCGAAAAATCGAAGTCTTCCTCAAAAAGACTATCCGTGCAAAAGTTGCCTAATGGTGCAGCCGGACTAGCACAACAAGTGCGAAAAATCGAAGTCTTCCTCAAAAAGACTATCCGTGCAAAAGTCGCCTAAGGGTGCAGCCGGACTAGCACAACAAGTGCAAAAAATCGAAGTCTTCCTCAAAAAAGACTATCCGTGCAAAAGTCGCCTAAGGGTGCAGCCGGACTAGCACAACAAGTGCGAAAAATCGAAGTCTTCCTCAAAAAGACTATCCGTGCAAAAGTCGCCTAAGGGTGCAGCCGGACTAGCACAACAAGTGCAAAAAATCGAAGTCTTCCTCAAAAAAGACTACCCGTGCAAAAGTCGCCTAAGGGTGCAGCCGGACTAGCACAACAAGTGCGAAAAATCGAAGTCTTCCTCAAAAAGGCCTATCCGTGCAAAAGTCGCCTAAGGGTGCAGCCGGACTAGCACAACAAGTGCGAAAAATCGAAGTCTTCCTCAAAAGGACTATCCGTGCAAAAGTCGCCTAAGGGTGCAGCCGGACCAAGCACAACAAGTGCGAAAAAGACTACACCAAACTGTCTGCGCAAAGACCGACTACATGCGCGCCAGACCGACATAACAAATACACCAGACCAAGTGCGCAACGCCTTCGTGAGCATAGCCGAATGTGCGAAGGCACCCAACCTCATCATACAAGCATTACATATGTACAGCGAGGGCATCACACTTTACATCGGTTCAACCTTCGGAATAATTCCCATCTCCCTATAGTTAAATAGCATTATCCTCAGCTCCTCACCCTCAAAAAGACTTCGCAGCTCCCCCTCACCTACACTCGCAACGGCCGGCAAGGACAACAGTTCCTGCCTGCCAGCCCTGCCCACACGAAGCCGACCGCCGTCCGCCTCACTCACTCTACGCTTCGCAACCGCCCTTCGCCGCCTCCGCCCAGCACTTGGACCAGGCACAACTTCAGCATCCGCAGCATGCGGCGAAGCCTCCGCCGCTGCCACATCCAAGGCCGCAAAGTAATCCAAGTCCCCATCCGACGACTCTTCAGTCCACTCAACCAAACTCCCAGAGTCACCAAAATCAGAAAACTTAGACGCAGATTCATCCGATTCATTCCCATCATCCACGGTCGAAGCCGCCAAAAAATTAGCAGTAGCGGTTGCGTGCACAGGCCCAAAATCTTGAACCTGCACAGCAACCAAGGTTCAGCAACATATACAAAATTCCCTAACTACCCACACCCACTAAGCCACCTGCGAAGACCCAGCCGTCGCGGGATCCTCCGCTGCTGGCTCCGCCGCCGTCTTCACAGGATCCTCAGCCCTCGGCGCAGCGGTTGGCGACGAGCCACTGCCGGCCGCAGGGGCTGCGGGGGCATCAGGGGCGCCTTCGACGGTTTCTGGGGGCGGCACCGGAGCGACCTCGGGCCCAGCTGCCATCGGGTTCGACTCCGCCTCAGGCCGCGCGCTGTTCAAAGCCCCGAAGTCATCCACTTTCTCGTCACGCGCCGCCTAAAACACAGCACACAGATTCAGCAAGCCCACATATAACCCACATTCAACAACACCAGACAAAAATCAAACATTACCTGACCCCTCGCCGTGTCGGACCGCTCCCTGACCACCTCCCGACCGTGGGGGCCCCACATTTGGTCAAAGAGGGCTCCCGCGGATTCCTTCACCACAGGGTCCTCAACCTTGTAAATCTCGTGTTCGAAATCCTCATCAGATCGGTCGAAGACCTCGTAGTGACGACACCCTTCGCGGGACAGCGCGTTCATCGCCCCTTCGCAGGTGACCAGGGAGGCATAGGACATAAATCCCTCCACAATGGTCGGGAGCGCCAGCAACTCCTCTTGCAGCCACTCGAGGCAACGAAGGCCTGACTCTCGGTCAGGCACTTCGAAGTCAGCGGTTCGCGCGCCCAGCTCGTGGTATGAGTCCATAAGCTGCTTGCGCGTCCGCTCAACCTCCGAGCGCATCGAAGCCTCGACCCTCTCCACGCGAGCCTGCAGAGCGTTGAACCGCTCCTCCCATTCCTCGGCGCGTTGCCTGGCGAGGCTACCCTCCACCCGCGCCACATTGGCCTCTGCCTGCGCAGACTGTGCCTTGGCGAGGGCCTGATTAGCTTCCCTCCTCTCCTCCGCCAGCTGGCGCCGGAGCTCAGTCCTCTCGCCCTCCAGCACGGCCACCTTCTCCGCCAGTTTGCGGCACTTGCTATCGGCGGCCGACTTTTCCCGGACGGCCTCAGCATGTTGCGCCCGAAGTCTCTCGACTTCGGAAGACACAACTGCCGTGAGGGCCCCCGACGCCACGCGGTCAGCGAAGTCAGCCGCCTAAAAGACACACATAAGACAACAATCCCAACGAAGCCGGTAAAAACCGAAGTCCAGCTCAACTTACCTGACTTAGCCGCTGCGACGCCTCCTTCAGCCGGCGGGACACAGCGCCCGCCTCGTCCTTGACGGCAGCGAGCGCCGAAATCTCACCGCCAGCGCTGAGAGCGCCACCCTTCACCACAGGCACTGTGGCAGACACCGTTGTCGCCACCGCAGGCGAAACAACAACCAGTTGCCCCTCGCCCGATCCTGCGACGCATCAACAGTCAAAAAAATACGGGCCAACGACTTACCAGTGAGATAATCATCCACACTAATATCAGTGCCGAAATCGGCAATGCGCTTTCCCGGCGGAGGCAATTCTCGGGCCTTCGCGGCTTCGGCCGAGGTAGACTTGGCTCCGCCGGCGCCAGCTGCCTTCACGACATCCGACACCTTGCTGGACCCAGGGCCGGCCGACTTCGCCGCCAGCGTCGGCTGGCTACCGCCAGGGGCGGCAGCCTTCGTCCCCCGCGCCCTCTTCGGCCTAGCCTCGGGCAGCCTGACGACCGCCCGACGCTTTTGCGCAGCTTCCTGACGATCCTTATCCATCACTGCCGACACAACAGCAGCAATATTCCATCCACAAGGAAACACTCTGAAGTCACGAACCATGCGAGATGTAAAAAAGTCTTCGCCGGCCGCGCGGGGGATCAGAACGTTCTTAGGCCACCAACCCCCGGTAACCTTCAGCATCCGCGCTGTTGGGGACTTGTTCTCAAATGCTATGAATTAAGAACAAGGCAACATAGAATGTTAAATGTTAATGCCCTTCGCCCGCTGAAGCACTATTCCCTCAAGGGTTTAATGAACTTCGGACAAAGGTTAAAATGATACAATTACGAAGGTTGAATCTTCGTGATTGAATTCTCAGTGAGTGTATAAAATAATACGAGATATAAAGCCTTAAAGACAAGTAAATTATAAGTAAACAACATCATTTATATATTAAGTGAACTTGATGTATTCAAATATTAAATACATTTATACCTCTGCCTTGGCAAAGAATAATCTCCGAGTGATGCAATTGCAATTACAGGAATGCGTGAACAGTAAAGGAATACTGTTCACTATTTATAGGCACAGGACACAGATTGTGAGGAATTACAATCATGCCCCTCATAAAAGTTTACAATATTGACTCAGACCTTTATGGACTAAAAGGTCATTCTATCTTTAAGTCGGTTCGACCCTTCATCTTCGGACATGTTGTAATACCGAAGCTTCATGAATGGTGCCTTCGGCGTCACGTACCAGCAGCTTCAGCCGAAGCTGTCTCTTTCTGCGGGACCTTCGGCGACGAAGCATGGTCCCAACAGTAGCCCCTTCGCGGTGCTAGATCATTTTTCATAACGGGCTTGATCCGTGAAAAAAGTCTCTTAGGCTTCAGGAAGCCGAAGGTCCGAAAAACACCTTCCCTGAGCTCGTTGTCGAGAAACGATACAGTTTCCGAGCGCGTAGCGGTCCCACCCTGCAGGTTTACTATTTGGTCTTTGCGGCCCACTGTGCAGCGGGTGCGAGCAGCTGTTTGCCTGGTGTAAAAATCCTGACGATTCACCTTCTTACCTGCAGCACTATATAAACAGACGGGTAGGTGTGAAGTTACCACAGCATTCATTGCTATTGCACTGTTTTGCTGCCAAAATTTTTAACCATAGCCGAAGCTTGACTCTCGTAATCAGACGAAGCTTCAGTTTAGTGTCTACTTCGTCAGAAGAAAAGCTTCGGGAGAAGAAGTTATTTAGCTCCCGAGAAATCTTTCAAGAAATTCAAAATTAAATGGCCAGAGTGCGCTCTACCGCTAGAGTTGAGCGTGAGGGAGGCGAAGCCGTAGGAGCAGAAACTGTTCCTATCTCCGAAGCAATGCAACGATCCGGATTGGTGACCTTGGAAGGAATCCCCACTGCCGAGACAGAACAGACTGTTGCCAATACAGAACAAGCTGCTGCCGAAGCGGAGGAAGGAGATATTGAGGAAGCTGATTCCGATGATGATTACCATATCGCCGTACCAAGCAAGCCCAGCCATTTGGACTTCGGAAAGTCGACTGTCTCCAAGGCTGATTTCTCCAAAATGGTGAAGTCAGGCTATTTCAGTGAAAATGAGAAGAAGTTGCTTCGCTTCGGGGGGGGGGGGGGGAGGAAACTACCCCGAAGCCAGAAAAGGATGAAATAGTTATTTTCAAGAGTTTTCTGAAAGCTGGGTTGAGGTTTCCTTTGAATAGAATGATTTTTGATGTGCTGCAAAAGTTTGGGATCTATTTTCATCAACTGACTCCTAACGCCATTGTCAGTCTTAGCGTTTATATCTGGGCTCTCCGAAGCCAGGCGGTGGAGCCGTTTGCCGACAGCTTTTGTCGAGTTCATGAGCTGCATTACCAGACTAAGGCCAGAAAAGATGGATTGCATGAAAATTTTGGTTGTTATAATTTTGCGTATCGGAAAACCACAAAATTTCCTGTGATCAGTTACCGAAGCAAATGGCCGGCAGGCTGGAAGTCAGAATGGTTTTACGTCAAAGTTGACGAAGACAAAGAGAAGCTGGTACAGAGCCCTCTTGAACTGATCTTCGGAGAAACAAGACCCCGATGCAAAATGGCAGTAGAAGGTCCAACTTGGGCTGCACTGGCTGAATTCAAAATTATTGCAGAACATATTGGCACTAGAGATTTAGTGCAAGAATTTCTAGCCTTCAGGGTATTTCCAACTATGAAAGAGTGGACTATGCCGAAGCTTAAAGGGGAAAAGAAAGAGGGGGAACTTGTCCGACTACCATATTATTATAAGTTTAAGAAATATTTTAAAGCACCCTGCCAAGAATGGCTGGATACTATTGAAATAATGAGTAATGAAATTCTTGGAAATTACTCCAAAAAAGAGGACCAGCTGATGACAGCAGCCTTCGGCACTCGGCCGAAGCGAAGGCTGAACATGGTGCTTGATGCTATAGGATTTGAATATGTTGATTATGGTCGACTGGGCGGAGATGCTGGAGGCCCGAAGCGGAAAAGAATTGCCAGTGCTACTGACGAAGAGGTCGCCAAGGTAGCTAAAAAGAAAAAGAAAGATTCTGAAAAACTTAGCCCTGAAGAGTTAAACCCTGAGCTGAAGGTGGCCTCTGCAAGAAAGAGAAAAAGTGCATCTCCGAAACCGGAAACGTTGGTTCGAGAAGAAGGTACCCCTGCAATGCCTTCTGCTGTTGAAGTAGAAGAGATTATGAAGGTAATGACTGAACCCTTGCCTATCAGGCTAAGTCCGCTGGCACTGGAACTGACGAAATTTTTTCAGAAGGACAAGGCAGCTTCGGCAGACGAAGGTCCTGCACTGCCGAAAAAATGAAGGATTATTCAGATAGCAGATGTAATTCATGGGACACCGTCTCCAACACCAGCATCAAGAATTGCCATTGATCAGACTGCCGAAACTGTCGAAGCTAAAGGCGCCGCAGCCGAAGCCATCAGAGCGGAAATCTTCGAAGCTGAAACTGGCGCAGCCGAAGCTACTGAGGCTGAAATCGGGGCTACAGAAGATCCGAACCTAGAAGAGACACTTGAAGTTATCGATAACATACTCCTAAAAATGACTGAGGAAGAATCTGTTGTGGCTACGGCGAGCACAGCTACTGAAAAGGGGAAAGAACAAGCTGAGGACATTTTGGAGGAAGAAGATTTTGAATTTCAAGATTTACTTGGGCAAGGACTGACAGACGCTGAAAAACCAGAGCTTAAAGAATGTGCCATAGCCTGCGGATATAAGCCAGGGGCTACGCTGTTCGGCGGAGTTAACGAAGGAAAACTGAGGTTCCTTCGAAACCGCAGCGAAGCTAAAATTGTTAGAACTCTCTGCAAAAGCATTGGCTTGCCGAAGCTAGAAGCGGACCTCTGCCGTTATCAACGACACCATATCGCCGGGAGTTTGCTTTATGCTAACTTCAAGGTAACAAATATTTTTGTTATTTTATTACTATTATTATTACCTTTTTGGTCGTGTTCTAACGAAGATCGTTTCGACAGAGCATATTATTAAGCAAGGTTCTAAAAATGCAACAAGATCTCGAAGAAGAGAAGAATAAAGCCGTCATCCAAGATTTAGCTGAAAAAGTTGAAAATTACGAAGCTAATCTGAAAAAGAAAGACTTCACCATCCAGGACCTTGAAATCATGGTTAAAGAGCACGAAGGTGCATTAGAAAAGAAAGATTTCGTTATTCAAACCATGGAGGGTTCTTTGGCTGAAGTCCAAACTGAGAATGACAAGTTAAAGAATGAATTGCTCCAATAGTCAGAAAAATTTGAGCAAGAAAAGAAATATCTTGAAGCAAGCCTAAAAACCGAGGTGGATAAAAATTCGAATTTGCAGAAATCCTTTAAAGAACTTCAAGAGAAATGCTTGAACTTCGGCAGCCGATGCGTGCAGCGGCTGAAGGATGTGTTCCATTCTGTTGGAGCCAGCTCCGCGAAATTTACACCTTCAGCTGAAAATCTGCCCAGCACATTAGAATATATTGAAGGCGAAGTTGATGCCCTTGACGAAGTTATTGGTGGACACGCCGACTTCTGTGCCTTGGTAGCTTCTCGAGGCACAGCTACTGCTTTTCTGAAGGCTGGCTGCACGCATGGAAATATTGTGAATAGACCAAACTTCAGCTTGTCAGCATCAGATCTGATAGATATCCCAAGCCTAGCCCGAAGCATTGGAAATAGATTCATGACCCAGATCTGGGTAAGCGGCGGGCGAAAAATGGCAGGTGACGAAGCTCGAAGCCATCTTAAGCCGGTAAGAAACTTATGTTTGTTACTTTTACCTTCTCCTTTGAAATTTGCACCTTTCTTATTCTGCTGTTTGATATACACAGGATGACGAAGCTGAAGTTTGACGAAGCTGAAGACGAAACCTAGGCTGAAGCTTAAAGTTGCTTACAATATGCTTCTCCTGCAAAAATTCTGGAGAAACTCTTGTAATATAGCTATGGAACAACTCATGTAAATTTGTACATACCTTGTAATATATTATGTCTCCCTTATCCGCATACAGTCTGCTTTGTTGTGGACGAAACTTCTCTTTTGAGCCGAAGGCGAAAAACACCTTCCCTTCTTTTCGTACACAACGAAGCATAAAAGAATTTTTCCTTCGAAGCTTTTCCTCATTTCTAAAGCACCTGTCTTCTTTGTGTAGTATGATGAAGATTCTATATATGTCTAAATGAATGTTTATGAATGCAAATGACATGATGAAATGTACTGTGCAAATGAATATTGGGACACATGTTCAAAAACCATAAGCACAACCCTTCATCCCCTCAAGAATGATACAAATCTTTTTGCCGTTTACTTTTCGGCTTCACCGTTTACTTTTCGGTGTATCAGCGTTGACTTTTCGCTGTAAGCCTCCCTTGGGAGCTTCTTCGCCTTTTACTTTCAGCGAAATCAGCGTTTATTTTTCGCTGTAAGCCTCCCTTAGGAGCTTCTTCGCCTTTTACTTTCAGCGGAATCAGCGTTTATTTTTCGCTGTAGGCTCTGCATTCCCTTAGGAACGACTTTTGAGCTTCTCCCTGTTTCATTTTCTTTTTTCCTTTGCATTTACATTTACATTTTTTGGGGGATATCATTCTCATAGAATTGAAATAAGGAAAATTACATGTTGTGGCCCCATTAAAAACCTTTCTCCCCCTTTGGAAAGGAAAAGGGTGCCTCAAAAAAGAATATAAAAAATTATATCAAACTAAACATAATATCGCCGAAGCTCATCCGCATTCCATGATCTAGGAATGTCGTTGCCGTCCATATCCTTCAATCTATAGGAACCGGGTCTTGTCGAAGATACTACCAAAAGGGGACCTTCCCACTTCAGCTGTAATTTGCCTACCGTCTCAGGGTTGGCTACCCTTCGAAGTACCAAGTGTCCTGGTTCAATGTTCTTCAACTTGACCTTTCTGTCACGCCATTTTATTGTTTCAGCTTGATATTTATTGATGTTTTCCACAGCTTGAAGTCTGATCCCTTCAATAGCATCTTTTTCTACAGAGCAATCAACTTCGTCTTCGCTTTTTGCCGAAGCTACTGTCCTTATTGATCCTGCTTTGGCCTCTTCTGGGGTTATTGCTTCGTCACCGAACAATAGTTTAAAGGGTGTAAAGCCTGTAGATCTTGACATGGTTGTGTTATGACTCCACACCACTTTGATTAACTCGTCTGGCCATTTTCCCCTAGGCTGATTGAAGATTGACTTCATTATGCCTGTCATTATGATCCCATTAGCTCTTTCGACAAGTCCATTTGACTCTGGGTGTCGGACTGATGCAAAATGGATCTTCGTGCCAATTTGATCACAAAATTCTCTGACGGCTTCAGAATCAAACTGTGTCCCATTATCCACAGTAATGGCCTTCGGCACTCCGAAGCGACAAACAATGTTTTGCCAGAAAAACTTTTGAATAGTAAATGAAGTTATTGTAGCTAAGGGCTTTGCCTCAATCCATTTGGAGAAATATTCCACTGCCACCACCACATATCTTAAGTTCCCCTGTGCTGGTGGTAATGGACCTAGCAAATCAAGACCCCACCTTTGCAATGGCCAAGTGGGTTGTATTAATTGAGTTAAAGACGAAGGTTGTTTTTGATCTCTTGCACATTTCTGACAACCTTCGCACTTTTGAACTAAATCCGCTGCATCCGAAGCTGCCTTTGGCCAATAAAATCCTTGGCGAAAAACTTTCCCAAGCAAGGGCCTAGATCCAATGTGAGATCCACACAGACCTGCATGTATGTCCTTCATTAATTCTATACCTTCGGATCTGGATAAACACTTGAGCAATGGGGAACAGACCCCACGCTTGTATAACTCCCCTTCTATTATGACATATGGTCGAGCTCTTGCTTCTATTCTCCTGTTATAAGCTTCGTCGTCTGAAAGAAAATTACCCTGAAGGAAAGAGATGATCTCAGTTCTCCAATCTTCACTATAAACAGGGGATATGTTAAGGATTGCTCTTTCAAGAAGCTCGACCGAAGGTGCTTTTATTGTTTCAAAAAATACTTCCGAAGGTATAGGCAGCCCCTGGGCTGCTGACTTAGCCAATAGATCAGCGTATTCATTTTCTCCACGAGGAATATTTTTGACAGAGAAACCTTCGAAGGAAGCCTCAATCCTTCGGACTGTATCTAGATACTTTTCAAGCTTCGGGTCTCTTGCTTTGTAGCTCTTGTCAATATGACCAGAGATAACTTGAGAATCAGTTTTAAGAATGGCCCTTCTGATTCCCATTGCCTTTAATTTCCGAAGACCCAAGAGCAAAGCTTCATACTCATCGATGTTATTTGTGCAACTAAAATCAAGTCTTGCCGCATAACAAGTTTTAACTTTGGAAGGTGAAACCAACACAGCAGCTGCTCCTGCTCCGAAGGTTCCCCAAGACCCATCGCAAAACACTGTCCATGCTTCGGCATCTTTATTTGTTTCTTCCTCTTGAGCCCCTGGCGTCCAGTCAGCAATGAAGTCTGCTAACGCCTGGGACTGAATCGAAGATCTATGAACATAATCAATACAAAATTCATTGAGCTCTGCAGCCCATTTTCCAATCCTTCCAGTAGCTTCTCGGTTTCTCATAATATCCTTCAGAGGTTGTGAAGAAGGAACAATTATGTTGTAAGCTTGAAAATAGTGCCGAAGCTTCCTGGAGGCCATCAAAACAGCATACAGTACCTTCTCCAATTCTGTATAATTTTTCTTTGATAAACTAAGAACCTCAGATACAAAATATATTGGGGCCTGCCTCTTAACTTGGCCTTCAAGCTTCTCCTGGACAAGTGCTGCACTTACCGCTGAGTGCGAAGCTGCCACATATAATAATAAAGGAGCCCCTGGCGTAGGTGGAGTTAATGTTGTTAGATCTATCAAATATTGCTTCAGCTCTTCGAAGGCTTTCTGCTGGATTGGTCCCCATTGAAAGACTTCGGCTGACTTCAGCACTTCGAAGAATGGTAAGTTTCTCTCTGCTGATCTGGATATGAATCTGTTGAGAGATGCCAGCCTTCCTGTCAATCTTTGAGCCCCCTTTTTTGTACTTGGTGGTTCCATTCGAAGTATAGCTTCAATTTTACTTGGGTTAGCCTCAATTCACTTTGTTGAAACTAGGCAACCAAGAAATTTCCCCTTCTTTACTCCGAAGACACATTTTTCTGGATTCAGCTTTAGACCAGCCTGTCTAAAATTAGCGAAGGTCTCCTGTAAATCAGCAATGTGGTTATCTTGCTTCGTGCTTTTTACAATGATATCATCAACATAAGTTAGTACATTCCTGCCTATCTGAGAATGGAGAACCTTCGCTGTCATTCTGCTGAAGCTTCCTCCAGCATTTTTAAGCCCCTCGGGCATCCGAAGGTAGCAATATGTCCCACTAGGGGTTATGAAGCTGGTTTTCGGTTCATCCTCCTTCATCCAGATTTGATGATAGCCTGAATAGCAATCCAGCAAACTCATAAGCTCTGATGAAGCTGCTGCATCGACTAAAGAATCTATCCTTGGTAATGGAAACTCGTCCTTCGGACAGGCCTTATTGAGGTCAGTAAAATCGATACACATTCTCCATTTACAATTGGCCTTCTTCATCATAACAGTGTTAGCCAACCATTCTGGGTATTTTACCTCTCTAATAACTCCGGCACTGAGGAGTCTTTTCACTTCATTCCGAGCACCTTCGGCCTTGTCATCAGACATTTTCCGAAGCCTCTGCTTCCTGGGTCTGAAGGATGGATCAACATTGAGCGAGTGCTCAATAACATCCCTGTTAACTCCACAAAGATCATTAGCTGACCAAGCAAAAACATCTTTATTGTTGAACAAAAACCTTATCAAGGTTTTCTCCTGCTCTTCGGACAATTGAGATCCCAATAGCACCTTCTGCTCTGCTATATCCTCACATAAGAGCATGGGTTTCGGCTGATCAGCCGAAGCAGCTTTTTCCCTTCTGAACTTGTATTGCTCACAAGCTTCAGTTCCATCTATATTATGGATTGCTTTTGAGTCTGTCCAATTTCCTTCGGCCCTTCTGGCAGCTTCTTGACTTCCATGAATAGCAATGGGCCCTTAGTCCGAAGGTATCTTCATGCAAAGATAAGCTGGATGTAGAATTGCTTCGAAGGCATTGAGAGTACCACGACCAATGATTGCATTGTAAGGGTATTCCATGTCAACAATATCAAACACAACTTGTTCAGTCCTTGTGTTGTTGATAAATCTGAAGGCCACTGACATTGAGATTTTGCCAAGTGCTACAATCTGCCTTCCTCCGAAGCCGCAAAGGGGATGTGTGGCATCAAGAATTTTATCTTCGGGCTCTTGCATCTGTCTGAAGGCCTTAGCAAATATGATATCAGCTGCACTGCCTGTATCAACCAAAACATTGTGGACCAGAAATCCTTTGATAACACAAGAGATAACCATAGCATCGTTGTGTGGGTAATCCTTGAGTTGAAGATCCTCTTGGAAGAAGGTAATAGGAATGTGAGACCATCTTGACTTGATGAAGGGTCCTTGCACCCTGACATGCTGTACCCTTCTCTGTGCCTCCTTCTTCTGCTTCTTATTGACTGGCTCTGAACATGAACCGCCTGTTATCGGGAGTACCAGCTTCGGAGCCAAAGCAGCTCCGTCTTGAATGTTGAATGAAGCCATCAGCTCAGAAAAGTGGAAGTGAGTTCACCGGAGGTGGGCGCCAATGTTGGGGACTTGTTCTCAAATGTTATGAATTAAGAACAAGGCAACATAGAATGTTAAATGTTAACGCCCTTCGCCCGCTGAAGCACTATTCCCTCAAGGGTTTAATGAACTTCGGACGAAGGTTAAAATGATACAATTACGAAGGTTGAATCTTCGTGATTGAATTCTCAGTGAGTGTATAAAATAATACGAGATATAAAGCCTTAAAGACAAGTAAATTATAAGTAAACGACATCATTTATATATTAAGTGAACTTGATGTATTCAAATATTAAATACATTTATATCTCTGCCTTGGCAAAGAATAATCTCTGAGTGATGCAATTGCAATTACAGGAATGCGTGAACAGTAAAGGAATATTGTTCACTATTTATAGGCACAGGACACAGTCTGTGTGGAATTACAATCATGCCCTCATAAAAGTTTACAATATTGACTCAGACCTTTATGGACTAAAAGGTCATTCTATCTTTAAGTCGGTTCGACCCTTCATCTTCGGACATGTTGTAATACCGAAGCTTCATGAATGGTGCCTTCGGCGTCACGTACTAGCAGCTTCAGCCGAAGCTGTCTCTTTCTGCGGGACCTTCGGCGACGAAGCATGGTCCCAACACGCGCCGAAGACTCCCGGAGCTCGGGCGAAGACATCCTTCCCCGGGGGCCGCACATGTCCCCATCAACTCCATAGCAAAGCTATCGGAGACCCCCAGTCCTCCCATAGCAGTACCTAGCTTCCTCTTCTTAGAGGATGGGGCGGCCGCCGGCGCGGGGTCGTCTCCGGTCTCCGCCGCCGGTTTCTTCCCGCGACGGTCGACATCGTCCTGCCCGGGATAACCGCCATACGGCAGACGATTCAACTCGAAGACCCTGTTCAAGCGATCGTTGGACCCGCGAATATCCCAACTACGCTGGCCTTCCGTCCTTGGCACGTACCGACCAACAATCTGCACCGCCCCATCCTCTGCCTCACGCACGAATGCGGCGGGATCGCGGCTATGCAAATCCAGTGCGAAGGCGGGACTTCGCACCAGCATCCCACCACGAGAAGGCATCCAGCGAGGGCATACTTTGCCCAGTGCCCAGCCATGCGCCAAGGGCCACACCCCATACGCGACAAATTCCTCAACCAGATCCCGCCCGCTACTCAGGCTGGCCGCGCATCGGAGAGCCCCTTCGTCTGCATCCTCCTCCGCCACTTCAAACTGCGGGTATGCTGAGTAATAATGCGAGCACATCTCGGCCACGGGGTGCCCCAGATGGTCTTCGACTGTGCCCTCCGCAACGTAGAACCAAAACTCCCACCAGTTGCCCCATTTATTGCGGGCGCAAGGAACCAACTCAACGACTTCCATCAAAGTCTTGCCGGTCTTCGGCGTAAATGTACAGGACCCAAATTGGGCAATCTTATCTCCGATCATCCTTTTCTGCCAATGTAGACAATAATACTTCGCGAAGACTTCGACCGATGGCTGCCCGCCGTACGAAGTCGTTGCCCAGACATATTTTGACAGGGCCACCACGGCATTCGGCGTCAGCTGGTGGACCTGGACGTTGAATCTGCGCAGGACTTCTCCCACGAATCGATGCGCGGGCAGACGAAGACCAGCGGCGAAGAACGCCTCGAAGACAACCAACTCGCCTTCTGGCTCGGGGACCTCCTCTGCCCCCGGGACATGTGCCACTCCGCCGCCAAAATAACCAAGCTACTGCATGTTTTGCACGCGAACCGAGGACATCCGCGATACGCCGAAATCCACCGTGTTGCCGGCGCGCAACTCCTCCGCCGCCACGGTGCTCAATGTCTCCTCAAACGACGCGTCGGCCGGCGACGTAGCGGCAGCAGAAGAAGAAGAGGATGGCATCGCTACGTACCGTCGGCGGCGGCGGGCGGTCTGCTTCACACGGGCCAGATCTCTGATGAGCAAGAGTAAGGAGGGCAGACGAGCAGCGAGCGGTTTCAGAAGGCAGTTAGGGTTTTTGCGGAGCGCGGAACGATAAAGTTCAAAACGCGCCGCCCCCCGCCCCCTTTTATACACAGGGCGCGACGCTTCGGGAAACCTGCAATCCCACAGTACGGCGTCAATCAACGGTCATGTCAAAAACCCCCGCGGAACCACTTCGAGCGAGGGCAGCATCTCCGCCATCTAGCGACGTCTTCGGCACCAGATGACTTAGTCGAACTGGTCCCTCGGAGGGCAAATGTTGGGGCGAAGGCGAAGACGCCACCCTTCGCTCGATGCCTTCGCCGTCCTCGCTACACCAACGGAGACAAGACAACGGGCAGACTAACCCTTCATCCCATACGTCACCGGACGAAGGCCTGTGACGAGGTCGTCTCATCTTGCGGCCTCGTCCAGCATGGAGGCCCACATGTGATCCGGCCCATTGTAACAGGCCCTGCGTGGCCGCTGCGCATTACGGGCCTAATTTGTAAAGGCATCCCTATAATTACGGTCTATAACCCCGCTTTATGGGAATATTCCGGGGATAACCTAGGTGTCTGAGGGCACATGCATCCTTAACACAGGATGCTGGGCACATAGATACCTATAAATACCCCCGCACAGTGCCCTTGAGAGGCTAGATTAACAGAGCTATTGCCATCTCGTGCAAAAACCCTGTTTGCATTGCTACACTCCCCCGTTGGATCAATTTGCACCGGAGAGCAAGTTCCAACAAATAGTGAGCGAGTAGTTACTCCATTGCTGATGTCACCCAGAATCTGATCGATGGGGTGATGTCTTTGGATTGTCGCTCGGACTTGAGTTGGTGGGGCCCGTGGTGCTTCTTCCTCCATAATCTGTTCTTCCTGTGCTCCCCCTTGATCATGATCCTCTTCTTGAGGTACCGATACATCATCTTGAGTTGGGGGATGCACCATTGTCAAGGAAGAAGCTTGATCTTGTTCCTATAGTTCATGTGGTCGCACATCTCCTATCGCCATAGTTCGCATAGCGGCCGTTGGAACCTCACCTTCATCTATATCATCAAGATCAACTTGCTCTCTTGGAGAGCCATTAGTCTCATCAAATACAACATCGCTAGAGACTTCAACTAATCCCGATGATTTGTTGAAGACCCTATACGCTTTTGTATTTGAGTCATATCCTAGTAAGAAACCTTCTACTGCCTTGGGAGCAAATTTCGAGTGTCTACCTTTCTTCACCAGAATGTAACATTTGCTCCCAAACATTTGGTTTGTTACCAGTTAGGAGTTCGTAAGAAGTCTTCTTGAGGAGACGGTGCAGATAGAGCCAGTTTATGGCGTGGCAAGCTGTGTTCACAGCTTCCGACCAAAACCGCTCAGGTGTCTTGAACTCTCCAAGCATCATTCTCGCCATGTCGATTAGCATCTTGTTCTTCCTCTCTACCACACCATTTTGTTGTGGTGTGTAGGGAGCAGAGAACTCGTGCTTGATGCCTTCCTCCTCAAGAAACTCTTCAACTTGTAGATTTTTGAACTCTGGCCCATTGTCACTTCTTATCTTCTTCACCTTAAGCTCAAACTCATTTTGAGCTCTCCTTAAGAAGTGTTTTAGGGTCCCTTGGATTTCGGATTTGTCCTGCAAGAAGAAAACCCAAGTGAAGCGGGAAAAATCATCAACTATAACAAGACCATACTTACTTCCCCCAATGTTGAGATAGGCAACAGGACCGAAGAGATCCATATGAAGAAGTTCCAGTGGTCTTGACGTCGTCATTACATTTTTGCTATGATGAGTGCTTCCCACCTGTTTCCCTGCTTGGCACGCTACACAAGGTCTGTCTTTCTCAAAACAGACATCGGTTAGTCCTAACACATGATCTCCCATTAAAAGCTTATGAAGGTTCTTCATCCCAACATGTGCTAAACAGCGATGCCAAAGCCAGCCCATATTATTCTTAGCTATTAAGCATGCATCTAGATCGGCATTCTCTATCAAAAAATCAACTAAATAGAGCTTGTCGTCTAGTACACCCTTAAAAGCTAGTGAACCATCACTTCTTCTAACGACAGATACATCAATATTTGTGAATAAACAATTATAACCCATGTTACATAATTGACTCACAAAAAACAAATTATACCCGAGCGATTCAACTAGAAACACATTAGAGATAGAATGCTCGGATGTGATGGCTATTTTTCCCAGCCCTTTGACCTTGCCTTGGTTCCCATCTCCAAAGATGATCGTATCCTAGGAATCCTTGTTCTTGACGTAGGAGGTGAACATCTTCTTATCCCCTGTCATGTGGTTTGTGCATCCGCTGTCGATAATCCAGCTTGAGCCCCCGGATGCATAAACCTGCAAGGAATTTAAGCTTGGGTCTTAGGTACCCAACTCTTGTTGGATCCTACAAGGTTAGTCACAACAGTTTTTGGAACCCATATGCAAGTTTTGTCTCCCTTGCATTTGGATCCCAACTTCCTAGCAACCACATTTGCATTTTTACATAAAAGTACAAAGGAAGCATTGCAAGCATGATAGACAGTAGTAGGTCTATTGAAAGATTTTCTAGGCGCGTGAGACACAACATGATTACGCCTAGGCCTGTTTCTATCATGTGCATAAATAGAGCTTGATGCAAACATAGCATGTGAATCATTATAAATAGGTAAAGCAGCATGATCATAACTCCTATTATAATGAGAAACTTTCTTAACATGAGCATAAAGATAGGCATGTTTCTTTTGATCATGTGAGGAATGTGAGCTACTGGCCATAGGAGCCTTCCCTTTCCCCTTGAGATCGGAAGTCCTTTAGCTTGTTAAGTTCTTGGTTTCCTTTCGAAAACCAAGTCCATCCTTAATTGAGGGGTGTCTACCAACGATGTAGGCATCCCTAACAAATTTTAATTTCTCATAATCATTTTTGCAAGTCTTAAGTTGATCATTAAAACTTGCAACATCATTATTTAACTTAGCAATAGTAGCAACATGTTCATCAATATTAACATCTTTATATCTATTGCAAATAAATACGTGAACTACACATGAACTAGTTGCATTTGCTTTTTCTAACTTAGTATTCAAATCATTATTTAAATCCTTTAAGCTAGCAATAGATTCATGACAAGAAGATAACTCATATGACATTATTTCATTTTTCTTAATTTCTAAAGCAAGAGATTTTTGAACACTAACAAACTTGTCATGTTCCTCATATAAAATATCATCTTGCTTTTCTAGCCGTTTATCTTTTTCATTAAGAGCATCAATTAATTCATTAATTTTGTCTACTTTAGCTCTATCTAATCCCTTAAACAAATCAATGTAATCTACCTCATCATCGGAAGATTCTTCATCACTAGAAGAAGAGTACTTAGGAGTGTCTCGAATACGTACCTTCTTCTCCTTAGCCAAAAGGCATGTATGGCGTTCGTTGGGGAAGAGTGAAGATTTGTTGAAGGCCGAGGCAGCTAGTTCTTCATCCTCAGAGTCGGAGGAGGAGCAGTCGGAGTCTCATTCCTTCCCAATGTGTTCCTCGCCCTTGGCCTTCCTATAGTTCTTCTTTTTCTCACTTTTCCCGTGCTTGTCTTGTGCCTGGTCATTATCGTTATCGGGGCATTGAGCTATAAAATGACCAGTCTTACCGCATTTGAAGCAGGAGTGTTTTCCCCTTGACTTGTTTTTGTTGGGGTACTCCTTGCGTCCTTTTAGCGCGGTCTTGAAGCGCTTGATGATGAGTGCCATCTCATCTTCATTGAGCCCGGTGGCCTCCACTTGTGCCACCTTGCTTGGTAGCGCCTCCCTGCTGCTAGTTGCTTTGAGAGCAACAGACTGTGGCTCATAGACGAGAAGTGAACCGTTTAATGCATCGTCCACGTATCGAGCTTCTTTCACCATCATACGCCCGCTCACGAATTTTCCGAGTATTTCCTTGGGTGTCATCTTGGTGTACCTGGGGTTTTCACAAATAAGATTCACAAGATGGGGGTCAATTACTGTAAATGACCTAAGCATGAGTCGGACGACGTCATGATCCGTCCATGTTGTGCTTCCATAGCTTCAGATTTTGTTGACCAGGGTATTGAGCCTGTTGTAGGTCTGAGTTGGCTCCTCTCCCCTGATCATTTCGAACATCCCCAGCTCGCCTTCCACCAGTTCCATCTTGGTGATCATGGTGGAGTCGTTACCCTCATGTGATATCTTGAGAGTGTCCCAGATTTGCTTAGCGTTGTCCAAGACGCTCACCTTATTGTATTCATCCTTGCAGAGAGATGCTAGCAAAACAGTAGTGGTTTGGGCATTTTTATAAATTTGTTCATTTATAAGCACTGGGTTATCAGTACTATAAAAATGCATCCCATTCTCAACAATTTCCCAAATGCTAGGATGGAGGGAGAATAAATGACTACACATTTTATGACTCCAAAAATAATAGTCCTTTCCATCGAAGTGTGGGGTTTTTCCAAGAGGAATAGAAAGTAAATGGGAATTTGAATTATACAAAATGCGGGAATAATAAAAGGAGTAGTTTTGATTAACCGTCTTTCTTTTGGACGAGGAGTCGTCGTCGTCATCCCTTGGTGAAGAAGAGGAGGCATCGCTGTCATAGTAAATGATCTTCTTGATGCGCCTCTTCTTCTTCCCGTCCCTCTTCTTGTGACTTGAGCCTGAGTCAGTGGGCTTGTCGTCTCTTGGCTCGTTGAAGAATGACTCCTTCTCCTTATCGTTGACCACCATCCCCTTACCCTTAGGATCCATCTCTTCGGGCGGTTAGTCCCTTAAATGAAGAGAACGACTCTGATACCAATTGAGAGCACCTAGAGGGGGGTGAATAGGTGATCCTGCGAATTTCACACTAAATAGCCAACACTTGGTTATGAAATGTTAGTGCAATTAAAACCAAGTTGCTAAAGTGTGAATTCTAGAAGAAAGCCAATTACAAATAAGATGGACACAAGACGCGGTGATTTATCCCGTGGTTCGGCCAATGCCTACTTCCACGTTGTGGTGACCTCCTTCAGTCAAGGATTGCACTAAATCCCTCTCAAGTGATCCAATGATCAACTTTGAGTACCACAACTATCTTCCTTAGTAATCTTTCTCCCGTTTGCGAGGAACCTCCACAGATTGGAGCCTCTCGCCCTTACAAGATTATCACAAGAGAAGCACAGTAGTAAGTGTCGGAAAGTAACACATGCAAGACTCAAATCCGCAGCACACACATGCACACAAGCCAAGACTTGAGCTCGAAACACAGCACAGAGAGTTCACAACTTAAACGGAGCTCAAATCACTAACACAATCGATCAAATGCGTGGAAGCGGAGTCTGGGAGTCTTAGGATGCTTAGTGAATGCTTGGTGTACTGCTCCATGCGCCTAGGGGTCCCTTTTATAGCCCTAAGGCAGCTAGGAGTTGTTGGAGATCAACTTGGAAGGCAATTCTTGCCTTCTGTCGAGTGGTGCACCGGACAACTACCGTAGCAGTCTGGTACGATCCTTTTCCTTTTCTGGCGAAGCCGACCGTTGGATCTTCGGACCTGTTGGCACACCGGACAGTCCGGTGCGACCGTCCGACTGTGGCTAAGCCACGTGTCGCCCGTTGATCGCGCAGGCGACCGGTTGCCGCTGGCGCCGTTGACTCACTGGACAGTCCGATGATTTTTAGTCGCGACGTCTTTTTCTTTCCTGAGAGCGATGAGTTCGTCGCCGAAGACTTGGGCGCGAGCTCTGATGACTCACCGGACAGTCCGGTGCACCACCAGACAGTCCGGTCATTTATAGCCACATCGTCGCGCCGATTCCCGAGAGCGGCCAACTGGCCGCCGGGCCAGCCTGACCACCGGACAGCCAGGTGCGCCACAGGCTGGTGCTGGTTTGGCTGACTTAGCCATTCTTTCTTCCATCCTTTTTCTCTTTTGTTGGTCATGTCTCTAGCACTTAGATAAACATGTTAGTAACAAAAACAATTAACTAAGTCCAGAGACATACCTTTCTCTTTGATTTGCACTTCTCACTTAGTTAACACATATGAACTCAAAACAATGTTTTGTGCATTCAATCACCAAAACAATTATAGAAATAGCCCAAGGGAACATTCCCTTTCAACTAGTCTGTATTTACCTTATCCTTGTTTACCTTTTGGGTTATCATGGTTAGCTTATGATATTGCTTTAACTTAATCAACAAACATGATATGAATATTTATGATACAATGATGTTATCCCGATGATGATCGTGTGATACTTTAGGGGACTCGTGCTGTTTCCTGAGTACCTCTCTGTAAGGACCTGTTCGTTGAGTGACCACCTGTGATAACAGTGCAACCATGGGGATGGAATGGGACGCCCTTAGCTGATTAATTAGAAGAACTTGAGGTGTAGTTGGCTTCGTCGTAGGGTCGTCAATGGGGTTCGGGCACATTACTTGCTCTGCCGAGGCTGGTTGCAGAGGTTCTTTGATTTGGTTTTGTTAGTCACCCTTCCTGTGGGGAGAAGTACTGTGTTTATCAAACTGGAGAAACCTAACGGGCGGCTATGACCTCTGGGGAATCTTTGTAAATTAGCTTACGTAGTGAGACCCTGTTAGGTCACCTTGATAGTGATCAATGGAAAGTCACGATCTCCGGGTAGAATGGGAATCATGACTTGTGGGTAAAGTGTGCAACCTCTGTAGAGTGTTAGAAACTGGTATATCAGTCGTGCTCACGATTAAGAGCAGTCTTGGGATACTCTTTGATTAGAAGAACTTTCATGATGATGTTTAATAATGATGGTTATAATTATGATCTCTGGTATTTTCTCTTGGAGGGAGTACATGTTGGGGGTCTTCGTCTTCCGAAGGTCCTCAAAAACATGATTTAACAATGTTTCTGGAGTGTAACACATGAACAGGTACCTTCGGACTCGGATCAGAACCACAGTGTGAGAAGCACAAAGAATACGAAGGTTGACGCAGCGCCGAAGCTATGTGCAAGGGAGCTTCGGCATGATAGCAGAAAAGGGAACCGACTTAAAAGGGAAAAGACTATTTAGACCTCGATGGATCACTATAGAGTCATTAGAAAATGTAAAGGGCATGGGTGTAATTTTACATGGGCTGCGTCTCGTGCCTATAAATAGATGAACAGTGCCCCCGTACTGTTCACGCTGACTCGACATTTGCTTTTGCGTCACGCTTGTACCTTTGTCTTCTGTCAAGCCGAAGGTATCAGATGTAATCTAATATTGCCTTTATATTTAATTATGATTATATAATAAAAATATATGATAATGTTATATGATAGTTCATATTGTTCCTTATGCTTTACATGTCCCCTTCGTCGTTAATACGTTTACATATATGTTTGCTGAGATGATGAAGGTATGTCCTTCATGACCTTCGTCCAAAAATCATTATATCCTTAGGGAAATAATGCTTCGAGGGACGAAGGACTTTTACCTTTAACATTTTATGTTGCCTTGTTCTTGATTCATAGCATTTGAGAACAAGTCCCCAACATTGGCGCCCACCTCCGGTGAATCCTTTTCGACCACCTTCGGCAAGCATTGACCTTTGTCATGCCACCAAAGAAAGCTTCAGCGACATGGGCTACTGCACTACAGCCATTGGATCCAAATCAGGAGACCCTTTCTCTTCGAGAGGCCCGAAGGCAGAAGAGGAAGGCCACTAGTCCAACACTCCAGGAGGAGGAGTTGGACCAAGAAATCAGAAACATGGAGATGCTTCATCAACAAGTACAAAGGAAGAAGGAAAAGATGGCTCGAATCGCTGATCTTCAAAGGAAGATTGACGAAGCCACTGAAGAAGTATGCCATCTTGCTCAAGATGAACAAGAACGAAGGCCCCAACACAGGGAGCTTCATCAAGAAGGCCTGTTCGACGATGATGGATGGTATGATGATTTTAATCATGGTACCTTTACTTTTGACGATGCTTCTCCCTTGGCAGCAGAACTGCAGGCTATCCCATGGCCCCCATCATACAAGCCACCTCAGCTTCCAATGTATGATGGGCATTCAGACCTGAAGCAATTTTTGATGAGTTATGAAGCAACCATATCTTCATATGGAGGCAACGCAGCTGTCATGGCTAAGTCCTTCGTCATGGCAGTTAAGAATGTGGCCCAAATGTGGTATTCTTCTCTTCGGCCAGGAACTATTACTTCATGGCAGAAGCTCAAGAATATGCTGGGGACAAGTTTCTAGGGCTTTCAGATGAAGCCAGTCACATCTCAGGCTCTGTTTCAATGCACGCAAGATCATGAGGAGTATCTCCAGGCATACGTCCGAAGGTTCTTACGTTTGAGAGCACAATCGCCTACAGTGCCCAATGAAATTGTCATTGAGGCCATGATCAAGTGGCTTCGTCCAGGACCTACTGCCTAGTATTTTGCTAGAAAGCCTCCACAGACTTTGGAGAAGTTGCTCCAGAAGATGGATGAGTACATCCGAGCTAACAATGACTTCCACCAAAGATGGGAGGAAGCATACAGGTTCTCTGAAATGACCAGGGGCTTCGAGGAGAATCCACCCGAGGCACGTCAGGTCAATTCATAACTCTACTCAAAGTGATTACAGAGGAAGTCAACAACAGAGGCCACAATATTCCTCGCAAGCTTCGGGGCAGCAACAAAGCTCTTTCTGACTGCCAGCTCCAAGAGGCAGAGGCGTCAGGGGCTTCGGAGGAAGGTTTGGGGATCAGCATAGGAAAATTTATTGCTTATTTTGTGGTGAGGACAAGGGTCATACTACAAGGATGTGCCATGTCATCATTCAGAAACAGAAGGAAATAGCAGAAGCCGCAGCTCAGCAGAACCAGCCGAAGCAGGTCATGCACACTGCTTCGTATCATTCACCCTACATACGAGAGTATGTGGGTAACCATCCTGCAGCTTCTGTTGCTTCGGCTAGCCAGCCACAGGCATCTTGGCAACAACCTCCACCTCCACCACCACTACAACATGCATATTCACTACAGCCAGAAGGGAGCCAGCATACCCATCAGCAGCGAGATTTCAGGGAGGAGTCCGAAGCTCGCCCAGTCAACAGTATTGTGCCAGAATCTAAACATATCTATTGAGAAATATCCTACCCCTAAAATAGTTTTTATATTCATTGTCATTTTATTTTTTAATAAGGAACAATTATTGTAAATCTAGTTTTCTTGCCATTTTCAATTTCTTGTAATAGCTTCGTTCTTGCTATAGTGAAATATATCTTCTCCATAGACTTACGAAGTCCAAAATTGCTGAAGCTCAAAAGTCGTTCCTAAGGGAATGCGGGGCTAAAAACCACATTGCAAGTACCACCGAAGCTACAAAAAGTCGTTCCTAAGGAACTGTTGGGGACTTGTTCTCAAATGCTATGAGTTAAGAACAAGGCAACATAGAAAATGTTAATCGGTAAAGTCCTTCTTCCTTCGAAGCATTATTTCCCTTAGGATATAATGATTTTCGGACGAAGGTTATGAGGGGCAAACCTTCATAAATACACTATACATTGACGAAGGATGAATCATAAGGAATATGAAGGATAACATAGACAATTGTATATTATTATTGACTTATTTTTGCATTATCATTATGTAGAAACAGAAATAACATCGAATTACAAATGTACCTTCAGCTTGAAGGAGATGAAAGTACAAGCGTGACGCAAAAGCGAATGTTAAAATCAGCGTGAACAGTACGGGGGTACTGTTCACCTATTTATAGGCGTGGGACGCAGCCCATACAAAATTACATTCATGCCCTTTACATTTGATAATAATTCTATAGTAATCTATCGAGGTCTGAATAGCCTTTTCATCTTTAAGTCGGTTTCATTTTCTGCTACCATGCCGAAGCTTTCCTGTTCACATCTTCGGCGCTGTATGAATCTTCGTATTATTCTGGTCTTCTCCTGCTGTGATACCGACTTGAGTCCGAAGATACATGCTCACGCATTATACTCCAGAAATATTGTTAAATCCTGTTTTTGAGGACCTTCGTAAGCCGAAGGCCCCCAACAGTAGCCCCTCGCAATATTAATTTGTTTTTAAAATAATAAATTTAGATTGCGACATGGACGAAGGCCTTACGCCGAAGGTCCGAAAAAACACCTTCCCTTTGCTAGAATAGCAACATTCACTGACAAGCGGGGTCTTTCAATTTTCAACGCACTGGGCGTATAAATAAGATCATACCGCAAATTCATTTGGCACGCTTTCTTGCCATCTGCTCCCGCTCACTCAATTTTTAGCTCTTGCGCACCAAGATTTGCTGAGCTTTTAAGTTTTGAAGCTTCGGCATTGAAAACAGTTTTTCAGTATTCCCGAAGATGTCTGAAGATAAGAAGGCTGCTACCGGGATGAAGCTGAGTCTCGATGAAGAGAAGAATCTGGGGTTTCTTATAGCAATGTCGAAGACCAATACAGAAAAAATCACCAAGGAGATTCTGGAAGGTTTGTCTGAAGATACTGGTGACAGCGACAGTTATGATGTGGACAGTGGTGGTGAAGACTCCGAAGATCGCCCTTGGCGACCAAGCCATGCGGTTTTCGGCAAATCAACTATCAAAGAAAATCATCTTGTCAACATGAGAGGAAGGTATTTCCGGGATTTGTCCGTTGTGAGGGCCGACGAAGGGGAAAAGACTTGTCCACACCCTGAAGAGAATGAAGTCGTAGTGTACC
The DNA here is from genome assembly GCF_902167145.1 of Zea mays. Taxonomy (NCBI): domain Eukaryota; kingdom Viridiplantae; phylum Streptophyta; class Magnoliopsida; order Poales; family Poaceae; genus Zea; species Zea mays. The sequence goes on along the minus strand of NC_050105.1, from coordinate 108,608,765 downwards.
GAAGCTTTTTGAAAGCTGGACTACGATTTCCCCTGAGCAGCTTCGTCGTAGAGGTGCTGAAAATGTTTGAAGTCTATCTTCATCAACTTACCCCCGAAGCAATTATAAGGCTGAATATCTTCGTATGGGCCGTGAGAAGCCAAGGTCTGGAGCCTGATGCGAAAAGTTTCTGCAATATACACGAATTATCATACGAAACAAAACCTTGGGGTAAAGAACAGTATCACAATAATTTTGGCTGCTACAGTTTCGTTTCTCGGTCTGGGTCAAGCTGTCCCGTGCCAACCTTTCGGAAGAGATGGCCCGGCGACTGGATGACAGAATGGTTTTATGTGAAGAATGACCTGGCAGTACGGGAAGATATTAAAGGTATAATTATGCGCCCTATTTGGCAAAGCTTCGGCCTGCGGAGGCCGAAGGTTGAAATGAGTGAAGCTGCCGAAGAATGCCAGAGAGCCTTCGGTGTTATTTGTTCTTTTATTGGAACGAGAGATTTGGTACAAGAACATATTGCCTTCAGAGTATGGCCGCTCGCGGAGAAATGGGAAATGCCGCAAGAAACCATAAAGGAGGCCGACGAAGGTGGACTTATCAGGCTGAAGTACACTTTCAAGTTCGGAGATAAATTCGTTGAGCCAGATGATGACTGGTTAAAGAGTATTGAAAATTTAAGTGATGAACTGCTTGGGGCTTATTCGAAGGCCGAAGATACTGCACAGTCAGCAGCCTTCGGAGGCCGAAAAAAGAAAAGGCTGAACCGGGTGTTTGATGCAATCGGGTTTGTCTACCCTGACTATCGTTATCCCATTCGAGGGCAGAAAAGAAAAAACACAACCTCTGCGAAAGAAGAAGCTGCAACTGCTCCTAGCGAGCCAGAACCGAAAAGAAAGAGGATAAAGGTCCTCACACATCGGCCACGCTATATTGAACCAGCTTCGGTGCCTGAGTTCACCGGAGAAACTTCTTCGGCCACCGAAGCTGAAAAGCCAATCAAGCCAACCTTGCTGCCAGAAGTCGCAGAAATGGCCGAAGCGCCAACAAGGATAGAATTAGAAGAACCAAAGATTTTGATACCAGAAACCAAAGAGATGGCCGAAGCGCCATCCACAGAAAAAATGGAAGAAGTGAAAAAACCAACTGAGGAAAAAACATCAGAAGTTTTGAGTCCTGCAGCAAATGTTGAGACAGTAAAAAATCAAAAGGTGCCAGCAGCGACTCCGAAAAGAAAGAGAATGGTCAATGTGCTAGATGTTCTGGAAACAATTAAATCTTCAAGCACACCTCCGAAGAAGATTGTTGCCATTCCTGAAGCGAAAACTAAAATTTCTGATACTAAAGCTCCAGAGCAAGAAACTGAAGCCGAAGCTGGGTCCTCAGAGCCCACGAAGATAAAATCCTTGGAAACCGAGGAAGAAAAAATAACAGAGCCAACTTTTGTTGAAGAAATCAGTGTCATTGCCCCCGAAGCATCCCCCAAAGTCCTTGATTATATTGTTTGTCATGCTTCGGGGAAACAATTATCAGAAAAAGAAAAACAAGAGGCCCAGCTTTACGCCCAAAAACTGAAGTATCCAAAGGGGGCGTTAATATTCAATGGCAGTGGAGAAGAAGACTTTTTGTATTGTCTCCCTGACAGCAAGGAGATTTCTGTCTGTCGGGAGATGAGCAAGAGCTTCGGATTCCCAACACTAGAAGACGGGCTCTCGGTGCTGTCGAAAAACGATCTGGCCGACAGCCTGGCATACAATAGCTTAAAGGTACAAAAAATGAGATCTTTGTACTTTTTCTTTGAAACCAAAATGTTTCATTTACTTAAATCTATTGACGCACACATATCCTTCCCCGCAGGGCCTTATACTTAGCAATGCCCTCAGGGCCCAAAAAGATACCGAAGACGAAGGGTGCGCTATTGCCCTGAGCAACCTTCGTTCCGAAGTAATTGAACTAAGGAACGAAGGTCTCGAAAAAGATAAAATATTACATTCATTGATAAATAGAATAAAAGAAGACGAGGCTACTTTTAAGGGTCAAGCTGAGGCTCAGAAACTTGAAATTGAAGATCTTCGAAAACAACTGGCCAGAGCCAAAGAAGAACGCATACTTGAAGAAACGAAGCGAGAACTTAGCGACCAATGGGCAAATCATTTAGAGGGAACTGTTGAAGAGCTTCGTTCGTCCAAGAAAAGATGCTACAACAAATCTATGGAGTGTGTCAAGAAGTTAAAAGCTAGCTTCGCCAGCGTCGGCGCATTCTCAAGCGAAGAAAACTTTACAAGAGGCAACCCCGAAGGTCCCATCGAATAGATCGATCACGAAGCTGAGGCCTTCGAGGAAATTTTAAATAGCCGCGGAGACATATGTGCTTTCTCGGGTGCCAGGGGAATTGCCACCATTTTAGAGAAAAAGGGCTGCGAGCATGTAAAGATTTTAGCGCAATCCGAAGCTGCCTTGTCCTTCGAAGATGCAAGAGATCCTTCGGCCGAAGCTAGCATGGTCGGTGGAAAATTTTTCACCGACGTCTGGGATAATGGTGGCCAAGAAATGGCTCGAGAAATTATTCGAAAAAGCGAAAAGGGCATTCACGATGCTAGAGAAGTAGCTGAGGCTGCTGAGAAGAGCGCAGAGCCCGAAGGGCAACTAGGTATTAACTAATGGTTTTTATTGTGTTGTAATTTTTGGTTTTAAACTTAGTTTGCAATTTGTAATAGCAATGTAGCTGTATCCTGTCCTCCTTCAGATCCTGCTAAAGCGTCTCCGGGCTCTCAGCCGAAAGGAGACGACAAAATTAAAAAGATGGCTGAAGCTATTATGGACGAAGTTGTCAATCGGCTCCTGAATGAGGCTGCAGAAGTTGTTCTGAGAGAAGATTAAATACTATTGTAAAAAAACTTCTGAAATGTAATATGTGTGACATCTTGTAGCCCTGAATGTAATATACCTGCTTTTATTGTTTAATTCTTTACGATGCATGAAACTTTACATACGTACCGTTTTTGAGTCTTTGACGAAAAAACACCTTCCCTTCTTTTCATGCTTCGTGAAGAATAATTTTCATTTGTCACAACAATATTCGTAGTGTTCTGATGAATAATATCCAAGCTTCGTGAAGATGTTCTCCGAAGCTACACTTCCGAAGATCAATAGTGTATCTGCTTGCAACTTAGCATGATTTTCCCCTTTCAAAACATTCTTCCGAAGATCGATGTCATGTCCCTTTCTTGTGCCATATGCAGCATGATGTATGATGCTTATGCTATGCGAAATGATGCTATGATGTTATGTTGTGTAAGATGGTGTTTATTCCGAAGATACACACACATTCCTGCGATAAAACACATAGTCTTTTTGAATCAGCGTTGTCTTTTTACTATAAGCCTCTCTTAGGAGCTTCTTCGCCTTTTACTTCAGCGGAATCAGCGTTTATTTTTCGTTGTAAGCCTCCCTTAGGAGCTTCTTCGCCTTTTACTTTCAGCGGAATCAGCGTTTATTTTTCACTGTAAGCCTCCCTTAGGAGCTTCTTCGCCTTTTACTTTCAGCGGTATTCGCGTTGACTTTTCGCGCTTCGCCTTTTACTTAGGCGGTATCAGCGTTGACTTTTCGCTGTATGCTCTGCATTCCCTTTGGAACGACTTTGGAGCAGAAAACTTACACTGCGCTCCCTTTGGAACGGCTTTTTGTGACTTCGGCAAACTTACTCTGCGTTCCTTAGAACGACTTTTTGTTGCTTCGAAGAATTTTCGATAATTCGAAGGTCCTCTTTGTTATCACAAATCTTTAAACTTCAACAACTTAAGCCTGTGAAGAAAATATATTTTGCTTGTGGGAATCAACGAAACTATTTACATGAAACCTAAACAATGTCCTTTATTACACAGAAAATAAAACTGAATGAAAAAGATTGCTATTAAGGTAGGATATTTGTCAATAGATGTGCTTTGACTCTGGCATAGTGTTGTTGACTGTGCGAGCTTCGGACTGTTCTCTGAAGTCCCTTTGGTGTGGAGCATATTGGCTCCCTTCTGGCTGCTGGCCTTGTTGCAGCGGTGGTGGAGGCGGAGGCTGTTGCCAGGAAGCTTGAGGTTGACTCGTCGAAGCAACAGAAACTGCAGGGTGATTGCCTACATACTCTGGGATGTAAGGCGAATGATACGAAGCAGTGTGCATGACCTGCTTCGGCTGAGCCTGTTGTGCTGCAGCTTCAGCTATTTCCTTTTGCTTCTGGATGGTAACATGGCACATCCTGGTGGTATGGCCTTTGTTCTCACCACAGAACAAGCAAAAAATTCTTCTTGGCTGATCGCCAAATCTTCCGCCGAAGCCCCTGGCACCTCTGCCTCTCGGAGCTGGTGGTCGGAAGGAGCCTTGCTGTTGCCCCGAAGCCTGTGAGGAACATTGTGGCCTTTGCTGTTGGCTCCCTCTATCATCATTTTGGGTAGAGTTATGAATTGATCTAACGTGCCTCGGATAGAACCTCCCTCCGAAGCCCCTGGTTATTTCAGAAAACCTGAAAGCCTCCTCCCTTCTTTGGCGAAAATCATTATCGGCCCGAATGTACTCGTCCATCTTCTGGAGCAGCTTCTCCAAAGTTTGAGGAGGCTTCCTAGCGAAGTACTGACTGACGGTCCTGGCCGAAGCCCCTTGATCATGGCCTCAATGACAATTTCGTTGGGCACTGTTGGTGCCTGTGCCCTCAAACGCAAGAACCTCCGGACGTACGCCTGAAGGTACTCTTCGTGATCCTGGGTGCACTGGAATAGAGCTTGAGCCGTGACCGGCTTCGTCTGGAACCCTTGGAAGCTGGTTAACAACAAGTCCTTCAGCTTTTGCCACGAAGTGGTCGTTCCTGGTCGAAGGGAGGAGTACCAGGTTTGAGCAACACTCCTGACAGCCATAACAAAAGATTTTGCCATGACCGCAGCATTGCCACCATACGAAGATACTGTTGCTTCGTAGCTCATCAAAAACTGCTTCGGGTCTGAGTGGCCATCAAATATGGGAAGCTGAGGCGGCTTGTAGGACGGAGGCCAAGGTGTAGCCTGCAGCTCAGCGGACAGAGGAGAAGCATCATCAAAAACAAAATTCCCATGATGGAAATTGTCATACCAGTCATCTTCATTGAGGAAACCCTCCTGATGAAGGTCTTGGTGCTGAGGCCTTCGGTGTTGCTCATCCTGAGTAAGATGACGAACTTCCTCAGAGGCTTCGTCTATCTGCCTTTGCAGTTCAGCTAGCCTGGCCATCTTTTCCTTCTTCCTTTGCACCTGTTGATGAAGCATCTCCATGTCTCTGATTTCTTGGTCTATCTCATCCTCTGGCGGTGTCGGGCTAACAGCCTTCCTTTTCTGGCTTCGGGCCTCCCGAAGAGAGACAGTCTCCTGATTGTGGTCCAGCGGTTGGAGAGCTGCAGTGCCAGTTGCTGAAGCTTTCTTCGGCGCCATAGCGAAGGTTTATGATCGCCGAAGGTGTTCAAAAACTCAAAGAGTGGAAGTGAGTTCACCGGAGGTGGGCGCCAATGTTGGGGACTTGTTCTCAAATGCTATGAGTTAAGAACAAGGCAACATAGAAAATGTTAATCGGTAAAGTCCTTCGTCCTTCGAAGCATTATTTCCCTTAGGATATAATGATTTTCGGACGAAGGTTATGAGGGGCAAACCTTCATAAATACACTATACATTGACGAAGGATGAATCATAAGGAATATGAAGGATAACATAGACAATTGTATATTATTATTGACTTATTTTTGCATTATCATTATGTAGAAACAGAAATAACATCGAATTACAAATGTACCTTCAGCTTGAAGGAGATGAAAGTACAAGCGTGACGCAAAAGCGAATGTTAAAATCAGCGTGAACAGTACGGGGGTACTGTTCACCTATTTATAGGCGTGGGACGCAGCCCATACAAAATTACATTCATGCCCTTTACATTTGATAATAATTCTATAGTAATCTATCGAGGTCTGAATAGCCTTTTCATCTTTAAGTCGGTTTCATTTTCTGCTACCATGCCGAAGCTTTCCTGTTCACATCTTCGGCGCTGTATGAACCTTCGTATTATTCTGGTCTTCTCCTGCTGTGATACCGACTTGAGTCCGAAGATACCTGCTCACGCATTATACTCCAGAAATATTGTTAAATCCTGTTTTTGAGGACCTTCGTAAGCCGAAGGCCCCCAACAGGAACGCAGCGTAAGTTTGCCGAAGCTACAAAAAAGTCATTCCTAGGGGAGCGCAGTGTAAGTTTTCTGCTCAAAAGTCATTCCAAAGGGAATGCAGAGCCAAATACCGCCGAAATATAAGGCGAAGCGCGAAAAGTCAACATGAATACCGCCGAAATAAAAGGCAAAGAAGTTCAAAAGACGTTTCTAAGGGAATGCAGAACTTACAGCGAAAGTCAGCGCTGTTACACCGAAAAATAACCGGTGAAGCCGAAAAATAAGCGACGAAGAGATTGTGTATTCCACTATGGGGGTGTGAGTGTGTGTCTTCGGCATAAACACCATTTCGCATAGCATAACATCATTACATCATTTCGCATAACATAACATCATACATCATATTGCATCAATGTCACAAGAAGGGGATGCAATATTGATCTTCGGAGAATGCTTCGAAAAAGTGAAATTGTGCCAAGGCACAAAATATGTTTTGAAGAAAGTACAGCTTCATCAGCTCTGATGTGGAGGAAGAAATCTATTGTTTACGAAGCAATAATGTTTTTATGACGCTTGGAGGATTTTTTACGAAGCATGAAAGCTCTTCTTTACGAAGCATGAAAAGAAGGGAATGTGTTTTTTTCACCGAAAGCTCAAAAACGATATGTACATAAAAGTTTCATGCATCGCAAAGAACTGAATTACAAACCATTCATATATTACATTCAAACCTATAAGCACCAAATATTACAAACACAGTTCAACAAATGTTACATTAATTTTCTAGAAATGTTTTTACAAATAGCTATTCTTCTTCCTTCAGGACTTTTTCTGCAGCTTCGGTCAGTAATTTGGTGACAACTTCGTCTATAATAGCTTCAGCCATGTTAATAATTTCTATTGCCTCCTTTGTCTCTGGGTCAGCCAATGGGTCAAATGGCTCTGGGGGAGGAGATAGTTCAGCTGCGGTAGAAAACATGAATTAGTTCGGAGTCACAAAAATAAACAACAAAGTTAAAAGCCACACCTATTCGCCTTTCGAGTTCCGCAGTTTTTTCAGCTGCTTTTGTTGCTTCTCTAGTGTCATGAGTATCTTTTTCGCTTTTATTTATTATTTCGTGAGCCATCCCTCGGCCGCCATTTTCCCAGATGTCAGTGAAAATTTTTCCGCCTATTAAGCTTGCTTCGGCCGAGGGGTCCTTCGTATCATCAATGGAGAAGGCAACTTTGGCCTGAGCCAAGGTTCTAACATGTTCGCAACCTGACTTTTCCAAAATAGTTGCAACTCCCCTCGCACCGGAGAACGCGCATACATCCACGCGGTCACTTAGAATTTCTTCAAAGGCTTCGGCCTCCCCACTTAACCATTCAATAACGCCTTCGGGGTCGCCTTGTATGAAGTTTTCTTCGGAAGAATAGGCGCCCACGTTGGCAAAACTGGTTTTTATTTTCTTCACACAGTCTATAGATTTTTCAAAGCATCTTTCCTTGGATATGCGAAGTTCTTCAACGTTTTTCTCTAAATGATTTGTCCACTGTTCGCTAATTCCTCGTTTAGCTTCTGCGACTACGCATTTCTCTTTAGCTTCAGCTAGTTGCTTTCGAAGGTCTTCAATCTCAATTTTTTGGGCTTCAGATTGGGTTTTGAAGCTAGCTTCATCTTTTTTTACTTTATCCACCAATGAAAGAACAATTTTATCTTTTTCCGTGGCTTCGTTTCTCAGCCTGATAACCTCTGATCGAAGGTTGTTAAGAGCAATAGTGCAGCTCTCATCTTCAGCATTCTTTTGCGCCCTTAAGGCGTTGCTAAGTATTAAGCCCTACATGAAAGAATGAATCGATTAGTATAAGAACAAAAGACTAATTCAAAATTCATAAATTTCCAAATTCACAATTTTCATACCTTCAGACTGTTGTATGCAAGGCTATCCGCAAGATCGTCCTTCGTCATCGCACAAAGGCCAGCTTCGAGCTTCGGAAAGCCCATACTTCTGGCCATCTCCCGGCAGACGGATATTTCTTTGTTGTCTGGGAGGCAATACAAGAAGTCATCTTCGTCTGTACCATTAAACACTAGGGCCCCTTTCGGATACTTCAGTTCTTGGGCATAGTGTTTGGCTTCAAAAATTTCTTCTTCAGATAGTCTTTTTCCCGAAGCATGTCGAATGATATAATCAGGATCTTCGGAGGATGCTTCGGGAGCAGGGGTTTCGACTTCTTTGCCCATATTCCTCTCAAAAGCTATATCAGTAATTGGAGGTACTTCTTCGGCCCCTGCGGCAAGCTTCGTCTCAGCAGGCACTCTGGGTTCGGGTTCGGTCCTAGCCTCAATTGCTGCTGTTTCGTCCTTTATCTGCCTAATATCAGCTTCAGCCCGCGCCTCTGAAACCTTCTTCATGGGAGAGGGGCGTTTGGAGTCTATTGTTTCCAAAATGTCTAAAACATTTACCATCCTTTTCCTTCTAGGGGTCATTACAGAATTTTTTTCTGCCTTCAGTATTGTTGCTTCTGCTGAAGGATTTAGAATCTCGAGCATCTTTGCTGCTTCTTCAGTTTTTGACCTTTCAGTCTCGCCTTCGTCAATCCTTGTTTCAATAAGCTTAGTCGAAGGCGCCTTCGGTATGGTAGCCGGTTCTTCAGCCTTCTGTACAGGAGGAGTAGGCTCCTTTGGTGCAGCAGCTGAAGAAGTTTCCCCGCCAAATTCAGGCACTGTGGCCGGTTCAATGTAGCGCGGTCGGTGGGTAAGGACCTTCAGTTTTTCCTCTTCGGTGCAGGCTCGCTTGGAGCAGCTGAAGCAGCGACTTTTCCAGAAGTTGTACCCTTTCTTTTCTGCCCCCGTGGCGGGTAGCGGTAGTCAGGGTACACAAATCTAATAGCATCAAAAACTCTATTTAGCCTTTTCTTTTTTCGGCTCCCGAAGGCTGCAGATAATGCATTATCTTCAGACTTGGAGTATGCTCCAAGTAGCTCATCACTAGTACTTTCAACACACTTCAACCAGTCATCATCTGGTTCGACAAACTGGTCTCCAAATCTGAAGGTATATTTTAGTCAAACCAGACCACCTTCGTTAGTGTTAGGGATGGTTTCCTTCGGCATTTCCCAACTGTCTATCAGTGGCCATATCTTATAGGCTACATGTTCTTGAATTAAGTCTCTTGTCCCAATGAAAGAGCAAACTGTGCTGAAGGCCCTTCGGCATGCTTCGGTTGTTTCATCAATTTCTACCTTCGGCTTCCGAAGGCCAAAGCGGGACCAAATGGGGCGCATGATGATCTCTGTAATGTCTTCTCTCGCCTTTAAATCATTCTTCACATAGAACCATTCTTTCATCCAGTCTCCGGGCCATCTTTTCCGAAATGTCGACACCGGGTAACTTGCGCCGGAGCGAGAAACGAAACTGTAGCAACCAAAATTGTTATGATACTGTTCTTTACCCCAGGGCTTCGTCTCATACAAAAGTTCACTATACCACAACACCAAATTAGTGTCTGACGACCGTCGCTATAAATAGCGAATTAGCATGAAATTGTTAGTCGGTATACGTAGCCACAGATGGTGAGTCGGCATATGTCTAAATTTCAACTGAGTGTTAGTCGTTATATTTATATGTGAATAGTGTCGCGTTGTCAGTCGGCAATTCATACATGTAGCATCGCGCTGTCAGTCGCCATAAAAAAACATGTGCAATTTATCGGGCCTGCTGGAGTGCAAAGCCCAAAACCCTATCTTCCTTCCCGAGCCGCCGCCGCCCAAACCATCCAGCCGCCGCGCGCCACCAACCGCCGTCACCAGGCGAGCTCCCTAGCCGGCCGGCCGCCAACCGCGTGCCGTCTCCTCCCCAGTCGCGTGCTGTCGTCTCCTCCGATCCGCCAACCGCGCGCGCAGTCCGCCATGTCACGTTCCTAGCCACGCGCGTAGTCTGCTGTCTCCTCCCCAGCCGCGCGCGCAGTCCGCCGTCTCCTCCCCAGCCGCGCTCGTAGTTCGCCGTATTGCACATCACAGCCCACAGGTCTACAACAACCTGCAGCTCCACCGTGGCGTGTTCTCCGTCGATCAGAACCTCTACAGGGACGGCTCTACGCGCTGGATGGTCGACCAGCTGGCCAAGGTTATCGTTAAACTCAGCGAGGTCAACGTGCTCACTGGCGTGCAGGGGGAGATTCGAAAGGTACTTATGCAGCAGGTTTAACTAACCAGCACACCCGTACCTCCATTGTTGGCTCTCTTCTACTACATTTATTAATTTCCTCTTGCTATGATTTGGTTTGGTCAACTTTGAATTTCAATTCATTCCCTTTTATATATATCATTTGAATGACCAAGCTCTTTGAGTAGTAATGAACAAACTGTTTTTTCCTCATCACTCCCGATCAGATGTCCAAGGTTACGAACTCTGACCATCTTCTCTTCTTTATATACTACTCCGTACATGAATACTCCATGGTATTTGACATGCACATAAACTCTAGTTGAGCAATGAGGACGAGAAACATTAAAAAGAACACACATACATGTCAAACCAATCGAATGAGACTATGGTCAGCACAACAAAATCTGGAGACCCTGATAGAAATAATTAGGGTGTTGCCTAAAGAATGTTCAGAAGCACAAACATCAGATGGGCAATGTAAACATTTCAAGTTCGGTTCACACAGCGCAGTTTCGTATTCCAAACGTGAGCAAGGGCCTCTGTAAAGAAAATGGCCATTAACATAATTCCAGTTTATGGCGACCAAAAATCAACGGTAACTAACAATCATCTAGAAGCTGAATTCACGAACATTCAAATGGCATACAACAAAGTGGGGGCAAGATAAGTTCATGTCGTTGGAGCATTCCCAGGTAAGTCCAAAATTTTCATGGTAAAATTCATTCAACTACAGCTAACAAGTCTGACTCACGGCAGAAGCAGTGCTTCTCATCATCGGTACCAAGGTCCACCTACAACACTCTTTGCTAGGAGGAGTTGCTCTAGGAAAGCAATATTGTGAGGTTGTTGTGAATGTTGTGCTGAAAAGGGATGCCCTTCTACCTCGCCCATATGGTTATTTGGAGGAGATGGGTGATGTTGATCGGATGTCGATCGCATGGCCGTACAAGAGAGTAATAAGTTATCTCTTTGTTGTTTTTTCATATATGGTGATTGCATATTTTCTAACTAATGGTTTCTATGATTATATAGCTAAAGGTGAGCAAGACATCAAAATCATCTCAGAGTGCTACAGGTATATATATGATTGACATCAAAAGCATCCTTACTTTACTAGGTACTCTAATTCATTAGAATAATGCCTTTTTGAGCCAGTCTAGATAACAAATTATCATCTTTTGGTTTTGTCATGGTAAGCATCCATATTTATATTATATATATATATATATATATATATATATATATATATATATATATATATATATATATAAATATATATATATAAATATATATATATATCCTATGGATTTAGCACCAGCTAAATACATCTCTTTTTCCTACTAGCTGGACAACATACATTTCAACGTAGATATTAACTAAATGAAAGCTTTTACAGCCTAGTGGTCACTATATTTTGGTCGAGTGAGTTCAATTTTTCCTCCTCTAGTATTAATGAATTTAATTGCAAGGGCAGGGTGGGGAAAAATGAGTTTTAATTAATGGAACATTAACAGACTATGATTACGAAAGTGTCTACTGATCAACATAGCACGGACCCTAGCAAGGACACTTGAGTAGCTGCTCTCTAAAATTCATGTAGCTCAATAAGCAGCAGCAAGGTGTTGTGATCATGCAGTTCTGTTGCGTTCAACTATTGTATATTTAGCTTAATCATGGAGCAATGGTGGTATCTATTCTATAGTTTATTTTGGAATGGATTTCTAAGTAGTCTACTAATGATTTCGGTTTTAATTTTGTCAGGAGGGAGGTCCTAGAGGTAGTAAGTCACTTGTTTACTCCATGATGACAATAGCAAGCAGATCGCGGTGGTGCCTATGGATGCTACAACAAGAAAGATCAAAAGTTCTTTTGGATGGATGCAGCTAGATATTTTGTTTTGTATTTTCTCCAAAAGAGAAATTTGCAAGTGAACTTTAAATTGTGAAACCAACATGTGGTTGTACTAGCTCGTATCTCTGAGCTTTCACAAGCCAAACTTAGTGTTGTTGCTGCTTATTTTGATCTTTATTACAACAAAAGCAAACTTGTGAACTTTATGTATGAATGCAGTACAATTGTTATTGTCATGAATGAAAACATGAGCTATGTCAACATGATCTATGTATGAATGTAGTATAATTGCTATGTATAAATGCAGTATAAAAGGGAATTAGGCTTACATCTATTTCCTAAATGATTTTGGTGGTTGAATTGCCCAACACAAATAATTGGACTAACTAGTTTGCTCTAGTCTATAAGTCCTACAGGTGTCAAAGGTTCACAATAAGCCAATAAAAAGACCAAGAAAAGGGTTCAAACAAAGAGAGCAAGAGACAACCGAAGTGTGCCCTGGACTGGCGCACCGGACTGTCCGGTGCACTAGGGGACTTCAAGCTGAACTCAACACCTTCGGGAATTCTCAGAGGCGCTCCGCTATAATTCACCGGACTGTCCGGTGTACCACCGGACAGTGTCCGGTGCACCAAGGGAGAGCAACTCTGAACTCGCCAGCTTCGGGAATTCGCTCCGCTATAATTCACCGGACTGTCCGGTGTGACAGCGGAGCAATGGCTACTTCGCGCCCAACGGTCGACTGCAACGCATTAAATGTGCGCCTACGCGCGCAGAAGAGCAGTGCACGCGCGGGTGGCACACCGAACAATCTATAGGACTTGTCCGGTGCACCACCGGACAGCCAGGCGGGCCCACAAGTCAGAGCTCCAACGGTCGGAACCCAACGGCCAGGTGACGTGGCTGGCACACCGGACAGTGTCCGGTGCGCCATGCGACAGCAGCCTCCACCAAACGGCTAGTTTGGTGGTTGGGGCTATGAATACCCCAACCACCCCCACATTCAAGTCATCCAAGTTTTCCACCTTCCAACTACATACAAGAGCTAAGCATTCAATACAAGACACACCAAAGTGATCAAATCCTCTCCCAATTCCACACAAGGCTTTAGTGATTAGTGAGAGAGATTTGTTGTGTTCTTTTGAGCTCTTGCGCTTGGATTCCTTCCTTCTTTCATTCTTTCTTGCGAACAACTCAATTGTAATCAAGGCAAGAGACACCAATTGTGTGGTGGTCCTTGCGGGGAAGTTTTGTTCCCGTTTGATTGAGAAGAGAAGCTCACTCGGTCCGAGGGACCGTTTGAGAGAGGGAAAGGGTTGAAAGAGACCCGGTCTTTGTGACCACCTCAATGGGGAGTAGGTTTGTGAGAACCGAACCTCGGTAAAACAAATCCGCGTGTCACACTCTTTATTCGCTTGCGATTTGTTTTGCACCCTCTCTCTCGGACTCGTTTATATTTCTAACGCGAACCCGGCTTGTAGTTGTGATTAAGTTTGTAAATTTCAGATTCGCCCTATTCACCCCCCCTCTAAGCGACTTTCACAGTACAATTTTTATCTGATGTTGATGATAATTGGAAACTGCTAGTAATATATTTTTGTAGGCTCATATAGCCGTAGTGTTTGATTGTTAGTCGGTAAAAATACATATATCGCATCAGACAGTGTGTCGGTATAAGTTCTAACAGACTGTCCGTCGGGATAAATATGTTAGTCGATATATCTTTTTAATGTATAACCGTCCATCGGTATAAACATGTATGTCGCTATACGTTTATGCCGACGCCACTTACAGCGTCAGAAAGTGTTAGTCGGTATAACTCTATAACGACTGATAGTACGTTCCTATAACAGTTTATACCGACTGTAAGTAAGTTGTTATAACTAGGTTGTGGTATAGTGTCATGCATACTGCAAAAACATTTTGCACTTGCCTCCAGACCTTGACTTCTCACAGCCCAGACGAAGATCCCCATTCTAATAATTGCTTCGGGAGTAATCTAGTGAAGGAAAATCTGATATGTCTTCAAAACTTCAACAACAAATTTGCTCAACGGGAACCGAAGTCCAGCTTTGAAGAAGCTTCGGTAGATCACGACTTCATTTTCTTCAGGAACAGGAACAGTCCTGTCTCCGTTGTCAGCCCTCACAATAGACATATCTCGAAAATACCTTCCTCTCATATTATCAAGATGACTCTGTTTGATACTTGATTTCCCGAAGACTGCATGACTTGGTCGCCAGGGCCGATCTTCAGAGTCTTCGCCTCCACTTTCCGCATCATAACTGTCGCCGTCATCAGTATCTTCAGATAAGCCTTCTAGAATCTCCTTAGTAATCTTTTCTGTATTTGTCTTTGCTATTGATTCAACAAATTCAGCAGTTTTCTCCTCAAGGAGCTTCTCCTCTTCGCTCAGCTTCGTCTCAGCAACAACTTTTTTGTCTTGAGACATCTCTTCTTCGGAAATGGTGAAAATGTGTCCTTAAAGCTGAAGCTTAGAAAGTCCAAGAAACTAAGCAAGCGCTGGTAAGCAAGGACTAAAAAATTGAGCAAACAAAGTAGGCGGCAAGTAGCGTACCAAATGTGCTCGGGGTGAGTTCTTATTTATACGCCCAGTGCACTCCAAATTGGAGGGCCCCGTCTGTCATTGATTGTTGCTATTCTAGCAAAGGGAAGGTGTTTTTTCGGACCTTCGGCTTAGGGCCTTCGTCCATATCGCAATCTGAATTCGTTATTCTAACAAATTAATATTGCGAGGGGCTACTGTTGGGGGCCTTCGTCTTCCGAAGGTCCTCAAAAACATGATTTAACAATGTTTCTGGAGTGTAATACATAAACAGGTACCTTCGGACTCGGATCAGAACCATAGTGTGAGAAGCACAAAGAATACGAAGGTTGACGCAGCGCCGAAGCTATGTGCAAGGGAGCTTCGGCATGATAGCAGAAAAGGGAACCGACTTAAAAGAGAAAAAGACTATTTAGACCTCGATAGATCACTATAGAGTCATTAGCAAATGTAAAGGGCATGGGTGTAATTTTACATGGGCTGCGTCCCGTGCCTATAAATAGATGAACAGTGCTCCCGTACTGTTCACGCTGACTCGACATTTGCTTTTGCGTCACGCTTGTACCTTTGTCTTCTGTCAAGCCGAAGGTATCAAATATAATCTAATATTGCCTTTATATTTAATTATGATTATATAATAAAAATATATGATAATGTTATATGATAGTTCATATTGTTCCTTATGCTTTACATGTCCCCTTCGTCGTTAATACGTTTACATATATGTTTGCTGAGATGATGAAGGTATGTCTTTCATGACCTTCGTCCGAAAATCATTATATCCTTAGGGAAATAATGCTTCGAGGGACGAAGGACTTTTACCTTAAACATTTTATGTTGCCTTGTTCTTGATTCATAGCATTTGAGAAGAAGTCTCCAACAGTACATTTAGGTAATAACTGGGTTTATTACTAAAATTTGGCTCTACTATTAGTAACAAATACTTGACTAACTAAAAACAACTGTTTAACCTCAACTCCACATACAACTAGTCCACTTTAGCCAAACGGGACATTTGCTAAGTACGTTGATGTGTACTCACCCTTGTTTTAAAAACCACCCCACACTAGGTTGTCCCCACTGTATTCAGTGCTCAGGAGGAGATGTTGGCAACATGGAGGATTTTGAGAAGTTTCAGGACTATGATAAGTTTTAGTTATGTTAGTGGCAAACTCACTGTCAGCTGTCTGTGAAGAACTTATCTGCTACGTTTCGTGTTCCGTACTTTGACAATATTAATGACTATGTTATAGACTCTGTAGATGTCTTGGACTTACATTTTCGCTATTTACTTTGAGCAATGTGTGATGATGTCCAATTATGTAATCTTCATGTACGTGAGTTTCTGATCCTGGCACGTATATGATTCGCATTCGGTTTGCCTTCCAAAACCGGGTGTGACACATATAATACAAGTCTTCTATTTTACACGATTTGGCGCCAGCAGCATAAGAACATCCCCATTAATAAGCATAATTAGACGCATAGAACCTATTTCAACATTATAGATAGATTATAGTTTTAAATAGTTGGCGGGACACTTCACGGTGCAAGTAGACACATGATGGGTCCGTCACTTTTTATATTGCCAAAATCTTTGGCATCCCAACCACGCTGCGCTCGCCCAACTCGCGGCTCTCGCTCAGCAGCGGGCCACCCATGGAGCCGACGGTGCACGACGTCCTGGCGTTCCATCGCGTGGACCGCGCTGCCTACGAGCACCTGCTCTCCCTGGGCGCCGGGCGCCACTCATCCCGCGACGCCGTTGCGCTCCTCATGTGGTTCCATGGCAAAGCCGGCTTGGACGCCGT
Organism: Zea mays; assembly: GCF_902167145.1. Taxonomy (NCBI): domain Eukaryota; kingdom Viridiplantae; phylum Streptophyta; class Magnoliopsida; order Poales; family Poaceae; genus Zea; species Zea mays. The sequence continues at coordinate 108,592,225 of NC_050105.1, read as the reverse complement.
CTCCCACGTGCGCGCTCTGGTCCGCACCCAGGCTGCCGCCGCCCAGCTGGTCGAGGAGGCCCGCGCCGTCCTCCTCCACGGCGCCGACGCGGAGACGACGACGCTCCTCTCTTTGGCGTGTGGCGAGGACGACGACGCCCGCGTGCGGCGGTTCCTGGCGTCTTGCGGCACGGCCGATGCCCCGAGGCGCGGCGTGGCGGACGTCCTCGGCGGCGTCGGAGCGCTCGTGTTCGACGACCGGCTACACGCGATCCTGCGGCGGTACGAGGCGGGCGGCAGAGATGGCGGCGCGCTCCCGGGGGAACTGGCTGCGCCGTATCGTCGCCGCGTGGCGGCGGAGGTGCAGGAGGAGGACGGCCGGTCGCTGTTCATCACGTTCTCCAAAGGGTTCCCATTAACGCGCGTGGAGGTCGAGGAGTTCTTCACTGAGTACGTAGCAACTACTACTAGTCTCTATACATGCATGCGACAATTATTGATCTTTGACTGATTAGTTGGGACTTGGGAGTCATGTAATCGTGTGCATTATGAATTGATTTCGATGTTTTTCAAAAATGAATTTACTCAACATTCTTTACTCTGACATTCTACTGCTAATTTGTGTTTATTAATCTTGGCATGCAACCCTGAACTAGAAGAGCATTCGTACACGTTTTACCGTACGGTCTAGACTGTCTAGACTGACACACACTACTGCTACTGTCTACTCTTACATGCATGCATACAGTATTGCTGCAAATAAATATAAAAGCTTAATTAATACGTGATTAACAATGTTATATATGAATATTGAATGCATATCGACTACAGGAGGTGGGGCGGCGACTGCGTGGCAAGAGTGATGATGGAGAAGACGCCGGCGGGGGAGCCGCCGACGTACGGGCGCATCGTGTTCCGGCGCGCGGCGACTGCGGCGGCGGTGCTGGCCGGGCGACCGCTGGTGAAGCTGGTGGTGAACGGGCGCCACCTGTGGGCGCGCATGTACGTTCCCCGCTCGGCCTCCGGCCGCCGCCAAAGATTTTGTGATGCGTGTGTATAATAATATGGACCGTGTTAACAATCACAAAACCTGAATAAAAATCTACCACAGCAAAACCTGAAAACACACCTTGGACTTCTCATGAAACTACATTGGATGAACCGAACATCACATCATCTCAGCAACCGCATTCGAATCTAACAGCTTGTTCGCTGCGGCTTGCTGCGGCTGCAATCCGGCTGCGGCTGCGGCTTCTACAGTATTTTTCTCTCTATGGATTGCAGCTGCAGCAATCCAAACAGCTGCAACAGTGTCGGCTTGTAGCCAGCCGAACACGCCCTAAAAAAAATCATCAGTTTGAAATTCAGAAGAAGTTCAGGATCACTAGTCACCTCAGCTGATCTACAGCCATGGAGTACACAGGAAACGTATTCTGTAAGAGTCAAGAAACAGCTATCTCCAGTCACAATTCTATTGGTTCTCTTCTATCTAGATCTACTACACCCATTCAGGCAATGGTCAGTCCTCCCTGTACCTGTACGTATTGGGGAAGGAGCACCTCTTCTGCAGCCATGAGGCGATGATCTTGGCATCTTCCCAGTTCTGCTTTCTCAACGCACGCTCGTCTGCAGAACTGTCGGAGGACGTGGAAGACATCGCAGCGTCTGACGATGTAGAAGAGCTCTCACCCCAAGCACTCTTCGAGGCCGTCATGGAACAACCGGCGTCGTGCTTGTCTTCTCCATTCATTAAAACGAAAGTTTTCCAAAGGAGCACACTCGTCTTCTGGCACAAGTCGTCGTCCTTAATCGATTCGAGCTTCAAGTAGGCCTCCCCGAAGGCGACAGAAGAGCCGGAAATCCGCAGCAGGATGTCCTGGGCCTCCTCCACCAGCCCGTCGCTCCGCAGCGCGGATATGGCGGCGTCCACCACTCCCTCCTTCAGGAACTTGCTCTGGTTCTCCTGGGCCTCGCAGAGGCTGCCAATAACCTTCGCCGCGGTCTTCTTGGCGCCTTTGTCTCCGACGTAGAGCAGCTCGACCAGCGGGGCGAAGCCTCCGAGCTCGCCGATCTTGATCTTGTTGTAGTGGTCGTCGGCCAGCAGCCCGAGGATGCGAGCACACCTCGCTCGCATGGGCGCTGGACCCAGCAATGTCCTTGCGATCAGCACGGGCAAGGCGTACTGGTCGTCCCCGAACACCGCCTTGTTGGGCCCGTAGGAAGCCGCTTTCTCCAAGATCCTCAGGATGACGTCCTCCAGTTCGGGGTCAGGGTCCAGGCAGGTCTCCGGCAGGACGGTGACGAGCTTCGCGATCGTCCCGGGGCGGCAGCCGATCAGGTGTACGACTGCGCTCTCCTTGTCGGCGAGGACCTTGTGGAGCAGAAAAAGCGACTTCCGGACCTCTTTGGAGCTTCCGGGGGAGTGAGGCATTAGGGTGGCTTGCCCGATCAGGACTTGCAACTCGTTGGAAATGTGAGGTGGATTGGTGGCTGCCGTCGTCACGCATGCAATCTTATTTTCTGCACGCCAATGCTCGATGCAGAGCTTGATGAAGACGTTGGGGATGAACATGGTGTACGGGACAAGCTCGCCAGTGACGGGACAGATGCGCCCGTTCTTCTTCTGCCATTTCTCCAGAGCTGAGCGATCAACTGTCTGCAGCCACAGCCACGGAAGAGTCTGCTATCAGTATCTAACTGATTAAAACACATAGCCTCAACAATTTCAGACAGCAGATTTTTCAGATTGGCACATTGCAAGAGACCCAACATTAAGAAACTTGTTTGCAGATTGGCACATTTCTGTCATCCAACACTAAGAAACATGTTTGCAGAAATATATAATTCAAGAACAAGCGTACCAGGACCGCCACGAGAACAGAGCCGATGAAAGATTCATCGCACCTTTCCGGAGGCGATGACGACGGGGTTCTCCATGACCTTGTTGGAGATGGGGCAGATGAAGAACTCCGGCACGCCCACTGGGCCGATCCAGCGCTTCCTGGCGTCGGCGCCGTGGTGGAGCTCGACGTCCGACGCGTTCTCCAGGGCCCGGAACGCGCACTCGAAGAGGTCGATATGCGGTGGCGGGCTGTTCTCGTCGCAGCAGAGGCCCGTGAACCACTCGAGCTCGGAGACCGCCTCCACCGTCCGCATCCACCGCTCCAGCCCCGCGAGGTCGAGCAGCCGCCGGTTGACGAGGAGCTCAGTCTTGATCGCTTCGGTCCTGGGCCCGGTGTTGGCGCCCATGGTTGCGTCCAGAAGCTCGGCCGCGGCCTTGCCCGTCCTCGCCTCATCGGAGCCGACGAAGGCGTCAATAACCTCCGCCCCATCGACGACCAGCGGAGCCACGAGCTCCTGGAACGAGAAAGCGACGGAGCTCTGGTCCACCTGCGGCTCCTCCTCGTCCGCCCCACCTCCCTCTCCTCCTCCGGGACCAGAGTCGCCCGTGTCGGCGCCATCCCACGATTCGAGAGTGGGAAACCCCTCCCTCATCTTGGCGATGATCTCCTTGACGCCGGTGCCATCCACACCGTCGCTCGCGGGAGCATCGGCGCCGGACCTTCTTGGCGTTGGAGATCGCCGGATCGTCCGCACAGAGCTGCCCATCCTCGTCGCCATTATTGTGACGCGGCGCGGCGAGGGCGACCTCAACCCTGAGGAGGCCGCCAGACCGCCGCGGTGAGGAGAAGGCGACCTCGATCCCGGTGATCGCGGGGGAGGCAAGGGTCGACCGCCTGGAGGAGAACGCGGCCTCGCCGTCCGCCTGCGCAGCGTGGACTCCTCCTCGTCGATCCCCTCCTCAGACCAGTCCATGGGCGGCGATGCTGCTGGCGTTCTTGGCCTCTTCCTGGGAGGGGTAGAGGAGTTTTGGGAATTGGGTGTACGGCTTTTGGCGGCAAGGTGGGCGCCGGGCGGAGACGAATTCAGCCCAGGGCCAGGCGCAGTTTGGGGAGATATAGGGCCTACTTAGATCCGCTTCGTGCCGGATTTTGGTATTTTTAGAATCGACTTATGCTTACCGTAGTGTTTATTTTGAAAAATCAATCTATTCTAGATGAAGTGGTCCATTATGAGGTGATTTTATAAATTTGGTGTAATAAGCTTATTTCTTATATTATTACTAATTATTAGCCTACGAGGAATAAAATAATGATAGATCAACTCATATTATTTAACAAACCAAACAAAAAATTGAAGAGTGAGAACATGATGGACCTCGTTCCTCAAACTAAACACGCTACAGATATTTCACTTTTGTTTGTTTGTGTGAAATCATTTTTAATTATTTAAGTTAATGTGAATGTAGAATATATCGAGTCATCAGGATGAGAAGAAACTCCTACGGATCATTCAACTTCCTCCGCATCTAAGTCCAAAGATATTCAGATTCTTGTGACACCTCGATTTTCTAAAAATCCAAATTATTAAAAAAGTATTTTAGAAAAAAAGTTGTACCAAACAGGCGAGGCGACATAGAGATGAAAACATATATCCGAATAGTTAGAACAAATATAATATTTTAAACTAGGTATATATGAAATTTGATGCTAATATTTTCTTATGTTATAAAACATATTATAAATAAGAATAGAATTTTGCTTATTTTTATCCATTATTTGCTCCCTACAACAACAAAAAATGAAAAAAATATATGCATATGTTTCTGATTGTATCCCGATTTTATATCTATCATTTAAGAATATATATATGATAAATTTAAGGTTTATCTTTTATAAATATTTATAAGTTTAATGATAATAAACAATAATATGAATTCACATAGCTGATTCTATTTCTATTTATATACAATAAAAAACAAAAAATAGTATCCAAATAATTATCCATCTTCATTCTGCCAATACAACATCGATAGCCTCTCACGCTATTCTTTATGTTTCTTTTTTATATCTATTTTCCTCTCCTATATCTTTTATTCTTCTCTAACAATATTATCTATATCTCATCTTCTATATATCAAATACTCAGTTATGAACTTATTTTGCTGCAGATTTCTATACATATATTTTTTGTCACACTCTCAAACATCTTATACATATTTTAGTTTTCCTTTTGTTTTCATCTCCCTTCGGCAACTCGATCTTAAAATTATGACCTCATCATTGACGACGGATTCAACCTAGTGAACTATGTTGGCCTTTTGATTTGCCATCGTAATTGTTTATTGGTTTTTTTACCTATGCACGTGGAGTTATATTAACAAATTTTTAATCTCTAGCTGACTAGTTGTGGCAATTGTGTATCACCAGCGGTTGACGCATGCACTCTCTTAATCTATCTTTATTGCGGAGTGGAAAAAAGGCACCAAAATAAAAAAAATCGTCGGTTTTTTGTTTAGGGAATTGGTAAATAATTGCCAAACATAGAGAGGAAATGAGGTTAGATGAGAAGTAGCTAAATTTAGAAAGTTGTTTACAATCAAATTGTGATTGGTAAAATGACAAGTTCTAAGGATAATTATAAGTCATCAAGACATGTTAAAAGACGATTGAAGTCTATCAGAAAGTTGAGAAACTCGGGAGTTATGAGTGTGACTTATATTTCAATAGATAAAAATCTGGTAGATCCTTTTACGAAGGGACTGTCACGTAATGTGATAGAAATCACATCGAGAGAGATGAGTATGAGACCCATATAAGTTGCCGTGGTGGAAACCCAGTCTATGTGATCGGAGATCCCATGAATTAGGTCATGGGAAGAACAAACCATTGGTAAACCGAGGAGAGTAACTTTTGACCCTCTCTAAGTAAAGATACAATACTCTCAAACGTTGTAAGGTAAGTTGGCTTTGAGCCTTATGTGTTCTATTGGCTTTTCTTAGTAAAGATGTTGTCCTGTAGAACATTCTTGAAAGAACACACCTATATGAGCTCGATTATCTAACGCCGCAGTCTATGAGATATGAGTGATCTCTAGTAAACTCATGAAAAGACCTTGGAGTACGACATATATGCTCCACTCGAGAAGGGGACTACTGGTAGCCAGGTGCTGGTTATGGCTTTGAGTGCAACCCATTCACACAAAACCTGCAATTCAATGCATAGTTTATTGTCCAAGTTGTAGGTTAGTATACCTTGGAGTTCTAGGTGGAAGTTCAACTTAACAGTCTCTATTGAAACACTAGTATGTTATACAGTAGTGAATAGTGACAAAACTATATATAGACATTTGAGATTTGGTGAGAGATTGTTGGGTTAATTCCCTTGACCTAATTGAGAAATTCAATTAAATCCTAAGAAAATCACAAAAGCCCATGTATGGCAAGGGAGATAGCTAATACTTGGTTGTTAAGCAAATAGTGCTTATTGAGAGCACCTAGAGGGGGGTGAATAGGTGCTCTTGTAAAACTTAAAACTTATTGCTACAAAAACTTGGTTAAGGTTAGTGCAATAGGATCAAGTAGCTGGAGAGGAGAACTTGTGAAACACAGAAACCACAGAGAGAAACAATGCAGTAGACATAGTGGTTTATCCTGTGGTTCGGCCAAGTACAAAACTTGCCTACTCCACGTTGTGGCGTCCCAATGGACGAGAGTTGCACTCAACCCCTCTCAAGTGATCCAATGATCAACTTGAATACCACGATGTTCCTTTTTCTTATTGAAAGTCGCCTAGAGGGGGGTGAATAGGGCGAAACTGAAATTCACAAAGTTAATCACAACTACAAGCCGGGTTAGCGTTAGAAATATAATTGAGTCCGCGAGAGAGAGTGCAAAACAAATCGCAAGCGAATAAAGAGTGTGACACGCGGATTTGTTTTACCGAGGTTCGGTTCTCGCAAACCTACTCCTCGTTGAGGTGATCACAAAGACCGGGTCTCTTTCAACCCTTTCCCTCTCTCAAACGGTCCCTCGGACCGAGTGAGTTTTCTCTTCTCAAATCAACCGGGAACAAAACTTCCCCGCAAGGATCACCACACAATTGGTGTCTCTTGCCTTGGTTACAATTGAGTATTGATCACAAGAAAGAATGAGAAAGAAGAAAGCGATCCAAGCGCAAGAGCTCAAAAGAACACAACAAATCACTCTCACTTAACACTAAAGCTTTTGTGGAATTGGGAGAGGATTTGATCACTTGGGTGTGTCTTGTATTGAATGCCTAGCTCTTGTAAGTGGTTGGAAGTTGAGAAACTTGGATGACTTGAATGTGGGGTGGTTGGGGGTATTTATAACCCCAACCACCCAACTAGCAGTTTGGTGGAGGCTGTCTGTCGCATGATGCACCGGACAGTCCGGTGCGCCAACCACGTCACCAGGCCGTTGGGTTCCGACCGTTGGAGCTCTGACTTCTGGGCCCGCCTGGATGTCCGGTGGCACACCGGACATGCACTATAGAGTGTCTGGTGCGCCACTTCGCGCGTGCCTGACTTCTGCGCGCTCTGGCGCGCATTTAATGCCTCTGCAGGTGACTGTTGGCGCGAAGTAGTCGTTGCTCCGCTGGCTCACCGGACAGTCCGGTGCACACCGGACATGTCCGGTGAATTATAGCGGAGCGAATTACCGAAGCTGGCGAGTTCCTGAGAAGCCCTTCCTTGGAGCACCGGACACTGTCCGGTGTACACCGGACAGTCCGGTGAATTATAGCGAAGCGCCTCTGGATTTTCCCGAAGGTGAAGAGTTCAGCGTGAAGTTCCCTGGTGCACCGGACACTGTCCGGTGGTGCACCGAACAGTCCGGTGCGCCAGACCAGGGCACACTTCGGTTATCCCTTTGCTCTCCTTGTTGAACCCAATTCTTGGTCTTTTTATTGGCTAAGTGTGAACCTTTGGCACCTGTATAACTTATACACTAGAGCAAACTAGTTAGTATAATTATCTGTGTTGGGCAATTCAACCACCAAAATCAATTAGGAAATAGGTGTAAGTCTAATTCCCTTTCAATCTCCCCCTTTTTGGTGATTGATGCCAACACAAACCAAAGCAAGTATAGAAGTGCATAATTGAACTAGTTTGCATAATGTAAGTGCAAAGGTTGCTTAGAATTGAGCCAATATAAATACTTATAAGATATGCATGTATTGTTTCTTCATTTTTATCATTTTGGACCACGCTTGCACCACATGTTTTGTTTTTGCAAATTCTTTTGTAAATCCTTTTCAAAGTTCTTTTGCAAATAGTCAAAGGTAAATGAATAAGATTTAGCGAAGCATTTTCAAGATTTGAAATTTTCTCCCCCTGTTTCAAATGCCTTTCCTTTGACTAAACAAAACTCCCCTAGATGAAATCATCCTCTTAGTGTTCAAGAGGGTTTTGATATATCAATTTTGAAATACTACTTTCTCCCCCTTTTGAACATAATAAGATACCAATTTGAAATTTCCAATTGAAAATCATTTTTAAAATTAGGTGGTGGTGCGGTCCTTTTGCTTTGGGCTAATAATTTCTCCCCCTTTGGCATGAATCGCCAAAAACGGAGTCATTAGAGCCCTTTAGAATTACCTTCTCCCCCTTTGGTCATAAATAAATGAGTGAAGATTATACCAAAATGGAGAGATGCTCGGAGTGACGGCGAAGGATGAGTTACGGAGTGGAAGCCTTTGTCTTCGCCGAAGACTCCAATTCCCTTTCAATATACCTATGACTTGGTTTGAAATAGACTTGAAAACACATTAGTCATAGCATATGAAAGAGACATGATCAAAGGTATATAAATGAGCTATGTGTGCAAATCAACAAAAGAAGTTCCTAGAATCAAGAATATTTAGCTCATGCCTAAGTTTGTTAAAAGTTTGTTCATCAAGTGGCTTGGTAAAGATATCGGCTAATTGATCTTTAGTATTAATGTATGAAATCTCGATGTCTCCCTTTTGTTGGTGATCCCTTAAAAAGTGATACCGAATGGCTATGTGTTTAGTGCGGCTATGCTCAATGGGATTATCCGCCATGCGGATTGCACTCTCATTATCACATAGAAGAGGAACTTTGGTTAATTTGTAACCATAGTCCCTAAGGGTTTGCCTCATCCAAAGTAGTTGCGCGCAACAATGGCCTGCGGCAATGTACTCGGCTTCGGCGGTAGAAAGAGCTACGGAATTTTGCTTCTTTGAAGCCCAAGACACCAAGGATCTTCCCATGAACTGGCAAGTCCCCGATGTGCTCTTTCTATTAATTTTACACCCTGCCCAATCGGCATCGGAATAACCAATCAAATCAAAAGTGGATCCCCTAGGATACCAAAGCCCAAACTTAGGAGTATAAACTAAATATCTCAAGATTCTTTTAACGGCCGTAAGGTGAGCTTCCTTAGGGTCGGCTTGGAATCTTGCACACATGCATACGGAAAGCATAATATCCGGTCGAGATGCACATAAATAGAGTAAAGAACCTATCATCGACCGGTATACCTTTTGATCGACGGATTTACCTCCCTCGTCGAGGTCGAGATGCCCATTTGTTCCCATGGGTGTCTTGATGGGCTTGGCATCCTTCATCCCAAACTTGCTGAGAATATCTTGAGTATATTTTGTTTGGCTTAGGAAGGTGCCCTCTTGGAGTTGCTTCACTTGAAATCCCAAGAAATACTTCAACTCCCCCATCATAGACATCTCGAACTTTTGTGTCATGATCCTACTAAATTCTTCACATGTAGACTCGTTAGTAGATCCAAATATAATATCATCAACATAAATTTGGCATACAAACAAGTCATTTTCAAGAGTTTTAGTGAAGAGTGTAGGATCGGCCTTTCCGACTTTGAATCCATTAGTGATAAGGAAATCTCTAAGGCATTCATACCATGCTCTTGGGGCTTGCTTGAGCCCATAAAGCGCCTTAGAGAGTTTATAGACATGGTTAGGGTACTCACTATCTTCAAAGCCGGGAGGTTGCTCAACATAGACCTCTTCCTTGATTGGTCCATTGAGGAAGGCGCTTTTCACGTCCATTTGATAGAGCTTGAAGCCATGGTAAGTAGCATAGGCCAATAGTATACGAATTGACTCAAGCCTAGCTACGGGTGCATAGGTTTCACCGAAATCCAAACCTTCGACTTGGGAGTATCCTTTGGCCACAAGTCGGGCTTTGTTCCTTGTCACCACACCATGCTCATCTTGCTTGTTGCGGAAGACCCATTTGGTTCCTACAACATTTTGATTGGGACGTGGAACTAAATGCCATACCTCATTTCTAGTGAAGTTGTTGAGCTCCTCTTGCATTGCCACCACCCAATCCGAATCCTGGAGTGCTTCCTCTATCCTGTGAGGCTCAATAGAGGAAACAAAATAATAATGCTCACAAAAATGTGCAACACAAGATCTAGTGGTTACCCCCTTATGAATGTCGCCGAGGATGGTGTCGACAGGGTGATCTCGTTGGATTGCTTGGTGGACTCTTGGGTGTGGCGGCCTTTGTTCTTCATCCTCCTTGTATTGATTATTTGCATCTCCCCCTTGATCATTGCCTTCATCTTGAGGTGGCTCATCTCTTTGATCTTCTACTTCATCAACTTGAGCCTCATCCTCATTTTGAGTTGGTGGAGATGCTTGCGTGGAGGAGGATGGTTGATCTTGTGCATTTGGAGGCTCTTCGGATTCCTTAGGACACACATCCCCAATGGACATGTTCCTTAGCGCGATGCATGGAGCCTCTTCATCACCTATCTCATCAAGATCAACTTGCTCTACTTGAGAGCCGTTAGTATCATCAAACACAACATCACAAGAAACTTCAACTTGTCCAGAGGACTTGTTAAAGACTCTATATGCCCTTGTGTTTGAATCATATCCTAGTAAAAAGCCTTCTACAGTCTTAGGAGCAAATTTAGATTTTCTAACTCTTTTAACGAGTATAAAGCATTTGCTACCAAAGACTCTAAAATATGAAATATTGGGCTTTTTACTGGTTAGGAGTTCATATGATGTCTTCTTGAGGATTCGGTGTAAATACATCCGGTTGATGGCGTAGCAGGCGGTGTTGACCGCCTCGGCCCAAAACCGATCTGATGTCTTGTACTCATCAAGCATGGTTCTAGCCATGTCCAAAAGAGTTCTATTCTTCCTCTCCACTACACCATTTTGTTGTGGCGTGTAGGGAGAAGAGAACTCATGCTTGATGCCCTCCTCCTCAAGGAAGCCTTCAATTTGAGAGTTCTTGAACTCCGTCCCGTTGTCGCTTCTAATCTTTTTGATCCTTAATCCGAACTCTTTTTGAGCCCGTCTCAAGAATCCCTTTAAGGTTTCTTGGGTATGAGATTTTTCCTGCAAAAAGAATACCCAAGTGAAGCGAGAATAATCATCCACAATAACTAGACAGTACTTACTCCCGCCGATGCTTATGTAAGCGATCGGGTCGAATAGATCCATGTGTAGGAGCTCCAGTGGCCTGTCAGTCGTCATGATGTTCTTATGTGGATGGTGAGCACCAACTTGCTTCCCTGCTTGGCATGCGCTACAAATCTTTTCTTTCTTAAAATGAACATTTGTTAATCCTAAACTGTGTTCTCCCTTTAGAAGCTTATGAAGATTCTTCATCCCAACATGGGCTAGTCGGCGGTGCCAGAGCCAACCCATGTTAGTCTTAGCAATTAAGCATGTGTCCAGTTCAGCTCTATCAAAATCTACCAAGTATAGCTGACCCTCTAACACACCCTTAAATGCTATTGAATCATCACTTCTTCTAAAGACAGTGACACCTACATCAGTAAAAAGACAGTTGTAGCCCATTTTGCATAATTGAGATACAGTAAGCAAATTGTAATCTAATGAATCAACGAGAAAAACATTGGAAATGGAATGGTCAGGAGATATATGTGACACCCCAGGTGTCAGTTTTGTGTTACGCCGGGAGATTTATCCTAATCTCGTACGCTCAGTGAGATTTTCTATTTCTCGATCACGTTTATCTCCATTTATCAAGTTACTTGTGAAGGTTTCACCGATTTCTGATTTTACTCGATCTCCAGCAGGCCAAATTTGGAGCCTGTTAAAAACTTTTATTCTCGACGAATGCAAACTCGATAATCAATCTCAATTTATAAATCTCATCTGAAGCTCATTAAATCAAACTCTCGACGACTGTTATTTGATGTGAGCCCGAGTCTAATTCCTCAAACTATGATCTATGTTCGACTATTTTATCCGGTCCGTATTATCAAACGGGATACTTAGTATGTCGCCCTCTAATTAATTCTTACTCGACTCAGCCTAGTATCTGTGTCTAAACCAAACTCAAAACCCGCATCGACAATGCTTTTTAAAATGTCACGATTCGCCTTCTTCGACTAAAAATCCAAAGCCGATCAAAAGTTTGAGAAAAATATTTGTTTCTAAAATAGTGCGTGAGAAAATTTCAAAGCAGAATCTCCAATGTGTTGCCCTCAAATAAATTCTTATCCGACTCGGCTTAATACCTCTGTGTTCGATCTGAATTCAAAAATCAACATCTGCGAAGATTTTTAAATGTCACAATTTGTCTCTTTCAATCATAGATCCAAAAGCTAGTCAGTCTCAAGTCATTTTGATTTCCTAATCGTACGCGGACGAATTTTCCGAGCGACACTGAAAAATTAAATTCTTGGCCTAACTATTTTTTTCTCTTTCCTCGGACTCTCGTTTGCCAGACGCCGGTTCTCTCTGTTCTCCACATCGGCGAATCCCGCGGGAGATTTTTCTCCCTTTAAATAGTTTACTTAGCCTAGAAGGAACCCCTTGCTTCTCCTCTAAGCAACATATTTTGCTTCTCATCTAAGCAACCTTTGCTTCATTCCTAAGCAACCTTTGCTTCTCTTGTAAGCAACCACTTGCTTCACTCCTAAGCAAGCAAACCAGCCCCTTTTCTCTCCTATAAATCCCACGCCACCTCCCCAACCAGCCACTTCCTCTCCCTCTCTCCACGCCACTCTCCCTACTCCCTTCCTCTCTCTCTCTCTCTCTCTCTCTAGCTCCCCATGCAGCAGCAACCCCCTCCCATGGAGCTGGCGACCAAGCCCTCCCATGCTCCTCCCTCACCTTGGCAGTTCTCCCATGGCGTCTCCCCCTTCTCTACGGCAGCAAGGTGTAGGTGAGCTCCGGGTCAAGAACTTGTGTGCTGAAATTTCAGAATCTTGCACTTTCTTCTAAAATCTATAACTCGAGTTTGGGAGCTCCTAAAATAGTAAGACTTGTTTTGTTAGCTTTCATATGAAATGTCCTACCTATTAGATCTATAATATGACCTGTTTTAGTAGACGTTTTTGTCTGTGCAAATTAAATCTTAAAGAGAGGTTTAGAGAATAAACGAACTTGCTTCTCTCCATAGTTTTCATTATAAAAATCCAAAAATGATCAAACTTGTTTTGTTAGTTAGATGTTGTCATACTACATCTAAGAAAAATATAAAACTTATATGTTGTTCACTGTTTTCTTGGTGTGTTAATTAAAACAAGTTAAATAGAGAAAAGAAGATGTATTTGCTTGTTATTTTTGGATCTGTAGCTCTAGTGCTCCAAATGGGTTGAGATTTTTACAGTAGACTCTTGGTGTGATGTTTGGTGACGGGTAAAAATTTCATGAATTGTTGTGCATGTATGATTAGGTTAGTGATTTAACTTCTTTAATGCACCTTAAGTAGTTCTAAATGATTTAAAAATAATGTATAGATGCAAAAATTGAAAATGGTGTTCCGCTGTTCTTGCATGATACTATAGTAGCCTGAGAAAACTTAATATGGTCATGCACCCACAGAAAATAATTAGTTTTAGATTTAACTTGCTCTCACAAGCTTTATTGCATTAACAATTTGTTATTTTTGTATTAAATAAAATAGAAAACCTGCGCATGTGAAATTTATACATTGGTCATGATTTGTTATTACCTATGTATCATAAAAATCCCAGCCCCAAATTAGATAGTTTCATATGGTGCTAAAATGACACACGTTTTATAATAATAAGAAGAATTAGAGACAAATTAGAAGTAAGCAAACCATGCATGTTGGAATGGTTTATGTCATGCAATAAGAATTGAAATGTAAGACAAATTAGTGATTGTTATATACATATTGTGTCTCGGATTGTGATGATAAAGGGTTAGTCAACTTGTTAGATGACTTGGTTAAACTCATAATCACGGTAAATTGCTTGTTATGGTCTAAATGTGTATGGTTACGGTCGCGGGTAAAAAGTAGTAGTGCTCATGTGATGTCTAATTTAAAACGCAAATTGTTGGGTGATTATCGTGGAGAATGTGTTGTTAATTGGTTGTAGTAATTTTAGTGCACTAAATGACTTGAATAAAATTTGCAAGTCGACTTGTTGGTTCTAATTGATTGTCGTAACTCGAATAAATAGTAAAGCGTTAGAATAATTCAAGTCGCTCGAACGCGGCGATTCGTGAATTCTATAGGAGCTGAAATTTATTGATTGCTGTTTTGGACTGCACACGCTGTTTTTGTCGTGCTGTATGTTTGATGAACTACATTGTGTTTTCCGTAGATATGTGCTATAGAAAAGTGGTAGATAACTTTATTATCTTGCTAGTATTAAAATTTGACAGCCACAGGTCTAACAGTTTAGGAGTTGTGCTTTTTACAAATTCAGTAACTGAATCTGTCCAAATTCTGTACAGATTTCAGAAATTGTATTGTTTGCTCAATTTAATGTTGCAACCTGTTCATGATCATTATATGAAAGTTGTAGAGGCTTTTCTTATCTTGCTTGTGTTAAAATTTCATAACTATAGGCCTGACGGTTTAAGAGTTATGAATTTTACAAACTGCTTGCTGTGTTCTGTCCACCGTCAGAACAGATTTCGAAAACTGTGTTGTTTGATTTAGTTAAACATTGAATCACTTCTTAGTGATTATAAAAGTTATGTAGTGCTTTTGCTGAGCTTTTCAAAAAGTCTTGGATCACTCTTTTTGGTGGTCTGAAGATTAAGTTATGGATGTTTGAAGTCTGAAGACTGAATCTGTCCAATTCTGGACAGCAAAGCCTTCTAGTGTATTTTATCCTTAGTTAACTATTGAGTCACCTTAAGATGTTTATAAGTGATATGTAGACAATTTTATTACCTTTCCAGAAAGTTTAGGATCACCTTGTTTGGATGCCTGAATCTTCAGTTATGAATTTTTAAATTCATAAGTCTGAATCTGTCCAAATCTGGACAGCACTGTTGTGTTAACACCTTTTGACCTTGCTAAGTGATTAATCATGCTGTGATGACAATACCAAAGTTGTAAAGCACTTTTCAAGCTTTCTAGAAAGTCCTAGTTTATTATTTTTGAGTAAATATCTTGTGAGTTATGACTGAAATAATTGACTGCTGTATTGCTGTCCAAAAATTCTGCTAGTGCGCTTTTGATTGTTTAGTTTCCCCCTTGTCGCTAAAAATGTGTGGTTTGCTCTTAAGTAATGTAGACTTGCCATGGTTAAGCTTAATAATGAATGTGTGTACTGTTTTATATGTTTCCTTCTCTAGTTGTTTGTGATATAGGAGTTCCGTAGTTAGTGATGCCTATGTCATATTCAAGCTTACGTTGTCTTGGTTGGACTTGTGTGGTTGGTAATGCTTTTGTGTGATCAATAGAAAAACTAAAGAAAAGTCGTAGCAATTAAATAAATGCTTGTACGTGTGATGTCATGTTACGTTGGTTAAGTGTAGGTAGTGATCGTCGTCTTTCCAGTGGTAGTGTTTACATGTGCCCAACGACATATAAATAACTAGTGTATGCGTATAGTTGTTGCAGTGTCTTACTAACTAACGTTTAGTTCGCCACTGTGTCTTGGTATATCTTGTGCTATTTTTTTGCTACTTTCATTATATTCATACATATGCATCTTGCACCTCATATAGGACCGAGAGATGATGATCGAGCCAGTAATGTGGTGCCAACCACAAGATGCCGTGGTGGACGACCTGAAGAATGGACTTAACCAGTGGATGCTCGCCAAGCGAGCACCTCCTCCCCCAGCAAACACTATCTAAGTGTTAAAAATTAAAGGCAAGCCCCGGTTTTATGCATAACCGTTTATATATGCTATTTTACTACACTTAATGTTTGTAGGCTTGTACTGTGCACTTAAGTGTAGGAGTTGACTGTAACCCTAGTTGCATGATCTCAGGAATCCTATTGAGATGGATACTAGTATGCTAGGTCGAGTAGCTGCTTTACTAATTAGGGATCTCGGTAGAAGTCGAGTGATTTTTTTGCACTCGCGCGAGGTCAGGAATTGCTTGTATCCATTTACATATCGTATTGATGATGGTCTGTGGACAACGGTCCATGGGGATGCGTTGTCTACGAGACGGAAATTGGAATAAGGATTAAGGTGTGGTACCGTGAGTCAAGCGTTTGAACGTACTAAGCACATGCCGAGAAATATGGTAAATCGGTAAGCCTAGTACCTGAGTGAACCTGGCAGTGGACATATCCCCTCACGCGACCTGAGACGTGGTCTCCCATTCCGGTTATGGTGGGTACAAGTGTGGTCACTGCACGACGGCAGTCGGGGTCAGTGAGGCATTGTACGCCAAGGCGGTGAGCCCTGATCTGCTGACGGGGAATCGATGGGGACGGTTGATATGTGTGGGGACGGAGTGCCTCGCCATGTCGTGTGTTTAGGTTTACCTTGCAAGGTTTAAAAACTCGATTCGAATCGTCTGCTTCTCGCAGCTAATGAGACTGCTTGATCCATGCTGCTACATTGAGTAACAAGTGGAAATGTGATGAGGTGACAAAAGATGTTGATTGCTAAATTTGCTTGCTACCATGAATGAGTAGATAGTACACATCTAGTCTTAAACACTAAAACTGGACAAAGCTAAAACTTGATTTATAAACTCAGCTATTGCTTTTGGCAACCAAACCCCACAGCCAAACAGCTGCATGTCTAGAGGTAGAGGAGTAGACTCCTCACACCGGGTAAGTCTAGCTGAGTATTAGTATACTCAGCCTTGCTTGTGGCACAATTTTTGCAGGTACTCCTTAGAATGATTGGTTGATGGTGTGACTTGGCCTCCATCCCTGCCACCGGGATAGACGGTCGAGTGGGTTATTGCTTCCGCAGGAGAGGACCAGGAGGAGTAGCGTGGCCAGGCTTCGCCATGTTACTCGGTTTTCTCCGTTAGTTATTTCCGCTGCATTAAAATTTATGATTATTATTTCTGAAACTCCGATAATGTAATCACTATTGATACTTATTAAATTTGTGGTATTATGCTTTATTGTATTTCTCTGTGCCTCACCTTCGAGTGAGCTAGTGGTATTCGATCCTGGTAAGTGGCTTTATCGGACTAGATCCGAGGGACTGACGGGTTATTCCTGTTTAAGTGTGTTGCTGCCATTAAGGGTGCGACTTGGGCACTTAAGCTGGAATAATTCGGGCGGTTCCGCCACAGCTGGTATCGGAGCGAATACCCGTACAGAGAAGTCAATAAGTCATGATTACCAACCTTTTCTAAAGTAAAACTTGCTTAGAAACCAAGTTGGATAGCTGTCAGGACGATAAGGATAGACCTAGGACGTGAAGCCCTAGGAATAGATGGGTAGCTAGGTGGCTAGTTATTTAGGCCATAAAGGCTACTACTACTGTTAATAGGATGCTATAGCAAGCACCCGAAAAATTAGTTAGGTCTGAGAAGACGACTAGAATGAGCATGCATCATGATTGTCGCATCATTGTCTCTTGTGCACCAACATGCTTCTCTCACCTTTATTCTAATAATAAGAACTTGTGAATAATGTAATGTACTGCTATGTTAGGAACTATAAGAAATGTCTTCCTCGTGTCAGATTGATAAGTCTTGTTAGGTCGTGCTATGTGTTTCTCTTGTCTTGCTAGCTAGGTGGTATTGTAATTGTTCAACCCTCTTTGCCAAAAAAAATATTGTCTGTCCTGCTCATAAAAGACCCCCCACTTTAAACAACCCAGTGGTTAGCAAGTGAAACCCTTAAAAAAATCAAATCACATGCTTGTGTTGGTATTTTCAGACCCTTGAGTGTTTTACCCTTGAATTTACACTTGCACAGCTTATAGACCACCACAACTTGACCGCTAGACCAACCCAAGTCTCCTTGTGCACTTGTTATGTCAATTTTTTTTTGTTGTTTGGTGTCTAGTTGCGCAAACCCTATCAAGGCCATGTTCTTTCCATAGATCCTGTCCCGAAACTTCATAACCTTTCTATTGATCATCCTAGCTGATCCTGTTTGCCTACCTCTCTTTTCACCTGGATCTAGTACTCTCTTTCCTTGTGAATCATGTTGTGGCTTTATCATCGAAATCTCTGGATCCCTTAATGATTCTGCCCCGTTATCTGGTTATCTGCTATAACCCGTTTTCAAGTATCGAATGTTGATCTCGCCTAAATCTCTCATTTCTGATCATTCTCATACCCCCTTCTCTGAGGATCATGACGCTTGTTTTATCAACTTATCTCTAAACGACATATCCATGTGGATTAATTGATGTTGCTGTTATCTTTGGATCTCTCATGTCTCTAAAAGCTTATATTCTCGATCTCATGGTTGGTTCCTCCTCATATTAAATATCGCATCAATCTTTGGCTGATAATCCTCGTGATGATCATAAAATAGTTCTCTGAGTTAAAGAAAATTCTCATGTGATGCTCTTTTGCCAACAATCCTTGCTTCGACTTTAGTCACATTTTCTGAGTCGTACTCTCATGGGCTCCATCTATTTATGCTATGTTGAATTCTCGTTGGTTGCGTCTGGTAATGGTGTTATGACTAAACGACTGATGGTGCCACGACGAAACCGAGAGCCTCTTGTGGGCGCGCACACAAGGTTGAGCTGCTCGGTACGCGCTGGTATCGCGGTTAATAGTCGTGATCCATTACGAGACTATACTGATGTGCTATCTTTTGTGGATATTCTCTCAAAGTGATCACTGCATTTTGTCTCAACATGCCGCGATATTCTATCCAAATCTATCTTCAGTATCTTGTCAGATACCCTCTCACGAATTTGCATCTATCTTCAGCCTGGAGTTACATGCTTCTCCACCCTTAAAGATCCTCATTCGAATCTCGGGACGAGATTCTTTTAAGGGGGGAAGGCTGTGACACCCCAGGTGTCAGTTTTGTGTTACGCCGAGAGATTTATCCTAATCTCGTACGCTCAGTGAGATTTTCTATTTCTCGATCACGTTTATCTCCATTTATCAAGTTACTTGTGAAGGTTTCACCGATTTCTGATTTTACTCGATCTCCAGCAGGCCAAATTTGGAGCCTGTTAAAAACTTTTATTCTCGACGAATGCAAACTCGATAATCAATCTCAATTTATAAATCTCATCTGAAGCTCATTAAATCAAACTCTCGACGACTGTTATTTGATGTGAGCCCGAGTCTAATTCCTCAAACTATGATCTATGTTCGAGTATTTTATCCGGTCCGTATTATCAAACGGGATACTTAGTATGTCGCCCTCTAATTAATTCTTACTCGACTCAGCCTAGTATCTGTGTCTAAACCAAACTCAAAATCCGCATCGACAATGCTTTTTAAAATGTCACGATTCGCCTTCTTCGACTAAAAATCCAAAGCCGATCAAAAGTTTGAGAAAAATATTTGTTTCTAAAATAGTGCATGAGAAAATTTCAAAGCAGAATCTCCAATGTGTTGCCCTCAAATAAATTCTTATCCGACTCGGCTTAATACCTCTGTGTTCGATCTGAATTCAAAAATCAACATCTGCGAAGATTTTTAAATGTCACAATTTGTCTCTTTCAATCATAGATCCAAAAGCTAGTCAGTCTCAAGTCATTTTGATTTCCTAATCGTACGCGGACGAATTTTCCGAGCGACACTGAAAAATTAAATTCTTGGCCTAACTATTTTTTTCTCTTTCCTCGGACTCTCGTTTGCCAGACGCTGGTTCTCTCTGTTCTCCACATCGGCGAATCCCGCGGGAGATTTTTCTCCCTTTAAATAGTTTACTTAGCCTAGAAGGAACCCCTTGCTTCTCCTCTAAGCAACATATTTTGCTTCTCATCTAAGCAACCTTTGCTTCATTCCTAAGCAACCTTTGCTTCTCTTGTAAGCAACCACTTGCTTCACTCCTAAGCAAGCAAACCAGCCCCTTTTCTCTCCTATAAATCCCACGCCAGCTCCCCAACCAGCCACTTCCTCTCCCTCTCTCCACGCCACTCTCCCTACTCCCTTCCTCTCTCTCTCTCTCTAGCTCCCCATGCAGCAGCAACCCCCTCCCATGGAGCTGGCGACCAAGCCCTCCCATGCTCCTCCCTCACCTTGGCAGCTCTCCCATGGCGTCTCCCCCTTCTCTACGGCAGCAAGGTGTAGGTGAGCTCCGGGTCAAGAACTTGTGTGCTGAAATTTCAGAATCTTGCACTTTCTTCTAAAATCTATAACTCGAGTTTGGGAGCTCCTAAAATAGTAAGACTTGTTTTGTTAGCTTTCATATGAAATGTCCTACCTATTAGATCTATAATATGACCTGTTTTAGTAGACGTTTTTGTCTGTGCAAATTAAATCTTAAAGAGAGGTTTAGAGAATAAACGAACTTGCTTCTCTCCATAGTTTTCATTATAAAAATCCAAAAATGATCAAACTTGTTTTGTTAGTTAGATGTTGTCATACTACATCTAAGAAAAATATAAAACTTATATGTTGTTCACTGTTTTCTTGGTGTGTTAATTAAAACAAGTTAAATAGAGAAAAGAAGATGTATTTGCTTGTTATTTTTGGATCTGTAGCTCTAGTGCTCCAAATGGGTTGAGATTTTTACAGTAGACTCTTGGTGTGATGTTTGGTGACGGGTAAAAATTTCATGAATTGTTGTGCATGTATGATTAGGTTAGTGATTTAACTTCTTTAATGCACCTTAAGTAGTTCTAAATGATTTAAAAATAATGTATAGATGCAAAAATGGAAAATGGTGTTCCGCTGTTCTTGCATGATACTATAGTAGCCTGAGAAAACTTAATATGGTCATGCACCCACAGAAAATAATTAGTTTTAGATTTAACTTGCTCTCACAAGCTTTATTGCATTAACAATTTGTTATTTTTGTATTAAATAAAATAGAAAACCTGCGCATGTGAAATTTATACATTGGTCATGATTTGTTATTACCTATGTATCATAAAAATCCCAGCCCCAAATTAGATAGTTTCATATGGTGCTAAAATGACACACGTTTTATAATAATAAGAAGAATTAGAGACAAATTAGAAGTAAGCAAACCATGCATGTTGGAATGGTTTATGTCATGCAATAAGAATTGAAATGTAAGACAAATTAGTGATTGTTATATACATATTGTGTCTCGGATTGTGATGATAAAGGGTTAGTCAACTTGTTAGATGACTTGGTTAAACTCATAATCACGGTAAATTGCTTGTTATGGTCTAAATGTGTATGGTTACGGTCGCGGGTAAAAAGTAGTAGTGCTCATGTGATGTCTAATTTAAAACGCAAATTGTTGGGTGATTATCGTGGAGAATGCGTTGTTAATTGGTTGTAGTAATTTTAGTGCACTAAATGACTTGAATAAAATTTGCAAGTCGACTTGTTGGTTCTAATTGATTGTCGTAACTCGAATAAATAGTAAAGCGTTAGAATAATTCAAGTCGCTCGAACGCGGCGATTCGTGAATTCTATAGGAGCTGAAATTTATTGATTGCTGTTTTGGACTGCACACGCTGTTTTTGTCGTGCTGTATGTTTGATGAACTACATTGTGTTTTCCGTAGATATGTGCTATAGAAAAGTGGTAGATAACTTTATTATCTTGCTAGTATTAAAATTTGACAGCCACAGGTCTAACAGTTTAGGAGTTGTGCTTTTTACAAATTCAGTAACTGAATCTGTCCAAATTCTGTACAGATTTCAGAAATTGTATTGTTTGCTCAATTTAATGTTGCAACCTGTTCATGATCATTATAAGAAAGTTGTAGAGGCTTTTCTTATCTTGCTTGTGTTAAAATTTCATAACTATAGGCCTGACGGTTTAAGAGTTATGAATTTTACAAACTGCTTGCTGTGTTCTGTCCACCGTCAGAACAGATTTCGAAAACTGTGTTGTTTGATTTAGTTAAACATTGAATCACTTCTTAGTGATTATAAAAGTTATGTAGTGCTTTTGCTGAGCTTTTCAAAAAGTCTTGGATCACTCTTTTTGGTGGTCTGAAGATTAAGTTATGGATGTTTGAAGTCTGAAGACTGAATCTGTCCAATTCTGGACAGCAAAGCCTTCTAGTGTATTTTATCCTTAGTTAACTATTGAGTCACCTTAAGATGTTTATAAGTGATATGTAGACAATTGTATTACCTTTCCAGAAAGTCTAGGATCACCTTGTTTGGATGCCTGAATCTTCAGTTATGAATTTTTAAAGTCATAAGTCTGAATCTGTCCAAATCTGGACAGCACTGTTGTGTTAACACCTTTTGACCTTGCTAAGTGATTAATCATGCTGTGATGACAATACCAAAGTTGTAAAGCACTTTTCAAGCTTTCTAGAAAGTCCTAGTTTATTATTTTTGAGTAAATATCTTGTGAGTTATGACTGAAACAATTGACTGCTGTATTGCTGTCCAAAAATTCTGCTAGTGCGCTTTTGATTGTTTAGTTTCCCCCTTGTCGCTAAAAATGTGTGGTTTGCTCTTAAGTAATGTAGACTTGCCATGGTTAAGCTTAATAATGAATGTGTGTACTGTTTTATATGTTTCCTTCTCTAGTTGTTTGTGATATAGGAGTTCCGTAGTTAGTGATGCCTATGTCATATTCAAGCTTACGTTGTCTTGGTTGGACTTGTGTGGTTGGTAATGCTTTTGTGTGATCAATAGAAAAACTAAAGAAAAGTCGTAGCAATTAAATAAATGCTTGTACGTGTGATGTCATGTTACGTTGGTTAAGTGTAGGTAGTGATCGTCGTCTTTCCAGTGGTAGTGTTTACATGTGCCCAACGACATATAAATAACTAGTGTATGCGTATAGTTGTTGCAGTGTCTTACTAACTAACGTTTAGTTCGCCACTGTGTCTTGGTATATCTTGTGCTATTTTTTTGCTACTTTCATTATATTCATACATATGCATCTTGCACCTCATATAGGACCGAGAGATGATGATCGAGCCAGTAATGTGGTGCCAACCACAAGATGCCGTGGTGGACGACCTGAAGAATGGACTTAACCAGTGGATGCTCGCCAAGCGAGCACCTCCTCCCCCAGCAAACACTATCTAAGTGTTAAAAATTAAAGGCAAGCCCCGGTTTTATGCATAACCGTTTATATATGCTATTTTACTACACTTAATGTTTGAAGGCTTGTACTGTGCACTTAAGTGTAGGAGTTGACTGCAACCCTAGTTGCATGATCTCAGGAATCCTATTGAGATGGATACTAGTATGCTAGGTCGAGTAGCTGCTTTACTAATTAGGGATCTCGGTAGAAGTCGAGTGATTTTTTTTGCACTCGCGCGAGGTCAGGAATTGCTTGTATCCATTTACATATCGTATTGATGATGGTCTGTGGACAACGGTCCATGGGGATGCGTTGTCTACGAGACGGAAATTGGAATA
Organism: Zea mays; assembly: GCF_902167145.1. Classification (NCBI taxonomy): domain Eukaryota; kingdom Viridiplantae; phylum Streptophyta; class Magnoliopsida; order Poales; family Poaceae; genus Zea; species Zea mays. The sequence continues at coordinate 108,568,752 of NC_050105.1, read as the reverse complement.
AGGATTAAGGTGTGGTACCGTGAGTCAAGCGTTTGAACGTACTAAGCACATGCCGAGAAATATGGTAAATCGGTAAGCCTAGTACCTGAGTGAACCTGGCAGTGGACATATCCCCTCACGCGACCTGAGACGTGGTCTCCCATTCCGGTTATGGTGGGTACAAGTGCGGTCACTGCACGACGGCAGTCGGGGTCAGTGAGGCATTGTACGCCAAGGCGGTGAGCCCTGATCTGCTGACGGGGAATCGATGGGGACGGTTGATATGTGTGGGGACGGAGTGCCTCGCCATGTCGTGTGTTTAGGTTTACCTTGCAAGGTTTAAAAACTCGATTCGAATCGTCTGCTTCTCGCAGCTAATGAGACTGCTTGATCCATGCTGCTACATTGAGTAACAAGTGGAAATGTGATGAGGTGACAAAAGATGTTGATTGCTAAATTTGCTTGCTACCATGAATGAGTAGATAGTACACATCTAGTCTTAAGAGAGTCACACTAAAACTGGACAAAGCTAAAACTTGATTTATAAACTCAGCTAGTGCTTTTGGCAACCAAACCCCACAGCCAAACAGCTGCATGTCTAGAGGTAGAGGAGTAGACTCCTCACACCGGGTAAGTCTAGCTGAGTATTAGTATACTCAGCCTTGCTTGTGGCACAATTTTTGTAGGTACTCCTTAGGATGATTGGTTGATGGTGTGACTTGGCCTCCATCCCTGCCACCGGGATAGACGGTCGAGTGGGTTATTGCTTCCGCAGGAGAGGACCAGGAGGAGTAGCGTGGCCAGGCTTCGCCATGTTACTCGGTTTTCTCCGTTAGTTATTTCCGCTGCATTAAAATTTATGATTATTATTTCTGAAACTCCGATAATGTAATCACTATTGATACTTATTAAATTTGTGGTATTATGCTTTATTGTATTTCTCTGTGCCTCACCTTCGAGTGAGCTAGTGGTATTCGATCCTGGTAAGTGGCTTTATCGGACTAGATCCGAGGGACTGACGGGTTATTCCTGTTTAAGTGTGTTGCTGCCCTTAAGGGTGCGACTTGGGCACTTAAGCTGGAATAATTCGGGCGGTTCCGCCACAATATAGCTATTTTACCCAATCCTTTGACCAAACCTTGGTTTCCATCACCAAATGTGATAGCTCGTTGGGGATCTTGGTTTTTCTCATAGGAGGAGAACATTTTCTTCTCCCCTGTCATGTTGTTTGTGCACCCGCTGTCGATGATCCAACTTGAGCCCCCGGATGCATAAACCTACAAAACATGTTTAGTTCTTGACTTTAGGTACCCAAATGGTTTTGGGTCCTTTGGCATTAGATACAAGAACTTTGGGTACCCAAACACAAGTCTTTGATCCCTTGTGTTTGCCCCCAACATACTTGGCAACTACCTTGCCGGATTTGTTAGTTAAAACATATGATGCATCAAAAGTTTTAAATGAAATGTCATGATCATTTGTTGCACTAGGAGTTTTCTTTTTAAGCAACTTAGCATGGGTTGGTTGCCTAGAACTAGATGTCTCACCCTTATACATAAAAGCATGGTTAGGGCCAGAGTGAGACTTCCTAGAATGAATTCTCCTAATTTTGCTCTCAGGATAACCGGCAGGGTACAAAATGTAACCCTCGTTATCTTGAGGCATGGGAGCCTTGCCCTTAACAAAATTAGACAATTTCTTAGGAGGGGCATTAAGTTTGACATTGTTCCCCTTTTGGAAGCCAATGCCATCCTTAATGCCAGGGCGTCTCCCACTATAAAGCATACTACGAGCAAATTTAAATTTTTCATTCTCTAAGTCATGCTCGGCAATTTTAGCATCTAATTTTGCTATATGATCATTTTGTTGTTTAATTAAAGCCATGTGATCATGAATAGCATCAATGTTAACATCTCTACATCTAGTACAAATAGAAGTGTGCTCAACGGTAGATGTAGAGGGTTTGCAAGATTTCAATTCTACAACCTTAGCATGCAATATATCATTTTTTAGTTCTAAGGTCGGAAATTGTAGCATTGCAAACATCTAATTCTTTAGCCTTAGCAAGCAATTTTTCATTTTCAATCCTAAGGCTAGCAAGAGACATGTTTAATTCTTTAATCTTAGCAAGCAAATCATCATTATCATTTCTAAGATTGGGAATTGAAACATTACAAGCAATAGAATCAACCTTAGCTAACAAATTAGAATTCTCATTTCTAAGGTTGTCTATAGTCTCATGGCAAGTGCTTAGCTCACTAGATAATTTTTCACATTTTTCAACTTCTAGAGCATAGGCATTTTTAACTTTAACATGCTTTTTGTTTTCCTTGATTAGGAAGTCCTCTTGGGAGTCCAAGAGATCATCCTTCTCATGGATGGCACTAATCAATTCATTTAATTTCTCTTTTTGTTGCATGTTTAAGTTGGCAAAAAGGGTACGCAAGTTATCTTCCTCATCACTAGCATTATCATCACTAGAGGACTCATATCTAGTGGAGGATTTGGATTTAACCTTTTTCTTTTTGCCGTCCTTTGCCATGAGGCACTTGTGGCCGACGTTTGGGAAGAGAAGCCCCTTGGTGATGGCGATGTTGGCGGCGTCATCGTCGTCGGAGGAGTCGCTAGAGCTTTCGTCGGAGTCCCATTCGCGACAAACATGGGCATCACCGCCCTTCTTCTTGTAGTACCTCTTCTTCTCCTTTCTTCTCCCCTTGTCGTCGCCCCTGTCACTGGAAATAGGACATTTTGCTATAAAGTGATCGGGCTTACCACACTTGTAGCAAACCTTCTTGGAGCGGGGCTTGTAGTCTTTCCCCCTCCTTTGCTTGAGAATTTGGCGAAAGCTTTTGATGACAAGCGTCATTTCCTCGTTGTCGAGCTTGGAGGCGTCGATGGGTGTTCTACTCGGTGTAGACTCCTCCTTCTTCTCTTCCGTCGCTTTGAATGCGACCGGTTGAGCTTCGGACGTAGAAGGACCGTCAAGCTCGTTGATCTTCTGTGAGCCCTTGATCATAAATTCAAAGCTCACAAAATTCCCGATTACTTCCTCGGGAGTCATTAGTGTATATCTTGGATTGCCACGAATTAATTGTACTTGAGTCGGGTTAAGGCAAATAAGTGATCTTAAAATAACCTTAACCACCTCGTGGTCATCCCACTTTTTGGTCCCAAGGTTGCGCACTTGATTCACCAAGGTTTTGAGCCGGTTGTACATGTCTTGTGGCTCCTCCCCTTGGCGAAGACGGAAGCGACCGAGCTCCCCCTCGATCGTTTCCCGCTTGGTGATCTTGGTGAGTTCATCACCCTCGTGCGCGGTCTTGAGCACGTCCCAAACTTCCTTGGCGCTCTTCAATCCTTGCACCTTGTTGTACTCCTCCCTACTTAGAGAGGCGAGGAGTATGGTTGTGGCTTGGCAGTTGAAGTGCTCGATTTGGGCCACCTCGTCCTCATCATAATCCTCATCCCCTATGGATGGTATCTGTGCTCCAAACTCAACAACATTCCATATACTTTTGTGGAGTGAGGTTAGATGAAATTTCATTAAATCACTCCACCTAGCATAATCTTCACCGTCAAAGGTTGGCGGTTTGCCTAATGGAACGGAAAGTAATGGAGTATGTCTAGAAGTGCGAGGGTAGTGTAAGGGGATCTTACTAAACTTCTTGCGCTCATGGCGCTTAGAAGTGACGGATGGTGCGTCGGAGCCGGAGGTAGATGGCGATGAGGTGTCGGTCTCGTAGTAGACCACCTTCCTCATCTTCTTTTTCTTGTCCCCACTCCGATGCGACTTGTGGGAAGAGGGTTTCTTCTCCTTCCCCTTCCCTTTGTTGCGGGACTCTCCCGATGAAGCTTTCCCGTGGCTTGTAGCGGGCTTGTCGCCGGTCTCCATCTCCTTCTTGGCGTGTTCTCCCGACATCACTTCGAGCGGTTAGGCTCTAGTGAAGCACCGAGCTTTGATACCAAATGAAAGTCGCCTAGAGGGGGGGTGAATAGGGCGAAACTGAAATTCACAAAGTTAATCACAACTACAAGCCGGGTTAGCGTTAGAAATATAATTGAGTCCGCGAGAGAGAGTGCAAAACAAATCGCAAGCGAATAAAGAGTGTGACACGCGGATTTGTTTTACCGAGGTTCGGTTCTCGCAAACCTACTCCCCGTTGAGGTGGTCACAAAGACCGGGTCTCTTTCAACCCTTTCCCTCTCTCAAACGGTCCCTCGGACCGAGTGAGCTTTCTCTTCTCAAATCAACCGGGAACAAAACTTCCCCGCAAGGATCACCACACAATTGGTGTCTCTTGCCTTGGTTACAATTGAGTATTGATCACAAGAAAGAATGAGAAAGAAGAAAGCGATCCAAGCGCAAGAGCTCAAAAGAACACAACAAATCACTCTCACTTAACACTAAAGCTTTTGTGGAATTGGGAGAGGATTTGATCACTTGGGTGTGTCTTGTATTGAATGCCTAGCTCTTGTAAGTGGTTGGAAGTTGAGAAACTTGGATGACTTGAATGTGGGGTGGTTGGGGGTATTTATAACCCCAACCACCCAACTAGCAGTTTGGTGGAGGCTGTCTGTCGCATGGTGCACCGGACAGTCCGGTGCACACCGGACAGTGTCCGGTGCGCCAGCCACGTCACCAGGCCGTTGGGTTCCGACCGTTGGAGCTCTGACTTCTGGGCCCGCCTGGATGTCCGGTGGCACACCGGACATGCACTGTAGAGTGTCCGGTGCGCCACTTCGCGCGTGCCTGACTTCTGCGCGCTCTGGCGTGCATTTAATGCCTCTGCAGGTGACCGTTGGCGCGAAGTAGTCGTTGCTCCGCTGGCTCACCGGACATGTCCGGTGAATTATAGCGGAGCGAATTCCCGAAGCTGGCGAGTTCCTGAGACACCCTTCCTTGGAGCACCGGACAGTCCGGTGAATTACAGCGAAGAGCCTCTGGATTTTCCCGAAGGTGAAGAGTTCAGCGTGAAGTTCCCTAGTGCACCAGACACTGTCCAGTGGCACACCGGACAGTCCGGTGCGCCAGACCAGGGCACACTTCGGTTATCCCTTTGCTCTCCTTGTTGAACCCAATTCTTGGTCTTTTTATTGGCTAAGTGTGAAGCTTTGGCACCTGTATAACTTATACACTAGAGCAAACTAGTTAGTATAATTATCTGTGTTGGGCAATTCAACCACCAAAATCAATTAGGAAATAAGTGTAAGTCTAATTCCCTTTCACTTATCACTTTTCCCGTTTGCGAGGAATCTCCACAAGTTGGAGTCTCTCGCCCTTACAACAAATATCAAAGTGGAAGCACTAGATTAAGGAAGGGAAGCAACACACACAAATCCACAGCAATACGCACACACACACAACCAAGACTTGAGCTCAAATGAGTAGCACTAGGTTCACCACTAGAACGAAGCTCAAATCACTAAGAAAGTCAAACGAGTGCGCAAAGACGGAGAGTGAATGATTAAGAATGCTCAAAGTATGCTTGGGTGACTCCTCCATGCGCCTAGGGGTCCCTTTTATAGCCCCAAGGCAGCTAGGAGCCGTTGGAGGCATTCTTGGCAGACAATACTTGCCTTTTGTCAGGTGGCGCACCGGACAGTCCGGTGCATCACCGGACATCCCCTGTTCACAGTCCGGTGCGGATCACCTTCCTAATTTGGCGCAGTCGACCATTGAAGATTTGGAGCCGTTGACGCACCGGACACTGTCCGGTGCACACCGGACAGTCCGGTGCCCCCATCAGACCGTTGGCTCAGCCACGCGTCACGCGCGGATTGCGCGGTCGACCGTTGGCTCACCGGACAGTCCGGTGCACCACCGGACAGTCCGGTGAATTTTAGCCGTACGCCACCGACGAATTCCCGAGAGCGGCCTATTGACCAGAATCCAGCCTGGCGCACCGGACACTGTCCGGTGCACCCAGACTGTACTGAGTCTTGGCTGCTTCAGCCAAGTCTTTTTCTTTTTCTGTTTTCCCTGATTCTAGCACTTAGCCAAATATGTTAGTACACAAAATACAATGTACTAAGTCTAGAATCATACCTTATTGATGATTTGCACTTCATTCACCATTTTGCACAATTTATACTTAAGCCATTTGTGTTGGGCATTTAATCACCAAAATACTTAGAAATGGCCCAAGGGCACATTTCCCTTTCAATCTCCCCTTTTTTGGTGATTTATGCCAACACAACAAAAAAAGCAACACATAGAAGTGTCATATCAATGCAAATGAGATCCAGATTTGTTTTTTATTCAAATTTGGCATATTTGGATCATTCTTTGCCACCACTTGGTTTGTTTTTGTAAATCAAACTCAAATTCCTATCTCTAAGTCAAACACACTTGTTGAGACATAAAGAGAGGTATTCCAAGAGAAATTGATCAAAGATACAAAAACTCCCCTTTTTCATAATCAAACATTCTTCCCACAAGAGACCAACTTTTGACAAAAAGAGACACTTAGAGTATTTTGACAAATCAAAACTTCTAACTCTACTATTTTCAAAATTCTGAAGTGGTAGCTGATCCATTTGCTTGCTTTGGCCTTAATTTCTCCCCCTTTGGCATCAAGCACCAAAACGGGATCATTTTTGGCCTTTTAACCTCATTGCCTCACCAAAATCTTCAAAAAAGGCAATAAGAGCATGGAGATGAACTTGGAGTAAGTTACCTCTCATCGAAGTGCAGTGGAAGTCTTTCATGGTCCAAGTCCACCTTTCCCTTTCAATCCACTTTTGAGATTGCAAATGGACTCCTTTGTTGAGGTCGACATGTCCGTCGGTTCCCATTGGAGTCTTTGCGGGCTTGGCGTCTTTCATCCCAAACCGCTTGATCAAGTCTTGCGTGTACTTCGTTTGGGAGATGAATGTGCCGTCCTTGAGTTGCTTCACTTGGAACCCAAGGAAGTAGTTCAACTCGCCCATCATCGACATCTCAAACTTTTGAGTCATCACCCTGCTAAACTCTTCACAAGACTTTTGGTTAGTAGAACCAAATATTATGTCATCGACATAAATTTGGCACACAAATAAGTCACCATCACAAGTCTTAGTAAATAAAGTTGGATCGGCTTTCCCAACCTTGAAAGCATTAGCAATTAAAAAGTCTCTAAGGCATTCATACCATGCTCTTGGGGCTTGCTTAAGTCCATAGAGCGCCTTAGAGAGCTTACACACGTACACCTCCTCCTTGATTGGCCCGTTGAGGAAAGCGCTCTTCACATCCATTTGGAACAACCTGAAAGAATGGTGAGCGGCATAGGCTAACAAAATACGAATAGACTCTAGCCTAGCCACAGGAGCAAAAGTCTCCTCAAAGTCCAAACCTGCGACTTGGGCATAACCTTTTGCCACAAGTCTAGCCTTGTTCATTGTCACCACCCCGTGCTCGTCCTGTTTGTTGCGAAACACCCACTTGGTTCCCACAACGTTTTTCTTGGGACGTGGCACCAGTGTCCAAGCTTCATTTCGCTTGAAGTTATTAAGTTCTTCCTGCATGGCCAATACCCAGTCTGGATCTAACAAGGCCTCTTCTACCCTGAGAGGCTCAATAGAAGAGACAAAAGAGTAATGCTCACAAAAATTAACTAATCTAGAGTGAGTAGTTACTCCCTTGCTTATATCACCCAATATCTGGTCGAGGGGATGATTCCTTTGAATCGTCGCTCGGACTTGAGTTGGAGGGGCCTGTGGTGCTTCTTCCTCCATAACATCATTATCTTGTGCTCCCCCTTGATCACACGCCTCTTCTTGATGAACCTGTTCATCGTCTTGAGATGGGGAGTGCACCATTGTTGAGGAAGAGGGTTGATCTTGCTCTTAGTGTTCCTGTGGTCGCACATCTCCAATCGCCATGGTGTGAATTGCGTCCGTTGGAACATCATATTCATCTACATTATTAAGATCAACTTGCTCTCTTGGAGAGTCATTAGTCTCATCAAATACAACGTCGCTAGAGACTTCAACCAAACCTGATGATTTGTTGAAGACTCTATACGCCTTTGTATTTGAGTCATAACCTAACAAAAACCCTTCTACAGCTTTGGGAGCAAATTTAGAATTCCTGCCTTTCTTCACTAGAATGTAGCATTTACTCCCAAATACACGAAAAATATGAAACGTTGGGTTTGTTACCGGTTAGGAGTTCGTACAACATCTTCTTGAGGAGGCGATGAAGGTAGACCGGTTTATGGCATGGCAAGCCGTGTTCACGGCTTCCGACCAAAACCGCTCGGGTGTCTTGAACTCTCCAAGCATCGTCATCGCCATGTCTATGAGCGTCGTGTTCTTCCTCTCTACCACACCATTTTGCTGAGGTGTGTAAGGAGCGGAGAACTCGTGCTTGATTCCTTCCTCCTCAAGGTACTCCTCTACTTGAAGGTTCTTGAATTCGGACCCGTTGTCGCTCCTTATCTTCTTCACCTTGAGCTCAAACTCATTTTGAGCTCTCCTTAGGAAGCGTTTAAGGGTCCCTTGGGTTTCAGACTTATCCTGCAAAAAGAATACCAAGTGAAGCGGGAAAACTCATCAACAATAACAAGACCATACTTACTTCCCCGATGCTGAGGTAGGCGATGGGTCCGAAGAGGTCCATATGCAGCAGCTTCAGGGGTCTTGATGTGGTCATCACGTTCTTGCTGTGATGAGCATTTCCCACTTGTTTACCTGCTTGACAAGCTGCACAAGGTCTATATTTTTCGAAAGTTACATTTGTTAGACCTAACACATGTTCTCCCTTTAGAAGTTTGTGAAGGTTCTTCATCCCCACATGTGCTAGACGGCGATGCCACAGCCAGCCCATGTTAGTCTTAGCAATTAAGCATGCATCTAGACCGGCCTCTTCCTTTGCAAAATCAACTAAATAGAGTTTGTCGTCTAGTACACCCTTAAAAGCTAATGAACCATCACTCCTTCTAAAGACAGACACATCTACATTTGTAAATAAGCAATTGTAACCCATATTGCATAATTGACTTACGGACAACAAGTTATATCCGAGCGATTCAACTAAAACACATTAGAGATGGAATGCTCGGATGAAATAGCTATTTTTCCTAGTCCTTTAACCTTGCTTGATTCCCGTCACCGAATATGATTGAATCTTGGGAGTCTTTGTTCTTGACGTAGGAGGTGAACATCTTCTTCTCCCCCGTCATGTGATTTGTGCATCCACTGTCGATAATCCAGCTTGAGCCCCCGGATGCATAAACCTGCAAGGCAAATTAGGCTTGGGTTTTAGGTACCCAACTCTTGTTGGGTCCTACAAGGTTAGTAACAATAGCCTTAGGGACCCAAATGCAAGTTTTATCTCCCTTGCATTTTGCCCCTAATTTCCTAGCAATCACTTTCTTATTCTTCCTACAAATTGCAAAAGAAGCATTGCAAGCATGGTAAATTGTAGAAGGTTCATTACTTGCTTTCCTAGGTACATGAACAACATTTCTCATAGGCATATGTCTACCGTGCACAAAGGAAGAACTTGAAGCAATCATGGCATTTGAATCATAAGCATTACAACTCCTATTATGATAAGCATTCCTAGAAAATTTTCTATCATAAATAAATGCATGATTCTTTTGACTATTACTAGTCATAGGAGCCTTCCCTTTTTCCTTGTTGAAAATGGGAGCCCCTTGACTTGTTAAGTTCTTGGCTTCCCTCTTAAAGCTAAGCCCATCCTTAGTTGAGGGGTGTCTACCAATAGTGTAGGCATCTCTTGCAAATTTTAGTTTATCAAGGTCATTCTTGCTAGTCTTAAGTTGGGCATTAAGACTAGCCACTTCATCATTTAATTTGGAAATGGAAATTAAGTGTTCACTACAAGCATCAACATTGAAATCCTTACATCTATTGCATATCACAACATGTTCTACACAAGAGCTTGATTTATTAGCTATTTCTAACTTAGTATTCAAGTCATAATTAATACTCTTTAAGCTAGAAATAGATTCATGGCATGTAGATAATTCACATGAAAGCATTTCATTTCTTTTAACTTCTAAAGCAAGAGAATTTTGCGCACTTACAAATTTATCATGCTCTTCATATAGAAGATCCTCTTGTTTCTCTAACAATCTATTCTTCTCATTCAAGGCATCAATTAATTCATTGATCTTATCAATTTTAGTTCTATCTAAGCCTTTGAATAAACTTGCATAGTCTACTTCATCATCACTAGATTCATCATCACTTGAAGAAGCATACGTAATAGTACTTCGAGTACTTACCTTCTTCTCTTTTGCCATGACGTAGGTGTGACGCTCGTTGGGGAAGAGAGACGATTTGTTGAAGGCCGTGGCGGCGAGTCCTTCGTCGTCAGAGTCGGACGAAGAACAATCCGAGTCCCACTCTTTTCCAATGTGTGCCTCGCCCTTAGCCTTCTTGTAAACCTTCTTGTTCTCTCTCTTCCCATTCTTTCCTTGTTCCTAGTCACTATCATTATTGGGACAGTTAGCAATAAAGTGACCAATCTTACCACACTTGAAGCAGGAGCGCTTTCCCTTCGTCTTGCTCTTGTTAGGATGCTCCTTGCGACCTTTGAGCGCCATCTTGAAGCGCTTGATGATGAGGGTCATTTCATCCTCATTTAGCCCAGTGAGAGCACCTAGAGGGGGGGTGAATAGGTGATCCTGTGAAACTTAAACTTATAGCCACAAAAACTTGTTAAGTGTTAGCACAATAATCGCCAAGTGGCTAGAGAGAAGTCTCAACAAGACACAATACCACAAGAGATCAATCAGAGAGATGACACAGTGGTTTATCCCGTGGTTCGGCCAAGACCAACGCTTGCCTACTCCACGTTGTGGCATCCCAACGGACGAGGGTTGCAATCAACCCCTCTCAAGTGGTCCAAAGACCAACTTGAATACCACGGTGTTTTGCTTTGCCTTTCAATATCCCGTTTGCGAGGAATCTCCACAACTTGGAGCCTCTCGCCCTTACACTTGAGATTCACAAAGAAATACGGAGTAAGGGAGGGATTAGCAACACACACAAATCCATAGCAAAATGTGCACACACACGGCCGAGAATCGAGCTCAAGAAACTATCTCAAAGTTCTCACTAGAACGGAGCTCGAATCACTGAGAATGACAAACGAATGCGCAAAGACTGAGTGTGGGTGATCAAGAATGCTCTAAGGTTGCTTGGTGTACTCCTCCATGCGCTTAGGGGTCCCTTTTATAGCCCCAAGGCAGCTAGGAGCCGTTGAGAGCAAATCTGGAAGGCCAATCTTGCCTTCTGTCGTCAGGTGCACCGGACAGTCCGGTGCACACCGGACACTGTCCGGTGCCCGATTTCCTTCCTAAAATAGCGCGGCCGACCGTTGCAGATCTGGGAGCCGTTGGCGCACCGGACATGTCCGGTGCACACCTTCCGACCGTTGGCCCGGCCACGTGTCGCGCGCAGATTCCGCGGCCGACCGTTGGCCCGGCCGACCGTTGGCTCACCGGACAGTCCGGTGCACACCGGACAGTCCGGTGAATTTTAGCCGTACGCCGTCGGCGAATTCCCGAGAGCGGTCACTTCACGCCGAGTCAGCCTGGCGCACCGGACACTGTCCGGTGCACCACCGGACAGTCCGGTGTGCCAGACTGAGCTGAGTCTTGGTTGTACACAGCCAAGCCTTTTTCACCTCTTTTCTTTTCTTCTTCTTTCTGTTTCTAACACTTAGACAAGTATATTAGTACACAAAACCAATGTACTAAGGCTTAGAAACATACCTTTACTCTTGATTTGCACTTTGTCCATCCATGAGCATAAATTCACATTTAAGCACTTGTGTTGGCACTCAATCACCACAATACTTAGAAATGGCCCAAGGGCACATTTCCCTTTCAATCTCCCCCTTTTTGGTGATTTATGCCAACACAACATAAAGCAACTAGAACAAGTGCAATATCACTTCAAATAAAACTCAAATTTATTTTGATTCAATTTTGGCATATATGGATCATCCTTTGCCACCACTTGGTTTGTTTTTGCAAATCAAACTCAAATCTCTATCTCTAAGTCAAACACACATGTTGAAGCATAAAGAGAGTCATTCCAAAAGAGATTGATCAAAGATTTCAAAAACTCCCCCTATTTCCCATAATCAACACTTCTCCCCACAAGAGGCCAACTTTTGACAAAAGAGACAATGCAAGAGTTTTGACAAAACAAAAGCTCTATTTTACTATTTTCAATATTTCTCAAGTGGTAGCTGATCCATTTATTGCTTTGGCCTTTATTTTCTCCCCCTTTGGCATCAAGCACCAAAACGGGATCAATCTTGGCCTTATAACCCCATTGCCTCACCAAAATCTTCAATTAAGAGCAAATGGCAATAAGAGTTCATGAGATGAACTTGGAATAAGTTACCCTCTCATTGGAGTGCAGTGGAAGTCTTTCATGGTCCAAGTCCACCTTTTCCCTTTCAATTCTCCTTCAAGACTAAAGCAAACTCAAGCATATGGTTAGTCTCAAAGGTTCAAGTTGTAACACAACTCCCCCTAAATATGTGCATCACTTACACAAGGACTTGTGAGGTCCAGGGAATGTTTGTACAACTTGAGCACCACAATAAGCAACAAAATGCAGAATGAACATGATCAAAAGCATACACACATGTATGCTACAATTCAATCCAAGTTCCGCGAATCTAAGACATTTAGCTCACTACGCAGCCTGCAAAAGGTCTTCTCATCTAGAGGCTTGGTAAAGATATCGGCTAGCTGGTTCTCGGTGCTAACATGAAACACTTCGATATCTCCCTTTTGCTGGTGGTCTCTCAAAAAGTGATGCCGGATGTCTATGTGCTTTGTTCGGCTGTGCTCAACAGGATTTTCCGCCATGCGGATAGCACTCTCATTATCACATAGGAGTGGGACTTTGCTCAGATTGTAGCCAAAGTCCCTGAGGGTTTGCCTCATCCAAAGTAGTTGCGCGCAACACTGTCCTGCGGCAACATACTCGGCCTCAGCGGTGGATAGGGCAACGGAAGTTTGTTTCTTAGAGTTCCATGACACCAGGGACCTTCCTAAGAATTGGCACGTCCCCGATGTACTCTTCCTATCGACCTTACATCCAGCATAGTCGGAATCTGAATATCCAATTAAGTCAAAGGTAGACCCCTTTGGATACCAGAGCCCGAAGCAAGGCGTAGCAACTAAATATCTAAGGATTCGCTTCACACTGCCACTAAGTGACACTCCTTAGGATCGGATTGAAATCTAGCACACATACATACGCTAAGCATAATATCCGGTCTACTAGCACATAAGTAAAGTAATGACCCTATCATTGACCGGTATGCCTTTTGATCAACGGACTTACCTCCTTTGTTGAGATCAGTGTGTCCGTCGGTCCCCATTGGAGTCTTTGCGGGCTTGGCGTCCTTCATCCCAAATCGCTTCAGCAGGTCTTGCGTGTACTTCGTTTGAGAGATGAAGGTGTCGTCCTTGAGTTGCTTCACTTGGAACCCAAGGAAGTAGTTCAACTCGCCCATCATTGACATCTCGAATTTATGCGTCATCACCCTGCTAAACTCTTCACAAGACTTTTTATTAGTAGAACCAAATATTATGTCATCGACATAAATTTGGCACACAAACAAGTCACCATCACATGTCTTAGTGAAAAGAGTTGGATCGGCTTTCCCAACCTTGAAAGCATTAGCAATTAAGAAATCTCTAAGGCATTCATACCATGCTCTTGGGGCTTGCTTAAGTCCATAGAGCGCCTTAGAGAGCTTACACACGTGGTCGGGGTACCGTTCATCCTCGAAGCCAGGGGGTTGCTCCACGTACACCTCCTCCTTTATTGGCCCGTTGAGGAAAGCGCTCTTCACATCCATTTGGTACAACCTGAAAGAATGGTGAGCGGCATATGCTAGCAAGATACGAATTGATTCTAGCCTAGCCACAGGAGCAAACGTCTCCTCAAAGTCCAAACCTGCGACTTGGGCATAACCTTTTGCCACAAGTCGAGCCTTGTTTCTCGTCACCACCCCGTGCTCGTCTTGTTTGTTGCGGAACACCCACTTGGTTCCCACAACATTTTGCTTGGGACGAGGCACCAGTGTCCAAACTTCATTGCGCTTGAAGTTGTTGAGCTCCTCTTGCATGGCCAACACCCAGTCCGGATCTAGCAAGGCCTCTTCTACCCTGAAAGGCTCAATAGAAGAGACAAAAGAGTAGTGTTCACAAAAATTAACTAATCGAGACCGAGTAGTTACTCCCTTGCTAATGTCACCCAGAATTTGGTCGACGGGATGATCCCTTTGAACCATCGCTCGAACGTGGGTTGGAGGTGCCGGTTCCGCTTCTTCTCCATCACATGATCATCTTGTGCTCCCTCTTGATCACACGCCTCCTGTTGATGAACCTGTTCATCGTCTTGAGTTGGGGGATGCACCATAGTTGAGGAAGAAGGTTGATCTTGCTTATCTTGTTCCTGTGGTCGCACATTACCAATCGCCATGGTTCGTATAGCAGCCGTCGGAACACCTTCTTCGTCTACATCATCAAGATCAACAACTTGCTCTCTAGGAGAGCCATTAGTTTCATCAAATACAACGTCGCTAGAAACTTCAACCAAACCCGATGATTTGTTGAAGACTCTATACGCCTTTGTATTTGAGTCATAACCTAACAAAAACCCTTCTACAGCTTTGGGAGCAAACTTAGAATTTCTACCCTTCTTCACTAGAATGTAGCACTTGCTCCCAAATACACGAAAGTAAGATACATTGGGTTTGTTACCGGTTAGTAGCTCATATGACGTCTTCTTGAGGAGGCGATGAAGGTAGACCCTGTTGATGGCGTGGCAAGCCGTGTTCACGGCTTTCGTCCAAAAGTACTCAGGGGTCTTGAACTCTCCTAGCATCGTCCTTGCCATATCGATGAGCGTCCTGTTCTTCCTCTCTACCACACCATTTTGTTGTGGTGTGTAGGGAGCGGAGAACTCGTGCTTGATTCCTTCTTCCTCAAGGAACTCCTCCACTTGAAGGTTCTCGAATTCGGACCCGTTGTCGCTCCTTATCTTCTTCACCTTGAGCTCAAACTCGTTTTGAGCTCTCCTTAGGAAGCGCTTGAGGGTTCCTTGGGTCTCAGACTTATCCTGCAGAAAGAATACCCAAGTGAAGCGGGAAAAGTCATCCACAATAACTAAACCATACTTACTTCCCCCTATGCTTAGATAAGCGACGGGTCCGAAGAGGTCCATATGTAGCAGCTCCAGGGGTCTTGATGTGGTCATCACATTCTTGCTGTGATGTGCTCCTCCCACCTGTTTACCTGCTTGACATGCTGCACAAGGTCTATCTTTTTCGAATTGCACGTTAGTTAAACCTATCACGTGTTCTCCCTTTAGAAGCTTGTGAAGGTTCTTCATCCCTACATGTGCTAAGCGACGATGCCATAGCCAGCCCATGCTAGTCTTAGCAATTAAACATGCATCTAGACCGGCCTCTTCTTTTGCAAAATCAACTAAGTAAAGCTTGCCGTCTAATACACCTTTAAAAGCTAATGACCCATCACTTCTTCTAAAGACAGACACATCTACGTTTGTGAATAAACAATTGTATCCTATATTGCATAGTTGACTAACAGATAGCAAATTGTAACCAAGAGACTCAACTAAAAACACATTGGAGATAGAGTGCTCATTAGAAATTGCAATTTTACCTAACCCTTTTACCTTGCCTTGATTCCCATCACCGAATATAATTGAATCTTGGGAATCCTTATTCTTGACGTAGGAGGTGAACATCTTCTTCTCCCCCGTCATATGGTTTGTGCATCCGCTGTCGATAATCCAGCTTGAACCCCCGGATGCATAAACCTGCAAGGCAAATTTAGGCTTGGGTCTTAGGTACCCAACTCATGTTGGGTCCTACAAGGTTAGTGCAAATATCCTTAGGGACCCAAATACAAGTTTTGTCTCCCTTGCATTTTGCCCCTAACTTCCTAGCAACTATTTTCTTATCCTTTCTACAAATAGCAAAGGAAGCATTTAAAGCATGATAAATTGTAGAAGGTTCATTCACTACTTTCCTAGAAGTATGAATAATATTCTTTCTAGGCACATGATGAATAGCATTTCTCCTAGACATATTTCTACCATGCATATAGGAAGAACTAGAAGCAAACATGGCATGAGAGTCGAAATCATCATAAGCATTATAACTCCTATAAGCATTTCTAGTTTGTCTCCTATCATGATACATAAAAGCATGGTTCCTTTTAGTACTACTAGCCATAGGAGCCTTCCCTTTCTCCTTGGCGGAGATAGGAACCTTATGGCTTGTCAAGTCCTTGGCTTCCCTCTTGTAGCCAAGTCCATCCTTAATTGAGGGGTGTCTACCAACCGTGTAGGCATCCCTAGCAAATTTTAGCTTATCGAAATCACTTTTGCTAGTCTTAAGTTGGGCATTAAGACTAGCTACTTCATCATTCAATCTCGAAATTGAAACTAGGTGTTCACTACAGGCATCAATATCAAAATCCTTACACCTAGTGCAAATCATAACGTGTTCTTCACAAGAATTAGATTTATTTGCTACTTCTAATTTTGCATTTAAATCATTGTTAACACCTTGTAAAGTAGAAATGGTTTCATGACAAGTAGACAGTTCATAAGAAAGCATTTCATTTCTTTTAACTTCTAAGGCATAGGATTTTTGTGCCTCTACAAATTTATCATGTTCTTCATACAACAAATCCTCTTGCTTTTCTAAAAGCCTATTCTTATCATTCAAGGCATCAATCAATTCATTAATTTTGTCTACCTTGGTTCTATCTAGGCCCTTAAACAAACATGAATAATCAATTTCATCCTCATCACTAGATTCGTCCTCACTTGAAGAAGCATAAGTAGAGTTTTGAGTACATACCTTCTTCTCCCTTGCCATAAGGCATGTGTGACGCTCGTTGGGAAAGAGGGCTGATTTGTTGAAGGCGGTGGCGGCAAGTCCCTCATTGTCGGAGTCGGAAGAGGAGCAATCCGAATCCCACTCCTTGCCTAGATGCGCCTCGCCTTTTGCCTTCTTATAGTTCTTCTTCTTCTCCCTCTTGTTCCCTTGATCCTGATCACTATCATTGTCGGGACAGTTAGCAATAAAATGACCAAGCTTACCGCATTTGAAGCATGAACGCTTTTCCTTGGTCTTGGTCTTGCTTGGCTGTCCCTTGCGACCCTTTAGCGTCGTCTTGAATCTTTTGATGATGAGGGTCATCTCTTCATCATTAAGTCTGGCCGCCTCAATTTGCGCCACCTTGCTTGGTAGCGCCTCCTTGCTCCTCGTTGCCTTGAGAGCAATGGGTTGAGGCTCATGAATAGGACCGTTCAACGCGTCGTCCACGTATCTTGCCTCCTTGATCATCATTCGCCCGCTTACGAACTTCCCAAGAACTTCTTCGGGCGACATCTTGGTGTACCTAGGATTTTCACGAATATTGTTCACCAAATGAGGATCAAGAACGGTAAAGGACCTTAGCATTAGGCGGACGACATCGTGGTCCGTCCACCGCGTGCTTCCGTAGCTCCTTATTTTGTTGATAAGGGTCTTGAGCCGGTTGTATGTTTGGGTTGGCTCCTCTCCCCTTATCATCGCGAATCGTCCAAGCTCGCCCTCCACCAACTCCATCTTGGTAAGCAAGGTGACATCATTCCCCTCATGAGAGATCTTGAGGGTGTCCCAGATCTGCTTGGCATTGTCCAATCCGCTCACCTTATGGTACTCGTCCCTGCACAAAGAGGCTAGCAACACAGTAGTAGCTTGTGCATTTTTATGAATCTGTTCATTAATAAACATGGGACTATCCGTACTATCAAAGTGCATTCCACTTTCTACAATCTCCCATATGCTAGGATGGAGAGAGAACAAGTGACTACGCATTTTGTGACTCCAAAATCCGTAGTCCTCTCCATCAAAATGAGGAGGTTTACCAAGTGGAATAGATAATAAATGAGCATTAGTACTTTGAGGAATACGAGAGTAATCAAAAGAAAAGTTCGAATTGACCGGTTTCTTTCTCTCGTATTCGTTGTGGTCGTCGTCCCTATGGGAGGAAGTAGACTCATCGCTGTCGTAGTAGACGATCTCCTTGATGCGTCTTGTCTTCTTCTTCTTTCCATCTTTGCGTCTGTGGCCCGAGCCCGAGTCGTTTGACTTGTCATCCCTTGGCTCGTTGACGAAGGACTCCTTCTCCTTGTCGTTGATCACGATTCCCTTCCCTTTAGGATCCATCTCTTCGGGCGGTTAGTCCCTTTGTGAAGAGAACGGCTCTGATACCAATTGAGAGCACCTAGAGGGGGGGTGAATAGGTGATCCTGTGAAACTTAAACTTATAGCCACAAAAACTTGTTAAGTGTTAGCACAATAATCGCCAAGTGGCTAGAGAGAAGTCTCAACAAGACACAATACCACAAGAGATCAATCAGAGAGATGACACAGTGGTTTATCCCGTGGTTCGGCCAAGACCAACGCTTGCCTACTCCACGTTGTGGCGTCCCAACGGACGAGGGTTGCAATCAACCCCTCTCAAGTGGTCCAAAGACCAACTTGAATACCACGGTGTTTTGCTTTGCCTTTCAATATCCCGTTTGCGAGGAATCTCCACAACTTGGAGCCTCTCGCCCTTACACTTGAGATTCACAAAGAAATATGGAGTAAGGGAGGGATTAGCAACACACACAAATCCACAGCAAAATGTGCACACACACGGCCGAGAATCGAGCTCAAGAAACTATCTCAAAGTTCTCACTAGAACGGAGCTCGAATCACTGAGAATGACAAATGAATGCGCAAAGACTGAGTGTGGATGATCAAGAATGCTCTAAGGTTGCTTGGTGTACTCCTCCATGCGCCTAGGGGTCCCTTTTATAGCCCCAAGGCAGCTAGGAGCCGTTGAGAGCAAATCTGGAAGGCCAATCTTGCCTTCTGTCGTCGGGTGCACCGGACAGTCCGGTGCACACCGGACACTGTCCGGTGCCCGATTTCCTTCCTAAAATAGCGCGGCCGACCGTTGCAGATCTGGGAGCCGTTGGCGCACCGGACATGTCCGGTGCACACCTTCCGACCATTGGCCCGGCCACGTGTCGCGCGCAGATTCTGTGGCCGACCGTTGGCCCGACCGACCGTTGGCTCACCGGACAGTCCGGTGCACACCGGACAGTCCGGTGAATTTTAGCCGTACGCCGTTGGCGAATTCCCGAGAGCGGCCACTTCACGCCGAGTCAGCCTGGCGCACCGGACAGTCCGGTGTGCCAGACTGAGCTGAGTCTTGGCTGTACACAGCCAAGCCTTTTTCACCTCTTTTCTTTTCTTCTTCTTTCTGTTTCTAACACTTAGACAAGTATATTAGTACACAAAACCAATGTACTAAGGCTTAGAAACATACCTTTACTCTTGATTTGCACTTTGTCCATCCATGAGCATAAATTCACATTTAAGCACTTGTGTTGGCACTCAATCACCACAATACTTAGAAATGGCCCAAGGGCACATTTCCCTTTCACCCGGCCGCCTCAACTTGCGCCACCTTGCTAGGTAGCGCCTCCCTGCTACTTGTTGCTTTGAGAGCAACGGTTTGAGGCTTGTGGATCGGCATTGGGCCATTCAACGCCTCATCAACATATCTTGCTTCCTTGATCATCTTCGCCCGCTTACAAACTTTTCGAGTATTTCCTCGGGCGTCATCTTGGTGTACCTAGGATTTTCACGGATAGAGTTAACAAGATGAGGATCAAGGACAGTGAAGGACCTTAGCATAAGCCGGACGACGTCGTGGTCCATCCATCTCGTGCTTCCATAGCTCCTGATTCTGTTGACCAGGGTCTTGAGCCTGTTGTACGTTTGGGTTGGCTCCTCCCCCTGATCATTGTGAACCTTCCTAGTTCGCCCTCCACCAACTCCATCTTGGTGATCATTGTGACATCATTCCCCTCATGCGAGATCATGAGGGTGTCCCAAATCTGCTTGGCGTTATCCAGGCCGCTCACCTTATGGTACTCTTCCCTGCACAAGGATGTAAATAGAACAGTGGTAGCTTGTGCATTTTTGTGAATTTGTTCATTGATAAACATGGGATTATCCGTACTATCAAATTGCATTCCATTCTCTACTATCTCCCATATACTTGGATGAAGAGAGAACAAGTGGCTACGCATTTTGTGACTCCAAAATCCGTAGTCCTCTCCATCAAAGTGTGAGGGTTTACCAAGAGGAATGAAAAGCAAATGAGCATTGGAATTTTGCGGAATACGAGAATAATCAAAAGAAAAGTTTGAGTTGACTGTTTCCTTTTTCTCGTCGTCGTCGTTTCTTTGGGAAGAAGAGGACTCATCGCTGTCGTAGTAGACTATCTTCTTGATGCGCCTCTTCTTCTTCCCATCCTTCTTCTTGTGACTTGAGCCCGAGTCAGTGGGCTTGTCGTCTTTTGGCTCATTGATGAAGGACTCCTTCTCCTTGTCGTTGATCACCATCCCCTTTCCCTTAGGATCCATCCCTTCGGGCGATTAGTCCCTTTCGTGAAGAGAACGACTCTGATACCAATTGAGAGCACCTAGAGGGGGGTGAATAGGTGCTCCTGTAAAACTTAAAACTTATTGCTACAAAAACTTGGTTAAGGTTAGTGCAATAGGATCAAGTAGTTGGAGAGGAGAACTTGTGAAACACAGAAACCACAGAGAGAAACAATGCAGTAGACACAGTGGTTTATCCCGTGGTTCGGCCAAGTACAAAACTTGCCTACTCCACGTTATGGAGTCCCAATGGACGAGGGTTGCACTCAACCCCTCTCAAGCGATCCAATGATCAACTTGAATACCACGGTGTTCCTTTTTCTTATCATTTTTCCCGTTTGCGAGGAATCTCCACAAGTTGGAGTCTCTCGCCCTTACAACAAATATCAAAGTGGAAGCACTAGATTAAGGAAGGGAAGCAACACACACAAATCCGCAGCAATACGCACACACACACAACCAAGACTTGAGCTCAAATGAGTAGCACTAGGTTCACCACTAGAACGGAGCTCAAATCACTAAGAAAGTCAAACGAGTGCGCAAAGAAGGAGAGTGAATGATTAAGAATGCTCAAAGTATGCTTGGGTGACTCCTCCATGCGCCTAGGGGTCCCTTTTATAGCCCCAAGGCAGCTAGGAGCCGTTGGAGGCATTCTTGGCAGACAATACTTGCCTTCTGTCGGGTGGCGCACCGGACAGTCCGGTGCACCACCGGACATCCCCTGTTCACTGTCCGATGCGAATCGCCTTCCTAATTTGGCGCAGCCGACCGTTGAAGATTTGGAGTCGTTGGCGCACCGGACAGTCCGGTGCCCCCATCAGACCGTTGGCTCGGCCACGCGTCACGTGCGGATTGCGCGGCCGACCGTTGGCGCGGCCGACCGTTGGCTCACCGGACAGTCTGGTGCACCACAGGACAGTCCGATGAATTTTAGCCGTACGCCGCCGACGAATTCTCGAGAGCGGCCTGTTGACCAGAATCCAGCCTGGCGCACCGGACACTGTCAGGTGCACCACCGGACAGTCCGGTGCACCCAGACTGTACTGTGTCTTGGCTGCTTCAGCCAAGTCTTTTTCTTTTTCTGTTTTCCTTGATTCTAGCACTTAGCCAAATATGTTAGTACACAAAATACAATGTACTAAGTCTAGAATCATACCTTATTGATGATTTGCACTTCATTCACCATTTTGCACAATTTATACTTAAGCCATTTGTGTTGGGCATTTAATCACCAAAATACTTAGAAATAGCCAAAGAGCACATTTCCCTTTCACTTATCCCATCGCAACCTTACCGGATCATGATTAGATCGGATCGTGAGCCTATCGATTCGCGGACGTGACCCTATATATGGCACTGCCAGCCATCGCCATAATCCAACATGAGTTAGGTTTGCATCTGCTTACTACTGTGTTGCTGCTATAGTTCTCTTCATCCCGAGCGCAGACGTACAACTGTGATCATGAGAGCAGGTCTCCGGAACCCGTCGCCTTCGAGATCCTGCACCGGGAGAGGGCGAATAAGGTTTTTGGGAAGCGTCTTCACGCAACTGCTCGCGTTCTTCTCGTCGACCCTGCTGCTTCAACGTTGTTGACCCTACTGCTTTCACCCATATCATCTACCAGGATGTCTGATCAGTACGCATCATCCGATTTGACTTCATACTTCAGTTTATCTGTTAAGGTAGAGGTGTGCTGTATTTATATGATTGGCCAGTTAGCTAACCTATTAGGTTACTTGTTAGGTAACATACACTTAGATTATTTATTATTGGTCATGGTGATTTATATTTGGAATTTAATCTGGAATATGTCTACTTATCCACCACGAGCTAAGCTTTTTATATTAGAGAAATGTCATCGAACTAATGTCACGTTTGTCGAACTAATGTCACGTTTGGTTGGATTAGTCCCTCCATTTTACTCACATTTAGTCTCTAAATTGTCAAACGCTGAGACTAAAATATAGACTAGACTGGTTTAGTCCCTAGTTTCTCAAAGAATGACTAAAACAGGACTAAACCATATTAATTCCATATTTTACCTCTCATTTATTTCAGTTGTACTAATGATAAGAGAATGTTAAGACCTATATTGATTTTTGTATGAGTCATTTAATGCATAGAGATACTTGCGCCTGTTTGGTTTCTGCTGAGAGACGAGGTCGAGGGCTCGGTCATGTACCCGAGCTCCCCTAGCGAGGGGTTGCCCAAATGCCCCTACCATAGTGAGGGCTCAGTCATGTACCCGAGCTCCCCTAGCGAGGGGTTGCCCAAATGCCTCTACCATAGTGGTTGACACAGTGCTAAGCATGGGAAAAAGCTTCTTAAGGGGTGTGTCAGCTCCACTATATCTGATGACGTTGGGGGCGTCCTCCGTCACAGATATCGAGGGCAGAACCAGGCTCAGGCAAGGCAGAAGTCCGCCCGAGGTCATGACCGAGCCCTTTCCGAGATTCGCGAGGGAGCAGGTAGCCGAGTCCAGGCTCGGGCGAGGCGAAGTTTGCCTCAAGGGCGAGTTCTGCATCGGGTGAGACAGAGTTTGCGCTCGAGGGCAGGTTTGTGTCCCTGTTGTATTACATGTCCTATCAAGGGTTGACAGACGACCTTATAACTCCGTATGTATCAACTAGCCATTATCAGATCTGAGGTCCAATTTACTAGATTGGCAAAAGGGGCAGGTGCAGGACAAGAAGCCAATCATTCATTTTCATGCATTGTTCGATTCACACTGCTCCTTGGTTCGTGGCTAGTGCTTTTCTTTTCGCTAATCACCCAACTCTCATGTCAGTCAGAAGGGCATTGATGGAACACAAACCGGTAAGCTCTTCGCATACAGTGGTCGCACCCGTGATCATAGTTGGTGAATCTTTGACAAGACCGTGGTCTTGTTGATGCTGTACGCACGCAAGCATGAGCGGGGTAGGTACGCGCATTGAATGTTGCTATCCCCCAGCGGCCTTCGGGTGAGCCTTGCTCTAGGTTTTGTCCTTCTCGTCCGAGATAGGTTCGGGCGAGGCGGACTCTGTTGTCCTGGGGTGAGGGTACCTCGGTTGGGACGGAGATTCTCCCGTGCGCACGCCCCGTCCGAGATCGAGCTCGGGCGAGGCGGAGTTTTGGGAAGACCCCTGAGGGGGACCTTGGGTGAGGCGAAGTTCTTGATTGCTGCAACGTACTTTGATGATGTCCTTAGGGTTTAAGCGTGTTTTGGGGGTGTAATCTAGGTACCCCTAATTATCATACCGATAGTATCTACTGTCATATCAACTATCGCTTGGTCTGTATCTACCACCATCAGCCTACGCTCTAGTCCACAATCTTTGTCGTGAGCCTACAACCATCTCAGTGACTTGTAGTTTTTCTTACAAACTCTTATTTGAAATGAAATACATTGTATTATCGAAATAAAATTAAATAATTTATACAAATAAAAGTTGCATAATTCATAAATATTGTTTTTAAAGAATTTTATGGTTTTTCTAATTTTTTATGCGTCAAAATGACGTGGACCAATAAAAAATAAACATGTGACAGCAGGCGGTCAGTAGCCCAACATTAGAGGCTGGAATCGGTCGGTATCGACCAGGCGACGGAGTCACTTACTGCCATCGATCATATCGCCAATCCTCATGAGTTCATACTAGACTATTTTCAACTGTTCTACATCAACCGGACAAAATGGCTCAAGCGTAGTGGTACGGTGAAAGTGATTATTAAGAGCATTAGTGCAAAAGGATGAGGTAGTATGATAACATGAAGGCATGTCCCCGCAAAATATATCGAGCGGGCCTATTAGCAGTGGCGGACGCAGAACAAAATTCTAGATGAGGCCGACAGTACAAGAGACAAATCACTAGACTAGACCATAAATATAGATTAATGATAATATCTAGTGTTTCCAAAATGATATGAATACCAAAAAACCTTTTTTGGCTACCAAAAGGAGAGCTAGAGAGAAAAAAATAGGTGGACTGACTGAGGACGAGGCACTAGGGCGGAGCAGCCGCATCGGCGCGTCGTTCTGGCGAGTCATCGAAATTGTCGTGAGATGGTGTTGGTGAGACGACGACAGCTAGGAGGAGCGAGTGCAGGAAGCAAGGTAGCGATAGATGACGGTGACGGCAAGCGACACCCATTGTCGTGTTGCAACGGCGCGATGGGACTCTAATGAGTCAGCGAGGGACAGGTGACGCCACGGTCCCACCAACAACTTGCCCATCTGCTAGTGCGGACTAGGAGTCAAAATATCAACGTTGTCTATAGGATCCTGACGAGACGACAAGCTGATGAGTGATGAGAAGGCAAGGTGCGCTGCGTCGGGCGGGTTAGGTCACCGACTTACTGGTCAGTCGATGACCGAAGAAGCGAGTGAGCCACAACTGGGCTTGCGCTAGGGAAGAGAATCAAATGGCTCAGGTGAAGAGTAGACTAAGCAGTGAAGCGTCGACAGAAAAATAGATCAAAACCTAGTTTTCATTAGATTTGTCCACACTAACTATACAAAAATTTGTTTATTTTGATGTGTACCTAAACCTAGGTATAAGGGGTTAAAAAATTAAGGTGGGGCCATGGCCCACCTTGCCCACCCCTTGAATCCGCCCCTGCCTATTAGTGAGCTTAGTTGTTGGGTTAGTCCAACAAAGAAATATGTATGTAATGCCTCTGCCCATTTGTTTGTGGGACAGTCAGGACAGGACGTCATCTGCCGTACTCTCGTGTCCCTCCAATTTTAAGAGATAACTAGGGACAACACTGGGATAGTAATATCCCAATTCTTGACCTTATTTGAGTGATCGTCTCATCACGTCTCGTCCTGTCATTGCAACCATACATACCTTAGATTATTAAAAGGAGTTGGTCAAGCAAGCATTTAATTTAGTCTGCATATAGCCAATCGTACTTGAGACAAGCTCTCCACCAAATGTTAAGACCTTGTTCGGTTATTGATATTACATGTGTATTGAAGTGTATTGGGTGGGATTGAGATGTATTTTGACTTGTTATGGATTTAAACCGGCTCAATCCCATCTAATACATGTGGATTATCACCAAAACGAACAAGCCCTAAGGTGTAGTTACATCAGTATATACCCCACGTGATCTACATAGCCTGCTAAGGCTAGCAGGGTATTCTCGTATTTGCCCCCACAAGACATATGGCGTACATCTCTTTTGTCCCTCCTCGTTTTCCTGTTGCTAGAGGCATACTCACAACGACGAAGTTGCTGCTTTTTCCATCAACTACGATTCTACGAAGATGAAGCTTTAGTAACAAAGCTCAGCCTGTTATTCCTGAAACAAACGCAAAGACAGCGGGAATTTATCAATTTGAGAACCTTCCACAGAGGCGTGCTCTAACAGGTACCCTGATGTCATTACCACAATAATGCGCAACTAGCTTGAGTAGATTGTAACTAGCAACAATTGCTTCGGGTTGATATCTCTTGTCATAAGTAACTTGCTTAATTCATTATAAACTAAAGATCAAGCTACTAGAAATATCTAGGGGGTTGCATAGGGTTAAACTAGAGCTAAAGCAAGTATACGCTTTCAGGTACCTTTTATTCTAATCAACTTTGCTCTAGCGATAATTTTAGGTGACTAGGAACTAGGATAATTTCTACAGGCTATTTAACCCTTCTCCAACCATTTAGTCCTTAGACGCGAGTTTATAAGCCTTCTCAACATTTTTTGAAATAAGAGTTGTTCTCGAAGACATTCTTGGCCATCCTTGTACCAAGGGAAACCTCTTCGACATCCGACCACTTCGATCCCTCTCAACCATGGGCACATGCACTCCATTTAAAAAGT
The DNA here is from genome assembly GCF_902167145.1 of Zea mays. Classification (NCBI taxonomy): domain Eukaryota; kingdom Viridiplantae; phylum Streptophyta; class Magnoliopsida; order Poales; family Poaceae; genus Zea; species Zea mays. Next base: position 108,542,453 of record NC_050105.1, on the reverse strand, counting down.
ATTTAAATGCACTAGAGATAATAGTTAGTGGCTAAAATTAGCTAGAAACATTCAAACACTCTAGCTAATAGTTCAGCTATTAGCTATTTTTAGTAAATTAGCTACAAGTTAGCTAACTATTTATTAGCTAGTTAATTCTACTTTTTAGCTAACTAACTATTAATTATAGTGCATTCAAACACCCCCTTAGTCACCATGTCATTTGTTCTTCGTAGCAAATGCAATTTGCTTTGCACCGTGGCACGGTTTGACGCTGCAACACCTTAAGTAGCCGATCACTTTAACTCCCTCAATGATGTGGTTTTTAAATTGACGGTGCATCTCATTCAGATTTTAGAGCATAGAAAGTAGCAACATTCGAAGTTAACTCTCTTGTGACTTAATAACCCAGATAAAAAGTGTTATCTTTGATATTCCATTCGGTGTTAAGTGGTGCATTTTGATGTTGAATGCATCCAATATTTCCTGTGTTATGTCTTGAACTAGGAAGCTAAACCCCAACAATGAAGAAATCCTTGAAAACCACGCCCTCTTTTGTCCTTGGCTTCATCACTTCGTTCCCTAGCAAATGAACATGATCTCTTAGTAAGGAATTCAGAGACCTCTGAATGAGAGGACCAAGGACAATTTGTCAATTTCGTACTTAGACACATCTAAGATGTTGTTTAGTTCACATATTTATAATGTGAACGATGACCGATAACGTCAAACCATGTTTATTTAAGTCCAACTGTAATCAAATACCACATTAGAAACTGATATCGTCCTATTCAAACTTGTTACTTGTCGGGGACCATAATTAGGGGTACCCTCAAGGCTCCTAATTCTCAGCTCGTAAACCCCATCAGCATAAAGCTGCAAAGGCCTGATGGGTGCGATTAAGTCAGGGATCGGTCCATTCGAGGGACTCGATCACGCCTCGCCCGAGCCTAGCCTCGGACAAGGGTAGCCGACCCGGAGGATCTCCGCCTCGCCCGAGGCCCCCCTCCAGCGGCGAACATATTTCCGGCTCGCCCGAGGCCATGTCTTCGCCAAGAAGCAACCCTGACCAAATCACCACGCTGACCGACCAAATCGCAGGAGCATTTAATGCAAAGGTGGCCTGACACCTTTATCCTGACGTGCGCCCTTCAGTCGACAGAGCCGAAGTGACCGCCGTCACTTCGCCGCTCCACTGACCGGCCTGACAGAAAGACAGCGCCGCCTGCGCCGCTCCGACTGCTGACAGGCAGTCAGGCCCGGCCGTAGGCGCCATAGGAAGCTCCGCTCCGCCCGACCTAGGGCTCGGACTCGGGCTAAGCCCCGGAAGACGACGAACTCCGCTCCGCCCGACCCAGGGCTCGGACTCGGGCTAAGCCCCGGAAGACGGCGAACTCCGCTCCGCCCGACCCAGGGCTCGGACTTGGGCTAAGCCCCGGAAGACGGCGAACTCCGCTCCGCCCGACCCAGGGCTCGGACTCGGGCTAAGCCCCGGAAGACGGCGAACTCCGCTCCGCCCGACCCAGGGCTCGGACTTGGGCTCAGCCCCAGAAGACGACGAACTCCGCTTCGCCCGACCCAGGGCTCGGACTTGGGCTCAGCCCCAAAAGACGATGAACTCCGCTTCGCCCGACCCCAGGGCTCGGACTCAGCCCTGGCTTCAGCCGACGGTCTCCGCCTCGCCCGACCCAGGGGCTCGGACTCGACCACGGCCACGGAAGACAAACTCGACCTCGACCTCGGAGGAGCCTCCACATCACCCAACCTAGGGCGCGGGCCAGCCACGTCAACAGGAGGCGCCATCATTACCCTACCCCGAGCTGACTCAGGCTACGGGGAACAAGACCGACGTCCCATCTGGCTCGCTCCGCCAGATAGGCAATGATGGCGCCCCGCACGCTCCCTGACGACGGCGGCTCTCGGCTCCCTTATGGAAGCAAGAGGACGTCAGCAAGGACTCAACCGCCCCGATAGCTGTCCTTCCGCCAGGCTCCAACGCTCCTCCGACGGCCACGACATCACACCAACTGGGTGCCAAAACCTCTCCGGCTGCCACGACGGCGTGTACTTAGGGCACTAGCTCTCCTTCGCTAGACACGTAGCACTCTGCTACACCTCCCATTGTACACCTGGATCCTCTCCTTACGTCTATAAAAGGAAGGACCAGGGCCCTCTTACAGAGGGTTGGCCGCGCGGGGACGAGGACGAGACAGGCGCTCGCGTAAGGCCGCTCGCTCCCTCACCCGCGTGGACGCTTGTAACCCCCTACTGCAAGCGCACCCGACCTGGGCGCGGGACGAACACGAAGGCCACGGGATTTCCACCTCTCTCACGCCCGTCTCCGGCCACCTTTCTCCCCCCCTTCGCGCTCGGCCTCGCGCCGACCCATCTGGGCTGGGGCACGCAGCGACATTTCACTCGTCGGCCAAGGGACCCCCGGTCTCGAAACGTCGACAGTTGGCGCGCCAGGTAGGGGCCTGCTGCGTGTTGACGAACAACATCCCGTCAAGCTCCAGATGGGCAGTCTCCAGCGACCTCTCCAACCCGGGACGGTGCTCCGTTTCGGGAGTCTTGAGTTTATGTCCCTCGACGGCAGCTACGACATGATGCTCCTTCCACCGTCGTGCGACAGCGACAATGGCGGCCGACAGCCCGCCCGCCGGCGGCGGAGTCGACAACGTCTTCCCCGCGTGGTGGAAGAACAACGTTCGAGCTCACCCCGTCCTCTCCCCCGCCGACGGAGGAGGAGGCGGGGCAACCAAGGCCAAGCAGGAGGCAGCGCCTCGTCGGCTGTCGAGCGAGTCGACGGCGCCAGCACCCCAACGGGGGGCGCGTCGGGCATCGACCTCGCGTTTGAGACGAAGACGAGCGCCGTCTCCCCGCAACACGCCGATTCCGAGCAAACGGACGACGCCAGCGTGCTCGCGAAAGGCTTGCTTGATGTCACCCTCGTACCTGAGACGACGGTGCGGTCAGTCCCCGACGTGACTTCATCGCCGCCCGTCGACCAAGAGGTACCGACCGATTCCCATCTCACGCCTTTCAGATTCAGTCTCGAACCGCCAAGCGACCTCGCTTTGGCGGACGCTCTCGTAGAGGCGAGTCCAAACCCTCTGGGGTATCGTGTGCGGTCACCCTGGGACCGGCTGACGGACGTCTCGACCTACGGGCCCTTTGGGTCCGAGGAAGACGACGCGCCCGACTTCTGCTGGGATTTCTCTGGACTCGGCAACCCCAGTGCCATGCGGGACTTTATGACCGCATGCGACTACTGCCTTTCCGACTGTTCCGACGGTAGCCGCAGCCTCGGCGACGAGGACTGCGGCCCAAGCCGCGAATGTTTCCACGTCGATCTAGGGGGTCCCTCCGAAGGCAACCATCTCGGCATACCGGAGGACGGTGATCTCCCTAGGCCGGTGCCTCGCGTTGACATCCCACGGGAGCTAGCTGTGGTCCCCGTTCCGGCGGGGGGTCACGACCCACAGCTCGAGCAAATCCACGGGGTGCAGGCCAGGTTCGACGAGGGGGCAGGAGCGCTTGAGCCGATCCACCGGGACGTCGGGCAGGAATGGGCGGGTCAGCCTCCGGCCGGAGAAATACGTCATCTACCCCAGGGCTTCCAGCACCGCATCGCTGATGATGTCAGGGTCAGGCCGCCACCCGCATCCAGTGGGGTCGGCCAGAACCTGGCAGCAGCAGCAATGCTTCTTCGTGCGATGCCAGAGCCATCAACCACCGAGGGGCGGCGAATCTAGGAAGAGCTCAAGAATCTCCTGGAAGGCGCCGCGGTCCGACGGGCCAAGAGCTCCGCCTCCCGAAGGCAGGGGTACCCCTCGGAACATCGTGTCGCGACTTCCCGATTTATGCGGGAAGCCTCGGTCCACACCGGGCGCACGCGCAACACAGCGCCTGCGGCCCCGGGTCGCCTCGGCAACGAGCACCATCACCGCGACCGTCGGGCCCACCTCGACGAGAGGGTGCGCCGAGGCTACCACCCTAGGCGGGGAGGACGCTACGACAGCGGGGAGGATCGAAGTCCCTCGCCCGAACCGCCCGGTCCGCAGGCCTTCAGTCGGGCCATACGACGGGCGCCGTTCCCGACCCGGTTCCGACCCCCAGCTACTATCACAAAGTACTCGGGGGAGACAAGACCGGAGCTGTGGCTCGCAGACTACCGGCTGGCCTGCCAACTGGGTGGAACGGACGATGACAACCTCATCATCCGCAACCTCCCCCTGTTCCTCTCCGACACCGCTCGCGCCTGGTTGGAGCACCTGCCTCCGGGGCAGATCTCCAACTGGGACGACCTGGTCCAAGCTTTCGCCGGCAATTTCCAGGGCACGTACGTGCGCCCTGGAAACTCCTGGGACCTCCGGAGCTGCCGGCAACAGCCGGGAGAGTCTCTCCGGGACTACATCCGGCGATTCTCGAAGCAGCGCACCGAGCTGCCCAACATCACCGACTTGGATGTCATCGGCGCGTTCCTCGCCGGCACCACCTGCCGTGACCTGGTGAGCAAGCTGGGTCGCAAGACCCCCACCAGGGCGAGCGAGCTGATGGACATCGCCACCAAGTTCGCCTCGGGCCAGGAGGCGGTCGAGGCTATCTTCCGGAAGGATAAGCAGCCCCAGGGCCGCCCACTGGAAGATGCCCCCGAGGCGCCAACTCAGCGCGACGCCAAGAAGAAGGGCAAGAAGAAGTCGCAAGCGAAACGCGACGCCGCCGACGCGGACCTTGTCGCCGCCGCCGAGTACAAGAACCCTCAGAAACCCCCCGGAGGTGCCAACCTCTTCGACAAGATGCTCAAGGAGTCGTGCCCCTACCACCAGGGACCCGTCAAGCACACCCTTGAGGAGTGTGTCATGCTTCGGCGCCACTTCCACAGGGCCGGGCCACCCGTGGAGGGTGGCAGGGCCCGCGACGACGACAAGAAGGAAGATCACCAGGCAGGAGAGTTCCCCGAGGTCCGCGACTGCTTCATGATCTACGGTGGGCAAGCGGCGAACGCCTCGGCTCGGCACCGCAAGCAAGAGCGTCGGGAGGTCTGTTCGGTGAAGGTGGCGGCGCCAGTCTACCTAGACTGGTCCGACAAGCCCATCACCTTCGACCGAGCCGACCACCCCGACCACATGTCGAGCCCGGGGAAATACCCGCTCGTCGCCGACCCCGTCATCGGCGACGTCAGGCTCACCAAGGTCCTCATGGATGGAGGCAGCAGCCTCAACATCATCTACGCCGAGACTCTCGGGCTCCTGCGTGTCGATCTGTCCTCGGTCCGGGCAGGCGCTGCGCCTTTCCATGGGATCATTCCCGAGAAGCGCGTCCAGCCCCTCGAACAACTCGACCTTCCCGTCTGCTTCGGAACACCCTCCAACTTCCGAAGGGAGACCCTGACGTTCGAGGTGGTCGGGTTCCGAGGAACCTACCATGCGGTACTGGAAAGGCCATGCTACGCGAAGTTCATGGCCGTCCCCAACTACACCTACCTGAAGCTCAAGATGCCGGGCCCCAACGGGGTCATCACCGTCGGCCCCATGTACAAACACGCGTTCGAATGCGACGTGGAGTGCGTGGAGTACGCCGAGGCCCTCGCCGAGTCTGAGGCCCTCATCGTCGACCTGGAAAGCCTCTCTAAGGAGGTGCCAGACGTGAAGCGTCATGCCGGCAACTTCGAGCCAGCGGAGACGGTTAAGTCTGTCCCCCTCGACCCCAGCAGCGATGCCTCCAAGCAAGTCCGGATCGGCTCCGAGCTCGATCCCAAATAGGAAGCAGTGCTCGTCGACTTTCTCCGCGCGAACGCCGACATCTTCGCGTGGAGTCCCTCGGACATGCCCGACATACCGAGGGATGTCGCCGAGCACTCGCTGGACATCCGAGCCGGAGCCCGACCCGTCAAGCAGCCTCTGCGCCGATTCGACGAAGAAAAGCGCAGAGTCATAGGCGAGGAGATCCACAAGCTAATGGAGGCAGGGTTCATCAAAGAGGTATCCCATCCCGAATGGCTTGCCAACCCTGTGCTTGTGAGAAAGAAAGGAGGGAAATGGCGGATGTGTGTAGACTACACTGGTCTAAACAAAGCATGTCCGAAGGTTCCCTACCCTCTGCCTCGCATCGATCAAATCGTGGATTCCACTGCTGGGTGCGAAACTCTGTCTTTCCTCGATGCCTACTCAGGGTATCACCAAATCAGGATGAAAGAGTCCGACCAGCTCGCGACTTCTTTCATCACACCCTTCGGCATGTACTGCTATGTCACCATGCCGTTCGGCTTGAGGAATGCGGGCGCGACGTACCAGCGATGCATGAACCATGTGTTCGGCGAACACATTGGCCGGGCGGTCGAGGCCTACGTCGATGACATCGTAGTCAAGACGAGGAAAGCCTCCGACCTCCTTTCCGACCTTGAAGTGACATTCCGATGTCTCAAGGCAAAAGGCGTGAAGCTCAATCCCGAAAAGTGTGTCTTCGGGGTACCCCGAGGCATGCTCTTAGGGTTCATCGTCTCCGAGCGGGGCATCGAAGCCAACCCGGAGAAGATCGCAGCCATCGTCAGCATGGGGCCCATCAAGGACTTGAAAGGCGTGCAGAGGGTCATGGGATGTCTTGCGGCTCTGAGCCGCTTCATCTCATGCCTCGGCGAAAGAGGTCTGCCTCTGTACCGCCTCCTAAGGAAGGCCGAGTGCTTCGCTTGGACCCCTGAGGCCGAGGAAGCCCTCGGGAACCTGAAGGCGCTTCTCACGAATGCGCCTATCTTGGTGCCCCCAGCTGCCGGAGAAGCCCTCCTGATCTACGTCGCCGCGACCACTCAGGTGGTTAGCGCCGCGATTGTGGTTGAGAGGCAAGAAGAGGGGCATGCATTGCCCGTTCAGAGGCCAGTCTACTTCATCAGCGAGGTACTGTCCGAAACCAAGATCCGCTACCCACAAGTTCAGAAGCTGTTGTACGCGGTGATCCTGACGCGGCGGAAGCTGTGACACTACTTCGAGTCTCATCCGGTAATTGTGGTGTCATCCTTCCCCCTGGGGGAGATTATCCAGTGCCGAGAGGCCTCGGGTAGAATCGCAAAGTGGGCGGTGGAAATCATGGGCGAAGCAATCTCGTTCGCCCCTCGGAAGGCCATCAAGTCCCAGGTCTTGGCGGACTTCGTGGCTGAATGGGTCGACACCCAGCTACCAACAGCTCCGATCCAACCAGAGCTCTGGACCATGTTCTTCGACGGGTCGCTGATGAAGACAGGAGCCGGCGCAGGCCTACTCTTCATCTCGCCCCTCGGGAAGCACAGACGCTACGTGCTACGCCTCCATTTCCCGGCGTCCAACAATGTGGCTGAGTACGAGGCTCTGGTCAACGGGTTGCGGATCGCCATCGAGCTAGGGGTCCTACGCCTCGACGCTCGCGGTGACTCGCAGCTCGTCATCGACCAAGTCATGAAGAACTCCCACTGCCGCGACCCGAAGATGGAGGCCTACTGCGATGAGGTTCGGCGCTTGGAAGACAAGTTCTACGGGCTCGAGCTCAACCACATCGCCCGGCGCTACAACGAGACTGCGGACGAGCTGGCTAAAATAGCCTCGGGGCGGACCACGGTTCCCCCGGACGTCTTCTCCCGAGATCTGCATCAACCCTCCGTCAAGATCGACGACACGCCCGAGCCTGAGGCACCCTCGGCTCGGCCCGAGGTACCCTCGGCACAGTCTGAGGCACCCTCGGCTCGGCCCGAGGCACCCTCGGTTCAGCCCGAGGTACCCTCGGCCCCCGAGGGCGAGACGCTGCACGTCGGGGGGAACGAAGCGGGGTCACGCCTGATCAAAACTGGCAGACCCCGTACCTGCAATATCTCCACCAAGGAGAGCTACCCCCCGACCGAGCCGAAGCTCGACGGTTGGCGCGGCGCGCCAAGTCGTTCGTCTTGCTGGGAGATGAGAAGGAGCTCTACCACCGCAGCCCCTCAGGCATCCTCCAGCGGTGCATCTCCAACGCCGAAGGTCAGGAGCTCCTGCGAGAGATACACTCGGGGGCTTGCAGCCATCACGCAGCGCCTCGAGCCCTTGTCGGGAATGCTTTCCGACAAGGCTTCTACTGGCCGACGGTGGTGGCCGACGCTACTAGAATTGTCCGCACCTGCGAAGGGTGTCAGTTCTACGCAAGACAGACCCACCTGCCCGCTCAGGCTCTACAGACGATACCCATCACCTGGCCTTTTGCTGTGTGGGGTCTGGACCTCGTCGTCCCCTTGCAGAAGGCACCCGGGGGCTACACGCACCTGTTGGTCGCCATCGACAAATTCTCCAAGTGGATCGAGGTCCGACCCCTAAACAGCATCAAGTCCGAGCAGGCGGTGGCGTTCTTCACCAACATCATCCATCGCTTCGGGGTCCCGAACTCCATCATCACCGACAACGGCACCCAGTTCACCGGCAGGAAGTTCCTGGACTTCTGCGAGAATCACCACATCCGGGTGGACTGGGCCGCCGTGGCTCACCCCATGTCAAATGGGCAAGTAGAGCGTGCCAACGGCATGATTCTACAAGGACTCAAGCCTCGGATCTACAACGACCTCAACAAGTTCGGCAAGCGATGGATGAAGGAACTCCCCTCGGTGGTCTGGAGCCTGAGGACAACGCCGAGCCGAGCCACGGGCTTCACGCCGTTCTTTCTAGTCTATGGGGCCGAGGCCATCTTGCCCACAGACTTAGAATACGGTTCCCCGAGGACGAGGGTCTATGCTGACCAAAGCAACCAAGTTAATCGAGAAGACTCGCTGGACCAGCTGGAGGAGGCTCGAGACAAGGCCCTACTACACTCGGCGCGGTACCAGCAGTCCCTGCGACGCTACCATGCCCGAGGGGTCCGGTCCCGAGACCTCCAGGTGGGCGACCTGGTGCTTCGGCTGCGAAAAGACACCCAAGGGCGGCACAAGCTCACGCCCCCCTGGGAAGGGCCGTTCGTCATCGCCAAAGTTCTGAAGCCCGGAACGTACAAGCTGGCCAACAGTCAAGGCGAGGTCTACAGCAACGCTTGGAACATCCAACAGCTACGTCGCTTCTATCCTTAAGATGTTTTCAAGTTGTTCATATACCTCGCTCCCATGCAAAGTTTAGTCATCAAGGAAGGGTCAGCCTTGCCTCGGCAAAGCCCGACCCTCCCTCGGGGGCTAAAAGGGGGGGAACCCCCTCTGCGTCGAAATTTTTCCTCGAAAAAAGATCCTTTCTGCCAGAATGTCTTTCGTGCTTTTCGACTACTTCGAAAGTGGATCCTGAAAACGACGGAGTACACGTAAGCAGCCAAGGCTGACCGAGCCGAGGGACTCCTACGCCTCCGGGATACGGATACCTCACTCATCACCTTCTGCGATAAGTAACTCACGCTCGGATAAGTGATTCCGCGGACCGAACAAGTCTTCACGTTCGAAAGCTCCTCTGCCGAAGCGATTCTTCGAGCCTTCTCGACTGCGTCGGTGACAGAACCCTATGGACGGACAATTCTGTTACCGGCGAAGAAGTCCAGATACTCGAAACAAGAGGAAAAGAGACACAGCTTTACAACACGACGAGGGTGTGTTTGGGCCTCGGCGGCCGCAGAAAACACGTGCTACAAGATAATCCGATCCTGCAGGCTCGGATCCAGACAGTTGAGGGAGCCACAGCACCCTCGGCGTCGACAACACCTTCGGCGAGGTCCGACCTAGCCTCGGACGGCGACGCGGTCCGAGGATCTCCACTCCGAAGGACGGCGTCATCACCACACCCGGGCCATCGCCGCCAGGGTCTTCTCCGAGAATCTGGCTCGGGCAGGCGCCTCGGCTGGTCGCCCCGAGGCCTCGGCCAGCTGTCCCCCAAAGACATCAGCCCGACCCGAGACCTCGGAAGATCAACTCCGGCGTCGGTCCCGCTAGCGGACGACCCGGCCAGGCTCCGGCCAACCAAGTCTTCCTTTCAAGCCAACTCTGCCTCTGTCCATGCTGACACCGCTACCCCTGGCCTCGACTCATCGAAGAGCGGCTGAGGGTTTCCTTTAACTAAGCAAGGGAAGCCTCGGACAACAAGGCCGACCGAGCCGAGGGACTCCTACGCCTCCGGGATACGGATACCTCACTCGTCACCTTTACACGGGGCGACTCACGCTTGGTGAAGCGGTTCGGACAACCAACAGGCGAGTCTTAGTGCTCGAAAATAAGGAAAAAACACGGCTCCATGCCGAAATTACATACATGTTCAGGCCTCGACAGCCACAATGAACAAAAACACTGGCATTCAAAGTGCCATACAAGCGGAACTCCGGTTCCACCTCCGCAGGTACGAACAACCCCACTCGATTGGGGGGGCCTGCGGAGCAACAGAAGACCGACGAGCGGCACGCCGTCGCCCGCTCCAGCAGCGGCGACAACGACGACCTCCGCTCCGGGCGGCCGAACTGCAGCAGCGATGGCCTCAGGGCGGACGCTACTGCAACCTTGCCCTCGCCTATGCCGACGCTCGAGGGGCGAGGACAAGTACAAAGAGCCGGAGGCCCAAAGCGCGGATGGTGGCGGTGATCCCGTCGGCAACGGGGACTTCTCGAGCCGCCTCTACCTCGGCACCGACGACAGGGGCCGTCAGCCCTCCGGCAGATCCCCACTCAGATCCTCCCGGACGAGTGGGGCACCGACCTCCGCGTGGAGGCATCGTACCGGTGCAAAGGCAGGACCGCCCCAGAACACGAACGCCGCCCTGGCAGCGCGCGATATCTTGGGCGGTCCTCCCGTGTGCACGACGCGGCAACCGCCTTCCGGCAGGAGGGGGCACCGGGAGCCAAGCTGACGAGCCCGACGCGCTGAGGCTGACGACGCCCGCCGTCGACCAGCCCCGCGTTGTCGAAGTCCGACCCGCCCGCAGGGCCAGTGAGCGCCCTCTCCCTCGAACGCCGAAGGAGAGGCCGACCCACGAACCCGCGCGGGAGGTAGAGCTCCGGCTCAGCCCGGCCTCCACCCCAGCGAGGATGATGAACATCCTTGAAGCTGAGGGTGGGACCAAGATCGCAGCCCGGCTTGCTTCTCCCCACCCAGGGGCTGGTGGTCACCGTCTTGGGTGACCACCGATGGAGGGGTGCAGCCGGGCTGCATGATGAAAATCCTTGAAGCCGAAAGATGGCTGAAAGGTACCAACTCCCACGGAGTTGCGTTCCCCCAACGACAAGGCGGAAAGATTGCGGGTATCCCCCATCCGGGGGCTTGGAAGGTGGAAAGGCACGATGCATAAGGGAGCGCGAAGACATGGTCGCCTTTCAAGGGGGTCACCCTCCTTTTAAAGGCGACTCTCCCTACTTGCGTCCCCAACCGTCGGGGGCTGAGTCTTCTCCGACACGCTCCAAGGTCCTCCCCCTACGGCGCGAAGGCTGGGTCCCACACGTCATGCAAGCTGGCCCAGAGCAGAAGAAGCCAAACCGCCGCGCGCGATGCGTGCAACCGCCCAACGGATTACAAGCGGCTCTCCACTTTTGCCCAGACCAGCGGGCGAAAGGGCGGGCAGCCATGCAGGCGGCATGCAACCGCGCCAAGTGGGCGCACTTCTCTGACTTCCAGCACGCCCTGCATGGAGGCCCAGGCCCACGCGTCATGCAACCGGCACGACGGATGCTTCGTGCAAGCAACTGCACCGCCACTTGCGCCACTACCGCGCCTCCTCGACTGCGGAACCGATACCGCGACTCGAGGCGACCCAGCGCACGACCCAGCAGCGCCAGCCTGGCGCGACGGCCAATGCGGCCAAAAACGGGCCGGCAGTAATGGCGGTGGCAGGCGGGCAGGAGCAGCGGTCACGTCGTCAGCCAAGCTTACGTCCCATCCGGGGGCAGCGAGAGAACCCTCTCTCACGGCGTGAAGACGACGCGCCCGTGTTCCGTTCCTCGAACGGCCCGCGCACGCGCAACGGCCGCCCCGCGAACCACTCGCCCCGTCGCATTAACTCCGCGGCGGGACAGGCGGTGCCTCTGGCAGGAGAAGCGAGCGACGCTTCGCCTTCGCCATAATGACCGCGTCAAAAAAGGTACGCCGCGTCGTTCGATTTCATATCCTTTTCCTTTTTTTCCTCTTTCTCCTCTTTCTCTCTCTTACAACAGGGACCGGGAAAGGGGGATACCCCGAAAAGGATCCTTCCCCGTGAAGGAACCAGGCTCCGAGCCTCCCTACTGATCAGAGGTTCGAAGGCTGGCCCCTCGGAAGGGTTCAACAGCCGCCTCAGAGCACGTGGGCTCCACACCCACTACTGGTCAGAGGTTCGAAGGCTGGCCCCTCGGAAGGGTTCAACGGCCGCCTCAGGCTACTCGGGCTCCGCGCCCACTACTGATCAGGGGTTTGAAGGCTGGCCCCCGAAGGGTTCACAGCCGCCTCAGACACAGAGCGAGGGATGACCATGGGTACGTTCGATACATAACCAAGGCTCGGGCTGCGCTCCCGAGGTACCCTAGGACATTTCCGAGACCAGCGGGAACGATCTTGTAACGGAATCCCATCAGAGGGAGGCATCGAGCCCTCGGACCCCGTCGACAGGGGACCGGGTCCGGCAGATCACCCGCAGGTATTTTTGGGCGTGCCTCTGGGCCTCTAGCCGACCCCTAGCGAATGGGGCACGGACGTCCGCTCGGATTACCCGCTTGCAGCTCACCGGAGACACCATGTTCGGCGCCCACCGAGGGCAACATGGCGCTTTCCCCCCCTCCTCCTTGCGGAAAGGCGACGCAGGGGCGTATGTAAAAAAGTCAAGTCTGCCCCTGATCGCCCTCTCGCCCTGTGCAGAGGCTTGGGGGCTGCTCTCGCGAACCCGGCTCCGGCCAAACCGTTGACAGCGTCAACATACCAGCCCGAGAACTTGGGACCCGACCGTACACCCGGGCTACGGCCAGCTCGCATGAGGGAACGACCAGACCAGCCGAAGCATTACGCGAGGCATTAAGACCTCGGAGGAGTCAAACCACTCCTCCAAGGCCTCGGGGGCTACACCCGGCGGGTGCGCTCGCGCGCACCCACCGGAACAAAACGCAACCGAGAAAGGCTGGTCCCCTTGCAAAGAAGTGCGACGAAAGCCTCCAAGCGAGTGCTAACACTCCCTTCGAGGCTCGGGGGCTACTGTCGGGGACCATAATTAGGGGTACCCTCAAGGCTCCTAATTCTCAGCTGGTAACCCCCATCAGCATAAAGCTGCAAAGGCCTGATGGGTGCGATTAAGTCAGGGATCGGTCCATTCGAGGGACTCGATCACGCCTCGCCCGAGCCTAGCCTTGGACAAGGGCAGCCGACCCCGGAGGATCTCCGCCTCGCCCGAGGCCCCCCTCCAGCGGCGAACATATTTTCGGCTCGCCCGAGGCCATGTCTTCGCCAAGAAGCAACCCTGACCAAATCACCACGCCGACCGACCAAATCGCAGGAGCATTTAATGCAAAGGTGGCCTGACACCTTTATCCTGACGCGCGCCCTTCAGTCGACAGAGCCGAAGTGACCGCCGTCACTTCGCCGCTCCACTGACCGGCCCGACAGAAAGACAGCGTCGCCTGCGCCGCTCCGACTGCGGTGCCACTTGACGGAGTGAGGCTGACAGGCAGTCAGGCCCGGCCGCAGGTGCCATAGGAAGCTCCGCTCCGCCTGACCCAGGGCTCGGACTCGGGCTAAGCCCCGGAAAACGGTGAACTCCGCTCCGCCTGACCCAGGGCTCGGACTCGGGCTAAGCCCCGGAAGACGGCGAACTCCGCTCCGCCCGACCCAGGGCTCGGACTTGGGCTAAGCCCCGGAAGACGGCGAACTCCGCTCCGCCCGACCCAGGGCTCGGACTTGGGCTCAGCCCCGAAAGACGGCGAACTCCGCTTCGCCCGACCCCAGGGCTCGGACTCAGCCCTGGCTTCAGCCGACGGTCTCCGCCTCGCCCGACCCAGGGGCTCGGACTCGACCACGGCCACGGAAGACAGACTCGACCTCGACCTCGACCTCGAAGGAGCCTCCACATCACCCAACCTAGGGCGCGGGCCAGCCACGTCAACAGGAGGCGCCATCATTACCCTACCCCGAGCTGACTCAGGCTACGGGGAACAAGACCGGCGTCCCATCTGGCTCGCTCCGCCAGTTAGGCAATGATGGCGCCCCACACGCTCCCTGACGACGGCGGCTCTCGGCCCCCTTACGGAAGCAAGAGGACGTCAGCAAGGACTCAACCGCCCCGATAGCTGTCCTTCCGCCAGGCTCCAACGCTCCTCCGACGGCCACGACATCACACCAACTGGGTGCCAAAACCTCTCTGGCTGCCACGACGGCGTGTACTTAGGGCACTAGCTCTCCTCCGCTAGACACGTAGCACTCTGCTACACCTCCCATTGTACACCTGGATCCTCTCCTTACGTCTATAAAAGGAAGGACCAGGGCCCTCTTACAGAGGGTTGGCCGCGCGGGGACGAGGACGAGACAGGCGCTCGCGTAAGGCCGCTCGCTCCCTCACCCGTGTGGACGCTTGTAACCCCCTACTGCAAGCGCACCCGACCTGGGCGCGGGACGAACACGAAGGCCGCGGGATTTCCACCTCTCTCACGCCCGTCTCCGGCCACCTTTCTCCCCCCTTCGCGCTCGGCCTCGCGCCGACCCATCTGGGCTGGGGCACGCAGCGACATTTCACTCGTCGGCCCAGGGACCCCCCGGTCTCGAAACGACGACATTACTGCTGGTAATCGAGTGTAAATCATTATCATTACTATTTATGTTACATTTCATGAACCAAACGGCACCTAAGGGACTTGGGTCCTGTTTGTTTTAGATTATAATTTGCCAGATTATATAATTCAGTGTAAATAATCTTGCTAGTAAACAAACAAACAGACTATATGTCTAGATTATATAATCTATCCCCAAGATTGTGATAATCTCGTAATTTTCTCAAGACTAGCTTATTTTAGATTATTTTTTACAAAATACTCACTACCCATAATTATGTTGTTAAAATTACATGGACTGACATTCTTCTTTTCTCCCAAATCACACGCAACAAGTATATGTTGCCTTTGTGCCTTAGAGATCAATAATCTGCATTATAATCTGAGAAACCAAACAGCTATATATAAATTATAATCTCGACAAATTATAATCTAGATTATATAATTTAAATTATAATCTAGATTATATAATCTACAAGCTAAACAAACACATACTTAGTCTCATCCTCCACTAGTTCCGAGTCAGACACATCAACATCCCCTAAATCATCTTAGGAACTAGACGAAGCCATAAAAAAGAAACTCTTTGACGTCACACAATTAGCCCAAAAAAGAAATCAATCAAACCATGATATGGCAAACAAAAAAGAATTAAAGTAAGAAAATTACCTTGGTAGGGCTCACAAGCAGCAGCGAGGAAACTTCTTCGCAAAGCTTCTAGACAACTTTGCAAGCAAATTGCTCAGTTAAATAGACTTGCACAAAAGATCTGTTTTGTGAAAACAAACACCAAGATTTCTCATTCTTAGAATGTGATAGCAAACCATGACCAATAAGCAGTATATATATAGGCGGCTTCCACCAAAAGTGACTGTTCGTCTTCCTTTTATACCTGACTTCTAACTTGGCCATTAAAAATTTGAAATACAATCGTCACTCTCTAACAACTAAGGGTGTGTTTGGTTGCGGGACAGTCAGGACAGGGACGTCCTCTAGCGTCTCTCCAATTTGAAGGGACAACTGAGGGCAACACTAGGATAGTTATGTCCTAACCCCTGAACCAAACAATCTTATTTGAGGAATCGTCTCATTCCGTCTCGTCCTATCATTGCATCCAAACGCACCCTAAATCTAATCTCGAGGATGGCGTTTTACCTTAGCTCACATAATTTCGTCAGATTCAGACCTTCGGAGAAGTCTTTGACTGCGAGGGGCTCCTGTTGGAGATTTGACCTCAGACAATCAGTCCTTGATGTTTTGGAGGTACTTAACGATTCCTTTCTCTTTTTTTACTTGATGTATATTTTTACTTTTTACGATTGATTTCGTCTCAAATTAGAAAGTAATAGAGAAGGCAAGATTAATGCTTTGCTCGGCTTGAATGCAAAATCTCCAAGCAAATGTTGAAGTTATCTGATTATCTTTATTGGTATTCAAGGACGTCATATCACGAAGACCAAGAATAAGGCGCAAAGTTGTTTCATCCTATTGGCTAAAGGTCAACCGAGGTCTTAAGACAAGTGAAGCTTCCCTAACGAATACTCTTTTCGTCAGAGGTCGAGCAAAGCTATAAGACGAACTTTAGTGGGAAGCGAAGTCAAAGCGAACGAAGAGATCGGTTCACTTATGAGACATGAAACTTCACCGACGAAGGTTTCACATGGACAAGAATTCATTAATAAGACGTGTAGCATCGCCAACAAAGACTGTGTGGAGTAGAAGCCGAAAACATATTCGTTTTCATCATTCCATTGTAATGACGATAGATGTGCGGTACATCAAACTCAAGAAACTTCTGGGCAGAACTTGATAGGATAAAAGCTGTTCTTTCACTAATCTAGGCCTTGATAGCGTACTTCCGCATGGGAAAATACTTCTCACGCTTCTTTTCCCTCTCAGTCTTCAAGGAGAGCTGAAGAACACAAACACCACAAGTCAACAGACAAGAAGATCTAAGAACGATGAGTAGCTTGATATATTACTTCAACTACTAGTACACATTATACTACTGCATATAGCATTGGTCATTCTATTCACTAGTCAATTACACCATCTGTATATGGAATTGGAACACAAGACATACAAGTACGACAACTAACAAGCACCCTACACAAACCCTGACCCACTGGGTCGTTTTATTCTTCCAGAAACATAACTTTAGTCAAACCAAGTAAATGTGAAAGTAATACACAATTAGCACGGCACCAAGTTGATACCAAATACAGAATCACTATCCAAAGTAAAACTTCATGGTGTTCATTCACAAGTAAAAATAGTAAACAGTAGAGGCAACCGACCGATGAAACTATAATCACTGCTAGTACTATCTAATGCTGCTTCAACAATCCACCTATGTAACAAACACTGCGACTACATGTGAATATCTCGATATGTCATACAAATCGTCTGAACCACTTTTAATTAACAGAAGCACGTTGGCCTCGACAGGATCAATTCGACAACTCAAAGTAATGAGTAAAAGTTACAGTACAAAACAAATCTTAAACCCAGCTAGCCTCACAGCACTGGTAGAACAATAAAATAAGCGCTTCAGCAATGAAAGAGAACGCATTGAAGTAGACGCAAGGAACATAAGTATATACCTGGTACTTGGTGAGGCGCCTGCGAATGGCGCGGGTCTTCTTGGGGCGGAGATCGAGCGGGAGAAGCTTCTTCTTCTTGTACGCCTCACGCAGCGCCGACTTCTGCTTCTGCGAGATGACGGTGAGCACGCGAGCGATGGAGGTGCGCACGATCTTGCTGCAAGAGAGGAAACCACGGATCCACGATTCGGTTCAGCTCGATGCAAAGCCAGTATGACAAACGAGGAAGAAGGGCGGCAAAGCCATCAAGCAGGCACATTTTGGAGAGCTTGTTGGGAGCCCCGCCGGTGACCTTGGCGACGCGTAGGAGGGAGAGCTCCGATTTAAGCTCCTTGAGCTGCGCTTGCAGATCCGTCTTGCTCTTTCCGCGCAGCTCGTGCACCTTGATCCGGGCTGCGAACCGAAAACAGAAGGTCAGATCCGGAGAGACGACGCGAAAAACGACAGTGACCAGAGAGAACGGATGTGCTTACCCATCGCGAGTGACGAGCAGGGGGTGCCGCGGCGCCGAATGAGATGAAAAATGGAGAGGGGAGCAGAGAGCGAGGCGGCGGCGTGTGGCTGCGTGCTTCCTAAAACCCCGTGGGACAAGCAGGAAACCCTAGATCTTTTGTGGGCTCGAGCGGGCCCAATGGGCCTCGGTTGGTACAGGTCCTCGGTAATAAAACAATATTAATATTCATTCGTTGTCAATTGGCAACCCCATTTTTAAGATATTTTTATTTTACCAAAGAAAATTAGGTTATTTTCTCTTAGAAAAATAAGAAACCATTAGAAAATTAAGTTGCCAAACTAGTCCTAAGCCTTCTTTAGGACACGAGAATTTTACAGGAATCTCTACTACTTATTAAGACTGCAAGAGTAGTCTGTCATTCCGTGTTCAGCCATTCGCATTTCCTCCTCCACGCATAGCTCATTCCCATGTTCGGTCATTTTCATTCCCTGTTCTGCGTTTCTCATTCCCCCTCCCCGCAAAGCCCATTCTCATGCACATTCCCACGTACAACACACGTCTAGCTAAAATTAAAAAAACACAAATGATGCCAAGCGGATTCAAACCCGCGACCTCTCAGGCAAATGCGAGCATTAGTTACCGCTACACCACATGTGTGTTTATGTCTCCATCTATGACAGAAAAAACATCTGCTACATCTCTCCCCAAGCCTATCCTACTACCCTTGCACAATGCGTAGTAGTAGATAAGTAACACCGAGATTCTTGAATTATATTTTTAGATGGAAGGAGTAGTATTTAAAGAAGAGTCTTGCATGCAATTTCTTTTGTTTCAATAATGTTTTCAACTTAAATTCTTTTTTGGCATGCGTGGCATTTATTCTCCATAATATTTTTTCCATGGATCTGACTTGTGAGTCATTTTCATAAACCAATGCCAAGGATGAATCCATGTTTCTTGCTTGGAAACCCCGAACAAACACCACTAGCAGGAGGCGCTCACGTTGGCGTCGCTCATCGACGACGAGAAGAAGCTTGACGACTGCAGTTCGACCTCTGGAAGCAGTCCTACATGGCCGCATGAGCTGTTGTGTATGACAAGCTCCGACGCAGCCGCCGCTTGGACGCGGTCTAGAGCAGCTGCACCGCGTTGTCCATCGTCAAGCAGGGGACCTCATGGTCGTTGCCAACGTCGACGACTCTCGGGTTGTTCTGGCCACCGCATCCAACGACGGCGACATCAAGCCGTCCAGCTCATCGTCCATCTGAAGCCCAACCTGCCATGTAAGTCGATACTGACTGGTCATGAATTCTTATGCGCTGGGACGAAGGTCGTTGCTGACATTGTGTGAGTGTCCTCGAACATGATGTATGTAGAGGAGTAGCGCATCCGGTGGTGCAACGTCTAAGTGTACTACCTTGCTGATGAGTCCGAAGTGCACTTCGTCTAACAACCCAGCCAAGAGTCATCGTTACTCGCCATTTCGCGCACGTTCGACGACTACTATATCGTGGACTGTGGCGTCATCTCGACGCCGGAGGTGAAGAAGAGGAGGACCGACAGCAATGATCAGTTCGTCATCCTCCCCACCGTCGGGGTAGCTTTTTGTGCTGGTCTACCTTTAATTCTCTTCGCAAACACACACAATTGCTTTTTTGTTTAAGCAAGCGTGTATGGTGGTACGTGCCTGATGACTGATGATGTACGAGGTAACTTCTTCCGGCAGGCTTGGGGCGTGCTCTCCAATGCTGAGATCATGGAAATCATGGCATATATCAAAGTCGGCATGATACTGATGGTTACAATATAGTGGTGAGATAACTAGATTAAAATAACAAAATTTATGTATGACCAGGATCACAAATGGATTATGAAACATTTTCTCATAACAGTATAACACACATTTTGTATATAAGTTACAATGGTATTATATGTCCTCGTTGCAACGTACAGGCAGTCACCTAGTGATATATGAATTTTACAGGAATTAGTTCAAAAACACAGGAAAAACATAGAATTCAGCAAAAATTTCTTTATTCCAAATGAGTCCTCAAAGTCTGTTTGAAACACGGCAAAGAGCAGGATTCCGGTAGTGCTTCTGACCGACAACAAATAGTTAGTTTTCGTCAGTTGTGTCGTGATCGATTAAAATTAGCTAATTTTCATAAACTAAACAAAAAATTCATGGAAATTATTTTTGGCCCGCAAAATTTTCGTGTTTTACCGTTATGTTGCACATCCATTACCAGATGCAGGCATGCAGCCACGATCGACCTAATGCATCATCCAATTACATATATAGATGGCCAAACGGGCGGCCCGGCACTGGCACGGCCAGGCACGGCCCGTTTAGCATGATTATTAAGCGTGTTGTGCCGGCACGGCACTAGTGCCTGAAACCAGGCCCAGACACGGCACTAAGGCTCCTTAACCGTGTCGTGCCGACACGGTAAGCACGGATAGCCCGTAGTGCCAGGGCCGACCCGAGCACTACACCATAAATCACAAAATACAGTTACCATAAGCTTATGCATTCACAAAATACACAGTTAAACATACTAAAATAGCTAAAATTGAGCTGTTTAGTGCAATGGCTGCCTCATTAAAAACCTATCTAGGTAAAAACTCACCCTTGTGAGAAAACCCTAGATAGGAAAAAAAGAGTACAACCCATAGCTCATTTAGTGTTCTTACATATCGCATACATTGTTTACAGTGTATAGTTTAGTTACAGGCACATCAACTGAAATAAGATCAAACTAGCTAAATAAGATCAGTCTTCGACATGTGGTTGTGGATCAGTAGGTGTCTGAGATTGAGATGCATGAGAGGACCCTGGAGTGTCAACTGGAACTTGTTCATCATCAAGATATAGATCAGAGAATGAGTCTTCAAGTTCTTTGTTCTCAATAGTGTGTTGGGTCCTTGCATTCCCTTCCTCTCAGTCCTTGATGCAGGTCAGCATCTCGACCATCTCCGAGGTCAGTCGACGTCGACGCTCCTCGATAATCCTGCTAGTGAGACTAAAAACACTTTCTGATGAAATGGTAGAGACAGGCACAGTTAGTACATCCTTAGCCAACATAGAAAGAGATGGGTAGGTCAGCTTGTGATCATGCCACCACGTCAACAGATTAAAGTCATCATCATACTTCTGGACAGTATCACTATCCAAATATGTTGATAACTCAGAACCAGCCCCAAGAGATGCACAATTGCTTGCTGCTTGCAGCAAAGCACTAGCTAAAGTGTGTCTAGATAGAGAAGCAGATGGAGTGGGGTTGGAAGAAGAACCTGTTCCACCAATTGGGGTTGAAAACAAATCATCATCATCATCATCACAATATATCATACCCCAGTTAGTCCTTTTCTTACCAGTCCTTGTTGTTTGTGAGGGTCTAATTGAGGGCACTGCACCAAACTTAGCTTCATACTTGTTAAACACCTCAGTTAATTGTGCTCTTACAAGAGTTAAATAACCAGAGTAATCATAGTGTGTGACACCAGCTAAAATAGATAGAACTCTATTGAATCCCCTCAATTTAGCTCTAGGATCAAGAATGAATGCAAATGAATAGAGAAGTGGAATATCCCTTCAGTACTTAAGGAACTTAGTTTGCATAGGAAAAACAACAGTTCCAAGCAATCTATCATGTTCATATGAATTTAGATGTTTAGCAATCTGAATTATATGATGCATCATCAATGAAGATGTTGGATAGTAGACACCAGATAGAACACAAGTTGAGTCATAAAATAGTTCAAGGAATACCAGGATTTTTTCAGCAACATACCAGTGATCATCAGACAAAAGCAATGGTTCACCTACAACTTTAGGGTAGTGAGTTTGAATGAACACATCAAATGTGTTCCTGTAAGGCAGTAGATGCTTAAGCATAAGGT
The DNA here is from genome assembly GCF_902167145.1 of Zea mays. Taxonomy (NCBI): domain Eukaryota; kingdom Viridiplantae; phylum Streptophyta; class Magnoliopsida; order Poales; family Poaceae; genus Zea; species Zea mays. The sequence goes on along the minus strand of NC_050105.1, from coordinate 108,520,847 downwards.
AAGTGGAGTTCCACCTTACCTCCATATCCAATCCAAACTTACGAGTATGTGTATTCATAGCAATGCAATATGATTTATATAAAGCAATGTGTTGATTAGAAGAGTTCAAAAATGATATAAAGCAATGTGAAGATTAGCAACTTACCAAAGCCAGACCAGAGCACCAGATCGGTCCCTCACGGCTCCAATCACAGAACAAGAAGGCAGTATAATAGATTAGGGTTCGAAAATAGGTCACAGAACACAAGCACAGATCACAAGCACAGATCACAAGCATCAGATTAATAACTTACCAAAGGTCCAAAGCCGGAGCACCAGATCGATCCCTCATGGATCCAACCTTCAATCACAGAACAAGGCGGTATAATAGATTAGGGTTCATCAGTTTGAACAAGATCCAGAGGCGACAAACACAAAGTAGAAGAACAAGCAAACCGCAAACGATTAGCAACTTACCAAAGCCGGACCGGAGCACCAGATCGATCCCTCACGGCTCCAACCTTCAATTCAATCACAGAACAAGGCACTAAAATAAATTAGGGTTCGTCGGTTTGACCATAATCCACAGATCTAGACGTGAAAAACACAAATCAGAAGCACAAGCACGTGATTAGCAACTTACCAAAGCCGGAGCACCAGATCCAACCTCGATGACACGATGATTAGGGTTAAAGCACGGTTAGAGTTACGCACCGACGCAGCGTTATAGGGAGAGGGAGCCGTAGAGGATCAACACAACCGAAGTTGGAGGGGAGAGAGACCAGAAGAAGAACAGAAGTTCGAGATCAGAGCACCAAACTTAGGGTTTCGAACTAGATCCAGAGGCGACACGAGCAAGAAAGCACCACCTGACCAGAGGACTTTTGAAAGGGAAATAGGCTAAAACCTTTTCCTAAATGATTTTGGTGGTTGAATTGCCCAACACAAATTATTGGACTAACTAGTTTGCTCTAGATTATAAGTTCTACAGGTGCCAAAGATTCAACACAAACCAATAAAAAGTCCAAGAAAGGGTTCAAATAAAAAGGAGCAAAACCAACCGAAGGCTGCCCTGGTCTGGCGCACCGGACTGTGTCCCGTGTGCCACCGGACAGTGTCTGGTGCACCAGGGAAATCCACTCTGAACTGCTCAGCTTCGAGAATTTTGGAAGCCACTCCGCTATAATTCACCGGACTGTCCGGTGTAGCACCGGACTGTCCGGTGTGCCATGCGGAGCAACGGCTAACAGCGCCAACGGTCGTCTGCAAAAGTGAACAGTGCGCGGACAGTGCGTGCAGAGTCAGAGCAGGCGCTAGAAGGCGCACCGGACAGTGAACAGTGTCTGTCCGGTGGCCCCACTTGTCAGAGCTCCAACGATCGAACCCTAACGGTTGGGTGATGTGGCTGGCGCACCGGACAGTGTCCGGTGGCTAACCGGACTGTCCGGTGCGCCCTTGGACAGCAGCCTTCCCCAACGGCCACTTTGGTGGTTAGGGCTATAAATACCCCCCAACCACCACACTTCAAGGGATCCAAGTTTTCAGCCAACACATTCAATACAAGAGCTAGTGCATTCAATACAAGACACAAATAGATTGAATCAAAATCTCTCCAAGTCCCAATTCCACTCAAAGCAATTAGTGACTAGAAGAGAGAGTTTTGTCGTGTTCTTTTGAGCTCTTGCGCTTGGATCGCTTTTCTTATTCCCCATTTCTTGTTCCCAAGACATTTGTAATCAAAGCAAGAGACACCAATCATGTGGTGGTTCTTGTGGGGACTAAGTGTCCCAATTGATTGAGAAGAGAAGCTCACTCGGTCTAGGTGACTGTTTGAGAGAGGGAAAGGGTTGAAAGAGACCCGATCTTTGTGACCACCTCAACAGGGAGTAGGTTTGCAAGAACCGAACCTCGGTAAAACAAATCACCGTGTCACACTCTTCATTTAATTGTGATTTGTTTTCGCCCTCTCTTTCGGACTCGACTTTATTTCTAACGCTAACCCCGACTTGTATTTGTGCTTAAAGGTTATAAATTTCAGATTTGCCTATTCACCCCCCTCTAGGCGACTTTCAATTGGTATCAGAGCCTGGTACTTCATTAGAGCCTAACCGCTTGAAGTGATGTCGGGAGCTCACGCCAAGAAGGAGATGGTGACCGGCGAGAAGCCCGCCACAAGCCACGGGAAAGCTCCAACGGGAGAGTCCGACAACAAGAAGAGGGAGGAATCACCTCCCCGCGTCAAGTCGCACCAGAGTGGCGACAAGAAGAAGAAAATGAAGAAAGTGGTCTACTACGAGACCGATTCTTCGTCGCCTTCCACCTCCGGCTCCGACACGCCGTCCGTCACTTCTAAGCGCCATGAGTGCAAGAAGTTTAGTAAGATCCCCTTACGCTATCCTTGCATTTCCAAACGCACTCCTTTACTTTCCGTCCCACTAGGCAAACCACCGGTTTTTTACGGTGAAGATTATTGTATGTGGAGTGATCAAATGAGGCATCATCTAACCTCACTCCACGCTAGTATTTGGGACATTGTTGAATTTGGTGCGCAGAAACCATCCATGGGGGATGAAGGCTATGACTCGGACGAGGTAGCCCAAATCCGGCACTTCAACTCTCAAGCCACCACTATACTCCTCGCCTCTCTAAGTCGAGAGGAGTATAATAAGGTGCAAGGGTTGAAGAGTGCCAAAGAGATTTGGGACGTGCTAAAGACCACGCACGAAGGAGACGAGGTGACCAAGATCACCAAGAGGGAAACGATCGAGGGGGAGCTCGGTCTATTCATGCTTCACCAAGGAGAGGAGCCACAAGCCATGTACAACCGGCTCAAGACCTTGGTGAACCAAGTGCGCAACCTTGGGAGCACCAAATGGGATGACCATGAAATGGTCAAGGTTATTCTTAGATCACTCGTTTTTCTTAACCCTACTCAAGTTCAATTAATTTGTGGTGATCCTAGGTATAAACTAATGTCTCCCAAGGAAGTGATAGTGAAGTTTGTGAGCTTTGAATTGATGATCAAGGGCTCCAAACAAATCATCGAGCGAGGCGCCACCTCCACACCCGAGGTGCAACCCATCGCATTTAAAGCGACAGAGGAGAAGAAAGAAGAGTCTACGTCAAGTAGGCTCCCCATCGACGCCTCCAAGCTCGACAATGAGGAGATGGCTTTAATCATCAAAAGCTTTCGCCAAATCCTCAAGCAAAGGAAGGGGAGAGACTACAAGTCCCGTTCTAAGAAGGTTTGCTACAAATGTGGTAAGCCCGATCATTTTATTGCTAAATGTCCATTATCAAGTGATAGTGACAGGGGCGACGACAAGAGGGGAAAGAAAAAGGAGAAGAAGAGATACTACAAGAAGAAGGGCGGCGATGCCCATGTTTGCCGGGAGTGGGACTTCGATGAGAGCTCCACCGACTCCTCCTCCGATGAGGACGCCGCAAACATCACCGTCAACAAGGGTCTTCTCTTCCCCAACGTCGGCCACAAGTGCCTCATGGCAAAAGACGGCAAAAAGAAGGTAAAATCTAGAGCCTCCACTAAATATGCAACATCTAGTGATGAGGATAACTCTAGTGATGATGAGGATAACTTGCTTGCTCTTTTTGCCAACCTAAACATGCAACAAAAAGAAAAATTAAATGAATTGATAGGAGCTATTCATGAGAAGGATGAACTCTTGGATAGCCAAGAGGACTTCCTAATTAAAGAAAATAAGAAGCATGTTAAGGTTAAAAATGCTTATACTCAGGAAGTAGAAAAATGTGAAAATTTGACTAGTGAGCTAAGCACTTGCCATGATATTATCTCAAACCTTAGAAATGAAAATGCAAAATTAATTGCTAAGGTTGAGAAGTTTGATGTTTGTGATGATTCTATTGTTAGTCTTAGAAATGATAATGCTAGTTTAATTACTAAGATTGACAAGTTGGATGCATCACTATCTAGCCTTAAAATTGAGAATGAAAAATTAATTGCTGAGGCTAAAGATTTAAATGTTTGCAATGTTTCTATTTCCAATCTTAGAAATGAGAATGCTATTTTACATGCTAAGATTGATGAATTAAATACTTGCAAACCCTCTACATCTACCGTTGAGCATGTTACTATTTGCACTAGATGTAGAGATATTAATGTTGATGCTATTCATGATCACCTAGCTTTAATTAAACAACAAAATGATCACATAGCTCAACTTAGTGCTAAAATTAATGAGCATGACTTAGAAAATAAAAAATTTAAATTTGCTAGAAGCATGCTCTATAGTAGGAGACGCCCTAGCATTAAGGATGGCATTGGCTTCCAAAAGGGAGACAATGTCAAGCTTAATGCCCCTAAAAGATTATCTAATTTTGTTAAGGGCAAACCTCCCATGCCTCAGAATAACGAGGGCTATATTTTATATCCTGCTGGTTATCCTGAGGATAAGATTAGGAGAATTCATGCTAAGAAGACTCATTCTGTTTCTCATCATCCTTTTATTTATAAGAATGAGGCTTCTAGCTCTAGGCGTTCTACCCATGTTAAAATGCCTAAAAAGAAATCTTCTGTTGCATCAAATGAACCTAATATTTCATTTAAGACCTTTGATGCTTCTTATGTTTTAACTAACAAATCAGGCAAAGTAGTTGCCAAATATGTTGGGGGCAAACACAAGGGTTCAAAGACTTGTGTTTGGGTACCCAAGGTGCTTGTTTCTAATATCAAAGGACCCAAGACCGTTTGGGTACCTAAGAACAAGGCCTAAACTTGTTTTGTAGGTTTATGCATCCGGGGCTCAAGTTGGATAATTGATAGCGGATGCACAAACCACATGACTGGGGAGAAGAGGATGTTCTCCTCCTATGAGAAAAACCATGATCCCCAAAGAGCTATCACATTCGGGGATGGAAATCAAGGTTTGGTCAAAGGACTTGGTAAAATTGCTATATCACCTGACCATTCTATTTCCAGTGTTTTTCTTGTAGATTCTTTAGACTATAACTTGCTTTCAGTTTCTCAATTATGTAAAATGGGCTACAATTGTCTTTTTACGGATATAGGTGTTACTGTCTTTAGAAGAAGTGATGATTCAGTAGCATTTAAGGGAGTGTTGGAGGGTCAGCTATACTTAGTTGATTTTAATAGAGCTGAACTCGACACTTGCTTAATTGCTAAGACTAACATGGGTTGGCTCTGGCACCGCCGACTAGCCCACGTTGGGATGAAGAATCTTCACAAGCTTCTAAAGGGAGAACACATTTTGGGACTAACAAATGTTCATTTTGAGAAAGACAGGGTTTGTAGCGCATGTCAAGCAGGGAAGCAAGTTGGTGTTCATCATCCACATAAGAATATCATGACGACCGACAGGCCACTTGAGCTACTCCACATGGATCTATTCGGCCTGATTGCTTACATAAGCATCGACGAGAGTAAGTATTGTCTAGTTATTGTGGATGATTATTCTCGCTTCACTTGGGTGTTCTTTTTGCAGGAAAAATCACAAACCCAAGAGACATTGAAGGGATTTTTGAAATAGGCTCAAAATGAGTTCAAATTTAGAATCAAAAAGATTAGATGCGACAATGGGACGGAGTTCAAGAACTCACAAATAGAAGGCTTTCTTGAGGACGAGGGCATCAAGCATGAGTTCTCTTCTCTATACACACCACAACAAAATGGTGTCGTGGAGAGGAAGAATAGAACTCTACTTGACATGGCGAGGACCATGCTTGATGAGTATAAGACTTCGGATCAGTTTTGGGCGGAAGCAATCAACACCGCTTGCTACGCCATCAATCGTCTCTACCTTCACCGAATCCTCAAGAAGACATCATATGAACTCCTAACCGGTAAAAAGCCCAATGTTTCATATTTTAGAATCTTTGGTAGCAAATGTTTTATATTCTTGTTAAAAGAGGTAGAAAATCTAAATTTGCTCCTAAGGCTGTAGAAGGCTTTTTACTTAGTTATGACTCAAACACAAGGGCATATAGAGTCTTTAACAAGTCCACTGGACTAGTTGAAGTTTCTTATGACATTGTGTTTCATGAGACTAACGACTCTCAAGTAGAGCAAGTTGATCTTGATGAGCTAGATGATGAAGAGGTTCCATGTGTTGCGCTAAGGAACATGTCCATTAGGGATGTTTGTCCTAAGGAATCCGAAGAGCCTCCACAAGCACAAGATCAACCATCTTCCTCCATGCAAGCATCTCCACCAACTCAAGATGAGGATAAAGCTCAAGATGATGAAAATGAAGATCAAGAGGAGCCACCTCAAGAGGAGGACAATGATCAAGGGGGAGATGCTAATGATCAAGACAAGGAAGATGATGAGGGTCCAAGACCGCCACACCCAAGAGTCCACCAAGCGATACAAAGAGATCACCCCGTGAACACCATCCTCGGTGATATTCATAAGGGGATAACCACTTGATCTCGTGTTGCTCATTTTTGTGAACATTACTCCTTTGTGTCTTCTATTGAGCCATACAGGGTGGAAGACGCATTAAGGGATTCAGATTGGGTGTAGGCAATGCAAGAGGAACTCAACAACTTCACGAGGAATGAGATATGACATTTAGTTCCACGTCCTAACCAAAATATTGTAGGAACCAAGTGGGTTTTCTGCAACAAGCAAGATGAGCATGGTGTGGTGACAAGGAACAAAGCCCGACTTGTGGCCAAGGGATATTCACAAGTCGAAGGTTTGGATTTCGGTGAAACCTATGCACCCGTAGCTAGGCTTGAGTCAATTCGTATATTACTTGCCTATGCTACTTACCATGGCTTTAAGCTTTATCAAATGGACGTGAAAAGTGCCTTCCTCAATGGACCAATCAAGGAAGAGGTCTATGTTGAGCAACCTCCCGGCTTTGAAGATAGTGAGTACCCTAACCATGTTTACAAACTCTCTAAGGCGCTTTATGGGCTCAAGCAAGCCCCAAGAGCATGGTATGAATGCCTAAGAGATTTTCTTATCGCTAATGGCTTCAAAATCGGAAAAGCCGATCCTACTCTCTTTACTAAAACAATTGCAAATGATTTGTTTGTATGCCAAATTTATGTTGATGATATCATATTTGGGTCTACTAACAAATCTACATGTGAAGAGTTTAGTAGGATCATGATTCAAAAATTTGAGATGTCTATGATGGGGGAGTTGAAGTATTTCTTAGGATTTCAAGTGAAGCAACTCCAAGAGGGCACCTTCATCAGCCAAACTAAGTATATTCAAGATATACTCACCAAGTTTGGAATGAAGGATGCCAAGCCCATCAAGACACCTGTCGGGGACCACAATTAGGGGTACCCCCAAGACTCCTAATCTCGGCTGGTAATCACCATCAGCACAAGCTGCAAAAGCCTGATGGGCGCAATTCAGGTCAAGGCTCCGTCCACTCAAGGGACACGATCTCGCCTCGCCGGAGCCCACCCTCGGGCAGGAACAGTAGACCTAGGCAGATTCACGCCTCGCCCGAGGGCCTCCTCAAGCAACGGGCGCACCTTCGACTCACCCGAGGCCCAGCTCGGGTAGGCTTCGCAGTGAAGCAACCTTGGCCAGATCGCCTCGCCAACCGACCGTATCGCAGGAGCATTCAGTGCAAGGATCACCTGACACCTTATCCTGACGCGCGTTCCTCAGTCGGCAGGGCTGAAGTGACCGCAGTCACTTCGCCCCTCCACTAACAGACCTGACAAGGAAAACAACGCCGCCTGCCCTGCTCCGTCTGCTGTGCCACCCGCCAGGGTGAGGCTGACAGCAGCCGAGTCTGGCCTCATCCACCATAGGAAGCTCCACCTCACCCGACCCCAGGGCTCGGCCCCCGCCTCGGCCTTGGAAGACGGTCTCCGCCTTGCCCGACCCCAGGGCTCGGCCCCCGCCTCGGCCTCGGAAGATGGTCTCCGCCTCGCCCGACCCTAGGGCTCGGACTCAACCTTGGCCTCGGAAGACGGTCTCCGCCTCGCCCGACCCCAGGGCTCGGACTCAACCTCGACCTCGGAAGACGGTCTCCGCCTCGCCCGACCCTAGGGCTCGGCCCCCACCTCGGCCTCGGAAGATGGTCTCCGCCTCGCCCGACCCTAGGGCTCGGCCTCAACCTTGACCTCGGAGGAGTCACCGCCTCGCCCGACCTTGGGCTCGGGCCGACCACGCCACAGGGGGGTCATCATTACCCTACCCCTAGCTAGCTCAGGCTACGGGGAACAAGACCGGCGTCCCATCTGGCTCACCCCGGTAAACAAGTAATGATGATACCCCACGTACTCTCATAACGATGGTGGTTCTCAGCCCCCTACGGAAGCAAGGAGACGTCGGCAAGGTCCCGTCAGCCCCGACAGCTGTGCTTCTACAGGGCTCAAGCGCTCCTCCGACAGCCATGACATCACATGCACAGGGCACTAACACCTCTCCGACAGCCACGTCGGCATGTACATAGGGCTATGGCTCCTCTTTGCTGGACACGTTAGCATATTGCTACACCCCCCATTGTACACCTGGACCCTCTCCTTACATCTATAAAAGGAAGGTCCAGGGCCCTCGTACGAGGGAGGTGGCCGCGCGGGAGGACGAGCTGACGGACAGGCTCTCTCTCTCTCTCCCTCGCGAACGCTTGTAACCCCTACTACAAGCGCATCCGCCCTGGGCACAGGATAACACGAGCCGCGGTTCCCATTTTCCCCCTTGTGTTCCATCTCGCGCCGACCCATCTGGGCTAGGACACGCAGCAACAATTTACTCGTCGGTCCAGGGACCCCCCGGGGTCGAAACGCCGATAGTTAGCGCGCCAGGTAGGGGCCTGCTGCGTGTTGACGAACAGCTTCCCGTCAAGCTCCAGATGGGTAGTCTCCAGCAACCTCTCCATCCCAGGACGCTGCTCCGTTTCGGGAGTCTCGAGTTCATGTCCCTCGACGGTAGCTACGACATGGTACTCCTTCCTCCGCCGCGCGACAATGACAACGACGGCCGTCAGCCCGCCCGGCGGTGGCGGACTCGGCGACATCTCCCCCCATGGCGGAAGAGCAGCATCCGGGTTTGTCTCGTCACCTTCCTCGCTGCCGGAGGAGGAGGCGGGGCAACCACGGCCAAGCAGGAGGTGGCACCTCGTTGGCTGTCGAGCGAGTCGACGACGCCGGCGCCCCAGCGGGGGACACGTCGAGCGTTGACCTCACGTCTAAGACGAAGACGAGCATCATTTCCCCCGCAACACGCCAACCCCAAGCGGACGGATGACGCCAGCACGCTCGTGAAGGACTTGCTGGGCATTAGCCTCGTACCTGAGATAATGGTGCAGTCCGTCCCCGATGCGACTTCGTCACCATCCGTCGATCAAGAGGTACCGTCCGTTTCCCACCCTGTGCCTTTTAGATTCAGCTTCGACCCACCAAGCGACCCCGCTTCGGTGGACGCTTTCATAAAGGCATATCCTAACCTTCCGGGGTACCATATGTGGTCAACCTGGGACCGACTGACGGCCGTCTCGACCTACGGGCCCCCGGATTCCGAGGAAGATGACAAGCCCGACTCTGGTTGGGATTTCTCTGGGCTCGGTAACCCCAGTGCCATGCGAGACTTCATGACCGCATGTGACTACTGCCTCTCCGATTACTCCGATGGTGGCCACAGCCTCGACGACGAGGACTGTGGCCCAAGTCGCGAATGTTTCCACGTCGATCTAGGGGGTCTCGACGAAGGCAACCACCTTGGTATGCCGGAGGACGGCGATCCCCCTAGACCTGCGCCTCGCGTTGACATCCTTTGGGAGCTAGCTGTGGTCCCAGTCCCTGCGGGGGGTCAGGACACACAGCTCGAACAAATCTGTGAGATGCAGGCCAAGCTCGACGAGGAAGCAGGACAACTTGTGTAGCTCCGGCAGAACATCGGGCAGGAGTGGGCAGGCCAAGCACCAGCCGGAGAAGCGCGTCATCTGGCCCAGGACGTCCAGCACCGCATCGCTGACGATGCCAGGGCAAGGCTGCCCCCGGCTTCCAGTGGGGTCGGCCAGAACCTGGCAGCAGCAGCAATACTACTCCGGGTGATGCCGGAGCCATCCACCACCGAGGGCGCGCGTATCCAGGGAGAACTCAAGAATCTCCTGGAGGATGCCGCGGTCCAATGGGCCGAAAGCTCTGCCTCCCGAAGGCAAGGGTACCCCCCGAAGCATCGCGCCGCGACTTCCCGATTCATGCAGGAAGCCTCGGTCCACACCGGGCGCACGCGGGACGCAACACCTGCAGCCCCGAGTCGCCTCGGCAACGAGCACCACCGCCACGACCGTCGAGCCCACCTCGACGAGAAGGTGCACCGAGGCTACCACCCCAGGCGTGGGGGACGCTACGACAACGGGGAGGATCGGAGTCCCTCGCCCGAACCACCCGGTCCGCAAGCTTTCAGCCGGGCTATACGACGGGCGCCGTTCCCGACCCGGTTCCGAGCCCCGACTACCATCACCAAGTACTCGGGGGAAACAAGGCCGGAACTGTGGCTCGCGGACTACCGGCTAACCTGCCAGCTGGGTGGAACAAACGATGACAACCTCATCATCCGCAACCTCCACTTGTTCCTCTCCGACGCCGCCCGAGCCTGGCTGGAGCATCTGCCTCCTGCGCAAATCTCCAACTGGGACGACCTGGTCAAAGCCTTCGCCGGAAACTTCCAGGGCACATACGTGCGCCCCGGGAACTCCTGGGATCTCCGAAGCTGCCGCCAGCAGTCAGGAGAATCCCTGCGGGACTACATCCGGCGATTTTCGAAGCAGCGCACCGAGCTGCCCAACATCACCGACTCAGATGTCATCGGCGCGTTCCTCGCCGGCACCACTTGCCGCGACTAGGGCTGGGAAAAAAGCTCGGGCTCGGCGAGCCGGATCGAGCTCGTCGCGGCTCGGTCAGGCTCGAGCCGGCTCGCGAGCTGCCGGCGAGCCGAGCCGAGCCGGTTTAGCGAGCTCGACAAAATCCCGAGCCGAGCTGAGCCAGCTCGCAGAAGCTCGCGAGCCGGCTCGCGAGCCAAGCCCAACAGTAAACAATGTAAGTGCAGCCCAATAGGCCCAATAGGCCACACAGCGTAAGTGCTGAACTCTGAAACGCCTAATGCCTAAAGCTCAAGCGGTCAAGGGCTCAAGGCGTCAAGCCGCCCCGCCCAAAGCCCCAAACCACCTAACCCTAACAGCTCGTGCTCGGCGGCGGCACCTCGGCGGACGGCGGTGCTCCACTGCTCCTCAGTCCTCAGCTCCACGGTGGTGCTCCACTGCTCCTCGGCAGGCGCTCGTGCTCGGCGGCGCCCGATGCTCGTGCTTGGCGAGGCTCGTGCTCAGCAGCTGGCGCGAGCGCGACCGTGAGTCCGCGAGACCGCGACCGCGACCGCTGACGCCCTGACGGAGTGAAGGCTGACGAGTGACGACGCCAGGCGGGCGCTACCGCGAGTCCGCGCCGCAACTGCCGCTGGCCCGCTGTGCGATCGTGCTGCTGCTGTCGTGCGCCCGTGCGGTCCGGCGTTCTGTACACGGCGCCCCGCCACGCGCGGACGCGCACGCGGCCATGACGGCACGCCGCTTGCCGCCACCCGCCACCCGCCTGGCCGCCTCCCTCTGCCTGGCCGGTGGCTGCTGGCCTGCTGCCTGGCCCAGTGCCCAATCTGCCATCTGCCATCTGACCGGTGAGCATCGTCAATTCTCATCCACCGCTCGAGTTGCAGTTAACACATTATATCTTGCAGAATGCAGACTGTCCTAGGTTGTAATTAACACATTATATATTCTTGATCATAAATTGCTAGGTTATGGAATCTGGTGTGCAAGGGAAGGGGGTGAATCAAAGTAATGAGATAGATTCAGAAAGCAATTCATTTGACAAGAACGATGACATGTCTGAGGATGAAATGACTGTCCTAGGTGGGAGAGAGATTGATGTTGTGGAATCAAATAATGATGACAAAAGAAAAGCCAAGAAAATGCATAAGGGGGTGAAAGTAAAGGATAACAACTCTAAATCCAAAGTGTGGGAAGTTTTTGATAAAGTGACTATTGGAGATGCATCCGAGGATGGAAAGAAGACATTAAAGGCAAAGTGCAAGTATTGTAAGAAAATGTATGCCTACATGCAAGGGTCAACGACATCAACATTATCGAGGCATATGAAGAGTTGTGGGGCATATTCAAAGCATTTGGAAAAGAAACTAGATCAATCTCTTCTCAACTTTGCTCCTTCAAATGCAGGTGAATCAGGTTCTGGTCTCCCTACTATCACATCCCCTAGAGATTATAATCATGAGCAAGTTAGAAAATTAATTGCCAAGATGATTATAGTTCATGAGTACCCATTTAGAATGATTGAGCATACATGGTTTAACATTGTCATGAAGTATTTGAATCCACAATATGAGTTCATTGGTAGGAAAACCATTAGAGCAGAATGCTTGAAAGTGTATGAGTCTGAAAAAGAAAAACTGTCAAAGGCCCTTAAAGGATTGGATTATATTTCATTGACTACTGATCTATGGACTTCAAATCAAACATTGTCCTATATGTGTTTGGTTGCACACTACATAGATAGTGATTGGAAAATGCAATGTCGTGTGCTGAATTTCTTTGAATTAGATCCTCCACACAAAGGACCTGTGATAGGGCAAGCAGCCTATGAGTGTGTTACAACATGGAAAATAGAGGATAAGATTATTTCTATCACTTTAGATAATGCTGCAAACAATGATGGTGCTATCCGTGGTTTGAGGGCTAGATTTGCAGCTAGACAAGGTAATACATTCAGTTCAAAATATTTTCATGTGCGTTGTTGTGCACACATTATTAATTTGGTTGTCAATGATGGAACTACTGCTTTGGCTTCTTTGATAGACAACCTAAGGTCAACTGTGAAATACATTAAGAAATCCCCATCTCGTATGCATAAGTTTGTAGAGATTTGTAGATCTCTTGCATTGCAAATTGGAGAGGGATTGAGTCTTGATGTGTCAACTAGATGGAGTTCAACATACAAGATGTTGCGTACTAGTATAGCTTACAAAGAAGCAATTCAAACTTATGCTGATGCTGATTTGAATTATAAATGGGAACTTACAGAAGAGGAATGGGATTTATTTGTTGCAATTGAGCCTATTCTTGCCTCATTAGCTAAAGTAACCACTTCATTGTCAGCTTCTACATATCCTACTGCAAATCTTTTTTATCCTCACATTGTGGATGTCAAGATTGCATTGAGGGCAACAATGAGTTCTAGTAGTTTGCATTTGAGAAAAATGGGTACTGCGATGATGGAGAAGTTCAATAAGTATTGGGAAGAAAAAAATAATGTTATGGTGATTGCTACGATTCTAGATCCTAGGTATAAGATGAGGTATATCGAGTGGTGCTTTGGTAAAATCTTTGATGGTGACCAAGTTAGATTTGAGATAGATGAAGTTCAAGGTGAGTTAGAAAAATTGTTTGAGGACTGTGAGCTGCAACATAGAGAGAGAAAAGCTGCTCAAAACAAAAATAGTGCTAGATCATCTTTGGCTAATGATAGAACTTTAAGCTTGCCTTCTGCATCATGTGAATTTCAGTCATTTTTATCATCCACTGAAGCCAACCCATCAAAGAGTGAGTTGCTTATCTATTTAGATGAGATGAATGTCAGTCTAGCAGACAAGGAGTTTGATTTGTTGAGCTGGTGGAAGGTTAATTCACATAGGTTTCCGGTTGTCTCAAGGATGGCAAAGAAATTCTTAACTGTACCAGCAACATCCGTCTCTTCAGAGTCTACTTTTAGCACAAGGGGTAGAACTTTAGATGATTATCGGAGTTCTCTCAGCCCTTCTATGGTGGAGGCTTTGGTATGCTCCTCTAGCTGGATTCGAGGGTCGCATGATGGAAGCATGACATATGTGGTTAGTTGCTCTTTTATTATTTATTAGAGTGCATTTCTTATGTTCTTTTCAGATTTTGAGTGAAATTTGTATTTTTTTCAACAGGTACATGATGATGAGGACGACATGGAGACAATCTCATTTCCAAAAAGCTTTGTGCAAAGCGACTAGTAATAGTACTTGTGTATATTTGTACTTGTACCATTATGGCTTGTAGTTGTAGACTTGTAGCCTTGTAAGATGCTTATGTATATTTGTTTCCTTGTTCAGGTGTGTAATGATAATGAAAGTGCTGGACTGCTGGTTGCTGGATGCTTTTGGAGTTTTGGTGGAATGGTGGATGTGGATACAACTATACAAGATTACAAGCAGTGAAGTTGAAGTTGCTGGATGTTTTTGGCCTTTTGAAATATGCAAGTTGATGAGTGCTTTTGACTTTTGGTTGATATATGTAATATGTTGCTGGAGACCTGGAGTGCTGGTTGATACTTGATACTTTGATAGCATATGCTTGTTGTCATTGAATACTTGACTGCTTGGCTGCTTGTATTTTTATATCAGTGGTGTAATATGTTGTCAAACCCTCAAAGTAATTTCCTTTTATATTGCTTGGCTGGTTGTATTTTTATCAAAGGAATTTCCTTTTATAATGCATTCACCACTCACCAGTCATGCAGATTTTGTGTATACTTGTTTTGTATTTCTATTGATTCCTGTCAGCTATTATATTGTGATGGGCGGACAGGCTCGCGAGCCAGCTCGAGCCGGCTCGCGAGCCGTACCCGAGCCGAGCTGAGCCTATTCTGGTAGCTCGGCATACCGGCGAGCCGAGCCAGGCTCGAGCTTGTTCACCACCGAGCCGCACCGAGCCGAGCCGAGCCTGGCTCGGCTCGGCTCGTTTCCAGCCCTAACCGCGACCTGGTGAGCAAGCTGGGTCGCAAGACTCCCACCAGGGCGAGCGAGATGATGGACATCGCCACCAAGTTCGCCTCTGGTTAGGAGGCGGTCGAGGCCATCTTCCGAAAGGACAAGCAGCCTCAGGGATGCCAGCAGGAAGATGCCCCCGAGGCGTCCGCCCAGCGCATCATGAAGAAGAAGGGCAAGAAGATGTCGCAAGCGAAACACGACACCGCTGACACAGATCTTGTCGCCGCCGCCGAGCACAGGAACCCTCGGAAGCCTCCCGGAGGGGCCAACCTGTTCGACAAGATGCTCAAGGAGTCGTGCCCCTATCATCAGGGCCCCGTCAAGCACAACCTTGAGGAGTGCGTCATGCTTCGGCGCTACTTCCATAAGGCCGGGCCCCCGGCGAAAGGTGGCAAAGGCCATAACAACGACAAGAAGGAGGGAAACAAGGCAGAAGAGTTCCTTGAGGTCCATGACTGCTTCTTGATCTACGGTGGGCAAGTGGCAAACGCCTCGGCTTGGCACCACAAGCAGGAGCGCCGGGAGGTCTGCTCGGTGAAGGTGGCGGCGCCAGTCTACCTAGACTGGTCCGACAAGCCCATCACCTTCGACCAAGGCGACCACCCTGATCGCGTGCCGAGCCCAGGAAAGTACCCGCTTGTTGTCGACCCCGTCATCGGCAACGTCAGGCTTACCAAGGTCCTCATGGACGGAGGCAGCAGCCTCAACATCATCTACGCCGAGACCCTCGGGCTCTTGCAGATCGATCTGTCCACGATCCGGGCCGGTGCGGCGCCCTTTCACGGGATCATCCCCGGGAAGCGCGTCCAGCCCCTTGGGCAACTCGATCTGCCCGTCTGCTTCGGGACTCCCTCCAACTTTCGAAGGGAAACCCTCACGTTTGAGGTGGTCGGGTTCCGAGGAACCTACCACACAGTGCTGGGGAGACCATGCTACGCCAAGTTCATGGTCGTCCCCAACTACACCTACCTCAAGCTCAAGATGTCGGGCCCCAACGGGGTCATCACCGTCGGATCCACGTACCGACACGCATATGAATGCGACGTGGAGTGCGTGGAGTACGCTGAGGCCCTCGCCGAATCCGAGGCCCTCATCACCGACCTGGAGAGCCTCTCCAAGGAGGTGCCAGATGCGAAGCGCCACGCCGGCAACTTCGAGCCAGTAGGGGCGGTTAAGTCCGTCCCTCTCGACCCCAGCAACGACGCCTCCAAGCAAGTCTGGATCGGCTCCGAGCTCGACCCCAAATAGGAAGCAGTGCTCGTCGACTTTCTCCGCGCGAACGCTGAGGTTTTTGCGTGGAGTCCCTCGGACATGCCTGGCATACCGAGGGATGTCACCGAGCACTCGCTGGATATCCGAGCTGGAGCCCGACCCGTGAAGCAGCCTCTGCGCCGATTCGACGAAGAAAAGCGTAGAGCCATAGGTGAGGAGATCCACAAGCTGATGGCTGCAGGGTTCATCAAAGAGGTATTTCATCCCGAATGGCTAGCCAACCCTGTGCTTGTGAAAAAGAAAGGTGGGAAATAGAGGATGTGTTTAGACTACACTGGTCTAAACAAAGCATGTCCGAAGGTTCCCTACCCTCTGCCTCGCATCGATCAAATCGTGGATTCCACTGCTGGGTGCAAAACCCTGTCATTCCTCGATGCCTACTCAGGGTATCACCAAATCAGGATGAAAGAGTCCGACCAGCTCACGACCTCTTTCATCACACCCTTCGGCATGTATTGCTAATATTACTATGCCGTTTGGTTTGAGGAATGCAGGCGCGACATACCAAAGGTGCATGAACCACGTGTTCGGAGAGCACATCGGCCGAACGGTCGAGGCTTATGTCGATGACATCGTAGTCAAGACGAGGAAAGCCTCCGACCTCCTCTCTGACCTTGAAACGACATTCAAGTGTATGAGAGCGAGAGGCGTAAAACTCAATCCCGAGAAGTGTGTCTTCGAAGTCCCCCGAGGCATGCTCCTGGGGTTCATCATCTCCGAGCGGGGCATCGAGGCCAACCCAGAGAAAATCGCGGCCATCACCAACATGGGGCCTATCAAGGACTTGAAAGGAGTACAGAGGGTCATGGGATGCCTTGCGGCTCTTAGCCGCTTCATCTCGCGCCTCGGCGAAAGAGGCCTACCCTTGTACCGCCTCTTAAGGAAGACCGAGCGCTTCACTTGGACCCCCGAGGTCGAGGAAGCCCTCGGGAACTTAAAGGCGCTCCTTACAAGCGTGCCCATCTTGGTGCCCCCGCTGCCGGAGAAGCCCTCTTGATCTACATAGTCGCAACCACTCAGGTGGTCAGCGCCGCGATCGTGGTCGAGAGGCGAGAAGAAGGGCATGCATTGCTCGTCCAGAGGCCGGTCTACTTCATCAGTGAAGTACTGTTCGAGACCAAAATCTGCTACCCGCAAATTCAGAAGCTACTGTACGCGGTAATTCTGACGCGGCGAAAGTTGCGACACTACTTCGAGTCTCATCCGGTGACTGTGGTGTCATCCTTCCCCCTGGGTGAGATGATCCAGTGCCGAGAGGTCTCGAGTAGGATTGCAAAATGGGCGGTGGAGATCATGGGCGAGACAATCTCGTTCGCTCCTTGGAAGGCCATCAAGTCCCAAGTCTTGGCGGACTTTGTGGCTGAATGGGTCGACACCCAACTTCCAGTAGCTCTGATCCAATCGGAACTCTAGACCATGTATTTCGATGGGTCGCTGATGAAAACAGGAGCGGGTGCGGGCCTGCTCTTCATCTCACCCCTCGGGAAGCACCTCCGCTACGTGTTGCGCCTCCATTTCCCGGCGTCAAACAACGTGGCCGAGTACGAGGCTCTGGTTAACGGGTTGCGCATCGCCATCGAGCTAGGGGTTTGGCGCCTCGACGCTCGTGGCGACTCGCAGCTTGTCATCGACCAAGTCATGAAGAACTCCCACTGCCGCGACCCGAAGATGGAAGCCTACTGCGACGAGGTTCGGCGCCTGGAGGACAAGTTCTACGGGCTCGAGCTCAACCACATCGCTCGACGGTACAACGAGACTGTGGACGAGCTGGCTAAGATAGCCTCGGGATGGACAACGGTTCCCCTGGACGTCTTCTCTCGAGACCTACATCAACCCTCCGTCAAGACCGGCGACACGCCCGAGCCCGGGGAGGCCTCGGCCTAGCCCGAGGCACCCTCGGCCCCCGAGGGTGAGGCACTACGCGTCGAGGAAGAGCGGAATGGGGTCATGCCTAATCGAAACTGGCAGACCCCGTACCTACAATATCTCCACCGAGGAGAGCTACCCCTCGACAGAGCCGAAGCTCGGCAACTGGCACGGCGCGCCAAGTCATTCGTCTTACTGGGTGACGAAAAGGAGCTCTACCACCACAGCCCCTCAGGCATCCTCCAACGATGCATATCCATCGCCGAAGGTCAGGAGCTATTGCAAGAAATACACTTAGGGGCTTGCGGTCACCACGCAGCGCCTCGAGCCCTCGTTGGAAACGCCTTCCGACAAGGTTTCTACTGGCCAACCGCGGTGGCCGACGCCACTAAGATTGTATGCACCTGCCAAGGGTGTCAATTCTATGCAAGGCAGACACACCTGCCCGCTCAGGCCCTGCAAACAATACCCATCACCTGGCCGTTTGCTGTGTGGGGTCTGGACCTCATCGGTCCCTTGCAGAAGGCACCCGGGGGCTTCACGCACCTGCTGGTCGCCATCGACAAATTCTCCAAGTGGATTGAGGTCCAACCCCTAAACAACATCAGGTCCGAACAGGCGGTGGCGTTCTTCACCAACATCATCCATCGCTTTGGGGTCCCGAACTCCATCATCACCGACAATGGCACCCAGTTCACTGGCAGGAAGTTCCTGGACTTCTGCGAGGACCACCACATCCGTGTGGACTGGGCCACCGTAGCTCACCCCGTGACGAATGGGCAGGTAGAGCGTGCCAACAGCATGATTCTGCAGGGACTTAAGCCGAGGATCTATAACGACCTCAACAAGTTCAGCAATCGATGGATGAAGGAACTCCCCTCGGTGGTCTGGAGTCTGAGGACGACGCCAAGCTGAGCCACGGGCTTCACGCCGTTCTTTCTAGTCTATGGGGCCGAGGCTATCTTGCCCACAGACTTAGAATACGGTTCCCCGAGGATAGGGGCGTACGACGACCGAAGCAACCAGACCAGCCGAGAAGACTCACTGGACCAGCTAGAGGAGGCTCGGGACATGGCCTTACTACACTCGGCGCGGTATCAGCAGTCTCTGTGACGCTACCACGCCCGAGGGGTTCGGTCCCGAGATATCCAGGTGGGGGACTTGGTGCTTCGGCTACGACAAGACGCCCGAGGGCACCACAAGCTCACTCCTCCCTGGGAAGGGCCGTTCATCATCGCCAAGATTTTGAAGCCCGAAACATACAAGCTGGCCAACAGTCAAGGCGAGGTCTACAACAACGCTTGAAACATCCGACAGCTACGTCGCTTTTACCCTTAAGATGTTTTCAAGTCATTCATATACCTCGTTCTCTTTACATACGCAAATAGAGTATAACCGTCAAGGAAGGGTCAGCCTTGCCTCGGCAAAGCCCGACCCTCCCTCGGGGGCTAGAAGGGGGGAACCTCCTCTGTGTCAAAGTTTTCCTCGGAAAAGTCTTCTACCAAAACGACTTTCGTGTTTCCCGACTATATCAGTAACAAAACTCCACGAAACGAATAAGAGCGCATGTAAGCGGCAAGGCCGACCGAGCCGAGGGACTCCTACGCCTCCGGGATACAGATACCTCACTCGTCACCTTCCACGAAAAATAACTCTTACTCGGATAAGCGATTCTGCTACTGACGAACATGTCCGGATACTCGAAACAGGAGGGAAAGAAACGTAGCTTTATAACGCGACGACAAAGTGTTCAGGCCTCGGCGGCCACGAAAGACACATACATGTTCAAAACAAACTGCTCCGACAGAATCAGGCATCGCCCGGGGGAGGAGGAGCACCCTCGGCCTCGTCTTCACCCTCAGCTTCGCCTCCACCCTCGGCGAGATCCGCCCTGGCCTTGGACGGCGACGCAAGCGGAAGGATCTCCACCTCAAAGGAGGACGCCAACACCGCGCTTAGGCCCGCGACGGCCGCGTCAAGCCTCTGAACTTCGGCTAGGGCAGCTTTATCTTCGTCGGGAAGACAGTACCCCTCGCTGACCTGCTGCAGATCCACATCATAGTGGGAAGCGAACATGGCGAAGGCCCGCCTAACGCCGTGATGCAGCGCCTCGCGGAGTCTGCCGCGCACATGGCCGCCCAAGGCCTGCAGGCGACTCTAGGGGGAGCTTCCCGAGGGGACGTCGTTAAGACCAAAGACCTAGCAGAAGGCCGAGATAGCTTCGGACATGGCCACGCGGTCGGCCTCCTTCTGCTCAGCCACCTGGGAAAGTGCCTTGGCGAACTCGTTGAGGGCTGACTCGAACTCTGCAAATAGCCAAAATAGAATTCTTCAGACACGAGTTGAAGAATGAATCTGAATCGAAGTCTCAAAGCGGCCAAGACATACCTTCAGCCCGGGCACGCTGCTCCGAGGCTGCGGCTTGGGCAGACTTGGCAGACCCGACGGCCACGGCCAGGTCCTCCACAAGGGCTCCGGCCCGAGCGGACACCTCGGCTAGCTGGCCCCCAAGGGCCTCAGCCCGGCTTTTAGCCTTGGCAGCCTGGTTCCGAGATTGGTCCCGCTCGGCGATGACCTGGCCAAGCTCCAGCTGCAGCAGCTGCGCCTCTGCACGCGCCGCCGCTGCCTCCACCCCCAGCTCATCACAGAGCAACCGAAGGTCCGCCGCCTCGGCACTTTGTTGGGAGAGGCGCTCGGTAGCCTCGATAAGCGCAGCCCTCAGAAACCACAGCGAACCCCAGACGTCGGCCTCGCGGCGGATGAACGACGACTTGGCGGTGCTCAAATCCGTCAGATCCTGAGGAAGGGAAGCAGGGCGTCACAAAGAATGCCCTGGTCACGCCAAAGGTATGCCTGAAATCCTTACCTGGAGGATCCTGGGAACGTCCCTGGAAAGGGCCTCCATGGTCGACCGAAGCGACCCCATCGCTGCCTCGGCACACTCACGGAGCTCGTCCCGAGACTGCTCCTCCCGCTTATCGTCAAGAACAAAGAGGGGTTTCGAGGCACCACGGGTCCAGAATCGGAGCGTCTGTCCACGCCGCTCGTTGGGATCGCGCCGCGCGGGGATGAGGTCGCCGCTCCCCAGGACGGACCGCGGTTCTGCGCCCCCTCCTCCAAGGCGTCGGGACCCCCTGCGATCGGCGCATCGGGTACCTCCTCGGCTAAGGAGGCAGGTTTCCGATCACCGACCTCGAGTGGCAGCGCCTCAACCATCTCAGCATCGGCGACGGCGGGTGGCTCCACGGGCAGAACGGCAACAACCTCGGCAGAGGCTGGTGCCGGCGCCGGCAACACGTCAGGTGGGCTCAAGGCCGCGGCCGCGCCAGCAGTCTCCCTCGGCACGACGGCCGCCTCGACGGAGGGGTCAGCCTGGGGAGCTCGCCCCACGGCAACTCGTGCCGCCTGAGCCCCCCCCGCTTGGGGGCATCTTGTGTGGAGGCTAGCCGACCGGCGTGGCCCGGTGCGGCACCGGCTGCGGAAGCCGGCATCGTCTTAAGGGCCTTCCGGGGAGCCAGACCGGCCGAATCGTGCATCCGTTTGCTGAGAGGAAAAGGAAAAGCAGGATCAGGACACACGAAGAAGGAGCCAGGACAGAGGTATCCTCAGATACTTACCCACTCCGGACCAAGGCCAATCGTGCCTACGAGGAGGCCCCTCGGGCCTCGGTCCCCGCGGGCACTGCCGAGGTTTGCCCCGCTGCCGGCTTCCGCACCGTCCCCGCCTCGGGCGCCCGGGGCGCCGAAGGGACGGTCCGCCCAGGCGTAGTCACGACGACCTGAGGATCAACCTCCTGTGCGGCCGGCACGGGCGACTGCTCTTGAAGAACAGGCGGGTCGGCCTGACTCCCCGGGGGCACTTCAACTACCTCGGCCAGGGGGTCAAGTACCCCCTCAGCCTGCCCCTGTTCTTCGGACCGGGACCCTGATGTCCCGGCCCCGGATACCGACGGCGCCAGCCCACTCGGGGGTTGGCTCGACGACCCCTGGCCCAGCCTCAGATCCGGGCTGAGGCCAAGGCGGGCCGCCATGTCATCGTCTTCGTCATCATCGTCGTCATCATCGTCGTCAGGCGTCTCCGTCGACGGCTCCCTCGGGAGCCCGTCCCTCTCCTGCCTCCGACGGCGCCTCTCCAAGGTGTCCCGAGCACGCATTCGCTCGCGGGCTCGAGCCTTTTTTGCGTCCTTCTTCTCCTTCTTCTTCTCCGCAGCGACCCTCCGCGCGGCCCGGTCCACCGCGTCCTCCGTGACCAACGGCAGGGAAGGCTTGTGACACCCCAACTCCTGGAGACGGACGGAAATCCCGACTGTGGGAACCAAGGGCAACCCGACACAAGAAAGAAGAAGGAACGAACACTCACCAGGGACATGCACCCACGCTCGGGACGCATCAAGGGCTGGGTAAGGGCGCGGCGTCCAGCCTCCCTACCGTGCCCGCTACCCGCCTGTGGAGGTCATCAGCGGAGAGGGGGACCGAGGACATCTGCGAACCATCCAAGTCGGCCCCTGACATCATCTCCGAAAGCGGCAACCGCCGCTCTATCAAGGGGAGCACCCTCTGGCGATGGATGGCGGCAACCACCCCCGCGGCGGTAAGCCCTCCGTCTCGCAGCTCCTGCAAGGCCTCCAAAAGGGGCCAGAGATTCTCCTGCTTCTCGCGCGCGGCCCCATAGCGCCAGTTGCTGCCGGCGGCATTCACCACTCGTTGAGAAAACGACGGGAGCCTCCCATCGTCATTCCGGAGGTAAAACCACCGGCGCTGCCACCCCTTGTTCGAAGACACAAGGATGGCAGGGATGTACTGTTGCGCGCGCGCCTGCCTCAACTAGAGGATGCAGCCACCGGCCCGCACCGCCATGCGGACCTTCTTTTCCCCCGTCGTCGAGGCAAAAGGCTCCGCGAAGAAGAGATGGGTCCACAGATCCTAGTAGGGGTCAATCCCCAAAAAGCCTTCGCAAACCGCCGCGAAGATGGCCGCTTGCGCAATGGAGTTGGGGTTGAGATTGTGCAGCTCCACCCCGTAGTAATGCAGGAGCGCCCGCATGAAACGGCTTGCTGGCACTCCGAACCCCCGCTCATGGAAGGAGACGAAACTCAGCACATACCCCGGCGGCGGGGTCGGGCGGCCCCGCTCAGAGGGACCATCCACTCCGGCTGCGGGTCACCAGAGAGGGGACAGAGCAAGCCATCGGCGACAAGGGCCTCCAGATCGTCCACCGTGACGGTGGAAAAAGGCCACGGGTCGCGCGGCGGAACGACGGTTACCCGGTCGGCCATCGCCAAGCGAAGGGGGTGGCGGTGGAGCAGACAAGGTGCGTGGTTTTCTTTCTCTGGCTATTCCCTTGGGTTGCGGAAACCAAAGCAGGAGGCGAGCAGCAGGGTAAAGAACCACCGGTCCCTCTTCCGGATATATAAAGGCCCGGGCAAGACCCGTTCAACACTTCGCCCGAACCCGCCGCGAAATTCAAACTCGAAGGCGAAGCGCCCGTTCCTCGAACGACTCGCGCACGCACAACGGCTGCCCCGCGAACCACCCGTCCCGTCGCATTAACTTCGCGGCAGGGCGGGCAACACCTTTGGCAGGTGAAGCGGGCAACGTTTCACCTCCGCCATGATGACAGCGTCAAAAAAAAGGTGCGCCACATCGTTTAATTTTGTATCCTTTTCCTCCTCCCCTTTCTCTCTCTTGCTACAGAGACCGGGAAAGGGGATACCCCGAAAGGGATCCTTCTCCGCGAAGGAAACGGGCCCCGAGCCCTCCTACTGATCAGGGGTTCGAAGGCTGGCCCCTCGGAAGGGTTCGACAGCCGCCCCAGAGCACTCGGGCTTTAGACTCATTACTGATCAGAGGTTCGAAGGCTGGCCCCTCGGAAGGGTTCGACAGCCGCCTCAGACCACTCGGGCTCCGCGCCCACTACTGATCAGGGGTTCGAAGGCTGCCCCCCGAAGGGTTCGACAGCCGCCCCAGAACACGCAGAGCGAGGGATGACTCTGGGTACGTCCGATACATGGCCGAGGCTCGGGCTACGCTCCCAAGGTACCCTAGGACATTTCCGAGACCAGCAGGAGCGATTCTGTAATGGAATCCCATCAGAGGGAGGCATCGAGCCCTCGGACCCTACCAAACGGGACCGGGTCCGGCAAATCACCTGCAGGTACTTTTGGAGCGCGCCTCTGGGCCACTAGCCGACCCTTATCGAACGGGGCACAGGCGTCCACTCGGATCACCCATTAGCAACTCATTGGAGACACCATGTTCGGCGCCCTTCGAGGGCAACATGGCGCTTTCCCCCCCTCCTCCTTGTGGAAAGGCGACAAAGGGGCGTATGATAAAAACCGAGTCAGTCCTTGACCGTCTTCTCGCTCTGTGCAGAGGCTCGGGGGCTTCTCTCGCAAACCCGGCTCCGGCCAAACCGTTGACAGCGTCAACATACCAGCCCGAGAACTCGAAACCTGACCATGCACCCGGGCTACGATCAGATTGCATGAGGGAACAACCAGACCGGCCGAGGCGTCACGAAAGGCACTAAGACCTCGGAGGAGTCAAACCACTCCTCCGAGGCCTCGGGGGCTACACACGGCGGGTGCGCTCGCGCGCACCCACCGGAACAAAATGTAACCGAGAAAGGCCGGTCCCCTTGCAAAAAAGTGCGACAAAGCCTCCAAGCGAGTACCAACACTCCCTTTGAGGCTCGGGGGCTACTGTCGGGGACCACAATTAGGGGTACCCCCAAGACTCCTAATCTCGGCTGGTAATCACCATCAGCACAAGCTGCAAAAGCCTAATGGGCGCAATTCAGGTTAAGGCTCCGTCCACTCAAGGGACACAATCTCGCCTCGCCCGAGCCCAGCCTCGGGCAGGAACAGTAGACCCAGGCGGATTCACGCCTCGCCCAAGGGCCTCCTCAAGCAATGGGCACACCTTCGACTCGCCCGAGGCACAGCTCGGGCAGGCTTCGCAGTGAAGCAACCTTGGCCAGATCGCCTCGCCAATCGACCGTATCGCAGGAGCATTCAATGCAAGGATCGCCTGACACCTTATCCTGACGCGCGTTCCTCAGTCGGCAGGGCCGAAGTGACCGTAGTCACTTCGCCCCTCCACTGACTGACCTGACAAGGAAAACAGCGCCGCCTGCCCTGCTCCGACTATTGTGCCACCCGCCAGGGTGAGGCTGACAGCAGCCGAGTCCGGCCTCAGCCGCCATAGGAAGCTCTGCCTCGCCCGACCCCAGGGCTCCGCCCCCGCCTCGGCCTTGGAAGACGATCTCCGCCTCGCCCGACCCCAGGGCTCGGCCCCCGCCTCGGCCTCGGAAGACAGTCTCCGCCTTGCCCGACCCCAGGGCTCGGACTCAACCTCGGCCTCGGAAGACGGTCTCCGCCTCGCCCGACCCCAGGGCTCGGACTCAACCTCGACCTCGGATGACGGTCTCCGCCTCGCCCGACCCCAGGGCTCGGCCCCCGCCTCGGCCTCGGAAGATGGTCTCCGCCTCGCCCGACCCTAGGGCTCGGCCTCAACCTCGACCTTGGAGGAGTCACCGCCTCGCCCGACCTTGGGCTCGGGCCGACCACGCCACAGGGGGGTACATCATTACCCTACCCCTAGCTAGCTCAGGCTATGGGGAACAAGACCGGCGTCCCATCTGGCTCGCCCCGGTAAACAAGTAATGATGACACCCCGCGTACTCCCATGACGACGGCGGTTCTCAGCCCCCTACGGAAGCAAGGAGACGTCAGCAAGGTCCCGTCAGCCCCGACAGCTGTGCTTCTATAGGGCTCAAGCGCTCCTCCGACGGCCACGACATCACATGCACAGGGCACTAACACCTCTCCGACAGCCACGTCGGCATGTACATAGGGCTCTGGCTCCTCTCTGCTGGACACGTTAGCATATTGCTACACCCCCCATTGTACACATGGACCCTCTCCTTACATCTATAAAAGGAAGGTCCAGGGCCCTCGTACGAGGGAGGTGGCCGCGCGGGAGGACGGGCTGACGGACAAGCTCTCTCTCTCTCTCTCTCTCTCTCTCCCTCGCGAACGCTTGTAACCCCCTACTGCAAGCGCATCCGCCCTGGGTGCAGGATAACACGAGCCGCGGTTCCCTTTTTCCCCCTTGTGTTCCATCTCACGCCGACCCATCTGGGCTAGGACACGCAGCGACAATTTACTCGTCGGTCCAGGGACCCCCCCGGGGTCGAAACGCCGACAACACCCATGGGAACTAATGGGCATCTCGACCTCGACACGGGAGGTAAATCCGTAGATCAAAAGGTATACCGGTCGATGATAGGATCTTTACTCTATTTATGTGCATCTCGACCGGATATTATGCTTTCCGTATGCATGTGTGCAAGATTCCAAGCCGATCCTAAGGAAGTTCACCTTAGGGCCGTGAAACGAATCTTGAGATATTTAGTTTATACTCCTAAGTTTGGTCTTTGGTACCCCAAGGGATCCACCTTTGATTTAATAGGTTACTCAGATGCTGATTGGGCAGGGTGTAAGATTGATAGAAAGAGCACATCAGGGACATGTCAGTTCTTGGGAAGATCTCTAGTGTCTTGGGCTTCAAAGAAACAAAATTCCGTAGCTCTTTCTACCGCCGAAGCCGAGTATATTGCCGCAGGCCATTGTTGCGCTCAATTGCTTTGGATGAGGCAAACCCTTAGGGATTATGGTTACAAGTTAACCAAAGTCCCTCTCCTATGTGATAATGAGAGTGCAATCCGCATGGCGGATAATCCCGTTGAGCACAACCGCACTAAGCACATAGCCATTCGGTATCACTTTTTGAGGGATCACCAACAAAGGGGGGATATCGAGATCGCTTACGTTAGCACCAAAGAACAATTAGCCGATATCTTTACCAAGCCATTAGATGAGAAAACCTTTACCGAACTTAGGCATGAGCTAAACATTCTTGATTCTAGGAATTTTGATTGATATTTTGCACACATAGCTCGTTTATGTACCTTTGATCATCTCTCTTTCATTTGCTATGACTAATAAGGTTTTCAAGTGTATTTCATGCTAAGTCATATATTGAAAGGGAAATGGAGTCTTTGGCGAAGACAAGGCTTCCACTCCACTCCATCATATTATTTCTCCTTTGCCATCACTCCGCATCGCTTTCCAGCTTTGGTATAATCCTTCACTCATATATTATTTGCCAAAGGGGGAGAGAGTTTGTTAAGGGCTTATATTTCACTCGCAAAGTATCTGTTTTTGGTGATTCATGCCAAAGGGGGAGAAAGTATTAGCCCAAAGCAAAAGGACCGCACCACCACCAATTTCAAAAATATGTAAATATAGTCTTTCAATTGGTATTAAAAGAAGTTTTTCAATTGGTATCTTATTTTTGATATTATTTCAAATTGGTATGACATTTTTCAAAATTAATATCTAAAACCCTATTGAACACTAAGAGGAGAATTTCATTAAGGGGGAGTTTTGTTTAGTCAAAGGAAAAACATTTGAAACAGGGGAGAAAATTTCAAATCTTGAAAAATGCTTCTCGAAATCTTATTCATTTATCCTTGACTATTTGCAAAAAGTCTTTGAAAAGAATTTCCAAAACATTTGTGAAAGTCGCCTAGAGGGGGGGTGAATAGGGCGAAACTGAAATTTACAAAGTTAATCACAACTACAAGCCGGGTTAGCGTTAGAAATATAAACGAGTCCGCGAGAGAGGGTGCAAAACAAATCGCAAGCAAATAAAGAGAGTGACACGCAGATTTGTTTTACCGAGGTTCGGTTTTTGCAAACCTACTCCCCGTTGAGGTGGTCACAAAGACCGGGTCTCTTTCAACCCTTTCCCTCTCTCAAACGGTCCCACGGACCGAGTGAGCTTCTTCTCCTCAATCAAACGGGAACAAAACTTCCCCGCAAGGGCCACCACATAATTGGTGCCTCTTGCCTTGGTTACAATTGAGTTGATCGCAACAAAGAATCAAAGAAGAAAGCAATCCAAGCGCAAGAGCTCGAAAGAACACAAGCAAATCTCTCTCACTAATCGCTAAGGCATTGTGTGGAATTTGGAGAGGATTTGATCACTTGGGTGTGTCTAGAATTGAATGCTAGAGCTCTTGTAAGTAGTTGAAGTAGGAAAAACTTGGATAACTTGAATGTGGGGTGGTTGGGGGTATTTATAACCCCAACCACCAAACTAGCCGTTTGGTGGAGGCTGTCTGTCGCATGGTGCACCGGACAGTTCGGTGCACACCAGACAGTGTCCGGTGCGCCAGCCACGTCACCAGGCCATTGGGTTCCGACCGTTGGAGCTCTGACTGCTAGGCCCGCCTGGATGTCCGGTGGCACATCGGACATGTACTGTAGAGTGTCCGATGCGCCACTTCGCGCGTGCCTAACTTCTGCGCGCTCTGGCGCGCATTTAATGCTTCTGCAGGTGACCGTTGGCGCGAAGTAGTCGTTGCTCCGCTGTCTCACCGGACAGTCCGGTGCACACCGGACATGTCCGGTGAATTATAGCGGAGCGAATTCCCGAAGCTGGCGAGTTCCTGAGACGCCCTTCCTTGGAGCACCGAACACTGTCCGGTGTACACCGGACAGTTCGGTGAATTATAGCGAAGCGCCTCTGGATTTTCCCGAAGGTGAAGAGTTCATCGTGAAGTCCCCTGGTGCACCAGACAGTCCGGTGCGCCAGACCAGGGCACACTTCGGTTATCCCATTGCTCTTTTGTTGAACCCAATTCTTGGTCTTTTTATTGGCTAAGTGTGAACCTTTAGCACCTGTATAACTTATACACTAGAGCAAACTTGTTAGTCCAATTATTTGTGTTGGGCAATTCAACCACCAAAATCAATTAGGAAATAGGTGTAAGCCTAATTCCCTTTCAATCTCCCCCTTTTTGGTGATTGATGCCAACACAAACCAAAGCAAGTATAGAAATGCATAATTGAACTAGTTTGCATAATGTAAGTGCAAAGGTTGCTTGGAATTGAGCCAATATAAATACTTATAATATATGCATGGATTGTTTCTTTATTTTTAATATTTTGGACAACGCTTGTACCACTTGTTTTGTTTTTGCAAATTCTTTTGTAGATCCTTTTCAAAGTTCTTTTGCAAATAGTCAAAGGTATTGAATAAGATTTTGCGAAGCATTTTCAAGATTTGAAATTTTCTCCCCCTGTTTCAAATGCTTTTCCTTTGACTAAAACACAACTCCCCCTAAATGAAATCCTCCTCTTAGTGTTCAAGAGGGTTTTGAGATATCAATTTTGAAATACTACTTTCTCCCCCTTTTGAACATAATAGGATACCAATTTGAAATTTCCAATTGAAAATCATTTTTAAAATTAGGTGGTGGTGCGGTCCTTTTGCTTTGGGCTAATACTCTCTCCCCCTTTGGCATGAATCGCCAAAAACGGAGTCATTAGAGCCCTTCTTAAACTATTCTCTCCCCTTTGGCAAATAAAACATATGAGTGAAGATTATACCAAAGACGGAGTCCTTCTCCCCCAAAGATGGAGAGTGGCTTGGAGCGACGGCGAAGGATGAGTTACGGAGTGGAAGCCTTTGTCTTTGCCGAAGACTCCAATTCCCTTTCAATATACCTATGACTTGGTTTGAAATAGACTTGAAAACACATTAGTCATAGCATATGCAAGAGACATGATCAAAGGTATATGAATGAGCTATGTGTGCAATTTAACAAAAGAAGTTCCTAGAATCAAGAATATTTAGCTCATGCCTAAGTTTGTTAAAAGTTTGTTCATCAAGAGGCTTGGTAAAGATATCGGCTAATTGATCTTTAGTATTAATGTATGAAATCTCGATACCTCCCTTTTGTTGATGATCCCTTAAAAAGTGATACCGAATGGCTATGTGTTTAGTGCGGCTATGCTCAACGGGATTATCCGCCATGCTGATTGCACTCTCATTATCACATAGAAGAGGAACTTTGGTTAATTTGTAACCGTAGTCCCTAAGGGTTTGCCTCATCCAAAGTAGTTGCGCGCAACAATGGCATGCGACAATGTACTTGGCTTCGGCGGTAGAAAGAGCTACGGAATTTTGCTTCTTTGAAGCCCAAGACACCAAGGATCTTCCCAAGAACTGGCAAGTCCCCGATGTGCTCTTTCTATTGATTTTACACCCCGCCCAATCGGCATCCGAATAACCAATTAAATCAAAAGTGGATCCCCTAGGATACCAAAGCCCAAACTTAGGAGTATAAACTAAATATCTCAAGATTCGTTTTACGGCCGTAAGGTGAGCTTCCTTAGGGTCGGCTTGGAATCTTGCACACATGCATACGGAAAGCATAATATCCGGTCGAGACGCACATAAATAGAGTAAAGATCCAATTATCGACCGGTATACCTTTTGATCGACGGATTTACCTCCTTCGTCGAGGTCGAGATGCCCATTGGTTCCCATGGGTGTCTTGATGGATTTGGCATCCTTCATCCCAAACTTGCTTAGGATATCTTGAGTATACTTCGTTTGGCTTAGGAAAGTGCCCTCTTGGAGTTGCTTCACTTGAAATCCTAAGAAGTACTTCAACTCCCCCATCATAGACATCTCGAATTTCTGTGTCATGATCCTACTAAACTCTTCACATGTAGATTCGTTAGTAGACCCAAATATAATATCATGAACATAAATTTGGCATACAAACAAATCATTTTCAAGTGTTTTGGTAAAGAGTGTGGGATCGGCCTTTCCGACTTTGAATCCATTAGTGATAAGGAAATCTCTAAGGCATTCATACCATGCTCCTGGGGCTTGCTTGAGCCCATAAAGCGCCTTAGAGAGTTTGTAGACATGGTTAGGGTACTCACTATCTTCAAAGCCGGGAGGTTGCTCAACATAGACCTCTTCCTTGATTGGTCCATTGAGGAAGGCACTCTTCACGTCCATTTGGTAAAGCTTGAAGCCATGGTAAGTAGCATAGGCCAATAATATACGAATTGACTCAAGCCTAGCTACGGGTGCATAGATTTCACCGAAATCCAAACCTTCGACTTGGGAGTATCCCTTGGCCACAAGTCGAGCTTTGTTCCTTGTCACCACACCATGCTCGTCTTGCTTGTTGCGGAACACCCATTTGGTTCCTACAACATTTTGATTAGGACGTGGAACTAAATGCCATACCTCATTCCTAGTGAAGTTGTTGAGCTCCTCTTGCATCGCCACCACCCAATCCGAATCTTGTAGTGCTTCCTCTACCCTGTGTGGCTCAATAGAGGAAACAAAAGAGTAATGCTCACAAAAATGTGCAACACAAGATCTAGTAGTTACCCCCTTATGAATATCGCCGAGGATGGTGTCGACGGGGTGATCTCGTTGGATTGCTTGGTGGACTCTTGGGTGTGGTGGCCTTGGTTCTTCATCCTCCTTGTCTTGATCATTTGCATCTCCCCCTTGATCATTGCCGTCATCTTGAGGTGGCTCATTTGCTTGATCTTCTCCTTCATCAACTTGAGCCTCATCCTCATTTTGAGTTGGTGGAGATGCTTGCGTGGAGGAGGATGGTTGATCTTGTGCATTTGGAGGCTCTTCGGATTCCTTAGGACACACATCCCCAATGGACATGTTCCTTAGCGCGATGCATGGAGCCTCTTCATTACCTATCTCATCAAGATCAGCTTGCTCTACTTGAGAGCCATTAGTCTCATCAAACACAACGTCACAAGAAACTTCAACTTGTCCAGTGGACTTGTTAAAGACTCTATATGCCCTTGTGTTTGAATCAAATCCTAGTAAAAAGCCTTCTACAGTCTTAGGAGCAAATTTAGATTATCTACCTCTCTTAACAAGAATAAAGCATTTGCTACCAAAGACTCTAAAATATGAAATGTTGGGCTTTTTACCGGTTAGGAGTTCGTATGATGTCTTCTTGAGGATTCAGTGTAGATACAACCGGTTGATAGCGTGAAGGCGGTGTTGACCGCCTCGGCCCAAAACCGATCCGAAGTCTTGTACTCATCAAGCATGGTTCTTGCCATGTCCAATAGAGTTCTATTCTTCCTCTCCACTACACCATTTTGTTGTGGCGTGTAGGGAGAAGAGAACTCATGCTTGATGCCCTCCTCCTCAAGGAAGCCTTCGATTTGTGAGTTCTTGAACTCCGTTCCGTTGTCGCTTCTAATTTTCTTGATCCTTAAGCCGAACTCGTTTTGAGCCCGTCTCAAGAATCCCTTTAAGGTTTCCTGGGTATGAGATTTTTCCTGCAAAAAGAATACTCAAGTGAAGCGAGAATAATCATCCACAATAACTAGACAATACTTACTCCCGTCGATGCTTATGTAAGCTATCGGGCCGAATAGATCCATGTGTAGGAGCTCCAGTGGCCTGTCGGTCGTCATGATGTTCTTGTGTGGATGATGAGTGCCAACTTGCTTCCCTGCTTGGCATGCGCTACAGATCCTGTCTTTCTCAAAATGAACATTTGTTAATCCTAAAATGTGCTCTCCTTTTAGAAGCTTATGAAGATTCTTCATCCCAACATGTGCAAGTCGGCGATGCCAGAGCCAGCCCATGTTAGTCTTAGCAATTAAGCAAGTGTCAAGTTCAGCTCTATCAAAATTCACTAAGTACAGCTGACCCTCTAACACTCCCTTAAATGCTATTGAATCATCACTTCTTCTAAAGACAGTGACACCTACATCAGTGAATAGACAGTTGTAGCCCATTTTGCATAATTGAGAAACGGAAAGCAAATTGTAATCTAATGAATCTACAAGAAAAACATTGGAAATAGAGTGGTCAGGTGATATAGCAATTTTACCCAATCCTTTGACCAAACCTTGATTTCCATCCCCTGAATGTGATAGCTCGTTGGGGATCTTCGTTTTTCTCGTAGGAGGAGAACATTTTCTTCTCCCCTGTCATGTGGTTTGTGCACCCGCTGTCGATTACCCAACTTGAGCCCCCGGATGCATAAACCTACAAAACAAGTTTAGTTCTTCACTTTAGGTACCCAAATGGTTTTGGGTCCTTTGGCATTAGATACAAGAACTTTGGGTACCCAAACACAAGTCTTTGATCCCTTGTGTTTGCCCCCAACATACTTGGCAACTACCTTACCGGATTTGTTAGTTAAAACATAAGATGCATCAAAAGTTTTAAATGAAATGTCATGATTATTTGATGCACTAGGAGTTTTCCTTTTAGGCAACTTAGCACGGGTTGGTTGCCTAGAACTAGATGTCTCACCCTTATACATAAAAGCATGGTTAGGGCCAGAGAGAGACTTCCTAGAATGAATTCTCCTAATTTTGCTCTCGGGATAACCGACAGGGTATAAAATGTAACCCTCGTTATCCTGAGGCATGGGAGCCTTGCCCTTAACAAAGTTTGACAATTTCTTAGTAGGGGCATTAATTTTGACATTGTCCCCCTGTTGGAAGCCAATGCCATCCTTAATGCCAGGGCGTCTCCCTCTATAGAGCATGCTTCTGGCAAATTTAAATTTTTCGTTCTCTAATTCATGCTCGGCAATTTTAGCATCTAATTTGGCTATATGATCATTTTGTTGTTTAATTAAAGCCATGTGATCATGTATAGCATTGATATCAACATCTCTACATCTAGTGCAAATGGAAGTATGTTCAACGGTAGATGTAGAGGGTTTGCAAGATTTTAATTCTACAACCTTAGCATGTAATATATCATTTTTACTTCTAAGGTCGAAAATAGCAGCATTGCAAACATCAAAATCTTTAGCCTTAGCAAGCAATTTTTCATTTTCATCTCTAAGGCTAGCAAGGGAAATGTTTAATTCTTCAATCTTAGCAAGCAAATCATCATTATCATTTCTAAGATTGGGAATTGAAACATTACAAGCAATAGAATCAACCTTAGCTAACAAATTAGCATTCTCATTTCTAAGGTTGTCTATAGTCTCATGGCAAGTGCTTAGTTCACTAGATAATTTTTCACATTTTTCAACTTCTAGAGAATAAGCATTTTTAACTTTAACATGTTTTTTGTTTTCCTTGATTAGGAAGTCTTCTTGGGAGTCCAAGAGGTCATCCTTTTCATGGATGGCACTAATTAATTCATTTAATTTCTCTTTTTGTTGCATGTTTAAGTTGGCAAAAAGGGTACGCAAATTATCTTCCTCATCACTAGCATTATCATCACTAGAGGACTCATATCTAGTGGAGGATTTAGATTTAACCTTCTTCTTTTTGCCGTCCTTTGCCATGAGGCACTTGTGGCCGACATTGGGGAAGAGAAGTCCCTTGGTGACGGCGAGGTTGGCGGCGTCCTCGTCGTCGGAGGAGTCGCTAGAGCTTTCGTCGGAGTCCCACTCGCGACAAACATGGGCATCACCGCCCTTCTTCTTGTAGTACCTCTTCTTATCCTTTCTTCTGCCCTTCTTGTCGTCGCCCCTGTCACTGTAACTCGAAATAGGACATTTAGCTATAAAGTGACCGGACTTTCCACACTTGTAGCAAACCTTCTTGGAGCGGGGCTTGTAATCTTTCCCCCTCCTTTGCTTGAGGATTTGGCGGAAGCTCTTGATGACGAGCGCTATTTCCTCATTGTCGAGCTTGGAGGCGTCGATGGGTGTTCTACTCGGTGTAGACTCCTCCTTCTTTTCTTCCGTCGCCTTGAATGCGACGGGTTGAGCTTCGGACGTGGAAGGACCGTCAAGCTCGTTGATCTTCCGTGAGCCCTTGATCATAAATTCAAAGCTCACAAATTCCCGATTACTTCCTCGGGAGTCATTAGTGTATATCTAGGATTGCCACGAATTAATTGAACTTGAGTAGGGTTAAGGAAAATGAGTGATCTTAAAATAACCTTAACCACCTCGTGGTCATCCCATTTCTTGCTCCCGAGGTTGCGCACTTGGTTCACCAAGGTTTTGAGCTGGTTGTACATATCTTGTGGCTCCTCCCCTTAGCGAAGACGGAAGCGACCGAGCCCCCCCTCGATCGTTTCCCGCTTGGTGATCTTGGTGAGTTCATCACCCTCGTGCGCGGTCTTGAGCACGTCCCAAACTTCCTTGGCGCTCTTTAATCCTTGCACCTTGTTGTACTCCTCCCTACTTAGAGAGGCGAGGAGTATGGTTGTGGCTTAGGAGTTGAAGTGCTCGATTTGGGCCACCTCATCCTCATCATAATCCTCATCCCCTACAGATGGTACCTGTGCTCCAAACTCAACAACATTCCATATACTTTTGTGGAGTGAGGTTAGATGAAATGTCATTAAATCACTCCACCTAGCATAATCTTCACCGTCAAAGGTTGGCGGTTTGCCTAATGGAACGGAAAGTAATGGAGTATGTCTAGAAGTGCGAGGGTAATGTAAGGGGATCTTACTAAACTTCTTGCGCTCATGGCGCTTAGAAGTTACGGAGGGCGCGTCGGAGCCGGAAGTGGAAGGTGATGAAGTGTCGGTCTCGTAGTAGACCACCTTCCTCATCTTCTTTATCTTGTCGCCACTCCGATGCGACTTACGGGAAGAAGCTTTCTTCTCCTCCCCCTTTCCTTTTTGCGGGACTCTTCCGATGAAGCCTTCCCGTGGCTTGTAGTGGGCTTTTCGCCGGTCTCCATCTCCTTCTTGGCGTGTTCTCCCGACATCACTTCGAGCGGTTAGGCTCTAATGAAGCACCGAGCTTTGATACCAATTGAAAGTCGCCTAGAGGGGGGGTGAATAGGGCGAAACTGAAATTTACAAAGTTAATCACAACTACAAGTCGGGTTAGCGTTAGAAATATAAACGAGTCCGCGAGAGAGGGTGCAAAACAAATCGCAAGCAAATAAAGAGAGTGACACGCGGATTTGTTTTACCGAGGTTCGGTTTTCGCAAACCTACTCCCCGTTGAGGTGGTCACAAAGACCGGGTCTCTTTCAACCCTTTCCCTCTCTCAAACGGTCCCACGGACCGAGTGAGCTTCTTCTCCTCAATCAAACGGGAACAAAACTTCCCCGCAAGGGCCACCACACAATTGGTGCCTCTTGCCTTGGTTACAATTGAGTTGATCGCAACAAAGAATCAAAGAAGAAAGCAATCCAAGCGCAAGAGCTCGAAAGAACACAAGCAAATCTCTCTCACTAATCACTAAGGCGTTGTGTGGAATTTGGAGAGGATCTGATCACTTGGGTGTGTCTAGAATTGAATGCTAGAGCTCTTGTAAGTAGTTGAAGTAGGAAAAACTTGGATAACTTGAATGTGGGGTGGTTGGGGGTATTTATAACCCCAACCACCAAACTAGCCGTTTGGTGGAGGCTGTCTGTCGCATGGTGCACCGGACAGTGTCCGGTGTGCCAGCCACGTCACCAGGCCGTTGGGTTCCGACCGTTGGAGCTCTGACTGCTGGGCCCGCCTGGATGTTCGGTGGCACACCAGACATGTACTGTAGAGTGTCCGGTGCGCCAC
The DNA here is from genome assembly GCF_902167145.1 of Zea mays. NCBI lineage: Eukaryota > Viridiplantae > Streptophyta > Magnoliopsida > Poales > Poaceae > Zea > Zea mays. The sequence goes on along the minus strand of NC_050105.1, from coordinate 108,484,598 downwards.
TTCGCGCGTGCCTGACTTCTGTGTGCTCTGGCGCGCATTTAATGCTTCTGCAGGTGACCGTTGGCGTGAAGTAGCCGTTGCTCCTCTGTCTCACTGGACTGTCCGATGCACACCGGACATGTCCGGTGAATTATAGCGGAGCGAATTCCCGAAGCTGGCGAGTTCCTGAGACGCCCTTCCTTGGAGCACCGGACACTGTCCGGTGTACACCGGACAGTCCGGTGAATTATAGCGAAGCGCCTCTGGATTTTCCCGAAGGTGAAGAGTTCATCGTGAAGTCCCCTGGTGCACCGGACACTGTCCGATGGTGCACCGGACACTGTCCGGTGGCACACCGGACAGTCCGGTGCGCCAGACCAGGGCACACTTCGGTTATCCCTTTGCTCTTTTGTTGAACCCAATTCTTGGTCTTTTTATTGGCTAAGTGTGAACCTTTAGCACCTGTATAACTTATACACTAGAGCAAACTTGTTAGTCCAATTATTTGTGTTGGGCAATTCAACCACCAAAATCAATTAGGAAATAGGTGTAAGCCTAATTCCCTTCCAATTTGCAAAAACAAAACAAGTGGTGCAAGTGTGGTCCAAAATGTTAAAATAAAGAAAGCAATCCATACATATCTTATGAAATGAACATTGGTTTAATTCCAAGCAACCTTTGCACTTACCTTATGCAAACTAGTTCAACTCTGCACTTATATACTTGCTTTGGTTTGTGTTGGCATCAATCACCAAAAAGGGGGAGATTGAAAGGAAATAGGCTAAAACCTTTTCCTAAATGATTTTGGTGGTTGAATTGCCCAACACAAATTATTGGACTAACTAGTTTGCTCTAGATTATAAGTTCTACAGGTGCCAAAGTTTCAACACAAACCAATAAAAAGTCCAAGAAAGGGTTTAAATAAAAAGGAGCAAAACCAACCGAAGGCTGCCCTGGTCTGGCGCACCAGCCTGTCCGGTGCACCAGGGAAATCCACTCTGAACTGCTCAGCTTCGGGAATTTGGGAAGCCACTCCGCTATAATTCACCGGACTGTCCGGTGTAGCACCGGACTGTCCGATGTGCCATGCGGAGCAACGGCTAACAGCGCTAACGGTCGTCTGCAAAAGTGAACAGTGCGTGAACAGTGCGCGAACAGTGCGCAGAGTCAGAGCAGGCGCCAGAAGGCGCACCGGACAGTGAACAATGACTGTCAGGTGCACCACCGGACTGTCCGGTGGCCCCACTTGTCAGAGCTCCAACGGTCGAACCCTAACGGTTGGGTGACGTGGCTGGCGCACCGGACTGTCCGGTGCGCCCTTCGACAGCAGCCTTCCCCAATGGGCACTTTGGTGGTTGGGGCTATAAATACCCCCAACCACCACACTTCAAGGGATCCAAGTTTTCAGCCAACACATTCAATATAAGAGCTAGTGCATTCAATACAAGACACAAATAGATTGAATCAAAATCTCTCCAAGTCCCAATTCCACTCAAAGCAATTAGTGACTAGAAGAGAGAGTTTTGTCGTGTTCTTTTGAGCTCTTGCGCTTGGATCACTTTTCTTCTTCCCCATTTCTTGTTCCCAAGACATTTGTAATCAAAGCAACAGACATCAATCGTGTGGTGGTCCTTGTGGGGACTAAGTGTCCCAATTGATTGGGAAGAGAAGCTCACTCGGTCTAGGTGACCGTTTGAGAGAGGGAAAGGGTTGAAAGAGACCTGGTCTTTGTGACCACCTCAACAGGGAGTAGGTTTGTAAGAACCGAACCTCGGTAAAACAAATCATCGTGTCACACTCTTCATTTGCTTGTGATTTGTTTTCGCCCTCTCTTTCGGACTCGACTTTATTTCTAACGCTAACCCCGGCTTGTAGTTGTGCTTAAAGGTTATAAATTTCAGATTTGCCTATTCACCCCTCCTCTAGGCGACTTTCAACTTTGTTACCAGCAGAGGCGCGGGAGAGGTAGAGGACCATATGAGGCGGCGGAGAGGCGGTGAGGCCGTGAGGGAGAGGATGGAGGCGTCACTTTCCAAATCGCCGAAGGACGCCAGGACGGAGTCGTAGACCGTTCAAGAGAGAATGAGTGAGCTGTGAGAGTGAGAGAGGGGAGGGGTATGTGTTATTAGGGAGCCGTGCCTAACCGTGCTTAAACTCTAACTAGGTGAGTGCCCGTGCTTTGCAACGGAAATATATAATACCACGATAACTTACGTACAAATGTGTGCTATACTTTTTTGAGAAATAGATTTCGTTCCATTTGTGATCCTAGTCATACATAATTTTATTTATTTTAATCTATCCATTTCAACACTACATTGCAATACCATACAAACTTCTATATATATAATTTTAATTTAATAATGTAATGTCAACGACATCATTAATGCTAAGCCTATTACAATAAATTGCAAACATTAACAGATCTTTAGAAAATATTGCAATGTCTTACGGTTCAAACTGATACTCAACCAGTACATCCCATTAATAACACAAAACATCTCCGTTAAGCCCTCGAGGTATCCGATGTGCCACAGGATCCTACACTGGATAGGTCTAGTGCCTTATACTGGCCAATGACCTTGGAAGAAGCAGGATGTTGGCCTGCAGCAAGCAGACCATGGCCATCAAGTGCAGCACCGACAACACCTCGTACCAGGCATCTGACATGGCCGTCTCCTAAGATTGAAAAGCTCCCAGTCCAGCAACGACTCCTTCTCCAGCTTCTTCTTCATGCCGCCATTTGCCTCAGGCCGCCACGCCATGGCCGCCATTTGGGATCTAGTGCAGAAACAGTCATGCTAACCTTTGATAGTAGAACAGAGCACCTCCAAAATGTTTCAGTGGATCCAAGAGCGGGAGAGCCTCTAATGGTCGACAAGCTGGGAAATTATTCAAAAAATCAAATTTATATTAGAGGAAGCATAAGAAAAGCAAGACCACCACCTGTTCATTATAGCAAACCATCAAGAACTGACAGGAACCGTAACTACCGAGGAAACTACCAGGATGGCCCCCCCACAGCAAGGAAATTACCAGAACAACCGTCCTCCACCACAAGGTGGTTACCACTTACCAGAACAACCCGCCGCAGCAAGGAAACTACCAGACATACCGCTCGCAGCAAGATGGAAGAGGCTATGCCCCCACAGCAGAATTATGCACAAGGTGGTCAGGATGGTAGAGGTTTTGGAAGGAAGGAATGATTACACAGATCGTTCAGGCTACAATAGACCACCTGATTTTCGAAGTCAAAGTCAGTACCAAGGGCATGTAAATCCAGCTGGGCAAGGTCAAGGTTACAACAACCCCAAGAGCGTAGCAACTTCTCACAAGGGCAGGCAGGAGAACATCTATTGCTCCTTCAGCACCTGGGTCTTATGGCCAACCATCAGCACCTGGATCTTATGGTCAACCTAATACACCTGGTAACTATGGGCAGGTACATCCATCAGCGAATCCTGGTGGTAACAGAGTTCCTGGTGTGAATCCTAGTTACGGTGGGGCTAGACCAACATATGGTGGAGAATCCTAGTTACAGGGGGCTGGACCAACATATGGTGGAGATAACTGGCAAAGAGGTTCTGGTCAGTATCCTAGCCCAGGTGAAGGACAAGGAAACTGGCAGGTATGAGAGCATTTGATATACACATTTCACTTTTAAAATGCCATTACTGTTTGAATTGAAATACAGTAGTTTAAAGTTAAACTGGGACATCATTTGTTTGACCAGTTCTAGATTGAATTCATAAACTGAGCGTGCCGAGTTTCAGATGTACGACTACAGTTTTTCTCCCTGTTAAATGTTTTTTAGATTTATGAGCTAATTTGTTCATTTTTTAATTCCCACGCCACTCTATTTGTTTAAATTGGATTCAGTAGAGGACTACAATAGAGGTGCAGGAATACATCAGAGCTAGTTTTAAGAAAACGTGCTTATAACTGATTCCGTAGCAACCTTTCTTAAGTGGAACATGCGCATATTAAGGCCCTATATACAGCCACATCTGTTTGGCATTTACATGTCCACATTGGTAGATAGGATCATAGCAATCGGAATAACATTGATCAGATCCAAAGTAATGTAATGTGTGATTAAGACACAAAGCAGTAATGACAATTTCGTAAGCAGTGGAGCCAATAAAATTCTAGACCAACTATAGGTTGTTTATAAACATAGAGGACTCTTAACAGACCAGGTTCTTGAGGACCTTACAATGTACCTAAGAGGGTAGAGGGAAGGAGGTGACGATGCTGGCGCAGTAGTCGCCTCCTCTAAAGACGACAACGACGTCGAGACGATGCCGGACAGCTCAGAGCCCTACCAGCACGCTTCCTCCAGAGACGACGACATCAAGGCAATGCCGGAGAACTCGGATCCGTACCAGGGGCCTGCACGCGCATGCCAAGAGATGGGACGTCGACCCATTTTTATCCCTTGCTCATCCTACGTGTGGGATTAAAAAACATTTACATGTGACAAGAACACTGTTATGTAGGAAAAGAGAAGATGAGCAATCAAACCTCAGAGCTCTCACACACCAAGTGAAAGAAATCACAAGGTAAAAACCTTCAACAAGTTTATATCACATATATGAATAATTTGTAGATCTCTGATATCATAATTCTAAATATACATTTTAAACCATGCCAAGTAGCTGGACAACCGATTCATGTAGCATCTGTAAAAAATGAAAACATATGCAGTATATAAAGCAAAATCTATGTAATCGGACTAAGGGATAAGAATGGATAAGTCAGTAGAAGTAATTCTAATAAACAAATACATGTTGAAAGAGCTGCAAAGAACTGGAAACCACACCATTCTTATTCACAAGTTGGTTTCTCCAGATTTTTCAAAACTGCTCTCAACAGGCTACACCATTCTTAAAACGACTCTAATAAGTCTATACAGATTCCATCCAGTCAAATCAAAGGATACTGTAACCAAGCACGTCTTGCAGCTCCGAAATATACTTTAGCACTGGGCCCATATAAGAACCCCAAACCGTAATGCCTCACAAGAAAACATAAGGGGTAACTATAGATACATCGAATAAACATTATAACCTTCCGCGTCTAGAATCTAGATGTACACAGCAGTAAACTACCAATTCTTTGCAAAATAACAATTGCAAATCATGCTAGGTAAATCGTCTTCTGAAACGATTTATTGGGGGACCAAATCCTATAAAATCCTAAACCCAGCACTGGCAACAACAAGATGAAAGCCCACGGGGTGGCGACATCAAACACCCACCAAAATGCCTCGCAAATCCTAAAACTACGTCACAGATCGAAGAGCTAACCGAGAACCAAATTGAGACCAAACCGAGAAGCAGGCCTAAGCTAGGGTTTCGTCGGATTGAGAAGGGGTGGGAGAGGTTACCTTTGGCTACCTGGGGCGGCGATGGGGTGTCGACGGCGAGGCGACGACGAAGGTCGGCATTGACGCGGTCCGGAGTGGCAGCCATGGGCGGCAGCTGCGAAAACCCTAGAGATGCTGGTTGAGGAGGTTTGGGAACGGAGGAGCCGAAGCAAGCGGACGCGGATCCCGCCCGCGGCCCCGCCCCGCATCATGCTGTCGGTGTCGTTCATCATGTTGTTCATGACCCAGTCGCTGCTTGCCTTGACCCGGCTACGGGCGGACTCGTCCAGCTCGACCCGGGCCTCACCAGCGCCGGTGGCCACGGCGGCCACCTGCGCGATGCTGAGGCTGGCGCCCTCGATCTTCACCAAGGGTTGGCGGTACTCGGCCATGTAAATTCTGCAAAAAAATCAAAATTATATTCTCAGTCATGTAAATAGCCTACCATTTGCATGTTAGGAATCAAACTGCACAGGGGACATCTAATGTAAAAGAGGCCACTGCTTGCTGTCACCACATTCATAGTACCGACTCTCCAAATAAAGCACACAATGAAATTCAGTTTGGAGAATCCTCACTCAACATGGGAAATTTGAGCTTGTGGCAAGATGGTGTGAATTTCAGTCTTTTTTAGGGGATTGATCCAACACTTCCATTTCAATAGGAAGTCTGCTCCATAGACGTCATACTAAACTCAGTAAAGACAGTGACACAGCTGGTGAATCTCTAACTGTTTATTATGAATAATCAAGACAATTTTTAGACAATAAGTTTATTTCAAATATATCAGTTCAGGCCAAAAAAATGATGATGATTTCTTAGCGGAGGGACTGGGTTCCCAGCGAGGGCAACATGTAGGTAGGCAACAACAAACTTCATCCTGCTCAAACCATCAGAAATCATCATATCAGTTAGTTCCCATTTTTAGCTACATGACAGAGTGAGGTGAGGTAATAAAATGGTAAAGCAGCCGATCGAAGGAACTAAAGCAAATCATCGCTAAATCAAATTATCAAAGTACCTCGAATCTATTGTCTGTTAGAATTAAAATGAAATATACAGTAGAGTCCCATTTTTTCTTGCTATATAGATCAACAGTTCATCACAACTATCTGCAGTCGAAATATAATGCTACTAAATACTAATAGCTACAATCGAGGAACTTTTTTTTACTATTGTGTTACTCTTTCTTGTCGTGATAATAGATATGTGGATCAATAATGCATAGCACGTTGCCTCTTGGTCGGTCCCCTTTATCTGAACTGCACACTTCCAGCTCTATTGGTTCTCTGCTACTGCTACCACCAAAATAGACTCCGATCATGAGGTTTTCCACATGGCAAATTAATGGTTGCTAGAAAGGTTGCTAGAATGGTGTATCGTTGGCTAGAAATCCCTTATCAGCTATTGGTTTATTATAGCCCCAGAAATCAAAACCCATGTCCTGAGGGTATTGGTGAAACACAATAGTTGTTGCAGCAACAAATTGTGTACAACTAACAGTGCAAGAATCTGGAGAGAATGAATCTGAGAAGAGCAAGAATCTGGAGAGAGTGAATGCACCCCCATAATTCCTCGACAGTGGAGAAGGTGTATATGGGGCGGATGGAGCTCCCCCAGGTGGCCTGCTTGGACTTGCCCAGCTCTGTCCAAGAACATGGTTGTAACAAAAGTGGCAAGAACCTGATGGAATCATGGAAGGCCGTTAGAAGCTTAAAATAAATACAGATAGACTGGATTCAGCTTGGTGTACTCACGCAGCGATCTCGGGGATGTTGTCCGGATCCTTGGAGACTAGCACCAGGCCACCCAGCGGCGCCCCGTGCGCCCGCGAGCCCGGCCTGCCACCGGCGCCCGGCGCCGTCCCCTAGGTGGCATTCCAGCTACCTAACATCTCACGTTACCAAATATCTCAGCTACATTAGAGCAGCTACATTAGAGCAGCTACATGAGGAGCATCTAATTACCTCCTGGAGCTCTCTCTTGACATTCTCCAGCCCACCAATATCCTCCCAAGAGACATTTGGGACTTCAACAACTTGGATCCAGAAATCAAACTGAGCAACCCAGAACAAGAGGAGTATTATTACCATTTTGACTCATAAATCCTAATAATAAACATTGAAACCATATCCTAAAAGATGTAAAGCGATACCACTGGCATTACTGGCAGGACAGATTTGGTATCCATGACAAATTCTCCATTGACATCAGAGCTCATTGTAGGCAAACCAGTAAAATGGGCATCACAGGTAAGGAGGGTCTAAGAAAAATAAATATGTAGTTGCTACAGGGAGATTCTTTTGGTCGATTCATCTGATCCGGCGCGCCATCCGCCAATCGAAGCCCATCAGCCACCTCCTCGTCCTCCTATGGCATCAGAGAGGAAAGAACAATGAATCAGTCGACGGGCATGAACCATGTGAGGAACTAAAAGCATGGGAACATGATGAGAGAGACGAATGCATGCACCCATGGGTGCGAAAGCACCAGGAAGAGGACGACGAGGAGAGCGCGAGGGCAGGAGGGGTCGTCGTGGCGTCGGTGTCGGCGTAGTCCGAGAGAGCGACCGATGGCGTGGGCAGGTGCGAAGCACGGTCGAAGAGGAGGTTGTTTCAGTCGCTGGTTGCAGCTGAGGCAACTGTGTAGAAGCACCGTGAGGTCCGCGCCGGAGATGGAGAGCTTGGCCACCGACGACGTGGTGGCGCTGTCGCCGAGGGCCATCGGATTTGAGGAGATGGTGGACTCATCTGCTGCCGGAGATGTAGGCGAAGAGCTATGGTTCGATGAAGAGGGCGATGCATCGTTGAGGGCGACGACCGATGAGTGCGAGGCCCACCACGGCTGTGACCCCCGATGATGACAGCGGTGTTCCAACGGCGTGGGGGACGACGAAGAGGCTCGCGGCCACGCGCTCGACGCAACCACACGCCCACATCGGGCGCAGATCTGGAATCTTGGGCGGGGTATGGGACTCGAGGGGAGGGGGCTCAACGGCGATCTCGTCTTGGAGAGGACGGCTGCAAACAGTCTCGTCAGGGGGGTTCTCGGCGGCGATCTCGGCCGTGGGCCAGGATCGAGAATCATGTGGGGGGAGCGGGGGCACGACGGGGGCGAGCGGTTTAGGCGTGGACCCGTCTTCTAGGGCGACACTGACCTTAGCGATGAAGGAGGCATAAATGGCGGCGTGGGGAGGAGGTTGGAAGATGGGCGACGGAGATGGCGTTCGTCTCGATTGTGTGAGAGGGAGGGCACGAGAACGGGCGGTGGTGGCAGGCGGGGGCACGAGGGAGTGCAGATCTCCGGGCTTGGACCGCGCTGGTGACGCTGCGGGGATGGGGTGGGCGTGGCTCGCCCGCGAGATTGGCGGGGTGGTGAAGGGCGGAGCCGCGTGGTGTGGACGCCCTCCTTACGGTCTTAAGGAGTAGTAAAGATAATCGTGCCGTGCCCATGCTAACCTATCGTGCCCCCTAGTCGGCCCAAGCACGACACTAGAGGTCGAGCCGTGCCGTGCCGTGCTTGGACACTGTGAGCCGTGCCGTGCCCCGTGCTGGCCCGTTTAAATGGGCACTACTGGCCATCTATAATTACATAGAGGCATAAACAATGCATCAGAGTTTCGCATCCTCATTCGACACTTGTGTGTATGGTTCTGACGTTTCCATGCGTCCTAATTAATCTCTTCGACACCGTGCATTTGGAGAAGTTTGGGAAGTCCAAATGCAACAAAAGACGAATGCCAACAGTTTTGGACTAGTAGCTAGGCTGATGCGCTGGTATACAGGTTATATCGTTGTTGCTGCAACAACGGCACACATCATGCGTTTGGCTAGCTCTTACGATGGTAATTAAAAACAAAGACAAAAAAAAAATCGGATGCACTGCTGGACGAGCTGCCGCCGGCCGGACTGGAGTAGGAACGAAGCACGCACGTCCATGCATGGGTGTGTTCAGGAGCTAGGGCACTGGTACACATGCTGGCAACTACGGCTGGTGTACGGCCGGCCGCGACCTGGACACGCTCCGAGGCAGGCAGCGCGGTCAGGATTGAGCGAGGACGAGGAGCTGATGCTGTCGAGGATGCGGCGGCGCACCTCCAATTCCATCACCGACATCGTCGTCGTCGCTTGAGCCATCATCTGCCGCGCCGCGTGCGCCGCGCCGGTAGCCCTACTACTGGCTAGCCCAACCTCCATGATGCCGCCGGCGATGTTAGGGCCGGCGAGTGCGGCGAGCGCGACACCGAGCAGCGCCAGCTGAAAGACGCAGACCTTGCTGTCCATGGCTGCCCGCGCGCGTGTCGTCGTCGTCCTTGGAAATGCTATGTGCAATGCAAGCTGGTGGTGGCTGCAGGTGCTATGCCCCCCCACACGTAGATGAGCGTTGCTATCGGGGCGGGCACAGCACAGCTATATGCCTATATATATACGGAGGTCTCCTCTCTCTCTCTCGCCGAGGAGGCCATTAGCACAGCACAGTACAGATGGCAGGCGTTCAGTTCGGTGGCTGGCGGTTGGGGACGTATCAGCCGCTCGCTAGCTGGCAAACATTCATGCGTCGTTATTAGTTTTTGTCTTAGCAACTTTCGACGGATGAGCGTATAGTACAAACACCTGCCAACCAATTGTTACCGCAAATTCATGGAGGCGACTCGCTTTTGGTTAAGCTCTTAATTTCCTATCCAAAATCCAAAAAAAGCGACTTTAAGGCGAGCCGAAGATCTCGGTGAAGCTGTCCGGCCGGCTACTACCACAGCTCGGGCACCAAAAAGCTAATGCCTGCCCCGGTCGGCGGTCTCTCCTTCCAGCAGCGTCTCTTGCTTGCGTAGAGTGCTGTTGGGGCTGATGGAAGACGATCTTGCTAGCTGGATATATATGCCGTGAAAACGGTAAGCAGCCGTGAGAGCAAGATTGCTCAAAAACAACTCGGCCTCTTGTTTTTTTTTCCTAAGCTGTTTTGTGAAACTGAAGCCATTTCACAAATTATTTAGCAAAAACGTGTTAGATCTACCGGAATGGGGAGAGGATGCGTGGGGAGGAAAAAGGTGAGCACGAGAGGAAGTAGGCAGATAAGTGTTTTCTTCTTTTCTGTTGTTCTTCTTCTTCTTCCACATCTGAGCAGTACAAGTAGCTTAATTATTACATGGGCTAATACATCATTTCACCCATTCTGGGCTTGCCAGCTTGACATTGGGCTTTAGCATCCTCTTGGGCCTTTTGTCCTGGTTCTTTTCTGCGTCCTCGCTGGGTGGAGACTCCTGTTGTATTGGATCATCTGTCTTGCCTTTGGTGTTACTGACATCGCCCCCTCCATGAGCACCAGCTTGTCCCAAGCAGGTGCTAAGGTAAATTGTTGGCGCAAAGCTTCCAGGTTCTCCCAAGTGAACAGTGAAGATGGTAAGGAAGACCACCGAATGAGCCCTTGTTGGACAGCACGGACTCCCCGCGAGACAACCCTACGTTGGAGTACAGCCACTGGCACTGGAAATGGATCAGACAGGTCAGGCACAGTAGGTATTACCTGAGTTGGAGGATGAACCACTTTTTTAAGCTGTGAGACATGGAAAACTGGGTGGATTGCTGAAGAGGCTGGCAAGTCCAACTTGTAGGCTGCTGCCCCGATCTTAGCCAAGACACGGTAAGGACCAAAATAACGGAAACAAAGCTTCTGGTTAACCCGGTGGGCAACAGAAATCTGCACATAAGGTTGTAGTCGGACAAACACCATATCATTCACTTGGAAGACACGTTCGGACCTGTGCTTATCAGCCTGATGCTTCATCCGATGCTTGGCACAAAGTAAATGTTGCTGCAATAATTGGTTCATGATGTGTTTGTCTCGGAGAAAAGAATCTAAGTCACCTGGAGCATTGTCAAAATTCTGGAGACCAAAATGCTTGGGCGGGTATCCATACATGGCTTCAAATGGGGATCTGCCAATAGAGGAGTGGGGGCTGGTATTATACCCGAATTCAGCTGAAGCAAGCCAGGTGGACCACTTGGAAGGGCATGCATGGACAAAACAACGCAGGTAAGTCTCAAGACATTGGTTCACCCGTTCGGTTTGCCCGTCTGTTTGTGGGTGGTATGCATTGCTCATAAGAAGGCTGACACCAGCAAGTTTAAACAACTCTTTCCAAAAGTGGCTTGTGAAAATTTTATCCCTGTCAAATACTGTAGCCCTAGGGAGACCATGTAACTTGTATATGTTCTGAAAAAAAGGAATGAGCCACCGAAGCACCTGAAAATGGATGAGATAGTGGGGTAAAGTGTGCATACTTGGTAAACAAATCCACCACCACCAGAATGGAGTCAAATCTGTGGGACTTAGGTAAACCTTCTATGAAATCCATCGAGATAGTGTGCCAAGCTGTAGGGGGAACTAGAAGCGGTTGAAGCAGGCCTGGTTGGCGTGAACGTTCCGGCTTAGCGTGCTGACAAGTCACACAAGAGGACACCCAAGAATGGACGAAGGATCTCATACCCCGCCAAGCAAACGCTTGTTTGAGATTCCTATAGGTACGCCAGAGTGTCCCCCAATGGGGCTATGGTGGAAGGCTTCAACCAACTTGTGTTTGAGGCTGTCATCATCACCGACCCAAATACGATTCTTGTAACGAAGTAACCCGTGGCTCAGTGTGAAATGAGGAACAAATGCACTGTTCACTGAAAGTTTAGTAATCATCTCCTTAGCCAAAGGGTCCTGCTGGTATGAATCCACAACTAAATCGACCCACTGAGGAGAGGCGGCTGACAGCGCATCACAACTGGCATCATGTGTTACTTTGCGGGAGAGAGCATCGGCAACCCTATTATCTGTACCTTTCTTGTACACAACCGAATATTGAAGCCCCAATAATTTGGAAAATATATTTTGTTGCCAAAATGTGTGTAAGCATTGTTCATTCAAGTGTATCAAACTGCGCTGATCAGTGCGGATGACGAATGGGGTGTGTTGCAAATAGGACCTCCAGTGATCGACTGCCATCAGGATGGCCAAGTATTCCTTCTCGTAGGTAGAGAGACCTCGAGTCCTGGGACCGAGCGCCTTACTGACATAAGCTATTGAATGATCACTTTGCATTAGGACTGCCCCACACCTTGATTACAGGCATCGATCTCCAACACGAATGGCTTGGAAAAATCAGGTAACGCCAATACAGGTGCCTGGCCCAGCCGAGATTTGAGACGACAGAATGCAGTGTCATGCTCTGATGTCCAATAGAAAATTGTATGCTTCTTCAGTAGATAGGTCAAAGGTTTGGATATAATGCCAAAATGGGGCACAAATTTACGGTAGTAACCTGCTAGACCGAGGAAGCTTCGTAGTTCCTTAACGTCTGATGGGACTGGCCAATTTACCACAGCTGTGACCTTACTAGGATCTGTTTGCACCCCAGCTGCACTGATTACGTGGCCTAGATATGCAATGGAACGAGTGGCAAATATGCACTTTGAAATTTCGACTTGCCATGCATCCTTGTGTAACAAAGACAATACTGCAGACAGGTGCTCCACATGTTTTTCTAGGGTTGAACTGTAAATCAAGATGTCATCGAAAAAGACAAGAGCAAACTTGCGGAGCACTGGTTGCAATGTAGTGTTCATAGCACCTTGAAAGGTGGCAGGAGCTCCGGTCAGACCGAATGCCATCACCTTGAACTCATAGTGGCCGCTATGTGTCTGAAATGTTGTTTTGAATTCTTCGCCATTTTGGAGCAGTATTTGATGAAACCCGGCGCGCAGATCCAAACTAGAAAACCAACTGGCACCTTGCAGTTCGTCCAAGAATTCCTCAATAATGGGCACTGGGTATTTCCTCTTCACTGTGAGAGCGTTTAGGTGTCTAAAATCGACACAAAAGCGCCAAGACTGATCCTTTTTGCGAACCAATAGCACTGGGCTGGAAAAGGGGCTTGAACTATGTTGAATGATGCCGGAAGCCAGCATTTCCGAAACCTGACGCTCATCTCATCTTTAACAGCTGGTGCATATCTATATGGCTGAATAAAAACAGGTTGGGTGCCCGGAACCAGTGGAATGATGTGGTCACAAGATCTGGAAGGAGGCAACCCCGTAGGTTCATTAAAGACTGATTTGAACTGTTGCAAAACTATGGTTATGCGGGGATCCAACTGAGGTACAATACTGGTCTCGCCGGCTGAATGTAACAAGTATACCACATGCAGCAAATGTTTGTTGTCCATAGAAGAAGTGTTACCCTGCAACACAACTGTTCAGCCCTAGTAAGGGGTCGATAACCACTTCTCTGACCAATGGATTTTCATCGGGCTAAACTGCTCGAGCCAGTCCATACCGAGCACTATGTCATATGTTTTGAGTGGGAATACTCTAAAGTCTAAAATGAACACGAAACCTTGGACTGACCACGGGGCTGCTCTGAAAACATGGGTGCAGGTCACAATTCCACCATCAGCCACATGAACCGAGACTTGCGTAGGCAAGGAAGAGACGCCTGATAGTGTGTGTGCCCTGGAGGTGCTCACAAAGGAATGGGACCTACCAGTGTCGAGCAGAATAAGGATCGGTTGTCCCTGGCATTCACCTGAAAGCTGAAGAGTGCGTCGACCAGACTGCTTGGACATTGCTGACAGAGAAATGGTGAGCAATTCTTCTGGAGGTGTTGTGTCAGGCTCTGCTGTGGGTGATTCGGAAGCATTGTCGAAGAGTTGCCATATCTCTTCCAACACATGTAACTGCACTGTAGGTGAACAACGATGCCCCGAAGTCCATTTCTCCGCGCACTTGTCACACAATCCACGAGCCCGCCGTTAAGCCTTGAGAGAATTCAGCTTGTCATTCCCATGCCGCGGACGAGCCTCCTCTGTTAGAGGGGGACGAGGCAATGGCAGGGGTGATGGCAGTGGCTTCGGTGTAGTAGTGGAGGAAAACTTGCGAGGTTCCCATCTTGCCAGTTCTGAGACCTCCTCCTGCAATTGAGCAAGCGCACAAGCATTATCGAGATTGGAGGGACGTTGTAACGGTACAGATGATTTAATGTGATCCTTCAATCCATCGATGAATCTCATGGTATAAAATAAGGGATCAGTTGTGGTTTCATATGCGCGCAGTTGGTCCACTAAGCCAGAGAAGTGCTCAATGTAAGCAGCAATTGTAGTGGTCTGTTTAATGCGGAACAATTGCCTAATCAAATGCTCATGTTGATCGCGTCCAAAGCGCTCAAGCAGCATTTGACTGAACTCGGACCAACTACAAAACTTAAGACGAGTGACTATGGACTGTAACCATTGAGCTGCTGAACCTGTGAAGTTCATTCTAGCAACACGAATCCACATGTGGGGATCGACATTATATAAATCAAAATAATATTCACTTTGGGTTAGCCATAAACGTGGGTTTTCTCCATCGAATGGTGGGAAGGGCATCTTGGGCAAGGAACCTAACTGTGGTAACTGAGCTCCGCTTGGTGAGTGTCTATCGTCATGGTGATGTGGGGACCCGAGGAGATGTGAGAAAGAAGTAGTGTCAAACTGGAGCGTACCATTGTGCGGGAGGTGAGAATGGGCGAAAACTCGACCAAATCCAGCCTCCCGGCGGTGATTGTCGAAGCCGTGCCCATTTGGGTCGTCGGTCTGATGTCCGGCAGGTAGGCACGCGGAGACCGACCCGTAGGCGCCCAGGATGCCCGGCTGAGGGTGCGGAGGATCCCGGGGAGCAGACTCCCATGGTTGGGCCAGCTTGGCAACGACCGCTTGCACCGACTCGACGCTCTGCTTGACCTCGTCGACGACCGATTCCAGACCCGAACGCCAAGCTTCGAAGGCGGCTGTGGCTGATTCCAGCGCCGCGACGCGTGTAGCTGTGGCTGTTGCGACTTGTTTCGCCCGAGCTGACGACGACGCAACGAAGAAGTCCAGTTGATTGGCCACATCCGTGTGGCTGTCGGACTTGAGGTCGTTGAACTGATCCGCTGCCGACGCAGCAGACCTTTCGAGATCGTCGATCCGCGACTCCCACTTGGCGTCGTGAGTCGCGAATTTCTTGTCGATCTCTGCCAGGAACGCCTTGGTCTGTGATTCCAGCGCGATCTTCAACTGCGGATCCATGGCGCCAGAGATCTTCGCACGACGAGTGTAGTAGTGAGCCTCCAGATCCGAGAATCGAAGTCTTTGATACCAGTTCTGTTAGATCTACTGGAATGGGGAGAGGATGCGTGGGGAGGAAGAAGGTGAGCACGAGAGGAGGTAGGCAGATAAGTGTTTTCTTCTTTTCTGTTGTTCCTCTTCTCCCACGTCTGAGTAGTACAAGTAGCTTAATTATTACATGGGCTAATACATCATTTCACCCATTCTGGGCCTGCCATCTTGACATTGGGCTTTAGCATCCTCTTGGGCCTTTTGTCCTGGTTCTTTTCTGCGTCCTCGCTGGGTGGAGACTCCTGTTGTATTGGGTAATTTGTCTTGCCTTTGGTGTTACTGACAAAATGGTTTATCCTTAATTCTATAGAACACCCTCTCTAGAGATAATAGCCATGTTTTTTCTTTAGAAGGACCAACCGGATGTTTTTTATTTAGAGAGACCAACCCGATACATATAAAACTACAATTATAATATTAATAAATAAAATATACATATATATAATATATAATAGCCTCTAGTCTTAACAATTAACACATCACATGTATGCGTCGAATACAAAATAAATTTTAACTTATTATAAATTATTATTATTATTATTATTATTATTATTATTATTATTATTATTATTATTATTATTATTATTATTATTATTGATAAACTAGAACCCTACCAAATAGGAAGAAACAAACGATAAGGTCGGTGTCAGGATATTTTGTCCACGGTTTACAAGATGATTGGTGACCTTGAATAAAATAGTCTCTCACTTTTATTTTAGTGTTTCATAGGTGCGGAAAACGGATCAATGTCTGTAAATAAATTTTCAGTGTTTAATGATTAACGTAAGCACATATGCATTGCTATTATATAGTTTAAAGGATAAACAAGTGGATTAAGATTAAGGGCTCGTTCATTTCCCTCTGCTAAAGTTTAGCACCTATCACATCGAATGTTTAAATATTAATTCGAATTATTAAATATAATTTAATTACAAAACTAAATATAGATAAAAACTAAACGACAAGATAAATATATCAAGTCTAATTCTTTTATGATTCGTTTATGTGATGCTACATTAAATATTTGCTAAGCATAGATTAATTAGTCTTAAAAAGTTTGTCTTATTATTTAGTTTTTACCTATATAATTATTTTTATAACTAGACTCTATTTAATACTCATGTTTAACATTTAAACATTCGACGTGTTATATACTAAACTTTAGTCCCTCGAACCAAGCATCTGTAAGATAAAGAGATGCTCGAGATGATCAACGTGAAGGCAATTTAAAGACATATAAGTACGTACAGGTAATGATCAACGTGAAAACGTGAAGGCATGTTAAAGACATATAAGTACGTACAGGTAAGAGTCTAAGGCACTACTGAAGAAAGGTCATCAATATCAATTGTGAATCAATTATAGTATCATCAGTATCTATTGTGAATCAATTATAGTATCGAATTCTCAATCAAACTGGCTAACCAGGACTAAATGCATCAATCTTTAATTCTGGTCGATAGTCTGATACTAAAGAGGGCCATTACTATCGATTTTTTGGCTCGAACTGGTATTAAAAGGTTCCACTTTAGTGTCGGTTATAGGCTTAAACCGATACTAAAGATGAAATTTTAATACTGGTCCTAGACATAAACCAGTACTAAAGATAGACTTTAAGTATCGGTTTTTGGCTAGACCTGATACTAGAATCTCTAGGGACTTTTTATTCTATATATTTATAAATTGATATGTGTGAAGGGTATTGTAACACCCTGAATTTGTGGGTATAAAATTTCTTCTCTAATACCTATCAAATTCAGTTGTTACCTCTTGTTTCTCTCTCTAGTTTTCTTCTCTCTTCCTTTTTATTAGAATTATGTCTATTAGGAGGGAGATTAATTATTTCTTTACTATATCAAAACATATGTGAGTCATGAAATGTTGCATCATGCTGAGACTAAATTATTCTTTTGTTTGATGCACATGTTTGAACTATTTGAATTTGATTTTGGAGCATTTTTTATTTTGAATCCAAAAGAGAAAAACAAAAGGAAAGGAACTAGAAAATTCAGAATAAAAGAAAAAGGAAAAGTATCCACAACCCCCTCCCTCCTCGGCCTTTTGGCCCACTCGACCCAGCTAGCGGCCCGCCCGCGCGCGCACGCGTCAGCTGACAGGTGGGCCCCACCTGTCGGCGCCGCGTCCCGCTCGCTCGCTCGCTCGCTCGCCTCTTCTCTCTCTGGCCAGTGGGACTGCCCCATCAGCGCAGTTGCGCGCTCGCGCGCACCCGCTTTCGCTGGCTCGCAGGCCCTGCCCGTCAGACTCGTCCCCTCCCCCGCAACCGCCGCGCCCATGGCATGCGCCCCGTGCACGGTTAAACCGCGCCCACGCCCACGCCCCACGACTCGCCCACGTCGCTCGAGCGCCCAGGTGAAGACCTCGCGCCCCCCCCCCCCTCAACTTGCCCCTGCCTCTCATTCGCTCTGTCCCTGCCCTCGCGCTCACTCAGTCCATAGCGTCGCCCCCTCTGTCGTTCCGCCGTCCTCACCGGGTCTCTATCGTCGCCTCGGTCACGGTGAGCTTCGCCGGAGCCCTGTGCACGGGGAACCCGCAGTGGTTTTCCCTCCCACCGTTCTCTCAGCCCGGTCCACGCTCAACGCCTCCCCTACGCAGGTAGGGCTGGGCAAAAAACCCGTAACCCGAAACCCGAACCCGGAATACCCGAACCCGAACCCGAAATACCCGAAACCCGAATTTTGTTCGGGAATTTCGGGTAGCAACTTGCAAAACCCGAATTTATTTCGGGTAATTCGGGTATCACAATCGGTACCCGAATTACCCGAACTTTCATGTGTCATGTACTCATGTCATGCTTAATTATTAATTTGTACATCTATAATTATGTGTAAGTGTGCGTAACTTGTGATTGTAGATTGTTTGTGTTTTATATGTCCATGTATATCATTATTCAAACTATATTTTTATACTAATTTAATAGGGTATATGTGTTTTTATGAAGCCGACACAATAGTTCGGGTAGTTCGGGAAAACCCGAACCCGAAATTCCGGGTACCCGAATTTTCGGATATTGCAAAACCCGTTGTAATTTCGGGTATCGATTCTCAAAACCCGAAATTTTAAAAAACCGAATTACCCGACCCGAAATTTTTGGATAACCCGAACGCCCACCCCTATACGTAGGTCAGAGTTCGCCGTTGTCCTGGTTTCTCGTCGTCCGGCCAACCGGAGTCCCCACGCGCCGTGCCAAGATGCCACGAGCATCGTCTCTGGGTAAGTAACCTTCCCCCGCCCTTCTTCTGCACCAATTCTGCCTCACCGTGGGTAATTTTGGCTCACCGGAGTCACCCCTCGTCGGGTCGTCGGGTCCTCACGGCGTCCGGCCATTGCAGCCCCTCCTCGAGCCCAAACATAGGCGTAGAACACTCCTACCCTCTCGCCGAAGCTCATGTCGGCCTCATCGTGTCGGATTATTCCCCACTGCGACGGGCATTGCTCGCCGGAGTGGCCTCTAGTCCGTCCAAGGCCCCCCCATCCGTCGTCCGCCCGGTTCAACCCTGTTCTTGCAGCCCAGGCCTCGCCATAGCATTCGCAAGGTCCTCCCCAACCTCTCTAGGTACTAAGACCACCATAGCGCCCCTAGAAACCTCGGTCTGCCTCGTTTCCGGCGACTGCGCCGCCGCGGGCGCGTACAACGCCGCCCCTGGCCGGTCGGAGCTGATAACCGCCCCCCTTACGCCCGATCCTTACCGTTCATCCTTGATCTGATGGCCCAGGCGTGCGGATAACGGTTCGCGTGGTTCATGGAATTAGGGTCGTTGATCTGAGATCTGGTGGCCAGAGCACCCCGCGCCCTCAGCGCGTCGCTGTCCCGTGGACCCTGCGCGTCAGCGTCTCGCCCCGCCCCGAGCCCCACCTGTGAGGCGTCCGTGCCCGCGCGCTCGCGCGCTCACCCTGCTGGATCTAATCCTGGTCGTCGATCTAAAATCTAACGGCTGGGAAAGCCTGATACCCCTTCAGATTGCAATTTTGTAAAGAGAACCCCAGTTCTCTGATATTAGAACCCACCATCCCTAGAGTTTGTAGCCGAGCCCCTCGCATCTTACAGAAAGAACCCCAAACTTTACTTTAATCACAAAATAGGTCTAGTTTAGGGTTTTAAATTCCAAAACTTGTTTATTTCATATCTTTTGCATATGAACTCCAAATTGGATGGTTCAAATTGCAAAATGTTCATAAAATTACTCTCTACCTGTTTAAATTAGTATCTTTCACTGTCTGTATATGTCTTAATTTTATGTCTAGGCTATAGGTGCATTTAAAGTAATGGTTTATTATTTAAAAAGAAATAAAAGGAAAATCCTAATGATAGTTAAGTGATTAACTTTGTGAAGTTAATATCATGTAAAGTATGAACCCATCCCATAATCCATTAAGATGACTATAGTAAGTTATGTAATCCACTTAGATAAGCAATACTTAGAGAACCACAAACACCTGAGTCTATTTGTCTACCCTAGAATCTAGGTTTCACTCTTTTGTTTGTACTTTTCTGTTGAACTTGTGTTCACTTGATTGCATATGTTTGGTGTACTGTTCCTTTATAATTTCCCAAATGTGTTGAATGCATGATTGCTTTGCGTAGACAACGAGCAGTCTGTAGTTCTTGAGTGTGTTGCCGGAGACTTCCTTGAGCAACAACCTAGTGAAGGCAAGTGTCCTATGACCCATTATGTCCTACTTATTTATAATTCACGGTCCCGTATTACTTAATTGAAACCTAAGGATTGACTAGCTTTGTATTTACCTTGTCCTTGATTACCTTTTGGATTATTACGGTTAGCTTCATGCTATTGCTCTACTTTAATCAACGAACATGATGAGAATATTTATGATACGATGATGTTATCTTGATTACGATGATGAACTATAATACTTTAGGGGACTCAGGTTGTTTCCTCAGCACCTCTCCGTTACGACCTGTTCGTTGAGAGACCACCTGAGATAACATTACAACCATGAGGGTGGAATGGGTCGTCTTTAGCTAAATAATTAGTGGAACTTGAGGTGTAGTCGGCTTTGCTGTAGGGTCGTCAATGGGGTTTGGGCACAATACTTGCTCTGCTGAGGCTGGTTGCTGAGGTTCTTTCGATTTGGTTTGGTTAGTCACCCTTCCTGTGGGGATAGGTACTATGTTTAGGAAATTTAGAATAAAAGAAAAGGGAAAAGCAGCCTGAACCCCCTCCTTCCTCGGCCTTTTCGGCCCACTTGGCCCAGCTAGCCGCCTGCCCCCGCGCGCGCCCGCGTCAGCGGACAGGTGGGCCCCACCTGTCGGCGCCGCATCCCGCTCGCTCGCCTCCTCTCTCTCTGCCCAGCGGGACCGCCCCGTCAGCACCGTTGCGCGCTCGTGCGCACCTGCTCTCGCTGGCTCGCATGCCCTGCTCGTCAGACCCCTCCCCTCCCCCGCAACCGTCGCGCCCATGGCATGCGCCCCGCGCATGGTCAAATGGCGCCCACGCCCCCACGACCTGCCCACATCACTCGAGCGTCTAGGTGAAGACCTCGCGCCCCCTCAACTTGCCCCTACCTCTCATTCGGTCTCTCTCCCTGCCCTCGCACTCACTCAGCCCGCAGCGCCGCCCCCTCTATTGTTCTGCCGTCCTCGCCGAATCTCTACTGTCGCCCCGCCCACTGTGAGCTTCGTCAGAGCCCTGTGCACCAGGAACACGCAGTAGCTTTCCCTCCCACCGTTCTCTCTGCCCGGTCCATGCTCAACCCATCCCCTATGCAGGTCAGAGTTTGCCGCTGCCGCGATTTCTTGTCGTCCGGCCAACCGGAGTCCCCTCACGCCGTGCCAAGCTGCCCCTAGCGTCGTCTCTAGGTAAGTAACCTTCCCCGCCCTTCTTCTGCAACAATTCTGTCTCACCATGGGTAACTTTGGCTCACCGAAGTCACCATCGTCAGGTCATCGTGTCCTCACGACGTCCAGCCATTGCAGCCCCTCCCCAAGCCCAAACCTAGGTGTAGAACACTCGTACCCTCTCGCGCGAAGCACATGCAGGCCTCAGCACGCCGGATTATTCCCCACCACGACGAGTATTGCTCGCCGGAGGCCTCTGGTTCGCCCGAGGTCCCCCTCCGCTGTTCGCCCGTCTCAGCCCCATTCTCGCAACCCATGCCTCGTGAAAGGGAAATAGGGTTAACCATTTCCTGTAATTAATTTTGGTGGTTGACGACCAACACAAACACATGGACTAACTAGTTTATCTAAAATTATTTATTACAGGTGCATAAGGTTCAACACAAACCAAGAAAGAAATCAAGTTTGGGACACAATTAAGAATGAAGCAAGACTTAGAGTGTGCTGGAAAATGGTGCACCAGACACTGTCTGGTGTGCACCGCCAGGCGCCCTTCGAACGAGTCACTCTCGGGAAATTCTAGGGCAGCCTCCGCTATAATTCACCGGATTGTCCTGTGTGCCACCGAACTGTCTGGTGAGCCAGCGGAGCAACGACTCCCTGCGCGCCAATGGCTCTTTACAAAAGCAACAATGTGGAACATTGCCGCAACAGAAGTCAGAGCGTAGAAGTCAGAGGGCACCGGACTGTCTGGTGCAGCAAGACGACAAGGCGCCCCAACGGTCAACTGCTCTAAACCCTAATGGTTGCACTGACGTGGCGCGCACCGGACAGTGCACAGTGACTGTCCGGTGGTGCACCAGACTGTCCGGTGCGCCCATCGCCAGCATAAATCAGCCAACGGCTACAAGTGGTTGGGAGGCTATAAATACCCCCAACCATCTCATCCACTCCCATCCAATCCTTCTGAAATCTCCATTCATTGCAAGAGCAAAAGCCCAACACTCCAAGACACAATCAAAGCAATCAATCCACTCAAAGCCCCAAAATCAACTCTAGTGCATTAGGGCTTGTAAGAGGATCACTTGTGTTCTTTTGTTGCTCTTGTCACTTGGTTTAATTTGGCCTTTTCTTTTTCCCTTCTTATTCTCAAGAGACTTGTAATCGAAGCAAGAGACACCTAAGTGTGTGGTGGTCCTTGCGGGGTCTAAGTGACCCATGAGATTAAGGAAAAGGCTCACTCGGTCTAAGTGATCGTTTGAGAGAGGGAAAGGGTTGAAATTGACCCGGTCTTTGTGACCTCCTCAACGGGGACTAGGTTCTTTAGAACCGAACCTCGGTAAAACAAATCATCGTGTTCACCCGCTTTGATTCTCGTTTGATTTGTTTTCCCTCTCTAACGTTTTCTTGCTAGTATTGATTTGAGTTGGGTCCCATACGTCATCTGCATTCTTAGAGCAACTCTTAGCAAGAGAAACATTCTTTTGACTTGAATTCAATTTTGACGCTAACCCCGACCTTAGTGTGTGTTTAAAGTTGATAAATTTTAGGATTTGCCTATTCACCCCCCTCTATGCGACTTTCACCTCGCCATAGCATTCACAAGGTCCTCCTCATCCTCTCTGGCTACCTAGACCACCCCAGCGCCCCTAGAAACCCTGGTCTGCCTCGTTTGCGGTGACTGCATCAATGCAGACGCAAACGACACCGCCCCTAGCCGGCTGGAACTGATAACCCCCCTGGTGCTCGATGCTGAACGTTTATCCTTGGCCCGACAGCCCAAGTGTGCAGATAACGGTTTGCATGGTTCTTGGAACCAAGGCCATTGATCTGAGATATGGTGGCCAGAGCACCCCGCGCCCTCAGCGCGTCGTTGTCCCATGGACCTCGTGCGTCAGCGTCTCACCCCGCCCCGAGCCCCACCTGTTAGGCGTTCGCGCTTTGTAACAACCTGAATTTGGGGGTATAAATTTTCTTCTCTAAATGCCTACCAAATTCAGGTGTTACCTCTTGTATCTCTCTCTAGACTCTTTCTCTCTCTCTCTCTCTTTATTAGAATTAGGTTAATTAGGTGAGGGATTAATTAATTATTATGTCAAACTATGTGAGTCATGAATTGTTGCATCATATTGAACCTAAATTATTCTTTTGTTTGATGCACAAGTTTGAAATGGTTTGAATTTGATTTTAGTTTGAATTTGATTTAAAATCCATAGAGAAAATAAAAAGAAAAGACAATCAAAATTCTAGGGGAAAAGGAAAAACGGATTCAGCCCAGCCGGCCCATTTCGGCCCAGCCCCGCGCCTCCCTTACGGGCGGTCCTCGCCTATCAGCACCGTCGTTCGCGCGCTCTCTCTTCCCTCTCTCTCCCTCTCGCTGCTTTGGTGGGGCCGCCGAAGCACTTGGGTGTTTCAGCACTTGGAAATGTCTACAATATGTTTTGGTATGTTGCTTGGGCTCCCACACCTTGAAATGCCCAGTTGGGGGTATTTATAGCCTCCCCCATAATTATAGTTGTTGGACAGAATCAGCAGCTTTCTGTCGACGGGCGCACCAGACAGTCCGGTGCACATCGGACACACGTTGTTCACTGTCTGGTGCCCTGCAACGTCAGCCAACCGTTGAGGTCTGTAGAATTTGACGGTTGGATCCGACCTTTACCCAGACTGTCTCGTGCACACTGGATAGTCAGGTGCTATAGCCCGAGAGCGCCCGTTGTGGGCCTCTCTGCGTAGACTGCCCAGTGTCCTACCGGACAGTCCGGTGTACACCAGACATGTTACTGTTCACTGTCTGGTGCGCCACTAGTGCGCTGGCTGACTGCCCACTTCATGGATTTCTTCGTTGTTTCCTTGAGCTTCTTTTTGTTCTTGAGTCTTGGACTTTCAAGCTCTTTTCTGTCTTCTTTAGAGGTGTTGCAACCTCAATGTCTTAGTCCAATTCTCTTTGCATCCTATGAACTACAAATAAAAACACTAGCAAACTCATTAGTCCACAGGTTATGTTGATCATCAAACACTAAAAACTTTGGAGCTAGATGGCCTAGGGTCCATTTTCCTTACATCTATGATACATGAACTTTATATTGCTATGTTACTCGGTATCAAGCGATTGATGGTGTATGGGTGGGGATTCACTGGTACTCATAAGTTAAGTCAACAATGATTGAGATTGTTCCACTAATACAATGGGAAATATTGTGTTGCTGTCTGGGATGTAGAGGACAAGTTTTAGGGTCCGGAATTTCATCATATAAAAAGAGATTGCAATGTGACGGTTGACACATTGTTAAAACTTGGCTCATCTCGAGCCCAAGTTCATCTAGGCATTTTCGTTTGGGAGGTATATTTTCCTAGTATTCCACAAGATAAGGATGAAGAATGTGCACTAGTGGTGGAACTAGACATGTTGGGTCCGTCGTTTGAGGTCGTCGACGTAGGCTCAACCGGGGTAGTCTATGGAGTCAGCTCAGGATCACCCTAGTTTGCATTGTCCTCTCCGAAGGGGGACCAGACCAGTGGGATGGAGAATAGAGGTGGATCTTGGGAAGCGGGGAACGAGGGGTGGTGACCGGTGCTGAAATTCTAGAAATGGACCACCATACTCCTTAGAACCCGCATAAGATAGAGGTGAGCTAGGCATCCAATGAGCAGGGATAGGAAAGTTAATTCACATGGCAAACACACTATCAACTGAGGTCAAATGTGTTTGCAAGAGCTCAGGTCCAAAAGAGTGAAGCGTATGACCATCGCGGTCCTATTTTGGCAATACATGTCTTCGAAGTTCGATTTCAGTAAACACCAGGGTTCATAATTCTATAATGGGTCGTTTGGATCTATTCATTTTGGAGGAATTGGAAATTACTTAATAAAGTAATCTATTTGGCTTGGAATTTGCATTCCACCACTTCCCAAAGCTTAGATATAATGACATCTCAAATTTATGGGGTGGAGTATGTGAAATGATTTTATGTATCAACAGAATATGTTTCTACTCTGCAACTTATAAGACGCTCTTCGCCTTACTCCTCTATAGTAAAAATGTAGCACATAAATATCTTCGACACATTGCTAATAATAATATACAAATATATTTCACATAAAATCATATTAGCTCAATTAATCTTTGACTAAATTACTATTATTAGAGTGGAATTCAATCCCAAGGATTCAAACAGGCGTAATAGAAAAAAAAAACTCATCCCAAATGGACCTAAACTATTTACAACAACTTATTTCAAACTCCATTTACCCTGTAAAACGGGCGTAATAGTAATCATCCTCCTCTTCTATTTCTATTTCAAAATCCAATTACCTTGTAAAACAATCTTTTGACCGTGGCCACACCTAGAGATGTCAACGGGGACCCGATACTCGCTAACCTGTGGGGAATTCCCCTATTAGGGTATGGGTATGAATATGGGAAAATATCTCCACCCATTTGGTAAATGGGTATGGGTTTGGGAAATAATAATCCGAACCTGATTACCCATGGGTATTTCATATCTGTACACATGTCCTGTTTGTAAGATTGAGTTGAGGCCTTTAGGGCTTGAGGCCGAGCCGGCCACCAAGCCCAGCACGGTAGTACACCAGGCATTCAGGGCCTAGGTCTTAGCCCAACAAGGAAATATAGCAAGGTAGGTAGCAGACTAGTAAAAAACAAAACCCTAGCCCTGCGCCACCCCCTGCATCCCTACGCAGCTAGTCCGCCGCCGCACGCCTGGATAGCTGCACCGCAAGCAACTTGAATCTGATAATGAAATGGGACCAAAATCAGTGAATGATTCAAAGCCAATCCAAATTGATGATGATGGTGATGAGATTGAAGAAATGGATGTAGGGTCGAAGAGGAAGCTTGCATCTACTGTTTGGAATGAATTCAAGAGAGTCAAGTTAAGTTCAGGCGAAGTGAAGGCCCAATGCAATTATTGTCACAAGAAGCTTGTCGGTAAAAGTACTCATGGAACAAAGCATCTTCATGATCATTTGAAAATATGTATTGCGGAAGATAAAGTTGGCCACAGGATAGAACAAGACTTTTAGCACAATCATCTTTAAGGTTTAATTCTCAACATGGAGGGAAAGTGTCTGTGGAGAGATACACTTTTAATCCTGAAGTTGCTAGAAAGGTGCTTGCTACCATGATTACTTTGCATGAGTATACTTTATGCATTGTTGAACACATTGGCTTTTGTCGGTTTGTGAGTGCGCTTTAGCCATTATTTAAGATGGTTACCAGGAAAACTATTAGGTAATAATTGCATTAATTTGTTGTATTATTATTATTTGACATTTGCATCGGTGATGAAATTGTAGAAAGGACATTATGGATGCATATGTGCAAGAAAAGAAAAAGAGCCTTAGACTACATGGCTGCAAGCAAGTCAAGAGTTGTTATTACGATAGATATGTGGACGTTTGACAACAAAAAAGAGGATACATGTCTGTCACATGCCATTTCATTGGTGACTCTTGGAATTTGAGAAACATTATCATGAGGTAATTCTTGAACCACCTTGTGCTGATTTTATATTTCAGAAATAATTATGAAATAAATCTGAACATAATAGTTCATGTATGTAGGTTCATATATGTGCATGCACCACATACAACTGAAGTTATTTGTGAGGAGCTATATGATGTGTTGATTGAATGGAATGATGCTTTGATTGAATGGAATGTTGATGAGAAGATCTCTACCTTGACTCTTAACAATTGCACCACCGATAACTCGGTAATCCCTGAACTCATTAGGGGGGCTCTTTTTCATATGCGTTGTGGTTGCCACACATATTTAACTTGATAGTCTACGGGCCACTGCTCGGTGACGAAACGATCATCGAGCCCCCATCATAGGGGTCAACGGTGACCTTGTCCGCTCCAGGTCGGACCCCACGTCATGGGGAGGGCCGCCCCTGGCGTGGACGTCTACCGAGGGCGACCCCTACTTCGTCCTTGACAACATCGAGGAGCGGGAGTACTGTGCCGAGATCAGTACGTTGTCCAATGTATGGGTCTTGCTCTCTTTGTCGAGATTCTTTGTCCCTTAGCAACGTGGTGACGAAAGTTTTCCTTTCCCCGCATGAGGGCACCTAGATGGGGTTGAATATGTGATCCTATAAAATTCAACACTTAAATAGCACAGCTTGGTTTTATAGAGTGTTAGTGAATTCAAACCAAGATGTAGAGACAAGAGAGAAGTGCCTTCTTCACTTAATTGCTCTTCACAAAGTGAGTATTAAACTTAGAGCAATTATCAAGTGAAAAGGAAAATCGCACAAGAAAGTAATAAGTGACACGACGATTTTTATCCCGTGGTTCGGCCAAGTAGAATACTTGCCTACTTCCACGTTGTGGTGTCCCAATGGACGAGGGTTGCACTTAACCCCTTTCAAGTGATCCAATGATCTACTTGAATACCATGCTATTCTTCCTTATAGTTGTTTTCCCGTTTGTGAGGAATCTCCACAAGTTGTAGGCTCTCACTCTTACAATGTTGATCGCAACAAAAACACAAGAGTAAGGGAGGGAAAGAAACACACGCAAGAATTGCAGCAATCTCACACACACAAGTCAAGACGAGAGCACATAAACACAACACAGGGAGTTTACAACTCTAGAAGTGCTCAAATCTCAAACATGAAGATCCGGATGCGTGGTTGCAGAGTCTAGGCGTCTTAGAATGTTTAGTGAATGCTTAGTGTAGTGCTCCATGCTCCTAGGGGTCCCTTTTATAGCCCAAGGCAGCTAGGAGCCGTTGGAGTTCCATTTGGAAGGTCATTCTTGCCTTCTGTCGGTTGGCGCACCTGACAGTCCAGTGCACCACCGCACATGAGCAGTGCTTGTCCGGTGCCCGATCTCCTTCCTTTTCTGGCGAAGCCGACCGTTGTGCCCTTGGTCCCCTTGGCGCACTGCACATTGTCCGGTGCAACCAAGTTACCGTTGGCCCAGGCCACGTGTCGCCCGCTGATTGCGCTGCCGACCGTTGGCGCAGGCGCCGTTGGCTCACCGGACAGTCCGGTGCACACCGAACAGTCCGGTGAATTATAGCCGCGGCGCCGTTGGTGAATTCCCGAGAGCGAAGAGTTCGTCGTCGGGACAGCCTGGGCACCAGACACTGTCCGGTGCACACCGGACAGTCCGGTGCACCCCAGGCTGGTGCATGTTTAGCTGAAGTCATGCAACGCTTCTCTAATCCAATCTCAGTTGAATAACCAATGCTCCTAGCACTTAGAGGAATATGTTAGTACCAAAAATAATTCACTAAGGCTAGAAACATACCTTGATTCTTGCTTGGCATCTTCTTTAGTACTTAGCACATTTGAACCAAAGTAATTTGTGTTGGGCATCTAATCACCAAAATATTTATAGAAATGACCCAAGGGCACATTTCCCTTTCAATCTCCCCCTTTTTGGTGATTTATGCCAACACATTAAAAAGCAACTAAGAGTGCAACATCATTCTCAA
This sequence comes from Zea mays, assembly GCF_902167145.1. NCBI lineage: Eukaryota > Viridiplantae > Streptophyta > Magnoliopsida > Poales > Poaceae > Zea > Zea mays. Next base: position 108,455,785 of record NC_050105.1, on the reverse strand, counting down.
AGAGTGCAAATTGAAGACCAAATTTTTCTTACTTAGAATTTGGCATATTTTGATCACTTTTGCCACCACTTGGTTTATTTTCACAAAACAAATTCTTTTTCCAATCTCTATATCAAAATACTTGTTTTGGCAAATAGAAAGATATCTCATGAGTAAATTTTACCAAGTGTCAAAAACTCCCCATTTTCCAAAAGCGAAATTTCTCCCCCATAAGAGACCCATTTTTGCAATAAGAGGATTTTGGACAGAACACAAAGATTCGAACTCTACATTTTTGAAATTCACAAGTGGTTGGCTGATCCATTTGCTTTGGCCTTAATTTCTCCCCCTTTGGCATTAAGCACCAAAACGGAATAACTTTTGTCCCTTTAACCCCATTGCCTCACCAAAATGTCAAATAGAAGCAAAAGGCAATGAGAACACAATAAAGAACTTAGGACAATATACATTTTACCGGAATGCAGTGGAAGCTTTTTCTATGTCAAAGTTCATATTTCCCTTTTTAATATCCCTTTGAGACTATTTCAAGAATACTCAAACAAACAAGTTAGTCTCAAAGGAGTCAAGTTGTAGCACATCTCCCCCTAAACATGTGCATCATTTGCATAGGGACTTGTGAGGTCCGGGGATGAATTGTACAACTTAAACACCAAACATAAGCAATTAAAGACAATAAAGCTTAAGGTAACATGATCAAAGGCATAGAACACATGATAGTAGACGCGGCCCGATCTTCCGTGAGACACGATAACTTGATTAAGTGGAGATCTCGACGTTGATGATCCAAGGCTCCGAGCGAACGGTTCCTCGCAATCACTACACCACGGCTCCGTTGGTTATCACCCGTGACACACGAATGACCTTGCCACGAAGGCTTATCCCTACAAGCGCAATCAAGAACACAAGTAAGAACAGGAAAGAAACGCAACCAAAATTGTATTAATTACGGGATGGGGTCTCACAAGCCGATGACGGCGACGCTATTCGATGATAGATTTGATCTAAGCAAAACCCAAACCTAATGTGGCGGCGGCTGCTGAATAAATAGAGTATTAGGGCATGCGTGACCCCTGGACTCGCCCCCTAATGGGCTCCGACGCGATACACGGCCCAACGGCCCAACAGACGGTGTCGCAGCACCAAAACACAATCTGAACGCTAACTTGTTTCGACTATTCCCGTTGACTCCGGACGAATTTTAGGGTGGAATTAGTTGAGTTGGTTAGATAATCTCCTTATCTTTCCAACCATATCAAGTCCGTCAGAATCGGAGTCCGGATGCATCTTGGGCGTCCATTTTAGTGCAGACTAGTCCTGGAACTCGAGATGGAGCCGCAGCCGAGTCGGACTTGATCTCCTTCCTGTTGTGGGCGCCCTTGCTACTCCTCCTCAACACCTAGGCCTTTCCCAAGTCCTTGCTGGTCCTCTCCAAGGTTCCTAATCATCAAAACATCCATGGCTCCAAGCGTAAGCTCTGAAACACAATTGACTAGGGTAGAACGTACCTGGAGATTTAGCTGTCGTGCACGTGATCGTGTTATCAGTCCATTCATTGTATGTATAGAAGTGATGTCCTCATCACCCTCCTCCTCTTGAATTGGAGTCGTCCTTGACTCGATCTCATCTTCGTCACCCATATATGGCTTCAAATCTGAAATGTTAAAGGTGGGACTAACCCCAAAATCTGGCGGCAACTCAAGTGTATATGCATTATCATTAATTTTTGCAAGAACTTTATAAGGACCTGCAGCTCATGGCATAAGTTTAGACTTTCTCATATCAGGAAACCTATCCTTTCTCAAATGAACCCACACCAAGTCACCAGGTTCCAATTTCATTTCCTTCCTGCCTTTATTAGCAGCAATGCGGTACTTTTCATTCATCTTTTCAATTTGCAACTTAAGAATGAATTCAGAACGTTGTGTAGCATCCTAGTTCACTATTTCAGAAGGTGGTAAAGGTAGCAAATCAATTGGGGCACGAGGATTAAAACCATATACTACCATAAATGGACTAAGCTTGGTTGTGGAATGAATCGATCTGTTATAAGCAAACTCAATATGTGGAAAACATTCCTCCCACAACCTCAAATTATCCTTCAAAATAGCCCGCAACATGGTAGATAAAGTGCGATTAATAACCTCTGTTTGCCCGTCGGTTTGGGGATGACAAGTAGTAGAAAACAACAACTTTGTTCCCAATTTAAACCACAAAGTTCTCCAAAAATGACTTAAAAACTTAGCATCCCTATCATAAACAATAGTATTTGGCACACCATGCAAACGCACAATCTCAGTGAAGAACAAATCAGCAATATGTGAAGCATTATCAGTTTTGTGACAGGGTATAAAATGTGCTATCTTTGAAAAACGATCGACAATGACAAAAACACTATCATTCCCTCTATTTGTTCTAGGCAATCCCAAAACAAAATCCATAGAAATATCCTCCTAGGGTGCACGAGGAACAGGAAGAGGCAAATAAAGACCATGGTGGTTAAGTCGGGACTTAGCTTTGTTGCACGTGGTGCAACGAGAGACGTAGCGCTCAACATCACGCCGCATCCGATGCTAATAGAAATGAGTAAACAATACATCCTTGGTCTTCTTAACACCAAAATGTCCCATCAAGCCACCTCCATGTGCTTCCTGCAAGAGTAGAAGACGAACAGAGCTAGCTGGAACACACAACTTGTTAGCACGGTAGAGAAGGCCTTCACGCAGCATAAATTTTTGCCACGTTCTTCCCTCTCTGCAATTTTCAAAAGCATCTTTGAAGTCCAAATCAGCAGCATATAATTCCTTTATAGTCTCCAAACCAAATATTTTATGATTAAGTTGGGACAGCATAATATAACGTCTAGATAAAGCATCAGCAATTACATTATCCTTTCCTTTTTTTATGCTTAATAATGTAAGGAAATGATTCTATGAATTCAATCCATTTAGCATGTCGTTTGTTTAGATTAGATTGTACCTTAAGATACTTCAAAGATTCATGATCCAAATGTATGACAAATTCTTTAGACCATAGATAATGTTGCCAAGTTTGTAAAACTCGTACTAAAGCATATAATTCTTTGTCATATGTAGAATAATTCAGAGTTGGACCATGCAATTTTTCACTAAAGAAAGCAACAGGTTTACGTCCTTGAATCAGCACTCCTCCAATCCCAATGCCGCTCGCATCACACTCGAGCTCGAATGTCTTGTCAAAATCAGGAAGTTGCAGCAGTGGTGCTTGTGTGAGCTTCGACTTGAGGGCATCAAAAGCTTGTTGTTGTGATGGTCCCCAACGAAACGACACTCCATTCTTTGTCAACTCGTGGAGAGGTGCTGCAATGGTGCTAAAATCCCACACAAATCGCCTGTAGAATCCTGCAAGACCAAGAAAACTTCGAACTTGCGTGACCGTGGTTGGAAGTGGCCAGCTCGTGATGGCAACAATTTTTGCCTCATCCATCTCAATGCCCTGTGATGTCACAACATATCCAAGAAAAGACACACGATCGGTGTTGAAGGTGCACTTCTCAAGGTTACCGAATAAACGTGCATCACACAAAACATAAAAAACAACACGTAATTGTTCAATATGATCATCATGTGACTTACTATAGATAAGAATATCATCAAAATATACCACCACAAATTTACCAATGAAAGCACGTAAAACCTTGTTCATCAATCTCATGAAAGTGCTAGGCGCATTAGTTAACCCCAAAGCATGACTAACCACTCATAAAGACCGAACTTAGTTTTAAATGCAGTTTTCCATTCATCACCTAAAGACATACGAATCTGGTGGTATCCACTACGCAAGTCAATTTTAGAGAAAACAATAGAACCACTTAATTCATCAAGCATGTCATCCAATCTAGGAATAGGATATATGTACCGAATTGTGATGTTATTAATGGCTCTACAATCAACACACATGCACCAAGTGCCATCTTTCTTAGGAACCAAAAGAACAGGAACAGAACAAGGACTAAGGCTCTCACGAATGTACCCACGGTCCAGAAGGTCCTGGACCTGGCGCTGAATCTCCTTAGTCTCCTCGGGGTTAGTCCTGTAGGCAGCACGGTTGGGCAAGCTCGCCCATGGAATTAAATCAATCTTGTGCTCAATGCCTCGCATAGGTGGCAATCCAGGGGGTATCTCAGAGGGAAACACATCCATATACTCTTGCAAAAGGTTAGCAATAGCAGGTGGCAAAACAATAGACGTATCATCAATGGAATAGAAAGCATTTTTCACACTAAAGCATAGCAAAGTCCAAGAGAGGCATGTAACTCATCAAGATCAGATTTAGTGGCTAGAAAAGTAGGAGTTTTTAACTTAATAGGTTGCTGATTTTCAGAGTTCAAAACACCTTTTTGCTTAGCATTAGTCTTTTTCTCATGTTCAAAGTGGACAATCTCAGTGGGAGTCATAGGAAGCAACACAATTTTCTTTCCCTTATGCATGAAAGTATATTTATTAGATCTACCATGGTGAATAGCATCAGTATCAAACTCCCAAGGACGTCCCAGTAAAAGAGAGCAAGCATCCATAGTCACCACATCGAAATCAGCAAAGTCATGGTAAGAGCCAATAGAAAAATGCACCCTTGCTGTTTTTGTTACCTTGAACTTACCGCTGTTGTTAAACCATTGAATGTGATAAGGGTGGGGATGCTCTCCTGTGGTCAAGCCAAGCTTCTTGACCACCTCAACGTTCACCAAGTTGTTGCAGCTACCACCGTCAATGATGGTATGTACACGACAGTCCTTGACGATGAGGAACATGTTGAAAAGGTTGTGGTGCTGTCTGTTGTCGTCGTCACTGAAAGGGAAATGTGCCCTTGGGCCATTTCTAAGTATTTTGGTGATTGAGTGCCAACACAAAGTGCTTAAATGTGAATTTATGCCCATGGATGAACAAAGTGCAAATCATGAGTAAAGGTATGTTTCTAAGCCTTAGTACATTAGTTTTGTGTACTAATATACTTGTCTAAGTGCTAGAAACAGAAAGTAAAAGAAAAGAAGAAAGGTGCAAAGACTTGGCTGTGTACAGCCAAGACTCAGCTCGGTCTGGCACACCGGACTGTCCGGTGGTGCACCGGACAGTGTCCGGTGCGCCAGGCTAACACGGCGCGAAGTGGCCGCTCTCGGGAATTCGCCGACGGCGTACGGCTATAATTCACCGGACTGTCCGGTGTGCACCGGACTGTCCGGTGAGCCAACGGTCGGCTGCGGAATCTGCGCGCGACACGTGGCCTGGCCAACGGTCGGAAGGGGGCACCGGACTGTCCGGTGTGCACCGGACATATCCGGTGCGCCAACGGCTCCCAGATCTGCAACGGTCGGCTGCACTGTTTAAGGAAGGAAATCGGGCACCGGACAGTGTCCGGTGTGCACCGGACTGTCCGGTGCGCCCGACGACAGAAGGCAAGGATGGCCTTCCAGATTTGTTCTCAACGGCTCCTAGCTTCCTTGGGGCTATAAAAGGGACCCCTAGGCGCATGGAGGAGTACACCAAGCATTCCTACAACATTCCTAAGCATCAAGACATCGATCTCGCGCATTCGTTTCATTGTGATAGCATATAGAGCTCTTGTGGAGTTGTGAACTCTTTGAGTTGTGTTGCAAGCTCTTGTTGCTACTTGTGTGCGTGTTATTGCTCTGATCTTTTGAAGTCTTGTGTGCGTTGCTCATTCCCCCTTTACTCCGTATTTCTTTGTGAATCTCAAGTGTAAGGGTGAGAGACTCCAAGTTGTGGAGATTCCTCGCAAACGGGATATTGAAAGGCAAAGCAAAACATCGTGGTATTCAAGTTGGTCTTTGGACCGCTTGAGAGGGGTTGATTGCAACCCTCGTCCGTTGGGACGCCACAACGTGGAGTAGGCAAGCGTTGGTCTTGGCCGAACCACGGGATAAACCATTGTGTCATCTCTGTGTTTGATCTCTTGTGGTATTGTGTTTTGTTGAGACTCATCTCTAGCCACTTGGGAATTATTGTGCTAACACTTAACAAGTTTTTGTGGCTATAAGTTTAAGTTTTACAGGATCACCTATTCACCCCCCCTCTAGGTGCTCTCAATTGGTATCGGAGCCGTTCTCTTCAAGAAAGGGACTAACCGCCCGAAGAGATGGATCCTAAGGGGAAGGGAATCGTGATCAACGATAAAGAGAAGGAGTCCTTCATCAACGAGCCCAAAGATGACAAGCCTACCGACTCCGGCTCGGGCCATAGACGGAAGGAAGGGAAGAAGAAGAAGACAAGGCGCATCAAGGAGATCGTCTACTACGACGACAGCGACGAATCTTCCTCTTCCCAAAAGGACAACAACGACAACGACTATGACCAACAAAAGACGGTTAACTCAAACTTTTCTTTTGATTATTCGCGCATTCCGCATAGCTCAAATGCTCATTTGCTCCCCATTCCACTTGGCAAGCCTCCTCACTTTGATGGAGAGGACTACGGATTTTGGAGTCACAAAATGCGTACTCACCTATTTTCTCTCCATCCAAGCATTTGGGAGATTGTGGAAAGTGGAATGAAATTTGATTGCTCGGATAGCCCTTCGTTTATTAATGAACAGATCCATAAAAATGCACAAGCTACTACTGTGTTGCTAGCCTCTTTGTGCAGGGATGAGTATCACAAGGTGAGCGGCTTGGACAATGCCAAGCAGATTTGGGACACCCTCAAGATCTCTCATGAGGGGAATGATGTCACCTTACTCACCAAGATGGAGTTGGTGGAGGGCGAGCTCGGACGATTCGCGATGATAAGGGGCGAGGAGCCGACACAAACATACAACCGGCTCAAGATCCTTATCAACAAAATAAGGAGCTACGGAAGCACGCGATGGACGGATCACGACGTCGTCCGCCTAATGCTAAGGTCATTTACCGTTCTTGATCCGCACTTGGTGAACAATATTCGTGAAAATCCTAGGTACATCAAGATGTCGCCCGAAGAAATTCTTGGAAAATTTGTAAGCGGGCGAATGATGATCAAGGAGGCGAGGTACGTGGACGACGCGTTGAATGGCCCAATCCATGAGCCTCAACCCATTGCTCTCAAGGCAACAAGGAGCAAGGAGGCGCTACCTAGCAAGGTGGCGCAAATTGAGGCGGCCGGTCTTAATGATGAAGAGATGGCCCTCATCATCAAAAGATTCAAGACGGCACTAAAGGGTCGCAAGGGACAACCAAGCAAGACTAAGACCAAGGGAAAGCGATCATGCTTCAAATGCGGTAAGCTTGGTCATTTTATTGCTAACTGTCCCGACAATGATAGTGACCAGGAACACGGGAGCAAGAGGGAAAAGAAGAAGCATTACAAGAAGGCCAAGGGCGAGGCACATATCGGAAAGGAGTGGGATTCGGATTGCTCCTCCTCCGACTCCGACAATGAAGGACTCGCCGCCACTGCCTTCAACAAATCATCCCTCTTCCCCAACGAGCGTCACACATGCCTTATGGCAAGGGAGAAGAAGGTATGTAATCAAAACAATGTCACTTATGATTCTTCCAGTGATGATGAGTCTAGTGATGATAAAATAGATTACTCTAGTTTGTTCAAGGGATTGGATAGAACTAAAGTAGATAAAATTAATGAATTGATTGATGCCTTGAATGAAAAAGATAGACTCTTAGAAAAACAAGAGGACCTTTTGTATGAAGAGCATGACAAATTTGTAGAGGCACAAAAGTCTTATGCTTTAGAAGTTAAAAGAAATGAAGTGCTTTCTAGTGAACTATCTACTTGTCATGAAACCATTTCCACTTTAAAAGGTGTCAACAATGATTTAAATGCTAAACTAGAAGTAGCTAGTAAATCTAATTCTTGTGTAGAACATGTTGAGATCTGCACTAGGTGTAAAGATTTCGATGTTGATGCTTGTAGTGATCATTTAGTTTCAATTTCTAAATTAACTGAGGAATTGGCTAGTCTTAATGCCCAACTTAAGACTAGCAAGAATGAATTTGATAAACTAAAATTTGCAAGGGATGCCTACACGATCGGTAGACACCCCTCAATTAAGGATGGACTTGGCTTCAAGAGGGAAGCCAAGAACTTAACAAGCCATAAGGCTCCCATTCCCGCTAAGGAGAAAGGGAAGGCCCCTATGGCTACTAGTGCTAAAAAGAACCATGCCTTTTTGTATCATGATAGGAGACAAACTAGAAATGCTTATAGGAGTTATAATACGTACGATGATTTTTCTCATGCTATGTTTGCTTCTAGTTCTTCATATGTGCATGATAGAAATGTTGGTAGAAGGGATGTTGTTCATAATATGCCTAGGAGAAATGTTGTTAATATTCCTAGGAAAGTTAATGAGCCCTCTACAATATATCATGCTTTGAATGCTTCCTTTGCAATTTGTCGAAAGGATAGAAAGGTAATTGCTAGGAAGTTAGGGGCAAGATGCAAGGGAGACAAAACTTGCATTTGGGTTCCTAAGAATATTTGTGCTAACCTTGTAGGACCCAACATGAGTTGGGTACCTAAAACCCAAGCCTAAATTTGCCTTGCAGGTTTATGCATTCGGGGGTTCAAGCTGGATTATTGACAGCGGATGCACAAACCATATGACGGGGGAGAAGAAGATGTTCACCTCCTACGTCAAAAATAAGGATTCCCAAGATTCAATCATATTCGGTGATGGGAATCAAGGCAAGGTAAAAGGGTTAGGTAAAATTGCAATTTCTAATGAGCACTCTATCTCTAATGTGTTTTTAGTAGAGTCTCTAGGATATAATTTGTTATCGGTTAGTCAATTATGCAATATGGGATATAACTGTCTATTTACAAATGTAGATGTGTCTGTCTTTAGAAGAAGTGATGGTTCACTAGCTTTCAAGGGTGTATTAGATGGCAAACTTTATTTAGTTGACTTTGCAAAAGAAGAGGCCGGTCTAGATGCATGCTTAATAGCTAAGACTAGCATGGGCTGGCTGTGGCATCGCCGCTTAGCACATGTGGGGATGAAGAACCTTCACAAGCTTCTAAAGGGAGAACACGTAATAGGTCTGACTAACGTTCAATTCGAAAAAGATAGACCTTGTGCAGCTTGTCAAGCAGGTAAACAAGTGGGAGGAGCACATCACAGCAAGAATGTGATGACCACCTCAAGACCACTGGAGCTGCTGCATATGGACCTCTTCGGACCCGTCGCCTATCTGAGCATAGGAGGAAGTAAGTATGGTCTAGTTATTGTTGATGACTTTTCCCGCTTCACTTGGGTGTTCTTTTTGCAGGATAAGTCTAAAACCCAAGGGACCCTCAAGCGCTTCCTCAGGAGAGCTCAAAATGAGTTTGAGCTCAAGGTGAAGAAGATAAGGAGCGACAACGGGTCCGAGTTCAAGAACCTTCAAGTGGAGGAGTTCCTTGAGGAGGAAGGGATCAAGCACGAGTTCTCCGCTCCCTACACACCACAGCAAAATGGTGTGGTAGAGAGGAAGAACAGGTCGCTAATCGATATGGCAAGGACGATGCTTGGAGAATTCAAGACCCCCGAGCGTTTTTGGTCGGAAGCCGTGAACACGGCTTGCCACGCCATCAACAGGGTCTACCTTCATCGCCTCCTCAAGAAGACTTCGTATGAGCTACTAACCGGTAACAAACCCAATGTATCTTACTTTCGTGTATTTGGGAGCAAGTGCTACATTCTAGTGAAGAAGGGTAGAAATTCTAAGTTTGCTCCCAAAGCTGTAGAAGGGTTTTTGTTAGGTTATGACTCAAATACAAAGGCGTATAGAGTCTTCAACAAATCATCGGGTTTGGTTGAAGTCTCTAGCGACGTTGTATTTGATGAGACTAATGGCTCTCCAAGAGAGCAAGTTGTTGATCTTGATGATGTAGATGAAGAAGATGTTCCGACGGCCGCTATACGAACCATGGCAATTGGAGAAGTTCGGCCACAGGAACAAGATGAACAAGATCAACCTTCTTCCTCAATTATGGTGCATTCCCCAACTCAAGACGATGAACAGGTTCATCAACAGGAGGCGTGTAATCAAGGGGGAGCACAAGATGATCATGTGATGGAGGAAGAAGCGCAACCGGCACCTCCAACCCAAGTTCGAGCGATGATTCAAAGGGATCATCCCATCGACCAAATTCTGGGTGACATTAGCAAGGGAGTAACTACTCGGTCTCGATTAGTTAATTTTTGTGAAAACTACTCCTTTGTCTCTTCTATTGAGCCTTTCAGGGTAGAAGAGGCCTTGCTAGATCCAGACTGGGTGTTGGCCATGCAAGAGGAGCTCAACAACTTCAAGAGGAATGAAGTTTGGACGCTGGTGCCTCGTCCCAAGCAGAATGTTGTGGGAACCAAGTGGGTGTTCCGCAACAAACAAGACGAGCGCGGAGTGGTAACAAGGAACAAGGCTCGACTTGTGGCAAAAGGTTATGCCCAAGTCGCAGGTTTGGACTTTGAGGAGACTTTTGCTCCTGTGGCTAGGCTAGAGTCCATTCGTATCTTGTTAGCATATGCCGCTCACCATTCTTTCAGGTTGTTCCAAATGGATGTGAAGAGCGCTTTCCTCAACGGGCCAATCAAGGAGGAGGTGTACGTGGAGCAACCCCCTGGCTTTGAGGATGAACGGTACCCTAACCACGTGTGTAAGCTCTCTAAGGCGCTCTATGGACTTAAGCAAGCCCCAAGAGCATGGTATGAATGCCTTAGAGATTTCTTAATTGCAAATGCTTTTAAGGTTGGGAAAGCCGATCCAACTCTTTTCACTAAGACATGTGATGGTGATTTATTTGTGTGCCAAATTTATGTCGATGACATAATATTTGGTTCAACTAATAAAAAGTCTTGTGAAGAGTTTAGCAGGGTGATGACGCAGAAATTCGAGATGTCGATGATGGGCGAGTTGAACTACTTCCTTGGGTTCCAAGTGAAGCAACTCAAGGACGACACCTTCATCTCTCAAACGAAGTACACGCAAGATCTGCTGAAGCGGTTTGGGATGAAGGACGCCAAGCCCTCAAAGACTCCGATGGGAACCGACGGACACACCGACCTCAACAAAGGAGGTAAGTCCGTTGATCAAAAAGCATACCGGTCAATGATAGGATCGTTACTTTACTTATGTGCTAGTAGACCGGATATTATGCTAGGCGTATGCATGTGTGCTAGATTTCAATCCGATCCTAAGGAGTGTCACTTAGTGGCAGTGAAGCGAATCCTTAGATATTTAGTTGCTATGCCTTGCTTCGGGCTCTGGTATCCAAAGGGGTCTACCTTTGACTTGATTGGATACTCAGACTCCGATTATGCTAGATGTAAGGTTGATAGAAAGAGTACATCAGGGACGTGCCAATTCTTAGGAAGGTCCCTAGTGTCGTGGAAATCTAAGAAACAAACCTCTGTTGCCCTATCCACCGCTGAGGCCGAGTATGTTGCCGCAGGACAGTGTTGCACGCAACTACTTTGGATGAGGCAAACCCTCAGGGACTTTGGCTACAATCTGAGCAAAGTCCCACTCCTATGTGATAATGAGAGTGCTATCCGCATGGCAGAAAATCCTGTTGAGCACAGCCGCACAAAGCACATAGACATCCGGCATCACTTTTTGAGAGATCACCAGCAAAAGGGAGATATCGAAGTGTTTCATGTTAGCACCGAGAACCAGCTAGCCGATATCTTTACCAAGCCTCTAGATGAGAAGACCTTTTGCAGGCTGCGTAGTGAGCTAAATGTCTTAGATTCGCGGAACTTGGATGGAAGTATAGCATACATGTGTTTATGCCTTTGATCATGTTCATTCTGCATTTTTGTTGCTTATTGTGGTGCTCAAGTTGTACAAACACTCCCTGGACCTCACAAGTCCGTTGCAAAGTGATGCACATGTTTAGGGGGAGATGTATTACAACTTGACCCTTTGAGACTAACCATATGCTTGAGTTTGCTTGATTTAGTCTCGAAGGAGAATTAAAAGGGAAAAGGTGGACTTGGACCATGAAAGACTTCCACTGCACTCCGATGAGAGGGTAACTTATTCCAAGTCCATCTCATGAACTCTTATTGCCATTTGCTCTTAATTGAAGATTTTGGTGAGGCAATGGGGTTAAAGGGCCAAGATTAATCCCGTTTTGGTGCTTGATGCCAAAGGGGGAGAAAATAAAGGCCAAAGCAATAAATGGATCAGCTACCACTTGAGAGATTTGAAAATAGTAGAGTAGAGCTTTTGGTTTGTCAAAACACTCTTTTATTGTCACTCTTGTCAAAAGTTGGCTTCTTGTGGGGAGAAGTAGTGATTATGGGAAAAAGGGGGAGTTTTTGAAATCTTTGATCAATCTCTTTTGGAATGACTCTCTTTATGCTTCAACATGTGTGTTTGACTTAGAGATAGAGATTTGAGTTTGATTTGCAAAAACAAACCAAGTGGTGGCAAAGGATGATCCATATATGCCAAAATAGAATCAAAATAAATTTGAGTTTTATTTGAAGTGATTTTGCACTTGTTTTAGTTGCTTTATGTTGTGTTGGCATGAATCACCAAAAAGGGGGAGATTGAAAGGGAAATGTGCCCTTGGGCCATTTCTAAGTATTTTGGTGATTGAGTGCCAACACAAAGTGCTTAAATGTGAATTTATGCCCATGGATGAACAAAGTGCAAATCATGAGTAAAGGTATGTTTCTAAGCCTTAGTACATTAGTTTTGTGTACTAATATACTTGTCTAAGTGCTAGAAATAGAAATTAAAAGAAAAGAAGAAAGGTGCAAAGACTTGGCTGTGTACAGCCAAGACTCAGCTCGGTCTGGCACACTGGACTGTCCGGTGGTGCACCGGACAGTGTCCGGTGCGCCAGGCTGACACGGCGCGAAGTGGCCGCTCTCGGGAATTCGCCGACGGCGTACGGCTATAATTCACCGGACTGTCCGGTGAGCCAACGGTCGGCCGCGGAATCTGCGCGCGACACGTGGCCTGGCCAACGGTCGGAAGGGGGCACCGGACTGTCCGGTGTGCACCGGACATGTCCGGTGCGCCAACGGCTCCCAGATCTGCAACGGTCGGCTGCACTGTTTAAGGAAGGAAATCGGGCACCGGACAGTGTCCGGTGTGCACCGGACTGTCCGGTGCGCCCGACGACAGAAGGCAAGGATGGCCTTCCAGATTTGTTCTCAATGGCTCCTAGCTTCCTTGGGGCTATAAAAGGGACCCCTAGGCGCATGGAGGAGTACACCAAGCATTCCTACAACATTCCTAAGCATCAAGACATCGATCTCGCGCATTCGTTTCATTGTGATAGCATATAGAGCTCTTGTGGAGTTGTGAACTCTTTGAGTTGTGTTGCAAGCTCTTGTTGCTACTTGTGTGCGTGTTATTGCTCTGATCTTTTGAAATCTTGTGTGCGTTGCTCATTCCCCCTTTACTCCGTATTTCTTTGTGAATCTCAAGTGTAAGGGCGAGAGACTCCAAGTTGTGGAGATTCCTCGCAAACGGGATATTGAAAGGCAAAGCAAAACACCGTGGTATTCAAGTTGGTCTTTGGACCGCTTGAGAGGGGTTGATTGCAACCCTCATCCGTTGGGACGCCACAACGTGGAGTAGGCAAGCGTTGGTCTTGGCCGAACCACGGGATAAACCATTATGTCATCTCTGTGTTTGATCTCTTGTGGTATTGTGTTTTGTTGAGACTCATCTCTAGCCACTTGGGAATTATTGTGCTAACACTTAACAAGTTTTTGTGGCTATAAGTTTAAGTTTTACAGGATCACCTATTCACCCCCCCCCTCTAGGTGCTCTCAGTCACTAGCCGTGGTACTCAAAGCTCGTTGCACAATTAAGGCCTTATAGGTCCGGGCGCTGTTGTACCAAGAACCTCTTCATCACCATCATAAGTCTCTGCAATGTTAGCTCCAACAATATCTTTATCTTCAACATCAGAAGCACTAACATACCCACCATCACCAGTAGCAATGTATGCCCGTTTGCTGGGGCAATCTTGCTGAATATGACCAAGTCCCTAGCAGCGGTGGCACTTGATGTCGGAGGAGCGGCCTATGGAAGAGGTGGTCGTAGCAGGTTTTGCTGCAACACCCAAAGGCACAGCGAAAGATGTGGACGTCCATATGCCCGAAGATGATGACGCCTTGGTTGGCGCCGGTGGCTGGCGTGGAGCGAAAGTGCTACTCCTCCATTGTTGACGACCCTGCAATTCTTTTTCTGCCAACATAGAAAGATGGAACAAGCGTTGTATAGAATGATATTCTTTATAATCAACAATATCCTGAATCTCCTGCCTCAATCCCCCATAAAACCTAACCATTTGATCCTCCGGATCCTCAACTACCCCACATCGTAGCATACCTTTCTGAAGTTCTTGGTAGTATTCCTGTACCGACATGTCTCCCTGATCTAAGCGTTGCAATTTTTTTCGAAGATCACGTCTATAAGAAGGGGGAACAAAGCGAGCTCGCATCTCCTCTTTTAACACATTCCATGTTTGTGGTACAGCACGTGTGTTAACAAGTTCATTCCACCAAATGATAGCAAAATCTCTAAATTCACTAGTGGCTTGTCTAACCCTATGCTGCTCAGGAACAAGGTGGGAATTAAATTTTTGTTCTACCGTCATCTCTCAGTCTAAGTAAGCTTCAGCATCATAAGAACCCATGAACGGTGGAATAGAGAACTTAATCGTAGCAAATGGATTATGGTCTGGTTCATGATTATGATGACGACGTCTACCATTACCTCCCATACCTTATCGATTACGTGCGAGGCGTTGTGGCAGCGGTGCATACACATCGTCGTCGTCCACAAGAGAGTGAACTGGGGCTGTAGTTGGTGGGGGGGGACGAGCCTCCAGTACGTCCATGCTTGTAACAAGTTCATCAACTCGTCGATCAAGCTGCTCATAGGATGTTGAGGCAGAGTCCTGGTATTTTTTTAAAAGCTTCAGTCATCGCGTGCATCATCTCCTTCAATTCCATCTGAGAGAGACACTCATCGTCGTTAAGTTTAGGCCCCTTGTCCTTGTCCATTTGATTCTTTGGTCCTGTTATTGTTAGCACAAAACAGAGACAAAAAGGCAACAAACAATGTGAACCCTACAACTATCTCTCAGGGTGGTGGTGGAGGTGGTGGAATACAAATTATGAAGCGTCTTACCCCGCTCTTACAACGTTCTTACTAGCACTGCATGTGGCAAACGGTGACCGGTGTGACTGTCCAACAAGCGTGGGTGTGATTGCAAAGGAGTACCTATTCTGCTCGAGAGAAAACTGGAGCTATGGGAAGGCTGACTAAATATATATATGTGGCACACAAGTCAATAACAGATAGCAATGATGAATAAGTGTTCCAAGTACTCGTCCTAGTTGCTGGCCTAGAAAATGTAATAGAATAGTTGGACCAAAGCACAAGAAAGGAGGTACAAGTATCTAGTGGGAATGACAGTTCTGTAAATAGAGCAGATTTTTCAGCACTAGTAGAAATCAAAGATGCGTTTCCAAAGGAGTACCATCAAAAGAGCTCGAAATATTATGAATTTTTTACCACTGATCCAAAAACACAAAGGATGGAGGCACACAAAATTTCACTTGAAACGGAGTTGTATTGTGGCCTAGAGAAATTCACAAAGGATCTCTGAAATTCCTGAAAATACTTAAACAAATTTTTTAATTATCTTCACGTTTTTTTTTGAATTTTTGACCGAACCAAACAGGCCGAAGGCGAGTTTGGGTCACCCCAGAATGGAGTCAGGAATCTGCTGTAAAATTTTGAGCTCAAACGGAGCACCGAGCGAAAAGTTATGCCCGTTTTATGGAAGATACCTCAAGTTATGGTTTTCAAAGGCACAAATCGGCAGGAACCGAAGCGGCGGCTATCTAGCGGCGGCTATGGAGCACAGGGTCGGTTTTAGAGATAGGATTTGTTTTGTGAATAGGGTCGGTTATAGAGATAGGATCTGTTTTGTAGATAGGGTCGGTTTTGTAGGATGGAAGCGGATGGACACAATCAAACTGAACCAAAACAAATCTAATCTAGCAACCAAACTCAACTAGAACACGAACTCAGAACTGTGGACTCTAAAGCTGAATTGTGCAAAGCCTAAGGTGATGGTTTTAGGTCGGAATAAACTGATCGTAATTTTGTTTGGCTTTTTGTGGACTATGGGACGAAACAAAACTAATCTAAAGGTAGGATTATACCTCACGGGCAACCTGGAAATCTGATACCAATTGATAGTAGACGCGACCCGATCTTCCGTGAGATACGATAACTTGATTGCGTGGAGATCTCGACGTTGATGATACAAGGCTCCGAGCGAACGGTTCCTCACAATCACTACACCACGGCTCCGTTGGTTATCACCTATGACACACGAATAACCTCGCCACGAAGGCTTATCCCTGCAAGCGCAATCAAGAACACAAGCAAGAACAGGAAAGAAACGCAACCAAAATTGTATTGATTACGGGATGGGGTCTCACAAGCCGATGACGGCGACGCTGTTCGATGACAGAATTGATCTAAGCAAAACCCAAACCTAACGTGGCGGCGGCTGCTGAATAAATAGAGTATTAGGGCGTGTGTGACCCCTGGACTCGCCCCTAATGGGCTCCGACGCGATACACGGCCCAACGGCCCAACAGACGGTGTCGCAACACCAAAACAGAATCTGAATGCTGACTTGTTTCGACGATTCCCGTTGACTCTAGACGAATTTTAGGGTGTAACTAGTTGGGTTGGTTAGATAACCTCCTTATCTTTCCAACCATATCAAGTTCGTCGCAATTGAAGTCCGGATGCATCTTGGGCGTCCATTTTAGTGCAGACTGGTCCTGAAACCCGAGATGGAGCCGCAACCGAGTCGGACTTGATCTCCTTCCTGTTGTGGGCGCCCTTGCTCCTCCTCCTCAACACCTAGGCCTTTCCCAAGTCCTTGCTGCTCCTCTCCAAGGTTTCTAATCATCAAAACATCCATGGCTCCAAGCGTAAGCTCTGAAACACAATTGACTAGGGTAGAACGTACCTGGAGATTTAGCTGTCGTGCACGTGATCGTGTTATCGTTCCATTCATTGTATGTATAGAAGTGATGTCCTCATCAACACATGTATGCCATAGACCAATCCAAGCCACGCGAATCTAAGACATTTAGCTCACTTTGCAACCTGCAAAACCTTTTCTCATCTAAAGGCTTGGTGAAAATATCGGCTAGCTGGTTCTCGGTGCTAATGTGATAAATATTGATATCTCCCCTTTGCCGGTGGTCTCTCAGGAAGTGATGTCGGATGTCTATGTGCTTAGTGCGGCTGTGTTCAACAGGATTATCCGCCAAATGGATTGCACTCTCATTGTCAAATAGGAGTGGGACTTTGCTCAGATTGTAGCCAAAGTCCCGGAGGGTTTGCCTCATCCAAAGCAGTTGTGCGCAACACTGTCCTACGACAACGTACTCGGCCTCAGCGGTGGATAGGACAACAAATGTTTGTTACTTAGAGCTCCAAGACACTAGGGACCTTCCCAGAAACTGGCACATCCTTGATGTGCTCTTCCTATCAACCTTGCACCCGGCATAGTCGAAATCTAAGTATCCGATTAAGTCAAAGGTAGACCCCTTTGGATACCAGACCCCGAAGCAAGGTCTAGAGACTAGATATCTAAGAATTCACTTAACGGCCACAAGGTGACACTCCTTGGGGTCAGATTGAAATTTAGCACACATGCATACACTAAGCATTATGTCCGGTCTACTAGCACAAAGATAATGTAATGATCCTATCATTGACCGGTATGCTTTTTGATCAACGGACTTACCTCCTTTGTTGAGGTCCAGATGTTTGTCAGTTCCCATCGGTGTCTTTGCCGGCTTTGCATCGTTCATCCCAAACCACTTGAGAAGGTCTTGAGTGTACTTCATTTGGGAGATGAAGGTGCCTTCCTTGAGTTGCTTCACTTGAAATCCAAGGAAGTAGTTCAACTTGCCCATCATTGACATCTCAAACTTTTGCATCATTACCCTGCTAAACTCCTCACAAGACTTTTGATTAGTAGAACCAAATATAATGTCATCGACATATATTTGGCATACAAAGAGATCACCATTACAAGTATTTGTGAATAGAGTAGGATCAGCTTTCCCAACCTTGAAAGCATTGGCAATAAGAAAATATCTAAGGCATTCATACCATGCTCTTGGGGCTTGCTTAAGTCCGTAGAGCGCCTTAGAGAGCTTGTAGACATGGTCGGGATACCTGTCGTCCTCAAAGCCAGGGGGTTTTTCTACATATACCTCCTCCTTGATTGGTCCATTGAGGAAGGCGCTCTTCACGTCCATTTGGAACAACTTAAAGGAATGGTGAGCAGCATAGGTTAATAAATTCCGAATTGATTCTAACCTAGCCATAGGAGCAAAAGTCTCCTCAAAATCCAAACCTGCGACTTGGGCATAACCTTTTGCCACAAGTAGAGCCTTATTTCTTGCCACCACTCCGTGTTCGTCTTGCTTGTTGCGGAACACCCACTTGGTTCCCACAACATTTTTCTTTGGATGAGGCATCAGGCTCCAAACTTCATTTCTTTTGAAGTTGTTGAGCTATTCCTGCATGGCCAATACCCAGTTCGGATCCTACAAGGCTTCTTCTACCCTGAAAGGCTCAATAGAAGAAACAAACGAGTAATGCTCACAAAAGTTAGCTAATCGTGAGCGAGTTGTTACTCCCTTGCTGATGTCACCCTGTATCTGATCCACTGGATGGTTTCTTTGGATCGTCATTCAGACTTGAGTTGGAGGGGCTCGTGATGCTTCTTCCTCCTTATCCTGTTCTTCATGTGCTCCCCCTTGATCATGTCCTTCTTCTTGAGGTACATGTTCATCGTCTTGAGTTAGGGGATGCACCACGGTAGAGGAAGAGGGTTGATATTGTTCTTGTAGTTCCTGTGGTCGCACATCACCTATCGCCATTGTTCGCATTGCGGTCGTCGGAACCTCATCTTCATCTACATCATCAAGATCAACTTGCTCTCTTGGAGAGCCTTTAGTCTCATCAAATACAACGTCGCTAGAGATTTCAACCAATCCTGATGATTTGTTGAAGACCCTATACGCCTTTGTATTTGAGTCATATCCTAGTAAAAACCTTCTACAGCTTTGGGAGCAAAATTTGAATGCCTACCTTTCTTTACCAAAATGTAGCATTTGCTCCCAATTACACGAAAATAGGAAACATTACATTTGTTACTGGTTAAGAGTTCATAGGATGTCTTCTTGAAGAGGCGGTGCAAATAGAGCCGGTTTATGGCATGGCAGGTTGTATTCACAACTTCCGACCAAAACCGCTCAGGCGTCTTGTATTCTCCCAGCATCGTTCTCGCCATGTCAATTAGCGTCCTGTTCTTCCTCTCTACCACGCTGTTTTGTTGTGGTGTGTAGCGAGCGGAGAACTCGTGCTTGATGCCTTCCTCCTCAAGATATTCTTCAACTTGTAGAATCTTGAACTCAGACCCATTATCGCTTCTTATCTTCTTCACCTTTAGCTCAAATTCATTTTGAGCTCTTCTTAAGAAGCGCTTTGGGTTCCTTGGGTTTCGGATTTGTCCTGTAAAAAGAACACCCAAGTGAAGCGGGAACATCATCAACTATAATAAGATCATACTTACTCCCCCCGATGCTGAGATAGCCAACGGGGTCGAAGAGATCCATGTGGAGGACTTCCAGTGGTCTTGTTGTTGTCATCATGTTCTTGCTTTGATGAGTGCTTCCCACCTGTTTCATTGCTTGGCACGCTGCACAAGGTTTGTCTTTCTCAAAACAGACATCAGTTGGTCCTAAAACATGATCTCCCTTTAGAAGTTTATGAAGGTTCTTCATCCCAATATGTGCTAGATGGCGGTGCCAGAGCTAGCCCATATTAGTCTTAGCGATTAAGCATGCATCTAGGTCGGCATTCTCTTTTGAGAAATCAACTAAATAGAGCTTGCCGTCTAATACACCCTTAAAGGCTAATGAACCATCACTCCTTCTAAAGACAGATACATCAATGTTTCGTAAATAAACAATTATAGCCCATATGACACAATTGACTTACAGACAAAAAATTATACCCGAGCGATTCTACTAAAAACACATTTGGTATTGAATGCTCGGTCGTGATGGCTATTTTGCCCAAGCCTTTAACCTTGCCTTGATTCCCATCTCCAAAGATGATGGTGTCTTGGGAATCCCTGTTCTTGACGTAGGAGGTGAACATTTTCTTATCCCCTGTCATATGGTTTGTGCATCCGCTATCAATAATCCAGCTTGAGCCCCCGGATGCATAAACCTGCAAGGTAATTAAGCTTGGGTTTTAGGTACCCAACTCTTGATGTGTAACATACTGAATTTGGGGGTATAAAATTTCTTTCTTATTATCATCCAAATTCAAGTGTTACTCTTCTCTATATCACTATAGTTTATATCTCTCTCTAGTCTCTCTCTCTCTTTTGGTTAGGGTTAGCTTAGTTAGTAAGGGATTATTTATTTTATTTTTAACAAAACAGATGAGTCATGAAATATTGCATCATGTTGAGTTCCAAATATTCTTTGAATTGTTGCACATGTTTGATTTGGTTTGAATTTGAAACTTGATTTGAATTTGAATTGAAAACACTAGAGAAAATAAATATAAAAGCAATTAGAAATTCTCTGGGAAATAGAAAAGCCAATTCAGCCCAAGTCGACCCATTAAGCCCAGCCCCGCGCGCGCTCGGTACCTGACAGGCGGGTCCCGCCTGTCGGCGCCAACTCACGCGCCCTCTCTCCCTCCCGCTGCCCAGTGGGCCAGGCTTGTCGGCGCCGTCCTTTCGCACGCGCGTCCGCTCTCTCTCTCTCTATCCCGCCGACCCACCTGCCAGCTCGTCCCTAACCTCCCACCCACGATCCCCCGCCGTGGACGCGCCCACGATCGCGCGATCTCCGGCCACCTCTGCACGTCCTCGCCCCTTTTGAGCCCCACGTCTCGCTCGCCCACCTTCCCCCGCTCACTTGCGCCCTCAGCCAAACCCTCTCGCCCTTTCCCTCGCTCTGCACGCGCGACCAGAGAGCTCCACCACCGCCCACCGTCGACTGTCGTCCGTTCTGCGACCTTCGTCGAGCCCGCGCCCCGTCTGTTGCCTCGGTGAGTTCTGCCTTGCCGTCAGCTACTCGGGACACCCTCTGGTTTGCCCTTCCCCTCTCTGGTTTGCCCGGTCCGCGCTCACCAGAGCGTTTCTTGCGTAGCCGGAGCCTTGCCACCGTCGACCAGAGGCTCCATCGCACCCCATCATTCTCCAAGCGTCTCGGAGTTCGCACTCGAGGTGAGCACCCTTCCCATGCCTTTATTTCGCCAAGTATCGCCCCAGAGCCCGTGCAATTGCTCATCGGAGTTAGTTGCGCCACCGCGGGACCTTCCCCACTGCGGTCTACATCCTATGGTGCCCTCGTGTCAGTTCTGCGCCCACGGTCGTGCTCGCTGTGTCGCCCTGAACATGCCTCACCCTTTCCCTAAGCTCCTAGAGCCTCGTCGTGGCCGCCCCCTTGTCTCCAGCGAGCCCTCGCCGCGAGACCGAGCGATGCCACCGCGCTTATGTCCGCCCCCGACCGTTGGATCTCGGGCGTCCGTCCGAGATCGGTCGGTTTAAACTTTAGCTGAGCAGATCTAATCTCAGCCCTCCGATCTAGATCCGACCGCTCTTCTCACTCCCTCTCATTCACGCCCCTGCCGCTGGGCCCGGCTGGTCAGAGTGCCCTGGTTCGCTGACATCCCGTCCCCGCCTGTCAGTCGCGTCCGCGCGCTCGCGCCCATGAGATCTAATCCTGTCCTTTGATCTCTGATCCGATGGTCGAGATCACCACGTACCCCTTCGCATGTAGGTTTTACTTAAGAGACCCTCGGGTTTTAGGAAATCAACCCGCAGTCCTGAGTTTTAGAACGCAGACCCCTGGTTTCTTTTAAATAGCCCCCTGTGCTTTTATTTAATCACAGAATTAGCCCTAATTTCATATTTTAAACTTCAAAACTTGTTTATTTCATATCTTTTTCAAATGGACTCCAAATTTAGTGGTTCAAATTGCAAAATGTTCATGGAATTATTCTCTGCCCAAATAAATTATGTTCATCTATAGTTTGTACACTTTAATTTTACACCTAGAATATAAGATTAATGTATATGTTGATTTATTCATTTAATGAAATAAATAAAAGGAAAGCCCTAGAAGTTAAAGTATATTTAATATTATGAGATTAATAATATGTATTACATGAATTCATCTCTGGTTTAACTTTTAGGTCTCAATAAAATGAATAGAATTAGGTTATGTAATTATGGACAACACTTAAAGGATAATCAATTCCTTAATGAGATTAGTTCATCTTATAATATAATCTTTTTCTTTGTTTAATTACTACTTTACCTTTTTGAGATATGTTCCAAACACTTAGAGAGTAATCAATTCCTAATTAAGATTAGTTCATTTTATAATTTGATCTCATTCTCCTTTATTTAATATTATACCTTTCGAGATGTGTTCCAATGTCTGTACATGCTTGATGTGCTATTCATTTGTACTTTCCAAATGTATTGAATGTATGATCGCTTTATTTAGACAACGAGCAGTCCATGGTTCCTGAGTGTGTTGCCGAAGATCTCTCTGAGCAACAACCTGGTGAAGGCAAGTGTCCTCAGACCTATCATCCTACTTTACTTTATAATTCACTGTCCCGCATTACATTATTGAAACTTAAGGATTGACTAGTCTGTATTTACCTTACCCTTGTTTACCTTTTTGGGTTAATCATGGTTAGCTTATGCTATTACTTTAACTTAATTAATGAACATGATGTGATTATTTATGATACGATGATGTTATCCCGATGAGGTTCTTGTGATTACTTTAGGGGACTCAGGCTGTTTCCTGAGTGCCTCTCCGCAAGGACCAGTTTGGGGAGTGACAACCCGAGATAACAGTGCAACTATGAGGGTGGAATGGGACGCCCTTAGCTGATTAATTAAAGGAACCCAAGGAGTAGTTGGCTTCGCTGTAGGGCCGTCAATGGGGTCCGGGTACAGTACTTGCTGTGCCGAGGCTGGTTGCAGAGGTTCTTGATTTGATTTTGTTAGTCACCCTTCCTTTGGGGAGATGTACTGGGTTTATCAAACTGGAGAAACCTAACGGATGACTATGACCTCTGGGAAATCTTTGTAAAGGCTACATAGTGAGACCCTGCTAGGTCACCTTGATAGTGATCAATGGGGAGGCTAGAACCCCGGGCAGAAAGGGAATCATGACTTGTGGGTAAAGTGTGCGACCTCTATAGAGTGTTAGAAACTGGTATATCAATTGTGCTCACGGTTATGAGCGGCGTTGGGTTCCTCTTTGATTATAAAAACTTTGGTTAGTTTTATGATGATGATTAGCAATGATATTCATAATTTTTTATCTCTGGTATTTCCTCTTTTGGAGGGAGTGCTTCTGGGTAATAATTGGGTTCATTACTAAAAGTTGGCTCTATTTATAGTAATAAAACCTGACCAATTAAAAGCAACTGCTTAACCTTAACTCCACATACAACTAGTCCACTTTAACCAAACGAGACATTTGCTGAGTACGTTGATGCGTACTCACCCTTGCTTTACAAACAACCCCACCCCAGGTTGTCCCCACTATACTCAGTGCTCAGGACGAGATGTTAGAAACATGGAGGACTTTGAGGAGTTCCAGGACTACGATGAGTTCTAGTTTATTTTAGTGGCAACCCCTAGTTAGATGCCTGTGTAGGCTTATCTTCTATGTTTTGTTTTCCGCACTTTAATATTTTGAAGACTATGGCTATGTATTAGACTCTGTGGATGTCTTGGACAACTTGATGTGATTAAAGAATCTTTCCGCTATTTACTTTGAGCATTGTATGATGATGTCCAATTATGTAATCGCTGTGTACGTGAGTTCTGATCTTGGCACATACATGATTCACATTCGGTTTGCCTTCCAAAACTGGGTGTGACATGTTGGGTCCTACAAGGTTAGTTACAACAGATTTTGGAACCCAAATGCAAGTTTTGTCTCCCTTGCATTTAGATCCCAATTTTCTAGCAACTACTTTGGCATTTTTGTATGACAACACAAAAGAAGTATTAGAGTTTGATACATAGTAGTTGGACCAGTGTAAACTTTCCTAGGTGCATTAAAAACAGTATGATTACGCATAGGCCTACTTCTACCATGAACATATGTGGAGCTAGATGCAAACATAACATGTGAATCATGATAAGTAGGTAAAGTAGCATGATTATAACATTTATCATGATGAGCAACATTAGAAACTCTCTTGACATGAGCATAAAGATAAGCATGGTTCTTTTGAGAACTACTAGCCACAGGAGCCTTCCCTTTCTACTTGTTGAGATTGGAAGTTCTATGGCTTGTCAAGTTCTAGGTCTCCTTTTGGAAACCAAGTCCATCCTTAATAGAGGGGTGTCTACCAATGGTGTAGGCATCCCTAGCAAACTTTAGTTTCTCATAACTATCTTTGCAAGTCTTAAATTGAGCATTAAGACTTGCAACATCATTGTTTAACTTAACAATAGTAGAAGCATGGTCATTACAAGCATCAATATCAAAGTCTTTACATCTATTGCAAATAACAACATGCTCTATGGATGAACTAGCAGAATTTGCTTCTTCTAACTTAGCATTTAAATCAACATTTAAATTCTTAAGCTTGGAGTCAGAGTCATAACAAGAAGATAATTCATAAGTCAATAGTTCATTCTTCTTAGTTTCTAGAGCAAGAGATTTTTGAACGCTAATGAACTTATCATGTTCCTCATACAAAATATCTTCTTGCTTTTCTAGCAATCTATCCTTTTCATTAAGAGCATCAATTAATTCATTTATTTTATCTACCTTAGATATATCTAACCCATTAAATAAATCACTATAATCTATTTCATCGTCAGAAGATTCCTCATCGCTAGAAGAAGAATATTTAGGAGTATCTCGAATACATACCTTCTTCTCCTTAGCCATAAGGCACGTGTGGCGTTTGTTGGGGAAGAGGGAAGACTTGTCGAAGGCAGAGGCAACTAGTCCTTCATCATCGGAGTCGGATGAAGAACAGTCAGACTCACATTCCTTTCCAATGTGTGCCTCGCCCTTCGCCTTCCTGTAGTTCTTCTTTCTTTCTTTCCTCCCTTTCTTCTCTTGTGCCTGGTCATTGTCATTATCGGGGCATTGTGCAATAAAATGACCAGACTTACCACACTTGAAGAGGAGCGCGTTCCCCTTGATTTATTCTTGTTGGGAAACTCCTTGCGTCCCTTCAAGACGGTCTTGAATCGCTTGATGATGAGCGCCATCTTGTACTCATTGAGCCCGACAGCCTCCACTTGTGCTACCTTGCTAGGTAGTGCCTCCTTGCTGTTGGTTGCTTTGAGAGCAATGGGTTGCGACTCGTGGAGAGGAAGTGGTCCGTTTAGAGCGTCGTCCACATATCTTGCCTCCTTCACCATCATGCGCCCGCTTACGAATTTTCCGAGGATTTCCTCGTGCGTCATCTTGGTGTACCTGGGGTTCTCACGAATAAGATTTACAAGATGGGGGTCAATAACCGTAAATGACCTGAGCATGAGTCGGACAACGTCATGATCCGTCCATCTTGTACTCTTGTAGCTTCGAATTTTGTTGACAAGGGTCTTGAGCCTGTTGTATGTCTGTGTTGGCTCTTCTCTTCTTATCATCACGAATCTCCCCAGCTCGCATTCCACCAGTTCCATTTTAGTGATCATGGTGGCATCATTTCCCATTTTCCCTCATGAGAAATTTTGAGGGTGTCCCATATTTGTTTGGCGTTGTCCAGGCCGCTGACCTTGTTATATTCATCCCTGCATAGAGATGCTAGCAAAACAGTGGTGGCTTGAGCATTTTTATGTATTTGCTCATTTATGAATACAGGGTTATCAATACTATCAAAGTGCATTCCATTTTCTACAATTTCCTATATACTAGGAAGGAGGGAAAATAAATGACTACGCATTTTATGACTCCAAAAAGAATAATCTTCTCCATCAAAGTGTGGGGGTTTTCCAAGCGGAATTGATAGTAAATGAGCATTCGAATTGTAAGGGATGCGAGAATAATCAAAAGAATAGTTTTGGTTAACCGTTTTCTTTTTCGACAAAGAGTCATCGTCATCGTCATCCCTTGGTGAAGAAGAGGAGGCGTCGTTGTCGTAGTAGATGATCTTCTTAATGCGCCTCTTCTTCTTCCCATCCCTCTTCTTGTGACTCGAGCTCGAGTCAGTGGGCTTGTCATCTCTTGGCTCGTTGAAGAGGGACTCCTTCTCTTTGTAGTTGATCACCATCCCATTGCCTTTAGGATCCATCTCTTCGGGCGGTTAGTCCCTTTAAATGAAGAGTATGGCTCTGATACCAATTGAAGGCACCTAGAGGGGGGTGAATAGGTGATCCTGTAAAATTCAACACTTAATAGCACAACTTGGTTTTATAGAGTGCTAGTGAATTCAAACCAAGATGTACAGACAAGAGATAAGTGTCTTCTTCACTTAATTGCTCTTCACAAAGTGAGTATTAAACTTAGAGCAATTATAAGTGAAAAGGGAAATCGCACAAGAAAGTAATAAGTGACACGACGATTTTTATCCCGTGGTTCGGCCAAGTAGAATACTTGCCTACTTCCACGTTGTGGCGTCAAGTGGTCCAATGATCTACTTGAATACCACGGTATTATTCCTTATAGTTGTTTTCCCGTTTGTGAGGAATCTCCACAAGTTGGAGCCTCTCACTCTTACAATGTTGATCGCAACAAAAACACAAGAGTAAGAGAGGGAAAGAAACACACGCAAGAATTGCAGCAATCACACGCACACAAGTCAAGATGAGAGCACACAAACACAGCGCAGGGAGTTTACAACTCTAGAAGTGCTCAAATCTCAAACACGAAGATCCGGATGCGTGGTTGCAGAGTCTAGGCGTCTTAGAATGTTTAGTGAATGTTTAGTGTAGTGCTCCATGCACCTAGGGGTACCTTTTATAGCTCCAAGGCAGCTAGGAGCCGTTGGAGTTCCATTTGGAAGACCATTCTTGCCTACTAATGGTTGGCGCACCGGACAGTCCGGTGCACCACCGGACATGAACAATGCTTGTCCGATGCCCGATCTCCTTCCTTTTCTAGCGAAGCCGACCGTTGTGCCCTCGGTCCCCTTGGCGCACCGGACACTGTCCGGTGCACACTGGACTGTCCGGTGCGACCAAGTTACCGTTGGCCCAGGCCACGCGTCGCCCGCTGATTGCGTTGTCGACCGTTGGCTCACCGGACAGCCCGGTGCACACCGAACAGTCCGGTGAATTATAGTCGTGGCGCCCTCGGCGAATTCCCAAGAGCGAAGAGTTTGTCGCCAGGACAGCCTGGGCACCGGACATTGTCTGGTGCACACCTAACAGTCTGGTGCACCCTAGACTAGTGCATGTTTAGCTGAACTCATGCAACGCTTCTCTAATCCAATATCAGTTGAATAACCAATGCTCCTAGCACTTATAGGAATATGTTAGTACCAAAAAACAATTCACTAAGGCTAGAAACATACCTTGATTCTTGCTTTGCATCTTCTTTAGTACTTAGCACATTTGAACCAAAGTAATTTTGTTGGGCATCTATAGAAATGACCCAAGGGCACATTTAACGCTGCTTCGGTAGAACAAGCAGCTGGCATGGAGGAGCGCCAAAGTGGCTAATCTGACGTCCCGGTGCGAGGGGCTAAAGGAGTAGGGCACGACCAACCACGAGGAGGTCCGGCGACGGAGGGCTGAGGTCCTCGGTCTGAAGGCACAGGCGGACCATTACGAGGGGTGCTGCGGCAGGCGCAAGAGGGCCTCCAGGCGATGACGTTGGACGGTTTCTGGAGGATGAACGGTCTAAGGGCCGGGCACTAAAGGCCCGGATAGGAGGTATTTTGCTGACGTCTTATTTCGTTTTTTGGGTTCGGTCTTTTCTCTTAGCCTCGGCTTGACGCCTTCATCCACTTTCTAGGTCTTGAGCAGGATCTGGTGGTCATGGCCTAGACCTCTCTGACTCTGTCCCGGACCGTGGTGGACCTCTTCCGTGACCTCGACATGGTGGGCGTGCTCCAGAGTGGACCCCCGTGGCCTCGTATGCAAGCCCTAGGTGGCTTCATACGTGGTGAGCTCCACTGGGCCATGGTCGCCTCCCACTACGAGATTGATCTCGAGCGGGTGTGTGATGGCTACGTGCTCCCCGACGAGTTCGAGCTGGCTGCTGCAGAGGCGCAGAGGCTGAACGACGTTGTCGAGGGGCCAGGGACTTTGCTGGCAAATCACTTCAAAGTCGAGGTGGTGCCTCCTCCCCCGTCGCCATCCACTGCCGAGCCCCCTACAGGACCTCCTCCAATAGCATGAGCATGGCCATCGCCCTACAAGGAATTTTTAAAATTTTGTAATATATGCTAAGAATTTGGTGGATACTAAGTATCTAAACTTTTATCCATTTGATGTGTGTTTTTCTGTTGTCTTGCGCCTGTTTCCTTAGTCCTAATGCAGTGTCCCCATTAGAACGCGAGTTACCCTTTAGGGAGAGAGTAGTGAGTGAGAAAATTGTATCCCTGAGGCATAGGTGTTCCTGTGGCTCGACTATTCTTCCTTAGTCGGGACGTCCTCTGTTCCTAGGGTTTTCGCGTTACAACTTAGGGCGAGGCTACGGAACATGTTCATTTTTCAAAACTGCGAGAAAAAGGCAACACAGAGGAGGGTTCCCCTTCTAGCCCTCAAGGGATGCTCAGTTTTGGAAGCAAGGCCGAGCCTCTCTTGAGAGCCATTCTTTATTAAATACGCGGAACATAGTACAACTAGGCCTAGGCCTGTATGCCTAAGGGTAAAAGCGACGTAGCTGCTCTATATTCTAAGCGTTGTCGTAGACTTCTCCTTCCTCGCTGCAGAGCTTGTATGTTCCCGGCTTCAGCACCTTGGCGATGATGAAGGGTCCTTCCCACGGAGGAGTGAGCTTGTGGCGCCCTCGGTTGTCTTCTCGTAATCGAAGCACCAGGTCGCCCTCCTAGAACCCCTAGGGTAGGACGCGCCGTTCGTGGTAGCGCCGAAGGGATTGTTGATATTTTGCTGAGTGAAGGAGAGCTACGTCTCGAGCTTCGTTCAGCTGGTCCAGTGAGTCTTCATGGCTAACTTGGTTGTTGTGTTCGTTGTATGCCTATAGCCTCGGGGAGCCATACTCTAGGTCTGTGGGTAGGATAGCCTCGGCCCCATAGACCAGGAAGAATGGTGTGAATCCCATGGCTTGGCTCGGGGTGGTCCTTAGGCTCCAGATCACTAAAGGGAGCTCGGCGAGCCATCGCCTGTCGAACTTGTTTAGGTCATTGAAGATCCTCGACTTCAGACCCTGCAGGATCATGTCGTTGGCACACTCCACTTGCCCGTTGCACCTCGGGTGTGCCACTGCTGACCAATCTACACGGATGTGACGGTCACTGCAGAAGCTGAGGAACTTCTTCCCTGTGAACTGGGTGCCATTGTCGGTGATGATTGAGTTGGGGACCCTAAAGCGATGAATGATGTCCGTGAAGAATGCAACCGCCTACTCGGATTTAATGTTGTTGAGGGGCCGAACCTTGATCCACTTGGAGAATTTGTCGATGGCGACCAACAGGTGCGTGAAGCCTCCAGGTGCCTTCTGCAGAGGACCAACGAGATCCAATCCCCACACCGCGAATGGCCATGTTATTGGGATCATCTGAAGGGCCTATGCTGGCATATGTGTCTGCTTCGCGTAGAATTGGCATCCTCGATAGGACCGCATGATCTTGATAGTGTCCGCTACTGCAGTCGGCAAGTAGATCCCTTGCCTAAAGGCGTAGTCGACGAGGGTCTAAGGTGCCGCGTGGTGCCCACAAGCCCTCGAGTGGATTTCTCCCAGCAACTCCTGCCCTTGGCTGATTGGTATACACCACACCGTTGAAGTATTCCTGAGGGGCTGCGTCGGTACAACTATTTTTCTTCTCCTATCAGCACCAAGGTCTTCGCTCGGCGAGTGAGGCGTCGGGCCTCGGTCTTCCCTAGAGGGAGCTCTCCTTAGAGGAGATACTCTAGGTAAAGCGCCCTCAACTCCGAGGCTGGAGTGGCTTGGTCATCGTCGTCGTCGATCTGCATAGCCTCGGGCCCGTTGTCCGGGGGTGTTTCCTCATGAGGGGCGAGCTCAGATGCCTCCCTAGGCATCACCAAGGGTTTGAAGATGTCCCTAGCAAAGACGTTCGAGGGACCATGGTTCGCCCCGAGGTGATCTTCTCTAGTTCGTCTGCTACCTCATTGTACCATCACGTGACGTGGTTGAGCTCTAGGCCGAAGAATTTGTCTTCAAGGCGCCAAACTTCCTCGCAGTAAGCCTCTATCCTTGCGTCGTGGTAGCTCGAGTTTTTCATCACCTGGTCAATGACGAGCTAGGAATCCCCTAGGACGTCGAGGCATCTGACACCTAGCTCGATGGTGATGCGCTAACCATTGACCAGGGCCTCATACTCGGCAACGTTGTTGGACGCAGCGAAGTGGAGACGCACGACATATCACAGATGTACGCCGAGGGGTGAGATGAAAAGCAATCTAGCAGACGTCCCAGTTTTCATCAGCGATCCGTCGAAATACATGGTCCATAACTCGGCCTAGATCGGAGCTGTTGGTAACTGGATATCGGTCCATTCGACCAGAAAGTCGGCAAGGGCCTGGGATTTGACGGCCTTCTTGGGGGCGAATAAGAGAGTTTCTCCCATGAGTTCGACGACCCACTTGGCCACCCTGCCCGAGGCTTCCCTACTCTGGATGATCTCCCTCGGAGGGAAGGACGACACCATCGTTACAGAATGAGACTCGAAATAGTGGCACAATTTTCTCCAAGTTAGGACTACCGCATACAACATCTTCTAGACTTATGGGTAACGTACCTTTGTCTCGGACATTACCTCGCTGACAAAGTACACAAGCCTCTAGACCAGCAAGGCATGTCCATCCTCCTTTCTCTCTACCACGATAGAGGCGCTGACCACCTGGGTGGTTGCAACTATGTAGAGTAAAAGGGGCCCCGTTCGGTAGGGGGTACCAAGATGGGGGCATTGGAGAGAAGTTTCTTGAGGTTCTCGAGGGCTTCTTCGCTTCAGGCGTCCAAGCGAAGCGCTCGGTCTTCCTCAAGGGATGATACAGGGGCATGCCCTTTGCTCCAAGTCGTGAGATGAAGTGGCTCAGGGCCACGAGGCATCCCATAACCCGCTGAACTCCTTTGACGTCTTTGATGGGCCCCATGTTGGTGATGGCTGAGACCTTCTCCGGGTTAGCCTCAATCCCTCGCTCCGAGACTATGAATCCTAAGAGCATGCCTCGGGGGACACCGAAGACACACTTCTCAGGGTTGAGTCGAACGTTCTTGGCTCAGAGACAAGCAAATGCAGTTTCCAGGTCGGCGATGAGGTTGTCGGCCTTCCTGGTTTTAACCACAATATCATCGACATAGGCCTCAGCCATTGAGCCTATGTGGTTGTCAAACACATGGTTCATGCAATGTTGATACGTGGCTCCTGCATTGCGCAGCCCGAAGGGCATGGTTGTGTAACAATACATGCCCTGCAGGGTGGTGAAAGAAGTCGCGAGTTGGTCGGACTCTTTCATCCATATCTGATGGTAGCTTGAGTACGCATCAAGGAAGGAAAGTGTTTCACACCTTGGTGTAGAGTCTACAATTTGATCTATTCGAGGAAAAGGGTAAGGAACTTTCGGACATGCTTTATTTAAACCAGTGTAGTCTACACACATCCTCCATTCCCCCCTTTTTCCTAACTAATACATGGTTTGCTAACCATTCCGGATGGAACACTTCCTTGATGATTCCGACCGCTAAAAGCTTGTGGACCTCCTCCCCAATGACCCTGTGCTTTTCTTCATCGATTCGGTGCAGGTGCTGCCTCACCGGCCTAGAGTTAGCTCGGATATCCAAGGAGTGCTCAATGACTTCCCTCGGTATGCCTGGCATGTCCGAGGGACTCCACACAAATACTCCGGCGTTCGCGCGGAGAAAGTCGACGAGCGTTGCTTCCTATTTGGGCTCAAGTTGAGAGCCGATCCACAACGTCTTCTCTCCGGAGTCGCTAGGGTCGAGGGGGATGGTCTTCGTGTCTTCGGTCGGCTCGAAGTTGCCAGCGTGCTTCTTGGTGTTGGGTACCTCTCCTGCAAGGTTTTCTAGATCTGCGATGAGGGCCTCATAGTTGGCTTGCGCCTCGGCATATTCAACGCAGTCGACGTCGCACTCGTAGGCGTGATAGTACATGCGACCGACTGTGATGATGCCCGCGGGCCCATGCATTTTCAGCTTCAGGTACGTATAGTTTGTAACAACCATGAACTTGGTGTAACATGGACGCCCGAGCACAGCATGGTACGTACCTTGGAACCCTACCACCTTGAACATGAGGGTTTGCTTTTGGAAATTGGCGGGATCCCGAAGCAAACAGGCAGGTCAATCTTCCCAAAGGGATGCACCCACTTGCCGGGGTGATCCCATGAAATGGCGCGACCCCAAGTCAGATATGAGACCGCCTGACCCCTAGGAGATCCAGAGTGTGTGCATAGATGATGTTGAGGCTGCTGCCTCCATCCATGAGCACATTCGTGAGGTGCGTGTTGCCGATGATGGGGTCGACAACGAGTGGATACCTCCCAGGGTTCGGGATGTGGTCCGAATGGTCATCTCGGTCGAAGGTGATGGCGCGATCCGACCAGTCTAGGTAGACTGGGGTCGCTACCTCGACCGAGAAGACTTCCCGGCGTTCCTGCTTGCGCTGCCTTGAGGATAGGTTAACGGTGTCTCCCCGGAAGATCATGTAGCAGTTACGCACATCGGAGAAGCCGCCGCCTTTGTCGTCGTCTCCACCGTCGGGGGCCTTCTTATTTCCCCCTTCTACCGAGAGACCGGGCTTGTTGTAGAAGCGCCGGAGCATGTCGCACTCACTGAGGGAGTGTTTGATTGGGCCCTTATGGTAAGGGCACAACTCCTTCAGCATCTTGTCGAAGACCCCTGGCCCCCCTTGGGGGCTCGAGGGTTGTGCTTCTCTACTACGGTGACGAGCTTGGCGGCGAGGGCCTTGGGCGGACCCTATTGCGTCTTCTTTTTGCCCTTTTCGGGTTGTGTTGGCTGGACGCCTTGGGGGTGCCTTCCTTTCGCTTCCCGTCCCCATTATCCTTGTGGAAGAGGGCGTCGACTGCCTCCTACCCTGAAGCAAACTTCGTGGCAATGTCCATTAGTTCATTGGCCTTGGTCGGGGTCTTGCAACCCATCATGCTAACCAGGTCAAGACAGGAGGTCCCGACGAGGAATGCCCCAATGACATCGGAGTCAGTGACGCCGGGGAGCTCGATGCGTTGTTTTGAAAACCTATGAATGTAATCGCGGAGGCTTTCATCAGGCTTCTGTCGGCAGCTTCGAATGTCCCAGGAGTTCCCTGGGCAAATGTACGTGCCCTGGAAGTCCCCCCAAAGACCTGGGCCAGGTCTTCCTAGTCATGGATCTGTGCCAGCGGAAGGTGCTCGAGCCAAGCTCGGGCAGAGTTGGAGAGAAAGAGGGGGAGGTTCCAAATGATGAGGTTGTCATCGTTCGTCCCCCCTCGAGCTGACAAGCGAGCCGATAATCAATAAGCTAGAGCATCGGCTTCGTCTCCTCTGAATACTTGGTGATAGTAGTCAGGGCTTGGAACCGAGGCGGGAATGGTGCCCTGTGGATGGCCTTGCTGAAGACCTAGGGACTTGGTGGCTCGGGAGAAGGACTTTGGTCCTCCCTGCTGTCGTAGCGCCCGCCCCGCCGAGGGCGGTAGCCGAATGTCTCGCGATGTTGGGTTCGTCCGCCGAGACGGTCATTAATTGTCTGGGGCCACCGGTTGTCTTGGAGACGGTCGTGCACTGTGGGGGCCCTTTGTCTGTTATGTGTGGGATGCACTGAGGCCTCCCTCTCGAAGCGAGAGGGCCCCGGATGATGGCTCGAGGCGGGCTCTAAGAGCCGAGAAGCTAAGCCTCTCGGCCTGCTGGACCGCGACATATTCCATAAGCTCTCGAAGTTCACCGTGGATGCGGCGTCCCTCGGTGGTGGAGGGCTCCGGTAGGGTGCAGAGCAAGAGTGCTGCTGCCGCGAGACTTTGGCTCACTCGGTTGAGGATGGGGGGCTCAGCGACGTCAGCGTCTTCCTCAATGTGACGTAGGACGTCACGTGCCTTCGCCCGCGCGCCTCCGTCGAGGGTTTTACCCGCAGCCTCTCCCTCCAAAGCTTGTCGCAGCTGCAGCAAGCTACTCTTCCACGAGCTTGTCATGAAACTCTCGGAGTTGCTCAAGGTGAGCTACGTGGCTCCCTAGAGGAGTTTAGGCTCATCTAGGTTACGTGGTGGAGGCTGGTCACCTTCCCGCGGCATGTCGAGGTGATCTCCTTCCTTGGGGATCTCCGAGTCAACGTGGAAGCATTCCTAGGTCGGGTCGTAGCCTTCACCACCGGAACTATAACCCTCCGAGCTTTCGGAGAGCATCTCGTCACACGCATACAAAAACTACAGCATGGACTCAAGATCTCTCAGCCCTGAGAAGTCCAGGGCGAAGCCTGGGTCGTCTTCCTCCTCGGAGTCCAGGCACCCTAAGGGGAAAGGAAGCCCGACGTACATCCGGGTGACGGAGCTGGTGTCGAAACTCGGTTGGAAGGGGACGAGGTTGAACATAGACGATTCTCCCCTGACCCCCGCCAAGTCTCTCCAAGGAGCGTCCAGCTCCTCCCAACCCGTGGGTGGGAGGGCCGGAGTAGCTGACACCGCTCGCTCAACAACGTGGGGAACTGGTGTCTCCCACATCGGAGGAGGTGGTTCCATGAATGTTGGTGCATGTGCGACTGGCGACGCTTCGGGTGAAATGTTGACGCTGGCTAAGTCCCTTGAGAGGGACTCGATGCCATCATCCATCCCGATGGCTCCTCCAGTGCACGGAGTGCCCTGGGTGGCACGATCCCAATTGCTTTGTCTCTGCCTCCTGCGACGAGAAGGGTGGTGACGAGAGCTTGGACGCTCAAGCGGGACAGGTGAGAGGAGTATCATGTCATACTCGATGCCGATAGACATGAACTCAAGACTCCTGAACCTAATCGTCGTCCCGAGCCTGAGTGGGTGGTGGAAACCTACCATCTAGAGTTTTTGGCGAGAACTAGACGTGTTTCACGCGACAAGCCCCTACCTGGCGCGCCAACTGTCGGTGTTTGGACCACGGGTCATTAACCAACTAGTAAATGTGATGTGTTGTCGACTCTAGATGGTGTGCGAGGACACCCAAGCAGTTATCCTGGTTCGGGCAACACAAGGCCCTACTTCCAGCAGAGGGGATGAGGCTTATATTACTCGCACCATGGTGCCTGTAGTAGGGTTTTACAAGCACGGCGGGAGAGTGGAAGTCCCCAAGTCCCTAGAGATGATTGGGACAAGTGCCAATATCGAAGACAAAGTGGATGAGTGAGTGTTCGTCTGCGTGTGTTGTCCCTTGTTCGTGGAGGGACCATTGCCCTATTTATACACCAAGGGGGGTGTTCTTAGTGAAGCCGGGTGTTGTATCCGAAGGAGAGAGGCCCTACCGTCTGCAAGCCGATGGTGACGACAGACTGTGCTGTTGATTCACGCATGCTGATTTCCCGTAGAGAGCCGAGGCAGAGACCGAGGGGTTGTCCGTACGCCCGAGCCCCCCGAGGGAGAGGCCGCCCATGCCGTAGTTGTTGTAACAACGCCGGGGTATGGACCAAAGGCTGCTTACGGGGTGCGTCAGCGTCCTGGCACGTGATGACGTCGAGATTCCCTGCTGGGCTTACCAAGATCAGAGCCCCTACTTGGTTGAGGCGGAAGTCTTCCCGAGGCGCTAGCCGAGCCGTCCCTTGACGCGTGCCACAATTGGGTGGAGTGGTTGTCTGCGGGATTCATGGCGTAGTTGGTGGCCGAGGCCGAGCTCGGGTGAGGCGGAGAATTCACTCGAGGGCCGAACTTGACGTTGGGCGAGGCGGAGAAATCGCCCGAAGGTTGGACCCGGGGTCGGACGAGGCGGAGAGATTGCGCCCGAAGGCCAGTCTGCTCAGCTTGTCGTATTAGGCGTCCTATCGGAGGGTGGCAGCGGCGTGCACACACTATGGCGTAGACGTAATCATGCTGTTGCGCCCGACGTGATCGCTGTCTTGTCAGTCACTGTGCTCCGTTGCCGCAACGTGGTTTGGCACACACATTAAATGTGCATGTCCTCTGTCTGTTTTTGGGCGCCCCCTGTCTTATCTGCTGAGGCTGGCTCGGGCGAGACGATCTGAGCGGCGGCGGCCTCGGACGAGGCGGAGCCCTGCTCGTGGTGGGAGACGCTCGAAAAGATGTCTCGGTTTTTATAGGTGGCTCGGCTGTCACCCATCGGGAGTTTAGTCTGTATTTTTCTGAGTGTGTTTTTAGGGATAATTTGGGTGTCACTAATTATTGGTCCCGACAAATTCCTTTGGATTTTGTGACTACCAATCTAAGTGAGAGAAAACAATGACATATATTTAATCCCTTGGTAGCCTTGTTTTTCCTCTCATTTGGTGCCAAGCTAGGCCTTACATCTCTAGCCACACCCACACCTGTACCTGTTTGCTGCTGTTTTTTCTCCCACGCGATCCAACCGTTTGTTTACGCCGGGCTAGGTTTCTCGACCGTACGGGGACAGGACATCAGTGCAACTGTGCAAGCGACCGCCACCGCATTACCCGGAACTGCCCAGATCTTCGTCGAATCGTCGGGCCCTTTGCTGGCGACGAGCAACCACAGGTATGCCTGCCCTTAACCCTGTCATTCTGTGCAAAAACTGAGCATCCGAACCCTAATTTAAGTTATCTGGCTATCGGATCTAATAACGAATCTATACATGTACTATGTCTACTAACTTGTTTTTTGGCAAAAATTATCGGTTGCACATGTGATTCAAAGCTTGCAATGGCACAATAGTGACATCTTGGGAAACAATGAAACGTTTTGTCTATATCAATGATGATTCGTGCCGGTATTCCTACTGTGACAACCGGATATCCAATACCAAGTATACTCTGTGGAATTTTCTCCCGAAAAATTTATGGGAGCAATTCAGGTTTGTATCTGTTCTTCACTTCTCGACAATAAAGTAGTTCCATCTCCATCTAGTCATTTCATTGCTTCAGCACCTAAGGTAGTTGCACTTTATCCACTTTTTAGGGCACTTCCTTCAACCTAAATGCGTGGAGGGATCTAACATAAAACATTATTCCCACCATTTGATGGAAGCTGCAATTCAGTGTCATGTTACCTAATGAAATATTTTATTATATAAGACAATGCATCAGTCATGCTTGCGTCCGCATATGAAAATTTTCAGTGTCATCGTGCAAGGACTGAATTAATATAAGTGCACTAGATGAAGATGCATACTATCCATAAATAGTTAACTTATTTTGTAATTAACTGGTTTGAGAACTTATAGATAGCTTTCACACTGTATATGGTGCTCTTATTTGCAACCTGAGACAAAATGCTTCTTGGTCACTTGGTCAAAGGACCGTTCTTATTTGCAACATGAGACAAAATGCTTCTTGCTCACTTGGTAAAAGACCTGCAGGAACTCATTTTTTCTGTTTTGACTAATGAGTTTCAGTTCCATCAGAATTTTAATTTGTGTTCATTTCTCTAAGTATTTCAGGCGTTTCATGAATCAGTATTTTCTACTAATAGCCTGCCTTCAGTTGTGGTCCCGTATCACCCCTGTCAGCCCTGCAACTACATGGGGTCCACTTATCATCATCTTCATTGTTTCTGCTTCAAAAGAGGCTTGGGATGATTACAATAGGTATCTTTCTGACAAGAAAGCAAATGAGAGGAAAATATGGTTGGTAAAGGATGGCGTCCGCATACAGGTTTTTTTTTTTTCAATTTCTCCATCTAATTTGCTTTAACTTTATTGAAAATATGGCCTTCTTGATCTATTGTACTCCCTCCATTCAAAATTATAAGACACTAGTAAACGTGCCCGTACGTTGCAACATAACCCAATACATATAGCAATAAGGCTCTGTATCATCGCTAGATGCGAGTTGTTCCAACCCACATGAATAAGCGTAGGTCATGAGTCTAGGCCACATATAAGACACGTACAACGTGACCCAATTCGATACCTATTGGATTCAGACACTACATTATCGCTAGACACGAGTTATCTTAACTCGTATGAGTCATGAGTCTGGGTCTCATACGAGACACAGGAAAACTCTCCACTGTTTGGGTAGTTTGGGGGAGGGGGATGAAAAAAATTGGGTGGAGAGAAATTTTACCTATTTAATATAAAGGTATAGGTATAGATTTTGTCTTTTCTAAATGCATCACTTTTATTATGTATCTAGGCATAGCGTATATAGCATATAGCAAAAGCTATTTATCTAGAAAATGTATTATAATTTGGATTGGAATAAGTTGTAAGCCATTCACAATTTCACAGAACATTGTTTGCTAGGCCCAGTAGCTTATCGTGTTTAGGTTACCAGTCTGCACCACAAATTCATTTTGCATAAGGGCGGGTTTGGTGGACAGGGAAATGGAGGGGATCCGATCCCTCCCCCATGAATCCCCTCCATTTCCCTGTCTACCAAACCAGCCCTAAAGGTGTTCAAACTGTGTTTGAGTTCTAGAGAAGAGAACATCTAGAAATCCTTATTTACAAATGGTTTGTACTTTGTAGTCTGTTTTTCCTTATCCTGTCATTCAGCTGCACTTGCTACTGCTGTCATAAAACCAACATTGCACTGTAGGACAAGCCTCGGACATGCAAGAGCGTTGCGTATCATTTCATTAAAGAAAGAAGAGCGTACACAAGATGGACTAAGTCCCCAAAACATACATCCAAGACCCACACTGACACATCCCGATCACAAACAAGAGAAAACAAGAAACAAGTGGCACTATCTAAAAACAGGTTACCAACTAGGTACCAAAACTAGGAGTATTATCCCCCGGCAAACGACCTGACAAGTAGCTCTTGGAACGCCTTTGCTCCAGCGAAGCACCACAAAATGCATTCATCAGTGATAGATTGCAGCATAATCGTGTCTCTTGGACTTATACTGTTAAAGACACAATCATTCTGAGTCCAGATTTGTTCCCAATTGCGAAGCCACAAGACTGATAAGTCAGTTGAGCCGCTTTCTAGTCTCCGACATTTCCTTGACTGCCTTGAACAATCAGCTTGAGAATTTGGTAGCCAAAGTTGGAGTGATGGAGTCAATCTCTGGAATATATTAAACCTTACCCCTCTTAGAAAGGGACAGAAGATCAACAAGTGTTGAATTGACTCTTCAGCTTGATCACAGAGGGGCAGGCAGTGGGATGAGGAAATCCATTCTTAGCTAGGTGATCAGACATCCATCGAATGTTAAATGCAAGCAACATGAAGAACATGGCGACATGCAGCAAAGAGGAGCCTAAGTCTTCCATATTCTTTTCCACAGAGCAGAACATGTTGAGCCTAGAAAGAAAGGATTGTTTGCTGACATGTCGGAGTAATTGCCTGACCTACCAAGTCTCCAATGCTCTGGTCTTCCACACACTCTTGTAGTTATAGTGGCACATTATCCCAGATGAGAAGATGACCCCTTCGCATAGGGACAGTTCAGATATGGATGTTTCTTAATAGGGTAGTGCCATCATGTTTTCATAATGGATATATCTGCTATCTACTTTAGAGAACCATCATCTGTTGGTGTAGTAATGTGGATTGAAAGATAGAAGATTTTTTAATGCATGGCTAGTCAAGTGATATTTTGCTTTGGAGAAGACCGAATTACTCCCTCCAAGTTTGGCCAATGTCTAGATAACCCCTAAAGTAACATTTGGTTCAATTTACTACCTCCATTTATTTCAGTTAGTCTAATTTACCCCTTAATAGGATTTGTTATTTTTGTTTCTCCACATATAAGTTTGAGTTTTAATATAAAATTTTATGATGTGATAGAGACCTCGTAAATTATGTTAGAAAAATATATCTTTTTTGCAACCATTTTGATATCTTAGAAAATTTAATAATAATCGAACAGTAGAGATACAGTACCGTACAAACTATATCTGTATTTTCTAATGATGCATATGGAATTACTTGATTTATTATTGGAATATTTCATTGTGCTTTTGTTCCGTAGATCAAAGCACAGGAGGTACATGTTGGAGATTTAGTGTGGCTCCATGAGAATGATGAGATACCATGTGATCTTGTTCTCATTGGCACTTCTGATCGACAAGGCATTTGTTATGTTGAGGTAAATGTTTTTTTCTCAAACACACAGGAAAGCTGCGTATCATTATATTAAAAAGAAAGAAAGGGGTTTAGAACCTGTAAAGCCCAACACACTCACAAATTTAAATAAAACACACACTCGTCTTTGGAACACAAGCAAGGCAAAATGAAATTACCTTCAAGCATCAGTACATATGTTTGTTTGTTGCACATCCAGGCATACTATTATACTAGTTCACATACTTTTCTGGGATGGCCGTAGCCATTGCCTTGATGAAGTAATGAATTTATGTTAAGCACAAGCTGAACTTCACTGTCCTATGATGGATTTACCTTTAGATTGCCCTAACCTTACGCCTGATCATATCACAATGGACTACAACTTTTCCATGGACGCATTTTTCGATCCCATTGCTTGAGGTATTTTGTTATATTTCTACATAGAATCTGAACTTCAGAACTTGACTTCATTACCTCAACATAAAAACCAAGGACATCCAATTCCTGTCATGTGGTGAAGTTTCCGGAACTTCTTGCTTTACCCTCTTCATTGCAAAAAAATGTTTCTCCAATTTTCTATCATGACATCAATTTCTTTTCCCCTGTTCAGAAGCCAATGTGTTGCGAAAGGGCCTCTAGTTGAGTTGGTTAGATGATCTGAGTAGCACTCTTTAGGTCCTGAGTTTGAATCCCTATGGGGGCAAATTTCGGTCCGGGTTTAAAAAACCCTCTCGTCAGTCCCACGACAAGGCATAGTTCTAAGGCTCGGCCTTAGTCGCTACCATTCTCACATGGGCTACGTTGCACAAGGCATAGTTCTAAGGCTCGGCCTTAGTCGCTACCATTCTCACATGGGCTACGTTGCAGCTGTATATGGGTGGGACAGGGGTTTGGGGATTTTCTTGACCTACGTGAGAAGGTTTTTCTTCTTAATGTAATGCTCGGGGGTCATGTTTTTTTAGAAGCCAATGTGTCATTAACATAACAATACACGAATTTTCACAGTCAGGCTGCTACAAATAGTTAAAAAGTATCAGATATGACAGGTTCAAGAATGGATGTGTTAGAGTGGACGTACTAACCAGTTCAACCCAAAAAGCTTAAGCCGATGGGAGAAGGTAGTCAATCCACTTATACACTTCAACACCCCAACTCACGTGCAACTAGAGAGAAAGGCACAAACGTGGAAATAAATGGGTGAAGGCACACATAAAGGCTCTGCCAGAATTCGAACTCGAGACCTCCGGCTCTGATATCATGTTAGAGTGGACGCGCTAACTAGTTCAACCCAAAAGCTTAAGCTGATGGGAGAAGTTAGCTAATCCCCTTATACACTTTAACAGGATGAGCATAGCAAAGTTTACAGAGTGTGTTACAGATTATTGTCCCACACCTGTTGCAATGGGTTGGAGCTCTGCACGGAGACTCCAAGAGTTAGGATTTTTTTTTGGTATTATTCTATTATTTTGCTGAACTAACATGTTTTGTGGCATTTTGTTAGAGAATAAAAGGCAAATACACAAATTGAGGGATGGAGGATTACATATATATAGCAACCAACCTAGGGTTCCACTCTAACCCTAATAGATGACATGGGCTGGGTTCTAGGCCCATAACACACAAGCACACATAGTAACACATGGCATTCTAACACCCCCAGTATGACAGATGTTGAGATTGGACCAAAAATCCGAGAACATCGAGGATGGAAGAGCCTTGGTGAAGATGTTTGCAAACTGCGAGCTCGTCGAT
Organism: Zea mays; assembly: GCF_902167145.1. Taxonomy (NCBI): domain Eukaryota; kingdom Viridiplantae; phylum Streptophyta; class Magnoliopsida; order Poales; family Poaceae; genus Zea; species Zea mays. The sequence goes on along the minus strand of NC_050105.1, from coordinate 108,413,702 downwards.
ACGTGGAGAACGCGAATGTCCCCGATAGCAACGTGCTCACAGACGAAGTGAAGATCGACCTCAACATGCTTTGTGTGCTGGTGTTGGATCGGGTTGATGGAGAGGTAGGCGACACCAACATTGTGCAGTAAACAAGTGTACTTATGGTGAGGGGGCTGTGGAGCTCTTGAAGGAGCTACGACAACCAGCTTGCTTTAGCCATGCCGTTGGCAACGATGCGATACTTAGCCTCAGTGCTGGAGCGGGAGACCACAATTTGATGCTTGGTGGACTAGGAGATGAGGTGTCCCCAAGGAACACGACATAGCCAAAGGTAGACTGACAGTGTCCGAGCAGCATGTCTAGTCCACATCGGTGTAGATGATGGGCTCGTGGGTGGAGGAGCGCCGAAGGAGAAGCCTATAGTCAAGTGCACCCTGGAGGTACTAGAGGATCCGCTTGACAACCGTTAGGTGCGGCTTCTAGGGATCATGCATATGAAGGCATATCTGCTAGACTGCATAGGCGATGTCAGGCCTATCGAAGTTGAGATACTGTAGGGCACCAACAATGCTCTGGTAGATAGTGGGGTAGCCAACCAGAGGACCTTACTAGAGACCTTTGTCTGTGTGTCCATCATAGTTGCACACCGCTTACAATCCCGCATACTCGGCACACACCAAGGTATCTAAAGTGTACTGTTACTGCTGAAGAAATAGGCCATTCGAGCGATGCTCGACGATAATACCTAGGAAGTGATGAAGAGGGCCTAGGTCCTTCATCGTGAACTCGTGTTGAAGAGCGGTGATGAGGGGCACCATGCATGGTGGCGGCGGCCTAGGAGGCCAACGACTAGGAGAAGAAGAGGTCACTGTTTGGTGTCATGGGGAAAGGTGTGCCGACCTTTGTAGCTGGGTGGATTGGGTATTTCTAATCTCCAGGAGCTCTGCTGGGCTCTCAAGATGAGATGGCTTTGGTTGCAAAAAACTGACCCTAGTGGCCCTTGGTCTGGCTTACCTCATGTTCCTAGTAAGGTTTGGGCTTTCTTTTCTAGGGCCTTGATCTCTGAGGTTGGGGATGGAGCAAACACCATGTTTTGGACAGATAAGTGGCTTAATGGGAGAAGAATTTCTGATTTGGCACCTCGGCTATATGACCTAATTCCAAAGAGATTCATTAACAAGAGAACTAATTGACTATCCAATAGGACCTCGGCTGTATGACCTTGGCTGTATGACCTTATCCAATAGGAGATGGATTTCAGATATTAAAGGGGCTCTCACAGCTGGAGCTCTAATTGAGTATCTCCATGTTTGGGAAGCTCTCTCAGATATTGATATGCAGCCCAATATAGAGGATAAGCATATTTTCAGCTTTGCTTCAGATGGAAGATACTCTGCAAAGGCTGCTTATAAGAGTCTTTTCTTGGGATCAAGCTCCTTTGGACATTATAGAAGGGTGAGAGATCTTGGGCCCCATCAAAATGTCAATTCTTCATTTGGCTGGTTACCCAAAACAGGTGTTGGACGGCTGACATATTGGCTAAGAGAGGTCTGAATCATCCAAGCAAATGCACTTTATGTGACTAGGAAGCTGAAACAATAAATCATTTGCTTGTGTCATGCGTATTTGCAAGATCATTCTGGTACATGATGTTGAGGAAGTTTGGCATGCATTCTTTAGCCCCACAACCAGGTGCCACATCCTTTCTTGAGTGGTGGGAAAAAGCCTCAGAGGCGGTGAATGGGCCTGTCAGGAAAGGTCTTGACTCCCTCATCATCCTAGGGGCTTGGATGATTTGGAAACACTGTAATAGATGTGTTTTTGATAACTGGACGCCCAGATTGCCTTTAATCCTTAGGCTTGCGGATGAAGAGAGGAGAATGTGGGAAATTGCAGGGGCCAAGGGGCTATCCTATCTGGCAGCTTCCTTGCCTGAAGCCTAGGGATGCTGTCTTTGGAGTAGCAGTGGTGGTTCCTGATTTTATGGATTCTTTTTTGTATGCATGTTTTTGGCCTCCGTAAAGAGTGCCTTGTATTTGTTTCGGTCTTCTTTAAGACCTTATTACCTTTCTTCTTAATATATAAAAAGGCTCAGTTCTCCTGAGTTTTTCGAGAAAAAAAAGGCTATGGCCTTAGTTTGGGTCTGCCTTAGTTGTTTCCCTGGTTGTGGTTACTGGTGATGCATTAGAGCTTTCGTTTCTGCGTTTTCTTTCTTTTTTCTGCTTTCTTTTCTTTTCCTTTCGGGTGCCTTATGGAACCTTGTATTTGGTCTATTTTAGACCTTTTCTCTTAATATAATGATGCATAATTCTCCTGCGTGTTTGAGAAAAACGAAATGAAGGAAACTTCTTATCAATGGCTGTTGACGTAGTTGATGCCTAACTGTGTTTCCCATTGTTGCTTCAGACTGCTGCTTTGGATGGTGAAACTGACTTGAAAACAAGAACCATTCCTCCAATTTCTGCTAACTTGTCAGTAGAGCAGCTAGGAAAAGTCAAGGTGAGTCTTTCCACACTTCTATTTCTTTTTTTGTTTTCTGATTACTTCTGTTTAATTTGTGCAGGGTGTAATTGAGTGCCCCAACCCAGACAATGACATACGGAGGTTTGATGCTAACATGCGCTTGTTCCTCCCTATAATTGACAATGAAAAAAGTCCTTTGACTATCAACAATACACTTCTTCAGTCATGTTACCTTCGATACACTGAATGGGCTTGTGGAGTTGCAGTTTACACAGGTAAATACAGAATATGATACATGATGCCTTATTGTGCCAGAGCATTTGTTTTGCATGTAGCAGACCTGAAGACATTGTAGTGCATGGTTAACTCACCAACCATCCATTGCAGGCAATGAAACAAAATCTGGAATAAGTAGGGGAGCTGCGGAGCCCAAGTTCACTGCTGCTGATGTAATAATAGACAAGCTCACTATTGCAATATTCATGTTCCAAGTTGTTGTTGTACTTGTTCTGGGTTATTTTGGGAATACTTGGAAGGACACTCAGGGGCTTAAGGTGCTATCTCTTTTTGATTATCAGTGTTTTGGCGAAGAAAATTTACTGTAATTTGCATGCATGTCGTTGTACCCTCTCATGGGCACTTGCTATTGTATTTTGTGATGTAGATGGTTGCATTTATAAGAAATTGAACATATAATTATGCCATTTGTATTCTGTGACCTGATATGTCATTTTATTTATGTAGCAATGGTATCTTATGTATCCTATGGAGGTAGAGGGCCCATGGTATGATTTCTTGATTATCCCGTTACGCTTTGAGCTGTTGTGCTCCATAATGATTCCAATCTCCATAAAGGTATGCTTGCAGTTTGAATCGTTGTTAACTCTTCCTGTGTTTGTAGTCCTGTTTGGTTTTGGCCTCCAGTTACTAAGCCAAAATTTGGCAGTGGCCAAAGTTAGCATTTCCAAAATTTAGTCATATACAAGATGTTTGGATTATAACTATGCTAAAATGCTAGTAAGACTATCAAGCCATTGTTTGAGTATGACATGTGGGTCACATATGTCAAAATGTTATGGGTGTTGGCCAGGACGACCCAACTTAGGTTGGCGCGAACAGTACCTGTGTGTACTGTAGTGTGTCCTATAACACCCTTGCTAAGGAAGGAATAAGGACTAGGAAAGAGATTAGGGGCGTGTTTGGCATGGCTCTGCTCCACCCCAGAGCAGCTCTACTCCAAAACTCTGGGTGGAGCAGCTCTGCTCCAGAGTTTAGATTGTTTCTCATAACCGGTGGCAGTGGCGGGTAAATAACTCCAAACTCCATGACTAAGGTGTTTTTTGGAGTTTTCGGAGTAGCAAAAGAGGTACTCCAAAATTTTGTACTGTAGCTCCAAAAACTCCATAGAGTTTACAACTCTGGAGTTAGGGTGTTTGGCATGCTCTGGCGAGCTCCTCCTTGGAGTTTTGCTCTGGAGCCATGCCAAACAGGCCCTAGATTAGATCAATTAGAGGGATTAGGGCATGTTTGGCATGGCTCTGCTCCACCCTAGAGCAGCTCCACTCCAAAACTCTGGATGGAGCAACTCTGCTCTAGTATTTAGATTGCTTTCTCATAACCAGTGGCAGTGGCGGGTAAATAACTCCAAACTCCATGTCTAGGTTGTTTTTTTAGAAATTTTGGAGCAGCAAAAGAGGTACTCCAAAAATTTGTACTGCAGCTCTGAAACTTCGTGGAGTTTGTAACTCTGGAGTTAGGGTGTTTGGTAGGCTCTGGCCAACTCCTCGGAATTTTGATCTGGGGCCATGCCAAACACGAGATTTGGGTCAATTAGAAATGGGATTGGATATGATTTGATTGGGTCTTCCTTAGGTGGCCAGGAGTTCTCTCTATATAAAGAGAGGTGATGTACCAAGGAAAAAATGTCCGAAGAATGAATAAACAATCCAAATCCCCAAAATACTTCTCCATGCTGACTTTGCTCGGCTATCTTCCCAGCAATGGTTAACCCACAACGTTCTAAGGATCATAACGTCTGTGTTAGAGTGGACATATTAACCAGTTCTGTAGGGCCGACGAGGCGACTTGAGAGGGGGGGGGGGGTTGAATCGGAGCCACTAAAAATTCTCGTCTTGCGAGTACGTGACTTTGATCCCAAAGTTCAACCCGAAAGCCCTCTAGTGACTCAGAGCAGCAGATCAGAGTACAACACAAACCAGTGTCGTTTGTATGCACCAAAAGCCCTAATAACAAGAGACCTAACTTCCTAGAAAATATTAGAGTCAAAATCACAAGGAAGTCCGAGCGGCAGTGGTAGCCTAAGGTCCGACAGTGCCGGAGTCTGACAGTGTCGCGCACACGGGCAGCGCCGGGCAAGCAAAAATGCCCAGAACGATCTCAAATTTGACAGACAGTTTGCACGGGGTAAAAGAAGTTCTCTGGTGAAGTATGAACCCGAACAAACAAGGAATCAAATTGCAGATCAGAAATCCTTAGAGTAATGGGGTTTTGTTGGGTTTTTCTCAAAACGAACTCAAAGAGAAGTCAACTCGGATCACGACCAAGAACTGCACTGTGAGGGCGTATGATCCAAAGAGTTTATCTCCACACAATCAATCCCCAATAGCACCACAAGAGAAGGGAAAGGGGGAAATCAAGAACACAAGACTTCAGAAATTCTAGCAAGGGTGCAAAACTGAAATTGAGAAGTGATCAAAACCTGTGGGCCGAATCGGCGACCCTTCCTCAGATTAAACTTGAAGAGCACAAACACAGTCGAAGTATAAAATCGCTGTGGATCCTTGGCTAAGAACTAGAGCCGTCTAGAGATAGGAAAAATGAGTGCTAAAACCCTAAGCCAAAACAAATGGTAGCTAAGTGATGCTGAACTAAACAACCTACCCCTCTATTTATAGAGGGTTATTTACACTTCCTAAACTAGCCCTATTTACATAGAGCCTATCCATTCCACCGGGGTGAAATGGACCAACTCCTAGGTTTTTGATCCGACGGCCACGCGCTCCACACAAAGTTGCTTCACCTTGACGCACCCTTCGCTGTGATGCCACGTGCCGCCATCGGTTCCCTCCGGAACCGTCGCCGCCGAGTTTTGAGGCCTAAACTCAGCAAAACCCGCCATCCGTAGCGCTGGGTGGTTTTGAGGCCCAAACCACCAAACCCGCCGTGAGTACCGCACCGCGTGCGCGTCCTGCACGACCAGACGCGTGTCTCGCCAGTCTTCGACTACGCCGGTAACATGGTCCACTCCACGTCCTCGCGCTAGTGCATGTCCTAGGTGTCAGCCACCACGGCTAGTCACCCGGTTGTTCCTGTCCGTCGTCAGTCAAGACCCACCACTTGCCCTTCACCGCTCCCGGCCTATCAGCACGAGCCGGCATGACCTTCACCTCAATCGTCGACCACCGTCTCCGTGCTCCACACCTGCACATCACAAGCCGACCGACATGGTTGCACAAGCATAATCTCACACTCTGGTCAATCCACTGACTACTCCAGAGTCCTACTCGTTGACAATTACTCATCATCAACTCGAACCACAAGGGACAAGTCAACCTTGTGTTCGCAAGTTCAACTCAAAAGATTAATCTATTAGGAGAAGGAAGGCAATCCACTTCAACAGCTCCACTCACCTGCAGACAGAGAGAACACAAACATGAAAATAAAGGAGGTGAAGGCACTAATGAAACCTATGTTAGGATTCGAACTTGAGACCTCTGGCTCTGATACCATATTAGAGTGGACGTACTAACCAGTTCAACCCAGAAGTTTAAGCTGTTAGGAGAAAGTAGGCAATCCACTTATACACTTCAACAGTCTGGTATCAGATTGCTTTGGTTTCAATTGAATCCTATGGCTTTTGCTGCCAAAGACTTCCGTGCCCTAATTGATGGGCGTCGTCACATCTCCGAGGAACTCCATTGTGTCTCCACAAGACTAGATTGTGTCTTCCGCCTCCTTGATCGGATCAATGTGACGGAGGAATGTGAACGCCTGGCAGCAGTACGCCTACAGGCAGCAGCACATGGACTGCTGGCATGCCAACCGGTACAAACTCTCCATAGGGAGAACCGACCGACTGTTGGCTCTATAGTCATTAGTAATCACGTGTTTATCATCGAAGCAGGCAGTGGTGCGCCTGCAAGCAGCAGGGCAATGTTTCCTTGTCTGATGAATGGTGCGGAAAATGCGTGTGCTGCTCAGCCCCCCGCTGCTGCAAATCACACCCTACATGTTCGACCACCCGGGCTCACCTATACTCCTATCGATCCAATTGAAGTAGAGGTCCGAGTATGGTGCCTCCCGACGCGAAGGATGATCAGCGCAATGCAGCAGCAAGCACCAACGTCGGCGTCTGTCTCATTTGTTCTGGCAGCCGCCCTTGGTGCGACAGGCCCAACATACAGTTGGCTGGTACATCCTCCACTTTTCATCCCACATGAAGCCAACAGTTGGGCTCTTTCCATGGGATACAAGAGGGCATAGTTGCAGTCCAAATTTATTTCTTTAGTTTTAAAGAACAAACTATGTTGCCCTGATACGGTGATACGGATACGCGATACGCCAATACCTTGATACACTATTTCTCAAAAAACACTGGTACGACGATACACTATATATTATAAATATAATTAAATATTCAACTATTTTGACTAAAGTAAACATCTACTTCCTCTTCCAAAATATATCTGAACTCAAATCAATGAATCCATCATGCCAGAAACATGTGTAATGATACGCTACACCAACACATTCGCAGATATCCACCAGTTCACAACTAGTACACAGATAATAAAGTTCAGGCCATTGTTGGAGCGAAGGCAAAGACGCCACCCTTCGCTCGAGGCCTTCGCTGCAGCCGCTGGTCCGCCGGAGGCAAAGCGGGCAGGGACACCCTTCGCAGGACTCGGCGCTTTGACGAAGGCCTGCGGCGACGACCTCACACGGCGCGGCCTCGTTCAGCCCCAAGGCCCACGTGTGATCCGGCCCATTGTAACGGGCCCCGCGTGGCCGCCTCTGTATTACGGGCCTGACTTGTAAAGGCAAACTTGTAATTACAGCTTGTAACCCTGCTTTATGGGAATATTCCGGGGATAAACTAGGCGTCTGAGGGCACATGCGTCCTTAACACAAGACGCTGGGCACTCAGACACCTATAAATACCCCCGCACAGTGCCCGTGAGAGGCTAGATCAACAGAGCTATTGCCCCCGTGCACGTAACCCTGTTGTCGCCATTGTTCACCCCCGTTGGCCCACTTGCAGCAGAGAGCAAGTTCCAACATTTGGCGCCCACCGTTCGTGCTACGACAAAACCACCCGCGATGGCACCCAAGAGAGCTAACCCCAAGGCTGACGAGGCTGCGAAGGCAGCACTGCTGGCCGCAAGAAAGGGCAAGGCCCTCGCCCTCACCCAATCCACCCACCAAGAGCCCATTGAGGACAATGTTCCCCACACCGGCGAAGACGACACCTTCCGCACCTGCGGAACCGAAGGACAGTCGCAGCCGCCCCCAGGCTTCGCCCCACTGGAAGGCGCCGACCTCACCGAGGATGGTGAGGCCCTCGGCGTCTCAACAGAAGAACAGCTGCAGCTGCGCGCCCTGCGCCTCAGGAACCGCAATCTCCAGAGGCAGAAAGAGATACTGGAGGCCAAGCGCCAACGTGTTTCCGCATTAGCCAAAGTGCGGCAAATGATACGCGACGAGGAGCAGAAAGCCCAAGACCTCGAGCGCGAGATCGCGCTGATGCAGCGCGAAGGCCACCTCGGTTTGCAGCAAGAACCACCCCTCCAACAACGCGCTCAGCCGGAGGACATGCGCGAAGGCTACCTCGGCCGACAGCACGGCCAACCCCTGCAGCACCGGGCGCAGCCGGAGAACCCGCGTTTCCCCCAGCATGACTACGCCCCCCAGCACGGCGCGCCATTCCAAGGGATCAACTACCTCGACGAGCGAAGTCCCCTGGCGCCACACCTGCAAGTGACGCCTTGGCCAGCCAACTTTCGAGTGGGGGCATACCCCAAGTACAACGGCAGCACCGATCCGGCGCAATACATCATGAGTTACCAAGTCGCCGTTGCATCAGCCGGAGGGGACGACGCCACAATGGCAAAGTCTTTCATCATCGCCCTAGAGGGCCCAGCACTCACCTGGTTCACCAGATTGCCCCCGCTGTCCATTGATTCGTGGCGAAGTCTCAGGGACAAGTTCCTCCTCAACTTCCAAGGGTACCGTCCAGACACCGACGCTTTGGCCGAGCTCTCGCTTTGCAAACAGCTGGAAAAGGAGACTCTGCGGGAGTATTACCGCAAGTTCTTAACACTCAAGTCACAGCTGCCCTCTGTCGACGATCAGATCGCTATCCACTACGCCATCAATGGCCTTCGGGCCGGCGTCCTCTACAGCCATTGTATCAGGGATCCACCCAAGAGCTTGCAGGAGCTATATCAGCTCTTCGAAAAATATGCCAAATCCGAAGAGCTCCACCAGCGCAAGGTCGAGTCGCAACGGAAACCCAACAGTCAGACTCCGCAGTCCAGCCGCACGTGGACAAGGACTTCGCAGCCAGACTCCAGTCGAGACAGCCGCAGTCAGCAGCAAGTCCACAACATCGTCAACCAACAGCCTGCTGCTGACCCCCCTCGCCGCCAGGAATATCCCCCCAAGGCCGCGGAAATGGAACGCGCGGCAGGGGTCGAGGGCGGGCGCAGCAGCCGCCGCGCCGGTTCTATTGCCTTTTCCACGGCGAAGACTGCGCCCACCAGACCAAAGACTGCCCCGAGACGAAGGCCACCAGAGATAGAATGGCGAGGGCGCAGCCGGCCGACAATCCCAGAATTGTCGCGCATAACTACCAGCCACCCCCTCCACCATACGTCCACGCCCCCGCTCCGCATCCACCGCACCACGCTTACCAACATCATCAGGAAGTACAAATCGTACCTCCTCCACCCCCACCACCACACCAGCAACACCAAAACATTCCCCATCCCCCAAAGCAAGAAGACTTCGCCGATCAACCTTATCGCGGAGTCATTCACATGATAACAGGGGGGTCAAGCACCGACTTCGACACCAAGCGGCAGAAGCGGGACCACTACCGCAGCATCAACCATGTCGCCGTCACTGGCCCAGTCGTGCAGACGAAGTGGTCCCACATACCGCTAACCTTCGACGCGCGAGACGTCGACCTGCGCAGCGCCCCCCACATCGACGCAATGGTCATCAACTGCAGCGTGGCAGGTTGGGACTTACACAAAGTCCTTGTCGACAACGGCAGTCAGGCGGACATCATCTTCCTCCACGCCTTCGACCGCATGGGTATAAGCCACAGCTTGCTGAAGCCTTCGGACAACCCGTTGTATGGTTTCGGCGGCAAGGGCACCTTTCCAGTTGGCAAGATAGAGTTGCCCCTCTCCTTCGGTGTAGCACCCAATGCCCGAAGTGAGCAAATAACCTTCGACATTGTCGACATGGTATATCCATACAACGCCATCATGGGCCGAGGCTCCATCAACAAATTCGAAGCCGCCATCCACGGGTTGTACCTATGTATGAAGATACCAGGCCCGCTGGGCGCCATCACAATCTACGGCAACCAGCAGACGGCGCGCAACATAGAGCGGGACTTCGTGCCCGGTCAGAGAAATGTACACTGTCTCACGACCCAGCGCGAAGTCCCTGCGCCGGCTAGCCCAACCGACAAGCAGCACGACAAGGCACAGTTGCAGTGCCAAGACGGGACCAAGACTGTCCCCCTCGATCAGGCCACGCCCAAGCAGACTGTAACTATCAGCGAAGACCTCACGTCACTTGAAGAAGAGAAACTTCTCTGCTGCCTGGCCAAGAATAAAGATGTCTTCGCCTGGTCTGCCCTCGATCTGGTCGGAGTCAGCCGAGCCATAATCGAACACAGCCTGGGGATTGACCCTTCGGTGCGACCCAAAAAGCAGAAGCTTCGCAAGATGTCAGATGAAAAGACAGAAGCCGCCAAGGCGGAGGTGCATCGCCTCCTGGAGGCTAAATTCATCGAGCCGGTGGCTTACCCCACGTGGCTCTCCAATGTTGTGATGATGCAGAAGAAAAGCGGAAAATGGCGCATGTGCATAGACTTCACCAGTCTCAATAAGTCCTGCCCAAAGGACAATTTCCCATTGCCACGGATCGACAAAATAGTCGATAGCGCGGCCGGATGCGAGGTCATGTCCCTCCTCGACTGCTTCTCCGGCTATCACCAGATATACATGAAGGAGGAAGACAAGGCCAGCACCAGCTTTATAACACCCTTCGGCACTTATTGCTTTGTCAGAATGCCGGAGGGTCTCAAGAATGCCGGGTCCACCTTCTCCAGACTCACCAAAACGGTGCTCGAAGGGCAGGTCGGCAGAAACGTATTCACATATGTGGACGACATCGTCGTCGCCAGCAAAAATAAGGAGGACCACCTCGCCGACCTGGCGGAAACATTCGCGAGCATGCGAGATGCACGACTCCGCCTAAACCCGGAAAAGTGCGTTTTCGGTGTCCGCCAGGGCAAGATATTGGGCTACCTGGTGTCCCGCCGAGGCATCGAGGCCAACCCAACCAAGATCCAGGCCATCGTCGATATGTCGCCTCCGCAGTCCGCCAGGGACGTCCAGCGCCTGACAGGCAGGATGGCCGCCCTCAATAGATTCATCTCCAGGTCCGCCGAGCGAAGTCTCCCCTTCCTCAAAACCCTCCGCGGCGCGAAGGACTTCGCTTGGGGACCGGAGCAAGCAGCGGCCTTCGCCTCATTAAAACAGTACCTGGCGGAGCTGGCCATCCTCACAAGCCCAGACTCCTCGCTCCCCTTATTGCTCTATGTCGCGGCTTCGCCGCACGCGGTCAGCGCGGCACTAGTGCAGGAGCAGACAGTCGAAGGCGCAGTCAGACAGTGCCCTGTTTATTATGTCTCCGAAGTCCTGACACCATCCAAATGCAACATGACAGAGCTGGAGAAGATTGCTTACGCAGTTGTTATGTCCTCGCGCAAGCTGCGCCATTATTTTGAAGCATTCAAGGTCCGAGTCACCTCGGACAGGGGACTCGGCGAACTATTCAGGAACCCGGAGGCATCAGTGAGAATCGCCAAGTGGGCAGCCGAGCTCTCCGGCTACCACATCAGCTTCGAGCCCAGGACAGCCATCAAATCGCAAGTCCTGGCAGACTTCGTCGTCGACTGGACTGGGCCAGTAACACAGCCGGACCCATCCACAGAAAAGGTCTGGACTATCCATTGCGACGGTGCATGGTGTCATGCGGGGGCAGGCGTCGCTGCAGTCATCACCTCACCAGCCGGAGTCAAACACAGATATGCAGCACGCCTCAGCTTCGCTCTGGAATCCGACAAATGTACAAACAACATAGCAGAGTATGAAGCAGTCATCCTCGGCCTCCGCAAGCTAAGGGCCCTCGGAGTCACCACCTGTATCATCAAAACAGACTCCAAGATAGTCGCCGGTCAGGTCGAAAAAGACTATGCAGCAAAAGACCCCGCGCTCATGCAATACCTCGCGGCTATCCGAAGTCTCGAGAGGCAGTTCAAGGGATTCACCCTACAGCATGTGGACAGGGCCAAGAATGAGGAGGCCGATGCATTAGCCAAGGCCGCCGCCAGGGGCGAGCCCCTGCCCTCCGACGTATTCTTTCACACCATCGGCACGCCAGCCGTCCGGAGCCCCGAAGGGCTCCAAATAACAAATGATAGCGAGGGCCACCGTATAGTCCACCTAATCATGACCGAAGACTGGCGGGCCCCAATAACCCTGTTTCTACAGGGATACTATCACCCAACCGACGTCAGTGAGGCGAAGCGCCTCGAGCATCGGAGCCGGGACTTCGCGCTAATCGAGGGCCAATTATACAAGAAGGGGGTCAGTCAGCCAATGCTTAAATGCGTCACCGAAACCGAAGGCATCCAAATCTTGCGCGAGGTCCACAGTGGAACTTGCGGCTCGCACGCGGGGCCAAGGGCCCTGGCTGCTAAGGTGATCCGACAAGGGTTTTACTGGCCTGCAATGATCTGCGCCGCAAATCGAGTCGCAAGGTCCTGCGAAGCCTGCCAGAAGTTCTCTCCTCGGTCAGGCAACCCCTCGCAATACACAAAGCTGGTCGCCCATACATGGCCTCTTCAGCGCTGGGGCCTGGACATCGTCGGGCCCTTGCCCACCGCTCAGGGGAACCTCAAGTTCGCCTTCGTAGCCGTCGAATACTTCACCAAGTGGATTGAAGCGAGGGCTGTGTCCACAATCACATCAAAGACTGCCCAAAAATTCTTTTGGCAGAACATTGTTTGCCGCTTCGGAGTACCGTCCGAGCTAACAGTTGACAACGGCAAGCAGTTTGACAATCAAGATTTCAAGGATTTCTGTTTTTCCATTGGCACCAAGCTTGCCTTCGCTTCAGTCTATCATCCGCAGTCCAACGGAGTCGTGGAGCGTGCCAATGGGAAAATCTTCACAGCCATCAAGAAGATGCTCCTCGACGAGAAAAAGGGCAGATGGACCGACTTGCTACCGGAGGCAGTCTGGGCGCTGAACACAACCGAGTGCAGGGCGACCGGGTTCACTCCTTTCCGCCTTCTATACGGATCAGAGGCAATGACCCCGCAAGAAATAAAACACGGGTCTCCGCGCACAGCTCCGTCAGCCACCCCTGACGTGGATGAGCCAACCTCCAAAGACCTCATTGACGGAGACCGGGTCTTCGCCCTGCAGGCCTTAAACAAATACCAAGCCCAGACCAAAGCATGGCGCGACCGCGCAGTCATCCCAAAGGAGTTCAGCGCGGGGGACCTCGTACTCATCCGAACAGCTCGGACGGAGTCCAAGGGCAAGCTGGAGCCCAAGTGGGAGGGCCCCTTCATAGTCAAGACAAAAGCTTCCCCCAGTGCTTACAGGCTCGCAACGCCAGATGGCGAGGACCTGGAGCACTCCTGGAACATTGACAACCTTCGTAAATTTTTTGTTTAATTCCTAGGGCTGAGTTCGCCCTTGTAATTCACCGCAAACAATCTTGTACCGGCCCGCACTCTTTTCCTCCCGGGGGGTGAGGTTTTTAACGAGGCGAAGCCATGTAATATATGTGAGAAAAATCCCCCGCAAAAGCATGTGTCGAAAAAAGACCGCGACAACGGTCTTCGGCATTCGACCAATTCGAAGTCACCGCGAGGCTAAGCGCTAGCCACCCTCGCGTGCGACCAATCCGCGCAGAAGTCGCCTAAGGGTGCAGCCGGACTTAGCACAACAAGTGCGCAAAAATCAAAGTCTATCGCGAAGACTATCCGCGCAGAAGTCGCCTAAGGGTGCAGCCGGACTTAGCACAACAAGTGCGCAAAAATCAAAGTCTATCGCGAAGACTATCCGCGCAGAAGTCGCCTAAGGGTGCAGCCGGACTTAGCACAACAAGTGCGCAAAAATCAAAGTCTATCGCGAAGACTATCCGCGCAGAAGTCGCCTAAGGGTGCAGCCGGACTTAGCACAACAAGTGCGCAAAAATCAAAGTCTATCGCGAAGACTATCCGCGCAGAAGTCGCCTAAGGGTGCAGCCGGACTTAGCACAACAAGTGCGCAAAAATCAAAGTCTATCGCGAAGACTATCCGCGCAGAAGTCGCCTAAGGGTGCAGCCGGACTTAGCACAACAAGTGCGCAAGAATCGAAGTCTATCGCGAAGACTAACCGCGCAGAAGTCGCCCAAGGGTGCAGCCGGACTTAGCTCCACAAGTGCGCAAAAATCAAAGTCTATCGCGAAGGCTTTTCGCGCAGAAGTCGCCTAAAAGGCGCAGCCGGAGCCTACCGCAAAAACCGCCCAAGGGCGCAGCCGACCCAGTATGGCAAAAGCAGAAGCGACAGCAAGACCAATTATAATCACACTGGCACAGCACAATCAATCACACCAGTCAAAGTACACAGCGCCCTCGCAGGCACAAGCACGCGAGGGCACACTACTCCATTTTACAAACCCTTGCACATACACAAGCGAGGGCACCACGCCCTACATCGGCTCAACCTTAGGAATAATCCCCATCTCTCTATAATTAAATAACATTATCCTAAGCTCCTCACCAGCAAAAAGGCTTCGCAGCTCCCCTTCCCCCACACCCGAGACGGCCGGCAAAGACAGCAGCTCCTGCCGACCAACCCTACTAACGCGAAGCCGAGCCCCTTCCTCCGCACTAATCCTACGCTTCGCAACCGCCCTTCGTCGTCGGTGCCCGGTGCTAGGACCGGGCACGCCTGGCGCGTCCGCAGCATGTAGCGCAGCCTCCGCCGCAGCCTCGTCCAGGGCCGCAAAATAGTCCAAGTCCTCCTCCGACGACTCCTCGGTCCATTCAGCCGAGCTCCCAGAGTCAGTAAAATCAAAAAACTCAGAAACAGACCCACCACATTCATTTCCACCTTCCGCGGTCGAAGCCGCCAAAAAACCAGTAGTAGCGGTTGCGTGCGCAGGCCCAAAATCTTGAACCTGCGCAGCAACCAAAATTCAGTACATCATCCAAAAATCCCTCAACCCTAAACACCACCTACGCCACCTGCGAAGGCCCTGCCGCTGCGGGAGCCTCCGCCGCCGCCTCCGCCGTTGTCTCCGCTGGATCTTCAGCGCCCGGCACAGCAGCTGCGGGGGCATCAGACGCGCCTTCGGCCACCCTTGGGAGTAGGCCTTCGCCGGCCGCAGCAGGTACAAGGGCGCCTGGTGCATCTTCCGCGGTCACCGGGGCGACTCCAGTGGCGGCCTCCGCAGGGGTGGTCTCCGGCTCAGGCGGCGCGCTGTTCAGCGCCCCAAAATCGTCCACCCGCTCGCCGCGCTCCGCCTAAGACAAAACGTACAAAAATTCAGCAAACACACGCACAAACCGCATCCAGCAAGCACCGAGTAAACGACAACGTTACCTGAGCCCTTGCAGCCTCGGCCCGCGC
This sequence comes from Zea mays, assembly GCF_902167145.1. NCBI lineage: Eukaryota > Viridiplantae > Streptophyta > Magnoliopsida > Poales > Poaceae > Zea > Zea mays. Next base: position 108,398,303 of record NC_050105.1, on the reverse strand, counting down.
CCGGACCACCTCTCGACCGTATGAACCCCACATCCGGTCATAGAGGGCCCCGCCGGACTCCTTCACCACGGGGTCTTCGACCTCAAAGATATCTCGCCCAAAATCTTCATCCACCTGGTCGAGGGCCTCAAAGTGCCGGCAGCCTTCGCGAGAGAGCGCGTTCATCGCTGCCTCGCAGGTGACCAGGGAGGTGAACGACATCAACCCCGCCAAGACAGTGGGGAGCTCCTGCAGTTCCTCCTGCACCCACTCCAGACAGCGAAGTCCGGCCTCTCGCTCCGGCACCTCGAAGTCGCTCGTCCGCACACCCAGCTCGCGATATGAAGTCATGAGCTGCGTGCGCGTCCGTTCGGCCTCCGCTCGCGCCGCGGCCTCGGCCCCCTCCGCGCGGCTCTCGAAGGCAGCAAGCCGCCGCTGCAGCTCCCCGGCGAGCTCCTTGGCGACATTGCCCTCCGCCCGCGCCAGCCTGGCCTCCGCCTGCGCAGACTGCTCCTTGGCGATGGCTTCGTTGGCCTCCCTTCTCTCCTCCATCAGCTGGCGCCGGAGGTCTGCCTTCTCCTTCTCAAGGGCGGCCACCTTCTCCGCCAGCTTGCGGCACTTGCTGTCGGAGGCCGACTTCTCACGGACAGCGTCCGCGTGTTGCGTCCGAAGTCTCTCGACCTCGGCAGACAACGTCGCCGTAAGGGCCCCCGACGCAGTACGGCTGGTGAAGTCAGCCACCTGCAGAACACACATAAGGCCCGTGTTAAAAAAAAAAAAAGCTCGGCAGACCTGACTCAGCGCCTCCATTGCTCCTTTCAGCCGGCGGGTCGCCGCGTCCGCCTCGTCTCTGACCAACGCGAGGGCAGTCACCTCGCCTCCAGCGCCAAGGGTCTCTACCCCCGCCTTCGGCGCTGGCGCAGCCGTCGCGACCGCCGCGCCAGGCACAACTAGAGCGAGCGGGCCCTCGTCCAACCCTGCAACGCATCAACAGATTAAAAAAAAAAATGTGTATACATATAGACTCACCCCCAAGATAATCCTCCACATCAATCTCAGTGCCAAAGTCGGCAACGCGTTCGCCGGGCGGCGGTAGCGATCGGGCCGCCTTCGCAGCCTCCGCCACTCCGCTGGCGGACGGCACCACCTTCGACAGCTTGGGGCCTCCGGCGCCCACCGTCGCCTCCGGCGCCTTGCCAGGCGCGGAGGCACCCGCCTTCGCCGGCAATGGCGGCTTGCCTCCGCCGGAGGCCTCAGCCTTCGATGCTCCCCGCTGCCTTTTCGGCCGGGCTTCATGAACCCTCACGGTCGCCTGGCGTTTCCGCGCCGCCGCTTGGCGATCCTTGTCCATCACTGCCCACACAACATGACCGATATTTCGCCCATAAGGAAAAACTTTCCACCGACGAGCCATACGAGATGTAAAACAGTCCTCTTCATCCCAGGGGATAGGAATGTTTTTAGGCCAGCAACCCCCGGTAACCCTCAGCATCCGAGCCGAAGACTCCCGGAGCTCGGGCGAAGACATCCTCTCCCCCGGGGCCGCACACGTCCTCATTAACTCTCTAGCGAAACTATCAGACACCCCAAGCCCTCCCATCGCAGTACCTAATTTTCTCTTTTTCGAAGAAGTGGCGGCCGCCAGCGCAGGGTCGCCTCCGGCCTCCACCGCCGGTTTCTTCCCGCGGCGGTCTGCTTCGTCCTGACCAGGGTAGCCGTCGTACGGCAGTTGATTTAATTCAAAGACCCTGTTCAAGCGATCGTTTGACCCACGGATATCAAAACTGCGCTGGCCTTCCGTCTTCGGCACGTAGCGCCCCACGAGTCGCACCGCCAAGTCTTCTGCATCACGCACGAAGGCGGCCGGGTCACGGTTCCGCAAACTCAGTGCGAAGGCAGGACTTCGCACCTCCCTTCCTCCGTGAAAGGGCATCTGGCGAGGGCATACTTCGCCCAGCGCCCAGCCGTGCGCCAAGGGCCAGACCCCGTACGCCGCAAACTCTTCAACCAAATCACGCCCGCTGCTCTGACCGGCGGCGTACCGAAGGGCCCCTTCGTCTGTATCCTCTTCTGCCACTTCGAAAGGCGGATACGCAGAGTAATAGTGAGAACACATTTCGGACACGGGGAGCCCTTGATGGCCTTCGACAGTAGCCTCAGCAACATAAAACCAAAACTCATTCCAACTGCCCCACTTATTGCGGGCGCACGGGACCAACTCCACTACTGGCATCGTGGTCTTGCCGGTCTTCGGCGTGAAAGTGCACGACCCGAACTGCGCAACTCCGCCCTCAACCACCCTTTTCTGCCAATGCAAGCAATAATTCTTCGCGAAAACTTCAACCGACGGCTGCCCGCCGTACGAAGTCGTCGCCCAGACATACTTCGCCAGCGCCACTATGGCGTTCGGCGTAAGCTGATGTATTTGAACACTGAATCTGCGCAGGACTTCGCTGACAAACCGGTGCGCAGGCAGGCGGAGTCCGGCGGCGAAGAACGCCTCGAAAACAACCAACTCGCCCTCCGGCTCGGGGACTTCCTCCGTCCCCGGAGCACGAGCGACTCCGCCGCCAAAGTAGCCCAACCGCTGCATATCTTCAATACGGCCTGACGTCATCCGTGACACACCGAATTCAACAGAGTCGCCGGCGCGCAACTCTTCCACCATCGCGTTACTCAACGTCTCCTCAGACGAGGCGGCGGCCGGCGGCGTGGCGGTGGCGGAAGAAGAAGAGGATGGCATGGCTACGTACCGTCGGCGGCGGCGGGCGGTTTGCTTCACTCGAGCCAGAACGACGGCGAGCAAAGGGAGCAGCGGAGGAAAAGGAGCAGCAAGACGGCGGGCGGCTAGGGTTTTACGGAGCGCGGAAAGCAGAATTCAAACAGCGCCGCCCCCGCCCCCTTTTATAGGCAGGGCGCGGCTCCTCGGGAAACCCACAACCCGACAGGCCGCGACGCTTCGGGAAACCCGCAATCCAACAGTACGCCGTCCATCAACGGTCACATCAAAAACCCCCGCGGAACCACTTCGAGCGAGGGCAGCGTCTCCGCCATCTAGCGACGTCTTCGGCACCAGGTGACTTTGTCGAACTGGTCCCTCGGAGGGCAAATGTTGGAGCGAAGGCAAAGACGCCACCCTTCGCTCGAGGCCTTCGCTGCAGCCGTTGGTCCGCCGGAGGCAAAGCGGGCAGGGACACCCTTCGCAGGACTCGGCGCTTTGACGAAGGCCTGCGGCGACGACCTCACACGGCGCGGCCTCGTTCAGCCCCAAGGCCCACGTGTGATCCGGCCCATTGTAACGGGCCCCGCGTGGCCGCCTCTGTATTACGGGCCTGACTTATAAAGGCAAACTTGTAATTACAGCTTGTAACCCTGCTTTATGGGAATATTCCGGGGATAAACTAGGCGTCTGAGGGCACATGCGTCCTTAACACAAGACGCTGGGCACTCAGACACCTATAAATACCCCCGCACAGTGCCCGTGAGAGGCTAGATCAACAGAGCTATTGCCCCCGTGCACGTAACCCTGTTGTCGCCATTGTTCACCCCCGTTGGCCCACTTGCAGCAGAGAGCAAGTTCCAACAGCCATCAAGCCATCAAACCTAGGAACTTCAGTCTTCAAGTTCTAACAGACCACAGGCCAGACAACAACTAGATTTCATTCTGCATCTTCGGCCAAACCTAATGCCCCAAGATCTTCAAACAATCTTTCTTCAAGTTCTGGCTCATCAAGTGACAGACCAGCTTGCTCAAGAAAATCAGCACCACCCTCAAAATAAGCTTCGAAAGTGTCAACTCCAACGTATCCCGCATGTATCGGAGAGGCGTCCTAGGAGTATCCGTCTTTTGTTATTTATTTAAATCCGCAGCAATATCTGATACGTCTCAGATACGTATCTAGAAGTATTCGTATCTGATACGGTATCCGACACCGACACATGTGTTTTGTGAAGTATCCGCACATCATAGATTACAAAGGTAAGTCGAGATGTAAAAAGCTTAAACCTAGGTCGCGTCAAGTAGGTCTGCGACACCTCGTGGGCAAGTTGCTCTGAAAAGGGGGAGAAGTGTTATGGGTGTTGGGCCCAGGATGACCCAACCTTGGTTGGCGCCCTTGCTAAGGAAGGAAAAATGATTAGGAAAGAGATTAGATTAGATCAAGAGATTGGATTTGGGTCAATTAGAGATAGGATTGGATATGATTTGTCATGATTTAATTGGTCCTTTCTTAGGTGGACTGGAGTCCTCTCTATATAATGGGAGGTGATGTCCCAAGAAAAAGGAATGACCGAAGAAAGAACAAATATTCCGATTCCCCAAATACTCTAGTCTCCCTTCACGTAGACATTGCCCAACCATCTTCCTCTTGGCAAGGGTTATCCCCCCAATGATCTAAGGATCATAACACAAAAAACAATTTAATAACATATAGGTAATATGGATCTTGATTTACTGAATCAATTGTATGGAGTATGACTTTGAAGTCGGATTATATATTATTGCCATGGTTCAACTGGTATGATCAATGGAATTTTAGAAATGAAGCAATCAATGCTAGGGGTACCATCAATCTCTGCCACGTCAGGTTGGCATGCAATTTGGCTTCTTGTGTAGCTCAGCCTAGCAATTTGGGTGCCTGGAATGGCCACAATTTTGTGAAGATAATATCTATCCATGCCAAATTTGTTTTGGCCTGGTCCACGTCTACCCTTCAACCAAATGATGACCTAAATTGTTTGGCATGGTCTGCTAGGGCCAAAAACAAAGCATGACCTTTTTTTCACGAACGCAAAGGAGAACTACCATTATTATATTAAGAAGAAAATAGGTAATACAAGGTACAAAGTGGACCAAAACAAGGGCGAGCTCACGGTGGCCAAAAACAAAAAATACACAGGCATCCATTAGGAACACAAGGACAAAATAGCCACTAAGCTAGATATCCAGGAAGGGAGCAGTTAGGAGTGAAATGCCCTTAGCTCCAGCTATCTTCCAAAGTCTTCTCTCCTCTCTAGCTTGGATCAAAACATCAACAATATTGGGAGACTCTGCATAAAAAACACAATCATTTCTATGCTTCCAAAGCACCCAAGCTCCAAGGATGATAAGCGAGTTGAGTCCTTTTCTAACTTGACCCACAGCAGCCTCATCAGCAACTCCACCATGAGAAGAATGAAACTTCATTCAGATTGGCGGACATCTTGAAGCCCCATTTGTCACAACCACCAGTACCAAAATTCTCTAGCAAAGATGCAAGAGATCAAGAGATGATCAATGGTCTCCACTTCCTGGTCACAAATGGGCACTTCTCTAGATGGTCCATAACTTGCTTGGCTAAGCAATCAACAATCCAACATCTCTTATGAGCCACCAACCACATAAAAAATCCACATTTCGATGGCGTCCATGATTTCTAGATGTGCTTAAAGGGCTTGAATAGGACCGAACCGATGAACATCCCCTCATAGACCGCCTTGGTTGAGAACTTCCCATTAGAAGCCAATCTAAAAATATGAGAAATGTGGCTGCAGCTCCACCGACTTGAGAATATCCCAAAGAGTACAAAAATACATGAGGACCCCAACAACGACGGCACCCTGAATGTCCGACACCCAGGGGCGGATCTAGAATTTTTCCTTGACCTAGGCCAAACCTGTTGAATTTCATTCTCTTTCTTTCATCTTAGCCATTTGATACTAGATTTTTTTTCGAAAACGCAGGAGAGCTGCGTATCATTATATTAAGAGGAAAAAGGCGAGGATAGGAAACCTCATACAAGCCAAACAAACCCACACACTGTCACACCCGGGTTTTAGGGGCACCAAGACCTAGGGATGTTCCTAAAACATCCGAATTGTATCACAAATCTAATATTTTAGCATAGATATACATAGAATTTAAAGTTAATTTTCAGCAATGTTATTAAGAATATTATGAAGTATTTAAATAAATTTTTGTATAATTTTTTATGTACATTTTTTTCTCCCTACAACAAAAAGGTGAAAAAACATCCGAATCCGTATTCGGATAGACATCCGAATTTTATATGAATTATTTAAAAAGATATAGAATGAATTTAATGTTTATTTTTTGTGAATATTAATAGTCTCAATGCTAAAAACAAGAATATAAATTTACATAGCAAATTCTATATGTTAGTTGTTCACAATCGAAGAAAGAAGACCAAAAAAATGACATCCGAATAAATATCCGGATCAATCCCTACCAAGACCCGGGCGCGAACATAATCACCAGGTGTGCTGGTGTAAGTAGAGGGACTCTAACTCTCATCAAGAGGATGACACTATGAATTGGGGCAATTTTTCTGTTTATTTCCTCAAACACTACACAATGCCATACCCATCTAAGGGTTGGAGACCCATATTTATAGCCCTAGAGGCTGCACTACCACACCTTCTCACACACACTACACAGCAGGATTGTCCTCTAGATGCTAAAGAGACTACAGAGGACAGTCAAAAGCGACTGCTGTCCTCTAGATGCTAAAGCGACTACAGAGGATAGTCAAAAAGCGACTGCTGTCCTCTAGATGCTAAAGAGACTACAGAGGACAATCAAGCTGTCCTCTAGATGCTAAAGGACTACAGAGGACAGTCAAAAGCGACTGTTGTCCTCTAGATGCTCAAGACTTATTCCATCATTCTCCCCCTAAGTCTTGGGCGTCGTCTTGTGAGAAAGTTGGGCCATCCCGGACCTAGAGCAAAGCTCAACAAACTTGATCTTCCCAAGGGGCTTGGTGAGCAGGTCTGCAAGCTGATCCTTGGTGTTGATGTAACGCGCCTTGATGCTCCCTTCTGTCAAGCAGTCTCGGATGAAGTGGTATCTCAGCCGGATGTGCTTGCTCCGTTCATGGAACACAGGGTTCTTGGCCAATGCCAGAGTGGACTGGCTGTCCACCCTGAGTTCCACCGCTCCAGTGTCTCTCCCGAGGAGATCACCGAGCAGTCGAGCCAGCCAGAGCGCCTGAGTCGAAGCAGTGGACGCCGCTATGTACTCGGCCTCGCAGCTAGACATGGCCACCACCTGCTGCTTGACCGACTGCCAGCTAATGAGGCACTTGCCGAGGAAGAAAAGGATCCCGCTTGTGCTCTTGCTAGTGTCGATGTCGCCGGCGTGGTCGCTGTCGCTGTACCCGATAAGGTGTGCCTCCCCAGGGCACCTCGGGTAGTAGAGACCGTGGTCGAGAGTCCCCGCAACATAGCGGATGATCCTCTTCACAGCCTGCTCATGCTCCGTCGTCGGTCGCTGCAAGAACCGACTAACGTAGCCGACGGAGTATGCCAAGTCAGGCCGTGTGTGGACGAGGTAGCGAAGGCTCCCCACAAGACGCTGATACTGAGTAGCATCCACCTCTGTCGTGCTGTCGCGACTCGCGACTCAGCTTCAGCCTCTCCTCCATCGGAGTGAGAGCTGGGTTGCAGTCGGTGAGCCCAGCCAGCTCAACAATGCGCCTGGCATAGGCGGTCTGGCGAAGTGTGATCCCGGAGTCTCCCTGGTGCACCTCAATCCCCAGGTAGAAGGAGAGATGCCCCAGGTCACTCATTTGGAAGGTGGCCTTCATCTCTTCCTTGAACGCTGCCACCTCTGCATCCTTGGCGCCGGTGATCACCAAGTCGTCGACGTAGACACCCACCAGCAGGGCATTATCTCCATTGCCCCGCCGATAGATGGCCGCCTCGTGCGGGCTTGGCATGAAGCCCATCCTCTTGAGCGTGGAATCCAGCTTGGCATTCCACGCCCTTGGTGCCTGTCGCAAGCCGTAGAGAGCCTTGCGCAGGCGCAACACCTTGCCCTCCTTGCCAGGGATCGCAAAACCTGGCGGCTGGTGTACATAGACCTCCTCCTTTAAGTCGCCGTTAAGAAACGCCGACTTGACATCCATGTGATGAACATGCCAGCCCTTCAGGGCTGCCAGCGCAAGGAGGAGTCGCACGGATTCCATCCATGCTACAGGGGCGAAGGCATCGTCGAAGTCGATCCCCTCCTGCTGCAAGAAACCGCGTGCCACCAAGCGAGCCTTATGCTTGACGATGGCGCCGGCTTCATCCCTCTTCAGTTTGAACACCCACTTAAGGGCTTGTTCGGTTATTTTCAATCCATATGGATTGAAGGGGATTGATACAGATTGAGGGGGATTTTGACTTACTAGGGATTGAAACCCCCCTAATCCCCCTCAATCCATATGGATTGGGGTATAACCGAACAAGCCCTAAGGGTGATCGCGCGATGACCATGAGGGAGATCAACGAGCTCCCAAGTGCGGTTCGTCTCAACCGTGTCCATCTCCGACTGCATCGCGGCACGCCAAGCCGCATGTTTCTCGGCCTCCGCGAAAGACCGAGGCTCACCATCGTCGCATGCAAGATGCAACTCTCCTGCCAGAATGCGAGACGCAGGGCCCGGCACCGACGGGTCGATGAGAAGGCCCTCCACCCTTCGATACCGCAACGACTCGCCGTCGTAGCACGCGTCGACGCACTCCTCGTCGCGGGACAGAGGGGTCACGAGCTCCACTGGGTCGTGCTCGACACGAGCTGGTGTCGGAGAGGACGTTCCCGGAGAGGGTACCGTCGGTGCTGGAGTGCGTGGTGGCGAAGAGCTCGCTGTAGCCGGAGTCGTGGCTGGAGTGCGTGGTGGTGAAGAGCTCGTTGTAGCAGGAGCTGGAGAGTTTGGCGCTGGAGTCGGTGGAGACTTGGGGGCTGGGGTAGACCTGCTCGGAGAAGAGTTGCCTACTCCCCCAGCTCCCTCAAAGTGGACATACTCGATGGTGAAGTCATACGTCGGAGTTGTGCCGTCGTCCACCGCCTTGTCCCACGCCCATCCTCGCCCTTCATCGAACACTACGTCGCGCGCCGTGCGCACACGCTGTGTTCTTGGGTCAAGGATGCGGTAGGCCTTCGAGCCCTCCGCGTAGCCAATGAACACCCCCGGGGTGCTCCTATCGTCGAGCTTGCTGATGTGGCCAAGCTCCTTGGTGAATGCGAGGCAGCCGAAGACCCGTAGGTGAGAGACCGTCGGCTTGCGCCCATGCCAAGCCTCGTACGGTGTCATCCCATTGAGAGCCTTGGTGGGCGAGCGATTGAGGATGTAAACCGCTGTCACCACCGCCTCTCCCCAGAAGACAGCTGGCATTCCTCTCTGCTTGAGGAGAGCCCGAGCCATCCCCACAACCGTCTGGTTGCGCCGCTCGACGACGCCGTTCTGCTGCAGGCTGTATGGCGCGGAGTAGTGGCGCTGAACGCCCTCATCCGCGCAGTACGACGCGAACTCAGCCGCCGTGAATTCGCCGCCGTTGTCGGTGCGCAACACGCGCAGCTTGCGGCCGCACTCCGCCTCCGCAGCGACCTGCACACGCCTGATGGCGTTCGCAGCCTCTCCCTTGCTGCCAAGGATCATCACCCACATGTAGCGGGAGAGATCGTCGACGAGCAGCAAGAAGTAGCGTCGTCCTCCTGGTGTGGCTGGTGTCACCGGGCCACACAAGTCCCCATGCACGAGCTCGAGCCTCTCCTTGGCTCGTAAGCTCGACTGCTGGGGGAAGGGGAGCCGTCTCTGCTTTGTCAACACGCAGACATCGCAGAATTGCTCCACATGGTCAAGGCACGGCAGGCCTCGTACCATCTCCTTGGCGCTGAGCCGCTTCAGGGCTTTGAAGTTAAGGTGCCCGAAGCGCTCGTGCCACTGCCATGCCCCGTCGTCTCGACGAGCAGCAAGGCAGCAAGGTTGTGCCACCTTCACATTGAGGATGTAAAGCCGATTTGCACTCCTGCGTACCTTGGCAAGAAGGCGACGAGAGGGATCCCAGATCCTCATGACTCCGTGCTCGACCTCCACGCGCGAACCGTTCTCATCCAGCTGTCCCAAGCTGATGATAGAGTTCCTCAACGCGGGGATGTAGTAGACTCCGGTGAGCAGCCTGTGCTCACCAGACGCGGCGGTGAAGACGACTGAGCCGACGCCCTTGATCTCTACGCCGGAGGCGTCCCCAAACTTGACGGAGCCTCGGACGCTAGAGTCAAGCTCGGTGAAGAACTCCCGTCGGCCGGTCATGTGATGAGTGGCGCCGGTGTCGAGGCACCATCCTTCGATCATGTCCTTGTTGGAGCCGTCGCCGAGGAAAGCGCGTGCTTTCGACTCATCAAGGTGGAGTGCCGCTGCGGCCGGTGCCGCTGGAGATGGCTCGATGCTTGCATGTGCCAGGAGCAGGGCCTCCTCCTCCGCCTCCGCCTGTGCGACGTTGGCCTGGCCACGTCGTGGCTGCCGACAGTCCCTGGCCCAGTGGCCAAGCTTGCCGCAGTTGTGGCAGCCGTCGTCTCGTGCCGGCTTCTTATTGCCGACGGCGCCGCCTTGGGCACCTCCACGTGCACCATCCTCAGCATGTCCTCGCGCCCCGGCCTAGGCGCCTCCACGCGCCTTGCGCTGCTTGCCGCGTTTGCGGCCTCGTGTTGAGGAGGACTCCCCCTTCTTCTTGTCACTCTGGCAGGCCTCCCACTGCTCCCGAGTGAGATGTAGCTTCCCGCCGATATTGATAGGCCCAGAGGGAGCCTGTGGTTCGTCGTCGTCGACCACCTTGAGACGACCTATCGCCTCTTCGATCGTCATCGTGGCGAACTGCACCATCTTCTGCAACAGAGTGTTGAGGCGGAGAGCAAAGTCATCAACATCCTCACCTGGCTTGAAGGCCAGGTTCTCCCACTCCTTGCGAAGTGCCTGCAGTGTGGTCTTGCGGGCACGATCGCTGCCGATGCGGGTCGCAGTGATGGCGTCCCAGGCCTCCTTGGCAGTCCGCTTCTGGGAAAGCGAAAACTGCATCTCGGGCGGGACTGCAGCAATGAGGGCATCCAGCGCCCGCCGATCCTCGTGGTAGTCGACGTCGTCGTAACGAACTGCTTCCCACATGCGGCGAACCTGGAGGCGTACCCTCATCACTTACATTATAAGGAGACAACGGTCCAACAACCCAAAGTTGACTGGGAGACGACGGCCTAGACCTCTCACGAACACAGCACAACATCCTGCATGCGCCTCATCCTGTGGTACCTGTTCTTGACCTGTGGGGGGGGGGTGTGAGACAGCAAGAGTGAGCTCACATACGTTCATCGCTCAACAAGTTGTGGGGAATAATGTGCATGAACTCGCCAAAAGTGGGAGCTCAGGTGAAGTGTAAGGCTTACCAAAGAGAATGGTTAGAGATGAGCATTGCTTTTAAAGTTGGTCAAAATTTTATTAGCAATTACTAAGTATAAGTAAATACCAACCCAATTAAGAAAAGTAATAACATCACCTGCGATGCAATGCATATGACAAATTGAATTTAGTTCCATAAATTAATCATGTGAGGGTCTGAGCTGCTCATGACCGTGAGCACGGCTAGTATACCAGTTTTACACTCTGCAGAGGTTGCGCATCTTTACCCATAAGTCATGTTACCCATCTGCCAAGGGATCGCGACTTCCCATACACCTCTACCGAGGAGGCGAGGCAGGGTAACACTACGAGGCCTTTACAAAGTTCCACTAGCTTCAGAAAACCCACTACAGTTTATAGGAAGCTCCAATGCAGGGATCCCTTGCCTGACCGCCATCGCAGCAAAATCAACCAAGGACCTCCCTACACTGACCACTCCCCTACTGCCCTTGCCCCTTTCGGGTAAGGTAGTCCTCCACTAGCTTTCCTAATTAATCAGCCAAGGGCGTCCATAAACCCTTGTGGTAGCACTGTTTTTCCGGGTGGTCGCTCCATGTTCCAACAACAACAAAGCCTTTTGTCCCAAGCACGTTGGGGTAGGCTAGAGATGAAACCCCGTATGAAAACCTCAGAGCTCAACCCCCAAAGAAAACGGGGGAAACAAAGGCAAAGGAGAACCGAAAACGACGAAACGGGGGAACACATAAAAGAGATAAAACCCACAAGAACCAGCAAGGTCTAAATGGGCACAAGAAAAGGTCAAACGATTAAGGAGGAAAAGCGGAACTATAAATCAAGGTTCTGGCACGTGAATTGCACACTTCCACCCCTTCCTATCCACGGCGAGCTCTTTATCAATATTCCACTCCTTCAGGTCCCTCTTCACTGCCTCTGTCCACGTCAAGGTTGGTCGACCTCTACCTCTCTTCACATTCTCGGGACGCCTAATTATTCCGATATGCACTGGTGCCTCTTCAGGTCTTCGTTGGATATGTCCAAACCATCTCAAACGATGTTGCATAAGCTTCTCCTCAATTGGCGCCACTCCTACTCTCTCTCGTATGTCATCATTCCGGACTCGGTCTCTCCTTGTGTGGCCACATATCCAGCGCAACATACGCATCTCTGCCACACACAGTTGTTGGACATGTCGTCTTTTAGTGGGCCAACATTCTGCTCCATACAACATAGCCGGCCGGATTGCTGTCCTGTAGAATTTGCCTTTTAGTTTGTGTGGCACCCGGGGGTCGCATAAGACACCCGCCGCTTGCCGCCACTTCAACCATCCAGCTTTAATTCTATGACTGACATCCTCATCGATGTCTCCATCCTTCTGAAGCATTGATCCTAAGTAACGAAAAGTGTCTTTCTTGGGTACCCCTTGCCCATCAAGACTAACATCGCCATCTTCATACCCCATGGCACTGAAATCACACTTCATATACTCCGTTTTAGACCTACTAAGCCTAAAACCTTTTGCTTCCAGCGTCTGTCTCCACAATTCCAACTTTTGCGAAACACCACTCCTACTCTCCTCAATAAGTACCACATCATCGGCAAAAAGCATACACCACGGTATATCTCCTTGTATGTCCCTTGTGACCTCATCTATCACCAAAGCGAAAAGATAAGGGCTCAAAGCCGACCCTTGATGTAGTCCTATGTTAATTGGAAAGTCATCGGTGTCCCCATCACTTGTTCGGACACTTGTCACAACATTAGTGTACATATCTTTAATAAGATTAATGTACTTTGTTGCTACTTTGTGTTTTTCCAAGGCCCACCACATTACACTCCTGGGTACTTTGTCATAAGCCTTCTCCAAGTCTATGAAGACCATATGCAGGTCTTTCTTTTGTTCTCTGAATCTCTCCATAAGTTGTCTTAGTAAGAAAATGGCCTCCATAGTTGATCTCCCGGGCATGAAACCAAACTGATTTTGGGTCACGCTCGTCAGCTTTCGCAGGCGGTGTTCAATGACTCTCTCCCATAGCTTCATTGTATGGCTCATGAGTTTAATTCCACGGTAATTAGTACAACTTTGAACATCTCCTTTGTTCTTGAAGATTGGTACTAATGTACTCCGCCGCCACTCGTCGGGCATTCTGTTTGTCTGAAAGATGGTGTTGAAAAGCTTAGTCAGCCATACTATCGCTATGTCTCCAAGGCATCTCCATACCTCGATAGGGATACCATCAGGGCCCATCGCCTTTCCTACCTTCATCCTTTTTAGCGCCTCCTTAACTTCATATTCTTGTATCCTTCGCACAAAACCCCTGTTGTTGTCATCGAATGGTTCGTCCAATTCTATTGTAGAACTCTCATTCCCTCCATTGAACAATTTGTTGAAGTACTCCTTCCATCTATTCTTGATCTCTTCATTCTTCACTAATAGTTGGTTTGCTTCATCCTTGATGCATTTGACTTGGTTGACATCCCTTGTCTTCCTTTCACGAATCTTGGCCATCCTATAGATATCCTTTTCTCCCTGCTTTGTGTCCAACCGTTGATAAAGGTTGTCAAAGGCTTGACCCCGGGCTCTACTAACCGCTCGCTTTGCAGACTTCTTCGCTATCCTATACTTCTCTATGTTTTCTGCACACTTGTCATGATGTAAGCGTTTGTAGCAATCTTTCTTCTCCTTGATAGCCTTTTGGACATCTTCGTTCCACCACCAAGTGTCTTTAACTTCCCTTCTGTTTCCTTGACTCAGCCCAAACTCTTCTGAAGCTATCTTTCGGATGCACATCGCCATCTTCCTCCACATGATATTTGAGTCTCCCTCTTCTGCCCAAGGGCCCTCCTCGATAACTCTCTCCTTGAAAGTTTGGGCCACATCCCCTTTAAGCTTCCACCACTTTGTTCTAGTGACCTTGTTATGCTTATTCCGTTGTAAACGAATCTTAAAACGGAAGTCAGCTACGACAAGCTTATGTTGGGTTACCACACACTCTCCAGGTATAACCTTGCAATCTAAGCAGGCATGCCTGTCCTCTTTTCTCAAGAGGACGAAATCAATCTGGCTAGTGTGTTGGCCACTACTGAAGGTCACCAGGTGGGATGTCCTCTTCCTAAAGAAAGTGTTTGCTATAAACATGTCATAGGCTAGGGCAAAGTTCAGGATTTCCTCTCCTTCTTGATTCCTAGTCCCAAAGCCGAAGCCTCCATGCACACCCTCGAAACTGGTGCTAGATGTACCCACATGGCCATTGAGATCTCCTATGAAGAGCTTCTCGCCAACTGGCACACTACTAACCATGTCCTCCAGGCCTTCCCAGAACTCCCTCTTTGAGTTCTCATTAAGGCCTACTTGAGGAGCATACGCGCTGATAACATTGAGAACCAAGTCCCCAATGACCAGCTTGACTAGGATGATTCTATCTCCTACCCTCTTAACATCTACTACTCCATCTTTAAGGCTCTTATCGATCAAGACGCCTACTCCATTCTTGTTTGTTGCAGTCCCCGTGTACCACAACTTGAAGCCTGTACCTTCCACTTCCTTCGCCTTCTGTCCTTTCCACTTGGTCTCTTGAACGCATAAAATATTTACTCGTCTCCTCACCGCAACGTCAACTATTTCTCGTAACTTACCTGTTAAGGAACCTACGTTCCAACTACCTACACGGACCCTAGTTGGCTCGACTAACTTCCTTACCCTTCGCACCCGCCGAGGAAGATGCAAAGACCCTTGCTCATTTTCCACTACACCCGGGCGTCGATGTAGCGCGCCACTAAGGATGCGACGACCCGATCCTTGCTCATTTATCACCGGCTCCAGATCAAGAGACGGCGCGTCACTTAAGGGGTGACGGCCCGGCCCTTGCTCATTTAACACCATACCCGGGTTCCGATATGGCGCGTCGCTAAGAGGGTTACGCCCCAACGATTTTCTTTGTGGTTTCATCTCCATAAGATTTGGCTGGTTTTTACGTTGGTTTGCCGGACCTAACACAACCCTCCTCCTTTACCGGGCTTGGGACCGGCTATGTTGAAACGACTTAAGGAAGTCTTCCAATCAACATAGGCGGAGTAAATAACAACGGATAACAAAAGTATAATCATGAATAATGTATCTTCATACCCAAAACCACATAAAGCACTAGCAAGTACTACCCAAAAAGTTCAGTGGTAAACAAGGTATAAAGATAATCAAACTAGGGTAACCTATTGGGTCCCATCAAAATTAACCTATGCAGATCATTATGATTAATTAGAACGTGAGTGGGTAAAAAGAAGTGATCAAGGGCACAACTTGCCTGGGACTTGAGATTCCAGGTACCAACTTGACTCGTGACCTCGCTCTAGTCGTATAAATACAAACAAACATGGTATAGGCAAAATTAACATTACATAAAACATAAGAACAAACTGTATAATAATAATCTACGCATTGCTAAGAGATCGTGGGAAGAAGAATCATTAAATTCGGAGTTACGGTTACCAAGTTATGGATTTCTGAAGTTATTTAGCACCTAGAATAGATTAATTCAAATGAACAATTTTAATTCAAGTTTCATGGCTAAACAGTGTTACTAGTTGATAGACAATATTAAAACAAAATTATAGAAACTAAAATGAATTAATTTGGAGTTAGAATGAATTAAATATGATTTATACAAGTTTCTAGAATTATTTTTGTATTAAAATTCAATTTCTAATATTAATTATCTGGTTTTCTCTGTTGTCTGGACTGGGCGCCAATAGCAGAGAAACCCAGGGGCTAACTCGCAATTTCTCCCAAGACTCAGTCTACTTCCGCGAGGACGGCGGGTTGAATAATAGAAACTAGAGGGTCTATTTATTAATTTGCGCACGACTGAAGGGGTATTGACCAATGCCAGCCATCCGATTAGAGTTCGACGGATCCGATTAACTTATGACCTTTTATGAATCGATATCTAATTCTGGCCACTAGATCCCGATCCAACGATCCAGATTTAATAAGGAGAAAGGGTATGTCTCTTGTAATCCTGGGCGTCCATCTGTTGCGCTACGGTTAGGATCAGACGACCGAATCATTTTTAAGGAATTTAATCGTGGCCATCGGATACGAGATCCACGGCCATAGTTTTTCTTCTTCACTCGACGTCCAGCGACGGCGTGTAGTCTGGCGCGGTGGCGCCATTGCAGAGCCGCCCAAAGCGTTGTCCTGCGGCGCGATGAGCAAGGAGAAACCATGGAGGGGATTCATACCTTGCTACCGAATGCGGATGGCCGGAGTTGTTTCTCCCCGCAGACACGGCCAGCAGGAACGACCCAGACGGCAGCGCGGCACCCCCCGCTGAATATCTTGTCGACTCGAAGCGGGAGGAGAACTGCGCAGAGCGAGTGATTGCGTTGCCCGAGATCTTCCACGGGCACCTCCACGCGACGATACCCAGTCGGCGTGCACCATCTTTCTGCGCTCCCCCGTTGGCGTTAGTGCGTTCCCTGCAAAGCACTCTGGATGGGGATGCCGGGTGGCACAGGGGCACAGCGCGCCGCCTTTTATGCCCAGGTTGTGCCAGGGTCCCAACAGAAATCCCGAAACTCCAGTAATTCTACTATGGCTGGAACTCGTGACGAGGTTGTTACGGCGCAGCGAGAATTCCGGGCGGACTCCGTGCTAGCCTGCTACAACGAAGGTGATTACGCAGGCGTAACTGTGTAACCAACGTGGGGATGCAGCAGGTGGGGGTCCCATGTGCCAGAGATTGAACGACGCCCTGGTCGTCATGTCATACTCCAATGTGGGAGAGCTACATGACATCATCGCTTGTGTCACCATGGCATATGTTGCGGCTAGAGGGTTAAATAAATAATAAAAAAAAAACAGAAGGGCATGGGTTGTACGATGAGTGAAATGGGCCATGCGTCATGTGTCATGTGAATGTGTGATAGGCTTCTTTCTCTTTTTAATTTAATTCTATTTCATGTTTTCAATTTCTTTTAGATTTTCATAAGGCCCGCCATGTGCTTCCCAGCCCCGTCCCTCCCCTCCCGCCCTGGCGCCCCACCCTCACCACCCCACAGCCCCACGTCGGTGCCTACTCCAGGCCCGACGACCATTCCTTCCTCTCCCTTGGCGCCGGAGACTGCCTCTACCCCGTTGGCCGCTGGCCGTTCCAAGGCCCTTAGGTGGCGCGACGACGGAAGCCCGGCGTTCTCTCCCGTTGACTCTCTGGGACTCCATCGACAGAGGCCGTCATACAAGGAGGCTCTTCTTCTACCCAGGGCTGCTCCCTGTCTTGGCCGGGAGGCCGATAATGGCGCTGGCTGGGTGAAGGTTGAAGGAAGACAAGCTCGTCGACGTCGTCTTCGCCCGCTCAAGTCCCCTCCTCTTCTCCCCAGGGTCGTTCCGTCCGACCTTAGGGGGAAGTGTTTTAACTGCCTTTCCCCTTCCCACCGTGCTGCTGCTTGTCGTCGGCTGGTGAGGTGTTTCTGTTGCCGGCTGCCTGGGCACCGTGCTTACGTGTGCCCGCGCCGGCGATCAGGCGTACCCCAGCCACGACGGGGCCTGGTGTGGAGGCCTGTCTCCCAGTCCTCTGGGATGGCTGGCTCTGGTGATAGTTCTGCTGGCAGAGCTGAGGCTGGTGGAATTGATGACGTTGGAAGATTGAAGAAGCGCACCCGCCGTGGTCAGAGGAGGAGAAGATCAGGAAGCCAGAGGAATAGCGAAGATCAGGAAGCAGCAGTCGAGGTGCCCGCCCAGCATTGTGCCGAACAAAGCTTTGTTCATGCAACGGGTAGGACCACGCGGATCATCAAGTACTCCAGGAAGATCCTCCAGGAAGAAGAAAATCTTCGGCGGGCTCTGATCATCACTGTCTTTGATCAGACGAATTCTGGCTGCGCCGCGGATGTGTCTGAGGCGCTCGCTGCGAGGTTCAGCCTCGATGCGCAGTCGCTCGACCTCCGTCGTGCTGCGCCAAATTCCTACGTCGCGTTCCTCCCCAGTGAGGAGATTGCCTGCCGGGTCCTCAACGGCGGTATGCCTTTTGTCTCTCCCACTGTTCGCCTTCACATCAAACGCTGGTCCAGACATGCCTTGGCCGTCGGCGGGCGAGCGTTGCCAGTACCAGTTGACATTGAGCTGCGAGGAATCCCTGCTCATCTCTGGGGGTTGGAGACAGCCTCGCTTCTTCTTGATGAGCACTGCCTCATCCGTGATGTGCACCCAGCGTCCGCGGAAGGCGTCGATCTTTCAGTCTTCAAGTTGAGTGCATGGTGCGACGAGCCAGGGCTTGTGCCGACGGAGTTGGATCTTCTTGCGGAGGAGCCGCGTGCCTGTGACTCCGACCCCAGTCCTCGCACACTGGTTTTCCCAATCTCCGTGCAAGTGTTCCGTTCGGACGGGATCCTGGACAGCAGTTCCTTGCCACCGCCACCGCCTCCCTACTCCGGCGACGATCGCGAGCAAGACCATGACAAGCGGCGGAAGAGTCCACATTCAAAACCTACGGCGACTGTTCGCAGACCTGTGCACGCGCGCCTCGGGCCTAGTGCCCGTGCCGGTTCCGCGCGCATCGGGTCTGCTGCCCGCGACGGCTCCGCGTGCCTCGGGCCTTGTGTCCGCGCCGACTCTGCGCCTGGCGGGACGGTTGCGCTCCCTGTCCCCTTGGGGGAAGGGTCTGCCGCTTCGGTTTCTCCTCCTCTGGCGCGCGACTCTGCGTCTGGATGGACTTCTGCGTCGGTCGAGTTTCCGGGCGCCTCGGCAGCAGAGGTTTTCGTGGGAACAGGGGTGGACGCTTCGGAGGGTTTCGTGGGAACAGGGGTAGACGCTTCGGGCTCCCCATTACCGTCGTTCATCCCTTCGGTTTCCCCTGGGCCAGTGCCGGTGCCCATCTCTCCTGGGCCTCCCCACGGAACCAATTTTCAAACGATGGAGGAATTTGGCGGGTGTCACAGGACTGGACAGAACTCAGAGCGTCTCTGTATTGTTCATTCAGATCAGGCCTCTGTGCCAAACATGCAAGACCCGAGGGTCCCCATCACCATTGCTGCACAGGTCAGGGACCCCTGGGAAATTATCAAGCATAGTCTGCAAGTAAAGCCACCTTGTTTGAAGGTGTACTCTAGAAGGAAAGATGCCACACCGGTTCACTCCCAGGCAGTGTCTTCGGCAGCCTCGACCCCCTTGCAAGAATTTAGTCAACACATCTCCAAGGCCATTAATGGTCTGTTGAGCCCGCCACCGGTCCCTAAACGCAGAAAGAGGACCCTTCCAAGAAATTTCAAGCCTAGGAGGTCCAGAAGGGTGGCCAAGATCCCGCCTGAGTTAGGCTCCGATGCAGCAGTCTCTGTTTGCAAGAAGTTGGGATTCTGTGATGGGCATGGCAATATCTCTCTGGAAGACGCTAGCAGATATGCTGCTCTATATAATTCACCCCTGTCCAGAGAGCACATCGCTGCATTGGCAGCTCTGTTTGGTTGGGATGCATCTGAGCTCGCGTAAGCTTGGATCGTTTGGTCTGGTCGTGTTTCCTTTTTCTCAATGGACCAGTGCAGCTTTCTAATTTGGAATGTGAGAGGATTGAATAGTAGGGCTAGGAAAGATAATGTCAAGACCTTAGTCCTGGACTTCAAGCCTTCACTTATCTGTTTGCAGGAAACCAAAATGAGCAACATTTCGGACTTTGATATCCTTTCCATCCTTGGTGCTGGTTACAGTAATTTTGTTTTCAGTCCAGCACAGGGGACAAGAGGAGGCATTTTAGTGGCTTGGAGAGATGGAATTTTCACCCACAGCAGTCATGTGATCAGGGAGTTCTCGGTCTCTATTCAGCTGCAGGAGGCTTCAGGCCCACTTTGGTGGTTCACAGGGGTTTACGGGCCACATCAAGATAATCTTAAACAGGCTTTTCTACATGAGTTAAGTGAAGTCAGGGCAGGCTGTGATGGGCCTTGGATCTTGGCAGGTGACTTTAATCAGATTTCCAGGTCTGAGGACAAGAACAACTCCTGTATCAACAGGGCCCTGTTGAGAAGATTCAGAAGATGGATAGATGAAAAGGAGCTGAAAGAAATTCCTTTGATTGGAAGAAGATACACCTGGTCTAACCAGAGACAGGCCCCCACTCTTGTTAAATTAGATCATGTCTTCTGCACTTCGAGCTGGGAAGGGTTGTTCCCAGCGGCTACTTTATTCAGCAAGGCCTCAGAAGATTCTGATCATTGCCCTTTGATTTTAAAGCTGCGTGAAGAAGAAGGTACAGGGAAAAGGAGATTTCATTTCGAGAGTTTCTGGACCAAAATGCCAGGCTTTCGTGAGTTGGTGGCAGATTCCTGGAGCCAGCCACTTCCAATTTGTGGTCATCTGGAGAGGATCTCTCTGAAGCTCAAGAGGCTAACTAGAGCCCTGCAGTCTTGGGGGCACAAAACAGTGGGCAACATTAAAATTCAACTGGGTTTAGCAAGAGAGATTTTACACAGGCTAGAAATGGCTCAAGACAGCAGGGTGTTATCCCCAGATGAGTTATGGCTGTTAAGAAAACTCAAGCAACAATGCCTGGTCCTTGCTTCACTGGAGAGAACTGTTGCAAGGCTCAGATCTCGAGTTCAGTATCTGAAAGATGGAGATGCCAACACTTCCTTCTTCCATATGCAGGCCTGCTGTCGCAGGAAAAGAAATCATATATATAGCTTATTGGATGGTGAGAGGGTGGTCACATCTCATGATCAAAAGCAGGAGGTGCTGCATGATTTTTACTCTAATCTGTTGGGGTGTGCCCCCCAGAGAAGGCTAACTCTGAAGCTTGAAGAATGTCACAGAGATCCTATAGATTTGTCTGCTCTTGAGCTGCCTTTTACTGAGGAGGAAGTGTGGGAGGCTATTGCCAGTCTTCCTTCAGATAAAGCGCCTGGGCCAGATGGCTACACAGGGAGATTCTACAAAACTTGCTGGTCTATAATTAAGGCAGATTTGATGGCTGCCCTTGCTGCCCTTCACCTTGGTAATTCACAAAAGTTTGGGCTTCTGAATACAGCATATATTACTCTGATTCCCAAGAAGGCAGACCCCATTTCTGCTGGTGATTACAGGCCCATCAGCCTCATTCACAGCTTTGCTAAGCTGTCCACCAAGGTCCTTGCCAATAGGCTTGCTCCTCTCCTCAACAAGTTGATTGAGGCTAATCAGAGTGCTTTTATTAGGGGCAGATCTATTCATGACAATTATATGTTGGTCCAGCACTCAATTAAGTCATTGCACAGGAGAAAAGTGGCCAGCCTTTTTCTGAAACTGGATTTAACAAAGGCATTTGATTCTGTTTCCTGGGCATTCCTTCTTGAGGTTTTATCCTACCTTGGTTTTGGTAATAGGTGGAGGAATCTGATTTCCAATCTACTGGCTACTTCCTCGACTCAAATTTTATTAAACGGATTTCCTGGGGAGCTGATTAGACATCGCAGAGGTTTGAGGCAAGGGGATCCCCTCTCCCCAATGCTCTTTGTCTTGGTGATGGATGTGCTCAGTAGCCTTTTCAGAGTGGCAGAAGAAAAACAATTGTTGTCTAGTCTGGAAGGTGCCATGGTGAAGTCCAGATTATCTCTATATGCAGATGATGTTGTATTGTTTGTCAAGCCCAGGGTGGAAGAGCTAAATTGTGTCAAACTCATTCTTGACTGTTTTGGAGAAGCTTCTGGCCTAGTAACTAATTTGCACAAGAGTTGTGCCATCCCAATAAGATGTGAGGATGATTTGCTGCAGGAAGGGTGTAACATTCTGCAGTGCACCCCTTCTTCTTTCCCTTGCACTTATTTGGGGCTGCCTATCTCAGATAAGAAGCTTAGCAGGAATATTTTGATGACTTGGGTTGACAAGATTGCAGATAGGCTACCAAATTGGAAAGCTAGGCTCCTCAACCTTGCTGGTAGGACAACCCTTGTGCGCTTTGTTCTCTCTGCCATCCCAGTTTATCTTTTCCTTGCAATGAATGTCCCTAAGTGGGTGATTCACAAAATTGATAAAATCAGAAAAGGATTTGTGTGGAGAGGGAGAAAAGAGGTGAATGGGGGTAGCTGCCTTGTGGCATGGGATTCAGTCACAAGACCTTTGAAGTATGGTGGGCTTGGGATCCCTAATTTACAACACATGTGTTGGGCCCTTCAAGCCAAATGGCTTTGGCTTCAAAAAACAGATCGGGATAGGCCTTGGCTTGGCTTGTCCATCCCCATTCAGCAACATGTTAAAGACCTTTTTGCTGCATCCCTGATTTCTCATGTGGGAAATGGCTCTAATACCTTGTTCTGGACAGATAAGTGGCTTAATGGATGCTCCATCAGAGATCTTGCTTCAGAAGTGGTGTCCAAGGTGGCTAAGCGAGCTCTTACCTCTATGACAGTGGTTCAGGCTCTTGAAAACAGGCAGTGGATTGCACATATCAACCCCCCCTTTCCTTGATTGGAATTCAGCAATTTCTTTTCTTATGGGATACTTTAGGAGATGTGCAGCTTTCTCAGGAGGAAGACCGCCATGTTTGGAGACATGAGACATCAGGGGTGTTCTCCGCTAAATCCTGCTACAAGGTCTTTTTATTAGGTTCTACTGTTTTTGAGCCTTGGAAGAGATTATGGAAGACCTGGGCTCCTCCCAAATGCAAGTTCTTTCTTTGGTTGGCAATAAGAAACAAATGTTGGACAGCTGACAGATTACAGTTGAGGGGACTGCCACACCCAGATGTTTGCCCAATGTGTGATCAAGCCCAAGAGACAATTCAGCACCTCCTTACTACGTGCATTTTTGCCCGGCAATTTTGGCATACAATTCTTGCTGCTATTGGCTTGGGGCATCTCACTCCGACTGCTGATGAGGGAAATTTTTCAGAATGGTGGGGAAAGGTGTGCCTTAGAGTTACCAAGACAAGGAAAAAGGGACTTAACTCTCTGATAATCCTGGGGGCTTGGTGCCTATGGCTTCAGAGAAACAGAGCAGTGTTTCATGGGGAGTCTCCTTCATTGCCCAGGATTCTTAGATGTTTCTCAGATGAGTGTGTTTGCTGGGTTTTAGCAGGAGCTAAGGAGGTCGGTAGTATGGGCTTAGTTGCTGCCCTGGGCGAGGTCGGGTCTAGTTTCAGTACTTCTATGTAATTTCTTTCGGAATTTTGTGGGTCTTTGGGAGATTTGCTTTGCAACATCTCCTCTTTTGTAATGTTTCTCTTCCTCTTTATTATATAAGATGCGCAGTTCTCCTGCGCGTTCTCAAAAAAAAAAAATTCAAACATGAGTTAGTATTTCAAATATAAATGAAACAATCCAAGAAACCCAACATGACATGTACGTTATATTTATTTTTATGTATTAATTATTTATTTAATTTAATGTTTCAAGTATGGAACACACACATTCTTTATTTTAATAGAAAATACCTTCTAATTAAGATATCTTTTTTACTTAACTCTTTTTTTAGAGCAGGTTTCAAAAATTCAAGAACCACTATCATGTATATTCTTATTTCTTTATTTTATTATTTTCCCTTTTACCAATTTTAGGGCTTTACACACACCCACACGCACTCTAGGATAGCTAGAAGTACAAAGATATTATGACCAACTGCACTCATGACCAAGAAAGAAGGTCGCCGATTAGTGCGCTGGAGTGGAGAGGATGCTATCTATTCCACTGGCTCCAGCCCTACACCAGTTGTGAGACTCCTCCTTGACCCACTTGATGACCATGGTAGAACAAGGCTCCTTTGCTAAGCTCATCACTAAGCTTCTAGCAAATAGATTGGCTAGTCACCTTGACAATATGATATCTCAGAATCAAAGTGCTTTTATTAAGGGCAGATCCATACTTGACAATTTTATGCTTGTTCAGCAGACAACTATTATGCTCCACCAGAAAAATTGTGCAAGGATCCTTCTTAAATTGGATATCACCAAGGCTTTTGATTCTGTCTCATGGCCGTTTCTCCTCGAAGTTATGAAGCATTTGGGCTTTGGGCAAATTTGGTGTGATATTATCAGCACTCTTCTTGCATCTGCTTCTTCTCAAGTTCTACTTAATGGTGCTCCAGGGCATAAAATTCTTCATAGAAGGGGTCTTCGGCAGGGAGATCCTCTATCCCCAATGCTATTCATCCTGGTTATGGATGTTTTGTGCTATTTAATTAAAAAGGCAGCTGTTGTGGGATTGTTGGAGCCGTTATCTGGAAATTCAGACCACTCCCGTATATCTCTTTATGCTGATGATGTGGTAATCTTCCTTCACCCGGTGGCATCTGATGTTGTGACCACCATGGATATTCTTAGGATTTTTGGAGAGGCTTCTGGGCTTAAAACAAATATGGCAAAGAGCAGCGTCTTCCCCATCCGGTGTGCTGCTGAAAATCTGGATATCATTCACAACTTGTTGCCATGCGTCGTTGCCAGCTTCCCCTGCAAGTATTTGGGGGTGCCTCTTTCCTTGAAGAGGCTTGGGAAACAGCACCTCCAGCCGCTCATTGATAAAATTGCAGGTCGTCTTCCCAGCTGGAAAGCTGATCTGTTAACCAAAGCTGGAAGATTGATCCTTGTCCAAGCGGTCTTGTCGTCAATGACTATTTATTTAACTATGGCCATGGATCTACCTACTTGGGTGATTAAAGCAATTGACAAAATCAGAAGAAGTTTCTTGTGGAGAGGAAGGAAGAATGCTTTGGGAGGACATTATATGGTAGCCTGGAGCAAGGTTACTAGACCAAAAAAGCTTGGGGGTTGGGCATCTTGGACCTGCAAAAAATGAATTGGGCTCTTAGGCTGCGCTGGCTTTGGCTGAAAAAAATGATCCTGACCGGCCTTGGGCTTCCTTTAATATAAAGGCTCACCCTTCAGTGAAGGCCTTTTTCTCGGCAGCGGTTTCCTCGGTGGTGGGCAATGGTAAAAACATTTTGTTTTGGACTGATAAATGGATTGATGGCCAGAGTCTCTGTCAGTTGGCCCCTCACCTGGTCAAGACGGTCTCTTCTAGGGCTAAAAAGAGGAGTGTCCACAATGCTCTCACAACAAGGGGATGGGTGCAGGACATTCGAGGTGCTATCACCCTAAGTATTCTATCTGAATTCTTCAAAGTTTGGGATCTCACCGCTCACTGGAATTTACAACAGGACCATGAGGATAAGCACATCTGGCTGCTCTCTAGCTCAGGTCTTTATTCCACCAATTCGGCATACACTGGTTTCTT
This sequence comes from Zea mays, assembly GCF_902167145.1. NCBI lineage: Eukaryota > Viridiplantae > Streptophyta > Magnoliopsida > Poales > Poaceae > Zea > Zea mays. The sequence goes on along the minus strand of NC_050105.1, from coordinate 108,372,973 downwards.
TTTTGGATCAACAATATTTAAACCCTGGGAGAGGATTTGGAAAGCTTGGACACCTGGAAAATGCAAGTTCTTCATGTGGCTTGTGGCTCATGGTCGCTGCTGGACAGCTGACCGTCTGGCAAGGAAGGGGTTGCCTCACCCTCATCTCTGTCCGTTGTGTGATCAGGAGGAGACCCTAAACCATCTGTTAGTTTCCTGCGTCTTCTCCCGTGACGTTTGGTTTCAGATTCTGAAAATTGTCCGTTTTCAGCACCTTGCTCCTAACCTTGCGACCTCTTCCTTTGAGGTTTGGTGGGAAGGAGTTGTCGCGGACCCGGGTGATCCAACGTATAAGGGGCTGTCTAAGGGCCTCAATTCTTTGATCATTCTTGGGGCTTGGGCCATTTGGAATCATCGCAACCGTTGTGTCTTCAATTTGATACTAGATCAAATAGAGACTCATATAGAGTTACACGGATCAAGCCTTGACCCACGGACCGGGTGGCACATGGTGTAGATCTGCCCCTGCCGACAACCAAGAAGTATTAGTAAGGGCATCCTCCACCGTCCTCCTATTAGCTCTTCGCATAGGGATGGTAGCTAGAAGTCGGGGAGCATGGTTAGTATCAGTACCCTGGAACAGGGGTACCCGTTACTACAGTATGAAGGTGCGGTGTCCATGCGGCTATCCTTAATCGTGTGGCGAACAGTACCTGCCCCCACCACGTGGACGGCTCCAGGGCCGCCACATGGCCAAGAAAGACAATCTACTCCATGGTGTCAACAGTGGGTCCGGACCCCCACGGGAAAGTGCCGGACCCCTGGATACACAGACCGGACCCCCGAGACGGGTCCCGGACCTCCCTGTGTGGGGCCCAGGCCGCTCACAACAAGGTCCCGGGATTCTAAGAGGAGTACCCGGACCTTAATCAAGGCCAGGCGGGGGTCCGAAGCCAACACATGTCCGGACCATATTGCGTACGTCCCTGCTCCCCGCTCAGGCGGAGACCCGATGCTGTCACGTGGCCAGCCGCCTGTGACGTAAGCCAACGGGCGGAGCCAGACGTAAGGCCTCTGGGCCGCGCGCATTTATTATGGGTGAGGCACGCCGCCTGTCAAACTGGCAGGCGATGTGCCGCCTCAGCATTAAATGCGCCCCGTCTACTCCGCTGACAAGCGATGTGCCGCCTCAGCATTAAATGAGCCCTGTCCTCTCTGCTGACGGGTGGCGTCCAGGCCATCTTGCAGGCGGCGTGCCCGTCCACTCCGGTGGCGGACAGTACGCCCGTGCTGCGGCATACACTATGTTCATCATCACTTGTACGTAGCCAAGGAAGCTTCCGCTGCACGCCAATGCTACGCGGACCGCGGATATCAGGGCACAAGGAGATTGCACTGGCGACCAGCATTAGTGGCTCCAAGTATTACATCCGTTATGTCCCTGGGCCCGCATGTCGGGGCTCAGCACCCTTGTACGTGCCCCCCTTTAGCTATAAAAGGGGAGGCACACAACGTTACAACACAAGCTCACTCAGACACACTTAGACCCAGCTCAGGCTCACAAGTTCATACAAGCTCTCAAGCTCAATACATCACACAGTGGAGTAGGGTATTACGCTCCGGCGGCCCGAACCACTCTAAAACCTTGTGTGTTCTTGTGTTCGTTCATCGCTTAGCAGACAGGCAAAACGCTTAGGCCCCTCCTCATCTTAGGATTTAGGGCGGGTGCATTCCGCCACTCGGCCGGAGATTTCCTCTCCGACAGTTAGCAACACTCTTTCCATGGATCCATAAACCAATCCAAAATAAAATTGCACCATTTCCAACTGAATTAGGGACTGCATTAATATATATTTAGGTACATGGGCTTGGCCAAAGACGCATTACAACTCAAAAAACATGAGCTAACACTCCTCGCGGTCGCAACTCTAGCCACTGTAGATGTTGAGACTGGACTGAAACTGCGAGAACAGCGTGGAGGGAAGACCCTTGGTGAAGATATCAGTGAACTGGGAGGTGGTTGGGACGCGGACATCAAGGCGACACACTCGCAGACGAAGTGGAGGTCGAATCACGTGTTTTGTGTGCTCATGTTGCACGTGATGGTGGAGAGGTAGACCGCGTTGACGTTGTCGCCGTAGATGAGGGTGGCACGGGCGAGGGGCCTATGAAGCTCCTGGAGCAACTGATGGAGTCAAGATGCCTTAGCCACGCCGTTGGCCACGACGTGGCACTCGTCCTCAACGCTAGAGCTAGAGACGACGGGCTGCCGCTTCGATGACCAGGAGATAAGGTTGGCGTCCAAGAACACGCGTAGCATGAGGTGGATTGGCGAGTGTCAGGGCAACCAACCTAGTCAGCATCGGTGTAGACGACCAACCCAGTGGTCGTAGAGGGCCAAAGTAGAAGGCCATGGTCGAGGGTGCCATGGAGGTAACGAAGGATTCGTTTAGCAGTGGTGAGGTGTGGCTCCCACAGAGTGTGCATGTGGAGGCACACCTGTTGGACGGCATAGGCGATGCAGGCCTAGTGAAGGTGAGGTATTTGAGTGCCTTGGCGAGGCTACGGAAGGCCGTCACTTCATCGACGTCGTCGGAGACCTTTGCCTAATTGTCGACATGCATGGAGCAAGGCTTGCAGTCAGACATGCCAGCCTGCTCTAGGATGTCGAGGGTGTACTGCCGCTAATGGAAAAAGGGACCCTATGGACGACGCCCAACGACGACCCCTACAAAGTGGTGGAGAGGACCCAAGTCCTTCGTCGCAAACTCCTGCCGCAGAGAGGTGATTGTGTGATGAAGGAGGGCGGGTTGGACGCTATGTGGACGATGTCGTCGACGTAGAGTTAGGGTAACAGGTATTAGTGCTGCGTCGGAGGACGAATAGGGACATGTCCGATTTGGCCTTGACGAAGGCCAGCGATACCAATTAGGAAGCGAAGCGACTGTACCAGGTCTGTGGTGCCTGCTTGAGGCCATATAGCGAGTGGTTGAGCTTGCACACTAAATGAGGATGAGTGGAGTTGACGAAGCCAGCAAGCTAGCTACAATACACTGTTTCGATGTGAGTGCCATGGAGGAAAGCGTTCTTGATGTACAACCGATGCACCGCCCAGTTGCGAGAGCGCCAGAGAGAGGACTGTCCAGACGGTGGCGGGCTTCACGACGGGGCTAAAGGTCTCGTCGTAGTCTACTCCAGGACGCTGAGTGAAGCCATGAAGGACCCAACGAGCTACATTTCCTTCCGCCAAACCATCTTGCCCATGGGCACCACCTCTTGGTGTGTCACAGGTGAATTCCTATCCCACATAGACAATCGTTGAGCCGGGCGCTTCGCCTAAGTCGTAGGCCCTGTCGAATGAGGCCCAAGATGACCCCAAACTCTACCACGAGCCACGATGCTCGGTCAGGGCTTTATCACCAAAACTCTTGTTGGGACAACTGAACACCTAGTGGCTCAGTTGCTAGCTCCGAAAGCAGTGCGGTGGCCGACGACAAACAACAACCCGATGAGAGGAGGATAGGCAGCTGAAGCATCTCCCTCGGAGATCCTCGGGGGTCGGTTAGCATGGGCCAACTTGACGACGGTGACACTCTTTCTTGCCTACATCCTGCTGCCAGCCCTCCTTGTCAGGCCTGGCCTTGGACGAGACCCTAGCCTGGGGCCCCTTTCTGAGCAGAATCCTCATAGGATCTTTGGTCGAACTGGAGCGTTGAGTCAATGAGATCTCCTTTGGCAATTCCGAGAGAAGGGCCTCCTTGTAGGAAGCGATTGCTGAAGCCCTAGCCGCAAGAGCCAGGCTCCCTCCATCCACTGGCGAGGATGGATTGGATGGGCTGGAGTCCCGCCATCACTGTGCCCTAGAACGACCCGGAGGGAGGAAAGGCTCAGCGTGGGGAGACAAGTTTGGGGTGGAACGTGGGAGGCCGCCTGCGATGGGGAGCAGGGGCGGTGGTGCTGGTGGCCGCTGGACCCGGGCAGGGAGCTGACACGGGGGCTGGAGGCAGAGCGTCGAGGGTGGGGAGGGGACATGAGAGGGCCATTGCTCTCTGGTCTCAACAATTCATGCCCTTATTCTAATGTACTCTAATACACCATATTAAAAGTTATTGTACAATTTGTTATACTGTTTGGTTGTTAATTTGATTTCATATAGGATATTTTTTTTGCTGTAGTGATACACTTAACATGATTGAACATTGACTTGATGGCCTTTGACAACATCCTTACTGGAAGCGGGAAGCTTCCATAGCCTAGGTTTAGTGCCTTGTTGTGCTCCTGGCTAGTGGCTACTGGCCTAGAAACATATTATTGGTACTACTATGTCAGACGGCCTTTTCTGGGACTTGCCAAAAAGCCCAGACCTGTTCACTTGTGGGCGTTGCTATATTGCTATGACTTTGAGGTCCAACCTGCAAAACCTTCCCTCGAGACTTGACAGAGCGACAAAGGATTGAGGTTGCGCGATAGTGTTGCACACTAGTCTAGTTTTTTTCAGCTAAAAATGACAAGGTTTACTATGTCAGACTCGACAGAGCGACAAAGGATTGAGGGAAGCCTTACTCTGCATTGTTGCAAAGAGGCCACATCGAACCTAGGACCTTTGGCTCAGTGGAAGGGCTTCTCACCACTGCGTTAGGCCTATCCTTTTTTTTGACTAATTGCACATATTTTATTGCGTCTGATAAAACAGCAAGTTTGCCACTACTATAAACATCAAATTCAATTGTAACATCATTAATTTGTTCTGGGACCAAAACTTTTTAAATATGTAACATCACTTCGAACACTTCATTGTGCTAATGTTTGCTCAGTTGAGAACTTAAGTAGTATGTAATCATCAAATGCTTTGACTGTAGAAACTAGAAAATTTTCAAGACATCATATTCCTCTAGATGGTTATCTGTCTGAGTGTTAAAAGCAGCAAGGTTTACTTAGATACTTTAGGTTAACTGTTCCTTTTTAGGGTTGGAAACAAATTCACAAACAGTCAAATTTGGGGGTTACTTGCGGATAGCTGTAGCTGAAGAAGCTGATCAAACTTTCTCTAGCTCACCCGCATTTTTTTCCTTGATTTATTTCTCCTGTTCTTGATGTGATGATGTGTGTTGGCCTGTTGGGGAGATTGAAACCAATAGGTTTATCTTGTATTTTTTATGCTACAAGAGTTGAAGGTGTAAATGAATTGTTTGGGCACTTCAAGAAGTTCAGATACTGTTATTAATAATTTTCTATACTTATTTGATCTCTGATTTTAAAATATTTTTTTATAATTGGTTGTAGGTTACTCTTGATTTGGCTAAAGGTTTGTATGCAAAGTTTATTGACTGGGATGAGCAAATGTTTGATTGGGAAACAAATACACCTGCTCATTCAGCTAAGTGCGTGCTGCAATTTATTTGTTTCTGTAAACTTTGAAGTTTATTGTATCTAGATTCTCTATTTCCTAATGCTTATTAGATAATTGTATCCTTCAGCACAGCTATTAGCGAGGACCTCGGACAGATTGAATATATTTTGAGTGACAAAACTGGGACACTCACAGAGAATAAAATGATCTTCAAACAATGCTGCATAAGTGATACTTTGTATGGAAATGACAACGGAGATGCATTAAACGGTTGTCTACTTACTCATTATGTTCTTTACATCCTATTAAGGGACAATGTTCATCCTTTTCTTTTCTCTATTAAGGCATGCTTGTTATGTGTATGAATTATGAGAAATTGCGGAGGTGGAATTGGGGGATAAGGGTACATCAGCCCTCTAAATGGAGGAGACTGAGCTGGGCGTAATACAACACGTCAACACCCATGGTTCTATTTCTGCAAGTGAGCAGTTGTAACACTCCAACTACTCCAAGATAAGTTTCCGAAAAAGAAGGCACGTCTTTTTGTAGGAGTATTCTATCAATTCTATTAAGCTTTGGATCAGGATGCCACAACAACAGTGCCTGTTTATAGTACTACAGCCTAACCAGGCCACTTGTTAGGGTCCTAGCCATAACACATGCTATTGCTTGCGCAAATGTGGCATGTTAGACCGTGTCCAGCAGTTTCACCCATATGGTTACTCAAAACATTGTTTTGCACTGTTATACATTGCAGACTGCACTGTTCGCAGAGTGGAGTTTGAATATGCTATGGGGATGGGTAATCTGCTAGAGATAGACTTGGTGACCGGAAATTCTTAGAGACGGGAAGTGCACACTTCATTGCAATTTGGATCCCACTATTGTTGTATTTCCCCTTTTCCTCTTATAGTATAATGATATCACTTTTTGTAGTCGGCAATTATACCTAACAGTTTTCATGTACTATTGAAAATGGTAGTCGAAATTCATACTGTACAAAGCTTTGTACAATAAAAAAATATTAAGGTGGTTATATGTAGAAGAGCAAAATGCATCAGCGGTCCTTGAACTTGCACGCTTGTGTCACTTGGGTCATCGAACTTAAAAAACCACGAAAACGAGTACTTGAACTTTGCCGACCCGTGCAAAATCGTCCAAAACCGGATTTGCTCAAACTGGATGGCGACATGGCAATGCCACGTTGGAGCCTCCCACACGTGCTGTGTGCCACCTGGTATACGCAGTCTACGAACTTGACATGTTGTGTCACTTAGGTACTCGAATTTGGCATGCTGGGTCATTTGGGTCCCTGGCATCTAGTTTAAGTAAATCCGGTTTTGGATGATTTTGCACCGGTCGACAAAGTTGAAGGAGCCGTTTTTGTGGTTTTCTAAGTTTGGTGACCCAAGTGACACAACGTGCTAGGTTCAAAGACCGTTGATGCATTTTACTCTATGTAGAAAGGTCAACAATGACTAACTTTTGGAACAACTTTAGACTTCATGATATCTATTTTCTTTTTTCGAAAAACTCAGGAGAGCTGCACATCTTTATATTAAGAAGGGAAATTAAGGTCCAAGAGGACCAGTACAAAAACCCACCCTATGGTGGCCAGCAACAAGCATAAATAAAACTGTCCATAGGACCAAGATACAAAAAGACGACCGATGAAAAAATTAAGTCGAGCCTGCTGCGCCTAGAGCGGCAGCAAGACCAAGACTTCCGAGGTGTTTGGCACCAACCAGCACCCATAAGGATAGCTCGTCGATGAAGCTTCTATGCACCTTGCCAATGGTTGGTGAATCTCCATCGAAAATAACTGTTTCTATGCAACCAAAGGCACCATGCTCCCAAAATAATGGCACTGTTGGCTCCCTTTCTCTTGTTTCTGTGCACCTGAATGGTCACTATTCCCCACTAATCAGCAAACTTAGTATCCTCTGGTCCTGGAGTTAGGTGGCCCATACCAAAGGGGGAGAGGATGCTATGCCAAAACTGCCTGGCGAAGACACAACCGGTCAACAGATGCTGAACTGTTTCTTGCTCTTGTTCACAGAAAGGGCATGCTTCCGGATGGGGAAGACCTCTTTTTTGCAGCCTGTCAGCTGTCCAACACTTATTCTGCATGGCTAACCATAAAAAGGTCTTACACTTAGGAGGAGCCCAAGATTTCCAAAGTCTTTTCCAAGGTTCGAAGGTGATGGAGCCCAAAAACAGAACCTTGTAGCAGGACCTAGAAGAGAAAAGGCCCGAAGACTTGAATCTCCACACATGGTGATCCTCCTGAAGAGTGAGCACTATCTCACCCAAGGTGTCACAAAACGTAAGATATTACTGTATACCTACAATGGAGAGGGTTGGCTTGATGTCCCTAACCCACAACATGCCCTCCAAAGCTTGATGCACTGTCCTGGTAGAGGCCACCTTTTTATCCACCTTTGAGATCACTTCAGGTGCCAGCTCAGCGATAGAGCACCCATTTAACCATCTGTCCCTCCAAAAAGGGTGTTTTTGCCATTGCCCACATGAGTGTACATTGAACTGGCCACTAGTTTCCTTACTTGTGACTGAACAGGGAGATCCAATCCACTCCAAGGCCTATTCGGGTCAGTCTTGATGAGCCAAAGCCATTTAGCTTGCAGCGCCCAACTCTTATATATCAGGTTTGGGATACCAAGTCCACCAAGGTCCAGCGGTCTGCTGACTTTATCCCACGCCACAAGGCAATGCCCACCTTTCACATCTTTTCCACCCTTCCACAAGAAACCTCGCCGAATTTTGTCAATAGCACTGATAACCCACTTGGGAACATTCATGGCGATGAAAAGATATACGGGGATTGCAGAGAGCACGAACCGGACCAAGGCTGTCCTGCCAGCAAGGTTTAGAAATGGAGCCTTCCAACCGGACAGCCGGTTAGCTATCTTGCCCACCCACTGCAAGAGGTCCCTCCTCCCCAACTTCTTATCAGAAACAGGCGCTCCAAATAGTTGCATGGAAAAGAAGCCAGATTGCACTGCAAAATGTTACAATTGTCCTGAACAGTCTGATCATCACAACTGAGAGGGATAGCACAACTTTTTTTTTTGCAAATTCACAACTAAGCCCGAGGCCTCTCCAAAGCAATCCAGGATCATTTTGACACAAATAAGATCTTCAACTGCAGGCTTGACAAAAAGAACCACATCATCTGCGTAAATGGAGAGCCTAGATTTCATGTTTCTGATGGCCAGGTCATGCAACAATCCTCTTTCCTCAGCATGCTTGAATAAGCTACTAAGCACATCCATCACGATTATGAAAAGCATAGGAGATAAGGGGTCGCCTTGGCGCAGCCCCCTCCGGTGTCGAATATAATCCCCCGGAGTTCCGTTAATTAACACTTGTGTGGAAGAAGTGGATAACAAATTGAACACAAGGCCGCACCACCTGGGCCCGAAGCCAAGATGAGATAACACTTCTAGGAGAAAGACCCAGGACACTGAGTCAAAAGCTTTTGTAATATCTAGCTTTAGAAATAGGCTAGCGATCTTCTTCCTGTGAAAGGCATTGATAGAGTGCTGAACCAACATGTAGTTGTCATGAATGGAGCGACCCTTGACAAAGGCACTTTGATTTGTAGCCACCAGATTATGAAGGTGTGGTGCTAAACGATTAGCCAAGACTTTGGATACCAATTTGGCAAAGCTGTGAATAAGACTAATTGGCCTGTAATCTCCAGCTGTCTTGGCATCAACCTTCTTAGGGATAAGTGTTAGGTACGCAGAGTTCATCATCCACAATTTGCGCGTGTTACCTTGGTGCAGGGTGATAACTGCCGCCATCAGATCAGCCTTAATTATGTGCCAACAAGTTTTATAAAACCTTCCTGTATAACCGTCTGGCCCCGGGGCTTTGTCCGAGGGAAGGCTAGCAATAGTGGCCCGGACCTCCTCTGTAATGGGAAGGTCCAAAGCCCCAAGATCAACATCAGCACTGTGGCAAGCCTCCAAATCTAGAGTGAACTCACGCTGCTTCGCTACACCCAACAAATTGGAGAAAAAATCAAACAAGACCTCTTGTTTTTGCTCTTGAGAGGTGGCGATCTGGTCCCCATGCACTAATTCAGAGATAAAGTTCCGCTTTTTCCAATAGCAAGCCTGTAGATGAAAAAAGGAAGTGTTGGCATCTCCCTCTTTCAGATATTTGATCCGCGATCTAAGTCTAGCAATTGTCCTTTCCAGAGAAGCAAGCCCTAGGCAGTGGTGCTTAAGCCTTCCTTTCAGCCATATCTCGTCCCCACACAACAGTCTATTGTGTTGAGCAATCTCAAGTCTGTGCAAAATTTCCCTGGCCAAGCTAAGCTGAGATTTAATATTTCCGATCCTTTTATGACTCCACGACTGCAAAGCCTTTGCAAGCCTTTTCAACTTTAGAGCCATTCTTTCCAAGGGATAAGAAAACATCACTGGCTGCTCCCAAGAGGTAGCCACCGTCTCCAAAAAATCTGGAATCTTAGTCCAAAAACTCTCAAAATGGAATCTTCGCTTCCCCTTGACATCCTCATTAAGATGCAGAGCTAAGGGACAATGGTCAGAGAGCTCCGAAGAGTTGACATCTTCGCTTCCCCTTGACATCTATTTTCTAATGGTGCTGCTAGATTGTTAGTGCACTTAACAATGCCATGGTGTTTTTGGAGATGTGTTATAAATTCTATTTATGGATTTTGAGTTTTTTCTTGAATATATAGGAGAGCTGCGGATCAATATATTAAGAAGAAAAAACGAGTGTAGAACCCATACAATACCACACATACAGAACATTCACACAAAAATAAGCTTGCCAGTGACTACAAACAACAAACAACCTTGACCATCAAACTAACTATCACTAGACCCAAGGGCGAGGAGATGAGTAACCCTGTGGGCCCAACGAACAGCAACAACTAATCCTTTTAGTCTCAAACAAGATGAGGTAGGCTAGAGTTAAAAATTAACAGAAGCCACAAAATCTAGGTTCAGGCACGTGGATAGCTGTTTTTCATTTGCTCCTATTCAAGGCTAAATCTTTGGATACATTCCATCCTTTTATGTCTTCTTTTACTGTCTCTTATGTTGAATGGTGTTTAAACCCTAACCCTTGAATGGGCTAAGTATATATATATGCACGACGACTCATCACCCAGGGTGATGGACCAGAGGCCCATCACCTGAACCAGCCCAAACCTAATTAAATCCTACCAAACCATGCGCAACAGCTCATCGAACCACCCCTGCATGCATGTCAGCCACCCAAACTAATTTCCCCCCATGTCGCCACTCGCACGTATCACTCCGCTGCCACCTGCAATTAGCTAAAGTCTGCTCTGATCTAATCCAATCCACCACCGCACCGATCTACGCTACCCCAACGTCCGCAATTCCTCATCGTCATGCCTCCATTCATTAGCCACATCATACGTCTCTCGTTCTCGACTCATCACCTTGAATTGCTGAATGTTTATTTTTGAATGACTGAAGTATACCTTGAAGTGCTGAATGTTTCTTCATTGTAGAATTTTAGAAACGATAAATGGTTGAAGTAAACCTTAAATAACTAAATATTGGTTTCTGTTGCACATTAAAGTAAACCTTAAATGACTGAAGTAAACCTTAAATCGCTGAAGTAAACCTTGAATGACTGAATGTTTATCCCTAAATGGCTGAAGTAAACCTTGAATTGCTGAATTTTTTCCTTGTAAAGTTTTAAAAACGATGAATGGTTGAAGTAAACCTTGAATATCGGAATACTTATTCCTGTTGTACATAGAAGTAAACCTTGAATGGATGAAGTAAAGATTCAATGGATGAATATTTGTTGGTGCGCCCAACGGGCAGTGGGTGGATCAGCTCCGGTAATTGCGCGCGGATCTGATTGGCCGATGGGGTTAGTTTCCTAGTGCGCTTAATTTCCTAATGTGGTTGGTCCCTCGTGGGCTGGTCCGATTGGACCTTTTGGTTCAGGTGATGGACCATACGTCTCGTCACACTAGGTGATGATTAGCGTTTAGGTATAACATGTATCTATACTACTCTATTAAGAACCTAATGTGGGCGTCTAGTGGCTGGTGCTACCACAACTTCACCCTCCGCACTGACTCTCTAGACCCGCCTCACGCGCTCCTACTGGTTCTCCCGCCCCACGCGCCTCGCCTTGGCGTCGTGCCCTATGGGCCCCATGCCCAGCGCCCGCGCAATTCTCTCAGCTACTGACTTGTGGACCCCCAGCGCCCGCGCAGCGGGCTACTGCGCCTGCCTAGCACTCGACCCCGCCCGCGCAGCTACCACACCGCGCAAAAATAGTGCAGAGCAGCACTCGAACCCACACCCCCTGCTCTAGAAATTTGGAGCTAACCACTAGACCACACGTACCTTAGTGTTTAGAAATAAACAATAATTATATAACAACCGTAGCAAAGCACGAACAACTAGCTAGTATATTTATGTGTATCATGTTACATGGGCCAGGCTCTAGGCCTTTTACATTTAGACAAGAAGATACAATCTAACACCCCCGCAGTTGAAATTCTAGCCGCGTCAGACGTTGAGACTGGACCAAAACTCCGAGAACAATGAGGGAAGACCCTTACTGAAGATGTTAGCAACTTGTGAGCTCATCAAGACATGAACACGGACATCCTCGACAGCAACACACTCATGGACAAAGTGAAGATCAATTTCAACATGCTTCATGCCCTGGTGCTTGACGAGGTTGATGGAGAGGTAGACGACGTTATCGTAGTAGACAAGCGTGCTCTTGATGAGAGGGTTGTGGAGCTCCTGGAGGAGCTGGCACAACCAGCTTGCCTAAACCACCCCATTGGCGGTAGCTCGACATTCCGTCTCAGCACTAGAGCGGGAGACCACGGGTGACGCTTAGAGGACCAAGAGATAAGGTTGGCCCTAAGAAATAGCGCATAACCGAAGGTTGATCGACAAGTATCTAGGCATCTAGCCTAATCAACATCTGTGTAGACGACTAGCTCAGGTGTAGGAACACTGAAGATGGAGCCCATAGTCGATAGTACCCTGGAGGTAATGAAGGATCTGCTTGACTGCTCTTAGGTGTGACTTTCGGGGATCATGCATGTAGAGATAGACCTACCGGACAACATACACGATGTCAGGTAGTTGAAGGTGAGATACTGAATAGCACTGGCAAGGCTGCAGTAGGCAGTGAGATCGTTGACAGGGGAACCGTTGCCATAGACCTTGACCTGCGTGTCCACCTGTGTTGTGCAAGGCTTGCACTCCAGCATCCCAGCACGCTCCAGGATATCTAGGGTGTACTGATGTTGCTGAAGAATCAAGCCATTCGGCGATGCTCAACAACAATCCCTAGAAAATGAAGAGGACCCAAATCCTTCATGGCGAACTTGTGCTAAAGGGTTCTAATGATCCGGTGCAGTAGGCCCGAGGAAGAGACAATGATCACAATGTCATCAATGTATAGAAGAAGGCATATAGTGTTACTACCGTGCTGATAGATGAACAGAGAGGTGTCCAACTTAGCCTCAGTAAAACCCAGGGAGAGCAGATATGTGGCAAACCTACTATACCAAGTATGGGGAGCTCGCTTCAGACTATAGAGGGACTTGAGTTTGCAGACCATATTAGGGTGTGCAGTCAACAAAACCGACAGGCTGACTGCAATAGACGGTCTCAATGAGAGTCCCATAGAGGAAGGTATTCTAGACGTCGATCTGATGAACTGGCCAAGAACGAGAGAGTTAGTGAGAGAACTTGGACAGTAGCAGGCTTCACCTGGATTGAACGTCTTAGTGTAGTCAAACCATGACGTTAAATGAAGCCATGGAGAAACCAAACGGGCCTTGTACTGATCCATAGAGCCATCAGCCTTCCACATATGTGTCTAGACTCACTTGCTAGTCATCACATTGTGCCGCCTAGGGGACGGGCACCGAATCCCAAGTGTGATTGGCAAGGAGGGCCTAGTACTCTTCCTCCCTAGCGTGATGCAAGTGAGAATTGGCGAGGGCACTATGGACAGAAGACGACAAATAGGAGACCGACGTGGACGTGGTGAGGGTTGCAGTGAAGAGGCGGTGATACACTGCTGGCTTGGTCTGAGATTGGGGCGGTGCACCCACCCGCACATGTAGTTGATAGGCATGCACATGGTTGGCATAGCGAGGTGAGGCCGGTGCCGGTGAGGCCCCATTGGCACTGCTAAGTACGAAGGAGGCGTCACCGGAGCCGCCAACGGTTTAGCAGAGGTCGGCAGGGGGGCACACGGTCCTACCGGTTGTGGTAGGGCAACCTGGAGGGAGTCCAGGGGCACATGAGCCATGAAAGGCACCGGTGCCATAGGCAGGAGCGGCGTGGGGAAACCTGCAAGGGGAAACAAATGGTGGATGACTAGATGGAGATGCAGAGTTAGGATCACGAAGAAAATTCAACTCGGGAAGGGAGTCGATGGTGCACTGGGAGGGAGTCGAAAAGGGGAAATCCGTCTTGACGAAGATGACGCGACGGGAGATCAAGAGAGGATGAGTGGTGAGGTCAAGGCATAGGTACCATTTGTGATTAGGGGAGTAACTGAGGAAGACGTAGCTGGCGGAGTGAGGGGCAAGCTTGTGGGGAGCGGTGGCAGAAAGGTTGGGGTAGCCTTTCTAGACTTGACCATCTGCTATTTCATTTGTTTTGGCCCACCAATCATTGAAGGAAAAATTTTCCAGTTGAGGGGTCAATCCTGAAAGCCTACTTTCTGGAAGAGGATATACCATACTTGTTGAGCAAATACACATGAGTAAATGATCAATTGTTTCTCCAGCCTGGTCACAACATGCAGCGGTCATGGATTTTGAGTTACCATTCTTGATATTGTTATTGCTTTATTACTTATTAGTAAATAACTTGTGCTCTAAATGTGCCGCCCAAACTGTTGCAGAAGCAAAGCTGTTTTTCGTCCACTGACAATTCTCTCAACTTAGATGTCAGACTTGTAAATGCGGTCTCAAGTAATGATCCTGATGTCATCAAATTTCTGTTGGTTATGGCTCTTTGCAATACAGTGGTCCCTATCAAAAGGCAAGTCACAGTTTCTTTTCGTTACTCTGCATGGTATTAAGCTGTTATTTATAAAATTTTCATACTTTCAGCAATGATGGTACTGTGTCATACAAAGCACAATCCCAAGATGAGGAAGCTTTAGTTAACGCTGCAGCAAAGCTGAATATGATGCTCATCAGTAAAGACACCATTACAGCTGGTTAGTGAATGTTCATCGGTTTGTGATGAGATTATTACAATTCCATTAAGCTGTTTGATTGAATTCCCTTTTGTTTCTTCAGAGATTTGTTTCAATGGGTCTAAGTTTTGGTATGAGTTGTTGGACATTTTGGAATTCACTTCTGATCGCAAAAGAATGTCTGTAGTGGTAAAGGAAGGGGAGACTGGTAAGATCCTTCTTTTATCAAAAGGTGCTGATGAAGCTCTCCTGCCTCGTGCCTGTCCAGGTATATGGTATAGCCATGAAAAGTGCATTACGTCATGATTCATCCCAATATTGAATTAACCTGTTTTGCTTTGGTTTTCTCTGCGTTCTAAGAATAGTGCATATTATAATGTTCAGAGATATCTATTGCTGATTCTATTCATCTTGAGGTAGCAACTGTTATGATTATAGCTTGTATTCATTATGAGGGCTCTAGGCCCGAATAAATAGAGGTACATGAGATTACAAATATGCACAAGACCCCTTATACAACAGGGAAATACAAACAAGTACATATTTCTCTAACACCCCCTCAAACTCAAGGTGGATCAAGAATATTGAGTTTGGAGAGATAAAACCGATGCTGAGCTTGGGTCTGTGCCTTGGTGAAGAAATCTGCCAGCTGAAGCTCTGAAGGCACATACCGAAGAGAAACAACACCATCCCGTACCTGTGCTCGTGTATAATGAGCATCAGCACCAATATGCTTGGTAGGCTCATGCTTCACCGGATCACGAGCAATACTAATAGTACCTGTACTGTCAGACAAAAGAGGAGTCGGTATGCAAATAGAGACAACAAAATCCTCAAGCAACCACCGCAACCAAGTAACCTCCGTAGTCATAAGAGCCATAGCACACAACTCTGCGTCTTCACTCGAACGAGAAACCGCTACCTGTTTCTTAGTCTTCCAAGCAATGAGGGAACCAGGAACCACCAAGAAAAACACAATAGGCAGAAAGAGAACGACGACCAGAGGAATCAATAGCCCAAGTAGCATCACAATACGCTTGGAGCTGTAAAGAGTTGCATCGTGGAAAGAACAAACGACGAGATATAGTTCCATGAAGATAATGCAGAACCCGAAGCAAGTGATTATAGTGAAGCTGAGTGGGGCGGAAACAAACTGACCGAGAATATGTACAGAATATGAGGTATCATGACGAATCACACCAAGGTAAACAAGACTCAACAATGTGACGATAACAAGTAGGATCCTCAAGAGGCTTACCATCCGTGGCACGAAGATGAACATTGAGTTCTATAGGAGTTTCAATTGTCCGCTGATCAGTAAGAGAGGCCCGATCAAAAAGATCCAGAATGTACTTCTCTTGACAACGTGACGATAACAAGTAGGATCCTCAAGAGGCTTTCCATCCATGGCACGAAGATGAACATTGAGTTCCATAGGAGTTTCAATTGTCCGCTGATCAGTAAGAGAGGCCCGATCAAGAAGATCCAGAATGTACTTCTCTTGAGACAGATAAAGCCCCTCAGATGAAGAGGAAAACTCTATCCCAAGAAAATAATGAAGAGGTCCAAGATCAGACATGAGAAACAGACGGAGGTATTCATTCTAAGTCATTCAGTTATTCATTCTAAATCATTCAGTTATTCGTTCTAAGTCATTCAGTTATTCGTTCTAAGTCATTCAATTATTCATTCTTGTTAGATTGTAATGGGCCTGGCCCAGGTATTTGGTCTATTAATACACTGCCAACCCTATTCTAGGGTTAGGGTTTTCACTGTTCTACATGGTACTAGAGCCACACTAGCTTTCCTCCCTCCCTCCCCTCCCAGCAGCAGCCGCCGCCACCTTCCCTAGGCCGGTCGGCGCTTCCCCTCCCCTTGTCTCTCCCCCAGCCGCCGCCGGCCATCTCCCCAGGCCCGGCCGCCGCCTTCCCTCCCCTTTCTCTTGGCGCCGCCGGCCCCAGCCGCCAACCCTACCCGCCGTCGCCACCTCCCCTGCGTGCGCCGGCCATGGCGTACATCTTCCACCTCGCCGGCCCCAACGCGGCCACCGGCCCCAGCGAGGCCACCGCCGCCGCCGGCCTGGCTATCGGCCAGGGCGCGAGCGTTGTCGCGACCCTGCCCGCGGGCGCTGCCGTCGGCACAGGCGCGCGCGCCGCTGCGGGCCTGCGTGCAAGCGTCGCCACTTTGCCACCAGCCGGTGCCTCCCTAGGGGCGGTCCCCTCCCTGGCCGCCCCCTGGGCGCGGCCGACCCTGTTGCCCTCGTCGGTGCGACGGCCGCCCTGGGCGTTAACCCCGACCAGCACCCCCTCATCGACCCTCTTCCCCATGGCTCCCGCAGCGAGCTCGCTGTTGGTGGGGCCCCCTACATCTCTGGCCTCGGGCCCCTCCTCGACGCCTCTCCCCCTGCGCAGCAACAGCTACTGCGGCGATGCGGTTCCCTGCCGGGCTTCTCCGCCCGCGCAACCACTATGTGGGCCGATGCCACTACCCCCCGACCTCGTCGGCACTGGTCACCGCCATCGCTACCATACAGGCGGCCGTGGAGGCTTCACGCGAGTGCGCTGCGACCCTCGTCCTGCAACAAGAGCGTGCCATGAGCGATGCTCTCACCGCCCAGATGACAACTGCTCAGCGTCTTCTCCTCGGGCAACCTCCGGTCGCCCCGAAAACACCCCAACAAATCCCGAGGCACCTCTTGCCACTGGACTCGACACCGACCACATCGCCACCCTCCACGCGCAGGCCGCCGGACTTCACAACATCCGGTCCCTCGTGTCCATCGTTCTGGACCCGGTGTCCTCTCACTACCCTCGCTGGAGAGGGCAGGTCCTCCTCACCCTGCGGCGCTACGCCCTCGACGACCACGTCCTTGACGACATCGCCGCCCCGCCGTCCCCGGACTGGTCCTTGATGGACACCATGGTGCTCTCCTGGCTCCACGAAACTATCACTGTCGAGCTCCAGGACATCATCCGCGACCAGGCGGACATGCGTGCCTAAACATCATGCGTCTACACATCATCCTTACAGAAGATCCTGGAAAACACAGTTTTTTCATCAGCTCCTAGTTGACCTTCATCATACATGAGACACTGTACATAAAACGTCACCACCGTGTCTTCACAAAGAGTTTTATCCACAAAGCTTTTTGCAATATCGCTTCCCGTTAAGTTCCATGTATCAGTGTCTCTACGAGCAGTGTCACTCTTAGGACTCATGAACTGAACACTGTTGTTGGAAATGGAAATAAATCATTATCAGTGCAAGTTTGAACTACTGAACTAAATGCAAAGAAAAGAATGTACCTCTTATAATCTTTATTGTCAACTATCTTTCTCGAGAGTTGCTGTCGCAGTTCTTTATTACCCAAATTCTGGGTCCAATTATCTGCTATCTTGAAATCGCAGGGTTTGTAGCCTTTTGTCATTTTACTCCTTACAGAAACTTTCAAAGAGTCCTTGATATTGGTTTTCTTTTTCTTTGTCTTTGATTTCTTCTTCTTATCCTTGCCCCCATTGTTGTTCCCCTTCTCCCCCTCAAATGATTCCTCATCATCATCTGTCCCCTCCTCCTCCTCAGACTTGTCCTTGTCCTCTTCATCCTTATCATCACCAGATTTCTTCTTCTTGTCCTTGCCCCCATTGTTGTTCCCCTTCTCCTCATTATCACCTGTCCCCTCCTCCTCCTCCTCCTCCTCCTCCTCAGACTTGTCCTCATAATCATCGTCTGAACTCTCATCTTTTCTATCTCCTTTCTTGTCGTCAACTTTGTCTCTCACCTTTTCTTTCTTTTGCTCTTTCGTTATTGCATGGCTCTCTGTAAATTTGTCCCTGCACTTGTTGTCTTCATTGTTAAGGAGCAACATCGCAGTCTCTATGCGGCACATGATGACTTCGTCCTGCATTTTTATCAACAATGAGCATAATCAATAGCAATCTAATCTACAAGAGAAATATGATAAGAGCTGCCAAGTCACCAAATCTTCTAACTTGCTACAGAAAAGGCAGGACTGACCTCACTAATGTTATGGTAGTTTTGATCCTCATATCGCTTTATGTACAGAAGCATATGAAAACCACAATCATGACTGCAAAAATAAGAACGTGAGCACGAATTGAGGTACCGGATAAGTTATGACATTAGGAAATAGCTAGAAATTACCTGTTATTTTGCTTCTGAACTACTGGTGGTGTAATAAATCGGTGCGTAGCATTTTCCAGGCCTATGAAAGGATAAAGATTTTTTTGCAGTTGAGCCATCTGTAAGTGCAAAGGATCAGTTGAGGCAGCATAGCGTTTAACAAAACAGTACCATTCACTTTTTTTGCAAGGCATTTGATGTTGAAAATATCTAACCAGATTTTCATGACGTTTTTCGCACAGCCGCAATTCATAAAAGGAATCAAGAACAGTTATAACTTCTCTCCCAGGTTCCACCACAACTAAGGACCAGTGTTGATCAATAATGAAAGGCACAAAAATCTGCAAAAAAATAAAAATAAAAGAAACAACCAAAATATTGATGGTTATGTCATGCGCCTAAATGGTATAACGGGCCAAGTGGGTCAACTAGCCCACATCATAAGATGCATATACAATTTCTAAAAAGCTACTGCCATATCTACAATTCCTAAACAGGTATCATGCATGTAAAATCCCAGGTTGTAGCAGGTAGTAAAAGGTTTAGGTGTATAGCAGGTAAAATCCCAGGTTCAACTTAAAACACATATTTTACCAGCCTGGAACCTAGATTTTACTAGCATAGTTGTTACCAGCCTGCAACCTAGATTTTACTAGCATATATTTTACCAGCCTGGAACACATATCTTACCATCTTTTACCATCCTGGATCTATATTTTACCATCCTGTAACTTTGATTTTAGCAGGTAAAATCCAAGGCTACAGGCAGGTAAAAGGTGTAGGTAAAACTTGAGCATTCAAGGAATTCTAAGCTAACACCTATTATATGAAAGAGCCAGATTTAAGAATACAAATAGAATTGGAAAAGGTACAAACCGTGTGCTTTTTCTCTTTGTCATAGTCTTTAAGTTCTCTTTCGAGATAATCTTTTCTCTTACCGAGTATTTGCTCCTAGGAAAAAAAGCATGGTGAAATTGCTAAACAACATAAATTCATTGAAAGTAGTAGTAAAATTGCTAATTGGCACTTACTACAGCAAGAAGTGAAAGCATAATCCTGTCATCCCATGATTTATTCCATATGCGAATCAGAGTTTCAATGATCGAAGTATGCAAGCGACCATATGGTTTGAAGGTCTTAACAAATACAGCCTCCGAAATCGTCACATCTTCAATATCAACTACAAGATTCTTCTCCATCTGTTGTATTCTTTCTTTGTCTTTAATTTGGGCCCTGTTTTTGATCTCATCATAAAATATAAAGAAGGAACGATTCACAACAATCTTCTTCAATTTTTCCATGAGCTTGATTTCAATTCTTCAATTTTTCCAAGAGTTCAGACGATGATTATGAGGACAAGTCTGAGGAGGAGGAGGAGGAGGGTCTAGTGAAATCAAGCTCATGGAAAAATTGAAGAAGATTGTTGCGAATCGTTCCTTCTTTATATTTTATGATGAGATCAAAAACAGGGCCCAAATTAAAGACAAAGAAAGAATACAACAGATGGAGAAGAATCTTGTAGTTGATATTGAAGATGTGACGATTTCGGAGGCTGTATTTGTTAAGACCTTCAAACCATATGGTCGCTTGCATACTTCGATCATTGAAACTCTGATTCGCATATGGAATAAATCATGGGATGACAGGATTATGCTTTCACTTCTTGCTGTAGTAAGTGCCAATTAGCAATTTTACTACTACTTTCAATGAATTTATGTTGTTTAGCAATTTCACCATGCTTTTTTTCCTAGGAGCAAATACTCGGTAAGAGAAAAGATTATCTCGAAAGAGAACTTAAAGACTATGACAAAGAGAAAAAGCACACGGTTTGTACCTTTTCCAATTCTATTTGTATTCTTAAATCTGGCTCTTTCATATAATAGGTGTTAGCTTAGAATTCCTTGAATGCTCAAGTTTTACCTACACCTTTTACCTGCCTGTAGCCTTGGATTTTACCTGCTAAAATCAAAGTTACAGGATGGTAAAATATAGATCCAGGATGGTAAAAGATGGTAAGATATGTGTTCCAGGCTGGTAAAATATATGCTAGTAAAATCTAGGTTGCAGGCTGGTAACAACTATGCTAGTAAAATCTAGGTTCCAGGCTGGTAAAATATGTGTTTTAAGTTGAACCTGAGATTTTACCTGCTATACACCTAAACCTTTTACTACCTGCTACAACCTGGGATTTTACATGCATGATACCTGTTTAGGAATTGTAGATATGGCAGTAGCTTTTTAGAAATTGTATATGCATCTTATGATGTGGGCTAGTTGACCCACTTGGCCCGTTATACCATTTAGGCGCATGACATAACCATCAATATTTTGGTTGTTTCTTTTATTTTTATTTTTTTGCAGATTTTTGTGCCTTTCATTATTGATCAACACTGGTCCTTAGTTGTGGTGGAACCTGGGAGAGAAGTTATAACTGTTCTTGATTCCTTTTATGAATTGCGGCTGTGCGAAAAACGTCATGAAAATCTGGTTAGATATTTTCAACATCAAATGCCTTGCAAAAAAAGTGAATGGTACTGTTTTGTTAAACGCTATGCTGCCTCAACTGATCCTTTGCACTTACAGATGGCTCAACTGCAAAAAAATCTTTATCCTTTCATAGGCCTGGAAAATGCTACGCACCGATTTATTACACCACCAGTAGTTCAGAAGCAAAATAACAGGTAATTTCTAGCTATTTCCTAATGTCATAACTTATCCGGTACCTCAATTCGTGCTCACGTTCTTATTTTTGCAGTCATGATTGTGGTTTTCATATGCTTCTGTACATAAAGCGATATGAGGATCAAAACTACCATAACATTAGTGAGGTCAGTCCTGCCTTTTCTGTAGCAAGTTAGAAGATTTGGTGACTTGGCAGCTCTTATCATATTTCTCTTGTAGATTAGATTGCTATTGATTATGCTCATTGTTGATAAAAATGCAGGACGAAGTCATCATGTGCCGCATAGAGACTGCGATGTTGCTCCTTAACAATGAAGACAACAAGTGCAGGGACAAATTTACAGAGAGCCATGCAATAACGAAAGAGCAAAAGAAAGAAAAGGTGAGAGACAAAGTTGACGACAAGAAAGGAGATAGAAAAGATGAGAGTTCAGACGATGATTATGAGGACAAGTCTGAGGAGGAGGAGGAGGAGGGGACAGGTGATAATGAGGAGAAGGGGAACAACAATGGGGGCAAGGACAAGAAGAAGAAATCTGGTGATGATGAGGATGAAGAGGAGGACAAGGACAAGTCTGAGGAGGAGGAGGGGACAGATGATGATGAGGAATCATTTGAGGGGGAGAAGGGGAACAACAATGGGGGCAAGGATAAGAAGAAGAAATCAAAGACAAAGAAAAAGAAAACCAATATCAAGGACTCTTTGAAAATTTCTGTAAGGAGTAAAATGACAAAAGGCTACAAACCCTGCGATTTCAAGATAGCAGATAATTGGACCCAGAATTTGGGTAATAAAGAACTGCGACAGCAACTCTCGAGAAAGATAGTTGACAATAAAGATTATAAGAGGTACATTCTTTTCTTTGCATTTAGTTCAGTAGTTCAAACTTGCACTGATAATGATTTATTTCCATTTCCAACAACAGTGTTCAGTTCATGAGTCCTAAGAGTGACACTGCTCGTAGAGACACTGATACATGGAACTTAACGGGAAGCGATATTGCAAAAAGCTTTGTGGATAAAACTCTTTGTGAAGACACGGTGGTGACGTTTTATGTACAGTGTCTCATGTATGATGAAGGTCAACTAGGAGCTGATGAAAAAACTGTGTTTTCCACGGACACTTCAGATCATCTGTAAGGATCTCCCAAAGACGTAGACCACGCATGTGTAGACGCATGCGAAGAACCCAATCTCGATAGTTGGTGCCATTGAAAAGCACCGGACATTGCAAGACGGGAAGACCACCAGACGAAGGAGTCATGGAATGCGACATCCTGATAGTCGAGGGCTAGAGCGTACAAGAAAAGTGACACAAGCAGCAACAACATCTGTTCTTTTTTCTTTCCCCCTTTTTTTTCTTTTTTACCTTATCCCTTCACACTGTGAGGGCCTCACACCTCACGGTCAAAAGGAATCTAGCCAACCAAGGAGATGGCTACACAGCAAGATCTGACCCGCAGGAACACAGGCTCACGTGACAGCAGGAATGGGATGACAGGGACAAACGGAAAAAAGCAAGGCAACAGATATTGATCGGCAAGAAGCAGACCAAGTTGAGACCGACGTCAGGAAACAACCGACCAAGTTGAGACCGGCGTTAGGAATCTGCATGTTGATGAGAAAAACAACGTAGAACCTCCTTTCTAGCGGAAGATCGGCGACCGATCAGTCCCATGCGCAACACAACCCGAGACAAACGCCACACTCCTAACGTCTCCTGATTCCTTCGATCTCTGGTCAGGAAAGAACAGCGATAGAGCCAGTGACAATCTTGGTGGATGAGCAGGGCGACAGTGGCTAGGAAAAAACTAATAACCCTAACCCTAAAAACTGGCTCTATATTCCATGTTATGAATATAGCTTGTATTCATTATGAGGACTATAGGCCCAAATATATAGAGGTACAGGAGATTACAAATATGCACAAAACCCTAAGGACACTTATTCAAGATGTCTTTTATGGCATCATAAATTTGCTTTGATAGTGTATTTTTTAGAACTTGTAGTTGTTAATGTATTTTTTCTAAAAAAAGTTGGTCAAAGTTAAGGAAGTTTAACTTAGGACATAGCTGAAGTGGAGTACAATTTGAAATAGAGGGACTATAAGACAGATGGAAATGGTCACACAAAATTGTCAAAGATAATGTCGCTCGATAGACACCCTATTGTTGAGTCATGTCCATAGTTGTTAAGGCGTCGCCTAGGCGTTGGGCTTGGCTGCAAATGACTGAGCCAAATTGACCCTGGTCATCTCTGCCTCATGTCCTGAGGAAAATCCGTGATTTTTTAAAAAATGACCCTGCAGTTTGAGGTCGGAAATGGGGCCTCTACCCTCTTCTGGAGTGATCGGTGGTTGGGAGGGCAGCGAATAGTGGATATTGCTCTTTGCCTTCTGGAGACCATTCCTAAGAAGATTAACAAGAGGACAGTTTAGGAGGCGATCAGAGATAATCTATGGATAAATGACATTAGCGGGAGTTTATCAGTTGGAGCCCTTGCAGACTTTATTCTCCTTTAGGACATGGTTACTCAGGTTGAACTTCACATAGATAAAGAGGACAAGCATATCTTTCGGCTGGTTGCTAATGGTAAATATTTGGCTATAGCTGCCTATGAGGGGCTTTTTCTTGGATCTGTGCAGTTCGAGCCATATGAGAGGATTTGGAAAACTTGGGCTCCACCAAAGTGTCGTTTCTTCTTGTGGCTGGCTGCTCTTAAGAAATGTTGGACAACAGACAGACTTGAAAAGTGAGGCCTTGATCACCTATAAAGATGCCCTCTTTGTGATCAGGAAAGGGATACAATTGATCATTTACTTGTGGCTTGTGTCTTCTCTAGGGAATGTTAATTCCTCATGCTTAGGCAATTCGGGCTACAAGTTTTGGCACCGCAGCCATCCAATACAAATTTTATGGAGTGGTGGCAAGAAGTCAGTGAAGCTGTTCATGGTCCTTTCGGAGATGGTCTCAACTCTCTTATTGTGCTAGGTGCTTGGGTGTTATGGAAGAATCATAAAAATAGATGCATCTTTGACGACCTCTCCCCGAATACTGCTGTTGTCTTAATTCAAGTTGGGGAGGAGCGTCGTCTGTGGGAGTCGTGGGGCCAAGGGACTGTCCTCCCTTGCTACCCCTTCCAGTTGTGGTCTATAGTTCTTTTTTCTAGATGAATTAGTTTTTGTTTGTTACGTTTAGACCGCTGTAAGGCGTCTCTTGTACCTCGATCTATTTTGGACCTTGTTTCTTGCTCCTTTTAATATAATGATACACAACTCTCCTGCGTGTTTGAGTAAAAAGGCGTCCTCCTCGCCTTACTTCCGCAGCTAAGGCGAGTGGGTGAGGTTGCCAGCGGCTGACAGCTCCAGCACAGCGGCGGCGCTGGCGCAGGAGAGAGGGAGCCAACGGGGAAAGCGGAAGAAACGCCAGCGAGAGGGAGAGACTTGGGAGAGGCAATTGGGAGGAGGGAGTCAGCTGGGAGTGAGGCGGCTGGGAGGAGGTAGAGGGTTGGGAGAGAGGAAGTGGGCTTAACCTAATTTTGATCGGTTATTGGGCTAGTTAGGCTGATTTGTAGGATGACTGGACTGACTAGGCTAGTATTTTTCTTTTCTCTATCTTTTTCTCTTCTTTATTAATATTTTTGTCCTAAATACTTTCTCAAATATCAATAGTTTCTTCTATTTTTAACTATATTTAAGGCGTCACCTCACATTACACATTATCGCTTAAAAGATAGGTCAGCTGCCTTATCTCTCCTTGCCGCCTTAACAACCATGGTCATGTCTCAATACATACCAATACCCTTTTTTACTTTTTATGTATCTTGGTGGCTTCATATGTAACCTACCCAACTTGCATGGGATAAAAAGAGAGCCTATTTTATTGTTTTATATGTATCTTGACATCATATGCTCTCCTACTCTACTAGGATCTGTAAAAAAACATGACACCAGGTATATAGAGCAGAATACTGCCGTTAGTGTTAGAATATTTGTATGTGAAGTGTTACGGGCCTAGAGCTAGCCCATGTAACCTACTAGGGTTGTCTATTGTAATAGTACATCCCACTAGGGTTTTAACTCTCCAACATGGTGTCCAGCCACAATATTTTTCCTTCTCTCCCATAGCCGTTTGCCAGCAACCTGGGTTGTAGCCACCATGGTCAGTGCCCCTCCTCCCCCTGTTGGATCTCCCCCTCCTTTTCTTTCTCCTCTACCTTGTCGCATGGTTTCGGTGCCTGCTAGGACTTCTTCCTCCCTCAACACTGTCCCCATCCATGACCCCCAGTTGCCGCCCGCCCCTACAACTGTGGATGGCAGCCTACCCTCCGCTGGGCTAGGTGCCACTGGCCTGGTTGGTCTGACCTTGTCGTCCTGGCCTAAGCGTCGCGAGCTCGGCTGCCCTCGGCCAAGACGATGTCGGTCTATGTCTAGCCGCCATACGCTTGGGCACGGTCCCACCCATCCCGTGTACTCTATATTGCCCCGCAAGGCCTGTACCTGTCTATCCTGACATCATGACGGCCCACTCCACCTTGGCTGCGACCCTCACTGCTACTGTGGCTGCTTCTCGAGAGTGTGAATGTGTCCTCGCTTGAGAGCATGAGCGCATCGCTATCGATGTTCTCACCAGGCAGCTTACTGAGGCTGAGCACCATTTGGCTGGCTCTCTCGACCTAGATCCTCCGTCGGCATACCCAGTGGTCAACCCCCACCACTTCTGCGTACGAGGCCGCCGTCATCGCCAACCTTCATGTATAGACTCGAGCAGGCGCCTCGTGCCTGGTACAACCATTTTGCCACATACTTGCTCTCGCTTGGGTCCACTGAAGCAAAATTAGATACTTCATTATTAATCTTCCACCAGAATTCGGAGACAATGTATTTGTTGTTGTACGTGGATGACATCATTCTCACGACGTCCTCCATGGAGCTCCTACGTCACAATATTTCAGCCTTGCAATGGGAGTTCTCAACGAAGGATCTTGGTCCTCTTCATCACTTTCTAGGAGTCAATTCAATGGCGTACCGGTGGTTCGTTTCTTACCCAACGTTAGTACACGCTTGACATACTTGAGCGTGTTGGAATGACTGATTGTAAACCGTGCTCAACTCCGGTGGACGCTCAGGCGAAGCTCTTAGCAGCTTCCGGTCACTTTGTGCGTGACATGACATAGTACCACAACCTTGTTGGCGTGATTTAGTACCCGACATTCATCTTCCCTGACATCTCATATGATATCCAGTAGGTGTGTCTCCACATGCATGATCCTCGGGAGTCTCACATGACTGCTGTCAGGCGCATCCTACGCTATCTTTGAGGCACTATTAACTACGGTCTTCTCCTTCGGCACTCTACTATGATTGAGCTAGATGTCTACTATGACGTTGATTGGGCGAGTTGTCTCGACACCCGCTAGTCCAAATTGGGCCATGCAGTATTCCTCGGTGACAATCTCGTCTCTTGGTCGTCCAAGCGCCAACCCAATGTCTCACGGTCTAGTGTTGAGGTTGAGTACAAAGTTGTTGCCAGTTATGTTGCAGAAGCTTGTTAGTTGTGCCAACTCCTTCAGGAACTTTATAGTCCGTTGGCCAAGAGCACCCTGGTCTATTGCGATAATGTGAGTGCGGTCTACCTCTCCAATCCAGTTCAACATCAGTGCACGAAGCATGTTGAGATAGATCTCCATTTCGTCCATAAGCGAGTTGCCATCGGCGATATTTGAGTTCATGTTCTGACGACCTCCCAATTTGCTGATATCTTCATAAAGGGACTGCCCTTTTGCTAGAGAATTCTGGTTCCGCTTCCTAGGACTTGTTAACCTCCAGCCTTGGTGCCTCAGCCAGGTGATTGTGTCTTCATGGACTAGTGGAAAAAAGTCTCTGAGCAGGTGCAGGGCATTGCAACGCAAGGCCTTAATTTGTTAATCATCCTGGGAGCTTGGACCATTTGGAACCACAGAAATGGTTGTGTTTTTGATAAGGCAAACCCCAATATGGAGACAACCATCAGAAAAGCTAAGGAGAAAGGTGTCATGTGGAAGATGGCGGGGGACAGAAGTCTTTCCCTCCTCATGGCGCCTATTCCAGGGCTGTAGTAGAGGGCGATTTTATCTAGTTTAATGGATGGAGATGCTTTCTTGTACTCTCGTTTTTTGGCCGCCATGAAGTGGCTGTTTTGTACTCTGTGCTGGTCCTCTTTGGACCAACTTTTTATTCCTCCTTAATATAATGATGCAGTTCATGTGAAGGGGTTTCTTTATTGGGTCAATTGAGTTTGAGCCTTTTCATATAATTTGGAAGACTTGGGCTCCTCCGAAATCTAAGTTTTTCATGTGGTTGGTCGCTCATAAGAAGGTGTGGACAGCTGATAGGTTGCAAAGAAGAGGTATGGATCATCCGGAGAGATGTCCATTATGTGATCAGGATCAGGAAACCTTAAATCATATGCTGTTGGGCTGCGTTTTTGCTAGAGAATTTTGGTTCAAGCTGCTTCTTCTTGTAAATCTACAACACTTGGCCTATCAGTCCTGTGAAGGGGTTTTTATGGATTGGTGGCAAGACTTGAGCACCAAGATTCCTGGGGTTGCAAGAAATGGTCTTAATTCTCTTGTCATTCTTGGTGTTTGGACCCTTTGGAAACATCGCAATGGCTGCGTTTTTGACAATAAGAGTCCTAGTGTGGCTGTTGCTATTAGAAGCATTGGTTTGGAGATTGATCTTTGGGTTATGGCTGGTGCAAAGAAGCTGTCCTTGCTTACTGCCCCCATCCCAGGTCTACCTGTTAGCTAGATAGCTATAGTGCTGTTTTGGTAGCAGTGTTTTTTGTCATGGATGGTTTCATTTATGCTTGTTATTGGCCGCCGTAGGGCGGCCTTATTTGTATCTTGGGGTCCTTTTGGACCTTTTTCCCCTTCTTAATATATTTTCGCGCAGCTCTCCTGCGCTTTCGAGAAAAAATAATGATGCAGTTCTCCTGCGAGTTCAAGAAAAAAAATAAAGGGACTGCCCTCCACGGTGTTCTCAGAGTTGCGCTCTAGTCTTAATGTCCTAGCTGACGCTTAGACTAGGGGGAGTGTTTTTCTCTTTGTACCAGTTTCATTGTCCCATTTCAGTCGGGGGGGGGGGGGTGTAGAATTTCTGTATATTGTGCCTATATGGGTAGGATCTCCAGTGGTAGATCATTCGATCTTCCTTGCTAGATAGTTCGATCTCTATTAGGCAAGGATCTACGTTGATTGATTCTGATCTGTATTAGGCAAGGATCTATGTTGATTGGTTCAGTTTATATAAACCCTTGACTATCCTTGCCCATATATGTGTAACACCATACCTCCTACTATCAATATCAATAGTTTTTCTATCATATTTCAAACATAGGGACTTTCTATTGCTCTTGTTGTAGCTCCATTTTAGCACCACTGTATTTAAGAGATTGCATCAAACTTTTCAGGCTAGTCGTTTTTGTTTTACAAATATATCTATGATGTTTTGTGTTGCTTCAGTTTTATTTGAGAGAACGATTATTTATTCTAATTTGTGAACAGGACAACAAATACAGAGATATCTT
Organism: Zea mays; assembly: GCF_902167145.1. Lineage (NCBI taxonomy): Eukaryota > Viridiplantae > Streptophyta > Magnoliopsida > Poales > Poaceae > Zea > Zea mays. Next base: position 108,344,023 of record NC_050105.1, on the reverse strand, counting down.
GAAGCAGTAGAAATGTATTCTCAGTTGGGATTGCGAACCTTATGTTTGGGGTGGCGTGATTTAAAAGAAAATGAATATAAGGAATGGTCCAAAAACTTTCAAAAGGCTAGCTGCTCATTGGACAATAGAGAGGTACTTATTCTGGTTTAACCATTTTCCCTTAACCTTAGTAGTTCTGTCATTTGTCTCACCAACTCTTATTCTACTGTTGGCTAATGGTACTGCACTTATATACAGTTTAAAATTGCTGAAGTTTGTAATAGCTTAGAGCAAGACCTTCAAATTCTTGGTGTTACTGCTATAGAGGATCGTCTTCAGGTATATCTTGATCATTAATTGCTATCTCTAAGACTAACAACCAGTGGAAACACCTACAGCAATTTTCCACTTGCTACCTTGCCTTATAGATTCTTTTGGCTGACAGGATGGTGTTCCTGAAACCATTAAATTGTTGAGGAATGCTGGAATTAATGTGTGGATGCTAACCGGTGATAAGCAAAATACAGCAATTCAGATTGGACTTCTCTGTAACCTCATAACTTCTGGTATTGTACTATTGCGATACATTTATCCTTTAAATTTAGCAAGTGGCCATTTGCATCTAACAATACGAGTTGCCCTTTGCAAATGTTTTCTCCACTGGTCTATTGCAATTTCTTGCTCTATCATAGTATCCCTTCGACATTATTCTGTTGTAGCAAATCACGAGCTCTAAGTTACAAATAGATGATACCTTTGCAGAGTCTTCTGTTAAACTTGGTGATGTATGAGTAAAATAAATTAAAAAAATTACCATCTTATTTGTACTCTGCATTCTAGCTTAGTGAAATTATGCATGAAATAGATGGGTGAGTAATTGTTTGGTTGTTCCTGGATGTCATCACATGGTGGTTCTGAAGAAACTCATGTAACAGCTGTGCATATTTATTTTCTTGTTTTTTTAGTGTGGGACAACACACAGACCTATTTTGTGATATATAAACACTAATGCATCTGATATCTTTCTAGTCATGGAGTTGTGTTCTTCGCATGAGCTGTTTTGGTCTGCTACATGGTTTACTTAATATCTCACTCCTTCAGGGCCCAATAGTCAATTGTTATCTATCAGTGGGAAAACTGAAGAGGACGTGCTAAGAAGCCTAGAGAGGGCATTATTTATTATGAAAAATACATCTGAAACAAAGGTATATATATTGGAAGCAAGTAATTAGAACTTCAACAAGTATTTATCATCCCTTTCCTTTTGCTTTTGTCCCTTTGGTTCAACTTATTAAGCTAGATTCACTATAAAAAAATCTAGAATCCCAACCAAGCGCATGAGATGAATAGAGTTTCGAAAAGCTACATATTCCTCTAGTTCAATCTAAAATCTCCTAACCCCAAATTTTCAAAAATATTACCCACATGTCAATGTTTATAGGATCAAATCGTTTTCTTTTCTATTCAGAGGCCCCCACTCGACTCCCTCCCAGCGATGGCTAGGGTTGCCATCTGTTAAATACCCGTCTCTTGTAATGGGAAATACCCGTCTCTTGTAATGGGCTTGGCCCAGTTATCTGGTCTATTAATACACTGTCCAACCCTACTCTAGGGTTTGGGGTTCACATTCCAACATGGTATCACAGAGCTAGGTTTAGGTTTAGGTTTTTTTTCAGCCGTCGGTCCCAAACGACCGACCTCCTCCCTGTCCTCGGCGCGCCGCCGTCTCCTCTCCCTCCCACCTCCGGCCGCCAGCCTCCCTCCCCGGCGCGCCGCCCTCCCCTGTTTCCCGTACCCGCGCATCCGTCGCACTCCCGCGACGCCGTGCGCTAGGCCGCGCCTGCGCCAGGCCGCCTGCCGCCTGCGCTCGCGCGCCCGCCTGCTCCAGGCCGCCCGCTGCCTCCGGAGCCGCGCTCCCGTAGCAGCCGCTCGTCGCCGACTGCCGCCGAGGACCCGGCCAGGCGCGCCGAGCCCCGGCCTCTCCCGCGACTGGGCGATCCATCAGCTCGATGTCAAGAATGCCTTCCTCCATGGCACTCTGACGGAGACTGTCTACTGCAGCCAGCCCACCGGCTTCGTCGACGCTGACCGTCCGGACCTGGTTTGCCGGCTGAACCGATCCCTGTACGGCCTCAAGCAGGCGCCACGGGCTTGGTACAGCCGCTTCGCCTCCTACCTGGCCTCCGTCGGCTTCGTCGAGGCCAAGTCGGACACGTCCCTGTTCATCTACCGGCGCGGCGACGACACCGTCTACCTCCTGCTCTACGTCGACGACATTGTGCTCACGGCATCCACCGCCGACCTCCTTCACCGAACGATCGTCGCCCTTCAGCGGGAGTTCGCGATGAAGGACCTGGGGCCCCTCCACCACTTCCTCGGCATCACCGCCGAACGTCGGCCTCAGGGTCTCTTCCTCCACCAGCGCCAGTACGCCATCGACATCCTGGAGCGGGCTGGCATGTCTGACTGCAAGCCCTGCTCCACGCCCGTCGACACTCAGGCGAAGCTCTCTGAGGACGACGGGCCTCCGGTCGCCGACGCGACGTCATACCGGAGCCTCACCGGCGCGCTCCAGTACCTCACGTTCTCCAGGCCCGACATCGCCTACGCCGTCCAGCAGGTGTGCCTGCATATGCACACTCCGCGGGAGCCCCATCTCACTGCGCTCAAGCGGATTCTACGCTACCTCCGCGGCTCCCTCGACTACGGCCTCCTACTCCGGCCATCCCCGACGTCGGAACTCGTGGTCTACACCGACGCTGACTGGGCTGGCTGTCCCGACACGCGCCGGTCCACCTCCGGCTACGCCGTCTTCCTGGGCGCCAACCTCGTCTCTTGGGCCGCCAAGAGGCAGCCCGTCGTCTCTCGCTCCAGCGCTGAGGCCGAGTACCGTGCCGTGGCCAACGGCGTGGCCGAGGCCTCTTGGCTGCGCCAGCTCCTCCACGAGCTCCACAGTCCCCTCCAGTGCGCCACCCTCGTCTACTGCGACAACGTCAGCGCGGTCTACCTCTCCACCAACCCCGTGCAGCATCAGCGCACGAAGCACGTGGAGATCGACCTGCATTTCGTCCGCGAGCGTGTCGCTGCCGGTGACGTTCGGGTTCTCAGCGTCCCCACCACGCTGCAGTTCGCCGACATTTTCACAAAGGGGTTACCGTCCAGTGTATTTTTAGACTTTCGATCCAGTCTCAACATCTGTACAGGATAGAGTTGTGACTGCGGGGGGGTGTTAAATACCCGTCTCTTGTAATGGGAAATACCCGTCTCTTGTAATGGGCTTGGCCCAGTTATCTGGTCTATTAATACACTGTCCAACCCTACTCTAGGGTTTGGGGTTCACATTCCAACACCATCGACTCCCTGCACCCGACTCCGGCGGTCGGTGAAGTGGCTCAGCCATCCCTAAACCTCACACCTATTCCTCATCGACCCTTCGCCGCTGCACGTTGTCCGTCCCCATTTGTCATTGCCCCTTTCAGCACCACTCCAACCCCCACTTCAATGTTCGGTGACGGCGAGGCTCCATCCCATGAAAGACGATAGACACAACGCCTATCGCAGCAGCTGCCACCGCTGTGCGTGTTGCTCATGTAGTCATGTAGGACTCCATGCATGTGCTGGAGTGGGCGTGACTACAGCCACTATGCTTGGGCCTAGTGATGTGGGCGTAGGGACCCTGTGGCACAGCGTACTGCCCCCTCGCCGGCGATGGCCTGATGTTGAATCATCCCTGTCCTGTATTCTGTTTGAATTATCTGAACCATGTTTGTATCGTATTTTTTAAAATGTTCCTCTTGAGCAAAGAAACTAAGACTATGTTCGATTCTAGATGATTGATTCTTTATTTGTTAAGCTTGTGCTGAGTGCCTCCTCTTAATATGCTTATGCAGGGTCTTGCATTTGTTTTGGATGGTTGGGCACTTGAATTAATTTTGAAGCATTCCAAGGAGTCTTTTACTAGGTTGGCGATGCTGTCAAAAACAGCAATATGCTGTCGAATGACACCTTTGCAGAAAGCACAGGTTTACCTTTTGTTGTTTATCATTGTTTTTAACCTACCATTTGACTTGTACATCAATCCTTAAAGTATTGGATGGCCTGCTACATAGAAAATAATGTAGGGGAGACCACTAGGTTGAGTATTGTGCATGCAGCTTAACATCTTCTGTTCAGAGAAAAAAAAAATACAGATAGTTGTGTAATGGGCATTTGTCTGTTTCTTTTGATCTATCTTCAAACATGACATATGGTATTGTTATATAGCTGTTGGCTGGATAAAATTATGTTGTTTGCATTTGTGCAGCTTGTTGCTATCCTAAAATCCGTTGGCTACCTAACTCTAGCAATTGGTGATGGTGGTAATGATGTTAGAATGATTCAAGAGGCTAACATTGGAGTAGGGATTAGTGGTAGGGAAGGACTGCAAGCTGCAAGAGCTGCTGATTATAGCATTGGGAGTAAGCATACTTCTAGTTGGCACAAATAAATTCTATTTACTTCCAAATATCCATAAACCTGATCTAATGGTTTTGCTAGCTGGTACAGAAATAGCATATTAACCAGCTTCAAACAAGTGCAGACTTCTTTTTTGTTCATTAGTAATTTCAATCTTGCTTATCCATCCAAAAAGGGTACCATTTGCAAGGTTAAATTGGTTGCGGTTATCCTGTTATTTTATTACCCTTTTTGCACTTCACCTCCAAATTTCAATATACTTATTATGTATTATTCCTTTTTTTTTGCAGAGTTCAAGTTTCTTAAGAGATTGATACTTATTCATGGGCGTTATTCATACAATCGAACAGCATTTATTTCACAGTACTCCTTCTACAAGTCACTTCTTATGTGCTTTATTCAGATTCTGTGAGTTTTCCTTGTAATGCTTATGCCATTGGCTGCATTTTTCATTACAAGCTTATGCTACTTTGCACTTTGGCATGGGTTTTGTGGGTGCAACTGCTCACTTGAGTCCCCTTTTAGGTTTGCCTTTTTGTCGGGGCTATCTGGGACTAGCTTATTCAACTCAATTAGCTTGATGGCTTATAACGTTTTCTATACAAGTTTACCCGTCATGACTATAATCTTTGACAAGGATATCTCTGAAACAACGGTTATGCAGTACCCCCAGATTTTACTGCATTCTCAAGCTGGGAGGTAATATAATTTTGCCTTTAGTTGCCTTCGATATTTGTGGTAACTTCGCATACCATAAAGCTTGTGTGCATAAGTTTTGCTCATGCGAGTAGTTCCGTCATCTTGCCAGGCTTTTAAATCTCACTACATTTTGCGGATGGTTTGGGCGCTCGCTATATCACGTAAGATAATGCATTTCTCTGTTCCTTTGCTATTTTTTTTTCTGGAATTGGCACATCATACATCTTAGTAACTTTGGGAATATTGAAGGTGATCAGGGAGTTATTCTGTTCAAGTATGTTGTTCTGGTAGCCAATTAGCGCAATATCTGATATGCACCTTACGACTTCTAACTTTACAACATTTGTTCTCTGATAGACATGGGCATGCAGATGCACTTATGGGTAGATATATGAATCAGTTAGTATTATAGGTATATGTTGTGTGCATTATATTGGCTACCAAATCACAAATAAAAGGTGCAGAGTCCGCAGTCGCTTCATCACTGTGGCTAGCGCAAGTTATAATTCGGTCTTTTACTCTTGTTGTATCTGAGATATGGATTTGAATGACCTCATTTGTGCCTTCCACTGCATAGGCTTGTAGATGCATTTTGACTTTTTTTTTCCTCTTTCATTCCTGGTACTGTTATTGTTCAATTTCAGGCACTCGTCGTTTTCTTCATTACGATATGCGCCTACTCAGATGAGAAAAGTGAGATGCAGGAACTGTCAATGGTAGCACTGTCCGGTTGCATTTGGTTACAGGCTTTTGTTGTGACAATGGATACAAAGTAAGTTGTCATCAGAGGCGGCAACGGATATATCAGAATGATTTGTTCATCCAGATGAAATGTTACTTTTCTGTTTATTTCCTTCGGCTTTTTTGCTCGCGCATGTGCCTAGACTGACGTTGTCCTCTCTGTGCCTTCAGCTCATTCACTTGCCCGCAAATCCTTCTCATCTGGGGAAACTTTGTGGCCTTCTACATGATCAACTTAATACTCAGTACCGTCCCAAGTCTCCAACTGTACACAATCACGTTCCGCCTGTGTAGCCAACCTTCCTACTGGATCTCCATGGCTGTAAGTCTGCCGAACCATATTTTATACGGCTTTGGCCTGACCCCTTGTTCATTCCGCTTAACACCTAATGACGGAAACGTCTTGTCCCTCCCAGCTGACGGTTGCAGTAGGAATGGGACCGGTGGTGGCTTTCAGGTACTTGAAGAACCTGTATCAGCCTAGCGCCGTTAACATACTCCAGCAGGTCGAGCAGCGCAATGGATCTATCAGAACTTCTGGGAATCTGGAGTCGGCGGGAGCCAATCTCACTAATCTACTGACTGGCTCACGTAAAAACAGGGATTCTAATTATCGCCCTCTGCTTTCAGAGTCTGCGGAGTCTGTAAGTGCAAGCGGCAGCTAAGAATTGTCTAGGCTTTCCGTACTAGCATGACAGTCATACACTCATACAGACGGCAGAACAGTGAACTGTAACAGAATCATGCTTGTACTAAAAAATATTTCGTCGGGGTCAAAGCCAATAATTGTTTTGTTGGCCTAAATTTGATCATTTTTCTCAGTCTGCGCTGTGGCACCGTCTGTGCTGTCCGCTGTCGCACGTAGGGATGGTAATAGGATCTAAATTTTACGCTATAAAATTTAATTATCAAATCATATTAGGATTTAATTCTATTTTAAATTATTTTTAAACTAAAATTAATTAAAGGTACTAACTTGCTGTGAAGAAATATTTAAAGAAATATTTAGACGCACTCCTGTTTGAATTGCTGCTTGGGCGGAGGCACAGCTGTCAAGCTTCCGATTTTGACTTGGGGCTGTTTGGTTGCAGACGGGCCAATCTACCTGGGCCAGATAGAGAGCTTGTTAAAGACTTAAAAAAAACAAGGTCCTTGAAGGGTCTTTTATTCTAAATTTTAGGTAGTTTTTGGTTCTGGAGTATGGTAGGACTGAATCGCTCGCTTATAATTTGTTATTGTTTAGATTGGTTTTATATAGGATAGAGTGACTCTAAAAATAAAAAATTATGTTTAACTATTGAACCATCATGCTCCCCAAAAATCATGGATGGAGCCGCTACGCGATATAGAGCTACTTCATGTCAACTAACTCGAAAACCAAACACTACACTACCAGAGAGGATGGAGCCTTTCTCCACGCATCCATCAATGTACTCAAAATTTAGAGGACATCGTTAGATCCTCTATATATATAGTGTTTATGTCTCCTATATTCATTTTAAAAGTTTGAACAATAGATTTAACAAAACTAAAATATATATAATATACTAAGAGTAAGTATTTACAAAAATTAAAAATAAAATATCACTATAATGAGATATAGAGGACGCTTCTGAAGAGAGAGAATATATATGTATGTACAAAAATTAAAAATAAAATATCACTATAATATAAGTATTTACGTATATAGGATGAGATATAGAGGACGTTTCTGAAGAGAAAGAAGATATAGAAGAGAATTTGTTTAGTGAAGATCGTAAAAGATGGATATAAAAAGACGTTGCTTGATAAGACTGATGTTGCTTGGGCCAATCGTAATTGACTATGTTCTCCAAAAGAAATATGTGAACAGGTACCTTCGAAGTCAAGTTGCAAGTATACAAAAGCATGGTTAAAACGAAGCTTAACTGAGCCGGCAATCACGACGAAGGATAAGACGATCACGAAGCTATGCGTAGAAGAGCTTCGGCATAACGGCAGAGGGGGAAACCGACTTAAAGATGAAAAGCCAGATTAGACCTCGAAGAATTACTATAGAGTTATTGATAAATGTAAAGGGCATTAATGTAATCTTGCATGGGCTGCGACCCGTGCCTATAAATAGGTGAACAGTAATCCCGTACTATTCACGCTGACTTGGCATTCACTTTTGCGCCACGCCTGTATTTTCTTTCCTTCAAACCGAAGGTACATTTGTAATTTATCTTTGTCTACACAAGTAATACAAATAGAAATATATTAATAATAATGTTTACAGAAATTATGTTACTTTCTGTATTTTGTTTGAATGTTCTCCATTTTTTATCATGATCATGAAGGTACGTCCTTCATGACCTTCGTCCTAAATTCGTTATATCCGAAGGGAAATAATGATTTGAAGGACGAAGGGCTTTCGATATTTAACATTTTATGTTGCCTTATTCTTGATTCATAGCATTTGAGAACAAGTCCCCAACATTGGCGCCCACCTCCGGTGAACTCACGACCATTTTTTGAGTCTTGAACACTTTCGGCAAGCATCACCTTCGTCATGTCGTCGAAAAAAGCTTCAGCGACAGGGGCTGGTACTTTACAGCCGCTGGATCCCAATCAGGATGTCCTTTCTCTTAGAGAGGCCCGAAGTCAGAAGAGGAAGGCTGTTAGTCCAACACCTCCGGAGGATGACTTGGATCAGGAGATCCAAAACCTGGAGATCCTTCAGCAACAGGTGCAGCGCAAGAAGGAGAAGATGGCTCGTCTAGCTGACCTTCAGAGACAGATAGACGAAGCTTCTGAAAAGGTTCGTCATCTTGTTCAAGATGATCAGAGCCGAAGGGCTCCACGCAGAGAGCTCCATCAGGAAGGCTTCCACAATGAGGACGACTGGTATGAAGATTTCCATCATGGAAACTTTGCTTTCGATGATGCTTCTCCTCTCTCAACAGAATTGCAGGCTACACCATGGCCCCAGTCTTACAAGCCACCCCAGCTCCCCATGTATGACGGTCATACAGACCCGAAACAATTCTTGATGAGCTATGAGGCAACCATATCTTCGTATGGTGGCAATACTGCAGTCATGGCAAAATCTTTTGTCATGGCCGTCAAGAGCGTTGCTCAGACCTGGTACTCTTCTCTTCGGCCAGGGACAATCACTTCTTGGCAGAAGTTGAAGGATATGCTGATAACTAGCTTCCAAGGGTTTCAGACGAAGCCAGTCACTGCTCAAGCTTTATTTCAGTGTACCCAGGACCACGAAGAATACCTCCAGGCGTACGTCCGAAGGTTTCTGCATCTGAGGGCACAAGCGCCAACAGTGCCCAATGAAATTGTCATTGAGGCCATGATTAAGGGCTTCGGCCGGGACCTTCAGCGCAGTACTTTCCCAGGAAGCCACCACAAACGTTGGAGAAGCTGCTCCAGAAGATGGACGAATACATTCGAGCTGACAATGACTTCCGCCAAAGGAGGGAGGAAGCATTCAGGTTCTCTGAAATGACCAGGGGCTTCGGAGGAAGATTTCACCCGAGGCACGTTAGGTCAATTCATAGCTCTGCTCAAACTGATGATCGAGGGAGTCAGCAGCAAAGGCCACAATACTCTTCACAAGCTTCGGGTCAGCAGCAAAGTTCTTTCCGGCCGCCAGCGCCAAGGGGCAGAGGCGCCAGGGGCTTCGGGGGAAGGTTTGGAGATCAGCCAAGAAAAATCTATTGCCTATTCTGTGGTGAAGACAAGGGCCATACCACCAGGATGTGTCACGTTACCATCCAGAAGCAGAAGGAGATAGCAGAACCAGCTGCACAACAAAGTCAGCCGAAGCAGGTCATGCATACTGCTTCGTATCATTTGCCTTATATTCCAGAATATATAGGCAACCCACCCCGCAGCTTCTGTTGCTTCGGCAAGCCAACCCCAAGCATCTTGGCAGCACCCTCCACCACCACCGCCGACGCAGCGAGGACAGCAGCCAGAAGGGAGTCAGAACAATCACCTTCAGAGAGACTTCAGAGAGGAGTCCGAAGCTCGCACAGTCAATAGCACTGTGCCAGAGTCAAAGCACATTTATTGATAAATATCCTACCTCAACAGCAATTTTTTCGCATTTTTCATTCAGTATTACCTTTTTGTTAATAAGCAACAATTATGAGAAGTTTAAGTGTCTTTTATCGTTTTTCAATTCCTTGTAACACTTTCGTCTTTTCACCATAATAAAAATATGCTCTTTCCATAGGCTTGAGTTGCCGAAGCATACAAATTTATGGTGGCATGAAGGACCTTTGTATTATCAAAAATTTGTTCTAACAGACACAGTGCAAATTCTACAAAATAGTGAAAAGTCGTTCCTAAGGGAGCGCAGTGTAAGTTTTCTGAACCTACAGCGAAAAATAAACGCTGATTCCGCTGAAAGTAAAAGGCGAAGAAGCTCCTAAGGGAGGCTTACAGCGAAAAATAAACGCTGATTCCGCTAAAAGTAAAAGGCGAAGAAGCTCCTAAGGGAGGCTTAAATCGAAAAATAAACGCTGATTCCGCTGAAAGTAAAAGGCGAAGAAGCTCCTAAGGGAGGCTTACAGCGAAAAGTCAGCGCTGATATAAAAAGTATGTGTGTTCTATTACAGGGACTTATATCTGTGGCACAAATATCATTTTGCATAACATAACATCATCACATCATTTTTGCATAACATAAGCATCATACAGCATATTGCATGTGGAACAAGAAGGGGATACAGTGTTGATCTTCGGAAAATATTTTGGAAAAGAGAAAATCGTGCTAAGGTACAAGAAAAATCGAGACGAAGTGTAGCCTCATTAGAGAGGCAACACAAAACTTTTTTGTAGCTTCGGAGAATATTTCACGAAGCTTGGATATTCCTCATCAGAGAAGTAAACAAATTCCTGTGATATAGAAAAGATTTTCTTCACGAAGCATGAAAAGAAGGGAAGGTGTTTTTTCGCCGAAGGCTTAAAAAATGGTATGTATGCAAAATTTCATGCATCGTAAAGAATTAAGCTATAAATAGATTATATATTACATTCAAAGTTACAATGTATCACACATGTTACGTTCCAAATGTTTCTACAATAGTGTTTAATCCTCCTTAAGAACTATTTCCGCAGCTTCGTTCAGTAGCTGGTCGACAACCTTGTCCATAATGGCTTCGGCCATTTTTCTAATTTCATCGTCCCCCTTCGGGTGGGGGCCCGGAGATGCCTTAGCAGGTTCTGAGGGAAGAGAAGATATGGCTATATTACTATTACAAACCGCGAACCAAGTTTGGAATTAAAAATTACAGCATAATAAAAACCACTAATTAATACCTATTTGCCCTTCGGGCTCTGTACTTTTCTCGGCAGCTTCTGCTACTTTTCTAGCATCGTGGATGCCTTTTTCACTCTTTTGAATAATTTCTTGCGTCATTTCTCGGCCGCCGTTATCCCAGATATCGGTGAAGAATTTCCCGCCGACCATGCTTGCTTCGGGTGAGGGGTCTTTAATGTCTTCAGAGGACAAGGTAGCTTCGGACTGTGCTAAGGATTTTACATGCTCGCAACCTTTCCTCTCCAAAACAGCAGCAATCCCTCTAGCACCCGAAAAAGCGCAGATGTCACCGCGGCTATTCAGGATTTCCTCGAAGGCCTCTGCTTCGTGACTGATCCATTCCATTGGACCTTCAGGATTGCCTCTTGAGAAATTCTCTTCACTAGAGAATGCGCCAACGTTGGCGAAGCTGGATTTTATCTTCTTAACGCACTCTATGGATTTAACATAGCATTTTCTCTAGGATGCACGAAGCTCCTTAACACTTATCTCTAAATGATTGGCCAATTGATCACTAAGCTCTCGTTTTGTCTCTTCAAGTATACATTCTTCTTTGGCTCTAGCTAGCTGTTTCTGAAGACCTTTAATTTCGCGTTTTTGGGCTTCGGCCTGGGCCTTTTAGGCAGCTTCGTCCTTTTTTACCTTGTCCACCAATGTAAGCAGAATTTTATCCTTTTCCAGAGCTTCGTTTCTCAGTTTAATAACCTCTGATCGTAGGTTGTTGAAAGTAATTTCATAGCTCTCGTCTTCGGCATTCTTTTGCGCTCTCAACGCGTTGCTTAGTATTAAACCCTATATGTAAAAGAGTTAGTATAAGAATAAAAGAATGGTTTTCAAATCATAAAATTTCCAAATGCGCAGTTCTCGTACCTTCAGGCTATTGTACGCAAGACTATCCTCAAGATCGTCCTTCGTCATAGCGCATAATCCAGCTTCAAGCTTCAGAAATCCCATACTTCTAGCCATCTCCCGACATACGGATAATTCTTTGTTTTCTGGGAGGCAGTATAGGAAATCTTCTTCGTTCGTCCCATTGAACACTAGTGCCCCCTTCGGATATTTCAATTCTTTGGCATAGTGATTAGCTTCAAAAACTTTTTCTTCCGATAACTTTTTCCCCGAAGCATGTCGCACGATATAATCGTATATTTTGGAAGATGCTTCGGGGGCAGCGGTATCAATTTCTTCAACCAAAGTTGGCTCTGACATTTTCATTTTTTCGGTTGCCTTTGCAATTTTTGTTTCTTCTGCTTCCAAAGGCATTACCTTGGTTGGTTCTGAAGGTCCTGTTTCAACTCCAGTCTGTTGCTTCGGAGCTTCAGCAACGGATACTTCAGCAAGCGCCTCAGAAGTTTCAGCAGTCTTCTTTGGGGTTGTGCTTGGAAGTTTAATTGTTTCCAAAACATCTAACACATTAACCATTCTTTTTCTTTTTGGGGTCACTGTTGGCCCCTTTTTAATTTTTGCTGCTTCAATTTCTTCTGAAGGACTTAAAATTTCTGATATCTTCACTCCCTCAGCTAATGCTTTCGCTTCTTCCGTCTTTGGTTCTTCCATCTTTTCTGTCGCTGGCACTTCGGCCATTTCTGTGACTTCTGGCAGCAGGGTTGGCTCTTTAGCCTCGGTGGCCGAAGAGGTCTCACTGGTGAACTTAGGCACCGTGGCTGGTTCAATATAGCGTGGCCAGTGTGTGAGAACTTTTACCCTTTTTCTCTTCGGCGCTGGCTCGCTAGGAGCAGCTGCAGATGTTTCTTTCGCAGAAGTTGTGCCTTTTCTTTTTTGCCCCCGTACTGGATAGCGATAGTCGGGGTAGACAAACCCGACCGCATCAAACACTCGGTTGAGTCTTTTCTTTTTTCGGCCTCCGAAGGCCGCTGACAATGCAGTGTCTTCGGCCTTCGAATATACCCCAAGCAATTCATCACTTACAGTCTCAATGCTCTTTAACCAATTATCATCTGGTTCAACGAACTTGTCTCCGTACTTGAATGTATACTTCAGCCTGACTAGCCCACCTTCGTCAGTTTCTTTAACAGTTTCTTTTGGCATTTCCCAATTATCTGCAAGAGGCCACACTCTGAAGGCAATGTGTTCTTATATTAAATCCCTTGTCCCAATAAAAGAGCAGACTACGCCGAAGGCCCGTTGGCGTTCTTCGGCTACTTCATCCATTTCTACCTTCGGTTTCCGGAGTCCGAAGCGCTGCCAGATGGGGCACATGATGACATCCTTAATATCTTCTTGAACCTTCAAATCATTTTTTACATAGAACCATTCTTTCATCCATTCTCCGGGCCATCTCTTCCGAAAGGTTGGCACGGGACAGCTTGATCCAGAGCGAGCACCGAAGCTGTAGCAACCAAAGTTGTTATGATATTGCTCTTTACCCCAGGGCTTCGTTTTGTATAATAATTCATGTATATTGCAAAAGCTTTTCGCACTTGGCTCTAGGCCCTGGCTCTTCACAGCCCAGACAAAGATTCCCATTCTTATTATTGCTTCAGGGGTAAGCTGATGAAGGTAAACCTGATATATTTTCAGAACTTCTACCACAAACCTGCTTATAGGGAATCGTAGCCCAGCTTTAAAAAAGCTTCGGAAGATAACGACTTCATTATCTTCGGGAGTCGGCACAGTTCTCTCTCCTTCATCTGCCCTCACGATGGACATATCTCGAAAATATCTCCCCCTCATGTTTTCAAGGTGACTTTGCCTAATAGTTGATTTTCCGAAGACTGAATGGCTTGGTCGCCATGGTCGATCTTCGGAATCCTCACCCCCACTGTCTGCATCATAACTATCACTTTCACCAGTATCTTCAGATAAGCCTTCCAAAATCTCCCTAGTAATTTTCTCTGTATTTGTTTTTGCTATTGATTCAATGAAGCCCAGATTTTTCTCCTCAGAAAGGCTCAGCTTCATCTCGGCAGCAACCTTCTTCTCCTCAGACATCCCTTCGGAATTCCTGCCTCTCGCTTCCGAAGCTTAAAACTAGGGAGGCAACCAAATATTTGTGGGCAGAAAGCTATTTGAGCAGGCAAAACAGATGGCAAGAGAGCGTGCCAAATAAATTGTGGCGAGCCCCTATTTATACACCCATTATGTCGGAAACTGGAGGGTCCCGCTTGTCAATGACCGTTGCTATTCTAGCAAAAGGAAGGTGTTTTTTCGGACCTTCGGCTCATAGCCATCGTCCATTTCGCAATATAAATTTATCTTTACAGCAAATTAATATTGCGAGGGGCTACTATTGGGGGCCTTCGGCTTCCGAAGGTCTTCAAAAACGTAATTGACTATGTTCTCCAAAAGAAATATGTGAACAGGTACCTTCGAAGTCAAGTTGCAAGTATAGAAAAACATGGTTAAAACGAAGCTTAACTGAGCCGGCAATCACGACGAAGGATAAGACGATCACGAAGCTATGCGTAGAAGAGCTTCGGCATAACGGCGGAAGGGGAAACCGACTTAAAGATGAAAAGCCAGATTAGACCTCGAAGAATTACTATAGAGTTATTGATAAATGTAAAGGGCATTAATGTAATCTTGCATGGGCTGCGACCCGTGCCTATAAATAGGTGAACAGTATTCCCGTACTATTCACGCTGACTTGGCATTCACTTTTGCGCCACGCCTGTATTTTCTTTCCTTCAAACCGAAGGTACATTTGTAATTTATCTTTGTCTACACAAGTAATACAAATAGAAATATATTAATAATAATGTTTACAGAAATTATGTTACTTTCTGTATTTTGTTTGAATGTTCTCCATTTTTTATCATGATCATGAAGGTACGTCCTTCATGACATTCGTCCTAAATTTGTTATATCCGAAGGGAAATAATGATTTGAAGGACGAAGGGCTTTCGATATTTAACATTTTATGTTGCCTTGTTCTTGATTCATAGCATTTGAGAACAAGTCCCCAACACACGATGTATCCGACAAGAGGAATGATGATGAGCTGCTTAAGGGCTCGTTCGGTTCCTATGGAACAGTGATCTGGAACAATTCTTAGCCGACTTTATATAAGCTTTGATCAGTTGGAACAATTTATGGGTAGAATTTTTGACAAACGAACAAGGTCTAAGAATGTGCCGGCCAATCGTTAGCTTGACTACGGCAACCACGATGTATCCGACAAGAGGAATGATGATGAGCTGCTTAAGGGCTCGTTCGGTTCCTATGGAACAGTGATCTGGAACAATTCTTAGCCGACTTTATATAAGCTTTGATCAGTTGGATGAGCTAGGTTTTAGGCATGTTGGCTGCGCTAGGGAAGGGAAGGATTTTCCTTTTTTGTAAAGGGGTTCTCGTAAGAAAACAACTCTAAATCAAAACTTAACCCAAAACAAAAAAAACAAATCACACATGCATATATAAATTATAGAAAAATATCCAAATTACTTCACTTATGGACAAAATTCATATAACCCCATAAAATATTTTTAGTTTATTTTACCCTTACCTATAGGGATGGATCCGGATATTTATTCAGATGTCAATTTTTTTGGTATTCTTTCTTTGATTGTGAACAAATAACATATAGAATTTGCTATATAAATTTATATTCTTGTTTTTAGTATTGAGTCTATTAATCTTCACAAAAAATAAACATTAAATTCGTTCTATATCTTTTAAATAATTGATATAAAATTCGAATGTCTATCCGAATACGGATTCAGATGTTTTTTCACTTTTTGTTGTAGGGAGAAAATAATGCACATAAAAAATTATACATAAACATTTAAATACTTCATAATATTCTTAATAACATTGCCAAAAATTAGCTTTAAAATTTATGTATATCTATGTTAAAATATTAGATTTGTCATATAAGTCAGATGTTTTAGGAACATCCCTACTAATGTATGTTTGAGTTGGTTTAATCTACCCTTAATAAAATTTGTCTTTTTATTTCTTTATATACAAACTTAATTATCAGTTCAAATTTTGTTGGTTAGTAGCTAATGTCATAACTTAGTGAAAAAATATATTATGATTTTTTCATAATTAGTTTGATTGGTTAAAGATTACATAATATAATAACTTTAATGGTACAAAACTAAATATGAAATAATGATAAAAATTTATAATATATTTTTATAACATAGGTTATGATGCCCAAAATCACCTTAATGAACTTGAAATTCAACTTATATTTAGAGAAAAAAAGACAAATCTCTCCTTAATAAGATTTGTTCTTTTCATTTCTCCATTTCAAGTTCATATTTTCTAAAGTGCTTAAGGACATTGTAACTTATGTTAAAAATATGTTAATTTTTTAATTATTTCACATTTAGTTTTGTATCATTAAAGTTATTATATTATCTGATCTTCAACCTATCAAAATAATTATGAAAATCATAATATATTTTTAGGCTAGGTTATGACATTAGCTACTAACAACAAAATTTAAACTAAAAACTCAGTTTGTGCACAAAGAAATAAAAATGACAAATTTCGTTACTTGGTAGATTGAAACAACTTCAAACATACGGAGGGACAAACTCTCTGCATGAAAGAGGGAAGTTAGGGTTGTTTTAGAAGATAATAAATCACGTGTAAGTGGTGTGATGCTAAATTCAAGTGGAAGCTCAAATTCAACCTAGTTTAAAATCTTCTTTTTAAAAGAATATTTTATTTGAATTTCTTTTGTCATGTTGACTTGGTCAGTTTCGTGGCAATGGTTTTGCAAATTCTTTTGAAATTGTGGTTTTGAATTTGAGACATGAAGAGAAAAGCTTGGCTTAGAATTAATTTAATGAATGATTAATTTTGTACAAGGTTTGAGTCAAACTTATAAAACTTTAACTACAAATAGTTTTGAAATATAATAGCCACATGTATCGATTTATCTTAAAAAGTAATTTTATAAAAGTATAAACATATTAAGTGTTCATGTGTATTTTAACAAAAAAATTGGTCAAAGCTATATTTTAGAGATCGCGACGCTGTACTAAACGACTTGTAATTTGGAACTCGAGGGAGTACATATCACACACATTGAAGCAAAAACAATTTAAAAGTCCGGTAACTTTTATTATAGAAAACACAGTACGTTACATATACAAACATCTCTTTCTAAAAAATTCAGAGCTATTCAAGAAGTTATCTATATTTCTTTTAATCTGTATATTTATACCTTGTCTTCGAAGTTGTGAAACTTTATATAGATTGTCAACACGAGACTGATATTAATAATTAAATAACAAAAAAAAATTTAAAACTTGATTTAGGACAACCTACCTGGTTTTGTATGTGGTCTTGTCGAAATTAACATTTTCCATTATTTAAAAATGAGTTTTGTTTAAAACCAAACTACTACGGAGTATTCGCTAGTAGTGTGAAGGCACCCCGCCCGGTCTCATCGTCGCCCGGCGCATGTATGCTCCGCAGAGCCGCGCCGTCCCTCGCTTTCTGGAGGTGGCGGCCGCAGGACAACGATGCGGGCCGGAAACTGGCCGCGCAGCTCCTACTACAGCCTCTTTCCCACACCTCATTGGCAGTGCCAGACCGCATCGCTCAGCAGCGAGCCACGCAGGTTTCCTTCCCTCGCGGCCGCACCCGCTACTTGTTCGACGGAACGCGTCATCGGGATGCGATCTCTTGGAACGCCGTGGTCTCTGGCCATGCGAGGCACGGTAACGTCCCAGACGCGCTGGACACCGCGGCGCGGATGCATAGCTCGGGAGTGCCGTTCACTGAGGCCACCTTCGCGTCGGTGGTTGGCGCCTGCGCACGCGGGCGGATGTTCTGCGCGGGGACGCAAGCGCACGGCCAAGTGATCAAGTCCGGGTGCGAGGGCTTCGCGGTCACCGGGGCGTCCCTCCTCGACTTCTACTCCTCGTGCTTCGACCTCCGTGCAACTCGCACTCTCTTTGAGTCTCTGCGTCCGAAGAACGAGCTGCTGTGGAGCCCGATGGTTGTTGCGCTTGTGAGGTTCGGCTTGCTGGCTGAGGCCTTGGACTTACTTCAAAATACACCAGCGCCACGTGATGTGTTTGCATGGACAGCTGTCATATCTGGCTATGCTAAGGGCACAGATCAGTGCTGTGGCAAGGCGCTGCAGCTGTTTGTGAAGTTATTGGCTGATGATGGTGTCATGCCGAATGAGTACACTTATGACAGTGTTTTGAGGGCATGCGTGAGGCTGGGAGCATTGGATTTTGGGCGATCTGTTCATGGATGTTTGATCAGATGTGGGTTTCGGTCTGAGCAGTTAATCACTAGTGCTCTTGTTGATCTTTACTGCACTTCTGATGCTTTGGATGATGCACTGCTGGTCTACAATGACTTGGATAGGCCATCCTCGATCACATCCAATACACTGATTGCAGGGCTTATATCCATCGGTAGGACAGAGCATGCTAAGATGGTATTCTCGCAGATGCCAGAGCAGGACTCAGGTTCCTACAATCTGATGATTAAAGCATACGCTATGGAAGGGGAGCTTGAACATTGCCGAAGGATATTTGAGAAGATGCCTCGGAGAAACATGGTGTCTTTAAACTCCATGATGTCGGTATTGCTTCAGAACGGAAGGTTGGAAGAGGGGTTGAAGCTATTTAAACAGATTAAGGACGAGAGAGACACAATTACGTGGAATTCTATGATTTCAGGTTACATTCAGAATGACAAACCTTCAGAAGCTCTGAAGCTATTTGTGGTCATGTGCCGGTTGTCTATTGAATGCAGCCCATCTACATTCTCTGCTCTATTGCATGCCTGTGCAACTATTGGAACTCTTGAGCAAGGCAGAATGGTGCATTGTCACCTCTGCAAGACTTCGTTCGACTCCAGTGATCATGTTGGAACAGCCCTTGCTGACATGTACTTTAAATGTGGTTGTGTGATTGATGCACAATCTGCATTTACCTATGTCACATCGCCTAATGTTGCTTCATGGACATCTCTTATAAATGGTCTTGCACAGAATGGTCACTGGTTGGAGGCACTGTCACAATTTGGGAGGATGCTGAAGCATCATGTCAAACCCAATGAAATCACTTTTCTGGGTCTTCTTATGGCTAGTGCTCGTGCTGGTTTGGTTAATAAGGGGATGAAAATCTTTTACTCCATGGAAAACTTTGGACTAGTTCCTACAGTGCAGCACTGTACTTGTGTTGTCGATCTCCTTGGTCGAACTGGGCGTACCAGAGAAGCAGAGAAGTTCATCTATGAAATGCCTTTGCCAGCAGATGGTGTTATCTGGGGAGCCCTACTTACTGCCTGCTGGTATTCGATGGACCTAGAGATGGGTGAGAAAGTTGCCCAGAGGCTGTTTTTCATGGGCACAAAACATAGGTCTGCTTATGTCGCCATGTCTAACATCTATGCTAAATTGGGGAAATGGGAAGATGTTGTCAAGGTAAGGACATGGCTGAGGAGTCTAAATGCTGAAAAGGAACCAGGTTGCAGTTGGATTGAGATCAAGGGTATAGTTCATGTATTCCTTGTGGACGACCAGAATCATCCGGAGAGAGAGACTATGTATTCAATGCTAGAAGCTTTAGTATCTCATATATCATTACATTCAAAACCTGATGATATGGTTATTCAGAGCCTGAATTCTTGATTTACTCTTTATTGAAAGAATGACTTCAATGATTATGGATAATTACTCCTGTATTGACATCGCTAGAGATGGTATTTGTGCCTTTGTGAGCACCAATAGTTATAAAAACACTTTAGCCATGCGACCGCTCGACTCTCCCGCCCGTTCACTCGGCTCCCCCGCCTGTCCGCTCGTATTTCCTCTGTACCGCCCTCGTCGGCGATCCTCACGGTGGCGGCCTCTGCCGCCGCGACGGAGCAGTCCCTCAGCTCGGTTGAACCTGGTTGTCTCCCTGAGGCACCTCGTTCCACCTCCTCCATGTCTGCTCATGGCATTCTTCACCGATCGGTGGGTCGTTCCAAGGTTGAAACGGTGGCAGGAGGCCAGTCCGCGTTCGATCGGGAATTGTAGCATCGATAGCCAATCGGTTAAGCATACTGCTGGTCCTAAGTCCTTCCGAGATATTGTGGTTTCGACCCCTCCAGCTCCTAGAGTTCAGGCAGGGGTTTGTCACGCACCTTCGTCGTGAATGTCACCGGATATGAGGAAGAGAGCAGGAGAGGTCCGAGGAAGAAGAACGGAAGGAATGGACGAATATTGTTCTGTTATTCGACAACTCTATTAGCAGCATCCCATCGAGTATTTGTACAACAATATACTGGACACGGCCCACGGCCCATTAGTCAAGTCATCCATTCGGCTCCCGTCACCCGCGTATTAGGACTGCGCACGCGGCGGCCCATCCTTCCAACAACAACTTCATTCGTTCATGCGCTTGCCGATTGGTGTTCAAAGTGTACTGAAGCCGATGGTATGCTGACATTCTCCTCCCCTTGAGAAGCCGCTTGACCTCAAGCTGGCGCTGATGGAAATTGGACACGTAAAGCCTCCTCATCTTCCCAAGTCGAAAGTGCTGCATCGGAGTCTAACCACCCAATCAGCACCTGCCGAATAGATTTGCCTCCGCGAAGCACCACCCTACGGTCGAAAATGTGCAGAGGAACCTGAAGATGAGTGGTAGCATCGGGAAGGGTTGCACTCACTGCCTGAGGACCCACCGAACGCTTGAGCTGAGACACATGGACCACCGGATGAATGGTAGCTGAAGGGGGCAGTTGAAGTTTGTAAGCAACAGCTCCAATGCATTGGATAATGGGATACGGACCAAAGTATTTAAAACTGAGTTTATGGTTTGCTCGAGTGGCCACCGATGTTTGCACATAAGGCTGGAGCTTGAGATACACCATATCGCCTACTTTGAACTCCCGTTCAGTCCGATTCTTATCAGCTTGAAACTTCATCCTTTGTTGGGCTCTGTGAAGGTGTTGTCGTACCAAATTCACCATAAGCTCACGCTGATCTAACCAAGTCTGCAGATCGAGCTGTGTCGCCGTATCAGCCGTAGAGAGCCCAAAGTGTCGTGGAGACCTGCCATATAGTACCTCAAAGGGAGACCTGCCCAGTGAAGAATGAAAACTAGTATTATACCAGTACTCGGCCAGAGATAGCCAATGAACCCACTTCTTTGGACAAGCGTGTGCAAAGCTGCGAAGAAAGGTTTCCAAACACTGATTAACACGCTCGGTCTTCCCGTCCGTTTGAAGATGATAGGAAGAACTCAACTTCAATGTGGTGCCTGATAATCTGAAGAGTTCCTGCCACAGCCGACTTGTAAAAATCTTATCACGGTCTGAGACAATGGATTGCGGCAAACCATGCAACTTGTAAACCGAATCCAGAAATAATTGAGCTACTTTCAATGCTGAAAATGGATGAAGAAGTGGCACAAAATGAGCATATTTAGAGAACATGTCGACTACCACCAAAATAGTATCAGCATTGATGGATTTGGGAAGACCCTCGATGAAGTCCAAACTGATTATCTGCCATGCAGTTTCAGGAACAGGTAATGGTTGAAGCAATCCTGGATATTTGCTTCTATCAGGTTTATACTGCTGGCAGACCGAGCAAGCAGCCACAAACTCTTTTATGTGGGATTTCATACCCTTCCATGCAAACAATTGTTTAATTCTTCTATAAGTCACAGGAAACCCTGAATGACCTCCAATAGGGTTGTCATGTAAATCAGTAACTATTTGAAGTTGAAGATTCCCAGTAGCTCCAATCCACACCCTGCCTTTGTATTTGATAATGCCTGAATGTAAGGTAAAAGGGGCTGAACCCGAAACATCCACAGTCAAGGCAGCAAGAAGTTTCTGTGAATAGGCATCATCAACATAATTGTCAATGACCTGATGCATCCACTGAGGTACCACTGAAGTAATGCTGAAGCATGTTGGTTGAGGATGTGGACGTCGAGAAAGGGCATCAGCTGCTCCATTGTCAGCTCCTTTCTTAAAGACAATACGATATTGGAGCCCCAAAAGTTTAGAAAATACTCGTTGCTGCCACGGTGTAGTCAATTTTTGCTCAGTCAGATGAGAAAGGCTTCTATGGTCAGAATAGATCACAAACTCAGAGTGTTGGAGATACTGACGCCATTTGTCTACTGCCAACAATATTGCCAGATACTCTTTTTCATATGTGGACAGTCCCTGATTTTTAACACCCAAGGCCTTACTAACAAATGCTAGTGGATGACCGCCCTGCAATAAAACTGCACCTATACCTTTACCAGAAGCATCAGTTTCAACCGTAAAGGTTTTGGAAAAATCTGGTAGGACCAATACTGGAGCAGAAACGAGGGACTGTTTGAGAACCTGAAAGGCTTCTTCTTGTACTTGCGTCCACACAAACAACGCTCCTTTTTTCAGCAAATCATTAAGGGGTCGGGCAATGACGCCAAAATTCCTGACAAACTTTCTATAATACCCTGCAAGACCCAGAAATCCTCGAAGGTCTTTGCAATTAGTCGGGGTGGGCCAAGAAGATACCGCTTCCACTTTAGTTGGGTCAGTAGCCACCCCTTGTTGGCTAATAACATGTCCCAGATAAGAGATGTGTTGTTGTCCAAAAGCACACTTAGAAAGTTTGATGTACCACTGATCTTCATGAAGAATAGAAAGTACTTGTTGAAGATGATGTATATGATCTGGCCATGTTTTGCTATAGATCAAAATATCATAAAAAAAACACAAGTACACATTTCCTTAGTAGAGGAGCAAGTGTAGTGTTCATAGCACTTTGGAATGTTGTTGGTGCACCCGAAAGCCCAAAAGACATAACTCTGAACTCGAAATGGTCGTGATGAGTTTGGAATGTCGTCTTGTGTTGATCTTTAGGACTCATACGAATCTGATGAAATCCAGCACGCAAATCAAGAGTAGAGAACCAAGCAGCTCCATGTAATTCATCCAAAAATTCATCTATCACAGGAACTGGATACTTGGTCTTAATTGTTAGCGCATTCAAATGTCTGTAATCAACACAAAAACGATATGTGTTATCCTTCTTTTTCACCAGTATGACTGAAGAAGCAAAGTCACTATGGCTGGGTTGGATAATGCCAGTTTGCAGCATATCCTCTACTTGGTGCTCTATCTCATTTTTCAATGCAGGAGCGTATTGATATGGTCTCATTTGTACTGGTCTTGCGCCCTGGATCAAAGGATTTTGATGGTCACAATCTCTGATCGGAGGCATCGCTTTGGGTACTTCGAAGACTGAAGAGAACTGAGAAATAAGCTGCTGAATATCATCAGGTAGATTAGCTACAGCAGACTGTTCTTTGTCAGTCAACTCTTGTAGACTGCATACTTGGATCATCGCTGACTGCATGACTGAAGATTTAACTCCTTGTAGCGTAACGAATGTACCCTTGACTGGAAGGCTGAGCCACTTCTGGGACCAATGGAGCAGCATAGGACTATGACGTTCTAGCCAATCCATGCCAATAATGAGGTCATAAGTGGTCAGTGGTAATATCCTGAGCGTAGAAGAAAATGAGACTCCACCAATAGCCCAAGTTGCATCGACAATCTGATGAGCACAAGTCATATATGTACCATTAGCTACTTGAACTTGCAACGGTTGACACATAGAAGTTACTGCAGGAATAGATGAAGCCACCGTAGCACTAAGAAATGAATGGGTGCTCCCAGAATCCAGCAATGCTAGAATGTCAACACCAGCAATATGACCCACAAACTTAATGGTACGAGGAGCATCAGTACCATCCACAGCTGCCTGAGACAAATGGAGGGCATTGATTTCAGGTTCCTCCTCCCCAGACTCCACTTGACATTCTTTAGAATCTGAGCATTGGATCATCTGCCACAATTCTTCCACTACATGTAACTGAACAGTTTCAGAACAGCGATGACCTCGTGTATATTGCTGCCCACATTTATAACAAAGTCCTTTAGCTTTGCGATATGCATACAGAGAGGCAATCCGATCATCTGTAGAAGAAGCAGAAGGAACCCCAGCATGCTTTTCATCAGGCTTCACAGCAATGGGTGACTTAAGCTCTCGAGAAGTGTGTGCTGGACCAAACGCCTGGCGTGATTTGAAGGCCACGTTAGAATCAGGCCATTTGGAGCCTCCTTTCCTCATTAGAGTGCCAGCTTCCTCCTGCAATTGAGCAAGAACCGTAGCAGTATCGAGATCGTGAGGACGTTGAAGCATAACCACTGCTTTAATATCATCTCTAAGTCCATCCACAAATTTCATTGTATAATACAAAGGATCAGACTGAACTTGGTAGGCATTCAGTTTATCAACTAACTGAAAAAACTCATCGACATAGGCAGTCACTGAACTCGTTTGTCTAATGTGGAAGAGTTGTCTAAGCAGCCATTGATGTTGATCCTTGCCAAACCTCTCAAGAATCATAGACCCAAACTCTCCCCACGACATGGTAGGTGCTCTATACTCTACTGATTGCCACCAACGAGCAGCTGGTCCGGTAAATTGCATTGTAGCCACACGTATCCAAACACTAGGATCAACAACATACATATGGAAATAGTCTTCGCACCTCTTTTGCCACAGCTTAGGATTCTCCCCGTCAAACGACGGAAAATTAAGCTTAGGTAAATTTCCCAGGCTGTTATATCTCGGTCCCTCACCCCCAAACAAATTAGATGTATGACCAAAATGATTCCAGGAACCAGGATAGTGGAATCCAGAGTGAGTATGAGGTGGGCGAGGGGGATGTATACCATTGGCCGGGAGATGGTTTGGGACTGGATGATACCCAAATCCACACTCTCGTGGTTGTGGAGCAGCGCTGTGCCCGTAGTTCATGGCAGGAGGAGGACCCAAAACGCTCTCCTGGCCCTTTTGCTCTTCGCCTCCGGTGCGCTCCAGAATATGCGTCAATCGAGCGAGTTCTGAACGCAGCGTGTCGATGGAGATTGTGACTTCGCCCACCGAGTGTTCGATACGTGGCCTCCAAGACTCGAGGTCCAAAGTAACGCTCTCCAACACGACGACCCGTGTAGTTGTCTCCGCAACCATATCATCCACTCGGTCCAATGTCGTCTTCTTGAATTCTACAGCCTGTGCGTCGACCAGCGCTCCCACGGATCGCGTGAGCTCCTGTCGGAAGACTTCAATCTCACCATCGCCTAGCTTCTCTTGTAACTTGGCGATGTTATCTTCATTCGTCGCCACTGTCCTCTCCAGATGGGTCCATTTGTGGTCTTGCGACTCGAGACGGTCACATAGCTGTTGAAGAAGCTTGGACTGAGCCGTGAGCGTCCGCGACTGCACCTCGATGGACTTGGACTGCGCCTCCAGCGCGGCAGTGATGCTTGGATCCGACGCACCCGCCATCTTCGCTCGTCGAGTGTAGTAGCACGGCGCCGCCAGATCAGGAACTGAACTGACCTATGATACCACTTGTCACGCACCTTCGTCGTGAATGTCACCGGATATGAGGAAGATAGCAGGAGAGATCCGAGGAAGAAGAACGGAAGGAATGGACGAATATTGTTCTGTTATTCGACAACTCTATTAGCAGCATCCCATCGAGTATTTGTACAACAATATACTGGACACGGCCCACGGTCATTAGTCAAGTCATCCATTCGGCTCCCGTCACCTGCATATTAGGCCTGCGCACGCGGCGGCCCATCCTTCCAACAGCAGCTTCATTCGTTCCTGCGCTTGCCGATTGGTGTTCAAAGTGTACTGAACCCGATGGTATGCTGACAGGGTTTAGAACGGGATTGCTACTCCACCATATATTCGCGTACTTCAGAGGGCTGGTAGGTCGTCCAATCTAGGGCGATGCATCGACGTGATTGGTCTCTGCGCAATCGGCTGAGACTTCCTGTGGACCTCCGAGGGTTGTGCCTCAACTGTCTCTCGCCATCCCATCGTATGGCGCGGTGTCAGTCGTGAACACGCTGCTTTCGCTGCAGGAAGGTAGGGCACAGATCATATCGATGCTTCCTTTGTCATACCGACAGACCGTGTGTCAGTTTGGAAGCGGCTCCAACAACCGACCTCTGTTCATCTCAAGAATTCCATGAGGCCTCTGGCTCTGTTGAAGGTAGCTGCTGGGGCTAAGGCACTTGTATGGTGTAGGGTCTCGCTGCAGCTAGCGGAGGCGGTTGAGTCTCAGTCCCATTCAGAGTAAACAACAGTTGCTGCACTACGCAGTCAGGATCGAAGGAGGCTTCGCAATAGAAAGAGAAGAAGAAAGGATGATGATAAGCCTGAACTGGGCAGTCAGGGCAACAGTGGACTGACCTCTCCGATGAATCCTCTGGATGACGCCCGCCCCCCCCCCCCCCCCCCCCCCCCCCCCCCCCCCCCCCCGGGTCCTGCCACCTCCCTGTGTCATGGACTGGTCTGATCGTATTGGACGTGTAGAGTTTGGGTTGCGACAAGCCGTTCTTGCTTCAGCAATCTGCAATCATCCGGTGGTTCTTGTGGAAGCGGTTCGTGATGCAATTTCGGCAAGTTTTGATGTGGTAGTGGAGCAGGGCAATATATGCAGAATCAGTTCAAAGGTTTTCCTCGTTACTTTGGAAGACGATGATACAGTACCTAGGATGCTGAACACCTCTGAGCATCCTCCTGAGAACGAGTCTTTCAGGCTTCGCTTTCGTCGACGGAGTAGATTTTGGGATGCTGATGCATCATCTCTCGCAGAGCTTATAGAGGTGGAGCTTCGTGGATTACCACATCATGCTTGGGGAGGCATCAATTGTGGAAGGGCTCCTCAACCCATATGGCTAGGTGATGCAAATTCATGAGGACACTCGTAACAGAGTAGATTTCTCCTCATTTAAGCTATCATTATGGTGCTTCAATGCGATGGAAATTCCAGCTTTCAGGGATTTGGTGATTGTGGAACCAATGGTCCAAGGTGAGGATGCCACCTCCAAACATGCTCTTAGATACAGAATCAAGATCAAGGTCGCTAGACCAAATGGCTAGGAGAATTCCATGCCCCTCAGTCTGTGACAAGGGATATTGAAGCAAACGACCCAAGATCCTTCTCTCAGGATGGTAGTGCTATGGATGCATCGGCACCAATGGTGACTTGTGGTGAGGGTAGTCATAAGGTTGGATCCTGTGCTGGTCTCTGTATGGGATCGATTGGGTCGATTAGCCTCCGATGATAGCTGCATTGGCTACGTTATTGAGACTAAGAGATCCTCTCCTGTACTCAGATCACATATGTCTACTTTGGAGAACATTTCTCTTCTGGACCGGCGACTCATGGTGAAGTTACTGTTAGGGATCTTCGTTTTTCAAAGGTCCTCAAAAAACACGGCTAACCATTTGTTATCAGCATGTTTCTAAGCGTTACAGGTGCTTCGTTACCAGAAAAGCTTCAACATAGATCAATGAAAGTGCTTCAACATAGATCAATGAAAGTGCGACAAAGCAAGCTTCGTTACGTTGACACAGGAAGGCGGCATAAGGAGGTGTCGTTCAAGTTGCTAAGTACAAATGACAATATTATCCTAGGGATAATTGTAAACTTTGTGTGTAACTTATGAGGGCACGAATGTAATATCGTACAAAGCTGTACGATTGCCTATAAATAGATGAATAGTATCCTCGTACTATTCACGCTGATTTGGAATTGCGTTAACGCTTTCGCCTTCGAGCAAGCCAAAGGTACAAATGTAATACACATTATGTATCACTTTGTCAATATATAGTATCTTGATGTTATTTAACATTGGGTATGAAATAAATAATCAACATAATGCTATATCGATAATTATATTTTTATTTATGAATGATGAAGACTTGTTCTTCATGACCTTCGTCCAAGATTCGTTACGCTCGAAAGGAGATAATGCTTCGAAGGACGAATGTTCTTAACATTTAACAATTGTGTTGCCTTGTTTTATGATTCAGTAATAAAAAACAAGTGACCAACATTGGCGTCCACCTCCGGTGAACTCAAACGACCACTTTCGTCAAGAGAACCCTGCAAGCATCTTTGTCATGCCACCAAAGAAGACAACGGCACCATGGGCTGTCCTTGCTCCCCTAGATACCAATCAAGATGGGCTCCTTCTAAGGGAGGCCCGAAGCCAGGAGAGGAAAGCCACTAGCCCAACACCGCAAGACGAAGAGTTGGATCAAGAGATCAGGGATCTAGAAGCTATCCATCAACAAGTGGAGAAAAGAAGGGAGAAGTTGCTTCGGTTGGCTGAGCTCCAGAAAAGATTGACGAAGCAACCGAAGAAATGCGACATTTCGCATAGTACACTGAGCAAGGGCATAAGCCACAACAGAGAGACCTTCATCAAGAAGGCCCCAGCCATGATGACATATGGTATGACGACTTTCATCATGATAGCATTGCTTTTGATGATGCTTCCCCTCTAGCTACAGAGTTGCAGGCTACCCCATGACTACCTTCATACAAGTCACCCTAGCTTCCCATGTATGATGGTCACTCAGACCCGAAGCAGTTTCTCATGAGCTACGAAGCAACCATATCACCATATGGAGGTAACACCGCTGTCATGGCAAAATCCTTCGGCATGGCAGTCAAAAGTATTGCTCAAACTAGGTATTCTTCTCTTAGGCCAGGAACAATTACATCATGGCAGAAGTTGAAGGGTATGTTGGTCACTAGCTTTCAGGGGTCAGACGAAGCCAGTGACCACTGAAGCCTTATTCCAGTACACACAGGACCACGAGGAGTATCTGTAGGCATACGTCCGAAGGTTTCTGTGTCTTAGAGCTCAGGCGCCAATAGTGTCAAATGAGATTGTCATTGAATCCATGATCAAGGGACTTCGTCCAGGCCCAACAGCATAATATTTCGCCAGAAAGCCCCCCCCAAACCCTGAAGAAGCTTCTCCAGAAAATGGATGAGTACATCAGAGTCGACAACGATTTCCGGCAAAGAAGGGAGGAAGCTTACAGATATTCTGACATGACCAGGAGCTTCGGATGAAGGCTTCACCCAAGGCATGTCAGAACAATACACAATCCCAGTCAAAGTGAGGACAGGAGCAACCATAACCAAGGGCACCAACACAGTTCTCAGTCAACAGGGGCACAATAGAGCTCCTTTAGACCATCGGCCCCAAGAGGCAGAGGGGGACGAAGCTTCGGAAGAAGATTCAACTCTCAACCAAGAAGACTATTTTGTTTATTCTGTGGAGAGGATAAGGAGCACACAACAAGAACATGTCAAGTTACAATACAGAAGCAAAAGGAAATAGCTGAGGCCGAAGCACTGCAGAATCAACCGAAGCAAGTCTTACATACTGCTTCGTGTTATTCCCCATACATTCCAGAGTATGTGGGAAACTGATAGTCGCCTAGAGGGGGGTGAATAGGGCGAAACTGAAATTCTCAAAAATAATCACAACTACAAGCCGGGTTAGCGTTAGAGGTATAATCAAGTCCGCGAGAGAGGGTGCAAAACAAATCAGAAGCGAATAAAGAGTGTGACACACGGATTTGTTTTACCGAGGTTCGGTTCTCACAAACCTACTCCCCGTTGAGGTGGTCACAAAGATTGGGTCTCTTTCAACCCTTTCCCTCTCTCAAACGGTCCCTCGGACCGAGTGAGCTTTCTCTTCTCAATCACTTGGAACACAAAGTTCCTACAAGGACCACCACAAGATTGGTGTCTCTTGCCTCAGTTACAAGTGAGTTTGATCGCAATAAAGAATCAAGAAAGAAGAAAGCAATCCAAGCGCAAGAGCTCGAAAGAACACAAGCAAATCTCTCTCACTAGTCACTAAAGCTTTGTGTGGAATTTGGGAGAGGATTTGATCTCTTGATTGTGTCTAGAATTGAATGCCTAGCACTTTTAAGTGGTTGGAAGTGTGAAAACTTGGATGCCATGAATGGTGGGTGGTTGTGGGTATTTATAGCCCCAACCACCAAACTAGCCGTTTGGTGGGGCTGACTGTCGTATGGTGCACCGGACAGTCCGGTGCACACCGGACATGTCCGGTGCGCCAGCCACGTCACCAATGCCGTTGGGTTCCGACCGTTGGAGTTCTGACTTCTGGGCCTGCCTTGATGTCCGGTGGCGCACCGGACATGCACTGTAGAGTGTCCGGTGCGCCACTTCGCGCGTGCCTGACTTCTGCGCGCTCTAGCGCGCATTTAATGCCTCTGCAGGTGACCGTTGGCGCGAAGTAGTCGTTGCTTCGTTGTCACACCGGACAGTCCGGTGTACACCGGACATGTCCGGTGAATTATAGCGGACTAGCCGTTGCGAATTCCCGAAGCTGGCGAGTTCCGTAGGCCGTTCTTCCTTGGAGCACTGGACGTTGTCCGGTGTGCACCGGACAGTCCGGTGAATTATAGCGGAGCGCCTCTGGATTTTCCCGAAGGTGACGAGTTTGACTTGGAGTCCTCTGGTGCACCGGACAGTCCGGTGCGCCAGACCAGAGGTGCCTTCGGTTGTCCCTTTGCTCTTTTGTTGAACCCAATACTTGGTCTTTTTAAGTGTGAACCTTTGGCACCTGTATAACTTGTACACTAGAGCAAACTAGTTAGTCCAATTATTTGTGTTGGGCAATTCAACCACCAAAATCAATTAGAAAATAGGTGTGACTCTAATTCCCTTTCAATCTCCCCCTTTTTGGTGATTGATGCCAACACAAACCAAAGCAAGTATAGAAATGCATAATTGAACTAGTTTGCATAATGTAAGTGCAAAGATTGCTTGGAATTGAGCCAATATAAATACTTACAAGATATGCATGGATTGTTTCTTTCATTCTTAATATTTTGGACCACGCTTGCACCACATGTTTTGTTTTTGCAATTTCTTTTGAAAATCCTTTTCAAAATTCTTTTGCAAATAGTCAAAGGTAAATGAATAAGATTTTTCGAAGCATTGACAGGATTCGAAATTTTCTCCCCCTGTTTCAAATGCTTTTCTTTGACTAAAACAAAACTCCCCCTAAATGAAATTCTCTTCTTAGTGTTCAAGAGAGTTTTGGTATATCAATTTTGAAATACTACTTTTCTCCCCCTTTTGAACACAATAAGATACCAATTTGAAATTTGTCAATTGAGAATCATACCAATTTAAAAACTCTTTTTAAAATTAGGTGGTGCGGTCCTTTTGCTTTGGGCTAATACTTTCTCCCCCTTTGGCATGAATCGCCAAAAACGGAGTCATTAGAGCCCTTTGTAATACTCTCTCCCCCTTTGGTCATGAATAAATGAGTGAAGATTATACCAAAGACGAAGTCCTTTTGCTTTGAATTCTCCCCCAAAAGATGGAGAGATGCGCGGAGCGACGGCGAAGGATGAGTTGCGGAGTGGAAGCCTTTGTCTTCGCCGAAGACTCCTATTTCCTTTCAATACACCTATGACTTGGTTTGAAATATACTTGAAAACACATTAGTCATAGCATATGAAAGAGACATGATCAAAGGTATATGAATTAGCTATGTGTGCAATTTAGCAAAAGAAGTTCCTAGAATCAAGAATATTTAGCTCATGCCTAAGTTTGTTAAAAGTTTGTTCATCTAGTGGCTTGGTAAAGATATCGGCTAATTGATCTTTAGTATTAATGTAAGAAATCTCGATATCTCCCTTTTGTTGGTGATCCCTTAAAAAGTGATACCGAATGGCTATGTGCTTAGTGCGACTATGCTCAACGGGATTATCCGCCATGCGGATTGCACTCTCATTATCACATAGAAGAGGAACTTTGGTTAATTTGTAACCATAGTCCCTAAGGGTTTGCCTCATCCAAAGTAGTTGCACGCAACAATGGCCTACGGCAATGTACTCGTCTTCGGCGGTAGAAAGAGCGACCGAATTTTGCTTCTTTGAAGCCCAAGACACCAAGGATCTTCCCAAGAACTGGCAAGTCCCCGATGTGCTCTTTCTATTAATTTTACACCCTGCCCAATCGGCATCCGAATAACCAATTAAATCAAATGTGGATCCCCTAGGATACCAAAGCCCAAACTTAGGAGTATAAACTAAATATCTCAAGATTCGTTTTACGGCCGTAAGGTGAGCTTCCTTAGGGTCGGCTTGGAATCTTGCACACATGCATACGGAAAGCATAATATCCGGTCGTGATGCACATAAATAGAGTAAAGAACCTATCATCGACCGGTATACCTTTTGATCAACGGATTTACCTCCCTCGTCGAGGTCGAGATGCCCATTGGTTCCCATGGGTGTCTTGATGGGTTTGGCATCCTTCATTCCAAACTTGCTTAGAATATCTTGAGTGTACTTCGTTTGGCTTAGGAAGGTGCCCTCTTGGAGTTGCTTCACTTGGAATCCTAAGAAATACTTCAACTCCCCCATCATAGACATCTCGAACTTTTGTGTCATGATCCTACTAAATTCTTCACATGTAGACTCATTAGTAGACCCAAATATAATATCATCAACATAAATTTGGCATACAAACAAGTCAATTTCAAGAGTTTTAGTGAATAAAGTAGGATCGGCCTTGCCAACTTTGAAGCCATTAGCAATAAGGAAATCTCTTAGGCATTCATACCATGCTCTTGGGGCTTGCTTGAGCCCATAAAGCGCCTTAGAGAGCCTATAGACATGATTAGGGTACTCACTGTCTTCAAAGCCGGGAGGTTGCTCAACATAGACCTCTTCCTTGATTGGTCCATTTAGGAAGGCACTTTTCACGTCCATTTGATAAAGCTTGAAGCCATGGTAAGTAGCATAGGCCAATAATATACGAATTGACTCAAGCCTAGCTACGAGTGCATAGGTTTCACCGAAATCCAAACCTTCGACTTGGGAGTATCCCTTGGCCACAAGTCGAGCTTTGTTCCTTGTCACCACACCATGCTCGTCTTGCTTGTTGCGGAAGACCCATTTGGTTCCTACAACATTTTGATTAGGACGTGGAACTAAATGCCATACCTCATTCCTAGTGAAGTTGTTGAGCTCCTCTTGCATCGCCACCACCCAATCCGAATCTTGAAGTGCTTCCTCTACCCTGTGTGGCTCAATAGAGGAAACAAAAGAGTAATGCTCACAAAAATGTGCAACACGAGATCTAGTAGTTACCCCCTTATGAATGTCGCCGAGGATGGTGTCGACGGGGTGATCTCGTTGGATTGCTTGGTGGACTCTTGGGTGTGGTGGCCTTTGTTCTTCATCCTCCTTGTCTTGATCATTTGCATCTCCCCCTTGATCATTGCCGTCATCTTGAGGTGGCTCATTTGCTTGATCTTCTACTTCATCAACTTGAGCTTCATCCTCATTTTGAGTTGGTGGGGATGCTTGCGTGGAGGAGGATGGTTGATCTTGTGCATTTGGAGGCTCTTCGGATTCCTTAGGACACACATCCCCAATGGACATGTTCCTTAGCGCGATGCACGGTGCCTCTTCAATACCTATCTCATCAAGATCAACTTGCTCTATTTGAGAGCCGTTAGTTTCATCAAACACAACGTCACAAGAAACTTCAACTAGTCCCGAGGACTTGTTAAAGACTCTATATGCCCTTGTGTTTGAATCATATCCTAGTAAAAAGCCTTCTACAGTTTTAGGAGCAAATTTAGATTTTCTACCTCTTTTGATAAGAATAAAGCATTTGCTACCAAAAACTCTAAAATATGAAATATTGGGCTTTTTACCGGTTAGGAGTTCATAGGATGTCTTCTTGAGGATTCGGTGTAGATATAACCGGTTGATGGCTTAGCAGGCGGTGTTGACCGTCTCGGCCCAAAACCGATCCGGTGTCTTGTACTCATCAAGCATGGTTCTTGCCATGTCCAATAGAGTTCGATTCTTCCTCTCCACTACACCATTTTGTTGTGGAGTGTAGGGAGATGAGAACTCATGCTTGATGCCCTCCTCCTCAAGGAAGCCTTCAATTTGAGAGTTCTTGAACTCCGTCCCGTTGTCGCTTCTAATTTTCTTAATCCTCAAGCCGAACTCATTTTGAGCTCGTCTCAAGAATCCCTTTAAGGTCTCTTGGGTTTGTGATTTTTCCTGCAAAAAGAATACCCAAGTGAAGCGAGAATAATCATCCACAATAACTAGACAGTACTTACTCCCGCCGATGCTTATGTAAGCGATCGGGCCAAATATATCCATGTGTAGGAGCTCCATTGCCTGTCGGTCGTCATGATGTTCTTGTGTGGATGATGGGCACCAACTTGCTTTCCTGCTTGGCATGCGCTACAAACCCTGTCTTTCTCAAAATGAACATTGGTTAGTCCTAAAATGTGCTCTCCCTTTAGAAGCTTATGAAGATTCTTCATCCCAACATGGGCTAGTCGGCGATGCCAGAGCCAACCCATGTTAGTCTTAGCAATTAAGCAAGTGTCGAGTTCAGCTCTATCAAAATCTACCAAGTATAGTTGACCCTCTAACACTCCCTTAAATGCTATTGAATCATCACTTCTTCTAAAGACAGTGACACCTACATTAGTGAATAGACAGTTGTAACCCATTTTGCATAATTGAGAAACGGAAAGCAAATTGTAATCTAGTGAATCTACAAGAAAAACATTGGAAATAGAGTGGTCAGAAGATATAGCATTTTACCCAATCCTTTGACCAAACCTTGGTTTCCATCCCCGAATGTGATCGCTCGTTGGGGATCTTTGTTTTTCTCGTAGGAGGAGAACATCTTCTTCTCCCCTGTCATGTGGTTTGTGCACCCGCTGTCGAGTATCCAACTTGATCCCCCGGATGCATAAACCTACAAAACAAGTTTAGTTCTTGACTTTAGGTACCCAAACGGTTTTGGGTCCTTTGGCATTAGAAACAAGAACTTTGGGGTACCCAAACACAAGTCTTGGAGCCCTTGTGTTTGCCCCCAACAAACTTGGCAACTACTTTGCCGGATTTGTTAGTTAAAACATATGATGCATCAAAAGTTTTGAATGAAATGTCATGATTATTTGATGCATTAGGAGTTCTCTTCTTAGGCAACTTAGCACAGGTTGGTTGCCTAGAACTGGATGTCTCACCCTTATACATAAAAACATGGTTTGGTCCAGAGTGAGACTTCCTAGAGTGAATTTTCCTAATCTTGCTCTCGGGATAACCGGCAGGGTACAAAATGTAACCCTCGTTATCCTGAGGCATGGGAGCCTTGCCCTTAACAAAATTAGACAATCTTTTAGGAGGGGCATTAAGTTTGACATTGTCTCCCCTTTGGAAGCCAATGCCATCCTTGATGCCAGGGCGTCTCCCATTATAAAGCATACTACGAGCAAATTTAAATTTTTCATTCTCTAAGTTATGCTCGGCAATTTTAGCATCTGATTTTGCTATATGATCATTTTGTTGTTTAATTAAAGACATGTGATCATGAATAGCATTAATATCAACATCTCTACATCTAGTACAAATGGTAGTGTGCTCAATGGTAGATGTAGAGGGTTTGCAAGATTTTAATTCTACAACCTTAGCATGCAATATATCATTCTTAGTTCTAAGGTCGGAAATAGTAGCATTGCAAATATCAAAATCTTTAGCCTTAGCAAGCAATTTTTCATTTTCATTTCTAAGGCTAGCAAGAGAAATGTTCAATTCTTCAATCCTAGCAAGTAAATCATCATCATTATTTCTAGAATTGGTAATTGAAACATTACAAACATGAGAATCAACCTTAGCTAACAAATTAGCATTTTCATTTCTAAGGTTGTCAATAGTTTCATGGCAAGAACTTAGCTCACTAGAAAGTTTTTCACATTTTTCTACTTCTAGAGCGTAAGCATTTTTGACCTTAACATGTTTCTTATTTTCTTTAATAAGGAAGTCCTCTTGGGTGTCCAAGAGGTCATCCTTCTCATGAATAGCACTAACCAATTCATTAAGTTTCTCTTTTTGTTGCATGTTGAGGTTGGCAAAAAGAGTGCGTAAGTTATCTTCCTCATCACTAGCATTTTCATCACTAGAAGACTCATATCTAGTGGAGGATTTAGATTTAACCTTCTTCTTTTTGCCGTCCTTTGCCATGAGGCACTTGTGGCCGACGTTGGGGAAGAGAAGGCCTTTGGTGACGGCGATGTTGGCGGCGTCCTCGTCGTCGGAGGAGTCGCTAGAGCTTTCGTCGGAGTCCCACTCCCGACAAACATGGGCATCGCCGCCCTTCTTCTTGTAGTACCTCTTCTTTTCTCTCCTCTTGCCCTTCTTGTCATCGCCTCTGTCACTGTCACTAGATATTGGACATTTTGCAATAAAATGACCGGGCTTACCACATTTGTAGCACACTTTCTTGGAGCGGGGTTTGTAGTCCTTCCCCCTCCTTTGTTTGAGGATTTGACGGAAGCTCTTGATGATGAGCGCCATCTCCTCATTGTCGAGCTTGGAAGCGTCGATGGGTTGTCTACTCGATGTAGACTCCTCTTTCTTCTCCTCCGTCGCCTTGAATGCGATCGGTTGTGCTTCGGGTGTGGAGGAGGTGCCTTGCTCGATGATTTTCTTTGAGCCCTTAATCATTAGCTCAAAGCTCACAAATTTTCCTATAACTTCCTCGGGAGACATTAGCTTATATCTAGGATCACCTCGAATTAATTGAACTTGTGTAGGGTTAAGAAATACGAGGGATCTAAGAATAACCTTGACCATCTCATGGTCATCCCATTTTTCGCTCCCGAGGTTGCGCACTTGGTTCACCAAGGTCTTCAAGTGGTTGTACATAGCTTGTGGATCCTCCCCTTGGTGAAGCATGAAGCGACCGAGCTCCCCCTCGATCGTTTCCCGCTTGGTGATCTTTGTCACCTCGTCTCCTTCGTGTGCGGTCTTGAGTACGTCCCAAATTTCCTTCGCACTTTTTAACCCTTGCACCTTATTATACTCCTCTCGACTTAGAGAGGCGAGGAGTATAGTAGTGGCTTGGGAGTTAAAGTGGTGAATTTGGGTCGCCTCGTCCGAGTCGTAGTCTTCATCCCCTACGGATGGTACCTGTACACCAAACTCAACAACATTCCATATGCTTGTGTGGAGTGAGGTTAGATGATGCCTCATTTTGTCACTCCACATATTATAATCTTCACCGTCAAAAACCGGTGGTTTGCCTAATGGAACGGAGAGTAGAGGAGTACACTTTGAAACATGGGGATAGCGTAGAGGAATCTTACTATACTTCTTGCGCTCTTGGCGCTTAGAAGTAACAGACGGTGCATCAGAGTCGGAGGTCGATGGTGATGAAGAGTCGGTTTCGTAGTAGACCACTTTCCTCATCCTCTTGTGTTTGTCGCCTCTCCGATCCGACTTGTGGGAAGAGGATTTCTTCTCCTTCCCCTTCCCTTTGTTGGAGGAGCTTTTCTTCTCCTTCCTCTTGTTGCGGAACTCTTCCAATGAAGTCGACCCGTGGCTTGTAGCGGGCTTGTCGCCGGTCTCCATCTTCCTCTTGGCGAGTTCTCCCGACATCACTTCGAGCGGTTAGGCTCTAATGAAGCACCGGGCTCTGATACCAATTGATAGTCGCCTAGAGGGGGGGTGAATAGGGCGAAACTGAAATTCTCAAAAATAATCACAACTACAAGCCGGGTTAGCGTTAGAGGTATAATCAAGTCCGCGAGAGAGGGTGCAAAACAAATCGGAAGCGAATAAAGAGTGTGACACACGGATTTGTTTTACCGAGGTTCGGTTCTCGCAAACCTACTCCCCGTTGAGGTGGTCACAAAGACCGGGTCTCTTTCAACCCTTTCCCTCTCTCAAACGGTCCCTCGGACCGAGTGAGCTTTCTCTTCTCAATCACTTAGAACACAAAGTTCCTACAAGGACCACCACAAGATTGGTGTCTCTTGCCTCAATTACAAGTGAGTTTGATCGCAATAAAGAATCAAGAAAGAAGAAAGCAATCCAAGCGCAAGAGCTCGAAAGAACACAAGCAAATCTCTCTCACTAGTCACTAAAGCTTTGTGTGGAATTTGGGAGAGGATTTGATCTCTTGAGTGTGTCTAGAATTGAATGCCTAGCTCTTGTAAGTGGTTGGAAGTGTGAAAACTTGGATGCCATGAATGGTGGGTGGTTGTGGGTATTTATAGCCCCAACCACCAAACTAGCCGTTTGGTGGGGCTGACTGTCGTATGGTGCACCGGACAGTCCGGTGCGCCAGCCACGTCAGCAATGCCGTTGGGTTCCGACCGTTGGAGCTCTGACTTCTAGGCCCGCCTTGATGTCCGGTGGCGCACCGGACATGCACTGTAGAGTGTCCGGTGCGCCACTTCGCGCGTGCCTGACTTCTGCGCGCTCTGGCGCGCATTTAAAGCCTCTGCAGGTGACCATTGGCGCGAAGTAGTCGTTGCTTCGTTGTCACACCGGACAGTCCGGTGTACACCGGACATGTCCGGTGAATTATAGCGGACTAGCCGTTGCGAATTCCCGAAGCTGGCGAGTTCCGGAGGCCGTTCTTCCTTGGAGCACCGGACATTGTCCGGTGTGCACCGGACAGTCCGTTGAATTATAGCGGAGCGCCTCTGGATTTTCCCGAAGGTGACGAGTTTGACTTGGAGTCCTCTGGTGCACCGGACATTGTCCGGTGGTGCACCGGACAGTCCGGTGCGCCAGACCAGAGGTGCCTTCGGTTGTCCCTTTGCTCTTTTGTTGAACCCAATACTTGGTCTTTTTAAGTGTGAACCTTTGGCACCTGTATAACTTGTACACTAGAGCAAACTAGTTAGTCCAATTATTTGTGTTGGGCAATTCAACCACCAAAATCAATTAGAAAATAGGTGTGACTCTAATTCCCTTTCAGAAACCAACAACCATTCTTGCAACCTACAATTTCAGTGGCTTTGGCAAGTCACTCTCCAGCTGTGTGGGCCTTACCACAACCACCTGCAGTGGCTCCAACTTCGTTACACAACCAGCAGCCGAAAGGTGTCGGGGACCATAATTAGGGGTACCCTCAAGACGCCTAATTCTCAGCTGGTAACCCCCATCAGCATAAAGCTGCAAAGGCCTGATGGGTGCGATTAAGTCAGGGATCAGTCCACACGAGTGACTCGATCACGCTTCACCCGAGCCTAGCCTCGGCCAAGGGCAGCCGACCTCGAGAGACTTCCGTCTCGCCCGAGGCCCCCTTTTTATGGCGGACACATCACCGGCTCGCCCGAGGCCTTGGCTTCGCTCAGAAGCAACCTTGACTAAATCGCCGCACCGACTGACCAAATTGCAGGGGCATTTAACGCAAAGGTGGCCTGACACCTTTATCCTGACACGCGCCCCCGGCAGAGCCGAAGTGACCGCCGTCACTCCACCGCTCCACTGGCCAGTCTGACAGAAGGACAGCGCCGCCTGCGCCACTCCGACTGCAGTGCCACTCGACAGAGTGAGTCTGACAGGCAGTCAGGCCTTGCCAAAGGCGCCACGGCGAACTCCGCCCCGCCCGACCCCAGGGCTCGGACTCGGGCTAAGACCCGGAAGACGGCGAACTCCGCCCCGCCCGACCCCAGGGCTCGGACTCGGGCTAAGACCCGGAAGACGGCGAACTCCGCTCCGCCCGACCCCAGGGCTCGGACTCGGGCTAAGACCCGGAAGACGGCGAACTCCGCTCCGCCCGACCCCAGGGCTCGGACTCGGGCTAAGACCCGGAAGACGGCGAACTCCGCTCCGCCCGACCCCAGGGCTCGGACTCGGGCTAAGACCCGGAAGACGGCGAACTCCGCTCCGCCCGACCCCAGGGCTCGGACTCGGGCTAAGACCCGGAAGACGACGAAACTCCGCCTCGCCCGACCCCAGGGCTCGGACTCCGCCCTGGCCTCGGCCGAACGACTTCCGCCTCGCCCGACCCCATGGCTCGGGCTCGGCCACGGCAACGGAAGGCAGACTCAACCTCGGCTTCGGAGGAACCCCCACGTCGCCCTGCCTAGGGCACAGACCGCCACGTCAACAGGAAGCGCCATCATCATCCTACCCCGAATCGACTCGGGTCACGGAGAACAAGACCGGCGTCCCATCCGGCCAGCTCCGCCGGAGGGGCAATGATGGCGCTCCACAAGCTCTATGACGACGGCGGCCCCCAGCTCTCTTACGGAAGCAGGACGACGTCAGCAGGGACTCGACCGCTCCAACAGCTGTCCCTCCGCCAGGCTCCGCCGCACCTCCGACAGCCACGACATCACGCCAGCAGGGTGCCCAGATCTCTCCGGCTGCCACATTGGCATGTACCTAGGGCGCTAGCTCTCCCTCCGCTAGACACGTAGCACTCTGCTACACCCCCCATTGTACACCTGGATCCTCTCCTTACGACTATAAAAGGGAGGACCAGGGCCTTCTTAGAGAAGGTTGGCCGCGCGGGACCGAGGACGGGACAGGCGCTCTCTTGGGGCCGCTCGCTTCCCTCACCCGCGTGGACGCTTGTAACCCCCTACTGCAAGCGCACCTGACCTGGGCGCGGGACGAACACGAAGGCCGCGGGACTTCCGCCTCTCTCACGCTCGACTCCGGTCACCTCGCCTCTCCCCCCTTCGCGCTCGCCCACGCGCTCGACCCATCTGGGCTGGGGCACGCGGCACACTCACTCGTCGGCTTAGGGACCCCCTGTCTCGAAACGCCGACAGTTGGCGCGCCAGGTAGGGGCCTGCTGCGTGCTGACGAACAGCTCCCCGTCAAGCTCCAGATGGGCAGTCTCCAGCAACCTCTCCGGCTCGGGACGGTGCTTCGTTTCGGGACTCTTGAGTTCATGTCCTTCGACGGCAGCTACGACATGATACTTCTTCCACCGCCGCGCGACTACGACAATGGCGGCCGACAACCCGCCCGCCGGCGGCGGAATCGACGACGTCTTCCCCGCGTGGTGGAAGGACAACATTCGGGCTCGCTCCGTTCTCTCCCCCGCCAACGGAGGAGGAGGCGGGGCCGTCAAGGCCAGGTGGGAGGCCGCGCTTCGTCGGCCGTCAAGCGAATCGACGCCCCCGACGCCCCGACGGAAGGCACGCCGGACGTCGACCTCGCGTTCAAGACGGAGGCAAGCGCCGTCCCCCCGCGGCACGCTGACCCCGAGCAAGAAGACGACGCCGGCGCGCTCGCGGAAAGCCTGCAGGACGTCGCCCTCGAACCAGAGATGACGGTGCAACCAGTCCCCGATGTGACTACGTCGCTCCTCGTCGACCAAAAGGTACCGACTAACTCCCATCTTGCGTCATTTCGACTCGGCCTCAACCCGCCAAACGACCTCGTTTTGGCGGGCGCCCTCATTGAGGCGAGTGCAACCCCACTGAGGTTCCGTATGCGGTCGCCTTGGGGCCGACTGACGGACGTCTCGACCTACGGGCCCTCTGGGTCCGAGGAAGATGACGATCCCAGCATCGGTTGGGATTTCTCCGGACTTGGCAACCCCAGTGCCGTGCGGGACTTCATGACCGCATGTGACTACTGCCTATCCGACTGTTCCGATGGAAGCCGCAGCCTTGGCGACGAGAGCTGCGGCCCAAGCCGCGAATGTTTCCACATCGAGCTAGGGGATCCCTCCGAAGGCAACCATCTTGGCATGCCGGAGGACGGTGATCTCCCTAGGCCGGTGCCTCGCGCCGACATCCCACGGGAGCTAGCTGTGGTCCCCGCTCCGGTGGGGGGTTACGACCCACAACTCGAGCAAGTCCGCGAGGCGCAGGCCAGGCTCAACGAGGGAACAGGAGCGCTTGAGCCGATCCGTCGGGACGTCGGACAAGCATGGGTGGGCCAACCCCTGGCCGGAGAAATACGTCACCTGCCCCAAGGTCTCCAGCACCGCGTCGCCAACGATGTCAGGATCAGGCCGCCGCCCGCATCCAGCGGGGTTGGTCAGAACCTGGCAACCGTAGCAATGCTCATCCGCGCGATGCCGGAGCCGTCAACCACCGAGGGTCAGCGAATCCAGGGAGAACTCAAGAATCTCCTGGAAGGCGCTGCGGCCCGGCGGGCCGAGAGCACTGCCTCCCGAAGGCAAGGTTATCCCTCGGAACCTCATGCCGCGACTTCCCGATTCATGCGGGAAGCCTCGGTCTACACCGGGCGCACGCGCAACACCGCGCCTGCGGCCCCGGGCCACCTCGGCAACGAGCACCATCGACGCGACCGTCGGGCTCACCTCGACGAAAAGGTGCGCCGAGGCTACCACCCCAGGCGTGGGGGGCGCTACGACAGCGGGGAGGATCAGAGTCCCTCGCCCGAACCACCCGGTCCGCAGGCCTTCAGTCGGGCCATCCGACGGGCGCCATTCCCGACCCGGTTCCGACCCCCGACTACTATCACGAAGTACTCGGGGGAAACGAGACCGGAACTGTGGCTCGCGGACTACCGCCTCGCCTGCCAACTGGGTGGAACGGACGACGACAACCTCATCATCCGTAACCTCCCCCTGTTCCTCTCCGACACTGCTCGCGCCTGGTTGGAGCACCTGCCTCCGGGGCAGATCTCCAACTGGGACGACTTGGTCCAAGCCTTCGCTGGCAATTTCCAGGGCACATACGTGCGCCCCGGGAATTCCTGGGACCTTCGAAGCTGCCGGCAACAGCCGGGGGAGTCGCTCCGGGACTACATCCGGCGATTCTCGAAGCAGCGCACCGAGCTGCCCAACATCACCGACTCGGATGTCATCGGCGCGTTCCTCGCCGGCACCACTTGTCGCGACCTGGTGAGCAAGCTGGGTCGCAAAACCCCCACCAGGGCGAGCGAGCTAATGGACATCGCTACCAAGTTCGCCTCTGGCCAGGAGGCGGTCGAGGCTATCTTCCGAAAGGACAAGCAGCCCCAGGGCCGCCCATCGGAAGAAGCTCCCGAGGCGTCTGCTCCGCGCGGCGCCAAGAAGAAAGGCAAGAAGAAGTCGCAATCGAAACGCGATGCTGCTGACGTGGACCTTGTCGCCGCCGCCGAGTATAAGAACCCTCGGAAGCCCCCCGGAGGTGCAAACCTCTTCGACAAGATGCTCAAGGAGCCGTGCCCCTACCATCAGGGGCCCGTCAAGCACACCCTCGAGGAGTGCGTTATGCTTCGGCGTCACTTCCACAGGGCCGGGCCACCCGCCGAGGGTGGCAGGGCCCGCGACGACGACAAGAACGAAGATCACCTAGCAGGAGAATTCCCCGAGGTCCGTGACTGCTTCATGATCTATGGAGGGCATGCGGCGAATACCTCGGCTCGGCACCGCAAGCAAGAGCGCCGGGAGGTCTGCTCGGTGAAGGTGGCGGCGCCAGTCTACCTAGACTGGTCCGACAAGCCCATCACTTTCGACCAGGCCGACCACCCCGATCATGTGCCGAGCCCGGGGAAATACCCGCTCGTCGTCGACCCCGTTGTCGGCGATGTCAGGCTCACCAAGGTCCTGATGGATGGGGGCAGCTGCCTCAACATCATCTACGCCGAGACCCTCAAGCTCCTGCGCGTCGATCTGTCCTCCGTCCGAGCAGGCGCTGCGCCCTTCCACGGGATCATCCCTGGGAAGCGCGTCCAGCCCCTCGGGCGACTCGACCTCCCCGTCTGCTTCGGGACACCCTCCAACTTCCGAAGGGAGACCCTGACGTTCGAAGTGGTCGGGTTCCGAGGAACCTACCACGCCGTGCTAGGGAGGCCATGCTACGAGAAGTTCATGGCCGTCCCCAACTACACCTACCTGAAGCTCAAGATGCCGGGCCCCAACGGGGTCATCACCGTCGGCCCCACGTACAAACACGCGTTCGAATGCGACGTGGAGTGCGTGGAGTACGCCGAGGCCCTCGCCGAGTCCGAGGCCCTCATCGCCGACCTGGAGAACCTCTCCAAGGAGGTGCCAGACGTGAAGCGCCACGCTGGCAACTTCGAGCCAGCGGAGACGGTCAAGGCCGTCCCTCTCGACCCCAGTGGCGACACCACCAAGCAGGTCTGGATCGGTTCCGGGCTCGACCCCAAATAGGAAGCAGTGCTCGTCGACTTTCTCCGCGCAAACGCCGACGTCTTTGCGTGGAGTCCCTCGGACATGCCCGGCATACCGAGGGATGTCGCCGAGCACTCGCTGGATATTCGGGCCGGAGCCCGACCCGTCAGGCAGCCTCTGCGCCGATTCGACGAGGAGAAGCGCAGAGTGATTGGCGAAGAGATCCACAAGCTAATGGCAGCAGGGTTCATCAAAGAGGTATTCCATCCCGAATGGCTTGCCAACCCTGTGCTTGTGAGGAAGAAAGGGGGGAAATGGCGGATGTGTGTAGACTACACTGGTCTCAACAAAGCATGTCCGAAGGTTCCCTACCCTCTGCCTCGCATCGACCAAATCGTGGATTCCACCGCTGGGTGCGAAACCCTGTCCTTCCTTGATGCCTACTCAGGGTATCACCAGATCCGGATGAAAGAGTCCGACCAGCTCGCGACTTCTTTCATCACGCCGTTCGGCATGTACTGCTATGTCACCATGCCGTTCGGTTTGAGGAATGCGGGCGCGACGTACCAGCGGTGCATGAACCATGTGTTCGGCGAACACATCGGTCGCACAGTCGAGGCCTACGTCGATGACATCAT
This sequence comes from Zea mays, assembly GCF_902167145.1. Taxonomy (NCBI): domain Eukaryota; kingdom Viridiplantae; phylum Streptophyta; class Magnoliopsida; order Poales; family Poaceae; genus Zea; species Zea mays. The sequence goes on along the minus strand of NC_050105.1, from coordinate 108,299,507 downwards.
AGTCAAGACAAGGAAGGCTTCCGACCTCCTCTCCGACCTTGAAGTGACATTCCGGTGTCTCAAGGCGAAGGGAGTCAAGCTTAATCCTGAGAAGTGTGTCTTCGGGGTGCCCCGAGGCATGCTCCTAGGGTTCATCGTCTCCGAGCGAGGCATCGAAGCCAACCCGGAGAAGATCGCGGCCATCACCAACATGGGACCCATCAAGGACTTAAAAGGGGTACAGAGGGTCATGGGATGCCTCGCGGCCCTGAGCCGCTTCATCTCACGCCTCGGCGAAAGAGGTCTGCCTCTGTACCGCCTCTTAAGGAAGGCCGAGTGTTTCGCTTGGACCCCTGAGGCCGAGGAAGCCCTCGGCAACCTGAAGGCGCTCCTTACAAAGGCGCCTGTCTTGGTGCCCCCGGCGGACGGAGAAGCCCTCTTGGTCTACGTCGCCGCGACCACTCAGGTGGTTAGCGCCGCGATTGTGGTCGAAAGGCAAGAGGAAGGGCATGCATTGCCCGTTCAGAGGCCGGTCTACTTCATCAGCGAAGTGCTGTCCGAGACTAAGATCCGCTACCCACAAGTTCAAAAGCTGCTGTATGCTGTGATCCTGACAAGGCGGAAGCTGCGACACTACTTCGAGTCTCATCCGGTAACTGTGGTGTCATCCTTCCCCCTGGGGGAGATCATCCAGTGCCGAGAGGCCTCGGGCAGGATCGCAAAGTGGGCGGTGGAAATCATGGGCGAAACGATCTCGTTCGCCCCTCGGAAGGCCATCAAGTCCCAGGTGTTGGCGGATTTCGTGGCCGAATGGGTCGACACCCAGCTGCCAACGACTCCGATCCAACCGGAGCTCTGGACCATGTTTTTCGACGGGTCGCTGATGAAGACGGGGGCCGGCGCGGGCCTGCTCTTCGTCTCGCCCCTCGGAAAGCACTTACGCTACGTGCTGCGCCTCCATTTCCCGGCGTCCAACAATGTGGCCGAGTACGAAGCTCTGGTCAACGGATTGCGGATCGCCATCGAGCTAGGGGTCAGACGCCTCGACACCCGCGGTGATTCGCAGCTCGTCATCGACCAAGTCATGAAGAACTCCCACTGCCGCGACCCGAAGATGGAGGCCTACTGCGACGAGGTTCGGCGCCTGGAAGACAAGTTCTTCGGGCTCGAGCTCAACCACATCGCTCGGCGCTACAACGAAACCGCAGACGAGCTGGCTAAGATAGCCTCGGGGCGAACGGCAGTCCCCCCGGACGTCTTCTCCCGGGATCTGCATCAACCCTCCGTCAAGCTCGACGACGCGCCCGAGCCCGAGGTACCCTCGGCTCAGCCCGAGGTACCCTCGGCACAGCCCGAGGTACCCTCGGCCCCCGAGGGCGGGGCACTGAACGTCGAGGAAGGGCAGAGCGGGGCCACGCCAGATCAAGATTGGCAGGCCCCGTACCTGCAATATCTCCGTCGAGGAGAGCTACCCCTCGACCAAGTCGAGGCTCGGTGGGTAGCGCGACGCGCCAAGTCATTCGTCTTACTAGGCGACGAAGAGGAGCTCTACCATCGCAGCCCCTCGGGCATCCTCCAGCGATGCATCTCCATCGCCGAAGGTCGGGAACTGCTGCAAGAAATACACTCGGGGGCTTGCGGCCACCACGCAGCACCCCGAGCCCTTGTTGGAAATGCTTTCCGGCAAGGCTTCTACTAGCCAACGGCGGTGGCTGACGCCACTAGAATCGTCCGCACCTGCGAAGGGTGCCAATTCTATGCGAAGCGGACGCACCTGCCCGCTCAAGCTCTGCAGACAATACCCATCACCTGACCCTTCGCTGTATGGGGTCTGGACCTCGTCGGTCCCTTGCAGAAGGCGCCCGGGGGCTACACGCACCTGCTGGTCGCCATCGACAAATTCTCCAAGTGGATCGAGGTCCGACCTCTGAACAGCATCAGGTCCGAGCAGGCGGTGGCGTTCTTCACCAACATCATCCATCGCTTCGGGGTCCCGAACTCCATCATCACCGACAACGGCACCCAGTTCACCGGCAAAAAATTCTTGGATTTTTGCGAGGATCACCATATCCGGGTGGACTGGGCCGTCGTGGCTCATCCCATGTCGAATGGGCAAGTAGAGCGTGCCAACGGCATGATTCTACAAGGGCTCAAGCCTCGGATCTACAACGACCTCAACAAATTCGGCAAGCGATGGATGAAGGAACTCCCCTCGGTGGTCTGGAGCCTAAGGACGACGCTGAGTCGTGCCACGGGCTTCACGCCGTTTTTCCTGGTCTACGGGGCTGAAGCTATCTTGCCCACTGACCCGGAATACGGCTCCCCGAGGGCGAGGGCCTACACCGAACAAAGCAACCAAGCTAGCCGAGAGGAATCGCTGGACCAGCTGGAGGAAGCTCGGGACAGGGCCTTACTACACTCGGCGCGGTACCAACAGTCCCTGCGACGCTACCACGCCCGAGGGGTCCGGTCCCGAGAACTCCAGGTGGGCGATCTGGTGCTTCGGCTGCGGCAAGACGCCCGAGGGAGGCACAAGCTCACGCCCCCCTGGGAAGGGCCATTCGTCATCGCCAAAGTTCTGAAGCCCGGAACATACAAGCTGGCCAACAATCAAGGCGAAATCTACGGCAACGCTTGGAACATCAAACAGCTACGTCGATTCTACCCTTAAGATGTTTTCAAGTTGTTCATATACCTCGCACCTACGCAAAGTTTAGTCGTCAAGGAAGGGTCGGCCTAGCCTCGGCGAAGCCCGACCCTCCCTCGGGGGCTAAAAGGGGGGAGACCCCCTCTGTGTCGAAATTTTCCTCGAAAAAGGATCTCTTTTTAGCAGGATTTCTTTCGTGCTTCTTGACTACTTCGGAAAGCGGATCCTGGAAACGACGGAGTACACGTAAGCAGCCAAGGCTGACCGAGCCGAGGGACTCCTACGCCTCCGGGATACGGATACCTCACTCATCACCTTCTGCGATAAGTAACTTGCGCTCGGATAAAGCGACTCCGTGGACCGAACAAGTCTTCACGTTCGGAAGCTCTCCTGCCGAAGCAGTCCTTCAAGCTTTCTCGACTAAGTCGGGGACAAGGCCTCATGGACGGGTGAAAGTACGCGTAAGCGGCAAGGCCGACCGAGCCGAGGGATTCCCACGCCTCTGGGATGCGGATACCTCACTCGTCCCTTCCGCGAAAAGCAACTCTCGCTCACACAAACATCCCTGTTACCGACAGAGTCCAGATGCTCGAAACAAGAGGAAAAAAGGCGCAGCTTCGCAAGCGTGGCGAGGGTGTGTTTTTTCTGGCCTCGGCGGCCGCAGAAAGCACACGCTACAAGATGATCTGATCCTGCAGGCTCGGGTCTTCACGCTGAAGGGAGCCGTAGCACCCTCGGCATCGACGACGTCTTCAGCAAAGCCCGACCCAGCCTCGGGCGGCGACGCGGCCCAGGGACTCCTCCGGGAATCCGGCCCGAGCAGGCGGCTCGACCGGTTACCCCTGGGGCCTCGGTCAACCGGCTTCCAAGGGCGCCAGCCCGACCCGAGGCCTCGACTGATCGACTTTGGCGTCGGCTCCGCTGACGGACGACACGACTAGGCTCCGGCCAACTAGGTTCCCATTCTCGAACCAACTCCGCCTCTGTTCATACTGATATCGCTACCCCTGGCCTCGGTCCACCGAAGGGCGGCCGAGGGGTCTCTTTAACTAAGCTAGAGGAGCCCCAGACAACAAGGCCGAACGGGCCGAGGGATTCCTACGCCTCCGGGATACGGATACCTCACCCGTCACCTTGACACGGGGCGACTCATGCTTGGTAAAGCGGTTCAGATAATCAACAGGCGAGACTTAGTGCTCGAAAATGAGGAAAAAACACGGCTCCGTGCCGAAATTACATACATGTTCAGGCCCCGACAGCCGCAATGAACAAAAAACACTGGCATTCGAGATGCCACTACCAACGGAACTCCGGTTCCCCCCTCCGCAGGAACGAACAACCCCACTCCGAAGGGGAAGGCCTGCGGAGTAACAGAAGAACGATGAGCGGCCCGCTGCCGCCCGTTCCAACCGCGGCGACAACCACCCCTGCCCTAGACAGCGAAGCGGCTTAGGCAGCAGCTTTGGGGCAGGTGTCACGGCAGGAGGACTCACCCCCGCTGAGGACGAGAACCAGCCATTCAGGCAGGGAGACGGAGACCCAGGGCCACTAGCGCCCTACCTATCCCTACATGGCTGGAGGAAGTCTCCGTGGGGCTCAAGGACGCCCTTCACCCCCGGGCGCGGGGGGAAGAAAAGGGCAGCCGACCCACGCGGGGGCGGCCCCCCGACTCGCCTCATCTTCCATCTTGGCCTGGATGACGAAAATCCTTGAGGCCGAGGGAGGAGTACAGGCCGCGGCCTGGCCCGCTTTCCCCACCGTCGAACTAGAGGTCACTATCTTGGGTGACCGCCGGTGGCGGGATGTGGCCAGGCTGCGTGATGAAAATCCTTGAAGCCGAACGATGGCTGAGAGGTACCAACTCCCATGGAGTTGTGTTCCTCCAACGAGGAGGCGGAAAGGCGGCGGATACCCCCCATCCGGGGGCTTGGAAGATGGGAAGACACGACGCTTAAGGGAGGAAGAAGACATGGTTGCCTTCCGAAAGGAGTCTCCCTCCTTTTAAAGGCAACTCTCCCTACGTGCGCCCCCAGGCGCCACGGGCTGAGTCTTCTCCAACACGCTCCAAGGCCCTCCCCTGCGACTCGGGGGCTGGGTCCCGCATGTCATGCAAGCCGGCTCAGGGCAGAAGAAGCCAAACCGCCGCGCGTGGTGCGCACGACCGTCCAGCGGTTACAAGCGACCCCCCATTTTCGCCTAGACCAACGGGCAGAAGGGGCGGGCAGCCATGCAGGCGGCATGCAACCGCGCCAGATGGGCGCGCTTCTCCGACTTCTGACACGCCAGCTTGGGAACCCAGGCCCACGCGTCGAGCAACCGGCGCGCCAGTTGCTGCATGCAAGCAACCGCACCGCCACTTGTGCCACCATCGCGCCTTTTCGGTTGCGGAGCCAATGCCGTGACTCGAGGCGACCCAACAGCGCCAGCCTGGCGCGTCGGTCAAAGCGGCCGAAAGTGGGCCAGCAGTAATAGCGGTGGCAGGCGGGCGGGCGCAGCGGTCACGTCGTCAGCCAGGCTCACGTCCCATCCTGGGACAGCAAGAGAGCCTCCTCTCACGGCGTGGAGACGGTGCACCCGTGACCCGTTCCTCGAACGGATCGCACGCGCGCAACGGCCGCCCCGCCAACCACTCGCCCCGTCGCATTTACTCCGCGGCGGGACAGGCGGCGTCTCTGAAGGGAGGAGCGCGCGACGCTTCACCTTCGCCATAATAACCGCGTCAGAAAAGGTACGCCACGTCGTCCGATTTCGTATCCTTTTCCGTTTTCCTCTTTCTCTATCTCTTGCAACAGGGACCGGGAAAGGGGGATACCCCGAAAGGGACCCTTCTCCGCGAAGGAACCGGGCTCCGAGCCCCCCACTACTGATCAGGGGTTCGAAGGCTGGCCCTCCGAAGGGTTCAACAGTCGCCTCAGATCGCGTGGGCCCGACACCCACTACTGGTCAGGGGTTCGAAGGCCGGCCCTCCGAAGGGTTCCATGGCCACCTCAGGCTACTCGGGCTCCGCGCCCATTACTGATCAGGGGTTCGAAGGCTGGCCCCCGAAGGGTTCACAGTCGCCTCAGACACCGAGCGAGGGATGACCAGGGGTACGTTCGATACATAACCGAGGCTCGGGCTGCGCTCCCGAGGTACCCTAGGACATTTCCGAGACCAGCGGGAACGATCTTGTAACGGAATCCCATCGGAGGGAGGCATCGAGCCCTCGGACCCCGTCGCCAGGGGACCGGGTCCGGCAAATCACCCGCAGGTACTTTTGGGCGTGCCTCTGGGCCCCTAGCCGACCCCCAACGAACGGGGCACGGACGTCCACTCGGATTACCCGCTTGCAGCTCACCGGAGACACCATGTTCGGTGCCCATCGAGGGTAACATGGCGCACTCCCCCCCTCCTCCTTGCGGAAAGGCGACGTAGGGGCGTATGTAAAAAGTCGAGTCTGTCCCTGATCGTCCTCTCGCCCTGTGCAGAGGCTCGGGGGCTGCTCTCGCAAAAACCGGCTCCGGCCAAATCGTTGACAGCGTCAACATACCAGCCCGAGAGCTTGGGCCCCGACCGTGCACCCGGGCTACGGCCAGTTCGCATGAGGGAACGACCAGACCAGCCGAAGCGTTACGCAAGGTATTAAGACCTCGAAGGAGTGTAACCACTCCTCCGAGGCCTCGGGGGCTACACCCGGCGGGTGCGCTCGCGCGCACCCACCGGAACGAAATGCAACCGAGAAAGGCTGGTCCCCTTGCAAAAAAGTGCGACAAAAGCCTCCAAGCGAGTGCTAACACTCCCTTCGAGGCTCGGGGGCTACTGTCGGGGACCATAATTAGGGGTACCCTCAAGACGCCTAATTCTCAGCTGGTAACCCCCATCAGCATAAAGCTGCAAAGGCCTGATGGGTGCGATTAAGTCAGGGATCAGTCCACACGAGTGACTCGATCACGCTTCACCCGAGCCTAGCCTCGGCCAAGGGCAGCCGACCTCGAGAGACTTCCGTCTCGCCCGAGGCCCCCTTTTTATGGCGGACACATCACCGGCTCGCCCGAGGCCTTGGCTTCGCTCAGAAGCAACCTTGACTAAATCGCCGCACCGACTGACCAAATTGCAGGGGCATTTAACGCAAAGGTGGCCTGACACCTTTATCCTGACACGCGCCCCCGGCAGAGCCGAAGTGACCGCCGTCACTCCACCGCTCCACTGGCCAGTCTGACAGAAGGACAGCGCCGCCTGCGCGACTCCGACTGCAGTGCCACTCGACAGAGTGAGTCTGACAGGCAGTCAGGCCTTGCCAAAGGCGCCACGGCGAACTCCGCCCCGCCCGACCCCAGGGCTCGGACTCGGGCTAAGACCCGGAAGACGGCGAACTCCGCCCCGCCCGACCCCAGGGCTCGGACTCGGGCTAAGACCCGGAAGACGGCGAACTCCGCTCCGCCCGACCCCAGGGCTCGGACTCGGGCTAAGACCCGGAAGACGGCGAACTCCGCTCCGCCCGACCCCAGGGCTCGGACTCGGGCTAAGACCCGGAAGACGGCGAACTCCGCTCCGCCCGACCCCAGGGCTCGGACTCGGGCTAAGACCCGGAAGACGACGAAACTCCGCCTCGCCCGACCCCAGGGCTCGGACTCCGCCCTGGCCTCGGCCGAACGACTTCCGCCTCGCCCGACCCCATGGCTCGGGCTCGGCCACGGCAACGGAAGGCAGACTCAACCTCGGCTTCGGAGGAACCCCCACGTCGCCCTGCCTAGGGCACAGACCGCCACGTCAACAGGAAGCGCCATCATCATCCTACCTCGAATCGACTCGGGTCACGGAGAACAAGACCGGCGTCCCATCCGGCCAGCTCCGCTGGAGGGGCAATGATGGCGCTCCACAAGCTCTATGACGACGGCGGCCCCCAGCTCTCTTACGGAAGCAGGACGACGTCAGCAGGGACTCGACCGCTCCAACAGCTGTCCCTCCGCCAGGCTCCGCCGCACCTCCGACAGCCACGACATCACGCCAGCAGGGTGCCCAGATCTCTCCGGCTGCCACATTGGCATGTACCTAGGGCGCTAGCTCTCCCTCCGCTAGACACGTAGCACTCTGCTACACCCCCCATTGTACACCTGGATCCTCTCCTTACGACTATAAAAGGGAGGACCAGGGCCTTCTTAGAGAAGGTTGGCCGCGCGGGACCGAGGACGGGACAGGCGCTCTCTTGGGGCCGCTCGCTTCCCTCACCCGCGTGGACGCTTGTAACCCCCCTACTGCAAGCGCACCTGACCTGGGCGCGGGACGAACACGAAGGCCGCAGGACTTCCGCCTCTCTCACGCTCGACTCCGGTCACCTCGCCTCTCCCCCCTTCGCGCTCGCCCACGCGCTCGACCCATCTGGGCTGGGGCACGCGGCACACTCACTCGTCGGCTTAGGGACCCCCCTGTCTCGAAACGCCGACAGTTGGCGCGCCAGGTAGGGGCCTGCTGCGTGCTGACGAACAGCTCCCCGTCAAGCTCCAGATGGGCAGTCTCCAGCAACCTCTCCGGCTCGGGACGGTGCTTCGTTTCGGGACTCTTGAGTTCATGTCCTTCGACGGCAGCTACGACATGATACTTCTTCCACCGCCGCGCGACTACGACAATGACTACAGAGGGGGTGGACTAAGAATTTGATATGCATCTATTGTAATTTCCATTTCTTTTGCTTCATGTTCTTGCCTCAGAAACAATTTGAGAAGATGCAACCTTCGACATGTTGTAATAAATCTGTGGTTACACCATCGAGTATAACAACAAAAATAAAAAGCTCCAAAGTCGTTCCTACGGGGATGCAGAGCTAAAATACCACCTAAGTAAAAGGTGAAGAAGCTCCAAAGTCGTTCCTAAGGGGATGCAGAGCTTAGCTCCAAAGTCGTTCCTACGGGGATGCAGAGCTAAAATACCACCTAAGTAAAAGGTGAAGAGACTCCAAAGTCGTTCCTAAGGGGATGCAGAGTCTTATTACTATGAAGTATTTCCTACCATCATTTTTCGCATCATATCATCGCATCATTCTACATCGTAACATCATTTCACATCATTCAAAAAGGGAGAAGAAGGGAAATTGCTCATTCATCTGCAAATGTGGTTGACCTATGAAGCTAAGTATGTTTTTGTTAAGGAATTATGGAATGGTGTTCCTAAAACAAGACAAAAGGGAGAAAAAGGGAGAAGATGCTATATCTCTAGCGATTGCCCTCAAACAAGACAAAGGGGTCAATACTGTCACTTTGGCAATGGTGTTCCTTATGAAAGACCTTCGACAAAAAGGGATTTTCTTTATGAAGCGTGAAAAGAAGGGAATGTGTTTTTCGCCTTCGGCTCAAAATCGGTACGTACGATAATTTCACGCTACACAAAGAAATATATTACATCATGAATTACATAGTTTACAAATGTTTCTTGCATAAAGGTAGCATATAAATGTTACAATATTTTTCACACACAGACCAGTCATCCTTCTTCAGGACTTTCTCAGCAGCTTCGTTTAGAAGTTTCTATACAGCTTCATCTATTGCCGCGTTCACTATTTTGAATTCGTCAAAGCTACCCTTTAGGGTTGGATCGGTGTCAGGATCGTATGGCTCCGGGGGAGGAGAGAGTTCAGCTGCACCAAAATATAAGTTTGTGTAAGATACAAAGCTAAAACACTTACAAAGCTAAAATATGAGAAACACACCTATATGCCTTTCGCGTTCTGCGGCTTCTTCAGCTTTCCTTGCTTCCTCTGAAGCAAGATAAGATTCTTCTTCGATCTGCCTGATAGCTTCATCTGCTATCTCTCTACCGCCGTCCATCCACACTTCAGAATAAAATTTCCCACCAAGGGTGCTAGCTTCGGTTGAAGGTTCTCTAATGTCATTTGCTGAAACTAAGAATTGTGGCTGAATTGTAGCCTTAGCATGATCACAACCAGCCTTTTCGAGCAACGATACAGCCCCTCAAGCACCCATACAAGCACAAAAGTCCCCTCTATCGGTTAGGACTTTGTCGAAAGCTTCTATTTCACCTTCAATCCATTTGATAACACCTTTGGGATCTCCACGAATAAAGTTTCACTCAGTTGAGAATGCACCAACTTTAGCAACAACATTTTTAATTTATCAGAACATTGCATAGCAATAGAGTAGAATTTTTCATTCGCTTCACGAAGCTCTTCGACATTCTTTTGTACCCTAGACCATTAAGTATCGGATATTTCACGCTTCGCTTGCTCCACGTTAAAATTTTCAGTAACTTCACCAAGTTTCTTTTCCAGTCTTGCCACTTCAGATTTATGCGGTTCTACTTAGGCAGATATAGCATATTCAAGATCAGCTATATGTTTTGCGTCCGCTTCTTTTTCTTTTTCAAGCTTCGAAATCTTTTGATATGCTTCAGAGAATTTAGCCAAATTAGCTTCATTCGTCTTTAGCCTTTCGACTAAAGAAAGAAGAATCTTGTCTTTCTCAAGGGCCTCATTCTGAAGCGTTATAACTTCTGAGCGCAGATTTTTGAAGGCTATTTTCGTGCTCTCATCCTCACACTATTTTTGTGCCTTCAAAGTTTTGCTTAAAGTAAGTCCCTAATAACGATAAAAATAAAACAAGTAAACACTTCAATCAAAATAATTATCAAGAATTCGAAGAAAAAAGTAAGCACAAACCGTCAAACTATTGTATGCCAAGTAGTCTGCCAGATGGTCTTTCGGCATTAAGGACAACCCGAGCTCAAGCTTCAGGTAACCCATGTTATCCATCGTTTCTCGCCAGACGTCAATTTCATTGTTATCAGGAAGGCAGTATAGGAAATCATCTTCTTCATCACCTTCGTACACTAGGGATCCTCGAGGATACTTTAGATCTTTAGCGTAATGCTGAGCTTCGACAATTTGCTTCTGTGTCAGTTATTTTCCCGAAGTATGGCAGATAATGAATTCAAGATCTCTGGGCGATACCACTTCAGGTATCGACAATGATACTTTCTCTGACAGGCTCTCATTTACTTGCTCTGTTGGCCTACTTTCTGAAGGTCTAGCCTTAGCGCAATCAGGAGCAATACTTACATAAATAGCATTTTCCAATTCTCCAACTTTGTCTTTAGAAATCCTTGTATGAGCAGGAGTAGCCACTTTCGAAGGCCTCAGAACAGCGTCTAGAATGTTGGCCATCCTTCTCCCTTTCTTAGGAGTTATTACTGAAGCGTATGCTATCCTCGACAACTCTTGCACCATCAAAGAACTCTGCAGCTTCGGCTGTTGTTTTGTCTTAGAACTCTCTGTTTTTATTTTTCCAATTGAATAGTGGGAACTTCGGCTACTGTAGCAGGTGCTTTCTTCATCTATTAAAAAAATTCCAAAAGCAGCATTAGATTAAATATACTTCGATTCAAAACAAGGAAAAAGAAAAGTGTTACCTCCGAAGCTAAGAGGGTCTCTTCAGTAGCTTCGGCAGCCTCTGTCTTTCTAAGAAATATGACTTCGGTCGGTGAGTTATAAATTTTGTCCTCTTTGGCTTCGGTGCGGCGGAGGAGGTCGTCGTTGCAATTTTCCTCTTCATCCCTTGTTTCCGTGCGGGAAAGCAGTTAGTCAGGATAGCCAAATCCAATAACATCAAATACTCTGTTCAACCTTCTCTTTCCACGGGCACCAAAGGCAGTATTCATGGCTTCATCTTCAGCCTTTGTATAAGCCCCCAACAACTCCTCACTAGTCGCTTCAATGGCTTCAAGCCATTCATCATCTGGCTCGCCAAACTGACTTCTATAGCGGTAGGTATATTTCAGATAAACAGGCCACCTTTGCTTGAGCTACCAGCAGTTTCCTTCGGCATCTCCCATTCATTAACAAGGGGACACACTTTGAAGGCTATGTGCTCCTAGACCAAATCTCGGGTACCAATGTAGCTGCACATAGTGTTGAAGGCCACCAGGCATGCTTGAGCTTTATCACTATTCACGATCGAAGGTCTTCTGATGCCGAAGCGTGATTGTATGGGATGCTGAATTACATCCTTTACATCTTCCTCTCAACCAAATCATCTTTAACATAGAACCATTGCCTCATCCAGGATCCTGACCACTTTTTCTAAAATGTTGGGACATGGCGTCTCGCATCACAGTGATACACGAAAGAGTAACAGCCAAAGTTGTTATGATATTGTTCCTTCCCAATCGCCTTCGTCTGGTAGGATAATTCGTGTATATTGCAGAATCAGTCAACGTCTGGGTCCACCCCTTGGCTCCTCATCGCCCAAAAGAAAACTCCAACTTTAATTAAAGCTTCGGGAGTAAGCTGATGAAGGTATATTTCAAATCTTTTTAGCACTTCAACCAGCACCTTATGCAAGGGAAAGCGAAGACGAGCCTTCTTAAAACTTTTGAACACCACCACTTTGTCAGCTTCAGGAAGAGAAACAGTGTTCTCTCCTCCCGCCCTCACTATGGATATATCATAGAAATGTTTGCCCTTCATCGCTTCAATCTACCCTTTCTTAACAGTGGATTTTCCAAAGACAACATGACTCGGCCTCCACGGTCGATCTTCGGCATCATCGTTATCACTCTCAATATCAAAATCTTCGTTGTCACCAGAATCTTCTGACAGCCCAGCTAAAATTTTATCAGTTATTTTTTCAACATTTGTCCTCTCCATAGCTTCATAAACCCGAGCCAGTGCGGGGTCCTCACTCCCTTTATCTTCGGCCATCTCCGCTTTGGTTGAGGTAAAAAGCCGAAGCTTGAAAGCAATCGCGATTACAGAGTCTGCAAACTAAACAACAAAGCCAACACAAGCCTGATAGCACATAAAATATCTTTATCCCAACCCTCATATATATATACTAGCTGAGTACCCGTGCGTTGCAACGGGAATATATAATAACAGTATACTACGATAACTTATATACAAAATATGTGTTATACCGTTATGAGAAAATGTTTTATAATCAATTTGTGATTCTGGCCATACATAAATTTTGTTATTTTAATCTATCTGTTTCACCACTACATTGCAACCATCAGTATCATGCAGACTTCGATATATGTCACGATTTACATGGTCTCATCATTGGAGAGCATGTTCCACACATGCAGGAAGAAATTCCCCCGTACATCGTTAGTCATTAGACACGTACCACCATACGCTTTTGCTTAAACAAAAAGGCAAGTGTGTGTGTTTACGAAGAGAATTAAAGGCAAGTCAGCACAAAAGCTACCCCAACGGTGGCGAGGATGACGAATTGATCATTATTGTCGGTCCTCCTCTGTGTCACCTCCTGCGTCGTCAAGATGACGCCACGGTCCTCGATATAGTAGTCGTCGAACGCGCGCGACATACCGAGTACTGATGACTCTTGGTTGGGCTGTAAAACGAAGTGCACCCTACGCTCATCAGCAAGGTAGTACCCTGGCCGTTGCACCACCAGATGCGCTACTCCTCTACATACATCATGTTCAACGACACTCACACAACGTCACCAACGGCCATCGTCCCAACGCACAAGAATTCATGGCCGGTCAGTAGCGACTTACGTGGCAGGTTGGGCTTCAGGTGGACGATGAGCTAGACGACATGATGGCGGCATCGTCAAATGCGATGCCGAGAACAACCCGAGTCGCCGACATTGGCGACGACCATGAGGTCCCCCTCCTTGATGATGGACAGCGCGGAGCAGCCGCTCTGCACCACGTCCAAGCGGCGGCTGCGCCAGAGCTTGTCGTACATAGCGGCACATGCGACCACGTAGGACTGTTTCTAGAGGTCGAACTGACAGTCGCCAAGTTTCTTCTCGTCATCGATGAGCGACCTCAACGCAAGTGCCTCCTGCTAATGGTGTTTGTTCGGGGTTTTCAAGTAAGAAACATGGATTCATATTTGGCATTGGTTTATAAAAATGACTCACAAGTCAGATCCATAGAAAAAATATTATGAAGAATAAATGTCACGCATGCAAAAAAGGAATTTAAGTTGAAAACATTATTCAAACAAAAAATTGCATGCAAGGCTCTTTTTTAAATACTACTCCCTCCATCCAAAAATATAATTCAAGAATTTCGGTGATACTTATCTACTACTACGCATTGTGCAAGGGTAGCAGGTGAGCTTGGGGAGAGATATAGTAGATGTGTTTCCTGTTATAGGTGTAGACATAAACACGCATATGGTGTAGCAGTAACTATTGCTGGCATTTGCTTGAGAGGTCGTGAGTTCGAATCCCCTTGGGGCTATGTATATTTTTTTAATTTTAGCTAGACGTCGACTGTACGGGGGAATGTGAATGGGAATGAGCTTTGCGGGGAGGGGGAATGAGAATGATAGATATAGAATGGTGGACTATGTGCGGGGAGGAGGGAATCAGAAAGGCAGAACAGGAATGGTGGCAAAACACGGAATGGGCAGAACAGGGAATGGTCGACTACTATTGCAGCCTTAATAAGTATATATATATATATATATATATATATATATATATATATATATGCAAAGCACCACTGCATGGTGGGCCCCATGATGTAGAAGGTTTCACTATTCTAGCGAAGAGAAGGTGTTTTTCGGACCTTCGGCTTAAGGCCTTCGTCCATTTCACAGTCTGAATTTGTTACAAAGAAACAAACTAATACTGCAAGGGGCTACTGTTGGGGGCCTTCGTCTTCTGAAGGTCCTCAAAAACATGGCTAACCATTTGTTATTAGCATGTTTTTAAGTGTTACAGGAGCTTCGTTACCGAAAAAGCTTCGGCTTAGATCAATGGAAGTGCGACGAAGCAAGCTTCGTTACGTTGACATAGGAAGGCGACATAAGGAGAAGGTGTCGTTCAAGCTACTAAGTGCAAATGACAATATTATCCTTGGGATAATTGTAAACTTTGTGTGTAACCTATGAGGGCACGAATGTAATATCGTACGAAGTTGTATGATTGCCTATAAATAGATGAACAATACCCCTGTATTGTTCACGCTGATTTGGAATTGCGTTCACGCTTTCGCCTTCGAGCAAGTTGAAGGTACAAATGTAATACACATTATGTATCACTTTGTAAATATATAATATGGATCTTGATGTTATTTAACATTGGATATGAAATAAATAATTAACATAATGTTATATCAGTAATTATATTTTTATTTATGAATGATGAAGACTTGTGCTTCATGACCTTCGTCCAAGATTCATTACGCTCGAAAGGAGATAATGCTTCGAAGGACGAAGGTTGTTAACATTTAACAATTTGTGTTGCCTTGTTTTATGATTCAGTAATAAAAAACAAGTGACCAACAGTTACTCCCGTGGCGCTGCCACCTATCTTGATGGAACCTATGGCTTCAGGTGGTGATGATCGAGTTCCTTGTGGAGGCACTAATGATGTGTTGACTTCCTTGAACCCCTACACAATGCCCATTGTGACGTCTCCCTGTCTTGGGTATATTGTGGAAAGTGAAAATGAGGTTGGGCCTGAGGTCTGCACCTTTGGACCTCACCCACTCACTTCAGCTGAGAAGGTTGAGTCGTCTGCCATGTGCTCTCAGTCAGTCAAGCCTGGGTGATCCTGGATTGATCTTGTTGCGGGGTCTAGGGTTTGGCCTAGATCTCCTATCACTTACTTTTGCCATAAAATAGGGGCAACCTTGACTAGGCAACAGCCCTCTCTGTCGCAGTTTTCTCCACCCCGTTCAGCATCTACCATGGAAGTTTTTATCAACAAGATTTCTAAGAAGACTAGTGGTAT
Source organism: Zea mays (assembly GCF_902167145.1). Lineage (NCBI taxonomy): Eukaryota > Viridiplantae > Streptophyta > Magnoliopsida > Poales > Poaceae > Zea > Zea mays. The sequence goes on along the minus strand of NC_050105.1, from coordinate 108,284,174 downwards.
GTTGTGTCCCCCAACTAGGAGGATTCAACGGCCTAGGGTATCTTTTGGTGGTGCTTTATCGTGGGGAAGCATAAGGATAGCCAGTGTTGGTGTGGAAAAGCTTCCAACGTCCTTGATGGCTAGAAATGGTAAAGTGAGGATCCTAAAGGAGCTCGGTCTTGTGAGTTCAGTAGAAACTGAGTCTATCAACCAAGAGACTCTTTACGAGTATGCTCGTGTTTTTAGTAAGGAATTACCAAATGTTCAAATCAAGGCTTTGGTGACTTTGTTCGGTAGGTCTATGCCTATTGAGTTGCAGGGGGTCGGGTCAGCTGATCTGATCTACTGTTGTATCCTTATTGGTTGCTTGAAGTAGTTTTTATGGATCCGTCGAAGATTCTTTGTTGGAATATGTGGGGTCTCAATGGCCCTACCCGGTAGGATCTTGTGCGTGCTCTAGTAGACTCTACTCAAGTTGATGTAATTCGAGGAGACTAAAATGATGGACGTCTCTCGCTTCTTTATACTTTGGTTGCTAGGTATCACTTTCGAAAATTTTGTGTTTTTACTGTCTGTTGGGCTAGTGGAGGTGTTCTGGTGGCTTGGAAAAAACACATTGGTTTTTGTAGGGGCAGTAGAGTGGACGAATATAGAGTCTGTGAATTTTTGTTCAGAGGTTGCACCTTCCTGGTGCCTTACTTGTGTATATGGACCCTAAGAAAACCAAGAGAAGATTCTATTTTTGCAAGAGCTTAGGGATGTCAGAGACCATTGCCATGGTCCTTGGCTCATTCTTGGTGATTTTAATATGATTCTAAAGGAAGAGGACAAAAACAACTCCAATCTAGACAGGGCCCTGATAGGAAGGTTTCGAAGGTGGACTGGTGATTTGGCTCTTAAAGAGCTCCCTTTGCTTGGTCAGAATTTCACTTGGTCTTATGGCCAAAGTCGCCCCACATTAGTTAGGTTGGATCGAGTGTTCTGCTCAGCTGATTGGGATGTGCAGTTCTCAGATTGTTTGCTACAGAGTTTGGCATATCAGGACTCTAATCATTGCCCTTTGTTGTTGGGTTTGCAGGACTAGGAAAGAGGAAAAAGGATGTTCCATTTTCAAGCTTTATAGGCAAAAATGGATGGTTTTCATGAGGCAGTGCCGCAGGCTTGGGGTTTGTTTCTACGGGGAATTGCCCTCTTATCACTTTGGCCAAGAAGTTGCAGACAACTGCTAGGGTCTGCAGAAATGGAGTTACAAAACAATTGGTTGTGTCAAGTTGCAGTTTGAGATGGCTCAAGAATTGCTGCACCAACTAGAAATGGCCCAGGACAGGAGGGCTCTCTCCCCTGGTGAGGTTTCGTTATGAAATTTTCTTAAGAAGCAATCTCTTGTGTTTTCTTCTCTATCGTGAATGATTGCTCGGTTGAGATCTAGGATCACTTGTGTAAGGAAAATGGACCCCGAGCCATTTGGCTAAGTGATTTTGTTGTTTGATGATCAACATAACCTGTGGACTAATGTGTTTGCTAGTGATTGTGTTTATAGTTCACAGGATGTAAAGAGGATTGGACTAAGGCTCTGAGTAAGCAACACCTCAAAAGAAGACATTGTGAAGATCATAAGTAAAGATCAACAAATATCAAGAAAAGTCCAAGACATGAAGAAAAGTGTTGCCACGGGCAGACCGTCCAGCTGAGAGCACCGGACTGCTGGTGCACTAGGGAACAGTAGCTCAACGGCAAGTTCCTAGTGGCACTATGGAGGAGAACAACAAGACTGTCCGGTGCAAGGCTGACAACGCCAACAATCACCTGCCAGATCCAACGACTAGTGGCGCACCGGACATGGCACCAGACTGTCCGATGTGCCGCAGCCCGCAGAGAGCAGCAACTTTTCTTCAATGTCTATATTTGAATTAGGGTCTATATATATCACCCAACAGGCCATTTGAAGGTGTGGGAGCCCAAGCAACATACCAACACATGTTATAGACATTTCCAAGTGCTCAAACACTCAAGTTCTTAATAGAATCACTCGGTGATAAGCGTATGTGCTTTGTGAAGTGCTTAGGTTAGTTAGACCACTTATGCGCTTGCTCTAGGTTGTTCCTAGTAAGTTGAGTGAGTTTAGAAAAACCCCTCGGCTCTTGTGTGAACCATTGTAATATTGTACCGAGTGAGGCGAGAGTCTTGTGAGACCGTGACAGCCGAGTTTGTGTCACGGCCTCCACTGTGTACCGAAGGGAACGAGGCCCGCGACATTTCAGCCAGATGCTCGATAGTGGAGAAGGAGGGGAGTGTCCGAGAGGAGCCGGAAGTGGAGCACCACTTGCGTGTGGAGAAGGTCTGCGGCTCTCTACGGAGTTACTCGACCAAGGTACTTGGACCTTGCGTGGGCTACCCTTTGTGTAGGGGCACCAACGAGAATTAGTCGGAACCTTACGTGGTTTCGGATACCTCGATAAAAATATCGACGTTGTCCACGGGAGTTTGCATCTCTCCCCTTGATCTTTACCTTCTGTATTTACATTAAGTACTTAAGTTTAAATCTCTCTTCTCTAGTTAGAATATTTAAGATTGAAACTTAGGTTTTGCGGTAGAGATATCAACACATAGACTAAACCTAGTTTACACATTCTAGATTGTTTATTTGCATAGGTTTTGGTCTAGGGATTTATTTGTGGCCTAGTTTAGAGATAGTTTTTAGAAGTCCTAATTCACCCCCTCTTAGGCATCACTGTTTCCTACAAGTGGTATCAGAACTCAGTTTGGCTCCTTTGAAACGTTTTAGCTTCACCACTAATCGAGCTGACGCTTTTTAGGGGAAGGGGATGGATACCCATAGGCCACCACACTTTGACGACACTAACTTCCCATATTATAGAGCTAGAATGGATTGTTACCTAGAGGTCGTTGATCTAGGTATTTGGAGAGTCACTCGTGATGGGATGAAACCACCTAAAAATCCTGAAAAGCTCACCACGAGTGAGGAAAAAGAAATTCATTTGGATGCTAGAGCCAAAAATTGCTTGTATGAATCTCTTAGCATGGAATTTTCAATCAAGTTTTTACATTAAAAATTGCTAATGAGATTTGGCTAAAATTGCATGAGCTCCATGATGGCACATCCAATGTCCGTGAGCAAAAACAGTGCCTAGTTTTAAATGATTACAATTCTTTTGCTATGAAAGATAATGACCTTGTTAAAGACATGTATTCTCATTTGACTCTAATCATCAATGAGCTCAATTCTATTGGAATTAATAAGCTAGGTGATACAGACATTATGAGGAAGATTATCTCCCTACTGCCACAACAAAGATATGGGAGCATCATCACCATTCTTCACAACATGGAGAACTTGATTACAATGACCCCAACAATTGTGATCGGAAAGATTGCGACATTTAAATTGTCACGAAAGATGGGTCAAGAGGAGCCAACTTCTTCAAGTCCATATGCTTTTGCATATGATGAAAAGAAAGGCAAGAAGAAGGCTCCCACTCCAATCTCCTCTCAAGTAAAGAAGAGGAAGAAGAAGAATATGGTGATGATGAAGATGATCAACCCTCAACATCATCCTCCAAGGATAAAGAAAAAATCCGACGCGTTGGAAAGGTAATTTCGCGAGATTAATCTAATGGGCGTGCCCCTGCAGGTCAAGGATATTCTCTTTTACATTGATAGGAAAAACAAAGAAAGAGAGGATGCTTTGCATGCGGGGAGAAGGGCCACTTAACGCACAAATGTCCAAATATGGCTGAACCCAAAAAGAGGAGGAACAAAGGCAAGACACTTACTAGTGTCAAAACTTGGGATGATTCTTCAAGCGAAGATGAACCTCCAAGGACACGCAGCCACCGCTGTTCATCACGCTCTTCACGGTCATCACACAAATGCCTTATGACAAGAGATAAAACAAGTATCCCATCCTCTAGTGATGATGAATGTGATGATGCGGGAAAATCCTCCTTAGATGAATTTGCTCATGCCGTTAAATTTTTTGAGGATGTCTGCACTAAACAAAAGGCTTAACTTAAAACTTCGAAAAATAAGTTGATTAGCTCTCAAAATGATTATAAATGTTTGCTAGAAAAATTTGAAAGATTTGCAAACTTGAATTGTGAGCTAACATCTTAAATTGAGCAATTAGAGTCTAATGCTCCATCCTCAACTATCGATGATAGCCTTATAAAAAAGAATGAAAAACTTAAGGCTAAGTTAGCTAGCTCTCAAGAATATATTGAAAACTTGCTTAGAGAAAATGGAAATTTTAGCATACATCGTAATGAACTAACTACTAATCTAGAAAACATCGGTAGCACCCGAGGAGCATCTTTAATTGAAATTCCCGCAATCATTAAGAAATATGCTTCTACTTTTTGCTTTGATTTAATCGATGATTCTAGTCCCTGCAATCAAGTTCTTGTTAAGAATGTTGTTATAGAAACATGTTCGAATGAGATTGCAATGGAGAATGAGCAATTAAAACTAGAGGAAGCCTTGGCAAGGCCTTGTATGACAAGAAAGGCAAAACCAAACAAATCCAACCTCCTTAGGATAACACCACTGCAGGAGTGAACAAGCCTATGGAGAGAAAAACTATGATTTGTAGGTTATGCTACAAGGAAGGCCACTAGTCTTACCAGTGCAAGGCGAAGACCGGGGATAAGCAAAAGTAAGAGCTCAAGCCAACAAACAAAATCTCCAACACCTACATCAGCAAGATGGACAAAAAGGCCGCTACACCATATTTGATCAAGAAGAAGAAGAAGAATGGAAAGGTGATAGCAATCAAGGCTAACAAGCAAGGCAACAAAGGAAAGGGGGCCAAACGCATCTGGGTGCCAAAGGAGATTATCTCAACCATGAAAAGCACCAAGAAGGTTTGGATCCCAAGAGGGAAGTGAGAAGTCCGAAGGACTTCGGGGAATTTGGAGACTTGACAAATTTGGGATGTATATGATGGGATGCATCATATTGGATCAAGTCTATTGCCAAGTGGTTTAGTGAATACTTTGTACCCAAATTCCCCACCCATGACTAAGGTAACTAGATTTCTTGTTTTTAGATATGCGTATCTATTCTCTTGTATCTAGTTTTTACCTTACACGCCTAGTCTTACATGTGATATTTACTTTTGATTATAATTGAATGCATATCAGGTCAATCATATGGTAGGAATGCTCGTTTTCAATTCATATTCATGAGCAAACCTACATGGTTTAAAATGTTTAGTTAAGCACGGCACATAACTTATTTAACATTCCTAAGTAAATGACACTAATTGTTGGGGGCCTTCGGCTTCCGAAGGTCCTCAAAAACATGATTTGACAATGTTTTCCAAGTGAAATATGCGAACAGGTATCTTCGGAGTCAGGTTGCGGGTATACAAGAGCATGGTTAAGACGAAGCTTGATTGGGATGGAAGGCGATCACGACGAAGGATAAGACGATCACGAAGCTATGTGCAGAAAAGCTTCGACATGACGGCAGAAAAGGGGAACCGACTTAAAGATGAAAAGCCAAATTAGACCTCGAAGAATTACTATAGAGTTATTGATAAATGTAAAGGGCATTAATGTAATTTTACACGGGCTGCGTCCCGTGCCTATAAATAGATGAACAGTACTCCCGTACTGTTCACGCTGACTTGGCATTCGCTTTTTGCATCACGCCTATACCTTTACTTTTCATCAATCCGAAGGTATATTTATAATTTATTTTTATGGATTTGATAATAAAAATAAGTTAATGAAAATATCTGTATTATTATTTGTATTTCATATATGTGTTCTTCTTCATCATCTATCGAACTTACGAAGGTCTTTTCCTTCGTAACCTTCGTTCAGAATTCATTATATCCGATGGGACATAATGTCTATAAGGACGAAGGACTTTAACATTTAACACTTTTCATGTTGCCTTGTTCTTAACTCTTAGCATTTGAGAACAAGTCCCCAACATTGGCGCCCACCTCCGGTGAACTCACGTCCATTTCTTGAGTTTTGAACATCTTCGGCAAGCATCACCTTCGTCATGCCGCCAAAGAAAGCTTCAGCCACAGGGGCTGCCACTCTACAGCCGCTGGATCCCAATCAGGATGTCCTTTCTCTTAGGGAGGCCCGAAGCCAGAAGAGGAAGGCCACTAGTCCGACGCCTCCGGAGGATGATTTGGATCAAGAAATCCAAAACTTGGAAATGCTCCACCAACAGGTTCAACGAAAGAAGGAAAAGATGGCTCGTCTAGCTGACCTACAGAGGCAGATAGATGAAGCTTCGGAAGAAGTTTGTCATCTTGCTCAAGATGACCAGAACTGAAGGCCTCCGCGCAGAGAGCTTCATCAGGAGGGCTTCTACAATGAGGACGACTGGTATGAAGATTTCCATCATAGAAATTTTGCTTTTGATGATGCTTCTCCCCTGTCAACAGAACTGCAGGCTACACCATGGCCCCAGTCTTACAAGCCTCCCCAGCTCCCCATGTACGATGGTCATTCAGACCCGAAGCAATTCTTGATGAGCTATGAAGCAACCATATCTTCGTATGGTGGCAATACTGCAGTCATGGCAAAGTCCTTCGTCATGGCCGTCAAGAGCGTTGCACAAACCTGGTACTCTTCTCTTCGGCCAGGAACAATCACTTCATGGCAGAAGCTGAAAGACATGTTGATAACCAGCTTCCAAGGGTTTCAGACCAAGCCGGTCACTGCTCAAGCCTTATTCCAGTGCACCCAGGACCACGAAGAGTACCTTCAGGCGTATGTCCGAAGGTTCCTGCGTCTGAGGGCATAGGCACCAACAGTGCCCAATGAAATTTTCATTGAGGCCATGATTAAGGGACTTCGGCCGGGACCTTCAGCTCAATACTTTGCCAGGAAGCCTCCCCAAACTTTGGAGAAGCTGGTCCAAAAGATGGACGAGTATATTCGAGCTGACAATGACTTTCGCCAAAGAAGGGAGGAAGCATTCAGGTTCTCTGAAATGACCAGGGGCTTCGGAGGAAGATTCCATCCGAGGCACGTCAGGTCAATTCACAATTCTACTCAAACTGATCATAGAGGGAGTCAACAGCAAAGGCCACAATACTCCTCGCAAGCTTCGGGGCAGCAGCAAAGCTCTTTCCGGTCGCCAGCGCCAAGGGGCAGAGGCGCCAGGGGCTTCGGGGGAAGATTTGGGGATCAGCCAAGAAAAATTTACTGCCTATTCTGTGGTGAAGATAAGGGCCATACCACCAGGATGTGCCATGTTACCATCCAGAAGCAAAAGGAGATAGCAGAAGCTGCAGCACAATAGACTCAGCCGAAGCAGGTCATGCATACTGCTTCGTACCATTCGCCTTACATTCCAGAATATGTAGGCAATTACCCTGCAGCTTCTGTTGCTTCGGCAAGCCAACCCCAAGCATCTTGGCAACAGCCTCCACCGCCACCACCAACACAACGAGCTCAGCAGCCAGAAGGGAGTCAGCACACTCACCTCCAGCAGGACTTCAGAGCAGGGCCGGCTCTAAGCCTATGCAAGGGAGGCAACGGCCGTGGCCCCCAAATTCTTAGGGGCCTAATATTTAGTATCTATAACATCATATAATACACCAATTTACACTTTATAAAACCCATCCAACCAAATAACTCACACACCTATAATATTTATGAAATCCATCAAATAAATTGTAATCATATTTAATATAACATCAAAATTAACGGTTCAGATCATTGAATAATATCATCTATTTTGTTCACTTAAATCTAACAAACAATATTATTTGATCATCCTTTAGCCCTCCCCTCCTCGCATCCCCACCGCCATCAATCCCTTCCCTCGCGCCACCACCGTCATCGTCCACTCCTCTCCTCCTCTTCACAGGAACGTAGTGTTAACACGGGTTATATGCTAGTAGTAAAATATTATAGGTAGCCAACAGGGCGGGAGGTCTGGGCACACGGACGCCCGGCGCACACGGACAATGTGGCACGCGTTGCCCACTGCCTAGTTGTCACGCTCACGTCCCGAGTGTCTATGAGACCACACCCTCCACGTGATCGTCGTTCGCCATCTCGCCGATCCAACCCTCCAGGATTCTAGAGAGCTGGGCACCACTGCGCTAGCCTCCAGACACACATGGTCGAGCAATCAGAATTTAGGTTATTCGACGATCGTCGTTCTTATTTTTCAACCTGCGAAGTGCTAATTCATATCGATGTATATTATCTAGCTTCTTAGATTTTTTAAAAAACTAATTTCAATACACATCATCATTTATTTACGAAGCATTAATATGCTCCGCTACATAATATAGATTTTTTATAGTCTAGAGGGCCCACCGCGATCACTTCGCCTGGGGCCCTCAAAATCATAGGACCGGGGCTGCTTCAGAGAGGAGTCCGAAGCTCGCACAGTCAATAGCACTGTGCCAGAGTCGAAGCACATTTACTGACAAATATCCTACCTCGACAGCAGCTTTTCGCATTTTCGCATTCAGTATTACTTTCTTGTTAGTAAGGAACAATTATGGGAAGTTTAAGTGTCTTTTATCGTTTTTCAATCTCTTGTAACAGTTTCGCTTTTTATCATAATGAAAATATATCTTCTCCATAGGCTGGAGTTGTCGAAGCTTAAGAATTTATGGTGGCACGGAGGACCTTCGAATTATCAAAAATTTGTTCTAAGGAACGCAGTGCAACTTCTTCGAAGTAGTAAAAAGTCGTTCCTAAGGGAGCGCAGTGTAAGTTTTCTGCTCAAAAGTCGTTCCAAAGGGAATGCAGAGCTTACAGCGAAAAATAAACGCTGATTCCGCAGAAAGTAAAAGGCGAAGAAGCTCCTAAGGGAGGCTTACAGCGAAAAATAAACACTGATTCCGCTGAAAGTAAAAGGCGAAGAAGCTCCTAAGAGAGGCTTACAGCGAAAAATAAACGCTGATTCCGCTGAAAGTAAAAGGCGGAGAAGCTCCTAAGGGAGGCTTACAACGAAAAATAAACGCTGATTCCGCTGAAGTAAAAGGCGAAGAAGCTCCTAAGGGAGGCATACAGTGAAAAATAGATGTCGACCTTCGGCAAATATCATTTTGCATAACATCACATCATTACATCATTCGCATAGCATAACATCATACATCATAGTGCATCAACAACGCAAGAAGGGGGGTCTTGTTATTCGAAGATCGTTTTTGAAGAAATAGTGACACGACACAAACAATAGCCATTGGAGAGTTATATCTTCGTCAAAGCTCTGAAATGGAAAGATCTATTGATTATTGATTTTACGAGAATTGGTTACTGATTTTATAAGAACACGGATATTATTTACGAAGCATGAAAAGAAGGGAAGGTGTTTTTTCGCCAAAGGCTCAAAAACGGTATGTATCTAATGTTTCATGCATCGTAAAGAATAGAATTATAAACAGCTAATATATTACATCCAAAGTTACACAATATTACACATGATTCTCAACAAGCATTACAATCTAAATGTTTTTACAGCAGCATCTAATCTTCCCTTAAGACTACTTCTGCAGCTTCGTTTAGAAGCTGATCAACAACTTTATCCATTATGGCTTCGGCCATCTGTCTAATTTCATCATCCCCCTTCGTGTGGGGGCCCGGAGATAGCTCAGCAGGTTCTGAGGGAAGAGAAGATACGGATATATTACTATTACAAACCATGAACAAGTTCGAAGTCAAAAAGTTACAACGAAGAGCCAAAAATCACTAATTAATACCTATTTGCCCTTCTGGCTCTGCGCTTTTCTCAGCAGCCTCTGCTACCTTTCTAGCATCATGGATGCCTTTTTCGCTTTTTTGAATAATTTCTTGGGCCATTTCTCGGCCGCCATTGTCCCAGATGTCGGTGAAAATTTTTCCACCAACCAGGCTTGCTTCGGCCGAGGGGTCTTTTATATCTTTGGAGGACAAGGCAGTTTCGGATTGTGCTAAAGATATCACATGCTCACAGCCTTTCCTCTCCAAAACAGTAGCAATCCCCTGGCGCCTGAAAAAGCACATATGTCTCCGCGGCTATTCAAGATTTCCTCGAAGGCCTCAGCTTCGTGACTGATCCATTCAATCGGGCCTTCTGGATTACCCCTTGTGAAGTTTTCCTCGCTAGAGAATGCGCCAACGCTGGCGAAGCTGGATTTTATTTTCTTGGCACATTCCATGGATTTGTCATAGCACCTTTTCTTGGATGCACGAAGCTCTTCAACATTTCTTTCTAAATGATTTGCCCATTGATCACTAAGTTCTCGTTTCGTCTCTTCAAGTATGCGTTCTTCTTTAGCTCTGGCTAGCTGTTTCCGAAGATCCTCAATTTCGCGTTTTTGGGCTTCAGCTTGAGCCTTAGAAGTAGCTTCGCCTTCCTTTATTTTATCTACCAATGTAAGCAGAATTTTATCTTTTTCCAAAGCTTCGTTCCTCAGCTTAATAACCTCTGTTCGTAGGTTGTTGAAAGCAATATTATAGCTCTCGTCTTCGGCATTCTTTTGCGCTCTCAAAGCGTTGCTCAGTATTAAACCCTATATGAAAAGAATTAGTATAAGAATAAAAGAATGATTCAAAAATTATAAATTTCCAAATATACAATTTTCATACTTTCAGACTATTATATGCAAGGCTATCTGCAAGATCGTCCTTCGTCATAGCGCAGAGGCCAGCTTCAAGCTTCGAAAACCCCATACTTCTAGCCATCTCCCGGCAGACAGATAATTCTTTATTGTCTGGGAGGCAGTATAAGAAGCCATCTTCGTCTGTGCCATTGAATACTAAGGCCCCCTTCGGATACTTCAGTTCTCGGGCATAGTGATTAGCTTCGAAAATCTCTTCTTCAGATAATATCTTCCCCGAAGCATGTCGTACAATATAATCAAGTACTTTGGAAGATGCTTCGGGGGCAGCAGTGCCAGTTTCTTCAGCCAAAATTTGTTCTGTTATTCCTGTTTTTTCGGCTTCCAAGGATTTCACCTTGGCGGGCTCTGAAGGCTCGACTTCAGTTTCAGACTGTTGCTTTGAAGCTTCGGCGACAAAGGCTTCAGTGTGCACTTCGGAAGTTTTAACAATTTTCTTTGGAGTTGTGCTTGAAGATTTAATTGTCTCTAAAACATCTAGTACATTAACCATCCTTTTTCTTTTAGGGGTCACTGCTGGACCCTTATGGCTTTTTGTTGCCTCAGTTTTTGCCGAAGGACTCAAGACTTCTGATGTCTTTATTTCTTCAGCTCTCGGTTCTTCTATTCTTTCAGTCGCTGGCATTTCGGCCAGCACTTCAATATTTGGCAGGGGAGTTGGCTCTTTAGCTTCGGTGGCCGAAGAGGTCTCACCGACAAACTCAGGCACTGTGGCCGGTTCAATATAACGTGGCCGGTGTGTGAGAACCTTTACCCTTTTCCTCTTCGGCGCTGGCTCACTAGGAGCGGCTGAAGCAGTTTCCTTCGCAGAAGATGTATTCTTTCTTTTTTGACCCCGCGCTGGATAACGGTAGTCAGGGTAGACAAACCCAATTGCATCAAATACTCGGTTGAGCCTCTTCCTCTTTCGGCCTCTGAAGGCCGCCGATAATGCAGTATCTTCGGCCTTTGAGTATACACCAAGCAATTTATCACTGATGGCCTCAATACTTTTCAACCAGTCATCATCTGGCTCAACGAATTTATCTCCATATTTAAATGTGTATTTTAGCCTGACTAGTCCACCTTCGTCAGTTTCTTTAATGGTCTCCTTCGGCATTTCCCATTTTTCCACAAGTGGCCATACTCTGAAGGCAATGTGTTCTTGGACCAAATCCCTTGTCCCAATAAAAGAGCAAACAACACCGAAGGCTCTCTGGCATTCTTCGGCTGCTTCATTCATTTCAACCTTCGGCCTCCGCAAGCCGAAGCGTTGCCAGATAGGACGCATAATGATACTTTTAATATCTTCCCGTGATTTCAAGTCATTCTTCACGTAAAACCATTCCGTCATCCAATCGCCGGGCCACCTCTTTCGAAAGGTTGGCACGGGGCAGCTTGACCCAGACCGGGCGCCGAAGTTGTAGCAGCCAAAATTGTTGTGATATTGTTCTTTACCCCAGGGTTTTGTCTCGTACAATAACTCATGTATGTTGCAGAAACTTTTCGCATTGGGTTCCAAACCTTGGCTCCTCACGGCCCACACAAAGATGCTCATCCTTATGATTGCTTCGGGGGTAAGTTGGTGAAGGTAGATTTCGAATATCTTCAGTATTTCCACAACAAAACTGCTCAAGGGAAATCGTAGTCCAGCCTTCAAGAAGCTTCGGAATACCACGACTTCATTTTCCTCAGGAGTCGGACAAGTCTTCTCTCCTTCGTCAGCCCTCACAACGGACAAGTCCCGAAAATATCTGCCCCTCATATTGACAAGATGATTTTCTCTAATACTGGATTTACCAAAAACCGCATGGCTTGGCCGCCAAGGTCGATCTTCAGAGTCTTCACCACCACTATCCACATCATAACTGTCACTGTCACCAGTATCTTCAGATAAACCCTCCAAAATCTCCTTAGTAATCTTCTCTGTATTAGTCTTTGACATTGATTGAAGAAAGCCCAGATGCATCTCCTCAGAAAGACTTAGCTTCGAATCACCAACAACTTTCTTATCTTCAAACATCTTTGCAAACGCTGAGAAAGTGCTCTCGAAACCGAAGCTTAAAAATCTAAAAAGCCAAGCAAGTGTTGTGGCGCGTAGGCTAAAGGTTGGGTGAGTAAAAGCAGATGGCAAGAGAGCGTGCCAAATAAACTCGTGGTGAGCTCTTATTTATACACCCAGTGTGTCGAAAGCTGGAGGGTCCCGCTTGTCAATGACTGTTGCTATTCTAGCAGAAGGAAGGTGTTTTTCGGACCTTCGGCTTAAAGCCTTCGTCCATGTCGCAATATGAATTTATCATTACAGTAAATTAATATTGCGAGGGGCTACTATTGGGGGCCTTCGGCTTCCGAAGGTCCTCAAAAACATGATTTGACAATGTTTTCCAAGTGAAATATGCGAACAGGTACCTTCGGAGTCAGGTTGCGGGTATACAAGAGCATGGTTAAGACGAAGCTTGACTGGGATGGAAGGCGATCACGACGAAGGATAAGACGATCACGAAGCTATGTGCAGAAAAGCTTCGGCATGACGGCAGAAAAGGGGAACCGACTTAAAGATGAAAAGCCAAATTAGACCTCGAAGAATTACTATAGAGTTATTGATAAATGTAAAGGGCATTAATGTAATTTTACACGGGCTACGTCCCGTGCCTATAAATAGATGAACAGTACTCCCGTACTGTTCACGCTGACTTGGCATTCGCTTTTTGCATCACGCCTGTACCTTTACTTTTCATCAATCTGAAGGTATATTTATAATTTGTTTTTATGGATTTGATAATAAAAATAAGTTAATGAAAATATCTGTATTATTATTTGTATTTCATATATGTGTTCTTCTTCATCATCTATCGAACTTACGAAGGTCTTTTCCTTCGTAACCTTCGTCCAGAATTCATTATATCCGATGGGACATAATGTCTATAAGGACGAAGGACTTTAACATTTAACACTTTTCATGTTGCCTTGTTCTTAACTCTTAGCATTTGAGAACAAGTCCCCAACACTAATGCTTCAAGTTTATATCCTACTAGTGGTATTCTCCAAATGATGTCATTTTGACTTATATGTGCCAATGTTCGGATTATAGATAATTTTCCCCTCTTGAGATCAAAATCAAAGTGCATGTCTCCTACAAGTATTCAAAACTTGTATGCATACTTTCAGGGGGAGGTTACTCCATAATCTAAGTCTTTGAGACTAATACTTGTTTTCAAGTCTATTATATGTAGTAGTCTCATTGAAGGAAAATGGAGTCCCTGGAGAAAGACAATAAGCTTCCAATGTAAATCTACAAGAATTTTCAAAATCTTCACTTGGTTCCACAAGTGGTTTCATTCCACAATTGGTATCAATTAAATGTCTTCTCTAGTTTTTTTATTAGACTATATTTCACATCTTATGCTTCCCATGTTGCTATAAATGCATATGTTATTAAAATATATCTTTTAAATATGTATTGGGGGAGTTAGTCTAATCAAATCATATCTTGTCCCTCTCTTTCTCATGTGCTTTTCCTAAGTAGAGGATCTCCGACAGGGGGAGTATATCTTCATCTATGACAAAGGTGGAGAATATTCTTTCAAATGGGGAGAACACCCTTTTAGGGGGAGTAATCTTTTATAGCTACAACTGGTAAATCCTTTAGAGGGCAAGTCTTATTTGCTTCCTATATGCTTTTAATGTCTTCCTTTTCGGTGTTTGATTACAAAGGGGGAGAAGTTTTAGGGACCAAAGCAACTCAAAAATATATCAAACACCAAACACCACCCGTTTTAAAAATTTAAAATCTTAATCTTACAAGTGGTTTTGGTTCTGCAAGTATCTTTGGTCTAAAACAGGAAATATGTGGATTATGGAGTTAGGGGAGGCTTAAATCAATAATCTCACATTGTGGTGACATTCATGCATCCTAGCAAGTAGATTACATATTTTCATCAAAATGTTTGTTATATTTGCTTGCTTTGGTTGTGTTGTCATCAATCACCAAAAAGGGGGAGATTGTAAGGAAAATGGACCCCGGGCCATTTGGCTAAGTGATTATGGTGTTTGATGATCAACATAACCTGTGGACTAATGTGTTTGCTAGTGATTGTGTTTATAGTTCATAGGATGCAAATAGGATTTGACTGAGGCTCTGAGGAAGAAACACCTCAAAATAAGATATTATGAAACCATAAGTAAAGATCAACAAGTATCAATAAAAATCCAAGACATGAAGAAAAGTGTTGCCACGGGCGGACCGTCCGGCTAAGAGCACCGGACTGTCCGGTGCCACACCACCGAACTGTCCGACGCACCAGGGAATAGTAGCCCAACGACTAGTTCCTAGTGGCACTGTGGAGGATAGACACCGGATTGTCCAGTGTAAGGCTGACAACGCCAACGGTCACTTGCCACATCCAACATCTAGTGGCGCACCGGACATGGCACCGGACTGTCTGGTGCCTACCACCAGACTGTCAGGTGTGCCGCAGACAGCAACATCTTTTCTCCAACGGCTATATTTGAGTTGGGGCCTATATATACTTCACCCAACCGACCATTTGAAGGTGTGGGAGCCCAAGCAACAGACCAACACATGTTATAGACATCTCCAAGTGCTCAAACACCCAAGTGCTTAATAGAATCACTCGGTGATTAGCGTATGTGCTTTACGAAGTGCTTAGGTTAGTTAGACCGCTTATGCGCTTGCTCTAAGTTGTTCCTAGTAAGTTGAGTGAGTTTACAAAAAACCCACAAAACCCCTCGGCTCTTGTGTGAGCCATTGTAATATTGTACCAAGTGGGGCGAGAGTCTTGCGAGACCATGACAACCGAGTTTGTGTCATGGCCGCCAATGTGTACCAGAGGGAACGAGGCCCGCGGCGTTTCGTCCGGAAGCTCGATAGTGGAGTGGGGAGCTTCCGAGAGGAGCCGGAAGTGGAGCACCACTTGCACGTTGAGAAGGCCCGCTGCTCTCTACGGAGTTACTCGACCGAGGTGCTTGGCCCTTACGTGGGCTACCCTTTGCGTAGGGGCACCAATGAGGATTAGTTAGAACCTTGCATGGTTCCGGATACCTCGGTAAAAATACAAGCGTTGTCCACGAGAGTTTGCATCTCTACCCTTGCTCTTTACCTTCCACATTTACATTAAGTACTTAAGTTTAAGTCTCTCTTCTCTAGTTAGAATATTTAGGATTGAAGCTTAGGTTTTGCGGTAGAGGTAGCAACACATAGACTAAACCTAGTTTACACATTCTAGATTGTTTATTTGCATAGGTTTTGGTCTAGGGATTTATTTGTGGCATAGTTTAGAGATAGTTTTTAGAAGTCCTAATTCACCCCCCTCTTAGGCGTCATTGTTTCCTACAACTTGGCTCAAAGAAGGTGATGCTAATACTTCTTTTTTCACGCACAAACAAGGTTCAGAAAGAAAAACAACTTCATTGTTGTTATTAATTCCAACAATGGACAGTTGTTGTCTGTTCATGATGATAAGGTAGTAGCCTTCTTTGATTTTTATCACGAGCTTCTTGGTACTGTTGTGGGTAGAGAAGTAACCATTGATCTGGAGGCATTGGGAATGCCTTCATTTGATCGTTCCAGCCTTGATGCACCGTTTCTTGAGAACGAAGTGTGGAATACTATTAAAACCATACCTTTGGATAAAGCCCTAGGCCCAGATGGTTTCACAGGATGTTTCTACAAATTGTGTTGGCCAACCATCAAAGTTGATGTTATGGCAACAATTTCCCATGTGAAGGACTTTCGTCCGATCAGCCTTGTTCATGGCTTTGCCAAATTTTTGACAAAGTTGTTGGCTGGTAGGTTGGCAAGGATGCTGCAGGATATGGTTTCTCCCAATCAAACTGCATTTATTAAAAAATGTTTCATTCTTGATAACTTCAAGTTGGTGCAACATACAACTAGATATCTGTATAAGAAGAGGCATGCGTGTATTCTCTTTAATTTGGATATATCAAAGGCATTTGACTCAGTATCCTGGGCTTTTCTTTTGAAGTTCTGAGGAAGCTAGGTTTTGGACAGATTTGGTGTGATATAATCAGTGGGCTGCTGAGTACTTCTTCTACAAAAATTTTGGTGAATGGCTTACCTAGGGAGTGTATTGCTCATAGGAGAGGGCTGAGACAAGGTGACCCTTTGTCCCCTATGTTTTTTATTTTAGTTATGGATGTTCTTAATTTGAAGGTGCAGCGTGCTTCTGAGGAGAATCTGCTTCAGTCATTGTCTTCCAACAGTTTGCATCACCGTATCTCTTTGTATGCAAACGATGTGGTTATTTTGTTGAGGTTGGTTGCTTCGGACATCAACATGGCTTTGGACATTCTCTGGTTGTTTGGTGTGGCTTCTAGGTTACAGACCAATGTCCAAAAGAGTAGTGTATTCCCAATTCGTTGCGGTAATGAGGAGCTTAATTGTATATAAGAGTTGCTTCCCTCTCCCATTTCAGATTTTCCATGTAAGTATCTCAGATTGCTTATTTCACTCCGGAAGCTTCCAAGGCACCAACTTCAGGCCATTGTTGATTGGGTAGCCATTCTATTATCGCGGTGGAAAGCGGATCTTATATCTTGGGCTGGTAGAGCCATCCATGTTCAGTTTTCTTTAACAGCCAAGATGATTTATGCTAAGATGGCTTTGGATATTCCGGTTTGGGTCATCAAAGCAATTGATAAAATTCAAAGGAATTTTTTGTGGCGAGGTAGACAAGAAGGGAAGGGTGGTCACTGTCTCTTGGCATGGTCTAAAGTAACCTGGCCAAAGGAGATGGGTGGGCTAGGGATTAGTGACCTATGGAATCTTGGTTGAGCCTTCCGGGTTCGATGGTCGTGCCTGCAAAAAACTGATCATTCAAAGCCTTGGTCGGAGTTCTCAATTAAAGTGTGTGCTGTAGTGTAGAAATTGTTTGCTACAGTTGTTGTGACTAAGATTGGGGATGGGGACAGTACCCTTTTTTGGAAGGACATGTGGCTGGATGGTAGATGTATTAAATACTTAGCTCCATCAGTGGTTGATTTGGTGCCCATTCGTCTTGCTAACATGAGGTTGGTAAAGGTTGTCTTGCCCAACTTTCGTTAGATGGCTGATCTGCATGGAAATCTCTCTATTATAGCTATTGGTGAGCTAGGGATTAGTGACATATGGAATCTTGGTTGGGCCTTCCGGATTCGATGGCCGTGACTGCAAAAAACTGATCATACAAAGCCTTGGTCGGAGTTCTCAATTAAAGTGTGTGTTGTAGCGTAGAAATTGTTTGCTACAATTGTTGTTACTAAGATTGGGGATGGGGCCAATACCCTTTTTTTGGAAGGACATGTGGCTGGATGGTAGATGTATTAAAGACTTAGCTCCATCAATGGTTGATTTGGTGCCCATTTGTCTTGCTAACATGAGGCTGGTAAAGGATGTCTTGCCCAACTTTCGTTAGATGGCTGATCTGCATGGAAATCTCTCTGTTACAGCTATTGGTGAGCTTATGTATCTCTATGAGGTTTTGGAAGATATGTCCTAACAGAAATAGCCAAGTTTGGAGGTGTTCCTTGGAAGACAAAAGCATTCCTCTACATCTAGAGCATCCAAGCCCAAGACAACCATGGAGTCAAAAACTTTCTTGCTCAGCCCACCAAGGCGAGCACTATTGTAGCCCCACCACCAATCAAAGTCATCCTCAACGGGCCTAGGATGGAGGTCCTGCATTCCAAAGGGCTTATACATATTATACCAAAACTATCGTGTAAAGGAGCAGCCCACCAACAAAGTGGTTGATTGTGTCATCCTGTTGATCACATAAAGGGCAATGGATAGGATGGATAGACTCTCTTCTTGCTAACCTATCTGTTGTCCAACACTAGTTGTGTGCCACTAACCAGAAGAAGAAACAACATTTGTTAGGAGCCCAAGTCTTCCAAATTCTATCATCTTGCTTGAACATAATCGAGCATCGGAACATCATTGTATAGGCTAATTTCAACGTATATTCACCGAAACCACAAACCTCCAAACATGATGATCTTGCACCTCGGTTTGTAATAAGATCCCCTCCAAACTTTCAGCCAAATCAAGAAGACGTAGCAAGAAATTTTAGGAGAGAGCTCCTGAAACATCCTTTACCTAATTCGAATTCTGCAAAGCATCTTTAACCAGTCTCCTCTTGGTAAACCTCTTAGGGATAATAGCAAAAATAGCAGGAGCAAGATCTTGAATACTTTGCCCTTGCAGCCATTTATCCTTCCACAAAGGGTCTTTAAATAATTACCAATCTCAGTAAAAAACTAGAGCGTTGAAAAGACTAGAGACTTCCTTTCAAATCTGAATTGAAAACTCAACCCAAGGACTCACTAGGTCGATTTTCTGGAGCCAAAGCCACCTGACTCTTGGAGCCTAGCCAAAGAATTTTAGGTTATCCCAAGACCACCCAACTCTTTAGGATGTGTAACTTTAAGCCAAGCTAATGGACAATGCCCCCTAACTTCCTTCCCACCTCTCCAAATAAAAGCTTTTATTAACTTATCAATTGCCTTGATTGCCCAACTAGGGAGATGTCCAAAGCCATGACCAAATACAAAAATCTAGAAGTCATAACAGACTGAATATGGATAGCTCGACCAGCTTTGGTCACAAGCTCAACTTTCCATCTAGGGACCATGACTTCAATTTGACCTATGATAGCTTATAGTTGTGCCTGAGGTAATCTTTTGAAGGCTAGGGGAAGACCAAGATAATTGTAGGAGAAATCTAATAATTTATAAGACATGCACCATGGACAAATTATCCCTAATGCAACAAATTGGGTAGACATACTCTTCTGTATATTGGTCTTTAGCCCGATGCACCACCAAAAAGATACATGATCCCCTTTGAAAGGGAAATAGGGTCAAACCTTTTCTTAAATGATTTTGGTGGTTGAATTGCCCAACACAAATAATTAGACTAACTAGTTTGCTCTAGAATATAAGTTCTACAGGTGCCAAAGGTTCAACACAAACCAATAAAAAGTCCAAAGAAAGGGTTTAAAAGAAAGGAGAAAAAGACAACTGTAGGCTGCCCTGGTCTGGCGCACCGGACTGTCCGGTGCACCACCGGACAGTGTCCGGTGCACCAGGGAGATCAACTCCGAACTTGCCACCTTTGGGTTTCTGGAAATGCCACTACGCTACAATTCACCGGACTGTCCGGTGTAGCACCGGACTGTCCGGTGTGCCAAGCGGAGCAACGACTAACAACGCCAACGGTCGTCTGCAAAAGTGAACAGTGCATGAACAGTGTGCGGACAGCGCGCACAGAGTCAGAGCAGGCGCCATAAGGCACACCGGATAGTGAACATTAACTGTCTGGTGCCCCACCGGACTGTCCGGTGGCCCCACATGTCACAGCTCCAACGGCCGAACCCTAACGGTTGGGTGACGTGGCTGGCGCACCGGACTGTCCGGTGCGCCCATCGACAGCAGCCTTCACCAACGACCATTTTGGTGGTTGGGGCTATAAATACCCCCCAACCACCACACTTCAAGGCATCCAAGTTTTTGGCCAACACATTCAATACAAGA
Organism: Zea mays; assembly: GCF_902167145.1. Classification (NCBI taxonomy): domain Eukaryota; kingdom Viridiplantae; phylum Streptophyta; class Magnoliopsida; order Poales; family Poaceae; genus Zea; species Zea mays. The sequence goes on along the minus strand of NC_050105.1, from coordinate 108,264,052 downwards.
GCTAGTGCATTCAATACAAGACACAAATAGATTGAATCAAAATCTCTCCAAGTCCCAATTCCACTCAAAGCAATTAGTGACTAGAAGAGAGAGTTTTGTCGTGTTCTTTTGAGCTCTTGCGCTTGGATCACTTTTCTTCTTCCCCATTTCTTGTTTCCAAGACATTTGTAATCAAAGCAAGAGACACCAATTGTGTGGTGGTCCTTGTGGGGACTAAGTGTCCCAATTGATTGAGAAGAGAAGCTCACTCGGTCTAGCTAAGTGACCGTTTGAGAGAGGGAAAGGGTTGAAAGAGACCCGGTCTTTGTGACCACCTCAACGGGGAGTAGGTTTGCAAGAACCGAACCTCAGTAAAACAAATCACCATGTCACACTCTTTATTTGCTTGTGATTTGTCTTCGCCCTCTCTTCCGGACTCGATTTTATTTCTAATGCTAACCCCCGCTTGTAGTTGTGCTTAAAGTTTATAAATTTCAGATTTGCCTATTCACCCCCCTTCTAGGCGACTTTCAATTGGTATCAAAGCCCGGTACTTCATTAGAGCCTAACCGCTCGTAGTGATGTCAGGAGCTCACGCCAAGAAGGAGATGGTGACCGGCGACAAGCCCGCCACAAGCCACGGGAAAGCTCCATCGGGAGAGTCCGGCAACAAGAAGAGGGAGGAATCACCTCCCCGCGTCAAGTCACACCGGAGTGGCGACAAGAAGAAGAAAATGAAGAAAGTGGTCTACTACGAGACCGATTCTTCGTCGCCTTCCACCTCCGGCTCCGACACGCCGTCCGTCACTTCTAAGCGCCATGAGCGCAAGAAATTTAGTAAGATCCCCCTACGCTATCCTCACATTTCTAAACGTACTCCATTACTTTCCGTCCCATTAGGCAAACCACCGGTTTTGACGGTGAAGATTATTGCATGTGGAGTGATAAAATGAGGCATAATCTAACCTCACTCCACACTAGTATTTGGGATGTTGTTGAGTTTGGAGCACAGGTACCATCCGTAGGGGATGAAGGATATGATTCGGACGAAGTTGCCCAAATCCGGCACTTCAACTCTCAAGCCACAACTATACTCCTCGCCTCTCTAAGTCGAGAGGAGTATAATAAGGTGCAAGGGTTGAAGAGTGCCAAAGAGATTTGGGACGTGCTCAAGACCGCACACAAAGGAGATGAGGTGACCAAGATCACCAAGCGGGAAACGATCGAGGGGGAACTCGGTCGATTTATGCTCAACCAAGGAGAGGAGCCACAAGCCATGTACAACCGGCTCAAGACCTTGGTGAACCAAGTGCGCAACCTCGGGGCACAAAATGGGATGACCATGAAATGGCCAAGGTTATTCTAAGATCACTTGTTTTTCTTAATCCTACTCAAGTTCAATTAATTCATGGTGATCCTAGATATAAGCTAATGTCTCCCTAGGAAGTTATAGGAAAATTTGTGAGCTTTGAGTTGATGATCAAAGGCTCCAAACAAATCATCGAGCGAGGCGCCACCTCCACACCTAAGGTGCAACCCGTCGCATTTAAAGCGACGGAGGAGAAGAAAGATGAGTCTACACCAAGTAGACTCCCCATCGACACCTCCAAGGTCGACAATGAGGAGATGGCGCTCATCATCAAAAGTTTCCGCCAAATCCTCAAGCAAAGGAGGGGAAAAGATTACAAGCCCCGCTCCAAGAAAGTATGCTACAAATGTGGTGAGCCCGGTCATTTCATTGCAAAATGTCCATTATCAAGTGATAGTGACAGGGGCGACGACAAGAGAGGAAAGAAGAAGGAGAAGAAAAGGTACTACAAGAAGAAGGGCGGCGATGCCCATATTTGTCGGGAGTGGGACTCCGATGAGAGCTCCACCGACTCCTCCTCTGACGAGGATGCCGCAAACATCGCCATCAACAAGGGCCTCCTCTTCCCCAACGTCGACCACAAGTGCCTCATGGCAAAAGATGGCAAAAAGAAGGTAAAATCTAGAGCCTCCACTAAATATGCAACATCTAGTGATGAGGATAACTCTAGTGATGATGAAGATAATTTGCTTGCTCTTTTTGCCAACCTAAACATGCAACAAAAAGAAAAATTAAATGAATTGATAGGTGCTATTCATGAGAAGGATGAACTCTTGGATAGCCAAGAGGACTTCCTTATTAAGGAAAATAAGAAGCATGTTAAGGTTAAAAATGCTTATGCTCAGGAAGTAGAGAAGTGTGAAAAATTGACTAGTGAGCTAAGCACTTGCCATGATATTATCTCAAACCTTAGAAATGAAAATGAAAAGTTAATTGCTAAGGTTGAGAAGTTAGATGTTTGTGATGATTCAATTGTTAGTCTTAGAAATGATAATGCTAGTTTGATTACTAAGATTGACAAGTTGAATGCATCACTCTCTAGCCTTAAAATTGAGAATGAAAAATTAATTGCTAAGGCTAAAGATTTAAATGTTTGCAATATTTCTATTTCCAATCTTAAGAATGAAAATGCTATTTTACATGCTAAGATTGATGAATTAAATACTTGCAAACCCTCTACATCTACTGTTAGTCATGTCTCCATTTGCACTAGATGTATAGATGTTAATATTGATGCTATCCATGATCACATTGTTATGATTAAATAACAAAATGATCATATAGCAAAATTATATGCTAAAATTGTCGAGCATGAATTAGAGAATGAAAAATTTAAATTTGCTCGCAGTATGCTTTATAGTGGGAGACGCCCTGGCATTAAGGATGGCATTGGCTTCCAACAGGGAGGCAATTTCAAGCTCAATGCCCCTAAAAGATTGTCTAATTTTGTTAAGGGCAAGGCTCCCATGCCTCAGGATAACGAGGGCTATATTTTATATCCTGCTGGCTATCCTAAGGACAAGATTAGGAGAATTCATGCTAAGAAGACTCATTCTGTTTCTCACCATGCTTTTATTTATAAGAATGAGCCTTCTAGCTCTAGGCGTTCTACCCATGTTAAAATGCCTAAAAAGAAATCTCCTATTGCATCAAATGATCATAACATTTTATTTAAGACTTTTGATGCTTCATATGTTTTAACTAACAAATCAGGCAAAATAGTTGCCAAATATGTTGGGGCCAAACACAAGGGCTCAAAGACTTGTGTTTGGGTACCCAAGGTGCTTGTTTCTAATGTCAAAGGACCCAAGACCGTTTGGGTACCTAAGAACAAGGCCTAAACTTGTTTTGTAGGTTTATGCATCCGGGGGCTCAAGTTGGATAATTGATAGCAGGTGCACAAACCACATGACTGGGGAGAAAAGGATGTTCTCCTCCTATGAGAAAAACCATGATCCCCAACGAGCTATCACATTCGGGGATGGAAATCAAGGTTTGGTCAAAGGACTTGGTAAAATTGCTATATCACCTGACCGTTCTATTTCCAATGTTTTTCTTGTAGATTCTTTAGACTACAACTTGCTTTCTGTTTCTCAATTATGCAAAATGGGCTACAATTGTCTTTTTACAGATTTAGGTGTTACTGTCTTTAGAAGAAGTGATGATTCAGTAGCATTTAAGGGAGTATTAGAGGGTCAGCTATACTTAGTTGATTTTAATAGAGCTGAACTCGATACTTGCTTAATTGCTAAGACTAATATGGGTTGGCTCTGGCACCGCCGACTAGCCCACGTTGGGATGAAGAATCTTCACAAGCTTCTAAAGGGAGAGCACATTTTGGGACTAACAAATGTTCATTTTGAGAAAGACAGGGTCTATAGCGCATGTCAAGCAGGGAAGCAAGTTGGTGTTCATCATCCACACAAGAACATCATGACGACCGACAGGCCGCTTGAACTACTCCACATGGACCTATTCGGCCCGATAGCTTACATAAGCATCGTCGGAAGTAAGTATTGTCTTGTAATTGTGGATGATTATTCTCGCTTCACTTGGGTGTTCTTTTTGCAGGAAAAATCACAAACCCAAGAGACCTTAAAGGGATTCTTGAGATGGGCTCAAAATGAGTTCAGATTGAGAATCAAAAAGATAAGAAGCGACAACGGGACGGAGTTCAAGAACTCTCAAATAGAAGGCTTTCTTGAGGACGAGGGCATCAAGCATGAGTTATCTTCTCTCTACACACCACAACAAAATGGTGTAGTGGAGAGGAAGAATAGAACTCTACTTGACATGGCGAGGACCATGCTTGATGAGTACAAGACTTCGGACCGGTTTTGGGCGGAAGCAATCAACACCACTTGCTACGCCATCAACCGTCTCTATCTTCACTGAATCCTCAAGAAGACATCATATGAACTTCTAACCGGTAAAAAGCCCAATGTTTCATATTTTAGAGTCTTTGGTAGCAAATTCTTTATTCTTATTAAAAGAGGTAGAAAATCCAAATTTGCTCCTAAGGTTGTAGAAGGCTTTTTACTAGGATATGATTCAAACACAAGGGCATATAGAGTCTTTAACAAGTCCACTGGACTAGTTGAAGTTTCTTGTGACATTGTGTTTGATGAGAATAATGGCTCCCAAGTGGAGCAAGTTGATCTTGATGAGCTAGATGATGAAGAGGCTCCATGTGTCACGCTAAGGAAAATGTCCATTGGGGATGTGTGTCCTAAGGAATCCGAAGAGCCTCCACAAACACAAGATCAACCATCATCTTCAAATCAAGCATCTCCACCAACTCAAGATGAGGATTGTCGGCGTTTCAAGACCGGGGGGTCCCTAAGCCGACGAGTGAGTGTGCCGCGTGCCCCAGCCCAGATGGGTCGAGCGCGTGGGCGAGCGCGAAGGGGGGAAAGCGAGGTGGCCGGAGACGGGCGTGAGAGAGGTGGAAATCCCGCGGCCTTCGTGTTCGTCCCGCGCCCAGGTCGGGTGCGCTTGCAGTAGGGGGTTACAAGCGTCCACGCGGGTGAGGGAAGCGAGCGGCCCCAAGAGAGCACCTGTCCCGTCCTCGTCCCCGCGCGGCCAACCTTCTCTAAGAAGGCCCTGGTCCTTCCTTTTATAGTCGTAAGGAGAGGATCCAGGTGTACAATGGGGGTGTAGTAGAGTGCTACGTGTCTAGCGGAGGGAGAGCTAGCGCCCTAAGTACATGCCAATGTGGCAGCCGGAGAGATCTTGGCACCCTGCTGGTGTGATGTCGTGGCTGTCGGAGGAGCAACGGAGCTTGGCGGAGGGACAGCTGTCGGAGCGGTCGAGTCCTTGCTGACGTCCCCCTGCTTCCGTAAGGGAGCTGAGAGCCACCGTCGTCACGGGGCACGCGGGGCGCCATCATTGCCTATCTGGCGGAGCTAGCCAGATGGGACACCGGTCTTGTTCTCTGCGGCCCGAGTCGGCTCGGGGTAGGGTGATGATGGCGCTCCCTGTTGACGTGGCGGGCCCGCGCCCGAGGCCGGGCGACGTGGGGGCTCCTCCGAAGCTGGGGTCGAGTCTGTCTTCCGTTGCCGAGGCCGAGCCCGAGCCCCTGGGTCGGGCGAGGCGGAGGTCGTTCGGCAGAGGCTAGGGCGGAGTCCGAGCCTTGGGGTCGGGCGGAGCGGAGTTCGCCGTCTTCCGGGTCTTAGCCCGAGTCCGAGCCCTGGGTCGGGCGGAGCGGAGTTCGCCGTCTTCCGGGTCTTAGCCCGAGTCCGAGCCCTGGGTCGGGCGGAGCGGAGTTCGCCGTCTTCCGGGTCTTAGCCCGAGTCCGAGCCCTGGGTCGGGCGGAGCGGAGATCGCCGTCTTCCGGGTCTTAGCCCGAGTCCGAGCCCTGGGTCAGGCGGAGCGGAGATCGCCGTCTTCCGGGTCTTAGCCCGAGTCCGAGCCCTGGGTCGGGCGGAGCGGAGATCGCCGTCTTCCGGGTCTTAGCCCGAGTCCGAGCCCTGGGTCGGGCGGAGCGGAGTTTCCTATGGCGCCTTTGGCAGGGCCTGACTGCCTGTCAGTCTCACTCTGTCAAGTGGCACTGCAGTCGGAGTGGCGCAGGCGGCGCTGTCCTTCTGTCAGACCGGTCAGTGGAGCGGCGAAGTGACGGCGGTCACTTCGGCTCTGCCGGGGGGCGCGCGTCAGGATAAAGGTGTCAGGCCACCTTTGCGTTAAATGCTCCTGCGACTTGGTCGGTCGGTGCGGCGATTTAGTCAGGGTTGCTTCTTAGCGAAGGCAAGGCCTCGGGCGAGCCGGAGATGTGTCCGCCGTTAAAAGGGGGGCCTCGGGCGAGACGGAAATCCCTAGGGGTCGGCTGCCCTTGCCCGAGGCTAGGCTCGGGCGAGGTGTGATCGAGTCGCTCGTACGGACTGATCCCTGACTTAATCGCACCCATCAGGCCTCTGCAGCTTTATGCTGATGGGGGTTACCAGCTGAGAATTAGGCGTCTTGAGGGTACCCCTAATTATGGTCCCTGACAGTAGCCCCCGAGCCTCGAAGGGAGTGTTAGCACTCGCTTGGAGGCTTTCGTCGCACTTTTTTGCAAGGGGACCAGCCTTTCTCGGTTGCATTTTGTTCCGGTGGGTGCGCGCGAGCGCACCCGCCGGGTGTAGCCCCCGAGGCCTCGGAGGAGTGGTTTCACTCCTTCGAGGTCTTAATGCCTTGCGTAATGCTTCGGCTGGTCTGGTGGTTCCCTCATGCGAACTGGCCGTAGCCCGGGTGCACGGTCGGGGCCCAAGCTCTCGGGCTGGTATGTTGACGCTGTCAACGGTTCGGCCGGAGCCGGGTTTGTGAGAGCAGCCCCCGAGCCTCCGCACAGGGCGAGAGGGCGATCAGGGACAGACTCGGCTTTTTTACATACGCCCCTACGTCGCCTTTCCGCAAGGAGGAGGGGGGGAGTGCGCCATGTTACCCTCGATGGGCATCGAACATGGTGTCTCCGGTGAGCTGCAAGCGGGTAATCCGAGTGGACGTTCGTGCCCCGTTCGTTGGGGGTCGGCTAGGGGCCCAGAGGCACGCCCAAAAGTACTTGCGGGTGATCTGCCGGACCCGGTCCCCTAGCGACGGGGTCCGAGGGCTCGATGCCTCCCTCCGATGGGATTCCGTTACAAGATCGCTCCCGCTGGTCTCGGAAATGTCCTAGGGTACCTCAGGAGCACAGCCCGAGCCTTGGTTATGTATCGAACGTACCCCTGGTCATCCCTCGCTCGGTGTCTGAGGCGACTGTGAACCCTTCGGGGGCCAGCCTTCGAACCCCTGATCAGTAATGGGCGTGGAGCCCGAGTAGCCTGAGGCGGCCGTGGAGCCCTTCGGGGGGCCGGCCTTCGAACCTCTGACCAGTAGTGGGTGTAGGGCCCACGCGATCTGAGGCGACTGTTGAACCCCTCGGAGGGCCAGCCTTCGAACCTCTGATCAGTAGGGGGGGCTCGGAGCCCGGTTCCTTCACAGGGAAGGATCCTTTTCGGGGTATCCCCCTTTCCCGGTCCCTGTTGCAAGAGATAGAGAAAGAGGAAAAAAGGAAAAGGATACGAAATCGAACGACGTGGTGTACCTTTTTTGGTGCGGTTATTACGGCGAAGGCGAAGCGTCGCCCGCTTCTCTTGCCGGAAACGCCGCCTGTCCCGCCGCGGAGTTAATGCGACGGGGCGAGTGGTTGGCGGGGCGGCCGTTGCGCGTGCGCGAGCCGTTCGAGGGACGGATCACGGGTGCGCCGTCTTCACGCCGTGAGAGGAGGCTCTCTTGCTGCCCCTGGATGGGACGTGAGCCTGGCTGACGACGTGACCGCTGCTCCCGCCCGCCTGCCACCGTCATTACTGCCGGCCCACTTTCGGCCGCATTGACCGTCGCGCCAGGCTGGCGCTGCTGGGCCGTGCGCTGGGTCGCCTCGAGTCGCGGCATTGGCTCCGCAACCGAAGAGGCGCGACGGTGGCGCAAGTGGCGGTGCAGTTGCCTGCATGCAGCATCCGGCGCGCCGGTTGCGTGACGCGTGGGCCTGGGCCTCCATGCCGACGTGTTGGGAGTCGGAGAAGCGTGTCCACTTGGTGCGGTTGCATGCCGCCTGCATGGCTGCCCACTCCTTCCACCCGTTGGTCTGGGCAAAAGTGGGGGGTCACTTGTAACCGCTGGGCGGTTGTGTGCACCACGCGTGGCGCTTTGGCTTCTTCTGCTCTGAGCCGGTTTGCATGACATGCGGGACCCAGCCCCCGCGCCACAGGGGAGGGCCTTTGAGCGTGTTGGAGAAGACTCAGCCCGTGGCGTTTGGGGGCGCACGTAGGGAGAGTTGCCTTTAAAAGGAGGGCGACCCCTTTCGGAAGGCAACCATGTCTTCTTCCTCCCTTATGCGTCGCGTCTTTCCACCTTCCAAGCCCCTGGATGGGGGGCATCCGCCGTCTTTTCGCCTCATCGTTGGAGGAACGCAACTCCGCGGGAGTTGGTACCTTTCAGCCATCGTTCGGCTTCAAGGATTTTCATCATGCAGCCCGGCTGCACCCCTCCACCGGCGGTCACCCAAGATGGTGACCTCTAGCTTGATGGTGGGGGAAAGCGAGCCGGGCTGCGGCCTCTGCCCCTTCCTCAGCCTCAAGGATTTTCATCACTAAGGCGGGGGAGGGGAGTGTGCCGAGTTGGGGTCGGCCCCTGCGTGGGCGGTGGCCCGCTCCTTCACTCAGTGATGGGGGGGAGGAGCGGTTGTCGTCCGTGGCGCTGGCAGCTGCAGCGTGCTCGGCTTTCGGACGCGAGTGCCTTCGGAGCCGCTCGCGGCGCCGGCGTCTGCCACGGCAGCTGGAAGAGGTTCTTCCGCCGGCGTGATAGCCGGGGCCGGCCACGGACTGACCTCCAACTCTACGGCCTTCTGCCCGTCCTTGCCTCACAAGTTTTGGCATGGGCGGGGGCCTCCTGGCGGCAGCATCCGCCCTGAGGTCAGTGCTGCCGCTGTTCGGCCCCCCGGAGCAGAAGTCGTCGTCGTCGCCGCTGCTGGAGCAGGTGACGGCGCGCCGTTCGTCGGCCTTCCGTTGCTCCGCAGGCCTTCCCCCATGGAGTGGGCTTGTTCGTACCTGCGGAGGGGGAACCGGAGTTCCGTTTGTAATGGCACTTTGAATGCCAGTGTCTTTGTTCATTGTGGCTGTCGAGGCCTGAACATGTATGTAATTTCGGCACAGAGCCGTGTTTTTTCCTCATTTTCGAGCACTAAGTCTCGCCTGTTGATTATCTGAACCGCTTCACCAAGCGCGAGTCGCCCCGTGTCAAGGTGACGAGTGAGGTATCCGTATCCCGGAGGCGTGGGAGTCCCTCGGCTCGATCAGCCTTGTTGTCTGAGGCTCCTCTAGCTTAGTTAAAGAGACCCCTCGGCCGCTCTTCGATGAGCCGAGGCCAGGGGTAGCGATATCAGCACGAACAGAGGCGGAGTTGGCTCGAAAATGAAAACCTGGTTGGCCGGAGCCTAACCGGGTTGTCCGTTAGCGGGACCGACGCCGGAGTTGACCAGCCGAGGCCTCGGACCGGGCTGGCGCCCTTGGAAGATGGTTAGCCGAGGCCCCTGGGGTAACCGGCCGAGCCGCCTGCTCGGGCCGGATTCCCGGAGAAGTCCCTGGACCGTGTCGCCGTCCGAGGCTGGGTCGGACCTCACTGAAGGTGTCGTCGATGACGAGGGTACTACAGCCCCCTTCCAGCGTGAAGACCTGAGCCTGCAGGATCAGATTGTCTTGTAGCGTGTGCCTTCTGCGGCCGCTGGGGCCAGAAAACACACCCTCGCTGCGTTGTAAAGCCGCGTCTCCCTTCCTCTTATTTCGAGCATCTGGACTTTTTGCTGGTAACAGGGATGTTTGTGCGAGCGAGAGTTGCTTCTCGCGGAGGGTGACGAGTGAGGTATCCGTATCCCGGAGGTGTGGGAGTCCCTCGGCTCGGTCGGCCTTGCCGCTTACGCGTACTTTCACCCGTCCATGAGGCCCTGTCACCGACTCAGTCGAGAAGGCTTGAAGGACCGCTTCGGCAGAAGAGCTTCCGAACGTAAAGATTTGTTCGGTCCGCGGGATCACTTTATCCGAACGCGAGTTACTTATCGCAGAAGGTGATGAGTGAGGTATCTGTATCCCGGAGGCGTAGGAGTCCCTCGGCTCGGTCAGCCTTGGCTGCTTACGTGTACTCCGTCGTTTTCAGGATCTGCTTTTCGAAGTAGTCAAAAAGCACGAAAGATATTCTGCCAAAAGGGATCTTTTTTCGAGAAAATTTCGACGCAGAGGGGGTCTCCCCCTTTTAGCCCCCGAGGGAGGGTCGGGCTTTGCCGAGGCGAGGCTGACCCTTCCTTGATGACTAAACTTTGCGTGGGTGCGAGGTATATGAACAACTTGAAAACATCTTAAGGGTAGAAGCGACGTAGCTGTTTGATGTTCCAAGCGTTGCGGTAGACCTCGCCTTGATTGTTGGCCAGCTTGTATGTTCCGGGCTTCAGAACTTTGGCGATGACGAATGGCCCCTCCCAGGGGGGCGTGAGCTTGTGCCTCCCTCGGGCGTCTTGCCGCAGCCGAAGCACCAGGTGCCCACCTAGAGGTCTCGGGACCGGACCCCTCGGGCGTGGTAGCGTCACAGGGACTGCTGGTACCGTGCCGAGTGTAGTAAGGCCTTGTCCCGAGCCTCTTCCAGCTGGTCCAGCGATTCTTCTCGGCTAGCTTGGTTGCTTTGATCGTTGTAGGCCCTCGTCCTCGGGGAGCCGTATTCCAGGTCAGTGGGCAAGATGGCCTCGGCCCCGTAGACCAGGAAGAACGGCGTGAAACCCGTGGCTCGGCTTGGCATTGTCCTCAGGCTCCAGATCACCGAGGGGAGTTCCTTCATCCATCGCTTGCCGAACTTGTTGAGGTCGTTGTAAATCCGGGGCTTGAGCCCTTGTAGAATCATGCCGTTGGCACGCTCTACTTGCCCATTCGACATGGGATGAGCCACGGCGGCCCAGTCCACCCGGATGTGGTGATCCTCGCAAAAATCCAAGAATTTTTTGCCGGTGAACTGGGTACCGTTGTCAGTGATGATGGAGTTTGGGACCCCGAAGCGATGGATGATGTTGGTGGAGAACGCCACTGCCTGCTCGGACCTGATGCTGTTCAGGGGTCGGACCTCGATCCACTTGGAGAATTTGTCGATGGCGACCAGCAGGTGCGTGTAGCCCCCGGGCGCCTTCTGCAAGGGACCGACGAGGTCCAGACCCCATACAGCAAAGGGCCAGGTGATGGGTATCGTCTGCAGGGCCTGAGCGGGCAGGTGGGTCTGCTTCGCATAGAATTGGCACCCTTCACAGGTGCGGACAATTCTAGTGGCGTCAGCCACCGCCGTTGGCCAGTAGAAGCCTTGTCGGAAAGCATTCCCGACAAGGGCTCGAGGCGCTGCATGATGGCCGCAAGCCCCCGAGTGTATTTCTTGCAGGAGTTCCTGACCTTCGGCGATGGAGATGCATCGCTGGAGGATGCCCGAGGGGCTGCGGTGGTAGAGCTCCTCCTCATCGCCCAGCAAGACGAACGACTTGGCGCGTCGCGCTACCCGCCGAGCCTCGGCTTGGTCGAGGGGTAGCTCTCCTTGGCGGAGATATTGCAGGTACGGGGCCTGCCAATTTCGATCAGGCGTGGCCCCGCTCTGCTCCTCCTCGATGTCCAGTGCCTCGCCCTCGGGGGCCGAGGGTACCTCGGGCTGAACCGAGGGCGCCTCGGGCCGAGCCGAGGGTGCCTCGGGCTGTGCCGAGGGTGCCTCGGGCTCGGGCGTGTCGTCGATCTTGACGGAGGGTTGATGCAGATCCCGGGAGAAGACGTCCGGGGGAACCGTTGTTCGCCCCGAGGCTATTTTAGCCAGCTCGTCCGCAGTCTCGTTGTAGCGCCGAGCGATGTGGTTGAGCTCGAGCCCGTAGAACTTGTCTTCCAGGCGCCGAACCTCATCGCAGTAGGCCTCCATCTTCGGGTCGCGGCAGTGGGAGTTCTTCATGACTTGGTCGATGACGAGCTGCGAGTCACCGCGGGCGTCGAGGCGTCTGACCCCTAGCTCGATGGCGATCCGCAACCCGTTGACCAGAGCCTCGTACTCAGCCACATTGTTCGACGCCGGGAAATGGAGGCGTAGCACGTAGCGTAGGTGTTTCCCGAGGGGCGAGATGAAGAGCAGGCCCGCGCCGGCTCCCGTCTTCATCAGCGACCCGTCGAAAAACATGGTCCAGAGCTCCGATTGAATCGGAGCCGTCGGCAGCTGGGTGTCGACCCATTCAGCTACGAAGTCCGCCAACACCTGGGACTTGATGGCCTTCCGAGGGGCGAACGAGATTGTTTCGCCCATGATTTCCACCGCCCACTTTGCGATCCTGCCCGAGGCCTCTCGGCACTGGATGATCTCCCCCAGGGGGAAGGATGACACCACAGTTACCGGATGAGACTCGAAGTAATGTCGCAACTTTCGCCTCGTCAGGATCACGGCATACAGCAGCTTCTGAACTTGTGGGTAGCGGATCTTGGTCTCGGACAGCACCTCGCTGATGAAGTAGACTGGCCTCTGAACGGGCAATGCATGCCCCTCTTCTTGCCTCTCGACCACAATCGCGGCGCTAACCACCTGAGTGGTCGCGGCGACGTAGACCAAGAGGGCTTCTCCATCAGTTGGGGGCACCAATATAGGCGCCTTTGTAAGGAGCGCCTTCAGGTTCCCGAGAGCTTCCTCAGCCTCAGGGGTCCAAGCGAAGCACTCGGCCTTCCTCAAGAGGCGGTACAGAGGCAGACCTCTTTCGCCGAGGCGTGAGATGAAGCGGCTCAGGGCCGCGAGACATCCCATGACCCTCTGTACGCCTTTTAAGTCCTTGATGGGCCCCATGCTGGTGATAGCTGCGATCTTCTCCGGGTTGGCTTCGATGCCTCGCTCGGAGATGATGAACCCCAAGAGCATGCCCCGGGGCACCCCGAAGACACACTTCTCAGGATTGAGCTTGACTCCTTTCGCCTTGAGACATCGGAATGTCACTTCAAGGTCGGAGAGGAGGTCGGAAGCCTTCCTTGTCTTGACTACGATGTCATCGACGTAGGCCTCGACCGTGCGACCGATGTGTTTGCCGAACACATGGTTCATGCACCGCTGGTACGTCGCGCCCGCATTCCTCAAGCCGAACGGCATGGTGACGTAGCAGTACATGCCGAAGGGCGTCATGAAAGAAGTCGCGAGCTGGTCGGACTCTTTCATCCGGATTTGGTGATACCCTGAGTAGGCATCGAGGAAGGACAGGGTTTCGCACCCAGCAGTGGAATCCACGATTTGATCGATGCGAGGTAGAGGGTAGGGAACCTTCGGACATGCTTTGTTGAGGCCAGTGTAGTCTACGCACATCCGCCATTTCCCCCCTTTCTTCCTCACAAGCACAGGGTTGGCAAGCCATTCGGGATGGAATACCTCTTTGATGAACCCTGCTGCCATTAGCTTGTGGATCTCCTCGCCTATCACTCTGCGCTTCTCCTCGTCGAATCGGCGCAGAGGCTGTCTGACGGGTCGGGCTCCGGCCCGAATATCCAGCGAGTGCTCGGCGACATCCCTCGGTATGCCGGGCATGTCCGAGGGACTCCACACAAAGACGTCGGCGTTTGCGCGGAGAAAGTCGACGAGCACTGCTTCCTATTTGGGGTCGAGCCCGGAACCGATCCGGATCTGCTTGGAGGTGTCGCCACTAGGGTCGAGAGGGACGGCCTTAACCGTCTCCGCTGGCTCGAAGTTGCCGGCATGACGCTTCACGTCTGGCACCTCTTTGGAGAGGTTCTCCAGGTCGGCGATGAGGGCCTCGGACTCGGCGAGGGCCTCGGCGTACTCCACGCACTCCACGTCGCATTCGAACGCGTGTTTGTACGTGGGGCCGACGGTGATGACCCCGTTGGGGCCCGGCATCTTGAGCTTCAGGTAGGTGTAGTTGGGGACGGCCATGAACTTCGCGTAGCATGGCCTCCTCAGTACCGCGTGGTAGGTTCCTCGGAACCCGACCACCTCGAACGTCAAGGTCTCCCTTCGGAAGTTGGAGGGCGTTCCGAAGCAGACGGGAAGGTCGAGTCGTCCGAGGGGCTGGACGCGCTTCCCAGGGACGATCCCGTGGAAGGGCGCAGCGCCTGCTCGGACGGAGGACAGATCGACGCGCAGGAGCCTGAGGGTCTCGGCATAGATGATGTTGAGGCAGCTGCCCCCGTCCATCAGGACCTTGGTGAGCCTGACGTCGCCGACGATGGGGTCGACGACGAGCGGGTATTTCCCCGGGCTCGGCACGTGGTCGGGGTGGTCAGCTTGGTCAAAGGTGATGGGCTTGTCGGACCAGTCTAGGTAGACTGGCGCCGCCACCTTCACCGAGCAGACCTCCCGGCGCTCTTGCTTGCGATGCCGAGCCGAGGCATTCGCCGCATGCCCACCGTAGATCATGAAGCAGTCGCGGACCTCGGGGTACTCTCCTGCTTGGTGATCTCCCTTTTTGTCGTCGTCGTCGTGGGCCCTGCCACCCTCTACGGGTGGCCCGGCCCTGTGGAAGTGGCGCCGAAGCATGACGCACTCCTCGAGGGTGTGCTTGACGGGCCCCTGATGATAGGGGCACGGCTCCTTGAGCATCTTGTCGAAGAGGTTAGCACCTCCGGGGGGCTTCCGAGGGTTCTTGTACTCGGCGGCGGCGACAAGGTCCGCGTCGGCGGCGTCGCGTTTCGATTGTGACTTCTTCTTGCTTTTCTTCTTGGCGCCGCGCGGAGTAGACGCCTCGGGAGCCTCTTCCGATGGGCGGCCCTGGGGCTGCTTGTCCTTTCGGAAGATAGCCTCGACCGCCTCCTGGCCAGAGGCGAACTTGGTGGCGATGTCCATCAGCTCGCTCGCCCTGGTGGGGGTCTTGCGACCCAACTTACTCACCAGGTCGCGGCAGGTGGTGTCGGCAAGGAACGCGCCGATGACATCCGAGTCGGTGATGTTGGGCAGCTCGGTGCGCTGCTTCGAGAACCGTCGGATGTAGTCCCGGAGTGACTCTCCCGGCTGTTGCCGGCAGCTTCGGAGGTCCCAGGAATTCCCGGGGCGCACGTACGTGCCCTGGAAATTGCCGGCGAAGGCTTGGACCAAGTCGTCCTAGTTGGAGATCTGCCCCAGAGGCAGGTGCTCCAACCAGGCGCGAGCGGTGTCGGAGAGGAACAGGGGGAGGTTACGGATGACGAGGTTGTCGTCGTCCGTTCCACCCAGTTGGCAGGCCAGGCGGTAGTCCGCGAACCACAGTTCCGGTCTCGTTTCCCCCGAGTACTTTGTGATAGTAGTCGGGGGTCGGAACCGGGTCGGGAACGGCGCCCGTCGGATGGCCCGACTGAAGGCCTGCGGACCGGGTGGTTCGGGCGAGGGACTCCAATCCTCCCCGCTGTCATAGCATCCCCCACGCCTGGGGTGGTAGCCTCGGCGCACCCTTTCGTCGAGGTGGGCCCGACGGTCGCGACGATGGTGCTCGTTGCCGAGGTGGCCCGGGGCCGCAGGCGCGGTGTTGCGCGTGCGCCCGGTGTAGACCGAGGCTTCCCGCATGAATCGGGAGGTCGCGGCATGAGGTTCCGAGGGGTATCCCTGCCTTCGGGAGGCAGAGCTCTCGACCCGTCGGGCCGCAGCGCCTTCCAGGAGATTCTTGAGCTCTCCCTGGATTCGCCGACCCTCAGTGGTTGATGGCTCCGGCATCGCGCGGAGGAGCATCGCTGCGGCTGCCAGGTTCTGACCGACCCTGCTGGATGCGGGCGGCGGCCTGACCCTGACGTCGCTGGCGACGCGGTGCTGGAGACCTTGGGGCAGGTGACGCATTTCTCCGGCCGGGGGTTGGCCCGCCCATACCTGCCCGATGTCCCGGCGGATCGGCTCAAGCGCTCCTACTCCCTCGTCGAGCCTAGCCTGCGCCCCGCGGACTTGCTCGAGCTGTGGGTCGTGACCCCCCGCCGGAACGGGGACCACAGCTAGCTCCCGCGGGATGTCGGCGCGAGGCACCGGCCTAGGAAAATCACCGTCCTCCGGCATGCCGAGATGGTTGCCTTTGGAGGGATCCCCTAGCTCGACGTGGAAACATTCGCGGCTTGGGCCGCAGTCCTCATCGTCGAGGCTGCGGCTACCGTCGGAATAGTCGGAGAGGCAGTAGTCACATGCGGTCATAAAGTCCCGCATGGCACTGGGGTTGCCAAATCCGGAGAAATCCCAACAGATGCTGGGATCGTCGTCTTCCTCGGACCCAGAGGGCCCGTAGGTCGAGACGTCCGTCAATCGGTCCCAAGGCGACCGCATACGAAACCCCAGTGGGGTTGCACTCGCCTCAACGAGAGCGCCCGCCAAAGCAAGGTCGCTAGGCGGGTTGAGGCCGAGTCGAAATGATGTAAGATGGGAATTAGTCGGTACCTTTTGGTCGACGAGGAGCGACATAGTCACGTCGGGGACTGGTTGCACCGTCGTCTTAGGTATGAGGGCGACGTCCTGCAAGCTCTCCGCGAGTGCGCTGGCGCCGTCTTCTTGCTCGGGATCGGCGTGTCGCGGGGGGACGGCGCTTGCCTTCGTCTCGAACGCGAGGTCGACGCCCGGCATGCCTTCCGTTGGGGCGTCGGGGACGTCGATTCGCTCGACGGCCGACGAAGCGCGGCCTCCCGCTTGGCCTTGGTTGCCCCGCGTCCTCCTCCGTTGGCGGGGGAGAGGACGGGGCGAGCTCGAATGTTGTTCTTCCACCATGCGGGGAAGACGTCGTCGATTCCGCCGCCGGCGGGCGGGTTGTCGGCCGCCATTGTCGTTGTCGCGCGGCGGTAGAAGGAGTATCATGTCGTAGCTGCCGTCGAAGGACATGAACTCAAGACTCCCGAAACGGAGCACTGTCCCGGGCCGGAGAGGTTGCTGGAGACTGCCCATCTGGAGCTTGACGGGAAGCTGTTCGTCAGCACGCAGCAGGCCCCTACCTGGCGCGCCAACTGTCGGCGTTTCGAGACCGGGGGGTCCCTAAGCCGACGAGTGAGTGTGACGCGTGCCCCAGCCCAGATGGGTCGAGCGCGTGGGCGAGCGCGAAGGGGGGAAAGCGAGGTGGCCGGAGACGGGCGTGAGAGAGGTGGAAATCCCGCGGCCTTCGTGTTCGTCCCGCGCCCAGGTCGGGTGCGCTTGCAGTAGGGGGTTACAAGCGTCCACGCGGGTGAGGGAAGCGAGCGGCCCCAAGAGAGCACCTGTCCCGTCCTCGTCCCCGCGCGGCCAACCTTCTCTAAGAAGGCCCTGGTCCTTCCTTTTATAGTCGTAAGGAGAGGATCCAGGTGTACAATGGGGGTGTAGCAGAGTGCTACGTGTCTAGCGGAGGGAGAGCTAGCGCCCTAAGTACATGCCAATGTGGCAGCCGGAGAGATCTTGGCACCCTGCTGGTGTGATGTCGTGGCTGTCGGAGGAGCAACGGAGCTTGGCGGAGGGACAGCTGTCGGAGCGGTCGAGTCCTTGCTGACGTCCCCCTGCTTCCGTAAGGGAGCTGAGAGCCGCCGTCGTCACGGGGCACGCGGGGCGCCATCATTGCCTATCTGGCGGAGCTAGCCAGATGGGACACCGGTCTTGTTCTCTGCGGCCCGAGTCGGCTCGGGGTAGGGTGATGATGGCACTCCCTGTTGACGTGGCGGGCCCGTGCCCGAGGCCGGGCGACGTGGGGGCTCCTCCGAAGCTGGGGTCGAGTCTGTCTTCCATTGCCGAGGCCGAGCCTGAGCCCCTGGGTCGGGCGAGGCGGAGGTCGTTCGGCAGAGGCCAGGGCGGAGTCCGAGCCCTGGGGTCGGGCGGAGCGGAGTTCGCCGTCTTCCGGGTCTTAGCCCGAGTCTGAGCCCTGGGTCGGGCGGAGCGGAGTTCGCCGTCTTCCAGGTCTTAGCCCGAGTCCGAGCCCTGGGTCGGGCGGAGCGGAGTTCGCCGTCTTCCGGGTCTTAGCCCGAGTTCGAGCCCTGGGTCGGGCGGAGCGGAGATCGCCGTCTTCCGGGTCTTAGCCCGAGTCCGAGCCCTGGGTCGGGCGGAGCGGAGATCGCCGTCTTCCGGGTCTTAGCCCGAGTCCGAGCCCTGGGTCGGGCGGAGCGGAGATCGCCGTCTTCCGGGTCTTAGCCCGAGTCCGAGCCCTGGGTCGGGCGGAGCGGAGATCGCCGTCTTCCGGGTCTTAGCCCGAGTCCGAGCCCTGGGTCGGGCGGAGCGGAGTTTCCTATGGCGCCTTTGGCAGGGCCTGACTGCCTGTCAGTCTCACTCTGTCAAGTGGCACTGCAGTCGGAGTGGCGCAGGCGGCGCTGTCCTTCTGTCAGACCGATCAGTGGAGCAGCGAAGTGACGGCGGTCACTTCGGCTCTGCCGGGGGGCGCGCGTCAGGATAAAGGTGTCAGGCCACCTTTGCGTTAAATGCTCCTACGACTTGGTCGATCGGTGCGGCGATTTAGTCAGGGTTGCTTCTTAGCGAAGGCAAGGCCTCGGGCGAGCCGGAGATGTGTCCGCCGTTAAAAGGGGGGCCTCGGGCGAGACGGAAATCCCTAGGGGTCGGCTGCCCTTGCCCGAGGCTAGGCTCGGGCGAGGGGTGATCGAGTCGCTCGTACGGACTGATCCCTGACTTAATCGCACCCATCAGGCCTCTGCAGCTTTATGCTGATGGGGGTTACCAGCTGAGAATTAGGCATCTTGAGGGTACCCCTAATTATGGTCCCCGACAAGGATCAAGCTCAAGATGATGAAAATGAAGATCAAGAAGAGCCACCTCAAGAGGAGGACAATGATCAAGGGGGAGATGCCAATGGCGATCAAGACAAGGAAGATGATGAGGGTCCAAGACCGCCACACCCAAGAGTCCACCAAGCGATACAACGAGATCACCCCGTGAACTCCATCCTCGGTGATATTCATAAGGGGTAACCACTCGATCTCGTGTCGCTCATTTTTGTGAACATTACCCTTTTGTGTCTTCTATTGAGCCATACAGGGTGGAAGATGCATTGAGAGATTCGGATTGGGTGTTGGCAATGCAAGAGGAACTCAACAACTTCACGAGGAATGAGGTATGGCATCTTGTTCCATGTCCTAACCAAAATGTTGTAGGAACCAAGTGGGTATTCCGCAACAAGCAAGATGAGCATGGTGTGGTGACAAGGAACAAAGCCCAACTTGTGGCCAAGGGATATTCACAATCGAAGGTTTGGATTTTGGTGAAACATATGCACCCGTAGCTAGGCTTGAGTCAATTCGTATATTACTTGCCTATGCTACTTACCATGGCTTTAAGCTCTATCAAATGGACGTGAAAAGTGACTTCCTCAATGGACCAATCAAGGAAGAGGTCTATGTTGAGCAACCTCCCGGCTTTGAAGATAGTGAGTACCCTAACCATGTCTATAAACACTCTAAGGCGCTTTATGGGCTCAAGCAAGCACCAAGAGCATGGTATGAATGCCTAAGAGATTTCCTTATCACTAATGGCTTCAAAGTCAGAAAAGCCGATCCTACTCTCTTTACTAAAACAATTGCAAATGATTTGTTTATATGCCAAATTTATGTTGATGATATCATATTTGGGTCCACTAACAAATCTACTTGTGAAGAGTTTAGTAGGATCATGGTACAAAAATTCGAGATGTCTATGATGGGGGAGTTGAAATATTTTCTAGGATTTCAAGTGAAGCAACTCCAAGAGGGCACCTTCATCAGCCAAACTAAGTACACTCAAGACATACTAACCAAGTTTGGAATGAATGATGTCAAGCCCACAAGACACCCATGGGAACCAATGGGCATCTCGACCTCGACACGGGAGGTAAATCCGTAGATCAAAAGGTATACCGGTCAATGATAGGATCTTTACTCTATTTATGTGCATCTCGACCGGATATTATGCTTTCCGTATGCATGTGTGCAAGATTCCAAGCCGATCCTAAGGAAGTTCACCTTAGGGTCGTAAAACGAATCTTGATATATTTAGTTCATACACCTAAGTTTGGTCTTTGGTACCCCAAGGGATCCACTTTTGATTTAATAGGTTATTCAGATGCTGATTGGGCAGGGTGTAAAATTGATAGAAAGAGCACATCAGGGACTTGTCAGTTCTTGGGAAGATCCCTGGTGTCTTGGGCTTCAAAGAAACAAAACTCAGTAGCTCTTTCAACTGCCGAAGCCGAATACATTGCCGCAGGCCATTGTTGCGCGCAATTGCTTTGGATGAGGCAAACCCTTAGGGACTATGGTTACAAATTAACCAAAGTTCCTATCCTATGTGATAATGAGAGTGCAATCCGCATGGTGGATAATCCCGTTGAGCACAGCCGCACTAAGCACATAGCCATTCGGTATCACTTTTTGAGGGATCACCAATAACGGGGGGATATTGAGATTGCTTATGTTAGCACCAAAGAACAATTAGCCGATATCTTTACCAAACCACTAGATGAGAAAACTTTTACCAAACTTAGGCATGAGTTAAACATTCTTGATTCTAGAAACTTTTATTGATACTTTGCACACATAGCTCATCTATATACCTTTGATCATATCTCTTTCATGTGCTATGACTAATGTGGTTTTCAAGTGTATTTTATGCTAAGTCATAGATTGAAAGGGAAATGGAGTCCTCGGTGATGACAAGGCTTCCACTCCACTCCATCTTATTATTTCCCCTTCGTCGTCACTCTGCATCACTCTTCACTTTGGTATAATCCTTCACTCATATATTATTTGCCAAAGGGGGAGAGAGTTTGAAAAGGGCTCTAAAGACTCTGTTTTTGGCGATTAATGCCAAAGGGGGAGAGAGTATTAGCCCAAAGCAAAAGGACCGCACCACCACGCCAATTTCAAAATTTTTTGAAACAAGTCTAAGTTTTAAATGTTGTTTTAAATTGGTATCTTTGAAATTAGCATTCCTCTAAGAAATTCTATCTCATTTGGTATCTATATTATAAAGGAGGAGTTTTTCAAAAATTGGTATCTAAAATATTTAATCTTCTTTCAATTTGTAAAACCCTCTTGAACACTAAGAGGAGAATTTCATCTAGGGGGAGTTTTGTTTAGCCAAAGGAAAAGCATTTGAAATAGGGGGAAAAATTTCAAATCTTGAATATGCTTCTCAAAATCTTATTCATATACCTTTGACTATTTGCAAAAGGATTTTGAAAAGAATTTTCCAAAGAATTTGCAAAAACAAAACTAGTGGTGCAAGCGTGGTCCAAAATGTTAAAATGAAGAAAGCAATCCATGCATATCTTATGAAAATGTAAATTGGTTTAATTCCATTGCACTTACCTTATGCAAACTAGTTCAATTCTGCACTTATATATTTGCTTTGGTTTATGTTGGCATCAATCACCAAAAATGGGGAGATTGAAAGGGAAATAGGGTCAAACCTTTTCCTAAATGATTTTGGTGGTTGAATTGCCCAACACAAATAATTGGACTAACTAGTTTGCTCTAGAATATAAGTTCTATAGGTGCTAAAGGTTCAACACAAACCAATAAAAAGTCCAAAGAAAGGGTTTAAAAGAAAGGAGCAAAAGACAACCGAAGGCTGCCCTGGTCTGGCGCACCGGATTGTCTGGTGTGCCACCGGACAGTGTCCGGTGCACCAGGGAGATCAACTCCGAACTTGCCACCTTCGGGTTTCTGGAAATGCCACTCCGCTATAATTCACCGGACTGTCCGGTGTAGCACCGGACTGTCCGGTGTGCCAAGCGGAGCAACGGCTAACAGTGTCAACGGTCGTCTGCAAAAGTGAACAATGCGTGAACAGTGCGCGGACAGCGCGCACAGAGTCAAAGCAGGCGCCAGAAGGCGCACCAGACAGTGAACAGTAACTTGTCCGGTGGCCCCACATGTCAGAGCTCCAACGATCGAACCCTAACGGTTGGGTGACGTGGCTGGCGCACCGGACAGTGTCCGGTGCCCCCATCGACAGCAGCCTTCACCAACGGCCATTTTGGTGGTTAGGGCTATAACTACCCCCCAACCACCACACTTCAAGGCATTCAAGTTTTCAGCCAACACATTCAATACAAGAGCTAGTGCATTCAATACAAGACACAAATAGATTGAATCAAAATCTCTCCAAGTCCCAATTCCACTCAAAGCAATTAGTGACTAGAAGAGAGAGTTTTGTCGTGTTCTTTTGAGCTCCTGCGCTTGGATTGCTTTTCTTCTTCCCCATTTCTTGTTCCCAAGACATTTGTAATCAAAGCAAGAGACACCAATTGTGTGGTGGTCCTTGTGGGGACTAAGTGTCCCAATTGATTGAGAAGAGAAGCTCACTCGGTCTAAGTGACCGTTTGAGAGAGGGAAAGGATTGAAAGAGACCCAGTCTTTGTGACCACCTCAACGGGGAGTAGGTTTGCAAGAACCGAACCTCGGTAAAACAAATCACCGTGTCACACTCTTTATTTGCTTGTGATTTTTCTTCGCCCTCTCTTCTGGACTCGATTTTATTTCTAACGCTAACCCCCGCTTGTAGTTGTGCTTAAAGTTTATAAATTTCAGATTTGCCTATTCACCCCCCTCTAGGCGACTTTCACCCTTCATTGCATCTATATCAACAACATCCGATCGTAGAAAGACTACCACATCATCAATATAATGAAATTCGGTGTTCTAAACTCTTGGAAGAAAGATGTTGTAGACCACATTCCTTCGAGGCTCGTTGTACCATAAGGTTGAGGGCATCCATGACCAGGATGAAAAGCATCGGTGATAATGAATCGCCTTGCCGAAGACCTCAAAGATACATATGTATTCACTAGGAGAACCATTAAGTAGAATTTGTGTGGATGAAGAAGACAAAAATACACATATAATGTTGCACTAAATCTGTCCAAACCCAAGCCTTTGAAGATGTGATATCCTGGCCCCAGTGGATGGTGATATCCTGCCCTAATGCTTAATAAAATTAATAGAGTACTCATACCAACAATGTGCATATTTTTTCGGAAGCCTATCTCGAAAGAGCCTCCAAATTAAGTGTTGGGGACTTGTTCTCAAATGCTATGAGTTAAGAACAAGGCAACACAAAATATTAAATGTTAATGTCCTTCATCCTTCGAAGCATTATTTCCCTTAGGATATAACGATCTTCGGACGAAGGTCATGAAGGACGTACCTTCATGATCACGATATATGTTAATGAAAGATAGAGCATATGAAACATGAAAGATAACATGAATAATCATATAACATAATTCACATGCCTTCATTATATAATCTCGAATAGATAAAAATAATATTTAATTACATTTGTACCTTCGGCTTGACAGAAGGCAAAAAATCCAAACGTGGCGTTCGAGCGAATACCAGATAGCGTGAACAGTACAGGGGTACTGTTCATCTATTTATAGGCACAGGACGCAGCCTGTGGGAAATTACATTCATGCCCTTTACAAATGATTACAATCAGAATTCAAGTTATCATGAGCCGATTGGTCATTTCATCTTTAAGTCGGTGCATCTGGAAGTGCGCTACGAAGCTCTCTAATTGATAGCTTCGGCTTTGTATCAATCTTCTGAAGGTGTTTCTTCTTATGGGACCTTCGGCGACGAAGCAAACCCCCAACAGTAGCCCCTTCACGGTGCTAGATCGTTTTTCGTAACGAGCTCGACCCGTGAAAAATTTTCTCAGGCTTTGGAATGCCGAAGGTCCGAAAAACACCTTCCCTGAGCTCGTTGTCGAGAAACGATTTAAATATTCTGAGTGAAAGGTGGTCCCGCCATACAACGGGTACGCGCGATCTGGTGATTCACCTTCTTGGGCACTATGGTCCACCATTCAGTGGGTGCGGGCAATTGTTCAGCAGGTGCGAGCAGCTTGACATTTCACCTTCCCACCTACAACACTATATAAACAAATGGGTAGGTGTGAAGTTACCACAGCATTTACTGCTACTGCACTGTTGTGCTACCGAAAAATTTGACCACAGCC
This sequence comes from Zea mays, assembly GCF_902167145.1. Taxonomy (NCBI): domain Eukaryota; kingdom Viridiplantae; phylum Streptophyta; class Magnoliopsida; order Poales; family Poaceae; genus Zea; species Zea mays. The sequence continues at coordinate 108,240,303 of NC_050105.1, read as the reverse complement.
GAAGCTTATTCACTGTACTCTCAATCGAAACATCGTTTTGTTTTAGCTTCGTCACAAGATGGAGCTTCGGCAAAGACAAAAAGTATTCAACTTCGCCAAAACGCAAGAAACTCAGCATCAAATGGCCAAGGTGCGCTCGACCGCTAGGATAACCCGTGACGGAGAGGAGACTGAAGCTACTGAGACTGCCCCAATCTCCAAAGTTATGAGGCGGTCGGGACTGGTTGTGACGGAAGGCGCTTCTGACGAAGGTGCACCTACTACTGAAGCCGAGCAGGCAGATATTGAAGAGGGCGATACTGGTGAAGAACAGATTGATTATAACACCGCTATGCCATCCAAGCCCAGCCATTTGGATTTTGGGAAGTCGATTGTGTCCGAAGCTGATATGCCCATGATGACAAAGCTAGGCAACTTCGAGGAAGCCGAGAAGAAGTTGATTCGCTTTGGCGGGGAAGAGACCATCCCAAAACCAGAAAATGATGAAGTGGTGGTTTTTAAGAGCTTCTTCAAAGCAGGGTTGAGATTTCCTTTGCACTGGATGATTGCAGATGTTTTGGAAAATTTTGAGATTTATCTTCATCAGCTGACTCCTAACGCTATCGTTAGGCTTAGCGTCTTTATCTGGGCTCTTCGAAGCCAAGGAGTGGAGCCGCTCGCCGAAGCCTTCTACCGTGTACACGAACTTCACTATCAGACGAAGGCTAGAGAAGATGGACTACACGAGAACTTCGGCTGCTATAATTTTGCTTACCGCAAAGACATGAAGACACCGGTGGTCAGCTACCGCACCAAGTGGCCAACCGGTTGGAAAACTGAATGGTTTTATGTTAAGATTGATGAAAAAAGGAGAAGCTAGTTCAGAGCCCGCTGAAGCTAACCTTCGGGTTGACTAGGCCTCAATGCAACATGACGCCAGGGGCATCATGCCCAGATGTTGTGGGCGAATTTAGAGTTGTGTCTGAACATATTGGTACTAGGGATTTAGTTCAGGAATACTTAGCTAACAGGGTATTCCCAATGTTAAAGGAATGGGGTATGTCGAAGCTCAAAGGAGAGAAGAAAAAGAATGAACTCGTTCGGCTGCCCTATTATTTTAAGTTCAAGAAACACTTCAAAGAACCCTGCCAAGAATGGTTGGATACAATTGAGGTTATGTGCAATGAGATCTTGGGCAATTATACGAAAAAAGAAGATCAATTGATGACTGCAGCCTTCGGCTCCCGACCGAAGCGAAGGTTGAATCGGGTAATGGATGCCCTGAATTTTGAATATCCTGACTATGAGCGATTGAACAAGGGCGCCGAAGGGCAAAAAAGAAAAAAATTGTTAGCGTTCTGGGCAGACAAGCTGCTAGAATGGTGAAAGAAGATGAAGAAATTCTGAAGAGGAGAAAATCGAGCCCTGAGCCGAAGGTAGTTGCTCCGAAGAAAAGGAAAGTTGTGGCTCCGAAGCAGAAAATGACTGATATAGAGGAAGAGACTCTTTCAACACCTTCTACTGCCGACGTGGAAGAAATCCTAAAGGTAATGACTGAATCCTTGCCTATCAAGCTAAGTCCACTGGGGCCACATCTAATGAAGCTTTTACAGAAGAAAAAGGAGCCCTCGGCAGCGAAGAAGTCTGCTGGGCCAAAAAAATGGAGGATTATTACTGTGACTGAAGCTATTGAAGAAACACCACTGCCGGCCTCGGCGTCAAAGACACCAGCTGTCGAGAGCGCTACAGCTACCGAAGCTGCAACTGCCGAAGCTACAACGGCCGAAGATACAAATCTAGAGAGCACATTTTCTGATATTGACAAAATGCTTCTGGATATGGCCGCGGAAGAAGCTGCTACAGCCGCCGAAGAGACCCTGGCCACAGTAATTGGAAAAGAGAAGGAGGCAGCCGAAGATACTTCAGAAGAAGAAAATTTCAACTTTCAAAACTTAATTGGACATGATTTGTCAAAGGCTAAAAAAGAAGAGCTGAGGGACTATGCCATATCTTGCGGGTACCAGCCAGGGGCGCTGCTCTTCGGCGGTATTGACAACGAAAGCTTAGGTTGCCTCCGAGACCAAACTGGAGCAAAGGTTATCAGTACTCTGTCGAAGAGTATTGGTTTCCTGAAGCTTGAGGCCGATATCAACCGCTACCGACGACAGCATATCGTCGGTAGTTTATTCTATTCTAATTTCAAGGTAAAACTTTTCTTCGGCTTTTCATTGTTTTAACAACGAAGGTGTTTTCTGACGAAGGCTGTTTTTGCACAGAGTATGCTATTAAGTAAGGCTTTAAGGATGCAACAAGACCTTGAAGATAAAAAACATGAGGTTATAATTGAAGGTTTAGAGAGCAAAATAAAAGATCATGCATCTGCTCTTGAAAAGAAAGATTTCGAACTTCAAACAATGGAGGGTTTACTGGCAGAAGCTGAAGCCAAAATTGCAAGATTGAATAGTGAACTCCTCTCAAAGTCAGAAAACTTCGAACAAGAAAAGCAGAAATTTGATACAAAGTTTGAGGCTGAAGTCGAAAAAATTTCAAATTTGCAGAAATCATTGAAAGAGCTTCAAGATAGATGTCTAGAGTTCGGCAACCGATGCGTGCATCGGCTAAAGCAAGTCTTCAACTCGGTTGGAGCTAGTTCTGAGAAATTCAATCCTTCGGTTGAAGACCTGCTAGGGACCTTCGAACATATTGAAGGCAAAGTTGATGCTCTTGACGAAGTTATAGCTGAACACGGCGATTTCTGTGCCCTGCTAGCTTCTCGGGGCACAACTGTTGCCTTCATGAAGTCTGGTTGCACGCATGGGAAGATTGTTAATAGACCAAACTTCAGCTTATCACCAGCAGATTTAATTGATATCCCCAGCCTGGCTCGAAGTATAGGAAACAGATTTATAACACAAATTTGGACGAAGGGTGGGCGAAGCTTAGCTGGTGACGAAGCTCGAAGTCACCTTAAGCCGGTAATAAAGTCATACCTGATACTTACCTTCTCCTTGAAACTTGAGTTTACCTTATAATGCTTTGATATGTACAGGATGACGAAGCCGAGGAGCATTGAGCCGAAGCTTAGTAGACGATGATGAAGCCGAAAACCTAGCTGTGAAAAAACTCTAGAAAAACTCTTGTATTATCATTTGCAAAGAATATTGTAATTTGTAAATCAGATACTATTCTGTAAATTTGTCTATACCTTGCAATATATTTTTACCTTTCTGTCAATGTATGAACTGCTTTGATGTGGACGAAACTTGTAGTTTTTGAACCGAAGGCGAAAAACACCTTCCCTTATTTTCGTACACAACGAAGCATAAATCTGCTTCTAAAGCTGTATTCTTATAGCTGAAGCAATTGTCTGTGTCTATATGATATGATGATGATGATCCTATGTATGACTAGATGAATGTTTATGAATGCAATGTATGATGTAATGTATCGTGCCAATGAATGCCCAAACACACACATACGAAGCTTCATCCATAACCTTCATTCCCTTAGGAATGACTGAAGTCTCTTTGCCGTTTATTTTTCGGCTGCACCACTTATTTTTCGGTGTAAGTTCTGCATCCCCTTAGGAACGTCTTTTGAACTTCTTCGCCTTCTATTTCGGCGATATTCGCGTTGACTTTTCGCGCTTTGCCTTATATTTCGGTGGTATTTGGCTCTGCATTCCCTTAGGAACGACTTTTGAGCAGAAAACTTACGTTGCGCTCCCTTAGGAACGACTTTTTGTAGCTTCGTCATGCTCTGTATCCCCTTAGGGACGACTTTCGAGCTTCTCCCTGTTTTTTCCTTTTCCCTGCACTCGATGGTGCATGCTCAGATTTTACATTTACATGTTTTGGGGGATTTTGCTCTTGTAGAGCTAAATAAGAAAGGAAAAAATTACAAACTATGGCCCCATTAAAAACCTTTCTCCCCCTTTGGAAAGGAAAAGGGTGCCATAGAAAAATGAAAAAGATTACATCAATTTATACATAATACCGTCAAAACTCATCTGCATTCCAAGATCTGGGAATGTCATTGGCATCCATATCCTTTAATCTGTAAGAACCGGGCCTTGACGAAGATATCACCAGAAAAGGTCCTTCCCACTTCAGTTGTAGTTTGCCCACTGTGTCCGGATTAGCCACTCTCCGAAGCACCAAATGCCCTGGCTTGATATTTTTTAGCCAGACTTTTCTGTTGCGCCATTTTATTGTTTTGGCTTGATATTTATTGATATTTTTAACAGCCTGAAGTCTCGTCCCTTCTATAGTGTCTTTTGCTACGTGATAATCAGCTTCGTCTTCTGTCGAAGCTATTATTCTTATTGACCCCATTTTAGCTTCTTCTGGAGTTATAGCTTCATCACCAAATAATAACTTGAATGGCGTAAAACCTGTTGATCTTGATACGGTTGTATTGTGGCTCCACACCACTTTAATCAACTCTTATGGCCACTTTCCTCTGGGCTGATTAAAGATTAGCTTCATTATTCCTGTCATTATAATACCATTTGCTCTTTCGACAAGTCCATTTGACTCTGGATGTCTAACTGACGCAAAATGAATCTTCGTGCCGATTTGATCACAGAATTGCTTGAAAGCTTCGGCATCAAACTGTGTTCCGTTGTCCACAGTTATAGCCTTCGGTACGCTGAAGCGACAAACAGTGTTTTGCTAGAAGAATTTCTGGACTGTGACCGAAGTTATTGTGTCCAAAGGCTTCGCTTCAATCCACTTGGAAAAATATTCTACAGCCACCACAACATATTTTAAATTGCCTTATGCTGGTGGAAGTGAACCTAACAAATCCAAGCCCCATCTTTGCAATGGCCAGGTTGGCTGTATTAATTGGGTTAACGACGAAGGTTGTTTCTGGTCTCTTGCACATTTTGACAATTTTCGCACTTTTGAACCAGGTCTATTGCATCAGAAACTGCCTTCGGCCAATAAAATCCTTGTCTGAAGACCTTCCCCAGCAAAGGTCTAGACCCAATGTGAGATCCACATAAACCTGCATGTATTTCCTTCATTAGCTCTATACCTTCGGTTCTGGATAAACACTTGAGAAGTGGAGAGCAAACTCCATGTTTGTGTAACTCCCCTTCTATTATCACATATGGTCTTGTTCTTGCCTCCATTCTCTTATTATAAGCTTCGTCATCTGAAAGACAATTACCTTGGAGGAAAGATATAATCTCAATCCTCCAATCTTCACTATGGACAGGGGATATTGTAAGTACTGCTCTTTCGAGGAGTTCAACCGAAGGTGCTCTAATTGTCTCAAAAAATACTTCCAAAGGTAGAGGAAGCCCCTGTGCCGCTGACTTGGCTAGCAGATCAGCATGCTAATTTTCCCCTTTTAGAATATTCTTAACATAAAATCCTTCGAAAGAAGCTTCAAGTCTTCGAACTGTGTCTAGATATTATACTCAAGCTTTAGATCTCTTGCCTTGCAACTCTTGTCAATATGACTAGAAATAACTTGAGAGTCAGTTTTAAGGACTGCCCTTCTTATTCCCATTGCCTTTAACTTTCGAAGCCCCAAAAGTAGAGCTTCTTATTCAGCAATATTATTTGTACAACTGAAGTCAAGCCTTGCCGCATAGCATGTTCTGACTTTGGAAGGTGCAACTAGGACAACAGCTGCACCTGCACCGAAGGTTCCCCAGGAACCGTCGCAAAACACTGTCCAAGCTTCGGCATCTTTATTTGCTTCTTCTTCCTGAGCCCCTGGCGTCCAGTCAGCGATGAAGTCTGCTAACACCTGGGACTAAATTGAGGATCTATGCACGTAGTCAATACTGAATTCATTAAGCTCTGCAGCCCACTTTCCAATCCTTCCAGTAGCTTCTCTGTTCCTCATAATATCCTTCAGAGGCTGTGATGAAGGAACAATTATGTGGTATGCTTGAAAATAATGTCGAAGCTTCCTGGAGGCCATTAAGACAGCATACAACATCTTCTCCAATTCTGTATGGTTTTTCTTTGATAAACTTAGAACTTTGGAGACAAAGTATACTGAGGCTTGCTTTTTAATTTGTCCTTCAAGCTTCTCCTGTACAAGCGCCGCACTCACTGCAGAATGCGAAGCTGCCACATACAATAGTAATGGAGCCCCTGGCGTAGGTGGAGTTAATGTTGTTAGATCAATCAGATATTGCTTCAGCTCTTCGAAGGCTTTCTGTTGAGCTGGGGCCCATTGAAAAACTTCGGCTGACTTTAGTATTTCAAAGAATGGCAAGTTTCTTTCTGTTGATCTAGATATAAATCTATTCAATGAAGCCAGTCTTCCTGCCAACCGTTGGGCCCCTTCTTTGTGCTTGGCGGCTCCATTCAAAGGATAGCTTCGATCTTGCTTGGGTTAGCTTCAATCCCCTTAGTTGAAACTAGACAGCCAAGGAACTTACCCTTCTTCACTCCAAAGACACATTTTTCAGTATTTAATTTCAGGCCAGCTTGCCTGAAATTAGCGAATGTTTCTTGCAGATCAGTGATATGATTTTCTTGCTTCGTGCTTTTTACTATGATATCATCAACGTAAGTTAGCACATTTCTGCCTATCTAAGAATGAAGGACCTTGACTGTCATTCTGCTGAAGCTTCCTCCGGCATTCTTGAGCCCCTCAGGCATCCGAAGATAACAATAGATGCCACTGGGAGTTATGAAGCTGGTCTTCGGCTCATCCTCCTTCTTCATCCATATTTGATAATATCCTGAGTAGCAATCCAGTAGACTCATAAGTTCTGAAGAAGCTGTTGCATCTATAAGAGAGTCTATCCTTGGTAATGGAAATTCGTCCTTCGGACAGGCCTTGTTAAGATCCGTGAAATCAATACACATTCTCCATTTGCCATTGGCCTTCTTCACCATAACAGTGTTGGCTAACCACTCTGGATATTTTACCTCTCTGATAACACCAGCACTGAGAAGTCTTTTTACTTCATTCTGAGCACCTTCGGCTTTATCATCAGACATTTTCCGAAGCCTTTGCTTTCTTGGCCTGAAGGATGGGTCGACATTGAGTGAATGTTCAATGACATATCTGTTGACACCACAGATATCATTGACCGACCAAGCAAAAACATCTTTGTTGTTGAATAAAAACCTTATCAAAGTTTTCTCCTGCTCTTCAGATAGCTGAGATCCCAGCAGTACCTTCTGCTCTGCTATGTCTTCACATAGTAGCATAGGTTTTGGCTGATCAGCCGAAGCAACCTTCTCTCTTCTGTACTTATACTGTTCACAAGCTTCGGCTCCATCTATATTGTGGATTGCTTTTGAGTCTGTCCAGTTTCCTTCAGCTTTTCTAGCAGCTTCCTGACTTCCGTGAACAGCAATGGGCCCTTGTTCCGAAGGTATCTTCATGCATAGATATGCTGGATGAAGTATTACTTTGAAAACATTGAGTGTCCCACGACCAATGATTGCATTGTAGGGATATTCCATATCAACGATGTCAAACACAACATGTTCAGTCCTTGTGTTGTGGATGAAGTCGAAGGTCACTGACATCATGATTTTGTCGAGTGCTGCAATTTGTCTTCCTTCGAAGCCACAAAGAGGGTGTTGTAGCATCATGAATCTTGTCTTCTGGCTCTTGCATCTGTCTGAAGGCCTTAGCAAATATGATATCTGCTGCACTTCCTATATCAACCAGAACATTGTGGACCAGAAATCCCTTGATGACACAAGATATGACCATAGCATCATTATGAGGGTAATCCTTGAGCTGAAGGTCCTCCTGGGAGAAGGTGATTGGGATATGAGACCATTTTGACTTGATGAAGGGTCCTTGCACCCCAACATGTTGTACCCTTCTCTAAGCCTCCTTCTTCTGCTTCTTGTTGGCCGGTTCTGAGCATGAATCGCCTATTATCGGGAGCACCAGCTTCGTAGCCGAAGCAACTTCAGCTTGATTGTTGAACGAAGCCATCAGCTCAACAGTGGAAGTGAGTTCACCAGAGGTGGGCGCCAATGTTGGGGACTTGTTCTCAAATGCTATGAGTTAAGAACAAGGCAACACAAAATATTAAATGTTAATGTCCTTCGTCCTTCGAAGCATTATTTGCCTTAGGATATAACGATCTTCGGATGAAGATCATGAAGGACGTACCTTCATGATCACAATATACGTTAATGAAAGATAGAGCATATGAAACATGAAAGATAACATGAATAATCATATAACATAATTCACATGCCTTCATTATATAATCTCGAATAGATAAAAATAATATTTAATTACATTTGTACCTTCGGCTTGACAGAAGGCAAAAAATCCAAACGTGGCGTTCGAGCGAATACTAGATAGCGTGAACAGTACAGGGGTACTGTTCATCTATTTATAGGCACATGATGCAACCTGTGGGAAATTACATTCATGCCCTTTACAAATGATTACAATCACAATACAAGTTATCATGGGCCGTTTGGTCATTTCATCTTTAAGTCGGTGCATCTGGAAGTGCGTTACGAAGCTCTATGATTGATAGCTTCGGCTTTGTGTAAATCTTCCGAAGGTGTTTCTTCTTATGGGACCTTCGGCGATGAAGCAAACCCCCAACATTAAGCATGCTTGGCTTGGAGCAATTTTGGATGGGTGACCGATCGAGAAATTTTCTCGGGTTTGCATGAGTGAGGACAAAGTGTGTACAAAAGATTAGTGTTGGTCTGTGGGGACAATATATGATCTTAGAGAGCTACCAAGAGTAAGTACCGTCGGTCCGGGAATGGACGGGGTGTTACAGAAGAACCTTTAAAAGAAAGGCCTAGGATACACTATCGAATGTCTTAGAAATGTCTAATTTGATCAAAATTCGAGGTTGTTTTTGCTGTTGCAATAGACATGCAGTCTACTGTACTAACATGAAATTATCCTTGATAAACCTTTTCTTGATGAAAGCAGTTTGATTTGGTGCAATCAACTATTGTAAACGACCAGCAATCTATTAGCCATAAGCTTAGAAACCAACTTGCACCATAAATGAGTATTATAATATTTAACCTATGTAACTACGATCTAATAGTCTCAATATCTTAATCTACTTTAAAATATACCAATATTGCTTAATATACATTAATCACAAGTTAATAGCACTACTAAGAAAATTTGTTTTGCACCATGTGAGTCTGGCTCGCTACAAACAGAAATGCATTCCATATCTAGTGAGCCAAGATAGTGGCTGCATTTTACACCTAGGGAGCCAGGTATAGACTCTCGTGCAGGTAACCAAACACACTGAAATTTCGTCTTTAGAGCATGGTTCTCATATATACAAGCAACTAAACATGCCTTTAGTAACCAGGTTGAGTGTATGCGGGTGTTCGAAGATTCTGTATCGAAGCATTACTTGTGCAAATTTAGCCATGTAGAAACGAGAATTTTCACAGTATGAGTAGAGCCTGATTAATCTTGCATCACATGGAACATGCCTTAATTCTAGCCAGACAACCAAATAACAGCTTAGGCTATCTCGAGCAACCTTACTCATTCTATCTCCTATTTTAAACTTTACTCTAAAAACAGTGCAAAAACACAAACATAGGCATGATCTGTCAATGGTGTACCCAGAAATCTTCAAGAGCATGGGCAAAAAATAATACTCATACTATAAACATATAGCTTTGTCTAGTTTCACTACACCAAACTGGTTCACTTCCTAGAGCCTAAGCCCTAGAAAGTTATCAGTAAACTCTCAGAAGTTAGCTAAATCATCGGAAGTCAAGTTCTCGGAAAAATTGGTCGGAAGTTAGCTTAACTTCCTAGAGCCCTCTAGGAAGTTAGTCCTAGAGCCAATTGCGCCTCTCGGAGGTTAGCAAGTTCACGCCATTTATGCACATAGCGTCGTTAGCCAACTAACTTCCTGGAGGCTTACTTAGCCTCTAGGAAGTTAGCCAGCTAACTTCCTACGGCTTACTGTAGCCTCTAGGAAGTTAACTTGACCAGCATTATAAATGTTGTTTTATTTCCATTTTACACCACATACCACAACAAAACAGATATATTAACAGCCAAAGCACACCACATTTTCACATAAAACATCTCACACACATAAGAGCAATGACATCCATAATCTCAGCAATTACATCACAAAATCATTTCACATCACAATTTCATCACGATAATATCTCATCCATAGTCATAAGACACAAAAGTCTCAAGTATCACAAAACGCATAAAATGGAAGCTCACTGCCACCGATCACCTTCAGGAATTGCGATGAATGATGGTCGCTATCTCCACTAGCGAAGAGGGCATCGACAAAGTCGAACCCGTGATCTCGTTGCTGCGTCGGCAAGGTGGCTGGAGGGATCTGATATACCTATACAAATGATGTTCACTGAGTTACCGTAATATAACAACAGGTAAATGCTGATGATTTTTGCATACCTGATATTTGGTAGGTGGAGGTGGAGGTGAAGACCAAGGAAAATGTACGGGAGGTGGAAGTGGGGGCTGCAAGGATCTGTATCCATTGGGCTTGTGCTAGTTGCTACAAAATTGCCGAATTCATTCACGTCAGTGTTTTAAATCAATACATAAGTTAAAGTGATAGCTATTGTCTTTTGAACTTACATTTATGAGTGCTTGCTATTGTTGAAACTGAGTAGCATAGTATTCTTGTTGCGCAGTATGTTGCCTCAAGTAATCCAGATGTTGCCTAAACTCTTCTCGTAGTCGCTCCACTTCTATGGATCTTGAGTGGAGCGATCGGAGCTATGAGCACCAGACCTCAACAAACCTCCACATTGTACCCTCACCTAGATCGAGTCAATGACGTTATCGAACATTGAGTACCTACAAACAAGTAACATCATGACGGATTCAGAATACATGTATTGTACTTAACCGATGAAACAAGATAAGATGTGTACAGTCTGCACCTTCCATGAGCTTTTTCCACCACTTGCATACATAGTCTGAGGATCAATAGGTGGGGTTCTCTAGTCGTAGTATGATCTGTGCTGACTATACATCGCCTCACCATATGTAGCCTCATACAAAAGAGCAATGCAATCTTATATACAAAATTCCATATAAACATAATCTACCAAACATTTCAAAACACTCACCAGACGATCTGTTGCTTTTCGGCGGTACAACACATCTGGATTTGTAGGATCTGGTCCTTTGTGCCCCCTGTTTGAACATAACTGACACTACACCAGTGCTAGCTTCCTGTACGTACATTTGACAAACACTATAACTAGAAATTACAGCAAGTCAACTACGATCAGCGAAAACAGATTGAATAGTACTTACCATTCGTTTTGCCAAATGAAGGTGATCATCACCTCCATACCTATGATACGACTCAGTTCCACGATTGGAACTATGTCACACAAACATTACCTTGAAATCAGTCGAAGCCCAATAACAGCATAAGGTATGCCAAGAAGCATCATTGGCAACTATCCATGGAATCGAATGCTGCATAAACACAATTCATTTACAAGTAACTGTAACATCTACAAGCAACACAAATTCTTCCAACATAAGCATAAACATCAATTACCTCAATAAATAATTGCTCAGTCATATGAGTCCATACTATGTCGCCTCACTCTTTGTGGGGGATAGATATCCCCTGGGTCCACTAAAGAAGTAAAAGGCCTCACGAAAAGCCCAAGGGCCCAATAATTCGTAAGGTCATTCTTTCGTGGGCCTAGGGAAGGACAACCAATAAAGAAGACGTGGGACTGATTAGTGCAAGCACAGGCGGCCCACAACGTCGAACGAATGAATCACAAACAGAGACCCGACTTTCCCGCGCTGAAGCCCCCATGCAACGGAGCCATGCGAGGATAAGTCGGCGGAGGTTACGTAAGGATAAACTCAAGAGGTTCACTATCTTTCAGCTACTTGTTGTTATCGTATCACATGTAATGCTCCACGGCCGAGTATATAAGGCCTAGGGGGCACCCCTTCAGATCGATCGACCCTGTTCTACTTAGCCACCCACAAAAACTCTCTGCGCCCTCTATCCAGAGAATCCTCTTGTAACCACGCTCATATACTCACCAGGACGTAGGGTGTTACGCACTTCTAAGCGGCCCGAACCTGCAAATCTTGTCCATTGTCCTTCGTGCGATCGGCACGAACCATTTTGCTACAGTCGTCGACACCGTCCTACTCCTAAAAACACCTTGAGGGGCAACCCCGGGTGTGCGGTCGGACCCAAAACACCGACAGCTGGCGCGCCAGGTAGGGGGTGTGTCGACGATCCAAGCTAGCTCAATGGCCGTCACCTTCCACAGCAAGATCACCATGCGTCCCGGATCCACATTCTGCTTCGGGACAATCTCATCCGTGGCGGACGGAGAAGGAATTCTACACCGCCTCGCGGATCTGCCGGAACAGAAGTCTCCTCCAACAAACTCCGAAAATGCTGGAAAGAAGCTACCTCCGGCTCTTCGGAACAAGATCGTCTCCGGGGAGGCTGGAGCTGGAAGCTCGCTGACCCGGAAGACTCCGCTGTCTGCTTCCCCGACGAAAGAATGGACACAGGTCATGAGAAGGAAGGAGGTCAGGGAGAGGCCAGTCGTTCTTTCTGTTCCTCCGACCTCAAAGGAGAACGGAAAGAAAGTCGCCGCGGCAACAATACCGTTCTACCCCGACGTCCTCTTCATCGGGAGAGTAGAGTCGCCCGCCGTCTCCGACGATGAACCGACCGCGCCCGGAGAAGAACCACCTCAGCGAGAATCCCGCCGACGAAGGAACCGACGCAGAAACATTCGACGACATCACGCAGCCGGAGAACGAGATCCGGAGCAACCTGTCTCGCGAGACGAGGTCTCAGAGATAGGAGAAACTCCGGAAGAACGCGTCTTCAGGGAACGAAGGAACTCCCGACGACGAGATCGCCGTCGGACTCAGGAGCAAGCTGAGCAAGATGCAAGGCAACGACGCGAGAATCCGCTCTTCGGGCGCAACCTGAACCCCGACTTCGCCCGAGCTATGAATACGCCGAGCGAAGTCGGAGGCGTTCTGGCCCGGATAGCTGACGGACTTCCTCGGACCCCCGACGCCGAGGGATACCGGTGCCTGTTCACTCAGGCAGCCAACCATCTTCTACCGCTCGCTCACCCGCCGAACGATCTGCGACACGCCATCAACAGTCGCCGAGACGCGCGGAGCTCTATCAATGCTTCGCGCGAACGGCGGCACGAGAACGAAATTCGCCGTCGGGAGGAGTATGATCGAGATCATGGCTTCCCGACTCAAAGCCAGGCCACTCGAACTGAGTCGGCAACAGCTTCAACTGGTGGGACCACCCAGGGACGGTCGAGGAACCACCACCGCCACTCCCCTCCCCGGGACAGACGACATCCTCGACGACAGGAGGACACGTGCGGAGTATCCGCCCTTACTCCGCGCCTTAGGGCCATCCAATGGCCTCCCAACTTCAAGGTATCCAATGTCGACAAATATGAACCTAAGCAGGATCCAGGGGGCTGGTTGGCCGTCTACACCACCGCTGCTCGGGCTGCCGGGGCATCCGAGGACGTCATGACTGCGTATCTGCCCATCGTCCTCGGGCAAGACGCGCTGCAGTGGCTACGACATCTACCCCGACACTGCATCGACGACTGGGGAGACTTCAGTCGACGTTTCACCGCCAACTTCCAGTCTCTCTCCGACAAGCCAGCGCAACCATGGGACCTCAAATCCATCAAGCGCCGGGGGGATGAGACTCTCAGGTCATACCTTAAAAGGTTCCAGACCATGAGAAACCGCATCCCCGAGGTCACGGAGGCGGCCGTAATCGAGGACTTCTACAGAGGATCTAACGACTCGGCTTTCGTCCGAGCCATACTGCAAAAGGCGCCGACTACCTCCGAGGAGCTGTTCCGGGAAGCCGACCTCTACATCACCGCTGACGAGCGGGCCCAGGACCTCATCGGAGGAGCAAAGCCCGCGCCAGCAGCACCACGACGCGACGCGAACCAGCCGCCCGACAAGCGCTGGGAGAAGAGGCCTCGCGAAGAAGTACACGCCGCCGGACCACCCGCCTCTCGCGCCCGAGGAGGACCTCGTGGAGGCGAACGCACGCTGGACGACATCCTCGACGCCCAGTGCCCGTACCACAAGGATATGCGCCACACTCTCCGCAACTGCCGGGATTTCAAGCACTCCGTCGGGCATGGCCGACCTTTCCAACCTCTACCACCTCCTCCGCCGAGGGGAGGACCAGATGAACCACGACAGCCCCATCGGCCGGAGGAGGGGGGAGGAGGAGCATTCCCGCGCGTTGACAGGGAGGTCAACGTCATCTTCGGTGGACATGGGTCGCAGGAGAACAAGAGACAACAAAAGCTCAACGATCGCCAGATACTGGTGGCGACCACCGGCCCTCCCGCCCCGTACCGGTGGTCGGAACACCCAATCACGTTCACTCGGGAGGATCAATGGCTCAACTTCGACCACCCGGGCAAATACCCGCTCCTCGTCGATCCGGTGATCCGAGAGAGCCGGGTGAAGAAGGTGCTAGTGGACGGGGGGAGCAGCATCAACGTCACCTTCCCCCGTACGCTCCAAGGCTTGGGAGTTCACCTCAAAGAGCTCCACGAGTCAGACACTCCTTTCTTCGGCATCGTGCCGACGGAAGGGGAATACCCGCTGGGCCACATCTACATGCCGGTCACCTTTGGGACTCCGGATAACTACAGAACCGAGTTCCTGAGGTTCGAGGTGGCGAACTTCGACTGCGGGTACAACGCCATCATCGGGAGGCCAGGGCTGGCCAAGTTCATGGCCATCCCACACTATACGTACATGATACTGAAGATGCCCGGACCACAAGGAATCATAACTGTGCGCGCCGACTTCCAAGGCGCCGCAGAATGTTTCCGAGTGGCCATCCAAGCAGCCCTCACCGCCAAGCCGTCAACGGTTCCTTCTACACCGGCAAACTCTAAGCCTGAAGAAGACCTCGCCGTGCCGGCAAACGAAGCTCAGGCCGCGACCTCTATGCGGCCGACTGAGGACACCAAGCGGATCAACCTGGGGTTCGCTGATGAGCGCAAGACGGCCATCATCAGCTCCAGTTTGAGTGACAAATAGGAAAGCGCGCTCGTCCAGTTCCTACAGGATAACCGAGACGTATTCGCATGGCAACCTGCGGATATGCCGGGAGTCCCGAGGGAACTGGCCGAGCACAAATTGAAAGTCTATCCTCAGGCGAGGCCGATCCGGCAAAAACTGCGTCGTTTCACGCCCGACAAGAGAGAGGCCATTCGTGCCGAGTTAGCTCGCTTGGTCACGGCCGGATTTATTAGAGAAGTATTACACCCCGAGTGGTTAGCCAACCCTGTTCTTGTACTCAAAAAGAATAAAGTGGATTGGCGCATGTGCGTCGACTATACTGATCTCAACAAACACTGTCCGAAGGATCCCTTCGGGCTCCCAAGGATAGATCAGGTGGTGGATTCCACCGCTGGATGTTCGATGCTGTCTTTCTTAGATTGCTATTCCGGGTATCATCAGATTAGTTTGGCAAAAGAGGACGAGGAAAAAACGGCGTTCATCACCCCGTTTGGTGCTTTCTGTTATACCTCCATGCCGTTCGGCCTCAAAAACGCTGGAGCGACTTATCAAAGGGCCATTCAAACATGCCTAGCCGATCACTGGGGCAAGCGTGTGGAGGCTTACGTTGATGACGTGGTGATCAAAACTGAGAATCCAGAAAACTTCATCGAAGATTTACAGCTGGTTTTCAACAGCCTGAGAAGATATAGATGGAAGCTCAATCCTGATAAATGCGTTTTCGGGGTACCAGCAGGAAAGTTGCTCGGATTTATCGTCAGCCACCGGGGAATTGAGGCTAATCCAGATAAGATTGAAGCTATCATGAAGATGGAAGCTCCTCGGTCACAAAAGAAGGTTCAGCGACTCACAGGATGTATGGCAGCTCTAAGCAGATTTATATCCAGACTGGGGGAGAAAGGCTTGCCGTTTTACAAGCTGCTTAAGAAGGTGGATAAGTTTCAATGGACTTCAGAAGCGCAAGAAGCTCTAGATGCACTTAAGAAATTCCTGACAACACCACCAGTATTGAAACTGCCCCGGCGAGCTACGCCGACTCAACCGGCTGAAGATCTGCTGTTGTATATCTCTTGCACAACTCACGTGGTAAGCACTGCGTTGGTAGTCGAGCGAGTGGAAGAAGGGCATTCCTACCCGGTACAACATCCTGTTTACTTCATCAGTGAAGTTCTAGGTCCCTCGAAGAAAAAATATCCTCAGGTTCAGAAGCTATTATATGCAGTACTTCTAACTGCCCGCAAGCTGCGTCACTACTTTGACGACCACAAAGTCATAGTAGTCACTGGTTTTCCAATAGGAGATATTCTTCACAACAAGGAAGCCATTGGCCGAATAGCCAAGTGGGCATGCGAGTTGGGATCCCATGATATCGAGTTCCGACCTCGCACAGCCGTCAAAACTCAAGCACTGGTTGATTTCGTATCAGAGTGGACAGAACAGCAAGTACCGGATAATCCAGAAACCGCAGAAGTATGGCGAATGTATTTTGATGGCTTGCTGAAACTGCAAGGAGCAGGAGCAGGAATTCTCTTCACTGCACCTGGAGGCGAGCACCTCAAGTATGCTCTCCAGCTGCTATTCCCGGCCTCTAACAACGCAGCCGAGTATGAAGCCTTGATACATGGATTAAACATCGCCATATCACTGGGCGTCAAGAGATTGATGGTATATGGAGACTCTCTGGTAGTCATTAGCCAGATAAACAAAGAATGGGATTGTTCAAGTGATTCAATGGGAAAATATTGCGCTGCCGTTCGAAAGCTGGAAGATAAGTTCGAGGGTCTGGAATTTCATCATGTGGAAAGGGATCGTAACACAGCAGCTGATACACTATCCAAGCTTGGATCCGGTCGAACTCAGGTCCCACCCGGAGTTTTCGTGCAGGAAATTACACGGCCGAGTATCTCAATAGACCAAACAGAAGAGTGCAACATCGTAGATCAACCCGAGTCAGACTCTGACGACTGGAGGAGGCCGATCATTAAGTACATAAAGAACGAAGAAGAGCCAGACGACAAGAACTCAGCAGAGCGCATTGCCAGACAGTCGGCTCACTACACACTCATTGGGGAGATATTATACAGAAGGGGTGCATCAGGGGTTCTCATGAAGTGTATTCTCCCATCCACTGGGAAGCAACTTCTGGAGGAAGTCCATGCAGGGCAATGTGGAGTACACGCAGCATCCAGAACATTAGTCGGGAAGGTTTTCAGGTCAGGATTCTATTGGCCGACGGCGAAGAATGATGCAGCCGAGTTAGTTCAGAGATGCGAAGCTTGCCAATACCTGTCGAAGCAACAGCACATACCGGCACAGCGGCTACAGACCATACCAATAACTTGGCCTTTCGCATGCTGGGGATTGGATATGATTGGACCTTTCAAGAAAGCTCAAGGAGGTTATACCCACGTATTGGTGGCAATTGACAAATTCACTAAATGGATAGAGTTCAAACCCATTGCTTCTTTAACCTCTGCTAAGGCCGTGGAATTCATACAGGATATAATATTCAGATTTGGGATACCAAACAGCATCATCACTGACTTAGGATCCAACTTCACCAGTTCAGAATTCTTTGACTTCTGCGAGCAAAAGAGCATTCAGATCAAATACGCATCTGTGGCGCATCCAAGAGCCAACGGGCAGGTTGAGCGAGCCAACGGAATGATATTGGAGGCACTCAGGAAAAGGGTCTTCGATAAAAATGAAAAATTCGCAGGAAAATGGATAAGAGAACTACCTTATGTCGTTTGGAGCCTGAGAACCCAACCTAGCCGAGCCCTGCATGGAAACACTCCTTTCTTCATGGTCTATGGATCGGAGGCAGTGATACCTGCTGACCTCAAGTTTGGGGCACCAAGATTGATCTTCGAAAGCATAGCGGAAGCTGAGGCCACCAGGCTGGAGGATATTGATATACTTGAGGAAGAACGACTGAATGCAGTAATCCAATCAGCACGGTACCAGCAGACTCTAAGGCGCTATCACGATAAGGCTGTGCGGCAAAGGTCCTTTTCAGTAGGAGACCTCGTCCTTCGCCGAATTCTAACGGGGGAGGGACGGCACAAGCTATCACCCTTATGGGAAGGACCCTTCATAGTAGCAGAGGTCACTCGGCCCGGATCGTATCGCCTCACCCAGACAGATGGTACAGAAGTCGGGAACTCTTGGAACATAGAGCACCTCAGAAAGTTTTACCCCTAGCTGTATTTCAAAACAGCCGGGGCGACCATGTACTCTGTAAAAGTGGAAATATGTCATCAATAAAGATAGATTTCAAAGATACTCGGTTCGTTTATGATTGACTTGCATTCTTACTTAACTCGGGGTGACCACTATGCCCTACAAACGGAGCAATCGACTTAAGTCGGCAACGACTTAAGGCGGTGCAACATGCTCACGCTTACTTAACTCGGGGTGACCACTATGCCCTACAAACGGAGCAATCGACTTAAGTCGGCAACGACTTAAGGCGGTGCAACATGCTCACGCTTACTTAACTCGGGGTGACCACTATGCCCTACAAACGGAGCAATCGACTTAAGTCGGCAACGACTTAAGGCGGTGCAACATGCTCACGCTTACTTAACTCGGGGTGACCACTATGCCCTACAAACAGAGCAATCGACTTAAGTCGGCAACGACTTAAGGCGGTGCAACATGCTCACGCTTACTTAACTCGGGGTGACCACTATGCCCTACAAACGGAGCAATCGACTTAAGTCGGCAACGACTTAAGGCGGTGCAACATGCTTACGCTTACTTTACCTAGGGCGATCACTAAACCCTACTAACGGAAGTTACCGGCTAAAAGTCATTGACGGCTTAAACCGGTATAGCATACTCGCGCTTATGCAGTTCAGGGGATGATTTCCATATCCCACAAACAAACTTCATAATCATCATGCAGCGTTACCACAAACTTGCAAACTAATAAATTCTGATACGACAAGAAAGAAATCATAACATTCGGATGATAAGCTGATGTCCTCTAAATGAATGCTTGCTCATACTAACCGCGTGCTCGCGGCACGCAAAGTGTTTCTCTATTTTCCAATATCTTTCTCAGGAACGACCGATGAAGAAGGGCGAATCGAAGAATCGGGGGCGGCACGCACATCAGCTTTTATATCTTCAGGAACTACCACTCCGGGTCTCCTCATCAAGATTCGCCCCGCTCGAATAGCCTTGTCCATGGCTTTATCGCGCTGGGCTTTGAGAGTAGCAGCAGTCTCTTCAGCGGTTTTAGCGGCCAGCTGAGCAGTTTCTAACTCCCGGGCAATGGTTTTCTTGGAAGCTCGGAGTTCCTTGATGGTGGCATCCTTTGCTGATAGCAACTGTGTAAGGCGGGCCACTTCGTCCGAAGATTCTTGCAGTTGACGGCGCTGATTGTCAAGCTCCTCCATCGTAAAACGGTGGCTCCTCTCCAAGATGGTCAGCGAGTTACTGGAATCTCGGTACAATCTGTCCAAGTTGTCGCGAGAAGCAGCAAGGATACGTTTTTCTTCCTACAAGCAAAAATCAAACTCATTCAGAATCCAAGAGCATGATAAGGCGAAGCACAGGTTCGTAAGCTACCTTCTCAGAGTCAAGCTGAGCATGAAGAGAAGAACTCAGAGCGTTGGCATCATCCAAAGCCGCAGAGACCTGACTCAACTCAATCTGACTTTGAGAATACTTCTCCTCGAAGTCAGCGCATCGTCGAGCCATTTCAGCTTGATCTTGAGAGTGTTTTTCTTCAAGAACTGTGATCTGCCGAGTCATCCCTATCAAGAGGTATTCAAACAAAATGAGGTCAGAAGGTAAAACAACCTACGGGCAAGAACAAAGAAGAAGAAGAAAGGACACTGACCAGCATTGGTGGCCTCCAACTCAGATACGCGACCCCGAAGCAACACCGGATTCCAACACTCAAGAGATGAAGCCACCTCCGGGATGGAAGCACCCTGCGATTTCAGCTGACTGGCCAATCCATTCACCAAAGCCTGACGAGAAGAACAGATGAGCATAATGACAGCAGTTCATGCAACATAAAAGATCAAACTAAAGCACAGCACCTGGAGGTTGGAAAAGAACGAAGGGATCCCCAAGTCAGGAGAAATCAGCTGATAATCAGGTGTCGGACCACCACCCGAAACAGCTTGCAGTAGACCAGCAGGAACGAGCTCAGTACACTCAGCAGAGCCTAACGCCAGACCAGCGGGGATGCTGCCCTCTAAAGCGACCCCCTGATCTGGAGTTTGAGCCACCACCATGCCGCCAGAGTGTGGAGGTGAACCCACGTGAACGTCCATAGAAGTGCAGGAAGGAGACC
The DNA here is from genome assembly GCF_902167145.1 of Zea mays. NCBI lineage: Eukaryota > Viridiplantae > Streptophyta > Magnoliopsida > Poales > Poaceae > Zea > Zea mays. The sequence goes on along the minus strand of NC_050105.1, from coordinate 108,219,965 downwards.
CTGCTCGGGCACCCTCGGGGGCTGGGTCAAGGTTGGCACTGCCCACTTGAGCCGGGTCACCCCCGGCAACACCCTCGGGGGCTGGGTAGTGGCCTGCGCTCCTCACCTGAGCTGAGTCCTCCCCGGCGACACCCTCGGGGGCTGGGCACATGTCAGCACTATTCAAAGGATCCAAGCTCTCTGCCGTGACCACCTCTAAGGTCGACGGGCCTTCAGCTACCTCCGCAGGATCAGGACGATCCAAGTCATCATTCCGGCCCTCGAGATCGTGCTCTAAGGTCGACGAGGCACGGGACGACCTCAACCCAGCATCTGGTACGGCCGCACAAGTTTCTGTTGCATCAACATCTGCAGGTTCCAACAACAAGTTCTCAGGGACCATATCCTCTAGAGCTTGATCAAAATTGGCCATGGACAGTTCTTGCAGACCAATAAGAGCAGACAAGGCAGGAGAAGGAACCCCACTACTACCGCCGCTAGCGACGAACTGCCGACTGTTTTTCCGAGTCAATGGAGTTTCATTCTCTTCCTCCTCATCTTCCACAGCAACAGCACAAACAGCACCCTCATTGGGGTCAGCAGCAGGCGGAGCACACCCATTGGGATCAATGTCAGCTAGGCCAGTTGCAGACATTTCTTCGATAGCAGGAGCTAAGGTGCTGGTATCCTCGTCAAAGCTGGACACTCGCCGGAGGCGTCTCCTTTTCTTCTTCTGCTCATCAGCAGAAGGCTCGGGCTGACTGGTTCGGCTAGGGCGCCTCGAGCGAGTACTGACAGGTTTCGAGACGTCCAAGGTCGCATCAACCTCTGGAAGGGGCACCACTGCCAATGTACCATCAGGAGCAGTATCAGATGAATCCTCAGCTAGCAGATCGAGCATGTCATTTATGTCTGCATCACTAGGGTTCAGGGGCACTTCAAAATAAATCTGCCGTTCATCATCAGGTATCTCCCCGAGCGAAGCAACTAAGGAACGGACCTCTTCAGCAGAAGGTCGCACTCTAGGACCCAAATTGCTATCTGTCACGGGTGGATTGGACACAAAAAGAGTGAAGGCTTGGGAAGAAGGTAGGTTCCAAGCCGAGTATGCCACTGGAACTCCAACGTTCGAAACTTTACCCCTGAGGATCATTTCAAGTCGGCTCACCAAATCCACAGAAGGAATTCTCCTATTAGTAACTCGGGTTGAGTCGGACAGCCCTCGGTAAAGATATGCCGGATAGGCCCTGTCTTTCAGCGGCTGAATGTTTTTGAACACAAAATCTGTGACCACGGCTTCGGCAGTCAGACCTCTCTCTTTCAGTAATCCAACTTCAGTAAGCAACACGCCCGCTTCGGCTACTTCTTGGTCCGTGGGAGATTCAGTCCAACTCGGAGTACGAACGTCTGCCTGTCTTCCCGAGCGGGAAGGGAGAGAATTTCCATAATTATCCATTATAAACCACTCCAGACGCCAACCTTTAATGCTGTCTTTAAGGGGTATCTCGAGATACTCGGTCTTCCGCCCCCGACGCATCTCTAAGCTGGCACCTCCGACCAATTGATGTTGCCCCCCGGCCATCCCAGGACGGCAGTGATACAGATACTTCCATAAGCCAAAATGCGGCAGCACGCCAAGATAAGCTTCGCAAAGGTGAACGAAAATAGAGATTTGGAGAATGGAGTTAGGGTTCAAGTGAGTCAGGTTGATGTGATAAAAATCAAGGATGCCACGGAAAAAAGGAGATATGGGAAGGCCGAGGCCGCGAAGAAGGAAAGGAGTGTAAACCACTGACTCGTGGGTATCTTCGGTTGGGACAGTAGTCCCATGGCAAGAACGCCAAGAACAGAGTTCCCGTGGAGGGAGAACCCCGATGGAGACAAAGCGGAGAAGCTCAACTTCAGAAATCACAGACATATGGTTACCTGCGAAGGGTAACTGACTGTTGGGATCGATGGCGGGGATCACTGCAGCAGACGAGTTCGCGGTCTTCCTCTTGGGCGCCATCTTGCTTCTCGCCGGCGAAACAGAGCAGGAGGCGAGTGGCAGAGAAGACTCAGATGCGGAAATGCAAGAACTAGGGCACGGAAAGCAAAGGCGGCTGAAAGCGCGACTCTTAAGGGATATTCTTGAGCCAGATACCTTTTCAAAAGTGCCCAGTCACCACCCGGCGGTCATCTCCGAAATCCCAGCATGCCACTTGGATATCTAACAGTTATTTCCAAGAAAGCCGATGAGCCACCTTATCACTCGGCCATTTTCCTCAAAGTAACTTGAGAAGCTGGCTATCACTCGGCGCTGCCTCTAAAACGCCGACCACGTGTTCAATCGCTCGGCATTACTTCTAAAATGCCGACGCCGACCTTCAATCACTCGACGCTGCCTCTAAAACGCTGACCACGTGTTCAATCGCTCGGCATTACTTCTAAAATGCCGACGCCGACTTTCAATCACACGGCGCTGCCTCTAAAACGCCGACCACGTGTTCAATCGCTCGGCATTACTTCTAAAATGCCGACGCCGACCTTCAATCACTCGGCGCTGCCTCTAAAACGCCGACCACGTGTTCAATCGCTCGGCATTACTTCTAAAATGCCGACGCCGACCTTCAAATCACTTGGCGCTGCCTCTAAAACGCCGACCACGTGTTCAAACGCTCAGCATTACTTCTAAAATGCTGACGCCGATATTCTATCACTCGGCGTTATTTCTAAAATGCCGGCCCTGTATTTTGTCGCTTGGCATTACCTCTAAAATGCCGATGCTGACCTTCTATCATTCGGCATTGCCTCTAAAACGTTGGTCTTGTGTTCGATTGCTCAGTGCTACTTCTAAAACGCTGATGTCAATCTTCGCATCGCTCGGCGCTGTTTCTACTATATCAAAAGAATCAGTTCAACATTCAGCAAAAGCAGTGGCAAGTCATCAAAGAAAGGGGATAAACGATATACTTCATTAAAGGGAAGCTGACGAGCTTACAAACCAACTCTTTATGAGTTGGTACTTCCCTAATTCTACTCTACATTACTACTACTACTAAACTACAATATACTACTCTACATTACCACTACTACTAAATTACACTAATTACTACTACGTTATTCTAGCTATACTAAACTATACTAATATCTAAGAAAACCAGTGGCGTCTAGCCACTGGCCCTGCCCCTGCCGCCGCCGCCGCCCTTGGTGCTGCCCTTGCTGCTGCCCTTGGTGCTGCCCCTGCTGTCGCCCTTGGTGCTGTCCCTGCCGCCGTCGCCGCCGCCCCTGCCACTGTCGTCGCCGTCGTCGTCGTCGTCGTCGTCGTCGTCTTCACCCTCGTCGCCGCCGTCCGAGTCCTCCTCATCCGAGGAGTACTCCGACTCATCCGAGCCTTCGAGCCCGGCGCGCTCGACAGCTCGGATGTACGTCCAGACCTCCGCGGCTATCCCCTGGGAGTCGTCCGAGTCATCAGACGACGCCGGGGGAGAGACGGGAGCCGGAGACCCCTCGGGCTCGGAGGAGAACTCCTCCTCCGAGTATTCCGAGTCACCAAACTCCTCCGATGGAGGAGTCGGTTCACGCTTGCGCTTGTTGTTCTTGCCCATGGTTGAAGCTTTGGGAGAGAAGAAAGGGAAGAGGCAGTAAGGAGCAGCGAAGAGATGTGAAGAAACCAGAGAAGCAAAGGGGTTATTTATAGAAGGGAAAGGCAACCGCTCACTTCTAACCGCGGTCACTGAACAGTCGCAAGGCATTCAATAAGCACTTCCACCCACCCGAAGACACGTCAGACGGTGGACGCCGTTTCATGCAACACTACACCCATTGGGACTCCAGTCAACAGCGCAAAGGATATGATTACACTAGCCGTCCCATCGCATTACTACTCAGAGGCAACCGGCTAAAACACTCAGCGTACCAAGCCGTCCCTTGCCCACACCCATTGGGAGGGGGACGCCCAGGAATTATCAGTATATTTTTCAAACGGTCACATCTGTGCAGAGCATGCAGTGAATACCTCAAGACAAAAATGAGATATCAGTAAGGATCAGAGGAAAGCCAAATATAACCAGCAAAGTACAAGATATGGCCGACAGAAGCGACGTGAAGACTAGACAGAGAACGTCCGTCAAACGTCCAATCAATCGCAGAAGCAAATAAATTGCACTACCTAGCAAGATATGGATGGATTGCAAACTCGGCTGCTAAAGACAAAATATACGCTGACCTTTGCAGCAAAATATTGATGACATAATGCTGACCTCAAAAGCATAATGCAAAATAGCTTCATGCCAGTTTCCACAAGCGGAAGGAAGACCTTCGAATGGATTATCTTTAAAAAATCCATTTGAAGGTCAGGGGCTACACCCATTGGGTGCACCTCCGGTGCACCCCATGGAGTATTATTCTAAACCGACATAGCGCCGACTTCTAAGGCGTAGAGCAAAATTGAAAAGACCAATCCTCAACCGAGATGCAGGAACGCGAATGGAGATAACCTTTGGAAGAAGACCTTCGAGTAGATTATCTTCTAAAATCTACTCAAAGGTCGGGGGCTACACCCATTGGGTGCACCTCCGGTGCACCCAATGAAGTCCAGAGTCTTACAATCCAAAATGCCGACCTCTAAGGCACAAGCACAAAACCAAACTTTGGTCGAACGAGTGATCAGAGCCAGAGAAGACAGCAGGAAGTCATTTTCTGGACCTTGGATCTTTGAGTTGATTACCTCTAAATTAACTCAAAGATCGGGGGCTTGTGGGGGATAGATATCCCCTGGGTCCACTAAAGAAGTAAAAGGCCTCACGAAAAGCCCAAGGGCCCAATAATTCATAAGGTCATTCTTTCGTGGGCCTAGGGAAGGACAACCAATAAAGAAGACGTGGGACTGATTAGTGCAAGCACAGGCGGCCCACAACGTCGAACGAATGAATCACAAACAGAGACCCGACTTTCCCGCGCTGAAGCCCCCATGCAACGGAGCCATGCGAGGATAAGTCGGCGGAGGTTACGTAAGGATAAACTCAAGAGGTTCACTATCTTTCAGCTACTTGTTGTTATCGTATCACATGTAATGCTCCACGGCCGAGTATATAAGGCCTAGGGGGCACCCCTTCAGATCGATCGACCCTGTTCTACTTAGCCACCCACAAAAACTCTCTGCGCCCTCTATCCAGAGAATCCTCTTGTAACCACGCTCATATACTCACCAGGACGTAGGGTGTTACGCACTTCTAAGCGGCCCGAACCTGCAAATCTTGTCCATTGTCCTTCGTGCGATCGGCACGAACCATTTTGCTACAGTCGTCGACACCGTCCTACTCCTAAAAACACCTTGAGGGGCAACCCCGGGTGTGCGGTCGGACCCAAAACACCGACACTCTTAATAGCTAGATGTTGCCCTTCACTGCTCAACATAGCATGATTAATCACCTGGATCCGAGCATAGTACAACATATCTGCAACAACATCTGCCACATTCTTATGGAACACGAAGTATGCATGCTCGGTATTAGTATCTCCTTTAGACAACTTATAATGTTTCTAAAAAAATAAACATGGTCAAGAATCCATAATGCGAATCAATCATCGAGATGACAACTTGACAAGAAGATAAATAAGTACCTAGAAATCTTATCAAACCGCACCTTGTGCATTCCCATGTTGCACGTTTATCTCAAGACCATATTGATCCCAGCTTGTGTGAGGGACCTCTTGACCATCCTCAATCACAATTCTAGACCCTCTCATACAACAGATATTGCCCAACACTTTCTTTACTTGCCTTTGACAACCTGTGCCGATGAAACTACTATCCACCCAAGCCCTAACTCTAGAACATGCTCCAACAAAGCTCTACGCCTGCTCGAGCTTGAACTAGTGCCTTGGAACACTAAGTCCTCCTTTCTCCCAAAAAATGGAGGCTCTCCACTCAAGTCACTTAGCGAACTGCTTGACCTTTTTAGAAATCGTGTTATTAAAACAAAATAAATTAGTAAATGAGCATAATGTAAATGGTTCATAAAGTAAATGAACATAATGTATTGAAACGGACAATAAATATATAATTACTTTTCATTCATATTCAAAATTAGGATCAAATTGTTTCCTTCAATTCAATGTTTTCTTATTTGACTTTTGTTTCCTTTTTTGGGACTTACTACATCTCCAGGATCTCCCACTAATGAACCTCAATATCTATATTAAAATTGATCGTAATTCCATCTTCTTGGTAAATTTATTCAACTTCCACCTCATTCACCCTTATTGTGTAACTATTCACAAGGATTAACTTTGTACATTACCCATGTGGCTTTCAGCTTTCTAGATGGATACAATATGTAGTACACCTGGTCAACTTGGTGAGCAAGAACAAATTTGCCATAGGCACTTTGTTTTTAGCTCATGTTTATTGGTTTTCTACAGTCCCTTGATTGGGATCAAACCAATCACATTTGAAAAACACCACCTTAAGATTTTTGCTCCTAGCAAAGTCGTACTCGAGTATGTCATTAATAACTCCATAATAATTCATCTCTCTTCCACGATCATCGACTTCCCTACATACAACTCTAGTATTTGTTGTCCCCTACAAATGGACGAGTAGATTCAAATTTGGTCAGATGAAAACGAAACCCATTAATGTCGTAACGACCGTAGCTTCTGACTTTTACGATCGTGTAAGACATCTGAAGCAAGTCCTCGTCTAAATTTGGAATTTTGTCACATTGCCAATCATATGGTGAAATTAGAATTCTGAAACATAATATATAAAGTAGAACAAGAGTGTTAAGTTATTTACATGAGCTTGGAACCAATTAATGAAATTGGGCTTCCCATGTCTTCCTCGAAGCGCGTTTTCATACTGTCTCGAGGACAATTTCTCATTGATTCGCGATTGGAATTCTCTGTTACAACAAGTAAACAAATGAGGTGCAGAACATGATTACTACATATATACACAAATGACAAATTAAATTACATATTACTTGAAATATGGAGTCATCTCATCCATATTTTCATACATATAGAGCAAAGCGTCCAACTTTTCTTCGCGCTCGGGATGATATTCCGTGGATGCTCCAATAGTCTTGCCCTCAATCTAAAAACTTTGGAGATTGCTGCGAGTCCCTACTTTGTTATCATGATACTTCAATGTAAGGGCATTGATATTGTGCTCGTCTACAAAATATACACTCGTGAAGGCTGGTACCTCTTTATATTTGAATTCTTCAGTTATGTACCCTTCAACTTTTCCTTGTTACCAACCATTGCACTAAGCTTCTTTAATTCCCTTTCAATATGATACATCCACCTATATTGCAAAGGACCACCAACCTTAGCTAAGGAAGGTGGACAAGTAGATGTTGCATTGGATTGAAGAAACCTAGGGGAAATATTTTTTCCAACTTGCACACAAGGACAAGAATTTATGTCTCCAACTTCTCCATCACCTCTTTCTTTATTTCTTTAGCACAAAGTTGTTTATAAAAGTAGTTTAACTCAGCTAATGCCTTCAAAATATTGACTTTAAAGTACCCATGAAACATTAAATGGAGGAGTCTTTCCATCATTATGTGATAATCATGGCTCTTCAATCCAGTTAATTTCTTTTTCTTCAAGTTCACAACTCTCCTAAACCCATCCACATAACCATCTAGGAATTTCAAATTTTGCAACCATTCCATTACTTCTTTCTTCTGTTTGGGTTTTAAACAAAATCGAGCATGTGGTTTTTTCCATTTTCGTCTAGTTCCTCGGTTGGTTGGTTACAAAGTTTTGCTAAGTCCTTTCTGGCCTTTATATTGTCTTTTGTTTTATCACCCAGATTCATGCACATATTTAGAATGCTTTCACCAACATTACGTTCCTGGCGCATGACGTCGATGTTATGCATCAGAATCAATGCATTAACATAAGGGAGTTCCCATAAACCACATTTATGGGTCTAGTCAGTGGCAGACGCAGACCGAGAATTCATGGGGGGCTAGAAAGACCACGTGACAAAATCAAGCGAGATCATAAAAAACAAGTATTGTATAGAATTCAAGTTTTATATCAATATATGATACAAGTTTAAAGAATAAAATTGTATGAACAAAAGAAGCAAACATATTGCTAAGTTTTTTATGACCGAATCAAAGTCGTGTACCTTATCAAATATCAATCTCTTAGAAGGGCAGAGATGCCAGTAAAGCGGTGGGGTCAAGCGTCGTCTCTAGCTCAGAGACAGGGCTTCCTATGTCACCAAGCTTATTGGTCGCGAAGACGGGTCACATCATTGCGACGAGCGAGACCTGGCTTTGTCGGGCGGGCCGATGTCGCGACAACGACGGGGCAGGGGTGGAGGCACCAGAAAGGGTCAGCGTCGGGTAGTGTTGCGTCAAGAAGAGGCAACGGTCAAACCGGGCATCGAGGCAAACATATTTAGGTGGCGTCGAAAAGATTAGAGTCGAAGTGATAGATGCGAGGACTGGTGTCGGAACCCTGAAATAGGGGTACCCCTTACTACAGTATGAAGGCACGGTGCCCGCGCGACTATCTCTAGTCACGTGGTGAACAGCACCCGACCCCACCACGTGGACGGCTCTGGGACCGCCACATGGCCAGGGAAGACAATATCCTCCAAGGTATCATCAGTGGGTTCGGACCCCCATGGGAAAGTGCCGGACCCCTGCATATACGGACCGGACCTCCATGCAGGGTCCAGGACCTCCACCGGTACAAACCGGACCCCTGGGACAGGTCCCGGACCCCTCTGTGTGGGGTCCGAGCCACTCACAGCAGGGTCCCGGGATTCTGAGACAAAGAATACCCAGGCCTTAATCAATGCCAGGCAGGGGTCCAGAGCTGACACGTGTTCGAACCATACCACGTACGCCTCTGCTCCCCGCTCAGGCGGAGCCCCGATGCTGCCACGTGGCCTACTGCCCGTGACGTAAGCCAGCGGGCGGAGCCTGACGTAAGGCCTCTGGGTCGCGTGGTCTCTGCATTTATTGCGGATAAGGCGCGCCGCCTGTCCATTCCACTGGCAGGTGATTTGCCGCCTCGGCATTTAATGAGCCCTGTCCACTCCACTGATAGGCGATGCGCCGCCTCAGCATTTAATGTGCCCTGTCCACTCCACTGACGGGCGGCGACCAGTCCATCCTGCAGGCGGCGTGCCTATCCATTCCGTTGGCAGGCAGTACGCCCGTGCTGCGGCGTACACTATGCTCATCATCACTCGCGCGTTACCGAGGAAGCAGCGCATGATATCAATACTATATGCACTACAGACATTATGGCGCCGAAAGATGGCCCAGCTGTTGCTGGCATGAGATACTTCTATAGTATATTCCCTCCGTTTGACCCCTGGGCCCACATGTCGGGGCTCATCACCCTTGTACATGTCCCCCTTGAGCTATAAAAGGGAGTACACACGATGTTACAAGGCAGACCCAACTTAGGCTCAGGGATACTGACACTTACTCAAACTCACAAGTTCATACAAGCTCTCAAGCTCAATACAGCACACAGTGGAGTAGGTTATTACGCTCCGGCGGCCTGAACCACTCTAAACCCTTGTGTGTTCTTGTGTTCTTCCCGATTCCATCTAACAGGCAAAACGCTTAGGCCCCTCCTCATCTTAGGATTTAGGGCGAGTGCGTTCCGCCACCCGGCCGGAGAATTTCCTCTCCGACATTTGGTGCGCCAGGTAGGGGGCTAGGCTTTAGGTTTTTGCTTGTTTCTCTGCTCGACACTATGGTTCACATCGTGGAGCACCATGATCTCATGCTCGAGGACTTCATGGTGGAAGAGGCGGAGGCCACCAACCTCCCTGCACCTGGTGCAGCCGCTGCTGTGCACTATGCGCGGCAGCACACTCCAACGCAAAAGTCCAGGGCATCTAGGGCTGCGCCTGGGGCGCTGTCTGTGGTCAGAGAATTGCTACGCCACCCTCCTAGCTCCACGGCCTCCCCATGGGCCATGAAGAAGTGGCGCGACGACGTCGACCGTCTACTCGGCATGGCACACTCTGGCTCAACCAGGCCCAGGCCTCGGTCATCCCGGCGCCAACATGAGGCATCAGCGTCAGTGCACTCGCCCTCGGTGAGGGTCGCACCGACTGAAGACCTGCGGGTGGAGCTCAACCGCCAGCGTGCGGGAGAGGACACTCCAGTCTCTCTGGAGAGGTCTAATGACCTGCGGGCAGAGCTCAACCACAGGCGTACGGGCGAGGATGCCCGCGTCTCTCTGGAGAGGGCGCGCGAGCGCCGACAAAACATCGAGGGTCACAACCTCGACTACGACTTCGCTGCGGTTGCACCATAGACCCCAACGGGCGCCCAGATCCAAGCGGGTGTCCCATTGGCCGGCGTGGGCTGCGCCGCACTAGCGGATCATCTTCGTGCGGCGACCTGGCCATCCAAGTTTTGGACAACACCTGCCAGAGAAGTACGATGGTACGTCAAATCTGTCAGAATTCTTGCAGGTTTACGTCACCGCCATTATGGCAACGGGTGGGGACACCGCCGTAATGGCAACATACTTCCATGTAGCCTTGTTTGGGCCAGCCTGGATTTGGCTCATGAACCTTACCCCAGGATCAATCTACTCCTGAGAAGAGCTCTGCGTGCGGTTCACAACGAACTTCGCCAGCGCTTATCAGCGGCATGGCGTGGAGGCACACCTCAATGCAGTGAGGCAGGAGCCAGGGGAAACTCTCCGGGCCTTCATCTCCCGCTTCACCAAGGTACGAGGGACTATACCCCATACCTCCGATGCTTCCATCATCACCGCTTTCCGCCAGGGGGTGCGTGATGAAAAGATGTTGGAGAAGTTAGCCACGCATGACGTGAAGACTGTCACCACACTCTTCGCTCTGGCCGACAAGTGCGCCAGGTCCGCCGAGGGCCGTGCATGGCACTCAGCACCACAGACCGGGATTACCCAGACGGGTGGCTCAGGTGTCGTCGCTCAGGACGGTAAAAAGAAGAAGAAGAAGAAGAACTGCGGCCACGAGAGGCCACCGTCTGCTACTCCGATCGTCGCACCCACGACTAGGGGCCGGGGTGAGCGCAACAAGCGCTCACAGCCACAGGGGGGTAACAGCGGCTCGTGCCCTGTGCACCCCAACAGTCACCACAGCGTCGCCGAATGCCATGAGATCATCAAGCTCGCGAAGCGCGTCAGCGAGCGGCGCGAGCAGTCTTCCAAAGACGGCTCCCCACCTCGCCGCTGGCCTGGCAAGGAGAGGGTCGACGACGGTAAGGTGGCCACAGGAGAACGGGACCTCGGATATCAATCACCCGAGGGGGACCTGAAGGATGTCTTCACTGGGGACTCTGACTCCGGTGACGACAACAACCGCCACAAGAAACTATACGTCATGTACGACGGGAGCTGGGAGCTCACCTCCCCGCAGGAACTTCAAGTCCCTGCGCCGCGAGGTCCTGTCGGCGACCCCAGTGGTCCCAAAGGCAGCCCCACACCAGTGGTGGCGGAGCACAACCATCTCCTTCGGGGCATCCGACTGCCCCATGAACATGGTGGGGCCAGCATACTGCCGCTCATCACCGCCCCTGTCATCGCCAATATGCGGCCGCACCAAGTTCTGATTGACGGAGGGGCCGGCCTCAACGTCATCAGTCATGCTGCATTCAAGCAGCTGCAGATCCCAGGGTCCCGGCTAGGACCCTCTCGCCCATTCTCCGGAGTGGGCCCACAACCGGTGTATCCCCTCGGGAGCATCGCACTCCCGGTAACATTCGGGACCGAGGAGAACTTCCGCACGGAGAACGTTCAGTTCGACATCGCGGAGGTTAACCTCCCCTTCAACGCCATCATCGGCAGGTCGGCCCTGTACCGGTTCATGGCCATTGCCCATTACGGGTATTTGGTCCTCAAGATGCCGTCTCCGGCCGGGGTCCTCACCGTGCGGGGCGACCGTGCCGCTACGCTTGCGGCTGTGGAAAAGCTGCACGCCCTAGCGGCAGAAGCTGCTCACCCGGACGACGGAGGGAGAAACCCCTCGACCTCCGGTACCAAGGCACCTACGAAGGTGCCGAAGGTGCGGCCATCCGGAGCCGACGACGTCCCCGTCAAGGCCATCCGGCTCTGCGCGGGTTCCCCCCAGACCACTCGCATTACGGGTGATTTGGAGGAGAAATAGGAACTCGCGCTCGTCGCGTTCCTCCAGGCAAATGCCGACATGTTCGCATGGGAGCCGTCGTAGATGCCTAGGATCCCCAGGGAGGTGATCGAGCACCACCTGAAGATCAACCCTGACGCCAGGCCGGTGAGTCAGAAGCCTCGCAAATAGTCCGTCGAGCGGCAGGACTTCATCCGAGAGGAGGTCCAGAAGCTGCTAGACGCTGGCTTCATTGAAGAGGTTCATCACCTAGTATGGCTGGCCAACCTAGTCATCGTCCCCAAGGTGAATGGGAAGCTTCGGATGTGCATCAACTACACCAGCCTTAACAAGGCTTGTCCCAAAGACCCGTATCCACTTCCGCAAATAGATCAAATCATGGATTCCACCTCCGGGTGCGACCTTTTGTCTTTCTTAGATGCTTATTCTGGTTTCCATCAAATCCAGATGTCTAGGGAAGATAGGAAGCATACCGCTTTTGTAACAGTGGATGGGCTTTACTGCTATGTCGTAATGCCTTACGGTCTGAAAAATGCCTTGCCAACATTTGTGCGGGCGATGAGTAAGACTTTTGGGGACCTGATCAGGGACAAGGTGGAAGTATACGTCGATGACATCGTAGTCAAGACCAAGAGAGGGTTGACCCTAGTGGAAGACTTGGCCCTGGTCTTCGACAGGCTGCGAGAAACCCGCACAAAGCTGAACCCGGACAAGTGCGTCTTTGGTGTCTCCGCAGGGAAGTTGCTGGGGTTCCTGGTTTCGTACCAGGGCATTGAGGCAAACTCGGAGAAAATCAAGGCGATTGAAGCAATGCGGCCTCCGACCCATATCGAGGACGTCCAGAAGCTTGCAGGGTCATTAGCCACCCTTAGTCGCTTCATTTCGAGGCTGGCTGAGAGGGCGCTGCCCTTCTTCAAGTTGTTGCAGAAGTCCGGTCCATTCTCTTGGACCAAAGAGGCAGAACAAGCCTTCAAAGAGTTGAAGCAACACCTGGTGTCCCTACCAATACTGGTAGCCTCGGGGCCTAGGGAGCCGCTGTATTTATACATCGCGGTTGCTGCCGAAGCGGTGAGCATGGTGCTGGTCGTCGAGAGGACGGCACAAGAAGACTAGGAACCTGAGGGCTCAGGACCGGCTACAGGGGTCCGGACTGTTCAAAAGCTGGTCTACTACACCAGCGAGGTCCTCCACGAGGCAAAGACCAGGTACCTTGAAACGCATAAGCTTCTCTATGCTGTGCTTGTTGCGTCCAGGAAGTTGTGCCACTATTTCCAGGCACATAGGGTCGTGGTGGTGACCTCCTTTTCGTTAAGGGCCATCCTCCACAACTCTAACGCCATGGGCAACATCGCCAAGTGGGCTGCGAAGCTCACTGAGTTCCAGCTGGACTTCCAGCCTCGCCATGCCATCAAGAGCCAGGTCCTGGCCAACTTCATCGTGGAGTGGACGCCTTCCCCGAGCGCTCCTAGGGGTCCGGACCCCGATTCAGGCCCCACACCTGCGGAGCCTAGGGGTCCAGTCTTCACCGAGCCCCACTGGATGCTCTTCTTCGACGGATCCGCTCGACAGCAAGTTGGCGGGGCGGGGGTAGTCCTCATCGACCCAAGCAGAGATCAAGTGAAGTACATGGTGCACCTTGAGTTCAAGGCCACCAACAACATGGCGGAGTATGAGGCACTAATCTTCGGCTTGTCGGCGGCCCTATCCCTAGGGATCCGCCAACTCCTGGTGAAGGGGGACTCCCAGCTAATCATCAAGCAAGTCAGCGGGGAGTGTAGCTGCAACGAGCCCAGGCTCGCAGCGTACCTACTTCACGTGAGGAAGCTGGAAAAGGACTTCACTGCCCTAGAACTACAACATGTTCCTCGGGCTGACAACTCGGCGGCAGATGACCTCTCTATGAGGGCATCAACTTGGGCACCCGTGCCTAAGGGTGTCTTCGAAAGATGGCTGCTGAGACCCACCGCTCAGCCGGCTGAACTGGGCGAAGGGGGCGAGACTAGCACCTCGAAGCTAGCGGTCCCGGTGGCGTCCCATCTATAGAACCCACCGAAGACTGTGTGTGCTATGGGAGATCCTGCCAATCCCTTAGCGCCAAAACCAATATCTCAGAGCGATCCCGATGCATGGATCTCCGAGATCCGGGACTACCTGAAGGAAAATATCCTTCCTGAAGACCATGTGTCCGCAGAGCGCATAGTGCGGTTGGCTAAACGCTACACGGTGGTGCAAGGGGATCTTTACCGCCGTGGCGCCAACGACATTCTCATGCGGTGCATTACCCAGGAGGAGGGTCGTGAGTTGCTCACGGAGATCCATGGAGGAGAGTGCGGAAGTCATTCATCATCCCGCACGCTGGTCGGTAAGGCCTTCCGGCATGGCTTTTACTGGCCAACCGCTCTCCAGGATGCAGCTGAGATGGTAAAGTCCTGCAAGGCGTGCCAGTTCCACGCAAAGCAGATAAACACACTGTAACACCCCTGGTGTTACTATAACTAAAACTTGAGCATGACATCATAAGCATTGGCATTGCATATGTGTGACACACCTAGAGTGCATTCACTAGGCAAAAATTTCAAACAAGTTGTATTGTTTTACTGTTTTTGCAAATGGAACCCTGGTTAATGGACTTAACCCTAAATAGTGGTTAAAGGGGTAAAACTTAACTCAAGTTAAGAAAACCTAAATACTTTAGGGTAAAAGTCATAAAATGACCCTAAGAATAAACTTAAATCACTTTTTGTACCCCTGGGATACCAGAAACCCTAATTGGAACCCTGGAAAACCCTAAGTCCAAACCCTAGGGGCTTATGTGCAAAAGTGATGAACCTTTGGACTAAAATGTAAAAACTACTATGTTTAAGCATCTAAAGCCAATTGGTTCACAAATATGTGAATTTACAAGCCAAACCCTGAGATTTGGACTTAAGTGCAAAATGGACCTCATTTGAGTTCTACACTAAGTCTGAAATTCAGTGTTAAAGGCTCCACTTTAGGGCTTTGTAACTTGCAAAGCATAGGGTCTTTGCCCTAGGTCACCACATCAAAATTGAAGCTCAACTATAGGAGAACAACTTTGCTTAAAGGTGTGAGCATTGTTGTTAAGGAAAAACTGAAGATAACCATGCCTGAAGTTAAGCTGTCAGGCTAATTCAGTCTAAATTTCAGAACTTCAGTGAAACCGAGCTAGCTTTGGACTTGGATTTAAACATGATCCAATGCAAGTTTGGGTATGATTCCCATAGCAACTTTGTAAATGGTATATTGCTCTACAAATTTGCTGCAGTGTGTGGATCACGTTGCCATAGAAAATCGGAAGAAAATCAAGCTCAAATTTGCTCTAACAGTCGACTGAATACCATTTCCCATGGTACAGTGCCCACCGGATCAGACCGCCAGCACAGACAGCTCGACGCCGGTGACCCCTCGCCGTGATTCACGCCACCGCTGTAGGATTCGCGTCGCCGATGACCCGATAAGACCGCCAGGTAAAAGTCACCCCCTGGGGATAACTCCGGTGACTCACCATGACTATCTTTCTGCTTTGTGGCTGTTGCCGAGAAGCTCACCGTCGACCGCCGCTTCCCGGCTGTGCGCCGCGTGTCCAAGCTTTTCCACCGCGTCGCCATGACTCCCTATACCCGTCCCATCGTCGACGGGGAGGTTGCCACGGCGGTGGACACGAATTCACCGCACAAGCTTCTTCTTCACCTCCGGCCGCCAGCTCGCCGTGGGCAAATTGAGAGCCACCGCTCTCGGGGTCTTTAAATTGAGGCCACCGTTAGCTCCGCAACCTCATCACGTACCCCATCGTCCAGTATCACCCCCAGTCCTGCCACCGTGAGCTCCAATTCCAAGTTCTCCCCAAATCGGGTTTGCGCCACCGCACGAACATCCTCACCACGGCCAGCCTAACTCAGGTTAGTCCAAGGCTCTCTGTTACTTGTTCTAGCATTCTTGGATCCTCCTTAAGCTCACCGGCCCACCCAATTGAATTATACCGCCACTAATCTTTGGGAACACGATCAACTGTCCGCCACCCATTCGGTTCACGCGGACAGAGCTTGGTAGCTCACCATTTGCGCAATTGAGTGAGGGGAAATGCTCGGGCAAGCCCCGATTTGGTGTCCACCGCTCGAGAGCGCCGGTCACTGCCCCAATCGGCCGGTACAGTGGCTCGCCGGAGCTTCTCCGTGCGCTGCCGTCGTCGGGGTCCTAGCCGTGCGAAGAGATAGAAACTGGAGGACCTTCTTGCAAAGTGTCAGTGTCCTTGTTAAACAGTAAGAGAACCCGTTCGCAGATAAACAGAAACGCGAGGGCCCCTGTGCAAAGTCGCCAGGGCGCGGGGCGCGCAGGCGCGCTTTCCCTCTGGACCTGGGCCGCTGGGCTGAATCCGGCCCGGTTCTATTAATTCTTTTCCTTTTTCTTTTTCAGCAGAGATTCAAAAATATGTAGAAAAATGTAGAAAAATGCTAAAATTGTGAAACTAATTTTCATAGGTTTGTTATTTTCCATAGTATTTAATAAAAATAAGTTTGTGATTTTTAGTGGAAGTAAGAAATTTTAGGGTATTTAAAGTAGTTAAAAGTCTTGGTTATAGATTTTTAGAAAATAATTGATAGGTCCTAAAATGCCCAAAATTTTTATATGAGTGTTATACAATATTTAGAAGCCTTGGGTAAAGTTTGAATTGATTTGGACCTTGTTTGATCACCAAACCCCAAAACACCCCCCTGCCCTATGAACTCCTTTACCGACTCCGGAAACCCTAAGTTCCCGGAACTCCGTGAAGGCAAGTTGTATTCAAGACATAAATAATAAGTTTATGTTATCTTTGCATCCTCATGAGCATCCCATGGCATCCATTCTTATACATATGTATGGTTATGATTAGAACGTGAGGAAGAAATCGAAGTTACCGAAGAGGAGACACCACCACCACCACCTTCGGAGTCTCAGGCCGGGAATCATTTCTACTTTGATATCTGTGGATCTGAGCCTGATTCACCTGTGAACGAAGGCAAGCCCCGGTGCATGCAACCCCTTTCCTTGTGTTTTAAATACTTTTTGCACACTTAAGTCTAGTGAAATGTGCATTAGGTTCATAGGAGTTACTTGAAACCCTTTGATGCATTGCTTTTCCTTGATATCCATACCTTTTATAGATACTTCGGTGAAGTATCAAAACATGATTTACAAAAATGCTTAGACTTGCTTAGATCTCGTGGATAGAAGTTGTCCTCAATTTAACCATGGAGAGGATGGCTTCTACCTGCAAGAATATTTTCATTTGGAGCAATAGTGGGATCTTACTGCAAAGCTCCCCGTGATGCTCTTTCATCCTAAGGAACAGACACATTCCTAAGGGTGAAAATACTTAAATTGAGACTTGGGGTAGGAACAGGTGATGTTCTACCCAGGTTGGTTAAGGATTAACGCGTATGTAGGCGTGCTGACCGAGGACCCTTTAACTGGTCACATGCCTCGTCATGGGTAAGCCTTGCCTCGGGCAGACTAAGGCCGGAATAAGATAACACGAAATGGGCGTGGAGCGGTGGCGAGAGTAGCGTGTACCCTCCGTGGCAAGAGGCTGGACGGTGGTGTATCTGTGCTCTCGGTTTGCGTGAACCTGATCCGGTCTTAAGAACCCCGGTGGCGGGTTGACATATGCAAGGGTTAAGTGCTACATATGTCGTGTGATTGGAGATCCTCAGCTGAGTATAATCGATTCGGATCGCCGTACCTTCGCGGTTATGAAGACTTGGTCACTTCCCTGCAACCTAGAGTCAGGATGTGAACACGATGGATAAAAATGATGTTATCTTGATGTGATGTGAAATTAGACTAGATGCAAATGGAGTCTATTAATACTTAACATGGCGTTAAAAGATTGAAAGTAAGGACTCACTTTAGTAAGCTACTTCTGCAAAAGTATAAGTTGATTTTTTCTAAAGCCTCTCCTTGACTCCTATTTATCCAGCATACCCTTGAGAGTCTTTTCCTTAGTCGGGTAAGACTTGCTGAGTATTCCATACTCAGGGTTTATCCCTTTGTTGTTTTTAGGTGAGGAAGCGACAAACTTTTGTTGCTTCTGCTCCAAGGTGGTACCAAATGAGGAAAAAGAAGACTAAAGTGCGGGAGGACTCGGTCCTCCACTTAGGATCTTTTGTTTATCAAACTTATCGGGAGGAGTTTATGCCTCCCCTGGCTTGTATAATATTACTACTCTGCACTCACTTTTAGTCTGGTCTGTAATAATATAACTCAAGCTTGCTTATGAAATAAATGTAAGATTATGTAATTCGCTTCCGCATTTCTTCATCTCCGATGTTCTGTAATGTCTACAAGATGGGTGAGACGTTCCTGGTAAGGAAAGGAAAGATACCGAGCTTGTCAAGTAGTTCAGGGGCACCTACAGGGTTGTCTGATGTCCGTTGGACAAGGACAACTGTAGGTGGGCCTAATTACTTGGGAGGTTCCGTCACACACATCAGCTCAGGCTCTACAGATGATTCCACCCTTCTGGCCATTCGCTGTATGGGGGTGGATATCCTGGGACCATTCCCCAGGGCTATCGGCGGGTACCAGTTCCTCTTCGTCGCCATCGACAAGTTCACAAAGTGGCCAGAGGCCACCCCTATGGTCAATATCACCTAGGGTGCTGCTGTCGCTTTCCTCAAGTCGATCGTCGGTAGATTTGGGGTCCCAAGCCGTATCATTACGGACAACGGGACCCAGTTTACAAGTCGGATCTTCCAGGAGTATTGCGAGGACATCGGCACCCAGCTCTGCTTTGCGTCCGTGGCTCATCTAAGGAGCAACGACGAAGTGGAGAGGGCAAACGCAGAGATCCTCAGGGGACTCAAGACACGCACCTACGACTGCTTGAAAAAGCATGGTGTAAATTGGGTCAGCGAGCTTCCGTCCGTGCTATGGGGGAACCGGACCACACCCAGCCGAGCCATCGGAGAGACCCTGTTCTTCCTGGTCTACGGGGCCGAAGCCTGCCTTCCCCCAGAAATCCTTATGGGCTCCCCATGGGTCCAGGCTTTCGATGAGTCTATGCAGGAACAGCTACGGCGTGAGGACGTGGACTTCATCGACGAGCGCAGATGGCAAGCAGCAATTCGAAATGCACGGTACAACCAAGCGCTCAGGCGTTACCACCAGCGGTTCGTGCATAGTAGGGAGCTCCGGGTTGGGGACCTCGTCCTAAGGCGAGTACTGAACCGAGAAAGGCTCCACAAACTCTCCCCCAGCTGGGAAGGACCCTTCAACGTGACGGAAATATGCCGACCCGGGTGTGTCCGCCTTGCTACAACTGAAGGAGAGCCTCTTCCCAATCCCTGAAACATATAGCATCTCCATAAGTTTTTCCTATAGAAAAAAGCCTGGGGATTCAGTTTTCTTCCTTTGTAACTAGCTTGTGCATATATGTACGCCAGCCCGGTGAGGTCCGCCCTCATAAACCCGGTCTGTTGGCCTACACTCATGAATATCAAGTTATAAAGAAAAGATTCACCCCCAGATTTGTTTTTGTGATGGTCTTATTTTGCTTCAATTTACGAGCATCATTTTTTATCTAACCCACCCATACAGTTCCCACCCTTGCTGGTATGATGACATCCGAATTGAGTAGCCAGGCTTACAGTTTAGGACCACTCTACGAAGGCATAGGGGTTCGGCAGCCTGGGGGGCCAGTTCTAGAGAACGGGTGCTTGTCTCCTAGGGTGGTCCGGAGCTGTGTAGCCGTTTAGCTTGGTTCCGTACCCTAAGCCAGCACGCTCCACCACTCTGTGCCAGGTGCCCTAGTATTTGGAACTATAGTCCTGTGGGTCTAGCAACCTAGGGTCCGGTTCTAGAGAACGGACACACGTCCCCTGGGGTGGTCTGGAGCTGTGTAGCCGCTTAGCCTGGTCCCGTACCCTAAGCCTACACACTCCACCACTCTGCGACGGGTGCCCTAGTATTTGGAGCTGTGCTCCAGGGGGTCTGGACACATGGATTGGCTTCCCGGTCTAAGTCCTGCAGGTCCTGTTGCGTGAATCAAAGGATAAAAGATACCAGTTAGTGGGCCCTATGGGTGCACTACTAAAGCTTCCTAGCCAAGGCTGTGTGCAGGTCCAGGTCCCAATTGAGACTACCTCCTGGGGACCAGGTCACCAATTCTTTCTTAAGTATACTGGCATCCAGCCTCAACATGTCGAGCCTACACCCCAGGGGGGCCAAGTACCAGGGAGAAGTTGGTAACGATGCACACAACAAAGACAAATAGCATACAGATAAGTTCTATCACTAATATACTTCCCAAAAAGCATCTTACAAAACTAGAAAATATTACAAGCCGCACCCCAGCGGAACCCTTGCCCTATTTCTGCAGATCTAGCTACTAATCGTCGATGCTGTTGGTCGCATTTTGATGCTGTGAGACCGACGGGGATGACGCCGTCGATGCCGGAGGGGTCGAAGGCGGCGATGCGACTGGACACCGTAGCGAGACCGGCACTACATTGGGGATGAGCGCGTGTGGCCGAGGTAGGGCAGGGTCAGATCGATCCGTTGTTCGCTGCCGATCTGGGTGTCGTGGTCGATCTCCGACAAGTGGGCGCAGTGGGCGGCGACGCGCAAGGGCGTGCAGGAGCGGTGCGGGCAGGGAGGCGTGCATGGAGTTGTTTGGTTAGGCGGGTGAGTATGCACGCCTGATGACGTCATGTAAAGTTTAGCGATTTTCGAGAGTAAAGTGCTCCGTCGTTGAAAGTTAGTTGCGACGACTAATAAGAGGTGGTCGTCGGAAGTTAGCTGCGGTGGCTAACTTCCGAGAGGGCGAGCGGCCGAGCGTTTTAAGTTGGTCAATTTTCGACAGACAAAAAAACCCCTTAGAAATAAACTTATTTTCTAGAGTGGGTTTCTAGCCATTAGAAATGACTTCACTTCCTACGGTTCTATCGAACCCCGTAGAAAATTAGTAGGCCTTAAGAAGTTTCCAATTTTAGTGTAGTGTTTTTATTTATGTTTAATTATATTTTATTGCTTGGTGCGTGTTTGTAGGTTCATTAGTATTAATTGAGGAGCCTGAGCAAGAGGTAGGGCTTGGATCCACCTTTTCCATCTGTACATAACTTAGAGTATCTTTAGCAGATTATGCATATGATTATACAAAATACTGTTTTTACAGTAATATTTAAAATAGAAGATGTGATTAGAGACGAGGAGTCGAGGACGGAGGAGGCATGAAATCTTTCATCTCAAACTCAAATGTGGGGCTCGGTCATCCTGTTGTTCCGCATACGGACACGGCATCCGAGGTCAGATCCCATCGTCTGGAGTCTGGACTCTGGACGCATCCTTTCCCCCCACCCCCGACTCGAGTCTAGTTCCGTTCGAAAAAATTCAAATCCCCCTCCCCCCCTGCCAACGTCTCGTTCTCCCCAAGCGGCCTCCGCAGCCAGCCATTGAGCCATGTCCCTCTTGTCGCGGCACGCGCGTCACCCCACTACGCCGCCGCCCGCCTCTTTCTCCGGCGGCGTTGAGACCCCACCTCGTCGCCGCGTCCCCAAAGAGAACGTTGACCCCTCCTCCCCGGCGCGCAACCACCACTCTGCCCTCGACCACGGCGCCTCCCCCTTCCGCTCCCCGTCCTCCGCGGCCAAGCCGCTCTCCGCCCGCAACCGCTTGCCACCGCGTCCGCCGTCCTCTAATCCACTAAAGAGGAAGCTCGAAGTCTCCCCTGCAGCGGCCGCGGTGGGCTCCGCGCACGATGCCGCACCCGGGCTCGACTCCGGCGTCCAGGTACGATTTAAGGTATTCCGTGTTGGGACTATGGATCTGGCCTGACGGCTGTTGGCTCTGTCGGTTTTCCTCTTCTGGTCGCAGGTGGTGGTGAGGATACGGCCGTCGTGCTGGGTCGATGAAGAGGAGGCAGGCGAGGATGGGAGGGGACCGGAGGCCTGCGTGCGCAAGACGGCGGCCAACTCGGTTGCGATCCAGGGGCAGGACTTCACGTTTGATGCTGTCGCTGACTCGGTCTCCACGCAGGTGAGGCTGGGTGAAACTTTCTTGCGGTTTTGGGGTAGTTTCTCTTGGGGATTCTATGTACACGGTCTGGATTAGCTGAACTTTGGAGTTATTTCTGTGAGCAGTGTATATGGTACTTGTATAGTGTTATTTCATAAGAACTGGGCCGATTTATGCATCTGTGGATTCAAAGAGTGTTCCAGCAGAAGGAGTTGCGGGCTGTTTCGCCCTTCAGAAAAATCAAGGATGAATCTAGAACTTGGGCACTAGCAGGGGTGAAGATGGCTGAGATCTTGCCTCCCTTGGTTAATCTTTCGGCTATTTTTGCTGTAATTAAAATTTGATTTTGCTTTGTCCCAAGGTATTGTTCCTTTCTTATCTATCGATAGAAATGAGCATGAGTTTGTCCAAAAGAAATATATGTGATTTGGCAAAGGCCAGGGTGGATGTCTTGTTTTAGTGTAAGTAGCTAATGTTAGTTGTCATTTGTCAATGCACTGAATGCTTTAACCTTAATGGCGGTTATGCTTAGGAGTTAGTTTTGATCTGAATATGCGAAAGGGCCTCTAGCCTAGCGGTTAAGGACTTTCGAGTAGCATCTCCAAGTCCTGGGTTCGATTCCTATCGGGAGCGAATTTTCAGTCTTGGTTAAAAAAATCCCCTCGCTGTGCCCAATCCGCTCTCAGGTTACGATGTCCTATGCGCCACCCTCCGGTTGGGCCGTTGCAGAGTGGACAGTTGACGCCGGCCCGTTAGTGCCGGCCCGTTAGTGATGGGGGCCAGGGTTCAGGGATTTTCTCGGCCGGACCATTGTTTCGGTATCTTCTTATATGCAATATCGGGAGGGCGGTCTTTCCCTCCTAGGCCGAGTTTTTAGTTTTGATCTGAATATAGTGTTTTGTGCTCTTAAAGGATTTTGTTTGGGGAGACCATAAGCGCTGTTTGTTTCTTTGGCTAGCTATTCTAACCTATTGTTTAAGTGTGCAATCTTTGTTTGGTTTTGTGATGGGTTTGGTTTTTTGTGTTTAACTTTTATGTAATTATAGGAGGATATCTTCACCCTTGTTGGGCTGCCACTTGTTGAAAATTGCTTATCAGGTTTCAACAGCTCCATATTTGCCTATGGACAGGTGATTTATCTTCAGTTTAACATCTATGTCATGTAATGGTTGTACATGAAATAAATTGACTAATAGTCCCTGTTCTTGTTTTGTCACTTCACAAGACTGGCAGTGGGAAAACCTACACTATGTGGGGGCCTCTATCTGCATTGTCAGAAGATTCATTGAGCAGCGAGAGGGGCTTAACACCTCGTGTATTTGAGCAGTTGTTCTCCCGCATTAACGAAGTAATGTGATAGTTTTTTGTTTCTTTCTAAAACTTCTTTTAAGTATATTTCTGAGTTAGATCTGAAACATGCCCCATTTACAGGAACAAGTTAAACATGCTGACAAAGAGCTTACTTACAATTGTATCTGCTCGTTTCTCGAGGCAATTTCTCTTCTTAGTACCTAGAAAATATTGTATTTGTTCTTGTTTGACGCATGAAATGTGATTCAATATTATTATAATGTGCAGATCTACAATGAACAGATAACTGATTTGCTAGATCCCTCGCAGAAGAATCTTCAGGTGAAAAAGTTTGAAAAAGCCTCTGTTTAGTGGTATAGGGCGAAATATTTTTCTCAGTTCGCTGATATATATTCTATTCCTTTGCAGGTTAGAGAGGATGTCAGAACTGCCTGTGTTTATGTTGAATCATTGACAAAGGAGTTGGTTTTCACCTTGAAGGATGTAACTCAGTTGTTGGTTAAGGTGCGTCTCCAAATATTGACATCTAATGTATCCTATCTCATTGTGATGACATTGAACCTAATTTTTGACATTTGTCTATGACACACTCGGATACAAATTTTAATTATGCATATGACAATGTTCTTACGGCGGTAAGGCGAGCAAACAAATGGGATCACCGCCTTAGCGCCTAGGCGGCGTCTAGGCGACGCCTAGGCAGGCAAGGCACCAAGTATTCTCCGAGCACCTGGACGCCTAGGCGACACCTTAAGAACACTGACATATGATGATTTTGTCACAAAATAGTTGTACCATCATGGAAGATTTTTATGGCACCTCTTGATGTACACAAACTACGTAACACTTGGTTCTGCATAATTTCATCACAACTTGAGTACTTGACATGCTGCTTCACTAGAGATTGATATATTTCTGTATGCTCTACGAATACATCCTATTTTTCTTAACTTCGTATTGAATAGATTTATTACAATTAATGCAGGGCCTGGCAAACCGGAGGACTGGGGCAACGAGCGCAAATGCTGATAGCTCACGCTCGCATTGTGTTTTTACGTGTGTCATTAAGATGGATTCTAAGGTATCCATTGAATTTTGGCCCAGTAATATTAGATTAATCATTTATTACTTGTCAATTAGCAAAAAGTAATTGTAATCCATGCATTTTCTTGACCTTCTGATAATGGTTCCCGTCTTTCTACGAGCTGATTATTCTTTTGACTTTGGGTCATTGGTTTACATGAGGGTGATGTATAGTTCTAGTTTGTTCCATTCTTACAAAAGCAGATGCCAAACTGGGGTGCTTGTGTGGACTGAACGATTTTTTATGTTTGATTGCATATACCAACCAGATGTACACTTGGGATAGTTAATCTGCTGGATTTTTTTTCCGATTGATTGACCATATGTACCTTGCCAAAAACCTGATTTCTTTAGGCTTTAGCTATTATACATTCTGTCCTCTTATTTATGGAGTGCAATAATTTTCTTTAAAACGTTTCTGAAATGTATGCTAAATTGCTAACAGAATTAATGTACGAAATCCTTGCAATATCTTTGGCTTCAATGCAAAGGAGAGTTATCATGACTTCATGATGCACAGCCTTTTTATTACTCCTTGGTCGATGCTGTTTGTGCTGTGCAATATGCAGCTAAAATTTTTGTATGTGTTCATGTGCTGACAGAAATAACATTTATATTAAAGAAAGCTTTGCTTATCAGAGTCGGTTATCTAAACTGTAGTCTCTTTCCTTTGCAGTTTTCTCCTGACTTGCATGACAGTTTTCGTTTTTCCTGTTTTGGTTGGTTGAATGCTGCAAGGCAGAAATTGGATTTCTTTCATTATCTCAATGGAATAATGAATGCATCAAATAGTTGTTTACCCATCTTACTCTTGTTCTATAGAATCCAGAGGATGGCTCAAGCATCACAAGATCAAGTAGGATAAACTTGGTAGACCTTGCTGGATCAGAGCGACAAAAACTAACACATGCAGCTGGGGATCGACTGAAAGAAGCTGGAAACATAAACCGTTCACTTTCACAGCTCGGGTAAAGTTCTGTTTGTACTTTCAATGAAAAGTAAAAAAAGTTCAAGGATTTAAGCAAGGTGTTTTGCTAATTCTCTAGACACCATCTGATATTTAAACTCAGTCGAATTCTACTTTACTAATGATGGGTGTGGTTTACTGCACTATTTGATGTCCTGAAATGAGGGATACATAGTACTTAAGTTATTAAATGATTTCATAAGTTGGCAAACATGAGTCGGTATCACGCCTATCAACAGTTCTGTTGTGGTTTACTGCACTACTTGATGTCCTTAAATGAGAGATACATAGCACTGGAGTTATTAAATGATTTCATAAGTTGGTAAACATGAGTTGGTATCATGCCTATCATCAATTCTGTTCCACATATCATGGTTACCACATTTGATAGAGAAATGGTCATGGTTAGGAATTCCTTTAAAATATGTTTATTGCTAGTTGCGATTTCTACAATTGTACTTGTACAGTCAGTCTCACTGTTGTTTTTGGTACGAAACATATATTATTGTAGATCTGATATTTGTATTTTAGTTGTGAATATATTATTTCCATTTAGTTTGTTTGCTACATATTTTGTTGGTTCCAAAATGTAGGTCATTTTAGTTTTATCATAAGACAAACTTCTCAAACTTTGACATGTTTATAGAAAAATATAATTAACATCTATGATGCCAAATGAATGCACCATCAAGATATTCATGGTTGATTTAGTGAAATAAATTTGATGTCGTAGTCCTGCCTCTTTTTATAGAGTTGGTAAAAGTTAAAGAAGTTTAACTTAGAACAAATTAAAATGACCTACATTTTGGAATGGATGGAGCACTATTCTCTATGTATATTGCATACTATTTTAGCTCCTGACACATAAATTAAGATGTACCAGTTGACCAATTTAAGATTAAATAACACATCTGAAGTGTTGGGACAATAAAAGGCAAAATATGATGTTGCAACCAAGTGAAGGCTATTTGTAAGAATTAACACAAATACATTTACACTGTGTCCAATAGACATGCCTATGTATGGGAGACATGATAAATAAAGTAAGTGGTTTAGGAAGAAAGGCGGATTTGTGGGCCGACAGCTCGACCATCATTTTCTTTTCTGTTTAGGTGTAATGTCACAGCCATTGAATATGGTTGTGAAACGAGGGTTCTTATATAACTATATGTTCTTTTTCACTGCAGAAACTTGATTAATATACTTGCAGAAATATCGCAGTCTGGAAAACAAAGGCACCATGTTCCATATCGTGATTCCAAGCTTACATTTCTATTACAAGAATCCCTTGGAGGCAATGCCAAACTGGCAATGATTTGTGCTGTTTCACCGTCCCAAAGGTACTATCTAAGTTGACCAGCAGGCAGCAATTCATTCATTCTGTGGCCAGTCAATGTTGGTTTCCTGATTCCTCACTGCACATTCTTTGTTGTCATACAGCTGTAAGAGTGAAACGTTAAGCACACTTAGGTTTGCTCAACGTGCGAAAGCTATAAAAAACAATGCCGTAGTTAATGAAGAGAAAATTGAAGATGTAAATGCGTTGCGTGAGCAAATCAGGCAATTGAAGGTATGATTGTGTACCATCTGACAGCCAAGTTTCTCTATATTATTGTTGTTTTGATTCGAACCTCATCGGCCCTGTTGCAAAGGCGGTCTAGGCTTACCCAGCTTGCCTTGGGAAACAGTGATGCCTTGTCACCTAGGGGTCTAGGCGGGCCCAGCACTCCTGGATGTCTATCGCTTTTGAAACCATGCTCATCAGTAATGTGTTATTTTCTATATCCTACAATGCAGGATGAACTTCACCGAATGAAATCTAATGGAGGCATAGAAGGGAACAGCGGCAGCTTTGCCACTGGATGGAACCCTAGGCGCAGTTTGCATCTGTTGAAAATGAGTTTGGGTCATCCTACAACATTCCAATGTATAAAAGAAGATAGTGACGAGGAAATGGAAATTGATGAGAATGATGTTGAGAAGCCCTACAATCATGAAAATATGGCAATGTCTTCTATTAATGTTAAAGAATCCAAACGTTTCCAAGCTTCAATGAATGTAAGTGCTGGAACTTCACAGGTTGAAGATCTTGACAGGGATAAGATTTTGATATCCATAAAAAGGTCCTGCTGTAGTGCTAATAAATTTAATACTGGTACTGATGTTGGAGATGGAAAATGCAAATTAAACATTGCCGCCAGTATACAGAGGGGACTTCAAGTCATTGAAAGTCACCAAAATAATAGTGCATGGAAGAGAGCATCGGTTGGATTAAATGCTAGAATCATGGATATTCAACCTTGCAAGGTTGATGTTGCAATTCAGACTGATCCTGAAGAATACGAAACTAGAGATAACCCTCTAGCTCTGGTTCCTAGTTGTCTGCTTGAAGCTTCTGCAAATGAGAGTAGGGATCCCAGTACTTGCAGGGACCTACAACTAGTACCAGTTGATGTGACAGTACCATCTGATGACCAAAAGCAGCGACATTTTCTGAAAGTAAGTAAACCAAAAGAAGCTTGGCGCATGAATTTGTGCATCAGTTAAGTTGGATGTAAAACACTCATGCATATCTTCTTTCTATATAGGCTGTGGAGAAGGTCTTGGCTGGAGCTATCAGGCGAGAGATGGCTCGTGATGAACAGTGTGCAAAGCAAGCTGCAGAAATTCAACAACTGAATCGTCTGGTTTGTGTTGTCTCTTTATAAGTAAGAAAAGAGATTATATGTTCCTCTGTTTAATTCATTCTGTTTTTCAGGTGCAACAGTACAAGCATGAACGCGAATGTAATGCTGTAATTGCACAAACACTTGAAGGAAAAATTGCTAGGCTTGAGAGCCTCATGGATGGAACTTTACCAGCTGAAGAATTCATGAATGAAGAGTTTTTATCACTTATGAATGAGCATAAGGTCGCATGAATTTTCCCCTGCCATGTAGATAACTTACTGTATTTTCTTTTTGAAGACTGCGTTTACTTATCAGCTATTCTGTTAAACTAAAAATGCAGATCCTCCAAAAGAAATATGAAAACCATCCTGATGTTTTGCATGCTGAAATTGAGGTAAAGAGACTCCAGGAGGAATTGGACATGTTCAGGAACTCTGTGGACGAGAAAGAAGTTCTACAGGAGGAGATACAAGATCTGAAAAATCAGTTGCATTATATGCTTTCATCATCGTCATCAATCCGTAGGCTCTGGCCTCCAGTGCCGTTGTCTCAGGGAAGTAATTCTGAACGTGGAACAAAAGATATAGATGGAGATACTAATTTTGTGGACACTCCCAATTGGACTGAGGCTGAGAGTAAATGGATTACACTCACTGAAGAGCTTAGAGTTGAACTTGAAGCAACAAAATCCCTTGTTGGAAAGTTGCAGTCAGAACTGGATTCTGAGAAGAAATGTTCAGAAGAACTAAAGGAGGCACTACAAACAGCTATCCAAGGAGCTGCAAGACACCTGGAACAATATGCTGATCTTCAAGAGAATCATTTTCGTTTGCTTGCTCTGCATAGGAGGATGCGCGAGGGTGTTGAGGATGTGAAGATGAGGGCAGAAAAAGCTGGTATCAAAGGTGCTGAGTTGCGGTTAATTAACTCCCTTGCAGCTGAAATCTCAGTTATAAAAGCTCAAAATGAAGGCCTTCAGGGCCAGCTAAGGGATACTGCTGAAGCTGTTCAGGCAGCTGGTGAATTGCTTAATCGGTTGAAGGATGCAGAGGAAGCAGAAACACTAGCCAAGGTATGGCTTTCCGACATTGCTCAGACCTTACATTTAGGGGGTGTTTGGTTTCTAGGAACTAATTTTTAGTCCCTCTATTTTATTCTATTTTAGTTAGAGATGTTCCTAAAACATCCGAATTGTATCACAAATCTAATATTTTAGCATAGATATACATAGAATTTAAAGTTAATTTTTGGCAAGGTTATTAAGAATATTATGAAGTATTTAAATAAATTTTTGTATAATTTTTTATGTACATTATTTTCTCCCTACAACAAAAAAGGTGAAAAAACATCCGAATCCGTATTCGGATAGACATTCGAATTTTATATGAATTATTTAAAAAATATAGAATGAATTTAATGTTTATTTTTTGTGAAGATTAATAGTCTCAATGCTAAAAACAAGAATATAAATTTACATAGCAAATTCTATATGTTAGTTGTTCACAATCGAAGAAAGAAGACCAAAAAAATGACATCCGAATAAATATCCGGATCCATCTCTAATTTTAGTCCATTACTAAACACAGAAACTAAACATATTTAACAATTTAGGGACTAAAATGGAATTAAATGGAGGGACTAAAAATTAGTCCATAAAAACCAAACACCGTTTGGCAATTTAGAGACTAAAATGAAGAGACTAATCTTAGTCCCTCAAACCAAACGACGTCTTAGACAGACAACAGAGTTTATGAATTTGGGCGATACAAAACTTTAGGATGGAAATATTTATGTTGAATGATCTTATAATGGTTCCTTGTATTTTGTTACATGTAGGTCCTGTTTGTAAGTAACATAGTTTTTAAGAAACCAGTTTTTATTTTTTAGTTAGGAGGGACTAGCTTCTTGGTTTTTAAGAAACTGAGAATCTAATTTCTATAAACTGAGGCATAAACCGGTATGTTTGAAACCACCTCAATTTCCATAAACCAGTTTCTTAAAAACGGGTGCTTCCAAACAGGCCTTTAGTACTATGACACCAAGGTATGGCTTTCTGACATTGCTCAGACCTTACATTTATACAGACAAAACTAGCTTACATTTAGACAGACAACAGAATTTATGAATTTGGGTGATTACAAAACTTTAGGATGGAAATGCTTTTATAGTGATTCCTTGTATTTTGTTACATTTAATAATATGATATAGATTTTCTGGTTATAACAGGCTTTTGCACTCCTTTGTTGCAGAAGCAAGCTTTAGTGGCAGAGCAAGAGACGGAGAAAGCTTATCAGGAGATTGATAACTTGAAAAAGAACTACGACCAGGAAATCCTCGCTCTAAAGCAGCGTCTCGCTGAGCCCTCTCCGTGCAAGGACGATATGGTACAGCCACAAGAACCGAACAATCTTGAGCCTCCTATGTATGACACAGCTGGTAGCCACAGTAGGCAGAATTGGAAGGAGTTCAATACCTTGCAACAAGGAGGATCATTTGAGGTCTCCAAGAGCACAGACCTCAACTCGTGGTTTTACGGATACGACAAATGTAACATTTGATGCTGGAGTGTTTAATTCGTTCAGTCCTAGTTTGTACCATTGAAATAGTGATAATATAATGTTGTACACCGGGTAAGCAGAGGGAAAGGATACTATTGAATGCTGGCGGCTCCTCATGGTCTTATGAGGTGTATACCGATTCTTCAGATCCTTGGCGAAGTTGTATTCTGTCTTGTAAATCTAGATGAACCTTTTTTTTCTTACAACGAAGTGGTGGCACCAATATTCTGTTACTGCACGGTTATGTTGGTTGTATCAGGTATGGTTGGTCATGGTTTAGATTCTCTCCAGATTGTCATGCACGAAGCAGCTACTCCATTGCATTGCAAGTATAGGTCGGTAATTCAACGCCCCTGTAGCTGTTTCCTGGTGCAGTGTTGGAATTGTTTCCTTGTAGCAAATGATGAAATAATTTGTCGAATCTTCGGATACCAATATCCGTCTTTCACCTTGTAAGGGCCAAAATTATTACAGAAACAGCAGCACATCAGTCTGCGACAGAGGGAGGGACAAACCTCTGATCCAAACAATAAAAATAACAAAAGGATACATAAAAAAGGTTACACCGCAATTCTATTTGTAAACCTTCATCTGTTAAGAGCAAAAATATCTATTGCCACTGTCTATAATCTTCGACAAACGACCTTTATTTTGTTTTCCTCCTCTTCACTCTTTGACAAGTGGCATGTAAAGAAGTTAGCATTGATGTTTTTTCAAAAACTAAATCATTCCTACTTATCCAGATAGTCCAGCATATACCCAAAACAACTGTAATAATAAGGTTTTTTTTGAAGTTTTTGAGTCCACTCCCAAAAGACGATTTTCGATTACATGACGGGTTGACCGTGGTGATCTCAGTCCAAAACACCGGTACATGAGCCGCTACATCTGACTGAAAAAAGGCACTAGAAAAATAAATGATGAATCGTGTCATTATTATCACAAGACACACTTTTTATTTCGTCTTGCTAAGTTATCTTTGGTAAGTACCACTCCTTTGAGTAAGTACCACTTGAATTTTTTTATCTTTAATGGCAATTTTAATTTCCAAAGAACTTTGTGACTGAAAACATAACCTTTATTAATCACTGTCCTATACATCAATTGAACATTAAATTGTCCAGATGAAGTTAGGTTCCAACTAAAGTAATCCTTTTTAGTATGCAACCGAACATGCACTAGACACCACACAAGGTTATGCCATAAAATAGGTTGTGACGCACTAAAGCGCTACGAAATGATACAATAAGCAGAACGGATCTGAAGACATTGTCAACCATATCGCTTTTCTACCGAACAATTTGATATAAGCATGTGTACTGAACCATGAGGGATTGATTACCTAATCATTTATCTTTCCAAAACCTAATTTGTTCACCATTTTAAGGAAACTGACATTGACTAGCAATCCTCATTAATCAACTTTGAAGAGCAACTTGCTTAGCAAACACTTATTTTGCATGTCAATATTTTGAATTCCTAAACCCCCAAGATCTTTTGGTTAGCAAAGTATGCCCCATTTAGCAAGCCGATATTTTCTATATGATCTACTTGTCAAAAGAACCTAGATTGAAAATAATCTATTCTATCTAGAACTCTCCTAGGAACTTCAAAAAAGGACAACATAAACATAGCAAAGCTTGTAAGGACAGAATTGATTAAGCACCCACCGACATAAGTTTTTCTTTCTAGCTACTCAACTTCTTCTTAAACTTATCTTCAACGATTATCCAATCGCTATTTTTAAGCTTCTTAAAGTACATAGGGATCCCAAGATGTCTGAAAGGATATTCCCTTTTTTTGCATCCAAACAGATTAATATAATGAGAATCAACATCTCTGGCTTGGCCAAAACAGAATAACTCACTTTTATGATAGTTAATCCTTAAACCCGAAACTTGTTCAAAAGCAAGCAAGAGAAGCTTTATATTTTGAAAAATAGATAGACCACCATTAACTAATTAGGGGATAAGACCATCAACTTGTAAAATATATTTTCTACCTTAGCCAAATCATGGTCCATAAAAATTAAAGTGTCATCAGCATATTGTAAAATAGATAGACCGCCTGTTGGTTATTTGTTCTCAAATGTTGTGAATCAAGAACAAGGCAACACGATTGTTAAAGATTAAAGACCTTTGTCCTCCAAAGCATTATCTCCTCTCGGATATAATGATCTTCAGACGAAGGTCATAAACATGCCTTCATGATTCATAAGAATTAAAGTACATAAAGACAACGAATGTAATTTATTGGCTCATACACATATGTATTTCATAATATGCACATGTGCATTAACAGAATTTATATTACACTGTTACCTTCGGCTTGTTCAAAGGTGTTGATGCGAGAGCGATTACAATTCAGCATGAACAGTACGGGGGTACTGTTCACCTATTTATAGGCACGAGACGCAGCCCGGGTAAAAGTACATTTATGACCTTAACACTTATCTATGATCGCAACATAAATCACTAGGGACTAGTTAGTCTTTTCCTCTTCGGCTTGGCTCCATGTTTGAGCTTCGACATTGTTTTAAGCCGAAGCTATCGTCTTTCGGTGGTAGCTTCGATATTCGCCATCGTAGCTTCCGGACAGTATCTTCGTCTCAAGGATCTTCGACAGAGAGAGAGTCCTCAAAATTACTTTGCCAATGATGCCTTTGTCTTGAGGACTTTCGGTGGACAATAAGACCCCCAACAGTACCCCCTTCGCGGTGCTAGATCGTTTTATCATAACGAGCTCGATCCACGAAAAGTACAAAGGCTTTGGAATGTCGAAGGTCAGAAAAACACCTTCCCTGAGCTTGTTATTAAAAAACGAATATAAAATTCACAGCGCTTGTCGGTCCACCGATCAGTCAGTACGCGCATCTTAGTGGTTCACCTTCTTCTCCTGCAGGGCTATATAAACAGACAAGTCGGTGAGAAGTTACCACATCATTCATTGCTATTGCACCATTGTGCTACTGAAAATTTTCACTGAAACCGAAGCTTGCTGCTTTATACTTTGGACAAACGTTTCACTGCTCAAGTGTAACTTCGTTTGCTAGAGTCTGAAAACCGAAATGGCCAGAGTAAGGTCGACTGCTAGGGTGACACACGAGGAGGATGAGACTGAAACCACTGAGACAGTTCCTATCTCAGAAGTGATGAGGCGTTCTAGGTTGGTTGTACAGGAAGAAACTATTGCCAAAGATGTTGCTGACGCCGAAGCTGAACAGACCGCTGTCGAAGCTGAAAGTGATAATGAAAGTGAGGATGATGACAATATCCTATGTCCGAATAAGCCCAGCCACATCGAGTTTGGAAAATCCAAAGTAAAGGCAGATGATTTAGTTTTGATGAAAAAACTAGGATATTTTGGGGAGAATGATGATGAACTAGTTCGTTTCGCTGGAGAAGAGACGATTCCCGAGCCAAAAGAGGATGAAGTTGTAGTCTTCTAGAGCTTCTTTAGGGCAGGACTTTGGTTCCCCCTTTATGAGATGATTGGTGAAGTTTTGAAATTTTTTGAAATCTACCTACACCAGCTGACCCTCAATGCTATTGTTAGGCTCAGCGTATATATTTGGGCTCTTTGAAGCCAAGGAAAGAGTGCCAATGCCAAAGGGTTCTGTCGGGTGCACGAGCTTCATTATCAGACGAAGGCAAGAGCTGATGGTCTGCATAAGAACTTCGGGTGCTACAACTTTGCATACCGAAAGGACACTAAGGCCCCCGTGATTGGCTACCGCCCCAAATGGCCGACTGGGTGGACAAACGAGTGGTTTTATGTGAAGGCCGATGAGAAGAAAAGGGAGAAGCTCATGAGTATGGTAATGAGTCCCTTGAGACTGAACTTCGGCATGACTCGACCCTTGTGCAATATGCAGTTGGGGTCCCCGTGCCAACTGGATGAGGTGGAGTTTAGAGTTGTGGCTGAGCACATTAGCACCGGGGATTTGGTGCAAGAATACTTGGCAAACATCACATTTCCAACCTCTAGTGGTTGGAGAATGCCGAAGAAAAGGGAGGAAGGAAAGAAGTATGAACTTGTTTGACTTCCTTATAAGTTTAAATTCTAGAAGAGATTCAGCAAGCCGTACACTGAATGGCTGTAGTTGATAGAAACAATGTGCAATGAAATTCTCGGGAATTATACGAAGAAAGAAGATCAACTAATGACAGTTGCTTTCGGCACCCGTCAAAAAACGAAGGTTGAATCGTGTGATGGACGCTCTGAATTTTGAGTACCCAGATTACGAGAGGCTTGACGAAGGGGCCAGAGGAGCTAAAAGAAAAGAGTTGTTAACATTCTGAATAGACAGGCCATCCGGCCAGTCAAGGAAGATCAGAAGGCTATCAAGACACAGAAAATTGTAGCAGAGCCGAAGGATTCGGCTCCCAAGAAATGAAAGCTCGTTAGGATACCTCCTATAGAGGTGAAGGTACAAGATGTGCCAGATAATGCTGTAGGCGCTGCTTCACGTTCTTCTGTCGATGTTTCAGAGATTCTGAAGGTAATGACTGAACCCATCCCATTCGCAATGCTAAGTCCTCTAAGGTTAGATCTGACTAGCCTCTTGCAGTCAAAGAAAACCGCTTCGACTACCAAGGGAATGCCGGGGGGTCGAAGAAAAGGCGAATGATGAATGTGATGCAAGCTATTGAACATAGGGATGGCAATGGGTACCCGAAACCCGAAACCCGATGGGTACAAACCCTATTAGGGCACAGGTATGGCGGATTTTGATACCCATGAGTATTTTATTGGGTCATTTGTTATGCCCATCGGGTACGGTGGGCGTGGGTATGTTCTCTGTTGCCCCATACCCGCTACCCGATAAGGAACCCGCTAATATATGACACGTGGGTCCGGATTTATATGTCTCATATAAAATGAATGCTATGTTTTGTCCACAGTTTTGTAGAATCAATGCTATGTTTTGTGTGATTTGAAGGCATGATATTGCCATTTAATGTTGAATATTGTTGAACCTGTGATAAAATTATGTTGGGTTCGATACATTTGTTATACTGGTACTTATTTTTGCGATTCAAATGATCATGTTTATTGTAATGTTAATGGGTATGAGTACTCGATGGGTACCCGCTACCCATGGTGGGTATGGGTATGGCGTAATTTTGTACCCATGATGGGTAGTGGGTATGGGTATGAGTCAATTTTTTTCTAGTGGGTATGGGTATGGCTTCGTGTGCCCACTGGGTACCTTACCCACTGCCATCCCTAATTGAACAGACCTCGCCCCCAGCTTCGGTAGAAAAGACTATTGTGCCTGCTGATGCTGAAGATACTGTCAGAGTCGAAATTAATGAAGCTATGCCTGAAACTGATAATCTCGCTACCATAATGTCAGAAATTGATAGACTCATATCTGATGTGGTTCCTGAGAAAGGCATAGCCGAAGCGGCTACTGATAAAGGAAAGGGAATTGAAGAGACCTCTTCGGAAGATAAGAATTTTGACCTTCGGCACCTCGGTGGCCAACAACTTTCCGAAGAGGATATATCAGAATTGAAGGAGTTTGCCGTATCCTGCGGCTACCAACCCGGATCCATGCTCTTCGATGGCGTCGATGAAGAGATTTTAGAATGCATCCGCGACCGCACCGGAGCTAAAATTATAAGCACATTATCGAAGAGTATCGGATTCCCGAAGCTAGAAAAGGACATCAGCTGTTACAGACGTCTGCACATTATCGGCAGTTTATTTTACTCGAATTTTAAAGTAAGGTTTCTTTACTATATTATTTTTTTATCGTGTCAATTTAAGCATTTCAATAATGAGGTTCTAACTTTAATCTGTCTTTTAGAGTCTGTTGCTGAGCAAGGCTTTAAAAATGCAGCAGGATGATGAAGATAGAAAAAATGAGATTATTGTCAAAGGATTAGAAGACACGATTAAAAAACTTGAAGCTTCTTTGAAGGAAAAAGAGAACCTGCTGCATTCAGCCGAAGGCTCTCTCGCCGAAGCTCAGTCTCGAAATGAGAAACTGAGCAAAGAGCTGGAAGAAGCTCGAATACTTTTGGAAAGTAACTCGGATCGCTTCAATCGCGAGTCCGAAGTGCTGAACACGACGATCAAGGCCGAGGTTGAAAAGAATATCAAACTGAAGGAAACAGTTAAAACTCTTCGAGATAAATGCTTAAGTTTTGCTACTCAATGCATTGCTCGGATGAAGGGTATATTCAATTCTGTTGGAGCTGCATCTGAATAAGTTACCCTTTGTGCTTAGGATATTCCCGGAGCTCTTGAATGTGTTGAAAAAAAGTTGATGTCCTCGACAAAGTCATAACTAGCCACAGTGATTTCTGTGCGCTAGTGGCTTCTCGTGGCACGACTGCTGCTTTCATGAAACCAGGATGTAATCATATAAGAGCCGTTAATAGGCCAAATTTCAGCCTTTCGCCATCAGACCTAGTTGATATTCCAGCCGAAGCTTGAAACATAGGCAACATGTTTATCACCCAAATCTAGGCAAAGGGCGTCCGAGAGTTGGCTAGAAACGAAGCTCAAAATCTGCTCAACAAAGTATAGAAAATCTCTTTACCTTTATGCTTTTATTTTATGTTTTTCCTTACCATATTCCTCATTACGCTTGCCTTTGTCATTCTTCAGGGTGATGGTGCCAAAAGCTAGTAAGCGGAAGCTAGTTCTAAAGCGTTGAAGAAGACTTTAGAAGCTCCTTTTGTTAATATCTGTAGAAACACTTTTGGAAATTCTTTGTGGAAGAAAGTGTATTATTTGACAAAGAATAGTAATTGAATGTGAATAGATTGTTTTAAATATTTGTAAATGCTTTGTAATACTATTTTACCTTTCATTTGTGTGTTGTCTACTTTGCTATGGACGAAACCAATAAATATTAATTAGATATATCTTCATTCGTTTTGAAGGTTGTTCTCGACCTATATCCGATTCTACATCCATATTTGATAAAATGTAAAATATCTGATATCACTCGTACTCGCAAAGTACAAATTGTTTTAAAACAATCTAAATTATATAATTGTGTAAACAATAGTAATTTTTAATATAACATATGATATGTATCATCATTTAAAAGTTATTTATGTCTAATGTAATTTGAATATTATAAATGGTATAAAATTTTAAGTTTAATTAATTTGCTTATGGATAATCTTATTACTTAATGTTTTATTTTATTTGTATATGTCTAAAATTTATGTTTAGTTATTTGAATTCAATAATTAATATATATCAATAATTTTGTATTTTATACATTTAATTACTGAAATATTAATTTTTGAAAATCCTTTTGATAGATGTCTTTATCTAAGGAGTTATAAAGCTATATTTTAAAGTCTAACATTCATACTAATTTTATTAAACTAAAAAATACGATTTTTTACTAAATATGATTGGCTCGTCTTATTCATTGTTTTTGCGAAAAATGAAAAATCAAAGTTATACTTAAAGTATATTATATGCTAAACAATATCATAATAAAAATTAACAATAATTGTGAAATATTTGAATAAAACGAGTTGGTCAATTTTAGTGTCAAAAAGTCAAACGAATTATAAATTTCAATGAACCGAGGGAGTATTCGTTTTAGCTATAGAATTTTATGACTATATCTAACTAGATGACGATGATAAATATAAACACATATGTAGAATACGTACATCAAATGTTGTATGGATCTACTAATAAAATGTTAAAATGAATTTTATTTTGGAAGAAAATGAGTATTATTTGACCGGTAAAATTGGATCTGAATTTATTTTTCATGTAAATATGAAATTGCTACGCCCACGAAGCGGCCAGGTGTCCTGGTCGATTGCCACGCCCGTGGCCGTGTCGACAGCCGCCATGTTCAGGTTCGTCCACGAAGCGGCCATGTCGCCGCGAGCCGCCACCGTCCTGCCGCTGCCGCTGCCGCTGCGTCCGCTGTCCGTCCTTGGATTCGCGCTGCATGCACATCCCATGGAAGGCGCATGCACGCGGTATTACCTGGCCACTGGAGCTAATTAAACGCCTTGCACTATCTTCACTGCAGCACCAAGGCAGCAGGTTGGATAAAGGCGTGCTATAGTCCTCTCCTACACGCACGCGTGCGCGCATGTGCAGCAGAGGCGAGACGGATCAGCGGCACAGGCAGGAGCCCGGGGAATGAGGCGCAGGCCGACCAACTAGCTGGCGCCGACGTGCGCGCTCGGTGCTCGCGCGTCGGGGCGCTCGAGCGCGGCGACTGTGGGCAGTGAGCACAGTGGGCAGCAGGCGCGCGTGCATGTGACCCGCGCCGCGCCACGGCCGGCCAGATCGTGCGCACGCGCACTGGTTCACCACGTGATCGAGCCGGCCGGCGACGCTCCGGCCTCCGATCCCCGCAGCGGGCCGGGGGTGGCATGCCGTGCCACCATGTGCCCCATGCGTGGAGCTGCGCCGTGGCGTGGGCGTGGGCGTGGCTCGCCGTCACCGTTGCCGATGTCCGCGGCGTGGGCGCGCACATGGCGCCACGCGCGTGCGAGCCTGCAGCCAGCAGCGAGGGCGTGCGACCCGGTCAAGCATAGCTGCGCGGCACGAGGAAAGGCCGAGAAGAAGCAGGAAGCATCCTTGCTGCTTCCGTTGTGCACGCGTCCTTACGTCAGTGATACAGCATGTGCTCATGCTCATCAGTTAACCGTGACACTGCTTGCTTAATGACCAGTTTAGCTAGTGGTGCACAGCATGAATTCCGATGCAGGCATTACGATTCTAGTACTGGTATTATTGCCATTCAATGTTGCATGCATGTACCTATCTCTGTCGGGTGTCGGCAGTGTCGACCATTTCACCGTCGATGTATCTCCAATGTTAACTCGGTCGCTTGCTCGATGTGGAATACTTCGCCATCTGCTGCATAATACGAAAATATCGTAAGAACGCTTGATTCGAATAAAACGAGTATGAGAGGAGAACGAAGAGGTGGTAGAGAAATTTGAAGTGAGGATTATATATATAAATGAGCTCAAGCACTTCTCTTTTTATAGATCAGGTTGTTGGTTTTTTCTATTTTTTTCTAAAAATAAATTAAAAAAATAGAACAAACCAATCAAATTACGTCGTGTGTGGCAATAGACGGCTGCTACCGAATGTGGGGGCAACGAGCCGATCGTGGTCCAAACAATGTCAATCACTAAAGTAAAACAGTAAAAGTCCGACGGTTCTCTTATGTCCGACGGCCGCCTAGGGAACCGTCGGACATAAGCTTATGTCCGACGACTATTAGTGGCTGTCGGACATAATGCGAGACATCCGAGGGCTGGCAGGCGGGCTGTTGGACATAAGCTTATGTCCAACGGCCACCTAGGAGGCCATCGGACATAAGCGAATTTAACCGACGGCCCACGCCCGTGTCGGTTCATTTTGTCTTCTCTCCCACTCGCTCGCGTATGCATAGCCGCCGCTGCCGTCGCCGAGCAGCCACCTCCATCGCCCGGCACCGCCACCCAAGCCTCTCACGGCGACCTCCAGCCCCGCCCCGACGTCCAGCCCGCGTCCGAGCCTCTGCCCACGTCGCCCAGTAACTCCACCGCCACCCAAGCAACACCGGAGCCGCCTCGACGCCGCCCGAGCCTCTACCCCGTCCCCGACGCCACCGGCGCCCGCCCCGACCCCGTCGACGCTCGCTTCACCGGCTCATCGTCCGACAAAGTGAGCAATTTTATAATTTTTAGTATAATTTTGTATATGCATATATATTGTTTGCTAGCGGTAATGTTTAGTTTTGTTATGTCCGACGGCTTGATTTAATTATGCAAGTAAATTAGCTTGTTTTAATTTATTTATTAGTGGCTATATAATTTAAACTTTTAATTTCCGAGGGTAACTATTAAGCCCTCGGAAATAAGGTTGTTTTATTTGATTTAGGGTCCCGTGAAATGATTTTTCCATAGTGATATTGTATTAGTGTGGTTAATTAGTAATCATAACTAATTAAGTGAACGTCTCGTATCTAGTATGGAGGAGGATCGTCGATGGATGTATGAAGGTTGGAAGAAAAAAGGTGCTCTATCAAGTGAGTGGGTTGCCAAGACTGATGCTTTTCTCGACCGTGCTTTTGCTCGGTCAGAGACTGGAACCGATGTTAGGTTCCCTTGTAGCAAGTGTTGGAACATTTATTTCCTTGACAGGAGGACTATGTAGATAGATATTTGCAAGAACGGTTATATGCCAGGCTATGAGGTGTGGGTGCACCACGGTGAGGACCCACCTCCTCGTATTGTATCGGAATTTCAGTCACATGAAGAGGGGGACTACAATAGGCTGGAAGAGATGCTTGATGATGTACGCCATGAGATTCTAACCGTCGATTCGGAGAACCCCGGTCAACCCACCGATTATGAGGATCCAGCTACACCTGAGGTTCAGAAGTTCTTCGAGCTCCTTAAAGCTGCCGAAGAGCCGTTGCATGAGCACACGAAAGTGACCATCCTTGTATTTGTGACTCGACTTATGGCTATTAAGTCTAAGTTTGCATTCTCAAATAACTGCTACAAGGAGCTTTTGAACTTGATCAATGATGTACTTCCGGAGAATCACAAGATGCCAAAGGACATGTATCAGTCCAAAAAGTTGCTCTTTGGGCTCGGTATGGACTACGAAAAAATCGATGTCTGTGACAATAACTGTATGCTTTTCTGGAAGGAGACCGCGAGTGAGAAGAAGTGTACTGTATGTGGTGAGCGTAGATTCGTTGAGGTTGAAAACGACGATGGTTTGATCGTGACGACGAAGATTGCTTGTAAGCAGCTTCATTACATGCCTCTTATACCTCGGTTGAAACGTTTGTTCATCTCCAAGAATACAGCCAGACACATGAGGTGGCACAAAGAAGGGGTACGTGAGAATCCAAATGTCATGGCGCACCCAGCTGATACAGATGCATGGAAGGCACTAGATGCTTTTGATTCTAGCTTTGCTAATGAAGTGCGAAATGTCCACTTCGGTTTAGCAACAGTTGGTTTCTCGCCTTTCAATCTAACTGCAACGTCCTACTCATGTTGGCCCGTCTTTGCTGTTCCATATGAAAGGGAATTAGGCTTACACCTATTTCCTAATTGATTTTGGTGGTTGAATTGCCCAACACAAATAATTGGACTAACTAGTTTGCTCTAGTCTATAAGTTCTACAGGTGCCAAAGGTTCACAATAAGCCAATAAAAAGACCAAGAAAGGGTTCAAACAAAGAGAGCAAAAGACAATCCAAAGGCACCCTGGTCTGGCGCACCGGACAGTGTCCGGTGCACCAGGGCACTCGACGCTGAACTCGCTACCTTCGGAAATTTCAGAGGCGCTCCGCTATAATTCACCGGACTGTCTGGTGAGTCACCGGACAGTGTCTGGTGCACACCGGACTGTCCGGTGTGCCAGCGGAGCAACGGTTACTTCGCGAAGCAACGGTCGACTGCAACGCATTAAATGCGCGCCTGCGCGCGCAGAGGACAGAGCAGCGCCAAATGGCGCACCGGACAGTCTACAGGACCTGTCCGGTGCACCACCGGACAGCCCAGAGGCCCCACAAGGCAGAGCTCCAACGGTCGAACCCCAACGGTCTGCTGACGTGGCTGGCGCACCGGACTGTCCGGTGCGCCATGCGACAGCACACTTCCAACGACCATCTTTTGGTGGTTGGGGCTATAAATACCCCAACCACCCCACATTCAATGGCATCCAAGTTTCTATACTTCTACACCTTACAAGAGCTATAGCATTCAATACAAGACACACCAAAGAGATCAAATCCTCTCCCAACTCCACACAAAGCTTTAGTGATTAGAGAGAGAGAGAGATTTGTTGTGTTCTTTTGAGCTCTTGCGCTTGGATTGCTTCTTTCTTTCTCCATTCTTGCGATCAAACTCAATTGTAACCAAGGCAAGAGACACCAATTGTGTGGTGATCCTTGCGGGGACTTTGTGTCCCATTTGATTGAGAAGAAGAAGCTCACTCGATCTAAGTGACCGTTTGAGAGAGGGAAAGGGTTGAAAGAGACCCGGTCTTCGTGACCACCTCAACGAGGAGTAGGTTTGCAAGAACCGAACCTCGGTAAAACAAATCATCGTGTCTCGCTCTTTATTCGCTCACGATTTGTTTTGCGCCCTCTCTCGTGGACTCGTTTCTATTTCTAACGCTAACCCGGCTTGAAGTTGTGCTTAAGTTTGTAAATTTTAGATTCGCCCTATTCACCCCCCCCTCTAGGAGACTTTCACCATACAACCTCCCACCATCTCTTTGCATGAAATATGAATTGATTTTCTTGTGTCTTGTAATACCTGGTCCGGATCATCCTGGAACAAAGATCGATGTGATGATGAGACCCCTGGTTGAAGAATTGAAAATTTTGTGGGAAGGAGTCGAGACGTACGATTGTTACAAGAAACAGAAGTTCAACCTGAGAGCCGCATTTTTGTGGTCTATTCACGATTTTATGGCTTATGGTATCTTTGGTGGATGGAGTTGTCATGGGATTTTGACATGTCCGATATGCGTTGAAGACAATTTATGCTTTCGACTAAAGTTTGGTGGAAAGATATGTTACTTCGATTGCCATAGATGTTTTTTGCCAGAGGATCACCCGTTCAGGTTCGATAGGAACGCTTTTAAAAAGGACACGATTGTGACAAGGGGACCACCCAAGCGTCTTAGTGGTGCAGAGATTATCGCGAGACTTAATGATTTGAAACTAAACGAACATGGAAATCATTTTGAAGGTAATGGAACCGAACATAATTGGACTCACAAATGCGGTCTATGTGAACTCCCTTATATGAAAGCCTTGATTCTAATGCATAACATTGATGTGATGCACCAGGAACGAAATATGGGTGAAAGCATTATCAGCACTTGCATGAATATCACTGACAAAACAAAAGACAACCCTAAGGCTAGAAAAGACTTGGACTTAATCTGTAGAAGACCAACTATGGAGATAGGAGAGAACCAGAAGAAGCCACGTGCTCCTTTTAGTATTAAACCTAAAAGGAAGAAATAATTGATGAAATGGTTGAAAAACTTAAAGTTCCCAGATGGTTACGCCGTGAGCTTTAGAAGGTCTGTGAATTTGAAGACGGGCAAGTTTTCTGGGTTGAAGAGTCATGACTACCACATAATAATGGAAAGACTCCTTCCTGTTATGTTTTGTGGTTTTGTAAAAAATGATGTCTGGAAAGCATTAGCGGAGCTAAGCTACTTTTATAGACATCTTTGTGCTAAAGAAATAAAGAAAGAGATGATGGAGAAGCTTGAGCAACAAATACCGATTTTGGTATGCAAACTTGAAAAAATATTTCCACCAGGTTTCTTCAATCCAATGCAACATCTACTTGTTCACCTACCATACGAAGCTAAGGTAGGAGGTCCTGTACAATATATATGGATGTATCACATCGAAAGGACACTAAAGAAGCTACGTGCAATGGTTGGTAATAAGAGACGAGTTGAAGGGTGCATCGCTGAAGAATTCAAATACAAAGAGATAGCATCGTTCACGGGCCTGTACTTTGCAGAGGAACACAATGTCAATGCCCCTGCGTTGCGGTATCATGTCGATGAGCCCCCTATCAGTGATATTGAAATTTTTCAATGGAGGGGCAAAACTGTAGGACCCAGCACAACATACTGTTTCACCAATGATGAATGGAAGACTGCTTTACTCTACATGTATAACAACATGGAAGAGATGAGTCAGTTTCTCCTGTAAGTGTAAAATTAATTTTAGTTATTACCGCTACAATTTTTGTTGTTATACTAAAAGGTTTGTTTCCTTGTACTAACAGTGAATTTGATTCTCAAAATTGCATCTCTGGCTGTGAACGTGACCAGATTCGTCGAGAGGGAAAAGATGGGGGACCTAATTTCTTGTGTTGGTTTCGAGATTATGTAGATAAAAATGACAACATACACTCGGACCTTCGACAATTATCCCTAGGAGCAGTAACTGCCAGACGTTATGGTCGGTATGATGTCAATGGTTTTAGATTCCGTTCTATAAGGTTCGAAGATGATCATCCTCTAGCAGCCATGACAAATTCCGGAGTTGTAACTAGAGCTGTCGATGATGAAGGGAAGGTGACTAATTATTATAGAGTCATTAATGATATACTCGAGTACAAGTTTTTTGGAGATAAACAACTCAAAGTGGTGTTCTTCGATTGTGATTGGTTTTCTCCAAATACAACGCGAGAAAACCAATATGG
Organism: Zea mays; assembly: GCF_902167145.1. NCBI lineage: Eukaryota > Viridiplantae > Streptophyta > Magnoliopsida > Poales > Poaceae > Zea > Zea mays. The sequence continues at coordinate 108,175,069 of NC_050105.1, read as the reverse complement.
CATGGTGGAAGTCAAACACAACGATAGATTAAAAGGCCACGACACTATAATCCTTGCCCACCAATGCGAGCAGGTGTATTATATAACATATCCATCTAAGAAAAGGGTTTCGTTGATTGGAGGGTAGTGTACAAAGTTAATCCTCGTGAACTACTATATGCTCCTGGTGATGCTGGTTATGTTGAAAGTCAAATCGAGCAGGAAGTGGGGGCTGCTGAGATTTTCCAAGACGACGAACTTACCAGCACGTTTAATGTACAAACTGAAATGTTGGAAGAATCTTTATTAGGCGATCAAAATGATGTAGAGGTTCCTCCAAAAAGAAAACGAGTGACGAGAAAGAAGAAAGCTACTTGACGTCCATTAAATCAACAAAAGCAACTAGATCCTGATTTTGATTACGATTACGATTGACGAGTATGGATCATGATTTTATTGAATATTATATATATATTTTTAATTTGTTTCATTATTTTATTGTCGATTTATGTACTAACTTGTTTTTGTTAAAATAGGATGTCAAAGAAAATGAGGTCTTTTGCTCGTAGTTTGCTTGGGACGAGGAGTAGCTCGAGGAGCAGCTCGAGGGGTGAGGATTCAGTTTTTTAAGGCACAAGTTCTACCATGAGCAGACGGAGAGCGCTGGCAGAACATTTGCCTCCACACGATGTAAGTTAGTTATTAAATTACATTATTTGAGTTACTTAATATTGTATGATGTAAGTTACTTGTTTCATAGGATGTTGAAATCGAGGAACCAGTGGTAGAGGATCATGCGAGAGATGATGATGAAGATGATGGTGGAGATGATGTGGGAGATGATGCTGGTGGGTATTCTGCAGGCGTGGATTCTGCGGCTGGTGGAGATTCCACAACTGGGTCTGGAACTTCTCGAGTTAGGAGAACGAGGAAGCTGCATTTTGTTGGTAATCTTGTTCGTTCACAGGCACAGGACACTACAGGCAGGTGAACATGGTCCTTGGTAATCTTGTTCGTCTGCACTGGCCTGGTCTTATGACTTTGCCTAGTGGCGAGTCTGTCCCCGCCACCACTTGAGAGCATTATCGCTATGGTGTCTGTAGAACGTTTGGCAACACACATGCACTAGTTTGGGATGCATTCTAGGTATGAATTGTTTATACTAATTTAGTTATCCCATATATGGTTGCTTTTATGATAACACTAATTTTTTTGCAGAAACGGTACAAGTTGCCGGACGATGGATCATATGATATGAACGCTCGTTACATGTTTGAGTATAACACGAACGATGTCGTTGCAGATGCAATGTACTATGCACGAATTCAGGCTATAAAGGCATGGTACAGAGCAAGTGCTGATGATCGACCGATGCCAAATTCCAAGGCCGAGTGGTCATCAATTTACCTTACGGAGGAGCAATACCTTGAGGTAAACAGGTTGTTGCATCTCATATCGCACGAATCCATGTATTTGCTTTATTGAAAAAATTTCATGTCGGTGTCGTGGATGGCCACCCGATCAGAGGGTTATCGGGCCTTGTGCAGATGGTGGGTTTCCCCTGAGTTTCATGCCATTTCCGAAAGGAACAGGGGAAACCGTGGGACTGAGTCGTTCCACAACTACGTCGGCGATGGTCATGTGCGCTTGGCTAAGCGAATGGTAAGTCACAGTATGTTGTAACTTTGAATTACATAGAAATGTGTCATTCTAACTTGTATGTACATGAAGTAAAATCCGGCCGTACGCCCACGGATGTGGAGGTGTATATGCAAGGGCATAGGGGTTCTGATCCTTAGAATCCTGATGTTTTATGCCTCAGACGGCCACCGACCGTCTAGTGAGTTTTTGGTACTCTATTATGTGTTTGATATTGTTTGCAAGGGCATAGGGGTTATGCACGTATATTTGATATTGTTTGCCTCCAGGCTTCGTATGGGCACGAGATGGTTCAACGCCATGGACAGGAGTATGATTGGAGGAGCCAGCCAATCGACCCTCAGGCAGCATATGCTAGCGCAGGAGGACAAGCCCATGGACGGTGGGATTATTTGATTTGGATTTCAAAATTATGCTCATATGCTTGCGATTTAACTTCGTCCATGATTTAATATACTAAGTGCATGGTTCACTCTTGTAGGTTGGGTATTTTTGATTCTACGATTGATTCTAGGGAGTTGAGACGCCGTGGATGACAGTCCACATCGTCGTCTTCACAGTCGTCCCGTTCACGATCATCCGCCCAAGAGATAGAGCTTGCAGTGTTGCGTCAACAAGCAGAGTATCATCAATCAGTTTTGAGGGAACAATTGGAGTACCAGAGGCAACAATCTGAGTACCAGAGACAACAAGCTGAGTACTAGAAGAAAAAGGACGAGTATTATGCATACCTCTAGGCCCAAAATCAAGCTCTTCTCTCAGTAAGTTGAAGTAACATTTTGTACCTTATTTTGCAAAACACATGATGTGTATCTTATTTGCTCAACAATGGCTTGTATATAATTTTTAGCAACTAGCCCAACAAGCGGGCGTCCCGATACCCACATATGGGATGCCGCCTCCGGACTTTGCACTGCCGATGCCAATGCTGATGCCTCCACCTCTGCCTCCGTCACAATTCCATATGGTATGTACACATATACGTGTGTGACATGTTCATAGATGTCTTATGTGTTTAAATAAAAAACTGAGTGGTTACTATTTCATGTGCGTGTGTTATAGGGATTTCAGACACCACCCGCTTCAGTTGCCGCACCTGGAGATGGGTCTGGTCAAGACGACGCATCGCATTCTTGGGTGAACAACCTTTTCAACACGCATAGTCCAACCAGAGGAAGTGGCTATAACTCAAACCAACCAGGCGATGGATATGAGTGATAGTTGATCAAATGTGTTTAATTTGGAACTATTACTGTTCATGTCAAACCCTATCCGTCGAACAATGTCAGTTTTTATTTTGGACCTATATGTTGATGTAAAAGAGTTGTTGAGACTATTTGGAACTATATGTCGTTATGTTAAATTTGTGAATATGAATACTTATGTGAGTATATTTGTGATTATGAATATGTGGTTGTATATGAAATCTGTGTATATTTACATGAAATCTATTTTTTTGTAAATGTTAGAATTTTTAAAAAATAGAATTTTGTGTAATTTCTAAAATTTGTTATGTCCGACGGCCTAGCGGTCAGCCGTCAGACATAAGGGTTGGTTATGTCCGACGGCTTAATATAAACCGTCGGAGATAACAAACCCTTACGTCCGACATAAGGACTGTGGGTCCCACCAACCGACCGTTAAAACGGTTGACATTTGCTATCTCCGACGGGTGGCTGCGGCCGTCGGAGATAGCTTATGTCCAACGGCTGCCGTCGGACATAACACTATTTCCGACCCAATATGTCCGACGGCCAGAGACCGTCGGCGATAACTAAAAGCCGTCAGACATAAGCTATCTCCGACGGTTTAAAGCTTATGTCCGACGACTTTGGTCGTCGGAAGTTGTTTTGTTTACTGTAGCGAATACCGCCCCTTCTACTGGTTAGTATGTGCCTCCGCCAACCGCGTATGTGTTGTCCAGTGCCCATGGCGGCTAATACGACCGATAGGTATGCCACACGAGCAACTGGTATCAGCCTCCATAGGCACCGGTCTAGTAGTAATGTATTTGAGCCACCTACGTATGGTTTCACATTGTTCATATGGTCATAGACTCATAATGATCTATCCATTGTTAACTACTTTTTCATCTCAAAATAAATTAACTCCTAGAATCAAATTATAGTGAAAAATGTACAACAACATTTATAGAATCAGACAATAATTATGAAAATATAGTCATGTTAAATTTAGTGATACTAATAGTATCATAAGCATTTGTATTTTTTTATATGAATTTTATAGAACTTAAAACTAATCCACTTAAGAAAATTCTAGAAATCGGCTTATTTTGGGATCTAGGGAGAACTTTGCCCCATTCTATATGTAGTTAACTTTTTGAAGTTCCACCAAGACCATAAAAATGAATTAATATCCTCAAGTTCAGATAAATTTACTATGAAAATATTTTATAAAAAATAATGAAATTACTTTGATGTTTTAAATGATGCAGGTTTAGTCAATATCAAATAAATATATGTGAACTATATCATTTAAAACTAAATAATAGGGCTAAAATAGAAACAGGGCATTGCATCAAATGCCACTAGATTACAAAGAAAATTCAGGAATACTTTTAAATCTATGAAGTCATGCGAAACAAGATCAGTAGAGAATAATCATATAAAGCAGGGGGAGGGGCATAGCCTATAGGGCATAGCCTATGTTGGCCTGCAGTAAGCCTGGCCCTGTGGAAGTAGTGCAATCGTGTTACACCTAAGAATCATTGGGAGAACGAAAATTGTAATTAAGATGCAAAACAGGGTCAAGTTAATGGCCCAAATAATTCATATATGTACTAAATCAGGTGAGTACCTATATGAAAACTATTTAATGGCCCCAAAAATTAAAATAACTCTTTAAATGAATAAGGGAGACAATGAGTTACATCCTCAGAACATGGTCAAATGAGATGCAAAGTTTTAAGGAGCTGATCATATTGTTTATTAATTATTAGATTAGTCTTAGTATGTGTTTCATGTCTCAGTTTCTAAGACTCACATGTGTTGCAAACAATGTGAATAAGTTTTATCCCTATAAAACTTATTTCATCCTATAAAACTTTATCATCACTTTCTTCATTTACATGGTATCATGTAAGCGCATTAAATTATGGAACTGTTGTAAAACCCACAAAGACTAGCTTTATATTGTCTTTGTTCAAAATTATTTTTTAGTTTTGTGTTTAGTCAAACTTCACTTAAATTCAATATGTTGTTAGAAAACAATTTTACCATCTACAAGTTTAAATTAAGCCAATGTCATCAAAGTAAATGAACAATTTAACAAAACTAATTTGGCGTTGTTAACGTCGAGTGAGAGTTTTATTCAAGTTTCATCTCTATAATGTGTGGTATATAGGTGTTTTTATATGAAAACATTTTTATGGAAAAGGAGAACAACTAAATTTCATGGAGATTAAACTGTCTTGGCTTGGTTTGGAACTCCAAATGAATTATGGAATTAACGTATGAACGAGAATAACGTCAAACTATGCATTGAGAATAATAGGTTCATGGATGGTTCATTACATATTTCACATGTCATTTTTGGAAATAAAGCAATAAAACTCTTCACTAAGAATAGTCGAGGCTATAGAAGTTTGACCCAAAACAAAGGCAAAGTAGACAATGATTTTAAATGGAGCAATTGTTCTATAAGGAATTATATATGGATCTCTCTACTACACTAAGGGACTTCGAAGATGGCCAAATGAGATTAACGAAAGTGGCTGCAAGATCCACCTCCGAGTCAAATTCAATCCCGCTACTGAGCCCACCTCCAAAATTGCTAACCTGTTAGAGTAGGTCTCATTGGAACCATAGAAGTTTGTGCCCTTAGAAGATGCTTAATGTGGATCCACTCACCATCGATATGGATCCACCACTGAGAAGCATCACACCATTAGATTTGTACACATAAAGGAGTAGTGCCATTGGATTTCCACCATACTCCACTAAATATGTTGCCTCCACCAGAACTGCACATCGCCATCAAATAGGCCGCTATGTAAGATCCATAGCAACCCAACTATGCAAAATGCACTCTAGGTCGTCGAACCACTGTCATTGAGGAGCACAACCTTTCCTTAGGGTGGCCATGCGAGCTTTGAGGGGAATGGGAGAATGTTCAGAAAGAGTGTGCAAATAGAGAAAGAGATAGAAATGAAGGACACCTGTAAAGTTTTTATAATCTAGGATTGGGCAAGAGGTGGGATAATGGGCTTGTCACAAATTACCTCTTAGGAGGTTTGGCTTTGCCCTCAACAGCCTATTTTCAGAAGTAGACCTCTTAACGGGCCCATCTTTATACACCAATTTTAAGAGAAAATAATTCAAGGTTGTGTCCTAAAATAAAGCAACTCATGTTGGCTTCTAACAAGCGGGACCTGAACAAAGGGAAAACAAGAGCAAAATAGTAAGACAAATGTCTTGTCAACCATTCCCACACTCTATTGGGATGAGGGTATTTATAGGGTGACCTAAGGGCAACCCCCCTAAAATTATGGGCTTGCCCCTAAATACCTGTTACATCTTAGGAATATGCCCTACATTAGTGTCATTAGGAATAATTATATGCATATTATTACATAAACCCATTTACATACACACAGTAGTGTTTGGACTAAATTGTTACAAGAGTTGGGCCCTCTATTAAGTTGGGGAGCCATGGTGCCACCATAGCTTTGGCATTCGCCACCTCTCCAAAGGGGGATAAGTCCTCGTAGCCCCCATCAGGGACTTGGCCTATTGCTCGAGTGATGAGGTTGAAGTCCTTGGAACTTTCGGGCTCACCCGCTAGTTGATCGGGCCTTTAGGTACATCCTTGTCCTCCAATAGCATCTTGGTGTTAGATGCCACTAGCGGAGTTTTCCTACTATATGTCACATAGAATGAAGACCCCACGATGGTGTTCATAGTTCTCAGCGAAAGGGCGACATCCATAGCCATGGTTTTTAATAGTCTACCACCCCAGAGCGAAGTCTCCTTCGTTGACCTTGCGGCCTTCGGCAAACCCTTCATTCATGAGAATGAAGTTTGGAGGTAGACTGGGTGAAGTCGATTGGACTAGTGATAAGGTCTTGTTCGGCCTTCTTTGTAAGAGAGATGGACAACTAGTGAGTATCTTTGTAAATAAAACAACCACCTACAAAAAATCATTAGGTATTCTAGGAGACATAACGTTTTTGTGTAAATTTATGTTAATAAACTAGCATGTCTCTCAAATTGTTTTAGTAGTAGTGTATGAGACATGAAAGCAATGGGATTTTTAGGATAATAAACCAAAAAATATCTTAAACCCATTTAATGCACATGCACTTAATAAAATTTCACATTTTTAACCGAAGTCCTTAGATTCTTAAAGTATCATTATCAATTCATTAAACTATATTATTTCCATAGCTAAGTTGATATATCTTATTTAATTGTGTTCTCTATCTTTCATTCATAACAAAGTGGGTGCCGGTCACAAGCCTAAATAGCCATAGCGGGCTAGGGACTTGTTGGGGCTAAGAAGGTCCAATAGGAGCCTAAAATAGGTGAATTAGGCATCACTGAATAATAATATTAGTAAGGGTCTAGAAGTTAGATTTACATGGAAGTCAAGTTGATTAGGTTGGGTCCTCCCTATACGGGGTGATGTACCTATTGGGATTAAGCAAGAATAATCTAGGGCAAATCCTAATCCCCTCCTCTCCTAGTAGCCCCTAATTTGTTCCTCCCCTCTAAGCCCCCTATAACACCTACTAATCTTGTTCTAGATCTAGTATTAATAGACTTGGTATCCAAAGCCACATCCTGATCCACCACTTTGTAGAGCTTTGGCAACATCTACACCAACACTTGACCATTTCAGTAAAGAGTTGGATATATTTTTTGCATGGCATGGGTTTTCCATTGACAACAAATCTAAATCAATTAGAGAACAACCCACGAGATGTGTCAACCCCACCCATAATATGGCCCCACCATCGACCGTTACGAACGTTAAATGCGAACGACCCTTTGCGGCCGTCGGACATAAGCTATTTTCGACAGCCGCCATTGGAAATAAGCTTATTTCCGACCGGTTATGACCGAGGAATAGGTGTCGTCAGACATAAGCCTTCGGCCGTCAGAAATAAGTTATTTCCAATGGCTTAGGGCTTATGTCCGACGACTTTGGCCGTCGGAAATTTCCTCTTTTACTGTTGTGTATGTACATATTGGACTTGATTATTAATATTGTTTGATGGCCGAAATTAGAACTAATATCTTATCTTTAGTAGCAGTATGTGCTACTAACTGCAACTAATCGCTCGAGCATAGATTAATACCATTGGTCATCGATAAATACTCATGCTTGTGCTAGCACGGGCTCTAACTTAACTCGTACTAAGGCCCCGTGCCCCGTTTGGTTTGGGTTACTAAAGTTTAGTCACTTTTAGTCCCTAAAAACAAACAAGATGATTAAAATGAGGTGACTAAACTTTAGTTCATTAGTCACCACGGGTGACTAAAGGATTAAAGTTGGATTTCTACCTCATTTGCCCTCTCTTATTTCTCCATGCGGCATACATCCACTAATTAATAGAGGTACTACAATCATTATTCACACTAATTAATGTTCTTTAGTCGGATTTAGTCACTGAAACCAAACAGACGTTTAGTCAAGTGACTAAAGGAACCAAATGGAGCTTAAATGCTAGAAGTGTAGAGTCTATTTTTTTTACCACCAACTGCCAACGCCATCAAATAATGCACCACGTGCGTCCACTCACTTCAGTAAAGTCTTTATACCCAGATGCAACTGCATCCATGGGTGGATCCAAAGGGGAGGAAAGTTGTCGGGGACCATAATTAGGGGTACCCCCAAGACTCCTAATCTCAGCTGGTAACCCCCATCAGCACAAAGCTGCAAAGGCCTGATGGGCGCGATTCCGGTCGAGGCTCCGCCCACTCAAGGGACACGATCTCGCCTCGCCCAAGCCTAGCCTCGGGCAGGAACAACCGACCCAGGAGGATTCACGTCTCGCCCGAGGGTCCCCTCAAGCAATGGGCACACCTTCGACTCGCCCGAGGCCCGGCTCGGGCAGGTTTCGCGGAGAAGCAACCTTGGCCAGATCGCCACGCCAGCCGACCAGATCGCAGGAGCATTCAATGCAAGGATCGCCTGACACCTTATCCTGACACGCGCTCTTCAGTCGACAGAGCCGAAGTGACCGCAGTCACTTCGCCGCTCCACTGACTGACCTGACAGGAAAACAGCGCCGCCTGCCCTGCTCCGACTGCTGTGCCACTCGCTAGAGTGAGGCCGACAACAGCTAAGTCCAGCCTCGGGCGCCATAGGAAGCTCCGCCTCGCCCGACCCCAGGGCTCGGCCCCCGTCTCGGCCTCGGAAGACGGACTCCGCCTCACCCGACCCTAGGGCTCGGACTCAACCTCGACTCCGGAAGACGGTCTCCGTCTCGCCCGACCCCAGGGCTCGGACTCCACCTCGACCTCGGACGACGGTCTCCGCCTCGCCCGACCCAGGGCTCGGACTCAACCTCGACTCCGGAAGACGGTCTCCACCTCGCCCGACCCCAGGGCTCGGACTCAACCTCGACCTCGGACGATGGTCTCCGCCTCGCCTGACCCTAGGGCTCGGACTCAGCCTTGACCTCGGAGGAGCCTCCGCCTTGCCCGACCTCGGGCTCGGACCGACCACGTCACAGGGGGGGCCATCATTACTCTACCCCTAGCTAGCTCAGGCTACGGGGAACAAGACCGGCGTCCCATCGGGCTCGCCCCGGTAAAACAAGTAATGAGGGCACCCCGCGTGCTCCATGACGACGGCGGTTCTCAGCCCCTTACGGAAGCAAGGAGACGTCAGCAAAGCCCCGACAGCCCCGATAGCTGTGCTCCTACAGGGCTCAAGCGCTCCTTCGACGGACACGACATCACATGAACAGGGCGCCAAAACCTCTCCGACAGCCACGTCGGCATGTACATAGGGATCTGGCTTCCCTCTGCTAGACACGTTAGCACATTGCTACACCCCCCATTGTACACCTGGGCCTTCTCCTTACGTCTATAAAAGGAAGGTCCAGGGCCCTCGTATGAGAAGGTGGTCGCGCGGGAGAACGGGCCGACGCACAAGGCTCTCGCTCTCTCTCTCTCTCTCACGCGAACGCTTGTAACCCCCTACTACAAGCGCATCCGCCCTGGGCGCAGGACAACACGAGGCCGCGGTTTCCCCTTACTGTTTTCCCCCTTGTGTCCCGTCTCGCGCTGACCCATCTGGGCTGGGACACGCAGCGACAATTTACTCGTCGGTCTAGGGACCCCCCGGGGTCGAAACGCCGACAGTTGGCGCGCCAGGTAGGGGCCTGCTGCGTGTTGATGAACAGCTTCCCGTCAAGCTCCAGATGGGTAGTCTCCAGCAACCTCTCCAACCCGGGATGATTCTCCGTTTCGGGAGTCTTGAGTTCATGTCCCTCGACGACAGCTACGACATGATACTCCTTCCTCCGCCGCGTGACAACGACAATGGCGGCCGTCAGCCCGCCCGCCGACGGCGGAATCGACGACGTCTTCCCCACGTGGCGGAAGAGCAACATCCGGGTCTGTCCCGTCACCTTCCCCGCCGGCGGAGGAGGAGGCGGGGCAGACATGGCCAAGCAGAAGGCGGCACCTCGTCGGCTGTCGAGCGAGTCGACGGCGCCGGCGCCCCAGCGGGGGACACGTCGGGCGTTGATCTCGCGTCTGAGACAAAGACGAGCGTCGTTTCCCCGCAACACGCCAACCCCAAGCAGACGGACGACACCAGCATGATCACGAAGGGCTTGCTAGGCGTTAGCCTCGTACCTGAGATAACGGTGCAGTCTGTCCCTGACGCGACTTTGTCACCATCCGTCGATCAAGAGGTACCATCCGTTTCCCATCCTGTGCCTTTTAGATTCAGCTTCGACCCACCGAGCGATCCCGCTTCGGTGGACGCTATCATAAAGGCATATCCAAACCTTCCAGGGTACCATATGTGGTCAGCCTGGGACTGACTCACGGCCGTCTCGACCTACGGGCCCCCGGGTTCCGAGGAAGATGACGAGCCCGACTCTGGTTGGGATTTCTCCGGGCTCGGTGACCCTAGTGCCATGCGGGACTTCATGACCGCATGTGACTACTGCCTCTCCGATTGCTCCGATAGTAGCCACAGCCTCGGCGACGAGGACTGTGGCCCAAGTCGTGAATGTTTCCACGTCGATCTAGGGGGTCTCGACGAAGGCAACCACCTTGGTATGCCGGAGGACGGCGATCCCCCTAGGCCTGCGCCTCGCGTTGACATCCTTCGGGAGTTAGCTGTGGTCCCAGTCCCTGCGGGGGGTCAGGACGCACAGCTCGAGCAAATCCGCGAGATGCAGGCCAGGCTCGACGAGGAAGCAGGACAACTTGTGCAGCTTCGGCAAAATATCGGGCAGGAGTGGGCAGGCCGAGCGCCGGCCGGAGAAGCGCGTCATCTGGCCCAGGACGTCCAACACCGCATCACCGACGATGCCAGGGCAAGGCTGCCCCCGGCTTCCAGTGGGGTCGGCCAGAACCTGGCCGCAGCAGCAATGCTACTACGGGCGATGCTGGAACCATCCACCACAGAGGGGCGGCGTATCCAGGGAGAGCTCAAGAATCTCCTGGAAGATGCCGCGGTCCGACGGGCCGAAAGCTCTGCCTCCCGAAGGCAGGGATACCCCCCGGAGCATCACGCCGCGACTTCCCGATTCATGCGGGAAGCCTCGGTCCACACCGGGCGCACGCGGGACACAGCACCTGCGGCCCCGGGTCGCCTCGGCAACGAGCACCACCGCCACGACCGTCGAGCCCACCTCGACGATAAGGTGCGCCGAGGCTACCACCCCAGGCGTGGGGGACGCTACGACAGCAGGGAGGATCAGAGCCCTTCACCCGAACCACCCGGTCCGCAAGCTTTCAGTCGGGCCATACGACGGGCGCCGTTTCCGACCCGGTTCCGAACCCCGACTACCATCACCAAGTACTCGGGGGAGACAAGGCCGGAACTGTGGCTCGCGGACTACCGGCTGGCCTGCCAGCTGGGTGGAACGGACGATTACAACCTCATCATCCGCAACCTCCCCCTTTTCCTCTCCGACGCCGCCCGAGCCTGGCTGGAGCATCTGCCTCCTGCGCAGATCTCCAACTAGGACGACCTGGTCAAAGCCTTCGCCGGCAACTTCTAGGGCACATACGTGCGCCCTGGGAACTCCTGGGATCTCCGAAGCTGCCGCCAGCAGCCGGGAGAATCCCTATGGGACTACATCCGGCGATTTTCGAAGCAGCGCACCGAGCTGCCCAACATCACCGACTCGGATGTCATCGGCGTGTTCCTCGCCGGCACCACTTGCCGCGACCTGGTGAGAAAGTTGGGTCGCAAGACTCCCACCAGGGCGAGTGAGCTGATGGACATCGCCACCAAGTTCGCCTCTGGTCAGGAGGCGGTCGAGGCCATCTTCCGGAAGGACAAGCAGCCTCAGGGGCACCAGCCAAAAGACGTCCCCGAGGCATCCGCTCAGCGCGGCACCAAGAAGAAGGGCAAGAAGAAGTCGCAAGTGAAACGCGACGCCGCCGACGCAGACCTTGTCGCCGCCACCGAGCACAGGAACCCTCGGAAGCCTCTCGGAGGCGCCAACCTGTTCGACAAGATGCTCAAGGAGTCGTGCCCCTATCATCAGGGTCCCGTCAAGCACACCCTTGAGGAGTGCGTCATGCTTCGGCGCTACTTCCACAAGGCCGGGCCCCCGGTGGAAGGTGGCAGAGCCCACAACAACGACAAGAAGGAGGATCACAAGGCAGAGGAGTTCCCCGAGGTCCACGACTGCTTCATGATCTACGGTGGGCAAGTGGCGAACGCCTCGACTCGGCACCACAAGCAAGAGCGCCGGGAGGTCTGCTCAGTGAAGGTGGCGACGCTAGTCTACCTAGACTGGTCCGACAAGCCCATCACCTTTGACCAGGGCGACCACCCCGACCGCGTGCCGAGCCCGGGAAAGTACCCGCTTGTTGTCGATCCCGTCATCGGCAACGTCAGGTTTACCAAGGTCCTCATGGACGGAGGCAGCAGCCTCAACATCATCTACGCCGAGACCCTCGGGCTCCTGCAGATCGATCTGTCCTCGATCCGGGCGACGCGGCGCCTTTTCACGGGTTCATCCCCGGGAAACGCGTCCAACCCCTTGGGCAACTCGATCTGTCCGTCTGCTTCGGGACTCCCTTCAACTTCTGAAAGGAAACCCTCATGTTCGAGGTGGTCGGGTTCCGAGGAACCTACCACACAGTACTGGGGAGACCATGCTACGCCAAGTTCATGGCCGTCCCCAACTACACCTACCTCAAGCTCAAGATGCCGGGCCCCAACGGGGTCATCACCGTCGGCTCCACATACCGACACGCGTACGAATGCGACGTGGAGTGCGTGGAGTACGCCGAGGCCCTCGCCGAATCCGAGGCCCTCATCGCCGACCTGGAGAGCCTCTCCAAGGAGGCACCAGATGCAAAGCGCCACGCCGGCAACTTCGAGCCAGCAGAGGCGGTTAAGTCCGTCCCTCTCGACCCCAGCAACGACGCCTCCAAGCAAGTCCGGATCGGCTCCGAGCTCGACCCCAAATTGGAAGCAGTGCTCGTCGACTTCCTCCGCGCGAACGCCGAGGTTTTTGTGTGGAGTCCCTCGGACATGCCTGGCATACCAAGGGATGTCACCGAGCACTCGCTGGATATCTGAGCTGGAGCCCGACCCGTGAAGCAACCTCTGCGCCGATTCGACGAAGAAAAGCGTAGAGCCATAGGCGAGGAGATCCACAAGCTGACGGCTGCAGGGTTCATCAAAGAGGTATTCCATCTCGAATGGCTAGCCAACCCTGTGCTTGTGAAAACGAAAGGTGGGAAATGGCGGATGTGTATAGACTACACTGGTCTAAACAAAGCATGTCCGAAACTTCCCTACCCTCTGCCTCGCATCGATCAAATCATGGATTCTACTGCTGGGTGCGAAACCCTGTCGTTCCTCGATGCCTACTCAGGGTATCACCAAATCAGGATGAAAGAGTCCGACCAGCTCGCGACTTCTTTCATCACACCTTTTGGCATGTACTGCTACATTACTATGCCATTCGGTTTGAGGAATGCGGGTGCGACATACCAAAGGTGCATGAACCACGTGTTCGGAGAGCACATTGGTCGAACGGTCGAGGCTTACGTCGATGACATTGTAGTCAAGACAAGGAAAGCCTCCGACCTCCTCTCCGACCTTGAAACGACATTCAAGTGTCTCAAGGCGAAAGGCATAAAACTCAATCCCGAGAAGTGTGTCTTCGGAGTCCCCTGAGGCATGCTCCTGGGTTTCATTGTCTCCGAGCGGGGCATCGAGGCCAACCCGGAGAAAATCGCGGCCATCACCAACATGGGCCCCATCAAGGACTTGAAAGGCGTACAGAGGGTCATGGGATGCCTTGCGGCTCTGAGTCGTTTCATCTCGCGCCTCGGTGAAAGAGGCCTACCTCTATACCACCTCTTAAGGAAGACCGAGCGCTTCACTTGGACCCTCGAGGCCGAGGAAGCCCTCGGGAACTTAAAGGCGCTCCTTACAAGCGCGCACATCTTGGTGCCCCCCGCTGCCGGAGAAGCCCTCTTGATCTATGTCGCCGCTACCACTCAGGTGGTCAGCGCCGCGATCGTGGTCGAGAAACGAGAAGAGGGGCACGCATTGCCCGTCCAGAGGCCGGTCTACTTCATCAGTGAGGTACTATCCGAGACCAAAATCCGCTACCCGCAAATTCAGAAGCTACTGTACACGGTAATTCTGACGCGGCGAAAGTTGCGACACTACTTCGAGTCTCATCCAGTGACTGTGGTGTCATCCTTCCCCCTGGGAGAGATCATCCAGTGCCGAGAGGCCTCGGGTAGGATTACAAAGTGGGCGGTGGAAATCATGGGCGAGACAATCTCGTTCGCTCCTCGGAAGGCCATCAAGTCCCAAGTTCTGGCGGACTTTGTGGCTGAATGGGTCGACACCCAGCTTCCAGCAGCTCCGATCCAACCGGAACTCTGGACCATGTTTTTCGACGGGTCGCTGATGAAGACAGGAGCGGGCGCAGGCCTGCTCTTCATCTCGCCCCTCGGGAAGCACCTCCGCTATGTGCTGCGCCTCCATTTTCCGGCGTCCAACAACGTGGCCAAGTACGAGGCTCTGGTTAACGGGTTGCGCATCACCATCGAGCTAGGGGTCCGGCGCCTCGACGCTCGTGGTGACTCGCAGCTTATCATCGACCAAGTCATGAAAAACTCCCACTGTCGCAACCCGAAGATGGAAGCCTACTGCGACGAGGTTCAGCGCCTGGAGGACAAGTTCTACAGGCTCGAGCTCAACCACGTCGCTCGACGATACAACGAGACTGCGGACGAGCTGGCTAAGATAGCCTCGGGACGGACAACGGTTCCTCTGGACGTCTTCTCCCGAGACCTACATCAACCCTCAGTCAAGACCGACGACACGCTCGAGCCCGAGAAGGTCTCGGCCCAGCCCGAGGCGCCCTCGACTCAGCCCGAGGCACCCTCGGCCCCCGAGGGTGAGGCACTGCGCGTCGAGGAAGAGCGGAATGGGGTCCCGCCTAATCAAAACTGGCAGACCCTGTACTTGCAATATCTCCACCGAGGAGAGCTACCCCTCGACAGAGCCAAAGCTCGGCGACTGGCGCGGCGCGCCAAGTCGTTCGTCTTACTGGGTGATGGAAAGGAGCTCTACCACCGCAGCCCCTCAGGCATCCTCCAGCGATGCATATCCATCGCCGAAGGTCATGAGCTATTACAAGAAATACACTCGGGGGCTTGCGGCCACCACGCAGCACCTCAAGCCCTTGATGGAAACGCCTTCCGACAGGGTTTCTACTGGCCAACCGCGGTGGCCGACGCCACTAGGATTGTACGCACCTGCCAAGGGTGTCAATTCTATGCAAGGCAGACACACCTGCCCGCTCAGGCTTTGCAAACAATACCCATCACCTGGCCGTTTGCTATGTGGGGTCTGGACCTCGTCGGTCCCTTGCAGAAGGCACCCGGGGGCTACACGCACCTGCTGGTCGCCATCGACAAATTCTCCAAGTGGATCGAGGTCAGACCCTTAAACAGTATCAGGTCCGAACAGGCGGTGGCATTCTTCACCAACATCATCCATCGCTTTGGGGTCCTGAACTCCATCATCACCGACAACGGCACCCAGTTCACTGGCAGAAAGTTCTTGGACTTCTGCGAGGACCACCACATCCGGGTGGACTGGGCCGCCATAGCTCACCCCATGACGAATGGGCAGGTAGAGCGTGCCAACGACATGATTCTGCAAGGACTCAAGCCAAGGATCTACAACGACCTCAACAAATTCGGCAGGCGATGGATGAAGGAACTCCCCTCGGTGGTCTGGAGTCTGAGAACGACGCCAAGCCGAGCCACGGGCTTCACGCCGTTCTTTCTAGTCTATGGGGCCGAGGCTATCTTGCCCACAGACTTAGAATACGGATCCCCGAGGACGAGGGCGTACGATGACCGAAGCAACCAGTCCAACCGAGAAGACTCATTAGACCAGCTGGAAGAGGCTCGGGACGTAGCCTTACTACACTCGGCAAGGTATCAGCAGTCCCTGCGACGCTACCACGCCCGAGGGGTTCGGTCCCGAGACCTCCAGGTGGGCGACTTGGTGCTTCGGCTACGACAAGACGCCCGAGGGCGCCACAAGCTCACGCCTCCCTGGGAAGGGTCGTTCATCATCGCCAAGATTTTGAAGCCCGAAGCATACAAGCTGGCCAACAGTCAAGGCGAGGTCTACAACAACGCTTGGAACATCCGACAGCTACGTCGCTTGTACCCTTAAGATGTTTTCGAGTCATTCATATACCTCGTTTACATACACAAATAAAGTCTAACCATCAAGGAAGGGTCAGCCTTGCCTCGGCAAAGCCCGACCCTCCCTCGGGGGCTAGAAGGGGGGAACCCCCTCTGCGTCAAAATTTTCCTCGGAAAAAGTCTTTCTGCCAGAACATCTTTCGTGCTTTTCGACTACTTCGATAGTGGGATCCTGAAAACGACGGAGTACACGTAAGCAGGCAAGGCCGACCGAGCCGAGGGACTCCTACGCCTCCGGGATACGGATACCTCACTCATCACCTTCTGCGATAAGTAACTCACGCTCGGATAAGCGGTTCCGCTGACCGAACAAGTCTTAACGCTCGAAAACTTTTTTGCCAAAACGATTTTTCGTGCCTTCTCGACTATATCGATAACAGAATCCTACGGACGAGTAAGAGTACACGTAAGCAGCAAGGCCGACTGAGCCGAGGAACTCCTACGCCTCCGGGATACGGATACCTCACTCATCACCTTCCGTGAAAAGTAACTCTCGCTCGAACAAACGATTCTGTTACCGACGAACAAGTCCTGATACTCGAAACAAGGGGAAAAGAAACGCAGCTTTACAAACACGACGACGGTATGTTTGGGACTCGGCGACCGCAAAAAACATATGCACACTATAGATAAACTATTCCTGCAGGATCAGACATCAGTAGGGGGAGCAGCAGCACCCTCGGCATCGACTCCACCTTCGGCAGAATCCGACCCAGCCCCGGACGGCGACACGGTCTCCACCTCAAAGAAAGATGTCAGCATCGCTCCTGAGCCATCGCCGCCAGGGCCTCCTCCAGGAACCCGGCCCGAGCAGACGGTCGGACCGGCCGTTCTGTAGCCTCAGCCAGCCGTCCCCCGGCGACACCGTCCTCCTTGGCCTGGGAAGTCCCCTGCTCCTGGGCCGACGAAGTTTCTTCTCCAGCCGACTCCGCCTCTGTCCATGCTGACACCGCTGCCTCCGGCTCCGGCTCATCGTAGAGCGGCCGAGGGTTTCTTTAACTGGGCAAGAGAAGCCTCGGGCGGCAAGGCCGACCGAGCTGAGGGACTCCTATGGCTCCGGGATACGGATACCTCACTCGTCACCTTCCGCACGAGGCAACTCACACTTGGTTAAGCGGTCCAGCTAGCCGACAGGCGAGTCTGGTGCTCGAAAGGAGGAAGAAACACGGCTTTACGCCCAAATACCTCGATGTTCAGGCCCCGACAGCCACAATGAACAGACACCGGCACTCAAGGTGCCATTACAAACGGAACTCCGGTTCCGCTTTCGTAGGTACGAACAACCCCCCACATTGGAGGGCCTGCGGGACGACAAAATCCCAGGTGGCTCGCCGCCGCCCACTCCAGCAGCAGCGACAACGACCTCCGCTTCGGGCGGCCAAACAGCAGCAGCGATGACCTTAGGGCAGACGCTGCTGCGATAAGGCCCTCACCCACGTCCCCACTCGAGGGGCGAGGACAAGCTATCAAAGCCAAAGAGCCGGAGGCCCGGAGCGCAGATGGCAGCAGCGATCCCGTCGGTGACGAGGACTTCTCCAGCCACCTGCGCCCAGCTGTCCCCCGAGGACCTCAGCCCGACTCACGACGAATGGTAGACGTACTCCGCCCAGCGGTGGGAGGTGGCACCAAAAGCCGTGCCAGAGCCAGCTGAGCCAGCGAACCAGGCATGCTGGAGCTGACGACGCTTGCGGCCGCTCGGCCCCGCGTTGTCGAAGTCTGCCCCTTCCGCAAGGCCGGTGAACGCCCTCTCCCCTGAATGCTGAAGGAGAAGGTGGCCCACGAACCCGTGCGGAAGGTAGAGCTCCGGCTCAGCTCGCCCTCCGCCCCAGCAAGGATGATGAAGGTCCTTGAAGCTGAGGGCGGGGCAGAGGTCGCAGCCCGGCTTGCTTCTCCCCACCATCAAACTGGTGGTCACCGTCTTGGGTGACCATCGGCGAGGGGATGCAGTCAGGCTGCCTGATGAAAATCCTTGAAGCCGAGCGATGGCTGAAAGGTACCAACTTCCGCAAAGTTGTGTTCCTCCAACGACAGCAAGACAAAAGCAACGCGGACGCTCCCCATCCGGGGGCTCGGAAGGTGGAAGGGCGCAATGCATAAAGGGGAGTGCGAAGGCATGGCTACCATCCAAGGGAGTCGCCTCCTTTTTAAAGACGACTCTCCCCACTTGCGTCCTCAGCCGTCGCAGACTGAGTCTTCACCAACACGCTCCAAGGTCCACCCCCTACGACACGGGGGCTGGGTCCCACGCGTCATGCAAGCTGGCCCAGGACAGAAGGAGCCAAACCGCTGCGCGTGGAGCGCGTAACTGCCCAGCGGTTACAAGCGCTCCTCCACTTTCGCCCAGACCAGCGGGTGAAAGGACGGACCGCCATGCAGGCGGCATGCAACCGCACCAAGGGGGTGCACCCTTTCGACTTCGACGCGTCCAGCATGGGGCCCAGGCCCACACGTCATGTAACTGGCGCACCGGTTACTACGTGCGAGAAACTGCACCGCCACTTGCGCCAGTACCGCGCCTCCTCGACTGTGGAACCGGTGCCGCGACTCGAGGCAACCCTGCGCATGGCCCAACAGTGCCAACCGAGCACATCGGTCACGGGTCAGTCAGCCGCGGGAGAAGGCGCGATGGTCGACATGGCCAAAAGTGGGCCGACAGTAATGGTGGCAGCAGGCGGGCGGAAGCAGCAGTCAAATCGTCTGCAGGCTCATGTCCCCTCCTGGGATAGCGAGAGAACCCTCTCACGTGGCGTGAAGACGACGCGCCCGTGTTCCGTTCCTCGAACGGCCCGCGCACGCACAACGACTGCCCCGCCAACCACTCGTCCCATCGCATTAACTCTACGGCAGGGCAGGCGACACCTTTCGCAGGCGAAGCGGGCGACGCTTCACCTCCGCCATAATGATCGCGTCAAAAAAGGTGCGCCACGTCGTTCAATTTCGTATCCTTTCCCTCTTCCCCTTTCTCTCTCTTGCTACAGGGACCGGAAAAGGGGATACTCCGAAAGGGATCCTTCTCCGCGAAGGAAGCGGGCCCCAAGCCCTCCTACTGATAAGAGGTTTGAAGGTTGGCCCCTCGGAAGGGTTCGACAGCCGCCTCAGAGCACTCGAGCTCCGCGCCCACTACTAGTCAGGGGTTCGAAGGCTGGCCCCCCGAAAGGTTCGACAGCTGCCTCAGGCCACTCGGGCTCCGCGCCCACTATTGATCAGGGGTTCGTAGGCTGGCCCCCGAAGGGTTCGACAGCCGCCTCAGAGCACGCAGAGCGAGGGATGACTCTGGGTACGTCCGATACATGGCCGAGGCTCGAGCTATGCTCCCGATGTACCCTAGGACATTTCCGAGACCAGCAGGAGCGATTCTGTAACGAAATTCCATCAGAGGGAGGCATCGAGCCCTCGAACCCTATCAAACGGGACCGGGTCCGGCAAATCACCTGCAGGTACTTTTGGAGCGCGCCTCTGGGCCACTAGCCGACCCTTATCGAACGGGGCACGGGCGTCCACTCGGATCACCCATTAGCAACTCACTGGAGACACCATGTTCGGCGCCCTCCGAGGGCAACATGGCGCTTTCCCCCCTCCTCCTTGCGGAAAGGCGACGAAGGGGCGTATGATAAAAGCCGAGTCAGTCCTTGACCGTCCTCTCGCTCTGTGCGGAGGCTCGGGGGCTGCTCTCGCAAACCCGGCTCCGGCCAAACCGTTGACAGCGTCAACATACCAGCCCGAGAACTCGGAACCTGACTATGCACCCGGGCAACGACCAGTTCGCATGAGGGAACAACCAGACTGGCCGAGGCATCACGAAACGCGCTAAGACCTCAGAGGAGTCAAACCACTCCTCCGAGGCCTCGGGGGCTACACCCGGCGGGTGCCCTCGCGCGCACCCATTGGAACGAAATGCAACCGAGAAAGGCCGGTCCCCTTGCAAAAAAGTGCGACAAAAGCCTCCAAGCGAGTACCAACACTCCCTTCGAGGCTCGGGGGCTACTGTCGGGGACCATAATTAGGGGTACCCCCAAGACTCCTAATCTCAGCTGGTAACCCCCATCAGCACAAAGCTGCAAAGGCCTGATGGGCGCGATTCCGGTCGAGGCTCCGCCCACTCAAGGGACACGATCTCGCCTCGCCCGAGCCTAGCCTCGGGCAGGAACAGCCGACCCAGGAGGATTCACGTCTCGCCCGAGGGTCCCCTCAAGCAACGGGCACACCTTCGACTCGCTCGAGGCCCGGCTCGGGCAGGTTTCGCGGAGAAGCAACCTTGGCCAGATCGCCACGCCAGCCGACCAGATCGCAGGAGCATTCAATGCAAGGATCGCCTGACACCTTATCCGGACGCGCGCTCTTCAGTCGACAGAGCCAAAGTGACCACAGTCACTTCGCCGCTCCACTGACTGACCTGACAGGAAAACAGCGCCGCCTGCCCTGCTCCGACTGCTGTGCCACTCGCCAGAGTGAGGCCAACAGCAGCTAAGTCCAGCCTCGGGCGCCATAGGAAGCTCCGCCTTGCCCGACCCCAGGGCTCGGCCCCTGTCTCGGCCTCAGAAGACGGACTCCGCCTCGCCCGACCCCAGGGCTCGGACTCAACCTTGACTCCAGAAGACGGTCTCCGTCTCACCCGACCCCAGGGCTCGGACTCCACCTCGACCTCGGACGATGGTCTCTGCCTCGCCCGACCCAGGGCTCGGACTCAACCTCGACTCCGGAAGACGGTCTCCGCCTCACCCGACCCCAGGGCTCGGACTCAACCTCGACCTCGGACGACGGTCTCCGCCTCGCCTGACCCTAGGGCTCGGACTCAGCCTCGACCTCGGAGGAGCCTCCGCCTCGCTCGACCTCGGGCTCGGACCGACCACGTCACAGGGGGGCCATCATTACTCTACCCCTAGCTAGCTCAGGCTACGGGGAACAAGACCGGCGTCCCATCTGGCTCACCCCGGTAACACAAGTAATGATGGCACCCCACGTGCTCCATGACGACGGCGGTTCTCAGCCCCTTACGGAAGCAAGGAGACGTCAGTAAGGCCCCGACAGCCCCGACAGCTGTGCTCCTACAGGGCTCAAGCGCTCCTCCGACGAACACGACATCACATGAACAGGGCGCCAAAACCTCTCCGACAGCCACGTCGGCATGTACATAGGGCTCTGGCTTCCCTCTGCTAGACACGTTAGCACATTGCTACACCCCCATTGTACACCTGGGCCTTCTCCTTACGTCTATAAAAGGAAGGTCCAGGGCCCTCATACGAGAAGGTGGCCGCGCGGGAGAACGGGCCGACGCACAAGGCTCTCGCTCTCTCTCTCTCTCCCACGCGAACGCTTGAAACCCCCTACTGCAAGCGCATCCGCCCTGGGCGCAGGACAACACGAGGCCGTGGTTTCCCCTTACTGTTTCCCCCTTGTGTCCCGTCTCGCGCCGACCCATCTGGGCTGGGACACGCAGCGACAATTTACACGTCGGTCCAGGGACCCCTCGGGGTCAAAACGCCGACAAAAGTAGACCATGGCTTCCTCTTAATCTTTTATAACAATGTTTTATACTTAACGTTAAGTAGAATTTTTTTTGAAATTTTAGGTGGACTAAAAAGTCATGTTATGAACCTCCACGTCGGATAGGCTCAGTCATCTAGACTCTTGCCCTCCTCCTTAGTCCAGTCTTTGCACCAATCTATTAGGCCTCATTCTTTCTAACGCAGCCGAAGCTGGTCCACACAGATGCCCTATTCCCGACACCGTCCACAGTTGTCGCCTTCCCAATGGATGATGTTGCCCGACCCCACTCCCTTCCTGGTGCCCTATCTTCCTTGTCGTCGTCGTGATGCCGGCTCGCCTTGCAAGCCCGATCTCACTGCCGATGGATGATGCTGCCCAACCCCACTCCCTTCCTGGTGCCCCCGTCCTCCTTGTTGTTGCCATGATGCCGGCTCGCCTTGCAAGCCCGATCTCACTCCCGACGAATGATGCCGCCCGACCCCACTCCCTTCATGGTGCCCCGTCCTCCTTGTCGTTGTCGTGATGCCGGATCGCCTTGCAAGCATGATCTCACTCCCGATGGATGATGCCGCCCGACCCCACTCCCTTCATGGTGCCCCGTCCTCCTTGTCGTCGCCGTGATGCCGGCTCGCCTTGCAAGCCCGATCTCACTCTTGACGGATGCTGCCGCCCGACCCCACTCCCTTCATGGTGTCCCGTCCTCCTTGTTGTCGCCGTGATGCCGACTCGCCTTGCAAGCCCGATCTCACTCCCGACAGATGATGCCGCCCGACCCCACTCCCTTCATGGTGCCCCGTCCTCCTTGTCGTCGCTGTGATGCCGGCTCGCCTTGCAAGCCCGATCTCACTCCAGACGGATGATGTCGCCTGACCCCACTCCCTTCATGGTGCCCCGTCCTCCTTGTCGTTGTCGTGATGCCGGATCGCCTTGCAAGCATGATCTCACTCCCGATGGATGATGCCGCCCGACCCCACTCCCTTCATGGTGCCCCGTCCTCCTTGTCGTCGCCGTGATGCCGGCTCGCCTTGCAAGCCCGATCTCACTCCAGACGGATGATGCCGCCCGACCCCACTCCCTTCCTGGTGCCCTGTCCTCATTGTCGTCGCCGTGATGCCGGCTCGCCTTGCAAGCCCGATCTCACTCCCGACGGATGATGCTGCACGACCCCACTCCCTTCCTGGTGCCCCGTCCTCCTTGTCGTCGCCGTGATGCCGGCTCGCCTTGCAAGCCCGATCTCACTCCCGACGGATGATGCAGCCCGACCCCACTCCCTTCCTGGTGCCCCGTCTTCCTTGCCGTCGCCGTGATGCCGGCTCGCCTTCCAAGCCCGATCTCACTCCCGACGGATTATGCCGCCCGACCCCACTCCCTTCATGGTGCCCGCGTCCTCCTTGTCGTCGCCGTGATGCCGGCTCGCCTTCCAAGCCCGATCTCACTCCCGACGGATGATGCCGCCCGACCCCACTCCCTTCCTGGTGCCCCGTCTTCCTTGTCGTCGCCGTGATGCTAGCTCGCCTTGCAAGCCCGATCTCACTCCCGACGGATGATGCCGCCCGACCCCACTCCCTTCCTGGTGCCCTGTCTTCCTTGTCGTTGCTGTGATGCCGGCTCGCCTTGCAAGCCCGATCTCACTCCCGACGGATGATGTTGCCCGACCCCACTCCCTTCATGGTGCCCCGTCCTCCTTGTCATCGCCGTGATGCCGGCTTGCCTTGCAAGCCCGATCTCACTCCCAACGGATGATGCTGCCCGACCCCACTCCCTTCATGGTGCCCCATCCTCCTTGTCATCGCCGTGATGCCGGCTCGCCTTGCAAGCCCGATCTTACTCCCGACGGATGATGCTGCCCGACCCCACTCCCTTCATGGTGCCCCGTCCTCCTTGTCATCGCCGTGATGCTGGCTCGCCTTGCAAGCCCGATCTCACTCCCGACGGATGATGCTGTCCGACCCCACTCCCTTCCTGGTGCCCCGTCTTCCTTGTCGTCGTCGTGATGCCGGCTCGCCTTGCAAGACCGATCTCACTCCCGACGGATGATGCTGCCCAACCCCACTCCCTTCCTGGTGCCCCCGTCCTCATTGTCGTCGCCGTGATGCCGGCTCGCCTTGCAAGCCCGATCTCACTACCGACGGATGATGCCGCCCGACCCCACTCCCTTCATGATGCCCCGTCCTCCTTGTCGTCGCCGTGATGCCGGCTCGCCTTGCAAGCCCGATCTCACTCTTCGTGACAATGCGACTCATCCCTGACGATTGGTGAGCTTGACGAACCAGTGAGCCTTAGCTCTTAGCCGGAGTTACCGCCTAACCCCTCCCCTTTCCTGGCGCATCTGCCCAAAATCGACATTCTATAAGGTATACTCACATTTTTGTTTCGATCAACAAGAACTTAGCGCTATTTTTGTTTATTTTGTTTATATAGTTTCTTCTTTGAACCTTAAATTCTATGCAACACCAGTTTTTTAAACCTTATTAGATTTTATCACGCGGTTTTCCGGCCCCTATAGATTATGGTCCCTACATCAACAATTTAACATGTGACCATCATCATCGCCGTTGCTGCGCCCTGTCCACGTGCACCACTTTGCTTTCCCAGCCAAGGCGCCTCCACACGAGCATGGCTTCAGCGCCACTAGTCGTTGTGACCGACGAGCCGCCATGCCGTCGTCGCCCAACAGCACGAGCTCCTCGCGCATGCCGCCTGATGATGAGCTGCCATGCATGACGACGACGCCTCCGCACCCATCACCCATTCGCCCTAGTCAAAGTTGCCGGGGGATATATGAGCGTCGTCTCACCGGATCCATTCCAGACTCGACCAGCAGATCTGACCAGGACGGGAAAGTGGATCCATAGCGCGGAAGCTAAGCACAAATGGAGGTGCTGTGTTGTCGTCACTGCTGTCAGCACCTCGATCTTCATACGAGAAGCCCCGCCGGCCTTTCTTCCTCGCGGTCGCATGGGCCTCCAGCGAGGCAGCGACCCATTCGTTTGGCTAGGAGCAAGAGACATGCATGGGACTAGAGATGCGGGTAGCGGTGCCACCAGGTGACCAGGGTCACCCCGAGCGGGAGCAGGGAGCGCCGTAGGGGGCTAGGGGCCATCACTCATCCGTCATGTCCGGTCCCAATAGTCTAATTTTGATTTTTTTTTTGCAACAATTGAAGTTTGCCTTTTATTTTAATCTCATCATGCATAATCGTTTCCTGTTTTTTTTTTGCAAAAAACCTATCCATAATCCAAATAGTACTGCTGAGTTTATAGAATGGAAAAGGCATGACAGCGACATATACACACGCCATGCTTATGTGCATGGGTTAATTACCCACATGATCGATTTCGATGCTGATTGCGAAATACAACTAGATCGGATGGGCAGCAAATAAATACCGGATCAATCGAGTTACTGAATGGATATGAAACCGATTTGTGCCTTACCGCCGCCTGTTCAGAGTCCAGAAAAAACTACGTAGTACGCTGTCAAAGATTTCTTGTACGTACTGAACATGCATGTAAGGAAGAAGAAAACTAGCCCGTGTTAGAGTAGAGAACAGATGCGGAGCTCACACCATCTACGTTACATGCATAGCCTAGCTAGCCTAGCTATATATTGCGCAACTCGTGCGAGCTGTGGAGGTGCTTTCAACCGGAGAAATTAATTAACGTGCACCATGGCCATAGGATGATGACTGCTGAAAACGGCAGACGAGCTGGCCGTGTCGTCGAGTTCGTCCTCCTCGTGGACGACGACGATTTCGCCGCGGTACTGGTGCGTCGTCGTCTCCGCACCGCCGCCGTGGACGACGACCCGCCTCCTCCTGGCGACGTGGCCCTTGGCCCTGCCCTGCGAGCCGCGGGAGCTGGACCACGTCGAAGAACCGAATCCGCCGACGCCGCCGCCGGCGGAGCCACTACTGGCACTGCAACAGTGAACACTGCTCGAGTGGCTGTGCTGGCGGATGTATCCTCGCGGGCCCTGCTGCTCCAAGTCGAAGTCTCGCCGCGTCTGCTCGCCGTCTTGGTCGCGCGGGCGCGGCCGGGAGCCCGAGGACGCGTCGGAGGCCATGGAGTCCTCCACGTCGCCGCCGTCGTCGTCCGCCGCCTGCAGCGCCGACACCCACCTCTGGGCGGCGGCGGCGGCGGGGTCGTCGCAGGGATGGTAACGCATCCCGTTGGAGTGGTCCAGGTAGACCGTCCAGCCGGACTGGCACCCGCTGGTGCTGCGCGACGACGGCGAGCTCTCCGTTGCACCGCCGCCGCACGGCGCCGCTACCTCCCTCCCCCACGGCGGCATCACCTGCAGGTCTCTCTCCATCGCTCGACGGATCGATCGGTGTCGGAGAGTAGTGGTAGTAGCAGCGCACTGCGCACATGCAAAGCCAAGCCGTGTATGTGCTCGATCGCTTGCTATAGCAAGTGTAGTGAGCGGCGAGTTGGCGGAGTGAGGAGGACTG
This sequence comes from Zea mays, assembly GCF_902167145.1. Classification (NCBI taxonomy): domain Eukaryota; kingdom Viridiplantae; phylum Streptophyta; class Magnoliopsida; order Poales; family Poaceae; genus Zea; species Zea mays. Next base: position 108,148,570 of record NC_050105.1, on the reverse strand, counting down.
AAGAGTATATGAGGAGAGTGGAGTTGGGGATCTCGAGGGAGTGAAGGCTTTGTTTTATCTCCGGCGCAAATGGGAAGCCAAGTACACAGGCAGATGGCCACCTTCTCGGTTTCTGTCCGAACCCACGGGCACGGGCACATGCGACATGCGTGGCGGACGTGGGAGTCGTGCACGCGAACGAGCCCCCCCCTGCACCTGCACTGCACGTGTGTTCGCGCGGCTGGGGACCGCTTACTGTCGAAAACGAAATTTCACCGAACTTCGCTCGAATTTTGCCCATCCTGTCCGGTTTACGTTTTCAAATTTGAGGTCGACGAATTTCGGTGTTTGTCGGTGAGATTCACCGTTTCTCGATCTCGGGTTCCTGCTGATTCACCGAGAAGTGCCGTTCAGTTAGGAAAAAAATAAAAAAAAAAGAAATTACAGGTACATTCACAAATAATTTGATACTCAAAATCACCTAAACCGTAATTATGCAAATAGAAAACCGTAATTTTAGTGCAACACATACATCAATAGAAGGTTACAATCATGTCATACAAGTACATATAAAATTTTCTGTAACACAGATTGCTCAATAACACAAATTGCAACGCAAAGCAATAGAAGGTTACAATAGTGTCAATCAAGTAGATATAAAGTTTTTTTAGAACACAAATCTTCAAACTAGTCGAATGATAATGCATCCACATATTCAACTGGAGTTGTAATATTAAGGCATGTTCGAAGCATCTAAGTGTGGGCCCATTCTATATATATATATATATTCATATACATTTATAAAATAAAATTAGCTAGATAATATGAACAACAAACAAATATTTAATGATGAAGTAAAAGTAACAAACGTTGAAGGCTGTAGAAGCATATGGATCTATGTTTGTGACACCATAAAATGGTTGTCCATATGTCGGATCGGGTACCGGATGCGAGTATGCATTTGCGGGTGGAGGAGGGGGTTGTCCATACCCATACATGACCAATGGTGGTATTGGATCAGCTGGTGGTGCCAATGTACACACACAAGTTTTGGTCGCGTTGAGACGGATAGTTGGAACTCGAGCTGACTTAGTTGTGGCTACCATCATCAATATGTCCACAAACCGAATGACATCGTTGTGAACGAGATGCTCCATAACTTGAATCTTGGGAGGCATGGCTACCCCCAACACCATATGCTCCAGCACCATATGTTCCACTTCCAGCACCATATGCTATAGTACCATATGTCCCACCCCTAGCACCATATGCTCCAGCAACACCTCCACCATCCCTATATCTACCATCACCTCCATCATTGTTGCTAACATCACCTTCACTAGGGTCAATTGTGCTTTCTTCAGTCTCAAACTCTTCTTCCTCATCATCAAATTTGACCCTTTTTTCCTTTGCTTTCTGACGGACCATATTTTGTTTTTCTTTTTCCAGGGTGGGTGTTAGCAGCTGTTGTATCAGCCCATTTGTGTGCATCCTCTGTGTCTTCCTGTTGTTGGACAATTGATGTAAACAACTAGTTAGAAACATGTGTGTCACTATGAGATGAATCCTCATCCAACGTTAGAGGTGCATTAGATCTCCCTTTCTCCAACCAATCACGTCTAGTTTCATTATGCCTATGTAATGATAGATCCATGAAGGCTAAGGCAGGATCAAAATCACTAGGTTCAGGCATATGTGTTGCACGTTGAATGCATATACATAGGTTGTAGTTCATGAACACCAACTCATGTAGCTTCTCACACCCTAGTCTGTTGCGGAGCTTTGTATGAATGAAAGCAAATGTACTACAATTGTGCTCACACCCACTTAATGAAACACATTGTGCAAGAAGCCGCTTCGTAACACGTTGTAGAGTTGGTGTCTCTAACCCAAACATAGCCCACCAGCTGGATGTAGATGTATTGCTGTCAGTTGACATTCTCCTTGCTAGGTCACTAGAGAATTCTCCTCTTTTCCTCTTGAAGAACTCATACCAACAAGATACACCTTTTTTGGAAACCTATCTCAGGAGAACCTCTAGGGTAAGTATGCTTGGCTTAGAGCAATTTTGAGATGGGTGACCGACTAGGAAGTTTTCTTGGGTGCTTATGATTGAGGACAAAGTGTGCATAAAAGGCTCGTGTTGGTTTATGGGAATGGTCTATGGTCCTAGAGGGCTGCCAGGAGTAAGTACCGCCAGTCTGGAAGTGGACGGGTTGTTATAAATGGGGATATGCGACCACTTGGACTTGATGTATGGATCCTGTAATCCCACCAATCGAACTCATCTATGTGCCTCTTTTCTTTGTCTCTTTTTTGGTTCGAAGCTTTACCCCCGCCCATGATGGGGAATATATGTTTTGACGCACACACCATGCTATTGATTGTTCTAGATTCGAAGCCTTCCTTCTATCGGTTTGATATGGCTCTTGGGTTGGGTACTTGGGTTGACTAAAAGGTGGATGCTCATATAATAGATTTATTGAAGGGTATGATTGGTGGGCACCCCAATGGTTTGGCTATGGATGAACCGAAGCATGTATTTTGAAGGCTGCATTTTTGGTTCTTGGTATTAGACGTGCTGCAGAACATAGGGGCGGGCAATAGGATGCCATGTGGCATACTTCCTTTGGTTGCTTATTTTTTCTTGTGGCTACCAACTCTTTTTGTTTCTAGATAGTTATTCACAAGACTTGTTTGTATGGTGAAAGTTGCCTAGAGGAGGGATGAATAGGCGGAATCTGAAATTTACAAATTTTAAGCACAACTACAAGCCGGGGTTAGCGTTAGAATAAAAACAGAGTCTGAGAGAGAGGGTGAAAAACAAATCAAAGGCAAATGAAACGGATGACACTGTGATTTGTTTTACCGAGGTTTGGTTTTTGCAAACCTACTCCCCGTTGAGGTGGTCACAAAGACTGGGTCTCTTTCAACCCTTTCCACCTCTCAAACGGTCACCTAGACCGAATGAGCTTTTCTCCTTAATCAAATGGGTCACTTAGACCCCTACAAGGACCACCACAACTTGGTGTCTCTTGCTTTGATTACAAGTGTCTTGAGAACAAGAATGGAGGAAGAAGAAAGGCGATCCAAACGACAAGAACACAAATGAACACAAATGTCTCTCTCTCACAAGCCACTAAGTCTTTGGAATGAGTTTGGGACTTGGAGAGGATTTGATCTTTTGTTTTGTGTCTTGGAGTGAAGTCTAGAGCTCTTGTATTGAATGCAAATTGTTGGAAACTTGGATGCCTTGAATGGTGGTGGTTGGGGGGTATTTATAGCCCCAACCACCAAAACAGCCGTTGGGGAGGGCTGCTGTCGATGGGCGCACCGGACAGTCCGGTGCGCCAGCCACGTCACCTAACTGTTAGGGTTCTGACGGTTTCTACCGTTGGAGTTGGGGCACCAGATAGCTACTGTTCACTGTCCGGTGTGCCTTCTGGCGCTGCTCTGACTCTGCGCGAACTGTTCACGCCACTGTTCACTTTTGCAGACAACCGTTGGCTCAGTATTCGTTGCTCTGCTTGGCACACTAGACAGTCTGGTGTTACACCGGACAGTCCGGTGAGTTTTAGCGAAGTGCGCTGGAGAAAACCCAAAGCTGAGAAATTCAGAGTTGATCTCCCTGGTGCACCGGACACTGTTCGGTGGTGCACCGGACACTGTCCGGTGGCTCACCGGACAGTCCGGTGCGCCAGACCAGCGCAGCTTTCGGTTCTTTTGCTCCTTTCTTTTTGAACCCTAATTTTAACTTTTTATTAGTTTGTGTTGAACCTTTGGCACCTGTAGAACATATAATCTAGAGCAAACTAGTTAGTCCAATTGTTTGTATTGAGCAATTCAACCACCAAAATTATTTAGGAAAAGGTTTGACCCTATTTCCCTTTCAATCTCCCCCTTTTTGGTGATTGATACCAACACAAACCAAAGCAAATATATAAGTGCAGAATTGAACTAGTTTGCATATGGTAAGTGCATAGGTTGCTTGGAATTAAACCAATATTATCATTTCAATAGATATGCATGGATTGCTTTCTTTTTATTTAACATTTTGGACCACGCTTGCACCACTAGTTTTGTTTTTGCAAATTCTTTGGAAAATTCTTTTTAAAATTCTTTTGCAAATAGTCAAAGGTATATGAATAAGATTGCAAGAAGCATTTTCAAGATTTGAAATTTTTTCCCCCTGTTTCAAATGCTTTTCCTTTGACTCAAACAAAACTCCCCTTAAATGAAATTCTCCTCTTAGCTTTCAAGAGGGTTTTGGGATATACCATTTGAGATACTTTCATTAGAGGAATACCAATTTGAAAGATACTAATTTGAAATATACCAATAAAAATTTTCAAAACACAATTAAAAATTAGGTGGTGGTGCGGTCCTTTTGCTTTGGGCTAATATTCTCTCCCCCTTTGGCATTAATCGCCAAAAACGGAGACTTTGTGAGCCCTTAGTAAATTCTCTCCCCTTTTGGCAAGAAATATATGAGTGAAAGTTTATACCAATGTGAAGAGATGGCGGAATACCGACAAGGAGTAAATAGTACCGATGGAGTTGAGTGGAAGCGTCATCTTTGCCGAATACTCCATTTTCCTTTCAATTCTATGACTAAGCATAAGAATACACTTGAAAACACATTAGTCATAGACATAAAAGAGATATGATCAAAAGTATATGAATGAGCTATGTGTGCAAAGTATCAATCAAAATTCCGAGAATCAAGAATGTTTAGCTCATTCCTAAGTTTGGTAAAGGTTTTCTCATCTAATGGTTTGGTAAAGATATCGGCTAGTTGTTCTTTGGTGCTAACATAAGCAATCTCGATATCCTCCTTTCTTAGTGATCTCTCAAAAAGTGATACCGAATGGCTATGTGCTTAGTGCGGCTGTGTTCAATGGGATTATCCGCCATGCGGATTGCACTCTCATTATCACATAGGAGAGGGACTTTGCTAAATTTGTAGCCATAGTCCCTGAGGGTTTGCCTCATCCAAAGTAATTGCGCGCAACAATGACCTGCGGCAATATACTCGGCTTCGGCAGTAGAAAGAGCTAATGAGTTTTGTTTCTTTGAAGCCCAAGACACCAGGGATCTCCCCAGAAACTGACAAGTCCCTGAAGTGCTCTTCCTATCAATCTTGCACCCTGCCCAATCGGCATCGGAATATCCTATCAAATAAAAGGTTGATCCCCTGGGGTACCAAAGACCAAACTTAGGAGTATAAACTAAATATCTCATGATTCGCTTCACGGGCCTAAGATGAACTTCCTTAGGATCGGCTTGGAACCTTGCACACATGCATACGAAAAGCATAATATCCGGTCGAGATGCACATAAATAGAGTAAAGATCTTATCATCGACCGATATACCTTTTGATCTACGGATTTACCTCCCGTGTCGAGGTCGAGATGCCCATTAGTTCCCATGGGTGTCTTGATGGGCTTGGCATCCTTCATTCCAAACTTATTAAGAATGTCTTGAGTATACTTGGTTTGGCTGATGAAGGTGCCCTCTTAGAGTTGCTTGACTTGAAATCCTAGGAAATACTTCAACTCCCCCATCATAGACATCTCGAATTTTTGAACCATGATCCTACTAAACTCATGCTCTTGGGGCCTGCTTGAGCCCATAAAGCGCCTTTGAGAGTTTATACACATGGTTAGGATACTCACTATCCTCAAAGCCGGGAGGTTGCTCAACATAGACCTCTTCCTTGATTGGTCCATTGAGGAAGGCACTCTTTACGTCCATTTGATAGAGCTTGAAGCCATGGTAAGTAGCATAGGAAAGTAATATGTGAATTGACTCTAGCCTAGCTACGGGTGCATAAGTTTCACCAAAGTCCAAACCTTCGACTTGTGAATAACCTTTTGCGACAAGTCGAGCTTTGTTCCTTATCACCACACCATGCTCATCTTGCTTGTTGCGGAATACCCACTTGGTTCCTACAACATTTTGATTAGGACATGGGACCAAATGCCATACCTCATTTCTCGTGAAGTTGTTGAGCTCCTCTTGCATTGTGTGAATCATCTAGGCCCCTTTGGTGATGTTTTGGTAATTAATGACAACTGCTTGTGGGCTAACGATTCTTGGAGAAATAAGAATGCAGGGTTGGACCACATAGAACAGGAAATATTGGAGAATCATAAGCATTGGTTGTGGATCAAATGAAGGCAAAGGTATAATATAGGTTTCGTTTTTGCCGGTCTTGAGGAGTTTAGAGAAGATACTTGACCGGATTAGTAGGCTAGATAGCCGTACTATTAAGAGGGGTCAATGACTTTGATCGGTGTAAAACTTAGTGCCTCATAGAGCATCTAGTGGTTGCATTTGCATGAGGACTAACAACGCTTCAAATTTCTTGAGTTAAAAATTCTTTCAAAAGCAAGTTTGAAAAATGCAAAGTCTTGGATGCGCGGACCATCCGGGTCTTGAGGGCGAACCGTCCGCGATCCACCAGAGGGGTCCGAAGTCTGACCACTTCGGAAGTCATCTTGTTCCTTTGCACTGTGGACCGTCCGGGCCTTAGGGCCGGACCGTCCGCAGTCATGACCAGAGAAGGCTGGTTTTGAACCAGTCCCTGAATTATAGCGCGGACCGTCCGGCTATGTTGGGCAGACAGTCCGCAAGTGTCAAATATGGTTTGGACAAGGACTGTGTGATTTTGTAGATTTGTACTACGGACAGTCCGAGAGACTAGTCCAGACAGTATTGTCTCAGGTCTCGGACCGTCCAGCCTTGACGGGCGGACGGTCCGCCCATGATAACATTTCTTGGTCCAAAGTCAAGGTGCTTCTTGCTGTCAGGTCTCGGACGGTCCGGCCTTGACGGGCGGACGGTCCGAACCCAACTTTTCTGACAACTCTGACAGATTTCAAACGGGAATTATAGCCGTTATGTGTACGGCGGACCGTCCGGCCCTAGGGCGCGGATCGTCCGCGTGTGCGCAGAACTGGTACTTTTTGCTCATAACGGTTGGAATTTTGTGGGGTGCTATAAATAGAAGGGTAGCTCGTGTGAGAGAGCTCTCTTGGCCATTCCTTGCACACATTGAGCTCATTTGTGATCCTCCAACTCACTCTCTCACACTCTTTGCTTGAGATTGCATTCTAGTGAGAGATTGAGGGTTCCTAGTGCATTTGCATCCTTCGGTGATTCTTGAGGCACTAGGTGGTACACCGAGCAAGCGTCGTCGGCTTGTTACTCTTGGAGGTTGCCGCCTCCTAGACGACTCGGGTGATTGTCTCCGTCGAGCTCTCCAAGAAGATTGTGGAGAAGCCGCGGTGTTGATTGTGAGGGGTTCGCGCCTACCTCGCCGGAGCGGCAAAGCTGACATTAGTGGAATGAGGTATTGAGTGATTCCTTGTCCACTTGGCTCAAAGATCAAGCCGTGTCTTGATAGAGGAGCAAGTGAGAGCTTGAAGTCCACCTCAACATGGATTAGGGGTGATCGGCAAATCACCGATACCACTGGATAAAATTCAGTGTCTTTACTTTCTTGCATTACTTATTGCCTTGCAAGTGATTAGTATTTTGCATATTGTTCCTCAAATATTCAATCACCGTAGTTGATTCTCATTCATTGTTTACTTGTTGTCACTAGAGAATTTATTCCTCTTGTTATATTGATTAAATTTACCTAGTGTTTTTGATTTTAGTCAAAACCGTCTATTCACCCCCCTCTAGCCGGTGTCCTAGATCCTACAAGTGGTATCAGAGCCGAGGACTCCATTGTTTGTGGATCTAATCATCCCGGAGTGGGACAAAATGGCTAGCAACAACAATGTGCACATTGGGAAGCCACCGCATTTTGATGGGAATAACTATGACTATTGGAAAATAAGAATGTCAATGCACCTTAGAGCAATGGGTGGAAAAATTTGGCCAATTGTCAGGGATGGATTTGTTGTGTTGAAAGAAGGTGAACCATCCGTTAGTGACAATGAGAATATCCTTACAAATGATCAAGCCATGAATGTCTTCTATGATGCTCTTGATATAAATGAGTTCAATCGCATCAAGAATTTCACAACCGCTCATGAGATTTGGATTAAGCTAATGGAAATTCATGAAGGAACTACAATTGTGAAGAGTGCCAAACTATGCCCCTGTTTGGTTCAGCTTCTGCTCGGCTTCTGGCCGCCAGAAGCAGAAGCTGGAACCAAACGCTCAGCTTTTGGCGCGGATTCTAGCCGAAGCGCTTCCGTAAGAAGCCCCCCGCGCACGCTCGCGTGGAAGCGGCCTTCACTTGGCTTCGGATAGAAGTTTCGTGTTGGGTTAGGGTACTCGCCGAGCACGCGCCGCCGCAGCGCACCCAACGCGCCGCCGCCGCACACCCAACGCGCCACCGCCGTCGTCTTCGCAGGTACGGCCGACCTCCATCCGCGAAGTCCTCCATCCCAACCGTCTGTTTCCCTCAGCAGCGTCTCATTCCCGTCATTTCTAGGGTTTCGCGCAACCTCTTCGCCGAAGCCCCGCCGCGAAGGAACCTCTGCCCCTGTCTTCTTCGTCGTCGAAGGTACGGGCTCTCTCCTCCATCCGGACCCTCTCATTCACCGCCGCCGCCACGGACTTTGGTTGACCCATTACTATCGCTAGGGTTACCGCACCCACACCGGCGCCGCTGCTTGTCGTCGTGAAGGTTCCTCTGCTCCCCCACGTCGCGTCGTCATCTTCCCAGGTACGGTGTACCTCGCCTCGATCCCGACCGTCATCTCGTGTTGCTAGGGTTCGTCCTGCCCCGTTTGGTATTTTGTTTAGCCTTGAACCACTACCGACTGATCTCCTGTTTATTCAGTTAATCATTACTGTTATGGATCCACGTACTAATCTAATTTTTTGTGCATTGTCGCCTTCAGATACCCGTATCACGTCGGAGGTCTGTCTTCGGTTCCAAGATCCAGTGCAACCAAAGTAATGTGATACTCAATTTGTTGCGCACTATACTAGTTGTCAACAGGTGCTGCCCCAATTTTTGATAATGGTTTTGTTGGGATACCATTCATCTGTTGTGTCACTATTATTTGTTGACGGATTAGTTCATACTTTGGTAGTTAGTACCTGTTGTTTGTATGGTGTAGTCGGGGTCTTTATTACTTTGTTTCTCACAACCTTTTCTATGTTCAGGGTTGAGTTCATAATTTGTTAGTTACTACCTGTGTATGTATTAGAAGATCGAGTTCCAAATATGTTCACGTTTTTGGGTAATCCATTGACAGTCTGTTAGTACTATCATTAGTACACACGTGCCTAGTAAATTGTGGTAAATGTCCCCTACTGTTAGCAGCATAGGCACAGGACATGTGACTACGCCAAATTTTTGTAGATAGTCCCCATGTCTGCTATACTAACGACCTAATAAATCCACATCAGATGGATTCAGCAGACTCCATAGCCGACAAGGCAATTGGAAGGATGCAAGAGATTGCGGACAAGATTTTTTCGGTAGCGAGGGAAACAATCCGTCCTGGTCGTGGGTTGACCTCATTTGACGCTACAAAACTTCGTGTAGCATTGGAGGACATAGCTTGCATGCTGGAGCAAGACTCTCTGGTGTTGCAAGAGAATTTGGACATCGTGAACAACGTAAACAACCCGGTTGACAGCAGCTACGAACCTTCTACCTTGTCCTCACCACCCCCGGTTGACGACGACCTTACTCCAGACTGGGACTTTGCGGAGCACTTCGAAAACTTCTGGGGTGTTGAATATGACTCCGATCAGATGCCTTCGTTTAGTGAAAATGAGGTTTAAGTTAGAACAAGCTGAACCTAGCTGACAGGTGTTCGGGTAACAGGGATAGACCAGCCTTTTGCTTACTGCGCACTTGTAAAGTGTGCCCTGTGTGTCTACCAGCACATGACTTCATTAAGTCTTTATGTAATTATGTCAAACCGAATGTGACTCCTTATGGTAGTACCTTATGTTATTATATGGTCAGTTAAGTGTTCACTTTGTTTGCTTAGTAAAAGCACTTGAATACGTATTTTCATATCGTGTACACTTGTTTTGCACTAGATGGACAAGTCTGGCAAAGTCATTGCAAAGTGGGATAGTAGAGCAACAAAAATTTACACAGAAATTTGTGTAGAAGAGGTCAATGCACGGAACAGGCCACAACAATTTCTTAATGCCAAAGGGTATGCTAACCTCATAAGGAAGTTTAAGGAACGCACAAGTCGCACTTACACGAGGGATCAAATGAAGAATAGGTGGGACTCCTTAAAGAGAATGTTCACCCAGTGGAAAACTCTTAATGAAAGGGCTACAGGTCTTGGTCGAGACCCTCATACTGGTTCAATCAGTGCGCCAGATGAGTGGTGGGCCAAGCAAAATGAAGTAAGTACGTTTTTTTGTAGACTAACAATAGTATTGGCCATCTGAAACTAGGAACTACCCATGTTGGTGCAGGCAATGCCAGGTTGTATTATGTTCAAAACAGCCCCCCTAGAGAATGAGGACGAGCTAAAGATTATGTTTGGACCCATTGTCTGCACAAATGAAAGAACCCTTGTTCCAGGCGTCGAGGATGCTAATTCATCATCTGATGATCATTTGGACGCCACTTTTGTTGGGGGTGAAAACAGCACACCTGACCCTTGCTCACATGCGACTGGGAAGCGTAAGGTGCGTCATGATTCTCCTAAACCAAAGAGGAAAAAAGATTCGAGGGAAGAGTACATGAAACGCCTTGTGGAGGCTTTTGAGTCGCGTTCAAGGACCACTAACAAGTCAGTCACCTCTACTGAGACCGACCCTGTGCATGTTGAGGTTAGTGCGCAGTTGCAACAAGTGATCGATGATGGTTCACCAGAAGGCAGCGACCTCCATTTGTTTGCCACTCATATGTTCTGTGAAAAAAATATAGAGATATATTTGCTTCACTGAAGACCGCAGAAGGAAGGAACGCTTGGCTGCGCCATGCATTCGAGATCGATCTTAAAAAGTCCAATTAGATGCTGCTGGTCCGACAACAGAGGCTTATGTTGAGTAATATGTTAGTTGTGTCAGGTTTATGAGTCATGTCGTTTCTGTTTTATGAGGATTGTCGTCTTAGAACATAAACTTTTTCGTACGCATCAGTTTCCCTTCCAAACAATTTTCCAGATATTCGAGTTGAACATGTATTTGAATAATCAGAGTTGTAAGCTTGTGAACAATGTGAATCTGTGAACTTTATGTCACCTATGCTACATGTGGCTTGTAAACTGTGCTTCTACATGAATATGGTGCTTATACAACTGTGGTTGCATATGAATTTCTGCCTGTTGTTTGTGTCATTGCAGATGTGTGACCCTTATGCACACACATCTGATGATGATGACATGGATGACATAGATGATGAATTGCTTGTTGCTCTATATGCTGTCGACATTTGGGGCAGGCATTTTAGTAAGGGTCCTAGAAGAACATTGGTTGAAACTGGTACTTATGATGTAATCAACTCCACTAATTATTGTGTAATGATCTTTTGTTCGTTATGAGTTTCATTTTACTGGTTGTTCAAACAGAATCTGCAATATGAGAATCTCATTATCCAAACACGTAGATTCTCAGGAACAGCTTTTCTGCACAGCTGGCGAACCAAACACCTAAATTCTACCCACCAGCTTTTCCCAACAGCCAGCTTTTCCCCACAGCCAGCTTTTCAGAAAAGCTGGTCAGAAAAAAGCCGAACCAAACACGCCCTATATGTGTGCAAAGGAAAGTTTGAGCAATTCATTATGAAAGAAGATGAGAGTGTATCCGATATGTTCAACCGGTTAAATGAGATAGTGAATGAACTCAAGGGACTTGGTTTTAATGTACCAGATGTGGATTTCACTCACAAGTTCCTTAGATCACTTCCGGAGAAATATGAGACTATAGTGACAATGTTAGTAAGGAGTGATCTATCTACAACTTCTCCAATCGAAGTATTGGGAGAAATTCTTACTCAAGATATATTTAAGAAGTCTTAAGCCAATGCTTTAAGTTTGGCAAAGAAAGTGAAAAATGAATCAATTGCTCTCAAAGCTAAGGCCTCAAAGGCAATTGAAAAATAAGATAGTAATGATGAAGAAAATGAAAGTGAGAGTGATGGTGATATGGCTCTATTTGTAAGGAAATTCAATAAATTCATGAAGATGAAGAGAGGTCAACCTAGAAGAGGTCAAACATCAAGAAGAAATGCTTTCAATGATAGAAAGTGTTTTGAGTGTGGGGAACCCGATCACATTGCCATGAATTGCCCAAGCAAGAAGAAGGGCAAAGATGAAAGTGACAAGAAGAAAGAGAAATTCTACAACAAGAATAAAGATGGCAAAGCCTACCTAGTTGAATGGGACTCGAATGATAGCTCGGATGATGACAATGATGACACCTCATCCAAGCTTAATGCCGAAATTGCCATCAAGGAAGCTCCCTCACTCTTCTCATCCCCTCATTGTCTTATGGCAAAGGGAGATGCTAAGGTAAAAATCATCACCGATTTAAATGATATAAATGATGATGATGATGTTGATGATGATGGCTATTCATATGATGATCTTGTTAGAATGTTGGGTGAGGCCGATGACTACATGCACAAAGAAAAAGAAAAATTTAAGACCTTGAAGGAATTGTATAAAAACCTTCAAGTGTCTTTTGAGGAGCTCAAGACCTCTCACAATGACCTAAAAGAAAATTGTGAGAAGCTTGCGGATGCTCAAAAATCATCTATTGTGCATGAAGTTATGATGGTCACTAAAGATGTCGGAGTCACTTGTGACTTACTTGATAGTCTTACAAGTGACCCACTATCTACTAACTCTATTTGTGATAAATGCAAAATTTGTCTCAATGATGATATTGCTCTTGATGAATCAAAAAAAATTGTTGAGAATAAAGTGTTAGTAGATAGAGTAAATACTCTAACTCATGAACTAGAAAAGGCATATGGTGGAAAGGCTAAATTGGATTTCATATTGGGGAGTCAACGGTGCTCACTTAATCGTGAAGGTCTTGGATATGTTCCCAAGAAAGGAAAGAATGCTTTTATAAAGCAAAAGACATTGTTTGTGAAAGAATGTGACAAAGTGTGTCACAAGTGTCACAAGAAGGGACATGTTAGGAAAAATTGTCCTAAGCTCAAAAATGTATCCTCCACTTGCTTTGAGCATTGTTATGTTCTTTCTCATAGTGCAAAAGGTGTTCATGCTAAATTTGTTGGTACTTCAATTGTTGGAAACAAAAAGAAAGCTATTTGGGTGCTAAAGACCTTGGTCACTAACATCCAAGGACCCAAGCAAGTTTGGGTACCTAAAAGAGATTGATTTCCTTTTGTAGGTGAACTACAAGGCGGGAGGGAATCATTGGGTGTTAGATAGTGGATGCACTCAACACATGACCGGAGATATGAAAATGTTCACCCAAATGAGTGAGGAAGATTGCTCAAATTATGATAATATCACATTTGGAGATAATCGCAAAGGAAAGGTTAAAGGTTTGGGTAAAATTGCTATTTCAAATGATCATTCCATATCAAATGTGCTCTTGGTTGAGTCCTTGAATTTTAATTTGCTTTCCGTAGCTCAATTATGTGATTTAGGATTTAGTTGCAATTTCACGGTTGAAGATGTTATTATCTCTAGTGTTGATGGTAGCAATCTTAAGTTTAAAGGTTTTAGACATGAAAATCTTTATCTTGTTGATTTCTCATCTAATGAGGCAAAGCTCACAACTTGCTTATTCTCGAAAGCTTCACTAGGTTGGCTATGGCATAGAAGACTTGGTCATGTTGGAATGAAGCAACTCAATCGGTTAACCAAGCATGACTTAGTTCGTGGCTTAAAAGATGTGAAGTTTGAGAAGAACAAATTGTGTAGCTCTTGTCAAGCCGAGAAGCAAATGGCAAACACTCATCCAAATAAAAGTCAAATGTCCACTCATCGACCTTTGGAATTACTTCACATGGATTTATTTGGGCCCACATCTTTTGTGAGTATTGGTGGTAATTCTTATTGTCTTGTGATAGTGGATGATTATTCAAGATTTACTTGGGTTTATTTTCTTCAAGACAAATCTAATGTGTTTGAAACATTCAAGTCATTTTCTATATTGGCTCAAAATCAATTTGATTTCAACATCAAAAAGGTTAGAAGTGATAATGGGTCGGAATTCAAAAATGCAAGAATTGATGAATATTGTGATGACAAGGGTATTAAACATGAATTCTCTTCCAAATATACCCCGGAACAAAATGGTATTGTTGAAGGAAAGAATAGGACTCTCATTGATATGGCTAGGTCTATGTTAGTGGAATATAATATATCAGATTCTTATTGGGCCGAGGCAATAAATACCGCTTGTCATTCATCAAATAGACTATATTGTCACAAGCTTTTGAAGAAAACTCCATATGAATTTCTCATTGGTAGAAAGCCAAATATCTCATATTTTAGGGTATTCGGTTGCAAATGTTATATTTTGAGAAAGGGAAGTCGGCTTTCTAAATTTGAGAAGAAATGTGATGAGGGTTTTCTTCTTGGATATTCATCAAATAGTAAGGCTTATCGAGTCTTCAATAAAACTCATGGTATTATTGAAGAAGCATATGATGTTGAATTCGATGAAACAAATGGGTCTCAAAATGAGAGTGATAATCTTGATGATGTTGGTGGAACTCAATTGATAAATGCAATGAAAACAATGGCCATTGGTGAAATAAAGCCAAAGGAAGATGATGAAAATAGTGTGGTTGTCATTCCTTCATCTTCAACTCTAAATGAGGAAGATCACCAAAGCCAACAAAATGATGAAACTATGGATACTCATGATCAAGGTACCTCAAGACATTCGGTTCCTCCTAATGCTTCAACTAGCAATTATCAAACCGTATCAAGAATTCATCATTCTATTGTGAAGGATCACCCGGTTGATCAAATTGTGGGTGATCTTAGTAAGGGTGTTCAAACTCGCTCTCGCATAGCTTCATTTTGTGAACATTTCTCTTTTGTATCTTGTATGGAACCTAACCGTGTAGATGAAGCTCTACTTGATGTTGATTGGGTGAATGCAATGCATGAAGAATTAAATAACTTCGCTCAAAATGAAGTTTGGGAGCTTGTTGAGAGACCAAAGAACCACAATGTTATTGGTACAAAATGGGTGTTTCGCAACAAGCACAATGAAGATGGTGTGGTAGTAAGAAACAAGGCAAGATTAGTTGCACAAGGATATACTCAAATTGAGGGATTGGATTTTGGGGAGACATTTGCTCCCGTGGCAAGATTAGAAGCAATCCGGATTCTTCTTGCTTATGCTTGTGCACATAATATCAAGCTCTACCAAATGGATGTAAAGAGTGCTTTTCTAAATGGTAAGATTAGTGAACTAGTGTATGTTGAACAACCTCCCGGTTTTGAGGACCCCCAAAGACCTAACCATGTGTTCAAGCTTTCTAAAGCTCTCTATGGGCTTAAGCAAGCTCCACGCGCTTGGTATGAAAGGCTTAGGGATTTCTTGCTTTCCAAAGACTTCAAAATTGGGAAGGTTGACACTACTCTATTCACTAAAAGAATTGGCAAAGACTTATTTGTTTGTCAAATTTATGTTGATGATATTATTTTTGGATCTACTAATGAATTATTTTGTGAGGAATTTGGAAAAATGATGTCAAAAGAATTTGAAATGTCTATGATAGGAGAATTGAACTTCTTTCTCGGTCTTCAAATCAAACAATTGAAAGATGGAATTTTTATAAGTCAATCAAAATATTTGAAGGACATGCTCAAGAAGTTTGGCTTAGAAAATGCAAAACCTATCAAGACTCCTATGGCAACAAATGGTCATCTAGACTTAGATGAAGGAGGTACTATGGTTGATCAAAAACTTTATTGTTCAATAATTGGTAGTTTGCTTTATATTACCGCATCTAGGCCCGATGTTATGTTTAGTGTTGGCATGTGTGCTCGATTTCAAGCGTCACCTAGAGAAATTCACTTGAAGGCCGCAAAAAGAATTCTAAGATATTTGAAGTATACTCCCAATATTGGTCTTTGGTATCCCAAGGGTGCTCAATTTGAATTAATTGGATATTCGGACTCGGATTATGCGGGGTGCAAAGTTGATAGAAAAAGCACCTCCGGATGTTGTCAATTTCTTGGTAGATCTCTTGTTTCATGGTCTTCTAAAAAACAAAATTCGGTTGCTCTCTCTACCGCCGAGGCAGAATATATATCGGCCGGAAATTGTTGTGCTCAACTATTATGGATGAAACAAACTCTATTGGATTATGGTATTATTTTCAAGAATGTGCCTCTCATGTGTGATAATGAGAGTGCGGTAAAATTGGCTACCAATCCGGTCCAACACTCAGGAACTAAGCATATTGATCTACGACATCACTTCTTAAGGGATCATGTTGGAAAGGGAGATATCTCTATTTATTCCATTGGGACGGATGATCAATTAGCAGACATTTTTACAAAGCCTTTGGATGAAACGAGATTTTGTTCTCTAAGAAGTGAAATGAATGTGATCGATCTCTCAAATGTGGCTTGAAGTTGATAGCACATGTGTAGTATTGCATTTTGACTCTAAATATGCTCTCTACGCTATTTATTTGGTATTTTTGATGCATTTTTCATCTTAAATTGATCTACGTTGTTTGATATGAAAAATTTGCATTACTTAATTACATAATGTGTATATGCATGCATACTAACCCTTGGATTGGTCGAAATGTCCATATATGAGCACCAATTCGGATTTGAAATTCAACATCAGAAAGTGGACAGACATTGGCAAACAGAGTATCAGGTCGCGGACCGTCCGCCCATGGACCGCGGACCGTCCGCAGTATCAGGAACTGGACAGTCCGGTCAGCAAAGCGGACAGTCTTAATTCTTCAGGACGCGGACGGTCCGCCCGCGACAGGCAGTAAAAGTTGGTCAGTGGCTGCAGACTTGTTATTTCACTCTTTGCTTCTCCTCTCTCGCTCTCCACTCGCAAAAGGGGTCTCCTTTGTCATTTGCGCGCGGACCGAGAGGGCAAGTTACGCTCGGACAGTTCGATAGCTTGTGAGAAGTTCAACCAACATGTCGTCCTCACGGTATTTCATAATCTTATGAATTTCATCAAATCTCTTCACTTTTGGGATTCTTCGGATTTTCTCTCTGATCTAGAATTGATCCCTAGTTTTACAAATCTGATTGGTGGAATTGTTAGTACTACTCACTATGAATGCTGTGCAAAATTTTGAACTCGTTTGGATGGATATTCTCTGCGAAATCATCAATTCAACGATTGAGGCGGCTAGGGTTCTACGGAGTCGCCCCTGGTCGGTCGTGGACCATCCGCCTGGTGGGCGCGGACCGTCCGGACCTCTGGCGCGGACGGTCCGGCCCCCTAGCTCGAACCGTCCGGACCCTAGCAGAGCAATGCAGTTCTATTCTTTTTATTGTGATGATTGGTATCAACTATTCATCTATGGATGTCTGTCACATTTATTGCAGTGGTTTGGGTGGTCTCCGCAAGAAGCTTGCAGGTCGCTTCAAATCAAAGCGCCCTCGTGGAGATGATGCTGACTATACACCAACCACTGACTCAGAGGCCCAATCCTCAGCTGGGGGCACTGAATCTATGGACATAGAAGACTTTCCTCATATACATCCCGACTATGCAATTGACACCACAGGATGGACATTTCCAAAGCGGAGGTTTTCTATGGCTGAGTACTGCTCAAGGCGGACTGTGAACCAATACACTCTGCCATCTGACACCAATATCCAATTTTTCCACACTCAGCTCCAGTTTGATGTTTTTTGGGGCACCTTGGTTGATACAAACTTTCATAAACATCAAGTGATTGATTGGTCTTTCATGCTGGGACAATCAGTCATGAAGGATCTGATTCCTAAATTTGAGACGTGTGGTCTGTACCAGTTTATGGGGCAAAGAACAGACTTCAGTGAAATGGCTGTCAAGCAATTCCTGGCCACCTCAGAGATTGATATAGAAGAGGAATCCATCACTTGGATGACTGGATTCAAGAGATATTCTGCATCTTTTGCTGACTTTGCTACTGCCAACAGTCTGGATTATGGCATCATTTCTGCTGGGCTGGATCTCTACACTGAGGATAATTTTGAGGACTTTGTGCAATTCTATGAGCCTGCAAGGCTGGGAATACCCAGGAGGTTTGGAGAGACAGCAAGACTCAGGCATCATCCTGCTGTGATCAACAAGATTGCCAGAGTCACTATTCTTCCCAAGAGTGGGGATAAGAGCAAAATACGAGACAAATTCTGGAATATTATCCACCACATCATGAATGGTGAAGTAATGAATATTGTTCTTTTCATGATGAGACAGCTCAATGATTTGAAAATGGACAAGAACCAGAATTTAGCATACGCTCCTTATATTATGGCTCTCATCAAAGCCAAGACAAGATTTGAGGGACCCTGCGAGATTGTTCACACACCGTTCAGACCCTTTAAGAATGAAATAGGGTTTCTCACCGTTCAGACCCTGGCTATGATGTAGGAGCAGCTCCTGATGTTGAGGCCGAGCAGATGCCTCCTCCTCCACCTCCTCCTCAGCCTCATCAGTATTGGCAGCCTAGTCCAGGCTACTTTGATCCATATTTTCACAATATGCAGCAGGGGCTTCAGACCCATATTGATACTCGCTTTGAGGGTATGATGACACATATGGATCACCGCCTAGATGACATGCAATCTCGCTTTGACAATAACCGGGATGCGCTCAATTCTGAGTTTTCTGAGTTTTGCGATCACATTCACACTAATGTCACTGATCCAATCATAACCAGACTGAATAATATGCAGCAGAGTTTTCAGGATAACATGGGAGCTCTATCTAGTCAGTTTGACAATCTCTCTACCAATGACAGCATGCATGAGATCAGTCAGAGGCAGCAACAACTCCAGCAAGATTTTGGCCAGTTCTCCTCTCTTTTTGACACATTTAGCTCGCACTAATACAACATGCATCCTCCACCCAGTGATCAGTGAGGCCTCTCCTTTGTGGCAATTGATGCCAAAGGGGGAGAGAAGTGATGAGAAGAGAAGTTGAAGAGAAGTTGCCAGGTGTCACATTCAGGGGGAGTTGTTGGTCTATGTGGACATTGAGACCGTGCATATGCATATTTACCTTTTTATGTCGCATGCATTAGTTTATGTCTTATGCATTTAGAACTGGCTTGAACTTTTAACTCTATGGCTTATGCTTGTGGACAATTATCTGTAATATTCTGTGGGTTGGACTATGTTTAGTTCAAATTACTTTGTGTCTGGTTAATCGAGGAGTGATTATAATTGCTGCGCTTACTCTACATATCATCTCTTGTATGCCTCGATAACCATTATTGTAGGAAAGTCTCCATCAAAACTCCGATCTATTATGTGTGTTATATCTTCAGCTTCAAACAATCTTGCACACACTTAGGGTGAGCCTTTCTTACATACTGAGTTTTTATTGGGATTTATCTATCTCTCGGACAGACTTCAAATCAAGATAAGTCCTATGAAACTCAACTCCAAAATCTATCTTATACCTAAGGTATGAGGGAGATTTGAAAAAAACTAAACTTCTCTTTAATATATTATGTAGTGCTGTCATCAATTACCAAAAAGGGGGAGATTGTGAATCATCTAGGCCCCTTTGGTGATGTTTTGGTAATTAATGACAACTGCTTGTGGGCTAACGATTCTTGGAGAAATAAGAATGCAGGGTTGGACCACATAGAACAGGAAATATTGGAGAATCATAAGCATTGGTTGTGGATCAAATGAAGGCAAAGGTATAATATAGGTTTCGTTTTTGCCGGTCTTGAGGAGTTTAGAGAAGATACTTGACCGGATTAGTAGGCTAGATAGCCGTACTATTAAGAGGGGTCAATGACTTTGATCGGTGTAAAACTTAGTGCCTCATAGAGCATCTAGTGGTTGCATTTGCATGAGGACTAACAACGCTTCAAATTTCTTGAGTTAAAAATTCTTTCAAAAGCAAGTTTGAAAAATGCAAAGTCTTGGATGCGCGGACCGTCCGGGTCTTGAGGGCGGACCGTCCGTGATCCACCAGAGGGGTCCGAAGTCTGACCACTTCGGAAGTCATCTTGTTCCTTTGCACTGCGGACCGTCCGGGCCTTAGGGCCGGACCGTCCACAGTCATGACCAGAGAAGGCTGGTTTCGAACCAGTCCCTGAATTATAGCGCGGACCGTCCGGCTGTGTTGGGCGGACAGTCCGCAAGTGTCAAATATGGTTTGGACAGGGACTGTGTGATTTTGTAGATTTGTACTATGGACAGTCCGAGGGACTAGTCCGGACAGTACTGTCTCAGGTCTCGGACCGTCCAGCCTTGACGGGCGGACGGTCCGCCCGTGATAACATTTCTTGGTCCGAATTCAAGGTGCTTCTTGCTGTCAGGTCTCGAACGGTCCGGCCTTGACGGGCGGACGGTCCGAACCCAACTTTTCTGACAACTCTGACAGATTTCAAACAGGAATTATAGTCGTTATGTGTACGGCGGACCGTCCGGCCCTAGGGCGCGGACCGTCCGCGTGTGCGCGGAACTGGTACTTTTTGCTCATAACGGTTGGAATTTTGTGGGGTGCTATAAATAGAAGGGTAGCTCGTGTGAGAGAGCTCTCTTGGCCATTCCTTGCACACATTGAGCTCATTTGTGATCCTCCAACTCACTCTCTCACACTCTTTGCTTGAGATTGCATTCTAGTGAGAGATTGAGGGTTCCTAGTGCATTTGCATCCTTCGGTGATTCTTGAGGCACTAGGTGGTACACCGAGCAAGCGTCATCGGCTTGTTACTCTTGGAGGTTGCCGCCTCCTAGACGGCTCGGGTGATTGTCTCCGTCGAGCTCTCCAAGAAGATTGTGGAGAAGCCGCGGTGTTGATTGTGAGGGGTTCGCGCCTACCTCGCCGGAGCGGCAAAGGTGACATTAGTGGAATGAGGTATTGAGTGATTTCTTGTCCACTTGGCTCAAAGATCAAGCCGTGTCTTGATAGAGGAGCAAGTGAGAGCTTGAAGTCCACCTCAACGTGGATTAGGGGTGATCGACAAATCACCGATACCACGGGATAAAATTCGGTGTCTTTACTTTCTTGCATTACTTATTGCCTTGCAAGTGATTAGTGTTTTGCATATTGATCCTCAAGTATTCAATCACCGTAGTTGATTCTCATTCATTGTTTACTTGTTGTCACTAGAGAATTTATTCCTCTTGTTATATTGATTAAATTTACCTAGTGTTTTTGATTTTAGTCAAAACCGTCTATTCACCCCCCCTCTAGCCGGTGTCCTAGATCCTACACATTGCCAGCATCCAATCCGAATCTCTTAGTGCATCCTCTACCCTGTATGGCTCAATAGAGGAAACAAAAGAGTAATGTTCACAAAAATGTGCGACTCGAGATCTAGTGGTTACCCCCTTATGAATATCGCCGAGGATGGTGTTCACGGGCTGATCTCTTTGAACCGCCTGGTGGACTCTTGGGTGTGGCGGTCCTTGACCCTGTACTTCTTGTTCATCTTCCTTGTCATTATTTTCATCATCTCCCCCTTGATTATTGCCTTCTTCTTGAGGTGGCTCATCTTCTTGATCTTCTTCTTCATTATCTTGAGCCTGTTCCTCATCTTGAGTTGGTGGAGATGCTTGATTTGAAGATGATGGTTGATCTTGTGCTTGTGGAGGCTCTTCGGATTCCTTAGGACACACATCCCCAATGGACATGTTCCTTAGCGCGACGCACGGAGCCTCGTCATCATCTAGCTCATCAAGATCAACTTGCTCTACTTGAGAGCCATTAGTCTCATCAAACACAATGTCACAAGAAACTTCAACTAGTCCAGTGGACTTGTTAAAGACTCTATATGCCCTTGTGTTTGAATCATATCCTAGTAAAAAGCCTTCTGCAGCCTTAGGAGCAAATTTAGATTTTCTACCTCTTTTAATAAGAATAAAACATTTGCTACCAAAGACTCTAAAATATGAAACATTGGGCTTTTTACCAGTTAGGAGTTCATATGATGTCTTCTTGAGGATTCGGTGTAGGTAGAGCCGGTTGATGGAGTAGCAGGCGGTGTAATCGCCTCAGTCCAAAACCGGTCCGATGTCTTGTACTCATCAAGCATGGTCCTTGCCATGTCAAGTAGAGTTCTATTCTTCCTCTCCACTACACCATTTTGCTGAGGTGTGTAGGGAGAAGAGAACTCATGCTTGATGCCCTCCTCCTCAAGGAAGCCTTCAATTTGTGAATTCTTGAACTCCGTCCCATTATCACTTCTTATCTTCTTGATCCTTAAGACGAACTCATTTTGAGCTCGTCTCAAGAATCCTTTTAAAGTCTCTTGGGTTTGAGATTTTTCCTGCAAAAAGAATACCCAAGTGAAGCGAGAGTAATCATCCACAATTACTAGACAGTACTTACTCCCGCCGATGCTTATGTAAGCTATCGGGCCGAATAGATCCATGTGGAGTAGCTCTAGTGGCCTGTCCGTTGTCATGATGTTCTTGTGTGGATGGTGGGCACCAACTTGCTTTCCTGCTTGACATGCGCTACAAACTCTGTCTTTCTCAAAATGAACATTTGTTAGTTCTAAAATTTGTTCTCCCTTTAGAAGCTTGTGAAGATTCTTCATCCCAACATGGGCTAGTCGGCGATGCCAGAGCCAACCCATATTAGTCTTAGCAATTAAGCAAGTATCGAGTTCAACTCTATTAAAATCAACTAAGTATAGCTAACCCTCTAATACTCCCTTAAATGCTACTGAATCATCACTTCTTCTAAAGACAGTAACACCTACATCAGTAAATAGACAGTTATAGCCCATATTGCATAATTGAGAAACAGAAAACAAATTGTAATCTAATGAATCTACAAGAAAAACATTGGAAATAGAAAGGTCAGGTGATATAGCAATTTTACCAAGTCCTTTGGCCAAACCTTGATTTCCATCCCCGAATGTGATAGCTCTTTGGGGATCTTGGTTTTTCTCATAGGAGGAGAACATCCTTTTCTCCCCAGTCATATGGTTTGTGCACCCGCTATCAATAATCCAGCTTGAGCCCCCGGATACATAAACCTACAAAACAAGTTTAGGCCTTGTTCTTAGGTACCCAAATGGTCTTGGGTCCTTTCACATTAGAAACAAGTACCTTGGGTACCCAAACACAAGTCTTTGAGCCCTTGTGCTTGGCCCCAACATATTTGGCAACTACTTTGCCAGATTTGTTAGTTAAAACATATGAAGCATCAAAAGTCTTAAATGAAATGTTATGGTCATTTGATGCAGTAGGAGATTTCTTTTTAGGCAATTTAACATGGGTTGATTGCCTAGATATATAAGCCTCATTCTTATACATAAAACCATGGTGTAAAATATTATGAAGTTTCCTAGCATGAATTCTCCTAATTTTGTGCTCAGGATATCCAGCAGGATATAAAATGTAACCCTCGTTATCCTGAACCATGGGAGCCTTACCCTTAACAAAATTAGACAATTTCTTGGGGGCATTAAGCTTGACATTGTCTCCCTGTTAGAAACCAATGCCATCCTTAATGCTAGGGCGTCTCCCATTATAAAGCATGCTACGAGCAAATTTAAATTTTTCATTCTCTAGTTCATGCTCGGCAATTTTAGCATCTAGTTTAGCTATATGATCATTTTGTTGTTTAATCATAGCAATGTGATCATGAATAGCATCAACATTAATGTCTCTACATCTAGTACAAATAGTAACATGATCGATAGTAGATGTAGAGGGTTTGCAATCATTTAATTCATCAATCTTAGCATGTAACATGACATTTTCATTCCTAAGATTGGAAATAGCATCATTGCAAACATTTAAATCTTTAGCCTTAGAAATTAATTTTTCATTCTCGATTTTAAGGTTAGTAATTGCAACATTCAATTTGTCAATCTTAGCAATTAAACTAGCATTATCATTTCTAATATTGGTAATTGAATCATCACAAGCATTTAACTTCTCAACCTTAGCAATAAAACCAGCATTCTCGGCTCTAAGGTTGGAAATGGTGTCATGGCAAATGCTTAGCTCACTAGTTAATTTTTCACATTTTTCTATCTCCTGAGCATAAGCATTCTTAACCTTAACATGCTTTTTGTTTTCCTTAATAAGGAATTCCTCTTGGCTATCCAAGAGTTCATCCTTCTCATGAATGGCCCCTATCAATTCATTCAATTTTTCTTTTTGTTGCATGTTTAAGTTGGCAAAAAGACTAAGCAAATCATCCTCATCTTCACTAGAGCTACCCTCATCACTAGATGTTGTATATTTAGTGGAGGCTCTAGATTTTACCTTCTTCTTCTTGCTGTCCTTTGCCATGAGGCACTTGTGGCCGACGTTTGGGAAGAGGAGTCCCTTATTGACGGCGATGTTGGCGGCGTCCTCGTCGAAGGAGGAGTCGGTGGAGCTCTCATCGGAGTCCCATTCCCGACACACATGGGCATCGCCACCCTTCTTCTTGAAGTATCTCTTTTTCTCCTTCCTCTTTCCCTTCTTGTCGTTGTCCCTGTCACTATCACTAGACATAGGGCATTTAGCGATAAAATGACCGGGCTTACCACATTTGTAGCACACTTTCTTGGAGCGGGGTTTGTAATCCTTCCCCCTCCTTTGCTTGAGGATTTGGCGAAAGCTCTTGATGATGAGCGCCATTTCCTCATTGTCGAGCTTGGAGGCGTCGATGGGAAGCCTACTTGATGTAGACTCTTCTTTCTTTTCTTCTATCGCTTTGAATGCGACGGGTTGCACCTCGGGTGTGGAGGTGTCGCCTTGCTTGATGATTTGTTTGGAGCCTTTGATCATCAACTCAAAGCTCACAAACTTTCCTATAACTTCCTCGGGAGACATTAACTTATATCGAGGATCACCATGAATTAATTGAACTTGAGTGGGATTACGAAAAACAAGTGATCTAAGAATAACCTTGACCATTTCATGGTCATCCCACTTGGTGCTCCCGAGGTTGCGCACTTGGTTCACCAAGGTTTTGAGCCGGTTGTACATTGCTTGTGGCTCCTCTCCTTGGTTGAGGACGAACCGATCGAGCTCCCCCTCGATCGTCTCTCGCTTGGTGATCTTGGTCACCTCATCTCCCTCATGTGCGGTCTTGAGCACGTCCCAAATCTCCTTGGCACTCTTCAACCCTTGCACTTTATTATACTCCTCTCGATATAGAGAGGCGAGGAGTATAGGCCCTGTTTGGCACAGCTGTTGCTTGTTGAAAAAGCAGTTTATCTGATAAGCTGGTAAAAAGCAGCTTCTGCTTGTTGGCTGCTTTTAGTTCATTTTGAGAAGCAACTCAACTGATAAGCTACTGCAGAAGCTGACTGTTTGGCAGAACTTCTGCTTAAATTTGTGAAGAAGCTGAAAATAAGCTATGCCAAACAGGGCCATAGTAGTGGCTTGGGAGTTGAAGTGACGGATTTGGGCGACTTCGTCCGAATCATAGCCTTCATCCCCCACGGATGGTACCTGCGCTCCAAACTCAACAATGTCCCAAATGCTAGCGTGGAGTGAGGTTAGATGGTGCCTCATTTTATCACTCCACATACAATAATCTTCACCATCAAAAACCGGTGGTTTGCCTAGTGGGACGGAAAGTAAAGGAGTGCGTTTTTAAATGCGAGGGCAGCGTAGGGGATCTTACTAAACTTCTTGCGCTCATGGCGCTTAGAAGAGACGGACGGCGCGTCGGAGCCGGATGTAGAAGGCGATGAAGAATCGGTCTCGTAGTAGACCACCTTCTTCATTTTCTTTTTCTTTTTGCCGCTCCGATGCGACTTGATGTGTGAAGGGGATCCCTTCACCTTGTTGCCGGACTCTCCCGATGGAGCCTTCCCGTGGCTTGTAGACTTGTCACCGCCAGTCATGATCTCCTTCTTGACGTGATCTCCCGACATCACTTCAAGCGGTTAGGCTCTAATGAAGTACCGGGCTCTGATACCAATTGAAAGTTGCCTAGAGGGGGGGTGAATAGGCGGAATCTGAAATTTACAAATTTTAAGCACAACTACAAGCCGGGGTTAGCGTTAGAATAAAAACTGAGTCCGAGAGAGAGGGTGAAAAACAAATCAAAGGCAAATGAAATGGATGACACAGTGATTTGTTTTACTGAGGTTCGGTTCTTGCAAACCTACTCCCTGTTGAGGTGGTCACAAAGACCGGGTCTCTTTCAACCCTTTCTCTCTCTCAAACAGTCACCTAGACCGAGTGAGCTTTTCTCCTTAATCAAATGGGTCACTTAGACCCCTACAAGGACCACCATAACTTGGTGTCTCTTGCTTTGATTACAAGTATCTTGAGAACAAGAATGGAGGAAGAAGAAAGGTGATCCAAGCGACAAGAACTCAAATGAACATAAATGTCTCTCTCTCACAAGCCACTAAGTCTTTGGAATGAGTTTGGGACTTAGAGAGGATTTGATCTTTTGTTTTGTGTCTTGGAGTGAAGTCTAGAGCTCTTGTATTGAATGCAAATTGCTGGAAACTTGGATGCCTTGAATGGTGGTGGTTGGGGGTATTTATAGCCCCAACCACCAAAACAGCCGTTGGGGAGGGCTGCTGTCGATGGGCGCACCGGATAGTCCGGTGCGCCCGCCACGTCACCCAACCGTTAGGGTTCTGACGGTTTCGACCGTTGGAGCTGGGGCACCAGACAGTCCGGTGCCGCACTGGACAACTACTGTTCACTGTCCGGTGTGCCTTCTAGCGCTGCTCTGACTCTGCGCGAACTGTCCGCGCACTGTTCACGCCACTGTTCACTTTTGTAGACGATCGTTGGCTCAGTATCCATTGCTCCGCTTGGCACACCGAACAGTCCAGTGTTACACCGGACAGTCCGGTGAATTTTAGCGGAGTGCGCTGGAGAAAACCCGAAGCTGAGGAGTTCAGAGTTGATCTCCCTGGTGCACCAGACACTGTCCGGTGGCTCACCAGATAGTCCGATACGCTAGACCAGGGCAGCCTTTGGTTCTTTTGCTCCTTTCTTTTTGAACCCTAATTTTAACTTTTTATTGGTTTGTGTTGAACCTTTGACACCTATAGAACATATAATCTAGAGCAAACTAGTTAGTCCAATTGTTTGTGTTGGGCAATTCAACCACCAAAATTATTTAGGAAAAGGTTTGACCCTATTTCCCTTTCATATGGCCCTTGTTCTCTCCTGTCTCCATAGAGTACACAGTACAACCTTTGTTGCTACGTGTTTTGGTTGAACCTTCCTCCGAAGTTGTGGCCTCGTCTACCGCCTCATGGTGCTAGGGGACAACGAAACCCACAAAGTGTATTTTGCGTATGTCCACTAGAGGATTGGGCTGACTCGTAAGGATGGAATTGTGGCCTTTAAGTCTGGGATTGCTTCTCTTCGTTTGGTTTGGGGTTTTGGATGCTTAAGACATGCCTTGAATTTCTAATAAAGTTTCTTGACATTTTTGTTCACACGTGCATCTCTTGTCGGTGTTGCAAAAAATCATTATCTCATCTGATGTATTTATCCATTTTCTGAAGTATCTTCTCTAGGGATTAAGGTGGTTTCTTCCAAAATAGCGAGATGTCGGGCCTGGCTGAAACCCTTGACCATGGTTGACGATAATATGATCCAGAACACTTGGTGCCTGATCATAAAGACAAATGAATTTTTAGATAAAAGCCTAGAGAAACTCATCCGGGGCTTAGGTGCACTGAAACATGGCGTAAGTAGTCATTGGCTTTGTCTAGAAACCCTAGAAACTTTTGAGTAACAAATCCTTATCAGATTCTACTATGATGGGATTAATCCTAGCTGAAGGGAGGAATACCGGGTTTGTGCTACATTCCTCATTGTTATGACAAAGGACTTGACCATTACTGTTGTGTTTCCGCCATATGAAGATGTAGTTGCTTCATAGCTCATCAAAAACTATTTTAGGTCTGACAGACCGTCATATATGTGGAGTTGTGGTGGTCTATATAGAGCTAGCCATGGCGTCGCCTCAAGGTCAATTGCTAGAGGGGATGCGTTGTCATAGACGAATGCGTCATAATTTTGTCCTTCTAGATGGAGTTATGTAATGCAAAACAATGTTTTGCATGACCATATGCATGATCGACTAGCTACACCTTTACAAAGGATTCGAGTAGGTAATGAGAGCACCCTTGAAGGCTCGTTTTGAGACCGGTCAGGTCGCTGCGAAAGTGCCCTTCTGAATAGAACTGATGGCTCCATGGGCCAAAATTATGAATCGACAAGGGCCCAACTGGAGGGGAGGTTGTAAATGCAAAAGTCCCTCTAGCCTATATGATTATGTGTTAATTGATCATGAATATTGTAGCAGTATATAACATTTATGCATGAGAAAATTTGTATAATCATACTCTAGAGAGACTTGAACTTTAATAAAGAGAGAGAGATCACTTATCCTAATTTTTCAACAGTAATTTGATCTTACCGGAGGGAAGGTGGGCCTTCATGCACATGGCCTTCGCCCGGCCGGCTGGTTCTTGTTCACTGTTAATACTTCGTGGGGATTCACTGTGCCAGCAAATATAAATATGATCATGAAGTTACCGTTCTTAGTATTGCTCAGTACAATTTTTTTAGGAGGGATTAATATAATCTAATTTTTCTTAGTCGCGGTGAAGGAGTGAGTTCCTGTTTTTGCCCAACGCCAGGAACACCATTTTTTGTTGCATATATATCCCTGTAAAAGATACTTCAGGTAAATGCAGAAATGCTTATGATCTTCCACTGTGCCTTATAGACATGAGCATTAAGGGGGTGTTTAGTTAGACTCTAGGTTGAAGCTCCAGTGTAGAGCTGTAGTTTGTAATATCAATTTAAGTAGTTTTAAAAATATTTTAAATCTAAATAATAAATAAAATGAGTTATCTAAATGCCTTCTAAATGATCACAGCTCTAGTTCTATGATTTTTTAGAGTGCCTAAGCATTTACTCCACCAATTTCATTACATTTTTTGAAGCCGGAGCTGTTCAAAAAAGATCCAAGAAAAGCGAAACATGTAGGCTGGACTGAACGGGCTGATGGTATAGGCCCTCGCGTGATAAGGTCCCAAGTGTTGAAAAAGAAACAGCAAACAGTCCATTAGTCGTGCAGGCGGAAGCTGACGGGTTGTATTTTGACTCTGACACCTGTAGGCCATTTCAGGCGTCCAAACGAAAAAAAGAAAAGTTCACTTCAAATACGTTTCTGTTTCTAATAAACAAGCAAATTAAAATATGTTCATCAAGCAAGTATTTCTCTCACTTCAATATTCTCACAGAACATGTTCCTCCTTTTCTTTTCTTTTCTTTTTTTATTCGGTAAAAGAACTGCAGTCGTCAATGTTTACATTAGTACTGTGATTTGACATTCTCTCCCGTTTCAAAGTCGCCTACACCCGGCAGGCAGGCTGGATGGATTCAGCTCGCTCGTTTCATTTCTTTGCCGGTCGTCCAGCCCAGTTTCCAAGCAACGAACTTATATATACGCTCGAGGATACTAATCCACGTGGATTGTGTGTAAATTAAACTCTATCTTAATCTCTTCTCATTCACATCGAACGAAAATAACCGAATAAGGTCTAAATTAGATTCCATTAAAACACCGTTTGGATCCTTTAAATTGGATTCCATTTTAATAATTAGGCACGCAGGTCAATTAATTAAGCAAATATGAGTTTATGCGCAGTATATTTATACCTAAAATGATTCGCTTTGATGATGGAATAGTATATGTAATAACATGACTCCTTGTTTGTTTCAAAAAGGGGGGGAAAAATAAATCCAATCACAGAGCAGCGTGGCCTTGCATGTCCCTGCACCACAACTATACATCTTCCTTTTCTTGATCTAGACATCTTGATCCAGACGTCGTCTAAAAGAAGAAAAAAACGACGATCCCCTCCATCCGTGACCGTGACGAAGAGACAAACTACTACTCTACTGGCCTGATCTTGCAACCCTGTGATTAGCTTAGCTTCAGTTTATTGCAGAAAAAAAGCCTGTTAATTATCGCCATCATATATACGTTCATGCAATGCAACCGGCTATAGCTACTACTGCTAATTGCAGCAATGCGAGGAGCGATTGGAGTTTGACTGCTTCTTGCCGCCGAACATGTCCACCACCATCTGGATCATCGTCCCGGCTTCCGCCTTGAACGGCCTCGCAGACGCAGAGATGGTGAGCACGTTGATGATTTGGATGAAGAGGACGAGCAGCAGCAGCACCTTCGGCATCCCCATGGACGCCATTATTCTTGGGTTACTGCTTGCGAGTTCCTACTACAGGGCTGGGCTGGCGATGCGTTGTTGGACGCGTGTTTGCTCTCGTTCAGGTTCTTGTCGGAGAGCTTGGCCTTGGATGTGTTGTCGGATGCATGCATTTGCTGCATGCTGGGGCTGTGCTTTTATAGGTGAGGGTTTGGTACAGGGGGGGGGGCGTACTTGAGAGCCACCTCGTCGCACTTGGGACAGTGACGGACTGGCGGGTCCTCGCTGCCGTGTGGAAACGGTCGTCGCAGTCTCGCCTTTCGCCCGGACAGGTTCTAACATCTTGAGTCTTGACAGCATGCAGTAGGCATGCATGCAGCTAAACTATACTAGTACGTACACACTACGAACGGTCAGCACCTTTGATCTTTCGAATTGAATCAAAACCCGACTGCCACGGTCGTCATGCATGGTGTCTGACTGCTCCCTGCTCGATCTGCTCCCAAAGTCAAATCTTTCTCATGCGCAAGCAAATGCATGATGCTTCATGGCAACTACTCCTGCCATCACGTTATTTGAATGTATGAAAAGTCCGGTCCGGTCCGAAATTGAGAATTTAAGATGCAGTGGGAGGAGGGGCGCCTTTTTGGCCAAGTAATCCTAACAATCCCTAGTGCTGGCACGGGGTGTGCAGGATTCACTACACGAAGGCTGAGTTTTAGCGACTTTTATCATGTACCAACTGTTGGTTGATGAAAACTATGGACCGATGGTTGTTGATCGCTAAATACGTTTGTATACATGGTTCATTGGTCGCTAAAAGTCTAGAAATTTAACAACTTATGGTGGGTCGCTATAGACACTACCAGAATCGACGGCTTTGCCTAAAAACACTCGACAAAAGCTTTGCCGAGTGTCGCACTCGGCAAAGAGGGCTCGGCACACATTACATCCGCAAAGCCTTCTTTGTCGAGTACTTTTTTCCGGGCACTCGGCAAAGACTTTGCCGAGTGCCAAGAAATACCCGGCAAAGAAAAGTCGTCGTCACGGCGCCGGGGTGACGGAGACGGCGTCTTTGCCGAGTGTCTGCCGGCCAGCACTCGGCAAAGAATCCGTCAGCGGGTCCCCATGTCAGGTTCTTTGCCGAGTGCTTTATATGGCACTCGGCAAAGTGTGCCTCTTTGCCGAGTGCCAGGGCCACTACACTCGGCAAAAAACCTATACCGGTGCCCAGGTCTTGGTTCTTTGCTGAGTGCTATGGTCCTGACACTCGGCAAAGTACCTCTTTGCCGAGTGTCACACTCGGCAAAGTGACCAGTACACACCTTTTTTTATTTGTTTTCCTATTCCATCCAAACAAACAAAAGATATTTCACAGATATCACATATATACATCACAGATCATCACAGACATAAATATCCAACACAAACATTAATATACAAACATAAGTTCATAAGTTCTCAACACAAACAGTATCAACACAAGTTCAGAAGCATCAACACAAGTTCAGAAGTATGAACACATAAGTCTAAAGCTATGACATAATTATTCAACATAAGTTTTGTAGTCTAAACACTAAAAATATAACTCTCATTGAGGTGGGCGGTTGGACTGGTGCTGCGTTGCGCTGGGCGAACCATGAGGGTTGTTGGATGCTGCCCCAGATTGGCCCTGCATAGAGAAGAGATTGCATGTGTTATACCAGATGCATTACCAATATCTAACTACAATTTTGATACTCATAGGAGTATGGAATAGAGCAGGGTCAACTGCAGGGAACAATGGAGATGGCGGAGCGAAACCCTGTGCGGCGCCAAGGCTCTGCATGTACTGGAACATCTCCGCCATCCTCTGATGATCTGCCAGGCGAGCCTCCCGCTCCGTCATCATCCTCGCCTTCATCTCTTCTAGTTGGGTCTGTAATATTACAAGCCAACGTTATAGTAACTCAAAGAGAAGGTATATAACTCAAGGAAGGACGAGTTACAGAAGCACTAACCTCGAGTTGTTGTATGCGATGCTGTGAGCTGTCGTGCCGAGGTCCTATGGCTGGACTCGAGCCCGTGCTCCTTGCTCGCATCTGAGACAAAGTGGGAGTGGAGGACGAGTCGATTGCCCCATCGGCAATCCAGTACCGCCCATGTCTCTTGCCTCCTCCGACCCTCATGAGCACATCGGGGTCAATCTGCTTGGTGCTCGGATCATATTCTGGGCCATGGACCTCCTGTGCCATGACGGTGTAGTCATGAAGGCGACTGTAGACGGCGGGGTTGGTGTAGGCCTCGAGCCCGTCATCCGGGTTGTAGGTGACGTCGGACGTCGCCTTGCCTTTATGGGCCATAGCATAGGCCGAGAAGATGGAGCAAGGTCGGCCACCATGTGACGCCGACTACAAGAAAACCAACGAGATAGTTAGAAATAATATATAATCCAGTGCTATATATCTAAATAAAAAAGAGGGCTTACCCATGCTTCTGCATATTGGCCCAGGCTCCGGCTGCCTTGGTGGTGGGAGGGACCTTGCATCATCATACGCCGTTCTCGGCTAGCGTTATGCGCCTCGTCCCACTCAGGCGAGCACCACCTATCCACCATCTGCTCCCAGCACAGAGGATGTGCGGCGCACCAATATGGAATCATCTACAAAGTAAACACGTAAAGTGCATATGAGAAGATAAAATAAAATTTATGCATGGAGTACTGGTACCAAACATGCATGACTTTACCTGCAGGTATTGGTCCCTGGTCAACGACATGGTTCGGGCTTGCTGCTTGGTCACCTTCTCCCCAAGGATGGAGCCGTGGTAGCTGACGATAGCCTGGATTCGAGCCTCATAGTGCATGTCCACGACAAGCTTCTTACAGCTCGTGGTGGCCACCACATCCGCCCTAGCCTCGTATCCAGCCTCGCATCTGAAGAAATCCTGCATACAAAAACGATGTATCCATACATTATTTCAAGAATTTGTAACGAATGTGACATATTTTACATTATACTAAGACTTACCCATAGCTCTTGCTTCACCCGCTCCGCCTTGTTATTGAATTACCGGTCGTCCCGGTCTACTGCATCGGGGGCGACGGCGTAGTGGTCGAAGGTGTAGGCTAGGCCCGTCACAATAGCGTACTCAACCAGTCTAGGGAAGTGTTCCCTGCACAGCCATTGGGGAGGATATGTGTATGAGAACAAAGCAACATTATATCTAAGACAGCGTTAGAGCAGGAGATGTGTGTCGATGCAATGGTTCAGTTTAGACCTAGGTAAGGTTTTTGCCTTGCTGGGTCACGCCCTGCTACCAAGCTAAGTGGGACGGATGGCTCGGGATGCCAATCACAGAGAGACAGATTGGGCCATAAAAGTTTGAGGTGATTTGGCGATAGCCTCAAATCGGCCCTTGACTGGGAGCAACTGATTTGGATCATGTCGAGTTTGCATAATTTTTTTTAGGTTTAGCCATTATAGAAGAGTTGTCACAATAGATTAGGGTGTGTTAAGTCCACCCTCTGAGGATTACATAAGACAGTACACAGCAAAAAATGATAGTAATGAATGTAAACCAAACATATAGACCTATTTGTGTTCATTTGGTTACCATAGTACCTTAAACAATTCGTACTTGATATATTTGGCCGCCATGTTTCTTTCTTATTTGCCACATGAACATTCTCCTATTGTTCAAACTACGTGCTATTATTTTTCAAGATGTTTGAATTGAACCATCTACAAGATCATACTTTGTTGTTGGAAAATTGTCATGATATTGCTTTTATCTTGGTTTTGAAAATGTATCTATCTACATCCATGTTTGTTCCACAAAGGTTTTTCTCTCATTTTTTGTTTTTGGAACGATTATGTAGTATCTTGAGGTTGGAATAAAGAAGTTAAGAAATGTACGGAAGATACTATCAAAAATTAAAAAATTAATATTTAAAAAATAAAGCTTTTTCATAACAATAGCAAGAAAAAAATACATACATGTAAACAATGTCATTGTGTTGAGAAGGAGCTCATTGGTGTTGCTGCATTAACAATGATGAACTTGACCAAACATTTGAAGCTCAGTGTCTATTATGCTTCCAAAGTATTGGACACTTGTAAATCAAATATATTTTATCGAAAAAGACACCAACAGAGTCGGAGCGCTTTGCAAACATAGAAGTTAGATCCGATGTGCGGTCACTGTTCACAAACTTTAGTTTAAAATGTCTCTATTGAAATACAACATTTGTATTTGGAAATATTATGAAACTCTGACGCTAACTTTAATGTTGTTCGATTTATAATCAGCTTTTGGATGCCATATGGGTGGTTGGGGTGGTATTCAAAATATGTTTAACCACTACATGGAAAATGCTAACAAAAGGTATTTTTGGGGGCACAATTATGTATTATCCTGAGGTTGAAATAAAAAAGTTCAGAAATGTAATGAAGATACTATCAGAAATTTAAAAACAACATTTCAGAAATAAAGCTTCTTCATAGCAATTGCAAGAAAAAATACATACATGTAAACAATGTCAATGTGCTGAGAAGGAGCTTATTGGTGTTGCTATATAAACAATGATGAACTTGACTAAACGATTGAGGCTTAGTGTCTATTATGCTTCCAAAGTACTAGACAATTGTAAATCAAATCCAAATTATATAAAAGGACACCAATAGAGCCTGAGTGCTTTTAGCATCCCTATAAACACATTAGTATACTCAAGTTATTACAACATTCAGTAGCAACAATAAAATCAATCATGAATGTCTAGAAATTCTGGTAGAAACTGTGGCACACACTTCTCTCAGAGTATCAATCCTTGATTTATCAGGCCCGTGGAGGCGTGTGGGGGTGAACCTGTTGGCCATCGACATGAGGGGGGCTCCTAGCAGTGTCGGGGGTAGGCAGAGCTCCTGGTCAGGGGGTTTGCAGGTGGGGGCGCAGGTGGGGGTGAACCCGACACAGTTGCTAGCAGCACGATGGATGCTTTGAAGGTGAAGTCGTCTGCCATGAGGAGGGGGCTCCTGGGGGACAGATAGAGCTCCTAGTGGGGCAGAGGATCCGGGGGGAGTTGTTGGCACTGTGGTGGGGCCTTCTCTGGCCCAGAAACTTCGTGAATCACGGGCGTCGTAGAACGAAGGAGGATGGGATGCTTCACCAGACGTCGATGCGCGATCAGACGACTAAACTTTTAGACAGTGACGTGGACTACCTAAAACAATTCGTGCTAGATATATTTGGTTGCCATGTTTCTTTCTTATTTGCCACATGAACATTCTCCTACTGTTCAATTTGCATGCTATTATTTTTCAAGATGTTTGAATTGAACCATCTACATGATCATACTTTACTGTTGGAAAATTGCCATGATATTGCTTTTATCTAGGTTTTGAAATTGTATCTATCTACATCCATGTTTGTTCTACAAAGGTTTTTCTCTCATTTTTTGTTTTTTTGGAACAATTATGCACCGAAGTTAAGAAATTGTATCATGAGGTTGGAATAAAGAAGTTAAGAAATGTACCGAAGATACTATCAAAAATAAAAAAACCAATATTTCAGAAACAAAGCTTTTTCATAACAATAGCAAGAAAAAAATACATACATGTAAACAATGTCATTGTGTTGAGAAGGAGCTCATTGGTGTTGCTGCATGAACAATGATGAACCTGACCAAACGTTTGAAGACCAGTGTCTATTATGCTTCCAAAGTATTGGACACTTGTAAATTAAATATATTTTATATAAAAAGACACCAACAGAGTGCACGCTTTCAACATCCCTGCAAACATAGAAGTTAGATCTGATGTCGAGTCATTGTTCACAAACTTCAGGTTAAAATGTCTCTATGGAAATACGACATTTGTATTCAGAAATATTATGCAACTCTAACCCTAAATTTAATGTTGTTCGATTTATAATCAGTTTTTGGATGCCATATGGGTGGTTTGGGTGGTTTCAAAATATGTTTAACCACTACATGGAAAATGCCAACAAAAAGGTATTTCTTGCTGGCACTATTATGTAGTATCCCGAGGTTGGAATAAAGAAGTTCAGAAATGTACCGAAGACACTATCAGAAATTAGAAAACAATATTTCAGAAATAAAGCTTCTTCATAACAATTGCAACAAAAAATAAATACATGTAAACAATGTCAATGTGGTGAGAAAGAGCTCATTGGTGTTGCTATATACACGATGATGAACCTGACTAAACGATTGAAGCACAATGTCTATATTATGATTCCAAAGTATTGGACACACGTAAATCAAATCTAGTTTATCTAAAAAGGCACCAATAGAGCCTGAGTGCTTTTAGCATCCCTGCAAACAAAACACTATACTCAATGTATTACAACATTTAGTAGCAACAATAAAATCATTCATGAACATGTAGAAATTCTGGTAGAAACTTGTGCCACGACTTCTCTCACAGTATCGATCCTTGATTTATTAGGCCTGTGGAGGGGCGTGGGGGTGAAACTGTTGGCCGCCGACATGAGGGCGACTCCTGGCAGCGTCGGGGGCAGGCGGAGCTCCTGGCCGGGGGGGGGGGGGTCTGCAGGTGGGGGTGAACCCGACGGAATTGCTGTCAGCATGGTGGGGGCTTCAAAGGTGAAGTCGTTTTCCACAAGGAGGGGGCTCCTAGGGGCGGGTAGAGGTCCTAGCGGGGTGGGGCATCTACTGGCAGGGTGAGGATTAGGGCTGGAGGAAATACTCGTGGCTCGATAACTCGCTCGACTCGGCTCGTTAGTAGCTCGGCTCGACTCGGCTCGTTTTAATTTTGTAGCGAGCCAAACTAGCATTCTAGCTCGGTTCTCTAATGAGCCAGCTCGGGTTAGTTCGTGAGCTAGCTCGCGAGCCAAACGAGCCAAGCCACAACCGAAGTTTGTCTAGTCGTTGGTGTCGTATCATCTCTCATAGTCTTGTTTTCTCGTAGTTATGATCTGTGATATGGACATGTGCGGACGTGCCATGTGCTTAAATATTTGCATTATTGCATGGCTACATACCTACATTGTATATTTAATATTTGATTATTGGTTATGGTTTTGTGAACTTTGTTTCTAGCAGCATATGATGTTAGTGTTGTGCAATGAAATGTTACATGTTTGTGGAATGGATGATGAATTGCTTTATAATGATGCTTGTTGTTATCTTATTATAATAAGGGTTTGTAAATATGTAAGTTAATACCTATTTGGTTATTTAATTTAATATTAAAATTTAGAAGCTAGGACGATGATATGATAATAATATTATAAAAGTTTTGGGTTTGTAATGTTAAACACTTAAACTATGATTTTTCGGTTATACATATATTTATGTACATAGATCTATTTAGTTGTGTAGCTCGCGAGCCTAACGAGCTGGCTCGAGCTTCTTAACGAGTCGAGTCAGATGTTTAGCTCGTTACTATAACGAGCCATAACGAGCTGAGCTGGTTCGATATCTACCCCTAGTGAGGATCCAGGGGGAGTTGTTGGCACCGTGGTGGGGCGAGTGGATATCCTGGCGGGGGGTGGGGGCTGCTCCGGTCCGGAAGCTTCGCTAATCGTGGGTGTCGCAGAACGGAGGAGGATGCGATGCTTCGCCAGACGTTGATGCGCGATCTGACGACTGAAATTTTAGACAGTGACGTGAACAGCCTGACTACGGCACGGGGCTTTCCTCCTGCGTTTGTACATAAGAAAGAAAGAAAAGAAATGACATGGAGATGGAGTAGTATATTTAATAATATGACTCCTTGTTTCAAAAAGAAAAAAAAATAATGAATCCAATCACAGAGCATGGCCTTGCATGTTCCTGCACCACAACTATACATCTTTGATCTTTCTTTTGGCCTAGACACCTAGCTTGCTCCAGACCTCGAAAGAAAAAGAGTAAATAATGATCCCCTCCATCCGTGAAGAAGAGGCAAAACTACTGCTCTACGCGCCCTGATCTTGCAACCTGTTGTGGTGACTGGTGAGCTTCAGTTTGCAGAGAGAAAAAAAAAAGGCCTGTTATCGCCATGCAGCCGGCTAGCTGCTGCTACTACTAATTGCAGCAGTGCGAGGAGCCATTGGATCCCGACTGCTTCTTGTCGCCGAACATGTCCACCACCATCTCGATCCCCGCTCCCGCCTTGAGCGGCCTCGCAGCCGCTGAGATGGTGAGCACGTTGATGATTTGGATCAAGAAGACGAGCAGCAGCAGCACCTTCGCCATCCCCACCGTGGCCGCCATTATTATATATACTAATGCGTTGGATGTGTTGCTTGCAGACAGCTACGGTTACTCTGCTTGCGAGTTCAGTTCCTACGGCGGGGGCTGGCGATGCCTTGGACGTGCGTGTCGCTCGTTCAGGTTCTTGTCGGAGCACTTGGCCTTGGCTGTGTTGTGTTGTCGGATGCATTTGTTGCATGCCGCCGGGGCTGTGCTTTTATAGGTGAGGGTTTGGTATAGCAGGGGGCGTACGTGAGTGGGCACTTGACGGCTGCATATGCGCATACGTGTAGCCCCTCGCTCTGCCGTGTAGAAACGGTCGCTGTTTTCCGAGTCTCGCCATTGGCCTGGACAGCAGGACAGGTTCTAACTTCTTGACCTCAGCAGCAAGCAGCTAAACTGAACGGTCAGCACCATTGATTTTCCGAATTGAATCAAAACCGATCGCCGAGTCAAATCTTCCTCATGCGCAAGCAAATTTAATGCATGCATATGATGCTTCATGGCAACTACTCGTGTGCCAAGGGTTCATCAGGTTATTAGAATATACGAAAAGCCTGGCCCGTTCCGAAATTGAGATGCAGTGGGCGAGCGAGCGGAGCCAGTGTTTGTCTGTCTGAATTGGAATGGCAATTGTGGGGCGGGTCAAACAATGAAATTTCATCCGTCCATCCAAGAGCAAACGATAAAGCTTGACCAAGTACTTACATACTCCATGTCATTGTTCGGGACGCACTATCGGAATTCGGTTCTTTGTCAAGTGCTTGACGTTTTACCGAGTATCACCCTCGGCGAACTAAGACTCTCGACACAGATATAGTTTGCTAAGTGCAAAACATTCGGCAAAGGGGCTTTGTCGAGTGTCAATCTCTCGGCGAAACGCGACAATCGGTAAAGGACCATCAGCAGCCGGCTATAGTTGATGGTCGTTAACTTTGCTGAGTGTTAGGCGTTGACACTTGGCAAAATATCTTCTTTGCCGAGTGTCACCTGACAAACACTCGGCAAACCTATATTCAACAACAAGACGGAGCGGGTGAAGTAAGAGCTATGGGTAAGTCTTTCTCGCACTATATTGTTTAATATGTCGTATTCGTTGCACATTCTTGAAATAATATATGGATACATTGTCTTTGTATGCAGTATTTCTTCATATGCAAGGCAGGATATGAGACCAGGGCGAATGTAGTGGCTACCACGAGCTGTAACAAGCTCGTCATGGACATGCACTACGAGGTGCGCATCGAGGCCATCGTCACTTACAACGGCTCCGTTCTTGGGGAGAAGGTGAGCAAGCAGGACGTCCGAACCATGTCATTGACTCGGGACCAGTACTTACAGGTAAATACAAAACTTTAATATTCGCAAAAATATGCTTAATTTTATCTTCTGATAAGCCATGTACAGGTTTTTTTGTAGATGATTCATTATTAGTGCGCTGCGCATCCTTAGTGCTGGGAGCAGATGGTGTAGAGGTTGTGCTCGCCCGAGTGAGACGAGGCGCACAACGCTAGCCGGTAACGGCGCATGATGATGCAAGGTCCCTCCCACCACCAAGGAAGCTGTAGCCTCGGCAAATACGCAGAAGCATGGGTACGCGCTCTTTTTATTCAGGTATATAACTTTCGTTTAGGTATGATTTCTAACCATCTCATTGGTTTTCTCACAGTCGGCGTCTCATGGTGGTCAGCCTTCCTCCACCTTCTCGGCGTATGTTGTGGCCCACAAGACAAGGCGATGTTCGATGTCACCTACAATCCAGAGGACGAGACCAAGGCGTACAACAACCCCGCCGTACACAACCGCTTCAGTGAGTACACCGTCATGGCCAAGGAGGTCCATGG
Organism: Zea mays; assembly: GCF_902167145.1. Classification (NCBI taxonomy): domain Eukaryota; kingdom Viridiplantae; phylum Streptophyta; class Magnoliopsida; order Poales; family Poaceae; genus Zea; species Zea mays. The sequence goes on along the minus strand of NC_050105.1, from coordinate 108,108,323 downwards.
GCCAGATTATGATCCGAGGACCGAGGACATCGACGGAGATGTCCTCATGAGGGTTGGAGGAGGCAAGAGGCATGTGCGATACTGGATTGCCGACGGGGCAATCGACTCGTCCTCCACTCCCACTCTGTCTCAAGTGCGAGCAAGGAGCACAAGTGCGAGCCCAGCCATACGACCTCGGAAGGACAACTCACATCATCGGATACAACAACTCTAGGTTATTAGTTATATATTCGTCGTTCATTGATTATTATATATCTTCTCTTTTCATTATTGTAACATTAGGGCGAAATATTACAGACTCAGCTAGATGATGAGAAGAGGTAACGTGAGGAGATGGAGAAGAGGATGGCAGAGATGTTTCAATACATGCAGAGCCTTGACGCCACATCCGGTTTTGCTCCTCCACCTCCGTTGTTTCCTGCAGCTGACCCTGCTCAGTGCTATACTCCTGTGAGTATCAAAATTTTAGTCCTGCATGATATATATTCATCTGGTCTCACATATGCAATCTCTTCTCTATGTAGGGACAATTGGCGGCATCAAACAACCCTCACGCTTCGCCCAGCCCTTCGCCGAACAAGTCCAGCCGCCCACCTCGCTGATGACATTTGTGTTGGAGACATGTTTGAGAAACTTATTGTGAGATACTTGTTGTTAAAGATGTTTGTGAAACTTATATGATATAATTGGTGAGACTTATGTTTGTGAAACTTGTTTGATGTGGTGATATTTGTGAGATATATGGTGTTGGTGATACATGTGTTGGTTATGTGATTTATGTCATGCCAATGATATATATCTTTTGTTTGTTTGGATGGAATAGAAAAAACATATAAAAAGGGGGTTTTCTAGTCACTTTGTTGAGTGTTACACTCGGTAAAGAAGACACACCTAGGAACCGGTAATGTTTCTTTGCCGAGTGATGTGGTCCAGACACTCGGCAAAGAAGTTCTTTTTGCCGAGTGCCTATCATCGCACTCGGCAAAGGGACTAGCAAAGGGGCCCGCTGGAGCCTCCTTTGCCGAGAGCCCGTCCATCAGGCACTCGGCAAAGAAGCCCGCTTTGTTGAGTGCCTATCGGAGCTCTCAGCAAAGGGGCCTACTAGAGCCTTCTTTTGCCAAGTGCTAGGATAGCAGATGCTTAGCAAAGGAGGCCTCTTTATCGAGTGTACGACAGGACACTCAGCAAAGACTCCGTCGCCGTCACTTGGCATCGTGATGATGATTTTTCTTTGCAGAGTAACAGTTGGCACTCGGCAAAGACTTTGTTGAGTGTCCAACAAAAAGTACTCAGCAAAGAAGTTGTTACCGATGTACAGTTCACAGTGTTCTTTTTGTCAAGAGTAACACTTGGCAAAGAGTTTGTCGAGTGAGCACTCGGCAAAGCAACTATGTCTGGTAGTGACGACGAAGACCTTGCGTTCAACAAGGTCGACGGGTGTCCGGGGAGACACCTCGACACAACTCTCAAGAAGGAGTGTGTCCTCGTCTTCCTAGGCAACATGAGCTTGGGCTTGTCATCTCGCTTCTTGTTCCGGCACTCCCTGGCCATGTGGCCAATGATGTCTCAGTTCTGGCACCTGTCAGAGTTGCGCGTCGGTGGCGTGCTATTGTCGCGTGCTTCAGAGCTTGAACCACAACGAGACTTGCCTTTTGGTGGACGACACCTGACGCGATTCCTAGACCCGTCGCCGGCGTGGTTGGACTTGTATCTCTCGAGCCACTGTTCCTCAGTGAGGTACAGTTTCTCGAAGTCTAGATTTTGTTTGGGCTCCGTGTCGTCTTTAGATGCCCGGACGCGCCTAGTGACCTCCTAGATGGATAAAGTTGATATATAGAGCAAGGTTTCCATGGAAACTACGACCTGTTTGTACCTTCCGCGGGCGATGCGAAGAAAGTTTTCAAGAGCCTTCGTAGGTTTCTCAAGGTCACCTAGTGTGCTGAGTTGACTGACAATGTTGGTGAGGCGAAGAGCAAAGTCCTCCATGCCCTCACTGTCTTTTAGTGCCAGCTTCTCGTACTAAGTAATGACGCATGCATTGTGCACTCGTCTTCCTCACACGATCATCTCTGATCCGCATGAGGCGAATACTCTCCGAAGCCAACTTCGTAGTCGGCTTGACGGCGAGAGAAAAGACACCACCTCTGGAGGAACCGCGCTGTAGAGAGCGTCGAGTGTCATTCAGTCCTCCGACTCGCTAACATCTTCACCAGGGTCGATGGCGCGCCAGAGACACCGGGCTTGCATCTTGATCTTCATGAGCAGGGCCCAGTCGTTGTAGTTGGTCTTGGTCAAGACAGGGTACGTCGCCGGTCCTACCGAGGTGATGCGCTCATGATCCTCTCCACCACCCTCTTTTTGATGTCGTCCTATCGTCGTCGACGTGGCAGAGACCTCCATTGTCGGCGGCGAGGTGGAGTCAGTGAGCGTTCACTAGTGGGCGATGGCATGCCGGACTTAACTACTAGGCTCCGATATCAAGTGTTAGCCGGGCACCCGATCACAGTCCGTCGATCACCGATGCAAGTGAAGAAAGCTGGACCTCACACACACACACACGCAATGCGACGTCCATCCCCACGCAGGCAACGTTGTAACTCTAGGCAACGTTTTCTGTTGTTCATATATTAAAACAAATACATGCAGAAAGAGGCTCGGGCGTCTCCCACGACGACGTCCGCTAATGGCGCGCGTCCATCCCCACGCCCGCACGTCGAGGATGCAACTGTTGGATCTTTTATGGGCTTGGCCCATTTATTGAATAAACTCTATGGTGTGTAATGGTGGAGAATACCAATAGTACCACATTGGAAGTCCAAGGGTCTTTTGGCTTGACTTATATGGTGGGATTTATTCCACTTAACTTGAGAAGTCAAGAAATGGACAAGGGCGTGCCACACGCGCGCGCGCGCCGCCGCCGTCGGCCGGGCCAGGCGTGGCGTGGCGTGGCGTGGCATGGCAGGCAGGCGGGCGTGGTGTGGTGTTAATTTTTAGCACTCACTAACCGCGTTAACCTTTCAGTTGCCTGTCTCTTCGTCAGCCGAGTGACCCTTCTCCTTCAGCTGACCGACTCATGGCGTGACTCGGCGAGAGCTGGCCGACTCATGGCATGACTCGGCTAGAGCTGACCGACTCTTGGTGTGACTCGGCGAGACCTTTCTCCTTCAGCTTCCCTCTGCGAGAGGTTAAATAGAGGAGCACCCCCTGTCACTCGGTACACGCGAGAAAACACTTTCAGAATCGCAGTCCAGCCGACGAGTGAGGGTATTTCCATCTCGTGACTCTGCGCGCACAGAGAAGCGAGAGGGCAGGTGCCTCCGAAGTCGGTGTCGTTCGAGACCTTGCACGGGGGATCGGCAATTAGGTTTTTGGGGAGCGTCTACGCGACTGCCCAAAACATCTCCAACATGACAAAAGAAGCTGGCCAAGGATCTGGATCATCAGAGCGCATGTGAGGGTATGATCAGTTTATTTACTTACTGTTTTGCGTTCTGGAGATTATATATGTTTCATATATTCATCTATGTTGTTTCATATGTAGGAATGATTATATCTTATCTGTTCTGTCTTATTATAATATGATAGATCTATCTGTTTTAATTTTACAGTCATGCTATTTATGTTTCTATCTGTTTATTTTCAATTGTTCAGTCAGTTTACATGTTTATCGTGTTTATATGATTTATATAATTCATATGCTTTATGTTCTCTTGATCCATATTGTTATGGATATATTTGATGTCATGATTAATTATCTTTTATATGTCATCATCATAATGTTAATTTATGGAATTAAAATGGTACGGAAAATGCCTATAACTCTAACAATCCAAAAACCTAATGTTAGGCATTTTTCTGTCAGAGTTTTTGCTGCTGTGCTAAAGCCTGATCCTTTTGATGGTAAAAACTTCTTGATATGGAAAGCTAAAATGGAATTGTGGCTAACTGCAATGTCTTGTTTTCATGCCGCTGAGGGCAAGCCTGCCAACTTACCTCCTGAGGATGAGGCTAAGTTTAAGGCTGAAGACAACCTCTTTAGAGGAGCAGTAATTAGCGCATTGGATACTAAATTCCAGAAAAGCTATATCATCCTTCCTACAGGGAAAGAGCTGTGGGATGCACTTGTTGGAAAGTTTGGAGTAACTGACGCTGGTAGCGAGCTGTATCTCATGGAGCAGCTGTATGACTACAAGATGGTTGAGAACCGATCTATAGTGGAACAGGCTCATGAGTTTCAGGCACTAGCTAAGGAACTCGAACTTTTTCCTTGTCCTTTGCCTGACAAGTTTGTGGCTGGCGGTATAATCGCCAAGTTACCACCTTCTTGGAAGGACTTTGCTACCTCTCTCAAACATAAGAGACAAGAGTTCAATGTGGAAGAGCTCATTGGTACTCTTGATGTTGAGGAAAGGGCTAGAACAAAGGACAGTGGAAAAGGTGTTGAGACCTCTACTGCTAATGTGGTGCAGAAGAGAAACTTCTGCAAGTTTAACAAGAAGAAAACCAGAACAAACTAGAGAACACGAATAAACTTGTTCAAACAGCACAGTTTAAAAAGAAGAACAACAATAACAAGGGAAAGGGAGGATGCTTTGTCTGTGGAAGTGATCAACATTGGGCAAGAGAGTGCCCTGATCGCAAGTTCACTCAAGACAAGAAATCAGCTAATGTTGTAACCACTGAAACTGAAGGTGGAACATCTGGGTATGGTAATTCTTTACCATTTGTTCTTTCAGTCTGTAATTCACCTGAGTGGTGGATGGACAGTGGTGCTAACATTCATGTGTGCGCCGATGCCTCTATGTTCAATTCCTACCAGGTCGAGAGGTCTGGCGCCTTGTTGATGGGAAATGGGTCGCGTGCTCATGTTCTTGGTGTTGGTACGGTCATTCTGAAGTTTACTTCGGGAAAGACGGTGCCATTGAAGAGCGTGCAACATGTGCCCTCTATCAAGAAGAATCTCGTTAGTGCTTCGATGCTATGTCGAGATGGATATAAAGTTGTTCTTGAGTCTAATAAATGTGTTGTGTCGAAACATGGTACTTTTGTTGGTAAAGGATATGACTGCGGAGGCTTGTTCCGCTTATCACTGCATGATGTGTGTAATAAACTGGTGAATTCTGTTCATTTTTCTGATGAGTCAGATTTATGGCATTCACGTTTTTGTCATGCAAGCTTTGGCTATCTTATGCGGTTAGCAAATCTAAATCTAATTCCTAAATTTAACTTGGTCAAAAAGTCTAAGTGCCATGTGTGTGTTGAATCAAAACAACCCCGCAAGCCTCACAAGGCTCCTGAGGCGAGGAGTTTGGCACCTCTAGAACTTGTTCATTCTGATCTGTGCGAGATAAATGGAATTTTGACCAAAGGTGGTAAAAGATACTTTCTCACTTTTATAGATGACTCCACTAGATTTTGCTATGTGTATCTCTTAAAAACAAAAGATGAAGCGTTCAATTATTTTAAGGCCCATAAAGCTGAAGTTGAGAACCAACTTGAGAGGAAAATAAAACGGTTAAGGTCTGATCGAGGTGGAGAATATTTCTCTAATGTGTTCGATGAGTTCTGCGTGGAACATGGTATTATTCATGAGAGGACACCGCCATTCTCACCACAATCCAATGGGATTGCTGAAAGGAAAAACCGCACTCTAACAGATTTGGTGAATGCCATGTTGAGTACAGCGGAATTATCCAAGGCATGGTGGGGTGAGGCGATTTTGACAGCATGTCATGTCCTGAATAGAGTTCCAACAAAGAACAAAGAGATCACACCATTCGAGGAATGGGAAAAGAGAAGATTAAATCTCTCATATTTGCGCACTTGGGGTTGCTTGGCTAAAGTGAATGTGCCAATCAACAAAAAGCGTAAACTTGGGCCTAAAACTGTTGATTGTGTATTCCTTGGGTACTTGTCACACCCGGCTTTAAGGAACAAAGCCAGGTGCATCTCATACATGCGCCAAGAAGACAACATATATAATAACAGAGTGTATAGAGATAAATGTCACAATAATCAGAGTATTTATTACATAGCGAAGGACTTATTACAAAATAAAAGATAAAAGTAAAACGAACTAAGGATCGTTGGCGCCAATGTCAACTGAGAAACGCCACCTAGATCAGATCGAACTCCTCGCCTTGTGGCTCCTCCTGAACCACCTGCTCTTCTCCTGTGGGGGGGTGTGAGACAGCAAGGGTGAGCTCACACATGATCATCGCTCAACAAGTTGTGGGGAATAATGTGACATGAACTCACCAAAGGTGGGAGCTCATGGAGTGTAAGGCTTATCAAAGAGAATGGTTAAAGCTGAGCATTGCTTTTAAGTAGTTGGTCAAAATTTTATTAGCAGTTACTAAGTGTAAGTAAATACCAAACCTTAAGTAAAGTAATAGAACAAAATTAATAATAAACCCATGCAATGCAAATGACAAAATTGAATTTAAGTTCCATAATTTAATCATCAGAGAGTCCTGAGCTGCTCATGACCGTGAGCTCGGCTAGTATACCAGTTTTACACTCTGCAGAGGTTGTACCCTTTACCCACAAGTCATGTTACCCATCTGCCAAGGGGTCGCGAATCCCATACACCTCTACCTAGGAAGCGCGGCAGGGCAACACTACGAGGCCTTTACAAAGTTCCACTAGCTTCCGAAAACCCGCTACAGTTTATAGGAAGTTCCAATGCAGGGTTCCTGGCTGACCGCCATCGCAGCAAAATCAACCAGGGACCTCCCTACACTGACCACCCCCCTACTGCCCTTGCCCCTTTCGGGTAAGGTAGTCTTCCACTAGCTTTCCTAATTAGTCAGCCAAGGGCGTCCCATTAAACCCTTGTGGTGGCACGTGGTTCTCAAGTTAAGCTCTATGTTCCAATTAACATTAATGATCTCAACATGAACATAAATAGAATAACAAAAAGAATTGGAACATAGAGGTAATAAATGATTATCCCAAAACCATGTAAAGCAATAGCAAACTACCCAGGTGATTCAGGGGTAAACAAGGTAGTGAGATAAACAATCTAGGGTAACTATTGGATCCCATCAAAATTAACCTATGCATGAATAAATGATATTAAAGAGCATTATTGGGTAAAAAGTGGTCAAGGGCACAACTTGCCTTCAATGAGCTCCTGCTCAGCTACTTCAACCTGCTGCTCACCAGGATCCTCGGTCACGGGCTCTTCTACTCGCCACAATACAAACAAGCACAGTGCATATAGAGAAATTAACATTACACCAATCATGTAAACAAAATACACAGTAATAATCTACATATTAAAATAAAATTCTAGGAACAGGAATCATAATTTTTGGAGTTATAGAATTTAAGTTATGGATTTTCAAAGGTTTTATGTGTTTAAAATAGGATTAAGTGTGAAATAAATTTTCTTATTGTTTTCATGACATAACAGAGACTCTAGGTGATAAAGAATAAAATTACAAAATTTTAGGAACTGGAATGGATTAATTTGGAGTTCATATGTATTTTCTATGAATTATCAAAGTTCTAGCAATTATTTTGTATTAAAAAGTAATTTCTATAATTAAATAACTGAATTTAAAGAACTATGGACTAGGCCTCAATTTCTGTAAATGCCAGGGGCCTCGGGACAAGAAACCCGAGACACAGTCAACAGTTACAATGGATCGCGGGTTGTTTCCCTAAAAACAGAGGGGTCTAAGTGCAACTACGCAGCTGAGGGAAGTGCGGATAGATTCCGACCGTCAGATCCGAGATGAGCGCTCCTGATTAGATCCACCCATTACGAACCGGTACGTAGCATGGTCACTCGGATCAAGATCTGACGGCCCTGGTTTAATGACTCCTAAAGCGATGACCACCAGCCGATCCGAAATCAACGGCGCGCAATGACTCTACGTCGAGCCCCGACCCTAGCCGTTGGTTATCTAATCAAGGGCCCACGCGTCATCACCTTCCTCCACCAGACCGCGACGCCGGCGCGACCGACCGTGCGGCGGCAAGACCGCCGGTGCTGCAAAACCGGCTACCCCGTACACTATTTGCTAATTAACTCGCCCCTCGCACCCCTGAGGACTCCCTGAACTCCAATCTACAACCAATTTTGGACAACACCGAGTACATGATTCGGTACACGGTGCGCCGCGGCGCCATTGCCCTATGCCCACTCGCCCGAGCCCCCAGCGAGCGCCCCACCTCAATTCAACGAAACCAGACGCGAAGGTGAATAGTACGAACATAGTGGAGGCGCCATTACCTTGATTAACGCGGTGCCAACACCCATCCACCAAGCGCGGCGGAGACCACCGTCCGGTGACGAATTCCGGTCGCCCCGGGTCGCCCACACGCGCGGAGTAGCCACGAAATCACTCCTCGCAGCTCCCTTGATTACCCCCTAGCACTAACGGGTCATGGTCACACGACGTAGAGAGGGGGTAGTCGCGACGGCTCTGCTCAACAATGGTGGCGGCTCTCTGCGCAATCTGAGGAAGTGGCTAGGGGATAAGAAGGGGAGAGGGCTTTAGCTCGCCATTTATTGGCCGAGTGTGCGGGAGACAAATCCGCCAAGCAGTTGCGCCAGCTGACCGAGAACTCCGTGGTGGCAGCGATCGGGCGTCCGAAATCGGCGGGGAGAAGACGATGTTTGTTACGGGGCTCGAGTGGGAGGAGAGACTGGCGTTCCGGTCCCACGTGTAAGCGACTCAAGCGAGGTAGTCACACAGCGAGCGCGCGGCTGGCGATATGACGAGGTGGGACCCAGGCGTCAGCGACCGAGTACAGAAAACGCAGGCGCAGAGCGGATGACATGCGGGCCCCGCGGTGTCGGCGCCGACCCTGTAACTGGGCTGCGCGGCCGCGAGAGGAGACGAGGATGTGGGCCGAAAACACGGGATTTGGGCCCAGTCGAGCGCTTTTCCTTTTCCTTTTATGTTTTCCTTTTCCTTTTAGTTTTCAAATTCCATTTTAAATTCAGATTTAAATTCAAATCTTGTGCCAGTTTATCCTCAATTTATATTGTGAAATAAAAAGTACCAATCTTAGAAGTATAATCACATATATGTTGTTTATATTTTATACCCTTTATTCCTTTTCTCCATATTTCTAAAGTCCCCTTTAACTCTTAAATTCTCATCTAGGTATTAATGTATTCTCTTTATTTTATATATTTATATATTTTTTTGTATAGTCACAAAATACACTCCACAAACACAATATCCAGCATGATGCATAATTTTGATGGCATATATTCTTTTATTAATTATTTGCTTTTGAATATGGTGTTCACATAGGATGATGCATAAAGGTTAAACCCACATAAGGAGAAATTATTTCTCTATTGGTATTATTTCTAGCAAATTACAAAGTGGGTGTTACAGTACTCTTTTCACAGCACTGGGTATAGGTTCTTAATTATAAAATCTGATGTGCCTGATATGTATGTTGATACTATCATGGAATCAAGAGACACAACATTTTTTGAGAATGAGTTTCCCATGAAGAATACACCTAGTGATACAAGTCATGAGACTATAATTCCCCATGAGCACGAACTGTCGATTCCTATAGATCATGCTGAGGATTCTCACGTGCACATCCCTGAGGAGGATGACACTATAGTCACTCGAAAGAGCAAGAGACAGAGGGTTGCAAAATCCTTTGGTAATGACTTTATAGTGTACCTTGTGGAAGACACACCAACTACCATTAGTGAGGCATATTCCTCTCCTGATGCTGACTTATGGAAGGAAGCAGTAAGGAGTGAGATGGAATCTATTATGGCTAATGGAACTTGGGAGGTCGTTGACCGTCCTTATGGTTGTCAACCTATAGGCTGCAAATGGATCTTCAAGAAAAAGCTTAGGCCTGATGGTACAATTGAGAGGTACAAGGCAAGGCTTGTGGCCAAAGGATATACCCAAAAAGAGGGTGAAGATTTCTTTGATACCTACTCACCAGTGGCTCGATTGACTACAATTCGCACATTAATAGCCGTGGCAGCCTCTTATGGTCTTATCATTCATCAGATGGATGTTAAGACAGCTTTCCTTAATGGAGAGTTGGATGAGGAGATCTACATAGATCAGCCAGAAGGGTTCATTGCGGATGGTCAAGAGAACAAGCTGTGCAGGTTGATAAAATCATTGTATGGCCTAAAACAAGCACCTAAGCAATGGCATGAAAAGTTTGATAATACTCTTACAGCTGCTGGTTTTGCTGTAAATGAATCTGACACGTGTGTATATTATCAGTATGGTGGGGGTGAGTCTGTTATGCTGTGCCTTTATGTTGATGACATCTTGATCTTTGGATCAAATCTCAATGTGATTGAGGAAGTTAAAAATCTTCTATCGAGCAATTTCGAGATGAAAGATTTGGGAGAGGCTGATGTCATTCTAAACATCAAACTTGTTAGAGAAGCTGATGGTGGGGTAACTTTGTTACAATCCCATTATGTGGAAAAGGTATTGAGTCGCTTTGGTTTTAGTGACTGTGATCCTGCTCCAACACCTTATGACCCTAGCGTGCTATTGAGAAAGAATCGGAGAATAGCAAGGGATCAATTGACATACTCCCAGATCATTGGCTCGCTCATGTACCTTGCAAGTGCAACAAGGCCAGACATCTCTTATGCTGTGAGTAAGCTAAGTCGGTTTGTGTCGAAACCAGGAGATGATCACTGGCGTGCTCTTGAGAGAGTGTTGCGATATTTGAAAGGTACTATGACATACGGTATTCATTATACTGGAAACCCAAAAGTGCTGGAAGGCTATTGTGATGCCAACTGGATTTCTGATGCTGATGAGGTTTATGCCACAAGCGGATATGTGTTTCTGTTTGGAGGTGGCGCTGTTTCCTGGAAGTCTTGCAAGCAGACTATCTTAACGAAGTCTACAATGGAAGCAGAACTTGCAGCATTAGACATTGCTGGGGCTGAGGCCGAGTGGCTTCGTGATTTCCTTTTGGACTTACCGGTAGTTGAAAAACCGATACCGGCTATTTCCATGACCTGTGACAATCAAACTGTGATTACAAAGGTTAACAGTTCTAGGAATAACATGAAGTCTACAAGGCATGTTAAGAGGAGATTGAAATCTGTCAGAAAGTTGAAAAACTCCGGAGTTATAACTGTGGATTATGTCCACACATCGAATAATCTGGCAGATCAATTCACTAAGGGTCTGTCACGCAATGTGATAGAAAGTGCATCGCGGGAAATGGGTATGAGACCCATGTGAAAAATCTACTCTAGTGGTAACCTGCTCTATGTGATCGGAGATCCCGTGAAGTAGAGTGGTGAAACAAGCTAGGAGTAGATTGTGAGGAAAGATCCCTTCTTTAACTCATTTCTGATGCATATCTTTCCTATCTGTAAGGCAGGATGGTTTTTACCTTAATGTATTCCAAGAGTCTTATAAATGTGAGATGTTGTCCTACAGAACATCTTTTGAGGAATACACCTATATGAGTCAGACTGCTGGTCACAGTCTATGGGACTTGGGTAATCCCTAAATACTCATGAAAGGCACTGAAGTGTGACTTATATGCTTCTAAACAGCGGGAATACTCTTTTGTAGCCTAGTATTAGCAAAGGATTTGAGTGAATCTCACTTCGCACAAAACTGTCAATTCAAGGCTTAGTCCATTGTTCAGTTGTGAACGGGTGAAACTCTTATTCTAGATGGATGTTCAACTTAACAGTCTCCATCGAAACACTGGTATATCAAAGGATTGTGATTCTGATACTTCATCATTACAAACCCTAGAGTTTGGTGGGGATTGTTGGATCTTTTATGGGCTTGGCCCATTTATTGAATAAACTCTATGGTGTGTAATGGTGGAGAATACCAATAGTACCACATTGGAAGTCCAAGGGTCTTTTGGCTTGACTTATATGGTGTGATTTATTCCACTTAACTTGAGAAGTCAAGAAATGGACAAGGGCGTGCCACACGCGCGCGCGCGCCGCCGCCGCCGCCGGCCGGGCCGGGCCGGGCGTGGTGTGGCAGGCAGGCAGGCAGGCAGGCGAGCGGGTGTGGTGTGGTGTGGTGTTAATTTTTAGCACTCACTAACCGCGTTAACCTTTCAGTTGCCTGTCTCTTCGTCAGCCGAGTGACCCTTCTCCTTCAGCTGACCGACTCATGGCGTGACTCGGCGAGAGCTGGCCGACTCATGGCATGACTCGGCTAGAGCTGACCGACTCTTGGTGTGACTCGGCGAGACCTTTCTCCTTCAGCTTCCCTCTGCGAGAGGTTAAATAGAGGAGCACCCGTGTCACTCGGTACATGCGAGAAAACACTTTCAGAATCGCAGTCCAGCCGCCGAGTGAGGGTATTTCCATCTCGTGACTCTGCGCGCACAGAGAAGCGAGAGGGCAGGTGCCTCCGAAGCCGGTGCCGTTCGAGACCTTGCATGGGGGATCGGCAATTAGGTTTTTGGGGAGCGTCTACGCGACTGCCCAAAACATCTCCAACATGACAAAAGAAGCTGGCCAAGGATCTGGATCATCAGAGCGCATGGGAGGGTATGATCAGTTTATTTACTTACTGTTTTGTGTTCTGGAGATTATATATGTTTCATATATTCATCTATGTTGTTTCATATGTAGGAATGATTATATCTTATCTGTTCTGTCTTATTATAATATGATAGATCTGTCTGTTTTAATTTTACAGTCATGCTGTTTATGTTTCTATCTGTTTATTTTTAATTGTTCAGTCAGTTTACATGTTTATCGTGTTTATATGATTTATATAATTCATATGCTTTATATTCTCTTGATCCATCTTGTTATGGATATATTTGATGTCATGATTAATTATCTTTTATATGTCATCATCATAATGTTAATTTATGGAATTAAAATGGTACGGAAAATGCATGCCTATAACTCTAACAGCAACCGTGTGACTCGCGCCACCACACACACTGCGCGTGGACGGCGTCCATAGATAACGGAGCTCGTGCGCGCACTGACAGACTAATGCATGAACTAATCAACTAACTATAGACTAGTGAACTAAGGCTTATTATTCTAACAGCTAGCTGTTCGAACCCAAAAATGACCGTGCGGACGGTCCGGCCCGGAGGCCGGACGGTCCGCGGTCCGGACCGTCCGCGGTGGTGGCGCGGACGGTCCGCGCGTGCGCAGAGTCAGTTAGGGTTCCTAGTTTCTCGCGGGATTTGTTACCTAAAACCGCGGGATTAACTCGGAAATCAGTTGGAAGCGGATCCAGACCTCCCCCTTTATATAGATGAAGGGCTACGGCCGATTAAACCCCCAACAATCGAACAAATCAAGTCTATTACTCGTTTTTACCTTATGCATTAGGAGTAGTTCTAGTCTAGTTCTAGTTTAGCCCTAGTTTAGTATTCCAATCCCCAAATTCTCCGCCTCTCCTCGACTCTACGTCGATTAGAGGAGTCTAGGTCGGCCTGCCCGAGCCTAGACAACTCCTAGGATCTCTCCTCCCCGACGGGGTCCCTCCCGGGAGCGAGATCCAGGCGCCGTCGGCGATCTACCGCCGCCCCTGCGCACGCGCGGACCGTCCGGCCCTAGGGCGCGGACCGTCCGGCCGTCAGGCAGGGAACCCGAGCTCCTGCACCAGGTCGCGGACCGTCCGGCCCTGTGCCGCGGACCGTCCGCGTCTGACCAGAGAGCGCCGTCGCCTCGCACCAGGCCGCGGACCGTCCGGCCCCTGCGCGCGGACCGTCCGTCCCTGTGCAGAGGGCACCGCCGCCGGTTCTTCTTGAGTGATTGGCGCTCCGAAAAAGCGTCAACATACTTTTTGGCGACTCCGCTGGGGAATAGGTGTCTAGATCTGCTAAAAATCGGCCCATAAATGGCCGGTTCTAAGGATCACACCAAGATCTCCACTACCAACATCATCAAGCCGGCCATGGAGGCGCTCCCGGCTGAGGACCAAAGGCCCTTTGAAGACCTCGTAATGCACGATGAGAAGGAGGTGATGCGGCAATGGAACGAACAACGCGACAAGGAAGAGGCGGAACTGCTGCATAAACTCTCCGAACGGCGCAAGGAGGCGGCGGACAAGTACTTGTCACACTTCACGGTGGATCGCCACCAAAAGATCGTCCGTCAAGGGGAGATCGATATGGAATCTCTCCTACCTCCACTGCAGGGTCCCGCTGTAAGTACTCCAGATCTATCTCTTACGACTTTCATGGATCAACGAGGAGATCAGTTAAAGCGATATGTAGATGAATCTATTAAAATGCATTTACGTGCATACGAGAAATCAGCTGCTCCTAATTTTCCATCGCGAGAGTCTAATACAGTGCCACCCACGTCAAACACATCGGCTATAAACGGGTCACCTTTGACCCAGCCATCATATGGTATGCCGATGCACACTTTCGTGTCACCATCACAGCCGCAACCACTAGGCACGCGGCAGGTACTGGACGCGACCGGACCGTCCGAGCATCATCTCAGACAGTCCGGTTATACCGCGGACCGTCCGGCGTATTTCGCCGGACCGTCCGACCAGATGCAGGCCCGCACACAAAACACTCAGGTCGCACCGTACATGGCCGGAACATCAGGATACAACCCTGAACACTTCGGCCCCATCACGGACCGTCCGGTGCATCACGCCGGACCGTCCGGATATGTTGCGGACCGTCCGCCATCTTACGCCGGACCGTCCGGATATGGCATGAACCGGCCGACGTATTACGCTGGACCATCCGACTCTACACGGGTCCATGCGCAGACTGCCCAAGTCACGCCATATATGGCCGATCCATCCGGGTACAGCCCTGGACCATTCGGCCCGATCGAGGACCGTCCAGTTCTTTACGACAGACGGTCTGGGTACGAGACTACCCACGTAGCACCATATACGGCTGGACAATCTGGATATACCTTCAGACCATTTGGCCAGGTCGCGGACCATTCGGCCTCTTACGCCGGACCGTCCGGATATGCATACACAGAGCCGAGAGCTGCGCAATACGCACAGTTCCCACATTCATCGCAGCAACATTATGGTGCCCCACCAGCAACACATTATAATCATGCCATACCACCTCATGGACATAGGGCTGAATACTATTCGGCCACAAGAGAGCCTGAGGGGTATAGGGCAGGAGCTGGTGACATTAATAGGACACCTAACACACACCTCAAACATACCTGGGAGGAAAGCCGACAGAGTAATGTCAGGCAACCTGAAATCTCCACCCACAAACTCAATGGATGGTCGCCAGACATGGCAGAGAGGGTCAGAGACGAGGTAGCCGGGATGTTCAGGGACAAACTCGGTGTTAGTGTGTCAGGTACAGGGCAATCGTATCGGAAGCCTTATAGCCACCGATTCGACACCGTGCCATACCCACAGGGAACTAGAATACCAGACTTCTCTAAGTTTTCTGGTGAAAGTGGGAAAAGCACACACGAACATATAAGCCAATTCATAGCACACTTGGGAGAATTGGCTGATGGGGAAGCCTACCGCGTTCGTTTATTCTCGTTGTCCCTTACTGATACTGCATTTGCATGGTACGTTGCTTTGCCACCAAATTCTATTAACTCTTGGGAAGAATTAGAGCAGAAATTTCATGAGCACTTCTTCTCAGGAGAACATGAGTTAGAATTGGCTGACTTAGCTTCAGTCCGACAGGGGCCTGAAGAATCGGTTAATGACTATATCCGGAGATTCCGGGACACTAGAAACCGATGCTTTCAGATTCATGTCGCGGAAAAACAACTAACAGGGCTAGCTTTCAATGGGTTGCGACCCTACTTAAAAGAAAAATTAGATGGCACTCAATTCTTTTCGCTAGTGCACTTGCACCAGCGGGCTATGACATGTGAAAGCCGAAGTAAGGAAACATCAAAATCGGCTAGCCATAAGATGCATCTAGTGGGATACGATAACTCGGACGATGAATCCACGGATGTATACACCGCCGAACTGGTTTGGCCAGGGCAGGCTAAACCTTCACCATGTTCTGCTTTACAGTCGATTCGAAAGAATCGACAAGAAGAAGTTAAGTTTACGTTTAATGTTGCCAAATGCGATAAAATATTTGACGAGTTACTGAAAAACGGCAACATTAAATTAACTCATACTATTCCTCCTCCTGATGAATTAAAGAGGCGTGCTTATTGTAAGTGGCATAATTCCTTTTTGAAAGGGAAATGTGCCCTTGGGCCATTTCTAAGTATTTTGGTGATTGAGTGCAAACACAAGGGCTTAAATGTGAAAATATGCTCATGGATGAACAAAGTGTAAATCACAAGTAAAGGTATGTTTCTAAGCCTTAGTACATTAGTTTTGTGTACTAACATCTTGTCTAAGTGTTAGAAACAGGAGAAAGAAGAAAAGAAAAGAAGTGGAGAGTGGCTGTGTACAGCCAAACGGGCTGGGGCACCGGACTGTCCGGTGTGCACCGGACAGTGTCCGGTGCGCCAGACCAGCGCAGCGCAAACCAGTCGCTCTCGGGTTTTTCTCCGGCGACTTCGGCTAAAATTCACCGGACTGTCCGGTGTGCACCGGACTGTCCGGTGAGCCAACGGTCGACCGGGCCAACGGTCGACCGCGCGATCGGCGCGCGACACGTGGCCGAGCCAACGGTCGGAAGGAAGCACCGGACTGTCCGGTGTGCACCGGACTGTCCGGTGCGCCAGATCTGCAACGGTCGGCAACGGTCGGCTTCGCTTTTTATGGAAACAAATCGGGCACCGGACAGTGTCCGGTGTGCACCGGACTGTCCGGTGCGCCACGAGACAGAAGGCAAAGATGGCCTTCCAGATTTGTTCCCAACGGCTCCTAGCTGCCTTGGGGCTATAAAAGGGACCCCTTGGCGCATGGAGGAGGACACCAAGCATTCCTTGAGCACTCTTGATCACTCACACATCAATCTCGCGCACTTGTTCGACATTCTAGTGATTTGAGCTCCGTTCTAGTGTGCTAGTCTTTTGAGCTCGAGTCTGGGTCTTGTGTGTGCGTATTCGCTGTGATCTTTGTGTCGTGTGTGAGTTGCTAATCCCTCCTTTGCTCCGTGATTCTCTGTGAACATCTTTTGTAAGGGCGAGAGGCTCCAAGTTGTGGAGATTCCTCGCAAACGGGATTGAGAAAAGAAAAGCAAGAACACCGTGGTATTCAAGTTGATCATTGGATCACTTGAGAGGAGTTGAGTGCAACTCTCGTCCGTTGGGACGCCACAACGTGGAGTAGGCAAGTTTTGTACTTGGCCGAACCACGGGATAACCACCGTGTCATCTCTGTGATTGGATTCTTGTGGTTATTGTGTTTTGACTCCTCTCTAGCCACTTGGCATAAACTGTGCTAACGCCTAATCAAGTTTTGTGGCTATAAGATTAAGTTTTTACAGGATCACCTATTCACCCCCCCCCCCCTCTAGGTGCTCTCAATTGGTATCAGAGCCGTTCTCTTCAAAGGGACTAACCGCCCGAAGAGATGGATCCTAAGGGGAAGGGAATTGTGATCAACGACAAGGAGAAGGAGTCCTTCGTCAACGAGCCAAGGGATGACAAGTCAAATGACTCGGGCTCGGGCCACAAGCGAAGAGATGGGAAGAAGAAGAAGACAAGACGCATCAAGGAGATCGTCTACTACGACAGCGATGAGTCCTCTTCTTCCCAAAAGGACGACGACCACGACAAACAAAGGAAACCGATTAATTCTAACTTTTCTTTTGACTACTCTCGTATTCCGCAAAGTTCAAATTCACATTTGCTTTCTATTCCACTCGGCAAGCCCCCACACTTTGATGGGGAGGACTACGGATTTTGGAGCCACAAAATGCGTAGTCACCTATTCTCTCTCCATCCTAGCATATGGGAGATTGTAGATAGTGGAATGCACTTTAATAGTTCGGATAGTCCTATATTCATTAATGAGCAAATCCATAAGAATGCACAAGCTACTACTGTTCTTCTAGCCTCATTGTGCAGGGATGAATATAATAAAGTGAGTGGCTTGGATAACGCCAAGCAAATCTGGGATACCCTCAAGATCTCTCATGAGGGAAATGACGCTACCTTGCTCACCAAAATGGAGTTGGTGGAGGGCGAGCTTGGACGGTTCGCGATGATAAGGGGCGAGGAGCCAACTCAAACATACAACCGGCTCAAGACCCTTGTCAACAAGATAAGGAGCTACGGAAGCACGCGTTGGACGGATCACGACGTCGTCCGCCTAATGCTCAGGTCATTTACCGTTCTTGATCCTCATCTCGTGAACAATATTCGTGAGAATCCCAGGTACACGATGATGACGCCCGAAGAAGTACTTGGAAAATTCGTGAGCGGGCGGATGATGATCAAGGAGGCAAGATACGTCGACGACGCGTTGAACGGTCCACTCCACGAGTCTCAACCCATTGCTCTAAAGGCAACAAGGAGCAAGGAGTCGCTACCTAGCAAGGTGGCGCAAATTGAGGCGGCCGGTCTTAATGAAGAAGAAATGGCCCTCATTATCAAGAGATTCAAGACGGTGCTAAAGGGTCGCAATGGACAGCCGAGCAAGACTAAGACCAAGGGGAAGCGATCATGCTTCAAATGCGGTAAGCTTGGTCATTTTATTGCTAACTGTCCTGATAATGATAGTGACCAGGAAAAGGGAAACAAGAGGGAAAAGAAGAAGCATTACAAGAAGGCAAAGGGCGAGGCGCATCTAGGCAAGGAGTGGGACTCGGATTGCTCCTCGTCCGACTCCGACAATGAAGGACTCGCCGCCACCGCCTTCAACAAATCAACCCTCTTCCCCAACGAGCGTCACACATGCCTTATGGCAAGGGAGAAGAAGGTATGTACTCGCAACTCTACCTATGCTTCTTCAAGTGAGGACGAATCTAGTGATGAGGATGAAGTAGATTATTCATGTTTGTTCAAGGGCTTAGATAGATCTAAGATAGACAAAATTAATGAATTAATTGATGCCTTGAATGAAAAGAATATACTTTTAGAAAAGCAAGAGGATTTGTTGTATGAAGAGCATGATAAATTTGTTGAGGCACAAAAATCCTATGCTTTAGAAGTTAAGAGAAATGAAATGCTTTCTTTTGAACTATCTACTTGTCATGAAACCATTTCTACTTTGAAAGGTGTCAACAATGATTTAAATGCTAAATTAGAAGTAGCAAATAAATCCAATTCTTGTGTAGAACATGTTGAAATTTGTACTAGGTGTAAGGATTTTGACATTAATGCTTGTAGTGAACACCTAGTTTCAATTTCCAAGCTTAATGATGAACTGGCTAGTCTTAATGCTCAACTTAAGACTAGCAAGAATGATTTCGATAAGCTAAAATTTGCAAGGGATGCCTACACAATTGGTAGACACCCCTCAATTAAGGATGGACTTGGCTTCAAGAGAGAAGCTAAGAACTTAACAAGCCATAAGGCTCCCATTTCCGCCAAGGAGAAAGGGAAGGCCCCTATGGCTAGTAATGTGCAAAAGAACCATGCTTTTATGTATTATGATAGGAGCCAAACTAGAAATGTAAGTCATGATGCTTTTGATTCATATGTTTATGATTCTCATGCCATGTTTGCTCCTAGTTCCTCTTATGTGTATAATGGAAATGTTACTAGGAGAAATGTTGTTCCTAAAAGAAATGCTATTCATCATGTGCCTAGAAGGAATGTTATTCATGCTCCTAGGAAAATAGAAAATGAACCTTCTACAATTTATTGTGCTTTGAATGCTTCATTTGCAATTTGTAGAAAGGATAGAAAAGTAATTGCTAGGAAGTTAGGGGCAAAATGCAAAGGTGATAAAACTTGCATTTGGGTCCCTAAGGAAATTGTGACTAACCTTGTAGGACCCAACAAGAGTTGGGTACCTAAGTCCCAAGCCTAAATTTGCCTTGCAGGTTTATGCATCCGGGGGTTCAAGCTGGATTATCGACAGCGGATGCACAAACCATATGACGGGGGAGAAGAAAATGTTCACCTCCTACGTCAAGAATAAAGATTCCCAAGATTCAATCATATTCGGTGATGGGAATCAAGGCAAGGTAAAAGGGTTAGGTAAAATTGCAATTTCCAATGAGCATTCTATTTCCAATGTGTTTTTAGTAGAGTCTCTTGGTTACAATTTACTATCTGTTAGTCAACTGTGCAACATGGGGTATAACTGTCTATTTACTAATGTAGATGTGTCTGTCTTTAGAAGAAGTGATGATTCACTAGCTTTTAAGGGTGTATTAGACGGCAAGCTGTACTTAGTTGATTTTGCAAAAGAAGAGGCCGGTCTAGATGCATGCTTAATAGCTAAGACTTGCATGGGCTGGCTGTGGCATCGCCGCTTGGCACATGTGGGGATGAAGAATCTTCACAAACTTCTAAAGGGAGAACACGTGATAGGATTGACTAATGTAAAATTCGAAAAAGATAGACCTTGTGCAGCTTGTCAGGCAGGTAAACAAGTGGGAGGAGCACATCACAGCAAGAATGTGATGACCACTTCAAGACCCCTGGAGCTGCTGCATATGGACCTCTTCGGACCCGTCGCCTATCTGAGCATAGGAGGGAGTAAGTATGGTCTAGTTATTGTTGATGACTTTTCCCGCTTCACTTGGGTGTTCTTTTTGCAGGATAAGTCTGAAACCCAAGGGACCCTCAAGCGCTTCCTCAGGAGGGCTCAAAATGAGTTTGAGCTCAAAGTGAAAAAGATAAGGAGCGACAACGGGTCGGAGTTCAAGAACCTTCAAGTGGAGGAGTTCCTTGAAGAGGAAGGGATCAAGCACGAGTTCTCCGCTCCCTACACACCACAGCAAAATGGTGTGGTAGAGAGGAAGAACAGGACGCTCATCGACATGGCGAGGACGATGCTAGGAGAGTTCAAGACCCCCGAGTGCTTTTGGACGGAAGCCGTGAACACGGCTTGCCACGCCATCAACAGGGTCTACCTTCATCGCCTCCTCAAGAAGACGTCGTATGAGCTACTAACCGGTAACAAACCCAATGTATCGTACTTTTGTGTATTTGGGAGTAAATGCTACATTCTAGTGAAGAAAGGTAGAAATTCTAAGTTTGCTCCCAAAGCTGTAGAAGGGTTTTTGTTAGGTTATGACTCAAATACAAAGGCGTATAGAGTCTTCAACAAATCATCGGGTTTGGTTGAAGTCTCTAGCGACGTTGTATTTGATGAGACTAATGGCTCTCCAAGAGAGCAAGTTGTTGATTGTGATGATGTAGATGAAGAAGATGTTCCGACGGCCGCTATACGGACCATGGCGATTGGAGAAGTACGGCCACAGGAACAAGATGAACAAGATCAACCTTCTTCCTCAACTATGGTGCATCCCCCAACCAAAGATGACGAACAGGTACCTCAAGTGGAGGCGCTTGATCAAGGGGGAGCACAAGATGATCAAGTGATGGAGGAAGAAGCGCAACCGGCACCTCCAACCCAAGTTCGAGCGATGATTCAAAGGGATCATCCCGTCGACCAAATTCTGGGTGACATTAGCAAGGGAGTAACTACTCGATCTCGATTAGTTAATTTTTGTGAGCATTACTCCTTTGTCTCTTCTATTGAGCCTTTCAGGGTAGAAGAGGCCTTGCTAGATTCGGACTGGGTGTTGGCCATGCAAGAGGAGTTAAACAACTTCAAACGCAATGAAGTTTGGACACTGGTGCCTCGTCCGAAGCAAAATGTTGTGGGAACCAAGTGGGTGTTCCGCAACAAACAGGACGAGCACGGGGTGGTGACGAGGAACAAGGCTCGACTTGTGGCAAAAGGTTATGCCCAAGTCGCAGGTTTGGATTTCGAGGAGACCTTTGCTCCTGTGGCTAGGCTAGAGTCAATTCGAATCTTGCTAGCATATGCCGCTCACCATTCTTTCAGGTTGTACCAAATGGATGTGAAGAGCGCTTTCCTCAACGGGCCAATCAAGGAGGAGGTGTACGTGGAGCAACCCCCTGGCTTCGAGGATGAACAGTATCCCGACCATGTGTGTAAGCTCTCTAAGGCGCTCTATGGACTTAAGCAAGCCCCAAGAGCATGGTATGAATGCCTTAGAGACTTTTTACTTGCTAATGCTTTCAAGGTTGGGAAGGCCGATCCAACTCTTTTTACAAAGACATGTGATGGTGATTTGTTTGTGTGCCAAATTTATGTCGATGACATAATATTTGGTTCTACTAACCAAAAGTCTTGTGAAGAGTTTAGCAGGGTGATGACGCAGAAATTCGAGATGTCGATGATGGGCGAGTTGAACTACTTCCTTGGGTTCCAAGTGAAGCAACTCAAGGACGGCACCTTCATCTCCCAAACGAAGTACACGCAAGATCTACTAAAGCGGTTTGGGATGAAGGACGCCAAGCCCGCCAAGACTCCGATGGGGACCGACGGACACACCGACCTCAACAAAGGAGGTAAGTCCGTTGATCAAAAAGCATACCGGTCAATGATAGGTTCCTTGCTTTACTTATGTGCTAGTAGACCGGATATTATGCTTAGCGTATGCATGTGTGCTAGATTTCAATCCGATCCTAAGGAGTGTCACTTAGTGGCGGTGAAGCGAATTCTTAGATATTTGGTTGCTACGCCTTGCTTCGGGCTCTGGTATCCAAAGGGGTCTACCTTTGACTTAGTTGGATACTCAGACTCCGACTATGCTGGATGTAAGGTCGATAGGAAGAGTACATCGGGGACGTGCCAATTCTTAGGAAGGTCCCTGGTGTCATGGAACTCTAAGAAACAAACATTCGTTGCCCTATCCACCGCTGAGGCAGAGTACGTTGCCGCAGGACAGTGTTGCGCGCAACTACTTTGGATGAGGCAAACCCTCCGGGACTTTGGCTACAATCTGAGCAAAGTCCCACTCCTATGTGACAATGAGAGTGCTATCCGCATGGCGGAGAATCCTGTTGAGCACAGCCGCACAAAGCACATAGACATCCGGCATCACTTTTTGAGAGACCACCAGCAAAAGGGAGATATCGAAGTGTTTCATGTTAGCACCGAGAACCAGCTAGCCGATATCTTCACTAAGCCTCTAGATGAGAAGACCTTTTGCAGGTTGCGTAGTGAGCTAAATGTCATAGATTCGCGGAACCTGGATTGAATTGTAGCATACATGTACTTATGCTTTTGATCATGTTCCTTTTTTGCATTTTGTTGCTTATTGTGGTGCTCAAGTTGTACAAACACTCCCTGGACCTCACAAGTCCGATGCAAAGTGATGCACATGTTTAGGGGGAGATGTGTTACAACTTGACCCTTTGAGACTCACCATTTGCTTGAGCTTGCTTGATTTAGTCTCGACGGTGAATTGAAAGGGAAAGGTGGACTTGGACCATGAAAGACTTCCACTGCACTCCGATGAGAGGGTAACTAATTCCAAGTTCATCTCATGAAATCTTATTGCCATTTGCTCTTAATTGAAGACTTTGGTGAGGCAATGGGGTTAAAAAGGGCCAAGATTGATCCCGTTTTGGTGCTTGATGCCAAAGGGGGAGAAAATAAAGGCCAAAGCGATAAATGGATCAGCTACCACTTGAGAGATTTTGAAAATAGTAGAATAGAGTTTTTGTTTTGTCAAAAGCTTTTATTGTCTCTTATTGTCTCTTTTGTCAAAAGTTGACTTCTTGTGGGGAGAAGTACTGATTATGGGAAATAGGGGGAGTTTTTGAAAACTTTGATCAATCTCTTTTGGAATGACTCTCTTTATACTTCAACATGTGTGTTTGACTTAGAGAAAGAGATTTGAATTTGATTTGCAAAAACAAACCAAGTGGTGGCAAAGGATGATCCATATATGCCAAAATTGAATCAAAACCAATTTGAGTTCTTATTTGAAGTGATTTTGCACTTGTTCTACTTGCTTTATGTTGTGTTGGCATAAATCACCAAAAAGGGGGAGATTGAAAGGGAAATGTGCCCTTGGGCCATTTCTAAGTATTTTGGTGATTGAGTGCAAACACAAGGGCTTAAATGTGAAAATATGCTCATGGATGAACAAAGTGTAAATCACAAGTAAAGGTATGTTTCTAAGCCTTAGTACATTAGTTTTGTGTACTAACATCTTGTCTAAGTGTTAGAAACAGGAGAAAGAAGAAAAGAAAAGAAGTGGAGAGTGGCTGTGTACAGCCAAACGGGCTGGGGCACCGGACTGTCCGGTGTGCACCGGACAGTGTCCGGTGCGCCAGACCAGCGCAGCGCAAACCAGCCGCTCTCGGGTTTTTCTCCGGCGACTTCGGCTAAAATTCACCGGACTGTCCGGTGTGCACCGGACTGTCCGGTGAGCCAACGGTCGACCGGGCCAACGGTCGACCGCGCGATCGGCGCGCGACACGTGGCCGAGCCAACGGTCGGAAGGAAGCACCGGACTGTCCGGTGTGCACCGAACTGTCCGGTGCGCCAGATCTGCAACGGTCGGCAACGGTCGGCTTCGCTTTTTATGGAAACAAATCGGGCACCGGACAGTGTCCGGTGTGCACCGGACTGTCCGGTGCGCCACGAGACAGAAGGCAAAGATGGCCTTCCAGATTTGTTCCCAACGGCTCCTAGCTGCCTTGGGGCTATAAAAGGGACCCCTTGGCGCATGGAGGAGGACACCAAGCATTCCTTGAGCACTCTTGATCACTCACACATCAATCTCGCGCACTTGTTCGACATTCTAGTGATTTGAGCTCCGTTCTAGTGTGCTAGTCTTTTGAGCTCGAGTCTGGGTCTTGTGTGTGCGTATTCGCTGTGATCTTTGTGTCGTGTGTGAGTTGCTAATCCCTCCTTTGCTCCGTGATTCTCTGTGAACATCTTTTGTAAGGGCGAGAGGCTCCAAGTTGTGGAGATTCCTCGCAAACGGGATTGAGAAAAGAAAAGCAAGAACACTGTGGTATTCAAGTTGATCATTGGATCACTTGAGAGGAGTTGAGTGCAACTCTCGTCCGTTGGGACGCCACAACGTGGAGTAGGCAAGTTTTGTACTTGGCCGAACCACGGGATAACCACCGTGTCATCTCTGTGATTGGATTCTTGTGGTTATTGTGTTTTGACTCCTCTCTAGCCACTTGGCATAAACTGTGCTAACGCCTAATCAAGTTTTGTGGCTATAAGATTAAGTTTTTACAGGATCACCTATTCACCCCCCCCCCTCTAGGTGCTCTCACTTTTCTCATGCCACCAATGATTGTAATGTTTTTCGTCGACAGATACAATCGGCCATAAATGAGGGTCGATTGGCTTTTCAGGAGATGCAAGTAGACACACAACCATTTCCTGTTAATACAATAGAACTCACATGCAAAAAGGTCTTGGTTCGGCCCGAAATGGCCGATAAAGGCAAAGGCAAGGGTATCGTCATTTGCGATCCCCGCATGTCAGATATATCACAAAAGGAGATTGCTCGAAAGGCGTCGGACGAGAAGGCTAAAAAGTCCGAAGACACTGGGGGGCAGGCACAGTTAATGAACCAAACACATCAGCCTAGCCCGAACATCGTAGATGGTCCGGCACCTACGTGCGGACGATCCGGTGCTCAGACAAACGGTCCGGCTAACTCAGCCGGACAGTCCCCCTATGACCAAAGGCGTCAACCTCTACATAAAGCAAGAAAAAAGACGCAAGGTCAAAGCACATATAATCAGCTGATCAAAGCTGATCCTACTTTTGATCAGTTGCTCTCCAAAAATGCTAGCAAAAAGACTGTTCCACGTGATCGGTCAACAAAGAAACCCTGGCCACCTGCTAAAACAAAACGGTTAAAAAAAACGGCCCAAAAGGCGACACAACAAGCATCGCCTATTCATTCTATGAGACCAGGGTACTTTCCACCTATTTACTCATCGTCGGTATATTATCCTGTTCAAACATGGAATGGCACGATGATGAATCCATGGTACATGTATAATCCCTTCGTCTATCCAGACTGGGGGGCACCTCCATTCTATTCCTTTTGATCCATTGATCAAATGGTCATGGCCGAGAAAGATACAATCCGAAACGGCCTTTATATTGGTGCTTTATTGAATAATCTCCATATCGAAAAGCCGGTGACTTACATCAGGTTTAGTTCATATGCTTTTGGTTCGTCAACCTTCACCAAAAGGCAGGGGGGCATATGTTCGAACCCAAAAATGACCGTGCGGACGGTCCGGCCCGGAGGCCGGACGGTCCGCGGTCCGGACCGTCCGCGGTGGTGGCGCGGACGGTCCGCGCGTGCGCAGAGTCAGTTAGGGTTCCTAGTTTCTCGCGGGATTTGTTACCTAAAACCGCGGGATTAACTCGGAAATCAGTTGGAAGCGGATCCAGACCTCCCCCTTTATATAGATGAAGGGCTACGGCCGATTAAACCCCCAACAATCGAACAAATCAAGTCTATTACTCGTTTTTACCTTATGCATTAGGAGTAGTTCTAGTCTAGTTCTAGTTTAGCCCTAGTTTAGTATTCCAATCCCCAAATTCTCCGCCTCTCCTCGACTCTACGTCGATTAGAGGAGTCTAGGTCGGCCTGCCCGAGCCTAGACAACTCCTAGGATCTCTCCTCCCCGACGGGGTCCCTCCCGGGAGCGAGATCCAGGCGCCGTCGGCGATCTACCGCCGCCCCTGCGCACGCGCGGACCGTCCGGCCCTAGGGCGCGGACCGTCCGGCCGTCAGGCAGGGAACCCAAGCTCCTGCACCAGGTCGCGGACCGTCCGGCCCTGTGCCGCGGACCGTCCGCGTCTGACCAGAGAGCGCCGTCGCCTCGCACCAGGCCGCGGACCGTCCGGCCCCTGCGCGCGGACCGTCCGTCCCTGTGCAGAGGGCACCGCCGCCGGTTCTTCTTGAGTGATTGGCGCTCCGAAAAAGCGTCAACACTAGCGCACACTCGTCCGGCCGGTGGTCAAGTGAGGAATTAACACTTAGATGATAGAATATATTTAATAACATTTCTCCTTGTTTCAGAAAGAAGCTTGGGAAGAAAAAAAATGAATCCAATCACAGAGCATGGCCTTGCATGTCCATGAGACCATGATGCACCACAACTATACATCTTTCTCTATATATATACGCGCGCCCTGACCTGATCTCGCAACCGTCATCATCCATATATCGTCGATGCAACCGGCCGGCTAGCTAGAGCTACTATACACACTGCTAATTAATTGCAGCAGTGCGTGTGGGAATTGGATCCCGACTGCTTCTTGTCGCCGAACATGTCCACCACCATCTGGATCGTCGTCGTCCCCGCTTCCGCTTCCGCCTTGAACGGCCTCGCAGACGCAGAGACGGTGAGCACGTTGATGATTTGCACGAAGAGGACGAGCAGCAGCAGCACCTTCGCCATCCCCATGGCCGCCATTATTAGTATATATCGACGCGCTGTGTGCTCAGGTGTTCTTGTTGGTTGGACGTGTTATTGCTCGTCCAGGTTCCTGTTGGAGAGCTTGGCCTTATTGGATGTGTTGTCGCATGCCGGGGCCGCTGTGTGCTCATTATATAGGTGAGGGTGAGGGTTTGGTGCCAGGTGGCGTACGTTGGCCTCGTCGCACAAGACGGGTGGGTGTGTATGTATGCGCGCGCATATATACGTGTAGGCTTAGCTTGTAGCCCCTCGCTGCCGTGTAGTAGAAACGGTCGCTGTTTGACGAGTCTCGCGGAGAGAGGTTAGACTCTCTCGCCTTTCGCCCGGACTCTTGACTTCGCGCGTCAGGCAGCAGGGAAAGTATACGGCTCTTGGATTGCTTTAATCCGTACATCTTCTAATATTTTTTTTCTATATATTATAGCTACACCGGTTCCCTAAGCGAAAATTTATATGGAAACATGTATGGAGATTTGAGTCTGCTATTTTTTCAATTTTTAAATGATATCTGAAAAATAAAAGAAGTTGATGATTTACACAATTTTATGACTGGAGACACTGTTACAATATTTTATGAGTCGTAAAATTATATAAATTATGTAACATAACTCTGCATTTGTTTTGAGAGCGAGTATTTTACTTTAAATTTGTCAAACTAGTGTAAATCTTAAAAAATGCACAGTAAACCAAATCCAAATACATTAGATTAAATTTTCTGAAAACAAAGTTCAGCGAACTAAACTAGGATTAAGCAACATAGGTTATCACGGCCGTCCCTCTGTTAGACTAGAATTAAACAACACGACAAGCATAGGTGTACAACACCTTCCGTGCTTCCTGCGTCAATTAATATTAGTATTCACGACCTCGAATAGATGATTGATAGAAAATCAGAGAGACGTAACAAAGTAACGAGAATTGAGATTTATATGTAACGTATATGTATTTGGATATAAGCTGGACAAACGAGGATCCTATAGAACATGGAAGCCTCGGTCAAAATCGAGAATTTGAGATGGGGGCGGTAGGCTGACGGTCGGGTGGACGTTCGTTCCGTCCCCGTATGCGTACGTCTGTTTGACCAGCTGAGCTACATGCTCAAAATTTCTTCCCTTTTGACCAGCTGAAAGAAGTCTTAACTAATAAACAAAGATTTCAAACATTCAAAAGCACGCTTTCCTCTCGGGCGCCGCGGCGGTGCACGTTATTTCCGGGCCGGACTAGGCTTTTAATTGTTCGATCCGGTCGTCGTACCAAAGCGCGAACGCTTCAAGGGTGGCTCGCGCGCGCGGAGGAACAGGAACCCCGCGGGCGGGGCGAGAGACCGAGCGACCGCGCGCGCCACAGCTTGAAGAACGAGTAGCGCACGGGTCCTCCTTGCTGCTTCTTCCGTCCTCGCGTTTGAACCAGCCGTCCTGCAGCCAAGAACACGCGCGAGAGACTTCAAACCGTACTGCACGGGCAGTCTGGCACTGACCGACCGGCTACCAACGAGAGGCCGTACGCCTGTCGATCTGAACTCTCGACACGCCATGCCCAGGCTCTCTAGCTCCCAAGCGTATATGCATCGTCCCCAACTCCCAATCGAGCTCGGCCTGCTGCCTGCTCGTCTCTGACTCTGAAGTCTGAACCCACATGCCACACAGCCCGCCTTCATGCTACGTTCGACTTTAGAGTTTTAACTATTGCGAAAAAAAAAACCTCACGTGAAGGGCTAAGACAACCTTCAAACATTATATTAAAAAAAAAGACCTTCTCGTTCATGCCGAGACAATCCTCAAATCTCTACTGCACCTATACACAGCGGCACCATAGCCCGAAACGTTTGAGACTAGACCCTAGACCTATCCTTTGGTGTGGGACAGATGAGAGAATTTTTTTTGGGGTTTTAAATTGGTGCCCTTAGTTTTGGTGTTGTGTTCACCTATACCCTTAGTCGTGTTTTTTTGCTCTGTTGTGCCCTCTTAAAATTTAGGTAGTGTCCCAGTTTTGTTGTTGTTTGGTTATAAAGTAACTAGAACGGAATGGCTCCAGTTAGGGAATATTCTTCTCAGATCCGGAACCATTCCGCTCCAAAAAATCAATGGGACGGAGCCGCTCCGTTCCAATCCCGCTCTCACAGTCACGCTCCGTTCCGTTCACTCTGCAACCAAACAAAAAACAGAACCGCTCCGTTCCAGATTACCAAACACAGAACAGAGCGGCTCCGTTCCTAGAATCAGGGATGGAACGGCTCCGTTCTAGTTGGCTCCTCAACCAAACACTACCTTACACAACCCTCAAATCCTTGCTGCACCCATACACAGTGGCACTATAGCCTGAAACGCCCTAGGACTAGACCCTAGACCTATGCTAAATACCTGCAGCACCCATACACAGCGGCACCATATAGCCCGAAACGCCGAGGACTGGACCCTAGACCTATCTTATGTTGTGGGACAGACGAGAGGATTTTTTGTAACCACAGCCTAAAATTTACTTCCACGGGAAGTAGAACACAGGACCTGAGAAGTGCTACTTAGACCACTTAACCAACTCAGCTAACGACCCTTAAAGAATATTAGTACGAGTGAAAACAGCTACGGTACTAGATTACCTCATTACTGTATAACTAGGACTAAAGATGTCAATCTTTACTTCCGATTGATGGTGTTGTATTAAAGGGGTTTTGGTATCATTTCTTTACTCTAAACCTTGCTAAAAGGTTACTCACTCCAGTCTTGAAATACTTGATGTTTAAGTGATTTTCACTTTAGATGCAAATGCTTGTACTGTATATAGCTAGGATTAAAGATGTCAATCTTTACTTCCGACTGATGGCACTGTATTAAAGGGGTTTTGGTATCGTTTCTTTACTCTAAACCTTGCTAAAAGGTTACTCACTCCAATCTTGAAATACTTGATGTTTAAATGATTTTCATTTTAGATGCAAATACTTGATGTTGAAGCACTTGAAGCTTATTTTGGACTTGTATATACCCCTGATATAAGTGGTCCACACATTCTCCCACGCATGCTTAATTATTCTTATCGTGAAGGTTTGATCTCATGACAAAGTGTAAAATTCTTTACGACCCAACCATCTAGGCTAACATCTTCTTATGTTTGTTGTGGAACCTAAACGTATTTATTAAGGGTGTTATAGGAAATAACAACCCTATCTAATAGCTCCTTGGTATATGAGGTCATGTGAAAGGGAAATGGTTTCAACATTTCCTATAATCGATTTTGGTGTTTGACGACTATCACAAATCTTATGGACTAACTAGTTTGCCTAGTTGATACTTCTCTCAGGTACATAAAGTTTATATACACATATAAGAAAAATGACCTTAGAGGAATTCTATAAGTTTGGAGCAAAACAAACTTGTTGCAGCCTGAGGTGCACCGAACTGTCCGGTGTCCAGGCTGGAGCACTTCGCGAACTGGCCGCTCTCAGGAATTCTCAGCGCTCATCCACTAAAATTCATCGGACTGTCCGATGTGTACCGGACTGTCTGGTGTGACCACGAGCAACGGTCATCTTCGCCCAACGGTCGACTGCGGTTAACTGTGTCGCAGTCTGTAGCTTCAGAAGTCAGAAGACATTCTGCGACGACAGGTCGCACCGGACCGTCCGGTGTGCCACCGGACTGTCCGGTGCACCAAAAGGATAGGCGACTTCAACGGTCAACAGCTCCAAACCCCAACGGTCGGCTGACGTGGCACGCACCGAACATTGAACAGTGTTGTGTCCGGTGTGCCACCGGACTGTCCGGTGCACCAAAAGGTCAAGCAACTTCAACGGTCAACAGCTCCAAATCCCAACGATCGGCTGATGTGGCACGCACCAGACAGTGAACAGTAATGTGTCTGGTGCGCCACCGGACTGTCCGGTGTGCCCATAAACAGAGAACTCAGACAACAACTAGAATGTTGGTTGGGGCTATAAATACCACCCAACCACCACCATTCAAGTCATCCAAGCCTTCCACTCCCAACATTCAATACAAGAGCAAAAAATACACTCTAAAGACACATTTAAAGCCTTTGATCCTCTCCAAGTTCCATAATCAAGTCAAGTGATCAAAAGTGTTTAGTGACTTGAGATAGGCTGATTTGTATTTCTTTTGTTGCTCTTGTTGCTTGGTTGCTTTCTTCTTCACCTTCTAAACTTTTCAAGTGTTTTGTAAAGCAAGCAAGAGACACCTAATTGTGTGGTGATCCTTGCAGGGTCTTAGTGACCCGTAAGATTAAGAAAAAACACTTGACCGGTCTAGGTGACCAATTGAGAGAGGGAAAGGGTTGAAAATACCCGGCCTTTGTGGCCTCCTCAATGGGGAGTAGGTTCTTTGGAACCGAACCTCGGGAAACAAATCACAGTGTTCACTTGTGTTGATCATTCACCATTCGATTTGTTTCTTCCCTCTCCCCTTTCTCTAAAGTTCTTTTGCTCATATTGTTTTGAGTTCGCTCCCAAGTTATACACATTGATTGAGCAACTCATAGCAAGAAAAATTATCTTCCGCACTCCAAATTCACTATTATTTATTTCTAACCCTAACCTCGGGTGAATTGTGTGTTCAAAGTTTATAATTTTCAGGTTTCGCCTATTCACCCCCTCTAGGCGACTTTCATCATGTTCAAAACATCAAGTATTTGAACACTGGAGGTAGTACTCTTTTACCAGTTCTAGGCTTCAACGGGCATTAAAGAGGGACCTTTTAGTACCGGTTTAAACTCAACCGATAATGAAGTGATATATACACGTGTGCATTAATTAATATATATGCATACAATTATATACACATACATGTATATATTCAGAAATTAGTATTTATATACATATATGTGTATATTAATATGTGTACATTAATATTTACAAATGAATAGTAATAATAATATGTGTATGTTAGAATAAATAGTAATAGTAATATATAGAAATATACAAGCAAGTACTATAATGTTTACTAACCACTAATGGTTCCAAGAATTAATAAATAAGCTTTAGTACCGATAAAGTCCATCATCTTATTGTGACAGAAATAAAGAGAAACAAATAAGCTTTTGTTAATGTAATAAATACTTTATTCATTTGGAACAATTCGAATAAGAACAACGTCAAGATAAAGGAGGCGTAAATGAAATTTATAATTCAATAAAGTCGTTGTTAGGATATGTCTTACCGAAGGTTCTCAAGACGACTTCACTTCGATATAAACAACTGTGTTTCAGGTATATAGTGAAGAATGGATGAAACTAACCTTCGGTTGGAGCAGTGGATACTTTATTAATTTTATTAAGCCTTGGGCCAGAATATCACCATCACAGGGGCCAGGATATCACACTTCTCAAGGAAGGAGCTACTATGTCGTGGTAAAACGAGGTGTTCTACCTTGGTAAGTCATGCTTGTTGGCTTGTGCCTTGGTCGTTTGGGCTTCTCTGGCTGCGTCGTTTATGTCAGGCAGTATGGGCGATGAGGAGCTCTAGCGCTATCATTACTGTCTTTGTGTCACACCGACCCCTAGTCTAGGTGTGGCTCTTCGTATTGTGGGTCCTATAGACGTCTAGTGCACTCAGGCCTAGGCTAAATAAGTCATGAGTGGGTCACAAGCCTAGGGGCTCATAGGTCATGAGTGGAAGGAGGACCGACTCTCCCACTGTGGCTCAATGCGAGGCGGAGTTAATGCGGTCGGTCACTTATAGTGGGTCAGTCTCAGGTGAGGCGCGGAATCCACTTGAGTGGCTTCCTCTCGGCTCGCTCGGTCACTCTCTGCCTCCGCCTTGCCTGACCCCAGGCTAAGTGCCTCGGGGCTATCCGGGGCGAGTGCTTCCAGGGTAGACTTTTCCCTCACCTTTCTGCTGACCAGCGGACCGTAGGGGCCTGAGGATCTTTTCCTCGACAACCTCCCATTCATCTCTGGACTTGCGCTTGATCCAAAGTGGGATTAGGAGAGATCTAGTTCATTTTCTTTGGTGTTTTACATCTAGTGGTACTAGTTCATAGGTCGAGCTATGTATTTCTTGTTACTATTGGTGGCTCTCGCCACCTATATGGCTTGGTGAATTTGTGCTCCTTAACAGGAGTGTTGGGGATTGTTCTCTATCTCTAAGGGTTATATTGTGAGAGGTTTTCATCCCACCTCATGGAAATGTATGTGGCTAGTTAGAGTGAACCATTTGATTGATTCTTATGGCACTCAAGTCATGGGTTTAGCTGTCACGCTAATTAGCGTGTGTATCACCACTTGGGGAGTCGTCATAATAAGGATATACTCCCTCTGTCCTCTATCTTAAGGTCACAAAGGTTTGTCCTAAGTCAATGTTTTAAAACTTTGACCAACAATATCTATAAAAATAATTATTTTTAAATTACAAAAATTATATATTGTGATAGATGGTTTATTAATAAATCTAATAGTTTCATTTTTATTTAGTCAATAGTTATGAATATTTTATTATTAATTGTCAAAGCTGAAAACATTTGACTTAGGGCATACCTTCATGACCTTAAGATAGGGGACGAAGGGAGTAGGTTGCCAACAAGCAACTAAACCTTAGAGATAAATATTATGTCTATCACCTTCCCTCGCTGATACATCGTAGAAAACTAACTTTTTAGCTAGGCATAAGTTGTCTAAAGAAAGTGTGTTGCTTACTAGAAGTTGCCTAGTTTGTCTATGATTCTTCTTGGCAACATATCTAGTGTAGAAGGGATTAGAGTGATAACATGCTAATATCAAATGTTGTCCATCGAATCGATCATCTATGGCTAAGTGCAAACCCACCTAAGAACGGTACCTTGTGCATATTCTGTGAAAACATAAGAGGTTTTTCTAGAAAATAGTCTGAGAGAAAGTGGGATCACACTCAATCGTAGATGGTGGATACAATGGACAAGATATAATGTTAACATGTTACAGCTGTAATCCTTTTTACACTAGATATGTTGTCATCATTATTTATTGCAACTATTTTTTAAACTCAATTTTGACTCAGATGGTCTCTTTTTGCTATCTAGAAAGATGATTTGCTTGATGTGTTTGGTTGAGCATTATGGGTTAGCATAGTCCCATCTTAGTCTAACGTATGGGCCCTACCTAGTCTATGTTATTTCTTGTCACGTGTTGATGCACTGCTCGATCATGTTGCATCACTATTGCTTTGGCCTTATGTGCCATGTGTTAGGTTCTGACACATGGACCTTAACACTGAAGCGATTGAAACAAAACAGTGAGGTGGACAATGTATAGTAGTTTTCAATGTCTTATAAAGCATGTCCCATCCCAGATCTAGACGATGGTATTTATAGGGTAACCGAAGGGCTAGGGCCCAAAGTATCTATGTACCCTCAGTTACCTACTACATTCTTAGAGTATACTTTTCCAATAGGGTAATTATGGAACAGTGCGACCTAGGGCCTAATAACACCAGTTATTGTATCCACCGCTAGGTTAGCGTCATAGACAAACAAGGCCCGCTGGTGGGCCGGCTACACTAGATGGAAGGCCCACCAAGTCCTTGTTACCTGAGGCTTGGTCCTCTGGCATCGTGTCCTAAAGTCCTTGGCTTCGAGGTCTATGTAGACATTATCTTGGCTCATCCTTTGTCTTCGTGTCTTAGGGGAGCAGAGGGCCTTCACATGTGGCAGGGTCCTCGGACCCGATAACTTGGAGCCCTCGTTGTGGGCTCAACCTTTGGTGTCTTCCACTCTTGATCAAGACTCTTCGCCCTGTGCCATCATGTCGATGGGGCGTCTTCGCCCTGTGCTAAGGGAGCACGGCCTAGACAAAGCCCCCATCTTCGAGTCCTGCCTAGGGCCTTCGATCGCTTCACTCCCAGAAAGGATTATTATATGATAAGTTATAACTACACTAACTTTGATCGAGGGCTGGTTCGACCTTCATCCCAACACAATGATCCTCTTCTCCAACCCTCCTATAACCGCTTCTCCACCCATGTCCCTTTTCCTCCCTTGTGTGACATTGTGTGAGCATGTTCGTTCTTTTTAGGTAAGAGTTGATCTTATCTCTTCTATGAAATAAATCCATCCATCATGAAAATATTTTTATGTTAAAAAATATGAGATGTCATTTGTGTCCTCCAAACAAACACCATAAAAATAAGATCAACAGTCAACCCAGTGCATCCCATCTATGCAACCAAAACACTGCCCCCATATATTCCTTAGCACGAAGACGATACATAGACAAAGTCTATCAGATTATCCACAAACTCATAAATAGGCTTAAATCAAATTTTACTGGTTATCTATGCAACCTAAAAGTTAAACATGTTTAGGGCATGTATTACCACGAGACTCTAGAATGATTTTCAAGTACAAGAGACTCCATGATACAACTATGAGACTCTAGATCATAAGTGTAGTTAAGAGATAGTATGTACAGAGAGTCGGGTAAAGACATGGTCGTTCTTTCCTATAGTACCCCTAATAAATACATTTAGGTTCCATTTAAACATAAGATGTTGTTAGCTTAGATGGTTGTGTAAGGAAAATGGACCACGGGCCATTTGGCTCAAAAGGTTTTGGTGTTTGATGATCAACATAACTTGTGGACTAATGAGTTTGCTAGTGTTTATGTTTGTAGTTCACAGGATGCTAAAGTGACTTGGACTAAGGCATTGAGGAAAGCAACACCTCAAAAGAAGACATTATGAAGATCACAAGCGAAGATCAACAAGTATCAAGCAAAGTCCAAGAAACAGAGAAATGTGTTGTCACTGGTGGACTGTCCGGTCGAGGACACCGAACTGTCTCGTGCCACACGTCGGACTGTCTGGTGCATCAAGGAACAGTAGCCCAACGGCTAGTTCCTGGTGGCACTGTGGAGTAGGGCACGGACTGTCTGGTGCCACACCGGACTGTCCGGTGCTAAGGCTAACAGCGCCAACGGTCATC
The DNA here is from genome assembly GCF_902167145.1 of Zea mays. Lineage (NCBI taxonomy): Eukaryota > Viridiplantae > Streptophyta > Magnoliopsida > Poales > Poaceae > Zea > Zea mays. The sequence continues at coordinate 108,072,152 of NC_050105.1, read as the reverse complement.
TGACAGATTCAATGGCTAGGCGCACTGGACAGGGGCATCAGACTGTCCGGTGTGCCGCAGAGGCTGCATCTTTCCTCCAATGGCTATAATTGAGTTGGGGCCTATAAATACATCACCCAACCGGCCATTTGAAGGTGTGGGAGCCCAAGCAACATACCAAGGCATAATATAGACATTTCCAAGTGCTCATACACCCAAGTGCTTAATAGAATCACTTGGTAATTAGCGTAGGTGCTCTGTGAAGTGCTTAGGTTAGTTAGACCACTTTAGCGCTTTCTCTAGGTGAACCCTAGTTAGTTGAGTGAGTTTAGGAAAACCACACAACCCCTCGGCTCTTGCGTGAGTCGTTGAAATTGTATCGAGTGGAGCGAGAGTCTTGCGAGACCATGACAACCGAGTTTGTGTCACGGCCGCCACCATCTACCGGAGGGAACGAGGCCCACGACGTTTCGGCCGGAAGCTCGTTAGTGGAGACGATGGGGAGCGTCCGAGAGGAGCCAGAAACGGAGCACCACTTGCACGTGGAGAAGGCCAGCGACTCTCTACGGAGTTACTCGACAGAGGTGCTTGGCCCTCTCGTGGGCTTCCCTTTGTGAAAGGGAAATGGGGTTAACCATTTTCTATAATCGATTTTGGTGTTTGACGTCCATCACAAACCATATGGACCAACTAGTTTGCCTAGTTGCTATTTTTCTCAGGTGCATAAAGTTCAACGTAAACATACAAAGAAAAAGACCTGAGAGAATTCTACAAAGTTTGGAGCATACAAGAATTGGTGTAGCCAGTGGCGCACTGAACACTGTCCGGTGCCTTGGCTGGAGACCTTCGCGAACTGGCCGCTTTCGGGTTTTCTCAGCACGCGTCCGCTATAATCCATCGGACTGTCTGGTGCGACAACGGAGCAACGGTCAACTTCGCCCAATGGTTGACTGCGCTGACTGCAACGCAGTCAGTAGAGCAGAAGTCAAAAGTCAGTCTGCAAAGTCAGAACGCACCGGACTGTCCGGTGTGCCACCAGACTGTCCGGTGCCGCAAGAGGACAGAAGACTTCAACGGTCAATAGCTCCAAACCCCAATGGTCGGCTGACGTGGCACTCACCGGACAGTGAACAGTGCAGTGTCCGGTGCACCACCAGACTGTCTGGTGTGCCCATCGACAGCAACGACTAGAATAGTGGTTGGGGCTATAAATACCCCCCCAACCACTACCATTTAAGTCATCAAAGCTTCTCACTCTTATCATTCAATATAAGAGCAAAAGAATAGACTTCAAGACATAATCAAAGCATAAAATCCTCTCCAAGCCTCAAAATCAAATCAAGTGCTTAGTGACTTGACATAGGGTGATTCGTGTTTCCTTTGTTTCTTCTCACTATAATCTTTCCAAGTGCTTTGTAACACTAGCAAGAGACACCTAATTGTGTGGTGGTCCTTGCGGGGTCTTATTGACCCGTGTGATTAAGAAGAAGCACTTGACCAGTCTAAGTGACCGATTGAGAGAGGGAAAGGGTTGGAATAGACTCGGTCTTTGTAGCCTCCTCAACGGGGAGTAGGTTCTTTGGAACCGAACCTCAGGAAAAAATCAACGTGTTCATTTCTGTTGATCTTCATCATTCAATTTGTTTCTTTCCTCTCCTCTCTCTCTAAAGTTATCTTGCTCTCATTGATTTGAATTTGCTCCCAAAAGTTATTCGCATTGATTGAGCAACACATAGCAAGAGGGACTATCTTCCACACTCCGAATTCACAATTATTTATTTCTAACCTTAACTCTGGGTGAAGTGTGTGTTCAAAGTTTATAAATTTCAGGTTTCGTCTATTCACCCCCTCTAGGCAACTTTCACTTTACGTAGGGGCACCAACGAGGATTAGTCGAAACCTTACATGGTTACGGATACCTCGGTAAAAATACCGGCGTCATCCATGAGAGTTTGCATCTCTATCTTGCTCTTTACCTTCTGCATTTATATTAAGTATTTAAGTTTCAATATTGTCGCTATAATTAGATTATTTAGTATTGAAACTTAGACTGTGCGGTAGAGATAGCAACACTTAGAGAAAACCTAGTTTGCATATTCTAGATTGCTTATTTACATAGGTTTTGCTCTAGGGATTTATTTGTGGCCTAGTTTAGAGAAAGTTTTAGAAGTCCTAATTCACCCCGCCCTCTTAGGCGTCACCGTTTCCTTCAATTGGTATCAGAGGCTGGTTTGGCTCATTTGAAATGTTTTAGCTTCACCTCTAAAAGAGCTGACGCTTTGTAGAGAAAGGGGATGGATACTCATAGGCCACCACACTTTGACGGCACTAACTTCCCATATTATAGTGCTAGAATTGCTTGTTACCTAGAGGTCGTCGATCTAGGTGTTTGGAGAGTCACTCATGAAGGGATGAAACCACACAAGAATCCCGAGAAACCCACCACGAGTCAGGAAAAAGAAATTCATTTAAATTCTAGAGCCAAAAATTGCTAGTATGAATCTCTTAGCATGGATATTTTTAATCAAGTTTTTACATTAAAAATTGCTAATGAGATTTGGCTAAAATTGCATGAGCTCCATGACATCACATCCAATATTCGTGAGCAAAAACATTGCCTAGTCTTAAATGAGTATAATTCTTTTGCTATGAAGGATATGGGCTTATTAGAGACATGTATTCTCGTTTGAATCTGATCATCAATGAGCTCAATTCTATTGGCATTAATGATCTAGGTAATGCGGACATTGTGAGAAAGATTATCCGCCTACTACCACAACAAAGATACGGGAGCATCATCACTATTCTTCACAACATGGAGGACTTGAATACAATGACCCCGACCATTGTGATTGGGAAAATTGCGGCATTTGAGATGTCGCGAAAAAATGGGTCGACAAGAGGAGCCAACTTCTTCAAGACCATATGATTTTGCATGTGATGAAAGAAAAGGCAAAAAGAAGGCTCCCACTCCAAGTTCCTCAAGCGAAGAAGATAAAGAAGAAGAAAGTGATGATGATGAAGATAATCAACCATCAACATCATCCTTTGAGGACGAAGAAACAATCTGACACGTCGGAAAGGTAATGGGGATGATCCGCAAGATTAATCTAATAGGTGTACCCTTGCAGGTCGAGGATCTTCTCTTTAACATTGACAGGAAAAGGCAAAGAAAGAGAGGATGCTTCGCATGCGAGGAGAAAGGCCACTTTAGGGACAGCTGTCCAAATATGGCTGAACCCACAAAGGGGAGGAGCAAAGGCAAGGTGCTTACAAGTGTTAAAACTTGGGATGACTCTTCAAGCGAAGATGAACCTCCAAGGACACGCAGCCACCGATCCTCATCACGCAAGTGCCTTATGGCAAGAGGTAAAATAATTATTCCATCCTCTAGTGATGGTAGCAATAGTGATGATGAAGGTGAAGAAAAGCCCTCCGTAGATGAGCTTGCGAAAGCCGTAAAAAAATTTCAGGATGTATGCACTAAACAAAAGGCTCAACTTAAAACTTTGAAAATTGGGTTGATCAGCTCTCAAAATGATTATAAATGTTTGCTAGAAAAATTTGAAACATTTGCAAATTTAAATTGTGAGCTATCAACCAAAATTGAGCAATTAGAGTCTAGTGCTCCATCCTCAGCTACCGATGATGGCCTTATTAAAAGAAATGAAAAACTTAAGGCTAAGTTAGCTAGCTCACAGGAAGCCATTTAAAACTTGCTAGGAAAAATGGAAATTCTTAGCATACACAATAATGAGCTAACTACAAAACTAGAAAACATTGGTAGCACCCCAGGAGTATCTTTGGTTGAAATACCTAAGGTTATTAAGAAAGATGCTTCTACTTCTTGCTTTGATTTAATTGATGATTATAACCCCTGCAACCAAGTTCTTTTTGATAATATTGTTATAGAAACATATTCAAATGAGGTTACAAAGGAGAATGAGCAATTAAGGCAAGAAGTGGCTCGCCTTGGCAAGGCTTTGTATGACAAGAAAGGCAAAACCAAACAAATTCAACCTCCTCAGGATAACACCACTACGGGAGTGAATAAGCTTGTGGAGGGAGAAAATGTGATTTGTAGGCTATGCCACAAGGAAGGCCATAAGTATTACCAATACAAGGTAAATACCGAGGATAAACAAAAGCAAAAGATCAAGCAAAAGCCAACAAGCAAAATCTCCAACACCTACATCAACAAGGTGGATAAAAATGCTGCTACACCATACTTAATCAAGAAGAAAAAGAATTGAAAGGTGATAGCAATCAAGGCCAACAAATAAGCCAACAAAGGGAAAGGGACCAAACGCATCTGGGTGCCAAAGAAAATTATTTCAACCATGAAAAGCACCAAGAAGGTTTGGATCCCAAAAGGGAAGTAAGGAGTCCGAAGGACTACCGAGGAATTTGGAGACTTGGCAAAATTAGGATTTATATCATGGGATGCATCATATTGGATCAAGTCTATTGCCAAGTGGGTTAGTATATACTTTGGACCCAAATTTCCCCACCCATGACTAAGGTAACTAGATTTATTATATTTCCTTTTTAGATATAGGTATCTATTTTCTTGTATTAGTTTTTACCTTGCATGCATAGTTTTACATGTAATATTTACTTTTGATTATAGCTGCATGCATACTAGGTCAATCATATGGTAGGATTGCTCGTTTTCAATTCACACTCTTGAGCAAGCCTACATGGTTTAAAATGTTTAGCTAAGCACGGCACATAGCTTATTCAACATTCCTAAGGAAATGATACATCCATTGGTATTTTCATATGACATATACTACATTGATATACTACAAGTGGTATAATACTTCAATTAGTATCATTTAACTTATATGTTCCAAAGCTCGGATTATAGATAATCAGCCCCTCTTGATATTAAAATCAAAGTGCATGTCTCCTACAAGTATTCAAAACATGTATGCACGCTTTCAGGGGGAGGTTGAGAGCACCTAGAGGGGGGGGTGAATAGGTGATCCTGTAAAACTTAAACTTATAGCCACAAAACTTAGATTAAGCGTTAGCACAGTAATTGCCAAGTGGCTAGAGAGAACTCAAAACACGATAACCACAAGAAAGCAATCACAGAGTTGACACGGTGGTTATCCCGTGGTTCGGCCAAGTACAAAACTTGCCTACTCCACGTTGTGGCGTCCCAACGGACGAGAGTTGCACTCAACTCCTCTCAAGTGATCCAATGATCAACTTGAATACCACGGTGTTTTTCTTTCCTTTGATCTTTTCCCGTTTGCGAGGAATCTCCACAACTTGGAGTCTCTCGCCCTTACAATTGAGTTCACAAAGAAATACGGAGTAAGGTGGGAATGAGCAACGCACACAAGACTCGAAAATCAGAGCAACAACACGCACACAAGTCGCAACAAGAGCTCGCAACGCAACACAAAGAGTTCACAACTCCACAAGAGCTCTATATGCTATCACAATGAAACGAATGCGTGAGATTGATGTCTTGGTGCTTAGAAGAGTTGTAGTAATTCTTGGTGTACTCCTCCATGCGCCTAGGGGTCCCTTTTATAGCCCCAAGGCAGCTAGGAGCCGTTGAGAACACATCTGGAAGGCTATCCTTGCCTTCTGTCGTCGGGCGCACCGGACAGTCCGGTGCACACCGGACACTGTCCGGTGCCCGATTTGTTTCCATAAAAAGCTCATCCGACCGTTGCTTTCTGATGCAGATCTGCGCACAGTTGGCGCACCGGACATGTCCGGTGCACACCGGACAGTCCGGTGTATCTTTCCGACCGTTGGCTCGGCCACGTGTCGCGCGCCGATCGCGCGGCCGACCGTTGGCCCGGCCGACCGTTGGCTCACCGGACAGTCCGGTGCACACCGGACAGTCCGGTGAATTTTAGCCGAAGTCGCCAGAGAAAAACCCGAGAGCGGCTGGTTTGCTCCACGCTGGTCTGGCGCACCGGACACTGTCCGGTGCACACCGGACAGTCCGGTGCCCCAGCCCGAAACAGCCTTTGGTTGTACACAGCCACTCTCCACTTCTTTTCTTTTCTTCTTCTTCCTGTTTCTAACACTTAGACAAGATATTAGTACACAAAACCAATGTACTAAGGCTTAGAAACATACCTTTACTTGTGATTTGCACTTTGTTCAACCATGGGCACATTTAAGCACTTGTGTTTGCACTCAATCACCAAAATACTTAGAAATGGTCCAAAGGCACATTTCCCTTTCAATCTCCCCCTTTTTGGTGATTTATGCCAACACAACATAAAGCAACTAGAACAAGTGCAAAATCACTTCAAATAAAAACTGACTTTGAGTTTTATTCAATTTTGGCATATATGGATCATCCTTTGCCACCACTTGGTTTGTTTTTGCAAATCAAATTTAAATCTCTATCTCTAAGTCAAACACACATGTTGAAGTATAAAGAGAGTCATTTCACAAGAGATTGATCAAAGATTTCAAAAACTCCCCCTATTTCCCATAATCAACACTTCTCCCCACAAGAAGCCAACTTTTGACAAGAGACGCAATAAAAGAGTTTTGCTAAAACAAAAAGCTCTATTCTACTGTTTTCAAAATCTCTCAAGTGGTAGCTGATCCATTTATCGCTTTGGCCTTTATTTTCTCCCCCTTTGGCATCAAGCACCAAAACGGGATCAATCTTGGCCCTTTTAACCCCATTGCCTCACCAAAGTCTTCAATTAAGAGCAAATGGCAATAAGAGTTCATGAGATGAACTTGGAATTAGTTACCCTCTCATCGGAGTGCAGTGGAAGTCTTTCATGGTCCAAGTCCACCTTTTCCCTTTCAATCCTCCTTCGAGACTAAATTATCAAACTCAAGCACATGGTTAGTCTCAAAGGGTCAAGTTGTAACACATCTCCCCCTAAACATGTGCATCACTTTGCAACGGACTTGTGAGGTCCAGGGAGTGTTTGTACAACTTGAGCACCATAATAAGCAACAAAATGCAAAAAGGAACATGATCAAAAGCATAAGTACATGTATGCTATAATTCAATCCAGGTTCCGCGAATCTATGACATTTAGCTCACTACGCAACCTGCAAAAGGTCTTCTCATCTAGAGGCTTAGTGAAGATATCGGCTAGCTGGTTCTCGGTGCTAACATGAAACACTTCGATATCCCCCTTTTGCTGGTGGTCTCTCAAAAAGTGATGCCGGATGTCTATGTGCTTTGTGCGGCTGTGTTCAACAGGATTTTCCGCCATGCGGATAGCACTCTCATTATCACATAGGAGTGGGACTTTGCTCAGATTGTAGCCAAAGTCCCGGAGGGTTTGCCTCATCCAAAGTAGTTGCGCGCAACACTGACCTGCGGCAATGTACTCGGCCTCAGCGGTGGATAGGGCAACAGATGTTTGTTTCTTAGAGTTCCATGACACCAGGGACCTTCCTAAGAATTGGCACGTCCCCGATGTACTTTTTCTATCGACCTTACATCCAGCATAGTCGGAGTCTGAGTATCCAACCAAGTCAAAGGTAGACCCCTTTGGATACCAGAGCCCGAAGCAAGGCGTAGCAACTAAATATCTAAGGATTCGCTTCACCGCCACTAAGTGACATTCCTTAGGATCGGATTGAAATCTAGCACACATGCATACGCTAAGCATAATATCCGGTCTACTAGCACATAAATAAAGTAAAGACCCTATCATTGACCGGTATGCTTTTTGATCGACAGACTTACCACCTTTGTTGAGGTCGGTGTGTCTGTCGGTTCCCATCGGAGTCTTTGCGGGCTTGGCGTCTTTCATCCCAAACCGCTTTAGCAGATCTTGCGTGTACTTCGTTTGGGAGATGAAGGTGCCGTCCTTGAGTTGCTTCACTTGGAACCCAAGGAAGTAGTGCAACTCGCCCATCATCGACATCTCGAATTTTTGCGTCATCACCCTGCTAAACTCTTCACAAGACTTTTGGTTAGTAGAACCAAATATTATGTCATCGACATAAATTTGGCACACAAACAGATCACCATCACATGTCTTTGTAAAAAGAGTTGGATCGGCTTTCCCAACCTTGAAAGCATTAGCAATTAAAAAGTCTCTAAGGCATTCATACCACGCTCTTGGGGCTTGCTTAAGTCCATAGAGCGCCTTAGAGAGCTTACACACACGGTCGGGGTACCGTTCATCCTCGAAGCCAGGGGGTTGCTCCACGTACACCTCCTCCTTGATTGGCCCGTTGAGGAAAGCGCTCTTCACATCCATTTGGTACAACCTGAAAGAATGGTGAGCGGCATATGCTAGCAAGATTCGAATTGACTCTAGCCTAGCCACAGGAGCAAAGGTCTCCTCGAAATCCAAACCTGTGACTTGGGCATAACCTTTTGCCACAAGTCGAGCCTTGTTCCTCGTCACCACCCCGTGCTCGTCCTGTTTGTTGCGGAACACCCACTTGGTTCCAACAACATTTTGCTTCGGACGAGGCACCAGTGTCCAAACTTCATTGCCCTTGAAGTTGTTTAACTCCTCTTGCATGGCCAACACCCAGTCCGGATCTAGCAAGGCCTCTTCTACCCTGAAAGGCTCAATAGAAGAGACAAAAGAGTAATGCTCACAAAAATTAACTAATCGAGATCGAGTAGTTACTCCCTTGCTAATGTCACCCAGAATTTGGTCGACGGGATGATCCCTTTGAATCATCGCTCGAACTTGGGTTGGAGGTGCCGGTTGCGCTTCTTCCTCCATCACTTGATCATCTTGTGCTCCCCCTTGATCAAGAGCCTCCACTTGAGGTACCTGTTCGTCATCTTCGGTTGGGGGATGCACCATAGTTGAGGAAGAAGGTTGATCTCGTTCATCTTGTTCCTGTGGCCGTACTTCTCCAATCGCCATGGTTCGTATAGCGGCCGTCGGAACATCTTCTTCATCTACATCATCACAATCAACAACTTGCTCTCTTGGAGAGCCATTAGTCTCATCAAATACAACGTCGCTAGAGACTTCAACCAAACCCGATGATTTGTTGAAGACTCTATACGCCTTTGTATTTGAGTCATAACCTAACAAAAACCCTTCTACAGCTTTGGGAGCAAACTTAGAATTTCTACCCTTCTTCACTAGAATGTAGCACTTGCTCCCAAATACACGAAAGTAAGATACATTGGGTTTGTTACCGGTTAGAAGCTCATACGACGTCTTCTTGAGGAGGCGATGAAGGTAGACCTTGTTGATGGCGTGGCAAGCAGTGTTAACGGCTTCCGTCCAAAAGCACTCGGGGGTCTTGAACTCTCCTAGCATCGTCCTCGCCATATCGATGAGCGTCCTGTTCTTCCTCTCTACCACACCATTTTGTTGTGGTGTGTAGGGAGCGGAGAACTCGTGCTTGATCCCTTCCTCTTCAAGGAACTCCTCCACTTGAAGGTTCTTGAACTCGGATCCGTTGTCGCTCCTTATCTTCTTCACTTTGAGCTCAAACTCATTTTGAGCTCTCCTGAGGAAGCGTTTGAGAGTCCCTTGGGTTTCGGACTTTTCCTGCAAAAAGAACACCCAAGTGAAGCGGGAAAAGTCATCAACAATAACTAAACCATACTTACTCCCTCCTATGCTCAGATAGGCGACTGGTCCAAAAAGGTCCATATGCAGCATCTCCAAGGGTCTTGATGTCGTCATCACATTTTTGGTGTGATGAGAGCCTCCCACTTGTTTCCCTGCTTGACAAGCTGCACAAGGTCTATCTTTTTCGAATTGAAAATTAGTTAGACCTATCACGTGTTCTCCCTTTAGAAGCTTGTGAAGGTTCTTCATCCCCACATGTGCTAAGCGGCGATGCCACAGCCAGCCCATGCTAGTCTTAGCTATTAAGCATGCATCTAGACCGGCCTCTTCTTTTGCAAAATCAACTAAATAAAGTTTGCCGTCTAATACACCCTTAAAAGCTAGTGAACCATCACTTCTTCTAAAGACAGACACATCTACATTTGTAAATAGACAGTTATACCCCATATGACATAATTGACTAACAGATAGCAAATTATATCCAAGACTCTCTACTAAAAATACATTAGAGATAGAATGCTCATTAGAAATCGCAATTTTACCTAACCCTTTTACCTTGCCTTGATTCCCATCACCGAATATGATTGAATCTTGGGAATCTTTATTCTTGACGTAGGAGGTGAACATTTTCTTCTCCCCCGTCATATGGTTTGTGCATCCGCTGTCGATAATCCAGCTTGAACCCCCGGATGCATAAACCTGCAAGGCAAATTTAGGCTTGGGTCTTAGGTACCCAACTCATGTTGGGTCCTACAAGGTTAGCACATATATCCTTAGGGACCCAAATGCAAGTTTTATCTCCCTTGCATCTTGCCCCTAACTTCCTAGCAATTACCTTCATACCCTTTCTACAAATTGCAAAGGAAGTATTTAAAGCACAATAAATTGTAGAAGGTTCATTTGCTATTTTCCTAGGAGCATGAATAACATTCCTTCTAGGCACATGATGAATAGCATTTCTTTTAGGAACAACATTTCTCCTAGTAACATTTCTATCATACACATAAGAGGAACTAGGAGCAAACATGGCATGAGAATCATAAACATATGAATCAAAAGCATCATGACTTACATTTCTAGTTTGTCTTCTATCATGATACAAAAATGCATGGTTCCTTTTAGCACTAGTAGCCATAGGGGCCTTCCCTTTCTCCTTGGCGGGAATGGGATCCTTATGGCTTGTTAAGTTCTTGGCTTCCCTCTTGAAGCCAAGCCCATCCTTAATTGAGGGATGTCTTCCTATTGTGTAGGCATCCCTTGCAAATTTTAACTTATCAAATTCACTTTTGCTAGTCTTAAGTTGGGCATTAAGACTAGCCACTTCATTATTTAACTTTGCAATAGAGGCTATGTGTTCACTACAAGCATCAATATCAAATTCTTTACATCTATTGCAAATAGCGACATTTTCTACACAAGTTGTTGATTTACTAGCTATTTCTATCTTAACATTCAACTCATCGTTAATGCTCTTTAATTTAGAAATTGTTTCATGGCATGAAGATAATTCACAAGTAAGCATCTCATTTCTTTTAACTTCTAGAGCATGAGATTTTTGAGCTTCTAAAAATTTATCATGCTCTTCATACAATAAATCCTCTTGTTTCTCTAAGAGTTTATCCTTCTCATTCAATGCATCAATTAATTCATTAATTTTGCCAATTGTAATTCTATCTAGACCTTTAAATAAACTAGAATAGTCTATTTCATCATCGTCACTAGAATCATTATCACTAGAAGAAGCATAAGTAGAGTTTCGAGTACTTACTTTCTTCTCCTTAGCCATGAGACACGTGTGACGCTCGTTGGGGAAGAGGGCCGATTTGTTGAAGGCGGTGGCGGCGAGTCCCTCATTGTCGGAGTCGGAGGAGGAGCAATCCGAATCCCACTCCTTGCCTAGATGCGCCTCGCCTTTGGCTTTCTTGTAGTGCTTCTTCTTCTCCCTTTTGTTTCCCTTTTCCTGGTCACTTTCATTATCAGGACAGTTAGCAATAAAATGACCAAGCTTACCGCATTTGAAGCATGATCGCTTCCCCTTGGTCTTAGTCTTGCTCGGCTGTCCATTGCGACCCTTTAGCACCGTCTTGAATCTCTTGATGATGAGGGCCATTTCTTCATCATTAAGACCGGCTGCCTCAATTTGCTCCACCTTGCTGGGTAGTGCCTCCTTGCTCCTTGTGGCTTTGAGAGCAAAAGGTTGCGGCTCGTTGATCGGTCCATTCAAGGCGTCGTCCACATACCTTGCCTCCTTGATCATCATTCGCCCGCTGACGAATTTTCCTAGGACTTCTTCGGGCGACATTTTGGTGTACCTGGGATTCTCACGAATATTATTCACCAAATGAGGATCAAGAACGGTAAAGGACCTGAGCATTAGTCGGACGACGTCGTGGTCCGTCCATCGCGTGCTTCCGTAGCTCCTTATTTTGTTGATAAGGGTCTTGAGCCGGTTGTATGTCTGAGTTGGCTCCTCGCCCCTTATCATCGCGAATCGTCCAAGCTCGCCTTCCACCAACTCCATTTTGGTGAGCAGGGTAACGTCATTCCCCTCATGAGAAATCTTGAGGGTGTCCCAGATCTGCTTGGCGTTATCCAAGCCGCTCACTTTGTTATATTCATCCCTGCACAATGAAGCTAGAAGAACAGTGGTAGCTTGTGCATTCTTATGGATTTGCTCATTAATGAATGAGGGGCTATCCGAGCTATCAAATTTCATTCCACTTTCCACAATCTCCCAAATGCTTGGATGGAGAGAAAATAGGTGAGTACGCATTTTGTGACTCCAAAATCCGTAGTCCTCTCCATCAAAGTGAGGAGGCTTGCCAAGTGGAATGGGGAGCAAATGAGCATTTGAGCTATGTGGAATGCGTGAATAATCAAAAGAAAAGTTTGAGTTGACCGTCTTTTGTTTGTCGTGGTCGTCGTCCTTTTGGGAAGAAGAGGATTCGTCGCTGTCGTAGTAGACGATCTCCTTGATGCGCCTTGTCTTCTTCTTCTTCCCATCTTTGTGCTTGTGGCTTGAGCCCAAGTCGGTGGACTTGTCATTCTTTGGCTCGTTGAAGATAGACTCCTTCTCATTGTCGACCACCATCCCCTTTCCCTTAGGATCCATCTCTTCGGGCGATTAGTCCCTTTTTGAAGAGAACGGCTCCGACACCAATTGAGAGCACCTAGAGGGGGGGGTGAATAGGTGATCCTGTAAAACTTAAACTTATAGCCACAAAACTTAGATTAAGCGTTAGCACAGTAATTGCCAAGTGGCTAGAGAGAACTCAAAACACGATAACCACAAGAAAGCAATCACAGAGTTGACACGGTGGTTATCCCGTGGTTCGGCCAAGTACAAAACTTGCCTACTCCATGTTGTGGCGTCCCAACGGACGAGAGTTGCACTCAACTCCTCTCAAGTGATCCAATGATCAACTTGAATACCACGGTGTTTTTCTTTCCTTTGATCTTTTCCCGTTTGCGAGGAATCTCCACAACTTGGAGTCTCTCGCCCTTACAATTGAGTTCACAAAGAAATACGGAGTAAGGTGGGAATGAGCAACGCACACAAGACTCGAAAATCAGAGCAACAACACGCACACAAGTCGCAACAAGAGCTCGCAACGCAACACAAAGAGTTCACAACTCCACAAGAGCTCTATATGCTATCACAATGAAACGAATGCGTGAGATTGATGTCTTAGTGCTTAGAAGAGTTGTAGGAATTCTTGGTGTACTCCTCCATGCGCCTAGGGGTCCCTTTTATAGCCCCAAGGCAGCTAGGAGCCGTTGAGAACACATCTGGAAGGCTATCCTTGCCTTCTGTCGTCGGGCGCACCGGACAGTCCGGTGCACACCGGACACTGTCCGGTGCTCGATTTGTTTCCATAAAAAGCTCATCCGATCGTTGCTTTCTGATGCAGATCTGCGCACAGTTGGCGCACCGGACATGTCTGGTGCACACCGGACATGTCCGGTGCACACCGGACAGTCCGGTGTATCTTTCCGACCGTTGGCTCGGCCACGTGTCGCGCGCCGATCGCGCGGCCGACCGTTGGCCCGGCCGACCGTTGGCTCACCGGACAGTCCGGTGCACACCGGACAGTCCGGTGAATTTTAGCCGAAGTCGCCAGAGAAAAACCCGAGAGCGGCTGGTTTGCTCCACGCTGGTCTGGCGCACCGGACACTGTCCGGTGCACACCGGACAGTCCGGTGCCCCAGCCCGAAACAGCCTTTGGCTGTACACAGCCACTCTCCACTTCTTTTCTTTTCTTCTTCTTCCTGTTTCTAACACTTAGACAAGATATTAGTACACAAAACCAATGTACTAAGGCTTAGAAACATACCTTTACTTGTGATTTGCACTTTGTTCAACCATGGGCACATTTAAGCACTTGTGTTTGCACTCAATCACCAAAATACTTAGAAATGGTCCAAAGGCACATTTCCCTTTCAGAGGTTACTCTATAATCTAAGTCTTTGAGACTAATACTTGTTTTCAAGTCTATTATATGTAGTAGTCTCATTGAAGGAAAATGGAGTCCTTGGAGAAAAACAATAAGCTTCCACTGCAAATCTACAAGTATTCTTATGTCTCACAAGTCTACAATTGGTATCTTTGAGACTACTTTTGGTATCATTTACATGTCTTCTCCAATATTTGATTAGACTATATTTCACATCATATACTTCCCATGTTGCTATAAATGCATATGTTGTCAAATTATATTTGTTACCTATCCATAGGGGAAGTTAGTCTATTCAAATCCTGTCTTGTACCTCTATTTCTCACATGCTTTGTCCTAAGTAGAAGATCTTTGTCAGGGGGGTATTTCTTCTTCTCTAAAGGGGGGGAAAATTCTTTCAAAAGGAGAACACTCATTTAGGGGAGTATCTTTTAGTGCTTAAATTGTTAAATCTTTTAAGAGGCCAAGTCTTATTTGCTTCCTACATGTTTTTAATCTCTTCCTTTTCGATGGTTGAAGACAAAGGGGAGAAGTTTTAGGGACTAAAGCAATGAAAAATATGTCAAACACCAAACACCACCAAATTAAAATTTTAAATTCTTTGATCTTGCAAGTGGTTTTGGTTCTTTGGTCTAAAATAGGAAGTAAGTGAATTATGGAGTTAGGGGGAGGCTTAAGTCCATAATCTCACATTGTGGGACATTCATGCATCCTAGCAAATAGATTGTGTATTTTCACTCATATGTTTGTTATATTTGCTTGCTTTGGTTGTGTTGTCATCAATCACCAAAAAGGGGGAGATTGTAAGGAAAAAAGACCTCGGGCCATTTGGCTCAAAAGGTTTTGGTGTTTGATGATCAACATAACATGTGTTGTAATGAGTTTGCTAGTGTTTATGTTTGTAGTTAACAGGATGCTAAAGTGACTTGGACTAAGGCATTGAGGAAAGCAACACCTCAAAAGAAGACATTATGAAGATCATAAGTGAACATCAACAAGTATCAAGCAAAGTCCAAGAAATGAAGAAATGTGTTATCACTGGCGGACTGTCCGATCGAGGACACCGGACTGTCTCGTGCCACACTTCGGACTATCAGGTGCACCAGGGAACAGTAGCCCAACGGCTAGTTCTTGGTGGCACTGTGGAGGAGGGCACGGACTGTCCGGTGCCACACCAGACTGTCCGGTGCTAAGGCTGATAGTGTCAACGGTCGTCTGACAGATTCAACGGCAAGGCACACCGGACAGGGGTACCAAACTGTCCGGTGTGCCGCAGAGGCTGCAACTTTCCTCCAACGGCTATAATTGAGTTGGGGCCTATAAATACATCACCCAACCGGCCATTTGAAGGTGTGAGAGCCCAAGCAACATACCAAGGCATAGTATAGACATTTTCAAGTGCTCATACACCCAAGTGCTTAATAGAATCACTCGGTGATTAGCATAGGTGCTTTGCAAAGTGCTTAGGTTAGTAAGACCACCTTAGCGCTTTCTCTAGGTGAACCCTAGTTAGTTGAGTGAGTTTAGAAAAATCACACAACCCCTCGGCTCTTGCATGAGCCATTGAAATTGTACCGAGTGGAGCGAGAGTCTTGCGAGACCGTGACAACCGAGTTTGTGTCACGGTCGCCATCGTGTACCGGAGGGAACGAGGCCCGCGGCGTTTCGGCCGGAAGCTTGTTAGTGGAGACAGCGTGGAGCGTCCGAGAGGAGCCGGAAGTGGACCTCCACTTGCGCGTGGAGAAGGCTCGTGGCTCTCTATGGAGTTACTCGACCGAGGTGTTTGGCCCTCGTGTGGGCTTCCCTTTACGTAGGGGCACCAACGAGGATTAGTCGGAATTTGGCATGGTTCCGAATACCTCGGTAAAAATACTGGTATCATCCACAAGAGTGCATCTCTATCTTGCCCTTTACCTTCTGCATTTATATTGAGTATTTAAGTTTTAATCTTGTCTTTATAATTAGATTGTTTAGAATTGAAACTTAGACCGTGCGGTAGAGATAGCAATACTTAGACGAAACCTAATTTGCACATTCTAGATTGTTTATTTACATAGGTTTTGCTATAGGGATTTATTTTTGGCCTAGTTTAGAGAAAGATTTAGAAATCTTAATTCACCCCCTCTTAGGCGTCACCGTTTATAATGAGATGAAGATCAACCAATTCGTTCCACAATCCAAACAAATCATACCTATTACCATCTATAAATAGAGGGGATTTTAAAATATAATATAAGTAAATTGTCCACCTCATACCAGTAAGTTTTTGGGTTGGATTAGTTGATGCATACAAGTTAATATGGTATCAAAGCCAAAGATCACGAGTTCGAATCCTGGCTAGCGCAATTAAATAAAATAATTATTTCTCGTTCTTATTTCACATTTGATATCAAGAGAGGCTCGTCATAAGAGGGAGTCATAAGAGGAAGTGTTGGAATATAATATAAGTGAATTGCACAACTCTTATCGGATTAAACTTTTGGGTTAGATTGATGCATGCAACTTAATAGGGATATGTTCAAATTAAAAAAAATAGATGGGGTTAAGTTCTATGATTTTCTCAACATAATACAGTGTAGAATCACTCATCGCTGCCTGAATCTATATCAGATTCAGCCCCTTGATGGGCCGATCCGTTCACGACCTTCCCCTGCCCTTTCCCCTTGTTCTTCTCATCCTCCTCGTCATCACTGTACTCGCTCTCATAGTCATCATACTCCTCTTCATCTTCCTCCTCTTCGTCCTCAATACCATCTTCTACGGCTGCTGCTGACCCTTCTTCAGGCACATGGCCTCTTGTTCCAGCACGGCTGCGCTTTAGGACCTTGAGCTTGAAGCTGGTCTTGATGTCACAGCCTATCCAAGCGTCGCATAAACAAAAGGAGGTGAGGTTGTGAGTACCCTCTGCTGGGGCTTGGAACTTGCCCATTACCAGCCTACTGCCCTTCTTCACCCTGTCAACTGCCTCCTTAACTGCATTTCCTATTTCCTTTGCACTTGCACCTAGTGCTTCCTGGGTATCTTGTATAGCTTTTGATGCCGCAGTTATGGCAGTGGCCTCATCCATGAAGCTCACTTTCTGTGACAACCAGACATCATTTGATGCCGCATCGGCTAGAAGCAGCCAGAAGTTTTCTTCCTTGTGGAATGGGAAGTTGGGACAATGGGGAAGAGCAGCAGTCAGTCCATTACGCCGTCGTAGCGAGACCCAAGCATACATTGTCACGACATCACCCTCTTGAATGCCCTCTTCACCTTCAGTCTCGCATTTGATGTCTACTTCAATACAAGGAATCATCTCCAGTACAAGCTCCACATCCCGAACTTGTTCTTCAGAAAGCCCAGCAACTTGTGTGAGCAATGCAGCACGACCCTCCACAGACATGTCACAAAGTTCTTGGAAGGCACGGATTTTCTGTAGTCAAACAGAGAATAACGTCATTACATTCCAGAGTTAAAGAATGCTTTAAAAATACTCCCTTCATCCAAAAATAAGTGTTGTTCTTGCTTCCCAAGGAGTCAGACGCTTTTAATTTTGACCAAAGATATTAATATTTATAGTACATAATTAGTATCATTAGATTAGATAGATCATTAAATCTATTTTCATAATAAACTTATTTGGAGATACAAATGTAGTTAACACTTTACTACAAATCTAGTCAAACAGAAAGTTAGTCCTGCATGAATACCATAGCTACCCTTAATTTTAGGACGGAGGGGGTATGTCATCGATTTTTAAATTGCTTTGATTAATCTACTTTCTGTAAAAAGAATTGCAAAGGGCAGTGAGGAAATACCTTGCGAGCAATCTTTTTCACAGTTGCTTCTGTGAAATGTGGCAGCTGCAAGAAATGTGCTATTCCTTCGGAGTTACCTCCACTAGTTTTTCGTGCGCTGAGTGGAACAGCCTGCATATGTGCCATCCCAATACAACATTGCAATTAATGGTGATGAATGAGGATGCAAATGCAGTGACACAAGCCAAAAGGAAATAGGATCACATGAATTTATAAATGTTAAAAACTGTTACTCTTCTAGACAGTTACTAACATAATGTTTACAATATTATTGCTTCAATACCAGGTCCCATATACTTTTCTTGGCAAAGACAGCACCTGACCTAAACAAGTAACAGTACGAAAGATACAGGAAAACAATAGGCACCACTAATACTGACTGGACAGGGAATTCTCTTTTGACAATAATATGCTAGCATGTTCCGAGTAAATAGTGGAATATTTCACCTGTAGTATGTTGATAACATGCATCCAACCCAAACTCCAAAAGAAACACTACCTTATTTTTGTTACATTGCACTCTCATCCTGGCAGCATGAGTTGCTGCAATAAGTAGAAATGTGCACCAATCTACTTTTTTTACCTCCCCCCACTATCTTGTTAAATGGTGATTTTGCCCTTATTTTTAAAAATTTGTGATTTTACCCCTGCGATTTCAAAACGAAGAGTTTGCCCCTATTCCACGAAGCCCTGCTAAAGGTGTTAATTTTCAGACGAAGACCAATTTGTATGATTTTACCCCGGTTTTGTTAGTGACCTTTGTGATTTTACCCCTTTTAAGACCAAAGTTTTGACAAACTCGGTAGGGATATTGACAAAACTCAAATTTATGCATTCGTTTTATTATTATAAATTTGGGCAAAATTTATGAAATTTTACAAAAAAAATCGACAGCATTTATGAATTTCAGAGGAAAAGGAAATAAAATGTTCAAAAGTTGATATACACGTGAGTGCTCCCAAATCCAATAACTCCCTGCTGCCCAACGAATTTGAACCAAATGCAATTGGCTATTGGACCAACATCATGCTGAAGCTAGTAAAAACCCTCCACTTGCCCTCAAGTACAGTCGCAAATCTGATTTATTTTGTCCAGAGCAAATACATTTACCGCGGTTGGCCATGGTGAGCAAATCCATACAACATGGTAAATCTATGCTAACAAGAAAGCTATAAACAATACTAAACATTCAAAAAATGAAAATAAACGGAGAATCTGAATCTTGAAATCACTATGGGATCAACCCTACTAACAAATTCTGCTGCTTTTTTTCTCGAACACGCAGGAGAACTACGCATCATTCTGCTGCTCACCGCTGGCGATGGGACAGGATGGCAGCATGCCTCGCATAGCCACGCCACTGCCCCCCTCTACCTCACGCAGCCGAAACCACCCGGCTGCCAACACGACCCATTCCAATACCCTAGTCATCAAACCAGTCCAATTCCAAATTTTAGAGGCATGGAACGAATGGGGTATACCTCCTTGTATGGTTTATTCAACAACCAGAAGTTGACCCATGTAATTTCGGAACGATAATGTGGAATGAGGTTCCCTAAACGAGGAGCATGTTCCCAGTTTTTTTGGGTCAATATCACCGGAACGAAAATAAATTACCATACCAAGTACATAGCATTGGTGCGGTTTGTGTTATCGGCCATCCCGATATATCTTCTTATTGCCATAAAAATTCTCAAGTGAGTTATTAAATCAATTGACAAGATTCGAAGAGGGTTTCTATGGAAAGGGCGAAAGGAGGTGAATGGTGGAAGTTGTATTGTACCCTGGGAAATTGTGACAAGGCCACTAAGTTTAGGGGGTCTTGGAGTTCCTAATTTGCAATTGAAGAGTTGGGCATTGCAGGCTAAATGGCTCTAGTTAGAAAAGACTGACCCAAATAGGTCGTGGGTTGGATTGAGTATCCCCGTGCAGCAGCAAGTTAGACAATTTTTTAAATCTTCGGTAGTTTCTGTGGTAGGGAATGGGACCAATACTTTTTCTGGTCAGACAGATGGTTAAATGGGAAGATGATACAAGATTTTGCCCCTGAAAGCAGATCCTTTAATTCAAGAATTGTTGCTCAAGCGCTGCATAATTGGCAATGGGTTTGCGATATTGCGAATCCTTTATCTTTGATTGGACTACAGCAGTATTTGCAGCTGTGGGATGCTTTAAGTGGAGTGGTGCTTAACCAGGAGGAGGATAGACATGTGTGGGTGCACTCGAGCTCTGGAGAATTCTCCTCAAAATCTTGTTATTCGGCGTTTTTTATGGAAGCTATTTCTTTTGAGCCATGGAAATGGGTGTGGAAGTCGTGGGCACCCCCTAAATGCAAATTTTTCGTTTGGTTGGCACTAAGGAATAAATGTTGGACTGCTGATAGGCTTCAGAGGAGAGGACTACCCCACCCGATGGTTTGTCCCTTATGTGACCAAGAGCAGGAAACTATCTTGCACCTCTTATGCTCGTGCAGTTTTGCTAGACAATTTTGGCATATTATATTTTCATCTTTGAGGATGGGCCATCTTACGCCTGATAGAGGCGGGCTCTTTTGTTGAGTGGTGGGGCAAGGTGCAGAGGAGAGTACCCAAACAAATCAGAAAAGGTATTCATAGTCTCATTATCCTGGGGGCCTGGTGTTTATGGCGCATCGCAATAGAGCGGTATTTGATGGTGCAAGCCCTTCCTTGCGCCACCATTCAAAGACTTCTTATGGATGAGGTGAAGTGCTGGTGTAGGGCTGGTGAGAAGCAGCTTGAGAGTCTTGGCCTCCTAGCTGTCTTTGCTAGGGTCAGGGCTATTTCTAGCGCTTAAAGCTGTGAAAGTTGGAGATAAGAATAGGTTTTTTTTCTGTTTGCTCCCTATGTCTTTTTTGCATGTTATGGCATTGTACGGTGGTCCACTTCGGACCTTTCTCTCTTTCAATATAACGATGTGCAGTTCTCCTGCACGTTCGAGAGAAAAAAGTACATAGCATAATTAAAATAAGTTCAAAGCTTACAAATAATGACATGCTCATGTATGTGAGCATATAAAATAAGGTTCTAATGAGACTGCTAGCAGCCAGCTAGACAATAACTAATTTTTCTTATGGAATTGTCCCACTCGAGCACAGATCACGTTCCAGCCATGGAACCGCCGCCGTTCCTGGTTACGTTCCACTTGAGCACAGATCACGTTCCAGCCATGAAATCATTGTCATTCTTGATCACGTTCCACTCAAGAATAGATCATGTTGCGACTATGGAATCGTCGTCGTTCCGCATGGTTCCCATCCCTCAATCCGGAACCACATTCCACGAAACGTGGAACCCCATATGGTTCCGGGTTCCCGGCTTCTTAGCGTACACTCGCCCATCTGCCTGCACATTGCACGCACCCTTCGCTCCCTACCTGCCACATGGCCGGCTTCATCTGCCTGCACGGTTGGGCTGGTTCCAATCCTACGGGTCTACATCTACCATCAGCTACTGAACATACTATCGACCCTATAATCGACCATCATCAACCCTTAGGCCATCTCCAACGCCTCCCCCCACCTCTCCCCCCACCCCACATCTGGTGCCATATGGGGGGATTTTCCCTCCAACGGCTCCCCCCATGGCACCCCCTATATGGAGGGAGTTCTCCCCCATACATGGGACTATGGGAGAGCACTATTCACCCCTATATGTTAATTATGTCATTTCTTTGCAATATTAATCTTTTTAAGCTTCATCACATGATAATGTGTTATGGTGTATAGGGGAAGCTGAATGGGGGGTGGTTGGAATCTTTCAGGGAGATGTAGTAAAATATAAGAGAAAGTACAGATAGGGGGAGAAATATGGGGAGAATGGTTCGAGATGGTCTTATCTATCGCAGCGCTCTAGTGCACAGCAGCCTACAACTACTTAGCACGACATTAGATTTTCTTTTACAGACTTTTAGTTGATATGAAACAACTCGTTTTATTAAAATAAAAATACATATGATTACATAACTAAGCAAATAAAATTACATAATTAATAAAAACGATTAGAAATCACATAACTTAAACAAAAAAAAATACATACTTCATAAATATAAAAAATTACATGATACGTAAATAAAATCTAATTTGTAGGCCAAATTCTAGGGATTTTTTTTGAATTTTTAGATTTTTTCCTGAAATTTTCGAACTTCAAACGATTAAAAAACATCTACCTGACGTGGCACGCGCATGGACAAATCAAAAGGCTCGACGTCACTAAAGACAACCGTTACCGACCGGTTCAAGTCGATAACGACCGAACCGTCCAACGCAGCAATCGATATTGGTCGTCCCGCACACCACTAACGCGTTCGGTAACACCTCCCGTTGAAACCAACCTTGTTCTGCGGTGTCAACCTTTTTGCTTGCATCCCTACGCATGACGCATCACCGCTTCTTGTTAGGGTGAGGATTTTGCATCAATACTAGGTGAACGGGTACAGGAGAGAAGGCATGGGTCAAAGGATATAAGGTACTTTGGTCTTTTTGTGTGGCCCTAATTTCGATTTCTAATTTTTTCGTTTAATGCGGCAGTACCAAGTGCCAGTACAAACTAGGGGCAAACGAAAGCTTCAAAAACATGATCGCGAGAGTAAAATCACAGTTAGAAAAGTAGGGGTATAATCACAATTGCATTATACAACAGGGGCAAAAAACACCAAATAACCCCCAAAAATAATATTTATAAGTTGTAGCAAATACCATTAGATGAATTATGGAATATACTCTCATAATAAATCTATTTGGAGATGTAAATGTCGATAGTATTTTCTATAAATCTAGTAAAACTTTAAAAAGTTAGACTTAGTCCAAACCTTGAATGACACTTTTAGGGATGGAGGTAATACTATTTTCATATGTTTTACACATTCTAATAAATATATATATTACCATCAATAATTAGGACCACATAATATCATAAGATCGTGTTTACAATCCCGCTAAAAGTGTAAGATTTTGAACAAATGACAGTAGCATGACAGTAGCTAGTATTCCATGAACAGTTTCGACATAATCTTAGGATAAGCTAATCAGCAGCTGGTTGTCCACAAGAAATGACGGCTGAAACCCTCACATAAAAAAGTAAACATGCGCCTAAATGATCCAAATCACTTAAGGGCTTGTTTGGCTGCATTGCAATGTAATCCACCTCAATCCACATGGGTTGGGAAGGCACCTCAATCCCTCTCAACGCATGGAACAAGGTGGATTGGAGTGCAGCCAAACATGGATTAGGAAGTTTCATCTATTTTATTGCCCGTCGTAGTACATCAACATGAAATGGTTCACCACAGTTTTCTGACAAAAAATCAGGTTGTAGACAAAAGTACCTGGACAATATTTTGAGAAAGCTCAATAACACCAATTGCAGGCCGGAGCCATCCAAAACCATGGGGATTCCTTGGTAGAACTGCAATCTGCAAGCCAATGAGTATTTCAATGTATTCATGAAACGGTTGGGGGGAGGGGGCTCGGTGAGCTAGTTCAAAGCATAAAGTGAAAGGGTTACAACATAATGTGGCCTCTATTCAAAGTACAATAGACTTTTTTAACTATCAAAGCTTGAAAGAAATAGGAGTACAAATGGTTTGGCAAACACATCACAATATGCACGAGATATAATATTCCTAGCTAGTGCCAAATTAACCCTGGTCCATGTGAGGATGCCATTTTTTGCTTTATTGGAAAAATCACATCACCAGGGCAGAAACATTAGTTTGTTTACATATATTCTACCTTCTATATCTAAATAAGAGAGACCCCCACCACCTGATTTTCATGGCATCTCATGCAGCCACGTCATCACAAACGCTCCACTATTTGATCCTAATTTTATGATCTATCACCTCTCCGGCCCTTTCACATTGACATTCACACACCCATTAAGCTCATCATTCCCTGCTTCATGTCCCAGACCCATCTATTTGCATTCCTGAAACCCTGTGTTTCCCCTCCATACCACCTGCTCGCTTTCCTTTCCAGCCTCCCCAATCTGTCGATCTCCTCTCCAAAGCAGAAGCCTGATGCCTTATTAATAAGATGCCAGCACCCAGCACCAGACATTACCGAACCTGATCACATGCACCCATTTGTTGTCCTCCTTTTTCCCCTTTCTCTATTTAGATTGTCATTCACCAGAGATCATTATGGAGAGGAGCCTAACTTGCTTGGACAAGCTTTAGATCCTTGAAATTCTGCCTACATCAGGTAACATATTACTACTGTATGCCTGTTGATTGCAACATAAACATCAACATCAACATAGCCGTTTAGTCCCAAGCAAGTTGGGGTAGGCTAGAGTTGAAACCCAACAAGATGTCACCAAAAGGGGGAACGAGAGAGAAAAGGAGAGGGAAAAACTTTTGAGAGCACAAAAAGGAAAAAGGCCTAATCACGGTTCGGGCACGTGGATAGCTTCTTTCCTAGCACTTCTATCCAAACACAACTCCATTGGGATATTTCATTCCTTCAAGTCCCTTTTGACTGCCTCCTCCCATGTCAAGTTTGGTCGACCTCTACCTCTCTTCACATTATTGTCTCGTCTTATGATGCCTCTATGCACCGGTGCCTCTGGGGGTCTCCAGTGGACATGCACAAACCATCTCGGTGTTGAATAAGCTTTTCTTCAATTGGCGTTACTCCTAGCCGATCGTGTATGTCATCGTTTCTCACTCAGTCCAATCTTGTGTGCCCACATATCCAACGCAACATACGCATCTCTGCGACACTTAGTTGTTGGATATGTCGTCTCTTAGTAGGCCAACACTCAGTCCCATATAACATAGCAGGCCTAATTGTTGTCCTGTAGAACTTGCCTTTCAACTTCTGTGGCACTCTCTTGTCGCATAGGACTCCCGATGCTTGACGCCATTTCATCCACCCCGCTTTGATCTATGGCTAACATCTTCATCAATATCACCATCTCTTTGAAGCATCGATCCCAAATAACAGAAGATGTCCTTCTTTGGTACTACCTGGCCTTACCAAAGTCGCATCTCATATACTCGGTTTTGGTCCTGCTAATTCTAAATCCTTTTGACTCTAGGGTCTGACGCCATAACTCTAGCTTTCTATTTACTCCACGGCTTTCATCTACTAGAACTACATCGTCAACGAAAAACATACACCAAG
The DNA here is from genome assembly GCF_902167145.1 of Zea mays. Classification (NCBI taxonomy): domain Eukaryota; kingdom Viridiplantae; phylum Streptophyta; class Magnoliopsida; order Poales; family Poaceae; genus Zea; species Zea mays. The sequence continues at coordinate 108,047,266 of NC_050105.1, read as the reverse complement.
GGATATCTCCTTGTATATCCCTCGTGACCTCACCTATCACTAAGGCAAATAGTAAGGGCTCAAAGCTGAACCTTGATGTAGTCCTTGTATATCCCTCATGATCTTATCCATCACCAAGACAAAAAGGTAAGGGCCCAAAATTGATATTCTAGTCTAGAAGTGATTTGTGTCCCCATCACTTGTTCGAACACTAGTCACAGGCTCACAGTTGGAGCGAAGACTTTATGTTTGTCCAAAGTCCAACGTACTTTGTTGAAACTTTATGTTTGTCCAAAGCCCACTGTTAAAGCGAAGACGGAACCATCCCTCGATTACTCCTTGTACTCATCAGTCACCAAGATTTCCGATGCAGGATAACCGGCCAGGGGAGATGAAGGCAAACGTGGGGGCTCAGACCACACGGGCCAGAGCCCCTTCAACTAATAGAACGAAGACACCGTCTCAAGGGAGCGAAGGCCTACGGCGAGGACACGGGCAGATGAATGTGTGTCAGCAGGCGAAGGCCCTCGACGAAGGCGTCCGCGAACAAGCCTACGCCGGCAAGTGAAGACCTCGTGCTAACTCACAACGAAAAATTGAACGACTTCGCGACTTCGTCGAGAACGACATGTTCTCGAAACCGAAGTCCACGAGCCTACTGCTGAGGGCCCACCTCCAACTAGGTGATAGTGGTCCCACGTGTAAATCTCTTAGGAGGGTAGAATACATTGTACAGTTAGCGCTGAGCAAAAAAACCCCAAATCGATACCAGAACCTGAAATACTCGAACGCGAAATACCCGAAACCCGAATTTCGTTCGGAATATTCGAGCAGTAACATGTAATACCCGAATTACCCGCATTTCATAAGGCTCATGTCATTTTTAATTGGTTTTTTTCTCGAACATGCAGGAGAGTTGTGTATCATTAAATTAATAAGGAGAAAGATGCAATGTCCAACAAGACCGTGGTACAAAGAGCCACCTTACAGCAGCCAAAATCTAACATACACAAAATGATCCATCTACCAACAAATGAACTAAATCACCTCTGGGAGGGGCAGCAAGGAAGGATGACCGCTTGGCCCTAGAAAACTCCCACATCTGACGCTCCTTCCTAGCAAGAACTAAAACTGCAGCAATACTAGGAGAGAGGCCATCAAATACACACCTATTTCTATGATTCCGCAGCACCCAGGCACCCAAACTAATAAGGGAATCGAGATCATCCCTGAAAAGACCATTAACAGTTTCGTTGACTTCTTCCCACCAAGCCATGAAACTTCGAGTGGTTGGTTGTGGTGCTAATGCTTGGAGACCAAATAGCCTAAGAATGAGGAACCAACATTCTCTGGAGAAGATACAAGCCACAAGGAGATGATCAATTGTATCTCCCTCTTGATCAAAAAGGGGACATCTTTCTAGGTGATCAATGTGTATCTATAACTATGTGTAAGTGTGTGTGACAATATTGAGTTGGAAACTTGTGATAGCAAACTACATGTGTGTTTTATATGCATATATATCATTATTTACCTTATGTTGTTATAGTGGTTTAGTAGGGTGCATGCATTTTTATGAAGCTGACACAACAGTTCGGGTAATTCGGGAATACCTCAACCTGAACTCGAATTTTCGGGTAATGTAAAACCCGCTACAATTTCGGGTAACGATTCTCAAATTTTTCAGGTAACCCGAACGCCCACCCCTAGGTACAGTTGGGTCAACAGAGTTATTGTACTGCAATTAACCCGTTGCACGGAATATTTCGGGAATGTAGCAGGTAACCGAGGGCATAATTGTATTTAGGCCTACCTGCCCCTGGTTGCCCTATAAATACCCTCGTCATGTAGCTAGACGAGACATGCTTGACAAGACATTTGTGCTCCCAGCCATCCGTTTTGTCGTGCCACCTGTCACTTCTGTTCCCGAGTTCTTGGTCCCAACACCCACCACATAATTTTTTTCTCGAAAGCGCAGGAGAGTTGTGCATCATTATATTAAGTAGAAGGAAAAGAGGGTCCAAAATAGACCTCAGTACAAAAGACCTCCCCTAAGGAGGATAAAAAAACAAAAGAAAAGAAAAAACAAAAACAAACAATCCATGATAAACAATTACAACCCTTCAGCGATAAAGCAGGCAGTTAGGTGCCCCGGATGGTTGCGGCAAGAGAGACCCTTAGCTCCTGCCATTTCCCACAACTGTTGTTCCTCCCTTGCCTGACAAAGAGCTACAGAAACACTAGGGGAAATTCCATCGAAGACAATTCGATTCCGATGATTCCAGATAATCCAGGCTCCCAAGGCAATAAGAGAGTTGACACCCCTCATAATCATACTCTAGAACCATTATCAATCATCTCCCTGGTATTTTGTTATAAGCATTCTCCAAGTCAATGAAAACAATGTGTAGGTCCTTTTGTTCAATATACTGCTTCATCACTTATTCAGATAAAATGGCTTCCAGGGTTGACCTTTCAGACATGAAACCAAATTGGTTCAAACAGATATTTATTATTCCTCTGAGACAATGCTCGATAACTCTCTCCTATAGCTTTATAATATGGCTCATCAACTTAATTCCTCAGTAAGGCTATGGCCAGTAGATCGTGCATATAGTCGTGGAAAACATTGTTTTGCACTGTAGACTGCATTGTTTACAGAGTGGAGTTCGAAATGGTAGATTGAAGTGAGTAAGCTAATGGAGATAACCTACGTAGTACAATTTCGAATATCTTCCTTATTCTTGTAAATTGGTACCAATATACTTCTCCACTCGACAGACATATTGTTTGACCAAAAGATATGGTTAAACAACATGATTAGTCATACTTTAGTTATGTCCCTAAGGCATCTCCATACCTCAATTGAAATACCATCAGGGATCATCGCCTTACCCCTTTCATCCTTTCAATGCCTCTTTGACCTTAAATTCTTGGATTTTGCGCACAAAGTGCCTATCTGTATCATCAAAAGAGTCATCCAACTGCAAGCTTGCCCCCATTCTTCCCATTTAACAACAACAACATAGCCTTTTAGTCCCAAGCAAGTTGGGGTAGGCTAGAGTTGAAACCCAACAAGATGTCACCAAAAAGAGAAAGACAGAGAAAGGGGAGGAGAAAAGCATTTGAGAGCACTAAAAGGAAAAAGGCCTAATCACGGTTCGGGCACGTGGATAGCTTCTTTCCAAGCACTTCTATCCCAACACAACTTCATTGGGATATTTCATTCCTTCAAGTCCCTTTTGATTGTCTCCTCCCATGTCAAGTTTGGTCGACCTCTACCTCTCTTCACAATATTGTCCCGTCTTATGATGCCTCTATGCACCGGTGCCTCTAGGGATCTCCGGTGGACATGCCCAAACCATCTCAACCGGTGTTGAATAAGTTTTTCTTCAATTGGCGCTACTCCTAGCCGATCGCGTATGTCATCGTTTCTCACTCGGTCTAATCTTGTGTGCCCACTTATCCAACGCAATATATGCACCTACTGGTCAACACTCAGCCCGATATAACATAGCATGCCTAATAGTTGTCCTGTAGAACTTGCCTTTCAACTTCTGTGGCACTCTCTTGTCGCATAAGACTCCTGATGCTTGACGCCATTTCATCCACCCCGCTTTGATTATATGGCTAACATCTTCATTAATATCACCATCTCTCTGTAGCATCGATTCCAAATAACTGAAGGTGTCCTTCTTTGGTACTACCTGGCCTCCCAAACTTACATCTCCCTCCTCACTAATTGTAGTACCAAAGTCACATCTCATATACTCGGTTTTGGTCCTGCTAATTCTAAATCCTTTTGACTATAGGGTCTGACGCCATAACTCTAGCTTTCTATTTACTCCTTCCCGGCTTTCATCTACTAGAACTACATCTTTCATATATTAGAACTACATCGTCAGCAAAAAACATACACCAAGGGTATCTCCTTGTATATCCCTCGTGACCTCATCTATCACTAAGACAAATAGATAAGGGCTCAAAGTTGAACCTTGATGTAGTCCGATGTTAATCGGAAAAACATTTATATATTCTTCCCATTGAACAATTTGTCAAAATACTCTCGACAACTATGTCTGGTCTCATTTTCCTTCACCGAGAGTTGCTCTATTTTATCCTTAATGCACTTAACTTGGTTGAAGTCCATTGTCTTCCTCTCACGAACCCTAGTCATCCAATATATGTCCTTCTCTCCTTCCTTCATACTCAAGAGTTAGTAAAGGTCCTCATACGCCCAACCCTTTGCCACACTTATAGTTCGCTTTGCAGTCTTCTTTGATATCTTGTACTTCTCTATGTTGTCCACACTTCTGTCATGTACAGACGTCTATAGCATTCTTTCTTCTCCTTAATAGCCCTTTGGACTTCCTCATTCCACAACAAGTATCTTTAGCTCAATCTCCACTCCCTTTAGTTACTCCACACACCTTTGAGGACACCTTCAGAATGCAGGCTGCCATCTTCTCGCACATGTTGTTTGTGTTATCTTCTTCCTTACAAGTGCCCTCTTTTATGGTCCTTTCTTGAAGACTTCTGCATTTTCCTCTTTCAGATGAACATGTTGCTTATATTAATTCCAATTAAATATATTATCAATCCAACTTATATGAACAAGTTAAAATGTAGGAAAACCCAAACTTTACATAAACTGACTATAAATGGTGATCTGAGTTTTTTATGAAATTTGAACAGAAAGGATAAATATAAAACATCATAAATGGTGAGGTGTGCTAACATAATATCAATGACAGAAAACTAATGAGTAAAACATTCAAACAATTACCTTAACGAGTTCTTCCAAAAGACGAGGTGCAAGTTCAAGCATGTGTCTGTAATCTTTAAGAAGTGCTGGGGTCAAAGCAAATGACTCACGAGTGAGATGTGCCTGAATCAGCAGTTCCATCTGAATAAAATAAAGAGGTTTAAGATTGTTGAACTTTTCAGGTTGTGGAGATCAGCTTATATCTTGTGTATCATAGAATCTAGTCAGAAAATGTCAACCTTTACTAGGGATGGATGCTGCTTCCAGAACTTTGCTTGTTCTGTCTTAATGTTCTTTAAGTCCAGATTTAACTCACTTCTAACAGCTACAAACAATTTTTGAAGGGGTTCATCATCACTGCGTCGAACTGGCATCTCCATATATTCTGCAGCCTTGATGAAGACATCCATAACTTTGCTGTGACATGGAAACAACCCATGGATCAGGCAAGGGAAAATGAAACATGATTTTGAAGGCTAGCAAGTAAATTAAGACCCAATATAGAAGTTTCCCGGAAGCTACTAACAAGATGGACCCATGTCATCCATAAGTTTGCTATGACATGGCACCAAACCTTTGCTCAGATAAGAGAAAAATAAACAAGACCACTAAGGCTAACAAGTATAAAGAACCCAAAATAGAAGTATGTCGGACACCCGAAGAAAGCATGGACACATTTAATCCACCAGATATATAAGCTGGATAAAATATATGGGGTGTGGTCAGCAGCAATAAACAAAATATGTTAAGAAAAAGCGCATTATCATTTTTACCATTATAAGGTTTTGCAAAATGCCCCTTCTTCTTAATATAAAGATGCGCAGCTCTCCTGCGTTTTTCGAAAAAAAAGGTTTTGCGAAATGGGATTCTTGATGTTGTCACTCAAGACTTAGCAATGATTTCATCAAGCGCTGCGGTTTTGCATGTGCATAGCATCTTATTTTTTACTTAAAGATAAAATTCAAGTTATGCAAATATATTTACCCGGTAGAAGTTTAAAAAAAGATCTACTGCTAGAACATTTGAGAAAAGAAGACTCAAACACATATGTCAATAATAAATCACATTTACACTTTCAATATTAACAAAATCCTATGTTGCAAGTGGCATTACAGGCCACATGTGAGTCTAACATTGAAAATTCAAAAAACAGATACAAAGAACTTCCACTTAAACAAGACATGCTAGGGAAGCACAAATATTATGACAATGTTAAATGATGTGTTCGTATGATCATACCTTGGAGCAAGAGATGGCTTCATAAAGTAGTAGTAAGTGGACAGAGTTTGATGCATGACATAGTTTCCAGTATATTTTGACGATCTTGACAAATAAATAACAGCTATCATCAAAGGCAATAATATACAAAATCCGACTATTCCAAGAAGCATTATCCCACCAGATGCACCATCAATATTTAGTAAGAACTTGGGCAAAGCAATGCCCATTTGCAACCCCTGAATCATAAACAAGATGTATAGCCTGTTAGCTTTAGCTGTTCATGAAATATGACGTTGTAAAATTTAGATTTCATTGAGACATTAGGATCTAATGATGCTAATATTACCTGCCGCCCATCAGGGTGACCATATTTTTCATAATTCTCTCGAGATATAGGATCAGTTAATGCTTGATATGCCTTGGATATATATTCAACAAAGTACTTATGAGCCTCTGTGTAGGCGGGAGAGAAATCATAAGTGTTCACCAGGTAAGATATATTTTTTTCTTCATTGAACAGAATTATTATAATGTTACAAAAGAGGTACCTGGATCAGGATTTTTATCAGGATGGTACTGAATAGAAAGCCTCCTATATGATTTCTTGATATCAGATTCAGATGCCCCAGATTCCAGTCCAAGAATACTGAAAGGCTCAAAAACTTGGACCTAAGAAAATTCATAGCAAAGTCATGTAACAAATATTGCAATTATATAACGCTGGGACTTACATATATAATATTTTCATTTCACTGAATGGTTACATGATACCAATATAAAGATGGTTACATAATGAGCCTGTCAATATAAAGAGACAGGAACATGTGAAACCCTGAAGTTGCAAAAATCTATACTAGGAAACACATAACTCTATCTGGCATAGGTAAAAATCACAGACTACATACACATCACAGACACGAAATGAGTTTCCACCAGTTAGGGGGAAAAGGCAGACGCAAACAGTGGAAAGTATAAGAAGTTAAGCACTAGGACAGCACACTTCCAACTGCTGATTTAACAAAAAAAAAAGTAGTTCAACGAAGCAGATTTGAGTTACGTCAACTTGACAAGTATACTTGTATCGCATAAAGAATTGCTCTATCAGAAAGCATCAAATTCTAAAATAGCTCAAGTTCGCATACCTCGCGGCTAACATGCTTTATGTAGTAAACCAGCAATATCATAACAATCCAGAGCAGAAGGATTGTTAGGTTACTGCACGTGGACAAGTTGGATATCTGCGAAATAAGGGAAGCAGAACATATTAGTCAAAAAGGCAAATCCAGCAACACCCCGAAACAGAAACCTAAAGTAGCGAAACACAAGAAGTTTAAGCAAAACAAAGAACAAGAAGGCCCCGTCCGCACCCTCTTGTAGATTGACTTGCGGTACTTGCCGGAGCGGTGGCAACCCGAACAGCGGCAGTGGATGGTCTTGACCTTCTCGGAGGCAGCGCGACACAGGCGCAGGATCGTGTAGGGCACGAGGGGCAGCGCGATCATGGTGAGGACGAAAATCAGGAACAGCGAGCTGTTCTCCTCTGCGGCCGCCATGGCTGCTGCGACCTACCTCCGCTCCCCCACCCCCACCACCACCCCCGGCTCGTCTGTGATGTCGCAGGATTTCGCGGAGGCAAGGGCGGGTCTTACAGTGGAGCGGCGGGAGCTCCAGGGCCGGTGGATCTGAGGGAAATGTTTCCCGGCTCGCGGGCAGACGAAGTTGAGGAGGCGCGAGTGCGCGACGGAGTGGGGAATAGGTTCCAGGGTGTCTAAGGACATGTACAATGTTATCATAATAAAACTAGCTACAAAGGTTATATCTAAAGTCTTATATTTTATTTAATGTTTCACTTTTTTAATTAACGCTCCGACCAATAGAGAAAAGATATGTAAGACACGGCCTACCATATAAAAACAGTAGCGTTCCTTCCCTCTTGAAATGCGGTCAAGGAAAAATAACCACCTAAACACCATTTAAGACATGGGTCAGTAAATGACTTTGTATATGCCCTAATAGTGTCGGGCTAATCGGGTTGGCCCGAAGTAAGGTACGACCCGTAGTACATGGACCGGCTTGGACACGGTTCAATTAGCTCTCAGGCATAGCTACGCCTAAGTCGTTTTCAATCCTAACGTGTCGCTCCCTTCTGGGCCTCGCCTCGTCAGCGCTCGTTCTCACGCTCTCTTGAACCTCTCCTCTTTGCTCTCTGTCGTCTGACGATTTGGAGGCGATTCCTCGTTCTTCTAGATCTGGCCGCCACCGCCGGTTCTACTCCACTGTAGCCTCACCTTCGTCCTCTCATGCTCTCCTGAACCTCTCCTCTTTGCTCTCTGTCGTCTAACGATTTGGGGGTGATTCCTCGTTCTTCTAGATCTGGCCGCCACCGCCTGTTCTACTCCACTGTAGCCTCACCTTCGTCCTCTCACACTCTCTTGAACCTCTCCTCTTTGCTCTCTATCGTCTGACGATTTGGGGGTGATTCGTCGTTCTTCTAGATCTGGCCACCACCGCCTGTTCTACTCCACTGTAGCCTCACCTTCGTCCTTTGGAAGAATCCTCCACCTCACGTTCCCATCCCGGTTTCTCCTCACCTCGCTCATAGATTTGGTAAGAGACGGTAAGATGCTTCAATGTTACGTCGTCTTGTTCCTCTAACCGACGTCTGACGAGGTTGAGACTTATGGTAAGACGATAAGCTATTTGTTTTGGACTTGTGGTGCTCTTATCATCTCTAGATCTAGCTGTGGTGGATTGTGGTGCTCTTATCATCTCTAGATCTAGCTGTGGTGGATTATGGTTGCTAACCCTAAGTTTGTACTGTTCTTCTTCCACCTCTAGTTCTTCCACTTCGGTTCTTCTTCATGACTGTCTCTGACTCTCTGTCTCCCACCTCTATTCCCCTAAGACCCTAACTGTGTTCCTGTCTATGGACCTGTCAAGGTTTTTAATGAGGCGACCATCACACTAAACAACTTATTATTTGGTTTTTCAATGTGTTAACTATGATTGTGTGTCGAATACTACTGTAGTGCTTGAGCCAGCCCTGGCACTACGGCCCGCCCTGACCTATCTGTCGACACGTCACGACTAAGAGGTGTTAGTGTCGTGCATGGGCCTAGGACTAGGCACTAGTGTCGTGCCACCATGGTACGATTATTAAACGGGTTAATCGAGTCATGCCCTAATCGGGTCGTGTCGTAACGGGCTAGTGTCGGGTCAGGCCGGGTCGGGTCGAGCGGTCCATTTGGCTATCTATAAGGGTGTCTCAACGGTGGGTTGAGGCATAAAACCGAAAACTAAACACCGAAAACCAAAAAGCCAGAACCAAAACTATTGGGGGCCTTCTTCCTCCGAAGGTTCTCAAAAACGTAACTGCCATATGTTTTCAGTATGACATGGATTGTTACAAGGGGTTTCGGCTTCGGGATGAAGGTTTCTTTTATACAGCGAGGTAAAGATGAAGCCCGAAGGTAATAAGAATGAACGACGAAGTTGTAACCAAGAAGCTTCGGCTTTGATGTAATGATGAAGGTCGAACACGATGATGACCGAAAAGGGACAAAGACTACTTAGTCCCTAATATTCTATGTTATAATAATAGATGAGTGTAAGGGACATAAATGTAATTTTACCCGGGTTGTATCCCGTGCCTATAAATAGATAAACAGTAACATCGTACTGTTCACGCTGAATTGTAATCACTCTCTCACGCCTTCACCTTCGAGCAAGCCGAAGGTATCAATGTAATATGAATCCTTTTGATATTCATATATGTTTTATGGAATGCAAATATGAATAAATTAACGAGATGCAGTTACTACTTTCGTCCCTTTGCATTCCTTTTTATATATTAAATGATGAAGGTATGTACTTCATGACCTTCGTCTGATGATCTTTATATCCAAGGGGAGATAATGCTTCGGAAGACGAAGGTCACTAATAATAACAATTGTGTTGCCTTGTTCTTGATTCACAGCATTTGAGAACAAGTGACCAACATTGGCACCCACCTTCGGTGAACCTGAACGACCACCTTCGACAAGCATCCACCTTCGTCGTGCCGTCGAAGAAGACAATAGTGCCAGGGGCTACTCTGCAACCACTGGACATAAATCAGGACACACTCTCCCTGTGAGAAGCTATGAGCCAGAAGAGAAAGGCTACTAGCCCAACACTTCATGAGAAGGAACTGGACCAGGAGATCAAGGACTTAGAAGCGATTCACCAGCAAGTCTAGAAGAAGGAAAAAAATGCTTCGGATGGCTGACCTTCAGAGGAAGATTGACGAAGCAGCTGAGGAGATGCGTCATCTCACTCAGGACGACAAAGACCGAAGACCCCAACACAGGGAGCTTCGTTAAGAAAGCCCAATCAACGAAGATGAATGGTACGACGATTTTCACCATGGTAAATTTGCTTCCGATGATGCTTCTCCTTTGGCAACAAAATTGCAGGCTACCTCATGGCCACCATCCTACAAGCCACCTCAGTTACCCATGTATGATGGGCATTTGGATCCAAAGCAGTTCCTGATGAGCTACGAGGCAACAATATCCTCGTATGGGGGCAACATTGCGTCATGGCAAAGTCCTTCGTCATGGCAGTTAGAAGTGTGGCTCAGACATGGTATTCCTCTCTTCGGCCAGGGACAATTACGTCGTGGCAGAAGCTAAAGGACATGCTAGTCACCAGCTTCCAGGGCTTCCAGACGAAGCCAGTCACTGCTCAGGCCATGTTCCAATGCACGCAGGACCATGAGGAGTACCTGCAGGCGTACGTCCGAAGGTTCTTGCGTTTGAGAGCTCAAGTGCTTATAGTTCCCAATGAGATTATCATTGAGGCCATGATCAAGGGCTTCGACTAGGACCCACAGCTCAATATTTTGTAAGGAAGCCACCACAGACCTTGGAGAAACTTCTCCAGAAGATGGATGAGTACATCCAAGCTGATAATGATTTCTGCCAAAGAAGGGAGGAAGCATATAGGTATTCTGAGACGACTAGGGGCTTCGGAGGAAGACTCCATCCCAAGCATGTCAGGACAATCCACAATCCCAATTCCAATGATGATAGGGCCAATAATGCTCAGAGCAGTCAGCACAGCTCACAGTCTTCGGGCATGTAGCAAACTTCTTACATACGATCAGCCCCGAGAGGCAGAGGGGGAGAAGCTTTGGCGGAGGAAGGTACGGTAATCAGCCCAAGAAATTGTTCTGCCTGTTCTGTGGCGAGGACATGGTACACACAATGAGGACGTGCCAAGTCACGATCCAAAAGCAGAAGGAAATTGCTGAAGCCGAAGCACGGCAGAATCAGCCGAAGCAGGTCCTGCATACTGCTTCGTGCTACTCTCCGTATATCCCGGAGTACGTAGGCAATCAACAGCCTACGGCTTCTGCTGCTTCAGCAAGTCACTCTCAAGCTTCCTGGGCTCGGTTACCACCACCCCCACCACTGGCGCCTGCCCCAAGTCGTGATCAGTAGCCAGAAGGGCATCTTCGGCCTCAGCAACAACGTGACCTTCGGGAGCAATCCAAAGCTCGTATAGTTAACAGTACTGTGCCCGAGTCAAGGCATATCTACTGAAGATGGCACAGTGTTTTGGCCAAAAGAGAGCTCCAATTTGTTATATTTTTACTCTTTTTGTTTTTATATTTCCTTCTAAAAAGACAATATAGGAAGGTTTAACCTTTAGCTTGATGTAATAAACCTGTGGTTACACCATCAAGTGTGATAAGAGTAAGTTCCGAAGCTCCAAAGTCGTTCCTAAGGGAGCACAGAGTAAGTTCCGAAGCTGAAAAGTCGTTCCTAAGGGAATGCACAGCTAAGATACCACCTAAATCAAAGGTGAAGAAGCTCCAAAGTCGTTCCTAAGGGGATGCAGAGCTTAAATACCACCTAAATCAAAGGTGAATAAGCTCTAAAGTCGTTCCTAAGGGGATGCAGAGCTTAGCTCCAAAGTTGTTCCTAAGGGGATGCTGAGCTGAAATACCACCTAAGTAAAAGGTGAAGAGACTCCAAAGTCGTTCCCAGGGGGATGCTGAGTCTGGGTGTGTATCCGTGTGGTTTTTACCTTCGGCACAAATGACATTCTACATCATATCACCATATCATATTGCATAGCATAGCATCATATATCATTTTGCATCACTAAAAAGATGTGGAGAAACAAAGGAAAGTTGCTCTCTCGAAAAAGTCGACCGGATTATGAAAGGGAATACTATAGCACAAGGCATGCCTTCGGCAGATATATTTTCCTATATGAAGCTAATCTTCGTCAGCAGTGACATAAGAAGAATCTTTTTCTTTGTAAAGCATGAAAAGAAGGGAAGGTGTTTTTCACCAACAGCTCAAAAACGGTACATACGAAGGTTTCATGCATCACAAAGAAATATATTGCATTAATATACATACAAAAACTTGATGTTTGGTTCTTACAAAAGACTAAAGCTATATACAAGCATTACACTCTCAAGAATACAAAGAGTTAGTCTTCCTTCAGCACTTTTTTAGCAGCTTCATTCGGTAGTCTGTCGACGGCTTCATCAACAACTTCATTAGCGATTCTTATCATATCTAACGCTTCCCTCATGGTCGGGTTAGCTTCGGGATTATATGGCTCCGGTGGAGGTGAAAGTTCAGCTACATTATAAAAAATGTTTGTTAGTTCTGAACCTGAAAATGAACTCCGAAGCTAAACCTCAGTAAAGGTACCTATAAGCCTTGCGTGCTCAGCAACTTCTTTAGCTCGCTTGGCTTCTTCTTGAGCATCGTGAGATTCTTTTTCATTTTTTATAATCGCTTCATCAGCCATCTCACGACCGCCCTTCATCCACACGTCGGAGTTGAAAGGGAAATGTGCCCTTGGGCAATTTCTATAAGTATTTTGGTGATTAGATGTCCAACACATTATTTGAGTACTTATGTGCTAAATATGTGAAAGGTGCAAATCAAAGTAAAAGGTACGTTTCTAGACTTAGTACATTGTTTTTGTGAACTAACATTATGTGTCTAAGTGCTAGAAACAGTGCCGAAAAGAGAGGAATCGGATTGCAAAAGACTTGGCTGTGAGCAGCCAAACTTCAGCTCAGTCTGGCACACCGGACAGTGTCTGGTGCGCCAGGCTGGTCCGCGGTGAACTCGCCGCTCTCGGGATTCGACGGCGGCGTACGACTATAATTCACCGGACTGTCTGGTGGTGCACCGGACTGTCCGGTGAGCCAACGGTCGACCACGCAATCCGCGGGCGACACGTGGCTGCTCCAATGGTCAGCTGGGTGCACCGAACTGTCCGGTGTGCACCGAACAATGTTCGATGCGCCATCTGGCCCAAAGGAGCAACGGTCGACTCTGCCCGAATTGGAAGGAAATCGTGCACCAGACAAGCTACAATGGTTGTCCTATGGCGCACCGAACTGTCCGGTGCGCCACTCGGCAGAAGGCAAGGATAGCCTTCCTTGTTGGCCTCCAATGGCTCCTAGCTGCCTTGGGGCTATAAAAGGGACCCCTAGGCGCATGGAGGAAATACCCAAGCATTCACTAAGCATTCTAAGACTCTCACACTCCGTCTTCGCGCATTTGATCGATTGTGTTAGTGATTTGAGCTCCGTTCGAGTTGTGAACTCTCTAGGCTATGTTTAGAGCTCAAGTCTTGGCTTGTGTGCGTGTGTGCTGTGGATTTGTGTGTTGTGTGTGTTGCTCTCCTAGCCTTACTCTTGTGCCTTCTTTGTGATCTTTATTGTAAGGGCAAGAGGCTCCAACTTGTGGAGATTCCTCGCAAACGGGAGAAAAACTATAAGGAAGAAAGCTGTGGTATTCAAGTTGATTATTGGATCACTTGAAAGGGGTTGAGTGCAACCCTCGTCCATTGGGACGCCACAACATGGAAGTAGGCAAGTATTACTTGGCCGAACCATGAGATAAAAATCGCGTGTCACTTGTGTTGCTTTCTCTGTGATTATTTTGTTCACAAGAACTCGCTACTTAGCCATACTAACACCTTAAACTAAGTTTTTGTGGCTATTAGTGTTTGATTCTACAGGATCACCTATTCACTCTCCCCTCTAGGTGCTCTCAATTGGTATCGGAGTCGTACTCTTCATCTAATGGACTAATCGCCCGAAGAGATGGATCCTAAGGGAAAGGGGATGATGGTCAACGACAAGGATAAGGAGTCCATCTTCAACGAGCCAAAAGATGACAAGCCCATTGACTCAGGCTCGAGTCACAAGAAGAAGGACGGGAAGAAGAAGAGGCGCATCAAGAAGATCATCTACTACGACATCGATGCATCTTCTATTCACCAAGAGACGACGACGGTGACGATTCTTCATCAAAGAAAAAGACGGTTAATCAAAACTATTCCTTTGATTATTCCCGTATTCCATACAATTCAAATGCCCATTTACTTTCTATTCCTCTTGGAAAACCCCCACACTTTGATGGAGAGGATTACTCATTTTGGAGTCATAAAATGCGTAGTCATCTATTTTCTCTCCATCCTAGCATTTAGGAAATTGTGGAAAATGGAATGCATTTCGATAGTACGGATAACCCTGTAATAATAAATGAACAAATTCATAAAAATGCACAAGCTACTATTGTCTTGCTAGCTTCACTTTGTAGGGATGAGTACAACAAAGTAAGTGGCTTGGACAACGCCAAGCAAATCTGGGACACCCTCAAAATATCTCATGAGGGAAACGACGCCACTGGAGCTAGTGGAAGGCGAACTGGGGAGATTCGCCATGATCAGGGGAGAAGAGCCAACTCAGACCTACAACAGGCTCAAGACCCTCATCAACAAGATCCGAAGCTATGGAAGCACAAGATGGACGGATCATGACGTCGTCCGACTCATGCTAAGGTCATTTACTGTAATTGACCCCCATCTTGTCAATCTTATCCGTGAAAACCCCAGGTACACCAAGATGATGCCCGAGGAGATCCTTGGACAATTTGTGAGCGGGCGCATGATGGTGAAGGAAGCTCAATACGTGGACGATGCTCTAAACGGTCCACTACCCGTCTATGAGCCTCAACCCGTTACTCTTAAGGCAACCAGTAGCAGGGAGGCGCTACCAAGTAAGGTGGCACAAGTGGAGGCTGCTGGCCTCAACGAAGATGAGATGGCGCTTATCATAAAGCTCTTCAAGATCGTACTTAAAGGACGCAAGGAGTACCCCAACAAGAACAAAACAAGGGGAAAGCGCTCCTGCTTCAAATGTGGTAAGACTGGTCATTTTATTGCTCAATGTCCCGATAATGAAAATGACCAGGGACAAGAACGACATGAGAAGAAGGAAAAGAAAAAGAATTACAGGAAGGCAAAGGACGAGGCGCATCTTGGAAAGGAATGGGACTCTGATTGCTCCTCATCCGACTCCGACGATGAAGGATTGGTTGCCTCGGCCTTCGACAAGTCTTCGCTCTTCCCCAACGAACGCCACACTTGCCTCATGGCCAAGGAGAAGAAGGTACGTATTCGAGATTCTCCTAAGTACTCTACTTCTAGTGATGAGGAATCCTCCGATGATGAAGTAGATTACTCTAGTTTATTTAAAGGTTTAGATGGAGCCAAAGTAGAGAAAATTAATGAATTAATTGATGCTCTAAATAAAAAAGATAGACTGCTAGAAAAGCAAGAGGACATTTTGTACGAGGAACATGACAAATTTGTTAGTGTACAAAAGTATCTTGCTTTAGAAACTATGAGAAATGAAATGCTATCTTCTGAGTTATCTACTTGCCATGAATCTATCTCTAGTTTAAAGATTTTAAATGATGATTTAAATGCTAAGATAGAGGAAATTAATAGATCTAATTCATGTGTAGAGCATGTTGCTATTTGTAACAGATGTAAAGACTTTGATGTTGATGCATGTGATGAACATCTTATGGCTATTACTAAATTTAATGATGAGGTGGCAAGTCTTAATGCTCAACTTAAGACTTGCAAAATTGATTTTGATAAATTAAAATTTGCTAGGGATGCCTACACTATTGGTAGACACCCCTCAATTAAGGATGGACTTGGTTTTCGAAAGGAAACCAAGAACTTAACAAGCCAAAAGGCTCCCGTTCTCAACAAGGAGAAGGGAAGGCCCCTATGGCTAGTAGTCCTCAAAGGAATCATGTTTTTATTTATGATAGGAAAATTGCTAGTCATAGTAAGAATTATGTTCATACTGCCTACAATGATTCACATGCTATGTTTGCCTCTAGCTCTACTTTTGTGCATGGTAGAAGTAGGCCTAGGAAAAATCATGTTGTGCATCATATGCCTAGGAAAATGTGTAACAAACCTACTACCATTTTTCATGCTTGCAACACTTCATTTGTACTTTCATGTAAGAATGAAAAAGTGGTTGCTAGGAAGTTGGGATCCAAATGCAAGGGAGACAAGACTTGTATTTGGGTTCCAAAAATTATTGTGACTAACCTTGTAGGACCCAACAAGAATTGGGTACCTAAAACCCAAGCTTAAATTCCTTGCAGGTTTATGCATTCGAGGGCTCAAGCTGGATCATTGACAGCGGATGCACAAACCACATGACGGGGGAGAAGAAGAT
This sequence comes from Zea mays, assembly GCF_902167145.1. Taxonomy (NCBI): domain Eukaryota; kingdom Viridiplantae; phylum Streptophyta; class Magnoliopsida; order Poales; family Poaceae; genus Zea; species Zea mays. The sequence continues at coordinate 108,030,731 of NC_050105.1, read as the reverse complement.
GTTCACCTCCTACGTCAAGAACAAGGAGTCCCAGGATACAATCATCTTTGGAGATGGGAACCAAGGCAAGGTCAAAGGCTTGGGCAAGATAGCCATCACCAACGAGCACTCCATATCGAACGTATTTCTAGTAGAGTCACTTGGTTACAACCTTCTATCTGTAAGTCAACTGTGTCACATGGGTTACAATTGTCTTTTTACAAACGTTGATGTATCTGTCTTTAGAAGAAGTGATGGTTCATTAGCTTTTAAGGGTGTATTAGACGGCAAACTCTACTTAGTTGATTTTTCGAAAGAGGAGGCCGATCTAGATGCATGCTTAATAGCTAAGACTAGTATGGGTTTGCTGTGGCATCACCGTCTAGCACATGTTGGGATGAAGAACCTTCATAAACTTCTAAAATGAGAACATGTGTTAGGACTAACCAATGTTTGTTTCGAGAAAGATAGGCCTTGTGCAACATGTCAGGCAGGGAAACAAGTGGGAAGTACTCATCATAGCAAGAATGTGATGACAACATCAAGACCACTGGAGCTTCTTCACATGGACCTCTTCGGACCCATTGCCTACCTTAGCATCGGGGGAAGTAAGTATGGTCTAGTAATTGTTGATGATTTTTCCCGCTTCACTTGGGTGTTCTTCTTGCAGGATAAATCAGAAACCCAAGGGACCCTAAAGTGCTTTCTAAGGAGGGCTCAAAATGAATTTGAGCAAAAAGTGAAAAAGATAAGAAGCGACAACGGGTCCGAGTTCAAGAATCTACAAGTTGAAGAATTTCTTGAGGAGGAAGGCATCAAGCATGAGTTCTCCGCTCCCTACACACCATAGCAAAACGGTGTGGTAGAGAGGAAAAACAAGACGCTTATCGACATGGCAAGAACGATGCTTGGAGAGTTCAAGACACCCGAGCGGTTTTGGTCGGAAGCTGTGAACAAAGCTTGCCACGCCATAAACCGGCTCTATCTGTATCGCCTTCTCAAGAAGACCTCCTACGAACTCCTTACCGGTAACAAACCCAACGTCTCCTACTTTCGTGTATTTGGGAGCAAATGTTACATTCTGGTGAAGAAAGGTAGACATTCTAAATTTGCTCCCAAGGCAGTAGAAGGGTTTTACTAGTGTATGACTCAAATACAAAGGCGTATAGAGTCTTCAACAAATCATCGGGTTTGGTTGTAGTCTCTAGCAACGTTGTATTTGATGAGACTAATGGCCCTCCAAGAGAGCAAGTTGATCTTGATGACATAGATGAAGATGAAGTTCCAACGGCCTCAATACGCACGATGGCGATAGGTGATGTGCGACCAGAGGAACAACAGGAGCAAGATCAACCATCTTCCTCTACAATGGTGCATCCCCCAACTCAAGATGATGGATAGGTACCTCAAGAAGCGGAGCGTGATCAAGGGGGAGCACAAGAAGAACAAGTTATGGAGGAAGAAGCACCACGAGTCCCTCCAACTCAAGTCCGAGCGACGATCCAAAGAAACCACCCCGTCGATCAGATTCTGGGTGATATCAGCAAGGGAGTAACGACTCGCTCATGTTTAGCCAATTTTTGTGAGCATTACTTGTTTGTATCTTCTATTGAGCCTTTCAGGGTAGAAGAGGCCTTACAGGATCCGGACTGGGTGTTGGCCATGCAGGAAGAGCTCAACAACTTCAAGAGAAACGAAGTTTGGAGCCTGGTGCCACATCCAAAGCAAAATGTTGTGGGAACCAAGTGGGTGTTCCGCAACAAACAAAACGAGCACGGGGTGGTGACAAGAAACAAGGCTCGACTTGTGGCAAAAGGTTATGCCCAAGTCATATGTTTGGATTTCGAGGAGACTTTTGCTCCAGTGGCTAGGCTAGAGTCTATTCGAATTTTATTAGCCTATGCCGCTCACCACTCCTTCAGGCTATTTCAAATGAACGTGAAGAGCGCTTTCCTCAATGGGCCAATAAAGGAGGAGGTATACGTGGAACAACCCCTTGGCTTTGAGGATGACAGGTACCCCGACCATGTGTTCAAGCTCTCTAAGGCGCTCTATGGACTTAAGCAATCCCCAAGAGCATGGTATGAATGCCTTAGAGATTTCTTAATTGCTAATGCCTTCAAGGTTGGGAAAGCTGATCCCACTCTTTTTACAAAGACTTGTGATGGTGATCTTTTTGTGTGCCAAATTTATGTCGATGACATAATATTTGGTTCTACTAATCAAAAGTCTTGTGAGGAGTTTAGCAGGATGATGACATAAAAGTTCGAGATGTCGATGATGGGCGAGTTGACCTACTTCCTTGGGTTCCAAGTGAAGCAACTCAATGACGACACCTTCATCTCCCAAACGAAGTACACACAAGATCTTCTCAAGCGGTTTGGGATGAAGGACACCAAGCCCGCGAAGACACTGATGGGAACCGACGGGCATGTTGACCTCAACAAAGGAGGTAAGCCCGTTGATCAAAAGGCATATCGGTCCATGATAGGTTCATTGCTTTATTTATGTGCTAGTAGACCGGACATTATGCTAAGTGTGTGCATGTGTGCTAGATATCAATCCAACCCCAAGGAATGTCACCTTGTGGCCGTTAAACGAATTCTTAGATATTTAGTTTCTACGCCTTGCTTCGGGGTATGGTATCCAAAGGGGTCTACCTTTGACTTGATTGGATACTCAGACTCCGATTATGCCGGGTGCAAAGTTGATAGGAAGAGTACATCAGGGACGTGCCAATTTCTAGGAAGGTCCCTGGTGTCCTGGAGTTCAAAGAAACAAACATCCGTTGCCCTATCCACCGCTGAGGCCAAGTATGTTGCCGCAAAACAATGTTGCGCGCAACTACTTTGGATGAGGCAAACCCTCTGGGACTTTGGCTACAATCTGAGCAAAGTCTCACTCCTATGTGACAATGGGAGTGCTATCCGCATGGCGGATAATCCTATTGAACACAGTCGCACTAAGCACATAGACATCCGGCATCACTTCCTGAGAGACCACCAACAAAAGAGAGATATCGAGGTGTACCATATTAGCACCGAGAACCAGCTAGCCGATATCTTTACCAAGCCGTTGGATGAGAAAACTTTTTGCAGGTTGCGTAGTGAGCTAAATGTCTTAGATTCGCGTAACTTGGATTGATCTATAGCATACATGTGTTCTATGCCTTTGATCATGTTACTTTGAAGCATTTACATTACTCATTGTATATTTGTGGTGCTCAAGTTGTACAAGACCTCCCCGGACCTCACAAGTCCATAAGCAAATGGTGCACATATTTAGGGGGAGATGTGCTACAACTTGACCCTTTGAGACTAACCTATTTGTTTGAGTATACTTGATGTAGTCTCAAAGGAGCATTGAAAGGGAAAATGAACTTGGACGATGCAAAGACTTCCACTGCACTCCGGTATTCGTGTACTTACTTCCAAGTTCATACTTGCAATTTCATTGCCTTTTGCTCTTTATTGACTTTTTTGGTGAGGCAATGGGGTTGAAAGGGCAAAAAATGATCCCGTTTTGGTGCTTAATGCCAAAGGGGGAGAAATTAAGGCCAAAGCAAATGGATCAGCCAACCACTTGAGAATTTTGAAAATAGTAGAGTTAGAATTTGATTTTGTCACAATACTCAAATTGCAAAATTTGGTCTCTTGTGGGGGAGAACTTTTGATTATGGGAAATAAGGGAGTTTTTGGTACTTGATCAATTTTCTCTCTCTTGGAACATCTCCTGATTTGCCCAAACAAGTGTGTTTGACTTAGAGATAGGAAAAAGGAATTGACTTACAAAAACAAACCAAGTGGTGCCAAAGAGTTATCCAAATATGCCAAATCATAAGCAAAAACAATTTGGTCTTCAATTTGATTCGATATTGTACTTCTTTTGTTGCTTTTTGATGTGTTGGCATAAATCACCAAAAAGGGGGAGATTGAAAGGGAAATGTGCCCTTGGGCAATTTCTATAAGTATTTTGGTGATTAGATGTCCAACACATTATTTGAGTACTTATGTGCTAAATATGTGAAAGGTGCAAATCAAAGTAAAAGGTACGTTTCTAGACTTAGTACATTGTTTTTGTGAACTAACATTGTGTGTCTAAGTGCTAGAAACAGTGCCGAAAAGAGAGGAATAGGATTGCAAAAGACTTGGCTGTGAGCAGCCAAACTTCAGCTCAGTCTGGCACACCGGACTGTCCGGTGGTGCATCGGACAGTGTCCGGTGCGCCAGGCTGGTCCACGGTGAACTCGCCGCTCTCGGGATTCGACGGCGGCGTACGGCTATAATTCACCGGATTGTCCGGTGGTGCACCGGACTGTCCGATGAGCCAACAGTCGTCAGCGCAACGGTCGGTCGCGCAATCCGCGGGCGACGCGTTGAGAGCACCTAGAGGGGGGGGGGGTGAATAGGTGATCCTGTAAAAACTTCAAACTTAAGCCACAAAAACTTGTTAAGTGTTAGCACGATTATTGCCAAGTGGCTAAGGTGAAGTCTCAACAAAACACAGTACCACAAGAGAATCAAGCACAGAGTGACACAGTGGTTTTATCCCGTGGTTCGGCCAAGACCAACGCTTGCCTACTCCACGTTGTGGCGTCCCAACGGACGAGGGTTGCAATCAACCCCTCTCAAGCGGTCCAAAGACCCACTTGAATACCACGGTGTTTTGTTTTCCTTTCACTATCCCGTTTGCAAGGAATCTCCACAAATTGGAGTCTCTTGCCCTTACAAGTATATGATCACAAATGAAACACAGAGTAAGGGAGGGAAGCAACACACACAAATCCACAGCAAAAGCGCACACACACGGCCAAGAATCGAGCTCACAAGACTATCTCAGAGTTCTCACTTAGAACAGAGCTCGAATCACTTAGAAACACAAACGAATGCGCAGAGACTTAGTGTGGATGATCAAGAATGCTCAAAGGTTGCTTGTGTGTCTCCTCCATGCGCCTAGGGGCTCCTTTTATAGCCCCAAGGCAGCTAGGGGCCGTTGAGAGCAAATCCGGAAGGCCACCCTTGCCTTCTGTCGTCGGGGGCACCGGACAGTCCGGTGCACACCGGACACTGTCCGGTGCCCGATTTGTTTCCTTAAACGGTGAAGACGACCGTTGCAGACCGTTGGCAGATCTGGCGCTGTTGGCGCACCGGACATGTCCGGTGCACACCGGACAGTCCGGTGCTGTCTTCCGACCGTTGGCTTGGCCACGTGTCCCGCGCGGATTGCGCGGCCGACCGTTGGCCCTGGCCGACCGTTGGCTCACCGGACAGTCCGGTGCACACCGGACAGTCCGGTGAATTTTAGCCGTACGCCACCGGCCAATTTCCCGAGAGCGGCCAGTTCGAGTCGCGCCAGCCTGGCGCACCGGACACTGTCCGGTGCACACCGGACAGTCCGGTGCTCCAGACCGAGCTGGGTCTTGGCAGCACACAGCCAAGTCCCTTCTCCTTTTCTCTATTCTTCTTCTTTCTGTTTCTAACACTTAGACAAATATATTAGTACTCAAAACCAATGTACTAAGGCTTAGAAACATACCTTTACTTCATGATTTTCACCTTGTTCATCCATGTGCATAAATTCCCAATTAAGCACATGTGTTGGCACTCAATCACCAAAATACATAGAAATGGCCCAAGGGCACATTTCCCTTTCAATCTCCCCCTTTTTGGTGATTTATGCCAACACAACATAAAGCAACTAGAACAAGTGCAAACTCACTTCAAATAAAATAAATTTAAGTTTTATTCAATTTTGGCATATATGGATCATCCTTTGCCACCACTTGGTTTGTTTTTGCAAATCAAACTCAAATCTCTATCTCTAAGTCAAACACACATGTTGAAGTATAAAGAGAGTCATTCCAAAAGAGATTGATCAAAGATTTCAAAAACTCCCCCTATTTCCCATAATCAATACTTCTCCCCACAAGAAACCAATTATTGACAAGAGAGACAACATAAGAATTTTGACAAACCAAAAATTCTATTCTACTATTTTCAAAATCTCTCAAGTGGTAGCTGATCCATTTATTGCTTTGGCCTTTATTTTCTCCCCCTTTGGCATCAAGCACCAAAATGGGATCAATTTGTGGCCCTTTAACCCCATTGCCTTACCAAAATCTTCACTTAAGAGCAAATGACAATAAGAGTTAATGAGATGGACTTGGAATAAGTTACCCTCTCATCGGAGTGCAGTGGAAGTCTTTCATGGTCCAAGTCCACCTTTCCCTTTCAATCCTCCTTCGAGACTAAATCATCAAACTCAAGCACATGGTTAGTCTCAAAGAGCCAAGTTGTAACACATCTCCCCCTAAACATGTGCATCACTTTGCAACGGACTTGTGAGGTCCAGGGAGTGTTTGTACAACTTGAGCACCATAATAAGCAACATAATGCAAAAAGGAACATGATCAAAAGCATAACTACATGTATGCTACAATTCAATCCAGGTTCCGCGAATCTAAGACATTTAGCTCACTACGCAACCTGCAAAAGGTCTTCTCATCTAGAGGCTTAGTGAAGATATCGGCTAGCTGGTTCTCGGTGCTAACATGAAACACTTCGATATCTCCCTTTTGCTGGTGGTCTCTCAAAAAGTGATGCCGGATGTCTATGTGCTTTGTGCGGCTGTGTTCAACAGGATTTTCCGCCATGCGGATAGCACTCTCATTATCACATAGGAGTGGGACTTTGCTCAGATTGTAGCCAAAGTCCCGGAGGGTTTGCCTCATCCAAAGTAGTTGCGCGCAACACTGACCTGCGGCAACGTACTCGGCCTCAGCGGTGGATAGGGCAACGGATGTTTGTTTCTTAGAATTCCATGACACCAGGGACCTTCCTAAGAATTGGCACGTCCCCGATGTACTCTTCCTATCGACCTTACATCCAGCATAGTCGGAGTCTGAGTATCCAACTAAGTCAAAGGTAGACCCCTTTGGATACCAGAGTCCGAAGCAAGGCGTAGCAACTAAATATCTAAGAATTCGCTTCACCGCCACTAAGTGACATTCCTTAGGATCGGATTGAAATCTAGCACACATGCATACGCTAAGCATAATATCCGGTCTACTAGCACATAAGTAAAGCAAAGAACCTATCATTGACCGGTATGCTTTTTGATCAACGGACTTACCTCCTTTGTTGAGGTCGGTGTGTCCGTCGGTCCCCATCGGAGTCTTTGCGGGCTTGGCGTCCTTCATCCCAAACCGCTTTAGCAGATCTTGCGTGTACTTCGTTTGGGAGATGAAGGTGCCGTCCTTGAGTTGCTTCACTTGGAACCCAAGGAAGTAGTTCAACTCGCCCATCATCGACATCTCGAATTTCTGCGTCATCACCCTGCTAAACTCTTCACAAGACTTTTGGTTAGTAGAACCAAATATTATGTCATCGACATAAATTTGGCACACAAACAAATCACCATTACAAGTCTTAGTAAAAAGAGTTGGATCGGCCTTCCCAACTTTGAAAGCATTAGCAAGTAAAAAGTCTCTAAGGCATTCATACCATGCTCTTGGGGCTTGCTTAAGTCCATAGAGCGCCTTAGAGAGCTTACACACATGGTCGGGGTACCGTTCATCCTTGAAGCCAGGGGGTTGCTCCACGTACACCTCCTCCTTGATTGGCCCGTTGAGGAAAGCGCTCTTCACATCCATTTGGAACAACCTGAAAGAATGGTGAGCGGCATATGCTAGCAAGATTCGAATTGACTCTAGCCTAGCCACAGGAGCAAAAGTCTCCTCAAAATCCAAACCTGCGACTTGGGCATAACCTTTTGCCACAAGTCGAGCCTTGTTTCTCGTCACCACCCCGTGCTCGTCCTGTTTGTTGCGGAACACCCACTTGGTTCCCACAACATTTTGCTTCGGACGAGGCACCAGTGTCCAAACTTCATTGCGCTTGAAATTGTTTAACTCCTCTTGCATGGCCAACACCCAGTCCGGATCTAGCAAGGCCTCTTCTACCCTGAAAGGCTCAATAGAAGAGACAAAGGAGTAATGCTCACAAAAATTAACTAATCGAGATCGAGTAGTTACTCCCTTGCTAATGTCACCCAGAATTTGGTCGACGGGATGATCCCTTTGAATCATCGCTCGAACTTGGGTTGGAGGTGCCGGTTGCACTTCTTCCTCCATCACTTGATTATCTTGTGCTCCCCCTTGATCAAGCGCCTCCTGTTCGTCATCTTTGGTTGGGGGATGCACCATAGTTGAGGAAGAAGGTTGATCTCGTTCATCTTGTTCCTGTGGCCGTACTTCTCCAATCGCCATGGTCCGTATAGCGGCCGTCGGAACATCTTCTTCATCTACATCATCACAATCAACAACTTGCTCTCTTGGAGAGCCATTAGTCTCATCAAATACAACGTCGCTAGAGACTTCAACCAAACCCGATGATTTGTTGAAGACTCTATACGCCTTTGTATTTGAGTCATAACCTAACAAAAACCCTTCTACAGCTTTGGGAGCAAACTTAGAATTTCTACCTTTCTTCACTAGAATGTAGCATTTACTCCCAAATACACGAAAGTACGATACATTGGGTTTGTTACCGGTTAGTAGCTCATACGACGTCTTCTTGAGGAGGCAATGAAGGTAGACCCTGTTGATGGCGTGGCACGCTGTGTTCACGGCTTCCGTCCAAAAGCACTCGGGGGTCTTGAACTCTCCTAGCATCGTCCTCGCCATGTCGATGAGCGTCCTGTTCTTTCTCTCTACCACACCATTTTGCTGTGGTGTGTAGGGAGCGGAGAACTCGTGCTTGATCCCTTCTTCTTCAAGGAACTCCTCCACTTGAAGGTTCTTGAACTCGGACCCGTTGTCGCTCCTTATCTTCTTCACTTTGAGCTCAAACTCATTTTGAGCTCTCCTGAGGAAGCGTTTGAGAGTCCCTTGGGTTTCGGATTTTTCCTGCAAAAAGAACACCCAAGTGAAGCGGGAAAAGTCATCAACAATAACTAAACCATACTTACTCCCTCCTATGCTTAGATAGGCGACGGGTCCGAAGAGGTCCATATGCAGTAGCTCCAGGGGTCTTGACGTGGTCATCACATTCTTGCTGTGATGCGCTCCTCCCACCTGTTTACCTGCCTGACAAGCTGCACAAGGTCTATCTTTTTCGAAATGTACATTTGTTAGACCTATCACATGTTCTCCCTTTAGAAGCTTGTGGAGGTTCTTCATCCCCACATGTGCTAAGCGGCGATGCCATAGCCAGCCCATGCAAGTCTTAGCCATTAAGCATGCATCTAGACCGGCCTCTTCTTTTGCAAAATCAACTAAATAAAGTTTGCCGTCTAGTACACCCTTAAAAGCTAGTGAACCATCACATCTTCTAAAGACAGACACATCTACATTTGTAAATAAACAATTATATCTCATTTGACATAATTGACTGACAGATAGCAAATTATATCCAAGACTCTCCACTAAGAATACATTTGATATAGAATGCTCATTTGAAATTGCAATTTTACCTAGCCCTTTTACCTTGCCTTGATTCCCATCACCGAATATAATTGAATCTTGGGAATCCTTATTTTTGACGTAGGAGGTGAACATCTTCTTCTCCCCCGTCATATGGTTTGTGCATCCGCTGTCAATAATCCAGCTTGAACCCCCGGATGCATAAACCTGCAAGGCAAATTTAGGCTTGGGTCTTAGGTACCCAACTCATGTTGGGTCCTGCAAGGTTAGCACAAATGTCCTTAGGGACCCAAATGCAAGTCCTGTCTCCCTTGCATTTTGCCCCTAACTTCCTAGCAACTATTTTCCTATCCTTTCTACAAATAGCAAAGGAAGTGTTTAAAGCACAATAAATTATAGAAGGTTCATTCACTACTTTCCTAGGAGCATGAATAACATTCTTTCTAGGTACATGAGCAATATTTCTCCTAGGCATATCCCTATCATGCTTATAAGAAGAACTAGAGGCAAACATGGCATGAGAATCATAAACATGTGAATCAAAATCATTATAAGCATTTCTCCTATCATAATACATAAAAGCATGGTTCTTTTTAGCATTACTAGCCATAGGGGCCTTCCCTTTCTCCTTGACGAAGATGGGAGCCTTATGGCTTGTTAAGTTCTTAGCCTCTCTCTTGAAGCCAAGACCATCCTTAATTGAGGGGTGTCTACCAACCGTATAGGCATCCCTTGCAAATTTTATTTTATCAACTTCATTCTTGCTAGTCTTAAGTTGGGCATTAAGACTAGCCACTTCCTTATTTAATTTGGAAATTAAAACTAGATGTTCACTACAGGCATCAACATCGAAATCCTTACACCTAGTGCAAATCTTAACATGTTCTACACAAGAATTAGATTTATTTGCTACTTCTAACTTAGCATTTAAATCATTGTTAACACCTTGTAAAGTAGAAATGGTTTCATGACAAGTAGATAGTTCATAAGAAAGCATTTCATTTCTTTTTACTTCTAAAGCATATGATTTTTGTGCCTCTACAAATTTATCATGTTCATCATACAATAAATCCTCCTGCTTTTCTAAAAGCCTATCCTTTTCATTCAATGCATCAATCAATTCATTGATTTTATCTATCTTAGATCTATCTAAGCCCTTGAACAAGCATGAATAATCTATGTCATCATCACTAGACTCACTATCACTAGAAGAAGCATAAGTGGAGTCTTGAGTACTCACCTTCTTCTCCCTTGCCATAAGACATGTGAGACGCTCGTTGGGGAAGAGAGCCGATTTGTTGAAGGCAGTGGCGGCGAGTCCTTCGTTGTCGGAGTCGGAGGAGGAGCAATCCGAGTCCCACTCCTTTCCTAGATGCGCCTCGCCCTTTGCCTTCTTGTATTGCTTCTTCTTTTCTCTTTTGTTCCCCTTTTCCTGGTCACTTTCATTATCGGGACAGTTAGCGATAAAATGACCAAGCTTACCGCATTTGAAGCATGAGCGCTTCCCCTTGGTCTTGGTCTTGCTTGGCTGCCCCTTGCGACCATTTAGCGCCGTCTTGAATCTCTTGATGATGAGAGCCATCTCTTCATCGTTGAGTCCGGCCGCCTCAATTTGTGCCACCTTGCTAGGTAGCGCCTCCTTGCTTCGTGTTGCCTTGAGAGCGAGAGGTTGCGGCTCGTTGATCGGACCGTTCAAGGCGTCGTCCACATATCTCGCCTCCTTGATCATCATTCGCCCGCTAACAAATTTCCCAAGAACTTCTTCGGGCGACATCTTGGTGTACCTGGGATTTTCACGTATATTGTTCACCAAGTGAGGATCAAGAACGGTAAATGACCTTAGCATTAGGCGGACGACGTCGTGGTCCGTCCATCGCGTGCTCCCGTAGCTTCTTATCTTGTTGATAAGGGTCTTGAGCCGATTGTATGTTTGCGTTGGCTCCTCGCCCCTTATCATTGCGAACCGTCCAAGCTCGCCCTCCACCAACTCCATCTTGGTGAGTAAGGTGACGTCGTTCCCCTCATGAGAAATCTTGAGGGTGTCCCAGATTTGCTTGGCGTTATCCAAGCCGCTCACCTTATGGTATTCATTCCTGCACAAGGAAGCTAGAAGAACAGTAGTAGCTTGTGCATTCTTATGAATTTGTTCATTAATGAACATGGGACTATCCGAACTATCAAAATGCATTCCACTCTCTACAATCTCCCATATACTAGGATGGAGAGAGAATAGGTGACTACGCATTTTGTGGCTCCAAAATCCGTAGTCCTCTCCATCAAAGTGTGGGGGCTTGCCGAGTGGAATGGAGAGCAAATGAGAATGTGAACTTTGCGGAATACGAGAGTAATCAAAAGAAAAGTTCGAATTAACCGGTTTTCTTTTCTCGTAGTCGTTGTGGTCCTCGTCCTTTTGGGAAGAAGTAGACTCGTCACTGTCGTAGTAGACGATCTCCTTGATGCGCCTGGTCTTCTTCTTCTTCCCTTCCTTCCGTCTTTGGCCCGAGCCGGAGTCGGTAGGCTTATCGTCCTTTGGCTCGTTGACGAAGGATTCCTTCTCTTTGTCGTTGATCACTATACCCTTCCCCTTAGGATCCATCTCTTCGGGCGGTTAGTCCCTTTGTGAAGAGAACGGCTCCGATACCAATTGAGAGCACCTAGAGGGGGGGTGAATAGGTGATCCTGTAAAAACTTCAAACTTAAGCCACAAAAACTTGTTAAGTGTTAGCACGATTATTGCCAAGTGGCTAAGGTGAAGTCTCAACAAAACACAGTACCACAAGAGAATCAAGCACAGAGTGACACAGTGGTTTTATCCCGTGGTTCGGCCAAGACCAACGCTTGCCTACTCCACGTTGTGGCGTCCCAACGGACGAGGGTTGCAATCAACCCCTCTCAAGCGGTCCAAAGACCCACTTGAATACCACGGTGTTTTGTTTTCCTTTCACTATCCCGTTTGCAAGGAATCTCCACAAATTGGAGTCTCTTGCCCTTACAAGTATATGATCACAAATGAAACACAGAGTAAGGGAGGGAAGCAACACACACAAATCCACAGCAAAAGCGCACACACACGGCCAAGAATCGAGCTCACAAGACTATCTCAGAGTTCTCACTTAGAACAGAGCTCGAATCACTTAGAAACACAAACGAATGCGCAGAGACTTAGTGTGGATGATCAAGAATGCTCAAAGGTTGCTTGTGTGTCTCCTCCATGCGCCTAGGGGCTCCTTTTATAGCCCCAAGGCAGCTAGGGGCCGTTGAGAGCAAATCCGGAAGGCCACCCTTGCCTTCTGTCGTCGGGGGCACCGGACAGTCCGGTGCACACCGGACACTGTCCGGTGCCCGATTTGTTTCCTTAAACGGTGAAGACGACCGTTGCAGACCGTTGGCAGATCTGGCGCTGTTGGCGCACCGGACATGTCCGGTGCACACCGGACAGTCCGGTGCTGTCTTCCGACCGTTGGCTTGGCCACGTGTCCCGCGCGGATTGCGCGGCCGACCGTTGGCCCTGGCCGACCGTTGGCTCACCGGACAGTCCGGTGCACACCGGACAGTCCGGTGAATTTTAGCCGTACGCCACCGGCCAATTTCCCGAGAGCGGCCAGTTCGAGTCGCGCCAGCCTGGCGCACCGGACACTGTCCGGTGCACACCGGACAGTCCGGTGCTCCAGACCGAGCTGGGTCTTGGCAGCACACAGCCAAGTCCCTTCTCCTTTTCTCTATTCTTCTTCTTTCTGTTTCTAACACTTAGACAAATATATTAGTACTCAAAACCAATGTACTAAGGCTTAGAAACATACCTTTACTTCATGATTTTCACCTTGTTCATCCATGTGCATAAATTCCCAATTAAGCACATGTGTTGGCACTCAATCACCAAAATACATAGAAATGGCCCAAGGGCACATTTCCCTTTCACGCGTGGCTGCTCCAACGGTTAGCTGGGTGCACCGGACTGTCTGGTGTGCGCCGGACAGTGTCTGGTGCGCCATCTGGCCCAAAGGAGCAACAATCGACTTTGCCTGAATTGGAAGGAAATCGTGCACCGGACAAGCTACAGTGGTTGTCCGGTGGCGCACCGGACTGTCCGGTGCGCCACTCGACAGAAGGCAAGGATAGCCTTCCTTATTGGCCTCCAATGGCTCCTAGCTGCCTTGGGGCTATAAAAGTGACCCCTAAGCGCATGGAGGAAATACCCAAGCATTCACTAAGCATTCTAAGACTCCCACACTCCGTCTCCGCGCATTTGATCGACTGTGTTAGTGATTTGAGCTCCGTTCGAGTTGTGAACTCTCTGGGCTACGTTTAGAGCTCAAGTCTTGGCTTGTGTGCATGTGTGCTGCGGATTTGTGTGTTGTGTGTGTTGCTCTCCTAGCCTTACTCTTGTGCCTTCTTTGTGATCTTTATTGTAAGGGCGAGAGGCTCCAACTTGTGGAGATTCCTCGCAAACGGGAGAAAAACTATAAGGAAGAAAGCTGTGGTATTCAAGTTGATCATTGGATCACTTGAAAGGGGTTGAGTGCAACCCTCGTCCATTGGGACGCCACAACATGGAAGTAGGCAAGTATTACTTGGCCGAACCACGGGATAAAAATCGCGTGTCACTTGTGTTGCTTTCTCTGTGATTATTGTGTTCACAAGAACTCGCTACTTAGCCATACTAACACCTTAAACTAAGTTTTTGTGGCTATTAGTGTTTGATTCTACAGGATCACCTATTCACCCCCCTCTAGGTGCTCTCAGGAGTAGAATCTCCCGCCCAGCGAAGAAGCTTCAGCCGAAGGGTCGTTGGTGTCATCCGCTGAGAAAAAAAATTCCGGCTGAGCTGCAGCCTTAACATGTTCACAACCGTCTTTCTCTAAGATCGCTAAGACCCCTCGTGCGCCAGCGAACGCGCAGAAGTCTCCCCGGTTACTTAAAATTTCGTCAAAGGCTTCGACTTCTCCGCTGATCCACTGGACGACTCCATCGGGGTCACCGCAGATGAACCCCTGCTCGGAAGAGTATGCTCCCACCTTTGCAAAACTGTTCTTTAGATTCTTAGCGCATTCCAAGGATATTTCATAACATCTCTCTTTGGAGTCATGGAGCTCTTCGACATTCCTTTGTGCCCTTGATTTTTCAATTTCGCTTATCTCGTGCTTCACTATTGCAACTTCAAATTTTTCGCTCGTCTCTGCAAACTTCTTTAAATCTTCAACTTCGACTTTGTGAGCTTTGGCTTGTGCACTAAGTTTGGCTTCGCTAGTTTTCAGCCTGTCCACTAAGGAAAGCAATATCTTATCTTTTTCGAGAGCTTCGTTCCTTAGTGTAATGACTTCTGACCAAAGATTCCCAGGAGCTATTTGACAGCTCTCGTCTTCTGCTTCCTTTTGGGCCTTTAAAGCCATACTTAGAATCAATCCCTAATAATAAAAAATATATGAGAACATAACAATAGCAAGAAAAGCTACAAATATAATTTATTTTCAAGAAAAAATATATGCACCTTCAGACTATTATAAGCAAGGCTATCTGTAAGATCATCCTTCGACATTGCAAATAGGCCGAGTTCAAGCTTCGGGTACCCCATATTTTTCATCATTTCTCGGCAAACAAAGATCTCTTTATTGTCTGGCAGACAATAAAGGAAATCATCCTTGTCATTGGCACTATACACCAAGGATCCTTGGGGGTACTTCAGATCCTTGGCATATTGTTTTGCTTCGACAATCTGCTCCTCTGATAACTGTTTCCTTGAAGCATGTCGCACAATAAATTCCAACTCTTTAGCAGGTGCTTCAGGAGCAGGAGATTTGGATTTTTCAGAAGCCCCCTTCTTTTTCTAGGATTATCGGTGCGCTTTCCAAAGGTCTAGCTTCGGCGGGAACTTCCGAGGGTCCAGTTTCGGAAATAGTTTGCACTATGGCGGCCTCATCAAATTTCTTTGAAGCTTTACCCTCTGTGCTAGGAGCTTCAGCAGAAGCAGGAGTCAATGTCTTCACAGATTCCATAACAGCATCCAGCACGCTGGCCATTCTTCTTTTTCTTGGAGTTGTTGCGGGGATGCTTGATGACTTCGGCAGTTTTGTTGTGCTTGGTGGACTTAATGCTTTTAACTGCTCTGCCGCCTTCTCCAGTTTTGACTCTTCAGCCGGTTTTGTCCTGGCTTCGACTGACACAGAGCGACTTGGCTCTGCAATAGCAGCGGCCCTCTCAATTAGCTTCGGCACGTTAGCCATTTCAATGCGCCTGGGCCGACGTGTCAAAACTTTAACCTTTTTTGACTTCGACGTGCTAGAAGTCACCGAGGTAGTAGCTTTCCTCTTCTTTCCTTGCTTCCGCGAAGGATAGCAGTAGTCTGGATATACAAAGCCGATGGCATCGAATACCCTGTTCAGCCTCTTTTTGCCACGAGCCTCGAAGGCAGTTGTCATGGCATCATCTTCGACCTTCGAGTATGCTCCAAGCAATTCATCACTAGTCGCTTCTATGGCATCTAGCTAGTCATCATTTTGGCTCATCAGACTGGCTCCTGTACCTGAAGGTATACTTCAGATAGACTAAATCACCTTGGCTAGAGCCAGCAGCAGCCTCCTTCGGCATTTCCCACCCATTTGCAAGTGTCCACACTCTATAAGCAATGTGCTCTTGAACCAAGTCTCTTGAGCCAATGTAGGTGCACACTGTGTTGAAAGCTACCTGGCATGCTTGCACATCATTCCCAAGTGTAGTGGCTAGCCTCCTAATCCCGAAGCGAGACCATATAGGGCATTGAATAATCCCTACCACATCCTCCCTCTAACTTAAGTCATTCTTTACGTAAAACCATTCCTGCATCCAGGAGCCCGACCACCTCTTCCGAAACATAAGTACTGGGTAGCTCGCCTCAGATCGAGGCACAAAGCTGTAACAACCAAAGTTGTTGTGATACTGCTCCTTTCTTGTAGCCTTCGTCTCATAAGATAACTCATGAATGTTGCAAAATCATCTTGCATCTGGTTCCAGTCCTTGGCTCCTCATGGCCCATATAAAGATCCCCATTTTAATGATAGCTTCGGGAGTAAGTCAGTGAAGGTAAATTTCAAAGGTTTTCAGAACTTCGACCAACATTTTGTCCAGAGAAAACCGAAGCCCGGCTTTCATGAAGCTTCTAAAAACCACCACTTCATCAGCTTCGGGAAGAGGAACATTATTCTCCCCTCCGGCCCTCACGATTGAGATATCACGAACGTACCTCCCCCTCATTGCATCAATCTGACCTTGTTTAATAGTTGATTTTCTAAAGACAACATGACTCGGTCTCCATGGCCGATCTTCGACATCTTCATTTCCGCTTTCCAAATCAAAGCTTTCACTATCGCTAGAATTTTCAGATATCCTAGCTAACATCTCATTGGCAATCTTTTCCACGTTGGTTTTTCCATGGCTTTGTAAAATCCGGCCAGCGTTGGGTCAATGATCTTCTTCTCCTCCACCATTTGGACAATGCTTGCTAGAATGCCGAAGCTCAAAATTCAATCAAACTCTACGAAGTAAGGAAGGTTAAAATGGCAAACACAATGCGAGCAACTCAAATAGCACGAAAAATACTCACAACACAACCTTCTTTTTATATACTCAGAACCCCACAGTTTGGTGGGGCTCGCAGGTCAGTGTAATTCGCTATTCTAGCTAAGGGAATGTGTTTTTTCGGACCTTCGGCTAAAGGCCTTCGTTCATGACGTAATCTAAATTTGTTACATAAAAACAAATCAATATTGCGAGGGGCTACTGTTGGGGGCCTTCTTCCTTCGAAGGTCCTCAAATACGTAACTAACCATATGTTTTCAGTATGACATGTATTGTTACAAGGGGTTTCGGCTTTGGGATGAAGGTTTCTTTTGTATAGCGAGGTAAAGATGAAGCCCGAAGGTAATAAGAATGAACGACGAAGTTGTAACCAAGGAGCTTTGACTTTGATGTAATGATGAAAGCCAAACACGATGATGACCAAAAGGGGACAAAGACTACTTAGTCCCTAATATTCTGTGTTATAATAATAGATGAGTGCAGGGACATAAATGTAATTTTACCCGGGCTGCATCATGTGCCTATAAATAGATGAGCAGTAACACCATACTGTTCACGCTGAATTGTAATCACTCTCTCGTGCCTTCACCTTCGAGCAAGCCGAAGGTATCAATGTAATATGAATTCTATTGATATTCATATATGTTTTATGGAATGCAAATATGAATAAACTAACGAGATGCAATTACTACTTTTGTCCCTTTGCATTCCTGTTTATATATTAAATGATGAAGGTATGTCCTTCATGACCTTCGTTTGATGATCTTTATATCCAAGGGGAGATAATGCTTCAGAAGATGAAGGTCACTAATAATAACAATTGTGTTGCCTTGTTCTTGATTCACAACATTTGAGAACAAGTTACCAACAGAAACCGATCAAATTGTTGTATTCTTCAGTCACCTTTCTTCAAAAAACCAAAATTTATTTTGTTTTTTGTTTTTTTTGTTTAGTTTAAACCGAAAAACTGAGTTGTTAGTCCATCAGCCTATAAAATCCCATTTCAACCTAAGTCTTCAGAAATGTGGGCTTCTGTCTTGGAGCCTTCATAGGCTCTCAACCCATCATGCCATCACACCGCCAGGGACCAGGGGCAAGCACCCTTGCTCAATCTCATCGGGACCTGTTGGGGGCCTTCATCTTCCGAAGGTCCTCAAAAACACAACTAACATGTTTTCCAATTATAATACATTCACTGGAACATTCGGCCTCGAAATGAAGCTGTACACGATATGAAAAACATGGTCTGGGAGAAGGATGAGTCAGTTTTGAAGCTACGCGTGGAGAAGCTTCGGCTTAGCGGTGGAAAATAAAACGGACTTAAAGAGGAAAAGGCTATCTAGTCCTCGATAGATTGTTCTTAAGTCAATAGTAAATATCAAGGGCATGGATGTAATTTTACATAGGCTGCATCCTGTGCCTACAAATAGATGAACAGTAGCACCATATTGTTCACGCTGACTTGTATTCACTTGCACGTCACACTTGGATTTTCACCTTCTGTCAAGCCGAAGGTATAAATGTAATTCAATATCGTTGATATTTATTCATGATCATATGATGAAATATATAACCTGTTCAATAACTTCATATGATTATTCATGTTTTATTTATATTTCATCATATAATCTTGATTCTTCATTACGTATTGAGATGATGAAGGTATGTCCTTCACAACCTTCGTCTGAAGATCATTATATCCTAAGGGAGATAACGTTTCAAAGGACGAAGGTCTTTAACCATTAACATTTGTGTTGCCTTGTTTTTAATTCATAGCATTTGAGAACAAGTCACCAACATTGGCGCCCACCTCCAGTGAACTCATTCGACCACCTTCGGCAAGCTGTGACCTTCGTCATGCCACCAAAGAAGGCTTCAGCGCTGGGGGCTACATTGCAGCCACTGGATGCCAATCAGGAAACACTGCGTGAAGCTAGAAGCCAAAAAGGAAGGCTACAAGTCCAAGGCCTCGGGAGGAGGAGCTGGACCAAGAAATAAGGGACCTCGAAGCCATCCATCAGCAGGTCCAAAGGAAGGAGAAGATGCTTCGTCTTTCCGATCTACAGAAGAAGATCAATGAGGCTACTGAGGAAATGCGTCATCTCACTCAAGATGACCAGGACCGAAGACCTCAACGCAGAGAGCTTCGTCGGGACAATTCCTACGATGACGATGAATGGTATGATGATTTCCATCATGGGAATTTTTCTTTTGATGATACTGAACTAACCAGCCCTCCCCTCAAAACAAATGGCAACCCTCTGCGATCAAGCCGCGTGCCGCCACCGGTTCCCTCCGGAACCGCCACCACCGAGTTTTGAGACCCAAACTCAGCAAAACCCGCCATCCGTAGCGCTGGGTGGTTTTGAGGCCCAAACCACCAAACCTGTTGTGAGCACCGCACCTCATGCACGTCCTCCACAATCAGACGCGTGTCCCGCTAGTCCTCGACCACGACGGCAACACGGTCCACTCCACCACGTCCTCGCACAAGTGTGTGTCCCAGGTGTCAGCCACCGCGGTTGGTCACCTGGCTGCTCTGGTCCATCAGTCAAGACCCAACACTCGCCCTTCACCGCTCCTGGTCCATCAGCACGAGCCCGCATGACCTTCACCTCAGCCATCGACCACCGTTCCTGTGCTCCACACCTGCACACCATAAGTCGACCGAAATGGTTGCACAAGCATAATCTCACACTCTGGTCAGTCCATTGACTACCCTAGAGTGCTACCCGTTGACAATCATTCATCATCAAACGGAACCACAAGGGACAAGTCAACCTTGTGTTCACAATCTCCCCCTTGATGAGTGCATTGTCAACACCACCATTTGAGCACATGTAAACAGAAAGAGGAAGAATAAAAGAATCTCACTCAAATGACCATAAGCCAGATAAAAGCCAGACAAGTCATTTAGAGTAAGCAAAACTTGGTCCCCAAAGAAATGGGCAATGGCTCAACACGACCAAGCAAGAAAAGGCTAGCCCTCAATAAGAGGCAAAAGCAGGGTTCAACACCATTAGCCAGAAGCCAAAATCTCAACGAAGCACAAAAGGCTTTATCAGAGCATAAAAAAACCAATTCAGATCATAAGATCAGCACAAAAGCTAAAATCAAAGCTAGTTCCTCCAGAAGGAGGCAAATGGCTCAACACAACTAGCAATAGCTCCAAATAACACATCTTGCCCCCTTGAATGAGGGGAAGCCCGAAAGACAAAATTCTCCCCCTAGATAGAGGAAACAAGAAATCTCAAAATCTCCCCCCCTTGTTGACAAGTGAACTTTTCAAGCACAAACATGGGTAAAAAGAAAAAACTCCCCCTTAACAAGAGAACCTCCCCTGAGAAAAAAATGCAACAGAGAGTATGAAATAGAGAAAATGCATGAGCTTCAGGAGTATACCAGTCAAAGTGTAAAAAATGCTCTAAGTGGTGTTGTGCTAAGTGTGCAGCAATAAATGCACGTGCTAGCAGATGCTCAAACTGGGCATATGCACAAGATATGTGAAGTGTAAGTATTTTGATTCAGTTTTAAGCATTTCAAAGAGTTGTTCACCACAAAGACAACACTAAGCATATAGTAAGCAGGAAATCAACTAAGTGCCTGTCACAAGTGAACAAGGCGAACTACCCCAAACAGTGATCACTCATCATGCTAGAAACATATCTGAAATAGATATCATTTGATTTTTTTTAAATTTTATCGGATTTTGCAGCGGATTCCAAATTTCATTGAAAAGCATGCGAGTGTGAGAGGTTGTAAGCATTGTCTTTGTCTGACTTTTCAACCGGGTGTAGCCTATGCAGACAAGCAATCAGAAGCTAAAAACATCGGTTTCGATCGTCCACTACACTGCTCAAGTTCATCCAAAAGTGCAAATGGAAGTAGTCTCGATACAGTGATGTGGTGACAAATACAAACACATCTCGATCTTTCTGATTATCACTTATCTTAATTTTGAATTTTTAGCACGATATGAATAAATCAAGACAAGTGAATGACTCAAGGCATGAGACATAGCCACCTAGCATACTAGTAATAGCAAAAAGGATTTCAACTCGTCCTACACATGCTAGGTGCCAATCTTAATGGTGAACAATTTTAGATTGAGCAAGTAATAGTCAAGTTCACAATTATGAAAACAACTTAGCTCAATAATATTGTATCAATATGAGTAAAAAGAGCCTAAGCATGCCATAGCATTATCATGCACACAAAGAACATACTACTAGGAGCAGAATCACATTCTAGCAGTTATACAAGTGAAACTCAATATGACATGCAGATATAATACAAAAGAAAGTGAAAGCAGAAAATAAGAAGAAAATACCAAAAGGGAGCCCTCTAATCAAAAAGGGAAACAAACACCCAATTCCCCTTGCAAATGAACAAAAAATTTTGATTAAGGGATTTGGTCAAAATGTCAGCAAGCTGGCGAGTGGTATCAATATAGCGTAATTCGATGTCACCTTTCTCATAATGATCACAAAGAAAGTGAAAGCAAACATCAATGTGCTTGGTCCTCGAATGAAGCACAGGATTCTTGGCAACACTTATGGCACTCGTGCTATCACAAAGCAGAGGCACATGATGAAAACCCAAGCCAAAATCCCGTCAGGTAGCCATCATCCAAAGTAACCGCGAACAACAGCTAGCGGCAACAACATACTCGACCTCTGTGGTAGATAGGGCAACACTAGACTGTTTTCGAGAAGACCATGAAACCAAAGAAGTACCCAAAAACTGACAAGTCCCAGAAGTAGACTTGCGCTCCAAAAGGCAACTCGCAAAACCAGCATCAAAATAACCGCACAAGGATTGTAATACCCACTTTGTAATTGGTTAGAAATAATATCAATAGAGAAACAATTTCTCTTTATGTGAGTTTGACCTTTATGCATCATCACATGTGAACACCATACTTAAAAACAAATAATTAATAAGATATATGCCACTAAATTATGCATCGTGCTGGTTTTCATTTTTGTGTGCATATTGTGACAGTATAAAAATCATATGAAAAGAAATATATCAATACCCAAAGGGGAATTTAAGATTTAAAAGGGAATTCTAGAAAATTGAGAAAAGAGAAAACAACACTAAAAAAATGATGCAAAATAAAAAATATAAATAAGAATGTATTTGTTTACTCCAAAATTTGAACTTGGTACACTTTGATCATTGATGAATCTCAGGACCAAATTCAAATTTGAATTCAAAAAAACAAAAATGGAAAAGAAACCAGAAAATAATAAAAGAGAAAGAAAAGTGATGCGCATGGGCCAAAACCCTGAGATACGGCCCACCTCATTCCTGCCTACGCAGCCCACCTTCCCCACCGCGTGTCCGCGCCGACAGGCGGGACCCGCGTGTGAGACGCGCCCATCTCCCCGCTCTTCACAATTGATGACATACGGGCCCACTCGCCAGCCTCAGCGCGCTCCTGTTTCTCTTCTCAGGCATGCACCTACGCAACGACTCCTCCGAGGACCGCGCTGGCACCACGACCACCTCCTTAGCTGCGGCCGAACTACCCATCTGCCCTTATAACCGGGTCGTCCCCGCCACGGCCGCCCCAAAACCCTACTGCAAAGCAGTTGCAGAGAGAAGATAGGGGGAAAGACATAGATCCGCCACCGCCATAACTCGTCAGCGACGACGAGGGGACGATCTTGGGATAGCCGGGAGGTTGAGCTTGGGCGGGTGAACCGATTCGCGGGATTTCGGAGCATGGGGTCGACCTGGGCCTATCGAATCGCCCGCCGATGATAGAAGACCACCGCGGCTCCGCCATTACCAAGAGTTGTCGTTCTTGTCGCGCCCATCTCTGGTGAGTCACTACCCATAAGGTTCGCGGTGTTATTTCTGTTGTGTAGCGCTACTCGGGGTAGGGAATAGCACTCTGTAGCGCCTAATGTCTGTGCACCGGTGAGCTGCGCCACCGCGGGTGTACCTCGCCGCCGCGTCGAGTGCGAGATTGGGGGTAGGAACTATAGCCGTTGATCTCGTGGGAACGGTCTAGATTAGATGCAAACGTACCCCTTCGCCTCGCCACTTCGTGACCGTCCGATCGGAATCGTACGGTTTGGGATGAATTCAACTTAGGAGTGCCGGGCTAATCTGGGTTGTTGATGGTTCATCCTGCGGTCCTCACTGCGTACCGGTTCGATGTAATGCAGATCTAATCTGCGCCCTTCAAATCTAATCAGACGGCTCACATCCAACCATACCCCTTCGGGCGCCATTCTTTCTAAAGAGACCCTGGGGATTTCTGGAATCAACCCGTCGTCCAGGGACCTTGTTCCCTGAGTCTTAGGTTTAATTGCGCCATAGCCCCTGCAGTTTGCAGTATTTGATGCGAAATCCAGAGACCCAGGAAATTCAATAATTAAATATAGAAATTGATTTTAAGGCTTAAATAATGGCTAGAACTTATAAAATTCATAGAAATTTCATTTGAACTCCAAATTACTCCATTCCAGTTCCTAAATTTTTGTAATTTTATTATCTATCACTTAGAGCCTCTGTTTTATCATGACAACAGTAAGAAAATTAATCTCACACTTAATCCTATTTTAAACACATAAAACCTTTGGAAATTCATAACTTAAATTCTATAACTCCAAAAATTATGATTCCTGTTCCTAGAATTTTATTTTAATGTGTAGAATATTACTGTGTATTTTGTATATATGTTTGGTGTAATGTTAATTTCTCTATATGCACTGTGCTTGTTTATATTGTGGCGAGTAGAAGAGCTCGTGACCGAGGATCCTGGTGAGCAGCAGGTTGAAGTAGCTGAGCAGGAGCTCATTGAAGGCAAGTTGTGCCCTTGACCACTTGTTACCCAATAATGTTCTTTAATATCATTTATCCATGCATAGGTTAATTTTGATGGGACCCAATAGGTCACCCTAGATTGTTTATCTCATTACCTTGTTTACCCCTGAATCACTTGGGTAGTTTGCTATTGCTTCATATGGTTTTGGGATAATCATTTATTATATCTATGTTCCAATTATTCTTGTTATTCTATTTATGTTCATGTCAAGTTCATTAATGTTAATTGGAACATAGAGCTTAACTTGAGAAACACGTGCCACCACAAGGGTTTAATGGGACGCCCTTGGCTGACTAATTAGGAAAGCTAGTGGAAGACTACCTTACCCGAAAGGGGCAAGGGCAGTAGGGGAGTGGTCAGTGTAGGGAGGTCCTTGGTTGATTTTGCTACGATGGCGGTCAGGCAAGAACCCTGCATTGGAGCTTCCTATAAACTATAGCGGGTTTTCGGAAGCTAGTGGAACTTTGTAAAGGCCTCAAAGTGTTGCCCTACCGCGCTTCCTAGGTAGAGGTGTATGGGAGTCGCGACCCCTTGGCAGATGGGTAACATGACTTGTGGGTAAAGGGTACAACCTCTACAGAGTGTAAAACTGGTATACTAGCCGAGCTCACGGCCATGAGCAGCTCAGGACTCTCTGATGATTAATTATGGAACTTAAATTCAATTTTGTCATTTGCATATGCATGGGTTTATTATTAATTTTGTTCTATTACTTTACTTAAGGTTTGGTAATTATTTACACTTAGTAACTGCTAATAAAATTTTGACCAACTACTTAAAAGCAATGCTCAGCTTTAACCCCTGTCATTGATTAGCCTTACACATCACACGAACTCCCACCTTTGTGAGTTCATGTCCACTGGTTCCCCACAACTTGTTGAGCGATGATCATGTGTGAGCTCACCCTTGCTGTCTCACACCCCCCACAGGAGAAGAACAGGTGGTTCAAGAGGAGCCACAAGGCGAGGAGTTTGATCTGATCTAGGTGGCGTTTCTCAGTTGACATTTGCGCCAATGACGATCCTTAGTTCGTTTTATATTTATCTTTTATTTTGTAATAAGACTTCCGCTATGTAATAAATACTCTGATTATTGTGACATTTATCTCTATACACTCTATTATTATATATGTTGTCTTCTTGGCGCATGTATGAGATGCACCTGGCTTTGTTCCTTAAAGTCGGGTGTGACAAGGATAGAACAGACGATGAGGAGTACCACAAACCAAACTCAGGAGTGAAACATAGTTACCTCATAATCCGTTTCACAGCCTTTCTGTGAGATGTCGTGGGGAAGCCTGGAAACGAGCGCACAAACACACTGCGAAGTGTATGTCCGGCCTCGTCGCAGTCAAATACAGGAGAGAGCCAATCGTGCTCCTGTACTCCTTCTGGTCCATGGGTTCGCCATCCTCATCAGTGTCAAGTGTCATCGAGGTGGACATAAGCGTCGAAAGAGGCTTGCCCTCACCCATGTCGAACTTCTTCAGGACGTCCTTTGTATACTTGCCTTGATGCACAAAGGTCCTGACTTGAGTGTGCTTGATTTGCAACCCAAGAAAAAATTCAGCGCACCCATCATGCTCATCTCAAATTCCCTGCTCATAAGATCTGAAAATCTAGACACACGAGCATTAGAAGAACCACCAAAGATGATATCATCCACGTAAATCTGGACTAAAAGGGTGTCATTATTATGCTTGAGGAGAAAAAGAGTTTTGTGCACAGAGCCCATTTTAAAACCCTTAGAAAGCATAAAAGATTTCAAACGCTCATACCATGCTCTAGGGGCTTATTTCAAACCATACAAAGCTTTTTGGAGTTTAAAACATGGTTTGGAAACTTGGAACTCTCAAAACCAGGGGGATGCCTAACATATACCTCTTCCTCTATATACACATTCAAAAAGGCACTTTTGGCATCCATTTGAAAAAGCTTAAAACCCTTTGAAGCAACAAAGGCTAAAAGGATCCTAATGGCCTCTAAACGGGCAACATGGGCAAAGGTCTCCTCATAATCAATTCCCTCTTTTTGGCAACACCCTTGGGCAACCAACCTCGCCTTGTTTCTCACTACCAAACCATCCTCACTCTGTTTGTTTTTGAAAACCCATTTTGTACCGATAGAATGGCAGTTAGAAGGAGGTGGCACCAAAACCCAAACCTGATTTCCTTCAAATTTTTAAGCCCCTCATGCATAGCATTAACCCAGTTAGGATCAGATAAAGCATGTCCAACATCTCGGGGCTCAAAAGTAGCAACAAAAGTTGAGTGAGCAAAATGAGAAATGTGCTGTGACCTAGAGCGAGTGACTCGCTCGTGAAGCTCCTCGATCATCTGCTGAGGTGGGTGACGACGCTGAATATGTTGTGGAGCCTCCCTTGAGGAAGTGGCCTCCCCCTCAACAGCAGCTTCAACTCCTCCAGTATCAGTATGAGCTGGCTCGAGCAGACCCCAAGTGGTGGAAGGAGTGGGGTCAGGTCAGCCGTAGTAGTGGAAGCGGGCTTGACTGAGGCGGCCGATGGAGTTGGCTCGAGAGCAACCCAATCGGCGGCGTCGTGCTCCTTCTCCACAAAGATGGTCTGTCCCATCTGATCTGGACCTGCATGCCCAAAGACAAGGGATGGACAAGGTGCAGTCTCATCGAATGTAACCTCACAAGTTTCCATAATACGGTTAGTCTCTAGGTTAAGAACACGATAAGCATGATAATGTAATGCATAACCCAGAAAAACCCATTAGAAGTCCAGGACTCAAACTTGTCCAGATTACCCTGTTTTAGCACAAAGCATCTGCAACCAAATACCCTGAAATGGCTGACCTTGGGTGGCTGTCCAAATCGCATCTCATAAGAAGTTTTGTTCAGAAAAGCTTGAAGAAAGATGCAATTGGACACATGGCAAGCAGTGTTGATCGCTTTGGCCCAAAAATGCCTAGGAGTCCTATGCTCATCAAGCATCATCCTGTCCATCTCAACAAGGGTCCGATTTTTGCGTTCAACAATACCATTCTGCTGGGGCACATACGGAGAGGAAAACTGATGCTCGAGTCCCAAAGATGCACAAAAGGTTGCAAATTGAGTATTTTTGAATTATGTGCCATTGTCCTTCGTATAGCTCTCATGGCATTTTTAGGAAACTCATTTTGCAACCGAAGAATCAAATCTTGAGCATGAGTAAAAGCCTCATCCTTCGTCGTCATAAAGAACACCCAAGAGTAGCGAGAGAAGTCATCGACAACCACAAGCACATACCACTGCCCTCCAAAAGAGCAAACCCTGACTGGACCAAAAGTGTCTATATGAAGCAATTGGCCAGGATGCGAGGTCATCACCTTGGTGATCGGGGAATGGGAAGCGACAATCATTTTGCCATGACGACAAGGGTGACAGACAAAATATTTCTCAAATTTTAGTTTGGACAATCCTTGGATGAGGTCAAGTGAGCTCAAACGACACAAAAGATCAAAGTTCAAGTGACCTAGCCTCCTATGCCACTTCCAAAGAGAAGAGGAAGATCATGCCAGCAAACATCGGGAAGGGCTAGTAGAATGTGAAAAATTAGCACTGAAAACTCGACCAAAAGGGGAAATCTAGCAAATAAGATCCCAACGGGCATCCAAAACTCGAGACAAGCCCTTTTTAAAGTGCACTTCATAGTCATCTTCAAGGAGTTGCGAAACTGAAAGCAGATTGAAATGCAGATTCAAAACCAAAGCAATATCCTTGAGAATAAAGCTCTCGTTCACCCGAATGGTGCCACGAGAAACAACCTTACCTCTTGACTTATCCCTGAATGTGATGTATTCCTTACCAATCACGGGGTCGAGGCTGGAGAACCATTTTGAGCTTCTGGTCATGTGGCGCAAACAGCCAGAATCCATGAGCCACGTGTTCTCAAGGTCTCCATCCTACATCAATAGTAAGACACGGGGTGAGCAAATGGCACATCACTAGGGTAAGTAAACTGTGAAGAATACCGGTGCTGTGGCATTTGCCCTTGAAAAGTGTTAGGGAAAACACCAAACATCCCCGGTTCCGAAGGGAAGCGATCACCACAAGAAGGAAATTGTGGTCCGTTGGGGAAGTATGAACCAAAGCCTCTGTCACATGGTCCTTGGCCATATGGCACACGACCAGCATCCCATCGGGCATGACTACCATGTGGTCTCACTGCCTGAGGCCTAGCGGCAAGAGGCAAAACACCTCTAGGCCTCACAGGACGTCTCTGAACAGACTGAGCATGAACACCATGAGAGGGGCAATTCATGTCCTTCCTGCTCGACTTAGAAACTCGCCGCTCATTTCTCTTCCTCCTAAAGCAAAAAGAAGCTAGATGCCCATCCCTCTCACAATACTCACAATGGTACCTCACCTCTCTCTTGGGTGGATTTTGTTTATGGGAGGAGGCTTTCATTTTGGATGACTGAAGGGCTCTAGGAAGGGGATCGCTAGAGATGCCGGGAAAGGTGTGAAGTGTGTTCCTGAGATGGTTAGCTTTTGGAAGCCATGCTTATTTCTGAGGAGGAGCTCTCACAGGTTCATCAATCACACCATCTTTCATAGGGGTGATAGACTTAGCAGGGGTGATTTTGATAAGCTTGGGAGTGGGTGAAGGTTTCTTTGAAGGTGTCAAACCACTGCACTCACCAAGCTTCCGAAAGCGAGTGACACTTCCATCCTTAGCAGCAAAGCCTAACCCCGGTCCGCCAGTTCCCCTCTTGAACTGACTGGCCATCATGCCCAACTGGGGATCACTGCACGACATCCAACTCAAGACAGATCGAAGGTATGTGTTTTCTTCCTTGATTCTTGTCTTGTCGTGTCTGTAGGACTCAAGGGCAAACAACAAACCCTCACAAAGTGCATACTGTGGAGGTGCTGGGGCAATCACTGAGCTAGCCTTCTCAAGCAAAGCTATCCTAGCATCTCTCTCTGCTAGCTCAGACTGCAAGCCAGGACAAACGGTACACGCACCCCAATAGGATAGACCTAGATCTAAACTCGTCGCACTCATCTAGCAAGTTGGAGTTCTTGGTCTGTAAAGTGGTGATGTTCGACATGTGTAGAGCGCACTCATCACATTCAGTCTCGTCGGACACCACAACTGAAGCTCTAGCAGACTCAAGTTCCCTAAGCGTGCTCTCGTACTTGGATCTAAACTCTCTCCTCTCACGAGCAGCCTACCTAAGCAACTTATCCTGACTAGCCAAAGCATCGTTCAACTCTTCTATCTCAGTGGCGAGATCATCGACGAAAGGTAGTACATCAGAAGTAGTGTCGTCACCGATGTCTTTGTCGCCGCCGATGCCAACCGTGTCCTCACCAAGTGCCATGGTGCAGAAGCCTCCTGCGGTGTCGGCGATCAAGCATAGCCTGTTCAGCTTGTCCTCGACCCTCCTCTCAGTCTCCTCGTCACTCGATGAAGATACAACATCATTGGAGTCGTGGTCGAGGTCGCTGAGGGAGGCGAGGAAGGCACGCTCCTTGATCTTTGCCTTCTGAAGGTACTTCTTCTTGAGCGCCTCCTTGTTGAATCCTCCCTTGGACTTGTACTTGCCCTTGCACCGACCAGAGTGATGGTCGCGCGGGCCAGACTCCGATTTTCCCTTCTTGGGGCAGCTGACAACGAAGTGGTCGGGATCGCCACAGTTGTAGCATCTGTCCTTGAACCAGCCACACCGCTGGCTCATACGGTTATTGTGGAACCGCGTGAACTGGCTGACCACAAGTGCTAGCTCCTCATCCTCAAGGCTCTCCACCTGCTCCTCTGAAATAGACAACAAGGAAGATAGAGCAAACATAGCAGGTGAGGAGTTAGAAGCAGAACCACCTCCAGAGACCAGGGCCATGGTGGGTGCACCAGGGTTCTCAATCTTGGCCCGAGTCTGGTGGTCAATCTCTGTGGACTTGAGCTTGCTGAAGAGCTCATCCACGGTGAGAGTCTCGTAGTTGGGCGACTCGATGATCGCCGAGACCTTCACCTCCCAAACCCTCCGATCTAGAGCATGTAGTAATTTCAGCGCTCTCTCATGATCACTATATGGTTGCTGTGCCTTGTTGGCACGCATCTTGTTCACAATTGACTGGAACCTGGAGAACATAGAATCAATGGTCTCTCCAGCCAACTGTGTGAAGTTCTCGTACTCTCGCCTGTACGTCTCAAACAGTCTTGTCTTCACATGATCGTTGCCCTCATGGAATCTCTCGAGAGTAGACCAGATCTAATGAGCCGTAGTTAGATGTCCAACTCGCTCAAACTCACCAAGCGAGAGACACGAGAACAAAGTGTTTCGAGATTTGTTGTTCGAATCATGGAACTCCATTTGAATTGGAGTGATCCGGTCACTTGTAGGATCGAAATTCGCATCGAGGCAAATTTCCCAAACCAGTAACTGATGCTCTGAAGATGCGTAGACATGCGAATCTTCTAGTACGGGTAATTGGTCCCAACGAAGAACGGAGGTTTGTCAACACCTCGTTCCATGTCGCCTACGTGGATTTCGAACTGATTAGGGAAGGGAAATCCTTAATCGACACCGATACCAATTGTAGGACCTGTAAGGCGACCAGAGGGAGTGGTGAATTGGAGCCAATCAGATTTTGCTTCCAAACACTGAAAATGAACACTTCATTTCAATTGAGATAAAGCAAGTGCTCAAACCATGAACACATCAGCGAACGAGTGATCTCATGATTACAAAACGATCCTAATACCCATATGAGACCAGCAAAACAAACGGATCACAAATCGGACACCAAAAAGTCCAAAACGGTACAATACAGTATCATCAACAAGTGTTGTTTTCAGTAGTACAAAATTATGTTCTTGAATTCAAAACTGAACCAAACGAACTCCGATTGAGATGAAATTTTACACACATCTGAGTAAATATGTTTCCAAGATCTCCCCAAATTTTGAGCTCAATTGGACTTGTGAACCACCCGCAGATTTAAAAATACAACCATAAATTGGGGTTTTGTTGTGGTTTTCTAGAATGAGTTCAAACTGAAGTTTTCTCAAATCTCAACCAAAATCTACAACAACTAGGTGTATGCAGTGGTCCGAAGAGTGCAACTCACCATCAATCAATCCCCAAACCAAATCCTCTCAAAGGAATCAAAGGTTTTTCACCAAGAACACAAGATCGGGAAAAAGGAGAAACCAAGACTATAAAACTTCAGAAATTCTAGCAAGGGTACAAACTGAGATTTAAAGCCAAAGAGTCCTTTGGGTCGGACCAGTGACCCTTCCTCTGATTAAACTTGAAAAATCAAGAACACAGTCGAAGTACAAAATCGTTGCGGAACCCTCGGCTGAACTGGTATCTACCTAGAGAGAAAATTATGAGTTCTAGAATGAGTGCTCAAAACAAATGGCAGCCAAGAGATACTGAACTAACCAGCCACCCCCTCTATTTATAGAGGGTTATTCTCACTTCCTAAACTAGCACTATTGATATAGAGCCTATCCACTCCACCGGGGGCAAAATGGACCAACTCCTAGGTTTTCGATTCGACGACCACATCATTCACACGGAGTTGCTTCGCCTTGACGCACCCTCTGCGATCACGCCGCGTGCCGCCACCAGATCCCTCCGGAACCGCCACCGCCGAGTTTTGAGACCCAAACTCAGCAAAACCCGCCATCCGTAGCGCTGGGTGGTTTTGAGGCCCAAACCACCAAACCTTCAGTGAGCACCGCACCTCATGCATGTCCTCCACGATCAAACGCGTGTCCGGCCAGTCGTCGACCACGCCGGCAACACGGTCCACTCCACCACGTCCTCGCACAAGTGCGTGTCCCATGTGTCATCCACCGCGGTTGGTCACCTGGCTGCTCTGGTCCGTCAGTCAAGACCCAACACTCGCCCTTCACCGCTCCCGGTCCATCAGCACGAGCCCGCATGACCTTCACCTCAGTCATCGATCACCGCTCCTATGCTCCACACCTACAGACTGTTGAATAATTAGACAATTTCCAGATGAAATTCCGAATATAAATCATGATAAAATCAGAAGAACTGAAGAAAAAAAGTCAAATCAGATGATGCGTACTAATCAGACATACTGATAGATGGCGCGGGCCGGAATCAGTAGGGTTGACGACGTCGAAGGAGCGAAATCAGCAGGGTCGACGAGGTCAGAAGATCACGAGCAGTCGCGTGAGGACGCTTCCCAAAAACCTTATTCGCCCTCTCCCGGTGCAGATCTCGAAGGCGAAGGGTTTCGGAGACCTGCTCTCCTGATCGCAGATGCACGTCTGCGGTCGGGATGAAGAGAACTGAAGGCGGCTCAGCTGTGAAGAGAGGCGAAAGCGAAAACTGGGATGATTTGGATGCTGGCTGCCAGACGCCTTTTATAGGACCGAGTCTGCGAACAGATAGCTATCTTCGATTCTATCCGCCCGCGAAAATCTCGCGTTCAGTTTAGATTTTATAGCGATCGGTTAGGATTCTAAACTTAACAGCCAAGCAACCAAAAATTCAATTTGTTAGAAGTTCAGTCCAGCAAGGCGAGGGGCCGGATTTCGGCGGACCATTCACGCGCATGTCGTGCGCCCGCGCCCTTCACCAGGCCAGCGCGCGCGCGTGCGTGTGGCTCTCCACACTCTCTCCTCTCATCCATGACCTACTGAGTGAGTGTGGCTTCTATATTTAAGCTAGCTCCACTCCACTAGGACTAGTGATATGGTGCTATTGGTTCCACCATTCCCTAGCCACATATATGGTTGCACAAGCATAATCTCATACTCTGGTCAGTCCACTGACTACCATAGAGTGGTACCCGTTGGTAATCACTTATCATCAATCCGAACCACAAGGAACAAGTCAACCTTGTCTTCGCAGTAGATGATAACGAAGCTGAAAGAGCGATGAATAGTGACGCCATGAAAGACCAACAACAAGTGACCGGTCAGGTGCAGTTTTTTTCAGCAGCAGTAGATGATTCAAATGACTTAGATGCAGATGGGCAGCTTGCAACACACCTGTCCACAAGCAGCATGCTTTATTTGGCACCGCTTCTCTTGATTTGGAGGCATACAGACACCATGCATCAAAATCTGCTACTGTCGATGGTGCTACAGTACAGTTTGCGCCAATCGTAGCTTCCGCTGTACAGGAGGAAATGCTCAATCCCCAGACTTTTGGCAAGAGCTGTGATGAAGGCCTGGTTTTTTCTCAAAAACCCCAAGGTATTTGTTACAACAATTCTGCAAGCGATTTAATATAACAGCTAATTTAAAAAAATGTGGACTTGGTTAATGCCCTTTGTCAGTTGATACAGCAGGATAATCAGGTTTGCAGGGAGATAGTGGATAAAGAGCTTCCAAAAGAAAGACCCTCTGTTGATAACCAAAGACTTCTAACTAGGAGAGTAGATGGAGATGATTTTGTTTTGAACAAGACACAACGTTTGGCGTTGAAACGCAACTTGGGAAACTGTGAGGTTCCTTTCACTCCTTTTAAAATCTAAGCAAATTTTCTTTAATATGCAAAATATTGCAATTCGGTTAGGCAAAGATGCAAATGAATTGCTTAAGTATGTAGCCACTATTAAAAATATAGAAGTCGATAGGCTTAACGTTTCTGCTAAATCGCCAATAACTAAAAAAAAAATTCCATGTGAGGATGACAATGATAACATAGAAGCCACTCTCTCCCACATTACTCAAATATGGGAAGGAAATTTTGTTTAGGACAGGCTACATTCTTATTACAATTTAAATGTGGTCCCTAGACGGAAAAGATCTAACAGAACTAAGTCAAAGGTTCCGCACTTACCCAAAAAGCCGATTACACCCTCATAAGTTAATTTACAATGAAGGGTATTTTTTAGAATAGCAGAGGTACACGAGACTTAGCTAAAACAACTACATTTCAACTATTGTTAAAGAACAACGACTAGATTTCATTGCCATTATGGAAACTGGCAGGAGTAGTTTTGACGACTCGACTTTGAGACTTCTTTGTGGAGGTGTAGACTTTCTTTGGCTACTATGCCTCCAAGAGGGAGATCAGGAGGTATGATTATAGGAGTTAACACGAGTATATTTGATATTGGATCCATAGAGGGGATTTTTACTCAAAATTTGTTCTAAGAAACAAAGCAGATGATTTCAAGTGGGCCTTGTACGCAGTTTACGAGCCAGCACAAGAAGATCTAAAACATGACTTTTTATTGAAGATGGCAAATGTTTTGTTGGGGACTTGTTCTCAAATACTTTGCCTTAAGAACAAGGTAACATAAAATGTTAAATGTTAACGTCCTTCGTCCATGAAACATTATTCCCTTGAGGATAATGAGCCTTAGACGAAGGTTAACGAGAATATGATTACGAAGCTTAAATCTTCGTAATAAAATTTCAATAAATATTGTAAGACAACGTAGAATAAAGAGTATAAAAAAGGGTGAATAATTCATAAATGAATTATATTATACTATATTTATTTGATATGATGAATCATTGAATACAATAATACCTCTGCCTTGGTAAAGGTTAGATTCCGAAAGATGCGATTGCAATTACCAGAATGCCTGAACAGTAAAGGAATACTGTTCACTATTTATAGGCACAGGGCGCAGCCTGTGAGGAATTACAAGTATGCCCCTTATAAAAGTTTACAACATTGACTCAGACCTTTATGGACTAAAAGGTCATTCTATCTTTAGGTCGGTTTGTAATACCGAAGCTTTATGAAGAGGAACCTTCGGCCATCTTATACAAACAGCTTCAGCCGAAAGCCGCTTCTTCCTAGAAGACCTTCGGCGACGAAGCATAGGCCCAACAGTAGCCCCTTTCGTGGTGCTAGATCGTTTTTCGTAACGAGCTTGATCCGTGAAAAAAGTCTCTTAAGCTTCGGAGCGCCGAAGGTCTAAAAAACACCTTCCCTGAGCTCGTTGTCGAGAAACGATTCAATTTCCCAGCGTGTAGCGGCCCCACCTTGCAGAGTTACTGTTCGTCTCTGCAGTCCACCACGCAGCGAGTGCGAGCGGGTGTCCGCCTGGTGTAAAAATCCTGGCGCTTCGCCTTCTTACCTGCAACACTATATAAACAGACGAGTAGGTGTGAAGTTACCACAGCATTCATTGCTATTTGCACTGTTTTGTTGCCAAAATTTTTAACCGTCGCCGAAGCTTGTCTGTCGGAATCGAACGAAGCTCCAGTTTGATACCTGCTTCGGAGGAAGAAAGTATTAACGTTCCACAAATTCATAATTAAATGGCCAGAGTGCGTTCTACCGCCAGGGTTGAGCGTGAGGGGGACGAGACTGAAGCTTCGGATACTGTTCCCATCTCCGAAGCTATGCAACGATCCGGGCTGGTGACTTCGGAAAAGATCCCTAATGATGATGCAGAACAAGCAGAACAAGCAATCGCTGAAGCAGAAGAAGAAGATATTGAGGAAACTGATTCCGAAGATGATTATCGCATTGCCATGCCAAGCAAGCCCAGCCACTTGGACTTCGGGAAATCTACTGTCTCGAAGGCTGATCTGTCCAAGATGGTAAAGTCAGGCTTTTTTACTGAAAATCAGAAGAAGCTATTACGCTTCGGAGGAGAAGAAACTACCCCAAAGCCGGAGAAGGATGAAATTGTTATTTTCAAGAGCTTCCTAAAGGCTGGATTAAGATTTCCCTTACATGAGATTATTGCAGAGGTACTGAAGAGGTTCGGTATCTATTTTCACCAGCTGACCCCTAACGCTATCGTTAGGCTTAGTGTTTATATCTGGGCACTCCGAAGCCAAGCGGTGGAACCATTTGCGGACAGCTTTTGCCGGGTTCACGAGTTGCATTATCAAACGAAGGCTAGAAAGGATGGATTGCACGACAATTTTGGTTGCTATAACTTCGCCTATCGGAAATCTACAAAGTTTCCTGTAATTAGCTACCGAAGCAAATGGGCAGCAGGCTGGAAATCAGAGTGGTTCTATGTCAAGGTTGATGACGATAAGGAAAAGCTTGTACAAAGTCCACTCGAATTAATCTTCGGAGAAACCCGACCTCGCTGCAATATGACACCCGAAGGTCCAACACAACAAGCAATGAATGAATTCAGAATTATTGCAGAGCATATCAGCACAAGGGACCTGGTTCAGGAGTTTTTGGCTTTCAAAGTTTTTCCTAGTGTAAAGGAGTGGGAAATGCCGAAGCTGAAGGGGGAGAAGAAAGAAGGTGAACTCATGCGCTTACCTTACTACTTCAAGTTTAAGAAATACTTCAAAACACCTTGCCAAGAGTGGTTGGATACAATTGAAGTGATGTGCAATGAGATACTTGGCAATTATTCTAAAAAAGAAGATCAGTTGATGACCGCAGCCTTCGGCACCCGTCCGAAGCGAAGACTAAACCGAGTGCTGGACACCCTAGGTTTCGAATACCCTGATTACGAAAATCTGAACAAAGGTGCCGGAGGCCAAAAAAGGAAAAGGATAACTGAAGCCTTAAATGAAGATGAAAAAGAACTACCAAAGAAGAAAATTCCGAAGAGGAAGAGAGCGTCTTCTCCGAAGCGTAAAATATCCGACGAAGAAGAAACTCCCGCATCACCCTCTGCCGCTGACATTGAGGAAATTCTGAAGGTAATGACTGAATCCTTACCTGCGAAGCTAAGTCCACTGGGGCCCCAACTGACAAAGTTTTTTCAGAAGGACAAGGAGCCCGAAAAATCGAAGAAAATAATCAAAGCAAAGAAACAAAGAATTATTACTGTGACAGAAGTAATTGACAAGACACCGCCAAGAGCTTCAGCTCAGAAAACACCAGCAGCTGCGAAAGGGACAGATATTGAAATTACACCTTCGGAGGTCGCAGCTGTCGAAGCTGCCTCGGCTGAAGATTTGAACCTGGAGAGCACAATCGAACACATTGACAAAATACTGCTAGACATGGCTGCAGAAGAAGCTACCACCGCCGCCGAAGAGGCCGCGACCGCAGCGTCGGAGAAAGGGAAAGAAATTGCTGATGAAGCTTCAGAAAACGAAGCCTTCATGTTCCAGAATTTAGTTGGAGAAAAACTGTCAAAAGCTGAAAGAGAAGAGCTTAGAGAATATGCAAAATCCTGCGGATACAAACCTGGAGCACTCCTCTTCGGAGGCGTTGATGATGAAAAATTAGATTGTATTCGAGATCAAACCGGAGCCAAAGTTATCGGTACTCTGTCCAAGAGTATCGGCTTTCCGAAGCTAGAAACAGACATCAGCCGCTACCGACGACAACATATCGTCGGTAGTTTATTTTATTCCAACTTCAAGGTGAACTACTTTTGCCTTAACTTTTATTGTTTCTAATAATGAAAACATGTCTGACGAAGGTTGTTCTCGTGCAGAGTATGCTGTTGAGCAAAGCCTTGCAAATGCAGCAAGATTTTGAAGATAGGAAGCACGAAGTTATAATTGAAAATTTGGAAAGCAAAATAAAGGAACAATCAGATGCTTTCGAGAAAAAGAACTTTGAGTTCCAGGCAACCGAAGGTTTATTGGCGGAAGCTGAAGCAAAAATAACAGAACTGAACACGAAGCTTCTCCGCCAGTCTGAACAGTTCGAACGAGAAAAGCAAGATCTTAGTGCAAAACTTGAAGCCGAAGCTCAACAAAATTCAGATTTGAGAAAACTATTGACAAGCCTTCAAGAAAAATGTTTGGAATTTAGCAACAAATGCATTCAACGATTAAGAAAGATTTTTCACTCAGTTGGGGCCAGCAGTGAAAAATTCACCCCCTCAGCTGAAGATCTACCGAAAACCTTCGAACATATTGAGGGTGAGATTGACGAGCTCGACGAAGTCATATCTGGGCACGGTGACTTCTGTGCCTGGGTGGCTTCTCGGGCACTGCTGCAGCTTTCCTGAAAGCTGGCTGCGATCATGGAAAGATTGTCAATAGGCCAAATTTCACTTTAACACCATCAATCCTAGATGACATTCCTGATCTCGCCCGAAGTATCTCTAATAGATTTGTAAAAATGATATGGACAAAAGGTGGGCGAGAAGATGATTATCTCTAATAGTATCCCAAAAGCTCGTAGCCACCTTGAACCAGTAAGAAACCATACCTTGTGCTTACCTTTTCCTGCAAGGTCGACTCTGACTTACAACGACCTTATTCATGTAGGATGACGAAGCCGAAGCCGATGATTAAAAATGACGCCGAAGCCGAAGCTCCTTGGAGATTAAATAGTAAACTGTAGACAGTACTTGAGAAACTTTTGAGATAACTTTTGTAAATGTAACTAAAACTTGTCTTTAATGAATTCTGTTCATACCTTGTGATATATCCTTATCCTTCCATCGATGTATGAGAAATGCTTTGATGTGGACGAAATTTTCTTTTTTGAGCCGAAGGCGAAAAAACACCTTCCCTTCTTTTCGTACACAGCGAAGCATAGAAAACAACATTTTCCTTTTTTCTGAAGCTCTCCTTTTTGTACACGAAGCTCTTTCTTTCCCTTCTTTTTTTTTCTTTTTGCCGAAGCAACCACTTATGCCATGAAGATGATTATCCTACATATGCCTGGATGAATGTTTATGAATGCAAATGCTATGATGTAATGTGATGTGCAAATGAATGGCCAAACACGTATTCCGAAGCCATACTCATAGCCATTATTTCCTTAAAAACAATCACACCTCAGCTCTGCATTCCCTTAGGAACGACTTTGGAGCTTCTTCGCCTTTACTTTTGGCGGAATCAGCGTTGACTTTTCGCTGTAAGCTCTGCATTCCCTTAGGAACGACTTTGGAGCTTCTTCGCCTTTACTTTTGGCGGAATCAGCGTTGACTTTTCGCTGTAAGCTCTGCATTCCCTTAGGAACGACTTTGGAGCTTGTTCGTTTTTACTTTTCGGCACTCGATGGTGCGTTCTCAGCTTTTACATTTACATTCCTTGGGGGATTTTGCTCTTATAGAACTAAAAAAGGAAATTACATGTGATGGCCCCATTAAAAACCTTTCTCCCCCTTCGGAAAGGAAAAGGGTGCCATGAAAGAAAAATAAAAAATATGAAAAATTACATCGAGTTATACATAGTATCGCCGAAGCTCATCCGCATTCCAAGATCTAGGAATGTCGTTGCCGTCCATATCCTTCAATCTGTATGAACCGGGTCTTGACGAAGATGCTATTAAGAAAGGTCCATCCCATTTCAACTGCAACTTGCCCACTGTTTCTGGATTGGCCACTCTCTGAAGCACCAAGTGTCCTGGCTCAATATTCTTTAGCCGAACCTTTCTATCTCGCCATTTAATTGTTTCGGCTTGATATTTATTGATGTTTTCCACGGCTTGCAGCCTGATCCCTTCTAAAGCATCTTTTTCCACAGAATAAGCAGCTTCGGAACCTGATTCTGCCGAAGCTACTACCCTTATTGATCCGGTTTTAGCTTCTTCCGGAGTTATTGCTTCGTCACCGAATAATAACTTGAATGGAGTAAAGCCTGTAGGCCTTGATGTTGTTGTATTGTGGCTCCACACTACTTTGGTTAACTGATCTGGCCACTTTCCCCTGGGTTGATTGAAGATTAACTTCATTATTCCTGTCATTATGATGCCATTTGCTCTTTCAACGAGTCCATTTGACTCCGGATGTCTGACTGATGCAAAATGGATCTTCGTACCAATTTGATCACAGAAATCCCTAAAAGCTTCGGAGTCAAACTGTGTTCCATTATCCACAGTGATAGCCTTTGGTACCCCGAAACGACAAACAATATTCAGCCAGAAAAACTTTTGGACGGTGGCCGAAGTTATTGTGGCTAAAGGCTTTGCCTCAATCCATTTAGAAAAATATTCCACCGCCACTACAACATATCTTAGGTTCCCTTGGGCCGGTGGTAACGGACCTAACAAGTCAAGGCCCCACCTTTGCAATGGCCAAATGGGTTGTATGAGCTGTGTTAAGGACGAAGGTTGTTTTTGATCTCGTGCACATTTCTGACAACCTTCGCACTTTTGGACTAATTCCGCTGCATCCGAAGCTGCCTTCGGCCAATAAAATCCTTGGCGGAAAATTTTTCCAAGTAACGGCCTAGATCCAATGTGAGATCCACAGAGGCCTGCATGTATTTCTTTCATCAACTCTATACCTTCGGTTCTGGATAAACACTTGAGTAGCGGAGCACAAACTCCATGCTTGTACAACTCTCCTTCTATCATGACATATGGACGAGCTCTTGCCTCTATCCTCCTGTTATAAGCTTCGTCATCTGAAAGGAATTTACCCTGAAGATAAGAGATGATCTCAGTTCTCCAATCTTCGCTATAAACAGGAGATATATTGAGGACTGCTCTTTCAAGAAGTTCGACCGAAGGTGCTTTTATTGTTTCGAAGAACACATCCGAAGGTAAGGGCAGCCCCTGTGCTGCTGACTTAGCTAGCAAATCAGCATGCTCATTTTGTCCTCGAGGGATATTTTTGACAGAAAATCCCTCGAAGGAAGCTTCAACTCTTCGAACGATATCCAGATACTTTTCAAGCTTCGGATCTTTAGCCTTGCAACTCTTGTCAATATGACCCGAAACAACTTGGGAATCAGTTTTAAGAACAGCCCTTCTGATTCCCATTGCTTTTAGCTTCCGAAGACCCAGAAGCAGGGCTTCGTACTCGGCAATGTTGTTTGTGCAACTAAAATCAAGCTTTGCCGCATAACAAGTTTTAACTTTAGAAGGTGAAACCAACACAGCAGCCGCTCCCGCTCCGAAGGTTCCCCAGGACCCATCGCAAAACACTGTCCATGCTTCGGCGTCTTTATTTGTTTCTTCCTCCTGAGCCCCTGGCGTCCAATCAGCAATGAAGTCTGCTAACGCCTGGGACTGAATCGAAGATCTATGAACATATTCAATACAAAATTCATTGAGCTCTGCAGCCCATTTTCCAATCCTTCCAGTAGCTTCTCGATTCTTCATAATATCCTTCAGAGGTTGTGAAGAAGGAACAATTATGTTGTAAGCTTGAAAATAGTGCCGAAGCTTCCTGGATGCCATCAAAACAGCATATAACACCTTCTCTAATTCTATGTAGTTTTTCTTTGATATACTAAGAACTTCAGATACAAAATATACTGGGACCTGCTTCCTGGCTTGGCCATCAAGCTTCTCCTGGACAAGTGCTGCACTTACCGCTGAGTGCGAAGCTGCCACATATAATAATAAAGGAGCCCCTGGCGTAGGTGGAGTTAGTGCTGTTAGATCTATCAAATACTGCTTCAGCTCTTCGAAGGCCTTCTGCTGGATTGGTCCCCATTGAAAGACTTCGACTGACTTCAGCACTTCGAAGAATGGTAAGTTTCTCTCTGCTGATCTGGATATGAATCTATTGAGAGATGCCAACCTTCCTGTCAATCTTTGAGCCCCCTTTTTTGTAGTTGGTGGCTCCATCCGAAGTATAGCTTCAATCTTACTTGGATTAGCTTCAATTCCCTTTGTTGAAACCAAGCATCCTAGAAATTTCCCCTTCTTTACTCCGAAGACGCATTTTTCTGGATTCAACTTTAAGCCAGCTTGTCTGAAACTGGCGAAGGTCTCCTGCAGGTCAGCAATATGATTCTCCTGCTTCGTGCTTTTTACAATGATGTCATCAACATAAGTTAGCACATTTCTGCCTATCTGAGACTGGAGAACCTTCGCAGTCATTCTGCTCTAACTTCCTCCAGCGTTTTTGAGCCCCTCAGGCATCCGAAGATAACAATATGTGCCACTTGGAGTTATGAAGCTAGTCTTCGGCTCATCTTCCTTCTTCATCCAGATTTGATGATAGCCTGAATAGCAGTCTAACAGACTCATGAGCTCTGAAGAAGCTGCTGCATCAACTAAAGAGTCTATCCTTGGCAATGGGAATTCATCCTTCGGACAAGCCTTGTTAAGATCTGTAAAATCGATACACATTCGCCACTTGCCATTGGCCTTTTTTACCATAACAGTGTTAGCTAGCCATTCTGGGTACTTTACTTCTCTGATAACTCCTGCACTGAGGAGTCTTTTGACTTCGTTGCGAGCACCTTCGGCCTTATCATCTGACATTTTCCGAAGCCTTTGCTTTCTGGGTCTGAAGGATGGATCGACATTGAGCGAGTGCTCAATAACATCCCTATTAACTCCGCAGAGATCATTGGCTGACCATGCAAAAACATCTTTGTTGTTGAACAAAAACCTTATCAAGGTTTTCTCTTGTTCTTCGGATAACTGAGAGCCCAACAGCACCTTCTGCTCTGCTATATCCTCACATAAGAGCATGGGCTTCGGCTGATCTGCTGAAGCTGCTTTCTCCCTTCTGAATTTGTATTGTTCACAAGCTTCAGCTCCATCTATGTTATGGATTGCTTTTGAATCAGTCCAGTTTCCTTCGGCCCTTCTGGCAGCTTCCTGGCTTCCATGAATAGCGATGGGTCCTTGATCCGAAGGTATCTTCATGCAAAGATAGGCAGGGTGAAGAATTGCTTCAAAAGCATTGAGGGTGCCACGACCAATAATTGCATTGTAAGGGTATTCCATGTCAACGATGTCAAACACAACTTGCTCAGTTCTAGTGTTGTTGATGAACCCGAAGGTCACTGACATGGTAATCTTGCCTAGTGCTACAATTTGTCTTCCTCCGAAGCCACAGAGAGGATGTGTAGCATCATGAATCTTATCTTCTGGCTCTTGCATTTGTCTGAAGGCCTTAGCAAATATGATGTCAGCTGCACTGCCTGTGTCAACCAAGACATTGTGGACCAGAAATCCTTTGATAACACAAGAAATAACCATGGCATCGTTGTGTGGGTAATCCTTGAGCTGAAGGTCCTCTTGGGAGAAGGTAATAGGAATGTGAGACCATCTTGACTTGATGAAGGGTCCTTGCACCCTAACATGTTGTACCCTTCTCTGTGCTTCCTTCTTTTGTTTCTTGTTAGCTGGCTCTGAGGACGAGCCACCTGTGATCGGGAGCACCAGCTTCGGGTCCGAAGCAGCTCCAGCTTGATCGTTGAACGAAGCCATCAGCTCAAAAAAGTGGAAGTGAGTTCACCGGAGGTGGGCGCCAATGTTGGGGACTTGTTCTCAAATACTTTGCCTTAAGAACAAGGCAACATAAAATGTTAAATGTTAACGTCCTTCGTCCATGAAACATTATTCCCTTGAGGATAATGAGCCTTAGACGAAGGTTAACGAGAATATGATTACGAAGCTTAAATCTTCGTAATAAAATTTCAATAAATATTGTAAGACAACGTAGAATAAAGAGTATAAAAAAGGGTGAATAATTCATAAATGAATTATATTATACTATATTTATTTGATATGATGAATCATTGAATACAATAATACCTCTGCCTTGGTAAAGGTTAGATTCCGAAAGATGCGATTGCAATTACCAGAATGCCTGAACAGTAAAGGAATACTGTTCACTATTTATAGGCACAGGGCGCAGCCTGTGAGGAATTACAAGTATGCCCCTTATAAAAGTTTACAACATTGACTCAGACCTTTATGGACTAAAAGGTCATTCTATCTTTAGGTCGGTTTGTAATACCGAAGCTTTATGAAGAGGAACCTTCGGCCATCTTATACAAACAGCTTCAGCCAAAAGCCGCTTCTTCCTAGAAGACCTTCGGCGACGAAGCATAGGCCCAACATGTTTGTAGTGCAGAATCTCACCCTTATATTATTGGGGGATATTTCAACCATCATGCGTGGACAAGAGGAAAAAATAATGACAGTTTTAGCTTTGAGTGGCCCAATCTTTTTAATGCTATAGTTGACAGTTTGGGTCTTCGTGGGATATAAATGTATGTCCGCCAATACACTTGGGTTAATGATTTGCCCCCCCCATTTGAAAAACTAGATCGAGTTCTTATGAGTTCAGAGTGGGAATTGAAGTTCCCTAAAGTTACAGTTGAAGCTCTTGATAGATCTACGTCTGATCACACGCCGTTGCTACTCAATAGAAGGAGAAGGGTAGCTTCTCGACAATGTAATTCAACTTTTAAAAGAGTTTGAATTAGGGTGGATGATTAGAGATGGTTTTTAGGATTTGGTTACTAAGATTTGGCGTGAGCAAACTAGTGGAGAATATGCTATTGAAAGGTGGCAAAATACAATTCGCTCCCTTCGCCAATATCTAAGAGGATGGGCAAAAAATACAGTGGGGACGATCAAAAGGGAAAAAAGAACAACTAACGTATTTGATAGGTGAGGTAGACAAAAGGCAGAAACTACTTTTTATTGCCAAATGAGATTGGTTTGAAACACTATCTGCACAAGGGACTGGCCCTTATTCCGAGGGAAGCGGAAATTAGACTATATCAAAGAGCAAAGGTAGAAAATCTGCTAGAAGGGGATGACAATACTAAATACTTTCATATGGTAGCCAATGGTAAACATCATAAACAAAGGATTTATACACTAGTTGATGACAATGGAGCGAGCTAAAAATATATTACTAAATATTATAAAGGTCTAATTGGGTAACCGGACTATAGCTCTATAAAATTGGAAGTCATTTATTCA
Organism: Zea mays; assembly: GCF_902167145.1. Classification (NCBI taxonomy): domain Eukaryota; kingdom Viridiplantae; phylum Streptophyta; class Magnoliopsida; order Poales; family Poaceae; genus Zea; species Zea mays. Next base: position 107,986,460 of record NC_050105.1, on the reverse strand, counting down.
TGACATACCTCAGGTTTCTCACACTGAAAATGAGATACTAACAACACCCTTTACTATAGAAGAAGTGCATAAGGCGATATTTCAAATGGAACATAATAAAGCTCCAGGATCTGATGGATTTCCAGCGGAATTTTATCAAGTCTTCTGGGAATTGATCAAAGAAGATCTAATAGCTATGTTTTCTGATTTTCATGATAACACCCTTCTGATCTATAGCTTGAATTTTGGTGTAATTACACTTATTCCTAAAAAGTGTAATGCTATGAAAATTCAGGAGTACCGACCTATCTGTCTCTTAAATGTGAGCTTCAAGGTTATTACTAAAGTTCTCACAAGACAGATTGGATCCATAGCAGATAAAATTATCAGACCTTCACAAACATCATTCATGCCATGTCGTAATATACTAGAAGGGGTAACTGTGCTTCATGAAATGATTCATGAGCTTCATAAAAAGACGATCGATGGGGTCATAATTAAATTAGATTTTGAGAAAGCCTACGACAAGGTTAAATGGAATTTTCTCCAACAAGAACTATGTATCAAAGGTTTCTGACCAAAGTGGTCTGAATGGATAAGGAATATAGTGTCTAGTGGGACGTGGGAGTTAAAGTTAATGATGACATAGGACATTTCTTTTACACGCATAAAGGCTTATGCCAAGGTGATCCTTTATCACCAATATTGTTTAATATCATTGCCGATATGCTAGCAATCCTTATATCTAGAGTGAAAGAACAAGTACAATTCATAGGGACAGTACCTCATTTGGTTGATGAGGGGTATTGAGCACCATTTGTGACACTGGGCACGGTCGGACGGTCCGGCCCTAAGGACCGAACGATCTGCGAATAGATCAGATCAGGTGATTAAACTCATATCGCCTCGCATGTTTATTTCTCTAATCTCGTGGGAGCTATTGGAGAGCACCTAGGAACGAGTCTAGACCTCCCCTTATATATTTGAAGGGGGCGGTCGATTGAACAACCAACGATCGATCAAACAATCAATTTATCTTCCATTCTTTACTTTTCGCCCTAGGAGTAGACAGTAATATTGACTTCTTCCTCTAATCTTCACTTATTTGGCTCTATGTCATTTAGAGGCGTCTTAGGTGGCCTATCGATCCCAATACAAACCCTAGGATCTCCCCTCTCGGACGGGGTCCCTCCCGAGAGCGAGATCCAGGTGTTGTTGGTGAACTCCATCACCTCTACACACGAGCGGACCGTCCGACCACTAGGTGCGGACCATCCGGCTCGTCAGGCAAAAACCCTAGCCTCAGTGCTAGGTCGTGGACCATCCACGCTTTCACATAGAGCACCACCATCGGTACTCATCACAGTGATTGGCGCCCAGATCGGCGCCAATACACTTTTTGGCGACTCCGCTGGGGACATCGCATAAAGATCTATCAGTTTGGCCCTCAATGGTCGGTTTAAATGATAGCTCTGATGGCTCTCCCAGCAACATCATAGAGAAAACTTGGGAAACTCTATAGGTTGAAGAACAACATGAGTTTGAGAAGCACAAGGAGCAGCTGACAAGAAAGCACAAGAAAAGTTCCGGGCAAACTTCAAAGTGGACACGAATAACAAGGTCGTTCGACAACGGGCGACTGATCTGGCTTCGCTCCGACCTGCTATGGCTACCCCAAAGGTAAGCGAGACAAACGTTATCCAATCTCTTAGAGATTACATAGATGAGTAGCGAGACCAAATGCAATATATTATATGGGGTATGCAAAATGACTATAAGAGGCTAGTGTGCACATTTGATAAATCTAATGTCGTGAATTTTCCCTCGCACGTTATTCACCGGCTAGATTGGCATGACCAATCACAACCTCTTTACGGGATGTCGATAGACATATACCCCGGAAAACCACATCCTCCTACGCAAATCGGGGGTAAACCCGCCAATCTGCGCATGGTCGGACCGTCCACACGTGAGCGCGGACCGTCTGGGCCAGCGACGTCCGGTCCCATTTTTAGAACTGAATTACCGAGATCCGCATTCGAGCTGCCACGTTCTGTGCAAACCCTAAATGAACAATTCAGACCGTTAGCGCATAGCGCCGGACAGTCCGCGCATGTAGCCGAACGGTCTGACACAGAATACATAGAACCCAATGAGGATGATTATTATCCAAATACACATCCTTCCTAGCTAAATCTCCTATTATATCCTACAGTGCCCCAGCACCGTAACATAATATCCCAGACACGTGGGAGCGAATATTTTCCGGCCCCTCCCAGAAGGCTGGAAAGGGATGATCAGTCATATGGGCCGCATAGGGTAAACATTAATGCCCCATAAAACCTAAGCCAGTGGGTAGGGCGACAACATACTAATATCCAAACACCCACATCTATCATTGACCAAAGGGTTGGTGGGCTCCCACCGACCGCCATTGACATAGTAAGGGAAGAGATAGTCGGGGCATTCCGGAATAAGTTTTGAGCTAGTTAGCATGACCCCTGGGGGACAGTCATATCGGAGACCGTATAATAACCGATTTGACTATCACCCATACCCTCAGTGAACTAGGATACCCAAATTCGCAAAAAATTTGGGTGACCAGGGTAAGAGCCCTATAACACCCCAGGATCCACAAACACCCCAAAATGCTACTAAACTACACATCTAACATTCATATATAAAATTTCGACAGCATCTCCTTTGAAAATTTGCATAAACGGGGAAGCAACAAAGTATAAATAGATATCATGATAAGAAAATATAATAGACATTAATAATCTTCTAGCAATGGGAAGATAACCATAACTGCATGAACTAAATTAACTAGTGCACACAACTAGTTAAAAACAAACATCCTTTGACAAGAAGTTTCTAATTAAATCATGATTGCGCGTAGGCAGCGTTATTATGAGAGTGAAGGTGGATGTGCTGCTACTTCCCCACTCCCCTTGATGAGAAACAAGCACCTGCATTGAGTAATGCAAGAGTGAGATGAAACATCTCAGCAAGCAAATTGTTTTGACGAGATATTTAAACCACAAATTCAATTAATCAACATTTTAAAAGAATCACAATTAAGATCAGAAATACTTGTAGATATAGAGCTTAGTAGTCCCAATATAACTAATACCATCTCATTTCCTCGAACAACCACAATAGGTTATATAACACTTCCCTGCGTCAACAATACCTGCAAATATCACTTCAATATATGCATAGGAATGCAATGGGTAGGTCCTCTGTCTTCATACCCCTAAGGGTATAAAACCACATCATCTGTAAATATTACTTCAATGAATGCATATGAATGCAATGCATATGTCCTCTGCCTTCATACCTCTAAGGGTATGAAGCCGCATCATATCCTCCTCGGGCAACATACGATGCTAAGTTGTACCGGTATGGTCAGACCATAGGTCACGACAAAACTTCAGATGTAAATGAGTCATGCAATGTATATAGCATGCTGCATTTATCAATAAACTTCACTTCCTTCAGATACAATACAAACCTCAAATAATACTTCATCCGCCTTCAGATACAATACAAACCTCAAATAATACTTCATCTGCCTTCAGGGGGTGAATTAATCTCATGGGTCATACTCGAACCATAATCATCCTCAATATATGATAGAGCATCAATATAATACAATCAAGTAAAACATCATCATAGAGTTCAATTATGAAGAATCCAATAATTCTGAATATTATAGTGTAGGCGATAGAAATAACAGGTCAAAACGGTAGCAACCACCGCTACATTCATTTGCCTTCATTGAAGAAGAAAAATATACTAGGCATGATCTGGAGTGTAGCCACCTGCTAGGGGGCATAAAACTTAGTACAAATATTTCACAAACATTTGCCAACAATCAACAAATCGCTCCTACACTTGAATCCAAGACCTGGTGGAAAGACTCCCACCCTGAACCACATGCCATACAGCAGCAGCGCTGTTTGTTAATTTTGTATCTTTAAAATTATAATGGTGGTGATATCAAACAAATACTCTAGAAGTATCTACACAAAATACTCTACAACTTCGGCATTCAATGGATAATTAAATTCTGCCATCTAGAAGTTCTAAAACATCTTACAAGATAACTGACTGAATCTATTTCAGACAGCAGCATAATTAACTTCAAAATTCGATATCTCCCAAACTACTCAACCAAAAACTTTGCAATTCTTCTGGCAGTAAGAACTTTTATCCCTCTACAAAAGAATCCATAGTTGGAAGAGCCAGTTCGGCCATTTACTAGATGAAACTTACCAGTGAACAGACCCGCTCATTTTTGTCAGGCAAACAGGAACAACCACAATAAAACAAACATAACTGGAGTTACAAAATTCATATGAATACACTCTTTAACAATCTGGAAAGCTTATGAAATTATCTACAACTTCTTTTACCAACCTAAAGTTTAATTCTGTTGATAGAATTGCCTAAATCTTAAGAGAACAGATTCTACACAGAATTATGAGACTGAAAAACTGCTATAATCAAACTGCAATAACTTTCTGATCTGATGTCCGATTGAGGTGTTCTTCACGGCCACAGAAAGATCTACAAATTATCTACGATTCATAGATAGACTTTTTATTTTTTTGAGGCCACTAAGTGCACGGAAAACTAGCATGAACAGAAACTATCGAATCTGCCATTCTGCAGAAACTAATTTTGAGATCAAAATCTAACCCCACATCTAATCCAACCTCTAATCCTTCAATCCCCATGATCCACAACCTCCAAAAACACATAATTACGGGGATAAACATGGATCTTATCCTTAACTAGGGTTTCCTCAAGAAAATATGCAAGAAGAGATGGGATAGAACATCTTCTTGATCCTCTCTTCCTCTTCAATTCGACGTGCTCCTCCTCTTCTCGATTCTTGCTGCGTGTGGGGGGGGGGAGATCTAGGGAGGAGGAAGCAATGGAGGGCGGCTGCAATGGGAGGAGAGGGGGCGGCTAGCCAAGGGGAAGGGGGGTGGCGGCCAAGAGAGTGGGGGGAGGGAAAAGGGGTGGCCACCTAGGGGTTTGTGGGAGAAAGAAACGACGCCTCAGATGACTTCTGACTCTGCATCCAACGGCCCACAACCCTTTCCCTCATCCACGCACCGAAGATCAACTTTTGGTCAACATTTGTTTTGGGATATTACAAGCCCGCACGAACACATAGGCCAGTTCCTAGCTCAATTAGGAGAATTAGCCAACATAGAGGTGTTCCGTGTTCGTTTATTGTTATTGTCCTTAACAGGGATTGCATTCGCATGGTAAGCCACGCTACCTCCTAATTCTATTTTTTGTGGGGAGATTTTGAGAGCACCTAGAGGGGGGTGAATAGGTGATCCTGTAAAATTCAACAACTAATAGCCACAAAACCTTGGTTAAGTGTTAGAATGGCTAAGTAGCGAGCTCTTGCGAACACACAAGTATCACAGAAAAACAATCACAAAAGACACGCGAGTTTATCCCGTGGTTCAGCAAGTATAACACTTGTCTACCTCCGCGTTGTGGCGTCCCAATGGATGAGGGTTGCACTCAACCCCTTTAAGTGATCTAATGATCAACTTGAATACCACGATGTTCTTCTTTGCTTATCTCTTTTCCTGTTTGCGAGGAATCTCCACAAGTTAGAGTCTCTCGCCCTTACAACAAATATCAAAGTGAAAGCACAAGAGTAAGGGTGGGAAGCAACACACACAAATCCACAGCAATACGCACACACACACAAGCGAAGACTTGAGCTCGAATGAAGCACAACAAGTTCACTATTAGAATAGAGCTCAAATCACTAACAAAGTCAATCAAGTGCGCGGAGACGGAGTGTGGAAGACTTAGAATGCTCAAAGTATGCTTGGGTATCTCCTCCATGCGCCTAGGGGTCCCTTTTATAGCCCCAAGGCAGCTAGGAGCCGTTGGAGGCATTCTTGGTAGGCAAATCTTGCCTTCTGTCGGGCGGCGCACCGGACAGTTCGGTGCACCACCGGACAGGCACCGTTCATGTCCGGTGCGTGATTCCCTTCCTAATATGGCACAGCCAACCATTGCAGACTTGTGGCAGTTGGCGCACCGGACACTGTCCGGTGCACACCGGACAGTCCGGTGCCCCCTGCCGACCGTTGGAGCGGGCCACGCGTCGCCCGCGGATTTGACGACCGACCGTTGCGCTGACGGCCGTTGGCTCACCGGACAGTCCGGTGCACCACCGGACAGTCTGGTGAATTATAGCCGTACGCCGCCGAAGTTTTCCCGAGAGTGGCCAGTTCGCCGGAAGCCAGCCTGACACACCGGACACTGTCCGGTGCACCACCGGACAGTCCGGTGTGCCAAACTGAGCTGAGTGTTGGCTGCTCCATCAAGTCCTTTTCTTCTTCTCTTTTCTCTGATTCTAGCACTTAGACAAATATATTAGTACACACAAAAACCAATGTACTAAGTCTAGAACCATACCTTTGCCTTGATTATCACTTCTCTCTTTGTTTAGCACATGAGAGCTAGTTTAAATGTGTTGGACACTTAATCACCAAAACATAATAGAAATTGCCCAAAGGCACATTTCCCTTTCAATCTCCCCCTTTTTGGTGATTTATGCCAACACATTCAAAAGCAAAGCATAATATGCAACATTGATTCAAATTGAAGACCAAATTGTTTTTGACTCAAATTTGGCATATTTGGATCATTCTTTGCCACCACTTGGTTTGTTTTTGCAAATCAAATTCATTTTCCTATCTCTAAGTCAAACTCACTTGTTTGGGCATAAAGAGAGATATTCCAAAAGTGAAATTGAACAAGATCCAAAAATTCCCCCGTTTTCCCATAATCATAAATTCTCCCCACAAGAGACCAAATTTTGCAATAAGAGTATTTTGGCAAACCAAAAATTCTAACTCTACTATTTTCAAAATTTCTCAAGTGGTAGCTGATCCATTTGCTTTGGCCTTAATTTCTCCCCCTTTGGCATGAAGCACCAAAACGGGATCATTTTTGGCCCTTTAACCCCATTATCTCACCAAAAATGTCAATTAAGAGCAAAAAGGCAATAGGATTAAAGAATGAACTTGGTGTTTAGTACACTAATACCGGAGTGCAGTGGAAGTTTTTGCATGGTCCAAGTTCACCTTTCCCTTTCAATTCACCTTTGAGACTACATCAAGTAAACTTAAGCACAAATGTTAGTCTCAAAGGGTCAAGTTGTAGCACTTCTCCCTCTAAATATGTGCATCATTCACACATGGACTTGTGAGGTCCGGGGAGCCCTTGCACAACTTGAGCACCATAAGTAAACAATAAATCTCATAAATGCATAAAGTAACTCGATCAAAGGCATAAAACACATGTATGCTATAAATCAATCCAAGTTAGGCGAATCTAAGACATTTAGCTCACTACACAGCCTGCAAAAGGTTTTTTCATCTAAAGGCTTGGTAAAGATATCGGCTAGCTGGTTCTCGGTGCTAATGTAGAACACTTCGATATCTCCCTTTTGCTGGTGGTCTCTCAGAAAGTGATGCCGGATGTCTATGTGCTTAGTGCGGCTGTGTTCAACAGGATTATCCGCCATGCGGATTGCACTCTCATTGTCACATAGGAGTGGGACTTTGCTCAGATTGTAGCCAAAGTCCCTGAGGGTTTGCCTCATCCAAAGTAGTTGCGCACAACACTGTCCTGCGGCAACATACTCGGCCTCAGCGGTGGATAGGGCAACGGAGGTTTGTTTCTTAGAACTCCACGACACCAGGGACCTTCGTAGGAATTGGCACGTCCCTGATGTACTCTTCCTATCGACCTTGCATCCAGCATAATCGGAGTCTGAGTATCCAATCAAGTCAAAGGTAGACCCCTTTGGATACCAGATCCCGAAGCAAGGCGTAGCAACTAAATATCTGAGAATTCGCTTAACGGCCACAAGGTGACACTCCCTTGGATCGAATTGAAATCTAGCACACATGCATACGCTTAGCATAATATCCAGTCTACTAGCACATAAATAAAGCAAAGAACCTATCATAGACCGGTATGCCTTTTGATCAACGGACTTACCTCCTTTGTTGAGGTCAACATGTCCGTCGGTGCCCATTGGTGTCTTCGCGGGCTTGGCGTCCTTCATCCTGAACCGCTTGAGCAAATCTTGCGTGTACTTCATTTGGGAGATGAAGGTGTCGTCCTTGAGTTGCTTCACTTGGAACCCAAGGAAGTAGTTCAACTCGCTCATCATCGACATCTCAAATTTCTGTGTCATCACCCTGCTAAACTCCTCACAATACTTTTGGTTAGTAGAACCAAATATTATGTCATCAACATAAATTTGGCACACAAATAGGTCACCATCACAGGTCTTAGTGAAAAGAGTTGGATCGGCTTTCCCAACCTTGAAAGCATTAGCAATTAGGAAATCTCTAAGGCATTCATACCATGCTCTTGGGGCTTGCTTAAGTCCATAGAGCGCCTTAGAGAGCTTACACACATGGTCGGGGTACCGTTCATCCTCAAAGCCAGGGGGTTGCTCCACGTACACCTCCTCCTTGATTGGCCCGTTGAGGAAAGCTCTTTTCACATCCATTTGGAACAACCTAAAAGAGTGGTGAGCGGCATAGGCTAATAGAATGCGAATAGACTCTAGCCTAGCCGCAGGAGCAAAAGTCTCCCCAAAATCCAAACCTACGACTTGGGCATAACCTTTTGCCACAAGTCGAGCCTTGTTCCTTGTCACCACCCCGTGCTCGTCTTGCTTGTTGCGAAACACCCACTTGGTTCCTACAACGTTTTGCTTGGGACGTGGCACCAGACTCCAAACTTCATTCCTCTTGAAGTTGTTGAGCTCTTCCTGCATGGCCAACACCCAGTCCGGATCTTGCAAGGCCTCTTCCACCCTTTGAATCGTTGCTCGGACTTGAGTTGGAGGGGACCGTGGTACTTCTTCCTCCATTGCTGGGTCTTCTTGTGCTTCCCCTTGATCACAAACCTCCTCTTGAGGAACCTGTCCATCATCTTGAGTTGGGGAATGCACCATCGTTGAGGAAGAGGGTTGATCTTGCTCTTGTTGTTCCTGTGGTCGCACATCTCCAATCGCCATGGTGTGAATTGCGGTTGTTGGAACGTCATCTTCATCTACATCATCAAGATCAACTTGCTCTCTTGGAGAGCCATTAGTTTCATAAAATACAACGTCACTAAAGACTTCAACTAAACCCGATGATTTGTTGAAGACTCTATACGCCTTTGTATTTGAGTCATAACCTAACAAAAACTCTTCTACAACTTTGGGAGCAAATTTAGAATTTCTACCTTTCTTTACTAGAATATAACATTTACTCCCAAATACACGAAAGTATGAAACGTTGGGTTTGTTACCGGTAAGAAGTTCATATGAGATCTTCTTGAGGAGGCGATGAAGGTAGACCCGGTTTATGGCGTGGCAAGCTGTGTTCACAGCTTTCAATCAAAACCGCTCGGGCGTCTTGAATTCTCCAAGCATCGTCCTTGCCATGTCTATAAGCGTCCTGTTCTTCCTCTCTACCACACCGTTTTGCTGTGGTGTGTAGGGAGCGGAGAACTCGTGCTTGATTCCTTCCTCCTCAAGGTACTCCTCTATTTCTAAGTTCTTGAACTCGGACCCATTGTCACTTCTTATCTTTTTCACCTTGAGCTCAAATTCATTTTGAGATCTCCTTAGAAAGCGCTTTAGGGTCCCTTGGGTTTCTGATTTATCCTGCAAAAAGAATACCCAAGTGAAGCGGGAAAAATCATCAACAATAACAAGACCATACTTACTTCCCCCGATGCTGAGGTAGGCGACGGGTCCGAAGAGGTCCATATGAAGTAGCTCCAGAGGTCTTGATGTGGTCATCACATTCTTGCTGTGATGAGTACTTCCCACCTGTTTACCTGCCTGACAAGCTGCACAAGGTCTATCTTTTTTGAAACATACATTGGTTAGACCTAACACATGTTCTCCCTTTAGAAGTTTATGAAGGTTCTTCATCCCAACATGTGCTAGACGGCGATGACACAGCCAGCCCATGCTAGTCTTAGCAATTAAGCATGCATCTAGATCGGCCTCCTCTTTCGAAAAATCAACTAAGTAGAGTTTGCCGTCTAGTACACCCTTAAAAGCTAATGAACCATCACTCCTTCTAAAGACAGACGCATCTACATTGGTAAATAGACAGTTATATCCCATATTAAATAGTTGACTGACAGATAATAAATTGTACCCGAGCGATTCAACTAAAAACACATTTGATATGGAATGCTCGGATGAAATGGCTATCTTTCCTAGTCCTTTAACCTTGCCTTGATTCCCATCTCCAAAGATGATCGAATCTTGGGAATCTTTGTTCTTGACGTAGGAAGTGAACATCTTCTTCTCCCCCGTCATGTGGTTTGTGCATCCGCTGTCGATAATCCAGCTTGAGCCCCCGGATGCATAAACCTGCAAGGCAAATTTGGCTTGGGTTTTAGGTACCCAACTCTTGTTGGGTCCTACAAGGTTAGTTACAATAATCTTTGGGACCCAAATGCAAGTCTTGTCTCCTTTGCATTTGGACCCCATCTTTCTAGCAACCACTTTTTCAATTTTTCATGAAAGTACATACGTAGTGTTGCAAGCATGAAAGACAGAGGTAGGTTTATTACATTTTCCTGGGAGCATGAGACACAAAATTTCTCCTAGGCCTACCGTTCAAATTGGAACTTGAAGCAATCATGGCATGTGAATCAAAAGCATTATAACTCTTATTATAATGAGAACTTCTAGAAAATTTTCTATCATTATACATGAAAGCATGATTCTTTTGATTACTACTAGCCATAGGGGCCTTCCCTTTCTCCTTGTTGGGAATGGGAGCCCTTTAGCTTGTTAAGTTCTTGTCTTCCTTTCGAAAGCCAAGTCCATCCTTAATTGAGGGATGTCTACCAATGGTGTAGGCATCCCTAGCAAATTTTAACTTATCAAAGTCATTTTTGCAAGTCTTAAGTTGGGCATTAAGACTTGCCACTTCACCATTTAATTTTGTAATAGAAGTAAGGTGCTCAACACATGCATCAACATCAAAATCCTTACACCTATTACAAATGACAACATGCTCTACACAAGAACTAGATTTATTAACTACTTCTAGCTTAGCATTTAAATCATCATTAATACTCTTTAAGCTAGACACAGTTTCATGACAAGCAGATAATTCCGAAGAAAGCATTTCATTCCTTTTAACCTCTAAAGCAAGAGACTTTTGCACACTTACAAACTTATCATGCTCTTCATATAAAATATCCTCTTGCTTTTCTAAAAGTCTATTCTTTTCATTTAAAGCATCAATCAATTCATTGATTTTATCTATTTTAGTTCTATCTAAACCTTTGAATAAGCTTGTGTAATCTACTTCATCATCACTAGAGTCATCATCACTTGAAGTAGTGTACTTAGGGGTATCTCGAGTGCTTACCTTTTTCTCCTTTGCCATGAGGCAAGTATGACGCTCGTTGGGGAAGAGAGATGACTTGTTGAAGGCTGAGGCGGCGAGTCCTTCGTCGTCAGAGTCGGAAGAAGAGCAATCCGAATCCCATTCTTTGCCAAGATGCGCCTCGCCTTTCGCCTTCTTGTAGGCCTTCTTCTTCTCCCTCTTCCCGCTCTTTTCTTGTTCCTGGTCATTAGCATTCTCGGGACAATTTGCTATAAAATGACCAGTCTTACCACATTTAAAACAGGAGCACTTTCCCTTTGCTTTGCTCTTGTTGGGATGCTCCTTGTGTCCTTTTAGCATCGTCTTGAAGCGCTTGATGATGAGGGCCATCTCATCTTCGTTTAGCCCGGCAACCTCAACTTGTGCCACCTTGCTAGGTAGCCCCTCCCTGCTGTTGCTGCTTGTTGCTTTGAGTGCAACGGGCTGGGGCTCATAGATGGGCATTGGGCCATTCAATGCATCATCAATGTATCTTGCTTCCTTGACCATCATACGCCCGCTCACAAACTTTCCGAGTATCTCCTCGGGCGTCATCTTTGTGTACCTAGGATTTTCACGGATGAGGTTCACAAGATGAGGGTCAATAACAGTGAAAGACCTGAGCATAAGTCAGACGACGTCGTGGTCCGTCCATCTCGTGCTTTCATAGCTCCTGATCTTGTTGACCAGGGTCTTGAGCCTGTTGTACGTTTGCGTCGGCTCCCCTCCCCTGATCATGGAAAACCTTCCTAGCTCGCCTTCCACCAACTCCATTTTGGTGATCATGGTGGCGTCGTTCCCCTCATGCGATATCTTGAGGGTGTCCCATATTTGCTTGGCGTTGTCCAAGCCGCTCACCTTGTTGTATTCATCCCTGCACAACGATGCTAACAAAACAGTGGTAGTTTGTGCATTTTTATGAATTTGTTCGTTAATGAATATAGGGTTATCTGTACTATCAAATTGCATTCCATTCTCAACTATCTCCCAAATACTAGGATGAAGAGAGAAAAGGTTGACTACGCATTTTGTGACTCCAAAAAGCGTAGTCCTCTCCATCAAAGTGTGGAGGTTTACCAAGAGGAATAGAAAACAAATGGGCATTGGAATTATAAGGAATGCGAGAATAATCAAAAGAAAAATTTGAGTAAACATGTTTCTTTTTCTCGTCGTAGTCGTCGTCTCTTGGGGAAGAAGAAGACTTGTCGCTGTCGTAGTAGACGATCTTCTTGATGCGCCTCTTATTCTTCCCGTCCTTCTTCTTATGACTCGAGCCAGAGTCCGTGGGCTTGTCGTCCCTCGGCTCGTTGAAGATGGACTCCTTCTCCTTATCATTGACCACCATCCCCTTTCCCTTAGGATCCATCTCTTCGGGCGATTAGTCCCTTTCGTGAAGAGAACGGCTTTGATACCAATTGAGAGCACCTAGAGGGGGGGTGAATAGGTGATCCTGTAAAATTCAACAACTAATAGCCACAAAACCTTGCTTAAGTGTTAGAATGGCTAAGTAGCGAGCTCTTGCGAACACACAAGTATCACAGAAAAACAATCACAAAAGACACGCGAGTTTATCCCATGGTTCAGCAAGTATAACACTTGCCTACCTCCACGTTGTGGCGTCCCAATGGACGAGGGTTGCACTCAACCCCTTTCAAGTGATCCAATGATCAACTTGAATACCACGATATTCTTCTTTGCTTATCTCTTTTCCCGTTTGCGAGGAATCTCCACAAGTTGGAGTTCTCGCCCTTACAACAAATATCAAAGTGAAAGCACAAGAGTAAGGGTGGGAAGCAACACACACAAATTAGCAGCAATACGCACACACACAAGCGAAGACTTGAGCTCGAATGAAGCACAACAAGTTCACTATTAGAATAGAGCTCAAATCACTAACAAAGTCAATCAAGTGCGCGGAGATGGAGTGTGGAAGACTTAGAATGCTCAAAGTATGCTTGGGTATCTCCTCCATGCGCCTAGGGGTCCCTTTTATAGCCCCAAGGCAGCTAGGAGCCGTTGGAGGTATTGTTGGTAGGCAAATCTTGCCTTCTGTCGGGTGGCGCACCGGACAGTCCGGTGCACCACCGGACAGCCACTATTCATGTCCGGTGCGCGATTCCCTTCCTAATCTGGCGCAGCCGACCGTTGCAGACTTGTGGCAGTTGGCGCACCGGACACTGTCCGGTGCCACTGCCGACCGTTGGAGCGGGCCACGCGTCGCCCGCGGATTTGACGACCGACCGTTGCACTGACGGCCGTTGGCTCACCGGACAGTCCGGTGAATTATAGTCGTACGCCGCCGAAGTTTTCCCGAGAGTGGCCAGTTCGCCGGAAGCCAGCCTGGCGCACCGGGCACTGTCCGGTGCACAACCGGACAGTCCGGTGTGCCAGACTGAGCTGAGTGTTGGCTGCTCCAGCCAAGTCCTTTTCTTCTTCTCTTTTCTCTGATTCTAGCACTTAGACAAATATATTAGTACACACAAAAACCAATGTACTAAGTCTAGAACCATACCTTTGCCTTGATTATCACTTCTCTCTTTGTTTAGCACATGAGAGCTAGTTTAAATGTGTTGGACAATTAATCACCAAAACATAATAGAAATTGCCCAAAGGCACATTTCCCTTTCAGATTTAGAATAAAAATTCCATGATCATTTTTTCTCCGACGATTATGAGTTAGACCTAGTAGATTTAGTGGCCCTGCGACAAGGAAAAGATGAATCAGTTAATGAATACATCAAGAGGTTCCGGGATACAGGAAATCGATGTTTCCAAATTCATCTGGCAGAGAAATAGCTAATAGGATTAGCCTTTAATGTAATGCATTATTATTTAAAAGAAAGATTAGAAGGCATTCAGTTTTCACGCTAGCTCAGTTACACTAGAGAGCTTTGGCTTATGAAAGCCGAAACAAAGATACTGCTAAAGCGGTTCGTCACAATGTCCATGTGGTAGAATGCAACCGAAGTAGCTCGAACAAAGAAACAAAAGAAGTGTATGCTGTTAAAATGGTTTGGCCAAAGCAGGCCAAGTTTTCAGCTTGTTCCTCCTTGCAGCCAGTTCAAAAGAACGACAAGAAGAGGTTAAGCTTATGTTTAATGTTGGCAAGTGTGATAAAATATTCGATGAATTACTAAAAATGGCAACACTAAATAAGGCATACTATTCCATCCACCGACGAACTCAAACGTCGTGCATACTGCAAGTGGCACAACTCATTTTCTCACGCCACTAATGATTGTAATGTGTTTCGATGACAGATCCAATCGGCCATTAACGAGGAACGATTGAAATTTCAGGAAATGCAGGTGGACACGAAGCCCTTCCCAATAAATATGATCAACTTTGATGATAAAAAGTCCTGGTTCGGCCTAGTGCAGCCGATAAGGGCAAGGACAAGGAGATCAACATCGGCAATGCATGAGAGGCCTATGGAAACGCTAAGATTTCTTGCAGGAAAGTGGTGATAGAGAAGACTCCTAATGGAGGGGAGACCTTAAAGATCACCATCACGACCTCCAACACTAGGGGCAGGAACCGGCAGGCGGCGAGGCGCGCCCCCTATCCTGCGAACCGCGGACGGTCCGATGTAAAGACGCGGATGGTCCGTGACACCACTAGATAGTCCGAACCGATCAAGCGAATGGTCCGTGACACCACTAGATAGTCCGGACCGATCAAGCGGACGGTCCGACAATGCCTAGGAGCAGTGACGACCACGTACCTTCAAACCTCGACGACAAGAAATAGGTACATGGAAGACAAATACGTTCAAGGCAACCGATCGACTGGTCAAATCTGGTTCGACCTTTGATCAATTATTATCCAAATATGTGAAAAAGAAGGCCGGCCCAAGTAACCGGCCAACAAAGCGACCTTGCTCACCTACTAAGGAGCGATAACAAGTAAGACCGATTGGATCATCTCACCAATCGGAAAGATCGACATGTCATGATGTCCAATTAAGACCTAATGTACCTACATGGACATCTCCACCCCTATACCCACATGTGTCATATCAATATGCATACATACCACCACCTTATGTCCCCAATCAAATGTGGGGCATGCCACCATATCCATATGGGATGCCACAATACCCCACTTGGGGGGCACCTCAAACGTCTGTGTTTGATAGGTTGGCACCCCCAGTATAAAACCAATTGAGTGCACCTCAATTCGGTCACCAGGCACATGTCTAGCAAGATCGCCAAACTACTCGGCCGCAAAGGCCGACCAATCCGGCAGGGGGCATAAAGAGAAAATATCTATAGCCGACAAGAGAACTACAAAAGCAAACATCATCAAAATAGGCACAACAGATGTCATCATACAGGGAAACAATGAAGAGGCGATATTTTTTGGTAAATCGACCAATACAGTCAAGGAAGAAGACACAGGAGTAGCCAGCAAATAGCCGACCTAAAACACTCCATGTCTCGATGGTGCCCATCGGGATTGACACGATCTCACATGTTATATCAGATTTACTGAATATAACCTACACCTTGTGTGATTCATGTTTTTCTTCTCTTTGCATGTGAAGTTTTTTCTATTCAATAAGCTACATGTATCCTTTACATCCAATATTGTTATGTGAGTGGACTAAGTTTTTTTAATCCTTCCAGTAGTAGCTATAATTTACAAATCTTTCATTGATCATTATAGAGGACCACGAAGGGCTTGCATGTTGTACTGGGTACTTCAGCTTGCAGCAGGTGTTGTGAATATTTCAGTGCGCATCGTTATTCATGGATCAACAATTTCATTCTGGCTTTTGCGTCTTGGGTGTTCTCTTTCTTTTTTGAGACGTGGTTTGTGCTGGAGCAAATAGTTGGCATACTTATAATACGTTTATACCGTTAATATAATATTAGTGTTACAGTAATATTTTGCTACATGGGTTTTGTATATCATAGCGCTGTGTATCTACCTTTTATACGGATTTTTAACTTCTGTGGCAAGTTGGTCAAACTTAAAAAAAAACCAAACCAATTATAAATGGAGACGAATGAAGTATATGAACGTGTGAGCGTTTGATAGGCCCACCACGCACAGGAACGGAGTGGATAAGATCGCTTTAATTGACGAAGTAGTAGTTTAGCAGCACATAGATAATAATCCTCTGCACGAGGGGTACTCTAGATTTTTTTTCTTCTCTTTCTCTGTTCCACCTCAACTTCAGCTTCGAGCATGCGTCCAGACAGAAGTGTACCTTTCCTCCTCTTCCACCCGGCAGGACCCGCGCACGGGTTGCTCTCGCGCGAGAGGTGGCGATCCAGAAGGGAGCAGCACAGTGTTCCCTTTTCCACACAGCCCCACCGAGGTCACCTCACGAGTCACGACAGTCCTCGTCATCTGGAAGTACTGCCGGCATCATCATCAGCAGCTCAGCAGTTTCTCCTATATATAGCTCTGCTGTTGGATCTTTTATGGGCTTGACCCATTTATTGAATAAACTCTAACGTGTGTAACGGTGGAGAATACCAATAGTACCACATTGGAAGTCCAGGGGTCTTATGGCTTGACTTATATGGTGGGATTTATTCCACTTAACTTGAGAAGTCAAGAAATGGACAAGGGCGGGCCGGGCGGGCGTGCGGGCGAGCGGGCGTGCGTGCGTGTGGTGTGGTAATTTTTAGCACTCACTAACCGCGTTAACCTTTCAGTTGCCTGTCTCTTCGTCAGCCGAGTGACCCTTCTCCTTCAGCTGACCGACTCATGGCGTGAACTCGGCGAGAGCTGGCCGACTCATGGCATGACTCGGCGAGACCTTTCTCCTTCAGCTTCCCTCTGCGAGAGGTTAAATAGAGGAGCACCCCCGTCACTCGGTACACGCGAGAAAACATTTTCAGAATCACAGTCCAGCCACCGAGTGAGGGTATTTCCATCTCGTGACTCTGCGCGCACAGAGAAGCGAGAGGGCAGGTGCCTCCGAAGCCGGTGCTGTTCGAGACCTTGTATGGGGGATCGACAATTAGGTTTTTGGGGAGCATCTACGTGACTGCCCAAAACATCTCCAACATGACAAAAGAAGCTGGCCGAGGATCTGGATCATCAGAGCGCATGAGAGGGTATGATCAGTTTATTTACTTACTGTTTTGTGTTCTGGAGATTATATATGTTTCATATATTCATCTATGCTGTTTCATATGTAGGAATGATTTTATCTTATCTGTTCTGTCTTATTATAATATGATAGATCTATCTGTTTTAATTTTACAGTCATGCTGTTTATGTTTCTATCTGTTTATTTTCAATTGTTCAGTCAGTTTACATGTTTATCGTATTTATATGATTTATATAATTCATATGCTTTATGTTCTCATGATCCATATTGTTATGGATATATTTGATGTCATGATTAATTATCATTTATATGTCATCATCATAATATTAATTTATGGAATTAAAATGATACGGAAAATGCCTATAAGTCTAACAATCCAAAAACCTAATGTTAGGCATTTTTTTATCAGAGGTTTTGCTGCTGTGCTAAAGCCTAATCCTTTTGATGGTAAAAACTTCTTGATATAGAAAGCTAAGATGGAATTGTGGCTAACTGCAATGTCTTGTTTTCATGCCGCTGAGGGCAAGCCTGCCAACTTACCTCCTGAGGATGAGGCTAAGTTTAAGGCTGATGACAACCTCTTTCGAGGAGCAGTGATTAGCGCACTTGACACAAAATTCCAGAAAAGCTATATCATCCTTCCTACAGGGAAAGAGCTGTGGGATGCACTTGTTGGAAAGTTTGGAGTTACTGACGCTGGTAGCGAGCTGTATCTCATGGAGCAGCTGTATGACTACAAGATGGTTGAGAACCGATCTGTAGTGGAACAGGCTCATGAGTTTCAGGCACTAGCTAAGGAACTCGAACTTTTTTCTTGTCCTTTGCCTGACAAGTTTGTGGCTGGCGGTATAATCACCAAGTTGCCACCTTCTTGGAAGGACTTTGCTACCTCTCTCAAACATAAGAGACAAGAGTTCAATGTGGAAGAGCTCATTGGTACTCTTGATGTTGAGGAAAGGGCTAGAACAAAGGACAGTGGAAAAGGTGTTGATACCTCTACTGCTAATGTGGTGCAGAAGAGAAACTTCCGCAAGTTTAACAAGAAGAAAAACCAGAACAAACCAGAGAACGCGAATAAACCTGTTCAAACAGCACAGTTTAAAAAGAAGAACAACAATAACAAGGGAAAGGGAGGATGCTTTGTCTGTGGCAGTGATCAACATTGGGCAAGAGAGTGCCCTGATCGCAAGTTCACTCAAGACAAGAAATCAGCTAATGTTGTAACCACTGAAACTGAAGGTGGAACATCTGGGTATGGTAATTCTTTACCATTTGTTCTTTCAGTCTGTAATTCACCTGAGTGGTGGATGGACAGTGGTGCAAACATTCATGTGTGTGCTGATGCCTCTATGTTCACTTCCTATCAGGTCGGGAGGTCTGGCGCCTTGCTAATGGGAAATGGGTCGCGTGCTCATGTTCTTGGTGTTGGTACGGTCATTCTGAAGTTTACTTCGGGAAAGACGATGCCATTGAAGAGCGTGCAGCATGTGCCCTCTATCAAGAAGAATCTCGTTAGCGCTTCTATGCTATGTCGAGATGGATACAAAGTTGTTCTTGAGTCTAATAAATGTGTTGTGTCGAAGCATGGTACTTTTGTTGGTAAAGGATATGACTGCGGAGGCTTGTTTCGCTTATCACTGCATGATGTGTGTAAAAAAACTGGTGAATTCTGTTAATTTTTCTGATGAGTCAGATTTATGGCATTCATGTTTTTGTCATGCAAGTTTTGGCTGTCTTATGCGGTTAGCAAATATAAATTTAATTCCTAAATTTAACTTGGTCAAAAAGTCTAAGTGCCATATGTGTGTTGAATCAAAACAACCCCGCAAGCCTCACAAGGCTGCTGAGGCGAGGAGTTTGGCACCTCTAGAACTTGTTCATTCTGATCTGTGCGAGATGAATGGAATTTTGACCAAAGGTGGTAAAAGATACTTTCTCACTTTTATAGATGACTCCACTAGATTTTGTTATGTGTATCTCTTAAAAACAAAAGATGAAGCGTTCAATTATTTTAAGGCCTATAAAGCTGAAGTTGAGAACCAACTTGAGAGGAAAATAAAACGGTTAAGGTCTGATCGAGGTGGAGAATATTTCTCTAATGTGTTCGATGAGTTCTGCGTGGAACATGGTATTATTCATGAGAGGACACCGCCATTCTCACCACAATCCAATGGGATTGCTGAAAGGAAAAACCGCACTCTAACAGATCTGGTGAATGCCATGTTGAGTACAGCGGGATTATCCAAGGCATGGTGGGGTGAGGCGATCTTGACAGCGTGTCATGTCCTGAATAGAGTTCCAACAAAGAACAAAGAGATCACACCATTTGAGGAATGAGAAAAGAGAAGATTAAATCTCTCATATTTGCGCACTTGGGGTTGCTTGGCTAAAGTGAATGTGCCAATCAACAAAAAGCGTAAACTTGGGCCTAAAACTGTTGACTGTATATTCCTTGGGTACTCTTTTCACAGCACTGGGTATAGGTTCTTAATTATAAAATCTGATGTGCCTGCTATGTATGTTGATACTATCATGGAATCAAGAGACGCCACATTTTTTGAGAATGAGTTTCCCATGAAGAATACACCTAGTGATACAAGTCATGAGACTATAATTCCCTATGAGCACGAACTGTCGATTCCTATAGAGCATGCTGAGGATTCTCACGTGCACATCCCTGAGGAGGATTGATAGTCGCCTAGAGGGGGGGGGGGGTGAATAGGGCGAAACTGAAATTCTCAAAAATAATCACAACTACAAGCCGGGTTAGCGTTAGAAATATAAACGAGTCCGTGAGAGGGCGTAAAAACAAATCGCAAGCGAGTAAAGCGGTGAGACACAAGGATTTGTTTTACCGAGGTTCGGTTCTCGCAAACCTACTCCCCGTTGAGGAGGCCACAAAGGCCGGGTCTCTTTCAACCCTTTCCCTCTCTCAAACGGTCCCTCAGACCGAGTGAGCTTTCTCTTCTAAATCACTTGGAACACAAAGTTCCTACAAGGACCACCACAAGATTGGTGTCTCTTGCCTCAATTACAAGTGAGTTTGATCGCAATAAAGAATCAAGAAGGAAGAAAGCAATCCAAGCGCAAGAGCTCGAAAGAACACAAGCAAATCTCCCTCACTAGTCACTAAAACTTTGTGTGGAATTTGGGAGAGGATTTGATCTCTTAAGTGTGTCTAGAATTGAATGCCTAGCTCTTGTAAGTGGTTGGAAGTGTGAAAACTTGGATAACTTAAAGGTGGGGTGGTTGGGGGTATTTATAGCCCCAACCACCAAAGTAGCCGTTTGGTGGGGCTGACTGTCGTATGGTGCACCGGACAGTCCGGTGCACACCGGACATGTCCGGTGCGCCAGCCACGTCACCAAAGCCGTTGGGTTCCGACCGTTGGAGCTCTGTCTTCTGGGCCCGCCTGGATGTCCGGTGGCGCACCGGACATATACTGTAGAGTGTCCGGTGCGCCAGTATGGGCGTGCCTGACTTCTGCGCGCGCTGGCGCGCATTCAATGCGCTGTAGGTAGCCGTTGGCGCCGAAGTATCCGTTGCTTCGATGTCACACCGGACATGTCCGGTGAATTATAGCAGACTAGCCGTTGCGAATTCCCGAAGCTGGCGAGTTCCAGAGCCGTTCTTCCTTGGCGCACCGGACACTGTCCGGTGTACACCGGACAGTCCGGTGAATTATAGCGGAGTCGCCTCTGGATTTTCCCGAAGGTGAGGAGTTCAACGTGAGGTCCCCTGGTGCACCGGACACTGTCCGGTGGTGCACCGGACATGTCCGGTGCGCCAAACCAGGGCACACTTGGGTATCCCTTTGCTCTTTTGTTGAACCCAATTCTTGGTCTTTTTATTGGCTAAGAGTGAACCTTTGGCACCTGTATAACTTATACACTAGAGCAAACTAGTTAGTCCAATTATTTGTGTTGGGCAATTCAACCACCAAAATTATTTAGGAACTAGGTGTAAGCCTAATTCCCTTTCAATCTCCCCCTTTTTAGTGATTGATGCCAACACAAACCAAAGCAAATATGGAAGTACATAATTGAACTAGCTTGCATTATGTAAGTGCAAAGGTTGCTTGGAATTGAGCCAATATAACTACTCATAAGATATGCATGGATTGTTTCTTTGTTTTTAACATTTTGGACCACGCTTGCACCACATGTTTTGTTTTTGCAAATTCTTTTGTAAATCCTTTTCAAAGTTCTTTTGCAAATAGTCAAAGGTATATGAGAAGGATTTTGCAAAGCATTTTCAAGATTTGAAATTTTCTCCCCTTGTTTCAAATGCTTTTCTTTTGACTAAACAAAACTCCCCCTTAATGAAATCCTCCTCTTAGCGTTCAAGAGGGTTTTGATATTAATTTTGAAGAGGGTATACCAATTTGAAATTATATCACAAGTGAGATACCAATTTGAAGATACTTTTTGAGAAACTAAAATTTTGGAAATTGGTGGTGGTGCGGTCCTTTTGCTTTGGGCTCTTATTCTCTCCCCCTTTGGCATGAATCGCCAAAAACGGAATCATTAGAGCCCTTCGAATTACTCTCTCCTCCTTTGGTCATAAATAAATGAGTGAAGATTATACCAAAGTTGGAGTCCTCTTGCTTTGGACTTTCCCCCAAAAGATGGAGAGATGCGTGGAGTGACGGCGAAGGATGAGTTGCGGAGTGGAAGCCTTTTGTCTTCGCCGAAGACTCCAATTCCCTTTCAATATACCTATGACTTGGTTTGAAATTCACTTGAAAACACATTAGTCATAGCACATGAAAGAGACATGATCAAAGGTATATCAATTAGCTATGTGTGCAGGTTAACAAAAGAAGTTCCTAGAATCAAGAATATTTAGCTCATGCCTAAGTTTGTTAAAAGTTTGTTCATCAAGTGGCTTGGTAAAGATATCGGCTAATTGATCCTTAGTATTAATGTAAGAAATCTCGATATCTCCCTTTTGTTGGTGATCCCTTAAAAAGTGATACCGAATGGCTATGTGTTTAGTGCGGCTATGCTCGACAGGATTATCTGCCATTTTGATTGCACTCTCATTATCACATAGAAGAGGAACTTTGGTTAATTTGTAACCATAGTCCCTGAGGGTTTGCCTCATCCAAAGTAGTTGCGCGCAACAATGTCCTGCGGCAATATACTCGGCTTCGGCGGTAGAAAGAGCTACGAAATTTTGCTTCTTTGAAGCCCAAGACACCAAGGATCTTCCCAAGAACTGGCAAGTCCCCGATGTGCTCTTTCTATTAATCTTACACCCCGCCCAATCGGCATCCGAATAACCAATCAAATCAAACGTGGATCCCCGAGGGTACCAAAGCCCAAACTTAGGAGTATAAGCCAGATATCTCAAGATTCGTTTTACGGCCGTGAGGTGGGACTCCTTAGGGTCGGATTGGAATCTTGCACACATGCAAACGGAAAGCATAATGTCCGGTCGAGATGCACATAAATAGAGTAATGAACCTATCATCGATCAGTATACCTTTTGATCGACGGATTTACCTCCCGTGTCGAGGTCGAGATGCCCATTGGTTCCCATGGGTGTCTTGATGGGCTTAACATCCTTCATTCCAAACTTGGTTAGAATGTCTTGAGTATACTTCGTTTGGCTAATGAAGGTGCCTTCTTGGAGTTGCTTGACTTGGAATCCTAGAAAATACTTCAACTCCCCCATCATCGACATCTCGAATTTTTGTGTCATGATCCTACTAAATTCTTCACATGTAGATTCGTTAGTAGACCCAAATATGATATCATCAACATAAATTTGGCATACAAACAAATCATTGTCAAGAGTTTTAGTAAATAAAGTAGGATCGGCCTTTCCAACTTTGAAGCCATTAGCAATGAGGAAATCTCTAAGGCATTCATACCATGCTCTTGGGGCTTGCTTGAGCCCATAAAGCGCCTTAGAGAGCCTATAGACATGGTTAGGGTACTCACTGTCTTCAAAGCCGGGAGGTTGCTCAACATAGACCTCTTCCTTGATTGGTCCATTGAGGAAGGCACTCTTCACGTCCATTTGGTAAAGCTTGAAGCCATGGTAAGTAGCATAGGCTAATAATATACGAATGGACTCAAGCCTAGCTACGGGTGCATAGGTTTCACCGAAATCCAAACCTTCGACTTGGGAGTATCCCTTGGCCACAAGTCGGGCTTTGTTCCTTGTCACCACACCATGCTCGTCTTGCTTGTTGTGGAAGACCCACTTGGTTCCTACAACATTTTGGTTAGGACGAGGAACTAAATGCCATACCTCGTTCCTAGTGAAATTGTTGAGCTCCTCTTGCATCGCCATCACCCAATCCGAATCTTGGAGTGCTTCCTCTACCCTGTGTGGCTCAATAGAGGAAACAAAAGAGTAATGTTCACAGAAATGTGCAACACGAGATCGAGTAGTTACCCCCTTATGAATATCGCCGAGGATGGTGTCGACGGGGTGATCTCGTTGTATTGCTTGGTGGACTCTTGGGTGTGGCGGCCTTGGTTCTTCATCCTCCTTGTCTTGATCATTTGCATCTCCCCCTTGATTATTGCCGTCATCTTGAGGTAGCTCATTTGCTTGATTTTCTCCTTCATCAACTTGAGCCTCATCCTCATTTTGAGTTGGTGGAGATGCTTGCGTGGAGGAGGATGATTGATCTTGTGCATTTGGAGGCTCTTCGGATTCCTTAGGACACACATCCCCAATGGACATGTTCCTTAGCGCGATGCACGGAGCCTCTTCACCTATCTCATCAAGATCAACTTGCTCTACTTGAGAGCCGTTAGTCTCATCAAACACAACGTCACAAGAAACTTCAACAAGTCCTGAGGACTTGTTAAAGACTCTATATGCCCTTGTGTTTGAGTCATATCCTAGTAAAAAGCCTTCTACTGTTTTAGGAGCAAATTTAGATTTTCTACCTCTTTTAACAAGAATAAAGCATTTGCTACCAAAAACTCTAAAATATGAAATATTGGGCTTTTTACCGGTTAGGAGTTCATAAGATGTCTTCTTGAGGATTCAGTGTAGATATAACCGGTTGATGGCGTAGCAAGCGGTGTTAACTTCCTCGGCCCAAAACCGATCCGGTGTCTTGTACTCATCAAGCATGGTTCTTGCCATGTCTAATAGAGTTCGATTCTTCCTCTCCACTACACCATTTTGTTGTGGCGTGTAGGGAGAAGAGAACTCATGCTTGATGCCCTCCTCCTCAAGGAAGCCTTCAATTTGAGAGTTCTTGAACTCCGTCCCGTTGTCGCTTCTAATTTTCTTGATCCTTAAGCCGAACTCATTTTGAGCCCGTCTCAAGAATTCCTTTAAGGTCTCTTGGGTTTGAGATTTTTCCTGCAAAAAGAATACCCAAGTGAAGCGAGAATAATCATCCACTATTACAAGACAATACTTACTCCCGCCGATGCTTATGTAAGCAATCGGGCCGAAAAGATCCATGTGGAGTAGTTCAAGCGGCCTGTTGGTCGTCATGATATTCTTGTGTGGATGATGGGCACCAACTTGCTTTCCTGCTTGGCATGCGCTACAAACCCTGTCCTTCTCAAAATGAACATTGGTTAGTCCTAAAATGTGCTCTCCCTTTAGAAGCTTATGAAGATTCTTCATCCCAACATGGGCTAGTCGGCGGTGCCAGAGCCAACCCATGTTAGTCTTAGCAATTAAGCAAGTGTCGAGTTCAGCTCTATCAAAATCTACCAAGTATAGCTGACCCTCCAACACTCCCTTAAATGCTATTGAATCATCACTTCTTCTAAAGACAGTGACACCTACATCAGTGAAAAGACAATTGTAACCCATTTTGCATAATTGAGATATAGAAAGCAAATTGTAATCTAATGAATCTACAAGAAAAACATTGGAAATAGAATGGTCAGGAGATATAGCAATTTTACCCAATCCTTTGACCAAACCTTGGTTTCCATCCCCGAATGTGATCGCTCGTTGGGGATCTTGGTTTTTCTCGTAGGAGGAGAACATCTTCTTCTCCCCTGTCATGTGGTTTGTGCACCCGCTGTCGATGATCCAACTTGAGCCCCCGGATGCATAAACCTACAAAACAAGTTTAGTTCTTGACTTTAGGTACCCAAACGGTTTTGGGTCCTTTGGCATTAGAAACAAGAACTTTGGGTACCCAAACACAAGTCTTGGAGCCCCTGTGTTTGCCCCCAACAAACTTGGCAACTACCTTGCCAGATTTGTTAGTTAAAACATATGATGCATCAAAAGTTTTGAATGAAATGTCATGATCATTTGATGCATTAGGAGTTCTCTTCTTAGGCAGCTTAGCACGGGTTGGTTGCCTAGAACTAGATGTCTCACCCTTATACATAAAATCATGGTTTGGGCCAGAGTGAGACTTCCTAGAGTGAATTCTCCTAATCTTGCTCTCGGGATAACCGGCAGGGTACAAAATGTAACCCTCGTTATCCTGAGGCATGGGAGCCTTACCCTTAACAAAATTAGACAATCTTTTAGGAGTGGCACTAATTTTGACATTGCCCCCCTGTTGGAAGCCAATGCCATCCTTAATGCCAGGGCGTCTCCCTCTATAGAGCATGCTTCTAGCAAATTTAAATTTTTCATTTTCTAAGTCATGCTCGACAATCTTAGCATCTAGTTTTGCTATATGATCATTTTGTTGTTTAATTAAAACCATGTGATCATGAATAGCATTAACATCAACATCTCTACATCTAGTACAAATAGAAGTGTGCTCAATGGTAGATGTAGAGGGTTTGCAAGATTTTAATTCTACAACCTTAGCATGTAATATATCATTTTCACTTCTAAGGTTAGAAATAGTAATATTGCAAACATCAAAATCTTTAGCCTTAGCAAGCAATTTCTCATTTTCAATCCTAAGGCTAGCAAGAGAAACATTCAACTCATCAATCCTAGCAAGTAAATCAACATTATCATCTCTAGGATTGGGAGTTGAGACATTACAAACATGAGAATCAACCTTAGCAATTAATTTAGCATTTTCATGTCTAAGGTTGTCAATAGTCTCATGACAAGTGCTTAGCTCACTAGATAGTTTTTCACATTTATCTACTTCTAGAGCATAAGCATTTTTAACCTTAACATGCTTCTTATTTTCTTTAATAAGGAAGTCCTCTTGTGAGTCCAAGAGATCATCCTTTTCATGAATAGCACTAATTAGCTCATTTATTTTTTCCTTTTGTTGCATGTTGAGGTCGGCAAAAAGGGTATGCAAATTATCCTCCTCATCACTAGCATTATCATCACTAGAAGACTCATATTTAGTGGAGGATTTGGATTTAACCTTCTTCCTTTTGCCGTCCTTTGCCATGAGGCACTTGTGGCCGATGTTGGGGAAGAGAAGTCCCTTGGTGACGGTGATGTTGGCGGCGTCCTCGTCGGAGGAGGAGTTGGAGCTCTCGTCCGAGTCCCACTCCCGGCAAATATGGGCATCGCCACCCCTCTTCTTGTAGTGCCTCTTCTTCTCCTTTCTTCTTCCCTTCTTGTCATCGCCCCTGTCACTATCACTTGATAATGGACATTTAGCAATAAAGTGACCGGGCTTACCACACTTGTAGCAAACCTTTTTGGAACGGGATTTGTAATCCTTCCCCTTCCGTTGCTTGAGGATTTGGCGAAAGCTTTTGATGATGAGCGCCATTTCCTCGTTGTCGAGCTTGGAGGCGTCGATGGGTGTTCGACTAGGAGTAGATTCCTCCTTCTTTTCTTCCGTCGCCTTGAATGCAACCGGTTGTGCCTCGGGCGTGGAGGAGGTGCCTTGCTCAATGATTTTCTTTGAGCCTTTAATCATTAGCTCAAAGCTCACAAATTTACCTATTACTTCCTCGGGAGACATTAGCTTATATCTAGGATCACCTCGAATTAATTGAACTTGTGTAGGATTAAGAAATACGAGGGATCTAAGAATAACCTTGACCATCTCATGGTCATCCCATTTTTCGCTCTCGAGGTTGCGCACTTGGTTCACCAAGGTCTTCAAGCGGTTGTACATAGCTTGTGGATCCTCCCCTTGGTGAAGCATGAATCGACCGAGCTCCCCCTCGATCGTCTCCCGCTTGGTGATCTTTGTCACCTCGTCTCCCTCGTGTGCGGTCTTGAGTACGTCCCAAATTTCCTTCGCGCTTTTTAACCCTTGCACCTTATTATACTCCTCTCGACTTAGAGAGGCGAGGAGTATAGTGGTGGCTTGGGAGTTAAAATGGTGAATTTGGGCCACCTCGTCCGAGTCGTAGTCTTCATCCCCTACGGATGGTACCTGTACACCAAACTCAACAACATTCCATATGCTTGTGTGGAGTGAGGTTAGATGATGCCTCATTTTGTCATTCCACATATTATAATCTTCACCGTCAAAAACCGGTGGTTTGCCTAATGGAACGGAGAGCAAAGGAGTACGTTTTGAAACATGGGGATTGCGTAGAGGAATCTTACTATACTTCTTGTGTTCTTGGCGCTTAGAAGTAACGGACGGTGCATCAGAGTCGGAGGTTGATGGTGATGAAGAGTCGGTCTCGTAGTAGACCACTTTCCTCATCCTCTTGTGTTTGTCGCCTCTCCGATCTGACTTGTGGGAAGAGGATTTCTTCTCCTTCCCTTTCCCTTTGTTGAAGGAGTTTTTCTTCTCCTTCCTCTTGTTGCGGGACTCTTCCGATGAAGTCGACCCGTGGCTTGTAGCGGGCTTGTAGCCGGTCTCCATCTCCCTCTTGGCAAGTTCTCCTGACATCACTTTGAGCGGTTAGGCTCTAATGAAGCACCGGCTCCGATACCAATTGATAGTCGCCTAGAGGGGGGTGAATAGGGCAAAACTGAAATTCTCAAAAATAATCACAACTACAAGCCGGGTTAGCGTTAGAAATATAAACGAGTCCGTGAGAGGGCGTAAAAATAAATCGCAAGCGAGTAAAGCGGTGAGGCACAAGGATTTGTTTTACCGAGGTTCGGTTCTCGCAAACCTACTCCCCGTTGAGGAGGCCACAAAGGTCGGGTCTCTTTCAACCCTTTCCCTCTCTCAAACGGTCCCTCGGACCGAGTGAGCTTTCTCTTCTCAATCACTTGGAACACAAAGTTCCTACAAGGACCACCACAAGATTGGTGTCTCTTGCCTCAATTACAAGTGAGTTTGATCGCAATAAATAATCAAGAAGGAAGAAAGCAATCCAAGCGCAAGAGCTCGAAAGAACACAAGCAAATCTCTCTCACTAGTCACTAAAACTTTATGTGGAATTTGGGAGAGGATTTGATCTCTTAAGTGTGTCTAGAATTGAATGCCTAGCTCTTGTAAGTGGTTGGAAGTGTGAAAACTTGGATTAAAGGTGGGGTGGTTGGGGGTATTTATAGCCCCAACCACCAAAGTAGCCGTTTGGTGGGGCTGACTGTCGTATGGTGCACCGGACAGTCCGGTGCACACTGGACATGTCCGGTGCGCCAGCCACGTCACCAAAGTTGTTGGGTTCCGACCATTGGAGCTCTGTCTTCTGGGCCCGCCTGGATGTCCGGTGGCGCACCGGACATGTACTGTAGAGTGTCCGGTGCGCCAGTATGGGCGTGCCTGACTTCTGCGCGCGCTGGCGCGCATTCAATGCGCTGCAGGTAGCTGTTGGCGCCGAAGTATCCGTTGCTTCGATGTCACACCGGACATAGCCGTTGCGAATTCCCGAAGCTGGCGAGTTCCAGAGCCGTTCTTCCTTGGCGCACCGGACACTGTCCGGTGTACACCGGACAGTCCGGTGAATTATAGCGGAGTCGCCTCTGGATTTTCCCGAAGGTGAGGAGTTCAGCGTGAGGTCCCCTGGTGCACCGGACATGTCCGGTGCGCTAAACCAGGGCACACTTGGGTATCCCTTTGCTCTTTTGTTGAACCCAATTCTTGGTCTTTTTATTAGCTAAGAGTGAACCTTTGGCACCTGTATAACTTATACACTAGAGCAAACTAGTTAGTCCAATTATTTGTGTTGGGTGTAGGAAACGGGTGACGCCTAAGAGGGGGGGGGGTGAATTAGGACTTCTAAAACTTTTACTAAACTAGGCCACAATTAAATCCCTAGAGCAAAACCTATGCAAATAATCAAGACTAGAATGTGCAAACTAGGTTTTGTCTAAGTGTTGCTATCTCTACCGCAAAGGCTAAGCTTCAATCTACACTAAATAAGTATGACTACAAGATTGAAACTTAAATGCTTAATATAAATGCGGAATGTAAAGAGCTAAGTAGAGGAGCAAACTCTCGTGGATGACGCCGGTATTTTTACCGAGGTATCCGGAACCACGCAAGGTCCCGACTAATCCTCGTTGGTGCCCCTACGCAAAGGGAAGCCCACGCGAGGGCCAAGCACCACGGTCGAGTAACTCCGTAGAGAGTCGCGGGTGCTCCGCTTCCGGCTCCTCTCGAACGCTTCCCGCCGTCTCCACTATCGAGCTTCCGGCCGAAAACGCCGCGGGCCTCGTTCCCTCCGGTACACGGAGGCGGCCGTGACACAAACGCGGTTGTCACGGTCTCGCAAGACTCTCGCCCCACTCGGTACAATTACAACGACTCAAGCAAGAGCCGAGGGGTTGTGTGGTTTTACAAAACTCACTCAACTAACTAGGGTTCACCTAGAGCAAGCGCTAAAGCGGTCTAACTAACCTAAGCACTTCGCAAAGCACCTACGCTAATCACCAAGTGATTCTATTAAGCACTTGGGTGTTTGAGCACTTGAAAATATGCACTATGTGTCTTGGTATGTTGCTTGGGCTCTCACACTTGAGAATGGCCGGTTGGGGTGGTATTTATAGCCTCCACACCCCAAACTAGCCGTTGGACAGAAAGCAGCAGCTTTCTGTCGTCGGGTGCACCGGATAGTCCGGTGCACCACCGGACATCTACTGTGCAGTGTCCGGTGCACGCCACGTCAGCCGACCGTTGGCGCCTCTAGCAGTCGACCGTTGGATCCGACCGTTGTCGTCTGCCCGTTGGCACACCGGACAGTCTGGTGCACACCGGACAGTCCAGTGCACACCGGACAGTCTGATGCTACAGCCAGAGAGCGCCTGTCTGCGGCCTCTCTGCGCAGACTGTCCGGTGCCTCACCGGACAGTCCGGTGCACACCGGACATCAATGTCCGGTGCGCCACCAGGCGCTGGCTGACAGCCCGTTTCTTGGATTCCTTTGCTGATTTCTTCGGGCTTATTTTGTTCTTGAGTATTGGACTCCTATGCATCTTTTTATGTCTTCTTTTGAGGTGTTGCATCCTCATTGCCTTGGTCCAATTCTCTTCGCACCCTGTGAACTATAATTATAAACACTAGCAAACATATTAGTCCACAGGTTGTGTTAATCATCAAACACCAAAACTCAATTAGCCAAATGGCCTGGGGTCCATTTTCCTTACAATCTCCCTCTTTTTGGTGATTGATGACAACACATCCAAACAAGCAAATAATACAGATATTTGAATTAAAATATACAATCTACTTGCTAAGATGCATGATTGTCCCCACAATGTGAAATTATGGACTTAAGCCTCCTCCTAACTCCATAATTCACTTACTTTCTATTTTTTTGACCAAATAACCAAAACCACTTGAAAAATCATTTGGAGATATAAAATTTTAAATTGGTGGTGTTTGGTGTTTGATATAGTTTCCATTGCTTTGGTCCCTAAACTTCCCCCCCTTTGGCATCAACCACCGAAAAGGAAGACATTAAAAGCATGTAGGAAGAAAATAAAAGCTTGCCCTCATCAAGAAATCTATCAAATGATACCATTAGAAGGATATTAAATTAAACAATATGAATGATATCAGTTGAAAGGATTACTCCCCCTAAATGAGTGTTCTCTTTAGAAAGAAGTTTCTCCCCCTTTTTAGAGATGAAGAAATACTCCCCCTGACAGAGATCCTCTACTTAGGAAAAAGCATGTGAAAAATTAGAGGTGCAAGACATGGTTTGAAAAGACTAACTTCCCTTATGCATAGGTAACAGAATATGAGTTAACTGCTTATGCATTTTTAGCAACATGGAAGCATATGATATGAACTATAGTCTAATCAAATATTGGAGAAGACATGGAAATGATACTGAATGTAGTCTCAAAAGATACCAATTGAAGGTCAATGGCGAGCTTGAGAGACATGAGAGTTCTTGGAGATTTTGCAGTGGAAGATTGTTGTCTTTCCCCGGGGACTTCATTTTCCTTACAATGAGACTATCACATGAAATAGACTTGAAAAGGTGTTAGTCTCAAAGTGTTAGATTATAGAGTAACCTCCCCCTAAAGGTGTGCATACAAGTTTTGAATACTTGTAGGAGACATGCACTTTGATTTGATATCAAGAGGGGCAAATTATCCATAATCCAAACTTTGGCACATATAAGTTAAATGATACACTTTGTAGAAATCAAAATTTTCAATTGATGCATCATTTACTATGGAGTGATATAAAAGCTATGTGCCGTGCTTAAATAAACATTTTAAGCCATGTAGGTTTGCTTAAGTATATGAATTAAAAACAAGCAATCCTACCATATGATTTACCTAGTATGCATGATTTTAAACAAGAGTACATAACAAATGTAATACTAGGCAAGAAAGGTAAACTAGATAAAAGGTAAATAGATACGCATATCTAAAAACGAAGAATACAATAAAACTAGTTACCTTAGTCATGGGTGGGAAATTTGGGTCCAAAATTTTCACTAACCCACTTGGCAATAAACTTGATCCAATATGATGTATCCTATGATATACATCCCAATTTTGCCAAGTCTTCAAATTTCCCGAAGACCTTTGGTCCACTCACTTCCCTTTCGGGATCCAAACCTTCTTGGTGCTTTTCATGGTTGAAATTATCTCCTTTGGCACCCAGATGCGTTTGGCCCCCTTTCCTTTGTTGGCTTGCTTGTTGGCCTTGATTGCTATCACCTTTCCGTTCTTTTTCTTCTCGATCAAATATGGTGTAGCATCCTTTTTGTTCACCTTTTTGATGTAGGTGTTGGATATTTTGCTTGATGGCTTTTGCTTGAGCTTTTGCCTTTGTTTATCCCCGGTCATCGCCTTGCATTGGAAAGACTTGTGGCCTTCCATGTGGCATAGCCTACAAATCACAGTTTCTCCCTCTACAGGCTTGTTCACTCCCACAGTGGTGTTATCCTGTGGAGGTCGGATTTTTTTGGCTTTGCCTTTCTTGTCATACAAAGCCTTGCCAAGGCGAGCCACTTCTTGCTTTAATTGTTCATTTTCCTTTGCAACCTCATCCGAACATGTCTCTACAACAATATTCTCAACAACGACTTGGTTGCAGGGGTTAGAATCATCAATTAAATCAAAGCAGGAAGTAGAAGCATCTTTCTCAATTATTTCAGGTATTTCAACTAAAGATGTTGTTGGGGTGCTACCAATGTTTTCTAGCTTAGTAGTTAGCTCATTATTGTGTATGCTAAGAATTTCCATTTTCTCTAGCAAATTTTCAATAGCTTCTTGGGAGCTAGCTAACTTAGCCTTAAGTTTTTCATTCTTTTTAATAAGGTTGTCATCGGTAGCAGTGGATGGAGCACTAGATTCTAATAGCTCAATTTTAGTTGATAACTCACTATTTAAGTTTGCAAAAGTTTCAAATTTTTCTAGCAAACCTTTGTAATCATTTTGAGAGCTAACCAACTTATTTTTCAAAGTTTTAAGTTGAGCTTTTTGCTTAGTGCAAACATCCTGGAAAAATTCTACGGCTTCCGCAAGTTCATCTAGAGAGGGCTTTCCCTCACCTTCATCATCACTACTACTTTCATCACTAGAGGATGGAATGCTTTTGTTACCTCTTGCCATAAGGCATTTGTGTGATGACCGTGATGATCGTGACGAGGATCGGTGGCTGCGCGTCCTTGGAGGTTCATCTTCACTTGAAGAATCATCCCAAGTTCTAACACTTGTTAGCGCCTTGCCTTTGCTCCTCTCCTTTTTGGGTTTGGCCATATTTGGACAGTTGTCCCTGAAGTGGCCCTTCTCCCCACATGCGAAGCATCCTCTCTTCCTTTGCTTTTTCCTGTCAATGTTAAAGAGAAGATCCTCGACCTGCAGGGGCACACCCATTAGATTAATCTTGTGGATCATCCTCATTACCTTTCCGACGCGTCGGATTGTTTCTTCGTCCTCGGAGGATGATGTGCATGGTTGATTATCTTCATCATCATCACTTTCTTCTACTTCCTCTTCTTCACTTGAGGAACTTGGAGTGGGAGCCTTCTTTTTGCCCTTCCTTTCATCACATGCAAAAGCATATGGTCTTGAGGAAGTTGGCTCCTCTCCCCGACTCATTTTTCGCGACATCTCAAAGGCCACGATTTTCCCAATCACAATGGTCGGGGTCATGTTGCTCAAGTCCTCCATGTTGTGAAGGATGGTGATGATGCTCCCATATCTTTGTTGTGGTAGCAGGGAGATAATCTTCCTCACAATGTCCGCATCGCCTAGCTTATTAATGCCAATATAGTTGAGCTCATTGATTATTAGATTCAAACGAGAATACATGTCTCTAACAAGCTCATCATCTTCCATAGCAAAAGAATTATACTCATTTAAGACTAGGCAATGTTTTTGCTCACGGACATTGGATGTGCCGTCATGGAGCTCATGCAATTTTAGCCAAATCTCATTAGCAGTTTTTAAGGTAAATACTTGATTGAAAATATCCATGCTAAGAGATTCATACAAGCAATTTTTGGCTCTAGCATTTAAATGGATTTCTTTTTCCTCACTCGTGGTGGGTTTCTCGGGATTCTTGAGGGGTTTCATCCCGTCACGAGTGACTCTCCAAACACCTAGATCAACGGCCTCTAGGTAACAAGCCATTCTAGCACTATAATATGGGAAGTTAGTGCCGTCGAAGTGTGGTGGCCTATGGGTATCCATCCCTTCCTCTAAAAAGCGTCGGCTCTTTTAGCGGTGAAGCTAAAGCGTTTCAAATGAGCCAAACCGGGCTCTGATACCACTTGTAGGAAACGGGTGACGCCTAAGAGGGGGGGGGGTGAATTAGGACTTCTAAAACTTTTACTAAACTAGGCCACAATTAAATCCCTAGAGCAAAACCTATGCAAATAATCAAGTCTAGAATGTGCAAACTAGGTTTTGTCTAAGTGTTGCTATCTCTACCGCAAAGGCTAAGGTTCAATCTACACTAAATAAGTATGACTACAAGATTGAAACTTAAATGCTTAATATAAATGCGGAATGTAAAGAGCTAAGTAGAGAAGCAAACTCTCGTGGATGACGCCGGTATTTTTACCGAGGTATCCGGAACCACGCAAGGTCCCGACTAATCCTCGTTGGTGCCCCTACGCAAAGGGAAGCCCACGCGAGGGCCAAGCACCACGGTCGAGTAACACCGTAGAGAGCCGCGGGCCTTCTCCACGCGCAAGTGGTGCTCCGCTTCCGGCTCCTCTCGGACGCTCCCCGCCGTCTCCACTATCGAGCTTCCGGCCGAAAACGCAGCGGGCCTCGTTCCCTCCGGTACACGGTGGCGGCCGTGACACAAACGCGGTTGTCACGGTCTCGCAAGACTCTCGCCCCACTCGGTACAATTACAACGACTCAAGCAAGAGCCGAGGGGTTGTGTGGTTTTACAAAACTCACTCAACTAACTAGGGTTCACCTAGAGCAAGCGCTAAAGCGGTCTAACTAACCTAAGCATTTCGCAAAGCACCTACGCTAATCACCGAGTGATTCTATTAAGCACTTGGGTGTTTGAGCACTTGGAAATATGCACTATGTGTCTTGGTATGTTGCTTGGGCTCTCACACTTGAGAATGGCCGGTTGGGGTGGTATTTATAGCCTCCACACCCCAAACTAGCCGTTGGACAGAAAGCAGCAGCTTTCTATCGTTGGGTGCACCGGACAGTCCGGTGCACCACCGGACATCTACTGTGCAGTGTCCGGTGCACGCCACGTCAGCCGACCGTTGGCGCCTGTAGCAATCGACCGTTGGATCCGACCGTTGTCGTCTGCCCGTTGGCACACCGGACAGTTCGGTGCACACCAGACAGTCCGATGCTACAGCCAGAGAGCGCCTGTCTGCGGCCTCTCTGCGCAGACTGTCCGGTGCCTCACCGGACAGTCCGGTGCACACCGGACATCAATGTCCGGTGCGCCACCAGGCGCTGGCTGACAGCCCGTTTCTTGGATTCCTTTGCTGATTTCTTCGGGCTTCTTTTGTTCTTGAGTATTGGACTCCTATGCATCTTTTTATGTCTTCTTTTGAGGTGTTGCATCCTCATTGCCTTGGTCCAATTCTCTTCGCACCCTGTGAACTATAATTATAAACACTAGCAAACATATTAGTCCACAGGTTGTGTTAATCATCAAACACCAAAACTCAATTAGCCAAATGGCCCGGGGTCCATTTTCCTTACATTGGGCAATTCAACCACCAAAATTATTTAGGAACTAGGTGTAAGCCTAATTCCCTTTCAAGGATGACACTATAGTCACTCGAAAGAGCAAGAGACAGAGGGTTGCAAAATCCTTTGGTAATGACTTTATAGTGTACCTTGTGGAAGACACACTAACTACCATTAGTGAGGCATATTCCTCTCCTGATGCTGACTTATGGAAGGAAGCAATAAGGAGTGAGATGGAATCTATTATGTCTAATGGAACTTGGGAGGTCGTTGACCGTCCTTATGGTTGTCAACCTATAGGTTGCAAATGGATCTTCAAGAAAAAGCTTAGGCCTGATGGTACAATTGAGAGGTACAAGGCAAGGCTTGTGGCCAAAGGATATACCCAAAAGGAGGGTGAAGATTTCTTTGACACCTACTCACCAGTGGCTCGATTGACTACAATTCGCACATTAATAGCCGTGGCAGCCTCTTATGGTCTTATCATTCATCAGATGGATGTTAAGACAGCTTTCCTAAATGGAGAGTTGGATGAGGAGATCTATATGGATCAGCCAGAAGGGTTTATTGTGGATGGTCAAGAGAACAAGGTGTGCAGGTTGATAAAATCATTGTATGGCCTAAAACAAGCACCTAAGCAATGGCATAAAAAGTTTGATAATACTCTTACAGCAGCTGGCTTTGTTGTAAATGAATCTGACACGTGTGTATACTATCGGTATGGTGGGGGTGAGTCTGTTATGCTATGCCTTTATGTTGATGACATCTTGATCTTTGGATCAAATCTCAATGTGATTGAGGAAGTTAAAAATCTTCTATCGAGCAATTTCGAGATGAAAGATTTGGGAGAGGCTGATGTCATTCTAAACATCAAGCTTGTTAGAGAAGTTGATGGTGGGGTAACTTTGTTACAATCCCATTATGTGGAAAAGATATTGAGTCGCTTTGGTTTTAGTGACTGTGATCCTGCTCCAACACCTTATGACCCTAGCGTGCTATTAAGAAAGAATCGGAGAATAGCAAGGGATCAATTGACATACTCCCAGATCATTGGCTCGCTCATGTACCTTGCAAGTGCAACAAGGCCAGACATCTCTTATGTTGTGAGTAAGCTAAGTCAGTTTGTGTCGAAACCAGGAGATGTTCACTGGCGTGCTCTTGAGAGAGTGTTGCGGTATTTGAAAGGTACTATGACATACGGTATTCATTATACCGGAAACCCAAAAGTGCTGGAAGGCTATTGTGATGCCAACTGGATTTCTGATGCTGATGAGCTTTATGCCACAAGCGGATATGTGTTTCTGTTTGGAGGTGGCGCTGTTTCCTGGAAGTCTTGCAAGCAGACTATCTTAACGAAGTCTACAATGGAAGCAGAACTCGCAGCATTAGACACTGCTGGGGCTGAGGCCGAGTGGCTTCGTGATTTCCTATTGGACTTACCGGTAGTTGAAAAACCGATACCGGCTATTTCCATGAACTGTGACAACCAAACGGTGATTACAAAGGTTAACAGTTCTAGGAACAACATGAAGTCTACAAGGCACGTTAAGAGGAGATTGAAATCTGTCAGAAAGTTGAAAAACTCCGGAGTTATAACTGTGGATTATGTCCACACATCGAATAATCTGGTAGATCAATTCACTAAGGGTCTATCACGCAATGTGATAGAAAGTGCGTCAAGGGAAATGGGTATGAGACCCATGTGAGATCTACTCTAGTGGTAACCTACTCTATGTGATCGGAGATCCCATGAAGTAGAGTGGAGAAACAAGCTAGGAGTAGGTTGTGAGGAAAGATCCCTTCCTTAACTCATTTCTGATGCACATCTTTCCTATCTGTAAGGCGGGATGGTTTTTACCTTAATGTATTCCAAGAGTCTTATAAAAGTGAGATGTTGTCCTACAGGACATCTTTTGAGGAATACACCTATATGAGTCAGACTGCTGGTCACAGTCTATGAGACTTGGGTAATCCCTAAATACTCATGAAAGGCACTGAAGTGTGACTTATATGCTTCTAAACAGCGGGAATACTCTTTTGCAGCCTAGTATCAGCAAAGGATTTGAGTGAATCTTATTTCGCACAAAACTGTCAATTCAAGGCATAGTCCATTGTTTAGTTGTGAATGAGTGAAACTCTTATTCTAGATGGATGTTCAACTTAACAGTCTCAATCGAAACACTGGTATATCAAAGGATTGTGATTCTGATACTTCATCATTACAAACTCTAGAGTTTGGTGGGGATTGTTGGATCTTTTATGGGCTTGGCCCATTATTGAATAAACTCTAAGGTGTGTAATGGTGGAGAATACCAATAGTACCACATTGGAAGTCCAAGGGTCTTTTGGCTTGACTTATATGGTGGGATTTATTCCACTTAACTTGAGAAGTCAAGAAATAGACAAGGGCGTGCCACACGCGCGTGCGCCGCCACCGCCGCTGGCCGGGCCGGGCGTGGCGTGGCGTGGCGAGGCGAGGCAGGCAGGCAGGCAGGCAGGCGAGCGGGCGTGGTGTGGTTGTGTTAATTTTTAGCACTCACTAACCGCGTTAACCTTTCAGTTGCCTGTCTCTTCGTCAGCCAAGTGACTCTTCTCCTTCAGCTGACCGACTCATGGCGTGACTCGGCGAGAGCTGGCCGACTCATGGCATGACTCGGCGAGAGCTGACCGACTCTTGGCGTGACTCGGCGAGACCTTTCTCCTTCAGCTTCCCTCTGTGATAGGTTAAATAGAGGAGCACCCCCGTCACTCGGTACACGCGAGAAAACATTTTCAGAATCACAGTCCAGCCGCCGAGTGAGGGTATTTCCATCTCGTGACTCTGCGCGCACAGAGAAGCGAGAGGGCAGGTGCCTCCGAAGCCGGTGCCGTTCGAGACCTTGCACGGGGGATCGACAATTAGGTTTTTAGGGAGCGTCTACGCGACTGCCCAAAACATCTCCAACATGACAAAAGAAGCTGGCCAAGGATCTGGATCATCAGAGCGCATGAGAGGGTATGATCAGTTTATTTAATTACTGTTTTGTGTTCTGGAGATTATATATGTTTCATATATTCATCTATGTTGTTTCATATGTAGGAATAATTTTATTTTATCTGTTCTGTCTTATTATAATATGATAGATCTGTCTGTTTTAATTTTACAGTCATGCTGTTTATGTTTCTATCTGTTTATTTTCAATTGTTCAGTCAGTTTACATGTTTATCGTATTTATATGATTTACTAGGTGAGTGCCCGTGCGTTGCAACGGGGACCTATAATACTACGACAATTATGTACAAATAGGTTTATGTCCGTGCGATGCTACGAGGAAACATATGGAATCGTTATCTATGTGGTACCGCAAATCAAACAAAGCATAAAATTTATACACATGACACGACACCGTAAATCAAACAACATATCATAACACCACGAGACTTCTCGACCTAAATTAGATATATATAAATTTTACATGATCTTAAACAAAACAGTGTTTCAATCCACTCATATCATAACCACTACAAAAATTAAAAATAACCATAACAACTTTCATCAAAAGATAGATACAAGTAGACTTGCCGGTGGGTACCCAACACTCGTATCATAACCACTACATCTGAGTAGAATATGGAATACAAAAGATTACACATTCATATTTAAAATATACGTAAATATGGGATACAAATATATGATAATACATCCATTCAATTAATTTTTATGCACCACGATGTATATTTTCTATTGATGTGGCCATTTACTTGACCAATGTAGTATTGACAGGCTACATATGCCTATTTGCTTTACCACCGCAATTGGCAATAGTCATCTAAACACGTCACGTAAAAATAACAACGAGCTCTAGCTAGATAGTATAAATTTGGTAAGAAAAGGACGTAAATGAAGCTCAAATCGAACATCATGATAGCATGCACCAGAATTTTTTCTCAGAGAGAAGAATCCTTGCTAAAAAAGTGAGAGAACAGAACACACATGGAAACATATGCATCATCCTCACCAAATTAGTGCGTCAGAAAATAAAATTATTAGTATGGGGCCAGTGTGATTTTTCATACTGATAATGATTGCTCTTAATTGGTGCCTCTCAGTCTAGAAATGGCATATGGTAAAAAACACACTATGAAAGAACCCAATATTTGTGGTAGATGAGTAGTTGTTTTATGTTTCTCGATCAGAAGGATTTACAATTTTCTAGTGCTTGAGATGGTAGCATCCACTAATAATGCATCATATTACAATATAATTGGACGACAACAAAATAATTCATAACTAACAATGTTTGACACACCTTATAAGCACGGCAGTTGGGTTGCATTGCTCTACAAAAAATATATGATCACCTATCACCGTTCTATTTTCAACTTATACAATAGGTCTACATCATTGGGAAAAAAATAAATACGCAAAGCTTTTACATATCTGGAAAACAGATGGTTGATAATTGATATTTGCATTCGTTTTTCCTATGCCAACACCATGAACCCAAGCTGGAACACATGAAGGTGAGTTGGGAGCCACAGTGTTGCCTTACCCGCCTTGGCCTGCCTCTCTCCCCTTTGTGCCCTTACCACCGAGCCGCTACTGATCCTAGTTAATACAATGTATAAAAATCAAATGGAGGTTAGAGCATATATCTTGAAATTAATAGTATTTGTAAAACAATAACCATAGTTGGATAATTCATAACATGGGAAAAAGTGTCCAAACCACATATATTCAGAAGCAAGTGATTGTTCCAAGCAAGGTCTTGAGTGCAAATTAGAAGCAAGATTAAGGGTAGTAGTATCTATGTGGATCGGCTATTACTTACTTGCTGGGGAAATTCTTCGTCCTCTGATTCCAAGTTGATCAAAACCTTTGCTGCTCAATGTAGAGGCATTGTATCTCTCTCAGCCTGTACGGACAAGATTTATGTACCATAACGGATATGCACATCGTGTCAATTCCAAGTCTATATGCATATAGGAATCAACACCGCACCACTGTCTTGCTCAATGGAAAGTTTGCATTTCATCTGCTACTTACTTGTACCAAAATCTTCACACAAAATAATCCACTCTAAATAGACAAGTTTTATCTTCAGTATAGCACATAGATGATGAAAATTGGAATAGATAAATGTAGCGTGGCAAACAACATTGCCAGTATATCCATAGAAATATTAAGTGCTGTTAT
The DNA here is from genome assembly GCF_902167145.1 of Zea mays. Lineage (NCBI taxonomy): Eukaryota > Viridiplantae > Streptophyta > Magnoliopsida > Poales > Poaceae > Zea > Zea mays. Next base: position 107,945,404 of record NC_050105.1, on the reverse strand, counting down.
TTTGAAGAAACTGGCCGAAGTGAATTTACCTGGTCTTGAGATGATAAATAGCTTTCTCGCCAATTCTCCAGACATAAATGGTCCAGTCCCTTCACATCACGGATTGAAAAAAAAAATCAGGGTACCTTGGAATCAAGTTTCTCTTGAAGTTGTTAGGTAAGCCCAGTTCAGACTGGATTAGTTCAATCTTATCCAGAGGAATCTGGCAGTCCATCGACATCATCAGTAACTTCCTAAGGTTTCTCACCAAGATTGGCTCCATTAACTCTCGCGCTTCAGCCTCTTCACTGGATATCTTTCTGGCCTTCTCCGTAAGTGTGACAGAAATGGGCTCTTGGGAAGCACTTCCACCAGAGACATGGAAGATATTAGGGTGACGCTCGATAAGTGAAAGAAAGTTCCATTTTTGGACAAAACCAACCTCCTTTTCAAGGTCACGCACAAGTAGTGATCCTGTCTTTTGTGCCAAAATGAGGTCACGCAGACAAAGGAGAAGGGCAGGCTTCTTTTGAAGATCCATGGCCCTGTCAAGACCAGGTTCACGGTGATATACCTTCTTCTTGGGTCGGTGTCCATGGCCAGCTGAGAATGAGGACATAGCATTGAGTTGCATAAAGGGAAGGGTTCTGGGAATCAAATATACATGTCGTCCCAATCTTCTTTCCATCATTTATGAAATGAATATCAGGCTATGTAGTCACACCAGGTCCAAGCATTCAGAAGTACATATAAAGAATCAGCACGTTGCACTTTAAATTCTGCAAAAAAATCAAAATTATATTCTCAGTCATGTAAATAGCCTACCATTTGCATGTCAGGAATCAAACTGCACAGGGGACATCTAATGTAAAAGAGGCCACTGCTTGCTGTCACCACATTCATAGTATCGACTCTCCAAATAAAGCCCACAGTGAAATTCAGTTTGGAGAATCCTCACTCAACATGGGAAATTTGAGCTTGTGGCAAGATGGTGTGAATTTCAGTCTTTTTTAGGGGATTGATCCAACACTTCCATTTCAATAGGAAGTCTGCTCCATAGACGTCATATTAAACTCAGTAAAGACAGTGACACAACTGGTGAATCTGCACGCTTAGGAACAAGATCTAAGTGCAACGTGCTGGTGAATCTCTAACTATTTATTATGAATAATTAAGACAATTTGTAGACAATAAGTTCATTTCAAATATATCAGTTCAGGCCAAAAAATATGGTAGAGAGATCTAACCCGAGCAACGTGACAAATTCGGATCTTGAGTAGGCTGAAGATGAGGGGATCAGAGCTTACCATCTTGTGTCGGGCCGCGGCGGAGGGAAACACATCTCATTACATCGTATTAAAGTTGACAATGCATATATTTTAAAATTTTGGATAAACAGTATAGCATAAAGCATATTGGTTTATGTGAAAAGGTACAAATAGTTTGAGAGCAAAGAGTAGCATAAATCATATTGGTTTATGTGAAAAGGTACAAATAGTTTGAGAGCAAAGAAAAGACAAAGCCCAGTATAGACCAAAAGACCATTAACTTTTCACGTTCTTATTATGGATGTAAAGAAAAAAGGTGGCATTTAATTTGTTAATGTGATAATGAGCAACAACACAATGATTAGTTCAAAACCTAGTAATCACAAACAACCGAGTAGATCAATTGAGAATTGGACTCACCTGTGTGACTTGTCTTCTGTTGCATATCAAATTCAGGCCTTCCATATGACCTTATTAGCCTAGGCGGATATCCCATCAGCACATTCAATTGTTGCATTCTAGAACTCATTACCAGGTGAAGTAAGGGAATTCCTCAGTACAGATTTTAGGATTTCCACATCTGCTTGAGAAAACCCAACTTTTATCTGTCCACCATCCTAACTGGCTCCGGAACCAAACACTACCTAAATCACTAAGTACAAGAACACTATTGTGATGAATACACTACCAATGCAAATCAAACCACTTGTGCTAAATTCTAGTTAACCATAAAAAAAACTACATCCAAGAAGCAGATAATGCTATTGTCAGAATCGAGTCTTTTCCATAAAGAAAAGCAGAGTTAATAGTAACAAGTGTTATCCATTGGAATGACATCATTGAGACCTAGGTAGAGCCCACTACACGATACATCCCAGCCTTCACATATTGAGGCTCAAAATATATTTGTTTGTGTGGACCAGCACAGTGCACCTTGGAAATGATAATTAGTTAGGTTAGGGAAATCAAAATGATTTCTATACTACAAAATCTGAATTCATGCATTGGCACCACCATTGTTCAACCCAGCTACAATCAGGGGCAATGCGATCAGCTCGAACAAAAGTTGGTGAGACTAAACAAGTGAGTTTGCACACTTGATTATTTTCTAGGAGCTGAAAAAAAAACTTTTTCTATTGAGAAGCAGTTCATATTAAGCAGTATCACAAGCATGCACTTAGATAGAAAGATTGATCGAACATGGCAAGAAAATCATATTTTTCTGAGTTTTTTACATAGAGACCAAGACACTTAAAGATCAAGTCGTTATATATTCCCTGTATATTTATCTCTCAAGTGAAACAATTATATATAACTCAATCTAGAAAGAATTTTCCTGTAGACACAAAGCATGCCTCGGTAAATATATAATTCAATGCTAAACGCATACCTTCAAAAGTGCTCTGTCATCATCATTCACATAGCTGTTCCATGATCCTTGCATGGTACCATTCACATTCTCAAGAGAGGTTCTGTTGTAGACACAGTAACAATATTACACACATTAAACAAATCCGCGTAAGAAATTTTGGTCAAAAATGATGTAAATCAGGATTAGCATGACTGCATATATGAGACCAATCTTGAGGGACTTAGTCTGGCTCGTTCACTCAAACAATTGGACTGTGTTGAAGACAGAGACTACAATCCACACACGGTTACTCACGACTTCATTTACGAAAAGATGAAAATGGCTTGGGTTTTGTTGTTTTTAAAAAAAATATTACCTTTTTAATTTTTTTTTCATATAACAAAACAGATACAGTAAGGAAATCTGAAGTTTCCTGCAATGGACAAGATTGCCAGAAAAGCAAGGGTTTTGGGGGTCATACCAAGAGCGCGCATGTGAGGACAAATTTGGAGCCGCGGGTGGCGAAGCCGTGCTGCCGACAGAGCTCCAACAGGTCTCCCCGCTTCATTGCAGCGAACTGCATCTCCCGGCACTGCGCTCACAAAAAGATGAATAGAAGAATCTAAAAAATCCAAGCTGGTGGCAATTCCTCTATAATATGTATGATCTCCTATTAACTGTTGAGCTACAACCAATTAAACAATACTTAAATAGTGAACATAGTAAAATAGAGAAACATGAATTCCATAAAAAATAATCTGTTTTGTTAAACAAACCAACCACTTGCATTCATTTAGTTGACACTTGATATCTTCTATAGTTAATTAGATGGTTGAATCATAATAGATCAACATAGTTTCTGTTAATCTTACAGAAAGGAAAAAGTACGCATGAACGTGAAATGGTGTCGGTCATTGTTCCAAAAATACGTTCTCAAACTCTATGAAAGAAACATCTAGAAAATAAACATTAATTTAGCAGAAGGGTGTGAAATAACAATGGTTTTCTGTTAAATGTGGTCAATAAAATAAAATAGTGTTTCTAACCCACCTTATTGAGGAGCAAAACAGTCACATTTAGAAATTGTCAGATGAATAGGCACAACTCTGGAAATCGTCGTTATAAAAAAATAAAAATGTATATGAGTACCCATAATGAACGCAGTTCTGGAACACAAAATTTAATATGTTTGAACATAGTTTCAGTGAGTAGTTCTCTATTTTGTAAAAAGGAGAAAAATATTGATGATTGTAAAACGGTGGCCATCATCATTTGAAGCTATGTTCTCAACCGAAACAAAAAATGCATTCGGTGTTTATCACATCTAAAGCAGCATTATCCACTCAGTAAGGTAAGAAGTAAAACAACAATACAATACCCAGAAAACGATATGCCAACAGTGCCCTCTTTTAGTAAACACAGCAGGATGGATTATGAACTTATTTAAAAGGTAACAATACCCATCTTTTAGTAAACATTGTAGCATGGATTTTGATCCTTTTTTAAAAAAGATATTTGCAAATGTTCTGCATCTACTGGCATCGATGTAAGTCGAACATAGACGGCGGCGGCCGGGTAAGCATTAAGTGAATGGCGGCCGGGTAAGCAAGAGGCGCATGTGCAACTATCAGAGAAAATTTTAAAAACATCAAAATCACCATGAATGAAATGCTCACCAGTGTTTTTCGCGGTGGAGATGAACTGGATGCTTCGCCTCGCGATGACGTAGTTGCCATGTTGCTGCTGCACGATGCTGCGTGATCCGAACGAAACCCAGCCAGGGATGAGGAACCGAGACTGCAATAGAAATCAAGCGTGATGGCGCTAAAGAAGGTGAAGAAGCAAAAACGCGAAATAAATCCAAGGTAAAGCAGATAGGGTTTGTCACCTGTTCGACAGCTGCTACAACAATCGTGTGCGCCACGGCGAGGACGGCATTCGTGACGAGCAAGACAAGAGAGGGGAAGTGGCTGGGCGAGGGACGAATGCAGCTAGGCGAGGAGGCGAGCAGGAGACGGGCGGCAGGGGCACGACCTCCCTCGATTCGACCACCACCTCGATGCTCAGAAGGCTATCTCGACCGGGGGTAGCACCATAGCGCCTTGATATGGTGACAGCGGCGAGCGCGAGGGCTAGGGCAGGGGGCAGGTGCGGAGGACGGGGCGGGAGGAGGCAGGCGCAACGGGCATGGGGGAATCGCGAGCGGAGGATGGACCATGGAGGCGGGGGCGAGCTCACGGTATCCACTGTGGGTGCCCACTGTGCAATCGTGTGCGAGGGAACGATGAGCGCGGAGATCCGCGGGCCTGGTTGTTGCGGGTGCATGACTGGGGGGCGTGCGGCACGGCGGGGACACGCTCCAGGCAGGAGCGCGCGGGGGGCGTGCGGGCTCGGCGTGCGGGGCGCAGGCAGGAGGCACGCGGGCGAGCAGGTGCGTGCGAACGCAGGCAGGGGCGGGGGCAGGAGCAGGCGAGGACGCTAGGGGTGTGGACGCAGGACGCCCTTGTTAGCGCGTGGATGGTGTAGATGGCCCTTGCGCTGACGATGGAGAAGTGCGCGTTCTGAACCTCGCCGTCGGCCTCCTCCACGGCGCGCACAGAGCAGTGGAACGACGCCCCTCGCTCGGCGGTGCGCCGGTAATAATGAGGATGGCGTGCAGGCCCGACCTGAGGTGCTGCACCTCCACCTCCGCGGCCCCAACAGAGGAGGAGCGGGAGCGGGAGCCATGGGACGACGACGAAGCCCTCGCGGACGCCACCGGCTCGCGCTTCCTCTCCTTGAGCCTCTCCACTCTCTTCGTCGTTTGCCTGATGTAGGCCGCCGCGGTATCCACGAGGTCGACCGTCGTGGTGGGGTGGATCTCTTACGGGGATGAGGCGCGACCGGCGAGAATGGCGGCTCCGTCGCGGATGAGGGCTGGGGCGTGCGCGGTTTATGGTGGGCTGGGGCTTGACGGTAGTGGGGTCGACGTCGCGGGGGCGGCTCGTATGGGGGCGGGAGCGCGACGATGCCGGCGAGAATGGCGGTGGGGATACGGACGCTGACGGGCAGCGGGAGAGTCGTGGATGGGGGCGGAGCCACGGTGTGGACGCCCTCGTTACGTTTTTATGGGATAGTAGAGATATAATTCATATGTTTTATGTTCTTATGATCCATATTGTTATGGATATATTTGATGTCATGATTAATTATTATTTATATGTCATCATCATAATATTAATTTATGGAATTAAAATGATACGGAAAATGGCTATAAGTCTAACATCTGCTGCACCGGCTACCTAGTTCGCTCTCCTCGTCAGCATTAAGCAACGAGTGCTGTGTGTGACTGAGAGAGCTGAGACCAGAGTGCAGGAGAGCTAGTTTCGTCATCAGTGCAGTTAAGCTGCTCGTTTCCAGTCCAGACAGGTCCAGAGTCTTGCCAGGTAGCTAGCCAGGAAAGGGTCCGGTAGTACGGTGATCCATTCATGGCGGCGGAGGTGGCCGGAGGAGGAGCTGTTGGTGCGCCGTCGTCGTCCCCGCGGCGCGTGGTGGTGGCGGTGGACGAGAGCGAGGAGAGCATGCACGCGCTCTCCTGGTGCCTCTCCAACGTCGTCTCGGCGGGCAAGGCCGCCGTGGCGCCACCCCCGTCCGTGGTGCTCGTCCACGCTCGGTCCCCGCGCCCGCTCTACTACCCGACCATCGATGGCACCGGTGAGCGGTGCAAGGTTTTAAATAGCCGACTATAACGGCCGATATATCTTGATATATCCTTTTTAGCAGTAAAAAGTTATGCCAATTAGTCTAATATATCTAGCTATATCGCAATATATCTCGTTATTTACACTTTTTAGAAGTTTAGAAATAAACTTATTTTCTCGTTATTTAAAACACTGCTCGTATGCCTAGCTCTTATTGTCGTTCTGGGCTATATATTATTGGCGTTAGAGATGGCCAAACGGGTCGTCGGCTCGGCCTGATTAGAAAACCGGGCCGAACTGTCTAAACCCGCGGGTTTATTTTTCTGTCCGAGTCTGGCTCGTAGTGGGCCTAAACGGGCCGGTCCGACCCGCTTAGCACGAAAAAAGCGGACCGAAAAACGGGCTAAACGGTTGGTAAGCACGGTTTAGTGCAAAAAACGGGCTTAACGGAATTAGAGGTAAATGGATCGTGTCGGCTAGCCCACCATACCTAGTTTTCTGTCTGAGCCCGATCCGTTTATTCATGCTGGGCCGGTCCAGACCCACATAAAATTTGGTCGTGCCGAGCTTAGATCGAGCCCAAACAGTAGACTTCATGCTGGGCTCGCGGGCCTCGTGCTAAGCTTGCGGATCTCGTGTTTATTAGCCATCTATAATTGGCGTCGCCGGTATTGATCGGATGGAGTCGCATCGCATGCAGGGACAGGGTACGTGATGACCCAGCAGGTGGTGGACTGCATGGAGCAGTACATGGCCTCCGCCGCCGACACCGTCGTCACCAAGGCCAAGACCATCTGCACCGCCTTCCCCGACGTACGTCTGACACCGACCGTTAGTTCGTTAGTTAGTTACAGTACATACGTTGATCCGATCGACCTTGTGGAATGATGTTTGCAGGTGAGGGTGGAGACGTGCGTGGAGAAGGGCGACCCGCGCGACGTGATCTGCGGCGCCGCCGAGAAGGCCGGCGCCGACATGCTCGTCATGGGCAGCCACGGCTACGGCTTCCTGCAGTGGGCGCTCATGGGCAGCGTCAGCAACCACTGCGTGCAGAACTGCAAGTGCCCCGTCGTCGTCGTCAAGAGGCCCGACTCTGCTTGAGAGTTGAGACACGCTAGCGTGCAGTGGCCGTTGCTTGATTAGCTTGTGTACAGTTGTGTGTTGCTGATGAGCATCGTTATCGTGTTGTACAGTACCGTGTCATGTAATGACCGTCTGCATATATCTACTAGGGTTGTAAAGTATTGTCCCCCTTGTTCTGTGCCTCTGTTCCGCCCCTCCAACAAAGGACTCTGAACTCTGGTAATAAAAAAAAGGAAAAAAAAACTCCGTCGATCTCTGCCCATCTGAGCAGCGTCTGCATACGAGAGATGTCGATGAGCTCCGCCGGCATCCCCTTTCCATCTCGATCATCGTACTCGTACGCAGTTCGAAGATTTGTTCTACTTTTGGAAGACCTTGCGTTATATTATTGGATCTCGATTATATATATATATATATATATATAAATAAATAAATAAACGTAACTAACCTATCTCCTATGTAAAGGATTTTTTCCATAACGACCTTGATTTCTTGAACAGTTGCTCCTAACAATGAAAATTTGACCAGATTTTTTTGTGTGATTTAAATTGACATAAATTTTCACAAATAAATTTTCCACCGTGAATTATTGCCAATGTCTCTTCCCATGAGTCATGGTGGAGAAAGTGCCAATTCAAATAGAATGGCTCCAACATGATGTTACTGTCAAGATTCGAAATCCTTTTATTTTCGTCTATTAAAGAGTCCAGGGCTAACCTATGATCGAGGTCCTTTCTAACAATAATTAATATTATACATAAATAGTATGTGTATATATTTTTTAAAACAAGTTTATTACTCTGCTTTTAAGAAAGCTGATTAAGGTTCACAACCAAAGACACACTAGCAAGCGATTCTGGGGACCCAGTTTACAACGAAAAACATCCACACCCTGCCTAGACAGATTCTAGGGAGCGAAGCAAACCAGTTACAGCTCAGAAAAAACATCAAACACTGGACCCTTACCAATCCAAAAGATGCTAACAAAACAAGCTGCAACATAGATTCAATATAACTATTGGAAAACATCACGATGCTAACAAATCATTTGCAGAGCTTTCCTCGCTAGGTCCAAACGCTTCAAGCCAGCCACCAAGTTTCATATTACCTCCAAATCAGCCCCCCTTCCCAGCGTCGGTTGAAAGTCAGCTAACCAACTCTTCATAGACTCCATAGCCTTCTCCAGTGAAGGTTGATCTTTGGTATTGAGGAGGATCCCCCATTTATGCAGAAGCGAGACAGAATCATACACAATCAACATTGGGTTGTTAGGGAATTTTTCCCCATTGCCATTCTGATTCGATTGCACTAGATGGCCCAAATTAAACCAGCAATGGAAAAAGTGTGGAATCTTGAGGAAACTCTAGGCTTGGTCCCCTTGCAGCCCCCAAACAAATCATCTAACGAATTGGGAATGTTGACCCACACTAAAGAAATTTTGCTATGTTACCAATAGATTCATGATCCCTGCACAAAGCACATAAGACACTCCCCTGGCATCCTTTCCTATGTAAAATTTCGGTCGCTTCGATCTTCTTGCTGTAAAGAAGCCACATGAACACCCTGACTTTCAAAGGCACCTTGCACATCCAAATAGCTTTATGACATTCAGAGGCACATCCCCAATTCAAACATCATACCAGAAACAAGTCCCATTTCCGTTATTGACTTTATTCACCGCACCCCATTGAAAAAGGTGCTTAATTTTGTGGAGCCCTTTCCAAAATTGAAAAGTCCTTTTGACTTTAGACATGAACAAATTATCGTTTGTCATATATTTTTCTTTGGCAAGGTTATACCAAACCCCCTGATCCTAGGGCTATTTCCAAATCCATTTGGTGAGTAAACACTCATTCATCAGGCTAGTGTTTATAATACCCGAACCTCCTTGGTCCTTTGGTCTGATCAACATTTCCCACTTAGCCATATGATAACACTTTCTTTCCTTTGCTCCTTGCTAGAAAAAATGCCTCTAACAAAATCCATTCTCTGATGACATCCTTTTGGTAAAAGATAAAATCCCATAATGTACATAAGAAAACTGCTAAGGCATGTGTTAGTCAAGATTAATCTTCCACCAGAGGAGATATACTTACTTTTCCAAGGATCAAGCCTTTTTTCATTTTTTCTAGGATAGGGTTGAAGATGGAAGACATAAGATGAGTGTGTAAGATGGGAATCCCCAGGTACCTCATAGATAGGGATCCTAACATGCAATTAGGCATATTGGCCATCCTCTCTTTTTCTTGTTGGTCTACCCCCAAAAACATAAACTTCGCTCTTATGAAAGTTAATCTTTAGGCCCGATAACCATTCGAAGCAATAAAGAATTAACTTAAGGTTCACAATCGATTTTTCTGACCCATCTATCATAATGACTATATCATTAACATATTGGATGTGCATAATACCACTTGGTAAAATATCATATAGAACACCTGATAAATGGCCTTTGGCTACCCTAGAATCTAACATTTTGCTCATAGCATTGGCCACTAAGTTGAAAAGGAGAGGCGATAACGGGTCGCCTTGCCTCAGCCCCTTAAAGGTTTTGAAGAAATTACTCCTTTCCCATTAATATTCACGCAAACTTTGCCATTTTCAATAGTGCTCATCACCATCTCACTCCACCTATCTACGAAGTTTTTTGACTTCAACACTTCAACCAAGAAATCCCACCTAACATTATCACACGCTTTTTCGAAGTCGATCTACATGATTAGAGCTTTCTTCTTCTTGAACTTTAGTTCATGTAACACCTCATGTAAAATAACCACCCCTTCCAAAATATTTCTGTCTTTAACAAAACCCAACTGGTTGTCCCCAATGACCACCTTGGTTATCAGATACATTCTGTTGGTAAGCACTTTAGTGAAAATCTTGAAATCAACATTGAGTAGACAAATGGGCCGATATCACTTGATAATGTTGGTTTCTTTGAACTTAGGTATCAAAGTGATAACTCTAAAATTCAATCTCTTAATGTCCAGATGCCTTTCATGGAAGTTCTTAAACATTTTCATAAGATCATCTTTGATAAAGAACCAACATTTTTTGAAGAAAGAGGCCCCAAACCCGTTAGGTCCAGGTGTCGACTCATCATCCATTTGATCAATAGTGTGTTTGACCTCGTCTTCCGTAAACGGTTTCATGAGGCTTGCTTTTTCCTCCTCACAAAGGTATGGCCTCCCTGCCCAAAAACTATAAAGCCCTAAAATTTATATATGGTAATAATAATAATAATAATAATAATAATAATAATAATAATAATAAACAAACACATATATTTATATAAAAGTGTTTTAGAATTATGGAACCTTTGGAGATCATTTGATTTTGTTTTATTTGTGCATATTCAGTTAATGAAATTATATTGATTAAACAACAAATAAATAAATATAGGAAAAATGCATATCATGCTGGAATTCTTGTATGTTTGCATTTGTACTTAAATTTTTTAGACGAGTTAAGTTTAAAAAGTAGAATTTGAAAATAGAAAGGGAAAGGAAATTGTATTAAAGTCAAGTACCATGGCTAGAAGATAAATAGTGGGAGGAAGAATAAATAATAAATAAATAAATTACAATAAGTGAAAGTAATATTCTGGCGAGAATTGTGAATTCAAAGTTCAAACATGAATTTCAATTTAGGTTGGAATATGAAAATATGAGCAGATAGGAAAGAAAATGAGACAGAAATAAATAAAAAGAAGTGACCCCCTTGCGCCTTGGGCCGAGATTTTCGCCCATTTCTTCAGCCACCTCGCGCGGCCCAACTTCGCTTTAAACCCACCAGCCCACTTGGTCGCGTACCTCAATTACTGTCACTGCGTGGTGGGACCAAACAGCCAGCCACTTACGCATGGAACCCGCACCACCCCTCCACTTCTTCTCCCCAACAAATCCTCCTCCATCCTCGGTGACGGCTCTATCCTCCTTCCCCGTCGGAATCGCCCCCGCGCAACAGAACCCCGAGCTCAACCCGTGGTCGTCGCCGCAGATTCCTGTGGCCGAGTCTCCTTCCCCAACGACTCTTCTGCCATCCATGCTCTGTGGGCTGAACTGACCTCCGGCGGCCACGGAACCGAACCGCGGACCCTGGGAAGCGGTCGCCCTTGCACCCCCGATTGTTGTGCAACCTCGCGTGCATTTAAGCCGGGTGCCCTCTTTTCCCCTCGACACTCGACGTCGTGTCTCCCTGGTCCCCTGGGAAAGCTCCTCTGTCGTGCCCCTATCCTCTGCTCAACTCCGGTCGCATGCCTCTCCTCCAGATTGCGACCTGTGATTGTTTAGCCCGCTTGTAGCTCGTCGTCGACCTCCCCGACATGTCCCTCCCTCGCCTTGGCACCACTGTGGACTTGACCGGTGGCTGGGGGCGGTGGAAGCCTCGGAGGGGTGCCGCACCGTTGCCGGACCGCCATTTGCCATGGTCAGAGATTGGCGCAGCGCGATTCGTGGTGAGTAGCCCTCTATGTTGTTCGCCTCCCTTCTATCTTCATGTAGCACGCGTTGATGGGTGGTTTTGATCGCCAGTACTTGGGATAGGGGAATCTCGTCGGCGACAACGCCGCCGTAGTGGGCGAGTCGCCGTTCTTGGGGAGGCCATGGGAGGGGGGGAACTTCTGGCCGTTAGATGGGGATTTGACGACACAGATTAGAAACTGGGACATCGTTTTGTACGAGTTGATATGGTTCGTCCGATCCCAATCCTGCGCGTGCAGATCGATCTCACCCGTATAAAATATAAAACCTAAACCGTTGATTTGCGATCCGTGGAATCCAGTGGCATACCAGTTCGGGGTCGTCATCGACCTAATCTGGACCGTCCAGAGTCAATCCGGCGACCCCTGCGCAACGATACCCCTTCGGCCTGGAACAAGTGCAAAAGAGCCCCTTCCCTTTTGTTATATCAACCCGCCGTCCATCTGAGGTTATGTTTGTGTCTGGCAGACTTTTGCAAGTTAAACCTCGAGCTTTTTAGTAATTGGTGCGTAGTCCAGTGTATTGGTAAATCAGGGAAAATGTTATAGAAATTGATTTTTAGTTTAAAAAGAAATCCTAGAACTTGTGTAATTCATAGAAAATTCATTTGAAGTCCAAATTGACCCATTCCAGTTTCTATAATTTTATAATAGTATTGTTTATCTGATAATGCCACTGTTTTGACATGAAAGTCACATTAAAATTTATATCCTATTTAATCTTGTACAAAACACATAAAATCTTTAGAAATTCATAACTTAAAATCTATAACTCCGATTTTATCCATTCAAGTTGCGTTAGCTTTGTATAGATATTTACTACGCAGTAACAACATTGATTATACCATGTCGCATACTTTTATAAGTAGATATTTATTTATCCTATGTTAATTGGATTAACCTATGTCTATTGGATTAACTTCTGATCTTATGAATTATAATTTGACTAGATGATCTTTAATCAAATAATGACTTAGAATGAAGTTGAGATAATTATTTATAGAATAATCTCTCATATGATTTATATTAACCAATTTATAATATAGTTTAATATTTTAATCACGCAAATCTTCTATAAAATCATAACTCCTTAACCGTAACTCCGATCTTAGTAGTTCTCGATCCCACAATCTCGTTACGACGCGTAGATCATTATTATTCAGTTTGTACTTATGTTTGGTGTGATGTTAATTTTATCTATACCATGTTTGTTTGTATTGCTACGACTAGCAGTGAGGTCACGAGGATCTAAAGAATCACCCTGGTACCTGGAATCTCAAGTGCCAGACAAGTTGTGCCCTTGATCACTTCTTTTTACCCACTCATGTTCTTATTAACCATAATGATCTGCATAGATTAATTTTGATGGGACCCAATTGAGAGCACCTAGAGGGGGGTGAATAGGTGATCCTGTAAAATTCAACAACTAATAGCCACAAATCTTGGTTATACAAATGTTAGTGCGACTAAGTAGTTGTGAAGCGAGTTCTTGTGGCCAAGACAATCCCAAAGAGATCAACACAAGAGACACGCGATTTTATCTCGTGGTTCGGCCAAGTAACACTTGCCTACTTCCACGTTGTGGCGTCCCAATGGACGAGGGTTGCACTCAACCCCTTTCAAGTGATCCAATGATCAACTTGAATACCACGACTTTTCTTTGCTTATCTCTTTTTCCCGTTTGCGAGGAATATCCACAAGTTGGAGTCTCCCGCCCTTACAACAAGGATCACAATGAAAGCACAGAGTAAGGTTGGGAAGAGCAACGCACACTAGAATTAAATCCACACCGCAAACACGCACACAAGTGAGAAGATGGGCACACAAAACACGCGCGGGGAGTTTACAACTCAAAAAGTGCTCAAATCTCAAGAATGATGAACGATTGCGTGAAAGTGAGGACTAAAAGTCTTGGAATGCTTAGAGTGTGCTTGGGTGACTCCTCCATGCGCCTAGGGGTCCCTTTTATAGCCCCAAGGCAGCTAGGAGCCGTTGGAGGCCAACAAGGAAGGCAATTCTTGCCTTCTGTCGGGTGGCGCACCGGACAGTCCAGTGCACCACCGGACAGCCACTGTAGCATGTCCGGTGCGGATCTCCTTCCTAATTTGGCGTAGCCGACCGTTGCAGATTTGTGGCAGTTGGCGCACCAGACACTGTCTGGTGTCCCCTGCCGATCGTTGGCATGGGCCACGCGTCGCCCGCGGATTGCGCGGTCGACCGTTGCGCTGGCGGCCGTTGGCTCACCGGACAGTCCGGTGCACCACCGGACAGTCCGGTGAATTATAGTCGTACGCCGACAAATTCTCCCTAGAGCGACCAGTTCGCCGGAAGCCAGCCTGGCGCACCGGACACTGTCCGGTGCATCACCAGACAGTCCGGTGTGCCAGACCGAGCTGAGTATTGGCTGCTCCGAGACAAGTCCTTTTCTTCTTCTCTTTTCTCTGATTCTAGCACTTAGACAAATATATTAGTACACAAAAACCAATGTACTAAGTCTAGAAACATACCTTTGCTTTGATTATCACTTCTCTCTTTATATAGCACATGAGAGCTTATTTAAATGTGTTGGGCACTTAATCACCAAAACATAATAGAAATTGCCCAAAGACACATTTCCCTTTCAATCTCCCCCTTTTTGGTGATTTATGCCAACACATCCAAAAAGCAATGCAAAACATGCAACATCGATTCAAATTGAAGACCAAATTGTTTTTAACTCTAATTTGGCATATTTGGATTATTCTTTGCCACCACTTGGTTTGTTTTTGCAAATCAAAATAATTTTCCTATCTCTAAGTCAAACACACATGTTTAGGCACACAGAGAGATATTCCAATTGAAAATTTGATCGAGTGCCAAAAACTCCCCCTTTTCTCATAATCATAAATTCTCCCCACAAGAGACCAAATTTTGACAATAAGAGTATTTTGACACATCAAAAGTTCTAACTCTACTATTTTCAAAATTCTCAAGTGGTAGCTGATCCATTTGCTTTGGCCTTAATTTCTCCCCCTTTGGCATTAAGCACCAAAACGGGATCATTATTGGCCCTTTAACCCCATTGCCTCACCAAAAATGTCAATTAAGAGCAGAAAGGCAATAGGAGGTTAAGAATGAACTTGGAAGTGAGTACACTTATACCGGAGTGCAGTGGAAGTCTTTGCATGGTCCAAGTTCACCTTTCCCTTTCAATTCACCTTTGAGACTACATCAAGTAACTCAAACACAAATGTTAGTCTCAAAGGGTCAAGTTGTAGCACTTCTCCCCCTAAATATGTGCATCATTCACACATGGACTTGTGAGGTCCGGGGATCCCTTGCACAACCTGAGCACCATAAATAAACAACAAATCTCATAAATGCATAAAGTAACTTGATCAAAGGCATAAAACACATGTATGCTATAAATCAATCCAAGTTACGCGAATCTAAGACATTTAGCTCACTACGCAGCCTGCAGAAGGTTTTCTCATCTAAAGGCTTGGTAAAGATATCGGCTAGCGAGTTCTCGGTGCTAATATAGAACACTTAGATATCTCCCTTTTGTTGGTGGTCTCTCAAAAAGTGATGCCGGATGTCTATGTGCTTTGTGCGGCTGTGTTCAACAGGATTATCCGCCATGCGGATTGCACTCTCATTGTCACATAGGAGTGGGACTTTGCTCAGATTGTGGCCAAAGTCCCGGAGGGTTTGCCTCATCCAAAGTAGTTGCACGCAACACTGTCCTGCGGCAACATACTCAGCCTCAGCGGTGGATAGGGCAACAGAGGTTTGTTTCTTTGAGCTCCACGACACCAGGGACCTTCCTAGAAATTGGCACGTCCCTGATGTGCTCTTCCTATCAACCTTGCACCCGGCATAATCGGAGTTTGAATATCCAATCAAGTCAAAGGTAGACCCCTTTGGATACCAGATCCCGAAGCAAGGCATAGCAACTAAATATCTAAGAATCCGCTTTACGGCCACAAGGTGACATTCCCTTGGATCGGATTGAAATCTAGCACACATGCATACGCTAAGCATAATATCCGGTCTACTAGCACATAAATAAAGCAATGACCCTATCATAGACCGATATGCCTTTTGATCAACGGACTTACCTCATTTGTTGAGGTCGACATGTACGTCGGTTCCCATAGGTGTCTTCGCGGGCTTGGCGTCCTTCATCCCAAACCGCTTGAGAAGATCTTGAGTGTACTTCGTTTGGGAGATGAAGGTGCCGTCCTTGAGTTGCTTCACTTGGAACCCAAGGAAGTAGTTCAAGTCGCCCATCATCGACATCTCAAATTTCTGTGTCATCACCCTGCTAAACTCCTCACAAGACTTTTGATTAGTAGAACCAAATATTATGTCATCGACATAAATTTGGCACACAAAAAGGTCACCGTCACAAGTCTTAGTGAAAAGAGTGGGATCGGCCCAACCTTGAAAGCATTAGCAATTAAGAAATCTCTAAGGCATTCATACCATGCTCTTGGGGCTTGCTTAAGTCCATAGAGCGCCTTAGAGAGCTTAAAAACGTGGTCGGGATACCTGTCATCCTCAAAGCCAGGGGGTTGTTCCACATACACCTCCTCCTTGATTGGCCCGTTAAGGAAAGCGCTCTTCACATCCATTTGAAATAACCTGAAAGAGTGGTGAGCGGCATAGGCTAACAGAATGCGAATAGACTCAAGCCTAGCCACAGGAGCAAAAGTCTCCTTGAAATTTAAACCTGCGACTTGGGCATAACCTTTTGCCACAAGTCGAGCCTTGTTTCTTGTCACCACCCCGTGCTCGTCTTGCTTGTTGCGGAACACCCACTTGGTTCCCACAACATTTTGCTTGGGACATGGCACCAAGCTCCAAACTTCATACCTCTTGAAGTTGTTGAGCTCTTCCTGCATGGCCAACACCCAGTCCGGATCTTGCTAGGCCTCTTCTACCTTGAAAGGCTCAATAGAAGAGCCAAACGAGTAATGCTCACAAAAATTAGCTAATCTTAAGTGAGTAGTTACTCCCTTGCTTATATCACCCAGAATTTGATCGACGGGGTGATTTCTTTGGATTGTCGCTCGAACTTGAGTTGGAGGGGCCAGTGGAGCTTCTTCCTCCAGAACTTGTTCTCCTTGTGCTCCCCCTTGATCACACGCCTCTTCTTAAGGAACCTGTCCATCGTCTTGAGTTGGGGGATGCACCATTGTTGAGGAAGAAGGTTGATCTTGCTCTTGTTGTTCCTATGGTCGCACATCTCCAATCGCCATGGTTCGCATTGCGGCCTTCGGAACATCATTTTCATCTATGTCATCAAGATCAACTTGCTCTCTTGGAGAGCCATTAGTCTCATCAAATACAACGTCGCTAGAGACTTCAACCAAACCCGATGATTTGTTGAAGACTCTATATGCCTTTGTATTTGAGTCATAACCTAGTAAAAACCCTTCTACTGCTTTGGGAGCAAATTTGGAATTTCTACCTTTCTTCACCAAAATGTAACATTTGCTCCCAAATACACGAAAGTATGAGACGTTGGGTTTGTTACCAGTAAGAAGTTCATACGAGGTCTTCTTGAGGAGGCGATGAAGGTAGAGCCGGTTTATGGCGTGGCAAGCTGTGTTCACAGCTTCCGACCAAAACCGCTCAGGCATTTTGAACTCTCCAAGCATCGTCCATGCCATGTCGATAAGCGTCCTGTTCTTCCTCTCTACCACACCATTTTGTTGTGGTGTGTAGGGAGCGGAGAACTCGTGCTTGATGCCTTCCTCCTCAAGGAACTCCTCTACTTGCAGATTCTTGAATTCAGACCCATTGTCGCTTCTTATCATTTTCACTTTGAGCTCAAATTCGTTTTGAGCCCGCCTTAGAAAGAGCTTAAGGGTCCCTTGGGTTTTTGATTTATCCTGCAAAAAGAATACCCAAGTGAAGCGAGAAAAATCATCAACAATTACTAAACCATACTTACTTCCCCCGATGCTAAGGTAGGCGACGAGTCCGAAGAGGTCCATGTGGAGAAGCTCCAGTGGTCTTGATGGAGTCATCACGTTCTTGCCATGATGAGTGCTTCCCACCTATTTCCCTGCCTGACAAGCTGCACAAGGTCGATCTTTTTCGAAACATACATTGGTTAGTTCTAACACATGCTCTCCCTTTAGAAGTTTGTGAAGGTTCTTCATCCCAACATGTGCTAGACGGTGATGCCACAGCCAGCCCATACTAGTCTTAGCGATTAAGCATGCATCTAAATCGGCCTCCTCTTTCGAAAAATCAACTAAGTAGAGTTTGCCATCTAGTACACCCATAAACGCTAATGAACCATCACTCCTTCTAAAGACAGATACATCAATATTTGTAAACAAACAATTGTAGCCCATGTGGCACAATTGACTTACAGACAGGAGATTATAGCCTAGCGACTCTTGATGGCAATCTTGCCCAAGCCTTTGACCTTGCCTTGGTTCCCATCTCCAAAGATAATCGTATCCTGGGAATCCTTGTTCTTGACGTAGGAGGTGAACATCTTCTTCTCCCCCGTCATGTGGTTTGTGCATCCGCTGTCGATAATCTAGCTTGAGCCCCAGATGCATAAACCTGCAAGACAATTTATGCTTGGGTTTTAGGTACCCAACTCTTGTTGGGTCCTACAAGGTTAGTTACAATAGCTTTTGGTACCCAGATGCAAGCCTTGTCTCCTTTGCATTTGGGTCCCAATTTTTTAGCAACCACTTTTTCATTTTTACATGAAAGTACAAACGTAGTGTTGCAAGCATGAAAGACAGTAGTAGGTTTATTACACATTTTCCTAGGAGCATGAGACACAAAATTTCTCCTAGGCCTACCATTAAAATTAGAACTTGAAGCAAGCATAGCATGTGAATCATAAGCATCATAATCATATCTCCTATTATGACTAACAATTTTCCTATTATACATGAAAGCATGATTCTTTTGAACGCTACTAGCCATAGGGGCCTTCCGTTTCTCCTTGTTGGAAATGGGAGCCCTTTGGCTTGTTAAGTTCTTGGCTTCCTTTCGAAAGCCAAGTCCATCCTTAATTGAGGGTTGTCTACCAATAGTGTAGGCATCCCTAGCAAATTTTAGCTTATCAAAATCAACCTTGCAAGTCTTAAGTTGAGCATTAAGACTTGCCACCTCATTATTTAATTTAGCAATAGAAGCAATATGTTCATCACAAGCATTGATATCAATATCCTTCATCTATTGCAAATTGCAATATGTTCTACACATGAACTTGATTTATTAGCTACCTCTAGCTTAGCACTTAAATCAACATTCAAAGTCTTTAAACTAGAGATAGATTCATTGCAAGTAGATAACTCAGAAGATAGTAATTCATTCCTTTTAATCTCTAAGGCAAGAGACTTTTGAACACTAACAAATTTGTCATGTTTCTCATACAAAATGTCCTCTTGCCTCTCTAGCAGTCTATCTTTTTCATTTAAGGCATCAATCAATTCATTAATCTTTTCTACTTTAGCTCTATCTAATCCTTTGAACAAGCTAGTGTAATCTACTTCATCATCACTAGAATCCTCATCACTAGAAGTAGAATACTTAGGGGTTTCTCGAACGTTTACCTTTTTCTCCTTTGCCATGAGGCAAGTGTGGCGTTCGTTGGGGAAGAGAGAGGACTTGTTGAAGGCTGAGGCAGCAAGTCCTTCGTCGTCGGAGTCGGTAGAAGAGAAGTCTGAATCCCATTCTTTGCCAAGGTGCGCCTCATGAGAGCACCTAGAGGGGGGGTGAATAGGTGATCCTGTGAAACTTGAAAACTTAATCCACAAGAACTTGTTTAGGCGTTAGCACAATAATGCCAAGTGGCTGGAGAGGAGTCTCAACAAAACACAGTAACCACAGGAGATCAATCACAGAGATGGCACAGTGGTTTATCCCGTGTTTCGGCCAAGACCAACGCTTGCCTACTCCACGTTGTGGCGTCCCAACGGACGAGGGTTGCAATCAACCCCTCTCAAGCGGTCCAAAGACCCACTTGAATACCACGGTGTTTTGCTTGCTTTACTATATCCCGTTTGCGAGGAATCTCCACACTTTGGAGCCTCTCGCCCTTACACTTGAAATTCACAAAGAAGCACGGAGTAAGGGAGGGAATAGCAACCCACACAAGACACAAAGATCACAGCAAGTACGCACACACAAGACCCAGACTTAAGCTCAAAAGACTAGCACACTAGAACGGAGCTCAAATCACTAGAATGTCGAATAAGTGCGCAAGAATGGAGTGTGAGTGATCAAGAGTGCTCAAGGAATGCTTGGTTTTCTCCTCCATGCGCCTAGGGGTTCCTTTTATAGCCCCAAGGCAGCTAGGAGCCGTTGAGAGCAATCGGGGAAGGCAATTCTTGCCTTCTGTCGTCTGGTGCACCGGACAGTCCGGTGCACCACCGGACACTGTCCGGTGCGGATTTCCTTCCTTATTTGCCGAAGCCGACCGTTGGCAGCCTTGGAGCCGTTGGCGCACCGGACACTGCCCGGTGCACACCGGACAGTCCGGTGCCCCCTCCCGACCGTTGGCTCGGCCACGTGTCTCGCGTGGATCGCGCAGCCGACCGTTGGCTCACCGGACAGTCTGGTGAATTATAGTCGTACGCCTTTAATTCCTTCCCGAGAGCGGCAAGTTCGCCTGAGCCAGCCTGGCACACCGGACACTGTCCGGTGCACCACCGGATAGTCCGGTGCGCCCAGACCGAGCTGACTTTGGCTGAATAGAGCCATCTCATTTCCAATTCAATCTTTCCTGTTTCCAGCACTTAGACACAATACATTAGTCCATAAAACAATGTACTAAGTCTGGAAACATACCTTTTGACATGATTTGCACTTTGTCCACCACATTGCATAGATCAACACAAAAGCACTTGCGTTGGCACTCAATCACCAAAATACTTAGAAATGGCCCAAGGGCACATTTCCCTTTTTCCCATAATCAACACTTTTCCCCACAAGAAGCCAACTTTTGACAAAAAGAGCCAATAAGAGTATTTTGACAAAACAAAAGTTCTATTCTATTATTTTCAAAATTCTCAAGTGGTAGCTGATCCATTTATTGCTTTGGCCTTTATTTTCTCCCCCTTTGGCATCAAGCACCAAAACGGGATTAATTGTGGCCCTCGAACCCCATTGCCTCACCAAAATCTTCAATAAGAATACAAAGGAAATAAGAGTACGTGAGATGAACTTGGAATAAGTTACCCTCTCATCGGAGTGCAGTGGAAGTCTTTCATGGTCCAAGTCCACCTTTTCCCTTTCAAACCTCCTTTGAGACTAAAACAAGCAAACTCAAGCACACGGTTAGTCTCAAAGGGTCAAGTTGTAGCACAACTCCCCCTAAATTTGTGCATCCCTTGCAAATGGACTTGAAAGGTCTGGGGAGTGCTTGCACAACTTGAGCACCATAAATAAACAACAAAATGCATAAGGAACATGATCAAAGGCATAAACACATGTATGCTATAATTCAATCCAAGTTCCACGAATCTAAGACATTTAGCTCACTACGCAACTTGCAAAAGGTCTGCTCATCTAAAGGCTTGGTAAAGATATCGGCTAGCTGGTTCTCGGAGCTAACATGAAACACTTCGATATCTCCCTTTTGCTGGTGGTCTCTCAAAAAGTGATGTCGGATGTCTATGTGCTTTGTGCGGCTGTGTTCAACAGGATTATCCGCCATGCGGATAACACTCTCATTATCACATAGGAGTGGGACTTTGCTCAGATTGTAGCCAAAGTCCCTGAGGGTTTGCCTCATCCAAAGTAGTTGCACGCAACACTGTCCTGCGGCAACGTACTCGGCCTCAGCGGTGGATAGGGCAACAGAGGTTTGTTTCTTAGAACTCCATGACACCAGGGACCTTCCTAAGAATTGGCACGTCCCCGATGTACTCTTCCTATCGATCTTACATCTAGCATAGTCGGAGTCTGAATATCCAATCAAGTCAAAGGTAGACCCCTTTGGATACCAGATCCCAAAACAAGGCGTAGCGACTAAATATCTAAGAATTCGCTTCACAGCCACTAAGTGACACTCCTTAGGATCAGATTGAAATCTAGCACACATGCATACACTAAGCATAATATCTGGTCTACTAGCACATTAATAAAGTAAAGACCCTATCATAGACCGGTATGCCTTTTGATCAACGGACTTACCTCCTTTGTTGAGGTCGGTGTGTCCGTCGGTTCCCATCGGAGTCTTTGCGGGCTTGGCGTCCTTCATCCCAAACCGCTTGATCAAGTCTTGCGTGTACTTGGTTTGAGAGATGAAGGTTCCATCCTTGAGTTGCCTCACTTGGAACCCAAGGAAGTAGCTTAACTCGCCCATCATTGACATCTCGAATTTCTGCGTCATCACCCTGCTAAACTCTTCACAAGACTTTTGGTTAGTAGAACCAAATATTATGTCATCGACATAAATTTGGCACACAAAAAGATCACCATCACAAGTCTTAGTAAAAAGAGTTGGATCTGCTTTCCCAACCTTGAAAGCATTAGCAATTAAAAAGTCTCTAAGGCATTCATACCATGCTCTTGGGGCTTGCTTAAGTCCATAGAGCGCCTTAGAGAGCTTACACACGTGGTCGGGGTGCCGTTCATCCTCGAAGCTAGGGGGTTGCTCCACGTACACCTCCTCCTTGATTGGCCTGTTGAGGAACGCGCTCTTCACATCCATTTGGAACAACCTGAAGGAATGGTGAGCAGCATATGCTAGCGAAATACGAATGAACTCTAGCCTAGCCACAGGAGCAAAAGTCTCCTCAAAGTCCAAACCTACGACTTGGGCATAACCTTTTGCCACAAGTCGTGCCTTGTTCCTGTCACCACCCCGTGCTCGTCTTGTTTGTTGCGGAACACCCACTTGGTTCCCACAACATTTTGCTTGGGACGAGGCACCAGTGTCCAAACTTCATTCCTCTTGAAGTTGTTGAGCTCCTCCTGCATGGCCAACACCCAGTCCGGATCTAGCAAGGCCTCCTCTACCCTGAAAGGCTCAATAGAAGAGACAAAGGAGTAATGCTCACAAAAATTAACTAATCGAGACCGAGTTGTTACTCCCTTGCTAATGTCACCCAAAATTTGGTCGATGGGATGATCCCTTTGAATCGTCACTCGAACTTGGGTTGGAGGTGCCGGTTGTGCTTCTTCCTCCATCACATGATCATCTTGTGCTCCCCCTTGATCACACGCCTCCTCTTGATGAACCTGTTCATCGTCTGAGTTGGGGGATGCACCATTGTTGACGAAGAAGGTTGATCTTGCTCATCTTGTTCCTGTGGCCGCACATCTCCAGTCGCCATGGTGCGTATTGCGGCCGTTGGAACTTCTTCTTCATCTACATCATCAAAATCAACAACTTGCTCTCTTGGAGAGCCATTAGTCTCATCAAATACAACGTCGCTAGAGACTTCAACCAAACCCGATGATTTGTTGAAGACTCTATACGCCTTTGTATTTGAGTCATAACCTAACAAAAACCCTTCTACGGCTTTGGGAGCAAATTTAGAATTCCTACACTTCTTCACTAGAATGTAGCATTTGCTCCCAAATACACGAAAGTAGGATACATTGGGTTTGTTACTGGTTAGAAGCTCGTACGAAGTCTTCTTGAGGAGGCGGTGAAGGTAGACCCGGTTGATGGCGTGGCAAGCCGTGTTCACGGCTTCCGACCAAAAACGCTCGGGGATCTTGAACTCTCCAAGCATCGTCCTCGCCATGTCTATAAGCGTCCTGTTCTTCCTCTCTACCACACCATTTTGCTGTGGTGTGTAGGGAGCGGAGAACTCGTGCTTGATCCCTTCCTCCTCAAGGTACTCCTCCACTTGAAGGTTCTTGAATTCGGACCCATTGTCGCTCCTTATCTTTTTCACCTTGAGCTCAAACTCGTTTTGAGCTCTCCTTAGGAAGCGCTTGAGGGTCCCTTGGGTTTTAGATTTATCCTGCAAAAAGAATACCCAAGTGAAGCGGGAAAAATCATCAACTATAACAAGACCATACTTACTTCCTCCTATACTTAGATAGGCGACGGGTCCAAAGAGGTCCATGTGAAGCATCTCCAAAGGTCTTGATGTGGTGATCACATTTTTGGTGTGATGAGAGCTTCCCACCTGTTTGCCTGCTTGACAAGCTGCACAAGGTCTATCTTTTTCGAATTGCACATTAGTTAGACCTATCACGTGTTCTCCCTTTAGAAGCTTGTGAAGGTTCTTCATCCCCACATGTGCTAAGCGGCGATGCCACAGCCAGCCCATGCTAGTCTTAGCAATTAAGCATGCATCTAGACCGGCCTCCTCTTTTGCAAAATCAACTAAGTAAAGTTTGCCGTCTAATACACCCTTAAAAGCTAGTGAACCATCACTTCTTCTAATGACAGACACATCTACATTTGTGAATAGACAATTATATCCCATATTGCATAATTGACTAACAGATAACAAATTATATCCAAGAGACTCAACTAAAAACACATTAGATATAGAGTGCTCGAATGAAATAGCAATTTTACCTAACCCTTTTACCTTGCCTTGATTCCCATCACCGAATATTATTGAATCTTGGTGTCGGGGACCATAATTAGGGGTACCCTCAAGACGCCTAATTCTCAGCTAGTAACCCCCATCAGCATAAAGCTGCAGAGGCCTGATGGGTGCGATTAAGTCAGGGATCAGTCTGTACGAGCGACTCGATCACGCCTCGCCCGAGCCTAGCCTCGGGCAAGGGCAGCCGACCCCGAAGGGGTTTCCGTCTCGCCCGAGGCCCCCCTTCAACGGCGGACACATCTCCGGCTCGCCCGAGGCCTTGCCTTCGCTGAGAAGCGACCCTGACTGAATCGCCGCACCGACCGGCCAAGTCGCAGGAGCATTTAACGCAAAGGAAACCAGGCCCTGCCAAAGGCACCATAGGAAACTCCGCTCCGCCCGACCTAGGGCTCGGACTCGGGCTAAGCCCCGGAAGACGGCGAACTCCGCTCCGCCCGACCCAGGGCTCGGACTCGGGCTAAGCCCCGGAAGACGGCGAACTCCGCTCCGCCCGACCAAGGGCTCGGACTCGGGCTAAGCCCCGGAAGACGGCGAACTCCGCTCTGCCCGACCAAGGGCTCGGACTCGGGCTAAGCCCCGGAAGACGGCGAACCCCGCTCCGCCCGACCAAGGGCTCGGACTCGGGCTAAGCCCCGGAAGACGGCGAACTCCGCTCTGCCCGACCAAGGGCTCGGACTTGGGCTAAGCCCCGGAAGACGACGAACTCCGCCTCGCCCGACCCAGGGGCTCGGACTCGGCCTCTGCTGACGACCTCCGCCTCGCCCGACCCAGGGGCTCGGACTCGGCCTCTGCTGACGACCTCCGCCTCGCCCGACCCAGGGGCTCGGACTCGGCCTCTGCTGACGACCTCCGCCTCGCCCGACCTAGGGGCTCGGACTCGGCCTCTGCTGACGACCTCCGCCTCGCCCGACCCAGGGGCTCGGACTCGGTCTCTGCTGACGACCTCCGCCTCGCCCGACCCAGGGGCTCAGACTCGGCCTCGGCCATGGAAGACAGACTCGACCCCGGCTTCGGAGGAGCCTCCACGTCGCCCAACCTAGGGCACAGGCCAGCCACGTCGACAGGAAGCGCCATCATCACCCTACCCCGAGCCGACTCGGGTCGCAGAGAACACGACCTGTGTCCCATCTGGCTAGCTCCGCCAGATAGGCAATGATGGCGCCCCGCTAGCCCCGTGACGACGGCGGCTCTCAGCTCTCTTACGGAAGCAGGGCGACGTCAGCAAGGACACAACCGTTCCAACAGCTGTCCCTCCGCCAGGCTCCGTTGCTCCTCCGACAGCCACGACATCACGCCAGCAGGGTGCCAAGATCTCTCCGGCTGCCACATTGGCATGTACTTAGGGCACTAACTCTCCCCCTGCTAGACACGTAGCACTCCGCTACACCCCATTGTACGCCTGGATCCTCTCCTTACGCCTATAAAAGGAAGGACCAGGGCCTTCTTAGAGAAGGTTGGCCGCGCGGGGACGAGGACGAGGACAGGCGCTCTCTTGGGGCCGCTCGCTTCCCTCACCCGCGTGGACGCTTGTAACCCCCTACTGCAAGCGCACCCGACCTGGGCGCGGGACGAACACGAAGGCCGCGGGATTCCCACCTCTCTCTCGCCGGACTCCGGCCTCCTCGCTCCTTTCCCCCCTTCGCGCTCGCCCACGCGCTCGACCCATCTGGGCTGGGGCACGCAGCACACTCACTCGTCAGCTTAGGGACCCCGGGTCTTGAAACGCCGACAGTTGGCGCGCCAGGTAGGGGCCCGCTGCGTGTTGACGAGCAGCTTCCCGTCAAGCTCCAGATGGGCAGTCTCCAACAACCTCTCCAACCCGGGACGGTGCTCCGTTTCGGGAGTCTTGAGTTCATGTCCCTCGACGGCAGCTACGACATGATACTTCTTCCACCGCCGCGCGACAACGACAATGGCGGCCGACAACCCGCCCTCCGGTGGCAGAATCGACGACGTCTTCCCCGCGCTGTGGAAGAACGACATTCGAGCTCGCCCCGTCCTCTCCCCCGCCAGCGGAGGAGGAGGCGGGGCAACCAAGGCCGGGCGGGAGGCCGCGCTTCGTCGGCTGTCGAGCGAATTGACGTCCCCAGCGCCCCAACGGAGGGCGCGTCGGGCGTCGACCTCGCATTCGAGACGAAGGCGAGCGCCGTCCCCCCGCGACACGCCAATCCCGAGCAAGTGGACGACGCCAGCGAGCTCGCGGAGGGCCTGCAGGACGTCGCCCTCGTACCTAGGACGATGGCGCGATCAGCCCCCGACGTGACTACATCGTCCCTCGTCGACCAAAAGGTACTGACTGATTCCCATCCTAAATTATGTTGACTCGGCCTCAACCCGCCTAGCGACCTCGCTTTGGCGGGCGCTCTCGTTGAGGCGAGTGCAACCCCTCTGGGGTTTCGTACGCGGTCGCCTTGGGACCGGTTGACGGACGTCTCGACCTACGGGCCCTTTGGGTCTGAGGAAGATGATGATCCCAGCATCTGTTGGGATTTCTCTGGATTTGGCAACCCCAGTGTCATGCGGGACTTTATGACCGCATGTGACTACTGCCTCTCCGACTGTTCCGACGGTAGCCGCAACCTTGACGACAAGGACTGCGGCCCAAGCCGCGAATGTTTCCACGTCGAGCTAGGGGATCCCGCCGAAGGCAACCACCTCGGCATGCCGGAGGACGGTGATCTCCCTAGGCCGGCGCCTCGCGCCGACATCCCGCGGGAGCTAGCTGTGGTCCCCGTTCCGGCGGGGGGTCACGACCCACAGCTCGAGCAAGTCCGCGGGGCGCAGGCCAGGCTCGACGAGGGAGCAGGAGCACTTGAGTCGATCCGCCGGGACGTCGGGCAGGTATGGGCGGGCCAGCCCCCGGCCGAAGAAATACGTCATCTGCCCCAGGGTTTCCAGCACCGCGTCGCCAACGACGTCAGGGTCAGGCCGCTACCCGCGTCCAGCGGGGTCGGTCAGAACCTGGCAGCCGCAGCAATGCTTATCCGCGCGATGCCGGAGCCATCGACCACCGAGGGACGGCGAATCCAGGGAGAGCTCAAAAATCTCCTGGAAGGCGCTGCGGCCCGACGGGCCGAAAGCTCTGCCTCCCGGAGGCAGGGATACCCCTCGGAACCTTATGCCGCGACTTCCCGATTCATGCGGGAAGCCTCGGTCTACACCGGGCGCACGCGCAACACCGCGCCTGCGGCCCCGGGCCACCTCGGCAACGAGCACCATCGTCGCGACCGTCGAGCCCACCTCGATGAAAGGGTGCGCCGAGGCTACCACCCCAGGCGTGGGGGATGCTACGACAGCGGGGAGGATCGGAGTCCCTCGCCCGAACCACCCGGTCCGCAGGCCTTCAGCCGGGCCATCCGGCGGGCACCGTTCCCGACCCGTTTCCGACCCCCGGCTACTATCACAAAGTACTCGGGGGAAACGAGGCCGGAACTGTGGCTTGCGGACTACCGCCTGGCCTGCCAACTGGGTGGAACGGACGACGACAACCTCATCATCCGCAACCTCCCCCTGTTCCTCTCCGACACTGCTCGCACCTGGTTGGAGCACCTGCCTCCGGGGCAGATCTCCAACTGGGATGATTTGGTCCAAGCCTTTGCCGGCAATTTCCAGGGCACGTACGTGCGCCCCGGGAATTCCTGGGACCTCCGAAGCTGCCGGCAACAGCCGGGAGAGTCTCTTCGGGATTACATCCGGCGATTCTCGAAGCAGCGCACCGAGCTGCCCAACATCACCGACTCAGATGTCATCGGCGCGTTCCTTGCCGGCACCACCTGCCGCGACCTGGTGAGCAAGTTGGGTCGCAAGACCCCCACCAGGGCGAGCGAGCTGATGGACATCGCCACCAAGTTCGCCTCTGGCCAGGAGGCGGTCGAGGCCATCTTCCGAAAGGACAAGCAGCCCCAGGGCTGCCCATCGGAAGAGGCTCCCGAGGCGTCTACCCCGCGCGGCGCCAAGAAGAAAGGCAAGAAGAAGTCGCAAGCGAAACGCGACGCTGCCGACGCAGACCTTGTCGCCGCCGCCGAGTACAAGAACCCTCGGAAGCCCCCCGGAGGTGCCAACCTCTTCGACAAGATGCTCAAGGAGCCGTGCCCCTATCATCAGGGGCCCGTCAAGCACACCCTCGAGGAGTGCGTCATGCTTCGGCGCCACTTCCACAAGGCCGGGCCACCCGCGGAGGGTGGCAGGGCCCGCGACGACGACAAAAAGGAAGATCACCAAGCAGGAGAGTTCCCCGAGGTTCGCGACTGCTTCATGATCTATGGAGGGCATGCGGCGAATGCCTCGGCTCGGCATCGCAAGCAAGAGCGCCGGGAGGTCTGCTCGGTGAAGGTGGCGGCGCCAGTCTACCTAGACTGGTCCGACAAGCCCATCACTTTCGACCAAGTTGACCACCCCGACCACGTGCCAAGCCCGGGGAAATACACGCTCGTCGTCGACCCCATCATCAGCGACGTCAGGCTCACCAAGGTCCTGATGGATGGGGGCAGCTGCCTCAACATCATCTACACCGAGACCCTCAGGCTCCTGCGCGTCGATCTGTCCTCCGTCCGAGCAGGCGCTGCACCTTTCCACGGGATCATTCCTGGGAAGCGCGTCCAGCCCCTCGGACGGCTCGACCTACCCGTCTGCTTCGGAACGCCCTCCAATTTCTGAAGAGAGACTCTGATGTTCGAGGTGGCCGGGTTCCGAGGAACCTACCACGCGATATTGGGGAGGTCATGCTACGCGAAGTTCATGGCCGTCCCCAACTACACCTACCTGAAGCTCAAAATGCCGGGCCCCAACGGGGTCATCACCATCAGCCCCACGTACAAACACGCGTTCGAATGCGACGTGGAGTGCGTGGAGTACGCCGAGGCCCTCGCCGAGTCCGAGGCCCTCATCGCCGACATGGAGAACCTCTCCGAAGAGGTGCCAGACGTGAAGCGACATGCTGGCAACTTCGAGCCAGCGGGGACAGTTAAGGCCGTCCCTCTCGACCCCAGTGGCAATGCCTCTAGGCAGACCCAGATCGGTTCCGAGCTCGACCCCAGACAAGCAGCAGTGCTCGTCGACTTTCTCCGCGCGAACGCCGACGTTTTCGCGGGGAGTCCCTCGGGCATGCCTGGCGCGCCGAGGGATGTCGCCGAGCACTCGCCGGATATTCGGGCAGGAGCCCAACCTGTAAAATGGCCTCTGCGCGGATGACACCCGGGGGCTGTGCCCCCCCGGGAAAGGCCGCCTGTCATCACCAACGTTCTGGAGCCCGGAACGTACAAGCTGGCCGGCGGTCGAGGCGAGGTCTACGACGACACTTGGAACGTCCGACAGCTACGTCGCTTCTACCCTTAAGATGCTCTCAAGATGTTCGTATACCTCGCTCATACACGAGTATCAGTCGTCAAGGAAGGGTCGGCCTCGCCTCGGCAGAGCCCGACCCTCCCTCGGGGGCTAAAAAGGGGAAACCCCTCCACGTCGAAATTGGGTGTACTTTTCCGCATCAAAAATTTTCGATCCGAAAAGGGCTTTTGCGTTCTCCCGGCTATGTCGGAAGCAGGGTCCCGAGGAACGAACGTGGGTACATGTAAGTGGCGAGGCCGACTGAGCCGAGGAACTCCTATGCCTCCGGGTTAGGGACACCTCACTCATCACCTGCCATGAAAAATGACCCAACTCGGGAAGCCACCCTATTATTGACAAGCTAGGCCGGACACGCAAATTAAAAGAAAGGAGAGTACGACTTCATGCAAGAAAAACAAAGAGTTCAGGCCTCGGCGGCCGTGGTAAGACGCACATCCAACAGAAACTATCCCAACAAAGAGTTAGGCGCCGCCTTGGGAAGGAGCCGTGCCCTCAGCTCCGTCCCCGCCGTCGGTAAGATCCATCTCAGCTTCCGGCGACGGCGCAGGGGGAAGGATCTCCGCCTCGAAGGTGGTCGCCAACGCCGCGCTCGGACCCGCGGCGACCGCGTCGAGCCGCTGAACTTCTGCCAGGGCAGCTTCATCTTCGTCGGGAAGACAATACCCCTCACTGACCCGTTCCAGGTCTACGACGTAATGGGAAGCGAGCACGGCGAAGGCCCGCCTGACGCCGTGGTGTAGCGCCTCGCGGACTTTGCCGCGCGCGTGATCACCCAAGGCTTGAAGGCGGCTTTGAGGGGAGCTTCCTGAAGGGACGTCGCCGAGGTCAAGGGCCCGATAAACGTCCGAGACGGCCTCGGACATGGCCGTGAGGTCAGCCTCCCTCTGCTCGGTAGCTCCGGCAAGCGCCTGGGCGAGCGCCTTGGCGGACTCGTCAAGGGCGGACTCGAGCTCTGCCAACAACCAGAAGAAAAGACCTCAAGCACAAGCAGGAGAAACAGACAAGAACAAGAGCCAGGGACGGCCAAGACGTACCTCTGGCTCGGGCACGCTGCTCCGAGGCCGCGACTTGGGCTGCGGCTAGGTCGGCCGCGAGGGTCTCAGCCCGGCTTTCGGCCTCAGCAGCCTGGGCCCGAGATTGGTCCCGCTCCTCGACGACCTGGACGAACACCGACCGCCGCCGTTGCGTCTCCGCG
Source organism: Zea mays (assembly GCF_902167145.1). Lineage (NCBI taxonomy): Eukaryota > Viridiplantae > Streptophyta > Magnoliopsida > Poales > Poaceae > Zea > Zea mays. Next base: position 107,914,483 of record NC_050105.1, on the reverse strand, counting down.
CGCGCTGCTGCCGCCTCGGCCCTTAGGTCAGCGTAGAGCAACTGGAGGTCCGCTATCTTGGCATTCTGCTGAGAAAGGCGCGTGGTAGCCCCGGCGAGCGAGGTCCTCAGGGATCGCAGCGAGCCCTAGACATCGACCTCGCGACGGATGAACGACGACTTGGCGGCGCTCCGATCCGTCAGATCCTGGGGGAGGGAAACAGGGCGTCACGGCAAACGCCTCGCTCGCAGAAAGGAAAAGGTATGCCTGAAACCGTTACCTGGAGGATTTTGGGGACGTCCCTGCAGAGAACCTCCAACGACGACCGGAGCGACCCCACCGTTGCTTCAGCACGCTCGCGGAGCACATCCCAGGACTGGTCCTCCTGTTCATCGTCGAGAACGAAGACAGGGTCCGAGGCCTCGCGGGTCCGGAATCGGAGCAACTGGCGCCGGGCCTCGGGGCTCCACCGCGCAGTGACAAGACTGTCGCCCGGTTGGACGGATTTCGCGTCCACGCCCACCTCTTCCGAGGCACTGGGTGCCGACGCATCAGCCACCCCGACGCTGGCAGCAACCGGTCGTTCTCCGACCGAAACGTCGGCGACTTCGGTGGCGGCAGGCGCCAGCATGGCCGGCACGACAGGCGGGCTCGGGACCACGCCGGCACAGCCGCCTCCCCAATCACGATGGCCGCCTCGGCAGAAGAGCCCGCCTCGGGAACCTGCCCCCCAGAGACAGGCGACGCACGAGCCCCCTGAGGTGAAGCGCCCTGCGAAAGGGTCGGCTGGACGACAAGGCCCGGGGCGGCGCTGGCCGCATAGACCGACGCCTTGAGGGCCTTCCGGGGCGCCAGGTCGGTCTGGCCATGGCTCCGCTTGCTGAATAAAAAAGAAAAAAAAGAAAGAAAGGGAAAATCATGGCCAAGACCTATGAATGGGAAGCCAAGACGAAGACATTCCGAGGCACTTACCCACTTCGGGGCACGATCCACCGCGCCTGGGGGGAGGTTTCTTGGATCCCGGCTCCCGAAGCAGCCGCCGAGGTCCGCTTCGCCGGCAACTTCGGCGCCACCTTTGCTTTGGACGCCCGGGGAGCAGATGTCCCGGGCACGGTCGCGATGACTTGAGGGTCACCCCCATGCGCTGCCGGTACGAGCGGTGGCCCCTGGGGAGCGGACGCCCTGACCTGGCCCTCCGCAGCCACCTCGGCTCCTCCAGCCAAGGGGTCAGGTGACCTATCGGGTCGCCCCCGTGCCTCGGTCCGGGACCCCGACGCCCCAACTCCGGGGACTGACGGAGTCGGCCCGCTCGGGGGCTGGCTCGACGGCTCCTGGCCACACCCCAAGCCAGGGCTGAGGCCGAGACGGGCAGCCATGTCGTCCTCCTCTTCATCATCGTCGTCATCATCGTCGTCGGGTGTCTCCGGCGACGGCTCCCTTGGGAGTCCTTCCCTCTCCTGCTGGTGACGGCGCTTCTCCAAGGCGTCCCGAGCCCGCCTCCGCTCGCGGGCCCGGGCCTTCTCCGCGTCCTTCTTCTTTTTCTTCTCCTCCGCGGCGACCCGTCGCGTTGCCCGGTCCACCGCGTCCTCCGGGACCCGTGGCAAGGAGGGCTTGTGCCACCCCACCTCCTAAAGAAAGGGGGAAAGAAACCCAATCATAAGAACCAGGAGCAACCCGGTGTATGAAGAAGGAGGGAGCGAACACTCACCAGAGTTACGCACCCCTGGTCGGGGCGCATCTGCAGCTGGGAGAAGGCGTGGGAGTCCGGCTTCCCCATTGCGGCCGACACCCGCCATTGGAGGGCGTCGAAGGGAAGAGGATCAGGGGACATCCGTGACCCCTCCCAGTCAGCCTCCGGGGTCATCTCCCAAAGCGGCAGCCGCCGCTCTGCCAAGGGAAGCACCCTCCGACGATGGATGGCGGCAACCACTCCCGCAGCGGTGAGTCCCCCCTCCCGCAACACTTTCAGGGCCTGGAGAAGGGGTTCGAGGTTCTTCTGTCTCTCGTGCGGGGTCCCATGACGCCAGGCGTCGGTGGCGGCGGTGACTACCTGCTGGGAGAACGGTGGGAGCAGCTCACCGTCATTCCGGAGGTAGAACCACCGGCGCTGCCACCCCTTGTTCGAGGACGCGAGGACGGCGGGGATGTACTGCGACGCCCGCGACTGCCTCAACAAGAGGGTGCAGCCGCCGGCCCGCACCGCTGCACGGACCTTCCTCTCCCCCGCCGGCAAGGCGAAAAGCTCGACGAAGAAGAGATGAGTCCACAAATCCCAATGGGGGGCGATCCCCAAATACCCTTCGCACACCGCTACAAAGATAGCGGCCTGCGAGATGGAGTTGGGGGTGAGGTTATGCAACTCCACCCCATAGTGGAACAGGATGGCCCGCATAAAGCGGCCCGTCGGCACGCCGAATCCCCGCTCGTGAAAGGAGACGAAGCTCACGACGTACCCCGGCGGTGGGGATGGAGCGACTCCGCCCATGGGAGGAATCCATTCTGGCCGCTGCTCATCGGTGAGAGGGCGAAGCAAACCCTCGCCGACCAGCTCTTCCAAATCGCTCGCCGTCACCGTGGAAAAGGGCCACGGGTCGCGCGGGGAGATTATGGTCACCCGATCAGCCATCACCAGAACGGAAAGGGTGGCGGCGCAAGGGGGCAGGAAAGGGCGTTTTCCTCTTTGAAAGGGAAATGTGCCCTTGGGCCATTTCTAAGTATTTTGGTGATTGAATGTCAACACAAGTGCTTCAATGTGAATCAATGCCCATGGATGAACAAGTGCAAATCTACAACAAAGGTATGTTTCTAAGTCTTAGTACATTGGTTTTGTGTACTAATATATTTGTCTAAGTGTTAGAAACAGATAGAAGAAGAGAAGAGAAGACTTGGCTGTGTACAACCAAGGGACTGTTTCGGTCTGGGGGCACCGGACTGTCCGGTGGTGCACCGGACAGTGTCCGGTGGTGCACCGGACAGTGTCCGGTGCGCCAGGCTCCCTCGGCCGAAGAGCCTGCTCTCGGGAATTTGCTGACGGCGTACGGCTAAAATTCACCGGACTGTCCGGTGTGCACCGGACTGTCCGGTGAGCCAACGGTCGGCCAGGGCCAACGGTCAGCCGCGCGATCAGCGCAGGACACGTGGCCGAGCCAACGGTCGGAAGGGGGCACCGGACTGTCCGGTGTGCACCGGACATGTCCGGTGCGCCAACGGCTCCCGCATCTGCAACGGTCGGCTTCGCCATTTAAGGAAAGGAATCGGGCACCGGACACTGTCCGGTGTGCACCGGACTGTCCGGTGCGCCCGACGACAGAAGGCAAAGATGGTCTTCCAGATTTGTTCTCAACGGCTCCTAGCTGCCTTGGGGCTATAAAAGGGACCCCTAGGCGCATGGAGGAGAACACCAAGCAACTCTTGAGCATTCTTGATCATCCACACTCAGTCTTTGCGCATCCATTTGTGATTCTAAGTGATTCGAGCTCTGTTCTTGTGAGAAACTGTGAGATAGTCTTTGAGCTCGAATCTTGGCCGTGTGTGTGCGCGTTTCGCTGTGGATTTGTGTGTGTTGCTTCCCTCCCTTACTCCGTGCTTCTTTGTGAATCTTAAGTGTAAGGGCGAGAGACTCCAATTTGTGGAGATTCCTCGCAAGTGGGATAAAGATAAGCAAGGCAAAATACTGTGGTATTCAAGTGGGTCTTTGGACCGCTTGAGAGGGGTTGATTGCAACCCTCGTCCGTTGGGACGCCACAACGTGGAGTAGGCAAGTTTTGTACTTGGTCGAACCACGGGATAAATCACCGTGTCTCCTCTGTGTTGAATTCTCTGTGATTGTCGTATTGTGCAAGATCTTCTCTTTAGCCACTTGGCAATTATTGTGCTAACCTCTAACAAGTTTTTGTGGCTATAAGTTAAGTTTTTACAGGATCACCTATTCACCCCCCCCCTCTAGGTGCTCTCAATTGGTATCAGAGCCGTTCTCTTCACAAAGGGACTTACCGCCCGAAGAGATGGATCCTAAGGGGAAGGGAATAGTGATCAACGACAAGGAAAAGGAGTTCTTCGTCAACGACCCAAAAGATGACAAATCCAACGACTCCGGCTCGGGGCATAAACGGAAGGAAGGGAAGAAGAAGAAGACAAGGCGCATCAAGGAGATCATCTACTACGACGATAGTGATGAGTCTACTTCTTCCCAAAAGGATGATGACAACGACTACAAAAAGACGGTCAATTCGAACTTTTCATTTGATTATTCTCGTATTCAACATAGTTCGAATTCGCATTTACTTTCCATTCCTCTTGGCAAACCTCCACACTTCGATGGGGAGGACTACGGATTTTGGAGTCACAAAATGCGTAGTCACTTATTCTCTCTCCATCCAAGCATATGGGAGATTGTGGAAAATGGAATGAAGTTTGATAGCTCGGATAGCCCTATGCTTATAAATGAACAAATTCATAGAAATGCACAAGCTACTACTGTTCTCTTAGCATCTCTGTGCAGGGAAGAGTACAATAAGGTGAGCGGCTTGGACAATGCCAAGCTGATATGGGACACCCTCAAGATCTCTCACGAGGGGAACGACATCACCATGCTCACCAAAATGGAGTTGGTGGAGGGCGAGCTTGGACGATTCACCATGATAAGGGGAGAGGAGCCAACTCAAACCTACAACCGGCTCAAGACCCTTATCAACAAAATAAGGAGCTACGGAAGCACGCGTTGGACGGATCACGACGTCGTCCGCCTAATGCTCAGGTCCTTTACCGTTCTTGATCCTCATCTCGTGAACAATATTCGTGAGAATCCCAGGTACACGATGATGACGCCCGAGGAAGTACTTGGAAAATTCGTGAGCGGGCGGATGATGATCAAGGAGGCAAGATACGTCGATGACGCGTTGAACGGTCCACTCCACGAGCCTCAACCCATTGCTCTAAAGGCAACGAGGAGCAAGGAGTCGCTACCTAGCAAGGTGGCGCAAGTTGAGGCGGCCGGGCTCAATGATGAAGAGATGGCTCTCATCATCAAGAGATTCAAGACGGCGCTAAAAGGTCGAAAGGGACAACCAAGCAAGGCCAAGACCAAGGGAAAGCGATCATGCTTCAAATGCGGTAAGCTTGGTCATTTTATTGCTAACTGTCCCGAAAATGATAGTGACCAGGAGCAAGGAAAAAATGGGAAGAGAGAGAACAAGAAGGTTTACAAGAAGGCCAAAGGCGAAGCACACCTTGGAAAGGAGTGGGATTTGGATTGCTCTTCGTCCGACTCCGACGACGAAGGACTCGCCGCCACTGCCTTCAACAAATCGGCTCTCTTCCCCAACGAGCATCACACTTGCCTCATGGCAAGGGAAAAGAAGGTAATCACTCGTAATGCTAATACTTATGATTCTTCTAGTGATGATGAATCTAGTGAGGATGAAATTGATTACTCTAGTTTATTCAAGGGATTGGATAGAACTAAGATAGCTAAGATTAATGAGTTGATCGATGCCCTAAATGAAAAGGATAGAACCTTAGAGAAACAAGAAGACCTCTTATATGAAGAACATGATAAATTTGTTAGTGCACAAAATTCACTTGCTCTAGAAGTTAAAAGAAATGGAATACTTTCTTGTGAACTTTCTACTTGTAATGAAACCATTTCTTCTTTAAAAGGTGAAATTAACGATTTAACTGCTAAACTAGAAGTAGCAAGTAACTCGTATGTTGAAAATATTACAATTTGCACTAGGTGTAAGGATTTTGATGTTAATGCTTGTAGTGAACACTTAGTTTCAATTTCAAAACTAAATGATGAAGTGGCTAGTCTTAATGCTCAACTTAAGACTAGCAAGAGTGAAGTTGATAAAATAAAATTTGCAAGGGATGCCTACACAGTGGGTAGACACCCCTCAATTAAGGATGGTCTTGGCTTCAAGAGAGAAGCCAAGAACTTAACAAGCCATAAGACTTCTATCTCCACCAAGGAGAAAGGGAAGGCTCCTATGGCTAATAGTGTTAAGAAGAATCATGCTTTCATGTACTATGATAGGAGATACTCTAGAAATGCTTTTAGAAGTAATGATGTTTTTGATTCACATGCTTATGACTCTTATGCTATGACTGCTTCTAGTTCTCATGTTATGCATGGTAGAAATGTGTTTAGAAGAAATGTTGTTCACCAAATGCCTAGGAGAAATGTAGTTCATAATGCTCCTAGGAAAGTAGTGAATGAACCTTCCGAAATTTATTGTGCTCTAAATGCTTCCTTTGCTATTTGTAGAAAGGATAAGAAAATTGTTGCTAGAAAGTTAGGGGCAAGATGCAAGGGAGATAAAACTTGCATTTGGGTTCCTAAGAATATTTGTGCTAACCTTGTAGGACCCAACATGAGTTGGGTACCTAAGTCCCAAGCCTAAATTTGCCTTGCAGGTTTATGCATCCGGGGGTTCAAGCTGGATTATTGATAGCGGATGCACAAACCATATGACGGGGGAGAAGAAGATGTTCACCTCCTACGTCAAGAATAAGGATTCCCAAGATTCAATTATATTCGGTGATGGGAATCAAGGCAAGGTAAAAGGGTTAGGTAAAATTGCGATTTCTAATGAGCATTCTATCTCTAATGTATTTTTAGTAGAGAGTCTTGGATATAATTTGCTATCTGTTAGTCAATTATGTCATATGGGGTATAACTGTCTATTTACAAATGTAGATGTGTCTGTCTTTAGAAGAAGTGATGGTTCATTAGCTTTTAAGGGTGTATTAGACGGCAAACTTTATTTAGTTGATTTTGCAAAAGAAGAGGCCGGTCTAGATGCATGCTTAATAGCTAAGACTAGCATGGGCTGGCTGTGGCATCGCCGCTTAGCACATGTGGGGATGAAGAACCTTCACAAGCTTCTAAAGGGAGAACACGTGATAGGTTTGACTAACGTACATTTCGAAAAAGATAGACCTTGTGCAGCTTGTCAAGCAGGTAAACAAGTGGGAGGAGCGCATCACAGCAAGAATGTGATGACCACTTCAAGACCCCTGGAGCTGCTACATATGGACCTCTTCGGACCTGTCGCCTATCTGAGCATAGGAGGGAGTAAGTATGGTTTAGTTATTGTTGATGACTTTTCCCGCTTCACTTGGGTATTCTTTTTGCAGGATAAGTCTGAAACCCAAGGGACCCTCAAGCGCTTCCTCAAGAGAGCTCAAAATGAGTTTGAGCTCAAGGTGAAGAAGATAAGGAGCGACAACGGGTCCGAATTCAAGAACCTTCAAGTGGAGGAATTTCTTGAGGAGGAAGGGATCAAGCACGAGTTCTCCGCTCCCTACACACCACAGCAAAATGGTGTGGTAGAGAGGAAGAACAGGACGCTAATCGATATGGCGAGGACAATGCTTGGAGAATTCAAGACCCCCGAGTGTTTTTGGTCGGAAGCCGTGAACACGGCTTGCCACGCCATCAACAGGGTCTACCTTCATCGCCTTCTCAAGAAAACTTCGTATGAGCTACTAACCGGTAACAAACCCAATGTATCTTACTTTCGTGTTTTTGGGAGCAAGTGCTACATTCTAGTGAAGAAAGGTAGAAATTCTAAGTTTGCTCCCAAAGCTGTAGAAGGGTTTTTATTAGGTTATGACTCAAATACAAAGGCGTATAGAGTCTTCAACAAATCATCGGGTTTGGTTGAAGTCTCTAGCGACGTTGTATTTGATGAGACTAATGGCTCTCCAAGAGAGCAAGTTGTTGATTGTGATGATGTAGATGAAGAAGATGTTCCGACGGCAGCTATACGGACCATGGCGATTGGAGAAGTACGGCCACAGGAACAAGATGAACGAGATCAACCTTCTTCCTCAACTATGGTGCAACTCCCAACCGAAGATGACGAACAGGTACCTCAAGTGGAGGCGCTTGATCAAGGGGGAGCACAAGTTGATCAAGTGATGGAGGAAGAAGCGCAACCGGCACCTCCAACCCAAGTTCGAGCGATGATTCAAAGGGATCATCCCGTCGATCAAATTCTGGGTGACATTAGCAAGGGAGTAACTACTCGATCTCGATTAGTTAATTTTTGTGAGCATTACTCCTTTGTCTCTTCTATTGAGCCTTTCAGGGTAGAGGAGGCCTTGCTAGATCCGGATTGGGTATTGGCCATGCAGGAGGAGCTCAACAACTTCAAGCGCAATGAAGTTTGGACACTGGTGCCTCGTCCGAAGCAAAATGTTGTGGGAACCAAGTGGGTGTTCCGCAACAAACAGGACGAGCACGGGGTGGTGACAAGGAACAAGGCTCGACTTGTGGCAAAAGGTTATGCCCAAGTCGCAGGTTTGGACTTTGAGGAGACTTTTGCTCCTGTGGCTAGGCTAGAGTCAATTCGTATCTTGCTGGCATATGCCGCTCACCATTCTTTCAGGTTGTACCAAATGGATGTGAAGAGCGCTTTCCTCAACGGGCCAATCAAGGAGGAGGTGTACGTGGAACAACCCCCTGGCTTCGAGGATGAACGGTACCCCGACCACGTGTGTAAGCTCTCTAAGGCGCTCTATGGACTTAAGCAAGCCCCAAGAGCATGGTATGAATGCCTTAGAGACTTTTTAATTGCTAATGCCTTCAAGGTTGGGAAAGCCGATCCAACTCTTTTCACTAAGACATGTGATGGTGATTTGTTTGTGTGCCAAATTTATGTCGATGACATAATATTTGGTTCTACTAACCAAAAGTCTTGTGAAGAGTTTAGCAGGGTGATGATGCAGAAATTCGAGATGTCGATGATGGGCGAGTTGAACTACTTCCTTGGGTTCCAAGTGAAGCAACTCAAGGACGGCACCTTCATCTCCCAAACAAAGTACACGCAAGATCTGCTAAAGCGGTTTGGGATGAAGGACGCCAAGCCCGCAAAGACTCCGATGGGGACAGACGGACACACCGACCTCAACAAAGGAGGTAAGTCCGTTGATCAAAAAGCATACCGGTCAATGATAGGTTCTTTGCTTTACTTATGTGCTAGTAGACCGGATATTATGCTTAGCGTATGCATGTGTGCTAGATTTCAATCCGATCCTAAGGAGTGTCACTTAGTGGCGGTGAAGCGAATTCTTAGATATTTGGTTGCTACGCCTTGCTTCGGACTCTGGTATCCAAAGGGGTCTACCTTTGACTTAGTTGGATACTCAGACTCCGACTATGCTGGATGTAAGGTCGATAGGAAGAGTACATCGGGGACGTGCCAATTCTTAGGAAGGTCCCTGGTGTCATGGAACTCTAAGAAACAAACATCTGTTGCCCTATCCACCGCTGAGGCCGAGTACGTTGCCGCAGGTCAGTGTTGCGCGCAACTACTTTGGATGAGGCAAACCCTCCGGGACTTTGGCTACAATCTGAGCAAAGTCCCACTCCTATGTGACAATGAGAGTGCTATCCGCATGGCGGAGAATCCTGTTGAGCACAGCCGCACAAAGCACATAGACATCCGGCATCACTTTTTGAGAGACCACCAGCAAAAGGGAGATATCGAAGTGTTTCATGTTAGCACCGAGAACCAGCTAGCCGATATCTTCACTAAGCCTCTAGATGAGAAGACCTTTTGCAGGTTGCGTAGTGAGCTAAATGTCATAGATTCGCGGAACCTGGATTGAATTGTAGCATACATGTACTTATGCTTTTGATCATGTTCCTTTTTGCATTTTGTTGCTTATTATGGTGCTCAAGTTGTACAAACACTCCCTGGACCTCACAAGTCCGTTGCAAAGTGATGCACATGTTTAGGGGGAGATGTGTTACAACTTGACCCTTTGAGACTAACCATGTGCTTGAGTTTGATAATTTAGTCTCGAAGGAGGATTGAAAGGGAAAAGGTGGACTTGGACCATGACAGACTTCCACTGCACTCCGATGAGAGGGTAACTAATTCCAAGTTCATCTCATGAAATCTTCTTGCCATTTGCTCTCAATTGAAGACTTTGGTGAGGCAATGGGGTTAAAAGGCCAAGATTGATCCCGTTTTGGTGCTTGATGCCAAAGGGGGAGAAAATAAAGGCCAAAGTGATAAATGGATCAGCTACCACTTGAGAGATTTTAAAAATAGTAGAATAGAGTTTTTGTTATGTCAAAAGCTTTTATTGTCTCTTATTGTCTCTATTGTCAAAAGTTGGCTTCTTGTGGGGAGAAGTGTTGATTATGGGAAATAGGGGGAGTTTTTGAACTCTTTGATCAATCTCTTTTGGAATGACTCTCTTTATACCTCAACATGTGTGTTTGACATAGAAATAGAGATTTGAGTTTGATTTGCAAAAACAAACCAAGTGGTGGCAAAGGATGATCCATATATGCCAAAATTGAATCAAAACCAATTTGAGTTTTTATTTGAAGTGATTTTGCACTTGTTCTATCTGCTTTATGTTGTGTTGGCATAAATCACCAAAAAGGGGGAGATTGAAAGGGAAATGTGCCCTTGGGCCATTTCTAAGTATTTTGGTGATTGAATGTCAACACAAGTGCTTCAATGTGAATCAATGCCCATGGATGAACAAGTGCAAATCTACAACAAAGGTATGTTTCTAAGTCTTAGTACATTGGTTTTGTGTACTAATATATTTGTCTAAGTGTTAGAAACAGATAGAAGAAGAGAAGAGAAGACTTGGCTGTGTACAACCAAGGGACTGTTTCGGTCTGGGGGCACCGGACTGTCCGGTGGTGCACCGGACAGTGTCCGGTGCACCAGGCTCCCTCGGCCGAAGAGCCTGCTCTCGGGAATTTGCTGACGGCGTACGGCTAAAATTCACCGGACTGTCCGGTGTGCACCGGACTGTCCGGTGAGCCAACGGTCGGCCAGGGCCAACGGTCGGCCGCGCGATCAGCGCAGGACACGTGGCCGAGCCAACGGTCGGAAGGGGGCACCGGACTGTCCGGTGTGCACCGGACATGTCCGGTGCGCCAACGGCTCCCGCATCTGCAACGGTCGGCTTCGCCATTTAAGGAAAGGAATCGGGCACCGGACACTGTCCGGTGTGCACCGGACTGTCCGGTGCGCCCGACGACAGAAGGCAAAGATGGCCTTCCAGATTTGTTCTCAACGGCTCCTAGCTGCCTTGGGGCTATAAAAGGGACCCCTAGGCGCATGGAGGAGAACACCAAGCAACTCTTGAGCATTCTTGATCATCCACACTCAGTCTTTGCGCATCCATTTGTGATTCTAAGTGATTCGAGCTCTGTTCTTGTGAGAAACTGTGAGATAGTCTTTGAGCTCGAATCTTGGCCGTGTGTGTGCGCGTTTCGCTGTGGATTTGTGTGTGTTGCTTCCCTCCCTTACTCCGTGCTTCTTTGTGAATCTTAAGTGTAAGGGCGAGAGACTCCAATTTGTGGAGATTCCTCGCAAGTGGGATAAAGATAAGCAAGGCAAAATACTGTGGTATTCAAGTGGGTCTTTGGACCGCTTGAGAGGGGTTGATTGCAACCCTCGTCCGTTGGGACGCCACAACGTGGAGTAGGCAAGTTTTGTACTTGGTCGAACCACGGGATAAATCACCGTGTCTCCTCTGTGTTGAATTCTCTGTGATTGTCGTATTGTGCAAGATCTTCTCTTTAGCCACTTGGCAATTATTGTGCTAACCTCTAACAAGTTTTTGTGGCTATAAGTTAAGTTTTTACAGGATCACCTATTCACCCCCCCCCCCTCTAGGTGCTCTCACTCTTCTCTGGCTAAAGTTTCTCGGGTTGCGAAAGCCTAAAGGAAAAGGCAAGAAGCGGAGCAAAGAACCGTCACCGAACCCTCTCCGGGTATATAAAGACCAAGGCGACGACGGTTCCAACGTTCCGCCCGGAACGGATGCGGGATTCAAAAACGCGAAGCGAAACGGCCGTTCCTCGAACGGCTCGCGCACGCGCAATGGCTGCCCCGCCAACTACTCGCCCCGTCGCATTAACTCCGCGGCTGGACAGGTGGCGCTTCTGGCAGGAGCAACGGGCGACGCTTCGCCCTCGCCGAAACAACCGCACCAAAAAAGGTACGCCGCGTCGTTCAGTTTCGTATCCTTTTTCCCTTTTTTCCTCTTTCTCTATCTCTTGCAACAGGGACCGGGAAAGGGGGATCCCCCGAAGGGGATCCTTCCCCGTGAAGGAACCAGGCTCTGAGCCTCCTTACTGATCAGGGGTTCGAAGGCTGGCCCCCGAAGGGTTCAACAGCCGCCTCAGATCGCGTGGGCCCTACACCCACTACTGGTCAGAGGTTCGAAGGCCGGCCCCCCGAAGAGTTCCACGACCGCCTCAGGCTACTCGGGCTCCGTGCCCATTACTGATCAGGGGTTCGAAGGCTGGCCCCCGAAGGGTTCACAGTCGCCTCAGACGCCGAGCGAGGGATGACCAGGGGTACGTTCGATACATAACCGAGGCTCGGGCTGCGCTCCCGAGGTACCCTAGGACATTTCCGAGACCAGCGGGAGCGATCTTGTAACGGAATCCCATCAGAGGGAGGCATCGAGCCCTCGGACCCCGTCGCCAGGGGACTGGGTCCGGCAGATCACCCGCAGGTACTTTTGGGCGTGCCTCTGGGCCCCTAGCCGACCCCTAACGAACGGGGCACGGACGTCCACTCGGATTACCCGCTTGCAGCTCACCGGAGACACCATGTTCGGCGCCCATCGAGGGTAACATGGCGCACTCCCCCCCTCCTCCTTGCGGAAAGGCGACGTAGGGGCGTATGTAAAAAAGTCGGGTCTGTCCCTGATCGCCCTCTCGCTCTGTGCGGAGGCTCGGGGGCTGCTCTCGCAAACCCGGCTCCGGCCGAACCGTTGACAGTGTCAACATACCAGCCCGAGAACTTGGGCCCCGACCGTACACCCGGGCTACGGCCAGCTCGCATGAGGGAACAACCAGACCAGCCGAAGCATTACGCAAGGCATTAAGACCTCGAAGGAGTGAAATCACTCCTCCGAGGCCTCGGGGGCAACACCCGGCGGGTGCGCTCGCGTGCACCCACCGGAACCAAAAGCAACCGAGAAAGGCTGGTCCCCTTGCAAAAAAGTGCGACGAAAGCCTCCAAGCGAGTGCTAACACTCCCTTCGAGGCTCAGGGGCTACTGTCGGGGACCATAATTAGGGGTACCCTCAAGACGCCTAATTCTTAGCTGGTAACCCCCATCAGCATAAAGCTGCAGAGGCCTGATGGGTGCGATTAAGTCAGGGATCAGTCCGTACGAGCGACTCGATCACGCCTCGCCCGAGCCTAGCCTCGGGCAAGGGCAGCCGACCCCGAAGGGGTTTCCGTCTCGCCCGAGGCCCCCCTTCAACGGCGGACACATCTCCGGCTCGCCCGAGGCCTTGCCTTCGCTGAGAAGCGACCCTGACTGAATCGCCGCACCGACCGACCAAGTCGCAGGAGCATTTAACGCAAAGGAAACCAGGCCCTGCCAAAGGCACCATAGGAAACTCCGCTCCGCCCGACCCAGGGCTCGGACTCGGGCTAAGCCCCGGAAGACGGCGAACTCCGCTCCGCCCGACCCAGGGCTCGGACTCGGGCTAAGCCCCGGAAGACGGCGAACTCCGCTCCGCCCGACCAAGGGCTCGGACTCGGGCTAAGCCCCGGAAGACGGCGAACTCCGCTCTGCCCGACCAAGGGCTCGGACTCGGGCTAAGCCCCGGAAGACGGTGAACTCCGCTCCGCCCGACCAAGGGCTCGGACTCGGGCTAAGCCCCAGAAGACGGCGAACTCCGCTCTGCCCGACCAAGGGCTCGGACTCGGGCTAAGCCCCGGAAGACGGCGAACTCCGCTCTGCCCGACCAGGGGCTCGGACTCGGCCTCTGCTGACGACCTCCGCCTCGCCCGACCCAGGGGCTCGGACTCGGCCTCTGCTGACGACCTCCGCCTCGCCCGACCCAAGGGCTCGGACTCGGCCTCTGCTGACGACCTCCGCATCGCCCGACCTAGGGGCTCGGACTCGGCCTCTGCTGACGACCTCCGCCTCGCCCGACCCAGGGGCTCGGACTCGGTCTCTACTGACGACCTCCGCCTCGCCCAACCCAGGGGCTCGGACTCGGCCTCGGCCATGGAAGACAGACTCGACCCCGGCTTCGGAGGAGCCTCCACGTCGCCCAACCTAGGGCACAGGCCAGCCACGTCGACAGGAAGCGCCATCATCACCCTACCCCGAGCCGACTCGGGTCGTAGAGAACACGACCTGTGTCCCATCTGGCTAGCTCCGCCAGATAGGCAATGATGGCGCCCCGCTAGCCCCGTGACGACGGCAGCTCTCAGCTCTCTTACGGAAGCAGGGCGACGTCAGCAAGGACACAACCGTTCCAACAGCTGTCCCTCCGCCAAGCTCCGTTGCTCCTCCGACAGCCACGACATCACGCCAGCAGGGTGCCAAGATCTCTCCGGCTGCCACATTGGCATGTACTTAGGGCACTAGCTCTCCCCCCGCTAGACACGTAGCACTCCGCTACACCCCATTGTACGCCTGGATCCTCTCCTTACGCCTATAAAAGGAAGGACCAGGGCCTTCTTAGAGAAGGTTGGCCGCGCGGGGACGAGGACGGGGACAGGCGCTCTCTTGGGGCCGCTCGCTTCCCTCACCCGCGTGGACGCTTGTAACCCCCTACTGCAAGCGCACCCGACCTGGGCGCGGGACGAACACGAAGGCCGCGGGATTAACACCTCTCTCTCGCCGGACTCCGGCCTCCTCGCTCCTTTCCCCCCTTCGCGCTCGCCCACGCGCTCGACCCATCTGGGCTGGGGCACGCAGCACACTCACACGTCGGCTTAGGGACCCCCCGGTCTCGAAACGCCGACACTTGGGAATCCTTGTTTTTGACGTAGGAGGTGAACATCTTCTTCTCCCCCGTCATATGGTTTGTGCATCCGCTGTCGATAATCCAGCTTGAACCCCCCGGATGCATAAACCTGCAAGGCAAATTTAGGCTTGGGTCTTAGGTACCCAACTCTTGTTGGGTCCTACAAGGTTAGTCACAATTGTCTTAGGGACCCAAATGCAAGTTTTGTCTCCCTTGCATTTTGCCCCTAATTTTCTAGCAACTATCTTCCTATCCTTTCTACAAATGGCAAAGGAAGCATTTAAAGCATGATATATTGTAGAAGGTTCATTTACTTTCCTAGGAACATTAACAACATTTCTCCTAGGCATATGAACAAAATGTCTCATAGACATATCTTTACCATGCATATAGGAAGAACTAGAAGCAAACATGGCATGAGAGTCAAAAGCATCATAAGCATTACAACTCTTATTAGACTGTCTTCTATCATGGTACATAAAAGCATGGTTCTTTCTAGCACTACTAGCCATAGGGGCCTTTCCTTTCTCCTTGGCGGAGATGGGAGCCTTATGGCTTGTTAAGTCCTTGGCTTCCCTCTTGAAACCAAGTCCATCCTTAATTGAGGGGTGTCTACCAATCGTGTAGGCATCCCTTGCAAATTTTAACTTATCAAATTCACTTTTGCTAGTCTTAAGTTGGGCATGAAGACTAGCCACTTCATCATTCAAATTAGAAATTGAAACTAGGTGTTCACTACAGGCATCAACATTAAAATCTTTACACCTAGTGCAAACCACAACATGTTCTACACAAGATGTTGATTTATTAGCTATTTCTAACTTAGCATTCAATTCATCGTTTATGCTTTTTAAACTAGAAATAGAGTCATGGCATGTAGACAATTCACAAGAAAGCATTTCATTCCTCTTTATTTCTAAAGCAAGGGATTTTTGAGCTTCTACAAACTTATCATGTTCATCATATAAGAGATCCTCTTGCTTTTCTAGCAATCTATTCTTATCATTCAAAGCATCAATCAATTCATTTATTTTATCCACCTTGGTTCTATCTAGACCCTTGAATAAACATGAATAATCTATTTCATCATCATCACTAGACTCATCCTCACTTGAAGAAGCATAAGTACTAGTGTTACGAGCACTTACCTTCTTTTCCCTTGCCATGAGGCAAGTGTGATGCTCGTTGGGGAAGAGGGATGACTTGTTAAAGGCAGTGGCAGCGAGTCCTTCGTTGTCGGAGTCGGACGACGAACAATCCGAGTCCCACTCCTTGCCAAGATGAGCCTCGCCTTTTGCCTTCTTATAGTTCTTCTTCTTCTCCCTCTTGTTCCCTTCTTCCTGGTCACTATCATTGTCGGGACAGTTAGCAATAAAATGACCAACCTTACCACATTTGAAGCATGAGCGCTTCCCCTTTGTCTTGGTCTTGCTTGGCTGCCCCTTGCGACCCTTTAGCACCATCTTGAAGCGCTTGATGATGAGGGCCATCTCTTCATCATTGAGCCCGGCCGCCTCAACTTGCGCCACCCTGCTAGGTAGCGCCTCCTTGCTCCTCGTTGCCTTGAGAGCAATGGGTTGAGGCTCATGGATTGGACCGTTCAACGTGTCGTCGACATATCTTGCCTCCTTGATCATCATTCGCCCGCTTACAAATTTCCCAAGAACTTCTTCGGGCGACATCTTGGTGTACCTAGGATTTTCACGGATATTGTTCACCAGATGTGGATCAAGTACAGTAAAGGACCTTAGCATTAGATGAACGACGTCGTGGTCCGTCCATCGTGTGCTTCCGTAGCTCCTTATCTTGTTGATAAGGGTCTTGAGCCGGTTGTATGTTTGGGTTGGCTCCTCTTCCCTGATCATTGCGAATCTTCCAAGCTCGCCCTCCACCAACTCCATTTTGGTGAGTAAGGTGACGTCGTTCCCCTCATGTGAGATCCTGAGGGTGTCCCAGATCTGCTTGGCATTGTCCAAGCCGCTCACCTTATGATACTCGTCCCTGCATAAAGAGGCTAACAACACAGTAGTAGCTTGTGCATTTCTATGAATCTGTTCATTGATAAACATAGGACTATCCGAGCTATCAAATTTCATTCCACTTTCCATAATCTCCCATATGCTCGGATGGAGAGAGAACAGGTGACTACGCATTTTGTGGCTCCAAAATCCGTAGTCCTCTCCATCAAAGTGAGGAGGTTTGCCAAGTGGAATGGAGAGCAAATGAGCATTTGTACTTTGCGGAATACGAGAGTAGTCAAAAGAAAAGTTCGAATTAACCGGTTTCCTTCTCTCGTAGTCGTTGTCGTCGTTGTCCTTTTGGGAAGAAGTAGACTCATCGCTGTCGTCGTAGTAGACGATCTCCTTGATGCGTCTTGTCTTCTTCTTCTTCCCATCTTTGCGTTTGTGGCCCGAGCCCGAGTCGGTAGGCTTGTCATCCTTGGGCTCGTTGATGAATGACTCCTTCTCCTTGTCATTGATCACAATCCCCTTGCCCTTAGGATCCATCTCTTCAGGCGGTTAGTCCCTTTCTTGAAGAGAACGGCTCTGATACCAATTGAGAGCACCTAGAGGGGCGTGAATAGGTGATCCTGTGAAACTTGAAAACTTAATCCACAAGAACTTGATTAGGCGTTAGCACAATAATGCCAAGTGGCTGGAGAGGAGTCTCAACAAAACACAGTAACCACAGGAGATCAATCACAGAGATGGTACAGTGGTTTATCCCGTGGTTCGGCCAAGACCAATGCTTGCCTACTCCACGTTGTGGCGTCCCAACGGACGAGGGTTGCAATCAACCCCTCTCAAGCGGTCCAAAGACCCACTTGAATACCATGGTGTTTTTCTTGCTTTACTATATCCCGTTTGCGAGGAATCTCCACACTTTGGAGCCTCTCGCCCTTACACTTGAAATTCACAAAGAAGCACGGAGTAAGGGAGGGAATAGCAACTCACACAAGACACAAAGATCACAGCAAGTACGCACACACAAGACCCAGACTTAAGCTCAAAAGACTAGCACACTAGAACGGAGCTCAAATCACTAGAATGTCGAACAAGTGCGCAAGAATGGAGTGTGAGTGATCAAGAGTGCTCAAGGAATGCTTGGTTTTCTCCTCCATGCGCCTAGGGGTTCCTTTTATAGCCCCAAGGCAGCTAGGAGCCGTTGAGAGCAATCCGGGAAGGCAATTCTTGCCTTCTGTCGCCTGGTGCACCGGACAGTCCGGTGCACCACCGGACACTGTCCGGTGCGGATTTCCTTCCTTATTTGGCGAAGCCGACCGTTGGCAGCCTTGGAGCCGTTGGCGCACCGGACAGTCCGGTGCCCCCTCCCGACCGTTGGCTCGGCCACGTGTCTCGCGCGGATCGCGCAGCCGACCGTTGGCCCGGACGACCGTTGGCTCACCGGACAGTCCGGTGCACACCGGACAGTCCGGTGAATTATAGTCGTACGCCTTTAATTCCTTCCTGAGAGCGGCAAGTTTGCCTGAGCCAGCCTGGCACACCGGACAGTCCGGTGCGCCCAGACCGAGCTGACTTTGGCTGAACAGAGCCATCTCATTTCCAATTCAATCTTTCCTGTTTCCAGCACTTAGACACAATACATTAGTCCATAAAACAATGTACTAAGTCTGGAAACATACCTTTTGACATGATTTGCACTTTGTCCACCACATTGCATAGATCAACACAAAAGCACTTGCGTTGGCACTCAATCACCAAAATACTTAGAAATGGCCCAAGGGCACATTTCCCTTTCACCTCGCCCTTCACCTTCTTGTAGGCCTTCTTCTTATCCCTCTTCCCATGTCTTTCTTCCCCCTGGTCATTTTCATTATCGGGACATTGAGCAATAAAATGACATGTCTTACCACATTTGAAGCAGGAGCGCTTTCCCCTTGCTTTATTCTTGTTGGGGTACTCCTTGCGTACTTTTAATGCGGTCTTAAAGCGCTTGATGATGAGAGCCATCTCATCTTCGTTTAGCCCGGCCGCCTCAACTTGTGCCACCTTGCTTGGTAGCGTCTCCCTGCTACTTGTTGCTTTGAGACCAACGGGTTGAGCCTCGTAGACGGGTAATAGACCATTAAGCGCGTCGTCTACATATCGGGCTTCTTTCACCATCATGCGCCCGCTCACAAACTTTCCTAGTATCTCCTCGGGCGTCATCTTTGTGTACCTAAGATTTTCACGGATGAGGTTCACAAGATGAGGGTCAATAACAGTAAAAGACCTGAGCATAAGTCGGATGACGTCGTGGTCCGTCCATCTCGTGCTCCCATAGCTCCTAATCTTGTTGACCAGGGTCTTGAGCCTGTTGTACGTCTGTGTTGGCTCCTCTCCCCTGATCATAGCGAACCTTCCCAGCTCGCCTTCCACCAACTCCATTTTGGTGATCATGGTGGCGTCGTTTCCCTCATGTGATATTTTGAGGGTGTCCCAAATTTGCTTGGCGTTGTCCAAGCCGCTCACCTTGTTATACTCATCCCTGCACAAAGATGCTAGCAAAACAGTGGTAGCTTGTGCATTTTTATGAATTTGCTCGTTAATAAACACAGGGTTATCTGTACTATCAAATTGCATTCCATTTTCAACTATCTCCCAAATACTAGGATGGAGAGAGAATAGATGACTACACATTTTGTGACTCCAAAAAGAGTAGTCCTCTCCATCAAAGTGTGGAGGTTTACCAAGAGGAATTGAAAGCGAATGAGCATTGGAATTAAAAGGAATACGAGAATAATCAAATGAATAATTTGAATTAATCGGTTTCTTTTTCTCGTCGTCGTCTCTTGGTGAAGAAGAAGATTTGTCGCCGTCGTAGTAGACGATCTTCTTGATGCGCCTCTTCTTCTTCCCGTCCTTCTTCTTGTGACTCGAGCCAGAGTCAGTGGGCTTGTCATCTCTAGGCTCATTGAGGAAGGACTCATTCTCCTTGTCATTGACCACCATCCCCTTTCCCTTAGGATCCATCTCTTCGGGCGATTAGTCCCTTACGTGAAGAGAACGACTCTGATACCAATTGAGAGCACCTAGAGGGGGGTGAATAGGTGATCCTGTAAAATTCAACAACTAATAGCCACAAATCTTGGTTATACAAATGTTAGTGCGACTAAGTAGTTGCGAAGCGAGTTCTTGTGGCCAAGACAATCCCAAAGAGATCAACACAAGAGACACGTGATTTTATCCCATGGTTCGGCCAAGTAACACTTGCCTACTTCCACGTTGTGGCGTCCTAATGGACGAGGGTTGCACTCAACCCCTTTCAAGTGATCCAATAATCAACTTGAATACCACGACTTTTCTTTGCTTATCTCTTTTTCCCGTTTGCGAGGAATCTCCACAAGTTGGAGTCTCTCGCCCTTACAACAAGGATCACAATGAAAGCACGGAGTAAGGTTGGGAAGAGCAACGCACACTAGAATTAAATCCACACCGCAAACACGCACACAAGTGAGAAGATGAGCACACAAAACACGCGCGGGGAGTTTACAACTCGAAAAGTGCTCCAATCTCAAGAACAATGAACAATTGTGTGAAAGTGAGGACTAGAAGTCTTGGAATGCTTAGAGTGTGCTTGGGTGACTCCTCCATGCACTTAGGGGTCCCTTTTATAGCCCCAAGGCAGCTAGGAGCCGTTGGAGGCCAACAAGGAAGGCAATTCTTTCCTTCTGTCGGGTGGCGCACCGGACAGTCCGGTGCACCACTGGACAACCACTGTAGCATGTCCGGTGCGGATCTTTTTCCTAATTTGGCGCACCCGACCGTTGCAGATTCATGGAAGTTGGCGCACCGAACACTGTCCGGTACCCCCTGCCGACCGTTGGCGCGGGCCACGCGTCGCCCGCGGATTGCGCGGCCGACCGTTGCGCTGGCGGCCATTGGCTCACCGGACAGTCCGGTGAATTATAGCCATACGCCGCCAAATTCTCCCGAGAGCGGCCAGTTCGCCGGAAGCCAGCCTGGCGCACCGGACACTGTCCGGTGCACCACCGGACAGTCCAGTGTGCGAGATCGAGCTGAGAATTGGTTGCTCCGAGCCAAGTCCTTTTCTTCTTCTCTTTTCTCTGATTCTAGCACTTAGACAAATATATTAGTACACAAAAACCAATGTACTAAGTCTAGAACCATACCTTTGCTTTGATTATCACTTCTCTCTTTATTTAGCACATGAGAGCTTATTTAAATGTGTTGGGCACTTAATCACCAAAACATAATAGAAATTGCCCAAAGGCACATTTCCCTTTCACCAATAGGTTACCCTAGTTTGGCTATCTTTATACCTTGTTCACCACTGAATTTTTGGGTAGTACCTGCTATTGCTTGATGTGGTTTTGGGTATAGATATATATATATATTATTCATGATCACACTTTTATTATCAGTTTGTTATTTACCATTCATGATAAGATCATTATGTTAATGGGAACATGGAGAACCACCCGGGAAAACAGTGCTACCACAAGGGTGGTATGGGACGCCCTTAGTTGACTAATTAGGAAAGCTAGTGGAGGACTACCTTACCCGAAAGGGGCAAGGGCAGTAGGGGAGCGGTTAGTGTGGGGAGGCCCTTGGGTTGATTTTGCCACGATGGCGGTCAGGCGAGGGATCCCTGCATTGGAGCTTCCTAGAAACTGTAACGGGTTTTCTAAAGCTAGTGGAACTTTGTAAAGGCCTCGTAGTGTTACCCTACCTCGCCTCCTCGGTAGAGGTGTATGGGAAGTCGCGATCCCTTGGCAGATGGGTAACATGACTTGTGGGTAAAGATATGCAACCTCTGCAGAGTGTAAAACTGGTATACTAGCCGTGCTCACGGTCATGAGCGACTCAGACACTCACATGATTAATTTAGGGAACTTAAATTCAATTTGTCATTTGCATCGCATGGGATTATTTATTAATTTTGTTATATTATTTTTATTATGGTTCGGTATTTACTTACATTTAGTAATTGCTAATAAAATTTGACCAACTGATTAAAAGCAATGCTTAGCTTTACCCTTTATTATTGATCAACCTTACACATCACATGAACTCCCACCTTTGGTGAGTTTATGCCACATTATTCCCCACAACTTGTTGAGCGATGAATATGTGTGAGCTCACCCTTGTTGTCTCACAGCCCCCACAGGAGAAGAATAGGTGGTTCAAGAGGAGCCATACATCGAGGAGTTCGATTCGATCTAGGTGGCGTCTCCCATTTGACTTTCTGGCGCCAAGGATGGACTTTAGTGCGATCTATATTTTAATTTTATTTTGTAAGACTTCCACTATGTAATAAGTACTCTGATTATATTGTGACATTTATCTCTATTCACTTTGTTAGTATATATGTTGTCTTCTTGGCGCATGTATGAGATGCACCCGGCCTTGTCCCTTGAATCTGGGTGTGACAGAAGTGGTATCAGAGGAATGTTGACTGTAGGACGAAACCTAGATAGAAATGTACATAACCATTACCTACTTACCTTACTCTGATTCTTTCTATACTTTTCTTGATCCTGTCTCACCTTCTACTGTTCTACTCTGATTAACCTCACCTTTGCTACTCTGATTCTCTTCTAAACTTTTCTTAATCTTTTCTCATCTATTTCCGCTTTACTCTGATTATTCTTACCTTTTCCTTCTAAAGACAAATAAAGATTTCACAATTTGAAATCTTGTGCCTAAAGTGACCTTTAGGAATAAGAGACCTACTCTTAGGAACAAAATATTGTTTTAAAGGAATGTGTGCCAAGTATTAAAGAGATGCAAATAAAAATAAAGGTAAGATCTAGACACTTTGTCAATTGTTTTATATGTTAAACACACTTGTCTAAGTGTCAGGGACTCAACTAAGTAAAGGACAAAAGAGTCAGAGAAAAACAAACAAAGAAACGAAGAAAAAGGTGCTGACTACGCAACACCGGACGGTCCGGTGCTGATCACCAGACAGTCCAGTGTGCTCCGGACAGTCCGGTGCATGGTCTGCGAAACTCTTCGCTCTCGGGGTTTTCTCTAGCTACGTCGTCTATAAATCACTAGACAGTCCGCGCGAGGCGCCGGACAGTCCGGTGCTCCAGCTGTGCAACAGCTATCTGCCACGTCGACAAGAGCCAACGGTAACATGGCGCACCGGACGATCCGGTGCCCAACAGAAAAGGAAAACAGCCAATCAGGGGATTATGTGCTGCATATTGTACACAGTCCGGTGCACCGACGAACAGAAGGCAAGAATTGCCTACCAAATGGAGTTCAAAGGGCTCCTAGCTGCCTTGGGGCTATAAAAGGGACCCCTAGGCGCATGGAGTAGAACACCAAGCCTCCATTGAACATTCTAAGATGCCTAGACTCCGCAAACACGCATTCGGATCATAGTTTGAGATTTGAGCACTTCTTGAGTCGTGAACTCCCTGCGTTGTGTTTGTGTGCTCATCTCTTGACTTGTGTGCATGGGATTGTTGTGATTCTAGTTCTTGTGTGTGTTTCTTTCCCTCTCTTACTCTTGTGCTTTTATTGTGATCAACATTGTAATGGCGAGAGGCTCCAACTTGTGGAGATTCCTCGCAAACGGGAAAAGAATGCTAAGGAAGAAAACCGTGGTACTCAAGGTTGATCATTGGATCACTTGAGAGAGATTGAGTGCAATCCTTGACTGAAGGAGGTCACCACAACGTGGAGTAGGCATTGGCCGAACCACAGGATAAAAATCACTGTGTCTTGTGTCTCTTTTCATTGTGATTGGTTTTCTTCTGGAGTTCTCGCTTTAGCAACTTGGTGTTAATCGTGCTAACATTTCATAACCAAGTTTGGGCTATTTAGTGTTGAATTTTACAGGATCACCTATTCACCCCCTCTAGATGCTCTGAGTTCCAACCAACTGTGTTGCTTAAACCAATGTTCCTAAAATGACCTTTTATCATATGCTTTGGGAAAATTATGACCAATGGGTTGTGTTGGACCTTTTTCTAGGAATGCCCTCCTAACTTCACTTCTAATATTAGGAGCAAATTGATCAATTAGAATGCAAATACCGGGATCAAAGATAATATGATCCATATGAAACTCATTGATTGTACTACCTGTACCACTGCCAGCTTGTTCACATTGGACTTCTTCATCGTCCTCTATTTGACATCTAATAGCTCCCTCCACTATTTGTGGATTGTTCGCCTGCTGGCCAACTCCACTCCCATGAGTACTTGGGTTTGTGCTACTAGATGCCCGGCTAAAATAGCTCTTCAAATTTAGGAATTTGTGACTTCCATGTGTTCCTTTTCTCTGTCTGTGTCATCTTTCCCTTTGATTTGACATAATTATTATCTGCAAGTTTGTGATAAACATCAACATTCAAACAATCAAACTGACTGATAATCTAATACCGCTTGCTTGCTTAAATGTTTAGTGCTTACATTTTACAGTTATAGGCGTGGTCGTGCGGGCCGTGGGGCACTTGTGAGTTGTCACTGGTGCCCTGGTGGTGGCCGACGGGGGTGCTTGGTCGCTGGTTGGAGTGTGGTGACCAGCAGGCGGGCGGAAGCCGGACAGGTACGAGCGGACATCACTCGGCCAGTCGGCCTCGGCCCTCGGCGGACGGCACCACATGCGGACAACATTCAGCGCCGGTAGAGGCTGCGCGACCGAGCTCAGGGCGGAGGCAAAGTAACGCGGCCAGGCAGTGATGGCTAGTGCTGCGAATGGGGCCGGGCCAAACTAGCCCGAGCCTATTGTGCTTCGTGCTAAACGTGTTCGGACCAAGAAAGTCCAAGAAAATTTAGACCTTGTCGTGCTAGCCTAAAGTGTAAAAACAGTGGCCCAGCCTGGCCCTAAATTACGTCGGTCGTGCCGGCCCAAGCCCGACCTGTATATTTGACCATATAAAATCAAAATATTACAATCACATAACTGCATAGCTTACTAAATTAAATATATTAAACAATGCTAGCATCATTTGACTACATAAAGTCCAAATATCACAACAATATAAAGTCTATAACTTACTAAATTAAAGAAACTAAACAATATGGGCTTAATTGGGCCGTGCCGGCCTAAGTCCGGCCCATCTGTGCGGGCCATGTCGAGGGCCAGACGGACCGGAATTTGAGGCTCGGCCCAGGCCCTCTTTGAACCGTGCTAGCTCGGTCCATATTATTTCATATCAGGTCGTACTTTAGACTCATGTTTTCGGGTCGTGATTGTGCTGGCCCAAAAAGTTTAGCCCATATTTTCATCACTAGTGAGGGCTTAGACGATAGCGGGTGTGTCCTCGGGCGAGCGGCTGTCAGCTGAGGACCCGACAACCCGTGAAGGTATGAGGGAGGCTAGCCGCTTGGGCTGGGCCGGCGCGCGGATGTGCTCAGTTGAGACCTAATTTTTTTTAGGTATGGCTTGACCAAAATGGGCCCTCCACTCTTGGACACCTTGCTTGATTGACAAATGTGATGGATGTTGAGAACTACGTTACCACGGATCACCAGATCCGCTCCCTTCCCTCCCGTCAGCAGTAGAGGCGCAAGAAGTTGTAGAGTACCCGTCTCCCTTCCCATAAGCATGACAGAGAAAACACACGAGACACGATGTAGGGTTGGGCCTCTGGCCTCTTTCTCTTCTCTGTAATATGAAGGGGTGTACAGGTTCCTTATATAGAGATGTGAGACCCCTCAGGGGCAAAGCAGGTATTTGTCCACATAACCCTAACTAGGGTTACTTAACACTCCCCCTTGGGCGAATACCGCGACCAACACATGCCTCGTTAAAACTCCGAAAAACCCAGTAGGAAAAATATGGAGAAAGAGAGCATGGTGATACAAATTGCATTTGCACTTTGTTGCCTCGTTAAAAACCTCATGTGAGAAACTTCAAGAAAACTCACAAAGGGAAAAAGAGTACAACTGTGAGCACCTAGAGGGGGGGTGAATAGGTGATCCTGTGAAACTTGAAAACTTAAGCCACAAAACTTGGTTAATCGTTAGCACAATAATTGCCAAGTGGCTAGAGAGGAGTCAAAACACAATAACCACAATAAATCAATCACAGAGATGGCACGGTGGTTATCCCGTGGTTCGGCCAAGACCAACGCTTGCCTACTCCACGTTGTGGCGTCCCAACGGACGAGGGTTGCAATCAACCCTTCTCAAGCGGTCCAAAGACCCACTTGAATACCACGGTGTTTTGCTTGCTTTTTCTCAATCCCGGTTGCGAGGAATCTCCACAACTTGGAGTCTCTCGCCCTTACACTTGAAGTTCACAAAGAAACACAGAGTAAGGGAGGGAAGCAACACACACAAATCCACAGCAAAATGTGCACACACACGGCCAAGGATCGAGCTCAAAAGACTATCTCAAAGTTCTCACTAGAACGGAGCTCGAATCACTGAGAATGATAAACGAATGCGCAAAGACTGAGTGTGGATGATCAAGAATGCTCTAAGGTTGCTTGATCTCTTCCTCCATGCGCCTAGGGGACCCTTTTATAGCCCCAAGGCAGCTAGGAGCCGTTGAGAGCAAATCTGGAAGGTCATTCTTGCCTTCTGTCGTCTGGCGCACCGGACAGTGTCCGGTGCCCGATTTCTTTCCTTCTACGGCGAAGTCGACCGTTGGTAGCCAGAGAGCCGTTGGCGCACCAGACATGTCCGGTGCACACCGGACAGTTCGGTGCCCCCTTCCGACCGTTGGCTCGACCACGTGTCGCGCGCGGATTTCGCGGCCTACCGTTTGCCCGGCCGACCGTTGGCTCACCGGACAGTCCGGTGCACACCGGACAGTCCGGTGAATTATAGCCGTACGTCGCCGGTGAATTCCCGAGAGTAGCCACTTCGCTCGAGCCAGCCTGGCGCACCGGACACTGTCTGGTGCACCACCGGACAGTCCGGTGCTCCCAGACTCAGCAAAGTCTTGGCTGCTCGAGCCAAGGCATTTCTAGTTGGTCTTTTCCTGTTTCCAGCACTTAGACACAATACATTAGTCTCTAAAACAATGTACTAAGTCTGAGAAACATACCTTTATCCTTGATTTGTACTTTGTCCACCTTTTTACATTTAGGCACTTGTGTTGGACACTAAACCACCAAAATACTTAGAAATGGCCCAAGGGCACATTTCCCTTTCAACAACAACTGTCATCGGGACAGATTTGATCCTCTGAGATCTAGATTCTATCGAATCTTCTACAAGGGCTAACTTTTATAAATGTGCTCCCCATGATCCTTGCAAAACCGTATCAATAAGGCAAAACATCTTCTTCTAGAAGTATATGCAAATAAAGATTTAGCAAACGGATTGCATATCCTTGCAAGGACTATTTCAGGAACTTTACCTCTACTCACTTCTAGGATATACGAGGTAAGTGCACGTATCAATATAAATAAGCCACTTTGATTGATGGTGTTCGATCGACTAGATCTATATATTTGATAGAAAGTTCCATAAAGGTTCACATATTGATCATCAAGCTCACGCCTTCAGGGCATAGAATATGACATTTATTGTCTCACAGTTGTGATCAATATAAGCATTCGCTCCCCCTGACGATGACATCTGTCAAAGTCTTTATCCCTCATAACTCAAGCATATTCTTCAAGATATATGTCTCATTGTTCATCTGGAATAACGAGAATAAATGAGGTTGGGGTGCTATCATTTTCTATCTTACACAACAATTTATACATAGTTGTGCAAAGCAAATAACATGTCCTTCAATAGGACTTAGGGGATAATATAGTTGCAATAGTACATATTCTAAATATGACACATCGCTCGAGGCGTTCATCCATTGCAACATCTATGATGGTGTAACAAAAGTCCATATAAGATCGTAATCCATCAGGGATTTTTCATCGATCAGATACATCGTTATAGTCTGTCATTCTGGCACAATGGGGATATTTTGCCAGTAACACCTAAACCTTATAGGTTTCTACCATCGGGGCTTTAGAGGATACCGTAATTCCACATCTAGTGGAAAATACCATGAGTAAAACTCGTGGAATGCACATGTGCTTATTCGGTGAACTTCAAATCCTTTGGTACCTCATCTTATACCTTTTTGGGTCTGTATGAGTCTTTATCCCTTTATAGGGATTATCAAACTTTGGTGTTTAACACAGACTTTATTTCTTCTGGAAGGTTCCAGCTGGGAACTATAATCTCAACTATGAGATATTCTCTCTACACTGGAGAGTGGTCATTCATCAGGAATGTATTATCCGGTATGAGATTTATATGTTGCATATTTATAATTCAAAGATATGAGTCCTCCTAGGATCTCATGACGGATCTTCAGAATCCTATTAACTGCATATTATAATTCATGCCATTTGCCAGATATATTACATAGTGGAACTGTATTTATTCAACACATATGTGGGATGTGTCTCTCACTAGACCACTTGAACCATCGCATTCACCACACATTATTTCAATAGTGCCCATAAATGTCCGAGCTTCAAGCTCGCGACTTTCATTTTGCGATTATTGGTTCAGCCTCGATTGCATTTATCAATGACCCGATAAGAGAGCTTCAAGCACTCATGCCTAGGACTTTGTTTTGGATCCATTTGCAATCTAGAGCGGCAAGATAGGTGTCGACACATTTGTCTCCCACATTTAATAATGATCTTCGTCATTTCCCAAAACGAAAGATTCATTGTTCCGTATTCCCAGCATAATGATATTGCACGCATTGCTAGGAATTTCATCATCAAGATGAACCTCTTCGTGAGGCAAATCACCAGCAGGGCGAGTCCATTGGAGGAGAGTTATTACAGACCACGTGAATCTGCAATCAGAATATATGCTTTGACTAAGACCAACGGATCATATTCGCAGGCGTCCCCGAGAATAGATCAAATGCCAATAAGTCAAATGTGGATATTATATTAATCCCGGGTATATCCACATCTACATCAGGTAGAAGCATTCAGACCAATATGGTTACTCCTCAACGATTTCTGGCAAACTCCATATACATAGGAGTACACACTGAACGACAGATTCAGTTTGGCTTTTGTGCGTTTAATAGAATATTGAGGCATTATACTATATGGGCATTCCTCCCCCTAATGCCGAGATGTTCTAAAAAGCATATAGATAAAATCCCCAACCACAATCAACCAGTTGTGGCCAATATATGCTATTGTGGTGATTTATTTGGGAAATTCTTACGCACATTACAGATAGGGGTTTTATGCAGTGAGCTTTGGACTTAGATTGATGTAGTGGCATGAATACTACATATTTGTCCTTCAACGTGAAGGATTAGTCTCAACTTCTAGCAAGACACGCAACAACAAGTCGCTTTGTGGTTACAATTCTGCAAACTTACTGTTATTATCACCAAATATACAGTCAATCATCAGGATTTAGACTGATACGCGCAACAATATGTTAGCCATAAAAACAAAAAAAAACTTTAGGGCTCATGCATACCATTTGTCGTTTGGAGCAAGTAGTTGACTTCAGATCAACAAGGACAATGACCATCAGGTCTAGCGCTCACAAGAACATTCATTGGTTGCATTGTGCTTTCAAGCACATAGGAGAGTTTGCGCATATATAATGGTGGTAAAGTGCACGGTATCCTGCCAATGCTGCCAAGCAGAGATTTTTATATGCAGAGATGTATAGTCCAGCTCGTTTTTATCATTGCCCATGGGTTACCCAATTACTCATACCATTTTGAAATTGGCGATTTATGCAACATTTTTAGGTATTATAATTTTGAGATAGAACTTATAACAATAATTAATTTTTTGTGGTGTTGCCAGCAGGGCAAACATTTCTCCTCATATTATATACCAAATTGTTCTATATAGCATTATTTCGATCTCTTCATTGTTCAGCAAAAAGAGAAGCTTTGGAATAGAACAGACAAGGCCAAGAATTCATTTTATCTGGGAAAAACCACCTGATTGCTAAGCTTTCGATTAAGCAAATGGTGATAACTGCTTGGCAATAGCGAAACAAGACCATTATCCGTCTGGGACCAGGCTTCAACAACAGATAGTAGTGCTCTCATAAGAAGAAATCATCAGGAGTAGAGAGGATACAACAGGTCTCCACAAGATCTTCATATTTCTATCATAAATTATCATCACTAATAGTCTAGTGGTCAAGACATATGACTCTTCTGGCTTCGAGGACCAATGACATGTTAATGTCTAATCTAGCTTCAAGCTCTGTGGTGATGTGGGATTTCGTTCATAGTTATTTGTCTACTCTTCTCACTTCTGGTAGATCGGAGGTAGATAATGGTAAGCATGCCAAAGGGTGGAATTCAGTGTAGTTCGGCTACATAAACCCCAGGTATGTGTCCATTCAGGACCGACCTTTACCATTTAGCTTGCAGTGTATACCAAATTGTCAAAGGACTATCCCGAGTCAATTCAGTGACTATAAGTATTTACAATTCCGAGTGATGTATGCGACACAAGCATATAGGTCCTAGATAGAACGAGTAAAGTGGTTCGACAGGAACACACTATGGTTTTCACACCAACATAGTGAAAAAATTCTCAGAATAACCTCTCGGTATACTCGCAACTTCGTGTTGCTGGCCATTACATGTCCTTTTATCTCATAGTTTGCTTCATGTCATTTAGCGACAAAGAGAGCAATGTGCTAACATCTGGTTGAGCAATGTATGGCTGAGATTTAGTTTTAAATCATTTGGTAAGGCCTTTTGCTTACTAATAGAATCCCAATTTGTGATGTCTTCTATGCCAAAATGGCTTTCATGCATTATATTATATATCTTCGGGTTACTTCGGGTAAAACTTTATGCATGAGGAGAGAGCA
Organism: Zea mays; assembly: GCF_902167145.1. Lineage (NCBI taxonomy): Eukaryota > Viridiplantae > Streptophyta > Magnoliopsida > Poales > Poaceae > Zea > Zea mays. Next base: position 107,883,966 of record NC_050105.1, on the reverse strand, counting down.
AAGAATTAACTTATCTGTGTTTCATTGTATTTCAATTTAATTTCCCAGATTTCCAAGCACTATAGAGCTTGATATAATTGTTAAGGCCACTTGGCGATATATATAAATATATGATGTCACACAGCACAATCAAATAAAATATAGAGCCAAATAAAATTGTTTACGAAGGTTGCGTTATGATGTAACTTTAGGGGCTTGAACAACCCACCACAATCTACGTGAGTACAAGCTCTATTGTATCTGGAGTCAACGCGTGGGCGACCATCAGGGCTACGACAACACAACAAGCCTTTGTAATAAGTACAACAGGCAAAATTATTACTCGGTAATTGGGGTACACGATAAATCCACGCAACGTGTGCACCAGGCGCAATCGTGGCTCGATGATCACGGCAGACAGAAAGTTCCTACAGGGCATGCGAAAAATACGCGACTCCGCGATGGCGGTTCGACTCAACGGGAGTTGTCCGATTAAACGAGAGTGCTACATAGCAATCACATGACGCAGCCAAGTTCGTACGACACAAATACTGCGTCGTGTTGCCAGGGCGCAGCCAATGCCAAAACTCAGCTGTTTAATAATTTAGCCTGATCGGCATGTCCGGGTACCCACGATACAATTCAATCGCTCGACGTGAGTTCAAAAGCTCAACGCAACACAAATATTTAGAGCGATTTGAGTATACACAATATAACCTTCACATGCATTTTAATAATTTTCTGCTAATTATTTACTACGGGAAATAATTATTAATGCAGAAAAAAATGAACACCATAATTAATATATGAACATAACACATCATATATAAAAGACATTTATCCATTTTTAAGTATGTATTTTTAACCAATTATTTGCGACAGTCATAATTAATAAAGATAAAAAAACATGCGTAATTCGTCACTTCAATGAGATATTAACCGCTCATTGGTTGCTATTTTTTTTCTTTTAGCTACACAAAATAGCATTTAACTAGCCAAAGGAATGAGATTACATGTAGCCATGCACATGACTCCGTCCACAGCTCCTGGGACCCACTCATAAATACAACGCTTTGTACGGAAGCGATGTGCATGCCAGCAGGTACGAGTGCTAAACTGCTACACATGCAAACGCCAACTGCTACTCATTTTTCTTTTTCGTTTTTAACTTTTTTCTTATCTTTATCTAACTCATGCAAACGCTAACCGTACTCATGCAAACTCATGCAAACGCAGTCGCTCTTGTCTGTTATCCCATCCGCAAGAAGCGGACTCCGCGCTCCGCGGACGCCAATAACCACTAGCACAGTCAACAAGTCATGTGAAGTAGCGCGCGGCTAATGGCGTTCGCACGACCTCAGACGTGGCGGCGCGAGGGCACGACCTCCGGCGTGCAGAGCGGCTGTCAGCGCTCAGCGCGTGGGAACGACCTCCGGTCTCCGGAGTGTAGAGCGGCTACGGGCGCGCGGCGGTCCCGGCGCTGGCGTGGCTCTCAGCGCGTGGCTGGCACTGGCACGTGCGCACAGGCACGGCCTCTACAAGTGCGGGGAGTCTGAGTCGAGCCTTACATGAGATGGTGGGGCAGCGACGAGATCCCCACCGGGACAAGCAGGAGAGCGGGGAGACGAGCGTTTGGCTAAGCGAGATCCCCACGAACAGTAGATAAAATAAAATCATACCGTTCGACTGTGTAAACGGAGAATCGAAGCCTGTCGCGTAGGACAGTTCGGCTAGGCCGATGACCTGCCGGCTTGACGGAGAGTTGATGCAGATCTGATCTCGCAGCAACGTCGAGATAGAGCGTGCTGATAACGTGTTGAGAACTACGTTACCACGGATCACCAGATCCGCTCCCTTCCCTCCCGTCAGCAGTAGAGGCGCAAGAAGTTGTAGAGTACTCGTCTCCCTTCCCATAAGCATGACAGAGAAAACACACGAGACACGATGTAGGGTTGGGCCTCTGGCCTCTTTCTCTTCTCTGTAATATGAAGGGTTGTACAGGTTCCTTATATAGAGATGTGAGACCCCTCAAGGGCAAAGCAGGTATTTGCCCATATAACCCTAACTAGGGTTACTTAACAATGGATACACAAGAGGTCAAGACGATAACATCACACGTCACATCATCAATTTGCCGCCACTTGAAGCGATCGAAAAAGCAGATAAGCTCACGTGCAGGGAAAAAAATACTAGTACCTGAAATAAATAATTAAAAATCGCGCACGTTGTCCTCACTACTGGGAGTGTTGAGTGGAGTGGGCTTTTTACCTTCGTGCGGTTGGGCTGCCAGGCCGGCCCCACCACGGGATCCCTTTCCGTCCTTCCCTCACGTTTTTTTGTTTCTTTCCTTCCCTGTTGGGGTCGTTACGCGGACGGGGAGACCGGGAGGAAAAGCGGAGCTCACGCGTCCGCTCCGACATTGCTGTACAAGGCCCCACACGTCAGCGTCAAGGGTCGGAGCCTATAAAGAGGCTCGAGAGAGACGAGCAAGCAGGCAAGCTCACTCAAGGACAAAAAAAAAAAAACAGAGCGCAGCATTGGAGGCGAGGAAGAGCTGTCGGCCGGAGATGGACAAGTACTGGGAGGAGACGCAGCGCTACCTGGAGTACGAGGAGCTCAGGTACGAGTACGAACTACGAACGAACGAACCACCAAGTCCGCGCGCCGCCGATACAATGCGCGCGCCGACCGAGCATTCATTCATCTATCCATTCCTCCGTCGGTGGTGGTTGCAGCATCTACTTGGAGGCGCAGGAGGACGCCATGTCTTGCTACGACTCCAGCTCGCCGGACGGCTCCATCTCCCACTCGTCGTCGTCGGCGGCGGCGTGCGGCAACAAGAACATCCTGATGGAGCGCGACCGCCGCCGCAAGCTCAACGACAAGCTCTACGCGCTCCGCAGCGTCGTGCCGAACATCACCAAGGCAAGCGGCGGTCACGCACTCACGCTGCGACCGACCGACGGTCGTCTGTCCCGTCGTCGTCCGTGCTCTCGGCATTATATTATATTGCATGCATGCAGATGGACAAGGCGTCGATCATCAAGGACGCCATCGAGTACATCCAGCAGCTGCAGGTGGAGGAGCGGCGGGTGCTGCAGGAGCTGCGCGTGCTCGACGACGACACCGCCGCCGCCGCCACCGCGCAGGTGGAGTGCTGCGACGTCGACGGGGGCCTGCTGCGACGGGAAGCCGAGCGCGCGAAGAAGATGAAGCGCGCGCAGTCCGTCGCCAGCGGCGCGCAGTCTGCTCCGCCTCCGCCCCCGCCGCCGCACGTCGAGGTGCTGGAGCTGCGCGTGTCGGAGGTGGGCGACCACGTGCTGGTGGTCAGCGTGACGTGCCGCAAGCGACGCGACGCCATGGCCAGGGTGTGCCGCGCCATCGAGGACCTCCGGCTCCGTGTCATCACTGCCAACGTCACCTCCGTCGCCGGCTGCCACGTGCACACCGTCTTCGTCGAGGTACGTCGCCGGTGGCATGGCATTTGGCATCACATGGGATCGGGATACTCTGTTTTTTTTTCTCCTTTTTTCATCCTTGACGATGGATATGACTGACATGACATGGGCGTCGTGCTGATGTCACGGGCCGGCCGAATACGTGTTGACACTGACGCTGACTTTTACCACGGCAACACCCACTGTTCACTACGCCTTTTCGTTTCCGGTTTTCAGTGTGGAAATGGAAATCTGGATAGTCACGTGCTCGATCAGTCGATCGGATCCCCACATTCACATGGCATACATAGCTCGCACGTGCTTCAGATGCAGGATTGGGAAAGAGAGAAGAAGCTGGGGGCTGAGGATCTCTCCCCACCCGGCTCGTATCATGCCATGACAATCACACGCTGGGTGGGATCCCATCACGTGCGCCATCTCTCCCCTCGGCGTCAAACGCACATGGCGTACTGTAGTAGTACTAGCAACCACTTTTTGCCTTTTTTTGGTGATTCAGACTTGATGAAAATGAAACAGATTAAGCGCGTGGGGGAGGACATTTGTAAGAAATGGACTTAGCGGCTGTTTGTTTAAGATCATAATTTAACTTAGGGCTAGTTTGGTAACTCTATTTTTTTAAAGGATTTCTATTTTTCTAAGTAAAAATAAACTAATTTTTCTTGGAAAAATTAAAAATTTTGGGAAAATGGGGTTGCCAAACTAGCCCTTATTTTGAGCTAAGTGTCGGTTTGTTTGAGATTATATAATCTCTATAGGTTATATAATCTAACTTATTTTAATCTAGCACTTAATTCAAAATAAGTTATATTATATAATCTGGACATATTAGAATCCTGAACAAACAAACTCTAAGCGTAAGTTAAAAATAAGTTATAAACTACATAATCTAAGCAATTATAAACTCAAACAAACAAGCATCATAGGGAACTCAAAACCCCAAGTTATCCTCAATGGGTTTTGTAGTTTCATTTTTTCGACGTAACAAAAAAAAGCAACAAATTAAAACTCACTATGGTTAGACAGAAACATCATCTTGAATACGGTATGGACGCTTACTCTCAATGCACTGTCTGTATATTCAGGTAGATAAAATCGACCACATCCAAGTGAAGAACATGATTGAGGCTGCTCTCACGTTGCTCGACGCCCCCGGAAGCCCCCACAGCTCGATGAGCTATTACGAGACCTAACTATGTTGAGCAATGCTTTTCGGACGTCTACTAGGTCAACAACTCAGTCCACAATTAACCAGAAAGGAGTATGTCGTGTTTTGCTACAATGTGCTTGTTGTGTTTTTTTTCAACATCACCCCTAAGAGATGATGGTTGTTTCCTCTAAGATGCAGCTAGTGTACCAAGCAATGTTTGGACTTCGTGTCATACATCACCACGAGAGTGACATGTATTTGTGTACTATAACATGTATATGCTAAAGAAAATAACAAGGGGACTTGTCTTTCGAATGAAGAGCTATCAAATATGCTATGATAATATAATGTGCGTGTCTGAAAACTTAAGCCATAAGTAAGTAACACTTTTTAGAAAATGATTGCTTGGTGTTGCAATTTTTTTGCTTAAGGTTAGTTTGAAAACTTAAAACCCATTCGGATTCCGGAATATCCACTGATTGCGTGGAATATGAGCTAATTTTCCCCTTATTCCCCGGGATTCCTGTAGGAGATTTAAGTTTTTTAAACTAGCCCTTAAAGAGAAGCCTGATTTTCTCTTCCTTCTTTAGGGAATGTTCGGTTTCAACCAAACCAGAGGGGATTGAGAGGTATTGAATCAATTTCTATTCAATTTTGACTAGGAAACCAACCCAGAGGGGATTGAGAGGTATTGAATCAATTTCTATTCAATTTTGACTAGGAAGGGATTTAAGCCATCCAATCCTCCTCAATTCACTCATAACTGAACAAGCCCTTAAGGTGTAGCTATCGGAAGGAAAAATGGCACCTAACATAGACCATAAGTGATTTTAGTGGTTGATTGATAATGTGATCAAATGGACTAATATTATTTGCTAGTATACAAGGTATTTAGTTTATTTGAATGCAAAAATGGCTTGGACATAGACACTAGGAAGATCAAATGATCAACGCCTTAAAAAAGACCGAGAAACTACCAAGAAGATCACATAAAGTCAAGCTACCACTACTAATAAACTATTTTAAGATACAACCATTTTTTATTTTTAGAGGCCAGGCCACAAAAACTCAATGTATCTCTAAAATACTTTGGCATTTTAGGAAGAATTTTACTTAATTACAGAGACATATTGTCGGTACCCTAGATTAGGGGTGCCCCTTGCTACGGTATGAAGGCACGATGCCTGTGCGGCTACCCTTAGTCGTGCGGAGAACAGCCCCCGGAGTATCTCGTGAGCAGTTAAGGTGGCGTTCTCGGAGACAACGTCGTCGGATCCAGAAGGCACAGGACCCCTGTACTCACAACCCGGACCCCCGAAGTAAAGAAGCCCAGAGCCATTGGATAGGGTTCGGACCCCACCAAGTGAGCTCCGGACCACCCATAGCAAGGTCCCGGGAGAGGAAGTGTCGTGACCTAGGCATGGGTCCGGTATTAACGCGTGTCCAGGCTCTATCCGGAGCGCCTCCGCTTCCCACTCGGTCGAGGGTCTAATGCTGCCACATGGCTTATTGTCCGTGAAGTAGGCCAGCGGGCGAAGCGTGACGTAAGGGCTCTGGGCCACGCGGCCTCCGCATTTATTGCGGAAAGGACACGCTGAGAGCACCTAGAGGGGGTGAATAGGTGATCCTGTAAAAACTTGAAACTTAATCCACAAAACTTGATTAGGAGTTAGCACGAATAAGCGAAGTGGCTAGAGAGGAAAACTTGCACAACACGATAACCACAAAGAGATCAACACAGAGATGGCACAGTGGTTTATCCCGTGGTTCGGCCAAGTCCAACACTTGCCTATTCCACGTTGTGGCGTCCCAACGGACGAGGGTTGCAATCAACTCCTTTCAAGCGGTCCAAAGACACACTTGAATACCACGGTGTTTTGTTTTCACTTTACTATATCCCGCTCGCGAGGAATCTCCACAACTTGGAGCCTCTCGCCCTTACACTTTGATGTTCACAAAGAAGCACGGAGTAAGGAAGGGATGAGCAACGCACACAAGACACGAAATCAGAGTACCAACACGCACACAAGTCACAACAAGAGCTCACAACACAACTCAGCGAGTTCACAACTCAAATGGAGCTCTAATTGCTATCGCAAAGAATCAAATGCGCGGAATCGAAGTCTTGGTGCTTAGGAATGCTTAGAGAATGCTTGGTGTGCTCCTCCATGCGCCTAGGGGTCCCTTTTATAGCCCCAAGGCAGCTAAGAGCCGTTGAGAGCATTCCAGGAAGGCAATTCTTGCCTTCTGTCGCCTGGCGCACCGGACAGTCCGGTGCACCACCGGACACTGTCCGGTGCGGATTTCTTTCCTTCTTTGGCGAAGCCGACCATTGGTGCTTTGGAGCCATTGGCGCACCGGATACTGTCCAGTGCACACCGGACAGTCCGGTGCCCCCTTCTGACCGTTGGCTCGGCCACGTGTCTCGCGCGGATCGCGCAGCCGACCGTTGGCCCGGCCGACCGTTGGCTCACCGGACAGTCCGGTGCACACCGGACAGTCCGGTGAATTATAGCCGTACGCCGTTAATCACTTCCCGAGAGCAGCAAGTTCGCCTGAGCCAACCTGGCGCACCGGACACTGTCCGGTGCACCACTGGACAGTCCAGTGCACCCAGACAGAGCTGACTTTGGCTGAACAAAGCCATCTTTAATTTCAACTTGATTTTTCCTGTTTCCAGCACTTAGACACAATACATTAGTCTCTAAAACAATGTACTAAGTCTGAGAAACATACCTTTATACTTGATTTGTACTTTGTCCACCATTTAACACTTAGGCACTTGTGTTGGACACTAAATCACCAAAATACTTAGAAATGGCCCAAGGGCACATTTCCCTTTCAATCTCCCCCTTTTTGGTGATTTATGCCAACACAACATAAGGCAAGTAGAACAAGTGCAAAATCATTTCAAATAAGAACTCAAAATTGTTTTGATTCAAATTTGACATATATGGATCATTCTTTGCCACCACTTGGTTTGTTTTTGCAAATCAAACTCAATTTCCTATCTCTAAGTCAAACACACATGTTGAAACATAAAGAGAGATATTTCACGAGAAATTGATCAAGGATTCAAAAACTCCCCCTTTTCCCATAATTAAGCCTTCTCCCCACAAGAGACCAACTTTTGACAATAAGAGGCAAACAAGAGTATTTTGAAAAACAAAAACTCTAACTCTACTATTTTCAAAATTCACAAGTGGTAGCTGATCCATTTATTGCTTTGGCCTTATTTTCTCCCCCTTTGGCATCAAGCACCAAAACGGGATCAATTTTGGCCCTTTTAACCCCTTTGCCTCACCAAAATCTTCAACTTAGAGTAAAAAGGCAATAAGAGTACAAAGATGAACTTGGAAAAAGTTACTCTTTCATCGGAGTGCAGTGGAAGTCTTGCATGGTCCAAGTCCACCTTTTCCCTTTCAAACCTCCTTTGAGACTAAATTAAGCAAACTCAAGCACACAGTTAGTCTCAAAGGGTCAAGTTGTAGCACATCTCCCCCTAAATTTGTGCATCACTCGCAAAATGGACTTGTAAGGTCCAGGGAGTGCTTGTACAACTTGAGCACCATAAATAAACAACAATATGCTTAAGGAACATGATCAAGGCATAAAAACATGTATGCTATAAATCAATCCAAGTTCCACGAATCTAAGACATTTAGCCCACTACGCAACTTGCAAAAGGTCTGCTCATCTAAAGGCTTGGTAAAGATATCGGCTAGCTGGTTCTCGGTGCTAACATGAAACACTTCGATATCTCCCTTTTGCTGGTGGTCTCTCAAAAAGTGATGTCGGATGTCAATGTGCTTTGTGCGGCTGTGTTCAACAGGATTATCCGCCATGCATATAGCACTCTCATTATCACATAGGAGTGGGACTTTGCTCAGATTGTAGCCAAAGTCCCTGAGGGTTTGCCTCATCCAAAGTAGTTGCGCGCAACACTGTCCTGCGGCAACGTACTCGGCCTCAGCGGTGGATAGGGCAACGGAAGTTTGTTTCTTAGAACTCCATGACACCAGGGACCTTCCTAAGAATTGGCACGTCCCCGATGTACTCTTCCTATCGACCTTACATCCAGCATAGTCGGAGTCAGAATATCCAATCAAGTCAAAGGTGGACCCCTTTGGATACCAGATCCCGAAGCAAGGCGTAGCGACTAAATATCTAAGAATTCGCTTCACGGCCACTAAGTGACACTCCCTTGGATCAGATTGAAATCTAGCACACATGCATACACTAAGCATAATATCCGGTCTACTAGCACATAAATAAAGTAAAGACCCTATCATAGACTGGTATGCCTTTTGATCAACGGACTTACCTCCTTTGTTGAGGTTGGTGTGTCCGTCGGTTCCCATTGGAGTCTTTGCGGGCTTGGCGTCCTTCATCCCAAACCGCTTGATCAAGTCTTGCGTGTACTTTGTTTGGGAGATGAAGGTCCCATCCTTGAGTTGCCTCACTTGGAACCCAAGGAAATAGCTTAGCTCGCCCATCATTGACATCTCAAACTTTTGAGTCATCACCCTGCTAAACTCTTCACAAGACTTTTGGTTAGTAGAACCAAATATTATGTCATCGACATAAATTTGGCACACAAAAAGATCACCATCACATGTCTAAGTAAAAAGAGTTGGATCGGCTTTTCCAACCTTGAAAGCATTAGCAATTAAAAAGTCTCTAAGGCATTCATACCATGCTCTTGGGGCTTGCTTAAGTCCATAGAGCGCCTTAGAGAGCTTACACACGTGGTCGGGGTACCGTTCATCCTCGAAGCCAGGGGGTTGCTCTACGTACACCTCCTCCTTGATTGGCCCGTTGAGGAAAGCGCTCTTCACATCCATTTGGAACAACCTGAAAGAATGGTGAGTAGCATAGGCTAACAATATGCGAATTGACTCTAGCCTAGCCACAGGAGCAAAAGTCTCCTCAAAGTCCAAACCTGCGACTTGGGCATATCCTTTTGCCACAAGTCGTGCCTTGTTCCTTGTCACCACCCCGTGCTCGTCTTGTTTGTTGCGGAACACCCACTTGGTTCCCACAACATTTTGCTTGGGACGAGGCACTAGTGTCCAAACTTCATTTCTCTTGAAGTTGTTGAGCTCCTCTTGCATGGCCAACACCCAGTCCGGATCTAGCAAGGCCTCTTCTACCCTGAAAGGCTCAATAGAAGAGACAAAGGAGTAATGCTCACAAAAATTAACTAATCTAGAACGAGTAGTTACTCCCTTGCTTATGTCATCCAATATTTGGTCGACGGGATGATTTTTTTGAATCGTCGCTCGAACTTGGGTTGGAGGTGCCGGTTGCGCTTCTTCCTCTATCACATGAACATCTTGTGCTCCCCCTTGATCACACGCCTCTTCTTGATGAACCTGTTCATCGTCTTGAGTTGGGGGATGCACCATTGTTGAGGAAGAAGGTTGATCTTGCTCCTTTTGTTCCATTGGCCTCACATCTCCAATCGCCATGGTGCGCATTGCGGTCGTTGGAACGTCTTCTTCATCTACATCATCAAGATCAACAACTTGCTCTCTTGGAGAGCCATTAGTCTCATCAAATACAACATCGCTAGAGACTTCAACCAAACCCGATGATTTGTTGAAGACCCTATACGCCTTTGTATTTGAGTCATAACCTAACAAAAACCCTTCTACGGCTTTGGGAGCAAATTTGGAATTCCTACCCTTCTTCACTAGAATGTAGCATTTACTCCCAAAAACTCGGAAATACGAAACATTGGGTTTGTTACCGGTTAGTAGCTCATACGAAGTCTTCTTGAGGAGGCGATGAAGGTAGACCCAGTTGATGGCGTGGCAAGCTGTGTTCACGGCTTCCGACCAAAAGCGCTCGGGGGTCTTGAACTCTCCAAGCATCGTCCTCGCCATGTCTATAAGTGTCCTGTTCTTCCTCTCTACCACACCATTTTGCTGTGGTGTGTGAGAGCACCTAGAGGGGGGGGTGAATAGGTGATCCTGTGAAAACTTAAACTTATAGCCACAAAAACCTTGTTAAGTGTTAGCACAATAATTGCCAAGTGGCTAGAGAGGAGTCTCGACAAAACACAATACCACAAGAGATCAAACACAGAGATGACAAAGTGGTTTATCCCGTGGTTCGGCCAAGACCAACGCTTGCCTACTCCACGTTGTGGCGTCCCAACGGACGAGGGTTGCAATCAACCCCTCTCAAGCGGTCCAAAGACCAGCTTGAATACCACGGTGTTTTGCTTTGCCTTTCATTATCCCGTTTGCGAGGAATCTCCACACTTTGGAGCCTCTCGCCCTTACACTTGAGATTCACAAAGAAATACGGAGTAAGGGGGAATGAGCAACGCACACAAGACTTCAAAAGATCAGAGCAACAACACGCACACAAGTCGCAACAAGAGCTTGCAACACAACTCAAAGAGTTCACAACTCCACAAAAGCTCTATATGCTATCACAATGAAACGAATGCGCGAGATCGATGTCTTGGTGCTTAGAAATGTTGTAGGAATGCTTGGTTTTCTCCTCCATGCGCCTAGGGGTCCCTTTTATAGCCCCAAGGCAGCTAGGAGCCGTTGAGAACAAATCTGGAAGGCCATCCTTGCCTTCTGTCATCGGGCGCACCGGACAGTTCGGTGCACACCGGACAGTGTCCGGTGCCCGATTCCTTTCCTTAAATGGCGAAGCCAACCGTTGCAGATCTGGGAGCCGTTGGCACACCGGACATGTCCGGTGCACACCGGACAGTCCGGTGCCCCCTTCCGACCATTGGCCCGGCCACGTGTCGCGCACGGATCGCGCGGCCGACCGTTGGCCCGGCCAACCGTTGGCTCACCGGACAGTCCGGTGCACACCGGACAGTCTGGTGAATTTTAGCCGTACGCCGTCGGCGAATTCCCGAGAGCGACCACTTCGCTCGAGGCAGCCTGGCGCACCGGACACTGTCCGGTGCACCACCGGACACTGTCCGGTGCACCACCGGACAGTCCGGTGCTCCAGACCGAAACCGCCTCTTGGCTGTACACAGCCAACTCCCCTCTTTTCTTCTTCTTCCTGTTTCTGATACTTAGACAAGTATATTAGAACACAAAACCAATGTACTAAGACTTAGAAACATACCTTAGCTCTTGATTTGCACTTTGTTCATCCATGGGCATAGATTCACATTTAAGTACCTGTGTTGGCACTCAATCACCAAAATACTTAGAAATGGCCCAAAGGCACATTTCCCTTTCAATCTCCCCCTTTTTGGTGATTTATGCCAACACAACTTAAAGCATCTAGAACAAGTGCAATATCACTTCAAATAAAAATTCAAATTCATTTTGATTCAATTTGGCATATATGGATCATCCTTTGCCACCACTTGGTTTGTTTTTGCAAATCAAACTCAAATCTCTATCTCTAAGTCAAACACACATGTTGAAGCATAAAGAGAGTCATTCCAAAAGAGATTGATCAAAGATTCCAAAAACTCCCCCTATTTCCCATAATCAATACTTCTCCCCACAAGAAGTCAACTTTTGACAAGAGAGACAACAAAAGAGTTTTGAAAAAGCTCTATTCTACTATTTTCAAAAACTCTATTTTCAAAATTTCTCAAGTGGTAGCTGATCCATTTATCGCTTTGGCCTTTATTTTCTCCCCCTTTGGCATCAAGCACCAAAACGGGATCAATTTTGGCCCTTTAACCCCATTGCCTCACCAAAATCTTCAATTAAGAGCAAATAGGCAATAAGAGTTAAAAAATGAACTTGGAGAAATTACTCTTTTCATCGGAGTGCAGTGGAAGTCTTTCACGGTCCAAGTCCACCTTTCTCTTTCAAACCTTCTTTGAGACTAAAACAATCAAACTCAAACAAATGGTTAGTCTCAAAGGGTCAAGTTGCAACACGTCTCCCCCTGAAACTGTGCATCACTTTGCAACGGACTTGTGAGGTCCAGGGAGTGTGTGTACAACTTGAGCACCACAATAAACAACAGAATGCAAAAAGGAACATGATCAAGGGCATAAACACATGTATGCTACAATTCAATCCAAGTTCCGTGAATCTAAGACATTAAGCTCACTACGCAACCTGCAAAAGGTCTTCTCATCTAGAGGCTTGGTAAAGATATCGGCTAGCTGGTTCTCGGTGCTAACATGAAACACTTCGATATCTCCCTTTTGCTGGTGGTCCCTCAAAAAGTGATGCCGGATGTCTATGTGCTTTGTGCGGCTGTGTTCAACAGGATTTTCTGCCATGCGGATAGCACTCTCATTATCACATAGGAGTGGGACTTTGCTCAGATTGTAGCCAAAGTCCCTGAGGGTTTGCCTCATCCAAAGTAGTTGCGCGCAACACTGTCCTGCGGCAACGTACTCGGCCTCAGCGGTGGATAGGGCAACGGAGGTTTGTTTCTTAGAGTTCCATGACACCAGGGACCTTCCTAAGAATTGGCACGTCCCCGATGTACTCTTCCTATCGACCTTACATCCAGCATAGTCGGAATCTGAGTATCCAACCAAGTCAAAGGTAGACCCCTTTGGATACCAGAGCCCGAAGCAAGGCGTAGCAACCAAATATCTAAGAATTCGCTTCACCGCCACTAAGTGACACTCCTTAGGATCGGATTGAAATCTAGCACACATGCATACGCTAAGCATAATATCCGGTCTACTAGCACATAAATAAAGTAAAGACCCTATCATTGACCGGTATGCTTTTTGATCAATGGACTTACCTCCTTTGTTGAGGTCGGTGTGTCCGTCGGTTCCCATCGGAGTCTTTGCGGGCTTGGCGTCCTTCATCCCAAACCGCTTTAGCAGATCTTGCGTGTACTTTGTTTGGGAGATGAAGGTGCCGTCCTTGAGTTGCTTCACTTGGAACCCAAGGAAGTAGTTCAACTCGCCCATCATCGACATCTCGAATTTCTGCGTCATCACCCTGCTAAACTCTTCACAAGACTTTTGGTTCGTAGAACCAAATATTATGTCATCGACATAAATTTGGCACACAAACAAATCACCATCACATGTCTTAGTGAACAGAGTTGGATCGGCTTTCCCAACCTTGAAAGCATTAGCAAGTAAAAAGTCTCTAAGGCATTCATACCATGCTCTTGGGGCTTGCTTAAGTCCATAGAGCGCCTTAGAGAGCTTACACACGTGGTCGGGGTACCGTTCATCCTTGAAGCCAGGGGGTTGCTCCACATACACCTCCTCCTTGATTGGCCCGTTGAGGAAAGCGCTCTTCACATCCATTTGGAACAACCTGAAAGAATGGTGAGCGGCATATGCTAGCAAGATACGAATTGATTCAGCCACAGGAGCAAACGTCTCCTCAAAGTCCAAACCTGCGACTTGGGCATAACCTTTTGCCACAAGTCGAGCCTTGTTCCTCGTCACCACCCCGTGCTCGTCCTGTTTGTTGCGGAACACCCACTTGGTTCCCACAACATTTTGCTTGGGACGAGGCACTAGTGTCCAAACTTCATTTCTCTTGAAGTTGTTGAGCTCCTCTTGCATGGCCAACACCCAGTCCGGATCTAGCAAGGCCTCCTCTACCCTGAAAGGCTCAATAGAAGAGACAAAGGAGTAATGCTCACAAAAATTAACTAATCTAGATCGAGTAGTTACTCCCTTACTAATGTCACCCAAAATTTGGTCGACAGGATGATCCCTTTGAATCACCGCTCAGACTTGGGTTGGAGGTGCCGGTTGCGCATCTTCCTCCATCACATGATCATCTTGTGCTCCCTCTGGATCACACGCCTCCTGTTGATGAACCTGTTCATCGTCTTGAGTTGGGGGTTGCACCATAGTTGAGGAAGAAGGTTGATCTTGCTCCAATTGTTCCTGTGGTCGCACATCACCAATCGCCATGGTGCGCATAGCGGCCGTTGGAACGTCTTCTTCATCTACATCATCAAGATCAACAACTTGCTCTCTTGGAGAGCCATTAGTCTCATCAAATACAACGTCGCTAGAGACTTCAACCAAACCCGATGATTTGTTGAAGACTCTATACGCCTTTGTATTTGAGTCATAACCTAACAAAAACCCTTCTACTGCTTTGGGAGCAAATTTAGAATTTCTACCCTTCTTCACTAGAATGTAGCACTTGCTCCCAAATACACGAAAGTACGATACATTGGGTTTGTTACCAGTTAGAAGCTCATATGACGTCTTCTTGAGGAGGCGGTGAAGGTAGACCCTGTTGATGGCGTGGCAAGCCGTGTTCACGGCTTCCGACCAAAAACGCTCGGGGGTCTTGAATTCTCCAAGCATAGTCCTCGCCATGTCGATTAGCGTCCTGTTCTTCCTCTCTACCACACCATTTTGCTGTGGTGTGTAGGGAGCGGAGAACTCGTGCTTGATCCCTTCCTCCTCAAGGAACTCCTCCACTTGCAAGTTCTTGAACTCCGACCCGTTGTCGCTCCTTATCTTCTTCACCTTGAGCTCAAACTCATTTTGAGCTCTCCTGAGGAAGCGCTTGAGGGTCCCTTGGGTTTCAGACTTATCCTGCAAAAAGAACACCCAAGTGAAGCGGGAAAAGTCATCAACAATAACTAGACCATACTTACTTCCTCCTATGCTCAGATAGGCGACGGGTCCGAAGAGGTCCATGTGTAGCAGCTCCAGGGGTCTTGATGTGGTCATCACATTCTTGCTGTGATGTGCTCCTCCCACTTGTTTACCTGCTTGACAAGCTGCACAAGGTCTATCTTTTTTGAAATGAACATTGGTTAGCCCTATCACGTGGTCTCCCTTTAGAAGCTTGTGGAGGTTCTTCATCCCCACATGTGCTAAGCAGCGATGCCACAACCAGCCCATGCAAGTCTTAGCCATTAAGCATGCATCTAGACCGGCCTCTTCTCTTGCAAAATCAACTAAATAAAGTTTGCCGTCTAATACACCCTTAAAAGCTAGTGAACCATCACTTCTTCTAAAGACAGACACATCTACATTTGTAAATAGACAGTTATATCCCATATTGCATAATTGACTAACCGATAGCAAATTATATCCAAGAGACTCTACTAAAAACACATTAGAGATAGAGTGCTCATTAGAAATTGCAATTTTACCTAACCCTTTTACCTTGCCTTGATTCCCATCACCAAATATAATTGAATCTTGGGAATCCTTGTTCTTGACGTAGGAGGTGAACATCTTCTTCTCCCCCGTCATATGGTTTGTGCATCCGCTGTCGATAATCCAGCTTGAACCCCCGGATGCATAAACCTGCAAGGCAAATTTAGGCTTGGGACTTAGGTACCCAACTCTTGTTGGGTCCTACAAGGTTAGTGCAAATATCCTTAGGGACCCAAATGCAAGTTTTGTCTCCCTTGCATTTTGCCCCTAACTTCCTGGCAACAATTTTCCTATCCTTTCTACAAATAGCAAAGGAAGCATTTAAAGCACAATAAATTGTAGAGGGTTCATTCACTACTTTCCTAGAAGTATGGATAATATTCTTTCTAGGCACATGATGAATAGCATTTCTCCTAGACATATTTCTACCATGCATGTAGGAAGAACTAGAAGCAAACATGGCATGAGAGTCAAAATCATCATAAGCATTATAACTCCTATAAGCATTTCTAGTTTGTCTCCTATCATGATACATAAAAGCATGGTTCCTTTTAGTACTTCTAGCCATAGGAGCCTTCCCTTTCTCCTTGGCGGAGATAGGAGCCTTATGGCTTGTTAAGTTCTTGGCTTCCCTTTTGTAGCCAAGTCCATCCTTAATTGAGGGGTGTCTACCGATCGTGTAGGCATCCCTTGCAAATTTTAGCTTGTCAAATTCATTCTTGCTAGTCTTAAGTTGAGCATTAAGACTAGCCAATTCATCATTAAGCTTGGAAATTGAAACTAGGTGTTCACTACAAGCATCAATGTCAATATCTTTACACCTAGTACAAATTACAACATGTTCTACACAAGAATTAGATTTATTTGCTACTTCTAATTTAGCATTTAAATCATTGTTGACACCTTCTAGAGTAGAAATGGTTTTATGACAAGTAGATAATTCACCAGAGAGTATTTCATTTCTTTTAATTTCTATAGCAAGAGAATTTTGTGCACTAACAAATTTATCATGCTCCTCATATAAAAGATCTTCTTGTTTTTCTAGTAATCTATTCTTGTCATTCAAAGCATCAATCAACTCATTAATCTTATCTATTTTAGATCTATCTAAGCCCTTGAATAAGCATGAATAGTCTATGTCATCATCATCACTAGACTCATTATCACTAGAAGAAGTATAAGTGGAGTCTCGAGTACTCGCCTTCTTCTCCCTTGCCATAAGGCATGTGTGACGCTCGTTGGGGAAGAGGGATGACTTGTTGAAGGCGGTGGCGGCGAGTCCTTCATTGTCGGAGTCGGAAGAGGAGCAGTCCGAGTCCCACTCCTTGCCTAGATGCGCCTCGCCCTTTGCCTTCTTATAGTTCTTCTTCTTCTCCCTCTTGTTCCCTTGATCCTGATCACTATCATTGTCGGGACAGTTAGCAATAAAATGACCAAGCTTACCGCATTTGAAGCATGATCGCTTTCCCTTGGTCTTAGTCTTGCTTGGCTGTCCCTTTCGATCTTTTAGCGCCGTCTTAAATCTTTTGATGATGAGGGCCATCTCTTCATCATTAAGACCGGCAGCCTCAATTTGTGCCACCTTGCTGGGTAGCGCCTCCTTGCTCCTTGTTGCCTTGAGAGCAATGGGTTGAGGCTCGTTGATCGAACCATTCAAGGCGTCGTCGACGTATCTCGCCTCCTTGATCATCATCCTCCCGCTTACGAATTTTCCGAGTACCTCCTCGGGCGTCATCATCGTGTACCTGGGATTCTCACGAATATTGTTTACGAGATGAGGATCAAGAACAGTAAAGGACCTTAGCATTAGGCGGACGACGTCGTGGTCCGTCCATCGCGTGCTTCCGTAGCTCCTTATTTTGTTGATAAGGGTCTTGAGCCGGCTGTAAGTTTGGGTTGGCTCCTCTCCCCTTATCATTGCGAATCGTCCAAGCTCGCCCTCCACCAACTCCATTTTAGTGAGCATGGTGATGTCGTTCCCCTCGTGAGAGATCTTGAGGGTGTCCCATATCTGCTTGGCGTTGTCCAAGCCGCTCACCTTATTGTACTCTTCCCTGCACAAAGATGCTAATAGAACAGTAGTAGCTTGTGCATTTCTATGGATTTGTTCATTTATAAGCATAGGGCTATCCGAGCTATCAAATTTCATTCCATTCTCTACAATCTCCCATATGCTTGGATGGAGAGAGAATAAGTGACTACGCATTTTGTGACTCCAAAATCCGTAGTCTTCCCCATCGAAGTGTGGAGGTTTGCCAAGAGGAATGGAGAGCAAATGCGAATTCGAACTATGTGGAATACGAGAATAATCAAATGAAAAGTTCGAATTGACCGTCTTCCTGTAGTCGTTGTCGTCGTCCTTTTGGGAAGAAGTAGACTCATCGCTATCGTCGTAGTAGACGATCTCCTTGATGCGCCTTGTCTTCTTCTTCTTCCCATCTTTACGCTTGTGGCCCGAGCCCGAGTCAGTAGGCTTGTCATCCTTAGGCTCGTTGACGAAAGACTCCTTCTCCTTGTCGTTGATCACGATTCCCTTTCCCTTAGGATCCATCTCTTCGGGCGATTAGTCCCTTCTTGAAGAGAACGGCTCTGATACCAATTGAGAGCACCTAGAGGGGGGGGGGGTGAATAGGTGATCCTGTGAAAACTTAAACTTATAGCCACAAAAACCTTGTTAAGTGTTAGCACAATAATTGCCAAGTGGCTAGAGAGGAGTCTCGACAAAACACAATACCACAAGAGATCAAACATAGAGATGACACAGTGGTTTATCCTGTGGTTCGGCCAAGACCAACGCTTGCCTACTCCACGTTGTGGCGTCCCAACGGACGAGGGTTGCAATCAACCCCTCTCAAGCGGTCCAAAGACCAGCTTGAATACCACGGTGTTTTGCTTTGCCTTTCAATATCCCGTTTGCGAGGAATCTCCACACTTTGGAGCCTCTCGCCCTTACACTTGAGATTCACAAAGAAATACGGAGTAAGGGGGAATGAGCAACGCACACAAGACTTCAAAAGATCAGAGCAACAACACGCACACAAGTCGCAACAAGAGCTCGCAACACAACTCAAAGAGTTCACAACTCCACAAAAGCTCTATATGCTATCACAATGAAACGAATGCGCGAGATCGATGTCTTGGTGCTTAGAAATGTTGTAGGAATGCTTGGTTTTCTCCTCCATGCGCCTAGGGGTCCCTTTTATAGCCCCAAGGCAGCTAGGAGCCGTTGAGAACAAATCTGGAAGGCCATCCTTGCCTTCTGTCATCGGGCGCACCGGACAGTCCGGTGCACACCGGACAGTGTCCGGTGCCCGATTCCTTTCCTTAAATGGCGAAGCCAACCGTTGCAGATCTGGGAGCCGTTGGCGCACCGGACAGTCCGGTGCCCCCTTCCGACCGTTGGCCCGGCCACGTGTCGCGCACGGATCGCGCGGCCGACCGTTGGCCCGGCCGACCGTTGGCTCACCGGACAGTCCGGTGCACACCGGACAGTCCGGTGAATTTTAGCCGTACGCCGTCGGCGAATTCCCGAGAGCGACCACTTCGCTCGAGGCAGCCTGGCGCACCGGACACTGTCCGGTGCACCACCGGACACTGTCCGGTGCACCACCGGACAGTCCGGTGCTCCAGACCGAAACCGCCTCTTGGCTGTACACAGCCAACTCCCCTCTTTTCTTCTTCTTCCTGTTTCTGATACTTAGACAAGTATATTAGAACACAAAACCAATGTACTAAGACTTAGAAACATACCTTAGCTCTTGTTTTGCACTTTGTTCATCCATGGGCATAGATTCACATTTAAGTACCTGTGTTGGCACTCAATCACCAAAATACTTAGAAATGGCCCAAAGGCACATTTCCCTTTCAGTGTGTAGGGGGCAGAGAACTCGTGCTTGATTCCTTCCTCCTCAAGATACTCCTCCACTTGAAGGTTCTTGAATTCGGACCCATTGTCGCTCCTTATCTTCTCCACCTTGAGCTCAAACTCGTTTTGAGCTCTCCTTAGGAAGCGCTTGAGGGTCCCTTGGGTTTCAGATTTATCCTGCAAAAAGAATACCCAAGTGAAGCGGGAAAAATCATCAACTATAACAAGACCATACTTACTTCCTCCTATGCTTAGATAGGCGACGGGTCCGAAGAGGTCCATATGAAGTAACTCCAGGGGTCTTGATGTTGTCATCACATTTTTGGCATGATGAAAGCTTCCCACCTGTTTCCCTGCTTGACAAGCTGCACAAGGTCTATCTTTTTCGAAAGTAACATTAGTTAGACCTATCACGTGTTCTCCCTTTAGAAGCTTGTGAAGGTTCTTCATCCCCACATGTGCTAAGCGGCGATGCCACAGCCAGCCCATGCTAGTCTTAGCAATTAAGCATGCATCTAGACCGGCCTCCTCTTTTGCAAAATCAACTAAATAGAGTTTGCCGTCTAATACACCCTTAAAAGCTAATGAACTATCACTTCTTCTAAAGACAGACACATCTACATTTGTGAATAGACAATTATATCCCATATTACATAATTGACTTACGGATAGCAAATTATATCCAAGTGACTCAACTAAGAATACATTAGAAATAGAGTGCTCATTTGAGATTGCAATCTTGCCTAAGCCTTTAACCTTGCCTTGGTTCCCATCGCCGAATATGATTGAATCTTGGGGATCCTTGTTCTTGACGTAGGAAGAGAACATCCTCTTTTCCCCTGTCATGTGGTTTGTGCATCCGCTGTCGATAATCCAGCTTGATCCCCCGGATGCATAAACCTGCAAGGCAAATTTAGGCTTGGGTCTTAGGTACCCAACTCATGTTGGGTCCTACAAGGTTAGTACAAATAGCCTTAGGGACCCAAATGCAAGTTTTATCTCCCTTGCATTTTGCCCCTAATTTTCTAGCAATTATCTTCCTATCCTTTCTACAAATAGCAAAGGAAGCATTTAACGCATGATAAATTGTAGAAGGTTCACTATTTGTTTTCCTAGGCACATGAACAACATTTCTTCTAGGCATGTTATTAATAACATTTCTCCTAGCTAAGTTTCTATTATGCATAATAGAGGAGCTAGAAGCAACCATGGCATGAGAATCAAAATCATTATAACTTCTATAGCCATTTCTAGAATGTCTCCTATCATGATACATGAAGGCATGGTTCTTTTGAGCACTACTAGCCATAGGGGCCTTCCCTTTCTCCTTGGTGGATATGGAAGCCTTTTGGCTTGTTAAATTCTTGACTTCCCTCTTGAAGCCAAGACCATCCTTAATTGAGGGGTGTCTACCAATCGTGTAGGCATCCCTTGCAAATTTTAGCTTGTCAAATTCACTCTTGCTAGTCTTAAGTTGGGCATTAAGACTAGCCATTTCATCATTTAATTTAGAAATGCAAACTAGGTGTTCACTACAAGCATCAACATTAAAATCTTTGCACCTATTGCAAATCATAACATGTTCTACACAAGAGTTAGATTTACTTGCTACTTCTAGTTTAGCATATAAATCATCATTAACACTTTTTAAAGTAGAAATGTTTCATGACAAGTAGATAGTTCACAAGAAAGCATTTCATTCCTTTTAACTTCTAGAGCAAGAGAATTTTGTGCACTAACAAATTTATCATGCTCTTCATATAAAAGGTCCTCTTGTTTTTCTAGTAATCTATTCTTATCATTCAAAGCATCAATCAATTCATTAATCTTATCAATCTTAGTTCTATCTAATCCCTTGAATAAGCATGAATAGTCTATTTCATCATCATCACTAGACTCATCCTCGCTTGAAGAAGCATAAGTAGTATTGTTTCGAGTACATACCTTCTTCTCCTTTGCCATGAGGCATGTGTGATGCTCGTTGGGGAAGAGGGATGACTTGTTGAAGGCGGTGGCAGCGAGTCCTTCGTTGTCGGAGTCGGACGAGGAGCAATCCGAATCCCACTCCTTTCCAAGATGTGCCTCGCCCTTTGCCTTCTTGTAGTTCTTCTTCTTTTTCCACTTTCCACTCTTCTTTTCCTGGTCACTATCATTATCGGGACAATTAGCGATAAAATGACCAATCTTACCACATTTGAAGCAGGAGCGCTTCCCCTTCGTCTTGTTCTTGTTGGGGGTACTCCTTGCGACCCTTTAGCGCCGTCTTGAATCGCTTGATGATAAGGGCCATTTCTTCCTCATTAAGCCCGGCCGCCTCAACTTGCGCCATCTTGCTAGGTAGTGCCTCCTTGATCCATGTCGCTTTGAGAGCAACGGTTTGAGGCTCGTGGATTGGGCCATTCAATGCATCATCCACGTATCTCGCCTCCTTGATCATCATCCGCCCGCTTACAAATTTTCCAAGAATTTCTTCGGGCGACATCTTGGTGTACCTAGGATTTTCATGAATATTGTTTACCAGATGTGGATCAAGTACAGTAAAGGACCTTAGCATTAGGCGGACGACGTCGTGGTCCGTCCATCGCGTGCTTCCATAGCTCCTTATCTTGTTGACGAGGGTCTTGAGCCTGTTTTACGTTTGGGTTGGATCCTCCCCTCTTATCATTGCGAATCTCCCGAGTTCGCCTTCCACCAACTCCATCTTGGTGAGCATGGTGACGTCGTTCCCCTCATGTGAGATCTTGAGGGTGTCCCAGATCTGCTTGGCATTGTCCAAGCCGCTCACTTTGTGGTACTCGTCCCTGCACAATGAGGCTAACAACACAGTAGTAGCTTGTGAATTTTTATGAATTTGTTCATTGATAAACAAAGGACTATCCGAGCTATCAAATTTCATTCCACTCTATACTATCTCCCATATACTAGGATGGAGAGAGAACAAGTGACTACGCATTTTGTGACTCCAAAATCCGTAGTCCTGTCCATCAAAATGAGGAGGTTTACCAAGTGGAATGGAGAGTAGATGAGCATTGGTACTTTGAGGAATACAAGAATAATCAAAAGAGAAGTTTGAATTAACCGTTTTCTTTTTCTCATAGTCGTTGTCGTCGTCCTTTTGGGAAGAAGAGAACTCGTCGTTGTCGTCGTAGTAGACGATCTCCTTGATGCGCCTCGTCTTCTTCTTCTTCTTCCCATCTTTTCGTTAGTGGCCCGAGCCCGAGTCGGTAGGCTTGTCATCTTTAGGCTCGTTGACGAAGGATTCCTTCTCCTTATCGTTGATCACAATCCCCTTGCCCTTAGGATCCATCTCTTCGGGCGATTAGTCCCTTTCTTGAAGAGAACGGCTCTGATACCAATTGAGAGCACCTAGAGGAGGGGGTCAATAGGTGATCCTGTAAAAACTTGAAACTTAATCCACAAAACTTGATTAGGAGTTAGCACGAATAAGCCAAGTGGCTAGAGAGGAAAACTTGCACAACACGATAACCACAAAGAGATCAACACAGAGATGGCACAGTGGTTTATCCCGTGGTTCGGCCAAGTCCAACACTTGCCTATTCCACGTTGTGGCGTCCCAACGGACGAGGGTTGCAATCAACCCCTTTCAAGCGGTCCAAAGACACACTTGAATACCACAGTGTTTTGTTTTCACTTTACTATATCCCGCTCGCGAGGAATCTCCACAACTTGGAGCCTCTCGCCCTTACACTTTGATGTTCATAAAGAAGCACGGAGTAAGGGAGGGATGAGCAACACACACAAGACACGAAATCAGAGTACCAACACGCACACAAGTCGCAACAAGAGCTCACAACACAACTCAGCGAGTTCACAACTCAAATGGAGCTCTAATTGCTATCGCAAAGAATCAAATGCGCGGAATCGAAGTCTTGGTGCTTAGGAATGCTTAGAGAATGCTTGGTGTGCTCCTCCATGCGCCTAGGTGTCCCTTTTATAGCCCCAAGGCAGCTAAGAGCCGTTGAGAGCATTCCAGGAAGGCAATTCTTGCCTTCTGTCGCCTGGCGCACCGGACAGTCCGGTGCACCACCGGACACTGTCCGGTGCGGATTTCTTTCCTTCTTTGGCGAAGCCGACCGTTGGTGCTTTGGAGCCATTGGCGCACCGGACACTGTCCGGCGCACACCGGACAGTCCGATGCCCCCTTCCGACCGTTGGCTCGGCAACGTGTCTCGCGCGGATCGCGCGGCCGACCGTTGGCTCCTCGGACAGTCCGGTGAATTATAGTCGTACGCCGTTAATCACTTCCCGAGAGCAGCAAGTTCGCCTGAGCCAGCCTGGCGCATCGGACACTGTCCGGTGCATCCAGACAGAGCTGACTTTGGC
The DNA here is from genome assembly GCF_902167145.1 of Zea mays. NCBI lineage: Eukaryota > Viridiplantae > Streptophyta > Magnoliopsida > Poales > Poaceae > Zea > Zea mays. The sequence goes on along the minus strand of NC_050105.1, from coordinate 107,860,108 downwards.
TGAACAAAGCCATCTTTAATTTCAACTTGATTTTTCCTGTTTCCAGCACTTAGACACAATACAGTAGTCTCTAAAACAATGTACTAAGTCTGAGAAACATACCTTTATACTTGATTTGTACTTTGTCCACCATTTAACACTTAGGCACTTGTGTTGGACACTAAATCACCAAAATACTTAGAAATGGCCCAATGACACATTTCCCTTTCACACGCCGCCTGTCCACCCTTCTGACAGGCGATGTGCCCCCACGACATTTATTGCGTCCTGTCCATTCCGCTGGCATGCGGCGCCAGGGCCACCCTGCAGACGGCGCACCTGTCCAGTCCATTGCCGAAACAGTGCGCCCGTGCTGCGCGGTGCACTGTATTCATCCCTTGTACAAGAAGCTTCCCCTGCACGCCGAGGCTATACAGATCTTGGGTGTCAGGGCGCAAGAAGATCGCTCCAGCAGCAAGTGTTAGTAACTACATCCGCTATGTTCCTGGGCCCACATGTCGGGGCTCAATACTCTTGTACATGTCCCCCTTTAGCTATAAAAGGGGAGGCATGCGACGTTACAACGGAGGCTGAATCTTTAGACTTAGACCCAAGTCATCCAAGACAACTCAAGCTCTCAAGCAATACAACACACAGTGGAGTAGGGTATTACGCTCCGGCGGCCCGAACCACTCTAAACTCTTGCGTGTTCTTGTGTTCTCCCCATTTTTCCTACTAACAAGCAAAACGCTTAGGCCCCTCCTCATCTTAGAATTTAGGGCGGGTGCACTCCGCCACCCGGCCGGAGATTTCCTCTCCGACACATATCATCTCAGAAAAAATAATTAACAAAGATAGGGCACTTAATATGTCCGTTTATAAAAAAATAAGAACCATTTTTTGAGGTAGTCATATTAAGAGGGTGTTTGAATGCACTAGAGATAATAGTTAGTTAACTAAAAATTGATATTGAAATTAGCTAGCTAATAAATAGCTAGCTAACTATTAACTAATTTGCTAAAAATAACTAATAGTTGAACTATTAGTTAGAATGTTTGGATGTCTCAACTAATTTTAGCAGCTAATTATTAGTTCTAGTACATTGAAACACCCCTTAAGAGACCCACCTCTAAAAAATAGTCAACCCAATTAGCCACAAGGACGAACACTACTTATGTGTTGTATATATACATACTAGTTAGTTGTCTATATGTTACTATGATTTTCATTTATGCTTGAGTATAAAGTAGTAAACACAAAACATGTATGTTTTGTTGGTTAGGTGGGTGCACTACTAGAGAGAGAGAGAGGGACATCTTTACTGATTGGAAACCGGCTACAATACTGGATTCGCAACTAGTACTTGGCATTGGGGGCTAAAGGTATTGATGTTTAGTCCCGGTTGCAGCGTGGATGTAGGCAAGCATTTTAGACTTTACAAAATCACGGGATAAAAATCTATGTATCTCTGTGTCTCTTGTTTGATTTCTTATTTGCACTTCTCTTCTTATCTTTGGCATAATATGTTCTTGAAGTGCGGAATCTTTTGAGACAGAGACTGGTATTCCACTGCGATCTACTCGAGCTAATCTTCGTTCTGTTGCGATCCATACTTCGAGTGGAGTAAGAAAGTTCTAGTTTTGGTTTAAAGTTTTTATTCGCCTATTCACCCTCTCTATAGACGACATCCAGATCTGTGTCCCTCCAAAAGGGAACTTTCAAGTCAGCAAATCGGTTGCCTGAAGGAGTCCACCTTGGGGTTCGAAGGCAATCGAGTGGTTCCTAGACCCTTAGTGGGGGCGTAGGGAGCAGATGGTGATGAAAGCCCTAGGGGGGTTGAGCCCATAATGGGACCCTAAAAATATGTGGTAGCATCGGACCCCACCACTGGCAGGGGTCCGGCTAGGCCACGTGGCATAACTGGATCGCGTCAACCAGTTGGTAAGGGATGATGCGTAAGAAATCCTGACCAAGGCTTTCTCTTTAGGGAAGCACATGGCAGCCATGCGATGATGCGTGGCGAGATCCTAGCAATATATGCTCCATTTCTCTTTAGGGAAGCCTCGTCGACTTAACCCGTCTCAAAGGCGGGTCCCGTAGTCTGCCCTCTACGTGCGTGTAGGGTTGAGCGCTCACTGTATTAATTTTGTTGATAAAACCATTGTTCTATTAACTTTTGTACATCATACGAGAATCGAGGGTGATCGGTAGAATAATTACTGTTCTCGAAGCTAAAAATCTCTCATTTCATCAGTATGTTTTGTGGTGGAACTACGTAACGTGACTTTGCATTGCTAGTAGAGCGTTAAAACTCAAATTAAGAACTAATGGCGTTGAAACTCAGAGAACCTATCTAGAACTATAATATGTATGGTAAAGACCGTAAGACTGATTTTATTAGCGACCGTAGGATTTTTAGGATGCAGGGGCATACAAGACAAATCGACGAGGACAAGGTATATAGCGCAGGCCGCAGGGCATATCCGCATATGCGCAGTTGGCCGAAGCGGCGGCGCCCACAGAGACAGGTCGCAGTTTTCGTGGTCCGTCCGGTCCTCCAGCGGTCCAGCCTCTTTAGCACACACATCCACGTCGCATCTGCTGCACCTGCACCTGGACTACCGCAGACAGCCAGACACCCAGGCGCTTTATTTCTTTGCGTCTACAGCCACAGACAGGAGACGGCATCCAAGCATTATTTCCAGGCAGAGTGTCCCGGCCGCTCTGTGCCTGTGTTCAAGGCGTGGTCGCGTGGAGGAAGAGGATGAGAATGGCGGCGTAATACGATGGCCTTCCAGTCTCCGTCGAAACTCGAGGTAGACAGACTGATCGATGAGACACACAGTCGAAACTCGCCGGCACATATATAGGTCCTGTTTCAATCTTACTGGATAAACTTTAATAGCTTTTTTTTAGCTATTTAGTGATCTAAACAGTAGAGCTAATGGTGGTGTGATAAAATTTAGCAACTATTATTTAATAAACTGCTTAAAGCATCTCCAACAACAGTTACTTAAACAGGTTTCTAAATCTCAGTTTAAAGAGTTATTAGAAAAAACTTATCTCCAGTGGTGTTGTAAATGTTATTGCTAAATTTATAAAGTTGCTACATTTCTCTATCTGGTCGCTACATGTAGCAAGGCCCAAGGGACTCCCGAAAGCTCGATTTCGTGCCAAATCCAGCGAAACTATTATGCGCGCCTTCTTTCTTTTCTCTTTCGCGCGCTGCTTCTCCCCACACGTTCGTACTGGCCGCCAGAACAACTCCGCCGCCCGCCAACTCTAGCCTTGTAGTGCCGAGCCGAACTCCCATCGCGTCGTCGTCCGACCTCTGAAGGTCCCTCGTTGGCCGTCACAGCCTTTGGAAGGACACCGCCATTTGAAGGTCCTCCGTCCCGCCTCTGAAGGTCGACCGCCGCCATTTGAAGGTCCCCTGTCCCGCCTCTGAAGGTCTCCATTTGAACTCGCCATCTGAACTCGTCATCAGACGGCCCCAACTTTTTCCTCTTCGGTGGTTGGACAGCTGCTGTGGTTGGGAGGTATCGATCTCTGGCATATCCGTTTGTTGGTTCTTGTCGTGTTCTTGCAAAGAAAGACCGAATCTTAATTAGTTGGTTGCCTGACTGGATCTCGTATTTTTCTGCTCCTTGCAGTTGTCGACCAATTTCTTCCCAGCACATTCTGCTTAGCCTGATGGGAGAGGTGGAGGCTGGACAATCAGGTTAGCAAAATAAATTACAGGTTTAGAATTGTTAGAACCATCAATTTATTTTGCAAAACAGAATGGTAGTATATCAGAATAGCAGGTAAATTTTTTCTCAATACCTTTTATTTCTTGTCTTTATTTTACAAATAGAAGAAGGTGGTTCATACTTCACGAACTTGCTGAATGAAGGCCAATATGATGCATGTTTTGAAGAATATGGAACTATACCATTTGAGTCACAGCACTCTTGCCGCCTGAAAAGGAGAGAAATCCCTCATCAAAGCCATCACAAAAGCAAAAAGGGAAAAATTTTAGCGTGGATGAAGATAGGCTTATTGTGTCAGCATGGTTAAATGTCAGTATGGATCCAACACAAGGAACAAATCAAACAAAAGATACATTTTGGAGAAGAATCCACAAGTACTATGAGAGCAATAGAGGAACTTTACCAGAACGTAGTCAGAATTCGTTGTTGCATCGTTGGAGTTCTATTAATGATGCTGTTAGTAAGTTTTGTGCTTGTGTAACCCAAATACACAATAGAAACCAGAGTGGGATGACTATTCATGACAGGGTAAGACACAATACTACTTCTAGTTATACTGAATTTATTATGCATCTCTAATTTTTTTATTTCATTCAGGTGGAGGAGGCTGAAAAGCTTTTCCAGTCTCTAGACCCCCAAAAAAAGTCTTTTCAGTTTAGGCATTGTTGGCTCCAGCTCAGAAATCAGCCAAAATGGCATGACAAGCTGCAGCAAATGGCAGCTGTAAAAACAAGCAACAAAAAACAGAAGGTAGCCAAAGATTTGAGTCCGGGATTAGTTGATCTTACTACTCAAGTTGGGAATGAAGTTTCTCCTGTACAGATTGTCCCTCCAAATATAGCTGCACCAGAAAGACCAATGGGTAAGAAGAGGTCAAAAGAAGCAATGTGTAAAGGGGGTTTTGATGCATGTTCTGATGCATTGGACATTTTGTGGGAAAAGAAGAGACAGGCTGATGTAGAGAAGGAGTTAAAGAGAGAGGAGAGGTATGCACAAGCATATGCTCTAGATAAAGAGAGGCTTGAGCTGGAACACAAGAGGCTTACAATTGAAGAACAGAAGCATACAAATGAACAAAAAAGGCTTGATCAAGAGAAAGAGCGCCTAGCCAATGAAGCAAACAACCTTTACATTAAGCGGATTGAAGAAGAACAGAAAATTATGAGTATAGACCTTACTACTATGAGTGAATTGCAAAGACAATACTATATGTGTTTGCAGGCTGATATCGTTGCACGTCGCATGAATTAGTTGTTTTTTTCAAATTTTGGTCAGATCACAGATGCGACTTTAGATTATTTTGTTTCATTAGTTGTTTTTTTCTTCAAATTTTGGTCAGATCATAGATGCTACTTTAGATTATTTTGTTTCACTGAGTACACATAGAGATGAACAATCTATGGATTTTTAGTTGCATGTGCTACTCTTATATACTGTTTTCCGTTTAGTTTTATGTGCATCTGTGGATTTTTGTACTGAATAATATGACTGGTCTGTTCCAACATGAGGTAAAAGTCTAGACAATGATTGATACACTTAGTGTAACAGCATTGTGTCTCATGGCATGTTACATAAGGTCGAGGTTACAAATAATTTATTATTGACTAAACATGAGACTATGTATACATGTCTGGATGGTGTTGCCATAGGTACTCGACTAGATCTTCTTGAAGTTGATGGTGAGTCTCCTTATTCCTGATTTTCATATGGTTCTCAATAAATTCATCGAGATCTGTTGTATGGTCATGTGATGGTTGAACATTACCTCCTCCATTGTCAAAGCGTTCGTTGGGATCAACTATTCCCTCATCTTCAACAACCATATTATGCATGATAATGCAAGCTGTCATAATGTTGCTTAGTGTTTCATCATCCCAAAACCGAGCTAGCCCTCGAACTATAGCAAAACGAGATTGTGAAAGTCGCCTAGAGGGGGGGTGAATAGGGCGAAACTGAAATTTACAAATATAAACACAACTACAAGCCGGGTTAGCGTTAGAAATATAAACGAGTCCGCGAGAGAGGGCGCAAAACAAATCGCGAGCAAATAATGAAGTGTGACACACGGATTTGTTTTACCGAGGTTCGGTTCTCTCAAACCTACTCCCCGTTGAGGAGGCCACAAAGGCCGGGTCTCTTTCAACCCTTCCCTCTCTCAAACGGTCCCACGGACCGAATGAGCTTCTCTTCTCAAATCAAAGCCGGGAACAAAACTTCCCCGCAAGGGCCACCACACAATTGGTGCCTCTTGCCTTGATTACAATGGAGCATTGATCACAAGAACAAGTGAGAAAGAAAAGAAGCAATCCAAGCGCAAGAGCTCAAATGAACACGGCAAATCACTCTCACTAGTCGCTAGGGCTTTGTGTGGAATTGGAGAGGATTTGATCTCTTTGGTGTGTCTAGAATTGAATGCTAGAGCTCTTGTAGTAGTTAGGAAGTGGAAAACTTGGATGCAATGAATGGTGGGGTGGTTGGGGTATTTATAGCCCCAACCACCAAAAGTGGCCGTTGGGAGGCTGTCTGTTCGATGGCGCACCGGACAGTCCGGTGCCCCCTGCCACGTCATCACTGCCGTTGGATTCTGATCGTTGGAGCTTCTGACTTGTGGGCCCGCCTGGGTGTCCGGTGCACACCGGACAGGTACTGTTTGATGTCCGGTGTGCCAGCATGGGCGCGCCTGCCATCTGCGCGCGCTGCGCGCGCATTTATTGCACCGCAGAGAGCCGTTGGCGCGGACATAGCCGTTGCTCCGGAGACGCACCGGACAGTCCGGTGCACACCGGACAGTCCGGTGAATTATAGTGGACTAGCCGTTGGAGTTTCCCGAAGCTGGCGAGTTCCTGAGGCCGACCTCCCTTGGCGCACCGGACACTGTCCGGTGTACACCGGACAGTCCGGTGAATTATAGCCGAGTCGCCTCTGGAAATTCCCGAAGGTGGCGAGTTTGAGTTTGAGTCCCCCTGGTGCACCGGACATGTCCGGTGGCACACCGGACAGTCCGGTGCGCCAGACCAGGGGTGCCTTCGGTTGCCCCTTTGCTCCTTTGTTGAATCCAAAACTTGGTCTTTTTATTGGCTGAGTGTGAACCTTTTACACCTGTATAATCTATACACTTGGGCAAACTAGTTAGTCCAATTATTTGTGTTGGGCAATTCAACCACCAAAATTAATTAGGGACTAGGTGTAAGCCTAATTCCCTTTCAATCTCCCCCTTTTTGGTGATTGATGCCAACACAAACCAAAGCAAATATAGAAGTGCATAATTGAACTAGTTTACATAACGTAAGTGTAAAGGTTGCTTGGAATTGAGCCAATATTAATACTCACAAGATATGCATGGATTGTTTCTTTCTTATTTAACATTTTGGACCACGTTTGCACCACATGTTTTGTTTTTGCAAATTCTTTTGTAAGTCCATTTCAAAAATCTTTTGCAAATAGTCAAAGGTAAATGAATAAGAGTTTGCAAAGCATTTTCAAGATTTGAAATTTTACTCCCCCTGTTTCAAATGCTTTTCTTTTGACTAAACAAAAACTCCCCCTAACGGAGATCCACCTCTTAGTGTTTTTGAAAAGCTAATTTTCTTTTCCTTTTGAACACAATAGGATACCAATTGAAAAATACTTTTTGGAAAGCACTAAGTTTTTGAAATTGGTGGTGGTGCGGTCCTTTTGCTTTGGGCTCATACTCTCTCCCCCTTTGGCATGAATCGCCAAAAAAACGGAATTATTAGAGCCCTCGAAGTGCTATCTTCCTCTTTGGGCATAAATAAATGAGTTAAGATTATACCAAAGGCGAAGTCTGGTCCTTTATCTTTGGGCTCTTACTCTCTCCCAAAGACGAAGTCCTTTTCTTTGATGCTCATTTCTCCCCCAAAGAATAGAGAGTTGCTTGGAGTGATGGCGAAGTATGAGTTGCAGAGTGGAAGCCCTTGTCTTCGCCGAAGACTCCAATTTCCTTTCAATACACCTATGACTTGGTTTGAAATACACTTGAAAAACACATTAGTCATAGCATATGAAAGAGATATGATCAAAGGTACATTTATGAGCTATGTGTGTGAGCTAGCAAAAGAAATTTCTAGAATCAAGAATATTGAGCTCATGCCTAAGTCTGGTAAAAGATTGTTCATCAAGTGGCTTGGTAAAGATATCGGCTAATTGATCTTTAGTGTTAATATATGAAATCTCGATATCTCCCTTTTGTTGGTGATCCCTAAGAAAATGATACCGAATGGCTATGTGCTTAGTGCGGCTATGCTCGACAGGATTGTCGGCCATTTTGATTGCACTCTCATTATCACATAGCAAAGGAACTTTGGTTAATTTGTAACCATAGTCCCGCAGGGTCTGCCTCATCCAAAGTAATTGCGCGCAACAATGGCCTGCGGCAATATACTCGGCTTCGGCGGTAGAAAGAGCGACCGAATTGTGCTTCTTTGAAGCCCATGACACCAAAGATCTTCCCAAGAACTGGCAAGTCCCCGATGTGCTCTTCCTATTAATCTTACACCCCGCCCAATCAGCATCGGAATAACCAAGTAAATCAAATGTGGATCCCCGAGGGTACCAAAGCCCAAACTTAGGAGTATAAGCCAAATATCTCAAGATTCGTTTTACGGCCGTAAGGTGGGATTCCTTAGGGTCGGATTGGAATCTTGCACACATGCAAACGGAAAGCATAATGTCCGGTCAAGATGCACATAAATAAAGCAATGAACCAATCATCGACCGGTATACCTTTTGATCCACGGACTTACCTCCCGTGTCGAGGTCGAGATGCCCATTGGTTCCCATGGGTGTCTTGATGGGCTTGGCATCCTTCATTCCAAACTTGGTTAGAATGTCTTGAGTGTACTTCGTTTGGCTAATGAAGGTGCCCTCTTGGAGTTGCTTGACTTGGAATCCTAGAAAATACTTCAACTCCCCCATCATAGACATCTCGAATTTCTTTGTCATGATCCTACTAAATTCTTCACATGTAGATTCGTTAGTAGACCCAAATATAATATCATCAACATAAATTTGGCATACGAACAAATCATTGTCAAGAGTTTTAGTGAACAAAGTAGGATCGGCCTTGCCGACTTTGAAGTCATTAGCAATAAGGAAATCTCTTAGGCATTCATACCATGCTCTTGGGGCTTGCTTGAGCCCATAAAGCGCCTTAGAGAGCCTATAGACATGGTTAGGGTACTCACTATCTTCAAAGCCGGGAGGTTGCTCAACATAGACCTCTTCCTTGATTGGTCCGTTGAGGAAGGCACTTTTCACGTCCATTTGATAAAGCTTAAAGCCATGGTAAGTAGCATAGGCCAATAATATGCAAATTGACTCAAGCCTAGCTACGGGTGCATAGGTTTCACCGAAATCCAAACCTTCGACTTGGGAATATCCCTTGGCCACAAGTCGTGCTTTGTTCCTTGTCACCACACCATGCTCATCTTGCTTGTTGCGGAAGACCCATTTGGTTCCTACAACATTTTGGTTAGGACGTGGAACTAAATGCCATACCTCATTCCTAGTGAAGTTGTTGAGCTCCTCTTGCATCGCCACCACCCAGTCCGAATCTTGAAGTGCTTCCTCCACCCTGTGTGGCTCAATAGAGGAAACAAAAGAGTAATGCTCACAGAAATGTGCAACCCGAGATCGAGTAGTTACCCCCTTATGAATGTCGCCGAGGATGGTGTCGACGGGGTGATCTCTTTGTATTGCTTGGTGGACTCTTGGGTGTGGCGGCCTTGGTTCTTCCTCATCCTCCTTTTCTTGATCAATTGCATCTCCCCCTTGATCATTGCCATCATCTTGAGGTGGCTCATCTTCTTGATTTTGCCCTTCATCAACTTGAGCTTCATCCTCATTTTGAGTTGGTGGAGATGCTTGCATGGAGGAGGACGGTTGATCTTGTGCACTTGGAGGCTCTTCGGATTCCCTAGGACACACATCCCCAATGGACATGTTCCTTAGCGCGATGCACGGAGCCTCTTCATTACCTATTTCATCAAGATCAACTTGCTCTACTTGAGAGCCGTTAGTTTCATCAAACACAACGTCACATGAGACTTCAACTAGTCCAGTGGACTTGTTAAAGACCCTATATGCCCTTGTGTTTGAGTCATAACCAAGTAAAAAGCCTTCTACAGTTTTAGGAGCAAATTTAGATTTTCTACCTCTTTTAACAAGAATAAAGCATTTGCTACCAAAAACTCTAAAGTATGAAATGTTGGGCTTTTTACCGGTTAGGAGTTCATAGGATGTCTTCTTGAGGATTCGGTGAAGATATAACCGATTGATGGCGTAGCAGGCGGTGTTGACCGCTTCGGCCCAAAACCGGTCCGGTGTCTTGTACTCATCAAGCATGGTTCTTGCCATGTCCAATAGAGTTCGATTCTTCCTCTCCACTACACCATTTTGTTGAGGTGTGTAGGGAGAAGAGAACTCATGCTTGATGCCCTCCTCCTCAAGAAAGCCTTCAATTTGAGAGTTCTTGAACTCCGTCCCGTTGTCGCTTCTTATTTTCTTGATCCTTAAGCCGAACTCATTTTGAGCCCGTCTCAAGAACCCCTTTAAAGTCTCTTGGGTTTGAGATTTTTCCTGTAAAAAGAATACCCAAGTGAAGCGAGAATAATCATCCACTATTACAAGACAATACTTACTCCCGCCGATGCTTATGTAAGCAATCGGGCCGAATAGATCCATGTGGAGTAGCTCAAGCGGCCTGTCGGTCGTCATGATGTTCTTGTGTGGATGATGGACTCCAACTTGCTTCCCCGCCTGGCATGCGCTACAAATCCTGTCTTTCTCAAAATGAACGTTTGTTAATCCTAAAATGTGCTCTCCCTTAGAAGCTTATGAAGATTCTTCATCCCAACATGGGCTAGTCGGCGGTGCCAGAGCCAACCCATGTTAGTCTTAGCAATTAAGCATGTGTCGAGCTCAGCTCTATCAAAATCTACTAAGTATAGCTGACCCTCTAACACACCCTTAAATGCTATTGAATCATCACTTCTTCTAAAGACAGTGACACCTACATCATCAAAAAGACAGTTGTAGCCCATTTGACATAATTGGGAAACAGAAAGCAAGTTGTAATCTAAAGAATCTACAAGAAAAACATTGGAAATAGAATGGTCAGGAGATATAGCAATTTTATCCAATCCTTTGACCAAACCTTGATTTCCATCCCCGAATGTGATAGCTCGTTGGGGATCTTGGTTTTTCTCATATGAGGAGAACATCCTTTTCTCCCCGGTCATGTGGTTTGTGCACCCGCTGTCGAGTATCCAACTTGAGCCCCCGGATGCATAAACCTACAAAACAAATTTAGTTCTTGACTTTAGGTACCCAAACTGTTTTGGGTCCTTTGGCATTAGAAACAAGAACTTTGGGTACCCAAACACAAGTCTTTGATCCCTTGTGTTTGCCCCCAACAAATTTGGCAACTACCTTGCCGGATTTGCTTGTAAGCACATAAGAAGCATCAAAAGTTTTAAATGAAATAGCATGATCATTTGATGCAATAGGAGCTTCCTTTCTAGGCAACTTGGCACGGGTTGGTTGCCTAGAGCTAGATGTCTCACCCTTATACATAAAAGCATGATTAGGGCCAGAGTGAGACTTCCTAGAATGAATTTTCCTAATTTTGCTCTCAGGATAGCCGGCAGGGTACAAAATGTATCCCTCGTTATCCTGAGGCATGGGAGCCTTGCCCTTAACAAAGTTGGATAAGTTCATTGGAGGGGCATTAAGTTTGACATTGTCTCCCCTTTGGAAGCCAATGCCATCCTTGATGCCAGGGCGTCTCCCATTATAAAGCATGCTACGAGCAAATTTAAATTTCTCATTTTCTAAGTTGTGCTCGGCAATTTTAGCATCTAGTTTTGCTATATGATCATTTTGTTGTTTAATTAAAGCCATATGATCATGAATAGCATCAATATCAACATTTCTACATCTAGTACAAATAGTGACATGCTCAATGGTAGATGTAGATGGTTTGCAAGAATTAAGTTCAACAATCTTAGCACGAAGTATATCATTCTTATCTCTAAGATCGGCAATTGTAACTTTGCAAACATCAAAATCTTTAGCCTTAGCAATCAAATTTTCATTCTCTAATCTAAGGCTAGCAAGAGAAATGTTTAATTCTTCAATCCTAGCAAGCAAATCATCATTATTATCTCTAGGATTGGGAATTGAAACATTACAAACATGAGAATCAACCTTAGCATTTAAACTAGCATTTTCATTTCTAAGGTTGTCAATCATCTCACGGCAAGTGCTTAGCTCACTAGACAATTTTTCACATTTTTCAACTTGTAGAGAGTAAGCATTTTTAACCTTAACATGTTTTTTATTTTCCTTGATTAGGAAGTCCTCTTGGGAGTCCAAGAGATCATCCTTCTCATGGATGGCACTAATTAGTTCATTTAATTTCTCCTTTTGTTCCATGTTAAGGTTGGCAAAAAGAGTTCGCAAATTATCTTCCTCACCACTAGCATTATCATCACTAGAAGACTCATATTTAGTGGAGGAGTTGGATTTAACCTTCTTCTTTTTGCCGTCCTTTGCCATGAGGCACTTGTGGCCGACGTTGGGGAAGAGGAGTCCCTTGGTGACGGCGATGTTGGCGGCGTCCTCGTCGTCGGAGGAGTCGCTTGAGCTTTCGTCGGAGTCCCACTCCCGACAAACATGGGCATCACCGCCCTTCTTCTTGTAGTACCTCTTCTTCTCCTTTCGCCTCCCCTTCTTGTCGTCACCTCGGTCACTGTCACTAGATATAGGACATTTAGCAATAAAATGACCGGGCTTACCACACTTGTAGCAAACCTTCTTGGAGCGGGATTTGTAATCCTTCCCCCTCCTTTGCTTGAGGATTTGGCGGAAGCTCTTGATGACGAGCGCCATTTCCTCATTGTCGAGCTTGGAGGCGTCTATTGGTTGTCGACTTGGTGTAGACTCCTCCTTCTTCTCCTCCGTTGCCTTGAATGCAACGGGTTGAGCTTCGGATGTGGTGGCATCATCAAGCTCGTTGATCTTCCTCGAGCCTTCGATCATGCACTCAAAACTCACAAAATTCCCGATAACTTCCTCGGGGGTCATTTTAGTATATCTAGGATTACCACGGATTAATTGAACTTGAGTAGGGTTAAGGAAAATAAGAGATCTTAGAATAACCTTAACCATCTCGTGGTCATCCCACTTTACGCTCCCGAGGTTGCGTACTTGATTTACCAAGGTCTTGAGCCGGTTGTACATGTGTTGTGGCTCCTCCCCTTTGCGAAGCCGGAACCGACCGAGCTCCCCCTCGATCGTTTCCCGCTTGGTGATCTTGGTGAGCTCGTCTCCCTCGTGCGCGGTTTTGAGCACATCCCAAATCTCCTTGGCGCTCTTCAACCCTTGTACTTTGTTATACTCCTCTCTACTTAGAGAGGCGAGGAGTATTGTTGTTGCTTGAGAGTTGAAGTGCTCGATTTGGGCCACCTCATCCTCATCATAGTCCTCATCCCCTACTGACGGTACCTGTGCACCAAACTCAACAACATCCCATATGCTTTTGTGGAGCGAGGTTAGATGAAATCGCATTAAATCGCTCCACCTAGCGTAATCTTCACCATCAAAAGTTGGTGGTTTGCCTATTGGGACGGAAAGTAAAGGTGTATGTTTGGAAATGCGAGGGTAGTGTAGGGGGATCTTACTATACTTCTTGCGCTCTTGGCGCTTAGAAGTGACGGAGGGCGCATCGGAGTCGGAGGTCGATGTTGATGAAGTGTCGGTCTCGTAGTAGACCACTTTCCTCATCCTCTTGTGCTTGTCGCCTTTCCGATACGGCTTGTGGGAAGAAGATTTTTCCTTCTTCTCTTTGTGGTGAGAAGAGGAAGACTTTTTCTCCTTCCGTTTGGAGGAGTCCTTCTTCTTCTCCTTCCTCTTGGTGCGGGACTCTTCCGATGAAGTGCTCCCGTGGCTTGTAGTGGGCTTTTCGCCGGTCTCCATCTCCTTCTTGGCGTGATCTCCCGACATCACTTCGAGCGGTTAGGCTCTAATGAAGCACCGGCCTTTGATACCAATTGAAAGTCGCCTAGAGGGGGGGTGAATAGGGCGAAACTGAAATTTACAAATATAAACACAACTACAAGCCGGGTTAGCGTTAGAAATATAAACGAGTCCGCGAGAGAGGGCGCAAAACAAATCGCGAGCAAATAATGAAGTGTGACACACGGATTTGTTTTACCGAGGTTCGGTTCTCTCAAACCTACTCCCCGTTGAGGAGGCCACAAAGGCCGGGTCTCTTTCAACCCTTCCCTCTCTCAAACGGTCCCACGGACCGAATGAGCTTCTCTTCTCAAATCAAAGCCGGGAACAAAACTTCCCCGCAAGGGCCACCACACAATTGGTGCCTCTTGCCTTGATTACAATGGAGTATTGATCACAAGAACAAGTGAGAAAGAAAAGAAGCAATCCAAGCGCAAGAGCTCAAATGAACACGGCAAATCACTCTCACTAGTCGCTAGGGCTTTGTGTGGAATTGGAGAGGATTTGATCTCTTTGGTGTGTCTAGAATTGAATGCTAGAGCTCTTGTAGTAGTTAGGAAGTGGAAAACTTGGATGCAATGAATGGTGGGGTGGTTGGGGTATTTATAGCCCCAACCACCAAAAGTGGCCGTTGGGAGGCTGTCTGTTCGATGGCGCACCGGACAGTCCGGTGCCCCCTGCCACGTCATCACTGCCGTTGGATTCTGACCGTTGGAGCTTCTGACTTGTGGGCCCGCCTGGGTGTCCGGTGCACACCGGACAGGTACTGTTTGATGTCCGGTGTGCCAGCATGGGCGCGCCTGCCATCTGCGCGCGCTGCGCGCGCATTTATTGCACCGCAGAGAGCCGTTGGCGCGGACATAGCCGTTGCTCCGGAGACGCACCGGACAGTCCGGTGCACACCGGACAGTCCGGTGAATTATAGTGGACTAGCCGTTGGAGTTTCCCGAAGCTGGCGAGTTCCTGAGGCCGACCTCCCTTGGCGCACCGGACACTGTCCGGTGTACACCGGACAGTCTGGTGAATTATAGCCGAGTCGCCTCTGGAAATTCCCGAAGGTGGCGAGTTTGAGTTTGAGTCCCCCTGGTGCACCGGACATGCCCGGTGCGCCAGACCAGGGGTGCCTTCGGTTGCCCCTTTGCTCCTTTGTTGAATCCAAAACTTGGTCTTTTATTGGCTGAGTGTGAACCTTTTACACCTGTATAATCTATACACTTGGGCAAACTAGTTAGTCCAATTATTTGTGTTGGGCAATTCAACCACCAAAATTAATTAGGGACTAGGTGTAAGCCTAATTCCCTTTCAGATTGCAGCACTCCAAAAGCTCGTTCCACATCCTTACGCACTGCTTCCTGTGCTTTTGCAAAGTATGTCCTTTTACTGCCACGTGGTTCTGGTATAGTCTTAACCAATGTAGCCCAAGATGGGTATATGCCATCAGCTAGGTAGTATCCCATTGTATAATCATGACCATTTATGTTGTAATTAACTTTAGGAGCTTCTCCGTTGGATAGCTTACTGAATAGTGGAGATCGATGAAGAACATTGATGTCATTAAGGGAACCCGGTAAAACAAAAAAAGCATGCCAAATATATAGATCTTTTGAAGCAACTGCTTCCAAAATTATTGTAGGTTTATGCTTGTAACCTGAATACATACCCTGGTATGCCGAAGGACAATTCTTCCACTCCCAATGCATACAATCAAGTGAACCAAGCATACCAGGAAAACCTCTTTCTTTGCCAATTGCAAATAACTTAGCTATATCATTCTCATTAGGTTCCCTCAAGTACTCGTCTCCAAAAATTTCAATAACAGCTTTCACAATTTTCTTTAGACTTTGTATGGATGTACTTTCTCCAATACGAACATACTCGTCTGTAGCATCTGCTGGTACTCCATAAGTAAGCATCCGAAATGCTGCAGTAACTTTCTGTAAGCAACTAAGTCCAAGTTGATGAGCTGCATTTATTGACTGTTGAAAGTATTCATCATGCTCTTCTACTGATTTCAATATACGAAGAAATAATGGTCGATTCATCCTAAATCTGTAAGAAGAATACCGAGACATTAATAATAGAAGTACTATACATGTTAATTTAAAAAATGAAAACAATATAACCTCCGTCGAAATAAGCTTGGGCCGTATGTGGGGTTTTCATCAATATAATCTTGATATAGTCTTGCGTGTCCTTCTTCTCTATTTCGATATATATATGTACGCCCTGGGACAGAACCGCCTTGCTTTTTCTGAAGAAGGGATGCACTTTGTACGATTTGAGCTGCCGAAATGATGAAATCATCATCATCATCCGACGACGATTCATCCAAAACTCGTTTTGAAAGTAAACTACTTTGACTCATGGCTTGTAATCTGTGCAAATAGAACAGATCATAATTCAACTATTGTAAAAAATTTAAAGTCGATTTGGTTATTAGTAAAAATCAGAAACACATGTGGTCTCTAATACTTGACAAAGAGGCAACAGCCAACTAGTATCCGGTGACCAAAGACCAGATGCAAACTAGTAGTACGTGATCAAGTACCAATTGAGTGAATGACCAAGAAGGAAGCAAACAAACTATTACCTGACGGTAGGAGTAGATGCACATACCTGACGAAGGGCAAAGGATGTCGGCGTCAGAACGATGACCAGGAGCTTGCGCAGTTGTGAATGATGACTCCTATGCCTAACCCTATCCGTGATTTCATCTACTGGCTACCCTAACCATGATTTTATCTACTGGCTGCCCTCTGAAGGTATTGGATCAAGTCAAATGGGCCCATAAAAAAAGGCCCTTCAAAAATTTAAAATTTTTGGCAATTAAAAATAGAGAACTATTGGACAACACATATTTCTAACTCCCTATGATCATTTAGCAACTCCTTACATGCGCTTTTTAGAGAGTTTATTTTTACAAAACTGCTGGAGATGCTCTAAGGAGTGCTAAAAGTAGCTAAACATAGCTAGTGAACCCCATTTTCCACTCATATCCTCAACCTCATTTCCTCTCTCTCCGCATTAGGGGCATAGGTGTCTTTTTATTCAAATGTGCTAAACTTTATCAGAGTAGTCCAAACAACACAAGAAGCTAAACTTTAGCACTTTAATTTATATGGCTGAAGTTTAGCAGGAAGGTAAAATTTATCCATTGAGATTGAAACAGGACCTTACTAGCAACAAGGCACTGGTCAGCTGCCACCGTAGTACCGTACCACATCACGCTCACTAGCTACGCGCGCATTTGCATGCATTGCAGGTGCCGGAGGGCGCGGGGACGGTGAAGGTGCGGGAGGGCAAGATCTGCCGGGCGCTGGAGCCGCTGTGCCTCAGGGTCGTCGCCGCCATCATCGGGGCCGCCGGCGATGCCATCGTCCACGCCATGTTCGTCGAGGTAAGTTAGCTCAGGGGATGTTTGGTTTCTAGAGACTAATATTTAGTCCCTTCATTTTATTCCTTTTTAGTATATAAATTGTTAAATATAGAAACTAAAATAAAGTTTTAGTTTCTATATTTAGTAATTTTGGAACAAAAATGGAATAAAATGTAGGGACTAAACATTAGTCCCTAGAAACTAAACACCCCTTTAGTCTAGTGAGCGGCCGGGCCGGCCGTCGGTCCAGCTTTCATGAATAACTAGGTGTGTACCCGTGCGTTGCAACGGAAGTACGCTAAGATGAGCATAGACACATATCTGAGCTTGGGGTTTGGAGAAAGTTTGCTCGGAAGCCAAATATGTTAAGACCTGAGCATGTGTTACCTTGTGCCCCATCAACACACTGTTCCGCGCTTGTTGGGTTTGGAGAAAAAAGTCTTGTTAATTTGCATGCCTCATGTCTTGGTAGCAGTATCAGATTCCTTCAACCGTGGTCAAACCAACTGAAAGATTACAGAACAGTGGGAAAACGAACTCACTATAAGTCGAGACCTTTTTGTTCTACACTTGTCCTTTACATGAGAAACATATATATTATCTTATCATCGGCTGCTCTTACCACAGCATGCTATCTAGAGTTCCAAACAACAACTCCAATAAAAATTTCAAATCCAATAACAACAACCAGTGTAATAAGATATCTCAGAACATTTTCAAATTTTGATATAGCTGCTTTGTATTTTTTCCAATACCTAATAGAAAAAATACCGTTATACTTTGTTTCAACTAATATCAGTTTGTTGATGTAATCAAATACTTTCATATGTGTTCTTTAGGTGAACCACAAGATTCGGGAATATCATTGCAGACTATTCTTGAATTAGGCCCAACCATCCCAATTTTTGGAGTTTGCATGGGTCTGCAATGCATTGGAGAGGCATTTGGAGGTAACATTTATATTCATACCAGGTCGCTAGTTTTTTAATGGCCTTTGCTTTTGTCCCTCAGACATTTATGACATGAATATGCAGGAAAGATTATCCGTGCTCCTTCTAGAGTGATGCATGGGAAAAGCTCTCCAGTTTATTACGATGAGGAATTAGGAAATGCATTGTTCAATGGCTTGTCAAAGTATGGTTTAATTCCTTTAGCTCTGCTTTCAAGAAAACAAATATTCAGTATGATTTAATTTCTCAACCGTTGAATCATCTGAATGTTGTTTTGTTTGGTACCTCTTATTTCTGCTTTTTTAGTACGAGAAGTTCCTAACCTCTTAGTATTTATTTAAAGAAATGTTTCCTTACATGAGTTATTGAAGGAGATGGTAACATATACCATTATTCACTTATAAGACCTCTGTTAGAATTCAATGTCAGTTACATAATTCAGTTTATGGTACGTACTCCTGAGTAAAGCCTTCCGAGTTGACGCCGCCTTGGCACCCTTTGCTTCCATGGACAACCCTTTTACTGCCGTGAGGTACCACAGCTTGGTCATTGAGCAAGAAACCTTCCCACATGATGCTTTGGAGGCTACTGCATGGACTGAAGATGGACTTATCATGGCTGCTCGCCACAAGAAGTACAAACACATCCAGGTACCTCTGTTTCCCAATGTTTTGTACCACCCCGTTCCCATTGGATGCCTACGCTAGCGTTCTGAGCCACTGCCAAGGATGTTCTCCTGGGAGTTCTGGACCTGTATTATAGTGGCTGCTAACTGTAGCTGTTTTCAGGGTGTCCAATTCCACCCGGAGAGCATCATCACCCTTGAAGGCAAGAAAATCGTCCTCAACTTCGTCAGATTCATTGAGGAACTGGAGAAGCAGCGTTCATAGGGGAGGTAGACGCGACAGGTGGTTTCATTTCATAGATCAGACGGAAGCAGAGACAAGGCGCTTAAAGCTGCGCCAAGTTCCGGGGCTGGCAGTTGAAGCATAGCTAGGAAACAGCTATTCCCTCTCTTAATTCGTGTTCGTGGTGACATAATCTGTGTGCGGACCGAATTTAGAATAAAGTCCAGGCGTCTGTCTGATCAAATAAGCACCGGTGTTACCACTCTTTGGTCAGATAGGTAGATTGAGTCCTGCTACAGCTAGAGAGCTAGCTCGCTTCTCCCCCTCCGCCGCATTCGCCTTCCATTTCACCTCGCTGCGGTTTACCTCTCCCTTTCTCTCACCTTCCTCGCCCACCTCCATCGCCTCGTCCTTAAGAAAACGACGCGGCGAGCGACCCGCGACCCTAACCCAAGACAGAGAGACCAGCAGCTGGGTCGACCGCACGCACGCGCACCCACTCAACGGCGCAATGGCGGGGCGCCCCCTCACCTCTCGCTCGTCGTCGGCGGCCGACTGGGATGCGTGAGATCGCGGCGCCGGATGGGGAAGGACGCCGGCGAGACGCAGCAGCCGGCGGACGGGGCGGGCGGAGGCACAGGAGGAAGCAGGGGCGACCGCTTCTGCTGCTGGTGCGGAAGAGGAGGAGGAGCGGCGAGGGTGATTCAGCTGCAATGCGTTGCGGCACTCGTGCTCGGGGTGACCATACTACTGTCGGTGCTCTTCTGGCTCCCGCCCTTCACGGGACGGGGTGGCGGAAAGGAGGGCCCGGATCCGAGCGACGAGTTCGGGGTGACCGTGCTGCTGTCGGTGCTCTTCTGGCTCCCGCCCTTCACGGGACGGGGTGGCGGAAAGGAGGGCCCGGATCCGAGCGACGAGTTCGGAGGTGAGCTCCTTCCCCCTGCATGGCGAGATCTCGGTTCCATTCGCCTGTGGTCGCCGAGTGCCGGTTCTATGCTCGATCTGCGTCTGCTTTGCGCTCGCGGATGGGGCAGATGGCTGGCGGTTTGTGCGGGCGAGGGGAACTGGGCGGGTGCGAGCGTGGAGGGGGGAGGCGGGGGCACAACTTTAGTCTACACTATCGTCTTAATAGATAGTATAGATAATTGTAGCAAGTCTTGTCTTTGCCACGCGTCCGCATGCATTCAGATCGGTCACATCACATGCATCGCTTTCCCTTTACGCCATGGCGCCATGCCATGTCCTCGGCGGGATGACGTCAGCCGCCGTGACATCACACACGCCGGCCTAGCTACCAGGGCGGTTTCGTATCTCCGTCGAGAGCGTTCTTAATTTCTGTATTGTCGTTGTCATTAATTATTGTCGTTATTCGATTCGGGGGGTGGGGGACAGGCAGACCGAGTAGCAATGATATCCATTACTAGGCCTTAACGCATCTTGTCCATAAAAAAATTCTATTTTTGTTCTAATTCAGATAAATTTGATAAATCTAAAATAAAACTAAAGCCAACTACGTTTTCGAGCGGATATATTTGGAACTGAAAAAAGTTTGATACTTAGAGCTGTTTGGAACAGCTCACTACCGGACACAACTGTTTTACCGAGTGTTTCAGGTACTCAATAAAACCTAGAAAATACTCGGCAAAGCTAACGGTCGTCACCTACCGTCGGTAGCTAACAGCGTTTTACCGAGAGTCCGCCCTTTTGTCGAGTACTTGGATCTCGGCAAATAAGTCTTTACCGAGATCCTTTTTGTGCCGAGAGTTTGGCTCCCGGTAGAGACCCTCTTTGCCGAGTGTCGTTCTATGCCGAGTGCCCGATAAATAGCTCTCGACAAAGAGCTAGGCACTCGACAAACAACCGGACTTTGGTAGTGGCTTCAACTTTATAAAATTTGGTGAAGTTGATAAAACAGGTCGTTAGGTTGCATTACAAAATCGTGAAGTTGAAGTTGTAAACTTTTAGAAGACATCTATGTAAGTTATTTTGTTTTTTATTTAGATTGCAAATATTTTTTTACAATTGTTTAAATTTATATTATAAATTACATCTTTAAGCTCAACCTGAAACCTAGAGTCATCCTAAACACCCCTGTGTCGCTAGCGCCTCAAGGGTTTGTAAGCCTGATGCTTTCATGTCCTAAAATACCAGTCATTTTAGTTTCTAATTTTTTATATTTATATTTAATTGGATGATAATAAATCTATACACATACATAAAACACATATATCATGTATTGTATGAATCTACTAATTACCTAAACTGGATTTTAATTTAAGACAGAGTGAGTACTCCTATATAACATGTTTTTAGTACGTTATAAGTTTAACTCAATATACGTAAAGATATCTATATTTATAGTTTCAAATAAATATAATTAAATATAAAATATGTACTTAATATTTATACATAAAGAAATGTATTTTATAATAAATTAATTTGAAATTATAAATATAAAATATCATTTATTAGAAATTTAATGAAACATAAATCACTTTAACTGACATATAATATGTAGTTATATTTTTTTTAAAAAAGAGATTACGCAGTTAACTCTTAAGTCTTAACTACACGTACGTTCAGTCTGCAGTATGGATTCACACATATCAGGCTTGCACACTGTAAACCACAGATTGTACGGGTCAGGGGAGGACCATGGGTAGGGGTGGTAATAGATCGCAATTCCATTATTTTTTATAATTTATTAGGATCCATGGGTAGGGGTGGTAATAGATCGTAATTCCATTATTTTTCATAATTTATTAGGATCTTAAATTAATGTTATTCTAATATGATCTGATCTTTAAATTTTGTAGCGTAAAATTTAGAGCCCGTTATCAGCTCTAGCTATAGGTGTCCAACGGATTCATTTGCAGTTACGTCCAGGTATGTAATTGCAGATGTGCCATTGACGTGTGGGTTCGGTCTGATCGGAGCCGATTCTTCTGCCGCAATGTTCGCCCGCTACCGGTTGATCCAACCGGCTCCACACGTCAGTCGCAGCCAGCGAACAATATTTCTGGACGTTACGACAAAGGATCTTGTCGAGGCCTGACCAAACCTAGCTACAGACAAAATACTTCAGCGGCTGACTTCCTCGTATACCAGTGACCGGGAGTTCATGATATTTTTTCTGAATATTCTGCTTCGGAAAACCCTAAACCCATAAACTGGATCGGATGGACAAGCATTGATCCTTTATTTTATCTTATATCATGTACTCCGTCCGTCCTAATTTATAATTTATTTGACTTTTTTTTATCAAATTTGGCCAACTCATCTTATTCATTTTTTTAAAGATAAGCACTTCACTGCTACCATAACATATCTCAAATTTCCTTTGGTTGGTGGAAGTGGTCCCAATAAATCTAGTCCCCATCTTTGCAATAGCCAAGTGGGTTGAATCAGTTGTATTAGACATAATGGTTGTTTCTGGTCCCTAGCACATTTCTGATAATTTTCACATTTTTGCACTAGATCCGCTGCATCCGAAGCAGCCTTCGGCCAGTAAAATCCTTGTCTAAAAATTTTTACCAAGGAGTGGCCTAGATCCAATGTGAGCTCTGCATATTCCTAAGTGTATTTTCTTCATCAATTCTTGGCCTTTAGCTGTGGATATGCACTTTAGTAATGGAGAACATACTCCTTGCTTGAACAATTCTCCTTCTATAATCACATATGGCCTTGTCCTAGCATGCATCCTATTGGGGCGAAGGCGAACACGCCACCCTTCGCTCGACGACATCTACCTTGCGCTGCACGGACGAAGACAGCCTCCACAGGCCCCGCTTGACAGACCAAGGATACCGTCCAAACGGAGGCCCGTTCGTTCCTCTTCGCTCCGGCAAGACAAGATGAAGGTCCCGCGAAGACCATAGGGCCTCCCCCCTCAGAGCAGGGAGAGGCCCGTGTGGAATTCGGCCCATGTAGCAGAGCCTGCATCCGGACGCCGCGTGGGCAGAGTGGGTTGGGTCGTGTCTGTAATAAAATATGCTGTAATGACTCGCTGTAACCTCCCCTCGTGGGAATATTCTGGGGATAAACTAGATAATCGAGGGTCTAAATGTCCTTGATGGGGTCGGGCAGTCCCTCGATTACCTATAAATACCCTCTTACTGTGCCAAAGCACAGAGAAAAAAACATTATGGCTTTGACACCTCGTGTTAGCATTACAAATCCTTTTCCCCGTTTCCCGTTGGATCTACCTGTCCTGGAAGGCAGGTTCCAACATTTGGCGCCCACCGTTTGGGCGACAAAACAATAACCCGCGATGGCCCCCAAGAGAGCAACCTCGAAGGCCACCGCATCCATCGACGACGCGGCGAAGGCAGCACTCCTGGCAGAGAAGAAAGGCAAAGCCCTCGCGGACAACACCCCCCAGGAGGCCTTCGAAGATGACGCTGTCAACAACAAGAGATAGCCCCTGGATAACCCCACTTCCGACGGCATTGTGCGCAGTTGCAGTTCCGAGGGCGCACCGCAAACACCACCACTAGGCTTCGCTCCCCCAGAGGCCGAAGACACCATAGAGGATGGAGAAGTCATAGTCATAGTCACCAGGCTTCACACGTCTATGATATGTGGGCCCAACTAGATCCCAAGAAGTCATCGACTCTTAATGGACGATACCTCCCGGGGGTAGCCGAACACGTCTTAGACTAATGTTTGCATGTGACTGTTTACGCAAGAGACCAATTTGGAGCACAACGACACCCTTCTGATTGGGTATTGGTCAGGTGGCATGCCAGACAAACCTCGAAGCCAAGCCGCACGCCAGGATTCAGGCCATTGACTGAGGAACTGGGGCCCACCATCCTCCCAGGAGCCTCCCAGCTTCTCGTCTTGCATGTCGTCTCTCGCTGGTGGGTTTCGAGTGGCAACACCTTCATCCTCAACAATGGCACATCCCCCTACTCAAGATGAGGAACAATTACCTCAAGATGATGGCAATGATCAAGGGGAGCACATGAAGAAGAAGAAAAGGATGATGAAGAAGAGGTCCACATGCATCGCACCCTCGAATCTGCTCCCCCATTCAAAGAGATCATCTCATTGACAACATCTTAGGAGACATCAACATGGGAGTAACCACTAGATCTAGAATTGCAAATTTTTTTGAGCATTATTCCTTTGTATCCTTTGTTGAGCCTTTTAGGATCAAAGATGCGTTGAAGGATCTGTACTAGATGATGGCCATATAGGAAGAGCTCAACAACTTCAATAAAAATGAAGTTTGGAGCCTGGTGTCACATCCAAAGCAAAATGTTGTGGGCACCAAGTGGGTGTTTTGCAAGAAGGAAGACTAGTATGGAGTGGTGACAAGGAACAAGGCTCGACTTATGGCAAAAGATTATGCCCAAATCGCAGGTTTGGACTTTGATGAGGCTTTTGCCCTTTAGCTAGGTTAGAGTCAATTCACATTTTATTGGCCTATGCTACACACCACTCTTTCAAGTTGTTTCAAATTGACGTAAAGAGTGCCTTCCTGAATGGACCGATCAAGGAGGAAGTATACGTGGAACAACCTCATAGCTTTAAGGATGACAAGTATCCCAATCATATTTATAAGCTCTCCAAGGTGCTCTATGGGCTTAAGCAAGCACCAAGAGCATGGTATGAATGCCGTAGAGATTTCTTAATTGCAAATCATTTTAAAGTCAGGAACGATGATCCCACCTTTTTCAGTAAGACTGTAGATTGAGATTTATTTGTTTGCTAAATATATGTCGATGACATAATATTTGGCTCTTCTATTCAAATGTATTGTGAGGATTTTAGCAGGATTATGGTGCAAAAATTCGAGATGTCAATGATGGGCAAGCTGAACTACTTCTTCGGCTTCCAAGTAAAATAGCTAAGGACAACACCTTCATCTCCCAAACCATGTGTCCATGTACACACATGACATCCTCAAGTGGTTTGGGATGAAGGATGCAAAGCCCACCAAGACACCGATAGGAACAAATGGACACCTTGACCTCGACATAGGAGATAAGTCCATAGATAAAAAGGTATACCAGCCTATGATAGGATCCTTGCTTTATCTTTATGCATCTAGACCGGATATTATGCTTTTAGTTTGCATGTATGCAAGGTTCCAATCCGATACTAAGGAATGTCACCTTAGGGCCATGAAGAGAATCTTGAGGTATTTAGTTCACACACCCAACTTCGGGCTCTGATATCCTAAGGGGTCTACCTTTAACATAATTGGATACTGAGACGTCGATTATGCCGGATGTAAGGTAGATATGAAGAGCATGTCCAAGACTTACCAATTCTTGGGTAGGTCCCTTGTTCCTTGGAGCTCTAAAAAGCAAAATTTTGTTGCCCTAGCCACCACCGCGGCCAAGTATATTGCCACAGGACATTGCTGTGCGCAATTGCTTTGGATGAGGCAAACACTCTGGGACTTTGGCTACAATCTGAACAAAGTCTCACTCCTATGTGATAATGAGAGTGCTATCCGCATGACGGAGAATTCTATTGAACACAGCCGCACTAAGCACATAGATATCCGACACCACTTCCTGAGAGACCACCAACAAGGGGAGATACTATAATAGACTATATGAGCACCCACTCCCATTTAGATCTTCGCCAAGCCTTTGGCAGAGAAGCGATTTTGTGAGTTCGGAAGTGAACTTAATATCTTAGATTCTCAAAACGTGGAATGAGATGTTGCACACTTGCATTTTATTCATATACCTTTCATCTTGTTGTATTTCATATTATTTGGTTATGTTGGCTCAAAGTGTAGAAAATCATCACTACTAAAACATCACCCTAATGCCACGATAAATATTGCAACAACACTATTTTTGTTGCATTAGGTGTTATTTATTGCCACAACCTTTGAAAGTACTTGCAAGATATGGACCGTTTTGCCACTTTTTTTGTGCATTGCCATAACCATGGCTTTTGTTGCAAGACAAAGATGTTATTGCTACCACTAGAACGTCATTGCAAAATCACCCTAATGCCACACCGGATATTGCGATAACACTAAATTTGTAGCACTAGTTGTTAGTTATTGTCGTAACCTTTAAAGTGGTTGCAATATATGCAACTTTTTTGCCACTATTTTTGTGCGTTGCGATAACCATGACTTCCATTGCAAGAGAAATATGTTATTGCTACCACTAGAACAGTTGTTGCAAAATCACCCTAATGCCATACCGGATATTGCGACATGACTAAATTTGTAGCATTAGTTGTTAGTTATTGCCAGAACCTTTAAAAGTGGTTGCAATATATGCAACAGTTTTGCCACTATTTTTCTGCGTTGCGATAATCATGACTTCGTTGCAAGAGAAAGGTGTTATTTCTACCACATATTTTCTTTGTTGCGATAAACTTAAATTTCACTGCAAAATGTTGTTGGCTTGTTGCCATTTGCAACAAAAAAATGATTGTAATTCGTTTGTCAATTCACAACAAATTAACTTTGTTGCCATAATTTAGCCCTTGATTGCAAAAAGGTTGAAACTATTAGAATAAGATTGATATATTTGTTACAATAAAATTATAACATGCTACATTAAAAAAGCATTCATTCTATTTTTGTTAAGAAATGTTGATATACATTACACTAAAATTATATAGCGTTGTTTACACGTCAGTGTATATGTGTATACCAAAAATAGAAACTAATACAAGGAAATAATTCTTCTCACATATTTTCAATTCTGATATATATGTGCATACCAGGAAATAATTCTTTTCACATACTTTAAGTATCACAACAGTGTTGTTTAAAAAAGTATCACATCAATGCAAATATATCTTTTCTTATACTTTCAAATCTGATATATATGTGCATACCAAAAATAGAAACTAATACAAGTATCATGTCAGTGTATGAAATGTTTGACACTTTCCAAACAACGTCACGTACAACCAGCGGTCTTCAGCATACAGGTAAAACCTCTCCAACGCACATAGGTAAAAACCCCAGCAGCCTTCAGCGCACAACCTCTAGCAGTCTTCAACGCACACAGGAGCAGCCTCCAAACGCGAGGACCCACTCTACCTCCGGCCCCTCCAATGACTTTGCCTATAGCCACTTCCTGCTCTGCCGCCGTCGGGACCGAATTTTTTGCATTTTAACCCTTCACCGAAAACAATATCACGTTTGGACCCTAGAAAATTTTAATGTCATTTTTGGACCCTTTGCTCGGCGCCATAGCTTATGGCGCCGAGGTAACACAGCTCGGCGCCATAGGCTATGACGCCGAGGTAGGTGCTGCGCTGGCCCAAACGGACGACGTGGCGCCGACGTGGTACCGAGCTCGGCGCCATAGATCTTGGCGCCGAGCTCAGTTCTGTACACAAAAGTTGTCTAGCTCAGTTGGTAGAGCGTAAGGCTCTTAACCTTGTGGTTGTGGGTTTGAGCCCCACGGTGGGTGTTTTTTTGTCTTTGTCACTATTTTTTTTGTTGTCCCGATTTTTTGTTTATGTCGTTGATTTGTCCGTCCAAATTTATTTCTCATCCTGTTTTTTTATTTTTGTGACTGATTTGTTTATTCATCCAGATATTTTTTTGTTTATCCGGTAAAAAGAAGCACAAATATTCATGAATTGACTATCCTATACGATGGCCTATTTGAAATGCAAGATTATTATATAAATTAATACATGAATTTTGTAGTCTCACCAGTTTGATTTTATACAAAAGCACGTGAAGAAAAAAAACCTGAATATTTCTACAGATAAGCCTGTATTCTATAATCCGAATATGAGTACATATATATTCCAACATTGTGGATGCGTCAAGGTTTAGATACTTGAATATTTCTGGAATAACGAAATTTGAGTGGCTGAACAGTGACAGGTATTTCATTCTTGTGTTTTCAGTAGGCCGCTTAATGCTCCTAATGAGAACACGGAACTCCTCTGGCAAATACAGCTGCCGGATAGTATACTTTGGAAGTTTCTCCAAAATAATTGCTTCGTAGTTTATGACACGGATAGCTGCATTTTTATACGAATTCCTGGCAAACCAGTGTTTCATGGCATAGAAGTTCTGAGCGTCAGTTAGGATATGAAAAGCAAAGTAGCCTGGCTCCTGAAAAACAAAAAAATATCTGGATGAATAAACAAATCAGTCACAAAAACAAAAAAACAGGATGAGAAATAAATTTGGACGGACAAATCAACGACATAAACAAAAAATCGGGACAACAAAAAAAAATTAGTGACAAAGACAAAAAAAAACACCCACTGTGGGGCTTGAAACCACAACCACAAGGTTAAGAGCCTTACGCTCTACCAACTGAGCTAGACGACTTTTGTGTACAGAACTGAGCTCGGCGCCAAGATCTATAGCGCCGAGCTCGGTACCACGTCGGCGCCACGTCGTCCGTTTGGGCTAGCGCAGCACCTACCTCGGCGCCATAGCCTATGGCGCCGAGCTGTGTTACCTCAGCGCCATAGGCTATGGCGCCGAGCAAAGGGTCCAAAAATGACATTAAAATTTTCTAGGGTCCAAACGTGATATTGTTTTCGATGAAGGGTTAAAATGCAAAAAATTCGGCCGTCGGGACCTCTCCCTCACTACTAAGTTTATCTTCCAACATAGAGAAAGCTTCCATTGCAATAGAAAACAGGAGACATGACCATGAGATGACATGTAATGATCAAATCAACAAGTAGCGTTGTTGGGGACTTATTCTCAAATGCTATGAATTAAGAAAAAGGCAACACAAAAAGAGATTAATGGTTAATGCCCTTCGTCCTTCAGAGCATTATTTCCCTTAGGATATAACGATCTTCGGACGAAGGTCATGAAGGACCTACCTTCATCATCGCAGTATACATTAATGAAAGACGAAGCATATGAAACATGAGAAATAACATGAATAATTATATGACCTTATTAATAGATCTTTATTATATCATTATGGATGAATAAGAATAATATTGAATTACATTTATACCTTCGCCTTGACAGGAGGCGAAAGGTTCAAGCGTGACGCACCAGCGAGTTCAGATCAGCGTGAACAGCACAGGGATACTGTTCACCTATTTATAGGCATGGGACGCAGCCCGATCAAAATTACATTTATGTCCTCGACAGCTAGTTACAATCATAACACAAATTATCATGGACCGATTGGTTTTTTTCTCTTTAAGTCGGTGCAGCCCTTCGTCTCAAGGCATATCGCTATACCAAAGCTCCCTGGATGGTAGCTTCGGCGTGTACCTTCGCGCTTGTAATTGCTTATGTGCTGATCTTCCAAAGGTGTTTCTTCTTAAAGGACCCTCGACGACGAAGCAGTCCCCCAACAGTAGCCCCTTCGTGGTGCTAGATCGTTTTTCGTAACGAGCTTGATCCGTGAAAAATCTCTAAGGCTTCGGAATGCCGAAGGTCCGAAAAACACCTTTCCTGAGCTCGTTGCCGAGAAACGATTAAATTATTCTGAGCGTGAGGTGGCCCACCATGCGGCAGGTACGCACGGTCTGGCGATTCACCTCCCAAGCGCCGAGTGGTCCACCTTTCAGCGGGTGCGGGTAACTGTTTAGCGGGCGCGAGCAACTTGACGATTCACCTTCCCACCTGCAGCACTATATAAACAAACGGGTATGTGTGAAGTTACCACAACATTTATTGCCATTGCACTGTTGTGCTGTTGAAAAATTTAACCATAGCCGAAGCTTTTTTACTGCATTCTCAAGCGAACCATCATCTTGAATTAGTTTCGTCAAAAGAGGCAGCTTCGTCAAAAAACTGTAAA
Organism: Zea mays; assembly: GCF_902167145.1. Classification (NCBI taxonomy): domain Eukaryota; kingdom Viridiplantae; phylum Streptophyta; class Magnoliopsida; order Poales; family Poaceae; genus Zea; species Zea mays. The sequence goes on along the minus strand of NC_050105.1, from coordinate 107,830,432 downwards.
AACATCAGCTTCGTAAAAACTGCAAAAAATTCATCATCAGATGGCCAGAGTACGCTCGACTGCAAGGGTGACCCATGAAGGAGAGGAGGCCGAAGCCACTGAGACAGCCCCGATCTCCGAAGTCATGAGACAATCGGGATTGGTTGTGACGGAGGGAGCTATTGATAAAGGTGCACCTACTGCCGAAGCTGAACAAGCTGACATCGAAGAAGAAAATGTTGATGAAGAAGAGGAAGACTATAACACTCTGATCCCATCAAAACCCAACCACTTGGATTTTGAAAAATCTACTGTCTCTGAGGCTGATGTGCCCATGATGATGAAGCTGGGTTACTTTGGAGAAGCTGAGAAGAAACTGATTCGTTTTGCCGGAGAAGAAACCACTCCAAAGGCGAAAGATGACTGTCGGCGTTTCGACCCCGGGGGGGTCCCTGGACCGACGAGTAAACTGTCGCCGCGTGCCCCAGCCCAGATGGGTCGGCGCGAGACGGAGCGCGAAGGAGGGAAACCGGAGGGAGACAGGCGTAAAGGGGAGACCCGCGGCCTTCGTGTTGTCTCGCGCCCAGGTCGGGTGCGCTTGCAGTAGGGGGTTACAAGCGTCCGCGTGGGAGGGAGCGAAAGGCTTGCACGCGCCGTCCCGTCCTCTCCGCGCGGCCAGCCCCCTCGTAAGAGAGCCCTGGACCTTCCTTTTATAGGCGTAAGGAGAGGGTCCAGGTGTACAATGGGAGGTGTAGCAGTGTGCTAACGTGTCTAGCAGAGAGGAGCTAGCGCCCTAAGTACATGCCGTCGTGGCAGCCGGAGAGGTTTTGGCACCCTGTTCATGAGATGTCGTGGCCATCGGAGGAGCGCTGGAGCCTAGCGGAAGGACAGCTGTCGGGGCTGTCGAGTCCTTGCTGACGTCTCCTTGCTTCCGTAAGGGCCCGAGAGCCGCCGTCGTCATGGAGCACGCGGGGCGCCATCATTACTTGTTTACCGGGGCGAGCCAGATGGGACGCCGGTCTTGTTCCCCGTAGCCTGAGCTAGCTAGGGGTAGGGTAATGATGGCCCCCCCTTGTGACGTGGTCGGTCTAAGCCCTGGGTCGGGCGAGGCGGAGGCTCCTCCGAGGTCGAGGTCGAGTCTGTCTTCCGTGGTCGAGGTCGAGTCCGAGCCCCGGGTCGGGCGAGGCGGAGACCGTCGGCTGAGGCCAGGGCTGAGTCCGAGCCCTGGGGTCGGACTAGGCGGAGTTCGTCGTCTTCCGGAGCCGAGGCCGAGTCCGAGCCCTAGGGTCGGGCAAGGCGGAGTTCGTCGTCTTCTGGGGCCGAGGCCGAGTCCGGGCCCTGGGGTCGGGCGAGGCGGAGTTCATCGTCTTCCAGGGCCGAGGCCGAGTCCGAGCCCTGGGGTCAGGCGAGGCGGAGTTCGTCGTCTTCCGGGGCCGAGGCCGAGTCCGAGCCCTGGGGTCGGGCGAAGCGGAGCTTCCTATGGCGCCCGAGGCAAGACTTGGCTGCTGTCAGCCTCACTCTGTCGAGTGGCACAACAGTCGGAGCGACGCAGGCGGCGTTGTCCTCTTGTCAGGCTGGTCAGTGGAGCGGCGAAGTGACTGCGGTCACTTCGGCTCTGTCGACTGAGGGGCGCGCGTCAGGATAAGGTATCACGCCATCCTTGCATTAAATGCTTCTACGATACGGTCGGTCGGTGTGGTGATCCGGCCAAGGTTGCTTCTTGGCGAAGACTGGGCCTCGGGCGAGCCGAAGGTGTGTCTGTTGCTTGAGGGGCCCTCGGGCGAGACGTGAATCCTCCAGGGTCGGCTGCCCTTGCCCGAGGCTGGGCTCGGGCGAGGCGAGATCGTGTCCCTTGAGTGGACCGAGCCTTGACTTAATCGCACCCATCAGGCCTTTGCAGCTTTGTGCTGATGGGGGTTACCAGCTGAGATTAGGAGTCTTGGGGGTACCCCTAATTATGGTCCCCGACAGTAGCCCTCGAGCCTCAAAGGGAGTGTTTATACTCGTTTGGAGGCTTTTGTCGCACTTTTTTGCAAGGGGACCGGCCTTTCTTGGTTGCGTTTCGTTCCGGTGGGTGCGCGCGAGCGCACCCGCCGGGTGTAGCCCCCGAGGCCTCGGAGGAGTAGTTTGACTCCTTCGAGGTCTTAATGCGTTTCGTGATGCTTCGGTCGGTCTGGTTGTTCCCTCATGCGAACTGGCCGTAGCCCGGGTGCACAATCGAGTCCCAAGTTGTCGGGCTGGTATGTTGACGTTGTCAACGGTTTGGCCGGAGCCGGGTTTGCGAGAGCAGCCCCTGAGCCTCCGCACAGAGCGAGAGGACGGTCAAGGACAGACTCGACTTTTTTACATACGCCCCTGCGTCGCCTTTCTGCAAGGAGGGGGGGAAGCGCCATGTTGCCCTTGGAGGGCGCCGAACATGGTGTCTCCAGTGAGCTGCTAACGGGTAATCCGAGTGGACGCCCGTGCCCCATTTGTTAGGGGTCGGCTAGTGGCCCGGAGGCGCGCTCCAAAAGTACCTGCAGGTGATTTACCGGACCCGGTCCCCTTTTGACGGGGTCCGAGGGCTCGATGCCTCCCTCTGGTGGGATTCCGTTACAAAATCGTTCCCGTTGGTCTCAAAAATGTCCTAGGGTACCTCGGGAGCGTAGCCCGAGCCTTGGTTATGTATCGAACGTACCCAGGGTCATCCCTCGCTCTGCGTTTGAGGCGGCTGTCGAACCCTTCGGGGGCCAGTCTACGAACCCCTGATCAGTAGTGGGCACGGAGCCCGAGTGGCCTGAGGCGGCCGTTGAACCCTTTCGAGGGGCCGGCCTTCGAACCTCTGACTAGTAGTGGGCGTGGAGCCCAAGTGCTCTGAGGCGACTGTTGAACCCTTCCGAGGGGCCAGCCTTCGAACCTCTGATCAGTAGGGGGCTCGGGGCCCGCTTCCTTCGCGAAGAAGGATCCCTTTCGGGGTGTCCCCTTTCCTGGTCCCTGTTGTAAGAGAGAGAAAGAGGAAGAGGAAAAGGATACGAAATCGAACGACGTGGCGCACCTTTTTTGACGCGGTCATTATGGCGGAGGTGAAGCGTCGCCTGCTTCGCCCGCCAAAGGTGTCGCCTGTCCTGCCGCAGAGTTATGCGACGGGACGAGCGGTTCGCGGGGCAGCCGTTGCGCGTGCGCGAGCCGTTCGAGGAACGGAACACGGGCGCATCGTCTTCACGCCATGGGAGAGGGTTCTCTCGCTGTCCCAGGAGGGGACGTGAGCTTGGCTGACGACTTGACCGCTGCTTCCGCCCGCCTGCCACTGCCATTACTGCCGGCCCATTTCTGGCCGTATCTACCGTCGCGCCTTCTCCCGCGGCTGATTGACTCGTGACTGATGTGCCTGGTTGGCACTGTTGGGTCATGCGCAGGGTTGCCTCGAGTCGCGGTACTGGTTCCATAGTCGAGGAGGCACGGTAGTGGCGCGAGTGGCGGTGCAGTTTCTTGCACGTAGTAACCGGCGCGCCGGTTACATGATGTGTGGGCCTGGGCCTCCATGCTGGACGCGTCAAAGTCGAAAGGGTGCGCCCCCTTGGTGCGGTTGCATGCCGCCTGCATGGCGGTCCGCCCTTTCACCCGCTGGTCTGGGCGAAAGTGGAGGAATGCTCGTAACCGCTGGGCAGTTGCGCGCACCGCGCACGGCGGTTTGGCTTCTTCCGCCCTGGGCCAGCTTGCATGCCGCATGGGACCCAGCCCCCGTGTCGTAGGGGGAGAACCTTGGAGCGTGTTGGAGAAGACTCAGCCCGCGATGGCTGAGGACGCAAGTGGGGAGAGTTGCCTTTAAAAGGAGGGTGGCCCCCTTGAAAGGCAACCATGTCTTCGCGCTCCCCTTATGCATCGCGTCTTTCCACCTTCCGAGCCCCCTGATGGGGAACACTCGCAGTTCTTCCGCCTTGTCGTTGGAGGAATGCAACTTCGCGGAAGTTGGTACCTTTCAGCCATCGTTCGGCTTCAAGGATTTTCATCAGCCAGCCCGGTCGCATACCCTCGCCAGTGGTCACCCAAGACGGTGACCACCAGCTCCTGGGTGGGGAGAAGCAAGCCGGGCTGCAATCTCTGCCCCGCCCTCAGCTTCAAGGATCTTCATCATCCTTGCTGGGGCGGAGAGCGAGGTGAGCCGGGGCTCTACCTCCCGCACGGGTCGGCTGGCCACCTCTTCTTCTAGCTTCTGGTGGTGGAAACCATCCTCCAGCTCTGCGGAGGAGGCGTCCTCCAGCCATGCCGAGGAAGGCGAACTGTTGCTGCCCAGCTAGGATGCAACATTTCGTCCTCTGTCCTCGCTTTCGTGGCGAGGACGGGAGCGAGGACCTGCCGGTGTGCTTTGGAGCGGCCCGCGCTCGCTGGTGCGGCGTTGGTGGACAGGCGGACGCCGCCGTCGGTGCTGACGTGGTGGCAGCTGGAGAAAGCTTCCCCACCGTCGAGGCCGTCAGCGCCGCCTACGGACCGACCCCCGACTCTTTGGCTTTAATATTTGGTTCGCGTCCCTTGAGTGGGGACGCGAACGAGAGCCTTCCGGTGGCTGCGTCCGTTCTGGGACCATGGCTGCAGCTGTAGAGGTTGCTGGCGAGTCGCCCGGAGCTTGTCGCCCCGCAGGCCCTCCGGTGTGGAGGTTGTTCATACCCGCGGTGTCGGGGACCATAATTAGGGGTACCCTCAAGACGCCTAATTCTCAGCTGGTAACCCCCATCAGCATAAAGCTGCAAAGGCCTGATGGGTACGATTAAGTCAGGGATCAGTCCACACGAGTGACTCGATCACGCTTCACCCGAGCCTAGCCTCGGCCAAGGGCAGCCGACCTCGAGAGACTTCCGTCTCGCCCGAGGCCCCCTTTTTATGGCGGACACATCACCGGCTCGCCCGAGGCCTTGGCTTCGCTCAGAAGCAACCTTGACTAAATCGCCACACCGACTGACCAAATTGCAGGGGCATTTAACGCAAAGGTGGCCTGACACCTTTATCCTGACACGCGCCCCCGGCAGAGCCGAAGTGACCGCCGTCACTCCACCGCTCCACTGGCCAGTCTGACAGAAGGACAGCGCCGCCTGCGCCACTCCGACTGCAGTGCCACTCGACAGAGTGAGTCTGACAGGCAGGCCTTGCCAAAGGCGCCACGGCGAACTCCGCTCCGCCCGACCCCAGGGCTCGGACTCGGGCTAAGACCCGGAAGACGGCGAACTCCGCTCCGCCCGACCCCAGGGCTCGGACTCGGGCTAAGACCCGGAAGACGGCGAACTCCGCTCCGCCCGACCCCAGGGCTCGGACTCGGGCTAAGACCCGGAAGACGGCGAACTCCGCTCCGCCCGACCCCAGGGCTCGGACTCGGGCTAAGACCCGGAAGACGGCGAACTCCGCTCCGCCCGACCCCAGGGCTCGGACTCGGGCTAAGACCCGGAAGACGACGAAACTCCGCCTCGCCCGACCCCAGGGCTCGGACTCTGCCCTGGCCTCGGCCGAACGACTTCCGCCTCGCCCGACCCCATGGCTCGGGCTCGGCCACGGCAACGGAAGGCAGACTCAACCTCGGCTTCGGAGGAACCCCCACGTTGCCCTGCCTAGGGCACAGACCGCCACGTCAACAGGAAGCGCCATCATCATCCTACCCCGAATCGACTCGGGTCACGGAGAACAAGACCGGCGTCCCATCCGGCCAGCTCCGCCGGAGGGGCAATGATGGCGCTCCACAAGCTCTATGACGACGGCGGCCCCCAGCTCTCTTACGGAAGCAGGACGACGTCAGCAGGGACTCGACCGCTCCAACAGCTGTCCCTCCGCCAGGCTCCGCCGCACCTCCGACAGCCACGACATCACGCCAGCAGGGTGCCCAGATCTCTCCGGCTGCCACATTGGCATGTACCTAGGGCGCTAGCTCTCCCTCCGCTAGACACGTAGCACTCTGCTACACCCCCCATTGTACACCTGGATCCTCTCCTTACGACTATAAAAGGGAGGACCAGGGCCTTCTTAGAGAGGGTTGGCCGCGCGGGACCGAGGACGGGACAGGCGCTCTCTTGGGGCCGCTCGCTTCCCTCACCCGGGTGGACGCTTGTAACCCCCCTACTGCAAGCGCACCTGACCTGGGCACGGGACGAACACGAAGGCCGCGGGACTTCCACCTCTCTCGCGCTCGACTCCAGCCACCTCGCCTCTCCCCCCTTCGCGCTCGCCCACGCGCTCGACCCATCTGGGCTGGGGCACGCAGCACACTCACTCGTCGGCTTAGGGACCCCCCTGTCTCGAAACGCCGACAGTTGGCGCGCCAGGTAGGGGCCTGCTGCGTGCTGACGAACAGCTCCCCGTCAAGCTCCAGATGGGCAGTCTCCAGCAACCTCTCCGGCCCGGGACGGTGCTTCGTTTCGGGACTCTTGAGTTCATGTCCTTCGACGGAAGCTACGACATGATACTTCTTCCACCGCCGCGCGACTACGACAATGGCGGCCGACAACCCGCCCGCCGGCGGCGGAATCGACGACGTCTTCCCCGCGTGGTGGAAGGGCAACATTCGGGCTCGCTCCGTTCTCTCCCCCGCCAACGGAGGAGGAGGCGGGGCCGTCAAGGCCAGGTGGGAGGCCGTGCTTCGTCGGCCGTCGAGCGAATCGACGCCCCGACGGAAGGCACGCCGGACGTCGACCTCGCGTTCAAGACGGAGGCAAGCGCCGTCCCCCCGCGGCACGCTGACCCCGAGCAAGAAGACGACGCCGGCGCGCTCGCGGAAAGCCTGCAGGACGTCGCCCTCGAACCAGAGATGACGGTGCAACCAGTCCCCGATGTGACTACGTCGCTCCTCGTCGACCAAAAGGTACCGACTAACTCCCATCTTGCGTCATTTCGACTCGGCCTCAACCCGCCAAACGACCTCGTTTTGGCGGGCGCCCTCATTGAGGCGAGTGCAACCCCACTGAGGTTCCGTATGCGGTCGCCTTGGGGCCGACTGACGGACGTCTCGACCTACGGGCCCTCTGGGTCCGAGGAAGATGACGATCCCAGCATCGGTTGGGATTTCTCCGGACATGGCAACCCCAGTGCCGTGCGGGACTTCATGACCGCATGTGACTACTGCCTATCCGACTGTTCCGATGGAAGCCGCAGCCTTGGCGACGAGAGCTGCGGCCCAAGCCGCGAATGTTTCCACATCGAGCTAGGGGATCCCTCCGAAGGCAACCATCTTGGCATGCCGGAGGACGGTGATCTCCCTAGGCCGGTGCCTCACGCCGACATCCCACGGGAGCTAGCTGTGGTCCCCGCTCCGGCGGGGAGTTACGACCCACAACTCGAGCAAGTCCGCGAGGCGCAGGCCAGGCTCAACGAGGGAACAGGAGCGCTTGAGCCGATCCGTCGGGACGTCGGACAAGCATGGGTGGGCCAACCCCTGGCTGAAGAAATACGTCACCTGCCCCAAGGTCTCCAGCACCGCGTCGCCAACGATGTCAGGATCAGGCCGCCGCCCGCATCCAGTGGGGTTGGTCAGAACCTGGCAACCGCAGCAATGCTCATCCGCGCGATGCCGGAGCCGTCAACCACCGAGGGTCGGCGAATCCAGGGAGAACTCAAGAATCTCCTGGAAGGCGCTGCGGCCCGGCGGGCCGAGAGCACTGCCTCCCGAAGGCAAGGTTATCCCTCGGAACCTCATGCCGCGACTTCCCGATTCATGCGGGAAGCCTCGGTCTACACCGGGCGCACGCGCAACACCGCGCCTGCGGCCCCGGGCCACCTCGGCAACGAGCACCATCGACGCGACCGTCGGGCTCACCTCGACGAAAAGGTGCGCCGAGGCTACCACCCCAGGCGTGGGGGGCGCTACGACAGCGGGGAGGATCGGAGTCCCTCGCCCGAACCACCCGGTCCGCAGGCCTTCAGTCGGGCCATCCGACGGGCGCCATTCCCGACCCGGTTCCGACCCCCGACTACTATCACGAAGTACTCGGGGGAAACGAGACCGGAACTGTGGCTCGCGGACTACCGCCTCGCCTGCCAACTGGGTGGAACGGACGACGACAACCTCATCATCCGTAACCTCCCCCTGTTCCTCTCCGACACTGCTCGCGCCTGGTTGGAGCACCTGCCTCCGGGGCAGATCCCCAACTGGGACGACTTGGTCCAAGCCTTCGCTGGCAATTTCCAGGGCACATACGTGCGCCCCGGGAATTCCTGGGACCTTCGAAGCTGCCGGCAACAGCCGGGGGAGTCGCTCCGGGACTACATCCGGCGATTCTCGAAGCAGCGCACCGAGCTGCCCAACATCACCGACTCGGATGTCATCGGCGCGTTCCTCGCCGGCACCACTTGCCGCGACCTGGTGAGCAAGCTGGGTCGCAAAACCCCCACCAGGGCGAGCGAGCTGATGGACATCGCCACCAAGTTCGCCTCTGGCCAGGAGGCGGTCGAGGCTATCTTCCGAAAGGACAAGCAGCCCCAGGGCCGCCCGTCGGAAGAAGCTCCCGAGGCGTCTGCTCCGCGCGGCGCCAAGAAGAAAGGCAAGAAGAAGTCGCAATCGAAACGCGACGCCGCTGACGCGGACCTTGTCGCCGCCGCCGAGTATAAGAACCCTCGGAAGCCCCCCGGAGGTGCAAACCTCTTCGACAAGATGCTCAAGGAGCCGTGCCCCTACCATCAGGGGCCCGTCAAGCATACCCTCGAGGAGTGCGTTATGCTTCGGCGTCACTTCCACAGGGCCGGGCCACCCGCCGAGGGTGGCAGGGCCCGCGACGACGACAAGAACGAAGATCACCTAGCAGGAGAATTCCCCGAGGTCCGCGACTGCTTCATGATCTATGGAGGGCATGCGGCGAATACCTCGGCTCGGCACCGCAAGCAAGAGCGCCGGGAGGTCTGCTCGGTGAAGGTGGCGGCGCCAGTCTACCTAGACTGGTCCGACAAGCCCATCACTTTCGACCAGGCCGACCACCCCGATCATGTGCCGAGCCCGGGGAAATACCCGCTCGTCGTCGACCCCGTTGTCGGCGATGTCAGGCTCACCAAGGTCCTGATGGATGGGGGCAGCTGCCTCAACATCATCTACGCCGAGACCCTCAAGCTTCTGCGCGTCGATCTGTCCTCCGTCCGAGCAGGCGCTGCGCCCTTCCACGGGATCATCCCTGGGAAGCGCGTCCAGCCCCTCGGGCGACTCGACCTCCCCGTCTGCTTCGGGACACCCTCCAACTTCCGAAGGGAGACCCTGACGTTCGAAGTGGTCGGGTTCCGAGGAACCTACCACGCCGTGCTAGGGAGGCCATGCTACGCGAAGTTCATGGCCGTCCCCAACTACACCTACCTGAAGCTCAAGATGCCGGGCCCCAACGGGGTCATCGCCGTCGGCCCCACGTACAAACACGCGTTCGAATGCGACGTGGAGTGCGTGGAGTACGCCGAGGCCCTCGCCGAGTCCGAGGCCCTCATCGCCGACCTGGAGAACCTCTCCAAGGAGGTGCCAGACGTGAAGCGCCACGCCGGCAACTTCGAGCCAGCGGAGACGGTCAAGGCCGTCCCTCTCGACCCCAGTGGCGACACCACCAAGCAGGTCCGGATCGGTTCCGGGCTCGACCCCAAATAGGAAGCAGTGCTCGTCGACTTTCTCCGCGCAAACGCCGACGTCTTTGCGTGGAGTCCCTCGAACATGCCCGGCATACCGAGGGATGTCACCGAGCACTCGCTGGATATTCGGGCCGGAGCCCGACCCGTCAGGCAGCCTCTGCGCCGATTCGACGAGGAGAAGCGCAGAGTGATTGGCGAAGAGATCCACAAGCTAATGGCAGCAGGGTTCATCAAAGAGGTATTCCATCCCGAATGGCTTGCCAACCCTGTGCTTGTGAGGAAGAAAGGGGGGAAATGGTGGATGTGTGTAGACTACACTGGTCTCAACAAAGCATGTCCGAAGGTTCCCTACCCTCTGCCTCGCATCGACCAAATCGTGGATTCCACCGCTGGGTGCGAAACCCTGTCCTTCCTCGATGCCTACTCAGGGTATCACCAGATCCGGATGAAAGAGTCCGACCAGCTCGCGACTTCTTTCATCACGCCGTTCGGCATGTACTGCTATGTCACCATGCCGTTCGGTTTGAGGAATGCGGGCGCGACGTACCAGCGGTGCATGAACCATGTGTTCGGCGAACACATCGGTCGCACAGTCGAGGCCTACGTCGATGACATCGTAGTCAAGACAAGGAAGGCTTCCGACCTCCTCTCCGACCTTGAACTGACATTCCGGTGTCTCAAGGCGAAGGGAGTCAAGCTTAATCCTGAGAAGTGTGTCTTCGGGGTGCCCCGAGGCATGCTCCTAGGGTTCATCGTCTCCGAGCGAGGCATCGAAGCCAACCCGGAGAAGATCGCGGCCATCACCAGCATGGGACCCATCAAGGACTTAAAAGGGGTACAGAGGGTCATGGGATGCCTCGCGGCCCTGAGCCGCTTCATCTCACGCCTCGGCGAAAGAGGTCTGCCTCTGTACCGCCTCTTAAGGAAGGCCGAGTGTTTCGCTTGGACCCCTGAGGCCGAGGAAGCCCTCGGCAACCTGAAGGCGCTCCTTACGAAGGCGCCTGTCTTGGTGCCCCCGGCGGACGGAGAAGCCCTCTTGGTCTACGTCGCCGCGACCACTCAGGTGGTTAGCGCCGCGATTGTGGTCGAAAGGCAAGAGGAAGGGCATGCATTGCCCATTCAGAGGCCGGTCTACTTCATCAGCGAAGTGCTGTCCGAGACTAAGATCCGCTACCCACAAGTTCAAAAGCTGCTGTATGCTGTGATCCTGACAAGGCGGAAGCTGCGACACTACTTCGAGTCTCATCCGGTAACTGTGGTGTCATCCTTCCCCCTGGGGGAGATCATCCAGTGCCGAGAGGCCTCGGGCAGGATCGCAAAGTGGGCGGTGGAAGTCATGGGCGAAACGATCTCGTTCGCCCCTCGGAAGGCCATCAAGTCCCAGGTGTTGGCGGATTTCGTGGCCGAATGGGTCGACACCCAGCTGCCAACGACTCCGATCCAACCGGAGCTCTGGACCATGTTTTTCGACGGGTCGCTGATGAAGACGGGGCCGGCGCGGGCCTGCTCTTCATCTCGCCCCTCGGAAAGCACTTACGCTACGTGCTGCGCCTCCATTTCCCGGCGTCCAACAATGTGGCCGAGTACGAAGCTCTGGTCAACGGATTGCGGATCGCCATCGAGCTAGGGGTCAGACGCCTCGACGCCCGCGGTGATTTGCAGCTCGTCATCGACCAAGTCATGAAGAACTCCCACTGCCGCGACCCGAAGATGGAGGCCTACTGCGACGAGGTTCGGCGCCTGGAAGACAAGTTCTTCGGGCTCGAGCTCAACCACATCGCTCGGCGCTACAACGAAACCGCAGACGAGCTGGCTAAGATAGCCTCGGGGCGAACGACAGTCCCCCCGGACGTCTTCTCCCGGGATCTGCATCAACCCTCCGTCAAGCTCGACGACGCGCCCGAGCCCGAGGTACCCTCGGCTCAACTCGAGGTACCCTCGGCACAGCCCGAGGTACCCTCGGCCCCCGAGGGCGGGGCACTGAACGTCGAGGAAGGGCAGAGCGGGGCCACGCCAGATCAAGATTGGCGGGCCCCGTACCTGCAATATCTCCGCCGAGGAGAGCTACCCCTCGACCAAGTCGAGGCTCGGCGGGTAGCGCGACGCGCCAAGTCATTCGTCTTACTGGGCGACGAAGAGGAGCTCTACCATTGCAGCCCCTCGGGCATCCTCCAGCGATGCATCTCCATCGCTGAAGGTCGGTAACTGCTGCAAGAAATACACTCGGGGGCTTGCGACCACCACGCAGCACCCCGAGCCCTTGTTGGAAATGCTTTCCGGCAAGGCTTCTACTGGCCAACGGCGGTGGCTGACGCCACTAGAATCGTCCGCACCTGCGAAGGGTGCCAATTCTTTGCGAAGCGGACGCACCTGCCCGCTCAGGCTCTGCAGACAATACCCATCACCTGGCCCTTCGCTGTATGGGGTCTGGACCTCGTCGGTCCCTTGCAGAAGGCGCCCGGGGGCTACACGCACCTGCTGGTCGCCATCGACAAATTCTCCAAGTGGATCGAGGTCCGACCTCTGAACAGCATCAGGTCCGAGCAGGCGGTGGCATTCTTCACCAACATCATCCATCGCTTCGGGGTCCCGAACTCCATCATCACCGACAACGGCACCCAGTTCACCGGCAAAAAATTCTTGGATTTTTGCGAGGATCACCATATCCGGGTGGACTGGGCCGCCGTGACTCATCCCATGTCGAATGGGCAAGTAGAGCGTGCCAACGGCATGATTCTACAAGGGATCAAGCCTCGGATCTACAACGACCTCAACAAATTCGGCAAGCGATGGGTGAAGGAACTCCCCTCGGTGGTCTGGAGCCTAAGGACGACGCCGAGTTGTGCCACGGGCTTCACGCCGTTTTTCCTGGTCTACGGGGCTGAAGCTATCTTGCCCACTGACCTGGAATACGGCTCCCCGAGGGCGAGGGCCTACACCGAACAAAGCAACCAAGCTAGCCGAGAGGAATCGCTGGACCAGCTGGAGGAAGCTCGGGACAGGGCCTTACTACACTCGGCGCGGTACCAACAGTCCCTGCGACGCTACCACGCCCGAGGGGTCCGGTCCCGAGAACTCCAGGTGGGCGATCTGGTGCTTCGGCTGCGGCAAGACGCCCGAGGGAGGCACAAGCTCACGCCCCCCTGGGAAGGGCCATTCGTCATCGCCAAAGTTCTGAAGCCCGGAACATACAAGCTGGCCAACAATCAAGGCGAAATCTACGGCAACGCTTGGAACATCAAACAGCTACGTCGATTCTACCCTTAAGATGTTTTCAAGTTGTTCATATACCTCGCACCTACGCAAAGTTTAGTCGTCAAGGAAGGGTCGGCCTAGCCTCGGCAAAGCCCGACCCTCCCTCGGGGGCTAAAAGGGGGGAGACCCCCTCTGCGTCGAATTTTTCCTCGAAAAAGGATCTCTTTTTAGCAGGATTTCTTTCGTGCTTCTTGACTACTTCGGAAAGCGGATCCTGGAAACGACGGAGTACACGTAAGCAGCCAAGGCTGACTGAGCCGAGGGACTCCTACGCCTCTGGGATACGGATACCTCACTCATCACCTTCTGCGATAAGTAACTTGCGCTCGGATAAAGCGACTCCGTGGACCGAACAAGTCTTCACGTTCGGAAGCTCTCCTGCCGAAGCAGTCCTTCAAGCTTTCTCGACTAAGTCGGGGACAAGGCCTCATGGACGGGTGAAAGTACGCGTAAGCGGCAAGGCCGACCGAGCCGAGGGATTCCCACGCCTCTGGGATGCGGATACCTCACTCGTCCCTTCCGCGAAAAGCAACTCTCGCTCACACAAACATCCCTGTTACCGACAGAGTCCAGATGCTCGAAACAAGAGGAAAAAAGGCGCAGCTTCGCAAGCGTGGCGAGGGTGTGTTTTTTCTGGCCTCGGCGGCCGCAGAAAGCACACGCTACAAGATGATCTGATCCTGCAGGCTCGGGTCTTCACGCTGAAGGGAGCCGTAGCACCCTCGGCATCGACGACGTCTTCAGCAAAGCCCGACCCAGCCTCGGGCGGCGACGCGGCCCAGGGACTCCTCCGGGAATCCGGCCCGAGCAGGCGGCTCGACCGGTTACCCCTAGGGCCTCGGTCAACCGGCTTCCAAGGGCGCCAGCCCGACCCGAGGCCTCGACTGATCGACTTTGGCGTCGGCTCCGCTGACGGACGACACGACTAGGCTCCGGCCAACCAGGTTCCCATTCTCGAGCCAACTCCGCCTCTGTTCATACTGATATCGCTACCCCTGGCCTCGGTCCACCGAAGGGCGGCCGAGGGGTCTCTTTAACTAAGCTAGAGGAGCCCCAGACAACAAGGCCGAACGGGCCGAGGGATTCCTACGCCTCCGGGATACGGATACCTCACCCGTCACCTTGACACGGGGCGACTCACGCTTGGTAAAGCGGTTCAGATAATCAACAGGCGAGACTTAGTGCTCGAAAATGAGGAAAAAACACGGCTCCGCGCCGAAATTACATACATGTTCAGGCCCCGACAGCCACAATGAACAAAAAACACTGGCATTCGAGATGCCACTACCAACGGAACTCCGGTTCCCCCCTCCGCAGGAACGAACAACCCCAATCCGAAGGGGAAGGCCTGCAGAGTAACAGAAGAACGATGAGCGGCCCGCTGCCGCCCGTTCCAACCGCGGCGACAACCACCCCTGCCCTAGACAGCGAAGCGGCTTAGGCAGCAGCTTTGGGGCAGGTGTCACGGCAGGAGGGCTCACCCCCGCTGAGGACGAGAACCAGCCATTCAGGCAGGGAGACGGAGACCCAGGGCCACTAGCGCCCTACCTATCCCTGCATGGCTGGAGGAAGTCTCCGTGGGGCTCAAGGACGCCCTTCACCCCCGGGCGCGGGGGGAAGAAAAGGGCAGCCGACCCACGCGGGGGCGGCCCCCCGACTCGCCTCATCTTCCATCTTGGCCTGGATGACGAAAATCCTTGAGGCCGAGGGAGGAGTAGAGGCTGCGGCCTGGCCCGCTTTCCCCACCGTCGAACTAGAGGTCACTATCTTGGGTGACCGCCGGTGGCGGGGTGTGGCCAGGCTGCGTGATGAAAATCCTTGAAGCCGAACGATGGCTGAGAGGTACCAACTCCCATGGAGTTGCGTTCCTCCAACGAGGAGGCGGAAAGGCGGCGGATACCCCCCATCCGGGGGCTTGGAAGATGGGAAGACACGACGCTTAAGGGAGGAAGAAGACATGGTTGCCTTCCGAAAGGAGTCTCCCTCCTTTTAAAGGCAACTCTCCCTACGTGCGCCCCCAGGCGCCACGGGCTGAAGTCTTCTCCAACACGCTCCAAGGCCCTCCCCTGCGACTCGGGGGCTGGGTCCCGCATGTCATGCAAGCCGGCTCAGGGCAGAAGAAGCCAAACCGCCGCGCGTGGTGCGCACGACCGTCCAGCGGTTACAAGCGACCCCCCATTTTCGCCCAGACCAAAGGGCAGAAGGGGCGGGCAGCCATGCAGGCGGCATGCAACCGCGCCAGATGGGCGCGCTTCTCTGACTTCTAACACGCCAGCTTGGGAACCCAGGCCCACGCGTCGAGCAACCGGCGCGCCAGTTGCTGCATGCAAGCAACCGCACCGCCACTTGTGCCACCATCGCGCCTCTTCGGTTGCAGAGCCAATGCCGCGACTCGAGGCGACCCAACAGCGCCAGCCTGGCGCGTCGGTCAAAGCGACCGAAAGTGGGCCGGCAGTAATAGCGGTGGCAGGCGGGCGGGCGCAGCGGTCACGTCGTCAGCCAGGCTCACGTCCCATCCTGGGACAGCAAGAGAGCCTCCTCTCACGGCGTGGAGACGGTGCACCTGTGACCCGTTCCTCGAACGGATCGCACGCGCGCAACGGCCGCCCCGCCAACCACTCGCCCCGTCGCATTTACTCCGCGGCGGGACAGGCGGCGTCTCTGACGGGAGGAGCGCGCGACGCTTCACCTTCGCCATAATAACCGCGTCAGAAAAGGTACACCACGTCATTCGATTTCGTATCCTTTTCCTTTTTCCTCTTTCTCTATCTCTTGCAACAGGGACCGGGAAAGGGGGATACCCCGAAAAGGACCCTTCTCCGCGAAGGAACCGGGCTCCGAGCCCCCACTACTGATCAGGGGTTCGAAGGCTGGCCCTCCGAAGGGTTCAACAGTCGCCTCAGATCGCGTGGGCCCGACACCCACTACTGGTCAGGGGTTCGAAGGCCAGCCCCCCGAAGGGTTCCATGGCCGCCTCAGGCTACTCGGGCTCCGCGCCCATTACTGATCAGGGGTTCGAAGGCTGGCCCCCGAAGGGTTCACAGTCGCCTCAGACACCGAGCGAGGGATGACCAGGGGTACGTTCGATACATAACCGAGGCTCGGGCTGCGCTCCCGAGGTACCCTAGGACATTTCCGAGACCAGCGGGAACGATCTTGTAACGGAATCCCATCGGAGGGAGGCATCGAGCCCTCGGACCCCGTCGCCAGGGGACCGGGTCCGGCAAATCACCCGCAGGTACTTTTGGGCGTGCCTCTGGGCCCCTAGCCGACCCCCAACGAACGGGGCACGGACGACCACTCGGATTACCCGCTTGCAGCTCACCGGAGACACCATGTTCGGTGCCCATCGAGGGTAACATGGCGCACTCCCCCCCTCCTCCTTGCGGAAAGGCGACGTAGGGGCGTATGTAAAAAGTCGAGTCTGTTCCTGATCGTCCTCTCGCCCTGTGCAGAGGCTCGGGGGCTGCTCTCGCAAAAACCGGCTCCGGCCAAATCGTTGACAGCGTCAACATACCAGCCCGAGAGCTTGGGCCCCGACCGTGCACCCGGGCTACGGCCAGTTCGCATGAGGGAACGACCAGACCAGCCGAAGCGTTACGCAAGGTATTAAGACCTCGAAGGAGTGTAACCACTCCTCCGAGGCCTCGGGGGCTACACCCGGCGGGTGCGCTCGCGCGCACCCACCGGAACGAAATGCAACCGAGAAAGGCTGGTCCCCTTGCAAAAAAATGCGACAAAAGCCTCCAAGCGAGTGCTAACACTCCCTTCGAGGCTCGGGGGCTACTGTCGGGGACCATAATTAGGGGTACCCTCAAGACGCCTAATTCTCAGCTGGTAACCCCCATCAGCATAAAGCTGCAAAGGCCTGATGGGTACGATTAAGTCAGGGATCAGTCCACACGAGTGACTCGATCACGCTTCACCCGAGCCTAGCCTCGGCCAAGGGCAGCCGACCTCGAGAGACTTCCGTCTCGCCCGAGGCCCCCTTTTTATGGCGGACACATCACCGGCTCGCCCGAGGCCTTGGCTTCGCTCAGAAGCAACCTTGACTAAATCGCCACACCGACTGACCAAATTGCAGGGGCATTTAACGCAAAGGTGGCCTGACACCTTTATCCTGACACGCGCCCCCGGCAGAGCCGAAGTGACCGCCGTCTGACAGAAGGACAGCGCCGCCTGCGCCACTCCGACTGCAGTGCCACTCGACAGAGTAAGTCTGACAGGCAGGCCTTGCCAAAGGCGCCACGGCGAACTCCGCTCCGCCCGACCCCAGGGCTCGGACTCGGGCTAAGACCCGGAAGACGGCGAACTCCGCTCCGCCCGACCCCAGGGCTCGGACTCGGGCTAAGACCCGGAAGACGGCGAACTCCGCTCCGCCCGACCACAGGGCTCGGACTCGGGCTAAGACCTGGAAGACGGCGAACTCCGCTCCGCCCGACCCCAGGGCTCGGACTCGGGCTAAGACCCGGAAGACGGCGAACTCCGCTCCGCCCGACCCCAGGGCTCGGACTCGGGCTAAGACCCGGAAGACGGCGAACTCCGCTCCGCCCGACCCCAGGGCTCGGACTCGGGCTAAGACCCGGAAGACGACGAAACTCCGCCTCGCCCGACCCCAGGGCTCGGACTCCGCCCTGGCCTCGGCCGAACGACTTCCGCCTCGCCCGACCCCATGGCTCGGGCTCGGCCACGGCAACGGAAGGCAGACTCAACCTCGGCTTCGGAGGAACCCCCACGTCGCCCTGCCTAGGGCACAGACCGCCACGTTAACAGGAAGCGCCATCATCATCCTACCCCGAATCGACTCGGGTCACGGAGAACAAGACCGGCGTCCCATCCGGCCAGCTCCGCCGGAGGGGCAATGATGGCGCTCCACAAGCTCTATGACGACGGCGGCCCCCAGCTCTCTTACGGAAGCAGGACGACGTCAGCAGGGACTCGACCGCTCCAACAGCTGTCCCTCCGCTAGGCTCCGCCGCACCTCCGACAGCCACGACATCACGCCAGCAGGGTGCCTAGATCTCTCCGGCTGCCACATTGGCATGTACCTAGGGCGCTAGCTCTCCCTCCGCTAGACACGTAGCACTCTGCTACACCCCCCATTGTACACCTGGATCCTCTCCTTACGACTATAAAAGGGAGGACCAGGGCCTTCTTAGAGAGGGTTGGCCGCGCGGGACCGAGGACGGGACAGGCGCTCTCTTGGGGCCGCTCGCTTCCCTCACCCGCGTGGACGCTTGTAACCCCCCTACTGCAAGCGCACCTGACCTGGGCGCGGGACGAACACGAAGGCCGCGGGACTTCCACCTCTCTCGCGCTCGACTCCGGCCACCTCGCCTCTCCCCCCTTCGCACTCGCCCACGCGCTCGACCCATCTGGGCTGGGGCACGCAGCACACTCACTCGTCGGCTTAGGGACCCCCCTGTCTCGAAACGCCGACACGCGGGGACAGAACCAGAGTTCCGTTTGTAATGGCAACTTGAGTGCCGGTGTCTTGTTCACTGTGGCTGTTGGAGCTTGAACATGTATGTATTTTCGGCACGGAGCCGTGTTTTTTTCCTCATTTCGAGCACTAGGACTCGCCTGTCGGCTATCTGAACCGCTTCACCAAGCGTGAGTTGCCTCGTGCGAAGGTGACGAGTGAGGTATCCGTATCCTGGAGGCGTAGAAGTCCCTCGGCTCGGTCGGCCTTGCCGCCCGAGGCTTCTCTTGCTTAGTTAAAGGAAACCTTGGCCGCTCTTTGATGAGCCAGAGCCGGAGGCAGCGGTGTTAGTGTGAACAGAGGCAGAGTTGGCTTGAAAAGAAGACTTCGTCGGCCAGAGCCTGTCCGGGCCATTCACTAGCGGGGCCGGCACCGGAGTTGAGTTGCCGAGGCCATGAGCCGGGCCGATGTCCTCGGGGGACAGCTGGCTGAGGCTTCGGGGTGGCCGGCCGAGCCGTCTGCTCGGACCGGGTTCCTGGAGAAGACCCTGGCGGCGATGGCCCGGGCGCGTTGCTGATGTCGTCCTTCGGAGCAGAGATCCTCCGACCGTGTTGCCGTCCGAGGCTCGGTCGGACTTCGCTGAAGGTGTAGTTGACGCCGAGGGTGCTGCTGCTCCCCCTCCGTCAAGGTCCGAGCCTGCAGGATCGGTTTATCTTGTAGTGCGCGTATGTTTTCTGCGGCCGCCGAGGCCCAAACATACTGTCATTGTGTTGTAAAGCTGCGTTTCTTTTCCTCTTGTTTCGAGTATCTGGACTTATTTGTCGGTAACAGAATTGTTTGTCCAAGCGAGAGTTACTTTTCACGGAAGGTGATGAGTGAGGTATCCGTATCCCGGAGGCGTAGGAGTCCCTCGGCTCAGTTGGCCTTGCTGCTTATGTGTACTCTTACTCGTCCGTAGGATTCTGCTATCGATATAGTCGAGAAGGCCCGAAAAATCGTTTCGGCATAAGAGTTTTCGAGCGTGAAGACTTGTTCGGTCAGCGGAATCGCCTATCCGAGCGTGAGTTACTTATCGCAGAAGGTGACGAGTGAGGTATCCGTATCCTGGAGGCGTAGGAGTCCCTCGGCTCGGTCGGCCTTGGCTGCTTACCTGTACTCCGTCGTTTTCAGGATCCCGCTTTCGAAGTAGTCGAAAAGCACGAAAGACTTTCTTGCAGAAAAGATCTTTTCCGAGGAAAATTTTGACGCGGAGGGGGTTCCCCTTTTCTAGCCCCCGAGGGAGGGTCGGGCTTTGCCGAGGCAAGGCTGACCCTTCCTTGATGGTTAGACTTTGTGCGTGGACGAGATGTACGAACAACTTGAAAACATCTTAAGGGTAGAAGCGACGTAGCTGTCGGATGTTCCAAGCGTTGCTGTAGCCCTCGCCTTGGCTGTTGGCCAGCTTGTATGTCCCAGGCTTCAGAACCTTGGCGATGACGAACGACCCTTCCCAGGGAGGCGTGAGCTTGTGCCGCCCTCGGGCGTCTTGTCGCAGCCGAAGCACCAAGTCGCCCACCTGGAGGTCTCGGGACCGAACCCCTCGGGCGTGGTAGCGTCGCAGGGACTGCTGATACCGCGCCGAGTGTAGTAAGGCCATGTCCTGAGCCTCTTCCAGCTGGTCCAATGAGTCTTCTCGGTTAGCTCGATTGCTTTAGTCGTCGTAGGCCCTCGTCCTCGGGGAACCGTATTCTAAGTCTGTGGGCAAGATAGCCTCGGCCCCATAGACTAGAAAGAACGGTGTGAAGCCTGTGGCTCAGCTCGGCATTGTCCTCAGACTCCAGACCACCGAGGGGAGCTCCTTCATCCATCGCTTGCCGAATTTGTTGAGGTCGTTGTAGATCCGCGGCTTGAGTCCTTGCAGAATCATGCCGTTGGCACGCTCAACTTGCCCATTCATCATGGGGTGAGCCACGGCGGCCCAGTCCACCCGGATGCGGTGATCCTCGTAGAAGTCCAGGAACTTTCTGCCGGTGAACTGGGTGCCATTGTCGGTGATGATGGAGTTCGGGACCCCAAAGCGATGGATAATGTTGGTGAAGAATGCCACCGCTTGTTCGGACCTGATGCTGTGTAGGGGTCGGACCTCGATCCACTTGGAGAATTTGTCGATGGTGACCAGCAGGTGCGTGTATCCCCCGGGTGCCTTCTGCAAGGGACTGACGAGGTCCAGGCCCCACACAACAAACGACCAGGTGATGGGTATTGTCTGCAGAGCCTAAGCGGGCAGGTGGGTCTGCCTTGCGTAGAATTGACACCCTTGGCAGCTGCGAACAATTCTAGTGGCGTCGGCCACCGCGGTCGGTCAGTAGAAACCTTGTCGGAAGGCATTTCCAACAAGGGCTCGGGGCGCTACGTGGTGACCGCAAGCCCCCGAGTGTATTTTTTGTAAGAGCTCCTGACCTTCGGCGATGGATATGCATCGCTGGAGGATGCCTGAGGGGCTGCGGTGGTAGAGCTCCTTCTCGTCCCCCAGCAAGACGAACGACTTGGCGCGCCGCGCCAGTCGTCGAGCCTCGTCTCGGTCGAGGGGCAGCTCTCCTCGGTGGAGATATTGCAGGTACGGGGTCTGCCAGTTTCGATTAGACGTGACCCCGCTCCGCTCTTCCTCGACGCGCAGTGCCCTCGGGGGCCGAGGGTGCCTCGGGCTAGGCCGAGGCCTTCTCGGGCTCGGGCGTGTCGTCGGTCTTGATTGGGGGCTGATGTAGGTCTCGGGAGAAGACGTCTTGGGGAACCGTTGTTCGCCTCGAGGCTATCTTAGCCAGCTCGTCCGCAGTCTCGTTGTATCATCGGGCGACGTGGTTGAGCTCGAGCCCGTAGAACTTGTCTTCCAGGCGCCGAACCTCGTCTCAGTAGGCTTCCATCTTCGGGTCGCGGCAGTGGGAGTTCTTCATGACTTGGTCGATGACGAGCTGCGAGTCACCGCGAGCGTCGAGGCGTCGGACCCCTAGCTCGATGGCGATGCGCAACCCGTTGACCAGAGCCTCGTACTCGACCACATTGTTGGACGCCGGGAAATGGAGGCGCAACACGTAGCGTAGGTGCTTCCCGAGGGGCGAGATGAAGAGCAGGCCCGCACCTGCCCCTGTCTTCATCAGCGACCCGTCGAAAAACATGATCCAGAGTTTCGGTTGGATCAGAGCTGTTGGGAGCTGGGTGTCGACCCATTCAGCCACAAAGTCCGCCAAGACTTGGGTCTTGATGGCCTTCCGAGGGGCGAACGAGATTGTCTCGCCCATGATTTCCACCGCCCACTTTGCGATCCTACCCGAGGCCTCTCGGCACTGGATGATCTCCCCCAGGGGGAAGGATGACACCACAGTCACCGGATGAGACTCGAAGTAGTGTCGCAACTTCCGCCGCGTTAGGATCACCGCGTACAGCAGCTTCTGAATTTGTGGGTAGCGGATCTTGGTCTCGGACAGTACCTCACTGATGAAGTAGACTGGCCTCTGGACGGGCAATGCATGCCCCTCTTCTCGTCTCTCAACCACGATCGCGGCGCTGACCACCTGAGTGGTAGCAGCGATGTAGATCAAGAGGGCTTCTCCGGCAGCGGGGGGCACCAAGATGGGCGCGTTCGTGAGGAGCGCCTTCAGGTTCCCGAGGGCTTCCTCGGCCTCAGGGGTCCAAGTGAAGCACTCGGCCTTCCTTAAGAGGCGGTACCAGGGTAAGCCTCTTTCGCCGAGGCGCGAGATGAAGCGGCTCAGAGCCGCGAGGCATCCCATGACCCTCTGTACGCCTTTCAAGTCCTTGATGGGCCCCATGTTGGTGATGGCCGCGATTTTCTCCGGGTTGGCCTCGATGCCCCGCTCGGAGACGATGAAACTCAAGAGCATGCCTCGGGGGACTCCGAAGACGCACTTCTCAGGATTGAGTTTTACGCCTTTCGCCTTGAGACACCGGAATGTCGCTTCAAGGTCGGAAAGGAGGTCAGAGGCTTTTCTCGTCTTGACTACGATGTCATCGACGTAAGCCTCGACCGTTCGACCAATGTGTTCGCCGAACACGTGGTTCATGCACCTTTGGTATGTCGCACCCGCATTCCTCAAACCAAACGGCATGGTAACATAGCAGTACATGCCGAAAGGTGTGATGAAAGAAGTCGCGAGCTGGTCGGACTCTTTCATCCTGATTTGATGATACCCTGAGTAGGCTTCGAGGAAAGACAGGGTTTTGCACCCAGCAGTGGAATCCACGATTTGATCGATGCGAGGCAGAGGGTAGGGAACTTTTGGACATGCTTTGTTTAGACCAGTGTAGTCTACACACATCCGCCATTTCCCTCCTTTCTTTCTCACAAGCACAGGGTTGATAAGCCATTCGGGATGGAATACCTCTTTGATGAACCCTGCCGCCATCAGCTTGTGGATCTCCTCGCCTATGGCTCTGCGCTTTTCTTCGTCGAATCGGCGCAGAGGCTGCTTCACGGGTCGGGCTCCAGCTCGGATATCCAACGAGTGCTCGGCGACATCCCTCGGTATGCCGGGCATGTCCGAGGGACTCCACGCGAAAACGTCGGTGTTTGCGCGGAGAAAGTCGACGACCACTACTTCCTATTTGGGGTCGAGCTCGGAGCCGATCCGGATCTGCTTGGAAGCATCGTTGCTGGGATCGAGAGGGACGGATTTGACCGTCTCCGCTGGCTCGAAGTTGCCGGCATGGCGCTTCACGTCTAGCGCCTCCTTGGAGAGGCTCTCCAGGTCGGCGATGAGGGCCTCGGATTCGGCGAGGGCCTCGGCATACTCCTTGCACTCCACGTCGCATTCGTACGCGTGTCGATACGTGGGGCCGACGGTGATGACCCCGTTGGGGCCCGACATCTTGAGCTTGAGGTAGGTGTAGTTGGGGACGGCCATGAACTTGGCGTAGCATGGCCTCCCCAGCACTGCGTGGTAGGTTCCTCGGAACCCGACCACCTCGAACGTGAGGGTTTCCCTTCGGAAGTTGGAGGGAGTCCCGAAGCAGACGGGCAGATCGAGTTGTCCGAGGGGCTGGACGCGTTTTCCAGGGATGATCCCATGAAAAGGCGCCGCGCCTGCCCGGACCGAGGACAGATCGATTCGCAGGAGCCCGAGGGTCTCGGCGTAGATGATGTTGAGGCTACTGCCTCCGTCCATGAGGACCTTGGTGAGCCTGACGTTGCCGATGACGGGGTCGACAACGAGCGGATATTTCCCCGGGCTCGGCACGCGGTCAGGGTGGTCGCCCTGGTCGAAGGTGATGGGCTTGTCGGACCAGTCTAGGTAGACTGGCGCCGCCACCTTTACCGAGCAGACCTCCCGACGCTCTTGCTTGCGGTGCCGAGCCGAGGCATTCGCCACTTGCCCACCGTAGATCATGAAGCAGTCGTGGACCTCGGGGAACTCCTCTGCCTTGTGATCCTCCTTCTTATCGTCGTTGCGGGCCCTGCCACCTTCCGCAGGTGTCCCGGCCTTGTGAAAGTGGCGCCGAAGCATGGCGCACTCCTCAAGGGTGTGTTTGACGGGCCCCTGATGATAGGGGCACGACTCCTTGAGCATCTTGTCGAAGAGCTTGGCACCTCCGGGAGGTTTCCGAGGGTTCTTGTACTCAGCGGCGGCGACAAGGTCCGCGTCGGCGGCGTCGCGTTTTGCTTGCGACTTCTTCTTGCCTTTCTTCTTGGTGCCGCGCTGAGTGGACGCCTCGGGGACATCTTTCGGCTGGCGGCCCTGGGGCTGCTTGTCCTTCCAGAAAATGGCCTCAACCGCCTCCTGGCTAGAGGCGAACTTGGTGGCGATGTCCATCAGCTCGCTCGCCCTGGTGGGGGTCTTGCGACCCAGCTTGCTCACCAGGTCGCGACACGTGGTGCCGGCGAGGAACGCGCCGATGACATCCGAGTCAGTGATGTTGGGCAGCTCGGTGCGCTGCTTTGAGAATCGCCGGATGTAGTCCCGGAGAGACTCTCCCGGCTGCTGGCGGCAGCTTCGGAGATCCCAGGAGTTCCCAGGGCGCACGTACGTGCCCTAGAAGTTGCCGACGAAGACTTGGACTAGGTCGTCCCAGTTGGAGATCTGCCCCGGAGGCAAATGCTCCAGCCAGGCTCGAGCGGTGTCAGAGAGGAACAGGGGGAGGTTGCGGATGATGAGGTTGTTATCGTTCGTTCCACCCAGGTGGCAGGCGAGCCGGTAGTCCGTGAGCCACAGTTCCCGCCTCGTCTCCCCCGAGTACTTCGTGATAGTAGTCGGGGTTCGGAACCGGGTCGGGAACGGCGCCCGTCGTATGGCTTGGCTGAAAGCCTGCGGACCGGGTGGTTTGGGTGAGGGACTCTGATCCTCCCCGCTGTCGTAGCGTCCCCCACGCCTGGGGTGGTAGCCTCGGCGCACCTTCTCGTCGAGGTGGGCTCGACGGTTGCGGTGATGGTGCTCGTTGCCGAGGCGACCCAGGGCCGCATGCGCTGTGTTGCGCGTGCGCCCGGTGTGGACCGAGGCTTCCCGCATGAATCGGGAAGTCGCGGCGCGATGCTCCGAGGGGTACCCCTGCCTTCGGGAGGCAGAGCTTTCGGCCCGTCGGACCGCGACATCTTCCAGGAGATTCTTGAGCTCTCCCTGGATACGCCGCCCTTCGGTGGTTGATGGCTCCGGCATCGCGCAGAGAAGTATTGCCGCTGCAGCCAGGTTCTGGCCGACCCCACTGGAAGCCGGTGGAGGCCTTGCCCTGACGTCGTCGGCAATGCGGTGCTGGATGCCCTAGGGTAGATGACGCGCTTCTCCGGCTGGAACTTGGCCTGCCCATTCCTGCCCGATGCCCCGGCGGAACGGCTCAAGTGTTCCTGCTCCCTCGTCGAGCCTGGCCTGCATCTCGCGGATTTGCTCGAGCTGTGCGTCCTGACCCCCCGCAGGGACTGGGACCACAACTAGCTCCCGAAGGATGTCAACGCGAGGTGCAGGCCTAGGGGGATCGCCGTTTTCCGGTATACCAAGATGGTTGCCTTCGCCGGGACCCCCTAGATCGACGTGGAAACATTCACGACTTGGGCCACAGTCCTCGTCGCCGAAGCTGCGGCTACCGTCGGAACAGTCGGAAAGGCAGTAGTCGCACGCGGTCATGAAGTCCCGGATGGCACTGGGGTTACCAAGTCCGGAGAAATCCCAACAAAAGTTGGGCTCGTCATCTTCCTCGGAACCCGAGGACCCGTAGGTCGAGACGGCTGTCAGCCGGTCCCAGGGTGACCGCATACCGTACCCCGGAGGGTTTGGACTCGCCTCTATGAAAGCGTCCACCGAAGCGGAGTCGCTTGGTGGGTCGAGGCTGAATCCAAAAGGCACAAGATGGGAATCGGTCGGTACCTCCTGGTCGACGGGCGGTGACGGAGTCGCGTCAGGGGCAGACTGCACCGTCGTCTCGGGTACGAGGTGACGCCCAGCAAGTCCTTTGCGAGCGTGCTGGCGTCGTCCGTCCGCTTGGAGTTGGCGTGTTGCGGGGAAACAGCGCCCGTCTTCGTCTCAGACGCGAGGGCGACGCTCGACGTGTCCCCCGTTGGGGCGCCGGCGCCATCGACTCGCTCGACAGCCGACGAGGTGCCGCCTCCTGCTTGGCCTTGGTTGCCCCGCCTCCTCCTCCGTCGGCGGGGGAGGCGACGGGACAAACCCGAATGTTGCTCTTCCGCCACGTGGGGAAGACGTCGTCGATTCCGCCGCCGGCGGGCGGGTTGTCGGCTGCCATTGTCGCTGTCGCGCGGCGGGAGAAGGAGTATCATGTCGTAGCCGCCGTCAAGGGACATGAACTCAAGACTCCTAAAACGGAGCACTGTCCCGGGCTGGAAAGGTTGCTGGAGACTACCCATCTGGAGCTTGACGGGAAGTTGTTCGTCAACACGCAGCAGGCCCCTACCTAGCGCGCCAACTGTCGGCGTTTCAACCCCGGGGGGTCCCTGGACCGACGAGTAAACTGTCGCCGCGTGCCCCAGCCCAGATGGGTCGGCGCGAGACGGAGCACGAAGGGGGGAAACCGGAGGGAGACAGGCGTAAAGGGGAAACCGCGGCCTTCGTGTTGTCTCGCTCCCTCCCACGCGGACGCTTGTAACCCCCTACTGCAAGCGCACCCGACCTGGGCGCGGGACAACACGAAGGCCGCGGGTTTCCCCTTTACGCCTGTCTCCCTCCGGTTTCCCCCCTTCTGGGCTGGGGCACGCGACGACAGTTTACTCGTCGGTCCAGGGACCCCCCGGGGTCGAAACGCCGACAATTACGAAGTAGTAGTTTTCAAAAGCTTTTTCAGAGGAGGATTGTGGTTTCTGCTTCACGAGATGATTGGGGAAGTTTTGGATAATTATAAGATCTATCTTCATCAGCTGACCCCTAACGCTATCATTAGGCTCAGCATCTTCATCTGGGCCCTTTGAAGCCAAGGAATGGACCCAAATGCTGAAGCTTTCTGCCGATTGCACGAATTGCATTACCAAACGAAGGCCAGAGAAGACGGGTTACATGAAAATTTCGGTTGTTATAACTTCGCGTATCGCAAGGATACGAAGGCTCCAGTGCTTAGCTATCGTACCAAGTGGCCAACCGGCTGGAAAAGTGAGTGGTTCTATATTAAGGCCGATGAGAAGAAGAGGGATAAGTTGAAGACGATGGTCATGAGTCCACTGAGTTTAAGCTTCGGACTGACTAGGCCCCTGTGCCGCATGACGTCAGGGTCACCATGTCATCAAGCTGTAGCAGAATTTAGGGTGGTGGCTGAACAGATCAGCACTAGAGATCTAGTGCAAGAATATCTGGCCAACAGGGTGTCTCCAACGTTGAGTGAACGGAGTATACCAAAGCTGAAGGGAACAAGGAAGAAGAATGAACTTGTTCGATTGCCCTATCGCTTCAAATTTGAGAAACAATTCAAAGAGCCTTGCCAAGAGTGGCTAGAAATGATTGAAACTATGTGCAACGAAATTTTGGGTAATTATACCAAAAAAGCTGATGACTGCAGCTTTCGGCACTCGACCAAAACAAAGGTTGAATCGGGTAATGGACGCTTTAAACTTTGAATACCCTGACTATGAACGACTAAGCAAGGGTGCCGAAGGTCCAAAGAGAAAAAGGGTTGTCAGTGTTCTGAGCAGACAGGCTGCTGGGATGGTGAAAGAGGATGAAGAAGCTCTGAAAAAGAGAAAATCCAATCCTGAGCCGAAGGTGGCTATTTCGAAGAAGAGAAGGGCTGCAACTCCGGAGCCAAAAATAGCTGAGATAGAAGAAGAAACTCCTTCAACACCTTCTGCTGCTGAAGTAGAAGAAATTTTAAAGGTAATGACTGAATCCTTACCTATCAAGCTGCTAAGTCCACTGGGGCCGCAACTGACGAAGCTTTTATAGAAGAAGGACGAGCCTTCGGCAGCGAAGAAGGCGGTTGGGCCAAAAAAGCGAAGGATTGTTACTGTTATGCAAGCTATAAAGGAAACGCCACTGCCGGCCTTAGTATAAAAAATAACACCAGCTGCCGAAGTTGTTGTTTCTGCCGAAGCTGCGACTGCCGAAGCTACCAACCTGGAGAGTACATTGTCTGCTATCGATAAAGTGCTCTTGGATTTGCCTGCGGAGGAGACTGCTACTGCTGCAGAAGAAGTCCTGGCCACAGTGCCTGAAAAGGGGAAGGAAATTGCCGAAGATATTTCGGAAGAAAAAGGCTTCAATTTTCAAAATATAATTAGTCAAGAATTATCCAAGGCTGAGAAAGATGAGCTGCAGGAGTATGCTATATCCTGTGGCTACCAGCCAGGAGTGATGCTCTTCGACAGAATTAACGAAGAAGCCTTACGATGTATGCGAGATCGAACTGGAGCGAAGATTATCAGCACTCTATCAAAGAGTGTTGGTTTTTCGAAGCTTGAAGCTGACATCAGCAGCTACTGACGACAGCATATCGTCGGCAGCTTATTCTATTCTAATTTTAAGGTAAATTTTTTCCTCAACTTTTTATTGTTTTACGATGAAGCAAAAATTTCCGATGAAGGTTATTTTGCACAAAGTATGCTGCTAAGCAAAGCCTTGAGAATGCAACAGGACCTCGAAGATAAGAAAAATGAGGTTATAATTGAAGGCTTGGAAAGTAAAATCAAAGATCATGAAGCTGCTCTTGAAAAGAAAGATTTTCTTCTTCAAACAATGGAGGGTTCATTGGCAGAAGCCCAAGCCAAAATTGCCAGATTAAACAGTAAACTCCTCCTAAAGTCAGAAAGCTTCGAGCAAGAAAAGAATAATTTTGATGTAAAGCTTGAAGCCAAAGTTGAAAAAAGTTCAATTTTGCAAAAATCCTTGAAAGAGCTTTAGGACAAATGTTTAAACTTCGGCACCCGGTGCGTGCAACGGCTGAAACAGGTCTTCAACTCAGTGGGTGCTAGCTCTAAAAAATTTGAACCTTCGGTTGAAGACCTACCAAGCACTTTCGAACATATTGAGGGCGAAGTTGAGGCGCTTGATGAAGTTATAGCTGGGCATGGTGACTTCTGTGCCCTGATGGCTTCTCGCGGCACAGATGTAGCTTTTATGAAGGCTGGTTGCACGCACGGAAAAATTGTAAACAGGCCGAACTTCAACCTACCACCAGCGGACCTGGCTGACACCCCCAGCCTGGCCTGAAGCATTGGAAATAGATTTATAACACAAATTTGGACGAAGGGTGGGCGAGACTTAGCTGGTGACGAAGCTCGAAGTTATCTCAAGCCTGTATTAAACTTGTACCTGTTGCTTACCCTCTCCTGAGATTACTTTTTACCTTATAATGCTTTGTTGTGTACAGGATGACGATGCCGAAGGTCGAAAATCCGAAGCTTGACGGAGACTGATGAAGCTGCTGCGCAAAGCTTTTAGAGACATTTGAATTATCTTTGTAAAAGATATTGTAATTTAGGAATCAAAACATTACTCTGTAAATTTGTCCATACCTTGTAATATATTTTTACCTTTTCATCCGTGTGTGAATTGCTTCAATGTGGATGAAACTTTTATCTTTTAAGCCGAAGGCGAAAAATACCTTCCCTTCTTTTCGTACACGACGAAGCATATCTTTGCTTCTTTGCACTCATCGAAGCCTTGTCATCAAAGCCGAAGCATCTATTTGTAATCTATGTTATGATGATGATGATCTTACGAATGTCTAAATGAATGTTTATGAATGATGTGATGTAATATGAAAATGAATGTGCAAACACACGCATACGAAGCCACACCCAGACTCTGTATCCCCTTGGGAACGTCTTTTGAGTCTTAAGCTCTGCATCCCCTTAGGAACGTCTTTTGAGCTTCTTCACCTTCTATTTCGGTGGTATAAGTTTTGCATCCCCTTAGGAACGTCTTTTGAACTTTTTCTTCGCCTTCTATTTCGGTGGTATAAGTTCTGCATCCCCTTAGGAACGACTTTTGAACTTCTTCGCCTTATATTTCGGTGGTATTTGGCTCTGCATTCCCTTAGGAACGACTTTTAAGCAAAAAACATACGCTGCGCTCCCTTAGGAACGACTTTTTGTAGCTTCGTCATGCTCTGCATCCCCTTGGGGATGACTTTTGAGCTTCTCCCTGTTTTTCCTTTTTTCTCTCTCTCTGCACTCGATGATGCATGCTCAGATTTTACATTTTACATTCTTTTGGAGGATTTGGCTCTCGTGGAGCTGAATAAAAAAGGAAAAATTATAAGCTATGGCCCCATTAAAAACCTTTCTCCCTCATTGGAAAGGAAAAGGGTGTCATAGAAAAAATGAAAAATATTACATCAAATTACACATAATATCGCCGAAGCTCATCCGCATTCCAAGATCTAGGTATGTCGTTGCCGTCTATACCCTTCAATCTGTAAGAACCGGGCCTCAACCAAGATACCACCAGAAAAGGTCCTTCCCACTTCAGCTGCAACTTGCCTACTGTGTGCGGATTGGCCACCCTCCGAAGCACCAAATGCCCTGGCTTGATATTTTTGAACCGAACTTTTCTGTCACGCCATTTTATTGTTTCGGCTTGGTATTTGTTGATGTTCTCCACAGCCTGAAGTCTGGTCCCCTCTATAGTATCTTTTGCTACGCGATAGTCAGCTTCGTCTTCTGCCGAAGCTGCTGTTCTTATTGACCCTGCTTTAGCTTCTTCTGGTGTTATAGCTTCGTCACCAAATAATAGTTTGAAAGGTGTAAAACCTGTTGATCTTGATGTGGTTGTATTGTGGCTAGACACTACTTTAACCAACTCATCTGGCCACTTTCCCTCTGGGCTGATTGAAGATTAGCTTTATTATTCCCGTCATTATAATGTCATTTGCTCTTTCTACCAGCCCGTTTGACTCCGGATGCCTAACTGATGCAAAATGAATCTTCGTGCCAATTTGGTCACAGAAATCCTTGAACGTTTTAGCATCGAACTGCGTTCCATTGTCCACAGTTATGGCCTTCGGTACGCCGAAGCGACAAACAATATTTTGCCAGAAAAATTTCTGGACTGTAACCGAAGTTATTGTAGCCAAAGGCTTTGCTTCAATCCATTTAGAAAAATATTCCATAGCCACCACAACATATTTCAGATTACCTTGCGCTGGTGGAAGTGGGCCTAACAAATCCAGGCCCCATTTTTGCAATGGCCAAGTAGGCTGTATTAGCTGGGTGAGAGATGAAGGTTGCTTCTGGTCTCTTGCACATTTTTGACAATTTTCAAATTTTTGAACTAGCTCTGCTGCATCCGAAGCTGCCTTCGGCCAGTAAAATCCTTGTCTAAACACTTTTCCTAGTAAGGGCCTAGACCCAATATGAGATCCACACAGACCTGCATGTATCTCCTTTATTAATTCAATACCTTCAGCTCTGGATAAACACTTGAAGAGTGGAGAACAGACTCCATGTTTATATAATTCCCCTTCTATTACAACATACGGTCTTGTCCTTGCTTCCATTCTCTTATTATAAGCTTCGTCATTCGGAAGACAATTACCTTGGAGGAAAGATATAATTTCAGTCCTCCAATCTTCACTGTGTACTGGGGAAATTGCAAACACTGCTCTCTCCATAAGTTCAACCGAAGGTGCTTTTATTGTTTCAAAAAATACTTCCGAAGGTAGAGGGAGCCCTGTGCCACTGATTTAGCTAACAGGTCTGCATGCTCGTTTTCTCCTCTTGGAATATTCTTGACAGAAAAACCTTCGAAAGAAGCCTCCAACCTTCGAACTGTATCCAGATATTTTTCAAGCTTCGAGTCTCTTGCCTTGCTACATTTGTCTATATGGCCATAAATGACTTGAGAATCAGTTTTCAGGATGGCCCTTCTTATTTCCATTACCCTTAACTTCCGAAGCCCCAACAGAAGTGCTTCGTACTCAGCAATATTATTTGTACAACTAAAATCAAGCCTTGCTGCATAACATGTTCTGACTTTAGAAGGTGCTACTAGGATAGCAGTCGCTCCTGCACCGAAGGTTCCTCAGGAACCATCGCAGAACACTGTCCAAGCTTTGGCGTCTTTATTTGTTTCTTCTTCTTGAGCCCCTGGCGTCCAATCAGCGATGAAATCTGCTAACGCCTGGGACTGAATTGAGGATCTATGCACATAATCAAATATTGAATTCGTTAAGCTCCGCAACCCATTTTCCAATCCTTCCAGTAGCTTCTCTGTTCCTCATTATGTCCTTCAGAGGCTATGACAAAGGAACAATTATGTGATATGCTTGAAAATAATGCCGAAGCTTCCTAGAGGCCATTAACACAACATACAACACCTTCTCCAATTCTGTATAATTTTTCTTTGATGAACTTAAAACTTCGGAGACGAAATACACTGGAGCCTGCTTTTTGACTTGGCCATCTAGCTTCTCCTATACAAGCGTCACACTAACTGCAGAGTGCGAAGCTGCCACATATAAGAGCAATGGAGACCCTGACGAAGGTGGAGTTAGTGTTGTTAAATCGATCAAGTATTGCTTCAGCTCTTCGAAGGCTTTTTGTTGAGCCAGACCCCATTGAAAAACTTCGGCTGACTTCAGTATTTCAAATAATGGCAGATTTCTTTCTGCTGATCTAGATATGAATCTGTTCAATGATGCTAGTCTTCCTGCCAGCCATTGGGCCCCCTTCTTTGTGCTTGGTGGCTCCATCCGAAGGATAGCTTCAATCTTGCTCGGGTTGGCTTCAATTCCTTTCGTTGATACTAAACAGCCAAGGAACTTGCCCTTCTTCACCCCAAAAACACACTTTTCTAGATGTAACTTTAGGCCAGCTTGCCTGAAATTAGCAAATGTCTCTTGCAAATCAGTAATGTGATTTTCTTGCTTTGTGTTTTTCACTATGATATCATCAACATAGGTCAGTACATTCCTGCCTATTTGAGAATGAAGGACCTTGGTTGTCATTCTGCTGAAGCTTCCTCCAGCATTTTAAGCCCCTCAGGCATCCGAAGATAGCAATAGGTACCACTAGGGGTTATGAAGCTAGTCTTCGGCTCATCTTCCTTCTTCATCCAAAT
Source organism: Zea mays (assembly GCF_902167145.1). NCBI lineage: Eukaryota > Viridiplantae > Streptophyta > Magnoliopsida > Poales > Poaceae > Zea > Zea mays. Next base: position 107,797,747 of record NC_050105.1, on the reverse strand, counting down.
TTGATGGTAGCCTGAGTAACAATCCAACAAACTCACGAGCTCTAAAGAAGCTGTTGCATCTACTAGAGAGTCTATTCTTGGCAATGGGAACTCGTCCTTTGGACAAGCCTTGTTGAGATCTGTGAAATCAATGCACATTCTCCATTTACCATTGGCCTTCTTCACCATAACAGTGTTGGCTAGCCATTCTAGGTATTTCACTTCTCTGATGACACCTGCACTAAGAAGTCTCTTCACTTTGTTCCAAGCACCTTCAGCTTTGTCTTCAGACATCTTTCGAAGCCTTTGTTTCCTTTGCCTGAAAGATGGATCCACATTGAGTGAATGTTCAATGACATCTCTGTTGACACCACAAAGATCATTGGCTGACCAAGCAAAGACATCTTTGTTGTTGAATAAAAATCTTAGCAAAGTCTTCTCTTGCTCTTCAGACAGCTGAGACCCCAGCAGTACCTTTTGTTCTGCTATGTCTTCACATAGGAGCATAGGCTTCGGCTGACCCGCCGAAGTAGCCTTCTCTCTTTTGTACTTATACTGCTGACAGGCTTCAGTTCCATCTATATTATGAATTGCCTTCGAATTGTCCATTTTCCTTCAGCCTTTCTGGCAGCTTCTTGACTCCCATGGACAGCAATGGGCCCTTGTTCCGAAGGTATCTTCATGCATAAATATGCTGGATGAAGTATTGCTTCGAAGGCATTAAGTGTCCCTCGACCAATTATTGCATTATAGGGGTACTCCATGTCAACAATGTCAAAGACAACCTGTTCAGTCCTTGTGTTGTGGATGAAGCCGAAGGTCAATGACATTGTGATTTTGCCGAGTGCTACAATCTTCCTTCCTCCGAAGCCACAAAGAGGGTGTGTAGCATCATGGATCTTGTCTTCTGGCTCTTGCATCTGTCTGAAGGCCTTAGCAAATATGATATCCGTTGCACTGCCTGTATCAACCAGAACATTATGGACCAGAAATACCTTGATGATTCAAGATATGACCATAGCATCATTGTGACGGTAATCTTTGAGCTGAAGGTCCTCCTGGGAGAAGGTGATTGGGATGTGGGACCATTTTGACTTGATGAAGGGTCCCTGCACCCCAACATGCTGGACCCTTCTCTGCGCTTCCTTCTTCTGCTTCTTATTAGCCGGCTATGAACTTGAGCCGTCTGTTATCGGGAGCACCAGCTTCGTAGCCGAAGGTGCTACGACTTGGTTGTTGAACGAAGCCATCAGCTCAAGAGTGGAAGTGAGTTCACCGGAGGTGGGTGCCAATGTTGGGGACTTGTTTTCAAATGCTATGAATTCAGAACAAGGCAACACAAAAAGAGATTAATGGTTAATGCCCTTCGTTCTTCGGAGCATTATTTCCCTTAAGATATAACGATCTTTGGACGAAGGTCATGAAGGACCTACCTTCATCATCGCAGTATACATTAATGAAAGACGAAGCATATGAAACATGAGAAATAAAAAGAATAATCATATGACATTATTAATAGATCTTTATTATATCATTAAGGATGAATAAGAATAATATTGAATTACATTTATACCTTCGGCTTGGCAGAAGGCGAAAGGTTCAAGCGTGACACACCAGCGAGTCCAGATCAGCGTGAACAGTACGGGGGTACTGTTCACCAATTTATAGGCATGGGACACAGCCCGGTCAAAATTACATTTATGTCCTCGACAACTAGTTACAATCATGACACAAATTATCATGGACCGATTGGTCTTTTCCTCTTTAGTCCGTACAGCCCTTCGTCTCAAGGCATGTCGCTATGCCGAAGCTCCCTGGATGGTAGCTTCGGCGTGTACCTTCACGCTTGTACTTGCTTATGTGCTGATCTTCCGAAGGTGTTTCTTCTTAAAGGACCCTCGGCGACGAAGCAGTCCCCCAACAAGCGTGATAAGGAATTAGATAGTATTACATTGCAGACCTTCACTAGTAATGTTTACCATGGCTTTAGTTTCCCTAGCATATAAAGAACCAATCCCAACTCCCAAGTGATGGCAGCAGTGCCAACAATGCACATATAAGTACATCCCTCACTGCAACATAAACCTGCAAAATTCACAAATTCATTATAAATGACCAACCTGCAGTTTCTCAATAAGTCATTGTAGTACAAACGAGCAAAGCTTTTCTGTACAAGCTAATTGGCCATCTCATGCTAGACGTCATAGAAAAAGATATCCTAGTATATTTTACTAAGAGTGTTTTTATTCAAATGTTGCAATCTTCTACTTTGAATATTTCTACCCATTCAGATATTATTGGTATATATGTAGATAATGATGAACTCTTCAAAAAGGAGGGGTGTTATACCCTTAAGGGTACAGCAACAGCCACCAAACGAATCAAGAATGATGATCACAAACTTAAGATTGAATTTTCATCCAAGCTTGGAGGTCCTGTAGGACCCAACACTCGCACTTTTGTTAATGAAATCATATTGTTTACAAATAAAAAGGCACCGCTCAATGGAGTGAAAAAGTGGAAAGATATAGAGCTCAATGTTAGATCTTCTATAGCCATTGACATACTGGTATGTGCAATTTCCTTAGTAACTAAGTTGCATAGCATGCTATGGCACTACTACTTCACTCGAGATTAAGCCATCTCGAATTTTGTTTGGTATGATCTATGAGATATGGTCTACTGTTCACAAATTACTAGAAAATTAACCTTCTCTTTGTATCAAAACTGAAACAGCGAAGGTGAGAGTTTCCAAGCAATAAGGATGCGCGTGAAAAGTTATGGTCTATTGCCAAGGAGAGGTACAAAGGATGGCGATCAGCGTTAGGCTCAACATACAAGGCATGCAATAGTTATGCTGAAACAATGGAAACAAGCCTGAAGATGTAGACATCGTCGAGTGGCATTACCTGATGTTGTATTTTCGATTTGAGAAATTCCAGGTTCGATAGTATTTTCTTTACAACGGTCGATACTTGCATAATTTCGATGATTATAGCGATTTATTGTTTTGTAGAAAATAAATAGTCAAAACTCAGAAAACCATCAGAAACAAAGATCATAACATATAATGGGTTCTAGAACTTTTTCCCAAATAAGCTTTGAACAGGTAATGATATGACCACTACTTTATTTTTCATGATTAACAACAAACTTGCATGATACATTCTTCACATCATAGAGAGACCCAGAAACTGATATAGAGCCAACCGATCTTTCCCTTTGGATGAGTACTCATTGTAAGAATGGTGAATGGTCAGAAGAGGTTTCACGTGGTATTTATATAAGTAAATCACAAAGTTTACTACTTAAACATGCTTCAAAATACCGTGTAGAAATTATTATTTGAATTGAGTAAACTTGAACTACATTGTTCATTTTAGTAGAAGGCATCTGAGAAAATTGTTGAGAAAGTATATCAAGATGACAGGTTTGTTCTGACAAGAGAAGACAAAAATGCTTTCTTCCAAACAACGTTCAAGGAAACAATAGGATGCAAGGCAAATAGGCCACATGGTCTTGGGTACCTATCAAGATATCCAACATGAAGTCAAGTGATGGATTCAAAATTCCTCAAACAAGCTTGTGCAACGGTTGCAACCAACCAAAAGAACATTAAACTCGAAACCAGGACCAACTGTTAAATGAAACACTTGCGAGTGAGGTTGCAGAACAGGAAATAATATTGTAAGAAAAAATGCAAGCACTACAAGAAGAAGAAGAAAGAAAAATACAAGTACTTAGAGAAGAAATGAGGAAAGAAATGGTTGTTGTCCTTTTTGGAGCACAACAGGTATAAAATTTGATATTTGTATCTTTTTACCACCATTGTTGTTAGAAACTTCTTCAACATAAACTATTTGATCAATTGTTTAATGCAGGCCAACCGAGAAAGCATCACTCCAGTGGATCCTCCTTTAGTAATCCCAACTGAAACTTCTGAACTCATCCCAGCTGATCCTCCTGCACCTACACCCTGTAGTGCAAACAATGTTCATACCCCAGACACAAACAATAAGAAAGACAATGTGCCAACGAACTATTTTAGCTCTTACACTATAAGGAATGTTGGGGCAAGTTGTGTGCAGGCAAGGGGCAACAAAAGAAGCAAATGTATACGAAATGAAAATGTTCATGCATTGTGGTCATCTAAACTTTTTACGACATTCTTTTAACAGTTTGTTTTTGTAATCCAGAATATGATTAGAGGTACAATTTGCAAGTGCAAGTGAGAAGTAAGGTAGATCAGCTTAAGAAGCTTTATCAAAGTGTGTTTAAGGTATGTCCACCATCCAATGGAGCACTTTCTGTTTTTATTTCTTTTGTAGTTGTGCATGCAATGAATTTTAGTAGCCTATACAAATTTTAGTTAACCGTAGAAGCAGTACACATGTCTGTGCAGCATGCTTGTTTGGTAGCTTATTTTTGCTCTTGTTAGGCTGTTGTTGTAGCTTCCTTCTCCGGTAGAGATAAAGTAGAGCACTTGTTGCTTGTTGCATGCTGTTGTTTGCTGCTTGCTGCTGCTGTTTGCTGCTACTGCTTGTTGCTAGCTAGGAGTTGTGCTATATAAAAAGTTTAGTTCTTGCAAAGCATTCAGAATCTACTTAGAGAACAATTACATGATTAACTAAGTATTGTAGTTATAGCCATTGCAGTTATAGTCTTCCACTCATGGTTAACCAAGTTATTATAGCTTTATTAAATATTTATTTTGAACACTTCCAATAGGTTCGCTGTTGTCACGATATTGTCATCAACCTAGGTAACCATTGCTTGCATCAATGGAGGGGTACACTGTGGCCCAAAACACTTCCAGTCATATGTTAGTCCTAAGTAGTTTATTATCTATGTTATCACAATCCAAGCTAGTATGATGATGTTGTGATTGTGAGCTGTGTTATCAAATTATTTTGTATTTGGTCACTATTTATTTGGTGCAACATATTTGTTACAACTTATGGTATGGATATAGTTAATATATAAGTCAAGAGACAAATATTATGGTTGTTAATTTTGGTTCTGACGTCACATATGTAAAATATAATTCTTTTGCATAACATTTTATACCCAATAGAAATGCAAAATGCATTGTCGTATAAATTATGGGTTTGACTATATGTAAATGCAAATGTTTTATTCATTGTTGTATGGTTCAGTTGCATTATCTTTATAGTTGCGACATCATTAATTGCAATGATTTTTTTGGTTGCAATAAGATATAATTAACATGGATCTATTTTTTTGACTTCATTAGTTGCAACATTTTCTCCTTGTTGCAACATCATTAGTTGCAACAATGTTTTTTTGTTGCCATAACGGTTTACGATATATATAGCACTTAACCCTCGCATATGACATGGATCTATTTTTTGTGACTTCATTAGTTGCAACGTTTTCTCCTTGTTGCAACATCATTAGTTACAACAATGTTTTTTTGTTGTCATAGCGGTTTACGATATATGTAGCACTTAACCCTTGCATATGTCAACCCGCACTTACATAGACATCATTAGTTCCTCCAATACCCCAAGCATACCTATCATAACCCAACCAATTTATCGGGCCCACGTACACCAATCCTTGCCCTTAAGGCCTCTGATGTCTATGTAAGTGTACCAGATAACTTACTCGGTCGTCGAGGTGCCGAGTTTCGATGAACTTGCTATCTCATTCCCAAAGATCGACATTCACCCATGATTGAAAACATTACAATAATCATCCATTTGAAAACATAAACATCAACATAGGAGATTGAGTGAAAGTCTTTACAATAAAATAATGTACATTAGCAAACTTAAGTTTACAATATAATAGAAGTAGTGATTATTACAGCCCGAGTAGTATAAAAGTGCTAACTTATTACATTATATGGGAAGGTCATAACTTCCCCAAAGCGCACACAAGAGCTAAACATAACCAAAAGATCTCCATGGGTGAGCCTAACAAAAGTAAAACATGTCTAGCACATCTCTTGCAACAACATATGGAATAAAACCCTGAGTAGGCAATAACTCAGCAAGACTTACTTGACTAGAGAAAAGACTCTTAAGGGTATGCTGGTTAAAATGATTCAAGTTATAGCTTATCAAGTTTCAAAGACTCTTTTTACAGAAAAGCTTACTAACAGTGGATCCTTAAGCTATGTTCTAATTTGCCCGTAAGTTATTTTCTTAATCTTGATTTACCTAATCTAGATTAATCACTTATGTTAATCTATCTTTCTTTTACCAAATTCATATTTCACATGTTACCTATGATGAAGGTCGAAGATCTAGCCTTCATATCCAAGAAGTAACGACGATCTGAATCAATTAATACCCAACTAGGAATTTCCAACCACACGATATATGTAGCACTTAACCCTTGCATATGTCAACCCGCACTCGGGTTTCTCAAGACCAGAACGGGTTCCCTCCACCCGAGAATACGATACCCCACCATCTAGCCTCTTGCCAAGTGGGTACACGTTACTCTCGCCATCTCCCACGCTCATTGCAGGCGAGCTGTTCTGGTATTGGTCCGGTCAAGGCAAAGCTCACCCATGACGAGCTAAAAGGTCCTAGATCAATAGGCCAACAATCGGAGCGGTGCTTAAACGACACAGATGGGCGACCTATCCGGCTCAACGTGTGGTCTCAAATTTTAAACTTATACTCCAAAACCTAGTACCTGATAGAGGCACCCTACTTGAATAATGAATTCATCACTGTGAGTGATGCCTTCATTATTGCAAGTTTTAGTTTTCTAAGCAGGGCTAAGCATTATTAGTTCTCTTTATAAAATAGGTATCAAGTAATGGTAATCAATATTACAAGGGAAGAAATGCATCAAATGTTTCACCACACAACTCCTATCATCTAATGCATCATATAAGGTGATAAAATTTTTAAAAAAATAAGAAAGGGGCAAAGGCACCGAGGCTTGCCTTGATGAGGAGGAGAGTTAGACTCTTCTACAAGAATATCATAGTTAGCTACGTAGCCCACTAGAGCACCTTCAGGAGGACGCTCAGAAAGAACTTCAGATTGAGCAGTTGATTTCTCTTCCACTTCAACTTCAACTTCGTCTAGGTGTTCTACAAGTCAATTGTAGATATATGAATGCTTATGTAATGATATGAGATGCAAACTGTCTTAATAGAGAGGTGGGAGGAACATAAGCATAACTATTTGAAGCATAAGACACACATATATATATTTCTACATAACATAAAACTTGATGAAGGTAACATAAAACTGAATCTACTTAGAAATATCAGAGAGCTAAGCATGTTTGAACTTACAAAACCCTTTATACCGACAAACAACATTGTCTAACTCCTTTTAAACATACACTAATACTAAGTTTAGCGATTAACTCTTTCATTTTTGGCTACCTTTAGGTTTTTAGCCAAACCAATTCCAAACAGGTTCAAAATTTACCCTGAGACTAAAATGGACATGCAAAGCCTACCCAAACAATTTCATAATTTTTGGAGCTCAGAGTTTATTTTTAAAATTCATATAAGTTCGAAAGAGACACCTTTTTAATTACTAAGGATTTCTAACTGCTGAAAAAACTTAAAACTAACTTTAACAGAGAACATATAAGGTTATGAACATAACAAAAAAATTCGTATTTTTGGCATTTTTCTACAATTTCTAACAGATTTCTAAAAGATTTTTCCACGATTTCTAAAACAAGGAACAGTTCTGGGCCCAAAGCAAGGAACCCGGCCCACAACACCTGGAAGCCGGCTCCGACCGACAGCCCACCTCGCGCACACCGGCGAGGAGCAGTAGGATCGGCAGAAGCAGGCTGGTGCATGGCAAGCTCCACCGGCGACAAGTTTATCCGAACCCGAGTAAATATCCCGGCGAGGAGATGTGTTTTACACTCATTTTACAGTCCCAGCCCGAATCACAGCGCCCACGGCCCACATCACACCGGCGGCGAGGTGCATTGCACCTGCGTGAACTGAATCAAATTCAGTTAGCTGAACTGAATGTGCAGACACCCTCCCCGACTGTCAGGGTGACTTTGAGCACAATTTAATCCCGATTTCATATAGCACTACACTTACTTATCTTAACAGAAGCTGTTCACCAAATATAGCTCTACTATTATACTGCAGCAACTCAAGGTCCAGGAGCCAAGGATCAAAAGTTACAGGCCCCAAGTTGAACAAGGTTCAGTTCTCTGAATCTGAAACCTCACTGAATTCTTCTTCTTTAGATGACTGAAACCAAGGACCTGACAGTGAATGTTTTGGGACAGTTTACTCCAAACTTTGTACAGCACCAAGCCCCACTTACTTAAGAGAAGCTATTCACAATTTTATGGCTTTCATTTTGCTATAAAATCCTTAACCCAATTCTCCACGGATTAGGTACCACAGAGCTCCAAAGTTGGGCAAGAAGAAAACTGAAACTGCATTTCAGCTTACTGAACCAAACTCAGAAAACTAGTCTGACAGCACAATTTAGCACACATTTTTCTCCAAGTTCCAAATGGTTTTTGAGTTACAATGCTTAACCAAAGTTACTCTCCTACTACAGCACTACAAGACTGCTTCAGCTACCGTCAACTGAGGGCCCATGGATTAAAAGTTATAGTGCTCCAAAGTTGCATCGAAAGCACTAGAATTCAGATTCAGTTGACTGCACTAAGTCTGAAATCCAAAGTCGACATCACATATTTGGACACCGTTTTCACCCAGTTCCAAGCAATTTAAAGGGCATGACCTTTAATAAGACTTACACTCCTACTGTAGCTCTACCATCTTGCTATAGTGAACAAACTTCCAAGGGCTTATGGATTGAGAGTTACAAGGGCTCAAAGTTGGCTCATTGTCAAAGTTTTTCAGAAATCCAAAACTGACCAAATCTGAATTTTGCAAATTACTCCAGATTTCACTACAAAACTTGAAAATCTCTAGAAATGAAAGTTGTTGTCACACCCAGATTTAAGGGCAAATCAGACCGCATCTCAAATGTGTGCTAGGATCAAGTTTCACACATATGATGACTCATAGTACAAAAATCAATGTCACATCTTTATTGCATATATGGGTTCTATACAAAATAACTAAATAAATACATCATGTAACGACAATGATCCCTATAACCATAGTTGACTGAGAGGCGACAGTCTAAACCTCTCCGAACTCATCGTAACATCCTTCGCTCCTCATTTTGCGGCACTTGTTCTTGACCTGGTGTGAGTTTAGCAAGAGTGAGCTCACATACGTTCATCGCTCAGCAAGTGTGGGTAAAAGTGTAGTGTAAGACTTATCAAGGAGAATGATTAAGGCTGAGCATTGTTTTTATTAAGTTGGTCAAAATTTTATTAGCATTTAATAAGTATATACCAACCCAATTAAGTAATTGATTATGATTAATAATGAATCCCACAATGCCATGTAAATGACAGATTAAATTTAATTTCATAAATTATTCATGTGAGGGTTCGAGCCGCTCATGACTGTGAACACGTCTGATATATCAGTTTTACGTTCTACAGAGGTGGCACATCTTTATCCACAAGTCGCGTAAAAGTTAAGAGAACTTTGCATCCAACCACGCCTGTGCCGGCCAGCACAATACCACACTACTGAGGTGTGGTGGCATAAGGACACTACGAGGCCTTTACAAAGTTCCACTAGCATGAGGAAACCCGCTACAGTTTCAGGACGAAGAAAGCATATGCTTTTTTTCACAATCTGTAATCCCATCGCAGTAATTACAGCCAGCACTATGCTCTGTAGCGACGCTTAGCCGCTTGCCCCTTCGTGATAGAATTTCTCACACTAGCTTTACTAATTAATTGGCCAAGACCAGAGCCATATAGTTCTTATGGTTGCACTATTGTCTCGGGTGGTCGCTCCATGTTCCAATTAAACAATATGATCTTATCATGTATCGTAATAAAGCCAACAATAATAAATAATAATGGAACATTAGCGTTATTCAAAGGTAGTATTAACCCAAAAATCAGGTAGAACAATAGCAAGACTACCCAATAATTTATTAGTTTGCAAGGTGTAGGGTAATCAAACTAGGCAACCTATTAGGTCCCATAAGCTTGACCAAACTGTGCCACGGTAATTAACAAAACATTATTAGGTTAAAGAAAGTGATCAAGGACATAACTTACCTTTTTGGTGCAACTCTAAATAATTCTCCAATTTGGTCTTCCGGTTTCTCGAAACCTGGCTTCTACTCGCAGCAATACATATAGATAGACATGTAATCACTACAGTAAACGGAAGAATTTCCGACGGTTTTAAGCCGTCGGACATAAGCTTTGGACCGTCGGAGATAGGTTATGTCCGACGGCATTAACCTATCTCCGACGGTTTTAAGCCGTCGAGGATAAGGCGTCGGAAATAGCGTTATGTCCGACGGCCGCCGTCGGACATAAGCTATCTCTGACGGCCCCATCGGATCGTCGGAGGTAAGGCGTGGCAACCGTTTTAACCGTCGCCTGTGGGCCCACTGCTGTTATGTCCGACGGTTTTAAGCCATCGGACATAACATATACCTTACGTCCGACGGTTTTAAGCCGTCGGACATAACATATACCTTATGTCCGATGGCTTACGCTAGGCCGTCGGACATAACATATTTCAGAAATTGCACAAAATTCTGAATTTTAAAAAATCTGACATTTGCAAATACAAAATAGATTTCATACACATATACACATTCACAATCACAAATATACTCACATAAGTATACACATTCACAAATATAGTCACATAAGTATTCACATTCACAAATTTAACATAACGACATAGTTCCAAATGGTTGCAACAAGTGTTTACATCAACATAGTTGTCCAAAATCCAAAATGAACATTGTTCGACGGATAGTCTTTCACATGAAAGGTTGCAACAAGTGTTTTACATCATTATCACTCATATCCATCGCCACCTCCTCTGGCTGGACTCTGCGTGTTGAAAAGGTTGTTCACCCACGAATGTGTTGTGTCGTCTTGACCAGACCCATCTCCAGGTGCGGCAACTGAAGCGGGTGGTGTCTGAAATCCCTATAACACAAGCACATGAAATAGTAACCACTCAGTTGTTCATTTAAACACATAAGACATCTATGAACATGTCACACACGCATATGTGTACATACCATAGGGAATTGTGATGGAGGCGGAGGCGGAGGTGGAGGTGCCAACATTGGCATTGGCAGTGCAAAGTCCGGAGGCAGCATCCCATATGTCGGCATCGGGACGCCCGCTTGTTGGGCTAGTTGCTACAAATTATATACAAGTCATTATTGAGCAAATAAGATACACATCATGTGTTTTGCAAAATAAGCTACAAAATGTTACTTCAACTTACCGAGAGAAGAGCTTGATTTTGGGCCTGGAGGCTTGCATAATACTCATCCCTCTTCTTCTGATACTCGGCTTGTTGTCTCTGGTATTCAGATTGTTGCCTCTGGTACTCCAATTGTTCCCTCAAGACTGATTGATGGTACTCTGCCTGTTGACGCAACACTGCAAGCTCTATCTCATGGGCGGATGATCGTGAACGGGACGACTGTGAAGACGACGATGTGGATTGTCGTCCACGGCGTCTCAGCTCTCTGGAATCAATCGTAGAATCAAAAATACCCAACCTACAAGAGTGAACCATGCACTTAGTATAGTAACTCATGGCTCAGTTGAATCGCAAGCATATGATGACAATTTTGAAAACCAAATCAAATAATCTCACCGTCCATGGTCTTGTCCTCCTGCGCTAGCATATGCTACCTGAGGGTCGATTGGCTGGCTCCTCCAATCGTACTCCTCCCCATGGCGTTGAACCATCTCCTGCCCATACGAAGCCTGGAGGCAAACAATATCAAATATAAGTGCATAACCCCTATGCCCTTGCAAACAATATCAAACACATAATAGAGTATCAAAAACTCACTAGACGGTCGGTGGCCGTCTGAGTGCATAACACATCAGGATTCTGAGGATCAGAACCCCTATGCCCTTGCATATACACCTCCACATCCGTGGGCGTACGACCGGATTTGACTTCCTGTACATAAAAGTTATAATGACACATTTCTATGTGATTCAAAGTTACAACAAATTGTGACTTACCATTCGCTTAGCCAAGCGCACATGACCATCACCGCCGTAGTTGTGGAACGACTCAGTCCCACGGTTTCCCCTGTTCCTTTCGGAAATGGCACGAAACTCAAGGGAAGCCCACCATCTGCACAATGCCTGATAACCGTCTGATCGGGTGGCCATCCACGGCACCGACACCTACATGAAATTTTTTAAATAAAGCAAGCAAATACATGGCTTCGTGCGATATGAGAGGCAACAACATGTTTACCTCTAGGTATTGCTCCTCCGTCAAGTAAATTGATGACCACTCGGCCTTGGTATTTGGCATTGGTCGATCATCAGCATTTGCTCTGTACCATGTCTTTATAGCCTGAATTCGTGCATAGTACATTGCATCTGCAATGACATCGTTCGCGTTATACTCAAACACGTAACGAGTGTTCATATCATATGATCCATCGTCCGGCAACTTGTACCGTTTCTGCAAAAAAATAGTGTTATCATAAAAGCAAACAATATGGAATAACTAAAATAGTATAAACAATTCATACCCAGAATGCATCACAAACTAGTGCCTGTGTGTTGCCAAACGTTCTAATAAAGATTCTTCCAACATTTCAGTTCGTACATCCAACAAGAATTCATACCCAGAATGCATCTCGTCACTCGTTTTCTTTTTGGAGGAACCTCTACATCATTTTGATCGCCTAATATAGATTCTTCCAACATTTCAGTTTGTACATTAAACGTGCTTGTAAGTTCTTCGTCTTGGAAAATCTCAGCAGCCCCCACTTCCTGCTCGATTTGACTTTCAACATAACCAGCATCACCAGGAGCATATAGTCGTTCACGAGGATTAACCAGCGTCACCTTCCCTTCATCATCGACAGCTCTAGTTACAACTCCGGAGTTTGTTGTGGCTGCTAGAGGATGATCATCTTCGAACCTTGTGGAATGGAATCTAAAACCATTGACATCATACCGACCATAACGTCTGCCAGTTACTGCTCCTAGGGATAATTGTCGAAGGTCTGGGTGTATATTGTCATTTTTATCTACATAATCTCGAAACCAACACAAGAAATTAAGTCCCCCATCTTTTCCCTCTCGACGAATCTGGTCACGTTCACAGCCAGAGATGCAATTTTGAGAATCAAATTCCCTGTTAGTACAAGGAAACAAACCTTTTAGTATCACAACAAAAATTCTAGCGGCAATGACTAAAATAAAGTTTACACTTACAGGAGAAACTGACTCATCTCTTCCATGTTGTTATACATGTAGAGTAAAGCAGTCTTCCATTCGTCGTTGGTGAAACAGTATGTTGTGCTGGGTCCTACAGTTTTGCCCCTCCATTGAAAAATTTCAATATCACTATTAGGGGGCTCGTCGACATGATACCACAACGTATGGGCATTGACATTGTGTTCCTCTGCAAAGTACAGGCCCGTGAACGATGCTATCTCTTTGTATTTGAATTCCTCAGCGATGCACCCTTCAACTCGTCTCTTATTACCAACCATTGCACGTAGCTTCTTTAGTGTCCTTTCGATGTGATACATCCATCTATATTGCACAGGACCTCCTACCTTAGCTTCGTATGGTAGGTGAACAAGTAGATGTTGCATCAGATTGAAGAAACCCGGTGGAAATATTTTTTTCAAGTTTGCATACCAAAATCGGTATTTGTTGCTCAAGCTTCTCCATCATCTCTTTATTTATTTCTTTGGCACAAAGATGTCTATAAAAGTAGCTTAGCTCCGCTAATGCTTTCCAGACATCATTTTTTACAAAACCACGAAACATAACAGGAAGGAGTCTTTCCATTATTATGTGGTAGTCATGACTCTTCAACCCAGAAAATTTGCCCGTCTTCAAATTCACAGACCTTCTAAAGCCGGCGGCGTAACCATCTGGGAACTTTAAATTTTTCAACCATTTCATCAATTGTTTCTTCCTTTTAGGTTTAATACTGAAAGGAGCACGTGGCTTCTTCTGATTCTCTTCTATCTCCATAGTTGGTCTTCTACAGATTAAGGTCAAGTCTTTCCTTGCCTTAGGGTTGTCTTTTGTTTTGTCAGTGATATTCATGCAAGTGCTGATAATGCTTTCACCCATATTTCGTTCCTGGTGCATGACATCAATGTTATGCATTAGAATCAAGGCTCTCATATAAGGGAGATCCCATAGACCACATTTGTGAGTCCAATTATGCTCGGTTCCATAACCTTCAAAACGATTTCCATGTTCGTTTAGTTTCAAATCATTAAGTCTCGCGAGAATCTCTGGACCACTTAGACGCTTGGGTGGTCCCCTCGTCACAATCGTGTCCTTTTTAAAAGCGTTCCTATCGAACCTGAATGGGTGATCCTCTGGCAAAAAACATCTATGGCAATCGAAGTAACATATCTTTCCACCAAACTTTAGTCGAAAGCATAAAGTGTCTTCAACGCATATCGGACATGTCAAAATCCCATGACAACTCCATCCAGCAAAGATACCATAAGCCATAAAATCATGAATAGACCATAAAAACACGGCTCTCAGGTTGAACTTCTATTTCTTGTAACAATCGTACGCCTCGACTCCTTCCCACAAAATTTTCAATTCTTCAATCAGGGGTCTCATCATCACATCGATCTTTGTTCCAGGATGATCCGGACCAGGTATTACAAGACACAAGAAAATAAATTCATATTTCATGCAAAGAGCTGGTGGAAGGTTGTATGGAACAGCAAAGATGGGCCAACATGAGTAGGACGTTGCAGTTAGATTGAATGGCGAGAAACCATCTGTTGCCAAACCGAAGCGGACATTCCGCACTTCATCAGCAAAGCTGGAATCAAAAGCATCTAGTGCCTTCCATGCATCTGTATCAGCTGGCATTTGGATTCTCACGTACCCCTTCTTTATGTCACCTCATGTGTCTGGCTGTATTCTTGGAGATGAACAAACGTTTCAACCGAGGTATAAGAGGCATGTAACGAAGCTGCTTACATGCAATCTTCATAGTCACGGTCAAACCATCGTCGTTTTCAACCTCAACGAATCTACGCTCACCACATACAGTACACTTCTTCTCACCCGCGGTCTCCTTCCAGAAAAGCATACAATTATTTTCATAGACATCGATTTTTTCGTAGTCCATACCGAGCCCAGATAACAACTTTTTAGACTGATACATGTCCTTTGGCATCTTGTGATTCTCCGGAAGTACATCACTGATCAAGTTCAAAAGCTCCTTGTAACAGTTGTTTGAGAATGCAAACTTAGACTTAATAGCCATAAGTCGAGTCACAAATACAAGGACGGTCACTTTTGTGTGCTCATGCAACGGCTCTTCGGCAGCTTTAAGGAGCTCGAAGAACTTCTGAACCTCAGGTGTAGCTGGATCCTCAAACTCGGTGGGTTGACCGGGGTTCTCCGAATCGACGGTTAGAAGCTCATGGCGTACATCGTCAAGCATCTCTTCCATCCTATCGTAGTCCTCCTCTTCATGTGACTGAACTTCCGATACAATACGAGGAGGTGGGTCCTCACCGTGGTGCACCCACACCTCATAGCCTGGCATATAACCGTTCTTGCAAATATGTATCGACATAGTCCTCCTGTCAAGGAAATTAATGTTTCGACACTTGCTACAAGGGCACCTAACATCGGTTCCAGTCTCTGACCGAGCAAAAGCATGGTCGAGAAAAGCATCAGTCTTGGCAACCCACTCACTTGATAGAGCACCTCTTTTCTTCCAACCTTCATACATCCATCGACGATTCTCCTCCATACTAGATACGAGACGTTAACTTAATTAGATAAGTAATGCACGGACCATCCGTTTTTACGAAGAAATCACGCCCCTACATCTGTAGGAAAGGATAGGTCCTAAACCCACCCAGGAGTGACCGACGAGCCAGTGTTTATGACAAGACATGTGGTCGTGCGAAATTTCGGCAGCATAACCCCGCTGTTCTCCAATCGCACGCCTAAAAATGGTGCAATTGGAGAACATAGGGGTTATGCTGCCGAAACAAAGCAAGAGCACATGCCTTTGTCATAAACACGGACTCTGTCGGTCACCCCGAGGCTGTCCAATAAAGGGACAATTCTGGCCCAACATACCTCACATGCGTCGCTTGTAAGGTGTGTTGGGCCAAAACGGGTGACGCCTAGGTTTCGTTTGTTGACACTACGATACACTATGATTAACTAGAATCATCACGCATTATTAAATAATTAAACTAATAAACCACCAATACAATATTACATACGAAATAACATTGTTATGGATGACAAATCATATAAAATGACCTTATTTCTGAGGGCATAATAATTACCCTCGGAAATTAAAAATTTAAATTATCTAAAGCACCACTAAATGAACTAAAACAAGCTAATTTAATTACATAATCAAATTTTGGCCGTCGGACATAACAAACTAAACAATCAAATACATGAATACATACAATTCTAAGAAACAATGTTAAGGATACTCACTTAGCGGTAGTTGTGGCTATGCCGTTGGCGAGGAGTGCCGGGAACGGTCAGCGGAAGTACGAGCAGCAGCGCGGGAGACAACGGACAGCGGGCGTGGGGAGCCGGACGGGGCTGGCGCACGGTGGCCGGCGGTGGGCGCATGGGCCGGCGGCGGGCGCACGGGCGCGGCCGGGGCCTCGGCGAGCGCGCAGGCGCGACAGCGGCCTCGGTGAGCGCGCTGGCGCGGCGGCGACGAAGCGGGCACGGCGGCGAGGCGACGGCGCGGAGACAGAGAGAGAGCAGCGAGCGCGCGAGAGAGAAATGAAAATCGAAACGGCCCTGACGCCGTTACCTTGAAATCAGTAATCTCCGACGGCTACGCTGCCAGCCGTCGGACATAACCTTATCTCCGACGGCTTCGTACACAACCGTCGGAGATAAGCAGTATTTTCGAGCACCCGTTGTGGCCGTCGGACATAACCTTATCTCCGACGGCCTCGTAGGCAGCCGTCGAAGATAAGGTGGCCGTCGGATGTTTGTTAGTTTACTGTAGTGAATAGGTAAAAATAAGATGCAGTGCTACGAGACCGTAGATTCGAAAACCACTAAAATCATAGTTTAAACGTGAAATTTATTAATTAAACAAGTTTATGGATATTCTTATATAAATTTTATACCTAATAATGATTTTCAGGGACTTCCTACGGTTTTTCTAATTTATTTTATTTACTTAATCTATAAAATGAACAACATGTATAATTTTCAGAGAAGACATGGTCTAATTCATAAGTATTTGGGCCTGATTGTATTAAAACTTGAGATGGTAGGACGGCATGTTGATTTGTAAATTCTTTAGGAAAAATTTAACCTCGGCTAGCAATACGCGAGCACCCCTGGCCATCGCTTTCTTGATCTATAGTTATATCAAAGACCTGAAGCGGTATCCAGCCTTCTAATCTCGACTCCTCATCACGCATCGAACAATTATATTTTATCTCCTCCCTATGAACTCCACGCACAAACAACTAGGGGTGGATATCGAGCCAGCTCAGCTCGTTATGGCTCGGCTCGTTATGGCTCGTTAATATAACGACCCGGCTCAGCTTATTATACTTACGAGTTAAACATCTGGCTCGACTCGACTCGTTAGGGAGCTCGAGCCAGCTCGTTAGACTCACGAGCCACACAACTAAAATACAAAGATCTATGTACATAAATATATATAATCGAAAAATCATATTTTAAATGTTTAATACTACAAACCCAAAACCTTTATAATATTATTATCATATTGCCGTCCTAGCTTCTAACTTTCAATATTAAATTGAATAACCAAATATATATTAACTTACATATTTACAAACCCTTTTATTATTATAATAAGATAGCAACAAGTATCATTATAAAATAATTCATCATGCATTCCACAAATATGTAACATTTCGTTGCACAACACTAACACCATATGCTGCTAGAAAACAAAGTTCACAATACCATAACCAATAGTCAAATATTAAATATGCAATGTTAGTATGTAGCCATACAATAATGCAAATATTTAAGCACATAGCACATCCTCACTTGTCCATATCACAGATCATAACTACGAGAAGACAAGACTATGAGGGATGAGACAACACCAACGACTAGATAAACTTGTGTTGTGACTTGGCTCATTTGGCTCGCGAGCTAGCTCACGAGCTAACCCGAGCTGGCTCATTAGAGAACCGAGCTAGAATGCTAGCTTGGCTCGCTACAAAATTAAAACGAGCCGAGTCGAGCCGAGCTACTAACGAGCCGAGTCGAGCGAGTTATCGAGCCACGAGTATTTCGTCCAACCCTACAACCAACTGATGACCCTGCGCCCAAACTCTTCTATCGACCTCAGCTACGCGACGCGGAGACTAATGCCAACTAGGTTGCGATGCCTTACCGGTGATTCAAGTGATGATGCTTCCCGTCGACGACACACAGCGGCCTTAGCCGCGGCTCCTCGACGAGCTCTACCATGGGAAGTAAGAAAGTATTTGAGGCTTCATCGAACCAGGGGAAAATCATTGTCTCTCTTGTGTGATTTCTTATTGTGATTGTTTCAACCTCTCTAAGTTCGTGATTACACTTGTAATATTCCTCTAAATCTAATTTAGCATCTAGAGAGCAATCAAGTGCAAGAACTCTTTTTTCCTCCTTCTCTGGCTTGGATCTTGCGTATTGAACTAACTCTTAATCAAGATATAAGTTTTTATTTAAAGTTGTGGTTTAGGCATAACCTATTCACCACCCTCTAGCTGACTCTCAGTGGCCATGTGTGGGGGTTGTTGGTTGGGCGGGTGCAGGGGCTCGGGCTGTTGGTTGGGTGGGGTAGAGGGGCGGTTGGGGCTTCCTGTAACAACTGGGGCTATATATATAATATATAGTTTGTATATTACGAGCCATGTGCTTCTAATAGCTAGGGGAAGCCCTAGTCTAATGCTGTCATTCGGTTAAGCCGAACGAGGTCCCGGTGTCTATAAAAAGAGCCCAGGCCGCCAGGGTTCAGTTTTTGACACCCCACCACGATGCACGAGTGTCGAGTGCCCACTTAGGTGCTCGCGGCGGTGGTTCCACAAGAGCGCGAGGCGACGGCAGCCTACGGTTGCACGACCGATGGTCGATCCCAATCCGAAGGCACGATGACAGCAACTTCCCGACCCGAAGGCGTGACGGTGGCGGCTCTCCAATACGGAGCCACGACCATAGTGGCTCCCTGATCCGACGGCACAGCGACGACAGCTCCCTGGCGGAGCAACGACGACAGTTTCTCTATTCGAAGGCGCAACGATGATGGCCCCCCGTTCTGGTGGCACGATGACATCATTTCCTCGATCTGGAGGCGCGGTGACAACGACTCTCCGATCTGGAGGCGCGACGTCGATGGCTTCCTAGAGGCGTGCGCGTGACGTCAGCTCCTCGGAGGCGCACGCTCCAGAGTGGCGCTCGTTGGCGTCCCACCTCCCGCGACTACGCAACCTTCCCTAGGCGAGAGCGACGACGAACTTCTCTAGGCGCGAGCGGTGGCAGATCGACAACCCTGTTTTTATGCTATTATGTATATATATTTATGTCAACGTTAATAGGTTTTTATGATACATTGTCAATTCATAGCTCTCCTTCCATCTTTTGTATGTTTATGATATTTCTATTCATATTTTATGTAAACGTTTGTTGATTTTTACGTAGTGTGTCGTATGCATAAATACCTTCCATGCGTAGCATAATTAATATCACTATATATCATAAATTTGTTCTAACAAGCCAAGCTGCATGGCTATTGGAGAGATCATATATTTGTGGATGAAATAAAGCATTAAAAATCAGATTTTTTTGTTTCCAAGCATGCTAATCCATTTCCTTTCAACTCACATTCTTGCCATCCTAAATTTGTGCGTATGCGGTAGAAAACAGATTTTTTACGCAGTCTATCACAGTACATAAATACCTTCACCGTGTAGTATAATTAGTATCAGTATATATCATAAACTGTTTCTAACGAGCCTAGATGCATGGTTGTTGTAGATATCATATATTTATGGAGGAAATTAAGCATTTAAATCAGATTTTTTGTTTTCATGCATACCAATCTATTTCCTTTTCAACGGAAATTCTTGCCATCCTATATCTGTGCGCATGCGACAGGAAACAAATTTTTTACTCAGTGTACCACACTGAATAAATATCTATAGTGTAGCATAATTAGTATTAGTATATGTCATAAACTGGTTCCAACAAGCCTAGATGCATTGCTGTTGTAGAAATCCTATTTTTATGGACGAAATAAAGCATTAAAATTAGTTTTTTTATTTTCATGCATGTCAATCCATTTTCTCTCAACGTACATTATTGTCATCCTAAATTTGTACACATGCAACAGGAAACTGATTTTTTACGCAGCATACCGTATTGCATAAATACATACACCGTGTAGCATAGTTAGTAGCAGTATATTTCATAAAATGTTTCTAGCGAGCCTAGCTTTATGGCTGTTATAGAGATTCTATATTTATGGATGGAATAAAGCATTTAAATATGATTTTTTTGTTTACATGCATGCATGAGTTAACGGATACTCTTCCTAATTTCTCGCGCATGCAAATAGAAACAAACTACGCGCATGCAAGGAATGTGACGCATATGGGAGGTGGGCTAGCGTCCAGGCTGGTCCGGTGGTGCGGGGGGTGGCTGGCTGGGGCTTCCTGTATCTTATTGGAAGCCCATGGCTCCCAAAGTGCATACATGTAGTATCTATTTTTATGCAGATCCCAAAATTATGGCGTGAGAGTTTCCATTGCATGCACGTAAATTTTGGATGATATTTTCGTTTACACGACATATGCACAAAAAATGGATATCACGCAAAGCATAAAAATTTGGCTTGAAGTACACTGGTGGCACATCTCCATGCCCGAGCATAAAAACATTTAGTTTTGAGCGTAGAAACCTACAATTATAAGCATAAATACCGAGCCAAACCCCCTGTCCATGCGTCCACCATAAATAAGGGGTTTGATTAGAGGGGTTGATTAGGGGATTTAATAAGGTGGGATGTTAAGGGAATTTAAATTTTTATGGCAGCAACGAACACGAGAATTCAAGGGAATGCATACACAAGATTTTATGGAATCGTGACAAATGACCTTATTTTGTGGAGCGGTTACCTTTATTTCTGTAAATTTTTGTTTCGCTGGGTAAATGTGTGTCAAAAATATATTGTACATATGATGTAAATGGTAGGAACCCAATATACACACTGAGTAATGTAATGAGGTAATGCATAAAATCAATAAACGTTTGCATAAAATGTGAATAGAAATATCATAAATAGACAATAGATAAAAGGGAGCCATGAACTAAAAATATGTCGTAAAAATATATTGACGTTGGCATAAATATGTATACAGAGTAGCATTAAAACAAGGCCACCGCTGTTGGAACCGCTGCCTCGCCTCTGGGATCCGCCACCACTCGCGCCAACGGGAGGCCGCCGCCGTCATGTCTAGGGAAATCCACCGCCGTCACTCCCACCTCGGATGGCGTCATTGTCGTGTGCCCCTCAGAGGGTCGCCGTTGCGCGCGTGCTCCTAGGACTCGACGTTGCAACCACTTCCACCTCCCCATCGTCGTGAGCGCCTCAATGGGCCGCACAGCACGCGCAACACCGGGATCCACCGCAACCGCTCCCACCTCGTCGTCGTGCGCGCCTCAAGGAGGCACCACCGCCGCGCCCCCCAGGATCCGCTGTCGGGCGCGCCTCAAGGGTCGCCGTCGCACTCGTGCCCTTCGGGATCCACCGTTGCGCACTTGCCTCCAGATAGCGTTATTTTTCACCTAGGGTGAAGCTTCACTCGGACCAGTCCCGCCCCACCGTCCAGCGGGCACCTTTTCTTCTTTTTTGTACCGTACAACCCTCGGGTGCATTAATTCTTTCCCTTTTTGTGGGATCAAATAAATCCATGCACATTTTTCCTTTTTTGTGCATGCATTCACTTCATAGGTGCTATTCATCGTTTGTTTAGATTTATCAGTAATAACCGAACGTTTCGTCGGTAATAACCAAACGCTTCGTCGGTAATAACCTAACGTTTCATGGATAATAACCGAACGTTTTGTCGATAATAACCCAACACTCTATCGATAATAAACTCAATGCTTCGCCGATAATAACCGATCGTTTTGTCGGTAATAACCCAAAGTTTCGTCTGTAATAATCGAACGTTTCGTCGGTAATAATCGAACGCTTTGTTAGTAATAATCAAATATTTCGTCGGTAAATAACGCAACGTTCCGTTAGTAATAATTGAACATTTCTTCACTGCTGGAATTATTACTGAGTGAATGTTGTAAAATTACTGACTGATAACTGCAATATTGCAGACTGTATCTATTACTGAGCGATTACTGCTGTAAAATTAGTAACTGATGGCTGCAATATTACTGACTGCATCTATTAATGAGCGATTACTGCAGTAAAATTACGAACTGATGACTGCAATATTACTAACTGCATCTATTACAGAGCGATGACTGTAGAAAAAATGACCGATTACATCTATGATTGAGTGATTACTGTTGTAAAATTACTCACTGGTGACTACAATATTACTGACCGCATCTATTACTGAGCGATTACTGCTGTAAAATTATTGTCTGATGATTGCACTATTACTGACTACATCTATTACTGAGAGATTAATATAAAATTACTAAGTGTTTGCGCATACAAAAAATGAAGCAACATGCATGCAAAAAATGAAATGTGTGATGATTGTGGCAAAAAAGGAAAAGTGTAGCCATGCATGCGAGAAATGTGTTGTGTGCCGCCAAAAAAACAAAAAAAATCTAACTATGCATGCATGCATGAATTGCAGACAATGCGAGCTCCCCGGCATGTGGGCAATGTGGCGCGGCGCTTGTGGGGAAACATATTTTTTACGTGATATATCACACTGCATAAATATCTATACCGTCTATCATAATTAGTTTTAGTATATGTCATAAACTGATTCTGACGAGTCTAGCTGCATGGCGCCATGGGTGTTATAGAGATTCTACATTTATGAACAAAATAAAGCATTTCAATGAGATTTTTTGTTTCTATACATGCAGCACGAAACATATACGTCTTCCATTTTTTCGCGCATGCCAATGGAAACAAACTTCGCGCATGCAGGGGATGGGACGCGTGCGAGGGTCTAGCGACCAGGCGGGTCCTGGTTGGGTGGTGTAGGGGGCAGTTGGGGCTTCTGTTATATGTTCGGAAGCCCAGGGCTCCCAATATCCTTAAAGTATATATAGACACACGTACGTTGAAGTCGTCTTCAGTACCTCCCCTATCCTATTCCCTATCTCATCCCATATTTTAAACTCCACTCTGCAAACATTGTTTACAACTTCATCTACATTGTCGTGTCCACTATTTTACATCCACCGAAGACAGTCTAAGTGCAGCTCTAACAATACCAAAAATCTACCGCTTAGAGTATGTTATTCAGTAAAAAAGATAGAATAATAATAGAGTTTTATTAAAACAAGCTAATTAAGCTCGATTCACATATATATTGTTGGTCACTTGTTTTCAATTGATATATGGCATAAAAAACAAGGCAACACAAGTTGAGAAGTTTGGACCTTCGTCCTTAAGTTATCACTTTTTCGAAGTGTTAGCTTGAGGATGAAGGTTTTTAAAAGAAGATGCAAATGAAACAGTATTGAACGAAATGACAATGGACAATAAAGTATAAAACTCATCTCTTGTAATTTAGCATTTTTATTCCAACTTCCTTCGTATAATATAAGTTTACAAACATACCTTCGGCTTCTTTGCACATGACAGCTCGAAGATATTTCGAAGGCTGAGCGAAATGAAGCTTAAGGCCCTAAAAAGGTGAATTTATGTAGGACAATGTTCACCTATTTATAAGGAAGTTGAACAGCTTCGTTGGAAATTACAAACATGCACACAAAGTTTACACACATGATTTACAAAGGATGCAGGGACATCACCATCTTTTCTCTTTCTTTCTTGCTACACAAAGTCTTGGACTTCTTCTCCTTCGTTGCTTTGCATCCGAAGTTTTCTCCATGTCGAGGCTAGCGGCCTCGGCACACACCTTCGCTCCATGCGTATATGGATGAAGATTCTTTACACACCGCTTCAATCAAAGGATAGCTTCGTTCGTCCTTCATTATATGTCTGAAACACATCTTATACCAAAGCATAGGCATTTTGAGAACCTTCTATAAGGCAGGCTCCCAACAATAGCCCCTTGCAGAATGAGTTCATTTCTTATAACGAGCTTAGATCGCAAAAACATAATTGAGAGGCCTTGTGTCGAAGGTCTGAAAAACACATTCTCGAAGCTCGTTATGGAGAAGGCAAAACAGACAATTCGGTAAAAAAGAGTTGGACTAGCGGTCCACCAGACAGAGAGAAAGTGGAGGCGGTATTGCTTGCGCTCGCAGCCTCTTTTCGACCATCTCTCAGTATAAAAGCGGTAGAGCGTGTGAGAGCAGGTCACATTTATCGCCCTCAACCACCTGCTGCTAAAATTTTCTGTGCCTCCGAAACTTTTCATCCACTGCCACTTCAGAAATCAGCTTCAACAAGAGCATCTTCAAGTATATTTCCCTCGGATGGCTAGAATTCACTCCATAGGTAAGCTGATCATGCCTACTTATTCGAAGGCGCATCAAAACATTGTGCCAATTTCCAAAGCCATGAAGGCTTCATTATCATCAAAGACTGCCAAGGAGCTGCCCAAGGATAGGTTGTCAAAGCCAAGCCACATTGAGATGAGTCACTCCATTTTGAGGGAAGAAAACTTGCAAAATATGAAAAAGCTCAGTTACTTCAACAGCAAGGTCAACGTGCGGCTTCATGACAAAGAAACAACTACCAACCCGAAGAAAGACGAGATTGTTGTTTATAGAAGTTTTTTCAAAGCTGGGCTTAATCTTCGGTGTATCAACTTACTGTGAAGATTCTGGAAAAGTATAATATATTTTTGCACCAACTGACACCAAATGCCATTGTTTGCCTTGCCACTTTTATTTGGGCTATGTGAAGTCAAGGAGGATGTACTGAAGCTGATCCCTTTTATAGATTTCATGAGTTGCATTATCAGACGAAGGCTAGAGCAGATAAGTTGCACAACAACTTCGAATGCTACAACTTTATATATCATAAAGTGTGGTTGCCCAAGTTCTTGCATATTGGACCAAATGGCATGGGGATTAGACAAAAGAATGGTTTTATGCCGAAGTTGATTCTGAAATCCGAACATAACTTAATAACATGATGTCCATTAAGGAAGAACTTCAGTGTGAAGAGACCAGAGTGCAATATGAACGAAGCTGCTGAGACATGTTATAACACTTTCAAGACTATTGTTGAGAAAGTTGGGACCCGAGATTTGATTCAAGAAGCACTTGCTTACAATATCCTTCCTGCATGTACTAGGTGGAAACTATCGAAGTAGGTGAAATGCAAGGATGGTGAACTTGTCACCTTAGCATTTGAGTTCAAAGAGCAATCTTCGTAAAAGGCTCCTTTTGAAGGGTGGTTGAAGCTGATTGAAACAAAGTGCAATGAAATTTGTGAGAACTATCTAATTAGGAAGCATGGAGATATGTCATCCACCTTCAGGAGCCAGGGGAAGCTTCAGCTTAATAGAGTTATGGATGCCATAGGGTTTGAGTATACAGACTATATAGATCCTGCAGCCAACACTAAATCTGGAGAGAAGCAGAAAATAGTTGCAAAGACTACCAACAAAGAATCAAAGAAAGTCGATGATGATGAAACATGGAGTGATGAGTCTGAGAATGACAAAGAGCCACCTTTGGCCTAGAAAATAAGAAGGCCAAGATTGTTGTAAAGAAAGCTCAAGCTACTCAAGAGCAAGGAAAAGGGAGCGCTACAACTATGTCATTGGGTCGTACGCGGATCCTTAGGTAATGACCCAACCGCTGCCATTTTCCACTTTAAGTCCCTTGGGCCTGACGCTAACTTGGTTAATGACAACTACGAAGGGCAATGACGATGGTGGCCAAACTTCGACATCTTAAAAGGGCAAAGATATCTTGTTCGAAGAGGAAGTCGACAACCCACACATTCAAAATATTGGAGACGCTGCTTTTGGAGATTCATTGTCCTCAGGAGAGGAGGATGAAAAGAAAACCACCGAAGGCGAGGGATCTTCAGGGCACAAGAAAGCAGATGAGGAGCCAAGTTTTGCCCTTAAAACATATACAGTCGAGTCCACTCAATCCACTGAAGAGATGGATGAACTTGGCTTCTTTTTAAGACATCTTAGTGG
The DNA here is from genome assembly GCF_902167145.1 of Zea mays. Lineage (NCBI taxonomy): Eukaryota > Viridiplantae > Streptophyta > Magnoliopsida > Poales > Poaceae > Zea > Zea mays. The sequence goes on along the minus strand of NC_050105.1, from coordinate 107,771,378 downwards.
GGAAGAATTGAGCAAAAAGATGGCTTCAGAGCTAGAGGTCAAGGCTGAAATCATGGGTTATGGTCCTAGAGCTATGCTTTTTGGTGGAGGGGACAAAATGCTAATGTGCGTGATCGATGCTGATGAGTCGAAGATTGTGAGAAACATCACCCGAAGCATCGGGTTCCCAGAAATTAAAGACCGACTTAGCAAAGTCAAGAAAAGAAAACTTTCGCATAGTCTGTCTTACACTAGCATCAAGGTAAGAAAAACTTTTTATTTCGATGCAACTTCATGGGAGAAAGCTAATTTAACTAAGCATGTTTATTTTCATAATGAAAGGGCTAATGTTAAAGCAAGGCTCTGAGAATACAACAAGAGAAAGAGGATGATGAGCTGTCAAAGCTTCAAGACGAAGCTAAAACGCTTCAAAACTCCCTAGAAGAAAGGAGACTAAAATAACATCCTTGAAAGAGAAATTAGCCGAAGCTAAAAAAGAAAGAACAAGTGGAAAATTCATAATGATGAAAAAAGGGAACCGACTTAAAAGGGAAAAGGCTATTTAGACCTCGGTGGACTACCTTAAAGTCATTAGCAAATGTGAAGGTCATGGATGTAATTTTACACTGGCTGTGTCCCGTGCCTATAAATAGATGAACAGTACCCCCGTACTGTTCACACTGACTTATACTCATTTTTGCGTCACGCTTGTACTTTCATTTTCTGTCAAGCCGAAGGTACAAATATAATTCAATATTGTCATTATTCATTTGTTCATTTATGATTATATAATAAGAAATGTGTATGATGATGTTATATGTTTGTTCACATTATCCCTTATGTTTTACATGCTTCATCCACCCTTGATATGTTTATATATATATGTTGAGATGATGAAGGTATGTACTTCATGACCTTCGTCCGAAGATCATTATATCCTTAGGGAAATAATGTTCCTAAGGACGAAGGGCATTAACAAATAACCTATTTTTGTGTTGCCTTGTTCTCAATTCATAGCATTTGAGAACAAGTCCCCAACATGATGTGACAAAGTGAAGGAGCAAGAAAACTCCATCAACGAGCTTCGTGCCAGACTTGAGGCAACAAAAGAGAACATTGTTGGGAAGACAGAGAAAAAGAAACTATTGGAAACTTTGAGCGAGCTTCGGGATAACTATTATGTTGTTGCCTCCCAGTGCTGTGACATTATGAAGAAGATTTTTTCCTCTGTAGGTGCAACTTCGAGGGTGAGCTCATACACCAGCGGGGACATCGAAGGAGCACTTGCTTGGATTGAAAAAAGAATTAGGTGAAGTCGAAACCATAATCAGTGCCCGTAGCGACTACTGTGTGATGATTGGGTCGCGTGGCATGGCATCGGTGCTTGAGAAAGTTGGGTGTGAACATGTTAACACCATAGGAAAAGCTGATTTTAGAATAGTTGTGGAGGACATAAAGGCTCCTTCGAAGAGTGTACTTGATGCTACAAAAAGACTATTCTTCAAATTGTGGGATAAGGGTGGTCGACAACTAGCTGCTTTGGAGGCGAAGCATATACGAGGACGGTTTGTCTTTTAAGCTCTTATTGTCGAGGCTTTATTCATGAATTTTCCTTAATATTTACTTTGCCTCTCTTTCTTTAGATCAAAGAGGCCAAGAAGAAGATGAGGAAAATGAAGAAGTAGAAAAGGACCGAAGCTCAGCTGAACTATTAGGCTGAAGGGATTTTTGTATTATGAATGAACATTTATACAGTTGAACTACTGCTTATTATAATATAACACTTTTCATCATCTTGTTCTTTTTTACTCTAAATAATTTGTTGTGCATGAAACCAAATCTTACTGTCTTTTGAGCCGAAGGAGAAAAACACATTCCCTTCTTTTCACTCGAAACAAAGCCTCCGAAGCTTGGATTATGCTTGTCGGGAATAACTTTAAAAATGCCTAGTACTTTTACTTGGTACCTTCGTCCCTATGGATATTTAGGCAATCATGATTAAGATCTGCATCCCTTAGGAATGACTTTAAAGCACTTCACTAGGTGATGATTTTCTAACTCTGCATTCCCTAAGGAACGACTTTGGAGCTTTTTCAGCTTTACTAGATGATGATTTTCTAGCTCTGCATTCCCTTACGAACGACTAAGGAGCTTTCTCACCTTTACTAGGTGATGATTTTCTTGCTCTGCATTCCCTTAGGAACGACTTCTGAGCTTTCGCATCTTTACTAGGTGACTTGAAACTTACCTTTGTGCTGAAGACATGAAAATCTGACCTTTTGTTGCTTTTAATTTTTGCACCCAAAGATACTCCTTTGGTGTAGTCATCTTTTGGGGAAATGTACCTTTATTGACTTTAGGTACCTTTGTAGAATGTTACATCCTCGGTCCCGTTAAAAAACCTTACCCCTTTATAAGGAAAAATGATCCCAAAGCTTGTAGCTAGATGTAATATCTTCAGAGCTCATTAGCATTCCATGACCTTAGAACTTCATTTCCCTCCATGTCTTTTAATCTGTAGAAGCTTGGTTTGTTCGAAGATGACACCAGAAAGGGACCCTCCAACTTTACTTGCAATTTGCCTGTTGTGTCTGGGTTGGCCACACTTCGGAGCACTAGATGACCTGGCGTTATGTTTTTTATCTTGGCCTTTCTATCTCGCCACCATATTGTTTCTCCTTGATACTTTCTTATATGCTCGATTGCTTCGAGCCTTGATTCTTCTATTGCATCTTTCAAAAAAAAGTTGTCCTGATCTTCTGTCGAAGCTATAACCCTTGCAGAAGCCAACCTGATGTCTTCGGGGGTGACTGCTTCATCCCCAAAGAGAAGCTTGAATGATGTAAAACCCGTAGATATTGATATCAAATTATTGTGGTTCCACGCAACTTTGATAAGTTCTTCTGTCCATTTACCCTTTGGTAATCTAACTAAGGCCTTTGTAATTCCCAATACAGTTATGCTATTCACTCTTTCAACTAGTCCATTAGACTCTTGATGTCTGACCGAAGCAAAATGTATGTTAGTTCCCACTTGACTGCAGAATGCTCTGAATGCTTCGGAGTCCAACTGAGTGCCATTGTCAACAGTGATAGACTTTGGGACTCCAAAGCGGCAAATGATGTTCTGCCAGAAGAACTTTTGAATGATTGTGAAGTTATTATTGCTAAGGCTTTTGCTTCAATCCATTTGGAGAAGTATTCCACTGCCACCATGGCATATTTCAAGTTCCCTTGTGCTGTTGGCATTGGGCCTATTATGTCCATCCCCCATCTTTACAAGGGCCAGGTAGGTTGTATCGACTGGATTAAGGATGAAGGTTTTTTTATCTCTTGCACACCTTTTACAATTGTCACACTTCCAGACAAATTATGTTATGTCCAAAGCTACATTCAGCCAGTAGAAACCTTGACGAAAGATTTTCCCTAGTACGACTCTAGGGCCAATATGTGATCCACATATGCAAGAATGGATTTCTCTTATCAACTCTTGACCTTCGTCTCTAGAAATACACTTCAACAACGGTGAGAAAACACTTTACTTGAATAATTCCCCTTCTATGACCTTATATGGCCTCGTCCTTGCCTACATCCTTTTAATGTATGCTTCTTCATCGTCTGGATGATTTCCCTGAAGGAAGGTTATAATAGATGTTCTCTAGTCTTCCCTGTGTGTAGGAGATACTGTCAAGATGGCCCTTTCCATCAGTTCCACCGAGGATGCCTTTCATATTTTGAAGAAACTTTGGGGGGGGGGGGGGGTAAAGGGAGCCCCTAGGCGGTAGACGTATTCAACATGTCATCATGCTCATTGTCTAGCCTCGAGATATTTTTCACTAAGAACCCTTCGAAGGAAGACTCCATCCTTTAGACCATATCAAGGTACTTTTCCAAACATGGATTCTTTGCTTTACTTGACTTGTCCACTTGGCCTATGATGACCTAGGAATCCGATTTCAAGATTGCTCTTCTTACACCCATTGTCTTCAGTTTCCTCAAGCCCAACAATAAAGATTCATATTCTGTTATGTTGTTTGTGCACTGAAATTGCAGCTTACAACATATGATGTTTTTGCTTTGGATGGTGAAATAACAATAGCTGTAGCACCAGCCCCGAAGGACCCCCATGAAACATCATAGATTACTGTCCAAACAGCTTCGGCTGATGAGCTAGCTTCGTCTTATGGACTAGGAGTCCGGTCGGCAATGAAGTTTGCTAGTGCTTGGGACTAGATAGATGATATGTGCACAAAATCTACGATGAACTCGTTGAGTTCTACTACCCATTTTCCAATTTGACCCGAAGCCTCTCTATTTCTTATGATATCTTTAAGTGGCTGCGATAAAGGTACGATGATGTTGTGGGACTGGAAATAGTGTTGAAGCTTTCTTGAAGCCATTAAGATTGCATATAAGACTTTTTTCCATTTTGTATAGTTTCTCTTGGATGGACCTAATACTTTGAACACGAAGTAAAATGGCATTTGCCTCTTGACACCTTGCTCCACCACCTCCTAAACCAGGGCAACACTCATAGTAGACTTCGAAGCTGATAAATAAAGCAACAAAGGAGCCCCTGGCGAAGGCAGGGAGATGTTGTTAGCTTTATCAGATAGTTCTTCAGCTCTTCGAAAGCTTGCTGCTGAGAAGGTCCCCACTAAAAAACTTCTGCTGATTTCAATACTTCAAAGAATGGCAAGCTTCATTGTGTAGATCTTGAAATAAACCTGTTCAGAAAAGCAATTCTTCCTGCTAGCCTCTAATCCCCTTTTCTTGACTTTAGTGGCTCCATTCGAAGTATGGCTTCGATTTTATGTGGGTTTGCTTCGATCCCTTTTGTTGATATAAGGCACCCCAGAAAATTGCCCCTTTTTTACTCCAAAGACACACTTCTTAGGGTTCAATTTTAAACCTATCCTTCTAAAATTAGCAAAGGATTCTTGGAGATCTGACATGTGGCTTTGTTGCTTTGTGCTTCTCACAATGATATCATCAATATATGTTAAGACATTTCTGCCCAGCTACGAACTCATCACCTTGGTTGTCATTCTGCTGAAGCTTCCACCAGCATTCTTGAGCCCCTAAGGCATCCGAAGGTAGCAATATGTGCCACTAGGATTTATGAAGCTAGTCTCATCTTGTTGGGGACCTTCGGCCTCCGAAGGTCCTCAAAAACAGGATTTAACAGTATTTCTGGAGTATAATGTGTGAACAGGTATCTTCGGATCCAAGTCGGCATCACAGAGGACCAGAGTAATACGAAGGTTGTTACAGCGCCGAAGGTGTAAGCAGGAAAGCTTCGGCGCGACAACAAAAAGTGAAACCGACTTAAAGATGAAAAGGCTATTTAGACCTCGACAGATTACTATAGAATTATTACCAAGTGTAAAGGGCATGAATGTAATTTTGTATGGGTTGTGTCCCGTGCCTATAAATAAGTGAACAGTACCCCCGTACTGTTCACGCTGACTTGGCATTCGCTTTTTGCGTCACGCTTGTACTTTCATCTCCTTTCAATCGGAGGTACACCTATAATTCAATAATGTCTTTGTTTATGTTTGATGAGTAATATATAATTATTTATGTTATCTTTTATATCCTTTACATTTTATCCTTCGTCGTTACTTAATGAACTTATGAAGGTATGTCCTTCGTAACCTTCGTCCGAAAATCATTATATCCTTAGGGAAATAATGCTTCGAAGGACGAAGGATTTTGACGTTTAACATTTTGTGTTGCCTTGTTCTTAATTCATAGCATTTGAGAACAAGCCCCCAACATTGGCGCCCACCTCCGGTGAACTCACTTCCACTCTGGATTTTTTGAACACCTTCGGCGATCATAAACCTTCGTTATGGCGCCAAAGAAAGCTTCAGCGACTGGGGCTGCAGCTCTGCAACCACTGGACCACAATCAGGAGACAGTCTCCCTGCGGGAGGCCCGAAGCCAGAAAAGGAAGGCTGTCAGCCCAACACCACCAGAGGACGAGATAGATCAAGAAATCAGAAATATGGAGATGCTTCATCAAGAGGTACAGAGGAAGAAGGAAAAGATGGCCAGACTGGCTGAACTGCAGAGGCAGATAGACGAAGCCTCTGAAGAAGTTCGTCATCTTGCTCAGGATGAGCAGCACCGAAGGCCTCAGCACCAAGATCTTCATCAGGAGGGTTTTCCCAACGAAGATGACTAGTATGACAATGTCCATCATGGAAATTTTGTTTTTGATGATGCTTCTCCTCTGTCCGCTGAGCTGCAGGCTACACCTTGGCCTCCGTCTTACAAGCCGCCTCAGCTTCCCGTATTCGATGGTCACTCGGACCCGAAGCAGTTTTTGATGAGCTACGAAGCAACAGTATCTTCATATGGTGGCAATGCTTCAGTCATGGCCAAATCTTTCGTCATGGCTGTCAGGAGTGTTGCTCAAACCTGGTACTCCTCCCTTCGGCCAGGAACGATCACTTCATGGCAGAAGCTGAAGGACTTGTTGTTAACCAGCTTTCAAGGATTTCAGACGAAGCCCGTCACTGCTCAGGCTCTGTTCCAGTGCACCCAGGATCACGAAGAGTACCTTCAGGCGTATGTCCGAAGGTTCTTGCGTTTGAGGGCACAGGCACCAACGGTGCCCAATGAAATTGTCATTGAGGCCATGATCAAGGGGCTTCGGCCAGGTCCGTCAGCTCAGTACTTCGCTAGGAAGCCCCCTCAAACTTTGGAGAAGCTGCTCCAGAAGATGGACGAGTACATCCAGGCCGATAATGATTTTCGCCAAAGAAGGGAGGAGGCTTTCAGGTTTTCTGAAATGACCAGGGGCTTCGGAGGGAGGTTTTACCAGAGGCACGTAAGATCAATTCATAACTCTGCACAAAATGAGGATAGAGGAAGCCAACAGCAAAGGCCACAATGTTCCTCACATGCTTCGGGGCAACAGCAAAGCTCATTCCGACCACCAGCTCCAAGAGGCAGAGGCGCCAGGGGCTTCGGAGGAAGGTTTGGCGATCAACCAAGAAGAATCTTTTGCTTATTCTGCGGTGAGAACAAAGGCCATACCACCAGGATGTGCCATGTTACTATTCAGAAGCAAAAGGAAATAGCCGAAGCCGCAGCGCAACAAGCTCAGCCGAAGCAGGTCATGCATACAGCTTCATATCATTCGCCCTACATTCCAGAGTATGTGGGCAATCACCCTGCAGTTTCTGTTGCTTCGGCGAGTCAGCCTCAAGCTTCCTGGCAACAGCCTCCGCCTCCACCTCCGTTGCAACAAGGACAGCAGCCAGAAGGGAGCCAGTATGCTCCACACCAAAGGGATTTCCGAGAGCAGTCCGAAGCTCGTACAGTCAACAGCACCGTGCCAGAGTCAAAGCACATCTATTGACAAATATCCTACCCTAATAGCAATCTTTTCTATCCAGTTTTGTTTTCTGTAATAAAGGATATTGTTTAGGTTTCATATAAATACTTTCGTTGATTCCCACAAGGAAAATATATTTTTCTCAGGCTTAAATTGTTAAAGTTTAAAGACTTGTGATAATCAAGAGGACCTTCGAACTACCGAAAATTATTCGAAACAGCAAAAAGTCGTTCTAAGGAACGCAGAGTAAGTTGCCGAAGTCACAAAAAAGTCGTTCCAAAGGGAACGCAGTGTAAGTTTTTTGCTCCAAAGACGTTCCTAAGGGAATGCAGAGCTTACAGCGAAAAGTCAACGCTGATTCCGCCAAAAGTAAAGGCGAAGAAGCTCCAAAGACGTTCCTAAGGGAATGCAGAGCTTACAGCGAAAAGTCAACGCTGATTCCGCCAAAAGTAAAGGCGAAGAAGCTCCAAAGACGTTCCTAAGGGAATGCAGAGCTTACAGCGAAAAGTCAACGCTGATTCCGCTGAAGTAAAAGGCGAAGAAGCTCCTAAGGGAGGCTTATAATGAAAAATTTTGTATGTTTTGTCACAGGAACGCGTGTATCTTCGGAATAAACAACATTTTACTCAGCATAACATCATCGCATCATTTCGCATAGCATAAGCATCATACATCATATTGCATAAAGCACAAGAAGGGAATGTGACATCGATCTTCGGAAGAATGTTTTGAAAAGGGCAAACCATGCTAAGTAGCTTCACATTGTCAAAAAGCCTGGATATTATTCATCAGAACACTGGATATTGTTGTGACAAACAAAAATCCTTCTTCACGAAGCATGAAAAGAAGGGAAGGTGTTTTTTCGTCAAAGACTCAAAAAGCGGTACGTGTAAAGTTTCATGCATCGTAAAGAATTAAGCAATAAAAAGGGTATATTACATTCAGGATTACAAAATGTTCTAATTCAGAAGTTTAATTTACAAAAGTGTTCAATTTTCTTTTAGAACAACTTCTGCAGCCTCATTCAGGAGTCGATTGACGACTTCGTCCATGATTGCTTCGGCCATCTTTTTAATTTCATCGTCTCCTTTCGGCTGAGGGCCTGGAGACGCTTCAGCAGGATCTGAAGGACAGGACACGGCTATGCTGCTATTACAAACGGAAAACGAAGCTTAAAACCAAAAATTACAACACAATACAAACTATTAGTTAATACCTAATTGACCTTCGGGCTCTGTGCTCTTTTCAGCAGCCTTAGCCACTTCTCTAGCATCGTGAATGCCCTTTTCACTTCTTTGAATAATTTCTCCTGCCATTTCTCGGCCACCATTATCCCAGATATCAGTAAAAAACTTTCCACCAATTATGCTTGCTTCGGCCGAAGGGTCTTTTGCGTCTTCAAAGGACAAAGCTGCTTCGGATTGTGCTAAAGTTTTTACGTGTTCGCAGCCCTTCTTCTCTAAAATGGTGGCAATTCCCCTGGCACCAGAGAAAGCACATATATCTCCACGGCTATTTAAAATTTCTTCGAAGGCCTCAGCTTCGTGGTCAATCCATTCAATGGGACCTTCGGGATTGCCTCTCGTAAAGTTTTCCTCGCTTGAGAAGGCGCCGACTCTGGCGAAGCTAGTTCTTAACTTCTTAACACATTCTATAGATTTGTTATAGCATCTCTTTTTGGATGAACGAAGCTCTTCAACAGTTACTTCTAGGTGATCTGCCCATTGGTCGCTGAGTTCTCGCCTTGTTTCTTCAAGTATGCGCTCTTCCTTGGCTCTGGCCAGTTGTTTCCGAAGATCTTCAATTTCGCGTTTTTGAACTTCAGCTTGACCTTTGAAAGCAGCTTCGTCTTCTTTTATTTTATTTATCAATGAGTGTAATATTTTGTCTTTTTCAAGACCTTCGTTCCTCAGTTCAATAACTTCGGAACGAAGGTTGCTCAGGGCTATAGTACACCCTTCGTCTTCAGTATCTTTTTGTGCCCTGAGGGCATTACTAAGTATCAGGCCCTGCAAAGAAAAGTATGTGTGTTTCAATAAAACAAGCAAAAGGTTTTTTTTTGTATCAACAAAGAATACAAGGATCCCATTTGTCGCACCTTTAAGCTATTGTAGGCCAGGCTGTCGGCCAAATCGTTCTTCGACAGCACCGAGAGCCCGTCTTCTAAGGTTGGGAATCCGAAGCTCTTGCTCATCTCCCGGCAAACAGAAATTTCCTTGTTGTCAGGGAGACAATACAAAAAGTCTTCTTCTCCACTACCATTGAATATTAACGCCCCCTTTGGATACTTCAGCTTTTGGGCGTAATGCTGGGCCTCTTGCTCCTCTTTTTCTGAAAGTTTCTTCCCCGAAGCATGACGAACAATATAATCACGAACTCTGATGGATGCTTCGGGGGCAATGACTCCGATCTCTTCAACAAAAGTTGGCTTTGTTATTTTTTCCTCAGTTTCCAAGGATTCTATCTTCGCGGGCTCTGAGGACTCAGCTTCGGCTTCAGTCCCTTGCACTGGAGTTTTGTTATAAGAAATTTCAGTTGTCGTTTCAGGAATGGCAGCAGCCTTCTTCGGAGGTGTGCTTGAAGTTTTAATTGTTTCTAGTACATCTAGCACATTGGCCATTCTTCTTCTTTTTGGAGTCACTGCTGGCACTTTTTGATTTTTTATTATCTCAACATTTGCTGCAGGACTCACAATTTCTGGTACTTTTTCTTCAGTTGGTTTTTTCAATTCTGCAATTTTTTCTGTGGATGGCGCTTCGGCCATTTCTTTGGTTTCTGGCAGCGAAACCTTCGGTTCTTCTAGTCCTATCTTTTTCGCCGTTTCGGTCATCCCTGCAGCTGCAGGCGGCGTGACTGGTCTGGTTGGCTTTTTAGCCTCGGTAGCCGAAGAAGATTTTTCGGTAAACTCCGGCACCGAAGCTGGTTCGATATAGCGTGGCCGGTGAGTGAGGACTTTTATTTTCTTTCTTTCAGGCTCTGGCTCGCTAGGAGCAGTTGCAGCTTCTTCTTTTGCAGAGGTTGTGTTCTTTCTTTTCTGCCTTCGGACGGGGTAGCAATAGTCAGGGTAAACAAACCCAATTGCATCAAATACCCGATTCAGCCTCTTCTTTTTTCGGCCTCCGAAGGCTGCTGACATCGCAGTATCTTCGGCCTTCGAATAAGCACCAAGCAATTCGTCACTTAAATTTTCAATACTCTTTAGCCAGTCATCATCTGGCTCAGTAAATTTATCTCCAAACTTGAAGGTGTACTTCAGTCTCACAAGCCCACCTTCGTCGGCCTCTTTTATGGTTTCTTGAGGCATTTCCCATTTCTCCGCAAGAGGCCAAACCCGGAAGGCAATATGCTCTTGTACTAAATCTCTTGTTCCAATAAAAGAGCAGATGACGCCGAAGGCCCTCTGGCATTCTTCGGCAGCTTCATTCATTTCCACCTTCGGCCTCCGAAGGCCAAAGCTTTGCCAAATAGGACGCATAATTATACCTTTGATATCTTCTCGTGCTGATAGGTCATTCTTCACATAAAACCATTCTGTCATCCAATCCCCGGGCCATCTCTTCCGAAAGGTTGGTACGGGACAGCTTGCCCCGGACCGAGAGACGAAACTGTAGCAGCCAAAGTTATTATGGTACTGTTCTTTGCCCCAAGGCTTTGTTTCATATAATAATTCGTGTATATTACAGAAGCTTCGTGCATCAGGCTTCAGACCTTGGCTTCTCGCGGCCCACACGAAGATATTCAGCCTTATGATTGCCTCGGGGGTTAGTTGGTGCAGATAAACTTCGAAGTTTTTTAGCACCTCCACGACGAAGCTGCTCAAGGGGAATCACAATCCAGCTTTCAAAAAGCTTCGGTACACCACAACTTCATTCTCTTCAGGGTGTGGACAAGTCCTTTCCCCTTCGTCCGCCCTCACAATGGACAAATCCCGGAAATACCTCCCCCTCATATTGGCAAGATGGTTTTCTTTGATAGTTGATTTGCCGAAAACCGCATGACTTGGTCGCCAGGGGCGATCTTCGGAGTCTTCACCGCCACTATCCACATCATAGCTGTCACTGTCACCAGTATCCTCAGACAAACCTTCCAGAATCTCCTTGGTGATTTTTTCTGTATTAGTCTTGGACATCGCTATGAGAAACCCCAAGTTTTTCTCTTCGTCGAGGCTCAGCTTCGTCTCAGCAGTAATCTTCTTATCTTCAGACATCTTCGGAGGCACTAAAAAACTATTTTCAAAGTCGAAGCTTCGAAACAAAAAGCTTAGCAAATCGTAATGCACAAGAGCTAAAAATTGAGTGAGCGGGAGCAGTGGGCCAAAAAGCGTATCAAATGAGTCTGCGGTATGGCCGTATGTATACGCCAAGGGCGTTGAAAATTGAAAGACCCCGCTTGTCAGTGAATGTTGCTATTCTAGCAAAGGGAAGGTGTTTTTTCGGACCTTCGGTGAAAAGCCTTCGTCCATGTCGCAATTTAAATTTATTATTTTAAGCAAATTAATATTGCGAGGGGCTACTGTTGGGGACCTTCGGCCTCCGAAGGTCCTCAAAAACAGGATTTAACAGTATTTCTGGAGTATAATGTGTGAACAGGTATCTTCGGATCCAAGTCGGCATCACAGAGGACCAGAGTAATACGAAGGTTGTTACAGCGCCGAAGGTGTAAGCAGGAAAGCTTCGGCGCGACAACAAAAAGTGAAACCGACTTAAAGATGAAAAGGCTATTTAGACCTTGACAGATTACTATAGAATTATTACCAAGTGTAAAGGGCATGAATGTAATTTTGTATGGGTTGTGTCCCGTGCCTATAAATAAGTGAACAGTACCCCCGTACTGTTCACGCTGACTTGGCATTCGCTTTTTGCGTCACGCTTGTACTTTCATCTCCTTTCAATCGGAGGTACACCTGTAATTCAATAATGTCTTTGTTTATGTTTGATGAGTAATATATAATTATTTATGTTATCTTTTATATCCTTTACATTTTATCCTTCGTCGTTACTTAATGAACTTATGAAGGTATGTCCTTCGTAACCTTCGTCCGAAAATCATTATATCCTTAGGGAAATAATGCTTCGAAGGACGAAGGATTTTGACGTTTAACATTTTGTGTTGCCTTGTTCTTAATTCATAGCATTTGAGAACAAGCCCCCAACACATCTTCCTTCTTCATCTAGATCTGATGGTATCCTAAATAGCAATCCAGCAAACTCATGAGCTCCAAAGTGGCGGCTGCATCCACCAAAGAATCAATTCTTGGTAGTGGGAATCCATCCTTCGGGCATGCTTTGTTGAGGTTTGTGAAATCAATAAACATCCTCCATTTGCCATTGGATTTCTTGACCATGACTGTGTTGGCCAACCACTCTAGATATGCAACTTGTCTTATAACTCTAGCACTAAGCAATCTTTTAACTTCGACCTTTGCACCTTCGGCCTTGACCTCAGACGTCTTGTGAAGCTTCTGCTTTCGTGGCCTAGTGCTCGGGTCAACATTTAGAGCATGCTCTACTATACTTCTATCAACTCCACACAAGTTGTTTACTGACCAAGCAAAGACATCCTTATTATGAAACATAAGCCTCTTGAGATTGAATTCTTGCTCTGAAGTTAACTGATTGCCGGAGAAAACTCTTTGGTCTGCAACATCTTCACAGAGGTGAACTGGCTTTGGTTGATCTGCTGAAGATTCTTTCTCTTTTACTTGATTCTCGAATTCTTGAGCTTGTGCTTCAGCTTCGTCTACATTATAGACTATCCTACTCCCTTCTGCCCTTCTTGCTTCCTCTTGGCTACCATATACTGATATAACCCCTTGGTTGCTATGTATCTTCATGCAGAGCTAAACTGAATGCAAGACTGCTTCGAATATGTTGAGAGTTCCCCTTCCAATGATTGCATTGTATGGGAAATCCATATCAACTATTTCAAACATGACCTCCTCTGTCCTTGTATTGTTGACATAGCCGAAGGTAATGAGCATAGCTAGCTTTCCTAGTGCCATCACTTGCTGCCCTCCAGAGCCATTGAGAGGAAAAAGTTGAATCTTGAATCTTATCTTCTGGCCATGCATCTGCTTGAAAGCCTTGAAAAATATGATATCTGCTACGCTGCCTGTGTCAACCAGGACATTGTGTACCACGAAGCCTGTTATGACACATGAGATAACCATGACATCTCTATGTGGATAGTCCTTAAGACAAAGATCATCTTGACAACGAAGCTTGATGGCTTTCCATACTCTTCGTCGTGATGTAGCTTATTGTGGTCGTGATATCACCGGAGGTGGGCGCCAATGTTGGTCACTTGTTTTCAATTGCTACATGGCATAAAAAACAAGGCAACACAAGTTGAGAAGTTTGGACATTCGTCCTTAAGTTATCACTTCTTCGAAGTGTTAGCTTGAGGACGAAGGTTTTTAAAAGAAGATGCGAATAAAACAATATTGAACAAAATGACAATGAACAATAAAGTATGAAACTCATCTTTTGTGCCTTAGCATTTTTTTATTCCACATTCCTTCGTATTGTACAAGTTTACAAAAATGCATTCGGCTTCTTTGCACAAGATAGCTAGAAGATACTTCGAAGACTGAGCGAAATGAAGCTTAATTAAGGCCCTCAAAAAGGTGAATTTATGTAGGGCACCGCTCACCTATTTATAGGGGAAGTTGAATAGTTTCGTTAGAAATTACAAACATGTCTACAAAGTTTACACACATGATTTACAAATGATGCGGGAACATCACCGTCTTTTCTCTTTCTTTCTTGCTGAACAAGCCTTGGACTTCTTCTCCTTTGTCGCTTTGCATCCGAAGCTATCTCCATGCCGAGGCTAGCGACCTCGGCACGCACCTTCGCTCCTTGCGTATATGGACGAAGCTTTTCTTTACAAACTGCTTCCGTCGAAGGCTAGATTGGTTCGTCCTTTATTATACGTCTGAAACACATCTTATACTAAAGCAAAAGCATTTTGCGGACCTTCGATATATGTTATCATATATTTTTCTACAATGATATTGATATGTTAGGTTATTGTTTTAGTTCATATGAACTATCGAGGGTGCCCGCTCATGAAGCGCCGCCGCCGCGCCGCCGCTCTACGGTTTTCAATTCGAAGCAACTTTTTACTACTAATACCAGCACCCTCTCGATAAATGTTGCCTTTCTTTTTTTACCACTGCCGCTCAAATAATTCCAGAACTAAAAAGCCTAAACCCAAGCCGATCCCAGCACCACGTCTCAGTACTCTTTGCCGCGTGCGCGCACGCCGCGCGCTGGCCCTCTTCATCCCTCGCAGACTCGGCCCTGCATTAACTGTGCCGAAGCAAACGTCCCTTTTGGACGACGATCAGACGGCCACACTGCGGTTTGTCGAGAATGTGCAAGCCGCGGCCGGCAAGGACATATGCCCGCCTCGAGCTTCGCGAGAATGCTGCCTCGGGTTTCGCAGGAATGCTGCACAGCACAGGCACAGGCACAGCCTGTAGGCATCGTCGTCGGTTGCAGTAGTATCTGCATGGAGTTTTCTTTCCCATGCCAAGATGCCTGCTCGTCTCCGTGGACGCATGCGATCACTCGTCGCTCTCGCGTACCACACTACTCTGAAACCCGGCCGGCCGGCCAGTCTGTGCGTGTCTCTGTCTGCGTCCTATCCTATGTGCGCATGCATGCATGCTGGGTTGTCGACGCTGATGACCTGATGGGCTAGCGACATAGAGCTTCAGCCTTTTCTCGCTATGGAGGCAGGAGTGTTGTAGGCCAACGGACGGGCAAGGGAATGTAAATTGCTGTCTTTTGCTCGTTTCTGGCGGGCACTATAGTGAGGTGTCTCTAAACTGTGTGTGTGTGTTTTTTTTGCTTTATTTTCACGTGACAAACAACATTTATCTAAGGTGCTCTTTGGATCTATTCATTTTAGACGAATTAGAATTTACTTAATAAAGTAGTCTATTTAACTTAGAATTTAACATTCCACCACTTTCAAAGCTCAGATATAAGTTTATCTTAAATTCATGGAGTGTAGTATAGAAAATAAATTTATATATCAATGGAATATGTTTCTACTCTACAAGTCATAAGACGCTCTGTGATCCACTCCGATCCTCACAACTTTATCGAAACATTCTCAATTTTTTATCACAGCTTCTACATATGATATCATGACATGTGATCAAGTTTCATGATTTTCTGACTTTGTTTGTGTTTTATACAATTTTAAAACAACTTGATGACAAGTTCATGGTTATGTTTAGTGAGCATGGTGCTCCAAGATTCGGGTCTGCTCCTAAAATCGGTCGTAACTTGTGCTAAATTATATGGATATCATTTTTGCATGCACGATTTTTCATGTTTCGAGTGACTTGCAGTTCAAATGTGAATTTTCCGAAGAATGGTACATGTAGATCTACATAGTGTAGGAAAACACTTTTATAATTATGCCAAAATGGTACATGTAGATCTACATAGTGTAGGAACATACCACAAAAAGTTTGGTTGGCAAAATAATAAAATAAAAATATACTTTGTCGAGTGTCCTCGGAAGGCACTCGGCATAGCTTGCTCTGCCGAGTGTCAAACGGGGGCACTCGACAAAGAAGCTTTTTTGCCGAGTGCTAGAACTCGGCTCTCGGTAAAGATAACGGCCGTTAGCTTTAGACGGTGGCTGACGGCCATTTGCCGAGCGTTACCGTTCGCCGAGTGTCTGACACTCGGCAAAGATGTCTTTGTCGAGTGTTTTCCTGTGCCGAGAGTCCTGGTCTCGGTAAACGTGGTCGTTATCGAGAGCAGGACTTCACCGAGTGCGGCACTCGGCAAAGACTTTTTTGCCGAGTGCCCGACAAAAAATACTCGGCAAAGCGCCAAGCACTCGGCAAAGAGCCGGATCCTGGTAGTGTTAGTACCAAACACATTCCCTCAAGCTGTTAGTTTACCTCTATTTTTTAGATCTTTTCTCTTGCTGCTAGTTCATCTTCACTTCCACACATGTATAGAATAAGAAATGTGGTTTCCAAAATGTAACATGCTAATACTATTTTGTACCTGGTTGATAGAGTTGCGGTGACTATTAAGGCCGATGTATAATCGACCAAGAGATGGCAACCGTCTTTTTCTATTTTGGCCCTTTTCGAGTTTTATTTTCACAAATATGCTCTTTCTAGTTCCAATTCAAAAAATAAACCCTTAGGTCAGCGTCGTCACTATTAGCGCCGACCTAACACGTATTGACACCAATCACTTTGGCGCCTAGATCTCAAGTCGACGCCGACGTGGATTTGACGTGGCTGGGGGTCGGTGCCACAAATCTCGACGGTGACCCCTCTTACGCTGTACCGCCATGTGTCGGGGGGTCGACGCCAAGATCTGTGGCGCCGACCCCCTTTATACCGGCTTGCATCGTCTTCTTGCCATTTTTTGCGAGGCCGCCGCTCGACTTGGGCGCCTAGATCTCAGGATCGATGCCAACGTGGATCTGACATGGCTAGGGGGTCGACGTCATAGATCTTGGCGTCGACCCCTTTTACACCATACCGCCACGTGTCGGGGGGGTCGGTGCCAAGATTTGTGGCGTCGACCCTCTTTTATAGCTTCATTCCATATGATTTTGTTGTCCAGTTAAACTAACTTTACACGTTTGTACAACAATTATTGGTCCAAGAGAATTGTGGGTTCACTCGATGGGTAGATCCTCATTCTATTTTTCTGCATGCGGAATACATATCCTACCTACAGAATAAGATATTCGATCTAGAGAGGGAAGTCAGCAGCAGAAACAAGGAGGAAAAGGAAGACAACAACAATGGAGATGGTTCACAGGTGCAACTATGCCCAGATCCATATTGATGTTGCCCTTGTCACAGCAAGAATGGTGGTCCACCACCTCAGCTCCTCCACCGCAGCCACAACAGCCATTGGGAGGATACAGTGGAGAAGGTTCCACATAATTTGGAACGTGGGGGAACTACTAGTAAAGGCAATGTTATTTAGTTTAGACAACCCTTCTTTTCCAATATTTGGTACAATTCCTCACATTTCATTCGAGTGTTTGTTGATTCTCTGTATCATTTGCTTTAAGCCTTCTTCATCAATTTCTTTAAGTCAGCAACTTGTTATTTCAAGTGGGAAAGTAAAATATGAGTACACACGACATCTAAACCACTACAAATTGCATTAAATACAACCATGAATAAGAACTCCATAACATATGAACTACATTGGAATCCATAATAAAGTTTTATTACTAAATAACATTGTTCGAGACTAAACAATCATAGAAGCACTAAATGAGTTCTTATGGAATCCATAATAAGAAGTTCATTGCTACATAACATCATATAAGCACCTAGACTACTGAGTGCATCGAGGCCATTTTTCCATGTGAAAAGCATTGATGTTCTCCTCCATTGCGTGTTTTGCACGGCGTGCACGCTCAAGCTTCTTCTCCTTCTACCTAGATTTAGCAACACACCTCAATTCCTCATCTTCTAACCGTTGTTGCTCGGCCACAAACTCCTCTCATTTTTTCTCTATCCTCTCCTTGTCCTATGCATCCCACTTCTTAAGATTCTCCAACCACTCCTTGTATTTTTGGGAGATTTCTGTGTCAATCCACTACTCAAAATCACATAGCGGTAGAGGAGTCTACAAAGAATGCAATGGTTAGTACCAAAACAAAACATGCATCACTTCATATGAAAACTGATAACTATTTAACAAAATATTCTCACAATTAAATTCATCCAGCGTTGAGAAATCGTTGGCTCAAATGCACAGTTAGCACACATCTAATACCTCTGTTGATAGGTGTCATGATCCTTGGACTTGTCAACCTTGCAAGGATCATCACAAAAACAAATAAGCACTAGAACACCCCTTGGTAAAGGTAGCGGGTCAAAAGCAGTTCCGGTCAAAGGACCCTTCCTAAAATTCGATGTGTTTTATAAGAATCAGAAATATTAGTTATTACATTTTATACAACGCTTACCATTGTTTAGTAGATTTATCGCGTCTAGACATCCTATAAATCTATGATATGAAGATTATAAATGATTATATTCAAAACCCTAACCCTAATAATCAGAGACAAAAGGGAAAACCAATAAAGAGAAAAAAGGGAGGGAGATTACCTTGTCACCGAGGAACAATGGATCGATCACAAGTTTCTATGGTCTAAGTGGCTGATCTAGGTTGATGTTTGTCGTTTGGAAGAGGAAAAATAACTCACTACCAGAATTTGGCTCTTTCCGAGTGCCATATTCTTTGCCGAGTGTTTTTTCGGGCACTCGGCAAAGAAGCTCTTTGCCGAGTGCCACACAAAAAACCCTCGGTAAAAGAAAACATTCGGCGAAAAAGCTCTTTGCCGAGTGTTTTATTTTTGACACTCGGCAAAGAGTTTCTTTGCCGAGTGTCTTTTTTTTGACACTCGGCAAAGGGCTCTTTGCTGAGTGTCACAAATACAACACTTGGCAAAGAGCTCTTTGTCGAGTGTTTTTTTTCAACACTAGGCAAAGACAATTTAAAAATCACATTTTAAAGTAGTAAATAAATTTGTTCATAAAACCTATATCTCTCTCGTAGTTTATGAAACTACGAGAGAGACGTATAGAATCTGTGCATATTATTAGAACCATCATGTGAGATAAACAAATGACCAAACAACCAAAATAAACTTTGTAGATCTTGAGAAGTTCTAGAAGTTTGTAGTTGACAACTTTTTCATTTGAAGTTATATTGTCAACGAAAACTACGTCTAAATTTAAAAAAATTAAAATTTGAATTTTGAAAACGATTACCACCAACATGAAAGTTGTAGGTATTGAAGAGTTATGAAACTTTGTAGTTGACAATGTTTTGGTTTGAAATCATCTTGTTATGCAAAACTATGTTTGAATTTTGAAATTTGAATTTTTCAAACTATCTCGTATGAAAAAACCACCAAAATAAAAGTTGTAGGTCTTCAAATGTAATGAAACTTTGTAATTGATAACTTTTTGATTTGAAATCATCTTACCATTGAAAAATTCGTGTGAAGTTTTCAAATTTAAAATTCAAATTTTGTAAACGGTCTCGGATGTAGAAACTATTAAAATAAAACTTGTAGATCTCAAAAAGTTATGTAACTTTATAGTTGGTCACAATTTGAAATGAACTCATTTAGTGCCTTAAATAATCAAATTACTCTCAATTTGTTATAGTACATGGGGAATGAAAACGTACTATAGACATAATTGGTATAGTAGTGTAGTGGTATAGGAGGGTATGCGCGAGACATAAGTTGCGAGTTCGAATCTCACCATTTACCAAACATATAAATTTGATTCAAAATAATAATGAAAAATGATAGGACAATGGGTAAGATAATAGGTTATAGGGTTGGAGAGTTGTTCCTATAATTTAAAAAAATTGCTGTTTATTTTTATTTTTTTCGATTCTTCATTTGCCGAGTGTTTTTCTTTGCCGAGTGCTTTTCGACACTCGACAAAGTCTTTGCCGAGTGTCCGAAAAAAGTACTCGGCAAAGAACACTTTGCCGATAAAATATTTGCCGAGTGTTATACTCGACAAAGGCTTTGCCGAGTGTAAAATAGCTTTTGTCGAGTGTCTTAGACACTCGACAAAGAACGCGATTCCGGTAGTGACTAGATGAATGTGATACGAAGAACTTGCGACCGAAGCGTGGTACTTATAGCCCGTAGGTCGGCACCAAGATCCATGGTGCCTACCTAGGCACCAAATGCTTTGACGCCTACCTAAGGGCCATGTTAGATCCATGTCGGCGTCAAGGACGAGATCTAGGCGCCACTTACTTTGGCGCCGATACGTGTTAGGTCGGTGTCGATAATGACACGTCGACCTAAGGGTCCATTTTTTAAATTGAAACTGGAAAGGGCATGTTTGTGAAAATAAAATCCGAAAAAGTGCAAAAATAGTAAAAAGACAGGAGATGGCAAACTGTAGATTGGAAAATCGTAAAATGAAATTAAAATACATACATAATTCATTGCATTGGCATGCATGGTCGCGTTTGATAGGATCTGTTGGTTATATTTGAATTTGTTGGATTTTTTTTACATATAAAGGGCCGCGAATATAATATCAAATCACTCTGTAAATAATAAAAAATGTAGCTATCCTAAAACTAGAAGTGATTTGGCATGATGGCAAATTTGAATATGATTTCTCATGTACCTACAACCTTGGAATTTGAAGTCCGGTCAAGCACGTCCAGACTTATATGATGAGGAGACTGGAGAGCAGTGGAGATCGATCACGAGGCAAACAACATATTCACGATCAACTATAGCAACATCTACATCAATCAAAGAAGCATTCACAAAAAGAACCTAGTGGATGGTCACATGATTAGGGTCTGTTCACCAAGAATGAAAGTGTATATGTACAGACGTATACATGAATCATATATCCATATGACAAAGGGTGAAAAGAAATCAGACTGACTTCACGTTATCTTGGATGGCTCTGGGTTAGCACGACACCAACTCTACGGTGGTGTTTCGTTACCCATACATTTTGAGAAATTGGGTACTAGCTACACAAAATCCAATGCAAATCCTATTATCAACTGATATTGAGATTGTGAGATTTTGACACAAAATCCAATACAAAAGTCATAAAATGTTTGGCAATGAGATAGTAGAATGAGAATTTAGAAATGACGTATGAACCAAACGGGCCCTATGGCAGCGTTCACCAGGACAATGAAGCTCTATAGAGATGATTCGTAACTTATTTACACTGGCGTTTTTCAGAAACGCCAACGCTAGGAGCCAGTAGAGAAATGTTTATGATCACAGGCGGTTAACTGAGAACCGCCAGTGGAAATCGATTTCCACTGGTGATTCAGTTAAGCCAGCCGTCAGTGGAAATCAATTTTTACTGGCAGTTGAGTTAAAAAAACCGCTAGTATAATTTTTTAGGAAATATAAATCGGGTTTTAGAAATAGCAAAATAAATTATTTCAATCAGGAGAAGCCTAAGTGCCTAATCTGCCCGTCTCCTACGAAGTTGCAAGAAACGACATTTTTCGCGCAGAATTCGCGTGCTACACGGACGATGGCAATCAAACCCCCGACCTCTCTCTTGCGTGTAGCCTCCTCTGCCACTCCATCTAGAAGATAAAATAGACGAAAATGGTTGGAAAATCCCTCTCCCATTTCCGTTACCATATTTTTTTACTGAAAACGGAAGCGGCAGCGGGATAGCTGAAAACTTGAACAGTTGCAGGATATATGGTTACACCAAAATGGATTAAAACAAATTGATTTGCAACGGAATAGACGGCAACCGAAAACTTTGGTCGGAATATACAATATCATACCATCACTCAACAATCTATGATATCAAGAGTTTAGGACTCCATAAATCACAACTTCATAAGTTTAAAAATCGGAAACGCACATAAGTTTTTTGTTAGAGATCAACAGCTTACGCAAAGGTAGCACTTTTGCGCCAAGATAGTCCAATAAAGTTCAAATCACAACAAAATTATCCATCAAAGCTAGTTCATACCATTATAATCCACAGTAAACAAGAATAGAGAAACATAGACTAAGCAAGCAGACCATAGAATAAGACTAAGGCAGTACTTTTTTTGTCTATTGCTTTTTATGCTGCTTATCCCGCGACTAAAACGAAAATATCCTAGTAAAAAGAAGATTTAAAAAATATGGGCGGAAAAACATTGAACCGTTTTCATTATCGTTCCTGCAATATACCATCATGTTTATGTCGTGTTCCCTTTTTTCCGCAAATACGAAAATGGTTTTGGTAAAAACAGAATAAATACGCTATCGGACGAAATAGGATTTTCCCCGTCTGCTTTCATCCCTAACTTCACCATCAATAACTTGTGTCTAGATTGTAGTTTTGTACTGGCGATTTTTGTAACACCCCAAAGTCCTATGTTGAGAATTTAATAAAATCCTCCAAAGGATCGAATTGGAATATTTTTTTAGGATTCTCTATCCATTAAAGTTACTTCTTCAAAAAAATGATTTCTAATAAGGATTAAATAAAGTATTCTTCACCTGAACTAAATTATCGTTATTATAAATTCAGAATTTTTTTAGGTATAAGTCACAAATATGCCTTAACAAATACTGTAGAAGATACTTTGAAATAATTGTGCATGTGTGTGTGCATTTCATATTTAAAAGCATTTTCCTAATTAAAAGAAAAAATAGTTAATATAAATATATGTAAAATAAAATATGCATTGCATGATGGAGTTTATTGCTTGCGCATTTAATTGAATTTTGAACCTTGGTGTAGAATTGGATTAGAATACTTGTAAACAAAAAAATGGGGAATAAGAAAGGAAAATAGAAACAAAAAAAACTCACCTACACTCTTGGGCCACATTTCTCCCTCGGCCCAAATTCGTTCCTCGTCCCACGGCCCGTTCTCCTCTTCCCTTGAGTGCTTGCGCGCGTGGCCTGAAGCGGTCGACCGGCCCAACCCCGCACTTGCGCGGCCCGCGATCCATACCCTCGTTGGGTCATGTAACACCTCAAATCCATTAATTAAAAAGAATTCATTATTAGATGCTAAATCTATTAGAGAGGAAATGAATTTTAGAAAGGAAAAAATATAATAAAATAATAAAGTTTGAACTTCAATTGTTTGATGCATTCATTTTTGAAGCATGGCTTTTGTTTGTTAATTTATTTTAAAGGTTATTTTTGTATTCAGACTATTTTTATGTGGCCCAATTTATTCATTTAAATAGTGCTTGCCCTAAAATTATTTGTTTTCAAAACAAATTTGGTATTTTATTTATGTAAGTATTAATTCTAGATTTATTATAATTTTTTGAATATTTATACATAAATATATATTCGTATAAATGAAAAAAGAAAAAAAAAAACCTAAATCTATGTCCGGCCAGGCCGAGGCCCATTAGGCGCCAGCGTGCCCTAGCTGCCGCCGCGCGCCTGGACGCCTCACATGCGCCCGCGCGAGTGGCGCCCCACCGTCACGGCACTGTTCGCCGCGCAGGGAGCCGGTAGCCGGATTGTTCGCCCGCGTCGTCTCCTCGGCGTCCGTGCCCTCTCATCTCCCTCACGCGCCGAAAACCGCCGCCGTTTCCTCTTCTCCCTCCCCCCATTCCTCTCCATTATGGAGGTCGTCGCCATTGATGACCATTGATGGCCGGCCGGGCACCTCCTCCACGGCACCCCTTCTTCTCCCCCCTCTATAAAACGGCGAGCCGGACTTCTCCCCTCTCCCCTGTCGAGCCCGTCCCTCTCTCGCTCCTCGCGCATTTCTTCTCTCGCTCACTCGCCGTGATTCCGCCGAGCCGTGCCCGCTAGAGCTCACCGAGCCACGTTCCTGCACCGTCGTTCGTCGCGTCGTACGTCGTCGAGCCGAGCGAGCCACGACCTGATGACCACCACTGTCCCTGTCCGCCGAACCTCCCTGCTCGTCAAGCTCTTCCCTATGCACGCGAGCCAGCTCAAGGTAGAAGATGAACTTTTTGCGTTTTAGTCCCTATGCTTGTGTGAAACTAATTCCGAAATATCCAGTTCATAAATTATTAAAAAGATACCCTGATGTATACGTTTAATTATAGATCAGCCCTGCAACAATATTTTGGATATGGACATTATTTTTGTATTTCGAAAATAAATAAGTTATGTCACCACCGCCACCAAACCCAAACATGGAGTAGTTCATTACCGCGCTGATGCAACTTCTCCAAGGCCTCACTGCTTCAGTGCAGCAGATTCAACAGAACCAACAGCAGAATGCACCCTAAGCTCGGGACAAACATAGGGATTCATGAGCCACCACCTGCCTGCCTTCTCTCATTCGGTTGACACCTTAGATGCCGATGATTGGCTTAAGGTCATCGGGAAGAAACTGGACATTACACAGTGTCGGCGTTTTGACCCCGGTGGGTCCCTGGACCGACGAGTAAATTGTCGCCGCGTGTCCCAGCCCAGATGGGTCGGCGCGAGACGGAGCACGAAGGGGGGAAAGGAACAGGCAAAGGGGAAATACGCGGCCTTCGTGTTGCCCTGCGCCCAGGTCGGGTGCACTTGCAGTAGGGGGTTACAAGCGTCCGCGTAGGAGAGAGCGAGAGACTTACGCATCGGCCCGTTCTCCCGCGTGGCCAACCTTTCCGTAGAGAGTCCTGGACCTTCCTTTTATAGGCGTAAGGAAAGGGTCCAGGTGTACAATGGGGGTGTAGTAGTGTGCTAACGTGTCTAGCAGAGAGGAGCTAGAGCCCTAAGTACATGCCGTCGTGGCAGCCGGAGAGGTTTTGGCACCCTGTTCGTGTGATGTCGTGGCCGTCGGAGGAGCGATGGAGCCTTGCGGAAGGACAGCTGTCGGGGCTGTCGAGTCCTTGCTGATGTCTCCTTGCTTCCGTAAGGGGCTGAGAGCTGCCATCGTCATGGAGCACGCGGGGCGCCATCATTATTTGTTTACCGGGACGAGCTAGATGGGACGCCGATCTTGTTCCCCGTAGCCTGAGCTAGCTAGGGATAGGGTAATGATGGCCCTTCCTGTGACGTGGTCGGTCCGAGCCCTAGGTCGGGCGAGGCGGAGGCTCCTCCGAGGCTGAGGTCGAGTCCGTCTTCCGAGGCCGAGGCTGAGTCCGAGCCCTGGGTCGGGCGAGGCGGAGTTCGTCGTCTTCCGGAGCCAAGGCTGAGTCCGAGCCCTCGGGTCGGGCGAGGCGGAGTTCGTCGTCTTCTGGAGCCAAGGCTGAGTCCGAGCCTGGGGTCGGGCGAGGCGGAGTTCGTCGTCCGAGGTCGAGGTTGAGTCCGAGCCCTGGGGTCGGGCGAGGCGAAGTCCATCTTTCGAGGCCAAGACGGGGGCCGAGCCCTGGGGTCAGGCGAGGCGGAGCTTCCTATGACGCCCGAGGCCGGACTTGGCTGCTGTCAGCCTCACTCTGTCGAGTGGCACAACAGTCGGAGTGACGCAGGCGGCGCTGTTTTCTTGTCAGGTCGGTCAGTGGAGCGGCGAAGTGACTGCGGTCACTTCGGCTCTGTCGACTGAAGAGCGCGCGTCAGGATAAGGTGTCAGGCCATCCTTGCATTAAATGCTCCTGCGATATGGTCGGTTGGCGTGGCGATCTGGCCAAGGTTGCTTCTCTGCGAAGACTGGGCCTTGGGCGAGCCGAAGGTGTGTCCGTTGCTTGAGGGGGCCCTCGGGCGAGACGTGAATCCTCCGAGGTCGGCTGCCTTTGCCCGAGGCTGGGCTCGGGCGAGGCGAGATCGTGTCCCTTGAGTGGACTGAGCCTTGACCTTAATCGCGCCCATCAGGCCTTTGCAGCTTTGTGCTGATGGGGGTTACCAGCTGAGATTAGGAGTCTTGGGGGTACCCCTAATTATGGTCCCCGACAGTAGCCCCCGAGCCTCGAAGGGAGTGTTGATACTCGCTTGGAGGCTTTTGTCACACTTTTTTGCAAGGGGACCAGCCTTTCTCGGTTGCGTTTCGTTCCGGTGGGTGCGCGCGAGCGCACCCGCCAGGTGTAGCCCCCGAGGCCTCGGAGGAGTGGTTTGACTCCTTCGAAATCTTAGTGCGTTTCGTGATGCTTCGGCCGATCTGGTTGTTCCCTCATGCGAACTGGCCGTAGCCCGAGTGCACAGTCGAGTCCCAAGTTCTCGGGCTGGTATGTTGATGCTGTCAACGGTTCAGCCGGAGCCGGGTTTGCGAGAGCAGCCCCCGAGCCTCCGCACAGAGCGAGAGGACGGTCAAGGACAGACTCGGCTTTTTACATACGCCCCTGCGTCGCCTTTTCGCAAGGAGGAGGGGGGAAAGCGCCATGTTGCCCTCGGAGGGCGCCGAATATGGTGTCACCAGTGAGTTGCTAACGGGTAATCCGAGTGGACGCCCGTGCCCCATTCGTTAGGGGTCGGCTAGTGGCCCGGAGGCACGCTCCAAAAGTACCTGCGGGTGATTTGCCGGACCCGGTCCCCTTTTGACGGGGTCCGAGGGCTCGATGCCTCCCTCTGGTGGGATTCCGTTACAAAATCGTTCCCGTGGGTCTCGGAAATGTCCTAGGGTACCTCGGGAGCGTAGCCCGAGCCTTGGTTATGTATCGAATGTACCCAGGGTCATCCCTCGCTCTACATGCTCTGAGGCGGCTGTCAGAACCCTTCGGGGGCCAGCCTACGAACCCGTGATTAGTAGTGGGCGCGGAGCCCGAGCGGCTTGAAGCGGCCGTTGAACCCTTTCGAGGGGCCAGCCTTCGAACCTCTGACCAGTTGTGGGCGCGGAGCCCGAGTGCTCTGAGGCGGCTGTTGAACCCTTCCGAGGGGCCAGCCTTCGAACCTCTGATCAGTAGGGGGGCTCAGGGCCCGCTTCCTTCGTGGAGAAGGATCCCTTTCGGAGTATCCCCTTTCCCGGTCCCTGTGGCAAGAGAGAGAAAGAGGAATTGGAAAAGGATACGAAATCGAATGACGTGGCACACCTTTTTTGACGCGGTCGTCATGGCGGAGGTGAAGCGTCGCCTGCTTCGCCTGCCAACTGTGCCGCCTGTCCTGCCGCAGAGTTAATGCAACGGGACGAGTGGTTTGCGGGGCAGCCGTTGTGCGTGCACGAGCCATTCGAGGAACGGAACAACGGCGCGTCGTCTTCACGCCGTGGGAGAGGGCTCTCCCTCTGTCCCAGGAGGGGACGTGAGCCTGCTGACGACTTGACTGCTGCTTCCGCCCGCTTGCCACCGCCATTACTGCCGGCCCATTTCTGGCCGTATCGATCGTCGTGCCTTCTCCCGCGGCTGACTGACCCGTGACCGATGTGCTCGGTTGGCACTGTCGGGTCATGCGCAGGGTCGCCTCGAGTCGCGGCACCGGTTCCGCAGTCGAGAATGCGCGGTACTAGCGCGAGTGGTGGTGCAGTTTCTCGCACGTAGTAACCGCCGCGCCGGTTACATGACGTGTGGGCCTGGGCCTCCATGCTGGACACGTTGAAGTCGAAAGGGTGCGCCCCCTTGGTGCGGTTGCATGCCGCCTGCATGGCGGTCCGCCCTTTCACCCACTGGTCTGGGTGAAAGTGGAGGAGCGCTTGTAACCGCTGGGCAGTTACGCGCGCTGCGCGCGGCGGTTTGGCTTCTTCTGCCCTGGGCCAGCTTGCATGACGCGTGGGACCCAGCCCCCATGTCGTAGGGGGAGGACCTTGGAGCGTGTTGGAGAGGACTCAGCCCGCGACGGCTGAGGACGCAAGTGGGGAGAGTTGCCTTTAAAAGGAGGGTGACCCCCTTGGAAGGCAACCATGTCTTCATACTCCCTTCATGCATCGCATCCTTCCACCTTCCGAGCCCCCGGATGGGGAACACTCGCGTCGCTTTCGTCTTGCTGTCTTTGGAGGAACGCAACTTCGCGGAAGTTGGTACCTTTCAGCCATCGCTCGGCTTCAAGGATTTTCATCAGGCGGCCCGGCTGCATCCCCTCGCCGGTGGTCACCCAAGACGGTGACCACCAGCTTGATGGTGGGGAGAAGCAAGTCGGGCTGCGACCTCTGCCCCGCCCTCAGCTTCAAGGATCTTCATCATCCTGGCTGGGGCGGAGGCCGGACTGAGCCGGAGCTCTACCTCCCGCGCGGGTTCGTGGGTCACCTTCTCCCCCAGCATTCAGGGGAGAGGGCGCTCACCGGCCTAGCGGGAGGGTCGGACTTCGACAACGCAGGGCTGGTCGGCGGCGAGCGTCGTCAGCTTCAGCGCGTTGGGCTCACTGGCTCAGCTGGCTCTGGCTCGGCTCCCGGTGCCCCCTCCCGCTGTGAGAGCGGTTGTCGCGCCGCGTGCACTGGAGGACCGCCCAAGACGTCGCGCGCTGCTAGGGCGGCGTTCGTGTTCTTGGACTGTCCTGCCTTTGCTCCGGTACGACGCCTCTGTGTGGAGGTCGGTGCTCGTCCGTCCGGGAGGATCCGAGTGGGGATCTGTCGGTGGGCAGATGGCTTCCGTCGCCGGCGCTGAGGTGGTGGCGGCTAAAGAAGTCCTCGTCGCCGACGGGATCATCGCCACCACCCGCGCTCCAGGCCTCAGGCTCTTTGGCTTTGATAGCTTGTCCTCGCCCCTCGAGTGGGGACGTGGGCGAGGGGCTCGTTGCAGCAGCGTCCGCCCTGAGGTCATCGCTGCTATTGTTTGGCCACCTGGAGCGGAGGTCGTTGTCGCTGCTGCTGGAGCGGGCGTCGGTGAGCCACCTGGGGCTTCGTCGCCCCGCAGGCCCTCCAATGTGGGGGGTTGTTCGTACCTGCGGGGGCAGAACCGGAGTTCCATTTGTAATGGCACCTTGAGTGTTGGTGCTTGTTCATTGTGGCTGTCGGGGCCTGAACATGTATGTATTTTTGGCATGAAGCCGTGTTTTTTC
This sequence comes from Zea mays, assembly GCF_902167145.1. NCBI lineage: Eukaryota > Viridiplantae > Streptophyta > Magnoliopsida > Poales > Poaceae > Zea > Zea mays. The sequence continues at coordinate 107,742,722 of NC_050105.1, read as the reverse complement.
CTCATTTCGAGCACTAGGACTCGCCTGTCGGCTAACTGAACCGCTTCACCAAGTGTGAGTTGCCTCGTGCGAAGGTGACGAGTGAGGTATCCGTATCCCGGAGGCATAGGAGTCCCTCGGCTCGGTCGGCCTTGCCGCCCGAGGCTTCTCTTGCTTAGTTAAAGGAACCCTCGGCTGCTCTGCGGTGAGCCGGAGCCGAGGGCAGCGGTGCCCGCGTGGACAGAGGCAGAGTTGGCTCGAAAAGAAGACTTCGTCGGCCGGAGCCTGGCCGGGCCATCCACTAGCGGGACCAGCACCGGAGTCGGGTTGCCGAGGCCATGAGCCGGGCTGGTGTCCTCGAGGGATAGCTGGCTGAGGCTTCGGGGCGGCCAGCTGAGCCGTCTGCTCGGGCCGGGTTCCTGGAGGAGACCCTGGCGGCGATGGCCCAGGCGTGGTGCTGACGTCGTCCTTCGGAGCGGAGATCCTTCGCCCGTGTTGCCGTCCGAGGCTCGGTCGGACTTCGCCGAAGGTGGAGTTGACGCCGAGGGTGCTGCTGCTATCCCTCTATCGACGTCTGAGTCTGCAGGATCGGTTCATCTTGTAGCGTGCGTATGTTTTCTGCGGCCGCCGAGGCCCAAACATATCGTCGTTGTGTTGTAAAGTTGCGTTTCTTTTCCCCTTGTTTCGAGTATCAGGACTTATTTGTCGTAACAGAATTCTTTGTCCGAGCGAGAGTTACTTTTCGCGGAAGGTGATGAGTGAGGTATCCGTATCCCGGAGGCGTAGGAGTCCCTCGGCTCGGTCGGCCTTGCCGCTTACGTGTACTCTTTACTCGTCCATAGGATTCTGCTATCGATGTAGCCGAGAAAACCCGAAAAACTGTTTCGGCAGAAAGGTTTCCGAGCATTAAGACTTGTTCGGTCAGCGGAATCGCTTATCCGAGCGTGAGTTACTTATCGCAGAAGGTGATGAGTGAGGTATCCGTATCCCGGAGGAGTAGGAGTCCCTCGGCTCGGTCGGCCTTGGCTGCTTACGTGTACTCCGTCGTTTTCAGGATCCCACTTTCGAAGTAGTCAAAAAGCACGAACGACGTTCTGGCAGAAAGACTTTTTCCGAGGAAAATTTTGACGCAGAGGGGGTGCCCCCCTTCTAGCCCCCGAGGGAGGGTCGGGCTTTGCCGAGGCAGGGCTGACCCTTCCTTGATGGTTAGACTTTGTATGTAAACGAGGTGTACGAACGACTTGAAAGCATCTTAAGGGTAGAAGCGACTTAGCTGTCGGATGTTCCAAGCGTTGCTGTAGACCTCACCTTGACTGTTGGCCAGCTTGTATGTTTTGGGCTTCAAAATCTTGGCGATGATGAATGGCCCTTCCCAGGGAGGCATGAGCTTGTGCCACCCTCGGGCGTCTTGTCGCAGCCGAAGCACCAAGTCGCCCACCTGGAGGTCTCGGGACCGAACCCCTCGGGCGTGGTAGCGTCGCAGGGACTGCTGATACCGCGCCGAGTGTAGTAAGGCCATGTCCCGAGCCTCTTCCAGCTGGTCCAGTGAGTCTTCTCTATTGGTATGGTTGCTTTGGTCGTCGTACGCCCGCGTCCTCGGGGAACCGTATTCTAAGTCTGTGGGCAAGATGGCCTCGGCCCCATAGACTAGAAAAAATGGTGTGAAGCCCATGGCTCGGCTCGGCGTTGTCCTCAGACTCCAGACCACCGAGGGGAGTTCCTTCATCCATCGCCTGCTGAACTTGTTGAGGTCGTTGTGGATCCTCGGCTTGAGTCCTTGCAGAATCATGCCGTTGGCACGTTCTACCTGCCCATTCGTCATGGGGTGAGCCACGGCGGCCCAGTCCACCCGGATGTGGTGACCCTCGCAGAAGTCCAGGAACTTGCTGCCGGTGAACTGGGTGCCGTTGTCGGTGATGATGGAGTTCAGCACCCCAAAGCGATGGATGATGTTGGTGAAGAATGTCACCGCCTGTTAGGACCTGATGTTGTTTAGGGGTCGGACCTCGATCCACTTGGAGAATTTGTCGATGGTGACCAGCAGGTGCGTGTAGCCCCCGGGTGCCTTCTGCAAGGGACCGATGAGGTCCATACCCCACACAGCAAACGGCCAGGTGATGGGTATTGTTTGCAGAGCCTGAGCGGGCAGGTGGATCCGCTTCGTGTAGAATTGACACCCTTTGCAGGTGCGGACAATTCCAGTGGCGTCGGCCACCGCGGTCGGCCAGTAGAAACCTTGTCGGAAAGCGTTTCCAACAAGGGCTCAAGGCGCTACGTGATGACCGCAAGCCCCCGAGTGTATTTCTTGTAAGAGCTCCTGGCCTTCGGCGATGGATATGCATCGCTGGAGGATGCCGGAGGGGCTGCGGTGGTAGAGCTCCTTCCCGTCACCCAGTAAGACGAATGACTTGGCACGCCGCGCCAGTCGCCGAGTTCGGCTCTGTCGAGGGGTAGCTCTCCTCGGTGGAGATATTGCAGGTACGGGGTCTGCCAGTTTCGATTAGGTGGGACCCCATTCCGCTCTTCCTCGATGCGTAGAGCCTCATCCTCGGTAGCCGAGGGTGTCTCGGGCTGAGCCGAGGGTGCCTCGGGCTGAGCCGAGGGCACCTTAGGCTGGGCCGAGACCTTCTCGGGCTCGGGCGTGTCGTCAGTCTTGACTGAGGGTTGATGTAGGTCTCGGGAGAAGACGTCGGGAGGAACGGTCGTCCGCCCCGAGGCTATCTTAGCCAGCTCGTCCGCAGTCTCGTTGTATCGTCGGGCGATGTGGTTGAGCTCGAGCCCGTAGAACTTGTCCTCCAGGCGCCGAACCACATCGCAGTAGGCTTCCATCTTCGGGTTGTGGCAGTGGGAGTTCTTCATGACTTGGTCGATGACGAGCTGCGAGTCACCGCGAGCGTCGAGGCGTCGGACCCCTAGCTCGATGGCGATGCGCAACCCGTTGACCAGAGCCTCGTACTCAGCCACGTTGTTGGACGCCGGGAAATGGAGGCGTAGCACGTAGCGGAGGTGTTTCCCGAGGGGCGAGATGAAGAGCAGGCCCGCGCCTGCCCCGGTTTTCATCAGCGACCCGTCGAAAAACATGGTCCAGAGTTCCGATTAGATCGGAGCTGCCGAGAGTTGGGTGTCGACCCATTCAGCCACAAAGTCCGCCAAGACTTGGGACTTGATGGCCTTCCGAGGGGCGAACGAGATTGTCTCGCCCATGATTTCCACCGCCCACTTTGCAATCCTACCCGAGGCCTCTCGGCACTGGATGATCTCCCCCAGGGGGAAGGATGACACCACAGTCACCGGATGAGACTCGAAGTAGTGTCGCAACTTCCGTCGTGTCAGAATCACCGCGTACAGCAGCTTCTGAATCTGTGGGTAGCGGGTCTTGGTCTCGGACAGTACCTCACTGGTGAAGTAGACCGGCCTCTGGACGGGCAATGCATGCCCTTCTTCTCGTCTCTCAACCACGATCGCGACGCTGACCACCTGAGTGGTAGCGGCGACGTAGATCAAGAGGGCTTCTCCGGCAGCTGGGGGCACCAAGATGGGCGCGTTCGTAAGGAGCGCCTTCAGGTTCCCAAGGGCTTCCTCGGCCTCGGGGGTCCAAGTGAAGCACTCGGTCTTCCTTAAGAGGCGGTACAGAGGTAGGCCTCTTTCACCGAGGCGCGAGATGAAGCGGCTCAGAGCCGCAAGGCATCCCATGACCCTCTGTACGCCTTTCAAGTCCTTGATGGGCCCCATGTTGGTGATGGCCGCGATTTTCTCCGGGTTGGCCTCGATGCCCCGCTCGGAGACGATGAACCCCAAAAGCATGCCTCGGGGGACTCCGAAGACACACTTCTTGGGATTGAGTTTCACGTCTTTCGCCTTGAGACACCGGAATGTCGTTTCAAGGTCGGAGAGGAGGTCGGAGGCTTTCCTCGTCTTGACTACGATGTCATCAATGTAAGCCTCGACCGTTCGACCAATGTGCTCGCCAAACACGTGGTTCATGCACCTTTGGTACGTCGCACCCACATTCCTCAAACCAAAAGGCATAGTAACGTAGCAGTACATGCCAAAAGGTGTGATGAAAGAAGTCGCGAGCTGGTCGGACTCTTTCATCCTGATTTGGTGATACCCTGAGTAGGCATCGAGGAAAGACAGGGTTTCGCACCCAGCAGTGGAATCCACGATTTGATCGATGCGAGGCAGAGGGTAGGGAACCTTCGGACATGCTTTGTTTAGACCAGTGTAGTCTACACACATCCGCCATTTCCCTCCTTTCTTTCTCACAAGCACAGGGTTGGCAAGCCATTCGGGATGGAATACCTCTTTGATGAACCCTGCGGCCATCAGCTTGTGGATCTCCTCGCCTATGGCCCTGCGCTTTTCTTCGTCGAATCGGCGCAGGGGCTGCTTCACGGGTCGGGATCCAGCTCGGATATCCAGCGAGTGCTCGGCGACATCCCTCGGTATGCCAGGCATGTCCGAGGGACTCCACGCGAAAACTTCGGTGTTTGCGCGGAGAAAGTCAACGAGCACTGCTTCCTATTTGGGGTCGAGCTCGGAGCCGATCCGGATCTGCTTGGAGGCGTCGTTGCTGGGGTCGAGAGGGACGGACTTAACCGTCTCTGCTGGCTCGAAGTTGCCGGCGTGGCGCTTCACGTCTGGCGCCTCCATGGAGAGGCTTTCCAGGTCGGCGATGAGGGCCTCGGATTCGGCGAGGGCCTCGGCGTACTCCACGCACTCCACGTCGCATTCGTACGCGTGTCGGTACGTGGGGCCGACGGTGATGACCCCGTTGGGGCCCGACATCTTGAGCTTGAGGTAGGTGTAGTTGGGGACGGCCATGAACTTGGAGTAGCATGGCCTCCCCAGTACTGCGTGGTTGGTTCCTCGGAACCCGACCACCTCGAACGTGAGGGTTTCCCTTCGGAAGTTGGAGGGAGTCCCGAGGCAGACGGGCAGATCGATTTGTCCGAGGGGCTGGACACGTTTCCCGGGGATGATCCCATGAAAAGGCGTCGCACCGGCCCGGATCGAGGACAGATCGATCTGCAGGAGCCCGAGGGTCTCGGCATAGATGATGTTGAGGCTGCTGCCTTCGTCCATGAGTTCCTTGGTGAGCCTGACGTTGCCAATGACGGGGTCGGCAACGAGCGAATATTTCCCCGGGCTCGGCACACGATCGGGGTGGTCGCCCTGGTCAAAGGTGATGGGCTTGTCGGACCAGTCTAGGTAGATTGGCGCCGCCACCTTTACCGAGCAGACCTCCCGACGCTCTTGCTTGCGGTGCCGAGCCGAGGCGTTCGCCACTTGCCCACCGTAGATCATGAAGTAGTCGTGGACCTCGGGGAACTCCTCTGCTTTGTGATCCTCCTTCTTGTCGTTGTTGTGGGCTCGGCCACCTTCCGCCGGTGGCCCGGCCCTGTGGAAGTGGCGCCGAAGCATGACACACTCCTCGAGGGTGTGCTTGATGGGCCCCGTGATAGGGGCACGACTCCTTGAGCATCTTATCGAAGAGATTGGCACCTCCAAGAGGTTTTCGAGGGTTCTTGTAATCAGCGGCGACGACAAGGTCCATGTCGACGGCATCGCGTTTCGCTTGCGACTTCTTCTTGTTCTTCTTCTTGGTGCCGCGCTGAGTGGACGCCTCGGGGACGTCTTCCGGCTGGCGGCCCTGGGGCTGTTTGTCCTTCCGGAAGATGGCCTCAACCGACTCCTGGCCAGAGGCGAACTTGGTGGCGATGTCCATCAGCTCGCTTGCCCTGGTTGGGGCCTTGCGACCCAGCTTGCTCACCAGGTCACGGCAGGTGGTGCCAGCGAGGAACGCGCCGATGACGTCCGAGTCGGTGACGTTGGGCAGTTCGGTGCGCTGCTTCGAGAATCGCCGGATGTTGTCCCGGAGAGACTCTCCCAACTGCTAGCGGCAGCTTCGGAGATCCCAGGAGTTCCCAGGGCGCACGTACGTGCCCTAGAAGTTGCCATCGAAGGCTTGGACCAGGTCATCCCAGTTGGAGATCTGCCCTGGAGGCAGATGCTCCAGCCAGGCCCGAGTGGTGTCGGAGAGGAACAGGGGGAGGTTGCGGATGATGAGGTTGTCATCATCTGTTCCACCCAGCTGGCAGGCCAGTCGGTAGTCCACGAGCCACAGTTCCGGCCTCGTCTCCCCCGAGTACTTTGCGATGGTAGTCGGGGTTCGGAACCGGGTCGGGAACAGCGCTCGTCGTATGGCCCGGCTGAAAGCCTGCGGACCGGGTGGTTTGGGCGAGGGACTCCGATCCTCCCTGCTGTCATAGTGTCCCCCACGCCTGGGGTGGTAGCCTCGGCGCACCTTTTCGTTGAGGTGGGCTCGACGGTCACGGCGGTGGTGCTCGTTGCCGAGGCGACCCGGGGCCGCAGGCGCCATGTTGCGCGTGCGCCCGGTATGGACCGAGGCTTCCCGCATGAATCGAGAAGTCGCGTCGCGATGCTCCGAGGGGTACCCCTGCCTTCGGGAGGCAGAGCTTTCGGCCCGTCGGACCGCGGCATCCTCCAGAAGATTCTTGAGCTCTCCCTAGATACGCCGCCCTTCGGTGGTCGATGGTTCCAGCATTGCGCGGAGTAGTATTGCTACCGCAGCCAGGTTCTGGCCGACCCCACTGGAAACCGGTGGCGGCCTTGCCCTGACGCCGTCGGCAATGCGGTGCTGGATGCCCTGGGGTAGATGACGCGCTTCTCCGGCCGGAGCTTGGTCCGCCCATTCCTGCCCGATGTTCTGCCAGAACTGCTCAAGTGTTCCTGCTCCCTCGTCGAGCCTGGCCTGCATCTCGCGGATTTGCTCGAGCTGTGCGTCCTGACCCCCCGTAGGGACTGGGACCACAGCTAGCTCCCGAAGGATGTCAACGCGAGGCGCAGGACTAGGGGGGTCGCCGTTTTCCGGCATGCCAAGATGGTTGCCTTCGCTGGGACCCCCTAGATTGACGTGGAAACATTCACGACTTGGGCCGCAGTCCTCGTCGCCGAAGCTGCGGCTGCCATCGGAACAATCGGAGAGGCAGTAGTCGCATGCGGTCATGAAGTCCCGCATGGCACTGGGGTTACCGAACCCGGAGAAATCCCAACAAAAGTCGGGCTCGTCATCTTCCTCGGAACCCGGGGGTCCGTAGGTCGAGACGACCGTCAATCTGTCCCAGGGCGACCGCATATGGTACCCCAGAGGGTTTGGACATGCCTTTACGAAAGCGTCCACCGAAGCGGGGTCGCTTGGTGGGTCGCAGCTGGATCTAAAAGGCATAGAACGGGAAACGGTCGGTACCTCTTGATCGACGGGTGGTGACGAAGTCGCGTTAGGGGCGGACTGCACCGTTGTCTCAGGTACGAGGCTGACACCCAACAAGTCCTTCGAGAGCGTGCTGGCATTGTCCGTCCGCTTGGAGTTGGCGTGTTGCGGGGAGCCCGACATGTCCGACTGGTGCGCTCGTCTTCGTCTCAGACGCGAGGTCGAAGCCCGACATGTCCCCCGTTGGGGCGCCGGCGCCGTCGACTCGCTCGACAGCCGACGAGGTGCCGCCTCCTGCTTGGCCATGCCTGCCCCGCCTCATCCTCCGTCGGTGGGGAAGGTGACGGGACAGACCCGGATATTGCTCTTCCGCCATAAGGGGAAGACGTCGTCGATTCCGCCGCCGGCGGGCAGGCGACGACCGCCATTGTCGTTGTCGCGCGGCGGAGGACGGAGTATCATGTCGTATCCACCGTCGAGGGACATGAACTCAAGACTACTGAAACAAAGCATCGTCCCGGGTCGAAGAGGTTGCGGGAGACTACCCATCTGGAGCTTGATGGGAAGTTGTTCGTCAACACGCAGCAGGCCCCTACCTGGCGCGCCAACTGTCGGCGTTTCGACCCCGGGGGGTCCCTGGACCGACGAGTAAATTGTCGCCGCGTGTCCTAGCCCAGATGGGTCGGCGCAAGACGGAGCACGAAGGGGAGAAGGGAACAGGCAAAGGGGAAACCCGCGGCCTTCGTGTTGCCCTGCGCCCAGGTCGGGTGCGCTTGCAGTAGGGGGTTACAAGCGTCCGCGTGGGAGAGAGCGAGAGACTTACGCGTCGGCCCGTTCTCCCGCGCGGCCGACCTTTCCGTAGAGAGTCCTGGACCTTCCTTTTATAGGCATAAGGAGAGGGTCTAGGTGTACAATGGGGGGTGTAGCAGTGTGCTAACGTGTCTAGCAGAGAGGAGCTAGAGCCCTAAGTACATGCCGTCGTGGCAGCCGGAGAGGTTTTGGCACCCTGTTCGTGTGATGTCGTGGCCGTCGGAGGAGCGCTGGAGCCTTGCGGAAGGACAACTGTCGGGGCTGTCGAGTCCTTGCTGACGTCTCCTTGCTTCCGTAAGGGGATGAGAGCTGCCGTCGTCATGGAGCACGCGGGGCGCCATCATTATTTGTTTACCGGGACGAGCTATATGGGACGCCGGTCTTGTTCCCCATAGCCTGAGCTAGCTAGGGGTAGGGTAACGATGGCCCTTCCTGTGACGTGGTCGGTCCGAGCCCTAGGTCGGGTGAGGCGGAGGCTCCTCCGAGGCCGAGGTCGAGTCCGTCTTCCGAGGCCGAGGCTGAGTCCGAGCCCTGGGTCGGGCGAGGCGGAGTTCGTCGTCTTCCGGAGTCAAGGCTGAGTCCGAGCCCTAGGTCGGGCGAGGCGGAGTTCGTCGTCTTCTGGAGCCAAGGCTGAGTCTGAGCCCTGGGGTCGGGCGAGGCAGAGTTCGTCGTCTTCCGGAGCCAAGGCTGAGTCCGAGCCCTAGGGTCGGGCGAGGCAGAGTTCGTCGTCCGAGGTCGAGGTTGAGTCCGAGCCCTGGGGTCGGGCAAGGCGAAGTCCATCTTCCGAGGCCGAGACGGGGGCCGAGCCCTGGGGTCGGGCGAGGCGGAGCTTCCTATGGCGCCCGAGGCCGGACTTGGCTGCTGTCAGCCTCACTCTGTCGAGTGGCACAGCAGTCGGAGTGACGCAGGCGGCGCTGTTTTCTTGTCAGGTCAGTTAGTGGAGCGGCGAAGTGACTGCGGTCACTTCGGCTCTATCGACTGAAGAGCGCGCGTCAGGATAAGGTGTCAGGCCATCCTTGCATTAAATGCTCCTGCGATATGGTCGGTTGGCGTGGCGATCTGGCCAAGGTTGCTTCTCTGCGAAGACTAGGCCTTGGGCAAGCCAAAGGTGTGTCCGTTGCTTGAGGGGGCCCTCGGGCGAGACGTGAATCCTCTGGGGTCGGCTGCCTTTGCTTGAGGTTGGGCTCGGGCGAGGAGAGATCGTGTCCCTTAAGTGGACTGAGCCTTGACCTTAATCGCGCCCATCAGGCCTTTGCAGCTTTGTGCTGATGGGGGTTACCAGCTGAGATTAGGAGTCTTGGGGGTACCCCTAATTATGGTCCCCGACACACAATGCAACGATCGAGAAAAGATCTTGTACGCTTCTAGAAGGCTTGAGGGCGTCGTGTCCGACTGGTGGGATGCCTTCGCTGCAGCACACGCTAATGCAGACACCATTACGTGGGAGGTGAAGGAAACATGTGATGCCTAAGAGGGGGTGAATTAGGACTTCTAAAACTTTCACTAAACTAGGCCACAATTAAATCCCTAGAGCAAAACCTATGCAAATAATCAAACTAGAATGTGCAAACTAGGTTTTGTCTAAGTGTTGCTATCTCTACCGCAGTGGCTAAGTTTCAATATATACTATATAAGAATGAATACAAGATTGAAACTTAAATGCTTAATATAAATGCGGAATCTTAAAGAGCAAAGTAGAGAAGCAAACTCTCGTGGATTACGCTGGTATTTTTACCGAGGTATCCGGAACCACGCAATGTCCTGACTAATCCTCGTTGGTGCCCCTACGCAAAGGGAAGCCCACGCGAGGGCCAAGCATCTCGGTCGAGTAACTCCGTAGAGAGTCGCGGGCCTTCTCCACACGCAAGTGGTGCTCCACTTCCGGCTTCTCTCGGACGCTCCCCGCCGTCTCCACTATCGAGCTTCCGGCCGAAACGCCGCGAGCCTCGTTCCCTCCGTACACGGTGGTGGCAGTGACACAAACACGGTTGTCACGGTCTCGCAAGACTCTCACCCCACTCGGTACAATTACAACAGCCTGCGCAAGAGCCGAGGGGTTGTGAGGTTTATCTAAACTCACTCAACAATCTAGGGTTCACCTAGAGCAAGCGCTAAAGCGGTCTAACTAACCTAAGCACTTCGCAAAGCACATACGCTAATCACCGAGTTATTCTAAAACATTTGATAAGATAACTAACTGAATCTGTTTCAGTCAGCAGCATAGTTAACTTCAAAATTCGATATATCCCAAACTACTCAACCAAAAATTATGAAATTCTGCTAGAAGTAAGAACTTTTATCCCTCTACAAAAGTCTCCATAGTTGGAACAGCCAATTCGGCGATTTACTATATGAAACCCACTAGTGAACAGACCCGCTCATTTTTATCAGGCAAACAGGAACAGCCACAGTAAAACAAACATAACTGGAGTTTTCTAATTCATATGAATGCAATATTTAACAATATGGAGAGCTTATAAAATTGTCTACAACTTCTTTTACAATCCTAAAGTTTAATTCTGTTGATAAAATTGTCTAAATCTTAAGAGAACAGATTCTGCACAGAATTATGAGACTGAAAAACTGCTATAATCAAACTGCAATAACTTTCTGATCTGATATCTGATTGAGGTGTTCTTCGCGGCCATGGAAAGATCTACAAATTATCTACGACTCATAGATAGGCTTTTTATTTTTTTGAGGCCACTAAGACCACGGAAAACTAGTATGAACAGAAACTGTCGAATCTGCCATTCTGCAGAAACTAAATTCGAGATCAAAATCTAACCCCCACCTCCAATCCAACGAAATTGCAGCACAATTACCAAAAGGAAAATAATATCACCTTGGACTCCTTTTCTTTCTTTCTTCTTCCTCCCAACAATCCACCAATGGAGAATGCAGCACACCAAAGGAGGAACCATGGGGGCGGCTAGGGTTTAGAGGGAAGTGGGTGCAGCACCTTGGAGAGGAGAGGAGCGGCTGCAATGGGGAAGAGGGGGGCGTCTGCTAGAAAAATGAGGGAAGGAGGGGGGCGGCTGCTGCTATGAGGGAAGGGGAGGGGCGGCTAGGGTTTTTGAGAAGAGGAGGGAGTGATGCCCCTGATGCCATTGATGCGAAACCGACGGCTCACAACCAAATCCCCCATCCATGCCCCGATTTAGAAAAATGAATACTTAAATGATATCGTTTAAATGAGATCTTCACATCTGCGGACTCCGAACTTCCAACGGCCCACAACCATTTTCCCACATCCACACACCGAAGATCAACTTTTGGTCAACAATTTTTTTTGGGATATTACACATCAGTTGAAGATTCGAACTGAAGATGTACCTAAGACAACCTTCACTACAAGATATGGACTATATGAGTTTTTGGTTATGTCATTTGGATTAACCAATGCATCGGCTTACTTTATAAACTTGATGAATAAAGTATTCATGGAATATCTTGACCAGTTTGTGGTGGTATTCATCGACGATATACTAGTATACTCTCAGAATGAAGAAACACATGAAGATCATTTGAGACTAGTTCTACAGAAGCTTTGAGACAATCAGTTGTATGCAAAAATTTTGAAGTGTGATTTTTGGCTGAAGGAAGTCGCTTTACTAGGACATATTATCACAGATGGAGGAATCAAGGTAGACCCCGGTAAAATCAGTGAAATACTAAATTGGAAACAACCCACATATGTGTAAAAAATCTGGAGTTTTCTTGGATTAGCAGGATACTATATATAGAAGATTCATTGAAGGCTTCTCCAAAATAGTGAAACCTCTTACTTCACTGCAGGAGAAAGGTAAAGAGTTTAAGTGGGATGAAGCATGTCAGAAATGTTTTGAGGAATTAAAGGAAAAGCTAACCACTGCACCAGTATTGATAATGCCTGATATTCACAAAGGATTTGACGTGTATTGCGATGCATCACATCTAGGACTTGGATGTGTATTAATGCAAGAAGGAAAAGTAATAGCCTATGCCTCAAGGTAGTTACGGAAGCATGAAAAGAATTATCCTACGCATGATCTGGAATTAGCTGCCGTAGTGCACGCTTTGAAGGTTTTGAGGCACTACATGTTTGGAAACAAGTGTAAAATCTTCACGGATCACAAAAGCTTGAAATATATCTTCACGTAGAAGGAACTCAACCTAAGACAACGAGATGGCTTGAGTTAATCAAAGACTATGATTTGGAAATACAATATCACCCAGGAAAAGTAAATGTAGTGGCAGATGCTTTGAGCCGTAAAGGTCAAGTGAACAATCTTACTACCTATTTAATGCCATAGGAATTATGTTGGGAAATGGAACAACTCAACCTTGGTATGCTCAATAATATGGAAGCAACAATTATGGAAGTGGAATCTACTTTGCAACAAGAGATTCGTAAAGGACAAGAATCCGATGAGAAAATCAAGGAAATTAAAGCACAGATTAATTCGGGAAAGACCTCAGATTTCACAGAAGATGAACAAGACACAATTTGGTTTAAAAAGAGAATATGTGTACCAGAAATCGAGCACCTACGCCAAATTATCTTAAGAGAAGCTCATGATTCAGCTTATTCTATTCACCCTGGAATACTAAGATGTAACAGGACCACAAGGAAAAGTATTGGTGGTACGGTCTGAAAAGAGATGTTGCTACTTATGCACTATGTGATGTGTGTCAACGAGTTAAAGCCAAACACCAAAGATCAGCATGATTGTTACAACCTCTCAAGGTACTGGAATGGAAATGAGAAGAAATCGGTATGGATTTCATAGTTGGATTACCCCATACTTGTGATGGCTATGATTCCATATGGGTTATAGTTGATAGGTTGACTAAAGTGGCACACTTTATACCTATGAAGACAACTTACTCGGGAGCCCAATTAGTAGAGTTATACATGTCAAGAAATGTTTGTCTGTATTGAGTACCGAAGAAGATCGTATCAGATCGAGGAACCCAATTTACCTCGCGCTTTTGGAAAAGATTACATTGGTCCATGGATACCAAGCTAAACTTTAGCTCAGCGTATCATCCGCAAACAGATGGACAAACAAAAATAACAAATCAAGTGTTGGAAGATATGTTAAGAGCTTGTGCTCTAAAGCATGGTAGAAGTTGGGATAAAAAGTTTGCCTTATGCAGAATTCTCATATAACAACAGTTATCAAAAAAGTCTAAAGCCGACCACCTCCTCCACGACGCCCCTTCTTCTCCCCTCCCCCTCTATAAAACGGCGAGCCAGACTTCTCCCATCTCTCCTGCCAAGCCCGTCCCTCTCTCCCTCCTCGCGCTCTCTTCTCTCGCTCACTCGCCGCAATTCTACCGAGCCTTGCCCGCTGGAGCTCGCCGAGCCACGTTCCTGCACCGCCGTTCGTCGCACCGTACGTCGTCGAGCTGAGTGAGTCGCGACTCGATGACCACCATTGTCCCTGTCCGCCGAACCTCCCTGCCTACCGAACCTCCCTGCTTGCCGAGCTCTTCCCTGTGCACACGAGCCAGCTCAAGAAAGAATATGAACTTTTTGCGTTTTAGTCCCTCTTCTTGTGTGAAACTAATTCCGAAATATCCAGTTCATAAATTATTCAAAGGAGACCCTGATGTATACGTTTAATTATAGATCAGCCCTACAACAATATTTTGGATATGGACATTATTTTTGTATTTCAAAAACAAATAAGTTATGTCATGATTCTTTAATTCTGTGATTAAGTACTAGAAACGGTTGCGACTAACTTATCATTTTAGCACATAAATTAATATTATGTTAGTAATTGTTCAAGTATAGTTTTAGTGATATAAAAAATTGAAATAGGTACTAGGTCGCATCTTTTGGTCAGGGTAGAGTTTAGAGTTTTTCTAATCATGATATTTGTGTTCATGCGCCTATCGCTTATTCACTAAGGATTAGTAAAATACCTATTTATGTCGAAATAACCATGATTATGTTACTGAAGTCCAAAATTAGTGGTTTACATTAATTCTTAGAATATTAATGTTATGTGATTTATAAATAAACATTTCAGCGATGCTTAATTTCTATTTAGAGAAGAAAGGATAAAACCAAAAGATTATTATTAGTCATAAAGAAAATAATTAATTAGTAATTTATTTCCGTAGAATTTGTTAAGTCATTTTATCTAAGCTATGTTAGATAAAATACCTTCGTAGTCACATGTTCATATAATTGTCACCAATGATAATTCAAAGTGGAAATTTTGGTGGATTAATAAAATAATTATGATTTCGGCATTATTTATAAGTATAGTTTGCATGGCATGTGATTGTTTATGTAATGGTGAATGTTACACATGTAATGGTGGATGTTTATTTATTTGGTGTATGGTTTCTTTTGTATGTACGATATGCGAATCGATATTAGAAGCTGATTTCGTGGTAGAAGAACCAAACTCGTTCGAGGATGACCCGCATGACACGTTCGAGCAAGGCAAGTGGATTATCCCTCTGCATTTTTATTTGTACCCAAGTAATGCATATAATAATATTTACTTTTCGGATATTTGCATAATTTCATGGGATTTTCCTAAACAGGATTTCCTAGAAATACCAACCCTATTCCTTGATTACCCTGGGATAAATGCTATGCTTAGCAACTTTTGCTACTGCTCAACTTGACAATTATGATGTCACTCTTTTATGATAATATTGTTCCAGAAATGAAATTCTTATTATGATGTTAACCCGATGGTTAAACAACATTATTTCATATTAAACGGAATATGGAGTGACCACCGAGGATAACAGTGCAACCACAAGTGCTATCATGGCTCTGGCTTTGATAATTAGCTTAATGCGCTTAGTACTTACCAACCTTTCCTGAAATATGGGCAAGAGGGGGTCGGCAGTGGTGGCAGCTCACGTTAACATGGGGACATAGAATTGGCTAAGCTACCTCGCCCAGAGGGCCTCCACACTGACCTGAAAACCTTAGCAGGTTGTTTCGTATTAGGTGTGTTTTGTGAAAGCCTCATAGTGGATCCCTAGCCATTCACCTCGACAGTGTTTATGGGTCCGTACAACCTAGGCTAGATGGGATACATGGCTTGTGGGTAAAGTTGTACCACCTCTGCAGAGTGTAAAACTGATATGTCAGCCGTGCTCACAGTTAAGAGCAACCTAGACCCTCACATGATAATTGAACTTAATGACGGAAAATAAATCGTGATCCGATGATTTATAAATGGTTTGCTTAAGTGGTTTCACTTAAGTGTTTTTGATATAATCATATGCTTATGTTTAATGGGATACTCTAGGATACACTTGCAACTAGTAAGTTAGGCGTTGTTAATAAAATATTGACAAACTAAAATGCTTACCGCTTATCCATAGCCTACCTTGTTAAACTTCCATTATTCCTCCCACTTGCTGAGCCCCGACCATAAGTGAGCTCACCCCTTGCTAATATTTTGATCAGAGGGTGATAAAGAAGACTTTGCAGATGATGTCAACGAGTCCTAAGTCTAACGATGCACCAGTCACCTTCCTGTGGAAGAGTGTCCATGCTTAATTCTGCTGTACTTTGATAATTGTACTTTTTAAGACACTATGGTCTGGATGATGTAATAAAGTTACTCTACTCTCTTTACGCCTTTATTGCATTGTCTTTTGATATATTACACTTGTGACGTCAACATATGTGTGGAAATTGGATCCTGACACACATGCTATGCATTCGGTTTTGCCCCCAAGACCGGGTGTGACAGGTCACTAACAAGTGGGGCTCACAGTGTCAGCCTCTTCCCTCGCTGTGTGTATTGTTCTGGGTGGCTGACTTGTGGGGTCGTCATGGCAGGTCTTCCCCCTCGCGTAACAGACTCAGCGTGGAGCTTGTTTTCACCGCCGAAATCGCCGCGAGCTTCGTAACAGAGCCAGACCAACTTCACCGGGGACCTCGACCTCCGCTCACATAGAATCTATTCCCCGCATGGTCTATAAGAACCGGACCCGGTGCCCCTTACCTATCTTCAACGAAGTACCGGGGGTGCCGCCGTCGCCATCATAGGGAGGGGAGCGCCACCGCGTACAAATCCTCGACTGGCCGTCAATTCAACCCGGGAGACCGAGCTAATGAGAGCGCAGGGCGCAGAGAGGGTGTGTAATGGGATTTGTGGCCGCAGATGTGCCTGTACCAGCGGTAATCGCTAGCCGAGGAACCAACACCGCTGAGAGTCCACCAAACGCTTTGGACAACGACCTCTATGTATGCGATTCATGGTGAGATCCCTCTCATCATGTTCGCCATCATTTCCTCTATGCGTAGTTGTTGTCTAGTTCGTATTGGGCGCGTCCGGTTCGGGGTTGGGGGCCCTGGCGCGTGACAGGGGCAGGTTCTCGGCCATGGCACCGCCACGGTGAGGAGCTAGGCACCGGCGCCAGCTCAGACCGAGGTGGAATATAGGTGGCCGCCGCTCATCAGAAGATGGACGGTTGGGATTAGATCAATCTTTATCAGTTCGCCCGGTTGGATCCAACTCACTGATCGGAATCCAACAGCCTAGATTAAAACGCTGCTTACCATTTCGGTAGGATTGATCCTGGGCGTCAGATCGTGATCTAACGGTCCAAATTAGGCCCCCAAGTTAAACAATCGCGGTTTTTGCTAAAGAGCCCTTGGAGTTCAATGGAATTAACCCGCCATCTACTCCTGGGTTAAGATCATTACCTTCAGGTCCAGTTTAATTCGGATCAGCCCATGCATTCTTTGGAATTGTAACCGTAGTCCATAGCCCTAGTTTTAAGTAAATAAAAATCTAGAAAATGATTTATAATATAGAAATAAATCAAATAATCTTAGAAAATCCATAACTTCCACATTTTAACTCCGTTTTTGTCCATTCAAATTGTGTTAGCTTCATAATAATATTGTCTATGCAGTATCGACATCCTTCATATCATATCTCCTACTTTTATAATTGGATGTTATTTAAACCTATGTTTAATAGATTAATCTCTCTAATCAAAGTTAATCTGACTATCATTATAATCTAACTAAAATATAGCCAAGTAGTAACTTGGATTAAACTTGATGAAAGTTGTTTATATCTATTAGCACATGACTAATATTAATAGAATAAAATTTTACTAATTAAACACCTAAAGCTTCGTAAAACTATATATTTTTAACCGTAACTCTGATTCTAGTGGTTCTCGAACCTACAATCTCATAGCAGCGCGTAGAATAATCTTACGTTGTTTATGTTTGGTGTAATGTTATTTTATGTACTCCTTGTCTATTTGTATGTATTTCTACGAATAGAAGTGAGGTCGCGAGTCACCCGAAGACCAATTTGGTGAGGTACCTGGAATCTCAAGTCTAAGGCAAGTTGTGCCCTTTGTAGGAGACGGGTGACGCCTAAGAGGGGGGGTGAATTAGGACTTCTAAAACTTTTACTAAACTAGGCCACAATTAAATCCCTAGAGCAAAACCTGTGCAAATAATCAAAACTACAATGTGCAAACTAGGTTTTGTCTAAGTGTTGCTATCTCTACCGCAAAGGCTAAGTTTCAATCTACACTAAATAAGTATGACTACAAGATTGAAACTTAAATGCTTAATATAAATGCGGAATGTAAAGAGCTAAGTAGAGAAGCAAACTCTCGTGGATGACGCCGGTATTTTTACCGAGGTATCCGGAACCGCGCAAGGTCCCGACTAATCCTCGTTGGTGCCCCTACGCAAAGGGAAGCCCACGCGAGGGCCAAGCACCACGGTCGAGTAACTCCGTAGAGAGCCGCGGGCCTTCTCCACGCGCAAGTGGTGCTCCGCTTCCGGCTCCTCTCGGACGCTCCCCGCCGTCTCCACTATCGAGCTTCCGGCCGAAACGCCGCGGGCCTCGTTCCCTCCGGTACACGGTGGCGGCCGTGACACAAACGCGGTTGTCACGGTCTCGCAAGACTCTCGCCCCACTCGGTACAAATACAACGACTCACGCAAGAGCCGAGGGGTTGTGAGGTTTATCTAAACTCACTCAACTAACTAGGATTCACCTAGAGCAAGCGCTAAAGCGGTCTAACTAACCTAAGCACTTCGCAAAGCACCTACGCTAATCACCGAGTGATTCTATTAAGCACTTGGGTGTTTGAGCACTTGGAAATATGCACTATGTGTATTGGAATGTTGCTTGGGCTCTCACACTTGAGAATGGCCGGTTGGGGTGGTATTTATAGCCTCCACACCCCCAACTAGCCGTTGGACAGAAAGCAGCAGCTTTCTGTCGTCGGGTGCACCGGACAGTCCGGTGCACCACCGGACACTGCACAGTGGATGTCCGGTGCACGCCACGTCAGCCGACCGTTGGCGCCTGTAGCAGTCGACCGTTGGATCTGACCGTTGCCTTCTGCCCGTTGGCACACCGGACAGTCCGGTGCACACCGGACAGACCGGTGCTACAGCCAGAGAGCGCCTGTCTGTGGCCTCTCTGCGCAGACTGTCCGGTGCCTCACCGGACAGTCCGGTGCCTCACCGGACAGTCCGGTGCACACCGGACACCAATGTCCGGTGCGCCACCAGGCGCTGGCTGACAGCCCTTGTCTTGGATTTCTTCGCTGATTTCTTCGGGCTTCTTTGTTCTTGAGTATTAGACTCCTATGCATCTTTTTATGTCTTCTTTTGAGGTGTTGCATCCTCATTGCCTTGGTCCAATTCTCTTCGCATCCTGTGAACTACAAACACAAACACTAGAAAACTTATTAGTTCACTGATTGTGTTGTTCATCAAACACCAAAACTCAATTAGCCAAATGGCCCGGGGTCCATTTTCCTTACAATCTCCCCCTTTTTGGTGATTGATGACAACACAACCAAAGCAAGCAAATAATATAAGTATTTGAATGAAAAGATGCAATCTACTTGCTAAGATGCATGATTGTCCCCACAATGTGACATTATGGACTTAAGCCTCCTCCTAACTCCATAATTCACTTACTTCCTATTTTTGGACCGAATAACCAAAACCACTTGAAAAGTCATTTGTAGATATAAAATTTTAAATTGGTGGTGTTTGGTGTTTGATAAAGTTTTCATTGCTTTGGTCCCTAAACTTCTCCCCCTTTGGCATCAACCACCGAAAAGGAAGACATTAAAAGCATGTAGGAAGTAAATAAAAGCTTGCCCTCAACAAGAATTGTATCAAATGATATCACTAGAAGGATATTAAATTTAGTCATGAAAGATACCACTTGTAGGAGTTCCTCAAAAGATTACTCCCCCTAAATGAGTATTCTCCTTTAGAAAGAGTTTTCTCCCCCTTTAGAGATGAAGAAATACTCCCCCTGACAGAGATCCTCTACTTAGGAAAAAGCATGTGAAAATTAGAGGTGCAAGACATGATTTGAAAAGACTAACTTCCCTTATGCATAGGTAACAGAATATGAGTTAACTACTTATGCATTTTTAGCAACATGGAAGCATATGATATGAAATATAGTCTAATCAAATATTGGAGAAGACATGTAAATGATACTAAAAGTAGTCTCAAAAGATACCAATTGAAGATCAATGGCGAGCTTGAGAGACATGAGAGTTCTTGGAGATTTTGCAGTGGAAGATTGTTGTCTTTCTCTGGGGACCTTATTTTCCTTACAATGAGACTATCACATAAAATAGACTTGAAAAGGTGTTAGTCTCAAAGTGTTAGATTATAGAGTAACCTCCCCCTAAAGGTGTGCATACAAGTTTTGAATACTTGTAGGAGACATGCACTTTGATTTGATATCAAGCGGGGCAAATTATCCATAATCCTAACTTTGGCACATATAAGTTAAATGATACAACTTGTAAAAATCAAAATTTTCAATTGATGCATCATTTACTATGGAGTGATATAAAAGCTATGTGCCGTGCTTAAATAATCATTTTAAGCCATGTAGGTTTGCTTAAGTATATGAATTAAAAACAAGCAATCCTACCATATGATTTACCTAGTATGCATGATTTTAAACAAAAGTACCTAACAAATGTAATACTAGGCAAGAAAGGTAAACTAGATACAAGGTAAAATAGATACGCATATCTAAAAACAAGAGAAATACAATAAACTAGTTACCTTAGTCACGGGTGGGAAATTTGGGTCCAAAATTTTCACTAACCCACTTGGCAATAAACTTGATCCAATATGATGTATCCCATGATATACATCCCAATTTTGCCAAGTCTCCAAATTTCCCGAAGACCTTTGGTCCACTCACTTCCCTTTCGGGATCCAAACCTTCTTGGTGCTTTTCATGGTTGAAATTATCTCTTTTGGCACCCAGATGCGTTTGGTCCCTTTTCCTTTGTTGGCTTGCTTGTTGGCCTTGATTGCTATCACCTTTCCATTCTTCTTCTTTTTGATCAAATATGGTGTAGCATCCTTTTTGTTCGCCTTTTTGATGTAGGTGTTGGAGATTTTGCTTGTTGGCTTTTGCTTGAGCTTTTGCCTTTGTTTATCCCCGGTCATCGCCTTGCATTGGAAAGACTTGTGGCCTTCTTTGTGGCATAGCCTACAAATCACAGTTTCTCCCTCTACAGGCTTGTTCACTCCCGCAGTGGTGTTATCCTGTGGAGGTCGGATTTGTTTGGCTTTGCCTTTCTTGTTATACAAGGCCTTGCCAAGGCGAGCCACTTCTTGCTTTAATTGTTCATTTTCCTTTGCAACCTCATCCGAACATGTCTCTACAACAATATTCTCAACAACAACTTGGTTGCAGGGGTTAGAATCATTAATTAAATCAAAGCAGGAAGTAGAAGCATCTTTCTTAATTATTTCAGGTATTTCAACTAAAGATGCTGCTGGGGTGCTACCAATGTTTTCTAGCTTAGTAGTTAGCTCATTATTGTGTATGCTAAGAATTTCCATTTTCTCTAGCAAATTTTCAATAGCTTCTTGGGAGCTAGCTAACTTAGCCTTAAGTTTTTCATTCTTTTTAATAAGGCTATCATCGGTAGCAGTGGATGGAGCACTAGACTCTAATAGCTCAATTTTAGTTGATAGCTCACTATTTAAGTTTGCAAAAGTTTCAAATTTATCTAGCAAACCTTTGTAATCATTTTGAGAGCTAACCAACTTATTTTTCAAAGTTTTAAGTTGAGCTTTTTGCTTAGTGCAAACATCCTGGAAGAAATTTACGGCTTCCGCAAGTTCTTCTAGAGAGGCCTTTCCCTCACCTTCATCATCACTACTACTTTCATCACTAGAGGATGGAATACTTCTGTTACCTCTTGCCATAAGGCATTTGTGTGATGACCGTGATGATCGTGATGAGGACCGGTGGCTGCGCGTCCTTGGAGGCTCATCTTCACTTGAAGAGTCATCCCAAGTTCTAACACTTGTGAGCGCCTTGCCTTTGCTCCTCTCCTTTTTGGGTTTGGCCATATTTGGACAGTTGTCCCTGAAGTGGCCCTTCTCCCCACATGCGAAGCATCCTCTCTTCCTTTGCTTTTTCCTGTCAATGTTAAAGAGAAGATCCTCGACCTGCAGGGGCACACCCATTAGATTAATCTTGCGGATCATCCTCATTACCTTTCCGACGCGTCGGATTGTTTCTTCGTCCTCGGAGGATGATGTGCATGGTTGATTATCTTCATCATCATCACTTTCTTCTTCTTCCTCTTCTTCACTTGAGGAACTTGGAGTGGGAGCCTTCTTTTTGCCCTTCCTTTCATCACATGCAAAAGCATATGGCTTTGAGGAAGTTGGCTTCTCTCCCCGACTCATTTTTCGCGACATCTCAAAGGCCGCGATTTTCCCAATCACAATAGTCGGGGTCATGTTGCTCAAGTCCTCCATGTTGTGAAGGATGGTGATGATGCTCCCATATCTTTGTTGTGGTAGCAGGGAGATAATCTTCCTCACAATGTCCGCATCACCTAGCTTATTAATGCCAATAGAATTGAGCTCATTGATAATTAGATTCAAGCGAGAATACATGTCTCTAACAAGCTCATCATCTTTCATGGCAAAAGAATTATACTCATTTAAGACTAGGCAATGTTTTTGCTCACGGACATTGGATGTGCCGTCATGGAGCTCATGCAATTTTAGCCAAATCTCATTAGCAGTTTTCAGGGTAAATACTTGATTGAAAATATCTATGCTAAGAGATTCATACAAGCAATTTTTGGCTCTAGCATTTAAATGAATTTCTTTTTCTTCACTCGTGGTGGGTTTCTCGGGATTCTTGAGGGGTTTCATCCCGTCACGAGTGACTCTCCAAACACCTAGATCAACGGCCTCTAGGTAACAAGCCATTCTAGCACTATAATATGGGAAGTTAGTGCCGTCAAAGTGTGGTGGCCTATGGGTATCCATCCCTTCCTCTAAAAAGCGTCGGCTCTTTTAGCGGTGAAGCTAAAGCGTTTCAAATGAGCCAAACCGGGCTCTGATACCAATTGTAGGAGACGGGTGACGCCTAAGAGGGGGGGTGAATTAGGACTTCTAAAACTTTTACTAAACTAGGCCACAATTAAATCCCTAGAGCAAAACCTGTGCAAATAATCAAAACTACAATGTGCAAACTAGGTTTTGTCTAAGTGTTGCTATCTCTACCGCAAAGGCTAAGTTTCAATCTACACTAAATAAGTATGACTACAAGATTGAAACTTAAATGCTTAATATAAATGCGGAATGTAAAGAGCTAAGTAGAGAAGCAAACTCTCGTGGATGACGCCGGTATTTTTACCGAGGTATCCGGAACCGCGCAAGGTCCCGACTAATCCTCGTTGGTGCCCCTACGCAAAGGGAAGCCCACGCGAGGGCCAAGCACCACGGTCGAGTAACTCCGTAGAGAGCCGCGGGCCTTCTCCACGCGCAAGTGGTGCTCCGCTTCCGGCTCCTCTCGGACGCTCCCCGCCGTCTCCACTATCGAGCTTCCGGCCGAAACGCCGCGGGCCTCGTTCCCTCCGGTACACGGTGGCGGCCGTGACACAAACGCGGTTGTCACGGTCTCGCAAGACTCTCGCCCCACTCGGTACAAATACAACGACTCACGCAAGAGCCGAGGGGTTGTGAGGTTTATCTAAACTCACTCAACTAACTAGGATTCACCTAGAGCAAGCGCTAAAGCGGTCTAACTAACCTAAGCACTTCGCAAAGCACCTACGCTAATCACCGAGTGATTCTATTAAGCACTTGGGTGTTTGAGCACTTGGAAATATGCACTATGTGTATTGGAATGTTGCTTGGGCTCTCACACTTGAGAATGGCCGGTTGGGGTGGTATTTATAGCCTCCACACCCCCAACTAGCCGTTGGACAGAAAGCAGCAGCTTTCTGTCGTCGGGTGCACCGGACAGTCCGGTGCACCACCGGACACTGCACAGTGGATGTCCGGTGCACGCCACGTCAGCCGACCGTTGGCGCCTGTAGCAGTCGACCGTTGGATCCGATCGTTGCCTTCTGCCCGTTGGCACACCGGACAGTCCGGTGCACACCGGACAGACCGGTGCTACAGCCAGAGAGCGCCTGTCTGTGGCCTCTCTGCGCAGACTGTCCGGTGCCTCACCGGACAGTCCGGTGCCTCACCGGACAGTCCGGTGCACACCGGACACCAATGTCCGGTGCGCCACCAGGCGCTGGCTGACAGCCCTTGTCTTGGATTTCTTCGCTGATTTCTTCGGGCTTCTTTGTTCTTGAGTATTGGACTCCTATGCATCTTTTTATGTCTTCTTTTGAGGTGTTGCATCCTCATTGCCTTGGTCCAATTCTCTTCGCATCCTGTGAACTACAAACACAAACACTAGAAAACTTATTAGTTCACTGATTGTGTTGTTCATCAAACACCAAAACTCAATTAGCCAAATGGCCCGGGGTCCATTTTCCTTACACCCTTAATCACTCTTCTCTACCTAATAATGTTCTCCGGTAATCACTGTGACATGCTCAGATTAATTTGAAGGGACCCAATTGGTTTCCCTAGTTTTGTTTACCCCACACTTTGCAAACAAAAGAACTATTGGGTAGATTTGCTATTGCTCTACCTAGTTTTAGAAAATTAATGTTATATTATGATCATGTTCCAATTCTGTCATTGTTTTAATTATTGTTATGATAAGATCATTATGTTAATTGGAACATGGAGCGACCACCCGGGAAAACAGTGCTACCACAAGGGTGTAATAGGATGCCCTTGGCCAAGTAATTAGGTAAGCTAGGGAGAGATTACCTTACCCGGAAGGGGCAAGCGGGGAAGCATTACTGTAGAGTATAGGGAGGTTCTCGGGTCGAACTGTTGCGATGGCATTTCGTACGAGGGATTCCTATGCTTCCTTCTTCATCAATCTATAGCGGGTTTTCTCGAACTAGTAGAACTTTGGAAACGCCTCGCAGTGGATCCCTAGCCATTCACCTTGGAAGTGTCTAAGGGTCTAGCTAACCCTGGCTAATAGGGAAACACGTCTTGTGGGTAAAGATGTGCAACCTCTGTAGAGTGTAAAACTGGTATATCAGCCGTGCTCACGGTCATGAGCAGCTCGGTCCCTCACATGAGTAATTTATGGAACTAAACTTAATTTGTCATACGCGTTGCATTGTGGGTGTTATTATTAATTGTGATCTCTTATTTAATTGAGTTGGTACCTACTTACACTTAGTAACTGCTAATAAAACTTTACTAACTTTAAAAGCAATGCTCGGCTATAACCATCTCCTTTGGTAAGCCTTACACTTCACATGAACCCCACTGTAAGTGAGCTCATGCACATTATTCCCCACAACTTATTGAGCGATGAACGTATGTGAGATCACCCTTGCTGTACTCACATCCCCAGGTCAAGAACTGGTACCGCAGGATGAGGAGCATGAAGAATGTCGCGATGAGTTCGGGAGAGGTCTAGTCCATCGTCTTCCAGTCAACTTTGGTTGCTCGAACATAGTCCTCGTATGATGTAATTATTTAACTATTTTGTACAGAACTCCATTATATATTAAAAGTGTGACATTCATTTCTGTACCATGAGTAATCATATGTATGAGACTTGATCCTAGGACACATTTGATTTGCGCCCGGTTTTGGCCCTTAAATCCGGGTGTGACGGTTTTTAAGAAAAACCGCAAGTGCAAAGGTGTTTTCACTAGCGGTTCTTGTGTTGGACCAACCATTTTATTTTCACTGGCGTTCCATAACCGAAACCATCTATAGAAATTAGTGCCCACCACAGACATAGAGCTGCTTTATACTAGTGGTTTGGTTCCCGTTGAATTACGAGTTAGATAGCACACAAAATCCACTATCAGTTCATGAAGAGATTGTGGGATTGATTCTGACACATAATACAATACAAAATACAGGAACTATTTGGCTTATAATGAAAGTTTTGAATGATATTTTAAAATTAACTATGAACCAAACAGAGCCTATGTATGTTTTATAATGTTCCGCCAATGCTTGCCGTCCTTCTCATGCAACCTTTCTAGTAAATTAAAATTTGTAAATATGGTGGTACAGACAATATCCAAAAGGCGTAATGGCCATTCTACTGAAGCCTTCAATTTCTGGATGTGAAGCAAACCAAATAGGTACACCTCCGTAGTAGAAAACTAACACCAAAGTGACACTGTTGTTGGCGCCGATCTGGCGCCAATCATTGAGGGATGTACCGGCGGTAGTGCTCTCTGCGGCGGCACGGACGGTTCGTAGCCTAGGACCAAACGGTCCGTGACCCTACAGTAGGAGCGGATCTTTCCGGCGTTGAGCCGGACGGTCCGCTCGTGCGTAGGGGAGGCGGCAATCGCTAACAGCACCTGAATCTCGTCCTGTAGGAGGGGGGACCCGTTAGCGAGGAGAGATCCTAGGGTTTGTCTTGGGGTCGACAGGCCACCCAAGACGACTTCAGACGATGTAGAGTCGAAGAGAGGTGAATATGAAGATGGAAGAAGGCTACGTTACTGCTATTCCTAGGGCAAGAAATTAAAGGAATGAAATATAGATTGATTGGTTCGATTGTTGGTGCCCGCAATCGTCTGTACCCCTTCATATGGTGCTCAACACATGCCCCTACCTTTTGGGAAAGTTGAGCAAACCAAAAGCACTTGGTACAAGGCATTAGCAACCTGATGTGTAAACATCGGTTTTCTAAGCATCTTGCCATACACTTGGATGATACCGCTTCAGGAAATAGTTTTTCAATGCCTTAGGTAGTCTATCACCTTACAGAGTCTACAATATATATGCATTACTAGATATTACCTGTGTAATTATATAAGGCACTTCACAGCTTGGGAACCACTTGCCAAACTTCTAGTCCCTGCTCCTCAATAGCAAGACTATTTTCTCGACTATATCTTCAACTTGGAATGACTTAGCCTTCACCTTCTTGTTATAGGCCTTGGCGACAATGATCGTGTCTTTCTCGATCTCCCTTAGAGCCAGCATCATCTTGTCAGTCACCTCATCAATGTCGTCCATCATTAAATCATGATAGTCACCAAAAGTTAGATCATTTTGCCTTGCAAATCTGAGAGCGTTTAGGCTTATCTCCACAGGCAAAACAATTTCTGGTCCATACACAAGCTCAATGGAAGACACTTTAGTAGCATGGTTTTTAGATATTCTATGAGCCTACAAATCCTCAGATTACACCTTGTGCCAATACCTAGGATGATCAACTATCTTTCTTTTAATAAGGCCGATCAAAGTCTTATTACTCGACTCGGCTTGGCCATTGACAACCGTAATATGGACAAGAATTGAGCAATTTAATCTTATATAATTCAACAAACTCATGTACCTCTTTTAACATGAAAGAAATCCCCTGATCGGTGGTCAAAGTCTATGGAATGCCGAATCTATGAATAATGTGTTCAGTCACAAACTCAATTACCTCCTTATATGTTATGTTTTTCAGAGCAACAACTTCAATCCATTTGGTGAAGTAGTATGTGGCAGTTAGCTCAAACCGATGCCCTTTCAACGATGAAGGATGAATCTCTACAACAAAGTCTAAACCTCGTCCCTTGAAAGGCCAAGGTTTAATAATAGGATGCAGTTCGACGGCAAGCACCCCAGTTGTAGATCATCGAACTTTTGACACACTAGACAACCTTTGTAATACTTCAACCAATCAGCTATCATGTCAGGCTAGCAGAAACCAAATAGTCTTAAAAGTCACTTCATATTAGAAGCCGATTGATGAGTACCGCAAATGCCTTCATGTACTTCAGCCATAGCTAAACCAAATCGTCTTAATAATGGGATTTGTATAGCATCTGGCTTCTCAAAATCTATGGTAAACCAAATAGTGAACCGATTGTTTTAGGAGAGGTTCCATTATCTGAAAAAAGTGGGGAGCGTATACGCCATCATCATCGCAAGTGAAATAGAGAGAGAGAGAGACAGAGATGACCTTAGGAGGAGAAAGGCCCAAGTCCGAAAACCTCACGACGTCGACGACTGCAGCTAGCTGAGGTTCCCGCGATATTGGGTCATTTTGAAAGGAAGGGTAATAAAGGGGCAGACTTTCACTGCTTTTTAAGAGAAAGTAACTGGTCAAAAAAGCCAGGCACAGCACCACCAGCAGCAAAAGATGCTACTACAAAGAGAGGGGAAAGGGGGGACACTGGATGGAAAGCATGACTGATGGCGTAGTCTTTGGAAGATTCATGATTTCAGGGTCGTTGGTTTGCATCTTCAGATATGTTAGGCTTATTGCTAGTACGTACTACTCACTGTCCAGGCTAGCATCTCAAGACAGCAAGGGACGCGAAGGCAATGCAAGTGAATCTCTCGCCTAGTACTACTGTGTAGCGACTGTAGGCCTATACATGTTCGGATATCCTGCTGCCGTAGCTGCTGACGCTGTTCGGACTACTACAGCTGTAATTCATAAAGACAAAATATTATACATGTTCGGATATCCTGCGGCCGTAGCTGCTGACGCTGTTCGGACTGCTACAGCTGTAATTCATAAAGACAAAATATTATAAAAACTACAGCCACAGCTGGATTAAAGCCGCCGCAATCTACAGAAAACAACCGCGAGAAAGAAGCGTTGCTTGCTTCACCTGGTTCGGACTGGAGCACCTATAGCTCCAGCTTAAGGCATCGATATGTGTACAGTGTGGTTGTTATTTGTGGCACTCCCACTCCCACGGCAGTACAAGATCCATGCTTTTCATAAACCAACAATCCCACGCTCATCATGATTAGGCGAGTCTTTACATAGTCACACACACTCACACCAAAGCGCGAGAAAAAGAAAAGGACAAACGAGGGATTTATATATATTCGTTGCTGCTGCTCTTGGGAAGGGAGAGAGAGTTGGGAGGAAAAAGGCTCCAGCACCGGAAGACCCGTTTCCTTTTTTGCTACAAAGGCACACGGGCGCTCCGTCCTAAATACTTTTTGCATGCCCTTTGTCACGCATGCTCGGGAAGAAGTTTATTACTGTTTTATTTGATGACGATGTTTACTAATGTTATTAAAATCAATTATGTTATTGCAAAGTGAAAAAAGTCATTATTGTTTAGGATACTTTTGTATTTCTTTAACCATTGTTTCTGGGAAAAAAATTGCTACTGTCCAATTGCTAGTTTTTTCAGAGATTCTATTTCAAGGCTGGGGGCAAGAATCTAATACTCTACAAGCACTACAAGAATCTAGCTAATCTATGTGAGAGCACCTCGAGGGGGTAAATAATTGATCCTGCAAAATTAACACTGAAAACACAAACTTTGTCTAAAAATGAGAGTTAGTACAAAAACTAAGCAAGTTTGACTAGAGAGAAGAAGCAAGCAAGTCCTCTTCACTTGATTGCTCTTTCACGATATAGAATAAATTAAGAGTAATATTACAAGTGAATTTAAAGGACTTTGGAAGGAGGGAGAAAAAAAATCACAAGCAAATAAGCACACAAGACACGGTGAATTTTATCATGGTTCGGCCAAGCCTAAAATGCTTGGCTACTCCATGTTGTGGTGTCTCAATAGGCAAGGGTTGCACTTAACACCTCTCAAGTGATCCAAAGATCGAACTTGAGTGTCATGGTCTTCCTTATATCAACATTGTTTTGAATCTCCACAAGTTGAAGTCTCTTGCAGTCGTACACAGATTAATGAAGTTCACAACTCAGTAACGGCACAAGAGAGGCGAGAGCACACACACGAGCAAAACGCAACAATGCAACAAGAGAGAAGATCAAAAGAGCGCAAAGACACAAGGTAACAAGAACATCTCAGAAACGGCCCTTGGATATCGCTAAAATCACTAGAATGCATTGTGGCAGTATGTCCGAGTGATTTGTTGCTCTTGGGGTGGTTTGTAATGCTCTCAATTTGAGGATATAAATTTTCGTCTCCAATATTCACCAAATTCAGGTGTTACTCTCTTTTTCTCTTCCTGTTTCTCTCCTTCCTTCTATTTTCAAAGGAATATAGAGACTGTTGTCTGTATTGCGTGTAACCAAAACCTAAGTTGATATTGTTGTTGCATCACGTCGGAGCATATTTATTTTGTGTGATGTTATGCCTAGACGTGCGTTCGTCTAGTTTTGGTTTTCGATTTGCGGATTAATCTTGATTAGAAGCAGGCGAGATCGAGTAGAGGGAAGTCGGCCCGGCCCGCGGCCCGGCCCGCAGCCCAGCCTAGCCCGGGGCGCGCGCCCAGGCACCTCTGCCCCCTCCCATGCGCCCCCTCCCCTCATTCTCTCTTTCCCGCGCAAAATAATCTCCATCTCCCTCTCTTCCACCTCTCTCCCTGCCCTAGGGTGGATCCCGGTGAGCGGTTGTAGCCGTCCATCGAGCCCGTGGTGAGCTCCCCTCTCTTCCCTCCCCACTCTCCCCTCTCCCTGGCGCGCGCGCAACCCCCGGCGTGGCCCTCCCCAGGCGCGCAGCCCTAGCGCATGTCGTAATATTTTAAATCCAGTTTAATTCACGTGTGGTGTCGCGCGCTTCGTAGCGCGACAATCCGTTTTAAATTCAGTTTAGATCACATGTGGTGTCGCGCGCTTCGTCGCGTGACAATCCGTTTTAAATTCAGTTTAGATCGCATGTGGTGTAGCGCGTTTCGCCGCGCGACAATCCGTTTTAAATTTAGTTTAGATCGCGTGTGGTGTCGCACGCTTCGTCGCGCGACAATCCGTTTTAAATTCAGTTTAAATTACGCGTTGTGTCGCGCGATTTTCCGTGTGACAATCCTTTTAATTTCGTAAGTGTAGTGCGTTGTGTCGCGCGCTTCGTCGCGTGACAATCCTTTTTATTTCCGTTTAGATCATGTGTTGTGCCGCGCGCTTCATCGCGTGACGATCCTTTTAAATTAAGGTGCGTAGTATAACGACGATTAATCAAATACCGAGCTAATTAGAACCTAGTGCTAATTTTATTTATGCATTTCGCGATTGTTAATTAATATGATTATGTTTATATAAGTATTTTAATCCATAGCTACTTAACATAATTGTCTTTTGGTCGTAGCCTCGACCGTTGTAGTTTCTTTTCTCGCATAGTCGTGGATGCGAGTTCTGCGTCACGCATCTGTTTAGTTATTATATTTTATTGTGTGGTGTATTGTTTCTTTCTATGTTAAGAATGTAGAATGTATGTTTAAACTTGTATAGATAACGGTCTGTTGGCGGAGTCCGAAGGAGTTGCAGGCAAAGACCCTGAGCAGTAGCTGGTTGGTGAAGGCAAGTGCCCTCTGACATATTTATGTCCTACTCATTTTATAATTCATCTCCCGCATTTACACAATTTATACCTAAGGATTTACTAGTTCTTGTTTATCATGTCCTTGTTCTCCTATTTGGGTTGGATTATTTTTGGATTAGCTCTATACTAGCACTTTACTTTAATCAATGATCATGATGAGATTATTTATGAAACGAGATTTACTTTTGATTATGATGACGACATTGTGACATTTAAGTGGGCTCGAGTGGTTTCTCGAGTGCCTCTCCATAAGGACTGATTCATTGGATGACCACCTGGGAAAACAGTACAACCATGAGGGTGGTATAGGACGCCCTTAGCCAAATAATTAGAGGAACTGAGGTGTAGTTTGCTTCGCCGTCGTGCCGTCAATGGGGCTCGGTGTATGTGGCTCGCTCTACCGAGGGTGGTTTGCCCTTGGGGGAGGAGTACGGTACATTTAGGAAACCTAACGGGCGGCTACAGCATCAGGGAATCTTTGTAAAGGCTACGTAGTGAAACCTTGCCTACTCACCTTGGTAGTTTTTAAGGGTTTGATCGGCCTGAGGCAAAAAGGAATCACGGTTCGTGCGTAAAGTGTGCAACCTCTGCAGAGTGTTATGAAACTGATATATCAGTCGTGCTCACGGTTATGAGCGGCCTTGGGAGCTCCATTAATTAGAGATACTATGATTATAGATGATGATGAGGATAACTATGGTTTTAATGATGAGGATAATTATGGTTTTGATGATTATGATCATGGTTTCTGGTATTCTTTCTGTTTGGAAGGAGTAGTTTTGTGCTAATAACTCGGGTTTAATGCTAAAACCTGGCTCTCTACTAGTAATAATTAACTGACCAACTAAAAGCAATTGCTTGATCTTAACCCCACATAAAGCTAGACCACCACAACCAAACAGGACAATTGCTGAGTATGTTGATGTGTACTCACCCTTGCTTTACAACACCAAACCCCCTAGGTTGTCAACATTGCAACCACTGCTCAGGAGAAGATAAAGTCGTGGTGGAGGATTTCCAGGAGTTCCAAGACTATGATGAGTTTTAGGCGTGGGTTAGCGGCAAACCCCCAGTCGGCTGCCTATGAAGGCCGTGTTTAGCTACGTTTCGTTTTTGCACTTTGATCTATGTTAATGACTCTGTGGATGTCTCGGGCATCATGATGTAACCAAACTATTACCTCTTTTTGTTATTATTTGAGCACATGTGATGATGTCCAACTATGTAACTGTTGTGTATGTGAATTGCTGATCCTGGCACGTACATGGTTTGGATTCGGTTTGCCTTCTAAAACCAGGTGTGACATAAGTGGTATCAAAGTTCTGCTGACTGTAGGACCACAAACCTAGAGTAGAATGGCCGTTCTAAGGATTATCACCTTGACCCTGGTGTCACTTCATAAGTTGGTTATCTCGACCAATCCTATGTTCTACTATATATATTATACCTTGCTAAAAATGTTGTTTTATTTTATTTCCTAATATATTTATGGTTTACTTGCTGGTCATATTAGTTTTGTTCTTGCTCTTATGCTTACGGTGTCTTTTGTAGATGGCTCGTCTTAGACACACATCACGGAAGTCAGTCATTCCTTTTTGCCCTTTCGTCTTGCGGAGCGTCCGCTTCGTCGCCTAGTGATTGGCCAGTCTAGCCACTGTGGGGGATGGGTATCCCCTGGGTCCAAATGAGGTGTATTCTCTACATGGGCTGATCGACTGGCTTAGGCCCGAGGCCAAGCGACTGAACAAACTTGGCACACAAGACAAGGACTCTATTGTAATCTAAACCGTCTAGGAGATATATAAGAAAACTAACTTGTAACCCAAGCCACGCCGGATTATATAAGGCGAGCTAGGGATCCCTCCCAAGGCAGATCTTAGGGGACCTGATCTCATACACGCCCCACTCTCTCATCAAGCATACAAACCCTAGCCCTCATTGTAACCTCCAGATATCAAAGCAATACAACCCACCGCAAACAGGATGTAGGGTATTACGCATCTCGCGGGCAGCGGCGGACCAGAGGTTTTAGAGGCCTGGGGCAAATTTAAAATAGAGGCCCATCAAACTATTGTTATATAAAAATGGTACCAATATATAAACTCAAGACATATCTAAAAATATTCATACCAAGCAACAAATAAAAAAAAGGATACATATTATAGTATTATCTTAAAAGTTCTTTTAACATGTTTAAATACGACCAGGTTGTGAATGTTTCGTGGCTGCTAATTATTCGATATTTCACTATTAAACTATCGTGTTTGATAGTCTAATTACTGAATGTATAACTAGGTTCGGGCCCTATATAATTGGGGGCCCGGGGCGGCGGCCCCTCCGCCCCACCATCAGGGCCGCCACTGCTCGCGGCCCAAACCTGTATAAATCGTGTGCCATGTCGCATCTTGAAGCGAACCATTGAGCTACAGTTGATGTTGCTGACTCACAAAAGCATCACATGGTACACCCTGTGGTGCATTGCCAGTACGAAACACCGATAGTTGGCGCGCCAGATAGAGGAGGCGACATCGACATCAGGCTACCTCCATGGAGATCATCTTCAATATTAAGATCGAGTTTAAGATGGAATAGATCCAATCTACTGCTCAGCCAAACCCCTGCCACGCATCTCGTCTCATCGTTGTGGCCTCACCTCGGGACCACTGCAGCGTCGACGCTGCGCCCTTGCTTCTGCGCCTCTCCTTCGTTGCACCGTCGCCGCCGCCTTTGGTCTCGTGCGTCTGCAGTGGCTCCAGAAGAAGCTTGTCCGGCACAAAAACAGGGTCGATCACATATGTCATCTACTACCATCTACAGCACACGGAACAAAACAACAAAACAGAGGAGCAGTGTCAGGCTATCCACAGTATGGGTTCCATCGCCGACTGTTGGTGCCTTTTTGGGGCGCCAATCACTGCGTGGGAACCGGCGGCGGTGCTCGCTGCACAGGCGCGAGCGGTCCGCGGCCAGGGGCCGGACGGTCTGTGACCTGGGATAGGGCTTAGGGTTTCCTGCCTGACGGCCGGACGGTCCGCACCTACAGGCCGGATGGTCCACGCGTGCTCAGGGGCAGCAGAAGTCACCGGCCGCGCCTGGATCTCGCTCCTGGGAGGGACCCTATCGGGGAGGAGAGATCCTAGGTGTTGTCTAGGCTCGGCGGGCCAACCTAGACTCCTCTAATCGACGTAGAGTCGAAGAGAGGCGGCGAATTTGGGGATTGGAAGGCTAAACTTGAATTAGACTAGAACGACTCCTAAATGAACAAGAAATAAATGTGAGGTGAACTGATTATTGATTTGATTGATGATTACTAATCGGTCGTATTGCTCTGTATTTATAGAGGAGGGGGCTGGACCTGTTACAAACAAACTCCCCGGGCTAATTCCGTGAATCTAGCCAACAAACACAGCAAGAAACTTGGAACCCTAATCGGTTCTGTGCGCGCGGACTGTCCGGACCACAGGCGCGGTCCGTCCAATCGCTCAATTTGGTATTCAACATATGCCCCCTGCCTTTTGGTGGAGCTGAGCGAACCAAAAGCAACTAACTCGATATGATCACATCGGTTTTCTTAGGCATCTTGCCACCTACTAGGATAATACGCAAGGGTCTTGCTCCCGATGGTTAACTCAACGGACGTGACATGTTTAGCTTTGATCGAACTGTCAGTCCCAACACCGTCGAGTGTCGTACTGGTCCTAACCAATTCGTCATGTTTCTTTCCTAATTTTCTGAGTGTTCTAGCGTACCTCCATAGTCGACCAGGTGTTCTCCTTGCAGGTTGTCTTCCTCCATGGGTGTCGGTGCGCCGTTGGAGGTGTCCTGGTGTAGTGTGGACGGTCCAACCTCAAGGGTTGGACGGTCCACGCCCTGTATGGATGGTCCATCCTTTATGAAGGGAAATAGGCTTACACCTTTTCCTAGTTGATTTTGGTGGTTGAATTGCCCAACACAAATAATTGGACTAACTAGTTTGCTCTAGATTATAAAGTTCTACAGGTGCCAAAGGGTCACAACAAACCAATAAAAAGACCAAGAAAGGGTTCAAATACAAAGAGCAAAAGACAACCGAAGTGTGCCCTGGTCTGGCGCACCGGACTGTCCGGTGTGCCACCGGACAGTGTCCGGTGCACCAGGGAATTCCAATCTGAACTTGCCACCTTCGGGAATTCTGGGAGCCGCTCCGCTATAATTCACCGGACTGTCCGGTGTAGCACCGGATTGTCCGGTGCGCCAGTGGAGTAACGGCTACAGAGCGCCAATGGTCGTCTGCAAGAACAATAAATGCGCTACAGTGCGTGCCTGCACGCGCAGAAGTCAGGACAGGCGCCAGAAGGCGCACCGGACAGTGAATAGTGACTGTCCGGTGCACCACCGGACTGTCCGGTGGCCCAGCTGTCAGAAGCTCTAACGGTCAGAACCCAACGACCGGGTGATGTGGCTGGTGCACCGGACTGTCCGGTGCGCCATGCGACAGCAGCCTCCACCAACGACTCCTTTGGTGGTTGAAGCTATAAATACCCCCAACCACCCACCATTCATTGCATCCAAGTTTTCAGCCTTAAACCTCATACAAGAGCTATAGCATTCAATACAAGACACAAACAAAGAGATCAAATCCTCTCCCAAGTTCGGAATCACTCCAACCAAATTAGTGACTAGAGAGAGACATTTGTGTGTATTTGAGCTCTTGCGCTTGGATTGCTTTTCTTCTTCCTCTAATTCTTGTGCTCAATTCACTTGTAATCAAAACAAGAGACACCAAGTTTTGTGGTCCTTGTAGTGGACTTAGTGTCCCATTTGATTGAAGAGAAAGGCTCACTCGGTCTAGGTGACCGTTTAAGAGAGGGAAAGGGTTGAAAGAGACCCGGTCTTTGTGACCACCTCAACGGGGAGTAGGTTTGCAAGAACCGAACCTCGGTAAAACAAATCACCGTGTCATCCACTCTTATTCGCTTGTAATTTGTTTTCGCCCTCTCTTTCGTACTCGTTTATATTTCTAATGCTAACCCCGGCTTGTAGTGTGTGCTTAAGTTTATAAATTTCAGATTTGCCTATTCACCCCCCCTCTAGGCGACTTTCAATTGGTATTAGAACCCGGTACTTCATTAGAGCCTAACCATTCGAAGTGATGTCGGGAGATCACGACAAGAAGGAGATGGTGATCGGCGGGAACAAGCCCACAAGCCCCGCCAAGGCAACAAGCCACGGGAAGGCTCCATCAAGGGAGTCCGACAACAAAAAGAAGGAAGGACCCCCCTCGCGCATTAGGATGCACAAGGATGGCGAAAAGAAGAAGAAAATGAAGAAAATGGTCTACTACGAGACCGACTCTTCATCGCCATCTACCTCGGGATCCGACGCCGCGTCCATCACTTCTAAGCGCCAAGAGCGCAAGAAGTATAGTAAGATCCCCCTACGCTACCCTCGCATTCCTAGACATACTCCATTACTTTCGGTCCCATTAGGCAAACCACAGACGTTTGACGGTGAAGATTATTCTAGGTGGAGTGATATGATGAGATATCACCTAACTTCACTCCACAAAAGCATATGAGATGTTGTTGAGTTTGGAGTACAGGTACCATCCGTAGGGGATGAAGATTATGATGAGGACGAGGTGGCCCAAATCGAGCACTTCAACTCTCAAGCAACTACTATACTCCTCACCTCTCTAAGTCGAGAGGAGTATAATAAGGTGCAAGGGTTGAAGAGCGCCAAAGAGATTTGGGATGTACTCAAGACCGCGCACGAAGGAGATGAGGTGACCAAAATCACCAAGCGGGAAACGATCGAGGGGGAGCTCGGTCGCTTTATGCTCAACCAAGGAGAAGATCCGCAAGCCATGTACAACCAGCTAAAAACCTTGGTAAACCAAGTGCGCAACCTCGGGAGCTCCAAGTGGGATGACCATGAAATGGTCAAGGTTATTCTAAGATCACTTGTATTTCTTAACCCTACTCAAGTACAATTAATTCGTGGTGATCCTAGATATAAGCTAATGTCTCCCAAGGAAGTGATAGGAAAATTTCTGAGTTTTGAGTTGATGATCAAAGGTTCCAAGAAAATCATCGAGCAAGGCACCTCCTCCACACCCGATGTGCAACCCGTTGCATTCAAGGCAACGGAGGAGAAGAAAGAAGACTCTACACCTAGTAGGGTCCCCATCGACGCCTCCAAGCTCGACAATGAGGAGATGGCGCTCATCATCAAGAGCTTCCGCCAAATCCTCAAGCAAAGGAGGGGGAAAGACTACAAGTCCCGCTCCAAGAAGGTTTGCTACAAGTGTGGTAAGCCCAGTCATTTTATCGCTAAATGCCCTTTGTCTAGTGATAGTGACAGGGATAACGACAAGAAGGGAAAGAGGAGAGAAAAGAAGAGGTACTACAAGAAGAAGGGCGGCGATGCCCATGTTTGCCGAGAGTGGGACTCCGACGAGAGCTCCACTGACTCCTCCTCCGACGAGGACGCCGCCAACATCGCCGTCACCAAAGGACTCCTCTTCCCCAACGTCGGCCACAAGTGCCTCATGGCAAAGGACGACAAAAGGAAGAAGGTAAAATCTAGAGCTTCCACTAAATATGCAACTTCTAGTGATGAGGGTAACTCTAGTGATGATGAGGATGATTTGCTCACCCTTTTTGCCAACTTAAACATGCAACAAAAGGAAAAACTAAATGAATTGATTAGTGCTATTCATGAAAAGGATGAACTCTTGGATAGCTAAGAGGACTTCCTAATTAAAGAAAACAAAAAGCATGTTAAAGTTAAAAATGCTTACGCTCTAGAGGTTGAAAAATGTGAAAAATTAACTAGTGAGCTAAGCACTTGCCATGATGTTATTTCCAACCTTAGAAATGAAAATGCCAAACTAATTTCTAAGGTTGAGAAATTAGATGTTAGTGATGATTCTCTTGTCAACCTTAGAAATGACAATGCTAATTTGCTTACTAAGATTGACAAATTGAATGCATCACTCTCTAGCCTTAAAATTGAGAATGAAAAATTAATTGATAAGACTAAAGACTTAAATGTTTGCAATGATTCCATTTCCAATCTTAGAGATGAAAATGTCATATTACATGCTAAGATTGTTGAATTAAATTCTTGCAAACCCTCTACATCTACCGTTGAGCATGTTACCATTTGCACTAGATGTAGAGATGTTAACATTGATGCTATTCATGATCACATTGCTATGATTAAACAAGAAAATGATCATATAGCAAAATTAGATGCTAAAATTGCCGAGCATGAGTTAGAAAATGAAAAATTTAAATTTGCTCGTAGTATGCTTTATAGTGGGAGACGCCCTGGTATTAAGGATGGCATTGGCTTCCGAAAGGGATACAATGTCAAGCTTAATGCCCCTCCTAAAAGATTGTCTAACTTTGTTAAGGGCAAAGCTCCCATGGCCCAGGATAACGAGGGCTACATTTTGTACCCTGCCGGTTATCCCGAGCACAAAATTAGGAGAATTCATGCAAAGAAGACTCATTCTGTTTCTCACCGTGCTTTTATTTATAAGAATGAGGCTTCTAGCTCTAGGCGTTCTACACATGTTAAAATGCCTAAGAAGAAAACTCCTATTGCATCAAATGAACCTAACATATCATTTAAGACTTTTGATGCATCATATGTGCTAACTAACAAATCAGGCAAAGTAGTTGCCAAATATGTTGGGGGCAAACACAAGGGTCTAAGACTTGTGTTTGGGTACCCAAGGTGCTTGTTTCTAATGTGAAAGGACCCAAGACCGTTTGGGTACCTAAGAACAAGGCCTAAAATTGTTTTGTAGGTTTATGCATCCGGGGGCTCAAGTTGGATCATCGATAGCGGGTGCACAAACCACATGATAGGGGAGAAGAAGATGTTCTCCTCCTATGAGAAAAACCATGATCCCCAAAGAGCTATCACATTCGGGGATGGAAATCAAGGTTTGGTCAAAGGACTTGGTAAAATTGCTATATCCCCTGACCACTCTATTTCCAATGTTTTTCTTGTAGATTCCTTAGATTACAATTTGCTTTCTGTTTCTCAATTATGCAAAATGGGCTACAACTGTCTTTTTATGGATATAGGTGTTACTGTCTTTAGAAGAAGTGATGATTCAGTAGCATTTAAGGGAGTGTTAGAGGGTCAGCTATACTTGGTAGATTTTGATAGAGCTGAACTCGACACTTGCTTAATTGCTAAGACTAACATTGGTTGGCTCTGGCATCGCCGACTAGCCCATGTTGGGATGAAGAATCTTCATAAGCTTCTAAAGGGAGAGCATATTTTGGGACTAACCAATGTTCATTTTGAGAAAGACAGGGTTTGTAGCGCATGTCAAGCAGGGAAGCAAGTTGGTGTTCATCATCCACACAAGAACATCATGATGACCGACAGGCCGCTTGAGCTACTCCACATGGACTTATTCGGCCCGATAGCTTACATAAGCATCGACAGGAGTAAGTATTGTCTTGTAATTGTGGATGATTATTCTCGCTTCACTTGGGTGTTCTTTTTGCAGGAAAAATCACAAACCCAAGAGACCTTAAAGGGATTCTTGAGATGGGCTCAAAATGAGTTCGGATTGAGAATCAAAAAGATAAGAAGCGACAACGGGACAGAGTTCAAGAACTCACAAATAGAAGGCTTCCTTGAGGAGGAGTGCATCAAGCATGAGTTCTCTTCTCCCTATACACCACAACAAAATGGTGTAGTGGAGAGGAAGAATAGAACTCTATTGGACATGGCAAGGACCATGCTTGATGAGTACAAGACTTCGGATCGGTTTTGGGCGGAAGCGGTCAACACCGCTTGCTACGCCATCAACCGGTTATATCTTCACCGAATCCTCAAGAAGACATCTTATGAACTCCTAACCGGTAAAAAGCCCAATGTTTCATATTTTAGAGTCTTTGGTAGCAAATGCTTTATTCTTGTTAAAAGAGGTAGAAAATCTAAATTTGCTCCTAAGGCTGTAGAAGGCTTTTTACTTGGTTATGATTCAAACACAAGGGCATATAGAGTCTTTAACAAGTTGACTGGACTAGTTGAAGTTTCTTGTGACATTGTGTTTGATGAGACTAACGGCTCTCAAGTAGAGCAAGTTGATCTTGATGAGCTAGATGATGAAGAGGCTCCATGCGTCGCGCTAAGGAACATGTCCATTGGGGATGTGTGTCCTAAGGAATCCGAAGAGCCTCCACATGCACAAGATCAACCATCTTCCTCAATGCAAGCATCTCCACCAACTCAAAATGAGGATGAAGCTCAAGATGATGATGATGAAGATCAAGAGGAGCCACCTCAAGAGGAGGACAATGATCAAGGGGGAGATGCTAATGATCAAGACAAGGAAGATGATGAGGGTCCAAGACCGCCACACCCAAGAGTCCACCAAGCAATCCAACGAGATCACCCCGTGAACACCATCCTCGACGATATTCAAAAGGGGCTAACCACTCGATCTCGTGTTGCTCATTTTTGTGAACATTACTCCATTGTGTCTTCTATTGAGCCATACAGGGTAGAAGATGCATTAAGGGATTCAGATTGGGTGTTGGCAATGCAAGAGGAGCTCAACAACTTCGCGAGGAATGAGGTATGGCATTTAGTTCCACGTCCTAACCAAAATGTTGTAGGAACCAAGTGGGTCTTCCGCAACAAGCAAGATGAGCATGGTGTGGTGACAAGGAACAAAACTCGACTTGTGGCCAAGGGATACTCCCAAGTCGAAGGTTTGGATTTCGGTGAAACCTATGCACCCGTAGCTAGGCTTGAGTCAATTCGCATTTTACTTGCCTATGCTACTTACCATGGCTTCAAGCTTTATCAAATGGACGTGAAGAGTGCCTTCCTCAATGGACCAATCAAGGAGGAGGTCTATGTTGAGCAACCTCCCGGCTTTGAAGATAGTGAGTACCCTAACCACGTCTATAAACTCTGTAAGGCGCTCTATGGGCTCAAGCAAGCCCCAAGAGCATGGTATGAATGCCTAAGAGATTTT
This sequence comes from Zea mays, assembly GCF_902167145.1. Lineage (NCBI taxonomy): Eukaryota > Viridiplantae > Streptophyta > Magnoliopsida > Poales > Poaceae > Zea > Zea mays. The sequence continues at coordinate 107,702,070 of NC_050105.1, read as the reverse complement.
CTTATCGCTAATGGCTTCAAAGTCGGAAAAGCTGATCCTACTCTATTCACTAAAACTATTGCAAAAGATTTGTTTGTATGCCAAATTTATGTTGATGATATCATATTTGGGTCTATTAACAAATGCACTTGTGAAGAATTTAGTAGGATCATGATTCAAAAAATCGAGATGTCTATGATGGGGGAATTGAAGTATTTCTTAGGATTTCAAGTAAAGCAACTCCAAGAGGGCACCTTCATTAGCCAAACGAAGTATATTCAAGACATACTCACCAAGTTTGGGATGAAGGATGCCAAGCCCATCAAGACACCCATGGGAACCAATGGGCATCTCGACCTCGACACGGGAGGTAAATCCATAGATCAAAAGGTATACCGGTCGATGATAGGTTCTTTACTCTATTTATGTGCTTCTCGACCGGACATTATGCTTTCTGTATGCATGTGTGCAAGATTCCAAGTCGATCCTAAGGAAGTTCACCTTAGGGCCGTAAAATGAATCTTGAGATATTTAGTTTATACTCCTAAGTTTGGCCTTTGGTACCCCAGGGGATCCACTTTTGATTTAATTGGTTATTCCAATACTAATTGGGCGGGGTGTAAGATTGATAGTGTCGGGGACCATAATTAGGGGTACCCTCAAGACTCCTAAATCTCAGCTGGTAACCCCCATCAGCATAAAGCTGCAAAGGCCTGATGGGTGCGATTAAGTCAAGGATCGGTCCATTCGAGGGACGCGATCACGCCTCGCCCGAGCCCAGCCTCGGGCAAGGGCAGCCGACCCCGGAGGATTTATGTCTCGCCCGAGGACCCCCTCCAGCAACGGACACACCTTCGGCTCGCCCGAGGCCCAGTCTTCACCAAGAAGCAACCTTGGCCAAATCGCCACGCCAACCGACCGAATAGCAGGGGCGTTTAATGCAAAGGTGGCCTGACACCTTTATCCTGACACGCGCCCTCCAGACAACAGAGCCGAAGTGACCGTAGTCACTTCGCCGCTCCACTAACCGGCCTGACAAGAGGACAGCGCCGCCTGTGCCGCTCCGACTGCTGTGCCACTCGACAGAGTGAGGCTGACAGCAGCCAAGTCCGGCTTCAGGCGCCATAGGAAACTCCGCATCGCTCGACCCCAGGGCTCGGACTCGGGCTCAGCCCCGGAAGACGACGAACTCCGCTTCGCCCGACCCCAGGGCTCGGACTCGGGCTCAGCCCCGGAAGACGACGAACTCCGCTTCGCCCGACTCCAGGGCTCGGACTCGGGCTCAACCCCGGAAGACGACGAACTCCGCTTCGCCCGACCCCAGGGCTCGGACTCGGGCTCAGCCCCGGAAGACGACGAACTCCGCTTCACCCGACCCCAGGGCTCGGACTCGGGCTCAGCCTCGGAAGACGACGAACTCTGCTTCGCCCGACCCCAGGGCTCGGACTCGGGCTCAGCCTCGGAAGACGATGAACTCCGCTTCGCCCGACCCCAGGGCTCGGACTCGGGCTCAGCCCCGGAAGACGACGAACTCCGCTTCGCCCGACCCCAGGGCTCGAACTCGGGCTCAGCCCTGGAAGACGACGAACTCTGCTTCGGCTGACCCCAGGGCTCGGACTCAGCCCTAGCCTCAGCCGACGGTCTCCGCCTCGCCCGACCCAGGGGCTCGGACTCGACCTCGGCCTTGGAAGACAGACTCGACCTCGACCTCGGAGGAGCCTCCACCTCGCCCAACCCAGGGCTCGGACCGACCACGTCATAGGAGGCGCCATCATTACCCTACCCCAAGCTGACTCAGGCTACGGGGAACAAGACCGGCGTCCCATCTGGCTCGCTCCGCTAAACAAGTAATGATGGTGCCCCGCACGCTCTATGACGACGGCGGCTCTCAGCCCCCTTACGGAAGCAAGAGGACATCAGCAAGGACTCGACAGCCCCAACTGCTGTCCTTCCGCCAGGCTCCAGCGCTCCTCCGACAGCCACGACACCACACGAACCGGGTGCCAAAACCTCTCTGGCTGCCACGATGGCATGTACTTAGGGCACTAGCTCTCCTCCGCTAGACACGTTAGCACACTGCTACACCCCCCCATTGTACACCTGGATCCTCTCCTTACGCCTATAAAAGGAAGGTCCAGGGCCCTCTTACAGAGGGTTGGCCACGCGGGGAAGGACGGGATGGCGCTCGCGCAGGGCCGCTCGCTCCCTCCCGCGTGGACGCTTGTAACCCCCTACTGCAAGCGCACCCGACCTGGGCGCGGGACAAACACGAAGGCCGCGGGTTTCACCTCTCACGCCTGTCTCCCTCCGGCTTCTCTTCCCCTCTTCGCGCTCCGTCTCGCACCGACCCATCTGGGCTGGGGCACACGGCGACAGTTTACTCGTCGGTCCAGGGACCCCCCCGGGTTCGAAACACCGACAGTTGGCGCGCCAGGTAGGGGCCTGCTGTGTGTTGACGAACAGCTTCCCGTCAAGCTCCAGATGGGCAGTCTCCAGCAACCTTTCCAGCCCGGGACGGTGCTCCGTTTCGGGAGTCTTGAGTTCATGTCTCGCGACGGCAGCTACGACATGATACTCCTTCCCCCGCCGCGCGACAGCGACAATGGCGGCCGACAACCCGCCCACCGGCGGCGGAATCGACGACGTCTTCCCCACGTGGTGGAAGAACAACATTCGGGCTTGTCCCGTCCCCTCCCCGCCGACGGAGGAGGAGGCGGGGCAACCAAGGCCAAGCAGGAGGCGGCACCTTGTCGGCTGTCAAGCGAGTCGACGGCGCCAGCGCCCCAACGGGGGGCACGTCGGGCATCGACCTCGCGTCTGAGACGAAGACGAGCGCCGACTCCCCGCAACACGCCAACCCCAAGCAAACGGACGACGCCAGCACGCTCGCAAAGGACTTGCTAGGCATCACCCTCGTACCTGAGACGACGGTGCAGTCAGCCCCTGACATGACTTCATCACCGCCCGTCGACCAAGAGGTACCGACCGATTCCCATCTCACACCTTTTGGATTCAGCCTCGACCCACCAAGCGACTTCGCTTTGGTGGACGCTCTCATAGAGGCGAGTCCAAACCCTCTGGGGTATCGTATGCGGTCACCCTGGGACCGGTTGACGGCCGTCTCGACCTACGGGCCCTCGGGGTCCGAGGAAGATGACGAGCCCGACTTTAGTTGGGATTTCTCCGGACTTGGTAACCCTAGTGCCATGCGGGACTTTATGACCACGTGCGACTACTGCCTTTCCGACTGTTCCGATGGTAGCCGCAACCTCGGCGACGAGGACTGTGGCCCAAGTCGTGAATGTTTCCACGTCGATCTAGGGGGTCCCGACGAAGGCAACCATCTTGGTATGCCGGAGAACGGTGACCTCCCTAGGCCTGTGCCTCGCGTTGACATCCTTCGGGAGCTAGCTGTGGTCCCCGTCCCGGCGGGGGGTCATGACCCACAGCTCGAGCAAATCCACGAGATGCAGGCCAGGCTCGACGAGGGAGCAGGAACACTTGAGCTGTTCCACCGGGACAATGGGCAGGAATGGGCCGGCCAACCTCTGGCCGGAGAAGTGCGTCATCTACCCCAGGGCATCCAGCACCACGTCGCCGACGATGTCAGGGTAAGGCCGCCATCGGTTTCCAGCGGGGTCGGCTAGAACCTGGCTGCAGCGGCAATACTTCTCCATGCGATGCCGGAACCATCTACCACCGAGGGGCGGCGTATCCAGGGAGAGCTCAAGAATCTCCTGGAGGACGCCGCGGTCCGACGGGCAGAAAGCTCCGCCTCCCGAAGGCATGGGTACCCCTCGGAACATCGCGCCGCGACTTCCTGATTCATGCGGGAAGCCTCGGTCCACACCGGGCGCACGCGCAACACAGCGCCTGTGGCCCCGGGTCGCCTCGGCAACGAGCACCATCACCGCAACCGTCGGGCCTACCTCGACGAGAGGGTGCGCCGAGGCTACCACCCTAGGCGTGGGGGACGCTACGACAGCGGGGAGGATCGGAGTCCCTCGCCCGAACCACCCGGTCCGCAGGCTTTCAGCCGCGCCATACGACGGGCGCTGTTCCCGACTCGGTTCCGAACCCCGACTACTATCACAAAGTACTCGGGGGAGACGAGACCGGAACTGTGGCTCGCGGACTACCGGCTGGCCTGCCACCTGGGTGGAACGGACGATGACAACCTCATCATCCGCAACCTCCCCCTGTTCCTCTCCGATACCGCTCGGGCCTAGCTGGAGCACCTGCCTCCGGGGCAGATCTCCAACTAGGACGACCTGGTCCAAGTCTTCGCCGGCAATTTCCAGGGCACGTACGTGCGCCCTGGAAACTCTTAGGATCTCTGAAGCTGCCGCCAGCAGCCGGGAGAGTCTCTCCGGGACTACATCCGGCGATTCTCGAAGCAGCGCACCGAGCTGCCCAACGTCACCAATTTGGATGTCATCGGCTCGTTCCTCGCCGGCACCACCTGCTGCGACCTGGTGAGCAAGCTGGGTCGCAAGACCCCCACCAGGGCGAGCGAGCTGATGGACATTGCCACCAAGTTCGCCTCTGGCTAGGAGGCGGTTGAGGCCATCTTCCGGAAGGACAAGCAGCCCCAGGGCTGCCCACCGGAAGATGTCCTCGAGGCGTCAACTTAGCGTGGCACCAAGAAGAAAGGCAAGAAGAAGTCGCAAGCGAAATGCGACGCCGCCGACACGGACCTTGTCGCCGCCGCCGAGTACAAGAACCCTCGGGAACCTCCCGGAGGTGCCATCCTTTTCGACAAGATGCTCAAGGAGCCGTGCCCCTATCATCAGGGGCCCGTCAAGCACACCCTTGAGGAGTGCGCCATGCTTCGGCGCCACTTTCATAAGGCCGGGCCACCCGCGGAGGGTGGCAGGGCTCGCGATGACGATAAGAAGGAAGATCACCAGGCAGGAGAGTTCCCCGAGGTCCACGACGGCTTCATGATCTACGGTGGGCAAGTGGCGAACGCCTCGGCTCGGCACCGCAAGCGAGAGCGTCGGGAGGTCTGTTCGGTAAAGGTGGCGGCGCCAGTCTACCTAGACTGGTCCGACAAGCCCATCACCTTCGACCAAGACGACCACCCCGACCGCGTGCCGAGCCCGGGGAAATACCCGCTTGTTGTCGACCCTGTCAACGGCAACGTCAGGCTCACCAAGGTCCTCATGGACGGAGGCAGCAGCCTCAACATCATCTACGCCGAGACCCTCGGGCTCCTACGGATCGATCTGTCCTCGATCCGGGCAGGCGCTGCGCCTTTCCACGGGATCATCCCCGGGAAGCGCGTCCAGCCCCTCGGACGACTTGATCTACCTGTCTGCTTTGGGACGCCCTCCAACTTCCGAAGGGAGACCCTCACGTTCGAGGTGGTCGGGTTCCGAGGAACCTACCACGCTGTACTGGGGAGGCCCTGCTACGCCAAGTTCATGGCCGTCCCCAACTACACCTACCTCAAGCTCAAGATGCCGGGCCCCAACGGGGTCATCACCATCGGCCCCACATACCGACACGCGTACGAATGCGACGTGGAGTACGCTGAGGCCCTCGCCGAGTCCAAGGCCCTCATCGCCGACCTGGAGAGCCTCTCTAAGGGGGCGCCAGACGTGAAGCGCCACGCCGGCAACTTCGAGCCAGCGGAGACGGTTAAATCCGTCCCTCTCGACCCCAGCAACGACGCCTCCAAGCAGATCCGGATCGGCTCCGAGCTCGATCCCAAATGGGAAGCAGTGCTCGTTGACTTCCTCCGCGCAAACGTCGACGTTTTCGCGTGGAGTCCCTCGGACATGCCCGGCATATCGAGGGATGTCGCCGAGCACTCGCTGGATATCCGAGCTGGAGCCCGACCCGTGAAGCAGCCTCTGCGCCGATTCGACGAAGAAAAGCGCAGAGCCATAGGCGAGGAGATCCACAAGCTAATGGCGGCAGGGTTCATCAAAGAGGTATTCCATCCCAAATGGCTTGCCAACCTTGTGCTTATGAGAAAGAAAGGAGGGAAATGGCGGATGTGTGTAGACTACACTGGTCTAAACAAAGCATGTCCAAAAGTTCCCTACCCTCTGCCTCGCATCGATCAAATCGTGGATTCCACTGCTGGGTGCGAAACCCTGTCTTTCCTTGATGCCTACTCGGGGTATCACTAGATCAGGATGAAAGAGTCCGACCAGCTCGCGACTTTTTTCATCACATCCTTCGGCATGTACTGCTATGTTACCATGTCGTTTGGATTGAGGAATGCGGGTGCAACATACCAACGGTGCATGAACCACGTGTTCGGCGAACACATTGGCCGAACGGTCGAGGCCTACGTCGATGACATCATAGTCAAGACGAGGAAAGCCTCCGACCTCCTTTCCGACCTTGAAGCGACATTCCGATGTCTCAAGGCAAAAAGCGTGAAGCTCAATCCCGAGAAGTGTGTCTTCGGGGTTCCCTGAGGCATGCTCTTGGGGTTTCATCGTCTCCGAGCGGGGCATCGAGGCCAACCCGGAGAAGATCGCGGCCATCACCAGCAAGGGGCCCATCAAGGACTTGAAAGGCGTACAGAGAGTCACGGGATGCCTTGCGGCTCTGAGCCGTTTCATCTCGCGCCTCGGCGAAAGAGGCCTGCCTCTGTACCGCCTCTTAAGGAAGGCCGAGTGCTTTACTTGGACCACTGAGGCCGACGAAGCCCTCGGGAACCTGAAGGCGCTCCTCACGAACGTGCCCATCTTGGTGCCCCCCGCTGCCGGAGAAGCCCTCTTGATCTACGTCGCCGCGACCACTCAGGTGGTTAGCGCCGCGATTGTGGTTAAGAGACGAGAAGAGGGGCATGCATTGCCCGTCCAGAGGCCAGTCTACTTCATCAGTGAGGTACTGTCCGAGACCAAGATCCGCTACCCACAAATTCAGAAGCAGCTGTACGCAGTGATCCTGACATGGCGGAAGTTGCGACACTACTTTGAGTCTCATCCGGTAACTGTGGTGTCATCCTTCCCCCTGGGGGAGATCATTCAGTGCCGAGAGGCCTCGGGTAGAATTGCAAAGTGGGCGGTGGAAATCATGGGCGAGACGATCTCGTTCGCCCCTCGGAAGGCCATCAAGTCCCAAGTCTTGGCGGACTTTGTGGCTGAATGGGTCGACACCCAGCTCCCAACGGCTCCGATCCAACCGGAACTCTGGACCATGTTCTTTGACGGGTCGCTGATGAAGACAGGAGCAGGCGCAGGCCTGCTCTTCATCTCGCCCCTCGGGAAGCACCTACACTACGTGCTACGCCTCCACTTCCCGGCGTCCAACAATGTGGCTGAGTACGAGGCTCTGGTCAATGGGTTGCGCATCGCCATCGAGCTAGGGGTCCGATGCCTCGACGCTCGCGGTGACTCGCAGCTCGTCATTGACCAAGTCATGAAGAACTCCCACTGCCGCGACCCGAAGATGGAAGCCTACTGCGATGAGGTTCGGCGCCTGGAAGACAAGTTCTACGGGCTCGAGCTCAACCACATCGCCCGACGCTACAACGAGACTGCGGACGAGCTGGCTAAAATAGCCTCGGGGCGAACAACGGTTCCCCCGGACGTCTTCTCCCGAGACCTGCATCAACCCTCCGTCAAGACCGACGACACGCCCGAAGGCCAGGAGCGATGCATTTCCATCGCCGAAGGCCAGGAGCTCTTACAAGAGATACACTCGGGGGCTTGCGGTCATCACGTAGCACCTCGAGCCCTTGTAGGAAACGCCTTCCGACAAGGTTTCTACTGGCCGACGGCGGTGGCCAACGCCCCTAGGATTGTCCGCACCTGCGAAGGGTGTCAGTTCTACGCAAGGCAGACCCACCTGCCCGCTCAGGCTCTGCACACCATACCCATCACTTGGTCGTTTGCTGTGTGGGGTCTGGACCTAGTCGGCCCCTTGCAGAAGGCACCCGGGGGCTACACGCACCTGTTGGTCGCCATCGACAAATTCTCCAAGTGGATCGAGGTCCGACCCCTAAACAACATCAGGTCCGAACAGGCAATGGCGTTCTTCACCAACATCATCCATCGCTTTGGGGTCCCGAACTCCATCATCACCGACAACGACACCCAGTTCACCGGTAGAAAGTTCCTGGACTTCTGCGAGGATCACCACATCCGGGTGGACTGGGCCGCCGTGGCTCACCCCATGACGAATGGGCAGGTAGAACGTGCCAACGACATGATTCTGCAAGGACTCAAGCCTCGGATCTACAACGACCACAACAAGTTCGGCAAGCGGTGGATGAAGGAACTCCCCTCGGTGGTTTGGAGTCTGAGGACAACGCCGAGCCGAGCCACGGGCTTCACACCGTTCTTTCTAGTCTATGGGGCCGAGGCCATCTTGCCCATAGACTTAGAATACGGTTCCCCGAGGACGAGGGCCTACACCGACCAAAGCAATCGAGCTAATCGAGAAGACTCACTGGACCAGCTGGAAGAGGCTCGGGACGTGGCCTTACTACACTCGGCGCGGTACCAGCAGTCCCTGCGACGCTACCATGCTCGAGGGGTTCGGTCCCGAGACCTCCAGTTGGGCGACCTGGTGCTTCGGCTGCGACAAGACGCCTGAGGGCGGCACAAGCTCACGCCTCCCTGGGAAGGGCCGGTCGTCGTCGCCAAGGTTCTGAAGCCCGGAATGTACAAGCTGGCCAACAGTCAAGGCGAGGTCTACAACAACGCTTGGAACATCCGACAGCTACGTCGCTTCTACCCTTAAGATGCTTTCAAGTCGTTCATACACCTCGTTCACACACAAAGTCTAGTCATCAAGGAAGGGTCAGCCTTGCCTCGGCAAAGCCCGACCCTCCCTCGGGGGCTAAAAGGGGGGAACCCCCTCTGCGCTGAAATTTTTCTCAAAAATTTCAGCGAAGTCTTCCATCAAAAAGGCTTCTGCGTTCCCCGGCTATATCAGTAGCAGGACCCCAAGAAGCGAACGATGGCGCATGTAAGTGGCAAGGCTGACTGAGCCGAGGGACTCCTACACCTCTGGGATGCGGATACCTCACTCGTCACCTACCACGAAAAATGACTCCTACTTGGGCAAGCCACCCTGCTACTAACGAACGGGGCCGGATATGCAAAATGGAAGGAAAAGGAGCACGACTTTATACTACGATAATAAAGTGTTCGGGCCTCAGCGGCCGCAAAAGACACATGTGCATTCAAGGAAAACTGCTCCGGCAGAGTTAGGCGTCGCCCGGAGAAGGAGCCGCGCCCTCGGCTTCGTCCCCGCCTTCGGCAAAGTCCACCCCGGCCTCGGACGACGGCGCAGGCGGGAGGATCTCTGCCTCGAAGGTGGTCGCCAGTACCGCGCTCGGGCCCGCGGCGGCTGCGTCGAGCCTCTGGACTTCAACTAAGGTGGCTTCATCTTCGTCAGGGAGGCAATACCCCTCGCTGACCTGCTCTAGATCCACGACGTAGTGAGAAGCAAGCACGGCGGAGGCCCGCCTGACGCCGTGATGTAGCGCCTCGCGGAGTCTTCCACGCACATGGTCACCCAAGGCCTGCAGGTGACTTTGAGAGGAGCTTTCCAAGGGGACGTCGCCGAAGCCAAAGACCCGGCAGAAGTCCGAGATGGCCTCGGACATGGCCGCGTGGTCGGCCTCCCTCTGCTCGGCCGCCTGAGCAAGCGCCCTGGTGGACTCATCAAGGGCAGACTCGAGCTCTGCGAACAGCCAAAGCGCAAGGCCTCAAACACAAGTGGAGGAAACGAGCTGAAACGAAAACCGAAAATAGCCAGGACATACCTCCGGCTCGGGCACGCAGCTCCGAGGATGCGGCTTGGGCTATGGCTAGGTCTGTTGCAAGGGCTCCAGCCCGGCTTTCGGCCTCGGCGGCCCGGCCCCGAGATTGATCCCGCTCATCGGCGACTGGTCAAACTCCGACTGCCGTCGCTGCACCTCTGCGCGTGCCGCTGCCGCCTCTGCTCCCAGATCGGCATAGAGCAACCGAAGGTCCGCCACCTCGACGCCCTGCTGGGAGAGGCGCGCGGTAGCCCTGGCAAGCGAGGTCCTTAGGGATCGTAGCGAACCCCAGACATCGACCTCGCGGCGGATGAACGACGACTTGGCGGCGCTCAGATCCGTCAGATCCTGAGGGAAGGAAGCGGGGCATCACAAAGGACGCCTTGATCACGAAAAAAGGTATGCCTGAAATCATTACATGGAGGATCTTTGGGACGTCCCTGCAAAAGACCTCCAAGGATGACCGGAGCGACCCCACCGTTGCCTCGGCACACTCGCGGAGCTCGTCCCAAGACTGCTCCTCCCGCTCATCGTCAAGAACGAAGAAGGGATCCGAAGCCTCACGGGTCCGGAATCGGAGCAACTGGCGCCGCCCCTCGGAGCTCCGTCGCGCAGGGACAAGGCTGCCGCTCGGCGGGACGGGTCGCGGTTCCACGCCCCCCTCCTCTGAGGCACCGAGTAGCGACGCCTCGGCCATCTCAGCGTCAGCGGCGACGGGTCGCTCCACGGCCAGGACGGCAACGGCTTCGGCAGCAGCCGGCGCCAGCGCCGGCGGCATGTTTGGTGGGCCCGAGGCCACGTCCGCGCCAGCCGCCTCCCCCAGCGCGACGGCCGCCTCAACAGAAGAGCCAGCCTCGGGAACTCGCTCCACGGCAACTGGTGCCGCCTGAGCCCCCCCGTTGTGGGGCGTCTTGCGGGAAGGTCAGCTGAACGGCGAGGCCCGGCGCGGCACCGGCTGCGGAAGCCGACGCCGTCTTAAGGACCTTCTGGGGAGCCAGATCGGTCAGGCCATGACTCCGCTTGCTGAGGAGGAAAGGAAAGTCAGGGTCGGGACATACAAAGGAGGAGCTGAGACGAAGACATTCTAAGGTACTTACCCACTCCTGGCCATGATCAACCGTGCCTGTGGGGAGATCTCTCGAATCTCGACACCCGAAGGTACCGCCGAGGTCCGCCTTGCCGCCAGCTTCGGTACCATCCTCGCCTTGGGCACCCTAGATGCCCGGGAGACGGACTGCCCAGGCGCTGCCACGGCGACCTGAGGGTCGCCCTCCTGCGCTGCCGGCACGAGCGACGGTTTTCGGGGAACAGGCACCTCGGCCTGACCCCCCGAGGTCACCTCTACTTCCCCAGCCGAGGGGTCGAGTACCCCCTCGGTCTGCCCCCGCTCTTCGGGCCGAGACCTCGGCGTCCCGACCTCGGGAACCGGCGGCGCCAGCCCGCTCGGGGGCTGGCATGACGACTCCTGGCCTAGCCTCAAACCCGGGCTAAGGCCAAGGCGGGCAGCCATGTCGTCATCTTCGTCATCGTCTTCATCGTCGTCGTCATCGTCAGGCGTTTCCGGCGACGGCTCCCTCGGGAGCCCATCCCTCTCCTGCCGACGACAGAGCTTTTCCAAGGCGTCTCGGGCCCGCGTCCGCTCACGGGCCCGAGCCTTCTTCGCGTCCTTTTTCTTCTTCTTCTCCTCCGCGGCAACCCGCCGCGCTGCTCGGTCCACCGCGTCCTCCGGGACCCGTGGCCGGGAAGGCTTGTGACACCCTACCTCCTGGAGACAGATGAAAAGTCTCGATCGTAAGGACCAAGGGCAATCCGACGCAAGGAGAAAGAAGGAGCGGACACTCACCAGGGACACACACCCGCGGTCGGGACGCATCAAGGGCTGAGAAAGGGCGCTGGCGTCCGGTTTACCCAACGCGACGGCCACCCGCTCGTGGAGGACGTCGACGGGAAGGGGATCCGAGGACATCCGTGAGCCCTCCAAGTCAGCCTCTGGCGTCATCTCCCAAAGCGGCAACCGCCGCCCCGCCAAGGGAAGCACCCTCCGGCGATGAATGGCGGCAATCACTCCCGCAGCGGTGAGCCCTCCTTTCCGCAACACCTCCAGGGCTTTGAGAAGGGGCTCGAGGTTCTTCTGTCTGTCGTGTGGGGTCCCGTAGCGCCAAGCATCGGCGGCGACGGTCACCACTCGCTGAGAAAACGACGGGAGCCTCCCGTCGTCATTTCGGAGATAGAACCACCAGCGCTGCCACCCTTTGTTCGAGGACGCAAGGACGGCGGGAATATACTGCGACGCCCGCGCCTACCTCAGCTGGAGGATGCAGCCGCCGGCCTGCACTGCCGCGCGGACCCTTCTCTCCCCCGTCGGTGAAGCAAAAAGCTCCGCGGAGAAGAAATGAGTCCACAGGTCCCAGTGAGGGTCGATCCCCAAGTATCCTTCGCAAACCGCCGCGAAGATGGCGGCTTGCGAAATGGAATTAAGGCTGAGGTTGTGCAGCTCCACCCCGTAGACATGCAGAATCGTCCGCATAAAGCGGCTTGCCGGCACTCCGAATCCCCGCTCGTGGAAGGAGACAAAGCTCACGACATACCCCGGCGGCGGGGACGGGGCGGCTCCGCTCGGGGGGCATCCACTCCGGCTGCCTCTCATCAGAGAGAGGGCGAAGTAAACCCTCAGCAACGAGGGCCTCCAGGTCATCCGCCGTGACTGTGGAGAAAGGCCATGGGTCGTGCGACGGAATAATGGTCACCCGGTCGGCCTTCACCAAGCAGAGGAGGTGGCGGCGGAAAGGACTGGGTGGGCGGTTTCCTTTTCTCTGGCTAATCCCTCAGGTTGCGAAAATCTAAGAAGGAGGTAAGCAGCAGAGCAAAGAACCGTCACCGGACCCTCCCCCGAGTATATAAAGACCCAGGCGAGACCCGTTCGACACGTCGCCCGAACCCGCCGCGGGATTCAAAACTCAAAGCGAAACGACCGTTCCTCGAACGGCTCGCGCACGCGCAACGGCTGCCCCGCGAACCACTCGCCCCGTCGCATTAACTCCGCGGCGGGACAGGCGGCACCTTTGGCAGGAGGAGCGAGCGACGCTTCACCTTCGCCATAATGACCGCGTCAAAAAAGGTGCGCCACGTCATCTCGATTTCGTATTCTTTCCATGTTCCTCTTTCTCTCTCTTACAACAGGGACCGGGAAAGGGGGATACCCCGAAGGGATCCTTCTCCACGAAGGAAACAGGCCCCGAGCCCCCCTACTGATCAGAGGTTCGAAGGCTGGCCCCTCGGAGGGGTTTGACAGTCGCCTCAGAGCGCTCGGGCTCCGCGCCCACTACTGGTCAGAGGTTCGAGGGCCGGCCCCTCGAAAGGGTTCAACGGCCGCTTCAGGCCACTCGAGCTCCGCGCCCACTACTGATTAAGGGTTCGTAGGCTGGCCCACGAAGGGTTCACAGCCGCCTCAGACACAGAGCGAGGGATGACCCTAGGTATGTTCGATACATAACCAAGGCTCGGGCTACGCTCCCGAGGTACCCTAGGACATTTCCGAGACAAGCGGGAACGATCTTGTAACGGAATCCCATCAGAGGGAGGCATCGAGCCCTCGGACCCCGTCAAAAGGGGACCGGGTCCGGCAGACCACCCACAGGTACTTTTGGAGCGTGCCTCCGGGCCTCTAGCCGACCCCTAACAAATGGGGCACGGGCGTCCACTCGGATTACCCGTCAGCAGCTCACTGGAGACACCATGTTCGGCGCCCTCCAAGGGCAACATGGCGCTTTCCCCCCTCCTCCTTGCGGAAAGGCGACGCAGGGGCGTATGTAAAAAAGTCGAGTCTGTCCTTGACCGTCCTCTCGCCCTGTGTGGAGGCTCGGGGGCTGATCTCGCAAACCCGGCTCCGGCCAAACCGTTGACAGCGTCAACATACCGGCCCGAGAACTTGGGACCCGACCGTGCACCCGGGCTACGGCCAGCTCGCATGAGGGAACAACCAGACCGGCCGAAGCATTGCGAAATGCATTAAGACCTCGAAGGAGTCAAACCACTCCTCCGAGGCCTCGGGGGCTACACCCGGCGGGTGCGCTCGCGCGCACCCACCAGAACAAAACGCAACCGAGAGAGGCTGGTCCCCTTGCAAAAAAGTGCGACAAAAGCCTCCAAGCGAGTATTAACACTCCCTTCGAGGCTCGGGGGCTACTGTCGGGGACCATAATTAGGGGTACCCTCAAGACTCCTAAATCTCAGCTGGTAACCCCCATCAGCACAAAGCTGCAAAGGCCTGATGGGTGTGATTAAGTCAAGGATCGGTCCATTTGAGGGACGCGATCACGCCTCGCCAGAGCCCAGCCTCGGGCAAGGGCAGCCGACCCCGGAGGATTTACGTCTCGCCCGAGGACCCCCTCCAGCAACGGACACACCTTCGTCTCGCCCGAGGCCCAGTCTTCACCAAGAAGCAACCTTGGCCAAATCGCCACGCCAACCGACCAAATTGCAGGGGCGTTTAATGCAAAGGTGGCCTGACACCTTTATCCTGACGCGCGCCCTCCAGACGACAGAGCCGAAGTGACCGTATTCACTTCGCCGCTCCACTGACCGGCCTGACAAGAGGACAGCGCCGCCTGCGCCGCTCCGACTGTTGTGCCACTCGACAGAGTGAGGCTAACAGCAGCCAAGTCTGGCTTCAGGCGCCATAGGAAACTCCGCATCGCCCGACCCTAGGGCTCGGACTCGGGCTCAGCCCTGGAAGACGACGAACTCCGCTTCGCCCGACCCTAGGGCTCGGACTCGGGCTCGGCCCCGGAAGACGACGAACTCCGCTTCGCCCGACCCCAGGGCTCGAACTCGGGCTCAGCCCCGGAAGACGACGAACTCTGCTTCGCCCGACCCCAGGGCTCGGACTCGGGCTCAGCCCCGGAAGACGATGAACTCTGCTTCGCCCGACCCCAGGGCTCGGACTCGGGCTCAGCCCCGGAAGATGACAAGCTCCGCTTCGCCTGACCCCAGGGCTCGGACTCGGGCTCAGCCCCGGAAGACGACGAACTCCGCTTCGCCCGACCCCAGGGCTCGGACTCGGGCTCAGCCCTGGAAGACGACGAACTCTGCTTCGCCCAACCCCAGGGCTCGGACTCAGCCCTGGCCTCAGCCGACGGTCTCCGCCTCGCCCGACCCAGGGGCTCGGAGTCGACCTCGGCCTTCGAAGACAGACTCGACCTCGACCTCGGAGGAGCCTCCACCTCGCCCAACCCAGGGCTCGGACCGACCACGTCACAGGAGGCGCCATCATTACCCTACCCCAAGCTGACTCAGGCTACGGGGAACAAGACCGGCGTCCCATCTGGCTCGCTCCGCTAAACAAGTAATGATGGCGCCCCGCACGCTCTATGACGACGGCGGCTCTCAGCCCCCTTACGGAAGCAAGAGGACGTCAGCAAGGACTCGACAGCCCCAACAGCTGTCCTTCCACCAGGCTCCAGCGCTCCTCCGATGGCCACGACACCACACGAACCAGGTGCCAAAACCTCTCCGGCTGCCACGATGGCATGTACTTAGGGCACTAGCTCTCCTCCGCTAGACACGTTAGCACACTGCTACACCCCCCATTGTACACCTGGATCCTCTCCTTACGCCTATAAAAGAAAGGTCCAGGGCCCTCTTACAGAGGGTTGGCCGCGCGGGGAAGGACGGGATGGCGCTCGCGTAGGGCCGCTTGCTCCCTCCCGCGTGGACGCTTGTAACCCCCTACTGCAAGCGCACCCGACATGGGCGCGGGACAAACACGAAGGCCGCGGGTTTCACCTCTCACGCCTGTCTCCCTCCGGCTTCTCTTCCCCCCTTCGCGCTCCGTCTCGCGCCGACCCACCTGGGCTGGGGC
The DNA here is from genome assembly GCF_902167145.1 of Zea mays. Lineage (NCBI taxonomy): Eukaryota > Viridiplantae > Streptophyta > Magnoliopsida > Poales > Poaceae > Zea > Zea mays. Next base: position 107,686,495 of record NC_050105.1, on the reverse strand, counting down.
ACGCGGCGACAATTTACTCGTCGGTCTAGGGACCCCCCAGGTTCGATACGCCGACAAATAGAAAGAGCACATCAGGGACTTGCCAGTTCTTGGGAAGATCTCTGGTGTCTTGGGCTTCAAAGAAGCGAAATTCTGTAGCTCTTTCTACCGCCGAAGCCGAGTATATTGCCGCAGGCCATTGTTGCGCGCAATTGCTTTGGATGAGGCAAACCCTTAGGGACTATAGTTACAAATTAACCAAAGTTCCTCTCCTATGTGATAATGAGAGTGCAATCTGCATGGCGGATAATCCCGTTGAGCATAGCCGCACTAAACACATAGCCATTCAGTATCACTTTTTGAGGGATCACCAACAACGGGGGTATATCGAGATTGCATATATTAACACTAAAGAACAATTAGCCGATATCTTTACCAAGCCATTAGATGAGAAAACATTTACCAAACTTAGGCATGAGCTAAATATTCTTGATTCTAGGAATTTTGATTGACATTTTGCACACATAGCTCATTTATATACCTTCGATCATATCTCTTTCATGTGCTATGACTAATGTGTTCTTCAAGTGCATTTCATGCTAAGTCATAGATTGAAAGAGAAATGGAGTCTTCGGCGAAGACAAGGCTTCCACTCCATTCCATCGATTATTCATCCTTCGTCGTCACTCCGCACCGCTCTCCAACTTTGGTATAATCTTCACTCATATATTATTTACCATAGGGGGAGAAAGTAGTTAAAAGGGCTTATATTTCACTCACAAGTATCCGTTTTTGGCAATTCATGCCAAAGGTGGAGAAAGTATTAGCCCAAAGCAAAAGGACCGCACCACCACCAATTTCAAAAATGTATTCTTTCAAATTTGTGTTAAGAAAAGATTTTTCAATTGGTATCTTATTTTTGATATAATTTCAAAGTGGTATACCCTCTTCAAAATTAATATCTAAAACCCTCTTGAACACTAAGAGGAGGATTTCATTAAGGGGGAGCTTTGTTTAGTCAAAGGAAAAGCATTTGAAACAGGGGGAGAAAATTTCAAATCTTGAAAATGCTTCTCAAAATCTTATTCATATACCTTTGACTATCTGCAAAATTTTTGAAAAAGAATTTCCAAAACATTGCAAAACAAAACAAGTGGTGCAAGCGTGGTCCAAAATTTTAAATAAGAAGAAAGCCATCCATGCATATCTAGTAGAAATAATTATTGGTTTAATTCCAAGTAACCTTTGCACTTACCTTATGCAAACTAGTTCAATTCTGTACTTTTATATTTGCTTTGGTTTGTGTTGGCATCAATCACTAAAAAGGGGGAGATTGAAAGGGAAATAGGCTTACACCTTTTCCTAGTTGATTTTGGTGGTTGAATTGCCCAACACAAATAATTGGACTAACTAGTTTGCTCTAGATTATAAAGTTCTACAGGTGCCAAAGGGTCACAACAAACCAATAAAAAGACCAAGAAAGGGTTCAAATACAAAGAGCAAAAGACAACCAAAGTGTGCCCTGGTCTGGCGCACCGGACAGTGTCCGGTGCACCAGGGAATTCCAGTCTAAACTTGCCACCTTCGGGAATTCTGGGAGCCGCTCCGCTATAATTCACCGGACTGTCTGGTGCGCCAGCGGAGTAACGGCTACACAACGCCAATGGTCGTCTGCAAGAACAATAAATACGCTATAGTGTGCGCCTGCGCGCGCAGAAGTCAGGACAGGCGTCAGAAGGCGCACCGGACAGTGAACAGTGACTGTCCGGTGCACCACCGGACTGTCCGGTGGCCCAGCTGTCAGAAGCTCCAACGGTCAGAACACAACAGCCGGGTGACGTGGCTGGCGCACCGGACAGTGTCCGGTGGCGCACCGTACTGTCCGGTGCGCCATGCGACAGCAGCCTCCACCAACGGCTCCTTTGGTGGTTGGGGCTATAAATACCCCCAACCACCCACCATTCATTGCATCCAAGTTTTCAGCCTTCAAACCTCATACAAGAGCTATAGCATTCAATACAAGACACAAACAAAGAGATCAAATCCTCTCCCAAGTCCGGAATCACTCCAACCAAATTAGTGACTAGAGAGAGAGACATTTGTGTTCATTTGAGCTCTTGCGCTTGGATTGCTTTTCTTCTTCCTCTAATTCTTGTGCTCAATTCACTTGTAATCAAAACAAGAGACACCAAGTTGTGGTGGTCCTTGTAGTGGACTTAGTGTCCCATTTGATTGAAGAGAAAGGCTCACTCGGTCTAGGTGATCGTTTGAGAGAGGGAAAGGGTTGAAAGAGACCCGGTCTTTGTGACCACCTCAACGGGGAGTAGGTTTGCAAGAACCGAACCTCGATAAAACAAATCACCGTGTCATCCGCTCTTATTCGCTTGTGATTTGTTTTCGCCCTCTCTTTCAGACTCGTTTATATTTCTAACTCTAACCCCGGCTTGTAGTGTGTGCTTAAGTTTATAAATTTTAGATTTGCCTATTCACCCCCCCTCTAGGCGACTTTCACTTTATAGCCAGACTGTCTGCATACCTGCAAAGAGCTGCATAGTTGTTGTTTTATTTTCTGTCTTTGTGGCCGTTTGCTTTTCCTCAATGGCCTTTGGTCTCCATCTCTTTTGCGGTGGTGGGTACTGCGGATGTGTGTCATTGAATATTTTTCCGCCTCCTTTTCCCGATTCTCCTTTGCTCTGAGGCGCTGTAATTTTTGCTTTTGCGATCGTGTCAATCCCGATGGGCACCATCAGGGCATGGAGTATTTTGGATCGGTTGTTTTGTTGACAGCCGTATCTTCTTTTTTGTTTGTGTTGGCCGATTCACCAAACATCCTCAGCCCTTCGTTATTTTGTTGTACGACGACATCTGTCGTTCCTATTTTATTGATGTCCTCTTCTATCGTACTGTTGGAGGCTATAGCTATATGCCCCCCTGCCGGATTAGTCAGCCTTTGGGGCTGAGTTGTTCGGCAATCTTGTTGGGCCTGTGCTCGTGGACCAGATTGAGGGGCTCTCAATCGGTCTTGTACTGTAGGCGTCAACCTGTCAAAAACAGATGATTGAGGTGCCCCTATGCGGGGTATTGTGGTATCCCAAATGGATATGGCGGTGCGCCCCACATCTGATTCGGGATATATGGTAGCGGTGGTATGTATGTATAATGGCATGACATGGGTGTATGTGGATGTGGAGGTGTCCATGCAGGTGCGTTAGGTCTTAATTAGACATTATGACATCTCGTCCTTTCCGATTGGTTAGGTGGTTCAATCGACCTAACCTGCTGTCGCTCCTGGGTGGGTAAGAGAGGTCGCTCTGGTGGCCGATCACTGGGGTCGGCCTTCTTTTTCACATATTTAGACAATAATTGATCAAAGGTCAGGCCGGATTTGACCAGTCGTCCGACTGCCTTAAATGTATTAGTTTTCCACATACCTATCTCTGGTCGTCACGGTTTGAAGGTACGCGATCGTTATGGCTCCTGAGTGTTGTCGGACCGTCCGCTGGAACGCTCCGGACCATCCGCGTCTGGGCACGCTTACAGACCGTCCGCGCCTGGGCACCGGACCATCCGCGATGCGCAGTATGGGTTCTCTCGTATGTCCCCTTGTCTGCGCTTGCCCCCCAGTATCAGAGGTTGTGATGGTCACTTTCAGTGTCTCCCCTCCATCAAGAGTCTTCTCGGCCACCACTTTCCTGCAAGACATTTTGTTGTTTCCATCGGCCTTCCGTGCGTTGCCGATGATGACTTCTTTGTCTTTGCCCTTATCAGCTGTGCTGGGTCAAATTAGGACCCTTTTGCCCTTGAAGCCGATCATATTAATTGAGAAGGGCTCTGTGTCCTCCTAAATTTCAAATGTCCCTCGTTAATGGCAGATTGGATTTGTCGTCGGAACACATTACAATCATTAATGGCATGGGAAAATGAGTTGTGCCACTTGCAATATGCGCGACGCTTTAGTTCGTCGGTGGGTGAACGGTATAGTCGATCTTAATGTTACCATTTTTTAGTAATTCATCGAATATCTTATCACATTTGCCGACATTAAATGTAAACTTAACCTCCTCCTGTTGTTTCCTTTGAACTAAATGCAAGGAGGAGCAAGCCAAAGATTTGGCCTGCTCAGGCCAAACCATTTCAACAGTGCAAACTTCCTTTGGTTCATTGTCTGAACTACTTTGATTGTGCTCTACTATATGGATATTATGATGAACTATTTTGACTAGTTCTTTGCTTCGGCTTTCACAAGCCAAAGCTCTCTGTTGTAATTGTGCTAGCGTAAAGAACTGGATGCCTTCAAATTTCTCTTTTAAATAATAGCGCAATCCATCAAAGGTTATTCCCGCCAGTTGTTTATCTGTTAAATGAATTTGAAAACATTGGTTTCTCGTATCCCAGAATCTCTGGATGTAATCATTAACCGATTCATCCTTTTCTTGTCGTAGGGCCACTAAGTCTACTAAATCTAGCTCGTAATCGCCAGAGAAGAAATGTTCATGAAATTTTTGTTCTAAGTCTCCCCATGAAAAAATGGAATTAGGAGGGAGCGTGGCATACCATGTGAATGCAGTCCCTGTTAAAGATAATGAAAATAAACGCACATAGAATGCTTCGGTGTCGACCAATTTTCCTAATTGTGCAAAGAACTGGTCTATGTACTCACGCGTGCTCTTTCCTTGGTCACCCGAAAACTTTGTGAATTCAAGTATTCTGGTCCCCTGTGGGTATGGGAGACGGTCAAATTGGCTATCATAAGGTCTCCGATATGACTGCCCCCTGGGACTATACTAACTCCGAGCTTATCTCACGCCCCAGCTATGTCCTCTCTTACTATATCGATGGCAGCCGGTGGGAGACCACCGGCTCTTTGGTCCAATATGGGTGAGGTTGTTTGGATGTTGGTATGTTGTTTTCCTCCCCATTGGTTTGGGTTTTGCGGCGCGTTAATACATGCCCTATGAGGCTCATAGGACTGGCCATTCCTTTCTGGCCTTCTGGGGGCCGGAAAGTACTCACTCTCATGGGTTTGGTAGGTTATATTATGGTACTCGTGTGTCGTATGGTGAGATGGGGAGTTTAACTAGGACAGATGCGGAGTTAGATATCCATCCTCCTCAAAAAACTCTGTGTCGGACTGTCCGGTTAAATACACGGATCATCCGGTTACGTGCGCGGACTGTCCGGGCATGTGGCCGGATCGTCCGACATTATATTCGGACTGGCTGGTGCCATACGCGGACAGTCTGAATGGGTTATCTTGGGTTTGCACGGTATGTGGTGGCTTGGGTGCAGGCCTCGGTATTTCGCTTCTAAAAATGGGACCAGTCGCCGCTGACCCAGACGGTCCGCTCTCACGTGCGGACGGTCCGGACATGCGCAGATCGGCAAATTTATCGCCGATGTGCGTGAGAGGCTGTTGTTGCCTAGGGTACATGTCTATCGGCATCCCATAAAGGGGTTGTGACTGGTCGTGACAACCTGTAGCCGATGAATCACGTGTGTATTCCCTCAGTTCAACCTCGTGCGAAGGAAGATTTGCAATAGTAGACTTATCAAGCGCTCGCACCAGCCTTTTATGATTATTTTGTATATCCCCTACGTAGCATCTGCTCTCGCTGTTCGTCTATGTAAGCTTTAAGAGATTGGAGCTCATCGGTGTTACTTACATTGGGGATATCTGTAGTAGGTCGGAGCGAAGCCAGATCTGTCGCCTGTTGTCGAACGACTTTGTTGTTCCTGTCCACCTTGAAATCAGCAAGGAATTTTGCCTTTGCTTCCCGGATCAACTGCTCCTGGCGCTCCTCGAACAGGAGCTGTTCTTCAGCCGGCAAGGTTTCCCATGTCGGCTTGATGATATTGCTGGTGGAAACTTCAGAGCTATCCTTTGAACCGGCCATTGAGAGCCGATCTTGATAGGTCTATACGAAATCTTCCCCAGCGGAGTCGCCAAAAAGTGTGTTGGTGCCTTTTGGGGGGCGTCAATCACTGTGTGGGAATCGGCGGCGGTGCTCGCTGCACAGGCGCGGACGGTCCGCAGCTAGGGGCCGAACGGTCCGTGACCTGGGACAGGGCTTAGGGTTTCCTGCCTGACAGCCAGACGGTCTGCTCCTACAGGTCGGACGGTCGCCTCGTGCGCAGGGGCGGCGGAAGTCACCGGCGGCGCCTGGATCTCGCTCCCGGGAGGGACTCCGTCTGGGAGGAGAGATCCTAGGTGTTGTTTAGGCTCGGCAGGCCGACCTAGACTCTTCTAATCGACGTAGAGTCGAAGAGAAACGGAAAATTTGGGGATTGGAAGGCTAAACTAGAACTAGACTAGAACTACTCCTAAATGTACAAGAAATAAATGTGAGATGAACTGATTATTGATTCGATTAATGATTACAATTCGGCCGTATTCCTCTGTATTTATAGAGGAGGGTGGTTGGACCCGTTACAAACAAAATTCCCGAGCTAATTCCACAAATCTAGCCAACAAACGCAGCAATAAACTCGGAACCCTAATCGGTTCTGCGCGCACGGACCGTCCGGACTACAGGCACGGACCGTCCGGTCGCTCAATTTGGTATTCAACACCGAGTCAAGCAAGAAGCATCGACATCGAATCTCACGCTGATTCATCGAGACCAGTTAATTGGAGGAGAAGGATTTAAAGAACACAGAATATCGAGCCAATATCGGACTAAGAAGTCAAGACAATATGGCAATTAAATGCAAGTCTGATCAAGCAGCTTCAAAAAAAGGGGAAAAAAAACTCTTGCACTCAATGGTCTCAACTCCCAAATCTATCGTGTATGCGAGCTACTCCAGTTGTCTAAAATTCCAACTACGACTGCTATATCACGTGAAAATAAACTCCGTACCAGAAAACTTTGTGCCAGTTTTTCTATCCGCACAAGAGGAAGGCTTATCAAGGGATTTATTTAAAATATTGTACGCCAATGGCCCGTCGAGTACAGGAAGCAGCTCACTGCTAGAAAACAAATTATGTTGCTCCCACATTAGGTCTGGACAATTTGGACTCGGATTTAGGCCACTCGGCGTATATCTAACATCTAAGTCATTCTAATTTTACGTTTAAATTTACGTCTAATTTTTGTTCATCTGATTGGTTCGGTTCGTCGCTCAGGTATTATTTATTGAGTATTCTTTTTGCAAAAGCTACCGCCCATTTTATTTCTAATTATTGTTCCAGAAAATTTATGGCAGTGCCTCGCACGCTTATAACTTACGCTCAGGGGTTGTCAACTTCTCGTCAGTTATCCAGGCTACGGATCTACTGACTTATTTCTTAATCGTCCAGGCTATGAATCTGCTAGATTATTTTTGAAATATCCGAGTTATTGGATCAATCGGGATATTCATGGATCACTCGGATTATCTATATTACTTCTGGATCTTGGATTATTTTTGGATCACCCGAATCATCTCTAGATTATTCATATCGGTTCTAGTGACTCGTCCTGCATTATCTGGGATTACTCGAATCAACTCTGGACTACTCACTTTATTTTGGATCATTCATATCAATTTCTAGATCATTATTTTTGGATCATTCACATTATTGCGGCATCATTATTTGAAGATCAATTATATTACCTCAGATGGAGAAATTATTTACCCATTGGGTATGATGGGTATGGGTATGTGCATGGGAAAGCAGAATCTGAATCCAATTACCCGTCGGTAATATTCACCCAGTAAAATTAGGCGTGCAGCCAAATATGCAATAAGAATGACAACTATCCGTTGACGCCTTTTTGGAGCGCCAAACACTCAACAAGAACCGTGACGGTGCCCTCTGCACAGGGGCGGACGGTGCGCGCGCAGAGGCCGGACGGTCTGTGGCCTGGTGCGAGGCGCGGTGGTGCTCTCTGCACAGGGGCGGACTGTCCGCGCGCAGGGGCCGGACGGTCCGCGGCCTGGTGCGAGGCTAGGGCTCCCGCTTGACGGCCGGACGGTCCGCGCCCTGGGGCCGGATGGTCCGCGCGTGTACAGGGGCGGCGGAAGGTAGCCGACGGCGCCTGGACCTCGCTCCCGGGAGGGACCCCGTCGGGGAGGAGAGATCCTAGGAGTTGTCTAGGCTCGGGCCGGCCGACCTAGACATCCTCTAATCGACGTAGAGTCGAAGAGAAGCGGAGAATTTGGGGATCGAGAGGCTAAACTAGAACTAGACTAGAACTACTCCTAATTGTACTGGAAATAAATGTGAAATAGAAGTTATATTGATTCGATTGATGATTACAAATCGGCCGTATACCTCTCTATTTATAGAGGAGGGGGGCTGGACCCTTTACACAACTGAATTCCGAGCTAATTCCGCGAATCTAGCTAACAAACATAGCACAAAACTCGAAACCCTAATCTACTCTGCGCACGCGCGGACCGTCCGGCCCACAGGCGCGGACTGTCCGGCCTCAGGGCCGGACCGTCCGCTCGCTCATTTTGGTGCCAAACATATGCCCCCTGCCTTTTGGTGGAGCTAGGCAAACCAAAAGCATCTTAACTCGATGTGATCACATCGGTTAAGCATCTTGCCACATACTAGGATGGTATTGCTTGAGGAAACGACAATTCAAAGCTTTAGGTAAATCCTTGCCTTGTAATGTTTGTAGTAAATAGGTGTTACCAGATATTACATGTTTTACTTTATAAGGACCTTCCCAGCTTGGCGACCATTTTCCAAACTTCCAGTCTTTATTCCTTAGAGGCAGGATGGTCTTCCACACCAAGTCCCCCACTTGAAATGACTTTGCTTTGACCTTCTTGTTGTAGGCCCTGGCTACCATGATCTTGTCCTTTTCTATTGCTCCCAAAGCTATCACCCTCTTGTCGGTCACCTCATCAATATTATTCATCATTGCATTGTAATAATCAGTGAGAGTTAGATCATTTTGTCTGACAAACCTGACAGCATTCAAACTTATTTCCACAGGCAACACTGCTTCCTGCCCATAGACAAGCTCAAAAGGAGACACTTTAGTAGCACTATGTTTAGATATTCTGTGAGCCCATAAAGCTTCGGACAAAATCTTATGCCAATGCTTAGGATTATCAGATATCTTCAAGTTAATCAATGTCCTATTACTAGACTCGGCCTGTCCATTAGCCTGAGCATAATATGGAGATGAGTTAAGCAACTTAATTCTATATAATTCAGCAAATTCACGTACCTCCTTTGACATGAAAGAAGTCCCTTGATCCGTAGTCAAGGTCTGGGGAATGCCGAATCTATGAATAATATGCTCAGTTATGAACTCAATTACCTCTTTATGTGTCATGTTCTTCAGAGCAACGACTTCAGTCCATTTGGTAAAGTAGTCAGTGGCAACTAACACGAACCGATGTCCCTTTGATGATGAAGGATGAATTTCCCCAATAAAGTATAATCCCCATCCTCTGAAAGGCCAAGGCTTGATGATAGGATGTAATTCGGCTGCAGGGACCAACTGTAGGTCGCCGAATTTTTGACACACTTGGCAACCCTTGTAGTACTTGAAACAATCAGCTATCATATTAGGCCAATAAAAACTAGACCTTCGCAATAGCCACTTCATCTTTGGAGCCGATTGATGGGTACCACAAATTCCTTCATGCACTTCGGCCATGGCAAATATAGCATCATCTGGGCCCAAGCACTTGAGCAGGACGTCGTTGACTGTTCGGCGGTAGAGTTCATCACTCATCAAGACATACTTGAAAGATGTACGTCGAATGTTCTTATCTGTCCTGATATTGGGATTTCGTAAATAATTAAGTATAGGTGTCCTCCAATCACTTGCATCGGCTTCATTATCAGCCGATTCAATTAAGAGAACATTTCTGGTAACCTCGGACGGTCCGGCGTCTCGACGCGGACGGTCCGCGACCTGGGGAATTGGCCCTACACCGGTTATCAGATTTTCAGTGTCGTGGAATCTCCCTCGCTTTATCCGATAACCTGATGCATCTTGTGCCAGATTGTTAGCTCTATGATTCTCAACTCTCGAAATATGTCGAATACTGAATTCGTCAAAAGAATGGATTATGCTCCAACATTTTTCAAGGTAACTATTCAGAGTACCATCAAAGCATTGATATTCTTCTAACACTTGTTGGATGACCAGCTGAGAATCACCAAATGCCTTCACATGTTTTACTCCCATACAATTTAAAAGTTCCAAGCCGAATAAGAGGACCTCATATTCGACTTGATTATTAGTGCAATAAGTTTTCAATCGGCTAGAGAAGTCGAAGGAGACATTACTTGGTGAAACAATTACGATGCCAATTCCTTGCCCTTCATTGCAAACCGATCCATCAAAATATAAAGTCCAAGGAGTAATAGTGAGGTATGACATGTCTAGTTTATGAATATCATTAATCCGATGTTCTACAATGAAATCCGCTACGACTTGGCCTTTCATAGATTTCAATGGTTCATAGGCCAAGTCATATTCTATGAGTGCATAAGCCCACTTATCAATTCTACCACTCATAATTGGGTTATGCAACATGTATTTGATCACATCGGCTTGACCAGAAACAGTGCAATGACTAGACAGTAAATAACATCTACATTTGGTGCATGCATAAAACAAGCATAAGCATAACTTCTCAATAAAAGTGTACCTTGTTTCAGTATCCACCAACCTTCGGCTTAGATATGTTACCACATGCTCCTTCCCCTCAGTTTCTTATGTCAGAACAGCCCCAATGACCTTATCTTCAGCTGCAATGTATAATCGGAATGGTACTCCTACTTGAGGTGCTTTTAATACGGGAGCCGAAGATAAATATTTTTTGATGAGATCAAATGCTCTTTGCTGTTCTGTCCCCCAAGCGAATTCGGCATCATTCTTAAGCCGAAGAATAGGGGTGAACGCATCAATCTTCCCGGCTAGGTTAGAAATAAACCTACGTAAATAATTCACCTTGCCGAGAAACTTTTGTACCTCGACCTTACAGGTCGAAGGTCCCACATTCCGAATAGACTTGATTCGGTTAGGGTCTATCTCTATACCATGTTCATGGATGACAAATCCTAAAAACTTACCAGCCGACACTCCAAAAGCACATTTACGTGGGTTCATTTTCAAACCATACCGACGCATTTTATCAAAGGCTTTGCGCAAATCAGCTATATGAGAACTAAACTCAGTCGATTTGACTATAATATCATCAATGTAAACTTCCACAGTGTTTCCTAACAATTCATGGAAGATCAAATTCATAGCCCTCTGATAAGTAGCACCAGCATTTTTCAGACCAAATGTCATGACAACCCACTCAAATAAACCAATGAAGCCTGGACATATAAAGGCCGTTTTAGACGCATCTTCTTTGGCCATGAAAATATAATTATATCCGGCATTACCATCAAGGAAGCTAATAATTCTATTTCCTGATGCATTATTGATTAATGTGTCGGCTATGGGCATGAGATATTCATCTTTAGGAGTTGCTATATTTAAATTGCGAAAATCAATGCATACTCTAAGCTTACCTGACTCCTTCTTCTCCACCGACACAATATTGGAGACTCACTCTGCGTATCTGCAAGGTCTGGTAAAATCAGCTTCTAGCAGCCGGTGGATTTCGTCCTTGATGCGTGGGAGAAGATCTGGACGAAATGTTCTAGCTCTCTGCTTGAAAGGTCTGAAACCAGATTTAATAGTCAGCCGATGCTCTACGATCTCTCGGCTTAATCCAGGCATCTCAGGGTAATTCTAAGCAAAGCAATCTAAATATTCCTTCAATAGACTGATCATCTCATCTCTAGGATCGGTCTCCAGGGTCTTGTTTACAAAAGTTGGCCTTGGAGTTTTACCATCTCCTATGTCAATCTCCTCCAAAGGATCGGCCGATGTAAACCCCTGTCCTAGTTTATCAAGATCTCTGAATTCCTCTATCATGTTCCCCACAGAGGAATTAGATGATCTTTGTGTGACGGCAGACTTTCCGGTCTCGGGGACCGGATCATCCGTAATACTGTCTTTTCGCTGCGATAGATGTTCGGTCTTAAAGTCCGAACCTTTTTGTGAAAGACCAGACCATCCGGCCTTGGAAGCCGAACTGTCCGTGACCAAAGACTCATGAACTTTGTGTGTATTCATCATTTAAGCTTTATTTAGGATTTAGCCGATTCTCCATCGGCTCTAGCATTACAGGAATGAAACCTTTCTTATCTATACTTATGAATTGATAATCAGAAAAATCTACTCCTGTGAGACATGTAGCAGTCTCATAAGTCCAGAGTACAGGGGCATCGGCCACAGCGATGCAGGCCGATACATCAGCATGTACTTGTTCTATGTCATCGCCTACCCATTGTATTAACATTTGATGTAATGTAGAAGGTATACATTGATTGGCGTGAATCCAATCTCTGCCTAGTATTAAACTGTAATTTCCTTCTACATCAGCGACAAAGAATGCAGCAGCAAGGGTCTTAGTCCCGATGGTTAATTCAACGGACGTGACTCCCCTGGCTTTGATCGAACTATCAGTTCCAACACCGCTGAGGGTCATGTTGGTCTTGACAAGTTCATCATCTTGTTTACCTAATTTTCTGTACAATGAATAAGGCATTAGATTTACAGCCGCCCCTCCATCTACCAACATCTTAGCAATCGGTATCCCATCAATGTGGCCGCGCACGAAGAGCGGCTTTAAATGATTTACCGATTTCTTTGGTTTAGTAAAGGCGGCTTCTTTAGGACCAAAATCAAACTGGGCAACAACAGGTTCATCGTCGCCGATAATAGTACAATCGGCGGAAAATGTAATAACATTTACATCCATACCTGGGCGTTCTGGAGAAGCCTCGTAGTCGACCAGGTCTTCTCCCAGCAGGTCGTCCTCTTCCATTGATGTTGGCATGTCGTTGGAGGCTTCCTGGTGTGGTGCGGACGGTCCGGACTCCGGGGGCGGACGGTCCGCGCCTGGTGCAGTTTGTCCGGCCTTGTTGGCTAGGCTATCTGCCATACCTGTAGGGTGCTGCACAAGTGTTGTTTTATTTTCTATTTTTGTGGCTGTTTGTTTTTCCTCAACGGCCTTTGGTCTCCATTTCTTTTGCGGTGGCGGGTATAGTGGATGTGTGTCATTGAATATCTTTTCCGCCTCCTTCTCCTAGCTCTCCTTTGCTCTTAGGCGCTGTAATTTTCTCTTTTGGGACCGTGTCAATCCCGCTGGGCACCATCGAGGCATGGAGTATTTTGGATCGGCTATTTTGATGGTAGTCGTATCTTCTTTTTTGGTTGTATTGGCCGATTCACCAAAAATCATCGGCCCTTCACTTTCTTTTTGTATAACGACATCTGTTGTACCTATTTTGATAATGTCCTTTTTTGTCGTTCTTTCAGTTGTCGCAGGCATATGCCCCCCTGCCGGATTGGTCGGCCTTGGAGGCCGAGTAGTCCGGCAATCCTGTTGGGTCTGTGCCTGGTGACCAGATTGAGCGGTGCTCAATCGGTCTTGTACTGGTGGCGCCAACCTGTCAAAAGATGTTTGGGGTGCCCCCCAGGCGGGGTACTGTGGCATCCCAAATGGATATGGTGGCATGCCCCACATTTGATTTGGGACATATGGTGGAGGTAAGTATGTGTATGGATATGGCATAGACGGATAAGGGGGTGGAGGTGTCCATGTCGGTATGTTAGGTCTCAATTGTACAGTATGACCTTTCATTTATTCCAATTGGTGGGGTGGTCCAATCGGCCTGACCTGACGTTGCTCATGAATGGGTGAGCGGGGTCGCTTTGCTGGCCGGTCACTGGTGCCGGCCTTCTTTTTCACGTATTTAGACAACAATTGATCGAAAGTCGGGCCGGAATTGACCAGCCGACCAGCTGCTTTAAATGTATTTGTTTTCCACGTACCTATCTCTGGTCGTCGTGGTTTGAAGGTACGTGGCTGCTGCGAGTCCTGAGCATGGCCAGACCGTCCGCTGGAGTTCTCCGGACCGTCCCGAGAAGCGTCGGACCGTCTGTGTCTTGATGGCGGACTGTCCGCGATGCGCAGCACGGGTTCCCGCAACTGTCTCCCTGTCTGTGCTTGCCCCCCAGTGCTAGAGGCTGTGATGGTCACCTTCAGGGTCTCCCCTCCATCGGGAGTCTTCTCGGCCACCACTTTCCTGCAAGAAACTTTATCATCCCCATCAGGCTTTCTAGCATTGCCGATGATTGTTTCTTTGCCTTTGCCTTTATCGGCTGTGTTTGGCCGAACCAGGACTTTCTTGCCCTCGAAGTCGATCATGTTCATCGAAAAGGGCTCTGTATCCACCTGCATTTCCTGAAATTTCAATCGTCCCTCGTTAATGACCGATTGAATCTGTCGCCGAAACACATTAGAATCATTAGTGGCATGAGAAAATGAGTTATGCCACTTGCAGTATGCACGACGTTTTAGCTCGTCGGCGGATAGAACAGTGTGATTTATTTTAATGTTGCCATTTTTGAGTAATTCGTCAAATATTTTATCACACTTACCAACATTAAACGTAAACTTAACCTTCTCTTGCCGTTTCTTTTGAACCGGCTGTAAGGAGGAACAAGCCGAAGATTTGGCCTGCTTTGACCAAACCATTTCAGCAGCATACACTTCTGCTGATTCGTCATCTGAGCTACTTTGGTCGCATTCTACTATATGTACGTTGTGATGAATTGTTTTAACAGTTTCTTTGCTTCGGCTTTCACAAGCCAAAGCTCTCTGGTGTAATTGTGCTAGTGTAAAAAATTGGATGCCTTCTAATCTTTCTTTTAAATAATATCGTGGACCATTAAAGGCTAATCCTGCTAGCTGTTTTTCTGCTAAATGAATTTGGAAGCATCGGTTTCTTGTATCTCGGAATCTCCGGATGTAATCATTAACCGATTCATCTTTTGTCTGTCGCAATGACACTAAATCTACCAAATCCAACTCATAGTCACCGGAGAAAAAATGATCATGAAATTTTTGTTCTAGATCCCCCCATGATGAAATGGAATTAGGAGGTAAAGTGACATACCATGCAAACGCGGTTCCTGTTAGAGATAATGAAAATAAACGTACGCGAAATGCCTCTGTGTCGGCCAATTCTCCTAATTGTGCTAAAAACTAGCCTATGTGTTCGCGCGTGTTCTTTCCTTGATCACCCGAAAATTTTGCGAATTCGGGTATCCTGGTTCCCTGTGGGTATGGGTGGTGATCAAATCGGCTGTCATAAGGTTTCCGATACGATTGCCCCCCAGGGACCATGCTTACTCTGAGCTTATCTCGGAACGCCCCGGCTATTTCTTCCCTCACTATATCAATGGCAGCCGGTGCGAGACCACCGGCTCTCTGGTCAAACATAGGTGGGGTTGGCTGGATGTTAGCATATTGTCTTTCCCCCCATTGGTTTGAGCTACGTGGTGCATTTCCATTTGCCCTATATGGCTCGTAGGTTTGATCATTTCTTTCCGGCCTTCTAGGTGGGGCCGAAAAGCTTTCCTGGGCTCTGGATCTTGAATTAATGGGCTGGTGCATTGCATAGTGTGATGGGATGTGTTGCTGGGACGGGTGAGGATTCAGGTAACACTCCTCCTCAAAAAGGTCATGTGCGGACTGTCCAGACATTGGCCCGGACCGTCCGTGATTATTTGCGGACCGTCTGTCGTTGTATGCGGATGATCCGACTAGGTAGTTCAGATTCCGTGTCATATGTGGTGGCTTGTGTGCGTGTCTGGGTACCTCATTAAAAATGAGCCCGGCCGTGGCTGGCCCGGATGGTCCGCGCTCACGTGTGGACGGTCCGGACATGTGCAGATCGGCTGTTTTGCTGCCGATTTGCGGTTGCTCAGGGTACGTGTCCATCGGCATCCCATAAAGGGGTTGTGACTGGTCGTGACAACCTCTAGCCAATGTATTACATGCGTTATCCCCTAATTCAACCTCGTGTGAAGGAAAATTTGCTATACTAGATTTATCAAATGCACGTACTAGTCTCCTATAATCGTTTTGCAAATCCCCTATGATATTTTGCATTTGTTCACGCTGTTCATCTACATAATTCTTAAGAGATTGCAGCTCATTTGTATTACTTACATTGGGGATATCTGGCGTGGGTCACAGTGAAGCCGGATCCGTCGCCCGATGTCGGACGACCTTGTTGTTCCTGTCCACTTTAAAGTTGGCCAAGAACTTTGCTTTTGCCTCCTGGATCATCTGCTCCTTGTGCTCCTCGAACTGAAGCTGTTCGTCAGCCGGCAAGGTTTCCCAAGTCGGCTTTATGATGTTGCTTGGAGAGACTTCAGAACTATCCCTTGAACCGGCCATTGAGGGCCGATTTGATAGGTCTAAATATGTCTTCCCCAGCGGAGTCGCCAAAAAGTATGTTGACGCCTTTTTGGAGCGCCAAACACTCAACAAGAACCGTGGCGGTGCCCTCTGCACAGGGGCGGACGGTCCGCGCACAGAGGCCGGACGGTCTGTGGCCTGGTGCGAGGCGCGGTGGTGCTCTCTGCACAGGGGCGGACTATCCGCGCGCAGGGGCCGGACGGTTTGCAGCCTGGTGCGAGGCTAGGGCTCCTGCCTGACGGCCGGACGGTCCGCGCCCTGGGGCCGAAAGGTCCGCGCGTGTACAGGGGCGGCGGAAGGTCGCCGACGGCGCCTGGATCTCGCTTCCGAGAGGGACCCCGTCGGGGAGGAGAGATCCTAGGAGTTGTCTAGGCTCCGGCCGGCCGACCTAGACATCCTCTAATCGACGTAGAGTCGAAGAGAAGCGGAGAATTTGGGGATCGAGAGGCTAAACTAGAACTAGAATAGAACTACTCATAATTGTACTAGAAATAAATGCGAAATAGAAGTTGTATTGATTCGATTGATGAATACAAATCGGCCGTATACCTCTCTATTTATAGAGGGGGCTGGACCCTTTACACAACTGAATTCCGAGCTAATTCCGCGAATCTAGCTAACAAACATAGCACAAAACTCGGAACCCTAATCTACTCTGCGCATGCGCGGACCGTCTGGCCCACAGCCGCGGACTGTCCGGACCGCGGACTATCCGGCCTCAGGGCCGGACCGTCCGCTCGCTCATTTTGGTGTCAAACACTATCTTTACGTCTCCCAACCATTATATGCACTCATCCACCCAACTCAGGTGGCTAGCCGTCCTACCGACCAGTCCACGTGTCACTATGTTTTTGATGTTTTGTATAGTTAAACAATGTTTTTCTTTTTACATGTCAGATTTATTGGCGATGTATTGTTGTGGGCGTCGTGTGATTTTTAATGTCATATAAAATATAATGTGATGATGTTTTTCTTGTCGGGGATGAGGAACATTGTGGACCATAAGCCTGAATGGGATGGGAATGAGATGAATCTTGTACACATGATGGGTATGGATACGAGGATGTGGGTGTGTATAGCTCAATGAGGATGGGTATAGGGTGACTAAATCTGGTGAAAAATTTCACATTAACACATCTAATTTCTT
Source organism: Zea mays (assembly GCF_902167145.1). Lineage (NCBI taxonomy): Eukaryota > Viridiplantae > Streptophyta > Magnoliopsida > Poales > Poaceae > Zea > Zea mays. The sequence goes on along the minus strand of NC_050105.1, from coordinate 107,669,079 downwards.
TTTCGGTTATTCATATGTCTCATGGATTAGAAGAGATTGAAAAAAACTAAGAATAATTTTAATTTACTATGGATTGAAACTCTTCTAATCCTTTTAATCCGTATGAAATTGGATGAAACCGAAAGTGCGGTGGTGGGGGCACAGCGGCGAGAGCTAGAGCGAGGGAGCTGGGCGCGACGGCAGCAGCAGCGCTCTGGCGCTGGGCAAAATGGAATATCTTAAATAAAAACAGAAAAAAGTTTGAAACATAGTCATATAACTTTTGTTCTGCTTCTAGATTTATAAAAAAAGAAAAAAAATGAAAATGATCATGATGACCGTTAAAGAATTCAAACGCGTTAAATGTAAAAATGAGAACGGAGCGCAATGAGATTTTATTCGGTCATTTTCACCTGTATCTATGAGTGGTTGTAGTAGCATATAGTCTATAGACCGCAGCTAAAAAGAATATACGGCCTGTGAAAAAATAAATGCGTCAGCAAAAGGCTGTTTCCATTATGAATTCAATTCAAAAAGAAAAGAGGACCGAGAAAAAGACACTCGTATAATACGCTGCTAAAGCAGAAAGACATGAGTGACACTGAAGCACAAAGCTCATGTGATTTTCAGGGCGTTTAAAGCTGAGTTTAAAGGTCTGATCCCAAAGCATCATGCGCATCTCTTCTTTTAACACTCCCCCTCAAAAATTGGAATGCACGATCGGGTATGAATGTGTAAAAGCAAAAGCATTCATTTGCATGTACTGCTTGTATTTAAAATAATTATAAAATATGTGTCATTTGAAGTGGTTTGTATTTGACTAAGTTATAGGTGTTGAGTATCAAATTTGGCACCTAAACACGGTCGGACCATCCGCGTCCCGGACAGTCCGCGAGTGTAGCTCGGACGGTCTGCGATTAGATTAGTTCATACGAGAGTTTTTATCTCGTTCGTGCTTATCCGGCTAATTGCGCTAGAATTTGTTGGAAAGCGCCTACGAACAGGCATAAACCTCCACCCCTATATATATATATATATATATATATATATATATATATATATATATATATATATATATATATATATATATATATATATATATGGCGGAACTGCCCGAATTATTCCAACTTAAGTGCCTAAGCCCCGCCTTAGAGGCTAGACCACACTTAAATGGGAATAACCCGCCAATCCCTCGGATCTAGTCCGACACGGTCACTGACAGGATCAAGTACCACAATCTCACTCGAAGGTGAGTCACAGAGCAAATACAATAAAGCATAAAACCATACATGTCACAATGTTAAATTATTACATCACCATCATCATCATCGGAGTTTTTGCAAAAGTAACCATCATTGTTCGAAGTGCAGCGGAATAAAACTAACGGTAAATAAATGGAGAAATGGGGAAGCCTGTCCCATCACTCCTCATGCTCCTCCTTAGCCGAGGCAGGGTCCCACTCGACAGTCCAACCCGGTGGCAAGGTGGACGGCCAAGTTATCCCAGCAACCATCTCCTCCAGAGAACCTGTAAAAATTATGCCACAAGCAAGGCTGAGTATACTAATACTCAGCTAGACTTACCCGGTGTGAGGAGTCTACTCCTCTACCTCTAGACATGCAGCTGTTTGGCTGTGGGGTTTGGTTGCCAAAAGCACTAGCTGAGTTTCTAAATCAAGATTTTAACTTAGTCAAAGTTAAGTGTGACTCTCTTAAGGCTAAAAATGTACTATCTATTCATACAAAGTAGCAAACCTTTTAGCAATCAACATCTTATATCATCTCCGCATCATTCCACTTGTTACTCAATGTAGCAGCATGGATCAAGCAGTCTCATTAGCTGCGAGAAGCAGACGATTCGAATCGAGTTTTTATCCTTGCAAGGTAAACCTAAACACACGACATGCAGGGGCACTCCGTCCCCACACACATCAACCGTCCCCATCGCTTCCCCGTCAGCAGATCAGGGCTCACCGCCTTGGCGTACAATGCCTCACTGACCCCGACTGGCCGTCGTGCAGTGACCGCACTTGTACCCACCATAACCGGAATGGGAGACCTCGTCTCAGGACGCGTGAGGGGATATGTCCACTGCCAGGTTCACTCAGGTACTAGGCTTACCGATTTACCATATTTCTCGGCATGTGCTTAGTACGTTCAAACGCTTGACTCACGGTACCACACCTTAATCCTTATTCAAATTTTATCCCGTGGACAACCAATCCCCATGGATTGTTGTCCACAACCAACATCAGTACGATATGAAAGTGGGTACAATCAATGTCCTGACCTCGCGCGAGTGCTAGAAAAATCACTTGTCTTCTACCGAGATCCTACTTAATAAAGCAGCCACTCGACCTAGCATACTAGTATTCATCTCAATAGGGTTCCTGAGATCATGCAACTAAGGTTTCAAACAATTCCTACACTTAAGTGCACAATCAATCCTACAATTCATTAAGTGAAGTAAAATAGCATAAATAACAGGTTATGCATAAAACCGGGGCTTGCCTTCCAAAGCAGTGGCAGGCAGGTCCTCTGGTGCAGACTCGGGTGCTGGATCTGGGGCTACCTCCTGAGCAGCTCCTTGCTCCGGCACGAGGATGTACTCTCCGTCAGCAAGATTACAGTCTATCGAATGCAATGAACATGTATGTCATGATTATGCAAGATGTAATAATATTATGCGGAAGAGAACTAAGTTAAGAAGTAACTTAGGGTTTCTGAGTCATGCGGGGCTTCCAGTGGGTTAGGTTCAATACTCCTTAGGCTTGGGTTTTTAGTGAGGATAACATAGTGGATTGGTATTACCTTGATACATTTTAGTGGACAGATTACAAAGGTTTTAGGATAACATTAATTCACATCTTTCATTTTTCTTTCCTTAATTTCCATTTAGGGTTTTTAGTGTAGGTTTGAACTACAACAGGGTTTTAATAATTTCCAAAAATTCTGTAAAAATTACAGTGGGTTGTCACTGGCTATTCTAGCTTGTTTTAAGAATTTGAGGCTTAAAGTATAAAAGCTAGGCTTTAAACAAAAATAACAACAGTTAGGCAAAATGGGCCACTTTACACTACACCTCATAGTTAGGGGTAGGTTCTGTCCTAAAGGTTATTTTTGCTGGCATCCCATTGTAATAATAGGTCTCTGTGCTAAAAATCACAGAAAACTAAGGGGTGGTTATTTAGTTATGATTTTCTTAAGTTTAATGTTAAAAAGGCACTTTCTACTACATTATTATTTGAAAAATGTCAAACAGCAGATTTCATATTTTTCCTAAGTTCTTATTAATAAAACATTAGTTATCCCAAGGGTGGGGTGTTCTTACCTTGGGGTTATTTTTGTAGGGTTTTTCTAAGTTATCCTTAGTTTATTAAAATAAAAGGTATCCTACTTATTTTATACTAAACCAGGGTATGATATATTTTTCCAGTGAACTACATTAAACAAGTATCCTAACAAAAATAAAGGTATTCTCTGGTTCATTGTTTAAATTACATTTTCTATTTTTCTTATCCTTAAGCATATTATAGAATAAGGGGTAAAACTAATTTAAATGGAGTAGACAGAGAGGTTTAACATTTTTACTTGGTCTAGTAGGTAGATATAAGTTTCTCAAAATTTTTCTAACCCTGGTCAAACATTATTCCTATTTTTCCTTCTCATGTTGAGTTTTGAGTAGATTTCTTATTTAATTTAAAACTTCAGAAAGAAATACAGAAGCCATGGGTTCTATTATTTTTATCTGATAGTTCATGAATTTCAGAATCTAGTAAAATTGGTTTGAACATTTTTGGATGAATATTCTTCAAGTTATGCATTTATTTAGCTATCTGTTATAATAAAAAGAAAAGAAATTCGAAAATGGAAAAGAAAACAGGTTTACGTTGAGGCCCCTGGGGTTTTTCCTTTTCTTTAATCACAGAACAGCCCTTGGTCCACTATTTGCTTGGGTCACTGACATTGCGCAAAGCCCCCTGGACTTAACTAAAATCTAACCCGCGCTCCCTGACTGGCTGAAACAGTACCCGCGGCATAGTTTACGGCGGTGGGGCTTACCGGCGGCAGTAGAGCTCCGGCGGGGTGGTCAGCGACGTCCGGGAGGTTGCGACGGTCACGTCGGTGTGCGGGTCGGTGTCGGAGGTGGTCGGAGCTACTCTGGCCACGAGCACAGGCGGCGGGGGTCGTCGGCGGCTCCTGCTCCGGCCAAACCACGGCGGTATAGTTCAAATAGGGTGCTCGAGGAGCTTCACGGGGTGACACAGAGGCCATGCGCGCAAAGAATTGGAAAACGGTGCAGGGGCTTACCCGGTCCACGTGCTCCGGCGGGTTCTTGAACTCCGGTGAGCGCGATTGGGCTATTCCGGTGACGAGGGTCCCCGGGTCAAGCTTGAGCAAGTCTCACGGCTTCACCAGGAAGCTAACTGAGGGCCTGGACCGAACGGAGGAGGACGGGAGAGGGGCTGGCCACGGTGGTTGCTCTCAGGCGCACTGGCGGGTCGCGGGGAGGTCGCCGGAGCTAATGGCTGGCTCGGGTAAGTCAGGCGAGGTACGGAGGAGGTAACGGGGAAGGCAGCCAAGCACTGGGGCGGGCTTTATAGCCGTGGCGCGGGCGTGGTCACGGGCGGCCGCGGGCGCGCGGGGGTTCGCGCACGGGCGTGCTCTGAGCGCGCCCCCGGATGCCAGCTCGCGTCGAACACGTGGAAGCTTGCTTCTGCCATGGTTCAACGGCCGATTAGAGTGCCATAGCGTGCGTATCTTGGCAAAGTCACTGTGTACGGTCGCTTCTCTGCTCCAAATCCTATCTTTTCGCTGTGAGTTCCAAGTCGAGATATGGTAGGGGTAGGGAGATAGAGAGGGGAGAAGTTTGTTGTGTCAGCTGAGCCCGAACCGAGACAAAAGGGGTGTCAAGTCGTGTCTAGCGCCCTAGGGTAGGTGTCATCTCTTTCCAGGGTGTTCTAGGGTTAATTTGGCGCCATTTTGTCAATTGGGTCAAAGGGTTTTGAAAAGGGGATTAAGGTGAACATGTGGAGTCTTTGTGCAAGGGTTAGTTTTTGTACTTAGGCAAAAACTGAATTTCCCCCTTGTGCTAAATCTGAGGTGAACTGTTTAGGGTTTTTCTGAAAACTTTTTGGGGGTACTTCCTTACTATTAATTGTAGGTTATTAAGTATATTACAACTTTTCTATTTGGCCCAAACCATGATCATAATGTTTACATGATCTTTTGATCATGGCTTCAATTAGGGTTCCTATTGCCCATGGGAGTTTTTCTTTAGGGTTTTGGGGAGATCCCCACTTAGATGTGCATGACAAGCTAGGGCATGACATCCAAGGTGGGTTACACTTGCTTAGGATCTAGAATTTCAAGTTTGGTATACATTGCCCAATTAAATCTTCATGTGATAATGGGTAAAAAGGGGGTAACCCTGGGGTGGACACCCTGAGTAACACCTGGGGTGTTACAGCCCTCCCCCCTTAAAGGAATCTCGCCCCGAGATTTTAGGTAGAGCCCTTTGGAGGGATGCTTGAAGGTGTGCTGGTGTTGTTTTCCCCTTTATACTTAAGTTTCTCTTATTTACTGCTCTTCGAATGTCATCCTCTTTGCAACTTCAGAAGGAAGCCCTTCTTAAGTTAAATCCACAACTTAGACTATCCTGGTTATCTAAGTTTTTCTTATAATTGGATTCAAAGGGCAGGTGGGGGTGGGGTTTTGGGGTTACATACCGACTCCTTTGGGTAGAAAGTCGGGGAAGCGAGAGCGTAGAAAATCCTCAGTCTCCCATGTAGCTTCTTCTGCTGAATGGTGACTCCACTGAACCTTATACATTATGACCGACCTTGCCCGAGTTGATCTTTCCTTTTGATCTAATACCTTGACGGGGTACTCTTGGTAAGACAAGTCTGGTTCTATCTCAATGTCTGGTTCTGGTAGCACTTCAGTGGGTAGACGAACGCATTTCCGCAGCTGAGATACATGGAACACATTATGAACTGCTGACATGTGAGGTGGTAATTCCACTTGATAGGCTACGGGTCCACAAGCCTCCTTGATCTCGTAGGGTCCAATATAGCGAGGAGCTAACTTGCCCTTGATTCCGAATCTCTGGACACCCTTGGTGGGTGATACCTTAAGATAGACATGATCTCCCACCTCAAACTGTAGAGGCTTCCGCCTCTTATCATGATAGCTCTTTTGCCTGGCCTGAGCAGCTTCCAAGTTCTTGGTAATAACTCTGACTTTTGCCTCTGTCTCGAGTACCAAGTCTGGCCCAAAAATTTCCCTTTCTCCTGCTTGAGACCAATTCAGTGGGGTCCTACACCTTCTCCCATATAATGCCTCAAAAGGTGCCATCTTCAGACTGGATTGATAACTGTTATTGTAAGAAAACTCCGCCAAAGACAGACACTTATCCCAATCCTTCCCATAATGTAGTGCACATGCTCGCAACATGTCTTCCAAAATCTGATTCACCCTTTCTGTTTGGCCATCTGTTTGAGGGTGAAATGCTGAGCTTCGGATGACATGGGTCCCAAGTGACTCTTGCAATTGCTCCCAAAATCGTGCCACAAATGGTGCTCCCCTGTCAGATACAATGGTCTTGGGAATACCATGCAACCTTACTATCTGATCAACATAAATTTCAGCGTACTTCTCTGCCCTGTGGGTGGTATGCACTGGCAAGAAATGAGCAGTCTTGGTCAACCTGTCCACGATAACCCAAATAGAATCATGGTGCCTGGAAGTATTGGGTAATCCCACTATGAAGTCCATGCAAATGTCCTCCCATTTCCAAGATGGTATGGGAAGGGGTTGTAAAGGGCCTGCTGCCTTCAAGTGACTAGCTTTTATTCTCTGGCAGGTGTCACATTCGGATATGTACTTGGCAATTTCCCTTTTCATTCTAGTCCACCAATATAGAGATCTGAGATCATGATACATCTTGTTGCTACCAGGGTGCATGGAGAATTTTGAAAGGTGAGCTTCATCCAGTATTTGCTTTCTGAGCTCAGGGTTCTTGGGAACAACCAATCGATCTCCAAACCATAGAATTCCCTTGCTATCCTGTCGGAAACACTTGTATTTTTCTGCCTTTTGCTTGATCATATCCTTGATAATCTGAACACCCTTATCCTCAACCTGTGCCCTGACTATCTGTTCTTGCAACGTGGGCTCCACCGAGATATAGCTTAGGTCACCCGCAGAAACGACTTCCAGGTTCAATCTGCACAACTCATCACACAGGGTGGTAACTCCCACATCCACGCTCATGCAATTGCACTGGGCCTTTCTGCTTAAGGCATCTGCCACAACATTGGCCTTCCCTGGGTGGTAATGCACTTCCAAATCATAGTCCTTGATCAATTCTAACCATCTCCTTTGCCTCATGTTCAGATCTGCCTGTGTGAAGATGTATTTGAGACTTTTGTGATCAGTATAGATGTTACAGTGGGCTCCCATCAAATAGTGTCTCCATATCTTAAGAGCATGAACTACGGCTGCCAATTCCAGGTCATGTGTAGGGTAGTTCTGCTCATGGGGCCTGAGTGCCCGGGAAGCATAAGCAATCACTCTGTTTTCTTGCATCAAAACACATCCCAATCCGGTACCAGAAGCATCACAATAAACTTCAAATGGCTTGGTGTTATCAGGTTGGGCCAGCACTGGGGCTGTTGTTAGATGCTGCCTCAAGGCATGAAAGGCATCCTCACACTTTTGGCTCCACTCAAATTTGACTCCCTTCTTCAACAGTTCAGTCATTGGCTTGGCAATTCTGGAGAAATCCGGAATAAATCGTCGAAAATACCCTGCCAATCCCAGAAAACTCCGAATCTGCTTCACTGTAGTCGGGGGTTTCCAGTCCATTACCTCTTGTACCTTCTCAGGATCAACTGATATCCCATCTTGAGAAATTGTGTGACCCAAGAATTTGATCTCCTTCAGCCAAAACTCACACTTAGACAACTTAGCATAAAGATGATGATCGCGCAGCCGTTGAAGCACGATGTGCAGGTGCTCAGTATGTTCGTCCTCATTCTTGGAATAGACCAGAATATCATCAATGAAAACGACCACGAACTTATCCAATTCTGGCATAAACACTGAGTTCATCAGGTACATGAAATAAGCCGGGGCATTGGTCAGCCCAAAAGACATCACCAGAAACTCATACAGTCCATATCTGGTAGAGAAAGCTGTCTTGGGAATATCGCTAGCACGGATCTTGATCTGATGGTATCCTGAGCGAAGGTCTATCTTGGAGAATACCTTGGCTCCAACCAACTGATCAAACAGAACATCAATACGGGGCAGCGGGTATTTGTTCTTGATAGTCACCGCATTAAGAGGACGGTAGTCAACACACATCCTCAAACTCTCGTCCTTTTTCTTCACAAATAGTGCTGGACATCCCCATGGTGAAGTGCTTGTACGAATAAACCCCTTGTCCAACAATTCTTGCAATTGCTTCTTCAATTCTGCCAATTCCGCGGGAGGCATCCTATAGGGTCTCTTGGAGATAGGAGCAGTCCCGGGTTGCAATTCGATGGCGAACTCAATATCTCGGCCAGGTGGCATCCCTGGCAACTCCTCCGGAAAAACATCCGGATAGTCACGGACCACTGGGATCTTTTCCACTGGGGATTCTATCATAACAAAGGCACAAGATCGGGTACAACCCTGATCAGGCAAATACAGTGTGGTCTCACCACAAGTTGGTGAGTGCACATCTATGGCTCTAGCCGCAATATCCATCACCGCCTGATTTCTGGTTAACCAGTCAGTTCCCAATATGATATCCACACTCTCCAAACCCAAAATGAGAAGGTTGGTTTTAATTATCAGACTACCAAACTTTATAGGCACATTCTTGTTAATTTGGTAAGTGGCAACCCTGCCTCCTGGGGTTGAAATTGTGATACCTCCATTGGTGTGGTGAAAAGGCAATTGGCACTTGGCACTAAATTTTGCACTGATAAAACTATGCGATGCACCAGAATCAAATAGAATAATAGCAGGATAATTCAAAACTGTAAAGATACCAGTCATGACGGGTGCTCCCTCTGGAATATCAGCCATGGTGGTGAAGTTCAGCCTGCCTTGCCTCACTTGCACCTTCTGCCTCTTCCCTTGGTTCTGATTAGCATTCTGCCCCTGCCTTTGCTGGTTCCTGGGGCAATTCTTGGCATAGTGCCCCGTGTTGCCACAGGTGAAGCATCTGTTGTCATTTGCCTGGCGGTACTGCTGCTGCTGCTGACTGCCCCTCTGAGCTGGAAATTGGGTGCGGTTGGGTGCCGGCTGCTGCTGCTGCTGAGGTCGGATCACCCATCGCCCTTGTTGCTGCTGGGGTCCCCTGCCCTGGGTGTCGGACACAATTCTGAAGCGCTGTGGCTGAGCTGAGGGTCCTGCCACAGGGGTCTTCCTCTTCTTCTCCGCCTGTCTAGCTGTAATGCAGTCCTCTTGGGAGATAGCCATGTTGACCAACTCATTGTAGCTGTTGGCCCTGACGGTGTTGAGACGATCCCGGAGCTTAGTGCTGAGCCCCCTCCTGAATCTGTCCCTCTTCTTCTCATCTGTATCTGCATGATATCCCGCGTACTGGCACAAGTCATTAAAGGCCTGGGCATACTGCAACACTGTCCTGTTGCCCTGAGTGAGTGCCAAGAATTCATTGAGCTTCCTGTCCATGATCCCGGCTGGTATATGGTGTCCTCTGAAAGCTGCCTTAAACTCCCTCCACTCCACCTCTCGGTCCTCTGGCTGCATAGCAAGAAAATGATCCCACCAAGTCCTTGCAGGTCCGCGAAGCTGCTGGGTGGCGAACCTGACTTTGGTGACCTCTGAGCAAACTCCATGGAGCAGTGGGAATTTGGATTCCACCACTCGCAGCCACACATCTGCGTCAAGGGGGTCCTCCACCCTGGTGAACAATGGAGGCTGGGTGCTAAGGAATTCCTGATAGGTGGCCGCCGCGGGGTGACGCTGATGGTCTCCACCACCATAATGCTGAGGTGGTGGCTGACGCTGAGCCAGCTGCCTCAGGATCTCATTCTGCTGAGCCATGAGCTCCTGCAGAGTGGGAGGTGGTGGCGGTGGTGGAGGAACGTGCTCGTTCTGGCCACGACGCTGCCTCCCGGCCATCTGAAAAAATCACATACTTACTTAACACCACAGTTCCAAATTTCAAGATTTTATCACGGGGAAAAGTTAAAACAGCATGATAGACTCCAACTTCCACAAAAGGGGTTTCAAGAGGCGTAAATTCCTCCTTCCAAATCTAAACTGATAATAGCATCCATCAAACCAGCTCCCAAGAGAGTTTTAGCACGATTACATCAATTTGTTCCAAAATGACTCAACTCTATCTAGCCTAGTACCCCAAGGGTGCAAAAGCTAAGCTAGCTGCGAGGAGTCCGACTATCCAACTTCTAAGCCTACCCTGAACACCTAGTGAGCGAACGAAGCAACACTCGACTCGGGAGAAGGTGGTCTTCCCGAGCCAGCAGTGTCCACACTGGAGGCAGGCTCATCTCCTCCCTCAATGTCGACGTCCTCGTTTGCCTCTTGGTCCTGGATCTCCTGGTGATGCATGTCCAGGTGCTCGTTAGCCTCAGCAAGCTGCTGCTGAGTGTTAAGGAGCTGATCCTCCAGAACCTCGATAGTGTTCTCCCTGGTGCCTACCAGCTCCTCCAACTCCTGAATATCCGTGGATAGCTGCTCCACCTGCAAGTCCTTCTCCACCATTTCTTGAGATAAATCAACCACGAGCTCCTCTCTGTTATCCAGCGTGATCTTTGTTGCCTCCAGCAGTGCCATCAGATGGGACATTGCCTCACCACGCATCACTTGCAGACGGTACAGAGCATTCATGCACCGTACTGTCAAGTGCGCAGTCTGACCTGGGTAGATGGCCCAGATGTCCTTGGCATGCTCCACCCGATCCTTCCACATTGGGTCATCCTCCTTTTCAGCGGGGAACAAGCCAATGGGGTGGGTAGCCAGCTCCAAGGGATGGAATCCGCAGAAAGTAGTCAATCCATGCAGAGCGATCGCCTCGATCGTGTCCTCTGCTCGGTATCCGAAAGACTCGGAGTCCAAGGAGCGCCAGCCTGGCTGCAGGGGATGAGGCTCCAAAGTCATCCTCACTCTACAGCGAGGCACTCGGTGCTTCTCGAACTGCTGCACCGCGTACTGAGGGGGTGTCGCGTATCCGGCCCCCTGAAGTACCTCCCACAAAATGCGGGGAAAACCCTCTCGTGCAAGTCCGTCAGTGTGGGTCAGTGCATTTCCGTCATCGGAGGATCCGTGGGAAGTCATCTGTGTACGGTTAAGCGTAAGTAAAAGAAAAAAGAATTATAAAAAGAATAAGGAAAATAAAACTCAGCCCTTCTCTAGTTAAATGAAAAGGCACTGGAGACCTAGTTGGTTATTATCTTATTTTTAAGTCCTTTACTCAGTTATCCATTTGCTTAATTATGAATGCATGCATGCTCGTCCTGAACGGCCTCACAACAAGATAAAAGGAATAGGGAAGAACTCCCATCCTGTAAAAGGGGCCTGTAGGGCCTAGTTACTTAGCCACCTAGCTACCCTTCTATTACCCTAAGGCTTCACGTCCTAGGTCTATCCTGCTCGTCCTACTATCTATCCAACCTTGTTTCTATCAAGTTTTATTTGGAAAATTTGATGGTATTTACATTTTATTGATTCCTCTGTGGTGGTACAAGCTCCGATACCAGCTGTGGCGGAACTACCCGAATTATTCCAACTTAAGTGCATAAGCCCCGCCTTAGAGGCTAGACCACACTTAAATGGGAATAACCCGCCAATCCCTCGGATCTAGTCCGACACGGCCACTAACAGGATCAAGTACCACAATCTCACTCGAAGGTGAGTCACAGAGCAAATACAATAAAGCATAAAACCATACATGTCACAATGTTAAATTATTACATCACCATCATCATCATCGGAGTTTTTGCAAAAGTAACCATCATTGTTCGAAGTGCAGCGGAATAAAACTAACGGTAAATAAATGGAGAAATGGGGAAGCCTGTCCCATCACTCCTCATGCTCCTCCTCAGCCGAGGCAGGGTCCCACTCAACAGTCCAACCCGGTGGCAAGGTGGACGGCCAAGTTATCCCAGCAACCATCTCCTCCAGAGAACCTGTAAAAATTATGCCACAAGCAAGGCTGAGTATACTAATACTCAGCTAGACTTACCCGGTGTGAGGAGTCTACTCCTCTACCTCTAGACATGCAGCTGTTTGGCTGTGGGGTTTGGTTGCCAAAAGCACTAGCTGAGTTTCTAAATCAAGATTTTAACTTAGTCAAAGTTAAGTGTGACTCTCTTAAGGCTAAAAATGTACTATCTATTCATACAAAGTAGCAAACCTTTTAGCAATCAACATCTTATATCATCTCCGCATCATTCCACTTGTTACTCAATGTAGCAGCATGGATCAAGCAGTCTCATTAGCTGCGAGAAGCAGACGATTCGAATCGAGTTTTTATCCTTGCAAGGTAAACCTAAACACACGACATGCAGGGGCACTCCGTCCCCACACACATCAACCGTCCCCATCGCTTCCCCGTCAGCAGATCAGGGCTCACCGCCTTGGCGTACAATGCCTCACTGACCCCGACTGGCCGTCGTGCAGTGACCGCACTTGTACCCACCATAACCGGAATGGGAGACCTCGTCTCAGGACGCGTGAGGGGATATGTCCACTGCCAGGTTCACTCAGGTACTAGGCTTACCGATTTACCATATTTCTCGGCATGTGCTTAGTACGTTCAAACGCTTGACTCACGGTACCACACCTTAATCCTTATTCAAATTTTATCCCGTGGACAACCAATCCCCATGGATTGTTGTCCACAACCAACATCAGTACGATATGAAAGTGGGTACAATCAATGTCCTGACCTCGCGCGAGTGCTAGAAAAATCACTCGTCTTCTACCGAGATCCTACTTAATAAAGCAGCTACTCGACCTAGCATACTAGTATTCATCTCAATAGGGTTCCTGAGATCATGCAACTAAGGTTTCAAACAATTCCTACACTTAAGTGCACAATCAATCCTACAATTCATTAAGTGAAGTAAAATAGCATAAATAACAGGTTATGCATAAAACCGGGGCTTGCCTTCCAAAGCAGTGGCAGGCAGATCCTCTGGTGCAGACTCGGGTGCTGGATCTGGGGCTACCTCCTGAGCAGCTCCTTGCTCCGGCACGAGGATGTACTCTCCGTCAGCAAGATTACAGTCTATCGAATGCAATGAACATGTATGTCATGATTATGCAGGATGTAATAATATTATGCGGAAGAGAACTAAGTTAAGAAGTAACTTAGGGTTTCTGAGTCATGCGGGGCTTCCAGTGGGTTAGGTTCAATACTCCTTAGGCTTGGGTTTTTAGTGAGGATAACATAGTGGATTGGTATTACCTTGATACATTTTAGTGGACAGATTACAAAGGTTTTAGGATAACATTAATTCACATCTTTCATTTTTCTTTCCTTAATTTCCATTTAGGGTTTTTAGTGTAGGTTTGAACTACAACAGGGTTTTAATAATTTCCAAAAATTCTGTAAAAATTACAGTGGGTTGTCACTGGCTATTCTAGCTTGTTTTAAGAATTTGAGGCTTAAAGTATAAAAGCTAGGCTTTAAACAAAAATAACAACAGTTAGGCAAAATGGGCCACTTTACACTACACCTCATAGTTAGGGGTAGGTTCTGTCCTAAAGGTTATTTTTGCTGGCATCCCATAGTAATAATAGGTCTCTGTGCTAAAAATCACAGAAAACTAAGGGGTGGTTATTTAGTTATGATTTTCTTAATTTTAATGTTAAAAAGGCACTTTCTACTACATTATTATTTGAATAATGTCAAACATCAGATTTCATATTTTTCCTAAGTTCTTATTAATAAAACATTAGTTATCCCAAGGGTGGGGGTGTTCTTACCTTGGGGTTATTTTTGTAGGGTTTTTCTAAGTTATCCTTAGTTTATTAAAATAAAATGTATCCTACTTATTTTATACTAAACCAGGGTATGATATATTTTTCTAGTGAACTACATTAAACAAGTATCCTAACAAAAATAAAGGTACTCTCTGGTTCATTGTTTAAATTACATTTTCTATTTTTCTTATCCTTAAGCATATTATAGAATAAGGGGTAAAACTAATTTAAATGGAGTAGACAGAGAGGTTTAACATTTTTACTTGGTCTAGTAGGTAGATATAAGTTTCTCAAAAAATTTCTAACCCTGGTCAAACATTATTCCTATTTTTCCTTCTCATGTTGAGTTTTGAGTAGATTTCTTATTTAATTTAAAACTTCAGAAAGAAATACAGAAGCCATGGGTTCTATTATTTTTATCTGATAGTTCATGAATTTCAGAATCTAGTAAAATTGGTTTGAACATTTTTGGATGAATATTCTTCAAGTTATGCATTTATTTAGCTATCTGTTATAATAAAAAGAAAAGAAATTCGAAAATGGAAAAGAAAACAGGTTTACGTTGAGGCCCCTGGGGGTTTTCCTTTTCTTTTCTCACAGAACAGCCCTTGGTCCACTATTTGCTTGGGTCACTGACATTGCGCAAAGCCCCCTGGACTTAACTAAAATCTAACCCGCGCTCCCTGACCGGCTGAAACAGTACCCGCGGCATAGTTTACGGCGGTGGGGCTTACCGGCGGCAGTAGAGCTCCGGCGGGGTGGTCAGCGACGTCCGGGAGGTTGCGACGGTCACGTCGGTGTGCGGGTCGGTGTCGGAGGTGGTCGGAGCTACTCTGGCCACGAGCACAGGCGGCGGGGGTCGTCGGCGGCTCCTGCTCCGGCCAAACCACGGCGGTATAGTTCAAATAGGGTGCTCGAGGAGCTTCACGGGGTGACACAGAGGCCATGCGCGCAAAGAATTGGAAAACGGTGCAGGGGCTTACCCGGTCCACGTGCACCGGCGGGTTCTTGAACTCCGGTGAGCGCGATTGGGCTATTCCGGTGACGAGGGTCCCCGGGTCAAGCTTGAGCAAGTCTCACGGCTTCACCAGGAAGCTAACTGAGGGCCTGGACCGAACGGAGGAGGACGGGAGAGGGGCTGGCCATGGTGGTTGCTCTCGGGCGGCACTGGCGGGTCGCGGGGAGGTCGCCGGAGCTAATGGCTGGCTCGGGTAAGTCAGGCAAGGTACGGAGGAGGTAACGGGGAAGGCAGCCAAGCACTGGGGCGGGCTTTATAGCCGTGGCGCGGGCGTGGTCACGGGCGGCCGCGGGCGCGCGGGGGTTCGCGCACGGGCGTGCTCTGAGCGCGCCCCCGGATGCCAGCTCGCGTCGAACACGTGGAAGCTTGCTTCTGCCATGGTTCAACGGCCGATTAGAGCGCCATAGCGTGCGTATCTTGGCAAAGTCACTGTGTACGGTCGCTTCTCTGCTCCAAATCCTATCTTTTCGCTGTGAGTTCCAAGTCGAGATATGGTAGGGGTAGGGAGATAGAGAGGGGAGAAGTTTGCTGTGTCAGCTGAGCCCGAACCGAGACAAAAGGGGTGTCAAGTCGTGTCTAGCGCCCTAGGGTAGGTGTCATCTCTTTCCAGGGTGTTCTAGGGTTAATTTGGCGCCATTTTGTCAATTGGGTCGAAGGGTTTTGAAAAGGGGATTAAGGTGAACATGTGGAGTCTTTGTGCAAGGGTTAGTTTTTGTACTTAGGCAAAAACTGAATTTCCCCCTTGTGCTAAATCTGAGGTGAACTGTTTAGGGTTTTTCTGAAAACTTTTTGGGGGTACTTCCTTACTATTAATTGTAGGTTATTAAGTATATTACAACTTTTCTATTTGGCCCAAACCATGGTCATAATGTTTACATGATCTTTTGATCATGGCTTCAATTAGGGTTCCTATTGCCCATGGGAGTTTTTCTTTAGGGTTTTGGGGAGATCCCCACTTAGATGTGCATGACAAGCTAGGGCATGACATCCAATGTGGGTTACACTTGCTTAGGATCTAGAATTTCAAGTTTGGTATACATTGCCCAATTAAATCTTCATGTGATAATGGGTAAAAAGGGGGTAACCCTAGGGTGGACACCCTGAGTAACACCTGGGGTGTTACAATATATATATATATATATATATATATATATATATATATATATATATATTGGAGTACGACCAATTATATCATCACACAGTCGATCAAATTAATCTATTTATCAGTTCCTATAAATTCGTGTCCTATAAGTAGCAGTAACTTAGTATTTTTCATCCCCAATCTTCACTTCTCATCGGCTCAAAGTCGTTTATAGATATCTTGGGTGGTCTGCCGATCCAATGCAACCCTAGTAATCTAGTATCTTTCCATCCTGACGGGTCCCTACCGGGGAGCGAGATCCAGGCTCTGAAGGAGATCATCGCAGCATCTGCACATGTGCGGACGGTCTGTGCTCACGCAGAGAGCACCCTAGGTCCTCGCTCCCTACAAGCGGGATCAGAATGCGCTATGTGATTGGTCAAAAGAGAGCCAATAATAAAAAATTATATCTATATTTATGATATGAAATTAATTTGTTATAGAAATATATATTTGTTGGGGACTTGTTGAGTTAAGAACAAGGCAACACAAAAAATGTTAAACATTAAAGTCCTTCGTCCTTCGAAGCATTATTTCCCTTGGGATATAATGATCTTCGGACGAAGGCTATGAAGGACATACCTTCATCGATGCAACATATAATAATGAAGAAAGAATCATATGAAATATAAAAGATAACATGAACAATTATATATCAACTCATTTCTATTTTATTACTATGGAAAAATAGAAATGATATCAAATTACAAATGTACCTTCGGCTCGAAAGAAGGCAAGGGTACAAGTGTGACGCAAAAGCAAAATGCCAAGTCAACGTGAATAGTACGGGAGCACTGTTCATCTATTTATATGCACGGAACGCAACCCATGTACAATTACACTCATGCCCTTTACATTTGCTAATGACTCTATAGTAATCCATCGAGGTCTAAATAGCCTTTTCCCTTTTAAGTCGGTTCCCCTTTCTGCTACCATGCCGAAGCTCCCCTGCGCACAGCTTCGGCTCTACGCCAACCTTTGTATTCTTTATACTTCTTCAGATTGTGGTTCTAATCCGAGTCCGAAGGTACCTGTTTATGTATCATACTCCAGAAACATTGTTAAATCATGTTTTTGAGGACCTTCGGAAGACGAAGGCCCCCAATAGTAGCCCCTCGCAAGGTTAATTTGTTAGAATAACGAATTCAGATTGTGATATGGATGAAGGCCCTAAGCCGAAGGTCCGAAAAAACACCTTCCCTTTGCTAGAATAGCAACAGTCAATGACAGGCGGGGCCCTCCGACTTGGAGCGCGCTGGGCATATAAATAAGAACTCACCCCGAGCATATTTGCTACGCTACATGCCGCCTGTTTTGTTTGGTTAATTTCTTAGCTCTTGCCTGCCAACGCTTGCTTGGTTTTTTAGATTTTCTAAACTTCGGCTGTAAGAACACATTTTCACCATTTCCAAAGAGAAGATGTCTCAAGACAAGAAGACAGTTGCTAAAGCGAAGCTAACCGAAGAGGAGAAGATTCTTGAGGAAAAGACTGTTGGATTCATCGAGTCAATTGCAAAGACCAATACAGAAAAGATTACAAAAGAAATTCTGGAAGGTTTATCTGAAGATACTGATGACAACGATAGTTATGATGCGGAAAGCGGGGGCGAAGACTCCGAAGATCAGCCCTGGCGGCCAAGTCACGCAGTCTTCGGAAAATCGACTATCAGACAGAGTTATCTTGATAACATGAGAGGAAGGTATTTTCGAGACATATCTATTGTGAGGGCTGACAACGGAGACAGAATTGTTCCTGTTCCTGAAGAGAATGAAGTCGTAATCTACCGAAGCTTCTTCAAAGCTGGGCTTCGGTTCCCCTTAAGCAGATTTGTGGTTGAAGTTCTAAATATATATGAGATTTTCCTTCACCAGATTACCCCCGTGGCAATTATCATAATGGGGATCTTCGTCTGGGCCGTGAGGAGTCAAGGTTTGGAGCCAAGTGCAAAATGCTTCTACAGCATGCACGAACTTTTATATGAGACGAAGCCCTGGGGTAAGGAACAGTATCATAACAATTTTGGTTGCTACAGCTTTGTTGCTCGCTCAGGCTCAAGCTGCCCAGTGCCAACCTTTCGGAAGAGATGGCCTGGAGATTGGATGAAAGAATGGTTCTACGTGAAAAATGATTTAAAGGCGAGGGAAGACATTACAGAGATCATCATGCACCCCATTTGGTCCCGCTTCGGCCTTCGGAAAGAAATTGATGAAGCTGTTGAAGGATGCCGAAGGGCCTTCGACATAGTTTGCTCTTTCATCGGGACAAGGGATTTAGTCCAAGAACATGTGGCCTACAGGATATGGCCATTGGTAGACAACTGGGAGATGCCAAAAGAGACCATCAGCAACCCTAACGAAGGTGGTTTGGTTCGTTTGAAATATACCTTCAGATTTAGAGACCAATTTATCGAACCAGACGATGACTGGCTGAAATGTGTTGAAAATACCAGCGATGAGCTACTTGAGGCCTACTCCAAGTCTGAAGATAACGCACTATCTGCGGCCTTCGGGAGTCGAAAAAGAAGAGGCTAAATAGAGTTTTTGATGCTATTGGATTTATGTACCCTGATTACTGCTACCCGCCACGGGGGCAGAAGAGAAAGAGTGGAACTTCTGGGAAGAATGTTGCTTCAGCCGCCTCAAGCGAGCCCACGCCGAAGAAGAAAAAGGTGAAGGTTCTTACTCACCGACCGCGCTACATTGAACCGACCACAGTGCCTGACTTTGGCGGTGAGACCTCTTCGGCTACTGAAGCCGAAAGACCTGCCCTTACGCAGAGAATTGAAGAGCCGGCTGCATTGCCGAAGGCTGACAAAATTGAAGAACCAAGACCCGAAGAGACAAAAACATCAGAAACTCTAAGCCCTTCGGTAGGAGTGGAGGCGCCAAAGGTACAAAAAGATCTGGCAGCAACCCCAAAGAGAAAAAGGATGGCCAGTGTGTTAGATGTGCTGGAGACGATAAAAACTTCAAGCTCTACTCCAGGAAAAATTGTCAAGGCTTCGAAAGCCCAAGTTGAAACCGAGACAAAGCTGACCGAGGCCGAAGCTACAATGAGCCGGGTCGATGCTGAAACTGGGCCTTCAGAGCCCATCAAAGAGAAATCCTCGGAAATTGAAGAAAAGGCAGCGGAGGAAGAAGTTATAGAACAAATTTTGCCTAAAAAGTCTGCTGCTCCTACTCCCGAAGCTTTGAAAGAGAATACTGAATATATTATCCGTAACGCTTCGGGAAAAAATCTCTCTACAGAAGAAAAGCGAGAAGCTCAATACTATGCCCAGAAACTGAAATATCCAAAGGGGGCATTGGTATTCAACGGCAGCGGAGAAGAAGATTTCTTGTATTGTCTCCCAGACAGCAAGGAGATTTCTGTCTGCCGGGAGATGAGAAGAAGCTTCGGATTCCCAACACTAGAAGACGGGCTTTCGGTGCTATCAAAAGATGAATTGGCCGATAGTTTAGCATATAATAGTTTAAAGGTGTGAGAATGAATTTTTTGTACTTAAAAACAAAAATTTGTTTTGTTTGCTTATACTTAATACCACACTTCTTTTGCAGGGCCTGATTCTTAGCAATGCCCTCAGGGCGCAGAAAAATGTCGAGGACGAAGGATGCACTATAGCTCTGAACAACCTTCGTTCTGAAGTAATTGAACTAAGGAACGAAGGTCTTGAAAAAATAAAATATTAAATTCATTGGTGAACAAAATAAAAGAAGACGAAGCTACTTCCAAAGCCCAAGCTGAAGCTCAGAGATGCGAAATTGAAGACCTTCGGAAACAGCTGGCTGAAGCAAAATTGAAATGTGCTATTGCCGAAGCTGACCGAGACGCCAGTGATTACTGGAAAAATTATTGGGAAAAACAGTTGTAGAACTTCGCTCCTCAAAAGAACGATGTTATGAAAAATCTGTAGAATGTGTGAAAAAGATAAAAACTAGCTTCGCCAATGTTGGCGCATAGTCAAGTGAAGACAACTTCGTACGGGGCGATCTCGAAGGCCCAATTGAATGGATCAGCAGCGAGGCCGAAGCCTTGGAGGAGATTTTAAATGACCGTGGGGACGTCTCTGCCTTCTCTGGTGCAAGAGGAGTCGCAGCTATTTTGGAGAAAGGAGGGTGCGAACATGTGAAAATTCTGGCCCAAGACGAAGCTGCTTTCTCTGTTGACGATACAAAAGACCCCTCAGCCGAAGCAAGCTTAACTGGTGGAAAATTCTTCACTGACATCTGAGAAAACCGTGGCCGAGGGATGGCCCACGAAATAATAAAGAAGAATGAAAAAGATACTCATGATGCTAGGGAAGCAACAAAAGCAGCTGAAAAAGCTGCGGAACTCGAAAGGCGGATAGGTATTGCTTAAAGGGGTTTAACTTTATTGTTTATTTTTGTGGCTTCGAACTGATTCACATTTTCTACCGCAGCTGAACTATCTCCTCTCCCCGAGCCCTTCGAGTCATTGGCCGACCCAGAGGCAAAGGAGTCAACAGAAATTACTAGCATGGCCGAAACTATTATGGACGAAGTTGTTACCCAGCTGCTGACTGAAGCTGCAGATAAAGTTTTGAAAGAAGAAGAATAGCTATTTGTAAAAACATTGCCAAAATATGAATGTAACAATTGTTGGACTATGCTTGTAATATTTGGTGCTCATGAGTTTTGAATGTAATATATAAATGGTTTTGTAATTCATTTCTTTGCGATGCATGAAATTTTATGTACATACCATTTTTTAGCCTTCGGCGAAAAAACACATTCCCTTCTTTTCATGCTTCGTAAAGAAGAGCTTTTATGCTTCATGAAAAATCTTCCAATCGTCGCAAAAAATTTAATGCTTCGTCAACAATAGATTTTTTCCTCCATATCATAGTGCTTCGTAAAAAATCCTCCAGTCGTCGCCAAAAACATTAATGCTTCGTCAACAATAGATTTTTTCCTCCATATCAGAGCTGATGAAGCATTCTCCGTAGATCAACATTGTGTCCCCTTCTTGTGCCATTGATGCAACATGATGTATGATGTTATGTTATGCAAAATGATGTGATGATGTTATGCTATGCAAAATGATATTTGTGCCGAAGACACACACACACATCCCCACAGTGGAATACACAATCTCTTTGTCGTTTATTTTTCGGCTTCACCGCTTATTTTTCGGTGTATCAGCGCTGACTTTTCGCTGTAAGTTCTGCATTCCCTTATGAACGTCTTTTGAACTTCTTTGCCTTCTATTTCGGCGGTATTCTCGTTGACTTTTCGCGCTTCGCCTTATATTTCGGCGGTATTTGGCTCTGCATTCCCTTTGGAACGACTTTTGAGCAGAAAACTTACACTACGCTCCCTTAGGAACGACTTTTTGTAGCTTTGGCAACTTACATTGTGTTCCTTAGAACGACTTTTTGTAGCTTCGGTGATACTTATGCCGCGTTCCTTAGAACGACTTTTTGTAGCTTCGGCAAGTCCGTGGAGAAGATATATTTCACTATGGCAAGAACGAAGATATTACAAGAAATGGAAAATGACAAGAGAACTAAGTTTTCAATAATTGTTCCTTATTAAAAAAGAAAATGGCAATGAATGTGAAAACTGTTTTAGGGGTAGGATATCTCTCAGTAGATATGCTTCGATTCTGGCACAGTACTGTTGACTGTGCGAGCTTCGGACTCCTCCCTGAAGTCTCGCTGCTGTCGGGTCTGTTGGCTCCCTTCTGGCTGCTGGTTTCGTGAATACACAGGTTGTAGTGGTGGCGAAGGTGGAGGCTGTTGCCATGATGCCTGTGGCTGGCTAGCCGAAGTAACAGAAGCTGTAGGATGGTTACTCACATACTCTGGTATGTAGGGTGAGTGGTACGAAGCAGTGTGCATGACCTGCTTTGGCTAGTTCTGTTGAGCTGCAGCTTCTGCTATTTCCTTCTGTTTCTGAATGGTGACATGGCACATCCTTGTAGTATGGCCCTTGTCCTCACCACAGAATAGGCAATAAATTTTTCTGGGCTGATCCCCAAATCTTCCTCCGAAGCCCCTGGCGCCTCTGCCTCTTGGAGCTGGCGGCCGAAGATAGCTTTGTTGCTGCCCCGAAGCTTGCGAGGAATGTTGTGGCCTCTATTGCTGACTTTCTCTGTCATCATTCTGGGTGGAGTGGATTGATCTAATGTGCCTTGGGTGGATTCTCCCTCCGAAGCCCCTAGTCATCTCAGAGAACATGTAGGCTTCCTCCCTTCTTTGACAAAAGTCATTATCAGCGCGGATGTATTCATCCATCTTTTGAAGCAGCTTCTCCAAAGTCTGTGGAGGCTTTCTAGCAAAATACTGGGCAGTAGGTCCTGGACGAAGCCCCTTGATCATGGCCTCAATGACAATTTCATTGGGCACTGTAGGCGCTTGTGCTCTCAGATGCAAGAACCTTCAAGCGTATGCCTGGAGATACTCCTCATGGTCTTGCGTGCATTAAAACAGAGCCTGAGCTATGACTGGCTTCGTCTGAAAACCCTGGAAGCTTGTCACCAGCATGTCCTTGAGCTTCTACCATGAAGTGATAGTTCCTGGCCGAAGAGAAGAATACCATGTCTGGGCCACATTCTTAACTGCCATGACGAAGGATTTGGCCATGACGGCTGCATTGCCTCCGTATGAAGATATGGTTGCTTCATAACTCATCAAAAACTGCTTCGGCTCTAAATGCCCATCATACATTGGAAGCTGAGGTGGCTTGTATGATGGTGGCCACGGGATAGCCTGCAGTTCTGCTGCCAAGGGAGAAGCATCATCAAAAGTAAATGTATCATGATTAAAATCATCATACCATCCATCGTCGTTGAACAAGCCCTCTTGATGAAGCTCCCTGTGTTGGGGCCTTCGATCTTGCTCGTCTTGAGCAAGGTGACGTACTTCTTCAGTAGCTTCGTCAATCTGCCTTTGTAGGTCAGCTAGTCGAGCCATTTTCTCCTTCTTCTTTTGCACTTGCTGATGAAGCATCTCCATATTTCTGATTTCTTGGTCCAACTCGTCCTCTTGGGGTGTTAGACTGGTGGCCTTCCTCTTCTGGCTTCAGGCCTCTCGAAGAAGGGTCTCCTGGTTTGGGTCCAGTGGCTGCAGAACGACAGCCCCTGTCGCTGAAGCTTTCTTCAGTGACATGACGAAGGTCAGTGCTTGCCGAAGGTGGTCGAAAAGGATTCACCGGAGGTGGGCGCCAATGTTGGGGACTTGTTCTCAAATGCTATGAGTTAAGAACAAGGCAACACAAAATATGTTAAACGTTAAAGTCCTTCATCCTTCGAAGCATTATTTCCCTTGGGATATAATGATCTTCGGACGAAGGCTATGAAGGACATACCTTCATCGATGCAACATATAATAATGAAGAAAGAATCAATTGAAATATAAAAGATAACATGAACAATTATATATCAACTCATTTCTATTTTATTACTATGGAAAAATAGAAATGATATCAAATTACAAATGTACCTTCGGCTCGAAAGAAGGCAAGGGTACAAGTGTGACGCAAAAGCAAAATGCCAAGTCAACGTGAACAGTACGGGAGCACTGTTCATCTATTTATAGGCACGTGACGCAGCCCATGTACAATTACACTCATGCCCTTTACAGTTGCTAATGACTCTATAGTAATCCATCGAGGTCTAAATAGCCTTTTCCCTTTTAAGTCGGTTCCCCTTTCTGCTACCATGCCGAAGCTCCCCTACGCACAGCTTCGGCTCTACGCCAACCTTCGTATTCTTTGTACTTCTTCAGATTGTGGTTCTGATCTGAGTCTGAAGGTACATGTTTATGTATCATACTCCAGAAACATTGTTAAATCATGTTTTTGAGGACCTTCGGAAGACGAAGGCCCCCAACAATATTTATAATTAATGTAATAATGTTTATCTGGTATTATAAATATTAATGTTTTTTATCTATAATTGGTTAAATTTAAGATATAAAATAAGACATTACTCTATAATTGTACTCTATCTGGAATAGTGGAAGTAGGTGAATATGAAATTATACATTTGAAGAATGTCCACATATATGGTCTTAGATCCAAACTAGATAGTGGCCTATAGAGGTATCACAAAGAAACTTTAAGTTTGTTGCTAATTTATTTGAAATCAGATTATCAAAGCGAGTAATTTATTTATTTCATAAAAATTAAATTACTCCCTCCAAGTTTATGAAATGTCTAGATTACCCAATTAATTAATCTTTGGTCCAATTTACTCCCCTAACTCTTTTAGACGTGAAAGTCATAGTTTGGTTTGATAATTGAGTGTCAACTATATTTACTCATGTTTTCATTAAGTAAGTTTGTGCTAGGGTCCATTTAAAGGTCATGAACAAGGCATATGAGATGATGAAGGTCATGATCACAAGCACGCAAGGGTTCATCTATTGGAGAGTGAAAAGCAAGCAACAAGGCAAAGGTATATTGTTAGAGCTTTATTTTTGCCAACTAAGGTGCAATAGAGTGCATGGTTTAGTTTAAAATAGAAGGTTGTTCCATAAAGAGGAGAAACCTTTAGTTACAATGACGGTTATATATCTAATGGCACTAAATGTGAGTCTTATGTGCACATGCATTACACTTATCAACATGGTGATGTTGTTTAAGTGACCATCGAATTATCTAGTTCTACCCTAAAGTTTATGAAAGCTCTCTTATGGATTTTGGTGGTTTGGATGACAACCCAATTAAAGGACTAACATGTGTGCTAAGTGTTGAACAGGTGCATAGTGCAAAGCTTGTAGAGTTCAACACAAGTGTTCAAGTGTGATGGTCCAAAGGTTGAGTTGAACATGATTATGGACATAACAAGTAAAGGAGAACATTGCTTATATGAGACTCGGTGTGCATATCTTGTAGACAACTGATCAAGCCAATGATGGAGGCAAGAAGAGCTTTGAGGTAACAAGTGCATAGGAGAAGGTCAAGGAGGCCGAGGAACCCAAAGCCAGGGGTGAAGAAGAGGACTTGCTAACTCAAGGTTGATTGAGTTGCGAAGAGCTATGGTGCATCAAGGATCACTACCTAAGGATGTGCCTTACAACCAATGAGGCAACATATCTAATTATGTGGTGTAAGTCATAAGGCTCAAGATCAAGATCAATATGTAGGATAAGGTCACTAGAAGGAGGAGTAGTGTCGGCGTTTCGAAACCCAAGGGTCCCTGGACCGACGAGTAAATTGTCGCCGCGTGCGCCAGCCCAGATGGGTCGGCACGAGACGGAGCGCGAAGGGGGGAGGCAGCCAGAGGGAGACGGGCGTGAGAGGTGGAATCCCGCGACCTTCGTGTTTGTCCCGCGCCCAGGTCGGGTGCGCTTGCAGTAGGGGGTTACAAGCGTCCACGCGGGAGGGAGCGAGCGGCCTCACGCGAGCGCCGTCCCGTCCTTCCCCGCGCGGCCAACCCTCTGTAAGAGGGCCCTAGTCCTTCCTTTTATAGGCGCAAGGAGAGGATCCAGGTGTACAATGGGGGGTGTAGCAGTGTGCTAACGTGTCTAGCGGAGGAGAGCTAGCGCCCTAAGTACATGCCGTCGTGGCAGCCGGAGAGGTTTTGGCACCCGGTTCGTGTGGTGTCGTGGCCGTCGGAGGAGCGCTGGAGCCTGGTAGAAGGACAGCTATCGGGGCTGTCGAGTCCTTGCTGACGTCCTCTTGCTTCCGTAAGGGGGCTGAGAGCCGCCGTCGTCATAGGGCGTGCGGGGCGCCATCATTACTTGTCTGGCGGAGCGAGCCAGACGGGACGCCGGTCTTGTTCCCCGTAGCCTGAGTCAGCTTGGGGTAGGGTAATGATGGCGCCTCCTGTTGATGTGGTCGGTCCGTGCCCTGGGTTGGGCGATGTGGAGGCTCCTCCGAGGTCGAGGTCGAGTCTGTCTTCCGAGGCCGAGGTCGAGTCCGAGCCCCCGGGTCGGGCGAGGCGGAGACCGTTGGCTGAGGCCAGGGCTAAGTTCGAGCCCTGGGGTCGGGCGAAGCAGAGTTCGTCGTTCTTCGGGGCTGAGCCCGAGTCCGAGCCCTGGGGTCTGACGGAGCGGAGTTCGTCGTCTTCTAGGGCTGAGCCCGAGTCCGAGCCCTGGGGTCAGGCGGAGCGGAGTTCGCCGTCTTCTGGGGCTGAGCCCGAGTCCGAGCCCTGGGGTCGGGCGGAACGGAGTTCGCCGTCTTTCGGGGCTGAGCCCGAGTCCGAGCCCTGGGGTCGGGCGGAGCGGAGTTCGCCGTCTTCCGGGGCTGAGCCCGAGTCCGAGCCCTGGGGTCGGGCGGAGCGGAGTTCGCCGTCTTCCGGGGCTAAGCCCGAGTCCGAGCCCTGGGGTCGGGCGGAGCGGAGTTCGCCGTCTTCCGGGGCTGAGCCCGAGTCCGAGCCCTGGGGTCGGGTGGAGCGGAGTTTCCCATGGCGCCTAGGGCCGGGCTTGGCCGCTGTCAGCCTCACTCTGTCGAGTGGCCTAGCAGTCAGAGCGGCGCAGGTGGCGTTGTCCTTTTGTCAGACCGGTTAGTGGAGCGGCGAAGTGACTGCGGTCACTTCGGCTCTGTCGACTGGAGAGCGTGTGTCAGGATAAAGGTGTCAGGCCACCTTTGCATTAAATGCCCCTGCGATTTGGTCGGTTGGCGTGGCGATTTGGCCAAGGTTGCTTCTTGGTGAAGACTGGGCTTGGGCGAGCCGAAGGTGTGTCCGTTGCTGGAGGGGGGCCTCGGGCGAGACGTAGATCCTCCGGGGTCGGCTGCCCTTGCCCGAGGCTGGGCTCGGGTGAGGCGTGATCGCGTCCCTCGAATGGACCGATCCTTGACTTAGTCGCACCCATCAAGCCTTTGCAGCTTTGTGCTGATGGGGGTTACCAGCTGAGATTTAGGAGCCTTGAGGGTACCCCTAATTATGGTCTCCGACAGTAGCCCCCGAGCCTCGAAGGGAATGTTAATACTCGTTTGGAGGCTTTTGTCGCACTTTTTTGCAAGGGGACCAGCCTTTCTCGGTTGCGTTTTGTTCCGGTGGGTGCGCGCGAGCGCACCCGTCGGGTGTAGCCCCCGAGGCCTCGGAGGAGTGGTTTGACTCCTCCGAGGTCTTAATGCCTCGCGCAATGCTTCGGCTGGTCTGGTCGTTCCCTCATGCGAGCTGGCCGTAGCCCGGGTGCACGGTCGGGTCCCAAGTTCTCGGGCTGGTAGGTTGACGTTGTCAACGGTTTGGCCGGAGCCGGGTTTGCGAGAGCAGCCCCCAAGCCTCTGCACAGGGCGAGAGGACGGTCAAGGACAGACTCGACTTTTTTACATACGCCCCTGCGTCGCCTTTCCGCAAGGAGGAGGGGGGAAAGCGACATGTTGCCCTCGGAGGGCGCCGAACATGGTGTCTCCGGTGAGCTGCTGGCGGGTAATCCGTGTGGACGCCCGTGCCCCATTTGTTAGGGGTCGGCTAGAGGCCCGGAGGCGCGCTCCAAAAGTACCTGCGGGTGATCTGCCGGACCCGGTCCCCTTTCAACGGGGTCCGAGGGCTCGATGCCTCCCTCTGATGGGATTCCGTTACAAGATCGTTCCCGCCGGTCTCGGAAATGTCCTAGGGTACCTCGGGAGCGTAGCCCGAGCCTCGGTTATGTATCGAACGTACCCAGGGTCATCCCTCGCTCTGTGTCTGAGGCGGCTGTGAACCCTTCGAGGGCCAGCCTACGAACCCCTGATCAGTAGTGGGCGCGGAGCCCGAGTGGCCTGAGGCGGCCGTTGAACCCTTCCGAGGGGCCGGCCTTCGAACCTCTGACCAGTAGTGGGCGTGGAACCCAAGCGCTCTGAGGCGGCTGTTGAACCCTTCCAAGGGGCCAGCCTTTGAACCTCTGATCAGTAGGGAGGCTCGGGGCTTGTTTCCTTCACGGAGAAGGATCCTTTTCGGGGTATCCCCCCTTTCCCGGTCCCTGTTGTAAGAGAGAGAAAGAGGAAAAGGAAAAGGATATGAAATCGAATGACGTGGCATACCTTTTTGGACGCGGTCATTATGGCGAAGGCGAAGCGTCGCTCGCTTCTCCTGCCTGAGGCGCCGCCTGTCCTGCCGCGGAGTTAATGCGACGGGGCGAGTGGTTCGCGAGGCGGCCGTTGCGCGTGCGCGAGCCGTTCGAGGAACGGTCGTTTCGCTTTGGGTCTTTGAATCCCACGGCGGGTTCGGGCGACGCGTTGAACGGGTCTCGCCTTGGTCTTTATATACTCGGGGGAGGGTCTGGTGACGGTTCTTTGCTCCGCTCCTTGCTTCCTTCTTAGGTTTTCGCAACCTGAGAGTTTTAGCCAGAGAAAAGGAAAATGTCCACCCAGTCCTTTCCGCTGCCACCCCTTCTGCTCGGTGATGGCTGACCGGGTGACCATTGTCTCGCCGCGCGACCCATGGCCTTTCTCCACAGTCACGGCGGATGACCTGGAGGACCTCGTTGCTGAGGGTTTACTTCGCCCTCTCTCTGATGAGAGGCAGCCGGAGTGGATTCCCCCCCCCCCCCCGAGCGGAGCCGCCCCGTCCCCGCCGCCGGGGTACGTCGTGAGCTTCGTCTCCTTCCACGAGCGGGGATTCGTTGTGCCGGCAAGCCGCTTCATGCGGGCGATCCTGCATAACTATGGGGTGGAGTTGCACAACCTCAGCCCCAACTCCATCTCGCAAGCCGCCATCTTCGTAGCGGTGTGCGAAGGATACTTGGGGATCGACCCCCACTAGGACTTGTGGACTCATTTCTTCTCCGCGGAGCTTTTTGCTTCGCCGACGAGGGAGAGAAGGGTCCACGCGGCAGTGCGGGCCGGCAGCTGCATCCTCCAGCTGAGGCAGTCGCGGGCGTCGCAGTATATTCCGTCGTCCTTGCATCCTCGAATAAAGGGTGGCAGCGCCGGTGGTTCTACCTCCGGAATGACGACGAGATGCTCCTGCCGTTTTCTCAGCGTGTGGTCACCGTCGCCGCCAATGCTTGGTGCTACGGGACCCCGCACGACAGACAGAAGAATCTAGAGCCCCTTCTCAAGGCCCTGGAGGCGTTGCGGAAAGGAGGGCTCACCGCCGCAGGAGTGATTGCCGCCATTCATCGCAGGAGGGTGCTTCCCTTGGCGGAGCGGCGGTTGCCGCTTTGGGAGATGACGCCAGAGGCTGACTTGGAGGGCTCGCGGATGTCCTCGGATCCCCTTCCCATCGACGTTCTCCACGGGCGGGTGGCCGTCGCGTTGGGAAAACCGGACGCCGGCGCCTTCTCCCAGCCCTTGATGCGCCCCGACCGTGGGTGTGTGACCCTGATGAGTGTCCGCTCCTTCTTTCTCCTTGCTTCGGATTGCCCTTGGTCCTTATGGTCGAGACTTTTCATCTGTCTCCAGGAGGTAGGGTGTCACAAGCCTTCCCGGCCATGGGTCCCGGAGGACGCGGTGGACCGAGCAGCGCGGCGGGTTGCCGCGGAGGAGAAGAAGAAGAAGAAGGACGCGAAGAAGGCTTGGGCCCGCGAGCGGACGCAGGCCCGAGACGCCTTGGAAAAGCTCTGTCGTCGGCAGGAGAGGGATGGACTCCCGAGGGAGCCGTCACCGGAAACGCCTGATGACGACGACGATGATGAAGACGATGACGAGGATGACGACATGGCTGCCCGCCTTCGCCTCAGCCCGGGTTTGAGGCTAGGCTGGGAGTCGTCAAGCCAGCCCCCGAGCGGGCTGGCGCCGTCAGTTCCCGGGGTCGGGACGCCGAGGTCCCGGCCTGAAGAGCGGGGGCAGACCGAGGGGGTACTCGACCCCTCGGCTGGGAAAGTTGAGGTGACCCCGAGGAGTCAGGCCGAGGCGCCTGTTCCCCGAGAGCTGTCGCCCATGCCGGCAGCGCAGGAGAGCGACCCTCAGGTCGCCGTGGCAGCGCCTGGGCAGTCCGTCTCCCGGGCGCCCGAGGTGCCCAAGGCGAGGATGGTACCGAAGCTGGCGGCGAGGCGGACCTCGGCGGTACCTTCGGGGGTCGAGATCCGAGAGACCTCTCCTCAGGGACGGTTGATCATGGCCCGGAGCGGGTAAGTATCTTAGAATGTCTTTGTCCTGGCTCCTCATTTTTATGTCCCGACCGCGACTTTCCTTTCCTCCTCAGCAAGCGAAGCCATGGCCTGACCGATCTGGCTCCCCGGAAAGTCCTCAAGACGGCGTCGGCTTCCGCAGCCGGTGCCGCGCCGGGCCTCGCCGTTCAGATGACCTTCTCGCAAGGCGCTCCACAGCGGGGGGCTCAGGCAGCACCAGTCGCCGTGGAGCGAGTTCCCGAGGCTGGCTCTTCTGTCGAGGTGGCCGTCGCGCTGGGGGAGGCGGCTGGCGCGGACGTGGCCTCGGGCCCACCGGACATGCCGCCGGCGCTGGCGCCAGCTGCTGCTGAGGCTGCTGCCGTCCCGGTTGGGGAGCGACCTGTCGCCGCCGACGCTGAGATGGCCGAGGCGTCGGCGCTCGGTGCCTCGGAGGAGGGGGGCGTGGAAACGCGATCCGTCCCGCCGAGCGGCAGTCTTGTCCCTGCGCGGCGGAGCTCCGAGAGGCGGCGCCAGTTGCTCCGGTTCTGGACCCGTGAGGCTTCGGATCCCTTCTTCATTCTTGACGATGAGCGGGAGGAGCAGTCTTGGAACGAGCTCCGCGAGTGTGCCGAAGCAACGGTGGAGTCGCTCCGGTCATCCTTGGAGGTCTTTTGCAGGGACGTCCCCAAGATCCTCCAGGTAATGATTTCAGGCATACCTTTTTTGTGACCAAGGCGTCCTTTGGGACGCCCCGTTTCCTTCCCTCAGGATCTGACGGATCTGAGCGCCGCCAAGTCGTCGTTCATCCGCCACGAGGTCGATATCTGGGGCTCGCTGCGATCCCTAAGGACCTCGCTCGCCGGGGCTACTGCGCGCCTCTCCCAGCAGGGCGCCGAGGTGGCGGACCTTCGACTGCTCGGCGCCGATCTGAGAGCAGAGGCGGTAGCGGCACGCGCAGAGGTGCAGCGACGGCAGTCGGAGTTCGACCAGGTCGTCGATGAGCGAGATCAATCTCGGGGCCGGGCTGCCGAGGCCGAAAGCCGGGCCGGAGCCCTTGCAGCAGACCTAGCCGTAGCCCAGGCCGTAGCCTCGGAGCAGCGTGCCCGGGCCGGAGGTATGTCCTGGCTGTCTTCGGTTTTCGTTTCAGCTTGTTTCCTCCACTTGTGTTTGAGGCCTTGCGCTCTGGCTGTTCGCAGAGCTCGAGTCTGCCCTTGATGAGTCCACTAGGGCGCTTGCCCAGGCGGCCGAGCAGAGGGAGGCCGACCACGCGGCCATGTCCGAGGCCATCTCGGACTTCTGCCGGGTCTTTGGCTTCGGCGACGTCCCCTCAGGAAGCTCTCCTCAAAGTCGCCTGCAGGCCTTGGGTGACCACGTGCGCGGTAGACTCCGCGAGGCGCTACACCACGGCGTCAGGCGGGCCTTCGCTGTGCTTGCTTCCCACTACGTCGTGGATCTGGAGCGGGTCAGCGAGGGGTATTGCCTCCCTAACAAAGATGAAGCCGCCCTGGCTGAAGTCCAGAGGCTCGACGCGGCCGCCGCGGGCCCGGGCGCAGTGCTGGCGACCACCTTCGAGGCAGAGATCCTCCCGCCTGCCCCGTCGTCCGAAGCCGGGGTGGACTCTGCCGAAGGCGGGGACGAAGCCGAAGGCGCGGCTCCTTCCCCGGGCGACGCCTAACTCTGCCGGAGCAGTTTCCTTTGAAAGCACGTGTGTCTTTTGCGGCCGCAGAGGCCCAAACACTTTATTATCGTAGCATAAAGTCGTGCCCCTTTTCCTTTTATTTTGCGTGTCCGGCCCCGTTCGTCAGTAGCAGGGTGGCTTGCCCAAGTAGGAGTCATTTTTCGTGGTAGGTGACGAGTGAGGTATCCGTAACCCAGAGGCGTAGGAGTCCCTCGGCTCAGTCAGCCTTGCCACTTACATGCACCTGCGTTCGCTTCTTGGGGTTCTGCTACCGACATAGCCGAGGGAACGCGGAAGCCTTTTTGATTGAAATTTTTGACGCAGAGGGGGTTCTCCCCTTTTAGCCCCCGAGGGAGGGTCGGGCTTTGCCGAGGCAAGGCTGACCCTTCCTTGATGACCAAACTTTGCGTGGGAACGAGGTATACGAACAACTTGAAAGCATCTTAAGGGTAGAAGCGACGTAGCTGTTGGATGTTCCAAGCGTTGCTGTAGACCTCGCCTTGACTGTTGGCCAGCTTGTACATTCCGGGCTTTAGAACTTTGGCGATGACGAACGGCCCTTCCCAGAGAGGCGTGAGCTTGTGCCGCCCTCGGGCGTCTTGTCGCAGCCGAAGCACTAGGTCGCCCTCCTGGAGGTCTCGGGACCGAACCCCTCGGGCGTGGTAGCGTCGCAGGGACTGCTGGTACCACGCAGAGTGTAGTAAGGCCATGTCCCGAGCCTCCTCCAGCTGGTCCAGTGAGTCTTCTCGATTAACTTGATTGCTTTGGTCGGCGTAGGCCCTCGTCCTCGGGGAACCGTATTCTAAGTCTGTGGGCAAGATGGCCTCGACCCCATAGACTAGAAAGAACGGCGTGAAGCCCGTGGCTCGGCTCGGCGTTGTCCTCAGACTCCAGACCACCGAGGGGAGTTCCTTCATCCATCGCTTGTCGAACTTGTTGAGGTCGTTGTAGATCCGAGGCTTGAGTCCTTGTAGAATCATGCCGTTGGCACGCTCTACTTGCCCATTCGTCATGGGGTGAGCCACGGCGGCCCAGTCCACCCAGATGTGGTGATCCTCGCAGAAGTCCAGGAACTTTCTGCTGGTGAACTGGGTGCCGTTGTCGGTGATGATGGAGTTCGGGACCCCAAAGCGATGGATGATGTTGGTGAAGAACGCCACCGCCTGTTCGGACCTGATGCTGTTTAGGGGTCGGACCTCGATCCACTTGGAGAATTTGTCGATGGCGACCAACAGGTGCGTATAGCCCCCGGGTGCCTTCTGCAAGGGGCCGACGAGGTCCAGACCCCACACAGCAAAAGGCCAGGTGATGGGTATCGTCTATAGGGCCTGAGCGGGCAGGTGGGTCCGCCTTGCGTAGAACTGACACCCTTCGCAGGTGCGGACAATTCTAGTGGTGTCGGCCACCGCCGTCGACCAGTAGAAACCTTGTCGGAAGGCGTTTCCAACAAGGGCTCGAGGTGCTGCGTGATGGCCGCAAGCCCCCGAGTGTATCTCTTGTAGGAGCTCCTAGCCTTCGGCGATGGAAATGCATCGCTGGAGGATGCCTGAGGTGCTACGGTGGTAGAGTTCCTTCCCGTCCCCCAGCAAGACAAACGACTTGGTGCGCCGCGCCAACCGCCGAGCTTCGGCTCGGTCGAGGGGTAGCTCTCCTCGGCGGAGATATTGCAGGTACGGGGTCTGCCAGTTTCGATTAGGCGTGACCCCGCCTCGCTCCTCCTCGATGCGCAGTGCCTCACCCTCGGGGGCCGAGGGTACCTCGGGCTGAGCTGAGGGTGCCTCGGGTTGAGCCGAGGGTGCCTCGAGCTGAGCCGAGGGTACCTCGGACTGTGCCGAGGGTACCTCGGACTGAGCCGAGGGTGTCTCGGGCTGTGCCAAGGCCTTCTCGGACTCGGGCGTGTCGTCGGTCTTGACGGAGGGTTGATGCAGGTCTCGGGAGAAGACGTCCGGGGGAACCGTTGTTCGCCCCGAGGCTATTTTAGCCAGCTCGTCCGCAGTCTCGTTGTAGCGCCGGGCGATGTGGTTAAGCTCGAGCCCGTAGAACTTGTCTTCCAGGCGCCGAACCTCATCGCAGTAGGCTTCCATCTTCGGGTCGTGGCAGTGGGAGTTCTTCATGACTTGGTCGATGACGAGCTGTGAGACACCGCGAGCGTCGAGGCGTCGGACCCCTAGCTCGATGGCGATGCGTAAACCGTTGACCAGAGCCTCATACTCAGCCACATTGTTGGACGCCGGGAAATGGAGGCGTAGCATGTAGCGTAGGTGCTTCCCGAGGGGCGAGATGAAGAGCAGGCCTACGCCTGCTCCTGTCTTCATCAACGACTCGTCGAAGAACATGGTCCAGAGTTCCGGTTGGATCGGAGCTGTTGGGAGCTGGGTGTCGAC
The DNA here is from genome assembly GCF_902167145.1 of Zea mays. Classification (NCBI taxonomy): domain Eukaryota; kingdom Viridiplantae; phylum Streptophyta; class Magnoliopsida; order Poales; family Poaceae; genus Zea; species Zea mays. The sequence continues at coordinate 107,634,966 of NC_050105.1, read as the reverse complement.
CCATTCAACCACGAAGTCCGCCAACACCTAGGACTTGATGGCCTTCCGAGGGGCGAACGAGATCGTTTCGCCCATGATTTCCACCGCCCACTTTGCAATTCTACCCGAGGCCTCTCGGCACTGGATGATCTCCCCCAGGGGGAAGGATGACACCATAGTTACCGGATGAGACTCGAAGTAGTGTCGCAACTTCCGCCGTGTCAGGATCACCGCGTATAGCAGCTTCTAAATTTGGGGGTAGCGGATCTTGGTCTCGGACAGTACCTCGCTGATGAAGTAGACTAGCCTCTGGACGGGCAATGCATGCCCCTCTTCTCGTCTCTCAACCACAATCACGGCGCTAACCACCTGAGTGGTCGCGGCGACGTAGATCAAGAGGGCTTCTCCGGCAGCGGGGGGTACCAAGATGGGCGCGTTTGTAAGGAGCGCCTTCAGGTTCCCGAGGGCTTCCTCGGCCTCAGGGGTCCAAGTGAAGCACTCGGCCTCCCTTAAGAGGCGGTACAGAGGCAGGCCTCTTTCGCCGAGGCGCGAGATGAAGCGGCTCAGAGCCGCAAGGCATCCCATGACTCTCTGTACGCCTTTCAAGTCCTTGATGGGCCCCATGCTGGTGATGGATGTGATCTTCTCCGGGTTGGCCTCGATGCCCCGCTCGGAGACGATGAACCCCAAGAGCATGCCTCGGGGAACCCCGAAGACACACTTTTTGGGATTGAGCTTCACGCCTTTCGCCTTGGGACATCGGAATGTCACTTCAAGGTCGGAAAGGAGGTCGGAGGCTTTCCTCGTCTTGACTACGATGTCATCGACGTAGGCCTCGACCGTCCGGCCAATGTGTTCGCCGAACACGTGGTTCATGCACCGTTGGTACGTTGCACCCGCATTCCTCAAGCCGAACGGCATGGTAACATAGCAGTACATGCCGAAGGGTGTGATGAAAGAAGTCGCGAGCTGGTCGGACTCTTTCATCCTGATTTGGTGATACCTCAAGTAGGCATCGAGGAAAGACAGGGTTTCGCACCCAGCAGTGGAATCCACGATTTGGTCGATGCGAGGAAGAGGGTAGGGAACCTTCGGACATGCTTTGTTTAGACCAGTGTAGTCTACACACATCCGCCATTTCCCTCCTTTCTTTTTCACAAGCACGGGGTTGGCAAGCCATTCGGGATGGAATACCTCTTTGATGAACCCTGCCGCCATTAGCTTGTGGATCTCCTCGCCTATGGCTCTGCGCTTTTCCTCGTCGAATCGACGCAGAGGCTGCTTCACGGGTCGGGCCCTAGCTCGGATATCCAGTGAGTGCTCGGCGACATCCCTCGGTATGCCAGGCATGTCCGAGGGACTCCACGCAAAAACATCAGCGTTTGCACGGAGAAAGTCAACGAGCACTGCTTCCTATTTGGGATCGAGCTCGGAGCCGATCCGGATCTGCTTGGAGGCGTCGCTGCTGGGGTCGAGGGGGACGGATTTAACCGTCTCCGCTGGCTCGAAGTTGCCGGCGTGGTGCTTCACGTCTGGCACCTCCTTAGAGAGGCTCTCCAGGTCGGCGATGAGGGCATCGGATTCGGCGAGGGCCTCGGCGTACTCCACGCACTCCACGTCGCATTCGAACGCGTGTCGGTACGTAGGGCCGACGGTGATGACCCCGTTGGGGCCCGGTATCTTGAGCTTGAGGTAGGTGTAGTTGGGGACGGCCATGAACTTCGCGTAGCATGGCCTCCCCAGTACTGCGTGGTAGGTTCCTCGGAACCCGACCACCTCGAACGTGAGGGTCTCCCTTCGGAAGTTGGAGGGTGTCCCAAAGCAGATGGGAAGGTCGAGTTGCCCGAGGGGCTGGACGCGCTTCCTGGGGATGATCCCGTGGAAAGGTGCAGCACCTGCCCGGACCGAGGACAGATCAACACGCAGGAGCCCGAGGGTCTCGGCGTAGATGATGTTGAGGCTGCTGCCTCCGTCCATGAGGACCTTGGTGAGCCTGACTTCGCCGATGACGGGGTCGACAACGAGCGGGTATTTCCCCGGGCTCGGCACGTGGTCGGGGTGGTCGGCTTGGTCGAAAGTGATGGGCTTGTCGGACCAGTCTAGGTAGACTGGCGCCGCCACCTTTTCCGAACAGACCTCCCGACGCTCTTGCTTGCGGTGCCGAGCCGAGGCGTTCGCCGCTTGCCCACCGTAGATCATGAAGTAGTCGCGGACCTCGGGGAACTCTCCTGCCTGGTGATCTTCCTTCTTATCGTCGTCGCGAGCCCTGCCACCCTCCGTGGGTGGCCCAGCCCTGTGAAAGTGGCGCCGAAGCATGGCGCACTCCTCAAGGGTGTGCTTGACGGGCCCCTGATGATAGGGGCACGGCTCCTTGAGCATCTTGTCGAAGAGGTTGGCACCTCCGGGGGGTTTCCGAGGGTTCTTGTACTCGGCGGCGGCGACAAGGTCCGCGTCGGCGGCATCGTGTTTCGCTTGCGACTTCTTCTTGCCTTTCTTCTTGGCGCTCCGCTGAGTTGACGCCTCGGGGGCATCTTCCGGTGGGCGGCCCTGGGGCTGCTTATCCTTCCGGAAGATAGCCTCAACCGCCTCCTGGCCAGAGGCGAACTTGGTGGCGATGTCCATCAGCTCGCTCGCCCTGGTGGGGGTCTTGCGACCCAGCTTGCTCACCAGGTCGCGGCAGGTGGTGCCGGCGAGGAACGCGTCAATGACATCCGAATCGGTGATGTTGGGCAGCTCGGTGCGCTGCTTCGAGAATCGCCGAATGTAGTCCCGGAGAGACTCTCCCGGCTGCTGTCGGCAGCTTCAGAGGTCCCAGGAGTTTCCAGGGCGCACGTACGTGCCCTGGAAATTGTCGGCGAAGGCTTGGACCAGGTCGTCCCAGTTGGAGATCTGCCTCGGAGGCAGGTGCTCCAACCAGGCGCGAGCGGTGTCGGAGAGGAACAGGGGGAGGTTGCGGATGATGAGGTTGTCATCGTCCATTCCACCCAGCTGGCAAGCCAGCCGGTAGTCCGTGAGCCACAGTTCCGGTCTCGTCTCCCCCGAGTACGTTGTGATAGTAGTCGGGGTTCGGAACCAGGTCGGGAACGGCACCCGTCGTATGGCGCGGCTGAAAGCCTGCGGACCGGGTGGTTCGGGTGAGGGACTCCGATCCTCCCCGCTGTCGTAGCGTCCCCCACACCTGGGGTGGTAGCCTCGGTGCACCCTCTCGTCGAGGTGGGCCCGACGGTTGCGGTGATGGTGCTCGTTGCCGAGGCGACCTGGGGCCGCAGGCGCCGTGTTGCGCGTGCGCCCGGTGTGGACCAAGGCTTCCCGCATGAATCGGGAAGTCGCAGCGCGATGTTCCGAGGGGTACCCCTGCCTTCGGGAGGCAGAGCTTTCGGCCCGTCGGACCGTGGCGTCCTCCGGGAGATTCTTGAGCTCTCCCTGAATTTGCCGCCCCTTGGTGGTTGATGGCTCCGGCATTGCACGGAGAAGCATTGTCGTTGCAGCCAAGTTCTGGCCGACTCCGCTGGAGGTGGGTGGCGGCCTTACCCTAACATCGTCGGCGATGCGGTGCTGGATACCCTGGGGTAGATGACGCACTTCTCCGGCCGGAGGTTGGCCCGCCCATTCCTGCCCGATGTCCCGGCGGATCGGCTCAAGTGTTCCTGCTCCCTCGTCGAGCCTGGCCTGCTCCCCGCGGATTTGCTCGAGCTGTGGGTCATGACCCCCCGCCGGAACGGGGACCACAGCTAGCTCCCGTAGGATGTCAACGCGAGGCACAGGCCTAGGGAGATCACCGTTCTCTGGCATACCAGGATGGTTGCCTTCGGAGGGACCCCCTAGATCGACGTGGAAACATTCACGACTTGGGCCACAGTCCTCGTCGCCGAGGCTGCGGCTACCGTCAGAACAGTCGGAAAGGCAGTAGTCGCATGCGGTCATGAAGTCCCGCATGGCACTGGCGTTACCAAGTCCGGAGAAATCCCAACAGAAGTCGGGCTCGTCATCTTCCTCGGACCCCGAGGGCCCGTAGGTCGAGACGTCCGTCAGCCGGTCCCAGGGTGACCGCATATGATACCCTAGAGGGTTTGGACTCGCCTCTACGAGAGCGTCCACCAAAGCGAAGTCGCTTGGCGGGTCGAGGCTGAATCCAAAAGGCGTGAGATGGGAATCGGTTGGTACCTCTTGGTCGATGGGCAGTGACGAAGTCACGTCAAGGACTGACTGCACCGTCGTCCCAGGTATGGGGGTGACGCCCAGCAAGTCCTTCGCGAGCGTGCTGGCGTCGTCCGTTTGCTTGGGATTGGCGTGTTGCGGGGAGACGGCGCTCGTCTTCGTCTCAGACGCGAGGTTGATGCCCGACGTGCCGCCCATTGGGGCGCCGGCGCCGTCGACTCGCTCGACAGCCGACGAGGTGCCGCCTCCTGCTTGACCTTGGTTGCCCCGCCTCCTCCTCCGTCGGCGGGGGAGGAGACGGGGCATGCTCGAATGTTGTTCTTCCACCACGCGGGGAAGACGTCGTCGATTCTGCCGCCGGCGGGCGGGCTGTCGGCCGCCATTGTCGCTGTCGCACGGCGGGGGAAGGAGTATCATGTCGTAGCTGCCGTCGAGGGACATGAACTCAAGACTCCTGAAACGGAGCACCGTCCCGGGCTGGAAAGGTTGCTGGAGACTGCCCATCTGGAGCTTGACGGGAAGCTGTTCGTCAACACGCAGCAGGCCCCTACCTGGCGCGCCAACTGTCAGCGTTTCGAAACCCGGGGGTCCCTGGACCGACGAGTAAATTGTCGCCGCGTGCCCCAGCCTAGATGGGTCGGCGCGAGACGGAGCGCGAAGGGGGGAGGGAGACGAGCGTGAGAGGTGGAATCCCGCGGCCTTCGTGTTTGTCCCACGCCCAGGTCGGGTGCGCTTGCAGTAGGGGGTTACAAGCGTCCACGCGGGAGGGAGCGAGCGGCCTCACGCGAGCGCCGTCCCGTCCTTCCCCGCGCGGCCAACCCTCTGTAAGAGGGCCCTGGTCCTTCCTTTTATAGGCGCAAGGAGAGGATCCAGGTGTACAATGGGGGTGTAGCAGTGTGCTAACGTGTCTAGCGGAGGAGAGCTAGCGCCCTAAGTACATGCCATCGTGGCAACCGGAGAGGTTTTGGCACCCGGTTCGTGTGGTGTCGTGGCCGTCGGAGGAGCGCTGGAGCCTGGCGGAAGGACAGCTGTCGGGGCTGTCGAGTCCTTGCTGACGTCCTCTTGCTTTCGTAAGGGGGCTGAGAGCCGTCGTCGTCATAGGGCGTGCGGGGCGCCATCATTACTTGTCTGGCGGAGCGAGCCAGACGGGACGCCGGTCTTGTTCCCCGTAGCCTGAGTCAGCTTGGGGTAGGGTAATGATGGCGCCTCCTGTTGACGTGGTCGGTCCGTGCCCTGGGTTGGGCGATGTGGAGGCTCCTCCGAGGTCGAGGTCGAGTCTGTCTTCCGAGGCCGAGGTCGAGTCCGAGCCCCCAGGTCGGGCGAGGCGGAGACCGTCGGCTGAGGCCAGGGCTGAGTCCGAGCCCTGGGGTCGGGCGAGGCGGAGTTCGTCGTTCTTCGGGGCTGAGCCCGAGTCCGAGCCCTGGGGTCGGGCGGAGCGGAGTTCGTCGTCTTCCGGGGCTGAGCCCGAGTCCGAGCCCTGGGGTCGGGCCGAGCGGAGTTCGCCGTCTTCCGGGGCTGAGCCCGAGTCCGAGCCCTGGGGTCGAGCGGAGCGGAGTTCGCCGTCTTCCGGGGCTGAGCCCGAGTCCCAGCCCTGGGGTCGAGCGGAGCGGAGTTCGCCGTCTTCCGGGGCTGAGCCCGAGTCCGAGCCCTGGGGTCGGGCGGAGCGGAGTTTCCCATGGCGCCTAGGGCCGGGCTTGGCCGCTGTCAGCCTCACTCTGTCGAGTGGCACAGCAGTCAGAGCGGCGCAGGCGGCGCTGTCCTTTTGTCAGACCGGTCAGTGGAACGGCGAAGTGACTGCGGTCACTTCGGCTCTGTCGACTGGAGGGCGTGCTTCAGGATAAAGGTGTCAGGCCACCTTTGCATTAAATGCCCTTGCGATTTGGTCGGTTGGCGTGGCGATTTGGCCAAGGTTGCTTCTTGGTGAAGACTGGGCTTGGGCGAGCCGCAGGTGTGTCCGTTGCTGGAGGGGGGCCTCGGGCGAGACGTAGATCCTCCGGGGTCGGCTGCCCTTGCCCGAGGCTGGGCTCGGGCGAGGCGTGATCGCGTCCCTCGAATGGACCGATCCTTGACTTAGTCGCACCCATCAGGCCTTTGCAGCTTTGTGCTGATGGGGGTTACCAGCTGAGATTTAGGAGCCTTGAGGGTACCCCTAATTATGGTCCCCGACAAGTAGTGTCAAAGCTAGAACCTGGAAGCAACCCAAAAGAGCTATGTTTACTTTGGCCTTGAGTTTGGGTTGTTTCTGTGTTTGGATATGTTTCGTGTGACCTTTGCAATATAGATAAAGTCTTGGAGACTTGGAGTTTTGGAACCCAACATCAACCTCAAATAGGCAAAAAGAAGAAAAACGATGAAGAAGGTTAAGTATGCAGGTTTGAGTATTCAAATATATTGCATACACCTTCTACTATGCATATGGCACTTTGGTTTTGCTCTCTAACCATGTTTGTAGAGAAAGTGTCATTTGGAGCTCTGTTTGAGGTGAAACAGAAATCCCAAAAAAGAGAAGTGAAGGAGGCATGAACCTATTCTTAGTCAAATGTTGTAGTGGCTAACTATGTTTGTCTAAGTGTCAGGGAACCCCTCAAAAAGAGTCGAGAAGAAGCGAAGGAGTTTGTCTCAAAAGAGCCAAATTTGGGCCAGACTGCTTCACTAGATAGTTTCGTGTGCACCAGATATGTCTGGTGCTGGCCTAGTCATACTAGTCGCTCTCAGCCTTCGCTTGGGCTCGCTGGCTATAATTCACCAAATAGTCTGGTGTGCACCGGACATGTCTGGTGTGCCAGGCGACCAACGACTCTTTAGGTGGTGCAACAGTCGTTGAGCAATGGTCCGCTCAGCCACATCAGCATGCAACGATCGGATGGGGTCACCGGACAGTCCGTTGTGCCACTGGACAGTCCGATGTCCACCCGAAAAGGAAATGAACCGGTCACCTGCTCTGGTGACTGTTGCACAGGAAGGTGTCTGGTGTGCACCGGGCTGTTCGGTGCACCCACGGACAGAGGAACATCTAAAGTTTCCAAAGGAAGTAACAACGGCTCCTAGGCCCCTTGGAGCTATAAACAGGACCCCTAGATGCCCATTTGGACAACATAAGTGCAACAGACAAGTCCATACATCAAGTGATCATATTCTTTCTCTCCCTCTCTTGTGTATCTCTCTAGTTTGTGTAGAGTCACGATTATAGGACTTTAGAGAGAGAGGATGTGCTGCTGAGACCAACAGCAAGATCTTGAGCGTTGTTACTATGCCGGAGTGCTGTCGAGAAGATTGTAAGTAGTCGCAGCGTTGTTGTAACTAACAAGTGACATAGTGGAAGGCTCTATCTATTGCATTGATAGATCTGAGCAAACGGAGGAAGGAGTTGAAATAGACTTCAAGCCAAGGTGTGGCTAACTCCAACGAGTACTAGGCAAGCATTTCAAGCTTGGTCGAACCTCGGGATAAATCCTTGTGGTTATGTGATCTGTTATATGTTGTGTGTTGTCTTTCTGTCTTGTTTGATTGTAATACTTGCACTTCAATAGTTACCTGTGGTATAAGCTATCTTGAAGTGCATGGTATTTTAAGACAGGAACTTCATTTCCGCTGCAACCTACTCGAAGTGTTCTTTAATCCACTATGATCCAGTCTTCGAATAGTGTAAGAATTTCTAGTTTTTAAGTGATAGTTTTTATTTGCCTATTCACCCCTCTTGGCGACATCTAGATTATGTTCTCGGGCAAAGGGAACTTTCAATTGGTGTCGGAGCTAGGCCTCTCTAGTGTGGCTTAGCCATCTAGAGATGACGATGTCGTCACAAGAGGTAACTCTAGAACTTCTTTTAGGCGATGGTTCTAATTATAAATCTTGGTCTATCTCTATTTACAATGTTTTGTTGTATATTGATCCTGATTTGAGAAAGATTTTTAGTAGAAGTATTTTCACTCTGATATTAGTAAAAATCCTTCTAAGGAAGAACTAAGATGTTTATCTCTCAATTACCATGCTTCCAACAACTTAGTTGACTCTCTGTCTAGAAATGCTTATTTTGCCATCATGAGTAGTAATAGTAATTTATTTGTTGATGATCATGATCTATGGACTAGAATTAAGTTGAAAATTTTTAAGTCCACATGCACTGCTTATGCTCCCTCTATTGCTTGTGCTACTAACTTGTCCAAGGGAGAAGAACAAGAACGATGGCAACCAAACGTTGAATCCACCTCATCGATAGATTCGTCTCCCACTAGTTATAAATGTCTTGTTGCTAACAATGATAGTGGAGACGAAAGCAACGATGAGCAAGAACATGATTATAGCGAGGATGAATCTACATTATCAGAAGGTACATTTTCCTGGATTGCTTCCGGTAATGATGATGACAGGGAAAATGGTACCGATGATGTGGGAGAAGAGGACGTTCACCAGTTCTACACCAATCTCAACAAAGGAGACAAGATGATCTTGATGAAATTGTTGAGAAGAAACGAAGAACAAGGCGAGTCGCTTCTCGGGCTGGAGGAAATACTCATCAAGACAAACAACCGCCTAAAGAAGATGACCAAAGAACATGAGGAACTAAGGTGCTCTCATGATGATTTTGCCCAACGGTATGATTCAGTTTTAATTGAGAAAAAATAATGATGATGCTTTATCTTGTGTTGTTGAACTTAAAATTGAAAATGCCATGCTTAAGAGTCAAGTAGAATTGCTAAATTTTGAGAAGCTTGCTCTTAATGAAAGATTTGATGTGTTGTCTTGCTCTCATGATAATCTTGTAGATAGTCATATCATGCTTAATGTTGCTCATGACGTTGTTATTAATAGTTTAAATTCATGTGAACCTCATTCTTGCTCATGCACGAAACTAGATAATATTCTGTCGTGTGCTAACGCTTGCTGCTCCAAGAAAGGCCAATCTTTGATTAAGCAACAAGTTGCAGGATCAAAATAAAAGGTAATTAGCAACAAGAAAACAAGACAACTAAGCAGAAGACCCCATGCTCAACCTCCTCAAGATATCCACGGGCACGTGGTGAATTAGCTTGAGAAGGGAGAAACTGCAGCAAGCATGAAACTCCACGAGAAGCAAGTTCCTAAAGCAATAAATGAAACAAGCAACATGAACAAGGAAAAAGGTAAAATTCAATTAATCATGATGTTTGCGCTAACAATCTCTTTATGTCCTCCAAGCACAAAAAGGGAAGAGGCAAAAGGAGATGCTTCAAGTGCAAGGAGCTGGGCAACTATATTGCCTCATGTCCACACATGGATACTGAGAATGAAGTGAGGAGACGTTTCACATGTAACAAGGAGGATCGATTGATCACTTCATGCTCGCTCATGAAGAATCAAGGATGTGCATCCCCCACGATGACCCTCACCAAAAACAAGATTGAACAGCAAGCGCCATGCCAAGCTGAGCGACGTTCTTGCTACAAGTGTGGTGAGCAAGGTCATTTACGTAAGGCATGTAAAAAGGGTAAGATTTCTAAGCAAATAAATTCATCTCATTCTTAATCGCTTGGGAGAACCAAATCATACACTTGTGCTAGACCCATGTTGAGATCACCTAGAACTAGCACAAACGCTATTTGGGTACCCAAGGCACTTTTAGATGACCTTTATGGACCCATCCCTAGATGGGTACCAAACTGTGCCAACTAGACAATGCAGGTGCCCCCGAGATGGACTGGAGACCTTGGGAGAGCTTATGGCGGTTAATTTGAACTCTCATACTTAAGTTATCAATTTTATTTATTGACCTGAGGTTGAATTATTGTGTACTACTAATCCCATGTTCATCTCTAGTTAAATAAGATGTAGAGGTCTATAATCATTATTGGTGAATCAAGCATAGGACCTTGATGAACAGCTGCAACTTGCTCTCCAAAGGATGGTAACTTTGTATCTTAGCATTATTTTCAATTGTTATTTCTCTTGAGTTGGCTTGTCTTGCTTGATCTGTCCTTGGAGTAATTAAGCTTTTGAGATTGCTTGTGTTGTATGTCTTTTAATTAATGTTCTTGCAATCCATGTCTTTTAAATATGATAATCATGCTTGATTAATTATGGTTGTATGCTTTATAGCTTATTTTTCTTGAATCTTCAATGGTAGCTTTTCATTTGACATGTCTATCTGCCATGATTAGCTCTTTTAGTGTATATGGCTAATGTAAGGAAAATGGACCCGTGTCATTTGGCTCAAAAGGTTTGGTGTTTGATGATCAACATAACATGTGGACTAATATGTTTGCTAGTGTTTGTATTTATAGTTCACAGGATGCGAAGAGGATTGGACTAAGGCACTGAGGATGCAACACCTCAAAAGAAGACATAAAAGAGCTTAAAAGTCTAGGACTCAAGAACAAAAGAAGCCCAAGGAAACAACGAAGAAATCCATGAAGTGGGCAGTCAGCCAGCGCACTGGTGGCGCACCGGATAGTAAACAGTAACATGTTCGGCATGCACCAGACTGTCCAGTGGGACACCGGGCAGTCTGCGCAGAGAGGCCCACACCGGGCGCTCTTGGGTTGTAGAAGATCCAACGGTCGACTACTACAGACCCCAACGGTCGGCTGACGTGGCCAGGGCACCGGACAGTGAACAGTGCATGTCCGGCGTGCATCGGACTGTCGAGTGCGCCCGTCGATAGAAAGCTGCTGCTTCTGTCCAATGGCTATAATTGTGGGGGAGACTATAAATACCCCCCCAACCATCCATTTCAAGGTGTGTGAGCCCAAGCAACATACCAAGGCATATTATAGATATTTCTAAGTGCTCATACACCCAAGTGCTTAATAGAATCACTCGGTGATTAGCGTAGGTGCTTTGCGAAGTTCTTAAGTTAGTTAGACCGCATTAGCGCTTGCTCTAGGTGAAACCTAGTTAGTTGAGTGAGTTTAGAAAAACCACACAACCACTCGACTCTGCGTGAGCCATTGTAATTGTACCGAGTGGGGCGAGTCTTGTGAAACCGTGACAACCGTGTTTGTGTCACGACCGCCACCATGTAACGGAGGGAATGATGCCCACGACATTTCGGCCGGAAGCTCGATAGTGGAGACGGCAGGGAGCATCCAAGAGGAGTCAGAAGCGGAGCACCACTTGCGTGTGGAGAAGGCCCGCGACTCTCTACGGAGTTACTCGACCGAGGTGCTTGGCCCTCGCGTGCGCTTCCCTTTGCGTAGGGGCACCAACGAGGATTAGTCGGAACCTTGCGTGGTTTTAGATACATCAGTAAAAATATCGGTGTCATCCACGAGAGTTTGCATCTCTATGTTGCTCTTTATCTTCCGCATTTATATTAAGTATTTAAGTTTCAATCTTGTCTAATAGTTATATTATTAAGGATTGAAACTTAGCCATTGCGGTAGAGATAGCAACACTTAGACAAAACCTAGTTTGCACATTCTAGATTATTTATTTGCATAGGTTTTGCTCTATGGATTTATTTGTGGCCTTGTTTAGATATAGTTTTTAGAAGTCCTAATTCACCCCTCCTTTGTGTAACATCCAAAAAAATCTCATTTTTGGGAGCTTACTAAAATTCTCCAAAAATTTTGGAGTAAAATATATTTTAATAAGGAGTTTCTTACTTAATAACTCATGTCTCCTAAATTAAATATGGTTAAACAAAAGATCCCTATAAAGAATTTAATTATCCTTTGTTACATAATATATATTCTCTAAAAAGAACCAAGTAAAACTATCTCATAATGGAAATTCTACCACAAGGATTACTTTGCTTATAAATAAATAAGCAATAAATATATCTGTGCACTTTTTGGACCACACACACTCAAAATGGTATTTTAAGATATATTGTGTCTATGTATGAACTATATACGAGCAATTGCATAAATTGATAACATACATATATAATCAATACTTGGCATGCTGGAGTTTTATGTGATGCATATAATCTTGAAAGCTGAACTCTGAATAAAATTTGAACTTGAATTAGAAATTGGAAACTAAAATTTGAAAGGAAATTCAAAATAGAAATTGAAAAAAAGAAAAGAAAGAAAAAATGGGCTTACCTCAAGTCTCGGCCGAATTCGTCCCCAGCCAGCCCAGCTGGGGCATCCACGCGCTGACGAGTGGGGTCGGGGAACCAGCGACCCCACCTCGCAGCGATTCGCCCTCACCTGCACTGCAGCCCTACTCTCTCGCACACCGCGCACGCATGTGTCTCTGTGGCGTGGGCCCACGTTGCCGGCCTCCAATCCATGTGCTCCCTTGTCCCTGCCTTGCGGGCCTCGCTGCTCTGGTTCGGCATCCACCTTGCGCCATGGTCCATGGATGAGCAACAGACTCCATTGGGATCGCTAGGGCTGGGCAAAAAAACCCGTAACCCGAAACCCGAACCCGGAATACCCGAACCCGAACTCGAAATACCCGAAACCCGAATTTCGTTCGGGAATTTCGGGTAGCAACTTGCAAAACCCGAATTTAGTTCGGGTAATTCGGGTGTCACAATCGGGTACCCGAAATACCCGAATTACCCGAACTTTCATGTGTCATGTACTAATGTCATGCTTAATTATTAATTTGTACATTTATAATTATGTGTATGTATGCATAACTTGTGATTGTAGATTGCTTGTGTTTTATGTCCATGTATATCATTATTCAAACTATATTTTTATACTAATTTAATAGGGTGTATGTGTTTTTATGAAGCCGACACAATAGTTCGGGTAGTTCGGGAATACCCGAACCCGAACCCGAAATTCCGGGTACCCGAATTTTCGGGTATTGCAAAACTCGTTGTAATTTCGGGTATCGATTCTCAAAACCTGAAATTTTAAAAACTCGAATTACCCGACCCAAAATTTTCGGGTAACCCGAACGCCCACCCCTAGGGATCGCGCCCACCAAAACCGATTTTGGTTGGGATTCGGTCGAGATTCTATCCTTGCTAGTGTATAAAAGCGGCACCCGCCACACGTTCCTCGGCCGCGAGTTCGAGCGCCGCCAAGCCCCAGGGTCGGATGTGAAAGCATGTGTACCGCCGCTTGTCACCATGGGCAGGGTTCTGTCCCATGTGAGCATCGGTAAGGAAGCCCTCATCTAGTTCACCTATTTATCGTCTACGTATAGCTTACCTCATATCGGAGCTTAGGGCTAGGGATCGATGGATGGCACAGATCGGCCATGGGCGCCGCCGCGGTTGACAAAGCGTTGGCATCTCTGGTCATCAAGAGGAGGAAGATGAGCCCTCTGTCGATCTGGGAATGAACAGTGAAGATTAGCCGATGTCGTACCCGTTTGTGTTGGTGCGTGAGAGCCATTCGATCTGATCAGAGGGTAGGGATGAAGTGCGCCTCCATTTAATCGTGGTCATAGATTTCGGATAGGGCAGACGCCAAAGCGTACCAGTTCATGAAGTAGCAATCTAATCTGGGTCATCCCTGCTTGATCTGGCGACCCTGATCTGCCCATACCGCTTCGGGCAGGCAATTTATAAAAGAGCCATGTTCTTTTACCTATTCGACCCACGGTCCAGACAAGTGCAAAGACCTTCCTAGATCAGTCCCGTTATTTACAAAACTCACCTTAAACTTTTCTGAAATAGTGGCCGCAGCCCAGGAGTTGAATAAAATGAGTATATTAATATAGAATATGGTTTTTAGTATAAAAATAATTCCAGAAACTTGTTTAATTCATATTTAATTCATCTTAACTCCTTTTTGATCCATTCCAGTTGCATTAATCTCATATTAATATTGTTTATCATCTAGTAACTTTATTTTGTTATGAAACCTAGGATAAAGTTATGCACTTAATTTCTTTTGTACCCAGTACTTGAAACTTCAGAAAATCATAACTCGTTAACCGTAACTCTCAATTTAGTGATTCTCGAACCTACGATCTAGTTGCGAAGCATAGAACATTATTATGCAGTTTGTTCTTATGTTTGGTGTGATGTTAATTTTGCCTAGACCATGTTTGTTTGTATTGCTACGAGTAGCAGCGAGGTTACGAGTCACTTGAAGATTAACTTGGAGAAGTACCTGGGAATCTCGAGCCTAAGGCAAGTTGTGCCCTTGATCACTTTTCTTTACCTAATAATGTTTCTGTTAATCACTGTGACATGCTCAGGTTAATTTGATGGGACCCAATAGGTTTCCCTAGCATTGTTTATCCCCTACCTTGCAAACAAAAGCACTTTTTGGTAGTTTGGCTATTGCTCTACCTGGTTTTGGGAAATTAATGTTACATTATGATCATGTTCCAGTTATGCTGCTATTTTAATTATTGTTCATGACAAGATCATTGTGTTAATTGGAACATGGAGCGTCCACCCGGGAAAACAGTGCTACCACAAGGGTGGTATGGGACGCCCTTGGCTGACTAATTAGGAAAGCTAGTGGAGGACTACCTTACCCGAAAGGGCAAGGGCGGTAGAGGAGCTGCGTATAGGGAGGTTCTCGGGTCGATCATGCTGCGATGGCTTTTCGAACGAGGGATTACTATATTGCCCTTCTCAGAAATTGTAGCGGGTTTTCTGAAGCTAGTGGTACTTTGTAAAGGCCTCGTAGTGGTACCCTGCCTCGTCTCCTCGACAGAGATGAATGGGAAGTCGTGATCCCTTGACAAGTGGGTAACACGACTTGTGGGTAAAGATGTGCAACCTCTATAGAGTGTAAAACTGGTATATCAGTCGTGCTCACAGTCATGAGCAGCACAGACCCTCACATGAGTAATTTATGGAGCTAAACTTAATTTGTCATTTGCCTTGTGGGTGATATTATTAATTTGATCTCATATTTATTTGGGTTGGTATCTACTTATACTTAGTAACTACTAATAAAACTTTGACCAACTTTAAAAGCAATGTTCAGCTTTAACCATCTCCTTTGGTAAGTCTTACACTTCACATGAGCCCCACTGTAAAGTGAGCTCATGCACATTATTCCTCACAACTTGTTGAGCGATGAACGTATTGAGCTCACCCTTATTGTACTCACATCCCCCCAGGTCAAGGACAGGTACCACAAAATGAGAAGCATGAAGGATGTCGCGATGAGTTTGTGAGTGGTCTAGGCCGTCGTCTCCCAGTCAATTATGGTTGCTGGATCGTTGTCTTCGTATGATGTAATTATTTAACTATTTTGTATGAAACTCCTTTATATATTAAAGATGTGACATTCGTTTCGGTACCATGAGTCATCATATGTGCGAGACTTGATCGTAGCACACATGTGATTCGCGCCCGGATTTGGACCCTTAAAATCTGGGTGTGACATCTTAGGCGTCACTGTTTGCTACAGGCCTATATCTTTTTGTATAAATCATGTTGTGTAGTTTTGATATTGATCTATATGCAAGCATGATGGTTTTGTTTAGTCCATATTCACTTGATTTCATTGTCTTGGTACTTTGTGTGTACCAAAACAAGAAATCGCTACTTGTGTCGCTAATGCACTCCTTTGAGCTATATCAAGGTGTTCTTAAGGATGGAGATGTATGAACGAGCAAAAGAAGTCTTTAATTGGTGACAACAGGTGCTCTCACTCGATACTACCTAGAAGAATGGATCTCATGGCATTCAGGTAAAAGGAAAAGGTATGGAAAATGGAACTGTGCAAATTCATTGAATATCTTGAAATTCCATTGATTGTAATTATGGCTGGTTTCTTGCCTTTCAATTGGTAGTATCATGGATTAGGAGCTTGGTGTTTTAATGTAGTGTTTTCTTTCTATTGGTGTACCTAAGCAATTTCTTTTTAATCATAGTGTGCCTAGATCCCATGCTTAGATGTTGTTCTTTCAATGTATAATCATGCCTTCTTCAATTGGTATATATTTTTGCAATGATCATCATGTGTGTAGCATGCCTATGTTGTTTTTAAAGAGTTATATCTCTTGAAGCATGCTTTGTTTCCACTAGGCATAGGTTGAATTATGTCATTTTTCAATTGGTATCTTTTTGTGATTCAATTGATATATTATGCCTAGACCAAGGTATGTTGTGATCCCCTGTAGTTCTGAGGATGCTAAAATGTGCAGGGTATAAGTCATTCAAATACTTGATGCACATCTTTAGGGGGAGCACACATAACTTGTGTCTTTTGAGACTAACTATTCCTTGAGTGATCATATATAGTCTCAAGGTGGAAAAGGGAAGATGAGCAAGATATGGAAACATGAACTTGCGTACCTCTGCAAGTCGTGTAATTGGTATCTAAAGTTGTGAGTAATTGTGTATTTTAAAATTGCTTGTGCTCTCTGTTGTTTTCTCCGTGATAGTTGGTGATCCTAGATGTTTTTCTTTCAAATCTTGTAACTGTTTTAGTGTGTCACTTGTATAGTGATAATCTTTCAATTGGTAGCCTGGATAGTGTGCTCCAACTAATATCTCTTGTGGTGATCACTAGAATAGAAGTTTTTTTTCTCTTGTGCCATAAAGCTATAACTTGTTCTAAGTTTGGTGTCATAGTAACAAGAAAAATTGGGATAAAGGATCAGGCACAAGTGTGGAGGAGCTCCCTGGAGATAAAGTTGTCAAGGTGGAAATCTTAAATTGATGACATAGGGAACTCCGCCAACTTAGATGGAAAGGACACCATCACACGGTAAAGGTACACAAGGAGGTATTAACTTTCTTATATTAAGTGTTTGTATCTCGATCTCCCTCTGATGCTCGTGTTGCATATATTCAATATGTAAGGGGGAGTAATGTTAGTGTGTTGCACTTTCCCTGCTTCATACCTTACTGTCCCTTGACATCATCCTACATTTTTGTTTGAATTATGGTTTTGGTGTTTGATGTCAAAGGGGGAGAATTTGTGCATTAAAGCTTACCTCGACCTGAGAGGGAAGCTTATCTTAAGGGTGAAGGTGCTTTGTGTGTTAAAGGGAGAGCTCAACCTTGTGATGAGGGTGAGCTCACCTTGGGTAAGGTGGGGTTTCCTTGAGTTCCTTTTGATCTTAAGGGGGGAATGTTTTAGTTTTGTTGATAATGCTTTAGCCTTGATATCATCTTGTGTTTGATGTATAGATCAACTGACATCTATGGTGCTTGTTGTTTATCTTGACTTAGATATTCATGTGTTGATTATAATCATGGTTCTTTAATTGGTATCTTTATGGTAAATAGTGGTAGGTTAATATCTTGTGTTATATCTGCTTAATTGGTGTTTATATGGTGCTTTACTCTGACTTGTGCATTTGTGTGCCATGCGCATCACAGTTTGATTCTTGACACAATGCACCCTATGGATGCTAAGATATAGTAATGGTTTGCACTTAGCCAAAGTATGTGCACTTTGGCATTTTGAGGCCAAAGTTGAGATTTTCAAGTAAGCACATATTTAGGGGGAGCATTCTATAACTTAGAATTCAATTGTGCTTTAAATCTTAATCATGTGTAAGCTTTAATGTGTTGCAATCAATCACCAAAAAGTGGGAGAATGAAAGCTCTCTTGTGGATTTTGGTGGTTTGAATGACAACCCAATTACAGAACTAACACGTGTGCTAAGTGTTGAATGGGTGCATAGTGCAAAGCTTGTAGATTTCAACACAAGTGTTCATGTGTGATGGTCCAAAGTCTGAGTTGATCATGGTTATGGATAACTAGTCACCTGATCTGGTGACCCTTGCACAGGGAGGTGTCCGGTGTGCACCGGACTGTCCGGTGCATTCACGGACAGAGGAAGATCTGAAGTTTCCAATGGAAGGAGTAAACGACTCCTAGGCCCCTTAGGGCTATAAAAGGGACCCCTAGGCGCCCATTTGGACAACACAAGTACCGCAAGCAAGTCCATACATCAAGTGATCATATTATTTCTCTCCTTCTCTTTTGTATCTCTCTAATTTGTCTAGATGCACAATTATAAGCCTTTAAAGATTGAGAAGTGCTATTGAGAGCAAAAGTAAGATCTTGAGCATTGTTACTCTGCCGAAGTGCTGTCAGGAAGATTGTAAGGAGTTGCGGCATTATTGTAATTAACAAGTGACATAGTGGAAGACTCTATCTGTTGCATTAATAGATCTGAGAAAACAAAGGAAGGAGTTGAAATAGACTCCAAGCCAAGGTGTGGCTAACTCCAACGAGGACTAGGAAAGCATTTCAAGCTTGGCTGAACCTCGGGATAAATCTTTGTGTATATGTGCTTTGCTCTGTGTTGTGTGTTGTCTTTCTGTCTTGTTTGATTTTAATACTTGCACTTCAATACTTACCTATGGTATATGCTGCCATTAAAGTGCATGATACTTTGAGACAGGCACTTCATTTCCGCTGCAACCTACTCGAAGTGTTCTTTATTCCACTGCGATCCAGTCTTCGAGTGTGTAAGAATTTTCAGTTTTTAAGTGATAATTTTTATTCGCCTATTCACCCCCTCTAGAAGACATCTAGATCATGTTCTCGGGCAAAGGGAACTTTCAGTTTGGTATTGGACTAATACTTGTGGTGTAAAAGGACACGAAGAGAGGAGCTTGAATAGGGTTTTGTCCACCTGGCTCTAGGATCGTTCGTAGTGTCGATGGAACTATCAGGGTCTAGCAAGCATGGGGAGGTAGTTGTTTGAAACGAGGCATGTAAGACATGTTTGGTTTGTGGCTAACTATGCCACACTTTGCCTAAGGTTAGTTGTTCGAATTGAATAACTAACTTTAGGCAGAAAAGTTAGGCAAAGTGTGGCAAATTAGACACTGAACCAAACAGGCTCGTAGTGCGTGGTTGAATGATTCCTCACATGGGCCACTAGCCTATGTGGGGCCTGTTGGTGCCTAGCTTTTGGACCACGGCTACGTGAGGATAAGCATGACGTAATTGAGTGAACCAAATACTAATAGGGATTTGATGCTAAGCACTACACTAACCCAGTGATGATTTTATTGTTTTGGAGCTCTCTAGTGACCATCAGATTAGTTCTATGGTTAAGGCACTAGATCAAAACACTAGACTAATGAAACTAGTCATTATGGTCACAATCAGTAGCCATTGACGCGTGACAATTGGACCACTAGGCCCAAACTATTAGACTAAGAGGTCATGAAGCTAATGCATGTGGTAATAGTTATTCTATTTGTTCCCCTCTATAAATAGTTGGTTGGATGAATTTGAGGGGGGTCTCATGGCCATTTGTTGAAGTGCATACATCATTCTAAGTTGAAACACACTCCCACTCCCTCTCTTGACTTAATGATCACATTTGTGAGAGATTGAGAGCCTCTAGTGTTTTGCATTAGAGGGGTTGTATTTGGTGGTACTAGTTGGTATTTGTTGGCTTCAGATTTCTTGTTACTATTAGTTATTAGTATCACCTAGCATGCTTGGTGCTTATGAAGATTGTTGAGGGGATCTTGGTGATTATGGCCACCCCAACCATTGGCTGTTGTGAGGCGCTTTGTGCTCACCCTACCAGATATTCATAGAGTAACAATAGTCAAATGTTACTATCAACTTCTAGTGGTTCCCTATGTCATAGGGGTTGAAGTTAGGTGCTCATTTAGCCAAGTGAAGTGGTGATCTATGGATCTGTCGGTGTTTTGGGTCCGACCGCACACCCGGGGTTGCCCCTCAAGGTGTTTTTAGGAGTAGGACGGTGTCGCCGACTGTAGCAAAATGGTTCGTGCCAGGTGCACGAGGGACAGTGGACAATGTTTACAGGTTCGGGCCGCTTAGAGATGCGTAACACCCTACGTCCTGGTGAGTATGCTTGGTGAATGAGGTTACAAGGTAGCTCTCTGAATTGAGAATGCAGAGAGTTGAGGTGGGTGGCTGAGTAATAGGGTCGATCGTTCTGAAGGGGTGCCCCCTAGGCCTTATATACTCGACCGTGGGGCAATACACGTGGATATGATAACAATGTGTAACTAAAAGATAGTGAACTGTTTGAGTATATCTCCCTATAGTTCTGCCGACCTATCCTCGCATGGCTCCGTTGCATGGGGGCTCCAGCGCGGGAAAGTCGGATCTCTATTGTGGTCGCTCGCTCAACGTTGTGGGCCGTCCGGGCTCGCACCAATCCGGCCTCATGTCAACCTGCTTTGCTGATTGTCCCTCCCCAGGCCCACGAAAGAATGACCTTACGATTTATTGGGCCCTTGGGCCTTTCGTGAGGTCTTTTACTCTTCCAGTGGACCCGGGGGATATCTGTCCCCCACAGGATCCAACCCAACTCAGACATAGGTTGCAAACAAGCAAGTGAATCTTAGAAAAAAAATCTTTGTGCCATTTGCCCTCGATGGTTTACACTCTCAATAATTACAGTTTTATTTCATATATATTGTGCTTTGTATTATTGTTTGAGTACTAGTATCTAGAAGCTTGTTTAGTTGCTAGTTTAGCTTAGCTCTCTAGTGAGCAGTGCAGTTTAGTTTAGTTTCTGTCATTCTAAGCTCACTAGTTGGTAGGTTTGCTTCTAGTTGTTAGTGTGCTTGAGTGGTTATTTACTTAACTTTGCAATTAGACTTGTGTAGGGGGTTCGCTTTGTATTGATTAGGCTAGAAAGGTTGTGGTTATTGGGTTTGTCTCTCGTTCTAATACACATTTCCTACTATATTAGTTAGTAGCGAATCTAGCCAAAAATATTGTCGGAGTCATCAAGAGTAACTTTGCTATATTATACACGTTTTTATAAACTTTAACGATGTTTTGCTAAAGGATTTATAAAATTTATCGGGTTTGGCTGACCTCGATTCCGTAAAATTTTATTAGGCTATTTATCTCTCTCTAGTCATTTGTAGATCCTTTTAAGTAGGTCTCATTTACCCTCTAATAATATTTGGATTTTTTTCTCTATGCACAAGTCAAATTTTGATTTCATTTTTTGTGTGATATACCCATATAAATATTGTATACATACGTAGCTGGATCGAAATATCAGATATTTTTAATATGTGTATGTCATGGTTTGTGGGACAGACTCTGTCCTACATGAATTTTTTGGTAGGTTCGCTAGTGATATAGATGCATGTGAGGCAAGTTCTTCATTTTTACTCCTACTCCGGCAGTCCTCGATGTAATACTCCCTCCGTTTAAAACTATAATTTATAATTCGTTTGACTTTTTCAAACTCAACTTTGATCGCTCGTCTTATTCAAAAAAATTAAAAAATGGAAAAATATATGTCATATATAAAGTATATTTGATAATAAATAAAACCATTTTTTTTTTGCTTTTTCGTAAATTTTTTAATAAGACGAGTGGTCAAAATTAGGATTGAAAAAGATAAACGAATTATAAATTTAGATTGAGGGAGTTCAGTTTATACTTTTTTGAGAAGTAGGACCATTTTAAATTTAATCATACATATATACATGTGTTATATGAAATAAATACAATTGAATTTGGCATAAAATATTTTTTCATGGTATATGTATTTTGAATCATATATGTTAATGATACTTTTTAAAAATTTAGTAAGCCTTGATCTAAAACGAAATTGTATCTTTTTTTCCTAAACGGAGGTAGTATTTGTGCATGGAGAGTACGTACATGAATGAGGACGAATATACTGTGGACTGTGGTCCATCCTGTGCTCTGGTATATAAAGAAACAAAACGAAGGGAGCACTTCTGCATGTCTGCATGGATAGGCAATTGTGTGTGAAAGGGGAAGCTCGATCGATCCCTACTTCCCTGAAAAACAGAGTCTGCCAGCAAAAGAAAAGGACCCTTGCATGGCATCGGCGCGCGCACAACGCGTGAGAGAGAAAGCAGGGAGCAAAGGCTGACCTGGCTATGCAAAAGACGCGGCAGCTCAGCAGGCGGCAGCGGCATCCACCTCCCCCACTCAAATTACATATCCTCTATCCCACTCAATCTCAAATTCTTCGTAGAGAGCCTTTGGTGCCTATCTTAAATCGTGAAGTTGTTTGTAAAATATACTCCCTCTATCCCATTAATTAGAGCGTGTAAGTTTTTGGCAGTCTTTACAACAAAACTTTGATCATTTCATATTTTTCAGAATATATCATCAATAAATATAAAAATACTATCATCTTAGAAAACTTTTGTATATGAATCCAAATAAATAGCATGCATAAACTAAAAATATATGTTTAGACTAAATTATTAGTCAAAGATTTAAAAGGTTGACTTTTCTAAATACATGTACGGCTTAATAAATGGGATAGTGAGAATATAAGACTGAAAGGGAGGTGTGAGAGCACATTAAATTTGGTTTTGATAATCACAATTCAATATGTACACTATATACACCAAAGACATATTACACCTGATATAGTTTCTAGTCCCCACTCTAAAGCAAGGATAAGGATAGATCGAGCTTTGGACGATATCGCCTGCATGCATGGCACCCATCGATATCACTCATCATGGCTCCAACAATGGCCGAAGCGCGCGCGATCATTGAGGCTACCGACCGGGCGCCAGGGTCGGTACAGACCGTGTTGGTCCCATGTCGATCGGTACCGACCCAACGGTTGCAGTCATGGTCAGTATCGGCTGCATGGTGCCACATGGTACGTTCTAGTTGGTTAGCTCCATTTTGAATTTCAATTTTTTAAAAACAATTACGAAAATTCCTACAACATGGTCTATAAATAGATGAGTGTCTGAGCTCATTCACACAACTCACACTTCAAATTTCTCTACCACCTCCTCATAGTCCTCTCACACTCTCATTCGAATCAAGTGTTGTTGTGATGTCTTCGTCCGGCTCGGACATCGACATGACCGAAGAGTTGTTCGAGTTACTGCAGCAAAATATAATGTAGCAGGTAGAAGGTCTTGCCTCTAAGTTTTCCGCATCGAGAAGCGACCAGGCAATGTTGGAGATACATTGACCATGACCATATTTTTGCTTGTAGCCGATTGATCCAAGACTACTCTACGAACCCTGCATCTACCCACTGGAGAGGTTGGGTGAGCACTCTCCCTATTTCACAATTCGAACTGATGCACTCAACTACATCGGTTTCTCCCCCCACCACAAGTGCACAGCTGCCCTACGCATGCTTGTGTATGGTAGTGTTGCTAACTCCATCGATGACTATATTCAAATGGGGGAAAACTCCGTCTTATAGTGTCTGAAACTATTCTATAAAGGTGTTATTAAGGATGAAAACGAATACTTATTTGGATATCAATTGTTTGGTCTTTTTACTTTGGTTGTGAACAAATACAATATAAAATCTGCAATGCAAATTCGTGTTCTTGTTTTTAGCATTAAATTTGTAAAGATTCGTAAACATTAAACCTCAAATTTATCAAATATCTTCTCAAATGATACATATAAAATTCGGATATATATACATATTTAGATTTTTTTCACCTTTTTGTTGTATGGAGCAAATGATGCATACAACAATTTATGCAAAATTTTATTCTTGCTTGTTATAATGTGCTTGATAACATAAGAAAATATCAGCACTAAATTTCATACATATTTATATTAAAATATTATTATTTTCCTAACAATTTAGATATCCACTTTCATTCCTAGGTGTTATTGCATGTTTTGGGGTGGAGTATAGTTGTCATTCCACTGTTGATGACCTTAGGCGTCTGTTAGCTAAGGGGGCTAAGGGGATTTCCTCGTATGACAGGGAGTATAAAATGCACACATTAGATCCCAACCATCATGGCGTCTGTTAGCTAAGGGGGCTAAGGGGATTTCCTCGTATGACAGGGAGTATAAAATGCACACATTAGATCCCGACCATCATGCTCAAGACGGTTGCCTCGTATGACTTGTAGATCTGGCATGTTTTTGGAGTGGCAGGATCTAACAACAATATGAATGTGCTCGACCAATCAATGTTGTTCACTAATGTACTTAAGGGTGAAGCACCAAACATGAACTTCATGGTGAATGGCCATGAGTACAACCAGGGGTATTACCTCACTGATGACATCTATCATCGGTGTCCAATGTACATGAAGACCATTCCGCTCCTATAGACTCCAAAGCAATGGATGCTTGCTACATGCTAGGAGGGCGCAAGGAAGGACGTGGAGAGGGCGGTTCGGGTGCTCAAGGGTCAATTTCATATTCTCAACCATAGATCGTTCTTTTTTTCACCAGTTACTCAGTGTGATCATCTATGCATGTATCATTTTGCACAATAAGATCATTATGGATGACCGTGGAACATCATACAACACGGATGGCTATGAGACAATCAGAGTTCTCTATTGTAGTATTACCGCTAAACACCAACATGCTTTGTTGCCATTCTTTAATGGGGCATATTAAGGATCGACACCAAAGGAATTCGTTTTTTATTAGTTATGTGTTTTTTTAAAATTTTCAAGTTTTATGTTTTATGCATTGTGTAATTTTTGTTTTAGTTTGACCTATGTGTTGTGTATTTTTAAATAATGTAGTTTTTAATTCTCTTTATAAATTACAGAGTTTATATTTGCTTATTTATATGTTCGATAACTTTTCTCTTTCAATGAAACATTGTATTTCATTTACAACAAAAGGGCCTCGAAAAACTTCTTTATGAAGAGCTTTTGCTTTTTTTGAGAATCCAAATTTCTGGATAATCTAGATGTCGCGGGAATCTAAATATCGTGGGACTTACATGCGGAGGAAGATGAAAGGTCTATATGGTTTAGGTTTTTCGAAGATGGTGGATTCCTCTTGGCTCGACAGATTCTGCATTCACGTTAATTTGGACGATTTTTATAAAAGTGATTGTGACAGAAGTAGACTAAGAAGCGAATCATTTTGGCTGTTAGAAGCCGATTCTGACGGCTAGAATCTAGCCAAAAGATGAAACAAACATGGTTTATAAAAGAAAAGCTGACGTGACGCTGATATGGCTATATAATGACGATAAAGATTGTGCACTAGAAAGTTTGATAAATAAGACAATTAAAGATTGCATATTTGAAAGTTGTGATAGATAAAAGCTGATGCTGGTAGATATAGGGCATGTTTGGTTTAACTTTTTTCTGACCAGCTTTTCTGAAAATCTGGCTGTGGGAAGAATCTGACTGTGGGGAGAATCTGAGTATCATTACGATTACATGTGGAGAAAGATAAAGTTGTTTATAGGGCTCAGGATCTAAAAAGTGACGGATTTCTACTATTACAACGACTCAAACGATTATGTGTTTATGTTGATTTTGGATGGTTTTTGCCCAAACGAATTTTATAGAACCTGGCTGGCCAGAAACTGCTAGAAGCCGAAACAAACGGGACCATAGAACGTGGATAATGACGTGACCATAGATATAGCCTAGAGGCTGAATCCGGTCTAGACCGTGTTTAGTTTCTCTTCAGTCCATTATGTTTAGATGGAACGTAAAGATTCTCATGACTATTTATTCGATTCCCTCATTAGTTTAACAGGTGCACTGTTACGAAAAACGAAAATAATCTACGCACTTAGCGAGATTCTTGCTTATTTTCATTCATAAGCGGCACGCTCTAAATGGAAGCAGCACCGCTAGCTAGCCTACACACATACGGCCTACCGAGCACAAGTAGAGCGCTCACGTCTGATCTGATAAATAAAAAGAGAGTGAAGAAGCGCTCAGCTAGCTCACACGCCATCATTGCTGCGCTGCCTCCCAACGTTCGGGCAAGAACGAAGGCGTCTTTCGCTTCCATTGCTGCTGCGAGGGAGAAGAAGCCAGAACAAGAACGTGAGACACACATACATCGTGTGAGGTGGCGTGCTGACGGCGAGGGATGCGGGCGGGGGCATACACTATCCACCAGTCGCTCACCGCCGAGGCGGCCGCCGTGCTCAAGCTCGCGCTCGCGCTCGCGCGCCGGCGCGGCCATGCGCAGGTCACGCCACTGCACGTCGCGTTCGCGCTGCTGACCGGCCCCGCCGCGTGCGCGCAGCCTCTCGCGGCCTTCTCCTCACCCGCGTCTCCGGCGGTGCCGTACGGTCTACTCAAACGTGCCTGCTTGCGGTCGCACCCGGCGCCCGGTCCGGCGGCGTGTCACGGCGCGCCCCAGCACCCACTGCAGTGCCGCGCGCTTGAGCTGTGCTTCAATGTAGCGCTCAACCGCCTGCCCGCTTCCGGCCCGCAGTCGGCGCCCTCCTCGACGTCGCCATTCACGTCGCCGCTTATCCAGCCCAGCCCCACACTCTCCAACGCGCTCGTCGCCGCCCTCAAGCGCGCGCAGGCCAACCAGCGCCGCGGGTGCGTTGAGCTCCAGCAGCCGCCGCCACCAGCAAATGCGCCGCCAGCACAGCAGCAGGCGCTCCTCGCCATCAAGGTGGAGCTGGAGCAGCTGGTCATCTCCATCCTCGAAGACCCCAGCGTGAGCCGCGTCATGCGGGAAGCCGGCTTCTCCAGCGCCACCGTCAAGAGCAACCTCGAGGAGGAGAGCGCGCTCATGCCGCCGCGTTCCTCGTCGTCCCCACCGCTGCCGCTGCCGCCGCCGCCCATCCCTCCCCACTTCTTCATCGACCCCAGCATTCCCTCCAGCGGCAAAGCTGGTGACCGCTTCGGGCTCTGGCCGGCGCACTTCTTGTCCGCGGCGCCGGGCCCGGGCGCATGCAACGACGACGTCCGCGCGGTCCTGGAGGTGATGGTCCGGAAGCAGGAGCGGCGAAGCAACCCCGTTGTGGTTGGCGACTCGGTGTCCATGGCGGAGGCCGTGGCCGACGAGCTGCTCCGGCGCCTCGAGCGCGGCGACGTCCCAGAAGAGCTCGCCGGCGCACACCTCCTCAAACTGCAGCTCTCCTACGTGCACATCCGCCTCATGAGCCGCGGCGACGTGAACGCCCGGGCCTCCGAGCTCCGCCGTAGCGTGGACGCCGTCCAGCTCCAGCGCGGCGGCGGGCTGGTGGTCTACGTGGGCGACCTGCGGTGGGCGCTCGACGAGGAAGCCCACGACAACCACGCGGTCTCGTCGTACAGCCCCGTGGAGCACATGGTCGCCGAGCTCGGCCGCCTCCTCGACGACCTCCGAGCTTCCTGCGGCCGCGCCTGGCTCGTGGCCACTGCCAGCTACCAGACGTACATGAGGTGGCAGCAGCGGCGCCGGCGGCCGCTGGAGTCAGCATGGACGCTGCAGGCCGTGGTGGTCCCCACCGGCAGCGGCACCGGTCTGTCCCTCAACAGCCTCGGTTCCTCATCGTCTTGTTCCTCCCTCCAAAGGTAAGAAGCAAGCAAACCAGTTCTCAACCGAGAAACCAGCTTTCCTACAGAGTACAGTACTATGCTCTCCATCTGCCACCATGTTTCTGTCTGTGCTCGTGTCCGTGTTCCCTTTTGCTCACTACTGGCTACTGTAGTACTGTTGCATTCTTGCTCTGGAGTCTGGACCTCCATTGATGCTGTCGAGAACAAGCAAACGGACAAGCTGGTCAGGTCAGAGTCCGGCCATGCATGTTGCAGAGCTCCCCGTGAGGCAGCATCCAGCTGCTAGCTGCTACACTAGTTCCTAATAGCCATTAATGAGCTAGCTTGTCATGTAAACTCAAGGTGGTGGATTCTTGAGGGGAAGAAGAAGAAACGGTGGTTGTTGGGGCCTTGGGGAACGGGATGGTAGCCTAGCAGCCCTGTCTGACGAGGAAAAGAGCTTCATCTGAAGCAGCGACAGTGCTTGCCGTCCTGAGCCCGGCCCTTTTGGTACACTACGAGGACCCGTCAGACTGATCCGATGCGTCGCGTCGCGTCGCGTCCCTTTTCCTTGCAATGATGCTGCCTTTCACAAGCTCAAATCACATTTCTGTATCGCAATGCAGAGTTGAGGGGGGAAATCTCTGATAAAATAGTACGTACATAGTGGTAATATAGTTTCGATTATGTCTAGTATGAAAACAAAAACACTTATCTTCTCTGATAATGTCTAGTAGACTTTTCTTGTGGCCAAATGTTGAAAATAACGAACTACGGTATTTAGTGGTGTGCTGCTCAGATAGGCAGATAGCTATGAAAAAAAACTAAATACAGTATAATTTATAGGCTAGAACATTCATTATTCCAATAAAAATTTAATTGATTTCTCACATAGCAAGAAGGTAAGATATGATCTGTTTGTCTCCGAAAGAATGTACCTCTTACTTTCTGAGGATTCAAACAATCTTATATTTGACAAAAAATATGTTTATGAACAGTACTAATATTTATAATACATACTAGATTAAGCATGCATTATAACTTTATATTTATAATTTAAATATGAACATATAATTCTTGATAGTATTTTTTTTATAGTTACACTTGGAATTGTTTGAAAAAGAAGAACAAAAAAATCATAGTGGGGAGAAGGTCCAGCCGCTATAAAACCACTATACCCTGCTATTTTGAACATTGTTTGTATTTCATCTTGTTTCAGAAGTACCCATGTCCTATAATCCATAGTCGAAGGCTAGAAGCTCTATCATATCTTTGTCCCCAGTTCCAGTGTTCATTCATAATCTGTTTGCTGAAGTTTGTGATTACTTGAAACTATTAGCTAGACTACTACTAATTAATAAAGTACATTAAGTAAGACTCGATTACTAGTTTGTTGGTCAATTTTTTTAAGAACGATTGTGATGCCCTTATTGTTTGACATGGCTTTCTTTGTCCTCTGTCTAGTGCCAGTGCAGGGGTGCCTCCGCCAATGCTGACATCCCAGCCGCTTGGGCAGAATCCTTTTCCAGAGGTCGGGGCGGCGACGGCGTTTGCAGGCAGAGATGAGCAGGAGGATGAGATGCAGCTGGCGCTCTGCACCGAGTGCACCAAGAACTACGAGAGGGAGGCGACGCTCGTGAAGGCAGAGGCTGATGCGGAGGGCCCACGTGCCAGCCTCCCGGGCTGGCTGGTGCTGGACAGACCACCGGCAGACCAAACACCACACGAGGTAAGAAAGCAATGGCAATGGATTTCTTGGCATGCCAAGGAGCTACTGACCTTAACAGGGTGTGGCTTAACTGAGATTCTTTTGATGGTTTAGCAGAAGTATCTGACCGTGTTGAAGAGGAAATGGAGCCGGCTGTGCAGGAAGCTTCACCTCTGCTCTGATCCAGGCTCCCCTCAGTGTCCATGGTGGTCTGGTTCTTGCTCGCAACCGGCCAGCAAGGGTAAGCCAAGCGAGCCGAGGTTCTTGGGCTTGGATGGCTTGATGGGGCAACACACGAGCAGGAGGTCCCCGCCGTCACCATCGAGGAGTCCTCGTTGGGCTCCGAGTCCACCGATGGGGTCGGGATGCCAGGGCGTGGGAACTACGCTTGCTCTCGCCAGCCACCTGCTCTCGGACTCGGCGACCTCCGACAGCCGCGCCCCGGGAAGCGGTGATGGATCCGCGGCGGCGCGCGAGCTGGAGCAGAGGCTGCGCAGGAACATCCCGTGGCAACCCCGAGCCATCGTCGCGGAGATTGCCAATGCGGTGGTCGCTAGCCGAGAGAGCGACGACGGGGCGACGGGCGTGTGGCTGTACGTGAAGGGGAGCGACCACGTCGCCACGCGGCGCGCTGTCACGGTGATCGCGGAGACGCGCTGCGGCTCGGCTGACCGCGTGATCTGCGCGGACCCGAGCAAGTTCAGCTCCGCAGAGAGGTTGTGCTCAGATGTTGTCTCCAGGGCGTCCGCGATGGGTGGCAAGATGGTGGTGGTGGTCGTCGACGATGTCGAGAACGCGTCACGCGACGTCGCCGACTGCCTAGTCGCCGCATCGAAGAGCGGTTCTCTGAAGGATCGTCAGTCCGGACAAGCACTGGATCTCTCCGGCTGCATCGTGATCCTGCTAGCATCGAAGTGGACCGGCGGCTCCAGCGACCAGATCAGCCTGCGTCTGTGGGCGGAGAACGAGGCGTCGTCCGCCGCTCTCAAGAGGAAGACGGAGTCACCGCTGCGCGAGAGCAAGCGAGCACGGCACGACGCCGGGCTGGGCGGCCTTGATCTCAACCTCTGCGCCGAGGATGACCCAGCAGACGAAGACGACGAAGCCCTTCCCAGCGACATAACCGACGAAGGCGACTCTAGCGACACGAGTGAGCACGGACAACCCCACGGCCTCCTCGAGGCCCTCGCGGCCCGCGTGGTCACCCTCGACAATGACGACGGCGACGGCGACGCCACAGCCTCCATCCGCGCGAGGCTTGCCAGGGCCATCGGCCAAGGATGGACACGTGTGGAGGAGACGGCGGTGCAAATGCTTGCAGCGGCGTCCGGACAGTTCCTCGAGGACGAGTTTGAGAGTTGGACGTCGGAGGTGCTTGAACCGGCAGTGGCGCTGGCAACGGTCAAAAATGGCGGGAAAGGGAAGGTGATAGTACTTGGATTGGGGCCCTGTGGCGAGAGCCGGGAGACACCAGGGTTTATGGGCTCTGTCCTTCCAAGTAGGGTCCAGGTGGACTGAGCTGTGTACTGTTTTTTAGTTCTCATTTTTTTAGAGGGGAAGTGGTTTGTATGTATGGTATGTAAAGCGTGGGATTGGGGCCTGGAAATGAAAGGGATCAAATGTACTATTATTATATATAAGTAGTTTTGCAGGATTAATTATCACTACGGACTAATTTGGAAACTTAAATCCTCTGGAGATTAGAGAGCATTGAGGTGAAAATACACTAATTTTTCTTCAAGTCCCTACGGCTTGTTCGGTTATTTTTAATCCATATAGATTGGAGGAGATTAATAAGGATTAGAAGAAATTTTAACTTATTATGTATTGAAATTCACTCAATCCCCCTCAATTCATATGGATTAAGGTTGAACGGAACATGTCCTCCAATCCCCTCAATCTACTTTAAACCGAACAAGCCCACAAGGGTTTGAGTTTCAAGATTAGCCATACGTGGATTGCTCAACAGGAAACTTTGGAATAGGTTCACTCAAAGTATAAATACATACTACCAATATAAGCAGTTAATATATTTCTAAAAATATTCATATCAAACACCAAGTAAATAATATATATATGGAAGATCTATTCATGACCTAGGGTACTCGACCCAATGATCCATCACCTGGGTCGGACCACGTGCACCAGCCACGCATCGAATCGCGCGCCCAAGCGCATGCCGCCCTACGCCTCCCGCATGAGTCTCCCTCTCACTCACTCACTCACATGTCACTTTAGTGGGTCTCAGCATGCATGCAAAGTTAAAAAATTAATATCTCCTAAATTAAAGATCAAAATTGGAAACCGATTTCAAAGTTGTATTCGTCGTGATTAAAACTTCAAAACTAGATCCCACATTCATGAGTGGGAGGGACCAGGCGGCTCGCACGTGGGTTGCTCACCTGGTTTGGGTGATGGACCAACTGGTCTATCACCCTAGGTGATGTATAGCATATATATATACTAGGTATGTTCCCCGTACGTTGCGACGGGAGTAAAAAAATTGTATGAAACATAAATTTCGAACGACAAACATCAATATGATATGTAAAATTTGTGTGCAAACATTATCAATATCATAAAACAACTCATGTACTGCTACCGTTGGCCTCGGGTGAGTCGTGACTATGTTTCCCGTTCGGGGTTGGCCTCAGGCGAGTCGTGACTGCGTCTCCCGCCTGGGGCCTTGCAGAGTTGGTCGCCGGAGTTGGGCACCATCCATAGCATCGCCCCAGATGCCCTAGGGTGAGTCGGAAATGGCCTCGAGCAAGTCGAGACTGTGTCTCCCCCCGATATTGGCCTCAGGCGAGTCGTGACTTCGTCTCCGCGCGGGTTGGCCTCGGGCGAATCGGAAATGCGTTGCTTGTCCAAGGTTGGCCTCTGGCAAGATGTGACTACATCTCCCGCCCAGGGTTGGCCTCGGGGCGAGTCGTGACTACGTCCCCCGCCCAGGGTTGGCCTCAGGCGAGTCGTGATTGCGTCTCCCGCATGGGGTTGGCGGCGGGCGAGTCGTGACTGCATCTCCCGCCTGGGGTTGGCCTCGGGCGAGTCGTGACTGCATCTCCCGCCTAGGGTTGGCCTCGGACGAGTCGTGATTACATCATCTCATGCCCCAGGTTGGCCTCGGGCGAGTCTTGACTATGTCTCCCACCCGGACGTGGCCTCGGGCAGTCGTGACTGCGTCTCCCGCCCGGGGTTGGCCTCGGGTGAGTCGTGACTTAGGTCCCTTGTGACTTAGTAAGGTTGTGAGCGTGTTTGTTATGACCCTTTCTTACTCTTATCTAGGCACTTTAGGGTCATGCCTTGAGACGACTTGCATCACTACACCAAAATAGTAAACTTCCTAGAGCCTAAACCCTAGGAAGTTAGGCCTAAACTCTAGGAAGTTAGCTAAACTCTCGGAAGTTAAGCCATCCCGTCGGAAGTTTGGCTCTCGGAAATTTCTTGTCGGAAGTTCGCTTAACTTCCTAGAGCCCTCTAGGAAGTTAGCGAACTTCCTACGGCCAAAAAAGCCTCTTGGAAGTTAGTAGATTCTCGGAAGTTAGTAGCTTCACGCCGTCAGCACCGTCAGTTGACTAACTTCCTACGGCTGACTGTAGCCCCTAGGAAGTTAGCTGGCTAACTTCCTACGACTTACTGTAGCCCCTAGGAAGTTAGCCAACTAACTTCCTACGGCTGACTGTAGCCCCTAGGAAGTTCGCTGGCTAATTTCCTACGGCTTAATAAGCCTCTAGGAAGTTAATTTGACCATCATTACAAATGCTATTTATTTTTATTTTACACCACATTCCACAACATAACAAATATATCAACAGCTATATAGCACAATATATTTTCACACAAAACATCTCACACACAATCACATAACAATATTTAAATCCATAGTCTCATCAATTACATCACAAAAGTCTCATCCATAGTCTCATCAATTACATCACAAAAGTCTCATCCATAGTCATAATAAGACACATCTCATCATCCAGTACTAATAAGAGACAATATCTCATGCATAGTCATAATAAAAGTCTCAAGTATGAGAACGCAATAACATGGAAGCTCACGGTCGCCGATCACCATCGGGTTACAGTGACGAGTGATGGTCGATACATCTACTAGTGAAGAGGGTTTCGACAAAGTCTAACCCGTCGTCTTGTTCATGCGTCGGCAAGGTAGCTGGAGGGGTCTAATATACATGTACAAATGACATTTGCTGAGTTACATCATGAAAGGGAATTAGGCTTACACCTATTTCCTAATTAATTTTGGTGGTTGGTAGCTGGAGGGGTCTAATATACATGTACAAATGACATTTGCTGAGTTACATCATGAAAGGGAATTAGGCTTACACCTATTTCCTAATTAATTTTGGTGGTTGAATTGCCCAACACAAATAATTGGACTAACTAGTTTGCTATAGTCTATAAGTTATACAGGTGCCAAAGGTTCACACTAAGCCAATAAAAAGACCAAGAAAAGGGTTCAAACAAAGAGAGCAAGGGACAACCGAAGGCTGCCCTGGTCTTACGCGCCGGACTGTCCGGTGTGCCACCGGACAGTGTCCAGTGCACCAGGGGACTCCAAGCTAAACTCTTCACCTTCGGGAATTCTCAGAGGCGCTTCGCTATAATTCACCGGACTGTCCGGTGCATCACCGGACAGTGTCCGGTGCCCCAAGGGAGAGCAACTCTGAACTCGCCAGCTTCGGGAATTTGCTCCGCTAAAATTCACCGGACATGTCCGGTGCACACCGGACTGTCCGGTGAGCCAGAGGAGCAACGGCTACTTCGCGCGCAACGGTCGACTGCAACGCATTAAATGCGCGCCTGCGCGCGCAGAGGACAGAGCACGCGCGGGTGGCACACCGGACAGTCTACAGGACTTGTCCGGTGCACCACCGGACAGCCAGGCGGGCCCACAAGACAGAGCTCCAACGGTCGGAACCCAACGGCCAGGTGACAATTTGCTTGTAGATTCTTTATATTACAATTTGCTTTCCGTTTCTCAATTATGCAAAATGGGCTACAACTGTCTATTTACTGATGTAGGTGTCACTGTCTTTAGAAGAAGTGATGATTCAGTAGCATTTAAGGGAGTGTTAGAGGGTCAGCTATACTTGGTAGATTTTGATAGAGCTGAACTTGACACTTGCTTAATTGCTAAGACTAACATGGGTTGGCTCTGGCACCGCCGACTAGCCCATGTTGGGATGAAGAATCTTCATAAGCTTCTAAAGGGAGAGCACATTTTAGGATTAACAAATGTTCATTTTGAGAAAGACAGGATTTGTAGTGCATGTCAGGCAGGGAAGCAAGTTGGGTCTCATCATCTACACAAGAACATCATGACGACTGACAGGCCGCTGGAGCTCCTACACATGGATCTATTCGGCCCGATAGCTTACATAAGCATCGGCGGGAGTAAGTACTGTCTAGTTATTGTGGATGATTATTCTCGCTTCACTTGGGTGTTCTTTTTGCAGGAAAAATCTCATACCCAAGAGACTTTAAAAGGATTTTTGAGACAGGCTCAAAATGAGTTCGGCTTAAGGATCAAGAAAATTAGAAGCGACAACAGGACGGAGTTCAAGAACTCACAAATCGAAGGCTTTCTTGAGGAGGAGGGCATCAAGCATGAGTTCTCTTTTCCATACACGCCACAATAAAATGGTGTAGTGGAGAGGAAGAATAGAACTCTATTGGACATGGCAAGGACCATGCTTGATGAGTACAAGACTTCGGATCGGTTTTGGGCCGAGGCGGTCAACACCGCCTGCTACGCCATCAACCGGTTGTATCTACACCGAATCCTCAAGAAGACATCATACGAACTCCTAACCGATAAAAAGCCCAATATTTCATATTTTAGAGTCTTTGGTAGCAAATGCTTTATTCTTGTTAAAAGAGGTAGAAAATATAAATTTGCTCCTAAGACTGTAGAAGGCTTTTTACTAGGATATGATTCAAACACAAGGGCATATAGAGTCTTTAACAAGTCCTCTGGACAAGTTGAAGTTTCTTGTGACGTTGTGTTTGATGAGACTAACGGCTCTCAAGTAGAGCAAGCTAATCTTGATGAGATAGGTGATGAAGAGGCTCCGTGTCACGCTAAGGAACATGTCCATTGGGGATGTGTGTCCTAAAGAATCCAAAGAGCCCTTAAATGCACAAGATCAACCATCCTCCTCCACGCAAGCATCTCCACCAACTCAAAATGAGGATGAGACTCAAGTTGATGAAGGAGAAGATCAAAGAGATGAGGCACCTCAAGATGACGGCAATGATCAAGGGGGAGATGCAAATAATCAAGACAAGGAGGATGAAGAACCAAGGCCGCCACACCCAAGAGTCCACCAAGCAATCCAACGAGATCACCCCATCGACACCATCCTCGGCGACATTCATAAGGGGGTAACCACTAGATCTTGTGTTGCACATTTTTGTGAGCATTACTCTTTTGTTTCCTCTATTGAGCCACACAGGGTAGAGGAAGCACTACAAGATTCAGATTGGGTGGTGGCGATGCAAGAGGAGCTCAACAACTTCACTAGGAACGAGGTATGGCATTTAGTTCCACGTCCTAATCAAAATGTTGTAGGAACCAAGTGGGTGTTCCGTAACAAGCAAGACGAGCATGGTGTGGTGACAAGGAACAAAGCCCGACTTATGGCCAAGGGATATTCACAAGTCGAAGGTTTGGATTTCGGGGAAACCTATGCACCGTAGCTGGGCTTGAGTCAATTCGTATATTACTTGCCTATGCTACTTACCATGGCTTTAAGCTTTATCAAATGGACGTGAAAAGTGTCTTCCTCAATGGACCAATCAAGGAAGAGGTCTATGTTGAGCAACCTCCCAGCTTTGAAGATAGTGAGTATCCTAACTATGTTTATAAACTCTCTAAGGCGCTTTATGGGCTCAAGAAAGCCCCAAGAGCATGGTATGAATGCCTTAGAGATTTCCTTATCACTAATGGATTCAAAGTCGGAAAGGCCAATCCTACACTCTTTACCAAAACACTTGAAAATGATTTGTTTGTATGCCAAATTTATGTTGATGATATTATATTTGGGTCTACTAACGAATCTACATGTGAAGAGTTTAGTAGGATCATGACACAGAAATTCGAGATGTCAATGATGGGGGAGTTGAAGTACTTCTTGGGATTTCAAGTGAAGCAACTCTAAGAGGGCACCTTCATTAGCCAAACGAAGTATATTCAAGATATTCTAAACAAGTTTGGGATGAAGGATGCCAAACCCATCAAGACACCCATGGGAACCAATGGGCATCTCGACCTCGACACGGAAGATAAATCCGTCGATCAAAAGGTATATCGGTCGATGATAGGCTCTTTGCTCTATTTATGTGCATCTCGACCGGATATTATGCTTTCCGTATGCATGTGTGCAAGATTCCAAGCCGACCCTAAGGAAGCTCACCTTACGGCCGTAAAACGAATCTTGAGGTATTTAGTTTATACTCCTAAGTTTGGGCTTTGGTATCCTAGGGGATCCACATTTGATTTGATTGGTTATTCGGATGCCAATTGGGCGGGGTGTAAGATTAATAGAAAGAGCACATCGGGGACTTGCCAGTTCTTGGGAAGATCCTTGGTGTCTTGGGCTTCAAAGAAGCAAAATTCTGTAGCTCTCTCTACCGCCGAAGCCGAGTATATTGCCGCAGGTCATTGTTGCGCGCAACTACTTTGGATGAGGCAAACCCTTAGGGACTACGGTTACAAATTAACCAAAGTTCCTCTTCTATGTGATAATGAGAGTGCAATCCGCATGGCGGATAATCCCATTGAGCATAGCCGCACTAAACACATAGCCATTCGGTATCATTTCTTAAGGGATCACCAACAAAAGGGAGATATCGAGATTGCATATATTAACACTAAGGAACAATTAGCCGATATCTTTACCAAACCACTAGATGAACAAACTTTTAACAAACTTAGGCATGAGCTAAATATTCTTGATTTTAGGAATTTCTTTTGATATCTTACACACATAGCTCATAAGTATACCTTTGATCATGTCTCTTTTATGTATGCTATGACTAATGTGTTTTCAAGTGGATTTCAAACCAAGTCATAGGTGTATTCAAAGGGAATTTGAGTTTTCGGCGAAGACAAAGGCTTCCACTCCACTCCATAACTCATCCTTCGCCGTCGCTCTGAGCAACTCTCCGTCTTTGGTATAATCTTCACTCATGTTTTATTTGCCAAAAGGGAGAAATTAGTTAGAAAAGGGCTTACACTTCACCCAAAGTATCCGTTTTTGGCGATTCATGCCAAAGGGGGAGAAAGTATTAGCCTAAAGCAAAAGGACCGCACCACCACCACCTAATTTTAAAACTAATGATTTTCAATTTGGTATCTTATTGTGTTCAAAAGGGGGAGAAAGTAGTATTTTCAAAATCGATATCTCAAAACCCTCTTGAACACTAAGAGGAGAATTTCATTGAGGGGGAGTTTTGTTTAGTCAAAGGAAAAGCATTTGAAACAGGGGGAGAAAATTTCAAATCTCGAAAATGCTTCTCAAACTTTAATTCATTTACCTTTGACTATTTGCAAAAGGACTTTGAAAAGGATTTACAAAAGAATTTGCAAAAACAAAACATGTGGTGCAAGCGTGGTCCAAAATGTTAAAAATAAAGAAACAATCCATGTGTATCTTATAAGTATTTATATTGGCTCAATTCCAAGTAACTTTTTCACTTACAATTATGCAAACTAGTTCAATTATGCACTTCTATACTTGCTTTGGTTTGTGTTGGCATCAATCACCAAAAAGGGGGAGATTGAAAGGGAATTAGGCTTACACCTATTTCCTAATTAATTTTGGTGGTTGAATTGCCCAACACAAATAGTTGGACTAACTAGTTTGCTCTAGTCTATAAGTTATACAGGTGCCAAAGGTTCACACTAAGCCAATAAAAAGACCAAGAAAAGGGTTCAAACAAAGAGAGCAAGGGACAACCGAAGGCTGCCCTGATCTGACGCACCGGACTGTCCGGTGTGCCACCGGACAGTGTCCGGTGCACCAGGGGACTCCAAGCTAAACTCTTCACCTTCGTGAATTCTCAGAGGCGCTTCGCTATAATTCATGGGACTGTCCGGTGCATCACCGGACAGTGTCCGGTGCCCCAAGGGAGAGCAACTCTGAACTCGCCAGCTTCGGGAATTCGCTCCGCTAAAATTCACCGGACATGTCCGGTGCACACCGAACTGTCCGGTGAGCCAGAGGAGCAACGGCTACTTCGCGCGCAACGGTCGACTGCAATGCATTAAATGCGCGCCTGCGCGCGCAGAGGACAAAGCACGCGCGGGTGGCACACCGGACAGTCTACAGGACTTGTCCGGTGCACCACCGGACAGCCAGGCGGGCCCACAATACAGAGCTCCAACGGTCGGAACCCAACGACCAGGTGACGTGGCTGGCGCACCGGACAGTGTCCGGTGAGCCATGCGACAGCAGCCTCCACCAAACGACTAGTTTGGTGGTTGGGGCTATAAATACCCCCAACCACCCCACATTCAAGTCATCCAAGTTTTCCACCTTCCAACTATTTACAAGAGCTCTAGCATTCAATTCTAGACACACCCAAGTGATCAAATCCTCTCCCAATTCCACACAAAGCTTTAGTGATTAGTGAGAGAGATTTGTTGTGTTCTTTTGAGCTCTTGCGCTTGGATTGCTTCTTTCTTTCATTCTTTCTTGCGAACAACTCAATTGTAACTGAGGCAAAAGACACCAATCGTGTGGTGGTCCTTGCGGGGAAGTTTGTTCTCGTTTGATTGAGAAGAAGAAGCTCACTCGGTCCGAGGGGCCATTTGAGAGAGGGAAAGGGTTGAAAGAGACCCAGTCTTTGTGACCACCTCAACGGGGAGTAGGTTTGCGAGAACCGAACCTCGGTAAAACAAATCCTTGTGTCACACTCTTATTTGCTTGCGATTTGTTTTACACCCTCTCTCTCGGACTCGTTCTTATTTCTAACGCTAACCCGGCTTGTAGTTGTGATTAAGTTTGTAAATTTCAGATTCGCCCTATTCACCCCCCCTCTAGGCGACTTTCACATCATAATATAACGAAACACCAGATCTTTCTGTGGAAAAAAAGGAACTGAACGCTAAGATATTAACTTTGAACCTCAATGTGTAAACAGTAAGCATGCTTCCATCCAAGTAAATGAATACATAACAGAAAGTTACAGTAAGCTATGAACATTGATGTTCATGCTCAAGTTATACTAAATTGCAGTAAGTTATGAATATTGATTGCATGCTCAATTCACTAAAATTTCTATTGACTCAAACCATTTGCTTATGCAGTTATGACTAACATCATATATTTCGATTGAGTTCTAAAAACTTAGTAATAGACTATAATTATCTTTGCTCAGGAATGGATTTTTCTTCAACATTTTAACTTCATGCAGCAGCAACGCCATCAGTTTTTTGCATCAACAGAAGCAACTGGAAGAAACATTCTAGTTCTAGTTAATATTTGGCAAGAAAGGCATAAAGGTATCGATTAGAGAATGGATATGAACATTGTATGGCATTATTTAAAGCTTCCCATCATCTACACATACTTCAATACAGAAAGAAGGCCATTCTCATCTCCAAGATACCTGAATAGAAAACAAGAATTCGGAATACAAAAGCCAAATTAAGTATCAAATTAAAAAAAGTAATGTATGTAGCATACATCATAAAGGTCCTCTCTATGACTGCAAAAGCAGTAATGCTGACATCCCACTGTGACGAATTAAATAGTTGCCTGAACTCAAGATTCCATACCTACAAGACAAATATATATCATATAAAATGGCCACCACACTAATAGAAAACATTCTTACATATTTCAGGGCTAGGTAGTTCCTCCTAGGTTGGTCAAGCCACTTTTTTTGCAGGTTGTCTTCAAAGAGCATATAATGAAAAAAACTTGCAGTATGAACCAACACATGAGCACCACCACATAGCTGTTGTTAACATGAGCTCCAGGCACCAAGGTCCCAAATTTTGAAAAAACGAATAGTTTGAATGCATAAAAACTTCACTGCCTGTCAATAGGTCACCTGGATTTCATTTTCTTTGGAAATTGCAACCAGAAGTCCCTAGTTTGTAATAAACTATAAAGAACCGACATATTCGTTGTTAGAAACCAAAAAAGAAAAGCAAATTGTACTTAGTATTAGTTGTTGTACATAATAGGCAACAAAGAACATAGCTAGTTTGAACAAGGCGAGGTAACTATGTATAACTTTATCTTTGGTGGACAAGAGAAATAGTTAAGAGCCAAACCTGCAAAAACTTGTACGGCACACTCTTCGATGATATAAGGAGGCCTTCAATGTTATCACCTCCAAATATTTTTATCCTAGCATCCCTGCAGTTTGTAGTGAAGAACAGCTATCAACAATTACACAATAAGAGCTAGGTCTTTGAGACATACAACAACTAAATAACCTGTTTCCATGCTTATGCAAAGTAGTTTCTTTGTTTTGTTATAACGCAATTAACTGATTTGGAGGGATGGAGAACATAAATTAGCAAAGCTCTAGTTTACAACTGAATGAATTGTGTGGCAGTGGTTTAGGGTTGGTTGTGATGTACTAATGTGAAGGCGGGGTTTGGAATGGGGCTCACAGAGTTGCAACAGCGAGGAGGCGCTGGACGGGATCGAAGGCGAGTAGTGAAGCTGTGTATGGCACCCCGCAGTGAGTCGAGACCTGCGCGTCCATTTGGATGGCATCCGCAGGTGATGCCGCTGGTGCTGAGGCTCCTCCTCCTCCTCTTCCTACTCCCTGCAGCAATCCAGCAACAGCAGCAAAAGCAACGAGAATCAGAAGTAGAAGCAAGGCATGGTGAAGCCATGATCGACGTCGTGCGGACTCCGATTCCGCTTCCGCGAACCTGAGCTGCTTGTGTAATTTCAGCAGAAAGGACGCGACAGGTAGTTGGATAAAATTCAGTTTATTAATTGAAACCTAAAATTTACTACAGTACAAGCTTTGAAGCTAACTAAAACCTGAAATTAATTGAAACCTAAAATTTACTACAGTACAAGCTTACACAGAGGTAGTAGCAGGCAACAGCATTAGTAGCTTGCATGGCGGGAGATTGGGAGATAGAGACGCGCAAGCCAGCGAAGTGTGTAATGTAGTGTCTACTCCTCCATAGCGACAGCAGCAACCAACAGCTAGTATACTCCTATACCAGAGCTTGCCCCTGCCAAGATTTGAGCTCCGATAGTAGTGCAGCAGTCGCCAAGAAATTGTAGGGATCGTCGCAGGTGGCCGAGATGCTCCGTGCGGACCAAGGCCGCAGGGAGCTGTCCTCCTGAGTACGCAGCAGAGACGAGGACCTCAGTACCGCGGTCAAGAAGCATCTGCTAGAGTTGGGGTGGACGGGTCCGGGGCAGGGCGTCCGCGGCGGGGGCGGTCGAGGCTGGGGCGACTGCGGCGGGGGCAGGTGGGGGCGGCCGCAGCGGGGGCGACCGGAGGTTGGGGCGGCCGCGGCGTGGCGTGGGCGGCGGGGGCGGCTGGCGGCTCCAAGAACAGACGCGAGAGACGGATTGAGAAAGGTGAGAGAAGAGATAAGGTTGAGGAGAGGTTTAAAATAAAAAACATAACTTCCTAGACTAAAGTCGTAGGAAGTTATGTAACTTCCTAGAG
Source organism: Zea mays (assembly GCF_902167145.1). Lineage (NCBI taxonomy): Eukaryota > Viridiplantae > Streptophyta > Magnoliopsida > Poales > Poaceae > Zea > Zea mays. The sequence continues at coordinate 107,593,433 of NC_050105.1, read as the reverse complement.
TTTGTACATGTACTCTAGGAAGTTAAGTAACTTCCTAGAGCCGGCCGTAGGAAGTTAGATTTTCGTTTGGCTGGTCAACAGCTGAAACCTAACTTTCTAGAGGAGGTCGTAGGAAGTTAGCTTTCCGTTTGACCGGTCAACAGCTGAAACCTAACTTCCAAGAGGAGGTCGTAGGAAGTTAGCTGGGTAGCTAACTTCCTAGAGCCAGCCGTAGGAAGTTAGCTTTTCGTTTGACTGGTCAACAGCTGAAAAATAACTTCCTACGGTTTTTTAACTTCCGACATCTTTTATAAAATACCGTAGGAAGTTATGTTTATTTTCTAGAGCTATCAGTTGCCTCTCGGAAGTTATTTATTTCCTACGGTTTTGTTATAAAAGCTGTAGGAAGTTAAAAAAACCATAGGAAGTGTATGATTTTGGTGTAGTGCATGGACAACGGAGCAAGTAATCACCATCACTTTCATAATCCTAGCTAGCAAGAGCGAATCTGGGGGCACCGTGGGAGGCGACGTTTGTGATGCCCGTGGCGGGGGCGGAGGGTGGATGAGGGAGTTGATGCCAATTATGCTACACGACGTAGATATTTATACAATACGGTTGCGTGCGTGAAAAGATTTGGAAGGCGTATTTGTTTCCTGTTGCATGCATGAAAACAAAAAATCTGATATAAATGCTTTTTCGTACATAAAAATTGGATCTCTACAACAACCATGCAGCTAGGTTCGTTGGAACCAGTTTACGATATATGCTGATACTAATTATGCTACAATGTGTAGATATTTATGCAGTGTGATAGTCTGGTTAAAGAATCTATTTATATAAAGTGAGGATATTGCAAGCCCTGGCCTTCTAAATATATGCTAGAAGCCCTAGCCGCCTCCTGCACCATCTGGCCAGGACCAGCCTGGCCGCCTCCACCCCCACGCGCCCATTCCTTACATGTGTATCCTTTGTTTTTATTTGCATGTGCTAGAAAATTAAAAGACACGCGCACAAATTTAGAAAATAGACTGGCATCTATAAAAACAAAAAATCTTATTTAAATGATTTTTTTATAAATATAGGATCGTTATAACGTACATGCAATCAAGTTCGTTAAAATCAGTTTATAATATATATTGATATTAATTATTGCAAATAGATGGATAGAAAACTTTTCTATATAATTAAAAATGTTTTTGCTTTGTTGATAGGGAGGCGTAACAAGCGTTTGGGAAACTTTGAGCTCTGCCACATAAGACAATGAAGCACTGCTTACCTGCAGATGATGTGCTGGCTAGTCCCTAGCATTACTGCGCGAGGGAGGAGAGAGAGAGGACACGATGAGTGACACGCATCGCACGGACACGACGCACGCGACGCGACGGGAACCGAGGGAAAGGGCAGAATATCGCTGGTTCCGATGCGCGCAGGAAAGCGGACGCGACGGCGGCGAGAGGGACAAAGGAACACTCGCTTTCTTTCGCTTTCCATCAGCAGCCTTTCCTTTTGCCGGAGGACGTCCTCGGGTCGGCTCCTTCTTCTCAGTCTCCGCCGGTCGCCGGCCGGCCCTTTTGGAGGAGACGGCCTCCTTTTGGCTTTCCTCTTCCCCGCTTTGGCCGCATGCGCGCAGGAAAAGACCACGCCGTGCCCGCGCATCTGGCAAAACCTCCTTTCCTGCCTCTATTTTATTTTATTTTATTTTATTTTATTTTATTTTATTTTTTAGTATGTTATTGGTAGGAGTAATAATTATATAGCGGCCGTGATTTCATTACTGGTACGCCATTCCGTATAAAAATATATTTTATTTTTTTATTACATCGTTATTAGTAATAGAGCGAGCCTGATTTCATGACTCTGTTCCCAATAACACGTTGTAGGACGGATGTTGAGTGAACTTTTACAAACTTAACTATGTTTATAAACAAAAAAATATTATTATTATTTAAATCTTTGGAAATTTACTATAAAAATAGATTAAGTGTTTTCCCTAATAATATTAATTATGCGTCAAAACATATTTGATTGATCAAAGTTTAAATATTCAGCCTTACGAAAGATGAGAATGACACCTTTCTAGAACAAAGGGCGCACATGTTTTCGAATACGCACGCAGTCAAACTTTATATAAAAACACTAATGAACTTTATATTTTACCCACTAATACAAACAAAACAAAAAACTATGACTAGCTCTTATACGAGTTCCTGGTAAATCACTGATTGTGTAAAATACTCCAGCAAGGTTGTACTCTTCCCATATTTTTTTTAAAAAAATATTGAACTACCTTAATATATATACACTAGGAATAGAATATTAGGTAAGTACTGGACACCTATTAGCTACTATGTCAAGCTCTAATGTATGAAGATGAACTGCCGATTGTCTTAAGGGGGTGTTTGGTTTCTAGGAACTAATTTTTAGTCTCTACATTTTATTCCATTTTAGTTGTAAAATTACTAAATATAAAAACTAAAACTCTATTCTAGTTTCTAAATTTGGCAATTTATAGTCTAAAATGGAATAAAATGATGTGACTAAACATTAGTCCCTACAAACCAAACACCCCTTAAATACATAAACGTCTCCGCTCTTATCCTCTGCAGAGCTTCCGATCGCTTTTTTTTTTTGGGAACTTCTCGATCCGTCCGATCTCGGCCTCTCTGATCGTTGCTAAGCACAGTAAAGACTAAGAGAAAGGCCGGGGGCTACTACCTTTGTGACCGATCCATCACCTTTTTCTTTACCCTTTTCCAGTCTCATTTTAAAGCGTGCCTATACTATGTATAAAAAGGCAGCAACTATTTACAGATAGCCATCCGTTCCAAAAATGATTAAACACCACATTTTTAAAGCTCACTTGTTCGCTGCGGCTACAGCTGCGGCATCTACAATATTATCAATATTATGTTTCTATAGATTACAGCTGCAATAGTCCAAACAGCTGCAGCACTCACACAGACATTTAATATACCATATGCAGATCTAAATACTTAGATTTCAGTCCTCTCTCTCTCTCTCTCTCTCTCTCTCTCTATATATATATATATATATATATATATATATATATATATATATATATATATATATATATATATATATATATATATATATATATATATATATATATATATATATATATATATATATATATATATATATATATATCGCAGCGGTTTCTTTGTAATACCGATAATTTTAGAAAATAAAGGAAATCCTTTTAAGTACATGATTTTGTGATTTTTATTTCCAGCATAAACAAATAAAAGTTTAATCGAAGCAACTAATAGATAAACAAAATAAGTTGATGCATCTCATGCTGTTTTTTGTGTGTGTGTGTGCATTTAACTAGTAATGGGTAGAACTAACTTGGATTTGCAATTTATTTGAAATCAAACTCAGATTTGAAATTTGCAAGGAAAATAAAATGGAAATAGGAAACATCAAATAAAAAAAGAGAAGAAGCCTCGTGCTGGGCCTAAATTTGTTGGCCGGCCCACTTACCGCTACGCTGTGCGGCCCAGCCACGCGCGCTGCTGGCAGACAGGGCCCGCAGCCAGCCGCACCCCTCCATTGCACGATGTCGTTGCCTGGTGGACCCGAGCACTCCAAGCTGCCTCGTGCCGGGCCTAAATTATGCTCAATCATTGTAATTGTGTAGTTAGCCATTCTAAATTATGGTGGGATCATTTTGTTTTGTCTTCAACAAATGTTTTTGTGAATGTTTTCGTAATCTATATTTATTTGTAATTTGTGTAACCAGTCATTCTAATAACATATTATACATTACAATTTGTAGTTAGCCATCCTGTTATTTTTTATGTTTGTCGGGCTATGGCTAGCAGTGATAAGCCATCTGATGTACAAAGGAAGACTAGATCTGTTGTTAGGAAGGTTTCTACCAGCAGAGCAATTTCAAAAGGCAAATCAAAAGGCAATGCGGTTGTTCAAATTTCTGATGATGACAGTGCTTTTACAACCAGAACAGACGAAGGAAAAAATAGTGAGATTTACAACTGATGTATGCTATGCCCTTTTTTATTTACTAATTCATTGTATTCAGTTATTGTAGTTTATCTGTGCTAGTCATTTCTTGATATGAGTATGGTTATCAATGTCTAGTCACTACATCCTTTTTACTAGATAGGCATTTTTTCTATCATTATGTGCTCTCAAATGCTATGAATTAAGAATAAGGCAACATAAAATGTTAAATGTTAACGTCCTTCGTCCATGAAACATTATTCCCTTGAGGATAATGAGCCTTGGACGAAGGTTGGTGAGAATATAATTACGAAGCTCAAGTCTTCGTAATACAATTTTAATAGATTGTACAAGATAACATAAAATAAAGGGTATAAAAGGGTAAATAAATCATAGACGAATTATATTGTATTTACTTAATATATTGAATCATTGAATACAATAATACCTCTGCCTTGGCAAAGGTTGGTTCCCGAAAGATGCGATTACAATTACCAGAATCCGTGAACAGTAAAAGAATACTGTTCACTATTTATAGGCACAGGACGCAGCCTGTGAGGAATTACAAGTATACCCCTTATAAAAGTTTACAACATTGACTCAGACCTTTATGGACTAAAAGGTCATTCTATCTTTAAGTCGGTTTGTAATACCGAAGCTTCATGAAGAGGAACCTTCGGCCATCTTATGCAAACAGCTTCAGCCGAAGACCGCTTCTTCCTATAAGACCTTCGGCGACGAAGCATGGACCCAACAGTAGCCTCTTTCGCGGTGCTAGATCGTTTTTCGTAACGAGCTTGATCCGTGAAAAAAGTCTCTTTAAGCTTCGGGGAGCCGAAGGTCTAAAAAACACCTTCCCTGAGCTCGTTGTCGAGAAACGATTCAGTTCCCCAGCACGTAGCGGTCCCACCTTGCAGAGTTACTGTTTGGTCTCTGCGGTCCGCCACACAGTGAGTGCGAGCGGGTGTTCGCCTGGTGTAAAAATCCTGGCGCTTCGCCTTCTTACCTGCAGTACTATATAAACAGACGAGTAGGTGTGAAGTTACCACAGCATTCATTGCTATTTGCACTGTTTTGCTGCCAAAATTTTTAGCCATCGCCGAAGCTTGACTCTCGGAATCGAACGAAGCTCCAGCTTAAAGCCTGCTTCGTCAGAAGAAAAAACTTCGGAAGTATTAAATTTCCACAAACTCATAATTAAATGGCCAGAGTGCGTTCTACCGCCAGGGTAGAGCGTGAGGGGGGCGAAACTGAAGCTTCGGAGACTGCTCCCATCTCCGAAGTTATGCAACGATCCGGGCTGGTGACTTTGGAAAAGATCCCTAGTGATGATGCAGAACAAGCAGAACAAGCAATTGCCGAAGCAGAAGAAGAAGATATTGAGGAAACTGATCCCGAAGATGATTATCGCATTGCCATGCCAAGCAAGCCCAGCCACTTGGACTTCGGGAAATCTACTGTTTCGAAGGCTGATCTCTCCAAGATGGTAAAGTCGGGCTTTTTTAATGAAAATTAGAAGAAGCTATTACGCTTCGGGGGAGAAGAGACTACCCCAAAGCCGGAGAAGGATGAAATTGTTATTTTCAAAAGCTTTCTAAAGGCTGGATTAAGATTCCCCCTACATGGGATTATTGCAGAGGTACTGAAGAGGTTCGGTATCTATTTTCACCAGCTGACCCCTAACGCTATCGTTAGGCTTAGTGTTTATATCTGGGCACTCCGAAGCCAAGCAGTGGAGCCATTTGCGGACAGCTTTTGCCGGGTTCACGAGCTGCATTATCAGACGAAGGCTAGAAAGGATCGATTGCACGACAATTTTGGTTGCTATAATTTCGCCTATCGGAAAACCACAAAGTTTCCTGTAATCAGTTACCGGAGCAAATGGGCAGCAGGCTGGAAGTCGGAGTGGTTCTATGTCAAGGTTGATGACGACAAGGAGAAGCTTGTGCAAAGTCCACTCGAACTAATCTTCGGAGAAACCCGACCTCGCTCACTACCGGAATCAATAGCTTCGCCGAGTGCCGGAAGCACTCGACGAAGCCCTAAAAACACTCGGCAAAGGCTTTGCCGAGTGTAACACTCGGCAAAGAAGGCTCGGCAAACAGTGCATCGGCAAAGACTTCTTTGCCGAGTACTTTTTCTCGGGCACTCGGCGAAGATCTTTGCCGAGTGTCAGGGAACACTCGGCAAAGAAAAGCGACCGTTACGGCGCCGGTTGACGGAGACGGCGGCTTTGCCGAGTGTCACCGTTGACACTCGGCAACGAAGATATCTTTGCCGAGTGTCCTCCTGGCAGCACTCGGCAAAGCCGCCTTCTTTGCCGAGTGCCATTTGGGACACTCGGCAAAGAGCCCGCCAGGGAGGGTCCCCATGTCAGGCTCTTTGCCGAGTGTCCCAATTGGCACTCGGCAAAGACGACCAATTTGCCGAGTGCCAGCGACATAACACTCGGCAAAGAACCTAAGCCGGTGCCCAGGTCTGTGCTCTTTGCCGAGTGTTATGACCCAGACACTCGGCAAAGAGCCTCTTTGCCGAGTGTTACACTCGGCAAAGTGACCAGTATGTACCTTTTTTATTTGTTTTTTGTTTTCCATCCACACAAACAGAAGATATCACATATATATCACATATATACATCACAGATATCATCACAGACATAAATAGCCAACACAAACATAAAACCGTGACCACAAACATAAATATCCATCACAAACATAAGTGTTCAACACAAGTATTAAACACAAACATAAGTCTCAAACGTCGCAAGCTCTCACATAAGTATCAAACAGAAACATAAGTATTATACATAAGTTCTGAAGTCTAAAACAATGACTCATGGAGGTGGGCGGTTTGGCCGGGGTTGCGTTGGGCTGAACCCTTCCGGAGGGTTGTTGGATGCCGCCCCAGATTGCCCCTGCACAGAGAAGAGATAGCATGTGTTATACCAGATGCATTACAAACATCTAACTACAATTTTGATACTCACAGGAGTGTGGAAGAGAGTAGGGTCAACTGGGGGGAACAATGGAGGTGGCGGAGCGATGCCCTGTGCGGCGCCAAGGCTCTGCATGTACTGGAACATCTCCGCCATCCTCTGATCAGCCGCCGCCCGCTCCGCCATTATCCTCGCCTCCATCTCTTCTAGTTGGGTCTGTAATATTACAAGCCAACGTTATAGTAACTCAAAGACTAGATATATAACTAAAGGAAGGACGAGTTATAGAAGTACTAACCTCGAGTTGTTGTATGCGATGATGTGAGCTGTCGTGCCGAGGTCGAATGGCTGGGCTCGAGCCCGTGCTCCTTGCTCTCACCTGAGACAGAGTGGGAGTGGAGGACGAGTCGATTGCCCCGTTGGCAATCCAGTACCGCCCATGTCTCTTGCCTCCTCCGACCCTCATGAGCACATCAGAGTCGATAGGCTCGGTGCTCGGATCATAGTCTGGGCCATGGACCTCCTGCGCCATGGCGGTGTAGTCATGGAGGCGGCTGTAGACGGCGGGGTTGGTGTAGGCCTCGGGCCCGTCATCCGGGTTGTAGGTGATGTCGGACGTCGCCTTACCCTTATGGGCCATAGCATAGGCCGAGAAGGTGGAACAAGGCCTGCCACCATGTGACGCCGACTGCAACGAAAACCAACGAGATAGTTAGAAATAATATCTAACTTAGTGCTATATATCTAAATAAAAAAGGTGGCGTACCCATGCTTCGGCATATTGGCCCAGGCTCCGGCTGCCTTGGTGGTGCGAGGGGCCTTGCATCTGCAAACGCCGTTCCCGGCTAGCTGTGTGCGCCTCGTCCCACTCAGCCGAACACCACCTATCCACCATCTGCTCCCAGCAGAGAGGATGTGCGGCGCACCAATGTGGAATCACCTGCAAAGTAAACACATAAAGTGCATATCAGAAGATAAAATAAAATTCATGCATGGAGTACTGGTACCAAACATGCATGACTTTACCTGCAGGTACTGCTCCCTGGTCAACGACATGGTTCGGGCTTGAGGTTTGATCACCTTCTCCCCAAGGACGGAGCCGTGGTAGGTGATGATGGCCTGGATGCGGGCCTCATAGTGCATGTCCACGACGAGCTTCTTACAGCACGTGGTGGCCACCACATCCGCCCTAGCCTCGTATCCAGCATCGCATCTGAAGAAATCCTGCATACAAAAACGATGTATCCATACATTATTTCAAGAATTTGCAACGAATGCGACATATTTTATATTATACTAAGACTTACCCACAGCTCTTGCTTCACCCGCTCCGCCTTGTTATTGAATTCCCTGCCGTCCCGGTCTACTGCATCGGGGGCGACGGCGTAGTGGTCGAAGGTGAAGGCTGGGCCCGTCACTCCGGCGTACTCCACAAGTCCAGGGAAGTGTTCCCTGCACAGTAGGCCGAGGATGTTGTTGGGGGGCGACGATGACCCCCAGCATAATCCAAAACCGTCCAAGACCTGTCCAAGTGATAAATAAAAAGTATTAGTTTATATTATGATTTTGAACACATAATATGAACAAGAATGAAGAACATAAAGTTACATACCTCTCCCCTTCCGGCCGAATCAACGGTCGTCTGTCCCGAAGTATGGGACGCGGCGGGAGACTCGCGGGGCCTTGCAGGTAGATGCTCCTCGAACTAGAGCCGCCTGAACCTGAGGCGTCCTGCTGCTGGTCGTCGTCGTCCTGCTGCTGGTCGTCGTCGTCCTGAGGCGCCGCCTGCTGCTGCGCTGCCTGCTCTGCCTCGTGCTGCTGCGCTGCCTGCTCTGCATCGTCCGCCGTCCTACTCCTCCTCCCCCTCCTCCTCCTCAGGAAACCGCCCACCATATTTGTCCAACAACCTGCAATTAAGAGTAAACAAATAAGCACATATAAAAAGATGTATTTAAAAATAGGTGTGAAATAAAAAGTCATATAGCATTACATCGATTAAAAATAATCTTCATATGTGCCGGGGTTAGCCGGATCAAAACTCTCATCATCACTATCAAGCATTTCAATCTCAACACCATCGGAAGACGCAACCTCATCATTGCCTTCAAGGATTACTAAGTCATTATCATTTTGCACCTCATCATCCTCCTCATCAACAACCATTTCAATATCTACGTCCATTCCGATAGCTTCTGTTAAGTCTATCTCAAATCGCCCTTCTAGCCCATCTTCTTGGAAGAACTCTCCATCATATGTGTCCGGGTCTAAGTTGTAATCTTCATCGTTAGGAACAGGTAACCTCCCATGCGGCGATACCTTATACACAACATCCCAACCCTTAAGATGTTCTTTCGTTTGACACGCATATGGGAGATAATACACTTGTGTGGCCTGTTGGGCCACGATATAGACATCGTCTCCTGCTAAGGTGGAATCTTGTCGAATTTCGACTATCCCAAGATTAGAATGTGTCCGTCTCGTCACTTGAGGGTCAAACCAATGACATTTGAATATCACTGGAGTAAGAGGTTTGGAACAATAAAAATTGAGCTCATATATTTCTTCAATTCATCCAAAATAATCGACATTGTCAAGCCCCGGCGTAAAGACTCCAGAACACGTTGTTTTCCGATTGTGCCGACTTTGGTCGTAGTGTGTTGTGCGAAAACGGTATCCATTGACGTCATACCCAGAATATTTCTTGACCCTATAAGCAAAGCCGTTGGCTACTTGTCTCAACTCGGCACTCATAGACGGATCTCTTTGGCCCTGCAAGTATTCGCAAGTTAAAAGACGCTAAATTGAGTTCAAAGGCGTATCTCTTTTACAAACTAAGCACGTACCTTACGTTTGAACCAGGAAATGAAATCGGGCAACCCATTTCTCGCACCCTTTCTAAGAAGAGCGTCATATTCCTGTGGAGTGGGGTCCCTTGATCGACGCCAGAATTCATGAAGAAATTGTTCCATGTATGGCGTCACCTCTTCAAGGTTGGTCAATACGTATAGCATGATATGTCGCCACTCTTCATGTGTCAGGGTCTTCGTGGTCGAGCCACTTGCGCTTTCGAGTTGGCCTCGAAATATGCTAAGGTTCGATTCATTGTCGCCATCATTGTAACGAGGGGGTGGATTATGCACGCTCGGCAGTTTGTCACCATAATAAGTTGTTGTGAAGTTTGAGACCTCCTCTAGAATGTATGCCTCTGCAATGGAAGCCTCGATTTTGCATTTATTTCTACATTTCTTTCGAATAGTCTTTAGACATCTCTCGATTGGATAGCACCAACGTCCCTGCACGGGGCCCCCCATTCGTGCCTCATAGGGGAGATGAAGAATCAAATGCTGCATTGGATTGAAGAAGCCGGGTGGAAATATCTTCTCAAGCTTACACAGTAACACGGGGGCCAATCTTTCCAAGTCTGCAACCACGGTCCAAGATAACTCTTTTGCACAAAGCTGACGGAAGAAATAGCTCAACTCTGAAAGCGTTAGCCAGACATGCTCAGGGACATAGCCTCGAACCATCGCAAAAAGAATCCGTTCAATCCATATGTGGAAGTCATGACTCTTCATCCCTAAGACTCGCATAGTAGATAAGTTCACCCCCCCTACTCAGGTTAGCTGCATACCCATCAGGGAACATCAACATCTTGATCCACTGAAGTACTTCCTTCCTCTGGGCCCTGCTTAGGACGAAATCGGCCTTAGGCCTTCTCCATGTCTTTCCGCCACTTGGCGGCTTCATCTCTAGTTTTGGTCTATCACATAACGCTGCCAGATCCACTCTTGCCTTCACATTATCCTTTGACTTATCAGGAATGTCCATAATTGTTGCCCACAGTGCCTCGGCAACATTTTTTTAGTGTGCATCACGTCAATGTTGTGTGGAAGGAGCAGGTCGTCATAATAGGGGAGCCGAGTCAAACCAGACTTATGTGTCCACATATGCTGCTCACCATATCCCACAAAACCACCTTCTGTATTGGCCACGAGCCCATCTATTTGTTGACGAATTTCGGCACCAGTCATCGTTGCAGGTGGGCGGTCTGTCACTACGACACCTTTCGTAAAGTTCTTGATGTCTAGGCGGAATGGATGGTCAGCAGGAAGAAATTGTCGATGTTTATCGAAGGACGAATATTTGCCACCCTTTTTCAACCAAATGAACCTAAGAGCTTCCTTGCAAACTGGGCATGGGAACTTACCGTGAACACACCAGGCACAGAATAGCCCATACGCCGGTAAGTCATGCATGGAGTACTGGTACCAAACATGCATTCTGAAGTTTGTCTTCGTAGCTCGGTCATACGTCCATACCTCTTCCTCCCAGGCACGTACCAATTCATCGATCAAAGGCTCCATATACACGCCCATTTTGTTGCCCGGGTGTCCTGGAATTATCAACGACACGAATATATTCTGCCTTTGAAAGCACACACCAGGGGGAGATTGATTGGGATAACAAACACGGGCCAACATGTGTACGGGGCAGCGCTCATTCCATAGGGATTGAACCCATCTGTGGCCAACGCAACACGTACATTACGAGCCTCTTCGGCTTTCTCACGGTGAATGTCATCAAAGTGTTTCCATGCTTCACCATCTGATGCGTGCACCATCTTGTCAGGATTGTATCGTTTTCCATTTTTGTGCCATGTCATCTGTTTCGCGGATTCCTCTGTCATGTAAAGACGCTGGATCCTCGGTATGAACGGAAGGTGTCGTAGGATTGTCAAGGGGATGTCGAGCTGCCTCTTCTGTCCATCACTAGAGTCTACCTCCATAAACCTAGACGAATTACACTTGGGACAGTACTTTGCCTCTGCGTATTCTTTCCTAAATAGCACGCAACCCTTCGGACAAGCATGAATCTGCTCATACGTCATCTTGAGTGCACGAAGTAGTTTTTGTGCCTCGTACATGCTCTTTGGCATAACGTGATCATCCGGAAGCAGACTCCCAATAACCGTCAACAAGCCATCGAATGCGTCTCTACTCATGCTGTACTGCGACTTGAATGCCATTACACGCCCAATGGCATCCAGTTGAGAAACCTTTGTCTGGCCGTGAAGGGGTTTCTGTGCCGCGTCGAACATGTCGTAGAACGCCTTTGCAGTCGGCTCTGGCTCGTCATCCATACATCCTCCCGTGTATTGTGCCTCCTGATAGTCGTTCAACATATCTGCTACCCCCGCATCCGCGTCATAATCCTCGACACGTTGTCTCAACACCTCCTCTCTCGTACGATGCGCTTCACCATGAAATATCCACCGAGTATAGCCCGGCGTAAATCCATTCTTCCAAATATGTTCTACCATGACCTTCTTTGGTTTTCTTTTCCGATTGTCACATTTGCCGCACGGGCATGGGACTAGCTTCGCCCCTTTAGCAGCTTCGCCATATGCCCGTTCCACGAAATCATCGGTCTTTCTAATCCATTCAGTGGTGACATCGTTCCTTCCTCTACGGCCCGTGTACATCCACTCACGGTCCTTCATCCTCTAACAGAAGCCTAGCAACAGAAAATTTCGGCAGCACCTCCCCTGCACGGGGAGGTTTCAAAATCCTGCAAATAAAACTATCAGCACGATGGCTGACATCCACGCATAATTCAATGGCACGATGGCCGGCAATCCACAATACTACATATTAACCTAATCATGCACGTATATAACTAACTTAATATTAAAACTAATCATTTCATATAAATCATACACGTATAACATAAATCAAGTAATCACCTTAGAGGTTTCGACACGGGCGAGGCGACGGGGCGCGGGCGAGACGACGGGTCGCGGGCGAGGCGTCGGGTCACGGGCGAGGCGCCTGGCGGGCGAGGCGCCTGGCGGGCGAGGGCACGGCGGGGAAACGGCGGGGTCACGACGGACGAGGAGTGCGGCGGGGGCACGGGCGGGGGCGGTGGGCGGGGCCGCGGCGGGGGCACGGGCAAGGGCGAGGGGTTAGGCGAGGGGCACGACGACGGGCGAGGGCGCGACACGACGAGGGGCACAGCACGGCGAGCGCGGGCAACGGCACGGCGAGCGCGGGCACGGCGGACGCGGCTTCGGCGAGCGCGAGGGCGAGCGCGGGCGCGCGGCGGCGGCACGGGAGCGCGCGCGGGCGAGGGCGCGCGGAGGCGGCGCGGGAGCGCGCGGCGGCGATGGCGCACGGGCGCGCGCGACGGCGGCGGCGCGGGCGATGGGGCACGGCGGCGGCGCGGCGCGGGCACGAGGTACGGCACGGCGGCGACGGCGATGGCGCGGCGGCGACGGCGTTTGAGTGAGTGAGTGAGAGAGAGAGTGAGGAAGAAGAAGCATTCGGCCGTTGTAATAGGGCGCTTTGCCGAGTGCCCGTGATCTGGCACTCGGCAAAGTTTTTATTTAATTTTAAAATAAGCTTTGCCGAGTGCCAGATCGCTGGCACTCGGCAAAGCATTCTTTGCCGAGTGTCCCGTTGGTGACACTCGGCAAAGACTCTTTCCCTATTCTTTGCCGAGTGCCACGCAGCTGGCACTCGGCAAAGGAAGCTTTGCCGAGTGTCTTATCCAGACACTCGGCAAAGTGTATTTTTATTTTTTTGATTTTGTCTCCCAAACTTTTTGTGGTATGTTCCTACACTATGTAGACCTACATGTATCATTTGTGGACAATTATAACATAGTTTTCAATCATTAGTAGATTTAGTTTGTTTTTTTGAAATTCTTCGGAAAATTCAAATTTGAACTGCAGGTCACTCGAAACTTGGAAAACCGTGCATGAAAAAATGATATTCATGTTACTTAGCATAAGTTACGACCGATTTCAGATGCGTACCGGAAACTTCGAGCAACATGCTCACTAAACATGGCCGTGAACTTGGCATCCACGTGTTTAAAAATTGTATAAAACACAAACAAAGTCAGAAAATCATGAAACTTGTCCCCGTGTCATGATATCATATGTATAGGCTGTGATAAAAATTTTAGAGTATTTGAAGAACGTTGTGAGACACTATGTGTAGAAACCTAAGATGACTACACATGAAATCATAGAGTTTCAATGTGGATCTCTTAGGTTTCTACACATAGTGTCTCACAACTTTCTCCAAACATTCTAAAATTTTTATCACAGCCTATACATATGATATCATGACACGGGGACAAGTTTCATGATTTTCTGACTTTGTTTGTGTTTTATACAATTTTTAAACACGTGGATGCCAAGTTCACGGCCATGTTTAGTGAGCATGTTGCTCGAAGTTTCCGGTACGCATCTGAAATCGGTCGTAACTTATGCTAAGTAACATGAATATCATTTTTTCATGCACGGTTTTCCAAGTTTCGAGTGACCTGCAGTTCAAATTTGAATTTTCCGAAGAATTTCAAAAAAACAAACTAAATCTACTAATGATTGAAAACTATGTTATAATTGTCCACAAATGATACATGTAGGTCTACATAGTGTAGGAACATACCACAAAAAGTTTGGGAGACAAAATCAAAAAAATAAAAATATACTTTGCCGAGTGTCTGGATAAGACACTCGGCAAAGAGCTCTTTGCCGAGTGCTAGCTGTGTGACACTCGGCAAAGAATCCTCTTTGCCGAGTGCCAGCCGCTAGCTCTCGGCAAAGACTGACGGCCGTCAACTTTAGGACGGCCGTTGACGGCCCTTTGCCGAGAGCCCCCTTTGCCGAGTGTTTGACACTCGGCAAACTTGTCTTTGCCGAGTGTCGTCCTGTGCCGAGTGTCCAGCACTCGGTAAAGAGCCTCTTTGCCGAGAGTCTAGCTTTACCGAGTGCGGCACTCGGCAAAGCCTTCTTTGCCGAGTGCCCGACAAAAAGCACTCGGCAAAGATTGCAACACTCGGCAAAGCCTTGGATTCCGGTAGTGGCTGCAACATGACACCCGAAGGTCCAACACAACAAGCACTGAATGAATTCAGAATTATTTCAGAGCATATCAGTACAAGAGACCTGGTTCAGGAGTTTTTGGCTTTCAAAGTTTTTCCTAGTTTGAAAGAATGGGAAATGCCGAAGCTAAAGGGGGAGAAGAAAGAAGGTGAACTTGTGTGTTTACCTTACCATTTCAAGTTTAAGAAATACTTTAAAACACCTTGCCAAGAGTGGCTAGATACAATTGAAGTAATGTGCAATGAAATACTTGGCAATTATTCCGAAAAAGAAGATCAGTTGATGACCGCAGCCTTCGGCACCCGTCCGAAGCGAAGACTAAATCGAGTGCTGGACGCCTTGGGTTTTGAATACCCTGATTATGAAAATCTGAACAAAGGTGTCGGAGGCCAGAAAAGGAAAAGGATAACTGAAGCCTTAGATGAAGATGAAAAAGAACCACCAAAGAAGAAAATTCCGAAGAAGAGGAAAGCGTCTTCTCCGAAGCGAAAAACATCCGACGAAGAAGAAACCCCCGCATCACCCTCTGCCACTGATGTGGAGGAAATTTTGAAGGTAATGACTGAATCCCTGCCTGCGAAGCTAAGTCCTTTGAGGCCTCAACTGACAAAGTTTTTTCAGAAGGAAAAGGAGCCCGAAAAAATGAAGAAAACAACTAAATTAAAGAGACAGAGAATCATCGGTGTGACAGAGGTCATTGACAAGACACCGCCAAGAGCTTCAGCTCAGAAGACACCAGCGGCTGAAGAAAGGACAGATATTGAAATCACACCTTCGGAGGTCGCAGCTGCCGAAGCTGCCTCAGTTGAAGATTTGAACCTGGAGAGCACAATTGAACATATTGACAAAATACTGCTAGACATGGCCACAGAAGAAGCCACCACTGTCGCCGAAGAGGCCACGGCCGCAGCGTCGTGGAAAGGAAAGGAAATTGCTGACGAAGCTTCAGAACACGAAGCTTTCCTGTTTCAAAATTTAGTTGGAGAAAAATTGTCAAAACCCGAAATAGAAGAACTTAAAGAGTATGCCAAATCTTGCGGGTACAAGCCAGGAGCACTCCTCTTCGGAGGTATTGATGATGAGAAATTAGATTGTATCCGAAACCAAACTGGAGCCAAAGTTATCGGTACTCTGTCAAAGAGCATCGGTTTTCCGAAGCTAGAAGTGGACATTAGCCGCTACCGACGACAACATATCGTTGGTAGTTTATTTTATTCCAATTTCAAGGTGAACTACTTTTCCCTTAACTTTTATTGTTTTTAGTAACGAAAACATGTCTTACGAAGGTTGTTTTCGTGCAGAGTATGCTGCTGAGCAAAGCCTTGAAAATGCAGCAAGATTTTGAAGACAAGAAGCACGAAGTTATAATTGAAAATTTAGAAAGCAAAATAAAGGAGCAATCAGCTGCTATTGAGAAGAAGAACTTCGAGCTCCAGGCAGCTGAAGGTTCATTGGCGGAAGCCGAAGCAAAAATAACAGAACTGAACACGAAGCTTCTCTGCCAATCTGAGCAGTTTGAGCAAGAAAAGCAGGAACTTAATGCTAGACTCGAAGCCGAAGCTCAACAAAATTCAGATTTGAAAAAACTATTGGTGGGCCTTCAAGAAAAATGCTTGGAATTTAGCAACAAATGCATTCAACGACTAAGAAAAATCTTCCACTCAGTTGGAGCTAGCAGTGAGAAATTCACCCCCTCAGCTGAAGATTTACCGAAGACCTTTGAACATATTGAGGGTGAAATTGATGAGCTCGACGAAGTTATAGCTGGGCATGGTGACTTCTGTGCCTGGGTAGCTTCTCGGGGCACTGCTGCAGCCTTCCTAAAAGCTGGCTGCGATCATGGAAAGATTGTCAATAGGCCCAATTTCACTTTATCACCATCAATCCTAGATGACATTCCTGATCTCGCCCGAAGTATCTCCAATAGATTTGTAAAAATGATATGGACAAAAGGCGGGCGAGAAAAAGCTGGAGGCGAAGCTCGGAGTCATCTTGAACCAGTAAGAAATCATACCTTGTGCTTACCTCTTTCTTCAAGCTCAATTTTGACTTACAACAACTTAATTCATGTAGGATGACGAAGCCGAAGTCGATGATTAAAAAGAATGATGCCGAAGCTAAAATCCCTCGAAGATTACGTAGGAGTAGAATGTAGACAGACTTAGGAAACTTTTGAGATAACTTTTTGTGAATGTAACTAAACTTGCCTTTAATGAGTTCTGTTCATACCTTGTATTATGCACTTACCCTTCCATTAATGCATATGAAGTGCTTTGTTGTGGACAAAATTATCTTTTTTGAGCCGAAGGCGAAAAAACACCTTCCCTTCTTTTCGTACACAGCGAAGCATACAAAACAACATTTCCCTTTCTTCCGAAGCTCTCCTTTTTGTACGCGAAGAAGCTCTTCTCTTATGCCGAAGCAACCACTTATGCCATGATGATAATTATCCTACATATGCCTGGATGAATGTTTATGAATGCAAATGTTATGATGTAATGTAATGTGAGAATGAATGCCCAAACACATATCCGAAGCCATACTCTCAGCCATTATTTTCTTAGAAACAATCACACATCAGCTCTGCATTCCCTTAGGAACGACTTTGGAGCTTCTTCGCCTTTTACTTTCGGCGAAATCAGTGTTGACTTTTCGCTGTAAGCTCTGCATTCCCTTAGGAACGACTTTGGAGCTTCTTCGCCTTTTACTTTTGGCGGAATCAGCGTTGACTTTTCGCTGTAAGCTCTGCATTCCCTTAGGAACGACTTTGGAGCTTCTTCGCCTTTTAC
Source organism: Zea mays (assembly GCF_902167145.1). NCBI lineage: Eukaryota > Viridiplantae > Streptophyta > Magnoliopsida > Poales > Poaceae > Zea > Zea mays. The sequence continues at coordinate 107,575,852 of NC_050105.1, read as the reverse complement.
TTTTGGCGGAATCAGCGTTGACTTTTCGCTGTAAGCTCTGCATTCCCTTAGGAACGACTTTGGAGCTTCTTCGCCTTTTACTTTTCGGCACTCGATGGTGCGCTCTCAGCTTTTACATTTACATTCCTTGGGGGATTTTGCTCTTATAGAAGCTAAAAAAGGAAATTACATATGATGGCCCCATTAAAAACCTTTCTCCCCCTTTAGAAAGGAAAAGGGTGCCATAAAAAAGAAAAAACATAAAAAATTACATCAAGTTACACATAATATCGCTGAAGCTCATCCGCATTCCAAGATCTAGGAATGTCGTTGCCGTCCATATCCTTCAATCTGTATGAACCGGGTCTTGACGAAGATGCTACTAAGAAAGGTCCCTCCCATTTCAACTGTAATTTGCCCACTGTGTCTGTGTTGGCCACTCTCCGAAGTACCAAATGTCCTGGCTCAATATTCTTTAGCCGAACCTTTCTATCTCGCCATTTGATTGTTTCGGCGTGATATTTATTGATATTCTCCACAGCTTGAAGCCTGATCCCTTCTAAAGCATCTTTTTCCACAGAATAAGCATCTTCAGAACCTGATTCTGCCGAAGCTAATACTCTTATTGATCCAGTTTTAGCTTCCTCCGGAGTTATTGCTTCGTCACCGAATAATAACTTGAATGGAGTAAAGCCTGTAGACCTTGATGTTGTTGTGTTGTGGCTCCACACCACTTTGGTTAACTGATCTGGCCACTTTCCCCTGGGTTGATTGAAGATTAACTTCATTATTCCTGTCATTATAATGCCGTTGGCTCTTTCAACGAGCCCATTTGACTCCGGATGCCTGACTGATGCAAAATGGATCTTCGTACCAATTTGCTCACAGAAATCTCTGAAAGCTTCGGAGTCGAACTGTGTTCCATTATCCACAGTGATGGCCTTTGGTACCCCGAAACGACAAACAATATTCTGCCAGAAAAACTTTTGAATGGTGGCCGAAGTTATTGTGGCTAAAGGCTTTGCCTCAATCCATTTGGAAAAATATTCCACAGCCACTACAACATATCTTAAGTTCCCTTGGGCCGGTGGTAATGGACCCAACAAGTCAAGGCCCCACCTTTGCAATGGCCAGATGGGTTGTATGAGTTGTGTCAAGGACGAAGGTTGTTTTTGATCTCTTGCACATTTCTGACAACCTTCGCATTTTTGAACTAATTCCGCTGCATCCGAAGCTGCCTTCGGCCAATAAAACCCTTGACGGAAAACTTTTCCAAGTAACGGCCTAGATCCAATGTGAGATCCACACAGGCCTGCATGTATCTCTTTCATCAACTCTATGTCTTCGGTTCTAGATAAACACTTGAGTAGCGGAGCACAAACTCCATGCTTGTACAACTCCCCTTCTATCATGACATATGGACGAGCTCTTGCCTCTATCCTCCTGTTATAAGTTTCGTCATCTGAAAGGAATTTACCCTGAAGGTAAGAGATGATCTCAGTTCTCCAATCTTCGCTATAAACAGGAGATATATTGAGGACTGCTCTTTCAAGAAGTTCCACCGAAGGTGCTTTTATTGTTTCGAAGAATACATCCGAAGGTAAGGACAACCCCTGTGCTGCTGACTTAGCTAGCAAATCAGCATGCTCATTTTGTCCTCGAGGGATATTTTTGACAGAAAATCCTTCGAAGGAAGCTTCAACTCTTCGAACCATATCCAGATATTTTTCAAGCTTCGGATCTTTAGCCTTGCAACTCTTGTCAATATGACCCGAAACAACCTGGGAATCAGTTTTAAGTATGGCCCTTCTGATTCCCATTGCTTTTAACTTCCGAAGACCCAAAAGCAGGGCTTCGTACTCAGTAATATTGTTTGTACAACTGAAATCGAGTTTTGCCGCATAACAGGTTTTAACTTTGGACGGCGAGACCAACACAGCAGCTGCTCCTGCCCCGAAGGTTCCCCAAGACTCATCGCAAAACACTGTCCATACTTCGGCATCTTTATTCGTTTCTTCATCCTGAGCCCCTGGCGTCCAGTCAGCAATGAAGTCTGCTAACGCCTGGGACTGGATCGAAGATCTATGCACATAATCAATGTAAAATTCATTGAGCTCTGCAGCCCATTTTCCAATCCGCCCAGTAGCTTCTCTATTTCTCACAATATCCTTCAACGGCTGCGAAGAAGGAACGACAATATTGTATGCTTGAAAATAATGCCGAAGCTTCCTGGATGCCATCAAAACAGCATATAACACCTTCTCTAATTCTGTATAGTTTTTCTTTGATATACTAAGAACTTCAGATACAAAATATACTGGGACCTGCTTCTTGACTTGACCATCAAGCTTCTCCTGGACAAGTGCTGCACTTACCGCTGAGTGCGAAGCTGCCACATATAATAACAAAGGAGCCCCTGGCGTTGGTGGAGTTAATGTTGTTAAATCTATCAGATATTGCTTCAACTCCTCGAAGGCTTTTTGTTGGCTTGGTCCCCATTGAAAGACTTCGGCTGATTTCAGCACTTCGAAGAATGGTAGATTCCTTTCTGCTGATCTGGATATAAATCTATTAAGAGATGCCAACCTCCCTGTTAATCTTTGGGCCCCCTTTTTTGTGGTTGGTGGCTCCATTCGAAGTATGGCTTCAATTTTACTTGGATTAGCTTTAATTCCCTTTGTTGAAACCAAGCATCCAAGAAATTTCCCCTTCTTTACACCAAAGACACGTTTTTCTGGATTCAACTTTAAGCCAGCTTGTCTGAAACTGGCGAAGGTCTCCTGCAAATCAGCAATATGATTTTCCTGTTTCGTGCTTTTTACAATGATGTCATCAACATAAGTTAGCACATTTCTGCCTATCTGAGATTGGAGAACCTTCGCAGTCATTCTGCTGAAACTTCCTCCAGCGTTTTTGAGCCCCTCAGGCATCCGAAGATAGCAATATGTGCCACTTGGGGTTATGAAGCTAGTCTTCGGCTCATCTTCCTTCTTCATCCAGATTTGGTGGTAGCCTGAGTAACAGTCTAGTAGACTCATGAGCTCTGAAGAAGCTGCTGCATCAACTAAAGAGTCTATCCTTGGCAATGGGAATTCGTCCTTCGGACAAGCCTTGTTGAGATCTGTAAAATCAATGCACATTCGCCACTTGCCATTGGCCTTTTTTACCATAACAGTGTTAGCTAGCCATTCTGGGTACTTTACTTCTCTTATAACTCCTGCACTGAGGAGTCTTTTGACTTCATTACGAGCACCTTCGGCCTTATCATCAGACATTTTCCGAAGCCTCTGCTTTCTGGGTCTGAAGGATGGATCAACATTGAGCGAGTGTTCAATAACATCCCTATTAACTCCGCAGAGATCATTGGCTGACCATGCAAAAACATCTTTGTTGTTGAACAAAAACCTTATCAAGGCTTTCTCCTGTTCTTCGGATAATTGAGAGCCCAACAGCACTTTCTGCTCTGCTATGTCCTCACATAAGAGCATGGGCTTCGGCTGATCTGCTGAAGCTGCTTTCTCCCTTCTGAATTTGTATTGTTCACAAGCTTCAGCTCCATCTATGTTGTGGATTGCTTTTGAGTCAGTCCAGTTTCCTTCGGCCCTTCTGGCAGCTTCCTGACTTCCATGAATAGCGATGGGTCCTTGATCCGAAGGTATCTTCATGCAAAGATAAGCAGGATGAAGAATTGCTTCGAAAGCATTGAGGGTGCCACGACCAATAATTGCATTGTAAGGGTATTCCATGTCAACAATGTCAAACACAACTTGCTCGGTTCTAGTATTGTTGATAAACCCGAAGGTCACCGACATGGTGATCTTGCCCAGTGCTACAATCTATCTTCCTCCGAAGCCACAGAGAGGATGTGTAGCATCGTGAATCTTATCTTCTGGCTCTTGCATTTGTCTGAAGGCTTTAGCAAATATGATATCAGCTGCACTGCCTGTGTCAACCAAGACATTGTGGACCAGAAATCCTTTGATAACACAAGAGATAACCATGGCATCGTTGTGTGGGTAATCCTTGAGCTGAAGGTCTTCTTGGGAGAAGGTAATAGGAATGTGAGACCATCTTGACTTGATGAAGGGGTCCTTGCACCCCAACATGTTGTACCCTTCTCTGTGCTTCCTTCTTCTGTTTCTTGTTGGCTGGCTCTGAGGACGAACCACCTGTAATCGGGAGCACCAGCTTCGGGCCCGAAGCATCTCCAGCTTGATCGTTGAACGAAGCCATCAGCTCAAAAAGTGGAAGTGAGTTCACTGGAGGTGGGCGCCAATGTTGGGGACTTGCTCTCAAATGCTATGAATTAAGAACAAGGCAACATAAAATGTTAAATGTTAACGTCCTTCGTCCATGAAACATTATTCCCTTGAGGATAATGAGCCTTGGACGAAGGTTGGTGAGAATATAATTACGAAGCTCAAGTCTTCGTAATACAATTTTAATAGATTGTACAAGATAACATAAAATAAAGGGTATAAAAGGGTAAATAAATCATAGACGAATTATATTGTATTTACTTAATATATTGAATCATTGAATACAATAATACCTCTGCCTTGGCAAAGGTTGGTTCCCGAAAGATGCGATTACAATTACCAGAATCCGTGAACAGTAAAGGAATACTGTTCACTATTTATAGGCACAGGACGCAGCCTGTGAGGAATTACAAGTATGCCCCTTATAAAAGTTTACAACATTGACTCAGACCTTTATGGACTAAAAGGTCATTCTATCTTTAAGTCGGTTTGTAATACCGAAGCTTCATGAAGAGGAACCTTCGGCCATCTTATGCAAACAGCTTCAGCCGAAGACCGCTTCTTCCTATAAGACCTTCGGCGACGAAGCATGGACCCAACATTATGTTTTTCTGTCATTTTTTCCATTGATTTTATTTGTTTTGTAGATTGAAAAAGGTTTTTATTCAACTATGAGTTGCTCGCCAGCTGTTATATTCAGATGTGTCATGTTTGATAGTTTCAAGAAGAGATTGTCTGAGATTGGTTTTGGTCAGTTTTTACACTTACAAAATGATAAACTTGACAACAAAGCCTTAGAGATGTTTTTAATGAAGAATATCAAAGAGGACCCCCTCCCAATTTTAAATGACAAGGTTAAGAAAGCAGCGAGGAAAGAGCTCAGGAATATATATATATATATATATATATATATATATATATATATATATATATATATATATTGTATATTAGGAGCCCTGGGCTTCCTTTAGTTATTGGAAGCCCAGGCCAGACAGTGCAATCCGGTCGAGCCGGACCAGGTCCAGACGTCTATAAAAGAAAATCCGTAGTGCTAGGGATCCGTTTTTACGCCCCATCTCGATTCATTAGCGACGGTTGCCAGGCCGGCGGTGGCGGCGGTTCCCAGGCCGACGGTGGCGGCCCTCGATCCAGAGGGCGAGCGGCGGCGGCAGCGCCCTTATGCGGTGGCGGCGGTTTCCAGGCCGGCGGTGGCGGCCCCCGATCTAGAGGGCGAGCGGCGGCAGCGTCCTTGTGCGGTGGCGGCGATTCCCAGGCCGGTGGCCGCAACTCCATTAACTCGACGCGCGGTGGCGGAGGTTCCTCGATCCGCAGCGAGGCCCTTGTGCAGGCAAGCGGCGGCGTCCCCGAAGCCCCGAGGAGGCGGCACTTCCAAGGTCGGCGAGCAAGCGACGCCCGTCGACGTGCGAGTAGAGACGGCGACGCATGAGGCGCGATGTTCGAGCGAGCGACGTCACGGAAGGGGCGAGATGCGCGCAGCGATGATCGCGCGTGACATCCTCTGATCCGGCGCATTTTTCTTTTCGTTTATTGTGTTTTATGCCTACCACATGTATTATTTACGCTAAAAACTGTATGTTTTTATGCTTTAACACAGAGTTCGTATATCAGTTTACTGCATGCACATTTGAAAGGAAATTCCTTGATTTATGCTGTTCTTAATTTGCGCGCATGCAATGGAAACTCCCACGATTTTGCCATAATTTTTGGATCTGTATAAAAATAGAAACTGCATGCATGCGGCTGCCATGTTTTTCGGATCTGTCATAAAAATAGGATCGTAATAACAACCTACTAAAGCTATCAACCTCTAATTGACTCGGTATTTACGCTTATAATTGAGGGATTTTATGCTCAAAACTTAAGGTTTTTACGCTCCACCCGGAGATGCGTCCACCAGTGAACAACATGCCAGATTTTTTACGCAGTCTAAGGAATTGCATAAATACCTACACCGTGTAGTATAATTTGTTTCAGTATACATCATAAACTAGTTCTAATGCGTTTAGTTGCATGGCTGTTGGAGGGATCCTATATTTATGAAGGAAATAAAACATTAAATGTGATTTTTTTGTTTCTATGCATGCAATTCATTTCCTTTCATTGCATATTCTTTCCATCATAAATTCGTGTGCATGCAGCCTGTAGCAGATTTTTACGCAGTATACCGAATTGCATAATTATCTACACAGTGTAGCATATTTAGTATCAGTATATAGCATAAAATGGTCATTACGAGTTTTAGTTGCATGTCTGTTTCAGCGATCCTAAATTTATGGAGGAAATAAAGCATTTAAAATAGAAACCGCCACACATATCTTTCCTAAATTTACGTGCATGCAAGGGAACGTGATTGACTCATGCATGCATTTTGCCATAATTTTAGGATCTGTATAACCGCATGCATGCGACTGCCATGTCTTTCGGATCTGTCATAAAAATAGGATCGTAATAACAACCTACTAGAGCTATCAACCTCTCACATTGGCTCGGTATATACGCTTATAATTGAGGGATTTTATGCTCAAAACTTAAGGTTATTACGCTCCAACCCGGAGGTGCGTCCACCAGTGAACAACATGCCAGATTTTTTACGCAGTGTAACGAATTGCATAAATACCTACACCATGTAGTATAATTTGTATCAGTATATATCATAAACTAGATTTAATGTGTTTTAGCTGCATGGCTGTTGGAGGGATCTTATATTTATGAAGGAAATAAAACATTAAATACGATTTTTTGTTTCTATGCGTGTAATTCATTTCCTTTCATTGCACATTATTTTTATCATAAATTCGTGTGCATGCAGCTGGTAACATATTTTTACGCAGTATATCGAATTGTATAATTATTAACACAGTGTAGCATATTTAGTCTCAGTATATATCATAAAATGGTCCTTACGCGTCTAGCTGCATGGTTGTTGCAGCGATCCTAAATTTATGGAGGAAATAAAGGATTTTAAAAACAGAAACTGCCGCACATATCTTTCCTAAATTTATGCGCATGCATTGGATCGTGTTTGACTCATGCATGCATTCCTTTTTTTACGCTAACAGACGTGGAGCAGGTGGCGCACCCGACAGCCTGTTTGGGCGCACTGGTTGAACCAGTTTGCAGGGATGGTCGGCCTGGGCTTCCTTTAACTATTGGAAGCCCAGGGCTCCCGTTATACCTACTATATATATATATATATATATATATATATATATATATATATATATATATATATATATATACACTAAAAATTTGAAATTTTAAAAATATAATTGTGTTTTAATAAATATTTTATTTAAGCAATGTCTGCATATATAATAGCACGGACAACTAACTGTTACAAGGTATTTCGCTGATGGAAGCACCTGGATGAAAATAGAGGTGTACATGTGTATTATATTATTATTTAGGGAGTGTTTAGTTTATAGAGACTAATTTTAATCACTCTATTTTATTTTATTTGTCTCTAAATTAATAAATACGGAAACTAAAATAGAGTTTTAATTTTCGTATGTATTTAGTAATTTAGAGACTAAAATAGAATAAAATGGTGAAACTAAAATTTAGTACCTAAAAACTAAACATCTCTTAGTATATCCTACAATCTTTAAAATACAATATAGTATAAGATAGAGGGAGTACTCCATTTTAAAAAAAAAATCAGTTGCCACCGTGCGTAGCGGCAACAGCACCGCAGGTGTAGTGCATGTTGGAACTTGCTCTCCGGCGCAAGTTGATCCAACGGGGGTGTGTAGTAACGTAAACAGGCTTTTCGCACGAGATGGCAATAGCTCTGTTAATCTAGCCTCTCAAGGGCACTGTGCGGGGGTATTTATAGGTATCTGAGTGCCTAGCGTCCTGTGTTAAGGACGCATGTGCCCTCAGACACCTAGGTAACTAGGTTATCCCTAGAATATTCCCATAAAGCGGGGTTACAGACCGTAATTACAGGGAGGCCTTTACAAATTAGGTCTGTAACGCGCGACGGCCACTCAGGGCCTGTTACAATGGGCCGGATCACACGCGGGCCTCCATGCTGGACGAGGTCGCAAGATAAGACGACCTCGTCACAGGTCTTCGTCCGGTGGCGTATGAGACGAAGGGTAAGTCCGCCCGTTGTCTTGTCTCCGTTGGTGCAGCGAGGACGGCGAAGGCCTCGAGCGAAGGGTGGTGTCTTCGCCTTCGCCCCAACATTTGCCCTCCGAGGGACCAGTTCGACTAAGTCATCTGGTGCCGAAGACGTCGCTAGATGGCGGAGACGCTGCCCTCGCTCGAAGTGGTTCCGCGGGGGTTTTTGACATGACCGTTGATTGACGTCGTACTGTTGGATTGCGGGTTTCCCGAAGCGCCACGCCCTGTGTATAAAAGGGGACGGGGGGCGGCGCGTTTTGAACTTTATCTTTCCGCGCTCCGCGAAAACCCTAACCACCTTCTCAAACCTCTCGCTGCTCGTCTGCCCTCCTTGCTCTTGTTCGTCGGAGATCTGGCCCGTGTGAAGCAGACCGCCCGCCGTCGCCGACGGTACGTAGCGATGCCGACCTCTTCTTCTTCTGCTGCCGCTACGCCGCCGGCCGACGCGTCGTCTGAGGAGACGCTGAGCACTGTGGCGGCGGAGGAGTTGTGCGCCGGCGACACGGTGGATTTCGGCGCATCGCGGATGTCCTCGGTTCGCGTGCAAGACATGCAGCGGCTGGGTTATTTTGGCGGCGGAGTCGCTCGTGTCCCGGGGGCGGAGGAGGTCCCCGAGCCAGAAGGCGAGTTGGTTGTCTTCAAGGCATTCTTCGCCGCTGGTCTTCACCTGCCTGCGCATCGATTCGTGGGAGAAGTCCTGCGCAGATTCAACGTCCAGGTCCACCAGCTGACGCCGAACGCCGTGGTGGCCCTGTCAAAATATGTCTGGGCGACGACTTCGTACGGCGGGCAACCATCGGTCGAAGTCTTCGCGAAGTACTATTGTCTGCACTGGCAGAAAAGGATGATCGGAAATAAGATTGCTCAGTTTGGGTACTGTACATTTACGCCGAAGACCGGCAAGACTTCGATGGAGGTCGTTGAGTTGGTTCCTTGCGCCCGCAATAAATGGGGCAACTGGTATGAGTTTTGGTTCTACATTGCGGAGGGCACAGTCGGAGACCATCCGGGGCTCCCCGTGGCCGAGATGTGCTCGCATTATTACTCAGCATACCCGCAGTTTGAAGTGGCGGAGGAGGATGCAGACGAAGGGGCCCTGCGGTGCGCGGCTGGCCTGAGTAGCGGGCGCGATTTGGTTGAGGAGTTTGTGGCGTATGGGGTGTGGCCTTTGGTGCATGGTTGGGCGCTGGGCGAAGTATGCCCTCGCCAGATGCCTTCCCATGGTGGGATGCTGGTGCGAAGTCCTGCCTTCGCACTGGATTTGCATAGCCGCGATCCCGCCGCATTCGTGCGTGAGGCGGAGGATGGGGCGGTGCGGATTGTTGGTCGGTACGTGCCGAAGACGGAGGGCCAGCGTAGCTGGGATATACGCTAGTCCAACTGAAAGGGAATTAGGCTTACACCTAGTTCCTATATAATTTTGGTGGTTGAATTGCCCAACACAAATCTTTGGACTAACTAATTTGCCCAAGTGTATAGATTATACAGGTGTCAAAGGTTCACAACATAGCCAATAAAATGACCAAGTGTTGGGTTCAACAAAAGGGCAAAGAGCCAACCGTAGGCCCTCTGGTCTGGGCGCACCGGACTGTCCGGTGTGCCACCGGACAGTGTCCGGTGCACCACCGGACAGTGTCCGGTGCACCAGGGGACTCCAGCTCGAACTCGCCACCTTCGGGAATTTCCAGGGGCTCTCGCGCTATAATTCACCGGACTGTCCGGTGTACACCGGACAGTGTCCGGTGCGCCATGGAGAAGCGGCCTCAGGAACTCTTCAGCTTCGGGAAAAGCCAACGGCTCGTCCGCTATAATTCACCGGACATGTCCGGTGTGCACCGGACTGTCCGGTGTGACTCCAGCGCAACGGCTATCCCGCGCCAACGGCTACCTGCAGAGGCATTAAATGCGCCGCAGCGCGCGCAGACGTCAGGTTTGCCCATACTGGCGCACCGGACAGTGAACAGGAGCTGTCCGGTGCGCCACCGGACATCAAGGGTGGCCCACAAGTCAGAACTCCAACGGTCAGATTCCAACGGCACTGATGACGTGGCAGGGGCACCGGACATGTCCGGTGTGCACCGGACTGTCCGGTGCGCCATCGAGCAGACTGGCTCCCCAACGGCCACATTTGGTGGTTGGGGCTATAAATACCCCAACCACCCCACTTTCATGATGATCCAAGTTTTCCAATTCTCAACCACTACAAGAGCTCTAGGCATTCAATTCTAGACACATTCAAAGAGATCAAATCCTCTCCAATTCCACACAAAACCCTAGTGACTAGAGAGAGTGATTTGCCGTGTTCATTTGAGCTCTTGCGCTTGGATTGCTTCTTTTCTTTCTCACTTGCTCTTGTGATCAACACTCAATTGTAACCGAGGCAAGAGGCACCGATTGTGTGGTGGCCCTTGCGGGGAAGTTTTGTTCCCGGTTGATTGAGAAGAAGGAAAGCTCACTCGGTCCGAGGGACCGTTTGAGAGAGGGAAGGGTTGAAAGAGACCCGGCCTTTGTGGCCTCCTCAACGGGGAGTAGGTTTGCAAGAACCGAACCTCGGTAAAACAAATCCACGTGTCACTCTCCTTATTTGCTTGCGATTTGTTTTGCGCCCTCTCTTGCGGACTCATTTATTATTGCTAACGCTAACCCCGGCTTGTAGTTGTGATTATTTTTGTAAATTTCAGTTTCGCCCTATTCACCCCCCCCCCCCCCCCTCTAGGCGACTATCAATTGGTATCAGAGCCCGGTGCTTCATTAGAGCCTAACCGCTCGAAGTGATGTCGGGAGATCACGCCAAGAAGGAGATGGAGACCGGCGATAAGCCCACTACAAGCCAAGGGAGCACCTCATCGGAAGAGTCCCGCACCAAGAAAAGGGAGAAGAAGAAGAACTCCTCCAAACGGAAGGAGAAAAGATCTTCCTCTTCTCACCACAAGGAGAAGAAGGAAAAATCTTCTTCTCACAAGCCGCATCGGAGTGGGGACAAGCACAAGAGGATGAGGAAGGTGGTCTACTACGAGACCGACACTTCATCGACATCTACCTCCGGCTCCGACGCGGCGTCCGTCACTTCTAAACGCCAAGAGCGTAAGAAGTATAGTAAGATTCCCCTACGCTATCCTCGTGTTCCTAAACATACACCTCTACTTTCCGTCCCATTAGGTAAACCACCAACTTTTAATGGTGAAGATTATGCTATGTGGAGTAATTTAATGCGATTTCATCTAACCTCTCTCCACAAGAGTATATGGGATGTTGTTGAGTATGGTGTACAGGTACCATCAATAGGGGATGAGGACTATGACACGGACGAAGTGGCCCAAATCGAGCACTTCAACTCCCAAGCCGCAACCATCCTCCTTGCCTCTCTAAGCAAGGAAGAATACAACAAAGTACAAGGGTTGAAGAACGCCAAAGAGATTTGGGATCTTCTCAAGACGGCGCACGAAGGTGATGAACTCACCAAGATCACCAAGCGGGAAACGATCGAGGGGGAGCTCGGTCGCTTCCGTCTTCGCCAAGGGGAGGAGCCACAAGACATGTACAACCGGCTCAAGACCTTGGTGAACCAAGTGCGCAACCTCGGGAGTACAAAGTGGGATGACCACGAAGTGGTTAAGGTTATTCTAAGAGCTCTTATTTTCCTTAACCCCACACAAGTTCAATTAATTCGTGGTAATCCAAGATATCCACTAATGACCCCCGAGGAAGTCATCGGGAATTTTGTTAGTTTTGAATGCATGATTAAGGGCTCCAAGAAGATCAACGAGCTTGACGAGCCCTCCACATCCGAGGCGCAACCGGTGGCCTTTAAGGCAACGGAGGAGAAGAAGGAGGAGTCTACACCAAGTAGACAACCAATTGACGCCTCCAAGCTCGACAATGAGGAGATGGCCCTAATCATCAAAAGCTTTAGGCAAATCCTCAAGCAACGGAAGGGGAAGGACTACAAACCTCGTTCCAAGAAGGTTTGCTACAAGTGTGGTAAGCCCGGTCACTTTATTGCAAAATGTCCTATGTCCAGTGACAGTGACAGGGGCGACGACAAGAAGGGAAGAAGAAAGGAGAAGAAGAAGTATTACAAGAAGAAGGGCGGCGATGCCCATGTTTGTCGGGAGTGGGACTCCGACGAAAGCTCAAGCGACTCCTCCGACGACGAGGACGCCGCCAACATCGCCGTCACCAAAGGCCTTCTCTTCCCCAACGTCGGCCACAAGTGTCTCATGGCCAAGGACGGCAAAAAGAAGGTAAAATCAAGGTCCTCCACTAAATATGAAACATCTAGTGATGAGGATGATAATAAAAATGAGGAGGATAACTTGCGCATTCTCTTTGCTAACCTTAACATGGAACAAAAGGAAAAATTAAATGAACTAATTAGTGCCATCCATGAAAAGGATGATCTCTTGGACTCCCAAGAGGACTTCCTAATCAAGGAGAATAAGAAACATGTTAAGGTTAAAAATGCTTACGCTCTACAAGTTGAAAAATGTGAAAAACTGTCTAGTGAGCTAAGCACTTGCCGTGAGATGATTGACAACCTTAGAAATGAAAATGCTACTTTAAATGCTAAGGTTGATTCACATGCTTGTAATGTTTCAATTACCAATCTTAGAGATGATAACGTTGACTTGCTTGCTAAGATTGATGAATTGAATACATCTCTTGCTAGCCTTAGATTAGAGAATGAAAATTTAATTGCTAAGGCTAAAGATTTTGATGTTTGCAATGCTACTGTTTCCGACCTTAGAACTAAAAATGATATGTTGCATGCTAAGGTTGTTGAACTAAAATCTTGCAAACCCTCTACATCTAATGTTAAGCATATTTCCATTTGTACTAGATGTAGAGATATTAATGTTGATGCTATCCATGATCACCTAGCCTTAATTAAAAAACAAAATGATCACATAGCTCAACTAAATGCTAAGATTAGAAAGCATGACTTAGAAGATGAAAAATTTAAGTTGACTAGAAGCATGCTCTATAATGGGAGACGCCCTGGCATCAAGGATGGCATTGGTTTCCAAAGGGGAGAAAATGTCAAACTTAATGCCCCACCTAAAAATTTGTCTAACTTTGTTAAGGGCAAGGCTCCCATGCCTCAGGATAACGAGGGTTACATTTTGTACCCTGCCGGTTATCCCGAGAGCAAAATTAGGAGAATTCACTCTAGGAAGTCTCACTCTGGCCCTAACCATGCTTTTATGTATAAGGGTGAGACATCTAGCTCTAGGCAACCAACCCGTGCCAAGTTGCCTAGAAAGAAAACTCCCAATGCATCAAATGATCATGCCATTTCATTTAAAACTTTTGATGCATCTTATGTGCTTACTAGCAAATCCGGCAAGGTAGTTGCCAAATTTGTTGGGGGCAAGCACAAGGGTTCCAAGACTTGTGTTTGGGTACCCAAAGTTCTTGTATCTAATGCCAAAGGACCCAAAACAGTTTGGGTACCTAAAGTCAAGAACTAAATTTGTTTTGTAGGTTTATGCATCCGGGGGCTCAAGTTGGATACTCGACAGCGGGTGCACAAACCACATGACCGGGGAGAAAAGGATGTTCTCCTCATATGAGAAAAACAAAGACCCCCAACGAGCTATCACATTTGGGGATGGAAATCAAGGGTTGGTCAAAGGTTTGGGTAAAATTGCTATTTCACCTGACCATTCCATTTCCAATGTTTTTCTTGTTGATTCATTAGATTACAACTTGCTTTCTGTTTCCCAATTATGTCAAATGGGCTACAACTGTCTTTTTACTGATATAGGTGTCACTGTCTTTAGAAGAAGTGATGATTCAATAGCATTTAAGGGTGTGTTAGAGGGTCAGCTATACTTAGTAGATTTTGATAGAGCTGAGCTCGACACATGTTTAATTGCTAAGACTAACATGGGTTGGCTCTGGCACCGCCGACTAGCCCATGTTGGGATGAAGAATCTTCATAAGCTTCTAAAGGGAGAGCACATTTTAGGACTAACCAATGTTCATTTTGAGAAAGACAGGATTTGTAGCGCATGCCAAGCAGGGAAGCAAGTTGGCACTCATCATCCACACAAGAACATAATGACGACTGACAGGCCACTGGAGCTCCTACACATGGATCTATTCGGCCCGATCGCTTACATAAGCATCGGCGGGAGTAAGTACTGTCTAGTTATTGTGGATGATTATTCTCGCTTCACTTGGGTATTCTTTTTACAGGAAAAATCTCAAACCCAAGAGACTTTAAAAGGATTCTTGAGACGGGCTCAAAATGAGTTCGGCTTAAGGATCAAGAAAATAAGAAGCGACAATGGGACGGAGTTCAAGAACTCTCAAATTGAAAACTTTCTTGAGGACGAGGGCATCAAGCATGAGTTCTCTTCTCCCTACACGCCACAACAAAATGGTGTAGTGGAGAGGAAGAATCGAACTCTATTGGACATGGCAAGAACCATGCTTGATGAGTACAAGACACCGGACCGGTTTTGGGCCGAAGCGGTCAACACCGCCTGCTACGCCATCAACCGGTTATATCTTCACCGAATCCTCAAGAAGACATCATATGAACTCCTAACCGGTAAAAAGCCCAACATCTCATATTTTAGAGTTTTTGGTAGCAAATGCTTCATTCTTATTAAAAGAGGTAGAAAATCTAAATTTGCTCCTAAAACTGTAGAAGGCTTTTTACTTGGTTATGATTCAAACACAAGGGCATATAGGGTCTTTAACAAGTCCACTGGACTAGTTGAAGTCTCTTGTGACGTTGTGTTTGATGAAACTAACGGCTCTCAAGTAGAGCAAGTTGATCTTGATGAAGTAGGTGAAGAACAGACTCCATGCATAGCGCTTAGGAACATGTCCATTGGGGATGTGTGTCCTAGGGAATCCGAAGAGCCTCCAAATGCACAAGATCAACCATCCTCCTCCACGCAAGCATCTCCACCAACTCAAAATGAGGAAGAGGCTCAAGTTGATAAAGAAGAAGATCAATCAAATGAGCCACCTCAAGATGACGGCATAGATCAAGGGGGAGATGCAAATGATCAAGACAAGGAGGATGAAGAACAAAGACCGCCACACCCAAGAGTCCACCAAGCAATCCAACGAGATCACCCCGTCGACACCATCCTCGGCGACATTCATAAGGGGGTAACTACTCGATCTCGGGTTGCTCATTTTTGTGAACATTACTCTTTTGTTTCCTCTATTGAGCCACACAGGGTAGAGGAAGCTCTCCAAGATTCGGATTGGGTGGTGGCGATGCAAGAGGAGCTCAACAATTTCACGAGGAATGAGGTCTGGCATTTAGTTCCACGTCCTAACCAAAATGTTGTAGGAACCAAATGGGTCTTCCGCAACAAGCAAGATGAGCATGGTGTGGTGACAAGGAACAAAGCTCGACTCGTGGCCAAAGGGTATTCACAAGTCGAAGGTTTGGATTTTGGTGAAACCTATGCACCCGTAGCTAGGCTTGAGTCAATTCGCATATTATTGGCCTATGCTACTTACCATGGCTTTAAGCTCTATCAAATGGACGTAAAAAGTGCCTTCCTCAACGGACCAATCAAGGAAGAGGTCTATGTTGAGCAACCTCCCGGCTTTGAAGACAGTGAGTACCCTAACCATGTCTATAGGCTCTCTAAGGCGCTTTATGGGCTCAAGCAAGCCCCAAGAGCATGGTATGAATGCCTAAGAGATTTCCTTATTGCTAATGGCTTCAAAGTTGGCAAGGCCGATCCTACACTCTTTACTAAAACTCTTGGAAATGACTTGTGTGTATGCCAAATTTATGTTGATGATATTATATTTGGGTCTACTAACGAGTCTACATGTGAAGAGTTTAGTAGGATCATGACACAGAAATTCGAGATGTCGATGATGGGGGAGTTGAAGTATTTTCTAGGATTCCAAGTCAAGCAACTCCGAGAGGGCACCTTCATTAGCCAAACGAAGTACACTCAAGACATTCTTGCTAAGTTTGGGATGAAGGATGCCAAACCCATCAAGACACCCATGGGAACTAATGGGCATCTCGACCTCGACACGGGAGGTAAGTCCGTGGATCAAAAGGTATACCGGTCGATGATAGGTTCTTTACTCTATTTATGTGCATCTCGACCGGATATTATGCTTTCCGTATGCATGTGTGCAAGATTCCAATCCGACCCTAAGGAATCCCACCTTACGGCCGTAAAACGAATCTTGAGATATTTGGCTTATACTCCTAAGTTTGGACTTTGGTACCCTCGGGGATCCACATTTGATTTAATTGGTTATTCGGATGCCGATTGGGCGGGGTGCAAAATCAATAGGAAGAGCACATCGGGGACTTGCCAGTTCTTGGGAAGATCCTTGGTGTCTTGGGCTTCAAAGAAGCAAAATTCGGTCGCTCTTTCCACCGCCGAAGCCGAGTACATTGCCGCAGGACATTGTTGCGCGCAATTGCTTTGGATGAGGCAAACCCTGCGGGACTACGGTTACAAATTAACCAAAGTCCCTTTGCTATGTGATAATGAGAGTGCAATCAAAATGGCCGACAATCCCGTCGAGCATAGCCGCACTAAGCACATAGCCATTCGGTATCATTTTCTTAGGGATCACCAACAAAAGGGGGATATCGAGATTTCTTACATTAATACTAAAGATCAATTAGCCGATATTTTTACCAAGCCACTTGATGAACAATCTTTTACCAGACTTAGGCATGAGCTCAATATTCTTGATTCTAGAAATTTCTTTTGCTAAACTTGCACACATAGCTCTTTTGAATACATTTGATCATATCTCTTTTATATGCTATGACTAATGTGTTTTCAAGTTTATTTCAAACCAAGTCATAGGTATATTGAAAGGGAATTGGAGTCTTCGGCGAAGACAAAGGCTTCCACTTCGTAACTCATACTTCGCCATCACTCCGAGCAACTCTCTCGTCTTTGGGGGAGAAATGAGCATCAAGGAAAAGGACTTCCTCCTTGGGGGAGAGAGTAAAAGCTCAAACGCAAAAGGACTTCGTCTTTGGTATAATCTTAACTCACTTATTTATGACCAAAGGGGAAGATTGCACTTCTAGGGCTCTAATGATTCCGTTTTTGGCGATTCATGCCAAAAAGGGGGAGAAATGAGCCCAAAGCAAAAGGACCGCACCACCACCACCAAAATTCAAAAACTTAGTGCTTTCCAAAAGTCTTTATCATTTGATATCCTATTGTGTTCAAAAGGGGGAGAAAGTAGTATTTCAAAAATGTTATATCAAAACCCTCTTGAACACTAAGAGGTGGATCTCTTTTAGGGGGAGTTTTGTTTAGTCAAAGGAAAAGCATTTGAAATAGGGGGAGACAATTTCAAATCTTAAAAATGCTTTGCAAACTCTTATTCATGTATCTTTGACTATTTGCAAAAGATCTTTGAAATGGATTTACAAAAAGAATTTGCAAAAACAAAACATGTGGTGCAAACGTGGTCCAAAATGTTACATAAGAAAGAAACATTCCTTGCATATCCAGTAAGTAGTTTTATTGGCTCAATTCCAAGCAACCTTTACACTTACATTATGCAAACTAGTTCAATTTTGCACTTCTATATTTGCTTTGGTTTGTGTTGGCATCAATCACCAAAAAGGGGGAGATTGAAAGGGAATTAGGCTTACACCTAGTTCCTATATAATTTTGGTGGTTGAATTGCCCAACACAAATCTTTGGACTAACTAATTTGCCCAAGTGTATAGATTATACAGGTGTCAAAGGTTCACAACATAGCCAATAAAATGACCAAGTGTTGGGTTCAACAAAAGGGCAAAGAGCCAACCGTAGGCCCTCTGGTCTGGGCGCACCGGACTGTCCGGTGTGCCACCGGACAGTGTCCGGTGCACCACCGGACAGTGTCCGGTGCACCAGGGGACTCCAGCTCGAACTCGCCACCTTCGGGAATTTCCAGGGGCTCTCGCGCTATAATTCACCGGACTGTCCGGTGTACACCGGACAGTGTCCGGTGTGCCATGGAGAAGCGGCCTCAGGAACTCTTCAGCTTCGGGAAAAGCCAACGGCTCGTCCGCTATAATTCACCGGACATGTCCAGTGTGCACCGGACTGTCCGGTGTGACTCCAGCGCAACGGCTATCCCGCGCCAACGGCTACCTGCAGAGGCATTAAATGCGCCGCAGCGCGCGCAGACGTCAGGTTTGCCCATACTGGCGCACCGGACAGTGAACAGGAGCTGTCCGGTGCGCCACCGGACATCAAGGGTGGCCCACAAGTCAGAACTCCAACGGTCAGATTCCAACGGCACTGATGACGTGGCAGGGGCACCGGACATGTCCGGTGTGCACCGGACTGTCCGGTGCGCCATCGAGCAGACTGGCTCCCCAACGGCCACATTTGGTGGTTGGGGCTATAAATACCCCAACCACCCCACTTTCATGATGATCCAAGTTTTCCAATTCTCAACCACTACAAGAGCTCTAGGCATTCAATTCTAGACACATTCAAAGAGATCAAATCCTCTCCAATTCCACACAAAACCCTAGTGACTAGAGAGAGTGATTTGCCGTGTTCATTTGAGCTCTTGCGCTTGGATTGCTTCTTTTCTTTCTCACTTGCTCTTGTGATCAACACTCAATTGTAACCGAGGCAAGAGGCACCGATTGTGTGGTGGCCCTTGCGGGGAAGTTTTGTTCCCGGTTGATTGAGAAGAAGGAAAGCTCACTCGGTCCGAGGGACCGTTTGAGAGAGGGAAGGGTTGAAAGAGACCCGGCCTTTGTGGCCTCCTCAACGGGGAGTAGGTTTGCAAGAACCGAACCTCGGTAAAACAAATCCACGTGTCACTCTCCTTATTTGCTTGCGATTTGTTTTGCGCCCTCTCTTGCGGACTCATTTATTATTGCTAATGCTAACCCCGGCTTGTAGTTGTGATTATTTTTGTAAATTTCAGTTTCGCCCTATTCACCCCCCCCCCTCTAGGCGACTATCACCAACGATCGCTTGAACAGGGTCTTCGAGTTGAACCGTCTGCCGTATGGCGGTTATCCCGGGCAAGACGATATGGATCGTCGCGGGAAAAAGCCGGCGGCAGAGACTGGAGACGACCCCGCGCCGGCGGCCGCCCCATCCTCTAAGAAGAGGAAGCTAGGTACTACTACGGGAGGACTGGGGGTTTCCGATGGTTTTGCTAGGGAATTGATGAGGACATGCGCGGCCCCCGGGGGAAGGATGTCTTCGCCCGAGCTCTGGGAGTCTTCGGCGCGGATGCTGAAGGTTACCGGGGGTTGGTGGCCTAAGAATGTTCCTATCCCCCGCGCGGCCGGCGAAGACTTTTTTACATCTCGCATGGTTCATGACTTGAGAGTGTTTCCTTATGGACGGAATATTGCTGCTGTTGTGTCGGCAGTGATGGACAAGGATCGTCAGGGGGCTGCGCAGAAGCGCCAGGCGGTCGTCAGGCTGCCTAAGGCTAGGCCGAAGAGGTCGCGGGGGACTGCGAAGGCTGCTACCCCCGGCGGCAGCCAGCCGACGCTGGCGGCGAAGTCGACTGCCCCTGGGTCCAGCAGGGCGCCGGAGGCTGTGAAGGCGGCCTCCGCCGGCGGAACCAAGTCTGTCCCGGCCGGAGCCGCGAAGGCCCGAGAATTGCCTCCGCCGGGCAAGCGCGTTGCTGACTTCGCCACCGATATTAGCGTGGACGATTATCTCGTTGGTAAGTCGATAGCCCGAGGTTTTTTTTAACTGTTGATACGTTGCAGGGTCGGGCGAGGGGCAACTTGTTGTTGTTCCGCCTGCGGTGGCGACCGCGGCGGCTGTCGTGGTGCCTAGGGCGAGGGGTAGCGCTCTCAGCGCCGGTGGTGAGATTTCGGCGCTCACTGCCGTCAAGGACGAGGTGGGCGCTGTGTCCCGCCGGCTGAAGGAGGCATTAAGTCAGGTAAGTTGAGCTAGACTTCGGCTTTTACCAGTTTCGTTGGGATTGTGGTCTTATGTGTGTCTTGTAGGCGGCTGACTTCGCTGACCGCGTGGCGTCGGGGGCCCTTACGGTGGTTGTGTCTGCCGAAGTCGAGAGACTTCGGGCGCAACATGCTGACGCCGTCCGGGAAAAGTCGGCCGCCGACAGCAAGTGCCGCAAGCTGGCGGAGAAGGTGGCCGCGCTAGAGGGCGAGAGGACTGACCTCCGGCGCCAACTAGCGGAGGAGAGAAGGGAGGCTAATGAGGCCTTCGCCAAGGCGCAGTCTGCGCAGGCGGAGGCCAATTTGGCATGGGTGGAGGGTAGCCTTGCCAGACAGCGCACCGAGGAATGGGAGGAGCGGTTCAACGCTCTGCAGACCCGTGTGGAGAAGGCCGAGGCTTCGACGCGCACGGAGGCTGAGCGGACGCGCAAACAGCTTATGGACTCGTACCACGAGCTGGGCGCGCGGACCGCTGACTTCGAAGTGCCAGATCAAGAGCCCGGACTTCGCTTCCTCGAGTGGCTGCAGGAGGAGTTGCTGGCGCTCCCCGCCATTGTGGAGGGCTTTATGTCCTATGCCTCCCTGGTCACCTGCGAAGGGGCGATGAACGCGCTATCCCGTGAAGGGTGCCGGCACTATGAGGTCTTCGACCAATCTGATGAGGATTTCGAGCGCGAGATTTACAAGGTTGAGGACCCTGTGGTGAAGGAATCTGCGGGAGCCCTCTTCGACCGGATGTGGGGTCCCCACGGTCGGGAGGTGGTCAGGGAGCGGTCCGACACGGCGAGGGGTCAGGTAATGTTTGACTCTTGTTTAGTGTTGCTGAATGTGGGTTATATGTGGGCTTGCTAAATCTATGTGTTGTGTCTTAGGCGGCGCGTAACGAGAAAGTGGAGGACTTCGGGGCTTTGAACAACGCGCAGCCTGATTCGGAGTCGAACCCGGTGGCGGCTGTGTCCGAGGTCGCCCCGGCGCCGCCCCCAGAAACCGTCCAAGGCGCCCCTGATGCCCCCGCAGCCACTGCGGCCGGCGGTGGCTCGTCGCCAACTGCTGCGCCGAGGGCTGAGGATCCTGTGAAGATGGCGGCGGAGCCGGCAGCGGAGGATCCCACGACGGCTGGGTCTTCGCAGGTGGCTTAGTGGGTGTGGGTAGTTAGGGAATTTTGCATATGTTGCTGAACCTTGGTTGCTGCGCAGGTTCAAGATTTTGGGCCTACGCACGCAACCGCTACTGCTAATTTTTTGGCGGCTTCGACCGTGGATGATGGGAATGAATCGGATGAATCTGCGTCTAAGTTTTCTGATTTTGGTGACTCTGGGAGTTCGGTTGAGTGGACTGAAGAGTCATCGGATGAGGACTTGGATTACTTTGCGGCCTTGGATGTGGCAGCGGCGGAGGCTTCGCCGCGTGCTGTGGATGCTGAAGTTGTGCCTGGTCCAAGTGCTGGGCGTAGGCGGCGAAGGGCGGTTGCGAAGCGTAGAGTGAGTGAGGCGGACGGCGGTTGGCTTCGTGTGAGCAGGGCTGGCAGGCAGGAACTGTTGTCCTTGCCAGCCGTTGCGAGTGTAGGTGAGGGGGAGCTGCGAAGTCTTTTTGCGGGTGAGGAGCTGAGGATAATGCTATTTAACTATAGGGAGATGGGAATTATTCCGAAGGTTGAGCCGATGTAAAGTGTGATGCCCTCGCTGTACATATGTAATGGCTTGTATGATGAGGTTGTGTGCCTTCGCACATTCGGCTATGCTCACGAAGGCGTTGCACACTTGGTCTGGTGTATTTGTTATGTCGGTCTGGCGCGCATATAGTCGGTCTTTGCGCGGACAGTTTGGTGTAGTCTTTTTCGTACTTGTTGTGCTTGGTCCAGCTGCACCCTTAGGCGACTTTTGCACGGATACTCTTCGCGGAAGACTTCGATTTTCCACACTTGTTGTGCTAGTCCGGCTGCACCCTTAGGCAACTTTTGCACGGATAGACTTTTTTGAGGAGGACTTTGATTTTTTGCACTTGTTGTGCTGGTCCGGCTGCACCCTTAGGCGACTTTTGCACGGATAGTCTTTTTTGAGGAAGACTTCGATTTTTCGCACTTGTTGTGCTAGTCCGGCTGCACCCTTAGGCGACTTTTGCACGGATAGTCTTTTTTGAGGAAGACTTCGATTTTTCGCACTTGTTGTGCTAGTCCGGCTGTACCCTTAGGCGACTTTTGCACGGATAGTCTTTTTTGAGGAAGACTTCGATTTTTCGCACTTGTTGTGCTAGTCCGGCTGCACCCTTAGGCGACTTTTGCACGGATAGTCTTTTTGAGGAAGACTTCGATTTTCTCGCACTTGTTGTGCTAGTCCGGCTGCACCCTTAGGCGACTTTTGCGCGGAGTGTCGCACGCGAGGGTAGCTAGCGCTGGGCCTCGCGGTGACTTTGTATTGGTCGAATGTCGAAGACCGTCGGCGCGGTCTTTTTTCGACGTAGATTTTTGCGGGGGATTTTTCACTTGTATATTACATGACTCCGCCTCGTTAAAAACCTCACCCCCCGGGAGGAAAAGAGTGCGGACCAGAATAAAATTGTTTTTGTGAATTACCAGGGCGAGCTGGCCCTGATGAGTCAAACAAAAAATTTGCGGAGATTATCGATGTTCCAGGAATGCTCCAAGTCTTCGTCGTTTGGCGTTGCGAGCCTGTATGCGCTGGGGGATGCCTTCGTCTTGACAATGAAAGGGCCCTCCCACTTGGGCTCCAGCTTGCCCCTGGACTCTGTCCGAGCTGTTCGGACGAGTACGAGGTCCCCTTCGCTGAATTCCCTCGGGATGACTGCGTGGTCGCGCCATGCTTTTGTCTGGGCTTGGTATTTATTTAGAGCCTGTAGAGCAAAGACGCGGTCTCCATCGATAAGATCCTTCGAAGTGGGTTCGTCCACATCAGGGACAGCTGACGAAACTGTTCGCGGGGACCCATGCTTTATTTCTTGTGGGGTCATGGCCTCCGATCCATATAGAAGGCGGAAAGGGGTGAACTCAGTCGCCCTGCACTCAGTCGTGTTTAGCGCCCAGACCGCTTCAGGTAACAAATCGGCCCACCTGCCTTTTTTTCGTCGAGGAGCATCTTCTTGACAGCTGTGAAAATTTTTCCATTGGCGCGTTCCACAACTCCGTTGGACTGCGGGTGATATACTGAGGCGAAGGCAAGCTTGGTGCCAATGGAGAAGCAGAAATCCTTGAAGTCTTGGCTGTCAAACTGCTTGCCGTTGTCAACTGTGAGTTCGGACTGTACTCCGAAGCAGCAAACAATGTTTTGCCAGAAGAATTTCTGTGCAGTCTTTGATGTTATTGTGGAAATAGCCCTCGCCTCGATCCATTTGGTAAAATACTCGACAGCGACGAAGGTGAACTTGAGGTTCCCCTGAGCCGTGGGCAGGGGCCCGACGATGTCCAGGCCCCAGTGCTGGAGAGGCCATGTGTGGGCGATCAGTTTTGTGAATTGCGAGGGGCTACCTGATCGAGGAGAAAACTTCTGGCAGGCTTCGCAGGACCTTGTGACCCGATTTGCGGCACAGATCATTGCGGGCCAGTAGAAACCTTGGCGGATCACCTTTGTGGCTAGGGCCCTTGGCCCTGCGTGAGAACCGCAAGTACCACTGTGGACTTCGCGCAGGATTTGGACGCCTTCGGTCTCGGTGACACATTTAAGTATTGGCTGACTAACCCCCTTCTTGTAGAGCTGGCCCTCAATCAGTGCGAAGTCCCGGCTTTGATGTTTGAGGCGCTTGGCCTCGTTGATGTCGGTTGGGTGGTATTACCCCTGTAGGAACATGGTTATTGGTGCCCGCCAGTCTTCGGTCATAATAAGGTTGACTATGCGGTGGCCCTCGCTATCATTGGTTATTTGGAGCCCTTCGGGGCTCCGGACGGCTGGCGTGCCGATAACATGGTAGAACACGTCGGAGGGCAAGGACTCGCCTCTGGCGGCAGCCTTGGCCAATGCGTCGGCTTCTTCATTCTTGGCCCGGTCCACATGCTGCAAGGTGAATCCCTTGAATTGTCTCTCGAGACTTCGGATGGCCGCGAGGTATTGTATAAGTGCGGGGTCCTTTGCTGCATAGTCTTTCTCGACTTGGCCGGTGACTACCTTGGAGTCTGTTCTGACAATGCAGGTGGTGACACCAAGGGCCCTTAGCTTGCGGAGGCCGAGGATGACGGCTTCGTATTCTTCTATGTTGTTTGTGCATCTGTCAGATTCCAGAGCGAAGCTTAAGCGTGTCGCGTATCTGTGCTTGACCCCGACGGGTGAGGTGATGACTGCAGCAGCGCCTGCCCCCGCATGGCACCATGCGCCGTCGCAGTGGATTGTCCAAACTTTCTCTGCGGACGGGTCCGGCTGTGTTATTGGCCCAGTCCAGTCGACGATGAAGTATGCTAGAACTTGTGACTTGATGGCTGTCCTAGGCTCGAAAATGATGTGGTAGCCGGAGAGTTCGGCCGCCCATTTGGCGATCCGTACCGATGCCTCCGGGTTTCTGAACAGTTCGCCGAGTCCCCTATCTGAGGTGACTCGGACCTTGAATGCTTCAAAATAGTGGCGCAATTTGCACGAGGACATAACGACTACATAGGCAATCTTTTCCAGTTCCGTCATGTTACATTTTGATGGTGTGAGCACTTCGGAGATGTAATAAACTGGACACTGCCTGATCACGCCCTCTACTGTCTGCTCCTGAACCAGTGTCGCGCTGACCGCGTGCGGCGAGGCCGCAACATAAAGCAACAGGGGTAGCAAAGAGTCGGGGCTTGTAAGAACCGCCAATTCCGACAGGTACTGTTTCAATGAGGCGAAGGCCGCCGCCTGCTCTGGTCCCCAAGCGAAGTCTTTTGCGCCGCGGAGAGTTTTGAGGAAGGGGAGACTTCGCTCTGCGGATTTGGAGATGAATTTGTTGAGGGCGGCCAATCTGCCCGTCAGGCGCTGGACGTCTCTGGCTGACTGCGGGGGCGTCATGTTGATGATGGCCTGAATTTTGGTTGGGTTGGCCTCGATGCCGCGGTGTGATACCAGGTAACCCAATATTTTCCCCTGGCGAACGCCGAAGACGCACTTTTCGGGGTTTAGGCGAAGTCGTGCGTCCCGCATGTTCGTAAATGTCTCGGCGAGGTCAGCAAGATGGTCCTCCTTGCTCCTGCTGGCGACGATGATGTCGTCCACATATGTGAATATATTTCTGCCGACTTGCCCCTCGAGCACCGTTTTGGTGAGCCGGGAGAAAGTGGACCCAGCGTTCTTGAGTCCCTCCGGCATTCTGATGAAGCAATATGTGCCGAAGGGTGTTATGAAGCTGGTGCTGGCCTTGTCCTCCTCCTTCATATATATTTGATGGTAATCGGAGAAGCAGTCGAGGAGTGACATGACTTTGCACCCGGTCGCGCTATCGACTATTTTGTCGATCCGAGGAAGCGGGAAGTTGTCCTTTGGGCAGGCCTTGTTGAGACTGGTGAAGTTGATGCACATCCGCCACTTGCCGCTCTTTTTCTGCACCATCACAACGTTGGCGAGCCACGTGGGGTAAGCCACTGGCTCGATAAATTTGGCCTCCAGGAGGCGATGTACCTCGGCCTTGACGGCTTCTGTCTTCTCGTCAGACATTTTGCGGAGCCGCTGTTTTTTCGGTCTCACCGAAGGGTCGATTCCCAAGCTGTGCTCAATTATGGATCGGCTGACCCCGACCAGGTCGATGGCGGACCAGGCGAAGACGTCTTTGTTCTTGGACAAGCAGCAGAGGAGTTTCTCCTCGTCATGCGAAGTGAGGTCTTCGCTGATGGTGACCGTCTGCTTGGGCGTGGCCTGGTCGAGGGGGACAATCTTGGTCCCATCGTTGCTCTGTAGCTGTGCTTTGTCGTGTTCTTTGTCAGTTGGGCTGGCGGACGCAGGGACCTCGCGCTGGGCCGTGAGGCAGTGCACGTTTCTTTGCCCGGGGACGAAGTCCCGCTCTATGTTGCGCGCAGTCTGCTGGTTGCCGTAGACCGTGATGGCGCCTAGCGGACCTGATATCTTCATGCACAGGTACAGTCCGTGAATGGCTGCCTCAAACTTGTTGATGGAGCCCCGGCCCATAATGGCGTTGTACGGATACACCATATCGACGATATCAAAGGTTACTTGCTCACTTCGGGCATTGGGTGCTACACCGAAGGAGAGAGGCAATTCTATTTTGCCGACAGGAAAAGTGCCCTTGCCGCTGAAGCCATACAACGGGTTGTCCGAAGGCTTGAGCAGGCTGTGGCTTATGCCCATGCGGTCGAAAGCATGGAGGAAAATGATGTCTGCTTGACTGCCATTGTCGACTAGGACTTTGTGCAGGTCCCAGCCTGCCACGCTGCAGTTGATAACCATGACGTCGATGTGGGGGGCGCTGCGCAGGTCGACGTCTCGAGCGTCGAAGGTTAGCGGTACATGGGACCACTTCGTCTGCACGACTGGACCGGTGATGGCGACGTGGTTGATGCTGCGGTAGTGGTCCCACTTCTGCCGCTTTGTGTCGAAGTCGGCGCTGGACCCCCCAGTGATCATATGAATGACTCCACGATACGGCTGATCGGCGAAGTCTTCTTGTTTTAGGGCGTGGGGGTGGGGGATGTTTTGTTGTTGCTGGTGTGGAGGTGGGGGTGGGGGAGGTACGATTTGTACTTACTGGTGGTGTTGGTATGCGTGGTGCGGTGGATGCGGGGCGGGGGCGTGGATGTATGGTGGAGGGGGTTGCTGATAAGTGTGCGCGACAACTCTAGGGTTGTCGGCTGGTTGCGCCTGTGCCATCCTGTCTCTGGTGGACTTCGTCTCTGGGCAGTCTCTGGTTTGGTGGGCGCAGTCTTCGCCGTGAAAAAGACAGTAGAATCGGCGCGGCGACTGCGCACGTCCCCGGCCCCTACCGCGAGTTCCATTTCCGCGGCCCTGGGGGGATATTCCTGGCGGCGAGGGGCGTCACCAGCGGGGTGCTGGTTGGCGATGTTGTGCACCTGCTGCTGATTGCGGCCGTCTCGACCGGAGTCTGGCTGCGGAGTTCTCGTCCACGTGCGGCTGGACTGTGGAGCATCTTTGGGTTTCCTCTGAGACTCAACTTTGCGCTGGTGGAGCTCTTCGGATTTGGCGTATTTTTCAAATAGCTGATATAATTCCTAGAGGTTCTTGGGCAGATCTCTGATGCAGTGGCTGTAAAGGACGCCGGCGCGAAGGCCACTTATGGCGTAGTGGATGGCGATCTGGTCATCGACCGAGGGCTGTTGTGACTTGAGTGTCAGAAACTTGCGGTAATACTCCCGCAGAGTCTCTTTTTCCAGCTGCTTGCAGAATGAGAGTTCGGCCAAGGCGTCGGTGTCTGGGCGGTACCCTTGGAAGTTGAGCAGGAATTTGCCCCGGAGGCTTCTCCAGGAGTCAATGGATAGCGGGGGCAACCTGGTGAACCAGGTGAGAGCTGGGCCCTCGAGGGCGATGATGAAAGACTTGGCCATCGTGGCGTTGTCCCCTCCGGAAGATGCAACGGCGACCTGATAACTCATGATGTACTGTGCTGGGTCAGTGCTGCCGTTGTACTTGGGATAGGTCCCTGCCCGGAAGTTGGCAGGCCAGGGTGTCACTTACAGGTGTGGCACCAGGGGACTTCGCTCGTCGAGGTAGTTGATCCCTTGGAATGGCGCGGCGTGTTGGATGGCGTGGTCGCGCTGGGGGAAGTGCAGGTCTTCGACTTGTGCGCGCTGTTGCAGGGGTGGCCCGTGTTGCAGGCCGAAGTGGCCTTCGTGCTGCATTAACGCGATCTCTTGCTCGAGCTCCTGGGCCTTCTACTCTTCGTCTCGTATCATTTGCCGCACCTTGGCTTGTGTAGACACACGTTGGCGCTTGGCCTCAAGTATCTCCTTTTGCTTCTGGAGATTGCGGTTCTTGATGCGCAGGGCGCGCAGCTGTAGCTGTTCTTGCGCTGAGACACCGATGATTTCGCCGTCCTCGGTGAAGTCTGTGCCCTCTGGTGGAGCGAAGCCTGGGGGAGGTTGCGGCTGCCCTTCAGGGCCGCATGTGCGGA
Source organism: Zea mays (assembly GCF_902167145.1). Lineage (NCBI taxonomy): Eukaryota > Viridiplantae > Streptophyta > Magnoliopsida > Poales > Poaceae > Zea > Zea mays. The sequence continues at coordinate 107,547,511 of NC_050105.1, read as the reverse complement.
GAGCGTCGTCTTCGCAGGTGCGGAGAATGTCGTCTTCAGTAGCCTCTTGGTGGGTGGAGTGGGTGATGGCGAGGGCCTTGCCCTTTTTTGCGGCCAGCAGTGCTGCCTTCGCAGCCTCGTCAGCCTTCGAGCTAGCTTTCTTGGGTGCCATCGCGGGTGATTTTTTCGTAGCACCCACGGTGGGCGCCAAATGTTGGAACTTGCTCTCCGGTGCAAGTTGATCCAACGGGGGTGTGTAGTAACGTAAACAGAGTTTTCGCACGAGATGACAATAGCTCTGTTAATCTAGCCTCTCAAGGGCACTGTGCGGGGGTATTTATAGGTATCTGAGTGCCCAGCGTCCTGTGTTAAGGACGCATGTGCCATCAGACACCTAGGTTATCCCCGGAATATTCCCATAAAGCGGGGTTACAGACCGTAATTACAGGGAGGCCTTTACAAATTAGGTCTGTAACGCGCGACGGCCACGCAGGGCCTGTTACAATGGGCCGGATCACACGCGGGCCTCCATGCTGGACAAGGTCGTAAAATAAGACGACCTTGTCACAGGTCTTCGTCCGGTGGCGTATGAGACGAAGGGTAAGTCCGCCCGTTGTCTTGTCTCCGTTGGTGCAGCGAGGACGGTGAAGGCCTCGAGCGAAGGGTGGCGTCTTCGCCTTCGCCCTAACAGTGCACAATCGAAATGCGACACCAAGCAGCACGTCATTCAGACATCCCACATCTGATGCGGAATAAACTTGTGACCGCTGTTCATGCCCAAATACATGTACCATTTCCAACCAAAAAAAAGGAACCGAAACCATTGTGACACTTTCCTGATAAGAAGAAATCGCCAGTTATCTTGTACCCTACCTCTGCAGTCTGGACATCGTCTGATCGGTACGTCAACTTATAACACCATTGCACCAGCATGCAACATGTTCCACACATCAAATATCCCAACTAGGTGTTACACTTCAACAGTACAATTCAAAAAATAAGAACAGCCAGCAAACAGTATAAGTGAATTGCATGAACCTTGACGTCTGATATATATAACCGAAAGCACTTGGTTTCACCGGCAATAGTTAGTTATTCAAAGAACACAAAGGAACCAACAGTCCATGAACATTCATATTTCCAAGAAAAATTATCGATCTGACATTTTATTACCACATAGGCAAGGCTTGCTTTGACAACAGGTATGACTAACTGCAAATTTCTTTAAACATTTCGTGTGCACAACACAACTGTGCCCTGAAACTTAACAAAGAATGGGTTTTGATGTGATATATAAGGTTACAACGGGCAAGGAGAGAAACAAACTATTGTACAAAGAATCCTATCCAGCTAGTTCAACTCAGGACGGCCCGAAACTCTACAGTTGTGTGTTAACAAGGAGACATCTCTAATCTCCCAATGTAATGTACAGAATTGTCGATGACTTGCCATGGTGGGTTTTCCTGCCAGCATGCTTGAAATGTTCAATGCGGCACTTTTGCGGCCATCTGTTGCCATGTCTCCTTAATTGAGAAGCTCAACACTGCACTTGATGAAAATTTAGTCATGATCCATCATCAGAAGGGGTTTCATGTGAAGTCTGGGGGTGCTGCATTCCATCCTCAGGCATGTCAAATTCAACCAATGGCTTCAATTGCTCTGCAACAGCACCTCGTTGGAGTTTCATCTCTTCAATAACCATACTCTCTGCAACCTTACAGGACTGCTCGTCCCTAAAAGCAAGGGTCCATCTCCCATCAACAAGATACTTCTTTGTCTTCGCTTTATGCTTCTCAGTGTCCAAAAAAGGGACCGAAGAAGGGCGAATGCGTAGATGTAACCACTTCCCATGCTTTGTATCTATTCTTGGCTGAAACAAAACCAAACAAAGGATTCCCAATGAGATATGCCTGTGACAAATAAATTCATTTTGGTGCACCACAATTCATATAATATGGTTCACTTCATCTAATGGGCACAGCAAAGTGAAAAGAGCAACGAAACAGATTTTCCATGGCATCATGACACATACATCAGATCCTGCCAAAGGTGCCATGACACGGACAATTCCTCGTTCCCGTTTTAGAGGTAATTCTTCTAGAAGAAGAATCCAACCAGAAGTTCCATGAGCTATGGCTAAAAAGCAGAAGTGCCGTTCTTTGCCCCTCTCAAATGCTATTCGACAAGGAACAGCGTCGACTGCAAGAATAACATGCCAGACAATTATGCTTTCAGAAATCTAGAGGAACTAAGATAAATTTGCATTTCTCATAATGCTAGCATAAAGATATCTAGGTAAACACAGACCTAAGTTGACTTCAAGCCCAGGTTTAGGAACTGAACCACCAAAATCTGCAGCGCTTGCCCTAGTATTTATAGGCAAATCAACCAGAGGGTAAATAGGAGGTAGCTCTGTGAAAGTTTCTCCAAGACAGAAGAGTATAACTTGATGCTGCAGCACAAAACCCTGAAAAATCACAATAATTCAGCAACTTGCGTAACTCAAAGTTTTATCTACAAATTAAGCGGACAAGACCAATCAACTTAACAGCGGAAATCGAAAAAAAGAACAGTATAAAAAATTCACTTCACGGCATTATACGCTTAACCTCAAAAGCGTCATTAAAGTTTCTTATGAAGCATGCAACGTGGAGGTAATACAGAATCTAATCGAGGTACTGTAGCAGCAGCTTTGCTAAGGTAGTAACTCCAGTTGATCTGTTAGGAGGAAAAAAAATCGAGCACAACTTATTGATGCTCACCAGTTCACCAAACAAAGGAATGTTAACTGAAAATTTTAACTCGAGATCCTCCACCGAAAATAACATTGAAGAATGCAAATGAAGACTGACGATTTCAAAATACTCAACTGAGATAGAATGAGTACATTCTGGTGCACTCCGGTCATTCCCTTCCTCAACCTCCCAACTCCTATGCGCATTCAACAATATGTACACAACCATCTATGGCCACCAATATCATTGCACCAGCATCCAGCTACTGCCGCTGTGTAGTGGCCATCATGCCATGTTTGCTATATCTGCTACAACTAGAAGCCTACAACCAGGCTAGAGAGGCCCGTAGGGCGCCCACGTAGACACCACTGCTGCCACATACTTTTGTTTTGCAAACGCAGCTGCTGCCAAGCCATGCGTTCACATGAGACTTACGTGCTCTGGAGCTACCAGGATCAATCTGTGTGCCAGTGTCTGCTATCTGTGCACACTGAACACATCAGCCACCACCAAATTCTAGTGTCTACAAATCAGTGTTAGCTGTGTTGTTGAACCATGTAGTAATACCGATGGTCCTGCTATTTGCCCTACCAAACATTTGACAACAAATTCTAGGTAAACAATAAAATGCATTGATCTGTAAATTTGTCGCTCTGGAAATGAAAACTCTAGAAATTTTAAACAGGTTCCCAATTTTTGACCTAGTCAGTAGTCACAGTTGCAAGTTAAGATTAAATTCCAATACAACTGTCTTAATTTCTACAATGCATTTTTTGTGGTATTTTCAGTATGAAACTGATGGCCACAGAACCCTTGAATATCAACAGTTAAAACATCATCCAATTATTGTAAGTGCATTAGCTGCAAAACACTTATTGAGTTATTGAGTTGCATGCACCAACCAGTTCAAACCAAAAGCTTAAGATGGTGGAGAGAGGTGAGCAATTCACATTATTTTAACACTCCTCACATCGAGACAAGGCTATCTCAGGCCTCAAACATGGAGTAGGTGTAAGTAACAACTATTTTATGTAATTATGCTAACCAAGATTTGAACTCAAGACCTCTGGCTTAAATACCATATTAATTTGCATGCATGAATCAGTTAACCCAAAAGCTTAATTAATGGAGATGTGAGCAATTCACTTGTATTCTAACAACTTTAAAGGGCATGTTTGGGAGCAAGGGGAATGGAGGTGATTGGAGGGGCTAAAATACCCTTGCATCTTTCTTTGTACACACAACTATCGATGTGTTGAAGATGGAATACAATTGCATCAGAATAAATCCACTATTTAAATATAAAGACAGCTTTTTCAGTGGACACCAGGAGTAAAGATTGATTGTTTAATATTTAAACTAATTTAGCAAGAGAAACATTGAAGCGACAATATAGTAATAATATATAGGTTTCCTTTCATATGTGGCAACAAGTCCCATTACCAAAAAAACACGGCAATCAAGGAAGAAGAATTAGTCCCAGATCTCTCTAATAGTCTAGTCCCCCCCAAGCCGACTTCGCCTGGCTATCTTCCCGACGTTGTTTATCCCATTATAAACTAATATTCATAACATCCGGTATCATGAGTCAGGGATCCTTTCCCATGAATTCTGCTACGGACGATCTCCGCACCTGGCGTGAGGAGCTCGCTCGTGCCAGGGCAGATCTGGAGCAGGCCCGATCTGCTATCTTCTAGCTCCGTGATCTACTCACTATAAAGGTGGAGTCTGACCGCCGATCAGCGGCAGCAACACGACTGCAGGCGGCTGCACGTGGCTTCCTAGTGTGGCGTCCAGTGTGGCAAGTTGCAGCAGCGGCGCGGCTGCAGGCAGTGGCTTGCCGTCTTCAGGCTGCAACATGCGGCTTCCTGGCGCGGCGTCAAGCACTTCACAATCTTACAAGGACATCTTCCCCTTGATGGCTCCTCCACACCTCCTGACCTCGACTCTCATTGACAATGACGTCGATGTCGCTCCTCTTCCCTTACCACTGGTCCTGGCAACCTCCTATGTGCCATGCGCGGCACCGTCACCTTCGATCGTGCCACGTGTGTCCCTGTCGCCTTCAACGGCACCACACGCAGTCATGTGAGGTCCTGTCTCTTCAACCACCTCCAACTCACTTCACTTATCGTGTGTGCGTCTACCAGTGATGCATGCTCCCCCCCCCCCCCCCCCCACACACACACACACACTAGTCCCCTCCCTGTCGTGTCGCCGGTGTACCACCCCATCGTTATCCGCTGCAACCCCGATGGTCACGCGGCGGTCCGTCGGTGTTCTTTGTCCCATCGACCGATTGGTGCTCACGATCGCCAAGAGTCTGCCTCCCTCACTTATCCTCGGTCTGTAGCGCACTCATCGATCACCACTGGTGTCGTGCTATGGAGGAATATGAGGCCGTGCTGGCCAACCACACCTGGGACTTGGTGTTGTGTACCCCTAGCATCAACGTGGTAATCGGCAAGTGGATCTTCCGTAAAAACTCAAGGTCGTTTGTTCCCTAGATCTGTACAAAGCTTGTTGGGTCGTCTGAGGCTTCACTTTGCGCCCCGAAGCGGACTACGACGAGACCTTCAGTCCCGACGTGAAGCCTGCCACCGTTCGGACCGTCCTCTCCCTCCTCCGAGACTGGGCAGTCCACCAGTTGGACATAAAAAATGCCTTCCTACACTGCACTCTAACCGAGACGGTGTACTATAACCAACCCGCTGGCTTCGTCGACTCCACTCGTCTAGGTATGGTGTGTAAGCTTAACTGCTCTTTTTATGGCCTCTAGTAGGTGCCACAGACCAGGTACAATCGCTTCGTCGAGGCCAAGTCAAACACGTCCCTGTTCATCTTCAGCACGGCGATGACAGCGTTTACCTCTTGCTCTATGTCGACAACATCATGCTCATGGAATATAGTGCCACCCTTCTCCGATGCACGATCGCCTCCAGCAGTGCAATGGACTTGGGCCCTCCACTTCCTAGGGGCATCATGAAGCGTTGACCTAGGGCCTCTTCCTTCACCAACGCTAGTACGCCATTGACAATTTGGAGCGAGCAAGCATATCAGACTGCAAGCTTTGCTCCACGCCTGTTGACACTCAGGCAAAGGTCTCTGACAACGACGACACCTGGGTTGGTGACGTGACGGCCTACCGGAGCCTCATAGCCTAGGGGCTCTATAGTACCTCACCTTGACCCACACCGACATCTACATGGTACAGCAGGTGTGTCTTCACATGCACACCCTACGAGAGCCACATCATCACAACGAATCGATTTCTTCACTACCTCTGCGACACCCTCGACTATGGCCTTCTTCGACCCTCTCCAACTTCTGAGCTAGTTGTCTATGTCAAGGATGATTGAGTTGGTTGCCCCGATACGCGTTGGTCCACCTCTAGCTATGTCGTGTTCTAGTGCGCCAATTTCGACCCCTGGTCCTCAAAGCGGCAGCTCGTCTTCTCATGTTCCAACGCTAAGGCCGAGAAATGCGCTATGACCAACAGCATGGTCGAGGCATCCTAGCTCAATCGGCTGCTCCAGAAGCTTCATAGCCCCTCGCGTGTGCCACCCTCATCTACTGCGACAATGTCAGCGAGATCTACCTCTCCACCAATCCCGTGCAGCACCAACGCACGAATAACGTGGAAATCAGCCTTCACTTCGTCCGCGAGCGTGTCGCTGTCGACGATGTCTACATCATCCGCGACCCGACCACTTTGCAGTTCGTCGACATCTTCACCAAGGGGATATCAACCACGGTGTTTTCGGAGTTTTGGTCCAGTCTCATCATCTGTACAGGCTAGAGTTGCGATTGTCAGGGGTTGTTAGATTATTATGTGTGTTCTCCTAATGTAATGGGCCTTGGCCCAACCCATGTACTATTGCTATATACATGATGTGATGATGAGCCTCCTTAATTAGGGTTATAACAAAGCCTTCTTAGCACAATGCACGACGGTCGTCTTACCTCTCGTAGATCAAGGTTTTAGATAGAGGACAAAGAGCGAGCACAACGCTCTGGACAGACTCAAGGGCAACTAATCTGCTATGTGATGGCCACATGGAAGCAGGTCAGCCTGCACGGAGCTAGATTTTGGGCAGTATTGTGCTCCTGCAAGAGGAAGGAGAAAAGCAATGGGGCGGAAATAAAAAGGAGGGTCATTCTGAATGGTCAAATGAATTACCAGACAGCTTTTGTTCTTACATGGCATGACCCCGAAAGGTTTTGGGTCTAGAGACATGAGCCTATAATAATTCAGAAGGCACAATTAAACTCCAAAATTGCAACTGAAGCAATGGCATGAACGAAAAAATTCCAATTTGAAGATGTAAAATATATCAGACATGCATAGTTATGCACTTGCATTGAGATAATATAGGGTTGATCGAATTGTCCAATGAAGAAAACACTGAAGCGTCCTGAAGCAACACCTAGTATATGGCAACTGACCAAGCAACCTGACCCTCTTCTGTAAGCTTCCCAAATGTTCAACTCAAGTGTGTTCAGCGTGTTAAGCTGTTGCAGTTTATAGCGATTGTTCAGCAGTTCGTCTCAACTTATAGCTGCTGAAAGTCTGCCTTCTACAACCTCTTTTTGCATCATGAGTCGGCATCAGCGGTTCAGTGTAGCTGAGTGAGTATTCCTCCATTCTGCTAGTATTGATCTCTTCTCCCCACATTGGTTGCTTGCACCAGCAAAATGTTTCTATGCCCTTGGAAACGCGTGGAGGGTATCCTAAGTATTTGGGTGGGCTTTCCTCTTGGCAGTCCTCTTTGTCTTTCGTAATTCTACAACTAGCAAGAATGCAATGCTGCCCAATTTCCTAGAGTCCAGCTAATCACCACGAAAAAGTTATGGCATTTTCTATTAAGAAATCTGGTTGCAATCAAATAAGGGATATTGTGTCACTTGCTCAATGGTCACAAAATACAAAAGCTAATACAAAGTTCATGCGTTTAGAAGGCAAATTTCAGAAGCAAATCTGAGTAAAGCATCTTTAGAAACAATGCATTAATAGGAACACAACTTGTTCCTTTTTTGACGTTGGATAATGCATCTGCATATGAAGGCTAACACTGGTAAGCACTTTCTCGTGAGATGTGCGAACACTGATAAGCACTTTCATGTGAGATGTGCTATCTTAAGGTAAGATAACATTCATTCCATTCATGATTATTATTACGAGCACCTTATCCAATGGGAGGACAGAACAAGCTTCTGATATAAAACTGTACACATTTTAGGTCTCAAACAATAGATGGGAAAAACTAATAAAGGTCCATCCATACCTTAACCATCTCATAGAGTGCCTCTGCGATGGCAACAGAAGAATCACCTGAAATACAGTGCATATGACTCAGTACCTCACAAGTTTATGGAAACTTATCACTGTGTAGCCACAAGACATGACTGGGCCAAGGATAATATATCAAACTAGTCCTAACTGCTAGCATATTTAATACTGTGTTTAATGCCTGCCAGCTGTGTTTATTGCGTGTGTGCTGTTGCCTGGGGTTCTCCCCTCACGTGTTGCCCGGGGTTATCCCCCTCCGGATGTGTTATTGCCTGCATGCTATTGCCTGGGATCTTCCCTGGCATGTTGTCTGAGATTCTCCCCCTGTCTTAATTACTAGCTTAGCTTCTCCTATAAATCCTTGTAACCTCTACTGCTATCAATCAATCAATATACAGAAGCGTGTTTATGCTTTAATACTAACCTTCAAATGAACACAAATCCATGGGTACAATAATAGATTTGGATCCTTTTGGTGGCGAAGATGCCTCAATTGCTAAGAAAAAACACATATTAGGTGGGAATGTTACATACAGGACACAAACAGATAACATTCATATCAAGATCAAAATTTACCTTTCTTGCAGTTCCTCCAAGCTTCTTTAACAATAGGAAGAAGCATGTCACACCAGCATCCTCCAGATTCCTCAGAAAGCTTTGAGCTACAATCCTTGTGTGAATCCTACAGATAGCATTTAATAATCAGCAGGAGGCAAAAAACACTAATATGTCTACATCTCCGGTGAGGCTGATTCAATATATAAGGATAAACATTTAAGCAAAGCATTTCACTTATCTGTATGACTTCTGTACATTTGGGTAAGGACACTCTCAATGCAGAAACTACTAGATATTTTTCATAGCCTAAGAAACTACCATGGAAACCACACCGCAGAATACAGAATTTTTGTATAGGGCCCTTTGTTTACCTCCATTCAATCCGCTCTCCCTGTCCAACAACAGGAAGAAACTAGCAGCCATCCCTGATGCAATGCATGTAGTTTCATCTACCATCGATTTGCGTGAAGACACAGCTTCTTCTTTAGAAACCGTTTTTTAAATTAATCTCTCCCCGAAAATTACTTGCCATACAAAATGTCTACCTAGCAAGGTAATTGATGGAGACAGAAACCATGCTGATTTTCTGCATTGGAAGTGACCAAAACCCAATTAGGAATTTAAATATAGTGCTTACTTCACATCTACTCCCTCCTTTCAAATTGCAAGTCATTTTGGCGTTTCTAGAGACATTGTTTTTACTGCATATCCAGACACAGCATATATCTGTTAGATGCCTATGCATGTGTCCTTGTTGTATTTGGTCTCATATATAGTCATTGTTGTCCATGGTCTCTATCCTGTGTCAGTGTATATATTTGGGTCTAGTGTCCTCGTATTGAATACAAGTGCTATTCATATCATGGTATACATATTACAGAGCCAGAATTAGGGTTAGATATTCCTCTCTATCTCTAATTGTTCCTTCATATTGCACTTGCATGCCTCCACCACACAATTTCATCGCCAATCTTCTTCATTTTGAAGCCCAGCGTTGATCAGTAACATCCAACATGACACCAGCGGGTCGCCTATTCTTCCACGCCCAGCCTGCTCATGCTCGTCGTGGGCCTCCCACCCGACAGTAGGCCGCCTCTAGCTGGCGCCGCTCACGTCGGTCAAATCTTCTCGCTTGCGCGCCTAGCTCGACCATTTGCGAGCATCTAAGTGTATGTCGGGCCAAGCTCTATTTTCTGAGGAGCTCGTCTAGGAAAAAAAACTTGCACCGCTTTTTTGTAGTGCTCTCGCCTGTTAGAATGGACCCACTAAACAGTTCAATTCAAAAGCTTAAGCTATTAGGCAAAGGTAAGTAGTCCACTTATACAGTTCAACACCTCCACTCACGTGCAGCCAAATATAAAGGCACAAACGTGGACATAAAGGGCAAAGGGACAAGTAAAGCATCTATCAAGATTCGAACTCGAGACATCTAGCTCTGATACCATGTTAAGTTGCATGCACCAACCAATTCAACCTAAAAGCTTAAACTTTTAGGAGAAGGTAGCAATCCACTTGTACACTTCAACATCGCCATAGCCCGCCGCTATTCCTTTGCGCTCTTGCCATAGCATGTTCCATCCTATCATGCACCTTTTTTGGCTTCTTCTGGTGGTGTTCCCGTTACATGGAATCAAATGCTTTTTTATGGCACCAAGTACCATGCATGGGTTCCTCGCATGCGCTGGCATAAGTGTGTCTTGGAGTTCCTTACCAGCGACATTACCTACCCACCTCATCCTACTGCTCTTGTACAACTTTCAGCTCTAGCTACGACAACGGGTGATGAGAAGAAGCTTTTAAAATGTCATGTTGATCTTTTGGCTTCGTATGAGTCCTAGTTTGCTAGCTATTGGACATGTGTCGATGAGGAATTGAGGATGCTCAGGCTGGTTCTATTCTCACGGCTAGTATGATCGCTTTGTTGATGAGGATGTTGGCTATGGAAGGCGTCAAATGTGGACTCTTCTTTGTGATCTCTCTGAGTGTACTAGTCACTCTACTTATCTTGCTGCTATTCGTTAGGATCAATTGTTGTGTGTTATGGCTCTTGGGACGGCAGAGGTGACCAAGTTACAATGGTTGCTTGCAAATTTTGGTGTTTCTGTTTATATGTCGACTCCTTTGACTGATAGTACAGGTGCTATTAGTATTGCTCGTGTTCCGATCAAACATGAGTTTACTAAACATATTAAATTGGTTAGTGTGTCCACTCTAACATGGTATCAAAGTCAGAGGTCTCGAGTTCGAACCCTGACAGAGGCTTTATTTGTGTCTCCACCCATTTATGTCCATGTTTGCGTCTTTCTCTCTAACTGCGTTTGCGCCTCTCTCTGGTTGCACGTGAGTGGGGGTGTTGAAGTGTATAAGTAGATTGGCTACCTTCTCCCATAAGCTTAAGCTTCTGGGTTGAACTTGTTAGTGTGTCCACTCTAACATTGTATCAAAGCTAGAGGTCTCGAGTTCGAATCCTGGAAGAGGCTTTATTTGTGCATCCACCCATTTATTTCCATGTTTGCGCCTTTCTCTCTGGCTGTGTTTGCACTTTTCTCTCTGGTTGCACGTGAGTGGGGGTGTTAAAGTATATAAGTGGATTGACTACCTTATCTCATCAACTTAAGCTTTTGAATTGATTTGGTTAGCGCGTCCACTCTAACATAGGTGTTGATGCCTATTACACGTGTGCATAGGTTCATGATGATGTGATTGATCTTCACTATGTGCCTTTAGATTCAGTAGGCTGATTCACGAAAGCGCTGACCAGAGCTTAGCATAGATTGCTCGTGATCCAATCGAACATGAGTTTACTAAGCATATAGGTGTTGATGCCTATTACACGTGTGCATAGGTTCAAGATGATGTGATTGATCTTCGCTATGTGCCTTTATAGCTTTAGTTGGTTGATTCATGAAGGCGCAGACTAGAGCTTAGCATATGTTTTATCTCTTCCAACTTTTTACAATTCAAAAGTTGGGCTTTACAGGTGAAATGGTTATGGCTGCAAAAACCGATCCGTCCAGACCATGGCAGGGAATGAATCTTCCTATTCAGCAGCAAGTGAGACAATTTTTCAATCTTTCGGTCTTTCATGTGGTCGGAGATGGAACCAGCACTCTCTTTTGGTTTGATAAATGGTTGAATGGGAAGGCTATCTTTGATATTGCACCAGAGGTTGTCTGTTTGGTGGACAGTAGAGTCAGCTCGACCCGAACGGTTGCTCAGGCTTTGGACAACTGGCGTTGGGTTAGGGATATTGGGAGTCATCTTTCTATGGTTGGGCTGCAGTAGTATTAAAATTATGGGATGAGATTGGACAGGTGACTCTTTCACAAGAGGCGGACAGGCTTGTTTGGAGACACATGACTTCTGGGCAGTTTTCCTCAAAGTCTTGCTATAATGCCTTCTTCCTGGGGTCCATTTCCTTTGAGCCTTGGAAACGATTGTGGAAGACTTGGGCCCCCCCTAAATGTAAGTTTTTTCATAAGGAATAAATGTTGGACTGCGGACAGACTTCAGAGGAGAGGGTTACATTACCCGGAGAGTTGCCCCCTATGTGATCAGGAGCAGGAAACAATCCAGCATATCCTCTACACCTGTAGTTTTTCTAGGGATTTTTGGCATCTCATTTTGTCGTCCATCGGGCTTGGTTACCTCACTCCTATTGCTGCTGAACAGTCATTTGTTGTGTGGTGGGAAAAGGTCTCTAAAAGAGTGCATAGGTGCAAGAGGAGGGGTTTCAATAGTGTCATTATCCTTAGAGCTTGGTGCTTGTGGCTCTCGTAATAGGGCTGTTTTTGATGGAGTGAGCCCTTCCATTAGTTTGACTAAGAGGTTGTTTCTAGATGAATTGATCAGTTGTAGTAAGGCGGGAGCTAAGCATTTAGACAGTTTGGAAATTATTGTCACTTTAAATAGGGTCTAGTAGGGCCCGTCAGGCTCCCCCCCCCCCCTTTGTAGGGGAGGCTTGAGGGTTTGGTCTTGGTGTTGTATTTCGGTCCACTTTGGACCTTTCCTTTCTTAATATAATGATGCTAGCTCTCCTGCGCGTTCGAGAGAAAAAATTCAGTGTTCGGACCACCTTGAGTTTGAGGGGGATGTTAGATGCCAACACATATGTCCTTGTTGTATTCGGTCTCATACACGGTTTCTATCCTACATCGGTGTATATATTCGAGTCTAGTGCCCTCATATTGAATACAAGTGCTATTCATAACAATATATAGATGCATAATAAAAGCTATGTACCTAGAAAAGACAAAACAACTTACATTTGGAAAGGAGATGATACTATTTTTTTCTTTATATGCAATTTTGAACAGCAAAAGGCAACGTTAAGTGAAAGATTGTTGTGAACTGTGATGCACTCGGAAGATAGTCCCGGTACTCAGCCCTCCCGTAGGAGGCCCTAGGTGTAAACCAGATCTATTATTCTTGCTTCTCTCTACTAACACCCTGCCCCTCCTTATATAGAAAGGTAACCCTAACTTAATAGCTAAGCAACATAACAACCCTATCTGGCCGGCACTGTTCACGCGCACGTGAACAGTGGTCGTGACTAACCTAACCATAATGACCTAGCTAATGGGCTTAAGGCCCATAACAAAGATAGAAATCTGAGTTGCAAGAAACCAAAGAGAAAAAATCAATGTGCAGTTGTGCACTCAAACATAAGTGAGATGAGGCAATGTTGCTTCAATGCAAACAAGCAAGAATTGTCACTACAGCACCAATAGCATAGACCACAGAAAGTTAAAACTATACTGTAATTTGTTGAGGCACTAATACGAACTGATTCCAATAAAAGTGTCCTCACAGCGAAATTTGGTAATAATAAATAGGAATAGAATCGTAGTTCTCCCCTTGCATTTGCTGAGAAAGAAATAAAGAAGCAGACTGCTATTATATCTCTAAACCCCAGCATAAGTATTACAGGAACGAATGATAATGGCAGTATGAATGTACCTTTAGTCGTCTTAGATGAAAAGCAGTGAACTCTTCCTCTCCATGGGGCAGCAGTTGCCGGAAAAGCCAGCCACCAACCAAACGAACATCTGCAGAAACCTTTGACCTGCAGAAAAGGTCGACTAAAGCATCGAGCACCTACAAAAACAATCAATGTGCATAAATGGCAAAGAAACACGTAAACATCCCACGACATATTATAAAGCATCAGGTATTCAGAAAAAAAGGCTCATAAAGCAAAAGGCCAATATTTTAAGTGTAAGTTTGAAGTTCACAGCAATGTGTCACAATCACGGAATCACCCTCGAAACATTAAGCAAGAAATATGGTGGTGTTTGGTTCGCCGAAATGTAACGTAAATGGATTACATGGGGTAATGGATACCGATATTTCTGTTTGGTTGAGTTCTTTCTAGTAATACTAGGTACTACTATCCAATCCAATTATAACTAGTAACCATTACCGCCGGTAAGAGATCCCATTACCATTCCCTTAACAACGTCTGAACCAAACAGCACCTATAGCTAGAACTAGTGAGGCAGATACAATATCATTAACTAAGTCCAGAAGATTAGCATCTGTGACACGGATAGATCTGGATAAATGTCTAATGCTGCAAACAAATTATTTAAAATAACCTTTCTAGGTTACAACTTACAAGATAATCCTAAAGGAATTAAAATACAAGTTATATCAGTTACTGGGATGCCCAACATAGATGTCCACGGTGGTAACACAAAATCTCAATGGATGAACTGTAATATTAGCCTAGATGAAAAGTTGAAGTAATGTTGAGAGACATCACATCCAACACCTTAGGATATACTTCATTAACGTGCCTAGAGGTTTTTAGTACATGCAGATGCTCCCAATGAAAGCAAGAAAGATTATTTCTGCACTGATACAAAAGCAATGTTATTTTCTGATTCAAAGTACACAAATAAGAAGGATGCCATCAATATTTCAAGAGTCCACAAATTAAGAAACCAAACAGGTAATTCGTGTGAGGATCAACAAATAACCTGATATCTGTGAGCTTTGGAAGTCATTTGCCGTGGATGGTGACATTGTAGCCCATATTTATCCTGTAGAGAGGAAAATAATATATTAAGGATGTCCTAAAAAACTAAGAATCTAAAGAAAAAATAAAAAATAAGATAGCAAGTGTGAGTGTTATGGTCACTAGATCGGTGAGGGATTATAGAGGTGTATCGATGGGCAAGAACGTCCGCTGGGGGCCTCTGCCCACAGCCGAGCAAGAGGAGGGTTTCTCCATTCTAATTCTTGCATACTTTATTTCTCATCCATTGATTACATAAATAGGCCAGCTGGCTGTCCCTATCTAGCTATAGATCCTTATCTCCTTAAAACTCTCCTAAAAACTCTCAACAAACTACTAACTGATAACTTTCCTAGATAATCTCAACTAATCTCCTAAATAATCTCAACTAATCTTCTAATCTTATCTCTAACTATCCTTATCTAATCCCCCTTGGAGGGCCCATGGCTGCTGCTACCGCAGCCCCTCCGTGGGCCTCCTTAGGCCCTGACAGTGAGGAACTAAATAAAACTGTTATCATTATTTCAAGAAAAAGGGTAAACCCAATGCCAAAGGCTACCACATGAGTGGGATCTAAAGAAGGGATAAACCAGGCAAGCCTTCCCCGCAAATATGGAAAGACTGCTTCGAGCCCGCGACCTAGTGACTCAGTGAGACAGCTCCACCACTGCACCAGGCCTGCCCTCTATCAGTATTTCACAGATGAAATCAAAATAAATAGAGTAAATTTTGGATAACTATACTTGATCTAAATTTCACAAACCTACACCGTTAGCTTGAACATCAATTAGCATTCAGTCCCACACGTCAGACAAATTAGTTTATGATGTATTCCAGAAGCAATGGTTTTTAATTCAAACCATGTGTAGTTCTCTTAGATTTACTCGACTAACTCACCCATAGAGTTGGATCAAGCAAAAGTTTATCACAGCAGTGCACATATTTATAAAAATAAAGATTAATACAGTTACAACTTTCAAAAACTTCAGATAATTAAATAAAACTTCAGAATTATTGTGACACATCTTTGTTTAGGTTGAATAAATAAATTACAACCATGAGCTGTAATAGTACGAGGTTCAAATATCACTAATTTCCCACCACTAATGTACACAGTTGAGTAGATATTTGTACTTATATGCCACTCAATCTATTTTGAATATTCATGTTTGCTTAAAAAAAGGACAAGCCGGGCACAGTGGTGAGAAGCTTTTCCACAAAGCCAAAGATTCTAAGTTCGATGCAGCCTCTCTGCAAAATGCACGGGTAAGGCTTGCCTCGGTTATTCCTTCCCTAGACCCCACTAATGTGGGGGCCACCAGCACTGGGTCAGTCGGTCTGTCCTTTCATATCGCTTACAAAATATGGATGAGTACCACACAGCTCACATCAGATTCACTTCATCGACCCAATTATTTAGAAAACAAACATGGATTTCCCAAAAAAAAGAGAAATTGAATAAAGTTGTGGTAGTCTAACACCATACAGAGTCTATATATATATAGCACAACTGTTGAAATGATACAGGCACAAACATGAGGATAAATCTCTTTGAAGTCATAACTTGAGTGGTAGAAAATAAAGTAAACTAATATAGCAAAAGTCGATTTATTTTCTATATTTTCAATTTCTTCAAACAAATGTGGACTCAGAGGGAATCTTCTGCTCCAATATGATCAGAATCTAAGAACAGAATGTAATGGATGGGTGACAGACATTGCGCTCTAAGCATTGCTAAGGGGCTGAGGTGCAAATGTACAAGAAGTTGATAAATCCCACTTCCACAAATTCACATTAATTTGTTCTTCATCTGATGGCATAGACCGAGAACTGCAGTAGTTGGTAGGTAACTGTTTAAGTGTATAAGTGGATTGACTACCTTCTCTCATCAGCTTAAACTTTTGGGTTGAATTGGTCAGTGCATCCACTCTAACATGGTATCAAAGCCACGGGTCTCGAGTTCGAATCCTGGCAGAGGCTTTATTTGTGTCTCCACCCATTTATTTCAACGTTTGCGCCTTTCTCTCTGGCTGTGTTTGCGCCTTTCTCTCTGGCTGCACGTGAGTGGGGGTGTTGAAGTGTATAAGTGGATTGACAACTACATTCTCTCATTAGCTTAATCTTTTGGGTTGAAGTGGTTGATGGAATAAGTCTTGTGGTCTGTGGAAGGACAACAGCAGTCCTTATTGGTCTTTGGTGGACAGCAGCAGTCCTTTTTTATCTTTGCTATAAGACAGCATCTGCTTTTGCGGAGGCATAGGACAGCAGGCAGGGCAGCACAACAGCAGGCAACCGATGACGCTCCAGACAAGAATGCGCGCAGCAGCAACCCAGACAGGCGCGAACGCACCGGGGGTGCTCCCGGTGGGAGCGGCCGGGTCGACGGAGATCGCGGCCTCTACAGGCGACGTGATTCTCCCTCCCCGGATCGATACCATGGTCACCGTGGGGTCCAAGCCGTTGTCAGGGACATCGGTCCAGGCGGTGGGTGGCCTACCCTCATGAAGACCAACTACGTCGAGTGGACCACGGTGATGAGGGCACTGCTCCAGGTTCGCCACATGTGGGAAGCAGTTCGGTGCTGCGACGTTGACTACTACGAGGATTGACGGGCGCTAGATGCCCTCATTGTTGCAGTCCCACCCAAGATGCAGTTTTATCTTTCCAGAAGCGAACTGCCAAAGAGGCCTGGGACGCCATCGCTGCGACCCACATCGGCAAACCGTGCCCACAAGACCACACTGCAAGCACTTCGCAAGGAATGAGAGAGCCTGGCATTCAAGCCAGGTAAGGATGTTGATGACTTTGCTCTCCGCCTCAACACTCTGTCGCAAAAGATGGTGCAGTTTAACGATGACACCTACGATGAGGAGAGAGCTGTTGAGAAGCTCTTCTGTTGCATCCCCGAAAAGTACAAACAGATCGGTCGCTCGATCGAATCTCTGCTAGACCTCTCCACGATGATGATCGAAGAGGCGATATGTCATCTCAAGGTCGTCGCCGGCGACGAACCACAGGCTCTCGCTAGGCCTATCACCATCAGCGAGAAGCTACATCTCACTCGGGAGCAGTGGGAGGCCTGCCAGGGTTTCAAGAAGGGGGAGTCCTCCTCGACACATGGCCGCAAACACGGCAAGGCGCGCGAGGCCCCCAGGCTGGGGCAAGAGGACATGCTGAGGGTGGTGCCCGCGGAGGCGCCCAAGGTGGCGCCGTCGGCAACAAGAAGCCGGCACGAGACGACGGTTGTCACGACTGTGGCAAGCTTGGCCACTGGGCCCGGGACTGTCACCAGCCACGACGCGGCTAGGCCAACTCGCACAGGCGGAGGAGGCTCTGTTCCTAGCACACTCATGCATCGAGCTATCTCGAGCAGCACCAACAGCAGCACTTTCCTCGATGACGGCTCTAGCAAAGACATGATCGAAGGATGGTGCCTCGACATCGGCGCCACTCATCACATGACCGGCCGAAGAGAGTTCTTCACCGAGCTTGACTCTAGCGTTCGAGGCTCCGTCAAGTTTGGACGCCTCCGGCGTAGAGATCAAGCGTGTCGGCTCAGTCGTCTTCACCGCCGCGTCAGGTGAGCACAAGCTGCTCACTGGAGTCTACTACATCCCCACGTTGCGGAACTCTATCATCAACTTGGGATAGCTGGATGAGAACGGTTCACGCGTGGAGGTCGAGCACGGAGTCATGAGGATCTATGACCCTTCTCGCCGCCTTCTTGCCAAGGTACGCACGAGTCCAAATCGTCTTTACATCCTCAACGTGAAGGTGGCACAACCTTGCTGCCTTGCTGCTCGTCGGGATAACGGGGCATGGCAGTGGCACGAGCGCTTCGAGCACCTTAACTTCGAGGCCCTGAATCGGCTCAGTGCAAAGGAGATGGTACGAGGCCTGTCGTTCCTTGACCATGTGGAGCAATTCTGCAATGTCTATGTGTTGACAAAGCAGAGACAGCTCCCCTTTCCCTAGCAGTCGAGCTTTCGAGCCAAAGAGACGCTCAACCTCGTGCATGGGGACTTGTGTGGCCCAGTGACACCAACCACACCAGGAGGAGGACGCTACTTCTTATTGCTTGTCGACGACCTCTCCCGCTACATGTGGGTGATGGTCCTTAGCAGCAAGGGAGAGGCGGCGAACACCATCAGGCGTGTCCAAGTCGCTGCGGAGACGGAGTGCGGCCGCAAGTTGCGCGTGCTGCGCATCGACAACGACGGCGAATTCACGGCGATTGAGTTCGGGTCGTACTACGCGAATGAGGGCGTTCAGCGCCACTACTCCGCGCCGTACAGCCCGCAGCAGAACGGCATCATCGAGCGGCGCAACCAGACGGTTGTGGGGATGGCTCGACTCTCCTCAAGCAAAGAGGTATGTCGGTTGTCTTATGGGGAGAGGTGGTGGTGACAGCGGTCTACATCCTCAACCGCTCGCCCACCAAGGCACTCAACGGGATGACATCGTACGAGGCTTGGCATGGGCGCAAGTCGGTACCACGTACTCCAGCACCGACAGTAACCCCTCTGGAAACGTCCTCTCCGACGCCAGCTCGTGTCGAGCACGACCCGGTGTAGCTAGTTACCCCGCTCTCCCACGACGAGGAGCGCATCAACGCGTGCCACAACGGCGATCCATTGTGATATCGTAAGGTGGAGGGCCTTCTCATCGACTTGTCGGTGTCGGGCCCGGTGTCTCGCATTCTAGCGGGAGAGTTGCATCTTGCAGGCGACGACAACGAGCCTCAGTCTTTCGCGAAGGCCGAGAAACACGCGACTTGGCATGTCGCGATGCAGTCGAAATGAACGCTGTTGAGACGAACCGCACCTGGGAGCTCGTTGATCTCCCTCATGGTCATCACGCAATCACCCTTAAGTGGGTGTTCAAACTGAAGAGGGATGAAGTCGGCGCCATCGTCAAGCACAAGGCTTGATTGGTGACACGCGGTTTCTTGCAGCAGGAGGGGATCGACTTCGACGATGCCTTCGCCCTCGTGGCACGGATGGAATCTGTGCGACTCCTTGCGCTGGCAGCCCAGGAGGCCTAGCATGTTCATCACATGGACATCAAGTCAGTGTTTCTTAACAACGACTTAAAGTAGGAGGTCTACGTACACCAACCGCCAGGATTTGTGATCCCTGGCAAAGAGGGCAAGGTGTTGCGCCTGTGGAAGGCCCTATATATGGCTTGCGACAGGCACAGAGGGCGTGGAATGCCAAGTTGGATTCCACGCTCAAGGGGATGGGCTCTATGCCAATCCCGCACGAGGGGACCATCTATCAGCAGGGCTATGGAGGAAATGCCCTGCTGGTGGGTGTCTACGTCGACGGCTTGGTGATCACCGACACCAAGGATGCAGAGGTGGCAGCGTTCAAGGAAGAGATGAAGGCCACTTTCCATATGAGTGACCTGGGGCATCTCTCCTACCTAGGAATTGAGGTGCACCAGGGTGACTCCGGGATCACACTTCACCAGACTGCCTACACCAAGCGCATTGTTGAGCTAGCTGGGCTCACCAACTGCAACCCAGCTCTCACTCCGATAGAGGAGAGGCTGAAGCTGAATCGTGACAGCACGACGGAGGAGGTGGACGCCACTCAATACCGGCGTCTTGTGGGGAGCCTTCACTACCTCGTCCAGACACAACCGGACTTGGCATACTCTGTCGACTACGTCAGTCGGGTACTGCAGCGACCAACAGCGGAGGACGAGCAGGTTGTGAAGAGGATCGCCCACTATGTTGCGGGGACTCTCGACCACGGTCTCTACTACCCGAGGTGCCCTGGGGAGGCACACCTTGTCGGGTACAACAACAGCGACCACTCCGACGACATCGACACTAGCAAGAGCACAAGCAGGATCCTCTTCTTACTCGGCAAGTGCCCCATCAGCTGGCAATCGGTCAAGCAGCAGGTGATGGCCATGTCCAGCTGCGAGGCTGAGTACATAGCGGCCTCCACCGCTTCGACTCAGGCGCTCTAGCTGGCTCGACTGCTCGGTGATCTCCTCGGGAGAGACACTGTAGCGGCGGAACTCAGGGTGGACAATCAGTCTACTCCAGCGTTGTCCAAGAACCCTGTGTTTCATGAACGGAGCAAGCACATTTGGGTGAGGTACTACTTCATCCGTGACTGCTTAGCAGAAGGAAGCATCAAGGTGCGCTACATCAACACCAAGGATTAGCTTACGGACCTACTCACCAAGCCCCTTGGGAGGATCAAATTCCTTGAGCTTTGCTCCAGGTCCAGGATGGCCCAACTATCCAACAAAACGACGCACAAGACTTTGGGGGAGAATTATTGGAATAAGTCTCATGGTCTGTGGGAAGGACAGCAGAAGTCCTTGTTGGTCTTTGCTGCAGTGGACAGCAGCAGTCCTTTTTGGTCTTTGCTCGAGGACAGCATCTGCTTTTGTGGAGGCATAGGACAGCAGGCAGAGCAACACAACAGCAGGCAGGGCAGCACCTTTCCTTACTGCAGTTTTGACTGCTTTAAGGACAGCATCTTGGGTAAAGAACAGCAGTGCATTGTTGTAGTTCTTTTGACTAGAGGACAGCATCTTTTGTGTAGTGTTTAGTGCAGTTTGTAGGACAACATATTCGCATCTCTAAGAAGCATATGTTGCAGCCTTTGAGCTATAAATATGTATCTCAACCCTTAGATGGATATGGCATTTGAGTAGTGTGTGAGAAATAAAATGAAAAATTGCCCCAACTCATAGTGTCATCCTCTCGATGAGAGTAAGAATCCAGTTGCTTACACTGGTTAGTGCATCCACTCTAATAGTAACTCAAAGCACTTATTCTGTTCTCGTAATTCAAGTAGCTATGGCATGACCGCATGATAAGCCAAATTCTGAGACATAAGAAGGGATTTGCGGTCAGGTATGGTGGGCATGGGTACGTTCTCTCTTGCCCCATACCCACTACCCGAACCCGATGAGAAACCCGCTAACCTATGACATGTTGGTCCAGATTAATAGAAGTGTTCTATATAAAATAAAATGCCAAAGCCCTAACCCTAATTCCCTGTGGGAAATTGCGAATGCGACCCAAGTTCTGGCATTCTGTGGCTGAGGCGCTACAAGTGCGGAAGTGCATGAGCGGCTCTACCTCTGTCGTCTCTTTCTCTTCCCTTGTGCTTGCGTGTTTGCTTCTTGGTACCTACTTTTGCGATTAAAATGATCATGTCTACTGGAATGTTCGTGGGTATACCCACTACCCGTGGTGGGTATGGGTATAGGGTAATGTTGTACTCATGATGGGTAGTGGGTACGGATAATGGGGTATTCTTTCGCTAGTGGGTATGGGCATGGCCTTGTGTGCCCATTGGGTACCTTATCCTCTGTCATCCCTACTCCAGATTCTATTATTGGGAATGGACTACATTTTCCTTAGCGTGTTTTTCTGGTCGGGTTTTTCTTATCATTTTTAAGTGGGCGCTTATTATAACGTGTAAAGACCTGTACACTCTATTTCTTCTACTTTAATGAAATAATATGCAGCATATTCAAGAAAAAAATGTAAGGATACAGAGCAGCAGTGTACCTGAAGCTTCCTTACATAAATATCAAAATCACTACAAATGCTGTCATCAGTTAGACTGCTGCTTGACGAAAATAATTGTGTTTCAGCAAGGTCTTCACCTACTAAAGCTTGCTGCAGAAAGAGAAGACAGGTGTCAGAAAATTAAAGCAAAATAAAGTACTATGATCATGTTTCCAAATACAAAGGAGGTAATACAAAGACATAACTAGAACCAAGGAACAGGGGACTGCAAAACGATGAAGGGCCAACAAACCTGTCAAATCTTGTTCATTTAACCCTAATCACGACTACCCATAAAATATTATACTAGCTGCCTTATGTGATTTTTAATGGGAAGAGAAAGCCTGCATATGATAGAACTGTAACTACTGAAAAAAAAACATAGCACAATAACCATTCACATAGACATCAACAAACAAGGTGTCAGAATTTTAGGATGCTAACAACATAGTCAACTAATGTTGAGGAAAACATGGGTGCATTCTACAGTTGACCACATTATAGTAAGTAAACAAGTAATATAACTGTTTTTTCTCTCAAAGTGGGAAGGTGAAAGTACTTACTAATAGAAGTTTCTTATGCTGCTTTCTTTGAGGGAGGATTCCAAGGGCATCCAGCATTGATTCATCAAGTTCTATAAAGCAAACAATTACTTGCAATCATTTTCTGGGAAAGCCACAGTGAAAAGGATAAGTATATGAGAAAATGTCAAACACACCTTTCGTCTGCAATAATGTAGCGAATAAGCACAATGAACCCAAAGCTTGTGAATCATCTCCTTCTGTGATATAGGACAGCAAGTGTTCCCTGAAAATTGCATGAATCAACACAAATGTACAATAATCTGATATGTGAACTGTGGAAAGCAATACTCCAATATCTAAATAGTATGCTAGTTGTGATGAGGAACATACTATTTAGATGTATCATATCATTTGAGGAAAAATAATAAAATATTTTAAGTAATTTGCTACTTGTGAGGGTTATGCTAGAGTTGTATTGTTTTGATGTATAGTTGGTTTATGCTAGAGTTGTATTGATTTGCGCGAAGTTTGGAGTTAGTTCTTGTACTGGCCAGATCTGGAGCCCTGGGTGCTCCTAGTATAGTTTCAGATTTATTATATTTGTGTAATAGTAGTTGATGTCATCGTTTAAGTGATTGTCTGTTGATGAACTCTGAAGTCTGGACACAGAATCTTGTAATTTTGCCGCATATATAGTAATAAATTCAGGATTGTTCCATTAAAAATAGTAAGCACCTTTATTGAACAAATAAAGTATGAATAGGATAAAGTTGCATAACGGAAGCACCTTTTAAGCTATAGTAAGATACCTTGGTGTGTTTCCTTGGCAGCAATCACTTCGCGATGAATTGTTGGGCAAGTGTTTCCAACTAACAGAAGACAAAGAATTTGGCTCCTCACTTGATTGCTCGATACCAGAGGCAGTGGTGCAATGATTCTCAGATTTGCAACTATCATGCTCAGATGTATATCCATTAGGTGTCCTTTGCTTCCTATCATCAGGGCCATCAGGTTGATGAAAAAGGGCAGCAGCTACAGTACTTGCCATATCCTTATTCTTAAAAATGTGTAGTATACAACAAAGTAGATACATGGATGTAGTGACACTTAAGTCCAAATCCTAGAGAAAAAAATATAAGAAAATATAAGAAATAAGCCAATACAAAATTAGATGATATAATATGTAAAATGTTTCTCAGCACTTACTGTGCTCTGCCTCTGCAGTGACGGGAGTAAGAATCGAAATACCAGAACTCGCAAGATATTTTCAGTGATGAACCTTTCAAGATCAGGAATACCAGAAGACATAACATCACTGAAATAATACAGTGTGTCTTCAATTTGCACAATTGCATCTTCAATAGAAGATATTGGCACAGAAGAATTTCCCTTTCTGTAATTAAACAAATAATCCAGCATAAGGAGTATAAATTTATCTCAAAAAAACATTCTAGTGATGCCACTTAAGTTACCGTGAGGAGCGTGCAACCAACTTATCCAAGTCAATGCACTGCTTCTGAAAATGCTGAACCATGTCTGAAAAATAATCTGATAAAGGCGTGCGGGAAACAAATCTGTTAACAGATTCATCTCCAACTGAAAACAAAGAATTGCCCAATAAGCAAAAGTGGACACAGGACACAAGCATTCATAATTGACATCAAGGGTTTACCAACTTACCGTGATAGACATTGAGTGTCAAGGTACGTATAGCAACTCGAATCATGCTATCCTCGTGAAAAGCAAACTTTAAGGCCTCAACATAAAGAGGAAAGGAAGTGACCTCATCCTGCATAGAACACAGAGGATGAGAGAAAGCTAGTAAACAAGGGACCTGCGATGCACAACAACCTCTAAAGCT
Organism: Zea mays; assembly: GCF_902167145.1. Classification (NCBI taxonomy): domain Eukaryota; kingdom Viridiplantae; phylum Streptophyta; class Magnoliopsida; order Poales; family Poaceae; genus Zea; species Zea mays. Next base: position 107,523,002 of record NC_050105.1, on the reverse strand, counting down.
CAACTAGTCCAAACTTTTAGTGGGCAAACAAATAAATGAAGTGATTAGAATAGCCAGGTGAGACAAGCATATAACTATCTTCAGAATATAAGCCTATATTTCCATATGGGTGCCACCCCTAACAAAACAGGGTAAGAACTATATGGGTGGCACAACCCTAGCAAAACAGGGTAACAACAATATGGGTGGCACACCCCTAGCAAAACAGGGTAACAACAATATGGGTGACACCCCTATCAAAGCAGAGCAAGAACCAGATCTGGCCTACAGCACACTCATATCCCAAACTTAACCACGGTAGTGCCATGGCTCTTATTTGGGCATATTTACCCTTGAAGTAATAAAATGCTGCTGCTGACCACAATAACATGGTAACAGGAGCTTTTTTGCAGTCCACTCAGTGAAGCTGCATTACATCTGAGGACTCACGATTGTTGGTTGGATACAGAAAAAATGTTGTGCTACACTAATTGTACACATAAAACAAACCAAGAACTATGGAAGGGAACAGAATAGAATATACTTAGCGGTTCAAACAAAAGAAGCAAGGAACAAGGCTAGAGTATCTGTCGTCCATAAGTTCAGATATGTACATTTTTCGTCTTCACGAGCAAAGAAATTGTATTCTTGTTCAACTTCCCACTTATCGCCCTTCATAAAATGGAACCAGGTAAGCTGATGTGTATAATGGTCAGTAATAAAACTAATGTTATATAGGCGGGTGTTACGAACCGCAGAAAAGATATGTAGTACGATAACATCTCATCAATTCGAAAATCGAATGGGTACGTAACCAAGAAGTTGATGTGCTCATTGCTAAAAATGTAATCTGCAGAAAACATAACAACTTGCATATTAGGTGTTTCAACTATCTACATTGCAAAAACTGAGTGGATGCTGCAAAGTAGAACATACAAATTGAATGTTCATTTCTCAGATTTTGGATCATGATACTCATTGTCTGTAGCAATTGGAGTGACACTCTTGACAGCTTTGAGATCCTTAGAACACGAGCAAACTCACCCATGATCTGTTTCTCCATAAAATATCTGAAAGAGAACAATAAGTAAATAGACCAAGAGCAAATTTCCTGCAACGTTTGATTGTTCAACACTTACTCAAAAAACAAAGCATCATGCTGGTCACCGTATATCATAAGTTCCGCAATTGATCGCAATGCTTCAATCACAAATTCCTATATGACAAACATCAGCATCAATAGAACAACTATGAAGTCTAAATGAAATTCAAAAAAAATATTGGGATGGCCAGCTAAACCTGCCTTATTAGCTTCATTGACAACATGAACCTTTTGTAGCTGATCTGTTAGATACCTGAAGTAAAAGATCTGAGTTGTCACAAAATATGATACAATTATGATCACAATGAAGAATTTGAAATTCTTGCACATAACATGAATACAAAATCAAATTGCAAGAACTTTTTTACATCAATCACATTGAGGGAAGAGTAGAAAGGTAATGGTATAGTAGTTTCCAAAAAATGAAATTGGCCATAGCAACATAGGATCAATGTTGCTATTTTTGGCAGTGGATTGTCATCTTCAACAAACAATTTCAACACTGACAAAATACACAATCGTATGCGCAAACAAAAATATAAGAAGAATACACAAAACGAAGACTCAATTGAGTAGGAAGGTTGAGGTTTTCTGGGATTTTCATATGAATCTAATTGGAAGTGAAGTGCAGAGAAACCAAACTATCAACCTTGATGCCTTAGGATTGCAGCAACATGACCTTCAGGCTCTTGAGCTTTTAATTACTGAGGAGGAGATCTTGAACACTATCAACCAGCTCCCCTCGGACAAGGCTCCTGGCCCCGATGGGTTCACCGGGCAATTTTATAAATGTTGCTGGCCTATTATAAAAGATGACATTCTGGCAGCTGTTTTAACTATTTGGGGGAGAGATTTCAGGAATTTCAGATTTCTTAACACAGCCTTCATTACGCTGCTGCCAAAACATAACGGTGCTATTACTGCCAAGGATTTCAGACCCATTAGTTTGATCCGCAGTTTCGCCAAGTTGGTGACTAAGGTTCTTGCAAATAGGTTGAGGGGCTATATGGAGAGGCTGGTCTCTAAAGCTCAAAGCGCCTTCATCAAAGGTCGCTTCATACAAGACAACTTTATGCTTGTCCAGCAGACAGCAAGATTCCTTCATGCTAAAAATCAGCCCAGAATTCTCTTGAAGCTGGACATTTCCAAGGCCTTCGACTCGGTCTCTTGACCTTTCCTTCTTGAAGTTCTGGAAAAATTAGGCTTTGGTACCGTGTGGAGGGATGTGATAAGTGGTTTTCTTATGACCTCTTCCACCAAGATCCTGCTCAATGGGGTGCCTGGGAGGTTCATTTCTCATAGAAGGGGCTTGCGGCAAGGTGACCCCTTGTCTCCGCTGCTTTTTATAATTGTTATGGATGTCCTCACTGTGCTTTTTATCAAGGCTGAGGAGCATGGGTTGCTGCAGCCTATTTCTTCTAATTCCATTCAGCACCGGAATCGGATCTCGCTCTATGCAGACGACGTGGCTCTCTTCCTAAAACCAGAGCCCAGGGACCTAAACACTGTTGTGAGGATTTTGGATCTGTTCGGGGAAGCTTCTGGGTTGAGAACTAATATAGCTAAGAGCAGTATTGTACCCATCCGTTGCACACATGCTGATCTGAATTTGGTCCAGCAGCTCCTTCCCTGCAGATTTGAAACTTTTCCAATTAAATACTTGGGTCTCCCTCTCTCCCTGAAGAAGTTATCTAAAGCTCAGCTTCAGCCTCTTATGGACAAGGTGGCTGATCCCTTACCGGCTTGGAAAGCTGACCTGATGACCCGTGCTGGCAGAGCTACCCAGGTGCAATTTGTGCTTGCTGCTACTGTCATTTATCAAATGATGGCTCTGGATTTGCCTAAGTGGGCTATTAAAGCCATTGATAAAATCTGTCGCGGGTTCTTGTGGAGAGGGCGTAAAGAGGCTAATGGTGGCCATTGTTTGGTGGCCTGGGGCAAGGTAACACGCCCCAAAGAGTTGGGGGACTTGGTATCTCTGATCTTCAATGCTTAAATAGAGCCTACGTGTAAGATGGATTTGGCTCCAAAAAACTTATTCTTCCAAACCTTGGACTGATTTGCCGTTCCAATCAAACCGGTTCTTGGATAGCTTGTGCTCTTTGGCAATGGCCTCCATTGTGGGTGATGGGCAGTCCACTCTTTTTTGGCATGACAGATGGCTCTTGGGTCAGAGGATTGCAGACTTGGCCCCTCATGTTTTTAGTTTGGTTCCTAAAAGGCTGGTAAAGCAAAGGACAGTGGTTGATGCTCTGTGTAGCTCTTCATGGATTGGGGATTTAAGGGGAGTGGTAACATGGGAGGTCATTGCTGACTTCATCTTGTTGGCAGATGTTGTGGCTGACGTTGATCTTCAACCGGATGTTACAGATAAACATTATTAGAGGTTCTCTTCCAATGGTATCTATTCGGCCAAAACTGCTTATGAGATAATGTTCTGCGGTTCTACCTCCCTGGCGGGCTTTGAAAGAGTGTGGACCACCTGGGCGCCACCTAAGTGTCGGTTTTTCCTCTGGTTGGTCCTACATAATAAATGTTGGACGGCTGACCGGCTCGCTAAGAGGGGTCTTCCCCATCCTATATCTTGCCCCTTATGTGACCAGGAAGGAGAGTCTATTCATCACTTGCTTGTTTCCTGTGTCCTCGTGAGGCAATTTTTGTATCTTCTTCTCCAACGTGTCGGCTTGTCTGCCCTTTCCCTCGGGATGGAAGATATCAATTTTGAAGCTTGGTGGGGTAGATCGGCTGAGGTTATTCCTAAGGACCTCAGAGATGGCTTTAACTCCTTGGTGATCCTGGGGGCTTGGACTATCTGAAGACACCGCAATGATTGTGTTTTCAATGGTGCTCAGCTTTTTATAGCTGGATTGCTTACCTCAGCCAATGATGAGTTCAATATGTGGTGTTTTGCGGGGGCTAAAAGCTTGACCCGTCTTTCGAACCTAGCTTTTTTGTTCAACCTCGGCTAGGAGGTTATACCTCTTGTTATTTGTGTGTGTGTGGTGTGTGTGTTAGGTCATTGTAAATATCATCCTTCTTCTAATGAAATGATACGCAGCTCTCCTGCGTGTTCGAGAAAAAAATTGATCTAATAAGAAAATAGAAGGGCATTAGCTAGCAGAAATATTTGAGCTTATGTGTTACGTACAGACTGCTGTTGCTGATTAACAATAAAATGGGCATGAAGCCAGATTTTTTTATGCCCAGGTAAAGATTATTGCAGATGAAAAGTACACAGTTGCATCGTGTACACTGTATGCGTGTTTGATTTTTCTATACTCCCTCGGCCTCCATTTGTTTTGTTTTGTTTTTTACACAGGAGCAACATTTCAGAATACATATTTGTGAAATATTTGTGAATTGAAGAAAACAAGTTATTAGCTATTGCAATACTTTAACTCCCTACCACTACTACAACTCATGAAGCAGACGAGTTTGAGTGATAGCATGAATGTGTGGTCACTTATCAACTTATTTCTTTCAGTGAGATACTCTTCCATTAGTATGAATCGACAATTGCTAGTGAAATACACTTAATCTTATCTCTGGTGCTTCGTCGACGCTAGGGGACTTTTGCTGCATTTGCTTTGGGTCATTTTAATAAATTAGGTGGGGTTTCTGCCACCTCTTCTAGTTAGGGAGCTTGATGCAATGACAGCAGCTCTCTTGCATGTTTGAGAAAAAAATCCGGGCGAGCAACTGCGCGGATCTACGGACAGCGCGCTCCGGTGACCTAATTCGACCACGTCGGCCGTCGGGCCAGGCAGGGCAGCGCAAGGGATATGTGACTCACCGGAGCTCCTCAAGGGAGAAGCGATTCCTAGTGCGCCAGAAAAGCCACATGTTGGGGGATCCGCTCCGCCCCGCGGCGATAGCGCGGGCGCGGGGAGCGAACTCGGACTCGGAGCCACAGTAACCTGGGCGCGTGGCGGAGGGCCCCTCACGAACGTGCGCGGGCCACCACGCTGCCGCCGCCGGAGGGGGAGCGCATCTCATCCGCGGCGGCGACGAACGCCGGCGGCCGGTGTGCGGGGATCGCGGGTAGAGGGAGCTCGCTCTTTGCCTTTTCGATGCGCCTTTTCTTTCTTTTTTCCCCTCGCCTTCTCCTTGCTGTTGGGTTTCGCACTTCGGCTATCCTTTTCGGCGCCTGGTTGCTTCGTTTGGTCGTCACGTCGTTTGGCCGCGCTGGCTTTGGCGCGGGGTTGCGGTGCAGCAACTGTATTTGAGGACTGCCGGTTCGTGTTCGGCTATATATCGATTCGGGACGGGTGGTGATACTGTGATAGTAACCGACTGGTATATGATATGCCATGTCATATAGGTGAGCTGGCTCAAAAAAATAAAGAAAACAAGATATAGTTGTTGATGTAATTACGGCGGGAGGCAAGACGGATTCGGCAGTATTTACGTTTTCATCCGCGTACGCTTTCTTTTTCCAAACGCCAAACGAACCTGAAATTTGCACACTGACCATCCGCGATGAGAAACCAAGATTTCGTCACTTGGGAACCTTGTCGAGAGTAAAAATCTTGATGTTGTTTTAATATCGGCAGACTAACCAAAACTCCCCTAAACGACATAGAGTTGAAGAGGGACGAAGATTGTAGATTAGGGAACTACATCTAAGTCTAAAACTACTACTAAGGCTAATGCATAAAGTAAACAAAGATAAATTAATGTTTGGATTCCATTGTTGAATGATTTGATTGTACTTCTTTATATATGTTTTATATGATAGAATTATAGACATTTTTTATATTATTTTAATTACATAAATTAACATTATGATGATGACATATAAAAGATAATTAACCATAGAAATCGTGATCTCAAATTGATCCATAACAATATGGATCATTAGAAAATAAAGCATATTAATTATATAAATCATATTAATACGATAAGCATATAAACTGACTGAACAATTGAAATTAAACAGATAGCAACATAAACAGCATAACTGTAAAATTAAAACAGACAGATATAATATATTATAATATGACAGAACAGATGAGATAAAATCATTGCTACATATAAAACAACACAGATGAATATATAAAACATATATAATCTGCAAAACGTAGAGCAGTAAGGAAATAAACTGATCATACCCTCTCATGCGCTCTGATGATCCAGATCCTTGTCCAGCTTCCCTTGTCATGTCGCCAGGAAGAAGATGTTTTTTGGGCAGTCGCGTAGACGCTCCCCAAAAACCTAATTGTCGATCCCCCGTGCAAGGTCTCGAACGACAAGGGCTTCGGAGGCACCTGCCCTCTCGCTGTTATGTGCGCACAGAGTCACGAGATGGGAATACTCTCACTTGCGACTGGGCTGTGACTCTGAAATGGTTCTGTTCTCGTGTACCAAGTGTCAAGGGTTCTCCTCTACTTAACCTCTCACAGAGGGAAGCTGAAGGAGAAGGGTTGCATGCTGCACGCCAAGAGACGGGCAGCTGAAGGACAAGGGTATCGCATGCAGCACGCCAAGAGACGGGAAAGAGCTGAAACTCCCGCGGTTAGTGAGTGCTAAAAATTAACACAACCACGCCACGCCTCGCCTCGCCCGAGCCCGGCCGGCGGCAGCGGCGCGCGCGCGCGCGTGTGGCATGCCCTTGACCGTTTCTTGACTTCTCAAATCAAGTGGAATAATTCTCACCATATAAGTCAAGCAAAAAGACCTTTGGACTTCCAATATGGTACTATTGGTATTCTCCACCATTACACATCATAGAGTTTATTCAATAAATGGGCCAAGCCCATAAAAGATCCAACAATCCCCACCAAACTCTAGGGTTTGTAATGATGAAGTATCAGAATCATAATCCTTTGATATACCAGTGTTTCGATGGAGACTGTTAAGTTGAACATCCATCTAGAATAAGAGTTTCACTCATTCACAATTGAACAATGGACTATGCCTTGAATTGACAGTTTTGTGTGAAATAAGATTCACTCAAATCCTTTGCTGATACTAGGCTGCAAAAGGGTATTCCCGCTGTTTAGAAGCATATAAGTCACACTTCAGTGCCTTTCATGAGTATTTAGGGATTACCCAAGTCCCATAGACTGTGACCAGCAGTCTGACTCATATAGGTGTATTCCTCAAAGATGTTCTGTAGGACAACATCTTACCTTTATAAGACTCTTGGAATACATTAAGGTAAAAACCATCCTGCCTTACAGATAGAAAAGATGTGCATCAGAAATGAGTTAAAGAAAGGGAACTTTCCTCACAACCTACTCCTAGCTTGTTTCTCCACTCTACTTCACGGGATCTCCGATCACATAGAGCAGGTTACCACTAGAGTAGATTTCACATGGGTCTCATACCCATTTCTCTCGATGCACTTTCTATCACATTGTGTGACAGACCCTTAGTGTCACATCTGGTTCCAAAGGGGCAGAGCCGGGTGCATAGCATATGTGTGCCAGGATCTATTTCCACACATATGTTGACATCACAAGTGTAATATATCAAAAGAACAATGCATAAGAGCGTAAATAACGATTATATTAACATATTACACTTCGAACAGACATAATGTCTTAACCTTTATTCATCAAAGTACAGCGAAACAAGGACATCCATCCACAGGAAGATGACCGAGGGTATCACTAGACTAGCATCCATGGAGTTCAGCATCATATCTTCATCTGCAACTTCTGATCAAAATTAAACAAGGGTGAGCTCACTTATGGTCGGGGCTCAGCAAGTGGGGGGGAAACTAATGCAAGTCTAACAAGGTGAGGCTGAGGTTGAGCAGTAAGCATTTTAGTTGGTCAACATTTTATTAACAACACCTGTCTTACTAATAAGTGTGAATCCCAAGTATTCCCATTAAGCAAAGGTACAAGAGTATTTCAAAAACACTTAAGTGAAAACCACTTAAGCAAACCATTGGCAGATCATCGGATCTTGATTTATTTCCATCTTCAAGTTCAATTATCATGTGAGGAGTCCAGGCCGCTCATAACCGTGAGCACGGCTGATATATCAGTTTTACACTCTGCAGAGGTGGTACAACTTTACCCACAAGCCGTGTATCCCCTTTAGCCTGGGTCGGCCAAAACCCGTAAACACTTCCGAGGTGAGTGGCTAGGGATCCACTATGAGGCTTTCACAAAATACACTTAATACGAAGCAACCCGCTAAGGTTTCTAAAGACCATGGTGGTGGCCCCCTGGGTGAGGTACCTTAGCCAAGAATACGTCCCCATGTTAACGTGGGCTGCCAACACCTACCGCTCCCCCTCTTGCCCATATTTCAGGTAAGGTTGCCAGGCACTAAGCATATAAAGCTAATTACCAAAGCCAGAGCCATGATAGCTGAGAGCACCTAGAGGGGGGGTGAATAGGTGATCCTGTGAAAACTTAACCTTATAGCCACAAAAACTTGTTAAGTGTTAGCACAATAATTGCCAAGTGGCTAGAAAGGAGTCTCAACAAAACACAATACCACAAGAGATCAAACACAGAGATGACACAGTGGTTTATCCCGTGGTTCGGCCAAGACCAACGCTTGCCTACTCCACGTTGTGGCGTCCCAATGGATGAGGGTTGCAATCAACCCCTCTCAAGCGGTCCAAAGACCAACTTGAATACCACGGTGTTTTGCTTTGCCTTTCAATATCCCGTTTGCGAGGAATCTCCACAACTTGGAGCCTCTCGCCCTTACACTTAAGATTCACAAAGAAATACGAAGTAAGGGAGAAACTAGCAACGCACACAAGACTCAAAATCAGAGCAACAACACGCACACAAGTCGCAACAAGAGCTCGCAACACAACTCAATGAGTTCACAACTCAACAAGAGCTCTAGATGCTATCACAATGAACCAAATGCGTGGAATCGATGTCTTGGTGCTTAGGAATGTTGTAGGAATACTTGGTGTACTCCTCCATGCGCCTAGGGTCCCTTTTATAGCCCCAAGGCAGCTAGGAGCCGTTGAGAACAATTCTGGAAGGCCATCCTTGCCTTCTGTCGTCGGGCGCACCGGACAGTCCGGTGCACACCGGACACTGTCCGGTGCACACCGGACACTGTCCGGTGCCCGATTTCCTTCCTTAAACAGCGAAGCCGACCGTTGCAGATGCGGGAGCCGTTGGCGCACCGGACAGTCCGGTGCCCCCTTCTAGCCGTTGGCTCGGCCACGTGTCCCGCGCAGATCGCGCGGCCGACCGTTGGCCCGGCCGACCGTTGGCTCACCGGACAGTCCGGTGCACACCGGACAGTCCGGTGAATTTTAGCCGTACGCCGTCGGCAAATTCCCGAGAGCGGCCACTTCGCCCGAGGCAGCCTGGCGCACCGGACACTGTCCGGTGCACCACCGGACAGTCCGGTGCCCCAGACCGAAACAGCCTCTTGGCTGTACACAGCCAACTCTTCTCTTTTCTTCTTCATTCTGTTTCTGATACTTAGACAAGTATATTAGTACACAAAACCAATGTACTAAGACTTAGAAACATACTTTTGCTCTTGATTTTCACTTTGTTCATCCATGGGCATAGATTCACATTTAAGCACTTGTGTTGGCACTCAATCACCAAAATACTTTAGAAATGGCCCAAGGGCACATTTCCCTTTCAATCTCCCCCTTTTTGGTGATTTATGCCAACACAACATAAAGCAACTAGAACAAGTGCAATATCACTTCAAATAAAAACTCAAATTTATTTTGATTCAATTTGGCATATATGGATCATCCTTTGCCACCATTTGGTTTGTTTTTGCAAATCAAACACAAAATCCTATCTCTAAGTCAAATCCACTTGTAGAGACACAAAGAGAGGTTTTCCAAAGAAAATTGATTCAAGATTCCAAAAACTCCCCCTTTTTCCCATAATCAACACTTCTCCCCACAAGAGACCAACTTTTGACAAAAGAGACAATGCAAGAGTTTTGACAACACAAAAGCTCTGATCTACTATTTTCAAAATTTCTCAAGTGGTAGCTGATCCATCTATTGCTTTGGCCTTTATTTTCTCCCCCTTTGGCATCAAGCACCAAAACGGGATCAATCTTGGCCCTTTAACCCCATTGCCTCACCAAAATCTTCAATTAAGAGCAAATAGGCAATAAGAGTCTAAAGATGAACTTGGTATAAGTTACCCTCTCATCGGAGTGCAGTGGAAGTCTTTCATGGTCCAAGTCCACCTTTTCCCTTTCAATTCTCCTTCGAGACTAAATAACGCAAACTCAAGCATATGGTTAGTCTCAAAAGGGTCAAGTTGTAACACAACTCCCCCTAAATATGTGCATCACTTACACAAGGACTTGTGAGCTCCAGGGAATGTTTGTACAACTTGAGCACCACAATAAGCAACAAAATGCAAAAAGGAACATGATCATAAGGCATAAACACATGTATGCTACACTTCAATCCAAGTTCCGCGAATCTAAGACATTTAGCTCACTACGCAGCCTGCAAAAGGTCTTCTCATCTAGAGGCTTGGTAAAGATATCGGCTAGCTGGTTCTCGGTGCTAACATGAAACACTTCGATATCTCCCTTTTGCTGGTGGTCTCTCAAAAAGTGATGCCGGATGTCAATGTGCTTTGTGCGGCTGTGTTCAACAGGATTCTCCGCCATGCGGATAGCACTCTCATTATCACATAGGAGTGGGACTTTGCTCAGATGGTAGCCAAAGTCCCGGAGGGTTTGCCTCATCCAAAGTAGTTGCGCGCAACACTGTCCTGCGGCAACATACTCGGCCTCAGCGGTGGATAGGGCAACGGAGGTTTGTTTCTTAGAGTTCCACGACACCAGGGACCTTCCTAAGAATTGGCACGTCCCCGATGTACTCTTCCTATCGACCTTACATCCAGCATAGTCGGAATCTGAGTATCCAACCAAGTCAAAGGTAGACCCCTTTGGATACCAGAGCCCAAAGCAAGGCGTAGCAACCAAATATCTAAGAATTCACTTCACCGCCACTAAGTGACACTCCTTAGGATCGGATTGAAATCTAGCACACATGCATACGCTAAGCATAATATCCGGTCTACTAGCACATAAGTAAAGCAAAGAACCTATCATTGACCGGTATGCTTTTTGATCAACGGACTTACCTCCTTTGTTGAGGTCGGTGTGTCCGTCGGTCCCCATCGGAGTCTTTGCGGGCTTGGCGTCCTTCATCCCAAACCGCTTCAGCAAGTCTTGCGTGTACTTTGTTTGGGAGATGAAGGTGTCGTCCTTGAGTTGCTTCACTTGAAACCCAAGGAAGTAGTTCAACTCGCCCATCATTGACATCTCAAATTTCTGTGTCATCACCCTGCTAAACTCTTCACAAGACTTTTGGTTAGTAGAACCAAATATTATGTCATCGACATAAATTTGGCACACAAACAAATCACCATCACATGTCTTAGTAAAAAGAGTTGGATCGGCTTTCCCAACCTTGAAAGCATTAACAATTAGAAAGTCTCTAAGGCATTCATACCATGCTCTTGGGGCTTGCTTAAGTCCATAGAGCGCCTTAGAGAGCTTACACACATGGTCGGGGTACCGTTCATCCTCGAAGCCAGGGGGTTGCTCCACGTACACCTCCTCCTTGATTGGCCCGTTGAGGAAAGCGCTCTTCACATCCATTTGGTACAACCTGAAAGAATGGTGAGCAGCATATGCTAGCAAGATACGAATGGACTCTAGCCTAGCCACAGGAGCAAAAGTCTCCTCAAAGTCCAAACCTGCGACTTGGGCATAACTTTTTGCCACAAGTCGAGCCTTGTTCCTTGTCACCACTCCGTGCTCGTCTTGTTTGTTGCGAAACACCCACTTGGTTCCCACAACATTTTGCTTAGGACGAGGCACCAGTGTCCAAACTTCATTGCACTTGAAGTTGTTGAGTTCCTCCTGCATGGCCAACACCCAGTCCGGATCTAGCAAGGCCTCTTCTACCCTGAAAGGCTTAATAGAAGAGACAAAGGAGTAATGCTCACAAAAATTAACTAATCGAGATCGAGTAGTTACTCCCTTGCTAATATCACCCAGAATTTGGTCGACGGGATGATCCCTTTGAATCATCGCTCGAACTTGGGTTGGAGGTGCCGGTTGCGCTTCTTCCTCCATCACGTGAACATCTTGTTCTCCCCCTTGATCACACGCCTCCTTTTGATGAACCTGTTCATCATCTTGAGGTGGGGGATGCACCGTTGTTGAGGAGGAAGGTTGATCTCGTTCATATTGTTCCTGTGGCCGCACTTCTCCAATCGCCATGGTTCGTATAGCGGCCGTCGGAACATCTTCTTCATCTACATCATCACAATCAACAACTTGCTCTCTTGGAGAGTCATTAGTCTCATCAAATACAACGTCGCTAGAGACTTCAACCAAACCCGATGATTTGTTGAAGACTCTATACGCCTTTGTATTTGAGTCATAACCTAACAAAAACCCTTCTACAACTTTGGGAGCAAATTTAGAATTTCTACCCTTCTTCACTAGAATGTAGCACTTGCTCCCAAATACACGAAAGTAAGATACATTGGGTTTGTTACCGGTTAGTAGCTCATACGAAGTCTTCTTGAGAAGGCGATGAAGGTAGACCCTGTTGATGGCGTGGCAAGCCGTGTTCACGGCTTCCGACCAAAAACGCTCGGGGGTATTGAATTCTCCAAGCATCGTCCTCGCCATGTCGATTAGCGTCCTGTTCTTCCTTTCTACCACACCATTTTGTTGTGGTGTGTAGGGAGCGGAGAACTCGTGCTTGATCCCTTCCTCCTCAAGGAACTCCTCCACTTGAAGGTTCTTGAATTCGGACCCGTTGTCGCTCCTTATCTTCTTCACCTTGAGCTCAAACTCATTTTGAGCTCTCTTGAGGAAGCGCTTGAGGGTCCCTTGGGTTTCAGACTTATCCTGCAAAAAGAACACCCAAGTGAAGCGGGAAAAGTCATCAACAATAACTAAACCATACTTACTTCCTCCTATGCTTAGATAGGCGACGGGTCCGAAGAGGTCCATATGTAGCAGCTCCAGGGGTCTTGATGTGGTCATCACATTCTTGCTGTGATGCGCTCCTCCCACCTGTTTACCTGCCTGACAAGCTGCACAAGGTCTATCTTTTTCGAATTGTACGTTAGTCAAACCTATCACGTGTTCTCCCTTTAGAAGCTTGTGAAGATTCTTCATCCCCACATGTGCTAAGCGGCGATGCCACAGCCAACCCATGCTAGTCTTAGCAATTAAGCATGCATCTAGACCGGCCTCTTCTTTTGCAAAATCAACTAAGTAGAGCTTGTCGTCTAATACACCCTTAAAGGCTAGTGAACCATCACTTCTTCTAAAGACAGACACATCTACATTTGTAAAAAGACAATTATATCCCATATTGCATAATTGACTAACAGATAGCAAATTATATCCAAGAGACTCTACTAAAAACACATTAGATATAGAGTGCTCATTTGAGATTGCAATTTTACCTAACCCTTTTACCTTGCCTTGATTCCCATCACCGAATATTATTGAATCTTGGGAATCCTTATTCTTGACGTAGGAGGTGAACATCTTCTTCTCCCCCGTCATATGGTTTGTGCATTCGCTGTCGATAATCCAGCTTGAACCCCCGGATGCATAAACCTGCAAGGCAAATTTAGGCTTGGGTCTTAGGTACCCAACTCATGTTGGGTCCTACAAGGTTAGTGCAAATATCCTTAGGGACCCAAATGCAAGTTTTGTCTCCCTTGCATTTTGCCCCTAACTTCCTAGCAACTATTTTCCTATCCTTTCTACAAATAGCAAAGGAAGCATTTAAAGCATGATAAATTGTAGAGGGTTCATTTACTTTCCTAGGAACATTAACAACATTTCTCCTAGGCAAATTATGAACAGCATTTCTCCTACCAACATTTCTATCATGCACATAAGAAGAACTAGAAGCAAACATGGCATGAGAATCAAAGACATTATATGCATTACAACTCCTATAAGCATTTCTAGATTGTCTCCTATCATGGTACATAAAAGCATGGTTCTTTTTAGCACTACTAGCCATAGGGGCCTTCCCTTTCTCCTTGGCGGGGATGGGAGCCTTATGGCTTGTTAAGTTCTTGGCTTCTCTCTTGAAGCCAAGTCCATCCTTAATTGAGGGGTGTCTACCAATCGTGTAGGCATCCCTTGCAAATTTTATCTTATCAAAATCACTTTTGCTAGTCTCAAGTTGGGCATTAAGACTAGCTACCTCTTCATTTAATTTAGTAATGCAAGCTAGGTGTTCACTATAAGCATCAATGTTAATGTCTTTACACCTAGTGCATGTTACAACATTTTCTACACAAGAGATAGATTTACTAGCAATCTCTAACTTAGCATTCAAATCATCATTAATGCTCCTTAATTTAGAAATTGTCTCATAGCAAGAAGATAATTCACAAGAAAGCATTTCATTTCTTTTAACTTCTAGAGCATGAGATCTTTGTGTTTCTACAAATTTATCATGTTCTTCATACAATAAATCCTCTTGTTTCTCTAAGAGTCTATCCTTCTCATTCAAGGCATCAATCAATTCATTGATTTTATCAATTTTATTTCTATCCAATCCCTTGAACAAGCTAGAGTAATCTATTTCCTCATCGCTAGACTCATCATCACTAGAAGAATCATAAGTATTACTGTCTCGAGTACATACCTTCTTCTCCTTTGCCATGAGGCATGTGTGACGCTCGTTTGGGAAGAGGGATGACTTGTTGAAGGCGGTGGCGGCGAGTCCTTCATTGTCAGAGTCGGAGGAGGAGCAATCTGAGTCCCACTCCTTTCCTAGATGTGCCTCGCCCTTGGCCTTCTTGTAATTTTTCTTCTTTTCCCTCTTGCTCCCGTGTTCCTGGTCACTTTCATTATCGGGACAGTTAGCAATAAAATGACCAATCTTACCGCATTTGAAGCATGAGCGCTTCCCCTTGGCTTTGGTCTTGCTTGGCTGTCCCTTGCGACCCTTAAGCGCCGTCTTGAAGCGCTTGATGATGAGGGCCATCTCCTCATCATTGAGCCCTGCCGCCTCAACTTGCGCCACCTTGCTAGGTAACGCCTCCTTGCTCCTTGTTGCCTTGAGAGCAATGGGTTGAGGCTCATGGATTGGACCGTTCAACGCGTCGTCCACGTATCTTGCCTCCTTGATCATCATTCGCCCGCTTACGAATTTTCCAAGGATTTCTTCGGGCGACATTTTGGTGTACCTGGGATTCTCACGAATATTATTCACCAAATGAGGATCAAGAATGGTAAAGGACCTTAGTAGTAGTCGGACGACGTCATGGTCCGTCCATCGCGTGCTTCCATAGCTCCTTATTTTGTTGATAAGGGTCTTGAGCCGGTTGTATGTTTGGGTTGGCTCCTCGCCCCTTATCATCGCAAATCTTCCAAGCTCGCCCTCCACCAACTCCATTTTAGTGAGCATGGTGATGTCGTTCCCTTCGTGAGAGATCTTGAGGGTGTCCCATATCTGCTTGGCATTGTCCAAGCCGCTCACCTTATTGTACTCTTCCCTGCACAAAGATGCTAATAGAAAGTAGTAGCTTGTGCATTTCTATGGATTTGTTCATTTATAAGCATAGGGCTATCCGAGCTATCAAATTTCATTCCATTCTCTACAATCTCCCATATGCTTGGATGGAGAGAGAATAAGTGACTACGCATTTTGTGACTCCAAAATCCGTAGTCCTCCCCATCGAAGTGTGGAGGTTTGCCAAGAGGAATGGAAAGCAAATGCGAATTCGAACTATGTGGAATACGAGAATAATCAAATGAAAAGTTCGAATTGACCGTCTTCCTGTAGTCGTTGTCGTCGTCCTTTTGGGAAGAAGTAGACTCATCGCTATCGTCGTAGTAGACGATCTCCTTGATGCGCCTTGTCTTCTTCTTCTTCCCATCTTTGCGCTTGTGTCCCGAGCCCGAGTCAGTAGGCTTGTCATCCTTCGGCTCGTTGACGAAGGACTCCTTCTCCTTGTCGTTGATCACGATTCCCTTCCCCTTAGGATCCATCTCTTCGGGCGATTAGTCCCTTCTTGAAGAGAACGACTCTGATACCAATTGAGAGCACCTAGAGGGGGGGGGGTGAATAGGTGATCCTGTGAAAACTTAACCTTATAGCCACAAAAACTTGTTAAGTGTTAGCACAATAATTGCCAAGTGGCTAGAAAGGAGTCTCAACAAAACACAATACCACAAGAGATCAAACACAGAGATGACACAGTGGTTTATCCCGTGGTTCGGCCAAGACCAACGCTTGCCTACTCCACGTTGTGGCGTCCCAATGGACGAGGGTTGCAATCAACCCCTCTCAAGCGGTCCAAAGACCAACTTGAATACCACGGTGTTTTGCTTTGCCTTTCAATATCCCGTTTGCGAGGAATCTCCACAACTTGGAGCCTCTCGCCCTTACACTTAAGATTCACAAAGAAATACGGAGTAAGGGAGAAACTAGCAACACACACAAGACTCAAAATCAGAGCAACAACACGCACACAAGTCGCAACAAGAGCTCGCAACACAACTCAATGAGTTCACAACTCAACAAGAGCTCTAGATGCTATCACAATGAACCAAATGCGTGGAATCGATGTCTTAGTGCTTAGGAATGTTGTAGGAATACTTGGTGTACTCCTCCATGCGCCTAGGGGTCCCTTTTATAGCCCCAAGGCAGCTAGGAGCCGTTGAGAACAATTCTGGAAGGCCATCCTTGCCTTCTGTCGTCGGGCGCACCGGACAGTCCGGTGCACACCGGACACTGTCCGGTGCCCGATTTCCTTCCTTAAACAGCGAAGCCGACCGTTGCAGATGCGGGAGCCGTTGGCGCACCGGACATGTCCGGTGCACACCGGACAGTCCGGTGCCCCCTTCTAGCCGTTGGCTCGGCCACGTGTCCCGCGCAGATCGCGCGGCCGACCGTTGGCCCGGCCGACCGTTGGCTCACCGGACAGTCCGGTGCACACCGGACAGTCCGGTGAATTTTAGCCGTACGCCGTCGGCAAATTCCCGAGAGCGGCCACTTCGCCCGAGGCAGCCTGGCGCACCGGACACTGTCCGGTGCACCACCGGACAGTCCGGTGCCCCAGACCGAAACAGCCTCTTGGCTGTACACAGCCAACTCTTCTCTTTTCTTCTTCATTCTGTTTCTGATACTTAGACAAGTATATTAGTACACAAAACCAATGTACTAAGACTTAAAAACATACCTTTGCTCTTGATTTTCACTTTGTTCATCCATGGGCATAGATTCACATTTAAGCACTTGTGTTGGCACTCAATCACCAAAATACTTTAGAAATGGCCCAAGGGCACATTTCCCTTTCAATATCACTCGTGGTTGCACTGTTTTCCCGGGTGGTCACTCCATGTTCCAATTAATATGCAATAATCTTGTTTAACCATCGGGTTAACAACAATAATATAAACTTACCATTTTGGAACATTAATATCATAAGCGGGAGTGACTGCATAAAGTTAAGTTGTAGCAATAGCATAGCTACGAAGGTAAAGTATAATTCACAGGTTTGATCAAGGAATAAGGTTGGAAAGGTTATCTAAATAGGTAACCCGTCAAATTATGCATATATATCCAAAAGAATAAACTTTATTAAATGTATTGTTTGGGATCAAACAGAGTATGCAGAGAGAGAAGTCCACTTGCCTTGCTTATTGAAAACTTGAGGTCCTGCCACGGATAGGAATAGATCTTGATTCTTAACTACTAGATCAACCACTGAATATCACACAAACAAACAAGAAGAACAAACACCACTCAATAACATACCACATTCACCATATGTAAAGCTAAAAGAAAGCCTAACGAAAAGAGCGCTCGCTTTTCAAAAACATTACACGCAAGGGTTATAATAAAAAGGTATTATTTTCAAAAATGTGTGATCTATACTTAATAAAACAAGACATGAGCTTAAAATGTCTTAATTAAACTATACAAATATTAGGTTCACTAATTTAATCTTTTATAAAACGTCATACGCGATACATCTAGATTAAGGGTTTATAACAGATAAACACGTTATAACGATATTAAACATTTTTAACCTTTTTAGAAAAGATATAAGTTATATATCTAGGATTAACGCGTTATGAAATATATTGTTAATTTATGAAGCATTATGGAACATATAATTTATTGTTAAACCTATCACTTATGATAAATTAAGATATAAGTCTAAATAGGTTTTATGTGAAAAGGTCATTATTATTATTAAACACCTATTTATGGAAAGTTATGGTATATGCCTTAAATGAACTTTTATGTAAAAGACAATGAACAAACAACTATCTTTAAATTTCATTTAAAAACACATAGCCTATATTATTATATTCGAAGTATATATAAAGTAATGTTTTAAGTTATAAAAGAACTTGAACGCTTATTACTTTATTTTATCCTTTAGGAAAAGCTAAGTGATTCGTATATAATGTGCACTAAATTCTATGAAATCATTAATCATGCCATAAACCTAGTTAAGAACAAATTGACTATAGGTTTGATTAATAAATTATGATAAAAGATAATTAATCTCTTAATTATCTTTAATTCTATTGGGAACAAATGATCTAATTCATTAAAAAGAAAACTATGTTCAACAATATTTAATTTTTCATTTTAGTTATGTGGATGAATTAAGATATATTAATATTATTAGAAATTCTTATCTAACGTACACATATTTAAATATAAAATACTTGAGTATAAAATCTAAATCAACTTTTATGGAAAAAGATTTACAATTATATTTTAATGTTATTGAGAAACATATGGTCTACATTTTATTTTAAATTTCTACTTAAGAAAGCCATACTTAAACACATACAATGAACATTGTTAAATTATGAAAACATGACATCTATTGAAGGGGTCATTTTAATATTTTTTATAACAACCGTAGTTTAAATTAAATTATGAAAATAAGTGAACTGTTAGAAACACTAATTAAAATGCTTATTCTATAATTAATGAAACTAACAAACACATTTCTATTTTATTTAGGTTCCAATATACATGTTATCAACAAAAACTGTAACAAGGATCAAAACATAATTAAAGGTAGACTAGGTGGGGTAGCTAATAAATTTGTATTTTTGTGCACAGATATCATTATAAACAACTATATATTATAAAAACACAAAGGCTATAATTAATTTGAAAACTATAGATTATAACAAACATAATGCAGATTAATTTACAAAAACATGTAAATTGTTGCAGCTATAAAATTAAGCTGATTAGCGCACTAACATAAAACTAACAAAACCATTTTTTTCATTAGAATTATAATTATTCAGTTAAAGAAAATACAAACGTCGCAGGGATCTAAGCGATATTAACTATAGAAATCGAAGGGTAGCTAACAAAAAAATAGACCTCGTCTTGTACCTTCAGCACGTGGCCTTGACACATGGAGCAGATCGACGGTTTCGGCGGTGTGGACGAGATGGGCGCAGGGACTAATCTTCGTGGCGACGATGACGGTGTTCGGCGTGAAGAGCTAGACATAGAGGCTCTGTCGACGTCGAGGCAGCGAACTCCGATGAGGTTCGCGGTATGAAGCACGAGAAACTACGACAAGTATGTTGGGCGGTGCTTGGCACAGCAAGCAAGGAGAGCGGGGAAATGGCATCGAGGGCTCGGCTGCGTCCGACAACCGTGGCGAGTTGCGTACACACGGACAGTTGAGGCGACAGCACGGCTGCAGCGTGGTGCCTGACGTGGGGTTGCTGCTTGGTTGTCTTCGGCAGCAGGGAAGACTCGAGGAGTTAGACCCATGGCGCCGATGAGCAGCGGCACAACAGGTAGAGGTCTCGGCACACGCGAAGCATGGCGTTGATGGCGAGCTGAGCGACATCGGTGTGATGGCGGCGAGCAGCGGCGAGGTGCAGGGCGATTGTGCGCGCAGTAGTACTGTAGTAGAACAGCCGTGGCGAGGCCAGCAGCAGGGAGTAGGGAATGCGGGCGAGCAGGGTTTCATGGCGCGCAATATATAGGCAAGCAGAGGGAGGGAGAGGGGCGTCGGGGAATGGGAATCAGAGAGGCCTATCGTTAATGGCTATGGGGGAGAAATTAACTACATGTTCATGGTGGTGGGAGCAAAAACGGGCGAAGTTAATGGGGGATGAAGAGGAACGGCTAGCGTGGTGATGACTCAATTGGATGGTGAGAGGAGGCGAGTAGCCAACGTAGTGTGAAACAGCGGTGGCGGCGCTCATCCCACCTAGGCGAGGCTTCTAGCGCGAACTGAAAAGGAAATGGGGAAGAGGAGACGCCGGTGGAAGAAACAATCGACTAGTGGGAGAAGAGAAAGCAAAACGGGTTTCACGGCGGTAGTCTTCATCTAGTCGGGGAGCACGAGAATGCGTAGGAGTGGCTCAGCGACGGGAAGCGCATGCGACGGCGCCGATCTACCCGGGCGGAGCTGGCAGCGTCCTCACCATCCGAGCGAGCGAACACGAGAAGAAGCAGAGTTCCTGGCAGCTGGGTCCGCATGTATGACAGAAGTGAGTGCGTGCGGTATGGCCTAGAGACAGCACGATTGGGGAATGGAAATGGCTGAGCGGCTGATTCAGTTTTTTTTGTTTCTATCTTTTATTTATTTCCAAAACTTTTCTCTCTTATTTACTTAAACCATACATGTATATAATAATAATAATAATAATAATAATAATAATAATAATAATAAATCTAAAACAATATTTACATGAATAGAACACTCGCTTTTAAAATAAATATTTTTGGAACAAATTCTATTATGTAAATAATTTGGGCTCCTCAAAAAGAATAAAATCAAATAAAGTGAAATTTTGAAAATACTTACAATAGTAACCTATAATATTTTAACAACCCATTATTATTTTCTAAAATAAGATTTTCATACCAACTTAAATCCAAAAAACAGATACATCAAACAAAAGGTATGCCTCGACATGTATGCATCAAGCACTTGACAAAATTTTATCTAATCAAGAAATTGCTCAATTTATTTATATCATCACTTTATTACGTGAAAACATAAATATTTTCCTTTCTACTGTAAAATAATATTTCAAACTGAGTTATTTTCAATTAACGGATTTAGGGCATTACAAAATCTACCCCTCTTAAAAAGAATCTCGTCCTCGAGATTAGGGAAGGCTAGCAAGAAAACAATGGTGCTATATGGTTACTCGTAGGTTCTTGGTTTACACTTTAACTCTTAACTTAAGGAACTTATCTTCTTCTTTGCTCCACAATGAATACTAATCAAGCGACCTTCATCATTGTACTTCACGATGTTTGGGTCTTCTGGGTTATTGTTTGGGTCTTGCTTGGCAGCTTTCTTCTCTAGTCGGTCTAGACGCTTCTTGGGGCATTCGCGAATAATATGTTCTTCATTCTTGCAGTAGAAGCAAGCACCTCTTGCTTTGAGTTCTTTGCGAGTCAACTTTGCTTGACCAACAGGTGATGAGGAATGATTCAGTGTCTGTATCTCACATAACTGAGTCTGGCTTGATTCTTCTGTTTGTGTATCAATGTGTTTTGGGGCTTTTGCTTGTGGTTGAGGGGGACTACTCATGTATCCAAAGATTTTCCTATTCCTTTTGTTGTTCTTCACGATGTTGATAGAAGTTTTTGTACATTTTTGTTCATATTTCATGTCTGAAGACTGAGATAGCTTTATCTCGGAGGTATCCGGTAGTGAACTCTTCTCAGGACAGTTACGGAAGTAATGATCTTCACGTCCACACTGATAGCAAGCTTTTCTCGAAGTTATTTCTTGATTTTTTCCATGTTTCCATTTTTTGTTTCTTGGAACTAATGCGACGGCGAGGCTGAAACTGTGTGCAGGTGATAGTCCATCCATCAATGTAACACTCATGCGCTTCTTTTTGTAGCTGGGCATCCTTGTGATGTTTCCTTTTTAGAATACTTTGCAATTCATTAACTGACAGTGTATTAGGTATGAGAGAATCTGCTATTAGTTGTTCTTGGGGAGACATTTGTCTTTTTATGCCAGAAAATAAAATCCAGTTCTTCTGTTTTGTAGTTTCACTTTCGTTTGTACTGATCTGGCGACAAGAAATTCCATAGTACTCACAACAACAACATGTTCCAAGGTCACTTGTTTGTTGGTTTGGTTGTTCATCCTTTTGGGTCTTGAATGTCTGTTCACCAGCTATTTTATTTATAGTGTTGTTTTGACTTGTCAACACACCACATTCTTTGCACTTAGTGACATCACTTGTAGTTGACATTCCAAGGTCTGACATCTGTATGGGTATGCAAGAATGGAAGGAACGAAAGGGTTGAGTAAAGACAAATTATAGAGAGGAGAGAAAACCCATCTATCTAAGGTTTTTCCTAGCTAATTGATGCCATTGTGGACAAAAGTCACACAATACACCAACAATCATTACAAAGAAGCAAATCAAACATGAACACAAAGGACAATGAACTCAAGCATACCAGCACAACACAATCCAATTCTACTCATTCAACCAAAACAAACGGTGAGACAAGGTTTGGAATAAAAAAGATATTATAAAGTCAAGGAATCATATTAGAAATATCAAGGAGTTAGGCAAGACATATTTGTTCATGGACAAGAGTGAAATAAGATAACCATGAACTATTAAAGTGAGGATAAATGATACAACCAAGGATATAAAGTGAGTTAGGGAGAAAGTATTATCCAAGAGAGAAGTAGAGAGGCAAAGGTTTAATATATCAAGGTAGATATTGCGCAAGGGTGGCAATGCAATGGCACGAAAGCAAAAGTATAAGAATTCAATAGGGAGAAAGTATTATCAAGGAGAGAAGTAGAGAGACAAAGGGTTCAATATATCTAGGTAGATATTGTCCAAGGATGACAATACAATGGCAAGAAAACAAGAGTAGAAGAAATCAAGGGTTATAATATTATGGATTAGAAAACAACTACAAGATAACATCGTCCTTACCGATCTAGTCGAAAACTTAGCACTATAGAACTATCCTATCAACCTAACCAAGAAGAATGGTAATAGATCCAAGAGATCTATAACGAAACTTCTTGCGGGGCGGGGATAAGACAGAGAATGGGGCATCTTCCATAGCTTCTAAAGGGTTCCCTCCGGTAGACTTCACTTCAAGTTCCACAATCCTAACTTGATCATCTTGTAGTGCTTTCGAGTAGAGTCTTCTGATAGACCAAAATCAGACTAGAAGAGTTGAAAATAAAAAGAGACGAGTTTTAATATAAAGTAAGTTTTGTGGAGATAATTAAGTCAAGTTTTGAATGACTGACTGGGCTTTCCATTTCTAACTAATCTAGCGACCTACGGTCACATTGCTTTGATACCACTTCTGTCACACCCGGTTCCAAAGGGGCAGAGCCGGGTGCATAGCATATGTGTGCCAGGATCTATTTCCACACATATGTTGACATCACAAGTGTAATATATCAAAAGAACAATGCATAAGAGCGTAAATAACGATTATATTAACATATTACACTTCGAACAGACATAATGTCTTAACCTTTATTCATCAAAGTACAGCGAAACAAGGACATCCATCCACAGGAAGATGACCGAGGGTATCACTAGACTAGCATCCATGGAGTTCAGCATCATATCTTCATCTGCAACTTCTGATCAAAATTAAACAAGGGTGAGCTCACTTATGGTCGGGGCTCAGCAAGTGGGGGGAAAACTAATGCAAGTCTAACAAGGTGAGGCTGAGGTTGAGCAGTAAGCATTTTAGTTGGTCAACATTTTATTAACAACACCTGTCTTACTAATAAGTGTGAATCCCAAGTATTCCCATTAAGCAAAGGTACAAGAGTATTTCAAAAACACTTAAGTGAAAACCACTTAAGCAAACCATTGGCAGATCATCGGATCTTGATTTATTTCCATCTTCAAGTTCAATTATCATGTGAGGAGTCCAGGCCGCTCATAACCGTGAGCACGACTGATATATCAGTTTTACACTCTGCAGAGGTGGTACAACTTTACCCACAAGCCGTGTATCCCCTTTAGCCTGGGTCGGCCAAAACCTGTAAACACTTCCAAGGTGAGTGGCTAGGGATCCACTATGAGGCTTTCACAAAATACACTTAATACGAAGCAACCCGCTAAGGTTTCTAAAGACGATGGTGGTGGCCTGCTGGGTGAGGTACCTTAGCCAAGAATACGTCCCCATGTTAACGTGGGCTGCCAACACCTACCGCTCCCCCTCTTGCCCATATTTCAGGTAAGGTTGCCAGGCACTAAGCATATAAAGCTAATTACCAAAGCCAGAGCCATGATAGCACTCGTGGTTGCACTGTTTTCCCGGGTGGTCACTCCATGTTCCAATTAATATGCAATAATCTTGTTTAACCATCGGGTTAACAACAATAATATAAACTTACCATTTTGGAACATTAATATCATAAGCGGGAGTGACTGCATAAAGTTAAGTTGTAGCAATAGCATAGCTACGAAGGTAAAGTATAATTCCCAGGTTTGATCAAGGAATAAGGTTGGAAAGGTTATCTAAATAGGTAACCCGTCAAATTATGCATATATATCCAAAAGAATAAACTTTATTAAATGTATTGTTTGGGATCAAACAGAGTATGCAGAGAGAGAAGTCCACTTGCCTTGCTTATTGAAAACTTGAGGTCCTTCCACGGATAGGAATAGATCTTGATTCTTAACTACTAGATCAACCACTGAATATCACACAAACAAACAAGAAGAACAAACACCACTCAATAACATACCACATTCACCATACGTAAAGCTAAAAGAAAGCCTAACGAAAAGAGCGCTCGCTTTTCAAAAACATTACACGCAAGGGTTATAATAAAAAGGTATTATTTTCAAAAATGTGTGATCTATACTTAATAAAACAAGACATGAGCTTAAAATGTCTTAATTAAACTATACAAATATTAGGTTCACTAATTTAATCTTTTATAAAACGTCATACGCGATACATCTAGATTAAGGGTTTATAACAGATAAACACGTTATAACGATATTAAACCTTTTTAACCTTTTTAGAAAAGATATAAGTTATATATCTAGGATTAACGCGTTATGAAATATATTGTTAATTTATGAAGCATTATGGAACATATAATTTATTGTTAAACCTATCACTTATGATAAATTAAGATATAAGTCTAAATATGTTTTATGTGAAAAGGTCATTATTATTATTAAACACCTATTTATGGAAAGTTATGGTATATGCCTTAAATGAACTTTTATGTAAAAGACAATGAACAAACAACTATCTTTAAATTTCATTTAAAAACACATAGCCTATATTATTATATTCGAAGTATATATAAAGTAATGTTTTAAGTTATAAAAGAACTTGAACGCTTATTACTTTATTTTATCCTTTAGGAAAAGCTAAGTGATTCATATATAATGCGCACTAAATTCTATGAAATCATTAATCATGCCATAAACCTAGTTAAGAACAAATTGACTATAGGTTTGATTAATAAATTATGATAAAAGATAATTAATCTCTTAATTATCTTTAATTCTATTGGGAACAAATGATCTAATTCATTAAAAAGGAAACTATGTTCAACAATATTTAATTTTTCATTTTAGTTATGTGGATGAATTAAGATATATTAATATTATTAGAAATTCTTATCTAACGTACACATATTTAAATATAAAATACTTGAGTATAAAATCTAAATCAACTTTTATGGAAAAAGATTTACAATTATATTTTAATGTTATTGAGAAACATATGGTCTACATTTTATTTTAAATTTCTACTTAAGAAAGTCATACTTAAACACATATAATGAACATTGTTAAATTATGAAAACATGACATCTATTGAAGGGGTCATTTTAATATTTTTTATAACAACCGTAGTTCAAATTAAATTATGAAAATAAGTGAACTGTTAGAAACACTAATTAAAATGCTTATTCTATAATTAATGAAACTAACAAACACATTTCTATTTTATTTAGGTTCCAATATACATGTTATCAACAAAAACTGTAACAAGGATCAAAACATAATTAAAGGTAGACTAGGTGGGGTAGCTAATAAATTTGTATTTTTGTGCACAGATATCATTATAAACAACTATATATTATAAAAACACAAAGGCTATAATTAATTTGAAAACTATAGATTATAACAAACATAATGCTGATTAATTTACAAAAACATGTAAATTGTTGCAGCTATAAAATTAAGCTGATTAGCGCACTAACATAAAACTAACAAAACCATTTTTTTCATTAGAATTATAATTATTCAGTTAAAGAAAATACAAACGTCGCAGGGATCTAAGCGATATTAACTATAGAAATCGAAGGGTAGCTAACAAAAAAATAGACCTCGTCTTGTACCTTCAGCACGTGGCCTTGACACATGGAGCAGATCGACGGTTTCAGCGGTGTGGACGAGATGGTCGCAGGGACTAATCTTCCTAGCGATGATGACGGTGTTCGGCGTGACGAGCTAGGCATAGAGGCTCTGTCGACGTCGAGGCAGTGAACTCCGATGAGGTTCGCGGTATGAAGCACGAGAAACTACGACAAGTATGTTGGGCGATGCTTGGCTCAGCAAGCAAGGAGAGCGGGGAAATGGCATCGAGGGCTCGGCTGCGTCCGACAACCGTGGCGAGTTGCGTACACGCGGACAGTTGAGGCGACAGCACGGCTGCAGCGTGGTGCCTGACGTGGGGTTGCTGCTTGGTTGTCTTCGGCAGCAGGGAAGACTCGAGGAGTTAGACCCATGGCGCCGATGAGCAGCGGCACAACAGGTAGAGGTCTCGGCACACGCGAAGCATGGCGTTGATGGCGAGCTGAGCGACATCGGTGTGATGGCGGCGAGCAGCGGCGAGGTGCAGGGCGATTGTGCGCGCAGTAGTACTGTAGTAGAACAGCCGTGGCGAGGCCAGCAGCAGGGAGTAGGGAATGCGGGCGAGCAGGGTTTCATGGCGCGCAATATATAGGCAAGCAGAGGGAGGGAGAGGGGCGTCGGGGAATGGGAATCAGAGAGGCCTATCGTTAATGGCTATGGGGGAGAAATTAACTACATGTTCATGGTGGTGGGAGCAAAAACGGGCGAAGTTAATGGGGGATGAAGAGAAACGGCTAGCGTGGTGATGACTCAATTGGATGGTGAGAGGAGGCGAGTAGCCAACGTAGTGTGAAACAGCGGTGGCGGCGCTCATCCCACCTAGGCGAGGCTTCTAGCGCGAACTGAAAAGGAAATGGGGAAGAGGAGACGCCGGTGGAAGAAACAATCGACTAGTGGGAGAAGAGAAAGCAAAACGGGTTTCACGGCGGTAGTCTTCATCTAGTCGGGGAGCACGAGAATGCGTAGGAGTGGCTCAGCGACGGGAAGCGCATGCGATGGCGCCGATCTACCCGGGCGGAGCTGGCAGCGTCCTCACCATCCGAGCGAGCGAACACGAGAAGAAACAGAGTTCCTGGCAGCTGGGTCCGCATGTATGACAGAAGTGAGTGCGTGCGGTATGGCCTAGAGACAGCACGATTGGGGAATGGAAATGGCCGAGCGGCTGATTCAGTTTTTTTTGTTTCTATCTTTTATTTATTTCCAAAACTTTTCTCTCTTATTTACTTAAACCATACGTGTATATAATAATAATAATAATAATAATAATAATAATAATAATAATAATAATAATAAATCTAAAACAATATTTACATGAATAGAACACTCGCTTTTAAAATAAATATTTTTGGAACAAATTCTATTATGTAAATAATTTGGGCTCCTCAAAAAGAATAAAATCAAATAAAGTGAAATTTTGAAAATACTTACAATAGTAACCTATAATATTTTAACAACCCATTATTATTTTCTAAAATAAGATTTTCATACCAACTTAAATCCAAAAAATCGGATACATCAAACAAAAGGTATGCCTCGACATGTATGCATCAAGCACTTGACAAAATTTTATCTAATCAAGAAATTGCTCAATTTATTTATATCATCACTTTATTACGTGAAAACATAAATATTTTCCTTTCTACTGTAAAATAATATTTCAAACTGAGTTATTTTCAATTAACGGATTTAGGGCATTACACTTAGTGAATTGATCTGCTAGATTATTCGATGTGTGGACATAATCCACCATAATAACTCCGGAGTTTTTCAGCTTTCTGACAGATTTCAATCTCCTCTTAACATGTCTTGTAGACTTCATGTTATTCCTAGAACTGTTAACCTTTGTAATCACAGTTTGGTTGTCACAGTTCATGGAAATGACCGGTATCGGTTTTTCAACTACCGGTAAATCCAATAGAAAATCACGAAGCCACTCGGCCTCAGCCTCAGCAGTGTCTAATGCTGCGAGTTCTACTTCCATTGTAGACTTCGTTAAGATAGTCTGCTTGCAAGACTTTCAGGAAACAGCGCCACCTCCAAACAGAAACACATATCCGCTTGTGGCATAAAGCTCATCAGCATCAGAAATCCAGTTGGCATCACAATAGCCTTCCAGCACTTTTGGGTTTCCAGTATAATGAATATAGTATGTCATAGTACCTTTCAAATACCGCAACACTCTTTCAAGAGCACGCCAGTGATCATCTCCTGGTTTCGACACAAACCGACTTAGCTTACTCACAGCATAAGAGATGTCTGGCCTTGTTGCACTTGCAAGGTACATGAGCGAGCCAATGATTTGGGAGTATGTCAATTGATCCTTTGCTATTCTCCGATTCTTTCTCAATAGCACACTAGGGTCATGAGGTGTTGGAGCAGGATCATAGTCACTAAAACCAAAGCGACTCAATACCTTTTCCACATAATGGGATTGTAACAAAGTTACCCCACCATCAACTTCTCTAACAAGCTTGATGTTTAAAATGACATCAGCTTCTCCCAAATCTTTCATTTCGAAATTGCTCGATAGAAGATTTTTAACTTCCTCAATCACATTGAGATTTGATCCAAAGATCAAGATGTCATCAACATAAAGGCACAGCATAACAGACTCACCCCCACCATACCGATAATACACACACGTGTCAGATTCATTTACAGCAAAGCCAGCAGTTGTAAGAGTATTATCAAACTTTTCATGCCATTGCTTAGGTGTTTGTTTTAGGCTATACAATGATTTTATCAACCTGCACACCTTGTTCTCTTGACCATCCGCAATGAACCCTTCTGGCTGATCCATATAGATCTCCTCATCCAACTCTCCATTTAGGAAAGCTGTCTTAACATCCATCTGATGAATGATAAGACCATAAGAGGTTGCCACGGCTATTAATGTGAGAATTGTAGTCAATCGAGCCACTGGTGAGTAGGTGTCAAAGAAATCTTCACCCTCTTTTTGGGTATATCTTTTGGCCACAAGCCTTGCCTTGTACCTCTCGATTGTACCATCAAGCCTAAGCTTTTTCTTGAAGATCCATTTGCAACCTATAGGTTGACAACCATAAGGACGGTCAATGACCTCCCAAGTTCCATTAGACATAATAGATTCCATCTCACTCCTTACTGCTTCCTTCTATAAGTCAGCATCAGGAGAGGAATATGCCTCACTAATGGTAGTTGGTGTGTCTTCCACAAGGTACACTATAAAGTCATTACCAAAGGATTTTGCAACCCTCTGTCTCTTACTCTTTCGAGTGACTATAGTGTCATCCTCCTCAGGGATGTGCACATGACAATCCTCAGCATGATCTATAGGAATCGACAGTTCGTGTTCATGGGAATTATAGTCTCATGACTTGTATCACTAGGTGTATTCTTCATGGGAAACTCATTCTCAAAAAATGTTGCGTCTCTTGATTCCATGATAGTATCAACATACATATCAGGCACATCAGATTTTATAATTAAGAACCTATACCCAGCGTTGTGAAAAGAGTACTCAAGGAATATACAATCAACAGTTTTAGGCCCAAGTTTACGCTTTTTGTTGATTGGCACATTCACTTTAGCTAAGCAACCCCCAAGTGCGCAAATATGAGAGATTTAATCTTCTCTTTTCCCATTCCTCAAATGGTGTGATCTCTTTGTTCTTTGTTGGAACTCTATTCAGGACATGACAGGCTGTCAAAATCGCCTCACCCCACCATGTCTTGGATAATCCCGCTGTACTCAACATGGCATTCACCAAATCTGTTAGAGTGCGGTTTTTCCTTTCAGCAATCCCATTGGATTGTGGTGAGAATGGCGGTGTCCTCTCATGAATAATACCATGTTCCACGCAGAACTCATCGAACACATTAGAGAAATATTCTCCACCTCGATCGGACCTTAACCGTTTTATTTTCCTCTCAAGTTGGTTCTCAACTTCAGCTTTATAGGTCTTAAAATAAGTAAATGTTTTATCTTTTGTTTTTAAGAGATACACATAACAAAATCTAGTGGAGTCATCTATAAAAGTGAGAAAGTATCTTTTACCACCTTTGGTCAAAATTCCATTCATCTCACACAAATCAGAATGAACAAGTTCTAGAGGTGCCAAACTCCTCGCCTCAGCAGCCTTGTGTGGCTTGCGGGGTTGTTTTGATTCAACACACACATGACACTTAGACTTTTTGACCAAGTTAAATTTAGGAATTAGATTTAGATTTGCTAACCGCATAAGACAACCAAAGCTTGCATGACAAAAACGTGAATGCCATAAATCTGACTCATCAGAAAAATGAACAGAATTCACCATTTTATTACACACATCATGCAGTGATAAGCGGAACAAGCCTCCGCAGTCATATCCTTTACCAACAAAAGTACCATGTTTCGACACAACACATTTATTTGACTCAAGAACAACTTTGTATCCATCTCGACATAGCATAGAGGCGCTAACGAGATTCTTCTTGATAGAGGGCACATGTTGCACACTCTTTAATGGTATCGTTTTCCCGAAGTAAACTCCAGAATGACCGTACCAACACCAAGAACATGAGCACGCGACCCATTTCCCATTAACAAGGCGCCAGACCTCCCGACCTGGTAGGAAGTGAACATAGAGGCATCAGCACACACATGAATGTTTGCACCACTATCCATCCACCACTCAGGTGAATTACAAACTGAAAGAACAAATAGTAAAGAATTACCATACCCAGATGTTCCATCTTCAGTTTCAGTGGTTACAACATTAGCTGATTTCTTGTCCTGTGTGAACTTGCGATCAGGACACTCTCTTGCCCAATGTTGATCACTGCCACAAACAAAGCATCCTCCCTTTCCCTTGTTATTGTTGTTCTTCTTTTTAAAACTGTGTTGTTTGAATAGGTTTATTTGTGTTCTCTTGTTTGTTCTGGTTTTTCTTCTTGTTAAACTTGCAGAAGTTTCTCTTCTGCACCACATTAGCAGTAGAGGTCTCAACACCTTTTCCATTGTCCTTTGTTCTAGCCCTTTTCTCAACATCAAGAGTACCAATGAGCTCTTCCACATTGAACTCTTGTCTCTTATGTTTGAGAGAGGTAGCAAAGTCCTTCCAAGAAGGTGGCAACTTGGCGATTATACCGCCAGCCACAAACTTGTCAGGCAAAGGACAAGGAAAAAGTTCGAGTTCCTTAGCTAGTGCCTGAAACTCATGAGCCTGTTCCACTACAGATCGGTTCTCAACCATCTTGTAGTCATACAACTGCTCCATGAGATACAGCTCGCTACCAGCGTCAGTTACTCCAAATTTTCTAACAAGTACATCCCACAGCTCTTTCCCTGTAGGAAGGATGATATAGCTTTTCTGGAATTTTGTATCAAGTGCGCTAATTACTGCTCCTCGAAAGAGGTTGTCTTCAGCCTTAAACTTAACCTCATCATCAGGAGGTAAGTCGACAGGCTTGCCCTCAGCGGCATGAAAACAAGACATTGCAGTAAGCCACAATTCCATCTTAGCTTTCCATATCAAGAAGTTTTTACCATCAAAAGGATCAGGCTTTAGCACAACAACAAAACCTCTGATAGAAAAATGCCTAACATTAGGTTTTTGGATTGTTAGAATTATAGGCATTTTCCATATCATTTTAATTCAATAAATTAACATTATGATGATGACATATAAAAGATAATTAACCATAGAAATCGTGATCTCAAATTGATCCATAACAATATGGATCATGAAAACATAAAGCATATTAATCATATAAATCATATAAATACGATAAGCATATAAACTGACTGAACAATTGAAATTAAACAGATAGCAACATAAACAACATAACTGTAAAATTAAAACAGACAGATATAACATATTATAATATGACAGAACAGATGAGATAAAATCATTGCTACATATAAAACAACACAGATAAATATATGAAACAGATATAATCTGCAGAACGTAAAACAGTAAGGAAATAAACTGATCATACCCTCCCATGCGCTCTGATGATCCAGATCCTTGTCCAGCTTCCCTTGTCATGTCGCCTGGAAAAAGATGTTTTTTGGGCAGTCGTGTAGACGCTCCCCAAAAACCTAATTGTCGATCCCCCGTGCAAGGTCTCGAACGGCAAGGGCTTCGGAGGCACCTGCCCTCTCGCTGCTCTGTGCGCGCAGAGTCACGAGATGGGAATACTCTCACTTGCGGCTGGGCTGTGACTCTGAAATGGTTCTATTCTCGTGTACCAAGTGCCAGGGGTTCTCCTCTACTTAACCTCTCGCAGAGGGAAGATGAAGGAGAAGGGTTGCATGCTGCACGCCAAAAGACGGGCAGCTGAAGGACAAGGGTCTCACATGCGGCACGCCAAGAAACGGGCAAGAGCTGAAACTCCCGCGGTTAGTGAGTGCTAAAAATTAACACAACCACACCACGCCCGCCCGCTCGCCTGCCTGCCTGCCACGCCTCGCCCGAGCCCGGTCGGCGGCGGCGGCGCGCGCGCGTGTGTGGCATGCCCTTGACCGTTTCTTGACTTCTCAAATCAAGTGGAATAATTCCCACCATATAAGTCAAGCCAAAAAGACCCTTGGACCTCCAATATGGTACTATTGGTATTCTCCACCATTACACACCATAGAGTTTATTCAATAAATGGGCCAAGCCCATAAAAGATTCAACATTATATATATGAAAGTCGGTTCAAAACATCTGCTCTCACGGAAATGTTTTCAGGCAGTGGATTTCCAATCAACGGTCGTGTCTCCTCATTTAATTTTAGTCATTCGATCGCATATCAACCACAGACACAAACAATATCATCTCTCCGCCGGCACTCGGCGTACGCTGCTTCGGGAAGCATCACGTCGCGTCGTGGCAGCGTCATCCCCCCTTCCCCAAACCGTCGTCACGGTGTCGGCTCGGGTTGTCGCCAAGAGGTTCATTCTCCCTCCCTCCGCTCAAACAGCACCATGATGTCGGGGCAAGCAGTGGTGCCGTCTCCTCGCCTTTCCTTCTCCTACTGCTGGTGGCGACGCGACCGCACGCGCCATGGATCTCCGCAGATCCGTAGACGTCGATGCGCGCCTGGACGAGCCCTAGAAGGCCAGGGGGACACAACGAGGTGCACAGCGGCGAACCACATTGTTGGGAGCAGCAGAGCGGGTGTTAGGGATGGAGGTGGCCATCATCACTCCCAACATGGCAGGCTCATTCGGCGGCGCGTGACGCCGCCAATGCTCCCACCATTCCATTGCGTGCGGTGGCGTTGGTGGGTGCTCACCTGGCGAGCATTGTCGCCATATAGTCGACAACAACGCTGCAGATTCCATTCTCGGTGGGTACACCAAGGTACGGGGGGTCTCGTCTCGGACCACGCCCCTTCCCTTCCTCCTCCACACACGCACACGCGGTTAATTCTCTTTATGTTTTCCTCCTCTCATGTTGTGTTGATCTAACGATGCGCTTTTCGGTGTTTTTCAGTCCTTTTTCCCTGTCATGTGAGATTCCAACGCTAATTTATGAGTAACATTCCTACGCTTATTTCTGACACGCCTTTATTTCATTAACATTCTTATGTCAGGCTTATATGTTGTTTTTGGAATTCAGTTCCAAGAAGGACACCAAGGGGAACAAATATAGCAACGAAAGAAACAATTTCTTGAAGAACATTGACCTTGTTTTTAGGACACCCAGTGAAGCCATTGAAGACCAATATTTCTTTTCTTGTCCAGCCAAGTTGTTGGTGTTTCTGTTAGCTTGTTATCCCATACTTAACTATGAAGAATCCACGTCACACATATAGTACAGATAAGTTTTGAAGTGATGAAACCAGTAATTTATTAATAACTTAGTTGTACAGCTATAATACATGGTAACTGTTTGATGTTATCTATTCTAATTACCTCGTTGTAATTAAAAAGAGGAAACACGTGGTCTCTAGAGTGTAAAGAAATACCAAAGTTGCATGCTGAAATCGTAAAAAAAGTCTTGTGATGTGTCTGATGTGTGTGTAGATTGGATGATAGATGTTGTTAGGGATAAATGAAAGAGCCTCCAGCTGAATTGGTTATATGGTCTGAGTAGCACTTCTCAGTCCTAAGTTCGAATCCTAGTGGGAACGAATTTCAAGTTGAGGTTAAAAAATGTTATTTGTTGGTTCCTATGGTGGTGTGCACATGAGATAGACTGGCCTATGAGTGGTGGATCCTCGTGTAGGGATTGTGAGGGCTCAAAGCACGGGTAAAAATCTGGTCTATAGGGCGAACCTTCATGCTGCATGGGGGCCAGCTTTTGTCTGGAAAGGAAAACTCTATATTAATCCATCATGTTTTCTCCAATTGAGCTTCTTCTGGAGACGGTGGAGCTTTTGTCTCGGTCAAGGCTCCGATTGAGCTTCTCCTAGAGACGGTCTTTCTCCTACCGACCAAGTTTTTTTCCATGGACAAGGTCTTTAGAACTAAAGTGGTAACAGTTCAGTTAAACAACTAAACATTAAAGCCACATTTATTATGAAATTCTTCTGTCTGGAAAGGAAAACTCTATATTAATCCATCATGTTTTCTCCTTAATTCAAAGATCCATGTGCTAGCTTTTAAATTTAGTAAAGATACTACCCTTCATTGTAGCAGAAGAATCTTAAATTATTTTTGTTAGATTCTCATGTTACTGTTGTCAGTATTTAGTATAGAGTAGCAAATTCAATAAACTAATGTTTTGCACTTTGTTTGCCAAAATCATATTGTAGTCTTCAAGCTTGTCACCCAAGTGGCCACCTTCGCATGACCTCGCCTATATATTATAATAATAACTGAATCTATTTTCTCACTAATTCAAAGGTCCATATGCATTGAATGTTTTCTCCTTAATTCAAAGAGACTCAACTCTTTTGGGGTTTTTTTGGAACACAAAGATGATCTTAGATTTCTCATTGATCCCCTTAGATTGTTTTCCATGCTTCCATATGCAGTTGTTCTTTCAAGGAAAAAATTGGGATCCCTTGAAACCAAACTAGCCCTCTTAAGCCAATGTTTCTCTTGTTTTGGTTTTGAAAGGGAAATGTGCCCTTGGGCCATTTCTAAGTATTTTGGTGATTTAGTGTTCAACACAAGTGCCCTAGTGTAAAAAGGTGGACAAAGTACGCATCAAGGATAAAGGTATGTTTCTCAGACTTAGTACATTGTTTTATGGACTAATGTATTGTGTCTAAGTGCTGGAAACAGGAAAAATCCAATTGGAAATGCCTTGGCTCGAGCAGCCAAGACTCTTCTCAGTCTGGAGCACCGGACTGTCCGGTGCGCCAGGCTGGCTCTAGCGAACAGGCTGCTCTCGGGACTTCGACGGCGGTGTACGGCTATAATTCACCGGACTGTTCGGTGGTGCACCGGACTGTCCGGTGGGCCGTTCACAGGCGAACTCGTCGCTCTCGGGAATTCATCGGCGACGTACGACTATAATTCACCGGACTGACCGGTGTGCACCGGACTGTCCGGTGAGCCAACGGTCTGCAGGGCCAACGGTCGGCCGCGCGATCTGCGCGGGACATGTGGCCGAGCCAACGACTAGAAGGGGGCACCGGTCTGTCCGGTGTGCATCGGACATGTCCGGTGCGCCAACGGCTCTCA
Source organism: Zea mays (assembly GCF_902167145.1). Lineage (NCBI taxonomy): Eukaryota > Viridiplantae > Streptophyta > Magnoliopsida > Poales > Poaceae > Zea > Zea mays. The sequence goes on along the minus strand of NC_050105.1, from coordinate 107,486,995 downwards.
GGCTGCCAACGGTCGACTGCGCCATTTTTGGAAAGAAATCGGGCACCGGACAGTGTCCGGTGTGCACCGGACTGTCCGGTGCGCCAGTCGACAGAAGGCAAGATCAGCCTTCCTAGATTGCTCTCAACGACTCCTAGCTGCCTTGGGGCTATAAAAGGGACCCCTAGGCGCATGGAGGAGCATACCAAGCATTCCTACAACATTCCTAAGCACCAAGACATCGATTCCGCGCCTTTGATTCTTTGCAATAGCAATTAGAGCTCTAGTTGAGTGGTGAACTCATTGAGTTGTGTTGTCAGCTCTTGTTGCGTCTTGTGTGCGTGGTGTTGCTGTGATTTCTTGTCTTGAGTGCGTTGCTAATCCCTCCCTTGCTCTGTGCTTCTTTGTGAATTTCAAGTGTAAGGGCGAGAGACTCCAAGTTGTGGAGATTCCTCGCAAACGGGATTGAGAAAAGCAAACAAAACACCGTGGTATTCAAGTGGGTCTTTGGACCGCTTGAGAGGGGTTGATTGCAACCCTCGTCCGTTGGGACGCCACAACGTGGAGTAGGCAAGCGTTGGTCTTGGCCGAACCACGGGATAACCACCGTGCCATCTCTGTGATTGATCTTGTTGGTTATTGTGTTTTGTTGAAGATTCCTCTCTAGCCACTTGGCGGTTATTGTGCTAACACTTAACCAAGTTTTTGTGGCCTAAGTTTTAAGTGTTACAGGATCACCTATTCACCCCCCTCTAGGTGCTCTCAATTGGTACCGGAGCCATTCTCTTCACAAAGGGACTAATCGCCCGAAGAGATGGATCCTAAGGGGAAGGGAATCGTGATCAACGACAAAGAGAAGGAGTCTTTCGTCAACGAGCCGAAGGATGACAAGCCTACCGACTCGGGCTCGGGCCATAGACGGAAAGATAGGAAGAAGAAGAAGACGAGGCGCATCAAGGAGATCGTCTACTACGACGACAGCGATGAGTCTACTTCTTCCCACAAGGACGACGACCACAACGACTATGAAAGAAGGAAACCGGTCAATTCAAACTTTTCTTTTGACTAGTCTCGTATTCCGCAAAGTACAAATACTCATTTGCTCTCCATTCCACTTGGCAAACCTCCTCACTTTGATGGAGAGGACTACGGATTTTGGAGCCACAAAATGCGTAGTCACCTGTTCTCTCTTCATCCGAGCATATGGGAGATTGTGGAAAGTGGAATGAAGTTCGATAGCTCGGATAGCCCTATTTTTATTAATGAACAAATTCATAGAAATGCACAAGCCACTACTGTGTTGTTAGCCTCCTTGTGCAGGGACGAGTACCATAAAGTGAGCGGCTTGGACAATGCCAAGCAGATCTGGGACACCTTCAAGATTTCTCATGAGGGGAACGACGTCACCTTGCTCACTAAGATGGAGTTGGTGGAGGGCGAGCTTGGACGATTCGCGATGATAAGGGGCGAGGAGCCAACCCAAACATACAACCGGCTCAAGACCCTTATCAACAAAATAAGGAGCTACAGAAGCACACGATGGACGGACCACGTCGTCGTCCGACTGATGCTAAGGTCCTTTACCGTTCTTGATCCTCATTTGGTGAATAATATTCGTGAGAATCCTAGGTACACCAAAATGTCACCCAAAGAAGTCCTTGGAAAATTCGTAAGCGGGCGAATGATGATCAAGGAGGCGAGGTACGTGGACGACGCGTTGAACGGTCCAATCCATGAGCCTCAACCCATTGCTCTCAAGGCAACAAGGAGCAAGGAGGCGTTACCTAGCAAGGTAGCGCAAGTTGAGGCGGCAGGGCTAAACGATGAAGAAATGGCCCTCATCATCAAGCGCTTTAAGACGGCGCTTAAGGGTCGCAAGGGACAGCCAAGCAAGACCAAAGCCAAGGGGAAGCACTCATGCTTCAAATGCGGTAAGATTGGTCATTTTATTGCTAACTGTCCCGACAATGATAGTGATCAGGATCAAGGGAACAAGAGGGAGAAGAAGAAGAACTATAAGAAGGCAAAGGGCGAGGCACATCTTGGTAAGGAGTGGGATTCGGATTGCTCCTCGTCCGACTTCGATAATGAAGGACTCGCCGCCACCGCCTTCAACAAGTCATCCCTCTTCCCAAACGAGAGTCACACATGCCTTATGGCAAGGGAGAAGAAGGTATGTACTCGAAACTCTACTTATGCTTCTTCAAGTGAGGACGAATCTAGTGATGAGGATGAAATAGATTATTCATGTTTATTTAAGGGCCTAGATAGAACCAAGGTAGATAAAATTAATGAATTGATTGATGCCTTGAATGATAAGAATAGGCTTTTAGAAAAACAAGAGGACTTGTTGTATGAAGAACATGACAAATTTGTAGAAGCACAAAAATCTCATGCCTTAGAAGTTAAGAGAAATGAAATGCTTTCTTGTGAATTATCTTCTTGCCATGAGACAATTTCTAGCTTAAGGAGCATTAATGATGATTTGAATGCTAAGTTAGAAATAGCTAGTAAATCAACAACTTGTGTAGAAAATGTTGTTATTTGCAATAGATGTAAAGATTTTGATATTGATGCTTGTAGTGAACACATAGCTTCTATTGCAAAGTTAAATGATGAAATGGCTAGTCTTAATGCCCAACTTAAGGCTAGCAAAAGTGATTTTGATAAACTAAAATTTGCTAGGGATGCCTACACGATTGGTAGACACCCCTCAATTAAGGATGGGCTTGGCTTCAAGAGGGAAGCCAAGAACTTAACAAGCCATAAGGCTCCCATCTCCGCCAAGGAGAAAGGGAAGGCCCCTATGGCAAGTAGTACTAAAAAGAACCATGCTTTTATGTACAATGATAGAAGACAGTCTCATAGGAGTTGTAATGCTTTTGATTCACATGCCTATGATTCTTATGCTATGTTTGCTCCCAGTTCTTCCTATATGCATGGTAGAGATATGCCTAGGAAAAATATTCATCATGCGCCTAGAAAGAATATTGTTCATATTCCTAGGAAAATTATGAATGGACCCTCTACAATTTATCATGCTTTAAATGCTTCCTTTGCTATTTGTAGAAAGGATAGGAAGATAGTTGCTAGGAAATTAGGGGCAAAATGCAAGGGTGATAAAACTTGCATTTGGGTCCCTAAGACAATTTTGACTAACCTTGTAGGACCCAACAAGAGTTGGGTACCTAAGACCCAAGCCTAAATTTGCCTTGCAGGTGTATGCATCCGGGGGTTCAAGCTGGATTATCGACAGCGGATGCACAAACCATATGACGGGGGAGAAGAAGATGTTCACCTCCTACGTCAAGAATAAGGATTCCCAAGATTCAATCATATTCGGTGATGGGAACCAAGGCAAGGTGAAAGGTTTAGGCAAGATTGCAATATCAAATGAGCACTCTATCTCTAATGTGTTTTTAGTTGAGTCTCTTGGATATAATTTACTATCTGTTAGTCAATTATGTAATATGGGATATAATTGTCTATTTACAAATGTAGATGTGTCTGTCTTTAGAAAATGTGATGGTTCACTAGCTTTTAAGGGTGTACTAGACGACAAACTTTATTTGGTTGATTTTGCAAAAGAAGAGGCCGGTCTAGATGCATGCTTAATGGCTAAGACTTGCATGGGCTGGTTGTGGCATCGCCGCTTAGCACATGTGGGGATAAAGAACCTCCACAAGCTTCTAAAGGGAGAACACGTGATAGGTCTAACCAATGTACATTTCAAAAAAGATAGACCTTGTGCAGCTTGTCAAGCAGGTAAACAAGTGGGAGGAGCACATCACAGCAAGAATGTGATGACCACTTCAAGACCTCTGGAGCTGCTGCATATGGACCTCTTCGGACCCGTCGCCTATCTGAGCATAGGAGGAAGTAAGTATGGTCTAGTTATTGTTGATGACTTTTCCCGCTTCACTTGGGTGTTCTTTTTGCAGGATAAGTCTGAAACCCAGGGACCCTCAAGTGCTTCCTAAGGAGAGCTCAAAATGAGTTTGAGCTCAAGGTAAAGAAGATAAGAAGCGACAATGGGTCCAAATTCAAGAATCTTCAAGTGGAGAGTTCCTTGAGGTGGAGGGGATCAAGCACGAGTTCTCCGCTTCCTACACATCTCAGCAAAATGGTGTGGTAGAGAGGAAGAACAGTACACTCATAGATATGGCGAGGACTATGCTTGGAGAATTCAAGACCCTCGAGCGCTTTTGGTCGGAAGCCGTGAACACGGCTTGCCACGCCATCAACAGGGTCTACCTTCACCGCCTCCTCAAGAAGACTTCATATGAGCTGCTAACTGGTAACAAACCCAATGTGTCTTATTTTCGTGTATTTGGGAGCAAGTGTTATATTCTTGTGAAGAAAGGTAGAACCTCTAAATTTGCTCCCAAAGCTGTAGAAGGGTTTTTATTAGGTTATGATTCAAATACAAAGGCGTATAGGGTCTTCAACAAATCATCGGGTTTGGTTGAAGTCTCTAGCGACGTTGTATTTGATGAGACTAATGGCTCTCCAAGAGAGCAAGTTGTTGATCTTGATGATGTAGATGAAGAAGATGTTCCAACGGCCGCAATACGCACCATGGCGATTGGAGATGTGTGGCCTCAGGAACAATTGGAGCAAGATCAACTGTCTTCCTCAACTATGGTGCATCCCCCAACCCAAGATGACGAACAGGTACCTCAAGTGGAGGCGCATGATCAAGGGGGAGCACAGGATGATCAAGTTGAAGAGGAAGAAGCATCTCAGGCACCTCCAACCCAAGTTCGAGCGACGATCCAAAGGGATCATCCCGTCGACCAAATATTGGGTGATATTAGCAAGGGAGTAACTACTCGTTCGAGATTAGTTAATTTTTGTGAGCATTACTCTTTTGTCTCTTCTATTGAGCCTTTCAGGGTAGAAGATGCCTTGCTAGATCCGGACTGGGTGTTGGCCATGCAGGAGGAACTCAACAACTTCAAGCGCAATGAAGTTTGGACACTGGTGCCTCGTCCCAAGCAAAATGTTGTGGGAACCAAGTGGGTGTTCCGCAACAAACAGGACGAGCACGGGGTGGTGACGAGGAACAAGGCTCGACTTGTGGCAAAAGGTTATGCCCAAGTCGCAGGTTTGGACTTTGAGGAGACTTTTGCTCCTGTGGCTAGGCTAGAATCAATTCGTATCTTGCTAGCATATGCCGCTCACCACTCTTTCAGGTTGTACCAAATGGATGTGAAGAGCGCTTTCCTCAACGGGCCGATCAAGGAGGAGGTGTACGTGGAGCAACCCCCTGGCTTCGAGGATGAACGGTACCCCGACCACGTGTGTAAGCTCTCTAAGGCGCTCTATGGACTTAAGCAAGCCCCAAGAGCATGGTATGAATGCCTTAGAGACTTTTTAATTGCTAATGCTTTCAAGGTTGGGAAAGCCGATCCAACTCTTTTTACTAAGACTTGCGATGGTGATCTTTTTGTGTGCCAAATTTATGTCGATGACATAATATTTGGTTCTACTAATCAAAAGTCTTGTGAAGAGTTTAGCAGGGTTATGACGCAGAAATTCGAGATGTCGATGATGGGCGAGTTGAACTACTTCCTTGGGTTCTAAGTGAAGCAACTCAAGGACGGCACTTTCATCTCCCAAACGAAGTACACACAAGACTTGCTAAAGCGGTTTGGGATGAAGGACGCCAAGCCCGCAAAGACGCCGATGGGAACTGACGGACACACCGACCTCAACAAAGGAGGTAAGTCCGTTGATCAAAAAGCATACCGGTCCATGATAGGTTCTTTGCTTTATTTATGTGCTAGTAGACCGGATATTATGCTTAGTGTATGCATGTGTGTTAGATTTCAATCCAATCCTAAGGAGTGTCACTTAGTGGTTGTGAAGCGAATTCTTCGATATTTAGTCGCTACGCCTTGCTTCGGGATCTGGTATCCAAAGGGGTCTAACTTTGACTTGATTGGGTACTCAGATTCCGACTATGCTGGATGTAAGGTCGATAGGAAGAGTACATCGGGGACGTGCCAATTCTTAGGAAGGTCCCTGGTGTCATGGAATTCTAAGAAACAAACTTCCGTTGCCCTATCCACCGCTGAGGCCGAGTATGTTGCCGCAGGACAGTGTTGCGCGCAACTACTTTGGATGAGGCAAACCCTCAGGGACTTTGGCTACAATCTGAGCAAAGTCCCACTCCTATGTGATAATGAGAGTGCTATCCGAATAGCGGAAAATCCTGTTGAGCACAGCCGCACAAAGCACATTGACATCCGGCATCACTTTTTGAGAGACCACCAGCAAAAGGGAGATATCAAAGTGTTTCATGTTAGCACCGAGAACCAGCTAGCCGATATCTTCACTAAGCCTTTAGATGAAAAGACCTTTTGCAGGCTGCATAGTGATCTAAATGTCTTAGATTTGCGGAACTTGGATTGAATTGTAGCATACATGTGTTTATGCCTTTGATCATGTTCATTCTACATTTTGTTGCTTATTGTGGTGCTCAAGTTGTACAAACACTCCCTGGACCTCACAAGTCCTTTTTGCAAGTGATGCACATATTTAGGGGGAGCTATGCTACAACTTGACCCTTTGAGACTAACCATGTACTTGAGTTTGGTTGTTTTAGTCTCCAAGGAGGATTGAAAGGGAAAAGGTGGACTTGGACCATGAAAGACTTCCACTGCACTCCGATGAGAGGGTAACTTATTCCAAGTTCATCTCATGTACTCTTATTGCCTTTGTGTTCTTATTTGAAGATTTTGGTGAGGCAATGGGGTTAAGGAGCCAAGATTGATCCCGTTTTGGTGCTTGATGCCAAAGGGGGAGAAAATAAAGGCCAAAGCGATAAATGGATCAGCTACCACTTGAGAGATTTTGAAAATAGTAGAATAGAGCTTTTTGTTTGTCAAAACTCTTTTAGTGTCTCTCTTGTCAAAAGTTGGTTTCTTGTGGGGAGAAGTATTGATTATGGGAAAAAGGGAGTTTTTGAAATCTTGAATCAATTTCTCTTGGAATGACTCTCTTTATGTCTTAACATGTGTGTTTGACTTAGAGATAGAAATTTGAGTTTGATTTGCAAAAACAAACCAAGTGGTGGCAAAGAGTGATCCATATATGTGAAATTTGAATCAAAACAATTTGAGTTCTTATTTGAATTGATTTTGTACTTGTTCTACTTGCTTTATGTTGTGTTGGCATAAATCACCAAAAAGGGGGAGATTGAAAGGGAAATGTGCCCTTGGGCCATTCTAAGTATTTTGGTGATTTAGTGTTCAACACAAGTGCCCTAGTGTAAAAAGGTGGACAAAGTACACATCAAGGATAAAGGTATGTTTCTCAGACTTAGTACATTGTTTTATGGACTAATGTATTGTGTCTAAGTGCTGGAAATAGGAAAAATCCAATTGGAAATGCCTTGGCTCGAGCAGCCCAGACTCTGCTCAGTCTGGAGCACTGGACTGTCCGGTGGTGCACCGGACAGTGTCCGGTGCGCCAGACTGGCTCTAGCGAACATGCTGCTCTCGGGACTTCGACGGCGGTGTACGACTATAATTCACCGAACTGTCCGGTGGTGCACCGGACTGTCCGGTGGGCCGTTCACAGGCGAACTCGTCGCTCTCGGGAATTCATCGGCGACATACGACTATAATTCACCGGACTGACCGGTGTGCACCGGACTGTCCGGTGAGCCAACGGTCGGCAGGGCCAACGGTCGGCCGCGCGATCTGCGCGGGACACGTGGCCGAGCCAACGGCTAGAAGGGGGCACCGGTCTGTCCGGTGTGCACCGGACATGTCCCGTGCGCCAACGGCTCTCAGGCTGCCAACGGTCGACTGCGCCATTTTTGGAAAGAAATCGGGCACCGGACAGTGTCCGGTGTGCACCAGACTGTCCGGTGCGCCAGTCGACAGAAGGCAAGATCAGCCTTCCTAGATTGCTCTCAATGGCTCCTAGCTGCCTTGGGGCTATAAAAGGGACCCCTAGGCGCATGGAGGAGCATACCAAGCATTCCTACAACATTCCTAAGCACCAAGACATCGATTCCGCGCCTTTGATTCTTTGCAATAGCAATTAGAGCTCTAGTTGAGTGGTGAACTCATTGAGTTGTGTTGTGAGCTCTTGTTGCGTCTTGTGTGCGTGGTGTTGCTGTGATTTCTTGTCTTGAGTGCGTTGCTAATCCCTCCCTTGCTCTGTGCTTCTTTGTGAATTTCAAGTGTAAGGGCGAGAGACTCCAAGTTGTGGAGATACCTCGCAAACGGGACTGAGAAAAGCAAACAAAACACCGTGGTATTCAAGTGGGTCTTTGGACTGCTTGAGAGGGGTTGATTGCAACCCTCGTCCGTTGGGACGCCACAACGTGGAGTAGGCAAGCGTTGGTCTTGGCCGAACCACGGGATAACCACCGTGCCATCTTTGTGATTGATCTTGTTGGTTATTGTGTTTTGTTGAAGATTCCTCTCTAGCCACTTGGCGGTTATTGTGCTAACACTTAACCAAGTTTTTGTGGCCTAAGTTTTAAGTGTTACAGGATCACCTATTCACCCCCTCTAGGTGCTCTCAGGTTTGTTTAAGGTAAAATGCACAAGCCTGTTCTCATTAATTCAAAGGTCCATACACATTGATTATGTTTTCTCCTTAATTCAAAGAGACTCAGTTCTCCTGAATTTTTTGGGAAAACAAAGATGACCACAATTTATTCCTTGATCCACCTTAGGCCTAGTTTGGGTACTCTAGTAATGAGTAGGATTAAAGTGGATTGGGATGTATTGAGAGAGTATTTGATCTATTGGGATTTACACCCTTTCCAATCCCTCCAAAACACTCTAATCCCAAAGTATCCAAACTAGGCCTTAGAGTGTTTTCAATGCTTTCGTAACAATTGTGCTCTAGAGGAAAAAATTGGGAACCCTTAAAACCAATCTAATCCTCTTCAGCCAATGTTTCTCTTGTTTTGGTTTGTTTATGGTGAAATGAACAAGCATGTATGCTTCAACCTAGAGATGTACAAACGGGCCACCAAGCTCGGTCGGGCCCAGGCCCGGTGAAGCCCGGCACAGTTAGGGCCTAGCCTACCAGGCACGGCTAGGAAATCGGTCCGGGCTTCAAGGCTCGTGGGCTCATTTTTCTACACGGGCCTAGCCCACTACGGGCATAAACGGACCGGGTTGGCCCAATAAGCACATAAAAAGCGGGTCGAGTGACGGGCCTAGCGGGTCGTCAAGTACGGATAAGCTATTTGTACAATGAGTTAAAAGCGGATAAACATAGAAAAAGTGTCCTGGGCTGGCCCAACTGGCTCACTTATTTGTCCAGGCCTGGCCTGCCTATTCGTGTCAGACTAAAGCGGGCTGGGCCGGGCCGGGATCGTAAAGGGACACAAAAGCCGGCTTTCGGTCCGCAGGCTTGTTGTACATCTCTACTTCAACCATACTACAGGTTCTTGATAAAATATCTCAATGTCAATTGTTGTCCTTTGCATCAAAAAAGGCAAATATTTGCTTGCTAATTGGTGCATTGGCGCAAGGTAGAAAGCTAAAATGACTGTGATAGAGATTGTTTAGTTTGCTGGTTTCGTTTCAACATTCTTAATGTATTATGTACATCAACATCCATTCAACAATGATGCTACACTACCCTTGTAGCATATGAAGCCTAAAGTATTTTTGTTAGGTCTCACATTACTCTTGTGACTGTTTTGTTTATGCTGGTAGATTAAATTAAATGAAATTTTGCACTTTGTTACCTAAAATGTATTGTAGCTTTGTTGTTATGTCACTCAAACGGACTAGTCCTCATGATCTCACCTACACATTGTGAATTGGATCTATTTGTAAAGGTAACCCTCTTCAGCAAAATGTTTCTTTTGTTTTGGTTTGTTCAAGTGAAATTAACAAGCTTGTATGCTTCAACCATATTATAGGTTTCTGATAAAATATCTCAATGTCAGCTTGTTGTCCTTTGCATCCAAAAATGGGAAATTTGCTTGCTAATTGGTGCCTTGACGCTAGTTAGAAAGCTAGAATGGTTGTGGTAGAGATTGTTTAGTTTGCTAATTTGGTTTCAACAATCTTAATGTATTATGTACATGAACATCCATTCAGTAATGATGCTACACTACCCTTGCAGTAGATGAAGCCTAAAGTATTTTTGTTAGGTCCTCACATTACTCTTGTGACTGTTTAATTTATACTAGCACATTGTGAATTAAATCAGTTTGTAAAGGAGTCTTGATAATGATCGAAGTTCAATAGAAATAATTCTAATATGGTGTTGGGGCAGAGGCCAAACATGACCTCGATCACAACGCGAAGGGTTCTACCTTTTGTTTTCAACTAACCAGTATACAAGACCGCGAGTGAAGGGATCCTCGACTCTTTGACCAACAATCGACCATGACAAGGGCACACATGGAGCGAAGGTCCACGCACGATCAGAGCTGACGAAGGACTTAGCTACGACATGACTCAAGAGCCCTCGGCGCCAACCATCTATCAGAGCAGAATGGAGGGCACCATGATGCGAAGGCTCTGGAAGTGGCGGCAAAGGCTACACAACACGACCCTCACTTCACCGGTCCACTAGGAGACTCTTCTAGAGGTCCACCTATAAGTGTAACTTATGCGTGTATTAATTGGTGTATGTCGCCTGTGTCTCGGAACCTCCCAAGGTATTAGGCCCACCTACAGATGTCCTTGTCCTAAGGACCTCGGACAACCATGCAGATGCTCATAATCACTTGACAAGTTTGGTCTTCTGTATCAACATCATACCGCCAAGAGCGCTTCACCCATCACGCAGACATTACATCACATCGAAGGATAGAATAAGCGGAAGCGGATTACAATAACTTAATTTACATTCATAAGATATATAGAGAGAGTATTATTACAGTACCAGGTGTTATGAGTGCATAAAATATTATTATATACCAGGGAGGCAAAACACCCTCCCGCACAAAAGTTTAGTGTTTTCAAACTGGGAGGCAAACATCCTCCCACACACACGATCACTGATTTGGCTCCTCCTTTGGTACCACCTTCGAGCAGAAACAACAAAACTCCTCTGTTTCATCACCTACAACAACATGGGTTCGAAAACCCTGAGTATGGAGTGTACTTTCACAAGTCTTACCCGATAAAGGAAAAGACTCTCCAGGATATGCTGGCTTGTGGGATTCAAGGTAAAGTTGGTCAAGAATCAAAGACTCTGTTTGCAGAAATGCTTACTAATACTGGACCCTTAAAAATCCAGTTTTTTTTCAGGTTAAGTCATTACCTGCATCTAGAGTTCTTTATGTCCTAGTTCAAACACTTGGCCTATGCTAGCCGTCTTTTACCAACCCTTCAATTTACTGGATTGCTACGTGTAGGGCAGTGACCAAGTCTTCATGTCCGAGAAGTAACGGCGATCTGAATCGATTAATACCCAGTTGGGGATCTCCAACCACACGACATATGTAGCACTTAACCCTTACATATGTCAACTCGCCACCGGGTTTCTCAAGACCAGACCGGTTCACGCCAACCGAGAGCCCAGATACACCACCGTCCAGCCTCTTGCCACAGAGGGTACACGCTACTCTCGCCATCTCTCCACTCACATTGCGTGTTGGCCTTTCTGGTATTGGTCCGACCGAGGCAAAGCTTACCCATGAAGAGGCATGTGGCTAGTTAAAAGGTCCTCAATCATCAAGCCTACATCGACATGGTCCTTAATCGACTCAGACAGAGACACTACACCGAGACTTCCTTCTCGTGCAAGTCACCCGCCCGATCTCGTCTTTACTATTTAAAACCCAAAGTTCGGTACTTGTGAGAGGTACATCTTTTCGATGCTGAACCCATCATGGCCATGATGGATTCACCATCAAGTCTTTTCTTTGAAAACTTCCCATCCCATCTGAAGCATCATCTTTGTTTAAAACAAAACATTTTGTTTTCTAAGGCAAGACTAAGCATCAGAAAACTTTTAAATAAAACATGTATCAAGGAATGGTAAACAGTTCCAAGGAAGGAAATGCAGTAATTGTTTATCACCCAACTCCTATCACATAATGCATTATTTCAAGTGATAAAGAGTTTGAAATAACAAGGAAGGGTAAATGCACCAGGGCTTGCCTTGTGTTGTAGGAGACTCGGGATCTGTTCCACAAATATCAAAGTAGAAACTGTTCTCGACAGGTGGAGTTTCAGCTTGTGGGGCAGTTTCTTCTTCGACTATCACTTCTTCTTCGTTTTCTATACATAACAATACATATACATGAATGCTCATGTGATACTATGAATATGCAGTTATAATAGAAACACACTAAGTTGTATCTTGAATATAACTTTCCTTCACGATACACCTGAGTCACTAGGGTTTCTTGAGTTAGTACTCTATTAGGGTTAGGCAATTTTATCCTAGGAAGCTAGTGTCTTGGGTTTGGGTGCAAACAATGTCCAAAGCATGTTAAACTTTACCCAAGGGCTTTAATCACTAAACTAAGCTTACTAAAAAAGTTTCATTATTTTTGGAGCTACCAATTTAATTTTAAAATTCTAAAAGACTAGGTTTAGGCATCCTTAAATGCTAAATAATACCTGGTCGGGGTTAAAAATCTTGAAACTATTTTTATTAATTACTAGAGGAATTTAGGAGTCCAGTAAAATTGGTCCCATGATTTTATCATTTTTCTAGAATTTCCTATAAATTTCCTAAGCCTAGCAGAAAAAGAAAGAGGAAAAGAATGAATAGTGTTGGGCTAAATCCAGCCCAAGCCGGGCCGAGAACGGAGGAAACACGTGCGCCCGCGCTGGCAACCTTGCGTAGAGACCCTGTCGATTTGAAAACCCCGTAAAGAAGCCACAACACTATTGGCATGCTTCTTTGACATTCGCACTTAAGCCCTTGCACTTCTATTTCTTCACTGCACTCGGTCCACGACGGTGAACAACGATGAGCGCGCCCTCCGGCGAACTTGTACTGGTCGGGATGCGCAACGACCGGTGCCCTAACTCGGTCGACACCTAATTCCACTCCTGGCGATCCTAATCCGACCGTAGTTCATCTATTCACGACGACGATGAGACCCAAGGAAAAACTGAGGTGTTTTAGGTGACTCAACGCGGTCTAGTTCAATCAATCGCGTCTACGAGCAACATGAGACTTAAGGGATGCTAGAACACCAAGCAGAGAGGCATGAACCAACCTGTAGATGGCTGGCCATGGTGAGAAGCTCACGACGGCGCAGAAAACTGATTTGGGGGAAATTCTAAATTAAGGCGCTACAGTGGACGATTGGAGGCGAGGAGCGATGCACTAGGCGCGTAACAACCTAGCAGAGCTAGCTATGCACTCAATTTATAGAGATCAACAATGGTGGTGCCCAATTTGGGGAAGACACGCTGGCGGCCAGAGAGAGGGGTAACTTAATGGCGCGAGCTACCGTGGCGGTCACTGGTTACTCTCCACGACTCGCGACGACGTGGTAAAACAGCCTAAGGCGTGGCGCGACCGAGTGAACGACGACAGCCACGGCGATGGCCGCACAGCCACGTCGCTGGCAAGTGGGTACAGTGAACAGTCCGGTGATAGGGTCCGAGCTCATCCTAGCACTAAGATCTTTTACCCCGAGTCATTATCCGCGCGCCACCGGGCACAAATCGCAGCGCCGGCGTGAATCCAGGCGCGGGGATCACCGGCGGTGAGATACAATGCACTTGATCTTGTTCAGTACTGTACCATCAAAGCCATTCATCAGAGTGCCTGACAAAGCGAGTTAGAGGGCTTGATTCTCAAACTTTTGTGTAGCAACTCACCAATCCTTCTACAACAAAGTTGTTGATCTATAATCCAGCTACAACTTTGTTACAAAGGTCTTGCGCAAACATCCACTAAATCCCCCACAATTTGATCACAAAGTTCATCTGATTTCACTGTCAGTCAAAATTCAATCTTTAATAGTGACTGAAAGTCCAACTTCATGTCCATTTATCTTCAATTTTTGTACATCACTAATGCTTAGTCACTCAATCAAAGTTATGCTCCTATCATAGCTCTACAAGATTGATGTATTGACCTAGGGCAAAATTCTCATGAATTAAGAAATACAAGGCTCCAAAGTTGGCCTAATCTCACTAAAATCAGAGTTAGCCTTATAAATGTGCTTGAGACTTTTTGCAATTAAGTCAAAATTGTCCCACAATACTTGAAAATCCTCCAATGTAAAAGTTGTTTGGTTTTTTATGTTCTACCACTTTGATATTTACATTGTGGTCCAAAAGTGTATAGAATTTGAATTCACCCCCCTAGGGTACAAATTAGGGTTTTCTAGGGTTTCTTTTAGGGTTTTGAGCACTTTAGGGTTTTTGTGCTACTTAATTCCATTAAACTAAATATCTTATGAACCTTTCCAATTACTTTGAGGTATTACTCATTTTGGCTTTACTTTCACCCATAGACACTAATCCCAGGGTTAAGTACCCTACCCTAAGGTTAAGAATACTTCAAGCCACCATATCACACATGTTTTGAAATTTTACCTAGTGGATGCATTCTAGGTGTAACAAACAAAATGAAATGTCAATGCATATGATGTCATGCTCAAGTTTTAGTACTAGTACCACCAAGGGTGTTACAACCTGATGAGGGCGCGGTGCTGTAATTACACTGTTATATAGAATATTTCATGGATAAAGTTGGCAGCCGAGGGTAGGGCCATACTTTGGGTCACCTATCCCTGAACGGCCCTATAAATACCCTTGTCCCGTAGTGGGACGGGGCACATAGAATGAGACATTATAGTTCCCTACCTAACGTTTTGTCTTGCATCTGAGTTCCACTTGTCTCTGATTGATCGGGCCCACCTAACCACATGTCAAGCAGGTCCAACATTTGGTGCCCACCATTCGTGCTCCGAAGTCCAACACCTGCAATGGATCCCAAGAAAGTGACCACCAGAGCTAGCTGCTCCCTAGACGAGGCTATGAAGACAACCCTCATTGATAAGAAAGACAAAGCAACCCTCGCAGAAGACACCCCGCTCACCACATTTGAGAACAACGAAACTGAGGCAGTCAACAACAAGCACCCTCAGACCGAAGACCTGCCTACCCTGGAAGGCAACGTCCACACAAGCAGCTTCAAATACCTCCCACACGACGACCCCCCGTCGAGGTTTGCTCCCATTGGATACCTCCCAACCGAAGGAGACGGAGACATCCTTCAAGAGGGCAAAGACCTAAGAATTTTAGCAGAAGACCAGCTTAAACTGCGAGCCCTACGCATCAAAACTAACCATCTCCAGAAGCAAAGGGAGGTCCTCACAGCTAAAAGGCAGAGACCAATATGCAGGAAAGGATTAGACAACTGATCACATATGAAGAAGAGTAGGCAAGGACACTGGAGCAGGTAATTTTAGACATGCAGTAGAAGACCACCTTCACCAGCAACCGTCCGGAGCAACTAATCAAAATGTTTATCACTTACACAGGCCAGCCCACATGCAAATTGTTTTCCAAGGAATAAACTACCTTGACAAGTGAAGCCCTTTCTTGGCAAAGCTCTAAGCCTCACCATGGTCAACTACAGAGCAGGCACCTACCCTAAGTACAACGCCAGTACGGACCCAACCCAATATATAATGAGCTATCAGGTCACCGCCGCATCCTCAGAGGGAGATGAGTCCACCATGGCCAAGCCATTCATCATCGCTCTCGAAGGCCCGACCCTCACATGGTATTCAAGGCTGCCTTCGCTATCGATTGACTCATGGAAGACCCTTCGTGACAAATTCCTACTCAACTTCCAAGGTTACATGCCTAAGATAGATGCATTGGTAGAACTCTCCCTCTGTCGACAACTGGAAATTTCTTCGCAACTACTACAAGAAATTTCTACTGTTGAAATCGCAAATGCCTTCGTTCGATGACAAGATTGCAATGCATTATGCAATTAGCGGCCTTCGTGTAGCCCAATTATATAGTCATTGCACTAGAGACCCACCATCCAACCTCCAGGAGCTATATCAGCTCTTCAAAAAATATGCTCGGTCCGAGGAGCTCCATTACAGAAAAGTGAACTCACAACGCAAACCAAAGGAGACTCCTCAGTCTAGTAGGACTGGACTAGGGGCCCACAACAGGACCACCCTTGCTAAGAGCGCGGTCAGCAGCAGCTTCACGTCCATAACATAGCCAACCACCAACAACCAAGCAAATTCCCTCTCAACGTTAGGACTAGCCTCTGCAACAAGGTCGCGGCGGCGATGCAACAAGAGACAGAGGTCGTGGAAGAGGCCCACAACAGCAAAGAAAGCTCTACTACATTTGAGAGCACCTAGAGGGGGTGAATAGGTGATCCTGCGAAATTGACTTTAAACAACACAAACTTCGTTTATAATATGTGTTAGTGATAACCAAGTTAGGATGAAAAGAGAGGAGAATGGAGAACTTTTCTATTGATTGATTCTTTAATATGAGTTAAACTTAGAAGCAATATTGCAAGAGAATAGAGAACTCAATAAGACAGTATTCACAAGAAGTAAATGGACCATTGACACAATGTTTTTTACTATGGTTCGGCCAATGCCTACTCCACGTTGCGGTGACCTCCTTTGGCTAAGGGTTGCACTCAACCCCTCTCAAGTGATCCAAAGATCAAACTTGAGTGCCACAATTATATTCCTTAAATCACAATCTCGTTGTGAGGAATCTCCACAAATTGGAGTCTCTCACGCCTTACACAATTGATTACAATCAAAACATAGTAAGCATGGGAGTAGAAACGCATACAAGAGCACAACACAGCAACAACACGCACACAAGTGAAAAGAGAGCGCACGAAACACAATGGCATAGTTATAGCTCAAGAACACTCTCAATCTCTCTATAGCATAATAATAGTGTGGTCACAAAGATTCAGAGTTGTAGTGTGCTCAAAGAGTGCTTGGATTTTAGCTCCATATGCCTAGGGTTCCTTTTATAGCCCTAAGGGACCAAGGAGTCGTTTGATCTTCATTTGGAAGGCCCTGGTTGCCTTCTGGCCGCGGGTGCACCGAACAGTCCGGTGCACACCGGACACTCAACAGCCACAAATTCCTTTTGTTAATTGGTCGAGCCAACCGTTGCCAGTCGTTGGTCACTTGACACACCGGACAGTCCGGTGGCGCACCGAACAATCCGGTGCGACCTAGTGACCGTTGGCCAGACGCGCGACTGACACACCGGACAATCCGGTGGCGCACTAGATAGTCCGATGAATTATAGTCGCGGCGCCTTGACAAAAACCCGAGAGTGACTTGTGAAAGGGAAATAGGGTCAAACCTTTTCCTAAATGATTTTGGTGGTTGAATTGGCCAACACAAATAATTGGACTAACTAGTTTGCTCTAGAATTTAAGTTCTATAGGTGCCAAAGGTTCAACACAAACCAATAAAAAGATCCGAGTTAGGGTTCAAAAGAAAGTAGCAAAAGAAACCGAAGAGAACCCTGGTCTGGCGCACCGGACTGTCCGGTGTGCCACCGGACAGTGTCCGGTGCACCAGGAAGAATCGACCTCAAACTCTTCACCTTCGGGTTTCACCAGGCGCACTCCGCTATAATTCACCGGACTGTCCGGTGTGCCATCGGACTGTCCGGTGTGCCATCGGACTGTCCGGTGCACCAAGCGGAACAACAGCTATCAGCGCAACGGTCGACTGCACAGTGCCCTGATAGAGCTACAGTTCGCGGCAGAAGTCAAAACAGGCGCCAGACGCGCACCGTACAGTGAATAGTACCTGCCCGGTGCACCATAATGTCAGAGCTCCAACGATCGAAACTGTCAGAACCCTAACGGTTGGGTGATGTGGCTGGCGCACCGGACAGTGTCCGATGGTGCACCGGACTGTCCGGTGCGCCCATCGACAGCAGCCCAACCCCAACGGTTGGTTTGGTGGTTGGGGCTATAAATACCCCCAACCACCACCATTCAAGACATCCAAGTTTTCAGACATTTGCATTCAATACAAGAGCTCTAGACTTCACTCCAAGACACAAACAAGAGATCAAATCCTCTCCCAAGTCCAAAATCACTCCAAACACTTAGTGACTAGTAAGAGAGAGAGATTTTCGTGTTCATTTGAGTTCTTGTTGCTTGGATCGCTTTTCTTCTTCCCCATTCTTGTTCTCAAGCAACTTGTAATCAAAGCAAGAGACACCAATTGTGTGGTGGTCCTTGCGGGGTCTAAGTGACCCATTTGATTGAGGAGAAAAGCTCACTCGGTCTAGGTGACCGTTTGAGAGAGGGAAAGGGTTGAAAGAGACCCGGTCTTTGTGACCACCTCAACGGGGAGTAGGTTTGCAAGAACCGAACCTCGGTAAAATAAATCATCGTGTGATCTGCTTCATTTGCTTGTGATTTGTTTTCGCCCTCTCTTTCGGACTCGATTATATTTCTAACGCTAACCCGGCTTGTAGTTGTGCTTAAAGTTTATAAATTTCAGATTTGCCTATTCACCCCCCTCTAGGCGACTTTCAATTGGTATCAGAGCCCGATACTTCATTAGAGTCTAACCACTCGAAGTGATGCCGGGAGGATCTGCCAAGAGGGAGATGGAAACGGACACAAGCCGCGGGAAAGCTCCATCGAAGGAGTCCGGCGCCAAAGGAAGGGAGGAATCACCTCCCCGCGTCAAGTCGCATCGGAGTGGCGACAAGAAGAAGAAGATAAAGAAAGTGGTCTACTACGAGACCGACTCTTCGTCGCCATCGACCTCCGGCTCCGACGCGCCGTCCGTCACTTCTAAGCGCCATGAGCGCAAGAAGTTTAGTAAGATCCCCTTACGCTACCCTCGCATTTCTAAACATACTCCATTACTTTCCGTCCCAATAGGCAAACCACCAGTTTTTGACTGTGAAGATTATCGTATGTGGAGTGATAAAATGAGGCATCACCTAACCTCACTCCACTCTAGAATTTGGGACATTATTGAGTTTGGAGCGCATGTACCATCCGTAGGGGATGAAGGATATGGTTCAGACGAAGTTGCCAAAATCCGGCACTTCAACTCCCAAGCCACTACTATACTCGAGAGGAGTATAATAAGGTGCAAGGGTTGAAGAGTGCCAAAGAGATTTGGGACGTACTCAAGACCGCGCACGAAGGGAATGAGGTGACCAAGATCACCAAGCGGGAGACGATCGAGGGGGAGCTCGGTCGGTTCATCCTCAACCAAGGAGAGAAGCCACAAGCCATGTACAACCGGCTCAAAACCTTGGTGAATCAAGTGCGCAACCTCGAGAGCACAAAATGGGATGACCATGAAATGGTCAAGGTTATTCTAAGATCACTTGTTTTTCTTAATCCTACACAAGTTCAATTAATTCGTGGTGATCCTAGATACAAACTAATGTCTCCCGAGGAGGTTATAGGAAAGTTTGTGAGCTTTGAATTGATGATCAAATGCTCCAAACAAATCATCGAGCGAGGCACCACCTCCACACCCGGGGTGCAACCCGTCACGTTCAAAGCGACGGAGGAGAAGAAAGAAGAGTCTACGTC
Source organism: Zea mays (assembly GCF_902167145.1). Taxonomy (NCBI): domain Eukaryota; kingdom Viridiplantae; phylum Streptophyta; class Magnoliopsida; order Poales; family Poaceae; genus Zea; species Zea mays. The sequence continues at coordinate 107,467,510 of NC_050105.1, read as the reverse complement.
AAGTAGGCTCCCCATCGACGCTTCCAAGCTCGACATCGAGGAGATGGCGCTCATCATCAAGAGCTTTCGCCAAATCCTCAAGCAAAGGAAGGGGAGAGACTACAAACCCCGTTCCAAGAAGGTTTGCTACAAGTGTGGTAAGCCCGGTCACTTTATAGCAAAATGTACTATTTCTAGTGACAGGGACAACGACAAGAAGGGAAAGAGGAAGGAAAAGAAGAGATATTACAAGAAGAAGGGCGGCGATGCCCACGTATGTCGGGAATGGGATTCCGACGAAAGCACCACCGACTCCTCCTCCGACGAGGACGCCGCCAACATCGCCGTTACCAAAGGCCTCATCTTCCCCAACATCGGCCACAAGTGCCTCATGGCAAAGGACGACAAAAAGAAGAAGGTAAAATCTAGAGCCTTAACTAAATATGCAACATCTAGTGATGAGGATAGCTCTAGCGATGATGAGGATGATTTACTTGCCTTTTTGCCAACCTTAACATGCAACAAAAGGAAAAATTAAATGAATTGATAGGAGCTATTCATGAGAAGGTCGAACTCTTGGATAGCCAAGAGGAATTCCTCATTAAGGCAAACAAAAAGCATGTCAAAATAAAAAATGCTTATGCTCAGGAATTAGAGAAATGTGAAAAATTAACTAGTGAGCTTAGCATTTGCCACGACACTATCTCTAACCTTAGAATTTAAAATGCCAAATTAATTGCTAAGGTTGAGAAATTAGATGTTTGTGATGATTCTCTTGTCAACCTTAAAATGATAATTGTTGGGGGCCTTCGGCTTCCGAAGGTCCTCAAAAACGTGATTTGACAATGTTTCTGGAGTATAATACATGAGCAGGTACCTTCGGACACGAACCATTCGGACAAGTCAAAATTGCTGTATGAAGAAACACAAAGAGAATGAAGGATGGAACAGAGCCGAAGCTGTGCGCAAGGAAGCTTCGGCATGATGGCAGAAAAGAGGAAACCGACTTAAAGAGGAAAAGACTATTTAGACCCCGATAGATTACTATATAGTTATTATCAAAAGCAAAGGGCCTGGATGTAATTTTACATGGGCTGCGACCCGTTCCTATAAATAGGTGTACTGTTCACGCTGACTTGGCATTTGCTTTTGCATCACGCTTGTACTTTTACCTTCTTTCAAGTCAAAGGTATATTTGTCACCCATCATCATTCCTATTCTTATATAGCAATAAAATAAAAATGAGTTGATAATAATACATAACTATTCATGTTATCTTTTATATTCCATGTAATTCCCTTTTCATTATGATATGTAATGTTTATGAAGGTATGTCCTTCATAACCTTCGTCCGAAAATCATTATATCTCAAGGGAAATAATGCTTCGAAGGACGAAGGACTTTAACATTTAACGTTTTCTGTGTTGCCTTGTTCTTAACTCTTAGCATTTGAGAACAAGTCTCCAACATTGGCGCCCACCTCCGGTGAACTCACTTCCACTTTTTGAGTTTCGAACACCTTCGGCAAGCATCGACCTTCGTCATGCCGCCAAAGAAAGCTTCAGTGACAGGGGCTGCAGCTCTGCAGCCGCTAGACCCGAACCAGGAGACCCTTTCTCTTCGAGAGGCCTGAAGTCAGAAGAGGAAGGCCACCAGTCCAATGCCCCAGGAGGACGACATGGACCAAGAGATCAGGAATATGGAGATGCTCCATCAGCAAGTACAAAGGAAGAAGGAAAAGATGGCTCGGCTAGCTGATCTGCAAAGGCAGATAGATGAAGCTTCTGAAGAAGTTCGTCATCTAGCTCAAGATGAGCAGAACCGAAGGCCTCAGCACAGAGAGCTTCATCAAGAGGGCTTCTTCAACGAGGATGACTGGTATGAGGATTTCCATCATGGAAATTTTGCTTTTGATGATGCTTCTCCTCTGTCAGCAGAACTGCAGGCTACACCTTGGCCCCCATCTTACAAGCCACCCCAGCTTCCCATGTACGACGGACACTTAGACCCGAAGCAGTTTTTGATGAGCTACGAAGCAACCATATCTTAGTATGGTGGCAATACTGCAGTCATGGCGAAGTCTTTCGTCATGGCTGTCAAGAATGTTGCACAAACCTGGTATTCCTCTATTCGGTCAGGAACAATCACGTCATGGCAGAAGCTGAAGGACATGCTGATTACCAGTTTCCAAGGGTTTCAAACGAAGCCGGTCACCGCTCAAGCTTTATTCCAGTGCACCCAGGATCACGAAGAATACCTTCAGGCGTATGTCCGAAGGTTCTTGCGTTTGAGGGCACATGCACCAATGGTGTCCAATGAAATTGTCATTGAGGCCATGATCAAGGGGCTTCGGCCAGGACCTACGGCCCAATACTTCGCTAGGAAACCCCCTCAGACCCTAGAAAAGCTGCTCCAAAAGATGGATGAATACATCCGCGTTGATAATGATTTTCGTCAAAGAAGAGAGGAAGCTTACAGGTTCTCCGAAATGACCAGGGGCTTCGGAGGGAGAATCCACCCAAGACATGTAAGATCAATCCATTCCACCCAAAATGATGACAGAGGAAGTCAGCAATAGCGACCACAATACTCCTCTCAGGCTTCGGGGCAACAACAGAGCTATCTTCGGCCGCCAGCTCCAAGGGGCAGAGGCGTCAGGGGCTTCAGAGGAAGATTTGGGGACCAGCCCAGGAAAATTTATTGCTTATTCTGTGGTGAGGACAAGGGCCATACTACCAGGATGTGCCATGTCACCATCCAGAAACAGAAAGAGATAGCAGAAGCTGCAGCCCAACAGAGCCAGCCGAAGCAAGTTATGCATACTGCTTCATATCACTCATCGTACATTCCAGAGTATGTGGGTAACCATCCTGCAACTTCTGTTGCTTCGGCAAGCCAACCTCAGGCGTCTTGGCAACAGCCTCTACCTCCACCACCAATGCAACGAGGTCAGCAGCCAGAAGGGAGACAGCACACTCATCAGCAACGAGACTTCAGAGAGGAGTCCGAAGCTCGCACAGTTAACAGTACTGTGCCAGAGTCGAAGCACATCTACTAGAAGATATCCTACCTCGACAACAGTTCTTGCATTCGTTTTCATTTTTCGTTTAAATAAGGAACAATCGTTAAAGCTTAAGTTTTTCTTCTCATTTTCAATTTCTTGCAACAGCTTCATTTTTTACCATAGTGAAAATGTATCTTCTCCATAGATTTACGGAGTCAGAAAAATTGCCGAAGCACGAAAGCTCGGTCTTAAGAGCTCGTGATTACAGAAAGTATCTCCGAAGATACAAAAAAGTCGTTCTACGGAACACAGCATAAGTTGCCAAAGTTACAAAAAGTCGTTTCTAAGGGAGCGCATCGTAAGTTTTCTGCTCAAAAGTCGTTCCAAAGGGAATGCAGAGCTTACAGCGAAAAATAAACGTTGATTCTGCTGAAATAGAAGGCGAAGAAGCTCCTAAGGGAGGCTTACAGCGAAAAATAAACGCTGATTCCGCTGAAATAGAAGGCGAAGAAGCTCCTAAGGGAGGCTTACAGCGAAAAATAAACGCTGATTCCGCTGAAATAGAAGGCAAAGAAGCTCCTAAGGGAGGCTTACAGCGAAAAATAAACGTTGATTCCACCAAAATAGAAGGCGAAGAAGCTCCTAAGGGAGGCTTGCAGTGAAAAGTCAGCAATGATCTTCGGCACAAATATCATTTTGCATAATATCACATAATCACATCATTTGCATAGCATAACATCATACATCATATTGCATCAATGACGCAAGAAGGGGGTTCAATGTTGATCTTCGGAGATTGTTTCGAAGAAGCAGTGCCAAGGCACAAAATAATTATTGAAGAAGCATACCTTCGTCAAACTCTAAAATGAAAAGATCTATTGCTTATGAGGCACAATATTTTTTACGAGGATTGGATGTTTTTATGAAATATGGATATTCTTCACGAAGCATGAAAAGAAGGGAAGGTGTTTTTTCGCCGAGGGCTCAAAAACAGTATGTACATAAAGTTTCATGCATCGTAAAAGAATTGAGTTACAAGCAGCTTATATATTACATTCAAGGTTATAAAAATATTACACACTTTGTCCAGCAAATATTACATTCTCAATGTCTTTACAATAGCAGCTAATCTTCTCTTAAGACTACTTCCGCATCTTCGTTTAGTAATTGATCAACAACCTTATCCATAATAGCTTCGGGCATTTTTCTAATTTCATCATCCCCCTTTGCGTTGGGGTCCGCCAATGGCTCAGCGGGCTCTAGGGGAGAAGATAGTGCGGCTGTGTTACAAAGTGTAAATAAGTCCGAAATCATATAATTACAACATAAAGTCAAAACTTAGTAGTCAATACCTATTCGCCTCTCGAGATCCGCACTTTTCTCAGCGACCTCTGCTATATTTCTAGCGTCGTGAATACCTTTTTCACTTTTCCTTATAATTTCTTGAGACATCTCCCGGCCACCATTTTCCCAGATGTCGGTAAAAAATTTACCACCAACCAAGCTTGCTTCGGCCGAGGGGTCTTTTATATCTTTAGAAGATAAGGCGGCCTCGGCTTGTGCCAAGGATTTCACATGATCGCAGCCTCTACTCTCCAAAATAGTGGCAATCCCCCTAGCACCCGAGAAGGCACATATGTCTCTGCGGCCATTCAAAACTTCCTCAAAAGCTTCGGCTTCGTGGCTGGTCCATTCAATTGGGCCCTCGGGGTCGCCCTTTACGAAATTTTCCTCGCTTGAATACGCGCCAACGTTGGCGAAGCTAGTTTTTATTTTCTTAACACACTCTATAGACTTTTCATAACACCTTTCCTTGGATGCATGAAGTTCTTCAACGTTTTTCTCTAAATGATTTGCCCATTGTTCACTGATTTCTCGTTTAGCTTCTTCAACTGCTCATTTTTCTTTAGCTTTGGCTAGCTGTTTCCGAAGATCCTCAATTTCACGCTTCTAGGCCTCAGCTTGAGCTTTGGAAGCAGCTTCGTCTTCTTTTATTTTATTCACCAATGAATGTAATATTTTATCCTTCTCAAGACCTTCGTTCCTTAGCTCAATTACTTCGGAACGAAGGTTGTTTAAAGCCATGGCGCACCCTTCATCTTCGGCACTTTTTTGCGCTCTGAGGGCATTGCTGAGAATAAGGCCCTGCAAAAGGAATGTGATATTAAGAAATAAACACACGAATTTTTAACCACACAAAAAGTGTATTTTCTCACCTTTAAGCTGTTATATGCTAAGCTGTCGGCCAATTCATCTTTTGACAAAACTGAAAGCCCATCTTCTAGAGTTGGGAATCCAAAGTTTCTTGCCATCTCTCGGCAGACAGAGATCTCCTTGCTGTCTGGGAGGCAATACAAGAAGTCTTCTTCTCCGCTGCCATTGAATATCAACGCCCCTTTCGGATATTTCAATTTTTTGCGCATAGAACTGAGCTTCTCGCTTTTCTTTTTCAGTCAGATTTTTACCCGAAGCATGGCGTAAGACATAGTTGGGAGCTTCGGAAGATGCTTCGGGAATAGAGATGGCGGTTTTCTCAGATAAAATTTCTTCTACAGATTCTTTTTCTGTTTCTTTTCCAATTTCCAAGAATTCCCTCTTGGCAGGCTCTGAAAGCCCAGTTTCGGTTTCCACTTGGCTTTTGGCAGCTTCGGCCTCAATTTCTATTTTTGGAGCTTCGACAGCTATCTTCGAAGTAGAGCTTGAAGATTTTATTGTTTCTAGCACATCTAGCACGTTAACCATTCTCTTTCTCTTGGGAGTTGTTGTAAGGTCCTTTTATGCTTTCGGTGTTGGCATTGGCACCTCAACTCTTGCTGAAGGACTTAAAACTTCCGATGTCTTTGTTTCTTCAGCCCTCGGTTCTTCCATTTTTTTCATCTCCGGCATTGCAGCCAGCCCTTCAATATTCTGTAGATGAGTAGGCTCTTTGGCTTCAGTGGCCGAAGAGGTTTCACCGACAAACTCAGGCACTGTGGCCGGCTCAATATAGCGTGGCCGGTGCGTAAGAACTTTTATCTTTTTTCTCTTCGGCGCTGGCTCACTAGGAGCGGCCGAAGCAACTTCCTTCACAGAAGCCGTACATTTTCTTTTCTGACCCCGTATTGGGTAACGGTAGTCAGGATAGACGAACCCAATAGCATCAAAAACTCGGCTGAGTCTTTTCTTCTTACGGCCTCCGAAGGCCGCAGATAGTGCAGTATCTTCTGCCTTCGAGTATGGCCCAAGCAGTTCATCGCTTGTAGCTTCAACACATTTCAACTAATCGTCGTCTGGCTCGATAAATTGGTCTACGAACCTGAAGGTATATTTTAGACGAACCAGGCCACCTTCGTGTGGGTTGTTGATGGTTTCCTTCGGCATTTCCCAGTTAGCTATCAATGGCCATATCCTGTAGGCCACATGCTCTTGAATTAAGTCCCTAGTCCCGATGAAAGAGCAGACTATGTCGAAGGCCCTCTGGCACTCTTCGGCTGCTTCATCCATTTCCACCTTCGTTTTCCGGAGGCTGAAACGCTGCCAGATGGGGCGCATGATGATATCTCTAATATCTTCTCGTGCCTTCAAATCGTTTTTCACATAGAACCATTCCTTCATCCAGTCCCCGGGCCATCTCTTTCGAAAGGTTGGCACGAGACAGCTTGACCCAGATCGAGCACCGAAGCTATAGCAGCCAAAATTGTTATGATATTGTTCTTTACCTCAGGGTTTCGTCTCATATAATAGCTCATGCATATTGCAGAAACTTTTTGCATTTGGCTCCAAACCTTGGCTCTTCACGGCCCATACAAAGATTCACATCCTTATGATTGCTTCGGGAGTAATTTGATGAAGGCAGATTTCAAATAACTTCAAAACTTCAACCATGAAACTGCTTAGAGGAAACCGAAGCCCAGCCTTGAAGAAGCTTTGGAAGATCACGACTTCATTTTCCTCGGGAGTAGGACAAGTTTTCTCTCCTTCGTCAACCCTCACAATAGACAAATCCCGAAAATATCTACCTCTCATATTGGCAAGATGGCTTTGTTTAATGGTTGATTTTCCAAAAACTGCATGGCTTGGCCGCTAGGGTCGATCTTCCGAGTCTTCCCCCCCACTTTCGGCATCATAACTATCACTATCACCAGTATCTTCAGATAAACCTTCCAAAATTTCCCTTGTAATCTTTTCTGTATTTGTCTTTGATGTTGATTCAAGAAAGCCAAGATTCTTCTCCTCAAGAAGGCTCAACTTTGTTTCAGCAACATCTTTCTTATCTTCAGACATCTTCGGAAACGCTAAAAACCGCTTTTAAAGCCGAAGCTTAAAAAACTTATAAATTAAGCAAGTCTTGTTGCGCAGGAGCTAAAAACTGAGTAAGCAAGAGCAGATGGCAAAGAAAGCGTACCAAATGACATTGCGGTGTGCTCTTATTTATACATCTGGCGCATTGAGAACATGAGGGCCCCGCTTGACATTGACTGTTGCTATTCTAGCAAGAGGAAGGTGTTTTTTCGGACCTTCGGCTTAGGGCCTTCGTCCATATCGCAATCTGAATTTATTATCCTAACAAATTAATATTGCGAGGGCTTCCGAAGGTCCTCAAAAACGTGATTTGACAATGTTTCTGGAGTATAATACATGAGCAGGTACCTTCGGACACGAACCCTTCGGACAAGTCAAAATTGCTGTATGAAGAAACACAAAGAGAACGAAGGATGGAACAGAGCCGAAGCTGTGCGCAAGGAAGCTTCGGCATGATGGCAGAAAAGAGGAAACCGACTTAAGGAGGAAAAGACTATTTAGACCCCGATAGATTACTATAGAGTTATTATCAAAAGCAAAGGGCCTGGATGTAATTTTACATGGGCTGCGACCCGTGCCTATAAATAGGTGAACAGTACTCCCGTACTGTTCACGCTGACTTGGCATTTGCTTTTGCATCACGCTTGTACTTTTACCTGCTTTCAAGTCAAAGGTATATTTGTAACCCATCATCATTCCTATTCTTATATAGCAATAAAATAAAAATGAGTTGATAATAATACATAACTATTCATGTTATCTTTTATATTCCATGTAATTCCCTTTTCATTATGATATGTAATGTTTATGAGGGTATGTCCTTCATAACCTTCATCCGAAAATCATTATATCTCAAGGGAAATAATGCTTCTAAGGACGAAGGACTTTAACATTTAACGTTTTCTGTGTTGCCTTGTTCTTAACTCTTAGCATTTAAGAACAAGTCCCCAACAATAATGCTAGTTTGATTGCTAAGATTAACAAGTTGAATGAATCACTTTCTAGCCTTAAGATTGAGAATGATAAATTAATTTCTAAGGATAAAGATTTAAATGTTTGCAATATTTCTCTTTCCAATCTTAGAAATGAGAATGCCATGTTAAATGCTAAGATTGATGAATTAAATGCTTGCAAACCCTCTACATCCACTGTTGATCATGTTTCTATTTGCATGAGATGTAGAGATATTAATGTTGATGCTATCCATGATCACCTAGCTTTAATTAAACAACAAAATGATCACATAGCTCAACTTACTACTAAAATCAATGAGCATGAGATAGAAAATGAAAAATTTAAATTTGCTAGAAGCATGCTTTATAATGGGAGACGCCCTGGCATTAAGGATGGCATTGGCTTCCAACAGGGAGACAATGTCAAGCTTAATGCCCCCAAGAAATTGTCTAATTTGGTTAAGGGTAAGGCTCCCATGGCTCAGGATAATGAGGGCTATATTTTATATCCTGTTGGTTATCCCGAGCATAAGATTAGAAGAATTCATGCTAGGAAACCTCATAATGTTTCACACCATGCTTTTATGTATAAAAATGTGGCTTCTAGCTCTAGGCAATCAACCCATGTTAAATTGCCTAAAAATAAAACTCCTACTGCATCAAATGAACCTAATGTTTCATTTAAGACCTTTGATGCTTCTTATGTGCTTACTAACAAATCAGGCAAAATAGTTGCCAAATATGTTGGGGGCAAACACAAGGGTTCAAAGACTTGTGTTTGGGTACCCAAGGTGCTTGTTTCTAATGTCAAAGGACCCAAGACCGTTTGGGTACCTAAGAACAAGGCCTAAACTTGTTTTGTAGGTTTATGCATCCGGGGGCTCAAGTTGGATTATTGATAGCGGATGCACAAACCACATGACTGGGGAGAAAAGGATGTTCTCCTCCTATGAGAAAAATGATGATCCCCAAAGAGCTATTACATTTGGGGATGGAAATCAAGGTTTGGTCAAAGGACTTGGTAAAATTGCTATATCCCCTGACCATTCTATTTCCAATGTTTTTCTTGTAGACTCTTTAGATTATAACTTGCTTTTAGTTTCTCAATAATGTAAAATGGGTTACAACTGTCTTTTTACGGATATAGGTGTTACTGTCTTTAGAAGAAGTGATGATTCAGTAGCATTTAAGGGAGTATTAGAGGGTCAGCTATACTTAGTTGATTTTAATAGAGCTGAACTTGATACTTGCTTAATTGCTAAGACTAATATGGGTTGGCTCTGGCATCGCCAACTAGCCCATGTTTGGATGAAGAATCTTCACAAGCTTCTAAAGGGAGAACACATTTTGGGACTAACCAATGTTCATTTTGAGAAAGACGGAGTTTGTAGCGCATGTCAAGCAGGAAAGCAAGTTGGTGTTCATCATCCACACAAGAACATCATGACGACCGACAGGCCACTTGAGCTACTCCACATAGATCTATTCGGCCTGATAGCTTACATAAGCATCAGCGGGAGTAAGTACTGTCTAGTTATTGTGTATGATTATTCTCGCTTCACTTGGGTATTCTTTTTGCAGGAAAAATATCAAACCTAAGAGACTTTAAAGGGATTCTTGAGACGGGCTCAAAATGAGTTCGGATTGAGAATCAAAAAGATAAGAAGCGACAACGGGACGGAATTTAAGAACTCTCAAATTAAAGGCTTTCTTGAGGATGAGGGCATCAAGCATGAGTTCTCTTCTCCCTACACACCACAACAAAATGGTGTAGTGGAGAGGAAGAATAGAACTCTACTTGACATGGCGAGGACCATGTTTGATGAGTACAAGACTTCGGACCGGTTTTGGGCGGAAGCAATCAACACTGCTTGCTACTCCATCAATCGGCTTTACCTTCACCGAATCCTCAAGAAGACAGCATATGAACTCCTAACCGATAAAAAGCCCAACGTTTCATATTTTAGAGTCTTTGGTAGCAAATGTTTTATTCTTGTTAAAAGAGGTAGAAAATCTAAATTTGCTCCTAAGGCTGTAGAAGGTTTTTTACTAGGATATGATTCAAACACAAGGGCATATAGAGTCTTCAACAAATCCACTAGATTAGTTGAGGTTTCTTGTGACATTGTGTTTGATGAGATTAATGGCTCCCAAGTGGAGCAAGTTGATCTTGATGAACTAGATGATGAAGAGGCTCCATGCGTCGCGCTAAGGAACATGTCCATTGGGGATGTGTGTCCTAATGAATCTGAAGAGCCTCCACAAGCTCAAGATCAACCATCATCTTCAAACCAAGCATCTCCACCAACTCAAGATGAGGATCAGGCTCAAGACAATGAAGAAGATGATCAAGAAGATGAGCCACCTCAAGAGGAGAGCAATGATCAAGGGGAGATGACAATGATCAAGACAAGGAAGATGATCAAGGAATTCAGGGTCAAAGACCGCCACATCAAAGAGTCCACCAAGCAATACAACGAGATCACCCCGTGAACTCCATCCTCGGCGATATTCATAAGGGGGTAACCACTCGATCTCGTGTAGCTCATTTCTGTGAACATTACTCTTTTGTGTCTTCTGTTTAGCCATACAAGGTGGAAGACGCATTAAGGGATTCAGATTGGGTGTTGACAATGCAAGAGGAACTCAACAACTTCACGAGGAATGAGGTATGGCATCTTGTTCCACATCCTAATCAAAATGTTGTAGGAACCAAGTGGGTCTTCCGCAACAAGCAAGATGAGCATGGTGTGGTGACAAGGAACAAAGCCCGACTTGTGGCCAAGGGATATTCACAACTCGAAGGTTTGGATTTCGGTGAAACCTATGCACCCGTAGCTAGGCTTGAGTCAATTCGTATATTACTTGCATATGCTACTTACCATGGCTTTAAGCTCTATCAAATGGACGTGAAAAGTGCCTTCCTCAATGGACCAATCAAGGAAGAGGTCTATGTTGAGCAACCTCCCGACTTTGAAGATAGTGAGTACCCTAATCATGTTTACAAACTCTCTAAGGCGCTTTATGGGCTCAAGCAAGCCCCAAGAGCATGGTATGAATGCCTAAGAGATTTCCTTATCACTAATGGCTTCAAAGTCGGTAAAGCCGATCCTACACTCTTTACTAAAACTATTGCAAATGATTTGTTTGTATGCCAAATTTATGTTGATGATATCATATTTGGGTCTACTAACAAATCTACTTGTGAAGAGTTCAGTATGATCATGATTCAAAAATTCGAGATGTCTATGATGAGGAAGTTGAAGTATTTCTTAGGATTTCAAGTGAAGCAACTCCAAGAGGGCACCTTCATCAGCCAAACCAAGTACATTCAAGATATACTTACCAAGTTTGGAATGAAGGATGCCAAACCCATCAAGACACCCATGGGAACAAATGGGCATCTCAACCTCGACACGGGAGGTAAAACCGTAGATCAAAAGGTATACAGGTCGATGATAGGATCTTTACTCTATTTATGTGCATCTCGACCGAATATTATGCTTTCCGTATGCATGTGTGCAAGATTCCAAGTCGATCCTAAGGAAGTTCACCTTAGGGCCGTGAAAAGAATCTTGAGATATTTAGTTCATACACCTAAGTTTGGTCTTTGATACCCCAAGGGATCCACCTTTGATTTAATAAGTTATTCAGATACTGATTGGGCAGGGTGTAAAATTGATAGTGTTGGGGACTTGTTCTCAAATGCTATGAGTTAAGAACAAGGCAACACAAAATGTTAAATGTTAATGTCCTTCATCCTTCGAAGCATTATTTCCCTTAGGATATAATGATCTTCAGACGAAGGTTATGAAGGACATACCTTCATCAATGCGATATATGTTAATATAAGTAGAGGTATATGAAATATAAGAGACAACATAAAAAATCATATAACATTATCAATTCATTCTCATTATATTATTTTGGAAAGACAGAAACAATATTGAATTACAAAAGATACCTTCGGCTTGATAGAAGGTAAAAAGTACAAGCGTGACGCACGAGCAAGTACAAGACAGCCTGAACAGTAGTGGGTACTGTTTATCTATTTATAGGCACATGACATAGCCTATGAGAAATTACAGTTGTGCCCTTTACATTTATTATTAACTTGTAGATAAATCTATGAGGACTAGATAGCCTTTTCCCCTTTAAGTCGGTTCCTTTTTCCGCGATTGAGCCGAAGCTCCCTTGCGCGTAGCTTCGGAGCAACGACAACCTTCGTCACGATCATGCTCTTCTCATCGTATATGCTTTTAACCTGAGTACGAAGGTACATGTCCATAAACCATGCTTGGAAGACATTGTTTTACGTTTTTGAGGACCTTCGGAGGACGAAGGACCCCAACAGTAGCCCCTCGCAATATTAATTTGTTTAAGATAACGAATTCAGACTACGACGTGGACGAAGGCCTTAAGCCGAAGGTCCGAAAAAACACCTCCCCTTTGCTAGAATAGCAACAGTCAATGACAGACGGGACCCTTCAATTTGGAGTGTGCCAAGCATATAAATAAGAACTCGCACCAACCACATTTGGTACGCTGCTTGTGCCTTTTGCTTTGCTTTCTCAATTTTTATAGCTCTTGCTCACTAACGCTTGCTAGTTTCTCAAGCTTCCTCAGCTTTGGTTTAAAAGACACATTTTCGTCATTTTCGAAGGAAAAAATGTCTCAAGACAAGAAGATTGCTGCTGAGACGAAGCTGACTGAAGAGGAGAAGCTCTTTGAAGAGAAGAAGGCTGCAAATCCTTATATAGCTGGTTTTATCGAGTCAATGGCAAAATCAAATACAGAGAAGATCACTAAGGAAATACTGGAAGGCCTGTCTGAAGACACCGGTGACAGCGATGATTATGATGCTGAAAGCGGGGGAGAAGATTCTGAGGATCGACCATGGAGGACGAGTCATACAATTTTTGGGAAATCAACAACTAAATAGAGTCATCTTGACAATATGAGAGGAAGGTACTTTCGGGATATGTCTATTGTGAGAGCTGGTGGAGACAACAACGTCTATGCCCCTGAGGAAGACGAAGTTGTGATTTACCGAAGTTTCTTCAAAGCTGGGCTTCGGTTTCCATTGAGCAGGTTTGTAGTCAAAGTGCTGAAAATTTATCAGATTTACCTTCATCAGATAACCCCCGAAGCTATTATTAGAATTGGGATTTTTGTTTGGGCTGTGAAAAGCCAGGGGCTGGAGCCAAGCGCGAAATGCTTTTTGCAGTATGCACGAACTTGTATATGAGATAAAGGCTATGGGCAAAGAACAATATCATAACAATTTTGGCTGTTACGGATTTACCGCCCGCCCCAACGCAAGCTACTCGGTGCCAACATACCGGAAAAGGTGGCCCGGGGCTTGGATGGAGGAATGGTTTTACGTGAAGAATGACTTGAAGGCAAGAGAAGATATTAAAGAAGTTATTATGCGCCCCATTTGGTCCCGCTTCGGCCTCCGAAGGCCGAAGGTTGAAATTGATGAAGCCGCTGAAGCGTGTCAGAAGGCATTTGGTACTGTCTGCTTCTATATTGGTACGAGAGATTTGGTTCAAGAACACATAACATACAGAGTATGGCCACTTATAGAGAGCTAGGAAATGCTGAAGGAGACCATCACCGAATCTAGTGAAGGTGAACGGGTCCGGCTAAAGTACACATTCAGATACGGGAATAAATTCGATGAACCGAACGATGACTGGCTAAAATGCATTGAAGTTACCAGTGATGAGCTGCTTGGATCATATTCCAAGGCGGAAGACAATGCATTATCCACAGCCTTCGGAGGCCGAAGAAAAAAGAGATTGAACAGAGTTTTTGACGCTATTGGCTTCGTTTACCCGGACTACCGTTATTCGCTGCGAGGACAGGGAAAGAAGAGGAAAACTGCTGCTTCGGCCCCTCCAGACGAGCCTGCGCCTAAGGGGAAAAAGTTGAAGGTCCTTACCCATCGGCCACGCTATATTGAACCGGCCGTGGTGCCTGAGTTTAGCGGGGAAGCGTCTTCAGTTGCTGAACCAAAAGAACCTATTCCTCCTACGCAGAAGGCTGAAGAGCCGACTATATTGCCGAAGGCACCTTCGGTTGATCTAGCTGAAACGAAGGTTGACAAAGATAGGGCTAAAAGGTCAAAAACTGAAGAAGTGACAAAGATGCCAGAGATTTTAAGTCCTTCAACAGAAGCAACAACACTGAAGGCAAAAAAGAGTTCTACCAACACTCCTAAGAGAAGGAGGATGGTAAATGTGTTAGATATTTTAGAAACAACTGACTCCATAAGTCCCGCTCCCACAGGGAAAGTTGCCGAAGCTGACAAAACGCAACCCAAAGCTGATGCTAAGCAAATAGAACTTGAGACTACAATAACCCAGGCTGAAAGCGAGGTAGGGCCCATAGTGCCTGCTAAGACGAAGCCTGCGGAATTTGAAGAAAAGCAACAGAAGAAAAGGCCACAGAGCAAATTTCGTTTGAAAAGGCTGCCACTCCTACTCCCGACGCTTTAAAAGAGAGCATTGATTACATCATCCGCCATGCTTCGGGAAAGGGACTTTCTCAGGAAGAAGAACGAGAAGCTCAACATTATGCCCAAAAATTGAAATACCCGAAGGGGGCATTAGTGTTCAATGGCAGTGGGGAAGAAGATTTCTTGTACTGTCTCCCGGATAACAAAGAGATATCCGTATGCCGGGAGATGGGTAGAAGCTTCGGATTTCCGAAGATGGCCTTTCAATACTATCAAAGGATGAACTGGCTGACAACTTAGCATATAATAGCATAAAGGTATAAAAGTCAATTTTGTATTTGAAATCGAATTACTTCATTTGCTTATACTTAATCTTGTCCTCCTCTTTGCAGGGCTTAATCCTTAGCAATGCCCTTAGAGCACAGAAAAACATTGAAGATGAAGGGTATACAATGGCTCTGAACAACCTTCGTTCAGAGGTGATTGAACTAAGGAACGAAGGCCTTGAAAAAGACAAGATATTAATTTCATTGGTAAAGAAAGTAAAAGAAGACGAAGCTAATTCCAAAGCTCAAGCCGAGGTCCAAAAGAATGAGATCGAAGACCTTCGGAAACAATTAGCAGAGGCCAAAGAAAAATGCGTTGTCGCAGAAGCTAACCGAGAGGCCAGTGAATATTGGAAAAACTTTTTAGAAAAAACAGTTGAAGAACTTCGCGCATCCAAGGAAAGATGTTTTGAAAAATCTTTGGGCTGTGTGAAGAAGATAAAGGCTAGCTTCGCCAACGTGGGCGCCTATTCAAACGAAGATAACTTCATACGAGGCGACCCTGAGGGTGTTATTGAGTGGATCAGCGGAGAAGCCGAAGCTTTTGAGGAAATTTTAAGTGATTGTGGGGATGTCTGTGCGTTCTCTGGTGCGAGAGGAGTTTTAGCTATCCTGGAGAAGGCAGGTTGCAATCATGTTAAAACCTTAGCCCAGGCCGAAGCTGCCTTCTCCGTGGATGACACAAAGGATCCCTCGGTCGGATCAAGTTTAATGGGCGGCAAATTTTTTACTGACATCTGGGAAAATGGCGGCCGAAAAATGGCTCACGAAATAATAAAGAAAAGCGAAAAAGATATTCACGACGCTCGAGAAGCAGCGGAAAAAGCTGAGGAAGCTGCAGAACTTGAGAGACGGATAGGTATCGTTTAATGGCTTTTAGCTTTGTTGTTTGTTTTTGTGGCTTCAAACTGATTGATTTTTTCTATCGCAGCTGAATTACCTCCTCCGCCGAAGCCGTTCGACCCCCTGGCCGACCCGGAGACGAAGAAAGCAATAGAAATTATCAACATAGCCGAATCTATTGTTGACGAAGTCGTTAACAAATTGCTTAACGAAATTGCGGAGAAGGTTCTGAAGGAAGAATAGTAGTTATTGTAAAAACATTCTTAGGTGATTAATGTAACATTTGTTGAACTAAGTCTGTAATATTTGATGTGTATAGTTTTGAATCTAATATGTAAACTATTTTGCAATTTACTTCTTTGCGATGCATGAAACTTTTTTATACATACCGTTTTTGAGCCTTCGGCGAAAAAAACACCTTCCCTTCTTTTCATGCTTCGTAAAGAAGAATATTTATGCTTCGTGAGAATATCCACACTTCATAAAGATCATCCAAGCTTCGTAAAAGCATCAATGCTTCGTAAACAATAGATCTCTTCTTCCACATCAGAGCTGATGAAGCTGTAATTCTCAGCTTACTTTGTGCCTTAGCACCTTTTCATTTTTGTAAAGCATTCTCCGAAGATCGACTTCGTTTCCAATTCGTATCATTGGTGTGATATGATGTATGATGTGATGCTATGCGATATGATGCGATGATATGATGCAAAGAATGATGCTAATGCCGAAGACACACACCCACACCGAAACACACAATCTTTGCATCCCCTTAGGAACGATCAAAATCTCTTTGCCGCTTATTTTTCGGCTTCACCGCTTATTTTTCGGTGTAAGTTCTGCATTCCCTTAGGAACATCTTTTGAACTTCTCCGCCTTCTATTTCGGTGGTATTTTTCACGTTGACTTTTCGCGCTTCGCCTTATATTTCGGCGGTATTTGGCTCTGCATTCCCTTTGGAACGACTTTTGAGCAGAAAACTTACATTGTGCTCCCTTAGGAACAACTTTTTGTAGCTTCGGTAAACTTATGCTGCGCTCCTTAGGAACGACTTTTGTGGCTTCGGTGAAACTTGCACTGCGATTTTTAGCTCTGCATTCCCTTAAGAATGTCTTTTGAGCTTCAACAATTTTTGAGCTTCGTAAGTCTGGGAAGAAGATATATTTCATTCTGACAGGATCGAAGCTATTACAAGAAATTAAAAATAGGTTTACATTGATTGTTCCTTATTGAAAGCAAAAAGACAATGAACGTAAAAATGTTTCAGAGGTAGGATATCTCTCAATAGATGTGCTTTGATTCTGGCACAATACTGTTGACTGTGCGAGCTTCGGATTCCTCCCTGAATTCCCGTTGCTGTTGAGAGTGTTGGCGCCCTTCTGGCTGCTGGCTTCCGGAATAGGTCAGTTGTAGTGGTGGCAGAGTCGGGAGTTGTGGCCAGGAAGCCTGTGAATGGCTAGCCGAAGCGACAGAAGCTGCAGGATGATTGTTCACATACTCTGGTATGTAAGGAGAGTGACACGAAGCAATGTGCAAGACCTGCTTCGGCTGATTCTGCTATCTCTTTTTGTTTCTAAATGGTGACGTGGCACATTCTTGTAGTATGGCCCTTGTCCTCACCACAGAATAAGCAGTAGATCTTTCTAAGCTGATCCCCAAATCTTCCTCCGAAGCCCCTGGCGCCTCTGCCCCTTGGAGCTGGTGGCCTGAAAGAGCTTTGCTGTTGCCCCGAAGATTGTGAGGTATATTGTGACCTCTGAGACTGACTTCCTTTGTCGTCACTTTGAGTGGAGTTATGGATTGACCCAACATGCCTCGGATGAATTCTTCCTCTGAAGCCCCTGGTCATTTCGGAGAATCTGTAAGCTTCCTCCCTTCTTTGGCAAAAATCATTGTCAGCTCGGATGTACTCATCCATATTCTGAAGCAGCTTTTCGAGAGTTTGTGGGGGCTTCCTGGCGAAATATTGGGCAGTAGGTCCTGGACGAAGACCTTGATCATGGCCTCAATGACAATCTCATTGGGCACCGTAGGCGCTTGTGCCCTCAATCGCAAGAACCTTCGTACATATGCCTGAAGGTATTCTTCGTGATCTTGTGTGCATTGGAACAAAGCCTGAGCTGTAACCGGCTTCGTTTAAAAGCCTTGGAAGCTGGTAACCAACATGTCCTTAAGCTTCTGCCATGACGTGATAGTCCCTGGCCGAAGAGAAGAATACCATGTTTGGGCTACATTCCGGACTGCCATGACGAAGGACTTGGCCATAACTGTAGTATTGCCTCCATACGAAGATATAGTTGCTTCGTAGCTCATCAGAAACTGCTTTGGATCTGAATGCCCATCATACATGGGAAGCTGAGGTGGCTTGTATGACGGGGGCCATGGGGTAGCCTGCAGTTCTGCTGCCAAGGGAGAAGCATCATCAAAAGTAAAGGTATCATGATTAAAATCATCATACCATCCATCCTCGTTGAATAAGCCTTCTTGATGAAGCTCCCTGTGTTGGAGCCTTCGATCTTGTTCATCTTGAGCAAGATGGCGCACTTCTTCAGTAGCTTCGTCGATCTTCCTTTGAAGATCAGCCAATCGCGCCATCTTCTCCTTCTTCCTTTTTACTTGCTGATGGATGATTTCCATGTCCCTAATCTCTTGGTCCAACTCCTCCTCCTGGAGTGTTGGACTGGTGGCCTTCCTCTTCTGGCTTCGAGCTTCTCGGAGAGAAAGAGTTTCCTGGTTTAGGTCTAGTGGCTGTAGTGCAACAGCCCCTGGCGCTGAAGCTTTCTTTGGCGGCATGACAAAGGTCAGTGCTTGCCGAAGGTGGTCGAATGAGTTCACCGGAGGTGGGCGCCAATGTTGGGGACTTGTTCTCAAATGCTATGAGTTAAGAACAAGGCAACACAAAATGTTAAATGATAATGTCCTTCATCCTTCGAAGCATTATTTCCCTTAGGATATAATGATCTTTAGATGAAGGTTATGAAGGACAAACCTTCATCAATGCGATATATGTTAATATAAGTAGAGGTATATGAAATATAAGAGGCAACATAAACAATCATATAACATTATCAATTCATTCTCATTATATTATTTTGGAAAGACAGAAACAATATTGAATTACAAAAGATACCTTCAGCTTGATAGAAGGTAAAAAGTACAAGCGTGACACACGAGTAAGTACAAGACAGCATGAACAGTACGGGGTACTGTTCATCTATTTATAGGCACAGGACATAGCCTATGAGAAATTACAGTTGTGCCCTTTACATTTACTATTAACTTGTAGATAAATCTATGAGGATTAGATAACCTTTCCCCCTTTAAGTCGGTTCCTTTTTTCGCGATTGAGCCGAAGCTCCCTTGCGCGTAGCTTCGGAGTAACGACAACCTTCGTCACGATCATACTCTTCTCATCGTATATGCTTTTAACCTGAGTCCGAAGGTACCTGTCCATAAACCATGCTTGGAAGACATTGTTAAATTACGTTTTTGAGGACCTTCGGAGGACGAAGGACCCCCAACAGATAGAAAGAGCACATCAGGGAGTTCTTGGGAAGATCCCTGGTGTCTTGGGCTTCATAGAAACAAAATTCAGTAGCTCTTTCTACCGCCGAAGCCGAGTACATTGCCGCAGGCCATTTTTGCGTGCAATTGCTTTGGATGAGGCAAACCCTTAGGGACTATGGCTACAAATTTAGCAAAGTCCCTCTCCTATGTGATAATGAGAGTGCAATCCGCATGGCGGATAATCCCGTTGAACACAGCTGTTGGGGGCCTTCGTCCTCCGAAGGTCCTCAAAAACATGATTTGACAATGCTTTCCAAGTGAATTATATGAACAGGTATTTTCGGATTCAGAATTATGGATATGGAGCACGACCAGGACGAAGGCTGAGCCAGACGAAGGTCGAGGGCAGCCGAAGCTGTACGCAGGGAAGCTTCGGCGCGATAGCACAAGGGGGAACCGACTTAAAGATAAAAAGACTTCGGGGTCCTCAATAGATTTCCATAAACCGTTAACAAATGTAATGGACATGGATGTAATTTTACGTGGGCTGCGTCCCGCGTCTATAAATAGATGAACAGTACTCCCGTACTGTTCACGCTGACCGGTCATTTGCTTTCGCATCACGCTTGTACTTTTGCCTTCCGCAGGACCGAAGGTACATTTGTAATTCGAAGTCATTTATGTTCATTAATACAAGTAGAGATAATTCTATGACAATATTCAAATGTTTATTTCATATTCTATGATTTATGCAAATGCTTCATTCTTCGTTGTTATGCTTACGAAGGTATGTCCTTCGTAACCTTCGTCCGAGATGCTTTATATCCCGAAGGGATATATTGTTATGGAGGACGAAGGACCTTAACACTTAACATTTCTTGTGTTGCCTTGTTCTTAATTCTTAGCATTTGAGAACAAGTCCCCAACATTGGCGCCCACCGTGGGGCTCGAACCCACGACCACAACACCTTCGGAAGCTATGGCGCCGAAGAAAGCTTCAGCGACTGGGGCTTCAACACTGCAACCGTTGGACATCAACCAGGAGACCGTCTCTCTTCGGGAGGCCCGAAGCCAGAAGAGAAAGGCTGTCAGCCCGACACTTCAGGAAGAGGAGCTAGACCAAGAAATCAGGGATATGGAGATGCTACACCAACAAGTACAAAGGAAGAAGGAGAAGATGGCCCGCCTAGCCGAGTTGCAAAGGCAGATAGACGAAGCCTCTGAGGAAGTCCGCCATCTTACTCACGATGAGCAGAACAGAAGGCCTCATCAGAAAGACCTTCATCAGGAGGGCTTCGTCAACGAAGATGACTGGTATGATAATTTCCATCAGGGAAATTTTGTTTTTGATGATGCTTCTCCTCTGTCTGCTGAGCTGCAGGCTACACCTTGGCCACCATCCTATAAGCCACCCCAGCTCCCCATGTTTGATGGTCATTCCGACCCGAAGCAATTCTTGATGAGCTACGAAGCAACGGTATCTTCGTACGGGGGCAATGCTGCAGTCATGGCAAAGTCTTTCGTCATGGCCGTCAGGAATGTTGCTCAGACCTGGTATTCCTCCCTTCGGCCAGGAACAATAACCTCATGGCAGAAGCTGAAGGATATGTTACTGACCAGCTTTCAAGGATTTCAGACGAAGCCGGTCACAGCTCAAGCCCTGTTCCAGTGTATTCAGGATCACGAAGAGTACCTTCAAGCGTATGTCCGAAGGTTTTTACGATTGAGGGCGCAGGCACCAACGGTGCCCAATGAAATTGTTATCGAAGCTATGATCAAGGGGCTTCGTCCTGGACCTGCAGCCCAATACTTTGCTAGGAAGCCTCCTCAGACTCTGGAGAAGCTACTCCAAAAGATGGACGAGTACATTCGGGCTGATAATGACTTTCGCCAAAGGAGGGAGGAAGCCTTCAGATTTTCTGAAATGACCAGGGGCTTCGGAGGGAGATATTACCCGAGGCATGTCCGATCCATCCACAACACTCAGAATGATGATAAGGGGAATCAGAACAGACCGCAATGCTCCTCACAGGCTTCGGGACAACAACAAACTTCCTTCCGGCCACCAGCTCCAAGAGGCAGAGGCGCCAGGGGCTTCGGCGGAAGATTCGGAGATCAGCCAAGGAGACTGTTTTGCTTGTTCTGTGGAGAAGGCAAGGGCCATACCACTAGGTCGTGCCACATTACAATCCAGAAGCAAAAGGAAATTGCCGAAGCTGCATCTCAACAAGCTCAGCCGAAGCAGGTCATGCATACTGCTTCGTGTCATCCGCCTTATATCCCACAATACATAGACAACCACCCTGCAGCTTCCGTAGCTTCCGCAAGTCAACCTCAAGCTTCCTGGCAACAGCTTCCGCCCCCACCTCCATTGCAGCAAGGTCAACAGCCAGAAGGGAGTCAATACGCTCCACAGCAGAGGGACTTCAGAGAGCAGTCCGAAGCTCGCACAGTCAACAGCACTGTGCCAGAGTCGAAACACATTTATTGACACATATCCTACCTTTGATAGCAGTCTTTCTTATTCAGTTTTATTTTCTGTCAAGCAAAAAAAAAAAAAAAAAAACATTGATAGTTTTCATGTAATAATGTCGTTGTTTTCCACGAGGAAGATCTATTTGATCCACAAGCTTAAGTTGCTGAAGCTTAAAATTTTTTCCGTTACCAAGGAGGACCTTCGAATTAAAAATCCTTCGGAGTAACGAAAAGTCGTTCTAAGGAACGCAGAGTAAGTTTGTGAAGTCACAAAAAGCCGTTCCAAAGGGAGCGCAGTGTAAGTTTTCTGCTCAGAAGTCGTTCCTAAAGGAATGCAGAGCCTACAGCGAAAAGTCAACGCTGATACCGCCTAAGTAAAGGGCGAAGAAGCTCCTAAGGGAGGCTTACAGCGAAAAGTCAACGCTGAGATCGTCTAAGTAAAAGACGAAGAAGCTCCAAAGACGTTCCTAAGGGAATGCAGAGCTTACGAATGTGTTTTGTGTGTATCTTCGGAACAGACGTCATTTGCATAACATAACATCATCACATCATTTCGCATAGCATAAGCATCATACATCATGTTGCATACGGCAAAAAGAAGGGCACACAGTACTAACCTTCGAAAGAATGATTTGAGAAAATGCAAATTGTGCAAAGTCACAAGGGAATATAATGATAATCTTCGGAAAATAGCTTCGGAGAATGCTTTCACGAAGCATGGACGATTAGCTTCAGTGGTTGTTTTTACGAAGCATGGATGTGTTTTTTCGGAACAGTTTTAACGAAGAATGTTTTCTTCACGAAGCATGAAAAGAAGGGAAGGTGTTTTTTCGCCGAAGGCTCAAAAATGGTATGTATGTACAGTTTCATGCATCGTAAAGAATTGAATAATGGAAAGAAACTTGTATATTACATTCAAATGTACAAATGTTACATAGATTACAATTTAACTGTTTTTCTAAATAACATCTAGTCTTCTCTTAAAACTGCTTCGGCGACTTCATTTAAAAGTTGATCAACAACTTTGTCCATGATAGCTTCGGCCATTTGTTTAATTTCATCATCCCCTTTTGTTTGGGGATCGACAGTCGATGCGGTACCTTCGGGAGCAAAAGAACATTTTTTCATTACTATTATAAACTGTGAGTAGAGTGTGAAACAAAAACTGCAACACAATAAGAACGACTAATTAATACCTAATTGTCTTTCGGGCTCCGTACTTTTTTCGGCAGTCTCTGCCACTTTCCTAGCTTCGTGGATGCCTTTTTCGCTCCTTTCGATAATTTCTTGTGCCATTCCTCGGCCGCCGTCGTTCCAGATATCAGTAAAAAATTTGCCAGCAACCACGCTTGCTTCGGCTGAGGGGTCCTTGATATCTTCGAAGGGTAAGGTAGCTTCGGACTGAGCTAAAAGTTTTACGTGCCCGCAACCCTTCTTTTCTAACACAGAAGTAATTCCTCTAGCGCCTGAAAAAGCGCATATATCGCCACGGCTGTTCAGAATTTCTTCGAAGGCCTCTGCTTCGTGGCTAATCCATTCCAGCGGATCTTCGGGATTGCCTCGAGAAAAATTCTCTTCGCTGGAAAAGGCGCCGACGCTAGCAAAGCTGTTTTTAATTTTATTCACGCATTCTATAGATTTAACATAGCATTTCCACTGCGATGTGCGAAGCTCCTTAACTCTTGATTCCAATTTGTTGACCATAAAATCACTAAGTTCACGCTTCGTTTCCTCAAGCGCGCGCTCCTCTTTAGCTCTAGCCAGTTGTTTCCGAAGATCTTTAATCTCGCGTTTTTGAGCTTCGGATTGGGCCTTTGAAGCGGCTTCGTCTTTTTTCACTTTATCCACCAATGTAAACAGAATTTTATCTTTTTCCAAAGCTTCATTTCTCAGCTTGATAACTTCGGAGCGTAAATTATTAAACGCAATTTCATAACTTTCATCTTCGGCGCTCTTCTGCGCTCTTAGCGCGTTGCTTAGGATCAGGCCCTATACGAAAAAAAATTCAAATAAGGAAAAAGGAATGATGTGCGTAAAAATAATAAGGGGGTTTTTTCAAGTGTTTAATTCCGGTACCTTCAAGCTATTATACGCAAGGCTGTCTGCGAGATCCTCTTTCGTCACGGCACTTAACCCAGCTTCAAGCTTCGGAAAGCCTATGCTTCTCGCCATCTCTCGGCAGACGGATAGCTCTTTGTTATCAGGCAGGCAGTATAAGAAGTCATCTTCGTTTGTTCCATTAAATATTACTGCCCCCTTCGGATATTTCAGCTCCTTTGCATAATGGTTGGCCTCATAAGCTTCTTCCTCAGATAGCTTTTTCCCCGAAGCATGTCGTATGATGTAATCATGCATGCCGGCAGGTGCTTCGGGGATGACGGTGCCCGTTTCTTCAACTAATATTGGTTCCGGAATTTTTACTGCTTCGGCTTCAAAAGGTTGTTCTTTGAAGGGCTCTGAAGGCCCAGCTTCAGCTTCAGCTTGTTGAGCCGAAGCTTCAGTAGAACCTTCAGCAACATCAACACTCTTTTTTGAAATTGTACTTGAAGACTTAATCGTCTCCAAGACGTCTAGTACATTTACCATTCTTTTCCTTTTTGGGGTCACTAATGGCCCCTTTTGGTGTTTTGCTGTCCCAACGATTGCTGTAGGACTCAAAACTTCTAATGTTTTGGAGCCCTCAGTTGCTTCTCTTACTTCCTCAATTTTTTCTGTGAGCGGCGCTTCGGTTTTCTCTTTTGTTTCTGACAACAAAATGTCTGATTGTTCTGATTCAATCTTTGGTGGCACTTCGGCCGTCTCTGCGATCTCTGGCAACAAGGCTGACTTGATTAGTTTTTCAGCTTCGGTGGCTGAAGAAGTTTTCCCGGTAAACTCCGGCACCGAAGCTGGTTCAATATGGCGTGGTCGATGTGTGAAGACCTTCAACCTTTTTCCTTTTGGTTCTGGCTCGCCAGGAGCGGTTTCAGCTTCTTCTTTTTCAGAGGTTATATTTTTCCTTTTTTGCCTTCGGATGGGATAACAATAATCAGGGTAGAAGAACCCGATTGCATCAAACACTCGGTTCAGTCTCTTCTTCTTTCGGCCTCCGAAGGCTGCTGATAGTGCAGTATTTTCAGCCTTCGAGTATGCCCCAAGTAATTCATCACTTAATGTTTCAATGCTTTTCAGCCAGTCATCATCAGGTTCAATAAATTTATCTGCATATTTGAATGTGTATTTTAATCTGACTAGTCCGCCTTCGTCGGACTCTTTGATGGTTTCTTTCGGCATTTCCCACTTTTCTGCAAGTGGCCATACCCTGAAGGCAATGTGCTCCTGGACCAAGTCCCTTGTCCCAATGAAGGAGCAGACTGCGCCGAAGGCTCTTTGGCATTCTTCGGCTGCCTCATCCATTTCAACCTTCGGCCTTCGAAGTCCGAAGCGTTGCCAAATTGGGTACATAATGATACTTTTGACATTATTTTGCGCTGTTAGATCATTTTTCACATAAAACCATTCAGACATCCAGGCTCCGGGCCACCTCTTCCGAAAGGTTGGCACAGGGTAGCTTGACCCGGAGCGGGCGCCGAAGCTGTAGCACCCAAAGTTGTTGTGGTATTGCTCCTTTCCCCAGGGCTTTGTCTCATACAATAACTCGTGTATGTTGCAGAAGCTTTTAGCGTTTGGCTCCAAACCTTGGCTTCTCGCAGCCCAGACAAAAATCCCCATTCTTATAATAGCTTCGGGAGTGAGTTGATGAGGGTAGATTTGGAATGTTTTCAGTACCTCAACAACAAAATTGCTCAGGGGGAATCGAAGCCCAGCCTTGAGGAAGCTTCGGAAAATCACAACTTCATCCTCTTCAGGGGTGGGAGAAGTCTTTTCCCCGGCATCAGCTCTCACAATAGATATGTCTCGGAAGTATCGCCCCCTCATATTATCAATGTGACTCTGCTTGATGGTTGTTTTCCCAAAAACTGAGTGACTTGGTCGCCACGGTCGATCTTCGGCCTCTTCCCCATCACTTTCTACATCATAGCTGTCGCTGTCATCAGTATCTTCGGACAAACCTTCGAGAATCTCCTTCGTGATTTTCTCTGTATTAGTCTCTGCCATCGCTATCAGGAACCCCAGATTCTTCTCCTCCTCGAGACTCAGCTTCGTCTCAGCAGGGATCTTCTTGTCTTCAGACATCTTCGGAAACACTAAAAATTTGTTCCCGAGGCCGAAGCTTCGAAGTCAAAAAGACCAACAAATCTCAATGAACAAGAGCTAAAAATTTTTAGTGGGCCGAAGCAAAAGGCAAGCGTGTGTACCAAATGAATTCACGATGTGTTCTTATTTATACGCCTAGGGCGTTGAAAGTTAAAAGGCCCCGCTTGTCAGTGAATGTTGCTATTCTAGCAAAGGGAAGGTGTTTTTTCGGACCTTCGGCTCAAGGCCTTCGTCCATATCGCAATCTGAATTTATTATTTACAAATTAATATTGCGAGGGGCTACTGTTGGGGGCCTTCGTCCTCCGAAGGTCCTCAAAAACATGATTTGACAATGCTTTCCAAGTGAATTATATGAACAGGTATTTTCGGATTCAGAATTATGGATATGGAGCACGACCAGGACGAAGGCTGAGCCAGACGAAGGTCGAGGGCAGCCGAAGCTGTACGCAGGGAAGCTTCGGCGCGATAGCACAAGGGGGAACCGACTTAAAGATAAAAAGACTTCGGGGTCCTCAATAGATTTCCATAAACCGTTAACAAATGTAATGGACATGGATGTAATTTTACGTGGGCTGCGTCCCGCGTCTATAAATAGATGAACAGTACTCCCGTACTGTTCACGCTGACCGGTCATTTGCTTTCGCATCACGCTTGTACTTTTGCCTTCCGCAGGACCGAAGGTACATTTGTAATTCGAAGTCATTTATGTTCATTAATACAAGTAGAGATAATTCTATGACAATATTCAAATGTTTATTTCATATTCTATGATTTATGCAAATGCTTCATTCTTCGTTGTTATGCTTACGAAGGTATGTCCTTCGTAACCTTCGTCCGAGATGCTTTATATCCCGAAGGGATATATTGTTATGGAGGACGAAGGACCTTAACACTTAACATTTCTTGTGTTGCCTTGTTCTTAATTCTTAGCATTTGAGAACAAGTCCCCAACAACAGCCGCACTAAGCACATAGCCATTCGGTATCACTTTTTGAGGGATCACCAACAAAGGGGGGATATCGAGATTGCTTATGTTAGCACCAAAGAACAACTAGTCGATATCTTTACCAAGCCATTAGATGAGAAAACCTTTACCAAACTTAGGAATGAGCTAAACATTCTTGATTCTCAGAATTTTGATTGATACTTTGCAGACAGCTCATTTATATACTTTTGATCATATCTCTTTCATATGCTATGACTAATGTGTTTTTGAGTAAATTCTTATGCTAAGTCATAGATTGAAAGGGAAATGGAGTTCTCGACGAAGACAAGGCTTCCACTCCACTCTACCCGTATTATTTACCCTTCACCGTCACTCCGACTCGTTCTCCACTTTGGTATAATCTTCATTCTTATTACTTGTACCATTGGGGAGAAAGTAAAAGGGCTCTAAAAACTCCATTTTTGGTGATTAATGCCAAAGGGGGAGAGAGTGTTAGCCCAAAGCAAAAGGACCGCACCACCGCGCCAATTTCAAAAAATTTCGAGATAAAGGTTTTTATGTTTTCAATTGGTATCCTTCAAATTAGTATTCCTCTAAGAAATTCTTTATCATTTGATATCTATATTTTAAGGAGGAGTTTTTCAAAAATTTGGTATCTAAAATACTTTGATCTTCCTTCTATTAGAAAAACCCTCTTGAACACTAAGAGGAGAATTTCATTAAGGGGGAGTTTTGTTTAGTCAAAGGAAAAGCATTTGAAACAGGGGGAGAAATTTCAAATCTTGAAAATGCTTCTCGAAATCTTATTCATATACCTTTGACTATTTGCAAAAAGACTTTGAAAAAGAATTTCCAGAAAGATTTGCAAAAACAAAACAAGTGGTGCAAACGTGGTCCAAAATATTAAAAGAAAGAAAGCAATCCATGCATATCTTATGAAAGTATAATTTGGTTTAATTCTAAGCAACCTTTGCACTTATCTTATGCAAACTAGTTCAATTATGTACTTATATACTTTCTTTGGTTTGTGTTGGCATCAATCACCAAAAAGGGGGAGATTGAAAGGGAAATAGGGTCAAACCTTTTCCTAAATGATTTTGGTGGTTGAATTGCCCAACACAAATAATTGGACTAACTAGTTTGCTCTAGAATTTAAGTTCTATAGGTGCCAAAGGTTCAACACAAACCAATAGAAAGATCCGAGTTAGGATTCAAAAGAAAGCAACAAAAGAAACCAAAGAGAACCCAGGTCTGGCGCACCGGACTGTGTCCAGTGCACCAGGGAGAATCGACCTCAAACTCTTCACCTTCGGGTTTCACCAGGCACACTCCGCTATAATTTACCGAACTGTCTGGTGTGCCACTGGACTGTCTGGTGCACCAAGCGGAGCAACGGCTATCAGCGCAACGGTCGACTGCATAGTGCCCTGACAGAGCTACAGTTCACGGCAGAAGTCAGAACAGGCGCCAGAGGCGCACCGGACAGTGAACAGTACCTGTCCGGTGCGGCACCAGACTGTCCGGTGCACCAAAATGTCAGAGCTCCAACAGTCGAAACCGTCAGAACCCTAACGGTTGGGTGACATGGCTAGCGCACCGGACAGTGTCCGGCGCACCCATCGACAGCAGCCCAACCCCAACGGTTGGTTTGGTGGTTGGGGCTATAAATACCCCCGACCACCACCATTCAAGACATCCAAGTTTTCAGATATTTGCATTCAATACAAGAGCTCTAGACTTCACTCCAAGACACAAACAAGAGATCAAACCCTCTCCAAAGTCCAAAATCACTCCAAACACTTAGTGACTAGTGAGAGAGAGATTTTCATGTTCATTTGAGTTCTTGTCGCTTGGATCGCTTTTCTTCTTTACCATTCTTGTTCTCAAGCAACTTGTAATCAAAGCAAGAGACACCAATTGTGTGGTGGTCCTTGCGGGGTCTAAGTGACCCATTTGATTGAGGAGAAAAGCTCACTCGGTCTAGGTGACCGTTTGAGAGAGGGAAAGTGTGATACCCGGTTTGCAAAGAGGAGAAGTGGAGGTTGTTCTTTTTGTTCTTTTTCCGTTCGGGTGATGCGCTTTGGGAATTTGGAATTTGTGGAAAACATTCACCTGTAAGACAGTAGAATTTCTTAGGTTAGTTGATTGCGACGGGGTCGGGAGCTGTCACGTGGGCGAGATGGGCCTTGAACCTTGATCCGGCCCATTAGTCTCCCCTAACCCTAGCCCCCTCCTTTTCCCCTTGGGATTTTGCAGCCGCCCCCTTCCCCTGACCTTTCTCTTGGACACCACCCCCCTCTCCCATGTCTTCCTCCTTAAACCTTTGCAGCCCTCACCACCCAAAACCCTAGCCCCCCCCCCCCATTTCTCTTCCCCCCTCCAAGGTGCAGCCCTCCCGCGTGGTTCTCCGTCGTGTGGCTATGATCTCAATTGGAGTTTGGAGGGAGGAAGAAGGAAGGAGGAAGGGAAGAACCCAAGGCGAATTTGTGTTTAGCTTTTGTTGTTTTTGTGCTGCAATCAATTGGATTATGCATTTATCTTTGCGAATCGGTAGAGGTGCTGTCCAGGAATTTTGTGAGTGGGTGGACAGCAGTAGTTCTAGGGATTTCTGGGAATTTTCGTGGGTTAATTAGTGGGAATCAGTGGAATAATCATGTAGAGCTTTGTCATACCTTTCCAACGAGTACTTATGCGCTCGATTCAGAGTTATAATTTAGGAGATATCGTTGTTTGAATCCGGGTAAGTTGTTGTCCAAAAAATAGATTTTTCAGGTGGGTGAATAGCAGTAGTATTAGCAGTTTCTGAGAATTTTTCGTGGGTAATTAGTGATAACCAGTATGATAATCATGTAGGGCTTTGCCTTATCTTTCCAATGAGTACTTATGCGTTTGATTTGGAATTATATTTTAAAAGATATCGCTGTTTGAATCCAGGTATGTCGCTGTCCAAAAGAGAAAAAAAAACAGATTACAGGGTTTATCTTGTGGACTGTTTTGGGATAATTAGATGTTAGAATTTAATTATAAATTGTATACCAAACTTGTGGGGAATTTTATGTAGATGCCTCTGGAGTTTTTGTTTGTTACCACTGCTGTCATAATTTTAAAGTTATGAAATTATTAAGTAGCGTCGCTGCAGTTTGGTGGGTGTGGGGAGAGATGTTACCCGCGGCGGGGTTTGAGATTGTGCGTAGGTGCGACGTCGTTTATGAGCCTGATTGTGTGTAATTGGTGCACTAAGTTGTGTGTCAAAAACAGGTGGTGGACTTCCGGATCGTACTTACGGATTTGCCCAAACTTCCGGTGAAGGCAAGTAAAACAGTGATGGTTATTCCGTCTGTTGATTGAAGAGTCTTATACTTGATTATGTTTGTGCTATTTGTGTTCGTATTCATATTCCTAATTGGGTACCGTCGTTTGAAATTATTCATCTTTTATTGATTATACATGTGGAGGGTGTGGTTTGATCATGTTACCCATGTGGTTTATTATGTGAAATGGGTGGAAGTATATGTCTAGCACATTTTGTTTGGAAAGAACTCATGTTGTTGACATGCATAATGCATTCATCATCCATTGCATTGAAGTTTCGTCGCGATCTTATGGTCTGACCGTATCGGTACAATGAGCATCGTATGTTGCCCGAGAAGGGGTATGATGCAGCTTCATATCCTTAGAGGTATGAAGGCAGAAGTCATACTGCATCTATAGCCATGTGCATTCATGGGGGAAGTGTGGAATCTATTATGGTGATGTGGATAATGTGGATCTTTACTTTGTGATTCATCTTGGCATTGAGTAATTGATTACTTGCTTACTTGCTGCAAATTAATATTTAAGAAAGAAGTTGAGAACCACGTGGTTGCTTATGCACGGTTGGCTTACATTGTCCAACTGTTGTTTTTTTACTTGCTGAGATGTGTCATCTCACTCTTGTATTATCTGATGCAGGCACTTGATCTTTGCTTTGGGAAAGAAGGGATGTAGCAGCATGGCCACCACACTTTTAAATAAAGGAACCACTGCTGAATAATGATGTTATACAGGGAGGGTCAAGTCTAGGGGATTATTACATTCTAATCTTTCATGGTAGTTGAACTGTTTAGTTTGGTGGGCTGAGTTGTATATCTTTTGTCTGGTCATGAATGTTTATTTCTACCGTTGCAATTCGATTATACTATGTCAATTATCTTTCTTTTATGTCCTGTATAAACTCAATGTTTTCCTTGTTATGCTACTTTCAAGGGAGGTGTTGCCGGATTTTGCAATACTTTCTTTCTCTATGTGTTGCATAAGTTTTATAGGAAGGGTTTTTTGGTAACATCCATTGTGTGGGATCAGTGGGGTGTTACAGTTGGTATCAGAGGAATAGGCTGTAGGTCCTAGCAAGTGGAGTAATAATAAATTGACACTGCACATGTAGGATGGGTTTTCCGCTTTACTATTGATATGTTTTGTTATTGTCTGAGCTAGTTTGACATTATCTGAAGAGATGTTTTGCCCATCTTATTTACTTATTATTCTCATCCCTGTGGCTGCAGCTATACCGCCTCGTAGGGCTCGGGGTAGTCCACAAGTTCCTAGTGGGGACTCGATGAGTCCGACAGCAATGTTAGCCGCGATGCAGGCCATGCAGTAGGAGTTGGCCATTCTGAGGCAAGCTATTCCTGTTGCCCCTGTGGGTGCTTCTCAGGGTGCTGGTGGTGGAGGAGTGCCCGGGGGCGCTGTTCCCACGGGTGCTGCTCCAGGTGGCGGGGTCGAGGTGCCTCTTCCAGTCAGTGGTCTTTCTCTGATGCAGTGGATGGGCATGAAGTTGGATTCTTTTGATGGCAGTGGTACTCCGGTCGAGGCGACAGATTGGCTAACTTACATGGAGGATAAGATGAATGTCTTTGAGATTATGTATGGAGATCAAGTTCGCTTTGGCACACAGCTGCTGAAGGGAGAGGCTCAAATTTGGTGGAGAGGCGTGCAGGCAGCGCACTCCTCCTCACCAGGAGTCCTGTCTTGGGATGTCTTCATCAGGCAGTTTGAAAGGAGATTCTACCCGGTCACCTTCCTGGAGAAAATGAAGATTGATTTGCAGTCCTACAAGCAGGAGAAGATGGTCTGCTTTGTCCCTCATGTGGCTTATAATGAGATGGAGAAGGCGAGCCAGTTCCGTCAGGGCCTGAAACCTTCCATCAGGCATGCCCTGGGAGCCTTTCCGTTGGTGGACTTCCGTACTACAGTGGAGCAGGCACTGGGTGTGGTGATGCAACACCAGTATACCATGGAGTCACAGAAGTCTTCGGGGGTTGATCAGCCTCGTGGCCAGGACGCGAGGAGGGGCAACACTAGAGGTCCAGCCCACAAGAGGGGCAAGTCTCAGCATCAGCGCCGCCATCCCTATCGTGGCAAATCCTCTGACTCGGGTACTTCAGGAGGAAGTACTCAGAGGTTTTGGGCTATTCCTAAGCCCGGGTTGGGGCTGGTGTGTTTCCGTTGTAGTGATGTGCATCACCGTGCAGAGTGCCAGTGGAACGACAGATGTTCAATCTGCAGTCAAGACCACAAGGATGTGGTGTGTAGGAGGAATCCCAATGGGAAGCTCAGATGGGAGCCAGTGACTTCCTCCTCTTCTAAGGGCACTGTCAACATGATGTCAAGCGCTGAGCAGCAATTTTCAGTTCCACTTCCTCCACAACAGTTTTATGTGCCTGGGACTTCTCAGTTCGTGCCGGTGCAGGGTTTTCCTTAGTATCTGGTTGCTCCTACTCCTGCACCGACTACCCCTATGCCATCTCAGTTTGGAGCTCCGCGTCTGCCTCACCCGGCGGCTCAGTGGGGTTCTTCTGTTAATTTCACTCTGGAGCTTCCTCTTCTGCGGGTATTTCCGGAGCTTATGTGCTACCCGCTGCGGATGGCAGAGAGCAAGGAGACATGGTGGCAGGTACGATTTCAGTTGATTCGTTTGTGGCCCATGCTCTTTTTGACTCTAGCGCTAGCTATTCGTTTGTTTCGGAGGACTTTGTGTCGCGGGCTAGTCTTTCGGTGCAGAGGTTGGGTCACGGAGTTTGGTTAGTTCTGCTAATGGCTCCATTAGTAGTTGTTCAGTTTGTCAGGGGTGTTCCATCATTCTTGCTGATGAGGTCTTTTCGGCCAATCTGGTTGTGATTTCCTTAGGGGCATTCAATGTTATCTTGGATATGGATTGGTTATCCCAGTATCGCGCAGTTATATCCTGTTTTTGGAAGACAGTGTTATTGCAGGCACCGTCGGGTAGGGAGGTGGTATTCTTGGGAAGTTCCCCTAAGTTCACATTATCCTTGTTGGCGCAATTGCTTCCGGATCGCCGGTTAAGGAAGTCGGGAATCTTTTTCTCCATGGTGGTGGAGGGTGAGGCTACCTTGCGGATGCAAGACATCCGGGTGGTGTGTGACTTTGCTGACGTGTTTCCGGCAAAGCTTCCAGGCATTCCTCCAGAGCGTGATGCAGCTTTTGAGATTAAGCTGATTCCGGGTACGCAGCCCATTCATAAGGCCCCGTATCGAATGACCCCAAAGGAGCAGGTTGAATTGAAGCGGCAATTGGATGATCTGCTGGCTAAGGGTTTCATTAGGCCTAGTAGGTCTCCATGGGCTTCCCTAGTATTGTTTGTTGAGAAGAAGGATAAAAGCAAGCGGCTATGTGTGGATTATCGCGCTTTGAATCAAGTGACAATCAAGAATAAATATTCGCTTCCCCGTATTGAGGTTCTCTTTGAACAGTTGAGGGGTGCCCAGGTGTTCTCCAAAATTGATTTGAACTCTGGTTATCATCAATTGAGGATTCGTGAGGAGGATATTGAGAAGACCGCTTTTTGCACTAGGTATGGGCATTATGAGTTCATAGTCATGTCTTTTGGCTTAACTAATGCTCCTGCTGCTTTTATGGAAGCAATGAATAGGATGTTGCATGAGTTCTTGGATGACTTTGTGGTCGTGTTCCTGGATGACATTTTGATTTATTCTAAGACCGAGGCTGAGCATGAGCAGCATCTCCGTCTCGTTCTGGGTGCCTTAAGGGAGAATCAGTTCTATGGCAAGTTGAAGAAGTGTGCATTTTGGCTGTCCGAAGTGGCTTTCCTGGGGCATGTGATTAATCAGCAGGGCATTGCGGTTGATCCCAAGAATGTTGCGGCTGTGGTGGAGTGGAAGAGACCCTCTAGTGTCTCTAAAATTCGAAGTTTCTTGGGGCTCGCTGGATATTATCGGCGCTTCGTACCTAATTTTTCCAGCATTGCTAAGCCTTTGACTAGACTTTTGGAGAAGGGTGTTCTCTTCGTCTGGTCCAGCGATTGCGAGGTCAGTTATCAGACATTGAAGAGCAAGTTGGTGGACGCCCCTATCCTAGCTTTGCCTGAGAGCGGTAAGCATTTCACAGTTTATACGGATGCTAAGCGAATTGGACTTGGCTGTGTGTTGATGCAGGAAGGCAGAGTGATTGCTTATGGCTCAAGGCAGTTGAGGAAGCATGAGGGGAATTATCCAACTCATGATCTCGAATTGGCCATGATGGTTTTTGCTCTAAAGTCGTGGAGGCATTATCTTTATGGCAAGGCTTGTGACATTTACACCGATCATAAAAGTCTCAAGTATATTTTCACTCAGAAGGATCTGAATTTGAGGTAGCGTCGGTGGCTCAAATTGATTAAAGATTATGATTTGTCTATTCATTATCACCCGGGGAAGGCAAATGTGGTGGCTGATGCCCTTAGCAGGTCCGGGGTTCCAAAAGTGGCCTTGCAGTTGATTGCTGATCTGGACCGTTTGGGGATCGCTTTGTGCTATGTCGGCACCGCTAGTGAGGAGACTCGTATGCTTATTCAATCTTCTCTCATGGAGAGAGTGCGTGCGGCTCAGCAGCAGGATCGTTTATTGCAGGAAGCTCAAAAGAGGGTTGGCGATGGTAAACCTCGGGAGTTCTCCATTGATGAAAATGATTTGGTTCGTTTCAGGGGTCACCTTTGTGTGCCTCAGAAATCAGAGGTGAAGATGGATATATTGAGAGAAGCTCATAAAACGCCTTACACCGTTCACCCTGGTGAAACCAAAATGTACCGAGATCTGAAGCAAAACTTCTGGTGAAGCGGATGAAGGTTGACGTTTCTAAGTACGTGGCCTCCTGTGAAGTATGTAAGCGCGTGAAGGCCGAGCATAAGAGGTCTGCAGGTTTGCTGAAGCCATTGGAGATTCCGGAGTGGAAGTGGGAGCATATCACCATGGATTTTGTGGTGGGCTTACCTCGTTCTCCTCGGAGCAGAGATGCTATTTGGGTGGTAGTGGATCGCTTGACTAAGTCAGCGCACTTTATTCCCATGAAGACCACCAATTCAGCTTCAGAATTGGTCCCCTTGTATATGAAGGAAGTAATCAGGCTTCACGGGGTACCTAAGTCCATTGTTTCTGATCGAGACTCCAAATTTGTATCCAAATTCTGGGAGAGTCTTCACAGTGCATTGGACACCAAGCTTTCTGTTAGTGTCGCTTTACATCCTCAGACTGATGGTCAGTCGGAGCGAACGATCCAAACCTTGGAAGATATGTTGCGTGCTTGTGTTCTGTCTTGGAAGGGTAGCTCGGAAGATCATCTTGCATTGGCAGAGTTTGCTTATAACAACAGCTACCAGGCTAGCATCAAGATGGCACCATTTGAGGCTTTGTATGGCAGGTGGTGTATCTCCCCTCTATGCTGGGAGACCTTGGGAGAGAGATCCCTGGTTGGTCCTGATTGGGTTCAGCAGACTTCTAAAAAGGTTCGGGAAATTCGTCAGAATATTTTGGCCGCTCAGAGCCGTCAGAAGAGTTATGCTGATGTGAGGAGGCAGGATTTGGAGTTTGCAGTGG
Source organism: Zea mays (assembly GCF_902167145.1). Lineage (NCBI taxonomy): Eukaryota > Viridiplantae > Streptophyta > Magnoliopsida > Poales > Poaceae > Zea > Zea mays. The sequence goes on along the minus strand of NC_050105.1, from coordinate 107,431,670 downwards.
GTGGCCAAGTCCTTCTCAGGGTATCACCCACTAAAGGAGTTGTTTGGTTCGGTGTCTCCGGAAAGCTTAGCCCGTGATATATTGGATCGTTTACTATCTTGGCCCGGGTGGGCAGCTTGGCTTATCGCTTGCAATTGCCGGATTCCATGGCAGGGGTACACCCAGTTTTTCATGTCTCTATGCTGAGGAAGTTCTTGCGGGATCCGGACCATCAGATTGAGATGGAACCAATTGCGGTGCGGCAGGATCTGACCTTGGAGTGTCGTCCGGTGTGTATCTTGGAATCCTCGGAGCGCATTTTGAGGAAGAGATCAATTAAGTATGTCAAGGTCTTATGGACTAATCAGTTTGAGTGCGAGGCTACATGAGAACTTGAGGAGCTGATGCGGCAGAAATATCCAGAACTTTTTGTTGTGGTTAAGTGTTGTTGATTCATTAATTTTTCCCTTTTGTCGTTCCGATAGAAGCGTCAGAATTCGAGGTCGAATTCTTTTTAAGGGGGGTAGAGTGTGATACCCGGTTTGCAAAGAGAAGTGGAGGTTATTCTTTTTGTTCTTTTTCCATTCGGGTGATGCGCTTTGGGAATTTGGAATTTGTGGAAAACATTCACCTTTAAGACAGTAGAATTTCTTTGGTTAGTTGATTGCGACGGGGTCGGGAGCTGTCACGTGGGCGAGTTGGTCCTTGAACCTTGATCCGGCCCATTAGTCTCCCCTAACCCTAGCCGCCCCCCTTTTCCCCTTGGGATTTTGCAGCCACCCCCTTCCCCTCCCCTTTCTCTTGGACGCCACCCCCCTCTTCCATCTTCTTCCTCCTCAAACCTTTGCAGCCCTCACCACCCAAAACCCTAGCCGCCCCCCATTTCTCTTCCCCCTCCAAGGTGCAGCCCTCCCGCGTGGTTCTCCGTCGTGTGGCTGCGATCTCAATTGGAGTTTGGAGGGAGGAAGAAGGAAGGAGGAAGGGAAGAACCCAAGGTGAATTTGTGTTTAACTTTTGTTGTTTTTGTGCTGCAATCAATTGGATTATGCGTTTATCTTTGCGAATCGGTAGAGGTGCTGTCCAGGAATTTTGTGAGTGGGTGGACATCAGTAGTTCTAGGGATTTCCGGGCATTTTCGTGGGTTAATTAGTGGGAATAAGTGGGATAATAATGTAGAGCTTTGTCATACCTTTCCAACGAGTACTTATGCGCTCGATTCGGAGTTATAATTTAGGAGATATCGTTGTTTGAATCCGGGTATGTTGCTGTCCAAAAAACAGATTTTTCAGGTGGGTGAACAACAGTAATATTAGCAGTTTCTAGGAATTTTTCGTGGGTAATTAGTGATACCCAGTATGATAATCATGTATGGCTTTGTCTTATCTTTCCAATGAGTACTTATGTGCTTGGTTTGGAATTATATTTTAAAAGATATTGCTGTTTGAATCCGGGTATGTCGCTGTCCAAAAGAGAAAAAAACAGATTACATGGTTTATCTTGTAAACTGTTTTGGGCTAATTAGATATTGGAATTTAAGTATAAATTGTATACAAAACTTGTGCGGAATTTTATGTAGATGCCTCTGGAGTTTTTGTTTGTTACCACTGCTATCATAATTTTAAAGTTATGAAATTATTAAGTAGCGTCGCTGCAGTTTGGTGGGTGTGGGGAGAGATGTTACCCGCGGCGGGGTTTGAGATTGTGCGTAGGTGCGACGTCGTTTATGAGCCTGATTGTGTGTAATTGGTGCACTAAGTTGTGTGTCAAAAACATGTGGTGGACTTCCGGATCGTACTTAGGGATTTGCCCAAACTTCCGGTGAAGGCAAGTAAAACAGTGATGGTTATTCCGTCTGTTGATTGAAGAGTCTTATACTTGATTATGTTTGTGCTATTTGTGTTCGTATTCATATTCCTAATTGGGTACCGTCGTTTGAAATTATTCATCTTTTATTGATTATACATGTGGAGGGTGTGGTTTGATCATGTTACCCATGTGGTTTATTATGTGAAATGGGTGGAAGTATATGTCTAGCACATTTTGTTTGGGAAGAACTCATGTTGTTGACATGCATAATGCATTCATAATCCATTGCATTGAAGTTTCGTCACGATATTATGGTCGACCATACCGGTACAATGAGCATCATATGTTGCCCGAGAAGGGGTATGATGCAGCTTCATATCCTTAGAGGTATGAAGGCAGAAGTCATACTGCATCTGTAGCCATGTGCATTCATGGGGGAAGTGTGGAACCTATTATGGTGATGTGGATAATGTGGATCTTTACTTTGTGATTCATCTTGGCATTGAGTAATTGATTACTTTCTTACTTGCTGCAAATTAATATTTAAGAAAGAAGTTGGGAACCACGTGGTTGCTTATGCACGGTTGGCTTACATTGTCCAACTGTTGTTTTTTACTTGCTGAGATGTGTCATCTCACTCTTGTATTATCTGATGCAGGCACCTGATCTTTGCTTTGGGAAAGAAGGGATGTAGCAGCATGACCACCACACTTTTGAATAAAGGAACCACTGCTTAATAATGATGTTAAACAGGGAGGGTCAAGTCTAGGGGATTATTACATTCTAATCTTTCATGGTAGTTGAACTGTTTAGTTTGGTGGGCTGAGTTGTCTATCTTTTGTGTGGTCATGAATGTTCATTTCTACCGTTGCATTTCGATTATACTATGTCAAATATCTTTCTTTTATATCCTGTATAAACTCAATGTTTTCCTTGTTATGCTACTTTCAAGGGAGGTGTTGCCGAATTTTGCAATACTTTCTTTCTCTATGTGTTGCATAAGTTTTGTAGGAAGGGTTTTTGGTAACATCCATTGTGTGGTTATCAGTGGGGTGTTACAGAAAGGGTTGAAAGAGACCCGGTCTTTGTGACCACCTCAACGGGGAGTAGGTTTACGAGAACCGAACCTCGGTAAAACAAATCACCGTGTCATCCGCTTCATTTGCTTGTGATTTGTTTTCGCCCTCTCTTTCGGACTCGGTTATATTTCTATCGCTAACCCGGCTTGTAGTTGTGCTTAAAGTTTATAAATTTCAGATTTGCCTATTCACCCCCCTTTAGGCGACTTTCAACTTGTTCACCGGCTGACAGGCTGGGCAATCGACACTGTTCGGTGCACACCGGAGAGTCCGATGCTCCCCAGACTGGCACAAGTTTGGCCAAACTTAGCCAAACACCATCTCTCCAAAATGGTTCAAATTGAGAGGTTTCCTAGCACTTAGATGAACATTGTTAGCAACTAAAACAATTTACTAAGTGTTAGAATCATACCTTTGTTCCTTTAATGTAATAGGATTTGCAATATACTTCTATATTTCTCAATTTGCCTTTCGAGTACCTATGCTCATGCTCATATGTGGAGTTGTTAGTCAGTAGCAGTGTGTTGAGCATCTAATCACCAAAACAACTGGAAATGGCCCAAGGTCACATTTCCCTTTCAATCTCCCCCTTTTTGGCGATTTATGCCAACACACCAAAAACAACTTAAAGAGGCACTAACACAATCCAATATGAGCCAACTTTTGCAAATTGAAGTCAAATCAAACACTAATAGGATAATTATAGGATTTGTCATATTTGGATCATTTTGCCACCACTTGGTTTATTTTCACAAAGAAAATTCATTTTCTTACTTCTATGACAAAAACACTTTGTTTTAGCAAATCAAACCATTTCTCAAGACTAGTTTTGATCAAAAACAGAAACTCCCCTTTTCTAGAAAAAAGATTTCTTCCCCTCAAGAGAGTAGATTTGCAATAAGAGAGTTTTGATCAAAAGACAGTTATTAATACAATAATATTTTTTTGAAATTCACAAGTGGTGGTTGATCTAGTTGCTTTGGCCTTAATTTCTCCCCATGTGGCATTAAGCTCCAAAACGGAGAAACTAGTGTCCTTTAAACCTCATTGCCTCACCGAAATTTGCCAATTAAGAGCAAGAAGACATAGAACACCAAGGGCAACTTGAACATGATACTGTTATGCAGTGGAAGCCTTGTTTGTTGTTCAAGTTCACCATTTTCCTTTCCATTCACCTTCCAGACTACACCAAAATCACTTAAGCAAACATATTAGTCTCAAAGGATCAAGTTGTAGCATATCCTCCCCCTAAACATATGCATCATTTGCACAAGGACTTGTGAGGTCCATGGATGATATTTTACAACTTGAACACCAAAATGCATAATTAAACTTAAAATGATATGCCCAAAACATAAAAGACGTATATGATATAGATCAATCCAAATTCCACGAATCTAAGAAATCTAGCTCACTACGTAGCTTACAAAACCTTTTCTCATCTAAAGGCTTGCTAAAGATATCGGCTAGCTGGTAATCGATGCTAACATGGCAAACATCGATATATCCCTTTTGCTGGTGATCTCCTAGAAAGTGATACTGAATGTCTATGTGCTTAGTGTGGCCGTGTTCAACGGGATTATCTACCAAGCGAATTGCACTCTCATTATCACATAGGAGTGGGACTTTGCTCAGATTGTAGCCAACGTCATATAGAGTTTGCCTCATCTATAGTAATTTCGCGCAACACTAATTTGCGGCAACGTACTCAGCCTCGACGGTGGATAGTGTTGGTCACTTGTTTTTGATAGTTGTGACCAAAAACAAGGAAACCCAATCGTTAAACGTTAAGGACCTTCGTCCTCCGAAGCATTATCCTCTTCTAGTGATAATGAATCTTGGATGAAGGTCAAGAATAACAAGCCTTCTTAATTCATAGATACAACACTACCATGTAATATTATATTAACTATTAATATTATTTCACATGTCAGAACAAGTTTATAACTCATATTAAATATTAATAGAATGTCACAAAATGTATATTACATTTGTATCTTTGGCTTGCTCGAAGGTGAAAGGGCGAATATAATTTCTCTAATCAGTGTGAACAGTACGGGGATACTGTTCACCTATTTATAGGCAAGGGACGCAGCCCAAGCAAAAGTACATTTATGACCCTGATATTTACACACTTCTCTAATACAAATACCAAGGATAAACGAGTCTTTTCCTTGCTAACTCAACGCCATGTCTGATCTTCGTAACCATCTTGAGCTAAAGCTTTAAACCCTCAACATTTTGTGCAATCCTGTTGCAGCTTCGGCACTCAGTCCCTTTGGATGCAAACAATTCCTTCGCTCTGAGGACCTTCGACAGAGAAGGAGACCCCAACAGTAGTCCATTCGCGGTGCTAGGTCGTTTTTTCATAACGAGCTCGATCCGGGAAACATACGAAGGCTTCTCAATGCCGAAGGTCCGAAAAACACCTTCCCTGAGCTATTATTAAAAACGAATAAAAAGTTACGACCTTTGCCAGTCCACTAATCAGTCAGTATGGGCGGTGTAGCAGCTCGCCTTCTTCATCTGTAGGAATATATAAATAGATGAGTTGGTAAGAAGTTACCACATCATTCATTGCTATTGCATCATTGTGCTGCTGAATTTTTTTACTGAAGCTGAAGTTTTTTGCGCTCTATGCACTTGCTGACTAGTCTTCGAACAATCGTCAAGTCATTTGAAAGTTAGCTTCATCTTAAGGACTGAAATTGCTAGAATCAGATCTACTGCAAGACTGACAAGTGAGGGTGGGGAGACTGAGGACGCTGAAACAACTCCAATTTCAGAAGTCATGAGACGCTCTGTGTTGATTATACAAGAGGAAGGAGAAGCTTTTTACGAGAAGGATAACCCTAATGCCGAAACTGAAAATGTTATTGCCGAAGCTGGAAGTGATGACAAAGAAGATGATGGCATACTGAGTCGAAGCAAGCCTAGCCATATCGAGTTTGGCAGATCCACCGTGAAACCTGAGGACTTAGTTTTAATGAAGAAACTTGGTTATTTCAGAAAGAATGATGATAACTTGATAAGGTTCGCGGGTGAAGAGATAATTCTAGAGCCAAAGGATGATGAGGTGGTGGTTTTTAAGAGCTTCTTCTGTGTTGGGCTTCAATTCCTATTGTACGAGATGATTGGCGAAGTATTAAAAAGATTTGAGATATATCTTCATCAGCTGACACCAAACGCTATAGTTAGGCTCAGTGTCTACATATGGGCTCTCCGAAACAAAGGAAATAGTGCCAATGCAGAAGGATTCTGCAGAGTCCATGAACTCCACTACCAGACCAAGACAAGAGCAGATGGTCTGCACAAAAACTTCGGATGCTATAATTTTGCATATCGAAAAGATACGAAGGCTCCTGTGATTGCGTACCGTACCAAGTGGCCTACTGGCTGGACAAACGAGTGGTTTTATGTGAAAGGTGACGAGAAGAGAAGAGAGAAGCTTATGAGCATGGCGATGAGTCCCATGAAATTAAGCTTCGGCATGACAAGGCCATTGTGCAACACGCAACTCGTCTCCCCATGCCAACTAGCCAAAGTAGAGTTCAAAGTTGTGGTCGAGCACATCAGTATTCGAGACTTAGTGCGAGAATACTTGGCCAACAAAACTTTTCCCACATTAGGTGGGTGGGGAATGCCGACGAAAAAGGATGAAGGGAAGAAATTTGAACGTGTGAGACTACCATACCACTTTAAGTTTCAAAAAACCTTCAGCGGCCCTTCACAGCAGCACATACAGTCATTTTCGGCGGCTTTAGGCCTATTTTCGGTGGTCTCTGGCCGCCAGAAAAAATCAACCAAAAATTAGCGCTTATTTTCGGCGGCTGCTCTGTTGGCCGCCGAAAATAAGCATTAATTTTCGGCGGCCTGACATCGCCGCCGAAAACAAGGGATGCCGAAAATATCCCAGGCTTATTTTCGGCACTGAGGCCGTCGAAAATTAATAATTTCAGAGAAATTGTTTTTTGAAAAAAATGCAAAAAACAGCAAATTCATCAACAATATAATCACAATAAAATGACAGAAACATTAAATCCACAATTGCACAATTCATAAATAGTCCACAACATAAAGTTGGAGTCCATTACAACATCACAGTTCACAAGTAGTCCATACAACATAAAGTTCACAAATAGTCCATTACAACGCATAATTCGGCACAAAACTCAAACCATCACATATCAGGGTCGTTGGAGTTGTGACCACTACCTCCAGAAGCGAAAAACTCATTGACGAAGTCGTATAACGGATTTGGATTCTAAATAAAAAAGAAGACATTAATAACTATGGTGTTTACATGACCAATATTCAAATAAATTGTTTGTCAAACTAACATCTCCTGTAGTAGCTCCCTCCCCTGCATAAGCTCCTCCTGATGCTGGTATCACCAGTGGTGGCGTGTTGTGGCCCATAACCCTGGATCTCTACAAAATCAAGTTTAGTCAAGATTTAAAAGTTTAATACAAACGACAAGTCTTAACTAAGTTGAAGCACCTGAGGTGGAGGTGGCGGAGCATGTAATCCCCATTGAGGCATCGACGACTGAAATTGAGGGAAAACAAATGATTGTTGTTGTACCTGCTCTGGAAACCAAGACTGTTGCAAATACAATATATTAGTTATAGGACAAATATCGACCGTGTTGAGAATAAATAAGACACTTATGTTCATTGTTTGTTGCGCCTGTGCGTTGTAAGCAGCCATGTACTCTGATTGCTGTTGGAGGAATGTCATTTGTTGTTGCGGCAGCTCTTCACGAAACCTTTCTTGTTGCTCCCTCATAGCGTCCTCCATGCTAGATACAGAGCGCCGACTACGGCTGCTACCATAACCCGCCTGTGACGAAGAGCCGCCACGAGAACGCAACTTCATCGAATCGATCACACCGGTAAACATAGAATATCTTAAAAAACAAGAAAATTAGCTATTCGGTCATAGTTCCAATATTATTGAAAAAATTCACAAGTTAATACCGTCCATGCGCCTTTCCTCCATTAGAATGCACAACTTCAGCGTCGATGGTAGGCGCTCCTCGCCAATCGTAGTCTTCTCCATACTTCCTAACCATATCCTGCCCATATGTCTCCTGCAATACAATATGAAGGTTCATCACACATGTAATTTATAACTATATGGCAAGAAAACATTAATCCTAACAACAACTAACCATACACTCAACGACCGCTTGACTACATAGCTCATCGGAGATTTCACTGTTTTTCGCTCTATGCCCTCTCCTATAAACATTGATTAGGCTCGGGACAACTCTAGTTTGAGCCTCCTGCAAATATATGAGTTTAAACAGGTTTCATTTGTGAGTAAAACAGAATACTACATACTCACCATTCGCTTCGCCAATCGAATGTGTCCATCAGCCCCATAGGTATGGTTAACTACAACCTCATCATCGTCCTCGTCTTATTGATGGAGCTACCTATGTCGATTCCTGTTTGACTTCTCAATCCACTCTGGCGAAGCCCATATCTCACACGAAGCCTGGTAAGCCTGCGACCGGTGTTCCATCCATGGAAGAGTTACCTGCATATAAGCGTTAGCTCAAAATTACATTCACATCTGAATGAGCTGCTAAATTAGATTTTTACCTCCATGTACTGGTCTACAGTCAAGTAGACATCCGAATATTGTCGAAAGTTGTTGATAGAATGTCCTCGACGCTTCATGTACGCGTTCACAACCTGTAGACGAGCATTGGAAAATGCATCCCTGCACACCTTCTTCGCATTTTTCTATAATACTCGGTTTGCATGCTCTTGAGCCTCAGGTTCCACACGATAGTGTCTCTGTCCAACATCAAAAATAAATTTAGTTTCAAACAAATCATAAAATGTTAGTTTGAAACATTACTCTTATACCATTATTGCTGTCATATTGACTTTGTCTAATCCTATTATTGTTGTCAAACCAATCACATAGAAAGAATACTAATTTCAAAGTTTTGTTCCCTGCAAAATTAAACTCTAGGATGTTTTGAATGATGCCATAATAATTAGTTTCTCTTCCAAGTGCATCGAGTGCCCTAGTCAGAACTCCAGTGTTACGTGTGGCTGCACGAGGATGAGACTTTTCAAATTGGTCTGAACGAAAACGGAAGCCATTCACATCGTACCGACCAAAGGTTCTACAAGTCACCGTCCCATAAGATAGTTGTCTCAAGTCCTAGTGTATGTTAGGAGTCTTTGTGCACTGCAAATAATATACAGTTAAAATGACTACCTCGCGTAAAAGGCCAAATGACATCAAAGTAAGGAATATAAAGAGTTTACATGCTCCTGAAACCAGTCAACAAAATTAGGTCTTCCTTCCCTCCCATGTCGTTGCATCATATCTAGTTGTTTGCTTGTAGGCTGATGGGAATAAGTCCAATTTTCCTCATCGAACTTACTGTAAGACAAATAAGTAATTAAATATGGCTCCTTGGCAAAGAAATTATGGGGAAAAATAAAGACTTACATGAAATATGGCTCCATCTCTTCCATATTCGAGTACATGTATAGCAATGCGGACATTCTTTCATCCATGCTAAGGTGGTAAACGCACCCTTACTAGTAATTGTGCCTCTCCATTGGAAAATGTTGAGATCACTGATAGGAGGTTCCTCATCGACATTGTATCGCATGGTAGCAGCATGGACATTATGTTCCTCTGCGAAATACACACTCGTAAAGTATGAAACCTCCTTTAGCAAAAAAGCTTCAGCGATGCATCCTTCTACTCTAGCCTTATTTCGAACCATGCCTCGCAGGTTTTTGAGTGCACGTTCAATGTGATACATCCACCTATATTGTACAGGTCCACCAACCTTTGCCTCATATGGAATGTGAATAAGTAGATGCTCCATCGGATTGAAAAATCTAGGTGGGAATATTTTTTCTAGCTTGCATAACAACACTGGTATTTATTTCTCCAACTTCTCCATCATATTTTTACTTATTTCTTTGGCACAGATCTTCCTGTAGAAATAACTTAGCTCAGCTATTGCTTGCCACATGGCGCGGGTATGTAACCACGAAACATGACAGGGATAATCCTCTCCATTAATATATGGAAGTCATTGCTCTTTCCCAGTTAGTTTTCCCGTTTTCAAATTCACAGCTCTTTTCAAGCCCGCAGCATAACCATCGAGAAATTTAATTTTTTTCATCCATCTCATTACCTCGATCTTGTCTTTAGAGGTAAGACAGAACAAGGCACGTGGCGGCTTGCCGTTGTCATTGAGCACTTGGGTTGGTCGGTCACAAAGCATTGCTAGATCTCTTCGAGCTTTCAGATTATCCTTTGTTTTTTCAAAATGCGTGCAGGTGTGTATGAGGGCTTCAACAATATTACTTTCTTGGTGCATGACATCAATGTTGTGCACAAGAATCAATGACGACATATAAGGGAGCTCCCAGAGACCACATATATGTGTCCAGTTGTGATCCACTCTGAATCCTTTGTACTTGTCCCCCTTTTCATTTAGGACAAGATTGTTCAGCTGAGCATATATTTCTACTGTGTTAAGACGTTTAGGTGGTCCTTTGGTGACCACGATGTTCTTTATAAAGTTCTTATCGCTCCTAAAGGGGTGTTTCTTGGGCAACCAGCGTCGATGACAATCAAAGTAAGTGATCTTTCCACCATGAACAAGATGGAAGCAATCTGTATCTGAACCGCAATATGGACATGTCAATCTACCATGTGTACTCCAACCGGTAAAAATAGCATATGCCATAAAGTCATGCACCGACCACAAATACGCAACTTGAAGTTTGAATATCTGTTTTTTAAAAACATCGTATGCTTTAACTCCTTTCCAAAGCTCCTTCAACTCTTCAATCAAGGGTTTTAACATGACATTGAGTTTCTTTCCAGGATAGTCTGGGCCAGGAATGATTAAGCAAAGAAATATAAATTCATATTTCATACAAAGAGAAGGTGGAAGGTTGTATGGAATAACAAAGATGGGCCAACATGAGTATGATGATGCCATTTGACCAAAAGGTGTGAAGCCATCAGTCACGAGGCCGATGCGAACATTCCTCGGATCAGCTGCAAAGTCTGAATCAAACGTGTCGAGAGCCTTCCAAGCATCCCCATCTGAAGGGTGCACGATTAGGTCATCGTTATCATGGACACCTTCTTTGTGCCATCGCATGTGCATAGCGGGGTTTTTTAGATAGAAACAACCTTTTCACTCGAGGAGTTAGTGGCAAGTAACGGAGCTGCTTATGTGCAACATATGTCATCACCTTGTCACCCTCATCATTAACAACTTCCACAAATCTAGATTGTCCACATTTCAGACATTTTTCTCTCCCGCATGCTCCTTCATGAAAAGCATACAATTATTTTTGCACACATCAATCTTTTCATAATCCATACCGAGACCTTTGATAATTGTCTTTGAATGGTACATGTCTTTAGACAACTTATTGGGCTTTGGTAGCACATCTCATAATAACTTTAAAATCTCATTGTAACAATTGTTCGAGAAAAAAAATACTTGGACTTAATGGCCATGAGCCGAGTCACAAAAGCGAGTATACTCACATCTGTGTGTTCATGCAACGGCTCTTCAGAGTCTTTTAGTAGTTTAAAAAATCTAGAAACCTCTGGTGTGGCAGGATCATCGGAGGTTAGGTTTAATTCTGGACGTAGCGAATCTAGCATCTCATGCATCGCATCATCGCCAGCCCAATCATTGTTCTCCTCCCCTTCTACATTCCGGTTGGGTACTACCTCACCATGATGTTCCCACACCTCATATCTGAGCATAAATCCAAACTGACAAAGATCTAGGCTAACTCTTTCCTTATTAAGAAATATATTGTTTTCATGCCGCCTACAAAGGCATCTGACAGTGCCGGTTAATGAAAAGAAGAATACGTGGTCCACAAAATCTTTGGTCTTGGCTACTCAATCATCAGAATGACGTTCATTTCTACTCCAGCCATTGTAGATCCATGCACGATCTTCAGCCATGTCTGATATTGTTAAACCGAATCATATCGTGAAAACATTATTCAACTTCGTCAAGGGTTTCAATCCTATATGTATAGGCAAGGATAGGTTCTAAACCCACAGCAAGCTAACAGGACCAAAAAAATTCGACAGCATAACCTCGCTGCCAATAAACAATATATTACTTATATATAAAACACAGAATGATATACTATTAATCAAATCAAACTAAGTACCACATACCCTAATAATGCAACTATTCTACGTACCAATATAATACACTTGTAAAACTAATAATATAATATTAATATGAAATTAATGCCACTAATACAATATGCCACTAATACCTAAACCACATATACCACTAATATATTAATGAAATCAAACTAAACAATAATACTAATGACACACACAAATCAAACAAACATAATTACAAATATATACTAATCACACACACAAATCAAACAAACATAATTACAAATATATAATAATCACACACACAAATCAAACAAATATATACTAATTTTGGCGGTAATTAAATAATGGCCACCGAAAATATGAAATAAAATACGAAAAATAACCTTTGGATGGCGACGAGCTTGGTGACGACGACGGAGTGGTGGGGGGACTAGAGGTTTGTCGTGGCCTGTCGACGGTAGTGGACGACGACGGTGATGGCGGGCGGCGCTGGCGGAGGCGGACGACCGGGATCGGGCGCGGCGCAGCGGGCGGGTGGCGCTGGGGCCGGCACGCGGGCAGGGGCGGGCCGCGCTGCGGGTGCGCGGCGCGAGAGCGAGACAGAGAGCGACGGTGTGAGGAGAGAGAGAGAAGAGACAAGGAGTCGGGCTGCCGTTAAAATTACTGTATTTTCGGTGGCCAGGATTTGGCCGCCAAAAATAAGGTCTTATTTTCGGTGACTGTGTGAGTGACCGCCAAAAATAAGGTTATTTTCGGCGGCCAGAGCCTGGCCGCCGAAAGTGACTGTACGTGATGTTGTGCTTGTGCCGAATGGTTGGAAGTCATTGAAACAATGTGTAATGAAATCCTTGGGAACTATACTAAGAAGGAAGACCAGTTGATGACTGCCGCCTTCGGTACACGAGAGAAACAAAGGATAAACCGAGTGATGGATGCCCTTGGCTTCGAGTACCCTGATTATGATAGACTTGATGAAGAGGCCGGGGGAGTGAAGAAAAAAAAGAGTTGTAAGCATCCTAAAGAGGCAAGCAACAAGATCTATCGAGAAGGACAAAAAAAAGGCTATTAAAAAGACCGAAGATGTCGTCGGAACCTTCGGTATCTAAGAAACGAAATATTGTGGAGTCGAGTCGTGATGAATAAGATAAGTCTTCTCCTCTGAAGCGCTCTATCAAAACTCCTTCGAAAACATCTATTGGGGTAACAGAGATCCTGGAGGTAATGACTGAACCATTCCCTTCCGCCATGCTAAGCTCTCTAGAATCAGAGCTAACAAGCTTATTACATCTAAAGAAGAAGGATGCTAGGGAAACTACCGAAGCAGAAACAGAAAAAGGTCCTTCGGCACTTGGTGGGGGAAACACCCAGAAGAAGCGTTGTATGATGACTGTGATGAGGGTCGTTCTCGATACCCCCACCGACAATTCAAAAGAGGATTGCCCCCTCTATTGCTAACAAAGATACTGAAGCGCTTCAACAAGCCGAAAGTAGTGGTGGTCCCCTCGGGACAACTTTATCAGAGATTGATAAAATTATTGCTGACATGGTGCCTGAGAAGAATATTGAGGGGACGATTGCACCTGAATTTTCAGCATCAAAATGGAAGACGACTGAAGAAGCCTATTCAAAAAATAGAAGCTTCGTCTTACGGCACCTGAGAGGCCAGCAGCTTTTCGAAGAGGATATATCAGAGTTGAAAGAACTTGCTATATCTGGTGGTTTCCATCCTGGATCCGTTCTCTTTGACGGCGTAGACGCAGAAATCTTGGGATGTATCTCTGACCGCGTCGGAGCAAAAATTGTGAATACCCTGACCAAGAGTATCGGATTTCTGAAGCTTGAAAGGGCATTAGCAATTATAGAAGACAACATATTACCGACATCTTGTTTTATTCAAATTTTAAGGTATGATTTTCTATTGTTCCTCCTTCATCCAATTAGCTTTAGTGTTTTAAGAGTGAAGATCTAATACAACTTCGTCTTTTGTCATAGAGTCTGCTCTTGAGCAAAGCTTTGAAATTACAACAAGAAAATGAAGATAAAAAGAATGAGTTTATCATCAACGATTTGGAGAAAAAGATTGAGAACCTTGAAAATTCTTTGAAGGAAAAATACTCTTTGCTCAGTACTGCCGAAGGCTCTCTTGCTGAAGCCCGTCTTCAAAGCGAGAAGCAAAGCATTCAAATTTCAGATCAAAACGCAAGAATTGAAAGGTTGAGTAAAGAGCTAAAAGAAACAAAAATAACTTTGGAAGACAGTACGAGCCGATTCAACTGTGAATCCGAAGCTTTAAATATGAAAGTCAAGGTCGAAACCGAAAAGAACTTTAAACTTAGCGAAACACTGAAAACTCTTCGAGACAGATGCTTCAGCTTCGCGACGCTGTGATCCTGTCGACTGAGGGACATTTCAATTATATTGGGGCTACATTCGAGGAAGTTAATCATTCTGTCAAATATATTCCAAGGGCACTCAGATGGATTGAAAAAAGAAATTGAAGATCTTGACGAAGTTATAGTTGGCCACGGTGACTTCTGTGCACTAGTGGCGGCCCGTGGAACGGTCGCTGTTTTCGCCAAGGCTAGATGCAACCACCTGAAAACTGTCAATAAACCAACATTCGGCCTTTCAGCATCAGACTTGGACAACATCCCGGCCAAGGCTAGAAGCGTGGGCTATAGTTTTATCACTCAAATCTAGATGAAGGGTGGCTGGGAAGTTGTTGGAGACGAAGCTCAGACACTAATTAACATGGTATGGAGATTTTCCTGCTTTCATGCTTCTTCGCGTTTATCACATTGTGTTTCATAATGTCTTTTTGACATACTGCTATCTCGAGGGCGAGACTGATGAAGATTGACAATCTGAAGCTTATCCCAATAGTTCTGAAGAATGCTTCCGAGGTTGTCTTGTAATTTTGCTAGCAGTCCTAAAAGATGCTCTTAGAGCTCTTTTTTGTAAATGAAAAACATTATATCCGGCAAAAAATTGTCGAATAATGTAATATGTTTGTAAACATTTATGAATTTCTTGCAATATTACCTTTCTTCTGCTGTTACTTGCTTTGCTGTGGACGAAACCAGTGTTGCCGTTTTTTTAAGCCGAAGGCGAAAAACACCTTCCCTTCTTTTCGTTCACAACGAAGTATTCTTGAGTTGAAGGCGAAATACACCCTTCCTTCTTTTTCATTAGTGTCTCATGCTATGTGCCATGGTGCGATGAAGCTAAAAATGTCTAATGAATGCTTATATGAATGCAAAGTGTGATGTGATGCTTTTATGCAAGTGTATGCTGAAGGTAAAAAATTCACACACCCAGACTCAGCGTCCCCTTAGGAACGACTTTGTAGTCTCTTCACCTTTATTAGGTGGTATCTTAGCTCTGCATCCCCATAGGAACGACTTTGGAGCTTGGCTCTACATCCCCTTAGGAATGACTTTAGAGCTTCTTCACCTTTAGTTAGGTGGTATCTTAGCTCTGCATCCCCGTAAGAATGACTTTGGAGCTTCTTCACCTTTATTAGGTGGTATCTTAGCTCTACATCCCCGTAGGAACGACTTTGGAGCTTCTTCATATTTTTACACTCGATGGTGTAATCTCAGATCTTTACATTTTACATATGGGGGAAAATTTCCCTTTTATTGAATAGGGATGCGAAAAGAAAATGAAAATTACAACCTATGGCCTCGTTAAAACCTTTCGCCCCTCATGAAAGGAAAAATGGGTACCATAGGGAAAGAAAAATTATATAGCTGTTACACATAGTATCTCCAAAGCTCATCTGCATTCGAGGATCATGGAATATCATTCCCATCCATGTCTCTTAATATGTGTGATCCTGGTCTTGACGAAGATACCACCAAGAAGGGATCCTCCCACTTGAGTTGTAGCTTCCCCACTATTTCTGGGTTAGCTATTCTTCGAAGCACCAAATGTCCTGGCTTAATGTTCTTTAATCTAACTTTCCTGTCTCGCCACTTTACTGTTTTGGCTTGGTATTTATTAATATGATCTATTGCCTAAAGTTTGACTCCTTCTACAGAGTCTTTTGACACTTTGCAAATGTCTTCGTCCTCTGTCGAAGCTAGAGTCCTTATTGATCATGTCTTTGCTTCTTCCGGTGTTATTGCTTCATCACCGAACAAAAGCTTAAATGTGGTGAAACTCGTTGGTCTTGAGACGACAGTATTATGGTTCCACACCACCATACTAGTTCATCTGGCCACTTTCCCTTTGGCAAATTAAAGATTGATCTCATTATTCCTGTGATAATGATTCCATTTGCCTGCTCTACTAAGCCGTTGGATTCTGGATGTCTTACTGATGCAAAGTGTATTTTTGTTCCAATCTAGTCACAGAAAGTTTTGAATGCTTTAGAGTCAAACTGTGCTCTATTGTCAAGTGTGATAGCCTTCGGCACGCCGAAGAGACAAATGACATTTTGCCAGAAAAACTTTTGGACTGTGGCTACAATTATTGTAGCTAGTGGTTTGGCTTCGATCCATTTTGAGAAATATTCCACTGCTACTACAACATATCTCAGATTCCCTTGGGCTGGTGGAAGTGGTCCCAACAAATCTAGTCCCCATCTTTGCCATGGCCAAGTGGGCTGAATTAGTTGCGTTAGAGATGAAGGTTGTTTCTGGTCCCTGGCACATTTCTGGCGATTTTCACATTTCTGCACTAGGTCTGCTGCATCCCTTGCCTTGCTGCTTTTATCAACCTAGCCTGTGATTACTTGAGAGTCAGATTTAAGTATTGCTCTTCTTATTTCCATGGCCTTAAGCCTTCGAATACCCAATAGGACTACTTCATATTCTGCAATGTTATTTGTGCACTTGAATTCCAGCCTGGCTGCATAGCAGGTTTTTGTTTTTGATGGTGAAATTAAAAAGTTGTTGCACCTGCGCCGAAGGTTCCCCACTATCCATCACAGAACAATGTCCAAGCTTCGTCATCTACCATATGTCCTTCTTTATGAGCCCCTGGCATCCAATCGGCAACGAAGTCTGCTAGTGCTTGAGATTGGATCGAAGATCTATGAACAAAGTTAATGGTGAAATCGTTCAACTCTACAGACCACTTGCCAACCCTTCCTATAGCTTCTCTATTTCTTATGATGTCCTTTATGAGTTGACACAAAGGTACTATTATATGGCAAGACTGGAAATAATGCTGAAGCTTCCTGGAAGCCATAAATACGACATATAGTACCTTCTCCAACTCTGTCTAATTCCTTTTTGATGGACTTAATACTTCGGAGACGAAGTAAACTGGGACTTGTTTGTTTGTCTGTTCATCCTGCTTTTCTTGAATCAGTGTTGCACTGACTGCAACGTGGGAGGCAACTAAATACAATAGAGTGGAGCTCCTGATGAAGGTGGAGTCAAGGTTGTTAACTGTTGGTCTCTTGTTCTCAAATGCTATGAATCAAGAACAAGGCAACACAATTGTTAATGGTTAAAGACCATTGTCCTTCGAAGCATTATATCCTCTTGGATATAATGATCTTTAGACGAAGGTTGTTGGGGGCGATACCGACTTAAAGGGGAAAAGACTATGTAATCCCTGATGATCTGTACTGTAAATATAATTAGTCGTCAAGGACATGGATGCAATTTTGTCTGGGATGTGTCCCATGCCTATAAATAGATGAACAATACCCTCGTACTGTTCACGCTGAATAGTAATCGCTCTTGCGTCACTCTTGCTTTTCCACCTTCTGTCAAGCCGAAGGTACAAATGTAATATAAATTCTATTAATGTTTATCCATGTTTATAAAATAAAGATATAAATAATATAATGATTTGAAATGATTGTTTATATTTTTTTTGTATTTCACATGCCTCTGTTTACATCTATGCACTCTGAAATGATGAAGGTATGTCCTTCACGACCTTCATCTGAAGATCATTATATCCCAAGGGAGATAATGCTTCGAAGGACGAAGGTCTCTAATCATTAACGATTGTGTTGCTTTGTTCTTGATGTATAGCATCCGAGAACAAGGACTAACATTGGCACCCACCTCCTGTGAACTCACTTCCACAGTTGTGACGATGGCTTCGCACAACAACCAAGCTGTAGCACCTTCGACCATGAAGCTGGTGCTCCCAATCACAGGTGGTTCAAGCTCTGAACAAGCCAACAAGAAGCAGAAGAAAAAACATAAAGAAGAGTGCAGCATGTTGGGGTGCAAGGACCCTTCATCAAATCCAAGTGATCTCACATTCCAATTACCTTCTCCCAGGAAGATCTCTAGCTCAAAGATTATCCTCACAATGATGCCATGGTTTTATCTTGTGTCATCAAAGGATTTCTGGTCCACAATGTTCTGGTTGACATAGGTAGCGCAACGGACATCATCTTTGCAAAGGCTTTCAGGCAAATGCTAGAGCTAGAAGACAAGATACATGATGCAACACACCCTCTTTGTGGCTTTGGAGGAAGACATATTGTGGCACTTGGCAAGATAACAATGTCAGTTACCTTCGGCTACGTCCATAACACAAGAACTGAACAGGTTGTATTTGACATTATTGATATGGAGTATCCATACAATGCAATCATTGGTTGCGGGACGCTTAATGCCTTTGAAGCCATACTTCATCCAGCATATTTATGCATGAAGATACCTTCAGAACAAGGGCCCATTGTTGTTCACGGGAGTCAAGAAGCTGCCAGGAGGGCCGAAGGGAGTTGGACGGATTCAAAGGCTATCCATAATATAGATGAAGCTAAAGCTGAAGCTTATCAGCGTTATAAGCACAAAAGAGAGAAGGCTGCTTCAGCAGATCAGCCGAAGCCTATGCTCTTGTGTGAAGACATAGCAGACCAAAAGGTACTGCTAGGATCTCAGCTATCTAGTGAACAGGAAAAGACTCTACTAAGGTTCTTATTCAACAACAAAGATGTCTTCGCTTGGACAGCTAATGATCTCTGTGGTGTCAATAGAGACATCATTGAGCATTCACTCAATGTGGACCCATCCTTCAGACCAAGAAAGCAGAGGCTTCGGAAAATGTCTGATGATAAAGCTGAAGGTGCACGAAATGAAGTAAAGAGACTTCTCAGTGCCGGTGTTATCAGAGAAGTAACCTATCCAAAGTGGCTGGCTAACACCGTCATGGTGAAGAAGGCTAATGGGAAATGGAGAATGTGCATTGATTTCACAGACCTCAACAAGGCATGTTCGAAGGATGAGTTCCCTTTGCCAAGAATAGACTCCCTTGTAGATGCAACAGCTTCTTCAGAACTTATGAGTCTATTGGACTACTACTCGGGCTATCACTAAATTTGGATGAAGAAAGAGGATGAGCCAAAGACAAGCTTCATAACTCCTAGTGGTACCTACTGCTACCTTCGGATGCCCGAGGGGCTAAAAATGCTGGAGGAAGCTTCAGCAGAATGACTGCCAAGGTTCTTCACTCTCAAATAGGTAGGAATGTGTTGACTTATGTTGATGACATCACAGTGAAAAGCACAAAACAAGAAAATCATGTTGCTGATTTGCAAGAGACGTTTGCCAATTTTAGACAAGCTGGTCTCAAGTTAAATCTGGAGAAATGTGTCTTCGAAGTGAAGAAGGGAAAGTTTCTTGGCTGTCTGGTATCAACAAAGGGTATCAAAGCTAATCCAAGCAAGATCGAAGCTATCCTTCAGATGGAACCATCAAATTCAAAGAAGGGGGCTCAACGGTTGGCAGAAAGGCTGGCATCGCTGAACAGATTTATATCAAGATCAGCAGAGAGAAACTTACATTCTTTGAAATACTAAAGTCAGCTGAAGTCTTTCAGTGGGGTCCGGCTCAACAGAAAGCCTTCGAAGAGTTAAAACAGTATCTAATAGATTTAACAACTCTAACTCCACCTTCATCAGGAACTCCGCTACTTCTGTATGTGGCTGCTTCCCATGCTGCGGTCACTGCGACACTTGTACAGGAGAAGCAAGATGGCCAAGTAAAAAGACAAGCATTGATATACTTCGTCTCCGAAGTACTCAGCTTATCAAAGAAAAATTACACAGAATTGGAGAAGGTATTGTATGCTGTATTGATGGCCTCCAGGAAGCTTCGGCACTACTTTCAAGCGTATCATATAATAGTGCCTTCATCACAACCCCTCAAAGATAGAATGCGGAACAGAGAAGCTACATGAAGGATCGGAAAATGGGTCGCGGAACTTAATGAATTAACCATTGATTATGTACACAGATCCTCAATTCAATCTCAGGCCTTAGCACACTTCATTGCTGATTGGACGCTAGGGGCTCAGGGTGAAGAAGCAACAAAAGATGCCGAAGCTTGGACGGTATTCTGTGACGGATCTTGGGGAACCTTCGGTGCAGGAGCAGCTGCTGTTCTAGTAGCACCCTCTAAAGTCAGAACATGTTATGCAGTAAAGTTGGACTTTAGTTGCACAAATAACAT
This sequence comes from Zea mays, assembly GCF_902167145.1. Lineage (NCBI taxonomy): Eukaryota > Viridiplantae > Streptophyta > Magnoliopsida > Poales > Poaceae > Zea > Zea mays. Next base: position 107,411,212 of record NC_050105.1, on the reverse strand, counting down.
TGCCGAGTACGGAGCTCTTCTTTTAGGAATAAGAAGGGCAATTCTCAAAACTGATTCACAAGTTATTTCTAGCCACGTGGATAAAAAGTAGCAAAGCAAGAGATCCTAAGCTTGAAAAGTATTTGGATGCAGTCCGTAGATTGGAAGCTTCTTTTGAAGGATTTCTGTCAAAAATATCCCAAGGGGGGAAATGAGCATGCCGATTTGCTAGCTAAGTCAGTGACACAGGGGCTCCCTTTGCCTTTGGAAGTATTTTTTGAAACAATAAAAGCACCCTCAGTCGAACTCATGGAGAGAGCAGTGCTCACAATATCACCTGTACATAGTGAAGACTGGGTGACCGAAATAATGTCCTTCCTCCAAGGCAATCGCCTCTCAGATGACGAAGCCTATAATAAGAGAATGGAGGCAAGAACAAGACTGTATGTAATAATTGTGGGGGAGCTATACAAGCATGGAGTTTGTTCCCCATTACTTAAATGCCTCTCCAGAAATGAAGGACATGAATTAATGAAAGAAATACATGTAGGACTGTGTGGAGCCCACATCGGATCCATGCCTCTATTGGGAAAGGTCTTTAGACAAGGTTTTTATTGGCCGAAGGTAGCTTCAGATGCAGCGAATTTAGTCCAGAAATGTGAAAATTGTCAGAAGTGCGCTAGAGACGAGAAATAACCTTCGTCTTTGACACAATTGATCCAACCTACTTGGCCATTGCAAAGATGGGGCCTCGATTTGCTAGGACCGCTCCCACCAGCACAAGGAAATTTAAAATATGTTGTGGTAGCGATGGAATATTTCTCGAAGTGGATCGAAGCTAAACCTCTAGCTACCATAACTTCGGCCACAGTCCAGAAGTTTTTCTGGCAAAATATTGTTTGTCGCTTCGGTGTGCCGAAGACTATTACAGTCGACAATGGAACCCAATTCGATGCTAATACGTTCAAAGTTTTCTGTGACCGAATTGGTACAAGAATACATTTTGCATCAGTAAGGCATCCAGAATCAAATGGGTTAGTGGAGAGAGCAAATGGAATTATAATGACAGGAATAATGAAGTTAATATTCAATCAGCCTAGAGGAAAGTGGTCAGATAGTTGATCAAAGTGGTGTGGAGCCACAACACTACCGTCTCAAGGTCAACATGTTTTACTCCTTTCAAGCTCCTCTTCGGTGATGAAGCAATAACACCAGAAGAAGCAATAACAGGATCAATAAGAACCATAGCTTCAGCAGAGGACGAAACTGATTCTCAAATAATGAAAGACACCATAGAATGGACCAGACTTCAGGCCATAGAGCACATCAATAAGTATCAGACCGAAACAATAAAATGGCGCGATAGGAAAGTTCGATTGAAGAATATCAAGCCAGGCCATTTGGTGCTTGGAAGGATAGATAACCCAGATACAGTGGGCAAGCTGCAGTTGAAATGGAAAGGTCCTTTCTTGGTAGTATCTTTGTCAAGATCCGGTTCTTACAGATTGAAGGATATGGACGACAACGACATACCTAGATCTTGGAATGCGGATGAGCTTCGGCGATATTATGTGTAATTGTTGTAATCTTTTTTCATTTTCCTATGGCACCCTTTTCCTTTCAGGAGGGGAGAAAGGTTTTTAACGGGGCCATAGTTTGTAATTTTCATTCTTAATTAGCCCTATGCAATACAAGGGCCAAAATCCCCAAAAAATGTAACATGTAATATCAGAATCTGCACCATCGAGTGCAAAAGAGAACAGGGAAAAGCTCAAAAGACGTCCCTAAGGGGATGCAGAGCTGTAATCACTACGAGGGTGACGAAGCTACGAAAGTCCTTCCTAAGGGAGCGCAGAGTAAGTTCCGAAGCTACGAAAGTCGTTCCTAAGGGAGCGCAGAGTAAGTTCCGAAGCTCAAAAGTCGTTCCTAAGGGAATGCAGAGCCAAATACCACCGAAATAGAAGGTGAAGAAGCTCCAAAGTCGTTCCTAAGGGAATGCAGAGCTTAAATGCCACCGAAATAGAAGGTGAAGAAGCTCAAAAGTCGTTCCTAAGGGGATGCAGAGCTTAAATGCCACCGAAATATAAGGTGAAGAGACTCCAAAGTCGTTCCTAAGGGGATGCAGAGTCTGGGTATGGCTTCGTGTGTGTTTAGGTCATACATTTGCACATTACATTACATCATTCATTGCATTCATACAGACATTCATAGGGTCATCATCATCATGACATGAAAAATGAACGATAATATGAACAGAAATAGTCCGGCTTCGGCGACAAAGTGCTTCGTTGAACACGAAGAAGCTTCGTTTCAAACATGAATACATGCATCTCATGCAAGGAAATGCTTTGATGTGTATGAAAAGAAGGGAATGTGTTTTTCGCCTTCGGCTCAAAAGTCATATGGATTTCGTCCACAGCAAAGCAATTCACACATGGATGTAAAGGTAAAATTATATTACAAGGTATGGACAAATATACACAATATTGAGTTCAACTCTCGATTACAATTTTTTGCAAAAATAATGCAAATATATTCTAAGCTCTATACAGGAAACTTCAGCCCAGCAACCTTCGGAATGTGCTTCGAATTATCAACCTTCAACACCGCCATCCTGCAGTCAAACAATGGTATAAGGTAAAAGTGATGATGAAAATCAAGGCAAACAACAAGTACAAGTTTTGTACCGATTTAAGGAGATTCCGAGCTTCATCTCCAGCCAACTCTCGTCCGCCCTTAGCCCAAATTTGAGTAATAAATCTATTTCCGATACTTCGGGCCTCACCAGGAATATTAATTAAGTCTGACAGCGACAGGCTGAAGTTTGGCTTGTTCACTGTTTTTGCATGCGTGCATCCGGCCTTCAAGAATACAGCAGCCGTGCCGCGAGAAGCTAACAGAGCATAGAAGTCGCCATGCTTAGTTATTACTTCATCAAGGGCATCAACTTCATTTTCAATATGCTTGAAGGTATCTGTTATATCTTCATCCGAAGGGGCAATCTCTTCAGAACTGGCCCCAACCGAGCTGAAGACTCCTTTTAATCGTTGCATGCAACGGCTAGCAAATTCCAAGCATTTGTTCTGAAGCTCCTTCAGAGATTCTTGTAGCTTCGTGTTCTTATCAGCTTCGGCTTTACATTTTGCTTGCAGTTCTTTATTCTCTTGTTCAAAGCATTATGAATTTTTCTTTAAGGTTGCTTGAGCTTGGAGAAGCTCCTCGTTTAATCTAGCATTCTCAGCTTGAAGCTCCACGAGGGAACCCTCCGTTGCCTGAAGCAAGAAGTCCTTCTTCTCAAGAGAAGCTTCATAATCCTTGATCTTGCTTTCCAAGCCCTCAATTATGATCTCATTTTTCTTATCCTCGAGGTCTTGTTGCATTCTCAATGCTTTACTTAGCAGCATACTATGTGGAAATAAGTTGACTTTAGAAAATTTTAATTCATCACGAAAATAACAAAAAATTAGGCAAAAGAATTTTACCTTGAAATTGGAATAAAAGAGGTTGTCGGCGATATGTTGCCGCCGGTAACCGCTAATATCGGACTCTAGCTTTGGGAAACCGACACTCTTTGATAGAGTGTCGATTATCTTCGCCCCAGCTCTGTCGCGGATACATCCCAAAATTTCCTCATCAACACCACCAAAGAGCATGGATCCCGGCTGGTACCCACAAGATTTTGCATATTCTACCAGCTCCTCTTTCTCTTCCTTAGACAATTCTTGACCCCCCAGGTGTCGAAGGTCAAATTCCTTTCCTTTAGATGAAGTATCAGCAACTTATTTATGTTTGCTAGGCACCACGGCCATAATTTTCTCTGCGGTCGCAACTGCCTCCTCTGCGACCATATTTGATATCAGCTTGTTGATTCCTGACATTGTGTTCATAAGATCAGCAGATTCGGCAGCAGTTGCAGCTTCGACAGCAGTTTCAGCTTCGGCAGTAGTTCTAGCTTCGGCAGTGGTTTCAGCCTCGGTACTTGCAACAAGCATTATTCTAGAGGCCAAGGCTGGAGGTGGTGTCCGCTCAATGGCATGCATAACATTGACAATTCTTCGCCTCTTCTGACCTACAGGCTTCTCCTTTATAGCCGAAGGTTGATCCTTCTTCTGTAAAAGTTTCGTCAGTTCTACTCTTAGAGGACTTAGCAGCTTGATGGGCAAGGATTCAATCATTACCTTTAGAATTTCTGCCACTTCAGCAACAGAGGGCGTTGGAGTTTCTTCTCTTTCCTTAGCTACCTTTGGCTCCGGCACTTCTGGCTTTCTCTCAGGCTTCCTCTTTTTTGAGACTGCCGCCTTCGACTCAGGAGCAGATTTTGTCTTCTTTGCAATCTTCTCATCCTCCTTAACCAGTCTGGCAGTCTGTCTGTTTAAAATACTAACAACTCTCTTCCTCTTCAAACCTTCATCACCCTTGTCAAATCTCTCATAATATGGATATTCAAAATCTAGTGCGTCCATCACGCGATTCAACCTTTGTTTCGGCCGGGTGCCGAAGGCAGCAGTCATTAGTTGGTCCTCCTTCTTGGTACAATTACCAAGGATTTCGTTGCACATAGTCTCAATCATTTCCAGCCACCCTTGGCAGGGCTTGTTGAACTCTTTCTCAAACTTGAACCGGTAGGGTAGCCGAACAAGTTCATGTTTCTTGCTCACATCCTTATTCTTGGGAATCCCCCAGCCACTAGCAATCGGTAATACCCTGTTTGCCAGGAACTCTTGCACCAAATCCCTAGTACTGACTTCGGCCGCCACCATCTAAACACCACTTCAGCTACTTGGCATGGGGAGCCAAGTTGCATATGGCACAAGGGCCTCAACATTCCGAAGTTAAAAGTCATTGGACTCATCACCATACTCATTAGCTTCTCCCACTTCTTCTTGTCTGCTTTCATGTAAAACCATTCACTCTTCCAACTAGTTGGCCACTTGGTGCGGTAGCTGAGAACTGGTGCCTTTGTATCCTATCGATACGCAAAATTGTAACAGCCAAAATTTTCATGAAGGCCATCTGCCCTGGCCTTCGTCTGGTAATGCAGCTCATCCACTCGGCAGAAAGCTTCGGCATTAGGGCTCATCCCCTGGCTTCGGAGGGCCCAGATGTAGACACTAAGTCTAACAATTGCGTTGGGTGTCAATTGGTGAAGGTATATTTCAAAATTCTTTAAAACCTCCCCTATAATATCATAGAGAGGGAACCGAAGCCCTGCCCTGAAGAAGCTTTTGAACACAATAACTTCATCATCCTTCGGCTCTGGAACCAATTCTTCGCCAGCAAAACGAACAAGCCTACTCTCGGCTTCTCCAAAGTAACCCAATTTTTTCATTATAATCATATCATTTGTCGTCATAGTAGATCTACCAAAGTCAAGGTGACTAGGTTTTTCTGGGACCAAGATGGTGTAATCTTCTTTGTCTTCATTGCCACTTCCCTCTTCAACTATGATTCCCTTAGCTTCGATAGTCGGAGTACCTTTGGCAATAGGCTCTTCTAATACAACAAGACTCGACTGCCTCATCACCTCTGATATTGGTGCCATCTCAGTTACTGTTGGGGGGCTTCGGCTTCCGAAGGTCCTCAAAAACATGATTTGACAATGTTTTCCAAGTGAAATATGTGAACATGTATCTTCGGAATCGGGTCATGAGTATACAAGAGCATGGTCAGGACGAAGCCTGGGCGAGACGAAAGGTGATTATGACGAAGGATAAGGTGATCACGAAGCTGTGCGCAGAAGAGCTTCGGCATGATAGCAGAGAAGGGGAACCGGCTTAAAGATAAAAAAGCAAATTAGACCTCGAAGAATTACTATAGAGTTATTGATAAATGTAAAGGGCATGAATGTAATTCTACATGGGCTGCGTCCCTTGCCTATAAATAGATGAACAGTACTCCCGTACTGTTCACGCTGACTTGGCATTCGCTTTTTGCATCACGCCTGTACCTTTACTTTCTGTCAAACCAAAGGTACATTTATAATTTGTTATTATGAATATGATAATGCAAATAAAAGTGAGTTGATGATAATGTTTATATTATTTTTCGTATTTTGTATATAAATTCTTCCTCATCGTTTATTGTGCTTATGAAGGCTTTTCTTTCACAACCTTCGTCCGAAGTTCATTATATCCAAAGGGACATAATGTCTTGAAGGACGAAGGACTTTAACATTTAACACTTTTTATGTTGCCTTGTTCTTAACTCTTAGCATTTGAGAACAAGTCCCCAACATTGGCGCCCACCTCCGGTGAACTCACTTCCACTTTTTGAGTTTTGAACACCTTCGGCAAGCATAGACCTTCGTCATGCCGCCGAAGAAAGCTTCAGCAACAGGGGCTGCAGCTCTGCAACCACTGGATCCCAACCAGGAGACTCTCTCTCTTCGGGAGGCCCGAAGCCAGAAGAGGAAGGCCACCAGCCCAACGCCTCAGGAGGATGAATTGGATCAAGAGATCAGAGATATGGAGATGCTTCATCAACAGGTGCAGAGGAAGAAGGAAAAGATGGCTAGGCTAGCTGACCTGCAAAGGCAGATAGACGAAGCCTCTGAAGAAGTTCGCCATCTTACTCAAAATGAGCAGAACCGAAGGCCTCAGCATAGAGAGCTTCATCGGGAGGGCTTCTTCAACGAAGATGACTGGTATGAGAATTTCCATCATGGAAATTTTGCTTTTGATGATGCTTCTCCTCTGTCAGCAGAACTGCAGGCTACACCTTGGCCTCCGTCCTACAAGCCACCCCAACTCCCCATGTATGACGGCCACTCAGATCCGAAGCAGTTTCTGATGAGTTACGAAGCAACAATATCTTCATATGGTGGCAATACTGCAGTCATGGCGAAATCTTTCGTCATGGCAGTCAAGAGTGTTGCACAAACCTGGTACTCCTCCCTTTGGCCAGGAACAATCACATCATGGCAGAAGCTGCAGGATATGCTGATTACCAGTTTTCAAGGATTTCAAACGAAGTTGGTCACTGCTCAAGCCTTATTCCAGTGCACCCAAGATCATGAGGAATTTCTTCAGGCGTATGTCCGAAGATTCTTACGTCTGAGGGCACAAGCGCCAACTGTGCCCAATGAAATTGTCATTGAGGCCATGATCAAGGGGCTTCGGCCGGGACCTTCGGCCCAGTACTTTGCCAGGAAACCCCCTCAGACTTTGGAGAAGTTGCTTCAGAAGATGGATGAATACATCCGCGCCAACAACGACTTTCGACAAAGAAGGGAGGAAGCTTACAGATTCTCCGAAATAGCCAGGGGCTTCGGAGGGAGGTTTCATCCTAGACATGTCAGATCTATTCATTCCACCCAGAATGATGACAGGGGAAGCCAGCAGTAGAGCCTGCAATATTCCTCCCAGGCTTCTCAGGCTTCGGGGCAGCAGCAGAGTTATCCTCGGCCTCCAGCTCCAAGGGGCAGAGGTGCCAGGGGCTTCGGAGGAAGATTTGGGGATCAGCCAAGGAAAATCTATTGCTTATTATGTGGTGAAGACAAGGGCCACACCACCAGGATGTGCCATGTAACCATCCAAAAACAAAAAGAAATAGCAGAAGCTGCAGCCCAACAGACTCAGCCAAAGCAAGTCCTGCATACTGCTTCGTACCACTCGCCCTATATCCCAGAGTATGTGGGTAACCACCCTGCAGCTTCTGTTGCCTCGGCAAGTCAATCTCAGGCATCTTGGCAACAACTTCCACCTCCACCACCAATGCAACGAGGCCAGCAGCCAGAAGGGAGTCAGCATACTCAACACCAACGAGACTTCAGAGAAGAGTCCGAAGCTCGCACAGTCAATAGTACTGTGCTAGAATTGAAGCACATTTATTGACAAATATCCTACCTCGGCAGCAGTTTTTGCATTCAGTATCATTTTCTTTTTAATAAGGAACAATTATTGAGACTAAGTGTTTTTTGTCGTTTTCAATTTCTTGTAATATCTTCGACTTTGCTATAGTACAAGTATACCTTCTCTGCAGAATAACGGAGTCCAAAAGTCGCCGAAGCATAAGAACTTATGGTTACGCGGTGAATCTTCGAAATAACAAAAAGTCGTTCCTAAGGGAGCGTAGCGTAAGTTTTCTGCTCAAAAGTCGTTCCGAAGGGAATGCAGAGCTTACAACGAAAAATAAACGCTGATTCCGTTGAAAGTAAAAGGCGAAGAAGGTCCTAAGGGAGGCTTACAGCGAAAAATAAACGTTGATTCCGCTGAAAGTAAAAGGCGAAGAAGCTCCTAAGGGAGGCTTACAGCGAAAAATAAACGCTGATTCCGCTGAAAGTAAAAGGCGAAGAAGCTCCTATGGGAGGCTTACAGTGAAAAAACGTCGATCTTCGGCAAATATCATTTTGCATAACATCACATCATCACATCATTTACATAGCATAACATCATACATCATATTGCATCAACAACGCAAGAAGGGGGTCTCAGTATTGATATTCGAAGGTTGTTTCGAAGAAATAGTGCCAGGGCACAAAAATAGTTATTGAAGAGTTATACCTTCGTCAAACTCTGAAATGGAAAGATCTATTGGTTATTGATTTTACGAGGATTGGTTACTGATTTTATGAAAACACAGATATTATTTACGAAGCATGAAAAGAAGGGAAGGTGTTTTTTCGCTTAAGGCTCAAAAACGGTATGTATATGAAGTTTCATGCATCATAAAGAATAGAACCATAAACAGTTAATATATTACATTCAAAGGTACAAAATATTACACATGTTTCTCAACAAACATTACATTCTAAATGTTTTTACAATAACATCTAATCTTCCCTTAGAACTATTTCTGCAGCTTCGTTTAGTAGCTGATCAACAACTTTATCCATGATGGCTTCGGCCATTTTTCTAATTTCGTCGTCCCCCTTCGCGTGGGGGTCCGCCGATGGCTCGGTAGGCTCTGAGGGAGGAGAAAGTATGACTTTATTACAAAACGTAAACAAGTCCGAATTCAAAAATTACAACAAAGAGCTGAAAACCACTAGTCAATACCTATTTGCCCTTCGGGATCCGCACTTTTTTCAGCGGCCTCTGCTACTTTCCTAGCGTCATGAATGCATTTCTCGCTTTTTCATATAATTTCCTAGGCCATTTCCCGACCACCATTGTCCTAGATGTCGGTGAAAAATTTTCCACCGACCAAACTCGCTTCGGCCGAAGGGTCTTTTATATCTTCAGAGGATAAGGCGGCTTCAAATTATGCTAAGAATTTTACATGGTAACAACTTTTCCTCTCCAAAATGGTAGCAATCCCCCTGGCACCCGAAAAGGCGCATATGTCTCCTCGACTATTTAAAATTTCTTCAAAAGCTTCAGCTTCGTGGCTGATCCATCCAATTAGGCCTTTGGGGTCACCCCTTATGAAGTTCTACTCACTTGAGAATGCGCCAACGCTGGCGAAGCTAGTTTTTATTGTCTTAACACATTCCATAGATTTTTCATAGCATCTTTTCTTAGATGCACGAAGCTCTTCAACATTTTTCTCCAAATGATTTGCCCATTGTTCACTGATTTCTCGTTTTGTTTCTTCAAGTGTGAGCTCCTCTTTAGCTCTGGCTAGTTGTTTTCGAAGATGTTCAATTTCACGCTTCTGAGCCTCAGCTTGAGCTTTAAAAGTAGCTTCGTCTTCTTTTATTCTATTCATCAATGAATATAATATTTTATCTTTTTCGAGACCTTCGTTCCTTAGTTCAATTACTTCGGAACGAAGGTTGCTCAGGGCCATAACACACCCTTCGTCTTCAGCATCTTTTTGAGTACTGAGGGCATTGCTAAGTATAAGGCCCTGTAAAAAGTTTGGTTTCAATAAGTTTAAACAAATGAAAAATTTTGGTTTCAATAAATAATACAAAGACCTCATTTTTGCACCTTTAAGCTATTGTACGCCAAACTGTCGGCCAGCTCGTTTTTCGACAACACCAAGAGCCCGTCTTCTAGTGTTGGGAATCCAAAGCTCTTGCTCATCTCCCGATAGACAGAAATCTCCTTGCTGTCAGGGAGACAATACAAGAAGTCTTCTTCTCCGCTGCCGTTGAATATTAACGCCCCCTTTGGATATTTCAGTTTTTGGGCGTAAAACTGGGCCTCTTGCTTTTCTTTTTCAGTCAACTTTTCCCCGAAGCATGTCGTAAAATATAATCGAAGGCTTCGGAAGATGCTTCGGGGGCGGCAGTGCCAGTTTCTTCAGCCAAAATTTGTTCTGCTATTTCTGTTTCTTCGGCTTCCAAGGATTTCACCTTGGTGGGCTCTGAAGGCCCAGCTTTAGTCTCAGATTGGTGCTTTGAAGCTTCGGCACCAAAGGCTTCAATATGCACTTCGGAAGTTTCAACAATTTTCTTCGGAGTCGTGCTTGAAGACTTTATTGTCTCCAAAACATCCAGCACATTAACCATCCTTTTTCTTTTGGGGGTCATTGCTGGACCCTTTTGGCTTTTTGGTGCTTCAATTTTTGCTGAAGGACTTAAAATTTCATATGTCCTTGTTTCTGTAGCCTTCGGTTCTTCTATTTTCTTCACTTCCGGCATTATGACCGACTCTTCAACATTGAGAAGGGGAGTCGGCTCCTTGGCTTCGGTGGCCGAAGAGGTTTCACCGGCAAATTCAGGCACTGTGGCCGGTTCAATATAGTGTGGCCGATGCGTAAGAACCTTTATCTTTTTCCTCTCCGGTGCTGGCTCACTGGGAGCGGCTGAAGCAACTTCCTTTGATGAAGCAGTATTCTTTCTTTTTTGACCCCGTGTTGGATAACGGTAGTCGGGGTAGACAAACCCAATTGCATCAAATACTCGGTTGAGTCTTTTTTTCTTTCGGGCTCCGAAGGTCGCGGATAGTGCAGTGTCCTCCGCCTTCGAGTATAATCCAAGCAGTTCATCACTTATGGCCTCAATGCTTTTCAGCCAGTCGTCATCTGGCTCGACGAATTTATCTCCATATTTGAAGGTGTATTTTAGCCTAACTAGTCCACCTTCGTCAGTTTCCCTGACGGTTTCCTTCGGCATTTCCCACTTTTCTGCAAGTGGCCATACTCTGAAGGCAATGTGTTCTTGGATCAAATCCCTTGTCCCAATAAAAGAGCAAACAACGCCGAAGGCTCTCTGGCATTCTTCGGCCGCTTCATCCATTTCCACCTTCGGCCTACGGAGGCCGAAGCGTTGCCAGATAGGGCGCATACTGATATCTTTAATATCTTCCCGTGTTTTCAAATCATTCTTCACATAAAACCATTCCGTCATCCAGTCGTCGGGCCACCTCTTTCGAAAGGTTGGCACGGGACAGCTTGACCCAGATCGGGCACCAAAGCTGTAGCAGCCAAAATTGTTGTGATACTGCCCTTTACCCCAAGGTTTTGTCTCATACAATAACTCATGTATGTTGCAGAAACTTTTTGCATTTGGTTTTAAACCTTGGCTCCTCAAGGCCCAGACGAAGATGCCCATCCTTATGATTGCTTCGGGAGTAAGTTGAGGAAGGCAGATTTCAAATATCTTCAGTACTTCCACGACAAAACTGCTCAAGGGAAACCGCAGTCCAGCCTTCAAGAAGCTTCGGAATATCACGACTTCATTCTCCTCTGGAGTCGGACAAGTTTTCTCTCCTTCGTCAGCCCTCACAATAGACAAGTCCCGAAAATATATACACCTCATATTGACAAGATGGCTTTGTTTAATACTTGATTTACCAAAAACCGCATGGCTTGGTCGCCAAGGTCGATCTTCGGAATCTTCATCACCACTATCCACATCATAATTGTCTCTGTCACCAGTGTCTTCGGATAAACCCTCTAAAATCTCCCTAGTAATCTTCTCTGTATTTGTCTTTGCTATTGATTGAAGAAAGCCGAGATGCATCTCCTCAGAAAGGCTCAGCTTCGATTCAGCAACAACTTTCTTATCTTCAGACATCTTCGAAAATGTTGAGAAAGTGCTCTCGAAACCGAAGCTTAAAAATTTAAAAAGCCAAGCAAGTGTTGTTGCGCAAGGGCTAAAAGTCGAGTGAGCAAAAGCAGATGGCAAGAAAGCGTGCCAAATGAACTCGTGGTGAGCTCTTATTTATACACCTAGTGCGTTAAAAACTGGAGGGTCCCGCTTGTCAATGACTGTTGCTATTCTAGCAAAGGGAAGGTGTTTTTTTCGACCTTCGGCTTAAGGCCTTCGTCCATATCGCAATATGAATTTATCACTAATAAATTAATATTGTGAGGGGCTACTGTTGGGGGCCTTCGGCTTCCGAAGGTCCTCAAAAACATGATTTGACAATGTTTTCCAAGTGAAATATGTGAACAGGTATCTTCGAAATCGGGTCATGAGTATACAAGAGCATGGTCAGGACGAAGCCTGAGCGAGACGAAAGGTGATTATGACGAAGGATAAGGTGATCACGAAGCTGTGCGCAGAAGAGCTTCGGCATGATAGCAGAGAAGGGGAACCGACTTAAAGATAAAAAGGCAAATTAGACCTCGAAGAATTACTATAGAGTTATTGATAAATGTAAAGGGCATGAATGTAATTCTACATGGGCTGCATCCCTTGCCTATAAATAGATGAATAGTACTCCTGTACTGTTCACGCTGACTTGACATTCGCTTTTTGCATCACGCCTGTACCTTTACTTTTCGTCAAACCGAAGGTACATTTATAATTTGTTATTGTGAATATGATAATGCAAATAAAAGTGAGTTGATGATAATGTTTATATTATTTTTCGTATTTTGTATATAAATTCTTCCTCATCGTTTATTGTGCTTATGAAGGCTTTTCTTTCACAACCTTCGTCCGAAGTTCATTATATCCGAAGGGACATAATGTCTTGAAGGATGAAGGACTTTAACATTTAACACTTTTTATGTTGCCTTGTTCTTAACTCTTAGCATTTGAGAACAAGTCCCCAACAGTTACTTAACCTCGTCTCCCTCGCGAGACACTCTAGCAGTTGATCACACTCAGGTCGTTTCAATGTTTTCACTTTTTGACGAAGCTAATCTCAAATGATGAAGCATTTGCTAGAGAGCGCAATGCAGAAAGCTTCGGCTATGGTTAAATTTTTTAACAGCACAACAGTGCAATGACAATGAATGTTGTGGTAACTCCTCACCAACCTGTCTGTTTATATAGTGTCGTAAGGGGGAAGGTGAACTACCAGGCTGCTCGCACTTGCTGAACGGTGGACCGTCCGGCGCCTGGAATATTATAATCGTTTCTCGACAACGAGCTCAGGGAAGGCGTTTTTCGGACCTTCGTCATTCTGAAGCCTTCGTGTTTTTCGCGGATCGAGCTCGTTACAAAAAACGATCTAGCACACGAAGGGGCTACTGTTGGGGGCTTTCTTCTCCGCCGAAGGTCCTCAAGGCAAAAACACCTTCGGTAAGACAGTACAGAGGCAGGCATAACATGAAGATATAAGTCGAAGCTATGATTGAAGGAGCTTCGGCATGGTGACATGCTAAAGACGAAGGGTGATACCGACTTAAAGGGGAAAAGACTGTGCAATCCCTGATGATATGTACTGAAAATATAATTAGTCGTCAGGGACATGGATGTGATTTTGTCTAGGTTGTGTCCCGTGCCTATAAATAGATGAACAGTACCCTCGTATTGTTCACGCTGAATATTAATCGCTCTTGTGTCACTCTCGCTTTTTCACCTTCTGTCAAGCCGAAGCTACAAATGTAATATAAATTATATTAACGTTTATCCATGTTTATAAAATAAAGATATAAATAATCTAATGATTTGAAATGATTGTTTATATTCGTTTTGTATTTCACATGTCTCTGTTTACATCTATGCATTGTGAAATGATGAAGGTATGTCCTTCACGGCCTTCGTCTGAAGATCATTATATCCCAAGGGAGATAATGCTTCGAAGGATGAAGGTCTCTAATCATTAATGATTGTGTTTCTTTGTTCTTGATGTATAACATCCGAGAACAAGGACCAACAAAGGTCATGAAGGGCATACTTTCATCATTTCAACATATAAATGTGAATATAAATGAGAAAATAAAGGAACATGAAGCAATAAAGACAATAATAATTATGTATCAATGATCTATTTATTCTTGTATTTCATAAATATGAATAAACATCAATAACATTCATATTACATTGGTACCTTTGGTTTGCCAGAAGGTGAGAGTGCGGGAATGACGCGAGAGCGATTACCATCCAGTCCGAACAGTACGGTGTTACTGTTCATCTATTTATAGGCACGGAACGTAGCCCAGATAAAAGTACATTTATGTCCCTGGTAACTATCTATAATATTAACATGCATTAGTAAGGACTGTATGGTCTTTATCCTTTTTCAGTCGTTATCATACTTAAGCTTTGTCAACATGTCCAACCAAAGTCCTTTGGCTTCTTGCTTCGTCACCCACTCTTTATTTCCCTTCGTTCTGTCATGAGAGAAGTTCTCCATCCCAATGCCGAAGCTTCCTGTAACTATTCATAATCATGCTGAAAACATATGGTTAGTTGCATTTTCAAGGACCTTCGGAAGAGGAAGGCCCCCAACAGTAGTCCCTCGTAGTATTAATTTGTTTCTTTGTAACAAATTTAGACTGTGACGTGAACGGAGGCCTTTAGCTGAAGGTCCGAAAAAACATCTTCCCTTCACTAGAATAGCGAATGACACTGATATGCCGGACCCACCAAACCGTGGGGCGCTAGGTATATAAATAGGAGCTTGTATTGAAAGTGTTTCTTGTGCCATTTTAGTTATTGACACTGTGCTCGCCATTTTAAACTTTCCTACTTTGTCGAGTTTTGATCGGATTTTAAGCTTCGGCATGTCATCAATGCTTGATTTGATGTCTGACGAGAAGAAGACTGTCAACCCGACGATGTTCGAGTTTTACGAAGCTATGGAAAGAACAAATGTCGAAAAGATTGCCCATGAGACACTGGCTGAGATATCTGAAGATACTAGTGATAGTGAAGACTTTGATGCAGAAAGTGAAAATGAGGGTGCCGAAGATCGACCCTGGAGACCAAGCCATGTTGTCTTTGGGAAGTCAACGATCAAGCAAGGACAAATTGATGCAATGAGGGGAAGATACTTCCGTGACATTTCTATTATGAGGGCTGGAGGGGAGAACAATGTTCCTCTGCCCAAAGCTGACGAAGTGGTCGTCTATAGAAGCTTCATGAAAGCAGGGCTTCGGTTTCCTCTGGATAAGATGCTGGTCGAAGTCCTGAAAACTTTCGAATTTTCCTTCATCAGCTTACTCCCGAAGCCATCATCAAGATGGGGATCTCAATTTGGGCCATGAGGAGCCAAGGGCTAGAACCAAATGCAAAATGCTTCTGCAATATGCATGAATTGTCTTATGAGACGAAGGCCACCGGAAAAGAGCAATATCACAACAAATTCGGTTGCTACAGCTTCGTAACCCGCTCTGAGGTGAGCAACACAGTTCCAACATTTCGCAAGAGATGGCCGGGGGCCTGGATGTAAGAATGGTTCTATGTGAAAAATGATCTGGTTGAAAGGGAAGACATCAAGGGAATTATCCAACGTCCTATATGGTCTCACTTCGGCGTTAGGAGACTATCCCTTGCCCTTGGAAACGACATACAAGCGCGCCAAGCTGCTTTTAACACAGTATGCGCTTACATAGGTACCAGAGACTTAGTCAAGGAGCATATTGCTTACGAAGTGTGGCCACTCGGAAGTGGGTGGGAGATGCCGAAGGAGGCTGCTGCTGGGTCTAGCCAAGGTGGCTTAATTTACTTGAAGTATACATTCAAATACAAGAGCCAATTTGATGAGCCAAACGACGACTGGCTAGATGCCATTGAAGCAACAAGTGATGAATTGCTTGGTGCTTATTCAAGGGCCGAAGATGATGCTATGACAGTGGCCTTTAGGGGTTGAGGCAAAAAGAGGCTGAATAGGGTTTTTGATGTCATTGGGTTTGTATACCCAGATTACTGTTATCCTTCACGAAAGCAAGGAAAGAAAAAGAAGAGTTGCTGCTTCGGCGATCTCTAATACGTCAAAGCCGAAAAAAGATAAAGTTTTAACACATCGCCCCAAACGCGATGAGACGGCTGAAGAGGCAAGGCCTGCTGAAGAGTCTTCTTCTGCTTTTGAGTCAAGTCACTCCGCTCCTACCGAAGCTAGGATAGAATCGGCCAAAGAGCCAAAACCGAATGTAGCAGAGGAGAAGTTGAAAGATTTGAGTACATTGCAAGAGACAGAACTACCAAAGGTACCAAAGATTGCTGCAGTGACTCCGAAGTGGGAAGGATGGCCAGCGTATTAGACGATGTTATAGAATCTATAAAGGCGTCGACTCCTGCCTCAGCACCCGCTGTAGAGGGCGAAGCCCTAAAGAAATCTAGCGAAGCTACCATGGCGTAGACCACCGCTGAAGCTGGACCATCAGTCCCTGCCGAAGCAAAATCTTCGGAGGCTGCTGAAGAAGGTACCGAAACAAGACCTTCGAAGGCTGTCGGAGCACCATTAATGTTGGAAAAAGAAGGTGCTGCTGAAGAATCTAAATCTCCTGTCCCCAGAGCGCCTATCAAAGAATTGGAATTCATAGTGCGACATGCTTCGGGGAAAAAATTATCGAAGGAACAAATTGCCGAAGCGCAACATTATGCGAGTGATCTGAAGTACCCTCGAGGGTCCTTGGTGTATAGTGGCAATGATGAAGATGACTTCCTTTATTGTCTGCCAGACAATAAGGAGATACATGTTTGTCGAGAGATGGCAGACAATGTAGGATATCCGAAGCTTGAACTAGGCTTGTGTGCAATGACGAAGGACCAGCTCGCAAATAGCCTTGCCTATAACAGTCTGAAGGTGAGAATGTTTTAACTTGTTGAAAAACAGATTATTTTTGTAGCTTATTTCTTTATCAGTATGTGCTCATCCTTTGTTTTTGTAGGGCTTAATTTTGAGCAAGGCTTTAAAGGCCCAGAAGAAAGCAGAAGATGAAAGCTGCCAGTTGGCTCTTGGAAACCTTCGATCAGAGGTTATTACACCGAGGAATGAAGCCTTGAAAAAGACAAAATACTGCTCTCCTTAGTGGATAGGCTGAAAACCAGCGAAGCCAAGCTTAACACACAAGTCGAAGCTCACAAAGCCGAGGTTGAAGATTTAAAGAAAAAAATTGCTGAAATAAATGAAAATTTCGAAGTTGCGAAGGCTAAACAAGAAATAAGTGAAATGGAAAGAGCCAGGGTGCAGAAGAACATTGAAGAACTTCGGGATTCTAAAGAAAAATGCTACGAAGTATCCATGGAATGCGCGAAGAAACTGAAAGATAGCTTCTCAAAGGTGGGAGCATACTCATCAGAGCAAAAAATTATCTGTGGTGATCCCGAAGGGGTTATCCAGTGGATTGGTGAAGAGGCCGAAGCTTTTGAAGAAATACTCAGCGACCGTGGGGACTTTTATGCTTTCACCGGCCCATGAGGGATTGCAACAATTTTGGAGAAAACCGGCTGTGAACATGTTAAGGCTGCAGCCTAGGTAGAAGCCATCTTCTCAGCGGACGACACGAACGAACCTTCGACGGAAGCTTCTTTGATTGGCGAAAAGTTCTATTCTGATGTTTGGATGAAGGGCGGCCGCGAGATGGCTGATGAAGCCATAAAAAGAGTGGAAAAAATCTCACAACGTCCGAGAAGAGGCAAAGCAAGGTGAAGAAGCTGCTGAACGCGTAATGATTATAGGTATCTTTTTAAAGCTTTTGTCTTGTTGTTTGTTTCTAGCTTCGAAATTCACCATTATGCTCTTTATTACAGCCGACCTTTCACCACCACCGGAGCCATACAACCCTGAAGCTGACCTTGTTATGAAAGAGGCTTTAGATGTAATGAAGATTGCTAACGAAGTTGTTGACGAAGTCGTAGACAGACTTTTACATGAAGCCGCTGAAAAAATACTGAAAGAAGATTAAATTCTTGCATACTAGGAAATGTAATGCTTGTGTATGGTTGTCGTCATGTGTATGGATCAAACATCAAATATTTGTTTGTATAGTAATGTATTATATTTCTTTGTGATGCATGAAATTTGTGTACATACCATTTTTGAGCCTTCGGCGAAAAAAACACCTTCCCTTAGATTGAAGGCATGGAGCACCTGCTCGATATCCACAAAGGAGTATACGGAGTTCACTCAGGCCTTAGGGCCCTCGCTACTAACGTCATGCACCAAGGTTTCTATTGGCCAGGTGTCGTCTGTGTGGCTAACCGCATGGTGCATTCGTGCGAAGCATGCCAGAAGTTTTCTCCACGATGTGCCCCCCCTCAAAGCTAACAAAACTCATTGCTCACACCTAACACTACAACGATGGGACCTCGATATAGTCGGCCAGCTTCCCATAGCACAAGGCAACCTCAAAATATGTCTTTGTCGATGCAAAATACTTTACCAAATGGATAGCGGCAAGAGCAGTCTCCATAGTAACAACGAAGACGGCGCAAAAAATATTCTATCAAAACATCGTTTGTCGCTTCCGCGTACCATTCAAGCTAATAGTCGACAACAGAAAGCAATTTGAAAATCAAGACTTCTAAGATTTCTGTGCTTCCATAGGCACCCGAGCAGTCTTCGCGTCGGTTTACCACCCACAATCCAACGAAGTGGTAGAGCACGCAAATGGCAAAAATCTTCACCGTCATAAATAAAAGACTGCTCAAGGATAAGAAGGGCAAGCGGGCAGATCACCTACCCAAAGTACTATAGGGCTTAAATGCAACAGAATCATGAGCAATAGGATTCACGCCTTTCAGGCTCATGTATGGAGCCAAAGTAATGACTCACAAGAGCTCAGACATGGGCACATGGCTCACCTCATCAGATCCCGACGTAATCCCAAACATCGACGAAATGACAACTAAAGACCTCCTTGACGGAGATCGAGTTCAAGCCCTCGACACATTCAACAAATATCAAAGCCGTCGTTCTCAAAGAATTTGAAGAAGGGGACCTCGTTCTCATCCGAACAGCGAGAACATAATCGATGGATAAGTTTGAGCCAAGGTGGGAAGGCCCATTCATAATAAAAAGAAGACTTGGCCCAACTCTTACAGACTTGCAAGCCAAATGGGTATAGACCTCGAACATTCATGGAACATAGACGACTTAAGAAAGTACTATGTGTAGAACAATTTTGTCTAGGAGGGCCCTTTGCGACATTGTAAAAAGCATGCATACATTTTTCATGATCAGGCCCGCACTCTTTTCCTTGCAAGGGGCGAGGTTTTTAATGAGGCAGAGCCATGTAATAATAAATGTGGAAATACACCTACAAAAGCTCAGTAAAGACGTCGAAAAGGCCCTGAGAATGACCTTACCATTCGACAGCTAGCGAAATCACCACGACAGTAAACAAAAATCAACTGTCATGCGCGACATGACCATATCTGTGCAAAAGTCGTCTAAGGGTGTAGTCAGACCAACATAGTTAATGTGTGAAGACACCTAAGGGTGCAGCCGGACGAGCACAATAAATGTGCGAAGACACCTTAGGGTGCGAAGTCATCTAACGACAACCATATTCGTGCAAAAGTTTCTTAAGGGTGTAGTCGGACTAGCACAAAAAATATGCGAAGACTCCTAAGGGTGCAAAGTCGTCTAACGTCAACCATATCTGTGCAAAAGTCCCCTAAGGGTGTAGCCAAACCAACACAATAAATGTGCAAAGGCACCTAAGGGTACGAAGTCGTCTAACAACGACCATATCCGTGTAGAAGTCACCCAAGGGTGCATCCAGATCAGCACAAATGCGCGAAACACCCAAAGGTGCGAAGTCACCTATGACGACCGTATCCGAGCAAAAGTCCCCAATTTTTTTTGCTATAAATCGTTTTCGCAACAGTCCCGAGCAAAATACGCATGGGCCACCATGCATCCTACAATACGAGCACCAAAACAACAATGAACAACCATCTAGGTGTAACACCTCAGGTGTTAGCAAGGGAGGTTAACCCAACCCACACTCATTAACCTATTATCACATGTGATTACTTAAAGCAAAGGTCACCAAAGCCAAGGGTCAAAGCCATAATTGAGTGTTAAACATTCTAGAAGGTTTAGTTTAGCCAACCCATAACGATCAAATGAGGAGAGGTAACCAAACTCGAAACCCTAACTTCACCCTTTTAAGAAGTCTAGAAGCACACACATAGAGTGGTTAAGAAGGCTAACTAATTCACTTAATCACAAAAGTGGGCCCTTAACAAAAGTTTAGCTAATTAAGTGCCCAACACAAGTTAATAAGACCTGAACCCCCAAAATGGCATAGAAATAATCTAAACCATGTCATATGTGTGAGAAAAGGAAGAAACATTCAAGTTTTTTCATAACTCAAGAAATCAGCCAGCTCACAAACCCCTACATGTTCACCAAGCTATAAACCCCAAAGCCATTAGCTCTAATTGTGCAAAGTGTGCCTAATTACCTTAAGTATGCGCTAGAAAATTTTGAATTCGAGACCCCACCGTTTGACAAGACAAGACACTAGTTTTCTCTCAGAATTAGGCAGGGAGACAAACCGACTCTCCCCTTCTGTTATCTCCCAAACCTTTGAACAAAATCTCTTAACCCATAAGGAAGAGCTAGCATATAATCTAAGCAACAATCTTTAGATAAATATCTTGGCGTGATCGGGCCTGGTGCGGCGACAAAATGCTAGGGAAGACAGGAACAAGTAAACAACCATGTGTTCGACATTAGCTAGGTGCGCTCATCGCGCACTAGGCGGGCCCCGTGCGTGCCCCCGCACGCTGGTCGGCCACCGTCGCACCATGCCCGCCCACGCCTATGCCGCACCTATAAAAGCCATACCACGGCTCCCAGTAAACGTCCCCCGAGCTGTATCCCTCACCTCGCTTGAGCTCGATGGAGATAGCCCTCACTAGCCACTGCTTCACTGCCCGCCAACCTACCTGTAGTTCGGCCACTATGGCTCGAGCAATCCATCGCCTCCCTGCCTCAGCCAAGGCCATTGATGTGTTCCCTGTGCCTTAATGAAGCTCACCCACCTGTTCCTGAGCTCGCAATCGCACCACAACAGCGCGCCACCGCTCGCCGGAGCACCCGACCTGCCAGTGAACGTGGACCCACGCCTAGAGTCCACTGTCGTCCAATTTGTCTAGCCCACAACACCACCACCCTCTAGTGAAGTTTCGCAATCCCTCAACCGAAGCTCTACTATCGTTGGCCGACCGAATTTCATGCCGTCGTCGATCTTCGCCGCTGGTGCGAGTGGACAGCTCAACCCGACCACCTCTAGTCGTGACCCGACCATCGACGTGACCCTCACGATGTCCTCGACCTTGTCTACCACTCTCTAAGAACCCTACCACCGTCGATAAGCCATGTCACCCTTTCTTTAGTCATCGGCGACTGCTACCGAACTCAAGTACCTCGGGTTAAGACCAGGGAAAAATCAGGGGGTTACAAGCAAGGTGATGGGATAAAATCGATGTGTCACTTGTCTTCATTCTTATGCGATTCTCTCTACCTCTATTCACTTCACTAACAAAATTGCTCTAAGTTTAATACTCACTTTGTGAAGAGCAATTAAGTGAAGAAGTTTACTCCGCTAGCACTTCTCTCTCGAACTATGTTTTCACTAATCCAATATTAGTCCAAGTTTGTTTGTTAAGTTATTTTTACAGGATCACCTATTCACCCCCTCTAGGTGCTCTCAATTGGTATCAGAGTCATACTCTTCATTCGGGGACTATCCGCTCGAAAAGATGGATCCTAAAGGCAAGTGGATGGTGATGAACGACAAGGAGAAAGGCACTCTCTATGTTGACGATCCAAAAGGTGACAAGTCCACTGACTCAAGCTCGAGTCATAAGAAAAAATATGGGAAGAAGAAGAGGCACATTAAGAAGATCATCTACTACGACAGCGACGCCTCCTCCTCTTCACCAAGGGACGACGACGACTCGTCCACGAAAAAGAAAATGGTTAATCAAAATTATTCTTTTGATTATTCTCGCATGCCGTACAATTCAAATACTCATTTATTGTCCATTCCACTTGGTAACCCCCACTTTGATGGAGATGATTACTCGTTTTGGAGCCATAAAATGCGTAGTCATTTATTCTCTCTCCATTGTAGCATTTGGGAAATAGTTGAGAATGGAATGTGTTTTGATAGTAGCGACAATCACATGGTGCACCGGACACGGTGCGCCACTTGTCAGTACACTCTCAAGTCTTGCTCCAAATATTTGAGTGCCCAACTTAAATTCTTTCTTGGTTTGTATTGAATCTTATGCACCTGAGATAAATGACATTTAGGCAAACTAGTTAGTCCACGTGGTTTGTGATGGACGTCAACCAACAAAATCAATTATAGGAAATGTTTAAACTCATTCCTCTTTCAGAAGGGGTGTTTAATGAAATTTAATAAATTTGTCTCGTTGTTTAGTCTTCATCTATATAATTAGTTTTATAATTAGACTATATCTAATACCCTTAGTTGCTATTTAAATATTTGATGTGACGTAGACTAAATTTTAGTTTAGTGGAACCAACCATCCCCTAGAGTAGAGAAGAGATTATAAATAAAATACATATTTTTTATTTGTCGTATAACAACTACCGGTATATATTATTTGTGTTATTTTCTTAAAAAAACAAAAAACATAAATATAGTTTCTTTCGATATGATTTTATTATTTTATCTTAACGATACATTTGGGTATAACATAAAAAACCTGTTTTTTATTTGGCATAGAATAAGACCACGGGTACACTCTTTGTTATTGTAGTTTCAAGCCATTCATATTGTGGTTTTTATTTATTGTTATCTGAGATTTTATTTATTTATTATAAAAAATCATACTATGGTAACTACATTGTTATGTGTGACAACTTATTAAATATGAAAGCCTATGTGGCAACGAGATATGCCCTTACACCAGCTAACATGGATAACAATATCATTAAAAAATAAATTATATGT
Source organism: Zea mays (assembly GCF_902167145.1). Classification (NCBI taxonomy): domain Eukaryota; kingdom Viridiplantae; phylum Streptophyta; class Magnoliopsida; order Poales; family Poaceae; genus Zea; species Zea mays. Next base: position 107,388,283 of record NC_050105.1, on the reverse strand, counting down.
CTGTGACTAGGGATGGCAACGGGTACATATCCGTCGGGTAGTACCATTCCATACCCGTACCCATCAAAAAAATTTCTACCCATCGGGTTACCCATATATACTCGCGGGTATAAAATCTTACCCATACCCGTACCCGCGCGGGTATTTTTACCCGTCGGGTAACCCGTACCCGCTAGGAAAGAATTAAATTCCAATATACCAATCACTCAAAATATTAAATAAACATATAAAATCAACTTCAATTTTACATATAACAAATCATATGATTACATAACTTGGTATCTAGACAAATGATAACTAGAGAAGGGTTTTATTCTAGCTAAGTTAGACTATATTAGATGTTTATAGTGCTATCGATGCGGGTATATTTTACCCACGGGTAGACGGGTATGGATAGTTTCAACCCATACCCGTACCCGTCTACCCAACGGGTAGATGTTTTTACCCATTAACATACCCGCGGGTAGAGAAATCATCCCGTACCCGCCTTCATATCGGGTAAAACCCGTCGGGTATTCGGGTTTCGGGTACCCATTGCCATCTCTATCTGTGACGCATGTGCATTGTCGTGCAATACCATCACAATTATTATGTTGAGAAGGTTTTGACGATTTATTCTTATGATGATTACTATATTGTTAAAGAAAATTATCATAAACATGACGCTATAGTATATTGTGATGGTTTTAATGGCAAGAGTTAAATTTTTATCATGAGCCATCTTCTAAAAATTATCATAAACAGGGTAATCTAGTGACGAATTAGTCTATTGCCATTGACCTCTCCATGGATATTTTTGAAAAGGTACTTCTACTTCTATCCTTATGTCTTGGCTGCGTAGTTGCATCAATAGATATAATTACCCCTGATACGTTTTCTTTAGTTTCTCCAAAATAAAAGGATCGGAGCCTTATACAATATTCAAACATGCCTAAAAGTCCTTAATAAGATCCCAAAACTCAAAAGAAAGCCCATCTGGTCCTAGGGCACCTTTAGCACAGTAACTCCAAACAGACCCCTTCCTTTATTTCGTTCTCAGAAAATGAGCTACCAATAAATATTTTTCGCTATCTAACACTCGCATTTCGTTCCAAAAATCATGAGGCAAGGATACCTCTAGTTCATCTTCCTTTTCAAACATGTCTTTATAAGAGGCTAAAGCAATGTCCATCGCACCTTTCAGATCTTCCACTGGACCATCAGGACCTACTAAAGCACCCACCACCCACCATTTTCTTTCTATTTCTATGGTTCGCCACAGCTTGAAAATACACTGTACTTCTATCCCCGTCCGAATCCAGATCATCATATTCTAGGGCTAATTCAGATTTATATTTATTAAGACTGGCCACCTCATTCATGGGTTGCCTCCGCTGTGTGTGACTCTGGATCATCCATCCTCTTTGGAGCAGCCAGATTCCATTTGGTAGTTAACTTTTCTAGCGAATGGTTGTTAGCTGTTCTTGCATTTCTGGTGTCCGAGATCGATAGTGACCTCAAGCCAGTCGCGACCCTTTTCCACCGTTTTAATTCGTCCCCTCGATTTCCATTGAGTATTTCTTTTCCATCTCTTATATGCTCTCATACAACAGAGTAGTTACATTTTTCAAATTTGTGATGCAAAACTAAAATTATTACAAATAATTTGAATACCAACAAACCTAATGTTGGGAAAAAAACTTTATTAAATTTTAACATGACATCAATTTGGACAACTTCAATGGATTAGAGATGACAACTTCCATGAAATTTTTCTATGTTAGAGGATGGAGATAAATACAATTTAATCTTCATGAGGACGGAGGAATGTAGTCCCATCAAGTTCACGGAGACGGGGATGAAGATGGGAAATCATCCTCCATCATCGTTCCCTACGACCCATATACCTGCTCTGCAAACTTTTTTTTGCCTCTAAATTAGTATTTGGCATGCTATTTTTTATAAAAAAACTTAACATATAATCTAGTATAATTAGTAAACTAAACTTTAGAGTAGATGTCTTGTTATTTTAAATCTTGGCTATTCAATTTATATTGATTTGATATTACGAATTCACATTTGCCATAAAAATTTGTATTTCATAATGGGACGAGCTCCCCATGAGGAAATTTTCACGTGCATGGATGGAGATGGGAGTCTTGGTGAGTGTTCGCTGATGGCAAGTATGAGAATTGTGAGCTATTTCTAATGTGAATTCGTCGTTGACATCTCTATATGGGAAACACAATAAAGTTAAAATTCTAACCGGTTTGGGTGACACTTTAGGGAGGAAGAGGGGAAGGGGGCGGGGGTATTTGGATACATGGACTAAACTTTTGTTGGTGTCCCATCATATGTTTAGATATAGTAGAAGTATTAAATATAGTCTAATTATAAAACTATATATACAGATGAAAACTAAACTGCAAGACAAACATGTTAAGACTATTAGTCTAATTTTCACGAGTGAAGTTAAAAACTACATCTATAAAAGTTTGGTATAATAATTTTTAGCGAGACAATGTGGACCATAAAGCTAAGGGAAGATAGTATTTTGAGCTTTATCTCACATCACTTAGACTAACTCCAACCGGAAAACATATATTTGAGCACCCAAACACTAGAATGAGTATCTTGGCCTGCCAAAAAAATAAGACACATCTTTTATTATCTCCAATGGAGAACTTAAAAAAGCGCAAAATATTGTATTTGATGTAGGAGGTGAGCCAAAAGTAGGTGATCGCGCGCGAGGACTTAAAATGGGTGTAAGATATAGGTGTCATTGAAGACCGTTAGATATTCTACATTGGTGTTTTGATACTATCTCCATTTTTAAACATTTGTCATTAACTAGTTTATTTTTAAACTAAAACATAATAAATAAAAAGAACAGAGTGAGTAACTAAAATCAAGATATCTCACCCCGTTTGAGTCACTTAGAAATATGACAAGCTGTTTCACCACTATCTGTTTGATAGAAAAACCTAAAAAAGCTGCTTCACCACGATCTATTTGATAAAAAAACATAAAAAATGTGTTGGGACAGAAGTTATACCAAATTTCGATTTTTAATTAATAGCACTAATAGAAAACGACACTTTCTTTCTCATAATGTGTTGGCAATCCCCTGTGCACGAGTCCCTCCCACGAATGGTGGGAGCTGCAGTGCTGCACCCCACCCGCGGCAGCACCACCGGCGACGCCGGCACGCCTAAATGCATCCTCCCCTCGCCTCCGCGGCCCTCCGCCTCCTCTCCTTCACCTCCCGTACCCGCCTCCTCTCGCACTGCCCATTTTTCCTATCCCGCCGTGACGACGACGGCGGCCGCGAGGGCCCCTCGTCGCCGCTGCCCCCGCTCTCGCCTTCTGGCTCGACTTTCTGGCCCCGCTCGCTCCTCTTGTCTGCGTCAGATGCCGCGGGCCTCTTCAGCCTCCGTGGCGGGTGGCGGAGACGGGCTCTTCCTCCCGCGGCGTCACGGCCCCCCGGCGCCGTCACTGACGCAGCTCCCGTCCGGCTCACCGTCTCCCGCAGTAAGGAATGACTGGCCCCTTCTTTCATTCCCCCGGTGTGCCTCCTTTTTTTATTTGTTTAGCTCTTGCCTTATGTTGTGCGCTGTTGTTTTTCTGATGCAGAATATTCTCTGCGTGTGGCCAAGGGGAAGAAGAAGGCGCATTTTGACGATGAACACAGGTAATTCTCCTTCCTTTATCTCCCTCAGTAGTCACACTTTGACGATGGACCTTCATACACTTTACACCTCAGAAGTCAGAACATTGCGTATCCAGTAAAACAGATTTCTGAAGTTGTCTTCTCGTCATGGATTATTAATATTCCTAGTTTTCATGCAAAATCTAAATAGGCTATTTATATATGAAACATTGCGATAAAATAGATGCTCAGCACAGTGCCTCGTACCCTATATATCAGATAAATTGTGACTTTGTGTGTGAGTGGTTTTGGTATATGTGCATCTGTGGATTCTGTGTTGTGATTGAACACAAATACTCTTGCCTTGATGTTGCACCAGTACATAGTAGGGGATATGTTCTTCGTTTTAGGTTGGGTCCAACCAGTGGCGGATGCAGGGCCAGAATTCACGGGGGGCCAAAAAACTATATGATAAAATTAAGAAAGCCAGTAAAAAACTAGTATTACATAAAATTCAAGTTTCATATCAATATACGATACAAGTTCAAAGAAGAAAACTATATAAACAAAAAGAAGCAAGCTTACCGCCAATTTTTTGTTAACCAAATCAAAACTATATGTACCCTTATCGAACGTTGATCTGTAGATCTTCTCGAAGGGTGGGCCCATCGAGAAGGAGGCGGGGTCAGGCGACCTCTTCGACAGAGAGTCAACGCTCGCTAGTTTGCTAAGCCCGCCGTCTATCGGCGATGGGTCGCATCTTCGTGACGAGCGATATCAGGCATGCTGGACGGGCCGATGTCGCAACAAGGACGAGTAGGGTGGGGGCATCAAGGAGGGGTCAGAGTCGGACAACAACACACGTCGGGAAGGTGACAACGGCGGGCAGCGTTGGGAACGGGGCATCAGGGCAGATTAGTTCGGGTGACGTTGAGAAAAATGAGATCGAACATTCGAATAGATGCAAGAATTGGATCAAGAAAGAGAACGACAGTTAGGATGATTGGACCGATCCGACTAGAAGGTCTAGGACAGAATTGGTTTGGTCTACCTAAAACTTTTATTTTTTTATATACTTAACAATAAATAAACATAGGGTATAAGATGGGTTATAAGAGGTACTAAAAATTGAGGGGGGGCCATGACCCCCTTTGCCCCCCATGTGGATCCGCCCCTGGGTCCAACGGCAGTCGACATCGCCCGCTAACGTGCACGAGCTGGCGGTCGGTACCTACCAACCCGACTCCAACGCTGGTTGGTAGGCCTGCTGATCGGTGTCCGGTAGGTATCGACCGCATTGGAGCCGAACCAGTCAGTACCAACCCGCGTGCAGGAGAAACAGTAGGTGGTCGGTACCCCTGTTCTTAAGGCGTCGCCTAGGCGACGCCTAGGCGTCCAGGCGGAGGTCCCACGTCTAGGCGCCTTGCCCGCCTACCTCGCCTAGGCGCCGCCTAGGCGTCCAGGCGGTGGTCCAACGCCTTGTCTCGCCTTACCGCTTTAAAAACCATGGTCGGTACCAACCACCTATTGCCACATGTCATCTCTTGATTGGTTCTTGACATTTTGACTGCTTGAAGTCCCAAGAAAAATCATGTCTTTTTTGTTGTTATCTTATATACCTCAAATTTATCATGTATCTTCTCAAATATCATAAATAAAATTCGGATACAGATTCATTTTTTTACCATTTTCGTTGTAAGGAGCAAATAATGAATAAAATAATCTATTCAAAATTTTATTATTTTGTAATAATGTGCTTAACATAAGAAAAGATCAGCATCAAATTTCATACATCTCTGTTTTAAAATATCATAATTGTCCTAACAATTCAGATATCAACTTTCATCCCTAGTGTCGTGTTCTAACATGTGGGAACCAAACAACTGGAAATGACTAGGGCAAAACAATGTGACAAACTGGGAACAATGGATCTCAAAATGTCTTGTCAAGCGTGTCCTCTCCCTGTCCCGGCGAGGGTATTTATAGCGTAACTAAAAGGTAGAGCCCTAAAATACGTGCCTACCCTTGGTTATCTGCCACATTTCCGGAATATAATGTACACCGACGTAAACAAAGAACAGTGCGAACCAAGTTCTAATTACACCTATTACTATACCCCCAACTATGATAACAATGTGCTTGGGACTGATAGGTAGGCCTATTGCGTTCGACAGAAGGCCCACCATGGTTATGCTACCCGGGCATAGCTCTTCGACACTACGTGCCAAAGACCTTCGCTCCAAGGTCTCCACTGGCACCACTTTGGTTCACCCTTTGGCCTCGCTCGCCATAGGAAGTCGTGGACCATGCCCGTGATGGAGCCTTCATTTGAGCCTTCACGACCCACGCTGGAAAAGGCGTCCGCCGTAGATAGCCGAGCCTTTCAAAGGGCTCAGTTCTTGATAAGGGAAATCCCTCCGGTAGTCCTAACCTTTGGCGAGTCTTTCACCTTCGATCGGGTTTGTTGGGGTCGGTCTTCGAAACTGCCTTGGTCTTCAACGAGTGGGGAGGCAGCGGGGGCATCGTCCCATACCGGAGGGGGGCACGACCACGATGAAGCCCCCCTTCGGGTCATACTTGGGGTCTTCGGACTCTGTGTTCGCAAACAGGGGTTAGTGTGTGGTTTGTTGTAGCCGATTTAGATTATGACCGAGGTCTGTTTCGGCCTTCTCCCAAACATGACTACGTGAGGCATGAGAGAATTTAGCTTTGGAGGATAGGGTGATTGACCTACCCCTTTATTGGATGAGCTGATGTGACAAGGAAAAAACCCCACTTCGAATATGCTTCAGGTTGAACTATGAGTCTGAATCATGATGCTACACGATAAATACTCATTGCGCACTATCCTTTTATTTTTTTGTCATTGTTGTAAAGAAATACAATTACAAAGGATAACCTATACTAGTTGCTCCAGTTATCAACAGAATAGTGCCATTGCTACTTGTTTGGATTGCTCATGAAGTTATATTTTGATGTACATTTCGTTTAATGTAATTGATAATGGAATGTGACCTCAGCCATCGAGCGGTTAACATGGCACTATGGTGCAACTTTCTCGTCTTCTCTCTAAAGTTTGGAGTGTGGATTTCAACTTCAAGTCATGTTATGCTAGCTGAGCTAGTGCATTCCATTGCAGACTTTGCTAACCAGGTAAGTTTTTTTCGTATGCCAGTTGATGTATATACCTTTCCTCTCTGTTTCATTACCAAGAACAAAGAATCTTAGGGCTAATTGTTCATCAACTTTCAGGCTCTTCTTGCTTATGGTTTGAGCAGCTCAAGACGTGCTCCAGATGCTCTACACCCGTATGTATAATAAGTTCTTCTGGTATATATGCTTTGTCAGAAAATAATTGGAGCGTTCTTAGTTCTTTACTGTACTGTATTTGGTTAAATAAATTTATTCCCTCTTTCATAAATGAGAACCACTCCTTTCCTTTGATGTTAAATATGATGGATTCAAGATTAGGAAAGCTTGTTATTAATTATCACTCCAATTTTCTAATAGACATTAGACAACCAGTGATGGGATTAAATATGATACATCATAAGCTGCAATGATGCCTTATGTTTTGAATCAACAGATGTTAATCCTGGCTTTCTTTTTTGCAGCTATGGTTATTCGAAGGAAAGATTTGTATGGTCTCTCATATCTGCAGTTGGAATATTTTGCTTGGGTTCAGGTGCTACCATAGTGCATGGAGTTCAAAATTTATGGAATTGTCAAGTATGTCACCAAAGTGTCATTTGAGTCATGAGAACTTTATGCACAAAATTGCATTTTATTATGAAATGTCTTCAGTCGCCATCCAAGTATGATAATGCCCATACCCATACTTTTGTTTGACAGCCTCCAGAGAATATTCACTGGGCTGCATTAGTGATTGGTGGGTCCTTCCTAATTGAAGGTGTTGCTCCCTTGCTGCTACCTCACTCACCCCTCTTTTTCTTAGGGTGTCTATTTTAGCTATAATTTACTTGAGAAATCCTGTTGTCTGTTAGGTGCTTCACTGCTTGTTGCTATAAACGCTGTTAGGAAAGGTGCAGAAGCAGAGGGAATGGGTATTTGGGACTATATCTGGCGTGGTCATGATCCAACTTCTGTTGCTGTTATGACTGAAGTCAGTAATATGACTACCTAACTGCTTTTTATGTAGTTCAATCACAGCATCATACTCATTTTCATTTCTGCCATTTGTAATGGTCGACTTTAATGAAAATTATTATCTCATGGTTTTCTTAATTGATTTCTTGTTCATTTACTTTTCAACACCTAGTACTTTTCTGTATTGATTTTATTCTCAATTTTTCACATCCGATATTGGTCTGCAGGATGGTGCGGCTGTTACAGGCCTTGCTATTGCTGCAACATCTTTGGTAGCTGTTCAAATGACAGGAAATGCTATGTATGATCCAATTGGTTCAATCATTGTTGGCAATTTACTAGGGCTGGTATGCTATTCATTGTATGTTTGTGCTTCATACATCTTACACGTGGCTTATAGTTCTGTTTTATAAATGAATAATTGATGTAAATCTAAAGTTGACTGCGTTGTATTTGCTTGTGTGTTAAGTTACTTAGGTGTCTCAACATATACAGTTGTGAAACAAATTTACTGAATAATTTTTATGCTTTAGCAGCGAAGCAAAAAACCACGTCTTTCACAATTTGGACCATCTCTAATTGCCACACTGAAACTTGTTACATGGCATATAATAGAAGGTGGGTTATGACTTGTTTTGGGTTTGCACATCAGGGATGTGCAATTGTCAAGTTGTGCTAATGTGGCCTCTGCATGAGGCAGTTGTTAGGTGGTATTATACTTAATGTTTGAAGGGGTGTTTGGTTCTTGAGTTTTGAAAGAAATAAATTGTGATTTTTTAGAGCATAACCAAAAAAAGGTTTGTGTTATAGTAAATAATAATACCACATTGTCTACCCATATGAGTTATAACTAGCCCGGAAGGCCTAATGCGATACAATGAATATTTCACCAATTCTATTCTTATACATAGTATCACGAGTCTAGGTTTAGTTCCTAACCCTAGTTGCCGCTGCTTCCACATCGTGTGCCCCTGGGGAGAGACTGATCTCCGCCAAGGGCAATGTCACCGTTTAGGCACATTATCTGCTGCCCTTGTTCTCGTTCTCGCGTGGGTCACAACAATAGATTGTGTACCTCTCCACCAACATTCTTTGTTCAAATCTCCGCTATCAGACTACTGTATTTGGTGCTTAAAGGCGACCTCAGGGACTTGATTGTGAAGAATACAAGGGTTTCAGGAGCTTTAGTGCAAAGAGAAGGGGATCTAGATTTTACAATCTTGGATTGCGAGTTGATTTGGCAGAACTCTAGGGCTTCTTTAGCAAAAGTGTTGTCGTTAGTGATGAGGCAGTGACGTGGAGCTCTTTGAGCGCTGGATTCGGCACCATTAGTTAAGACTAGACGGTGGGAGGTGAAGCGACATTTGGTGCTCTAGGCCGTCAGATCGTGGGCAAGCTATGGGGATCCGTTGAGGGGCTGCGACAATCAAGAGGGGAGGGTTGTGACGGCCCCACTTCGACTCTGTGTCGGAGGATAGTCGACGTGCGAGCATACTTGCGATTGGGTGAGGCTCGGGCCGAAGGTATGAGCCCGTGACAATGACGTGACACCACGAACCTAGCTTGGGGGTTGGGAAAGTTCGATGATGGCTTGGAAAAGGCGGTGCATTAGTGTGTAGGGGCGTTGGCGGCCTCGCCAACTACGGCGAGCGATTGTCGTCTGATCAGATAGAGAGAGAGAGAGAGAGGGCAAGACCTAGTCGGGGGAGTTCCTCACCTAAAGGCACAGGTTAGGGAGGCGAGCTTGACGATAGGGAGGCGTTGATGGCGTCGAACGGCGATGGCGGGCAATGGTGAACTCGGTATTTAAGGAGGAGGATGGGTGAGTGTCACTAGGATAAAGGAAGTGAGAGGGAGAGCGTGGTACATCCCACCTAACGACAAAGCTCATGTGGGGGTCCTGAATAGCGAAGGCGACTCTGGTGGGGCGGTACGCGGCGACACACCGTTGTGGCGGTGACATCAACTTCGGCAGCAACCCTCCCTTTCTTACCCCTTCTACCTTGATTGCATTGTCGCCTTTTCTTCTATGTCCTTGATGGCCCTGATTGCTTCGTCCTCGACATCCACCCCTTTAATGACAACTGGCTCGATGTGTCTCCGTCATCACCATGGTGCCTCTTTGCTCTCGTGGCTTCATGTGCGGCTGCCTTGACATCGACTTCCTCGGGTGCTATGTTGACCATGGCTATCAACAACATGACATTCGCAACCATGACTCCTCCACCCTCACTCTTGGTTACCTTGACATCGACACAATGGGCTACCACTTTGCATGAGGACCCATCGACTTCTTCAGCCACAACATACACGACACATCGACTCTTATAGTTGTAGAGAGATGTTAGCTGTCAGCTTCTTCTCCAGTCTCACCGCTCCTGCTGTGATATTGTGTGTCTGTGTGTGTGGGGGGGAGGGTATGGGGGTATGTTAGCTTATCTTCTCCTCCACGTCTCGTTTCATGTGGCTTGACTGCATCGACTTTCGACCCTTGCATTCCACCTCGTTTGTCTCGGTTGTGTAAGTAGAGGGACTCTAACTCTCATCAAGAGGATGACACTATGAGTTGGGGCAATTTTTCTGTTTATTTCCTCAAACACTACACAATGCCATACCCATCTAAGGGTTGGAGACCCATATTTATAGCCCTAGAGGCTGCACTACCACACCTTCTCACACACACTACACAACAGGATTGTCCTCTAGATGCTAAAGAGACTACAGAGGACAGTCAAAAGCGACTGTTGTCCTCTAGATGCTAAAGCGACTACAGAGGACAGTCAAAAAGCGACTGCTGTCCTCTAGATGCTAAAGAGACTACAGAGGACAGTCAAGCTGTCCTCTAGATGCTAAAGGACTACAGAGGACAGTTAAAAGCGGTTGTTGTCCTCTAGATGCTCAAGACTTATTCCATCATTCTCCCCCTAAGTCTTGGGCGTCGTCTTGTGAGAAAGTTGGGCCATCTCGGACCTGGAGCAAAGCTCAACAAACTTGATCTTCCCAAGGGGCTTGGTGAGCAGGTCTGCAAGCTGATCCTTGGTGTTGATGTAACGCGCCTTGATGCTCCCTTCTGCCAAGCAGTCTCGGATGAAGTGGTATCTCAGCCGGATGTGCTTGCTCCGTTCATGGAACACGGGGTTCTTGGCCAATGCCAGAGCGGACTGGCTGTCCACCCTGAGTTCCACCGCTCCAGTGTCTCTCCCGAGGAGATCACCGAGCAGTCGAGCCAGCCAGAGCGCCTGAGTCGAAGCAGTGGACGCCGCTATGTACTCGGCCTCGCAGCTGGACATGGCCACCACCTGCTGCTTGACCGACTGCCAGCTAATGAGGCACTTGCCGAGGAAGAAGAGGATCCCGCTTGTGCTCTTGCTAGTGTCGATGTCACCGGCGTGGTCGCTGTCGCTGTACCCGACAAGGTGTGCCTCCCCAGGGCACCTCAGGTAGTAGAGACCGTGGTCGAGAATCCCCGCAACATAGCGGATGATCCTCTTCACAGCCTGCTCATGCTCCGTCGTCGGTCGCTGCAAGAACCGACTAACGTAGCCGACGGAGTATGCCAAGTCAGGCCGTGTGTGGACGAGGTAGTGAAGGCTCCCCACAAGACGCCGGTACTGTGTAGCATCCACCTCCTCCGTCGTGCTGTCGCGACTCAGCTTCAGCCTCTCCTCCATCGGAGTGAGAGCTGGGTTGCAGTCGGTGAGCCCAGCCAGCTCAACAATGCGCTTGGCGTAGGCGGTCTGGCGAAGTGTGATCCTGGAGTCTCCCTGGTGCACCTCAATCCCCAAGTAGAAGGAGAGATGCCCCAGGTCACTCATTTGGAAGGTGGCCTTCATCTCTTCCTTGAACGCTGTCACCTCTGCATCCTTGGCGCCGGTGATCACCAAGTCGTCGACGTAGACACCCACCAGCAGGGCACTTCCTCCATTGCCCCGCCGATAGATGGCCGCCTCGTGCGGGCTTGGCGTGAAACCCATTCCTTTGAGCGTGGAATCCAGCTTGGCATTCCACGCCCTCGGTGCCTGTCGCAGGCCATAGAGAGCCTTGCGCAGGTGCAACACCTTGCCCTCCTTGCCAGGGATCGCAAAACCTGGCGGCTGGTGTACGTAGACCTCCTCCTTTAAGTCGCCGTTAAGAAACGCCGACTTGACGTCCATGTGATGAACGTGCCAGCCCTGCTGGGCTGACAGCGCAAGGAGGAGTCGCACGGATTCCATCCGTGCCACGGGGGCGAAAGCATCGTCGAAGTCGATCCCCTCCTGCTGTAGGAAACCGCGTGCCACCAAGCGAGCCTTGTGCTTGACGATGGCGCCGGCTTCATCCCTCTTCAGTTTGAACACCCATTTAAGGGTGATCGCACGATGACCATGAGGGAGATCAGCGAGCTCCCAAGTGCGGTTCGTCTCAACCGCGTCCATCTCCGACTGCATCGCGGCACGCCAAGCCGCATGTTTCTCGGCCTCCGCGAAAGACCGAGGCTCACCATCGTCGCATGCAAGATGCAACTCTCCTGCCAGAATGCGAGACGCAGGGCCCGGCACCGACGGGTCGATGAGAAGGCCCTCCACCCTTCGATACCGCAACGGCTCGCCGTCGTAGCACGCGTCGACGCGCTCCTCGTCGCGGGAGAGCGGGGTCACGAGCTCCACTGGGTCGTGCTCGACACAAGCTGGTGACGGAGAGGACGTTCCCGGAGAGGGTACCGTCGGTGCTGGAGTACGTGGTGGCGAAGAGCTCGGTGTAGCCGGAGTCGTGGCTGGAGTGCGTGGTGGTGAAGAGCTCGTTGTAGCCGGAGCTGGAGAGCGTGGCGCTGGAGTCGGTGGAGACTTGGGGGCTGGAGTAGACCTGCTCGGAGAAGAGTTGCCTACTCCCCCAGCTCCCTCAAAGTGGACGTACTCGATGGTGAAGTCGTCGTACGTCGGAGTCGTGCCGTCGTCCACCGCCTTGTCCCACGCCCATCCTCGCCCTTCGTCGAACACTACGTCGCGCGCCGTGCGCACACGCTGTGTTCCAGGGTCAAGGATGCGGTAGGCCTTCGAGCCCTCCGCGTAGCCAATGAACACCCCCGGGGTGCTTCTGTCGTCGAGCTTGCCGATGTGGCCAAGCTCCTTGGTGAACGCGAGGCAGCCGAAGACCCGTAGGTGAGAGACCGCCGGCTTGCGCCCATGCCAAGCCTCGTACGGTGTCATCCCGTTGAGAGCCTTGGTGGGCGAGCGGTTGAGGATGTAAACCGCTGTCACCACCGCCTCTCCCCAGAAGACAGCTGACATTCCTCTCTGCTTGAGGAGAGCCCGAGCCATCCCCACAATCGTCTGGTTGCGCCGCTCAACGACGTCGTTCTGCTGCGGGCTGTACGGCGCGGAGTAGTGGCGTTGAACGCCCTCATCCGCGCAGTACGACGCGAACTCAACCGCCGTGAATTCGCCGCCGTTGTCGGTGCGCAGCACGAGCAGCTTGCGGCCGCACTCCGCCTCCGCAGCGACCTGCACACGCCTGATGGCGTTCGCAGCCTCTCCCTTGCTGCTAAGGATCATCACCCACATGTAGCGGGAGAGATCGTCGACGAGCAGCAAGAAGTAGCGTCGTCCTCCTGGTGTGGCTGGTGTCCCCATGCACAAGCTCGAGCCTCTCCTTGGCTCGGAAGCTCGACTGCTGGGGAAAGGGGAGCCGTCTCTGCTTTGTCAACACGCAGACATCGCAGAATTGCTCCACATGGTCAAGGCACGGCAGGCCTCGTACCATCTCCTTGGCACTGAGCCGCTTCAGGGCCTCGAAGTTAAGGTGCCCGAAGCGCTCGTGCCACTGCCATGCCCCGTCGTCTCGACGAGCACCAAGGCAGCAAGGTTGTGTCACCTTCACATTGAGGATGTATAGCCGATTTGGACTCCTGCGTACCTTGGCAAGAAGGCGACGAGAGGGATCCCAGATCCTCATGACTCCATGCTCGACCTCCACGCGCGAACCGTTCTCATCCAGCTGTCCCAAGCTGATGATAGAGTTCCTCAACGCGGGGATGTAGTAGACTCCGGTGAGCAGCCTGTGCTCACCAGACGCGGCGGTGAAGACGACTGAGCCGGCGCCCTTGATCTCTACGCCGGAGGCGTCCCCAAACTTGACAGAGCCTCGGACGCTAGAGTCAAGCTCGGTGAAGAACTCCCGTCGGCCGGTCATGTGATGAGTGGCGCCGGTGTCGAGGCACCATCCTTCGATCATGTCCTTGTTGGAGCCGTCGCCGAGGAAAGCGCGTGCTTTCGACTCATCAAGGTGGAGGAGTGCCGCTGCGGCCGGTGCCGCTGGAGATGGCTCGATGCTTGCATGTGCTAGGAGCAGGGCCTCCTCCTTCGCCTCCGCCTGTGCGACGTTGGCCTGGCCACGTCGTGGCTGCCGACAATCCCTGGCCCAGTGGCCAAGCTTGCCGCAGTTGTGGCAGCCGTCGTCTCGTGCCGGCTTCTTGTTGCCGACGGCGCCGCCTTGGGCACCTTCACGTGCACCACCCTCAGCATGTCCTCGCACCCCGGCCTGGGCGCCTCCACGCGCCTTGCGCGGCTTGCCGCGTTTGCGGCCTCGTGTCGAGGAGGACTCCCCCTTCTTGTCACCCTGGCAGGCCTCCCACTGCTCCCGAGTGAGATGTAGCTTCCCGCCGATAGTGATAGGCCCAGAGAGAGCCTGTGGTTCGTCGCCGTCGACCACCTTGAGGCGACCAATCGCCTCTTCGATCGTCATCGTGGAGAGGTCTAGCAGAGACTCGATCGAGCGAGCAATCTGCCTGTACTTCTCGGGGATGCAACGGAAGAGCTTCTCAACAGCTCTCTCCTCATCGTAGGTGTCGTCACCGAACTGCACCATCTTCTGCAACAGAGTGTTGAGGCGGAGAGCAAAGTCATCAACATCCTCACCTGGCTTGAAGGCCAGGTTCTCCCACTCCTTGCGAAGTGCCTGCAGTGTGGTCTTGCGGGCACGATCGCTGCCGATGCGGGTCGCAGCGATGGCGTCCCAGGTCTCCTTGGCAGTCCGCTTCTGGGAAAGCGAAAACTGCATCTCGGGCGGGACTGCAGCAATGAGGGCATCCAGCGCCCGCCGATCCTTGTGGTAGTCGATGTCGTCGTAACGAACTGCTTCCCACATGTGGCGAACCTGGAGCCGTACCTCATCACCGCGGCCCACTCGACGTAGTTGGTCTTGGTGAGGGTAGGCCACCCACCGCCGGGACCGATGTCCCTGACAATGGCCTGGGCCATGCGGCGACCATGGTACCGATTCGGGGAGGGAGAACCGCGCCGCCTGTAGAGGCCGCGATCTCCGTCGACTCGGTCGCCGCCGCCGGGAGCACCGCCGGCGCGTCTACGCCCGTCTGGGCTGCCGCCGCGTGCGCCCCCGCCTGGAGCGCCGTCAGCGCGTCGGCGCCTATCCGGGCTGCCGCCACGCGCGCCCCCATGGGGATGCGCGTCTGCCCACTGTGCTGCCTGCTCTCGCGCTGCTTCCCTCGCCAGCCTGAGCTCTTCGTCGGTGTTGTCGTCGACAGAAGCAGAGCTGCCAGCTCTACTGCCGCGCAGAACCTCGAGCTCTGTTGCCGCCGTACGTGCAGCATCCGCCGCCTCCGCTGCTTCTACTTCTGCTCTCGCTGCTGCCAGTTCCGCCGCCGCCAACCGTGCTGCACTCGCCGCTGTCGCTGCAGTCGCTGCTGCTGCTCGCTCGCGTTCTTGTGCCGCGGCGACCTCGGTTTCTTGCTGGCGCCGCGCACTCGAAGTGACCGAGCGTAGGGACATGGTGGGCTACTGAGGGGTCGCTGCGTGTGGAAGAGGCTGTCTCAGACGAAAGGCTGCTCGTCTGAGCAGGAGAGGAAGGAACAGTTGGAGCTCTTGCTGCCGACTGAGTGTGGGGAGAGGCGCGAGAAGGAGATGAGCAAGAGATGTTTAGGCTGCAGGATAGTTTGGCTCTGATACCAATTGTAAGTAGAGGGACTCTAACTCTCATCAAGAGGATGACACTATGAGTTGGGGCAATTTTTCTGTTTATTTCCTCAAACACTACACAATGCCATACCCATCTAAGAGTTGGAGACCCATATTTATAGCCCTAGAGGCTGCACTACCACACCTTCTCACACACACTACACAACAGGATTGTCCTCTAGATGCTAAAGAGACTACAGAGGACAATCAAAAGCGACTGTTGTCCTCTAAATGCTAAAGCGACTACAGAGGACAGTCAAAAAGCGACTGCTGTCCTCTAGATGCTAAAGAGACTACAGAGGACAGTCAAGCTGTCCTCTAGATGCTAAAGGACTACAGAGGACAGTCAAAAGCGACTGTTGTCCTCTAGATGCTCAAGACTTATTCCATCAGGTTGCATCATTGCCTTTTGTATACACCCTCGACAACCTTGATTGTGTCGACCTTGTGAAAGGGAAATGTGCTCTTGGGCCATTTCTAAGTGTTTTGGTGATTTAGTGTCCAACACAAGTGCCTAAGTGTCAAATGGTGGACGAAGTACAAATCAAGTATAAAGGTATGTTTCTCAGACTTAGTACATTGTTTTAGAGACTAATGTATTGTGTCTAAGTGCTGGAAACAGGAGAAATCGAATTGGAGCAGAGATGGCCTGTTCAGCCAAAGCCAGCTCTGTCTGGGTGCACCGGACTGTCCGGTGGTGCACCGGACAGTGTCCGGTGCGCCAGGCTGGCTCAGGCAAACTTGCTGCTCTCGGGAAGAAATAAACGGCGTACGGCTATAATTCACCGGACTGTCCGGTGTGCACCGGACAGTGTCCGGTGAGCCAACGGTCGGCCAGGCCAACAGTCGGCCGCGCGATCCGCGCGGGACACGTGGCCGAGCCAACGGCTAGTAGGGGGCACCAGATTGTCCGGTGTGCACCGGACAGTGTCCGGTGCGCCAACGGCTCCAAGGCGCCAATGGTCGGCTTCGCCAAATAAGGAAAGAGATCCGCACCGGACAGTGTCCGGTGGTGCACCGGACTGTCCGGTGCGCCAGTCGACAGAAGGCAAGAAATGCCTTCCTGGAATGCACTCAACGGCTCCTAGCTGCCTTGGGGCTATAAAAGGGACCCCTAGGCGCATGGAGGAGGACATCAAGCATTCTCAAAGCATTCCTAAGCACTAAGACATCGATTCCGCGCTTTTGATTCCTTGCGATAGCAATTAGAGCTCTAGTTGAGTTGTGAACTCATTGAGTTGTGTTGTGAGCTCTTGTTGCGACTTGTGTGCACGGTGTTGCTGTGATTTCTTGTCTTGAGTGTGTTGCTCATCCCTCCTTTACTCCGTGCTTCTTTGTGAATTTCAAGTGTAAGGGCGAGAGGCTCCAAAGTGTGGAGATTCCTCGCAAACGGGATATAGTAAAGCAAGCAAAACACCGTGGTATTCAAGTGGGTCTTTGGACCACTTGAGAGGGGTTGATTGCAACCCTCGTCCGTTGGGACGCCACAACGTGGAGTAGGCAAGCGTTGGTCTTGGCCGAACCACGGGATAAACCACTGTGCCTTCTCTGTGATTGATCTCTTGTGGTTATTGTGTTTTGTTGAGACTCCTCTCTAGCCACTTGGCATTATTGTGCTAACGTCTAATCAAGTTTTTGTGGATTAAGTTTCAAGTTTCACAGGATCACCTATTCACCCCCCCTCTAGGTGCTCTCAATTGGTATCGGAGCCGTTCTCTTCACAAAGGGACTAATCGCCCGAAGAGATGGATCCTAAGGGGAAGGGAATTGTGATCAACGATAAGGAGAAAAAGTCCTTCGTCAACGAGCCAAAGGATGACAAGCCTACCGACTCGGGCTCGGGCCACAAACGCAAAGATGGGAAGAAGAAGAAGACAAGACGCATCAAGGAGATCATCTACTACGACGACAGCGATGAGTCCACTTCTTCCCAAAAGGACAACGACGACAACGACTACGACAAAAGAAAGACGGTTAATTCGAACTTTTCTTTCGATTACTCTCGTATTCCGCATAGCTCAAATGCACATTTGCTTTCCATCCCTCTTGGCAAACCTCCACACTTTGATGGGGAGGACTACGGATTTTGGAGTCACAAAATGCGTAGTCACCTGTTCTCTCTCCATCCAAGTATATGGGAGATTGTTGAGAATGGAATGAAATTTGATAGCTCGGATAGTCCTATATTTATTAATGAACAAATTCATAAAAATGCACAAGTTAATACTGTGTTGTTAGCCTCTTTGTGCAGGGACGAGTACCATAAGGTGAGCGGCTTAGACAATGCCAAGCAGATCTGGGACACCCTCAAGATCTCTCATGAGGGGAACGACGTCACCTTGCTCACCAAGATGGAGTTGGTAGAGGGCGAGCTCGGGAGATTTGCAATGATAAGGGGCGAGGAGCCAACCCAAACATACAACCGGCTCAAGACCCTCATCAACAAAATAAGGAGCTACGGAAGCACGCGATGGACGGACCACGACGTCGTTCGCCTCATGCTAAGGTCCTTTACTGTACTTGATCCACATCTGGTGAACAATATTCGTGAAAATCCTAGGTACACCAAGATGTCGCCCGAAGAAGTTCTTGGGAAGTTCGTGAGCGGGCGAATGATGATCAAGGAGGCGAGATACGTGGACGACGCATTGAATGGTCCAATCAATGAGCCTCAACCCTTTGCTCTTAAAGCAACAAAAAGCAAGGAGGCGCTACCTAGCAAGGTGGCACAAGTTGAGGCTGCAGGGCTAAATGATGAAGAGACGACTCTCATCATCAAGCGCTTCAAGACGGCGCTAAAGGGTCACAAGGGACAGCCAAGCAAGACCAAGACAAAGGGGAAGCGCTTATGCTTCAAGTGTGGTAAGATTGGTCATTTTATCGCTAACTGCCCCGATAATGATAGTGACCAGGAACAGGGGAACAAGAGGGAGAAGAAGAAGGCATACAAAAAGGCTAAGGGCGAGGCACACCTTGGCAAAGAGTGAGACTCGGATTGTTCGTCATCCGACTCCGACAATGAAGGACTCGCCGCCACCGCCTTCAACAAGTCATCCCTTTTCCCCAACGAGCGCCACACATGCCTCATCGCAAAGGAGAAGAAGGTATGTACTCGAAACAATGCCACTTATGATTCTTCTAGTGATGATGAGTCCAGTGATGAAGAAATAGATTACTCTAGTTTGTTCAAGGGATTGGATAGAACTAAAATAGATAAGATTAACGAATTGATTGATGCCTTGAATGAAAATGATAGACTTCTAGAGAAACAAGAGGACCTTTTATATGAAGAGCATGACAAATTTGTAGAGGCACAAAAATATCATGCTTTAGAAGTTAAAAAAATGAAATGCTTTCTTGTGAACTATCTTCTTGCCATGAGACAATTTCTAGCTTAAGGAGCATAAATGATGATTTGAATGCTAAGCTAGAAATAGCTAGTAAATCTAACTCTTGTGTAGAACATGTTATGATTTGCAATAGGTGTAAAGATTTTGACATTGATGACTGTAGCGAACACCTAGTTTCAATTTCCAAATTGAATGATGATTTGGCTAGTCTTAATGCCCAACTTAAGACTAGCAAGAATGAATTTGACAAGCTAAAATTTGCAAGGGATGCCTATACAATTGGTAGACACCCCTCAATTAAGGATGGACTTGACTTCAAGAGGGAAGCCAAGGACTTAACAAGTCATAAGGCTCCCATCTCCGCCAAGGAGAAAAGGAAGGCCCCTATGGCTAGTAGTGCTAAAAAGAACCATGCTTTTATGTACCATGATAGAAGACAGTCTTATAAGAGTTGTAATGCTTATGATGCTTTTGACTCTCGTGCCATGTTTGCTTCTAGTTCTACCTATATGCACAGTAGAGATATGTCTAGGAGATATGTTGTTCATATGCCTAGGAGAAATGTTGTTAATGTTCCTAGGAAAGTTGATGAACCTTCTACAATATATCATGCTTGCAATGCTTCATTTGCCATTTGTAGAAAGAATAAGAAGGTGATTGCTAGGAAGTTAGGGGCAAGATGCAAGGGGGATAAAACTTGCATTTGGGTCCCTAAGACAATTGTGACTAACCTTTTAGGACCCAACAAGAGTTGGGTACCTAAGACCCAAGCCTAAATTTGCCTTGCAGGTTTATGCATCCGGGGGTTCAAGCTGGATTATCGACATAGGATGCACAAACCATATGACGGGGGAGAAGAAGATGTTCACCTCCTACGTCAAAAACAAGGATTCCCAAGATTCAATAATATTCGGTGATGGGAATCAAGGCAAGGTAAAAGGGTTAGGTAAAATTGCTATTTCATCCGAGCACTCTATATCTAATGTGTTTTTAGTTAAGTCTCTTGGATATAATTTGTTATCTGTTAGTCAATTATGCAAAATGAGATATAATTGTCTATTCACAAATGTAGATGTGTCTGTGTTTAGAAGAAGTGATGGTTCATTAGCTTTTAAGGGTGTATTAGACGGCAAACTTTATTTAGTTGATTTTGCAAAAGAGGAGGCCGGTCTAGACGCATGCTTAATTGCTAAGACTAGCATGGGCTGGCTGTGGCATCGCCGCTTAGCACACGTGGGGATGAAGAACCTTCACAAGCTTCTAAAGGGAGAACACGTGATAGGTCTAACCAATGTTACTTTCGAAAAAGATAGACCTTGTGCAGCTTGTCAAGCAGGTAAACAAGTGGGAGGAGCGCATCACAGCAAGAATGTGATGACTACATTAAGACCTCTGGAGCTGCTACATATGGACCTCTTCGGACCCGTCGCCTATCTAAGCATAGGAGGAAGTAAGTATGGACTAGTTATTGTTGATGACTTTTTCCGCTTCACTTGGGTATTCTTTTTGCAGGATAAATCTGAAACCCAAGGGACCCTCAAACGCTTCCTAAGGAGAGCTCAAAACGAGTTTGAGCTCAAGGTGAAGAAGATAAGGAGCGACAATGGGTCCGAGTTCAAGAATCTTCAAGTGGAGTACCTTGAGAAGGAAGGGATCAAGCACGAGTTCTCCGCTCCCTACACACCACAGCAAAATGGTGTGGTAGAGAGGAAGAACAGGACGCTTATAGACATGGCGAGGACGATGCTTGGAGAGTTCAAAACCCCCGAGTGCTTTTGGTCGGAAGCCGTGAACACGGCTTGCCACGCCATCAACAGGGTCTACCTTCATCGCCTCCTCAAGAAGACGTCGTATGAGCTACTAACCGGTAACAAACCAAATGTTTCGTATTTTCGAGTTTTTGGGAGTAAATGCTACATTCTAGTGAAAAAGGGTAGGAATTCTAAATTCGCACCCAAAGCCGTAGAAGGGTTTTTGTTAGGTTATGACTCAAATACAAAGGCGTATAGAGTCTTCAACAAATCATCGGGTTTGGTTGAAGTCTCTAGCGACGTTGTATTTGATGAGACTAATGGCTCTCCAAGAGAGCAAGTTGTTGATTTTGATGATGTAGATGAAGAAGTTCCAACAGCCGCAATACGCACCATGGCGATTGGAGATGTGCGGCCACAGGAACAAGATGAACAAGATCAACCTTCTTCCTCAACAATGGTGCATCCCCCAACTCAAGATGATGAACAGGAGGCGTGTGATCAAGGGGGAGCACAAGATGATCATGTAATGGAGGAAGAAGCGCAACCGGCACCTCCAACCCAAGTTCGAGCGATGATTCAAAGGGATCATCTCGTCGACCAGATTTTGGGTGATATTAGCAAGGGAGTAACTACTCGATCTCGATTAGTTAATTTTTGTGAGCATTACTTTTTTGTCTCTTCTATTGAGCCTTTTAGGGTAGAAGAGGCCTTGCTAGATCCGGACTGGGTGTTGGCCATGCAGGAGGAGCTCAACAACTTCAAGAGAAATGAAGTTTGGACACTTGTGCCTCGTCCCAAGCAAAATGTTGTGGGAACCAAGTGGGTGTTCCGCAACAAACAAGACGAGCACGGGGTGGTGACAAGGAACAAGGCACGACTTGTGGCAAAAGGTTATGCCCAAGTCGCAGATTTGGACTTTGAGGAGACTTTTGCTCCTGTGGCTAGGCTAGAATCCATTCGTATTTTGCTAGCATATGCCGCTCACCATTCTTTCAGGTTGTTCCAAATGGATGTGAAGAGCGCTTTCCTCAACGGGCCAATCAAGGAGGAGGTGTATGTGGAGCAACCACCTGGCTTCGAGGATGAACGGTACCCCGACCACGTGTGTAAGCTCTCTAAGGCGCTCTATGGACTTAAGCAAGCTCCAAGAGCATGGTATGAATGCCTTAGAGACTTTTTAATTGCTAATGCTTTCAAGGTTGGGAAAGCCGATCCAACTCTTTTTACTAAGACTTGTGATGGTGATCTTTTTGTATGCAAAATTTATGTCGATGACATAATATTTGGTTCTACTAACCAAAAGTCTTGTGAAGAGTTTAGCAGGGTGATGACTCAAAAGTTTGAGATGTCGATGATGGGCGAGCTAAACTATTTCCTTGGGTTCCAAGTGAGGCAACTCAAGGATGTGACCTTCATCTCCCAAACAAAGTACACGCAAGACTTGATCAAGCGGTTTGGGATGAAGGACGCCAAGCCCGCAAAGACTCCAATGGGAACCGACGGACACACGGACCTCAACAAAGGAGGTAAGTCCGTTGATCAAAAGGCATACCGGTCTATGATAGGGTCTTTACTTTATTTATGTGCTAGTAGACCAGATATTATGCTTAGTGTATGCATGTGTGCTAGATTTCAATCCGATCCAAGGGAATGTCACTTAGTGGCGGTGAAGCGAATTCTTAGATATTTAGTCGCTACGCCTTGTTTCGGGATCTGGTATCCAAAGGGGTCTACCTTTGACTTGATTGGATATTCAGACTCCGATTATGCTGGATGTAAGGTCGATAGGAAGAGTACATCAGGGACGTGCCAATTCTTAGGAAGGTCCCTGGTGTCCTGGAGTTCTAAGAAACAAACCTCCGTTGCCCTATCCACCGCTGAGGCCGAGTATGTTGCCGCAGGACAGTGTTGCGCGCAACTACTTTGGATGAGGCAAACCCTCCGGGACTTTGGCTACAATCTGAGCAAAGTCCCACTCCTATGTGATAATGAGAGTGCTATCCGCATGGCGGATAATCCTGTTGAGCACAGCCGCACAAAGCACATAGACATCCGGCATCACTTTTTGAGAGACCACCAACAAAAGGGAGATATTGAAGTGTTTCATGTTAGCTCCGAGAACCAGCTAGCCGATATCTTTACCAAGCCTTTAGATGAGCAGACCTTTTGCAAGTTGCGTAGTGAGCTAAATGTCTTAGATTCGCGAAACTTGGATTGATTCATAGCGTACATGTGTTTTATGCCTTGATCATATTCCTTAATACATTTTGGGTGTTTATGGTGCTCAAGTTGTACAAGCACTCCCCGGACCTCACAAGTCCTTTGCAAGTGATGCACAAATTTAGGGGGAGATGTGCTACAACTTGACCCTTTGAGACTAACCGTGTGCTTGAGTCTGCTTATTTTAGTCTCAAAGGAGGTTTGAAAGGGAAAAGGTGGACTTGGATCATGCAAGACTTCCACTGCACTCCGTTGAAAGAGTAACTTTTCCAAGTTCATCTTTGTACTCTTATTGCCTTTTTACTCTTAGTTGAAGGTTTTGGTGAGGCAATGGGGTTAAAGGGCCAAAATTGATCCCGTTTTGGTGCTTGATGCCAAAGGGGGAGAAAATAAGGCAAAAAGCAATAAATGGATCAGCTACCACTTGTGAATTTTGAAACTTGTGAATTTTGAAAATAGTAGTACTCTTATTTGCTCTTATTGTCAAGAGTTGGTCTCCTGTGGGGAGAAGGTTTAATTATGGAAAAAGGGGGAGTTTTTGAATCCTTGATCAATTTCTCGTGAAATATCTCTCTTTAGGTTTCAACATGTGTGTTTGACTTAGAAATAGGAAATTGAGTCTGATTTGCAAAAACAAACCAAGTGGTGGCAAAGAATGATCCATATATGCCAAATTTGATTCAAAACAAATTTGAGTTCTTATTTGAATTGATTTTGTATTTGTTCTACTTGCTTTATGTTGTGTTGGCATAAATCACCAAAAAGGGGAGATTGAAAGGGAAATGTGCTCTTGGGCCATTTCTAAGTGTTTTGGTGATTTAGTGTCCAACACAAGTGCCTAAGTGTCAAATGGTGGACGATGTACAAATCAAGGATAAAGGTATGTTTCTCAGACTTAGTACATTGTTTTAGAGACTAATGTATTGTGTCTAAGTGCTGGAAACAGGAGAAATCGAATTGGAGAAGAGATAGCCTTGTTCAGCCAAAGCCAGCTCTGTCTGGGTGCACCGGACAGTGTCCGGTGCGCCAGGCTGGCTCAGGCAAACTTGCTGCTCTCGGGAAGAAATAAACGACGTACGGCTATAATTCACCGGACTGTCCGGTGTGCACCGGACAGTGTCCGGTGAGCCAACGGTCGGCCAGGCCAACGGTCGGCCGCGCGATCCGCGCGGGACACGTGGCCGAGCCAACGGCTAGTAGGGGGCACCAGATTGTCCGGTGTGCACCGGACAGTGTCCGGTGCGCCAACGGCTCCAAGACGCCAATGGTCGGCTTCGCCAAATAAGGAAAGAGATCCGCACCGGACAGTGTCCGGTGGTGCACCGAACTGTCCGGTGCGCCAGTCGACAGAAGGCAAGAAATGCCTTCCTGGAATGCACTCAACGGCTCCTAGCTGCCTTGGGGCTATAAAAGGGACCCCTAGGCGCATGGAGGAGGACATCAAGCATTCTCAAAGCATTCCTAAGCACTAAGACATCGATTCCGCGCTTTTGATTCCTTGCGATAGCAATTAGAGCTCTTGTTGAGTTGTGAACTCATTGAGTTGTGTTGTGAGCTCTTGTTGCGACTTGTGTGCACGGTGTTGCTGTGATTTCTTGTCTTGAGTGTGTTGCTCATCCCTCCTTTACTCCGTGCTTCTTTGTGAATTTCAAGTGTAAGGGCGAGAGGCTCCAAAGTGTGGAGATTCCTCGCAAACGGGATATAGTAAAGCAAGCAAAACACCGTGGTATTCAAGTGGGTCTTTGGACCACTTGAGAGGGGTTGATTGCAACCCTCGTCCGTTGGGACGCCACAACGTGGAGTAGGCAAGCGTTGGTCTTGGCCGAACCACGGGATAAACCACTGTGCCTTCTCTGTGATTGATCTCTTGTGGTTATTGTGTTTTGTTGAGACTCCTCTCTAGCCACTTGGCATTATTGTGCTAACGTCTAATCAAGTTTTTGTGGATTAAGTTTCAAGTTTCACAGGATCACCTATTCACCCCCCCTCTAGGTGCTCTCACCTTGGTTGCATCATTGCCTTTTGTATACATCCTCGACAACCTTGATTGTCTCGACCTCAACATCTGCCCCCCATCCATGATGACTGCCTCAACATTCTTCTATCATTACCATGTCACCTCTTTGCTCTTGTAGCTTAATGTGCGGCTGCCTTGACATGGCTACCTCGACTTCTAAGTTGACCATGTCTATCTTCAACATGGCACACAACAACGTCTCCTCCTCCCTCATGCTCGAATACCTTAACATTGGCGCAAAGGACTACTGTCTTGCATGAGGACTTATCAACTTTCTTCTCTTGCGATAACATACACGACACAACGACCGATATAATTGTGGAGGGGAGAGTCTAAATTACTCAACGACTTTTTTCTCTAGAAATAGTTGTGTTTGATAAAAAATCTCCCAACATTGAAGAGGCGATTCGTAAGGTTGAAAAAGAAAAGGAGATGTGGAGTTGTGCTGGGGCTAGGGATCTGTCGCTCTCACAACCCCCATTCCTGGTCTCTAGGTCTTTGTGGGTCGTGTTTCTTTAGGAGTTATGGATCTATTCATGTATCTTTGTTTTTGGCCTCCGTAAGTTGGCTATGTCTGTGTTGTTCTAGTTTTTGGACTATTCTCTTTCTTCTTAATATAATGATGCGCAGTTCTCGTGCGCATTCCAGTGCAATACAATTAATTGACCAATTCTATTCTCCTACCATTTGGATCTCGAGTCCTGAGAAACAAAATTGGTTAAACTTTTTTCAGAGTCCAACCATGTAAAGCCCTAAATCATAATTAGTCAGTATGAGTCTAACACAATACCGGGATAACAAGAACGTCTTGCCAGAACGCAGATTACATTTTTTATGAAGAAAGCTCGTGTCCTTCATTTAAATGGATTCACATTAGAAATGGTTGAATATCCAACTTTGGCCAAAGGTTTCCATTTCTGGTTAAACTTGCACAAAAAATATGTTTGTGCAAAGTCCTAGTGATTTACTATATACTTATTGATTTACTAGGTATATACCCGTGCGTTGCTACGAAGTCAACATGTTATATTAAGATACATTGAGATACAGAAGTACTAATTGTCATTCTATGCTCTCGTTAGCATCTTTAGATGATAAAGAGGTTTACATACCTTAAAAAATCTATACTACTTCTTAAGATACTATTGTAGGCGTCCACAATCTATACTGGTGCACGGTTCTGCCGAGGGCTCTCCGCCAATATAATATGCTAAATAAAAAATTTACTGACACAAAAAATTAAATTTAGTTTTGTATTGGCACAACTGCATCCAACAATATAATATGCTAAATAAAAAATAGATGTATGCAACAATGCGATTTTGTAAAAACAATATAATAAACTAAATAATAAAAAAACACATACAGTGAAGAACCACAATCTAAGCACTGACTTAGTTACAAGAATCTGAGGCTCAAATCAAGAATCTTCAGAGTGACTTGGAATAGCAACAGAACCAAATTTCAGTTATCCAGCAAGCGAATGAAGAAACACAGGATAAAAATTTAAGCTTGCAAAAGCAACTGGAAGAAACTAAGACTAATATGCACACAACAAACACATCGCATCACATCTTTTATGAAACTTTGCTATTTCTATACAATCTAGAAAAATCATGTGTTCTATGTTTTAAGTTAAAACGAAGAATCCCATGGCACAAAGAGCATGCTAAAGCCCTAAGAGGCTCACCCTTATTCCCATGGCACAACAGCACAAAGAGCATGCTGCATCTCTCTTGGCACCTCGCATATTCACATATATGGCATGGAAACTTTACAGATGAACTCATTTCGTGTGTAATTTAGGTACAACACACAGACTTGGTAGTCATCCAATACGCTATTGCAATCAATTCCACACAATCTCGCTCACCTTATTTGCCTCCCGATCAGTACATCCGCACCTATCTGAATAGTCTTCTCTGCCCACCAATCCAAATGACTTGATCACCTCTTTACTGCCACAAATACAGTGAAGAACCACAATCTAATCACCTACATAATCTGCACCTATCTGAATAGTCTTCTCTGCCCACCAATCCAAATGACTTGATCACCTCTTTACTGTCACAAATACAGTAAAGAACCACAATCTAATCACCTACATAACATAAGCAGCTTGTGGTGATGCTGCATGGGAGGTAAGCTCCTATTTTTCACAAACTTGATCAGTGATCACCCACACTGGCCACCTCCATTATTATCTCCATCTTTATCCTTGTCCTTAGGAGGAGTTGGAGTATTCTACATCTTCAGAAAGAATGAGGTCAAGAGCAGAGATAGTGAGACTTGGACCTGATCCCGGCCCATCCTCACCGGCAACTGCAGCCTTTGCTGCCCGCGCGGCGCTCCAGCAGCACGTTGCTGGACTGGACGGATGTACATCTCGTGTAGGCGCCGAAAGCCGCCAAGAGGAAGCACGACACTGCGAAGCATCTGCTCGGAGAATCCAATGCAGGCCCACTCCCGCACGCACGCCGCCTCCCAGCGGCCGAGTGCGTGAGCGGCGGCCTACCGCACCGTAACTCCAGGCGGCCGAGCGCGTGGGATGACAGGCTACTTCTCCGGGGAGCTGGTGCGCGTTGATGGCAGCCTCGGATCCCCGTAATCATGGAGCAGAGGGGGAGGAGGGTGGGGGATCCGCGGCAACCTTCCATGACGGGCGGTGGGTGGGGGCGGATCGGCGTCGTGGAAACCTTCCATGCGACGTCGTGGGGAGGAGGTGCGCGTTGATGGCGGCCTCGGATCCCCGTAATCGTGGAGCAGATGGGGGAGGAGAACGGGGGATCCGTGGCAACCTTCCATGACGGGCGTTGATGGCGGATCGGCGTTGATGGCGGGGAGCACTCGGCAGAACCGTGCACCAGTATAGATTGTGGACGCCTACAGTAGTGTCTTAAGAAGTAGTATAGATATAGATTCATTCATTCTGACATTGTTGGGACCTCAGCATGTTTTGCTGATGTTTTTGATTTTCTGTCCATGACTTGTTGGAAAGCAGCTATTCAATAGATTTGCTCTCCGTGTAGGTTGCTATTTTTCTGATTCAGAGGAATAGGCATGCTTTAATTGGCCGGGCCATTGATGATCATGACATGCAGCGAGTCCTTGAATTTCTTAAGTCTGATCAGGTAAGCTTTGGCATTATAATTTCGGAACTGCTTAGAAGTTTTTTTATGAAGCTAATTATATCTTCTTGCAGGTCGTAGATGCTCTTTATGATTGCAAAAGCGAGGTGATTGGGCCAGGATTTTTTAGATTCAAGGCTGAAATTGGTAGTCTTTATATTCTGGCATTTCACCGTATATCTAAAACAGTTACATCATTTTCATCACTTTCAGTTCGTATCTGTGATAGCATGGCCAGTTGAGGGCAAATGCGCCATTGTAAATTTGTGCACATTATTTCTAATCCAGGAATGGCTCCTTTTATGACTTAATCTGAGCTAGACTTTTTTACTACTTGCCAGAATGTAATGCTATTGGAATAGTAGGAAAAGAATGAGTGGCTTTCATGGTTATGGGTGAAATTATCCAGTATGCAGTAACCTATGACATAATATCCTTAAAAGTATTGAAGTTGGTACCAGTTAGCCACCAGCGATATTGTCATCTGAAGCCCTGTTAACCAAGACAGACAATTTAAATAACTTTTGCATATTCCTTGTTATTGAACACTTCAGATGGTTAATCTTGTCCTTTTCTCGTGAAGTGAATTTTGATTTGTAACTTAATCAAGTTGGTTTGGTCTATATGTAAAGAGTTGTCACACCTTGCATTAATGGTTTAAATATAGATGGTGCTGAATTTGAAGACATGCTGCAGACATCTTTCATTTTTGCTCTAATTCAGTTGATGAACTTGTACAATTGTTTTCAAGTCATCTGGTTAATCGCGATTAATTGTCCAAATCGGTTTGGACCAATCACGATTAATCGCCCAAGTCGTCCGACTAATTGTGATTAATCGCCCAAGTCAGTCAGCCAGAACAACCAGCAAGTCGTCTGACTTGGAAACATTTCACTTGAGGTTGAAGATTATCTACATGTGGCATGGGAGCAAGCACTAGGAGATTATCTATGTTTTATCTCACAACATATCATTTTTTTTGTGGGTCAGCTTTTCTGCATGTTTGTTGGAGGCAGGCATTAGCATAGTTTATTTGGGTAGGGACTAGGTGGTAGCTTATTGCCAATTATTTTGTCTTCTCTTGCATGGCCTTATATCCTTGTTACAGTTCATTTCCCAGTGCAATAGATGTTTTTTTTTACTTCAAAAAGTTCTGTTATTTATTGTCATCTGGATTGTCTTACAGATTTCAATGGAGTTGTTCTGGTACAAAATTATTTGGAAAGGACTGGACGTGGGACTTGGGCAAAACAGGTGCCTTGCCTTGAAAATACTTTATCTACAGTCATTAATTGATGTGCATTTTTGACCTTTAAACTAGGTCATCTATTGCCCTATTATTAGTCTGTTCAAATTGTGCGGCTAAAATTCTAGCTGCCATTTTATCGATGTTTGACTAGTTTAATCTGGAAAAGGATGATGTCAAAGAAGCAGATTATGTCCTAGTTTCATCTTTGTTACAGCTGTCTGGCAGTTTGACCTTGTGGTCTTGTACCCTTCTTCCACTATACTTTCACAAAGAACATTAAAGGCTAGTTTGGAACTTTTTTTCTCGAACGCGCAGGAAAGATGCGCATCATTATATTAAGAGAGGAAATGTCCAAAGTTGACCGAAATACAACACCCAGAGGGCAAAAAAGAAAAAACAGACGACCAAACCCTCAAGCATCCACTCCAGCACCCCTACAAAGGGGAGCCTAACGGGTCCTACTAGACCCTATTTAAAGTGACAATAATCTCCAAAACCTCTTTGGGATTCCTGTCTTTTTCTGGCTGGTTTGGGAGCAAGGGGTTTAAAGGATCTCTCCAATCCCTTTGCTCCCGAAAGCCCACTAGGGCGAGCAATCACATGGGTATCATTTGAATAAGTCATTTAATTATTCATGGGAGACTTTTTTCATAGGTTTGGCCTCGCTTGCTTCCAAACTAGTCTTCGTGGGTATTTGGTTTCTAGTGACTAATTTTTAGTTTCTATATTTTTACTCCATTTTAGTCCCTAAATTACCAGATACAGAAACTAAAATTCTATTTTAATTTTCGTATTTGGTAATTTAGAGACAAATGAAATAAAATGGATAAACTAAAAATTAGTTCATACAAACCAAACACCCCCTTAGGCCCTGTTCGTTTTGTGCTGATCTATAGGGATTGAGGGGGATCAAATCCTCTACAAGTCAAAATCATCTCCAACCCTTTCCAATCCCCCTCAATCCCTATGATTTTGGGATCAAACGAACATGGCCTTAAAAGCTTGTTCGGTTATTTTCAATTAATATGGATTGAAGGGAATTGATACGGATTGTGAGAGATTTTAACTTACTAGGGATTGAAACCCACTCAATCCATATGGATTGGGGTAGAACCGAACAAGCCCTTAAGAGGGGTTGTTCCAACACATCGGGCAACTCGTTCTCAAGAAAAGACTGCCAATATCTCACAACATACTGTGGGGGAATTAACACATTTTACTCCCTGACTTACCATTTTCATTTCATTCTACAGTTCAGGGAAGCTGCAATGTCCAAGGATGATACGGAATTACTAAGGGTCATGGCTAACTACGGTATGTGAAATACATGTTGCTCTATAGATGGTGGATATAAGCTTTGCTTACCTTGATCTGAAACTACACTGCTTCGACAGGTGAGGATGTAGTTGAAGCTCTGGGATATGAAGTGGATCGGCTGGAGTCTGAGATCAAAAAGCTTGTGCCTGGGATTAAACATGTTGACATCGAGGCACACAATCCAGAAGGACTTACTCTTAGAGCAGAAGTTTTGTAGATTACCTATGTACATTGCATTTGATTTAAACAACTTACACATAGAACATCTGTATACTACTAAACAGAAACCACACAACTAGAGAGCATGCATGAACAACATAAGAGAGCGGCTACACAAGTTGCATAAAATCCACACGACTTTACATATACATATACATCACACAATCAGTAAATATAGAGATGACTGGATTGCTCGACTTGTTGGATAGACATCTCATGTAAAATAGCTATATGCCTATATCAAGAATGAACAAGATGCTGTCTTGTTACACACAGAAAACATTTTGAAGTACTATGCTTACATGAATACTGTTGGGCCTTCTTTGTCTGAAGGTCATCAAAATATTAACTTAACAATTACTCTTTAGTCTGTTTTAAGTGTAACATGACGATTGCCGAAGAAGACCTTCGGTTGGAGCTGTCGCGTAAACATCACATCAAAAACAAAGGTACCAACTTCGGACTAATGACATGTATGCATGACAGATGAGCAAGTCGGAGCTATGTGAAGTCTCCAAGACTTGTTTAGCAAGACTACTGAAGGAAAAGACAACATTAACTTTAGCTTACTCATTAGTTGAAATATATAGACTTAAGGGTATAATTGTAATCTTGCCGAAGCTGTATATCACAACTATAGATAGGGGCATAGTCCTATGCATATAGACGCTTTTTGGCCATAGAGAATCGAATCACTTTTCCTATGAAGTTGTATTTCTCTTACCTTTGTATTGTAACTTCAAGAAACTGAAAGTATACTTGTAATTCTTCGTTAAATAATAAAAAAGAGATGAAAATAATGTCTATTAAGGTTGAATTGTGTGCTTCGTCTGTGTACTATGCATAAACTACCCTTAACGTCTTTCATTTACCCCTTGTCGATTCCTCATATCTTCACCCTTCAATCAATTTCTCCTTCAAGAGCGATGGATTAAAGGATGAAGATGAAGCTTAATTTAATTGTGTTGCCTTGTTTTTGATATCCTAAAGGAATTAAAAACGAGTGACCAACAAATAATTAATTAGTAAATTTGTTGGTTAATATTATACAACAAGTTTACAAGTTGCTTCAAACTGGTTAGCTTAACGTTATTACTGCCATGAGCAAGCTTTAGCAATCATACAAATACCATGTTGGTGGTCTATCATGCCGAAGGTTCCCATTTAACCTTCATTTTGGCACAATTAATTGTGTTTCAGGCACTTTTCAATTAGTGGACGAAGCTGACCTTCGACCGAAGGAACATGTAAAGAAGCTTCATCTATACACGCAAGAGGCAAAGGTGCGGACCGAAGTTGATACCTTTGGGAAAGGATAAAAGCTTCGAATGCCAGCTAGTGGAGAAGCTCTCATACGACGAAGGCCAAGACCTACATAGCAGTGGAGAAATGAGAAAATACAATACTACACTGATGTCATTTGTAAACATTGAGTGTAAAGCTTTGAGGGGCACGATTGTAATTTTTTACAAAGTCGATTCATCTTCACTATAAATAGGTGAACAATGCTCTGCATAAAGTACCATTTTTGGAGGGCCATAACTTCGTGTTGCTTAGCCTACGAAGAGCCTTCGTGCCATCTTGTGTCCAGGAGCCAAAGGTATGCTTGTAGACCCATTTATCAGGAGAGATGGAATAAAATGCCAAGGCATATGAGATGAGTTTAATATGAAGTTCTACTTTATCGCTTTCGTGTTATTTCATTATTCTTCTTTCTAAAAACCTTCATCTCACGTTCTAACACTTCGAAGAAGTGTTAAATCAAGAGGACAAAGGTCTTTACATCTAACTTGTGTTGCCTTGATTTTCGATACCTTTAGGGGAATTGAAATCAAGTACCAACATTGGTGCCCACCTCCACTGATCTCACAACCACAACTCGCACCATGCCACCGAAGAACGCAACAATAACTTACTTCGTCCTCATGACCTTGGACACCAATCAAGGGGACAAAGCTCTTCTCAGGGAGGCAAGAAACCAAACGAGGAAGGAAATCAACCTAGAGCCACAAGACCAAGAGCTTGATCAAGAGATTAACAATCTCGAAGCAAGCCACCAACAATTGGAGAAGCGCAGGGAAAAGGTGCTTCGTCTTTCTGAGCTTCAGAAAAAATATTGACGAAGCAACTGAAGAAATGTGCAACATTGAAGTGCAGGACCAGAACAACTACATGGACCAAAATTATTAGGATTTTAACCAAGACAACCTTCATCATGAACCAGTCAACTTCCAAGATTTACTCTATGACGAAGCTTCCCCACTAACACCAGAGTTACAGGCGACACCCTAGCCACCGCAATACATGCCCCCACATTGCCAATGTATGATGGCCTAACTGATCCAAAGCAATTCTTTGTGAGTTACGAAGCTACCATATCTTCGTATGGTGGTAATTCAACAACCATGGCAAAGTCCTTTATCATGGCAGTCAGGAATGTGGCTCATACCTGGTACTCGTCGCTTCGTCCAAGAACTATAACTTCATGGCAAAAGTTGAAGTATATGCTCCTCATTAGGTTCCAAGGCTTCTAGTCAAAGTCAGTCACTGCACAAGCTTTGTTACAGTGTACCTAGGACCCAGATGAGTACCTCCAGGCATTCGTCCGAAGATTTCTTCTTCTTCGAGCCCAGGCACCAGCAGTCCAAGATGACATTGTCATCGAGGTCATGGTCAAAGGGTCATCGTGCATCTGGATCTTATCAAGGACCTTGGGGCCGGACGGTCCGCGCGCGCGTAGAGCCAATTAGGGTTCCGAGTTTTTTGCTTCGGTTGTTAGCTAAATTCGCGGGATTGGTCCAAGAGATTGGTTTGTAATGGGTCCATCCCCCTCATCTATAAATATAGAGGAATACGGTCGATTAATCATCAACAATCGAATCAATAATCAATTTATCTCTCGTTTTTACCTTAGGCATTAGGAGTAGTTCTAGTTTAGCCTCTCAATCCTAAAATTCTCCGCTTCTCTTCGACTCTACGTCGATTAGAGGTGTCTATGTCGGCATGCCGACCCTAGACAACACCTAGGATCTCTCCTCCCCGACGGGGTCCCTCCCGAGAGCGAGATCCAGGCGTCGTTGGTGACCCTCGCCGCTCCTGCGCACGCTTGGACTGTCCGGCTCGTCAGGCAGGAACCCGAGCCCTGCACCAGGTCGCGGACCGTCCAGCCCCTGGCTATGGACCATCCGCGCCTCTGCAGAGGACACCACCGCTGGTTATCATGGTAGTGATTGGCGCCCGAATCGGCGCCAACAGAGGCCTAGTCCAGACTCCAGACCTTACAGGCAGGTTAATGCCTAGCTAGGTTGTAGACCTTGGGGTTGCCTCTATAGATGCGACACTTGTCTTCAAGCGGATCTTAGAATACTTACCGAAGATGTCTCAACAATTGATGTTGTAGGTCAGTGGGGGTGAGGCGTTGCCCCAGCCTCATGCTAACCCTAGAGCACCGCCACTGACCATAGCGGTGGCTGGCAACTCCATTCTCCAAGCCCTCTTCATCAAGCCTACAACTGCTCTCCTAGTGCTTAAGGCGCCATAGTCGGTCCTACCATCACATGCCATGGCTAAGGCGACAGTGGGTCCCCTTGTGCCGATCCGGGCTGCGACGGTTGGGCGCGACCGTCGTCGCGTGTCCAACATGTCCATGGTACGCCAGAGCACAAGAATCGCTGCTACCCGTCCAATGCCTATTATGAAACGTGCCTAGCGCAATCTGTGCCGCAAGCTCACCCTTCTCGATGCTAATGTAGTGTGGTCCTTTAGCCAACTCTCTCTAAGAATGTGATAGTTTAGTGATAATACCATCAATAACAAACTTGCCGGGAAACATACATCTGAACTATCTGAGTTCTTTAGCAGTACCTGTATTTCATGAGCTTCTTCGATCACAAAACAATTATCAACCATTTTGTAGTCGTACAACTGCTTGAGAGCACCTAGAGGGGGGGTGAATAGGTGATCCTGTGAAACTTAAACTTATAGCCACAAAAACTTGTTAAGTGTTAGCACAATACGATAATCACAAAGAATTCAACGCAGAGAAGACACAGTGATTTATCCCGTGGTTCGGCCAAGTACAAAACTTGCCTACTCCACGTTGTGGCGTCCCAACGGACGAGAGTTGCACTCAACTCCTCTCAAGTGATCCAATGATCAACTTGAATACCACAGTGTTATGCTTTTCTTTTCTTATCCTGTTCGCGAGGAATCTCCACAACTTGGAGCCTCTCGCCCTTACACTTTTGATGTTCACAAAGAATCACGGAGTAAGGAAGGGAAGCAACACACACAAATCCACAGCAAAATGCGCACACACACGGCCAAGAATCGAGCTCAAAAGACTATCTCAAAGTTCTCACTAGAACGGAGCTCGAATCACTGAGAATGACAAACGAATGCGCAAAGACTGAGTGTGGATGATCAAGAATGCTCTAAGGTTGCTTGGTTCCTCCTCCATGCGCCTAGGGGTCCCTTTTATAGCCCTAAGGCAGCTAGGAGCCGTTGAGAACAAATCTGGAAGGCCATTCTTGCCTTCTGTCGTCGGGCGCACCGGACAGTCCGGTGCACACCGGACACTGTCCGGTGCCCGATTTCCTTCCTTAAATAGCGAAGCCGACCGTTGCAGATGCGGGAGCCGTTGGCGCACCGGACATGTCCGGTGCACACCGGACAGTCCGGTGCCCCCTTCCGACCGTTGGCTCGGCCACGTGTCCCACGCAGATCGCGCGGCCGACCGTTGGCCCGGCCGACCGTTGGCTCACCGGACAGTCCGGTGAATTTTAGCCGTACGTCGTCGGCGAATTCCCGAGAGCGACCACTTCGCTCGAGCCAGCCTGGTGCACCGGACACTGTCCGGTGCACCACCGGACAGTCCGGTGCCCCAGACCGAAACAGCCTCTTGGCTGTACACAGCCAACTCTTCTCTTTTCTTCTTCTTTCTGTTTCTGATACTTAGACAAGTATATTAGTACACAAAACCAATGTACTAGGACTTAGAAACATACCTTTGCACTTGATTTGCACTTTGTTCACCCATGGGCATAGATTCACATTTAAACACTTGTGTTGGCACTCAATCACCAAAATACTTAGAAATGGCCCAAAGGCACATTTCCCTTTCAATCTCCCCCTTTTTGGTGATTTATGCCAACACAACATAAAGCAACTAGAACAAGTGTAATATCACTTCAAAAATAAAAACTCAAGTTTATTTTGATTCAATTTTGGCATATATGGATCATCCTTTGCCACCACTTGGTTTGTTTTTGCAAATCAAACTCAAATCTCTATCTCTAAGTCAAACACACATGTTGAAGCATAAAGAGAGTCATTCCAAAAGAGATTGATCAAAGATTTCAAAAACTCCCCCTATTTCCCATAATCAACACTTCTCCCCACAAGAGGCCAACTTTTGACAAAAGAGACAATGCAAGAGTTTTGACAAACCAAAAGCTCTATTCTACTATTTTCAAAGTTTCTCAAGTGGTAGCTAATCCATCTATTGCTTTGGCCTTTATTTTCTCCCCCTTTGGCATTAAGCACCAAAACGGGATCAATCTTGGCCCTTTAACCCCATTGCCTCACCAAAATCTTCAATTAAGAGCAAATAGGCAATAAGAGTCTAAAGATGAACTTGGAATAAGTTACCCTCTCATCGGAGTGCAGTGGAAGTCTTTCATGGTCCGAGTCCACCTTTTTCCCTTTCAATCCATCTTCGAGACTAAATCATCAAACTCAAACACATGGTTAGTCTTCAAAGGGTCAAGTTGTAACATATCTCCCCCTAAACATGTGCATCACTTTGCAACGGACTTGTGAGGTCCAGGGAGTGTTTGTACAACTTGAGCACCACAATAAGCAACAAAATGCAGAATGAACATGATCAAAGGCATAAACACATGTATGCTACAATTCAATCCAAGTTCCGCGAATCTAAGACATTTAGCTCACTACGCAACCTGCAAAAGGTCTTCTCATCTAGAGGCTTGGTAAAGATATCGGCTAGCTGGTTCTCGGTGCTAACATGAAACACTTCGATATCTCCCTTTTGCTGGTGGTCTCTCAAAAAGTGATGCCGGATGTCTATGTGCTTTGTGCGGCTGTGCTCAACAGGATTATCCACCATGTGGATAGCACTCTCATTATCACATAGGAGTGGGACTTTGCTCAGATTGTAGCCAAAGTCCCGGAGGGTTTGCCTCATCCAAAGTAGTTGCGCGCAACACTGTCCTGCGGCAACATACTCGGCCTCAGCGGTGGATAGGGCAACGGAAGTTTGTTTCTTAGAGTTCCACGACACCAGGGACCTTCCTAAGAATTGGCATGTCCCTGATGTACTCTTCCTATCGACCTTACATCCAGCATAGTCGGAATCTGAGTATCCAACCAAGTCAAAGGTAGACCCCTTTGGATACCAGAGCCCGAAGCAAGGCGTAGCAACCAAATATCTAAGAATTCGCTTCACCGCTACTAAGTGACACTCCTTAGGAACGGATTGAAATCTAGCACACATGCATACGCTAAGCATAATATCCGGTCTACTAGCACATAAGTAAAGCAAAGAACCTATCATTGACCGGTATGCTTTTTGATCAACGGACTTACCTCCTTTGTTGAGGTCGGTGTGTCCGTCGGTCCCCATCGGAGTCTTTGCGGGCTTGGCGTCCTTCATCCTAAACCGCTTCAGCAAGTCTTGCGTGTACTTTGTTTGGGAGATAAAGGTGCCGTCCTTGAGTTGCTTCACTTGAAACCCAAGGAAGTAGTTCAACTCGCCCATCATCGACATCTCGAATTTCTGTGTCATCACCCTGCTAAACTCTTCACAAGACTTTTGGTTAGTAGAACCAAATATTATGTCATCGACATAAATTTGGCACACAAACAAATCACCATCACATGTCTTAGTAAAAAGAGTTGGATCGGCTTTCCCAACCTTGAAAGCGTTAACAATTAGAAAGTCTCTAAGGCATTCATACCATGCTCTTGGGGCTTGCTTAAGTCCATAGAGTGCCTTAGAGAGCTTACACACGTGGTTGGGGTACCGTTCATCCTCGAAGCCAGGGGGTTGCTCCACGTACACCTCCTCCTTGATTGGCCCGTTGAGGAAAGCGCTCTTCACATCCATTTGGTACAACCTGAAAGAATGGTGAGCGGCATATGCTAGCAAGATACGAATTGATTCTAGCCTAGCCACAGGAGCAAACGTCTCCTCAAAGTCCAAACCTGCGACTTGGGCATAACCTTTTGCCACAAGTCGAGCCTTGTTCCTTGTCACCACCCCGTGCTCGTCCTGTTTGTTGCGGAACACCCACTTGGTTCCCACAACATTTTGCTTGGGACGAGGCACCAGTGTCCAAACTTCATTGCGCTTGAAGTTGTTGAGTTCCTCCTGCATGGCCAATACCCAATCCGGATCTAGCAAGGCCTCCTCTACCCTGAAAGGCTCAATAGAAGAAACAAAAGAGTAATGCTCACAAAAATTAACTAATCGAGATCGAGTAGTTACTCCCTTGCTAATGTCACCCAGAATTTGGTCGACGGGATGATCCCTTTGAATCATCGCTCGAACTTGGGTTGGAGGTGCCGGTTGCGCTTCTTCCTCCATCACTTGATCATCTTGTGCTCCCCCTTGATCAAGCGCCTCCACTTGAGGTACCTGTTCGTCATCTTCGGTTGGGGGATGCACCATAGTTGAGGAAGAAGGTTGATCTCGTTCATCTTGTTCCTGTGGCCGCACTTCTCCAATCGCCATGGTTCGTATAGCGGCTGTCGGAACATCTTCTTCATCTACATCATCACAATCAACAACTTGCTCTCTTGGAGAGCCATTAGTTTCATCAAATACAACGTCGCTAGAGACTTCAACCAAACCCGATGATTTGTTGAAGACTCTATACGCCTTTGTATTTGAGTCATAACCTAACAAAAACCCTTCTACAGCTTTGGGAGCAAATTTAGAATTTCTACCCTTCTTCACTAGAATGTAGCACTTGCTCCCAAATACACGAAAGTAAGATACATTGGGTTTGTTACCGGTTAGTAGCTCATACGAAGTCTTCTTGAGGAGGCGATGAAGGTAGACCCTGTTGATGGCGTGGCAAGCCGTGTTCACGGCTTCCGACCAAAAACGCTCGGGAGTCTTGAATTCTCCAAGCATCGTCCTCGCCATGTCGATTAGCGTCCTGTTCTTCCTCTCTACCACACCATTTTGTTGTGGTGTGTAGGGAGCGGAGAACTCATGCTTGATCCCTTCCTCCTCAAGGAACTCTTCCACTTGAAAGTTCTTGAACTCGGACCCGTTATCGCTCCTTATCTTCTTCACCTTGAGCTCAAACTCATTTTGAGCTCTCCTGAGGAAGCGCTTGAGGGTCCCTTGGGTTTCAGACTTATCCTGCAAAAAGAACACCCAAGTGAAGCGGGAAAAGTCATCAACGATAACTAGACCATACTTACTTCCTCCTATGCTCAGATAGGCGACGGGTCCGAAGAGGTCCATATGTAGCAGCTCCAGGGGTCTTGATGTTGTCATCACATTTTTGGTGTGATGAGTGCCTCCCACCTGTTTCCCTGCTTGACAAGCTGCACAAGGTCTATCTTTTTCGAAATGAACATTGGTTAGACCTATCACGTGTTCTCCCTTTAGAAGCTTGTGGAGGTTCTTCATCCCCACATGTGCTAAGCGGCGATGCCACAGCCAGCCCATGCAAGTCTTAGCCATTAAGCATGCATCTAGACCGGCCTCTTCTTTTGCAAAATCAACTAAGTAAAGCTTGCCGTCTAGAATACCCTTGAAAGCCAGTGAACCATCACATCTTCTAAAGACAGACACATCTATGTTTGTAAACAAACAGTTATATCCCATATTGCATAATTGACTAACCGATAGCAAATTATATCCAAGAGACTCTACTAAAAACACATTAGATATAGAGTGCTCATTAGAAATTGCAATTTTACATAACCCTTTTACCTTGCCTTGATTCCCATCACCGAATATAATTGAATCTTGGGAATCCTTATTCTTGACGTAGGAGGTGAACATCTTCTTCTCCCCCGTCATATGGTTTGTGCATCCGCTGTCGATAATCCAGCTTGAACCCCCGGATGCATAAACCTGCAAGGCAAATTTAGGCTTGGGTTTTAGGTACCCAACTCATGTTGGGTCCTACAAGGTTAGCACAAATATTCTTAGGGACCCAAATGCAAGTTTTGTCTCCCTTGCATCTTGCCCCTAACTTCCTAGCAATTACCTTTCTATCCTTTCGACAAATTGCAAAGGAAGCATTCAAAGCATGATATATTGTAGAAGGCTCATTAACTTTCCTAGGAATATTAACAACATTTCTCCTAGGCATATTATGAACAACATCCCTTCTACCAACATTTCTATCATGCACATATGAAGAACTAGAAGCAAACATAGCATGAGAAAAATCATCGTACGTATTATAACTCCTATAAGCATTTCTAGTTTGTCTCCTATCATGATACAAAAAGGCATGGTTCTTTTTATCACTAGTAGCCATAGGGGCCTTCCCTTTCTCCTTAGCGGAAATGGGAGCCTTATGGCTTGTTAAGTTCTTGGCTTCCCTCTTGAAGCCAAGTCCATCCTTAATTGAGGGGTGTCTACCGATCGTGTAGGCATCCCTTGCAAATTTTAGTTTATCAAATTCATTCTTGCTAGTCTTAAGTTGGGCATTAAGACTAGCCAATTCCTCAGTTAATTTAGAAATTGAAACTGAATGATCACTACAAGCATCAACATCGAAATCTTTACACCTAGTGCAGATCTCAACATGTTCTACACAAGAATTAGATTTACTAGTTACTTCTAGTTTGGCATTTAAGTCATCATTAACACTCTTTAAAGTAGCAATGGTTTCATGACAAGAAGATAGTTCACTAGAAAGCACTTCATTTCTTTTAACTTCTAATGCATAAGACTTTTGTGCCTCTACAAATTTGTCGTGCTCTTCATACAAAAGGTCCTCTTGTTTTTCTAAGAGTCTATCTTTTTCATTCAAGGCATCAATCAATTCATTAATTTTATCTACTTTAGTTCTATCCAATCCCTTAAACAAACTAGAGTAATCTATTTCATCATCACTAGACTCATCATCACTGGAAGAATCATAAGTGACATTGTTTTGATTACATACCTTCTTCTCCCTTGCCATAAGGCATGTGTGACGCTCGTTGGGGAAGAGGGATGACTTGTTGAAGGCAGTGGCGGCGAGTCCTTCATTGTCGGAGTCGAAGGAGGAGCAATCCGAATCCCACTCCTTTCCGATATGTGCCTCGCCCTTGGCCTTCTTGTAATGCTTCTTCTTTTCCCTCTTGCTCCCGTGTTCCTGGTCACTATCATTGTCGGGACAGTTAGCAATAAAATGACCAAGCTTACCGCATTTGAAGCATGATCGCTTTCCCTTGATCTTAGTCTTGCTTGGCTGTCCCTTGCGACCCTTTAGTGTCGTCTTGAATCTTTTGATGATGAGGGCCATCTCTTCATCATTAAGACCGGCCGCCTCAATTTGCGCCACCTTGCTGGGTAGCGCCTCCTTGCTCCTTGTTGCCTTGAGAGCAATGGGTTGAGGCTCATGGATTGGGCCATTCAACGCGTCGTCCACGTACCTCGCCTCCTTGATCATCATTCGCCCGCTTACAAATTTTCCAAGAATTTCTTCGGGCGACATCTTGATGTACCTAGGATTTTCACGAATATTGTTCACCAAGTGAGGATCAAGAACGGTAAATGACCTTAGCATTAGGCGGACGACGTCGTGGTCCGTCCATCGCGTGCTCCCGTAGCTCCTTATTTTGTTGATAAGGGTCTTGAGCCGGTTGTATGTTTGTGTCGGCTCCTCGCCCCTTATCATCGCGAACCGTCCAAGCTCGCCTTCCACCAACTCCATTTTAGTGAGTAAGGTGACATCGTTTCCCTCATGAGAGATCTTGAGGGTGTCCCAGATCTGCTTGGCATTGTCCAAGCCGCTCACCTTGTGATACTCGTCCCTGCACAAAGAGGCTAGCAACACAGTAGTAGCTTGTGCATTTTTATGAATCTGTTCATTAATAAACACAGGGCTATCCGAGCTATCAAATTTCATTCCACTTTCCACAATCTCCCAAATGCTTGGGTGGAGAGAAAACAGGTGAGTACGCATTTTGTGGCTCCAAAATCCGTAGTCCTCTCCATCAAAGTGAGGGGGCTTGCCAAGTGGAATGGGGAGCAATTGAGCATTTGAACTATGCGGGATGCGCGAATAATCGAAAAAAAAGT
Source organism: Zea mays (assembly GCF_902167145.1). Classification (NCBI taxonomy): domain Eukaryota; kingdom Viridiplantae; phylum Streptophyta; class Magnoliopsida; order Poales; family Poaceae; genus Zea; species Zea mays. The sequence continues at coordinate 107,346,064 of NC_050105.1, read as the reverse complement.
TTGAGTTAACCGTCTTTCGTCTATCGTGGTCGTCGTCGTCCTTTTGGGAGGAGGAAGATTCGTCGCTGTCGTAGTAGACAATTTCCTTGATGCGCCTTGTCTTCTTCTTCCTCCCGTCTTTTCTTTTGTGGCCCGAGCCTGAGTCGGTGGGCTTGTCATCATTGAGCTCGTTGACGAAGGTCTCCTTCTCCTTGTCGTTGATCACCATCCCCTTGCCCTTAGGATCCATCTCTTCGGGCGGTTAGTCCCTTTCTTGAAGAGAACGGCTCCGATACCAATTGAGAGCACCTAGAGGGGGGGTGAATAGGTGATCCTGTGAAACTTAAACTTATAGCCACAAAAACTTGTTAAGTGTTAGCACAATACGATAATCACAAAGAATTCAACGCAGAGAAGACACAGTGATTTATCCCGTGGTTCGGCCAAGTACAAAACTTGCCTACTCCACGTTGTGGCGTCCCAACGGACGAGAGTTGCACTCAACTCCTCTCAAGTGATCCAATGATCAACTTGAATACCACAGTGTTATGCTTTTCTTTTCTTATCCTGTTCGCGAGGAATCTCCACAACTTGGAGCCTCTCGCCCTTACACTTTTGATGTTCACAAAGAATCACGGAGTAAGGAAGGGAAGCAACACACACAAATCCACAGCAAAATGCGCACACACACGGCCAAGAATCGAGCTCAAAAGACTATCTCAAAGTTCTCACTAGAACGGAGCTCGAATCACTGAGAATGACAAACGAATGCGCAAAGACTGAGTGTGGATGATCAAGAATGCTCTAAGGTTGCTTGGTTCCTCCTCCATGCGCCTAGGGGTCCCTTTTATAGCCCTAAGGCAGCTAGGAGCCGTTGAGAACAAATCTGGAAGGCCATCCTTGCCTTCTGTCGTCGGGCGCACCGGACAGTCCGGTGCACACCGGACACTGTCCGGTGCCCGATTTCCTTCCTTAAATAGCGAAGCCGACCGTTGCAGATGCGGGAGCCGTTGGCGCACCGGACATGTCCGGTGCACACCGGACAGTCCGGTGCCCCCTTCCGACCGTTGGCTCGGCCACGTGTCCCGCGCAGATCGCGCGTCCGACCGTTGGCCCGGCCGACCGTTGGCTCACCGGACAGTCCGGTGCACACCGGACAGTCCGGTGCACACCGGACAGTCCGGTGAATTTTAGCCGTACGTCGTCGGCGAATTCCCGAGAGCGACCACTTCGCTCGAGCCAGCCTGGCGCACCGGACACTGTCCGGTGCACCACCGGACAGTCCGGTGCCCCAGACCGAAACAGCCTCTTGGCTGTACACAGCCAACTCTTCTCTTTTCTTCTTCTTTCTGTTTCTGATACTTAGACAAGTATATTAGTACACAAAACCAATGTACTAGGACTTAGAAACATACCTTTGCACTTGATTTGCACTTTGTTCACCCATGGGCATAGATTCACATTTAAACACTTGTGTTGGCACTCAATCACCAAAATACTTAGAAATGGCCCAAAGGCACATTTCCCTTTCACTGCTCTATGGTGTGCAACTCACTTCCCGCATCAGAAACTCTAAATTTCTCATCAAGTGCATTCCATAACAATTTACTAACGGTGAACGTTACGTAAGAATCAACATATTTGTCAGCAAGTGCACTAATCACGATGCCTCGAAATAGGTTATCGTCCACCTAGAACACTCACTCCTCTTTAGGAGTGAATTATTCAGGTTTCCCCTATGCAACATGATAGCATTTCATTGTTGTGAACCACATTATCATCTTTCTACTCCATCTCTTGTAAAATGAATCATCAAAGGTATCGGTTGGCTTCCATGTAGCAGCAAAACCACTAACAGAAAATTGTGTAACATCAGGTTTTTTGATTGTTAGGAATCTAGGCATTTTCATTTTAGACTTAATCTAGAAATAGCATACAAGATTTTTGATGACATATATGTGCACATGCATGGTACGTGCTAAAGTAGCAACAAACATACTTATCAATAAATAAACAAACTAGAGAAAGTTTAGGGTGTACCTAGCGGAGGGACCCATGCTCAAGGCACCAGTTGCTCCATTCGCACTAGCCGACATAGTGTGTTGTTCGATATCGTCAATTGGGGCTTGATGAACTTCGATGTTCACAATGTAGTCCCTCAAACGTCCTCTGGGAAGAAGACCAGTGGCAGCACTTCGGGAAGAAGACAAACAACATCAAAGTTGCAATGTTCTCTGAGAAGAAGATGAACACCACCAACGAGTAGTCATGATAGCGCTCCCTAAAAACCTGTCGCACGTGCACCCGATAGATGTCTCGGTGGACAGTGGTTTCAGAGGCCTACTCTCTTAACTCTCCGTGCGTGCAAAGATTTGGGATGGGGAAGACTTCGGAGGCAACTCAACTGTGAAAGATAGAGCAAAAACAATAAGAGGATGTTTTCCACCCACGCGATTGAAGAGTTGTGTGCTCTTATATATATGCAAGAGAGTAGGTGAAGGGGTGCTATCAAATAGCTTAATGACAGCCATCACTAGCCATCATTCATAAAATGGATCGCTACCAGTAACTCCTACCATCGAAATGGATGTAACTAGTAACTCCCAAGCTATAAGTTAGCATCCTTAATTCACCCACTTACTTTACTCATAGATAACTCATAGCTTAAACGTGAGCCTTATGATTTATAGAATATTAAATAAATTGTTCTTATCCAAAATATTCTAACACATGCCACGTACACAACAACAAATAAATACATTGTAAAAAATATATACATTAATGGTGATTACAAATGATGATTGTGTTACGACTAACCTTATCCAATCGAGAACTTAAATCGACGCTAAATCATTCTTCTTCACTAACTATGACGTCTCTATTTATTTTATTTTCTAAACATATAAATTTCAGAAAAGTAAACTATTTTCCAAGAATAACATATAGCATATCACAAAAATAGAATTATATAAGAAAAAGCACTAAACAATTTACACAACATATATGAACAATTTTAATCTATTTTCATCTTTTGGTCGCACACACATATGTCCCTTTTTACTTAGCACTAAACCACTTAGTGATAGAAATTGTGGTGCCTAGGATCATACCTAAACCCCTAGAATACCTGTCCGTACTTAGAGAAAAAGCTCGATAGTGAGTAGATCTAATCTACTGAGAGGTTGCGTTCGTTATTGTTGTTCATGGCTACTGCAGCGATGACAACAACTTCTTGCATCGCGCTCCTGCCTCCTTCATGGCCATCTCCTTGCATTTGAGGTTGAGGCGGATGATCCAGAGTTCCCTGCACTGGTGGTAGGGGCTCGGATCCGGTTTTCATTGGGGCGCCATTGTTCCCCACGTCCACCATCTCCCTGTTGCATGCTCTTCCAGTCACTACGCGCGAAAAGTTGCCACACAATTTTTCCACACTATTAAGGGCATGTTTAATTGCATGCCTAAGGTGCCAAAAATTGCCACACAATTTTCCACACTTGCCTAAGGTTAGACACTCAAATTTTGGGCCACACTATGGCATGTCTATGGGAATCTTGCCACACTTTTACTAGTCATTGACGAATGGGGCCTACAAAGTAGAACGAAAAATCATGCCACAATTGTGGCTACAAATTAAACACACGCCTAACTCAGTCAAAGCCCCTAAACTTAGACGTGGTAAACTGTGATAAGTGAGGCAGCGAACCAAACATACCTTAAGTGCTTGCATCTGTTAATCATTAGTAGAGGTGGTCTTCTTAACACGACTGTTTCTATTAATGGGCCTTTAACAGACATGGTCAATTAAGGCGACAACCTTAGGGGTCTCTTGAGGGGTTTTTAGGGGGTTAAGTGAAAAAAATCAAGAGACGACTCTTCACGAAGAGCTCATCTCTTCACGACTTTCTATACACATTGTCTCTTAACTGCATTGATGATCTAAGAACTCAGGGTTGTATCATGTGGTCTCTTAACTGTCTCTTATGGCTAGAAAATTGTTCCAATGACGGTAGGTTGTACATGCCCTTTATTTGTATTGTAGAGAGTTTCAATACACTATTTCCAAAAATGTCACATTAACTTTTGTCTATAAAACCGCACATCTTGATTTTCATGTAACGCTCATTTGGATCTTTGGAATTGAATTTCATTCTAATAATCATAATTTAGACATAGATCAATTAAGCTAATAAAGTTTTATACATAATATATTTGTATCTACTATTGGCCATATGAGGGGAGATATTTATATGCTATATTTTTACTATAGGAAAGTGAGCTGAAGAGCGTGTTATAAGTTGCAGAGTAAAAATATAGACTAATGATATAAATTAATTTTCACCCCATCATCCTATGAATTTAGGATAAACTTATAGCTAAACTTCGGAAAGTGGTAGAATGTCAAATTTCAAACCAAATAACATACTCTATTAAGTAAATTCCAATTCCTTTAAAATGAAGGTATCTAAATGGTCCCTAAGGGTTGATTTGATGACCAGTGATCACGGGGGATTCGAGGGTATTGAGAGAGAAAATAGTTCGTTCCCCTCAATCCCCTCCAACCCCCGTGATCCCCTTGTCACCAAATCAACCCTAAATAAAATTCTCTTATCTCTCATAAAACTCCCTCTATCTTATTATTAAATTATTGTCATGTCACCGTGTTTGCTTATATGGCGGGGTATTTGTTGAAGATAAAATCACTGCATTTAACTGATAGAGACAGGCTCTTTCACAGGGCTGCCTTGCCATTTCTAGAGGCGCGCAGCACCTTTTAGTGCGTGCCCCTTTCAATCCATGGGGTTGTCTCTTGAAATCTCTATTGCATTATTGTTATGAACTATGAAGAAGACAACACACAACTGTTTTCAGCACATAAACGGAAATTTTATGGACAAAGGATTTAAAAAAAAATGTGCATCTCAACACTCAATAGTATCACATCTTTAGACATGTCCGACATTGCCACAATTCAAACAAGTGCAGAAATGTATCCAATCAATTTATTCAAATTACAAACATATGGCATCCATATCTAGTCAAACAATAAGTAGTAGTAGATATTACACTGCTGGATCACCTTGTTCTATTACTGAAACATGATCTCTCATTCAGATCGACCTTTATTTACCAGCTGGCGTAGGAGAACTAATCGGCAGTTATATCACTGGAGTAGGCTGACACTAAAATCCCAGAGCTTTTTGGACAACTCCTTGTCAGTTGCAGGCGGTTTTAGTTCAACAGCATTGAAATCCACAAAGTATTTGCCGGTGACTCCAGCAACCTGAGGATGCAATGCCAGATAACAAACGGTGGCTGCACCCTGCAAAACGATCAGTAATAAGCAGTGGTAGAGTTTGAATATAATAATAATACTCTCTCAGTCCCAGTTTATAATTTATTTGACTTTTTACCAATTTTAACTAACTCGTCTTATTCAAATATTTTAGAAAAAATAAAAAAATTAAAGCAATACTTAAAGTATATTATATGCTAAATGATATAGTAAATGTTAATAATAATTAGATTTTTTTAATAAAATGAGCCGGTCAAACTTAGGATAAAAAGTCAAACGGTTTATAAATTGGAATAAAGGGAGTACTTGTTGTTGTTGTTATTTATTATATGGATTGTAAGTTTGGTAATGAAACTTTATTAAGTTGTAGGGACAGGAAAATAAGTTATTAATTTCTCTAATTTTTCAGAGAAAAAACAAAACAATGATCAGTGAACTAAGCTCTAAAATAAAAAAAAGACAATTGGTTTAACCGAGGCTGAACTGCTTGGCATTGAGCTTAAAGAGGTGGAGTTTGTCCACTGTAATAGAGAATAGATCGTGTAATAGGGTTGATCATGAATTGGTGCAGCATGCATGTAAACATCTTACATCGACTGTGTGATGATGGATCCTTAGATCCTTCCAGTCCCTTAGAAAAATACTGACTACTCAAACTTGGTCCACTTGACCGAGCCCGAGAACGCATCCAATATTCTCTCCTTTATTCTTGATTTTCTTGTTCTTTAAGTTTCTATGTTCCACCCTTTGACAAATTAATAAATCAAGATCAATGCATTACAGAGATCAATTATGTGCCACCGAACCCATTGACTATAGCATGCCCCTCTGCCTTACGGTAGAGTAACTTTTTTAATCTTTCGATAGCTGAAGTATATGGTACTGACTTCATCTCATATTTTATATATTGATTTTCAGGACACTAATAATTTCCAAACTTATCACCCTTGACTATTGGCGCAGAGGAGGGCCTACACTTATGCACATCGTACCTTTTAGTACATTTTCTATGTATGCTTTCTATGAAATTCATAATATATCTTAGTTTCTGTCTCTATGAATTTCTATTCCTAGTACATAGAAGACTTCAACCATGTATTTCATACCAAAATTCAAGAAAAAAACATTTTTTTGTCTCCAGCCAGATATACTTTACATTCTTAAACTTTGCATAAATACAATTATCTTCCCTGTTTTTCTAGAAACCATATTTTCCTTGTAGTCTATTCAAACTTGAGGAGGCAATGTATGATTAGATAATCAATACTATAATGTTGTGCCTAACAAGACTCGGCTTTGGGTTGGTGATTAAGAAAACATTCAGCATTTCTTTTTATTTATATTGTAACGACATATACAAACCTAAATTTCACATAACAAAAAAATAAAAACTACTTTGTAGTAGGAAGCGAATATGATTGCAGACTTACTTGTTCAACACCCCTTAGTACAAGTTTAGCAATTGGAGAAAGAATATCTGAAATGAACATTACAAGAAATAGAAAATTCAGAATTCAGTTTCCAGGAATTAGGATAGAAAAATCATAATACAAATGGTTTTCTTCAAATTGATAAAAGAAGGATTACCTTTCTCGGAGAAAGAACGCATAGCCTGCTTAAAAACATGACTATATCTTTTAGGGCTAATTTGACAACTCCATTTTTCCAATGGAATCACATTTTTTAAGCAAAAAATAAACTAATTTCTCTTGAAAAAAATGAAAATCCTTTGAAAAAATGGGGTTACCAAACTAGCCCTTACCCATAACCTTTTCATCGTTAAATTCATTATTCTAAATGAAACTTCAGAAAATCTTGGTGTTTATCAAAAATACAGTTTTCTTAGACTAAAACAGGTGCATTTTCAGTACTTGGTACGCTATTTAGATTCAAATGACAAAGAGGGCACAAGAACTGAACTAGCTAAACAGTTCTAAGTTATGACAAGAAATTTATATGTAGGGTGATATTGATGAGGAATGGGTGAATTGATAGAACCGTTTCATCGATAAATCTATTATTCTAAATGGAACTTCTTAGATAATTTTGATGTCGTTCCAGTACATAATTTTCTTGATGTCTAAAATAGATGGATTTTCGTGGCGCTCTCTGCTTAGTAGAAAGAACAGGTTAAGGTGGCTGACACCAATGACAGGATCATCCCTTGGCTTAAGGAGTTGAGCAGGCTTCTACACTGATTTCAGATGTCTGTGAAATTTAGAACTATGTAATAGTATAGCTGGTCCTGCTCTTTTTCTGTACCTTAAGGGTACATTATTTAGATTCAAACCTTTTCCTGTGAAAATTTCGGATGTCTATGTAATTTAAAACTTTGTAATAGCTTTCAGTACTTTAAGGGTATATTATTTAGATTCAAACAACAAAGAAGGCACAATACCTGAAATATATAACTAAGTAGTTGTAAGTTATGACAAGGATTGATATATATGGTGAAATTGATGAGGAATAGGTGAATTGAACATGACAGAAAGTTAAGACAATTTAGTGAGTTTTGTTTGACAATCTGAAATATCCCGCACCTTTTATGATACCCAGATGGCGCGTGATGTTGGTGGCAACAACTCCCGGATGCAGTGAGTTGACTACTACTTTTGCATCTTCTTCCTGTGCTCATACAAACAGTCAAGGTCAGCATTATATGATATAATTTGTAATAGCTCTTAATACGAGCTTACACCCGGCACTATTTGGTTGCAGACATAATTTTTAACGATCGACTAATTCTAATTAGAAAAGTATGGTTAGAAAATTTAAGGGCCAGGCTTAGCCATATAGAATATAATAAGCAGATATAACCATCTCTATAACTTGTGTGAAGCCAACAAAATATGTGAACATGTATGGCTCCTCAACTACGTCCAACATATCTCTAGCACAACTCTGGTCCTTTTGTAAGGTGGAGGTATTGTTTTTTTTTTGATAGGGTACAAGAACGCCACACACACTCACACCACTATACATACTAAATTGATTGAAAGCTTTAGACATTTAATATGTGGTCCTAGGTAAATGGTGCGTCACCCAGGGCTTAACCTTCCGGCCAATGGCCTTTGCCACTTTGCCGTGAGCCCCTTTGCATAATGTGGGGGTATTGTCTTGGTATAACCTCATGGTGCTTTTAATGGTTTGGTTGGTCCGTTAAAACTCGTGTTTCTTCTTCATGCTTTTATAAGTTCAACCCAAAAAATGAACATGGTAGTAAAAAGTGTACAATTTATCCATTCACTATTTACATAGAAGGTAATAATATAATACATGTCTCTACAACGATCATTTTGCGTCTTAAGGTGGCCAAATAAACAAAAAAAACTTATGTGCTTCACAGGACTTGAACTCATAACCTACAAGGCTACAACTCAACGAATAAACCCCATACTAGTGCACCACAAATCACCACAAAATGGATTTAAGAGTCTATCTTTTTCTATAAATATCTTGTAATCTTGTATTAAATATTCTGACTACTAATGATAAATATGAACCATAAATAGCACTAGAACTTTGGTATAGGATATATTTCCAACTAAGATTTTTTAAAAAGTTTTTTTTTAAAATCAAATTTTAAAATATGAAAACAAATTAAAAAGTTGAGACACTAAATAACTTTAAATTTAAACTTATCAATAGAAAAAATATAGATCAGGTCATCTAGTACAACTTTGCTATTAGAGGTGTGAACATTCATGGTCGTCTAAAAACTCTAAATTTTGAATTTAAAAATCTATAAACTTACAACACATATTTTAGACTCCAAACAACTTCAAATAGAAAATTATTTAACTACAAAGTTATACATTGTATTGAGTATTACAATTTTAGTATAGACCATATCAACAATCGAGGTTGTTTAAAATTGTTAAATAATTTCAAAATTCATAAACATAAAGTGGTATTTTACAACTCTAAAAATTTTCAAATAAAAACTTTAAACTCGAAAGTTGTAGACCACATTGAGAGCTACAATTTGATATAAATTGTCTTTATCTAAGTTCATACGGAAAATTTATGAATTATTTTTTAATACAACTATTTATAGAGACATGAATCATAAGATGACGATCTTACAAAATATTTTTAGAGGTGCATGCCTCTAAAAACGGTATACTGGGACAAACATCCTAATGAGACTGTGTGTGTTAATCGAGGGTTGTAAGATGCAATCGCCTTAGGAAGTCCGCCTTTATAAGTGTTTGTTCGTTTTGCTCTCAATCCACGTGGATTGGGTGAAATTGAGTGGGTTCAAATATCAAACCAGTCAAAATCTTTCAAAAAAATTCTAATCTCATTCAATCTACACATGATAGAAATAACAGAACAATGTCTAAATGATTTTTAGATGCAACCATTTTCCTAGTGGCCCATGATTATTGACGGATGTGGTCGCTATGTTTGACCGCCTTTGTTAATTAGAGAGGATGTCGTCTAAAATCATTTTTCTAGTAGTGTTGAACTTGAGACCGCTAACCTTGATATACTAAATTAAGTAGTATGCATATCAATCCAACCCAAAAGTAAACTTAGTATAAGACTGTCTCTAGCGGCTTACTCATCATATATCTCCTATTTTAAATTTTACATTGTGAACAGTGTGGTCTACAGTACAAAACAATGTTTTACATGATTATATACACGATCTACTGGAGACAACCTAAAAGGATGCACAAATAAGCCACATATGCAGGCCTCGAACGTTAAAACAGTACTGAAAGGGAATTAGGCTTACACCTAGTCCCTAATTAATTTTGGTGGTTGAATTGCCCAACAAAAATAAATGGACTAACTAGCTTGCTCTAGTGTATAAGTTATACAGGTGCAAAAAGTTCACACTTAGCCAATAAAAAGACCAAGTATTGGGTTCTAACAAAGGAGCAAGGATCAACCGAAGGCACCTCTAGTCTGGCGCACCGGACTGTCCGGTGTGCCACCGGACATGTCCGGTGCACCAGAGGACTCAAACTTCGAACTCGTCACCTTCGGAAATTTCCGGAGGCGACTCCGCTATAATTCACCGGACTGTCCGGTGTACACCGGACATGTCCAGTGCTCCAAGAAAGAGCGGCCTCCGGAACTCGCCAGCCTCGGGAATTTGTTGAAGCTGCTCCACTATAATTCACCGGACTGTCCGGTGTACACCGGACTGTCCGGTGTAACAGCAGGGCAACGGCTATTTCGGCGCCAACGGCTACCTGCGACGCATTAAATGCGCGCGCTGCGCGCGCAGAGGTCAGACACGCCCATACTGGCGCACCAGACAATCTACAGTGCATGTCCGGTGCGCCACCGGACATCAAGGCGGGCCCAGAAGTCAGAAATCAAACGGTCGGAACCCAACGGCTTTGGTGACGTGGCTGTCGCACCGGACATGTCCGGTGTGCACCGGACTGTCCGGTGCGCCATCGAACAGACAGCCTCACCAAACGGCTAGTTTGGTGGTTGGGGCTATAAATACCCCCAACCACCCACCATTCATTGCATCCAAGTTTTCCAGCTTCCAACCACTATACAAGAGCTAGCATTCATTGCAAAGCACACCAAAAGAGATCAAATCCTCTCCCAACTCCACACAAAGCCTTAGTGACTAGAGAGAGTGATTTGTAGTGTTCATTTGAGCTCTTGCGCTTGGATCGCTTCTTTTTCTTTGGCATTCTTTCTTATGATCAAACACTCACTTGTAATTGAGGCAAGAGACACCAATCGTGTGGTGGTCCTTGCGGGAAGTTTGATTCCCAAGTGATTTGAGAAAGAGAAGCTCACTCGGTCCGGGGGACCGTTTGAGAGAGGGAAGGGTTGAAAGAGACCCGGCCTTTGTGGCCTCCTCAACGGGGAGTAGGTTTGAGAGAACCGAACCTCGGTAAAACAAATCCGCGTGTCTCACTTCATTATTCGCTTGCGATTTGTTTTGCACCCTCTCTCGTGGACTCTATTATATTTCTAACGCTAACCCGGCTTGTAGTTGTGTTTATTTTTGAGAATTTCAGTTTCGCCCTATTCACCCCCCTCTAGGCGACTTTCAATTGGTATCAAAGCCCGGTGCTTCATTAGAGCCTAACCGCTCGAAGTGATGTCGGGAGATCACACCAAGAGAGAGATGGAGACCGGCGACAAGCCCACTACAAGCCAAGGGAGCACTTCATCGGAAGAGTCTCGCACCAAGAGGAAGGAGAAGAAGAAGGACTCCTCCAAACGGAAGGAGAAAAGATCTTCCTCTTCTCACCACAGAGAGAAGAAGGAAAAATCTTCTTCTCACAAGTCGCATCGGAAAGGCGACAAGCACAAGAGGATGAGGAAAGTGGTCTACTATGAGACCGACACTTCATCAACATCGACCTCCGACTCCGATGCGCCGTCCGTAACTTCTAAGCGCCAAGAGCGCAAGAAGTTTAGTAAGATCCCCCTACACTATCCTCGTACATCTAGATCGACTCCATTACTTTCTGTTCCATTAGGCAAACCGCCAACCTTTGATGGCGAAGACTATGCTAGGTGGAGTGATTTAATGAAATTTTATCTAACCTCACTCCACAAAAGTATATGGAATGTTGTTGAGTTTGGAGCACAAGTACCATCCGTAGGGGATGAAGACTACGATACGGACAAAGTGGCCCAAATCGAGCACTTCAACTCTCAAGCTACAACCATACTCCTCGCCTCTCTAAGCAAGGAGGAATACAACAAGGTGCAAGGGTTGAAGAATGCAAAGGAGATTTGGGACCTTCTCAAGACCGCACACGAGGGTGATGAACTCACCAAGATCACCAAGCGGGAGACGATCGAAGGGGAGCTCGGTCGTTTTTGTCTTCACCAAGGGGAGGAGCCACAAGATATGTACAACCGGCTCAAAACCTTGGTGAATCAAGTGCGCAACCTTGGGAGCAAGAAATGGGATGACCACGAGGTGGTTAAGGTTATTCTAAGATCTCTCATTTTCCTTAACCCCACTCAAGTTCAATTAATTCATGGTAATCCTAGATACACACTAATGACCCCTGAGGAAGTTATCGGGAATTTTGTGAGCTTTGAATGTATGATCAAGGGCTCAAAGAAGATCAACGAGCTTGATGAACCCTCCACGTCCGAAGCACAACCGGTGGCATTTAAGGCGACGGAGGAGCAGAAGGAGGAGTCTACACCGAGTAGACAACCAATTGATGCCTCCAAGCTCGACAATGAGGAGATGGCTTTAATCATCAAAAGCTTTCGCCAAATCCTCAAGCAACGGAGGGGCAAGGACTACAAACCCCGCTCCAAGAAAGTGTGCTACAAATGTGGTAAGCCCGGTCATTTTATTGCAAAATGTCCTATATCTAGTGACAGTGACAGGGGCGACGACAAGAGGGGAAAGAGGAGAGAAAAGAAGAAGTACTACAAGAAGGGCGGCGATGCTCATGTTTGCCGGGAGTGGAACTCCGACGAGAGCTCCACCGACTCCTCCTCCGATGACGAGGACGCCGCTAACATCGCCGTCACCAAGGGACTCCTCTTCCCCAACGTCGGCCACAAGTGCCTCATGGCGAAGGACGGCAAAAGGAAGAAGGTTAAATCCAAATCCTCCACTAGATATGAGTCCTCTAGTGATGATAATGCTAGTGATGAGGAAAATAATTTGCGTACCCTTTTTGCCGACCTTAACATGCAACAAAAAGAAAAATTAAATGAATTAATTAGTGCTATTCATGAGAAGGATGATCTCTTGGATTCTCAAGAGGACTTCCTTATTAAGGAGAACAAAAAGCATGTTAAGGTTAAAAATGCTTATGCTCTTGAGGTAGAAAAATGTGAGAAATTATCTAGTGAGCTAAGCACATGCCATGACACTATTGCCAACCTTAGGGATGAAAATGCTAAATTAATTGCTAAGATTGATTCTCATGTTTGTGATGTTTCAATTCCCAATCTTAGAAATGATAATAATGATTTGCTTGCTAAGATTAAGGAATTGAATGTTTCTCTTGCTAGTCTTAGAATTGAAAATGAAAAATTAATTGCTAAGACTAAAGATTTTGATGTTTGCAATGCTACTATTTCTAACCTTAGAAGTGGAAATGATATATTACATGCTAAGGTTATAGAATTTAAAACTTGCAAACCCTCTACATCTACTATTGAGCATGTGTCTATTTGTGATAGATGTAGAGATGTTGATATCAATGCTATTCATGATCACATGGTATTAATTAAACAACAAAATGATCATATATCAAAATTAGATGCCAAAATTGCCGAGCACAACTTAGAGAATGAAAAGTTTAAATTTGCTAGAAGTATGCTCTACAATGGGAGACGCCCTGGCATCAAGGATGGCATTGGCTTCCAAAGGGGAGACAATGTCAAACTTAATGCCCCTCCAAAGAATTTATCTAACTTTATTAAGGGCAAGGCTCTCATGCCTCAGGATAACGAGGGTTACATTTTGTACCCTGCCGGTTATCCCGAGAGCAAAATTAGGAAAACTCATTCTAGGAAGTCTCACTCTGGCCCTAATCATGCTTTTATGTATAAGGGTGAGACATCTAGCTCTAGGCAACCAACCCGTGCCAAGTTGCCTAGAAAGAAAATTCCTAATGCATCAAATGATCATGCTATTTCATTCAAAATTTTTGATGCATCATATGTGCTTACTAACAAATCCGGCAAGGTAGTTGCCAAGTTTGTTGGGGGCAAACACAAGGGCTCCAAGACTTGTGTTTGGGTACCCAAAGTTCTTGTTTCTAATGCCAAAGGACCCAAAACCGTTTGGGTACCTAAAGTCAAGAACTAAAATTGTTTTGTAGGTTTATGCATCCGGGGGCTCAAGTTGGATACTCGACAACGGGTGCACAAACCACATGACAGGGGAGAAAAAGATGTTCTCCTCATATGAGAAAAACCAAGATCCCCAACGAGCTATCACATTCGGGGATGGAAATCAAGGTTTGGTCAAAGGATTGGGTAAAATTGCTATATCACCTGACCATACTATTTCCAATGTTTTTCTTGTAGATTCTTTAGATTACAATTTGCTTTCCGTATCCCAATTGTGTCAAATGGGTTACAACTGTCTATTTACTGATGTAGGTGTCACTGTCTTTAGAAGAAGTGATGATTCAATAGCATTTAAGGGAGTGTTAGAGGGTCAGCTATACTTGGTAGATTTTGATAGAGCTGAACTCGACACTTGCTTAGTTGCTAAGACTAACTTGGGATGGCTCTGGCATCGCCGACTAGCCCATGTTGGAATAAAGAATCTTCATAAGCTTCTAAAGGGAGAACACATTTTAGGACTAACAAATGTTCATTTTGAGAAAGACAGGATTTGTAGCGCATGCCAAGCCGGGAAGCAAGTTGGCACTCATCATCCACACAAGAACATCATGACTAGTGACAGGCCACTGGAGCTCCTACACATGGACCTATTCGGCCCGATCGCTTACATAAGCATCGGCGGGAGTAAGTACTGTCTAGTTATTGTGGATGATTATTCTCGCTTCACTTGGGTGTTCTTTTTACAGGAAAAATCTCATACCCAAGAGACCTTAAAGGGATTCTTAAGACGGGCTCAAAATGAGTTCAGCTTAAGGATCAAGAAAATAAGAAGCGACAACGGGACGGAGTTCAAGAACTCTCAAATTGAAGGCTTCCTTGAGGAGGAAGGCATCAAGCATGAGTTCTCTTCTCCCTACACCCCACAACAAAATGGTGTAGTAGAGAGGAAGAATCGAACTCTATTGGACATGGCAAGAACCATGCTTGATGAGTACAAAACACCGGATCGGTTTTGGGCCGAGACAGTCAACACCGCCTGCTACACCATTAACCGGTTATATCTTCACCGAATCCTCAAGAAGACATCCTATGAACTCCTAACCGGTAAAAAGCCAAATATTTCATATTTTAGAGTTTTTGGTAGCAAATGTTTTATTCTTGTCAAAAGAGGTAGAAAATCTAAATTTGCTCCTAAAACTGTAGAAGGCTTTTTACTAGGATATGATTCAAACACAAGGGCATATAGAGTCTTTAACAAGTCCTCAGGACTAGTTGAAGTTTCTTGTGACGTTGTGTTTGATGAGACTAACGGCTCTCAAGTAGAGAAAGTTGATCTTGATGAGATAGGTGAAGAACAGGCTCCGTGCATCGCGCTAAGTAACATGTCCATTGGGGATGTGTGTCCTAAGGAATCCGAAGAGCCTCCAAATGCACAAGATCAACCATCCTCCTCTATACAAGCATCTCCACCAACCCAAAATGAGGACGAGGCTCAAGTTGATGAAGGAGAAGATCAAAGAGATGAGCCACCTTAAGATGACGACAATGATCAAGGGGGAGATGCAAATGATCAAGACAAGGAGGATGAACAACCAAGGCCGCCACACCCAAGAGTCCACCAAGCAATACAACGAGATCACCCCGTCGACACCATCCTCGGCGACATTCATAAGGGGGTAACCACTCGATCTCGTGTTGCACATTTTTATGAGCATTACTCTTTTGTTTCCTCTATTGAGCCACACAGGGTAGAGGAAGCACTCCAAGATTCGGATTGGGTGATGGCGATGCAAGAGGAGCTCAACAATTTCACAAGGAACAAGGTATGTCATTTAGTTCCACGTCCTAATCAAAATGTTGTAGGAACCAAGTGGGTCTTCCGCAACAAGCAAGATGAGCATGGTGTGGTGACAAGGAACAAAGCTCGACTCGTGGCCAAAGGGTATTCACAAGTCGAAGGTTTGGATTTTGGTGAAACCTATGCACCCGTAGCTAGGCTTGAGTCAATTCGTAAATTATTAGCCTATGCTACTTACCATGGCTTCAAGCTTTATCAAATGGACGTGAAGAGTGCCTTCCTCAACGGACCAATCAAGGAGGAGGTCTATGTTGAGCAACCTCCCGGCTTTGAAGATAGTAAGTATCCTAACCATGTCTATAGGCTCTCTAAGGCGCTTTATAGGCTCAAGCAAGCCCCAAGAGCGTGGTATGAATGCCTTAGAGATTTCCTTATTGCAAATGGCTTCAAAGTCGGCAAGGCCGATCCTACTTTATTCACTAAGACTCTTGACAATGATTTGTTTGTATGCCAAATTTATGTTGATGATATCATATTTGGGTCTACTAACGAATCTACATGTGAAGAATTTAGTAGGATCATGACACAAAAATTCGAGATGTCGATGATGGGGGAGTTGAAGTATTTTCTAGGATTCCAAGTCAAGCAACTCCAAGAGGGCACCTTCATTAGCCAAACGAAGTATACTCAAGACATTCTAAGCAAGTTTGGAATGAAGGATGCCAAGCCCATCAAGACACCCATGGGAACAAATGGGCATCTCGACCTCGACACGGGAGGTAAGTCCGTGGATCAAAAGGTATACCGGTCGATGATTGGTTCATTGCTTTATTTATGTGCATCTCGACCAGACATTATGCTTTCCGTATGCATGTGTGCAAGATTCCAAGCCGACCCTAAGGAATCACACCTTACGGCCGTAAAACGAATCTTGAGATATTTGGCTTATACACATAAGTTTGGGCTTTGGTACCCTCGGGGATCCACATTTGATTTGATTGGTTATTCGGATGCCGATTGGGCGGGGTGTAAGATTAATAGGAAGAGCACATCGGGGACTTGCCAGTTCTTGGGAAGATCCTTGGTGTCTTGGGCTTCAAAGAAGCAAAATTCGGTTGCTCTTTCCACCGCCGAAGCCGAGTATATTGCCGCAGGCCATTGTTGTGCGCAATTGCTTTGGATGAGGCAAACCCTGCGGGACTACGGTTACAAACTAACCAAAGTTCCTCTTCTATGTGATAATGAGAGTGCAATCCGCATGGCGGATAATCCCGTTGAGCATAGCCGCACTAAACACATAGCCATTCGGTATCATTTTCTTAGGGATCACCAACAAAAGGGGGATATCGAGATTTCATACATTAACACTAAAGATCAATTAGCCGATATCTTTACCAAGCCACTTGATGAACAATCTTTTACCAGACTTAGGCATGAGCTCAATATTCTTGATTCCAGGAACTTCTTTTGCTAATTTGCACACATAGCACACAAGTGTACCTTTGATCATATCTCTTTTATATATGCTATGACTAATGTGTTTTCAAGTGTCTTTCAAACCAAGTCATAGGTATATTGAAAGGGAATTGGAGTCTTCGACGAAGACAAAGGCTTCCACTCCACTCTACTACTCATCCTTCGCCGTCACTCCAAGCATCTCTCCAACTTTGGTATAATCTTCACTCATTTATTTTATAACCAAAGGAGGAGAAAGTATTTCGTCGGGCTCTAATGATTCCGTTTTTGGCGATTCATACCAAAGGGGGAGAAAATATGAGCCCAAAGCAAATGGACCGCACCACCACATAATTTTAAAAATTTGGAGATTTTCAATTTGTCAATTTCAAATTGGTATCTTATTATGTTCTAAAGGGGGAGGAAGTAGTATTTCAAAAATGATATATCAAAACCCTCTTGAACACTAAGAGGAGGATCTCATTTAGAGGGATTTTTTGTTTAGTCAAAGGAAAAGCATTTGAAACAGGGGGAGAAAATTTCAAATCTTGAAAATGCTTCTCAAAAATCTTATTCATTTACCTTAACTATCTTGCAAAAGGATATTGAAAAGAATTTACAAAAGGATTTGCAAAAACAAAACATGTGGTGCAAATGTGGTCCAATATGTTAAAAACAAAGAAACAATCCATGCACATCATGTAAGTATTTATATTGGCTCGACTCCAAGCAACCTTTGCACTTGCATTATGCAAACTAGTTCAATTATGCATTTTTATATTTGCTTTGGTTTGTGTTGGCATCAATCACCAAAAAGGGGGAGATTGAAAGGGAATTAGGCTTACACCTAGTCCCTAATTAATTTTGGTGGTTGAATTGCCCAACACAAATAAATGGACTAACTAGCTTGCTCTAGTGTATAAGTTATATAGGTGCAAAAAGTTCACACTTAGCCAATAAAAAGACCAAGTATTGGGTTCTAACAAAGGAGCAAGGATCAACCGAAGGCACCTCTGGTCTGGCGCACCAGACTGTACGGTGTGCCACCGGACATGTCCGGTGCACCAGAGGACTCAAACTTCGAACTCGTCACCTTCGGGAATTTCCGGAGGCGACTCCGCTATAATTCACCGGACTGTCCGGTGTACACCGGACATGTCCGGTGCTCCAAGAAAGAGCGGCCTCCGGAACTCGCCAGCCTCGGGAATTTGTTGAAGCTACTCCACTATAATTCACCGGACTGTCTGGTGTAACAGCGGGGCAACGGCTATTTCGGCGCCAACGGCTACCTGCGACGCATTAAATGCGCGCGCTGCGCGCGCAGAGGTCAGACACGCCCATACTGGCGCACCAGACAATCTACAGTGCATGTCCGGTGCGCCACCGAACATCAAGGCGGGCCCAGAAGTCAGAACTCAAACGGTCGGAACCCAACGGCTTTGGTGACGTGGCTGTCGCACCGGACATGTCCGGTGTGCACCGGACTGTCCGGTGCGCCATCGAACAGACAACCTCACCAAACGGCTAGTTTGGTGGTTGGGGCTATAAATACCCCCAACCACCCACCATTCATTGCATCCAAGTTTTTCAGCTTCCAACCACTATACAAGAGCTAGCATTCATTGCAAAGCACACCAAAAGAGATCAAATCCTCTCCCAACTACACACAAAGCCGTAGTGACTAGAGAGAGTGATTTGTAGTGTTCATTTGAGCTCTTGCGCTTGGATCGCTTCTTTTTCTTTGGCATTCTTTCTTATGATCAAACACTCACTTGTAATTGAGGCAAGAGACACCAATCGTGTGGTGGTCCTTGCGGGAAGTTTGATTCCCAAGTGATTTGAGAAAGAGAAGCTCACTCGGTCCGGGGGACCGTTTGAGAGAGGGAAGGGTTGAAAGAGACCCGGCCTTTGTGGCCTCCTCAACGGGGAGTAGGTTTGAGAGAACCGAACCTCGGTAAAACAAATCCGCGTGTCTCACTTCATTATTCGCTTGCGATTTGTTTTGCACCCTCTCTCGCGGACTCTATTATATTTCTAACGCTAACCCGACTTGTAGTTGTGTTTATTTTTGAGAATTTCAGTTTCGCCCTATTCACCCCCCTCTAGGCGACTTTCAAGTACACTACACAAAAAAAGAATGAGTAAAATATAGTAGCAGTCCTCAAACTTGGAACACTATATCACATGGGTCCTTGAACTTAGAAAACCAGTAAAATGGGTCCTCTAACTTAGTCGGCACATACAAAATCGTCCAATACCGGGTTTACTCAAACCAGATGTCGATGTGGTGTGCCACATTGGTACACACTCATCAAAGTTCAGGGATCCAAGTGACAAAGCATGCCAAGTTCGAGGATCCAAGTGATGCAACATGAAAAGTTTGAGGACCCAAGTGACTCCAACGTGGCATGCCACATCGACATCTGGTTTGAGCAAACCTAATTTTGAATGGTTTTGCATGGGCCGCCTAAGTTAGAGGACCCATTTTGCTAGTTTTTCGAGTTCCTGAACCCAAGTGACACATTGTGTCAAGGTCGAGGCCTGCTGATGCAGTTTACTCAAAAACAATCATTATCGAACCATCATTGTCGGTTCGTGGCTTCTACCAAAAGTAATAGTAGCACCACTGCTAGAATGTTAGTTCATGGCCACACACTAGTGATGGCATGTTTTGTAACACTTTTATAGTTGTGCATCTGGGTCCATAAACTTGTTTTTGGTGTCATCACAGCTCTATGTTTTGTAACACTTCTATGTTATGTTTATATTGTAACATTTCTATGTTTTGGTGGCATGTTTTGTAACACTTATATGCTTTGTAACAATTCTACCAACATACACATTTTTGGTCTCTACACTTCTATGGTTGTATCATCTATGTCCATAAACTTGTTTTTGGTGTCATCACATGTACCTTTGATGACAACAAAAATAAGTTTAGAGACCAGATGGTACACAATTATAAAAATATAATGATTGAAATGTGCATGTTGATAATTTCGAGACCAGAACGATACAACTTCATAACTTTAGGCACCATAGATGTGCTCTTTCTGAGTTTAGGGACCGGGATGATACAACACTACAAGTTTAGGGACTGCCAATGTATTTTACTCTTTTGTAAAAGTCATAACCTTTTTGTATGATATTATAGATTTTAAAGATATCTCAAACTTTGTGGTTGTAATTTTTTTATTTAGGATAGTTTATAAGTCCAAATATGCAACATAAGTTATAATATCATATTTGAGATGATTAGCATGTTAAATGGAGATGAATAAATATTGTAATATCCAATAAACTTTGCAATAACAACTTTTCATTTGAGATTGGTTATAGTATCAAATATACAATATTTAAAACGGTGTAGTTAAAATAGCAGCATCTATATATTCATATGTGTTGTGTAATCTATCTAATACGTAAGCTCAAGAGAACATTAAATTAAGGTGTCAAGTTTGTGTCATGAGAAATTCAATTTTTTAGCCAATTATCATTGTTGGTTTCGACTATTTTAGTTTTTCTACACTTATCAGTGACGATTTGAATTTTTAACCAATTGTCATTACTGGTTCTTACAATTTTTCTGATTTTTTCACCACTAATCATTGCGATTCTGATAGATTATGAAATTTGGTGTACAACAAGTCTACTACAATTTATTGTTTTTAACATGCCTTTAAAGATTTAAAGTCAAAACCTTTATCCTTGATATATCATGTTAAGTTTTATGTACCCATCTGTCCAAGCCAAAAACTTAAACTGACAAGAAAGCTAGCCAAATCACTAATTCTTTGACACTGACCTTCACATGGAATAGGAGTGGCTACTAGTTGTATTTTATTTAATTGTTGTATCAAGGATTTACATGCTTCTAACAGTTTAACCCGAAAGCTTAAATTGACTGGTAAAGATGTGCAGTTCACTTTTATTTCAACACGTATTGTTGTTTTTGGTGTTCCACAGCAACAACATTCTGTAGAGCAACGATCGTCCAATATATATTTCTTCACAATGTTCTAGTCACACCATATATTATATAATTCTAGCTTAGTTCCTCCTTTGGTAGATTCTAGGCCACCATCTCATACCTAAATATCAAAGAGTGGGTCGGGTCTTGTTTCAACTTTAGTTCCTTATATGCATTTTTTGATTGTAGCATTGCTAAAAGTTAAGATTTTTGTTTGGTAACTTCATATAGGAGTAATTTTGACAAAAGATAATCTAGTCAATAATAATTGGCAGGGGAGCAAACATGTTGCTTTTTCACAAGGATGATACAATCAGACATTTGATTTTTTACTGACATTTTGCTAGGATGATTTGGAGCTTAATTCAATTATCTCTAGGTATTCCTAGACCCTATGGAGTTTCTAACATGTTTGGGAATTAGCTAGAGGGTTTCACAAAAGAATTTAGAAGTCTTATCCTAGTAGGAGCAGCAACCATTGTTTGGACGCTCTAGGTAAGTAAGAAAGATTTAGTTTTCAAGAAAAAGATCACATTAACTCCCTTGGAGGATATCTTTACTACTAACCATTGGCTATGTTCGTTGGTTGTATTATAGAAGCAGGAGCTACATTCTGCAATGATGGAGGCCACGTTTCATTTAGAGCAAGTGGTCAAGGCCTTTTTTCTTAGGCACATGGGTGGCATTCTAGTTTATGAATCAACTGCCATTAGAGTGTGTGTCCTATCATGGTGATGCTTAGGATGTGTGCTTCTTGGTATGCAGAGGCCTAGAGATACTTTTTAAAGACTTTGTATCAACTCAATGTTTATTCATGAAAAGCAATATATTCTTCCTTGTCAAAAAAGTAGTTCAGGGTGGGCACAAGTGCCTTGTCGATTCTATGTATCACTGTCACATCTGCAACACCATGTTGTGCTAATTACCTACTTTATTTACCACTTTAGTTAATGGCCATTATCTAGATTATATGACCATGCACTTTAATATCGGACCACTATCACCCTTCCAATGACCAAGTTTGGTTATTCCTATACATTTTGTTTTTTATGCTTGTCACATGCCCACAGGAAACCAGGAAAGTTATTGTCATGTAGTGCATCGCAAGGCTCTTGTACTTTCCCTTTTCCATCTTCATATCAAAATGTGATTTCCGATTTCAATAGGCATGTCACTATATCCAAAGAATTTGTTGCACTTCAAGCTAATAATACTTAGACATTCATCCCATTCCCTTCTAGTGTAAATAATATGATTGGAAAGTGTGTTTTTCATCACAAATTGCATCTTGATGGTTCTATTGAATAGTACAAAGCTTGTTGGGTTCCTCAAGGATTCAAAGAAAATCCTATCATTTACTATAAAGAAGCTTTATTTGGTCTAGCAGTCAAACTTGCTATGATTCAAAACGTACTTGTACTACCTCTTTCTGGCCAATCCATTAGGATGTCAAAAATTCTTTGTGGCACATTTTTAATTATTCATTGCATTGAAACTTATGGTTATGTTGATCCATCGAACCTAGATTATGTCTATCCTTTGAACAAATAATTTTATAGTCTTAAATAGGAACTGATACCATTGATTTGCATCTCATCTTCGAACAAATCTTGTAAAGGCTAAGTATGATACACCAATATTTATTTATTATTGTGAGCTATATTATTTAATATTTTCAAAACTTAGATGATGTTGTCCTTACAACACAGTGGCATTTATCTTCATCGAGCTATTGTAGTATTGCAGTTTGAATTTTAAAACGATATGGGTCTATACCATCGATTTGTGGAGGTTTCACTATCTTCTATATATGATGGTCTATTTCTTTATCATCGCTAGTACATAATAGATCATGTTGGTTTGAGCAATTGAAATCCTTTCAATGCTCTAGTGGATACTTGCATCAAATTGTTTGCTTTTGGTGTTGATGTTGAAGATATTTTCTACATGCTACAATACTATAGTTGTGCATTAGCTAGTATGGTTGCTACAATACATTATTTTTACTATATAGCCATCTAAAAAACTTTGACATCCAAGAACCTTTCCGATAGATTGGTATAAAGGTGAAATTACTATGGTGCCCTATTTATTCTAGTTATTCTTCTAAAACAGGGCTATTGAATGGGTAAGCATCTCCGGTTGATGTTCTTTATGAAAAACACCATCCACTCTCTCATCCCCACGCCTAGCTATATACTGCAAAAAAACACTCCGCGTGCTCAGCTAAAGGTTGTTGAATGAAAGGTTTAGATTGATTTTGTGCATATGTGTACAAACGTGGTCTTGTGCATAGGATACGTTCTTCCAGCTAAGGTTTGTAATCAGCTAAAATAAGAACGTATATAGGCTCATGTATATAAGGAACATTAGTATATATGAAACAAAGATTTCCTTGCCGCTAATGTTGTATTCTATCCACAACACCTAATTATTAACATGTTTTTTTGACACATTTGACTAGCATATCATTTTTATTTAGAGAATGCTACATACAATAATGTTGTTGCAAAAATAAGAAAAATGGTTTAAACTTTACTAGTCACGCTTAAATGTCAGCTCGACGAATAAACACTGTTGGAATAAAAAACATAAAAGAATGATTACCTTCAAGCGGCAAGAAAGTTCATTGGAACGCAATATATTGGCCAGCTTCGATTGGCCATAAGCCAGGATGCCTTTATAGCTATGAACAAAAATAGAGTTACAATTCTTTGTGATGATGAAATCAAATTGGTATTAACCACCAAAAACAAGAAAACAAGTTAGGGTGAAGAAACAATACCCTGATGCATCATTGAGTTTATCAAAACGAATTCCCTCTCGATACGTGTGCTTGTAGCTGTCAGAAGCAACAATCACAACCCTACCTTCTATTCCACTCTCCATGGCCGTGATTTTCATCTTTTCAAGTAAAAGATTAGTGAGTAGAAAATGGCCTGCATGTAAGTACCAATTTGCTTAGCATTTCGTAGTAACTTACGGGGTGTTTGAGATAGCTCTAGGTTCCAACTTCAGTACCGAGCTATAGTTTATAATATTAATTTAAATAGTTTTAAATATATTTTTAATTTAAATAATAAACAAAATGACTTATTTAAATATCTTTTAAAATCTTACAACTTTAGTTTCACTATTTTATGGAGCATCTAATGACCTGCTCCACCAGCTCCACTAAATTTTCTGTAGCTAGAACTGTCTTAAACATGGCGTTAATGTCTTTGTTATTTGTTAAATCATGGGTAAGCATGTCAAAGACTAACCAAATATAAATACAAAACATTTTTTTGTTTTCCGTTAACGCGGCATAGATTCCACTTGTAAATGAAAAAGTGTAGAGATTTGCTTTTTTAAACTTGAGAAAACAAGAGAGTTTGGCATACCAAGGTAATTTGTTGCAAATTGTAACTCAATTCCATCATCCGAAAGGGTGAAAGGAGAAAATGCGATTCCTGCATTATTACTTCAAAAGCAGTCCACTCAACCACTTTGTGTAATATAAGTATTAGGGAAAATTATCGGTGTGGTTTCAACTGTATGACACTAGAAATAGCAATATTTGTCAGGAACACAATGAGAAACGTTGGTTATTATCAGCGACACATCGTAGTGATTAAAATTTCCATTTTCGGTAAGACTTCGTCTACAAGATTTTTCGAAATGTAAATTTTAATCGTTGCGGTGTACCGCTGATAATAAATTATATATCTGCAAACACTAGCAAATAATCTTAATCCAAGTAGTTATGTTGACTATTAAATATCAGATTTATTTATCAAATGAGTCTTAGTCCATTTTTCTTACCGGCACAATTATTAATAAAAGTTCATGATATGAATTTCAATCTATCTAGTTGTAATCGATTTGAATCGTTATCTTTCTTCAGTAATTAAAAATTTTGTTAATGTACAGCATCATAAGAACTCTATGGAACATGATGATAACTACCATTCACAATATGATTGTTTAGTACAGTCCTGCTTGAATTGACATTATAAGTATAGATACTTATATATACCTACAGAAAATTGAGGAGCTTCTGATGGTCTCTAGAATGCCAGCAAAAATAAATCTATTACTTTCGGCTGCCTTTATTAATTGTCGTAAATAAGATAATTCTCGGTAACCATGGGATATTGTCAAAAATAAGTATTTATTTTCAGCAGCTATGGTCTAGCCACTGAAATTAAGTCTATTTTTTCTGGCTTAAGGCTACCCCCACTCTCCATGCCACTGTCGCCGCCCCTTGGCTAGCCGACATTGTTTGTGTGCCCCTAGCTCTTGCGTGCGGCTACACGCTACCACTTCCTTGCCCCCCTGCCATTGTGTATCGCTCGGTCGCCCACCGCACCTCGTGTCCACCCCCGCTCCTGGCTATCGCCACCATGCTCGTGCCTTCCTGCTGCCATCGTCGTGCTAACTCGTTATTACCCATACGTGTCGGCTTCCATGCCTATCCACCATGTTCACCCGCAATCGAAAAGAAAGGCCCTCACACCTGGCCCTCACGCTAAGCGTAGCCCTACCTCGTCCATCCCGTGTCAAGACCTCCGACAACGACAAACAAGTGCGACTTGGCCCCATATAGGGTTATTTAAATGTTTTAATATTGGGTTAGTAGAGTAACAAAACGTATGCATCACTCATTTTGGACCAACACTTGTCTTGTATCTCATGCATGTGAGGTTTGTCGATCTAAATTGTCCTTTTTTAGATAGCCTCTAATTTCTATATACATAAAGCTCAAACTTATGTTGAACAGACACCCATTGATGTGTATCTCTAGGGCATAGGGGACCAGACCCAACATATCCTAAGGTCATGTGCAGTCAACAAGCGTTAATTAGAATGATTGTTCTGTTGTTCATAATTTGAACTAGTTGTATAACATTGAAGCTCTATGTTCTAAATTTATTTTTAAATTGTAGGAGCATTAAGGGTAGGAGATGATTAGATGCCATGTTGAAAACTTTGATTGGCATAATGGATTGATTGATTTGCTAGCGATGCATACCAATTGTGGTGAAAAGGCGTTTGGACGGTGAGAACATAATTTCTTAAATTTTGTTATTATGTTCAACTAAAATTCATGTACTTTAAAATTTGAAAGTACTCCATATTCACTAGAGTGGTCGACTTGAGACATGTCTGGTCATAGAGGGAATCTTCTTCTCAGAGTTTTGGTGGTACTATTAGTTGATATCGCTACATGGAGCAAGATGTTGCCATCGAGAATTTGTAGGAGGTGTTGAGGACGCAAAATGAGTACAACGTGAAGCAGCAAGAGTACTTTGCTTACTACACCACACAACAATAAAATTGGATTATTATAAATGTGATTTTAGAACAATTAGCATTTTGACCATTTAGTGCTTTCATTTACTAACAATTTGCATTTAAAATCAATATATACTTCAGCAGCAACATGGCCATAGAAATGTTTTGCAACAGTGGGAGCCACCGCCGATGTTGCTGCAGTTGTATCCTCCGAGACCTCCTGGAGCTGAGGTTCGATGAACTTGCCCAAGTTTAGTTTAATTTATCCAACGCAGTTTAATTTTGATAGATTCTAGACACATTCAATTAATCTAGATGAACTTAGTAAAATTTAGCTTCATATGTTCAAATTTTAGTAAATAAAACTGTATTTATTTTATTCTACTTAACCATACACAATCCTAGCTATTTAATCTATTTGAACTTGTATGTTCTAGGAAACAAGAGTAAATATGGCAAACATATATCGAACCCTCCAGCAGTGGTAGCAACATTGAGAGATGATGTTAGTTTGTTAGTTCTCCACAAATACATTTAGTTCACTACTTGTAATGCTATAACTGATAATCTGTCATACGATGATGTGCTTGGCTCTTTATTCAAACATGAACGAGCTACTGATTTTGTGAACAATATATTCGCTTCTAGGTAGCGGACACAACTTTAACGACTCTGGGTATTTCACAAAACTTGTGTTTTTTTTTTGCTGGACTTGCTTTGTTGTTGCCTTTATAAAATGATACTTTGTAACTTCAACTTGATGGTTGAATAATGTCGAATGAATGCATGATATGTAATGGACTTGGCTATTTGGATAATGGATGCATAATATTTGCTGAATATTGAATAATACCAATATCTTTACGTGATGGCTATTTGAATGCACGTTTATAAAGTATACTTACATGAGAATGTTGAGTGGGAGATTTAGTCCGTTGAAGTTGTCAGCGAATCTCTTGACGGATGACATGCTGCTAACGTGTCTGTTTGGTTCAGCTTTTTTCTGACCAGCTTTTCTGAGAATCTGGCTGTGGGGAGAATCTGGTTGTAGGGAGAATCTGAGTATCATTACGATTACGTGTGGAGGAAGATAAATTTGTTTATAGGGCTCAGGATCTAGAAAGTGACGGATTTCTACTATTACAACGACTCAACCGATTATGTGTTTATGTTGATTTTGGATGGTTTTTGCCCCAACGAATTTTATAGAAGCTGGCTGAAAAGCTGAGCGTTTGGCAGTCCGCATCAGCTTTTGGTGGCCAGAAGCTGCCAGAAGCCGAAACAAACAGGCCCAACATCAAGTTGGAGGACGTCGATACCGGCAGCGGGGACGTTCTTCACGATCTCTTCCTTGACGCGCTCACCGGCAGACGGTGTCCTCACGCCCATCACAACGCGAACGCCCCGCAGCGCCAGAACTCGGCAGGTCTCGGCACCGATCCCACTAGACGCGCCTGCCGGAAAGTTTTGTGAGTGCCAGGAGGAGGAAGGAGAGATGCTATAGGCTATAGCTAGACAGAGAGCAGAGGCCGGCCGGCAATTCAAGCTGCGTGTGGCGAGACAGACCCACCCGTGACGATCGCGACGAGGCCGGAGCCATCGATGCCGGCGGTGACCTCCTCGGCGGCTGACGACGACGAGAACCCTGACGGGGTCTGCCTCCGTTGTTTCAGAAAGCCGAACATGTCGCCGCGCTCTGAGTAGTATGAGCAAGTTTGGAACGTACGTGCACAACAAGGATCTGGGCGTGTGTACCAGCCAGGCCCGGCCGGAGCCTTTCAGCTAGCTAGCTAGCAAAGTTTCAGCATCCATCCCATTCCCATGTCATAATAGCTACGACATGGACTGTGACAAGGAAGTCCCGGTTTGATTGTTTGGCGCACGCCTCCGGCCTCCTATCTCATACATACATGTAGCCAAAAAAAAAATGACGTGGCATCGCTCAGGCCGCACGTTGTACCAGAACACTTCGCTGGCAACAAGTTCCATTCAGCCGGCCGGCGCTAAAAAACTTCAGATAAACAAAGGATTATAATTAGCACAGTAGCATATCCTTTAACGATAGGAACCATATACGATAAAAAATCGGAGCGCAGATAACACATGACATACTAATTTAAAGTTGTTGTTCAACTTGGCCACTGGTTTGGCTTATACTCGCCTTCAGGTAATCAAATCTCCCTTTTTTTGACAATTAATACCTACCATTCCACTACCGGTAGCTTTTATTGCAATCAATTCTTATAAAGATTATATATAACTATTAGCAAGAACTTAGGATTTTGTTTTGAAGCAAGCTGTTGGGAACATATACCCACCCCTTTCTCTACTGAACATAGCTGCTTTGCTGAATGCTTCAGTCACTCGGCAAACCTAGAAAATACTCGACAAACTCATTGTCGAGTGTGACTCTCGACAAAGAGGACTCGATAAACTGTACATCGACAATAGCTTCTTTGGCGAGTACTTTTTGTCGGGCACTCGACAAAGTTATTGTCGAATGTCATCTAGTGCTCGACAAAGAAAAGTCGTCATGACGGCGACAAGTGACGGAGACAGAGACTTTGTCGAGTGTGCTCAATGGCACTCGCCAAAGAGAGAGTCTTTGCCGAGTGCCTGCTGGTCTGGCACTCGATGAAGATGGCTCCATTAGACCTCCACGACAGCCTCTGTGCCGAGAGCCTCAACCTAGCACTCGGCAAAGTGAGCTTGGTTCGAAAACTCAATCTTCAAAGTGAACTATAAGGACCAGTGTTTTAATTTGTGTGTAGGGATCAAAAACAGGCATTAATATATGTTCTTTTATTGTTATATATATATCAGCCGTGTATAAATGGGTTATGCCCCGTCTGTTTCCCCTTCTAACGTTTAGCACATTCTAGTTAAAAATGTTGTGGTAATGTTCAGTACCCACTAGCATTTTAGCTCCGTCAAAAATACTAAACTATGCTAAAAGTGGTCCATCAACCCCATTTACACCTTTCTCTCTCCCCCACCCTACGCCACCTACCCCTTTCTATCTTCCTCACCCTACACCCCTCAAGCGCGCGGAAAAATAGGCATTAACTAGGGAAAATGTTATTTATATGCTAAAGTTTAGCACTTGTATCAAACGGCCTCAAGTACTAAAGTTTAGTAAGAGTTTAGCAGATGCTAAACTTTAGCACTATATATGAAAACAAACAAGCCATCAATAAACACTTGATCTTGGTTACCGTTAACAAATCCCCTGCTTGTTCTAGTAGTACCTCCTAATACCTTTAATATTCTACAAACAATTTTGATCTAGTTGATCTAAGATTCGCTAAAACCCTCTTTGGGATGAATCAATCGGAGGGATGAATCAATCATTTCCCCACATGAGTGGGGTGACATTAGAAACACACTAATGGCAACACGTATAGAGAACCTTCAAACAAGGCTTCACTACCTTTTCAACACCTTGGTTGCAAAGCATATACCAAACATCAACAAGTGTTAGCCCTCCCTCTGCGTCGGTGCTATTTACCTAAAATCTGTTCACAAAAGAAAAGGTTTAGTAAAAAGTAGCAGACATGGAGCAGAAGAACTATGATCTATGACTGCTAAGACAACATTCTGAACAAGCAGATTCCTTATAACAAATATTCATGAATCATGCGCATTCTGGTTATTTAGGGATAGTTTGGGAAACCAATTTTCCTATGGCATTCCTATTTCCCTATGAAAAATAAACTAATTTCTCTTGAAAAATTTGAAATCCCTTGAAAAATAGGATTTCTAAACTAGCCCTTATAATGTGTTGGAAAAAACATACTTCAATTGTCTTCCCATTTGAAGTAGTTACAATATCACCAGGTCTCTTGCACGTGCCACACTAATAATATTTTCACAGACAACGACTATAAAATGAAACCGTGAGAAGGAAAAATCATAGAAATTCAATAGATAAACGAATATGGGTAAAACCTCTACATCTATATAGCTAGGCGGCCGTGAAAAATGAAGTACCTACACTCCGGGCGGCTTGATTTGCCATAAATCTTTAGCTGCACCAAATACGGCTAGAGCCTCCCATGTCAAATTCATCAGTTCGATGCTGCAGCCTGGCTCAGTCTTAATGTTGTAGCCGCCACTAGATTCATTGGCAAATCAAGCATAGGAAAATAAGAAAATGTTCCACCTACACGTCTACTTCTAATTTTTCATAAACCCACTAAATATGTCGCAGGTACTAAAAATCTGTCAAAACTTAAACCCTTTCCAACAATAACCAACTTTCTCTTGGCATTCTAAAGGATTGAAAAGGTGATCAGAGTGAGGTGAATAGGAGTTAATCAAATTCTGGTGCTTAAAATTGGAACTTGAGCACTTAACTTCATTTGAGATAAAGAAGTCGCTCAAACCAAAATCACATCAATAAATAAGTGATCCCATATTTTTAAATTGTTCCTAAGACTCACATGAGACCAACAAAATGAATGGAACACAAATTGGACACTAAAAAGTCCGAATCGACCCAAAATCACGTTGCTATCTAGGGCTGTTTTGAGCAGCTCGAAATTTAGTTTCGAATGCGAAACTAATCCAAACGGACTCCGATTGAGCTGAAATTTTACATACACCTCGACAAACGAGTTTTCAAGGTCTCCACAAATTTTGAGCTCAAATAGATTTGTAAATCAATCGCAGATCAGAAAACACAGACTAGACCGGGGTTTAGTTGGGGTTTTCAAAACGAGTTCAGATTGGATCACAACCACAACCAACTCAAACTAGATGATTGCAGTGGTCTAGAGAGTGATCTTTACCCCAAGTCAATCCCAAAACAATCCCCAACTCAAGAAATCAATAATTCTCACAAAATCCAAAGAGAGGGGTTGAGAGAGGAGAAACCGATTAAAAAATGCAGCGAGATCAATAAGACACGACCTAAACAAACTTTGTACTGTGGATGGTTACAGCCACCCTTCCTTTTAAAATCATGATTACATAGATGTGGAGTTCACAAGAACACCTATGAATCTCCGGACTAATAACTAGAACAACTTAGAAAAATGGAAAGTAGAGTTTTCTAACAAGTGCCTAATGATATAGCCAAAAAAGATGGTTGTTCACGGTAGCCCACCCATCTATTTATAAAGGGTTATTCCACTAGTCTAAACTACCCTTAGATACATATAGCTCATTCACTTAACCAGTGGTAAAATGGACCAACTCCTATGATTTTGATGTGACGGTCACGCGCTCCACACGAAGTTGCTTCGCCTCGACGCACCCTTCGCGATGCGCCACGTGCCGCCTCCGATTCTCGCTAGAACCATGCCACCGAGTTTTGAGGCCCAAACCCAGCATTTGGTAGTTTTGAGGCGCAACCACAGAAACCGTCGTGAATAGCGCACCGCATGTGCGTCCCCCACGTCCTAAACACGTGTCCCGCCAGTCCTTGACCGTGTCGGCGACACGATCTACTCTGCCACGTCCTCGCGCCCGAGCGTATTCTAAATGTCAGCCACCACGGCTAGTCACACAACTTCTCTAGTACCTCAGTCAAGTCCCGGTGCTCGTCCTTTACCGGTCCCGATCAATCGGCATTAACCTGCATGACTTTCACCTTCATCGTAGACCACCGTTCGTATGCTCCACACCTGCGCACCACAAGCCGACAGACATGGTTGCACAATATAAGCTCTCGTACTCTAGTTGGTCCAAGACTTACACCAAAGTACTACCCCGTTGACAATCACTCATCATCAACCCAAACCACAAGGGATAAGTCAACGTGTTCGTACAATCCCATCAGTGGGTTTGTAACACAAATGGATGAAGTGAGGAGAGTTAACAAATGGATGAAGTGAGGAGAGTTAGCAGAAGATGCAGCACTGTAGACTGACCAAATTCCCCCCGCGGGCGACGAAGAACATCACTGTAGGGCTGATTTGGTGACCGGGGATCCCGAGGGGAAGAAATCCTCTTGCTATTCAAAATTGAATTGCAAGGGGATTCCTCCCCCATGGATCCCCTAGGGATCCCTAATCACCAAATCAGCCCGTAGACTGACCAAATTCCCCGCGGGCTTGCGGCCAAACCTTTCACCGAGGCCGCACCCTCCCGTGCATGTCACTCCTGCCGGCGCCGGGCGTCCTATGGTAGAGACTCGCCGCTCAGCGCGGAGGAGCGGCAGCGGTTCGCTCCCGGCCGACGGAGCGCCGTCCGAGCCGGCATCCAGCTCCCCTGCAACCTCCCTCCCCCCGCGGTGCGTCCCTGATGCTTCCCCGCCTCAACTGGCTGACCATACTAGGTTTGCCTCCGACCTCTCAGGGTGCGCATGCGCCCCCCTTCAGAGCATTTCGCTGCGGCAGAGCCAGTGAAAACCCCGTCGCCCCGTCTCCTGTCTCGAATCTGGTGTATTGGCGATGGCATCTGTTGAACCTACTTGTGGCCTCTGTTTATTAACTGTTTCTTTTCAAATAATCTTTACTCAAAGGGCTAAACATTAAGTATTGAGTTAAGTCACGCTCAAGGAACTAGTTTGAGTTTTTTTTTACTTCCGGATGTAGCTACCCCTTTCTGTTATTTGGTTTAGGTTCATTAAGATCCAATAGGCACTAATCAGTTAAACGTCTAGCACTATTTTCTTGGCCTTATGCATATACTTGCGGTCTCAAACTCTCAATTGGATAAGGACGATGTGGAGTATATATCTGTATACTCTAAACAGGTATACAGTATGTACACTCTTATAAAGTAGGAGTATATGTGGGTACACACTTGGAAGGCAAGTAGTGTATCTGTATACTGATGAGTGGAATATGTGTATATACATAAGTAGAGCAAATATAACAGTAATAGTAAAGTATCACATGATACTCTCATTTGAAAAAATATTGCCCTGGATTCTGGATGATAAGATTTGAAAGAAGTATCTACTTCTGGTACTATAATGTGAAAAAGTATCAACTGATACCATAACATGAAAACAATTATCAAGTGATACTTAAATCTGAAAAATATCAGTTGTACCGTGATATTAAAAAAATTATCTAGTGATACTCTAGTCTGAAAAAAGTATCAGATGATACTCTCATTTGAAAAAAAACCCATGAAGTTGCAGGTGCTATTGCGTGTGTCTCGCGCTCTCCTGTTCTACTGCTGGGTACAAGACTACAAGTTTGTAGATTCAGGTGGAGAGTTTGGGTAATTGTGCTAAAAGGATCAGAGCAGGTATACACGTATACTATCGTTGAAGGGGTTTGGAAGGATTCAGAGGCAAAGGCAATTACCTAGTCACTGTTTACTTGCTGGGCAGCAAGATTGGCAATGGGCCGAGGACCCTGTACGGTTCATTGACGACTTGCCAGATGAACTACCAACTAGAACACAACATATATGAGAAAGCAGGGCAGTTTGTGACCCCCTTGACAGCGATGGGTCATGTGACGATCAACTTGATGAGGATGAAGACGAACTGAAGCACTAGTCTGTTGGAAATATCTGGATATCTATCAACATCCTATGTCCCAGCCTGGAACACCATATATTCTCTGTCAGGTTACACGTTTGTGACACACTAAGAGCGAGTGTGACTAGTCTAGGATGCAGGTGAGCAAGCCTCGAGCGTGGTTAATATAATGGAGTAGGTACATCAGGGAATATAAATGATTTTCCATATATATACCTAAGTTCAAATATTCAGCTATTCAAGGTTTAGTTTAAGCAATTCAAGGTTTTGTTTAGCCATTCAAGGTTTGTAGGAACAAACATTCAGCCATTCTTGGTTTTATTCAGTCATTTAAGGTTTTTACTTTGGCCATTCAATGTTTATTTTAGCCATGTAAGGTTTACTTCAGCCATTCCAGGTTTATTTTAGCCATTCAAGGTTTATTTTAGCCATTCAAGGTTTACTTCAGCCATTCCAGGTTTATTTCAGTCATTCCAGGTTTACTTCAACATACAACAGGAACAAATATTCAGCCATTCAACGGTTACTTTAGATATTACGGACTTCAGGGGCACGGGGGTTGGCGCGGTGGAGGAATTACTGGCGGAGGCACGACAAGTGAAGACATGATTAACGGGGCTTGGGCAAGCGGGCGTGCGAGCGGGGGCCTTGGTGCGGACGATGCATGGCCGAACGTGGGGCACGTGACTAGGGTAGCGCTATTCGTCACCCTATGTGATGATCACTCACCTTAAAATGTCTTAAGAAATGACTTATAAAAATCACGAATAAGTTAACATTTGTTAAGTCATTCCAGGGTTCATCACCTAAGGTGCTGAATAACACACACACACACATATAAAATAACACATTCATCAATTTTACTATTTTATTTAAAGTTACCGGCAATAGGTAGCACATCAGATGATTTTGTTGTGTTAAATTTAGTTCTTTCATAGTAGCGTTCACACAACTATTAATTTAGCATCTTTTCATGATTTTCTGGTTCCACCATAGGGAGAATAATGGCCTGGTTATCTCTAATGACAACACATTGAAGCAGACCGTGGAGGTAGAAAAACAGGGGAGGCAAGGTAAGGAGGTCTTAGTGGTTCATGAATTGGATGAGTCGAATGAGGATTCTGGGTCATTGGATGAGCCGCCGGGTTGGCTTCCTGACGGTTGGACTATGGAGGTTTGTCAAGAAGACAATGGCTCCATCTACAAGGTATGCATGCTTCCACATATGCCCTTGCATATGAACATATATGTCATGTGATGTTTCAAATGCTGACCATACATATGTTTGTGTAGATCTTATAAACCTGATTCTGGAGTTTATAGAACATTTATTTGTTAATATTTGTGAAAAAATTTGTTACTTGTTTTCTGCAGTACTACACTTCCCCAATGTCCGGATACATGTTCACATCAAAGATGGAGACATTGCATTATCTTTTCTCAGGGGTGGAAGAACGCATGTTGGAGTTGCAGGCAAGCGCCGAGGACAACGAGCTTCATGTTAGTCAATTCTTATTCAGTCATGCCATATTGTATGACACTGCTGATTAAACTGATGTGCTTTCCTGATTGTTGCATGCAGGAGTCACATACATGGCTTCCACGTGGGTGGGTGATTGAAGTCAGAGCCGGTGGGAAGAAAATGGACAAAATGTACAAGGTAGGTTGGAGATTTGTTGCACAATAACATCTAGGGATGCAAGGAGGCTTGTCCGTGAACCCACTAACAGCCTTAATTTTTGAAGTTCTCCGCGGAACCCACAAAAATCAAGCATATTTGCAGGTTCACGGATAAGCTCACCTGTGTGGGCCTTTCATTACATCCATATGGTGTGGTACTTTACTGCAACTATACATATTGGATATAAAAAATACAACAGTCTTCCAATAAGATGTAGCTGGCAAGACAAGATGTTCCCTTCTAAAAGCGAGTACAAAACCGAAAGAACAATTGGGGTAGGTATTGGCTGCAGGCACACACTGGCATGCTTGGTCAGGAGCCAAGGTGATGAAGCTTGATGTCACCTCAACCTTGGATGGTGGCTCATAGCATCCTCTGGTTTTACCAGATAGATGCAGAGGATACATGTCATGGAGGGTTAGGTGAGTGAGGCAATGCCACAGCTGTGGATGGAATGGAAGAAGATATCCAAAGAAAAAAAATAAAGCAGGAGTTCACTTGTGACTCTCTCAATGCTTATTATTTTCAGCTCAACATAAACCATGATATCAATCAACATTGTACACGTAGTTACCATATCAATGGAATTCTAGGGTTCAAGGGGATCATCTGCAGTTGTTTGAATGGTTGAAATAAATCTTCTCTTTTATAATTCAGGGTTGAATTTTATGTCTTTAAGAGTGGGTGTTGTTAGAATACAAGTGAATTGCCCATCTCTTCTATCAGCTTGAGCTTTTGGGTTGAATTGGTTGGATAAAAGATTGAAGTCTCGAGTTCGAATCTTGGTTAGCGCAATTAAATAAAATAATTGTTGCTTGCTTTTATTCCACGTCTGAGGCTTGAGAGAGCCTCGGCATCAGGAGTGTTAGAATACAAGTGAATTGCCATGACTTAATTTGTGTAGGGGCAGGAGGTATAAATCTTTGCTCGTTCAGAAGAAAGCTGTTAGGTTGAGAGTGAGGAGGAAGTTTTAGTTACATGGTGGATATGTTAGTTCCTTGGAGGAAATTGAAGTCACACAAACGTTAGATGAGATATGAGCATATGACATTTCTTTTTGTTTTGAAGCTTATGCCTTCTGCAGTTTTATGTTCACCTACCTACTGGGCAGCGATTCTTATCAAAAGCATGGTGGATATGTTAGTTCCTTGGAGGAAATTGAAGTCACACAAACGTTAGATGAGATATGAGCATATGACATTTCTTTTTGTTTTGAAGCTTATGCCTTCTGCAGTTTTATGTTCACCTACCTACTGGGCAGCGATTCTTATCAAAAGCAGAAGTATTGCACTTTGTTAATAAGGGCATGGTTTCTACATGTGATATGGATGTGCTGTGCGACACTAGCACTGATGATAATGTATGGCTCTTGCTGGAATTGTTCCTTCTGTTTTGAACTCTACAAGTTCGTAACTTTCTTCAGAACTAACCTTCAAGCTTATTTATAGATACTTGCTCATGTGGAATTCAATCCTGATGGTTTACCAGATGGATGGGTGAAAGAAACGATATCTAGAAAGTTCAATGATGGAATCAGAAAAGACCAGGTACATTAGCCTAGTGCATCTAACCGTTTATATCTAGTATGTTTGAAAAAGTTGCTTATTCCTTCATTATTCATCAGCAGCCCTAGTTTGATAAGATTTCTAACTTGATTATGCAGTACTATACCGATCCTGTTAGTCACCGTGTATTTCGCACGCTTAAGTCTGTATTGAGCTACCTTGGAACCGGAGAAATATCTAGGCATTCCTATTTACCAAGGAGAAATGTCATTGACATGTATTCATTTGATAAGTGTGCAGATCTGGTAATTCCTTTTTTCGCATTGTATTTGTCCTTGTCAGGTTGTGTAATTATCCTTCAGAGACCTTTAATTCTTAAAGCAAAATGATATTTTTTGGTTTTTGACAACTCTTGTTTCATACGCTCAGGCACTGTAGAGAATTAGATACAGTTTTCCTAGGTTCAGAAAACTAAATTTCAATTTGCTAGCCTACATTGCTTTTGATATACTATACTTAAAAGCTATGGCCTTTTTTGTGAAAAAAGCCCATAGCTTTCCTAAATCTACAATTTGCGTACTCTTAACAAAACAAAGCAGTGTTATGAATTATCTGTTTTATGAATGTATAGAATACAAATACAAATATACCAATGTATTTTGTTTTCTCCCAGAACTATTGTTTTAGCATAGGCCCTTTTGTCATCTTATGTCTACTAGCTAACCCCTCAATTCTAAATTATAAGATGTTTTGGATATTCTAGATACATTGATTTTCCTATGTATGTAGACATAGTGTACATCTAAATGCATAACAAAAACTACATATCTAGAAAAGCGAGAACATTTTATAATTTGGAATGGAGGGAGTACTACTTTCAAATGGTTCACTCAATTTGCTAAAAAAGGCAAGTTTCATTGGGTTTCTAAGTCATAAGTCCTATCATTATACTTGCTTGTGGAAGACAAATCTCAAAGTTGAACACTATTAACTTATTACTCCCTACATTCTAGGACATGCATTTTGTTAGGACAGCGCAATTAAATAAGATAATAGATTTAAAAAGTTGTCCATAAACTATACTTGTCATGTTCATCTACTAGTTACTATGGCATAGACTAGCAAGAGTGTTGTCTAAAAAGATTATATTTCATGCCTTTTATATATGTACCTTCTTGATAATCTCCAAGATATGATGTTCAACCTCTTCTTTCTGACAAATGATGCAATTTTTTTTCTTGTACCATCAGCCCAAAAGCATGGTGAAAAGATTGAAAGCAAAAGGACAAGCAAAGAAAAAATTCATGAGAGCACAGGTTTTAGACAAGGACTTATCTAATGGGCAGACTTCAAATCACTGTAAGTTCTAGTTATGGCAGGTTCACAAATTTAGGCCAATTTAACTTCTTCTAAGTAGTAGTAGTTGTAGGATAGTTCTTTCTTATGGCAGTTTTTATGTTTCTTTGTTTTCGTCCTCCGTAAGGAGGCTTGTATTGTAATGGTGATTGTTGGTCTATTTTGGACCGCTCTTCTTAATATAATAATGTGTAGCTCTCCTGCGCGTTCGAGAAAAAAACATCTCTATCTTTGACCAAGTTCTTACAAAAGTATATTAACATCTACAAGTTCAAATAAATTATCTATCAATCCTGGTAAAGGAGGAGGGTTGTGTTAGGCTTGCGAGCCAACATTAAACCTAGCCATTCTAAAGGAGGAGGGTTGTGTTAGGCTTCAGGCCAAGCCCGCACGAGGCGGCCATCTACCGGCAGGGCAATGGAGGAAATGCTCTGTTGGTGGGTGTCTACGTCGACGACTTGGTGATCACCGGGACCAAGGATGCGGAGGTGGCAACATTCAAGGAAGATATGATCACCTTCCAAATGAGTGATCTGGAGCATCACTCCTATCCGGGGATTGAGGTGAACTAGGGCGACTTCGGGATCACGCTTCGCTGGACCACCTACGCCAAGCACGTCGTTGGGCTGGCTGGGCTCACCGACTGCAACCTAGCTCTCACTCCGATGGAGAAGCTGAAGCTGAGTCGCGACATCACGATGAAGGAGGTGGACGCTACGCAGTACCGACATCTTGTGGAGAGCCTTCGCTACCTCGTCCATACACGACTGGATTGCATGGCAGTACAACATCTTGTGGGGAGATTTCGACTGCTCGGTTATCTCCTCGGCAGGGACACTGGAGTGGTGGAACTCAGGGTGGACAACCAATCCGCTTTGGCCCTGGCGAAGAACCTCATTTTCCATGAATAGAGGAGGCACATCCGAGTTAGGTACCACTTCATCCGAGACTGTCTGGCGGAAGGGAGCATCAAGACACGCTAAATCATCACCAACGACTAGCTTGCGAACCTGCTCACTAAGCCCCTTGGGAGGATCAAGTTCCTTAAGCTTTGCTCTAGGTCCGAGATGATCCAACTTTCCCCCTAGATGACGCACAAGACTTAGGGGGAGAATGATGGAATACGTCTTTGTGGTCCTTTTGTGGACATCTAGGACAACATCTTAGACTAGAGGACAACATCTAGGACATCATCTTAAACTAGAGGACATCTAGCACAACATCTTAGACTAGAGGACATCTAGGACATCTTAGACTAGAGGACAGTATTTTAGCATTTGCTTGGCTGCCTGGCCAGCTATAAATATGTAATCCCAACCCCTAAGGTTGGTATGACATTGTGTGTTGTGTGAGAAATAAACCAGAAAATTGACCCAACTCCTAATGTTATCCTTTTGATGAGAGTAAGAGTTTATATACTTCAACATCCTCAGTCGCATACAACCAAAGAGAAAGGCGCAAACGTGGAAATAAAGGGATGAAGGCACAAATTAAGCTTCTAACAGGATTTGAGCACGAGACCTCCGTCTTTGATATCATGTTAGAGTGGACGCACTAACCAGTTCAACACAAAAGTTTAAGTTGTTAGGAGAAGGTCAGTAATTCACTTATACACTTCAACACCCCCACTCACGTGCAGCCAGAGAGAAAGGAGCAACAGTGAAATAAAGGGGCAGAGGTACAAATAAAGCCTTTGCCAGAATTCGAACTCAAAACCTTTGGCATTTTTCTACCCTATACCTTCTCTTAGATTTTTAGATAATGGAAAATGTTCCGGCTTTCGGCCATTTCGATGAAAAGGTCTCAGACCAAAATTATTACATACATAGAACTCAATGAGATAACAAGATCATCTTAGCAAGAAAGACGAAACAGAAAAGGCCATCCACGTGACGCAAAAAAGTCCATTGCTCTTGATCCTAGATGATGGCAAACTTGAACTAACTCCTGCCTTTGCTCATCCATGCGCTGTAACTGAGCCCAGGATCGAAGCCAGTGTGTTTCCCTGAATAGAACCTCCAAGTAAGATTTTGGTTTCCTCTTGTCAAATACAGAGTCGTTCCTTGTGAGCCATATCGCCCAACAAAGAGCACTCGCTCCAGTTAATAACATTACTCCTGTGACCCCTATGTTGTACCCAATTATTGAATAAATGAGCACAGCTCGTATGTGGGGGTCTGGGGGATTCCAAAAACAATATGAACAGCACGCCATACCTTCTCTTAGATGATAGACCCAAAACCTTTGGCATTTTTCTGACCCTATACCTTCTCTTAGATGATAGACTGAGTTCCATTTTTCTAGCATTCAGTTTAATGGCATTTTGTTTTACAACTCC
This sequence comes from Zea mays, assembly GCF_902167145.1. Taxonomy (NCBI): domain Eukaryota; kingdom Viridiplantae; phylum Streptophyta; class Magnoliopsida; order Poales; family Poaceae; genus Zea; species Zea mays. Next base: position 107,305,208 of record NC_050105.1, on the reverse strand, counting down.
ATACGATGTAATGATTTCTATATGCCATGTAGGTGAAGGTGCTATTGGGTTAACTCAATCTGACCCGGAAGGAGATAAGTTTGGATCTATGGAAGCGGCATGCGAAAAGGGGACCAGTTCAGAGACTATGAAACAGCGAATAGGGAGGCCAAAGAAAATCTTGAAGCAAACAAATGATAGCATTTCGGATCGTGACAAGGGTTCACATCAGGAGCACATCGAGGCCAAAGAGGAAGTTGATATCTGTGGTGGGAAAGACTTGACGCATTTGAAAACTCTGGAGCGTACCGAGGCTCAGAATAGCACAATGATAACCAAGGAAGTAAACAACAACGACACAGCAGAGAAAAACCTATCCAAGATAGAGGGAGACAACTCGGATCTGGTAACCGGCACGGGTTTGCACAAGCAAGAGAATAGCAGATTAACTGAAGTTAGTGAGAAGGCAACATTCTCCACAGGTTACAAATTTTACAAGAGGAGAAGTTGCAATAAGACATGAGGTTCAAGAAAAGCATAAAATTAGATCAAGTTATCTGGTGAGTTTTATGGGTCGCCGCCCAAAAGTTGTATCATACTTCTTCAGGGAACAAATGGAACCAAAGTTGATCTGGTGTGTCCAGGTTTTCATTTTTTTCGTTTTGTTTATTCCCTTCTGCATGCTTCTGCTTCTAGTTGATGTGGAGGGTGTCTAGTGGAAGTAATCTGTTTGATTCTTGTATCATAGGAATTAATACTGGTTGTAGAGAGCAGGATTTAACACTTGACAGCAGGAGCATCAAAGGAATCAAATTTAAGAAGCTTTCGTTAACCTGAGGGCTGAGACATAAATGCCGTCAATACGGACATAAATGCCGTCAATGAGCATATTTTCTTTCTTCATTATCTGCTCCAGAGTTCAGGTGAAAGAAAATAAATAGTAAACAAGGTATTGTTAAACCATCACATTCAGAGATTAAGTGCTGACGATAGTGACCCAGCAACACGTGCCTTTGAAAAGGAGGTGATTCTAGATTGCATGCTGTACGAACTTAAGGTGCCCAGTGCACTTCCCTGCCCGAATTTTTTTTTTGTATTTTAGCCATTTTTTGGAAAAAAATTCAGGTTTAGACCTTAAAAAATTTTAATGTCAGTTTTGGACCCTTTGCTCGGCGTCATAGCCTATGGCGCCGAGTTAACACAGCTCGGCGTCATAGGCTGGCGCCGAGGTACGTGCTGCGTTGGCACAACCCGGACGAGTGTCGTCGACGTGGCACTGAGCTTGGCGCCACAGATCTTGGCGCCGAGCTCGGTTGTGTTATCAACATTTTTGCTGGAGACATAAGCACAAAGTCCATCTAGCTTAGTTGGTAGAGCATAAGGCTTCTAACCTTGTGGGCGTAGGTTCTCAAGCCCCACAGTTTGCATTTTGATTTGTTTTTTTGTTTATGTCGCTGGTGTATCTGTCCAAATTTATTTCTCACCTAGATTTTTTATCTTTATCACTACTCATTTTTTTAAATCATCTTCATTGGATTCTGATGATTCTCCTGGCAGGTCAGTAGTCCAGAATACAGGCACTTTGTTATACTATCAAGGAACGTTCTTGCGGCTTCTGTAGCAATCAACTCAACTGTGAGCAGTTGTAAGGTATTTGGCTGATATTTACCGTGTTAATCTATACACATTTTCTGGGCTGGGCATCCCTAGCATACTCACTGGTCTTTTTTGCAGGAGCCAGGCTATTTTGCTTTTCATATCCTAACTGACGCTCAGAACTTCTATGCCATGAAACACTGGTTTGCCAGGAATTCGTATAAAAATGCAGCTATCTGTGTCATAAACTACGAAGCAATTATTTTGGAGAAACTTCCAAAGTATACTATCCGGCAGCTGTATTTGCCAGAGGAGTTCCGTGTTCTCATTAGGAGCATTAAGCGGCCTACTGAAAACACAAGAATGAAATACCTGTCACTGTTCAGCCCCTCACATTTCGTTATTCCAGAAATATTCAAGTATCTAAACCTTGACGCATCCACAACGTTGGAATATATATGTACTCATATTCGGATTATAGAATACAGGCTTATCTGTAGAAAATTAATATAAAAATAACAAATTTGATGTTTGTGTACTGATGCTAACACAGGAATATGGGAATAGTTTTTTTTTCATGTGCTTTTATATAAAATCAAACTGGTGAGACTACAAAATTCATGTATTAATTTATATAATAACCTTGCATTCCAAATAGGCCATCGTATAAGATAGTCAATTCCATAGGAGTTTTAAAAAAATTAATACGTAAGATTCAATAATTTATTCCAGAGACTCTTAGAAACCTCTGGCAGCAAAAGCCCCAAGACAAAAAATATACCTAATGAGTTATTTAAAAAAAGAGTAGTGACAAAGATAAAAAAAATTTAGGTGAAAAATAAATTTGGACGGACACACCAGCGACATAAAACAAAAAATAAATCAGAATGCAAATTGTGGGGCTTGACCCACAATCATAAGGTTAGAAGCCTTGAGCTCTACCAACTGATCTAGATGGGCTTTGTGCTTATGTCTCCAACAAAAATGGTAATAACACAACCGAGCTCGGCGTCAAGATCTGTGGTGCCGAGCTCGGTGCCACGTCGACGTCACGCGTCCGGGTTGTGCTAACGCAACACGTACCTCGGCGCCATAGCCTATGGCGCCGAGCTGTGTTACCTCGGCGCCATAGGCTATAACGCCGAGCAAAAAGTTCAAAAATGACATTAAAATTTTTTAAGATCTAAACATGAATTTTTTCCCGAAAAATGGCTAAAATACAAAAATTCGGCTTCCCTGCTCACAAACACCGATGGGAGCGCCACCTATAGGCGTCCATGCTGAGACCCTGAAAATTACCAAAGCTAACGTTCACACTTTTTTCTCGAAATGTGTAGGAAAACCACGCCCCAAACAAAGGTCTAAAGTAGACCATACAATAGAAAGTCTTTTTACTGTAACATCTTAAAACCATCAATTAAAAATAATACATTTAAATTATTAAGTAGTAAATTTTTTTTACTTTAAGTGTTTGATCTTATTTATCTTCAGAAGAATTTTTGCTTGCTCATAATTATTTGATGACTGTTTTCATAAAATTCTTTTATATGAAAACCCAACTAATTAATATAAGAACTTTGGTAAAAAATAAATTCTTTGTTGATAAATATTGTTATATAATTATTATAAATTTTTAGAGACAATTTAAAAATATATATATTTATTTATATTTTTTGTTTTGGAAAATAAGGATAAAAGGAAAAAAAGAAAAGAAACCCTAATCTATCCAGCCATCCGGCCCAAGCCGCGCCTCACTCCCTCTCTCTCTAACCGCCATGTGGGCCCCACCCGCAGGCCTCTCCTCTTCTCTTCCTCCTCCAGCCACGCCGCCGTCCTGTTGCACCACCATAGCTCGATCAAACATACAGAAGGCTGCCCCGAGAGCAAAGTCCTTCCTAGGACAACCAGTATCTCCCAATCGACGGACGAGGAACACCGTGATAGTGTCGGCCCAACCACGACGGGGTGGTGGACGTACACTCATCGCGGCACCTAGCGTCCATGGCCGCATTATCAAGGATGAAAGCAAACTGCCATGATTTCCTCGAGCGAGCCAGAATGTGCGGCTGTCGCGAAGCTCCTTGACAAATTCCCGGAAGCCGAAACATTGGACAAGCACAAGACCTAGTGTGAGATTCGGGGTCAACTCGACCTTGATGCACACCTATAGGCCCAAATCACCGTGTCACAATGGAGGGAGCCTGAGCTCGTCCAACATACCACGTCCACACTATCGGGGGCGACACCTCGTCAGACAAGCCGCTCGATTACGACGAGGAAGGCACGATATGGGTCCCACCCCGATGATGCTTGGGATCAGGCAAGAATGCGCCCAGGCCTAGGGTCGGGGCGAAAGGGCCTAGAGGACTAGACAATGGTCGTTGGTACAACCAACGGCGCTGAGGACGCTTTGACCGCAACAATATCTTAGGTTATCCCCAAACGGTATGCTATCCCAGCCGTAGGTTTTAGGATCTACGATCAGCGTTTAATAGAACTCGATCACATCGCGCTCGTTGAATCTGATCTCGACGTCCTAGATCCCATGGAACGAAAAGGCACCCCTATCTAATCCTAGCCGTGCATATAGTTTAGAGGCATATAGTTTATAAGGGAATGACATTATTATTAGTAGTCATTTTATCCCAAATCTTTTGGAGGAAACTTATTTAGAATTTGTAAAATCCAAAATAGGATTTCAGACATTAGAACTACGCATTTTGTGAGTCCACCATGAATAATCGTCCCCATCAAAGTGAGGAGGCTCGCCAAGAGTTATAGAAAGTAAGTGAGCGTTTGCATTGTAAGGAATTCAAGAGTAATTAAAACACAATTTTGAGTAATTTTGTTTAGCCATCTTTTTCTTTGTAGAGGAGTCATCGACGTCCTTGTGCAAAGAGGAGGAGAAGTCGCAGTCGTAGTAGATGATCTTCTTGATGCGCTTCCTTCTGTTACCCTCCTTCTTATTTGATCTCGAGTCGATGGGCTTGTCTCCCTTAGGCTCGTCGTTGGTGGAGATCGTCTCCTTCTCATCAGTCACCTTGCCCTTCCCTTTAGTGTTGTTGTTAGCCATCTTTTTGGGTTGTTAGAGCCAATAGAAGAGACTGACTCTGATACCATTTGAAAGTGGATAGAGGGGGTGGATAGGTGATCCTGTAATAATAACTTAAAATAACACGAACTTGGTCTAATAATAAAGTTAGAGTAAACTAAAGCCAAGTTTGAGTATAGAACAAGAGGGAAAAGTTCCCTTCACTTGATTGCTCTTCCAAGATATGAATTATACTAAGAGCAATATTACAAGTGAGAAATGAGAACTTGGGAAGAAGGAAAATCGCAATAAAGTAAAAGAGACAAGTGAGACAATGATTTTTATCCCGTGGTTTGGCAAAAGCCTACCTTCTCGTTGTGGTGTCCTTCTTTAGATAAGGGTTGCAATTAACCCCTCTCAAGTGATCACGTAGACCAAAGTTGAGTGTCACGGTTCTTCCTTATATCTCAAGTATTCCCATTTGTGAGGAATCTCCACAACTTGTAGTCTCTCACAACCTTACAAAAGATCAAAGTCATAACTTAGAGTAAGGTTGAGAGAGAGAGAGTACACACAGAAGAGCAAATTGCAGCAACACACGCAAGAAAGTCAAAGAAACGAGTGCAAGAACACGGTATCACAAGAACGGCTCAAAACTGGCGCTTGGATCTCACTAAAAACACTAGAATGCGTTGTTGCAGATAGTGTGTTGGTATGCTCTTAGAATACTTGGGTATTGTATGAAGGCGTCTAGGGTGTCTTTTTATAGGCCAAGAGGGCCTAGGAGCCGTTGCCTCCTCCAAATGAAATCTGGAAAACTTCCCTGCTTGCCCTGGAGTTAGTTACTGATTTCCTAGCGGGCTAAGTCCTGGCACCTTCAAATTGAAGGCCCAACGATAGAAGTCGAAGCTGATGCTGGCAAACAATTTTGCTACAATTTCCTACCCACACAACTTCTCGTCTGCTTGTTACAAACATTCTTTCCACAGAAAGATGTTGCCATAACGAAACATACACAGAATTTACGGCTGTAGTAAGAAGTTCAAGGTCAATCCACCCAGTACACGCAAGAACGATGCAGTCAAGCACAATTCAGCCTTCGTTACTCCCTTCGTTACTTGATCGCCCTCCAGAGCCTCCGATGAATGGCCGGCGGCTTCAGCGTGGGTACGCGGCGATCTCGACGCCCTTGCTGCCGAGCGCCGACGGCGGGGGCGCCTCGTAGGCGCTGAAGAGGCGGTAGGAGGAGAGGAGGGAGAGGAGGATGAAACAGAGCACGGCGCCGAAGGTGATGGCCACGGATGTGCGCGCCTGGCGGCAGAAGCTGCCGAAAACACCACACGCCTCGCTCCACGTCACCTCCTTGTCGCCGTTGTAGGCGAGGTACAGCAGCTCCGCCGCCGCAGCACCTGCCGCCAGGATCAGGTACGTGAACACCTGCGGAATAAACATGCCATGGATGGATCAATCTTGTTCTCCCTCACGTGTCAGTCATCAAGTCCTCTTACGCAGTGGTTTGGAACCAAACTTAGGATCTGATAGGATTCGTTGCAGAATTTAACAAGAGATGGCAACCGGAAATTCCCGGTTGGGTTTTGGCTCCTCATACCAGTCTCCGCGACAAAAAAAAAAATCCCCACGGAAATCCCCACGAACTCTTGTGGAGGACATTTCTTCCCCATCCCCGTTCCCCGCAGGGATAAATTCCCGTTAGGGATCCCTGTCCCCACTTAAATTATAATTATGACATACTTTCTTTTTATTAATACAAAACATTGTAACTTATACACATTGTTAGATGTTAGAAATCTTTATGTGTACATCAAAATAAATATATTTATACAACGAGTTATTTCTTAACAATGTAATTATTTATTTTATCATTATATATTACATGAAAACATCATCATATATAAGTTTAACGGGTCTCGCAGATAACGGGGATGGAGAATGTTTCCCGTCCCCGCCCCCGTTTACTCGTCGGGAGAAGATTTTTCCTCGTTTACATCGTCACGGGGGGAGAAACTTCCCTATCCCCACCCCTAAGGCCATGTTCGATTCTACCACAGTTCATATAAATTGAGAGAGTTTCAATCACCAGTAAGTCAAAATCTCTCATAATCCGTATTAATCCCCTTCAATTCATATAAATTGAAAATAACCGAACAGACATAATTCATCGCGGAGAATCGGGGATCGGGACCCATTGTTCATGTCTAAATTTAACAGTAGGCATGATGATGAACTGATGAATCAAGCACATAAAGACTAAATTTTTTATTCTTGCAAGCAGTCTTCACATGCTACTCTGCAACAAAAGTGTGTGAGAGGCAGAGAGCAGACACGCAGGGCAAGAACGGACCTGGTCGAGGAGGAAGACGACCCAGGAGCGCGACACGGTGGCGGGCCTCGGCACGGCCGTGTAGAACGCGGACGCCAGCGAGTAGGCGGCGCACAGGCCGTTGGCGTAGACGAGGTATTTGAAGCCCCCCAGGTCGGAGTAGGCGACGGTGCCGTACTCATTGCTCTGCTGGTCACGGAGCATGAGGGTCATGGCGGCCACGCACAGCACCAGCGGCGCCGCGCGCAGCAGCGTCTCGATGGGCCGCGCCGCCCGCGCCACCGCAGCATCACCCGCCGCCAGCTGCTGCTGCTGCGCCGCGTCCGCCGCCCCGGCTCCTCCGAGTCTGCCGACGCCCGCCGTCTTAGACATCCCCGTATCTCTTCTGCTTTTTTCTGTATACTAGAGTAGACGAGTCCAGGCAGGCGAGGTGTCCACTTCTCTCGTCTCTCCCTGAGTCTGAGATGGGAACTAGCAGAATGGGAGGGGAATATTGCATTTTAAACAAAAAGAGGGAGTGGTGGACTGGTGGTTGGAGCACACTGAATGCGCGGAGTTATTGTCGTGAACAGGGGCGAAGCCAGCATTTGAGATTGAGGGGGACAAATCAGATTGAGGGGGCTATTAACACGTATTTTATATTATTTATATGGTGATTAGCTAAAAAAATAATAGCTTCTATAGAATTTAGGGAAGATTAGGGGGGACCTTGCCCCCCTCAGCCCCTCCCTGGAATCGCCCCTGGTCGTGAATATGGGGGATGCATTCCGTTGATCCCTATCCATGTGATTGCTGAGCACGCCGCCACGCTCGCGGGAGCTTGGCCGACCGGATATAAGATTCTGCAGTATGCTAGATGCACCTAAATACCTAAATAGTCTTAAAATAAATTATTTTATATCTATTTATTATAAGCCGGATCTTCTTTATACAGTCAACCAAACACACGCTTACACAAAATCAACGCACGTGGTGGCTGTTGGGGCGAAGGCAAAGACGCCACCCTTCGCTCGAAGCCTTCGCTGCAGCCGCTGCTCTGACAGAGACAAAACAGGCAGGGACACACTTCGCTTGATCGGCACCAGACGAAGACCGGCGACGGAGTCATCCCACAGTGCGGCCTCGTCCAGCTCAGAGGCCCACGTGCGATCCGGCCCATTGTAACGGGTCCTGCGTGGCCGCCGCGTGTTACGGGCCTAATTTGTAAAGGCATCCCTATAATTACAGTCTGTAACCCCGCTTTATGGGAATATTCTGGGGATAACCTAGGTAGCTGAGGGCACATGCGTCCTTAGCACAAGGCGCTGGGTGCCCAGGTACCTATAAATACCCCTGTACAGTGCCCGTGGGAGGCCAGTTTTTAACAGAGCTATTGCCTTCTAGCACGTAACCCTGTAATCAACACTGTTCACTCTTGTTGGCTCCCTTGCGACTGAGAGCAAGTTCCAACATTTGGCGCCCACCGTTCGTGCTACGAAAAAACCACCCGCGATGGCACCCAAGAGAGCTAACCCGAAGGCTGACGAGGCTGCGAAGGCAGCACTGCTCGCCGCAAGAAAGGGCAAGGCCCTCGCCCTCACCCAATCCACCCACCAAGAGGCCACTGAAGACAATGTTCCCCGTACCTGCGAAGACGACACTTTCCACACCTGCGGCCCTGAAGGACAATCGCAGCCACCCCTAGGCTTCGCCCCACCGGAAGGCGCGGACCTCACCGAGGATGGTGAAGTCCTCGGCGTCTCAGCGGAAGAACAGCTACAGCTGCGCGCCCTGCGCCTCAAGAACCGCAATCTCCAGAGGCAGAAAGAGATACTGGAGGCCAAGCGCCAGCGCGTGTCCGCACTAGCCAAAGTGCGGCAAATGATACGCGACGAAGAGCAGAAGGCCCAGGACCTCGAGCGCGAGATCGCGCTGATGCAGCGCGAAGGCCACCTCGGCCTGCAGCAAGGGCCCCCCCTCCAGCAGCGCGCACAACCGGAAGACACCCGCGAGGGCCACCTCGGCCTGCAGCATGGGCCACCCCTGCAACACCGAGCACAACCAGAAGACCCGCGTCTCCCCCAGCGCGACTACACCTTCCAGCACGCCGCGCCATTCCAAGGGGTCAACTATCTCGACGAGCGAAGTCCCCTGGCGCCACACTTGCAAGTGACGCCTTGGCCAGCTAACTTCCGAGCAGGGACCTATCCCAAGTACAACGGCAGCACCGACCCGGCGCAATATATAATGAGTTAACAGGTCGCCGTTGCATCCGCCGGAGGGGACGACGCCACAATGGCGAAGTCTTTCATCATCGCCCTCGAGGGCCCAGCTCTCACCTGGTTCACCAGATTGCCTCCGCTGTCCATCGATTCCTGGAGAAGTCTCAGGGACAAGTTCCTGCTCAACTTCCAAGGGTACCGCCCAGACACCGACGCCTTGGCCGAGCTCTCGCTCTGCAAGCAGCTGGAAAAGGAGACTCTGCGGGAGTATTACCGCAAATTTTTAACACTCAAGTCACAGCTGCCCTCCGTTGATGATCAGATTGCTATCCACTACGCCATCAGTGGCCTTCGCGCCGGCGTCCTCTACAGCCACTGTATCAGAGATCCGCCCAAGAACCTCCAGGAGCTATATCAGTTCTTTGAAAAATATTCCAAATCCGAAGAGCTCCACCAGCGCAAGGTTGAGTCACAGCGGAAACCCAAAGATGCCCCGCAGTCCAGCCGCACGTGGACGAGGACTCCGCAGCCAGACTCCGGGCGAGACGGCCGTAGTCAGCAGCAAGTGCACAACACCGCCAACCAGCATCCCGCTGCTGACCCCCCTCGTCGCCAGGAATATCCCCCCAGGGCCGCGGAAATGGAACTCGCGGTAGGGACCGAGGGCGTGCGCAGCCGCCGCGCCGATTCTACTGCCTTTTCCATGGCGAAGACTGCGCCCACCAAACCAAAGACTGCCCCGAAACGAAGGCCACCAGAGACAGAATGACACGGGCGCAGCCAGCCGACAACCCCAGAATTGTCGCGCACAATTACCAGCAACCCCCTCCGCCATATATCCACGCTCCCGCCCCGCATCCACCGCACCACGCTTACCAACACCATCAGGAAGTACAAATCGTACCTCCTCCACCCCCACCACCACACCAGCAACATCAAAACATCCCCCATGCCCCAAAGCAGGAAGACTTCGCCGATCAACCATATCGCGGAGTCATTCACATGATAACTGGGGGGTCCAGCACTGACTTCGACACCAAGCGGCAGAAGCGGGACCACTACCGCAGCATCAACCATGTCGCCGTCACTAGCCCCGTCGTGCAGACAAAGTGGTCCCACATACCGCTAACCTTCGACGCACGAGACGTTGACCTGCGCAGCGCCCCCCACATCGACGCCATGGTTATCAATTGCAGCGTGGTAGGCTGGGACCTACACAAAGTCCTAGTCGACAACGGCAGTCAGGCGGACATCATCTTCCTCCACGCCTTCGACCGCATGGGCATAAGCCACAACCTGCTCAAGCCTTCGGACAACCCGTTGTATGGTTTCGGCGGCAAGGGCACCTTCCCCGTCGGCAAAATAGAGTTGCCCCTCTCCTTCGGTGTAGCACCCAATGCCCGAAGTGAGCAGGTGACTTTTGATATTGTGGATATGGTATATCCATACAACGCCATCATGGGCCGGGGCTCCATCAATAAGTTCGAAGCCGCCATCCATGGACTGTACCTATGTATGAAGATACCAGGTCCGCTAGGCGCCATCACGGTCTACGGCAACCAGCAGACGGCGCGCAACATAGAGCGGGACTTCGTGCCCGGTCAGAGGAACGTGCATTGCCTCACGGCCCAGCGCGAGGTCCCTGCGCCCGCCAGCCCAACCGATAAACAACACGACAAGGCACAGCTGTAGAGCCAAGACGGGGCCAAGACTGTCCCCCTCGATCAGGCCACGCCCAAGCAAACAGTCACTATTAGCGAAGACCTCACCTCGCATGAAGAAGAGAAACTCCTCTGCTGCCTGTCCAAGAATAAAGATGTCTTCGCCTGGTCCGCCCTCGACCTGGTCGGAGTCAGCCGATCCATAATTGAGCACAGCTTGGGAATTGACCCTTCGGTGCGACCAAAAAAGCAGAGGCTTCGCAAAATGTTCGACGAAAAGACAGAGGCTGCCAAGGCGGAGGTGCACCGCCTCCTAGAGGCTAAATTCATTGAGCCAATAGCTTACCCCACCTGGCTCTCCAATGTTGTAATGGTGCAGAAAAAAAGCGGGAAATGGCAAATGTGCATAGACTTCACCAGTCTCAATAAGGCCTGCCCAAAGGACAATTTACCGTTGCCGCGGATCGACAAAATAGTCGATAGCGCGGCCGGATGCGAGGTCATGTCACTCCTCGACTGCTTCTCCGGTTACCACCAGATATACATGAAGGAGAAAGACAAGGCTAGCACCAGCTTTATAACACCCTTCGGCACATATTGCTTCATCAGAATGCCGGAGGGACTCAAGAACGCCGGGTCCACCTTCTCCAGACTCACCAAAACAGTACTCGAAGGGCAGGTTGGCAGAAATATATTTACATATGTGGACGACATCGTCGTCGCCAGCAAGAACAAGGAGGACCACCTCGCCGACCTCGCCGAGACATTCGCGAACATGCGAGACGCACGACTCCGCCTAAACCCGGAAAAGTGCGTCTTCGGCGTCCGTCAGGGCAAAATATTGGGCTACCTGGTATCACGCCGCGGCATCGAGGCCAACCCAACCAAGATCCAGGCCATCGTAGACATGTCGCCTCCGCAGTCCGTCAGGGACGTCCAGCGACTGACAGGCAGATTGGCCGCTCTCAACAGATTCATCTCCAGGTCCGCCGAGCGAAGTCTCCCCTTCCTCAAAACACTCTGCGGTGCAAAGGACTTCACCTGGGGACCGGAGCAGGCAGCGGCCTTCGCCTCACTAAAACAGTACCTGTCGGAGCTGGCCATCCTCACGAGCCCCGACTCCTCGCTCCCCCTATTGCTCTACGTCGCGGCTTCGCCGCACGCTGTCAGCGCGGCACTAGTGCAGGAGCAGACAGTTGAGGGCGTGGTCAGGCAATGCCCTGTCTACTATGTCTCCGAGGTACTGACACCGTCCAAGTGCAACATGACAGAGCTGGAGAAGATTGCTTACGCAGTCGTTATGTCTTCGCGCAAACTGCACCACTACTTTGAAGCATTCAAGGTCCGAGTCACCTCAGACAGGGGACTCGGCGAATTATTCAGAAACCCGGAGGCATCGGTGAGGATTGCCAAGTGGGCAGCCGAACTATCCGGCTACCACATCAGCTTCGAGCCCATGACAGCCATCAAGTCACAAGTCCTGGCAGACTTCGTCGTCGACTGGACTGGGCCAATAACACAACCAGACCCGTCCACAGAAAAGGTTTGGACTATCCATTGCGACGGCGCATGGTGCCATGCGGGGGCAGGCGCCGCTGCAATCATCACCTCCCCAGCCGGGGTCAAGCACAGATATGCAGCACGCCTCAGCTTCGCTCTGGAATCCGACAGATGCACAAAAAATATAGCAGAATATGAAGCAGTCATCCTCGGCCTCCGCAAGCTAAGGGCCCTCGGAGTCACCACCTGTATCATCAAAACAGACTCCAAGATAGTTGCCGGCCAGGTCGAAAAAGATTACGCAGCAAAGGACCCCGCGCTCATGCAATACCTCGCGGCCATCCGAAGTCTCGAGAGACAATTCAATGGATTCACCTTGCAGCATGTGGATAGGGCCAAGAACGAGGAGGCCGACGCATTGGCCAAGGGCGAGTCCTTGCCCTCCGACGTGTTCTTTCACATCATCGGCACGCCAGCCGTCCGGAGCCCCGAAGGGCTCCAAATAACTAATGACAGCGAGGGCCACCGCATAGTCAACCTAATCATGACCGAGGACTGGCGGGCACCAATAACCCTGTTCCTGCAGGGGTACTATCATCCAACCGACGTCAGCGAGGCCAAGCGCCTCAGACATCGAAGCCGGGACTTCGCACTGATTGAAGGCCAACTCTACAAGAAAGGGGTCAGTCAGCCAATGCTTAAGTGCGTCACCGAAACCGAAGGCATGCAGATCCTACGTGAAGTCCACAGTGGCACGTGCGGCTCACACGCAGGGCCAAGGGCCCTAGCTGCCAAAGTGATCCGCCAGGGTTTTTACTGGCCCGCAATGATCTGCGCCGCAAATCGGGTCTCAAGGTCCTGCGAAGCCTGCCAGAAATTTTCTCCTCAGTCAGGCAGCCCCTCGCAGTATACAAAGCTAATCGCCCATACATGGCCTCTCCAGCGCTGGGGCCTGGACATTGTCGGGCCCCTGCCCACCACTCAGGGGAACCTTAAGTTCGCCTTCGTCGCCGTCGAATACTTTACCAAATGGATCGAGGCGAGGGCTGTTTCTACAATAACGTCAAAGACTGCCCAGAAATTCTTCTGGCAAAACATTGTTTGCCGCTTCGGAGTGCCGTCCGAACTAACAGTTGACAACGGCAAGCAGTTTGACAACCAAGACTTCAAGGATTTTTGTTTCTCCATCGGCACCAAGCTTGCCTTCGCTTCTGTTTATCATCCGCAGTCCAACGGGGTCGTGGAACGCGCCAATGGGAAAATCTTCACAGCTGTCAAGAAGATGCTCCTTGATGAAAAAAGGGCAAATGGACCGATTTGTTACCTGAGGCAGTCTGGGCACTAAACACGACTGAGTGCAGAGCGACTGGGTTTACTCCCTTCCGCCTTCTATACGGATCGGAGGCCATGACCCCGCAAGAAATAAAGCATGGGTCCCCGCGAACAGTTCCGTCAGCCGTCCCCGACGTGGACGAGCCAACTTCAAAGGACCTCATTGACGGAGACCAAGTCTTCGCCCTACAGGCCCTAAACAAATACCAAGCCCAGACCAAAGCATGGCGCGACCACACAGTCATCCCGAGGGAGTTCAGCGAAGGGGACCTCGTACTCGTCCGAACAGCTCGGACGGAGTCCAAGGGCAAGCTGGAGCCCAAATGGGAGGGCCCCTTTATAGTCAAGACAAAAGCTTCCCCCAGCGCTTACAGGCTCACAACGCCAAACGGCGAGGACCTGGAGCACTCCTGGAACATCGACAACCTCCGCAAATTTTTTGTTTGACTCATCAGGGCTGATTCTGCCCTTGTAATTCGCCAAAAACAATCTTGTACCGGCCCGCACTCTTTTCCTCTCGGGGGGTGAGGTTTTTAACGAGGCGGAGCCATGTAATATATGTGTGAAAAATCCCCCGCAAAAACATGTGTCGAAAAAAGACCGCGACGACGGCCTTCGACATTCGACCAATTCGAGGTCACCGCGAGGCTAAGCGCTAGCCACCCTCGCGTGCGACAAATCCGCGCAAAAGTCGCCTAAGGGTGCAGCCGGACCAGCACAACAAGTGCGCAGAAACCGAAGTCCACCGCGAGGACTATCCGTGCAGAAGTCGCCTAAGGGTGCAGCCGGACTAGCACAACAAGTGCGAAAAAACCGAAGTCCACCGCGAGGACTATCCGCGCAGAAGTCGCCTAAGGGTGCAGCCGGACCAGCACAACAAGTGCGAAAAAACCGAAGTCCACCGCGAGGACTATCCGCGCAGAAGTCGCCTAAGGGTGCAGCCGGACTAGCACAACAAGTGCGAAAAAACCGAAGTCCACCGCGAGGACTATCCGCGCAGAAGTCGCCTAAGGGTGCAGCCGGACTAGCACAACAAGTGCGAAAAAACCGAAGTCCACCGCGTGGACTATCCGCACAGAAGTTGCCTAAGGGTGCATCCGGATTAAGCACAACAAATGCGGAAAAGCCGAAGTCTACCGCGAAGACTGTCGCACCAGCACAGCATAACAAAACACACCAGACAAAGTACACAACGCCTTCGCAGGCACAGACAAGCGAGGGCACACAACTTCATCATACAAGCCTTTACATATATACAGGCGAGGGCGCCACACTCTACATCGGTTCAACCTTAGGAATAATTCCCATCTCCCTATAATTAAATAACATTATCCTAAGCTCCTCACCCGCAAAAAGACTTCGCAGTTCTCCTTCACCTGTACTCGCGGCGGCCGACAAAGACAACAGTTCCCGCCGGCCAGCTCTACTCACACGAAGCCGAGCCCCCTCCTCCCCACTAACCCTACGCTTCGCAACCGCTCTTCGAAGTCGGTGTCCGGTGCTAGGACCTGGCACATCTTGTGCGTCCGCGGCGTGTGGCGAAGCCTCCGCCGCAGCCACATCCAAGGCCGCAAAGTAGTCCAAGTCCTCCTCCGATGACTCATCAGTCCACTCAACCGAGCTCCCAGATTCAGCAAAATCAAAAAACTCAGATGCAGATCCACCACATTCATTACCATCTTCCGCGGTCGAAGCCGCCAAAAATTTAGTAGTAGCGGTTGCGTGCGCAGGCCCAAAATCTTGAACCTGCGCAGCAACCAAAATTCAGCAACTTATCCAAAATTCCCCAACCCTCTACACCCACTACGCCACCTGCGAAGGCCCTGACGTTGCGGGAGCCTCCGCCGTTGGCTCCGCCGTCGCCTCCGCTGTTGTTTCCGCCACCACCGCCGCGGGATCTTCAGCACTCGGTGCAGCAGCTGCGGGGGCATCAGGCGCGCCTTCGGCCACCTTTGGGAGCAGGTCCTCGCCGGCCGCAGCGGATGCGGGGGCATCCGGTGCGTCTTCCGCAGTCTCCGGGGTTGGCTCCAGGGCGACCCCAGACACGGCTTCCGCCGGGGTCGGCTCCGGGTCAGGCAGCGCGCTGTTCAATGCCCCGAAGTCGTCCACCCGCTCTCCACGCGCCGCCTAAGACAAAACACACAAAATTCAGCAAACACACGCACAGCCCACATCCAACAAACGCCAAACAAGCGAAAACGTTACCTGAGCCCTCGCCGTCTCGGCCCGCTCTCTGACCACCTGGCGACCGTGCGGACCCCACATCCGGTCGTAGATGGCCCCGGCAGAGTCCTTCACTACGGGGTCTTCAACCTTATAGATATCTCGTTCAAAATCTTCATCGGCCTGGTCGAAGACCTCGAAGTGCCGGCACCCTTCGCGGGAGAGCACGTTCATCGCCCCCTCGCAGGTGACCAGAGAGGCGTACGACATAAACCCCTCCACGACAGTGGGGAGTGCCTGCAGCTCCCCCTGCACCCATTCCAGACAGCGAAGTCCGGCCTTTCGGTCCGGCACTTCGAAGTCACCGGTCTGCGCACCCAGCTCGCGATATGTATCCATAAGCTGAGTGCGCGTCCGTTCGGCCTCCGCGCGCGCCGCGGCCTCGGCCCGCTCCACGCGGCTCTCCAGGGCGATGAGCCGCTCCTGCAGCTGCTCGGCGCGCTCCCTGGCAAGATTGCCCTCCGCCCGTGCCAGGTTGGTCTCCGCCTGCGCAGCCTGCGCCTTGGCGAGGGCCTCGTTGGTCTCCCTCCTCTCCCCCGCCAATTGGCGCCGGAGGTCAGCCTTCTCTCCCTCCAGCGTGGCCACCTTGTCCGCTAGCTTGCGGCACTTGCTGTCGGCGGCCGATTTCTCTCGGACGGCATCAACATGTTGTGACCGAAGTCTCTCGACTTCGGCAGACACAACTGCCGTGAGGGCCCCCGACGCCGTGCGGTTGGCGAAGTCAGCCACCTGCACAACACACATAAGACCACGGCTAAAAAAAGCGAAGTCTGGCTCAGCGGACCTGACTTAGCGACTCCACCACCTCCTTCATTTGGCGGGACGCAGCGCCCGCCTCATCCCTGACGGCCGCGAGGGCCGCCACCTCACCTCCGGCGCTAGGAGCCCCGCCCTTCGCCTTCGGCGCTACGGCAACCGTCGTCATCGCCGCGACAGGCGCAACTATAGCAAGTTGGCCTTCGTCCGACCCTGCGACGTATCGACGAATAAATAATCATAATAATAATAATAATAATAATAATAATAATAATAAAAGAAAAAGAAAAGAGGAGCCAACGACTTACCACCAAGATAGTCCTCCACGCTAATATCGGTGGCGAAGTCGGCGATACGCTTGCTTGCCGACGGCAGCGCTCGGGCCGCCTTCGCGACCTCCGGCACTCTGCCGGCCGGCGGCACTGCCTTCATCGATTTTGAGCCCCCGGCGCCTGCCGTCGCCTCCGGCGCTTTGCCAGACGTAGGGGCGCCCGACTTCGCCGCCAGCGGCGGCTTGCCTCCGCCGGGGGCCGCAGCCTTCGCAGACCCCCGCTGTCTCTTCGGCCTAGCTTCAACGAGCCTGACAACCGCCTGGCGCTTTTGCGCTGCTCCCTGGCGGTCCTTGTCCATCACTGCCGACACAACAGCAGCAATATTCCGCCCGTAAGGAAAAACTCTCCATTCACGAACCATGCGAGATGTAAAAAGGTCCTCGCCAGCCGCGCGGCGGATAGGAACATTCCTAGGCCAGCAACCCCCGGTAACCCTCAGCATCCGAGCCGAAGACTCCCGGAGCTCGGGCGAAGACATCCTTCCCCCCGGGGCCGCGCACGTCCTCATCAACTCTCTAGCAAAACTATCAGAAACCCCAAGTCCTCCCATAGCAGTACCTAATTTTCTCTTTTTAGAGGATGGGGCGGCCGCCGGCGCAGGGTCGTCTCCAGCCTCCACCACCGGCTTCTTCCCACGGCGGTCCACGTCGTCTTGACCAGGATAGCCGTCATACGGCAATTGATTCAATTCAAAAACCCTGTTCAAACGGTCATTTGACCCACGGATATCAAAGCTGCGCTGGCCCTCCGTCCTCGGCACATAACGTCCAACGAGCCGCACCGCCCCATCCTCCGCCTCACGCACAAAGGCGGCCGGGTCGCGGTTTCGCAGATTCAGTGCGAAGGCAGGACTTCACACCACCCTTCCACCGTGAAAAGGCATCTGGCGAGGGCATACTTCGCCCAACGCCCAGCCATGCGCCAAGGGCCATACCCCGTACGCGACAAACTCTTCAACCAAATCGCGCCCACTGCTCAGGCTGGCGGCGCACCGAAGGGCCCCTTCGTCCACATCCTCCTCTGCCACTTCGAACGGCGGGTACGCTGAGTAAAAATGAGAACACATCTCGGACACGGGGAGTCCCTCATGGCCTTCGACGGCACCCTCGGCAACGTAAAACCAAAATTCATTCCAGTTGCCCCACTTGTTGTGGGCACAAGGAACCAACTCGACTACCTGCATCGTGGTCTTGCCGGTCTTCGGCGCGAATGTGCAGGACCCAAACTGAGCAACTTCGTCCCCAATCATCCTCTTCTGCCAGTGCAAACAATAATACTTCGCAAAAACTTCAACCGATGGCTGTCCGCCGTACGAAGTCATCGCCCAGACATACTTCGACAGAGCCACCACGACATTCGGTGTCAGCTGATGTATTTGAACGTTGAACCTACGCAGGACTTCGCCAACAAACCGGTGCACAGGCAAGCGGAGACCGGCGGCGAAGAACGCCTCGAAAACAACCAACTCACCCTCCGGCTCGGGGACTTCCTCCGTCCCTGAGGCACGAGCGACTCCGCCGCTGAAGTAACCCAACCGCTGCATATCTTGCACGCGGACCGACGACATCCGCGACACGCCAAAATCAACAGAATCGTCGGCGCGCAACTCCTCCGCCATCAAACTATTCAGCGTCTCCTCCGACGAGGCGGCGGCCGGCGGCGTAGCGGCAGCGGAAGAAGAAGAGGACGGCATCGCTACGTACCGTCGGCGGCGGCGGGCGGTCTGCTTCACTCGAGCCAGATCTCCGGCGAACGAGAGCACGGCGGGCAGACGAGCAGCAAGACGGCGGGTGGCTAGGGTTTTCACGGTGCGCGGAAAGTGAAGTTCAAAAAGCGCCGACCCCCGCCCCCTTTTATAGGCAGGGCGCGGCTCTTCGGGAAACCCGCAATCCAACAGGGCGTGCCGCTTCGGGAAACCCGCAATCCAACAGTATGCTGTCAATCAACGGTCACATCAAAAACCCCCGCGGAACCACTTCGAGCGAGGGCAGCGTCTCCGCCATCTAGCGACGTCTTCGGCACCAGGTGACTTTGTCGAACTGGTCCCTCGGAGGGCAAATGTTGGGGCGAAGGCAAAGACGCCACCCTTCGCTCGAAGCCTTCGCTGCATCCGCTGCTCTGACAGAGACAAAACAGGCAGGGACACACTTTGCTTGATCGGCACCAGACGAAGACCGGCGACGGAGTCATCCCACAGTGCGGCCTCGTCCAGCTCAGAGGCCCACGTGCGATCCGGCCCATTGTAACGGGCCCTGCGTGGCCGCCGCGTGTTACGGGCCTAATTTGTAAAGGCATCCCTGTAATTACAGTCTGTAACCCCGCTTTATGGGAATATTCTGGGGATAACCTAGGTAGCTGAGGGCACATGCGTCCTTAGCACAAGGCGCTGGGCGCCTAGGTACCTATAAATACCCCTGTACAGTGCCCGTGGGAGGCCAGTTTTTAACAGAGCTATTGCCTTCTAGCACGTAACCCTGTAATCAACACTGTTCACTCTTGTTGGCTCCCTTGCGACTGAGAGCAAGTTCCAACAGTGGCCTAAGACAAGATGATGTTAGCAACCAATCAAGCCATATGCGGCCACGGTGATTGGTGGCACGACGCCTGCATCGCGTTCTTGCTTACTCGTCGACATTGGCCGCGTGTGCGCGGCTGGGTTGTGCCGTGTGCTCGCCTTGGCGGTGGGGGTGAAACGGGTCAGATATACCCACCGGGTACTGGATACGGATAGTATAAATATCTATTTTTGGATACGGATTCAGATATTTTTATATTTAAGACGTATACAGGTAATACTCGGATAGTGCAGCTTCGGATTCGGGTCGGATACAGAGTGAGGACTACCTGATAAATACCCCGGATATCCGGGTCGGATACGGATACCGGAACTCGGGTACCCATTTTTCTTTTATGTGAAATATAGTTATAAAATCATAACTTTTACATATGAAATTGGATGAAGATAAAATTTATATGAAAACTGTAGAGCAAGAAGAGATCTATAACTTTGTAGTACATCATATTTTTGTTTAAACACATTTTAGGCCAAAATCATTTAAATAATTTCTAAATTTATATCAAATTAATAGACTTTATCATTTACATGTGGCCTGTGGGGGACTTAAGATTAACTCCATGTGGGAACTTAAGGTTATATTTTTATAGACTTGGTAACTTATGTGTAATTTTCGGTCGACGCTACAATATTTTATTAATTTAATTGTATTTTGATGATTTTCTATATCAAGAAAGTAATAATACACAAATGGCCTCAAAAAATCATAAAAATTTACGTAGGCACAACGTATGTCCATATATAACCATAAAAATGTTTGGATATTGAGATCTATAAGATGCCTGTATTTTTTCCATTTCACTTTCACTTATTTGTATGAGTTACATATGAAATCACTCTAAGTATCCAAGTTTCAACATAATCAATACTTTACTTTATCATTTTCGTATGAGGACTTGAGTTATCTTCGTATAGAATGTTTATTAGTTTTTGTAACTTATTTGCAATTTTTGAGTGAAACTAGAATATTTTATGAATTTAATTGCATTTTATAATTTTCTATAGAAATAATAATAATAATAATAATAATAATAATAATAATAATAATAATAATAATAATAATAATAATAATAATAATACACAAATAGCCTCAGAAATCCATAAATTTTTACAGAGACACAACATATATCCACATATGATTCTCAAAAACATTTGGACTATAAAATCCACTAGATGCTAGTTCTCTTCCATTCGAGTTCCACTTATTATGTGAGTTACACATGAAATCACTCTGTGTATCGAAGTTTCAACATAATCAATACTTCACTTATCATTTTCATGTGGGGACTTGAGGTTATCTTCGAATAGAATGTTTATTAGTTTTGATAACTTTTTTATAATTTTGGGTCGAAACTAGTGTATTTTATAAATTTAATTATATTTTGATGCTTTTATATAGAAATAAAATAATAATGCACAAATAGTCTCAGAAAATTATGAAATTATACGAAGGTAAAACATATGGCCACATATAGTCATTAATAATGGGACCATAAAATCCACAAGATGTCAATGTTTCTTCTATTTTATTTTCACTTATTGCGTGAGTTACACGTGAAATCATTCTAAGTATCAAGTTTCAACATAATCAATACTTCACTTTATCATTTTTATGTGGGAACTTAAAGTTATCTTCTTATAAAATAATTATTAGTCTTGATAGTTTATTTGCAATTTTATGGTCAAACAAGAATATTTTATGATAAGCAATTAATGTATTATCTGACAAGTATCCGATATCCGATCAAAAAATATTCGTATCCGTTACTTATCCGCCGAATAAATATCTGATTCCTGTATCTGTATCCGTTCCGTTTCTAATTATCCGAAACTAATTTCGATTCCGTCTTAAATATATTAGTGTACGATGATGAAGCACTATGCGTCCATTTTCACCATCGGCCTGGGGTCTGCTGGGGCCGGTCTACTGCATAGGAAACGGCCATTCTAAAACCCTCTCATTAATTACATATCCTTCAGCTTGACATGGATGCGCAGGACGTTTGTTTTTCTGGCATAGGATTCCTGTTCCGGCTCGATCAGGCCAAGGCGAGAGCGAGACCAGCGAGGCTAACCGGCTGTACGGTGTTTGTTTGTTTGGGCTGGATCAGCTGTGTTAAATTGAGGACGAAATTTGCATCTAGGAATCGTGTTTATTTTTCTGGATGGCTACGGATAAGCTCACGCACCTGTCTAACTACCATACACATGTTCATTCCAAATACACATGCTCATTCCAAATACCATAACTGAAATGCAATCTTGTTGAGATAACAACTGTTCAGCACTATTTGTGTCATTGGGCACGCCCGGATGGTCCGCCCCTAGACGCGGACGATCCGCGATCAGATCAGAACAAGTGTGATTAACCCATTTTCCGTGCATGTTTGTCCCTCTAATCTCGCAGATTCTGTTGAGGAAAGTTTAGAAACGGTTCAGACCACTCCTTATATATATATCTTCGATTGCGCGCATCAACAATCGAATCAAATCATTATATCTTCGATTCCTTTACTTTTTTCTCTAGGAGTAGAGTAGTAGACAGTAACATAGTCTTCTTCACCTCATTCTTCACGTCTCTTCAACTCCACGTCGCCTGGAGGTGTCTTTGGTGGCCTATTGATCCCAAGACAAACCCTAGTATCTCTCCTCCCTAATGGAGACCCTCCCAGGGGCGAGATCCAGTTGCTGTTGGCGAACGCCGCCACTCTTCGCACACACGGTTAGTCCGACCACCAGGCGCGAACCGTCTGGCGCAGCGCAGAAAACCCCGCTCTTGCTTTTAGGTCGCGGACCGTCCGGCCGTAGGCCACAGACCGTCTGCCGAGCGGAACAACTCCTAAGTGTTTGCCGTTCGAATCGGAGCCAACACACCATTTGGCAACTCTGTTGAGGACAAGGCAGTTGGATCCATTGAATCGGTCCCTAATGGCCGGTCCCAAGGACTACTCCGATATTTCCCCTAGCAATATCATTGAGCTGACTATGGAGGCAATGTCGGCTCATGAATAGCAGGAATTCGAGGAGTACACGGAGCAGCCGATCAAGGAGGCCAGGACGACATACTTGGCCCATTTCATGGTGGACAGGGACCATATTGTCGTCCGTATACATGAGACTAACCTGACGTCACTCTGACCTACTACAGCAACCCCACTGTAAGTAACACAGACGACATCCAAGCACTTCGATCTTACGTATATGAACAATAGGATCGGATGCAACAAATACTAGGGGGTGTGCAAGAAGATTATAGTAGAGTAGTACGCTCATTCGATAAATCTGTCATTGCTAGTTTTCCATCACATGATGTCCAAACTAAAGATAACCCACAAGATCCATCTGCTGCAAATGGGCATGCCCAATCCTAACCACTTTATGGGATGCCGATCATTTCCTATAGCAGACGACTACATCCTCCCCCATTTATATGGGAGGAACCAACGCCCTGCATACGACCGGACGGTTCGGGTCTGAGTCCAGATGGTCCGGCCTAGCGGTGGTCAGCTTTATTTCTGCAATGAGCCACCAAACACACTAGGGATGGCAAAGATGCTCGGAAAGTCAGGCTATACGCGCGGACCATCCAACCACATCACTGGACCATCAGGATATCATGTCGGACCATCCGCGACATGGTATGTTGAGCAAATCGCAGATTATTACCAACAACCCTCCTACCATCCCCAAACTAACGTCTCTAGCAACCACGACCACTCAAGATCGTGGAATAATCTCACCCACATGTGGATATGAGCCCTTTTGGATCCTAAAAGGCCGAAAAGATTCAACATGCAATATGGAGTACCTAGCACCAACACTAATGCCCCACATAATCCAAACCCATGGGCAAGGGAATGACATAATGATACACTAGCACACACACATATGGATCAAAGGGCCAGTGGATTGCCACCGATCGCCATTGACATAGTTAGAGAGGAGATAGCTAGGGCATTCTGGGACAAACTCAGAGTCAGCATATGCCCTGGGGGCAGTCGTATCGGAGATCATATGATAGCGTATTCAACTACGACCCATACCCACAAAAAATTAGAAGGCACCCATTTTTTACGCTAGCTCAGTTACACCAGAGAGATTTGTCTTGCGAGAGCTGAAGCAAAGACACTGCTAAAGTAGCTCGTCACAATGTCCATATAGTAGATTGTAAACATGATAGTTTGGATGATGAGCCACTAGAACTATATACCACTGAATTGGTTTGGCCAAATCCTCAGTGTGTTCCTCTCTACAACCGACTCAAAGGAAGCAGCAAGAAGAAGTTAAATTTACATTTAATGTTGCCAAGTGTGACAAAATATTTGATGAATTACTAAAACACGTCAATTTTAAAATAACTCACACCATCCCATCCATCGACGAGCTCAAATGTCGTGCTTATTATAAGGGGCACAACTCATTCTCTCATGCCACTAATAATTGTAATGTGTTTCGACGACAGGTCCAATCGGCTATTAACGAGGGCAGTTGAGTTTTTAAGAAATACAGGTGGATACATAACCTTTTCCTATAAACATGATAGATTTTGATGGTAAGAAAGTCCTGGTTTGGCATGGCGCAACCGATAAGGGCAAATGCAAAGAGATCAACATCATGAACGATTCTCGAGCTGCTGACGAAAATGTCAGACCTACTTACTAGAAAGTGGTTACTGAAAAGACCCCTGATGGAGGGGAGACAATGAAGATCACTATCACATCCTCCCGCACTAGGGGACAGACGTAGAGAGAGGGCGAGATCAAGTCCCCTATTCTGCGCATCGCAGACGGTCTGGCCAGTCAGGGCAGACGGTCCGACTAGAAGCAGCAGCGACCACACCCTTCAAGACTCGACGACCCGAAATAGCTACGAGGAAGCAAAACATGGCTAAGGTAATTGGTTGGCTGATTAAGGTCGGCCCAACTTTTGACCAGCTGTTGTCCAAGTAGGTCAACAAGAAGGCTAGTCACCATGATTGGCCAGGAAAGCAATCTTGCTCACTTGACCCAGAAAAGCAAGCAAAAACAATTGGACCCTTCCACCAAAAAGCCAAATAAATCTCCCTAGATGTCGTCCAATTGACACCGCAAGCACCGACATGGTCGCCTCCACCCTAATATCCACCTTACTATCCACCCCAATATTCACCCATGACATTCCCACCTTAATTCCCATACCCTCATTCATACACACTCACACCTTATATGCCAAATCAAATGTGGAGCATACCACCATACCCTTACACGATGCCACCACGCCCCGCCTGGGGGCACAACAAACATCTGTGTTTGACAGGTTAACCCCACCAGTGCAAGACCGATTGGGTCTCCCTCAATCTGGTCAGCATGAACAACTCTAGCAAGATTGCCAGAATACTTGGCCACAAAGGCCTATCAATCCAACATGGGCATAGAGAGAAAATGTCCACAACTGAAGATACCAATGCTAAAAGGACAACCAACCGTGATGTTATTAAGATAGGCACCACAAACGTCATCATACAAGGAAATAACGAGGGACCGATGATCTTTGGTGAATCAGCTAAATCAAAGGAAGAGAAAGACATAGAAGCAACTAGTAAAACATCTGACCTGAAATACTCCATCCTCGATGGTGCCCATTGGGACTAACATGTTCACAAAAGCACAAATTGCAGGGTTTGAGAGCAAAGGAGAGCAAGGAAAAGGAGGCAGAACAAATATTCAATGAAACACATCCATAATACCCAAGCGGTGGAAACTAAAGGCCACAAAAGCAACTCAAGCGGTTACAAAAATAGAAAACAAAGAAACACATGTGCAACTCCCTACAGGTATCGTGGACAGTCCGGCTCCATCAGCTGGACCATCGGAACTTAGCGCGGACCGTCTGACCCTTGTGTCCAGACCATCTGTGCTTCACCAGGAGGCATCCAAAGACACACCGATGCCAAGGAATGAGGACAACTTTGAAGAAGACAACCTATTAGGAGAGGACCTAGTCGACTATGGAGCCTCGCCCGTGCACCCAGGTATGGATGTTAATGTAATTACATTTTTAGCTGGTTACACTATTATCGACGACGATGAACCTATAGTTGCTCAATTCAATTATGGTCCTAAAGAGGCGGTCTTCACCAAACCCAAGAAATTGGTTAAACACTTAAAACCACTCTTTGTGCGCGAACACATTGATGGGATACCGATTTCCAGAATGTTGGTAGATGGTGGGGCAACCATGAATTTAATGCCATATTTGTTGTACAAAAAATTAGGAAAGCAGGACAATGAGCTGATCAGGACTAATAGGATGCTCAACGACATTGGGGGCGACAATCCAATCGAGGCCAATAGTGTCATGTTCGTTGAGGTAAGAGACACCGAAGTAGTGTCATCGGGACAAAGACCCTCGCTACTGCATCCTTTGTCACCGAAGTAGACGAGTATTATAGTCTTATCTTGGGCAGAGATTGGATTCATGTTAATTAATGTATACCTTCTACTTTACACCAGATATTATTGCAATGGGTAGGTGAAAGTCGCCTAGAGGGGGGTGAATAGGCAGAATCTGAAATTACTTAAGCACACACTACAAGCCGGGGTTAGCGTTAGAACAAATATCAAGTCCAGGAGAGAAGGGAAAAACAAATCAAATGGAAATAAAGCGGATAAACATGATGATTTGTTTTATCGAGGTTCGGTTCCAAAGAACCTAGTCCCCGTTGAGGTGGTCACAAAGACCGGGTCTCTTTCAACCCTTTCCCTCTCTCAAACGGTCACTTAGACCGAGTGAGCCTTCTTCCTTAATTTCACGGGTCACTTAGACCCCGCAAGGACCACCCCACAATTGGTGTCTCTTGCCTTTCTTACAAAGCACTTGAGAGTAAGAATTGAAAAGAAAAAGAAGGCCAAGCCAAGCAAACAAGAGCAACAAAGGAACACAAGAGATCCTCTCACAAGTTCTAATGCACTAGAGTTGATTTGGGGACTTTGAGTGGATCGATCGCTTTGATTGTGTCTTGGAGTGAAGTCTATTGCCCTTGTATTGAATGCAATGTTCAGAATGCTTGGGTGCTTGGAGTTGTGGTGGTTGGGGGATATTTAAAGCCCTTAACCACCAACAAGCCGCTGGGAAAGGCTGCTGTCGATGGGCGCACCGGACAGTCCGGTGCGCCCCCACGTCACCCAACCGTTAGGGTTCTGACTCAGTCGACAGTTGGAGAGCTTGTATTCTTGTGGCACCGGACAGTCCGGTGCGCCACCGGACAGGTACTGTTCACTGTCTGGTGCGCCTCTGGCTCTGTGGCTCTGACTCTGCGCGCACTGTTCATCTGTCACCCGCTTTTGCAGTCGACCGTTGGAGCGAGTAGCCGTTGCTCCACTGGCACACTGGACAGTCCGGTGAATTATAGCGGAGCGCGCCTGGAGAAATCCGAGAGTGGCTGGTTTGAGTTGTACGGTCCTAGTGCACTAGACACGGTCCGGTGCGCCATTTCTCAGCACACCCAAGTTTCTTTTGCTCCTTTGTATTTGATCCCTAACTTGTATAACATGTATTCTAGAGCAAACTAGTTAGTCCATATATTTGTGTTGGGCATTCAACCACCAAAATTAATTGTGGGAAGAGGTTAACCCTATTTCCTTTTCAATCTCCTCCTTTTTGGTGATTGATGCCAACACAAACCAAAGCAAATATATAAAGTGCAGAAATGAACTAGTTTGCATAAGGTAAGTGCATAGGTTACTCGGAATTAAACCAATTTATAATTTCACTGGATATGAATGGATTGCTTTCTTTAATTTAACATTTTGGACCACATTTGCACCACTTGTTTTGTTTTTGCAAATCTTTTTGAAAAATCTTTTCAAAGTCTTTTGCAAATAGTCAAAGGCATATAAATAAGATTGCAAGAAGCATTTTCAAGATTTGAAATTTCTCCCCCTGTTTCAAATGCTTTTCCTTTGACTAAACAAAACTCCCCCTAAATGAAATTCTCCCCTTAATTTTTCAAGAGGGTTTTTGAAATAGATACCAATTGGAAGTATATTTGTAATTTAGATGTCAATTTTAAAAATCTATCTTTAAATATACCAATTGAAAATAAACATACCATTTTGAAAAGATTGTCATAACAAGATACCAATTGAAGTTTACAACAATACCACTTGAGATTTTGCTTTCTCAAGATAAGGATATCAATTGATATATTGTCGTGACATAAATACCAATGAAAAAATATCAATTAAATTTTTATTTGTGATATCAATTGAAAAACAACATTTGTGAAAACCAAATGATCTTCATTTTGAAAATTTTGAAATTGGTGGTGCGGTCCTTTTGCTTTGGGCTTAATATTTTCTCCCCCTTTGGCATAAATCGCCAAAAACGGAGACATTTGAGAGCCCTTAAGTTATTGTCTCCCCCATTGGTAAATGAAATATGAGTGTAGGATTATACCAAATTGGAGTGATGTGGAGTGACAGCGAAGGGTAAATGATACCGTTAGAGTGGAGTGGAAGCCTTGTCTTCGCCGAATACTCCATTTCCTTTTCAATCTACGACTTAGTATAGAAATATACTTGAAAACATATTAGTCGTAGCCTTGGTACATAAATAATAAGAAATATGCATTTGCACCAAAATGAAAGAGATATGATCAAAGATATATAAATGAGCTATGTGTGCAATGTTTCAATCAAAATTCCGAGAATCAAGAATATTTAGCTCATTCCTAAGTTTGCTAAAGGTCTTATCATCTAATGGCTTGGTAAAGATATCAGATAATTGATCTTTGGTGTTTACATAAGCTATCTCAATATCCCCCCTTTGCTGGTGATCTCTCAAAAAGTGATACGGAATGTCTATGTGCTTAGTGCGACTGTGTTCAACGGGATTATCCGCCATGCGGATTGCACTCTCATTATCACATAGGAGAGGGACTTTGCTCAATTTGTAGCCATAGTCCCTAAGGGTTTGCCTCATCTAAAGTAATTGCGCACAACAATGGCCTGCAACAATATACTCGGCTTCGGTGGTAGAAAGAGCTACTGAGTTTTGTTTCCTTGAAGCCCAAGACACCAGGGATCTCCCCAGTAACTGACAAGTCCCTGATGTGCTCTTCCTATCAATTTTACACCCTGCCCAATCAGCATCAGAATAACCTATTAAATCAAAAGTGGATCCCTTGGGGTACCAAAGTCCAAACTTAGGAGTGTAAACTAAATACCTCATGATTCTCTTCACGGCCCTAAGGTGAACTTCCTTAGAATCGACCTGGAACCTTGCACACATGCATACAGAAAGCATAATATCCGGTCGAGATGCACACAAGTAGAGTAAAGATCCTATCATCGACCGATATACCTTTTGATCTACGGACTTACCTCCTGTGTCGAGGTCGAGATGCCCATTTGTTCCCATGGGTGTCTTGATGGGCTTGACATCCTTCATTCCAAACTTGTTATGTCTTGAATGTACTTTGTTTGGCTGATGAAGGTGCCATCTTGGAGTTGCTTGACTTGAAATCCTAGAAAATACTTCAACTCCCCCATCATAGACATCTCGAATTTTTGTATCATGATCCTACTAAACTCTTCACATAGATTTGTTAGTACACCCAAATATGATATCATCAACATAAATTTGGCATACAAATAAATCTTTTGCAATAGTTTTAGTAAAGAGTCTAGGATCGACTTTTTCGACTTTGAAGCCATTAGTGATAAGAAAATCTCTTAGGCATTCATACCATGCTCTTGGGGCTTGCTTGAGCTCATAAAGCGCCTTAGAGAGTTTATAAACATGGTTAGGGTACTCACTATCTTCAAAGTCGGGAGGTTGCTCAACATAGGCCTCTTCCTTGATTGGTCCATTGAGGAAGGCACTTTTCACGTCCATTTGGTAAAGCTTAAAGCCATGGTAAGTAGCATAGGCAAGTAATATATGAATTGACTCAATCCTAGCTACGGGTGCATAAGTCTCATCAAAGTCCAAACCTTCGACTTGTGAATAACCTTTGGCCACAAGTTAGGCTTTGTTCCTTGTCACCACACCATGCTAATCTTGCTTGTTGCGGAATACCCACTTGGTACCTACAACATTTTGATTAGGACATGGAACTAAATGCCATACCTCATTCCTTGTGAAGTTGTTGAGTTCCTCTTGCATTGCCAGCACCCAATCCAGATCTCTTAATGCATCCTCAATCCTGTATGGCTCAATAGAGGACACAAAAGAGTAATGTTCACAAAAATGAGCAACTCGAGATCTAGTGGTTACCCCCTTGTGGATATCACCAAGGATGGAGTTGACGGGGTGATCTCGTTGAATTGCTTGGTGGACTCTTGGGTGTGGCGGCCTTTGACCCTGAATTTCTTGATCATCTTCCTTGTCTTTATTAACTTCATCTCCCCCTTGATCATTGTCTTCCTCTTGAGGTGGCTCATCCTCCTGATCTTCATCATCTTGCGCCTGTTCCTCATCTTGAGTTGGTGGAGATGCTTGATTGGAAGATGACAGTTGATCTTGTGCTTGTGTGGGCTCTTCGGATTCCTTAGGACACACATCTCCAATGGACATGTTCCTTAGTGCGACGCACGTAGCCTCTTCATCATCTAATTCATCAAGATCAACTTGCTCCACTTGGGAGCCATTAGTCTCATCAAACACAATGTCACAAGAAACCTCAACTAATCCAGTGGATTTGTTGAAGACTCTATACGCCCTTGTGTTTGAGTCATATCCTAGTAAAAAGCCTTCTACAACCTTAGGAGCAAATTTAGATTTTCTACCTCTTTTAATAAGAATAAAACATTTGCTACCAAAGACTCTAAATTAAGAAACATTGGACTTTTTACCGGTGAGGAGTTCGTATGATGTCTTCTTGAGGATTCGGTGAAGATATAACCGGTTGATGGAGTAGCAGGCGGTGTTAATCGCCTCAGCCCAAAACCGATCCGGTGTCTTGTACTCATCAAGCATGGTCCTTGCCATGTCCAGTAGAGTTCTATTCTTCCTCTCCACTACACCATTTTGTTGAGGTGTGTAGGGAGAAGAGAACTCATGCTTGATGCCCTCTTCCTCAAGAAAGCCTTCGATTTGTGAGTTCTTGAACTCCGTTCCATTATCGCTTCTTATCTTTTTGATCCTTAATCCGAACTTGTTTTGAGCTTGTCTTAAGAATTCCTTTAAGGTCTCTTGGGTTTGTGATATTTCCTAGAAAAAGAATACCCAAGTGAAGCGAGAATAATCATCCACAATAACTAGACAATACTTACTCCCGCCGATGCTTATGTAAGCAATTGGGCCGAATAAATCCATGTGGAGTAACTCGAGCAGCCTGTCAGTTGTCATGATATTCTTGTGTGGATGGTGGGCGCCAACTTGCTTTCCTGCTTGACATGCGCTACAAACCCTGTCTTTCTCAAAATGAACATTTGTTAGTCCCAAAATGTGCTCTCCCTTTAGAAGCTTGTGAAAATTCTTCATCCCAACATGGGCTAGTCGATGATGCCAGAGCCAACCCATATTAGTCTTAGCAATTAAACAAGTGTTGAGTTCAGCTGTGTTCTCATTAAAATCAACTAAATATATCTGACCTTCTAACACTCCCTTAAATGCTATTGAATCGTCACTTCTTCTAAAGACAGTGACACCTACATCTGTAAAAAGACAGTTGTAGCACATTTTGCATAATTGAGAAACATAAAGAAAATTATAATCTAAAGAATCTACAAGAAAAACATTGGAAATGGAATGGTCGAGAGATATAGCAATTTTACCAAGTCCTTTAACCAAACCTTGATTTCCATCCCCGAATGTAATAGCTCTTTGGGGATCTTCGTTTTTCTCGTAGGAGGAGAACATTCTTTTCTCCCTGTCACGTGGTTTGTGCATCCGCTATCAATTATCCAACTTGTGCCCCGGGATGCATAAACCTGGAAAACAATTGAGGCCTTGTTCTTAGGTACCCAAACAGTCTTGGGGTCCTTTGACGTTAGAAACAAGCACCTTGGGTACCCAAACACAAGTCTTTGAACTCTTGTGTTTGCCCCCAACATATTTGGCAACTATTTTGCCTGATTT
The DNA here is from genome assembly GCF_902167145.1 of Zea mays. NCBI lineage: Eukaryota > Viridiplantae > Streptophyta > Magnoliopsida > Poales > Poaceae > Zea > Zea mays. The sequence goes on along the minus strand of NC_050105.1, from coordinate 107,273,618 downwards.
GTTAGTAAGCACATAAGATGCATCAAAAGTCTTAAATGAAATGTTATGCTCATTTGATGCAGCAGGAGTTTTCTTTTTAGGCAACTTAACATGAGTTGATTGCCTAGAACTAGAAGCCTCATTTTTATACATAAAAGCATGGTGATAAACATTATGAGGTTTTATAGCATGAATTCTCCTAATTTTGTGCTCAGGATAATTAGCAGGATATAAAATGTAACCCTCATTATCCTAAACCATGGGAGCTTTGCCCTTAACAAAGTTAGACAGTTTCTTAGGGGCATTAAGCTTGACATTGCCCCCCTGTTGGAAACCAAAGCCATCCTTAATGGCAGGGCGTCTCCCATCATAGAGCATGCTTCTAGCAAATTTAAATTTTCCATTTTCAATTTCATGCTCATTGATTTTTGCAGTTAATTGAGCTATATGATTATTTTGTTGTTTAATTAAAGCAAGGTGATCATCAATAGCCTCAACATTAATGTCTCTACATCTAGTGCAAATGGAAACATAATCAACAATAGATGTAGAAGGTTTGCAAACATTTAATTCTTCTATCTTAGCATGTAATATGGCATTCTCATCTCTAAGACATGAAATAGAATCATTGCAAACATTTAATTCTTTAACCTTAGTGATTAAGCTAGCATTTTCATTCCTAAGGCTAGAAATAGAATCATGACAAATATTCAATTCATCAATCTTAGCATTTAGACTAGCATTTTTATTTCTAAGATTGATAATGGAATCATGGCAAATGCTAAGCTCCTTAGTCAGTTTTTCACATTTTTCTACTTCCTGAGCATAAACATTTTTACCTTAACATGTTTTTTTATTTTCTTTAATAAGGAAGTCCTCTTGGCTTTCCAAGAGATCATCCTTCTCGTGAATAGCCTCTATTAATTCATTTAATTTTTCCTTTTGTTTCATGCTAAGGTTGGTAAAAAGAGTAAGCAAATCATCTTTATCTTCACTAGAGCTACCTTCATCACTAGATGTTGTATATTTGGGGGTGGCTCTAGAGTGTACCTTCTTTTTCTTGCCGTCCTTGGCCATGAAACACTTGTGGCCGACGTTGGGGAAGAGGAGGCCCTTGTTGACGGTGATGTTGGTGGCGTCCTCATCGGAGGAGGAGTCGGTGGAGCTCTCGTCGGAGTCCCATTCTCGACACACGTGGGCATCGCCGCCCTTCTTCTTGTAGTATCTTTTCTTCTCCTTCTTTTTCCCTTTCTTGTCATCGCCCCTGTCACTATCACTTGAAATTGGACATTTAGCAATAAAATGACTGGGCTTACCACACTTGTAGCACACCTTCTTGGAGCGGGGCTTGTAATCCTTCCCCCTCCTTTGCTTGAGGATTTGGCGGAAGCTCTTAATGATGAGCGCCATTTCCTCGTTGTCGAGCTTGGAGGCGTCGATGGGAAGCCTACTTGATGTAGACTCCTCTTTCTTCTCTTCCGTCGCTTTGAAAGCGACGGGTTGCACCTCGGGTGTTGAGGTGGTGCCTTGCTCCAAGTTGACGATGTGTTTGGAATCTTTGATCATTAGCTCAAAGCTCACAAACTTTCCAATAACCTCCTCGGGAGACATTAGTTTATATCTAGGATCCCCACGTATTAATTGAACTTGAGTAGGATTGCAAAATATGAGAGATCTAATAATAACCTTGATCATTTCATGGTCGTCCCACTTGGTGCTCCCGAGGTTGCGCACTTGGTTGACCAAGGTCTTGAGCCGGTTGTACATAGCTTGTGGCTCCTCTCCCTTGTTGAGGACGAATCGACCGAGTTCCCTCTCGATCGTTTCGCGCTTGGTGATCTTGGTCACCTCGTCCCCTTCGTGCGCCGTCTTGAGGACGTCCCAAATTTCTTTGGCACTCTTTAACCCTTGCACCTTATTATACTCCTCTCGACACAAGGAGGCGAGGAGTATAGTTGTGGCTTGGGATTTAAAGTGCCTAATTTGGGCGACCTCGTCTCCCACCATAGGTACCTGTGCTCCAAACTCTATAATATCCCAAATGCTTGCGTGGAGTGAGGTTAGGTGATGCCTCATTTTATCACTCCACATACAATCATCTTCACCATCAAAATATGGTGGCTTGCCTAAGGGAACGGAAAGTAATGGAGCGTGCTTAGAAATACGGGGATAGCGTAGGGGCATCTTGAAAGGGAAATGTGCCCTTGGGCCATTTCTAGTATATTAAGTGGATTATTATATGCCAAATGATGAATGAAGTGCAAATCAACAAGAAGGTACGTCTCTAGACTTATTACATTGTATTTAGTACTAACATATGTTGTCGAAGTGCTAGAAACAGAAAATAGAAGAAAAGAAATGAGAAGCAAAAGACTTGGTGTTGGGGGTATGCTTCGTCGCCGAAGATCCTGTAAGAAGAAACACCTTCGGCAGATCCTCTCAAAAGCAGTGCCGAAGCTATCACCCATAAAGCTTCGGCATAGTGACATGTCTCAAGACGGAGTGAACCGACTTAAAGATGAAATGACCAATCGACCCGTGATAGCTTGTATTATGATTGTAAGCATTTGTAAAGGGCATGAATGTAATTTCTCACAGGCTGTGTCCTATGCCTATAAATAGATGAACAGTACCCCCGTACTGTTTAGGCAATCTTGTAATCGCTTGCACGCGACACTCGGATTATTGCCTTCTGTCAAGACGAAGGTATAAATGTGATTAAATGTTATGTTTTAATATTTAAGTTTGTATGATAAAATATGTGAATAAGTTTAAGTGTTTTGATATATTATTCTTTCATGTTTCATATTTTATATATTTTATCTTTCATTATTTCATAACTCTAATCACGAAGGTATGACCTTCGTGACCTTTGTTCATGACCTTCGTCCGAAGATCATTATACCCTTGGGGAGATAATGCTTCAATGGACGAAGGGCATTAACATTTAACATTTTATGTTGCCTTGTTCTTAATTCGAAGCATTTGAGAATAAGTTCCCAACATTGGCACCCACCTCCGGTGAACTCACTTCCACTTTTTGAGCAGATGGCTTTGTTCAACAACCAAACTGAAGCTACTTTGGCTACGAAGCTGGTGCTCCCGATAACAGGCGATTCATGCTTAGAGCCGGCCAACAAGAAGCAGAAGAAGGAGGACCAGAGAAGGGTACAACATGTTGGGGTGCAGGGACCCTTCATCAAGTCAAAATGGTCTCACATCCCAATTACCTTCTCCCATGAGGACCTTCAGCTCAAGGATTACCCTCACAATGACGCTATGGTCATATCTTGTGTCATCAAGGGATTTCTAGTCCACAATGTTCTGGTTGATACAGGCAGTGCAGCGAATATCATATTTGCTAAGGCCTTCAGACAGATGCAAGAGCCAGAGGATAAGATCCATGATGCTACACACCCTCTCTGTGGTTTCGGAGGAAGGCAGATTGTAGCACTTGGCAAGATCACAATGCCAGTGACCTTCGGATTTGTCCACAATACAAGAACTGAACAATTTGTGTTTGATATTGTTGACATGGAATACCCCTACAATGCAATTATTGGTCGTGGAACACTCAATGCATTCGAAGCAATTCTTCATCCAACATATCTATGCATGAAGATACCTTCGGATCAAGGGCCCATTGCTATTCATGGAAGTCAGGAAGCTGCCAGAAAGGCTGAAGGAAATTGGACAGACTCAAAAGCAATCCACAATATAGATGGAGCCGAAGCTTGTGAACAGTATAAGTATAGAAGAGAGAAGGCTGCTTCGGCTGATCAGCCGAAGCCCATGCTTCTATGTGAAGATATAGCAGAGCAGAAGGTATTGCTGGGATCCCAATTATCTGAAGAGCAGGAGAAAACCTTGATAAGGTTTTTATTCAACAACAAAGATGTTTTTGTATGGTCAGCCAACGATCTCTGTGGTGTCAACAGGGACATCATTGAACATTCACTCAATGTCGATCCATCCTTCCGACCCAGGAAACAAAAGCTTCAGAAAATGTCTGACGATAAAGCCGAAGGTGCTCAGAACGAAGTAAAAAGACTTCTTAGTGCTGGTGTCATCAGAGAAGTGAAATACCCAGAATGGCTAGCCAACACTGTTATGGTGAAGAAGGCCAATGGTAAATGGAGAATGTGCATTGATTTTACTAATCTGAACAAGGCTTGTCCAAAGGATGAGTTCCCATTACCAAGAATAGATTCTCTAGTAGATGCAGCAGCTTCGTCAGAGCTCATGAGTCTGCTAGATTGTTATTCAGGCTACCACCAAATCTGGATGAAGAAGGAAGATGAGCCAAAGACCAGCTTCATAACCCCCAGTGGTACATATTGTTATCTTCAAATGCCTGAGGGGCTCAAGAATGCTGGAGGAAGCTTCAGCAGGATGACAGCCAAGGTCCTTCACTCTCAGATAGGCAGAAATGTGCTAACATATGTTGATAACATTATAGTGAAGAGCACGAAGCAAGAAAACCACATTACTGATCTGCAGGAAACATTTGCTAATTTTAGGCAAGCTGGCCTGAAATTAAATCCAGAAAAATGTGTCTTCGGAGTGAAGAAGGGCAAGTTCCTTGGCTGTCTAGTTTCAACGAAGGGGATCGAAGCCAACCCAAGCAAGATCGAAGCTATCCTTCGAATGGAGCCGCCAAGCACAAAGAAGGGGGCCCAACGGCTGACAGGAAGACTGTCATCTTTGAATCGATTTATATCTAGATCAGCAGAAAGAAATTTACCATTCTTTGAAGTACTAAAGTCAGCTGAAGTTTTTCAATGGGGCTCAACTCAACAGAAAGCTTTCGAGGAGCTGAAGCAATATCTGATCAATTTAACAACATTAACTCCACCCGTGCTAGGGGCTCCATTGCTATTGTATGTGGCAGCTTCGCACTCTGCAGTGAGTGCGGCACTTGTACAAGAGAAGCTCGAAGGACAAGCTAAAAAGCAAGTCCCAGTATACTTTGTCTCCGAAGTTTTGAGTTTATCAAAGAAAAACTATACAGAATTGGAGAAGGTGTTGTATGCTGTGTTAATGGCGTCCAGGAAGCTTCGGCATTATTTTCAAGCATATCACATAATTGTTCCTTCATCACAACCCCTGAAGGATATCATGAGGAATAGAGAAGCTACTGAAAGGATTGGAAAATGGGCCACCGAGCTTAATGAATTCACTATTGACTACGTGCACAGATCTTCAATTCAATCTCAAGCGCTAGCAGATTTCATCGTTGATTGGACGCCAGGGGCTCACGAAGAGGGGACAAGCAAAGATGCCGAAGCTTGGAAAGTGTTTTGCGATGGTTCTTGGGGAGCCTTCGGTGCAGGAGCAGCTGCGGTCCTAGTGGCACCTTCAAAAGTCAAAACATGTTATGCAGTCAAACTGGATTTCAGTTGCACAAATAATATTGTTGAGTACGAAGCACTTCTATTGGGGCTTTGGAAACTAAGGGCAATGGGAATAAGAAGGGCCATCCTAAAGAATGATTCTCAAGTTATTGCTGGCCATGTGGATAAAAGCAGCAAGGCACGAGATCCGAAGCTTGAAAAATATCTGGATGCAGTTCGAAGGTTGGAAGCTTCCTTCGAAGGTTTTTCCGTCAAGAATATTCCAAGAGGTGAAAATGAGCATGCAGATTTGCTAGCCAAATCAGTGGCTCAGGGGCTCCCCCTACCCTCCGAAGTATTTTTTGAAACAATAAAAACACCATCAGTTGAGCTCATGGAGAGAGCAGTGCTTACTATTTCTCCAATACACAGTGAAGACTAGAGAACTGAAATAATATCTTTCCTCCAAGGCAATTGTCTTTGAAGTGATGAAGCTTATAACAAGAGAATGGAGGCAAGAACAAGACCATATGTGTTAATAGAAGAGGAATTGTATAAACATGGAGTTTGTTCACCACTCCTTAAGTGTTTATCAAGAACCGAAGGTATGGAATTAATGAAAGAGATACATGCAGGTCTGTGTGGATCTCACATTGGATCTAGGCCCTTGTTGGGAAAAGTTTTTCGACAAGGATTTTATTGGCCGAAGGCAGCTTCGGATGCAGCAGAATTAGTCCAAAAATGTGAAGGCTGTCAAAAGTGTGCAAGAGACCAGAAGCAACCTTCATCTCTTACTCAGTTAATACAACCCACTTGGCCGTTGCAAAGGTGGGGCCTCGATTTGCTAGGACCACTTCCACCAGCACAAGGAAATCTAAAATATGTTGTGGTGGCGGTAGAGTATTTTTCCAAGTGGATTGAGGCGAAGCCTTTAGCCACAATAACTTCGGTCACCGTCCAGAAATTCTTTTGGCAAAACATTGTTTGTCGCTTCGGAGTACCGAAGGCTATTACCGTAGACAATGGAACACAGTTCGATGCTGAAGCTCTCAAGGAATTCTGTGAACAAATTGGCATGAAGATTCATTTTGCATCGGTCAGACACCCAGAGTCAAATGGACTTGTTGAAAGAGCCAATGGCATTATAATGACGTGAATAATGAAGTTAATCTTCAATCAGCCCAGAGAAAAGTGGCCAGATGAATTGATCAAAGTGGTGTGGAGCCACAACACAACAATATCAAGGTCAACATGTTTTACACCATTCAAACTATTGTTTGGTGACGAAGCAGTCACCCCAGAAGAAGCTAAGGCAGGATCAATAAGAACAGTGGCTTCGGCAGAAGACGAAGCTGATTATTCTGTGGCAAAAGATGCTATAGAAGAGATCAGGCTTCAGGTTGTGGAGAATATTAATAAATACCAAGCCGAAACAATAAAATGGTGTGACAGGAAAGTTCGGCTAAAGAACATTAAACCAGGACATTTGGTACTTCGGAGAGTGGCCAACCCAAATACAGTAGACAAGTTACAACTCAAGTGGGAAGGACATTTTCTGGTAGTATCTTCGTCAAGGCCCGGTTCTTACAGATTGAAGGATATGGACGACAACGACATTCCTAGATCTTGGAATGCGGATGAGCTTCGGCGATATTACGTCTAGCTTGATGTAATCTTTTTGTTTTTTCTATGGCACCCTTTTCCTTTCCAAAGGGGGAGAAAGGTTTTTAATGGGGCCATAGCATGTAATTTCTCTTTTTCTTATTCATCTCTACGAGAGCAAAATCCCCCAAATATGTAAATGTAAAAACTGAGCATGCACCATCGAGTGCAGGGAAAAAGGAAAAAATAGGGAGAAGCTCGAAAGTTGTCCTTAAGGGGATGCAGAGCACGACGAAGCTACAAAAAGCCGTTCCTAAGAGAGCGCAGCGTAAGTTTTCTGCTCAAAAGTCGTTCCCAAGGGAATGCAGAGCTTACAACGAAAAGTCAACGCTGATACCGCCGAAATATAAGGCGAAGCGCGAAAAGTCAACGCGATACCACCGAAATAGAAGGTGAAGAAGTTCAAAAGACGTTCCTAAGGGGATGCAGAACTTACAGCGAAAAGTTAGCGCTGATACACCGAAAAATAAGCGGTGAAGCCGAAAAATAAACGGCAAAGAGACTTCGGTCATTCCCAAGGGAATGAAGGCTATGGTTGTGGCTTCGTATGCGTGTGTTTGGACATTCATTTGCACGACACATTAAATCATACATCTGCATTCATAAACATTCATTTAGACATACATAGGATCATCATCATCATAACACAGGCGGATGTTTCGGCTCTAAAGATAAGGCTTCGGCAAAGAGAAAAAGAAGCAGTTTCATGCTTCGTTGTGTACGAAAAGAAGGGAAGGTGTTTTTCGCCTTCGGCTCAAAAAATGCTAGTTTCGTCCACAACAAAGCAGTTCAATACATGGACAAAAAGGTAAAGATATATTACAAAGTATGCACAAATTTATAGAATTAGTATCTGATTCTTAAATTACAAATATTTTTTACAATGATATTACAAGATTTTTCTCTAGAATTTTTCCAGCAAGGTCTTCAGCTTTGACATCAGTCAGCTTCAGATCATCTGAGCTTAGGATCACCTATCAAGCTTCGACTCATTTTTCTTCAGCATCATCATCCTGTACATATTAAAACGGTATGAGAGAAGTGCAGACTTCAAGGAGAAGGTAAAGTAACAGGCATAAATTTTTTACCGGCTTAAGGTGGCTTCGAGCTTCGTCGCGAGCCATTTTTTGCCCGCCTTTTACCCAAATTTGAGTTATGAATCTGTTTCCTATACTCCGAGCTAGGCTAGGGATATCAATTAAATCTTTCGGAGATAAGCTAAAATTTGGTCTGTTGACAATTTTTCCATGTTCACAGCCAGATTTTATGAAGGCAACAACTGTGCCCCGAGAAGCTAGCAAGCGCAGAAATCGGCGTGTCCACCTATAACTTCGTCGAGTGCATCAACTTCGCCCTCAATATGTTCGAAGGTTTCCGGCAGGTTCTCAACCGAAGGACTGAATTTCTCAGCACCGGCTCCGACCGAGTTGAAAACCTGTTTTAGCCGCTGCAGGCACCGGTTGCTGAAGTCCACGCATTTTTCTTGAAGTTTTTTCAGTGATTTTCGCAAATTTGATTTTTTCTCAGCTTCAGCTTCGAGTTTGGCTTCGAAATTTTTCTTTTCCATGGAGAGTTCACTATTCAATCTAGCAATTTCGGCCTGGTCTTCTGCCAGTGAACCTTCCATGGTTTGAAGTACAAAGTCTTTCTTTTCCAGAGTAGCCTCATGGTCTTTAATCTTCTTCTCCAGGCCCTCAATTATAACTTCGTTCTTTTTGTCCTCGAGGTCTTGTTGCATCCTCAGGACTTTGCTTAGCAGTAAGCTCTGATAACATAAGCTTCATCATAAAACAATCTTCATATCGAAACAATGAAAAGTTAAGAATTTTACCTTAAAGTTAGCATAAAATAGGCTACCGGCGATATGTTGCCGCCGGTACCTGCTGAGGTCTGCCTCAACCTTTGGGAGGCCAACACTCTTTGATATAGTGCCGACAACCTTCGCCCCAGTGTGGTCCCGAAGGCATCCTAACCTTTCTTCGTGAACTCCCCCGAAGAGTAGCGCACCTGGTCTGTATCCGCAAGATATAACATACTCTTTCAGTTCTTCTTTTTCAGCCTTCGACAATCCTTGCCCAAGTATATCTTGGAAGTTGAAGTCCACTTCTTCCGAAATATCCTCGACTTTCTCCTTTCCTTTTCCAGCCACTGTGCCTGGGATCTCTTCAGCGGCTGCAGCAGCTCCTTCCGCGGCCGCATCTAGAAGCATTGTATCAATTTTAGAGAGCGTGGCATCTAGATTCACATCTTCAGCGGTTTCAGCTTCGGAACTTTTGGCTTCGACGGGTGCAGCTTCGATAGCAGCAGAGCTCTCAATAGCTGGAGTCTTTGATGCCGATGCTAGCGGCGGCGTCTGCTCGATAACTTCAACTCCACGAATAATTCTTCGTTTTTTCGGCTCATCTGGCTTCTTCGCTGCCGAAGGCTCCTTTTCCTTCTGAAAAAGCTTCGTTAGATGTGGCCCTAGTGGACTTATATTGACAGGAAAAGATTCAGTCATTACCTTTAAAATTTCTTCTACATCGATAGCAGGAGGTGTTGAAGGAGCTTCATCCTTAATTTCAGGTGTTTTTCGTTTCAGAGCCAAAGCTTTCTTTTTCTTCAAAGCAGTTATCTTTGGCTCAGGGCTTAATTTTCTTTTCTTCGAAGTTTCTTGATCCTTTTCACCAATTTAGCAGCCTCTTTATCTAGGACGCTAGCAACTCTCTTTCTCTTCTGTCCTTCGGCACCTCTGTCCAGTCGCTCATAGTCAGGATACTCAAAGTTCAGAGCATCCATCACCCGGTTTAACCTTCGCTTTGGACGAGTGCCGAAGGCTGCAGTCATTATTTGATCTTCTTTTTTAGAATAATTCCCAAGGATCTCGTTGCACATAACTTCAATCGTGTCTAACCATTCTTGGCAAGGTACTTTGAAGTGTTTCTTGAATTTATAATAATAGGGCAACCGAACAAGTTCCTTCTTTTTCCTTTCCCCTTTGAGCTTTGGCATGTCCCATTCTTTCAAAGTTGGGAACACTCTAAAAGCCAAGAATTCTTGCACCAGATCCCTAGTACCAATGTGCTCTGCAATAACTCGAAATTCGCCCAGTGCAATTTGGCTTGGACTCTCTGGTTTCATGTCGCACTGGGGCCTAGTCTCTCCGAAGATTAATTCTAATGGGCTTTGAACCAACTTCTCCTTCTTCTCATCAACTTTGACATAAAACCGTTCAGTCTTCCAGCCAGCTGGCCACTTGGTACAATAACTGATAACTGGAGACTTCACATCTTTGCGATAAGCAAAATTGTAGCAGCCAAAGTTTTCGTGCAGCCCATCTTCTCTATCTTTTTTTTGATAATGAAGTTCATGTACTCGGTAGAAGCCTTCGGCAAACGGTTCTACCCCTAGCTTTGGAGGGCCCATATGTAGACACTAAGCCTAACGATGGCGTTAGGAGTTAGCTGATGAAGATAAATCCCAAACTTCTTCAAAACATCAGCAATCATCTCATTCAAAGGAAATCTTAATCTTGCTTTGAAGAAGCTTTTAAAGACTACCACCTCATCCTTTTCCGGCTTCGGAGTAATTTCCTCTCTGCCAAAGCAAATTAGCTCCTTTTTGGCCTCACTGAAATAGCCTAACTTTATCAACTTAGGCATATCATCTTCGGTAACGGTGGACCTCCCAAACTCTAGGTGGCTGGGTTTAGATGGCACGACACTATAATCATCTTCAGATTCATCTTCCTCAGCACCAACCTGCTCAGCCTCAGCGGCAGGTGCACCTTCATCAGAAACATCTTCCGACACTACTAGCCCTGACTGTTTCATCACTTCAGAAATCGGAGCGGTCTCAACAGTTTCAGCTTCTTCTCCATCATGTGTAACCCTAGCAGTAGGAACATACCCTTGCCATTTGATGATGAATTCCTCACAATTTTTGATGAAATTGTTGACTTTTTTAATTTCCCCAAAGCTCTTCCTCTTGTGACGAAGCAAAGTCAACAGCGGTGCTTCGGTTGAGTGCGATGAACAAGCTTCGGCTATGGTCAAATTTTTGGCAGCAAAATAGGGCAATAGCAATGAATGCTGTGGTAACTTCACACCTACCCATTTGTTTATATAGTGCCGCAGGTAGGGAGGTGAATCGTCAAGTCTTCCGCACTGGACGAACAGTCGCCCGCACTCACTGAGTGGTGGGCCACAGAACTCGAGAAGGTGAATCGCCAGGACGCATTTACCCGCTGCATGGTGGGACCATCTCGCGCTCGAAATTTTGTGATCATTTCTCGGCAACGAGCTCAGGGAAGGTGTTTTTCGGATCTTCGGCTCTCCGAAGCCTAGGAGACTTTTTCACAGATCAAGCTCGTTACGAAAAACGATCTAACACCGCGAAGGGGCTACTGTTGGGGGTATGCTTCGTCGCCGAATATCCTGTAAGAAGAAACACCTTCGGCAGATCCTCTCAAAAGCAGTGCCGAAGCTATCACCCATAAAGCTTCGGCATAGTGACATGTCTCAAGACAAAGGAGTGAACCGACTTAAAGATGAAATGACCAATCGACCGTGATAGCTTGTATTATGATTGTAAGCATTTGTAAAGGGCATGAATGTAATTTCTCACAGGCTGCGTCCTGTGCCTATAAATAGATGAACAGTACCCCCGTATTGTTCAGGCAATCTTGTAATCGCTTGCACGCGACACTCGGATTATTGCTTTCTGTCAAGACAAAGGTATAAATGTGATTAAATGTTATGTTTTAATATTTAAGTTTGTATGATAAAATATGTGAATAAGTTTAAGTGTTTTGATATATTATTCTTTCACGTTTCATATTTTATATATTTTATCTTTCATTATTTCATAACTCTAATCACGAAGGTATGACCTTCGTGACCTTTGTTCATGACCTTCGTCCGAAGATCATTATACCCTTCGGGAGATAATGCTTCAATGGACAAAGGGCATTAACATTTAACATTTTATGTTGCATTGTTCTTAATTCGAAGCATTTGAGAACAAGTTCCCAACACTTGGCTTGGTACAACCAAGCTCAGCTCGGTCTGGCACACCGGACTGTCCGGTGCGCCAGGCTGGTTTCTGGCGATCTGGCCGCTCTCGGGAGAATTTGGCGGCGTACGACTATAATTCACCGGACTGTCCGGTGGTGCACCGGACTGTCCGGTGAGCCAACGGCCGCCAGCGCAACGGTTGGCCACGCAATCCGCGGGCGACGCGTGGCCCGCTCCAACGGTCGGCTGGGGGCACCGGACTGTCCGGTGTGCATCGGACAGTGTCCGGTGCGCCAACCATCCCGAAGTTGCAACGGTCGGCTGCGCCAGGAATGGAAGGAAATCGCGCACCAGACATGAACAGTGGCTGTCCGGTGGCACACCGGACTGTCCGGTGCGCCACCCGACAGAAGGCAAGATTAGCCTTCCAAGAATGCCTCCAACGGCTCCTAGCTACCTTGAGCGCATGGAGGAGTCACCCAAGCATACTTTGAGCATTCTAAGTCTTCCACACTCCGTCTCCGCACACTTGATTGACTTTGTTAGTGATTTGAGCTCTATTCTAGTAGTGAACTCGTTGTGCTTCATTCGAGCTCAAGTCTTGGCTTGTGTGTGTGCGTATTGCTGCGGATTTGTGTGTGTTGCTTCCCATCCTTACTCTTGTGCTTTCACCGTGATCTTTATTGTAAGGGCAAGAGACTCCAACTTGTGGAGATTCCTCGCGAACGGGAAAATATATAAGCAAAGAAAAGCCGTGGTATTCAAGTTGATCATTGGATCACTTGAAAGGGGTTGAGTGCAACCCTTGTCCATTGGGACGCCACAACGTGTATGTAGGCAAGTGTTATACTGGCCGAACCACGGGATAAACTCGCGTGTCTTTTGTGATTGTTTTTCTGTGATACTTGTGTTCGCAAGAGCTCGCTACTTAGCCATACTAACGATTAACCAAGTTTTGTGGCTATTAGTTATTCAATTTTACAGGATCACCTATTCACCCCCCTCTAGGTGCTCTCAATTGGTATCAGAGCCGTTCTCTTCACGAAAGGGACTAATCGCCCGAAGAGATGGATCCTAAGGGAAAGGGGATGGTGGTCAACGATAAGGAGAAGGAGTCCATCTTCAACGAGCCGAGGGACGACAAGCCCACTGACCCTGACTCAAGTCATAAGAAGAAGGACAGGAAGAAGAAGAGGCGCATCAAGAAGATCGTCTACTACGACAGCGACGAGTCTTCTTCTTCCCCAAGAGATGACGACTACGACGAGAAAAAGAAACCGGTTAACTCAAAATTTTCATTTGATTATTATCGTATTCCGTATAATTCCAATGCCCATTTGCTTTCTATTCCTCTTGGTAAACCTCCACACTTTGATGGAGAGGACTACACTTTTTGGAGTCATAAAATGCGTAGTCACCTTTTCTCTCTCCATCCTAGTATCTGGGAGATAGTTGAGAATGGAATGCAATTTGATAGTACGGATAACCCTTTATTCATTAACGAACAAATTCATAAGAATGCACAAGCTACCACTGTTTTGTTAGCATCATTGTGCAGGGATGAATACAACAAGGTGAGCGGCTTGGACAATGCCAAGCAAATATGGGACACCCTCAAGATTTCACATGAGGGAAACGACGCCACCATGATCACCAAAATGGAGTTGGTGGAAGGCGAGCTGGGAAGGTTCGCCATGATCAGGGGAGAAGAGCCAACACAAACATACAATAGGCTCAAGACCCTGGTCAACAAGATTAGGAGTTATGGGAGCACAAGATGGACGGACCACGACGTCGTCCGACTTATGCTAAGGTCATTCACGGTAATTGACCCCCCATCTTGTTAACCTAATTCGTGAGAATCCCAGGTACACCAAGATGACGCCCGAAGAGATTCTTGGAAAGTTTGTGAGCGGGCACATGATGGTGAAGGAGGCCCGATATGTGGACGACGCTCTAAACGATCCACTCCCCGTCCACGAGCCTCAAACTATTGCCCTTAAGGCAACCAGCAGCAGGGAGACGCTACCAAGCATGGTGGCACAAATTAAGACGACCGGGCTAAACGAAGATGAGATGGCTCTCATAATCAAGCGCTTCAAGACGACATTGAAAGGACGCAAGGAGTACCCCAACAGGAGTAAAGCAAGGGGAAAGCGCTCCTGCTTCAAATGTGGTAAGACATGTCATTTTATAGCAAATTGTCCCGATAATACTAATGACCAGGAACAAGAAAAGAGCGGGAAGAGGGAGAAGAAGAAGGCCTACAAGAAGGCGAAGGGCGAGGCACACCTTGGCAAAGAATGGGATTCGAACTGCTCTACTTCCGACTCCGATGACGAAGGACTCGCTGCCTCAGCCTTCAACAAATCGACACTCTTCCCCAACGAGCGCCATACTTGCCTCATGGCAAAGGAGAAAAAGGTAAGCGCTTGAGATACCCCCAAGTATACCACTTCAAGTGATGATGACTCTAGTGATGATGAAGTAGATTATACAAGCTTATTTAAAGGTTTAGATAGAACTAAAGTAGATAAAATCAATGAATTGATTGATGCTTTAAATGAAAAGAATAGACTCTTAGAAAAGCAAGAGGATATTTTATATGAGGAGCATGATAAGTTTGTAAGTGTGCAAAAGTCTCTTGCTTTAGAGATTAGGAATGAAATGCTGTCCTCTGAACTATCTACTTGTCATGAAACTGTGTCACTACAAAATAAACCCTCCTATAGCAATGTATATATGTGTTGCTAAATGTCATTATAAGCGTTGCTAGGGCCTATACCAACGCATAATTATGCGTTGCCTATGCTGCCGTTGCTAGGGTCTATTACAACACATACATATGCGTTGGTAACTCCTATTATTAACCATTGCTATAAAGCAACAGATACTTATGGCTACTGCAACAGTTATATGTGTTTCTGCCACAACTAGGCTAGCTCATCTCTAGAGTTATTGCAACATTTAGAATGTATTATGGCAACACTTATATGCGTTGTAAGGAACTTTTGAATTTTATTTATTTATATTGATTTATTTATTTTATTTTATTTGGACCAAAACAAATATGTAGAGCATGTGCGTTACACATTATCGATTCCCAAACTATTATAGGCTTACACATGACAAATAATTTGAAATAAGTCTGTATTAAAAATAGTAGTACCATTACAAAATATCATCCACAACTTAATTCATTACATAATGTGTGAATTGACATTTTTTCTATGACAATATGAAACAAACAAAGGATGACTCATAAACTAGACTCATCAGTAGACTCATCGCTCTCATCACTAATAACGCCAAATTAAATGAGAATCAAAGTCATGGCCCTCATGTTGTGTGTTGTTATTCAATGGTTGAGATTAAAGAGCTGCCTTTTCTATCTGCAATTGAAATCAAAAAACCGTTCATCTCCCAAGTTACGATCCTGTGGAGTAAAATACATGATAAGTTAAACATCTAATAGTAATATATAAAGGGAGGGTGAATAATTGACATAGGGCATAGGGTATGGAATAATTTTTAGCTTAGTGTTCAAAGCTTCTAAATACACCCAACTCTACTAACAGCCAATAACCACCATATACAGTAGGCAGTATGACCATAGTAGGAAGAGAAAGTTGGACCAAATCACCACCATATACCAACGCATGCCAGTAATAAGAGAAAGTCAGACATGGTGCTGGAAGGATGAGTGTGATCCATGCAATGCATGGATTTGTTGATATGACCTGTTAAGATAAATCTACCATTTACCACCAAAATAACTTGAATTGATCTTAGACTCACCCCTGTCAAAGCGTAACCACGTCTAAGTTCCTCTCTTATTTTTTTAAGCTATCTCTTGTCACATTGGACACACAGAACTCTAGCAAGGTACAAGGCATCACTATGAACTGGAACTTGCCAAGGTCAGTGAGCTAAAGTTTGAAAGAACCCTACGAACAAGCCATTAACACTGGCATCTGGAAAATTCACAAAGACATAGGTCGCAATGAGCTAAATGAACTCCAACAAATAAGTCAAGATACTTAGAATGACCCTACATGTGGTAAGTCTGAGCTAAAGTACAAAATAACTCAACTGGCAAAACGAAGACTGTTGAAGGAGGGTCACGTTTACATCAGCAGCAGTGATGATAGCAAGCACTGCAAAGTTTCATAGGCTACGTGAACAAACACGAGATAACTGAAATATCATTATCTGAACAATAGCAGTGACATCACATGCCCAAGTAAAAACAAAAATGCCTCCATGTCCAGTTCCATCAAAGAAAATTCAGGACCTCCAGTTGTGTGAAGGGTACTTCTTTTTTACTCTAACGTGCATCCATTAATGAGAAGATAGAATTATAGGAAAAACAAGAGGCATGTCGGAACCTTCCAATTGTCATCAAAACTCTCAGTTTAAATGTGAACTGAGAAAACTCAAGTAAAAAATCTAACATCTAAAAATTCCACCGAAAAGAAAAGCACATTGCAAAAATTTAAATTTAGCAACTATATTGTCTGTACAGAAAGAAAATCATAAGCCAAAGAGCATACCTTTAAGCTCATCGCGATAATCTTATTTGGATTGTTTGAATATTTGTGCCACATAAAGCCATAGCTTAGTTCCTCTTAAGCTAAAAAGTTAGAAGGCACCGACATCATGTATACAAACCAATAAAGCATATAAGCAGAACAATCTGTTGTTATCAGTCCCAACTAACCTGGTGAAGGCTGAGTATTACTGGACAGCTAGTTGAATAGCTTATAGAGGATCTAACAAGAAACTAGATTTTTGCATGATTATACAGTTACATCACTGGTTGACTTGTGCTGCAGTTAAGCATTTGAGAGAAGCACTCAAATTAGTTGGGACAAGGATGGCATGGAACTAAATCACACTGTTACAACGCTCCAAAAAACATACCAGATTTGGGCATGTTACCACAATCTGTTTATCCATCAGTAGGGTCATACCAGTTTTTGTTACCTAATATTCTTTATAATACATAGCAGTAGGGCCTTCCGTACAGCTTCTACAAACTGAAAAACTGGGAGTAACAGAAAATATAGCTTTCAAGGACAGAACGACATACTGTAGTCATAGTCCATATCGATAATGCAAGAGCTTCTGCAGCCACCAAATGTAAATTGATCTACACAGGATGCCTTGAATATAATGTAGATTAAAGGCTATATCTATTAGCAGTACCTGTTTTCCTTGCGACGATGGATTCAGATGAAAGAGCTACCAATGCTTATGCCTTTTGAGTTGGCCCACCATCATTTGAGCCCTTATTGCCACCCTGCAAGTAGTTAAAAATAATAAGAAGGAAAAATAGCATTTATCACGCTTTGTAAATTGAATAACAAAAGTGGACTTGAATCTGAACGCATTCCGAAAAGAACTGAAAGTTTCTTCTCAAAAGAGTTTCCATGAATCTGTTTCAAGGATGGCACGAATCAGCTTTACCGCAACAAAGAAAAAATGTATGTCCAAAAATAGTAGAATACTGGACATATGAGAAAAGTACATTTCACCTTGTGGTCCTTGGTTTCTAGAGCTTATGAAAGGAGCGGAGGTTACTCTTATCAAACTAAGATAAAATAGGTTCTAAATCCAAATAGCCCCCAATGCTGGCAAAAAGAAACAGGGATACATAACTTTAAGAACACAACTAATAATGATTTTATCTATAAATTTCTACTAAAATACAACTGACATGGATCTAGATGTATGATTTTATTACAATCAAGAGCTCCAGTTTTCTCTAAACTGGCAAATAAAGAAGGGTTAATACAATCAACCCGTAGATCTTGCTGTATCTTACATGGGCAGTGCATTGTTGAAATTCAGAAATACAAAACACAAGGCCTCATGGCTAATTCGTGTAGCAATCATAGAAAGCTACAGTAAAAAATAAACATACATGCAAGTAGGGTCAAACAAGTAACTCCAGGGAGTGGGGCAAATTTTCTGGACTGTGGCGCCATCACAAGCACACTGTAAACAGATCATCAATGTAGTATTATTTGAATTGTATGCCCCATAATGATAACACGACCAATCAAATGTTGCTACTGCCACAAATTCACTAAGTGGTCATAGTATTAAGTCAGAACGATCAGATCTCGAAATTTTGGGTTAGTAAACTCTAGACACTGGTGGCATGCCATAGTGCTGCTAATAATGGTTAATTCACATAACTGCTTACTAATAACACTCTAACCGGTATGGGGGTCCATAATTTTATATACATGCCTTCATATGCCAATTTAGATTTTGTATTGTATGTCTGTTTGGCTCTAATATGGTTTGGAATAAGAATGTAAAATAAGGACACCTACTCTGTCATTTCCTTGCCTGAACAATCAAGAAAGTAGAATCCAAATGTCGATATTTAAATGATAGGAACACAGGTGGGGATGAGGACTTGTTCAGGTTCTTGGTCTATCTAGACTATATAAAAGGTAGAAAAATTAAGTTATTTTATAATCCAATCTAGTTTTGTCTCACGTGTTGGTTTCTTGGCAAAAATAAATGAGGTTTGATGATAAATTAGCTGAAGACTTGTTAATATTTGAGAATTAACAGTATAGGTAACACATGAACAAGAACAACAGTACACAACCTAAACTTTATCATTTCCAATCCATGAAAACGACCTGGGTATATGTGGCTCGCCTCCACGGCTCCATATGGGGTTCTTCTCCCTGCTCAGTGTTGTTAGATTATCAATAAAACTTGTTGTCACTGAACATGTAATCAGAAGCAGGGGAACAGGAGGGACAGGCAGATTAGCTCACCTGATGGCAGGTTTCACCATTCTCTGGATCGTAGATCCAGCGACCAACAACTCGGACTCATAGCGCCCGATTACGCTTCTTGGCCTTGACCTCCGGTGCTAAGACCTCCAGCGGCTACAGTTCCATCACGTCGACCCTATGCTCACCAAAGCGAACGTTCCCCACCTATGGTGCAGCCATCCAAAGTGACAGACGACGAGCTCGGGGAGGAGGGGAAGAATAAAGCTAGGTCGTGGAGGCTTGTCTCGATGGGAGAGGCTTGTGGGGGATTTCTTCCATTTCTGGTGGGGCTTGAGGTCGCCATCACAGTGAGAGAGGAGGCCCCGGCGCGCCAGCCGTATGCAGAGCGCGCTCATCATACGGGCATGCCGTCCGACGCTGTACACAAACACGCAGAGGCGACCGTGGGTGAGGCCATGTCGGTGGACGCGAGCGAGACTGGGGTTAGACACCGTCGAGCGGGGAGGGCTACCTGGACGCGTCGACGGTAGGCGGTACCAACGCGAGGCGCCGCGGCGGGGAGGCCGGTGCCCGACGCGGCTCGCGCAGATTGGGGAGGCAGCCGTGGGTGAGGCCATGCCGATGCGGGCATTGAGCGGAGGGTGGTTGCGTCGGGAGGCGACTGCTTGTTTTGCTTCGTCACCCTCTTCTGCGATGGATTGGGGTTAGGGTTTGAGGTGGGCAGGTAGTTCAGGAGATTTTGGCGCACTGACGAAGAAGTCTGCGGCTAGGCGTGTGTAGGCCAACGGCGGGATTGGGGACTTTTGCGGAGGCGACGGGGGCCATGGCAAGTGGCCGGCGGTGGCGTGGGTAGGTGGTTCAGGCCGCGCTTTGTGTCTCCTTGTGTGAGAGGGTTTTTGGTAGATCAAAATCTAAAAGGACAATATTTGGTTTAATTTATTGTACTTCAAATCATTCAAATTGAGTGTTTTTTCTGAATTTAAATATTAAATGTTACTAGCAAGACATATTAACGGTTGCCACATACTAGTTAATCAATACATTCTGCTAGCAACACATATTAAGTGTTGTCGTATCCTATTTAACACAACAGATGGTACACATAAAGCATTGCCATAACTCCAATAACTTAACGGATGATGCTTGCAACGTATATTAAGCGTTGCCCGCTAATTTCTTACAACGCATAAAATCATGTGTTGCTACAGATGCGTTGCTATAGGGGGGTTTATGTTGTGGTGTGTCTAAAGAGTGTTAATGATGAGTTAAATGCTAAGCTAGAAGTAGCTAATAAATTTAGTTCATGTGTGGAACATGTTGTCATTTGTAATAGATGTAAAGATTTTGATGTTGATGCATGTGTTGAACACCTTACTTCTATCACAAAATTGAATGATGAAGTTGCAAGTCTTAATGCTCAACTTAAGACTTGCAAAAGTGACTTTGATAAGTTAAAATTTGCTAGGGATGCCTACACAGTTGGTAGACACTCCTCAATTAAGGATGGACTTGGCTTTCGAAAGGAAGCTAAGAACTTAACAAGTCAAAGGGCTCCCATTCCCAACAAGGAGAAAGGGAAGGCCCCTATGGCTAGTAGTAGTCAAAAGAATAATGCTTTCATGTACAATGATAGGAAATTTTCTAGAAATTCTCATTATGATAGGAGTTATAATGCTTTTGACTCACATGCCATGATTGCTTCCAGTTCTAATTTTAATGGTAGGCCTAGGAGAAATTTTGTGTCTCATGCTCCTAGGAAATTATGTAACAAACCTACCACTGTCTTTCATACTTGCAACACTAAGTATATACTTTCATGTAGAAATGAAAAAGTGGTTGCTAGAAAGTTGGGGTCCAAATGCAAGGGAGACAAGACTTGCATTTGGGTCCCAAAGGATGTTGTAACTAACCTTGTAGGACCCAACAAGAGTTGGGTACCTAAGACCCAAGCCTAATTTGCCTTGCAGGTTTATGCATCCGGGGGCTCAAGCTGGATTATCGATAGCGGATGCACAAACCACATGACGGGAGAGAAGATGTTCACCTCCTACGTCATGAGTAAAGATTCCCAAGCTTCGATCATCTTTGGAGATGGGAACCAAGGCAAGGTTAAAGGCCTAGGAAAGATAGCTATTTCATCCGAGCATTCCATATCTAATGTGTTCTTAGTTGAATCGCTCGGATACAACTTATTGTCTGTTAGTCAACTATGTAATATGGGTTATAATTGTCTATTTACCAATATAGATGTGTCTGTCTTTAGAAGGAGTGATGGTTCACTAGCTTTTAAGGGTGTACTAGACGACAAACTCTATTTAGTTGATTTTTCGAAGGAGGAGGCCGATCTAGATGCATGCTTAATTGCTAAGACTAGCATGGGCTGGCTGTGGCATCGCCGCTTAGCACATGTTGGGATGAAGAACCTTCACAAACTTCTAAAGGGAGAACACGTGTTAGGTCTAACCAATGTATCTTTCAAAAAAGATAGACCTTGTGCAGCTTGTCAAGCAGGTAAACAGGTGGGAAGTACTCATCATAGCAAGAACGTGATGACCACGTCAAGACCTCTGGAGCTACTTCATATGGACCTCTTCGGACCCATCGCCTATCTCAGCATCGGGGGAAGTAAGTATGGTCTTGTTATTGTTGATAATTTTTCCCGCTTCATTTGGGTATCCTTTTTGCAGGATAAATCAGAAACCCAAGGGACCCTAAAGCGCTTTCTAAGGAGAGCTCAAAATGAATTTGAGCTCAAGGTGAAAAAGATAAGAAGCGACAACGGGTCCGAGTTCAAGAACTTACAAGTGGAGGAGTACCTTGAGTAGGAAGGAATCAAGCACGAGTTCTCCGCTCCCTACACACCATAGCAAAACGGTGTGGTAGAGAGGAAGAACAGGACGCTTATAGACATGGCGAGGACGATGCTTGGAGAATTCAAGACGCCCGAGCGGTTTTGGTCGGAAGCTGTGAACACAGCTTGCCACGCCATAAACCGGGTCTACCTTCATCGCCTCCTCAAGAAGACCTCGTATGAACTTCTAACCGGTAACAAACCCAACGTTTTGTACTTTCGTGTATTTGGGAGTAAATGTTATATTTTAGTGAAGAAAGGTAGAAATTCTAAATTTGCTCCCAAAGTTGTAGAAGGGTTTTTGCTAGGTTATGACTCAAATACAAAGGCATATAGAGTCTTCAACAAATCATCGGGTTTGGTTGAAGTCTCTAGTGACATTGTATTTGATGAAACTAATGGCTCTCCAAGAGAGCAAGTTGATTTTGATGATGTAGATGAAGATGATGTTCCAACGGATGCAATTCGCACCATGGCGATTGGAGATGTGCGACCACAGGAACAACAAGAGCGAGATCAACCTTCTTCCTCAACGATGGTGCACCCCCAACTCAAGAAGATGAACAGGTTCATCAAGAAGAGGCGTGTGATCAAGGGGGAGCACAAGATGATCAAGTTATGGAGGAAGAGGCACCACGGGCCCCTCCAACTCAAATCCGAGCGACGATTCAAAGGAATCATCTCGTCGATCAGATTCTGGGTGATATAAGCAAGGGAGTAACTACTCGCTCAAGACTAGCTAACTTCTGTGAGCATTACTCGTTTGTCTCTTCTATTGAGCCTTTCAGGGTAGAAGAGGCCTTGCAAGATCCGGACTTGGTGTTGGCCGTGCAGGAAGAGCTCAACAACTTCAAGAGGAATGAAGTTTGGAGCCTGGTGCCACGTCCCAAGCAAAATGTTGTGGGAACCAAGTGGGTGTTCCGCAACAAGCAAGACGAGCATGGGGTGGTGACAAGGAACAAGGCTTGACTTGTGGCAAAAGGGTATGCCCAAGTCGCAGGTTTGGATTTCGAGGAGACTTTTGCTCCTGTGGCTAGGCTAGAGTCTATTCGCATTCTATTAGCCTATGCTGCTCACCACTCTTTCAAGTTGTTCCAAATGGATGTGAAGAGCGCTTTCCTCAACAGGCCAATCAAGGAGGAGGTGTACGTGGAGCAACCCCCTGGCTTTGAGGATGAACAGTACCCCGACCATGTGTGTAAGCTCTCTAAGGCGCTCTATGGACTTAAGCAAGCCCCAAGAGCATGGTATGAATGCCTTAGAGATTTTCTAATTGCTAATGCTTTCAAGGTTGGGAAAGCCGATCCAACTCTTTTCACTAAGACTTGTGATGGTGACCTATTTGTGTGCCAAATTTATGTCGATGACATAATATTTGGTTCTACTAACCAAAAGTCTTGTGAGGAGTTTAGCAGGGTGATGACACATAAATTTGAGATGTCGATGATGCACGAGTTGAACTACTTCCTTGGGTTCCAAGTGAAGCAACTCAAGGACGGCACCTTCATCTCCCAAATGAAGTACACACAAGACTTGCTCAAGCGGTTCAGGATGAAGGACGCCAAGCCTGCAAAGACACCAATGGGCACCGACGGACATGTCGACCTCAACAAAGGAGGTAAGTCCGTTGATCAAAAGGCATACCGGTCTATGATAGGATACTTGCTTTATTTATGTGCTAGCAGACCGGATA
This sequence comes from Zea mays, assembly GCF_902167145.1. Lineage (NCBI taxonomy): Eukaryota > Viridiplantae > Streptophyta > Magnoliopsida > Poales > Poaceae > Zea > Zea mays. The sequence continues at coordinate 107,250,342 of NC_050105.1, read as the reverse complement.
TTATGCTAAGCGTCTGCATGTGTGCTAGATTTCAATCCGATCCAAGGGAGTGTCACCTTGTGGCCGTTAAGCGGATTCTTAGATATTTAGTTGCTATGCCTTGCTTCGGGATCTGGTATCCAAAGGGGTCTCCCTTTGACTTGATTGAATACTCAGACTCCGATTATGCTGGATGCAAGGTTGATAGGAAGAGCACATCAGGGATGTGCCAATTTCTAGGAAGGTCCCTGGTGTCGTGGAGCTCAAAGAAACAAACCTCCGTTGCCCTATCCACCACTGAGGCCGAGTATGTTGCCGCAGGACAGAGTTGCGCGCAACTACTTTGGATGAGGCAAACCCTTCGGGACTTTAGCTACAATCTGAGCAAAGTCCCACTCCTATGTGACAATGAGAGTGCAATCCGCATGGTGAACAATCCTGTTGAACACAGCCGCACTAAGCACATAGACATCTATCATCACTTCCTGAGAGACCACCAGCAAAAGGGAGATATCGAAGTGTTCTATATTAGCACTGAGAACCAGCTAGCCGATATTTTTACCAAGCCTTTAGATGAGAAAACCTTTTGCAGGTTGCGTAGTGAGCTAAATGTCTTAGATTCGCGTAACTTGGATTGATTTATAGCATACATGTGTTTTATGCCATTGATCAAGTTACATTATGCATTTATGAGATTTATTGTTTATTGATGGTGCTCAAGTTGTGCAAGGGATCCCCGGACCTCACAAGTCCATGTGTGAGTAATGCACATATTTAGGGGGAGAAGTGCTACAACTTGACCCTTTGAGACTAACAATTGTGCTTGAGTTTACTTGATGTAGTCTCAAAGGTGAATTAAAAGGGAAAGGTGAACTTGGACCATGCAAAGACTTCCACTGCACTCCGGTATTACCTCCAAGTTCATATCTATGCTCTTATTGACTTTTTGCTCTTAATTGACAACTTTGGTGAGGCAATGGGGTTAAAGGGCCAATAATGATCCCATTTTGGTGCTTAATGCCAAAGGGGGAGAAATTAAGGCCAAAGCAAATGGATCAGCTACCACTTGAGAATTTTGAAAATAGTAGAGTGTTGGGGACTTGTCCTTAAATGCTATGAATTAAGAACAAGGCAACACAAAAATTGTTAAACGTTAAAGTCCTTCGTCCTTCGAAGCATTATTTCCCTTGGGATATAATGAGTTTCGGACGAAGGTTATGAAGGACATACCTTCATCAGCACAAAATAATAAAGAAGGATTCATATAAAGTATGAGAAATAACATAAACACTTAAATATTATTATTACCTCATTTCTATTTTATTATTATGGAAAAATAGAAATGATAACAAATTACAAATGTACCTTCGGCTTGAAAGAAGGCAAAAGTACAAGCGCGACGCAAAAGCAAATGCCAAGTCAGCATGAACAATACGGGAGCACTGTTCATTTATTTATAGGCACGGGACGCAGCCCATGTAAAATTACACCCATGCCCTTTACATTTGCTAATATCTCTATAGTAATCCATCGGGGTCTAAATAGCCTTTTCCCCTTTAAGTCGATTTCCTTTTCTGCTATCACGCCGAAGCTCCCCTACACATAGCTTCGGCTCTGCACCATCCTTCGTATTCTTTGTGCTTCTTCACACTGTGGTTTTGACCTAAGTCCGAAGGTACCTGTTCATGTATCATACTCCAGAAACATTGTTAAATCATGTTTTTGAGGACCTTCGGAAGCCGAAGGCCCCCAACAGTAGCCCCTCGCAATATTAATTTGTTAGAATGATAAATTCAGATTGCGATATGGACGAAGGCCTTAAGCTGAAGGTCCGAAAAACACCTTCACTTTGCTAGAATAGCAACAGTCAATGACAAGCGGGGCCCTCCCACTTGCAACACACTAGGCGTATAAATAAGAGCACACCGCGAGCTCATTTGGCACGCTTTTTGCCATCTGCTCTGCCTGCTCAATTTTTAGCTCTTGCCTACAAACGCTTTGCCTGGCTTTTTAGATTTTTTAGCTTCGGCCTTAAGAGCACATTTTCAACATTTTCGAAGAGATGTCTCAAGACAAGAAAGTTGTTGTTGAAACGAAGTTGAGCCTTTCTGAGGAGAAGAATCTTGGCTTTCTTGAATCAATAGCGAAGACAAATACAGAGAAGATTACTAGAGAGATTTTAGAAGGTTTATCTGAAGACACCGGTGATAGTGACAGTTATGATGTGGAAAGCGGTGGCGAAGACTTTGAAGATCGACCTTGGCGACCAAGTCATATAGTTTTCAAAAAATCAACTATTAAACAGAGTCATCTCGACAATATGAGGGGAAGATATTTTCGAGATGTGTCTATCGTGAGGGCTGACAACGGAGACAGGACTTCTCCTGCTCCCGAAGAGAATGAAGTCGTGATCTTCCGAAGCTTCTTCAAGGCTAGGCTTCGGTTCCCCCTAAGCAATTTTGTGGTTGAAGTTTTAAAAATATATCAGGTTTACCTTCATCAAATTACTCCCGAAGCAATCATAAGAACGGGAATCTTCGTCTGGGCCATGAGGAGCCAGGGCTTGGAGCCAAATGCAAAGAGTTTCTACAGTATGCACAAACTGTTATATGAAACGAAACCCTAGGGCAAAGAGCAATACCATAACAATTTTGGATGCTATAGCTTTGTTGCTCGCTCTGGGTCAAGCTGCCCCGTGCCGACTTTTCGGAAGAGATGGCTCGGAGATTGGATGAAGGAATGGTTCTACATAAAAATGATTTAAAAGCACGAGAGGATATTAAGGAGATCATCATGCGCCCTATCTGGCAGCGTTTCGACCTCCAGAAACTGAAGGTGGAAACTGATGAAGCAGCCGAAGATTGTCGAAAGGCCTTTGGCATAGTTTGCTCTTTCATTGGGACAAGGGATTTAGTGCAGGAGCACATAGCCTTCAGAGTGTGACCACTTGTAGAGAAATGGGAAATGCCAAAGGAGACTATCAGCAAGTCTGACGAAGGTGGGCTGGTTACGTTGAAATACACCTTCAGATATGAAGGTAAGTTTGTTGAGCCAGATGATGATTGGCTGAAATGTATCGAAGCTACAAGCGATGAACTACTTGGGCCATATTCAAAGGCAGAAGATAACGCGTTATCCGCAGCCTTCGGAGGCCGGAAGAAGAAGAGGTTGAATAGAGTTTTCGATGCTATTGGGTTTATGTACCCTGATTACCGCTACCCGTCGCGGGGGCAGAAGAGAAAGAGTGCAACTTTCGGGAAGGATGCTGCTCCAGCTGCTCCAAGCGAGCCCGCGCCAAAGAGGAAAAAGGTGAAGGTCCTTACTCACTGGCCACGATATATTGAACCGGCCGAAGTGCCCGAATTTGGTGGCGAGACCTCTTCGGCTACTAAAGCCGAAGAATCTGCCCTCACACATAGGAATGAAGAACCGGCTACAATGCCGAAGGCATCACCAGCCAAATCAGGTGAGCCAAAGGCCATTAATATTGAAGAGGCAGAGGTCGAAAAAACAAGAATATTAGAAGTTATAAGCCCTTCGGCAGAGGTGACAGTGCCGAAGGCGCAAAAAGATCTTACAATGACCCCCAAGAGGAAAAGGATGGTCAACGTACTAGATGTACTGGAGAAAATAAAGACTTCAAGCTCTACTCCAGGGAAAACAGCCGAAGCTTCAAAAATGCGAATTGAAACAAAAAAGACTAAAGCCGAAGCTGCACAAAGTCATGCCGAGACCGAAGCTAGGTCTTCAGAGCCCGCCAAGGAGAAATCCTTGGAAATCGGAGAAAAAGAAGCGGAAAAAGAATATGCAGAACAAATTCTGTCTGAAAAAACTGCCATTCCTATTCCCGAAGCATCTTCCGAAGCTCTTGATTATATTGTACGACATGCTTCGAGAAAAAGGTTATCTGCAGAAGAAAAGCGAGAAGCTCAATATTATGCCCAGAGACTGAAATATCCAAAAGGGGCGTTGATATTCAACGGCAACGGAGAAGAAGACTTCTTATATTGTCTGCCAGACAGCAAGGAGATTTCTGTCTGCCGAGAGATGAGCAAAAGCTTCGGGTTCCCGACACTAGAAGACGGGCTCTCAGTGCTATCAAAAGATGAATTGGTCAACAACTTAGCATACAACAACTTAAAGGTGAGAGAATGAGATTTTTGTACTTAAAAACAAAATTTTTCCATTTGCTTATATTTAGTACCGCACTCCTTTTGCAGGACCTTATTCTTAGCAACACCCTCAGGGCGCAAAAAGGTGCTGAAGACGAAGGATGTACTATAGCTTTGAACAACCTTCGTTCCGAAGTAATTGAGCTAAGGAACGAAGGTCTTGAAAAAGATAAAATATTAAACTCATTGGTGAACAAGATAAAAGAAGACGAAGCTACTTCAAAAGCCCAAGCTGAAGCCCAGAAATGCGAAATTGAAGATCTTCAGAAACAGCTGGCAGAAGCAAAATTAAATTGTGCAATTGCCGAAGCTGACCGAGATGCCAGCGATTACTGGAGAAATTATTGGGAGAAACAGTTGTAGAACTTCGGTCTTCAAAAGAAAGATGTTATGAAAAATCCATAGAATGTGTGAGAAAAATAAAGACAAGCTTCGCCGACTATTGGGGACTTGTTCTCAAATGCTTCGAGTTAAGAACAAGGCAACATAAAAAGTGTTAAATGTAAACGTCCTTCGTCCCTAAAGACATTATGTCCCTTCGGATATAATGAATTCTGGACGAAGGTTACGAAGGAAAAGACCTTCGTAAGTTCGATAGATGATGAAGAAGAACACATATATGAAATACGAATAATAATACAGATACTATCATCAACTTATTTTTATTATCAAATTCGTAACAACAAATTATAAATGTACCTTCGGGTTGATGAAAAGTAAAGGTGCAAGCGTGATGCAAAAAGCGAATGCCAAGTCAGCGTGAACAGTACGGGAGTACTGTTCATCTATTTATAGGCGCGGGACGCAGCCCGTGTAGAATTACATTAATGCCCTTTACATTTATCAATAACTCTATAATAATTCTTCGAGGTCTAATTTGGCTTTTCATCTTTAAGTCGGTTCCTCTTTTCTGCCGTCATACCGAAGCTTTTCTGCACATAGCTTCGTGATCATCTTATCCTTCGTCATGATCGCCTTCCGTCCCGCTCAAGCTTCGTCTTGACCAGACACTTGTATACCCGTAACCTGATTCCGAAGATACCTGTTCACATATTTCACTTGGAAAACATTGTCAAATCATGTTTTTGAGGACATTCGGAAGCCGAAGGCCCCCAACAGTAGCCCCTCGTAATATTAATTTGCTGTAATGATAAATTCATATTGCGACATGGACGAAGGCTTTAAGCCGAGGGTCCAAAAAACACCTTCCCTTTGCTAGAATAGCAACAGTCATTGACAAGCGGGACCCTCCTGATCTCGACGCACTGGGTGTATAAATAAGAGCTCAACACGATTTTATTTGGCACACTCTCTTGCCATCTGCTCTTGCTCACCCAACTTTTAGCCTGTGCGCAACAACACTTGCTTGGCTTTTTAAATTTTTAAGCTTCGGTTTCGAGAGCACTTTTCTCAGCGTTTGTGAAGATGTCTGAAGATAAGAAAACTGATGCTGAATCGAAGCTGAGCCTTTCTGAGGAGATGCATCTCGGCTTTCTTCAGTCAATAGCAAAGACCTATACGGAGAAGATCACTAGGGAGACCTTGGAGGGTTTATCTGAAGATACTGGTGACAGTGACAGTTATGATGTAGAAAGTGGGGGTGAAGACTCCGAAGATCGACCGTGGCGACCAAGTCACACAGTCTTCGGTAAATCGAGCATTAAGCAGAGTCATCTTGATACCATGAAGGGAAGGTATTTTTGAGACATGTCTATTGTGAGGACAGATGATGGGGAGAAAACTGTGCCTACTCCCGAAGAGAATGAAGTCGTAATCTTCCGAAGCTTCTTGAAGGCTGGACTGCGATTTCCCTTGAGCAATTTTGTTGTGGAAGTACTGAAGGTATTTGAAGTCTACCTTCACCAACTTACTCCCGAATCAATCATAAGAATGGGCATCTTCGTCTGGGCCGTGAGGAGCCAAGGTTTAGAACCAAATGCAAAAAGTTTCTGCAATATACATGAGTTATTGTACGAGACGAAACCTTGGGGTAAAGAGCAGTATCACAACAATTTTGGCTGCTACAGCTTCGGCGCCCGATCTGGGTCAAGTTGTCCCGTGCCAACCTTTCGGAAAAGATGGCCCGACAACTGGATGACAGAATGGTTTAATGTGAAGAATGATTTAAAAATTCGGGAAGATATTAAAGGTATCAATATGCGCCCTGTTTGGCAACGCTTCGGCCTTCGGAGGCCGAAGGTGGAGATGGATGAAACAGCCGAAGAATGCCAAAGAGCCTTCGGCGCAGTGTGCTCTTTTATTGGGGCAAGGGATTTAATGCAAGAACACATTGCCTTCAGAGTATGGCCACTTGCAGATAACTGGGAAATGCCGAAGGAAACCGTTAAGGAACCTGACGAAGGTGGACTAGTCAGGCTAAAATACACATTCAAATACGGAGATAAGTTCGCTGAGCCAGATGATGACTGGCTAAAAAGCATTGAGACCGTAAGTGATGAATTGCTTGGGGTATACTCAAAGGCCGAAGATACTGCATTATCAGCGGCCTTCGGAGGCCGAAAGAAGAAGAGGCTCAACCGAGTATTTGATGCAATTGGGTTTGTCTACCCCGACTACCGTTATCCAGCGCGGGGTCAAAAAAGAAAGAATACATCTTCTGTGAAGGAAACTGCTTCAGCCGCTCCCAGTTAGCCGGCGCCAAAGAGGAAAAGGGTAAAGGTTCTCACACACCGGCCACGTTATATTGAACCGGCCACAGTGCCTGAGTTTGTCGGTGAGACCTCTTTGGCCACCGAAGCTAAAGAATCAACTCCGCTGCCAAAAATCGAAGAGCTGGCCGAAGTGCCAGCAACAGAAAAGATAGAAGAACCGAGGACTAAAGAAACAAAAACATCAGAAGTTTTAAGTCCTTCAGCAAAAATTGAGGCAGTAAAAAGCCAAAAGGGTCCAATAGTGACCCCGAAAAGAAAAAGGATGGTTAATGTGTTGGATGTTTTGGAGACAATCAAGTCTTCAAGCACAACTCCGAAGAAAACTGTTGAAACTTCTGAAGTGCATACTGAAGCCTTTGTTGCTGAAGCTTCAAAGCAACAATCTGAAACTGAAGCTGGGCCTTCAGAGCCCACCAAGGTAAAACCCTTGGAAGCCGAAGAAACAAAAATGGCAGAGCCAACTTTGGTTGAAGAAATTGACACTGCTGCCCCCGAAGCATCCTCCAAAGCCCTCGATTATATTGTACGACATGCTTCGGGAAAAAGATTATCTGAAGAAGAGATTTTTGAAGCTAATCACTATGCCCGAGAATTGAAGTATCCAAAGGGGGCCTTAGTATTTAATGGCACAGACGAAGATGACTTCTTATACTGCCTCCCAGACAACAAAGAATTATCTGTCTGCCGGGAGATGGCTAGGAGTATGGGGTTCCCGAAGCTTGAAGCTGGCCTCTGCGCCATGACAAAGGACGATCTTGCAGATAGCCTTGCATATAATAGTCTGAAGGTATGAAAATTGTATATTTGGAAATTTATAATTTTTAAATTATTCTTTTATTCTTATACTAATTCTTTTTATATAGGGTTTAATACTTAGCAACGCTTTGAGAGCACAAAAGAATGCTGAAGATGAGAGCTATAATATTGCATTCAACAACCTACGAACAGAGGTTATTAAGCTGAGGAACAAAGCTTTGGAAAAAGATAAAATTCTGCTTACATTGGTGGATAAGATAAAGGAAGACGAAGCTACTTCTAAAGCTCAAGCTGAGGCTCAAAAGCGCGAAATTCAAGATCTTCGGAAACAGTTAGCCAGAGCTAAAGAAGAGCGCATACTTGAAGAGACGAAACGAGAACTTAGCGATCAGTGGGCAAATCATTTAGAAGGAGACGTTGAAGAGCTTCGAGCATCCAAGAAAAGGTGCTATGACAAATCTATAGAATGCGCTAAGAAAATAAAATCTAGCTTCGCCAGCGTTGGCGCATTCTCGAGCGAGGAAAACTTTACAAGGGGCAACCCCGAAGGCCCGATTGAATGGATCAGTCATGAAGCTGAGGCTTTTGAGGAAATTTTAAATAGCCGCGGAGACATTTGTGCTTTTTCGGGTGCCAGGGGGATTGCTACTATTTTGGAGAGGAAAGGCTGCGAGCATGTGAAATCTTTAGCACAATCTGAAACTGCCTTATCCTCCGAAGATATAAAAGACCCCTCGGCCGAAGCAAGCCTGGTTGGTGGAAAATTTTTCACCGACATCTGGAACAATGGCGGCCGAGAAATGGCCCAAGAAATTATTCAAAAAAGCGAAAAAGACATTCATGATGCTAGAAAAGTAGCAGAGGCTGCTGAGAAAAGCGCAGAGCCCGAAGGGAAAATAGGTATTAATTAGTGGTTTTTGACTCTTCGTTGTAATTTTTTGATTTCGAACTTGTTCATGGTTTGTAATAGTAATATATCCGTATCTTCTCTTCCCTCAGAACCTGCTGAGCTATCTCCGGGCCCCCACACGAAGGGGGATGACGAAATTAGACAAATGGCCGAAGCCATAATGGATAAAGTTGTTGATCAGCTTCTAAACGAAGCTGCAGAAGTAGTCTTAAGGGAAGATTAGATGCAGCTGTAAAAACATTTAGATTGTAATGCTTGTTGAGAATCATGTGTAATATTGTGTAACTTTGGATGTAATATATTAGCTGTTTATAATTCTATTCTTTACGATGCATGAAACATTAGATACATACCATTTTTGAGCCTTTGGCGAAAAAACACCTTCCCTTCTTTTCATGCTTCGTAAATAATATCCGTGTTCTCATAAAATCAGTAACCAATCCTCGTAAAATCAATAATCAATAGATCTTTCCATTTCAGAGTTTTGACGAAGATATAACTCTCCAATGGCTATTGTTTGTGCTGTGTCACTATTTCTTCAAAACGATCTTCGAATAACAATTTTGAGACCCCCCTTCTTGCGTTGTTGATGCACTATGATGTATGATGTTATGGTATGCAAATGATGTAATGATGTGATGTTATGCAAAATGATATTTGCCGAAGGTCGACATCTATTTTTCAATGTAAGCCTCCCTTAGGAGCTTCTTCGCCTTTTACTTTCAGCGGAATCAGCATTTATTTTTTGCTGTAAGCCTCCCTTAGGAGCTTCTTCGCCTTTTACTTTCAGCGGAATCAGCGTTTATTTTTCGTTGTAAGCCTCCCTTAGGAGCTTCTTCGCCTTTTACTTTCAGCGGAATCAGCGTTTATTTTTAGCTGTAAGCTCTGCATTCCCTTCGGAACGACTTTTGAGCAGAAAACTTACACTGCGATCCCTTAGGAACGACTTTTTACTGCTTCGAAAAAATTGCACTGCGTTCCTTAGAACAAATTTTTGATAATTCGAAGGTCCTCCGTGCCACCATAAATTCTTATGCTTCGGCAACTCAAGCCTATGGAGAAGATATATTTTCATTATGGTAAAAAGCGAAACTGTTACAAGAGATTGAAAAACGATAAAAGACACTTAAACTTCCCATAATTGTTCCTTACTAAAAAGAAAGTAATACTGAATGCGAAAATGCGAAAAGCTGTTGTCGAGGTAGGATATTTGTCAGTAAATGTGCTTCAACTCTAGCACAGTGCTATTGACTGTGCAAGCTTCGGACTCCTCTCTGAAGTCCCGCTAGAGGTGAGTGTGTTGACTCCCTTCTGGCTGCTGACCTCGTTGTGTTGGTGGTGGCGGTGGAGGCTGTTGCCAAGATGCTTGGGGTTGGCTTGCCAAAGCAACAGAAGCTGCAGGGTGATTGCCTACATATTCTGGAATGTAAGGCGAATGGTACGAAGCAGTATGCATGACCTGCTTCGGCTGACTCTGTTGTGCTGCAGCTTCTGCTATCTCCTTTTGCTTCTGGATGGTAACATGGCACATCCTGGTGGTATGACCCTTGTCTTCACCATAGAATAGGCAGTAAATTTTTCTTGGCTGATCCCCAAATCTTCCCCCGAAGCCCCTGGCGCCTCTGCCCCTTGGCGCTGGTGGCCGGAAAGAGCTTTGCTACTGCCCCGAAGCTTGCGAGGAGTATTGTGGCCTTTGCTGTTGACTCCCTCTATCATCAGTTTGAGTAGAATTGTGAATTGACCTGACGTGCCTCGGATGGAATCTGCCTCCGAAGCCCCTGGTCATTTCAGAGAACCTGAATGCTTCCTCCCTTCTTTGGCGAAAGTCATTGTCAGCTCGAATATACTCGTCCATCTTCTGGAGCAGCTTCTCCAAAGTTTGAGGAGGCTTCATGGCAAAGTATTGAGCTGAAGGTCCCGGCCGAAGTCCCTTAATCATGGCCTCAATGACAATTTCATTGGGCACTGTTGGCGCCTGTGCCCTCAGACGCAGGAACCTTCGGACATACGCCTGAAGGTACTTGTGGCGGAACTGCCCGAATTATTCCAACTTAAGTGCCTAAGCCCCGCCTTAGAGGCTGGACCACACTTAAATGGGAATAACCCGTCAATCCCTCGGATCTAGTCCGACACGGCCACTGACAGGATCAAGTACCACAATCTCACTCGATGGTGAGTCACAGAGCAAATACAATAAAGCATAAAACCATGCATGTAAGAGTATTAAAATTATTACATCACCATCGGAGTTTTGCAAAAGGAGTCATCATTGTTCGAAATGCAGCGGAATAAAACTAACGGTAAATAAACAGAGAGATGGGGAAGCCTGTCCCATCACTCCTCATGCTCCTCCTCAGCCGAGGTAGGGTCCCACTCGACAGTCCAACCCGGTGGCAAGATGGACGGCCAAGTCACTCCAGCAACCATGTCTTCCAGAGAACCTGTAAAATTATGCCACAAGCAAGGCTGAGTATACTAATACTCAGCTAGACTTACCCGGTGTGAGGAGTCTACTCCTCTACCTCTAGACATGCAGCTGTTTGGCTGTGGGGTTTGGTTGCCAAAAGCACTAGCTGAGTTTCTAAGTCAAGTTTTAACTTTGTCAATTTAAGTGTGACTCTCTTAAGGATAAATGTGTACTATCTACTCATACATAGTAGCAAACATTATTAGCAATCAACATCTTATGTCAACTCATCATATTTCCACTTGTTACTCAATGCAGTACAATGGATCAAGCAGTCTCATTAGCTGCGAGAAGCAGACGATTCGAATCGAGTTTTTATCCTTGCAAGGTAAACCTAAACACACGACATATAGGGGCACTCCGTCCCCACACACATCAACCGTCCCCATCGATTCCCCGTCAGCAGAGAGGGGCTCACCGCCTTGGCGTACAATGCCTCACTGACCCCGACTGCCGTCGTGCAATGACCGCACTTGTACCCACCATAACCGGAATGGGAGACCTCGTCTTAGGTCGCGTGAGGAGGGCAATCTGCTGCCAGGTTCAATTAGGTACTAGGCTTACCGATTTACCATATTTCTTGACATGTGCTTAGTACGTTCAATCGCTTGACACAGGTATCCGCACGTTAATCCTTATTCCAATTTCACCTCGTAGACCACACATCCCCATGGATCCGTGTCCACCAACCAACTATCAATATGATATAAAAAGTGGGTACAACCAATTCCTGATCTCGCGCGAGTGCCAGAAAAATCACTCGTCTTCTACCGAGATCCTAATTAAATAAAGCAACTACTCGACCTAGCATACTAGTATCCACCTCAAAAGGATTCCTGAGGTCATGCAACTAGGGTTTCAAACAATTCCTACACCTAAGTGCACAATCAATCCTACAATCATTAAGTGAAGTAAAATAGCATAAATAACAGGTTATGCATAAACCGGGGCTTGCCTTCCAAAGCAGTGGCAGGCAGGTCCTCTGGTGCAGGCTCTGGTGCTGGGTCCGGGGCTACCTCCTGAGCAGCTCCTTGCTCCGGCACGAGGACGTACTCTCTGTCAGCAAAGTTACAGTCTATCGAAATGCAATGAACATGTATGTCATGATTATGCCAGATTTAATAACATTATGCTAAAAGAAACTAAGTCAAAAAGTAACTTAGGGTTTCTTAGTCATGCGGGGCTTCCAGTGGGTTATGCTTATTACTTTTTAGGCTTAGGTTTTCATTGAGGATAACATAGTGGATTTGTATTGTCTTTATACATTTCAGTGGACAAATTATAAGGGTTTTAGGATGACACTAATTACCATTATTCATTTCCTTTTTTTTAATTTCTCCTTATGGTTTCTAGTGTAGGTTTGAACTACGACAGTGGTTTAATATTTTCCAAAAATTCTGTAAAAATTACAATGGGTTGCCATTTGCTATTCTAGCCTGTTTTAAGAATTTGGGGCTCAACATATAAAGGCTATGCTTAAGACAAAAAGAATAAAAATTGGGTAAATGGGCCACTTTGTACTACAACTCTTAATTAGAGGTGGGGTCTGTCCTAAGGGTTATTTTTGTTGGCATCTAACAAAAATAATAGGCTTCTGTGCCAAAACCCACAGAAGGCTAAGGGGTGGTTATTTAGTTATGATTTTCTAAAGTTTAATGTAAAAAAGGCACTTTCTACTACATTGTTATTTGAAAAATGTCAAACAACAGATTTCATATTTTTCCTAAGTTCTTAATAACAAAACATTAACTATCCCAAGGGTGGGGGTGTTTTCACCTTGGGGTTATTTTTGTAGGGTTTTTCTAAGTTTTCCTTGTTTTATTTAAATAAAAGATATCCCACTTATTTTATACTAAACCAAGGTATGATAGATTTTTCCAGTGAACTACATTGAATAAGTACCCTAACAAAAATAGGGGTGCCCTCTGGTTCATTATTTAAATCACCTTTTCTATTTTTCTTAACCTTAAGCATATTATAGAATAAGGGGCAAAAACTAACTTAATGGAGTGGACAGAGAGATTTAACATTTTTAAACAGGTCAGTAGGTAGATATAAACTTCTCCAAATTTTTCTAACCCTAGTCAAATAGCACAACTATTTTTCTTTCTATTATTGAGCTTTTGGCTAAAACTATAATTAAATCAGAACCTTAAAGTTTTCTATAGTACCTAGGGGGTTTTATATTTTTCTTAAGTAGGTCACATTAATTAGAGTCTGGCAAAATTGGTTTGACCAAATTTGGATGAACTAAACAGAAGTTATGAGTTTTTAAAGTTTCTGTTCAAATTAAAAACAGATTTAATAAGAGTTTCCTGGAAAAACAGTTTACACCGAGGTCCCTGGGTTAAAGCTAAATAAATCTTCGCAGTTCTACCCTTGCACCACTATTCCCCTGGGTCGCTGACAGTTCAAAAAGCCCCCTGATCTTCTCTTCCTCTCACCCGCAGTCCTTCCCCCAATGTAAATAGTACCCGCGGGAAAGAAAAGGGCGGCGCGGCTTACCGGCGGCGAGATAGGTCCGGCGAAGGGCAGGGTTGGCTCGGGGAGGCTCTGGCGGTCACAGCGGGGTGCGGCTCGGCGGCGGGGATGGCCGGAATCGCTTGGTCCACGCGCGCAGGCGGGTGTTTTCGTCGGCGGCGAGTGTATCGGCCAAACCACGGCGATCTGGTTCAATCCAAGGGCACTGTGAGCTTCACGGGGTAACGTAGAGACCGTGTGCACAAGGAATCAGAAAATGGTTGAGTGGATTACTCGATCCACGTACTCCGGCGGGGTTGAGAACTCCGACGACCGTGGACTGGCCTCTCCGGCGAAGCAGGCTTCGATTCCTCGCTTGGGGAGCTTCACCGAGGTGTGCTTACTCGTCTCAGAGGGTTGGATGGGGCTGGGGAAAGCTGGACTGGCCGATCTATGGCGGCAGTGGCTCGGGTGGCCGCGGACACGCCGCGCACGGGCAAACGGCGGTGAACTGAGCTCCGGTGAGGTTTGAGCGTGCGCGGAAGAGTGTAGCCGACGCCTGGGTGGGCTTTATAGGCGCGGGCGCGGGACAGGGCGCCGGCTGGCCGTTGGCGCGACGCGGGGCGCGCGCGGGCGTGCTCTGGCGCACACAGAGCGCGTCGAACACGTGGAGCTTTAATTCTGCCCGTGTTCCACAGCTCACCCAAGTCGCAAACGTGCGAATCTTGGCAAAAATCCGGCGCGAGTATTTTCCTGGCACCTAGGGCTGTCTCTCATCCGTGAGCTGCCATGGCAGATATGGCCTAGGTAGGGAGATCTCTGGTCGCCAAATCGGGTGTGTCACACTGCCCACTTCGCGACAAAAACCATGCCAAGGCATGTCAAACGTCCAAGTCTCGGGCTCAGCTTTTTCCAGTGGGTGCCTTGGGTGGTATGCCACATTTTTGGTATAGGACATAGGTGGATTTGGTGCCAGCTTCGAGGTAAACACGACTGATCTTTAGTGTAGGTGTAGTTTTTAACTTAGAGAGAAATAGAGAGCTCTAGCTCTCTCTCCACTTGGAGATTTGATTTGGGTTTTCTCCAGGGGTCTTTTTGCAATATTACCTTCCCCTAATTGCTGGTTATAAGGTTACTTATGGTTTTGTCAAAGATTACTCATGTTTTGCACATTTGCTCACTCTCTTTCCCCTCTTATCCAGGGTTTTGGGGAGATAGGGTTTAAGAGAGGTCTAGGGTTCTTTTCCCCCTCTTATCCAAGGTGATAATTGCACACGATGAGAGTAATGCCTTTGGTCATTCACAACTCTTGGTTAGAACCTAGTTTCCAAAGCCCTTATACCTTTGCTCCTTAAGTTCTTCCACATGTGATCATAGTTTTTAGTGCCAAGGTGTGCTCTAGCCATGGTAACACCTGGGGTGTTACAGTACTCTTCGTGGTCCTGGGTGCACTGGAATAAGGCTTGAGCAGTGACCGGCTTCGTCTAAAACCCTTGGAAGTTGGTTATCAACATGTCCTTCAGCTTCTGCCATGAAGTGATTGTTCCTTGCCGAAGAGAAGAGTACCAGGTTTGTGCAACACTCTTGACGGCCATGACGAAGGACTTTGCCATGACTGCAGTATTAAGACTGGGGCCATGGTGTAGCCTGAAGTTCTGTTGACAGAGGAGAAGCATCATCAAAAGCAAAATTTCCATGATGGAAATCTTCATACCAGTCGTCCTCATTGTAGAAGCCCTCCTGATGAAGCTCTCTGCGCGGAGGCCTTCGGTTCTGGTCATCTTGAGCAAGATGACGAACTTCTTCCGAAGCTTCATCTATCTGCCGCTGTAGGTCAGCTAGACGAGCCATCTTTTCTTTCTTTTGCTGAACCTGTTGATGGAGCATCTCCATGTTTTGGATTTCTTGATCCAAGTCGTCCTCCGGAGGCGTTGGACTAGAGTTCCTCTTCTGGCTTCGGGCCTCCCTAAGAGAAAGGACATCCTGATTGGGATCCAGCGGCTGCAGGGTGGCAGCCCCTGTGGCTGAAGCTTTCTTCGGCGGCATGACGAAGGTGATGCTTGCCGAAGGTGTTCAAAACTCAAAAAATGGACGTGAATTCACCGGAGGTGGGCGCCAATGTTGGGGACTTGTTCTCAAATGCTTCGAGTTAAGAACAAGGCAACATAAAAAGTGTTAAATGTAAACGTCCTTCGTCCCTAAAGACATTATGTCCCTTCGGATATAATGAATTCTGGACGAAGGTTACGAAGGAAAAGACCTTCGTAAGTTCGATAGATGATGAAGAAGAACACATATATGAAATACGAATAATAATACAGATACTATCATCAACTTATTTTTATTATCAAATTCGTAACAACAAATTATAAATGTACTTTCGGGTTGATGAAAAGTAAAGGTGCAAGCGTGATGCAAAAAGCGAATGCCAAGTCAGCGTGAACAGTACGGGAGTACTGTTCATCTATTTATAGGCGCGGGACGCAGCCCGTGTAGAATTACATTAATGCCTTTTACATTTATCAATAACTCTATAATAATTCTTCGAGGTCTAATTTGGCTTTTCATCTTTAAGTCGGTTCCTCTTTTCTGCCGTCATACCGAAGCTTTTCTGCACATAGCTTCGTGATCATCTTATCCTTTGTCATGATCGCCTTCTGTCCCGCTCAAGCTTCGTCTTGACCAGACACTTGTATACCCGTAACCTGATTCCGAAGATACCTGTTCACATATTTCACTTGGAAAACATTGTCAAATCATGTTTTTGAGGACCTTCGAAAGTCGAAGGCCCCCAACAGTAGCCCCTCGCAATATTAATTTGCTGTAATGATAAATTCATATTGCGACATGGACGAAGGCTTTAAGCCGAAGGTCCGAAAAAACACCTTCCCTTTGCTAGAATAGCAACAGTCATTGACAAGCGGGACCCTCCTGATCTCGACGCACTGGGTGTATAAATAAGAGCTCAACACGATTTTATTTGGCACGCTCTCTTACCATCTGCTTTTGCTCACCCAACTTTTAGCCTGTGCGCAACAACACTTGCTTGGCTTTTTAAATTTTTAAGCTTCGGTTTCGAGAGCACTTTTCTCAGCGTTTGTGAAGATGTCTGAAGATAAGAAAACTGATGCTGAATCGAAGCTGAGCCTTTTCTCAGCGGCGAAGTCGATGCTTTCGAGGAAATTTTAAATGGCCGTGGAGACATCTGCGCCTTTTCTGGCGCGAGGGGAGTTGCAGCTATCTTGGAGAAGATAGGTTGCGAACACGTAAAATCCTTGGCGCAAACCGAAGCTGCCTTATCTATTGAAGATACAAAAGACCCCTCGTCCGAAGCAAGTTTAATTGGTGGAAAGTTTTTCACCGACATCTGGGAAAATGGCGACCGAGGAAGGGCCCACGAAATTATAAAGAAAAGTGAAAAAGATACTCACGATGCTAGAGAAGCAACAAAGGCAGCTGAAAAGACTGCAGAACTTGAAAGGCGGATATGTATTGCCTAATTGTTTTTAACTTTATGTTTTATTTTTGTGACTTCAGACTTATTTATGTTTTATATCGCAGCCAAACTATCTCCTCCCCCGGAGCCCTTCGAGTCATTGGCCGACCCCGAAGCAAAAAAGGAAGATGAAATTACTAAGATGGCCGAATCTATTATGGACGAAGTTGTTACTCGACTACTAAACGAAGCTGCGGAAGAAGTTCTAAAAGAAGAATAGCTTATTATTGTAAAAACATTTGGAATATTAATGTAATATTTGCTGAACAAAGTGTGTAACATTTTGTAGTTTTGAATGTAATATATGAGGTGTTTGTAATTCAATTCTTTACGATGCATGAAACTTTATGTACATACCGTTTTTGAGCCTTCGGCGAAAAACACCTTCCCTTCTTTTCATGCTTCGTGAAGAATACCCATATTTCGTAAAAACATTATGCTTCGTAAGCAATAGATCTCCTTTGATATTAGAGTTGATGAAGTTGTACTTCTTCAAAACTTATTTTGTGCCTTGGCACAACTTCTTCGAAACAATTTCTGAAGATCATCATTGTATCCCCTTCTTGTGCCATTGATGCAATATGATGTATGATGCCATGTTATGCGAATGATGTGATGATGTTATGCTATGCAAAATGATATTTGTGCCGAAGATACACACACATTCCCACAATAGAACACACAATCTCTTTGCCGTTTATTTTTCGGCTTCACCGCTTATTTTTCGGTGTATCAGCGTTGACTTTTTGCTGTAAGTTCTGCATTCCCTTAGAAACGTCTTTTGAACTTCTTCGCCTTCTATTTCGGCGGTATTCGCGTTGACTTTTCGCGCTTCACCTTATATATCGGCGGAATCAGCGTTTATTTTTCGCTGTAAGCTCTGCATTCCCTTTGGAGCGACTTTTGAGCAGAAAACTTACGCCGTGCTCCCTTAGGCACGACTTTTTGTTGCTTCATCAAACTTAAGCTGCGTTCCTTAGAATGACTTTTTGTTGCTTCGTCAAGACTTAGGCTGCGTTCCTTAGAACGACTTTTTGTTGCTTCGGCAAAAACTTGTAATATGATTGTGAACTCCACGTTCTCTTGAGAACAACTTTCGTGGTTCGCCGACTTTTGGAACTTCGTGAGTCTGTGAAGAAGGTTTATTATATAATGACAATTACGAAGCTATTACAAGAAATTGAAAACAACAAAAGAACTAGGCTTTCAATGATTGTTCCTTATTAAAAAAGAAAATGATGACGAATGCAAAAACTGTTTTAGAGGTAGGATATCTCTTAGTAGATGTGCTTCGATTCTGGCACAATACTGTTGACTGTGCGAGCTTCGGACTGCTCCCTGAAGTCTCGCTGCTGGTGAGTGTGATGGCTCCCTTCTGGCTGCTGGCCTTGGGGATATGCGGGTTGCATTGGTGGTGGAGGTGGAGGCTGTTGCCAAGATGCCTGAGATTGGCTTGCCGAAGCAACAGAAGCTGTAGGATGGTTACCCACATACTCTGGTATGTACAGTGAATGATACGAAGCAGTATGCATAAGTTGCTTCGGCTGGTTCTGTTGGGCTGCAGCTTTTGCTATCTCCTTCTGTTTCTGGATGGTGACATGGCACATCCTTGTAGTATGGCCCTTGTCCTCACCGCAGTATAGGCAATAAATTTTCCTGGGCTGATCCCCAAACCTTCCACCGAAGCCCCTAGCGCCTCTGCCCCTTGGAGCTAGAGGCCGAGGATAGCTTTGTTGCTGCCCCGAAGCCTGGGAGGAATATTGTGGCCTCTGTTGCTGACCTCCTCTGTCGTCATTCTGAGTAGAGTGGATTGATCTGACGTGCCTTAGGTGGACTCTCCCTCCGAAGCCCCTGGTCATTTTGGAGAACCTGTAAGCTTCCTCCCTTCTCTGCCGAAAATCATTATCAGCGCGGATGTATTCATCCATCTTCTGAAGCAATTTCTCCAGGGTCTGAGGGGGCTTCCTGGCGAAGTATTGGGCCATGGGTCCTGGCCGAAGCCCCTTGATCATGGCCTCAATGACAATTTCATTGGGCACTGTTGGCGCTTGTGCCCTCAGACGCAAGAACCTTCGGACATACGCCTGAAGGTATTCTTCGTGATCTTGTGTGCACTGGAACAAAGCTTGAGCAGTAACCGACTTCGTCTAAAACCCTTGGAAACTGATGATCAGCATGTCCTTCAGATTCTGCCATGATGTGATTGTTCCTGGCCGAAGAGAGGAGTACCAGGTTTGTGCAACATTCTTGACTGCCATGACGAAAGATTTCGCCATGACTGCAGTATTGCCTCCATATAAAGATATGGTAGCTTCATAGCTCATCAGAAACTGCTTCGGATCTGAGTGTTCGTCATACATAGGGAGCTGGGGTGGCTTGTAAGACGGGGGCCAGGGTGTAGCCTGCAGTTCTGCTGACAGAGGAGAAGCATCATCAAAAGCAAAATTTCCATGATGGAAATCTTCATACCACTCATCCTCGTTGTAGAAGCCCTCTTGGTGCAGCTCTCTATGCTGGGATCTTCGGTGTTGCTCATCTTGAGTAAGATGACGTACTTCTTTAGTGGCTTCGTCAATCTGCCTTTGTAGGTCGGCTAGCCGAGCCATTTTTCCTTCTTCTTTTGCACTTGCCGATGAAGCATCTCCATATTCCTGATCTCTTCGTCCAACTCATCCTCTTGGGGTGTTGGACTGGTGGCCTTCCTCTTCTGGCTTCGGGCCTCTCGAAGAGAAAGGGTCTCCTGGTTCGGGTCCAGCGGCTGCAGAACGGCAGCCCCTGTCGCTGATGCTTTCTTTGGCGGCATGACGAAGGTCTATGCTTGCCCAAGGTGGTCGAAAAGGGTTCACCGGAGGTGGGCGCCAATGTTGGGGACTTGTCCTTAAATGCTATGAATTAAGAACAATGCAACACAGAAATTGTTAAACGTTAAAGTCCTTCGAAGCATTATTTCCCTTGGGATATAATGAGTTTCAGACGAAGGTTATGAAGGACATACCTTCATCAGCACAAAATAATAAAGAAGGATTCATACAAAGTATGAGAAATAACATAAACACTTAAATATTATTATTACCTCATTTCTATTTTATTATTATGGAAAAATAGAAATGGTAACAAATTATAAATGTACCTTCGACTTGAAAGAAGGAAAAAGTACAAGCGCGACACAAAAGCAAATGCCAAGTCAGCGTGAACAGTACGGGAGCACTGTTCATCTATTTATAGGCACGGGATGTAGCCCATGTAAAATTACACCCATGCCCTTTACATTTGCTAATAACTCTATAGTAATCCATTGGGGTCTAAATAGCCTTTTCCCCTTTAAGTCGGTTTCCTTTTCTGCTATCACGTCGAAGCTCCCCTACGCATAGCTTCGGCTCTGCACCATCCTTCGTATTCTTTGTGCTTCTTCACACTGTGGTTTTGACCTAAGTTCGAAGGTACCTGTTCATGTATCATACTCCAGAAACTTTGTTAAATCATGTTTTTGAGGACCTTTGGAAGCCGAAGGCCCCCAACATAGAGTTAGAACTTTTGATTTGTCAAAATACTCTAATTGTCAAAATTTGGTCTCTTGTGGGGAGAATTTATGATTATGGGAAAAGGGGGAGTTTTTGGATCTTGATCATTTTCACTCTTGGATTATCTCTCTTAATGCCCAAACAAGTGAGTTTTACTTAGAGATAGGAAAATGAATTTGATTTGCAAAAACAAACCAAGTGGTGGCAAAGAACGATCCAAATATGTCAAATCTTGTCAAAGACTATTTTTGTTCTCAATTGCATTGATGTTGCACTTCTATTTGTTACTTTTTGATGTGTTGGCATAAATCACCAAAAAGGGGGAGATTGAAAGGGAAATGTGCCCTTGGGCCATTTCTAGTATATTTTGGTGATTAAGTGTCCAACACATATTAAGTGGGTTATTATATGCCAAATGATGAATGAAGTGCAAATCAACAAGAAGGTACATCTCTAGACTTAGTACATTGTTTTTAGTACTAACATATGTTGTCTAAGTGCTAGAAACAGAAAATAGAAGAAAAGAAATGAGAAGCAAAAGACTTGGCTTGGTACAGCCAAGACTCAGCTCGGTCTGGCACACCGGACTGTCTGGTGGTGCACCGGACAGTGTCCGGTGCGCCAGGCTGGCTTCTGGTGAACTGGCCGCTCTCGGGGGAATTTGGCGGCGTACGGCTATAATTCACCGGACTGTCCGGTGAGCCAACGGCCGCCAGCGCAACGGTCGGCCGCGCAATCCGCGGGCGACGCGTGGCCCGCTCCAACGGTCGGCTGGGGGCACCGGACTGTCCGGTGTGCACCGGACAGTGTACGGTGCGCCAACCAGCCCGAAGTTGCAATGGTCAGCTGTGCCAGAAATGGAAGGAAATCGCGCACCGGACATGAACAGTGGCTGTCCGGTGCGCCACCCGACAGAAGGCAAGATTAGCCTTCCAAGAATGCCTCCAACGGCTCCTAGCTGCCTTGGGGCTATAAAAGGGACCCCTAGGCGCATGGAGGAGTCACCCAAGCATACTTTGAGCATTCTAAGTCTTCCACACTCCGTCTCCGCACACTTGATTGACTTTGTTAGTGATTTGAGCTCTGTTCTAGTAGTGAACTCGTTGTACTTCATTCGAGCTCAAGTCTTGGCTTGTGTGTGTGCGTATTGCTGCGGATTTGTGTGTGTTGCTTCCCATCCTTACTCTTGTGCTTTCACCGTGATCTTTATTGTAAGGGCGAGAGACTCCAACTTGTGGAGATTCCTCGCGAACGGGAAAAGATATAAGCAAAGAAAAGTCGTGGTATTCAAGTTGATCATTGGATCACTTGAAAGGGGTTGAGTGCAACCCTCGTCCATTGGGACGCCACAACGTGGAGGTAGGCAAGTGTTATACTGGCCGAACCACGGGATAAACTCGCGTGTCTTTTGTGATTGTTTTTCTGTGATACTTGTGTTCGCAAGAGCTCGCTACTTAGCCATACTAACGATTAACCAAGTTTTGTGGCTATTAGTTGTTCAATTTTACAGGATCACCTATTCACCCTTGTAATGCTAGAGCCTATGGAGAATAGGCTAAATCATAAATAAATTTAAAATGATGCACACACAAAAAAGGGACATATTAGTTGCAGACGGTCTGGCCCTAGAGGCCGGACGATCTAGAGTGCACCAGAGAGCACAATAGTACAAGTCCGCCATCGCGGACAGTCTGACCCCAAGGCCAGATGGTCCGATGATAATGAGAGAGCACCTTAGCGTGAGATGGCCACCGTGGACAATCTGGCTCCCAAGGATGAACGGTTTGGTGACGACCAGAAAACACCGCAGCACAAGTCTGATATCATGGACAGTCCGACCACCAAGACCGAATAGTCCCAACCACGCATGAAGTCTCAAACTCTTCTGAAATGAACACAGTAGAAGAGTTTAGAGACTTTGACAAGTTAGGATAGGTATTTACATCGGTCAATCCTTTAGAGGAAGTTGACATAGGAGATGGTAGAACTCCAAGGCTGACTTTTATAAACAAGACCTTGAAAGCCAATCCTAGGAGTAAGATGATTAGTTTATTAAAAGAGTACTCTGATGGCTTTGCGTGGAGCTATACTTAAATGCCAGGGCTATGCCAAGAGCTAATGGTGCACCCGTTACCAATTAATCCTTGTTTCAGACCCTTT
Organism: Zea mays; assembly: GCF_902167145.1. Lineage (NCBI taxonomy): Eukaryota > Viridiplantae > Streptophyta > Magnoliopsida > Poales > Poaceae > Zea > Zea mays. The sequence continues at coordinate 107,227,749 of NC_050105.1, read as the reverse complement.
AAGCAAAGACCAAGGTTGTTTTGTCTGGATTTACATCCTAGAATTAAGGACAAAACTCACTGGCTTTTAGAAGATAACTTTATTAGGCCTTGCAGATATGCGGAATGGGTCTTAAATATTGTGCCAGTGAAAAAGAAAGATTCGGGTAAGCTCAGAGTATGCATTGATTTTCGTAATTTAAATAAAAGCGACTCCTAAAGATGAATACCCTATGCCTATAGCCGACATGTTAATTAATAATGTATTAGGAAATAGAGTTACAAGCTTTCTTGATGGTAATGACAGATATAAGCAAATCTTTATGGCCAAGGAAGATACCTCTAAAATGGCCTTTATATGTTAGGCTTCATTGGGCTCTTCAAGTGGGTTGTTTTGACATTTGGTTTGAAATTTTTTGGTGCCACTTATCGAAGGGCTATAAATTTTATCATTCATGAGTTATTAGGAAAAATTATGGAAGATTACATGGATGGTATAGTTTTCAAATCAGATGAATATGATTCTCATATAGCTGATTTGCGTAAATCCTTTTATAAGATGTGTCAGTATGGTCTAAAAATGAACCCACACAAGTACACTTTTGGGGTGTCGGTTGGCAAGTTCTTAGGATTCATTTTTCATGAGCATGGCATAGAGATAGGTCCCGGCCGCGAATTAAGTCCATTCGTAATGTGGGGCTTTGACTTGCAAACTTGAAATGCAGAAGTTTCTTGGCAAAGTGAATTATTTGTGAATGTTCATCTCTAACTTAGCCGGGAAAGTTGATGCTTTCACTCCTATTCTTCGGCTTAAAATAGTGTTGTTTTCGTTTGGGGGGAGAGCAGCAAGCAACTTTTGATCTTATTAAAAACTATTTTTCTTCGGATCTAGTATTAATTGAAAGCACTGAAGATTGTGATACCTTTTAGATTATATGATGGCCAAAGATAGAGTTATTAAAGCTATTCTGACTCAAGAGGCTAAAGGAAAGGAGCATGTTGTGACATACTTGAGTCAATGATTGGTGGATGCTGGAATAAGGTACAACTTTGTTGAGAATTTATGTTTGTGCTTGTTTTATGCATGCTCCAAACTTAGATGTTATCTACTGTCTAGTTCTTGCATCATTTCTTGTCAAACCGATGTGATTAAATACATGTTGCAAAACCTAATCATGAGTGCTTGAATTGGCAAATGGGCTTATGCACTTATAGGATATGATTGGCTTATGAATCATTAAAATCTATGAAAGGCCAAGTTGTAGCTGATTTTGTTGTAGAACATCAGATTGATGATACTCATGAGCTAGACATGTCATGCCTTACTGTTACTCTCTAGAGTCTATATTCGATGGATCGGTCTGCAATGAAGGACAAGGGATTGGTATCGTGCTTGTTTCACCAAGGATTTCCACTTTTGACTTCTCTAGCCGATTGAAAACTTATTGCACTAACAATCAAGCCGAATATAAAGCTCTCTTGTTCAGTTTAGAACTTTTAGAATATATGGGAGTGAAACATGTGAAGGTATTTGGTGGTTCTCATCTAGTCATCCAACAAATTTTAGAGGAATACCAATGTTTAGATGGAACTTTAAATAGTTATTTTGAGAGGTGTTGGGACATAATCTAACCTTTTGACGAATTTGACATTCGACATGTATCTAGAGATGTGAATTGCAGAGCTAACGGCTTGGCACAAGACACATCATGTTATCGAATAAAGAGAGGAAGATTCCATAATTCTGAAAGTTCGATAACCGATGTTCGGCCAAGTACCTAGGTCATAGACCGTCCGAGTTGGGTCACCGGACCATCTGCAACAGGGTCGGACCTTCTGGGTCAGAGGGTCGGACCGTTCGGTGACACTAGAGACATTGCTTTAATCAATTCGGCCGACAATACAACTGATGTGATTGACTAGAGGACACCTTTAATCAATTACCAATGAGATCCCAGTGTTAGGATAAATATAAATGTTCGGTGTACAACTTTCAAGTTTGTTTTAATTGATAATGAACTTTATCGCCGAGCTCCTAATGATATTTTGCTTAAGTGCTTGGGCCCTGATGATGCTATGTTAGCTATGACCGAAATACATGAAGTGATTTATGGTACTCATCAATCAGCTCTAAAGATGAAATGGCTATTGAGGAGATATGGCATCTATTGGCCTGACATGATAGCTGATTGTTTTAAGTACTATAGAGGGTGTCAAGTATGTCAAAACTTCGGCGATCTACAATTAGTTCCTGCAGTCGAACTGCATCCTATTATCAAACCTTCACCCTTTAGAGGATGGGGTTTGGACTTTGTAGGAGAAATTCACCCTTCGTCATTAAAAGGGCATCAATTTGTGTTGGTTGCCACATATTATTTCGCCAAATGGATCGAAGTTGTTGCTCTGAAGAACATGAGACACATGGAAGTGATTTATTTTATAATTGAGCATATTATTCATAGATTTAGCATTCCCCAAACTTTAACCATTGACCAAGGACTTCTTTTATGTCAAGAGAGGTACATGAGTTTGCCGAATCATATAAGATCAAATTGCTCAATTCATCCCCATATTATGCTCAGACCAATGGATAGGCTGAGTCTAGCAATAGGACATTGATTAGCCTTGTTAAGAAGATATCTAATCATCCTATGAATTGGCATAAGGTTTTGTCTGAGGCTCTATGGGCTCATAGAATATCTAAGCACCATGCAACTAAAGTTTCCCCTTTTGAGCTTGTTTATGGACAGGAAGTTGTCTTACCTATGGAGATCAGCTTAAATGTTATCAGGTTCACTAGGCAGAATGATTTGTCTGTCGATGACTACTTTGGTCTTATGATGGAAAATATTGATGAGGTGACTGACAAGAGATTGGTGGCTCTAAGGGAGATTGAGAAGGACAAGATCGTAGTTGACAAATCTTACAACAAGAAGGTTAAGACTAAGACGTTCTAGGTTGGAGACCTTGTGTGTAAGACCATCTTGTCGCTAAGATGCAGTGATGGGAAGTTCAGCAAATGGTCTCCAAGCTCGGAAGGACCTTACAAAATCACACAGGTAATATCTGGTAATGCCTACATGCTGCACACTTTACAAGGTGAGGACCTACCCAAAGCACTGAACGGTCATTTCTTGAAGCAATATCATCCTAGTGTATGGTAAGATGCTTACAAAAACTGATGTTGTCACATCGAGTTGATTCTAACCTGGACCACTACTTTTGGTCTGCTCAGCTTTCCCAAAAGGAAGGGGCATGTGTTGAGCACCATTTGTGGCACTAGGCACGGCCAGACAGTACGAGTCGTGGACGGTCCACCCCTAGGCATGAACGATCCGCGATCAAATCAGTTAAGTCACGGTTAACCCCTTCTCCACATGTGTGTATCCCTTTAATCTCACAGATTCTATTGGGAAACGCCTAGAAATGGGTCAAGACATCTCTTATATATGAAGGGGTACGACCGATTACTTGCATCAATAATCAAATCAAGTCAATATATCTTATGTTCCTTTACTTTTTTTGCCCTAAGAGTAGGCAGTGACATAGCCTTCTTCACCTCAATCTTCACCTCTCTTCGACTCTACATCATCTGGAGGCATCTTGGGTGGCCTGCCGATCCCAATACAAACCCTAGGATCTCTCCTCCTTGATAGGGTCCCTCCCGAGGGGCGAGATCCAGGTGTCGTTGGCAAACAATGCCACTTTGCGCACACGCGGACCGTCTGACCACCAGACATGGACCATCCGATGCAGCATAGGAAACCCCGTTCTTGCTTCCAGGTTGCGGACCATATGGCCCAAGGCCGTGGATCGTCCACACTGCCGCAAAGAGCCCACCGAGCGGAACAACTCCCAAGTGTTTGGCGCCCGGATCGGCGCCAACAACAACAATTTTTAGGTAACAACAATAGTGACACTTGCACAAGTTAAGCTTCTTCCAAAGCACATGAATATACACTTGGAGAACAACAAATTATAACAATTTTAGAGAAATAGAGGAGGCATTAAGCTTGTGTTGATTATCAAGTTTTGCAGGAAGAGGAGGCTCCGTGGGAGAAGTTAGGTGGCAAGAAGAGAGCACACTAGTAGTTGAGTTGATGAAGGAGCAGAAATTTCTAGATACTCCATTAGACCTGGTCCAACCATTCACCCATGTTGTTCGCATAGTGGAGTTTGAATATGGGTATGAGGATGGGTAAGATGTTGGAGATAGCCTTATAGCTGACATATTTGAGATGAGAAGTACAAAAGAAACTATGAACCTATGCTTTTGCCTCATGCCGCATGGAGTAAACTCCAAAGTACCTACCCTTGAATATGACATACCACGTGTCAATAATATGTACTATAGTTACCCAGATCAACCTTAGTAGAGATAGAGACCGATACAAATAGGTCAATAGGCCCGACCGAGAGCCTAGGGAGTCAAACGTCAAGACCAGAAGGAAGGCCTACCACCAAAACGATTCCAGAAGGATAAACATGATAAAAATCTTACCAAATTTGGAGACATGATTGAGATCTAAATAGGTATGGCAATATACTAGCAGATAAGGAAGAAACACTTGTAAAGATAGATCTTGACTCCCTAATAGACTCGATACGATCCCAATCATGTAACCCATATGACCAAGATTCCTAGTATACAATCTCCATCTTGATGATTTCGGGTCGATCTGATCTTATCACATCTATCATAACCGGATTTAAGGGAAAACCTGGGCGCTAATCAAATATGTGCTAGGATCAAGTCTCACACATATGATGACTCATGTTATAGAAATCAATGTCACTTCTTTATAATATAATAGGGGTTCTGTTCAAAATAGCTAAGTAAATATATCATATGATGACAACAATCCTCTGTAACCATAGTTGACTAGGAGACGACGACCTAGACCTCTCTAAACTCATTATAGCATCCTTCATGCTCCTCATGTTGCGGTACCTATTCTTGACCTGGTGTGAGTTTAGCAAGAGTGAGCTCACATATGTTTATCGCTCAACAAGTTGTGGAGAATAATGTGAATGAGCTCACTTACAGTGGGGGCTCATGTGAAGTGTAAGGCTTACCAAGGATAAAGTGGTTTAAGGCTGAGCATTGCTTTTAATAAGTTGGTCAATTTTTTTAAAGAATTACTAAATGTAAGTAAATAATAACCCAATTAGATAATTGGTCACAGTTAATGATAAATCTCATAATGCAATGCAAATGACAGATTAAGTTTAATTCGATAAGTTACTCATGTGAGGGTCCGAGCCGCTGTTGATCATGAGCATGACTGATATACCAGTTTTACACTCCGTAGAGGTTGCACATCTTTACCCACAAGCCGTGTTACGCATCTGCCACTAGGTTGTATGGATCCCATACACCTCTACTGAGGAGACGAGACAGAGTTGCACTACGAGACCTTTCCAAAGTTACACTAGCATGAGAGAACCCGCTACGGTTTCGGGTAGAGGGGGCGATATAGGAATCCCTCGTCCAAAAAGCTATCACAGATAGATTGACCTTAAACCACGCTATACCGGCATCTCCCCACACCTCGCTTGCCCCTTTCGGGAAAGGATTAACTCACACTAGCTTTCCTAATTAATCAGCCAAGGACGTTCCATTCCACCCTTGTGGTAGCACTTTTTTCTTGGGTGGTCGCTCCATGTTCCAATTAACATAATAATCTTATCATTACCAATAATTAAACCCACAATAACAATGGAACATGACAATAATTTAGATATAATATAAATCTAAAAACTAGGTAGAGCAATAGCAAGACTACCCAATAATTCATTTGTTTGCAAGGTATATGGTGAACAAAACTAGGGTAACCTATTATGCCCCATCAAATTAACCTGAACATGTCATAGTGATTATAGAGAACATTATTAGAAAAAAAGTGATTAAGGCACAAATTGGCCTTTTATTGCAACTCCAGGTACTTCTCTAATTTGGACTTCAATTTTTTCATGACCTCGCTTCTACGTGTAGCATTACATACATATATGCAAGGAATAGATAAAAATAATATTACACAAAAGCATGATAACAAACCGTGTAGGAATATTCTACGTATCACTAAGAGAACGTAGGTTCGAGAACCACTAAATCGGAGTTAAAACAAAAAAGTTATGGGTAAAACAATAATTTTAGGTGCAATAAATGTAATAGATGTTGCATTTAAATTAAGAACGTATTAAATTAAATCGTTTAAGTCGATATTAATCACTTTAACAATTATTTATAAAAACGTAGGTTAGAACTATAAATTAGATTAACTATATTGTCTAGCTAATTAACGTTAATTAAACAAATATTTAAATAATTAATTATTTAACATATGGAGTGTGATTAAAACAAATTTATTACTATGTACGCAAAATTAATATGATCCTAATGTAATTTGAATAAATTAAAATAAATTATTTTGACCCAGAAGATATCGTATTATTAATAAATTAGTAGGCCTGCACAGAAATAGGTGACATGACACAATTTGATTGGTTAGATCAATTCGTTAAAGGTGGGAAAGATGTCTTTACAAAGGCATGACCCAATTAATGCAAACTTATCATGATTGTATCTACTATTAAATTCGTGATGCCTGATAGTTTTCCATGTAAAAGATCATGTTGAGGGTATGCTTCGTAGCCGAAGATCCTGAAGAAAGAAACACCTTCAGTAGATCCTCTCAAAAGCAGTGCCGAAGCTATCACTCATAAAGCTTCGGCATAGTGACATGACTCAAGACGAAGGAGTGAACCGACTTAAAGATGAAATGACCAATAGACCCATGATAGTTTGTGTCTTGATTATAATCGATTGTAAAGGGCATAAATGTAATTTCACACAGGCTGCGCCCTGTGCCTATAAATAGATGAATAGTACCCCCATACTGTTCACGCAGTCTTGTAATCGCTTGCACGCGACACCTGGATTATTGCCTTCTGTCAAGACGAAGGTATAAATGTGATTGAATGTTATGTTTTGATATTTGAATTTATATAATGAAATATATGAATAAGTTTATGTGTTTTGATATATTATTCCTTCATGTCTTATATTTTATATTTCATCTTTCATTATTTCACAATTCTAGTTACGAAGGTATGACCTTCGTGATTTTTGCTCATGACCTTCGTCCAAAGTTCATTATATCCTTGGGGAGATAATGTTTCAATGGACGAAGGTCATTAACATTTAACATTTTATGTTGCCTTGTTCTCAAGACGAAGCATTTGAGAACAAGTCCCCAACATTGGCGCCCACCTCCGGTGAACTCACTTCCACTTTCTGAGCTGATGGCTTCGTTCAACAACCAAGCTGAAGCTGCTTCGGCTACGAAGCTGGTGCTCTCAATAACAGGCGGTTCATGTTCAGAGCCGGCCAACAAGAAGCAGAAGGAGGCTTAGAGAAGGGTACAACATGTCGGGGTACAGGGACCCTTCATCAAGTCGAAATGGTCCCACATCCCAATTACCTTCTCCCAGGAGGACCTTCAGCTCAAGGATTACCCTCACAATGATGCTATGGTCATTTCCTATGTCATCAAGGGATTTCTGGTCCACAATGTTCTGGTTGATACGGGCAGTGCAGCGGATATTATATTTGCCAAGGCCTTCAGACAGATGCAAGAGCCAGAGGATAAGATTCATGATGCTACATACCCTCTTTGTGGCTTCGGAAGAAGGCAGATCGTAGCACTCGGCAAGATCACAGTGCCAGTGACCTTTGGATTTGTCAACAATACAAGGATTGAGCAAGTTGTGTTTGATATTGTCGACATGGAGTACCCCTACAATGCAATCATTGGTCGTGGGACACTCAATGCTTTTGAAGCAATTCTTCATCCAGCATATCTATGCATGAAGATACCTTCGGATCAAGGGCCTATTGCTATTCATGGAAGTCAGGAAGCTGCCAGAAAGGCTGAAGGAAACTAGACAGATTCAAAAGCAATCCATAATATAGATGGAGCCGAAGCTTGTGAGCAGTAAAAGTACAGAAGGGAGAAGGCTGCTTCGGCTGATCAGCCGAAGCCCATGCTTCTATGTGAAGACATAGCAGAGCAGAAGGTATTGCTGGGATCCCAACTATCTGAAGAGCAGGAGAAAACCTTGTTAAGGTTTTTATTCAACAACAAAGATGATTTTGCATGGTCAGCCAACGATCTCTGTGGTGTCAACAGGGACGTCATTGAACATTCACTCAATGTCGATCCATCCTTCCGACCCAGGAAACAGAAGCTTCGGAAAATGTCTGACGATAAAGTCGAAGGTGCTCAGAACGAAGTAAAAAGACTTCTCATTGCTGGTGTCATCAGAGAAGTGAAATACCCAGAATGGCTAGCCAACACTGTTATGGTGAAGAAGGCCAATGGTAAATGGAGAATGTGCATTGATTTTACTGATCTGAACAAGGCTTGTCTAAAAGATGAGTTCCCATTACCAAGAATAGATTCTCTAGTAGATGCGGCAGCTTCGTCAGAGCTCATGAGTCTACTAGATTGTTATTCAGGCTACCATCAAATCTGGATGAAGAAGGAAGATGAGCCAAAAACCAGCTTCATAACCCCTAGTGGTACATATTGTTATCTTCGGATGCCCGAGGGGCTCAAGAATGCTGGAGGAAGCTTCAGTAGAATGACAGCCAAAGTCCTTTGTTGGGGACTTGTTCTCAAATGCTATGAATTAGGAACAAGGCAACATAAAATGTTAAATGTTAACGTCCTTCGTCCATGAAACATTATTCCCTTGAGGATAATGAACCTTGGACGAAGGTTGGTTAGAATATAATTACGAAGGTTAAGTCTTCATAATTAAATTCTAATTGATTGTATAAGATAACATAAAATAAAAGGTATAAAAAGGTAAATGAATCATAAACGAATTATATTATATTTACTCAATATATTGAATCATTGAATACGGTTATACCTCTGCCTTGGCAAAGATTGGTTCCCGAAAGATGCGATTGCAATTACCAGAATCCGTGAACAGTAAAGGAATACTGTTCACTATTTATAGACACAGGACACAGCCTATGAAGAATTACAATTATGCCCCTCATAAAAGTTTACAACATTGACTCAGACCCTTATGGGCTAAAAGGTCATTCTATCTTTAAGTCGGTTTGTAATACCGAAGCTTCATGAAGAGGAACCTTCGGCCATCCCATACAAACAGCTTCAGCCGAAAGCCGCTTCTTCCTACAAGACCTTCGGCGACGAAGCATACTCCCAACAGTAGCCCCTTTCGCGGTGCTAGATCGTTTTTCGTAACGAGCTTGATCCGTGAAAAAAGTCTCTTAAGCTTCGGGGAGCCGAAGGTCCAAAAAACACCTTCCCTGAGCTCGTTGTCGAGAAACGATTCAGTTTCCCAGCGCGTAGCGGTCCCACCTTGCAGAGTTACTGTTTGTCTCTGCGGTCCACCACGCAGCGAGTGCAAGCGGGTATCCGCCTGGTGTAAAAATCCTGGCGCTTCGCCTTCTTACCTGCAGTACTATATAAACAGACGAGTAGGTGTGAAGTTACCACAGCATTCATTACTATTTGCACTGCTTTGCTGCCAAAATTTTTAACCATCGCCGAAGCTTGACTCTCGGAATCGAACGAAGCTCCAACCTGAAACCTGCTTCGTCAGAAGAAAAGACTTCGGAAGAAAAAAGTATTTAATTTCCACAAATTCAGAATTAAATGGCCAGAGTGCGTTCTACCGCTAGGGTTGAGCGTGAAGGGGGCGAAGCTGAAAGTTCGGAGACTATTCCCATCTCCGAAGCGATGCAAAGATCCGGACTGGTAACTTCGGAAAAGATCCCCAGTGATGATGCAGAACAAGCAGAACAAGCAATTGCCGAAGCAGAAGAAGAAGATATTGAGGAAACTGATCCCGAAGACGATTATCGTATTGCCATGCCAAGCAAGCCCAGCCACTTGGACTTCGGAAAGTCTACTGTTTCGAAGGCTGATCTCTCCAAGATGGTAAAGTCGGGCTTTTTCAATGAAAATCAGAAGAAGCTATTACGCTTCGGGGGAGAAGAGACTACCCCAAAGCCGGGGAAGGATGAAATTGTCATTTTCAAGAGCTTTCTAAAGGCTGGATTAAGATTCCCCCTACATGGGATTATTGCAGAGGTTCTGAAGAGGTTTGGTATCTATTTTCATCAGTTGACTCCTAACGCCATTGTTAGGCTTAGTGTTTATATCTGGGCCCTCCGAAGCCAAGCGGTGGAGCCGTTTGCGGACAGCTTTTGTCGAGTTCACGAACTGCACTATCAGACGAAGGCTAGAAAAGATGGATTGCATGACAATTTTGGTTGCTATAATTTTGCTTATCGGAAAACCACAAAGTTTCCTGTAATCAGCTACCGGAGCAAATGGGCAGCAGGCTGGAAGTCGGAGTGGTTCTATGTCAAGGTTGATGACGACAAGGAGAAGCTTGTGCAAAGTCCACTCGAACTAATCTTCGGAGAAACCCGACCTCGTTGTAACATGACACCAGAAGGTCCAACACAACAAGCGTTGAATGAATTCAGAATTATTGCAGAGCATATCAGTACAAGAGACCTGGTTCAGGAGTTTTTGGCTTTCAAGGTTTTTCCTAGTTTAAAAGAATGGGAAATGCCGAAGCTAAAAGGGGAGAAGAAAGAAGGTGAACTTGTACGTTTACCTTACTATTTCAAGTTTAAGAAATACTTTAAAACACCTTGCCAAGAGTGGCTGGATACAATTGAAGTAATGTGCAATGAAATACTTGGCAACTACTCCAAAAAAGAAGATCAATTGATGACTGCGGCCTTCGGCACCCGTCCGAAGCGAAGACTGAATCGAGTGCTGGACGCCTTGGGTTTTGAATACCCTGACTATGAAAATCTGAATAAAGGTGTCGGGGGCCAGAAAAGGAAAAGGATAACTGAAGCCTTAAATGAAGATGAGAAAGAACCATCAAAGAAGAAAATTCCGAAAAAGAGGAAAGCGTCTTCTCCGAAGCAAAAAATATCCGACGAAGAAGAAACCCCCGCATCACCCTCTGCCCCTGACGTGGAGGAAATTCTGAAGGTAATGACTGAATCCCTGCCTGCGAAGCTAAGTCCATTGGGACCTCAACTGACAAAGTTTTTTCAGAAGGAAAAGGAGCCTGAAAAAACGAAGAAAACGACTAAAGCAAAGAGACAAAGAATCATCACTGTGACAGAGGTCATTGACAAGACACCACCAAGAGCTTCAGCTCAGAAGACACCAGCGGCTGAAGAAAGAACGAATATTGAAATCACACCTTCGGAGATCGCGGCTGCTGAAGCTGCCTCAATTGAAGATTTGAACCTGGAAAGCACAATCGAACACATCGACAAAATACTGCTAGACATGGCCACAGAAGAAGCTGCCACTGCCGCCGAAGAGGCTATGGCCGCAGTGCCGGGGAAAGAAAAGGAAATTGTTGACGAAGCTTCAGAGGACGAGGCCTTCATGTTTCAAAATTTAGTTGGAGAAAAATTGTCAAAACCCGAAATAGAAGAGCTTAAAGAGTATGCCAAATCTTGCGGGTACAAACCAGGAGCACTCCTCTTTGGAGGAATTGATGATGAAAAATTAGATTGTATCCGAGATCAAACTGGAGCCAAAGTTATCGGTACTCTGTCAAAGAGTATCGGTTTTCCGAAGCTAGAAACGGACATTAGCCGCTACCGACGACAACATATCGTTGGTAGTTTATTTTATTCCAATTTCAAGGTGAACTACTTTTCCCTTAACTTTTATTGCTTTTAATAATGAAAACATGTCTAACGAAGGTTGTTTTCGTGCAGAGTATGCTGTTGAGCAAAGCCTTGAAAATGCAGCAAGATTTTGAAGACAAGAAACACGAAGTTATAATTGAAAATTTAGAAAGCAAAATAAAGGAGCAATCAGCTGCTATTGAGAAGAAGAACTTTGAGCTCCAAGCAACTGAAGGTTTATTGGCGGAAGCCGAAGCTAAAATAACAGAACTGAACACGAAGCTTCTGTGCCAATCTGAGCAGTTTGAGCAAGAAAAGCAAGAACTTAATGCAAAACTTGAAGCCGAAGCTCAACAGAATTCAGATTTGAAGAAACTATTGGCGGGCCTTCAAGAAAAATGTTTGGAATTTAGCAACAAATGTATTCAACGACTAAGAAAAATTTTCCACTCAGTTGGAGCCAGCAGTGAGAAATTCACCCCCTCAGCTGAAGATTTACCGAAGACCTTCGAACATATTGAGGGTGAAATTGACGAGCTCGACGAAGTTATAGCTGGGCACGGTGACTTCTGTGCTTGGGTAGCTTCTCGGGGCACTGCTGCAGCTTTCCTAAAAGCTGGCTACGATCATGGAAAGATTGTCAATAGGCCCAATTTCACTTTATCACCATCAATCCTAGATGACATTCCTGATCTCGCCCGAAGTATTTCCAATAGATTTGTAAAAATGATATGGACAAAAGGCGGGCGAGAAAAGGCTGGAGACGAAGCTCGAAGTCATCTTGAACCAGTAAGGAATCATACCTTGTGCTTACCTCTTCCTTCAAGCTCGATTTTGACTTACAACAACTTAATTCATGTAGGATGACGAAGCCGAAGTCGATGATTAAAAAGAATGGCGCCGAAGCTAAAATCCCTCGAAGATTAAATAGGAGTAGACTGTAGATAGACTCAGGAAACTTTTGAGATAACTTTTGTAAATGTAACTAAACTTGTCTTTAATGAGTTCTGCTCATACCTTGTATTATGCTCTTACCCTTCCATTAATGTATGTGAACTGCTTTGTTGTGGACGAAATTATCTTTTTTGAGCCGAAGGCGAAAAAACACCTTCCCTTCTTTTCGTACACAGCGAAGCATAGAAAACAACATTTCCCTTTCTTCCGAAGCTCTCCTTTTTGTACGCGAAGAAGCTCTTCTCTTATGCCGAAGCAACCACTTATGCCATGATAATGATTATCCTACATATGCCTGGATGAATGTTTATGAATGCAAATGCTATGATGTAATGTGATGTGCGAATGAATGTCCAAACACATATCCGAAGCCATACTCTCAGCCATTATTTCCTTAGAAACAATCACACATCAGCTCTGCATTCCCTTAGTTACGACTTTGGAGCTTCTTCGCCTTTTACTTTCGGCGGAATCAGCGTTGACTTTTCGCTGTAAGCTCTGCATTCCCTTAGGAACGACTTTGGAGCTTCTTCGCCTTTTACTTTTGGCGGAATCAGCGTTGTCTTTTCGCTGTAAGCTCTGCATTCCCTTAGGAACGACTTTGGAGCTTCTTCGCTTTTTACTTCTCGGCACTCGATGGTGCGTTCTCAGCTTTTACATTTACATTGCTTGGGGGATTTTGCTCTTATAGAACTAAAAAAGGAAATTACATATGATGGCCCCATTAAAAACCTTTCTCCCCCTTTAGAAAGGAAAAGGGTGCCATGAAAAAGAAAAAAAAAACATAAAAAGTTACATCAAGTTACACATAATATCGCCGAAGCTCATCCGCATTCCAAGATCTAGGAATGTCGTTGCCGTCCATATCCTTCAATCTGTATGAACCTGGTCTTGACGAAGATGCTACTAAGAAAGGTCCCTCCCATTTCAACTGCAACTTGCCCACTGTGTCTGGGTTGGCCACTCTCCGAAGCACCAAATGTCCTGGCTCAATATTCTTTAGCCGAACCTTTCTATCTCGCCATTTGATTGTTTCGGCTTGATATTTATCGATATTCTCCACAGCTTGAAGCCTGATCCCTTCTAAAGCATCTTTTTCCACAGAATAAGCATCTTCAGAACCTGATTCTGCCGAAGCTACTACTCTTATTGATCCAGTTTTAGCTTCCTCCGGAGTTATTGCTTCGTCACCGAATAATAACTTGAATGGAGTGAAGCCTGTAGACCTTGATGTTGTTGTGTTGTGGCTCCACACCACTTTGGTTAACTGATCTGGCCACTTTCCCCTGGGTTGATTGAAGATTAACTTCATTATTCCTGTCATTATAATGCCATTGGCTCTTTCAACGAGCCCATTTGATTCCGGATGCCTGACTGATGCAAAATGGATCTTCGTACCAATTTGATCACAGAAATCTCTGAAAGCTTCGGAGTCGAACTGTGTTCCATTATCCACAGTGATGGCCTTTGGTACCCCGAAACGACAAACAATATTCTGCCAGAAAAACTTTTGAATGGTAGCCGAAGTTATTGTGGCTAAAGGCTTTGCCTCAATCCATTTGGAAAAATATTCCACAGCCACTACAACATATCTTAAGTTCCCTTGGGCCGGTGGTAATGGACCCAACAAGTCAAGGCCCCACCTTTGCAATGGCCAGATGGGTTGTATGAGCTGTGTTAAGGACGAATGTTGTTTTTGATCTCTTGCACATTTCTGACAACCTTCGCACTTTTGAACTAATTCCGCTGCATCCAAAGCTGCCTTCGGCCAATAAAACCCTTGACGGAAAACTTTTCCAAGTAACAGCCTAGATCCAATGTGAGATCCACACATGCCTGCATGTATTTCTTTCATCAACTCTATGCCTTCGGTTCTAGATAAACACTTGAGTAACGGAGCACAAACTCCATGCTTGTACAACTCCCCTTCTATCATGACATATGGACGAGCTCTTGCCTCTATCCTCCTGTTATAAATTTCGTCATCTGAAAGGAATTTACCCTGAAGGTAAGAGATGATCTCAGTTCTCCAATCTTCGCTATAAACAGGAGATATATTGAGGACTGCTCTTTCAAGAAGTTCCACCGAAGGTGCTTTTATTGTTTCGAAGAACACATCCGAAGGTAAGGGCAGCCCCTGTGCTGCTGACTTAGCTAGCAAATCAGCATGCTCATTTTGTCCTCGAGGGATATTTTTGACAGAAAATCCTTCGAAGGAAGCTTCGACTCTTCGAACCATGTCCAGATATTTTTCAAGCTTCGGATCTTTAGCCTTGCAACTCTTGTCGATATGACCCGAAACAACCTAGGAATCAGTTTTAAGAATGGCTCTTCTGATTCCCATTGCTTTTAGCTTCCGAAGACCCAAAAGCAGGGCTTCGTACTCAGTAATATTGTTTGTACAACTGAAATCGAGTCTTGCCGCATAACAAGTTTTAACTTTGGATGGCGAGACCAACACAGCAGCTGCTCCTGCCCCGAAGGTTCCCCAAGATCCATCGCAAAACACTGTCCATACTTCGGCATCTTTATTTGTTTCTTCATCCTGAGCCCCTGGCGTCCAGTCAGCAATGAAGTCTGCTAACACCTGAGACTGGATCGAAGATCTATGCACATAATCAATGCAAAATTCATTGAGCTATGCAGCCCATTTTCCGATCCGCCCAGTAGCTTCTCTATTTCTCATAATATCCTTCAACGGCTGCGAAGAAGGAACAACAATATTGTATGCTTGAAAGTAATGTCGAAGCTTCCTGGATGCCATCAAAACAGCATATAACACCTTCTCTAATTCTGTATAGTTTTTCTTTGATATACTAAGAACTTCAGATACAAAATACACTGGGACCTGCTTCTTGACTTGGCCATCAAGCTTCTCCTGGACAAGTGCTGCACTTACCGCTGAGTGCGAAGCTGCCACATATAATAACAAAGGAGCCCCTGGCGTTGGTGGAGTTAATGTTGTTAAATCTATCAGATATTGCTTCAGTTCCTCGAAGGCTTTTTGTTGGCTTGGTCCCCATTGAAAGACTTCGGCTGATTTCAGCACTTCGAAGAATGGTAAATTTCTTTCTGCTGATCTGGATATAAATCTATTAAAAGATGCCAACCTCCCTGTTAATCTTTGGGCCCCCTTTTTTGTAGTTGGTGGCTCCATTCGAAGTATAGCTTCAATTTTACTTGGATTAGCTTCAATTCCCTTTGTTGAAACCAAGCATCCAAGAAATTTCCCCTTCTTTACTCCGAAGACACATTTTTCTGGATTCAACTTTAAGCCAGCTTGTCTGAAACTGGCGAAGGTCTCCTGCAAATCAGCAATATGATTTTCCTGTTTCGTGCTTTTTACAATGATGTCATCAACATAAGTTAGCACATTTCTGCCTATCTGAGACTGGAGAACCTTCGCAGTCATTCTGCTGAAACTTCCTCCAGCGTTTTTGAGCCCCTCAGGCATCCGAAGATAGCAATATGTGCCACTTGGGGTTATGAAGCTAGTCTTCAGCTCATCTTCCTTCTTCATCCAGATTTGGTGGTAGCCTGAGTAACAGTCTAGCAGACTCATGAGCTCTGAAGAAGCTGCTGCATCAACTAAAGAGTCTATCCTTGGCAATGGGAATTCGTCCTTCGGACAAGCCTTGTTGAGATCTGTAAAATCGATACACATTCGCCACTTGCCATTGGCCTTTTTTACCATAACAGTGTTAGCTAGCCATTCTGGGTACTTTACTTCTCTGATAACTCCTGCACTGAGGAGTCTTTTGACTTCATTACGAGCACCTTCTGCCTTATCATCAAACATTTTCCGAAGCCTCTGCTTTCTGGGTCTGAAGGATGGGTCAACATTGAGCGAGTGTTCAATAACATCCCGATTAACTCCGCAGAGATCATTGGCTGACCATGCAAAAACATCTTTGTTGTTGAACAAAAATCTTATCAAGGTTTTCTCCTGTTCTTCGGATAATTGAGAGCCCAACAGCACCTTCTGCTCTGCTATGTCCTCACATAAGAGGATGGGCTTCGGCTGATCTGCTGAAGCTGCTTTCTCCCTTCTGAACTTGTACTGTTGACAAGCTTCAGCTCCATCTATGTTATGGATTGCTTTTGAGTCAGTCCAATTTCCTTCGGCCCTTCTGGCAGCTTCCTGACTTCCATGAATAGCGATGGGTCCTTGATCCGAAGGTATCTTCATGCAAAGATAAGCAGGATGAAGAATTGCTTCGAAAGCATTGAGGGTGCCACGACCAATAATTGCATTGTAAGGGTATTCCATGTCAACAATGTCAAACACAACTTGCTTAGTTCTAGTGTTGTTGATGAACCCGAAGGTCACTGACATGGTGATCTTGCCCAGTGCTACAATCTGTCTTCCTCCAAAACTAGAGAGAGGATGTGTAGCGTCATGAATCTTATCTTCTGGCTCTTGCATTTGTCTGAAGGCCTTAGCAAATATGATATCAGCTGCACTGCCTGTATCAACCAAGACATTGTGGACCAGAAACCCTTTGATAACGCAAGAAATAACCATAGCATCGTTATGAGGAAAATCCTTGAGCTGAAGGTCCTCCTGGGAGAAGGTGATTGGGATGTGGGACCACCTTGACTTGATAAAGGGTCCTTGCACTCCAACATGTTGTACCCTTCTCTGCGCCTCTTTCTTCTGCTTTTTATTGGCTGGTTCTGAGCACGAACCTCCTGTAATCGGGAGCACCAGCTTCGGGTCCGAAGCAGCTCCAGCTTGATTGTTGAACGAAGCCATCAGCTCAAAAAAGTGGAAGTGAGTTCACCGGAGGTGGGCGCCAATGTTGGGGACTTGTTCTCAAATGCTATGAATTAGGAACAAGGCAACATAAAATGTTAAATGTTAACGTCCTTCGTCCATGAAACATTATTCCCTTGAGGATAATGAACCTTGGACGAAGGTTGGTTAGAATATAATTACGAAGGTTAAGTCTTCGTAATTAAATTCTAATTGATTGTATAAGATAACATAAAATAAAAGGTATAAAAAGGTAAATGAATCATAAACGAATTATATTATATTTACTCAATATATTGAATCATTGAATACGGTTATACCTCTGCCTTGGCAAAGATTGGTTCCCGAAAGATGCGATTGCAATTACCAGAATCCGTGAACAGTAAAGGAATACTGTTCACTATTTATAGACACAGGACACAACCTGTGAAGAATTACAATTATGCCCCTCATAAAAGTTTACAACATTGACTCAGACCCTTATGGGCTAAAAGGTCATTCTATCTTTAAGTCGGTTTGTAATACCGAAGCTTCATGAAGAGGAACCTTCGGCCATCCCATACAAACAGCTTCAGCCGAAAGCCACTTCTTCCTACAAGACCTTCGGCGACGAAGCATAGTCCCGACATCCTTCACTCCCAGATAGGCAGAAATGTGCTAACATATGTTGATGATATCATAGTAAAGAGCACGAAGCTGGAAAATCACATTGCTGATGTGCAGGAAACATTTGCTAATTTTAGGCAAGCTGGCCTTAAATTGAATCCAGAAAAATGTGTCTTCGGAGTAAAGAAGGGGAAATTCCTTGGTTGTCTAGTTTCAACGAAAGGAATCGAAGCTAATCCGAACAAAATCGAAGCTATTCTTCGAATGGAGCCGCTAAGCACAAAGAAGGGGGCTCAACGGCTGACAGGAAGACTGGCATCTTTGAATCGATTCATATCTAGATCAGCAGAGAGAAATTTACCATTCTTTGAAGTGCTGAAGTCGTCCGAAGTCTTTCAATGGGGATCAGCTCAGCAGAAAGCCTTCGAAGAACTGAAGCAATACCTAATAGATCTAACAACGCTAACTCCACCCACGCTAGGGGCTCCTCTGCTATTGTATGTGGCAGCTTCGTAATCTGCAGTAAGTGCGGCGCTTGTACAGGAGAAGCTTGAAGGACAAACTAAAAAGCAAGTCCCAGTATATTTTGTCTCTGAAGTATTAAGCTTATCAAAGAAAAATTACACAGAATTGGAGAAAGTGTTGTATGCTGTATTAATGGCCTCCAGGAAGCTTCAGCATTATTTTCAAGCTTACCATATAATTGTTCCCTCGTCACAGCCTCTGAAGGATATTATGAGGAATAGAGAAGCTACTGGAAGGGTTGGAAAGTGGGTCGCGGAGCTCAATGAATTCACCATTGACTACGTGCACAGATCTTCAATTCAATCCCAGGCGCTAGCAGATTTTATCGCTGACTAGACGCCAGGGGCTCACAAAGAAGGGACAAGCAAGGATACCGAAGCTTGGACGGTGTTCTGCGATGGTTCTTGGGGAACCTTCGGTGCAGGAGCAGCTGCGGTCGTAGTGGTACCTTCAAAAGTCAAAACATGTTTTGCAGTCAAACTAGATTTCAGTTGCACAAATAATATTGCTGAGTACGAAGCACTTCTATTAGGGCTTCAGAAACTAAGGGCAATGGGAATAAGAAGGGCCATCCTAAAGACTGATTCTCAAGTTATTGCTGGCCATGTGGATAAGAGCAGCAAGGCACGAGATCCGAAGCTTGAAAAATATCTAGATGCAGTCCGAAGGTTGGAAGCTTCCTTCGAAGGTTTTTCCGTCAAAAATATTCCAAGAGGTGAAAATGAGCATGTAGATTTTCTAGCCAAATCAGCGGCTCAGGGGCTCCCCTACCCTCCGAAGTATTTTTTGAAGCAATAAAAGCACCTTCAGTTGAGCTCATGGAGAGAGCAGTGCTTACTATTTCTCCAGTACACAGTGAAGACTGGAGAACTGAAATAATATCTTTCCTTCAAGGCAATTGTCTCTCAAGTGACGAATCTTATAACAAAAGAATGGAGGCAAGAACAAGACCATATGTGATAATAGAATGGGGAATTGTATAAACATGGAGTTTGTTCACCACTCCTCAAATGTTTATCAAGAACCGAAGGTATGGAATTAATGAAAGAGATACATGCAGGTCTGTGTGGATTTCACATTGGATCTAGGCCCTTGTTGGGAAAGGTTTTTAGACAAGGATTTTATTGGCCGAAGGCAGCTTCGGATGCAGCAAAATTAGTCCAAAAATGCGAAAGTTGTCAAAAATGTGCAAGAGATCAGAAGCAACCTTCATCTCTCACTCAATTAATACAACCCACTTGGCCGTTGCAAAGGTGGGGCCTCGATTTGCTAGGCCCACTTCCACCAGCACAAGGAAATCTAAAATATGTTGTGGTGGCAGTATAGTATTTTTCCAAGTGGATTGAGGCGAAGCCTTTAGCCACAATAACTTCGGTCACTGTCCAGAAATTTTTCTGGAAAAATAATGTTTGTCGCTTCGGAGTGCCGAAGGCTATTACTGTGGACAATGGAACACAATTTGATGCTGAAGCTTTCAAAGAATTTTGTGAACAAATTGGCACGAAGATTCATTTTGCATCAGTCAGACATCCAGAGTCAAATGGACTTGTTGAAAGAGCTAATGGCATTATAATGACGGGAATAATGAAGTTAATCTTCAATCAGCCCAGAGGAAAGTGGCCAGATGAATTGATCAAAGTGGTGTGGAGCCACAACACAACAATATCAAGGTCAACAGGCTTCACACCATTCAAATTAATGTTTGGTGACGAAGCAATAACCCTAGAAGAAGCTAAGGCAGGATCAATAAGAACAGTGGCTTCGGCAGAGGACGAAGCTGATTGTTCTGTGGCAATGGATGCT
Source organism: Zea mays (assembly GCF_902167145.1). NCBI lineage: Eukaryota > Viridiplantae > Streptophyta > Magnoliopsida > Poales > Poaceae > Zea > Zea mays. Next base: position 107,207,411 of record NC_050105.1, on the reverse strand, counting down.
ATAGAAGGGATCAGGCTTCAGGCCGTGGAGAACATCAAGAAATATCAAGCCGAAACAATAAAGTGGCGTGACAGAAAAGTTCGACTAAAGAACATTAAGCCAGGACATTTGGTACTTCGGAGAGTGGCCAACCTAGATACAGTAGGCAAGCTATAGCTGAAGTGGGAAGGACCTTTTCTGGTAGTAACTTCATCAAGACCCGGCTCTTACTGACTGAAGGATATGGACGACAACGATATTCCTAGATCTTGGAATGCGGATGAGCTTCGGCGATATTATGTTTAGCTTGATGTAACCTTTTTATTTTTCCTATGGCACCCTTTTCCTTTCCGAAGGGGGAGAAAGGTTTTTAATGGGGCCATAGCATGTAATTTCCCTTTTTTATTCAGCTCTACGAGAGCAAAATCCCCCAAAAATGTAAATGTAAAAACTGAGCATGCACCATCGAGTGCAAGCAAAAAAGAAAAAACAGGGAGAAGCTCGAAAGTCGTCCCTAAGGGGATGCAGAGCACGACGAAGATACAAAAAGCCATTCCTAAGGGAGCGCAGCGTAATTTTTCTGCTCAAAAGTCGTTCCTAAGGGAATGCAGAGCTTACAGCGAAAAGTCAACGTTGATACCGCCGAAGTAGAAGGCGAAGCGCGAAAAGTCAACGCGATACCGCCGAAATAGAAGGCGAAGAAGTTCAAAAGACGTTCCTAAGGGGATGCAGAACTTACAGCGAAAAGTCAGCGTTGATACACCGAAAAATAAGCGGTGAAGCCGAAAAATAAACGGCAAAGAGACTTCGGTCATTCCCAAGGGAATGAAGGCTATGGTTGTGGCTTCATATGTGTGTTTGGACATTCATTTGCACGACACATTACATCATACATTTGCATTCATAAACATTCATTTAGACATACATAGGATCATCATCATCATAACATATAGACACATGTGGATGCTTCGGCTCTTAAAATAAGGCTTCGGCAAAAAGAGAAAAAGAAGCAGTTTTATGCTTCGTTGTGTACGAAAAGAATGGAAGGTGTTTTTCGCCTTCGGCTCAAAAAATGCTAGTTTCGTCCACAGCAAAGCAATTCTATGCAAGTACAAGTTTTGTTCACATCGAAGCACTTCATACGTTGATGGAAAAGGTAAAAATATATTACAAGGTATGGACAAAATTTACAGAGTAAAATCTAATTCTTAGATTACAATATTCTTTACAAAGGTTATTACAAGAGTTCTTAGAATTTTTTCCACAGCTATCTATTCAAGCTTCATCATTATCTATTAAGCTTCGGCTTTGTGCTCTTCAGCTTCGTCAATTTGCTCCTCAGCTTCATCATCCTGTACATATTAAAGTTTTATAAGGAAAATTCAAGTTTAAAGAAAAAGGTAAGCACAAGGTATGATTTTGTTACCGGCTTAAGATGACTTCGAGCTTCGTCACCAGCTATGCTTCGTCCATACTAGTTTTATAAATCTATTTCCTATGTTTCGGGCAAGACTGGGAATATGAACCAGATCTGCTGGTGATAAACTAAAATTGGGTCTATTGACAACCTTTCTGTGTGTGCAACCAGATTTCAGGAAGGTGACAGCTGTGCCCCGAGAAGCTACCAGGGCACAGAAATCACCATGTCCGGCTATAATTTCATCAAGGTCATCAATTTCACCCTCGATATGTTTGAAGGCCCCTGGCAAATCTTCAGTCGAAGGACTAAATTTTTCACAGCTGGCTCCAACCGAATTGAAAATCTGCTTCAGCCGTTGTACACATCGGCTACTGAACTCCAGACTTTTCTCGACCTCAGTCTTAAATTTGGCATTTAACTTCTGCTTCTCCTGTTCGAAGCTTTCTGACTTCGAGAGAAGCTCCGTATTTAACTTTGCAATTTTAGCTTCAGCTTCTGCCAATAAACCTTCTGTTGTCTGAAGCTCGAAATCCTTCTTTTCAAGAGCAGCTGCTTGATCTTTTAATTTGCTTTCAAAACCCTCAATTATAAATTTATGTTTCTTATCTTCAAGATCTTGTTGCATTCTCAAAGCTTTACTCAACAGCATACTCTGTGCACAAGCAACCTTCGTTAGAAAACACCTTCGTTGTTCAAAACAATAAAAAGTCGAAGAAAAGTTTTTACCTTGAAATTAGAATAGAATAAACTACCGACAAGATGTTGTCGTCGGTAGCGGCTTATGTCAGTCTCAAGCTTCAGGAAACCAATACTCTTTGACAGAGTACCAATAACCTTCGCTCCGATTTGATCTCGGATGCAGCCCAATTTTTCATCATCAACACCGCCGAAGAGTAGTGCCCCTGGTTGATACCCGCAGGATATGGCATATTCTCTCAATTCTTCTTTCTCAGCCTCCGACAATTCTTGCCCAATTAAGTTTTTAAAGTTAAAGTTTTTTTCTTCCGAAGCTTCTTCAGCTGTTTCCTTCTCCTTCTCAGGTACTGTAGCCATGGCTTCTTCAGCGGCTGCGACAACTTTTTCTGTGGCCATGTCCAGAAGTATCTTATCAATATTAGAAAGTGTGCTTTCTAAATGTACATCTTCGGCTGTGGCAGCTTCGGTAGCTGCAGCTTCAGTAGGTGCAGCTTCGGTAGCTGCAGCTTCAGTAGGTGCAGCTTCGGTAGCTGTTGCGCTCTCAACAGCTGGTGCCTTCGAAGCCGAAGCTGGTGGTGGTGTCCCTTCAATAACTTCTGTCACTGTAACAATTCTTCATTTTTTTGGCCCAGTTGCTTTCTTCGTTATCGAGGGCTCCTTTTCCTTCTGAAAAAGCTTCGTCAGATGCGGCCCCAGTGGACTTAGCTTGACAGGCAAAGATTCAGTCATTACCTTTAAGATTTCCTCCACGTCGGTGGCAGAAGGTGTTGCAACAATTTCTTTTTCTATATCAGTTGCTTTCTGCTTCGGAGCCGCAACCTTTCTTTTCTTCGAAGCATCTGTCTTCGGCTCAGGCCTCAGCTTTCTCTTTTTCAGTTTTTCTTCATCATCTTTCACCAATTTAGTATCTTCTTTATTTAGGACGCTGGCAACTCTCTTTCTCTTCTGTCCTTCGGCGCGTCGGTCCAGTCGCTCATAGTCAGGATACTCAAAGTTCAGAGCATCCATTACCCGGTTTAACCTTCGCTTCGGACGAGTGCCGAAGGCTGCAGTCATTAGTTTATCTTCTTTTTTAGAATAATTGCCAAGAATGTCGTTGCACATAACTTCAATTGTGTCTAACCATTCTTGGCAAGGTACTTTGAAATGTTTCTTGAATTTATAATAGTAGGGTAACCGAACAAGTTCCCCCTTTTTCTTTTCTCCCTTGAGCTTCGGCATGTCCCACTCTTTCAAAGTTGGGAACACTCTAAAAGCCAAGAATTCTTGCACCAGATCCCTAGTGCCAATATGCTCCGCAATAACTCGAAATTCGCCCAGTGCAATTTGGCTTGGACTCTTCGGTGTCATGTTGCACTGGGGCCTGGTTTCTCCGAAGATTAATTCCAGTGGACTTTGGACTAGCTTCTCCTTTTCTTCATCAACTTTGACGTAAAACCATTCAGTCTTCCAGCCAGCTGGCCACTTGGTACGATAGCTGATAACTGGAAACTTTGTATTTTTGCGATAGGAAAAATTGTAGCAGCCGAAGTTTTCATGCAGCCCATCCTCTCTAGCTTTTGTTTGATAATGAAGCTCATGTACTCGGCAGAAGCCTTCGGCAAATGGTTCTACCCCCTGGCTTTGGAGGGCCCAGATGTAGACACTAAGCCTAACGATGGCTTTAGGAGTTAGTTGATGAAGATAAATCCCAAACTTCTTCAAAACATCAGCAATCATCCCATTCAAAGGAAATCTTAATCCTGCTTTAAAGAAGCTTTTGAACACTACCACCTCATCCTTTTTCGGCTTCGAAGTAATTTCCTCTCTGCCAAAACGAACCAGCTCCTTCTTTGCTTCACTGAAATAGCCTAACTTCATCAGCTTAGACATATCACCTTCGGTAATGGTGGATTCCCAAACTCCAGGTGGCTGGGTTTAGATGGCACAGCGCTGTAATCATCTTCAGATTCAATTTCCTCAGCATCAACCTGTTCAGCTTCAGCGGCAGGTGCATCCTATGATACTACCAGCCCTGACCGTTGCATCACTTCAGAGATTAGAGCGGTTTCGGCACCTTCGGCTTCCTCTCCGTCGCGAGTAACCCTAGCTGTTGAGCGTACCCTAGCCATCTGATGATTGAATTTCTTGTTTTTTGATGAAGTTGAATTTTTTTAACTTTGCCGAAGCTCTTTTTTGTTACGAAGCTTGAGCAAAATGAATAGCTTCGGTTGACGATGCAGTAAGCAAGCTTCGGCTATGGTCAAATTTTTGGCAGCAAAACAGTGCAATAGCCATGAATGATGTGGTAACTTCACACCTACCCGTCTGTTTATATAGTGCCGCAGGTGGGAAGGTAAATCGTCAAGTCTTCTGCACCGGACAAACAGTCGCCCGCACCCACTGAACGGTGGGCCACAAAGCCTGAGAAGGTGAATCGCCAGGACGCGCGTAATCACTGCATGGTGGGGCCACCTCCCGCTTAGATTATTTTGATCATTTCTCGGCAACGAGCTCAGGGAAGGTGTTTTTCGGATCTTCGGCATCCCGAAGCCTAGGAGATTTTTTCACGGATCAAGCTCGTTACGAAAAACGATCTAGCACCGCGAAGGGGCTACTGTTGGGGGTATGCTTTGTAGCCGAAGATCCTGAAGAAAGAAACACCTTCAGTAGATCCTCTCAAAAGTAGTGTCGGAGCTATCACCCATAAAGCTTCGGCATAGTGACATGACTCAAGACGAAGGAGTGAACCGACTTAAAGATGAAATGACCAATAGACCCATGATAGTTTGTGTCTTGATTATAATCGATTGTAAAGGACATAAATGTAATTTCACACAGGCTACGCCCTGTGCCTATAAATAGATGAACAGTACCCCCGTACTTGTCGGGGACCATAATTAGGGGTACCCTCAAGGCTCCTAATTCTCAACTGGTAACCCCCATCAGCACAAAGCTGCAAAGGCCTGATGGGTGCGACTAAGCCAGGGATCGGTCCATTCGAGGGACTCGATCACGCCTCGCCCGAGCCCAGCCTCGGGCAAGGGCAGCCGACCCCGGAGGATCTCCGTCTCGCCCGAGGCCCCCCTCCAGCGACGAACAAACTCCCGGCTCACCCGAGGCCCAGTCTTCGCCAAGAAGCAACCCTGGCCAAATCGCCACGCCAACCGACCAAATCGCAGAGGCATTTAATGCAAAGGCGGCCTGACACCTTTAACCTGACGCACGTCCTCCAGTCGACAGAGCCGAAGTGACCGCAGTCACTTCGCCGCTCCACTGATCGGCCTGACAGAAGGACAGCGCCGCCTGCGCCACTCCGACTGCTGTGCCACTCGACAGAGTGAGGCTGATAGGCAGTCAGGCCCGGCCTCAGGCACCATAGGAAACTCCGCTCCACCCGACCCAGGGCTTGGACTTGGGCTCAGCCCCGGAAGACGGCGAACTCCGCTTCGCCCGACCCAGGGCTCGGACTTGGGCTCAGCCTCGGAAGACGGCGAACTCCGCTCCGCCCGACCCAGGGCTCGGACTTGGGCTCAGCCCCGGAAGACGGCGAACTTTGCTCCGCCCAACCCAGGGCTCGGACTTGGGCTCAGCCCCGGAAGATGGCGAACTCCGCTCCGCCCGACCCAGGGCTCGGACTTGGGCTCAGCCCCAGAAGACGGTGAACTCCGATCCGCACGACCCTAGGGCTCGGACTCGGGCTCAGCTCCGGAAGACGACGAACTTCGCTTCGCCCGACCCCAGGGCTCGGACTCAGCCCTGGCTTTAGCCGACGGTCTCCGCCTCGCCCGACCCAGGGGCTCGGACTCGACCTCGGCCACGGAAGACAGACTCGACCTCGACCTCGGAGGAGCCTCCACATCGCCCAACCTAGGGCACGGACCGACCACATCAACAGGAGGCGCCATCATTACCCTACCCCAAGATGACTCAGGCTACGGGGAACAAGACCGGTGTCCCATCTAGCTCGCTCCGCTAGATAAGTAATGATGGCACCCCGCACGCTCTATGACGACGGCGGCTCTCAGCCCCCTTATGGAAGCAAGAGGACGTCAGCAAGGACACAACAGCCCCGACAGCTATCCTTCGCCAGGCTCCAGCGCTCCTCCGACGGCCACGACACCACATGAACTGGGTGCCAAAACCTCTCCGGCTGCCACGATGGCATGTACTTAGGGCGCTAGCTCTCCTCCGCTAGACACGTTAGCACTCTGCTACACCCCCATTGTACACCTGGATCCTCTCCTTGCGCCTATAAAAGGAAGGACCAGGGCCCTCTTACAGAGGGTTGGCCGCGCGGGGAAGGGGACGGGACAGGCGCTCGCGTGAGGCCGCTCGCTCCCTCTCCCGCGTGGACGCTTGTAACCCCCTACTGCAAGCGCACCTGACCTGGGCGCAGGACAAACACGAAGGCCGCGGGATTTCCACCTCTCTCTCTCTCGCTCCGGCTGCCTTCTTTCCCCCTTCGCGCTCCATCTCGCGCCGACCCATCTGGGCTGGGGCACGCGGCGACATTTCACTCGTCGGCACAGGGACCCCCAGTCTCGAAACGCCGACAGTTGGCGCGCCAGGTAGGGGCCTGCTGCATGTTGACGAACAGCTACCCGTCAAGCTCCAGATGGGCAGTCTCCAGCAACCTTTCCAGCCCGGGACGGTGCTCCGTTTCGGGAGTCTTGAGTTCATGTCCCTCGACGGCAGCTACGACATGATACTCCTTCCCCTGCCGTGCGACAGCGACAATGGCGACCGACAACCCGCCCGCCGGCGGCGGAATCAACGACGTCTTCCCCGCGTGGTGGAAGAACAACATTCGAGCTCACCCCGCCCTCTCCCCCGCCGACGGAGGAGGAGGCGGGGCAACCAAGGCCAAGCAGGAGGCGGCACCTCGTCGGCTGTCGAGCGAGTCGATGGCGCCGGCGCCCCAACAGGGGCACGTCGGGCATCGACCTCGCGTTTGAGACGAAGACGAGCGCCGTCTCCCCGCAACACGCCAATTCCAAGCAAACGGACGACGCCAGCACGCTCGCGAAAGGCTTGCTGGGCGTCACCCTCATACCTGAGACGACGGTGCAGTCAGTCCCTGACGCGACTTCCTCACCGCCCGTCGACCAAGAGGTACCGACCGATTCCCATCTCAAGCCCCTTGGATTCAGCCTCGACTCGCCAAGCGGCTTCGCTTTGGCGGACGCTCTCGTAGAGGCGAGTCCGAACCCTCTGGGGCATCGTATGTGGTCACCCTGGGACCGACTGACGGACGTCTCGACCTATGGGCCCTCGGGGTCCGAGGAAGATGATGAGCCCGACTTCTGTTGGGACTTCTCCGGACTTGGTAACCCCAGTGCCATGCGGGACTTCATGACCGCATGCGACTACTGCCTTTCCGACTGTTCCGACGGTAGCCGCAGCCTCGGTGAAGAGGACTGCGGCCCAAGTCGTGAATGTTTCCACGTCGATCTAGGGGGTCCCTCCGAAGGCAACCATCTTGGTATGCCGGAGAACGGTGATCTCCATAGGCCTGTGCCTCGCGTTGACATCCTACGGGAGCTAGCTGTGGTCCCCGTTCTGGCAGGGGGTCATGACCCACAGCTCGAGCAAATCCGCGGGGCGTCGGCCAGGCTCGACGAGGGAGCAGGAGCACTTAAGCCGATCCGCCGGGACATCGGGCAGGAATGGGCGGGCCAACCTCCGGCCGGAGAAATGCGTCATCTACCCCAGGGTATCCAGCACCGCATCGCCGACGATGTCAGGGCAAGGCCGCCACCCACTTCCAGTGGAGTCGGCCAGAACCTGGCTGCGGCAGTAATGCTTCTCCGCGCGATGCCAGAGCCATCAACCACCGAGGGGCGGCGAATCCAGGGAGAGCTCAAGAATCTCCTGGAGGGCGCTGCGGTGCGACGGGCCGAAAGCTTCGCCTCCCGAAGGCAGGGGTACCCCTCGGAACATCGCGCCGCGACTTCCCGATTCATGCGGGAAGCCTCGGTCCACGCCGGGCGCACGCGCAACATAGCGCCTGCGGCCCCGGGTCGCCTCGGCAACGAGCACCATCACCGCGACCGTCGGGCCCACCTCGACGAGAGGGTGCGCCGAGGCTACCACCCCAGGCGTGGGGGGCGCTACGACAGCGGGGAGGATCGGAGTCCCTCGCCCGAACCACCCGGTCCGCAGGCTTTCAGCCGCGCCATACGACGGGCGCCGTTCCCGACCCGGTTCCGACCCCCGACTACTATCACAAAGTACTCGGGGGAGATGAGACCGGAACTGTGGCTCACGGACTACTGGCTGGCCTGCCAACTGGGTGGGACGGACGATGACAACCTCATCATCCGCAATCTCCCCCTGTTTCTCTCCGACACCGCTCGCGCCTGGTTGGAGCACCTGCCTCCGGGGCAGATCTCCAACTGGGACGACCTGGTCCAAGCCTTCGCCGGCAATTTCCAGGGCACGTACGTGCGCCCTGGAAACTCCTGGGACCTCCGAAGCTGCCGGCAGCAGCCGGGAGAGTCTATCTGGGACTACATCCGGCGATTCTCGAAGCAGCGCACTGAGCTGCCCAACATCACCGATTCAGATGTCATCGGCACGTTCCTCGCCGGCACCACTTGCCACGACCTGGTCAGCAAGCTGGGTTGAAAGACCCCCACCAGGGCGAGCGAGCTGATGGACATCGCCACCAAGTTCGCCTCTGGCCAGGAGGCGATTGAGGCTATCTTCCGGAAGGACAAGCAACCCCAGGGCCGCCCACCGGAAGATGCCCTCGAGGCGTCAACTCAGTGCGGCGCCAAGAAGAAGGGCAAGAAGAAGTCGCAAGCGAAACGCGACCCCGCCGACGCGGACCTTGTCGCCACCGCCGAGTACAAGAACCCTCGGAAACCCCCCGGAGGTGCCAACCTCTTCGACAAGATGCTCAAGGAGTCATGCCCCTATCATCAGGGGCCCGTCAAGCACACCCTTGAGGAGTGCGCTATGCTTCGGCGCCACTTCCACAGGGCCAGGCCACCCGCGGAGGGTGGCAAGGCTCGCGACGACGACAAGAAGGAGGATCACCAGGCAGGAGAGTTACCCGAGGTCCACGACTGCTTCATGATCTACGGTGGGCAAGCGGCGAATGCCTCGGCTCGGCACCACAAGCAAGAGCGTCGGGAGGTCTGTTCGGTGAAGGTGGCGGCGCCAGTCTACCTAGACTGGTCCGACAAGCCCATCACCTTCAACCAAGCCGACCACCCCGACCACGTGCCAAGCCCGGGGAAATACCCGCTCGTTGTCGACCCCGTCATCGGCGACGTCAGGCTCACCAAGGTCCTCATGGACGGAGTCAGCAACCTCAACATCATCTACGCCGAGACCCTCGGGCTCCTGCGTGTTGATCTGTCCTCGGTCCGGGCAGGCGCTGCGCCTTTCCATGGGATCATCCCTGGGAAGCGCGTCCAGCCCCTCGGACAACTCGACCTTCCCGTCTGCTTCGGGGCACCCTCCAACTTCCGAAGGGAGACCCTCACGTTCGAGGTGGTCGGGTTCCGAGGAACCTACCACGCAGTACTGGGGAGGCCATGCTACGCGAAGTTCATGGTCATCCCCAACTACACCTACCTCAAGCTCAAGATGCCGGGCCCCAACGGGGTCATCACCGTCGGCCCCACGTACCGACACGCGTTCGAATGCGACGTCGAGTGCGTGGAGTACGCCGAGGCCCTCGCCGAATCCGAGGCCCTCATCGCCGACCTGGAGAGCCTCTCTAAGGAGGTGCCAGACGTGAAGCGTCACGCCGGCAACTTCGAGCCAGCGGAGACGGTTAAGTCCGTCCCCCTCGACCCCAGCAGCGATGCTTCCAAGCAGATCCGGATCGGCTCCGAGCTCGATCCCAAATAGGAAGCAGTGCTCGTCGACTTTCTCCGCGCAAACGCCGACGTTTTCGCGTGGAGTCCCTCGGACATGTCTGGCATACCGAGGGATGTCGCCGAGCACTCGCTGGATATCCGAGCCGGAGCCCGACTCGTCAAGCAGCCTCTGCGCCGATTCGACGAAGAAAAGCGCAGAGCCATAGGCGAGGAGATCCACAAGCTAATGGCGGCAGGGTTCATCAAAGAGGTATTCCATCCCGAATGGCTTGCCAACCCTGTGCTTGTGAGAAAGAAAGGAGGGAAATGGCGGATGTGTGTAGACTACACTGGTCTAAACAAAGCATGTCCGAAGGTTCCCTACCCTCTGCCTCGCATCGATCAAACAGTGGATTCCACTGCTGGGTGCAAAACCCTGTCTTTCCTCGATGCCTACTCAGGGTATCACCAAATCAGGATGAAGGAATCCGACCAGCTCGCGACTTCTTTCATCACACCCTTCGGCATGTACTGTTATGTCACCATGCCGTTCGGCTTGAGGAATGCGGGTGCGACGTACCAGCGGTGCATGAACCATGTGTTCGGCGAACACATTGGCCGGACGGTCGAGGCCTACGTCGATGACATCGTAGTCAAGACGAGGAAAGCCTCCGACCTCCTTTCCGACCTTGAAGTGACATTCCGATGTCTCAAGGCGAAAGGCGTGAAGCTTAATCCCGAGGAGTGTGTCTTTGGGGTTCCCCGAGGCATGCTCTTGGGGTTCATCGTCTCCGAGCGGGGCATCGAAGCCAACCCGGAGAAGATTGCGGCCATCACCAGCATGGGGCCCATCAAGGACTTGAAAGGCGTACAGAGAGTCATGGGATGTCTTGCGGCTCTGAGCCGTTTCATCTCACGCCTCGGCGAAAGAGGCCTGCCTCTGTACCACCTCTTAAGGAAGGCCGAGTGCTTCACTTGGACCCCTGAGGCCGAGGAAGCCCTCGGGAACCTGAAGGCGCTCCTCACCAACACGCCCGTCTTGGTGCCTCCCGCTGCCGGAGAAGCCCTCTTGATCTACGTCGCCGCAACCACTCAGGTGGTTAGCGCCGCGATTGTGGTCGAGAGACGAGAAGAGGGGCATGCATTGCCAGTCCAGAGGCCAGTCTACTTCATCAGCGAGGTACTGTCTGAGACCAAAATCCGCTACCCACAAGTTCAGAAGCTGTTGTACGCGGTGATCCTGACGCGGCGGAAGTTGCGACACTACTTCGAGTCTCACCCGGTAACTATGGTGTCATCCTTCCCCCTGGGGGAGATCATCCAATGCCGAGAGGCCTCGGGTAGAATCGCGAAGTGGGCGGTGGAAATCATGGGCGAAACAATCTCGTTCGCCCCTTGGAAGGCCATCAAGTCCCAGGTCTTGGCGGACTTCGTGCCTGAATGGGTCGACACCCAGCTCCCAACAGTTCCGATCCAGCCAGAACTCTGGACCATGTTCTTCGACAGGTCGCTGATGAAGACAGGAGCCGGCGCAGGCCTACTCTTCATCTCGCCCCTCGGAAAGCATCTACGCTACGTGCTACGCCTCCACTTCCCGGCGTCCAACAATGTGGCTGAGTACGAGGCTCTGGTCAACGGGTTGCAGATCGCCATCGAGCTAGGGGTCCGACGCCTCGACTCTCGCGGTGACTCGCAGCTCGTCATCGACCAAGTCATGAAGAACTCCAACTGCCGCGACCCGAAGATGGAGGCCTACTGCGACGAGGTTCGGCGCCTGGAAGACAAGTTCTACGGGCTCGAGCTCAACCACATCGCCCGGCGCTACAACGAGACTGCGGACGAGCTGGCTAAAATAGCCTCGGGGCGAACGACGGTTCCCCCGGACGTCTTCTCCCGAGACCTGCATCAACCCTCCGTCAAGATCGAAGACACGTCCGAGCCCGAGGTACCCTCGGCTCAGTCCGAGGTACCCTCGGCTCAGTCCGAGGCACCCTCAGCTCAACCCGAGGCACCCTCGGTTCAGCCCGAGGTACCCTCGGCCCCCGAGGGTGAGGCACTGCGCGTCGAGGGGGAGCGAAGCGGGGTCACGCCTAATCGAAACTGGCAGACCCCGTACCTGCAATATCTCCACCGAGGAGAGCTACCCCTCGACCGAGCCAAAGCTCGGCGGTTGGCGCGGCGCGCCAAGTCATTCGTCTTGCTGGGAGATAGGAAGGAGCTCTACCACCGCAGCCCCTCAGGCATCCTCCAGCGATGCATTTCCATCGCCGAAGGTCAGGAGCTCCTACGAGAGATACACTCCGGGGCTTGCGGCCATCACGCAGCACCTCGAGCCCTCGTTGGAAACGCCTTCCGACAAGGTTTCTACTGGCCGACGCCACTAGAATTGTCCGCACCTGCGAAGGGTGTCAGTTCTACGCGAGGCAGACCCACCTGCCCGCTTAGGCTCTACAGACAGTACCCATCACCTGGCCTTTCTCTGTGTGGGGTCTGGACCTCGTCGGCCCCTTGCAGAAGGCACCCGGGGGCTACACGCACCCCTGGGAACGGCTGTTCGTCATCGCCAAAGTTCTGAAGCCCGGAACAAACAAGCTGGCCAACAGTCAAGGCGAGGTCTACACCGACACTTGGAACATCCAACGGCTACGTCGCTTCTACCCTTAAGATGTTTTCAAGTTGTTCGTATACCTCGTTCCCACGCAAAATTTGGCCATCAAGGAAGGGTCAGCCTTGCCTCGGCAAAGCCCGACCCACCCTCGGGGGCTAAAAAGGGGGGGAACCCCCTCCACGTCAAAATTTTCAATCAAAAAGGCTTCCGCGTTCCCCCGGCTATGTCGGGCAGGACCCCAAGAAGTGAACGCGGGTGCATGTAAGCGGCAAGGCTGACTGAGCCGAGGGACTCCTACGCCTCTGGGTTACGGACACCTCACTCGTCACCTGCCACGAAAAATGACTCCTACTTGGGCAAGCCATCCTGCTACTGACGAGCGGGGCCGGACACGCAAAATGAAAGGAAAAGGGGCATGACTTTATACTACAATAATAAAGTGTTCAGGCCTCAGCGGCCGCAAAAGACACACATGCATTCAAAAGAAACTGCTCCGACAGAGTCAGGCGTCGCCCGGGGAAGGAGCCGCGCCTTCGGCTTCGTCCCCGTCCTCGGCAAAGTCCACCCCGGTTCGGACGACGGCGCAGGCGGGAGGATCTCTGCCTCGAAGGTGGTCGCCAGCACTGCGCTCGGGCCCGCGGCGGCCGCGTCGAGCCTCTGAACTTCAGCTAGGGCGGCTTCGTCTTCGTCAGGAAGGCAATACCCCTTGCTAACCCGCTCCAGATCCACGATGTAGTGGGAAGCAAGCACGGCGAAGGCCCGCCTGACGCCGTGGTGCAGCACCTCGTGGAGTCTGCCGCGCACGTGATCGCCCAAGGCCTGCAGGCGACTTTGAGGGGAGCTTCCTGAGGGGACGTCGCCGAAGCCAAAGACCCGGCAGAAGTCCGAGATGGCCTCGGACATGGCCGTGTGGTCGGCCTCCCTCTGCTCGGCCGCCCCGGCAAGCGCCCTAGTGGACTCATCGAGGGCGGACTTGAGCTCTGCGAACGGCCAGAGCGCAAGGCCTCAAACACAAGCGAAGGAAACAAGCTGAAACGAAAACCGAAAATGGCCAGGACATACCTCCGGCTCGGGCACGCTGCTCCGAGGCTGCGGCCTGGGCTACGGCTAGGTCTGCTGCAAAGGCTCCATCCCGGCTTCCGGCCTCGGCAGCCTGGCCCCGAGATTGGTCTCGCTCATCGGCGACCTGGTCGAACTCCGACTACCGTCGTTGCACCTCGGCGCGTGCCGCTGCCGCCTCTGGCAGGGAAAGCGAGCGACGCTTCGCCTTCGCCATAATGACCGCGTCAAAAAAGGTACGCCTCAGAGCGCGTGGGCTCCACACCCACTACTGGTCAGAGGTTCGAAGGCCGGCCCCTCGGAAGGGTTAAACGGCTGCCTCAGGCCACTCGGGCTCCGCGCCCACTACTGATCAGGGGTTCGTAGGCTGGCCCTCGAAGGGTTCACAGCCGCCTCAGACACAGAGCGAGGGATGACCATGGGTACGTTCGATACATAACCAAGGCTCGGGCTACGCTCCCGAGGTACCCTAGGACATTTCCGAGTCCAGCGGGAACGATCCTGTAACGGAATCCCATTAGAGGGAGGCATCGAGCCCTCGGACCCCGTCGATAGGGGACCGGGTCCGGCAGATCACCCGCAGGTACTTTTGAGCGCGCCTCCGGGCCTCTAGCCGACCCCTAACAAATGGGGCAAGGGCGTCCACTCGGATTACCCACCAGCAGCTCACCGGAGACACCATGTTCGGCGCCCTCCGAGGGCAACATGGTGCTTTCCCCCCTCCTCCTTGCGGAAAGGCGACGCAAGGGCGTATGTAAAAAAGTCGAGTGTGTCCCTGACCGTCCTCTCGCCCTGTGCAGAGGCTCGGGGGCTGCTCTCGCAAACCCGGCTCCGGCCAAACCGTTGACAGCGTCAACATACCAGCCCGAGAACTTGGGACCCGACCGTGCACCCGGGCTACGGCCAGCTCGCATGAGGGAACAACCAGACCAGCCGAAGCATTGCGTGAGGCATTAAGACCTCGGAGGAGTCAAACCACTCCTCCGAGGCCTCGGGGGCTACACCCGGCGGGTGCGCTCGCGCGCACCCACCAGAACAAAACGCAACCGAGAAAGGCTGGTCCCCTTGCAAAAAAGTGCGACAAAAGCCTCCAAGCGAGTGTTAACACTCCCTTCGAGGCTCGGGGGCTACTGTCGGGGACCATAATTAGGGGTACCCTCAAGGCTCCTAATTCTCAGCTGGTAACCCCCATCAGCACAAAGCTGCAAAGGCCTGATGGGTGCGACTAAGCCAGGGATTGGTCCATTCGAGGGACTCGATCACGCCTCGCCCGAGCCCAGCCTCGGGCAAGGGCAGCCGACCCCGGAGGATCTCCGTCTCGCCCGAGGCCCCCCTCCAGCGACGAACAAACTCCCGGCTCGCCCGAGGCCCAGTCTTCACCAAGAAGCAACCCTGGCCAAATCGCCACGCCAACCGACCAAATCGCAGAGGCATTTAATGCAAAGGCGGCCTGACACCTTTAACCTGACGCACGTCCTCCAGTCGACAGAGCCGAAGTGACCGCAGTCACTTCGTCGCTCCACTGATCGGCCTGACAGAAGGACAGCGCCGCCTGTGCCGCTCCGACTGCTGTGCCACTCAACAGAGTGAGGCTGACAGGCAGTCAGGCCCGACCTCAGGCACCATAGGAAACTCCGCTCCGCCCGACCCAGGGCTCGGACTTGGGCTCAGCCCCGGAAGACAGCGAACTCCGCTCCGCCCGACCCAGGGCTCGGACTTGGGCTCAGCCCCGGAAGACGGCGAACTCCGCTCCGCCCAACCCAGGGCTCGGACTTGGGCTCAGCCCCGGAAGACGGCGAACTCCGCTCCGCCCGACCCAGGGCTCAGACTTGGGCTCAGCCCCGGAAGATGGCGAACTCCGATCCGCCCGACCCCAGGGCTCGGACTCAGCCCTGGCTTCAGCCGACGGTCTCCGCCTCGCCCGACCCTAGGGCTCGGACTCAGCCCTAGCTTCAGCCGACGGTCTCCGCCTCGCCCGACCCAGGGGCTCGGACTCGACCTCGGCCACGGAAGACAGACTCGACCTCAACCTCGGAGGAGCCTCCACATCGCCCAACCTAGGGCGCGGACCGACCACGTCAACAGGAGGCGCCATCATTACCCTACCCCAAGCTGACTCAGGCTACGGGGAACAAGACCGGCGTCCCATCTGGCTCGCTCCGCCAGACAAGTAAAGATGGCACCCTGCATGCTCTATGACGACGGCGGCTCTCAGCCCCCTTACGGAAGCAAGAGGACGTCAGCAAGGACACAACAGCCCCGACAGCTGTCCTTCCGCCAGGCTCCAGCGCTCCTCCGACGGCCACGACACCACATGAACTGGGTGCCAAAACCTCTCCGGCTGCCACGATGGCATGTACTTAGGGCGCTAGCTCTCCTCCGCTAGACATGTTAGCACTCTGCTACACCCCCATTGTACACCTGGATCCTCTCCTTGCGCCTATAAAAGGAAGGACCAGGGCCCTCTTACAGAGGGTTGGCCGCGGGGGGAAGGGGACTGGACAGGCGCTCGCGTGAGGTCGCTCGCTCCCCCTCCCGCGTGGACGCTTGTAACCCCCTACTGCAAGCGCACCCGACCTGGGCGCGGGACAAACACGAAGGCCGCGGGATTTCCACCTCTCTCTCTCTCGCTCCGGCTGCCTTCTTTCCCCCCTTCGCGCTCCGTCTCGCGCCGACCCATCTGGGCTGGGGCACGCGGCGACATTTCACTCGTCGGCACAGGGACCCCGGTCTCGAAACGCCGACAGTACTGTTCATGCAGTCTTGTAATCGCTTGCACGCGACACCTGGATTATTGCCTTCTGTTAAGACGAAGGTATAAATGTGATTGAATGTTATGTTTTGATATTTGAATTTATATAATGAAATATATGAATAAGTTTATGTGTTTTGATATATTATTCCTTCATGTCTTATATTTTATATTTCATCTTTCATTATTTCACAATTCTAGTTACGAAGGTATGACCTTCGTGATTTTTCCTCATGACCTTCGCCCAAAGTTCATTATATCCTTGGGGAGATAATGTTTCAATGGACGAAGGTCATTAACATTTAACATTTTATGTTTCCTTGTTCTCAAGACGACGCATTTGAGAACAAGTCCCCAATAGATCATATGGTGGTGGTTATCTATCATTCTGAAAGCGCCAAGCCTATCACGCGGGAGAGACCATTAACCTACCACCAACTTACTTTCCAACCAAGTCCTTCGGTCTCGCACTGCTGCTGGACGTCTTGGTTTTTTTGTAGATTAACGTTGAACCAGAGATATGGTCGACGAAGCGAAAACATGGAGACGAAGCTCTCGCCAAGCCGGTCACGACGACGTTTTAGGTTGCCTGGGAGGATGAACGAAAAGAGATAAATTCCCTGCCGGATGTGTCGACAAAGTCAGGGAGAAAGTCGAACTTCGATGAGATGGTCATGGCAGCTTATGGCTGTGAGCCTAGCTGGCGGTGGGCTGTTGTGGTTTGTATGGCGGCGGCGCTACTGTAGAGGAGATGAGTCTATGGTTGATGGCTTGAGGTGTTAGGATGACACGTATTTATATAGACAGAGAGGTGGGCTGTTACATGATAGATCTAATATGATACTTATCTATTAGAATAATATCCTATCTATTTAGAACTCTAACTTGTCTCTCTTTTTCCAATAATATTGTTGTTAATTTGTTAATCATATTAGACCATCGATTTAAATAAATTTTAGATTATATGTTTATTTAAATTTTAAATTAATTTATTGGGTGTTACACGCGAGTCGAAAAAAGTATTTACTTAAATATCTTATTGTGATATCCTAATTTATATCGACTTTATCTAAATGACGTCGTGTACAAATAAAGCAACCAAACATACATCAATACATTATATTAACTTATATTTTACTTCTAATTTCTGCTTTCTATTATAAATTTAAAATTCAAGTCTAATTTATAACTAAGTTAAATTTTCTATTTCAAACATAAATTGCAACAAACAAAAATTCAACACGAATGCAAAGCGTTTTTTATTAATTAATTTAGCCATTTAAGCAAATGTTTCAAACAATACATATAACTCAGTAGGAATAATTGATGTAAGATGTTTTACCATAATAATTATTTAAGAAAATAATTTAAACACATAGCCAAATTTTTATATTTAACATTTATTTATTTATTAGGAAAATTGTTTTAACTTATAACTTTCTTATAAAGACTCTAAATTTTAAATCTTTAGAGATTTTTTCTAAATCCTAAAAATAGAATTTTGGTGTGTTACAACATCAACTTAGACTCAGACTTAACTTCGACCTCAAGTCAGACTTGAACTCTGACTCCAACCCCTACTCGAACTCAGACTTGTACGATCTACTTGAAGATTGCTTCGTGTTCATGGCTGACTCAACAGATGGACATCAAGAAGATCACCGTTCTAACTTAGAACATAACAATGCAGCAAGGAATAGAAGGATCCTTAAATAACTAAGAGAGTGATGCAGATCCGTTCACAACCAAATAAAAATGGTGGACTTCCATGGACAACTAGTTTACACTACACCAACCCAGAACATCATGTCAATAATGCTACTGTTTGATCGGATCACACCATTGCTACCCAAGGACAATGTGCAATCCCACAAGGACTTGAATCAAATCAACAATATGCTAGTCTAGATGGTCATGTGCACCAAGGCTCTAGCAGCACCAACGTCAAGTCATACCAAACCCAAGCTCTCGGCTGAACCAACTTGGAATGAGCCAGAGCACTCATAGGAAAGCTGCATTCATTCTCAAACTAATTCTCCAATTCCTCCCACACGTAATCATCATGATGCGACTCGACAAGGGGCTCAACCTCCCTAGGACCAAACTTATAATCCAACACGATATGAAAAACATCATGCCAACTGACATCATTGATAGCAAGGTGAGTCCATGCCAGACTTTAGGACTAGGAAGACGATAGATATGAAGGTGAGAGCACCTAGAGGGAGGGTAAATAGGTGATCCTGCAAATTTGACACTAAAAACACAAACTTGGTCTAAAAGAGAGAGTTAGTGCAAAACTAAACCAAGTTTAAGCAGAGAGAAGAGAGAAAGGTTCTCTTCACTTGATTGCTATTTCAAGATGTAAATTAAACCAAGAGCAATATCGCAAGTGAAAAGAGACAACTTATAAAGAGAGAAAATCACAAGAAAGTAAATGAACACAAGACACATGTGATTTTTCTGCTTCGATCAACCCTAAAATGCTTGCCTACTCCATGTTGTGGTGTCCCAATGGACAAGGGTTGCTTTCGACCCCTCTCAAGTGACCACTTAGATCGAACTTGAGTGCCACGGTCTTCCTTATCAATATGAATCCCTTTCGCAAGGAATCTCCAAAGTTTGGAGTGTCTTGCAGCCTTAGACAAAATCGAAGTTACAACTCAAATAGCATAAGGGAGATGTAGAACACACACAAGAGCAGCAACACAACACTAGAAAGAAGATCACAAAAGCACAACAACAAGAATCACAAGAACAGTTTCGAAACGACGCTTAGATCTTGTTAGAATCACTGAATGGCGTTGTGGCAGAGTTCTGGAGAGTTGAGTAGCTCTTGAAGTGCTTGGGTACTGAAGGAAGTTTCCATGAGTGTCCTTTTATAGCCCCAAAAGGCACCATAGTCGTTGCTCCTACCTTACGAAAACATGTCAAAAATTGGCTGACTGCAGACGCACTGGACCAGTCCAGTGCACCACCGAACCGGGTCCATGTTCATGCTACATCAACTTAAGCAAATCATTAGTCTCAAAGGGTCAAATTGTAGCATAGCCTCCCCCTAAACATATGCATCAATGCACTCTGGGATTGACATTCTACAACTTGAGCAACAAAATAAATAATAAAGCATAAATACCATGATCAAAGGCATATGAAAGAATGTATGCTATAAATCAATCCAATTTCTACGAATCTAAGACATTTAGCTCACTACACAACTCACAAAAACTCCTCTCATCTAAAGGCTTGGTAAACATATCAGCTAGCTGGTGATCGGTGCTAACATATTTAATATTGATATCTCCCATTTGTTGGCGATCTCTCAGGAAGTGATACTGGATGTCTATGTGCTTAGTGTGGCTGTGTTCAATAGAATTATCTGCTAAGCGGATTGCACTCTCATTATAACACAGGAGGGAAACTTTGCTTAGATTGTATCCATAGTCTCTTAGAGTTTTGCCTCGTCCAAAGCAATTGCGCACAACAATGGCCTGCGATAATGTACTTTGCCTCGGCGGTGGCTAGGTGTGACGGGATTGCCCAATCTATAAAAGCACAAGTACCAAAAACGTATGCTTCAATAGTTGTTTTAGCATACTTGAACATATATAGATCTGGTAGACCGCCGAGTATCCTGAAGGACCTTGGTAAATCAACTCACAACCAAGATCGCAGATTAAGTAAATACATATTAACATACTGGAGTTTTTGTAGCGAAAATAATATTACACCAAGTTTACAAATAAGAAAATAGGAGCAAGTACAAAATATGATTTGAAACAAATACAATTTTGAACAATATAGATATAACCATAGTTTTGAAATACATTGCTAGCTCAGTGACAGTCCTCCAAAAAAGCAGAGATGAGATAAATATATAGAAGGTTGAGCCCACCGACACTTATCCGCAGCAGTCCTACATCTTCACCTGCAACATGGTGGGATAAACCCTGAGTACTCGAATGTACTCAACTAGACTTAACCGTCCAAAACCAGAAAATAAGAAAGTAAAAGACACCAATGATCATGCAAGGCTTTTGGTTCTTTATTTTGGAAGAGTACAAGAATAAATGTAGTTATTATAAACTTAAGGGGCATCATGATAATTAATCATCCTTTAGCAGTTTAGTATTATTGCCTATTCTGCGACAAAGCTAGCTTAGCACCTAATTAGCTAGATGATGTTTGCCAATTCACTATAAGTCTAGTTATAACTTTAGTGATGAATCTAGTTGATCAATTTTCTTAATTGCTAGACAAGAAAGAGTAAACCAAACCCTTGATTAAAATTAATCATGTCATCATCTTTAATCAATATCATCATCCTCAGGATTATCATTGTTCTTACTACGATGAGATAGCTAGAATCAAGTGCTCACTATCCAGGAGCGACGATAATTCAAATCGATTAATAACCAGTTGGTGGGGTAACCTTCTCTACCGGAGCTTCGTCTAAAGAGAAGGATTTTTTAGATGGTGACTTGGTGGGCTTAATACGGTGGGTGCTTAGTGAAACTCGTGCCTATAAAAGCATTCTCTCAGCACGAGAGGACTATTGTCAGGTACCCAAGAACGGGGTACCTAAGGCAAGGCCCACAAACCCTCTCTGACCCATTTACGAAGTCCCTGCCGAGCAAGTCTTCGGGGCAAACGACCAAGTATCCACTGAGTGTCTGTACCATAATTTAGGGTACCTAGATCACAACCCTAAAGTGTATAGCCACTTGGGTAAGAAGGGTTCATAAGCAAACACGCTCCCAACCTTACCAAGGCACGAGGGGCCTAAGTCACGACTCTCCCGAAGCCAACTCTAGGCAGGAGACGTAGTAACGACTCGCCCAAGGCCAACCTCGGGTGGGAGACGCAGTCACCACTCACCTGAGGCCAACCTCGGACGGGAGATGCAGTCACACCTCGCTCAAGGCCAACCTCGTGCAGGAGACACAGTCACGGCTCACCCGAAACCAACCCCGGGCGGGAGATGCAGTCACGACTCGCCCGAGGCCACCCACGGGCAGGAGACACAGTCACGGCTCGCCCGAGGCCAACCCCGAATGAGCAGCACATTTCTGACTTGCCCAAGGGCATCTCGGTTGATGCTCCAGAAGGTACTCAACTCCACCGACCAACTCTGCGAGGCAGATCGGCCGACCAACTCTTTGATGACCAAATTCATCGACCAATTCAACGAGGAGGACCAGCCGACCAACTCACTATCGAGCAACCCGATGAGGCAAAGATCTGAATCTAGTGCTACTGATCCACATCAGCTACGACATGATGCATCACCATCAAGCCACATCTGGACATACACACATCACGATGAATGGGCACCAGGGTCTCTACAATGACCCATACATCGGAAGGACAGGACAACGTGCCATACCGAGTGTACGCCTACGCACACTGACATGTGACGAAGGGATCATGATGACAATAGAAGCCACATCACGTACGACTGCACCATAAAACTGATCCGTGGGACCCACCGCACACCACTACAAAGGCGTCAGCAATGGACTCGCTACAGGAGCTAGAGTAACAGATGACGCAATACCGGGAGTATGGCTACACACGACCCTACGAAGGACCCACCATGCCAAATCGGGGAGCAGATCTCTCTCTCCCTTTCTCTCTCTTTCTCTATCAAGTAGAATACAAGTCCCACTGTAAGGTCCTACCCTTGAGATATAAAAGGCCAGGGCCCCCTCCTCCTTCAAGGGAGGCACATGACCACACAAGCACACTAGCTGTAACGTGCTCTACTACAATACTACAATCAACACTACACTAGACTAGGGCTCCAGCCTGAACGAGTATAACCCACTGTCTCAAATCCAGTGCTTGAGTCCCAGTGTCTCAGTTCTTTGCTCGGATCTCCGTGATCCACCATTCAGAGTGAGTCCACGCTTGCATCCCCACCAAACACAAATATATTGTCCCCTTGTTTCCGAAACCACAAAAGTTGGCGCACTAGGTAGGGGCCCGCAAGTGTGCCGAGCAACATTTTTCACTCTGATGGCCAGTTCATCCGCTTTTGCTGAGGGCGAAACCTTAGCCCCTAGGAGCAGCATCAAGTTTGGCTCTCTCGAGTTCCTCGCCACGGTCACCGACAAACCTCGCATCGTCCACTCCAACAGCATCTGTGGCGGCTCACCGACATCGAGCGCGCCAGGGGTTGTAAGGGCAGCGCCACGATCTGCATGGTCCACCATGATGATCATCAACTGAACCTCATGGCATACGAGGTTGCCATCGTCGGCCACTAGCCAAACTCCGCCCTCGACACTAACGAGGACAGCCCAAGTCGCCGCCTAACTGAAGAAGTCTGACGCCCATCGTCGCTTGGGGCAGTTGGTGGGGCACCTACACCATTCGTCCAAAAAGTATCATGACAATGAACTCTTCCTTTGTAATAGGATAGCATTTACATGTGACCCAACTTATGAGGTCCACCCTCATAAACCCGATCTCTGGAATCCATCACACAGTTCTTTTGCACCCGTGAGGTCCGCCCTCATAAACCCAGTCTCGGGCATCCGTCGCCTAGCTCTTATGTATCTAGTTATAAAGGAAGAATTTGCTCTTAGTTCAATCCTTTTCCTGCTTTAATTTACATATATTGTTTTCTCTAACCCCCACGTGGTTTCAAACTTCTGTTGTGATCATGTAACTAGCTTGTCGCTTAGTTTGGGGCCCCCTTTGGCGCTGAACAAGGATGAACTGCTAGGGACCTCCAGCCAAGAGAAAGGACCACATTCTTGGGGGTGGTATGGAGCTAGGTAGCCACTTAGCTTGGTTTCGTACCGTAAGCCTACACCATCCACCACCCTAGCACAACTGTCCTAGTATCTTGGGCTTGGTCCCTAAAGGTCCGAACCTCGACCAAACTTAAGGGTTGGTTCCCAAAACTTTGCTTGGCAAGCTCCAGTTACATGATTCGAAAGATTGAGCACAACAAAGTAGGAGCCTCGAGGGTATAGTACTAAGCATTGATCATGAGTTGTGTTCACGATCGATTTCTGGTATTATCACGGCTTCAGAAGTGCATCACTGCAGGGGGTACACCACTAACAAGCAAGGCAGCTAACCACCCATCATGCCACCTGCACATGATACAGTGAATAAGTTGTTTCATGTCCCATCAAGCCACCCGCGCCGAACAACGTCATGATGGACACCTCATTTACCACGCGCCACAATAACTACCTCATATCGACCAGATCAAAAACCGAAACTCACCCCAACTTCTCACGTAGAGCGAGGGGTGGACCGAGTAAGCTCCCAGTGAGCCGCAAGCTAGGTCACCAGCCCATCGGTCATTTGCTTGTGCCCACGTCCAAGGTCGTACCTCACATTCTCCTATGGTAACCCGTCGGACGGGGTGGCCATGGGGCCCCTCTTTGGTCGGCCATACCGAACAAAGGGCCGATACAGGATCGAATAAGGAAGGACTCAATGAGATTCCTCCAATGGGTCGAGCCCCCAGTGGGACCACTCACCGAGACCTAACCCTACCGAAGGGTGGTCGGATCTCACTTGGATAATGTAACACCCTAAAAATTCTAACTTCGGATATTGGAGAATTCTTCAAAGTTTTTGATTTAAAATATGACTTGTAATTAAAAAAGTAAATAAAAATATTTATATATGAATTAAGCTAATCCTGGCTGACTTTTACATCTGTAAGTATTCTATGAGTATTTAAGATAAGTCATCTCTTAATCAAGGATTATACACTAGGAATTATTATTATTGTTAATTCAGATGACTATACTTCTAACCTTTTCTTAAAAAGGGTAATTAAAACATTTCGAGTAAAGTAATTAATATAAAAATATATTGCATACATGATGGGTCTTTTCTTGTGCATTTAGTGAAAATCTTGAGATTCAAAACTTAGTTTTAAATTTTGATTTGAAAACTACCAAAATTGAAATAGGAAATTCAGAAAAGAAAATGAAAAAGGAGGAAATAGAAAAAAGAAAAGAGCCACCATACCCCCAAGTCCCTCTCGCTCTAGTAAGGAAACCCATGGCTCGGCCCAACTTTTCCTGGCACGGACAGGTGGGCCCCCCCTTATTTGTGGCCGCCACGCACTCAGCCACGCGCGTCCACGTGCCAGCCGCCCCTCTCTCCGATGTGTGGGCCCCCACCGGATCCTGGGAGCCCGATCACTATCGCGTGGGTCCTCTGTGTCAGCCGCTCCCCTCTATTTTTCAGCACGAAGAGCCACTCACTGACGCGCGGGCCCCAGTCGTCGGACTCGTCCCCTTTCTCAACTAAACGCGTGCATGGCGCCGCGTTGCGTGGGACCCGATCAACCTCCTCCGGGTTCTCTGCCCCTTAGACCCAACCCTTGTGTATATAAGTGTCCCTTCCTGAAGTCGTGTTGAGAACCGAGGGCGCCTTATCAGAGCCAACATGAGAGAGGAGAGGGTGAGGTCCGCCATGGTGGTAGCTTAGGTTCGATCACCGCCGGGACCTCCAAGCTTGACTAGGGTGTTTGCCGTACCCCGGGGGTTGTGCTCAAGGGTGTGATTGAGCGTGGAAGGCCTCAACAGCGCCTTAATTGCTCATCATCGTTCGTCGCTGCCGCCAAGCTGCCCTTCACCATGGTTTGTGAGCTCTACTGCTCGAACTGAGGTAAGGATCTGCCTATTATCTTCTCCATCCGTTCTCGTCGTGATAGCTCCGTCCAATTTGGCTTTGGTGTTCTAGGGTGGCCGATCGGTGTCTCGTCGGCATGCTCCACCGTCTGGGCAGGGCGGCGCTGCCGCCGGGTTCGGTCGTCGAGTTAGGGGGTGGTGTAGATAAGCGGTCTGGATTGTATGGGCAGCGGATTGATCTGGGCGGTTAGATCCTTATTAGACGGGAGAGACTAGCCTAGGTCATTTTAAAATCTAGAGCGTTAACCCTGATCCTAGGGGCGACGATGAGCGTATGATTCATTGAGTCGCGATCTGATATCTTCCGTTGTAACCTGATCGAGCAGCCCAAAATCAAGGGTACCCCTTCAGCCATGCTCAAATTGCTAGAGTCCCAGTACTATGTAGTAATCAACCCGCCATCCACCCCCGGATAAGATCATTACCTCCTGGTCTAGTTTTATTTGGATTAGTCTCTGGACTCTTTAGAATTAGTAACCACAGTCCATAGCCCTAGTTTTAAGTAAATAAAAATCTAGAAATAATTTATAATATAGAAATAAATCAAATAATCTTAGAAAATCCATAACTTGCATGTTTTAACTCCAAATTGGCCCATTCAAGTTGTATTAGCTTCATAATAAAAATGCTTACGCAATAAACAACATTGTTTTATCATATCACATGTTCTAAAAAAAGTAGATAAATACATGTTTAACTTATGATTAAACTTGCTAATTGAAGTTAAAATATTATTTCAAATTATCTACAAGTATGCTTTGAATAAAATATGATCTCCAATTAACTTATAACTTAGATTAAAATAGAATTAGTTACTTCTCTAATATTTTTCTCATGTGATTTACAAAGAGTTATTTTACTATTTAATCACCTAAAACTTTAGAAAAGCATAACTTTTAATGGTAACTTCGAATTTAGTAATTCTCGAACCCACGATCTCATGGTAACATGTAGAATATTCTTACGCTGTTTGTTCTCATGTTTGGTGTACTGTTATTTTTTAGTACTTCTTGTCTATTTATATGTATTGCTACGAGTAGCAGCGAGGTTACGAGTCACCCGAAGACCAATTTGGTGGAGTACCTAGGATCTCAAGTCACAGGCAAGTTGTGCCCTTGATCACTCTTCTTTACCTAATAATGTTCTTGTTAATCACTATGATATGCTCAGGTTAATTTGATGGGATCCAATAGGTTTGCCTAGTTTTGTTTACCCCACACCTTGCAGACAAGTGAACTATTGGGTAGACTTGCTATTGCTCTATCTAGTTTTGGAAAATTAATGTTATATATGATCATGTTCCAATTTTGTTGTTGATTTAATTATTGTTCATGACAAGATTATTATATTAATTTGAACATGAAGAACCACCTGGTAAAACAGTGCTACCACAAGGGTGGTATGGGACACCCTTGGCTGACTAATTAGGAAAGCTAGTGGAGGACTACCTTACCCGAAAGGGGCAAGGGCAGTGAGGAGCTATCGGTATAGGGAGGTTCCCGGATCGATCATGCTGCGATGGCTTTTCGGATGAGGGATTCCTATATCGCCCTTCTCAAAAACCGTAGCGGGTTTTCTGAAGCTAGTGAAACTTTGTAAAGGCCTCGTAGTGCTACCTTGCCTCGTCTCCTCGGTAGAGATGTATGTGATTCATGACCCCGTGGCAAATGGGTAACACGACTTGTGGGTAAAGATGCGCAACCTTTGGAGAGTGTAAAACAGGTATATCAGCCATGCTCACTGTCATGAGCGGCTCGGACACTCACATGAGTAATTTAGGAAGTAAACTTAATTTATCATTTGCATCGCATTGTGGGTTTTATTATTAATTGAGATCTCTTATTTGATTGGGTTGGTATCTACTTATACCTAGTAACTGAAAGGAAAATAGGGTTTAACCTTTTCCTATAAATAATTTTGGTGGTTGAATGCCCAACACAAATATTGGACTAACTAGTTTGCTCTAGATTATATATTCTACAGGTGCATAAAGGTTCAACACAAACCAATAAAAGATTGAAGTTAGGGTTCAAAAAGAAAGGAGCAAAGAAACCGAGTGTGCCCTGGTCTGGCGCACCGGACTGTCCGGTGTGCCAGGACCATACAGTCTCAAACTTGCCACTCTCGGGTTTCTCAGGGCGCGCTCCGCTATAATTCACCGAATTGTCTGGTGCACCAACGGAGTAACGGCTATCCAGCGCAACGGTCGGCTACAAAAGCGTGGACGTAGAGCTACAGTGCGCGTAGAAGTCAGAGCAGTCGTCAAAGGCGCACCGGACAGTGAACAGTGCCTGTCTGGTGCGGCATCGGACTGTTTGGTGCGGCACCGGACTGTCCGGTGCCACTAGAGGACAAAGCCTCCAACGGTCAGAAGCTCCCGAACCCTAACAGTTGGGTGACGTGGCTAGCGCACCAGACTGTCCAGTGCGCCCATCGACAGCAGCCTGCCCCAACGGTAAATTGGTGGTTGAGGGCTATAAATACCCCCCAACCACCACCACTCCAAGCATCCAAGTTTCCAGCACTTCACATTCAATACAAGAGCTAGTGCATTCACTCCTAGACACAACTCAATAGAATCACAGTCTCTCCAAGTCCCAAATCCACTCCAAACATCTAGTGACTTGAGAGAGTGTTTTGTTTGTGTTCTTTGCGCTCTTGTTGCTTGGATCGCTTTCTTCCTTCCTCATTCTTGTTTCAAAGTGACTTGTAATCAAAGCAAGAGACACCAAGTGTGTGGTGGTCGTTGTGGGGTCTAAGTGACCCGTTTGATTAAGGAGAAAGCTCACTCGGTCTAAGTGGCCGTTTGAGAGAGGGAAAGAGTTGAAAGAGACCCGATCTTTGTGACCACCTCAACGGGGACTAGGTTCTTTAGAACCGAACCTCGGTAAAACAAATCACCGTGTTCATTCGCTTTATTTCTTGGTTGATTTGTTTTCCCCTCTCTCCCGGACTTGATATTTGTTCTAACGCTAACCCCGGCTTGTAGTGTGTATTTAAAGTTGTAAATTTCAGATTCCGCCTATTCACCCCCCTCTAAGTGACTTTCAATTGGTATCGGAGCCTGATGCTTCATTTTGAGTCTAACCACTCGAAGTGATGTCGGGAGGATCCGCCAAGAGGGAAATGGAAACCGACTAGAAGGCCACAAGCCACGGGAAGGCTCCATCAAGGGAGTCCGGCGCCAAAGGCAAGGAGGAACCCCCTCGTCACATCAAGTCGCATTGGAGTGGCGACAAGAAGAAACAGATGAAGAAAAATGTCTACTACGAGACCGATTCTTCGTCGCCCTCCACATCCGGCTCCGACGTCGCGTCCGTCACTTCTAAGCGCCATGAGCGTAAGAAGTATAGTAAGATGTCCCTACGCTATCCCCGCATTTCTAAGCGCGCTCCTTTACTTTCCGTTCCATTAGGCAAACCACCATATTTTGATGGTGAGGATTATTGTATGTGGAGTGATAAAATGAGGCATCACTTAACCTCACTCCACACAAGCATATGGGACATTGTTGAATTTGGAGCACAGGTACCTACCGTGGGGGACGAGGGCTACGACTCAGACGAGGTCGCCCAAATACGGTACTTTAACTCCCAAGCCACTACTATACTCCTCGCCTCTCTATATCGAGAGGAGTATAATAAGGTGCAAGGGTTAAAGAGCGCCAAGGAGATTTGGGACGTCCTAAAGACCGCACACGAAGGAGATGAGGTGACCAAGATCACCAAGCAGGAGACGATCGCGGGGGAGCTCGGTTGATTCGTCCTCCACCAAGGAGAGGAGCCACAAGCAATGTACAACCAGCTCAAAACCTTGGTGAATCATGTGCGCAACCTCGGGAGCACAAAATGGGATGACCATGAGATGGTTAAGGTTATTCTAAGATCCCTTGTTTTTCGCAATCCTACTCAAGTACAATTAATTTGTGGGGATCCTAGATACAAATTAATGTCTCCCGAGGAAGTAATAGGAAAGTTTGTGAGCTTTGAACTAATGATCAAAGGCTCCAAACACATCGTCGACTTGGAGCAAGACGGCACCTCCACACCCGAGGTGCAACCCCTCGCATTCAAAGCGACGGAAGAAAAGAAAGAAGAGTCTACATCAAGTAGGCTCCCCATCGACGCCTTCAAGCTCGACAATGAGGAGATGGCGCTCATCATCAAGAGCTTCCAACAAATCCTCAAGCAAAGGAGGGGGAATGACTACAAACCCCGCTCCAAGAGGGTGTGCTACAAGTGTGGTAAGTCCGGTCATTTTATCGCTAAATGCCCAATGTCTAGTGATAGTGATAGGGACAACGACAAGAGGGGAAAGAAGGAGAAGAAAAGATACTACAAGAAGAAGGGTGGCGATGCCCACATGTGTCGGGATGGGACTCCGATGAGAGCTCCACCGACTCCTCCTCTGACGAGGATGCCGCCAACATCGACGTTAATAAAGGCCTTCTCTTCCCCAACATCGGCCACAAGTGCTTCATGGCAAAGGACGGCAAAAAGAAGAAGGTACAATCTAGAACCAACCCCAAGTATACAACATCTAGTGATGAGGGTAGTTCTAGTGAAGATGAAGATGATTTGCTCACTCTTTTTGCTAACCTTAACATGCAACAAAAAGAAAAATTGAATGAATTGATAGGAGCCATTCATGAGAAGGATGAACTCTTGGATAGCCAAGAGGAATTCCTTATTAAAGAAAACAAGAAGCATGTTAAAGTAAAAAATGCTTATGCTCAGGAAGTAGAGAAAAATGAAAACTTGACTAAGGAACTTAGCATTTGCCATGACACTATTTCAAACCTTAGAACTGAGAATGCTAGTTTAATTGCTAAGGTTGAAAAATTAAATGCTTGTAATGATTCAATTGCTAGTCTTAGAACTGAAAATGACAATTTAGTTTCTAAGATTAAAGAGCTAAATGTTTGCAATGATTCTATTTCCTGTCTTAGAAATGAGAATGTTATTTTACATGCTAAGATAGATGAATTAAGTGTTTGCAAACCCTCTACATCTACTGTTGATCATGTTACTATTTGTACTAGATGTAGAGATGTTAATATTGATGCTATAGATGATCACCTTGCTTTAATTAAACAACAACATGATCATATAGCTCAATTAACTGCCAAAATTAATGAGCATGAAATTGAAAATGAAAAGTTTAAATTTGCTAGAAGCATGCTCTATAATGGGAGATGCCCTGGCATTAAGGATGTGATTGGTTTCCAACAAGGAAGCAATGTCAAGCTTAATGCCCCTAAAAAATTGTCTAACTTTGTTAAGGGCAAAGCTCCCATGGTTCAGGATAATGAGGGCTATATTTTATATCCTGCTAATTATCCTGAGCACAAAATTAGGAGAATTCATGCTAAGAAATCTCGTTCTGTTTCTCATCATGCTTTTATGTATAAGAATGAGGCTTCTAGCTCTAGGCAATCAACCCATGTTAAATTGCCTAAAAAGAAAACTCCTACTACATCAAATGAGCCTAATATTTCATTTAAGACTTTTGATGCATCATATGTTTTAACTAACAAATCAGGCAAAGCAGTTGCCAAATATGTTGGGGGCAAACACAAGGGATCAAAGACCTGTGTTTGGGTACCCAAGGTGCTTGTTTCTAATGTGAAAGGACCCAAGACTGTTTGGGTACCTAAGAACAAAGCCTAAATTGTTTTGTAGGTTTATGCATCCGGGGGCTCAAGCTGGATAATTGATAGCGGAAGCACAAACCCATATGACAGGGGAGAAAAGAATGTTCTCCTCCTACGAGAAAACGAAGATCCCCAAAGAGCTATCACATTCGGGGATGGAAATCAAGGTTTGGTCAAAGAACTTGGTAAAATTGCTATATCACCTGACCATTCTATTTCCAATGTTTTTCTTGTAGATGCTTTAGATTACAATTTGCTTTCTGTTTCTCAATTATGTAAAATGGGCTACAACTGTCTTTTTATGGATTTAGGTGTTACTGTCTTTAGAAGAAGTGATGATTCAATAGCATTTAAGGGAGTGTTAGAGGGTCAGCTATATTTAGTTGATTTTAATGAAAACACAACTGAACTCAACACTTGTTTAATTGCTAAGACTAATATGGTTTGGCTCTGGCATCGTCGACTAGCCCATGTTGGAATGAAGAATCTCCACAAACTTCTAAACGGAGAACACAATTTGGGAATAACAAATGTTCATTTTGAGAAAGACAGGGTTTCTAGTGCATGTCAAGCAGGAAAGCAAGTTGGCGCCCACCATCCACACAAGAACGTAATGACAATGGATAGGCCATTAGAGCTACTCCACATGGATCTATTTGGCCCGATAGCTTACATAAGGATCGGTGGGAGTAAGTACTGTCTAGTAATTATGGATGATTATTCTCACTTCACTTGGGTATTCTTTTTGCAGGAAAAATCTCAAACCCAAGATACACTCAAAGGATTCTTGAGACGGGCTCAAAATGAGTTCGGATTGAGAATCAAAAAGATAAGAAACGACAATGGAATGTAGTTCAAGAACTCACAAATCAAAGGCTTTCTTGAGGATGAGGGCATCAAGCATGAGTTCTCTTCTCCCTACACACCTCAACAAAATGGTGTAGTGGAGAGGAAGAATAGAACTCTACTAGACATGGCGAGTACCATGCTTTATGAGTACAAGACTCTGGACCAGTTTTGGGCGGAAGCAATCAACACTGCTTGCTACTCCATCAACCGGTTATATCTTCATCGAATCCTCAAGAAAACATCATACGAACTCCTCATTGGTAAAAAGCCCAATGTTTCATATTTTAGAGTCTTTGGTAGCAAATGCTTTATTCTTATTAAAATAGGTAGAAAATCTAAATTTGCTCCTAAGGCTGTAGAAGGCTTTTTACTTGGTTATGACTCAAACACAAGGGCATAAAGAGTCTTCAACAAATTCACTGGATTAGTTGAAGTTTCTTGTGACATTGTGTTTGATGAGACTAATGGCTCCCAAGTGGAGCAAGTTGATCTTGATGAGCTAGATGATGAAGAGGCTTCATGCATCGCGCTAAGGAACATGTCCATTGGGGATGTGTCTCCTAAGGAATCCAAAGAGCCCACACAAGCACAAGATCACCGTCATCTTCCATGCATGTATCTCCACCAACTCAAGATGAGAATCAGGCTCAAGATGATGAAGATCAAGAGGATGAGCCACCTCTAGAGGAGGACAATGATCAAGGGGGAGATCAAGTCAATAAGGACAAGGAAGATGATCAGAAATACAGGGTAAAAAACCGCCACACCCAAGAGTCCATCAAGCGATTCAAAGAGATCACCCCGTCAACTCCATTCTTGGTGATATTCATAAGGGGGTAACTACTCAATCTCGAGTTGCTCATTTTTGTGAACATTACCCTTCTGTGTCCTCTATTGAGCCATACAGGGTAGAGGATGCACTAAGAGATTCGGATTGGGTGCTGGCAATGCAAGAGGAGCTCAACAACTTCACGAGGAATGAGGTATGGCATTTAGTTCCACGTCCTAACCAAAATGTTGTAGGTACCAAGTGGGTATTTCGCAACAAGCAAGACGAGCATGGTGTGGTGACAAGGAACAAAGCCCGACTTGTGGCCAAGGGTTATTCACAAGTCGAAGGTTTGGATTTTGATGAAACTTATGCACCCGTAGCTAGGCTTGAGTCAATTCGTATATTACTTGCCTATGCTACTTACCATGGCTTTAAGCTTTATCAAATGGACGTGAAAAGTGCCTTCCTCAATAGACCAATCAAGAAAGAGGTCTATGTTGAGCAACCTCCCAGCTTTGAAGATAGTGAGTATCCTAACCATGTTTACAAACTCTCAAAGGCGCTTTATGGGCTCAAGCAAGCCCCAAGAGCATGGTATGAATGCCTGCGAGATTTTCTTATCACTAATGGCTTCAAAGTCGGTAAAGCCGATCCTACACTCTTTACTAAAACTATTGCAAAAGACTTGTTTGTATGCCAAATTTATGTTGATGATATCATATTTGGGTCTACTAACAAATCTACTTGTGAAGAGTTTAGTAGGATCATGATTCAAAAATTCGAGATGTCTATGATGGGGGAGTTGAAGTATTTCCTAGGATTTCAAGTCAAGCAACTCTAAGACGACACCTTCATCAGCCAAACAAAGTACATTCAAGACATACTTAACAAGTTTGGAATGAAGGATGCCAAGCCCATCAAGACACCCATGGGAACAAATGGGCATCTCGACCTTGACACAGGAGGTAAATCCGTATATCAAAAGGTATACCGGTCGATGATAGGATATTTACTCTATTTATGTGCATCTTGACCGGATATTATGCTTTCCGTATGCATGTATGCAAGGTTCCAAGCCGATCCTAAGGAAGTTCACCTTAGGGCCGTGAAAAGAATCATGAGATATTTAGTTTACACTCCTAAGTTTGGTCTTTAGTACCCCAAGGGATCCACTTTTGATTTAATAGGTTATTCCGATGCCGATTGGGCAGGGTGTAAAATTGATAGGAAGAGCACATCAGGGACTTGTCAGTTTCTGGGGAGATCCCTGGTGTCTTGGGCTTCAAAGAAACAAAACTCAATTGCTCTTTCTACCGCCGAAGCCGAGTATATTGTCGCAGGTCATTATTGTGCGCAATTATTTTGGATGAGGCAAACCCTCAGGGACTATGGCTCCAAATTGAGCAAAGTCCCTCTCCTATGTGACAATGAGAGTGCAATCCGCATGGCGGATAATCCCGTTGAACACAGCCGCACTAAGCACATAGACATTCAGTATCACTTTTTGAGGGATCATCAACAACGGGGGGATATCGAGATAGCTTATGTTAGCACCAAAGAACAATTAGCCGATATCTTTACCAAGCCATTAGATGAGAAAACTTTTAGCAAACTTAGGAATGAGCTAAATATTCTTGATTCTCGGAATTTTGATTGAAACAGTGCACACATAGCTCATTTATATACCTTTGATCATATCTCTTTCATAACTATGACTAATGTGTTTTCAAGTGTATTTCTATGATAAGTCATAGATTGAAAGGGAAATGGAGTCTTCGGCGAAGACAAGGCTTCCACTCTAACGATATCATTTACCATTCGCCGTCACTCCACATCACTCTCAAATTGGTATAATCTTTCTTTCATATTTACTTGTACCAATGGGGGAGAAAATAAACAGGGCTCTCCAAGTCTCCATTTTTGGCAATTAATGCCAAAGGGGGAGAAACTATTAGCCCAAAGCAAAAGGACCGCACCACCAACTTCAAACCAACTTCAAAAATTTGATTTATTTACACAAGTTTGTTTTCCAATTGGTATCTTGTGATAAGCAATTTCTTCAATTGGTATGATGTTTTCAACAAGTATATTTAAAGATAGATAGATTTTCAAAATTGGCATCTAAATTACATACTTCCAATTGGTATATATTAAAACCCTCTTAAAAACTAAGAGGAGAATTTTATTCAGGGGGAGTTTTGTTTAGTCAAAGGAAAAGCATTTGAAACAGGGGGAGAAATTTCAAATCTTGAAAATGCTTCTTGCAATCTTATTCATATACCTTTGACTATTTACAAAAGACCTTGAAAAGAATTTCCAAAAAAATTTGCAAAAACAAAACAAGTGGTGCAAATGTGGTCCGAAATGTTAAATAAAAGAAAGCAATCCATGCATATCTAGTGAAACTATAAAATTGGTTTAATTCCAAGTAACCTATACACTTACATTAAGCAAACTAGTTCAATTCTGCACTTATATATTTGCTTTGGTTTGTGTTGGCATCAATCACCAAAAAGGGAGATTGAAAGGGAAATAGGGTTTAACCTTTTCCTATAAATAATTTTGGTGGTTGAATGCCCAACACAAATATTGGACTAACTAGTTTGCTCTAGATTATATATTCTACAGGTGCATAAAGGTTCAACACAAACCAATAAAAGATTGAAGTTAGGGTTCAAAAAGAAAGGAGCAACGAAACCGAGTGTGCCCTGGTCCGGCGCACCGAACAGTGTCCGGTGCACCAGGACCATACAGTCTCAAACTCGCCACTCTCAGGTTTCTTAGGGCGCGCTCCGCTATAATTCACCGGACTGTCCGGTGTGCCACCGGACTGTCCGGTGCACCAGCGGAGTAACGGCTATCTAGCGCAATGGTCGACTGCAAAAGCATGGATGCAGAGCTACAGTGCGCGACACAGTGCGCGCAGAAGTCAGAGCAGTCGTTAGTGGCGCACCAGACAGTGAACAGTGCCTGTTCGGTGCGGCATCGGACTGTCCGGTGCCACTAGAGGACAAAGCCTCCAACGGTCAGAAGCTCCCAAACCCTAACGGTTGTGTGACGTGGCTGGCGCACCGGACTGTCCGGTGCGCCCATCAACAGCAGCCTGCCCCAACGGTCAATTGGTGGTTGAGGGCTATAAATACCCCCCAACTACCACCACTCCAAGCATCCAAGTTTCCAGCACTTCGCATTCAATACAAGAGCTAGTGCATTCACTCCTAGACACAATTCAATAGAATCAAAGTCTCTCCAAGTCCCAAATCCACTCCAAACACCTAGTGACTTGAGAGAGTGTTTTGTTGGTGTTCTTTGCGCTCTTGTTGCTTGGATCCCTTTCTTCCTTCCTCATTCTTGTTTCAAAGTGACTTGTAATCAAAGCAAGAGACACCAAGTGTGTGGTGGTCCTTGTGGGGTCTAAGTGACCCGTTTGATTAAGGAGAAAGCTCACTCGGTCTAAGTGACCGTTTGAGAGAGGGAAAGGGTTGAAAGAGGCCCGATCTTTGTGACCACCTCAACGGGGACTAGGTTCTTTAGAACCGAACCTCGGTAAAACAAATCACCGTGTTCATCCGCTTTATTTCTTGGTTGATTTGTTTTCCCCTCTCTCCTGGACTTGATATTTGTTCTAACGCTAACCCCGACTTGTAGCGTGTATTTAAAGTTATAAATTTTAGATTCCGCCTATTCACCCCCCTCTAGGCGACTTTCAGTAACTGCTAATAAAGCTTTGAGCAACTTTAAAAGCAATGCTCAACTTTAACCATCTGCTTTGGTAAGCCTTACACTTCACATGAGCCCCATTATACGTGAGCTCATACACATTATTCCCCCCAACTTGTTGAGCGATGAACGTATGTGAGATCACCCTTGTTGTACTCACATCGCCCAGGTCAAGGACAGGTACCACAAGATAAGGAGCATGATGGATGTCGCGATGAGTTTGTGAGAGATCTAGACCGTCTAACCCAGTCAACTATGGTTGCTAGATCGTTGTCTTCGTATGATGTAATTATTTAGTTATTTTGTACATAACTCCTATTATATAGTAAAGATGTGACATTGTTTATGTACCATGAGTCATCATATGTGTGAGACTTGATCCTAGCACACATTTGATTCACGCCTAGATTTTCCCTTAAATCCGGGTGTGACAGATAATCCGTTCATAGCTCAACGACCCCTTCCCTCGCCGACTAGGTCAGGGAAGATGGCCCTCTCCTCAAAAGGGACCAAAAGTCGTCCTGGGAGAGATTCGTGCAAAGAAAAGGATCGATAGGCGCCAACGACCAACTCGGAAGGCCGGATTAGGAAAGATTAACAGGAGGAAAGTCTGAATCATCACCTAGGAAAAATTAACCCCCAAGCGACCCATGCAGATTACTCAGGGGCTCGGGGGCTACATCATACTGATGCGCTTGCGCACATTCAGGCCACGCTCTGGCAGGCATCACCTCCGGGCAACTCCATACGAGTCCGAACCTAGAGGCTACCCCCGTTCTAGCAACCAACCCAAAAGGCTGGGTCAAGAGCCACGACATCAAATAGTACATCCGACACATCCAGGAGGTCGAAAGAGGTTGGCAAAAAGCGGGCCTATGGTTTCACCAGAAACCAAATAAATGCCAAGAAATCCTCAACGAATTACTCAGGGGCTACATCATACTGATGTGCTTGCGCGCACTCGAGGCTTCTGGCCCCTGCCAAGGAAGTCTCCGACTAACTCTAAGGAGTCACATACTCACATGAAGGCTTGGGGCTACTGTCAGGTACCGAGGAATGAGGTACCTAAGGTAAGGCCCATAAACCTCTCTCTAGCCCATTTACCAAGTCCCGCCTGAGCAAGTCTGTGATGCGGGGCAAACGACTATGTCCCCGCCGAGTGTCGGGTACCATAATTAGGGGTTACCTAGATCACAACCCTAAAGTGCCTAGACGCTTGGGTAAGAAGTGGTCATACACAAACATGCTCCCAAGCTTACCAAGTCACGAGGGTCCTAAGTCACGACTCACCTGAGGCCAACCCCAAGCGTGAGACACAATCATGACTCGCCCGAGGCCAACCTCGAGCGGGGGACGTTGTCACGGCTCACCCGGGGCCAACCTTGGGCGAGAGACGCAGTAACGGCTCGCCTGAGGCCAACCCCTAGCGAGAGATGCAGTCACAACTCGCCCGAGGCCAACCTCAGGCGGGATACGCAGTCACGGCTCACCTGAGGCCAACCCCGGGTAGGAGACACAGTCACGACTCGCCCGAGGCTAGCCTCTAGCGGGCGACGTAGTCATGGCTCGCCCAAGGCCAACCCCGGACGAGCAGCGCATTTCCATCTCACCTGAGGGCGTCTCGAGCGATGCTCCAGAAGGTGCCCAACTCCACCGACCAACTCTGCAAGGTGGACCGGGCGACCAACTCTTAGATGACCAACTCCACCGACCAACCTGCGAGGCGGATCGACCAACCAACTCTATTGACAAACTCTCCGCCAATCAACTCCAACCGACCAACTCACTGTCGAGCAACCCAGCGAAGCAAATATCTGAGTCCAGCGCTACTGATCCACGTCAGCTACTACGGGACGTGTCACCATCAAGACACATCCGGACATACGCACAACATGCTGAATGGGCACCAGGGTGTCTATAGTAACCCATACATCGGAAGGATGGGATAGCGTGCCATACCGAGTGTACTCCTAAGCATGCTGACAGGTGACAAAGGGCTCATGACGACAGGAGAAGCCACGTCATGTACGACCGCACCATGAGACTAATCCGTGGGACCCGCCGCGCACCACTACAAAGACGTCATTAATGGACTCGCTATAGGAGCTAGAGTAACAAACGACGCCATATCGGGAGTAGGGCTACACACGACCCTACGAAGGACTCACCACGCCAACCTTGGGAGTAGATCTCTCTCTCTCTCTCTCTTTCTCTATCTAGTAGAATACAAGTCCCACTATAAGGGCCTATCCTTGAGATATAAAAGGGTAGGCCCCCTCCTCCTTCAAGGGAGGCACATGACAACACAAGCACACTAGCTGTAACATGCTCTACTACAATACTAGGATCAATACTACACTAGACTAGGGTTGTGGCCTGAACCAGTACAACCCATTGTCTCAAATCCATCGCTTGAGTCCCAGTGTATTAGTTCTTTGCTCAGATCTCCGTGATCCATCATTCGGAGTGAGTTCGCACTTGCATCCCCACCGAACACAAATCTATCGTCCTCTAGTTTTCGAAACCACGATAACTATTACGCATGAATAGGTGCCCAAAGCACTGCCTCGATTTTGCTGAAGGTTAGGTGTAATCATCTAAAGATTTGCACTGACCCTAACTTTAGAGTTTCTGCTTACCACATCTGAAGATCAACTATCGAAGCTTGAAAGTGTCTAAGAAATTCTTATCTCATATATGGAAGAAGGACGGGAAGGAAATTAGTATCGAAGAATATATATATAAAGAACAGGGAGAATGTTTGTACTTTGTTACCTTCATCTTACCTATGTGGGGCTTACACACACTGTGACTTTCAAACTTTTTTGCAGGTTTGACAGGCTGCTGAAAAAGCTCTAGATATTAGACGAAAACTGCAAGGCAAAAAAAGCCAAAGGTACTTACCCTTTTTCTCGCTTCTGCTAAATTTTCATTGCATTCATGTTTTGAAAATAGTTTTCTAACTTTTGTTAAGAAGTCTCTACTTTGCAGATGATCTTTGAAGTAAAGCATATCAAAGTCGTAGCAGTAGCTGTCAGGGCTGCAAAGAAAGCTGCAGATGATGTTGTTCTCAATCTATGAACAAATCTATGACGAAGTGATGCAAAGCAACAAAGGGAATTGATGAAATGATGTGAAAAATAATGATCTTTTTGTTCTAATATTTTTGTTGGTCTGAAATGTTTGAATACTTCAAAACTTTTCAAGTGACTTGTAATATATTCGTAATTCCTGCTTCATTTTTGCTTCTCTACTTCCTTTTGTGATGTGTGAAATTTTATTTAACACACGTTTTTGAGCCGATGGCGAAAAACACCTTCCCTTCTTTTCACACATTACAAAGGAATGCTTCTTTATAAAGATAGTTTCGACATAAACTAAATTTATGTTGGTGTTTGATTAGGTGATTGAATCGTAGCTCTGCATTCCTCTTGGGAACGACTTCGGAGCTTTTCCACCGTTACTTAGGTGAATGAATTGTAGCTCTACATTCCCTTCGGAATGACTTCGGAGCTTTTTCCACTGTTACTTAGGTGAACAAAATATAGCTCTGCATTCCCTTAGAAACGACTTCGGAGCTTTTTCACTGTTACTTTGGTGAACAAAACGTAGCTCTACATCCCCTTAGGAACGACTTCAGAGCTTTTTTCAATGTTACTTCTGTTGAACAAAACGTAGCTCTGCATTCCCTTTGGAACGACTTCGGAGCTTTTTTCACCATTACTTTGGTGGACAAAACGTAGCTCCGCATTCCCTTAGGAACGACTTTGGAGCTTTTTTCATTGTTACTTTGGCGAACAAAATGTAGCTCTGTATTCCCTTATGAACAACTTTGGAGCTTTTTTCATCATTACTTTGGTGAACAAGACGTAGCTCTGCATTCCCTCAGGAATGACTTCAAAGCTTTTTTCACGCTTTCTTACCCGAAGCTTAGGATGCAACATTTTTGTCGTTGCACTCAAAGGTGCCAGGTCATTATTACATTAATTTGCATGATACAGAAAATTAAAAGTTTGTGAAAGTAAACATAGACAGATAGTAATGTCTCCTCGATAGTTTTGGGCTTACCTACCTAGCCCCTTGGGGTGTTTAGTATATATGCTTCGTCTCCAGGGCCATATTGCTGTTTGTACAGGTTTTGAATCCCTCACTTCTGTCCCTTTTCTACAAATCTTGTATTGGGAACTTGGGATGACCAGCAGGCGCTTGGTCATAGGGAGGTGGTCCTAGGACAAAGGAAGCAGATGGTAACCATGCACTCATTACTAGATTGCTTGAGGCATTTGAGGCCGAGAGTAAACTTATCCTTGGCTCCTGTAACTGAGGCTGGACATACTGTGGGATATAAGGTGAAGAGTACGATGATGTGCTTAACACCTCTTTTGACTGGGAGGATTAAGTGGCTGACGAAGCAAGTTCCTTCTGCTTGTTGATAGCATGATGGCTTGTTCTTGTGGTGTGGCATTTGTCCTCAACAAAAAAAGCATAATGGTTTCCTCGGAGGTGCATTGAACCTACCACCAAAACTTTGGCCTCCCCTTCTATCTCTCGGAGTAGGTGGACGAAATGTATTGTACGAAGGTTGCTGTTGAGGTGCATTGTACCTAGCATTCTAGCTCAGCTCTTTATGGCTCGTTAATGTAACGAGCCAGCTCGGCTCGGCTCGTTATACTAACGAGCTAAACATCT
The DNA here is from genome assembly GCF_902167145.1 of Zea mays. NCBI lineage: Eukaryota > Viridiplantae > Streptophyta > Magnoliopsida > Poales > Poaceae > Zea > Zea mays. The sequence continues at coordinate 107,166,752 of NC_050105.1, read as the reverse complement.
GGCTCGATTCGTTAGGGAGCTCGAGTCAGCTCGTTAGGCTCACAAGCCACAAAACTAAACACAAAGATCTATGTACATAAATATATATAACCGAAAAAAGAATCATATTTTAAGTGTTTGACACTACAAACCCAAAACCTTTATAATATTATTATCATATTATCGTCCTAGCTTCTAACTTTCAATATTAAATTGAATAATCAGATATATATTAACTTATAGATTTACAAACCCTTATTATAATATGATAGCAACAAGCATCATTATAAAGCAATTCATCATCCATTCCACAAATTTGTAACATTTCGTTGCTCAACACTAACATCATATGCTGCTAGAAAACAAAGTTCACAAAACCATAACTAATAATCAAATATTAAATATGCAATGTAGGTATGTAGCCATGCAATAATGCAAATATTTAAGCACAAGGCACATCCACACATGTCCATATCAGAGATCATAACTATGAGAAGACAAGACTATGAGAGATGAGACGACACCAACGACTAGACAAACTTGTGTTGTGGCTTGGCTCGTTTGGCTCGCGAGCTAGCTCACGAGCTAACCCAAGCTGGCTCATTAGAGAACCGAGCTAGAATGCTAGCTTGGCTCGCTACAAAATTAAAATGAGCCGAGTCGAGCCAAGCTACTAACGAGATGAGTCGAGCGAGTTAGCGAGCCACGAGTATTTGATCCAGCCCTACCTAGGGGTGGAACCTTCCCTCAAAGCCCCTAGATGCTTCAGTGTATCTGTGTAGATCCTCCCTTCTCTGGCAGAAATCAATGTTAGCCCTTATGTATTCGTCCATCTTCTACAACATTTCTCAAGAGAGTGTGGAGGTTTTCTTACAAAATATTGGGTTGTTGGCCCTGGTTTAAGACCTTTGACCATGGCCTCGATGACAACGTCGTCCTGGACTGCTAGTGTCTAGGCTCAAAGGCGAAGAAATCTTCGGATGAACGACTAGAGGTACTCATCTAGGTCCTGGGTACATTGAAACAAAACTTGTGCAGTAACTGGCTTTGACTGGAAGCCTTGGAAGCTGGTGAGGAGCATCTTCTTCAACTTTTGTCATGAAGTTATTGTTCTTGGTCGAAGCGACGAATACCAGGTTTGGGCCACATTCCTAACTGCCATGACTAAGGACTTCGCCATGACTGCAGAATTACCACCATACAAAGATATGGTAGCTTCGTAACTCATAAGGATTGTTTTGAATCAGTTAGATCGTCATACATTGGCAATGTGGGTGGCCTGTATAGTGGTGGCCAAGGTGTCGCCTGCAGCTCTGGTGTCAGTGGGGAAGCTTCATCATAGACGAAGATTGTCTTTGTTGAAGCCCTCATAATTTTGGTCCCTATAGTTGTTTGGGTCTTGCGCTTCAATGTTACGCATTTCTTCAGTTACTTCGTCAATCTTTTTATGAAGTTCAGAAAGACAAAGCACCTTCTCCCTGCGCTTCTCCAATTGTTGGTGAATTGCTACGAGATTGTTATTCTCTTGATCAAGCTCTTGATCTTGTGGTTCTAGGCTGATAGCCTTCCTCTTTTGGTTTCTTGCCTCCCTAAGGAGAGCTTCATCCCCTTGGTTGGTGTCCAAGGTCCTGAGGACGGAGTCGGTTGTTGTTGCCTGTTGCATGGTGCGAGTTGTGGTCATGAGATCACCGAAGGTGGGTGCCAATGTTGGTACTTGATTTCAATTCCTCTGAAGGTATCGAAGATCAAGGGAACACAAGTTAGATGTAAAGGCCTTCGTCCTTTGATGTAACACTTCCTCGAAGTGTTAGAACAAAGGACAGAGGTTTTTAAGCAGAAACATAGTGAGGTAATATGAAAAAGACAATGTCAAAATCTATATAAAACTCATCTCTTATGCCTTAGCATTTTATTCCATCTCTTCTGATATCATACAAATTTACCAACATACCTTCGGCTCCTAGACATAGGATGACGCAAACTAGACAAACCTTAGGCCCTCTTCCAAATCCATGCAGATACTACAATCCTTAGGCTTTAGAAAACTGAACTAGACAAACCTTAGGCTCTTTTCCAAATCCATGCAGATACTACAATCCTAAATATTCTCTTAGCCATGGCCACTGAGTTAGGCGATGGTAATTCAACGTTTTTTTTGGAAAGATAGGTGGTTGCTGGGAAAATGATTACAAGTTTTGGCACCTCATCTTCTTAGCTTGATTCTCAAGAGATTTGCCAAAACAAGAATTGTGGTCGAGGCCTTGGTAGATTGTAGATGGATGAGGGACATCTATGGAAACCTCACTTGGTACCTTTAGGAGTTCTTGCTTATCTAGGAGGCTTTAGATGGGATCATCCTGTAACAAGAGGTTCCTGATAGGCGTTTGTGGAGGCTTTCTAGTTTAGGGCAATACACAGCCAAATCGACTTATGATGATCTTGTTTCAAGGCTCAACCATCTTTGAGGTTGCTGAACTAGTTTGGAAAGTCTATACTCCCCCTAAATGTTCCTTCTTCACATGGTTTGTAGCCCATAACCGTTGCTGGACAATAGATCGACTGGCTAAAAGGAACATTTCCCACCTTTCGCTTTGTGTTCTATGTGATCTGGAAAAGGAGACTATTAAGCACTTTCTTGATGGTTGTGTATTTGCTAGACAGTTCTAGTTCTACCTTCTTCGGAGGTTGGGTCTCTTTTCACTCACCCCTCTGCCTACAGTTTCGTCCTTCATGAATTATTGGCTACAGGCTATGACTGATGTCGATAATGCTATGAAAAAGGATTTAAACTCTATCATAATTTTGGGTGCCTAAACCTTATGGAAACATATGAATGACATCGTCTTCAATAGAGCGACCCATCATCTTTCAACTGCTTTATCGAATGTAGGAGAGGAGGCCCAGTGATATAAGGAAAATGGATATCGACTCATTTGTTTATTAGTTTTTGGTGTTTGATGATCAACGTAACCATTTGGATTAATATGTTTGCTAGGACTTATGTTTATAGTTCAAAGGATGCAACGCAGACTTGGACTAAGGCAACGAGGAGAGCAACACTTCAAAGAAGACATTAGAAGACTTATCAACATCATGAAGAGTCCAAGACACAAAACAAGAAAAGCCCAAGAAAAGGAACTCTAAGAAACAAAGAAATTTAGGCTGTAAAGACTGCATCGGACGTGTGTGCTTGCTAAAAACAAGACATGGTAAAAGACCTGTGTGCATCAGATCTACCCATTGGTGCACCAGACGTGTTGCCAGACATGGCATGCAGAGAGGGTGCAAAATACACTCAGGGGCATGTGTCACACTAGACCTGTCCGACGGGACAACATATGCACAATGCTCTAATGGCTAGCTAATGTGGATTGCATCGAACATATCCGATGTATTTAGGGAATCTGCCAGACTCCAACGACTAGTTTGATGTGGCATTGATATGGAAGGCACCATACATGTTTGATGCAACGCGGAAAAGGCTGCTTCCTTCTAATGACTCTTATAGGTTTGGGACTATATATACCCACCCACCCGAGCATTTGCATGTGTGGAAAGCTGAGAAACATAGTGTGTGGTTGAGACACCAATCTGATAGCTCAATACATCTAAGTGCAAATAGATTCAGTCGATGATTAGCATAGGTGCATAGGTTAGTTAGAACGAGCAATAGATGAATAATTGCAAATTTTTGTGTGTACGAGATTAGAATAACTTAAAAATAACTGACACAATTTTTTTATTTTTCCTGATCAAAAAATACATGAAAAAGAAAGGAGGTAGAAAATTTTATTGATTTATGATTAAAGAAGAAAAACAAGAAAACATGGGTTCTATTGAATTTCAAGTATTCAGTTTCACCAATAAGATACTGAGACTTGCTTCACATTTAGAATTACACAAAAAAGATTTTTCATCGGAAAGAGGTCTACAAAGACTTTTGGGAAAACATCAACGTTTGCTAGCTTATTTGGCATAGAAAAATAGAGTACGTTATAAGAAATTAATAAGTCAGTTGTTTCCAATTGGACATAAACAAAAGCAACCAATAATATATATATATATAAATATAAATATATATATATATATATATATATATATATATATATACACTTCCACAATATTTTATCTATGGTGAAGTAATTTCATCGATAACTACTTCATTACACTTGCTCTATGTTATGCCCAAGTGATTAGAGGGTAGACAACTAGACACCCTCAACCCCTCGAAGCTTGTGCACATCGTTGTAATTGTAAAGTGAACCAAGTTTGTGGTGTGGCCACCACTGAGTACTGGAGGAAACAAGGCTCACAGTTTTTAGCCAAAAACTCGACAACGAAGAAAGCGTGGAGCATCCTAGAGAGGTCGAAAGCGAGCACCACTTGCGCATGGAGAAGGCTCGCGACTATCTATAGAGTTACTTGTGCGAGTGTTTGGCCCTTGTGTGTGCTTCACTCTGCGTATGGGCACCATAGAGAATTAGTAAGGACCTTGCACAGTTCTAATACAATAAAAATACCAATGCATCAAACGAGAGTTTACATCTCTATCTCATTTAATCTTCCGCATTTATATTGCTTTCTTTGGTTGTACTTTACCTTTCCTAGCTTAGATTATAATCTACATGGTAGCACTGAAACGTAGGTTGCATAACTCACTTTTGCTATAGAGATAGCAAGACTTAGATAAAACTATACTTGCATTAGCTTGTTTGGTTATGTGCAGATGTTTTATTTAAGAGATAAAATTAGAGACCTGATTTAGAAGAGAAAATAGAAGTCATAATTTAACCACCCCTCTCACATCCACATTCCTTTCAGTTGCTAAAGGCCTTTAGCACCATTAGCATAAAAGATGAGGAAGATCATTAGCCACGACGCTTATAGGTCGTTTGTAGGTAGTCCTTAACCGACGCTTATGTAAATCCAACCTTGTGTGTGTGGGTGTGAGTGCCTAAACATTTGGCTAAGCGGCTGTATCATTAACCTCCTTTTAATGAAATGATAATTTTAGCTGACAGGAGCAAACAAGTTATGCAACTATTCCAATAACTAAATCCATCCTAATCCATACTATAACAAAAACAAAAGTAAATTCAAAAGTATACATATATCAAGTATATGCAAACTATCCAAATAAAATATTACATGAGCCTTAATATCACTATTAAAAATGTGTTCGCTACACCCAACCAAGATAGCATGTGAGAAAAGAATCATGAATTGTTATCACTACACTGAAAAACAAAAAAAAAACAAGTCAATATAATTGAATAAGTCGAATATCCTTCCATACCAGCAACATCTTTACACACCTCCTTAAGTTCATTGTTGACCAACCGCGGCAACAAGAACATCTCCACACTATCCACACCGTGGGCAACAAGAAAAACAATGACACCATCTTAAATGCCGACAACCCTAGGATTTCAGATGGCGGCGATGACTTGGTTGAGTTTTCAAGCATATCAACCCCCTCATATGTATAAACTCTCGAATAGCCTTTAACCCTAAATGCCTATTAATGTTCTTATGGATCATGATTATCTCTTGACCTTATAAAGACGAGAAGATTATCACTCTATTAAGGCTTTGTTTGGATATTTAGTGCTTTGTTTGGATACTTAGTATTCATCTCAATCCACGTGGCTAAAGTGAATTAGAGTATAAATTAAACAATCCACGTGAAGAATACTTGGACACCTCAATCCACGTGTATTGTCATGGATTGAGATGTAATTTAATTTAAGTTACATTCCAATCCACCTCAATACACATGGATCGAGACAAATACGAGTGTCTAACAAGGCCTAATGGAGATGAGAATACTTAAGTGGTGATGACAATACATAAACGCCCATGGACCATATGAGAAGATTATCAACGTTAGTGCTTCATACACATTAACTGCACAAATTTTTTTGATGGATCTCATACGAGAAGATTATTACAGACATTGAGTGATCAAACAAATAAGACTGCCATCAGGGATGGCATGAGCGCAGGCCATCTCTCACGTCTTAGATCTTGTATCTACATGCTGCTTTTCATTTTCTCTAGCACTTACAACTTTGTGCCTGAAGCGTGCAAGTCAGTTCTGCAGACGCCATGAATGAGGTATGCGTCCTACCCTATCAGTAAAACTGCCAGAGAACCTGTATCATCAGCACTTTAACATCACCACAGCATTTCGAAGAAAAATACTTAACATTTGTAGAAAGTATCCAATTATTCTACTTCCTGAAAGAGCAATTGCGGACCTAGTGTCCTTTTTCAAACTTTTGGATCACTGCTCAAAGAAAAATCAGTTATTCTTTACTCAAGGATCAACAAATCACCTAGTGACGTTTTTTCTGGTATAGGGAATATCCAACAAGAGCAGACAATAATATAGTCCACAAAACCTGCATATGAAACCAAGTGGGTCAACAGTTGAGCAATGACTTTGCATAATGTTAAATTTATTTAGGATATAATATATATAATTACACCAACAAAGTTATATTTATATGTACCAAAACATTCAAATCCGCATCAGCTAAATTTTAATAAACAAAACATAACACAGAATTTAAAAGATGACCATGTTTATCGTATTCCATCTCTCAAGCTTCCTTATCCTGGACTGCATATCATCAATCACACTATCTGTAGAGGAAGTTTCTCGTATTGGTGACGATAAATCTGAATTAAAGCTCCCTCCCTGCAATTCCAGTATATGAGAATAACTTGGAAAGAACAGTAACCATAAAATATTAGCAGAAAGATAGTTGTTGAAGAACTAAGTAGCCTTGTACATTTTAGAAGCCTAGCTGTTGGATAGACTGAAACCCTAACGCTAATCCAGAGTTGGGAATATATTATATAGAGGAGTTAAGTGGGCCAAGCCCATTACAACAGGGCTAATTAGGTAAATACAGAAAAACTCTAATCTAACCCTAAACAGGAGTCAAACACCCCTCGCAGTATCAACTCTATCCTGTACAGATGTTGAGACTGGATCGGAACTCAGTGAATACACTCGACGCCTCAGCACCGGAGTGGGAGACAACGGGTTGCCGCTTCGAGTCCCAGGAGACGAGGTTGGCGTCCTGGAACACGGCATAGCTGGATGTAAACTGGAGCGTGTCGGGGCAGCTAGCCGAGTCAATGTCGGTGTAGACTGTGGGAAACCCTAACTCAGGGTTTAGGGTCACGGTGAAGGTGGAGCCGCTATGGAGGACGAGCGGCGGGGTGAGGCCGAGGGGGGGGGGGGGGGGGGGGCGAAAGAGAGGAAGGCAGCAGGAAAGGCGGCGACTAGCCCTAGAGAGCGGAAGTGAGATAATCTCGTGATACCATGTAGGAAAGTATATGCCGCCAATAGTAGGTTGATTATAGAGGTAGAAGGGGTGTACAATATATAGACAAGGATCGTCTAAGGTTGATAGAAAGCACTCAATCAGTGGAGATCCTTGCCTAGCCTCTGATCAACTACCATAAACACCAAGGCACATATGCGGGCAGGGCTGATCAACACATATGGCAAGCCTGATCATCCTAATTACATAGTCGAACATGTTAATTGAAACAATGGTTAACAATATGGTACCTGAATTCAGACAAGCATTCTAAGTTGTAGTAAACGTTGCATTGATACTTCCCTCACAAATAGCTTATCAAGGCAGCTTCCTAGTATGGTGTACAAATATTTTACATACGAATCTACAGCAATATACCTGTGACTGGATGAACTCAACCAGTTCCTGCAGCCTTGCAGCTTGTTGATTGTGAATACCAATAGATACATTACCATCAGCTGGTAAGCTCTCCAAAATAATTTGAAGATAACTCTGGATAGCACAAAGGAACCATGAAACTGGAAATTAGAAATAAGCTATATATATGACTATGCTTCACAGTGATTGATTTCAGGACTCCTGACCGAACCTTTGTTGTGTATGAACCATCCAAGCAGAGTGCAGAACCAGCAGAGGTAACAATTTCTTTATTTGTCCCTTTAATTTGAAGATATGGAGTCGACACTCCTTGTAGATGGTCAACTTCTATTAAAATCTTCAATGGATTTCAAAAGGCATCAGAACATACTTGTAATTAACAGCTACACTACTGATTCCATCATAACATTACAAAATAATGCTATATAAAATAACAGATGAGAACATCTTGCTTTAGGTATGCAAAGTTACTAATGGAGCAGTTTTCGACCACAAAATGAGAGACAAATGTGTTAAATTCGTATGTACAGCCATACTGATAGTGAGTAATAGGCAGTAGGACTGTGCCCCGTTACAAGATTGTTCATCAGTATGCATGCATTCAGTTCATTTTCATCACTATAGTATTTATTCTGTACAGCTAGATAAATATTACACGTCCATCCAAAAACCACTAATAAAATTACTAACAACCAATTTTTATGCCTGGCAAGAGATTGTAGTTTTCATTTTCAAAATAATCAATGTCTCCAGAACTTAAAATTTCTAAATCTACAGGATAAAAACGTAATGATGCTTTGATAAAACATTAAAACCTTCCTCTTAATAAAGGATTAAAGGCATTCAAATAATAAACCAAACCTGGAAATGTGCCAGCAAAATTCACAATTCCTAAGTTATTTAAGCCTTAATCATGCATACTCAGCAATAATACTAAAGGATAAATCTTTGTACAAGCAAGCAATAATGGCATAATAGCACAGGAGTAGGGAGACTTTTACAAAAATAAAAAAGACTTTGTCCATTTAGTGGTAGGCAAGTATGCATCCTTTTCTCTAAATAAAAAAAAGAGCTACACTGGTTAAGGAACATAATAACCTTTCCATCTTGGTAAATCACCGCAGAAGCTTCAATATATGCAACAGCTTGGTAACTAGAAAACAGGAATGGAAAATAAATTAATATATCATAGTCGTCAAGAGAACTTTAGGCTCATATAGTTTAAGAAATATCTGGATGGATTTTAGCATATCAATCAAAACAATACCAAAATGAAATCCCAACATTTTGTGCTAGATAGCTCTTCTTATTAAGAGTTGCATACACCGACCAAAATTCGAACTCGTAACCTCTGGCTCTGATACCATATTAAGTTGCATTTACCAACCAGTTAGACCCAAAAGCTTAAACTGATAGAAAGAGGTGGTCAATTCACTTATATTATAATCCAACACTTCTTAGGGCTAGTTTGGAAACTCTATTTCCCAAGGAATTCCCATTTCCAAAGGAAAATGAACTAATTTCCCAGAGGACATAAGTTCCACTGCACCATTAATTGAACCTTTATAATATTATCTCTTATATTTCAAGGAGCATATAGAAGTTGTTGACTTAGTTGTGGTAAGCTGATGCCTAGTGATGGCCAAAACAGGTAGCCACTTGGCAATGGCATTTTTAGAGTATTTTGGCCCTAAACCATGTATTCCCATATAATCTGCCCAAGAGGCTCAGCAATACAACCAACAATTCCACCAATTCAATTCTGGCCATGGGAGAGGATATGGAAGAGCTGGACACTAGGGAAATGTAAATTTTTCATGTGGTTGGTCGCACATAATAGGTACCGGACTGCAGACTGCAGACTGCTTGCAAAAAGAGTGCCCCACACTCCGCAACCAAACTATAGTTTCATGTGTTTTTCCCACCAATTGTGGTTCAGGATGCTACAGAGGTTGGCCTGCAAAACCTCTCCCCACCAGACTGAGGACCTCATTGGGCAGGTTAAAAAGGGGCAGAATTCTATTATCATTTTGGGAGCATGGTCCATTTGGAACCACCGCAATCAGTTCGTTTTTGATAAAATTCAGCCTAATCTTGATAAAGTCTTTGTAGCAGTATGGGATGAACTGCACATTGGAGTTTGGCCGAAGTTAAGAGTACGTTCGCTCGTTCTAACGCCAACCACTGAGTGTCACCCCTCCATAGTTGTGTATGTTGGAGACAGAAAATGGAAACCATAACCCTAACTAGGGTTGCGATGTTTTTTTTTTGGAAAACGCAGGAGAACTGCGCCTTAATATATTAAGAAGAAGAGATAAGTCCAGATCAAAGAGACCTGGACAGATTACAAGGCCTCCTCAGGGAGGCCAGAAACACAGGAAACTGAAAAAATCCATCAAACTCAACCTACAACTCCCTAGTCTCCAGGAATTAGGGCAGCAAGGTATGAAAGACCCTTAGCCCCGGCCATCTCCCAAGATTGCCTCTCCTCCCTAGCTAACTTAACTGACAAATCTAAACTAGGAGTACAACCATCAAAAACACAACTATTACGAAGCTTCCACGTTATCCATGCTCCTAAGGCCACAAGAGAATTAAGACCTTTACCAGGAAGACCAGTAGCCAACCCGGGTTGCGATGTTGTATTAGTAGATAGAAACGTATATGTGGTGGGCTTAAGCCCATTAAAATGGTAACACACACATGTCTAAAACCCCTAGGTATTACAGATGTTGAGACTAGAACGAAACTCTAAGAACACCGTGCATGGAAGTCCGTTGCTGAAGATGTCGGCGAATTGCAAAGTGGTCGGTGGTATGCGGAAAACGCGAACATCGCCGACGGTGCACGCTCACGGACGAAGTGAAGGTTGATCTCTACGTGCTTCGTGTGTTGATGCTGTACAGAGTTGGTGGACAGATAGACCGCGCTGACATCGTCTAATAGACGTGTGTGGCGCAAGCGAGGGGGCTATCGAGCTCCTGGAGCAACTAACGGAGCCAGGATGCCTCGGCCATGCCGTTCGCCACAACGTGATACTCAGCCTCATCGTTGGAGCGGGAGACAACAACGCTAGACCGGCACATGTCGGGGCAACCGGCACAATCAGCGTCGGTGTAAACGACCAACTCTAAAGTTAGATATACGAAGAAGGTTGTAGTCGAGTGCACACCGGAGGTAGCAAAGAATCCATTTGCCAGCGGTGAGGTGGGGCTCCCGCAGGGTGTGCATGTGAAGGCACACATGCTGGACGCATAGGCGATGTCGGGCCGAGTGAAGTTGAGGTACTGTAGAGCCTCGACGAGGCTCCGGTAGGCCATCACGTCGCTAACCAGGGCACCATCATCGTCGGAGACGTTCTCCTGATTGTCAATAGGCATAGAGCAGGGCTTGCAGCCGGACATGCCAGCCGCTCTAAAATATCGATGGCATACTGGCGCTACAAGGAAGAGGCCCTGGAGGCGACGGTCACCTCGTGGAAGTGGTGGAGAGGGCCTAGGTCCTTCATCACAAACTCGCGCTACAGGGCAACACTCATACGATGGAGAAGGGTGGCACTAGACGCCCTGAGCACGATGTCGATGTATAGAAGGAGGTAGACAATATCGTCGCCGCTCTAAAGGATGAACATGGACGTGTCCGACTTGGCCTCAACAAAGGATGAACATGGACGTGTCGTGAAGGAGGGCGTTCTTGATGTCCAGTGGTGGACCACCTGGTCTCGAGAGAGGATAGTCCAAACGGCGGCGGGCTTGACGACAGGGCGTAAGGTCTCGTGTAGTCCACTCTGGATCGCTGAGTGAAGTCCTGAAGGATCCAATAGGCCTTGTACCAATCGAGAGTACAATTGGCCTTGAGCTTGTGACAGAAAATCCACTTTTCTGTATCTAGCATGCATATGGAAATTTTAGTGTTTGCATCACCTTCCTTTATCCATGTGATTCTTGAACGTAATCTTGCCATTGTTCTTTTGAAGGAGGCCAAAAGTAAGGACTGTTTCTTGAGTTTGTTTTTTAGCTAGTTCTCAGCAGGACTAAGAGGTCTGTGATCCTGGGCTATTTCAAATATGTGAAGCGGCTCCTTTGCCAAGGAAAGCTGAGGGACTATATGCCCCACCTGTTTTCACTCCATATTCGCAATCTTCTGGTTGTCTCCTTAAGTTTCTTATCCAGATTTAGGAAGGGACAGCTGGTAAGGCACTATAGAGTTCCAAGCATCCAACACCACCTCCTGAAAACCTTCCATTCTTGTCTAGAATGATTCAAAATGGAACTTTTTCTTGCCAATGGGCATACTACTAACCTCTATGGATCAAAGTGATAAAGGTATGTTTCAAGTACTTAGTCAATTGATTTAAGTGCTAATCAGGTTTGTCTAAGTGCTAGGGGGCATATGAAGTCGAGCCAAAATGAGCAAAAGAAAATTGGCACGAAAAGGAAGAGGCTAGGCTGGCAGCACCGGACAGTCCGATACCACCCACCGGACAGTCTGGTGTCTGTCCGACCGTACTGGCCATGCCAGGGCGGCGACGCGACCAGGGGAGGCGTGGAACGACGGAGGAGCACCGACAGCTGGAGATCTGGCGACGGGAGGGTCACCAGAGGAGGGAAGAAGCCGACGGTGGCTAGGGACGACGGACGGAGGGGGAAATCCGGCGACAGTAGATGGTAGACGCCGGCGACTGGGTGTGGGGTGGTGGGGAAGAGAGAGAGAAACTGGCTCCGGTACCAAGTTGGAATGGGAAATCCTAACCCTAACACAAGGTTGGGTGATGTATTAATAGACCAATGGTTGGGTCTGGCCCATTACACAGGGGTGAGACTGTAATTACAAGGGGCCAACACCAAAACCCTAAACGGGTACTCTAACAGTAACACTAGGACGTCACTTATCAAACACACACTTATTCCTATGCTTCCAAATGATCCAAGCACAAAGGGCTATTGCCTTGCATGAGCTGCTCGTGCTCGATTTTCTTCTAGTGTTAGAAAATATAATGGCTAGGATATAGTTATTTGGGATTATGATCATGTGTCCTAATTTCACACCAAGTCATGTAAATTCTATACATACCACACGAGAGGCTCAATGTAAATCATCTTATTCCACAAATTATATTCCTCTTACACATCCCATCACTGAGCCCTCGCAAGCATATTGTACTAAAATGGAAATTAAATCCAACAAGCGACACATTAACCAACAACTCAAGATTATGAAGTTTACACTTAGTGTGCCAATACTAAGATAAAGGATGCCCAGTGCGTTTTTCCCAGTAATATGTAAAGACATGGATAAAATCAAACAATGCACCACTTACCCAAGCTTAAGAAGCCCTGCAACAGTACTGGCACTAATATCAAAATCAACCTTTGGCTGGATAATAAAATTTCCTTCCCTTATAGGCTAGCAAAATATTGAAGGGAAGAGAAAGGGCAATGTGTTATAGATTCATGTCAAAGAATGAAAGAAGCATAATGAAAACAAAATAAGCGTGCATACCTCTCGTATCAACAATGCAAATCTTCCTTCACAAATTCTGACCCGGATACACTCACCTTCGGTCAGCTGGGCATTTGATGGTATGCCAGGAAGCCGTAAGTACACATCAGTAAAGTTCTGGACAGAACTGCAGACTTTACTAGCATCTAGTACCTTCAGTATATCTTGGCAGGATACCTAACAATAGAGCAAAAAACTCATCACCACCCAAAATGTGATGTGCATTGTTTCCCTAGACCAGCTTACTGGATGCTCAAAGAAAAAACCCCAGAAGTAGGTTTATGTAGCCTAGGCAACTATCTAAGCTCCAGTGACACCTAGGGTGGTAATGGATGGTGATTTAAATGTTTCTTCACAATAAGTTAGGACCCTTAATTTATTTTAGTTCAAAGATGAATAGGAATAGACTCTGTTTTCAAGTCATCCGACTAATTGCGATTAGTCGGGCTGGTTTGTTTAGGGTGCTTGATTAGCACATCCGAACCGATTAGAGCACCTGATCACCTTGGTCGTCCAACTAGTCGACGACTAGGGGCGATTAGTCGCTCGATCAGGCGAGTCTGCGCGACTAGGGTTTAGGATCCTGAAATTTTGATTTCGTGGGCTTTTTTTGGAGGGCGGCCTGGCTACAGGGAGATGAAACGCTAGCGCCGTCTCTATAAACCATTACTCAACGGTTCCACATCTCCTAATTTCCTGGCATCACGATTTCTTTCCTTGTGCCTCTCTTCTCTATTTTCCTAGCGGCTCGTTCTCGACTTCTCGTTCCAGACTTCACCGATGACGCGCAGCCCCAGATCTTCGATGCGCGGCGACCCCAGTTCACAGACGCGTGCAGCCCTAGATCATCGGCGCACGGTTCCAGGAATCCAGATCATCGCCGGCATGAGTTCATCTTCCTTCTAATTGGTTATGTCTGTTAATGTGCTTTCTACTGATCTAAGTATCTAACAATCTAAATTTATATGACAGTCTTATGGTGGGGTGCCTATGGAGGATTGGCATATGAACTCCAAAGCCTTGCAAAAAGAATTATAAGCTTATGTTGCTCAGCATCTGGTTGTGAAAGAAAATGGAGTGATTTTGCATTAGTAAGTACTCTTTTTTTTGTTCATACTTCATACTTCAGAGTTCAGATTGAGTAATAATGTATGTCACTATGTCCATGTGCAGATCCATACAAAAAAAAAGGAACAGACTGGAGACCAGAGACTAAATAAATTGGCCTATGTAAGCTACAACAGGAAGATGGATAATAGGTTCACAAATATAAGATAGCTATGTTCCAAGGGAAAGAGAAGCAATCCACTGTTGCTTGAATAGTTTATGTGGCGAAATGAATGGGTTGAAGAAGAATCTGATGGTGATAACTAATAACATTTGGGGTGCTGTGGATGAAGCTCTAGGTGCAACTCAAGGTCTCCGGGCCGAAATTTGCCTAGGACTGCTGCTGCTGCAGGTGCTGGTTCCTCCTCTGACTCAGACACAAACCTATGTTAGAACCAGAAAACGTTCCAGAAATGCAGCAGCTACAGCTCAGGACATACATGAAGAACATGACAATTCTCCTGCTGAAGATGAACAAGAACAACAAGAACAAGAGACAGTAAGACAAATGAATGATGATGAAGATGAAGGCGAACAAGAATCAGGTGGAAGGGGAGCTGCAGGTGATGAATTTCAGTTGGATGAAGATCTTTAGGTAACTGGATGGTAATGTGTGTTGTGTGGTATCTGGGACTGGTAGTAACTAGTAAGTGTTTCTTTGCTGTTTTCAGTTGGATACTTGGATTGGATGAACAAATATCTTCTCTCAATTTCTTAAATCAGTAATCAGTATTGCAGAATTCATGGCATGTTTACCCTATCCTTCATATATAGTTATATAATTATATACTATAAAGTATATACATAGGTCCTGGATGAACAGGACGACTAGTAAACGACCAGGTCGACCAGAGGTCGACCTAGTCGGTGACTAATCGAGATTCGTCGCCTCGTCGTTCCCCCAGTTCGACTAGCTGGTCGAGCGACCAGAAACATAGGGAATAGAACCCGATCCTAATCCGATTTGATCCTTAAATTTTATAGTGTAAAATCTAGGGCTCATTACCACCCCTGACACCATCCCCCTAGGGCAGTCAGCTAAGCATACCAATCACCTATTAAGTACAAAGCAATGATCTGCCTCCCAACTATCACCTAGTGCCAAGTGTGAACATAAAAAATGTGGGAATTGAAAGTTGTGTGTTTACCTGTTTTTTACTTTTTAACACAAAAAGTGAGCTTTCAGGAGAGAGCACAGGATCAAAATCGTTTTGAATCTTAAGCTGCCAAGCAAGTGAAAAATAGCAATGCATAAGTACACAAACTTAATGGATGTGTAATAACAGCAGAATGTTGAACAGTTTATGTAAGGTGAAAAAAATAGGTCAACAATTATGTTTCTTGTACCAACATGAGCATGGACAAGATGTGGTTCAATGTATTGCTGAAACAGTGGAAACACAGTGGTCATGATTTCAGTCTGAGAAATAGAAAAGCCAGCACGATTCTTGTCTCTCTGTATTCTTGCAATAAGGTGTGAATGAACTCCACCAACCTAATGCCAGGGAATATATTAATATCAAAAAAAAAATTACAATAATATAACAAGATGGAGCCAGACTAGAATTTTTTGAAGGTTTGAGAAGGGTCTTACAACTGCAATCCACAAATCCAGAAATTTCCTTATAGCAGGATGTAAAGTGTACACACCTTCAAAGATGACCTGGTATCCAAATGTAAATTATTAAAGGATCACTCATCCATCAGATCAGATCTAAGCATTGCAGATTGTAATACACCATACATTCCAAATCATAGCTCACTTTGGTTTTTTTTTGAACAAACGCAGGAGAGCTGTGTGTCATTATATTAAGAAGAAAAAAAACATAGGAGAGACAAGACTTGTCAACCCTTAATACAAAGGCCCCTAGGCCGAGACCCCCCTGAAATTAACACAACGCGCCACGCACACAGAGCAATAACCCGACCAAAACGACCACCAGCAGGCAAACTGCTAGGGTCCCCTAAGGAGCTCACTTTGGTTTTGTCCTAAAATCAAACTTCTCTAAGTTTCACTGAGCTTTTCAAAAAAAAGGACACAAGTGAGCTGCGTGTCATAAAAAAAATAATACATACAAGCTTAAATAGATGTACTATTGAAACACATTTCATGGAAAATCCATGGGTCTTGTTCAGACCGCCTGGGATTCTGTTAATGGGGAGATGTTTCCTTTCTAATCCTTTTTTCTGAAGTTAAAGAAGACAGCTAAAAGTCTTATTTCCTGGAGTAATAATCAGGTGGGACACATCAGGTTCCAATTAGCCATGGCTAAGGAAATCCTTCATAGGTTGGAGATTGCTCAGGATGACAGGATCCTTTCCATGAATGAACTATGGCTAAAGAATAAGTTAAAAAAGCATACCCTGCTGCTTTCTTCCTTGAGAAGGACCATGGCCAGACTGCGATCAAGAATTTCGTGGCTCAAGGATGGATAGGGCTGGGCATTCGGTAGAAACCGATGATTTGGTTCGGTGTTTCAGTATATAGAAACTTCGGTGTTCAGATAAATCAAAATTGATCGGTGAAGAAAAAAAAATTCAAAAACCAATAACTTTGGTATCATCTTAATCGATTTGGTGTTCGGTTTTCACTGAGGTTCATGCTTGGAAGCTCCAGGCACTCGTCGCGCTGCCGCTCTAGGCGCTCGCCGCTTTGCCACGCCGCTGCTCCAGGCACTCGCCGCGCCGCCATGCCGGACACTCACCACACCTCCGCCCCCATGCATGGCCATCAGGCCATGCCCTCGCCCAGTGCTCCAGATGCTCGCCGCTTCGCTCGCTCGCCGCGCGCTGGGATAGTGGATGCTTGGGAATCAACGAATCGTGAATGGCGGTTGGCGTGGGATGGTGGGAGTAGGGAGGAGACTGACCGATTAGTTAGGTTAAGGGGTGGGCTGCCGGCTGTGTGCGCTACTGCGGTAGGATGGCCCATGGGTCGTGGCGGCTGACTTGTGGCGCAGGCTTGGATGGATGGATTTGCTGGTTTGGCTGCATTTTGCAGATTCGGTTAGATTCGATTTGGTTGTTGGACAGAACCAACACCGAAACCGTAAACCGTTATTCCCAAAAAACAAAAACCAATACTGAAACCAAAAAAAACCGATGGTTCGGTTTCAGTGCGGTTCGGTTTTCGGTTCAGTTCGGTTCTCGGTATGATTGTGCCCAGTCCTAAGGATGGAGATGCAAACTCTAAGCTATTCCATTTGTATGCCAGACACCGTAAAAGGAAGAACATTGTAACCTCTCAGAGGGAAGGGGATGTCACCTTAACTAGGCATGATGAGAAGGCTGCAGCAGTGGATCATTTCTTCTTCAACCTGATTGGTACAAATGTGGGCAGAGATAGAATCATTGATTTAGATGCTCTTGATATTCCCAGTCATGATCTCTCTGAGTTGGATGCACCTTTTTCTGAAAAAGAGGTATGGGACACTATTGTAAGTCTGCCCCCTGAAAAGGCACCTGGACCTGATGGTTTTACTGGACGATTCTACAGAGTCTGTTGGCACATAATCAAACATGATTTCATGAAAGTGGTGTCAGCAGTTTGGGGCAGAAAATTCAACAACTTTGGCAAACTCAATTCAGCATACATCACTCTGATCCCTAAAAAGGAGGGTGCTGCCCAGGTTAAGGATTTTAGGCCTATAAGTTTGGTTCATAGTGTTGCTAAGCTCATCACTAAAATCCTTGCCAATCGATTGGCTGCAAGGCTTCATGAGATGGTCTGTGCCAATCAAAGTGCTTTCATAAAGGGGTGATTTATTCAGGATAACTTCATGTTGGTACATCAGACCTCGCGACTACTTCATCATCAGAAAAAGGTCAGTCTTCTTAAGTTGGATATCACTAAAGCTTTCGATTCGGTCTCTTGGCCTTATTGATGTCATGAAATACCTCGGTTTTGGTCAAATTTGGAGGGATATTATCTGTGGGCTGCTCTCCTCTTCTTCCACTCAAGTGCTTCTTAACGGTTTTCTCGGAAAGTGCATTATCCATCGGAGGGGTCTTAGGCAAGGAGATCCACTTTCTCCCATGCTTTTGATTCTTGCCATGGACATTTTGGGTTTGTTATTTGCTAGAGCAGAAGATGCAGGAATTTTACAACCTTTGTCACCATCACAAAGATTGCACCGGGTCTCTATGTATGCTGACGATGTGGCATTATTCCTGCACCCGGTAGCGGATGATATACTAGCCGCTTTGGAGATTTTGCATTTGTTTGGTGCCTCCTCGGGCCTTCAGAATAATGAAAGCAAGTCTAATGTCTATCCTATCCAATGCTATGTGGAGGATATTACGGTTACTCAAAACCTGTTGCCTTGTGCGCTGTCAGTGTTTCCTTGTCGGTGTCTTGGTCTTCCTTTCTCTCTAGTCAAGCTTACTAAAGACCAAGTACAACCTTTTGTGGATAAAATTGCAAGGCAGCTCCCTAACTGGAAGGCTAGTCTATTGACAAGAGCGGGTAGAAGGATTCAGGCTCCGCATGTTTTGACTGGAATTATTGGAGTGAATATTCAATCCATTAGGGCTAACCCAACAGGTTAGCTATATAGTGTTTACATGGGCCACATGGGCCAAGCTTTAACAGGCCTAACACTCTAACACCCCCCCGCAGTCTGGACGTCCGACGCAGCGGAGTACACAGACTGGACTCAAAAAGAAGTACATCACACAATAGGATCCCCCCACAGACTCAACTAGCCACTACCGATGTTGAGGCTGGAGCGAAACTCGGCGAAGGTCGAGGACGGAAGACCCTTGGTGAAGATGTCGGCAAACTGGGAGGTGGTCGGGACGTGGAGGACCCGAACAGTACCGACGGCGACATAATCACGGACGAAGTGTAGATCGATCTCGACATGCTTGGTCCGCTGGTGCTGCACTGGGTTGGTGGAGAGGTAGACCGCGCTGACGTTGTCGCAGTAGACCACCGAGCTCCTGGAGAGGGGACTGTGAAGCTCGGTAAGGAGCTGCCGGAGCCAGGCAGCCTCCGCCACGCCGTTGGCCACGGCACGGTACTCCGCCTCTGCACTTGAGCGGGAAACGACCGGCTGGCGCTTCGACGACCAGGACACAAGGTTGCCGCCTAAGAAGACAGCGTAGCCGGAGGTGGAGCGCCGAGTGTCTGGGCACCCGGCCCAGTCAGCATCAGTGTAGACGACCAGCTCGGAGGAGGTAGACCGGTGAAGAAGCAGTCCGTAGTCGACGGTGCCCCGGAGGTAACGGAGGAGGCGCTTGAGCGCCGCAAGGTGGGGCTCCCGAGGGTCGTGCATATGGAGGCAGACCTGCTGCACGGCGTAGGAGATGTCCGGCCTGGTGAAGGTGAGGTACTGAAGGGCACCGGCAAGACTCCTGTAGCCGGTGGGGTCCGCGACTGGGTCACCCGTGGCCTCAGAGAGCTTGGCCTGTGTGTCGACAGGGGTGGAGCAGGGCTTGCAGTCACTCATCTGGGCCCGCTCCAGAATGTCAAGTGTATACTGTCGCTGGTGAAGGAGGAGTCCTGAGGGGCGAGGCTCAGTAGTGACCCCCAGGAAATGGTGAAGCACGCCCAGATCTTTGACCGGAAACTCCCGCTGAAGCGCGTCGACGAAGTGGCGAAGAAGAGACGGACTGGAGGCGGTGAGGACAATGTCATCCACGTAGAGTAGCAAGTAGGCAGTCTATGCGCCATGATGGTGGACGAACAAAGACGTGTCGGACTTGGCCTCCACGAAGCCCAGTGTCACCAGGAAGGTAGCCAGTCTGGAATGCCACGCCCGGGGGGCCTGCTTGAGGCCATAGAGGGACCTGTTGAGCCGGCAGACCATGTCAGGGCGAGAGGAGTCCACGAACCCCGCAGGCTGACAGCAGTAGATGGTCTCGGTGAGGGCGCCGTGCAGGAAGGCGTTCTTGACGTCGAGCTGGTGAACTGGCCAGGAGCGAGCGAGGGCGAGCGAGGGCCAGCGAGAGCACCGTGCGGACGGTGGCCGGCTTCACAACCGGGCTGAAGGTCTCATCGTAGTCGACTCCGGGGCGCTGAGTGAAGCCCCGAAGAACCCAGCGAGCCTTGTACCGGTCCAGGGTACCATCGGCCCGTCGCTTGTGTGTCCAGATCCACTTGCCGGTGACGACGTTGGTGCCGGGCGGACGGGGCACCAGATCCCACGTCTGGTTGGCGACGAGCGCCGCGTACTCCTCCTCCATCGCCTGACGCCAGTGGGGGTCCAGCAGGGCGGTGCGGACGGAGGAGGGTACCGGAGAAACCTGCGAGTCTGCGGTCGTGGCCGCCAAGACACGGGGCGGCAGGGTACCGGCCGCGTGCCGCGTCACCATCGGGTGGACATGCCGCGGGTCGCGATGAAGGAGCGGTGGATGGTACACCGGCGTCTCGACACGGGCCGCGGGTGGCCGCGGCGGAGGTGTAGGTGTCCCTGGCGGGGACTGGGCCACCGGCGGTGACAGCGGCAGGGGCGGCGACGGTGGAGGTGCGAACCCCGGCGGCGGCAGCCGGCGCTGGTAGACCCGCACCGGCTGGGCGAAGCGGGCCGGAGGGGTCATAACCGACGGCCCCGGAGGCGGTGCAGTCCCACCACCCTCGCTCGGCCCGGGGGCGATCGGAGACGAGGCTCCGCGAAGACGCGACACCACCGAACCCGAGCAAGGTACCGGGCCGGGAGTAGGACCGACAGGTGGTGAGCGAGTACCTGCAGAGAGAGGAAGGAGAGGTGGCTCGACCACCGCGTCAGTCTGAAAGAGAGTGAAGAGGTCAAGGTCAGGGTCGGAGGAGGGTGGTGTGGTGGTGGAGGAGTAGGGAAATACGGACTCATCAAACACCACATGGCGAGAGATGAGGACCCGGCGAGAGCAGAGGTCAAAGCAACGGTAGCCTTTGTGGTCCGGGGAGTACCCGAGAAACACACAGAGGGTGGAACGGGGTGCTAGTTTGTGAGGAGCAGTGGCAGCGGTGTTCGGGTAGCAAGCACACCCGAAGACACGGAGGTGGTCATAGCGCGGAGGGGTACCGAAGAGTGCCTGGTGAGGAGTGGGGGCCGGGCACGCAGTGGAAGGGAGACGGTTGAGGAGGTAGGTAGAGGTGTGGAGGGCCTCGACCCAGAAACAAGCCGGAAGGTGCGCCTGGAGAAGAAGAGTGCGGATGGTGTCGTTGGTCGTGCGAATCATGCGCTCAGCCTTGCCGTTCTGGGAGGAGGTATACGGGCAAGACATCCGCAATTGCATCCCGTGGGAGAGAAAGAAGTCGTGGGAGGTGGAGTTATCGAACTCCCGACCATTGTCACACTGAACGGCCTTAATGGTGAGACCGAACTGAGTGGACACCCAGGCGAAGAAGTGGCGGAGGGCGGGGAAAGTCTCAGACTTGGCACGCAAAGGAAAAGTCCACACATAATGAGAAAAATCATCAAGCACCACAAGATAGTATTTGTAGCCTGACATACTGGTAATAGGTGAAGTCCACAAATCGCAGTGTACAAGATCAAATGCATGAGTAGCATGTGAGGAAGAAGAAGAAAAAGGAAGACGAACATGACGGCCTAACTGGCACGCATGACAAAGATGCTCATCATGGGATCTAGTACATGGGATAGTGGCACTACGAGTAAGCTGCATCAAGGCGTCGCGTCCGGGGTGACCAAGGCGACGATGCCAGGTGGTAGAAGACGTGGCGGCAGCAAAAACAGCAGCTGTGTCAGGTGACGAAGACGAAGAAGATGTGGCGTACGGAAGCCGAAGGGTGTAGAGGGGGCCGGTGCTGTCACATCTGAGGAGGGGGCGTCGAGTTGCCGAGTCCTTCACAGTAAGACCAAAAGAGTCAAACTCGACAGAACAAGAATTATCAGCAGTAAACCGACGAATAGAAAGAAGATTGTGGACCAAAGAAGGAGCGACAAGAACATCGGGAACGCGAAAAGAGCCGGGAGGGCCGGCGGCACCCACAGATGTGACAGGAAGACACGAGCCATTCGCCACCATGATGGACGAGGGGAGAGAGGAAGAAGGAGGGCGAACAGAGGTGAGTATACCAGGCTCGGGGTGGTGTGGTAGGTAGCACCGGTGTCCGAGATCCACTCGAGACCCATCGGCGGAGTCAGAGTAGGAGTCTGGAAGGCAGCCAGGGCGGCCGCGTCCCAACCAACCAACCCGGACGGTGGAGAAACCGGAGGCGTGGGCCACGACGAAACGGCAGGTGTCGAGGTCCAGGGCGACGGAGAGGCGAAAGCGAACCCTGGCTGCGCACCAGCGAACATGGCCGCCGGAGGCCGAGCCTCAGAGCCAGGCCCCTGGAACGGCCACATGGAGATGCGCCCTGACCACGGGTGGTGGAAAGTGGGCCAAGGTGCACTCTGCTGGGGTCCCGGCGTCGATGCGTGGCCACGGACACCACCACCGGAACCACCACCACCACCACCACCACGGCGGCGACGTCCACCACCGCCCCCGCCTCCGCCACCTCGACCCCCGCCGCCCATGCTCGGTCCGGGAGGGCGAGGGCCAAGGGCAGACTGTGACGGAGTGGGCGGACGGGTCGGGGTGAAAGCCGCTAGTGCTGTCGAAGAGGACGAGGACCCCGGGCCGGAGATCGATGCAGCCTGAGCCCCCAGAGTGATCTCCTCCAGGACGAGGTCGTCGCGAACCTGGAGGAAGGTAGGAAAGGGGCGCTGGCGCATGAGCAATGACCGGAGGTGGGTGTAGCGATCGCCGAGGCCGCGGAGGACGTTGAGTACTAGGATGCGGTCCTCCACGGGGCAGCCCAGATCGCCAAGTGAATCCGCCATGGTCTTCATCTGGCGGCAGTAGGCACTGACACTGAGGTCCCCCTGGACGAAGGTGCGAAAAGCGGCGTCGAGGCGGAGAGCCCGGGCCTCGGCGTTGCCCATGAACTGGCTCTCGATGGCAAGCCAAACAGCACGAGCATGAGGAAGGTTCCGGAGGAGGCTGTGGAGGTCGACGGAGATCGTCCCCACGATCCAGGTGAGCACGATGCTGTCGAGGCGCACCCACGCAGCAGTCGGCGCCACACCGATGGGGTCGCAGAGGACGTGGTCATCCAGGGCGTAGCGACGAAGAGTGAGAAGAAGCAAGTCCCGCCAACGCGTGTAGGATGGCGACTCTGACTCCAGGACGACCGGAACCATCAGGCGAATGTTCTGGACACTCCCAGCCTGTAGGTGGAGCTGAGCCACGAGCGGGTCAGCCGGGTCATGCCAGAGCACCTCGGGGATGGTCCGGGGCCCGGTCCCAACTGTCGGTACGGTCGGGACGCCGTACACGCCGCCCATGGTGTTAGCGGAGGTGGCCCCGCCGTCGTGGGCCGCAGGCGAAGCGAGGTGCTGTTCCGCCGCGGCAATTTGAGCAGCGATAGCATCGGCGGCCGCGCGCGCGATCCCACGCGAGGGCCGCTTCCCGCAAGCGGGCCTGTCGAGCAGCGTGCTCCGCACGAGCAGCGGTGAGGGCGGCGACAGTGTCTTCCTGGTGGGTGAGCGGTGGAGGAGGCGGCGGATCGACAACCATCGACGGGGGGATTGGCGGTGGCGGGTTGGAGTCCTCCAGATCGGCAGTTCCCGCCGGAACCACAGCCGCCACGGCCGCAAGAGCAGAGGCGGCGCCGGCAGCAGTGGGGTCCCCACTGGTGGCGCTAGGCGCAGCCCCCCACGCGGGCCCAAGTGCGGGGGAGACGGGAACCGACCCCCACGCTCCTGCTACCAGGGCGGGCGCGCCAGCAGGGGAGGTAGGGTCGGCGGCGGCTGGCAGGGGGTGGGGCACGGCGGCGCGTCGGCCAGGGGATGCAGCGCGCACCCAGGAGGAGAGGGGAGGGAAGGAGGAGTTGGAGAGAGAGGGGCGCTGCTGACCAGCCATGGGCGCGCCGGGAAAGATGAGGCGGCGGCGGAGGCGCCCTGGGCGGCGCGGCCGGTCCTTGCGCGGCTGAGGGCGCGCGCGGTGGCGGCGGGGCCGCGGCTGGACGCGGCCAGACGCTGCGCAGCAGGGACGCGGCCAGGCGCGGTGAAGCAGGGGCGCGGTGCCAGGCAGACGGCGGCGGAAGCCCTGGGCGGGAGTCTGGCGGCGGCGGCTGAAACCCTAGGATAGGGTGGCGGCGCCAGAAACCCTAGGGCAAGGGTGGCGGCGGCTCTAGGGAGGGTGGCGGCGCCAGAAACCCTAGGGCTAGGGCAGCGGCGGCTGTAGGGATGGAAACCAGTCTGATACCATATTGGAGTGAATATTCAATCCATTAGGGCTAACCCAACAGGTTAGCTATATAGTGTTTACATGGGCCACATGGGCCAAGCCTTAACAGGCCTAACACTCTAACAGGAATGATGCTTTATTTAGCAATGGCATTCGATTTCCCTTCCTGGGCCTAGGAAGCCATTGACAAAATCAGAAAAGGCTTTCTTTGGAGAGGCCGCAAAGAGGCCAAGGGTGGTCATTGTCTTGTGTCCTGGGGGAGAGTTTGTCGTCCTCTCAGGCTTGGTGGCCTGGGCATCTCCAGCCTGCCCGAGATGTGTTGGGCCCTTCATATGAGATGGCTGTGGTTGCACAAAACTGATCCATCTCGTCCCTAGGCGCATCTCCCTTTTCATGTGCCGAATAAGATTCGGGCTTTCTTCTCCACTGTTCTAGTTTCAGAAGTTGGCAATGGTGCCAACACCCTTTTCTGGACTGATAAATGGATCTCAGGGTAGAGAATTTGTGATATCGCTCCAAGGATTTTTCAGTGTATTCCCAAGAGGAACACAAAAAGAACTGTGCAAGAGGCTCTCCTAAATAGAAGATGGATCTCAGATATTAAGGGGGCCCTCTCGGTGGGAGTTTTGGTGGATTACCTTCAGATTTGGAACCTTATGTCTGAGATAGTGCTGCAGCCTACTATTGAAGACAAACATGTTTTCAGTATTGCCCCAGACGGTATCTATTCAGCAAAAGTGGCTTACGAAGGATTCTTCATGGGATCTACCTTTTCCGCCATTATTCCAGGGTGTGGAGGACTTGGGCCCCGCCTAAATGTAGATTTTTTCTTTGGCTTGTTGCGCACAACAGGTGCTGGACCGCTGACAGATTAGCTAGAAGAGGGCTGGATCACCCTCCGATATGCCCTCTGTGTGATCAAGAGGAGGACTTGGGCCCCGCCTAAAGGGCTTTCCTATCTGTCTCCCCCCTTCTTGAGGTTTAGCCTCGAAGGACGTTTTTTCTTCAGTAGTTTGTTGCTGTCCCAGATGGACTATTTTGGTTTTTTAGTTTTTCGACCTCCGTAAGGAAGTC
Source organism: Zea mays (assembly GCF_902167145.1). NCBI lineage: Eukaryota > Viridiplantae > Streptophyta > Magnoliopsida > Poales > Poaceae > Zea > Zea mays. The sequence goes on along the minus strand of NC_050105.1, from coordinate 107,141,193 downwards.
GGTCGTATTGTATCCGGTCTGCTTAGACCTTGTTTTTTCTTCTTAATATAATGAGGCGCAGTTCTCCTGCGTTTTTCAAAAAAAAGTGTAACGTAGGGGAATCAAAGGAGGCAACACACACCTCGTCCAGAGATTGCGTGCGGAAGCAGAGGCAAACGACCGTGCGTGAATCAAAACAAGAGCTCTAGGGCAATGGAGTTCCACGCATGAAGACGACCGGTGTCGCACGGAAGTAGAGGTAGACGCCCGCGCGCGAATCGAAACATAAGTGTTGGGCCGATGGAGTTCCCACGCAAAGGCTGACGGCAGGTGTCGTGCGAAGGGAGACAGTCACGAGGCCCATTGAGGTCAGGAGGCCTTAGCAATAGGATGGTCCTAATGGGCCTTAACAATGTCTACACTATGCAGTGCTCGAGGAGGAATTATCGGTGATCAAAAATCTTCTGCCATGTGAGGTGTCAACCTTCCAGCCAATTGTGGACAGAATTGCAAACCACCTCCCAAGCTAGAAAGTTGACTTAATGACAAGGGCAGGCAGAAGAATTCAAGTGTAGCACATCCTTACAGGCATGATTATCTACTTGGCAATGACTATTCACATCCCTCCATAGGCCCTACAAGCTATTGATAAGATATGAAAGGGATTTCTTTGGTATGGTTGTAAAGAAGTCTGGGGAAGGCATTGCATTGTAGTATGGGGCAGGGTGTGTCAGCCTCTTCAGTTAGGAGGGCTAGGTATTTCTAGCCTACCGGAGCTCTATTGAGCACTTCGCATGAGATGGCTTCGGCTGCACAAGACTGATTTAGGGCATCCTTGGGCAAACCTCCCCATCCAAGTTCCAAGCAAGGCTTCAACATTCTTTTCTACAGTTCTAGTTTCAGAGGTAGGGTATGGGTCTCTTACCTTGTTTTCGACAGATAAGTGGCTCCTTGGACAAAGGATTATTAAGATTGCTCCTAGATTATTTGAAATCATCCTGAAACGGATTGCAAACAAAAGGATTGTTCAGGAGGCAAATAGAAGATGGATCTCAAACATTAAGGGAGCTCTCTCGGTTGGAGTTCTAGTGCATTATCTTCAGTTATGGGATTTACTCCCAAACTTTGAGCTACGCCCTAACATAGAGGACAGAAACATTTTCAGCATAGCGGCAAGGAAACTATTCGACAAAATCTGCCAGAGGAGCTTTTCTCATGTTCGACTTTTTTGGTCATTATACTAGGGTGTGGAAAACTTGGGCTCCACCAAACTGTCGTTTAGGGTTCGACTTTTCTACATTTGAAGGAGCTTCTCTAGATGTTCAATGGTTTTACAAACCAAAGGGGATGAGTGCTCTTTGGTGCATGGCAGGTTCTTCCAAGCTCATTGACCCACTAGCTAGGTCACTGACCCCAGGGGCTAGGGGGTAGCCATTGGTGTGGTACGATACTACGATCGTCATGTTTTCTTTTTTGTCACAACCAATGATTTCAAGTCGTCCGACTAATCGCGATTAGTCGAGCTAGTCGGTTTTAGTGGAGTGACCAGGGTATCCGACCGGATTAGATCGACTAATCGGACGTTCAATTAGTCGTCCAGTTAATGTGTGGACGATTAGTTAGGTTTTGTTGGCTGGCGGTTGGCATGTTTTTGCTTTGGGCTGGACGTCTAGTAAGTCTGCAACTCTACATCATATGTTATGTGGTGAGTAGTGAGTGATGTTCAGTTCATGTTCTGAAATCTGAATTCTTAATTCTGAAATGTGATCTGAGTGTCTGACAATTCTAGTATTCATAATTTCTATGATATTCTGAAATCTGAATGTTCAATGGTGTTTCGAAATCTGAATTGTCCACTCTCCACTGTCCAGTTCTAGTATTCATATTTGTTTTGTTTGGTAATTTCGTTATTTTGATATTGCCTCCTACATGCTATATTGCTATATGCTATCCAAATATATACCAATATTACATTATTACACACATATATAATTATATATATAGGTCCTGTACCTGTAAATATGCAGGAGGACCAGTAGGGACGACTAGGTCGACTAGAACCCGATTAGTCGACCTAATCGTCGACTAATCGCGATTAATCGCCTAGTCGCCCAGGTGTCTCGATTAGCTAGTCGAGCGACTTGAAACCATTGGTCACAACCATAGTCTATCGTGTGTGTGTGTGTGTTGGGAACCTCGAGTCCAAGTTCTTTCTAAACTCGGCTCGTAGTATTTTTTCTTCTATCTTAATGAAATGACATGCAGCTCTCCTTTGTAGTTCGAGAAAAAAAAAGTAAACTACAATTTGGAATGGAGAGTAAGTACCTAAAGAGAAGTATAAACATTTGGAAGACAATTTGTCATTCACAACCTAATTAGATCCAGTGTCTCCATTTGTTTAAATACAAAAATTCAATTATCTCAAATTAACATTTCATTAATCTATCTACTAAGTATACCATTTAATGAAACTGACAACCATTCTAATAGAGTTATGGAATTACATATTTAGAAATTATTACAAATCACCGAAGGATTACCCTATACTTCCAATACAATAATTGACAAATTTCATAAAAAATTGCATACATTAATTAAAAAATAGCCATGTTGAAACAAAGTAAAATGTACTAAAGAGGTTGGGATGGATATATACTTTACCACTCCACTTTCCTCGGATACTTGAAGCTCCTTGAACCCCTTTCGGCTAAAATTTTCAAAGTCGAAGCAAGGAACTTCCGCTTTATGCCTCTTTTTTATGTCCATAATGTTCTGTGTTATAATAATTCGTGTACACATTTTAGACACGGTAATGAATAAATAATATACTTGCTCAAATCATGAATTAAAATCTTAAACTATACCAAACTACTTTTCTTCATAATATAAGTGCAAAAGCGATCAGCACAGAGGCCTAAAATTATTCCATGACTTGTACTTTCATAATCATTAACCAACTCCAAAATGCTCATGCATTGTGATGGTATTTCAAAGGCGCTCATTTTTTTCTCGAACACACAGGAGAACTGTGTATCATTATATTAAGAAGAAAAGGTCTAAAATAGACCAAATACAAGACGCGTAGCCTAAAGGAATAGAACAAAATAAAACTAAAGAAAAAGAAAACATGGAAGAGAGGGGCACGGCTAGGGCCCATCACCAGCAACCACCGTCAATATTGCAGCCATAACATACTAGATTCCATAGCACAGTAGCCAAAAACTGGAGTACGCTCGACCTTACTAGATTTATGTTAATACACAGATCTTGATACTATGTTTGGAATTTAGAGCTTCAAGATTGTAGACTGTGTGGGCCTGTATAGAATGTGGCCCATGGCCCATTATGGGTGCTGCACACCTTCGTATAAGTGTATCCACTCATTCTATCAATGTATGGCATCCTATTGGGTTTCACCCTCTTTCATTGTAAGCAAAAGAAAAAAGGTTTTAACTCTATTGTGAGTTTAGTAGCATGGCAGATTTGGAGGCATAGCAATGCGTGTGTGTTTGACAATGCTTCCCCAAACATCCACGCAATTTTGTTGTCCGTCCATGATGAGGCCTTAGTATGGGGCTTTGCTGGGGCTACTGCTCTTAGGAATGTTTGGCAGTAGTTGGGTGTGTATTCTCGTTTTCCTTTTCCTTAGTATGGGGCCTTTTCCATGACCAGCGAGCCTCCCTTCCCCATGGCATGCTTCCCTCCCCTGCTCCTTTCTTCATCATCACCGCGGGCGCAGGTGCCACTGTCGTGAACAAGAGTGCTGCAGGCGAAGGAGCCGCGTGCTCGGGCAGGCGCTACTGGTGATGACACCACTATCGTCCCCCCCCCTCTGGTCAGCTCTACGACTAGTGCCTCCCTGTCCGGCCCACCATTGGCCCATGCCCAGTGCTGATGGTGTTCTTCCCGCCCGTGCCCCTTGACGAGCTGATTGTTGCACACTCTGCACTGGATACTGCTCTCGCCACCGCCAAGTCCACCACCGCTGTTGCTCGAGAGCACGAACGGGCTGCTGATCTTGTTTGGGAGCAAGAATGTGCTGCTGCCATGGTTATTAAAGCGTCGCTTAAGCATCGCTAAAGCGGTAAGGCAAGCCTCGCCATGTAAGGCGTCCTATCGCCTTGCCGCTGTTAAGGCCCATTAGGCCCAGGTTTACTGGCTATATATATTACCTACAGTCCTTAGGGACCTATTATCTATTATTAATCCCAAGGTTAGTAACATGGTATCAGAGCAGGTTACGAAACCCTAATTTTTTTAGCCGCCTTCGCGGCTGTTTCTCGCCCAGCCGCCGTCGCGGCTGTCCTCCCACCCAGCCTCCATCGCGGCTCTTCATCTTCCTCATCTAGCCGCCGCCGTCGCGGATCTGGCCACCCCTGCGCTCCTGTCCGCCGCCGAGGCCGCTCTGCTCCGTCGCGGATCCCGCCGCCCCTCAGCTCCTGTGCGCGAGGCGCCGCGGATCTGGCCGCCCTGTCCCGCGCTCGCCGTTCTGCTCCATCGCGGATCCGGCCGCCCCTCAGCTCCTGCGCAAGGGAGGATGCGGTGGCGGGGCGCAAGGGACGGCGCACGGCCCCAGCTGGCCAGTCAGAGAAGGAAGGAGAGCTACGACTACGGGGAGGGAAAGAGATGTTGGCAGCTGAAAACTGTCAAGTTTTAACCTAAAATTGGTGTTGGGCTAGGTGGTTGGGCCATTGGGCTAACTGGTTGTGGGTTTTTTATTTTTCTTTTTTCTTATCTCTCTTCTACTAGGCTAAAATGGGCCTACTAGGCTTTATAGTTATGCTAGCTTGCTTATTAATTTTGAGATAGTGTTATATAGATAATAATTGGTATAATCTTTTATGTTACTATATAATTAAGGCGTCGCCTCGCCTTACGCTTTACCGTCTAAAAGGTAAAAAGGCGGTCGGTCGCCTTACCACCTTAATAACTATGGCTGCCACATATGCCCTTACTACTCAGCTCGCGGAGGCAAAGCGGCAGCTTGTGGCTGCTCCCCTCACCACCTACGACCACGACGATGTAGCTCCCTCGTCGTACGAAGCCTCTGTCGTCACTATCCTCCACGCCCAAGCGACCGATGTTCAAAACATGAGGTCGTTGGTTCCAATCGTCCTCGACCCAGCCTTCTCCGCTTACGCTCGCTAGCGCGACCTTATCCTTCTCACCCTTGCAACGATATGCCCACAACGACCACGTCCTCATCAACGTCGGTTGTTCACAGGTGCCTTCTTGGTACCGGATAGACAGTGTGGTCCTTTCTTGGATCCTCAACACCCTCATCGTTCATCAGGCGTGACTTGCCATTGAGGAGCAATTCCTTGGCAGCCGCAAGATCCAAGCCCTCCACCTTGACACTGCCTTCCGGGTCTTCGTCTAGGGTGATCTCTCCATCACTAAGTACTATCGCCAGACGAAGGGCATGGCGAACTCCATGACCTCAACGAGCCGGTCCTGGATCGTACTCTCGTCCTCAACCTCCTTCGTGGACTCAACCCTTGCCACGACCACCTAAAGACTTGGATTACGTGGACTATCCCCTTTCAATCTTTTGACAAGGTCCATAGTGATCTCATCCTCGAGATCACAATGGGGGCAAAGGGCCATTCTGACACTGCTACTGCCATGTATACTCCAAGTGGGTAGAGGCCGCATCAACCACATGCTCCCTATGCAGCTTCGCCTTCGCATCCTCCTACTCTGGCGCTGCCAGGGCTCCTCGTACTCCCGCCGGTTTCGGCAGTGGCCACCACAGACGTTGGGGCAGCCATGGTGGAGGCACTAGCAGGGGTGGTGTACCCTGACTGCATCTATACAATCCATCAAATGGTCACATCGCCATGTGGCCTGGGCCGCACACTAGTGGTGCGCTGACGCGTCCCCTGCAGCAGGCTCCGCAAGCCGCTCCTTCCTTCAGTGGTTTCGGGTGCCCTGGGTAGCCTACTCTGGTGGCACCGACTCTACACCATCAATAGCCTGTTCAGCCCTACCCGGTGCAGTCTTGGACACCACGACCTGGGGCATGCGATCAGCGGTCTCTTACTAACTCGTTTAGCAATATGACTCTGACCCATCCAACGGTCACTGACTAGGTTGCCGACTTCAGAGCCTCCTACCACACCACTCCTAACGTTGGTATACTCCTCTACTCATCACATCCATCCCTCTCATCCTTCTATCATTGTTTACAATGGTTTTCTTCATAACACATGGGTGTTATAGGGCTCCTAACGGTCAGCGAATGAGGAGAAGCGCGATGTCCTTTCCGCTCCCGCCCCTTCCGCTTCCGTCCCTTCCGCTCCCGTCCCCTGCCCTCCCACCTCCGGCCGACGCCCCAGCCCCTCCAACCCACAGCCTCACGCCGGTCATCCTCCCATGGTCGGCGGCCACCCAACCTGCTACCCCGGCGTCGGTTTCCTCTCCTCTCTCCGCCCAGTCTGTGGCTGATATTCCTGGTGGCCGTTCAAAGGCGCAGCGATGGTGTGAACAGGAGTTTCCTTCGGCTGCTTCCCGGAGTGATTTACGTCGCTCGTATAAGGAGGCGCTAGTGGATGGAAGGTTCACTGCCAGCGGCGCTGATGATGGTGACGGTGGATGGGTGAAGGTTGTGGGACGTCGCCGTCGAAGTCCCTGCTCCCCTCTTCCCCTGCGCCCCCCCAGACCCGTTCCTGCTGATTTACGTGGGAGATGCTTCAACTGTTTCTCGCCGTCCCACCATGCGGCTGAGTGTGGCAGTTTGGTACGGTGTTTTCATTGCCGCCTGCCTGGGCATCGGGTGCGCGCGTGCCCACGCCGGAAGAGGACTCTGCATCACCCAGCGAAGGTGTTGGTGTGGCGTCTAGTTCCCAGGAAGGTCGAGCGTGTGGCGTCCAGTTCCCAGGAAGGTCGAGCGAAGGTGTTGGTGTGGCGTCCAATTCCCAGGAAGGTCGTCCCGGAGGAAGTTTCTCTCTGCGATATGGAAGGTGTTTCGCGGGTCGGCGATGATGGTGATGGTATGAAAAAGACGAAGCGCACTCGACGTGGACAGAGGCGCCGTAGAATGGACCGGGAGGATTTAGGTGCACCTGCTCGGGGCTCATCGTTGGCTTCCTCCTTGCCTTCGGTGGTCCCCCCCCCTCGTTCGTATATTCTTAAGCGTTCAAGGTTGATTGACCAGGCGGAGGAGGATTTTCATCGTGCTCTGTTCGTCAATGTTCTTGGCCAGGAGGGTTCTGACTGCGCCGTTGTGATTTTGGAGGCGCTCGCCTCGAAGTATGGCCTTGAGGCTGATGCGCTCCAAATCCGACGTGCTGCGTCCAACTCGTACCTGGTTTTCTTCCCCTCCGTGGATCATGTTGTTCGTGCCTTGGCTGGTGGAAATTCCATTTCCATACCCCCCCTCCGGCTGCATCTTAGGAGGTGGTCACGTCAGGCGTCGGCCTCTGGTGGAGGTGCCCTCCCTGTACTTATGGATGTTGAACTTGGCGGAATTCCGGCACACCTCTGGGGGATTGATACGGCAGAGCATCTGCTCGGTGGACACTGCATTGTTCAGGGATTACATCCGGATGCTGTTGATGGGACGGATTTGTCAGTTCTGAAACTGAAGGCTTGGGGTTTCTCTATGGATTGCTTGCCTTCTCGCTGCGATCTCCACGTTGAAGAGCCGACGTCTATTGGAGAAGATGGATCCTGCTTCCCTCGCACATTGATTTACTCCATTTCGGTGAAAGTGACTACTCCGGTTGTTTTGCCGGTTGAGGAGCAGCCTCTGTTCTCCTCCCCAGATGATGATGATGATCGGGATAGCAAGCATCAGCGGCAGAGGCAGCATGTTACGGATCATCAGTTCTCTTCGGTCCGGATCTCTGTTCATGCACGGTTGGGACCACGTATTACTCCTGGTGGGGGAGGTGGAACAGTTGATGCCGCTCCTCTCCCGAATTCCTCGGTTGATGAGTTGCAGGCGCCTGTTCCCTCCTTCCCTGGCTGTCCCCCGTCTCCTGTGTTAGGGGCGCCATTTATTGATAATACCGGACTCCTTCCTGCTTCAGTTGGGGTTTCTGATGTTTCCACCGGTGGAAAGGCTGCTGACATAACATTGGAGCCTTTTTCTGGGAATGCCCTTGTTCCTTTGGTTTCATCGTTTAATTTGGAGGAGCAATCTGCGTCAAGAATTCTGGTTTCTTCTTGGGACTATAAGATCAGGGCCAAACCTCCTTGCTTCAAGGTTTATGTCCGTAAAAAAATCCCGGTTCAGATAGCACTGTCTGAGGAGATTGGAACTTCTACTCCTTTGCAAAAATTTAAAGATGGAATTACAAAACAGATCAATGGAATCCTACCGGCACCTATTCAACCAGTCAAACGGAAGAGAAAGCTGATTCCTAGCAATTTCAACCTAAGGCGTAGCAGGAGGGTGGCCAAGATACCACCTGAGTTAGGCTCTCCCTCTGCTGCTAAGGTGTGCAAGCTTCTGGGTTTCTGTGATGAGAGAGAGAATATTTCCTTCACGGATGCAAGAAGATATGCTAAATTGTTTGATTCACCTCTTTCTAGAGAGCATATTACCGCGCTGGCAGCCCTGTTCGGCTGGGAGGTGCCCCCACCTGGGCAGTCTTGAGCTGTGCAGTTTGGTGGGGCTGGCTGTTTTTTATATTTTTTCATGGATTCAAATGGTATTTTAATATGGAATGTGAGGGGTCTCAATGATCGTGCTAAGAGAGATTCTATTAAATCTTTGGTTCTTGACTCTATGCCTTCTATTGTATGCCTGCAAGAGACCAAGCTGTCATCCATCTCCGATTTTGATATTATTACAATTCTTGGGTCGGCATATAGTAATTTTATTTTTAGCCCATCCATTGGAACCAGAGGGGGTATTCTTGTAGCGTGGCGAGACAGAAACCTTTCCACTGGGGTTTCTGTCATCAAGGAGTTTTCGGTGTCAGTTCAGTTTCAGTTGCTGTCAGGTCAACTCTGGTGGTTCACAGGTGTTTATGGGCCTCATCAAGATAACCTCAAACTTGCCTTTCTTCAGGAGCTCGGTGTGGTCAAGAATGAATGTGAAGGGCCATGGATCATTGCTGGGGATTTTAACATGATTTATAGAGCAGAAGATAAGAATAATTCCAATATCAATCGAGCTTTGTTGGGAGATTTCAGAAGCTGGATCAATTCTCTGGAGTTAAAGGAATTACCGCTTTGTGGGAGGAGATTCACCTGGTCAAATCAGAGAGAAGATCCTACCCTTGTCAAGCTGGATCATGTCTTCTGCACTAACAGCTGGGAAGAATTTTTTCCGGATTGTATGCTCTTTAGTAATGCCTCTGTGGCCTCTGATCACTGTCCCTTGACTCTTAAACTCAAGATCGATATTAGGGGGAAGCGCAGATTTCATTTTGAAAGTTTTTGGCTTAAGCTCCCTGGGTTCCTTGAGGAGGTTGCTGCCTCCTGGAATCAGCCAACTCACTGTTTCTGTCCTCTTGAGAAAGTGTCCATGAAGCTGAGGAGATTGTCCAAGAGACTGCAGTCTTGGGGGCACAAAACGGTGGGAAATGTTGGGACTCAATTGGGTTTGGCTCGCGAGGTGTTGCACAGACTGGAGATTGCCCAGGATGTTAGGACCCTGGCTGTGGAAGAGGTTTGGCTGCTGCGAAAACTGAAACAACATTGTCTCGTCCTAACCTCTTTACAGAGGACAATTGCCCGATTAAGGTCTCGGATACAATATTTAAAGGAAGGAGATGCAAATACAAGTTTTTTCCATATGCAGGCTTCCTTTAGAAAAAAGAGAAACTTTATTTCTCATTTGGAGGATGAGGGCAGGACTGTGACTAATCATGACCAGATGCAGGAGTTGTTGGATAATTTCTTTTCAGATCTTTTGGGGACTGAAATCCAGAGACCTTTCACTCTTAATTTGTTAAATTGCCACAGGGATCCAGTTGACCTAAGCGATTTAGAATCTCCTTTCTCCGAAAGGGAGGTTCAGGATACGATTGCAAGCCTTCCCAATGATAAAGCACCTGGTCCTGATGGTTTCACTGGGAGGTTTTACAAATCTGCTTGGCACATCATTAAGACAGATATTATGGCTGCGCTGGACTATCTTCGTTTTGGAAATGCTCACAGTTTGGGGCTGCTGAATTCTGCATATATTGTGCTTATCCCCAAAAAAACGGAGGCCTTGTCAGCCAGGGATTTTCGGCCTATTAGCCTAATTCACAGCTTCGCTAAATTGGTTACCAAGTTGCTTGCTAATAGGCTCGGCCCCCACCTTCAGAAGTTAGTGGCTGCTAACCAAAGTGCTTTTGTGAAAGGAAGATCGATTCATGATAATTACATGATGGTGCAACACGCTATTAAATCTCTTCACAAAAAAAGAGTCTCAAGTTTATTTGTAAAATTGGACATCTCCAAGGCTTTTGATTCTGTTTCTTGGGCTTTTCTCATTGAGGTGCTTTCTCACCTTGGATTTGGAAATATTTGGCGAAATTTGATTTCGAATCTGTTGGCTTCATCTTCCACTCAGGTGCTGCTGAATGGGTCTCCTGGTATTCCTATTAGGCATCGGAGAGGGCTTCGCCAAGGTGATCCCCTTTCCCCAATGCTATTTGTGCTGATAATGGACGTCCTTAGTAGTATGTTTCTGCTAGCTGAAGATAGGGGGCTGCTCCATAACCTTCTGGAAGGGAATGTCTGAAACAGAATTTCTATTTATGCTGACGATGTGGTTCTGTTTGTTAAACCTATAGTGGAAGATCTGAATTGTGTTAAGGTAATATTGGACTGCTTTGGTTCAGCGTCTGGACTAGTGTGTAATATGAACAAGAGCTGCGCCATCCCAATTAAATGTAGCGACCAGGCTGTGCAGCAGGGTTGCAACCTTCTTCGTTGCAGCTCGACGTCCTTCCCCTGTAATTATTTGGGTCTTCCAATATCAGATAGAAAGCTCAGAAAGGCAGATCTTATGGACTGGGTTGAGAAGATAGCAGATAGACTCCCCAATTGGAAGGCTCGGCTACTTAATCTCGCTGGCAGGACGACGTTGGTGCGTTTTGTTCTGTCTGCCATCCCTATTTATCTCCTCATTGCCATGAGTATTCGCAAGTGGGTGATCAAATCGATTGATAAGATTCGCAGAGGGTTCTTATGGAGAGGCAGAAGGGACGTGAATGGAGGTAATTGTTTAGTCTCTTGGGATGTCGTTACAAGGCCGCTTCTATTTGGTGGACTTGGGGTCCCAAATTTGTATTATCAGAGCTGGGCTCTGCAAGCTAAATGGCTGTGGCTGGAGAAAACAGATTCAAACAGGCCCTGGCATGGGCTTATGCTGCCTGTGCCGTTGCAGGTCAGGAAGTTCTTTCATGCTTCGGTTATTACTGCGGTGGGCAACGGAAACAACACTTTATTTTGGACTGATAGATGGATAAATGGCGGCTGCATCAATGATTTTGCTCCTGATGTCGTTTCCAAGGTTGATAAAATTATTGTCTCCAATAGAACAGTGGCCCAGGCTCTTGGAGGACAGCAATGGATCAGTGACATCTTGACACCTCTTTCCTGGATGGGGATCCAACAATTTTTGCTGATTTGGGATGCTGTTAGCACTATTGTGTTAACTCAGGAGGCGGATATTCACACCTGGCTGCATACTTCCTCTGGTCAGTTTTCTTCTAGGTCTTGTTACAGGGCTTTATTTATGGGAGCTATTACGTTTGAACCTTGGAAGAGACTTTGGAAATCTTGGGCTCCCCCTAAGTGCAAGTTTTTCTTATGGCTGGCCATTCGGAACAAATGTTGGACTTCAGATAGATTGGAGAAGAGAGGTCTGGATCACCCAGTGTGTTGCCTACTCTGTGATCAAGAGCAGGAAACCATACAACATATTTTGTGTACATGTGTCTTTGCAAGACAGTTCTGGCATTCCATTCTGTTTGGATTGAATGTTGGTAATCTCTCTCCATCTGGAGATGAGATCTCCTTTGCTGATTGGTGGCGAAAAACAAGTAAGAAGATTCATAAAAGCAAGAGAAAGGGCATGAACAGCATCATTATCTTAGGGGCCTGGTGTTTATGGATCCACCGCAACAAAGCTGTCTTTGATGGGGAGACCCCTTCGCTAAGCTCTATCAGATGCGTCTTCCTTGATGAGATTGGGTGTTGGATTACGGCTGGTGCCAAGCATCTTCAGAGCTTTGGCTTAGAGCTTGCGCGTAACCTTCACAGGGTCTAGGGAGTGGTGTGTGTTTTGTGTTTTTTTGTTTTTCTGTTTTTGAGTAAGCCTGCTTAGGGCTTTGTACCTTGGTCCATTTTGGACCTTTTTTCTTCTCTAATTAAAATGATGCGCAGTTCTCCTGCGCTTTCGAAAAAAAAACAATGGTTTTCTTCTGGTCATCTCAGTGTGTGACTAGATTGTTCTTAGTTCTTTTAGCCTTAAGAATGTTCTTATTGCTCCTGACATCATTCAGCATTTGTTATCTGTTCGTTAGTTCACTACTTACGATCATTGTTCTATGGAGTTTGACCCTTTTGGTTTGACCATGAAGGATCTTGTCACTAGGAGCGTCCTCCTCAGATGTGATAGCTCTAGACCCCTGTACACCTTGCAACTTCATGCTTCCTCTCCTTCACCATCTTCATCCACTCCACAGGCATTGACTACAACAGCTTCGTCCACCACTTGGCATCGTTGCCTTGGCCATCTAGGTCCAGATGTATCGTCTAAGTTGTCTAGTAGTTCGATCATCTCTTGTACTAGGGGCACCATTGAGCTCCTTTATCATGCATGTCTACTCTGTCAACATGTTAGGTTACCCTTCCCTAGCTGCTCCTCTAAGACTAAGCAGTCTTTTGATCTTGTGCACTGTGATTTGTGGACCTCACCTATCATGAGGGTTACAAGATACAAGTATTACTTGGTAATTCTTGATGACTGCTCTCACTATTTGTGAATTTTCCCTTTGCCCTTGAAGTCTGACACATTTCCCACTCTCTCGCTTCTTCACTTGGGTGTCCACTCAGTTTGGGTGCATCATCAATAGTGTCCAGTGACAACACGTGACAGTTCGATAACTCTCCTCGAGCCTTCTTCCTCTCTCTTAAAATGTAGTTGCCCTTACACCTTCCCTCATAATGGCAAGGCTGAGCACACGATTCACACCACCAACAATATCATTTGTTCTCTGTTGTTCCAGGCTTCCCTTCCTGCTTGTCATTAGGCTAAGGGCCTCCACACTACCACCTACCTGCTGAACCGCCTTCCAACTGTTAAGAGAATAATCATTGGATTAACAGGGCCAACCCTAGAGGGTGGCTATATAGAGTTTATACATGGGCCACATGGGCTTAGCCTCATGGGCCTAATCCATATACTCTAACACCCCCCGCAGTCTGAACTTCCGTCGCAGCGGAGTTTATAGACTGAACTCGAAAAGAAGAAGTACATCACACAATAGGATCCCTCCACAAACTCAACTAGCCACTACTGATGTTGAGGCTGGAGCGAAACTCGGCGAAGGTCGAGGACGGAAGACCCTTGGTGAAGATGTCGGCAAACTGGGAGGTGGTCGGGACGTGGAGGACCCGAACATCACCGACGGCGACCAGATCTCGGACGAAGTGTAGATCGATCTCCACATGCTTGGTCCGCTGGTGCCGCACCAGGTTGGTGGAGAGGTAGACGGCGATGACGTTGTCGCAGTAGAGCAACGTGCTCCTGGAGAGGGGACTGTGGAGCTCAGCGAGGAGCTGCCGGAGCTACGCAGCCTCCGCCACGTCGTTGGCCACGGCACGGTATTCCGCCTCGGCGCTCGAGCGGGAGACGACCGGCTGACGCTTCGACGACCAGGACACCAGGTTACCGCCTAAGAAGACGGCGTAGCCGGAGGTGGAGCGCCGAGTGTCCGGGCACCCGGCTCAGTCAGCGTCGGTGTAAACGACCAGCTCGGAGGAGGTAGACCGGTGAAGAAGCAGCTCGTAGTCGACGGTGCCCTGGAGGTAGCGGAAGAGGCACTTGAGAGCCACGAGGTGGGGCTCTCGGGGGTCGTGCATATGGAGACAGACCTGCTGCACGGCGTAGGAGATGTCTGGCCTAGTGTAGGTGAGGTACTGAAGGGCACCGGCAAGACTCCTGTACCCGGTGGGGTCCTCGACTGGGTCACCCTTGGCCTCAGAGAGCTTCGCCTGCGTGTCGAACGGGGTAGAGCAGGGCTTGCAGTCAATCATCTTGGCCCGCTCCAGAATGTCAAGAGTGTACTGTCGCTGGTGAAGTAGGAGTCCTGAGGGGCGAGGCTCAGCAGTGACCCCCAGGAAATGGTGAAGCACGCCCAGATCCTTGACCAGAAACTCCCGCTGAAGCGCGTCGACGAGGCGGCGAAGAAGTGACTGACTGGAAGCGGTGACGACAATGTCATCCACGTAGAGAAGCAAGTAGGCAGTCTCTACTCCATGATGGTGGACGAACAGAGACGTGTCTGACTTGGCCTCCACGAAGCCCAGTGTCACCAGGAACGTAGCCAGTCTGGAGTGCCATGCCTGGGGGGCCTGCTTGAGGCCGTAGAGGGAGCTGTTGAGCCGACAGACCAAGTCAGGGCGAGAGGAGTCCACGAACCCCGCCGACTGACAGCAGTAGACGATCTCGGTGAGGGCGCCGTGCAGGAAGGCGTTCTTGACGTCGAGCTGGTGAACTGGCCAGGAGCGAGCAAGGGCCAGCGAGAGCACCGTGCGGACGGTGGCTGACTTCACAACCGGGCTGAAGGTCTCATCGTAGTCGACTCCGGGGCGCTGAGTGAAGCCCTAAAGAACCCAGCGAGCCTTGTACCGCTCCAGTGTACCATCGGCCCGCCTCTTGTGCGTCCAGATCCACTTGTCGGTGACGACGTTGGTCCCGGGTGGACGGGGCACCAGATCCCACGTCTGGTTGGCGACGAGCGCCGCGTACTCCTCCTCCATCGCCCGACGCCAGTGGGGGTCCAGCAGGGCGGTGCAGACGGAGGAGGGTACCGGAGAAACCGGCGAGTCTCCGGTCGTGGCCGCCAGGACTCGGGGCAGCAGGGTACCAGCCGCGTGCCGTGTCACCATCGGGTGGACGTGCCGCGGGTCGCGGCGAAGGAGCGGTGGGTGGTACACCGGCGTCTCGACACGTGTCGCGGGTGGCCGCGGCGGAGGTGTAGGTGTCCCTAGCGGGGACTGGGCCACCAGCGGTGCCGCCGGAGGAGAGGTCGCCGGTGGGGACGGCGGCGGTGGTGGCGATGGAGGTGCGAACCCCGGCGGCGGCAGCCGGCCCTGGTAGACGCGCACCGGCTGGGCGAAGCGTGCCGGAGGGACCGGCGGTGGCGATCCCGTGACCGGCGACGTGTGCATCGGGGGCTGGCGCTGGTAGACCCGCACCGGCTGGGCGAAGCAGGCCGGAGGGGTCGGTACCGACGGCCCCGCAGGCGGTGCAGTCCCACTACCCCCGCTCAGCCCGGGGGCGATCGGAGACGGGGCCCGCGGAGAGGCGACACCACCGGACCCGGGCAAGGCACCGGACCGGGAGTAGGACCGACAGGCGGTGAGCGAGTACCTGCAGAGAGAGGAAGGATAGGTGGCTCGACCACCGCGTCAGTCGGAAAGAGAGTGAAAAGGTCAAGGTCAGGGTCGGAGGAGGGTGGTGTGGTGGTGGAGTAGGGAAATACGGACTCATCAAACACCACATGGCGAGAGATGAGGACCCGGCGAGAGGAGAGGTCAAAGCAGCGGTAGCCCTTGTGGTCCGGGGAGTACCCGAGAAACACACAGAGGGTGGAACGGGATGCTAGCTTGTGAGTAGCAGTGGCAGCGGTGTTCGGGTAGCAAGCACACCCGAAGACAGGAGGTGGTCATAGCGCGGAGGGGTACCGAAGAGTGCCTGGTGAGGAGTGGGGGTCGAGCACACAGTGGAAGGGAGACGATTGAGGAGGTAGGTAGAGGTGTGGAGGCCCTCGGCCCAGAAGCGTGCCAGTAGGTGCGCCTGGAGAAGAAGAGTGTGGATGGTGTCGTTGGTCGTGCGGATCATGCGCTCAACCTTGCCGTTCTGGGAGGAGGTATACGGGCAAGACATCCGCAACTGCATCCCGTGGGAGAGAAAGAAGTCGCGGGAAGTGGAGTTATCGAACTCCCGACCATTGTCACACTGAACGGCCTTAATGGTGAGGCCAAACTGAGTGGACACCCAGGCGAAGAAGTAGCGGAGGGCGGGGAAAGACTCAGACTTGGCACGCAAAGGAAAAGTCCACACATAATGAGAAAAATCATCAAGCACCACAAGATAGTATTTGTAGCCTGACATACTGGTAATAGGTGAAGTCCACAAATCGCAGTGTACAAGATCAAATGCATGAGTAGCATGCGAGGAAGAAGAAGAAAAAGGAAGACGAACATGGCGGCCTAACTGGCACGCATGACAAAGATGCTCATCATGTGATCTAGTACATGGGATAGTGGCACTACGAGTAAGCTGCATCAAGGCATCGCGTCCGGGGTGACCAAGGCGACGATGCCAGGTGGTAGAAGACGTGGTGGCAGCAAAAACAGCAGTTGTGGCAGGTGACGAAGACGAAGAAGAGGTGGCGTGCGGAAGCCAAAGGGTGTAGAGGGGGCTGGTGCTGTCACATCTGAGGAGGGGGCGC
Source organism: Zea mays (assembly GCF_902167145.1). Taxonomy (NCBI): domain Eukaryota; kingdom Viridiplantae; phylum Streptophyta; class Magnoliopsida; order Poales; family Poaceae; genus Zea; species Zea mays. Next base: position 107,124,583 of record NC_050105.1, on the reverse strand, counting down.
CGAGTTGCCGAGTCCTTCACAGTAAGACCAGAAGAGTCAAACTCGACAGAACAAGAATTATCAGCGGTAAAACGGCGAATAGAAAGAAGATTGTGGACCAAAGAAGGAGCGACAAGAACATCAGGAATGCGAAAAGAGCCAGGAGAGCCGGCGGCACCCACAGATGTGACAGGAAGACACGAGCCATTCGCCACCATGATGGACGAAGGGAGAGAGGAAGGAGGGCGAACAGAGGTGAGTATACTAGGGTCGGGAGTGGTGTGGTAGGTAGCACTGGTGTCCGCAATCCACTCGGGACCCATCGGTGGAGTCAGAGTGGGAGTCTGGAAGGCAGCCAGGGCGGCCGCGTCCCAACCAACCAGCCCGGACGGTGGAGCACCCGGTGGCGTGGGCCACGACGAAGAGGCTGGCGTCGAAGCCCAGGGCGACGGAGAGGCAAAGGCGGACCCCGGCGGCGAGGTGAACCCCGGCTGCACACCAGCGAACATGGTCGCCGGGGGACGAGCCTCAGAACCTGGCCCCTGGAACGGCCACATGGAGATGCGCCCTGACCACGGGTGGTGGAAAGTGGGCCAAGACGCACCCTGCTGGGGTCCCGGCGTCGGTGTGTTGCCACGGGCACCACCGCCTCCGCCACCTCGACCCCCCCCCTGCCCCTGCTCGGCCCAGGTGGACGAGGGCCAAGGGCAGACTGTGACGGAGTAGGTGGACGGGTCGGGGTGATAGCCGCCAGTGCTGTCGAGGAGGACGAGGACCCCGGGCCAGAGATCGATGCAGCCTGAGCACCCAGAGTGATCTCCTCTAGGGCAAGGTCGTCGCGGACCTGGAGGAAGGTAGGGAAGGGGCGCTGGCGCATGATCAACGATCGGAGGTGGGTGTAGCGATCGCTGAGGCTACGAAGGACGTTGAGGATGAGGATGTGGTCCTCCACGGGGCAACCCAGATCGCCAAGTGAGTCCGCCATGGTCTTCATCTTGCGGCAGTACTCACTGACGCTGAGGCCCCCCTGGACGAAGGTCCGAAAGGTCGCATCGAGGCGAGAGCCCGGGCCTCGGCGTTGCCCATGAACTAGCCCTCGATGGCCAGCCAAGCAGCCCGAGCGTGAGGAATGTTCCGAAGGAGGCGCACCCACGCGGCAGTCGACGCCACGCCAATGGGGTCGTAGAGGACGTGGTCATTGTGGGCGTAGCGGCGAAGGGTGAGGAGGAGTAGGTCCCGCCAGCGTGCGTAGGACAGCGACTCTGGCTCCAGGACGACGAGGACCATGAGGAGAATGTTTTGGACACTCCCAGCCTGAAGGTGGAGCTGAGCCACGAGCGGGTCAGCCGGGTCATGCCAGAGCACCGTGGTGGTGGTGCGGTGCCCGGTTCCGACGGTCGGGACGTCGTACACGACGCCCACGGTGTCAAAGGAGGTGGCCCCGCCGTCGTGTGCCGCAGGCGAGGCGAGGAGCTGTTCCGTCGCGGCAATCTGAGATGCGATAGCGTCGGTGGCCTCGCGCTCCCACATGAGGGCCGCTTCCCGCAGACGTGCCTGTCGCGCCGCGTGCTCCACGCGGGCAGCGGTGAGGGCAGCAACGGTGTATCCATGGTGGGAGACCGGTGCAGGAGGTGACTGATCGACGACAGGAGGCGGATCGACGACCAGCGGAGGGGGGACCGGAGGGGGAGGGTCCTCCGGACCTGCAACCCCCGCGGGAACCGCATTCGCCACAGCAGTAAGGGCAGAGGCAGTGCTCGTGGCGGTGTGGGCCCCACCGACGGCGCTAGGTCCTGACCCCCACTCCGGCCCGAGCGCAGGGGAGACCGGGGGGCGCACGTGACGTAGGGGGCGGTCCTCCCACCGGCGGCGGCGGCTCCAGTGCCCGCGGGTCCGGAAGAACCGGCGCGGGGTGGAGCAGCGGCGGCGCGGGCCCAAGAGGAGAGGGGAGGGAAGACGTGGAAGTAGGAGGGGGAAGGAGGCGGCTGCTCAGCCATGGGGGGACGGGTGGCGACGCGGCAGCGCGGCGGGCAGAAGCAGGAGGCGCTGGCGGCGCGGCGGCGCGGCTCGGCTGGCACGGGGTCGCGGGCAAGCGCGGGGAGGATTGCGGCACGTGCCCAGGCACGGAATAGTAGCAGTCGGGGCGGGTGGCAGTCGGCGCCGTCGAGCAGAAGAGGTTGGGGCGCGGCCGACGCTATCCACCAGAGAGGGGCGGAGCTGAAGGGGCGGCCGGCGCTGAGGAAGACGGTGGCGACCGGTGGTGGGCGCGGTCCGCCAGAAAGGGCCGGGGCCGACGTCGGTGGACGCGGCCGGAGCAGAGAGGTGGGCCGACGGCGGTGGGCGCGGCCGGAAGCAACCGGGCAGCGCAGGGCGCTGGGCGCGGGCCGTGCGGGTGCTGGGGCGGCGGCGGCCAGGGCAGGGCGCCTGGAGGGAGCAGAGAGGCGGCGACCGGCTGGGGAAGGGCGCAGGGCGCGGGCCGTGCGGGTGCTGGGGCGACGGCGGCCAGGGCAGGGCGCCTGGCGGCGCCTGGAGGGAGCAGTTAGGCGGCGGCCGGCGGGGAAGAAAACCCTAGCCGCCGTCGGCTGAGGGGTGAGGGAGGAGCGAAACCCTAATCTGATACCATGTTAAGAGAATAATCATTGGATTAACAGGGCCAACCCTAGAGGGTGGCTATACAGAGTTTATACGTGGGCCACATGGGCTTAGCCTCATGGGCCTAATCCATATACTCTAACACCAACCAAGGCCATTTGGGCACCCCTCACTTCGCCCTTTTCAGCACCAATCCCACCTACAAGCATCTTCGTGTCTTTGGGTGCGCTTGCTATTCCAATCTATCCACGACATGTTTGCACAAGCTTGTGCCTCAATTGACATAGGAGTGTTTTTCTTGGGTACTGTCTAATCATAAGAGATATCATTGTCTCAATCTCTCCACTAACCGTCTATTGATCTCTCGACACGTCATCTTCGACGAGTCGCACTTCCCCTTCACCTCTTAGCCCATCTCTATCAATGAGTTGGATTCCCTTCTTGTTCTTGGCCATGTGGTTCCTTCGATAGCGCCACCTTCTCACTTTCCTCCTGTAGGTTTGCCACTTAATGTGCCACATGTGGCCCCAGAGCCTCCTACCGTGACACCCGCGACCCTGATCTCCTGTGCCACGCGAGGCCACAGAGGCCCCCACCGCGCCATGCGCGGCCACACCGCGCTTCGCCGATCCTATTCGTCTATCAGCGACGTGTACCCGATGGTACCATAACTCGCTCTGTTGCTGAGTCGTCAGTGTATCACCCCCTTGTTCTCCACCATGACCCTCGTCATGTTCACCCAATGGTTACTCGGCATGAAGTCAGTGCCCTACAGCTAGTGATTGTCTTATTCTCTCTACGACTTCTTTTTTGTCTATTTCGTCTGTTCTGTCTTCCGTCCATAACGCTATTGTCGATCCCAATTGGTGTCGCGCTATAGAAGAGTACATGGCACTCTTGTCCAACCGCACTTGGGCCCAAACCCTAGCCACTAAGAGCTTATGCACCGTGCCCCCTCGGAAGAGATAGATCTCAACTGGGGCCAGCGCCACCCCATTAGGCAACGAATCCTATTGATCCAGTTGTCATCCTCGCCATCGTCAAGTAACATATAGGGACTTCTTGTGGCACCAGACCACCTCGTCACCCTATCCGCGCTCGTCGTGAAGTACACTAGTCGTCGCCTCATCATGTGTCTCCATGGCGGTGCCTTGGGCCAGGTTAACCCAACACCGAGCCACCATGGTGATAGCTGGCCAATCTACGCCCTACTCACACGACCCTACCTAATCTCTTGCCTACTGCTATACACATGCCACCATTGATCTGATTGCCTGCATGTGATCCTAGCCAAACAATTGCTGCTTTGATCACTTGTGCCTCTCCTCTACGCTTCCCTACCCTTGTCACTGACTGATTTGCCAAGTCGCATTCACAGAGCCCTCTCGTGCCTAGAGGTTTCTTGAGGGCAAGTTCATCAACCACAGTGAATCTCATATGCTGCTACAATATCCTTTTTTAGTTTGTCCGATCACTAATCTGGATTGAGTTGCCCACCGCCCGTCGACCTCGCGCACTACTCCAGCATTGGGATCGACATTGACTACACCGCAATATACTTCTTCAACCATGTGGCTGGTAGAGCATGCAATGTCGAGGGGGCGCCTTCCCACATTGCTTCTCGATCATCCTGTCCACACGTCTACAACGTCGGTTTGTCATTGCCAGCACATATCGGACGGCTCAGCCAACTTCTCCCATCATTGCTCCACCTCGTTCGCACTCGATCCGTACAACTGATTATGTCTGATCCACTCAACTCCTGTGACGTCCATTATCGAGTACTACTTGCATCTTCTCTGAGCAACAGGGCTTCTGTTGTGTTGCCTCATCAAGTCGCAACATTGTTGCCCGCTTCATCGATACACCTACATCGTCGTTCCCCGTGCATCGATGACTCAGATGTGCAATCTTTGTTGCACCATCTATCTGCACAAGGTCTTCGTCCTACTCATCGAGTCTTTGTTGTCAACTCAGAGCGCTACCTGTGAGCATGAGAACGTCGCCGCCCTCCGCGAGGCCACCGCTACACCACTACGACCATGCCCTACGTCCGGACTACTCGACCATGCCCACACAAATTGCTCACCTTCGGGTTTGACGCGTCCGGTCGTCCGCTCCCACACTATATCCAGCACAACCACGTTGTTAGTGTCGTCGCCTCGTCCATACCAACATCATCTACTTCGACAGTTGCATGCTACATCAGCACCTTCTACCTGTTATTCTGCACACCGCAATCGTCATTGAGACCTTCTCTGTTGGTCCCTCGGATGCTGATATATGATTGAGGCCCTCTACCTCGTTCATCTGGTATTGGCTACATTGGCACACGTTTTCGTTCCGAACACATTGCTGGGTCTGGCAAACCCAACCCATGCCTCGATTCAAGCGATTTGACTGCATCGATGTCAACATCAACCCTCCTGTTCCATCCCTGATTCCCTGTCAGCCTCAATTGCATTATCGCCTTTCATCTACATCGACCCTAACTGCATCGACCTCAGCATCCCCCCCACACGTAATTGCCTCGACATGTCTCCTTCATCACTCTGTTGCCTCTCATGTGCTTGAAGCTCCACCAACACAAACCGACCACAACTACGTCGACCTCGGCTATCTTCAGCATAGCTTTGCCTTTAAGCCCAGCTATCTCGACATCGGTACAAAGGGCTACCACCCTTACATGAGGACTCATCGGCTTCTCCAGCTACAACATATGTGACGCATCACCCGTTATGACTTTGGGCATATTAGCTTGTCAGCTTCTTTAGTCTCATCGTCTGCAGTTGTTGTGATGGAGGGGGATGATCCATTCTATTACCACCAATTCTATTCTCCTACAAAATGATATTGCAAATACATTTTGGTTTTTGAATGAAGTACTTTTAGTGCACATGTAAAAGCTGCAAAATGGAAGATTCTATGGATTTGACGGTAAAAATGGATCACAACATTTAACGTTTATCAGGTTCAATCAAAAAGGTACAACAAGGCAACATAAATAAAACAGGATGGAGTAACAACATGATTCACTTTAAATTGTCCTATTTTAGCAAAGAATGAAGTTGGTTCAAGGTTGTCAAGTACTAAAGTAGAGAGGTTAGATGTTCTCTTCCTTCTATCCTGAGTAAAATCTCCACTACAATTTCAACTTATGTTGATCAGTTTGAGCATGTTCACCAAGTTCACCAGTTAGCTATCCCACCAGCCTTTCAACTAAAGTACATAGCAAGCCAGTTACGAGAATAAGCTCTTCATCTTTGTTACCATCATACTGATATGTACAGCCATGATTCTGGCATGTAAAATGGAGATCAGTCATTTCTAATGGTTTTTTTGGTCAGCTGATTCATCATTTACTTCATTTAAGTTTCTATATTTACTCTAAATATGGAAAAAAATGCTAATATCAGCATCTGCGCATGCTTACTGTCAGAGTAATTAATTGTCACACCTTTAAAATACAATAGTATCAGACTGAAATTTGCACCAGCTGCATTGATACTAAGAGATGGAAATTCAATAGCTGCCTAACCACCAGTATTTACTAAGCTTGCATGTTCAGAAATTTTGAAGCGTTTGAAGTGTATATTAGCATAGAAACCAAAAAGGGAATACATCACCTCAGTGAGCAAAGCAATATCCAATGAGCTATAATCATCATACTTATAATCTCTCACTTGTTCAGGCTTGTAATAACTTTCCAAGCTTACAACTTCACAGCCAATTATATTTGCCATCTTCTGAGCTAAACTTGTCTTTCCCGATCCACTAGGACCACCTAAAAAGAGCAAGAGGTCAAATAGTACTAATATATATATATATATATATATATATATATATATATATATATATATATATATATATATATATATATATATATATATATATATATATATATAGACACACGCACACATATGCTTATATGTCACCCTAGGTGAAGCATCACCCGGACAAAGCGACCGAGGCTGTGCCAGCGCGCATTGCCCGCATGTCGGGGACGGTCCCCACGGCCATTTCTTTTTTTTTTCCTTTTTTTTGCCACATTGTCCACATGTGTGCATGCGCGGTTAGCTCTTTTTTGCGAAACATTATTTTGGGGATGTAAAATATGGCAGCACATTTTTCCTCTTTTTTGTGCATTCATGTCGTATCCGTCCTTTTTGTGTACATACACTCAGTGATTTTATAGTAATCGCTCATTAACATACGCAGTTAGTAATATTGCAGCCATCAATCAGTAATTTTACAGCATTCACTCAGTAATAATTCCAGCAGTGAATAAATGTTCTGTAATTGCTGACGAAACGCTCAGCAATTACTGAAGAAACGTTCGATAATTACTGGTGAAATGTTCGGTTATTACTGACGAAACGCTCGGTAATTACTGACGGAACGTTCGGTAATTACTGACGAAACGTTCGGTTATTTACTGATGAAACGTTCGGTTATTACCAACGAAGCGTTCGGTTATTATCGACGAAACGTTCGGTTATTACTGATAAATCTGAACAATCGACGAATAGCACCTACGAAGTGAATGCAAACACAAAAAAGGAAAAATGTGCACGGAGTTATTTGATCCTGCAAAAAAGGAAAAGAATTAATGCGCATGCGGGCTGTGCGGCACAAAAAGAGAAAAAAAGTGCGCGAGAGGGAGGGGCGGTTTGCATGGGGCATGCACGGGGGCGACTTGATCGACTGCACGGGATAGGGGCGGGACTGGTCCGGGTGAAGCTTAACCCTATGTGACAAATAGCGCTAGCCTATATATCAAATCTACTTTTAAATCGACACCAAGACAGCATGATATGTAATCATGACAGGAACACAAAAGTAATCAGCCCAGCAATGATACTAATACTTGGATAACCCAATTCACAAAAGTACAGGAAATTTACTTGGTCAAATCAGCATGCTAATCCTGTGTTGGTAAAGTTGGACAGAGTTTTTTGCTCTTCTGATTGGGAGGCTATTTTTCCAAATGTGCTGCTTCAAAGTTCTGTTTCTCATGCTTCTGACCACTGCCCCTTACTCTTGGGACTCCATGATAATGCCTTTGGGAAAAAAAAGATTCCACTTTGAAGCATTCTGGCCAAAAATTGATGGGTTTCTTGATACTGTTCAGTCTGCATGGGACTCTATGGGTAGTTTGCATTGCCCCCTTGTGACCCTGGATAGAAAGCTTAAAGAGACTTCTAAAAGGCTGCAAAGCTGGAGTACTAAGAAAGTGGGTCATGTTGCCTCACAGTTGGCACTTGCAAAGGAGCTCCTTTATAAATTTGAAATTGCCCAAGACCACAGACTGCTTTCACCGGCTGAGAATTGGCTAAAAAACAAGCTCAAGATGCAATCCTTGCTGCTGGCCTCCTTTAAAAAAACTATGGCCAGGCTGAGATCAAGAATAAGCTGGCTGAAGGAAGGAGATGCTAATACCAAATACTTCCATATGCATGCAAGGCACAGAAAGAGGAAAAATCTGGTGACTAAACTTAAGGATGGGGATATAACATCCTGACCAGCCATCATGAGAAAGCTGAAGTAATTGACCTTTTTTATTCAAAACTTATTGGCCATACGGCTGAAAGAGCTAGATCCATCGACCTCGAAGCTCTTGGACTACCGATGTATGACCTTGCTGATCTTGAGTTGCCTGTTTCTGAACTGGAAATATGGGAAACTGTCAAGACCATACCTTCTAACAAGGCTCCAGGTCCCGATGGTTTCACTGGGAGACTCTATAAAGTTTGTTGGAATATCATTAAAAAAGAGGTGATGAATGTTGTGGCAGCTTTATGGAACAGAAACTTCTTGAATTTGTACTAACTTAATAGTGCTTATATCACTATGGTTCCTAAAGTGGAGGGGGCTGATCAGGTCAAGGATTTCAGACCAATTAGTCTGGTTCACAGCTTTGCCAAATTAGACACCAAAATTCTTGCCAACAGATTGGGAAAAAAGTTAAATAATATGGTGTCTCCTATTCAAAGTGCTTTCATCAAAGGCAGATTCATACAGGATAATTTTATGCTTGTGCAACAAACTGCAAGACTTTTTCATTCCCAAAGCAAGGCACGACTCCTTTTTAAGCTGGATATTTCTAAAGCCTTTGATTCTATTTCCTGGGCTTTCTTGATTGAAGTTATGAAGCATATGGGTTTCGGAGATCTTTGGAGAGACATCATTTGTGGGCTGCTTGGTTCCTCCTCTACTCAGGTTATTCTAAATGGCTGCCCCGGGAAAAGAATTCAGCATAGAAGGGGACTAAGACAGGGAGATCCCCTATCCCCAATGCTTTTCATTCTTGTCATGGATGTTCTGGGTGTCTTTTTCTCTAGGGCTGAGGAGGCTTGTTTACTTCAACAGCTTTACTTGGGGAAAAATCTTCACAAAATTTCAATTTATGCAGATGATGTAGTCTTGTTCCTGCACCCCACTCAGTCAGATATCTCCATTACTCTAGATATTCTTGAACTCTTTGGAGATGCCTCTGGGCTTCATAACAATCTCTGTTCTTAAGGCGTCGCCTAGGCGACGCCTAGGCGTCCGGGCGGTGGTCTAACGCCTAGGCGCCTTGCCCGCCTACCTCGCCTAGGCGCCGCCTAGGCGTCCAGGCGGTGCTCCAACGCCTTGGACCGCCTTACCGCTTTAAAAACCATGATAACAATACTCATAAATCCAATATTTACCCTATAAGGTGCTCTGAGGAGACTATCTTGGACGTCCAGCATATGTTACCTTGTGATATTGCCTCCTTCCCCTGCAAATATCTGGGCCTCCCTCTATCCCTTCATAGATTATCCAACCAACAACTCTAGCCCCTGGTGGATAAGATTGCTGACAGATTACGTAACTGGAAGGCTGACTTATTAAATAGGGCAGGGAGAAGAATTCTAGTGCAACATGCTCTCACTGGGATGTGTGTTTATACTGCTATGGCTATTGATTTCCCTATGTGGGTCATTAAGGAAATTGACAAGATAAGGAAAGGTTTCTTATGGAGAGGCAGAAGAGAGGTTAAAGGAGGGCATTGTATGGTGGCTTGGGGGAAAGTGTGTAGACCCTTGAACTTTGGAGGTTTGGGAATTTCCAGCCTCCCTGAACTCTGTTGGCACTTAGGATGAGATGGCTATGGCTGCAAAGGACCGACCCTACCCGTCCCTGGAATAATCTTCCTGTTCATGTCCCCAGCAATGCTAAAGCCCTCTTCTCTTCTGTGCTTGTCACAGAAATTGGTGATGGTGCTAACACCTTCTTTTGGAGTGACACGTGGATTAATGCCAGAAGTGTTTCTGATATTGCTCCAAGGCTCCTCTTGACTGTTCCAAAAAGAATTGTTTCTAAAAGAGCTGTTCGCGAGGCCCTAACTAATAGAAGATGGGTCTCTGATATTAAAGATGCCTTGACCTGGGGAGCTCTGGTAGATTACCTACATCTCTGGAATGCAATATCTGATGTTGTATTGCAACCTAACTCTGAGGATAAGCATATCTTTTCAATTGCTTCTAATGGGCAGTATTCTGCAAGCTCGGCTTATAAGGGTTTCTCCACTGGCTCTGTTGGTTTTGAGCATTACAAAATGGTCTGGAAATCTTGGGCACCTCCTAAGTGTCGGTTCTTCCTTTGGCTGGTGGCTCATAATAGGTGCTGGACTGCAAACAGACTGGAAAAAAGAGGACTAAATCATCCTCCTAGATGCCCTCTTTGTGACCAAGAGCCTGAAACCATCAACCATATTTTGGTTTCTTGTAGCTTTTCCAGATTATATTGGTACATCACTCTTCGGAAATTCAGGCTCCACATTCTTGCCCCTATCCAAGATGACACAAACTTCCTGCAGTGGTGGAAACGTATTGCTGATATTGTGTCAGGCATGACCAAGAAGGGGGTAAATTCACTTTTGATTCTGGGAGCCTGGATGATCTGGAAGTTCAGAAACAGAGTGGTGTTTAACGGATCCCCCCCCAATATCACTACAATCTTAGAGGCCACTGCTGAGGAAAGGGAGAAATGGATGGTTGCAGGAGCTAAGGGTCTTTCCTTTTTAGCTGCTCCCAGTACCAATGCCTGTGATAAGTTGTATCTTTTAGTTGTGTATGGATTGTTTCCTTTATGCTTGTTTTTGGCCTCCATAAGGAGGTCCTGTATTCGGGTCCTTTTCCGACCCTATTTTCTTCTTACTTAATAAAATGAGGCGCAGTTCTCCTGCGTTTTTCGAGAAAAAAAATAAAAACACAGTTTTGGCTGCATCTAATAGTCTATCCAAGCATGCACCACTCACACTCAGAACAAGAACATTTATGTCCTCAAAACTGTATGACTATCTAGAGTTTTTGGCATTTGCCAGTAAAAGATAGGCTTGGCAATGGGGCGGGTTCGGGTCGGGTTCCCGCGGTTTTAGACCTGACGGTGTTCGGGGCGGGTTTAAATTTTGCCCCGCGGGGGCACGGGTTCGGGGCCCCGAATTAATTCGATTTCGGGGCAGTTCTCCATTTTCACCTGTGGGTTTTTTGCGGGGACCCGAAACCCGAATCAAACCGAGTCAGCCCACCCAACGCAGGCAACCCAACTCATTGAAACCGGCCAAGCCCAGCCCAACTCGGACGCAAAGTGGCAAAACCCTAGGCTAAGCCACCGCCCAGGCGCCCACCGACCCTCGCAGGCTCGCCGCTCGCACAGACGCACTCGGCAGTCGTCACTCCGCTCGCCCCTCTCCCTCGCCCACGTCCACTGCGCCGCCCGTGGCTCGTCGTCCGAGATCCAATCCGACCATCCGCCGGTCCACCACCCTCCTCCTCGCACGGCTGCTCGGGCCACCGGCGCAGGTGGCCGCGCAGGCGCGACCGGTATCTGGGACCGGATACGTCCAGGCGCGGGGCGCCACCGGCGACATCCAGGCGACCGCGCATCCGTGGTTGTGTCTAGGCCACCGGCGACCGGACGTCCGTGTCTTGCTCCTATGCGCCCGTCCGCTGCGCGGTACTACTCCCTCAGTCCCTCTGCAAGTCTGCTACTCTGCTGCCTTTGACATTTAGATGTTGTTGTCTTTAACGAACATATAGTTGGGTTTAGTATATATTTAGGTAAGGAAACGAACATATAGATGTTGTTGTCTTTAACATTTTGCATTTTTTCAGAGTATTAGGGTGAAGTGAAATGTCGACTGCAGGTACTAGTGCTTCTCATGCTCCTACAACCAGATCCAGATCAGCTACTATATCTCAAGCGGAAACACAAGCAGCAGCAGCTCCTCGATCTGATTCAGCAGCTGCAGCAGGTACAGATGATGTGTTAGAAATAGAGGATGATGTTGCTGTTAGTAGTAAGAGGAAACGAGGACCAAAATTAAAATCTAAAGTTTGGTTAGAGTTTGATAGAATTGAATTAAATGGGGTTTGGAAAGCAAAATGCAAATGGTGTAAGAAGCATTTAGGAGGGGACACAAGAAATGGTACAAGTCACTTGAGTGGTCATCTTGAGATTTGTCCAGATAGGGCTGTTAGGAAGGGTATAAAACAGTCATCTCTTAAATTGACTGCAAATCCACAAGATGGGACTGTGACTGTGGAGAAATACGTTTTTGATCAAGAAGTAGCTAGAAAAGAGCTTGCATTAATGACTATTATCCATGAGTACCCTTTGTCTATGGTGGACCATGTTGGATTTCGCAAGTTTTGTGCAGCATTGCAACCATTATTCAAAGTAGTGTCTAGGAATACACTTAGGAAGGACATCCTTGATATGTATGAACTGCAAAAACAATCCATGTTGAAGTATTTTCGGAAGTTGAGTTCTCGAGTTGCTATTACACCGATTTATGGACAGCAAACCACCAAAAGAAAGGCTACATGGTTGTGACAGCACACTTTATAGATGATGATTGGAAGCTAAAGAGTTTTCTTATTAGGTAATAGATAATTATCCATACTGTTCTTTATATCCTAACTTCCTCAATTAATCTCCTCATATAGTGTTGAACTCATTTTGTGCAGATTCCTTTATGTTCCAGCCCCACATACAGCTGAGGTTATTGCTGATATTCTTCATGATGTTCTCCTTGATTGGCATATTGAGAGGAATTTGTCTACTATAACTCTTGATAACTGCAGCACAAATGATAGTGTTATGAGGAATATGGTTGGGACCTCCAATGACAGCCTCAAGCAAAGAGTGGACCCTGTGAAAGGCAAGTTGCCCCTCCCCTCTTGTATGTTACAAGGTAAATTAATCCATATGAGATGTGCTTGCCATATTTTAAACCTGGTTGTGAAAGATGGAATGAGTGTAATAGAATATGGAATTGATAGTATTAGAGAGATGTGGGATTTTGGTCTGCCACACCTAAAAGACATGAGAAATTTGAGAAAATGGCATTGCAAATGAAGGGTTAATATGACAAAAGGATAGCTCTTGACTGCAAAACTAGATGGAACTCTACTTATCTAATGCTTATCACTGCTTTGTTGTACAAAGATGTGTTTGAACGCCTTGCTGCTCATGCCCCTTGTATTCCAACTGAAGATGATTGGCAGTTTGCTAAGGACCTTTGTGATAGATTAAAGATATTCTATGATGTCACAGAGTTGTTATCTGGCACTAACTATGTCACAGCCAACATTTTCTTTCCAAAATCACCAATATCTATTTGGCAATTAGGAAGTGGCAAGTAAGTGCTAACCCAAAGGTTGAAGAAATGTCTAGTAAAATGAAAGAGAAGTTCAATAAATATTGGATTGATGTGCATGGTTTGATGGCTGTTGCTGCTGTCCTAGATCCTAGGTATAAACTTCATCTTTTGAATGCACTTTTTCTAAAAATACATGGATCTGAAAGTACAACTATGGAGGCTGTTAACAAAGTTAAGGACATTCTTTATAACTTGGTCTTGGAGTATCAAGATTCTCTAGAAGTTGTAGCCACAACAGATGGTGCTTGACCTAGGGCAAGTAGTGGTCCTAGTGACATGTTAGAGGAGGATTGAATGGACACTTTTGATGATTACATGTCCAAGCAACCAGATGTGACCTCCACTTATGTGCGCACAGAGCTGGATTTGTACTTAGAGGAACCACTGCTTCCTAGGACACAGGGTTTGGATATCATCCTGTGGTGGCAGCATGCTGGGCTCAAATATCCTACTTTGAGAAAGATTGCACGTGATGTGCTTGCAATACCTGTTTCAACAGTGGCATCTGAGTCCGTGTTTAGCACAGGAGGCCGAATAATTAGTCCACACCGTAGTAGGCTTGCACCATCAATGGTGGAAGCACTCATGTGTATGCAGGCTTGGTCCCGTGTTGACATGTTAGGTATGTGATCTAATTTTTATATGTCCTTTGATTTCTTGCATAGTACATGAAACAACCAATTTCTGAGTTTTTTTGCAATGCAGGGTCTCCTCCAACTATTGTGGGTGCTTTGATGACTTGTCTTGATGACCAAGATGAAGACGCAGTACTGTTTATTTGTTGCTTTGTGAATTTGTGACTTATTCAATAATCCTTAATCAAGATAGCATTGAAGAACATGACTCGATCATTGTTTTATTATTTTGTAGGACGAACATGAATCGACCGTTGTTGATTGAGCATTTGAGCTGGAGCCTGGTGCCTGGAGCTGCTTAGTTTCTTGTTGGATGTGGACGGCTACAAACTGCTTGCTGCTGCTTACTGTTTTACTTAGCTGCAAAAACTTTTAATAATATTATACATTGCTGCTTGTTGCAGTTGCTTGCTAAATGTTGCTGCCTTGCAAGAGCATGAAACAGTGGAACTTGGAAGTTCAAAATGCTATTTTGCTATGTTTCTCAGTATGTGCTTGCTGACTTAGTGACTTGCTGAGTTAGTTCAAACTGCTATTTTGTTAAATACTGAGTTGCTGATTGCTGTGCACTACAGCACTAGTGCTTGCTGTCATGCTGTGCGCCAGTTTGTGTTGTGCAGACTGCACAGTACATGCTGCCTGTTGCTGTGAATTGTGTATTGCGTTTGCTGCTCTGTCTTTCGGGTCCACGGGTCCCCCATCGGGTTACGGGTCCCCGCGGGTTCGGGTGTGGGTCTCTGTTTTCACCCGTATCATATTTCGGGTTCGGGTCGGGTTTTTAATTCGGGTTTCGGGGGCGGGTCCGCGGACGATCCACCCGACCCGAACCCGCCCCGTTGCCAACCCTCAAAGAGCTACCATCCTGGCTCCCTGCATATCCATTCAATTAGGATACTGACAAACTCAGTAGGACTTCATTCCAAGTGAATATGAGAATATGAAATTGCTATTAGGATGTTTGGATTTTTAAGACTAACTGAACGGTTTCCAAGACAGAAAATAAGGTATAATTTTTACTAGAAAGTTTTGTTTTGAGCTCCTTCGGCTGTTCAGTTTCCATGCCCTTGCTCCAGAGCATGGTGATGCCCTACATGAGTGGTGGAGGATTCAAAGTTCAAAGCTAGTTGTTCCTTCTCAAAAGGGTTTTATTTCTTTGGTGAGTCATGGTGCTTGGGTCCTTTGGAAGCATAGGAATATGTGTGTGTTCCAAGAAAGGTCTCCAATTCTAAATGTTGCTGTGTAATGCTAGAGATGAGGTTTTGGTGTAGAGTTTAGCTGGAGCGAAGGGAATGTCCTTCCTTCAGAGGTTTGGCCCAGGATAGTTGGCATTTTTATGGAAGTGTTCATGTACGCTATTCTGGCCACCGTAAGGAGGCTATCTTGTACTTGGTCCTCTTTTTTTCTCGAACGAAGCAGGAGAGAGCTGCGTGTCATTTTATTAGAAGAAAAATACAACACCCGAGGAGTGTCATGAAGCCCCCCTCTATGGGCCTTTTTCGTCTTCTTAGGCCCTGTTTGGAACAGCCCCAGCTCCAGGAAATTTGGTGGAGTTGGTGGAGCAGGTAGTGCTCCAAAAAATCTTGGAGCTGGAGTTATAAGCCTTTAGAAGACATTTTGATAATTCATTTTATTTATTATTTAGATTAAAAACATTTTTAAAACTATTTAGATTGATATTATAAACTACAGCTCCACACTAGAGCTGGAACCTGGAGCCATTCCAAACACCTCCTTAATATATTAATACGCAGCTCTCCTGTGTATTCAAAAAAAATAAGGTATAGTTTTTTTACCTATCAAGTACTGCGAGTGCAAGGTAGATATTTGATCTACAACTTCAGTTTAAATACTAAACATGTTCCAATATGTTAGGGGAAAAAAGGGTGGAAGCATTACCAATCCCAACAATGATAGGGTATCCTCTGTTCTCCAACAATGCCTGACAGATAACATAATAGACATTTAATCGGATATCTATTAAATATGTATACGCGCTAATGCATAGGACTCATGGCAACATTTACCTGAATTGCTTGAACTGATAGGAGAAGGCCCCTATCCAGGTCATAAGAATCTGGCAGAGGAGCCAGCTGGATGTTACTTCTTGAAGAAGAATCTGAAAAATGTGTAGTAGATAATCATCATAATATACATTGAACTCTGTCGTCCTTGGGTATTCTATTTTTCTTTCCAAGGAAACAGGTCCACGAAACAAATACAAAGTTAAAGTTAACAACCTGAGATAAACTGCCATTTTGCCAATACGTGTTCTTGTTCCAACTTCTTGGGCGGGGATCTCGTCCACGGTTGCATCAAGTCATCAAGATTTGTAATGTTTTCAGCAGAAACACGAATAGGTTTAGGTGCAGCAATTTTCTTTTCTTGACTTTCAGTTAGCAGTTTGCTTGATACCGGTGGTGGTGTATTAAGTCGTGGAACCCCTAAGAACAATGAGAAACTTATTAGCTAGAAGGTCCGGTTGCAAACTAAGACTACATCCAGCAGCTTACCCATCATCATACCCATATTCAAACTCCACTCTGCGAACAATACAGTCTACAGTGCAAAATAGTGTTTTGTGTAACTATATAGGTGAACTACTAGACATGGACTAAGGAAATATAAGAAATTATACCTTTGCTCTCCAAGATCATTTCTAAGTATGATTTTGTGATCCATGGTCCCTTTATACCAAGCTTTGAAGCCTCTGCTGCAACAATCTAAATTATGTAAGTCAGTTAATTATCAAACTTTAACCAAAGCTCAATCACAAGTTCGCATCAAACATACAAAGAAATCAGTTAAATTATACCAAACTTCGAAGCCTCAGCTGCAACAATCTAGATTATTTAAGTCAGTTAAATTGTCAAATTTTAACCAAGGTTCAATCACAAGTTCAAAACAAACATAAAAAATCAGGACATCGTTCAGAATTCATAACTAACTAACCAACCAACAGCCGGTCCGTGCGTCAACCGAACTTGCTACCCGCCACACCCAATCAACCCTCCCCCCCCCCAACAGCCCGCTGCGTGTTGATCCCCACGCGTCCCGTGCTCCACCGGACGACTAAAAACTATAACGGAACAGAATGACTAAAACTTTAATGGAATGACAAAAACTATAACAGAATGGCTGAAACTGTAACAGAATGGCTGAAACTATATCGGAATGGCTGAATTACTAAATGGATGAGACTATAATGGAATTACTGAAACTGTAACAAAGTGACTGAAAATGTAACGAAAATTGTAATGGAATGAATGAAACTGTAACGGAATAACTAAAACTGTAATGAATGAGACTATAATGAAATGACTGAAACTGTAACGGAATAACTAAAATTGTAATGGAATGACTGAAATGGTGTTGGATGAGTGGATGGATGAGACTCCAATGGAATGACTGAAAGTCTGAAACTGCTAACAAAATAACAGGCACTATCGCCCCAACAAAGTCAATGCGTACGGACCTGATAAACTGATTAATCGGATCTGTTCCGCGGTCTGGTGGGTTGGTTCCACCGGCATAGTCAATGACTAGCTGGTTAATTAGTTCGGCTGGCTGGTTCCATCTTAGGTCCAGATAATGCACCGGCATAGTCAATGACTAGCTGGTTAATTAGTTCGGCTGGCTGGTTCCATCTTAGGTCCAGATAATGCACTGATTGATTCATCACCTTAGGGGTGTGTGTGCGCGCGCGCGCGTGTGCGTGCGCCGTGTGCGCGTGCGCCTGCGCGTGCTGATTTCATATTTGTGTTCCTGAGATTTTTGTGAACAAAATTAGACCACACATGCTATATACATTTTTCATTTTTTTTATTTAATCACAATGACTGACCCTAATAATACAATGAGTCAATGACTAACACTGATAAGTGCAATGACTGAACTTGATAATATACAATGACCGACCCTATAACTACAATGACTGGCCCTAATAAAATACAATGACTAACAGACTAAAAATGACTTCTCTCATTCTCATGAATGACTGACGTTAAAAGATGGAATGACTGAGTTTATTCACGTCTTTTATTGTTTTTCTCGAATACAGAGGAGAGTTGTGCACCATTTCATTAATAGGAGAAAGAAACAAAATTTACAAGAACAGAACACACTCCACATACACTTCCACCGGCAAGGGTAGCGGATCAAACCGACCAACAACCACCCTCTCAATGGAAACCTTCTTGATCTACGGCTGAGAGAGCAGAAAAACCTTTGGCACGAGCAAGATCCCATTTCCAAAGCTCCTCACTAGCCATCACAAGAGTTTTGGTTAGACTAGGAGAGGCATTTTGAATACACAGTCGTTTCTGTGGCGCCACAAGGTCCAAGCCCCAAGGATGATCAGAGAGTTAAGCCTTCTTCTAACAAGACTGCTGACCGAGTCTGAAATTTTGCTCCACCATGTATCAAAGAGTTGGTCCGTAGGTTGCGGTGCCATGACCGCTAAACCAACTCTTTGCAATATGACAGACCAAAATTGCCTAGCAAAAACACAACCCACCAGCAGGTGGTTTATAGTTTCCTTCTCATGGTCGCAAAGAGGAGCATGAGGGAGATTTCTCTTCTCAAGACGGTTAGCAGTCCAGCATCTGTCATGAGCTGCCAACCAAAGGAAAAATGCACACTTGGTGGTCACTATGATTTCCAACACGCTCCCAAGCACCAAAGTGGACAGCCCCCCTGAACAGAGAGCTTCATAAGCTGACTTTGCGGAGTGCTGTCCATTGCTAGATAACCTCCAAATGTGACGATCTGCAGTCCTTGGCTGAAGGTTGAGTACTGCCAACATATCCCATAGCCGAAGGAATTCATGAATAACTTGCCATGTCACCATTCCACGCAGATCATTGATCCAGCGTGAATCTGCAAGGGCCTCCCTTACTGTCCTCTTGTTCTTAATCCTTGCTGGAACACTACCAAAAAGGCTAGGTGCAAGCTCCTCCAAGTTCCGGCCGTGCAGCCAACTATCTCTCCAGAATAATGTTGACGCTCCATCGCCTACCACTGAAGCCACTGCAATGGAGAAAAGCTTATCAACAACCTTGCTGACCTGCAAGGAGAAAGCAGCCCATGGTTTATCCGGATCAACCTTTCTAAGCCATAGCCATCTAACCCGAAACGCCCAGTTCAGATTTTGCAAGTCAAATATACCCAAGCCTCCTATTATTTTGGCCTTGTAACCTTCGGCCAAGCAATAAGGCAATGCCCACCCTTAGCTTCTTTTTGACCCCTCCACAAGAAGCCACGACGAATTTTGTCCATGGCCTTGATTGCCCATTGACAAATATCCAGCGCCGTAGCATGATAAATAATAGAAGAGGTCATCACAAACTGAAATTGGACCGATCTCCCCACTTTTGTCATAAGATCTGCCTTCCATCCAGGTAGCTGATCCGCAAACTTGTCAATAAGAGGTTGCAACTGAGTTCTTGTAACTTTTCATGAAGACAGAGGCAAACCAAGATATTTAATAGGAAAGGCTTCAATGCGACAAGGCAGCTGGGCCTGAATAGTCTCAATGTCGGTTGCAGAACATTGGATGAGGGCAATGCTGCTTTTATGGATATTAGTTCTCAGTCCAGTGGTTTCTCCAAAGAGAGATTGACTGAACAACTTAGCGTATTCTTCATGAGATTGATCAGATAATGCCTCCCTGCTGCTAACCACCCCTAAGGCTCTCATAACCTGCTTTCTCTGCCTGTTGGCTGTAGGCTGGACAGGTTCAGCTCCTAACCTAGCGATTCTCCTGCTTCTACGGGTTTTTAACTGTGGTGACAACATTCTTTTGACTCTTATCTTGTCAGTCTTCGGTGTTGACAGCAAAGTACCAATCTTCTTGCTCACCCAAATCATAAATTCTGTTGCGTCTCGGATAGATCATGCATGATCCCCTGCCAGGCTCTGCCGCGGGGAACCAGGAGCTTCAGCAGGTGGTGATTGACAGCAGGTGGTGATTGACGCGAAGTCGAGACTTTCTTGCGTCGGGAGGCGAGGAGTAGGCCTGGTCGTCGATCCTGGTCGCACTGGTCGCACTGCCACCCCAGATTGTGCTGTCTCCACTGTTGGAACCTCAGAGAGCAAGGCGACAAGTGTCTCAGGGAGGGGGGATGCAGTGGTCTCCTGGGAAGCACTCTCGACCAGAGATGTTGTGACATCAGGACACCGAAGCTCCATAAGCCGGGGCGCCACATCCATACCAACACCAAGCGGAGCTGGATCCACACGGCCCAGGTGGGGGACATCAACTCGGACGGTGAAGCCAGGTCTTGCGCCCCTAGGATGCTGACAAAAACATTATCTAACTAGGCCACTATCTGAGCCACGATCGGATCATGAATGACATGTCCCTCTTCATACTGGGCCACCGGGGAGAGAGGTCCATGGGATTGAACCGCTTCACCAGCGCCTGTCACCACAAAACTGCCTTGTAGCAAAACTGCCTTGTAGCAAAAATCTCTCTTCTACTAGGCTCAAATCGGCCTACTAGGCTTGTGCTACCTTGTTTATTAATTTTGAATTAGTGTTATATAAATGATATTTGGTCTAATCTTTTATATTATTGTATAATTAAGGGTTTTTGCTAATACCAAACTCTTTCATATGCACTCTCGACATCGAAAAAGGAGGAATTTTGTTGCACAACTGGTGAATGGAGACCAGATTCTCACTAGTCATGATGATAAAGCAGTTTTGGTGGACAATTTCTACGCCAGACTTATTGGTGAATGTGGGGATAGGGAGCAGACTATTAATCTGGAGGCGTTGCACATGCCAACTTTCAATCTTGCACACCTTGATGAGCCTGTTACAGAGCTTGAACTTTGGAATACAATTAAGAGTTTACCTAATGACAAGGCCCCAGGTCCCGATGGTTTCACTGGGCGCTTCTATAAATCTTGTTGGAACATTATCAAGATGGATCTTATGGCTGTAGTTGCTGCGGCTTGGAACAGGAAGTTTGACAATTTTTGCTTGCTGAACTCGGCCTACATTACTTTAATCCCAAAGCATGATGGGGCTGTGCATGTCAAAGACTTTAGGCCAATCAGTTTGGTGCATAGTGCTGCAAAGTTGATCACAAAATTATTGGCCAATCGGTTAAGTCAAAAGCTGAATGATATGGTGTCTCCAATCCAGAGTGCCTTCATTAAGGGACGTTTCATTCAGGATAATTTTATGTTGGTCCAACAAACGGCTAGACTTTTCCATCAACAGAAAAGGCCACGTCTTCTCCTCAAGCTTGATATTACTAAAGCTTTTGATTCGGTTTCTTGGCCTTTCCTCATCGAAGTTATGAAGTATCTTGGCTTTGGACAAATTTGGAGGGACATCATTTGTGGGCTTCTTTCCTCCTCTAGCACTCAGGTGCTTTTGAATGGCATTCCAGGAGGACATATTGAATATAGAAGAGGTCTCCGACAAGGGGATCCTCTCTCCCCCATGCTCTTTATTCTAGTTATGGATGTTCTTGGTCTATTGTTTTCTAAAGCTGAACACGCTGGTCTGCTCTTGGATCTTTCCCCCAGAAGACCTCTGCATCGGGTTTCTATGTATGCAGATGATGTGGCACTCTTCTTACACCCTTCGGCAGCGGATATTGCTATAACTCTAGATATTTTACATCTATTTGGGGAAGCTTCAGGTCTCCGCAACAACGAACAAAAGTCTAATGTTTATCCCATTCAGTGTGGGGGGGTGGAGCTGGAAATGGTTCAGGATCTTCTCCCTTGTGGCATCTCGACCTTTCCGTGTAAATACCTGGGGCTGCCTCTGTCCCTGAAAAATCTCACCAAGGATCAGGTGCAGCCTATTGTGGATAGAATTGTTGATCAGCTGCCAGGCTGGAAAGCAGATTTGATGACAAGAGCAGGCCGTAAAGTGCAAGTTCAGCATGTGCTTACCGGAATGCTTATTTATCTTCCTATGGCAGTAAATATTCCCTCTTGGGCTATTAAGGCCATTGATAAAATTAGAAGAAGTTTCCTTTGAAGAGGGCGCAAGGAGGCCAGAGGTGGTCACTGCCTGGTGGCCTGGGGCAGAGTCTGTAGACCCCTACAGCTGGGCGGTCTTGGCATTTCTAGTCTTAAAGAACTTATCTGGGCCCTGCGCATGAGATGGCTTTGGCTCCAAAAGACTGAACCTAACCGACCTTGGTGCAGCCTTCCTATCCAGGTTCCGGATAAAGCAAGGGCTTTCTTCTCGATGGTGTTGACTTGAAAGGTTGGTAATGGGGCTAATACTTTGTTCAGGACTGATAAATGGATTCATGGGCAGAAAATTGCAGATTTGGTTCCTAGATTATTTGATATCATTCCGAAAAAAATCACTAACAGAAGGACGGTTCAGGAAGCATTGATAGATAGAAGATGGATTGCTGATATCACAGGATCACTCTCGGTGGGAGTATTATTGGATTATCTTCATCTTTGGAATTTAATTTCAGATTTTGAGCTGCTGCCAGATATAGAAGATAAACATACTTTTAGTATTGCTGCAAATGGGACTTATTCTGCTAAGGCTGCATATGATGGGTTGTTCATCGGGGCTGTGCATTTCGGTCACTATGAAAGAGTTTGGAAAACTTGGGCCCCCTCTAAATGCCACTTCTTCCTCTGGTTATCGGTGCTAAATAAATGCTGGACAGCAGATAGGTTGGCA
The DNA here is from genome assembly GCF_902167145.1 of Zea mays. Taxonomy (NCBI): domain Eukaryota; kingdom Viridiplantae; phylum Streptophyta; class Magnoliopsida; order Poales; family Poaceae; genus Zea; species Zea mays. Next base: position 107,102,017 of record NC_050105.1, on the reverse strand, counting down.
AAGAGAGGACTTGATCATCCGGAGAAGTGTCCGCTTTGTGACCAAGAGTCTGAATCTTTGGATCATATTTTGGTTTCTTGTGTTTTTGCGAGAGAATTCTGGTTCCGGCTGATGTGCATTTTCAGACTACAAAATCTGGCTCCTACACCTAGTACGGTGTCTTTTACGGGTTGGTGGGAGATGATAGACAATGGCTCTGGAGATATGATTATGAAGGGTGTCAACTCCCTTATTGCCTTGGGAGCCTGGATTATTTGGAATCATCGGAACCGAATTGTCTTTGATGGAATCTCCCCTAGTGTTTCTGCAGCTCTTTGTCAGGCAAGGGAGGAACAACAGTTGTGGGAAATGGCAGGAGCTAAGGGTCTCTCCTTTCTTGCCGCAACCATCAGGGGCACCTAGCTGCCTGGTTTATCGCTGATGGGCTGGTTTTGTTTTCAGGATCTGTTTGCTCTTGTTTTTGTTTTTTTCTCTTCTTTTTTCTTTGGTTTTTTTATCCCCTCCGGGGAGGTCTTTTGTACTATGGTCTATTTTGGACCCTCTTTCCCTTCTACTTAATATAATGATGCGCAGTTCTCCTGCGCTTTCGAGAAAAAAAAAGAAGAGAGATAGGAAAAATGAAAAAGAAAAAAGGCCTACAACCAGTCAGCCAAGAGGCCCAACCAACCTAGCCCAATACTAGTGTTAGGTTAAAACCTAAGCCTACAACCACTCCCGTGCAACAGCACTGCAGCAGCCACTCCCTTAGTCGTCGCTCTCCCTCCACTTCCGTGCAGCCGCCGCCTCTCTCCTCCACTCCCGTGCAGCCACCGCCGCTCTCCCTCAGTCATCGCTCTCCCTCCCTCGCAGCTCCTCTTTCCCTTCCTGCGGCTACTCTCCTCTGTCTGGCCGGCTAGAGCCACGCGCCGCCACCGCCGCACCCATGCGCGCCGCCGCAGCCCTATCCACCCTCAAGCCGTCGCCCGCCGACACCCTACGCCGTGGCGGGACGCCTTACGCTCGAGGGCAAGGCGAGTTAGACGCCACGGTTTCCCGGCGCGCCTTAGCGCCTAAGCGACGCTAAGGCGACACTTCAAGGATGCCTTGATAACCATGGATAAAAGTTAGCATTAATCAGATTCAACGATGACCATGATATGCTAGATGTGGCAAAACCCAAGAATCGACATCATGTTTGATTTAAAAATTCCTGAGAATCCATAAAAAATCAAGAACGCCAAAAAGCACAATTGAGTCACAACCATGTTTTTTAAAGCGTTAAGGCGAGACAAGGCGTTGGACTACCGCCTGGACGCCTAGGCGTTGGACCTCCGCCTGGACGCCTAGGCGACGCCTTAAGAACAGTGGTCACAACTCATCAACCAGCATATAAGAATGTATACCTTTCTGCTTGGACCTTTTAATACCAAAAAGGTCTCATTTAGAGTGTCAATGGTCTCTGCAGCTATCAGTAATTGATCTATATTGACAGATGTGCATGTACGCTTAAAGCTAACAACAACATTGTACCCCAAGGCCAACAATCCTCCAAGAGTTGTTCGTCCAACCTGAAATAATTCAGAAACATACAGCACATTTAGAACATCTCATTATGTTGCTGCAATTTTTAAGTGATACAAAGTGCTACTATGAAACAATTTAACTCTTCATTAAAGGAGGGCTTCACCTATTTGAAGTTTTGAACTATGAAAAACAATTGCTAGTTGCGAGAGATTTAAATCTAACATAAACATTTCATCTTAAAGAATGTAATACTGTAGAAAATACATAATAATATTTGGGTTTTAGTTTTCATCATTTGCTACCAATATTTTGCAGGTTTGCAGCACAAACAAACTTCTATGATAATATGTACCCATGTCTCTACAGCCCCCCCCCCCCCCCCCCCAATCAATCTTCTGTCCTCCCGTGTATTAACATTTGCTTTCAAATCTACTTCCCTGAATCTCCTCCACCAAGCTCAGAGCAGTCAGGGCTTGACTCTGTCCCTTAGTCGCCCCGTGTTACAATTCAAAGCACTGCTCTTTCCAATAACTCGGGCAGCTTGGTTGATGTGAAAAAAAGGCAACAATTGCATTTTCCACGAAGCATCACCAAGTATCCAAAGGACAAGTACAGCATGCTGTGAAGTTCATCAATGCCTACTAGATGAGATAATTCATTTTATTTCCAGGAAACTAATGTAATCATAGTTTTGGGTATCTGTTGTTGCGCATGTAACAGCTCTCCTTCATATATGAGGAAAATAGCCTAACATCTATTACATGCCTGAGTGAAGCATGCCGTCAGTTTGCAGTGTGCTCTAAACACTGCAGTATATAATGCTTCACCATAGTAAGCCACACCTATTGGTTTACCAGAATGACAAACCAAAGCAAGTTTTCAGTAACTTGGCAACTTAAGGAAACACAAAACAGATCCTTTGAAGATCAGTGTATACCTCAAACTCAGCTTTTGGACGGATTATGAAGTACTTGTCAACAATCCTTTGGTCTCCGAGAGATAGATAGTATCTTATTCCACATTGCCTAACCTTAATCCAATCATCAATCTTCATTTCTTCAGAAGCAAAAGGCGGCCTAAGGTACATCTCAATAAAGCTGGAATAATTGAGAAACCAGTTGTCACAAACCAAAAACCTTGATGAAGGTACAAGGGAATTTTAAAAAGGCTATCACGATCCTGATCTAGGTAGTATCTTTACCATCTCACTGTAATCAATCATAAAATTATGATCCTGCAAGATAACATCATATATATTTTAAATGAAAATTGAAAACATAGATTTTGTGCACATGCATTCTTCGGTTACAGTCTACACACTACACATTAATTATGAATGTGAACATGTGCTACCCCATACAAGTCTTTGAGCTGAAGATAAAAACAATGGCAACCTAAACAGAGCCATGATGGGAAGATTTAGACGTCTGTTAAACAAGCTGAATCTGAAGGAGCTGCCTTTGCTTGGAAGGAAATACACATGGTCCAATGAGAGATCTTCCCCCACCCTGGTCCGTTTAGACAGGGTGTTCCATACTGCAGATTTGGAAACCTTATATCCCAACTCTGTCCTTCAAAGCTCAGCTTCCTTGATTTCTGATCACTGTCCCCTTTTGCTTGGTTTGCATGAACTCGTACAAGGAAAAAGAAGGTTTCATTTTGAGAGTTTTTGGACAAGAATGGAGGGTTTTATGGATGAAGTGCAGCAGTCTTGGCTGCAACCTTTGGAGGGCTGCTGCCCTCTACAGCGTTTTGCTGGGAAACTAAAGAGGCTGTCCAAACATCTGCATTCTTGGAGTCAGAAAAAGGTGGGCAACATAAAAAGACAGGTGTTGATGGCTAAAGAAATTCTTCATAAGCTGGAAATTGCAAGAGATTCTAGATCTCTATCCCCACAAGAAGAGTGGCTTAGACAATGTTTAAAACATCATTCTTTGGCTTTGGTTTCCCTTGAGAGAACCATAGCCCGTTTGAGGAGTAGGCTGTTGTGGATGAAAGAAGGTGATGCCAACACTGAATACTTTCACCAGCACGCCAGATATAGAAAAAGAAGAATTTTATTGGAAAAATCCAGGTTCAAAACAGATTAATCGTTGATCAAAAGGAGAAGAAGGAGGCTGTTTGGGATTTTTATAATTCGCTGCTTGGAATGGTCCCTCCCAGAGCTTCAGCCCTGAATCTGGAAGCCTTTCATAGATGTCCTTTGAACCTCCAAGAACTTGAGCAGATGGTCACCGAGGAGGAGGTTTGGCACACCATCAGGTCGCTTCCTTCTGACAAGGCCCCGGGGCCAGATGGGTACACAGGTAGATTTTACAAAAAGGTTTGGCCTATCATCAAAATGGATTTTATGTCAGCCTTGAAGAAAGTTTGGCAGGGGGATGCTTCTAGATTATATCTGCTCAACTCAGCCTATGTTACTTTGTTGCCAAAGAAGAGTGAGGCCATTGAGGTGAAGGATTTTAGGCCAATAAGCCTAATTCACAGTTTTGCAAAAATTGTTACCAAGATTTTGGCTAATAGACTTGCTCCTAAGCTCCATGACTTGATCTCTGTGAACCAAAGTGCGTTTGTGAAAGGTAGAAGTATACATGATAATTTTGTCATGGTGCAGCAAACAGCCAAGGCTATTTATGGGCAAAAAATGTCTAGAATCTTATTGAAGTTGGACATTGGAAAGGCTTTTGACTCTGTCTCTTGGACCTTCCTTTTTGAGGTTCTTAGACATTTGGGTTTTGGTCCTCTGTGGTGTGGAATAGTCTCAAGGGTCCTGAGTTCTTCCACTACTAGGGTCTTGGTTAATGGAGAGCCTGGGGATATTATTCATCACAGAAGAGGTCTTAGGCAGGGGGACCCCCTGTCCCCTATGCTCTTTATCATTGTTATGGATGTCCTCAACTCGCTGATACTAAAGGCGCAAGATCTGGGTTTGTTGCAACCTCTTCTAAGGCGCGGTAGGGGCCAACGCATTTCCTTATATGCAGACGATGTGGTGCTGTTTTTAAAGCTTGAAATAGATGAGCTCAATTTGCTGAAGGAAATATTAAGGATTTTTGGGGAAGCTACAGGTCTTGTCACAAATATCAACAAGTGTAGCATCACACCCATACATTGTAATGAGCAGCAAGTTGACATGTCCCAGGAGATTTTCCCTTGTAATGTGCAGCAGTTCCCCTGTAGATATTTGGGACTGCCTCTATCGGTAAAGAAGCTTCCAAAGATTGCTTTTCAAGAACTTATTGACAAGGTGGCTGACAAATTGCCAGGGTGGAAATCTGCCCTGATCACCAATGCTGGAAGACTGACATTGGTTAAGGCTGTCCTCACTGCCATTCCTATATACCATCTTCTTGTCCGGTTATGCCCTAAATGGGTTATCAAAGCCATTGACAAGATTCGCAGGGGTTTCCTCTGGAAGGGCAGAAAAGATATCAAGGGAGGCCATTGTGTTGTTGGATGGACAAGGGTGTGTCGACCACTTAAGTTTGGCGGCTTGGGTATTCACAACCTGGAAATCCTTGGTTGGGCTCTTAATGTGAGATGGCTCTGGCTCAGAAAAACACAAGTAGAGAGACCATGGACTGAGTTCGACATAAAAGTTCATCCAAATGCTGAAGCTCTCTTTCGGGCCTCGGTTCACTCTTCTGTGGGGGATGGTGCCACAACCCTCTTTTGGATGGATAGATGGATTCAAGGACAATCTATTGCATTTTTTGCCCCTTACCTATTCAGTCGTATTCCGAGTAGGGTAAAGACAGGTCGTACGGTGCAGGAGGCTCTTGCTGATAATAGTTGGATTCAGGATATCTCTGGGGGTCTGACTGCTGTTGTCATCAGGGAGTTCCTTCTGGTTTGGGATCTAATTCAGGATGTTCATTTACAGACAGGAGTTCCTGATGTCCGCATTTGGGTGCCTTGCGCTTCTGGCCTTTATTCCTCTAAGACGGCTTATAACAGCTTTTGGAACGGTACAACATCTTTTGAGCCGGCTAAAAGAATTTGGAAGAGTTGGGCTCCTCCAAAATGTAAATTCTTCATTTGGCTAGCCTCTCTCAACCGGTGTTGGACGGCTGACAGATTGGTCGGGCGAGGTATGGATCATCATGACAAATGCCTCTTTTGCGATCAACATGAAGAAACAGTCCAGCATATTTTGCTCTCTTGTGTGTTCTCTAGAAACATTTGGTGGCAGGTGTGGTGTAAAGTGGGGCTGCATTACCTGGCACCTGGGCCTGAGGACATGATTTTCCAAGATTGGTGGAGCAATGCTGAAGGCCAGGTTTCTAAAGAGAAGAGAAAAGGTTTTAACACGTTGGTAATCCTCGTGGCTTGGTGGCTGTGGAAACATCGAAACACCTGTGTCTTCGAGGGAGCTTCCCCGAGCACTAGAGATATACTGCAGCACATCCAGGAGGATGCTACGCTGTGGGGTATGGCCGGGGCTAGAGGGCTTAGGGGCTTATGGCCTTAAGACTAGGAGGGCCTACTGTTGTGTCATAGATAAGGGATGAGTGTGTTTCTGTATTTGTGTTTTCGACCTCCGTAAGGAGTCGTTTGTACCCCGGTCTGTTCTCAGACCTATCTCCTTCTTAATACAAATTATGCGCAGCTCTCCTGTGTGTTTCGAGAAAAAAATAGTTTAATTTTGTTGCACACCGCATGTCTGTTTTTTCTTTTAGGACTAGTTTGGGAACCCCATTTTCCCAAGGAATTTCTATTTTCACAAGGGTAGTCCCTTGGAAAAATAGAAAACCCTTGGAAAAATGGGGTTCCCAAACTAGCCCTAAAAGAAATTACCCTTGGGAAAATAGAAATCCATGGGCGGGGTCAGCTCCTCGTCCCCAGGGGTGAGCCACTCGGGGTGCGCCCCGAACTCCTGAAGGAGCAGGGGCGAAGCAGCCCCCAATCGACCAAGCCCTGCAGGTCTTCGTCGGTCACGGAGGAGAAGGGCCATGGGTCGCGGGGAGCAAGGATGTTGAACTTCTTAGCCATGGCAAAGAAGGGAAGCGGCGGAGAAAAGGTGCATGGGCTCTTTTTTGCTCCTCTCGTCTCGGTGCGCGACTCTTGGTTGCGGACGAAAAAAGCAGAGGTGGCTAGGGCTGGGAAGGCAAAAGTAAGGTAAGAACCGAGAGGGACCCCTGCCGGACATATATATAGGGACCGACGGACCCACCGAGGTCAGAGCCGAGCCCTCCCACATCAAAAGGTCAAATCCGGAAACGGATTTTATCTCTTCGGATTCCGCACGCATGCGCGCCGCAACGGATAGCCCACGGGCTGTTGCGTCCCGTCGCATTAACTCCCACCTAGGGGCCACACGTCCCGTCCGACTGACACAACCCACGGGCGCCGCCCCGCCTCCTCAAGGTAAGCGCATAAAAAGGTGTGTCTCTCTCTCCACTTATGCTTCTCCGCAGGTGACAGGGAAGAGACACCGCTTCGGATTGCCTTCCCAGCAAAGGAAGTGAGACACCGCTTCAGATGTGTGCTCAATGGCAATTATCATAAATTTCAGCAGTTCAACTTGATACTCTATACACAAAAAGGGACCTTGACACTTTTGTTTATTCTTTGGATACTTAGACCTTGGGACCCGGGTATTCAGAATCTGAAGTTTTTTTTCATGACAGTCTACTTGTCCATCTTCAGAATAGCAGCTTCAGGATGAGCAAATGCATTACATGTCATGCTGTTGCTTGGGGACGAGCAACGTTTCAACGGGGCGGTAATGTGACATCCGGCCTTTGTGCCACCGCAAAGGCAGGCACACGATCAGGGAGGAGTCGATGCAGGCAGCAGCGAGAAGTAAGCAGGGACCGTGGCTGTGGGTGTGTGTTTGAATTGAGTCTATTGTGTGTGTAGATGGGCTAAACAAGGGTGTGTGTGTGTGGGCCATGTGTCTGGGCTGGCCTGCTAGAGTGAGTATAACGGTGCTCAGTGGTAACGAACAGAGGACAGAAAAGAAATAGAGATTTCTGTTGCACATTTACTCTGAGTTGAGCGTGTCATCTTCGGCGGCAGGCCTGACCTCACGCCGTGGTTGCTCACCGACGGCCAAGGGGAACGGCGATCGTGACAGGACTGCGGAAATCGGATGGTGTGGAAGGAAAAGATCACAGGATCTCAGAAGTCTCTTGATACCATATTAGAGCACAAACCTACTCGTGTACTTCTCAATAGACAAAGGGTCTGTTACAAGTATTAATAGAAGAAGCTAAAGTAGAGAATTAGGAGAATCCCTGGCTACTGGAAGAGCCCCTAGGCAGTACACTGGACAGAAAGGCAGAAACTCACGAGGCAGACGTCAGCTATTAATAGCAGATATTAACCATGCTAACAATCCTGAGCACAAATAGTTAATGATCCCAGGCTACTGGAAGAGCCCCTAGGCAGCACACTGGGCAGAAACTCACGAGGCAGCCATCAGCTATTAATAGCAGATATTAACCATGCTAACAATCCTGAGCACAAATAGTTAATGATTCTATTAAGGTCATATCCATGGACCTATCTAGATTAAGTCCAAGGCTCCAAACTGTACAGTTGCAGGAATGTGCACTCCTACAACCTATATCACGATCTTGACAACCTTAAGCTCTCTGAAAAACTCCAGCCGAGTGAACAAATAAAATAAGAGGGTGAAGAGGATACATGGACTCACTTCTCAGTTTCCACTTTATTTTGTTCAAAAGAATATAACTTCTTGCCATCTGATGACTACAACAAAAGACAAAAAGTTAAAAAAAACAAAGAATATAAAAAGATAGAATGAGTTACCAACTAACCATAGCTACAAATTGTGTACCACATCAAGAATCACACAAGCTCAATACTGCAATATGAAGACAAATGAATAAATAAATGATATGCAGCTCTCATTCGTATTCGAGAAAAAAAAACTATGCTCTCCAAGATCAACGCTTTGCACATTTAGCATTTGCAATTTACAGTTCAATTTGGTATGCATAGACAAAGCACCACAATACTAAATGCATCTGTCTGCAGAAGTAGCACTCCCAAATTAACATTTCAATATAAAGAAGACATCATGTCGGTTTTCCACTGAATAGTTAAACAGCAGTATTTTATCATGAAATGTCACAAATGATCAGGCAAAACTAGTGAAAAGGAAGCAAACAGAAAAAACAATACATAATCAGAACTCCACTGCCAACGTGATACATAACCTGTTGCTGCTGAACTGGACATGGTAACTAGGATTTTGGACTTATTTGGAGACGCTACAGGGCTGAAAACTAATGTGCATAAAAGTTCGGTGGCCCCTATTCGGTGCTCTCAACTGGTTGTGCAAGAAGTCATGGATGTTTTCCCCTGTAAGATTGATGAGTTTCCTATCAAATATCTGGGTTTACCACTCTCCCTTAAGAAGTTGTCCAAGGCTCAACTTCAGCCTCTCACTGATCGGCTGGCCGACCTCTTACCTGGTTGGAAGGCCGACCTAATGACGAGGGCTGGGCGAGCCACTATTGTTCAGTTTGTGCTCACGGCAACGGTTATCTATCACGCCATGGCTGTCGACTTGCCTAAATGGGCTCTCAAAGCCATTGATAAGGTTAGGCAGGGATTCCTTTGGAGAGGAAGAAAGAAAGCTAATGGAGGACATTGCTTGGTGGCTTGGCGCAAAGTTACTAGGCCAAAGGAGCTTGGGGGCCTCGGTATCTCTGATATCCATTGTCTCAACTGGGCATTGAGGGTTAGGTGGCTTTGGCTTGCTAAAACTGATCCAAGCAAGCCTTGGGCTGATTTGCCCTTGAAAACCAATGGGATGGTTCAGTCCTTGTTTATTCATGGCATGGATTCAGTTCTCGGTGATGGCCGCAATATTTTATTTTGGAAGGACAGGTGGCTTTTGGGGCAACGCATTCCTGATTTAGTTCCACATGTTTTCACTGCTGTTCCTGCTATCTTGGTTAACAAGAGAACGGTGGCGGAAGCCATGGACAAAATGTGTTGGGTCAGTGACTTGAGAGGCTTGGTTACCCCGGAGCTTATTGTTGAGGTCCTACAGCTATGTGATGCCACTTCCAGTGTGCTACTGTGGCCTGGTTTTTCTGATAAACATTTTTGGCGTTTCTCCAGTCCAAAGGAATATTCCGCTAAGTCAGCTTATGAGGTTACCTTTTTTGGGTCCACTATGTTTAGGCCCTTTGAGAGGGTATGTAAGTCTTGGCCGCCTGCCAAGTGCAAATTCTTCATTTGGTTGGTTTTGCAAGATAGTTGTTGGACTGCAGATCGCCTGGAGAGGAGGGGACTCCCCCACCTGGCTGCTTGTCCACTTTGTCACCAAGAGGCCAAAAACATAAACCATCTTTTGACCAAGTGTCTTCTCGAGGCAGTTTTGGTTTCATCTCTTGCACCGGTTTGGCTTGGCTGCCCTTTTTCCAGGCCCTTCAGATGACAAACTGGATGATTGGTGGAGCAGTTTGGTGACTTCGGTTGATCTTGTGGATGGCCCTCACAGAAAGGGATTCAACTCGCTGGTGATCCTTGGAGCTTGGGCTATTTGGCGCCACCGCAACGACTGTGTTTTCAAGAGGGTCGCTCCTAATTTGTCTAGCGTGTTAGGCTTGGCTGAGGGTGACTTCAGTTTGTGGTGTGTGGCTGGGGCCAAACCGCCAAAGACCTTTCCATGTTGACGGCCTTAGCCCTAGCAAGTCTTTGTGTGTGGTGTGTAGCCTTTGTGTGTTGTGGGGGTGTTGTGTGTGGGTGTCTTGTTGCTTGCGTGTGGGTGTGTGCATTTGTGTCATGTCCTCTTATTTCTCTTTTATGAAATGATACGCAGCTCTCCTGCGTGTTCGAGAAAAAAAAAAGGTGAACAAAATTGCCATAGATTTCATATTCATGTACCCACAATAGAGTAAGGTACTAAGGTATCATTCTTGAAAAGACTGAAGGGTTTTCAATAAGAACTTCTGATACAAGGAATCTTAGGTGGGATGGGATACTTCAAAGTGCAACCTAGTTTCTTATTGGCCAATTCTCATAGGCTGACATGGGACTGGAGCAGGAAATACAAATGGGAGGCACAAGGTTGTGGCCCTGGAGATGTCCAGCAGCAGAGCATACCGAGGCATGAGTACACCAGGGTTCCAGTGTAAAGTATAATTACATATACTCTATATGATATTCCTCCTTAATTGCAATTGATATGCATCCTCTCAAATCGTGGTAAGCCCCAACAGGTAGCTACTTACATCAATCTGTCTAAAGAATAGTATACACAAATCTCAACACCTGGAATAATCTTAACAAACTGAGATGGCAAGAAAATTATTAACTATTTGTTGATTGTTGTGATTATGTGAAGATGTGTGAAAGGGGAAAAGAATTAAATGAATTGCACTAGACTGCAGTCTAGGGTTACATAGCCTAGGGTTACTGTTAGAGTGTGTTCCTATATGTATGTGTAGGTGGGCTGGCACCATTGTTGGGCTGCCGGCCCATTAAGGTTAGGGTTTCCCCTAGGTCTATATATATGTAATCATCCCCCATGCAATACAAGCAATCCCATTCTCTCGCATGATATCAGACTGCTTCCTCCTTCCTGCCTTCTCCCAGCCGCCACCTGCTCTAGAGGCAGGGGCCTCCACCTGCTTCCGCGCCGCCATCCCCGAGAGGATCGTCCTTCACTCCCGGGGGCAGCCCCCACCCCTCTGCCTCCAACCCCGCCTTCCCCTACCCTGGATAGAAGCTGAAGCCGCAACCGCCGCTGCGAGCCATGAATGTCGTGCGAGCGTGCGTGCAGGGCGAGCCAGTAGCCCTGGCCACCGGGGCGGCAGGTGACGGGCCGCCACGACTCCACGCAAGCAAGTCGGTACCTCCCCCGCAACAAGTGCGCAAGCCATGGAGGTCACGCCAACTCCGCCTCCGTGTGGCATCATCGACCTCGAGATGGTCGTCGCCTTCTTCCTCGTGCAGGGTCGTGGCTCGATCTGCTCCGAGCATGCGAGAGCAGGCGCGTAGCGCCGCCGCGCCGCCATGGACGAAGCACGGCCTTTCTTTCCCACTATGACCGTCGGTGGTGGCAGCTCCGCAAGCTCGTGCGCCTGCGCACTGGTGGCTGCTCTACAAGCCTCTCCCTCCAGGCATGCGCGTGTTAGCCGCCATGGCAGACCCCTCTCCCTGCTCATCGTGGTTGCCTCCCCCTCCCCAACGTTGACGCCTCCTTTCCCGGCGCAGGCTTCCTCGACTTAGTGGGAGTCGGCTGTTGCGCCGCCGCTTCCGCGTGGGCGCGCGTTCAGGCAGCGTCGTCGGGAACTCCCGCGGTCGCGTCTTTGTCTTCTCCGTCGCGGGCGACGCGCTGCTCGAGCTCGAGGCCTCCGCCTCCAGCGGTGAGTCTCACATATCTGTGCTCCTCGCCTGAGCCACCCCTACAGCGCCTCTCTCTCTCTTCTTCAAACTTCTTCCGTCGTAGGTGATGTCACCCTGCCTGGTTGGATCTGGCGCAGCCCCCTGCCTGGCTGGACCCGCCCTGCCGCCCTCCCCCTTCTTTGTCCCGCCATCGTTGGATCTGTCGCCGTCGTGGCCTTTCCGGCGGTTCCGTCGTTGTTGTGGCCTTCCCGACTAGATCCGCCATCTTCATGGCTGGATCCGTCGCTGTCGTGGCCTTCCCAGCCAGGTCCGCCGCTGCCTCTTCTGTTCTGCCACCGCTGACTCCCCTGGCCGGAGACCGGCGCGGCCACCCTGACCAGCACAGACATGTGCGCTGCCCCCGGCCCCCTGGTGGGGCTCCTCGTCGACCGGACGAGGGAAGAAGCAAGAAGATACATGAGGCTGCTGATGTCCTTTTTGTTGCGTCGCCCCGCCGACCGTTGACGCTCGAACGTCGACCCCCCTCCCCTGAAAAACGAGGTTGCTGCTACGTGTCTTTTGTTAAGGCCCATAAAGCCCATATATTCTTGTCTGCCTATATATATGCTACAGTACCCGAGGGGTCATCATCTCGCCTAATCGAGGTTAGTGACATGGTAACAGAGCAGGTTAGGGTTAGGGTTTACACCTAAACCCGGCCCTGATCCATTTTTTTGGCGCTGTCGCGCCGTTGCTGCGCCGTCTGCCCATCATGGCCAGCCATCCGGCCATCCGCACATCGCGGCCAGCTCACCGGCCTGCTGTCGCGCATCCTCAGCCGCCGTCGCGGCCGGCCTTTTCCCTTCCCTCCTCTGTCGCCGTCGCGGCTTCTGCCATCCTCAGTCGTTGTCGCAGCCGGCTTCTCCCCTTCCCTCCTTTGTCGTCCGGTTCCTGTGTCGTCCGCGGGCCGCGGATCTAGGCTTCTGTGCCTGCGTCGTCCGCCCCTTTTGCACCGTCCACCTGTTGCGCCCTGCCGTCGTCCGCCATCCTCACCCGTCATCCGCCTGCTGCACGCCGCAAGGGCTGCAGATCCGGATCTGCGCCGCCACCTATTGTGCCCTGCCTGGTCGCTTTATGTGTCGTCCGCCGCCTGGGACAAGGGCTGCGGATCTGGCCTTCTGTGCCGTCCGTCGCCTCCGCAAATCTGGATCTGCGTTGTCCCTGCTTCTGCGCCAGTGGCTGCCATTGCGGGCAGAGTCACGGTGACCTTGGTTAACTGCATCAGGGCAGCAGCTGCTGTCCAACTCGGCTTCCGCGCCCAGGACCTCCGTCAACTCGTCCAACTCGGGCTACTGTCAGTTGCGGCTCTTCTGGTTTGTTTGGTTTCAGGTCTCCTGTTCTCCCTGATTTTCATTGAATTCAATATGGCGACAAATGCTATTGTGGTTAATATCACTCTTGATGATCAAAATTATTCGAAGTGGGCTTTCTGTGTTGAGACTGCACTCAGGGGACATGGATTACTCTTTCATTTGACTGATGTGGCACCCGTTCTTGCGGATGATCGTCGCAATGCTGCTGATATCAAAACATGGCAGCTTAATGATGGTAAAGTGATGGCTGCTATGGTGAACAGCGTCAAACCGTCTATGATTATGAGTTTGTCTAAATTTAAAACTGTTAAAGCCATCTGGTCTCATTTGAAGGAGCGTTTTGTTGAGGACAGTGGTGCTCTATTACACACTCTCATGCAGCAGACACATGTTATTGAGCAAAATGATATGAGTATTGATGAGTACTACTCAGCCTTTGATCGCCTGATGAGTGCTTTGACATCTATGGTGCTTGCTTGTACTGCTGATCCGTGTCCGGCTCATAAGTTTATTGAGAAGTTCTTCACTTACAGATTTGTTATGGTCGTTCGGGCCGAGTTTGATTCTCTTCGTGCTCGTTTACTTCAGGGTTCTGACACTCACAATGGCTAAGGCGTTGTCTGATTTACTGGCTTAAAGGACTCGTCTTAATTCTCTATCTTCTACTGGTGGTAATACTCACAGTGTGTTAGCTGCTGCCCAGAAACCTAAGAGTGTTTTTAAGCCTTGTGATCATTGTGGCAAGACCAATCATCGATCTGAGCTTTGCTTTGTCAAGTTCCCTGAGAAGTTGACTGATTTCCGTGCACGACGTGTTGCTCGTGGTCGTGGTCCAGGACCATCTACTAGAGGCTCAGTTGTTGTTGTTTCCACTTCGTCCGCTTGTACTTCAGAGTCGGCCTGGGTACTTGATTCAGGAGCCTCCTTTCATGTCGCATCTGATCAGTCAAAGTTGGCTTCTACTACACCTGTCACAGATGGTGCTTCGGTGCAGACAGCTGATGGTACTGTATGCCACATTACTCATAAGGGTTCTCTTTGTGATCCACACTTTACAGTACCTAATATTTTCTTTGTTCCTGAGCTATCTATGGACCTTCTTTCAGTAGGTCAAATTACGGATCATAATTGCTTTGTCGGATTTGATGACTCATCTTGTTTTGTACAGGACCTTCGCACAGGGGAAGTGATTGGGACTGGTCGTCGCCGTAGAGCTGCTCCTTGCCTCTACATCTTGGACTCTTTGCGGCTTCCTTCCTTGGCTACATCTCCAGCGCATGTGCTTTCAGCTACCCTTGCTTTTGTTGCGTCTTTTGCCCAGTGGCATCATCATCTAGGTCATTTGGGTGGATCTAGATTGTCTACTCTAATAAAGTCATGTTGCTTAGGTCATACTTCGGTTGAGTCTGATTTTCATTGTAAGGGTTGTCATCTTGGAAAACAAATACAACTTCCATATTTTACTAGTGATTCTCATTCTGTTGAACCCTTTGATTTGGTTCACTCTAATATTTGGGGTCCTGCACCTTTTGTGTCAAAAGGTGGATATAAATACTATGTCATTTTTATTGATGATCATTCTCGCTATACTTGGATTTATTTCATGAAACGCCGCTCTGAGCTTATTTCTATTTATAAATCCTTTGCTCGCATGATTCACACTCAATTTTCCACTCATATTAAAACCTTTCGTTCTGATTCTGGTGGTGAATATTTATCTGATAATTTCCGCCAGTTTTTTACTTCAGAGGGTACTCTTGCTCAGCTTTCTTGCCCTGGTGCTCATGCACAGAACGGTGTGGCTGAACGCAAACACCGTCACATTATAGAAACTGCTCGCACTTTGTTGATATATTCTTTTGTCCCTTCACATTTTTGGGGTGCAGTTTCTATTGCGGTTTATCTCATCAATAGACAACCGTCATCCAAACTCTCTGGCAAAACACCTGGTGAAGTTCTTTTTGGCACTCCTCCACGATATGACCACCTTCGAGTTTTTGGATGTACGTGTTATGTACTATTATCACCTCGTGAACGTACTAAATTGACTGCTCAATCTGTTGAGTGTGTTTTTCTTGGATACAGCCCTGAACATAAAGGTTATCGATGTTATGATTCATCTTCTTGTCGCATGCGTATTTCTCGAGATGTGAGCTTTAATGAAAACTGACCCTTCTTTTACAACTCTTCCACCCATTCTTCTTTTTATTCCACAGAGTCTACCTCCTTCATGAGCCTTCCTCCCATTTCTCAAACTTCATCAGTACCACCATCTACTGTTTCTACCCCAGATGTTCTTATTCCCATCACACCACCTTCCACTTCCACACCATCTCAGTCTTACTCTTCCAAACCACTTGTCACTCAGACTTACATTCGTCGTCCTCGCTCTACTCCCACGGCCAGTCTTGATGATGATCCTGTTGCTGATACTTGTACTAACAATGATGACTCTCATGTTGTTTTTAATCAGGGGTATCATCTTCGTGACCGTGGCACTATTGCAGCTCCAGAACGTTATGGGTTTCCCCGTGCTGGTGCAGTCATTGTTGAACCATCATCTTATAAAGAGGCTTCTGGTATACCTGAGTGGCAGCTTGATATGACTGATGGATTGAATGCCCTTCATCGCACATGTACATGGGATGTTGTTCCGTTACCTGCTGGTGCTGTACCTATCACGTGCAAATGGGTCTTCAAGGTTAAAACCAAATCTGATGGGTCTATTGAGCGATATAAAGCTCGTCTTGTGGCCAGAGGTTTTCAATAGACTCAGGGTATTGACTATGATGAGACTTTTGCACCTGTGGCCCATCTAACTATTGTCCGAGCTTTACTTGTTGTTGCAGCCTCATCCTCTTGGACTATCTCTCAGATGGATGTCAAAAATGCTTTTCTTCATGGTGATCTACATGAGGAAGTCTATATGCATCCACCTCCTGGGATAGAGGTTCCATCAGGGCATGTATGTCGTCTCCGTCGAGCCTTGTATGGTCTTAAACAAGCTCCTCGTGCTTGGTTTGAGAGATTTATTTTTGTCATCAAGGCTTGTGGTTTCTATTCTAGTGATCATGATCCTGCATTGTTCATTCATGTTTCTTCACGAGAACGCACGTTGCTATTACTATATGTTGATGACATGTTGATTACAGGCGATGATCCAGACCATATTGCTCATGTGAAGGCGTATCTGAGTAAGGAATTTCAAATGTCTGACTTGGGGGCACTCAGTTATTTCTTGGGCATTGAGGTTTTGCAGACTCAAAATGGTATTTATCTCTCTCAGGCCAAGTACATACATACAAGACCTTCTTGATCGTTCTGGTCTTAGTGATACTCGCACTATTGCCACACCTATGGATCTTCACTTATCTCTTCGTCCGACTGATGGGACACCTTTGGAGGATCCATCTCGATATAGACATCCTGTTGGCAGCTTAGTTTACCTTACTGTTACCAGGCCAGATATTGTCATGTGGTTCACATCTTGAGTCAGTTTGTCTCTGCTCCTACATCAGTTCATTATGGGCACTTACTTCGTGTGCTTAGATATTTATGGGGGACAAAAACACAATGTTTATTTTATGACTCAAATTCCTCACTTCAGCTTCATGCTTACTCTGATGCTACATGGGCCAGTGATCCTACAGATCGTCGCTCCATCACTGGTTACTGTATTCTTCTTGGATCATCCCCCGTTGCTTGGAAATCCAAGAAGCAAGCTGTTGTATCTAGATCTAGTACTGAAGCGGAACTTCGAGCCCTGGCTACGACTACTGCTGAGATTATCTGGATTCGTTGGCTCTTGGCTGATCTAGACGTTTCTTGTGACTCGCCTACGCTTCTTCACTGCGACAACGCTAGAGCTATACAAATTTGTCATGATCCAGTGAAGCGTGAACTCACAAAACACATTGGTGTTTGATGTATCATTCACTAGATCTCATTGTCATCAGAAGACCATTGATCTTCAATATGTGCCCTCACAATTACAGCTTGCAGATTTCTTCACAAAAGCACAAACTAGGGCACAACATCAGTTTCATCTAATCAAACTCAATGCTTCAAATCCTCCACTTCCGCCTTGAGTTTGACATGGGGTGTTAAGGCCCATAAAGCCCATATATTCTTGTCTGCCTATATAAATGCTACAGTACCCGAGGGGGGTCATCATCTCGCCTAATCGAGGTTAGTGACATCTCTAAGCCACATCAGCGCTCCACCTTGACTTCGGCTCCCTCGGCATCTAGGGGCTATCATCTACACGGAGTGCACACCGGTCTCTACTCCAGCCGCAACCTTCACACCCTCGTGACGCTGCGACTGCGAAGGGATTTCAGCCTATCAGCTCCTACCTTCGACTTCTACCCCAGTCTCATCATTTGTGGTGCTCCTGTTGTGGCTGCAGGGCGATGTTAGACTGTGTGTTCCTAAATGTATGTGTAGGTGGGTTGGCACCACTGTTGGGCTGCCAGCCCATTAGGGTTAGGGTTTCTTCGGGGTCTATATATGTAACCATCCCCTATGCAATACAAGCAATCCCATTACCTTACAGTTACAACCCTAATGGGCCTCTTGGGCCAAGCTATCGGCCGATAACAATCTAACATCCCCCACAGTTGAAACTCTGGCCACGACAGATTATGCTACACTAACTATTAACTAAAGTAGGTTGCATAACATTAGCACTACTAACCAAATAGCAGGAAGTGTTATCAGATTACTCGTGCAACGGTTAACAAGAGAGGAAACAAACACAATAGTATTGATTTCAAAAGGAAGGACAATATGATTATTCAACATCAAAAGACAAATACCGCCACAAATGAAAAGTAAACTTTCGTCTAGTCAAATCTACTAGACTAATAGAAATCATCAAACTGAAATAATTGACTATTTCATGAAAAAAACAGGAATGTTGATATTAACAATAGTACTCCATCTGTCCACAAAAGGATGTGATTCTCACTTGTTGAGGAGCAAAATGCTTTGAAGTCTGACCAAAGTTACATAAAAAAATGCTAACATTTACGATACAAAATCAGTACCATTAAATTTACTAGGAAATATTATTTCGTAGTCAACCTAGTTGGAGACACAAATGTTAAACCTATTCACTAAAAATTTGGTCAAAGTTAAGCTGGTTTCTCTTGCACAAATTCAATAGTTGCATCCTTTTGTGGAGAGGGAGTATTAATCTTTTTCTGACCTCATTTTTGCACTTCAGCTTGTAGTACGGTTCTCGAAATGAGCAGACAAAGCTGTTATCAATCCTAATCTGCACCAGCAAATAGCTAGGGAACATCATTGCCAAAGAACGAAATGATACTCAGAAATCTAAAGAAGATAACAGTTATGCATAGACAAAGGCAGTACTTGGGCATGATGCAGGTCTGGCTCAATATGCTTTCTAAACAATGGAAATATACTGTCGATTAGATAGTCCAATGAGCAAGAATCTCCAATATCATGCTGAACTTTAGAAAGCAGGCTAAAATGAACGCCGCCAACCTGAAACTCATATGCACCTTGTATGGTTACATAACAGGTAATACTATTGTTCTGTGAGAATGCAAGTCTAAACAAAATAACTTATAGAAAGTAAGCAACTATCATGTTTACCACAGCAACTCGGATATCAAGCAATGATCGTAGTGTTGAATGCAGAGCATACGCACCATCGACAATCACCTAGAAGAACTTGTATTAGAAGACATGTTAAAGAATTTGTAGAAGCATGTGTTGCTGATATATTGCACCACTCCAGATGAAGAAATTCTCAGTTCCCTCCATCCGGTGCGTTTCTTCTCTTGAAAATCAACTAGTGGCACCATTGTATCTTTACCCTTCACAAGATCCTGCTCAATAGACATGACTGTAAGGGCACTAATCAACACCAAAATATGCAGAAAGTTATTAATGAAATTTGTGCAATTAACACCTGAACTAAACAAATGCCATACAATTAAATTGCACAATTACCATCTAATATATTGAGCCAATCAATTGAGCAAGCATTACTTTTACAAACTTTTCATGGCCATGTTTGGCAGAGCTTGAGATGGATTTCTTAGAGCTGGTCACCCGTAGCTCTAGAAAATCCTAGATCTAGAGCTGCAGGCATGTTAAGTGCATTTGCATGACCCATTTCATTAATATTTTAGATCAAATAAAAATAGTTAAATCACTTTAACTTAATCTACAAACTATAGATGCAGCATAGATCTCAGACCTAAAGTTGTGCCAAACGGCCCCTAAAGGTCCAATGGAACACCATCACTGTAAAATACCAAAACCATGGGTAGCCAGTCTACCAACATTTTGTAAAGCCAAAACATTTTTAACAAAGATGCATCTATTGCGGTGATTCCAGTGTATCCAAGCTCCAAGCTTGCCAGCTGTGTTGGCTCTAGCTGGAGAAGAAAGGAAGTTTTGGGAGGCAGCTAGGGCTAAAGGTCTTAGTTTTTTGTCAGCCTCCCACCAAGAAGATTAGCCTTGTGTACATGGTGGTAGTGTTTGTTGTAGGTGTGGTAGCAGATGGATTTTTTCTGTATTTTCGTTTTTTACCCCCATGAAGGGGTAATTCTCATCGTTTTCTGGCCCCTTTTTTGGCCTCTATTTTCTTCTTAATATAAAGATGCACGAAAGGACCCCTAGCTGAGTTAGTTAGGTGGTCTGAGTAGCACTCATTAGGTTCTGAGTTCGAATCCCAATGGAAGCAATTTAAGGTTGAGGTTAAAAAAAGGTCACTCACTGGTTCCCCTGGTTTTGTGCACATGAGATGGACTGACCTATGAAGGTTGGATCCTCGTGTAGGGGGTTGGGAGAGTTGAAAGCACGAGTAAAGATCTAACTTATAAGGGGCGGACCCTCATGATGCATTGGGAGGCCAGCTTTCGTGGCCTTTCTCGGTCGGGGCTCCGATTGAGCTGCTTCTTAATATAATACGGTCGGGGCGGTCTTTCCCCTACTGGTAGCAAAAGGGCTTTTAGCTGAGTTGGTTAGGTGACCTGAGTAGCACTCCTCATGCCATAGGTTCGACCCCCGTGGGAGCGAATTTCAGACTATGGTTAAAAAATCCCCTCGTCTGTCCCACGCCAAAGCACAGGTCTAAGGCTCGGCCCCGGTCGTTCTCACATGGTCTTCGATGTCGCTGTGTATGGGTGGGGCAGGGATTCGGGGGTTTTCTCGACCTATGTGAGAAGGTTTTCTTCTTAGATACAATACTCGGGGGCTGTGTTTTTTTCGTCGAGATTTAAAGGTGCATCTTCACCTAGGGTACATCACCTGAACCACCCTGCGCGCCCACCCACCCGCTCGGTGCAGCTAGCCCGCACCCCCGCGACCGCCTAGCCGGCCGACCGAGCCGCCCCACCGCACGCTCGCCTATCCGGGAGACCGAGCACCCCCTCCAGGAGAGTCGAGCCGGGCCACCGTGAGCCGAGCCACCTCGAGCCGTCCACCCCGCCTGAAATGACTTAATGTAAATGTAGCCTAGAATGACTTAATATTTTATGGAATGACTGAACCAATGACATAAGAAAATGTCTGAGAAAACCCCCAAAAATGGCTGAAAACAATAATAACTTAATGTTTTCTGCAAATGACATAATATTTACTAGAATGACTTAATGTTAATTAGAATGACTTAACATTGACTGAATGTATGAATGACTTAATGTTGTCTAGACGCTAGAATGACTTAATACTGCCTAGAATGATTGAACCAATGACAAGGAATGTCTGAGTATACATAAAAAGATGATAGAGTAACTTAATATACGCTAGAATGTCTGAAACGGAAGGGGAAATGACTTAGGCCCTGTTTGGGACAGCTCCTGCTCCAGTAAATTTGGTGGAGTTAGTGGAGCAGGTCATTAGGTGCTACAAAAAATCATGGAGTTGAAGCTTTAAGCCTTTAGAAGACATTTAGATAAGTCATTTTGTTTATTATTTAGATTAAAAATATTTTTAAAACTATTTAAATTGATATTATAAACTACAGCTCCACATTGGAGCCATCCCAAACACTCCCTTAATGTTTACGTCTATAGAGTCGACGTGTGGCGCAGAGGGAGCTGTGTGTGGGGAGGAGCCACGTGGGGGCATGGGCGGGCAACGGACACGCGTGCCATGGTGGTCCGGGTGATGTTTGTTCTAAGAGCAGCTAAGCCTTATTTGGCCACTATAGGTGATGGACCGTTGGGTCATCACCCTAGCTGATGAATAGAACATATATATATATATATATATATATATATATATATATATATATATATATATATATATATATATATATATATATATATATATCAAGCCAAAACATTACAAAGTCATGGTATGGATGGGAATGTCAAATCTTGCAAAAGCTGGACATTTCCACGTTCCAATATACTAATTATGAGATTTGAAGCATTATAAATTCACAGGCTACTAGGGTAGTAGACCAGAACCAAGGGGGCTGGATTTTACACATACTGGCACCACTATTTATTTGGTCGATGATGTACATGAGTTCCAAGCGAAGATAACACTTTTAGCACTTTATTTATCTCTATCAGACAATTTCAGTTTTTATCACACCTAACAATAAGAAACCCTAAAATGCTTCAAAAGAAGATATTCAAGCCTAAATGTCTTCCTTGTGATCATGTGTAATCAGCCTTGATTGAGGAAACTGCAAAGATCTAATACAAGAATAAGACATGCCCTTCTATTTCAGTTGCATGTGATCACTATTTATCAGCTGGATAACATTTGAAAAGGGAAGGTTCAATTTGTTTTTCCCTTTGCAGTCAATGACTAGACAACCATAACCAATGTTCAAAAGGTTGTTAAATTGCCAAGTAATAGTCAACAAGTCATATAGTAAAACCTTGTACCCAAAATTCAACAAATGTGAGCCTATGCCGACACGGTTTTATCATTCAAATCATAAAGAACTGGACGAAATTGACAACCAAAAGGAAAACATTGGACACTTCTGTTTCAGGAAACAAGTACACTCCCCACATCCAAAATTAATTAGCCCTACCAATGGAACAATCGACAAGAATGTTAAACCCCGCCATTTCTCAACAGACCCTGGCCCGTCAGTAAAGCAATTAGCTCGTGAGCATTGAACCAATCCCACCCAAATCCCAACGGGTCGTGAGGAAAAAGACCCAGACCCAACCTGGAGGTTGCGAGCAAGTGCGTCGAAATCGACGGCATTGACGTCGCTGATGCCGTCGTCGACACCAGGTGCCGTGCGGTAGTCCTCCATGGAGACGATCACGACGCACCCTAGCACCGACGCCACCTTCTCAGCCAAGCTGCGCAGCACAAAGCCACCAAATAACAAGTTAGCAACAACAAACCAACAACCGCCCCCAACAAATGGCGCGATTAGTCGAGGGGAACGGATGACGCCGCCGCCGAAACCTGGTCTTGCCCGAGCCAGTGGGTCCGCCGATGCCGACGGTAACGACGTGGCCGTCCTTGCGCGCACGCAGCTCCTGGATCGCCTTGACGAGGAGGTAATACCCGCGGTCGAAGGACTGGGGGAAGGGGTAGAGGAAGGGATTAGGACATTAGATCGAGAAATGGATGATGCGAGGAAGAGGAGACGAGAGGGAGAGGGTTTACCACGTGGAGGGGGAGAGATTGGAGGATGGAGGAGGATGCAGCGGCAGAGGCGGAGGTCGGAGAGGGAGGGGAAGAGGTATGGTGGAAGAGGAAGTCGCGGCCGCCGGCCTCGAGGCAGCGCTGCACGACGTTGGCGTCCATGGCGACGCCGGCGAAAGTGGAGTGCGCACGAAGAAAGGAACCCGAGAAGTGTTTGTTGTTTTTTTTTTTATAATGAAGTGTTTGTTGCTTGTAAGTTTTGGGTTTTTTTTGTTGGATCGTGTCTAGAAAATCGTGGAGTGTTTGTCACTCCTAAGGTTAAGTAAGTTTTACCAAATTTGACCAGTGTTTAGTTTATAACTACAGTTATGACAAGATTTTTTTTCTACTGTATAGGTTTTGCTCGTCAATAATTTATAAAAGTGTGGCAAAATTATCTTAGGTATGCCAAATTATGGTGTTCTTTTACATAATTATTATAGATGCTCTAAGACTACTTTTAATGGTCTTCTTATCACATCATCAATCTCACTCCATATTTTAAACTTGACTTTATAAAAATACACTCTAAAAACAATCTCTTCTTTATCTCTACTATATTAAAACATCAGTTTCAACGGTTGTCCCGCATCAATATTTTTCAAAAAAACTATATTTCTTTCGAATCAACCTGCATTCCTATAATTTCTTCTCTATTACTATAATAGGAGAGTTTATATAAAGAATAAGGTAAAATTATGTATAAGTGAGTGTTTGAATCTTGGTTGTTAGCTCCACATTCACACCCACCTAATCAATAAAAAACATATATTTTGTGCTTTATTAAAACAAAATTTATCCTATGTCATATATATATAAACTGTAGCAATGCACGGGCATATGACTAGTACACTCTAAAAACAGTGTTTTGTCAAATTTTGTCACACATTTTATGCCAAGCTTACTTAAGGCAATCTTGCCACACTTTTATAAATCATTGACGAGTGGATCTACATAGCAGAAGAAAATTTTCGCCACAACCATGCCTTCAAACCAAACACATGCCTAACTTAGTGAAACTTGCCTAGCCTTGGACGTGGCAAACTGTAGCAATTGAGGTAGTAAAACCAAACAACCCCTAAACTTAATCAAGTGTGGCATAAAATGTGTAGCAATTTTTAGCACCTTAGGTATATACAAGCATGTAAAACATCATTTTTTAGAGTGTATTGTTTATAAAGTGAAGTCTAAAATATAGAGTGAGATAGAAGATGGGATAGGGAGGTTGTTGAACATACGGATGAAAACGGGTACCTAAACTATTAAAACAAATTTAATATTTTAAAATAGATATGTATGAAATTTGATGCTAATCTTTTATTGTGTTATCAAACACATTATTACGTATAATAATAAAAAAATTTCATAAATTGTTTTATACATTATTTGCTCCCTACAACAAAAAAAATGAAAAGGTATATGTATCTATATCTGAATGGTACCCGAATTTTTATATCTATCATTTGAGAAAATATATGATAAATTTGAAGTTTACATTTTATAAATCCTTGCAAGCTCAATGCTAAAAACAAGAATATCAATTTGTATAGCAGATTTTATATCATAATTATTCACTATCAAAGAAAAAGGACTAAAAATCTGGTATCCGAATAGGTACTCGTTTTCATCCCTAGTTGAAGATAGCCTCATCTCCAATAGTTATGTAAATTTAGCACCCTAAATTATAGATTTAGTAAGTTGCTAAAACACTTTAAGGAGTAAAAAATATTTGGTCTCCAACAGTTCTCTATTTATTGCTTGCTAATTTTTAAAGTTGTTCGTCAACAAAAAAAATTAGATTACTTGTTTTCTATTTTTAATTGAACTAGCGACAGAAATCAGTATCAACAACCTTCTTTAACGTCTTTGGTGGTCGAAGCTATCAAAAAACTAGTCGCTATGACACCGTGAAGACAGCACATGAAGTGCTCCAACAACGACAACGCCTCGACACAAGATGTTGTCTAGCGGTGACGGCGTAAAGACATTTGAGCGTTGGAGATAAATTTATGGTCAACGGTACGATGGGATTGTGTGAAACATTGACTGAAGTATGGTTTTCACGATGGACTTAGCATCAACGTTAATTTAGGGAGTCCCAACGAGGTTGATAAATATAAGAATGAAACTGGGTTTTGTAGGGAGTTTGTAAATTTAGGAATCTGCTTTACATAACTGTTGGAAAAGATTTGTTCTCAAAAACTTCTTTAATTCATATTTAGGGAGTTATTTACATAACTATTGGAGCTAACAAGGTGACTCAAAATTAGGACGGGACAAAAAACTGGTGGCTCGACTCGGCTCGTTGAAAATGGGTCATGAGTTGAGCCAACAATTTAGCTCAGTTCTTAACGAGCCAAACTTGATTTTCACGAGCCAAACGAGCTACACAGTGGGAAGTGGCCAGTGGGCCAGCGAGGCACCGAGGCCCAGCCGCCCAGACATGGCCCCGCGAGGCCCAGTGTCCACCTCGAATCTCTGGCACCTCTGCCCTGCCCCCATCTTCCGTGTCCAATATACCAAGGTCCAAACCCCACCTGCCCATCGTCGCCATGGAGGCCCATGACCTAGATTTGTTGATGACTTGTAGTTGTAGAGACACTCAGATTTATAAGTGTTGCTGATTTTTTTGAGTAATAGGAACACGCAACAACTAAATACTTCATATCTCACGATGTGTTTCATGTGGTTCCAAGAAAAGACGCTTAAAATAATATATTTCTTAAGTAATAGGAATAGTCGTACAATTAAGAAGGATCTGTAAAGGTAACAGTGTTTGCAAAATCTCAAGTTTCTCTTATTCAAAAGCTTATTTAAAAACCAAGTCTTTGGGATATTTTGTGCTCATTCAACTGAACCGAGTTTTTGGTGTTGAAGAACCTCTCTGGTTTAGGGCAGTTGAACATGCCCTTAGGGGTTGTTCAACCTATCCTGGCAAGTGGAGCTCTCTACTCAAAACCGGTTGAACTGGCCTCCCAGGGCGGTTCCACCGGGTTTTGTGCCTAGATCTCTCTAGTAGAAACCGATTGAACTGACCCCTATGGTCGGTTTGTAAGACCCTGTCCACTCCTAAACTGGTGGTACTTACTCCTGGCAGCCCTCTAAGATCATAGACCATCCCCACATACCAACACAAGTCTTTTGTGCGCACTTTGTCCTTACTCAAGCACACCCGTGAAAACTTCCCAATCGATCACCCATCCCAAGATTGCTCTAGGTCAAGCACGCTTAACCTAGAGCTTCTTTCCAGACAGGCTTTTGAAAAAGAAGATGCACCTGTTTGGTATGAGTGATCTATTAATTCTATTAAGCCTTGGGCTATGATATCACCATCCACCGAGGTTAGGATATCACAATCCATCCCCCTTAGAAGACCAACATCCTCGTCAATCACCACCACATCTGTGTGTTTAGTGTCGTCATATGCCATGCCATATGACCACTCGGGGCCCACAAGCATCATGCGCCATATACCCGAACCCCTAGCCCACACACGCCCGTGAAACCGTGAGGGTCGGCTCTGATACCATTTGTAACACCCCATCCACTCCCAGACCGCGCGGTACTAACTCTTGGCGTCCCTATAAGATCATATATCATCCCCACATACCCACATGAGTCTTTTGTGCACACTTTGTCCTCACTTAGACGCACATGAGAAGACATCCCGGTCGGTCACCCATCCCAAGATTGTTCTAGGCCAAGTACGCTTAACCCAGAGGTTCTTTTGAGATAGGCTTCCAAAAAAGAAGAATGCACCTTGTTGGTATGAGTACTCTATTAATTCTATTAATCCTTGGTGTTGGGGGCCTTCGTCTTCCGAAGGTCCTCAAAAACACGACTAACATGCTTTCTAGTATAATATACTATCATAGGAAGCTTCGGCTTTGGGATGAAGGTGTACATGGTTTGAAAGGCGCAACCTAGAAGAAGGATGAACCAGTTCCGAAGCTGTGGACGAAGGAGCTTCGGCGTAGCGTAAAGACGACGATGGAGAATGAAACCGACTTAAAAGGAAAAAGACAACTTAGCCCTCGACAGCTTACTTTTTAGCTAATAGTAAATGTCAGGGACATAAATGTAATTTTACCCAGTCTGCGTCATGTGCCTATAAATAGATGAACAGTAACAGCGTACTGTTCACGCTAACTTGTACTCACTCGCACATCACTCTTGGATTCTTACCTTCTGTCAAGCCGAAGGTACGAATGTAATTTACTATCATTAATGTTTGTTCATGATCATATAATAAGAACATAGATAATCTAATGATTTGATATGGTTATTCATATTCTTTATATGTCTCATATGTCCCTGCTTTTCATTACATATTGAGATGATGAAGGTATGTCCTTCATAACCTTCGTTTGAGGATCATTATATCCTAAGGGAGATAATGCTTCGAAGGACGAAGGTCTTTAACCATTAACATTTGTGTTGTCCTGTTCTTGACTCATAGCATTTGAGAACAAGCGGCCAACATTGGCGCCCACCTCCGGTGAACTCATTTGACCACTTTCGGCAACCTGTGACCTTCGTCATGCCGCTGAAGAAGTCTTCAGGGCTAGGGGCTGCACTGCAGCCACTGGACGTCAATCAGGAAACATTACGTGAAGCTAGGAGCCAAAAAAGGAAGGCTACTAGTCCGGCACCTCAGGAGGAGTTGGACCAAGAAATCAGGGACCTCGAAGCCATTTATCAATAGGTTCAGAGGAAAAAAGGAAAAGATGCTTCGTCTCACCGATCTTTAGAAGAAGATTGATGAGGCCGCTGAGGAAATGCGTCATATTGAAAGGGAAATAGGGTTTAACCTTTTCCTATAAATAATTTTGGTGGTTGAATGCCCAACACAAATAATTGGACTAACTAGTTTGCTCTAGATTATATTCCGCAGGTGCATAAAGGTTCAACACAAACCAATAAAAAGATTAAAGAAAGGGTTCAAAAAGAAAGGAGCAAAGAAACCCAAGTGTGCCCTAGTCTGGCGCATCGGACTGTCCGGTGTGCCACCGGACAGTGTCCGGTGCACCAGGACCGTACAACTCTAAACTTGTCACCTTCGGGTTTCTCCAGCGCCACTCCGCTATAATTCACCGGACTGTCCGGTGTGCCACGGGAGCAACGGCTAACAGCGCAACGGTCAACTGCAACGGACACCTGTAAACGCTATAGTGCGCGGACAGTGCGCGCAGAAGTCAGAGAAGCCGCCAGAGGCGCACTGGACAGTGGACAGTGCCTGTTCGGTGCGGCACCGGACTGTCCGGTGCCACTAGAAGACAAAGCTCTAACAGTCAAACCCTAACGGTTGGGTGACGTGGCTGGCGCATCGGACTGTCCGGTGCGCCCATCGACACCAGCCACCCCCAACGGTTGTTTTGGTGGTTGAGGGTTATAAATACCCCTCAACCACCTCCACTCCAACCATCCAAGCATTCAACACATTGCATTCAATACAAGAGCAATAGACTCCATTCCAAAGACACAATTCAAGAGATCGATCCACTCAAAGTTCTCGATTCAACTCTAGCGCATTAGAACTTGTGAAAGGATCATTTGTGTTTCTTTGTTGCTCTTGTTTGCTTGGCTTGGCTTTCTTTTCTTTCTCACTTCTTACTCTCAAGTGCTTTGTAAGCGAGGCAAGAGACACCAATTGTGTGGTGATCCTTGCAGGGTCTAAGTGACACGTGAGATTAAGGAAGAAGCCTCACTCGGTCTAAGTGGCCGTTTGAGAGAGAGAAAGGGTTGAAAGAGAGCCGGTCTTTGTGACCACCTCAACGGGGACTAGGTTCTTTAGAACCGAACCTTGGTAAAACAAATCACCGTGTTCATCCGCATTATTTCTTGGTTGATTTGTTTCCCCCCTCTCCCGGACTTAATATTCATTCTAACGCTAACCCCGGCTTGTTGTGTGTTTAAAGTTGTAAATTTCAGTTTTCGCCTATCCACCCCCCCTCTAGGCGACTTTCAATTGGTATCAGAGTCCGGTACTTCATTTAGAGTCTAACCACTCGAAGTGATGTCGGGAGGATCTGCCAAGAGGGAGATGGAAACCGGCGATAAGGCCACAAGCCACGGGAAGGCCCCATCAAGAGAGTCCGGCATCAAAGGAAGGGAGGAATCACCACCCCGCGTCAAGTCGCACCGGAGTGGCGACAAGAAGAAGAAAATGAAGAAAGTGGTCTACTACGAGACCGATTCTTCATCACCCTCCACATCCGGCTCCGACGACGCGTCCGTCACTTCTAAGTGCCATAAGCGCAAGAAGTATAGCAAGATGTCACTTCGTTATCCCCGTATTTCAAAGTGCGCTCCTTTACTTTCCGTCCCATTAGGCAAACCACCATTTTTTGATGGTGAGGACTATTGTATGTGGAGTGATAAATGAGGCATCACCTAACCTCACTCCACGCAAGTATATG
Source organism: Zea mays (assembly GCF_902167145.1). Lineage (NCBI taxonomy): Eukaryota > Viridiplantae > Streptophyta > Magnoliopsida > Poales > Poaceae > Zea > Zea mays. The sequence continues at coordinate 107,072,766 of NC_050105.1, read as the reverse complement.
GGATATTGTTGAGTTTGGAGCGTAGGTACCATCCGTGGGAGACGAAGGCTACGACTCGGACGAGGTCGCCCAAATCTGGCACTTTAACTCCCAAGCCACTACTATACTCCTCGCCTCTCTATGTTGAGAGGAGTATAATAAAGTGCAAGGGTTGAAGAGCACCAAGGAGATTTGGGACGTACTCAAGACCGCGCACGAGGGAGATGAGGTGACCAAGATCACCAAACGGGAGACGATCGAGGGGGAACTCGGTCGTTTCGTCCTCAACCAAGGAGAGGAGCCACAAGCTATGTACAACCAGCTCAAGACCTTGGTGAATCAAGTGCACAACCTCGGGAGCCCCAAATGGGATGACCATGAAATAGTCAAGGTTATTCTAAGATCACTCGTTTTTCGCAATCCTACGCAAGTTCAATTAATACGTGGTGATCCTAGATATAAGCTAATGTCTCCTGAGGAGGTTATAGGAAAGTTTGTGAGCTTTGAATTGATGATCAAAGGCTCCAAACAAATCGTCAACTTGGAGCAAGGCGACACCTCCACACCCGAGGTGCAACCCGTCGCATTCAAAGCGACGGAAGAAAAGAAAGAAGAGTCTACATCAAGTAGGCTCCCCATCGACGCCTCCAAGCTCGACAATTAGGAGATGGCGCTCATCATCAAGAGCTTCCGTCAAATCTTCAAGCAAAGGAGGGGGAAGGACTACAAACCCCGCTCCAAAAGGGTGTGCTACAAATGTGGTAAGCCCGGTCATTTTAGCGCTAAATGCCCTATGTCTAGTGACAGTGACAAGGATAACAACAAGAAGGGGAGAAAGAAGGAGAAGAAGTACTACAAGAAGAAGGGCGGCGATGCCCACGCGTGTCGGGAATGGGACTCCGACGAGAGCTCCACTGACTCCTCCTCCGACGAGGACGCCGCCAACATCGCCGTCAACAAGGGTCTTCTCTTCCCAAATGTCGGCCACAAGTGCCTCATGGCAAAGGACGACAAAAGGAAGAAGGTAAAATCTAGAGCCTCGACCAAATATACAACATCTAGTGATGAGGGTAGCTCTAGTGAAGATGAGGATAATTTGCTTACCCTTTTTGCCAACCTTAACATGCAATAGAAAGAAAAATTGAATGAATTGATAGGTGCTATTCATGAGAAGCATGAACTCTTGGATAGCCAAGAGGAATTCCTTATTAAGGAAAACAAAAGGCATGTTAAAGTTAAAAATGCTTATGCTTAGGAGATAGAAAAATGTGAAAACTTTACTAAAGAGCTTAGCATTTGCCATGACACTATTTCCAACCTTAGAGCTGAGAACGCTAGTTTAATTACTAAGGTTGAAAAGTTAAATGCTTGTGATGATTCAATTACCAATCTTAGAAACGAGAATGCTAGTTTAATTGCTAAGATTGATAAATTGAATAAATCAATTTCTATCTTTAGAACTGAAAATGATAGTTTAATTTCCAAGGCTAGGGATGGCAATGGGTTGGATTCAGATATTGGAAATATCCGCCCGCAGTCATATCCACGGTCATAGATAATATCCGCCCACGACTATATCCGCGGATAGAAATTCACATCCATATCCATGCCCATCGGGTTTCGGATATCCATTGGATATCCATCAGATATGACAAAGAACCATTTTCAGCAATTGAATAACATAAATAATCAAATTTCTTCCCAATTCAACATCATACATAACTTAAAATTTAATAAAAATTTAAACAAATATACATGTCCTTCAACAAGCAACATTCTCGACATGACAAAAATACATGTCTACATGTCTCAACATGAAAACAAATACATGACAACAAATACATGTCTACTTTTAACCTTAAGCCTTTTGCCTTGTGATTCTGATCCGATCTGAGTGTAGTGTTGAGCACTTGAGCTAACGTTATAGTAGCTGTGTTTGAATTTTTCTAGTCAATGATACATGTCTTCATCCTCCAAACAAGTCATTAGTGCATTTATAAAACAGGATTGGTTGCCTAACATGTCAGCTCGGGCCCAAGCTTGCATACACATCAACCCCACTACTGTTTTTGGAGCAAGTCTACTACGATGTGGGCTAATTACTCTCCCCTAGTACTAAAGACGGACTTAGATGCCACTGTTGTAACAAGAATTGCCATTACATCTAGAGCAATTTTTCTCAAAGTTGGATACTTGATCCCTACATACTGCCACCAATTGACCAGATGAGGGATTGAGGATTAAGGGGATGGAGATGAGGGTTTGCCCTTTGCTGGTTTGGACATTTGGCATTTGGCTGAACCGCTGAATGGTGCTTTGGTGGGCTGGCGCCTGGCGGCTGGGCTCAATGGACAAAGGTGGGTTGGCGATTTGTTCATTGGTGTCCATGTGTGGGCCGACAATAATGGACTAATGGTTAATTTTGGATATCCAACGGATTATCCGCGGATGAGATTTAATATTCAAATCCATGTCCACTTTATCTCGGATCGGATACGGGTCTAACCCGCGGGTCAAAAAACATATCCATATCCTGATCCGTCGGGTCGGATATCCGACGGATATCCAAATCCACGGATTAAATTGCCATCCCTATCCAAGGCTAAAGATTTAAATGTTTGCAATGATTCAATTTACTGTCTTAGAGATGAAAAATGTCATATTACATGTTAAGATAGATGAATTAAATGCTTGCAAACCCTCTACATCTACTGTTGAGCATGTTGTCTTTTGTACTAGATGTAGAGATGTTAATGTTGATGCTATTCATGATCACCTTGCTTTAATTAAACAACAAAATGATCAGATAGCTTAATTAACTGCTAAAATAAATGAGCATGAAATTGAAAATGAAAAATTTAAATTTGCTAGAAGCATGCTCAATAGTCGCCCTGGCATTAAGGATGGCATTGGTTTCTAACAGGGAAGCAATATCAAGCTTAATGCCCCTAAAAAATTGTCTAACTTTGTTAAGGGCAAAGCTCACATGGTTCAGGATAACGAGGGCTATATTTTATATCCTGTTGGTTATCCCGAACACAAAATTAGGAGAGTTCATGCTAAGAAATCTCATTATGTTTCTCACCATGCTTTTATGTATAAGAATAAGGTTTCTAGCTCTAGGCAATCAACCCATGTTAAATTGGCTAAGAAGAAAACTCCTACTGCATCAAATGAGCCTAACATTTCATTTAAGACTTTTGATGCTTCTTATGTGCTCACTAACAAATCAGGCAAAATAGTTGCCAAATATGTTGGGGGCAAACACAAGGGGTCAAAGACTTGTGTTTGGGTACCGAAGGTGCTTGTTTCTAACGTGAAAGGACCCAAGACTGTTTGGGTACCTAAGAACAAGGCCTAAATTGTTTTGCAGGTTTATGCATCTGGGGGCTCAAGTTGGATAATTGATAGCGGATGCACAAACCACATGATAGGGGAGAAAAGGATGTTCTCTTCCTATGAGAAAAACAAAGATCCCCAACGAGCTATCACATTCGGGGATGGAAATCAAGGTTTGGTCAAAGGACTTGGTAAAATTGCTATATCACCTGACCACTCCATTTCCAATGTTTTTCTTGTAGATTCTTTAGATTACAATTTGCTTTCTGTATCTCAATTATGCAAAATGGGTTACAATTGTCTTTTTATGGATATAAGTGTTACTGTCTTTAGAAGAAGTGATGATTCAGTAGCATTTAAGGGAGTATTAGAGGGTCAACTATATTTAGTTGATTTTAATAGAGTTGAACTCGATACTTGCTTAATTGCTAAGACTAATATGGGTTGGCTCTGGCATCGCCAACTAGCCCATGTTGGGATGAAGAATCTTCACAAGCTTCTAAAGGGAGAGCACATTTTGGGACTAACAAATGTTCATTTTGAGAAAGACAGGGTTTGTAGCGCATGTCAAGCAGGAAAGCAAGTTGGCTCCCACCATCCACACAAGAACATCATGACGACCGACAGGTCGCTTGAGCTACTCCACATGGATTTATTCGGCCCGATCGCTTACATAAGCATCGGCGAGAGTAAGTATTGTCTTGTAATTATGGATGATTACTCTCGCTTCACTTGGGTATTCTTTTTGCAGGAAAAATCTCAGACCCAAGAGACCTTAAAGGGATTCTTGAGACAAGCTCAAAATGCGTTCGGATTGAGAATAAAAAAGATAAGAAGCGACAATGGGACGGAGTTCAAGAACTCTCAAATTGAAGGCTTTCTTGAGGAGGAGGGCATCAAGCATGAGTTCTCTTCTCCCTACACACCTCAACAAAATGGTGTAGTGGAGAGGAAGAATAGAACTCTACTGGACATGGCAAGGACCATGCTTGATGAGTACAAGACTCCGGACCAGTTTTGGGCTGAGGCGATTAACACCGCCTGTTACTCCATCAACCGGCTCTATCTTCACCGAATCCTCAAGAAGACATCGTATGATCTCCTCACCGGTAAAAAGCCCAATGTTTCATATTTTAGAGTCTTTGGTAGCAATGCTTTATTCTTGTTAAAAGAAGTAGAAAATCTAAATTTGCTCCTAAGGCTGTAGAAGGCTTTTTACTTGGTTATGACTCAAACACAAGGGCATATAGAGTCTTCAATAAATCCAGTGGATTAGTTGATGTTTCTTGTGACATTGTGTTTGATGAAGAAGCTCCGTGCGTCGCGCTAAGGAACATGTCCATTGGGGATGTGTGTCCTAAGGAATCCGAAGAGCCTCCACAAGCACAAGATCAACCATCATCTTCCATACAAGCATCTCCACCAACTCAAAATGATGCTCAAGATGATGAAAATGAAGATCAAGAGGATGAGCCACCTCAAGAGGAGGACAATAATCAAGGGGGAGATGACCATGACAAAAACAAGGAAGATGATCAAGAAGTACAGGGTCAAAGACCGCCACACCCAAGAGTCCACCAAGCGATTCAAAGAGATCACCTCGTCAACTCCATTCTTACTGATATTCATAAGGGGGTAACAACTCGATCTCGAGTCGCTCATTTTTGTGAACATTACTCTTTTGTGTCCTCTATTGAGCCATACAGGGTGGAGGATGCACTAAGAGATTCGGATTGGGTGTTGGCAATGCAAGAGGAGCTCAACAACTTCATGAGGAATGAGGTATGGCATTTAGTTCCATGTCCTAACCAAAATGTTGTAGGAACCAAGTGGGTATTCTGCAACAAGCAAGATGAGCATGGTGTGGTGACAAGGAACAAAGCCTGACTTGTGGCCAAGGGATATTCACAAGTCGAAGGTTTGGATTTTGGTGAAACCTATGCACCCGTAGCTAGGCTTGAGTCAGTTCATATATTACTTGCCTATGCTACTTACCATGGCTTTAAGCTTTATCAAATGGACATGAAAAGTGCTTTCCTTCATGGACCAATCAAGGAAGAGGTCTATGTTGAGCAACCTCCCGACTTTGAAGATAGTGAGTACCCTAACCATGTTTATAAACTCTCAAAGGCGCTTTATGGGCTCAAGCAAGCCCCAAGAGCATGATATGAATGCCTAAGAGAATTTCTTATCACTAATGGCTTCAAAGTCGGCAAAGCTGATCCTACACTCTTTACTAAAACTATTGCAAAAGATTTGTTTGTATGCCAAATTTATGTTGACGATATCATATTTGGGTCTACTAACAAATCTACTTGTGAAGAGTTTAATAGGATCATGATACAAAAATTCGAGATGTCTATGATGGGGGAGTTGAAGTATTTCCTAGGATTTCAAGTCAAGCAACTCCAAGAAGGCACCTTCATCAGCCAAACAAAGTACATTCAAGAAATACTTAACAAATTTGGAATGAAGGATGCCAAGCCCATCAAGCCACCTGTTGGGGACTTGTTCTCAAATGCTATGAGTTAAGAACAAGGCAACACAAATGTTAATGGTTAAAGACCTTCGTCTCTCGAAGCATTATCTCCCTTTGGATATAATAATCTTCAGACGAAGGTTATGAAGGACATACCTTCATCATTTCAGTATGTAATAATGAAAGCAGAAACATATGACACATAGAAAAGAACATGAATAATCACATTAAATCATCAGATTATTTGTGCTCTCATTATATAATCGTGAACAAGCATTAATGATATTAATTACATTTGTACCTTCGGCTTGACAGAAGGTGAGAATCCAAGAGCGATGTGCCAGTGATTACAAGTCAGCGTGAACAGTACGTGGTTACTGTTCACTTATTTATAGGCACGGGACGCAGCCCGGTCGAAATTACATTCATGTCCTCGATAACTAATTATATACGTGACACAAATTATCATGTACTGATCGGTCTTTTCCTCTTTAAGTCGGTGTCGCCCTTCGTCTCAAGGCGTTTCATTATGCTGAAGCTCCCTGAATTGTAGCTTTGGTGTATGCCTTTGTGTTGTGTCTGCTTGCATGTCGTCTTGCCGAAGGTGTTTTTGCTTAGAGGACCTTCGACGAAGAAGAAGGCCCCCAACAGTAGCCCCTTCACGGTGCTAGATCGTTTTTGTAACGAGCTCGATACGTGAAAAATCTCGAAGGCTTCGGAATACCGAAGGTCCAAAAAACACCTTCTCTGAGCTCGTTGCCGAGAACGATTAAAATACTCCATGCGTCAGGTGGTCCACCGTTCAGCGAATACAGGTGATCTGCGGTTCACCTTCCAAGCGCCGAGTGGTCCACCGTTCAGCGGGTGCAGTTATAGGTGTACATTCGGGCCGCCCGGCCCGGCCCGACCTAAGCCCAAAAAAGCCCGACACGTTTAATTTCGGGCCGGCCTGGCCCAATATTAATTTTGGGCCGTGCCGGGCCAAATAACATATAAGGCCCGAAATACATAATACAACCCGAAAATAATAAACAGGCCCGAAATACATTAGAGCCCAGAATACCCCAAAAATACAGAGTAGAGCCCAAAATTACACATTACAGTCCAGGATTATAGATAGGCCCGAAATTGATAACAAATGATATGAATTACACATTACACTCCACAATTAGAGATACACCCAAAATTGACCAAAAAGAAACTTAACATTACTAGAGCTGTGCAATGGCTGCCTCGTTAAAAAACCCTTTGGTCAGAAGGGAAAAAGAGTACAACCAGCTCTAGATGGAGTTGATAAGTTCATACAGTTCATTGTCCAATTACATAACAAAAGTAAAATTACATCACATCTACCAATTTAAAGATACAAAAGAAACATCCAAGTAGGACTAACACCAGATTCACGTTCTTCATCCAAGTACATATTCTTGTAGTGTTCTTCCATGTCGTTATTTGCAATATTGTGCTGCTCCCTACTCTCTCCTAGCTGCCAATCCTTTAAACAAGTCAGAATCTCCACCATTTCACTTGTTAGAGACCGCCTTCTCTCCTCAATCAACCTGCCAGCAAGACTAAAAACAGACTCTGAACTAATAGTTGAAAAAGGAATAGTTAAAACATCCTTAGCCAAAAGAGAGAGGATAGGGTAATTAGATTTATGCTCGTGCCACCAACTTAGAATATCAAATCCATCATCAAAGACAGTTAATGGGTCACTATCTAAGCACATTGTCAACTCAGAAACTTGGGAGCCAAACGATGAACTTGAAATAGAGGCAGCACTTACCTCACTTACCTCAGTTGATGCATAAATTTTGCGCCAAGTTGTTTTATTTCTACTGGTACTTGTGGTGTGGGTTGGTCTTTGCAATTTTGCTGCGCTAAACTTTATCTCATACTTCGAAAACATGTTAGTCAATTCTGATCTAATAACATTAAAGTACTCAGAGTAATCAGTAGTAACAAATCTAGACAGAACTTGAAGAGCATTATTGAAACCCCTTATCTTGGCTCTAGGATCCAACACAAATGCAAAGGAATACAAAATAGAAAATTTTCCCAATATTTGAGAAATTTAGATTTCATTGGAATTACAGTATCTCTTAGCATGATGTCATTCTCAAAATTATTCAAATGTTCAATAATCTCAATGATATGGTGTAGCATCATAGGAGATGTTGGATAGTAAACACCAGATAGAGCAACAGTGCAGTCATAAAACAATTCAAGGAATGTGAGAATTTTCTCACCAACTTCCCAATGTGCCTCTGTGAGCAAAGGTTGGGCCAGGAACTGCTGATAGTGTGTTTGGATAAAAACAGAGAATGTGCTCTTGTATGGAATTAAGTGTTTCAACATTAGATAAGTCGAGTTCCATCTCACATCCATATCCAAACCAAACTTTCGAGGCCTAACACCCATTGCAATACAATAACTTTTATATGAAGCAATGCGTTGATTGGAAGAATTCAAAAATGACACAACAGTCCTAAAATCCTCGAGATAAGGTTTTAAACGTTTGAGTCTAGATTTAACAATAAGATTAATAATATGACATGCACATCTTTGATGTAAGAAAAGAGAGCCCACATATCCAGAAAATTGAGGTGTTAGTATGTTCATGGCATTTGTATTAGCTGATGCATTGTCCAAAGTGATGGAAAATACCTTATCAATCAATCCAAATTCAACAATAACAGTTTTAACACGATCCGCGATATTAGCCCCACTATGTGAAATATCAATCAACCTCATACCAATTACCCTCTTTTCTAAAACCCAATCAGCACTAACATAGTGAGCAACCACACTGATATAATCTTCCTTTGCATTTCCAGACCAAATATCAGAAGTAAGAGCAACACATGAAACATTAGATTTCAACAAATTTATTAGCGAAGTACGACTTTGATTATAAAACTTGATAAAATCTCTAGTAGTCGTTTGTCTACAAACATCAGTAAACCTAGGATTATGAGCATGTTTTATGTATCGTTCAAATGCAGCAGTGGAACCAATATGCCTAGGGGAAGATCTAAAGTACATATCAATTGACACAATTCAGTACGAGCAATATCAGGATTATAGTCCCATGAACGAACAGAGCCATCAACATTAAACTGAATTAAGGATTGAGTCTTAGCAGCACATTGAGCTTTAGATGCACAAGTAATATGATGTCGTTTTAAATGACCAGTACCAGCAGTTGACGAAGCAGTAAGTTGCGACTTGCAGTAAAGGCATTTGGCAGCATACCTAACCTTCTTACCATTTATGTCCTTGAACAATTGCTCGAAGTCATTCCATACATCAGAGGTGCTCTTGCGGCCACGCTTGTGGCATGTTGTCTCCGTGCTTGTGGTACTTGTTGTGGCTGTCGACAGCGTCACATCTGTTCCTCCTGTCGTTGCATCCAAAGCATTATCACGATCAGTGGAACTCAAAGTCAGAGGATCGACAAATGATTGACAAGTATTGTCATCGATTAGATTTGAGTTTTGGTTCCCATCCATGGAAATGGACGACCCGTCGGTAGCAGCAATGATAGACAAACATAAAGGAGGTCGGGGAGGAAGAGAGACTCCCTGTCCTGGAGGTCGGGAAGGAGCAGGAGCTGCTCCGGCCATCCTCGCGGCGGTCGATGAGACGGGTTGCCGTGGAGGTGGCGCCACGGCTGCTGGAGTTGGGGAATCCGAGCGTCGCGGCCTGAGGAAGACGGAAGACGACGGTCGCAGTCGCAGCTCACAGGCTCACAGTCGACCACGGCCAGTCGAACAGCCGTCGGCCATTCGGCCAGCCGTGTAGGCAGTCAGGCACCACCGTCGCACCAGGCGAGTCACGGATCTGACTACGGCCACTCGGCCAGCCATGCAGGCACCACCGCACCAGGCGGGTCATGGATGATGGATCTGGCTATCTGAGCAGTGCAGGCACCACCGCACCACTCGGCTAGCCGTGCAGGCACCAGAGGCCAGACGGACAGACGGTGCAGGCACCACCGCACGTCCGCACCAGGCAGCAGACGCAGCAGTCGCACAGCCGCCGGCCCGCACAATAGCAGCCAGCAGGTGCAGACGGGCATTGCCGCATTGGGGACTTGGGGTTGGGGTGCGGTGTGGGGAGCTGGCCGCCGGGAGCCCGGGATGATTCACCAAGATGGTGGAAGACGGCGGACAGGATCACAGGAGGACGCGACGCGACTAGGGTTTTTGTGGGACTTGGGACTGGGAGTTGGGACGACCGGACGGGTCAGTGCCTCAGTTGATCTAGGATTTTTGTGCGTTGTGGCCCATGGTCGTGAGTCTGTGACTCCGTGAGATTGGGCTGGCAGTGGCAAATGGCAAGGTGGGCAGTGGGCTGGGCTTGTTGTAACTTGTGGTCTGTGGACGATTAGTTTTGGCTGGTGGCCTGGTGGGCGGTGGCTGCATGCAACAGTGTGTAACGGGCCTATTCGTGCCTTGTAACGGGCCTTTTTGTGCCTTGTTAAATGGGCCGGACTCGTGCCCGCCCTTGGGTCTCGGCTTCGGCCCAAACCCGGCCCGAAATAATTTCGTGTCGTGCTGTGCTTGGGCCGTGCTTTTTTTTTTGCGTGCTTCGTGCTAGCCCACCAAGCCCAGCCCAAATGTATAGCTCTAGGTGCAGGCGATCTGGTGGTTCACCTTCCCTCCTGAAGCACTATATAAACAGACGGGTTGGTATAGAGTTACCACATCATTCATTGCCATTGCACTATTGTGCTGTTAAAAAATTTAACCATAGCCGAAGCTTTTTTCACTGCGCTCTCAAGCGAACACTTCATCATTTAGAGATAACTTCGTCAGAAGAGTGAGCTTCGTCAAAACTGCAAAAAGAAACATCAACTTCGTTAAAACCGCAAAAAATCCATCAAATGGCCAGAGTGCGTTTGACTGCAAGGGTGACTCGTGAAGGAGAAGAGACCGAAGTCACCGAGACAACACCAGTTTCTGAAGTCATGAAACAATCAGGTCTAGTTGTGACAGAGGGAACTACTGACGAAGGTACCCCTATTGCCGAAGCTGAACAGACCGTTGCTGAAGAAGAAAATATTGAAGAGGATGAGGAAGATTATAGTATTTTGATCCCAACAAAACCCAGCCATCTAGATTTTGAGAAATCTACTATGTCTGAAGCTGACATGCCCATGATAATCAGGATACTTTGGGGAAGTTGAAAGGAAACTTGTCCGATTTGCTGGAGAAGAGACCACCCCAACACCGAAGAATGATGAAGTAGTGGTTTTAAAGAGCTTTTTCAGAGCAGGACTGCGACTTCCTCTGAACGAGATGATAGGGGAAGTCTTGAAAAATTTCGAAATATATCTTCATCAGCTGACCCCTAACGCCATTGTTAGGCTTAGTGTCTTCATCTGGGCCCTCCGAAGCCAAGGGATGAGCCCAGATGCCGAAGCATTCTGCTGAGTGCACGAGTTGCACTACCAAACGAAGGCCAAGACAGACGGTCTTCATGAAAATTTTGGTTGCTACAATTTTGCGTATTACAAGGATACGAAGGCTCCAGTTCTCAGTTACCACACCAAATGGCCAACCGGCTAGAAAGGTGAATGATTTTATATTAAGGCTGATGAGAAGAAGAGGGGGAAACTGATGACGATGGTCATGTGCCTGGTATCCTTAAACTTCGGAATGACTAGGCCCCTGTGGAACATGCAACTAGGGTCAGCATGCCAGCTGGCCGAGGTAGAATTCAGGGTGGTGGCTGAGCAAATCAGCACCAGGGACTTGGTGCAAGAATACCTGGCCAACCGGACGTATCCAACGTCAAGTGGCTGGGGGATGTCGAAGATGAAGGGAACGAAGAAGAAACATGAACTTGTTCGATTACCTTATCGCTTCAAATTTGAAAAACAGTTCAAGGAGCCTTGCCAAGAATGGCTAGAAATGATTGAAACTATGTGTAATGAAATACTGGGAAACTATACCAAGAAAGAAGACCAATTGATGACAGCAGCCTTCGGCACCCAGCCAAAACGAAGGTTAAACCGGGTGATGGATGCTCTGAAATTTGAATACCCTGATTATGAGCGGCTTAACAAGGGTGCCAAAGGGGTGAAAAGGAAAAGAATTGTCAGCGTTCTAAATAGACAAGCTACCAGGATGGTGAAGGAGGATGAGAAGGTTTTAAAGAAGAGAAAATCCAGTCCTGAGCCGAAGGTGGCAGCTTCGAAGAAAAGAAAGGCTGAAATTTCAGAACCGAAGGTAACTGATGTAGAAGAGGAGACTCCTTCGACACCTACTGCCAAAGTTGCAGAAATTTTAAAGGTAATGACTGAATCTCTACCTATCAAGCTGCTAAGTCCTCTGGGACCGGAACTGATGAAGCTTTTACAGAAGAAGGACGAGAGCCTTCGGCTGCAAAGAAGGCGGATGGGCAGAAAAAGCGAAAATAGTTACCGTAATACAAGCTATTGAACGGACGCCACCATCGGCCTCAGCATCTAAAATAACACCTCTTGCAAGCGCCGAGGCCACTACCGAAGTAAATGCCTCTGCCGAAGCTGCAGCTGTTGCCGAAGCCACCAACCTTGAGAGTACGCTTTCTGGAATTGATAAACTGCTCTTGGATATGGCTGTGGAAGAGACAGCTGTGGCTGCAGACGAGGTCATGACCATATTGCCTGACAAAGGAAAGAAGATTGCCGATGCTGCTTCAGAGGAACAAGACTTCGACCTTCGGAACCTGGTCGGGCAAGAATTATCCGAGACCGAAAAGAAGGAGCTACAGGAGTATGGTATATCATGTGGCTACCAGCCAGGATCCATGCTCTTTGGTGGGATCGATGAAGGGGCCTTAGGATGCATTCGCGACTGCACCGGGGCAAAGATAATCGGCACTCTATTGAAGAGTGTCGGTTTCCCGAAGCTCGAAGATGATATTAGTGGCTACCAGCGACAACATATCGTCGGTAGTTTGTTTTGTTCCAACTTCAAGGTAAAATTCCTTTTAAGATGAAGCAAAAATTTATTTTTATTTTTGTGATGAAGCAAAGTTTTCTAATGAAGGTTTAATTCTACAGAGTATGCTGCTAAGCAAGGCGTTGAGAATGCAGCAAGACCTCGAAGATAAAAAGAACGAAATTATAATCGAGGGTTTAGAAGACAAAATTAAAGGCTATGAAGCTTCTCTTGAGAAGAAAGATTTCCTGCTTTAGGCAATAGAGGGTTCACTTGCAGAAGCGCAAGCCAAAAACGCTAGATTAAACGAGGAACTTCTCCAAAAATCAGAGAGCTTCGAACAAGAGAGAAAAGATTTGCAGACAAAATACGAAGCTGAAGCTGACAAAAATACAAAGCTGCAACAAACTTTGAAAGGGCTTCAGAACATATGTTTGAACTTCGGCAACCGCTGCGCACAACGACTGAAAAGGGTCTTTAACTCAGTTGGAGCTAGCTCCGAAGAGTTTACCCCTTCAGCTGAAAATATTCCAAGTACCTTCGAGCACATTGAAGGCGAAGTTGAGGCGGTTGATGAAGTGATAGCCGAGCACTGTGACTTCTGTGCCCTGCTGGCTTCTCGCGGCACGGCTGTAGCATTCATGAAGGCTAGTTGCACACACGGAAAAACGGTAAACAAACCAACCTTCAGTCTGTCTCCATCAGACTTGGTTGATATCCCCAGCGAAGCCCAGAGTATTGGAAATAGATTTATAACTCAAATTTGGGCGAAGGGTGGGCGAGATTTGGCTGGTGACGAGGCCCGAAGCTTGCTTAAGCCGGTATGAAACTTATACTCGTTGCCTGCCATCTCTTGTGATTACTTTTTACCTTGTACTGCTTGTTTGTGTGTAGGATGGTGGTGCCGAAGATTGATAGTCTGAAGCACATTCTGAAGGCTGCTAAAGCTATTTTTAGGCATGCCTGCATAGAACTTAGAAGCATTTGTGTTATCTTTGTAAAATACATTGTAATCGAGAATTGAACATTACTTTGTATACTTGTCCATACCTTGTAATATATTTTTACCTTTCCATCCATGTATGAATTGCTTTGCTGTGGACGAAATCTGTATCTTTTGAGCCGAAGGTGAAAAACACCTTCCCTTCTTTTCGTACACAACGAAGCATGTCCTTGCTTCTTCGTGCTCATCGAAGCATTGTTGTCAAAGCTGAAGCATTTCTGTTTGTGCTTCATGTTATGATGATGATGATCCTATAAATGTCTACATGAATGCGTATGAATGCAATGAATGATGTATTGAAATGTGCAAATGAATGTCCCTAACACACACACGAAACCGCACCGAGACTCTACATCCCCTTAGGAACGACTTTTGAGTCTTTTAAGCTCTGCATCCCCTTATGAACGACTTTTGAGCTTCTTCACCTTCTATTTCGGTGGCATTTAAGTTCTGCATCCCCTTAGGAATGACTTTTGAACTTCTTCACCTTATATTTCGGTGGTATTTGGCTCTGCATTCCCTTTGGAACGACTTTTGAGCAGAAAACTTACTCTGCGCTCCCTTAGGAACGACTTTTGCATCTTCGTCAAATTTTTGGCTCTGTATTCCTTTAGGAACGACTTTTGAGCAGAAAACTTACGCTGCGCTCCCTTAGGAACGACTTTTTGCAGCTTCGTCATGCTCTGCATCCCCTTGGGGACGTCTTTTGAGCTTATCCCTGTTTTTCTTTTTGCACTCGATGGTGCAGGCTCATATTTTTACATATTACATCTTTGGGGGATTTGGCCCTCGTAGGGCTAAATAAGAATGAAAAATAACAAGCTATGGCCCCATTAAAAACCTTTCTCCCCTCTTGAAAGGAAAAGGGTACCGTAGAAAAAATGAAAAAAATTACATCAAATTACACATAGTATCGCCGAAGCTCATCCGCATTCCAAGATCTGGGTATGTCGTTGCCGTCCATATCCTTCAATCTATAAGAACCAAGTCTTGACAAAGATATTACCAAAAAAAGACCTTCCCATTTCAGTTGCAACTTCCCACTATATCTGGGTTGGCCACTCTCCGAAGCACCAGATGTCCTGGCTTGATGTTTTTCAATCGAACTTTTCTATCACGCCACCTTATTGTTTCGGCCTGATATTTATTGATGTGCTCTATAGCCTAAAGTCTTTTGTTATTTGATAATCAGCTTCGTCTTCTGCCGAAGCTGTTGTTCTTATTGACCCTATCTTTGCTTCTTCTGGAATTATTGCTTCGTCACCAAATAGGAGCTTGAAGGGTGTAAATCCTGTTGACCTTGACGCAGTTGTGTTGTGGCTCCACACCAGTTTAATCAACTCATCTGGCCACTTTCCTCTGGGCTGGTTGAAGATTAGCTTCATTATTCCTGTCATTATAATGCCATTTGCTCTTTCTACTATCCCATTTGATTCTGGATGCCTGTCTGATGCAAAATGAATCTTCGTACCAATTCGGTCACAAAAATCTTTGAATATTTCGGCATCAAATTGTGTTTCATTGTCCATAGTTATTGCCTTCGGCACACCGAAGCGACAAAAAATATTCTGCCAGAAGAATTTTTGGACCGTGACCGAAGTTATTGTAGCCAAGGGCTTCGCCTCAATCCACTTAGAAAAATATTCTACTGCCACTACAACATACTTCAAGTTTCCTTGTGCTGGTGGGAGTGGACCTAACAAATCTAGGCCTCATCTTTGCAATGGCCAGGTTGGCTATATTAACTGGGTTAGCGACGAAGGTTGTTTCTGGTCTCTTGCACATTTTTGACAATTTTCGCACTTTTGAACCAGATCTGCTGCATCCGAAGCTGCCTTCGGCCAATAAAATCCTTGTCTGAAAACCTTCCCCATCAAAGGCCTAGACCCAATTTGAGACCCACACAAACCTGCATGTATTTCCTTCATCAGCTCTATACCTTCGGCTCTGGATAAACACTTGAGAAGCGGAGAGCAGACTCCATGTTTGTATAACTCCCCTTCTATTATGACATATGGTCTTGTCCTTGCTTCCATTCTTTTATTATAAACTTCGTCATTCGAAAGACAGTTACCTTGGAGGAAAGATATGATTTCAGTCCTCCAATCTTCACTATATACAGGTGATATTGCAAGCACTGCTCTCTCCAGGAGTTCAACCGAAGGTGCTTTTATTGTCTCAAAAAATACTTCCGAAGGCAGAGGGAGCCCCTGTGTCGCTGACTTAGCTTGCAGATCTGCATGCTCATTTCCCCTCTTGGAATATTTTTTACAGAGAATCCTTTGAAGGAAGCCTCAAATCTTCGGACTGTATCCAAATATTTTTCAAGATTCAGATCTCTTGCCTTGCTACTTTTGTCTATATGGCCAGAAATGACTTGGGAGTCAGTTTTAAGAATCGCCCTTCTTATTCCCATTGCCTTTAGCTTCCGAAGCCCCAACAGAAGAGCTTCGTATTCAGCAATATTATTTGTACAACTGAAGTCCAACCTTGCCGCGTAACATGTTCTAACTTTAGAGGGCACTACTAGAACAGCAGCCACTCCTGCGCCGAAGGTTCTCCAAGTGTAGGATCTAGGACACCGGCTAGAGGGGGGGGGGGGTGAATAGACGGTTTTGACTAAAATAAAAAACACTAGAGAAATTTAATCAATATGACAAGAGGTATAAATTCTATAGTGATAACAAGTAAACAATCTATGAGAATCAACTAAGGTGATTGTATACTTGAAGAACAATATGCAAAATACTAATCACTTGCACGACAATAAGTAATGCAAGAAAATAAAGACACCGGATTTTATCCCGTGGTATCGGTGATTTACCGATCACCCCTAATCCACGTTGAGGTGGACTTCAAGCTCTCACTTGCTCCTCTATCAAGACATGACTTGATCTTTGAGCCAAGTGGACAAGAAATCACTCAATACCTTGTTTCCACTAATGTCACCTTTGCCGCTCCGGCGAGGTAGGCACGAACCCCTCACAATCAACACCGCGACTCCTCCACAATCTTCTTGGAGAGCTCGACGGAGACAACACCCGAGCCGTCTAGGAGGTGGCAACCTCCAAGAGTAACAAATCGATGATGCTTGCTCGGTGTACCACCTAGTGCCTCAAGAATCACCAATGGATGCAAATGCACTAGGAACTCTCAATCTCACACTAGAATGCAATCTCAAGCAAGGAGTGTGAGAGAATGAGTGAGAGGATCACAAATGAGCTCAATGTGTGCAAGGAATCGCCAAGGGAACCCTCACACACGAGTTCCCCTTCTATTTATAGCACACCACTCAAATCCAACCGTTATGTGCAAATAGCACACATTCTGCGCACACGCGGACGGTCCGCGCCCTAAGGCCGGACGGTCCGCCGTACACATAACGACTATTTTTCCCGTTTGAAATCTGTCAGAGCTGTCAGAAAAGTGAGGTCCGGATAGTCAGCCAACCTTGGCTGGATTGTCCGCGACCTGGCAACTTTGAGCACCAGAGCTCTGACCAAGAGGAGTTAACACATGCGGACCATCCGCCCTACAATGCCGGATGGTCCGTGACCTGGGAGTGAGTACTATCCAGGCTTATCCTCCGGACAGTCCGTAGTACAAATCCCAAAAACCACACAGTCCCTACCCAAACCAATTTGGCACCTACGAATAGTCTGCCCTACAAGGCCGGACGGTCCGCACAATAATACAGGGACTGTGTCGAGAGCAGCCTTCTCTGGTCAGGACTGCGGACAGTCCGACCCCAAGGCCCGGACGGTCCGCAGTACAAATGAACAGGACCAGTCCGAAGTAAACATACTTTGGACCCGCACTAGAGGATCGCGGACGGTCCGCCCACATGGCCCGGACGGTCCGCCTATCCCAAGACTTAGCAATTTTCAAACACACTTTTGAAAAGATTTTTAACTCTTCAAATTGGAAGCGCTGTTAGTCCTCATGCAAATGCAACCACTAGATGCTCTATGAGGCACTAAGTTTTACACAGATCAAAGACATTGACCCCTCTTAATAGTACGACTATCTAGCCTACTAATCCGGTCAAATATCTTCTCTAAACTCCTGGAGACCGGCAAAAACAAAACCTATGTTATACCTTTGCCTTCACTTGATCCACAACCAATGCTTATAAATCTCCAAGATTTTCTGTTCTATGTGTTCCAACCCTGCATTCTTATTTCTCCAGGAACCGTTAGTCCATAAACAGTTGTCATTAATTACCAAAACATCACTAAGGGGCCTAGATGATTCACAATCTCCCCCTTTTTGGTAATCGATGACAACACTACACATTATATCCAAGAGAAGTTTTGTTTTTCAAATCTCCCTCATACCTTAGGTATAAGAAGGATTTTAGAGATGAGTTTCAAAAGACTTATGTTGATTTGAAGTTCTGTCCGAGAGATAGATAAATCCCAATAAAACTCAGAATGTAGGAATAGTTCCCCCTATGTGTGTGCATGATATTTCTAGTTGAAGATACTACACACATAATCAATTGGAGTTTTGATGGAGATCTTCCTACAGTCATGGTTATCGAGGCATACAAGAGGTAATATGTAAAGTAAACGCAACAAATTTAATCACTCCTCGATCAACCATTCATAGAATAATTCGAACTAATTTAAACATAAGATTTAACACACATAGTTCAACCCACATAATATTACAAATAGTTGTCCACATGCATAAGACATAGTTCACCAAATGCATAAGACTCAAAGTTCAAATAGTAACCAATACCAAGTGCATAAGACATAAAATGGTAAACATGCACATGCATAGTCTCAATGTCGACATGAGCGAGCTCCCCCTGAATATGATATTTCCAACTTCTCTTCTCTTCTCTCCCCCTTTGGCATCAAGTGCCACAAAGGAGGGGCCTCACTGACCACCAGGTGGAGGATACATGCTATAATAGTGAGTGCTGAAGGTGTCAAAGAGAGAGGAGAACTGTCCAAAGTCCTACTGGAGCTGCTGCTGCCTCTGACTTATATCTTGAATGCTTTCATTGGTAGATAGATTGTCAAATTAACTAGACAGAGCCCCCATATTGTCCTGAAAACTCTGTTGCATGTTGTTTAGTCTGGTCATAATGGGATCAGTGACATGGTCTTGGATGTGACTGCGAAATTCAGAAAGCTCAGAGTTTATCGCATCCAAGTTATCATTAAAGCGAGATTGCATGGCATCCATGCGCTGGTCCATATGGTTCATCATTCCCTGGAAGCGGCCATCCATGTGGGTCTGGAGCCCTTGTTGCATGTTCTGAAAGTAAGGGTCAAAATAGCCTGGACCAGGCTGCCAGTACTGCTGAGGCTGAGGAGGAGGTGGAGGAGGAGGCATCTGCTCCGCATCAGCTTAAGGAGCTTCTCCTGCATCATCACCAGCTTCTTCCTCATCATCTGGGAAGGGAGTAAGAGGCCTGGTGAGGAACCCAATCTCATTCTTGAAGGGCCTAAAAGGTGTGTGAACTATCTCATAGTGCCCCTCAAATCTGGTCTTGGCTTTAATGAGAGCCATAATGTATGGAGCATAGGCTAAGTTCTGGTTCTTGTCCATTTTGAGGTCATTTAATTGTCTCATCATGAATAGCACAACATTCATTACCTCACCATTCATGACATGATGAATAATGTTCCAGAACTTGTCTCTAATTTTGCTCTTGTCTCCACTCTTGGGAAGAATTATGACTCTGACAATTTTGTTAATCACAGCAGGATGATGCTTCAGTCCTGCTGTCTCACCAAACCTCCTAGGAATTCCCAGCCTTGCTGGCTCATAGAATTGCACAAATTCTTCAAAGTTATCTTCAGTGTACAAATCAATTCCAGCTAAAGTTGTATCATAATCCAAACTGTTTGCCATAGCAAATTCAGCAATTGTTGCAAAATACCTCTTGAAACCAGTCATCCATGTGATGGATTGCTCATCGATATCAATCTCAGCAGTGGCTAGGAATTGCTTTACAACCATCTCACTGAAATCAGTCCTCTGACCCATAAAGTGATAGAGACCACATGCCTCAAATTTTGGAATCAGGTCCTCCATAACTGATTGACGCAGCATAAAAGTCCAATCTATCACTTGATGCTTGTGAAAGTTGGTATCCATCAGTGTGCCCCAAAAGACATCAAATTGGAGCTGAGTGTGAAAGAATTGAATATTGGTGTCTGAGGGCAGAGCATATTGATTGACAGTCCTCCTGGAGCAATATTCTGCCATAGAGAACCTCCTCTTTGGATAAGTCCATCCTATGATGTCAATCGGATAGTCAGGATGAGCATGCAGAACATCTTCTGTGTCCATAGAGACACTACCCCCAGCTGAAGTTTGGGCCTCTGAGTCTGTGGTTGGATTATAGTCTGCATCGTCTGCACGAGGGCGCTTTGATTTGAAATGACCGACAAGCTTCTTCCGAAGACCACCTAGACCACTGCAATATATGTGAGAAATAACCATAGGTGAATTGTTGATAACGCCACAACATAGAGAAAGCAAGTGGAACTTTCTATCAAGGTCCGGACTGTCCGCGCTAGAGGGCCGGACTGTCCGCGCCAGGGGTCCGGACTGTCCGCGCCAACCCGGCGGACGGTCCACGACTGTCTAGGGGCGATTTTCTAGAACCCTAGTCGCCCCGATCATTCAATCAACGATTCGGCAGAAAGTAACCATCCAAACTCGTTCAAATTTTTGCACAACATTCACAATGAGTAGCACTAGCAATTCCACCAATCAGATTTATGAATCCACTGCTCAATTTTAGATCAGAGAGAAAATACGAAGAATCCCCAAATTTGAAAAAATCAGATGAAATCCATGAGATTATGAAATACCGGGATGAAGACATGATTGTTGAACCTCCAACAAGCTTCCAGAGAGTCTGTGCGCAAGTTCGCTTCACGATCCGCTCACAATCGACGAGAGTGTCCTTTAGACGTGTGGAGAGTGTGAGAGGAGAAGGCAACGAATGAAAGTGACCATTTGTCTGCCCCTGCCCGACTTAATTGCCTGTCGCGGACGGTCTGCGCAGGGACGGTGGACCGTCCGCGTCCTGTTAACTCAGACTGTCTGCTCTGCTGACTCGGACTGTCCAGATCCTGATACGGCGGACGGTCCGCAATCCTTACCCGGACGGTCTGCAGCCTGATAATCAAATCTTTAAACTTTGTCCACTTTCTGATTCTGAATTTCAAATCTGATTTTGACGCTCATATATAGACATTTCGACCAATCCAAGGGTTAGTATGCATGCATATACACATTATGTATTTGAGGAATACACATTTTCATATAAAACTACTTAGATCAAACGAGAATGAAAAATTCATCAAAAATACCCAATTAATAGCCTAGGGAGCATATTAAGAAGCGAAATGCAATACTACACATGTGTGTTCAACCTCAAGCCACATTTGAGAGATCTATCACATTCATTTCACTTCTTAATGTGCAAAATCTCGTTTCATCCAATGGCTTTGTAAATATATCGGCCAATTGATCATCCGTGCAATTGAATATATAGAGATGTCTCCCTTTTCAACGTGATCCCTCAAGAAGTGATGCCTTATATCAATATGCTTAGTTCTTGAATGTTGGACCGGATTTGTAGCCAATTTTACCACACTCTCATTATCACACATGAGATGCACATTCTTAAAAATGATCCCATAATCCAATAGAGTTTGTTTCATTCATAATAATTGAGCACAACAATTACCGGCCAATATATATTCCACCTCGGGTAGAGAGAGCAACGAAATTTTGCTTTTTAGAAGACTATGAAACAAGAGATCTTCCAAGAAATTGACAACAACCAGAGGTGCTCTTCCTATCAACTTTGCAACCCGCGTAATCCGAATCTGAATATCCAATTAATTCAAATTGAGCACCTTTGAGATACCATAGACCAATTTTGGGAGTATACTTCAAATATCTTAGAATTCTTTTTGCGGCCTTCAAGTGAATCTCTCTAGGTGAAGCTTGAAATCAAGCACACATACAAACACTAAACATAACATCGGGCCTAGATGCAGTAATATAAAGCAAACTACTAATTATTGAGTGAAAAAGTTTTTGATCAACCATAGTACCTCCCTCATCAAAGTCTAGATGACCATTTGTTGCCATAGGAGTCTTGATAGGCTTCGCATTCTCTAAGCCAAACTTCTTGAGCATATCCTTCAAATATTTTGATTGACTTATAAAGATTCCATCTTTCAATTGTTTGATTTGAAGACCAAGGAAGAAGCTCAATTCTCCTATCATAGACATTTCAAATTCTTTTGACATCATTTTTCCAAATTTCTCACAAAACAATTCATTAGTAGATCCAAAAATAATATCATCAACATAAATTTGACAAACAAACAAATCTTTGCCAATTCTTTTAGTGAATAGGGTGGTGTCAACCTTCCCAATTTTAAAGTCTTTGGAAAGCAAGAAATCCCTAAGCCTTTCGTACCAAGCGCGTGGAGCTTGCTTAAGCCCATAGAGAGCTTTAGAAAGCTTGAACACGTGGTTAGGTCTTTTGGGGTCCTCAAAACTGGGGGGTTGTTCAACATACACTACTTCACTAATCTTACCATTTAGAAAGGCACTCTTTACATCCATTTGGTAGAGCTTGATATTGTGAGCACAAGCATAAGCAAGAAGGATCCGGATTGCTTCCAATCTTGCCACGGGAGCAAATGTCTCACCAAAATCCAATCCCTCCATTTGAGTATACCCTTGTGCAACTAATCTTGCCTTGTTCCTTACTACTAATCCATCTTCATTGTGCTTGTTGCGAAACACCCATTTTATACCAATAACATTGTGGTTCTTTGGTCTCTCAACAAGCTCCCAAACTTCATTTCGAGTGAAGTTGTTTAATTCTTCATGCATTGCATTTACCCAATCAACATCAAGTAGAGCTTCATCTACACGGTTAGGTTCCATACAAGATACAAAAGAGAAATGTTCACAAAATGAAGCTATGCGAGGGCGAGTTTGAACACCCTTACTAATATCACCCACAATTTGATCAACCGGGTGATCCTTCACAATAGAATGATGAATTCTTGATACCGTTTGATAATTGCTAGTTGAAGCATGAGGAGGAACCGAATGACTTGAAGTATCTTGATCATGAGTATCCATAATTTCATCATTTTGTTGGCTTTGGTGATTTTCTTCATTTAGGGTTGAAGAGGATGGAATGACAACCACACTATTCTCATCATCATCTTCCTTTGGCTTTATTTCACCAATGGCCATTGTTTTCATAGCATTTTTCAATTGAGTTCCACCAACATCATCAAGATTATCACTTTCATCTTGAGACCCATTAGTTTCATCAAACTCAACATCATATGCTTCTTCAGTAATACCATGAGTTTTGTTGAAAACTCTATAAACCTTACTATTTGATGAATATCCAAGTAGAAAACCCTCATCACATTTTCTTCTCAAATTTAGAGAGCCGACTTCCCTTTCTCAAAATATAGCATTTGCAACCGAATACTCTAAAATATGAGATATTTGGCTTTCTACCAATGAGCAATTCATAGGGAGTTTTCTTCAAAAGCTTGTGACAATATAGCCTATTTGATGAGTGACATGCGGTGTTTATTGCTTCGCCCAATAAGAATCCGACACATTATATTCTGCTAACATAGACCTAGCCATATCAATGAGAATCCTATTCTTTCTTTCAACAATACCATTTTGTTCCGGAGTATATTTGGAAGAGAATTCATGTTTAATACCCTTGTCATCACAATATTCATCAATTCTTGCATTTTTGAATTCCGACCCATTATCACTTCTAACTTTCTTGATATCAAAATCAAATTGGTTTTGAGCCAATATAGCAAATGACTTGAATGTTTCAAACACATTAGATTTATCCAGAAGAAAGTAAACCCAAGTGAATCTAGAATAATCATCCACAATCACAAGACAATAGGAATTATCGCCAATACTCACAAACGATATTGGCCCAAATAAATCCATGTGAAGTAATTCCAAAGGTCGATGAGTAGACATTTGACTTTTATTTGGATGAGTATTTGCCACTTGCTTCCCGGCTTGACAAGAGCTACACAATTTGTTCTTCTCAAATTTCACATCTTTCAAACCACAGACTAAATCATGTTTGGTTAAACGATTGAGTTGCTTCATTCCAACATGACCAAGTCTTCTATGCCATAACCAACCTAGTGAAGCCTTTGAGAATAAACAAGTTGTGAGCTTTGCCTCACTAGATGAGAAATCAACAAGGTAAAGATTTTCATATCTAAACCCTTTAAACTTAAGATTTCTACCATCAACACTAGAGATAATATCATCATCAACCGTGAAATTGCAACTAAATTCTAAATGACATAATTGAGCTGCGGATAGTAAATTAAAATTCAATGACTCAACCAAGAGCACATTTGATATGGAATGATCATTCAAAATATCAATTTTACCCAAGCCTTTAACCTTTCCTTTGCGATTATCTCCAAATGTGATACTATCATAATTTGAGCAATCTTCCTCACTCATTTGGGTGAACATTTTCATATCTCCGGTCATGTGTTGAGTGCATCCACTATCCAACACTCAATGATTCCCTCTCGCCTTGTAGTTCACCTACAAAAGAAAATCAATCTCTTTTAGGTACCCAAACTTGCTTGGGTCCTTGGTTGTTAGTGACCAAGGTCTTTGGCACCCAAATAGCTTTCTTCTTGTTGCCAACAATTGAAGTACCAACAAATTTAGCATGAACACCTTTTGCATTATGAGAAAGAACATAACAATGCTCAAAACAAGTGGATGATACATTCTTGAGCTTAGGACAATTTTCTTAATATGTCCCTTCTTGTGACACTTGTGACACACTTTGTCACATTCTTTCACAAACAATGTCTTTTGCTTTATAAAAGCATTCTTTCCTTTCTCGGGAACATATCCAAGACCCTCACGGTTAAGTGAGCACCGTTGACTTCCCAATATGAAATCCAATTTAGCCTTTCCACCATATGCCTTCTCTAGATCATGAGTTAGAGCATTTACTCTATCTACTAACACTTCATTCTCAACAATGATTTATGATTCATCAAGAACAATATTATCATTCATAAGAGAAATTTTGCATTTATCACAAATAGAGTTAGTAGGTAGTGGTTCACTTGTAGGACTATCAAGTAAGTCATAAGTGACTCCAACATCCTCGGTGACCACCACAACTTCATGCACAATAGATGAGTTTTGAGCTTCCGCAAGCTTCTCACAATTCTCTTTTAGATCGTTGTGAGAGGTCTTGAGCTCCTCAAAAGACACTTGGAGGGTTTTATACAATTCCTTCAAGGTCTTAAATTTTTCTTTTTCTTTGTGCATGTAGTCATCGGCCTCACCTAACATTCTAACAAGATCATCATATGAATAGCCATCATCATCAACATCATCATCATCATTTATATCATTTAAATCGGTGATGATTTTTACCTTAGCATCTCCCTTTGCCATGAGACAATGAGGGGATGAGAAAAGTGAGGGAGCTTCCTTGATGGCAATTCTGGCATTAAGCTTGGATGAGGTATCATCATCATCATCCGAGCTATCATCCGAATCCCATTCAACTAGGTAGGCTTTGCCATATTTCTTCTTGTTGTAGAATTTCTTCTTCTTCTTATCATCTCCATCTTTGCCCTTCTTCTTCTTGTTAGGGCAATTCATGGCAATGTGACCGAGTTCCCCGCACTCAAAACATTTTCTATCATTGAAAGCATTCCTTCTTGATGTTTGGCCTCTTCTAGGTTGACCTCTCTTCATCTTCATGAATTTGTTGAATTTCTTTACAAATAGAGCCATATCTCCATCACTCTCACTTTCATTTTCTTCATCATCACTATCTTCTTTTTCAATTGCCTTAGAAGCTTTAGCTTTGAGAGCGATTGATTCATTCTTCACTTTCTTTGCCAAACTTATAGCATCGGCTTGAGATTTCTTGAATATATCTTGAGTAAGAATTTCCCCCAATACTTCGGTTGGAGAAGTTGTAGATAGATCACTTCTTACTAACATGGTCACAATGGACTCATACTTCTCCGAAAGAGATCTAAGGAACTTATGAGTGAAATCCACATCCTGTACATTAAAACCAAGTCCCTTGAGTTCATTCACTATCTCATTTAACCGGTCGAACATATCAGATACACTTTCATCTTCTTTCATAACGAATTACTCAAATTTTCCTTTGCACACATATAGCTTGGCACTCTTCACAATTGTAGTTCCTTCATAAATTTCCATTAGCTTAATCCAAATCTCATGAGCGGTTGTGGGATTCTTGATACAGTTGAACTCATTTATATCAAGAGCATCATAGAATACATTCATGGCTTGATCATTTGTAAGAATGTTTTCAGTGTCACTAACCGATGGTTCATCTTCTTTTAACACAACAAACCCATCCTTGACAATTGGCCAAATTTTTCCACCCATTGCTCTAAGATGCATTGACATTCTTATTTTCCAATAGTCATAGTTATTCCCATTAAAATGCGGTGGCTTCCCAATGTGCACATTATTGTTATTAGCCATTTTGTCCCACTCTAGGATGATTAGATCCACAAACAATGGAGTCCTCGGCTCTGATACCACTTGTAGGATCTAGGACACCGGCTAGAGGGGGGGTGAATAGACGATTTTGACTAAAATAAAAAACACTAGAGAAATTTAATCAATATGACAAGAGGTATAAATTCTCTAGTGATAACAAGTAAACAATCTATGAGAATCAACTAAGGTGATTGTATACTTGAAGAACAATATGCAAAATACTAATCACTTGCACGACAATAAGTAATGCAAGAAAATAAAGACACCAGATTTTATCCCGTGGTATCGGTGATTTACCGATCAGCCCTAATGCACGTTGAGGTGGACTTCAAGCTCTCACTTGCTCCTCTATCAAGACACGGCTTGATCTTTGAGCCAAGTGGACAAGAAATCACTCAATACCTCATTTCCACTAATGTCACCTTTGCCACTCCGGCGAGGTAGGCGTGAACCCCTCACAATCAACACCGCGACTCCTCCACAATCTTCTTAGAGAGCTCGACAGAGACAACACCCGAGTCGTCTAGGAGGTGGCAACCTCGAAGAGTAACAAATTGTTGATGCTTGCTCGGTGTACCACCTAGTGCCTCAAGAATCACCAATGGATGCAAATGCACTAGGAACTCTCAATCTCTCACTAGAATGCAATCTCAAGCAAGGAGTGTGAGAGAATGAGTGAGAGGATCACAAATGAGCTCAATGTGTGCAAGGAATCGCCAAGGGAACCCTCACACACGAGTTCCCCTTCTATTTATACCACACCACTCAAATCCAACCGTTATGTGCAAATAGCACACAATCTGCGCACACGCGGACGGTCCGCGCCCTAAGGCTGGACGGTCCGCCGTACACATAACGACTATTTTTCCCATTTGAAATATGTCAGAGCTGTCAGAAAAGTGAGGTCCGGACAGTTCTCCAACCTTGGCCGGACTGTCCGCGACCTGGCAACTTTGAGCACCAGAGCTCTGACCAAGAGGAGTTAACACATGCGGACCGTCCGCCCTACAAGGCCGGACGGTTCGTGACCTGGAAGTCAGTACTGTCCGGGCTTATCCTCCGGACAGTCCGTAGTACAAATCCCAAAAACCACACAATCCCTGCCCAAACCAATTTGGCACCTACGGACAGTCCGCCCTACAAGGCCGGACGGTCCGCACAATAATACAGGGACTGTGCTGAGAGCAGCATTCTCTGGTCAGGACTGCGGACGGTCTGGCCCCAAGGCCCGGACGGTCCGTAGTACAAATGAACAGGACCAGTCCGAAGTAAACATACTTCGGACCCCACTGGAGGATCACGGACGGTCCGCCCACATGGCCCGGTTGGTCCGCCTATCCCAAGACTTAGCAATTTTCAAACACGCTTTTGAAAAGATTTTTAACTCTCGAAATTGGAAGCGTTGTTAGTCCTCATGCAAATGCAACCACTAGATGCTCTATGAGGCACTAAGTTTTACACAGATCAAAGTCATTGACCTCTCTTAATAGTACGACTATCTAGCCTACTAATCCGTTCAAATATCTTCTCTAAACTCCTGGAGACCAGCAAAAACAAAACCTATGTTATACCTTTGCCTTCACTTGATCCACAACCAATGCTTATAAATCTCCAAGATTTTCTGTTCTATGTGGTCCAACCCTGCATTCTTATTTCTCCAAGAATCGTTAGTCCACAAACAGTTGTCATTAATTACCAAAACATCACTAAGGGGCCTAGATGATTCACACCAAGAACCATCACAGAAGATTGTCCATGCTTCGGCGTCTTTTGTTACTTCTTCTCCCTGAGCCCCTGGCGTACAATCAGCAATGAAATCCGCTAATGCCTATGACTGAATTGAGGATCTATGTACATAATCAATAGCGAATTCATTGAGCTCGGCAGCCCATTTTCCGATCCTTCCAGTAGCTTCTCTATTCCTCATTATGTCCTTCAGAGGTTGTGATGAAGGACCAATTATATGACATGCTTGAAAATAATGTCGAAGCTTCCTGGAGGCCATCAACACAGCATATAATACCTTCTCCAATTCTATATAATTTTTCTTTGATAAACTTAGAACTTCGGAGACGAAATATACTGGTGCTTGTCTTTTGACTTGGCCATCTTGCTTCTCCTGTACAAGCGCCGCACTGACTGCAGAGTGAGAGGCTGCTACATATAGGAGTAACAGAACCCCTGGCGAAGGTGGAGTTAGAGTTGTCAAGTCTATCAAGTATTGCTTTAACTCTTCGAAAGCCTTTTGCTAAGCCGGACCCCATTGGAAAACTTCGGCTGACTTTAATATTTCAAAGAATGGTAGATTCCTTTCTACTGATCCTGATATAAATCTAATTAACGATGCTAGCCTTCCTGCCAATCGTTGAGCCCCCTTCTTTGAATTTGGCGGATCCATCCGAAGGATAGCTTCGATCTTATTTGGGTTAGCTTCGATTCCCTTCGTTGATACTAGACAGCCAAGGAACTTGCCCTTCTTTACTCCAAAAACACACTTTTCTGGATTTAATTTAAAACCAGCTTGCCTGAAATTGGCAAATGTCTCTTATAAGTCAGCAATGTGATTCTCTTGCTTCGTGCTTTTTACTATGATGTCATCAACATAAGTCAGCACATTCCTGCCTATTTGAGAGTGAAGGACCTTGGCTGTCATTCTGCTAAAGCTTCCTCCAGCATTCTTGAGCCCCTCAGGCATCCGAAGGTAGCAATAAGTACCACTAGGAGTTATGAAGCTAGTCTTTGGCTCATCTTCCTTCTTCATCCAAATCTGATGATAGCCTGAGTAGCAGTCCAATAAACTCATGAGCTTCGAAGAAGCTGCTGCATCTACAAGGGAGTCTATTCTTGGTAATTGGAACTCGTCCTTTGGACATGCTTTGTTGAGATCTATGAAATCAATACACATTCTCCATTTGCCATTAGCCTTCTTCACAATAACAGTGTTGGCTAGCCATTCTGGGTATGTTACTTCTCTGATAACACCAGCACTAAGAAGTCTCTTTACTTCGTTCCGAGCACCTTCAGCTTTATCCTCAGACACCTTCCGAAGCCTTTGCTTCCTTGGCCTGAAAGATGGATCCACATTAAGTGAACGTTCAATGACATCTCTGTTGACACCACAAAGATCATTGGCTGTCCAAGCGAAGACATCTTCGTTGTTGAACAAAAATCTTAGCAGAGTCTTTTCTTGCTCATCAGATAGCTGAGATCCCAGTAGTACCCTTTGATCTGCTATATCTTCACATAAGAGCATAGGCTTCGGCTAATCTACCGAAGCAACCTTCTCTCTTTTGTGCTTATATTGTTGTCGGGGACCATAATTAGGGGTACCCTCAAGGCTCCTAATTCTCAGCTGGTAACCCCCATCAGCATAAAGCTGCAAAGGCCTGATGGGCGCGATTAAGTCAAGGATCAGTCCATTCGAGGGACTCGATCACGCCTTGCCCGAGCCTAGCCTCGGACAAGGGCAGCCGACCCCGGAGGATTTCCATCTCGCCTGAGGCCCCCCTCCAGCGGCGAACATATTTCCGGCTCGCCCGAGGCCCTGCCTTCGCCAAGAAGCAACCCTGACTAAATCGCCGCACCAACCGACCAAATCGCAGGAGCATTTAATGCAAAGGTGGCCTGACACCTTTATCCTGACGCGCGCCCCCCAGCCGGCAGAGCCGAAGTGACCGCCGTCACTTCGCCGCTCCACTGACCGGCCTGACAGAAGGACAGCGCCGCCTGCGCCACTCCGACTGCGGTGCCACTTGACAGAGTGAGACTGACAGGCAGTCAGGCCCTGCCGAAGGCACCATAGGAAGCTCCGCTTCGCCCGACCCAGGGCTCGGACTCGGGCTAAGTCCCGGAAGACGGTGAACTCCGCTCCGCCCGACCCAGGGCTCGGACTTGGGCTCAGCCCTAGAAGACGACGAACTCCGCTCCGCCCGACCCAGGGCTCGGACTTGGGCTCAGCCCTAGCAGACGACGAACTCCACTCCGCCCGACCCAGGGCTCGGACTTGGGCTTAGCCCTAGAAGACGACGAACTCCGCTCCGCCCGACCCAGGGCTCGGACTTGGGCTCAGCCCTAGAAGACGACGAACTCCGCCTCGCCCGACCTAGGGGCTCGGACTCGACCTCGACCACGGAAGACAGACTCGACCTCGGCTTTGGAGGAGCTTCCACATCGCCCAACCTAGGGCGCAGACCAGCCACGTCAACAGGAGGCGCCATCATCACCCTACCCCGAGCTGACTCGGGCCGCAGGGAACAAGACCAGCGTCCCATCTGGCTCGCTCCGCCAGATAGGCAATGATGGCGCCCCACATACTCTGTGACGACGGCGGCTCTCAGCCCCCTTACGGAAGCAAGAGGACGTCAGGAAGGACTCAACCGCTCCGACAACTGTCCCTCCGCCAGGCTCCATCGCTCCTCCAACGACCACGACATCACACCAGCTGGGTGCCAAAATCTCTCCGGTTGCCACAACGACATGTACTTAGGGTGCTAGCTCTCCTCCGCTAGACACGTAGCACTCTGCTACACCCCCCATTGTACACCTGGATCCTCTCCTTACGCCTATAAAAGGAAGGACCAGGGCCCTCTTAGAGAGGGTTGGCCGCGCGGGGACGAGGACGAGACAGGCGCTCGCTTGAAGCCGCTCGCTCCCTCTCCCGCGTGGATGCTTGTAACCCCCTACTGCAAGCGCACCCGACCTGGGCGCGGGACGAACACGAAGGCCGCGGGATTCCCACCACTCTCATGCCGGTCTCCGGCCGCCTCGCTCTCCCCCCTTCGCGCTCGCCCTCGCGCTCGACCCATCTGGGCTGGGGCACGCGGCGACATTCACTCGTCGGCCTAGGGACCCCCCGGTCTCGAAACGCCGACAATTGTTGACAAGCTTCGGCTCCATCTATGTTATGGATCGCCTTTGAATCTGTCCAACTCCCTTCAGCCCTTCTGGCAGCTTCTTTACTTCCATGGACAACAATGGGCCCTTGTTCCGAAGGTATATTCATATATAAGTATGCTGGATGGAGTATGGCTTCGAAGGCATTAAGCGTCCCTCAACCAATGATTGCATTGTATGGGTACTCCATGTCGACAATGTCAAAAAACAACTTGCTCAGTTCTTGTATTGTGGACGTAACCGAAGGTAACTGACATTGTGATTTTGCCAAGTGCCACAATCTGTCTTCCTCCGAAGCCACAAAGAGGGTGTGTAGCATCATGAATCTTGTCCTCTGGTTCTTGCATCTGCCTAAAAGCCTTTGCAAATATGATGCCCGCTGCACTACCTATGTCAACCAGAACACTGTGGACCAGAAATCCCTTGATGACACAAGATATAACCATGGCATCATTGTGAGGATAGTCTTTGAGCTGAAGATCTTCCTGGGAGAAGGTGATTGGGATGTGGGACCACTTGGATCTGACAAAGGGTCCTTGCACCCCAACATGTTGCACTCTTCTCTATGCTTCCTTCTTCTGCTTCTTGTTTGCTGGCTCTGAACTTGAACCGCCCGTGATTGGGAGCACCAGCTTCGTGACCGAAGGTGCTACAACTTGGTTGTTGAACAAAGCCATCGTCTCAACAGTGGAAGTGAGTTCACCGGAGGTAGGCGCCAATGTTGGGGACTTGTTCTCAAATGCTATGAGTTAAGAACAAGGCAACACAAATATTAATGGTTAAAGACCTTCTTCTCTTGAAGTATTATCTCCCTTTGGATATAATGATCTTCAGACGAAGGTTATGAAGGACATACCTTCATCATTTTAGTATGTAATAATCAAAGCAGAAACATATGACACATAGAAAAGAACATGAATAATCACATTAAATCATCAGACTATTTGTGCTCTCATTATATAATCGTGAACAAGCATTAATGATATTAATTACATTTGTACCTTCAGCTTGACAGAAGGTGAGAATCCAAGAGCGACGTGCCAGTGATTACAAGTCAGCTTGAACAGTACGTGGTTACTGTTCACCTATTTATAGGCACGGGACACAGCCCGGTCGAAATTACATTCATGTCCTCGATAACTAATTATGAATGTGACACAAATTATCATGGACTGGTCGGTCTTTTCTTCTTTAAGTCGGTGCTACCCTTCGTCTCAAGGCGTGTCATTATGCCGAAGCTCCCTGGATTGTAGCTTCGGTGTATACCTTTGTGTTGTGTCTGCTTGCATGTCGTCCTGTCGAAGGTTTTTTTTTCTTAGAGGACCTTCGGTGAAGAAGAAGGCCCCCAACAACACCCATGGGAACAAATGGGCATCTCGACCTCGACATGGGAGGTAAGTCCGTAGATCAAAAGGTATACCAGTCGATGATAGAATCTTTACTCTATTTATGTGCATCTCGACCGGATATTATGTTTCCCGTATGCATGTGTGCAAGGTTCCAAGCCTATCATAAGGAAGTTCACCTTAGGGCCGTGAAAAGAATCATGATATATTTAGTTTACACTCCTAAGTTTGGACTTCGGTACCCTAAGGGATCCACTTTTGATTTAATAGGATATTCAGATGACGATTGGGCAGGGTGTAAAATTGATAGGAAGAGCACATCAGGGACTTGTCAGTTTCTGGGGAGATCCCTGGTGTCTTGGGCTTCAAAGAAACAAAACTCAGTAGCTCTTTCTATCGTCGAAGCTGAGTATATTGCCATAGGTCATTGTTGTGCGCAATTACTTTGGATGAGGCAAACCCTCAGGGACTATGGCTACAAATTGAGCAAAGTCCCTCTCCTATGTGACAATGAGAGTGTAATCCGCTTGGCGGATAATCCTGTTGAACACAGCCGCACTAAGCACATAGACATTCGGTATCACATTTTGAGGGATCACCAACAAAGGGGGGATATCGAGATTGCTTATGTTAGCACCAAAGAACAATTAGCCGATATCTTTACCAAGCCATTAGATGAGAAAACCTTTAGCAAACTTAGGAATGAGCTAAATATACTTGATTCTCAGAATTTTGATTGAAACATTGCACACATAGCTCATTTATATACCTTTGATCATATCTCTTCAATGTCTATGACTAATGTGTTTTCAAGTATATTTCTATGCTAAGTCGTAGATTGAAAGGGAAATGGAGTCTTCGACGAAGACAAGGCTTCCACTCCACTCTACCGGTATCCTTTACCCTTCGCTGTCACTCCACCTCACTCTCCAAATTGGTATAATCTTCACTCATATTTACTTGTACCAATGGGGGAGAAAGTTTGAAGGGCTCTCATAAGTCTCCGTTTTTGGCGATTAATGCCAAAGGGGGAGAAATATTAAGCCCAAAGCAAAAGGACCGCACCACCACCCTTCAAATTTTTTAATTAATATATTTCAAATTGGTATGTTGATTTTCAATTAGTTAGTATTTTCAAAACTAGCATCTAAATATATTTCCAATTGATATCTATTAAAACCCTCTTGAAAGCTAAGAGGAGAATTTCATTCAGGGGGAGTTTTGTTTGAGTCAAAGGAAAAGCATTTGAAACAGGGGGAGAAATTTCAAATCTTGAAAAGGCTTCTTACAATCTTATTCATATACCTTTGACTATTTGCAAAAGACTTTGAAAAAGAATTTCCAAAAAATTTGCAAAAACAAAACAAGTGGTGCAAGCTTGGTCCAAAATGTTAAATAAAAGAAAGGAACCTATGCACTTACCTTATGCAAACTAGTTCAATTCTGCACTTATATATTTGCTTTGGTTTGTGTTGGCATCAATCACCAAAAAGGGGGAGATTGAAAGGGAAATAGGGTTTAACCTTTTCCTATAAATAATTTTGGTGGTTGAATGCCCAACACAAATAATTGGAATAACTAGTTTGCTCTAGATTATATTCCATAGGTGCATAAAGGTTCAACACAAACCAATAAAAAGATTAAAGAAAGGGTTCAAAAGAAAGGAGCAAAGAAACCCAAGTGTGCCCTAGTCTGGCGCACCGGACTGTCTGGTGTGCCACCGGACAATGTCCGGTGCACCAGGACCGTACAACTCCAAACTCGCCACCTTCGGGTTTCTCTAGCGCCACTCCGCTATAATTCACCGGACTATCCGGTGTGCCACCAGACTGTCCGGTGCACCTGCGGAGCAACGACTAACAGTGCAATGGTCGATTGCAGCGGACACCTGTAAACGCTATAGTGCACGGACAGTGTGCACAGAAGTCAGAGCAGCCGCCAGAGGCGCACCGGACAGTGAACAGTGCCTGTCCAGTGCCACTAGAAGACAAAGCTCCAACGGTCGAACCCTAACGGTTGGGTGACGTGGCTGGCGCACCGAACAGTGTCCGGTGGCGCACCAGACTGTCTGGTGCGCCCATCGACAGCAGCCACCCCAACGGTTGTTTTGGTGGTTGAGGGCTATAAATACCCCTCAACCACCTCCACTCCAACCATCCAAGCATTCAACACATTGCATTCAATACAAGAGCAATAGACTCCATTCCAAAGACACAATTCAAGAGATCGATCCACTCAAAGTTCTCGATTCAACTCTAGCGCATTAGAACTTGTGAAAGGATCATTTGTGTTTCTTTGTTGCTCTTGTTTGCTTGGCTTGGATTACTCTCAAGTGCTTTGTAAGCGAGGCAAGAGACACCAATTGTGTGGTGATCCTTGCGGGGTCTAAGTGACCCGTGAGATTAAGGAAGAAGCCTCACTCAGTCTAAGTGAACGTTTGAAAGAGGGAAATGGTTGAAAGAGACCCGGTCTTTGTGACCACCTCAACGGGGACTAGGTTCTTTAGAACCGAACCTCAGTAAAACAAATCACAGTGTTCATCCGCATTATTTCTTGGTTGATTTGTTTTCCCCCTCTCCCGGACTTAATATTCATTCTAACGCTAACCCCGGCTTGTAGTGTGTTTAAAGTTGTAAATTTCAGTTTTCGCCTATCCACCCCCTCTAGGCAACTTTCACATATCACCCAAGATGACCAAGACCGAAGGCCTCAACACAGAGACCTTCGCCAGGACAATTCATACAACGATGATGAATGGTATGATGATTTCCATCATGGCAATTTTGCTTTTGATGATGCTTCTCCTCTAGCAGCAGAATTGCAGGCTACCCCATGGCCCCCGTCTTACAAGCCACCCCAACTCCCTATGTATGATGGGCACTCAGACCCGAAGCAGTTTCTAATGAGCTATGAGGCAACCATATCTTCTTATGGGGGCAACACTGCAGTCATGGCGAAATCCTTCGTCATGGCAGTCAAAATTGTCACACAAACTTGGTACTCTTCTCTTCGGCCAAGGACAATCACATCATGGCAGAAGCTTAAAGATATGCTAATCACTAGCTTCCAAGGATTTCAGATGAAGCCAGTCACTGCTTAGGCTTTGTTCCAGTGAACATAAGACCATGAGGAGTACCTTCAGGCGTATGTCCGAAGGTTCCTGCGTCTGAGAGCATAAGCGCCTACAGTGCCCAATGAAATTGTCATTGAGGCCATGATCAAAGGGCTTCAGCCAGGACCTACGACTCAGTATTTTGCCAGGAAACCCCCACAAACCCTAGAGAAGCTTCTTCAGAAGATGGATGAATATATCTGGGCTGATAATGATTTCCGCCAGAGAAGGGAAGAAGCCTACATGTTTTCTGAGATGACCAGGGGATTCGGAGGAAGAATCCACCCCAGGCATGTCAGATCGATTCATAATTCTAGCCTAAGTGATGACAGAGGAAGCCAGCCTCAAAGGCCACAACACAGCTCCCAATCTTCAGGGCAACAACAAAGCTCTTTCAGGCCACCAGTCCCAAGGGGTAGAGGCGGCAGGGGCTTCGGAGGAAGATATGGAGATCAGCCCATAAGGCTATATTGTTTATTCTGTGGTGAAGATAAGGGCCACCCCACAAGAACATGCCAAATCACAATACAGAAGCAAAAGGAGACTGCCGAAGCTGAGGCGCGGTAGAATCAGCCGAAGCAGGTCTTACATACTGCTTCATGCTACTCTCCCTATGTACCAGAGTACGTAGGCAATCAACAACCTTCGGCTTCTATCGCTTTGGCAAGTCACTCTCAAGCTTCCTGGGCCCAGCTCCCATTACCTCCACCATTACCACCCACTCAAACTCGAAGCCAATAGCCAGAAGGGAACCCGCACGCACAACAACAGCGTGATTTTCGAGAGGAATCCGAAGCTCGCACAGTCAACAACACTGTGCCAGAATCCAAGCATATCTATTGAAGAATATCCTATTCTTGATGTATCTTTATCTTTTATGCCATTTTAATTTTTGTATGAGAAACAAGTCATGAAGGACTAAAATTCGATTTTATGTAATAATTGAGCCTATGTCAACGAGTAAAATACGTCTTAAACAGACTTCTGAAGTTACAAAACTTGTTCCTAAGGGAGCGCAGAGTAAGTTCCGAAGCTACAAAAGTCGTTCCTAAGGGAGCGTAGAGTAAGTTCCGAAGCTACAAAAGCCGTTCCTAAAGGAGCGCAGAGTAAGTTTTCGAAGCTCAAAAGTTGTTCCTAAGGGGATGCAGAGCCAAAAATTCCACCGAAATAGAAGGTGAAGAAGCTCCAAAGTCGTTCCTAAAGGGATGCAAAGCTTAAATACCACCGAAATATAAGGTGAAGAAGCTCCAAAGTCGTTCCTAAGGGGATGCAGAGCTTAAAGACTCCAAAGTCGTTCCTAAGGGGATGTAGAGTCTTGTGTGTTCCAGTGTGGGCGCGTGTGTGTGTGTTCGACATCACCATCATATTGCATCATATCATAGCATCATTCCACATAACATTACATCATACAACATATTGCATCAACGGCAAAAAGATTGGATACGAAGCAAATCCTCGGCAATACTTTGTTGAATGAAAATGTGCTGAGGCACGAAGCAAACTTCGGGAAACACAATCTTATCATACTTGCCATAGAAGGGGCTTCCTTCTTTACGAAGCATGAAAAGAAGGGAAGGTATTTTTTCGCCGAAGGCTCCAAAACGGTATGTGCGTAAATTTCATGCATCGTAAAGGAATATATTACAGCAATTTACACGTCTGATTAATTGTTCCATACACCAAATATTACATAGTATCATTACAATAAAGTCTAATCTTCCTTAAGTATTTTCTCCGCGGCTTCGTTTAGCAGCTTGTCGACGACTTCGTTGACGATGGAGTTAGCAATGCTCATTATATCCAGTGCTTCTTTCATGACTTGATCCGCTAGGGGGTTGTATGGCTCAGACAACGGTGACAGTTCGGCTGTAATAAGCAAACTGTTAGTTCGAAGCCGAAAAATAAACGCCGAAGCTAAAATTCAGAAAACAATACATATACGCCTTTCGCGCTCAGCAGCTTCTTCGGCTCGCCTAGCTTCTTCCCGGGCTTCGTGGGTTTCTTTTTCATTCTTCTTTATGATTTTGTTGGCCAATTCCCGGCCACCGTTCACCCATACATCGGAATAAAATTTTCTGCCCACCAAAGTAGCTTCGGCCGAAGGGTCTTTTGTGTCGTCTATGGAGAAGGCGGCTTCAGCCTGGGCCGCAGCTTTAACATGATCGCAACCAGCCTTCTCCAGGATAGCCACAATCCCTCGAGCGTCGGAGAAAGCACAGATATCCCCACGATCGCTCAGGATCTCTTCAAAAGCTTCGTCTTCCCCGTTTATCCAATCAATAACGCCCTTGGGGTCACCTCGAATGAAGTTCTACTCGGAAGAATAAGCACCTACTTTGGCAAAGCTGGTTTTCAATTTTTTCACACAATCCAAGGATTTCTCGAAGCACCTTTCCTTGGATTCACGAAGCTCCTCGACATTTTTCTCTAGCCTAGTTTTTGACCATTCACTAATTTCTTGACTAGCCTTGGCAACTGCAAAGTTCTCATTGGCTTCGACAAGTTTTTTCCGAAGGTCATCAATTTCAGCTTTATAAATTTCGGATTGAGTGTTAAACTTTGCTTCATCTTCTTTCACTTTATCCACCAATGAAAGTAGAATTTTGTTCTTCTCCAAGGCTTCGTTTCTTAGTTTAATGACTTCTGATCGAAGGTTGCCAAGAGCTATCGTGCAGCTCTCATCCTCTGCATTCTTTTGCGCCCTCATGACATTGCTAAGAATTAAGCCCTACAAAAAAGGACAAAGGATTAGCATGAGAATAAAAGACTTTATTTCCAAGTTTATAGACTTTAAGTTCACAACTTCTGTACCTTCAGACTGTTGTATGCAAGGCTGTCTTCGAGGTCGTCCTTCGACATGGCGGAGAGGCCAACTTCGAGCTTCGGAAATCCCATACTTTTGGCCATCTCTCGACATACGGATATCTCTTTGTTGTCTGGGAGACAGTATAGGAAATCATCTTTGTCCGTGCCATTGAACACTAAGGCCCCCTTTGAGTATTTCAGTTCCCGGGCATATTGTTTGGCTTCTAAAATTTCTTCTTTGGATAATCTTTTTCCCAAAGCATGTCGAATAATGTAGTCAAGATCTTTGGACGGTGCTTCGGGAGCAGGGGATTTGGCTTTTTCGGTCACATTCTTCTCCAGAGCTATGCTAGCATCTGGAAATTCTTTTCTGGCCCTCTACTCAGTTGCGGCATGCTCTGCCTCCGCGGGCGCTGAAGGCCCAGCTTCGGTTTCAACACAAGCCATCACAACTTCGACAACTTTCTCCACAGGGGTAGGAGTTAGTGACCTTGTCGTCTCCATGACAGCGTCTAGTACGCTAGCCATTCTCCTTCTCTTGGGAGTTGTTGCGGGAGCCTTTGCCACCTTCGGCAATTCTGCTTCCGGCGGACTCAAGATTTCTAGCGACACTATTGTTTCTTCTAGCTCTGGTTTTTTTAACGCTGTTTCTTTAGCTTCGACAACATTTTTTGGCGTTTCAACTGGCTCAGCTGTAGGCACCTTCGGCAAATCGATTTGTCTTGCCTCAGCAGTGGAAGATGTTCCTTCGCCAAATTTCGGCACTACGGCCGTTTCAATATATCTTGGCCGATGGGTCAAAACCTTGATTTTCTTGCCCTTCGGCACAACAGAGATGGCCGAAGCGGCAGTTTTCCTCTTTTCCCCTGCTTTCGCGAGGGATAGCAATAATCAGGATATATAAAACCAATCACATCGAAAACTCTGTTCAACCTTTTCTTGCCTCGACCTCCGAAGGCTGAGGTCAAGGCATCATCTTCGGCTCTTGAGTATGCTCCGAGTAGCTCATCACTAGTAGCCTCAATACATTTCAGCCAGTCGTCATTTGGTTCGTCAAACCAATCTATGTTTCTGAAGGTGTATTTTAAGTAAACCAATCCACCTTCGCTGGATCCGACAGCAGTCTCCTTCGGCATTTCCCAATTTTCCACAAGTGGCCATACCTTGTAGGCTATGTGCTCTTGAACTAGGTCTCTTGTGCCAATAAAGGCACAAACATTGTTGAAAGCCTTCTGGCATGCTTCGACATTATTTTCAAGTGCAGTAGTTGGCCTTTGAAGGCCGAAGCGAGACCAGATGGGGCGTTGGATAATCCCCTTTATGTCTTCCCCTTTTAACCAGATCATTTTTGACATAAAACCATTCCTCCATCCAGGCCCCGGGCCACCTTTTCTGAAATGTCGGAACGGGATAACTTGCTTCGAAGCGAGGAACGAAGCCATAACAACCAAAGTTGTTGTGATACTGCTCTTTACCAGTGGCCTTTGTCTCATATAGGAGTTCGTGCATATTGCAGAAGCATTTCGCGCTCGGTTCCAGCCCTTGGCTTCTCACGGCCCAAACAAAAATACCCATTTTGATTATAGCTTTGGGAGTGATCTGATGAAGGAAGATTTCAAATGTCTTTAGAACTTCAACTTAAAATTTGCTTAATGGGAACCGAAGACCCGCCTTCATAAAGCTTCTGTAGATAACAACCTCATTTTCTTCAGGAGCAGGGGCAGTTTTGTCCCCGCCAACCCTTACAATAGACATGTCAGGAAAGTATCTTCCCTTCATGGCGTCAATTTGAGTTTGTTTAATGGTCGACTTTCCGAAGATGGTATGGCTTGGCCACCAGGGCTGGTCTTCGGAATCTTCATCTCCACTTTCCACATCATAGTCATCACTATCGTTAGAATCTTCAGACAAATCCACCATTATTTCCTTTGTGATCTTCTCTTATTTGTTTTTTACATAGATTCGTAAAACCCAGCAAGAGCAGGGTCCGCAACCTTCTTCTCCTCAGACATCTTCTTCTCTTTAGACATGCAACAAGCACTTGTGTATATCATGAAGCTCAAAAATCAAGCGAGAGCTGATAGCAAGAGTTAAAAATCTGAGAAAATAACGCAAGCAACCGAAATGGCGTAACAAATGCTGCCGCTATGGGTTTCTATTTATATGCCTAGTGCATTGCAACTTGGCAGGCCCCATTTGTCATTGACTTTCACTATTCTAGCGAAGGTAAGGTGTTTTTTCGGTCCTTCGGCTAAAGACCTTCGTTCACGTCGCAGTCTGAATTTGTTAGATACAAGAACAAATTAATACTGTGAGGGGCTACTGTTGGGGGCCTTCGTCTTCCGAATGTCCTCAAAAACATGACTAACATGCTTTCCAGTATAATATACTGTCACATGAAGCTTTGGCTTTGGGATGAAGGTGTACATGGTTTGAAAGGCGCAACCTAGAAGAAGGATGAACCAGTTCTGAAGCTGTGGACGAAGGAGCTTCGGCGTAGCGTAAAGACGACGATGGAGACTGAAACCGAC
The DNA here is from genome assembly GCF_902167145.1 of Zea mays. Classification (NCBI taxonomy): domain Eukaryota; kingdom Viridiplantae; phylum Streptophyta; class Magnoliopsida; order Poales; family Poaceae; genus Zea; species Zea mays. Next base: position 107,031,753 of record NC_050105.1, on the reverse strand, counting down.
TTAAAAGGGAAAAGACAGCTTAGCCCTCGACAGCTTACTTTTTAGCTAATAGTAAATGTCAGGGACATAAATGTAATTTTACCCAGGCTGTGTCCTGTGCCTATAAATAGATGAACAGTAACACCGTACTGTTCACGCTGACTTGTACTCACTCGCACATCACTCTTGGATTCTTACCTTCTGTCAAGCCGAAGGTACAAATGTAATTTAATGTCATTAATGTTTGTTCATGATCATATAATAAGAACATAGATAACCTAATGATTTGATATGGTTATTCATATTCTTTATATGTCCCATATGTCCCTGCTTTTCATTACATATTGATATGATGAAGGTTTGTCCTTCATAACCTTCGTCTGAGGATCATTATATCCTAAGGGAGATAATGCTTCGAAGGACGAAGGTCTTTAACCATTAACATTTGTGTTGCCCTATTCTTAACTCATAGCATTTGAGAACAAGCGTCCAACACTTGGGCTATGATATCACCATCCACTGAGGCTGGGATATCACACGGTTCAACCGCTTTTTCTGTAGATTGCGATTCTGCCACCTTTACGGTCTACAACACAGTCTGCCAGCCTTGTCGCATAGGCGATTGAATCAGTCCCCAGGGGTGGTCCAACCGGCCCACAATCAGAGGACCATTCTGTAGGACTAACTGCGCAGGCGGTTGAACCGGTCTTGAGGGGCGATCAACCTCATTGAGGGTTTTGGTGATTAAATGACAAAACTAATAAAGAATGTAATAAGTTTGCTCCTAGTATATGCTCAGTTATTACAAATATAGAAGGAGTACTGGAGAAAATGATATACAAAAAAGGAACAAGCAATGGATAATTACTTCATATGATGTGACGTGTTTCATGTGGTTCCAAGTGAAGACGCTAAATTTTTTACATTTCTTGAGTCATAGTAATCACTGTACAAACAGCTAGTCCCTTAGGAGAGCCACCTATATATCCTCTCCTCTCCCTCTCTTCATTCACTTCGACTGTTCCATGCATTCACTCCTTGTCTAACTTCAAACAAGAGCTCTAACTCCCCCTCTCCCTCCCTCTTCAATTGATTGAAAGAGCATTTGGTGTGAGGTTTGAGTTCCTTGAATCCGTGACTTGGTTTTCATTCTTCCCTCTTTCTCCCTCATTGGAGCTTGTTGCAAAAATCAACTCGTTTGGATGTGTTACTCTTGGATCCTAGTGTTCCTTGACGGTTGAGGTTGCTTGGGAGTATTCGGATTTGTGGATGACCTCAAGAAGTTGTATCATCTGGTGTTTGAGAAAATTTGAGAAAGGGATTGCCTTGACCTTTGTGGTCGACTAAGGGAGGATTAGGGTTGGAAAAAACCCGCTCTTTGTGGGCTCCTCAATGGGGAGTAGGACACCTTAGTGGTGTGGCCGAACGTCGGGATAAATCTTGTGTTCTTGAGTTCTTGATTTGCTCATTGTTTGTGTTTATCATTAGCAAGCAAGGATTCATGCAATTCTTCGTGTGTGTGGATTTTGTGGAGTTACTCTTGGAACCTAGTGTTCCTTAACGATTGAGGTTGCTTTGGAGTCTTCAGATTTACGGATGACCCCAAGAAGTTGTATCATCCGCTCTTTGAGAAAATGTGAGAAAGGGATTGCCTTGACCTTTATGGTCGACTAAGGGAGGATTAGGGTTGGAAAAGACCCGCTCTTCGTGGGCTCCTCAATGGGGAGTAGGACACCTTAGTGGTATGGCTGAACGTCGGGATAAATCTTGTGTTCTTGAGTTCTTGCTTTGCTCATTGTTTGTGTTTATCATTAGCAAGCAAGGATTCATGCAATTCTTCCATCACCTTTTCATCTAGATTGTCCCTAGAACTCGTGCTTAAAATAATCTCTCAATATTCTCCATGTTGTTCTTGATTTAGATCTATTCTCGTAGTTGAACTGGTTCATAGTGGTTCAACCGCCCCTGGTAGCGGTTGAACCAACTTGCACCAGTTGAACTGGTAATTTGACTTTATTTTGAAGTTTTTGGTAAAAATTTCAGGTGTAGCCTATTCACCGCTCTAGGCTACTTTCAATTGGTATCAAAGCGAAGTACCTCGCTTTAGCTCTTAACCACATGAGGGAATGATCATGTCGACTTAAAGGAACAACGAAGATCCTCTTCTCAAGGAATTCTTAATTATGATCAGGGGAGATGAAGTGGATCGCAAGATCCTCGACATCACTATGAAGCTCGCTGAAAAGATGTTCCTCAAGATGAAAGAGGAATATGCAAAGAGGAAGGCCGAAGAGGAAGAAATCAAGAAAAAGGCCAAATAAGAAGAATCAAGGAGAAAGGCCAAAGAAGAAGGAGAAGTAAAGAATAAGTTGGAGTACTTTGACGACTTGGCTGGACTCTTGGTGTCTAAGGTAATGAAGAAAGTAAGTTTCAACACTGAAGAGTCATCAACCAAGAGCATGGGTAACAAATTTCACAAAGTTCAATTCGATTACTCTCGTAATTTTATGTCCAACTTCTCTTCGGTGCCCCTCGGAAAGCTTCCAACTCTTAGTGAGTTGAACTATGACAAGTGGGCTGATAAGATGAAGTCTCGTCTACTCTATGTGCATCCAACTCTTTGGGAGATTATGAATATAGGTGTGTGCAAGCCCTCCTTGGGTGAAGAGATGACGCCTAAGATGATGCAAGATGTGCATCGTAATGCTCAAGCGGTGAGCATTATCAAAGGAATCTTTAGTGTGGAAGAGTATTGCATGGTTCAAGGAAGAGATGATGCTCATGATATTTGGAACATCCTAAAGATGTCTCATGAAGGCGATCCTAAGGCGAAGAGGCATATATGATTGAGGCATTAGAAAGTGAACTAGCAAGATATGATTGGACCAAGGGCGAGTCTCTCCAATCACTATTTGATTGATGGTTTTGGTCAACAAGATTAGAGTGCTTGGGAGTAATGATTGGAATGATTCAAAGGTCACTAGGCTTTTCATGAGAGTCTACAAAAAAAAGGTAGGAGCCTAGCAAGGATGATTAGAGACAGTGATGACTTTGAGGAGATGACTCAACATCAATTGTTTGCTAAAATTCAACAACATGAGTTAGAGGAAGCGCCAACCAAGGCAAGGGACTCACATGCCTTGGTTGCAAATGAACAAGACTCGTCCAAGGAAGCCTCTATCGGCAAGGATCACAAAGTGCAAGAAAGTCATCGAGAGCTCAAGCGAGGATGAGGGCTCTAGTGATGATCTAAATGAAGATGCCACTATGTTCATCAAGAGTTTCATGAAGTTTGTCAGAAGAGGTGAGAGATTACAAAGGAAAGGGAAGAAGAGACCATTCTATGAGTGTGGCAAACTAGCCAATTCATAGTGGATTGTCCTAACAAGAAGGATCAAGAAGGAAAGAAAGAATTCAAGAAGGGCAAGTTCAAGAAGGGTGAAAAGATCAAGGGCTACTACAAGAAAAATAAGTATGGTCAAGCACAAATTGGTGAAAACTGGAACTTCGATGAGGAGAGTTCTAGCTCAGATGAAGAAGGAGTGGCAAGCATTGCCATTCAAAGGTCTACATCAATGCAAGGCTCTTCACCAACCTTTCCAACAACGTCATCTTCACTCCTACTTGCCTCACGACAAAGGGAGAAAAGGTACAATTATTTACTGCAAGTACCATTGATGATGATGATGAACATAACATGAAGAATAAATTGATAAATGAATTTGGTTTAAATGTCTATAACATAATCATTTAGATTAAGGAGAAACACAACTCTTAAGGCTCAAGAAGACCTATTTATCCTTGAAAAGGAAAGAAACCTAGAGCTTCAAGAGTTGGTAACCAATAAGGATGATATGTTGAGGTTTTCACTAAAGAGCTATCTCTAGTCAAAGTCACTTTAGAGGAGAAGAATGTGGAACTTTTTCGTGCTAAGTCCTCTATAGTTGATCTTGTGAATACCAAAGATGCGCTTGAAACAAACCTATCATGTTTGAAAGTTCAAAGTCAAGAACTTCAAGTGCAAATTGACACTCTAAAGAACTCCGCCACCTCATCCTTAGAAATGGACTCTAGTGCTAGCTCCTCCAACTCTAAAACTTGCAAAAATTGCTTAAAGTATCATGCAAGTTGTTGTTTGACTAACCATGTGAGGAAAGGTACACCAAAGGATGAAGTCAAACAAATCATGAAGAAGTGCTCTAGCAATGACGGGTTAAGAAAGGTTCAACCCAAGTATAAGCCCATAAGGAACAACCATGGAAAGAGGACACTTGGCTATAACTCATCCAAGGCAAACCCTAGCATAGAGCACAAGGGATGGAGATCTCCTAACTTCATAGGAGGTACTACCTTGTATGATGCCTTAGAAAGGATTCACTCCTCTAGCGACAAAACAATCCATGAAAAGGTAAACATGGGTGATACCAAAGGTAAGATGAAAGGTATTGCTTTTACAAATGGAGAAAAGGCCCTTATCCCTATTTCTCATTCTTAACTTTATGATTATATGTTGACTTGGGAGCAAGGTAAATTGGTTGTCAAGTATGTGGATGCCTACACAAATAAAAAACTAATGAGAAGGAGTGTGTGGGTACCCAAAGCTATTACTGACACTCAAGGACCCAATTCAATTTGGGTATCTAAATGTATAGCTTAAAACTAGTTTTGTAGGTCTACTCCTTCGGTGGGTCAATGTCACACCCGGTTTTGGAAGGCAACCGAATGCGAACCATGTACGTGCCAGGATGAGAACTAACGTAAACATCGATTACATAATTGAACATCATCACACAATGCTCAAAGTAAATAGCGGAAAGGTACTTTAATTACATCAAGATGTCCAAGACATCCACAAAGTCTAATACATAGCCATAGTCTTCAAAATTAATATCAAAGTACGGAAAAACGAAACGTAGAAGATAAGCCTACACAGACAGCTGACTAGGGGTTTGCCACTAAGATAAACTAGAACTCATCGTAGTCCTGAAACTCCTCAAAGTCCTCCATGTTGCCAGCATCTCCTCCTGAGCACTGAGTACAGTGGGGACAACCTGGGGTAGGGTGGTTTGTAAAGCAAGGGTGAGTACACATAAACGTACTTAGCAAATGTCCTGTTTGGCTAAAGTGGACTAGCTGTATGTGGAGTTAAGGTTAAGCAGTTGCTTTTAGTTGGTCAAGTTTTATTACTATAAGTAGAGCCAATTTTAGCAATAAACTCTGTTATTACCCAGAAGTACTCCCTCCAAGAGGAAATACCAGAGATCAAAATTATAACCATCATTGCTAACCATCATCATAAAAGTAACCAAAGTTCTTCTAATCAAAGAGGATCCCAAGGCCGCTCATAACCGTGAGCACGACTGATATACCATTTTCTAACACTCTACAGAGGTCGCACACTTTACCCACAAGTCGTGATTCCCTCTCTGCCCGGGGTTCTAGCCTCCCCATTGATCACTACCAAGGTGACCTAGCAGGGTCTCACTACGTAGCCTTTACAAAGATTTCCAAGAGGTCATAGTCGCCCGTTAGGTTTCTCCAGTTTGATAAACACAGTACATCTCCCCAAAGGAAGGGTGACTAAAAAACCAAATCGAGAACCTCTGCAACTAGCCTCGGTAGAGCAAGTACTGTGCCCGGACCCCATTGACGGCCCTACGGCGAAGCCAACTACTCCTCTAGTTCCTCTAATTAATCAGCTAAGGGCGTCCCATTCCACCCTCATGGTTGCACTGTTATCCCGGGTTGTCACTCCCCAAACAGGTCCTTACGGAGAGGTACTCAGGAAACAGCCTGAGTCCCCTAAAGTATCACAAGAACATCATCGGGATAACATCATCGTATCATAATATTCACATCATGTTCATTGATTAAAGTAAAGCAATAGCATAAAGCAAACCATGATAACCCAAAAGGTAAACAAGGATAAGGTAAATACAGACTAGTCAATCCTTAAGTCTTAAATAATGTATTGTGTGACAGTGAATTATAAAGTAAATAGGACATGATAGGTCCGAGGACACTTGCCTTCACCAGGTTGTTGCTCAGGAAGATCTTCGGCAACACACTCAGGAACCACGAGCTGCTCGTTGTCTAAGTAAAGCGATCATACATTCAATACATTTGGAAAGTACAAATGAACAACACATCAAACATGTGCAACAATTCAAAGAATATTTGGAGCTCAATATGATGCAACATTTCATGACTCATATGTTTTGCACAAAATAAAATAAATAATCCCTCCCTAATTAACTAATTCTACAAAAAAGAAAGGAGAGGGTGAAACTAGAGAGAGAGAGAAGAGTAACACCTGAGTTTGGTTGGTAATTAGCAAGAAATTTTATACCCCCAAATTCAGGGTGTTATAGACCTATCCCCTTAAAAGAATCTCGCCCTTGAGATTTAGGGCTAGCTAGCAAAGAGTTCAGGGTATTTGGCTCTCAGATCGTCTTCTCTTTCCCAGGTTGCTTCTTCTTCTGAGTGGTGACCCCACTTAACTTTGCACATCCGGATATTGCTCCTCCGAGTGACCTGATCTGCTGTCTCCAGAATTTGAGTTGGCTTCTCAATATACGTCAGATCTTCTTGAACTTCGAGGTCTTCTGTTGGCAACTACTCTTCTGGTACTCGCAAGCATTTCTTTAACTGAAACATGTGAAACACATCGTGCACGGTGGACAGATTCTCTGGTAAGCTGAGTTGATATGCCACTTCTCCACATCTTGCTTGAATCTGGTACGACCTGATATATCGAGGTGCTAGCTTGCCTTTGACTCCAAACCTTTTGGTTCCTCTGATGGGTGACACTTTCAAGTAGAGATGGTCTCCCACTTCAAAACTCAGTTCTCTCCTTTGGGTGTCAGCATAGCTTCACTGTCTTGACTGCGCTGTCTTCAGATTCTGCCAAACCATTATGATATTCTCTTCAGCTTCAAGCAAAATATCTGGACTGAACACCAGCCTTTCGCTGGGTTGGTCCCAATGCAACGGGGTTCTACAATTCCTCCCATACAATGCTTGGAATGGTGACATCTTTAGGCTGACCTGATAGTTGTTGTTGTAGGAGAATTCTGCATACGGTAGCCTCTTATCCCAACCTAACTTGTCTTGCAAAGCACAAGCTCTCAACATGTCTTCAAGAATCTGGTTGGTTCTCTCCGTCTGACCATCTGTTTGCGGGTGATAAGCTGAACTGAACTTCAAGTGTGTGCCCAAAGCTTCATGTAGCTGTTGCCAGAAATGAGAGGTAAACTGGGTGCCTCTGTCCGATACTATCTTCTTTGGAATGCCATGCAAGCACATAATCTGAGACATGCATAATTCTACCAACACTGCACTATTATTGACTGGTATGAAATGGGCTGCCTTCGTTAAATGGTCCACTACTACCCAGATGGAGTCATAACCAGCTCGAGTGCGGGGCAGACCGACTATAAAATCCATCCCAATCTCATCCCATTTCCACTGAGGAATATGCAACGACTGCAACAAACCTGCGGGCCTCTAATGTTCCGCCTTGATCCTCTGACAACTGTCGCATCTGGCCACATACTCTGCTATCTCTCTTTTCATACCATACCACCAGAATCTCTTCTTCAGGTCTTGGTGCATTTTCTCGCTACCAGGGTGTATAGAATATGCTGTCTCATGAGCTTCCTTGAGAATCAGTTCCCGGATCGATTTGATGTTAGGAACATACATCCTATCCTTGAACCATACCACTCCTTCTGCGTCTTCTCAGAAATCTGGACCTTTCCCATCTATGATCAGTTGTCCAATCTCGTTGATCTTCTCATCATCCTTTTGGCCCTTCCTGATATCTTGCTCTAGGGTGGGTTCCAGCTCGACTGTTACTCCTTGAGTGTTGTTTAGAAATTCGAGACTTAGCCTGTCGAATTCCTTTGCTAGCTCGAACGGCATCGGGTGAGCGACCAACATATTAACTTGATTCTTTCTGCTCAAAGCATCTGCAACCACATTTGCTTTGCTTGGGTGATAATGGATCTCTAGCTCATAGTCTTTGATCAATTCTAGCCATCTTCGCTGCCTCATGTTTAGCTCTGACTGAGTGAATATGTACTTGAGGCTCTTGTGATCCATGTAGATATCACACTTCTGCCCATAAAGATAGTGTCTCCAGGTCTTCAGTGTATGAACCACTGCTGCTAACTCCAGATCATGAGTGGAGTAATTCTTCTCGTGAACCTTCAACTGGCGGGACGAGTATGCCACTACTCTCCCTTCCTGCATTAACACACATCTCAATCCGGTGTACGAAGCATCACAATATACTGAGAATGGCTTGTGAACATCTGGTAGAACCAATACCGGTGATGTTGTCAACTTCTGCTTCAACATCTCAAATGATTCTTGGCACGCTGGGGTGTCACACCCGTTTCCGAAGGCAGAGCCGGGTGCATAGCATATGTGTGCCAGGATCTATTTCCACACATATGTTGATGTCACAAGTGTAATATATCAAAAGAACAATGCATAAAAGCGTAAATAACGATTATATTAACGTATTACACTTCGAACAGACATAATGTCTTAACCTTTATTCATCAAAGTACAGCAAAACATGGACATCCATCCACAGGAAGATGACCGAGGGTATCAATAGACTAGCATCCATGGAGTTCAGCATCATATCTTCATCTGCAAACTTCTGATCAAAATTAAGCAAGGGTGAGCTCACTTATGGCCGGGGCTCAGCAAGTGGGGTAAAAACTAATGCAGGTTTAACAAGGTGAAGCTAAGGTTGAGTAGTAAGCATTTTAGTTGGTCAACATTTTATTAACAACACATGTCTTACTAATAAGTGTGAATCCTAAGTATTCCCATTAAACAAAGGTACATGAGTATATCAAAAACACTTAAGTGAAACCACTTAAGCAAACCATTGGCAGATCATCGGATCTCGATTTATTTCCATCTTCAAGTTCAATTATCATGTGAGGAGTCCAGGCTGCTCTTAACCGTGAGCACGACTGATATATCAGTTTTACACTCTGCAGAGGTGGCACATCTTTACCCATGAGTCACGATTCCCTTCTAGCCCGGGTTAGCTAGACCCGTATTCACTTCCGAGGTGAACGACCAGGGTCTCACTAAGAGGCGTCTCCCTAGAGTCCTCATTACGCAAATATTGGAAATGGTCAACTGCATAAAGTACACCTACCGTAACCAACTTATAGTCCAGACTACAGGGTAAAGCTTTGGGAACTATGCCCGTATCCAATCTGCCTGAGCCGGAACTATAAGAGCTTGCCAGGTGCCCCTGTTCCTATCAACCACGACCAGCACCCAACATAAGACTTCCCTAGTTATTTAGCCAAGACCAGAGCCATGATAGTTCTCATGGTAGCACTGTTTTCCCGGGTGGTCACTCCATGTTCCAATTAATATGCAATAATCTTGTTTAACCATCGGGTTAACAACAATAATGTAAACTTACCATTTGGAACATTAATATCATAAGCGGGAGTGACTGCATAAAGTTAAGTTGTAGCAATAGCATAGCTACGAAAGTAAAGTATAATACCCAGGTTTGATCAAGGAATAAGGTTGGAAAGGTTATCTAAATAGGTAACCCGTCAAATTATGCATATATATCCAAAAGAATAAACTTTATTAAATGTATTGTTTGGGATCAAACAGAGTATGCAGAGGGAGAAGTCCACTTGCCTTGCTTATTGAAAACTTGAGGTTCTTCCACGGATCGGAATAGATCTTGATTCTTAACTACTAGATCAACCACTGAATATCACACAAACAAACAAGAAGAGCAAACACCATTCAATAACATAGAACATTCACCATACGTAAAGCTAAAAGAAAGCCTAACGAAAAGAGTGTTCGCTTTTCAAAAACATTACACGCAAGGGTTATAATAAAAAGGTATTCTTTTCAAACATGTGATCTATAAAATAAGACATGAGCTTATAAATGTCTTAATTAAACTATACAAATATTAGGTTCACTAATTTAATCTTTTATAAAACGTCATACGCGATATGTTCAAGATTAAGGTTTTATAAGACGATAAAACACGTTATAACGATATTAAACCTTTTAGAAAAGATATATGTTATATATCTAAGGTTAATGGGCTACTAATCACGTTAGTAATTTTAGAAGCATTATGGGGCATATTATAAATATTGTTAACCAATCACTTATGCCAAATTAAGATATAAGTCTAAATAGGTTTTATGTGAAAAGATCATTATTATTAAACACCTATATATGGAAAGTTTTGATATATGCCTTAAATGAACTTTTATGTAGGAGAAAATGAACAAACAACTATATTTTATTTTTATTAGAAAGTACATGTCCTATATTCTTTGTTAAGAAAGCTATATACAAAACAAATATGTAAACTAACATTTTAATTATAAAAAGGACATGAACACTAATTTTCTTTATTTTATCTTTTAGGGACCACTAAATGATATATATAAATAATATGGATTCAATGTGATGAACGGGTTAATCACGCCTACATTACTAGTTATGAACAAATTAAAACGTAAGTCTAATTATTAAATTGTGAGAAAATATAAATAATCTATTGATTATATTTAGTTTCAATTTAGAAACATATGACCTAAATCATTTCAAAGGAAAAAGTATAAACTATCATTTTAGTTTATAAAAGCACTGTCCCTTGTTATCTTTTAATTAAGAAAATATAAATAATCTATTAATTGGACATATATTTATCTTCTATTTTTATTAAGAAACATATGTCTACATATTCATTTAAGTTTCTATTTAATACGGCTATACTTAAACATCTATAACAAATCTTATTAAATCAAAATCATGATGTCTATTAAAAAATGTCATTTTATAGTTAGAAACAAATTCTCTAATTCTTTAGTAAGAAACCTATATTTACCAATATAACTATCAGTTTCTTTATTAGGAAAGCATGGGTGCCTAATTAAGTCATTTTAACATAATAAAATTCTATTCTTTCGATTTTCTCCTTAAATAGAATTTATACGTATACTAAAATTTGTTTATTTAATTCCTTTAACATTAATATACTAGAATTAATTGTAAATTACTAAATGGGACTTTTAATAACCTATTCATGGTTATTATGACATAAATGAACATTTTACTATTCTAAGTAATTAAATGTTATACTTATGAATACATTTATACATTTATTATGAATAGTAAAATTTATACATTTTTCATTCGACCGAAAATATGTGGCTTAATTCCTATTTATATCGCGTATATCAATACTAACCGATTATCGCTCCATACACTAAAGCGAAATTAACTAAACATTTCTAGTATAAAAATCACTAAGTTAGTGAATAGTGATCGTACTCATTTTTAAAATTATAAAATCATACGCATATTCAAAGTATTATCGCGAGGTTCGATTTTGGCTACACGTATACATCGCATCTCTAAAAATCATACGCGTGAATCGTCAAATCGCATCAACATTACAATAATAATTCATAAGATCAATAAGTAATTCAAAAACATGATTTAGAAAATACATTAACGGGTTGGGGTTGTCTTCAACCTTGAGTTCTCGTTCTTGCGTAGGGAGTGATGAACGTCGACGAGAGGGAGTGGTTCGACGGGCAGGTAACGACGAGGTTTGGACGGGGTTCGGGGATGTCTCCGGCGAGCAGGGAAACAGGTGCGGTCGTCGGTGGACAGCGAGTTACAAACTCCGGCGCGTCTCCACGGACTCCAGCGAACGGCGTGCGGATGCGGACGGTCCGGCGACGAGCTTCACGACGGCGAGCGGTGGTGCTGCTGCGCACGTGAGCAGGGGTTCGACAGCGGGTGCGCGTGAGCAGAGCGACGACACGGTGGCGTCGACTCCGGCGAGGTTCCGGCGACGGTAGTGAGCTCCGGCGGCGAGGGAGAGAACGAGGAGGGAGTGAGAGAGGGAGCTCGGGCAGGGAGAGGGAGAAGGCTCGGCGTCCAATTTATAGAGAAAGGGGAGGAAGAGAGAGAGCCAGGGAGAGGGAAGAAACGACCGGCATAAACTCCATTAATGACATTCATGGAGAGAGGAATTAAGGGACGAAAAACGGCTCCATTGAAGTCCAAGGAAACGGACGCAGGGCTTCGGTCCTTGGGCTGCTCTGACGCGGTCACGATGCTTGGGCGTTGGCAGGGCTCGGCGCGGTGGAGGGGCTCGGTCGGGCGCTGCGCAGGGTCGGGCGTTCTTGGCGGGCGCGGGCGGGTCCGGCCGGGTTCCTGGGCGCACGGGGAGGCTGCAGCACTGGGGCGCGCGGTCGTCGGGGCCTGGCAGTGGCGCTCGGTCGGCTCGGCGAGCGGCCTGGCGCCTGGGTCACGCGGTGGTGTCGCGGGGCTTCAGAGGCGCGCGCGGCACGCGGCTTGATGGGCGCAGGCGCGGGGGCGCTGCAGGTGAGGGAAGCGAGGAGAGAGAAGAGGGAGGGAGAGGAACAGGAACAGGGGTTCCTGGCGGCGGCTTGCAGGGAGAGGAGGAAGATGGCTTGGGCCCGCGCGCGAAGGAGGAAGGGGGATTTTCCCCCTGGCGGCGGCTAGGTCAATGGGGCAGTCGGCTCCTTCTAGTTGGGCCCCTAGTGGGCCAAATGAATTAGGGTTTCATTTTTTTTCTTTTTTTTTCTAATTTCGAAATACATATTTAAATACTTCTAAAATTTGTACAAATTAACCCCAAAATTATTTATAAATATAATATTTATTTTTGACTAATAATTATATTATTTTTGTGAATTTTCATTCAAGAAGGAATGCTATTAAATATTCAAAAACCAATCGTGCGCAATCAAAATTATTCCAAATGCAAATAAATGACACACAATTAAATGAAAAAATTATTACCCTTATTACCATTATAAACTAAAATTATTAATATACATATTTTCCGAGAACCTTATTTTAGCAATTCATTATTGTTTTGTAAAATGAGATTTTCTTTACAAGATCAACTCCATAAATTGGATTTACAAATCAATTCAAACAAAACATATGCTTCGACACGAGTGCAACAAACACTTGGTAAAATTTTATCTATTCAAGAATTGTTTATATTACCCCTTTTACTATTAGAAATCATAAGTATTTTTCCTTTCTATTGAAAAATAATAATATAAACTAAGTTATCTCCAATTGATGGATTTAGGGTGTTACAAAATCTACCCCTCTTAAAAAGAATCTCGTCCTCGAGATTAGGGAAGGCTAGCAAGAAAACAAAGGTGATATATGGTTACTCGTAGATTCTTGGTTCACATTGAACTCTTCTAAACTTAAGGAACTTCTTCATTTCTTTGCTCCGCAATGACTACTAATCAAGTGATCTTCATCATCGTACTTATAACTGGTTGGTCTTCTGGATTATTGTTTGGGTCTTGCTTGGCAGCTTTCTTCTCTAGTCGATCTAGACGCTTCTTGGGGCATTCACGAATAATATGTTCTTCATTCTTGCAGTAGAAACAAGCACCTCTTGCTTTGAGTTCTTTGCGAGTCAACTTTGCTTGACCAACCGGGGGTGAGGGTTGATTGGGTGTCTGTATCTCAAATGGCTGAGCCTGACTTGATTCTTCTGTTTGGGTATCAATGTGTTTTGGGGCTTTTGCTTGTGGTTGAGGTGGACTACTCATGTATCCAAACATTTTCCTATTCCTTTTGTTGTTCTTCACGATGTTGATAGAAGTTTCTGTACATTTTTGTTCATATTCCATGTCTGGAGATCGAGATAGCTTTATCTCGGAGGTATCCGGTAGTGAACTCTTCTCAGGACAGTTACGGAAGTAATGACCTTCACGTCCACATTGATAGCAAGACTTTCTTGAAGTTTTTTCTTGACTTTTTCCATGTTTCCATTTTTGTTTCTTGGAACTGATGCGACGACGAGGCTGAAACTGTGTGCAGGTGATAGTCCATCCATCAATGTAACACTCATTTGCTTCTTTTTGCAGCTGGGCATCCTTGTGATGTTTCCTTTTTGGAAAACCTAGCAATTCATCGTCTGGCAGTGCATTTGCTTTTAGTTGTTCTTGGGAAGACCATTGACTTTTTATGCCAGAAAATAAAATCCGGTTCTTCTGTTTTGTAGTTTCACTTTCGTTCGTACTGATCTGGCGACAAGGAATTCCATAGTATTCACAACAACAACATGTTCCAAGATCATTTGTCTGTTGGTGTGCATCCTTTTGTTCATCAGTTGTTTCATTTCTAGTGACGTTTCGACTTGCCAACACTTGCTGGTATGAGGAGGTGAGTTGCGATACATTCTGTATTAAAAGAGCTTGTGCATGTAACAACTTTTCTAAGTCAACTATCGAGGGTGATGTTGTGGTCGATGCCATATGGTTATCGGTAGTCTGCTCATGTGCTATAATTTCTACTAAATCAACTTGTTGGAGTCTAGCTACCACTTGAGATGTTGCTTGCAGAAAGTGTGCATGTGCCTTCTTGAACTGTTCCATCTGATCCTTAGCTAGAGGAGTTGCCAACACAATGTATTCTTTGCACTTAGTGACATCACTTGCAGTTGACATTCCAAGGACTGACATTTGTATGGGTATGGAAGAATGGAAGGGACGAAAGGGTTGAGCAAAGACAGATTACAGAGAGCAGAGAAAACCCATCTATCTAAGGTTTTACCTAGCTAACTGATGTCATTGTGGACAAAAGTCACACAATACACCAACAATCATTTCAAAGAAGCAAATCAAACATGAACACAAAGGACAATGAATTCAAACATACCCGCACAACACAATCCAATTCTACTCATTCAACCAACAAAAGGTGAGAAAGATATTATAAAGTCAAGGAGTTGGGTAAGAATTAACAAGGAGTTAGACAAGACATATTTGTTGGTGGCCAAGAGTGAAATAAGATAATCATGAACTATTAAAGTCAAGATAAATGATACAACCAAGGATATAAAGTGAGTTAGGGAGAAAGCATTATCAAGGAGTAGAGAGTCAAAGATTTCATACATCAAGGTAGATATTGCGCAAGGGTGGCAATACAATGGCAAGGAAACAAAAGTATAAGAAGTCAAGGGTTTTATAGCAATATTATGGATTAGAAAACCACTATAATATAATGTCTTCTTTACCGATCTAGTCGAAAATCTTAATACTAAAGAACAATCCTATCAACCTAGCCAAGAAGTCAAATAATAGATCCAGGGGATCCATAACAAAACTTCTTGCAGAGTGGGGATAAGATAGAGAATAGGGCATCGTCGATAGCTTCGAGAGGGTTTCTTCTGGCAAACTTCGCTTCAAGTTTCGCAATCCTAGCTCGATCATCTTGCAATGCTTCTCATTAGAACCTTCAGATAGACCAAAAATCAGACAAGAAGGGTTGAAGATAAAAGAGACGAGTTTTTGTATAAAGTAAGTTTTTATGGAGACAATTAAGTCAAGTTTTGAACGACTGACTGGGCTTTCCATTTCTAACTAATCTAGCGACCTACGGTCACGTTGCTTTGATACCACTTCTGTCACACCCGTTTCCGAAGGCAGAGCCGGGTGCATAGCATATGTGTGCCAGGATCTATTTCCACACATATGTTGACGTCACAAGTGTAATATATCAAAAGAACAATGCATAAAAGCGTAAATAACGATTATATTAACATATTACACTTCGAACAGACATAATGTCTTAACCTTTATTCATCAAAGTACAGCAAAACATGGACATCCATCCACATGAAGATGACCGGGGGTATCACTAGACTAGCATCCATGGAGTTCAGCATCATATCTTCATCTGCAAATTTCTGATCAAAATTAAGCAAGGGTGAGCTCACTTATGGTCGGGGCTCAGCAAGTGGGGGAAAACTAATGCAGGTTTAACAAGGTGAGGCTAAGGTTGAGCTGTAAGCATTTTAGTTTGTCAACATTTTATTAACAACACCTGTCTTACTAATAAGTGTGAATCCCAAGTATTCCCATTAAACAAAGGTACAGGAGTATATCAAAAACACTTAAGTGAAACCACTTAAGCAAACCATTGGCAGATCATCGGATCTCGATTTATTTCCATCTTCAAGTTCAATTATCATGTGAGGAGTCCAGGTTGCTCTTAACCGTGAGCACGGCTGATATATCAGTTTTACACTCTGCAGAGGTGGCG
Source organism: Zea mays (assembly GCF_902167145.1). Taxonomy (NCBI): domain Eukaryota; kingdom Viridiplantae; phylum Streptophyta; class Magnoliopsida; order Poales; family Poaceae; genus Zea; species Zea mays. The sequence continues at coordinate 107,015,637 of NC_050105.1, read as the reverse complement.
CATCTTTACCCATGAGTCGCTGTTGGGTTTATGCTTCGTCGCCGAAGGTCTTATAAGAAGAAGTGGTCCTCGGCCGAAGCTGTTGGTATAATATAGCCGAAGGTTCTTCTTCGTGTAGCTTCGGCATCATCAACCGACTTAAAGATAGAATGACCTTTTAGTCCATAAAGGTCTGAGTCAATGTTGTAAGTTTTTATAAGGGGCATACTTGTAATTCCTCACAGGCTGCGTCCTGTGCCTATAAATAGTGAACAGTATTCCGTTACTGTTCACGCATTCTGGTATTTGTAATCGCATCTCTCGGAATACAACCTTTGTCAAGGCATAGGTATCATTGTATTTAATGATTCAATATATTAAGTGAATATAATAAGATACATTTGTGATTCATTCATCCATTTTGTACCTTTTATTTTACATTATTTTACAATGTTTATTGAAAGTTTATTACGAAGGTTCAACTTCGTAATAGTACTCTCATCAACCTTCGTCCAAGACTCATTATCCTCAAAGGAATAATGCTTTACGGACGAAGGACAGTATCATCTAACATTTTATGTTGCCTTGTTCTTAATTCATAGCATTTGAGAACAAGTCTCCAACATTGGCGCCCACCTCCGGTGAACTCACTTCCACTTTTTGAGCTGATGGCTTCGTTCAACGACCAAGCTGGAGCTGCTTCGGACCCGAAGCTGGTGCTCCCGATCACAGGTGGCTCGTCCTCAGAGCCAGCTAACAAGAAACAGAAGAAGGAAGCACAGAGAAGGGTACAGCATGTTAGGGTGCAAGGACCCTTCATCAAGTCAAGATGGTCTCACATTCCTATTACCTTCTCCCAAGAGGACCTTCAGCTCAAAGATTACCCACACAACGATGCCATGGTTATCTCTTGTGTTATCAAAGGATTTCTGGTCCACAATGTCTTGGTTGATACAGGCAGTGCAGCGGACATCATATTTGCTAAGGCCTTCAGACAGATGCAGGAGCCAGAAGATAAAATTCATGATGCTACACATCCTCTCTGTGGCTTCGGAGGAAGACAGATTGTAGCATTGGGCAAGATCACCATGTCAGTGACCTTCGGGTTCATCAACAACACTAGAACTGAGCAGGTTGTGTTTGACATTGTTGACATGGAATACCCTTACAATGCAATTATTGGTCGTGGTACTCTCAATGCCTTCGAAGCAATCCTTCATCCTGCCTATCTTTGCATGAAGATACCTTCGGATCAGGGACCCATTGCTATCCATGGAAGTCAGGAAGCTGCAAGAAGGGCCGAAGGTAATTGGACTGACTCAAAAGCAATCCATAACATAGATGGAGCTGAAGCTTGTGAACAGTACAAATTCAGAAGGGAGAAAGCAGCTTCAGCAGACCAGCCGAAGCCTATGCTCTTATGTGAGGACATAGCAGAGCAGAAGGTGCTGTTAGGCTCCCAGTTATCCGAAGAGCAGGAGAAAACCTTGATAAGGTTTTTGTTCAATAACAAGGATGTTTTTGCATGGTCAGCCAATGATCTTTGCGGAGTTAATAGAGATGTTATCGAGCACTCGCTCAATGTCGATCCATCCTTCAGACCCAGAAAGCAAAAGCTTCGGAAAATGTCAGATGATAAGGCCGAAGGTGCTCGCAACGAAGTCAAAAGACTCCTTAGTGCAGGAGTTATCAGAGAAGTGAAGTACCCAGAATGGCTAGCTAACACTGTTATGGTAAAAAAGGCCAATGGCAAGTGGCGAATGTGCATCGATTTTATAGATCTTAACAAGGCTTGTCCGAAGGATGAATTCCCACTACCAAGGATAGACTCTTTAGTTGATGCAGCAGCTTCTTCAGAACTCATGAGTCTGTTAGACTGTTATTCAGGATATCACCAAATTTGGATGAAGAAGGAAGATGAGCCGAAGACTAGCTTCATAACTCCAAGTGGCACATATTGCTATCTTCGGATGCCTGAGGGGCTCAAAAACGCTGGAGGAAGTTTCAGCCGAATGACTGCGAAGGTTCTCCAATCTCAAATAGGCAGAAATGTGCTAACTTATGTTGATGACATCATTGTCAAAAGCACGAAGCAGGAGAATCATATTGCTGACCTGCAGGAGACCTTCGCCAGTTTCAGGCAAGCTGGCTTAAAGTTAAATCCAGAAAAATGCGTCTTCGGAGTGAAGAAGGGGAAATTTCTTGGATGCTTGGTTTCAACAAAGGGAATTGAAGCTAATCCAAGTAAAATTGAAGCTATACTTCGGATGGAGCCACCAACTACAAAGAAGGGGGCTCAAAGATTGACAGGAAGATTGGCATCTCTCAATAGATTCATATCCAGATCAGCAGAGAGAAACTTACCATTCTTCGAAGTGCTGAAGTCAGCAGAAGTCTTTCAATGGGGACCAATTCAGCAGAAGGCTTTTGAAGAACTAAAACAGTATTTAATAGATCTAACAACACTGACTCCACCAATGCCAGGGGCTCCTTTATTATTATATGTGGCAGCTTCGCACTCAGCGGTAAGTGCAGCGCTGGTCCAGGAGAAGCTTGATGGTCAAGTCAAAAGGCAGGCCCCAATATATTTTGTTTCCGAGGTTCTTAGTTTATCAAAGAAAAATTATACAGAGTTGGAGAAGGTATTGTATGCTGTCTTGATGGCCTCCAGGAAGCTTCGGCACTATTTCCAAGCTTACAACATAATTGTTCCTTCATCACAACCTCTGAAGGATATTATGAGGAACCGAGAAGCTACTGGAAGGATTGGAAAATGGGCTGCAGAGCTCAATGAATTTTGTATTGAATATGTTCATAGATCTTCGATTCAGTCACAGGCGCTGGCAGACTTTATTGCTGACTGGACGCCAGGGGCTCAGGAGGAGGAAACGAATAAAGACAACGAAGCCTGGACAGTATTTTGTGATGGATCCTGGGGAACCTTCGGAGCAGGAGCGACTGCTGTTTTGGTTTCACCTTCTAAAGTCAAAACTTGTTATGCGGCAAAGCTTGATTTTAATTGCACAAATAACATTGCTGAGTACGAAGCATTGATTCTAGGTCTTCGGAAGTTAAAAGCAATGGGAATCAGAAGGGCCATACTCAAAACTGATTCCCAGGTTGTTTCGGGTCACATTGACAAGAGTTGCAAGGCTAAGGATCCGAAGCTTGAAAAATATCTGGATATGGTTCGAAGAGTCGAAGCTTCCTTCGAAGGGTTTTCTGTCAAAAATATCCCTCGAGGACAAAATGAGCATGCTGATTTATTAGCTAAGTCAGCAGCACAGGGGCTGCCTCTACCTTCGGACGTGTTCTTCGAAACAATAAAAGCACCTTCGGTGGAACTTCTTGAAAGAGCAGTCCTGAACATATCTCCTGTTTTTAGCGAAGATTGGAGAACTGAGATCATCTCTTACCTTCAGGGTAAATTCCTTTCAGATGACGAAGCTTATAACAAGAGAATAGAGGCAAGAGCTCGTCCATATGTCATGATAGAAGGGGAGTTGTACAAACATGGAGTTTGTGCTCCGCTGCTCAAATGTTTATCCAGAACCGAAGGTATAGAGTTAATGAAAGAAATACATGCAGGCCTGTGTGGATCTCACATTGGATCTAGGCCGTTACTTGGAAAAATTTTCCGTCAAGGGTTTTACTGGCCGAAGGCAGCGTCGGATGCAGCAGAATTGGTTCAAAAGTGCGAAGGTTGTCAGAAATGTGCAAGAGATCAAAAACAACCTTCGTCCTTAACACAGCTCATACAACCTACTTGGCCATTGCAAAGGTGGGGCCTTGACTTGTTAGGTCCGTTACCACCGGCCCAAGGGAACCTGAGATATGTTGTAGTAGCTGTGGAATATTTTTCTAAATGGATTGAGGCAAAGCCTTTAGCCACAATAACTTCGGCTACCATCCAAAAGTTTTTCTGGCAGAATATTGTTTGTCGTTTCGGGGTGCCAAAGGCTATCACTGTGGACAATGGAACACAGTTTGACTCCGAAGCTTTCAGGGATTTCTGTAACCAAATTGGTACGAAGATCCATTTTGCATCAGTTAGGCACCCGGAGTCAAATGGACTCGTTGAAAGAGCCAACGACATTATAATGACAGGAATAATGAAGTTAATCTTCAATCAACCCAGAGGAAAATGGCCAGATCAGTTAACCAAAGTGGTGTGGAGCCACAATACGACAACATCAAGGTCTACAGGCTTTACTCCATTCAAGTTGTTATTTGGTGACGAAGCAATAACTCCAGAGGAAGCTAAAACCGGATCAATAAGGACAGTAGCTTCGACAGAATCAGATTCCGAAGCTGCTTATTCTATAGAAAAAGATGCTTTAGAAGGGATCAGACTGCAAGCTGTGGAGAATATCAATAAATATCAAGCTGAAACAGTCAAATGGCGGGATAGAAAGGTTCGGCTAAAAAATATTGAGCCAGGGCACTTGGTGCTTCGGAGGGTGGCCAACCCGGAAACAGTGGGCAAATTGCAGTTGAAATGGGACGGGCCTTTCTTAGTAGCATCTTCGTCAAGACCCGGTTCATACAGATTGAAAGATATGGACGGCAATGACATTCCTAGGTCTTGGAATGCGGATGAGCTTCGGCGATATTATGTATAATTCGATGTAATTTTTCATATTTTTATTTTATCTTTCATGGCACCCTTTTCCTTTCCAAAGGGGGAGAAAGGTTTTTAATGGGGCCAGCATATGTAATTTCCTTTTTTAGTCTTATAAGAGCAAAATCCCCCAAAGAATGTAAATGTAAAAGTTGGGAGCGCACCATCGAGTGCCAAAAAGTAAAAACGAAGAAGCTCCAAAGACGTTCCTAAGGGAATGCAGAGCTTACAGCGAAAAGTCAACGCTGATTCCGCCAAAAGTAAAGGCGAAGAAGCTCCAAAGACGTTCCTAAGGGAATGCAGAGCTTACAGCGAAAAGTCAACGCTGATTCCGCCAAAAGTAAAGGCGAAGAAGCTCCAAAGACGTTCCTAAGGGAATGCAGAGCTTACAGCGAAAAGTCAACGCTGATTCCGCCAAAAGTAAAGGCGAAGAAGCTCCAAAGTCGTTCCTAAGGGAATGCAGAGCTGAGGTGTGATTGTTTCTAAGAAAATAATGGTTATGAATATGGCTTCGGATACGTGTTTGGCCATTCATTTGCACATCACATTACATCATAGCATTTGCATTCATAAACATTCATCTAGGCATATGTAGGATGATCATCTTCATCGCATAAAATGGTTGCTTCGGCAAGAAGAGAAAAAAGAAAGGGAAAAAAGAGCTTCGTGCACAAAGAAGAAGGGAAAATGTTGTTTTCTATGAAGGAGAGCTTCGGAAAAAAGGAAAATGTTGTTTTCTATGCTTCGTTGCGTACGAAAAGAAGGGAAGGTGTTTTTTCGCCTTCGGCTCAAAAAAGGAAATTTCGTCCACATCAAAGCATTTCTCATACATCAGTGAAAGGTTAAGGATATATTACAAGGTATGAACAACATACATTAAAAACAAGTTTTGTTTACATTTACAAAAGTTATCTCAAAAGTTTTTCAAGTATTGTCTGCAGTCTACTATCTAAATCTCCAAGGAGCTTCGGCTTCGGCGTTATTTTTGATCATCAGCTTCGGCTTCGTCATCCTACACGAATAAGGTTGTTGCAAGTCAAAATCAAGTTTACAGAAAAAGGTAAGCACAAGGTATGATTTCTTACTGGATCAAGGTGGCTACGAGCTTCGTCTCCAGCTTTCTCTCGACCACCTTTTGTCCATATCATTTTTACAAATCGATTCGAGATGCTTCGGGCGAGATCAGGGATGTCATCCAGGATTGATGGTGACAAAGTGAAATTTGGCCTATTGACAATTTTCCCATGATCACAGCCAGTCTTCAGGAAGGCTGCAGCAGTCCCTCGAGAAGCCACCCAGGCACAGAAGTCACCATGCCCAGCTATGACTTCGTCGAGCTCGTCAATCTCCCCCTCAATGTGTTCGAAGGTTTTTGATAGATCTTCAGCTGAGGGGGTAAATTTTTCGCTGCTGGCTCCAACTGAGTAAAAAATCTTTCTTAGTCGCTGAATGCACTTGTTGCTAAATTCCAAGCATTTTTCTTGAAGATTTGTCAGTAGTTTTCTCAAATCCGAATTTTGCTGAACTTCAGCTTCAAGTTTTGCATTGAGGTCTTGTTTTTCTCGTTCGAACTGCTCAGACTGGCGGAGAAGCTTCGTGTTCAGTTCTGATATTTTTGCTTCAGCTTCCGCCAGTAAACCTTCGGCTGCCTGGAGCTCAAAGTTCTTTTTCTCAAAAGCATCTGATTGCTCCTTTATTTTGTTTTCCAAATTTCCAATTATAACTTCATGCTTTTTATCTTCAAGATCTTGCTGCATTTGCAAGGCTTTGCTCAATAGCATACTCTACACAAACACAACCTTCGTCAGACATGTTTTTATTAGAAGCAATAAAAGTTAAGGGACAAGTCATTTACCTTGAAGTTGGAGTAAAATAAACTACCAACGACATGTTGTCGTCGGTAGCGGCTGATGTCTGTTTCTAGCTTCGGGAATCCAATACTCTTGGACAGGGTACTGATAATTTTGGCCCCTGTTTGGTCTCGAATACACTCTAATTTCTCATCATCAACGCCTCCGAAGAGGAGTGCCCCAGGTTTGTATCCACAGGATTGGGCATACTCTTTAAGCTCTTCTATTTCAGCTTTTGTTAGATGTTCTCCAACTAAGTTTTGGAACGTGAAGGCTTCGTTTCCTAAAGCTTCGTCAGCAATTTCTTTTCCTTTCTTTGACGCTGCGGTCACGGCCTCTTCGGCAGCAGTGGCAGCTTCTTCTGCAGCCATGTCTAGTAGCATTTGGTCAATATGTTCAATTGTGCTCTCCAAATTCAAATCTTCAGCTGAGGTAACTTCGGCGGTTGCGGCCTCCGAAGGTGCAATTTCAATATCTGCCCCCTCTGCTGCCGCTTGTGTTTTTCGGGCCGAAGCTCTTGGCGGCGTTTTGTCAATTACCTCTGTCACGGTAATGATTCTTTGTTTCTTTGCCTTGATTGTTTTCCTCGATTTCTCGGGCTCCTTGTCCTTCTGAAAAAACTTTGTCAGTTGAGGACCCAGTGGACTTAGCTTCGCAGGTAAGGATTCAGTCATTACCTTCAGAATTTCCTCAACAACAGCAGCAGAAGGTGATGCGGGGGTTTCTTCTGCTTCGGATATTTGTAGCTTCGGAGAAGAAGCTTTCCTTTTCTTTTGAATTTTCTTCTTTATTGGCTCTTTTTCACCTTCATCTAAGGCTTCAGTTACCCTTTTCCTTTTTTGGCCTCCGGCACCCTTGTTCAGATCTTCGTAGTCTGGGTATTCGAAACCCAAGGCGTCCAACACTCGATTTAGCCTTCGTTTCGGACGGGTGCCGAAGGCTGCGGTCATCAATTGATCTTCCTTTTTTGAATAATTGCCAAGTATCTCGTTGCACATCACTTCAATCGTATCCAGCCACTCTTGGCAAGGAGTTTTAAAGTATTTCTTAAATTTGAAGTAGTAAGGCAAACATACAAGTTCACCTTTTTTCTTCTCCCCCTTCAGCTTCGGCATTTCCCACTCTTTTACACTAGGAAAAACCTTGAAAGCCAAGAATTCCTGGACCAGGTCCCTTGTACTGATATTCTCTGCAATTATCTTGAATTCATACATTGCTTTTTGAGTCGGACCCTCTGGTAACATGTGGCACTGGGGGCGGGTTTCTCCGAAGGTCAGTTCAAGTGGACTTTGCACAAGCTTTTCTTTATCATCATCAACCTTAACATAGAACCATTCCGATTTCCACCCTGCTGCCCATTTGCTTTGGTAACTGATCACAGGATACTTCGTAGTTTTCCGATAAGCAAAATTATAGCAACCAAAATTGTCATGTAATCCATCCTTTCTAGCCTTTGTCTGATAGTGTAGTTCGTGAACTCGGCAAAAGCTGTCTGCAAACGGTTCCACCGCCTGGCTTCGGAGTGCCCAGATATAAACATTAAGCCTAACGATAGCGTTAGGGGTTAGCTGGTGAAAATAGATTCCAAAATTCTTCAATATCTCTGCAATAATCCCGTGAAGGGGGAATCTTAATCCAGCCTTTAGGAAGCTCTTAAAAATAACGATTTCATCTTTCTCCGGCTTCGGGGTAGTCTCTTCTCCCCCGAAGCGTAATAGCTTCTTTTGATTTTCAGTAAAATAGCCTGATTTTACCATCTTAGACAGATCAGCCTTCGAAACAGTAGATTTCCCGAAGTCCAAATGACTGGGTTTGCTTGGCGTGGCAAGGTGATAATCATCTTCGGGGTCAGTTTCCCCAGCATCTTCTCCTTCTGCTTCAGCGATAGCTTGTTCCGCATCATCACTAGGAATATTTTCCGAAGTCACTAGCCCGGATCGTTGCATGGCTTCGGAGATAGGGACAGTCTCCGAAGCTTCAGTTTCGTCCCCCTCACGCTCAACCCTGGCGGTAGAACGGATTCTGGCCATGAAACTATGAACTTGTGAAACTTTAATACTTTTTTCCTCCGAAGCAGGTTTCAAGATGGAGCTTCGTTCAATTCCGACAAACAAGCTTCGGCGACGGTTAAAAATTTTGGCAGCAAAACAGTGCAAATAGCAGTAAATGCTGTGGTAACTTTCACACCTACTCGTCTGTTTATATAGTGCCACAGGTAAGAAGGCGAAGCGCCAAAAGTTTTACACCAGGCGGATACCCGCTCGCACTCGCTGTACGGTGGACCGCAGAGATCGAACAGTAACTCTGCAAGGTGGGGCCGCTACGCGCAGGGAGATTGAATCGTTTCTCGACAACGAGCTCAGGGAAGGTGTTTTTTAGACCTTCGGCGCTCCGAAGCTTAAGAGACTTTTTTCACGGATCAAGCTCGTTACGAAAAACGATCTAGCACCGCGAAAGGGGCTACTGTTGGGTTTATGCTTCGTCGCCGAAGGTCTTATAAGAAGAAGTGGTCCTCGGCCGAAGCTGTTGGTATAAGATAGCCGAAGGTTCTTCTTCGTGTAGCTTCGGCATCATCAACCGACTTAAAGATAGAATGACCTTTTAGTCCATAAAGGTCTGAGTCAATGTTGTAAGTTTTTATAAGGGGCATACTTGTAATTCCTCACAGGCTGCGTCCTGTGCCTATAAATAGTGAACAGTATTCCGTTACTGTTCACGCATTCTGGTATTTGTAATCGCATCTCTCGGAATACAACCTTTGTCAAGGCATAGGTATCATTGTATTTAATGATTCAATATATTAAGTGAATATAATAAGATACATTTGTGATTCATTCATCCATTTTGTACCTTTTATTTTACATTATTTTACAATGTTTATTGAAAGTTTATTACGAAGGTTCAACTTCGTAATAGTACTCTCATCAACCTTCGTCCAAGACTCATTATCCTCAAAGGAATAATGCTTTACGGACGAAGGACAGTATCATCTAACATTTTATGTTGCCTTGTTCTTAATTCATAGCATTTGAGAACAAGTCTCCAACAGTCGCGATTCCCTTCTAGCCCGGGTTAGCTAGACCCGTATTCACTTCCGAGGTGAATGGCCAGGGTCTCACTACGAGGCTTCTCCCTAGAGTCCTCATTACGCAAATGCTGGAAATGATCAACTGCATAAAGTACACCTACCGTAACCAACTTATAGTCCAGACTACAGGGTAAATCTTTGGGAACTATGCCCGTATCTAATCTGCCTGAGCCGGAACTATAAGAGCTTGCCAGGTGCCCCCGTTGCTGTCAACCACGACCAGCACCCAACATAAGACTTCCCTAGTTATTTAGCCAAGACCAGAGCCATGATAGTTCTCATGGTAGCACTGTTTTCCCGGGTGGTCACTCCATGTTCCAATTAATATGCAATAATCTTGTTTAACCATCGGGTTAACAACAATAATGTAAACTTACCATTTGGAACATTAATATCATAAGCGGGAGTGATTGCATAAAGTTAAGTTGTAGCAATAGCATAGCTACGAAAGTAAAGTATAATACCCAGGTTTGATCAAGGAATAAGGTTGGAAAGGTTATCTAAATAGGTAACCCGTCAAATTATGCATATATATCCAAAAGAATAAACTTTATTAAATGTATTGTTTGGGATCAAACAGAGTATGCAGAGGGAGAAGTCCACTTGCCTTGCTTATTGAAAACTTGAGGTTCTTCCACGGATCGGAATAGATCTTGATTCTTAACTACTAGATCAACCACTGAATATCACACAAACAAATAAGAAGAGCAAACACCATTCAATAACATAGAACATTCATCATACGTAAAGCTAAAGGAAAGCCTAACGAAAAGAGCGTTCGCTTTTCAAAAACATTACACGCAAGGGTTATAATAAAAAGGTATTCTTTTCAAACATGTGATCTATAAAATAAGACATGAGCTTATAAATGTCTTAATTAAACTATACAAATATTAGGTTCACTAATTTAATCTTTTATAAAACGTCATACGCGATATGTTCAAGATTAAAAGTTTATAAGACGATAAAACACGTTATAACCATATTAAACCTTTTAGAAAAGATATATGTTATATATCTATGGTTAATGGGCTACTAATCACGTTAGTAATTTTAGAAGCATTATGGGGCATATTATAAATATTGTTAACCAATCACTTATGACAAATTAAGATATAAGTCTAAATAGGTTTTATGTGAAAAGATCATTATTATTAAACACCTATTTATGGAAAGTTTTGATATATGCCTTAAATGAACTTTTATGTAGGAGAAAAATGAACAAACAACTATATTTTATTTTTATTAGAAAGTACATGTCCTATATTCTTTGTTAAGAAAGCTATATACAAAACAAATATGTAAACTAACATTTTAATTATAAAAAGGATATGAACACTAATTTTCTTTATTTTATCTTTTAGGGACCACTAAATGATATATATAAATAATATGGATTCAACGTGATGAACAGATTAATCACGCCTACATTACTAGTTATGAACAAATTAAAACGTAAGTCTAATTATTAAATTGTGAGAAAATATAAATAATCTATTGATTATATTTAGTTTCAATTTAGAAACATATGACCTAAATCATTTCAAAGGAAAAAGTATAAACTATCATTTTAGTTTATAAAAGCACTGTCCCTTGTTATCTTTTAATTAAGAAAATATAAAAAATCTATTAATTGAACATATATTTATCTTCTATTTTTATTAAGAAACATATGTCTACATATTCATTTAAGTTTCTATTTAATACGGCTATACTTAAACATCTATAACAAATCTTATTAAATCAAAATCATGATGTCTATTAAAAAAGGTCATTTTATAGTTAGAAACAAATTCTCTAATTCTTTAGTAAGAAATCTATATTTACCAATATAACTATCAGTTTCTTTATTAGGAAAGCATGGGTGCCTAATTAAGTCATTTTAACATAATAAAATTCTATTCTTTCGATTTTCTCCTTAAATAGAATTTATACGTATACTAAAATTTGTTTATTTAATTCCTTTAACATTAATATACTAGAATTAATTGTAAATTACTAAATGGGACTTTTAATAACCTATTCATGGTTATTATGACATAAATGAACATTTTACTATTCTAAGTAATTAAATGCTATACTTATGAATACATTTATACATTTATTATGAATAGTAAAATCTATACATTTTTCATTCGACCGGAAATATGTGGCTTAATTCCTATTTATATCGCGTATATCAATATTAAATGATTATCGCTCCATACACTAAAGCGAAATTAACTAAACATTTCTAGTATAAAAATCACTAAGTTAGTGAATAGTGACCGTACTCATTTTTAAAATTATAAAATCATACGCATATTCAAAGTATTATCGCGAGGTTCGATTTTGGCTACACGTATACATCACATCTCTAAAAATCATACGCGTGAATCGCCAAATCGCATCAACATTACAATAATAATTCATAAGATCAATAAGTAATTCAAACATGATTTAGAAAATACATTAACGGGTTGGGGTTGTCTTCAACCTTGAGTTCTCGTTCTTGCGTAGGGAGTGATGAATGTCGATGAGAGGGAGTGGTTCGACGGGCAGGTAACGATGAGGTTTGGACGGGGTTCGGGAACGTCTCCGGCGAGCAAGGAAACGGGCGCGGTCGTCAGTGGACAGCAAGGTACAAACTCCGGCGTGTCTCCACGGACTCCAGCGAACGGCGTGCGGATGCAGACGGTCCGGCGACGAGCTTCACGATGGCGAGCGGTGGTGCTGCTGCGCACGTGAGCAGGGGTTCGACAGCGGGTGCGCGTGAGCAGAGCGACGACACGGTGGCGTCGACTCTGGCGAGGTTCCGGCGATGGCAGTGAGCTCCGGCGGCGAGGGAGAGAACGAGGAGGGAGTGAGAGAGGGAGCTCGGGCAGGGAGAGGGAGAAGGCTCGGCGTCCAATTTATAGAGAAAGGGGAGGAAGAGAGAGCCAGGGAGAGGGAAGAAACGACCGGCATAAACTCCATTAATGACATTCATGGAGAGAGGAATTAAGGGAGGAAAAACGGCTCCATTGAAGTCCAAGGAAACGGACGCAGGGCTTCGGTCCTTGGGCTGCTCGGACGCGGTCACGATGCTTGGGCGCTGGCAGGGCTCGGCGCGGTGCAGGGGCTCGGTCGGGCGCTGCGCAGGGTCGGGCGGTCTTGGCGGGCACAGGCGGGTCCGGCCGGGTTCCTGGGCGCACGGGGAGGCTGCAGCACCGTGGCGCGCGGTCATCGGGGCCTGGCAGTGGCGCTCGGCCGGCTCGGCGAGCAGCCTGGCGCCTGGGTCACGCGGCGGTGTCACAGGGCTTCAGAGGCACGCGCGGCACGCGGCTTGATGGGCGCAGGCGCGGGGGCGCTGCAGGTGAGGGAAGCGAGGAGAGAGAAGAGGGAGGGAGAGGAACAGGAACAGGGGTTCCTGGCGGCGGCTTGCAGGGAGAGGAGGAAGATGGCTTGGTGGGGCCCGCGCGCGAAGGAGGAAAGGGGATTTTCCCCTAGCGGCGGCTAGGTCAATGGGGCAGTCGGCTCCTTCTAGTTGGGCCCCTAGTGGGCCAAATGAATTAGGGTTTTGTTTTTTCTTTTTTTTTTCTAATTTCGAAATACATATTTAAATACTCCTAAAATTTATACAAATTAACCCCAAAATTATTTATAAATATAATATTTATTTTTGACTAATAATTATATTATTTTTGTGAATTTTTATTCAAGAAGGAATGCTATTAAATATTCAAAAACCAATCATGCGCAATCAAAATTATTCCAAATGCAAATAAATGACACACAATTAAATGAAAAATTTATTATCCTGATTACCATTATAAACTAAAATTATTAATATACATATTTTCTTAAAACCTTATTTTAGCAATTCATTATTGTTTTGTAAAATGAGATTTTCTTTACAAGATCAACTCCATAAATTGGATTTACAAATCAATTCAAACAAAACATATGCTTCGGCACGAGTGCAACAAACACTTGGTAAAATTTTATCTATTCAAGAATTGTTTATATTACCCCTTTTACTATTAGAAATCATAAGTATTTTTCCTTTCTATTGAAAAATAATAATATAAACTAAGTTATCTTCAATTGATGGATTTAGGGTGTTACATGGGGTCCACTTGAACTTAACCTTCTTTGCTAGCAAGGCTATCGGCCTGACAATCTTGGAGAAACCTTCAATGAAACGCCGATAGTAACCGACCATTCCAATGAAACTCTTGATTCCTCGGACTTCTTTTGGTGCTTTTCAGTCCAGAATCGCTGCTACCTTCTTTGGATCCACAACTAGTCCATCTCGGTTTATAATATGACCCAAGAACAGAACTTCGCTTATCCAGAACTCGCACTTGCTAAGTTTGGTGTACAACTGGCAATCTCATAGCCTCTGAAGTACTTTCCTCAAATGTTCCTCATGCTCTTGCTCATTCTAGGAATATACAAGAATATCATCAATGAACACCACTACGAACTTGTCGAGGTAGTCCATGAACACAGAGTTCATCAGGTACATGAAGTAAGCTGACACATTCACCAAACCGAACGACATAACCATAAACTCATATAGTCCATACTTGGTGATGAATGTTGTCTTCGGTATATCTGAAGGTCGGATCCTGAGCTGATGGTAACCTGACCTCAGATCTATCATTGAGAACACACTGGCTCCCCTCAACTGATCAAATAGGTCCTCGATTCGGGGCAGGGGGTACTTGTTCTTGATAGTGACTTCATTTAAAGCTCTATAATCAATGCACATCCTCTTCGTACCATCCTTCTTCTCCACAAATAGCACTGGGGCTGCCCAAGGTGAGGTACTTGGTCTGATGTAGCCTTTCTCTAACAACTCATCAATTTGCTTCTTGAGTTCCACCAACTCTAGTCCAGACACTCGATAGGCTCTCTTGGAGATAGGGGTGGTGCCTGGGATCAGCTCTATGGCAAATTCAACCTTCCTTTCCGGTGGCATACCTGGTAACTCTTTAGGGAACACGTCGGGGAATTCCGACACAATTCTAATTGCCTCAATCAGACTGGACTCTTTGTCATCTACTGATAAATGGTGACAGACTCCTTCTAGTTCAGGCAAGTACAACTTAGTTACTACTTCCTTTTCAGATGGGGACACCAACTTAACTGTTCTCTTGTCACAACTGATAGTGGCTTGATTTCTGTGCAACCAATTCATCCCTAGGATGACATATAACCCTTGAGTTCTCATTACTACTAGGTTAGCGGGGAAGTCTATCCCCCTTATTTCAATGCTTAGATTTGGACAAATCCTATCAGACTGAACTTTTCCCCCAACTGAATTAACTCTTAAAGGTGGAATCATTAGTTCTATGGGGATGTTATGTGCTTCTACCCAAGATGTAGAAACAAAAGAATGTGTGGCACCAGTATCAAATAATACTTTTGCTGGGTAGGATTCGACTGGAAACATACCTACTGCCACGTCCTGAGCATCCTGGATTGCTTCGGCCTCCAGGTGGTTCACCTTTCCACGGTTGTAGGCCTGACCATGGCCTCTTGGTGCTTGTTGTGGCGCTCCTTGTCTTGCTGGGGTATTGACTGCTGGCGGCTGCTGAGCTGCTTTCTTTGGACAGTTCTTCGCCCAGTGGTTTTGTTCTCCACAGTAGAAGCATGCACGACCTCCTACTTGCGCTGGGGATGCTTGGCTATTCTGGTTGGTTGCTGGGGCAGGAAGGCGAGCTGCCTGGTTATTCTGATGTTGGTACTGATTTCCTCCACGTTGGGTGTTCTCACGGTACTGCTGCTGCTGCTGAGGAAACTGCCTCTGGTACTGGTGCTAGCGCTGATGTTGGTGCTAGTGACCTTGCTTGAATTGCTGGGGTGGGTTGCTTGAGTAGGGGGACGACTGCTACTCCTGGCCTGAGATCCACCAATCTTGCATTTCCTGTCCTCCATCTCTCGGCGCGTCCTTTCAGTCATGATTGCTTTGTCTATCAAGTGCTGGAAGGTGGGGAAAGTGTGATTCATCAGCTGGTAATGAAGGGGGTCAACCAATCCTCTTAGAAATGGTACTGCCTCTTAGCATCCGTGTTGACATGTTCTGGGGCGTAACGTGACAGCTGCAGAAATTTGTCCCTGTACTCACTGACAGACAGGGAACCTTGCTTCAATGCTAGAAACTCCTCCTTCCTTACTATCATCAGTCCTTCTGGCACATTGTAGCGACGGAAGTTATCCCTGAACTCCTCCTAGGTGATGGCTTCAGGGTTGGCATGAGTGGCGAGGTAAGACTCCCACCGAGACTGTGTTGCTCCCCTTAGCTGACAGGGACCATACAGAACCTTCTCGCGATCGTTGCACTGGGCAGTGTGCAACTCGCGCTTCAAAGTACGCAACCAATCTACAACATCCATGGGATCAGCAGAGTGGCCAAAACTGGGGGATGGCCCCTCATGAATTCTGCCCGCTTGTCTCTAGGCACTTGTGGCATCTGAACTTGCACTTGAGGTTGAGGTGGGGGTGGCTGCTGCTGCACCCACTGCATTGCTACTAGGGTCTGACCAATTTCTTGGACTACTTGAGTTTGCATCATGAATCATCGGGGTGGTGGTGGCAACTGCTGCTGCTGAGCTGCCTCCTCCTGGGATGCCTACTGTTCCGGCTGAGCACGCCTTACACATTTGCGCCAGTTCTCAGACATCTGTAGAAAGCACACACACATCAGATCTGACTCTGCAGTCTTTCAGCATAAGGAAAGATATACGGAAATCTTCATAGCACTAAACAAATGATCATCTTCACTGACAGCCTCTCAGATAAAAAGGAAAGTGGAAATAAAGGGATTACCCAACTAAATAACTGACTTTATTAATAACTACATCAAGTTGCAGGGGATGCCCACACCTTGATGACAATCATTACAAAGAGCCAACTTCATTGCATGTTCATCATGACAAGCACCAAACATATGATAAGCAAACTAACTCTAACTAAGACTGACTAAGACTAAGATACTGAATTGATCAATATTACAGACTCCGACTATGTCGATCTATGAATCCAAATCTTTCCGGGTCCTGTAGTCAGGGGTACCATAGTCGAAGCGACCATGGGGCGGTGAGCGATAAGGGTGCTGAATCCCGATAGGGGCGGGAGAACCACCATCCAGATAGTGGCGTGCTGCGCACTCAGCACGCAATTCCGCAACCTCCGCCCAAACCTTGCCCAACTCGTCAAGGGTGTGGTCCAGCTCGGTGTTGAGCACGGTGGCCAGGTTGACCATGCTGTTTAGCCTGGGATTGCCTTCACCAACTAGCGAGACAATCACACCTCCAGCACTGCTGATCAAACGACGAGGGTAGTACTTTAGGTCAAGGCCATCAGCTACCCCGTTGAACAACGAGCGATACTGAGAAAGTGCACGTCGTGCTGCATCTTGCATGGCTGCCTCGGCAGTATCCCTCTCAGTGATAAAATAGTGCTCTAAGAAGGCCTCTGCACCCTAGAGATCATCGTTCGGACGGCGCACCAAGCAAGTAACCTTCCACTGGTCCGAGTATAACCCGCGACGATGCTGGTAGACTACACAATGGTACTCGATGGACCAAGTGTGTCGGTCGAAGGCCCGACGCAATAAGGTGTCGAGAGCGTCGTGGAAGTGACACCCGCGAGTGGCGTCGCGAGTGATGGGTCTAGCTATCCATCCCTTCGGCTCCGGCTCCTCCGAGAGCTCCGTGTTGTGGCTCAAACTGCGACCAACGTTGTCGTCGTCTCCGTCTCCGTCAGGGTCTCCTCCAGCAGCCGGGATGCCTTGTGGTGGTGTAGGGGGCATCTCTGGCTGAGGTGCAGGGGAAGGCAGCCTCCTAGACTCCACCTCCTGCTGAGGCGAGGGGGAAGAGTCCTGCTGCTCCTGCTACTGCTCCTGGCGTCAACGCTCCTGCTCCTCGTGCAGGCGACGATGCAGTCTCTCCAGATGACTGGACTGACCTGACACCGCGCGACGCAGTGGACGCTCCACCAGGCGAGAAGGCAAAAGGGGATCACTGTCTTACGTGTAGTGCATCTAACACGGGCCATCTACAAAAAACATCATAAGCACAAGAGTGAGAGTAGAACTATAAGATCAGAAAGTAAACAAAAAGAAAAGTGAGACAATTTTTTGTGTGAGATAAGTAGATAAGATAGAATCGGTCAGGATGACCAACTTTTGAAAAGGACACCAATGTGAAGGTAAGGATAGGGGTCCATAGTCCTTAGGGCGACCATTCTAGTCTAGGTTGCGGTCCTACAGTCAGCAAGGCTTTGATACCACTTATGTCACACCCGGTTTTAGAAGGCAACCGAATGCGAACCATGTACGTGCCAGGATCAGAACTCACGTACACAACGATAACATAATTGGCATCATCACACAATGCTCAAAGTAAATAGGAGAAATGTACTTTAATTACATCAAGATGTCCAAGACATCCACAGAGTCTAATACATAGACATAGTCTTCAACATTAATATCAAAGTGCGAAAAAACGAAACATAGAAGATAAGCCTACATAGGCAGCTGACTGGGGGTTTGCCACTAAGATAAACTAGAACTCATCGTAGTTCTGGCACTCCTCAAAGTCCTCCATGTTGCCAGCATCTCCTACTGAGCACTTAGTACAGTGGGGACAACCTGGGGTGGGTGGTTTGTAAAGCAAGGGTGAGTACACATCAACGTACTCAGCAAATGTCCCGTTTGGCTAAAGTGGACTAGCTATATGTGGAGTTAAGGTTAAGCAGTTGCTTTTAGTTGGTCAAGTTTTATTACTATAAGTAGAGCCAAATTTTAGCAATAAACCCAGTTATTACCCAGAAGTACTCCCTCCAAGAGGAAATACCAGAGATCAAAATTATAACCATCATTGCTAACCATCATCATAAAAATAACCAAAGTTCTTCTAATCAAAGAGGATCCCAAGGCCGTCATAACCATGAGCATGACTGATATACCAGTTTCTAACACTCTGCAGAGGTCGCACACTTTACCCACAAGTCATGATTCCCTCTCTGCCCGAGGTTCTTGCCTCCCCATTGATCACTACCATGGTGACCTAGCAGGGTCTCACTACGTAGTCTTTACAAAGATTTCCCAGAGGTCATAGTCGCCTGTTAGGTTTCTCCAGTTTGATAAACATAGTACATCTCCCCAAAGGAAGGGTGACTAACAAAACCAAATTGAGAACCTCTGCAACCAGCCTCGGCAGAGCAAGTACTGTGCCCGGACCCCATTGATGGCCCTACGGCGAAGCCAACTACTCCTTTGGTTCATCTAATTAATCAGCTAAGAGCGTCCCATTTCACCCTCATGGTTGCACTATTATCCCGGGTTGTCACTCCCCAAACAGGTCCTTACAGAGAGGTACTCAGGAAACAACATGAGTCCCCTAAAGTATCACAAGAACATCATCGAGATAACATCATCGTATCAGAATATTGACATCATGTTCATTGATTAAAGTAAAACAATAGCATAAAGCTAACCATGATAACCCAAAAGATAAACAAGTATAAGGTAAATACAGACTAGTCAATCCTTAAGTCTTAAATAGTGTATTGTGGGACAGTGAATTATAAAGTAAATAGGACATGATAGGTCTGAGGACACTTGCCTTCACCAAGTTGTTGCTCAGGAAGATCTTCGGCGACACAATCAGGAACCACGAGCTGCTCGTTGTCTAAGTAAAGCGATCATACATTCAATACATTTGAAAAGTACAAATGAACAGCACATCAAACATGTACAATCAATTGAACACAAGTTGATAAACACCTAGAATAAGTAGGGTAGACTTAAATGGTAGGGTTTAATATAATTAGAAATCAGTAATTCCCTAGACATTATGGACTACATAGTTTAGTTCTACTAAATTTAGTGAGACACACAATTATACCAGGGATCAATTCTTACATGGCACATTATTAATCCCACAACATTAAATATTCATTTGCAACTAGGGTTCTCCTTTTTATTTATTTAATAAACAAATGAATTAACACATACACTAACCTCTAGTCTAAGTATAAAATTAGAGTATACAGACTATGTATGGACATAATTTATTTGAACAGAGAATATTCCTATGAGCATTTTGCAATTTAAATTACTAAATTTGGAGTTCACATGAAAAAATATGAAATAAACAAGTTTTGAAGTTTGAAATATAAAAATAGGTCTAATTCGGTAATTATTTAAAAGCACAAGGGCGGTTTAAAAGAACACAGGGGCCTGTGTGTAACACCCCAGGTGTTTATATTCCGCTCGACAACGAGTATGGATTTAAGCACGTGATATCAGTAAATAAAACGGACACTAAGGTCTAATTATCTTTATCTATCACGATTTGGATATCGTGTCTGTCTCCATCTATCTAAATTGCCCTAATTTATTTTGCAAAATTTAGACTTTAGAAATCTTTCGGAACATCAAATCCAGTATCGTTTGGGGTTAAGCCATCGACATCTTGCCCCGAACTACAATCTTGGAAATCAAATGTGGTTCCTTAAAAATTCGTTTGAAATTCTTTCACGCTTGCGTCGCACAAGTCTATCTGTGGCCTGACATTGTGTGGCGTGTGGCGGGTGCAAAATCCGTGTCTGGACAGCGCACAACCTCTCGCCCACGTAAACGATGCGTGTCGTCGCTTCCGGAAAGGATCACACTCTCGATGCCGCATCGATATCGCACATTTATTTCGCGATATGTCGAGTCTTGTGTCTGTTTAAAAGTTATAGATTAGAGAATACGAATTCGGAAGCCCGACCCACTCTGATGATTTTATCCCCAAACAAATTAATTTGAACTCGACGACAAAAGTGTTAATGCAAAATTAAATCAGACTACACTCGGAATCCAAGAGAAACCAGGCATATGATTGTTAATGGAATTGTTTTTAAATTAAATATTGTCTAAATAATGTAGCCTGATCTAATTTGGCTTTTTAAAATCTTAATTTTAGATCCATGGTATTTTGGCATGCATTTTTACGTGAGAGAGAAAATAATTAAAAAAAAGAAAAAAAGAAAATATCTTTTCCCTCCCGATGTTCTCTCTCTCCTCTGATTTTTCCAGCCACCACTGTTCTCTCATCCCTATCCTTCAGCCGTCGTATTCTTCAGATTTTTTCCACCGTCGGCGTTATCTTTTTTTTTAAAGGAAGCGGCAAAAGACTTACCTCTTCATTGTATTAGATGAAGGAAAAATAAGATAACCCACAGGACCGAATACAAAACACAAAAAAAGCCACCATCCACTGATCTATCTAAGCTACACTAAAAAAAGGTTCTCAACTTGATCTTTCACCAATTGTGCAACTTCGACCCTAGATCTCTGTTGTCCCTAAAAAGTTTCTGTTGTTTCTTTCCAACCATATATTCCACCAGAAGCAGATGAGAAGCCCATCGAAAATCTTCTTTGACTCTTTGCAGCAACGACTCCTTAATCTCTTCCACCAGTCGTACAACGATCCGGGGCTAGAAATGCCACGTAGGAAGGACAGATTGGCCCAAGAAAGGATCCTGCTCCACGCCTCGGCAGAAAACGGGCAGTCTTTACATAAATGAGCCACAGTTTTCTGTGATAAGTTGCATAGGCAACAAATTGGATTGCAAGGCCATCCCCGCTTTCGGAGGTTGTCCGCAGTCAGAATTCTGTTATGCAACAAGGTCCATGCAAAAAAGCGACATTTGGGCTCAGTTCTCGCCTTCTAGATAGGACAGATTTTCATTTTACAAAAGTTCGTGGTGAACTGAATTTTGTAGGCGCTATTTATGCTGTATTTCGTATCAGCCGTCCACCTCCATAAAATAGTATCATCGAGATCATTGAGTCCATGTGTGCCCCCGCGCGCTCATCCCTTTGCTTCTTCCCTGCTCGCACCGCCGACTATCTCCAGCGCGTCACCCTTCCTCGCGACGCCCCCTCCAGCCGAGTTCCTCGCCATCTCCATCCATGGCCGGCGCGCCCTTCTTCCTTGCCCCTCCCATGGCGGCTCCCCTGGATCCCTCCCTGCACGCCGGGACTCGCCCAGCCTCTGCTCCTCGCTCCTCTCTGCTCGCCGCGGTACTCCTTCCCTGCTCCCTCGGCCATGGCCGCCGAGTCCCTCTGCGCGCGCAGATGCTCTGCCGGAAGATCCAGTCTCCCTCCGGGCCCCGCGCTCCTCGGGCTCGGCCTGGCGTCGCAGCTCCTCGATGCGCTGCTCCTGGCCGCGCGGCGGTTCTGCGCCGCCGCCGTATCGCGCCTCTCTCTAGAGCTCGTTCGGCCTCTGCTCTGTCCCTGCTGCTGCATGCATGCTTGTCGGTGTTCCCAGCTCGCCCGACCGGAGCTCCCTGGCTCGCCCCAGCGCTCGCCCAGTCCCCAGCTCGGCCCCGCCCTTTGCCGCGCTCTCTCTCTGGTCTTCCCTGCGCGCAGCCGTGAGCTCTGGCGCGGCCGCGGTCTCGATGCGATGCAGCTGAGGCCTGCTCACGTCGGTCGTCGTCTACATCGTCGCCTGGCCGGGAGTTGTCACCACTAGCTTGTTTCCGTCCAAATCGCCACCGCGGATGCTTGGTCTCTGTTCACGCGTCTTTCTATCTCGCACTCGTCTCGTCCGATGCCTCGGCAACGTCTTGGTCGTGAAGCTCAGTTCAATGCTCGTCAGATATTTGATCAAAGACTTTAATCGGAGACTGTCGTCGTTCTCGCCAATATTGAGTCGAGTTGATTATGGTGAGCCGATTCACTATTTTTACTATTGATTTTATGATCATGAAATAAGACGCTTAGTTTGCGTATGAAGTTTATGTAGAAATACCAGTGATGCGAGGTGTGCTTCGATGATTTAGTTGCCGAGTATATTCGAACTAGTTCTATTTTGTAGAGTGTGTATTTCGGTGACGCGTAGGTTAAGTTTAGTATTTTAAGCAATTATCGATAAGTCTGTCGATGCTAATTGTGTTCAGTGCGCGTAAGATGAAGTCGATGTCCTGCGCTAGTAGTTAGTATAATCTATGTTGTGATCGATAATGTTGGAGTCGAATATTGATTAGTTAGATTGTTAGCTATTAATAAATAGTTGTTATCTTGTTTTCGGTTGTCCAAATTAATTGGAGGCGAACAACATTATTTGTTCTGCTTCAATTAAAATCTAAAAAAACAAGACTACTCAGTGGACATGGTTCTTAGTATTTTAAATCTTTAGGATTTAAGTGGTTTACAAAATTTAATGATATGCTTCCTTACTCTAAATTGTTGGTATTCAAAAAAATAGTGAATAAAAATGCGACGAGTCATTTGATATTAGGTGTTTAATTCGCTATCGTGTAACATTATTTAGGTTTGTGATATTCCTGCTTATATCCATTCATATGCACCATGCATTTCATTTAGGTACGATAATTAATCACGTGATACGGAAGACGACCCCAGGATAATGCAGAGGGTGGACATCTCCGCAAAATGGTGTCGTCAGTCGGATCAACCTGAAGATGGATAAGCTGAACAAGTGCCAAGACAAAGAATGATTGCCAAGTGGCCGCCACCTAACAAACACTAACGTAGTGTTATTCCAGGCAAACCCTGGTGCATTTGCCACCTCCTTGTTGTTTTAAAATCTTTATCACCTTATATGATGCATTAGGTGATAGTTGTGTGCTAAACAATTGCTGCATTTCCTTCCTTGGAAAATTGATTACCCTTCCTTGATACCCTTTTATGAAAAGGATTTTATGATGCTTAGCCTTGCTCTAGAAAAACAAAATGTTTTTTTAAAACAAAAGCGATTCTTGAGATTGGATGGGAATTTTTACAAAGAAAAACTTGTGATGGTGGATCCATCAGGGCCTTGATGGGTTCAACATCTGAAAAGATGTTCCTATGCAAGGTACCAAACTTTGGGTTGTAAATAATAAAGCTAAGACCGGGCGGTTGACTTGCACGAGAAGGGAGTCTCGGTGTAGTGTCTCCGTCTGAGTCGATTAAGGACCGTGCCGATGTGGGCCTGCTGACCGAGGACCCTTTAACTAGTCACATGCCTCGTCATGGGTAAGCTTTGCCTCGGGCAGACCAATACCAGAAAGGCCAACACGCAATGGGAGTGGAGAGATGACGAGAGTAGCGTGTACCCTCCGTGGCGAGAGGCTGGACGGTGGTGTATCTGTGCTCTCGGTTGTCATGAACCCGGTCCGGTCTTGAGAAACCCGGTGGCGAGTTGGCATATGCAAGGGTTAAGTGCTACATATGTCGTGTGATTGGAGATCCTCAACTGAGTATTAATCGATTCGGATCGCCGTTACTTCTCGGATATGAAGACTTGGTCACTGACTTACACGTAGCAATCTAGTGAACTGATGGGATGATAAAAGATGGCTAGTGTAGGCCAAGTGCTTGAACTAGGATAGAAAGAACTCTAGATGTAGGTAACTTTACTTAACCTGACAAGTAAAATGAATTTTTAAGGATCTGCTCATAGTAAGCTTTTCTGCAAAAAGAGTCATTGAACCTTGATAAGCTTTCCCTTGACTCCCAAAAGCCAGCATATCCTTGAGTCTTTTTCCTTAGACGGGTAAGACTTGCGAAAGTACACTTCGTACTCAGGGTTTTTGAACCCATGTTGTTGCAGGTACTAGAATTGTGCTGCTGTGGATGGTGTTAAGCGCCGGTGGGCTCGGCCTTCTTATAAGTCTAAGTACTTCTCCTATACTTCTTATTGAGGACTGACATTGAGCTAGCATATATTTCAAACTTATACTTTTGTAATCACTCCGATAAATATAATGTAAATTTGTTGTAACTTGTTACTTTTTGTAATAAAGAAATTCCGCTGCAAACTGTTGGTGTGTGATTTGTGTTTACTTAATTTTGCGATCCTGGTTGTAAGTGGTTTATCTGGGGTCCTTGGGACACTCAGACAGATTCTGTTAAATTATCCGGTGCACATGCATAGCCGTCTGAGGTCTTTGAGACAAGGACAGGTGCATGGGGGCCCAATAACTTGGGAGGTTCTGCCACACTGCGTGCGAAAACCAGGGACGACGGGTTCTATTACCCGAAAACTCAGGGGCTCTTTAGCTAAAATTATACGCGAAGGGGTATCGGGTCCGCTCAGTCGTTAGATCTAAAATCAATGGCCAAGATTAAATCCACGAGCGAGCGTGCGGGCGTGCGGCGAGCGCTGACAGGTGGGCTCCGGGCGTCAGCGAACCAGGGCGGGGCTGACAGACCAGACCCAGAGGCAGGGGCACGGGTGAGGGGGTTAGAGTGGGGGACAGTCGGATCTGGATCGGAGGACTGAGATCGGATCGACTCTAATTAACTCTAAAACCGCAAGATCTCGGACAGACGCCCGAGATCCAACAGCCGGTGACCAAACATGAGCGCGGTGGCGCCGCTCGGTCTCGCGGCGAGGGCTCACCGGAGATGAGGGGAACGGCCACGGCGGGGCTCTAGGGTCTTAGGGAAAGGGTCAGGCGCGTTCAGGGCGACACGGCGAACACAACTGTGGGCATCACGCCGGCGCGGGAGCACCAGAGGGCGCAGAACGTGGTGGAAAGGTCCCACGGCGGCGCAAACCTACTCCAGTGAGCAATTGCACGACGACCAAGACAATAAACGGAGAAATAGAGGCGCGGGGAGGTTGCTTACCACAAGCGCAAACCCAGGAGCGCTTGGGGAACGACGGGGAGGCGGTGAAGTCCTGGGTCGACAGCGGCGGACTCCGGCTGCACTGGAAACACTCCGGTGAGCGCGGACCGGGCAAACCAGAGGGGCTAGGGGCAAACCGAGGGGTGTCCCGAGTTGCTGACGGCGAGGCGGAACTCACCAGGGCAATAGACGTGATGGGGACTCAATGGCGGTCGCGGAACGACGACGGTCCTCGGTGAGCGGTGGTGGGTGTCACACCTAGATTTAAGGAACAAAGCCGGGTGCATCTCATACATGCACCAAAGAAGACAACATATATAATAACAGAGTGTATAGAGATAAATGTCACAATATAATCAGATTACTTATTACATAGCGGAAGTCTTACAAAATAAAAGATAAATATAGATCGAACTAAAATCCATCCTTGGCGCCAGAAAGTCAACTAGGAGAAGCCACTTAGATCGAATCGAACTTCTCGATACGTGGCTCCACTTGAACCACCTGTTCCTCTCCTGTGGGGGGTGTGAGACAACAAGGGTGAGCTCACACATGTTCATCGCTCAACAAGTTGTGGGGAATAATGTGGCATGAACTCACCAAAGGTGGGAGTTCATGTGATGTGTAAGGCTGATCAACAATAGAGGTTTAAGCTGAGCATTGCATTTAATAAGTAGGTCAAATTTTATTAGCAATTACTAAATGTAAGTAAATACCAAACCATAATAAATAATAGAACAAAATTAATAAATAATCCCATGTAATGCAAATGACAAATTGAATTTAAGTTCCACAAATTAATCATGCGAGAGTCCTGAGCTACTCATGACCGTGAGCTCGGCTAGTATACCAGTTTTACACTCTGCAGAGGTTGTACCCTGTACCCACAAGTCATGTTACCCATCTGCCAAGGGATCGTGACTCCCATACACCTCTACCAAGGAAGCAAGGCATGGCAACACTACGAGGCCTTTATAAAGTTCCACTAGCTTCCGAAAACCCGTTACAGTTTATGGGAAGAGCACTTGCAATAATCCCCCGTCTGACCGCCATCGCAGCAAAATCAACCCGAGAACCTCCTTGCATGCAACTCCCCTACTGCCCTTGCCCCTTTCGGGTAAGGTAGTCTTCTACTAGCTTTTCTAATTAGTCAGCCAAGGGTGTCCCATTCCACCCTTGTGGTGGCACGTGTTTCTCAAGTTAAGCTCCACGTGCCAATTAACATTAATGATCTTGACATGAACGTAAATAAAATAACAAAATAATTGGAACATGGATATAATGAAATATTAACCCAAAACCATATAAAGCAATAGCCTAACTACCCAAGTGATTCAGGGATAAACAAGGTAAAATGGATGAACAGACTAGGGTGACCTATTGGGTCCCATCAGAATTAAACCAATGTATGGATAAATGACGTTAAAGAACATTATTGGGTATAAAAGTGGTCAAGGGCACAACTTGTCTGGCACTTGAGATTCCAATTACCAGGATAATTCTTCAGATCCTCGTGACCTCACTGCTAGTCGTACCAATACAAACAGACATGGTATAGACAAAATTAACATCACACCAAACATAAGATCATACTGCATAATAATGATCTACACGTTGCTACGAGATCGTGGGAACGAGAACCACTAAAATCGGAGTTACGATTAAGGAGTTATGATTTTATATAGGATTTATGTGATTAAAATATTAAACTATATTATAAATTGGTTAATATAAATCATATAAGAGGTTATTATAAAAATAATTATCTCAACTTTAATCTAAGTTATATATTGCCCATATATCATAGTTTAGCAAATAATGATGAACACATTACGAGACTAACCAACATAAGTTAAATAAAGATCTAATCATAAAATAATGAGATGTGGTATAATAAATGTTGTTATTGCATAGTAAATATTCGTACGAGACTAACGCAACTTGAACGAGTCAAATCGGAATTAAAACGAAGGGGTTATGAATTTCCGAGGGTTCTATGTGTCTCGTATAGGATTAATTAGGAAATCAATTTTATCATTGTTTTCATGTCAAAACAGAGACACTAAGTATTAAACAATATTAATACAAAATTATAGGAACTGGAATGGATTAAAAAGGAGCTAGTATGAATTTTCTATGAATTATTCAAGTTTCTACAATTATTTTTGTATTATAAATCAATTTTCATAATGTTTTTCTCAATTTCCTTGGTCACTGGACTGCGCATCGAATACTGAATAGTGTAGGGGCTGATCTACAAAAATCCCTAGACTCAGATTCCTACCAGAGAGGACTGCAGGTTGATTACTATGAAGATCAGGGGCTCTTATGCAAAGTGTCGCGGCCGAAGGGGTATTGAGCAATCCCGGTCGTCCGATCGGGCACCAACGCCGCCCTAGATTAAATCCCGCCGAAGCGGTATGCGAGTTCTGATCAGGTTCGCCCATAGCGACATCGACGGCCCAGATCCCATTCCGCGAACAGGTAAGACGGATCTAATCTAGACCATCCGTGCAGAGATAAACGACCCAAAACAATCCATCGAAGGGGGGGGGGCGCATGATCAAATCTGAATCGTTCATCGAGGAACCGACGGCTACCACTTCTCTTCTACCCTGGTCACCGGAACACTGCAGCACAGAGGCCACCCCATGGCAAGCCGCGCCGTCGAGCACCCCGACCAGGCAGCCAGGCGATCCAATTTGCGTGCAAATAGTTCCTACAAGATATACCGGAGGATGCGAATCGATTGAGGGAGATCTCACCGGTGGTGGCGTTGCACAGGAGCCGGACGCCGGCAAGCAGAGGATTCGCGTAGCTTTGGTTCGACGGCGAGGAATTGTGGCACGCCCGCGACCAATTCCGAGTAGCGCCACCACGAGCGTCCCTCCACGCACCCGAGGAAAGACTCTGGTACAGCAGACGACGTGCACAACAGTCCAATCGGAGATTTCCCGATGGCGGCTCCTCTCCTTCCTCACTCCCGTCGCCGGCAGCTTGCGTTCTCTGGAATAATGGCGGCGTAGCCCTCGGTGGCGGTTCGTACAACACGGATCCAGTGGGGTGCCGTATTTATGGGTAGGTCAAGCTTCAAGGTGGGACGAAGGTGGGGTCGGGCCCGAGATCCCCGGCGGCTCCATCGGGTTCGGTTGTAACGAACCGAGCTAGATGACGGTGTTGGCGTGGTGTGAGGCAGACGGTGTGGTCCCACTGGACAGACAGAGCCGACGCCGCGAAGAGGAGGATCCCAACCGCGCGCGTGTGAAGACCTGACTAGTGGGGCCCACTTGGAAGCGGCTTACTGAAGAAAAAGGGGAGGGAAAGAGAAATGGGCCGCGCGGATGTGCATTTGGCCCATTAGGCCAAGGCAGACGGGCGGAGCTGGGCCGAATCCATTTTAGTTTGTTCTTTTCCCTTTGTTTTTTTCTATTTTCTTCTCTATTTCAAGTTTACAATATTCAATTCAAATTCAAATTTCCTATTTTGAAGTTCAAATTCCCAGTATCAAATATGATTCATGAATATATACGCTACTATTTTCAGTATTAGTATTTATTCTCCTTCCCCTTATATAATTCTAGTAATAAATGATTCAATCACAATTTGTTTCCTCATTTTCTCTTTTATGTTTTCAATTTAAAATTTTGAGGTCAAATTTAAATTATGATACCTCATTTTAATAGGATGTATCACCACAAATTATAAGCAAGGGTTGCCTCTCCTCATTATTTATCTAGTGGCTACTAAATTAACATTATTATTTTATTAGGGAAGGTCCTAGTAAATTTTTCCAAGGCTTTCAAAAAATTCTAGAAACACTATCATAAATATATCTATTTCTTTATTTTATTATGTTATGATATTTTTTTTTGCCAATTTTAGGTCTTAAAGCAGGGCTTGGCTGGTCACGTGCATAGGGCGAGAGAGGGGGCGAGAGAGCTCGATTGAGGGCGTAAATGAGCAGGGGAAGTGGGCGAGCGGGACACGGGGTCTAAAAGGGCGAGGCGTGCAGAGGTGGCCGGAGAACGCGTGGTCGTGGGTGCGTCCATGGCGGGGGAACGTGGGCGAGTCCATGGCGGGGGAATGTGGGCGAGAGGTTAGGGACGCGGAGGGGGCTGACGGGTGGGGTCCGCAAGGTAGAGAGAAAGAGTGCGTGCGTGCGGAAAAGAAACGACGCCGACAGGTTGGCCCCGCAGAGCAGCGAGAGAGAGAGAGAGACACACACACACAGAGAGAGAGAGGGTTGGCGCCGACAGGCGGGACCCGCCTGTCAGGCACCGAGGGCACGCGGGCGCGTGCGCGAGGCTGGGCCTAATGGGCCGACTTGGGCTGAAATTGCTTTTCTATTTTCCAGGGAATTTATAATTGCTTTTCTATTTATTTTTCTCTAGGGTTTTCAATTCAAATTCAAAATCAAGTTCCAAATTCAAACCAAATCAAATATGTGCAACAATTCAAAGAATATTTGGAGCTCAATATGATGCAACATTTCACGACTCATATGTTTTGGACAAAATAAAATAAATAATCCCTCCCTAATTAACTAATTCTACAAAAAAGAAAAGGAGAGGGTGAAACTAGAGAGAGAGAGAGAGAGAGAAGAGTAACACCTAAATTTGGTTGGTAATTAGCAAGAAATTTTATACCCCAAATCCAGGGTGATACAGTCAAGTTGGATACTTGATAGTGGATGTATAAATCAGATGACCAGGGAGAAGGACATGTTTCACTCTTTGAAACTAACCGAAGAGTCACAAGAAATTATGTTTGGGGATAGTGACAAGAGTTAAGTGATTGGTAACATTCCCATATCAAATAATCAATCACTTTCAAATGTGTTATTAGTTGATCGAGCTACAATTTGTTGTTCGTTTCACAACTTTGTGGAATGGGTTTGATTGTCTATTTACGGATGTTGGTGAAAATCCTTAGAAGGGAGAATTCCTTTATTACATTTACGGGTCGCTTGAAGGGAAGATTTATCTTGTTGATTTCACCACAAGTAAAGTGACGTCTGAGACTTGTTTAGTCGCAAAATCCGACAATGGTTGGCTTTGGCATCGCTGGCTAACTCATGTTGGCATGAGGAACTTAGCCAAACTTCAAAAGGATAATAATATCATTGGACTAACAAATGTTGTGTTTGAGAAAGACACGATTTTTGGAGCTTGTCAAGCAAGGAAACAACATGGCGCTCCAGACCACCCAAAGAATGTGGTCACCACTAATAGCCATTGGCGCTACTACACATGGACCTCTTCGGGCCGGTGGCCTACATTAGCATTGGTGGTAAGAAATATGGTCTAGTTATCATTGATGATTTTTTCTCGCTTCACTTCGGTTTTATTTTTGTGTGACAAAGGTGAAACCTACGAAATCCTAAAGAAGTTCATGAGGCGAGCTCAAAACGAGTTTGTGTTGAAGATCAAGAAAGAGAGAAGCGGCAATGGGACAGAATTTAAGAACATGGGCGTTGAAGAGTACCTAAGTGAAGAAGGCATCAAGCATGAGTTTTAAGTTCCATACACTCCACAACAAAATGGTGTTGTGGAGAGGAAGAACCAAACTATCATTGAGGCCACAAGTACCATGTTAGATGGGTACAAGACGCTAGACAACTATTGGGCTGAAGCCGTGGCCACTGCGTGTCATGCAATCAATCGTCTCTATCTCCACAAGATCTACAAGAAAATCGCCTACAAGCTTCCCACCCGTAACAAACCAAAAGTTGATTATGTTTTTTTATTGTAGACGTTTTATTCTTAACAAGAAAGCCAAGAGCTCAAGTTTGCTCTTAAAGTGGATGAGGGATTCTTACTTGGTTGTGCATCAAATACTCACAGATATCGTGTTTTCAACAACTCCACTGGTCTTGTTGAAATAGTGGTAGATGTGACATTTGATGAATCTAATGACTTGCAAGGGCAAGTTTCTAATGATATGGCAGGTAATGAGGAACCACCTTGTGCGGCCATCAAAAAGCTAGCAATTGGTGAAGTGAGGCCACAAGAGAAAGATGAAGATGAGGTAAAGATTTGGATGACCAATGAAGTTGCAAATGGGAGTACAAGGGTGGTGGATGATCAACCCTCCATCGAAGTAAAGCCATCAACTTCAAGTCATCCAACTCAAGAAGAACCCATCCAACCACAGAGATGCCAAGCATTAATGATTTGTGAAGTGGTGGATGGTGGAGCTCCACAAGAACAAGAGGATGATGGGTGTATTCAACATCAATCTCTAGTGCCACATCCTCGAGTTCATCAAAGTGTGCAAAGGGATCACCCCATAGACAACATCTTGGGTAGCACCAAAATAGTGGTAACAACTCATTCTAGATCGACACTTTTTTGTAAATTTTACTCAATTGTTTCCTCTCTTAAGCCACTCAAGGTAGATGAAGCACGAGGAGATTCAAATTGGATAATTGCCATGCAAGAGGAGCTCAATAACTTCACACGGAATGAAGTCTGATCCTTAGTGGGAGACCCAAGGAAAATGTGATTGGGACAAAGTGGGTATTTCGCAACAAGCAAGATGAACATGGCATGGTGATAAGGAACAATGCATGGTTGGTTGCTTAAGGATTCACTCAAGTGGAGGGACTTGACTTTGGAGAGACTTATGTGTCGGTAACATGGTTAGAGTCAATTAGTGTTGGGGGCCTGTATTGTCGAAGGTCCTCAAAACCCTTAGTTTTTTGGTTAAGTGTGTTTCAGGCACATTACGAAGAACAAACGAAGCCAACCTTCATGCAAAGCGACTAGCAAAGAAGCTTCGCCCAAGTGCGTGCGTGGCGAAGGTGCATGTTGAGGCCCTCAGCTTTGGCATAACAAGGCTTCACATGCAAAGTAGAAAAGGAGAAGGATCATAAGACTTGTGCTGCAAGAAAGGAGGATGAGAAAAGGCAATATTGCCCTTGCCATATGTGGCGGAACCGCTCAAATTATTCTAGCTTAAGTGCCCAAGTCTCGCCTTAGAGGCAACGACACACTTAAATCAGAATAAACTGACAATTCCTCAGATCTAGTCTGATAAAGCCACTTACCAAGGATCGAATACCACTAGCTCACTCGAAGGTGAGGCACAGAGAAATACAATAAAGCATAATACCATAAATTAAGAAAGTATTAGTAGTGATTACATTATCGAAGTTTTAGAAATAATAACCATAGTTTTTAATGCAGCGGAAATAACTAATGGAGAAAACCGAGTAACATGGCGAAGCCTGGCCACGCTACTCCTCCTGGTCCTCTCCTGCGGAAGCAGTAACCCACTCGACTGTCTATCCCAGCGGCAGGGATGGAGGCCAAGTCACACCAGCAACCAATTCATCCAAGGAAGTACCTGTAAAAAATTATACCACAAGCAAGGCTGAGTATACTAATACTCAGCTAGACTTACCCGGTGTGAGGAGTCTACTCCTCTACCTCTAGACCATGAAGCTGTTTGGCTGAGGGGTTTGGTTTGCCAAAAGCACTAGCTGAGTCTAAAACAAGTTTTAGCTTTTCAAGTTCTAGAATAATACTTTTAGACTAGATGAGCACCTAACTATCCATACATGGTATCGAACATTATGTCTATCAACATGCTTTTGAAAGTAACCTCGTTTCCACTTTTTTACTCAATGTAGTACAATGGATCAAGCAGTCTCATTAGCTGTGAGAAGCAGACGATTCGAATCGAGTTTTAACCTTGCAAGGTAAACCTAAACACACGACATGTAGGGGCACTCCGTCCCCACACACGTCAGCCGTCCACATCGATTCCCTGACAACAGATCAGGGCTCATGGCCTTGGCGTACAATGCTCCAATTGTCCCCAGGCACCGCCATGCAACGACCGCACTTGTACCCACCATAATCCGGCATGGGAGACTCCGTCTCAGGTCCAGTGAGGGATAAAGTCTACGGGCATGTTCAATTAGGTACTAGGCTTATCGGTTACCATATTTCCCGACATGTGTTTAGTACGTTCAAACACTTGACACAGGTGTTGGGGGCCTTCGTCTTCCGAAGGTCCTCAAAAACACGACTAACATGTTTCCCAAGTATAATATATGTATAGGAACCTTCGGGCATGGTATGAAGCTATACATAATATGAAGAGCGCAGTTTGAGAGAAGGATGAATCAGTGCCGAAGCTACCCGTGAAGAAGCTTCGGCTTAGCGATGGAAAATGAAACCAACTTAAAGGGGAAAGGCTGTCTAGTCCTCGATAGATTTCCCTAAGTCAATAGTAAATGTTGAGGGCATGAATGTAATTCTACGCAGGCTACGTCCTGTGCCTATAAATAGATGAACAGTGACACCGTACTGGAGACGCTGACTTGTATTCACTCGCACGTCATGCTTGGACTTTTACCTTCCGTCAAGCCGAAGGTATTAATGTAACTCAATATTGTTCATGTTTATTCATGATAAGATAATAAAAATGTTCTGATAATGTCATATGATTATTCATGTTATTTCCCATGTTCCATATGCTCCTACTTGCTTCATTATATACTGAGATGATGAAGGTACGTCCTTCATAACCTTCGTCTGAAGATCATTATATCCTAAGGGAGATAATGCTTCGAAAGACGAAGGTTTATAACCATTAACATTTTGTGTTGCCTCGTTCTTAACTCATATCATATGAGAACAAGTCCCCAACATTGGCGCCCACCTCCGGTGAACTCATCTGACCACCTTCGGCAAGCCATGACCTTCGTCGTGCTGCCAAAGAAAGGTTCGTCAGGACTAGGGGCTGCACTGTAGCCACTAGACATCAACCAGGACGCACTGCGCGAAGCCAGAACTCAGAAAAGGAAGGCTACTAATCCGACACCTTAGGAGGAAGAGTTGGACCGAGAGATCAGGGACCTCAAAGCCATTCATCAACAGGTCCAGAGAAAAAAGGAGAAGATGCTTTGTCTCGCCGATCTTCAGAAGAAGATCGATGAGGCCGCTGAAGAAATGCATCTTCTCACACAAGATGACCAGGACTGAAGGCATCAGCACAGGGAGCTTCATCAAGATAACTCATTCAACGAAGATGAATGGTACTATGCCTTTCATCATGGTAACTTTACTTTTGATGATGCTTCTCCCCTGGCAGCAGAATTGCAGGTTATTCCATGGCCACAATCCTACAAGCCACCCTAGTTGCCCATGTACGATGGGCACTCGAACCCAAAGCAATTCTTGATGAGTTATGAGGCAACAATATCCTCATATGGAGGCAATGTTGCTGTCATGGCAAAGTCCTTCGTCATGGCAGTCCGAAGTGTGGCTCAGACATGGTACTCTTCTCTCCGGCCAGGGACAATCACGTCATGGCAGAAGCTTAAGGACATGTTGGTCACCAGTTTTCAAGGGTTTCAGACAAAGCCAGTTACCGCTCAGGCCTTATTCCAGTGCACACAAGACCATGAGGAGTACCTTCAGGCGTATGTCCGAAGGTTCTTGCGTCTGAGAGCACAAGCGCCAACGGTGCCCAATGAAATCATCATTGAGGCCATGATCAAGGGTCTTCGGCCAGGACCCACGGCTCAGTACTTCTCCAGGAAACCCCTCGGACTCTAGAGAAGCTGCTTCAAAAAATGGATGAGTACATCCGGGCCGATAGCGATTTCCGCCAAAGAAGGGAGGAAGCTTATAGGTATTCTGAGATGACTAGGGGCCTCGGAGGAAGAATCCACCCTAGGCATGTCAGATCAATTCACAGCTCCAGTCAGAGCGATGACAAAGGAAGCTAGTTCCAGAAGCCACATCACAGCTCACAGTCTTCAGGGCAGCAACAAAGCTTCTCCAGGCCATCAGCTCCAAGGGGCAGAGGCGGCAGGGGCTTCGGAGGAAGATATGGGGATCAGCCCAGGAAAATCTATTGCTTATTCTGTGGTGATGACAAGGGCCACACTACAAGAACGTGTCAGATTACCATTCAGAAGCAAAAAGAGATTGCCGAAGCAGAAGCCCGGCAGAATCAGCCGAAGCAGGTTTTACATACTGCTTTGTGCTACTCCCCTTACATACCAGAATATGTGGGCAATCAACCTGCAGCTTCTGTTGCTTCAGCAAGCCATTCACAAGCTTCCTGGCCTCAGCTCCCACCGCCACCACCAATGCAACCTACTCATACCCGAAGCCAGCAGCCAGAAGGGCGCCAACACTCCCAACAACAACGTGACTTTAGGGAGGAGTCCGAAGCTCGTACAGTCAATAGCACTGTACCAGAGTCAAAGCACATATACTGACGAATATCCTACTTTTGAAGCATTTTTATCTTTTATGCCATTTTATTTCCTGTGTGAAAAACAAATAATGAAGAGCTTAATTTCATTTTTTTGTAATAATTGTGCTTGCACCAGAGTGAAATATACCTTCTTCATAAATTTACGAAGCTCTAAGAAAATGAAGTAAAATTCTGAAGCTCGAAAGTCTTTTCTAAGGGAATGCAGAGCCAAAATTAACGAAATTACAAAAGTCGTTCCTATGGGAACGCAGTGTACGTTTTCTGCTCAAAAGTCGTTCCTAAGGGAATGCAGAGCCAAGATTGATGAAGCTACAAAAAAAAGTCATTCCTAAGGGAGCGCAGTGTAAGTTTTCTGCTCAAAAGTCGTTCCAAAAGGAATGCAGAGCCAAATACCGCCGAAATATAAGGCGAAGAAGTTCAAAAGTCGTTCCTAAGGGGATGCAGAACTTATACCACCAAAATAGAAGGTGAAGAAGCTCAAAAGTCGTTCCTAAGGGGATGCAGAGCTTAGACTCAAGAGACGTTCCTAAGGGGATGCAGAGTCTTCAGAGTACCAGTGTGGGCATGGGCATATGTGTGGGTGTTAAAACATCATCATATTGCATCATACCATCGCATCATTTAGCATAGCATCACATCATACATCATACATGTTGGGGGCCTTTGGCTTCCGAAGGTCCTCAAAAACATGATTTAACAATGCCTCTGGAGTATAATGTGTGGACAGGGATCTTCGAACAAGAGCCCACGGTATGAAGAAGCACGGAGATAATACGAAGGATGGAGCAGAGCCGAAGCTGTGCGCAAGGGAGCTTCGGCATGATGGCAAAAAAGAGGAAACCGACTTAAAGAGGAAAAGACTATCTAGACCCAGATAAATTACTATAGAGTTGTTGTCATAGGCAAAGGGCCTGGATGTAATTTTACATGGGCTGCGACCCGTGCCTATAAATAGATGAACAATGCTCCCGTACTATTCACACTGACTTGGCATTCGCTTTCGCGTCACGCTTGTACCCTTGCTTTCCTTCGAGCCGAAGGTACATTTATAATTTGTTATTGTTTATACAGTAACACAAATAAAAATAAATTGGTAATAATGTTTAAAGTGTTTATGTTATTTTCCATATTTTGTATATGAATCTTTCTTCATCATTTATTGTGCTTATAAAGGTATGTCCTTCATAACCTTCGTCTGAAATCCATTATATCTGAAGGGAGATAATGCTTCGAAGGACGAAGGACTTTAACGTTTAACACTTTTTATGTTGCCTTGTTCTTAACTCTTAGCATTTGAGAACAAGTCCCCAACATTGGCGCCCACCTCCGGTGAACTCACTTCCACTTTTGAGTATTTGAACACCTTCGGCAAGCATAGACCTTTGTCATGGCGCCAAAGAAATCTTCAGCAACAGGGGCTGCCGCTCTGCAGCCGCTGGATCCCAACCAGGAGACCCTCTCTCTTCGGGAGGCCCGAAGCCAGAAGAGGAAGGCCACCAGTCCAACGCCTCAGGAGGACGACTTGGATCAAGAGATCAGAAATATGGAGATGCTCCATCAGCAAGTACAAAGGAAGAAGGAAAAGATGGCTAGGCTAGCTGACCTGCAAAGGCAGATAGACGAAGCCTCTGAAGAAGTTCGTCATCTTGCTCAAGATGAGCAGAACCGAAGGCCTCAACACAGAGAGCTTCATCAGGAAGGTTTTTTCAACGAGGATGACTGGTATGAGGATTTCCATCATGGAAATTTTGCTTTTGATGATGCTTCTCCCCTGTCAGCAGAACTACAGGCTGCACCTTGGCCTCCGTCCTACAAGCCACCTCAACTTCCCATGTACGACGGACACTCAGATCCGAAGCAGTTTCTGATGAGCTACGAAGCAACGATATCGTCCTATGGTGGCAATACTGCAGTCATGGCGAAGTCTTTTGTCATGGCCGTCAAGAATGTTGCACAAACTTGGTACTCCTCCCATGGGCCAGGAACAATCACATCATGGCAGAAGCTGAAGGATATGCTGATCACCAGTTTCCAAGGGTTTCAAACGAAGCCGGTCACCGCTCAAGCCTTATTCCAGTGCACCCAAGATCACGAAGAATATCTTCAGGCGTATGTCCGAAGATTCTTACGCCTGAGGGCACAAGCGCCAACAGTGCCCAATGAAATTGTCATTGAGGCCATGATTAAGGGGCTTCGGCCGGGACCTTCAGCCCAATACTTTGCCAGAAAGCCCCCTCAGACTCTGGAGAAATTGCTTCAGAAGATGGATGAGTACATCCGCGCTGACAATGATTTTCGACAGAGAAGGGAGGAAGCTTACAGGTTCTCCGAAATAGCCAGGGGCTTCGAAGGAAGAATTCATCCCAGACATGTCAGATCGATTCATTCCACTCAGAATGATGACAGGGGAAGCCAGCACCAGAGGCCACAATATTCCTCCCAGGCTTCGGGGCAGCAGCAGAGCTATCCTCGGCCTCCAGCTCCAAGGGGCAGAGGTGCCAGGGGCTTCGGAGGAAGATTTGGGGATCAGCCCATTAAGATTTATTGCCTATTCTGTGGTGAGGACAAGGGCCATACCACCAGGATGTGCCATGTTACCATCCAGAAACAAAAGGAGATAGCAGAAGCTGCAGCCCAACAGAGCCAGCCGAAGCAAGTTATGCACACTACTTCGTACCATTCGCCTTACATTCCAGAGTATGTAGGCAACCACCCTACAGCTTCTGTCGCTTTGGCAAGCCAACCTCAGGTATCTTGGCAACAGCCTCCATCTCCACCACCAATGCAACGAGGCCAGCAGCCAGAAGGGAGTCAGCATACCCACCTCCAACGAGACTTCAGAGAAGAGTCCGAAGCTCGCACAGTCAATAGTACTGTGCCAGAATCGAAGCATATTTACTAATAAATATCCTACCTCGGCAACAATTTTTACATTCAGTATCATTTTCTTTTTAATAAGGAACAATCATTGAAAGCCTAAGTGCTTTTTGTCGTTTTCAATTTCTTGTAATAGCTTCGTTTTCGCCAAAGTAAAAATATACCTTCTCCACAGAATAGCGGAGTTTCCGAAGCATAAGAATTTATGGTTGCAAGGAGAATCTTCGAAATAACAGAAAGTCGTTCCTAAGGGAGCGCAGCGTAAGTTTTCTGCTCAAAAGTCATTCCGAAGGGAATGCAGAGCTTACAGCGAAAAATAAACGCTGATTCCGCTGAAAGTAAAAGGCAAAGAAGCTCCTAAGGGAGGCTTACAGCGAAAAATAAACGCTGATTCCGCTGAAAGTAAAAGGCGAAGAAGCTCCTAAGGGAGGCTTACAGCGAAAAATAAACGCTGATTCCGCTGAAGTAAAAGGCGAAGAAGCTCCTAAGGGAGGCTTACAGTGAAAAATAAACGTCGATCTTCGGCAAATATCATTTTGCATAACATCACATCATCACATCATTTGCATAGCATAACATCATACATCATATTGCATCAATGACGCAAGAAGGGGGTTCAATGTTGATATTCGAAGATTGTTCCGAAGAAACAGTGCCAAGGCACAAGAATAATTATCGAAGAAGCATACCTTCGTCAAACTCCGAAATGAAAAGATCTATTGGTTACTGATTTTATGACGATTAGATGTCTTTATGAAAATACGGATATTATTTACGAAGCATGAAAAGAAGGGAAGGTGTTTTTTCGCCGAAGGTTCAAAAACCGGTATGTATGTAAAGTTTCATGCATCGTAAAAAATTGAACCATAAATAGCTTATATATTACATTCAAAGTTACAAAATATTACACATGTTGTTCAACAAATATTACATTCCAAATATTTTTACAATAACATCTAATCTTCCCTTAGAACTACTTCTGCAGCTTCGTTTAGTAGTTGATCAACAACTTTATCCATGATAGCTTCGGCCATTTTTCTAATTTCGTCGTCCCCCTTCGCGTGGGGACCGCCGATGGCTCAGCAGGCTCTGAGGAAGGAGAAAGTGCGGTTGTGTTACAAAGTGTAAACAAGTTCGAAATCAGAAAATTACAACAAAGAGCCAAAAACTACTAGTCAATACCTATTTGCCCTTCGAGATCCGCACTTTTCTCAGCGGCCTCTGCTACTTTTCTAGCATCATGAATACCTTTCTCGCTTTTTCGTATAATTTCTTGGGCCATCTCCCGGCCACCATTGTCCCAGATGTCGGTGAAAAATTTTCCACCAACCAGGCTTGCTTCGGATGAGGGGTCTTTTATATCTTCAGAGGATAAGGTGGTTTCGGATTGTGCCAAGGATTTCACATGGTCACAGCCTTTCCTCTCCAAAATAGTGGCAATCCCCCTAGCACCCGAAAAGGCACATATGTCTCCGCGGCTATTCAAAACTTCTTCAAAAGCTTCAGCTTCGTGGCTGATCCATCCAATTGGGCCTTCGGGGTCACCCCTTATGAAGTTTTCCTCACTTGAGAATGCGCCAACGCTGGCGAAGCTGGTTCTTATTTTCTTGACACATTCTATAGATTTTTCATAGCACCTTTTCTTGGATGCACGAAGCTCTTCAACGTTTTTTTCTAAATGATTTGCCCATTGTTCACTAATTTCTCGTTTTGTTTCTTCAAGTGTGCGTTCTTCTTTAGCTCTGGCTAGCTGTTTCCGAAGATCCTCAATTTCACGCTTCTGAGCCTCAGCTTGAGCTTTGAAAGTAGCTTCGTCTTCTTTTATTCTATTCACCAACGAATGTAGTATTTTATCTTTTTCGAGACCTTCGTTCCTTAGTTCAATTACTTCGGAACGAAGGTTGCTCAGGGCCATAATACACCGTTCGTCTTCGGCATCTTTTTGTGCCCTGAGGACATTGCTAAGTATAAGGCCCTGCAAGGAAAAAATGTGTGTCAATAAGTTTAAACAAATGAAAAATTTTGGTTTCAAAAAATAATACAAAGATCTCATTTTTGCACCTTTAAGCTATTGTACGCCAAGCTGTCGGCCAGCTCGTTTTTTGACAACACCGAGAGCCCGTCTTCTAATGTTGGGAATCCGAAGCTCTTGCTCATCTCTCGACAGACAGAAATCTCCTTGCTGTCAGGGAGACAATATAAGAAGTCTTCCTCACCGCTGCCGTTGAATATCAACGCCCCCTTTGGATATTTCAGTTTTTGGGCATAGAACTGAGCCTCTTGCTTTTCTTTTTCAGTCAACTCTTTTCCCGAAGCATGTCGTAAAATATAATCGAAAGCTTCGGAAAATGCTTCGGGGGCGGCAGTGCCAGTTTCTTCAGCCAAGATTTGTTCTGTTGCTTTTGTTTCTTTGGTTTGCAAGGATTTCACCTTGGCGGGCTCTGAAGGCCCAGCTTCAGTCTCAGCTTGGTGCTTTGAAGCTTCGACACCAAAGGCTTCGATTTGCACTTCGGGAGTTTCGACAATTTTCTTCGGAGTAGTGCTTGAAGACTTTATTGTCTCCAATACATCCAGTATGTTAACCATTCTTTTCCTCTTGGGGGTTGTCATTGTCACTGGCATTGGCACCTCAATTCTTGCTGAAGGACTTAGAATTTCTGATGTTTTTGTCTCTTCGGCCCTCGGTTCTTCTATTTTTTCCATCGCCGGCATTTTGGCCGGTCCTTCAATATTCGACAGGAGAGTCGACTCCTTGGCTTCGGTGGCCGAAGAGGTCTCACCGACAAACTCAGGCACTGTGGCCGGTTCAATATAGCGTGGCCGGTGTGTAAGAACCTTCATCTTTTTCCTCTTCGGCACCGGCTCACTAGGAGCGGCTGAAGCAACTTCCTTCGCAGAAGATGCATCCTTTCTTTTTTGACCCCGTATTGGATAACGGTAGTCGGGATAGACAAACCCAATGGCATCAAATACTCGGTTGAGTCTTTTCTTCTTCCGGCCTCCGAAGGCCGCAGATAGTGCAGTATCTTCTGCCTTCGAGTATGATCCAAGCAGTTCATCACTTGTGGCCTCAATACTTTTCAGCCAGTCATCATCTGGCTCGACGAACTTATCTCCATATTTGAATGTGTATTTTAACCTAACTAGTCCACCTTCGTCAGGTTCCCTAACGGTTTCCTTCGGCATTTCCCACTTTTCTGCAAGTGGCCATACTCTGAAGGCAATGTGTTCTTGGATCAAATCCCTTGTCCCGATAAAAGAGCAAACCACGCCGAAGGCTCTCTGGCATTCTTCGGCTGCTTCATCCATTTCCACCTTCGGCCTCCGGAGGCCGAAGCGTTGCCAAATAGGATGCATAACAATATCTTTAATATCTTCTCGTACCTTCAAATCATTTTTTACATAGAACCATTCCTTCATCCAGTCCCCGGGCCATCTCTTCCAAAAAGTTGGCACGGGACAGCTTGACCCAGAGCGGGCGCCGAAGCTATAACAGCCAAAATTGTTATGAAATTGCTCTTTACCCCAGGGTTTTGTCTCATATACTAGCTCATGTAAATTACAAAAGCGTTTTGCATTTGGCTCCAAGCCCTGGCTTCTCACGGCCCAGACAAATATTCCCATTCTTATGATTGCTTCGGGCGTAATTTGATGTAGGTAGACTTGATAAATCTTCAAAACCTCAACCACAAATTTGCTTAATGGAAGCCGAAGCCCAGCCTTGAAAAAGCTTCGAAAGATCACAACTTCATTCTCTTCGGGAGTAGGCACGGTCCTCTCTCCATCACCAGCCCTTACAATAGACATGTCCCGAAAATATCTTCCCCTCATGTTATCAAGATGACTCTGTTTAATAGTTGA
Source organism: Zea mays (assembly GCF_902167145.1). Lineage (NCBI taxonomy): Eukaryota > Viridiplantae > Streptophyta > Magnoliopsida > Poales > Poaceae > Zea > Zea mays. Next base: position 106,973,518 of record NC_050105.1, on the reverse strand, counting down.
TTTTCCAAAAACTGTATGGCTTGGTCGCCAGGGTCGATCTTCGGAGTCTTCTCCACCACTTTCCACATCATAACTGTCGCTATCGCCAGTATCTTCAGACAAACCTTCCAAAATCTCTCTGGTAATCTTCTCTGTATTTGTCTTTGCCATTAATTCAAGAAAACCAAGATTCTTCTCTTCAGAAAGGCTCAGCCTCGACTCAGCGACAACTTTCTTGTCTTCAGACATCTTCGAAAGTGCTGAGAAACTTCTCTCAGAGCCAAAGCTTAAATTTTTTTAAAAAAAAGCCAATCAAGTGTTGGTGCGCAAGAGCTAAAAATTGAGTAAGCAAGAGCAGATGGCAAGTAAGCGTGCCAAATGAGCTCGTGGTGAGCTCCTATTTATACGCCTACTACTAGGGATGGCAGCGGGTCGGGTTTTGTTCGGGTATAATAATACCCGACCCGAAATTGTACCCGAGACTTCTACAAATATCCATACCCACTAAGCCAATCGGGCGAGAAACTGTACCCATACCCATGCCCATCGGGTATCCACCGGGTATCGGGTATCCAGTGGATATGTTATTGTAGACTAAATAACATTCGGTCAGTGTTATAATAAGTGCATAAAATATTTTAGTTTACATCTAAGCACCAATGCAACACGAGAATGACTATATTTGGCTACACGTCGATACAATATCTCAACTCATAATTATCACATCCAATAAATTTAAATTTGAGTATAGAGAATAAAAGCTTAATGAGTTCATGACAGTTGACAGTTATAACATTGTCAATGTCTCATTGGTCTCGATTACATTACAGTTGACTGTTAACACAATACAAATTAATATTCATTAATCAACAACACATGCGAGTGAGTTTTTCTAGTGAATGTAGCACATTTTTAGTGGATGTAGCACATTTAAAGAGGTATATTGAATTTCGGGTATCCACTGGATACCCGTGGGTAAAGTATTTTACCCATACCCGACCCGATGTATTTCGGGTATCCGACCCGATAGGACCGACGGGTGAGTTTTTGTACCCGTATCCATATCCGGTGGGTACGAAACCCGCGGGTATTCATACCCACGGGTCCAACTGCCATCCCTACCTACTACGTTGAAAACTTGAGGGTCCCGCTTGTCAATGACTGTTGCTATTCTAGCAAAGGGAAGGTGTTTTTTCGGACCTTCGGCTTAAGGCCTTCATCCATGTCACAATCTAAATTTATCATTCTAATAAATTAATATTGCGAGGGGCTACTGTTGGGGGCCTTCGGCTTCCGAAGGTCCTCAAAAACATGATTTAACAATGCCTCTGGAGTATAATGTGTGGACAGGGATCTTCGAACAAGAGCCCACGTTATGAAGAAGCACGGAGATAATACGAAGGATGGAGCAGAGCCGAAGCTGTGCGCAAGGGAGCTTCGGCATGATGGCAGAAAAGAGGAAACCGACTTAAAGAGGAAAAGACTATCTAGACCCAGATAAATTACTATAGAGTTGTTGTCATAGGCAAAGGGCATGGATGTAATTTTACATGGGCTGCGACCCGTGCCTATAAATAGATGAACAGTGCTCCCGTACTGTTCACGCTGACTTGGCATTCGCTTTCGTGTCACGCTTGTACCCTTGCTTTCCTTCGAGCCGAAGGTACATTTATAATTTGTTATTGTTTATACAGTAACGCAAATAAAAATAAATTGGTAATAATGTTTAAAGTGTTTATGTTATTTTCCATATTTTGTATATGAATCTTTCTTCATCATAACCTTCGTTTGAAATCCATTATATCCGAAGGGAGATAATGCTTCAAAGGACGAAGGACTTTAATGTTTAACACTTTTTATGTTGCCTTGTTCTTAACTCTTAGCATTTGAGAACAAGTCCCCAACAATACCACATCAACAGAAAAAATCGAACACGAAGCAAATCTTTGGGAATACTTCATTGAATGAAAATGTGCTAAGGCACGAAACAAGCTTCGGGTGACAGTTCTATCAGATCTGCCCTAGAAGGGGTTTCTTTCTTTACGAAGCATGAAAAGAAGGGAAGGTGTTTTTTCGCCGAAGGCTCAAAAACCGGTATGTGTGTATGTTTCATACTTCGCAAAGAAATAAATTACAACAACTTACATATTCGGTTCAATGTTACATACATCAAATGTTACATAGTTTTGTTACAATAGAAGCCTAATCTTCATTCAATTGTTCCATACATCAAGCATTTCAAAATATTATTACAATAAAATATATTCTTCTCTAAGAAATTTTTCTGCAATTTTGTTCAAAAGTTTATCGACGACTTCATCAATAATGGAGTCCGCAATGCTTATAATATACAGTGCTTCCTTCATTTCTGGATCAGCTAGGGGATTGTACGGCTCTGGTAGCGGGGATAGTTCAGCTGAAGTAGGTAAATTGATTAGTTCGAAGCCACAAAGCAAGTACCGAAGCTAAAAAATCAAAAAACAATACATATACGCCTTTCACATTCAGCAGCCTCTTCAGCTCGCTTTGCTTCTGCCCGGGCATCGTGGGTGTCTTTTTCATTCTTTTTTATAATCTCGTGGGCCAGCTATCGGCCACCGTTCACCCAGACATCGTTATAAAAATTCTCGCCCATTAAAGTTGCTTCGGCTGAAGGATCCTTCGTATCGTCTATGGAGAAGGCAGCTTCGGCCTGGGCTATAGCCTTAACGTGATCACATCCAGCGTTCTCCAGAATAGCTGAGATTCCCCGCGCGCCGGAAAACACACAAATATCCCCGCGATCATTCAAGATTTCTTCAAAGGCTTCGACTTCTCCACTTATCCATTCAATAACACCCTCGGGGTCGCCTCGGATCTCCTGGTTAGCCTGTGCGAGCACGCAGTTTTCCTTTGCTTCGGCCAGTTGTCTACGAAGGTCTTCAACCTCAGCTTTCTGGGCTTCAGCCTATGCATTGTACTTAGCTTTGTCTTATTTTATTTTGTTCACCAATGAAATCAAAATTTTGTTTTTCTCTAGACCTTCGTTTCTTAGTTCAATGACCTCTGAGCGAAGGTTGTTAAGAGCCATTGTACAGCCTTCGTCTTCGGCGCTCTTTTGTGCCCTCAAGGCATTACTAAGAATTAAGCCCTGCAAAGAAGAAGAAACAATTGAGCATGGCAATAAAAATACTTCATCTTCCAACTTCAAAGTTAACTTTTATACCTTTATACTGTTGTACGTGAGGCTATCAGCAAGATCATCTTTCGACATAACCGAAAGGCCTTCTTCAAGCTTCGGAAATCCCATACTTTTAGCTATCTCCCGACAAACGGATATTTCTTTGTTGTCCGGGAGACAGTATAGGAAATCATCTTCGTTAGTGCCGTTAAACACTAAGGCTCCCTTCGGATATTTTAATTTTTGGGCATAGTGTCTGGCTTCCAGGATTTCTTCTTTGGACAATTTCTTCCCCGAAGCATGTCGATAAATGTAATCAACAGCTTCGGCTGGAGCTTCGAGGGCAGGAGATTTTGCTTTTTCTGCCATACCTTGCCCTGCTGTTATGCCAGTATCTGAAGTTTGCTGATCAGCCTTGTCTTCAGGCGCGATAGCCTTCGTCTCAATAGGCACCGTAGGCTCAGCTTCGGCTTCGGCCTGGCCCTTGGCAACTTTCTTAACAGGAGAAGGGGTCAAGGCCTTTGTAGTCTCCATAACAGCGTCTAGCATGCTGGCCATCCTCCTCCTCTTGGGAGTTGCAGCAGGAGCTTTTTGCATCTTCGGCAGATTTGCCTTTGCCGGTGGGCTCAAAATTTCTGGCATTTTTATCACTTTTTCCACCTGTGGCTCTTCATCCTTATCATCCTTAGCTTTGGTTGGCCTGACTGTAAGCACCTTCGACACTACAATCGGCTCTTCAACGCTCTGCACAATTGGAGCAGCTTGTCTCGCTTCGGTAGTTGAAGAGGCCCCTTCGCTAAGTTCAGGCACTACGGCCGGTTCAATATATCGCGGCCGGTGGGTTAGAACCTTCACTTTTTTGCCCTTCAGCACAACTGTGGTGGTCGAAGCGGCAGTCTTTCTCTTTTTTCCTTGCCCTCGTAGCGGGTAGCGATAATCAGGGTATACGAAGCCAATCGCATCAAATACCATGTTCAATCTTTTCTTCCCCCGACCCCCGAAGGCTGCGAACAGGGCAACATCTTCAGCCCTAGAATATGTCCCAAGCAGCTTGTCACTGGTAGCTTCAATACATTTCAACCAGTCATCATCTGGCTCATCAAACTTCTCCCTAAATCTGAAGGTATACTTCAATCGAACCAGGCCACCTTCACTGGATTCGACAACAGTATCTTTCGGCATTTCCCAATTCTCCACAAGTGGCCATACCATGAAGGCAATGTGCTCTTGAATTAAATCCCTCGTGCCAATGAAGGCACACACAGTACTAAAGGCCTTTTGACATGCTTCAACATCGCCATCAATATCCACCTTCGGCCTTCGGAGGCCGAAGCAAGACCAGATGGGGCGCTGAATAATTTCCTTGATGTCTTCTCTTTTAATTAAATCATTTTAACGTAAAACCACTCCTCCATCCAGGCCCCGGGCCATCTTTTCCAGAATGTTGGCACCGGGTGGCTTGCATTAGAACGGGTAATGAACCTGTAACAACCGAAGTTGTTGTGGTATTGTTCTTTGCCGATAGCCTTTGTCTCATATAAAAGCTCGTGCATGTTGCAGAAGCACTTCGCGCTCGGCTCCAGCCCCTGGCTCCTTACAGCCCAGACAAATATCCCCATCCTGATTATAGCTTCAGGGGTAATATCTTTAATACTTCGACCACAAATTTACTCAGCGGTAACCGAAGGCCTGCCTTCAAGAAGCTTCGGTAAATAACAACTTCGTTTCCTCCAGAGCAGGGGCAGTACTGTCTCCTCCAACTCTGACAATAGACATGTCGCAAAAATATCTCCCCCTCATGGCATCAATATGACTTTGCTTGATAGTCGATTTTCCGAAGATAGTATGGCTTGCCCGCCACGGCCGATCCTCAGAAGCTTCATCCCCACTTTCCACATCATAACTATCACTGTCATCAGAAAAAATATTCAGACAAACCCTCCATGATCTCCTTAGTAATCTTCTCTGTATTCGTTTTTGCCATAGACTCATAAAACCAAGCGATGAAAGGATCCGCAACTTTCTTTTCTTCATACAGTTTCTTCTCCTCGGTCATTTTCTTCTCTTCAGTCATCTTCTTCTCCTCACTCATCTTCTTCTCCTCAAATTTGGAGCAAACGCGCCTTTAAACCAAAGCTCTAAAAGCTCGAAAATCAGGCAAGAGTTATTGAGCAAGAGCTACAAATTTGAGAAAATAACGCAAATAGCAGAGACAACGTATCAAATGCTGCCGCTGTGGGTTCATATTTATACGCCTAGTGCTTTGCAACTTGGCGGGCCTCGTCTGTCATTGACTGTCGCTATTCTAGCGAAGGGAAGGTGTTTTTCGGACCTTCAGCTTAAGGCATTCGTTCACGTCGTAGTCTAAATTCGTTGTTATAACAAATTAATACTATGAGGGGCTACTGTTGGGGGCCTTCGTCTTCCAAAGGTCCTAAAAAACACGACTAACATGTTTCCCAAGTATAATATATGTACAGGAACCTTCGGGCATGGGATGAAGCTATACATAATATGAAGAGCGTGGTTCGAGAGAACGATGAATCAGTGCCGAAGCTACCCGTGAAGAAGCTTCGGCTTAGCGATGGAAATGAAACCGACTTAAAGGGGAAAAGGTTGTCTAGTCCTCGATAGATTTCCCTAAGTCAATAGTAAATGTCGAGGGCATGAATGTAATTCTACGCAGGCTGCGTCCTGTGCCTATAAATAGATGAACAGTGACACCGTACTGGAGACACTGACTTGTATTCACTCACACGTCACGCTTGGACTTTTACCTTCCGTCAAGCCGAAGGTATTAATGTAACTCAATACTGTTCATGTTTATTCATGATAAGGTAATAAAAATGTTCTGATAATGTCATATGATTATTCATGTTATTTCCATGTTCCATATGCTCATACTTGCTTCATTATATACTGAGATGATGAAGGTACGTCTTTCATAACCTTTGTCTGAAGATCATTATATCCTAAGGGAGATAATGCTTCGAAGGACGAAGGTTTATAACCATTAACATGTTGTGTTGCCTTGTTCTTAACTCATAGCATTTGAGAACAAGTCCCCAACAACAGGTATCCGCACATTAATCCTTATTCCAATTTCGTCTCATAGACAGCGCATCCCCATGGATCTGTGTCCATAGACCATCATCATTCCGTTATCAAAAATGGATACAACCAATTCTTGACCTCGCGCGAGTGCTAGAAAAATCACTCGACTTCTACTGAGATCCTGATTTAGCATAGCAGCTACTTGACCTAGCATACTAGTATCCATCTCAAAAAGGGAATCCTGTGTTTTATGCAACTAGGGTTTCAGGCAATTCCTACACTTACGGTACAAGCCTACAAAAATTAAGTGCAGTAAAATAGCATATATAATAGTTATGCATAAAACTGGGGCTTGCCTGGAATCCAACACAAGTTAGTGTTCGCTAGATGATACTCGCTTGGCGAGCATCTCTTATGTCGGTGCTTGTCTCGCTCATTCTTCTTCAGGTTGTCCATCAACTGCATCTTGTGGTCAGCACCACTTCACTTCGCACGATCATCGCCTCTCGGTCCTAAATGAGATGCAGGATGTATATGTATGATCATGATAGAAAATAGAATAAGACTCTCCAAGCCACATGACAGCGATCTAAACAATAAATGGAGAGACACCGTGAACAACCACACACACTAGCGCTGGCTAACTACGCATCCTCGGGTGCACAACATCGACACCACTTGGAAAGATGACGAACACTTACTATATTTAACCAACGCAAATACGACATCACAAGTATGATCATTTATTTAATTTGTTATGGCTTTTCATTAGTTCTTTTATTGATCACACAAAAACATCCCAGACAACACAAGTTTAACAGAGGACATAAACATCATTATCTATGGAACTCATATATCACAATCCACTAGAGAAAGAAACATATAAATCATGACACATATGCTATCTTAAGCTTAGCCATGGCAAGTCTACATTAATTAAGTGCTAACCAAACATTTTTAGCTAAAAGGGCGAACTAAACAATCAAATGAGCACTTGCAGATTTTTGGATAGCAGCACAACAGTCACTTGTTTTAATCATAACTCTCCAGGTATGAATCCAAAAATAGCAAACTAGGACTTTCTGTAAAGATTAAAAAGTGCTTTACAACTTTGGTATTTTTATCTCAACATGATTCAACACTTAGCAGGGTCAAAAAGTGCTAACACGACAGTGCTATCTAGATTTGGACAGATTCAGACCTCTGAATTCAAAATTCTATAGCTAGGGACTCATGCATCCAAATCAGGCGATCCCAGATTTTCTAGAAAGATAATGAAATTTCCAACAAAACATTTATAAACATCTCAAGGTGATTCAATATGCAATTAAGGATAAAAGACACTAGAAGGTTTTGTTGTCCTGATTTGGACATATTCAGACTTCACACTTCAAACGCCTATAACATAACCTTCAGACCACCAAAAAGAGTGATCCAAGACTTTTTGGAAAGCTTAGAAAAATCACTACCTGACTTTTATAATCACCAAGATGTGGTTCCAAGTTTAATCAACGCAAACAACACATTATTCAAAATCTGTTCAGAGAGTAAACAGAATACAACAATCATCTTATAAAATTCATAACTCTCAAACTATCAGGTTTATTGTCATGAACATTTAACACGAGTAAGATAAGGAAATTATATACAACTTTCTTATAATTGACAAGGACTGATTCTAAACTGAACTTAAGCAAACAATGCGATCTCTGAAATCTGTATAGAAATTGGACAGATTCAGTTACTGAACTTGTGAAAAGCATAGCTTCTAAACGATCAGACTTATGGCTGTCAAATTTTAACACAAGCAAGATAATAAAGTTATCTACAACCTTTCTATATGACTTTTCTACAGAAAACATAATTTAGTTCATTAAACAAACAACACAGCGAAAGCAGTGCGTGCAGCCCAAAACAACAACTATATATTTTAGCTCCTATTTACTTCAAGGGTGACCATGTTCTAGAGACTTGAATTACTCTAACACTTTACCATTTAGGGCTTGTTTGGGATAAAGGGTAACGAAGGGGATTAAGGGGGCTAGAATCCCTCACTATTCAAAATTGAGCAGTGATGGATTCTAGCCCCCTCAATCCACTCCATTACCTTTGATCCCAAACAAGCCCTTATTAGAGCTAAAACAATCAAGGGAGGACCAACAAGTCGACTTACTAATTTTATCCAAGTCATTTCGTGCGCTAGAATTACCACACACAATTAACAAACACATTCACCACAATAATCATACCCGATATATATATATATATATATATATATATATATATATATATATATATATATATATATATATATATATATATATATATATATATATATATATATATATATATATATATATATGGAAGCCCTGGGTTTCCATTAGTGGGGGAAGCCCCAGCCAGGAAGCGGTCAGCACAACACCCGCGTGCTTGCGTCAGCCATGCAAGCGACGGGCAATATACGATATGCGTCAGGCAATATATGAATGCATATATATATATGGATTAATGTGCTTAAACCATGCAAAAAGGAATCTTCTGACGCACGAATCACGTGGAACGAATATGACACTGTGTTCAGCGTTTACGACTGCATAAAGACATGTAACTTGAAAGCATAAACCATGCAATATGTAGACGGCTGCCCATGTATGCAATTGTATATACGTGACAGATGTGTGTGTAAATCTAGATTGGTTCGAGATAAGGAAAGACGTGCTGTACAATCGTGAAAAAAGGAACAATTACCGCTTTCTACTCGAGGCTACGGTTTGAGGAGCATTAGAACAAGGAAATCAAATATTCTTTATAGACTTTGGCGTAGCTTTGTATTAGCCTTTCCTGTACAGAAGCAGTACCACCACGATCGTATTCGTGTGTTCTTGGCGGCGGTTAACGGCGGCGGGAGGGACCACACCGGACATACAGAAGGCATCGATCAACAGGTACGTCTACTGACATGGACAACGAAGTTGTACTGTCTGCGATCACCGGATACACAGACGGTGTATCTATTACTCCCCTGGCGGCATTGAGGGACTTGGACATATTGATGACAACACAAGATCGGCAGACGTGGTAGGAGCAGATAAACGCATCCCCATGAGACATATTGGGGCGCATGAATAGGACACACCTCACATTCTTCAAAGCCATGTAAGTTCTCTCTAATATGATAATATCAGTTACGTACATACTTTTTTAATGCTGTAGCAGTAGCACGTTAAATTTGGTCGTCATTGATTCGTAAATGTTAAATTTCTGTGCACAGTCGAACAATATTGATATAAGATTGATACCTAAAGTTGGTATGACATTTTGTAACGTGGACGAGGCATATAATTTTTATAGTCAATATGCACATGAGGTTGGATTTCCGTTGAAGAAATATAGGGAGCGGAAGAATTGTAAATGGTTGAATTGTTCAATGGAAGGAAAGAATGCACAAAGGGGAGCTGGAAATCCAAGGATGCGTAACACATGTTCGAAACGAACACAGTGCAAGGTTGGGATGAAACTTAAAAAAATCTACGATGATGCTAAAGAGAATGTTATTTCTGTCCGAATTGATCTGGTAAACTATGAGCATAATCATGAATTCTTGAAGAAAGATACAGAAAAAGGGCAATTGCAATGCAACAAAACTCATGATCGCGATTATATGGAGTTCCTTAGTGCGATGCAGGAAAGCAGGATTCCACAACATTGCATTATGGATTTTGTTTCAGAAATGCATGGTGGTCCAGAAAACATTTCAATAACTGTGCAGGACATGAGTAAGATATAAGTGTATTATTCATTCACAATAATGGTTATTATATATCACCAAAACAATCGACATGTGTTAAAAATATTGAAGCGTCCCGATCCTTTGGGACTCAAATGTGATACAATTACTAGTCCCAGGAGGCTAGTAACCACATTCCTTACTTCAAATAGTACAGAGTTTGAGTACATGTTATTACAATACCAGGGTACAAGGTCGAGAGAGCCAGAAATATAAAGCGCAGTGGAGGATAAACTAGCCCAAGCCACATGCAGAACTGGGTGAAGACACAGCCCCCTCAATCAAGCATAGCAGAAAAGAAGTCTTTAGCTGCTGAAAAACATAAATAAATATGGGTGAATACACTAGGTATTCCGCAAGCCCACCCGGCTCCCGTAAAGAGAAAGAGACCTATATCATGCATGCTTCATATGGTGGAGTTGAAGTCACTCTTCTTTTTCTTAGAGAAAGGCAGTACTTGTTTTAGGGTTTTCCCGAAGAAATAGAAATAACACGTTGCTTAACCACCACTGAGCTCCCTGCTCTCGTGGCACCATTTTCTTTTCTAAGACACACTCACACACACATATTTCCCTGTTCACGGATGTTGTGAAAACACTAATTGTCATACCACACCAGACTCGTCCATTCCAGTGGACACAGACTATTCGAATGGGTTTGAACTCTACGCAGAGGGGTACACTTTACCCACTAGTCCGGTTTCTGCGATCTCACCGTCGTGAGACTCGAATGCCGAATCTCTTTCTTTCCTCGCACGTCCTTACCTTAACGGTTATACCGGAAGGAGTCAGGCCACTGCCATGTCCAAACCGGACAAAACATTCCCCCTCCTTATCCTCCCGGTGCACCCCAGCCTTCATAACCCTGGGGTTGGACCGTACGAGTTCAGATTGAGTGACTGCCCACACAGTCTCGAGTGGTTGTACTTATCATGAGTACAGGTAGTGAAGGATAACAAACCAGTCCTTATATGAGAGGACAATCCTTCTGCTCATGCCTAAACCAGCTGAGCCATCACCTTAGGCCCTCCCCTAAACTAGGGAGTCCCTTATCATCCCACTTACCAGGTGATGAGGGTGAATACCCTTCATCGCACACTTTTTGAAAACAACGTTGGTTACAACCACTGCCCCTTTTCCCATCCCATATCTTGTGATCAAAAGGTGTTAGTTAATGCGGGCTATCTCTTGCTCACCATGCAAATAGATTCCATCCCTTAGTCCCGGCTTAGGTAGTGGTAGATAGAATAGGTAAATTATGCATCAAGGGAAGGATGGACTTGCCTTCGTCGATGCTTTCTTGGCACAAAAGATTTATCTCGGAGGGGTCGGGTTCCTGCCCTTCTTCCGGAGCTACAAATTCCGGAGGATCGGATCCCTCTTCCGCTAACAAGCACAAATAAGAACAATACATCAATCATGGTGATTTAGTGGGGGGTGCGAATTCTTATACCTTGCTATTTGTGTGCCCTATAATTTATTTAAACTATTTTTGGTGCATAAAATATCAGCATATAAATATAAATAAATATATATATATATAAATGGGGAAAAGAAATGGAAAAAGAAAAAGAGAAAGGATTTCTAGTTAGCTGGGCCGTGGGTGTTTTTGACCCAGCCGGGCGCGAGCGCGCGCGACCGCGTGGGTAGGCGGCCCACTCGGCCCACCAACGGGGGAGACGGCGGGGGACGGCGCCGTGGCACGGGCCCACATGCCAGGGAGAGGGGGGGGGGCTGATGGCGTTTGCACGGCGACGAGGAGGGAGGAGTCGACCGGGGTTCGGCCGCTGGTGAAATCCCACGGCGGTTCTCCGCCGTGGGTCCGGTTCTGTGACGGGGGAGCAGTGGCGAGGCATGGGCGGGGGTAGGGGATCACGGGGGTGGGGTTAATTTGACCGGTGGAGGCTTGGGGTGGCCGGTCCACGGCGGGTGGTGGGCGCTCGCGGCGGTGAGGTCGCCGGCAAGGCCACCGGGCGCAATAGGTGATGAGTTTGTGTGCGTTAGGCTCGTGACGGAGTGGCTGACCTTAAGAGCTAGTGCAATTCGACCGAACGCTACTAGAGAGGAGAGGACGAAGCTCACCGGAGTGAAGGGAGGACGCGGCGGCGCTAGCTCAATCGGGCTCGGGAAGGAGAGGGGGAGGTGGCCGAGGCTGGTGTGGAGAAGGCAGAGCTCGGGCGGTCCCTTTTATAGGCGCCCAGGAGGGGGGGGGGGAGGGAGGAGGGACGGCAACGCCGACGAGCTCGCCATGATGGCGGTGATGGCGCAAACGGCGACGGGATGGCTCGGGCAGGCAGGGGGGGTGAGGGGACGGCTCGAGCACAGTGAGCGGGGAGGTAGCTGAGGCCGGTGCGCGCGTTAATGGTGAGGAGACGGGGCAGGCGGTGGTCGGCGGCGAACGCGCCGGTGAAGGCATGGGCGGGACGAGGGATCTGACAAGCGGGCTCGGACTGTCAGCGGGAGAGCGGCGCGAGAGGGAGAGGGGAGAAGCAGCTGACCGGTGGGGTCGTGCTGTCAAGCGTGGCGCGGGCGCGGGCGTTGCTGGGCTGCTTGGGCCACGGGAGGAGAGGGGGAAGCGGGCGCTGGCGCGGCTTGGGCCGGAAACGACCCAGGTGAGGGGGGAATGTTTTTCCTTTTTCTTTTTTTCTTTTTTCTATTTCTCATTTCCATTTTCTATTTATATTTCTTTTTATTTCCTTTTCTTTTGAATCAACAATTATCTAAATAATCTTAGGTGTTAAAAATAATCTATGTGAGGTGCTCTAACAATCAAAGTGTATGCATATGATGAGATGACCTAAAGGGTGGAGTTAAGGGGGGGAATAAAATAAGGGGGGGAGATTAGGGTTCCAAACCTTGGGTTGAAATTTTGGGATGTTACAAACCTACCCCACTTAAAGGAATCTCGCCCTCAAGATTTAGACTGGATTTGAGAAAAGATAAGGGTATTCCCTCCTCAAGGAGTCCTCACTCTCCCAAGTAGCTTCCTCTTCTCCTTCTATGCTCCACTGAACTTTATAGAGTTTCACTTTTGAGTTGTGGGTCTTCCAGACTGCTGAGTCAAGAATCTTTATTGGCTTCTCACGGTACTAAAGATCTTTCTGAATATGTATTGCCTCTTCTTCGATGTGACTTTCTGGTGCTTGCAGGCATTTGCGGAGCTGGGATACGTGAAACACATTGTGGATATCAGACATGGATTCTGGTAATTCAAGACGGTACGCTGCGGGTCCCACTCTACCAATGATGGGATAGGGGCCGACGAATCGCGGTGCTAGCTTCCCTTTCACTTGGAATCTTCTGACACCACGCATCGAGGAGACCTTGAGGTAGACAAAGTCTCCTTCCTCAAATCTGAGTTCTCTTCGCCTGTTGTCCACATAACTCTTCTGCCGACTCTGAGCTTCAAGTAATCTTCTGCTGATCAGGGCAACTTTCTCCTTAGCCTCTTTAACAAGGGCAGGTCCTTCCAGTGCCTTTTCCCCTACGTTGGACCACATGAGAGGGGTCTGGCATTTTCGTCCATACAATGCTTCGAATGGTGACATCTTGATGCTGGCCTGATGGCTGTTGTTATACGAGAACTCCGCATAAGGTAAACTGGATTCCCAGCTTCTATCGAATGTTAACACATAGGCTCTTAATAAATCTTCGAGGACCTTGTTGACCCTTTTCTGTCTGCCCATCTGTCTGAGGGTGATAGGCGGTGCTGAAGTCTAGCTTGGTGCCCATAGCTTTCTGAAGGCTTGTCCAAAATTTGGAGGTGAACTGGGTTCCTCTGTCTGACACTATCTTTCTTGGAATGCCATGGAGTCTGACTATCTCTTTGAGATAAATTCGGGCAAGGGTGGCTCCTCCAAAGGTAGTTTTTACTGGGATGAAATGGGCTACCTTGGTAAGGCGGTCTATTACTACCCAGATGGAGTCCTTCCCTTTTTGCGTCCGGGGTAGTCCGGTTACAAAATCCATGCCTATTTCTTCCCACTTCCATTCAGGCACTGGGAGGGGTTGCAATAGGCCCGCATGCTTATGGTGCTCGGCCTTCGTTCGTTGGCAGGTGTCGCACCGGGCCACATATTGCGTTATCTCTTTCTTCATCCCTCTCCACCAGAATATGGTTTTGAGGTATAGGTACATCTTGGTAGTCCCTGGGTGGATGGAGTAGGCTGAGTTGTGAGCTTCCCCGAGCAGGACTATTCTTGCCTCCCCTTTTGGCACACACAGACGATTCTTGAACCAAAGGGCTCCTTGTTCATCTGTCCTGAGGTCCGGAAGTTGTTCTTTGCGAGCTTTTTCCACAAGTCTTGTTGTCTCTGAGTCCAGGTGTTGAGCTTTGCATATGAGGTCTTCTAACATTGGTTTGACTTCGAGGCTGCCGTTGTTTCCCAAACATGCATTCAGTTGAGCTGATTCCTTCTTCCAATCTTCTAAAAAGTTGGTTCCCTTTATCCCGAAAGGTTTTCGGCTGAGGGCGTCTGCTACCACGTTGGCGTTTCCGGGGTGATAATGAATCTCGAGGTCATAATCTTTGATCAGTTCCAGCCATCTTCTCTGACGGAGGTTGAGATCTGGCTGAGTGAAGATATACTTCAGATTCTTGTGATCGGTGAAGATGTGGCATTTGTTCCCAATTAGGTAGTGCCTCTATATCTTCAGGGCATGTACTATGGCCGCCAATTCCAAATCATGGGTGGATAATTCTGCTCATGAGGCTTGAGTAGGCGCGATGCATAAGCAATGACCTTCTCGTCTTGCATCAGCAGCACCCTAAGCCTTGCCTCAAGGCATCACAGAAGATGACAAAATCCTGATGTATATCCGGTAGTGTCAAAACGGGTGCGGTTGTGAGCTTCTCCTTTATGATCTGGAAACTTTCTTCGCACTTTGGGGTCCACACAAACTTATTGTCCTTCTTGAGGAGTTTGGTCATAGGTCTTGCTATGCTGGAGAATCCCTTGATAAAGCGGCGGTAATATCCTGCCATTCCCAGAAAGCTTCGAACTTCACTAAAGTTGGATGGCTGCCTCCATTTTGATACTGCTTCTATCTTGGAAGGGTCTACTTCTATTCCTTCTGCAGTCAAGATATGCCCAAGGAAGGCTATCTTTTCCAACCATACTTTGCATTTACTGAGTTTAGCATAAAGTTGGTGTGCCCTGAGTTTTCCGAGGATGGTCCGGAGGTGACGCTTATGGTCTTCGCGGTTCTTGGAGTAGATAAGGATGTCGTCAATGAAGACTACGACAAACTTATCTAGGTCTTCCATAAACACCTTATTCATGAGGTTCATGAAAAAGGCAGGTGCGTTTGTCAGTCCGAAAGGCATCACTGTGAATTCATACTGTCCGTACCGGGTGACAAATGCAGTCTTCTGAATATCTGCTTCCTTGATTCTCAGTTGGTGATAACTAGACCTTAGGTCTATCTTGGAGAAGTATTTGGCCCCTTGAAGTTGATCGAAGAGGTCGTCGATCCGAGGGAGTGGATACTTGTTCTTGATTGTGACTTCATATAACGATCGGTAATCAATACACATCCTCATACTTCCATCCTTCTTAGAGATGAAAAGGACTTGTGCTCCCTAAGGAGATGAGCTAGGACAAATGTACCCTTTTTGTTGGAGATCTGCGATTTGGAGCTTCAATTCTGCTAACTCGGTAGGAGCCATGCGGTATGGTCTCTTCGTGATGGGCGCCGTTCCAGGAATCAGATCTATGTAGAATTCCACTTCTCTTTCTGGTGGCATTCCTGGCAACTCTTCCGGGAACACATCCATGAATTCTTCTACCACTGATATGCTTTCTGTTACTACATTAAACATCATTGGATCATTGGTGGGTGGCTGAGCCTGACAAGAGACTGACTTTCCTTGGCGGTCTGTGAGAAGGACTGTCTTGTTTGCGCAACTTATGATACCTTTGTGCTTGGTCAACCAATCCATTCCTAAGATCACATCAATCCCTTAGGATGGCAAGACGGTTAAGTCTGCCAAGAACACTACCCCACTTAAAAGAATTCTGACTTGGGAGCATTTGAGCTGGCATAGAAGGTCTGACCCTGGGGGTTCGGATGACCAAGGGAATCTCTAGAGGGGTAGAGGGGATGCCATGCTTTTCCACAAAACTAGTGGCTATAAAAGAATGGGATGCTCCTGAATCGAAAAGCACAGTAGCGGGAGTAAATTCAACAAGGAACTCACCGAGCACTACTCCCGGAGTTTGCTGAGCCTCCTGAGCATCGACGTGATTTACTCGTGCCCTTCCTTGATACTGGGTCTTGTTCTGCTGGCTGATGGAGGAGGGCGCCTTGGGGGTGGGTGCTGAGGTATTCTTGGGGCCATTCACCGAATTGGAGTAAGCAGACCCTGATGTCTTCAACTGTGGGCAGTTGTTCTTGAAGTGACTGGGGTCCCCGCAGTGCCAACACGCATTCACCGATGGTTGGTTGCTTGCAACTGAGGGGGCATGAAAGGAGCTCTGACTCTGCTGGCTAAACCGCGATGGAGTGGGTCCAGCTGGCCTAATGAAGCTTGGTCCCTTGGGTGGAAATCCAAAGGATCGAGTTTTCTGGTGCCGGTCTTGCTGCTGAGCTCGGAGGACTTGGAATTTCCTCTTGAGATGACCTTTTTCTTCTTCCTTTGCCCTTTCCACTTGCATGGCTTTGTTGGAGAGGTGCGAGAAGCTGAGGAAGTCTTGGCTGGCTAGGATGGTCTTGAGTTCTGGTCTAAGCCCCTTCAAAAAGTGGGCCATCTTCTTGACTTCGGTGCTGACGTCATCCGACGCGTAGCGGGCCAACTCTATGAATTTGTGCATGTACTCACTGACAGATCTTCCGTCTTGAGTTAGTTCCTGGAATTCATCTTCCTTGAGCTGAACGATCCCTTGGGGCACATGGTGCTCTCGGAAAGCCGTTTCAAACTCTGCCCAGGTAGCATCTCTGATGGCAACATTGAAGGTATCCCACCAGGCTAAGGCCATTCCGGAAAGTTGATGAGCGGCTAGTTGAACACGCTGATTTTCCGAGCATCTGATGGCTTCCAGCTTTCGTTTAATCGTGCGCAGCCAATCGTCAGCATCGAGGGGATTGCTAGATCCGGCAAACGTGGAAGGCTTCAGCCTCAGGAAATCTCCCATCCTGTCTTGTGGTTTTCCACCATTCGGACGTTGATTTTCTAGACTTTTAGTGGGGACCTCGATGAGTCGGGTTTGGTTGGCTAGAACTTGGGCTAAATCTAAGGGTAGTTTTGGAGGTGCGGGGAGGTGGGTCTCACTTCCTTCTCTACCGGCTTCCCTTTCAGCTCTTAGGGGAAACCCTGCTCCAATCCCGGAGGCGGTAGGCGTGGTTTTATCTGAAGCCATCTGCCAGGGGGAGAGAGTCACTATTATGCATATGCCAATTTTTTTCTAGCCAAGTTATTTTATTCATTACACCAATACATTACAAGCATACAACTACTACAAGTCGTACTACACGCGAGCGTTCTCTGAGGTACTTCCGAACTCTTTCTCTAAAGTGTCCCCAAATTCCTTGAGAAGGTCATCAAGGCTAGCTAGGGACATATCCTCGACGTCGGACAAATTCTCTATCCTAGCGGGAGGTGGTGCTGGAGGGGCTTTCTTCCTCTGCTCAGCCTGGCCTCTTTGGTTCTTGGTCTTCTTTTGGATTTTCTTCATGGGGGCAAGCTTCTTTAGCTTCTTATTGTAACCCATCTTCAGGGTTCGGTAGGCTTCGCGGGTGTTGGCCTCCTCACCTTCTGCTACATCGAGACACTCTTGGAGGGATGCCTTATCCTTCTTAAGTTCCTTGACCTGTTGGTCTAAGCTTTCCACCCGGGAGTTTAGGTGGGTGCAGTGGGAGAAAAGGTCATCGTAGTGGTTATCGAGAGTGTGGAGGTATCCGGCCATGTAGACAATGGTGGGGTCATCCTCGGTAGGGTCTCTCCCTGACAGGGCCTGAAGTATTTTCCTCCAGGTGGGGGTATTTTTGTTGCTAGGTGGGAAGTAACGAAGGGGGGTTTCAAAGATCTCTCTGCTGTAGTTTTGGCATAGCTGTTTAAGGGCTTTTCGGGCAACACTTTGGCAAGTGTCTAGGAAGCGGTGCCCGATGAAGGTGACTTGGAAGGGAGGGTGGTTTGGGTAACTTTGGCTTTCTCCCAGGTAGACCGCCATAGAGCACTTCTCCATTCCATTTTCGCGGTATTCCTTCCAGACATATTCGGGCTTCTTGCGGATCCCCATGCGTAGCGCGCAACTCCATAGGAGGTGAGGAAATCCTTCCTCCTCTGAGCAGTAGGATGTCCTAATGACCCAAGAGCCTTCCATCTGGTAGGAGAAAAGAAGGGTCCGTTAATATCGGGGAAAAGAGAGAAGGTTTTTCTTAGGGGTAAGAGGTGTTTTCTTGTTAAGGCAACTTTTAAGGTCAGGGCTGCGGTCTACGACCAGTCCTATGGGCTCTGATACCAACTGAAGCATCCCGATCCTTTGGGACTCAAATGTGATACAATTACTAGTCCCAGGAGGCTAGTAACCACATTCCTTACTTCAAATAGTATAGAGTTTGAGTAAATGTTATTACAATACCAGGGTACAAGCTCGAGAGAGCCAGAAATATAAAGCGCAGTGGAGGATAAACTAGCCCAAGCCACAGGCAGAACTGGGTGAAGACACAACCCCTCAATCAAGCATAGCAGAAAAGAAGTCTTCAGCTGCTGAAAAACATAAATAAATCTGGGTGAATACACTAGGTATTCCACAAGCCCACCCGGCTCCCGTAAAGAGAAAGAGACCTATATCATACATGCTTCATATGGTGGAGTTGAAGTCACTCTTCTTTTTCTTAGAGAAAGGCATTACTTGTTTTAGGGTTTTCCCGAAGAAATAGAAATAACACGTTGCTTAACCACCACTAAGCTCCCTGCTCCCGTGGCACCATTTTCTTTTCCAAGACACACTCACACACGCACATTTCCCTGTTCACAGATGTTGTGAAAACACTAATTGTCATACCACACCAGACTCGTCCATTCCAGTGGACACGGACTATTCGAATAGGTTTGAACTCTGCGCAGAGGGGTACACTTTACCCACTAGTCCGGTTTCTGCGATATCACCGTCGTGAGACCCGAATGCCGAATCTCTTTCTTTCCTCGCACGTCCTTACCTTAACGGTTATACCGGAAGGAGTCAGGCCACCGCCATGTGCAAACCGGACAAAACATTCCCCTTCCTTATCCTCCTGGTGCTCCCTAGCCTTCATAACCCTGGGGTTGGACCGTACGAGTTCAGATTGAGTGACTGCCCACACAGTCTCGAGTGGTTGTACTTATCATGAGTACAGGTAGTGAAGGATGACAAACTGATCCTTATATGAGAGGACAATCCTTCTGCTCACGCCTAAACCAGCTGAGCCATCACCTTAGGCCCTCCCCTAAACCAGGGAGTCCCTGATCATCCCACTCACCAGGTGATGAGGGTGAATACCCTTCATCGCACACTTTTTGAAAACAACGTTGGTTACAACCACTGCCCCTTTTTCCCATCCCATATCTTGTGATCAAAAGGTGTTAGTTAATGCGGGCTATCTCTTGCTCACCATGCAAATAGATTCCATCCCTTAGTCCCGGCTTAGGAAGTGGTAGAGAGAATAGGTAAATTATGCATCAAGGGAAGGATGGACTTGCCTTCGTCGAAGCTTTCTTGGCACAAAAGATTTATCTCGGAGGGGTCGGGTTCCTGCCCTTCTTCCGGAGCTACAAATTCCGGAGGATCAGATCCCTCTTCCACTAACAAGCACAGATAAGAACAATACATCAATCATGGTGACTTAGTGGGGTGTGCGAATTCTTATACCTTGCTATTTTTGTGCCCTATAATTTATTCAAACTATTTTTGGTGCATAAAATATTAGCATATAAATATATATAAAAAATGGGGAAAAGAAATGGGAAAAGAGAAAGAGAAAGGATTTCTAGTTAGCTGGGCCGGGGGGTGTTTTTGGCCCAGCCGGGCGCGAGCGCGCGCGCGACCATGTGGGCAGGCGGCCCACTCGGCCCACCAGCGGGGGAGACGGTGGGGGACGACACCGTGGCGTGGGCCCACATGCCAGGGAGAGGGGGGGCGGACGGTGTTTGAACGGCGATGGGGAGGGAGGAGTCGACCGGGGTTCGGCCGCCGG
This sequence comes from Zea mays, assembly GCF_902167145.1. NCBI lineage: Eukaryota > Viridiplantae > Streptophyta > Magnoliopsida > Poales > Poaceae > Zea > Zea mays. The sequence continues at coordinate 106,953,366 of NC_050105.1, read as the reverse complement.
TGAAATCCCGCGGCGGTTCTCCGTCGTGGGTCCGGTTCTGTGACGGGGGAGCGGTGGCGAGGCACGGGCGGGGGTAGGGTATCACGGGGGGTGGGGTCAATTTGACCGGTGGAGGATTGGGGTGGCCGGTCCACGGCGGGTGGCGGGCGCTCGCGGCGGTGAGGTCGCCGGCGAGGCCACCGGGCGCAATAGGTGACGAGTTTGTGTGCGTTAGGCTCGTGACAGAGTGGCTGACCTTAAGAGCTAGTGCAATTCGACCGAACGCTACTAGAGAGGAGAGGACAGAGCTCACTGGAGTGAAGGGAGGACACGGCGGCGCTAGCTCAATCGGGCTCGGGAAGGAGAGGGGGAGGTGGCCGAGGCTGGTGTGGAGAAGGCGGAGCTTGGGCGGTCCCTTTTATACGCGCCCGGGAGCAGGGGAAGGGAGGAGGGACGGCAATGCCAACGAGCTCGCCATGATGGCGGTGATGGCGCAAATGGCGACGGGATGGCTCGGGCAGGCGGGGGGGTGAGGGGACGGCTCGGGCACAATGAGCAGGGAGGTAGCTGAGGCCAGTGCACGCATTAATGGCGAGGAGACGAGGCGGGCGGTGGTCGGCGGCGAACGCGTCGGTGAAGGCATGGGCGGGACGAGGGATCTGACAAGCGGGCCCGGGCTGTCAGCGGGAGAGCGACGCGAGAGGGAGAGGGGAGGAGCAGCTGACCGGTGGGGCCGGGCTGTCAGGCGTGGCGTGGGCGAGGGCGTTGCTGGGCTGCTTGGGCTGTGGGAGGAGAGGGGGGGAGCGGGCGCGGGCGCGGCTTGGGCCGGAAACGGCCCAGCTGAGGGGGGAGGAAATGTTTTTCCTTTTACTTTTTTCTGTTTTCTATTTCTCATTTCCATTTTCTATTTTTATTTCCTTTTATTTTCTTTTCTTTTGAATCAACAATTAGCTAAATAATCTTAGGTATTAAAAATAATCTATGTGAGGTGTTCTAACAATCAAAGTGTATGCATATGATGAGATGACCTAAAGGGTGGAGTTAAGGGGGGGGATAAAATAAGGGGGGGGGAAGATTAGGGTTCCAAACCTTGGGTTGAAATTTTGGGATGTTATAAATATGTAGTGCATAATCATTATGTTTTTACAGGAAGAAAGCATGGCAAAGGGAAAGAAATGCAAATGATGTGTCGAAGCTATCATCTTTTTTTCATTATGCAAGAAAGATAATCCACATTTTTTCTGACTTTCAATTGGACAAAGAAGGGAAGATTTTAAGCATATTTTGGTCCCATGCTAGCCAGCAAGCCGAGTACATTGATTTTGGTGATGCAGTTACCTTTGATACTACACATAAGACTAATATGTATGATAAGCCATTAGGCATGTTTGTTGGCTCGAACAACCACTTACAGTGCATAATATTTGTGTTTGCTTTACTAGGAGACGAGACAGTTGATACATTCGAGTGGGTCTTCAATACGTTCAAACCATGCATGGGATGTGACAGACCACGAGTAATGTTGACAGGTATGTTGTAATAAATGGCTCGTATTGATTAAACATGTACTATGTGATATCATAATGACTTGCACAATGTTATGTAAATGTTTCGATTTCAGATCAAGACCCTGCGATGCCAATCGCACTAGGCAGAGTATTCCCAAACACAATACATCGATTGTGTTTGTGGCATGTGCAAAACAGGTATATGCCCCACTTGAATGAATTGTATGCAATATTTGAGGAAATGGATTTCAAAACAAGGTTCCAATCTATAATACATCATCCATTGAATGAAATGGAGTTCGAGGCTGCCTGGCAAATGATGCTAAATGATTTCCAGCTACACGAGAACAACACCCTTGTCAGATTGTATGAAATACGTAAAGATTGGGTACCTACATTTTTCAAAGGAGACTATTGTGGTCTTATGGTCTCTACACAACGTAGCGAGAGCATGTACAAGCTAGTGAAGAGTGTCCATGTGGATGCAAACACACCGCTAGCAAATGATGAAGCTCCTGCATAGTAGGAAAATGAAAGAGGCCAAAGAGGCACTAGGATGCATGGTAAGTGACAAAAAACGAAAAACATATGTTTTATGCTATTTAACAAAAACGGGGATTAATCTAGTATTGTGTAAATTGCAGGGTCAAAAGGATACAATTACATTGTTTATGTTTGAGATAAGAGTTGCGAGGGCATACACTAGAGCTGTAATGACAAGGTTCCAGGAGACCGTAAAATATGCAACTGCATACCGAATAGACCGTGATACAGATGGTGATGTAAATGATTGGGTGGTGAAAAATACTACAAGATCAAATAAAATTGTTTGGGGACAACACCAATTCAAAATAATTGCTGATGTGGATGCCAGGAAGTATTCATGTGAGTGCAAGCATTGGGAGCATACATGTGTGTTATATTAAACAAATATTGCTATATGAAATGATTAATTATTATTATATAACAATGTTTGCGACTAATATATGACATATTGTATGGTTAATCAATTATACGTCTATTTTGTGTTCATCTTGTACGCGCATTCATGCATCTCCAAATTGAACGGATCCCGAGTGAGTACATTCTGCAACGATACACATACTCGGCGCGACAAGATGTGGTTTTTTCAAGGGACGATAGGAATTTGAAACGAAAGGATGGAGAAACTAGATCATATAGACAGAAGATGTTGCTTAAAAAGGCAATGAAGGTAGTACACCATGCAAGTCTATCTAAAGCTGGGAATGATAGTGCCCTAGAGATGACGGACGAACTACTAGGGTTATTGATGCATGTGGAGCCTGATATAGGTACTGGTGAGAGTTGTGGCACCAGTGCTGGCGATGACATCCAGGTACACACGTCGTGTTATTATGACTACAAAATTATGAAATGTCGATAATGATCCATGTTTGTAATTTAAATGATATAGGTCGAAGCGTATGAAACAGAAGACATAGTTACAGATGATTTACGCAATGTAGATGATGGGAACGAGGCATGCAACAGTCGTTTATAATGTATTATTTATGCTGCTCTTTAGCATTTGTGTCTTCACTAGTTTTGTGTTATTTCACAGGAAATTGTAATGGGGTCTAATACAAATGAATGCAATACTAACGATGTTCAATGTAATATGTCGATATTTACATTGGAACATAACACTTGTTGGAGACTTGTTCTCAAATGCTATGAGTTAAGAACAAGGCAACACAAAATGTTAAATGTTAATGTCCTTCGTCCTTCGAAGCATTATTTCCCTTAGGATATAATGATCTTCAAACGAAGGTTATGAAGGACATACCTTCATCAACGCGATGTATGTTAATAAAAGAAGAAGCATATGAAATATAAGAGGCAAGATAAGCAATCGTGTAACATTATTAATTCATTGTATTATCCTAGAAAGACAAACAATATTGAACTACAAATGTACCTTCGGCTTGATAGAAGGCGAAAAGTACAAGTGTGACGCAAAAGCAGGTACAAGTCAGTGTGAACAGTACGGGGGTACTGTTCATCTATTTATAGGCACAGGGCACAGCCTGTGAGAAATTACATTCATGCCCTCTACATTTATTATTAACTTATAGACAATTCTATGAGGACTAGATAGCCTTTTCCCCTTTAAGTCGGTTCCTTTTTCCGCCATTTAGCCGAAGCTCCTCTGCACATAGCTTCGGAGCAACTCCAACCTTCGTCACGATCATGCTTTTTACATCGTACATGCTTTTAGCCCGAGTCCGAAGGTACCTATTCACATGTCACACTTGGAAGATATTGTTAAATCACGTTTTTGAGGACCTTCGGAGGACGAAGGCCCCCAACAGTAGCCCCTCGCAGTATTAATTTGTTTAAGATAACAAATTCAGACTGCGACATGGACGAAGGCCTTAAGCCGAAGGTCCGAAAAAACACCTTCCCTTTGCTAGAATAGCAACAGTCAATGACGGACGGGGCCCCCCAATTTGGAGGGTGCCGAGCGTATCAATAAGAACTCGCACCAACCTCATTTGGTGAACTCTTTCGACCACCTTCGACAAGCACTGACATTCGTCATGCCGCCGAAGAAAGCTTCAGCACCAGGTACCGCTGCACTGCAGCCACTGGACCCAAACCAGGAAACTCTTTCTCTTCGAGAGGCTCGAAGCTAGAAGAGGAAAGCCACCAGTCCAACACTCCAGAAGGAGGAGTTGGACCAAGAGATCAGGGACATGGAAATAATCCATCAGCAAGTACAAAGGAAGAAGGAGAAGATGGCACGGCTGGCTGATCTTCAAAGGAAGATCGACGAAGCCACTGAGGAAGTGCGTCATCTTGCTCAAGATGAACAGGATCGAAGACCCCAACATAGGGAGCTTCGTCAAGAAGGCTTGTTCAATGAAGATGGATCGTATGATGATTTTAATCATGATGCCTTTACTTTTAATGATGCTTCTCCCTTGGCAGCAGAACTGTAGGCTACCCCATGGCCCCCGTCATACAAGCCACCTCAGCTTCCCATGTATGATGGGCATTCAGATCCAAAGCAATTTCTGATGAGCTACGAAGCAACTATATCTTCATATGGAGGGAATACTGCAGTTATGGCGAAGTCCTTCGTCGTGGCAGTCCGGAATGTAGCCCAAACATGGTATTCTTCTCTTTGGCCAGGGACTATCAGGTCGTGGCAGAAGCTTAAGGACATGTTGGTTACCAGCTTCCAAGGATTTCAAACGAAGCCGGTCACAACTCAGGCTCTGTTCCAATGCACGCAAGACCACGAAGAATACCTTCAGGCATATGTACGAAGGTTCTTGCGATTGAGGGCACAAGTGCCTATGGTGCCCAATGAGATTGTCATTGAGGCCATGATCAAGGGTCTTCGCCCAGGACCTACTGCCCAATATTTCGCCAGGAAGCCCCCACAAACTCTGGAGAAGCTGCTTCAGAAGATGGATGAGTACATCCGGGCTGACAACGACTTCCGCCAAAGAAGAGAGGAAGCTTACAGATTCTCGGAAATGACCAGGGGCTTCGGAGGAAGAATCCACCCGAGGCACGTCAGGTCAATCCATAATTCCACTTAGAGTGACGACAAAGGAAGTCAGTCTTAGAGGTCACAATACACCTCACAATCTTTGGGGCAACAGCAGAGCTCTTTTAGACCACCAGCTCCAAGGGGCAGAGGCGCCAGGCGCTTCGGGGGAAGATTTGGGGATCAGCCTAGAAAGATCTACTGCTTATTCTGTGGTGAGGACAAGGGCCATACTACAAGAATGTGCCAAATCACCATTCAGAAGCAAAAGGAGATAGCAGAAGCCAAAGCTCGGCAGAACCAGCCGAAGCAGGTCTTGCACACTGCTTTGTGCCACTCTCCCTACATACCAGAGTATGTGGGCAATCATCCCATAGCTTCTGTCGCTTTGGCTAGCCATTCACAGGTGTCCTGGCCACAACTCCCACCTCCACCACCACTACAACCGACCTATTCCCGAAGCCAGCAGCCAGAAGGGCGCTAGCACTCTCAACAGCAACGGGAATTCAGGGAGGAATCCGAAGCTCGCACAGTCAACAGTACTGTGCCGGAATCAAAGCACATCTATTAAGAGATATCCTACCTCTGAAACATTTTTATGTTCATTGTCAGTTTGTTTTTTAATAAGGAACAATAAATGTAAATCTAGTTTTAATTTCTTGTAATAGCTTCGCTCCTGTCAGAATGAAATATACCTTCTTCACAGACTTACAAAGCTCAAAAGTCGTTCCTAAGGGAATGCAGAGCTAAAAAATTGCAGAAGCCACAAAAAGTCGTTCCTAAGGGAGCGCAGCGTAAGTTTCACCGAAGCTACAAAAAGCTATTCCTAAGGGAGCGCAGTGTAAGTTTTCTGCTCAAAAGTCGTTCCAAAGGGAATGCAGAGCCAAATACCGCCGAAATATAAGGTGAAGAAGTTCAAAAGACGTTCCTAAGGGAATGCAGAACTTACACCAAAAAGTCAACGGTGATATCGCCGAAATAGAAGGCAAAGAAGTTCAAAAGACGTTCCTAAGGGGATGCGGAACTTACACCGAAAAATAAGCGGTGAAGCCGAAAAATAAACGGCAAAGAGATTTTGATCGTTCCTAAGGGGACGCAGAGATTGTGTGTTTTAGTGTGGGTGTGTGTCTTCGGCACTAGCATCATTCTTTGCATCATATCATCACATCATCCCGCATAGCATCACATCATACATCATATCGCACCAATGACATGAATTGAAAATGAAGTCGATCTTCGGAGAATGCTTTACAAAAATGAAAAGGTGCTAAGGCACAAAGTAAGCTGAGAAATACAACTTTATCAGCTCTGATGTGAAAGAAGAGATCTCTTGTTTACGAAGCATTGATGTTTTTATGAAGCTTGATGTTCTTACGAAGCATGGATATTCTCACGAAGCATAAATATTCTTCTTTACGAAGCATGAAAAGAAGGGAAGGTGTTTTTTCGACGAAGGCTCAAAAACGGTATGTATATAAAAGTTTCATACATCGCAAAGAAGTAAATTGCAAAATAGTTTACATAATAGATTCAAAACTATACACATCACATATTACAGACTTAGTTCAGCAAATGTTACATTAATCGCCTAAAACGTTTTTACAATAACTACTAGTCTTCCTTCAGAACCTTCTCCGCAACTTTGTTAAGCAATTTGTTAACGACTTCGTCAACAACAGATTCGGCTATATTAATAATTTCCAGTGCTTCCTTTGTTTTCGGGTCAGCCAGGGGATCAAACGGTTTTGGTGGCGGAGATAATTCAGCTACAAGAAAAAATATTTTTAATCAGTCCGAAGCCACAGAAAACAAATGCCGAAGTAAGATTCCGCGAAACAATACCTATGCGTTTTTCACGCTCAGCAGCTTCTTCAGCTCGTTTTGCTTCAGCTCGGGCCTCATGGATGTCTTTTTCACTTTTCTTCATAATTTCATGAGCCATTTCTCGGCCACCATTCACCCACACATCATTATAAAATTTTCCTCCCATTAAGGTTGCTTCAGCTGAAGGGTCCTTCGTGACGTCCGCGGAGAAGGCAGCTTCGGCATGGACACATGGGCCATGGTTTTGATGTGATCGCACCCCGCATTCTCCAAGATTGCTGAAATCCCGTGGGCACCAGAAAATGCACATACATCCCCTCGGTCACTTAAGATTTCATCAAAAGCTTCGGCCTCTCCGCTTATCCATTCAATAACACCCTCAGGGTCGCCTCGTATAAAGTTATCTTCATTGGAATAAGCTCCCACGTTGGCGAAGCTAGCCTTTATCTTCTCCACGCAACTCAGGGATTTTTCGAAGCATCTTTATTTGGATGCGCGAAGTTCTTCAACTATTTTTTCTAAATAATTTTTCCAATACTCACTAATATCTCAGTTGGCCTCTGCGAGACCACATTTTTCCTTGGCTTCGGCCAGCTGTTTCCGAAGGTCTTCAATCTCAATTTTTTGGGCCTCGGATTGATTTTTGAAGCTAGCTTCATCCTCCTTTACTTTATCCACCAATGAAAGTAGAAACTTGTCTTTTTCCGTAGCCTCGTTTCTCAGCTTGATAACCTTTGATCGAAGGTTATTGAGAGCTATAGTGCAACTCTCATCTTCATAATTCTTTTGCGCCCTTAGGGCGTTGCTAAGTATTAAGCCCTACAAAGACAAAATAAAGGGTTAACATCAGAATAAAAAAAGACTCCATTACAGAGTCCACAAGCTTCAAAATTCACAACTTTTGTACCTTCAGACTGTTGTATGCAAGACTATCTGCGAGATCGCCCTTCGTCATGGCACAAAGGCTAGCTTCGAGCTTCGGAAAACCCATACTTCTGGCCATCTCCCGGCAGACAGATAATTCTTTGTTGTCCGGGAGGCAGTACAAGAAATCATCTTCATCCGTACCGTTAAACACTAAGGCCCCCTTCGAGTACTTCAGTTCTCGAGCATAGTGTTTAGCTTCAAAATTTTCTTCTTCGGATAATCTCTTTCCCGGAGCATGTCGAATGATATAATCAAGATCTTTGGAGAGTGCTTCAGGGGCAAGGGATTCGACCTCTTTGGCCGCACTCTTCTCAAAACCTATATTATTATCTGGAGTTATTCCTTCGGCCTTCTGCTCGGTGGCGGCAAGCTTCATCTCTGTAGGCACTGTGGGCTCTGCCTTGGTTTCAGCCTGGGTTATTATAGTCTTGACTTCTATTTCCTTAGTATCAGCTTTGGGTTGCGTTTTGTCAGCTTCGGCAACCTTCCCTGTGGGAGCAGGACTTATGGAGTCGGATGTTTCGAAAATATCTAATACATTTACCATCCTCCTTCTCTTAGGAGTTATGGCATAACTCTTTTCTGCCTTCAGCGCTGTTGCTTCTGTTGAAGGACTTAAAATCCCTGGCAACTTTGTTACTTCTTCAGTTTTTGACCTTTCAGCCTTATCTTTGTCAACCTTCATTTCAACTAGCTCAACCGAAGGTGCCTTCGGCTTGCCCTTCGGCGCAGGCTCGTCTGGAGTGGCCAAAGTGGCAGTTTTTCTCTTCTTTCCCTGTCCTCGCAGCGGATAGCGGTAGTCAGGGTAAACAAAGCCAATGGCATCAAAAACTTTGTTCAATCTCTTTTTTCCCCGGCCTCCGAAGGCTGTGGATAATGCATTATTCTCTTCTTTGGAATATGATCCAAGCAGTTCATCACTTGTAGCTTCGATACATTTCAGCCAGTCGTCGTTTGGTTCATCAAATTTATCCCCATGTCTGAATGTATACTTCAGTCGGACCAGGTCACCTTCGCTAGACTTGGTGACAGTCTCCTTTGACATTTCCCATTTCTCTACAAGAGGCTATACTCTGAAGGCTATATGCTCTTGAATTAAATATCTCGTACCAATGAAGAAGCAGACAGTACCAAATGCCTTCTGACAAGCTTCCGCAGCATCATCAATTTCAACCTTCGGCCTTCGGAGGCCGAAGCGGGACCAAATGGGGCGCATAATGACTTCCTTAATATCTTCTCTTGCCTTCAAGTCATTCTTCACGTAAAACCATTCCTCCATCCAAGCTCCGGGCCACCTTTTCCGGAATGTTGGCACCGGGTGGCTTGCGTTGGGGCGAGCAATAAATCCATAACAGCCAAAATTGTTATGATATTGTTCTTTGCCCATGGCCTTCGTCTCATATACAAGTTCATGCATACTGCAAAAGCATTTCGCGCTTGGCTCCACCCCTTGGCTTCTCACAGCCCAAACAAAAATCCCCATTCTAATAATAGCTTCGGGGGTTATCTGATGAAGGTAAATCTGATAAATTTTTAGCACTTCAACTACAAACCTGCTCAATGGAAACCGAAGCCCAGCTTTGAAGAAACTTCAGTAAATCACAACTTCATCTTCCTCGGGGGCAGGGACATTGTTGTCTCCACTAGCTCTAACAATAGACATATCCCGAAAGTACCTTCCTCTCATATTGTCAAGATGACTCTGTTTAATTGTTGATTTCCCAAAAATTGTATGACTCGGTCTCCACGGCCGGTCGTCAGAATCTTCTCCCCCGCTTTCAGCATCATAATCATCACTGTCACCAGTATCTTCAGACGTGCCCTCTAGTATTTCCTTAGTAATCTTCTATGTATTTATTTTTTCCATTGATTCGATAAATCCAGCAATGTAAGGATTCACAGCCTTCTTCTCCTCAAAAAGCTTCTCTTCTTTAGTCAGCTTCGTCTCCGCAGCAGCTTTCTTGTCTTGAGACATTTCTCCTCCAGAAATGACGAAAATGCGTCTTTTTAACCGAAGCTCAGAAAGCTTCAGAAACTAGCAAGTGTTACTGAGCAAGAGCTATGAAATTGGGAAAATAAAGCAAATGGCACAAGCAGCATACCAAATGAGGTTGGTGTGAGTTCTTATTTATACGCTCAGCACCCTCCAAATTGGGGGGCCCGTCCGTCATTGACTGCTGCTATTCTTGCAAAGGGAAGGTGTTTTTTTAGACCATCGGCTTAAGGCCTTCATCCATGTTGCAGTCTGAATTCGTTATCTTAAACAAATTAATACTGCGAGGGGCTACTGTTGGGGGCCTTCGTCCTCCGAAGGTCCTCAAAAACGTGATTTAACAATATCTTCCAAGTGTGACATGTGAATAGGTACCTTTGGACTCGGGCTAAAAGCATGTACGATGTAAAAAACATGATCGTGATGAAGGTTGGAGTTGCTCCGAAGCTACGTGCAGGGGAGCTTCGGCTAAATAGCGGAAAAAGGAACCGACTTAAAGGGGAAAAGGCTATCTAGTCCTCATAGAATTGTCTATAAGTTAATAATAAATGTAGAGGGCATGAATGTAATTTCTCACAGGTTGTGCCCTGTGCCTATAAATAGATGAACAGTACCCCCGTACTGTTCACGCTGACTTGTACCTTCTTTTGCGTCACGCTTGTACTTTTTGCCTTCTATCAAGCCGAAGGTACATTTTTAATTCAATATTGTTTCTGTCTTTCCAGGATAATACAATGAATAATAATGTTACACGATTGTTTATCTTGCCTCTTATATTTCATATGCTTCTTCTTTTATTAACATACATCGCGTTGATGAAGGTATGTCCTTCATAACCTTTGTTTGAAGATCATTATATCCTAAGGGAAATAATGCTTTGAAGGACGAAGGAGATTAACATTTAACATTTTGTGTTGCCTTGTTCTTAACTCATAGCATTTGAGAACAAGTCCCCAACAATGTTATTCTCCTTTATGTGATATGTTTACTCTATGCAAACCCATGTAGTGTTGTGTGACAACCTTGTCTTCCCAGAGCCCAAATTCCAAACCAAACCCTCCTCTCTCATAATTGTGTATCTATGCCCTATCCAATAAGCTTGCTCATGCCCAAAATTTTGTGACCCTTTGAACTCTTTACAAATTTCCACCTGCTTGTGGCCGTCTTATAATTGCCTCATATGATTATCTCCATATCATACCATTGTGTGTATGTTTAGTTCACATTTCATATGATTATGACTATGTGACTAATACGTGCTCACCTCTTCTGTCATTTCAATGTGACGGCGTGCTAGCTCACGTGACTCTTCTCCTGCTTGGTATTTTTTGAGAGACATTCCCCTGGTAGCAAATCTTTCCTATCTCTCTTCTTATCTACTACTTTGCTGCTCTCGCTTATCTACTCTCATTCTCGTGCAGTGTGTCAATGATCAGTGGGCAGTTCCTGTAGTCAGGATGGTGAGGACTAAAAATGTCACCCCAGTAGGAGGGGGCAATGATCAGGATCCCCCTCGCTTGTTCAGATAGGACAAGGGCAAGGAGGTCTACCTAGTGCTGCATGGAGAGAAGAAGAAGAGAAAATTGGACAGAGTCACTAGAACAGTAGCAGCAGTAGTAGCTGAGAGGGCAGAGCAGGGAGGGCAGATGAGGATTGGATCAAACTAGATAGCCTTCTATGTCTGTCGCTTCTCATCTTGGGCATGCTCCACTCTAGCCAGATACAACTCATATGCTCTAGTCACCACTACCACTCCACCCTCCACTACCACGCCAGCTTCCGCCACTCCAGTGTCTACCACCACCCTCGCCACACCTGCAACCTCCACCACACCTACTTCCATCGCTCCTGCTACATCTGCCACTCCACCAGTACCTCCCGCCCATTTTAGAGAGCGTGACGAGATCGAGGTTCAGCCACTTGTTGTGGACCCGTGATTGTTTGATCTTCATAGAGCCACTACCGCTAGGGTTCGTCGCTTCAGGCACGTGCCAGTGGACACTTGGTTTTCAGCTCATCGTGATCAAGCAGCCGGCCCTCTATTCAACACCCAAACTTGGGAGTCTTTCTACAGAGCTCAGCTGACAGTGCATATAGCTTTGCAAGCTCACCGACGATTGGACTTGTCATGTCTTCACACAGCATCCGGTTTTGAGGTTGAGGGTCCCATCACATATTTACTAGGCATGTACTCTCTGTTGACGTTTGGTGGTCGCTACATTGAGGAGTGGGTCAGAGTGTTTAATGCTTCAGTATGGATAGACCTCGACCATCAGTGGATGAGGTTTTGCTTCGAGCGCGAGGATGTTACTATTCACACTACTCAGATTAGAGAGCTTTTTGGTTTCCCTGAGTCGACGATGAGGCTTCAAAGTCTCTACTATAGATCTTTAGACCCTCCTCGTCGCCATCACGGCGGAGTTGCTCATGGTACAACCCACTGTAAACCCTAGTATAGAGTACCCATGCCTCTTGCCATTAGAAATAATGAAGGAGCTCTTTGATTATGTGACTTATTCATGAGGCATATCTTCTTTTAAATAAATACCAAATAAACACATGAACTTATGCATCATGCTGGAATTTTATTGTTTGTGCATAAAGCCCAAACTTACCATGAAAACAAATTTAACTCAAAATTCAAGACTTAGTTATGATAAAAAAAGAAAGGAGTAGAAGAGGGGGATAATAATAAATATAATAAATAAGTAACATTATTGCAAGTAGTAGAAATATTATTTACGTTAGAATTTTGTTTAATATTTGAAAATTGGAGTTCACAACAAGTGTTCAAAAATTTAGTATGAATGTTTGGAATTTGAAATAGAAAAGAAAAAACAGAAAAGGGACAGGCACCAGGCGCTTGGGTCGAATTCAGCCCGTTGGCCCAGGAACCCGCGCCGAATTCCTCCTCTGGCCGCACTTGCGCCGACAGGTGGGCCGTGCCTTGTCAGCCTTTGTGTGCCTTCCTCTCTGCTAACTTCGCTGTTGTGTGGGGTCTCCGGGTCAGAGTCAGCTACCGCATCCCTGTGCTTCTTCTCGCGCGCAGCTTCGCCCGAACGGCACGCGCGAAGATCGTGGCCATTGCAACCATCGTCGAGAAAACCTGGCTCCAGCTAGGGTTTGTTAGGAGCAGCGTTCCCCGGGCTATAAAAGTCGCGCGCCTGATTCCTGTCGACCCTTCCTCCTTGCCTCGCCCTAGCCACCAGACACCGCCCATGAAGGAGTGAAGCGTCGCCACCTCGGTTGCTCATAGTTGTTGTTCTTCCGTGGTGTTGGGAACCAGGGTGGGCGTCGGTGTGTGGGGGTGTCATCGGACAGGTTGTCGTGGGGAGATCCTGACCCCAACGCCATTAATTGCTCGCCAGGAGTCTTCCTCCGCTGTGGATCGACCTCTGCCATGGCCAGAACACCTACGCTACTAACCCTTTGGTAAGCCCCCTTACGGTCGTGTCCGTCGTCGTGCCCGAAGTGAGAAGAGGCTAATAGTTTGAGTCCGGGTGTGCGCTGGCGTCGGTTTAGCGTTCTCCGGGAGAAATCCGCCGTGACCAGGGAGGCTCTGCCGTGTGCCTAGACGGAATAGAGGGGACGATTCTTGACCGTCGGATACGACTTGTGCGACCGAGATCTGATCGTGATCGGACGAATCCGGGTGGTTGTGTGCATCTTAAAATCTGAGCCATTGATAATGCATCCCACGCGTAGGATCGGTTCATAGGATCATCGAAATGAGATTGTAATCCAGGCCACGGGATTCAGATCTGGCGGCTAGAACTCCTCGGTACCTCTTCGCCGTGCATACTTTATATAAGAGCCCTTGGGAAATTAACTAATCAACCCGCCGTCCTAACACCGTTAGAAAGTATTTAAAGATAGGTCCTGTTATTAGAAGTTAGGCCCCTGAAACTTCTAATAATAGTGTCCACGGTCCATTCAGTTTATTAATTAAGTGAAAATGCACAGAAATTGAATTTCTAGTATAAAAATAATTCCAAAAACTTGTTTAGTTCATAGGAAATCCATTTTAACTCCTTTTTTATCCAGTCTAGTTGTATGAATTTTGTATTAATATTGTTTATCACCTGGTAACTCTGTTTTATCATAAAACATAGATTAAAATTATTCACTTAGTTTATTCTATACCAAACACTTGGAACTTTGGAAAATCATAACTCTAACAGTAACTCCGAATTTAGTGATTCTAGAACCTACGATATCATTACGATGCGTAGAATTTTATCATGCCTTCTTTATGATGTTTGGTGTGATGTTAATTTCTCCTATACAATGTTTGTTTGTATTGTTGCGAGTAAACGAGCAAGAAACTGAGGACCTAGGTACTCAGCATGTGGAAAATACTGAGCAGGAGCTCGTTGAAGGCAAGTTGTGCCCTTGATCACTTCTATTTACCTAATAATATTCATGTTAATCATTATGATCTGCATAGGTTAATTTTTATGGGACCCAATAGGTCACCCCAGTTTGGCTATCTTTATACCTTGTTTACCACTGAACTTTTGGGTAGCACATGCTATTGCTTTATGTGGTTTTGGGTGTTAAGATACATAGTATTCATGATCATGCTTTTATTATAAATGAGTTATTTACTATTCATGACAAGATCATTATGTTAATTGAAACATGGAGGACCACTCGGGAAAACAGTGCTACCACAAGGGTGGTATGGGACGCCCTTGGCTGACTAATTAAGAAAGCTAGTGGAAGACTACCTTACCCGAAAGGGGCAAGGGCAGTAGGGGAGTGGTCGGTATAGGGAGGTTCTCGGGTTGATTTCGCTGCGATGGCTTTTCAGACGGGGCATTCCTACGCCGCGCTCCCTAGAAACTGTAGCGGATTTTCTGAAGCTAGTGGAACTTTGTAAAGGCCTTGTAGTGTTACCCTGCCTCGCTTCCTTGGTAGAGGTGTATGGGATTTATGACCCCGTGGCAGATGGGTAACACGACTTGTGGGTAAAGATGTGCAACCTCTGCAGAGTGTAAAACTGGTATATCAACCGTGCTCACGGTCATGAGCAGCTCAGACACTCACATGATTAATTTAAGGAAGTAAATTTAATTTATCATTTGCATCGCATTGTGGTTTATTATTAATTTTGATCTACTATTACTTTGGGTTGGTATACATTTACATTTAGTAAATGCGAATAAAATTTGGCCAACTTATTAAAAGCAATGCTCAACTTTTACCGTTATTTGTTGATCAGCTTTACACTTCACATGAGCCCCCACCTTTCGTGAGTTCATGCATATTATTCCCCACAACTTGTTGAGCTATGATCTTTTGTGAGCTCACCCTTGCGATATATAACCCTCCCACAGGTGAAGAGCAGGTAGCCTAGGAGGAGGTCTACAACGAGGAGTACGGGCTAATCTAGGTGGCGTCTCTCAGTCAGCTTTATGGTGTCAAGAAATAATTATTAGTTCGCTTTATTATTATCATTTATTTTTGTAAGACTCTTTCGCTATGTAATAATAATATTTGTGACATTTATCTCTATACACTTGGTCATTATATGTATTGTTCTTCTTTGGTGCACATATGAGACACACCCGGCTTTACCCCTTAAATCCGGGTGTGACAGAAGTGGTATCAGAGAAATGTTGACCGTAGGACGAAACCTAGATTTAACTGGACAAAACCCTTACCTACTTACCTTTACTCTGATTCTTTCTATACTTTTCTTGATCATGTCTCACCTTTGATTGTTCTACTATGACTATTCTTATCTTTTCTACTCTAGAAAGACAAGAAGGATTTCACACCTTGGAATCCTACATTTAAGACTCCCTAAAGAGATAGGAGACCTAAAACAAAAAATATTTTCTCTATCTAAAGTGTTTGGATGTTTGTTCTGATGATAAATGCTTGATTTGCTTCTTTGATTGACTGATATAGTATAGCAGGGCATTCTAGCATGTACCACCATAAGGTAATGTATTAGTATTAGTAGGTGACACACTAATCTACTGAGCTATTAAGACCCCAAAGGATTATGATCTAAAAGTGGATGTCTCGTAATTACTCGTCTTATCTGCAATTCTATCTTACCATGTGTTTCTAACCAGATGGTCAATACTAGGAAGGGAGGCGCTATCGATCTACCTGCTAACAACCGTCGCAGGAGGATTGTTAACCATTCACAACCAGAGATGAACCCTCCACTGGCTGGAACAGATCTTGTGGCTGTCGCTCAGATGCAGCTGCTGCAGCAAATGGCAAACATCATGACTGAAATGCAAGCAAAAATGCGATAAGAACATCAGGAGATGCGCCAGAAGTGGCAGGAAATGCGTCAGGAGATGAGACAAGAATGACTAGAACGGCAGCAACAACCACCACTACCTCCACCACCACCAGCAGCTCCACCCCAGGACAAGCACCGGGAATTCACGAGTCACAAGCCACCTACATTTTCAAGATCTCCAGATCCTTACATGCTGATGATGACTGAAGTCAGTGGATAAAATGCTCAATATTGCTCAATGTACTGATCGGGAGAAGGTGCTCTATGTGTCGGGTTGTCTCACTAGCCCTGCTGCTAATTGGGGGGACTCCTATTGTGTTGGCCATGCTGCTGCTAACACTATTTCCTGGGCAAAATTTTCTACACAATTCAGGAACTATCATATCACTGCTGGCCTGATGAAAATAAAGAAGAAGGAATTCTTATCACTCAAGCAAGGCAATATGACAATGAGTGAATAATGTGATAAATTCATTCAGCTATCAAGGTATGCTTCAGAGGAGGTTGCTGCTGACGAAAGGAAGCAGGAGCAGTTCATGGAGGGACTCATTGGGCCATTCCAGTACTAGCTAGTATCCCACACCTTCCCATCTTTCCAGAGGCTTCTAGACAATGCCATAGCTGTTGAACACAAACGTGTTCAGCTAGGCGAGATGAAGATGAAGGCTATCACCCAGGGATAGGGGAGCAGTAGCATCCATCCTCGCTATGTTCCACCCCAGGGTACACCAGCTCGTCCAGGAGGAGGGCAACAGTCCTACCAACGACCTGCTCAGCATACACCACAGACGACTCCTTAGACTCCGTATACTCGTCAGACTGCCCCCACTGGCACCCCGGCGAGACCTGCTGGCCAGGGCACTGCTACAGTCACCACCTGCTTCAAGTGTGGTGAGTTTGGGCACTACACCAATGCTTGCCAGAAGAGGAACCCCAACACACCGGCTCGAAGCAATGTTCAGGCCAGGTAATAGATTCCGGCTATCGGCAAGGGGTTCAGTATTGCCAGAGTCAACCAAGTCAGTGCTGATGCTACTATTGATAGTGCTGATATTGCTATCGGTAAGTTTTATATTAATTTAGTTCCTGCAGCTATATTATTTGATTCTAGAGCTATGCATTCGTTCATTTCTGCTCGCTATGTCAATACAAATGAGTTACCACTTCAAACTATGCAAAAACCCATGATAGTAATCACCCCTAAAGGGCCTATTGAAGAAAATTATATGACCAACAGACTAACACTGACAATCATGGGGAGGGAATTCTGGTCTATGCCTATAGTATTAGAAGAGAGCAGTATAGATCTGATTCTTGGTATGTCATGGTTAAGGAAAGCAAAGACAGTTATACATTGTGCTAGGGGAACCGTATAACTCACTAGTCCAAAAGGAGAATGATTTGAAGTCATGATTACCATAACCCCCTCCACCAGACCCGCCATATATCTAGTAGATGGTAAATTTGTTGGCAAAAACATCCGTGTGGTTAGAGAGTTCCTAGATGTCTTTCCAGAGGAGTTACCCGGGATGCCACCAGATAGGGAAGTTGAGTTTGTTATTGATCTCTTACCTGGAACCGCTCCTATTTCAAAAAGGCCATACAAGATGTCAGTGGAAGAATTAAAAGAACTTAAGAAACAACTAACAGAGTTACAGGAGGCGGGGTACATTCGTCCGAGTTCCTCACCTTGGGGAGCACCTGTTTTGTTTGTACTGAAGAAGGATGGTTCACAGAGGATGTGTGTTGATTATAGATCACTTAATGATGTCACAATTAAGAATAAGTATCTTTTACCTCGTATTGAAGATTTATTTGATCAGATGAGTGGTGCCAGGATATTCTCTAAGATTGATCTCAGATCTGGTTATCATCAAATGAAGATTAGGCCTTCTGATATTCCCAAGATGGCTTTCTCTACCCGATATGGTCTATATGAGTTCATGGCCATGTCATTTGGCTTAACTAATGCACCAGCCTACTTCATGAATCTGATGAACAAGGTGTTCATGGGGTATCTTGATACGTTCATCGTGGTATTCATCGACGACATTCTGATTTATTCCAAGAATGATAGTGATCATGAGGAACATCTGCGATTGGTACTACAGAAGCTGAGGGATAATCAACTTTATGTCAGTTTAGCAAGTGTGAGTCCTGGCTTCATGAAGTACCATTTCCTGGGCATATCATCTCTAATGGAGGAATATCAGTAGATCCGGCTAAAGTGAGAGAGATAGTGGGATGGAAGATACCAAGCTCGGTCAATGAAATCCATAGTTTCCTGGGACTTGAGGGTTACTACCAGCGTTTTATTGAGGGATTCTCCAAGATAGCGAAGCCTATGACCTCACTACTAGAAAAAGTAAGAGAGTTTAAGTGGACACATGAATGTCAAGAGAGTTTCAATCAACTGAAGTTTTAGATTGATGTCACCCGTAGTATTGGTTATGCCAGATCTGCAGAAGGGATTTGATATATATTGTGATGTGTGCCGCCAGGGCTTGGGATGTGTTCTTATGCAAGAAGGACATGTCATTGCCTACGCGTCTCGCCAGTTGCGGAAACATGAGTTGAACTACCCCACTCATGACTTAGAATTGGCAGCCGTAGTGCATGCTCTCAAGATTTGGAGGCATTATATAATGGGGACTAAGTCCCAAGTCTATACTGATCATAAGAGCTTAAAGTATATCTTCACTCAGAAAGATCTCAACCTTAGGCAACGCCGTTGGTTGGAGCTCATCAAAGATTATGACTTAGAGATCCACTATCATCAGGGCAAAGCGAATCTAGTTGTGGATGCCTTAAGTTGGAAGGAGCATGTTCATGCAGCTATAGTTACCCAGTTACCTGATGAGTTAGCAGAAGACTTTGAAAAGCTCAACCTAGGAATAGTTGCTCACACAGAAGGAGTTACCATAGAGGTAGAACCTACCTTGGAGCAAGAAATACGAAAGGGTCAGTTCAGTGATGTTAAAATTAAAGAGATCAAACACTTGATGGAAGAAGGTAGAGGTCCAGACTTCACGGAGGATGAGCTAGCACAATATCGTTCAAAAACAGGATATGTGTCCCTGAGACTGACAGTCTTCGTGAAACCATATTGAAGGAAGCTCATGACTGCCTACTCCATTCATCCCGGCAGTACCAAGATGTATCAAGATCTGAAATAAAAGTATTGGTGGTATGGTCTAAAAAGGGATGTTGCTTCACATGTGGCAGCGTGTGATGTTTGCCAGAGGGTTAAAGCTGAACATCAGAGACCAGATGGATTACTTCACCCGCTGAAGGTACTTGAGTGGAAGTGGGAAGAAATTGGTATGGACTTCATTGTTGGTCTACCCTACACTTCTATTGGGTGGTTGTGGACAGACTAACAAAAGTGGCTCACTTCATTCCTGTGAGGACTAATTACATGAGGCCAAGCTAGCTGAGTTATATATGGCCTAGATAGTTTGTCTACATGGAGTGCCTAAGAAGATCATGTCAGACGGAGGATCCCAGTTCACTTCTCGGTTTTGGCAGAAGTTGCATGAGTGCTTGGATACGAAACTGAACTTCATCTCGGCCTATCACCCTCAAACTGATGGGAAGACCGAGAGAACCATCCAAGTACTAGAAGATATGCTAAGAGCTTGTGCTCTTAAACATGGTTGCAGTTGGGATAAGAGTTTACCCTATGCGGAGTTCTCTTGCAATATCAATTATCAGGCCAGTTTGAAGATGTCCCCGTTTGAAGCTTTATATGGTAGAAAGTGCAGAACTCCTCTGTATTGGGATCAAACTGGTGAAAGACAGTTCTTTGGGCCAGAAATTATTCAAGAGGCTGAAGAACTGCGTAGTCTAGGCAGAAAAGCTATGCAAATACCCGCAGAAGGCAGTTAGAGTTTAAGGAGGGTGATCACGTGTATCTGAAGGTGTCACCGATCCGGGGTATGAGCAGGTTTAAAGTTAAAGGGAAGTTGTCCCCTCGTTTCATTGGACCCTTCATGATCCTAAAGCGAGTGGGGGAAGTTTCCTACCAATTGGAACTACCCGACCATCTAGCAGATGTACACGATGTCTTTCATGTATCCCAGTTGAAGTGCCTCAGGGTACCAGAAGAGCAACTACCCATGGAGGACCTTAGTGTTCAAGATGATCTGACTTATACTAAGTATCCTATCAAAATCATTGATACTTTGACTCGTGTTACGAGGAATAGAGTGATCAAATGTGCAAAGTGCAATGGAGTCATCACAGTGAAGATGAAGCTACCTAGGAGAGAGAAGAACTATGAGTAGAATTTCCCCACCTCATCCCTAGTTCATCTTAATCTTGAGGTCGAGATTCCTTTTAAGGGGGTAGGATTTGTAAACCCTAGTATAGAGTACACATGCCTCTTGCCATTGGAAATAATGAAGGAGCTCTTTGATTATGTGACTTATTCATGAGGCATATCTTCTTTTAAGTAAATACCAAATAAACACATGAACTTATGCATCATGCTGGAATTTTATTGTTTGTGCATCAAGCCCAAACTTACAATTAAAACAAATTTAACTCAAAATTCAAGACTTAGTTATGATAAAAAAGAAAGGAGTAGAAGAGGGGGATAATAATAATAAAAATAATAAATAAGTAATATTATTGCAAGTAGTAGAAATATTATTACGTTAGAATTTTATTTAATATTTGAAAATTGGAGTTCACAACAAGAGTTCAAGAATTTTGTTTAATATTTACGTCGTCGTGCTCGAAGCGAGTAGAGGCTAACAGTTTGAGTCCGGGTGTGCGCTAGCGCCGGTTTAGCGTTCTCTAGCGAGAAATCAGCTGCGGCTAGGTGGCTCTGCCATGCGCCTGGACGGAATAGAGGGGACGATTCCTGATCGTCGTGTATCACCCTAAATCCATCAATTGAAAACAATCTAGTTTATATTATTAATTTCTAGTAGAAAGAAAAAATTATTTATATTAACAAATAAAGAAATGGCGATATAATTAAATTGAACAGTGTCTTAAATAGTAAAAGTTTATCAAAGTGTTTGAAGCATTCATGTCGAAGCATATATTTTGTTTGATTTGAATTTCAAATCCAATTCTTGGATTTAGTTGTGTGAGAATGATCTTGTTTTATAAGTAATAATGAATTGTTAAAACAATATTTTTGGATTGTGTATTTTGTTATGTTAATAACTTTTGTTGTAAGTATTCAAAAAAGCACAACAAATACCATTTTTATTGATTTTATCCTTTTTGAAGCCCAATCTATTTAAATAATAGTTTTTTGCCTAAAATAATTTATTCTTTAAAATTAGGTATTTTTTATTTATAAAATATCATCTTATATATATATATTAAAATAATTAAATATTATATATACTCTATTAAAAAATACAACACAAACAGACGCACGCACGCATCTAAATTAAGAAAAGAAAAAAAAGTCGTCAGCCAGCCGAGCCGTTTTCCATTCAGCCCATTTCCAACATTCCCACCTTCCACGTTCACTCCTTTCCCATTTTCTTTTTCCTTGGGTGTTTGACAAGTGGGCCCTGGAGCTGTTCATCTTCCACACGGAACTCTCTCATGTTTGCTTCGCCAAGGAACGATCGAGCGCGCCACCGCCTGACCATTGGCTCCTTGCACCACGAGGTCTAGCACTGCCGGCATGCCCTCACCAAGCCATCTTGCCTCTGCGTAGTGGAGTGCCACTAACCGTCGATTCCTTCCTCTCTCTGCCCACTTGAGCAACAGCTGTTACTCCTCATTAATGGTGGTTGACCCCTCCGTTCCTCTCCTCACCTCTTTACTACCGGTAACTCCCTCTCGGTCTATAAATCAAAGTTGCGCACCGTCGAGCCACTCCTTTCCCTGCTGCTTGCTCGCGCCCGTGCTACTCGCATACTGTGTGCCGGCTATTTCTCCCGGCGATTAATGGCGTTCTAAATTCTTCAGTTTTTCAGCTTCAATGGCCATCAAATCTCCAGCCATAATTTCCTCTTCCTTCCAGCAACTCTTCCTCTTTCCTTGTCCGTATAAATCACGAAACCCAAGCTCCATCACGCTCGTTCTCAGCCTCCACTTCCTCCTGCCCCCTCGCGATCCCACGTCGTGGAGAGGCTACCACCGCGTCCGAGTCCGCCATGCTGCCGCCCCCGTCACGGTCAGCGCCTCTGCCCAGCTCGCCTGCACGCCATCTCCTCGCCTCCCTACGTCTAAGGCTCGCCAAGCGTCGCCGACCACCTCCACTCCCTTGCAACACGCACTCGTCTGCTACTGCACTTGCAGCGTGGCGCGCCTGTCATAGGGCGTGTTCGGCTGGCTACAAGCCGACACTGTTGCAGCTGTTTGGATTGCTGCAGCTGCAATCCATAGAGAGAAAAATACTGTAGAAGCCGCAGCCGCAGCCGGATTGCAGCCGCAGCAAGCCGCAGCGAACAAGCTGATAGACGAGGGCCGTTCCTGACTTTTGAGGGCCGTGACAAGATTATAAGCAGAGGCTTTAACACCATAAAATTGTTTTTTACTATTATATATATATCAACTAATTATATTTAATGTACCACAGAAAGACTTGACAGTAAAAAACAAAGTAAGATTATTACCTCAAATATATTAAAGAGATCAATTTAAAAATGTCTTCTAACATTTCTAGATGCAAAATCATCAATGACGGCCAGTGGCGGACCCAGAAATTAACTAAGACCCGGGCCGAAACGACTGTAAACTCTAATAGTAGCATATAAATAAATTGTACGAAACAACATTGTCATAGATATTAAAGATGACATACAAATTATGATGTAGCTCCTCCAAAATGTATCATGTCAACATCAACATCAGTGATTCTTGCTCCAGAACCTTGAAGAAAATCATGTTAAGAACGCGACTTGAAAGGTAATGTTGAATAAATTTAATAATATTAGTAATTGATACATACCACTAGTACGAGGTAGATTCACCCTGCGAGTTCTCATGCCTTGAAAAATAATCTAATATCTTTGCATCCTCAATGCTTGTAAATATATCCCTCTCAATATAACACATCATACGATGGTTAAGCCATTCGTCTCCTGTCTTATTCCGCAACTCAGTTTTAATGATATTCATAGATGAGAAAGCTCTCTCCACAGATATTGTTGCCACTGGTAAAATCAAAGCTAATTCAATGAGACGATATTCAATGCTACTGGTTCCAGTTCCCACTGTTGGTTGAGAATTGAGGTTTGATTTTGGCTGCACATTACACACGACGGGTGTCAGAGTTGGAGAGAAAAATGATTGCAATGTTCTATGCCTCTTCTTCATTTTGACAGACGGACGGCGCGTGGTCGGGCGAGCTGGCGAGGTGCTGACTGATTGGTGACTCGCAAACTCGCAGACTCGATGATGGTGAGCTGCAGCCGCGACGGCGCACGGGCCACGACGCGTGGCCTGGTGGCGGCTGGCGGGCGCGAGAGGGCCGACCGGTGAGGGGTGAGGCGAGTCGCACGCCCACACCGCAGCGGCCAGCGGCTGGCGGGCGCCGGGCGACCGCCGACCGGGCGGGCAAGGTGCCAAGGTCGAAGGCGGACAACGGGGCAAGCCGCCAAGCCGGCAAGGTCGAAGGCGAGGCAGCGGCGACCGGCGGCGCTGGGAGCCTGGGACAGGAGCAGCCGAGCAGCGAGTAGGACGCGTCTGGCCGAGCAGCGAGCAGGTGCGCTTGGGCGAGGGACAGGACCAGGAGTCCAGGACGCGGCTGGCGCCTGGCGGGTAGGCTGCTAGCGCTAGGGTTCCTTCAATCCTTCTTTTCTAGGCTACGACAGAATTTCGTTTTTTTTTGGGCCTACGTGCTCCGGGCCGTGGCCCAGGTGGCCATGGGCGCCGGTCCGCCCCTGATGATGGCTTCAATATTGACATCATCTAATAATTTCTTCTCAATACATAAAGTTGCTAGCCCGTTTAACCTTTCTTGAGACATTGTAGACCTTAAATAATTCTTCAATAACTTAAGCTTTGAGAAGCTCCTTTCAGCTGATGCCACAGTTATTGGTATAGTAAATAATATCTGATAAGCAACAAATATATTAGGATAGCAGTCCATTCTCCTAACAAACTCAAAAATTTCCATAGCAGACATTGATCTATCTGGCAGTGTCATTTGCAATATTCTTAACTCTGATGTCAGATTATTTTCCTCAAAATCAAATGAATCATCGACAGAGAAAGTTTTTGCCAACATGGTACAATAATCCTTGAGTTCAATGTGATCCAATGATTTCAACGATGCTGAGTTAAGAAGAGGCCCAAATATACCATTGAATACTTGGAGGTCTTCAAATCTATTTTTTAATGAACTGCTTGCCATATCAAGCATAACTAAAAAGTAATTTACTTCAAAATCTTTCTCACCTTGTAGATTTGCCTCATTGCTGCAATCATTTTCATCATAATGCTTTTTCCTTAGAGCATGACGCTTTACTGGAAATGATGCCTCTACACCCATTACAGAAGCAATATCCTTGGCAACCACCATACTAGAAGCAAACCCTTCATTTCTATACTTGTCAAAGTAACTCATTATACCATCTATTTGCTCTAAGGTAGAGTGAAGACACATTGATGATGATTGCAACTTCTTGCTCACAACATTTACAGCATATAAAATATCATGCCATATAACCATACCAAGAATGAATTCAAAGGTACCAATCAAGTCATACAAACTCTTTGCATCACTCTTTGCCATGGGCTCAGTATCAGAAGCATGATGTAACTCAAACAAAGCCGCCCTTATATGAGGAGCTTGATATCTAATTGCTGCCACACTTTTGATACGACTTTCCCAACGAGTGTTGCACAATGATTTCACAGTTAAACTTGGCACATGATCAAGTAAAACTTTCCATCTTTTGTAGAACCTGAAAACAATGTATATATTCTTTGCACAATTCCAAAGAATGAAACAACTTTACTACAAGATTTTGCCATATCACAAAGAGTAAGATTAAGACTGTGACAAGCACATGGCATATAAAAAGCTCTTGGGTTCTTATCAAGCAACCGTTTCTGTACTCCTTGATGCTTTCCTTTCATATTAGAATCATTGTCATAACCTTGACCCCTTATGTCATCAATATCAAGACCAAAGGACTCCAATGAATCAATCAAAACATTAAAAAGCCTCAAACCAGATGTGTCATCCACCTTTAAAAAACCCAGAAAGTACTCCTCAACCTCAATTTTGTTGCTAGATATGTTGACACATCGAACTATCAAAGACATTTGTTCTTCATGACTAACATCCGGAGTACAATCAAGAATGATAGAGAAGTATTTTGCCTCTTTAATAATCTTTATGATAGTGTTAGTAATATCAGAAGCCAAAAGAGATATCAACTCATTTTGAATTTTATTACTAAGATAATGGTAATGAATATCCTTTCTTTCAATTCGTCTAAGGTGATCTTGCATTACCAAATCAAATTCTGCAACCATTTCAACACAAGCCAAGAAATTTCCATTTTGTTCATTGTAAAGATGATTATTGGACCCTCGAAACGCTAAATTGCGTTTACCCAAAAATTTCATGATGGCAACTATTCTGAATAAAACTTGTCTCATGCGTTCTTTCTCCTTTGTAATTTGTCGTTGCAAATCTTTATCGATTGTTTCTTGTTTTCTTAGTATATCCCTCAATTCATTCCAACTGTTCATACCAGTAATATGCTCAGCATTTTTTTCATGTTCTTTCAGTCTCTCACTAATATGTTTCCAATCTCTATATCCATCATGTGCTAATGAACTTGTGCAACTATCAGAATTGAAAAGCTTACAACAGAAGCAAAACACTCTATCAACATGCTTTGAGTAAACTAACCATTTTCTGTCATGTTCCTCACCATTGCTTAATTTTCTAAAATAATGGGAATAGGAAAAATGTCTAGAGTTGCCATCCATTGGAAAGACAATATTCTTTTCCCTTATCGGTCCCTTCTCGACTAATGTATCTCTTGCTTTGTTATCAAGATTATTCCAATTTCTTGGATCATATATGTCTATAGTCACTACTAGCGGTTCATCAACACTAGCAGATTCTGTAGCAGTTGGATGAGATATATTATCATGGTCACTTACATTATGGTCTGTAGGTCCTTGGTATTCTGAATTCCCACAAATTTGTTCGTCCACCGGCTCCACAAGCACTATTGCCAATTCATTTGTGTTTCTCGGATCTCCAATATCCCTCTTAAGAAATTTATCCATGGCTCCTTTCTGTGACAAGACAAAATCCTCTGTGTGCTTCCTTCTTTTTCTTTTTTGGCTACCTGATGCATATTTTCTAGGAGGCATGATGTCAACAACAATCTGCAAGAAATCAATAAAAAAATAATAAAACAATCTGCATGCAATCAATAAAATAATCCATAAAATGAAAAACACGAGAACTTGTCGATCACGCAGTAGGCAGGGCCTGCGTCGCATCGTCGGCTGAGCTCCCAACAGCGCACGACGTGGGCAGTAGGCAATGGCAAGGAAGCAGCAGGCGGCGGCAGGAAAAGCAGGCAGCAGGAAGGCAGGCGGCGGCAAGAAAGCAGGTAGGCGCGGCAGGAAACCAGAAAGCAGGCGCTAGGCAGGCGGCGGCAAGGATAGAGGCTAGGCAACAAGGCAGACGGCGGCAGCATGCATAAAGAATTGAAACATGCGGTACGGTGCCTACCCTAATTCCTATAAGGGTGGGGCCCCTGGGAGATGGGGGCCCAGGTCGGCTGCCCCTGGCGCCCTGCCTCAGGCACGGCCCTGTCAGAGACCTACCAGCGCCAGCAAAAGGTGAAAGGGGTGCAGGGGGAAAGGAGCCAAATGATGGCGTTCAAATGGTGGGTCGTCGCATTCGCAGGCCTAATCTATGTGTCAAAGGAGCAGAATGGATAGAGTAATGGGCCTTAGGCCATAGCTATACAACAATATAAAGCAAAGCGTGTAATCCGAAGGGAAGCAGGAAAAACTAGAATAGAATCATTCTGCTCCTCTGCATGTTCGTGTTCTTCCCCTTCCTATATGTTTTCTTCCTCTCCTTCGCCAAGGCGTTAACAAGTGGTAGCAAAGGCTGGTGTTCGATCTGGCGGCTCCGCTCCACTACACAAGGCACGCGAAGATGGCAGGTGCACCTGATCCAAGTGTGGCGTCAGCCCAGGAAGCACAATCCAAATCCATGGAGGTGCAGTCACGGACACTGGTGACTCAATCCCAACTTCTTCAACAGCTCTGTGACCGATTGGAGTCACAAGATCACCGATGGTCCCAGATGGAGGAGGCGGTCAAGATGAACACCACCAATATCTCCAAGTTATAGGAGAGGCTGGGTGATGGGGAGATTGAAGCATTCCGAGCTGATCTTACCTGTTCCTTGGGCGACCGCGTCGAAGCACAGATCGCTCAATTGGAGGCAGAAACCTTGGGTCGCGTCGACAGATTGGTGACCGAAACCTCCAATCGGGTGGCGGTGCTGGAGAACGCCACCTCGATGCTCGAGTCTTGGCAGCCACGAGTCGAACATTCCGTGGACGGCATCAGGAACTCCGTGGACACCTTGCGCTCAGACCTTGCTCGGCTGACCCAATTCCTCGAGCACAACAACAAAACCATAGGAGATCATCGTGGCCAGGACAACATCCTTGAACCATATGTACCAGCGGGAAAGCACCCATCTGCTTCCCCGACTCGTACTGGTAAGCTCGACGGGCACGGCGCTGCAACTTCTAACCGGGAGTATGGTTTTGGGAAACCACACCCAATCCAACTCCCGATCAATGGTATATGCTCTTCTCAACCTCGACGTGGTCAACCTGAGTTCCATTCTGTACCTTGCGGTTGCAATATTGACATATATGGGGTTGATGGGCCAGGGCATTTTTCAGCCAAGAATTTATGCAACCTACCAAACTTCACTTACCATCCTTTGATGAAGACAATCCTCGGTTATGGAAAAAGCGCTGCGAGGATTATTTCATTATGTATGATGTAGATCCTGCTGTTTGGATTTGAGTTTCATCTATGCAGTTCACTAGACCGGTTGCCCGTTGGTTGCAGTCAATAGAGTCGAGAGTATCCACTATGTCATGGGAGAGTTTGGTAGGTTGATTTTAGAACGGTTTTCGGCAAGGACCAACACTAGTTGTTGCTCCGACAACTATTTAACATCCGGCAAACACATTATGTGGCTTCTTATGTGGATGAGTTCTCTTAATTAGTAGACAAATTAAATGCCTACCAAACCATGTCTGACCCCTTATATACACATTTAAATTTGTTGACGATCTTCATGACGAGGTCAAAGATGTTATGCTTCAACGACCATTAGACCTCGATACTGCCATGGTTCTTGCACAATTGCAGGAGGAAGCTGGGGTTATGATGAAGAGAAACGGTTCCAAATGGGGTGATTCTACTACTACATTCAAACCTCGGCAAGGTGCTGCACCAGTTCAACCTGTTAAAGAACCCAAGCACATGACTGCTTCGTCCACATGCGACAAATCCAGTGGGGGTCCTTTACCATCTACAGATGAATGTATTGCCTCATTATATGCCTATCACAAAGCAAAAGGGCTCTGCTACAAGTGTGGACTGCAATATAACCATGGTCATCGGTGTTCAGACACAGTACAACTACAAGTAGTGGAGGAGTTATGGCAAATGGTGCAATGCACCAATACTAAAGCAGTGGCCGAATGTGCCGAGGTGCCTGAAGACAATGTTGAGATTAATGCGTTGCAATTGTCCAAAGCAGCTGTTGATGGGTCTGAGGCCCCTCGCACTATGAAATTTGTGGGTCACATAGCAGGCATGGATATCTTGGCACTGCTTGATTCTGGGAGTTCTCATTCCTTTTTGAGTATGGTTGTGGCCTCTTCTATTCCTGCAGTTTCTACTATGGACTAGCCAATGAAGGTTCAAGTGGCTAATGGGTCTTACATGAGCTGTGCGAAACATATTGTGGATACTTCTTGGTCCATTAGTGGGGTTACATTCTCATCCACACTAAGAGTATTACCCTTGTCCACATATGATCTTATTATGGGGATGGACTGGTTGGAGAGTCACAGTCCTATGCTCATACACTGGTCACAAAAATGGCTCAGTAGTCCTCTTCAGGACACCACAGTAACCTTGCATGGGGTTAAGTCCTCAGTGTTACAGACAACAGTGATACAGGTCTGCAGCTGTTGGGGACTTGTTCTCAAATGCTATGAGTTAAGAACAAGGCAACACAAAATGTTAAACGTTAATGTCCTTCGTCCTTCGAAGCATTATTTTCCTTAGGATATAATGATCTTCAGATGAAGGTATAATGATCTTCAAACGAAGGTTATGAAGGACATACCTTCATCAACGTGATATATATAAGAAACAAGATAAACAATCAGATAACATTATTAACTCATTCTCATTATATTATCCTGAAGAGACGGAAACAATACTGAATTACAAATGTACCTTCGGCTTGATAGAAGTCAAAAGTATAAGCGTGACGCAAAAGCGAATATCAGTTAGCGTGAACAGTATAGGGGTACTGTTCATCTATTTAAAGGCACAGGACACAGCCTACGAGAAATTACATTCACGCCCTCTATATTTACTATTGACTTATAGACAAATCTATGAGGACTAGATAGCCTTTTCCCCTTTAAGTCAGTTCCTTTTTCCGCCATTGAGCCGAAGCTCCCTTGCACGTAGCTTCGGAGCAACAACAACCTTCGTCACGATCATGCTTTTCTCATCGTATATGCTTTTAACCTGAGTCCGAAAGTACCTGTCCATATGCCATACTTGGAAGACATTGTTAAATTACATTTTTGAGGACCTTCGGAGGACGAAGGCCCCCAACAGCAGCTTACAGGGATTATCTTACAAAGAACATACTATGGTTGCTGATCTCCCTACTGATATCCAAGAACTTTTATCTCGATTTTCTTCAGTTTTTTACATACCCAATACCAGGCCACCAGTGAGAGAATGTGACCATCAGATTCCACTCATTCAAGGGGCCATGCCAGTTCAAATGCGACCCTATAAATATGCTCCTACCTTGAAAACTGAGATAGAAAAACAAGTGGAAGAAATGTTACAATCAGGCATTGTCCAACCTAGCCAAAGTGAATTTTCTTCATCAGTTATCCTGGTGAAATAGAAAGATCATACATATCACTTTTGTGTTGACTACAGACATTTAAATGCCTTGACTCTCAAAACCAAATATCCAGTCCCTGTTATTGATGAATTCCTTGATGAATTACATGGGGCTGCATGGTTCTCTACCCTTGATTTAAGGGCAGGATTTCACCAAATTCGCATGAGTCCAAAAGATCAACACAATACTGCATTTCAAACTCACCACGACCATTTTGAGTTTAGGGTGATGCCTTTTGATCTTTCAGGAGCACCAACAACTTTTCAGAGTGCAATGAACTCAACTCTTGCTCCTCTTCTCAGAAAATGTGTGCTAGTCTTTTTTGACGATATCCTAGTATACAACAAAACCTGGACAGACCTCATTGGTCACTTATAGCAAGTTCTCCAAATTCTTTAGAAGGATCAATGGTTTATCAAGATGTCTAAATGTGCCTTTGCCCAACAGAAAATAGGCTATTTGGGACATGTCATTAGTCAGCAATGGATGGCTACTGACCCATCAAAAATAGAGGCAGTGTCTTCATGGCCTACACCTTCAAACTGTAAAGACCTCAGAGGATTTCTTGGACTTGCGGGTTACTATAGGAAGTTCATCAAAAATTTTGGGGTAATTGCTCGACCTCTCAATGATCTATTGAAAAAGGGGTATTGTTCATATGGACACAAGTGCATGAAGAAGCTTTTCACACCCTCAAACAGGGCCTAACTACAACTCCTGTACTCATTCTTCCAAAGTTTTCCAAACCGTTTGTCATAGAAACAGATGCTTCTAGCAAAGGGATTGGGGCTGTTCTTCTACAAAACAGTCATCCTTTGGCATATATGAGCAAGGCTCTTGGGGTTAAAAATCAAGGATTGTCAACATATGAGAAGGAATATCTAGCCACCTTGTTAGCTGTGGATAAATGGCGTCAGTACCTCCAACATTCTGAATTCTTGATATATTCATACCACAGAAGTCTGTCCCATCTCACTGAACAGAGGCTGAGTACACCTTGGCAGCAAAGAGTGTTCTCTAAACTTCTGGGCTTGCAATATAGAGTGGTATACAAAAAGGGCGCTGACAATGGGGCAGCTGATGCCCTATCTAGAAGACCACATCCTGATTCCTCACTGTTTCATGTTACTTCAATAGTACCTCAGTGCATGGATCAGGTAGTGCATAGCTATGCAGATGACACCTTCTCACAACAACTCATTACTAGTTTGGCTACTACCACTAATAACACATGACCATATACCTTGCAATCAGGCATTCTCAGATATAAAGGTCGTGTTTGGGTGGGGACTTGTGAAGCTCTTCAGATTCAGATTATATCTGCTGAAAGCATCTAGGCCCTGGTTGGTTTTAGTGATTAATGACAACGTAATGTTATATGTGACTAACGTGTGTTTTGTAGAGACAAATTGAAAGTCGCCTAGAGGGGGTGAATAGACAGAAACTGAAATTTACAAACTTTAAGCACAACTACAAGCCGGTGTTAGCGTTAGAAATAAAACCGAGTCCGAAAGAGAGGGTGAAAACAAATCAACCAAGAAATAAAGCGAGTGACACGGTGATTTGTTTTACCAAGGTTCGGTTCTTGCAAACCTAGTCCCCGTTGAGGTGGTCACAAAGACCGGATCTCTTTCAACCCTTTCCCTCTCTCAAACGGTCACTTAGACCGAGTGAGCTTTCTCCTCAATCAAACGGGTCACTTAGACCCCACAAGGACCACCACACAATTGGTGTCTCTTGCTTTGATTACAAATGCTTTGAAGAAGAAGAATGGGAAGAAGAAAGCGATCCAAGAACAAGAGCTCAAAGAACACGAGCAAAACTCTCTCTCTAGTCACTAAGTGTTTGGAGTGTATTTGGGACTTGGAGAGGCTTTGATTCTTTTGAATTGTGTCTTGTATTAATTGCACTAGCTCTTGTATTGAATGACATGTCTGAAAAACTTGGATGCTTGGAGTGGTGGTGGTTGGGGGTATTTATAGCCCCAACCACCAAACCAACCGTTGGGGAGGTTGTCTGTCGATGGGCGCACTGGACAGTCCGGTGCGCCACCGGAAAGTCCGGTGCGCCAGCCACGTCACCCAACCATTAGGGTTCTGACGGTTCTGACCGTTGGAGCTCTGACATCTTGGGGCACCGGACAGGCACTGTTCACTGTCCGGTGCGCCTTCTGGCGCTGCTCTGACTCTGCGCGAACTGTCCGCGCACTATAGCGCTTTTGCAGGTGTCCATTGGAGTCGACCGTTGCGCTGGAGCCCTTGCTCCGTTGGCACCCTAGATAGTCCGGTGACCTACCAAACAGTCCGGTGAATTATAGCAGAGCGGCTGTCCAGAAACCTTAAGGTGAAGAGTTCAGCCCGTACGGTCCCTGGTGCACTGGACACTGTCTGGTGGCACACCAGACAGTCCGGTGCGCTAGGCCAGGGTTCTCTTCGGTTTCTTTTGCTCCTTTATTTTGAACCCTAACTTAGATCTTTTTATCGGTTTGTGTTGAACCTTTGGCACATGTAGAACATATAATCTAGAGCAAACTAGATAGTCTAATTATTTGTGTTGGGCATTTCAACCACCAAAATCATTTAGGAAAAGGTTTGACCCTATTTCCCTTTCATTCTCCCCCTTTTTGGTGATTGATGCCAACACAAACCAAAGCAAATATATAAGTGCAGAATTGAACTAGTTTGCATAAGGCAAGTGCAAAGGTTGCTTGGAATTAAACCAATTTTTACTTTCATTAGATATGCATGGATTGCTTTCTTTTTTTTAATATTTTGGACCACATTTGCACCACTTGTTTTGTTTTTGCAAATTCTTTTGGAAAATCTTTTCAAAGTCCTTTTGCAAATAGTCAAAGGTATATTAATAAAATTGTGAGAAGCATTTTCGAGATTTGAAATTTTCTCCCCCTGTTTCAAATGCTTTTCCTTTGACTTAAACAAAACTCCCCCTGAATGAAGTTCTCCTCTTAGTGTTCAAGAGGGTTTTACCAATATGGAAAATATTTAGATACCAATTGAAAAATCCTCTTTTAAATATTTCATCATAAGGTACCAATTGAAAACTTCTTTTTAAATTTTGAAATTGGTGGTGGTGCGGTCCTTTTGCTTTGGGCTAATACTCTCTCCCCCTTTGGCATTAATCGCCAAAAACGGAGACATTTGAGAGCCCTTTTTACTTTCTCCCCAATGGTACAAATGAATATGAGTGAAGATTATACCAAAGTGAAGAGTGGTGCGGAGTGACGGCGAAGGATAAATAATACTGATAGAGTTGAGTGGAAGCCTTGTCTTCGCTGAAGACTCCATTTCCCTTTCAATCTACCGTGTCGAGGTCGAGATGCCCATTTGTTCCCATGGGTGTCTTGATGGGTTTGGCATCCTTCATTCCAAACTTAGTAAGTATATCTTGAATGTACTTGGTTTGGCTGATGAAGGTGCCCTCTTGGTGTTGCTTCACTTGAAATCCTAGGAAATACTTCAACTCCCCCATCATAGACATCTCAAATTTTTGAATCATTATCCTACTAAACTCTTCACAAGTAGATTTGTTAGTAGACCCAAATATGATATCATCAACATAAATTTGGCATACAAACAAATCATTGCAATGGTTTTAGTAAAGAGTGTAGGATCGGCTTTTCCAACTTTGAAGCCATTAGTGATAAGGAAATCTCTTAGGCATTCATACCATGCTCTTGGGGCTTGCTTGAGCCCATAAAGCACCTTAGAGAGTTTGTAAACATGATTAGGGTACTCACTATCTTCAAAGCCGGGAGGTTGCTCAACATAGACCTCTTCCTTGATTGGTCCATTGAGGAAGGCACTCTTTACGTCCATTTGATAAAGCTTGAAGCCATGCTAAGTAGCATAGGCAAGTAATATACGAATTGACTCAAGCCTAGCTACGGGTGCATAGGTTTCACCGAAATCCAAACTTTCGACTTGTGAATATCCCTTGGCCACAAGTCAGGCTTTGTTCCTTGTCACCACACCATGCTCATCCTGCTTGTTGCGGAATACCCACTTGGTTCCTACAATATTTTGGTTAGGACGTGGAACTAATGAGGTGTTTGGTTTGATGAATCACTCTATCCAAAATGAAGTGGTGCATCATGGGTCCATTCCTCAAATTTGGTGGGATGACTCCATTCCACATATTAGTACTAAACAACTAACTATGAGGAATGAGGTGGTGATGGATTAACTCACTCCATTCCACAAACCAAACAAAAAAGTGAGGAGTGAGAAGATGATGGACTACATCATTCCTTAAACTAAACACTCCATAAATGCCATACCTCATTCCTCGTGAAATTGTTGAGTTCCTCTTGCATTGCCAACACCCAATCTGAATCTCTTAATGAATCTTCCACCCTGTATGGCTCAATAGAAGACACAAAAGAGTAATGTTCACAAAAATGAGTGACACGAGATCGAGTTGTTACCCCCTTATGAATATCGCCGAGGATGGAGTTCACGGGATGATCTCGTTGTATCGCTTGGTGGACTCTTGGGTGAGGCGGTCATTGACCCTGTTCTTCTTGATCATCTTCCTTGTCTTGATTATTGTCATCTCCCCCTTGATCATCGTCCTCCTCTTGAGGTGGCTCATTGTCTTGATCTTCTTCTTCATTGTCTTGAGCTTGATCCTCATCTTGGGTTGGTGGAGATGCTTGCATGGAAGATGACGGTTGATCTTGTGCTTGTGTGGGCTCTTTGGATTCCTTAGGACACACATCCACAATGGACATGTTCCTTAGCGCGACGCATGGAGCCTCTTCATCATCTAGCTCATCAAGATCAACTTGCTCCACTTGGGAGCCGTTAGTCTCATCAAACACAATGTCACAAGAAACCTCAACTAATCCAGTGGATTTGTTGAAGACTCTATATGCCCTTATGTTTGAGTCATAACCAAGTAAAAAGCCTTCTACAGCCTTAGGAGCAAATTTAGATTTTCTACCTCTTTTGACAAGAATAAAACATTTGCTACCAAAGACTCTAAAATATGAAACGTTGGGCTTTTTACCGGTGAGGAGTTCGTATGATGTATTCTTAAGGATTCGGTGAAGGTAGAGTCGGTTGATGGAGTAGCAGGCGGTGTTAATCGCCTCGGCCCAAAACCGGTCCAGAGTCTTGTACTCATCAAGCATGGTCCTTACCATGTCCAATAGAGTTCTATTCTTCCTCTCCACTACACCATTTTGTTGAGGTGTGTAGGGAGAAGAGAACTCATGCTTGATGCCCTCCTCCTCAAGAAAGCCTTCAATTTGAGAGTTCTTGAACTCCGTCCCGTTGTCGCTTCTTATTTTCTTGATCCTTAATCCGAACTCATTTTGAGCCTGTCTCAAGAATCCCTTCAAGGTCTCTTGGGTTTGTGATTTTTCCTGCAAAAAGAACACCCAAGTGAAGCAAGAATAATCATCCACAATTACAAGACAATACTTACTCCCGCCGATGCTTATGTAAGCGATCGGGCCGAATAAATCCATGTGGAGTAGCTCAAGCGGTCTGTCGGTCGTCATGATGTTCTTGTGTGGATGGTGGGCACCAACTTGCTTTCCTGCTTGACATGCGCTACAAATTCTGTCTTTCTCAAAATGAACATTTGTTAGTCCCAAAATGTGTTCTCCCTGTAGAAGCTTGTGAAGATTCTTCATCCCAACATGGGCTAGTCGGTGATGCCAGAGCCAACCCATATTAGTCTTAGCAATTAAGCAAGTATCGAGTTTAGCTCTATTGAAATCAACTAAGTATAGCTGACCCTCGAGTACTCCCTTAAATGCTACTGAATCATCACTTTTTCTAAAGACAGTAACACCTATATCCGTAAAAAGACAGTTGTAACCCATTTTGCACAATTGAGAAACTGAAAGCAAGTTATAATCTAAAGAATCTACAAGAAAAACATTAGAAATAGAATGGTCAGGAGATATAGCAATTTTACAAAGTCCTTTGACCAAACCTTGATTTCCATCCCCGAATGTGATAGCTCTTTGGGGATCTTCGTTTTTCTCGTAGGAGGAGAACATCATTTTCTCCCCGGTCATGTGGTTTGTGCATCCGCTATCAATGATCCAACTTGAGCCCCCAGATGCATAAACCTACAAAACAAGTTTAGGCCTTGTTCTTAGGTACCCAAACGGTCTTGGGTCCTTTCACATTAGAAACAAGCACCTTGGGTACCCAAACACAAGTCTTGGAGCCCTTGTGTTTGCCCCCAACATATTTGGCAACTACTTTGCCTGATTTGTTAGTAAGCACATAAGCAGCATCAAAAGTCTTAAATGAAATGTTATGATCATTTGATGCAACAAGAGATTTCTTTTTAGGCATTTTATCATGGGTAGAATGCCTAGAGCTAGAAGCCTCATTCTTATACATAAAAGCATGATGGGAAACAGAATGAGTCTTGTTAGCATGAATTCTCCTAATCTTGTGCTCAGGATAACCAGCAGGATATAAAATGTAACCCTTGTTATCCTGAGCCATGGGAGCCTTACCCTTAACAAAATTAGACAGTTTCTTGGGGGCATTAAGCTTGACATTGTCTCCCTGTTGGAAGCCAATGACATCCCTGATGCTAGGGCGTATCCCATTATAGAGCATGCTTCTAGCAAATTTAAATTTTTCATTCTCTATCTCATGCTCATCAATTTTTGCAGTTAGTTGAGCTATGTGATCATTTTGTTCTTTAATTAAAGCTAGGTGATCATGAATAGCATCAACATTAATATCTCTACATCTCATGCAAATAGAAACATGATCAACGGTGGATGTAGAGGGTTTGCAAGATTTTAATTCATCTATCTTAGATTTTAGCATGACATTTTCATCTCTAAGATAGGAAATAGAAACATTGCAAACATTTAAATCCTTAGCCTTAGAAATTAGTTTATCATTCTCAATCTTAAGGCTAGAAATTGATTCATTCAATTTATCAATCTTAGCAATTAAATTAGCATTATCATTTTTAAGATTGACAATTGAATCATGACAAACATTTGATTTTTCAACCTTAGCAAATAAATTACTATTCACATTCCTAAGGTTGGAAATGGTGTCATGGCAAAATGCTAAGCTCCTTAGTCAAATTTTCATTCTTTTCTACTTCCTGAGCATAAGCATTCTTTACCTTAACATTCTTTTTATTTTCCTTAATAAGGAATTCCTCTTGGCTATCCAAGAGTTCATCCTTCTCATGAATAGCACCTATCAATTCATTTAGTTTTTCCTTTTGTTACATGTTAAGGTTGGCAAAAAGAGCAAGCAAATCATCTTCATCATCACTAGAGCTACCCTCATCACTAGATGTCGTATATTTAGTGGAGGCTCTAGATTTTACCTTCTTTTTGTCGTCCTTTGCCATGAGGCACTTGTGGCCGACGTTGGGGAAGAGGAGGCCTTTGGTGATGGCGATGTTGGTGGCATCCTCGTCGGAGG
This sequence comes from Zea mays, assembly GCF_902167145.1. NCBI lineage: Eukaryota > Viridiplantae > Streptophyta > Magnoliopsida > Poales > Poaceae > Zea > Zea mays. Next base: position 106,915,753 of record NC_050105.1, on the reverse strand, counting down.
AGGAGTCGGTGGAGCTCTCATCGGAGTCCATTCCCGGCATACATGGGCATCGCCGCCCTTCTTCGTATCTTTTCTTTTCCTTCCTCTTTCCCTTCTTGTCGTCGCCCCTGTCACTATCACTAGATAATGGACATTTAGCTATAAAATGACCGGGCTTACCACATTTTAGCACACTTTCTTGGAGCGGGATTTATAATCCTTCCCCCTCCTTTGCTTGAGGATTTGGCGGAAGCTCTTGATGATGAGCGCCATTTCCTCGTTGTCGAGCTTGGAGGCATCGATGGGGAGCCTACTTGATGTAGACTCTTCTTTCTTCTCCTCTGTCACCTTAAATGCAACGGGTTGCACCTCAGGTGTGAAGGTGCTGCCTTGCTCGACAATTTGTTTGGAGCCTTTGATCATCAACTCAAAGCTCACAAACTTTCCTATCACTTCCTCGGGAGACATTAGCTTATATCTAGGATCACCACGAATTAATTGAACTTGCGTAGGATTACGAAAAACAAGTGATCTTAGAATAACCTTGACCATTTCATGGTCATCCCATTTGGTGCTCCCGAGGTTGCGCACTTGGTTGACCAAGGTCTTGAGCCGGTTGTACATGGCTTGTGGCTCCTCTCCTTGGTCGAGGATGAATCGACCGAGCTCCCCCTTGATCGTCTCCCGCTTGGTGATCTTGGTCACCTCATCCCCTTCGTGTGTGGTTTTTAGTACGTCCCAAATCTCTTTGGCACTCTTTAGCCCTTGCACCTTATTATACTCCTCTCGACATAAGGAGGCAAGGAGTATAGTAGTTGCTTAGGAATCAAAGTGCCGGATTTGGGCGACTTCGTCTGAATCATATCCTTCATCCCCTACGAATGGTACCTGTGCTCCAAACTCAACAATATCCCATATGCTTGCATGGAGTGAGGTTAGATGATGCCTCATTTTATCACTCCACATACAATAATCTTCACCGTAAAAAACCGGTGGTTTGCCTAATGGGACAGAAAGTAAAGGAGTGTGTTTGGAAATGCGGGGATAGCGTAGGGGAATCTTACTAAACTTCTTGTGCTCATGGCGCTTAGAAGTGACGGATGGAGCGTCAGAACCGGAGGTGGAGGGTGACGAAGAATCGGTCTCATAGTAGACTACTTCCTTCATCTTCTTCTTCTTGTCGCCACTCCGATGTGACTTGACGCAGGGAGGTGATTCCTCCCTTCCTTTGGCGCCAGACTCCTTCGATGGAGCCTTCCCGTGGCTTGTGGCCGTTTCCATCTCCCTCTTGGTGGATCCTCCGACATCACTTCGAGTTGTTAGACTCTAATGAAGTACCGGGCTCTGATACCAATTGAAAGTCGCCTAGAGGGGGGTGAATAGGCGAAAACTGAAATTTATAAACTTTAAGCACAACTACAAGCCAGGGTTAGCGTTAGAAATAAAACCGAGTCCGAAAGAGAGGGTGAAAACAAATCACCAAGAAATAAAGTGAGTGACACGGTGATTTGTTTTACCGAGGTTTGGTTCTTGCAAACCTAGTCCCCGTTGAGGTGGTCACAAAAACCGGGTCTCTTTCAACCCTTTCCCTCTCTCAAACGGTAACTTAGACCGAGTGAGCTTTCTCCTCAATCAAATGGGTCACTTAGACCCCACAAGGACCACCACACAATTGGTGTCTCTTGCTTTGATTACAAGGGCTTTGAAGAAGAAGAATGGGAAGAACAAAGCGATCCAAGAACAAGAGCTCAAAGAACACGAGCAAAACTCTCTCTCTAGTCACTAAGTGTTTGGAGTGTATTTGGGACTTGGAGAGGCTTTGATTCTTTTGAATTGTGTCTTGTATTGATTGCACTAGCTCTTGTATTGAATGATATGTCTGAAAAACTTGGATGCATGGAGTGGTGGTGGTTGGGGGTATTTATAGCCCCAACCACCAAACCAATCGTTGGGGAGGCTGTCTGTCGATGGGCACACCGGACAGTCCGGTGCGTCACCGAACACTGTCCGGTGCGCCAGCCACGTCACCCAACTGTTAGGGTTCTGATGGTTTCGACCATTGGAGCTCTGACATCTTGGGGCACCGGACAGTCCGGTGCCGCACCGAACAGGCACTGTTCACTGTCCGGTGCGCCTTCTAGCGCTGCTCTAACTCTGTCCGCGCACTGTAGAGCTTTTGCAGGTGTCCGTTGGAGTCGACCGTTGCGCTGGAGCTGTTGCTCCGCTGGCACACCGGACAGTCCGGTGACCCACCGAACAGTCCGTTGAATTATACCGGAGCGGCTGTCCAGAAACCCAAAGGTGAAGAGTTCAACCTGTACGGTCCCTGGTGCACCGGACACTGTCCGGTGTGCCAGACTAGGGTTCTCTTTGGTTTCTTTTGCTCCATTCTTTTGAACCCTAACTTAGATCTTTTTATCGGTTTGTGTTGAACCTTTGGCACCTGTAGAACATATAATCTAGAGCAAACTAGTTAGTCCAATTATTTGTGTTGGGCATTTCAACCACCAAAATCATTTAGGAAAGGTTTGACCCTATTTCCCTTTCACAAATGGTAAGTTAGGTCACATTACAGGTAAATGTACTACAATGGTGAAAACAATCCCGGAGATAAGAACTCGAAGCAACGGCTAAAGCGACGGAACACAAAGTGAAGGTCTTCGTATTCCTAGTGTCAAGGAGTTGCGAACACTCGTGATATAGGTAGGTCTTTTATTTTGTTTTAGCCGTACTATAAAGAGGGGTTGTCGATCAGTAGTTTGACCAAGAGAGTTCTAGTGTAGTGTTGGTGCATATTCACACTCACATATAGTGCTAGGTGACACTCTAGAACATACTCACAAGTTAGAACGAAAACCGATTTGAAAAACAACAGAGAATAGAAGTTAGGGTTTCTGGCCTTGGGGCACCGAACTGTCCGGTGCGCCCTCTGTCAGGTGGGGCCAGGCTGGCCCGGGGAAGGGTTTCCCTCACGCAGAAACCCGAGAGCGCAAGGTTCACGAGTTGAATTATAGTGGCGCACCGGACAACGCACCGGACAGCGCACCGGACAGTGACTGTTCACTGTCCGGTGTGCCATCTGCACAACGGCTAGCTGACATAACTAGCCGTTGGAGTCGACCGTTGGCGCACCGGTGGCGCACCGGACTGTCCGGTGCGCCCATGTGCAGAACATTGCTGGTAACGGCTAGTTGGTGGGTGAGGGCTATTTATACCCCCTCCACCCACCATATTCAATGTCTTGTTGCCCACATTTATTCCTGCACATTGGTAGAGCATTGCAAGCACCAAAAGCCTAGTGAGGTGATTAGAGAATCTTAATCCTGCATTTGAACCTTATTAGCGCTAGCGAGAGCCACCTAGAGCACACACCACTTGCATTAGGCTTCTCTTGGTCAAGCGAAAGTCTACGGCTTGTTACTCTTGGTGATCGGCATCACCTAGACGGCTTGGTGGAATTGGGAGCTCGGTGATCACCGTGGAGATCTTGTTGGTGACGCGACTCAAGTTTGTAAGCGGTCGTGAGGGATCCACCGTGCCGGAGTGGCAAAGGATCATCTCGTAGTGAGCACTTGGTTCTTGCGAGGACCAAGGGGGAGCGATACCCTTACGCGGGTGCTCCAACGAGGACTAGTGGAGAGTGCCGACTCTTCGATACCTCAGGAAAAATTGGAGGAGTCTTCCAAACCTTGCTTTACATTCCGCACTTAATTCAAGCATCTTACATTGTGTATTTGTTTAGCAAGTATTTGAAGTATTGTCTTAGCATTATTGCATTTCTAGTATTATTCTCTTAGTGCAAGTTGTTGGGGTGAAGTTGGGCTCTTGCTTAGGTTTTAATTAGTGTTGATTTTTAGAAAAGCCCAATTCACCCCCCTCTTGGGCATCGTGATCCTTTGAATTGGTTTCAGAGCCTTGTTGCTATTAGATTAGCTTAACCGCTAGAGTAACGATGTCCAGTGGGGATGGACCTCCTCCCGTTTTTGATGGTGACGATTTTCCATATTGGAAAATTCGTATGGAAGCATATTTAGAGGCTATAGACATTGGTGTCTACAAAGCCACCACACAAGGATTCCCCAAACCTAGAGATCCCACAAATCTTGTAGGTGAAGAGTTTAATTATGAGAAATGGAATGCTAAGGCCAAAAACACCCTTTTTAGAGGCCTTTGCAAAGATGTGTTTAATAGAGTTAGAAATCATAATGCTCATGATTTGTGGATGGACATATGCGCTCTACATGAAGGAACTAGAAGTGAGCATGAGGAGAGATATCACATTGCTATTAGAAAGTTAAATTCTTTTGAAATGCTTGCTAATGAAAATGCCAATGCTATGTGCTCACGTCTCAATATTCTTGCAGAGGAAGTAAATGGCTTGGGGCTTACACAAATCTCACAACCGGATGTTGTGAGGAAGATTCTCAGTGTCCTCCCAATTGACAAATATGGACACATTGTCACTGTGCTGCATCAGATGGATCTTTCAGTTACCACACCTACACAGATATTGGGAAAGATCAATGCTCATGAGATGTACATGCACATCAATGACAAGGATGAGTCATCTTCCAAGAGAAAGGATTTAGCTCTCAAAGCAAATCAAGAAAGAAAAGGAAAAGCTAAAGTACAAATTGAGGAAGAATCCTCAAGTGATGATGACCTTGATACTAACATTGCCTTGATGGTAAGGAAGACCACCAAGATGTTAAAGAAGCTCAACAGAGAAGGCATCAAATTTGATTCAAGAAAGAAGAAATTCTTTTCAAGCAAAAGAAAGCCCATTTCTGAAATGGATTGCTATAACTGTGGAGAGCTTGGTCATCTTGCTCATCAATGTAACAAGCCCAAGAAGAACAAGTTCAAGGGCAAGAAAGAAGATGACAGCGATGATGAGAAAAAGGAAAAGAGATTCTTCAAGAGGAAGGATGGGAAGCACAAGAGGTTCCACAACTAGAAAAATGGAAAGGCATATATTGTTGGTGACTGGCTCACTGATATTGAGTCATCAAGTGGATCTTCTTCAAGTGAAGAAGAAAATAATGAAAAAGTTGCCGTCATCGCTGGGGACTTCTCTTCACCACCACCATCGCCATCATCGACTTCTCACCTATGCCTCATGGCTAGAGGTGAACGGAAGGTACAAAATGATATTGATATTACTGATGATAGTGATAGTGATAGTGATGATGAATTTGCTTCACCTTCCTATGATGAATTAGCTGACTTGCTTAAAGAATACACTCAAATCATTAGGAAGTCAAAAGCTAAATGTGATAAGTTGAAAAATGAAAATGAATCTTTGAATTCCAAATATGGCATAGTTATGAAAGCTAGTGATGAAATGAAAGAAGAAAACAAAACTATGTCATCCACTGTAAATGAGCTTACATACTCCCTAAAAGATGCTAAGGATAAATGTGAAAAGTTAAATGAAGCTAATAGGGAGTTGAAAGATAGACTAGTGAAAATCAAGGAAGACTATATTAAGATTAAATTTGATCATGATAATCTTCTTGTTGAAAATGAACTTTTATCTTGCAATACACATGAGGCTATTAACCCTGTTGTTAAGATTGATGTAGCAACCTCATGTGACGATTTGAGTCAAGGAGATCAAACTAGTCTACATGATGAATTAACCGAAAAAGTTAAAGTCTTGACTTTAGACAACCAAAAATTGAAGAGATACTTGACTGATGCAACTACTAGAGGAAAGGATGCCATTGAGAACTAGTCGTTGGAGTCGACCGTTGGCGCACCGGACTGTCCGGTGCGCCCATGCGCAGAACATTGCTGGTAACGGCTAGTTGGTGGGTGAGGGCTATTTATACCCCCTCCACCCACCATATTCAATGTCTTTCTACCCACATTTATTCCTGCACATTGGTAGAGAATTGCAAGCACCAAAAGCCTAATGAGGTTATTAGAGAATCTTAATCCCGCATTTGGACCTCATTAGCGCTAGCGAGAGCCACCTAGAGCACACACCACTTGCATTAGGCTTCTCTTGGTCAAGCGAAAGTCTACGGTGTGTTACTCTTGGTGATCGGCATCACTTAGATGGCTTGGTGGCGTTGGGAGCTCGGTGATCACCGTGGAGATCTTGTTGGTGACCCGACTCAAGTTTGTAAGCGGTCGTGAGGGATCCACCGCGCCGGAGTGGCAAAGAATCATCCTGTAGTGAGCACTTGGTTCTTGCGAGGACCAAAGGGGAGTGATACCCTTGCTCAGGTGCTCCAACGAGGACTAGTGGAGAGTGCCGACTCTTCGATACCTCAGGAAAAATTGGAGGAGTCTTCTAAACCTTGCCTTACATTCCACACTTAATTCAAGCATCTTACATTGTGTATTTTTTAGCAAGTATTTGAAGTATTGTCTTAGCATTGTTGCATTTCTAGTATTATTCTCTTAGTGCTAGTTGTTGGGGTCAAGTTGGGCTCTTGCTTAGGTTTTAATTAGTGTTGATTTTTAGAAAAGCCCAATTCACCCCCCCCCCCCTCTTGGGCATCGTGATCCTTTCATCTGCCTTGCATGACAGTCTAGTTGGGGGTCATTCAGGATTTCCTGTTACATATCGAAGAATCAAGCAATTATTTGCATGGAAGAACATGAAACCTATGATCAAGTCATATGTGGCAGCTTGTACAATTTGCCAACAGTCTAAACCCGATAGACACAAGTACCCCGGGTTACTTCAACCCCTACCCATACCACACTACTACAGATCATGCTATATGAGACAGTTAATTTTTAGTTATTAAGACGCTTATGAAGTGTCCAAATTTGATGGAGTCGCAAAAGAAATCCCTCATTTAAGATGGTTCTAAACCGTCTTAAAAGATATTATATAAGACAATTTTTAATTTATAACCGTCTAGAAAGGTATTTATTTAAGTCATTTTGTCTGATAAACTGTCTTACATTAGGTTTTTGTTTAAGACACTCCTTCTAAAGAACTGTCGAGAATACGAACATTATAAGTCTCAAAGTATTTATGAAACTGACTAGAATATCCTATAATAATAGACGTTTGCAATAGGAAAACCATATTATTTAGGAGACTGATATTAGACGTTTTAGTAACCGTCTTATTTAGGAGTCTTATTTAGGAGACTGATATTAGACGTTTTAGGAACTCTCTTATTAAGATTTAAAGTACATTCTTCAATTTATAATCATTTTGAGATAACACATTATAATAATTTGAAAGAGAAATATACATACACACATTTATTTAATAATATTATAATTAATATAATATAGATAGGTATCATTCAATCTCTCATAAACAAGCATTGTCAAATAACTCATACATATGTGTACTCTAAATTCAAACTAAAATACTAATTGAAAAACTTGGTCATCAACTGTCTCCACACTTGTGCGACCACTGAAATTTGAGTTCCATTTCATCTTTTCCTATACAACAAATAGGAGAAGGCAATAATTAGTAGTTAGACACTGTTGAATACCTCACATCGTCACATATCACAAAGGTCATATGGATGTGTAAATGATAGAATAATGCTAGATTTTCATCTATCATAAGACGACACATGTGCCCCAGGAGAGAGGTGCCCCAACCCAAAATGTGAAAGAATGATGTGCCAGAAATGCAAGAAGCTAGAAGATGTTGAGTGGTTTCCTGTTCATGGTCGCAGAGAGGGCAACCATCCGGGTGCTCCAGCCCTCTTCTCTCCAGTATATCAGCAACACAATTAAACCATGTGCTTACTGATAACTCAAAACATGCTCATCATTGCTTTCGTGCACAGAAAAATGTAAACTACTACCAACTGATGAGTCTTCAAGAAAAGAAAATGAAAAGGTCGCAAGTGATTCCATTACTTATACCAGACATCAACAAACCCCAGCGTGTAACTTCAAGAATCAAATTACCTGTCATCACTCCCAACAATACCCTTGCATTCGACTGTAGCAGCTAATTTTACAGGATTGCCAGAACCATCCAATACCACATGTTCCTTCAAATGGAGCTGCTTTGTAGCCTCAACAACCTAAAATAGCAATACAGAATAGCACAACATTAGTTAAACTGAAGAACAAGCTGAATCGCAAAAGAAGATGAAATAGCATTAACATTAATACTAATATGGCAACAGGCGGATTAACTTCACCACTGCAAGTTTCCTACCAAGAGTAAGAATCGAGTGTAATCATTGAAATATTCTTATGCAAACAAAATTGTAATAAAGAACTTCAAATCAACAACACAAAAAAAGCTAGGGAACCCCTGAAATGTAAGCACCCCAAAAGTAAGACAGAAATATCAGTGAGTCAAACCATGTCAAGTGTGCACTAACAACAATGTTGTTCAGTACGGAATACTTAGCATATCATGCAGTTCAATTTGCCTCAGTAAACCAATTCATGTAAACGATCATCATACTTCACATTGCACCAAAACCTTTCGGACCCAAACAGGATGGTATTGCAGATTAACAAATATTTGAAATGCGCTATATTTCAAGGTTTAGACTAACCACTTGTAAAAAAAATATGGAGACAATTTTCAGACTTCTTTCAGCAGAGAAAATTGTTTACTCTTTATTGCAACAGACTGACATTAGATTTTTTTAAACAGTCAACTGACCTTAGAATGGAGTGTTTCGTTCCAAGATATCTTCTTGCCATTATCAACAGAACCATACAGAAGGGAATCAGACTTGTCTCCTTGAAGAATACCAGGTATTATACTCTACAGGTCGAAAGTTCGAATTGAGCTTACCATTTGTGACATTTTGACATAATAATATACAAAAAGATGTTGAGTGAAAAAACAAATTGCATAACCATAATAAAAACAGCAAAAGATTCTAAAAGCGCTATATATACGAGGAAATGTAATTTAAATACAGACCTGAGCTACAACCCTGTGACCTCTGTAATCAACTATTGCCATCGCAAGATTGTGAAGGCCAGAAACATCAGCTTCTTGATAAGCCTTAGTTCCTTTTAAGTCTTTGTTTGCAGAAGCATATGTCGCCTGCTCTCTATCTGCGAGTTGTGCCTCTTCAGATTTTGAATCAACTACCTCAGCAGATTTGCCATGGTTTGCATCTGGCTTAGTGATCACATCTGGGGAGGAAACCTTGGTGCTTCTGCTAGACCCATTTTGGCAATCTAGCTTGTGGTCCTTTGAAATGTCTTCAAAGTCAGAGTCGACAGCAAAACTAAAGAAAATATTGTTGTGAACATACCTGGGGCAGAGATAGCAGGAGTGAGATTAAAACAGACTTGTCAAGAAACTCAAATAATATTTGACCAAGCATGTATACATTGCAAGGAAGTGACAAGCTCCTAACAGTTTTGTAGCCATAACAATCCATTTTACAAAAAATCTGCATTACACAAATACCAAAATCACAAAGCAAAACCTACATTCGAAGGCTTCACTAAGCTAGAACAAGAGCACAAATAACAATACACTCAGTGTTGTAGCAGAGATAGAGTAAAGATTGAACTTTAATTGACATGCGCTTGTGCTTGAGGAGTCGGATGGCACAGGCCTTTACGACCTCCTGGGATGGGCCGGGTGGGTCTTGCAGATCTGCTCCTTGTACCTGGCCAGCTCCTTATCCAGCTTCTTGATCTTCTCGTACATCATCTCGCCCCACTTGTTTATCTGTCGAATCACGCATTGGAGACCAGATCAAAATGTGGCCACGGGTCGATGCAGTTTGAGCAGGGTATTGCGGCCACGGATCGAACGGGAGGCAACTCACCGTCCGTGGCTCCCTTATCTCCTCCGCCTGCAGCCGCCGCCGTCGGGGCGCGGGTGGTGGAGGAGGAGGAGGCGCAGGGTGGGGAGCAGAGCGAGGAGCTGCGGCGAGAGGGTCTCGTGGAAGAGGCGTGAGACGGGGCGGCACACGACGGCGTCGCACAGTTGCAGGCGGAGCAGCACGTTGTGGAGCGCGTCCGGCGGCAGGTGGTGGATCGGCGGCGGGGGCTGCGCTTCCGTGGGCGGGGCGGGGCCAGAGCCAGCGGCCATGGTGGATTCGGGGTGGGGTTGGGTGGGGAACGCACCGGGGGCGTGGAGAAGATGACGAGGCCAGGGGTGGTTAGTTCAATCCACTCGCGTAGCACACGTTGTGGGCTCCGTTTCCCGACTGATGTGGGTCCTTCACTGTCGCTGTGCAGAGAGGCCCGGATGTCAGTGAGAAGAAGGCGGATGGCCTTGGTGTAATGGTGTGCTTCCGTTCCGTTCCTCATCATCAATTCTAACTAGGTGTGTGCCTGTTGAAATCCCAAGGAAATATAAGATCCGATCAGATATGTGTTAATGCTCATCTCAACGTACTCCCGTTGCAATGCACGGGCACACACCTAGTATAATAATAATAATATCTAAATTTTATATGAATTGGTATGTCAGTAAGTTTCTATTTGTTTAACATATAGGTTATATAATCTAAATAATAATAATAATATCTAAATTTTATATGAATTGGTCATGCCAATAACGTGAGTCATGTTTGTTTACCTAGATTATTTGAGTTGGTGGTTGCTGCTGATGACGCCACGAATGAACGTCGCAGGCCCGCGCCGGCCGTTCTAAGCCACCACAATGTGAGACGGCCTCCGGCGGCGGCGATTCTTGGGGTTCGGAGTCCATGATTATTGGGCGGGGGCGGTCGTTCCCGAGGGAGGCATTGGGTGTGTATGGTGAGAAGGCGTCGCGGGATGGAAACAAAATGATAGTGATTTGTATATATCATCAACTCAAGGTGATTTCACTATTTGCTACATTTTTCATATACGTCTTGTCAGACTATCATGTGAAGACGGTTCCATATTTATAAGTGTCTAGTATACTCACTAACATCTATGACGGTTCTTATAGTCTAGATGACTCTAATAGTATTCTTATTTGAGATGGTTTCATACATAGAAGTGTCTCAAATACTCATTGACATCTAAGATAGTTGTTAAAGTAGGGATGACTCAAATACTATCCTTATTTGAGACAGTTAATAATAAAAACATGTCTTAAATCAATATAAGACATTGTTTACGATGTAACTGTCTCAAAAAACTTTAGCAATTAAGACGGATTTCCAAAAAATTGTCTTATCTTACTCAACATCGTATGATATAAGACACTTCTATAAAATATACTTATATGAGTCTTTAATGGTGTGTCTTAAATAGTCATATATGTAGTAGTGCCAGAGGCTGCTTAGCAAATCATAAGCCTGGATTTCATTGAGGGACTTCCCAAATCTGCTCATGCTGACACCATCTTGGTGGTTGTGGACTTATTTTCTAAATATGACCACTTCTTGCCATTGTTGCATCCCTACACAGCCTTGAAAGTGGCTCAACTCTTTATGGATTCGGTATACAAGTTGCATGGCTTGCCTGAGTCGATAGTATCAGATCGAGATAAAGTCTTCACTAGCAAGTTTTGGAAGGAACTATTCAAGCTGACCGGAACAACACTTCGCATGAGCACCTCCTATCATCCTCAAACGAACGGCCAAACCGAGCGTGTCAATCAATGCTTGGAAACCTTTCTACGCAGTTTTGTGCACGCTTGTCCTACAAAATGGTCTCATTGGTTGTCTCTGGCAGAATATTGGTATAATACCAGTTTTCATTCATCATTGGGGCAATCCCCATTTTAAGTACTATATGGTCGAGCTCCAAGACATCTGGGGTTAACGCTAACCGATGCATTTCCTTCCTTAGACCTTTAGGCTTGGCTTGACCAGCGAGAACTCATGGTTAAGCTAGTTCAAGACCACCTTCAACGAGCACAACACAGGATGAAATTCCAAGCAAATAAGAAGAGGACAGACCGAGAGTTCCAAGTTGGGGACATGGTTTACCTTAAACTACAACCATATGTCCAATCTTCAGTGGCCACTAGAGCAAATCACAAACTCAGCTTCAAGTACTTTGGGCCCTTTGCAATTATTCAATGCATTGGCAAGGTTGCCTACAAATTGTAGCTGCCTTCTTCATCCACTGTTCATCCAGTTTTTCATGTGTCCTAACTCAAGCACTCAGTGGGCTCCCAAAATGTTAGTTAAGTATTGCCTAACATGTCCATTCCTCTTCAGATACCAGAATAGGTGCTTGATCGGCGTGTTATCGTTCGAGGAGGCAAATCCATACAATAGGTCCTCATTCACTAGTCATCTACGGATGAAGCACTATCGTCCTAGGAAGATGAAGAAGCTCTTCGAGCTTGATTTCCAGCTGCGCCAGCTTGGGGACAAGCGACTTCTCAAGGGGAGGAGAATATCAGAGACCTACCAGCGCCAGCACAAGCTGAAAGGGGCGCGAGGAAAGGAGCCAAAGGATGGCGTTCAAATGGTGGGTCGTTGCATTCGCAGGCCTAATCTCCGTGTCAAAGGAGCAGAATGGATAGAGTAATGTGCCTTAGGCCATAGCTATACAGCAATATAAAGTAAAGTGTGTAATCCGAAGGGAAGCAGGAAAAACCAGAATAGAATCATTCTACTCCTCTACCTGTCCGTGTTCTTCCCCTTCCTGTATGTCTTCTTCCTCTCCTTCGCCAAGGCGTTAACAGCGCCGTCCACCGTCGCTAGAGCCCTCTGCTCCCTCGCCGGCGAGTAGCTCGTCGGGTAGCTCATGCCCTCCTCAGCGTGTTCCTCTGCTCTGTTTCACCGCTCGCTGTTGGTGCCCAGCCCGACTGGAACCATCGTCGATGCACAGTCTGCTTGCTCACACTGCTCTTCTCACTGGAATTCTTGCTGCACCATCAACGTCTCCTAACCTCGTCGCTGGTGCTTTCACCGTGGAGCAGCATGTCATGTGCCAAGACTCTATTGCAGCCATGGCTCGCCTATCACGGAACGTCATTGTGTCGTCTTCCTCATGTGTTGCTGCTCGAGCCAGCTCGTCCTAAGATTTCGCTCACCGTCGTTATCTCGAGCCCGAAGTTCCCTGTGCCGCACGTGCTGCTCGTCGGAGATCCTTGATGATGACCACACTGCGACGCCAATGCATGTTCCTTGCTGTTGTGCCGAACCAAGGTAGAAGATGAGGTCACATATACAGACTATCCCCTCTCGTCTACGCACTATATTGTTTGGATCTTGTGACATTTGTTATTTTTATAAACCGAATATTTGGAATCCAAGTTAATTACAAATGGTTATGTAAATTCTATAACTTTGTGATTAATATTTTAATTAGAGTTTAAATAATCGGATTCTTGTGTTATTAGCTTTATAAGATGCGCTTGCAATAAATTACATGTTTTCGTAATGTATCCAAGCGTAGTTTTCCAAATAAGAAAATTAGTCTCGTCGTTTTTGTAACAAAAAAAGAGATGGTTATCTTTATACAAAAACAAATAAATTTACCAACTACCTCTTCTAGTCTACCTTTATTTATGTGTAGGTCCTTGTTACAGTTTTTATTATAAAAATATATTAGGAACCCAAATAAAATAGAAACGGTTTTGTTAGTTTCACAATTATATAATAATAAATTTTAATTAGTGTTTCCAGATGTTCACACGTTTTCATAATTTAAATCTGATTTGTGACTATTATAATAACTTTATGCGTAGTTTCTAATTGTGAAGTTAAAAAGATTTGTAGATCACATTTTCTTAATCAAATGTACTAAATAAACAACTATATAATTACCTTTTTATGATTTAGATTTATATTAAGTATTTCATATTTAGATATGAATATGCGGGATTTCTAATAATATTAATATAACCTAATTCACCCACATAACTAATATGATAGATTAAATATTGTTGAACATAGTTTCCTTTTTAATGAATTGGACCTTTTGTTCCTAATTTAGAATTAATAGATTAATTATCCTTTCTCATAATTTATTAATCAAACCTATAGTCATTTTGTTCAAAACTAGATATATGGCATGGTTAATCATTTCATAGAATTTAGTCCACATTTTATATAAATCACTTAGTTTCTCCTAAGGATAAAATAAAGAAATTAGTGTTCGTGTTCTTTTTATAATTAAAATGTTAGTTTATATATTGACTTTGAATATAGCTTTCTTAATAATAATATAGACTATGTGTTCTCTTAATAAAATTGAAGTTAATTAATTGTTTCAGTATCTCTCGCATAAAAATCTATTAGACCATGTATTTTCTTAATGAAAATAAATATAACTATTTGTTTAACGATCTTTTCACATAAAACATGTTTAGGCTTATACTTAAGGTCTTTTCAAATAAATGTTTTCTTATATGTTCCATAATGCTTCATAGATTAATAATGCATTTCATAACACATTAACCTTAGATATATAACACATATCGTTTTTAAAAGGTTTAAAGGGTTAATAATGTTATGATGTTTTTCTCATCTCATGAACCTTAAATCTTAGACATACCACATATGACTTTTATAAAAGATTAAAATGGTAGACCTAATATTTATATATCTATAATTAAGATATTTTCAAGCTTATGTCTTGTTTTATAAAATATAAAACCAAACCTTTTCAAAAAAGAGCATCTTTTGCTATAACGATTGCTTGTGTTATTGAAGCGAAAACTATATTTTTATTATGTTTTCTTTTAGTCTGGTCTATGGTGAATGTTGTATGTTATTGAGTGGTGTTTGTTCCTTCTTGTTTGTTTATGTGATGTTCAGTGATTGATCCCGTAGTTGAGAATCAAGATCTATTCCGTGGAAGAATCTCAAGTTTCCTATAAGCAAGGCAAGTGGACTTCTCCCCCTGCATATTCTGTCTGATCCCATACAATACATTTAATAAAGTTTACTTTTGGATATGTGCACAATTTGATGGGTTACCTATTTAGATACATCTAAGCTTTCCAACCTTATTCCTTGTTTAACCTGGGTTATGATCTAATCAAGTAGCTATGCTATTGCTACAACTTTAAATTTATGCAGGTACTCCTACTGATCATATTAATGTTCCAAATGGTAAGTTTACATTATTGTTGTTAATCCAATGATTAAGCAAGATCATATTGTGATAATTGGAATATGGAGTTACCATCCAGGAAAACAGTGCTATCATGGTTCTGGCTTTGGTAATTAGCTTTATATGCTTAGTGCCTAGCAACCTTACATGAAATATGGGCAAGAGGGATAGTGGTTGATGGTGGCAGCTCATGTTAACATGGGGACGTAGTCTTGGCTAAGCAACTCGCCCAGAGGGCCTCCACTCGGACTTGAAAACCTTAGCAGGTTGCTTTGTATTAAGTATATTCTGTGAAAGCCTCATAGTGGATCCCTAGCCATTCACCTCGGAAGTGTTTATGGGTTTGGCCGACCTAGGCTAGAGGGGATACGCGACTTGTGGGTAAAGTTGTATCACCTCTGTAGAGTGTAAAACTGATATATCAGTCGTGCTCACGGTTATGAGCAGTCTGGACCCTCACATGATAATTGAACTTGAAGATGGAAATAAATCGTGATCGGTTTTGTTTAAGCGGTATGCTTAAGTGGTTCTCTCAAGAGGTTGAGCTTCATGTTGATGATACTTGCCCAAGTGGTTTGAGCTTATGCTAATTATGAATTATGCTTAATTGGGTTTGGTATTTACTTATACCTAGTAATCAGGTATTGATAATAAAATGTTGACCAACTAAAATGCTAACCGCAATAAACTTTAGCCTTACCTTGTTAACCTTGCATTTTCACCCCACTTGCGAGCCCCGACCATAAGTGAGCTCACCCTTGCTTAATTTTGGACCAGAAGTTTGCAGATGAAGATTTTGATGATGAACTCGATGGATGCTAGTCTAGTGATCCCCCCGGTCATCTTCCTGTGAAAGGATGTCCATGTTTCGCTGTACTTTGATGAATAAAGGTTAAGACATTACGTCTACTCGAAGTGTAATATGTTAATATAATCTTTATTTACGCTTTTATGCATTGTTCTTTTGATATATTACACTTGTGACGTCAACTTATGTGTGGAAATAGATCCTGGCACACATATGGTATGCATTCGGTTTTGCCCTTAAAACCGGGTGTGACACGTCGGATCGGACTTGTGCGACCGAGATGTGATCGGGGATTACCATTTGGTTGGTGCGCGCTGATGCGTCTGATCGCGATCGAACGAATCCAGGTGGTTGCGCGCATTTATTGATAATGCATCCCACGCCTAGGATCGGTTCATAGGATCATCGGAATGAGATTGTAATCCTGGCCGCGGGATTCAGATCTGGCGGCTAGACCTCCTCGATACCTCTTCGTCGTGCATACTTTATATAAGAGCCCCTCGAAAAAAATAACTAATCAACCCATCGTCCTGACACCGTTAGAAAGTATTTAAAGATAGGTCCTATTATTAGCAGTTAGGCCCCTAAAACTTCTAATAACAGTGTCTGCAGTCCATTCAGTTTATTAATTAAGTGAAAATGCACTGAAAATGAATTTCTAGTATAAAAATAATTCCATAAACTTGTTTAATTCATAGGAAATCCATTTTAACTCATTTTTTATCCATTCCAGTTGCATTAATTTTGTATTAATATTGCTTATCACCTAGTAACTCTGTTTTATCATGAAACATAGATTAAAATTATTCACTTTGTTTATTCTATACCAAACACTTGGAACTTCGAAAAATCATAACTCTCTAACCTTGACTCCGAATTTAGTGGTTCTCGAACCTACGATCTCATTACGATGCGTAGAATTTTATCATACCTTCTGTTCTGATGTTTGGTGTGATGCTAATTTCTCATGTACCATGTTTGTTTGTATTGTTGAGAGTAGACGAGCAAGCAACTGAGGACTCAGGTGCTCAGCAGGTGGAAAATACTGAGCAAGAGCTCGTGGAAGGCAAGTTGTGTCATTGATCACTTCTATTTACCCAATAATGTTCTTGTTAATCATTATGATCTGCATAGGTTAATTTTGATGGGACCCAATAGGTCATCCCAGTTTGGCTATCTTTATACCTTGTTTACCACTGAACTTTTGGGTAGCACCTGCTATTGCATTATGTGGTTTTGGGTGTCAAGTTACACATTATTAATGATCATGATTTTATTATAAATGAGTTATTTACTGTTCATGACAAGATTATTATGTTAATTGGAACATGGAGAACCACCCGGGAAAACAGTGCTACCATAAGGGTGGTATGGGACGCCCTTGGCTGACTAATTAGGAAAGCTGGTGAAGGACTACCTTACCCGAAAGGGGCAAGGGCAGTAGGGGAGTGGTCGGTATAGGGAGGTTCTCGGGTTGATTTTGTTGCGATGGCTTTTCAGACGGGGGATTCCTATGCTGCGCTCCCTAGAAACTGTAGCGGGTTTTCTGAAGCTAGTGGAACTTTGTAAAGGCCTTGTAGTGTTACCCTGCCTCGCTTCCTTGGTAGAGGTATATGGGATTCATGACCTCGTGGTAGATGGGTAGCACGACTTGTGGGTAAAGATGTGCAACCTCTGCAGAGTGTAAAATTGGTATATCAGACATGCTCACGGTCATGAGCGGCTTGGACACTCACATGATTAATATATGGAAGTAAATTTAATTTGTCATTTGCATCGCATTGTGGTTTATTATTAATTTTGGTCTACTATTACTTTGGGTTGGTATACACTTACATTTAGTAACTGCTAATAAAATTTGACCAACTTATTAAAAGTAATGCTCAGCTTTAACCTTTATTTGTTGATCAGCCTTACACTCCACATGAGCAGGGCCCCACCTTTGGTGAGTTCATGCATATTATTCCCCACAACTTGTTGAGCTATGATCTTTTGTGATCTCGCCCTTGCGATATATAAACCCCCCCACAGGTGAAGAGCAGGTAGCACAGGAGGAGGTCTACAACGAGGAGTACTAGCTAATCTAGGTGGCGTCTCCCAGTCAGCTTTATGGCGTCAAGGAATAATTACTAGTTCGTTTTATTGTTATCATTTATTTTTGTAAGACTCTTTCGCTATGTAATAATAATATTTGTGACATTTATCTCTATACACTTGGTCATTATATGTGTTGTTCTTCTTTGGCGCACATATGAGACGCACTCGGGTGTACCCCTTAAATCTGGGTGTGACACCCACGTCTCAGCACTCTTCAGGCCACCGTTCACAGACGGCTCGAGGCGCTCCCCTACAGACTTTACTACATCAACCAAGTTTTTGTATGAACCGATGAGACAGACTTTGCTACCATGGATGGGATACAAAGAGGCTACCACCCATATCCAGCCCTGGGTCTTAGATGCCCTCGTTTCTCACTCAGTGTTTGACATTGTGGACTTTCTTATATGTGAGATGGAGTACAATGTCTTGGATTGACTTTGTGCTCGTCGTCAGCTGCCATATGCTCACTACCTCTGTCATATCTTTGTGCAGCTGATTCGACCTCCTCATTTCTAGGCCACTCTTGACTCTACCAGACTTTTGTTTGGATTCTACCACCCGCACCTGAGGATGAGGCTCACACTAGTGCTCGTGCCTTGGATACTAGACCTCTAGATTCTTTGGCCTCCGAGTGCCAAGTTGAGGACGAGGCGATCCGACACATTGAGTATCAGGGTATGGAACCTCTTATTGCTGATACTTCTTTAGATTTAGATGATGATGATCTAGGGATTCTACCACCACCACCTCATGTACCACCTCACTCACATGATCACTAGGCAGGTGGTTCCAGTGCTGCACCTCTAGCAATTCATCCAGCCCTGGCAGACATTCTTTAGTCTTTGATGCAGCAACATTTGTCCGAGTGGATGCTCTCCATGTTTCAGACTACTCAGGACCACTAGGACACCCTTCAGCAACAGCTTCTAGCAGATAGGGCAGAGCACCGGGCTTTTATGATTCATATTCTTCAACACACCGACGTTCTTGTGCCTCCACTGCAGTCGACTCCGCCTCTGCCCCTTCAGACTTCAGTAGTGCCAGCCATACAGTCAGGAGCTTAGTTGCACTCTTTTGGTTCGACGTTCTCTCCTCTCCGGCCAGTAACTCTAGATTTCTCATCTCAGGCCATCGGAGTTGTGATTGTTCAGCCATCAGTGCCACTAGTCTCTACAGTGTCTACTCTAATAGTGGTAGTTTTAGTACCAACTCTAGCTCTAGCTCTAGAATCTCAGGCTCCGCAATCAGATCCTTCCAGTGCACCAGCATCTGAGTCAGTACCAGCTCCAGCCTCTACAGCAGATCCTAGATCTGAGTTTGACTTTGATACTGTTCCAGACTTTGCACTGAATGCTCGCCCTCGCCCTGATGCGTCTACCCCTCCTTCTTCTGGTCTCTAGGTTAGGGTGACCCTTTTGGTGCTTGACGCCAAAGAGGGAGAGATGAGAGTTGTGAGAGCTAGGGGGAGTTAGTTGAGAGAGACATTGTCTTTTGTTGTATTATATGCATGATACTCTCAGCTTTTGGTGTGTCCCACAAACTTAATGATGTGCTCTCAGGATCTTTTTATGACTGGGTGTTTGATTATATGTTTTCACCTGCTTACTTGTCATGCAACTTTTGTTCATGAATTTTATTCGTATTCTCTGAACAGGGTTTTATGTCATGTATGTGCTTATACTTTCTACTAGGTATGTGCCCATGCTTTGCAACGACACACAAAATATTCTGCAAAATATTAGTGCACAACGATTACATAGAAACGAAGAACTCCACATCTCTGTAGTAGTTCAGCGAGCATAGGATGTGTATCAACGGTAATAGTAAGCCTCAGATCCTACATGCAGAGGTATCGTATCTGCCAAATTAGGATTCGAAACAGGAACTCCACAACACTTTTAGAAGAGTATGAAGGAAACGGGTGACGCCTAAGAGGGGGGGGGGTGAATTAGGACTTCTAAAACTTTTACTAAACTTGGCCACAATTAAATCCCTAGAGCAAAATCTATGCAAGAATCAAAAATAGAATGTGCAAACTTGGTTTTGTCTAAGTGTTGCTATCTCTACCGCAAAGGCTAAGTTTCAATCTACACTAAATAAGTATGACAACAAGATTGAAACTTAAATGCTTAATATAAATGCGGAATGTAAAGAGCTAAGTAGAGAAGCAAACTCTCGTGGATGACGCCGGTATTTTTACCGAGGTATCCGGAACCGCGCAAGGTCCCGACTAATCCTCGTTGGTGCCCCTACGCAAAGGGAAGCCCACGCGAGGGCCAAGCACCTCGGTCGAGTAACTCCGTAGAGAGCCGCGGGCCTTCTCCACGCGCAAGTGGTGCTCCGCTTCCGGCTCCTCTCGGACGCTCCCCGCCGTCTCCACTATCGAGCTTCCGGCCGAAACGCCGCGGGCCTCGTTCCCTCCGGTACACGGTGGCGGCCGTGACACAAACACGGTTGTCACGGTCTCGCAAGACTCTCGCCCCACTCGGTACAATTACAACGGCTCGCGCAAGAGCCGAGGGGTTGTGAGGTTTATCTAAACTCACTCAACTAACTAGGATTCACCTAGAGCAAGCGCTAAAGCGGTCTAACTAACCTAAGCACTTCGCAAAGCACCTACGCTAATCACCGAGTGATTCTATTAAGCACTTGGGTGTTTGAGCACTTGGAAATATGCACTATGTGTATTGGAATGTTGCTTGGGCTCTCACACTAGAGAATGGCCGGTTGGGGTGTTATTTATAGCCTCCACACCCTCAACTAGCCGTTGGACAGAAAGCAGCAGCTTTCTGTCGTCGGGTGCACCGGACAGTCCGGTGCACCACCGGACACTGAACAGTAGATGTCCGGTGCGCCTATGTCAGCCGACCGTTGGCGTCTGTAGCAGTCGACCGTTGGATCCGACCGTTGGATTCGACCGTTGCCGTCTGCCCGTTGGCACACCGGACAGTCCGGTGCACACCGGACAGTCCGGTGCTACAGCCCGAGAGCGCCTGCCTGCGGCTTCTCTGCGCAGACCGTCCGGTTGTCCCACCGGACAGTCCGGTGCACACCGGACAGGTACTGTGCACTGTCCGGTGCGCCACCAGGCGCTGGCTGACAGCCCTCTTCTCAGGTTTCTTTGCTGATTTCTATGGGCTTCTTTTGTTCTTGAGTCTTGGACTTCTATGCATCTTTTTATGTCTTCATTTGAGGTGTTGCATCCTCATTGCCTTGGTCCAATCCTCTTCGCATCCTGTGAACTACAAACACAAACACTAGAAACCTTATTAGTTCACGGATTGTGTTGTTCATCAAACACCAAAACTCAATTAACCAAAAGGCCCGGGGTCCATTTTCCTTACAATCTCCCCCTTTTTGGTGATTGATGACAACACAACCAAAGCAAGCAAATAATACAAGTATTTGAATTAAAAAGTGCAATCTATTTGCTAGAATGCATGATTGTCCCCACAATGTGACATTATGGACTTAAGCCTCCCCCTAACTCCATAATTCACTTACTTCCTATTTTTGGACCAAATAACCAAAACCACTTAAAAAGTCATTTGTAGATATAAAATTTTAAATTGGTGGTGTTTGGTGTTTGATATAGTTTTCATTGCTTTGGCCCCTAAACTTCTCCCCCTTTGGCATCAACCACCGAAAAGGAAGACATTAAAGGCATGTAGGAAGTAAATAAAAGCTTGCCCTCAACAAATGATATCACTAGAAGTATATTAAATTAAGCCATGAAGGATACCACTTGTAGATCATGAAAGATACCATGAGTAGGAGTTCCTCAAAAGATTATTTCTCCTAAATGAGTATTCTCCTTTGGAAAGAGTTTTTCTCCCCCTTTAGAGATGAAGAAATACTCCCCCTGACAGAGATCCTCTACTTAGGAAAAAGCATGTGAGAATTAGAGGTGCAAGACATGATTTGAAAAGACTGACTTCCCTTATGCATAGGTAACAGAATATGAGTTAACTACTTATGCATTTTTAGCAACATGGAAGCATATGATATGAAATATAGTCTAATCAAATATTGGAGAAGACATGCAAATGATACTGAAAGTAGTCTCAAAAGATACCAATTGAAGATCAATGGCGAGCTTGAGAGACATGAGAGTTCTTGGAGATTTTGCAGTGGAAGATTGTTGTCTTTCTCAGGGGACTTCATTTTCCTTACAATGAGACTATCACATGAAATAGACTTGAAAAGGTGTTAGTCTCAAAGTGTTAGATTATAGAGTAACCTCCCCCTAAAAGTGTGCATACAAGTTTTGAATACTTGTAGGAGACATGCACTCTGATTTGATATCAAGAGGGGCAAATTATCCATAATCCTAACTTTTGCACATATAAGTTCAATGATACACTTGTAGAAATCAAAAATTTTCAATTTATGCATCAATTACTATGGAGTGATATAAAAGCAATGTGCCATTCTTAACTAAACATTTTGAGCCATGTAGGTTTGCTTAAGAGTATGAATTAAGAACAAGCAATCCTACCATATGATTTACCTAGTATGCATGATTTTAGACAAGAGTACATAACAAATGTAATACTAGGCAAGAAAGATAAACTAGATAAAAGGTAAATAGATACGCATATCTAAAAACGAAGAATACAATAAAACTAGTTACCTTAGTCATGGGTGGGAAATTTGGGTCCAAAATTTTCACTAACCCACTTGGCAATAAACTTGATCCAATATGATGTATCCCATGATATACATCCCAATTTAGCCAAGTCTCCAAATTTCCCGAATACCTTTGGTCCACTCACTTCCCTTTCGGGATCCAAACCTTCTTGGTGCTTTTCATGGTTGAAATTATCTCCTTTGGCACCCAGATGCGTTTGGCCCTCTTTCCTTTGTTGGCTTGCTTGTTGGTCTTGATTGCTATCACCTTTCCGTTCTTTTTCTTCTTGATCAAATATGGTGTAGCATCCTTTTTGTTCACCTTTTTGATGTAGGTGTTGGAGATTTTGCTTGATGGCTTTTGCTTGAGCTTTTGCTTTTGTTTATCCCCGGTCATCACCTTGCATTGGAAAGACTTGTGGCCTTCCTTGTGGCATAGCCTACAAATCACAGTTTCTCCCTCCATAGGCTTGTTCACTCCCGCAGTGGTGTTATCCCGTGGAGGTTGGATTTGTTTGGCTTTGCCTTTCTTGTCATACAAAGCCTTGCCAAGGCGAGCCACTTCTTGCTTTAATTGTTCATTTTCCTTTGCAACCTTATCCGTACATGTCTCTACAACAATATTCTCAACAACGACTTGGTTGCAGGGGTTAGAATCATCAATTAAATCAAAGCAGGAAGTAGAAGCATCTTTCTTAATTATTTCAGGTATTTCAACTAAAGATGCTGCAGGGGTGCTACCAATGTTTTCTAGCTTAGTAGTTAGCTCATTATTGTGTATGCTAAGAATTTCCATTTTCTCTAGCAAATTTTCAATAGCTTCTTGGGAGCTAGCTAACTTAGCCTTAAGTTTTTCATTCTTTTTAATAAGGCTATCATCGGTAGCAGTGGATGGAGCACTAGATTCTAACAGCTCAATTTTAGTTGATAGCTCACTATTTAAGTTTGCAAAAGTTTCAAATTTTTCTAGCAAACCTTTGTAATCATTTTGAGAGCTAACCAACTTATTTTTCAAATTTTTAAGTTGAGCTTTTTGCTTAGTGCAAACATCCTGAAAAAATTCTACTGCTTCTGCAAGCTCATCTAGAGAGGCCTTTCCCTCACCTTCATCATCACTACTACTTTCATCACTAGAGGATGGAATGCTTTTGTTACCTCTTGCCATAAGGCATTTGTGTGATGTCCGTGATGATCGTGACGAGGACCGGTGGCTGCGCGTCCTTGGAGATTCATCTTCACTTGAAGAGTCATCCCAAGTTCTAACACTTGTGAGCGCCTTGCCTTTGCTCCTCTCCTTTTTGGGTTTGGCCATATTTGGACAGTTGTCCCTGAAGTGGCCCTTCTCCCCACATGCGAAGCATCCTCTCTTCCTTTGCTTTTTCCTGTCAATGTTAAAGAGAAGATCCTCGACCTGCAGGGGCACACCCATTAGATTAATCTTGCGGATCATCCTCATTACCTTTCCGATGCGTCGGATTGTTTCTTCGTCCTCGGAGGATGATGTGCATGGTTGATTATCTTCATCATCATCACTTTCTTCTTCTTCTTCCTCTTCTTCGCTTGAGGAACTTGGAGTGGGAGCCTTCTTTTTGCCCTTCCTTTCATCACATGCAAAAGCATATGGCTTTGAGGAAGTTGGCTCCTCTCCCCGACTCATTTTTCGCGACATCTCAAAGGCCGCGATTTTCCCAATCACAATGGTCGGGGTCATGTTGCTCAAGTCCTCCATGTTGTGAAGGATGGTGATGATGCTCCCATATCTTTGTTGTGGTAGCAGGGAGATAATCTTCCTCACAATGTCCGCATCTCCTAGCTTATTAATGCCAATAGAGTTGAGCTCATTGATTATTAGATTCAAACGAGAATACATGTCTCTAACAAGCTCATCATCTTTCATAGCAAAAGAATTGTACTCATTTAAGACTAGGCAATGTTTTTGCTCACGGACATTGGATGTGCCGTCATGGAGCTCATGCAATTTTAGCCAAATCTCATTAGCAGTTTTCAAGGTAAATACTTGATTAAAAATATCCATGCTAAGAGATTCATACAAGCAATTTTTGGCTCTAGCATTTAAATGAATTTCTTTTTCCTCACTCGTGGTGGGTTTCTCGGGATTCTTGAGGGGTTTCATCCCGTCACGAGTGACTCTCCAAACACCTAGATCAACTGCCTCTAGGTAACAAGCCATTCTAGCACTATAATATGGGAAGTTAGTGCCGTCGAAGTGAGGTGGCCTATGGGTATCCATCCCTTCCTCTAAAAAGTGTCGGCTCTTTTAGCGGTGAAGCTAAAATGTTTCAAATGAGCCAAACCTGGCTCTGATACCAATTGAAGGAAACGGGTGACGCCTAAGAGGGGGGGGTGAATTAGGACTTCTAAAACTTTTACTAAACTTGGCCACAATTAAATCCCTAGAGCAAAATCTATGCAAGAATCAAAAATAGAATGTGCAAACTTGGTTTTGTCTAAGTGTTGCTATCTCTACCGCAAAGGCTAAGTTTCAATCTACACTAAATAAGTATGACAACAAGATTGAAACTTAAATGCTTAATATAAATGCGGAATGTAAAGAGCTAAGTAGAGAAGCAAACTCTCGTGGATGACGCCGGTATTTTTACCGAGGTATCCGGAACCGCGCAAGGTCCCGACTAATCCTCGTTGGTGCCCCTACGCAAAGGGAAGCCCACGCGAGGGCCAAGCACCTCGGTCGAGTAACTCCGTAGAGAGCCGCGGGCCTTCTCCACGCGCAAGTGGTGCTCCGCTTCCGGCTCCTCTCGGACGCTCCCCGCCGTCTCCACTATCGAGCTTCCGGCCGAAACGCCGCGGGCCTCGTTCCCTCCGGTACACGGTGGCGGCCGTGACACAAACACGGTTGTCACGGTCTCGCAAGACTCTCGCCCCACTCGGTACAATTACAACGGCTCGCGCAAGAGCCGAGGGGTTGTGAGGTTTATCTAAACTCACTCAACTAACTAGGATTCACCTAGAGCAAGCGCTAAAGCGGTCTAACTAACCTAAGCACTTCGCAAAGCACCTACGCTAATCACCGAGTGATTCTATTAAGCACTTGGGTGTTTGAGCACTTGGAAATATGCACTATGTGTATTGGAATGTTGCTTGGGCTCTCACACTAGAGAATGGCCGGTTGGGGTGTTATTTATAGCCTCCACACCCTCAACTAGCCGTTGGACAGAAAGCAGCAGCTTTCTGTCGTCGGGTGCACCGGACAGTCCGGTGCACCACCGGACACTGAACAGTAGATGTCCGGTGCGCCTATGTCAGCCGACCGTTGGCGTCTGTAGCAGTCGACCGTTGGATCCGACCGTTGGATTCGACCGTTGCCGTCTGCCCGTTGGCACACCGGACAGTCCGGTGCACACCGGACAGTCCGGTGCTACAGCCCGAGAGCGCCTGCCTGCGGCTTCTCTGCGCAGACCGTCCGGTTGTCCCACCGGACAGTCCGGTGCACACCGGACAGGTACTGTGCACTGTCCGGTGCGCCACCAGGCGCTGGCTGACAGCCCTCTTCTCAGGTTTCTTTGCTGATTTCTATGGGCTTCTTTTGTTCTTGAGTCTTGGACTTCTATGCATCTTTTTATGTCTTCATTTGAGGTGTTGCATCCTCATTGCCTTGGTCCAATCCTCTTCGCATCCTGTGAACTACAAACACAAACACTAGAAACCTTATTAGTTCACGGATTGTGTTGTTCATCAAACACCAAAACTCAATTAACCAAAAGGCCCGGGGTCCATTTTCCTTACAGAGTATTTTACTTCCCCACCAAGCACCGAAAAAATACAAATGAGTTACAACTCAACATTCGCCTTCTATTTGGAACCTTTTCCTTTCAACAAATTAAAGTGGTATGATAACAGCAAGATGTGCTATTGTTCTTTTTTTTGACAAACCACAGTAACTTGTGTGTTAAACTACGATACCTTTTGAACATCGGCAACTGCTGCTTGAAGAGGTGTGCTTGAAGACGATACCACCGTAACTTGCATTTGAAATAAGCCGCACTTATAGACAAATTACCATATTGATGGACGACCTTCACTCCTAATGCAATGAACCCACACCTAGGAGCATCAGGATAACCCTTCATATAGATGACGACAGGGTGCTCCTTGACATCCTACCAAGGTCTTTATCGTGAGAAACTAAGCTTCATATTTTGGCTGATTATGTAGTTGTGCCAAAGTTAAATGCTTTAATCTAAATTGTTTTGAAAGATCATTAATAAAGCAGAATGTATACCAGAGCAATAATGTGACTGAAAGACATGTCTGAACTTTTACTTGTTGGTTGAAAATCTTGATGCATATGGTGATCAACAGCTACTCGTGTTGTCATTGAATCCCCATTTGCATTAGGAGCACCACCAAGACTTGATGAGTATAGTTCATAAACTGTTGGATGGTCGTGACACAACATACAATTCCCAGTTATCATGCAAAAAAATAATTATATATAGGACAAAAATTAAGAGGTAAACACAAACATAAATACACACATACACCTCAGTATGCTCAATCTTAAAGTGGGCAAATCCATTTCACCATCTTACCAAAAAGATTGGGTGTGTAGGGGAAAAGACCTTGCAATCACTGGATGCACATTGAGGTCCCCATTAAGTGATAGACCTTTAGCATCCTCTAGCACAAACCCCTACAAGGACCACAAGAAAAATAAATTAATTGGCAAGTAGGCCAAATATCGAGAACCTCAAAACTGTCCCGAATCACTAATTTCTAGGGTGATTGTTGGGTCATGCAGATTAAAATTCTTAGAATAGAGCAAACAACCCTATTACATAATCCCCTAGAAACCAACATCAGAAGTCCTAAACTACTAAATAAAGTAACACGCAAGTCTGCAGCCCATTCCTGGATTCTGGTCTCGTGTGTATTGAGACGATGGAGTGATGAACAGTACAGTACAGCTTCAAGTTTTGCCCCAAAACTACGATTTCATAAGACATAGGATAGACTTGTTCAAACCCACTGCCAGATATATGCACCTGTTTGATTGCCAAATAGCTGACTAAGATGATCCAAGAGGATTACTATTTTCTAGTGGGCATCTGTGATTGTCAACAGAAGGAGGCAATGTGAGAACAGGTGAAGTGCCAAGATTTGCATAGTGCTCTCTTAGCATCAACAAGCCATGATGAACGAAATCATGAGAGCTCTCTTACTCTTGAAGAGTCTGTGAACAGAATGAGTATCCAATTAATGTTATACAGAAATGGACTGAGAGCCGAGTTCGTAGTCCTAGTAAAATCTAGTATCTACATTTCCACTAAAAATATCATTTAACTAATTGGGTTTTGCACTGTTTCGGAAAAAGATATCCCTGAGCTCACGTTGTATGGCTAACAGAAGCATTCATGATAGAGCAAGAGGAACAGCTGAGGCGTTCCAAGAGCAGAGTGGAGCAAACAACAACATACCTGAAACAATCGATTTATAATTATGTGTATCCAATCCTACATTCGATTGAAAAGGATACAGGATAACCTACCATATGTCCGTGTCCGTTTTCACAGCTTGGCTAGCTTCTTCGCCGCCCGTCACCTCTACGCAGGATTCAGTGTCGTTGCAACATCCGCAAATTGTGTAACGACACACCGAGACGAACATGCAAAATTCTCTGAAATTAGTAGATGTTCCATACCAGGTGACTGGTCTCTCTAGAGCAAATAAACTCCGACCAAAACAAAACAAAAAGATACAGACGGCTTCGATGGCGGAGCAGCGAGACTGGATTCACTCTTACACGCCTCTGTAATATTGGTGGCCACAAGCAGGTCCTCTTGGCCTGATCCGCTTGCTGTAGCGCCGACGCTAGTAATTGTCCTTGTCCCAGGGTTCTCGCCGCTGGCTGGGTTGCGACCGCCGTGGGGCCTGTCGGAATCGCTGCTGCCGGAGCGCACGGCAAACACATCAATCTCTATATCGGTTCTGTGATAGCCATCTTGCGCCTGACTCTGTCGGCTGTGGTATGAATCTTCCCTTCCGTGCGGTCGAGAGGAAGGCGTGTCCTTTCCCCTGCACTAAGGATGAGGCCGGCCACCTCCCGCATCCGCTCGACTGAAGCGAGCGACGAGCCATCGAACTTCATGACGATGGTGAACCCCGCCTGGGCATTCCTTGCCCCCGACGCGGCCGCGGGGGCCTCCTCCGTCCTGAGGAAGGGCGCTGCGGTGGACCCCGTCTGGCAGCGCATCGCCAGGCCCCTCCTCCACCTCCAGCATTGTGGCCCCGAGTTCGCGCTCGCGAGGGCCGAGCGCCGCTCCCTCCCGAGCTTGGGGGCGGCGACGGGCGCGTCCAGAGACAGAGACTCCCTCGCAACCCCCATGAAGCACAGCGTCGCCGACATCTCGGGACGAGGCCAACGTGCGGTGGGTTCTCCGGTGCGGGAGCAGGTGCGCGCGACCTGGGGAACGGGGAGCGCAGAGGAGGAGGTGGCGTGGGACATCTCACTATCGCCGTTCGACGTCGTGGCGGTGTTGCATCTGCATCTGATGCATGTCACGCGGGATTAAACAGAGGGGCGGGGCGGACCTCTGTTGCGATATCGGGTGGGAGGGCTCGGGCTTTGCGCGAGCGGGGCGGGGAGGAGACGACGGTCGTCTACTCGTCTCAGCGATCTAGAGGACGAACACGATCTGTCGGGGCGGGACTGGGGGCGGGCATCGCGCGGCTGTGGGGCACCGTGAGCGAGGCATTTGCAACGTTTGTTGGGGTGCGGCTAGGGGGCATCACGAGTAGGACGGGCGTGGGGTCGATGCCTTTCGGACAGGGCGCGTAGGTAGGGATGGCAATGGGTACGGATATGGGTAAATAACCGCGGATAATTATCCATTGGATATGGGTATGGTGGAATTTGATCTCCGTGGGTACGGTTATGGATATAATAAGGTATCCGTGGATATTTTTTTCGCGGGTATGGATATCCAGTATCCATACCCGTTACCTAATGGATATCTAACATGTGGGCCGTCCGGATTTATATATTATCATAAATTCTTATTTTTCATTTTTTATCCATAACATGTAGTTTGATGCTGAAATTATCATTTAATGCTATTGGAATGATAATTATTTTGAAATGTAATAAATTTGTTGTTTAGTGTTTAATGCTAAAATTGTAGTGGGTGGGCGGGTAACGGGTATGCACTGGATAGCGGATACCCGGCGAGTACGGGTATGGATACAGATCCATACCCACGAACGTTTATGGATACGGGTATGGGTTGAGTTTTGGCTCGCGGGTATGGATTCGCGAACTATATATCCGTGTACTACCCACCCGATTGCCATCCCTACGCGTAGGAGGGGGGCTTCGTGGCGCGGGGGCAAGCGGAGCCATGGTGAAGCAAGTGGTGGACGCCTACACTGTACCCTTATAGAGTAGTAGAGATATCCTACATATGACTATCTTTTGTAAACTAGTTGAATACCACTAACAATCTTCAAATGTTGACAGAAATTAAACAAAACTCTTTCACACTCTTGTAGGGTTGTCATCAATCACCAAAAATGGGGAGATTGAAAGCATCTAGGCCCCTAGTTGATTTTAGTGATTAATGACAACGCAAGATTATTTATGACTAACGTCTGTTTTGTAGAGCAAATGGTAAGTTAGGTCACAATTCAGGAAGTTGCGCTCCAACGGGTGAAAACAATCCCTCAGATGAGAACTTGAAGCGACGACTGAAAAAGGAAAATCAAAAGATGAAAGTCTTCATATCCTAAGTGTCGAAGGAGTTGTGGGACACTTGGTATAGAGTTAGGACTTTTATTTTTACTTTAGCCATACTATAAAGAGGGGTTGTGGGTGAATAGTTTGACCAAGAGATAACTAATGTAGTGTCGGTCCATGTTCACACTCAAAACTAGTGCTAGGTGTCACTCAAGATCTCACTCACAAGTTGGAATCAAAATTGGTTTAGAAAAACCCAAGCAAAAATAGAGTGTTGCTGCCTTGGAGGCACCGGACTGTCTAGTGGTGCCCTTGGCAACCGGCCAGAGAGCGTTCGAGAGCAGACCAAAACCCGAGAGCAAGCACTTGGCACTAGCCGATTTTTATAGAGGCACCGGACTGTCCGGTGTGCACCAGACAGTTACTGTGTTGTGTTTGGTGTAACTTTGAGCAACGGCTAGTTGTCAGAACTAGTCGTTGGGATCGCACCGATGGCGCATCGGTGGCGCATGCGTAGAACACATAGTAACAACTAGTTTGGGGGTGGTTGGGCTATTTATACCCCATCCACCAGCCATATTCATTGTCTTGCTGCCTGAAAGGGAATTAGGCTTACACCTATTTCCTAAATGATTTTGGTGGTTGAATTGCTCAACACAAATAATTGGACTAACTAGTTTGATCTAGTGTATAAGTTATACAGGTGCCAAAGGTTCACACTTAGCCAATAAAAAAAACCAAGTATTGGGTTCAACAAAAGAGCAAAGGGTCAACCGAAGGCACCTCTGGTCTGGCGCACCGGACTGTCTGGTGTACACCGGACAGTGTCCGGTGCACCACCGGACAGTGTCCGGTGCACCAGAGGACTCCAAGTCAAACTCGTCACCTTCGGGAAAATCCAGAGGCGCTCCGCTATAATTCACCGGACAGTGTCCGGTGCTCCAAGGAAGAGCGGCCTCAGGAACTCGCCAGCTTCGGGAATTTGTGACGGCTAGTCCGCTATAATTCACCGGACTGTCCGGTGTAACTCCGGAGCAACGGCTACTTCGCGCCAACGGTCACCTGCAACAGAAATTAATGCGCGCCAGAGCGCGCAGAAGTCAGGCACGCGCGTAGTGGCGCACCGGACACTCTACAGTACATGTCCGGTGCGCCACCGGACATCCAGGCGGGCCCAGAAGACAGTGCTCCAACGGTCGAATACCAATGGCTTTGGTGACGTGGCTGGCGCACCGGACATGTCCGGTGTGCACCGGACTGTCCGGTGCACCATACGACAGACAGCCCCACCAAACGGCTAGTTTGGTGGTTGGGGCTATAAATACCCCCAACCACCCACCATTCATTGGATCCAAGTTTTCACACTTCCAACCACTTACAAGAGCTAGGCATTCAATTCTAGACACACTCAAGAGATCAAATCCTCTCCCAAATTCCACACAACGCCCTAGTGTTTAGAGAGAGAGATTTGCTTGTGTTCTTTCGAGCTCTTGCGCTTGGATTGCTTTCTTCCTTCTTGATTCTTTATTGCGATCATACTCACTTGTAATTGAGGCAAGAGACACCAATCTTGTGGTGGTCCTTGTAGGAACTTTGTGTTCCAAGTGATTGAGAAGAGAAAGCTCACTCGGTCCGAGGGACCGTTTGAGAGAGGGAAAGGGTTGAAAGAGACCCGGTCTTTGTGATCACCTCAACGGGGAGTAGGTTTGCGAGAACCGAACCTCGGTAAAACAAATCCGCGTGTCACACCTCTTATTTGCTTGCGATTTGTTTTTGCACCCTCTCTCGCGGACTTGATTATATTACTAACGCTAACCCGGCTTGTAGTTGTGATTATTTTTGAGAATTTCAGTTTCGCCCTATTCACCCCCCCTCTAGGCGACTTTCAATTGGTATCAAAGTTCGGTGCTTCATTAGAGCCTAACCGCTCGAAGTGATGTCGGGAGATCACGCCAAGAAGGAGATGGAGACCGGCGAAATGCCCACTACAAGCCACGGGAGCACTTCATCGGAAGAGTCCCGCACCAAGAGAAAGGAGGAGAAGAAAGGCTCCTCCAAAGGGAAGGAGAAGAAATCTTCTTCACACAACAAAGAGAAGAAGAAATCCTCTTCTCACAAGCCGCATCGGAGTGGGGACAAGAAAAAGAGGATGAGGAAGGTGGTCTACTACGAGACCGATTCTTCATCGACATCCTCCTCCGGCTCCGACGCGGCGTCCGTCACTTCTAAGCGCCAAGAGCGCAAGAAGTATAGTAAGATTCCCCTACGCTACCCTCGCATTTCTAAACATACACCTTTGCTTTCCGTCCCATTAGGCAAACCACCAACATTTGATGGTGAAGATTACGCTAGGTGGAGTGATTTAATGCGATTTCATCTAACCTCACTCCACAAAAGTATATGGGATGTTGTTGAGTTTGGTGCACAAGTACCATCCGTAGGGGATGAAGACTATGATGAGGATGAGGTGGCCCAAATCGAGCACTTCAACTCCCAAGCCACAACCATACTCCTTGCCTCTCTAAGTAGAGAGGAATATAACAAGGTGCAAGGGTTGAAGAGTGCGAAGGAGATTTGGGACTTACTCAAGACCGCGCACGAGGGTGATGAACTCACCAAGATCACCAAGCGGGAAACGATCGAGGGGGAGCTCGGTCGCTTCCGTCTTCGCCAAGGGGAGGAGCCACAAGATAGGTACAACCGGCTCAAAACCTTGGTGAATCAAGTGCGCAACCTCGGGAGCAAGAAATGGGATGACCACGAGGTGGTTAAGGTTATTCTAAGATCACTTATTTTCCTTAACCCTACTCAAGTACAATTAATTCGTGGTAATCCAAGATATACACTAATGACTCCCGAGGAAGTAATCGGGAATTTTGTGAGCTTTGAGTATATGATCAAGGGCTCGAAGAAGATCAACGAGCTAGATGATCCCTCCACATCCGCGGCACAACCGGTCGCATTTAAGGCGACGGAGGAGAAGAAGGAGGAGTCTACACCGAGTAGACAACCAATCAACGCCTCAAAGCTCGACAATGAGGAAATGGCGCTCGTCATCAAGAGCTTCCGCCAAATCCTCAAACAAAGGAGGGGGAAGGACTACAAACCTCGCTCCAAGAAAGTGTGTTACAAATGTGGTAAGACCGGTCATTTTATTGCAAAATGTCCTATATCTAGTGACAGTGACAGGGGCGACGACAAGAAAGGGAGAAGAAAGGAGAAGAAGAAATACTACAAGAAGAGGGGCGGCGATGCCCATGTTTGTCGGGAGTGGGACTCCGACGAAAGCTCTAGCGACTCCTCCGACGACGAGAACGCCGCCAACATCGCCGTCACCAAGGGACTTCTCTTCCCCAACATCGGCCACAAGTGTCTCATGGCAAAGGATGGCAAAAGGAAGAAGGTTAAATCAAAATCCTCCACTAAATATGAATCTTCTAGTGATGATAATGCTAGTAATGAGGAAGATAATTTGCGTACCCTTTTTACCAACCTTAACATGGAACAAAAGGAAAAACAAAATGAGATAATTAGTGCCATCCATGAAAAGGATGATCTCTTGGACTCCCAAGAGGACTTCCTAATCAAGGAAAATAAAAAGCATGTTAAGGTTAAGAATGCTTATGCCCTAGAGGTAGAAAAATGTGAAAAATTATCTAGTGAGCTAAGTACATGCCATGACACTATCACCAACCTTAGAAATGAAAATGCCAAATTAATTGCTAAGGTTGATTCTCATGTTTGTAATGTTTCAACTTCCAATCCTAGAGATGATAATGTTGATTTACTTGTTAGGATTGATGAGTTGAATGTTTCTCTTGCTAGCCTTAGGATTGAAAATGAAAAATTGCTTGCTAAGGCTAAAGATTTTGATGTTTGCAATGTTACTATTTCTAACCTTAGAAGTGAAAACGATATATTACATGCTAAGGTTGTAGAATTAAAATCTTGCAAACCCTCTACATCTATCGTTGAGCATGTATCTATTTGTACTAGATGTAGAGATGTTGATATTAATGCTATTCATGATCATATAGCAAAATTAGATGCTAAAATTGCCGAGCATAACTTAGAGAATGAAAAATTTAAATTTGCTCGTAGTATGCTTTATAATGGGAGACGCCCTCGCATCAAGGATGGCATTGGCTTCCAAAGGGGAGACAATGTCAAACTTAATGACCCTCCTAAAAGATTGTCTAATTTTGTTAAGGGCAAGGCTCCCATGCCTCAGGATAACGAGGGTTACATTTTGTACCCTGCCGGTTATCCCGAGAGCAAGATTAGGAGAATTCACTCTAGGAAGTCTCACTCTGGCCCAAATCATGCTTTTATGTATAAGGGTGAGACATCTAGTTCTAGGCAACCAACCCGTGCTAAGTTGCCTAAAAAGAAAACTCCTAGTGGATCAAATGATCATAACATTTCATTCAAAACTTTTGATGCATCATATGTTTTAACTAACAAATCCGGCAAGGTAGTTGCCAAGTTTGTTGGGGGCAAACACAAGGGCTCCAAGACTTGTGTTTGGGTACCCAAAGTTCTTGTTTCTAATGCCAAAGGACCCAAAACCGTTTGGGTACCTAAAGTCAAGAACTAAACTTGTTTTGTAGGTTTATGCATCCGGGGGCTCAAGTTGGATCATCGACAGCGGGTGCACAAACCACATGGCAGGGGAGAAGAAGATGTTCTCCTCCTATGAGAAAAACCGGGATCCCCAACGAGCTATCACATTCGGGGATGGAAATCAAGGTTTGGTCAAAGGTCTTGGTAAAATAGCTATATCTCCTGACCATTCCATTTCAAATGTTTTTCTTGTAGATTCATTAGATTACAATTTGCTTTATGTATCTCAATTGTGCAAAATGGGTTACAACTGTCTTTTTACTGATATAGGTGTCACTGTCTTTAGAAGAAGTGATGATTCAATAGCATTTAAGGGAGTGTTGGAGGGTCAGCTATACTTGGTAGATTTTGATAGAGCTGAACTCGACACTTGCTTAATTGCTAAGACTAACATGGGTTGGCTCTGGCACCGCCGACTAGCCCATGTTGGGATGAAGAATCTTCACAAGCTTATAAAGGGAGAGCACATTTTAGGACTAACCAATGTTCATTTTGAGAAAGACAGGGTTTGTAGCGCATGCCAAGCAGGAAAGCAAGTTGGTGCCCACCATCCACACAAGAACATCATGACGACCGACAGACCGCTTGAGCTACTCCACATGGATCTATTCGGCCCGATTGCTTACATAAGCATCGGCGGGAGTAAGTATTGTCTTGTAATAGTGGATGATCATTCTCGCTTCACTTGGGTATTCTTTTTGCAGGAAAAATCTCAAACCCAAGAAACCTTAAAGGGATTCTTAAGACGAGCTCAAAATGAGTTCGACTTAAGGATCAAGAAAATAAGAAGCGACAACGGGACAGAGTTCAAGAACTCTCAAATTGAAGGCTTCCTTGAGGAGGAGGGCATCAAGCATGAGTTCTCTTCTCCCTACACGCCACAACAAAATGGTGTAGTGGAGAGGAAGAATAGAACTCTATTGGACATGGCAAGAACCATGCTTGATGAGTACAAGACTTCGGATCGGTTTTGGGCCGAGGCGGTTAACACCGCTTGCTACGCCATCAACCGGTTATATCTACACCGAATCCTCAAGAAGACATCATACGAACTCCTAACCGGTAAAAAGCCCAATATTTCATATTTTAGAGTCTTTGGTAGCAAAAGCTTTATTCTCATTAAAAGAGGTAGAAAATCTAAATTTGCTCCTAAGACTGTAGAAGGCTTTTTACTAGGATATGATTCAAACACAAGGGCATATAGAGTCTTTAACAAATCCTCTGGACAAGTTGAAGTTTCTTGTGACGTTGTGTTTGATGAGACTAACGGCTCTCAAGTAGAGCAAGTTGATCTTGATGAGATAGGTGATGAAGAGGCTACGTGCATCGCGCTAAGGAACATGTCCATTGGGGATGTGTGTCCTAAGGAATCCGAAGAGCCTCCAAATGCACAAGATCAACCATCCTCCTCCACGCAAGCATCTCCACCGACACAAAATAAGGATGAAGCTCAAGTTGATGAAGTAGAAGATCAAGCAAATGAGCCACCTCAAGATATTCTAAGCAAGTTTGGAATGAAGGATGCCAACCCCATCAAGACACCCATGGGAACCAATGGGCATCTCGACCTCGACGAGGGAGGTATATCCGTCGATCAAAAGGTATATCGGTCGATGATAGGTTCTTTGCTATATTTATGTGCATCTCGACCAGATATTATGCTTTCCGTATGTATGTGTGCAAGATTCCAAGCCGACCCTAAGGAAGCTCACCTTACAGCCGTAAAACGAATCTTGAAATATTTGGTTTATACTCCTAAGTTTGGGCTTTGGTATCCTAGGGGATCCACTTTTGATTTAATTGGTTATTCGGATGCCGATTGGGCGGGGTGTAAAATCAATAGAAAGAGCACATCGGGGACTTGCCAGTTCTTGGGAAGATCCTTGGTGTCTTGGGCTTCAAAGAAGCAAAATTTCGTAGCTCTTTCTACCGCCAAAGCCGAGTATATTGCCGCAGGACATTGTTGCGCGCAACTACTTTGGATGAGGCAAACCCTTAGGGACTACGGTTACAAATTAACCAAAGTTCCTCTTCTATGTGATAATGAGAGTGCAATCCGCATGGCGGATAATCCCATTGAGCATAGCCGCACTAAACACATAGCCATTCGGTATCACTTTTTAAGGGATCACCAACAAAAGGGAGATATCGAGATTTCTTACATTAATACTAAAGATCAATTAGCCGATATCTTTACCAAGCCACTTGATGAACAAACTTTTAACAAACTTAGGCATGAGCTAAATATTCTTGA
Source organism: Zea mays (assembly GCF_902167145.1). NCBI lineage: Eukaryota > Viridiplantae > Streptophyta > Magnoliopsida > Poales > Poaceae > Zea > Zea mays. The sequence continues at coordinate 106,878,709 of NC_050105.1, read as the reverse complement.
TTCTAGGAACTTCTTTTGTTAAATTGCACACATAGCTCATTCATATATCTTTGATCATGTCTCTTTCATATGCTATGACTAATGTGTTTTCAAGTCTATTTCAAACCAAGTCATAGGTGTATTGAAAGGGAATTGGAGTCTTCGGCAAAGAAAAAGGCTTTCACTCCGTAACTCATCGTCCGCCGTCGCTCCGCGCATCTCTCCATCTTTTGGGGAAAAGTTCAAAGCAAAAGGACTTCGTCTTTGGTACAATCTTCACTCATTTATTTATGACCAAAGGGGAAGAAAGTAATTGAAGGGCTCTAATAATTCCGTTTTTGGCGATTCATGCCAAAGGGGGAGAGAGTAAGAGCCCAAAGCAAAAGGACCGCACCACCACCAATTTCAAAAATTTTAGTTTTTCAAAGAGTATTTTCGAATTGATATCTTACTTGTGATATAATTTCAAATTGGTATACCCTCTTCAAAATTAATATCAAAACCCTCTTGAACACTAAGAGGAGGATTTCATTAAGGGGGAGTTTTGTTTAGTCAAAGGAAAAGAATTTGAAACATGGGGAGAAAATTTCAAATTTTGAAGATGCTTTGCAAAATCTTATTCATTTACCTTTGACTATTTGCAAAAGAACTTTGAAAAGGATTTACAAAAGAATTTGCAAAAACAAAACATGTGGAGCAAGAGTGGTCCAAAATGTTAAAAACAAAGAAACAATCCATGCATATCTTGTAAGTATTTATATTGGCTCAATTCCAAGCAACCTTTGCACTTACATTATGCAAGCTAGTTCAATTATACACTTCTATACTTGCTTTGGTTTGTGTTGGCATCAATCACCAAAAAGGGGGAGATTGAAAGGGAATTAGGCTTACACCTATTTCCTAAATGATTTTGGTGGTTGAATTGCCCAACACAAATAATTGGACTAACTAGTTTGCTCTAGTGTATAAGTTATACAGGTGCCAAAGGTTCACACTTAGCCAATAAAAAAAAGACCAAGTATTGGGTTCAACAAAAGAGCAAAGGGTCAACCGAAGGCACCTCTGGTCTGGCCCACCGAACTGTCCGGTGTACATCGGACAGTGTCCGGTGCACCACCGGACAGTGTCCGGTGCACCAGAGGACTCCAAGTCAAACTCGTCACCTTCGGGAAAATCCAGAGGCGCTCCGCTATAATTCACCGGACTGTCCGGTGTACACCGGATAGTGTCCGGTGCTCCAAGGAAGAGCGGCCTCGGGAACTCGCCAGCTTCGGGAATTTGCGACGGCTAGTCCGCTATAATTCACCGGACATGTCCGGTGTACACCGGACTGTCCGGTGTAACTCCGGAGCAACGGCTACTTCGCGCCAACGGTCACCTGCAACAGCAATTAATGCGCGCCAGAGCGCGTAGAAGTCAGGCACGCGCGTAGTGGCGCACCGGACACTCTACAGTACATGTCCGGTGCGCCACCGGACATCCAGGCGGGCCCAGAAGACAGTGCTCCAACGGTCGAATCCCAACGGCTTTGGTGACATGGCTGGCGCACCGGACATGTCCGGTGTGCACCGGACTGTCCGGTGCACCATACGACAGACAGCCCCACCAAACGGCTAGTTTGGTGGTTGGGGCTATAAATACCCCTAACCACCCACCATTCATTGGATCCAAGTTTTCACACTTCCAACCACTTACAAGAGCTAGGCATTCAATTCTAGACACACTCAAGAGATCAAATCCTCTCCCAAATTCCACACAACGCCCTAGTGTTTAGAGAGAGAGATTTGCTTGTGTTCTTTCGAGCTCTTGCGCTTAGATTGCTTTCTTCCTTCTTGATTCTTTATTGCGATCATACTCACTTGTAATTGAGGCAAGAGACACCAATCTTGTGGTGGTCCTTGTAGGAACTTTGTGTTCCAAGTGATTGAGAAGAGAAAGCTCACTCGGTCCGAGGGACCGTTTGAGAGAGGGAAAGAGTTGAAAGAGACCCGGTCTTTGTGACCACCTCAACGGGGAGTAGGTTTGCGAGAACCGAACCTCGGTAAAACAAATCCGCGTGTCACACCTCTTTTTTGCTTGCGATTTGTTTTTGCACCCTCTCTCGCGGACTTGATTATATTACTAACGCTAACCCGGCTTGTAGTTGTGATTATTTTTGAGAATTTCAGTTTCGCCCTATTCACCCCCCCTCTAGGCGACTTTCACTGCCCCAACCAACAAGAATTCATTGCTAGAGCATTTTGCAAGTCCACATAGCCTAGTGAGGTGATTAGCAAAATCATAATCCCATGTTAGGACCTCATTAGTATGCATGAGATCCACCTAGAGCACACACCGCATGCATTAGGCTTCTCTTAGTCAAGTGAAAGTCTACGACTTATTACTCTTTGTGACCGACATCACCTAGACGGCTCGGTGGCGATTGGAGTTCGGTGATCACCCTAGAGGATTTGTTGGTGACCCGACTCGGTGATTGTACGCGGTCGTGAGGGATCTACCACGCTGATACCCTTGCACGGGTGCTCCAACGAGGACTAGTGGAGAGTGTCGACTCTTTGATGCTTCAGGAAAAATTGGAGGAGTTTTCTTGTCCTTACTTTACAATTCGCATTTACTTTGAGCAATTTACTTTTTGTATTTGCTTTGCTAGTATTTGTCATAATGACTTAGGGTTTGCTTACCGTTTCATAGCTTTTATATTCTAGTTAGTAGATTGGGTGAAGTTGGGCTCTTGTTTAGGGTTAATCTTTCGCAAGAATTTTAGAGAAGCCCAATTCACCCTCCCCCTCTTGGGCATCACAATCCTTTCAAGTTTGTGGTGCAGCAGCTTCGGCTGCTACAACTAAGCTCTCAACCCTCGTCTCAGGGGTTTCCGAAGAGCACTAAAGCTAGCTCAGGGATTGATTGCTCTCCAGCTATCTCTGTGAAGTCAGAGTTCTCTTGATGCTGGCTAAGGCTGGTTTCGAGGTAAGAAAGTGTTCGAAGCAAGCTTGGAAGGTAGAACAAACTTTGTAAGCAAAGTACGTGACACAACGTATGTTGTGCCAATGATCACGAGCATGGCCCCTTTTATACGAGAATTTTTTTTAAAGTAAATTGTTTTACTCACTAAGCAGTTGACCCCACTAATTAGAGTTTTTGAAGTACCTTTTCATAACGAGCTTCAGGAAGATGTTTTTCGGATCTTCGGTACAAGGCCTCCCAATCATATTTTTGCGGTCTAAACTCATTATAAAAAAACAAACTCATTCCGTAGGGACTACTTCAGAAGCAAAAGAATAAGTTCAGCTTCGACCGTGGTCGTCCTTCAGCAATCGGAACCAAAGTTCACAAGAGGAAGCCTAATTGCAGTATTTTTCACTTCTGCTACTTTAGGCTTTAGCTTAACGTTGTTGGCCTTGCTCCTGCCTGTACAGCCCCTGTACACTTCTGGTCATAGTTCCCCCTGACTTCTCTTGCCCCCCCCCCCCCCCCCCTTTTACAGTGTTCTTTTTTATTTCCAATAAAATCCTCACAGTGGGGGTCTTCCTGCTGCATTGAAAGTTAACAAAAAATAGGAGACCAAGGAGAACCTGCCTTTCAAAATATTTGTACTCCACCGTCCCAAAATATAATTCATTTTAGACTAAATATACATTCATTAGTTAACCTATAAATGTAGTTTGTATATCTCGTTCGAATGTGGATGGAAAAAAAGGCTATAAATAACTATATTTTGGTACGGCGGGAGTATCATGTTTGGATTAAAACCAATTCGCTTGAAATATACAAGAATTTTCTACAAAGTTACTCACATCGCCTGTGTCTGAAGCAGGGAGCACAATAACAGACACTAGCTTTTGGGCAACACTCGATTCACTTGCATTGTTTCCATCAGAATCTTTACATTCCTCCATGTTCCCTTTTCCCTGATTAGAAAAAGCATGCTGTTCTGCGTTATTTTTTGAATCTACTGCATTGTTAGAAACTTCTGTTCCATCTTTTGCATAAAAGAAATTGCTAAATTCAGGATAGACAGGAGTAGAACTGTCATTCAAAATGACAGGCCCACTACTAACTTCCAGTTGACAATCTTTCTTGTCATCCTTGTCATCAGGTAGGATCTCATTCAAGCCTTCATCAGCCATTTCATCTGCATTCACTGGTACAAGATTCTCATTTTGGTCTGGATGCTCAGTAACAGCTTTGGCAGCATATGCATGAATTGGATCAACTTCATTTTCATTCAAACTAGCACTTTTCACAGCAGAATAAGGTGCTGCACCATTGTTATCCATACCATGTGCATGAACGTCAACCACACTTACCATAGATGGGTTATTACCTGCCTTCTCAAGAGTTTGTGCTTCTTTCAATATTTCATTGGATATATATGGGAGAGAACAAACTATCCTTGAAGCAGCTACTTTTGAAATAGCATCTGGGGATTCCACAGTAACAAATGCTGTAGCCATCTGATCACTTACAGTAAGACGAGAATTATCAGGCACACTATTTGGTGAAATCTCCATAGCAGGACTACCATTGTTGCTGTTTGATAACTCATTTTTTGGTGCTTGATTGCCTTCAGGAATTGCTTGAACATTTTCTGTCTCCATTTCCACCTTATCATTCAGTAATGATGCATTTGTCACCATATTTTTAGAGTTAGGACTAGTATATTTAAACATCAATTCCCAAATGTCAGCACATAAAATATACAGCATAATGTCTCTAATCACGTAGGGAAATCCATCAAAATACATCTGTTTAAAATAGGGAGGAAGAAAGATCTATTTAGAAGGATCAATGTTCAGAAACAACCTCGTCCATACAATCAGAGTATACATACATCTGAGTACTACAGCATAGTTAGGCAACAAGACTGCTACCCCTAGGTATTGTTATCGCAGGATAACTGCTGCATTTCTCAAGGCCAGGTACCTTTGGACGTATTCATCAGGAAGCATCCTGATCTGCTTGAACACCTCTGGATCAGAGTAGCGCAACTTTGTCCTCGGATCCACGTACCGTGCCTGCAATCAAGAGTTTAGTTCAATTGCCATCGGCAATCAAAGTGAAGCGAATGCAGAAGTAGGTTATGTGGAAGTTTGATAAACAAATAGCAATACAAATGAGTTATTCAGAGTATTCTTTCTAGAATTCTCTTTCATGTATGTCATGCAGATACTAGAACTGAGCTGCAAGGTACAGTTTAGTTAGGTTGTGTTTAGTTTGGAGATTAGAGAGGATGGGATGTGTCAAGAGCGTCGAACCCTTGACTCACCGGGCCTCGGCTACGTAGCTCGTAGCCCTCGCCCGTCTTCTCCGGTAGGAGTATTCCTCCTAGCCGCGGGCTTGAGAGAGGGAGAGAGGAGATGACTTGATTCTTTATTGCCTTCCACGGTGCTGAGCACCTGAGAATATATAAGGCCGAATTTTTTGCATTTTGGCACTTCCTCGGAAAAAAAATTACGTTTGGACCCTAATGTCATTTTTGGACCCTTTGCTCGGCGTCATAGGCTATGACGCTGAGGTAACACAGCTCGGCGCCATAGCCTATGCCGCCGAGGTACGTGCTGCGCTGGCACAACCGGATGCCGTGGCGCCGACGTGGCACCGAGCTCGGCGCCAAGATCTATGGCGCCGAGCTCGGTTATGTAATCACAAAGGCCATCTAGCTCAGTTGGTAGAACTCAAGGCTCTTAACCTTAGGTTGGGGGTTCGAGCCCCACTATGAGCATTCAATACTTTTTTTTTGTCTTTCTCACTGATTTGTTTTTTTGTTATCCAAATTTATTTCACACCCGGATTAGATTTTTAGTTTATGTCAGTGACGCGACACTTGTGTCGAAGCTAGCTAGCTAGCCATCTGGTCGCGTGTGTGGGTGACCACCCATACCCTGCACTTGGAGTACACTACACGTATTTTTTGTCCTCCCTCCGTCCAGCGAGTGGAGTCGTGTTCTTTTGGATTTTGGTTTGAAGTTTCCTACTACTTGTTTCTTTAAAACTTGGAGCTATAGCTAGCTTAGGCTTAGCTAGGACTGCTGGGAGGGGAAAGGGCACGCAGGGGACTATCGTCATGCGCTCGTTCTTTACACTAAAATAAGATTGTTATTAGTACAACTTTACAATACTTCTGCATATTCGGAGAGAGACTCCGATCTGATATCATCACGAGTTGCTAGATTTCATCAGATCTCTTCGATTGATGCGAACCAACAGATCTTTCTCTATCGCTGCACGGCTCCACTGCTGTATTTGCAGACGTGTACTACTCTATGTGCACCAATCAATGATAGCCCATCTGACCTTACATATACTAGTACTAAGAACCCATACTTCTAGTGCTAGATACATGTCAGTCAATCAGACAGAGTGGCTGTTGCTGTCCGGGAAGGTGGTCAGCCTACTTTTTCACCAGTTCGCAGTGCTACAACCGAGCTCGGCGCCAAGATCTATGGCGCCGAGCTCGGTGCCACGTCGGCGCCACGGCGTCCGGGTTGTGCCAGCGCAGCACGTACCTCGGCGCCATAGCCTATAGCGCCGAGCTGTGTTACCTCGGCGTTATAGCCTATGGCGCCGAGCAAAGGGTCCAAAAATGACATTAAAATTTTCTAAGGTCCAAACGTAATTTTTTTTCTGAGGAAGTGCCAAAATGCAAAAAAAAATCGATATATAAGGCAGGCGGCCACACAAATGGAGCAAGCTCCCTAATTATCCTTCTTGCCAAAATGCTACTTTCCTAATTATTCCTTGCCATAAGTGCTACTTTCCTATTTATTCCCTGCCATAAGTGCCAAATTGCTACTTTCCTACTTATCCCTTGCCATAGTGGTGCTTTCCTAAACTTAGGCGCCTGCCATCTGTGGTGCTGTAGCATCCCTAGCGCGCTCCCTGGCCGCGCGATCTGCTGCCCGCCGGATATCGCGCGCGCGCCCGCGCCTTGTGTACGACTTACCGTACATGACATCTCTCCCGTCCTCGAAAGTCAGCTCGTCCTCGAGCTGGAAAGCTAGGAAACTGGCCCTGAAGTCCTCGAAATCCTCCCAGGTCGCAGACGCCACTGGTTCGCCGTGCCACTGTACCAGAACTTGTTTGATGCCGCAAGCCAGGCGGCCTGCCAGGACACGGGAAGGTGTGGACACCGCTGCACCGTTGAGTGTGGCCGATAGCGCAGGTGGTTCAGTTGGTGGCGCCCCAACGAATTTCTTAAGGACGCCCACATGGAAGACGTCGTGAATTCTAGCATCGGACGGGAGCTGCAGGCGTACGGCCGCGTCGTTGATGATTTCCTCGACACGATAGGGGCCGACGTAGCGGGGTTTCAGCTTGCCAGTGGGTGAACGTGGTAGAGATGCCGATGGCCGTTAGCGAAGACGAAGAAGGGCCCAGTCACCAACGTTGTAGATGACCTGCCTGTGATGTTGATCGTAGGCGCGTTTCTGAGACTCTTGCGCCTGATGGAGATGGTAACGAACGTCGTCGAGGAAGGCGGCCCGTGCCTCCATCTCCTGCGCCACCGCGGGCACACGTGCGTCACCCGGCTCGTAGGACCGGATGGTCGGTGGGTCGCGGTCGTAGACCACCCGGAACGGCGTCTCGCAGAGTGAGGACTGGTAGGCCGTGTTGTAGGTGTACTCCGCCCATGGAAGCCACCGGAGCCACTGTCGGGGTCGATCGCCGGTGAAGCAGCGGAGGTACATAACGATGACGCGGTTGGCTGCCTCCGATTGGCCGTCGGTTTGTGGGTGGAAGGCGGAGGACATGAACAGCTTGGTGCCGGTAAGGGCCATCAACTCCCTCCAGAAGGCCGACGTGAAGACGGGGTCGCGGTCCGATACGATGGACTGCGGAACGCCGTGCAGCCGCACCACCTCGGCGTAGAACGCTTGCGCCACTGATTCTGCCGTGTATGGGTGCGCCAGCGGGATGAAGTGGCAGTATTTGCTGAAACGGTCGACGACAGTGAGAATGACTGTCTTGCCTTGCACGCGGGGCAGAGCTTCGATGAAGTCGATGCCAATGTCCGACCACACCCCAGTTAGGATCGGCAGGGGCTGGAGGAGACCCGCCGGCCGCAGGTGATCTGATTTGTATGATTGGCACGTGTCGCACGCCCTGACGAATTCCTGCACAACACGACGCGTGTTGGGAAAATGAAAGTCGCGTCTTAGTCGATGCAGGGTGCGGTGGACGCCTTCGTGGCCGTCGTCGTGAACAGCGGTCACGATCTCCCGTAGTAGTGGTGAAGTGGCTGGAATATAGAGGCGCCCCTCCATGGCGACCATTCCACCCACGATGGACCATGGTGCCGCGCGCGTGCCTGCGCGGATCTCTTCGTAGATGGCGACGAGGGCCGGATCCGTAGCATGTGCCTGGCACAGGCGCTCGACGAAGTCGAAACGGGGTGCTGAAATGGCCATCAGTGTGCCCTCGTCGGGGTCCCTCCTGGATAGAGTGTCGGCGACAGTGTTCGTGGCGCCCGAGCGGTATTCAACCGTAAAGTCGAATCCCAGGAGTTTGCTCACCCAATGGTGTTGGGGAATCGTGGCCAACCTCTGGTCGAGGAGATACTTGAGACTGAAGTGATCCGTCTTGACGATGAAGTGTCGTCCCCATAGGTACGCCCGCCAGTGCCGGACGGCCTGGACCAGGCCGATAAGTTCGCGCTTGTAGGCGGCGAGGGCGCGGTGGCGGGGTGCGATAGGTCGGCCGAAGAACGCGATCGGGTGTCCCTCCTGGACGAGCACCCCACCGAAGCCTGTGGAGGATGCATCGCACTCCACCACGAACCGCTTGCCGAAGTATGGCATGGCGAGGACAGGAGCGGACGACACGGCTGCCTTGAGCGCCGTAAAGGCAGTCATGGCCGCGTCATCCTAGACGAAGCCATCCTTCTTGAGGAGGGCCGTTAAGGGGGCAGCCACCGTGCCGTAGTTGTGGACGAAGCGACGGTAGTACCCGGCGAGGCCGAGGAACCCTCGAACGGCCCGGACCGAGCGTGGCGGCGGCCAGTCGTGAATGGCAGCCACCTTGGCCGGGTCCATGGCCACCCCTGCGGCCGAGATGATGTGGCCGAGGTAGGCGACAGATGGTGCACCGAAAGAACACTTCGAGCGCTTGATGAACAGCTGATGGCGTTGCAGCTCATCGAGGATGGCCCGTAGATGGCAGAGGTGATCGGCCCACTTGCTGCTGTAAATTAGGATGTCATCAAAGAATACCAGGACGAACCGTCGGAGGAATGGTCGGAGCACGTCATTCATCAGTGCCTGGAACGTGGCGGGGGCGTTGCAGAGCCCGAACGCCATCACGAGGAACTCGTACAAGCCGTTGTGTGTGCGGAACGCGGTCTTGTGCACATCCTCTAGCCGCATCCGGACCTGGTGATAGCCCGACCGTAGATCCAGTTTGGTGAAGAATTTGGCGCCGTGGAGCTCGTCGAGAAGCTCCTCCATGACCGGGATGGGAAACGCGTCTTTGATGGTGAGGGCGTTCAGGGCCCTGTAGTCGACGCACAAGCGCCACGAGCCATCGGGCTTCTTTACCAGGAGCACGGGCGACGAGAATGGGGAGTCGCTGCATCGCACGATTCCCTGGTCAATCATGGCGGTGCACTGTCGTTCCAGCTCGTCCTTGTGTGCAGCCGGGTAGCGGTACGGCCTGACAGCCACCGGCGACGCATCGGGCTTGAGGAGGATGCGATGATCGTGGGCGCGCTTGGGGGGCAAACCCATCGGAGCTGCGAAGAGCCCCCCGAACGAGGCGAGGAGGGCCTCCAGTAGGGCGTCTGTCCCGTTGGTGGCGCGCAGCGCTGGCTCCTTGGGGCTGGGCGTGCCCGACCAGGAGATGGAGCGCCCCTGGCGCTGGAACGTCATGCGGCGATTGGCGAGGTTCCACACGATTGGCCCCAACGCCCCAAGCCATCGTGTGCCGAGGACGACGTCGTACCCGGCCAATGGCATGACGAAGAGGTCAGCCGGGTAGAGTTCGCCCTCGAGGTGGAGCGACGCATTGCGAAGAACGCCCGCGCAGGTGATCCGTTCGCCGTTGGCCACCATGGTCGTGAGGCGGGGTCGGCGCTGGATGAGGATGCCCGACTGGTGCGCTGCCGCCGCGGATATAAAATTGTGGGTGCATCCCGAGTCGAGCAGTGCCACCAGGGAGACCGGACCGAGGGTGACGGCGATCTGCATGGTGTCCCCTGGCGCAACCCCGGCCACGGCCTGGAGGGAGAAACAGGGAGCGTCGGTCTCCGCGACTCCCGTTTCCGCCTCGGTCTCCTCAATTTCGATGCCATCCAAGAAGAAAATGCGCCTGCAAAAACGGTTGTGGCCACGGGAATATTTCTCGTTACAATTAAAACACAGGCCTTGGCGGCGCCGATCCGCCATCTCCTCTGGAGATAAGCGCCTGGAGCCGTCGCCACGGCCCGTTGCTGCGCCCAGTGGCGGCACTAGCAGCGCCAAGGGGGCCTGTGGCGCCGGTAGCGCCTGGGGCGCTGGCCGCGGTGGTGGCGGCGGTAGGAGGCCGCGCGGCCCTGTCTTGGCCGGTGCTTGGATCTTGGCGAGCTCCATCTGCTCCACCTGCCGCGCTAGGCTCATAGCGGTGTTGAGGTTGCCGGGGTTGAGTATCCGCACCGCGTGGCTGAGTGGTGGCAGCAGGCCGCCGGTGTAGAGTTGGACGTGTTGCTCCTCCGCCATCCTGCCAGCACGGGGTAGGAGCTCCTGGAATCGGTTGGAGTACTCCTCGACCGTGCCGGTGCGTCGGCACTCGGTGAGCTCGAAGAACGGCGCTGAACGGAGGGCTGGCCCGAAGCGCAGGTTGAGCAGTTCCCTGAATCTGCTCCAGGACGGGGTGCCCTCGTCTTCCTGTAGTTGTATGTACCAGTGTTGTGCGATGCCCTCGAGGTTATACGAGGCCATCCACACTTGCTCCTCCACCATCGTACGCTGCTGTCAAAAATACGACTCACATTTGTTGATGAAGAGGAGGGGATCGGTCTTGCCATCAAACCGCGGAAAGTCCCACTTCTGGAACCTTGGCGGGCGATCGATGTCGCGATGACGCTCGGGCTGGGCACCGCTTGAGGATGAGGAATCGGACTTCTTCAGCCTGGTGATGTCGGCCTGCATGGCCTTCATCATCTCGATGACGTCGGCTAAAGTGGGCTCGGCCATGTGGATGGAGGGTGGCGAACCGTTGGTGGACTTGGTCGGGGATGGTGGTGTGGTGAGTGGGTCGGTGGGCAGGACTGGGTGAGGCGAGGATCTCCGGACTCGTGATACCAAGCTGTCAAGAGCGTCGAACCCTTGACTCGTCGGGCCTCGGCTACATAGCTCGTAGCCCTCGGTCGTCTTCTCCGGTAGGAGTATTCCTCCTAGCCGCAGGCTTCAGAGAGGGAGAGAGGAGATGACTTGATTCTTTATTGCCTTCCACGGTGCTGAGCACCTGAGAATATATAAGGCCGACGGCCACACAAATGGAGCAAGCTCCCTAATTATCCTTCTTGCCAAAATGCTACTTTCCTAATTATTCCTTGCCATAAGTGCTACTTTCCTATTTATTCCTTGCCATAAGTGCCAAATTGCTACTTTCCTACTTATCCCTTGCCATAGTGGTGCTTTCCTAAACTTGGGCGCCTGCCATCTGTGGCGCTGTAGCATCCCTAGCCGCGCGATCTGCTGCCCGCCGGATATCGCGCGCGCCCGCGCCTTGTGTACGACTTACCGTACATGACAGGATGGCCCTATCTTCGTTTTGTAGTATAGGATGGTCCTTGTTTGTTGTTCGGTTGGAGGGACAGAGTCATCCTTGTTTTTACTTTGGTTGAAGGGATATGAAAAGTGGGATTAGAACTGTCACATGGACCAAACCCATCCTCACCTTTCTCTCGCTTCTTCAGCGGCCACAGCACGTCCTCTTCTCCATCTGTTCTCGACTCTCCATCGATCTTACGCCGTCCCAATTGTCCATCACGGCCACCATGCTGCCCTCGCTTCCCAGCCACCAGTGAACCCATGGCCGGCCGGCAGCCCCGCGCGCCTGTTATCGGCGTACCTATGGTTGGCAGTTGGCACTATAGCCCCAGCGGCTCGTCAAGCTCCATCCACACCATTGAAGTCCGCCACACCTAATCGAGGTCAGTCTGTCCCTTGATCCCTTCTCTCTTCTTGCCGCCCTGCAGATCTCGTATGTGCCATTGAGCTCGCCGACCCGAAGCCCCTCTGACCTCACCTGAGCTTACTGGCCCCAAGGCCTGCCGACTTCTCCTGGGAGCTCGCCAACACCATCAACCTCTCTCTTCTCGCATGCTTGCACTCTAGCACCAAGAGCCCTCAATCCAATTGGAACGACCCTGCCTGTCAAATTTCTAGGGGCGAGTTGAACCCGCATCTCCATCCAAAAGTGGGATAACCCACCTGGGACCTTCCCACCCTGGAACCAAACACTACCTTAGGGCTTGTTCGGTTGCGTCTGGATCGAAGGAGATTGGAGGGGATTAAATCCCTTTTCTAGTAAAAATTGAATAGCATGGGATTTAATCTCCCTCAATCCCCTTCAATCCAGACGCACCCAAACAAGGCCTTAGGGATGCTTCAACTACAACAGGCTAGGCCACTGCCCAGTGGCTAGAACAGGACTGCTCAGCTTCAGCCAAAACTACTAACATAGATATCAGCTGAGGATATCCAATGCACAAATTATCAATATCAGGGAACTGAGACAAAGTTTCTACATTATGTAATCTGAGGACGTCCAATACACAGGTTATTAATATCACAGAAGGTGGTACCAATCTGATGCAAATATAGCTATCAAAAAAATGCTAGAAAAATGGACAAAATCTTTGCCTACCAAAGAACTTTGGAAATGATGTCAAATAAACTCAACAGCTAATTGCAAGAATTTAGATATTATCCAAGCCACATCAAAATTCAATAGTCACTTCAGATTTAAGATACAAAATCTTGTTTTATTAGTGTTCCAAAACAGATTAGCCGTACATTAGATACAAGTACCTTGTATGAAGTAACTGCTGGGAACCTATAATCACCTCTAGTCTAGCGCGACCAACTGCCTAACAGTTCCACTCAGAAGTTTTTCATTCTATTGGCTTCCACACATGGACAAGAAAGGGAAAAAACATATTATGTGAAATGGCCCTAATCAAAAGTTTCAGGAGGAAAAAACAAACTCAAAAGAGTATCATGACAGCCATATTTTCCAAACAATATCTTCATCTTCAAAGCTCCAACAGAAGAAAACAGTATGCATTTCCAGAAGACAAAAGACATGCAAAGCTTCTTTAACATAATAGTCCGTTGTTCAAAAGACAACAGTATTGACTACATCTGTTCCAAATGTAGGTCTCCTTTTAGTTCCTTCAAATTTCTCTAACTTCAACCAAGTTAATAGAAAATATGTTACTATTCAGTTATCTACAGTACCAAACTACTCTATCAAAACATATTTCACGGTGAATTTCATAAAACTAATTATGCAGTAGATGGTCCATTTTTTCCTAAAAACTTGGTCCTAGAGAAATTTTAACTTGGGGCAAACAAAAATGTCCTATACATTTTTAACAGAGGGAGTTGCATACTAATGGCGTTCCAGTATTTCTTAGGTATAACTTCTTTAAGCTACCAATTAGTCTTTCTTCTAACCTACCGACCAGCAGCTAATAGCACACATTCTACAGAGAGTACAACTTTCATGTGCTACAGACAAGAACTGAACCAGTCCTATAGAGATGTTCCAATCACATATCAAGTCAATACTCAAAAGTTACCAAAGCCAAAAAAAATATAATACCAATAGTAAGTAAACGCACTGTGACCAGTATAGTAGTACTAAGGAAACGGTGTGACCCTTATTTTCTTCTTCCAGTTTGACCTTTAGAAGCTCAATATAACCATTGAAGTAAGCCCAAAAGAAGGAACCAATATTGCAGTAAACATACCTCAAAACCTGTTAAGTCACAGTATCTCTTTGGTGGGTAAATGGATGGGGGCGATTGGATATTCATATCTGCATAAAATTGAATAGCGTCAGCATATGATGTTGTCTCAATCTGCACAAACCACATATGCAGCATATTCAAGATAACATGTTGACAATGTAACACCCTTATTTCAAGACTTGCTAGGTTCTTAACTTCTTATTTTCCAATTATCCAACTTGAATGATTTTACTGAGAAAAATCTCATACAAGCCTACAAGAGATCATATTTTTTATTGTCTTTCAATCTAAAAACTGCACAAACAGTAAGAACAAAAACTTATGGATTTTTCTAGTGGCATGGTCTTTTTATCAAACATTACCATGCTTGACCAAACTATATAAAATTATCTTTTGTATATAAAAGTAATAATGCCATAAGATTCCTCAGTTGCTGTCTTTGGGGTGGGGGGGGGGGCACCAACCGGTGGTAACTAGTGATTGAAAGGGAAAGCAAGGTGAGAGGTTAATTAATAGAATTGTTGGGAAAATGAGGGACGACTTCGGCTGGGTGGACAAAGAATTAGAGGCACAGGATTTTATTAGTAGCTACTCCATGCAGCTTTTCCGGTCTATGCATAATGACAATTTAACCAATCGATAGAAGTTGTTGATCATAACAGACAATACCTTGGTTACATATGGTTGCGGAATAAAAGAGAAGGAAAACAGATATGCAGCTTATTGGTTCATATAGATCCTCGTTATTCCTCTCAGACGATGTTCGATAACTCTCCTGTAGTTTCATAGTGTGGATCGTCACCTCAATTCCCCAATAAATTAGTACAACTTTGAATATCTCACTTATTCTTGTAAATCAGTACCAATATACTTCTCCACTCATCAGGCATCTACTGGAAAATATGGTTGAACAACTTTCTTAGCCATACTATAGCTATGTCCCCAAGGCATCTCCATGTCAAAATTGAGATACCATCAGTGCCCATTGTCTTACCCACTTTCATACTTTCTAATGCCTCTCTAACCTCAGATTCTTGGATCCTATGCACAAAGCAAAGCGCCTATTGGTGTAATCAAAAAGTCATCTAACTAAAAGGTTGTGTCCACATTCTCCCGGGGAACAATTTGTTGAGATACTCTTGCCGTATATGTTTGATCTCATCCTCCTTCACCAAGAGGTGCTCCATTTCATCCTTAATGCGATTAACTTGGTTAAAGTCCCTTGTCTTCCTCTCACGGACCCTAGCCATCCTATATATGTCATTCTCTCCTTCGTACTCAAGCGTTTGTAAAGATCCTCTAAGTCCCTACCCTTTCCCACACTTACAACTCGCTTTGCGGTCTTCTTTGCTACTTTGTACTTCTCTATGTTATCCACACTCCTGTCATGGTACAAGCGTCTGTACCATTCTTTCTTCTACTTAATAGCCCTTTGGACCTTCTCAATCCACCACCAAGGTATCTTTAGGGTCCCTTCGGTTGGACTTTTGAATCTATTTTTGCTTTTGCAAAAGCCAAAAGCCAACCAAAGAGATGAAATCCACAGCTACTTTAGGCCAAAAGCTGCTTTTGCCTAGTACAAAACTGAAAGCAGCTCACCTCTTGCCTGATTTTACATGTTGTGAAGGTGGACAACTTTAAAAATTACCCCTACCACTAGTTATGAAGATATCAATTCATTTATTTCTTCTTTCCTGTCCCCGACCTCTTTCCGTCCGTGAGACCGTGACCCATTTCTCGTCACGTTTGGCGTCTCCAGCCAATGGCGGTGCTCCTTCCTCTCCCGCACCCGACTCGGGCGGCCCCTCCATCTCTGGCCTCCCCAAGGCAAGGCTATCGCCTCGAGCATGGCCCTGACCACCACGTGGGACCTCGGTTGTCACGACTCACGCGAGAGAGCATGGTCCGCTGTTGCGGGCAAGCACAACCTTAATCGCCATGCATGAGAGCAAGGGTCTGCCAGCGCGGTCGAGCGTGACCTCGACCAATGATCCATCCGGAAGATGAGGTAAACGGGTGGGGTCAGCTTGTCATTGAGAGAAGCTGACATTAGTCTCTACTATACTTAAAGCACCAGTTTCAACGGTCGCCCTGCGTTATCTTTTTATAAAAAAGTCCCTACATTTCTTCCAAATCAACTCAGCGTAAAATATTAAAAAGCGGTGCAGCAGGTGGGGTATGTTAAAAAGCGGTGCAGCAGGTGGGGTTTGAACCCACACCCTGATGGAAGAAGGGTGGAAGACACTAGGCGAAAATGTCTAACCAGTAGAACGTCATGCTTAGGTGTTTATAATATTGAATATAAATTGTACCTATGTATATATGGTTTTTTTGTAAAATAAAAAAATAATCGTGCCGGGTCGAGCAAGCACTATGGGCCGAGGCTACGGCCCAAGCACCGCACGACGCTTGTGCCGGGTTGGCCCATGCACTATTAAATGGGTCGTGCCTCGGGCCGGCTCGCCAGACACTGCCCATTTGGCCATCTATACCTCCGCACGATAATGATGGTCCTCGCCTCAGTTGCCACCACCTCTTTCACCATTCTACTTTTCTCTCTCCCCTCATGCCTCCACCTCCGCGCCACCCCATTCTCGGCAGAGGGCGTAGGAGCAGGCGCCTCCTCCCCGTATTCGTCCGACACTAGCCCCGACACCGACTAGCGCAGTGGATATTGCACGTCCACGAGGACGTTTCACATCATGCGTGCACCATCGTTTTCGCCGTCGTCAGACGTCCCGTTTGTCTTCCCTGCCTTCGCCCTGTTCTTCCACCCCAACCAGCTGCCCCCGCCCACGGTCACAACCGCGAGCCGACCGACGCTCGTCGACGCGGGTACGGGGCGAGTCGGTCATGCTCCTGGCCTTTCTCCGTGTGTGCCGTCGAGGAGGACATGGTGGCGCCTGCCACGCTTAGGTTATCTTAGCGATGAGGAGTCCAGGTCTGAGATATTGGACAACTAAGGCCAGTAGCGTGGCAGCAGTCGGCATATGCTACAGAGTTGGTGGTGGTGTTGTGTCGCTTCGGCGGATCCAGGGCTTGGAAGACTCACATTCTCTCGCCCTTCTCGGACTGACGCCTGGTGCTGGTGCCTCTTAGTTTGGAGCTGCTTCGGCTGGGCTTCTTTCTCCGCTCGCATGCTCTCTCCCTACATATCTAGCGGTATACTACCTATGTCGCCTTCAGATGCCCAGGTATTCGTCGTGTCCTTCTCGGGCAACGAACAGGTATGCCCGCTTCTTCCCTTTCCCCTCCTGCTCTACGAAACCTTGGAAGTAGGGGAGGCAAGGGATGGGGGTCTCTGATTTGCTGTCTATGGTACCCGTGCATTCATAAAAAATATTATGCGAAGAGTGGAGACAACCAATAAAAAATCTTGAGATCTTTTTGGTGGATAATTTACGTGGGTATTGTTGAGCCGTCACAACGCACGGGTAACCGACTAGTTTTTCCAAAAGCCACAGTTTTTGAACCAAAGAACTTTCAATTATCGCAAAGCCTATAACCCATAACCGCTTTTCCACAACCCACAACTCACAACAGTTTTTTCGAAAGACATAGCTCAACCAAACACAACCTTAGCTTCACCTCCACTCACTTTGGTTGATCCACACACCTCTAAGGCCACCTAAACCAAAATACTACCACCACAAGTTTATGTTGAGAGACAGCACACTGTAGGCATGCTCGTTTATCCTTTCTTCTTGTGAAGACAAAGTCAATCTTACTAGAGTGTTGGCCACTACTATGGGTCACTAAATGAGATTCTCTCTTCCTAAAGAAAATGTTGTCTACCAACAGATCAAAAGCTACAGCAAAGTCCAAAAGTTCCTCTCTCTCTCTCTTGATTGCTACTACCATACACAAAACATCCATGAACCGCCTCGAAACCTGCACTTGTACCTACATGCCCATTGAGACCCCCTACGAAAAGCTTCTCACTAATAGGTATAGCTCTAAACATGCCATCTAAGTCTTCCCAAAAAAGTTTCTTAGCACTCTCATTGTGGCTTACTCGGGGAGCAAACGCGCTCATTACGTTCAAGGACAAATAACCAACGACAAGCTCCTATATTTGTGCCTTCTCATATCCACCATACGATTCTTGAGGCTCTTAATAATCAAAACTCCTACATTTCTATTTGCAACTGTCCCTACGTACCAAAGCTTGAAGGTGGTATTGTCCACTTCCTTCCCCTTCTGACCCTTCTATTCAGTCTCTTGGATGCATAAGATATTTACATGGCTCCTAATGGTTGCCTCCACTAACTCCCTTAACTTACCTGTAAGCAACCCTACATTCCAACTACCTAAACAAATTCTAGTTGGTTTGACTAGCTTCCTTAGCCTTCACACACATCGATGATATAAAGACACTTGCACATTTTTCACTACACCCGGACGCTGATGTAGTGCCACTAAGAAAGTAGCGATCCCATCATTGCTCACTTGACATCGTGCCTACATCGTGTCACAGCGCGTCATCAAGGGGTGTCGACCCGTCCCTTACACATTTAACACTATACCCAGGTTTCGATATGGTGCATCACTAAAAGGGTTATGCCCCCAACATATTTCTTTTGGGTTTCATCTCCATTAGAATGGCTAGGTTTAACGTTCGCTCGCCAAGCCTATCATAAACCTTCCTCCTTTACTAGCTCTTAGGACCTGTTATGTTTAGACAATATAGGCGAAGTTGGCGAGGATATAGATGCATTTTTACTTAAATAGCACTAACATGTATAAACGAGCTAAAATTATTTAACATAGAAAATTATGATATTTAAGGTTGATACTATTAAAAAAGCAACTAGTGTGCACCACTACTCAATAACTGAAATATGTAAAACACACATACTCAATACATACCCATCACAAGATGAAGGGGAAAACCGGAAAAGAAAAAAAAAGAGAAAGCATGAGTGGGCAATATGCTTGGTTGTTGGGGCCAGACATCCCATCTAAGATGCCCTAGTGCTATTTGGTCCTCCATGCAGGGAGCTTCCACCACCGCTCGTTCTTCTTCCAAATGACAATCCTATCTCCTCCCTCAATACAGCTTTGCCATAGCCATCAATTGCTTACCACCTATGACTATCTAACGCCACCCACTAGCAAAATGGGAAGCCCTTGCCCTCATCATCTTTTATCACATTGGGTAAGCACTCTTCTCATATCCTGGCCCACCTTGCATGCCCCCCTAGTTCCCCATCACCCTGCTACTATCGCATGAATACAAACAACGTATTGGGTTGAAGCATCAGGAAGTATTAGAAACATGTTGGTGATTAAATCCTTCTATTTTTTAAAACCACAATTTCATGGTAGTTCCCGATATGCATATCACAACATTTCGCAGTATCCTTCCATGTCGAATATGGGTACAACAGCCTACCTCACGTATCAGTGAAACCTAGATTTTCATCACTCTTAGCTCTTGCTCAAGGCAGATAGAGAAGGAAGAATAAATAGAGTTAAAGTATGTCCAAGTGCTCCAAGTGTTTACCATCTTTTATTTACTCATGGTTCTTTGATCCTCGTTGGTGCAAATGGACAAAACGCTTTGCAGCTAAAAAGAATTCTTAGTTTGTACGAGCAATGCTCGAGCCAAATGATCAATAAAAGTCAGGTCTCTTTTTCAGTCAACACACAAAAATAGAAATGTAACAAAGTAGTGCGGGCTCTAGCCGAGCTTGGCTCGAAGTGCCATTGTGTTGCCAGTCCTATTATTGATGTAATCCCTGATTGAATCATTCGGCTTGCTTGCGATGACATTTCAGGTTCAGTAATAGTAAAGTCTTGCTTCAAAAAGTAAAGTGATGATATGTTACAAATATCTAAGGTTCCATTCACAGTGCTCAAAACAATCTTAAAATTTTATTTCAATGTGTATCAAGATCTCCACAATATAATATTATTGACATTCATCTGTGTAGTGTGTACAAATTCTTCACAAAAAGTATGGAATAATAATCATGACGATGGCATTAATCTAATAGTTTCTGTGTGAACAGTCAAACAGCTACTCTGTAACGACAAATTTCGATGTGATGTGATCCTTCTGCTGTCCAAAAATGTAGAGTCCAGATCTGAAGACCTTTTTATTTACCAAACCACTTGGTGGCAAATGCCAATGGCCTACAAGCATGTATACATTCTAATCCAATAAATTGTTACTGCCTGTTTGGCGTGGCTCCCCATTCA
Organism: Zea mays; assembly: GCF_902167145.1. NCBI lineage: Eukaryota > Viridiplantae > Streptophyta > Magnoliopsida > Poales > Poaceae > Zea > Zea mays. Next base: position 106,858,575 of record NC_050105.1, on the reverse strand, counting down.
ACAGCAACTCCGCTGGAGCCACAGCCAGGGCAAGAGTAGAAGCCTCAAAAGGTAGCTCCTCCTCCATACACTAAAAGTGGCTACAGCTCCTGTTGTTTACATAAAAAATGGTTCCTCTTCTTCAGGTGCTTGAAGCAGCTGGCTCCTCTACTGAAGTCGTTGTTGCCGGATCCAGAGCCAGAGCCGCACCAAACAGGCCTTTAATCTATGATCCTGACAACTTAACTGAATAGGAGCAACCAACTTACCTCTATTTATTAGCACCAACACACAACCAATAATTTTCAACTAATTACCCACATAAACATGAATAACTGAGAAGAAACGCAGAAACGTGTGGTTCTCTAAAGACAAGCACGGCCACAATATGCGATTGTTGGATAATCATCTAACAGAACTCAGGAGGAGTATCCAGATCATGAAGGTGGGGCCCGGAGGGTGCTCACAATTGGGGCGGTCCGGGGGCATGGAGGATGCATCAGCGGACTGGAGCAGGTGGCGCAGGTGCTTCCACTGGCGGCCCCGGGACTGGCCCTTGGGATACTTGTCCGCCGTCTGCACCTTCTTGAACGGCAGCGTCGGCGCCAGCACCATCTCCATCCTCACCACCTCCGACTCCATCATCCTCTCTCTACTCCCCTGCGCCGTGCAGGATGGGGGTAACTGGTCCAGCCTTTCGGCGGATCCTCCGCCTGGAGGTTAAGGGTTCAAGGCGATGCGGGTTTACCGAGAGGGACGGTTCGACGCAACGGGGGATGGAAGGCAAGAGAGAGGAGGCCGGCGGCGGCGAGGTTTTTCCCGGTCGTGACAGAGAACGGCGGAGTGAAAGGTGGCCTTAGATAGGGAGAAATGACTTCCGTAGTAGGCCCATTCTGATTGCTGATTTGATAACCAGCGATTCTATCATACCTGGTCACTAAACTGGCTCTCAATGTTAACCCGATCAAATGTTATCTTTTTTTTTCTTTTTATATTGAAAAATAATTGAAATTTACTCCCTCGGTCCTAAAATATAAGTCATTATAATATTTTTCGAAAGTCAAAGTATTTAAAGTTTGACCAAAAGTATAGCGAAAATCATAAAGATTTATGACACAGAATAGATATATCATGAAAATATATTTAATGGAGAATTTAATGATATACATTTAATATTGTAAATGTTATTACTTCATTGTAAATTTGGTCAAATTTGAAAAAACTTTGATTCTCTAATAATCTTAGAATGACTTATATTTTAGGACAAAAGAAGTATATCCTAACTTCAAAATTTTACGCTGATGGATACTTGTCGTCCTATGACAAGCAGCAGGCGCGAGTCGTGCGCGGAGGTAGGCACCTAACGTCCGGCAACCTCTTTACGTCACTCTCTATTTCAAACTCTATAAACAGTATAACATATAATGTAAAAATAGTGTTTTGCATGGCTATATGTACGCTCTGTTGAGCATGACCTTACAATCTTTATCTATATCTTTGGTGTTTCATTTTTAAGTTAAATTATATCAAGATAGCAATATTGTCAAATGTAGTTTAAGTTATGACAGTGAGGTAGTTGTACACATCAAGGGGTCAATAATAAAAACTAGTTTAAGTTAGAATGAATAATTGTAATGTTATATATAGCATACATAAGAGCATCTTCAACAAGGAGCTCTAAAATAGAGCCTAAAACTAAAATAGGACCATATTTAAATTGTTTAGGACCTCAAAATAAGTTGTTACTCTAATAGTTAGACCTTAAATAATGCAATTTAGGAAATAAGTCACGTTATTTGGAAATAAATAGTGGTAGATTAAGAGAAAAGGAGGACAGGGCTCCAATATATGGGATACTATATTTAGGACTCGAAAAATCAAGCTATATAATCGTTTGATGAATTTTTATAAAATAGGGTTACTGTTAGAGTATGTTTTATAGTCCCGAGTCCTATATTTCAAAATACAACCTTATTTAGGATCCCTTTTGGAGATGCTATAACGGATGATGTAACCATCCCTTGAGCGTCGAGACCTCTTTGACATGCATTGTGTGTTGATGTGGTCCTAGAAGTAGGTGTGATGGTATGGGGACCGCACCACTCTCTCGCTGCTTGTAACACCCTGAATTTAGGGGTATAAAATTTCTTCTCTAAATGCCTACCAAATTCAGGTGTTATCTCTTGTCTCTCTCTAGACTTCCTCTCTCTTTCTTTTAATTAGAGTTAAGTCAATTAGGTGAGGGGTTAAATATTTATTTTATCAAAACCTATGTGAGTAATGAAATGATGCATCACGCTATTCTTTTGTTTAATGCACATGTTTGAATTAGTTTGAATTTGGTTTGAATTTGATTTGGATGCTATTCTTTTGTTTAATGCACATGTTTGAATTAGTTTGAATTTGGTTTGAATTTGATTTGAAATCCAAAGAGAAAATAAAAAGAAAAAGCCTTTAGAAATTTGGAGGAAAACACATTTCTGCCTAGCTAGCCCAGACAGGCCGCACGCGCCCGCGTGGGTCCCACCTGTCAGTGATGGCCCGCGTCAGCGCACGCGCTCTCTCTCTCCCTCCCGTTGCCCGGTGGGGCCGGCTTGTCGGCGCCGGTTCTTTCACGCACGCGCTCACTCCTTCTCTCTGCCTGGCAGGCCCGCTCTGTCAGCGTTGACCGTCTGTTCTCGTACGCGCCCTCGCTAGCTCACGGCCCCACCTGCCAGTCACCTCCCCTTCCCTAACCTCTCGTCTGCGCTCTCCGTCGTGGATGCGCCCTCGTCGTGCTTTCCTGGCCACTCCCCCCACGCGCCCGACCTCTTTCTGGAGCCCGCACCCACTCGCTCACTCCCCTCGCTCAGTTGTGCCCCCACCAGACCCCTCGCTCCTCTCTCTCGCAACACGCCCACGCCTGTGGAGCTCTGTTGTGGTCCGCCGTCCGTTTCGTGGCCGTTGTCGAGCCCCTGTCGCGTCCGTTGCCCCGATGAGCTCCGCCTCCTCACCAGCAACATGAGACACCCTCTGGTTTGCCTCTAGCCCCTCTATTTCTCTCGGTTCGCGCTCATTGGACCTTTACTGTGCAGCCGAAGGCCGCCGCCGTTGACCCGAGGCTTCGTTGTGTCCCTGCCGCCGTTCAAGCGCCCCAGAGTCCTCTCTCAAGGTAACCCAGCTCCCCATACAATCACGTAAGAATTGTTAACAGGCCAAACTTCAGCCTCTCACTTTCTGATTTAGTTAATATTCTAGCCGAAGCCAGAAGCGTAGGCAACGGGTTCATTACTCAAATCTAGGCTAAGGGTGGTCGAGAGGCTGCCGGAGACGAAGCTCGAGCTTTACTTGGCAAAGTACGGCAATTTTCTTTACTTTCATGTCTTTATTTCAGATTTTTCCTTATTACGTTTCTCAATACCTTTGCCTTGTTGTTTTTAGGGTGAAGTTGGCAAAGTTTGATGAGCCGAAGCTCACGCTAAAGCTCTAAAGGAAGCTTCGGAAGCTTTTCTTTGTTCTGCTAATGTCTGCAAAAACACTTTTGGAGTTTCTTTGTACAAGAAAATGTACTATTTGACAAGGAATTGTAATTGAATGTATTTTTTTGTAAATATTGTAAATATTTGTGGATGTTTCGTAATGTTGCTTTACCTTTTATCCCAATGTTGTTTGCTTTGTTGTGGACGAAACCGATGCTCCCAGCTTTTTGAGACGAAGACGAAAAACACCTTCCCTTATTTTCGTTCACATCGAAGCACCTTCGGATTGATGTCAATGAATGGTCTTTTCATACATAACGAAGCATCTTCGCGCTGAGGGCAAAAAACCTTTATTTTCCTGTTAAGCGTCTCCGTTTATAACGAAGCATCTTTTTGCTAAAAGTAGAAACCTTCTCTTCTTCCTTGTTAGTGCCTTATGCGATGTGTCATGATGCGATGAAGCTACAGATGTCTAATGTATGTTCGTATGAATGCAAAAGATGATGTGATGATGTATGCAAATGTATGTCGAAGATGAAAAACTCACGCGAATACACACCCAGACTCTGCATCCCCTTAGGAACGACTTTGGAGTCTCTTCACCTTTTACTTAGGTGGTATTTCAGCTCTGCATCCCCTTAGGAACGATTTTGGAGCTAAGCTCTGCATCTCCTTAGGAACGACTTTGGAGCTTTTTCACCTCTGACTTAGGTGGCATTTTAGCTCTGCATCCCATTAGGAACGACTTTGGAGCTTCTTCACCTTTCACTTAGGTGGCATTTTAGCTCTGCATCCCCTTAGGAACGACTTTGGAGCATCTTCATGTTTCACTTAGGTGGCATTTTAGCTCTGCATCCCCTTAGGAACGACTTTGGAGCATCTTCACCTTTCACTTAGGTGGCATTTTAGCTCTGCATCCCCTTAGGGACGACTTTGGAGCTTTTTCATTTTTTTTACACTCGATGGTGTAATCTCAGATCTTTACATTTTACATGTGGGGGAAGCTGGACCTTGTATTGCACAGGGCTGCACAAGAAAAAAATGAAAATTACAACCTATGGCCCCATTAAAAACCTTTCTCCCCTCTTGAAAGGAAAAGGGTGTCATAGGGAAAAGAAGGAAAAATACACAGTTTACACATAATATCTTCGAAGCTCTTCTACATTCCAAGATCTTAGGACATCATTTCCATCCATGTCCTTCAACCTGTATGATCCTGGTATTGACGAGAACACTACCAAGAAGGGACCTTCCACTTAAGTTGTAGCTTCCCCACTGTGTCTGGGTTGGTTATTCTTCGAAGCACCAAATGTCCTGGCTTAATATTCTTTAGCCTTACTTTTCTGTCTCGCCACTTGACTGCTTCGGCTTGATATTTATTGATGTGGTCTATTGCCTGAAGTCTGACCCCTTCTATAGTGTCTTTCGTTATTTTGGAAGCATCTTCGTCTTCTGCCGAAGCTAGAGTCCTTATTGCTCATGTTCTTGCTCCTTCCAGCGTTATTGCTTCATCCCCGAATAAAAGATTGAACGGAGTGAACCCTGTTGATCGTGAGACAAAAGTGTTATGATTCCATACCATTTTTACCAATTCCTCTAGCCACTTTCCTTTTGGCAGATTGAAGATTGATTTCATTATTCCTGTGATGATGATACTGTTAGCTCGCTCTACCAATCCATTAGAATATGTATGTCTCACAGATGCAAAGTGTATCTTTGTGCCGATTTGGTAAAAAAAGTTTTAAATGTTTCAGCATCAAATTGGGTTCCATTATCAACCATGATAGCCTTCGGCACACCAAATCGACAAATGATGCACTGCCAGAAGAATTTTTGAACTGTGACCAAAGTGATCGTAGCTAGGGGTTTAGCTTTGATCCACTTTGAAAAGTACTCCACTGCTACCACAACATATCTCAAGTTCCCTTGCGTTGGTGGAAGTGGGCCTAGTAGGTCTAAGCCCCACCTTTGTAGTGGCCAAGTGGGTTGAATCAGTTGAGTTAGAGATGAAGGTTGCTTTTGATCTCTAGCGCACTTCTGGCAGTTTTCACATTTTTTAACTAGATCCGTTGCGTCCAAAGCTGCCTTCGGCCAATAAAATCCTTGTCTGAAAACCTTTCGAAGGAGAGGCCTGGATCCGATATGAGCTATGCATATCCCTACGTGTATATCTTTCATTAGCTCCTGACCTTCGGCTCTAGAGAGACATTTCAATAGTGGAGAACAAACTCCTTGTTTGAACAATTCCCCTTCTATGATCATATATGGTCTTGTCCTGGCTTGCATCCTTTTTATGTAAGCTTCATCATCCGAAGGATAATTGCCTTGGAGGAAAGATACAATCTCAGTTCTCCAGTCCTCGCTGTGCACAGGTGAAATTGTAAGCATTGCTCGCTCCATGAGCTCGACTGAAGGTGCTTTGAGAGTTTCAAAGAACACTTATGAGGGGAGTGGGAGCCCCTGTGCTGCTGATTTAGCTAGTAAATATGCATGCTCGTTTTCTCCTCTTAGAATGTTTTTCATTGAAAAACCTTCGAAGGAAGCTTCCATTCTTCGAACTGTGTCAACATACTTTTCAAGCTTCGGGTCTCTCGCTTTGCTGCTTTTATCAACGTGCCATGTTATAACTTGTGAGTCAGATTTGAGAACTGTCCTTCTTATTCCCATTGCCCTAAGCTTTTGAAGCCCCAAAAGAAGAGCTTCGTACTCTGTAATGTTATTTGTGCAGTTGAACTACAATCTGACCGCATAACAAGTTTTGATTTTGGATGTGAGATTAGAATGGCAGCTGCACCTGCATCGAAGATTCCCCATGATCCATCGCAGAACACTGTCTAAGCTTCAGTGTCTATTGTGCATCCTTCTTCATGAGCCCCTGGTGTCCAATCAGCAATGAAATCTACTAATGCTTGGGATTGGATCGAGGATCGATGGACAAAATCAGTAGTGAATTCATTCCATTCTGCAGCCCATTTTGCAACTCTGCATGTAGCTTCTCTGTTTCTTATGATGCCCTTGAGAGGTTGAGACGAAAGTACTATAATGTGGTGCGACTGAAAATAATGTCGAAGCTTCCTAGAGGCCATCTATACAGCATACAGTACCTTCTCCAGCTCTATGTAATTTCTTTTTGATAGACTTATTACTTCGGAGACAAAGTATACTGGGACTTGCTTCTTTGCTTGATCATTTTGTCTCTCTTGCATAGCGCTGCACTGACTACAGCGTGGGAAGCAGCCACATACAGTAGCAACGAGGCTCCTAATGAAGGTAGAGTTAATGTTGTTAGCTGTATCAGATATTGTTTCAGATCTTCGAAGGCCTTTTGTTGAACTAGTCCCCATTGGAAGACTTCGACTGATTTTAGCACTTCAAAAAATGGTAAATTCCTTTCTGCCGATCTTGAAATGAATTTGTTCAAATATGTCAGCCTCCCTGTTAGTCTCTGAGCACCTTTTCTTGTCTTCGGTGGCTTCATCCGAAGTATAGCTTATATTTTGCTTGGGTTTGCTTCAATCCATTTTGTTGATACTAGGCACCCAAGAAATTTCCCCGTTTTCACCCCGAAGACACATTTCTCTGGATTTAACTTGAGGCCAGCCTTTTTGAAGTTGGCAAATGTTTCTTGCAAATCAGCAATGTGATTTTCCTGCTTCGTGCATGTCAACAATGTCGAATACAACTTGTTTTGTTCTTGTGTTGTGAACATAACCAAAGGTGATTGGCATTGTTATTTTCTCAAGTGCTACTATTTGTCTTCCTCCGAAGCCACACAAGGGGTGCGTTGTATCATGTATTTGTCATTCTACTCTTGCATCTGCTTGAAGGCTTTTGCGAAGATAATGTCTATTGCACTGCTCGTGTCTGCGAGAACATTATGAACCAGAAACCCTTTGATAACACATGATATGACCATGGCATCATTATGGGGGTAGTCCTTGAGCTGAAGATCTTCATGAGAAAATGTGATTGGCACATGAGACCATTTGGATTTGATGAAGGGTCCTTGCACTCCGACATGTTGTACCCTTCTCTGTGCTTTCTTCTGTTTCTTGTTGGCTGGTTCGGAACTTGAACCGTCTGTGATTGGGAACACGAGCTTCGTAGCCGAAGGTGTCACAACTTTATCACCTTGCGAAGCCATTGTCGTGGTCGTGGAAGTGAGTTCACCGGAGGTGGGCGCTAATGTTGGTCACTTGTTCTCAAGTGTTGTGGATCAAGAACAAGGCAACACAATTATTAAAGATTAAGGACCTTCGTCCTTCGAAGCATTATCTCCTTTCGAATATAACGATCTTCGAACGAAGGTCATGAAGGAAACACCTTCATCATTTATCAAAATAATAATCCATAGAAGCAACATGTTATATATTCATTCATTTACTCATTCATGTATCTAATTCATAACATATACATTCATGAACATTAATAGAATTTATATTACATCGATACCTTCAGCTTAATTGAAGGTGGTGACGCGAGAGCAAGTACAATCCAGTGTGAACAGTATGGGGGTACTGTTCATCTATTTATAGGCAAGGTACACAGCCCAAGTAAAAATACATTTATGACTTTAACATGTACACATAATCGTAACATAAGTCATCAAGGATTAACCAGTCTTTTCCTCTTCGACTCGGCATCATGCTTGACCTTCATCACCACCTTAAGCCGAAGATGTTGTCCTTCGGCCATAGCTTCGGCATTCATTGTTATCGCTTTCAGATAATGCATTCGTCTCGAGGACCTTCGGCGGGGAAGAAGATCCTCAACATCACTTTACTAATGATATCTTCGTCTTGAGGACCTTCGGTGGAGAAGAAGACCCCCAACACACGTAAACAATGATTATATAACTGAACATCATCGCACAGTGTTAGAATAATAACATAAAGAAGTAATGCTTTATTACATCATGATGTCAGAGACATCCACATAGTCATTAACTTAAACAGTAATCAAAGTGATAAAGCGAAACAAAGTAATGACGAGGCCTTCACAGACATATGACTGGGGCTTTGTCGCTAATCTAGTCTAGAACTCCTCGAAGTCCTGGAACTCCTGAAAGTCCTCTAGATGGCCTTCATCTTCTCCTGGGCAGGGGTTGCAGTGAGGACAACCTGGTGTTTTGTGTTTAAGCAAGGGTGAGTACACATCAACGTACTCAGCAAATGTCCTGTTTAGCTAAAGTATACTAGCTTTATGTGGGGTGAAGCTCAAAGAAGTTGCTTTTAGTTCGTAAGATATTTATTGTTAGTGGAAGTCAAGTTTTAGCAATAACCCTAAGTTATTTTCCTAAAAGGTACTCTCTTAGAGAGGAAATACAAGAATTCATAATTATAATAATCATCATTAAACCACCATCTTAAATGCATTCAAAGTATCTCTAATCAAAGGACCTCCCAAGGCCACTCATAACCGTGAGCACGTTTGATATTCAAGTTTCTAACCCTCCATAGAGGTCGCACACTTTACCCACAAGTCGTGATACCTTTTTGTCTCAGGTTGTACAGACCCTTAAACACTTCCAAGGTGAGTCGCAAGGTTTCACTATGTAGCTTTTACAAAGATTCCCTAGAGGTCATAGCCGCCTATTAGGTTTCTCCAGTTTGATAAACACAATACCTCTCCCCGCAAGAGGGGTGGCTAACAAAAGCAAAATGAAAGAACCTCGACACCCAGCCTCGGCAGAGCAAGTATTGTGCCTGGACCCCATTGACGGCACAACGGTGAAGCAAAGTACACCTCAAGTTCCTTTAAATAATCAGCTAAGGGCGTCCCATACCACCCTCATGGTTGTACTATTTTCTTGAGTGGTCATCCAAAGAACAGGTGCTTATGGAGAGGTACTCGAGAAATAGCTCGAGGCCCCTTTAGTGCCACAAGTTCATCATTATATCCAAAATAAAAATATTGTATCATAAAGTATTCTCGTCATGTTCATTGATTAAAGTAGAGCACTAGCATAAAGCGAACCATAATAGCCAAAACGGTAATCAAAGACAAGGTAAATAAAAGCTAGTCAATCCTTAGGTTGATCATGGTGTGCGGGAGAATGAATTATAAAGTGAATAGGACATAATAAGTCAGAGGATACTTGCCTTCACCAAACAACTACTGCTCAGGGGCTTCTCTTGCAAATCCCTTGGACTCCGCAAATAGACCGTTATCTACATGAGTGCAAACATACATTTAATATTATTGAACCAGCAAGAAACAAGACACCATACCACAATAAATATCAAATATGTATGTGATGTGGCATAGAGCTCCCATCTATGACTATGCGAGAAAGGAATTGAGACAATCGATGTTGTAGTCGAGGGTTATCATGTATATGCTGAGAGAATGTTAACTATAATATTTTGATTCAACCTAGTCATATTAACATGTAATTATCGTATGCATAAATAAATTTAGTATTTAGTTCCCACTATCATCATTTACATTCGCCACCCAGCTGGCAAGAACAATTCTAGATGAAGCGAACTACTAACGCACAATAACACACACGACACATGGAAACAACATGCCTGGCACGCGTGGAACAGTGCACACAACGTCGTGACATGGGTGAAAGACGCGACGGTGGGGGACTGGGACGTTTAGGGGTAGACGCTCGGCGCCGTGATGCGCGTACGCAATAAGTGAGGGTGGGCTGCAAGTGCACGACGGTGGCTGCAAGGGCACGATTCAGGGCTGCCGTGTGCGTGCGGTTCGACGTACGCCAGACATCAAATGACAAGAGCGAGGTGTGGCGAGGGTAGACGAACGGCCGGGGTCGGGTTACACGACCGTCGGTGGAGTCAGATTGGGTGGCTCGGCCACAAGTGCACAGGGGCCGGGGGCTTGCCGCGCAGGGCGCGAGCCTGCCACACCGAGGGCTGGGCCGCGCAGGGCGCAAGCTTGCCACGCCGGGACGCACTCCATGGCCAGCAGCCATGGCTGCGGACGGACAGGGAAGGGGCGTAGGTGGGTGAGCCGGCTCGGTCGAGGCTTAGTCATGGCGAACGGACGCCACAGCGGGCACGAAAAAGGGGAGAGGAGGAGAGGGATGGAGAAAGGAAGGGGAGGGTCTCACCATGGGTGGATGGCGGTGACGGCGTGGGTTCGATGGACGATTACGCGGGCGAGGGACTTTAGGGAGGTGAGGGTGAGCGGGCTATGCAGGGAGAGAGAGAGAGGGTGGTTTCGAGTTTATGCGGAGGTCTGGGACATGCATCGCGGGGGGAGTTACAGAAGGGGCGAGCAGCTGGTTGGGCACTTGCTCGCGGACCCACTGGCCAAGGAGATGGCGTGGTGAGGGGGCGCACACATGCGTCCCTACATGGCGGCGGCGGCGCAACCGCCCTCCCATGCGACGCGTGTTGGGCATGGGCGTGCGGGGTGCCTAGGCCGCAAGGTGAGCGCGCGAGCACTGGCTGAACTGGGTCGGGGTTGCTGGCGGCCCAGGAGAGAAGAGAGGGGGGCACGGGACGCTCATGGGCCACGCACCAGAGCGGGCCCAAGGCGGAGGGGGGCTGGTTGAGCAGGCCTTGAGGTCAAGGCGGGCTAGGAGGAAGAAGAGGAAGGGGGCTGGCCCTTTTTTCTAATTTTCTCTTTTTTGTTCTTTCCTAACTAACTTGCAAACTCAAGCGCAAACTCGAAACAAGATGAATGCATTTCAAACATATGCAGCATGCAAAATAAAATATGCACTTCAGCATGGTGCAACATCACACGACTTCTTTATGGTTTCCTTGATTCATGAACTCAAAATAAATCCCTCTACCACTTTGAAAGAAAAAGAAAGGAGCAAAGAGGAAAAGGAGAAAGAAGATAACACCTAAATTTGGTGAATATTAGAGAAGAAATTTTATACCCGCAAATTTAGAGTGTTACAACACCCTTTTTCTATCTATGAGAGCATGTATCCCCAACTTAAGTCGGACCTGACTCATCCTGATTGCTCCATCGGTAGGGTTTAGTGGTCACCTGCGAGAGCATGTAACACCAACTTGAGTCGGACTTGACTCAAACCGATTGCTCCATCGATAGGGTTTGGTGGACACCCTGTTTCTATCTACGAGAGCATGTAACACCAACTTAAGTCGGATCCTGACTTAAGCCGATTGCTCCATTGGTAGTAAGCACAGGTACAACAAAATAATATGAAAGAATGTAACTAAGTACTTAAGCGAGGAAAACCATGCTTTAATAAATATAAATTTCAGAGTACAGATTTTAGCTTGCCATCTAGAATTCATGGCACTTAGGGGTAGAAATTTTTAAGATGCTCAATGTTCCAGGAGTTACCGATTGGAGTTCCATCCATCTGAGATAGCCTGTAGGACCCTGACGGGGTGACCTCTATGACAATGTATGGCCCTTCCCAGGGTGGCGATAACTTGTGCTGCCCTTCTCTTGACTATATCCTCTGAGCAATAAATCCCTAATTGAAAAGGTTTTGTAGCATACCTTGCTATCTTGGTAACATCGTAGGGACTGCTGATACCGTACCAACTGAATCATAGTATTGAGCCATTCTTCTTCTAGTGTGTCGGTATCCTTAAGCTAGGTTGCTTCTGCTACAAACACTAGGTCTGTAGGCAACAGTGCCTCTGAGCCATATACCATGAAGAAAAAGGTATTACCATGAAGTGCTCAGCTAGGTTGGGTTCAGAGGCTCCAAACAACATACATGAGCTCTCTTATCTACTTCACAACGAGCTTTTCATTCTTATCAAAGACCCTTTTGCTCAATGCCTCCACAATCATCTCGTTTGCTTGTTCTACTTGACCATTTGCCCTTGGATGGGCCACTGAAGCATATTTGACAAGGATGCACCTCTTCTCACAGAAATCAAAGAACTCTGCCCCTGTGAAGTTGGATCCCAGGTTGGTGATAATTCTATTTAGCACCTCAAACTAGAAGATGATCTCCTAGATAGACTCTACTGCCTTGGCTGCCATTAGTGATGTAATTGGCTTGTACTTGATCCACTTTATGAACTTGTCGATGGCTACCAGCACATGCATGTATCCTTCCTGAGCTTTCTTGAATGGTCCAATCATACCCAGCCCCTAGCATGCAAAAGGGTCAGGAAAATGGGATGGTCTGCTTTTGCTGAGCCAGCAAGTGCTGCTGCTTGGCTTGGAATTGACATGCCTCACACCTCTGGACTAGGTCGGCTGCATCCTTCTTTGCTGTGGGCTAGTAGAACCCAGCTCTGAAAGCTTTCCCAACTAGTGTTCTTTATGCTGCATGAACCCCGCACTGTCCGGAATGGATCTCCTCCAGCAGGTGTTTGCTCATAGCCACATCAATACACCTCATAAAAACTCTTTCAACTCCACGCTTGTACAAGTCATTGCCAATAAGAATGTAGTTTACAGACTGTCAGGCGAGTCGTTCGACAACTGCCTTGTCATCTGGCTCTTCCTCATTCTTGATATATTTGATAATAGGGATCCTCCAGTCATTCAGATCCAACTCTTTGACAAGTATTGTGTTCCCTGTTGCCTTGCATTCTTATTCCGACTCCTGTGAAATACTTGGACGTCGTACCTCTTGCATAAAAATGTTTGGAGGAGCTTGAGCTCTATTGGAACCAAGCTTCAAAAGTGTATTGGCGGTGTGGCATAACCTCCCAAGTTATTGGGCCCACATGCACTTGTCCTCGTCCTAAGGACCTTAGACGGCTGTGCATGTGTACCAAACAACTTAACATGATCCGTTTGAGTGTCCCAAGGACCTTAGATAAACCACTTATCGCCAAGATCGCATGATTAAGTAAACACAACTCACATACAAACACTTGCAGCGAAAATAAATTTTCTTTATTACAAAATGATTACAAGTTACATCAAAATTTCATTATACATCATCGGAGTGCTTACAAAAGAAAGTGATTAAAAAGAATTACACTTTGAGATGTTATAAAATCTTTGTAAGTTTGAAATACATGCTAGCTTAAGTGACAATCCTCAATAAAGAAATTGAAGATGAAATATACTTATATAAAAAGGTCGAGCCCCCAGCAGTTAACATCACTCACAATCAAAGCAACTCGTAACCTGCAACAACATAGGGAATAAAACCCTAAGTACGCAATTACTCAACAAAACTTACCCGACTGAAGAAAAGACTCTCAAGGGTATGATTGTTTAGAAGGACTCAAGGTAAAGCTCATCAAGTTCAAGGACTCTTTTTGCATAAAAAGCTTACTAATAATTGATCCTTAAGCCAAACTTTTGTTAGCAAGTTAAGTTCTTTCTTGATTCTAGATTTGTCTGATCTAGAGCATTCACTTGTCCTATACTAGATTTCTTTTACCAACTTTGGTTTCACTTAATATCTACGATGCAGGGCAATGATCCAGTCTTCATATCCGAGAAGTAACGGCGATCCGAATCAATTAATACCCAGCTGGGGATCTCCAACCACACGACATATGTAGCACTTAACCCTTGCATATGTCAACTCGCACCCGGTTTTCTCAAGACCAGAATGGGTCCTCACCAACCGAGAGCTCAGTACCCCACCATCCAACCTCTTGCCAGGTGGATACACAATACTCTCGCCATCTCTCCACTCCCATTGTGGGCCGACCTTTCAGGTATTAGTCCAGCCAAGGCTAAGCTTACCCATGATGAGACATGTGGTCAGTTAAAAGGTCCTAGATCAACAAGACTACTTTTGTTACGATCCTTAATCGACACAGACGAGAGACCTTTCCTGCTCAACGTCTGGCCTCAAATTATTATTTACTTCCCAAAACCATGTACCTGACAGAGGTACCATACTTGAATGATGAATTCATCATTGCAGATGATGCTTTCACCATTACAAGCCCTTTTTCATAAACAAGCCCATACCAGTGTCACCCATCATTCTGTTAAAAAGAAACAAGTTTTAATTCTCTAGGCAGGGCTAAGCATCATTAGTTCTCTTTATAAAACATGTATCAAGGAAGATAATCAAATTCCAAGGAATGGTAATGCATCAATTGTTTCATCACTCAACTCCTATCACCTAACCCAGCTCCTGTCACCTAATGCATCATATAAGTGAGCAAATGCATCGGTGCTTGCTTGGGATAAAACACTAAGTTAGTGTTGTTAGATGATGTCCGCTTGGTGAGCATCAAATATCCTGGCATGATAAGATCATCCATCTTTAGGTTCATCCATCAACATCACTTTGAGGTCAATCCAAACCTTGTTTTCCACATCACGTGAACAATTAACATACCTAAATGATATGCATAATGCATAGGAGTGAGTATGAGCATGAATAGCACTAGATAGATAATCTATACTAAGGAGGATCCAGACTTAAAGCAAGGCATCACAACTCTTAGTTGTAACAACTAGATACATTTAACTCTGCATCAAACATGATGTTCTAGTCAATTGGACCTTAACCAAACATCAAGTAACATTAGCAATATACAAGTCCTAATATACTTAGAATATAACACTGATGAATTGCCATACTTACAAACAATTACTAGATGTTGACATATCACTAAGTATCACAAATACGTTTTCTCACTTAAACGGATCTAACTCAAGCATCAAGCATCAAAGGGCTACACATAAATCCCAATCTCATGAACTAGAGTATCCTACCGAAGGATCAACACCAATCTTAGTATTAATGAACAACTCATTATTAATATGCATAGAATTCTATGGAATAATATTTATTTTAACTTAAAGGTCTAAACACTTATATGCATAAACACTAGATTTCTCTGACTCTACACAAGCATGATCTTCGAGTTAATCGGACCTAATTCAAACATTTGGAAACAATAACTAAACACAAGCTTTAAGTCAAAGCACAACATCGATATGTTACTACACTTAGACCTATCACATTTTAACACTCAAAACTTGGAAAAGGTAATAGAACACATTTAACTGACTTTCTAATCCAATAAGGTATGACACAATCATCAAAAAAATAATGCATCCCAAAAGATTACTAAAACTTAGGTTCACTAGTGATAGCCACCTAAGACTTAGACTAATGATAGGGGTAGTTTAACTAGTTTTCTAAACTCAAATGGTACATTATAAATTGATATGTTGTTGCCCATGGTCCTAGTCCACCATATAACAAAAAATGATTATATAAACATACATACTTAAAGGTAATATGGATTTACACAAATAGAAGCAACTCATCCTAGCTTGCATTCAGGTTGACTAAATACTAACATATTCTACATCTCAACACAAATATGAACTGCACTATAAAAATACGAATTAGAGCGACTAAACTTTAACCCATACACGAACAACATGCCAGTAACAAAGCAGCATACTATTCTAAGAACTAATGGATAACACTATTAAATAACGTAGCATTCCGTAAAACTACATTATTTACGACTCCAATGTCTAAAGCACTTATGTCTTATGTGCACGAGCCACTACCCATTTTAGGTTTCACTTGAGATTGACTTAGCGATACTACTTAATTTTAAATATTCGGGGTAGCCAGTAATACTCATCCAAAACATGTAATTGTTCGCTAAACATATAATATAACTACTAGAGCAAAACATTGACTTTATCAAACAAACATCGTTCTTCACAAGTAACACTAATAACATTATCGGTTATACATTTAAAATGCTAAATCTAAACTCTGTTTCACTAATTTATCACACTCCGCAAAACTTGCACTACAAATTTAACGTGACCATACGAAGCGTCTAATCGCAATCATGAACACAATCACAACACCACATACCACTCAAGTATTCCAACATCAACTTGCTAAACGTTAGAAATATTAGACCTAACCTTCATATTACTAACCATATCACACATCTACATGCCTACCCATATCCTTCGCATAAAACCTAAACTTTCACACAACGCAACTACACCACACTGCTGAACATAATCACATCCCACATGCTACAAACAAGACAATCATCACAATTAACAGATCAACTAATCCAATTATCAAATCACTTGCCGAAAAAGCGAAACAACTCACCCATACGAAATCGGCTCAACCCACGGGAACAACGACAAACTCTGGTTCAGGCTTTCTGTCGAGCACTTGATGAGCAACGAACAAGACTTCATTTTCTTCATTTACAGCTCCACCATCTTCCAGCAAGCATCTGGGGTGGACAACGATGAGGGCTGATTTGGTGATCGGAGATCCCGAGGGGATCCATGGGGGAGAAATCCCCTTGCTATTCAAAATTGAATTGCGAGGGGATTTCTCCCCCATGGATCCCCTCGGGATCCCCGATCATCAAATCAGCCCTGAGGGGGAAGTCGCACCGCGAGGAGGGGCTCGTTGTTTTCCATTTTGACGAGCAAGCGACACGTGAGGCAGTTAGATGCTGGGAGGAGCAAGAACGATGGAGTCGACCATGAGCACGACAAGCATAGCGGATCGGAACCCCGCGCTGACGACCTTGGGTGCGTGCAGCTGGAGGAACGATGACTTGGGCACAAGGGAGGTGTCAGCACCAGTACACCAGAGGCAACAAGAGTGCGCACTGGGGAAACGGTCCGTCGCAACAGGAGGCCCAACAAGCGTTACACCGACCCAGAGTGGTACACATGAGTCATCCCAAGGGCTTGTAATAAGTAAGGAGTCTGGAGAGAGTTGAGAGGCAGTTAGCTTGTAAGCAAAATTGCACTAACTCATCTACGAACTCTCCTCTTCTTCCTCCCCAAGTCTACTCTCCCAACTGGGTTGCTAACAAATTGGTATCAAAGGCCTTCGATTCGTCGGGCCTGGCGGGTACCGTCCTTCACTACACTCGCCGCGTTAAGATGGCGGGTGCGACTGATCCTAGCATCGCTACCGCGCTCGAAAACCAGGCCAAGGCTATCAAGGGTCAGGCAAAGGCGCTGGACAGCACCCAGAAGCTTCTACAACAGATCTGCAATCGCTTCACCGAGCAGGACAAGCGTTGGCGCGCTCTCGAGTCGTCGGTGGCAGCTAACACCTCCAACCTCGCCGCTCTGCATCACAAGTTCGACGACTCGGAGATCGAAGCATTCCGGGCCGATCTGACTCGATCCCTGGAAAATCAGGTCGGGGTACACGTATCCGGACTGGAATCGGCGACCTGAGACCACATGGATGCCTTCACTGCCGATGCCTCCACTCGCTTGGCAGCGATTGAGAGCGTCCAAGCGGTATTCGACTCCTGGCGTCCAAGGATGGAAGCCTCCGTCGACAACATCAACACCTCCATGGGCGCCATGCGCGCCGAGCTCACCAAGATCTCGCGGCTCCTTGAGCGGGGTGCCTTGGAGGATTCCACTACGGCGCCGGGTGTGCTCGGTCCACATGGATCGACGGCGAAGCGCCCACCAGCTCCAGCACACTACGCAGATGGCCCTATTGGGCGCGGCCTTCCTCCGCTGTCACGGGAGCATGGTCATGGGGTAGTCTATACCTCCAACCATCTCCCGGCAGATGGTATGTTCCATTCCCCGTCCTGCAACTCAGTTGAGCATTTACCTCGTCAATTCGCACCCGAGGGCCAAGAACCACCGTACCATCAGTTTCCTCATCTCCACTTTGGGGGTCGTGCACACGGCACACAGTTCAGTCCTTACCTAGGCAACCTTCCCAAGCTAAATTTCCCCACATTTGATGGCCTGAACCCTAAGTTGTGGCAAGCTCGCTGCGAAGATTACTTCCATATGTATGGTGTTGATCCATTAGTGTGGATTCAAGTAGCTACTATGCAATTTTCTGGTCCTGCTGCGAGGTGGCTACAGTCGGTCAAACCTCGTTTAGCAACCACGTCTTGGGAGGATTTTGGGCGTCTGCTTAAGGATAGATTTGGGAAGGATGAACACGCCTTGTTACTGCATCAATTATTTCAATTGAAGCAGTCTGGCTCAGTCTCCGAGTACATTGAGCACTTTGCCCAACTCACTGACCAGCTCAATGCCTACCAAACTGTGTCGGATCCCTTATACTACACCATGAAGTTTTTAGATGGCCTGCAGGGTGACATTAAATCTGTTGTTATGATTCAGCGCCCTCGCGATTTGGATACTGCCTTTGTCTTGGCTCAATTGTAGGAGGAGCTCGCGGATTCATCCAAGAAACGTGATTACAAGAAGTGGGAGGCTGGATATTCTTCTCGCCCATACGCCAAGGACCCATGCCATTGCCATATCCACCTAGCCAGGACACCAAACAGTCACTTCCAATTCCACCAGATGACAGAAAGAGCACTGGTATGCCACAGAATTCAGTCACTGCTGATCGGATGTCTAATCTTTATGCCTACCGCAAAGCCAAGGGCCTATGCTACAAATGTGGGGTGCAGTTTACTCGGGGTCACAAGTGTGCAGATACAGTCCAGCTCCAATTTGTGGAGGAACTATGGCAAACCTGGGACCTGCCAGCTTCCGAGGGTACGGATGAAAATTCCCATGCTGAATTACATAATCTGCTGTTGTCTCAAGCTGCAAGGGGTGGTTCGCCAGCAACCAAAACCATGAAATTCTATGGTTCCATTCAGGGTATCAACATCCTCATTTTACTGGATTCGGGCAGCTCCCATACTTTTATTAGTTCTTCAGTTGCAGCTCAACTTCAAGGCTGTACCACAGTAAACACCAGCTTGCCAGTCCAAATAGCTAATGGATCACGCCTTATTTGTGCTCTGGAACTAGTGCAGGTCGAATGGTTCATGAATGACTACCAGTTTCAGTCCACCCTCAAGGTCCTACCCTTGTTGTGTTATGATATAATTGTCGGCATGGATTGGCTTGAACACCATAGCCCCATGCTGGTTCACTGGGCAGACAAATGGCTCACAGTGCCATACAAGGGTTCCACAATCAAGTTGATCGGTTTGCAACCAGGTGACATCCAATGCTCTGTGATGCAGTTATGTCCCATTGAAGTACTGCCTGATAAGGACCAGTCAATCATCCAACTTTTACCTCCTCAGCTGCAACAGCTTCTCGAGAATTACATCCATGTGTTCATTGTGCCCCACGGCTTACCTCCCATTCGTGATTGTGATCATCACATTCCACTTA
Organism: Zea mays; assembly: GCF_902167145.1. NCBI lineage: Eukaryota > Viridiplantae > Streptophyta > Magnoliopsida > Poales > Poaceae > Zea > Zea mays. The sequence goes on along the minus strand of NC_050105.1, from coordinate 106,839,103 downwards.
TTCCGGGGGTGCGACCTGTTCAAGTTCGGCCTTACCGTTATGCTCCTGCGCTTAAAACAGAGATCGAAAAGCAAGTTGACGAGATGATGCAGTCCGGTATTATAGAGAGAAGTAAAAGTGAGTTTTCCTCTTCGGTTATTTTGGTCAAAAAGAAGGACGGTACCTACCGTTTTTGCGTGGATTATCGACATCTTAATGCTTTGACGGCCAAGACTAAGTTTCCTGTTCCGGTGATTGATGAATTTTTGGATGAACTTCACGGGGCAGCCTGGTTTTCGACGCTGGATTTGAGAGCAGGGTTCCACCAAATCCGGGTAGCACCTCCTGACCAGCACAAGACGGCCTTCCAGACACACCATGGCCATTTTGAATTCAAGGTGATGGCGTTTGGATTATTAGGGGCACCAGCTACATTCCAAGGAGCCATGAACCGGACTCTAGCACCGTTGCTTCGTCACTGTGCGCTCGTCTTTTTCGACGATATCTTGGTGTACAGCAGGACTTGGGAAGACCACCTACAACACCTACAGTCCGTGCTGCACCTGCTGTCTACCGACCGTTGGCAAATCAAACTCACAAAGTGTTCCTTCGCCAAGCAGCAGATTGCTTACCTTGGCCATGTCATATCTCAACAGGGAGTTGCCACCGACCCAACCAAAGTGGAGGCCGTCCGATCATGGTCGGTTCCAGCCAACTGCAAAGAGTTGCGGGGCTTCCTGGGACTTGCCGGTTACTACCGGGAGTTCGTAAGGAATTTTGGAGTCATCGCTAAACCTCTGACCAACCTCTTAAAGAAAGGTACTCTATTCGTTTGGACCTCGGAACATGACACATCATTTCAGACGCTCAAGACTTCCCTGTATTCTACGCCAGTGTTGGCATTGCCCGACTTCAGCAAGCCGTTCGCATTGGAAACTGACGCAGCAGGCTCGGGCATTGGTGCAGTGCTGATACAAGATGGTCACCCACTGGCATTTGTAAGCAAGGCCCTCAGTCCCAAAAACCGTGGCTTGTCAACATATGAAAAAGAATATCTTGCCATACTGTTGGCGGTGGAGCAGTGGCGCCAGTATCTGCAGCACTCTGAGTTCAGCATATACACTGATCACCGCAGTTTGGCCCACCTTTCAGACCAACGTTTGCACACCCCATGGCAACAACGGGTGTTCACAAAACTCCTCGGCCTCCAATACAAGATCATCTACAAGAAAGGCGTGGACAATGGAGTGGCCGATGCTCTATCCCGAAGACCACATGATGAATCAATGCTTTTCAGTATTTCATCAGGTTCTCCCCAGTGGCTTCACGCAGTGGTCGATGGTTATAGTGAGGACCCCAAAGCTCAGCACCTGCTCACTACTCTGTCGCTACAGCCCTCTGCATCTGGTCACTACTCTTTGCAAAGTGGAGTCATTAAGTACAAAGGTCGTGTTTGGCTCGGCGCTAACCATACATTGCAACAGCAGGTTATTTCTGCCCTTCACGACAGCCCCATAGGTGGTCACTCTGGCTTCCCAGTGACTTATCGCCGTGTGAAGCAACTGTTTGCTTGGTCTGGACTTAAACAGACAATCAAAGATTATGTGTCGTCCTGCAACATATGCCATCAAGTCAAACCAAACAGACAACTTTATCCAGGGCTGCTCCAACCCCTTCCTGTGCCCGACCAAGCTTGGCAAATCATATCCCTCGATTTTATCGAAGGCTTGCCTCGGTCAGGTCCTGCTAACTGCATATTGGTTGTGGTGGATACCTTCAGTAAATATGCACACTTCATTGGTCTGTTACACCCATTTTCTGCTCTGAAAGTCGCTAAAGTGTTCCTGTCCTCAGTCTACAGATTGCACGGGTTGCCAGAGGCCATCATATTCGACAGAGATAAGATATTCACAAGCACCTTATGGCAAGAATTGTTTCGTCTTACTGGTACCAAGCTTCAAATGAGCACAGCCTACCATCCACAAAGCGATGGACAAACTGAACGAGTTAACCAGTGTTTGGAGACCTTTCTCCGCAGCTTTGTTCACTCTTGCCCAGCTAAATGGAACTCTTGGCTACCCCTTGCAGAGTTTTGGTACAACACCTGCACCCATTCTGCCCTGAAGGTTTCCCCATTCGAAGCCTTGTATGGTCGCCCACCGCGTCACTTTGGTCTAACTCCGTCTGATGCAGTTTCACACCTAGATTTGGCCACCTGGTTGGAAAATAGGGAGCTGATGCTTAAATCCATAAAGCAGCACCTTCTTCGCGCCAAACAACGCATGAAGCATCAAGCTGACAAAGGTCGCAGTGAGCGGTAATTTGCAGTTGGGGACTCAGTGTATGTAAAGCTTCAACCCTATGTTCAAACATCGGTTGCTACCCGTGCCAATCACAAGCTCAGTTTCAAGTACTTCGGGCCTTTTGAGATTACCCAGCGCATTGGTACAGTTGCATACAAGCTCAATCTTCCAGAATCATCATCTATCCATCCCGTGTTCCATGTTTCGCAACTGAAACAATCGGTGAAGTCCACTCTGCCAGTGAGCGCCACACTTCCTTCTACCACTTTGCAACTTCAGTTTCCTGAACAGGTGTTAGACCGCCGCACGGTGTCGCGTGGAGGTTCATCCATCGACCAAATTCTGGTGCGCTGGTCTGGACTGGAGGACGTCCTAGCCACCTGGGAAGATGAGGCGCTCAAGGCCAAGTTCCCTGCTGCGACCGCTTGGGGGCAAGCGGCCTCTCAAGGGGAGGGATTGTCAGCACCAGTACACCAGAGGCAGCAGGAGTGCGCACTGGGGAAACGGGCCGTCGCAACAGGAGGCCCAACAAACGTTACGCCGGCCCAGAGTGGTACACATGAGTCAGTCCAAAGGCTTGTAATAAGTAAGGAGTCTGGAGAGAGTTGAGAGGCAGTTAGCTTGTAAGCAAAATTGCACTAACTCATCTACGAACTCTCCTCTTCTTCTTCCCCAAGTCTACTCTCCCAACTAGGTTGCTAACAGGAGGATGCGTTCAGGCGAACTGATCAACGACGAGCCACTGGGCGCGACATGATCTCGAACGGTGGCGCAGAGTAGCAGTGCACGACGTCGATGAAGTGAGCGCATGAGGTTGGAGACATGGAAGTGTCGACGGTGAGGGACACAAGGAGGCGAACGACTGTGCAACTTGCTACAGCGGTGCAGAGGCAAACAGCGACAGAGAGGCATCCATGGCAGACCGAGAGGAAGCAGCGACGTCTGGACATGACAAAACCGTCGAGGGAAATTGGCGGCTTGGACGGAGCAGCTACATGAGATCATCACTGATCAGCCCTGGGCACGTTGATGAAGGGCGACAGTGTCATGGGAGCTAGAGAGCGCGCCAGGCACAGGAGCCGCACGGCCAGCAGTGTTCGCCGCAGCCCAGGCCCAAGCGCATGGACGACGGCCGGCGCTGGAGCAGCTGAACCATCGCGAGGTAGGAGATGGAGGCGAGCGCCAGGGGAACTCAAGGAGACATAGTCGGGTGGCTGTGAGACGGCGGTGTGCTCCATTGAATGGGATTGAGGCCGAGCGCATGAGGGATAAGGCAAACACGCCTGAAGAGACGTAGACACCGTCACACCGAGAAAACTAGATGGGGCGGCAGGTGATTGGATAAGGAGAGACAGGGGAGGTGCACGCAGGAGATAAAGCCGACGACAGCTTCAGGAAGAAACAAAGGCGCTGGAGATAAAAAGAAATGGGATTTTTTTTTTCTCGTTTCCATTTCCATAGCAAAAGCAAACTTCAGAAATTTGAGTTCTGAAATTAGAATTTAGACGAAGTCTAAATGAACCAGGAACGACGCGTTAGGGAGATAAGACGCGTATACAAATCCATACAGAAACACTATCACGTGTCGTTCACGAGAACGAGAAGTTGTGAGCTGTGCACACATAGTTTTACACCCGCCACGGGTCATGACGCCAGGCCAAAGTGTGACGCGTGCCTTGGAGGTGTGAAGAGATTCGGAATAGAGTTTAAGGAACCAAATTGGTTTTAAGAGTTTGTGTTTTGACGAGACGTAAATGAACCAAATTTAAACTGTTCGGCTATTATGTTTGAGACTGCGCTTGACTTGGTTTAAATTGGATAAATTTCACCCGTTAACCGAACCTCGGATCTCTCTGCCACATGGATAACGTGCTAGACAGAGCAAACCTCAGATGTCAACCTCGCACATGATTTACTTGGATAATAACGTGCGAGGTCTAGCTTTATAATCAAGCACTTTTCCAAATTTTGTATTCACTGAACCGAGCAATCCAATCGGTATAGGATCCACCGCCTTGAATGACAATTGAAATCCAACCTTTGAGGAATCCTTTGAGTACTTTTAAATACCCGAGGATGGATGTGATGTGTACGTCTTGATCCTCACTTAATATACTTGCGCAAGTCCAAATCCGTTGTTTAGCTTAAGGCAAACACCTAGGGTGTTACAGGCGGCTACATTGCAGTCCCTTTTCACATGGTGAAACTCTAGGCCTTCGAATTTGCCTTATATTTGTTAGGCGGTTGCATAGTACTTGCCCATAGACTCGATGGAACAATCACAGTCCTTGTTGATCTGGCTTATCACCACAAGAGAGTCTCCAAACACTATCAATCGCTAGACGCTGAGTGAAACGACGATGTGTAGCCCGTGTACCAATGCCTCATACTCAGCTGCTTTGTTCGACACTGGGAAGAGAAGTTGCACCACATACTTGAGTTGGTCTCCCTTAAGGGTGGGAAGAGGATCCTAGCTCTGACTCCCTATAGCTTCACGGACCCATCGAAATACATCTTCCAGACCTCCATCGGCTCATGATTCTTGGGGACCTGATTCTCGGTCCATTCTAAAACGAAATCTACCAGCTCCTAGGTCTTGACGGGTGTGCAGGGTCAGAACTCAATGTCGTGAGCTCCCAGCTCGCACACCCACTTGGCTGTCCTTCCCACTGCCTCCCGGTTGTGCAGTATGTCCCCAATCGGGAATCTAGTGACTACTACAACCTTGTGATCATCAAAGTAATGGCATAGTTTTGCACTGTGAGGAGGACCGCATACAACAACTTCTATACTTGAGGATACCTAATATTGGATGGTCCCAAGACTTTCCTAATGAAATAGACTGGATACTGGACTGCCTGCACATGGCATTCTTCCTTTCATTCGACTACTAACATGGTGCTTACCACATGAGTCGTGCACAGAATGTACAACAACAAATCTTCAGCTGGCTAGTCCACTATGGCTCGGTCAGGTGGCTTGACGACTAGGGGAGTCATCAGAAACTTCTTGAGTGCTTTGATTGTTCTTGTGCTTTAGGAGTCCAATGAAATTTGTCCACCTTCTTGAGCAGCTTGTAGAATGGTATGCCCTTTTCGCTGAGTTGTGAGATGAAATGACTCAGGGCCGCCATGCAGCCCATTAGCTTATGCAGTTTCTTCTATGATATTGGTGATTCCATTTGTAAGATGGCATCAATCCTCTCAGGATTTGCTTCGATAGCCCGATGGCTAACAATGAATCCGTGTAACTTATCGACCAGAACTCTAAACACACAGTTGTCTGGGTTGAGTTTCCAGCAGTAGCGTCTTAGGCTGTTGAAAACTTGCTGCAAGTCATTGATGAAGTTATCTAGGTCCTCCATATTGACCATAATGTCGTCGACGTAAGCCTCCACGCACTTGCCCCAGTTGTCAGCTAAGCACGTCTGGATGGCTCGCTGATAGGTTGCGCCGGTATTTTTTAGACCAAACAACATAGATGTGTAGCAGAATGCCTTGAAAGGCATGATGAAAGAGGCCTTTTCCTGGTCCTCTTCTGCTACACTGATCTGGTGATAACTCGAGTAACAACGTAGGAAGGACTACTTGGTCAATTCTAAGGAGTTCGAAGGGGTTCTTTGGACAATGTTTGTTGAGATCGGTATAGTCGACGCACATGCATCAATCCACTTTATTCTTTTTGATTATAAGAACTAGACTTGCGAGCCACTCAGGGTCCAGGACCTCTCTGATGAAACCTGCTGCAACTAGCCTAGCTAACTCTGCTCGGATGGTTTCTCTCTTGTCGAGAGTGAAATAGTGTAGCTTCTGCCAGACTGGCTTTGCTTGCTGGTAGACCTTCAATTTGTACTCGACCAGTGTAAAGCCCAAAATTGGTAAAAAAATTATAAAATAAATAAATAAATATATTTATAATGAAGTTAGGAGAATTGTTGAAACCTTGAAACTTCATTAGAACCCTTCCTATTTATAATCAACAAAGGGTGTTAAGTTACTTAAGAAACCAACAAACAAATAAAGAATGCCACATCTCTTGTTTATGATGTGGTTCTAGCGCATTTTATTGAAAACATGAATTGGACCTCAATTTATAAATGAAAATAGAAAATAAGAACATAAATTGTAATAGTAAATTGTTACTTCTAACATTGGAAAATGGGGGAAATAAATATTATTAAAAATAGTAGAACTTATATTCACATTAGAATCTATTTTGACACTTGAGAAGTTGAAGTTCAAAACATGAGTTTGGTTTGAAATTGAAATGGGAAAAACAAATCAGAAAAATAAATTAAAGAGGCAAAGCTATCTGCACTGGGCCGATTTTCCCCTCCTCCGCGGCCCACTCACTCTCACCTGTGCGGTCCACTCCTCCGTGGGCCTCGGCGCCGACATGGCTGCCCCACCTGTCAGGCGCACCACGCAATCCCCGCGCGCGCTCCCATTTCTTTGACACACGGGCCTCGACAGTCAGGCTCATCTTTTCCCCGCACTCCACATTTGCAGCACTGGCACGTGGGGCCATGAAGGCAGACGCTCGGAAACGCGTTCGGTTCACCTATGTGACTGTCTCGTGGGGCCCAGCTGTCGGATTCATCCTCTTCACGTCAAACGCGGCGTCGGGTTCGAGTTGTTACACCTGACCAGGATCCTCGCCGGCACTACGGGCTCTTCTTCCCCCGACTTCTATGAAGGGATCCGAGCCCCCTGAGCCACGCCCCATCAACTCTCAAAGAACTCTGTCGTCGCCATAGGGGATTAGAGCTTGCACACGAGGGGTTTCGCGTCGCCATACATGGACCTCGCCTTCTACCACCGGTCCAACCTAGGGCACCGGGTCAGGGTGGAGCGAGGGATCCGGGGAAGCTAGTATGTTGACTCCATTGGCGCGTGGGCAGTCGGACTCTCGGCAATTGCTCGCTGGAGCCAAGCCTTGCTCCGTTTCCGCCTCGCGCCGTGGCCACGTTCCTCGCTACGCCAAGATCCGGTGAGAAGCGCCTCATTTAATTTCCCATTCTTCGCTGGTCGCGTAGGGGCGTCTTGAATTGCGGTTGGAGTAGTGTAGGGCGCCGCGGCGAAGCCCGTTAATGGCACCGCCGTGCGGCTCTATGCGCCGTCGTCTGTGTGGTGTCAGAGTTGGGGGAAAGAGAGATGACTGTGGATCTTCAAAGGTGCGGTTGAGATTTGATTTCAGGGGCAATGTCGTCTCGGTCGTAGATCAAAGGATGGGCGACCAAGATTAACCCACACATACCGTTTTAGATGGTGCGGTCTGGTTCGTCCGATCCGGATCGTGCGGGTGGGAATGGATCCAGGGTTAATCCAATGTGAACCGTCGATCCTCGATCCGAGGGTCGTGAGTACGTACCGGTTCAGCGTGATCACAATCTAATCTAGGCCAATGGATCGACATCCAATGGTCGGCATTCAACCATACCCCTTCGCATGGCATTCTTACTTATGAGCCCCTCGGCTTTCACAGAATTGAACCCGTCGTCCATCAGTGGATTAATCTGAGTCTAGGGAATGTTTCTAAGTTGGCCCATGTACTATATAGAATTTGATGCGCAGTCCAGAGGGAAATAAAAATTAGAAAATTAATTATAGAAATTGATTTTTAATACAAAAATAATTCTAGAAACTTGTATAATTCATATTTAATTCATTTTAACTTCAAATTGAGTCATTCCATTTGCAATAATTTTCTTTTAATATTGTCTATCAACTAGTAACACTATTTAGCCATGAAACTTGAATTAAAATTGTTCATTTGAATTAATCTATTCTAGGTGCTTAATAACTTCAGAAATTCATAACTAAATAACTATAACTCAAAATTTAGTGATTCTTGTTCCTACGATCTCGTTACGCAGCGGAGATTATTATTACGTAGTTTATTCTTATGTTTAGTGTGATGTTAATTTTGCCTATACCATGTTTGTCTATATTGCTACGTTTAGCAGTGAGGACACGTGTCATCTGAAGAGCAAGTTAGTACCTGGAATCTCAAGTCCCAGGCAAGTTGTGCCCTTGATCACTTCTTTTTACCCAGTCATGTTCTGATTAATCATAATGTAGATGCATAGTGTCGGGGACCATAATTAGGGGTACCCCCAAGACCATAATTAGGGGTACCCCCATCAGCACAAAGCTGCAAAGGCCTGATGGGCGCAATATAGGACAAAGCTCTGTCCGCTCAGGGGACACGATCTCACCTCGCCCGAGCCCAGCCTCGGGCAAGAACAGCAGACCCAGGTGGATTCACGTCTCGCCCGAGGGCCTCCTCAAGCAATGGGCGCACCTTCGACTCGCCCGAGGCCCAACTCGGACAGGCTTCGCAGAGAAGCAACCTTGGCCAGATCGCCTCGCCAGCCGACCGGATCGCAGGAGCATTCAATGCAAGGATCGCCTGACACCTTATCCTGACGCGCGCTCCTCAGTCGACAAGGCCGAAGTGACCGCAGTCACTTCGCCCCTCCACTGACTGACCTGACAGGAAAACAGCGCTGCCTGCGCTGCTCCGACTGCTGTGCCACCCGCCAGGGTGAGGCTGACAGTAGCCAAGTCCAGCCTCGGGCGCCATAGGAAGCTCCGTCTCGCTCGACCCCAGGGCTCGGCCCCCGCCTCGACCTCGGACGACGATCTCCGCCTCGCCTGACCCCCAGGCTCGGACTCAACCTCGACCTCGGACGACGATCTCCGCCTCGCCCGACCCCCGGGCTCGGACTCAGCCCCGGCCTCGGAGGAGTCTCTGCCTCGCCCGACCTTGGGCTCGGACCGACCATGTCGCAGGGGGTACATCATTACCCTACCCCTAGCTAGCTCAGGCTACGAGGAACAAGACCAGCGTCCCATCTGGCTCGCCCCGTTAAAACAAGTAATGATGGCACCCCGCATGCTCCTATGACGACGGCGGTTCTCAGCCCCCTACGGAAGCAAGGGAACGTCAGCAAGGTCCCGTCAGCCCCAATAGCTGTGCTTCTACAGGCTCAAGCGCTTCTCTGACGGCCACGACATCACATGAACAGGGCTCCAACACCTCTCCGACAGCCACGTAGGCATGTACATAGGGCTCTGGCTCTTCTCTGCTAGACACGTTAGCACACTGCTACACCCCCTGTTGGGGCGAAGGCAACCCCTCGCAATACACAAAGCTGATCGCCCATACATGGCCTCTTCAGCGCTGGGGCCTGGACATTGTCGGGCCCTTGCCCACAGCTCAGGGGAACCTCAAGTTCGCCTTCGTAGCCGTCGAATACTTCACCAAGTGGATTGAAGCGAGGGCTGTGTCCACAATCACATCAAAGACTGCCCAAAAATTCTTTTGGCAGAACATTGTTTGCCGCTTCGGAGTACCGTCCGAGCTAACAGTTGACAACGGCAAGCAGTTTGACAATCAAGATTTCAAGGATTTCTGTTTTTCCATCGGCACCAAGCTTGCCTTCGCTTCAGTCTATCATCCGCAGTCCAACGGAGTCGTGGAGCGTGCCAATGGGAAAATCTTCACAGCCATCAAGAAGATGCTCCTCGACGAGAAAAAAGGCAGATGGACCGACTTGTTACCGGAGGCAGTCTGGGCGCTAAACACAACCGAGTGCAGGGCGACCGGGTTCACTCCTTTCCGCCTTCTATACGGATCAGAGGCAATGACCCCGCAAGAAATAAAACATGGGTCTCCGCGCACAGCTCCGTCAGCCACCCCTGACGTGGATGAGCCAACCTCCAAAGATCTCATTGACGGAGACCGGGTCTTCGCCCTGCAGGCCTTAAACAAATACCAAGCCCAGACCAAAGCATGGCGCGACCGCGCAGTCATCCCAAAGGAGTTCAGCGCGGGGGACCTCGTACTCATCCGAACAGCTCGGACGGAGTCCAAGGGCAAGTTGGAGCCCAAGTGGGAGGGCCCCTTCATAGTCAAAACAAAAGCTTCCCCCAGCGCTTACAGGCTCGCGACGCCAGATGGCGAGGACCTGGAGCACTCCTGGAACATTGACAACCTTCGTAAATTTTTTGTTTAAATTCCTAGGGCTGAGTTCGCCCTTGTAATTCACCGCAAACAATCTTGTACCGGCCCGCACTCTTTTCCTCCCGGGGGGTGAGGTTTTTAACGAGGCGGAGCCATGTAATATATGTGAGAAAAATCCCCCGCAAAAGCATGTGTCGAAAAAAGACCGCGACAACGGTCTTCGGCATTCGACCAATTCGAAGTCACCGCGAGGCTAAGCGCTAGCCACCCTCGCGTGCGACCAATCCGCGCAGAAGTCGCCTAAGGGTGCAGCCGGACTTAGCACAACAAGTGCGCAAAAATCGAAGTCTATCGCGAAGACTATCCGCGCAGAAGTCGCCTAAGGGTGCAGCCGGACTTAGCACAACAAGTGCGCAAAAATCAAAGTCTATCGCGAAGACTATCCGCGCAGAAGTCGCCTAAGGGTGCAGCCGGACTTAGCACAACAAGTGCGCAAAAATCGAAGTCTATCGCGAAGACTATCCGCGCAGAAGTCGCCTAAGGGTGCAGCCGGACTTAGCACAACAAGTGCGCAAAAATCAAAGTCTATCGCGAAGACTATCCGCGCAGAAGTCGCCTAAGGGTGCAGCCGGACTTAGCACAACAAGTGCGCAAAAATCAAAGTCTATCGCGAAGACTATCCGTGCAGAAGTCGCCCAAGGGTGCAGCCGGACTTAGCACAACAAGTGCGCAAAAATCAAAGTCTATCGCGAAGACTATCCGCGCAGAAGTCGCCTAAGGGTGCAGCCGGACTTAGCACCACAAGTGCGCAAAAATCAAAGTCTATCGCGAAGGCTTTTCGCGCAGAAGTCGCCTAAAAGGCGCAGCCGGAGCCTATCGCAAAAACCGCCCAAGGGCGCAGCCGACCCAGTATGGCAAAAGCAGAAACGACAGCAAGACCAGTTATAATCACACTGGCACAGCACAATCAATCACACCAGTCAAAGTACACAGCGCCCTCGCAGGCACAAGCACGCGAGGGCACACTACTCCATTTTACAAACCCTTGCACATACACAAGCGAGGGCACCACGCCCTACATCGGCTCAACCTTAGGAATAATCCCCATCTCTCTATAATTAAATAACATTATCCTAAGCTCCTCACCCGCAAAAAGGCTTCGCAGCTCCCCTTCCCCCACACCCGAGACGGCCGGCAAAGACAGCAGCTCCTGCCGACCAACCCTACTAACGCGAAGCCGAGCCCCTTCCTCCGCACTAATCCTACGCTTCGCAACCGCCCTTCGTCGTCGGTGCCCGGTGCTAGGACCGGGCACGCCTGGCGCGTCCGCAGCATGTAGCGCAGCCTCCGCCACAGCCACGTCCAGGGCCGCAAAATAGTCCAAGTCCTCCTCCGACGACTCCTCGGTCCATTCAACCGAGCTCCCAGAGTCAGTAAAATCAAAAAACTCAGAAACAGACCCACCACATTCATTTCCACCTTCCGCGGTCGAAGCCGCCAAAAACCCAGTAGTAGCGGTTGCGTGCGCAGGCCCAAAATCTTGAACCTGCGCAGCAACCAAAATTCAGTACATCATCCAAAAATCCCTCAACCCTAAACACCACCTACGCCACCTGCGAAGGCCCTGCTGCTGCGGGAGCCTCCGCCGCCGCCTCCGTCGTTGCCTCCGCTGGATCTTCAGCGCCCGGCACAGCAGCTGCGGGGGCATCAGACGCGCCTTCGGCCACCCTTGGGAGAAGGCCTTCGCCGGCCGCAGCAGGTACAAGGGCGCCTGGTGCATCTTCCGCGGTCACCGGGGTCAGTCCCGGGGCGACTCCAGTGGCGGCCTCCGCAGGGGTGGTCTCCGGCTCAGGCGGCGCGCTGTTCAGCGCCCCAAAATCGTCCACCCGCTCGCCGCGCTCCGCCTAAGACAAAACGCACAAAAATTCAGCAAACACACGCACAAACCGCATCCAGCAAGCACCGAGTAAACGACAACGTTACCTGAGCCCTCGCAGCCTCGGCCCGCGCCCGGACCACCTCTCGACCGTATGAACCCCACATCCGGTCATAGAGGGCCCCGGCGGACTCCTTCACCACGGGGTCTTCGACCTCAAAGATATCTCGCCCAAAATCCTCATCCACCTGGTCGAGGGCCTCAAAGTGCCGGCAGCCTTCGCGAGAGAGCGCGTTCATCGCTGCCTCGCAGGTGACCAGGGAGGTGAACGACATCAACCCCGCCAAGACAGTGGGGAGCTCCTGCAGTTCCTCCTGCACCCACTCCAGACAGCGAAGTCCGGCCTCCCGCTCCGGCACCTCGAAGTCGCCCGTCCGCACACCCAGCTCGCGATATGAAGTCATGAGCTGCGTGCGCGTCCGTTCGGCCTCCGCTCGCGCCGCGGCCTCGGCCCCCTCCGCGCGGCTCTCGAAGGCAGCAAGCCGCCGCTGCAGCTCCCCGGCGAGCTCCTTGGCGATATTGCCCTCCGCCCGCGCCAGCCTGGCCTCCGCCTGCGCAGACTGCTCCTTGGCGATGGCTTCGTTGGCCTCCCTTCTCTCCTCCATCAGCTGGCGCCGGAGGTCTGCCTTCTCCTTCTCAAGGGCGGCCACCTTCTCCGCCAGCTTGCGGCACTTGCTGTCGGAGGCCGACTTCTCACGGACAGCGTCCGCATGTTGCGTCCGAAGTCTCTCGACCTCGGCAGACAACGCCGCCGTAAGGGCCCCCGACGCAGTACGGCTGGTGAAGTCAGCCACCTGCAGAACACACATAAGGCCCGTGTTAAAAAAAAAAGTATAGCTCGGCGGACCTGACTCAGCGCCTCCATCGCTCCTTTCAGCCGGCGGGTCGCCGCGTCCGCCTCGTCTCTGACCAGCGCGAGGGCAGTCACCTCGCCTCCAGCGCCAAGGGTCTCTACCCCCGCCTTCGGCGCTGGCGCAGCCGTCGCGACCGCCGCGCCAGGCACAACTAGAGCAAGCGGGCCCTCGTCCAACCCTGCAACGCATCAACAGATTAAAAAAAAATGTGTATACATACAGACTCACCCCCAAGATAATCCTCCACATCAATCTCGGTGCCGAAGTCGGCAACGCGTTTGCCGGGCGGCGGTAGCGATCGGGCCGCCTTCGCAGCCTCCGCCACTCCGCTGGCGGACGGCACCACCTTCGACAGCTTGGGGCCTCCGGCGCCCACCGTCGCCTCCGGCGCCTTGCCAGGCGTGGAGGCGCCCGCCTTCGCCGGCAATGGCGGCTTGCCCCCGCCGGAGGCCTCAGCCTTCGATGCTCCCCGCTGCCTTTTCGGCCGGGCTTCGTGAACCCTCACGGTCGCCTGGCGTTTCCGCGCCGCCGCTTGGCGATCCTTGTCCATCACTGCCCACACAACATGACCGATATTTCGCCCATAAGGAAAAACTTTCCACCGACGAGCCATACGAGATGTAAAACAGTCCTCTTCATCCCAGGGGATAGGAATGCTTTTAGGCCAACAACCCCCGGTAACCCTCAGCATCCGAGCCGAAGACTCCCGGAGCTCGGGCGAAGACATCCTCTCCCCCGGGGCCGCACACGTCCTCATTAACTCTCTAGCGAAACTATCAGACACCCCAAGCCCTCCCATCGCAGTACCTAATTTTCTCTTTTTCGAAGAGGTGGCGGCCGCCAGCGCAGGGTCGCCTCCGGCCTCCACCGCCGGTTTCTTCCCGCGGCGGTCTGCTTCGTCCTGACCAGGGTAGCCGTCGTACGGCAGTTGATTTAATTCAAAGACCCTGTTCAAGCGATCGTTTGACCCACGGATATCAAAACTGCGCTGGCCTTCCGTCTTCGGCACGTAGCGCCCCACGAGTCGCACCGCCAAGTCTTCAGCATCACGCACAAAGGCGGCCGGGTCACGGTTCCGCAAGCTCAGTGCGAAGGCAGGACTTCGCACCTCCCTTCCTCCGTGAAAGGGCATCTGGCGAGGGCACACTTCGCCCAGCGCCCAGCCGTGCGCCAAGGGCCAGACCCCGTACGCCGCAAACTCCTCAACCAAATCACGCCCGCTGCTCTGACCGGCGGCGTACCGAAGGGCCCCTTCGTCTGTATCCTCTTCTGCCACTTCGAAAGGCGGATACGCAGAGTAATAGTGAGAGCACATTTCGGACACGGGGAGCCCTTGATGGCCTTCGACAGTAGCCTCAGCAACATAAAACCAAAACTCATTCCAACTGCCCCACTTGTTGCGGGCGCACGGGACCAACTCCACTACTGGCATCGTGGTCTTGCCGGTCTTCGGCGTGAAAGTGCACGACCCGAACTGCGCAACTCCGCCCTCAACCACCCTTTTCTGCCAATGCAAGCAATAATTCTTCGCGAAAACTTCAACCGACGGCTGCCCGCCGTACGAAGTCGTCGCCCAGACGTACTTCGCCAGCGCCACTATGGCGTTCGGTGTAAGCTGATGTATTTGAACGCTGAATCTGCGCAGGACTTCGCCGACAAACCGGTGCGCAGGCAAGCGGAGTCCGGCGGCGAAGAACGCCTCGAAAACAACCAACTCGCCCTCCGGCTCGGGGACTTCCTCCGTCCCCGGAGCACGAGCGACTCCGCCGCCAAAGTAGCCCAATCGCTGCATATCTTCAATACGGCCTGACGTCATCCGTGACACACCGAATTCAACAGAGTCGCCGGCGCGCAACTCTTCCACCATCACGTTACTCAACGTCTCCTCAGACGAGGCGGCGGCCGGCGGCGTGGCGGTGGCGGAAGAAGAAGAGGATGGCATTGCTACGTACCGTCGGCGGCGGCGGGCGGTTTGCTTCACTCGAGCCAGAACGACGGTGAGCAAAGGGAGCAGCGGAGGAAAAGGAGCAGCAAGACGGCGGGCGGCTAGGGTTTTACGGAGCGCGGAAAGCAGAATTCAAACAGCGCCGCCCCCGCCCCCTTTTATAGGCAGGGCGCGGCTCCTCGGGAAACCCACAACCCGACAGGCCGCGACGCTTCGGGAAACCCGCAATCCAACAGTACGCCGTCCATCAACGGTCACATCAAAAACCCCCGCGGAACCACTTCGAGCGAGGGCAGCGTCTCCGCCATCTAGCGACGTCTTCGGCACCAGGTGACTTTGTCGAACTGGTCCCTCGGAGGGCAAATGTTGGGGCGAAGGCAAAGACGCCACCCTTCGCTCGAGGCCTTCGCTGCAGCCGCTGGTCCGACGGAGGCAAAGCGGGCAGGGACACCCTTCGCAGGACTCGGCACTTTGACGAAGGCCTGCGGCGACGTCCTCACACGGCGCGGCCTCGTTCAGCCCCAAGGCCCACGTGTGATCTGGCCCATTGTAACGGGCCCCGCGTGGCCGCCTCTGTATTACGGGCCCAACTTGTAAAGGCATACTTGTAATTACAGCTTGTAACCCTGCTTTATGGGAATATTCCGGGGATAAACTAGGCGTCTGAGGGCACATGCGTCCTTAACACAAGACGCTGGGCACTCAGACACCTATAAATACCCCCGCACAGTGCCCGTGAGAGGCTGGATCAACAGAGCTATTGCCCCCGTGCACGTAACCCTGTTGTCGCCATTGTTCATCCTCGTTGGCCCACTTGCAGCAGAGAGCAAGTTCCAACACCCCCCATTGTACACCAGGGCCCTCTCCTTACGATTATAAAAGGAAGGTCCAGGGCCCTCGTACGAGAAGGTGGCCGCGCGGGAGAACAGGCTGACGGATAGGCTCTCACTCTCTCCCTCGCGAACGCTTGTAACCCCCTACTGCAAGCGCATCTGCCCTGGGCGCAGGACAACACGAGCCGCGGTTCCCCTTTATTGTTCCCCCTTGTGTTCCGTCTCGCGCCGACCCATCTAGGCTGGGAAACTCAGCGACAATTTACTCGTCGATCCAGGGACCCCCCGGGGTCGAAACGCCGACAGTTGGCGCGCCGGGTAGGGGCCTGCTGCGTGTTGATGAACAGCTTCCCGTCAAGCTCCAGATGGGTAGTCTCCAGCAACCTCTCCGGCCCGGGACAATTCTCCGTTTTGGGAGTCTCGAGTTCATGTCCCTCAACGGCAGCTACGACATGGTACTCCTTCCTCCGCCGCGCGACAACGACAACGGCGGCCTTCAGCCCGCCCGACGGCGGCAGAATCGACGATGTCTTCCCCGCCGACGGAGGAGGAGGCGGGGCAACCATGGCCAAGCAGGAGGCAACACCTTGTTGGCTGTCGAACGAGTTGACGACGTCGGCGCCCCAGCGGGGGACACGTCGGGCGTCGACTTCGCGTCTGAGACGAAGACGGGCGTCGTTTCCCCGCAACACGCCAACCCCAAGCGGACGGATGACGCCAGCACGCTCGCGAAGGACTTGCTGGGCATTAGCCTCGTACCTGAGATAGCGGTGCAGTTCGTCCCCGACGCGACTTCGTCACCATCCGTCGATCAAGAGGTACCGTCCGTTTTCCATCCTGTGCCTTTTAGATTCAGCTTCGACCCACCAAGCGACCCCGCTTCGGTGGACGCTTTCATAAAGGCATGCCCAAACCTTCCGGGGTACCATATGTGGTCAACCTGGGACCGACTGACGGCCGTCTCGACCTACAGGCCCCCTGGTTCCGAGGAAGATGACGACCCTGACTCTGGTTGGGATTTCTCCGGGCTCGGTAACCCCAGTGCCATGTGGGACTTCATGACCGCATGTGACTACTGCCTCTCCGATTGCTCCGATGATGGCCACAGCCTTGACGACGAGGACTGTGGCCCAAGTCGCGAATGTTTCCACGTCGATCTAGGGGGTCTCGACGAAGGCAACCATCTTGGTATGCTAGAGGACGGCGATCCCCTAGGCCTGCGCCTCGCGTTGACATCCTTCGGGAGCTAGCTGTGGTCCCAGTCTCTGCGGGGGGTCAGGACGCACAGCTCGAGCAAATCCGCGACATGCAGGCCAGGCTCGACGAGGAAGCATGACAACTTGTGCAGCTTCGGCAAAATATCGGGCAGGAGTGGGCAGGACAAGCTTCGGCCGGAGAAGCGTGTCATCTGGCCCAGGACGTCCAGCACCGCATCGCCGATGATGCCAGGGCAAGGCTGCCCCCGGCTTCCAGTGGGGTCGGCCAGAACCTGGCTGCAGCGACAATACTACTCCGAGCGATGCCGGAACCATCCACCACCGAGGGGCGACGTATCCAGGGAGAGCTCAAGAATCTCCTGGAGGATGTCGTGGTCCGGCGGGCCGAAAGCTCTGCCTCCCGAAGGCAGGGGTACCCCCCGGAGCATCGCGCCGCGACTTCTCGATTCATGCGGGAAGCCTCGGTCCACACCGGGCGCACGCGGGACACAGCGCTTGCAGCCCCGGGTCGCCTCGGCAACGAGCACCACCGCCGCAACTGTCGAGCCCACCTCGATGAGAAGGTGCACCGAGGCTACCACCCTAGGCGTGGGGGACGCTACGACAGCGGGGAGGATCGGAGCCCTTCGCCTGAATCGCCCGGTTCGCAGGCTTTCAGCCGAGCCATACGACGGGCGCCGTTCCAGACCCGGTTTCGAACCCCGACTACCATCACCAAGTACTCGGGGGAGACAAGGCCGGAACTGTGGCTCGCGGACTACCGGCTGGCCTACCAGCTAGGTGGAACGGACGATGACAACCTCATCATCCGCAACCTCCCCCTGTTCCTCTCCGACGCCGCCCGAGCCTGGCTGGAGCATCTGCCTCCTGCGCAAATCTCCAACTGGGACGACCTAGTCAAAGCCTTCGTCGGCAACTTCCAGGGCACATACGTGCGCCCTGGGAACTCCTGGGATCTCCGAAGCTGCCGCCAGCAGCCGGGAGAATCCCTGTGGACTACATCCGACGATTTTCGAAGCAGCGCACCGAGCTGCCCAACATCACCGACTCAGATGTCATCGACGTGTTCCTCACCGGCACCACTTGCCGCGACCTAGTGAGCAAGCTAGGTCGCAAGAGTCCCACCAGGGCGAGCGAGCTGATGGATATCGCCACCAAGTTCGCCTCTGGTCAGGAGGCGGTCGAGGCCATCTTTCGGAAGGACAAGCAGCCTCAGGGGCGCCAGCTGGAAGACGTCCCCAAGGCGTTCGCTCAGCGCAGCACCAAGAAGGGCAAGAAGAAGTCGCAAGCGAAACACGACACCGCCGACACAGACCTTGTCGCCGCCGAGCACAGGAACCCTCGAAAGCCTCCCGGAGGCGCCAACCTGTTCGACAAGATGCTCAAGGAGTCGTGCCCCTATCATCAGGGTCCCGTCAAGCACACCCTTGAGGAGTGCGTCATGCTTCGACGCTACTTCCACAAGGCCGGGCCCCCGGCGGAAGGTGGCAAAGGCACGACAACGACAAGAAGGAGGGCCACAAAGCAGAGGAGTTCACCGAGGTCCATGATTGCTTCATGATCTACGGCGGGCAAGTGGCGAACGCCTCGGCTCAGCACCGCAAGCAAGAGCGCCGAGAGGTCTGCTCGGTGAAGGTGGCGGCGCCAGTCTACCTAGACTGGTCTGACAAGCCCATCACCTTCGACCAAGGCGACCACCCCGACCGCGTGCCGAGCCCGGGGAAGTACCCGCTGGTCGTCGATCCCGTCGTCGGCAACGTCAGGCTTACCATGGACGGAGGCAGCAGCCTCAACATCATCTACGCCGAGACCCTCGGGCTCTTGCAGATCGATCTGTCCGCGATCCGGGCCGGTGCGGCGCCCTTTCATGGGATCATCCCCGGGAAGCGCGTCCAACCCCTTGGGCAACTCGATCTGCCCGTCTGCTTTGGGACTCCCTCCAACTTCTGAAAGGAAACCCTCACGTTCGAGGTGGTCGGGTTCCGAGGAACCTACCACACAGTGCTGGGGAGACCATGCTACGCCAAGTTCATGGCCATCCCCAACTACACCTACCTCAAGCTCAAGATGCCGGGCCCCAATGGGGTCATCACCGTTGGCTCCACGTACCGACATGCGTACGAATGCAACATGGAGTGCGTGGAGTACGCTGAGGCCCTCGCCAAATCCGAGGCCCTCATCGCCGACCTGGAGGGCCTCTCCAAGGAGGTGCCAGATGCGAAGCGCCATGCCGGCAACTTTGAGCCAGCAGAGGCGGTTAAGTCCGTCCCTCTCGACCCCAACAACGACGCCTCCAAGCAAGTCCGGATCGGCTCCGAGCTCGACCCCAAATAGGAAGCAGTGCTCGTCGACTTTCTCCGCGCGAACGCCGAGGTTTTTGCGTGGAGTCCCTCGGACATGCCTGGCATACCGAGGGATGTCGCCGAGCACTCGCTGGATATCTGAGCTAGAGCCCGACCCGTGAAGCAGCCTCTACGCCGATTCGACGAAGAAAAGCGCAGAGCCATAGGCGAGGAGATCCACAAGCTGATTGTTGTAGGGTTCATCAAAGAGGTATTCCATCCCGAATGGCTAGCCAACCCTGTGCTTGTGAAAAAGAAAGGTGGGAAATGGCGGATGTGTGTAGACTACACTGGTCTAAACAAAGCATGTCCGAAAGTTCCCTACCCTCTGCCTCGCATCGATCAAATCGTGGATTCCACTGCTGGGTGCGAAACCCTGTCGTTCCTCGATGCCTACTCAGGGTATCACCAAATCAGGATGAAAGAGTCCGACCAGCTCGCGACTTCTTTCATCACACCTTTTGGCATGTACTGCTACATCACTATGCCATTTGGTCTGAGGAATGCAGGCGCGACATACCAAAGGTGCATGAACCACGTGTTCGGAGGGCACATTGGTCGAACGGTCGAGGCTTACGTCGATGACATCGTAGTCAAGATGAGGAAAGCCTCCGACCTCCTCACTGACCTTGAAACGACATTCAAGTGTCTCAAGGCGAAAGGCGTAAAACTTAATCCTGAGAAGTGTGTCTTCGGAGTCCCCTGAGGCATGCTCTTGGGGTTCATCATCTCCGAGCGGGGCATCGAGGCCAACCCGGAGAAAATCGCGGCCATCACCAACATGGGGCCCATCAGGACTTGAAAGGAGTACAGAGGGTCATGGGATGCCTTGCGGCTCTGAGCCGCTTCATCTCGTGCCTCGGTGAAAGAGGCCTGCCTCTGTACCGCCTCTTAAGGAAGACCGAGCGCTTCACTTGGACCCCTGAGGCCAAGGAAGCCCTCGAGAACTTAAAGGCGCTCCTTACAAGTGCGCCCATCTTGGTACCCCCCGCTGCCGGATAAGCCCTCTTGATCTACGTAGCCGCAACCACTCAGGTGGTCAGCGCCGCAATCGTAGTCGAGAGACGAGAAGAAGGGCATGCATTGCTCGTCCAAAGGCCGATTTACTTCATCAGTGAGGTACTGTCCGAGACCAAAATCTGCTGCCCGCAAATTCAGAAGCTACTGTACGCGGTGATTCTGACGCGACGAAAGTTGCGACACTACTTCGAGTCTCATCCGGTGACTGTGGTGTCATCCTTCCCCCTGGGGGAGATCATCCAGTGCCGAGAGGCCTCGGGTAAGATTGCAAAGTGGGCGGTGGAGATCATGGGCGAGACAATCTCGTTCGCCCCTCGAAAGGCCATCAAGTCCCAAGTCCTAGCGGACTTTGTGGCTGAATGGGTCGACACCCAGCTTCCAGCAGCTCCGATCCAACCGGAACTCTGGACCATGTTTTTCGACGGGTCGCTGATGAAAACAGGAGCGAGCGTGGGTCTGCTCTTCATCTCACCCCTCGGGAAGCACCTCCGCTACGTGCTGCGCCTCCATTTCCCGGCGTCCAACAACGTGGCCGAGTACGAGGCTCTCGTTAACGGGTTGCGCATCGCCATCGAGCTAGGAATTCAGCGCCTCGACGCTCGTGGCGACTCGCAGCTTGTCATCGACCAAGTCATGAAGAACTCACACTGCCGCGACCCGAAGATGGAAGCCTACTGCGACGAGGTTCGGCACCTGGAGGACAAGTTCTATGGGCTCGAGCTCAACCACGTCGCTCGACGATACAACGAGACTACGAACGAGCTGGCTAAGATAGCCTCGGGGCGGACAACGGTTCCCCCGAACGTCTTCTCCCGAGACCTACATTAACCCTCCGTCAAGACCGATGACAAGCCCGAGCCCGAGAAGGCCTCGACCTTGCCCAAGGCACCCTCGGCCCCCGAGGGTAAGGCTTTGCGCGTCGGGGAAGAGCAGAATGGGGTCCCGCCTAATCGAAACTGGCAGACCCCGTACCTGCAATATCTCCACCAAGGAGAGCTACCCCTCGACAGAGCCGAAGCTCGGCGACTGGCGCGGCGCGCCAAGTCGTTCGTCTTGCTGGGTGACGAGAAGGAGCTCTACCACCACAACCCCTCAGGCATCCTCCAACGATGCATATCCATCGCCGAAGGTCAGGAGCTATTGCAAGAAATACACTCGGGGGCTTGCGGTCATCACACAGCACCTCGAGCCCTCATTGGGAACGCCTTCCGACAAGGTTTCTACTGGCCAACCGCGGTGGCCGACGCCACTAGAATTGTACGCACCTGCCAAGGGTGTCAATTCTATGCAAGGCAGACGCATCTGCCCGCTCAGGCCTTGCAAACAATACCCATCACCTGGCCGTTTGCTGTGTGGGGTCTGGACCTTGTCGGTCCCTTGCAGAAGGCACCCGGGGGCTTCACGCACCTGCTGGTCGCTATCGACAAATTCTCCAAGTGGATTGAGGTCCGACCCCTAAACAGCATCAGGTCCGAACAGGCGGTGGCGTTCTTCACCAACATCATCCATCGCTTTGGGGTCCCGAACTCCATCATCACCGACAACGGCACCCAGTTCACTGGCAGGAAGTTCCTGGACTTCTGCGAGGACCACCACATCCGGGTAGACTGGGCCGCCGTAGCTCGCCCCATGACGAATGGGCAGGTAGAGCGTGCCAACGACATGATTCTACAGGGACTCAAGCCGAGGATCTACAACGACCTCAACAAGTTTGGCAGGCGATGGATGAAGGAACTCCCTTCGGTGGTCTGGAGTCTGAGGACAACGCCAAGCCGAGCCACGGGCTTCACGCCGTTCTTTCTAGTCTATGGGGCCGAGGCTATCTTGCCCACAGACTTAGAATACGGATCCCCGAGGACAAGGGCGTACGACGACCGAAACAACCAGACCAGCCGAGAAGACTCACTGGACCAGCTGGAGGAGGCTTGGGACATGGCCTTACTACACTCGACAAGGTATCAGCAGTCCTTGCGACGCTACCATGCCCGAGGGGTTCGGTCCCGAGACCTCCAGGTGGGCGACTTGGTGCTTCGTCTACGACAAGACGCCCGACGGCACCACAAGCTCACACCTCCCTGGGAAGGGCCGTTCATCATCGCCAAGATTTTGAAGCCCGGAACATACAAGCTGGCCAACAGTCAAGGCGAGGTCTACAACAACGCTTGGAACATCCGACAGCTACGTCGCTTCTACCCTTAAGATGTTTTCAAGTCGTTCATATACCTCGTTTACATACACAAATAAAGTCTAACCATCAAGGAAGGGTCAGCCTAGCCTCAGCAAAGCCCGACCCTCCCTCGGGGGCTAGAAGGGGGGAACCCCCTCTGCGTCAAAATTTTCCTCGGAAAAAGTCTTTCTGTCAGAACGTCTTTCGCGCTTTTCGACTACTTCGATAGCGGGATCCTGAAAATGACGGAGTACACGTAAGTGGCAAGGCCGACCGAGCCGAGGGACTCCTACGCCTCTGGGATACGGATACCTCACTCATCACCTTCTGCGATAAGTAACTCACGCTCGGATAAGCGATTCCGCTGACCGAACAAGTCTTAAACGCTTGAAAACTTTTCTGCCGAAACGATTTTTCGTGCCTTCTCGACTATATCGATAACAGAATCCCGCGGACGGGCAAGAGTACATGTAAGCGGCGAAGGCCGACCGAGCCGAGGGACTCCTACGCCTCCGGGATACGGATACCTCACTAATCACCTTCCGCGATAAGTAACTCTCGCTCGGATGAGCGATTCTGCTACTGACAAACAAGTCCTAATACTCGAAACAAGAGGAAAAGAAACGCATCTTTACAACACGACGATGATATGTTTGGGCCTCGGCGGCCGCAAAAAACATACGCACACTACAGACAAATTGTTCCTGCAGGTTCAGACATCAATAGGGGGAGCAGCAGCACCCTCGGCATCGTTTCCACCTTCGGCGGAATCTGACCCGGCCTCGGACAGCAACACGGTCGGAGGATCTCCACCTCAAAGGAAGATGTCAACACTACGCCTGAGCCATCGCCGCCAGGATCTCCTCCCAGAACCTGGCCCGAGTAGACGGCTGGACCGGCCGCTCCGTAGCCTCAGCCAGCTGTCCCCCGAGGACGCTAGCCTGGCTCATGGCCTTGGCAGCCCGACTCCAGGGTTGGTTCCGCCAGTGGACGACCCGGCCAGGCTCCGGCCGACGAAGCTTCTTTTCGAGCCAACTCCGCCTCTGTCCACGCTCACACCGCTGCCTCCGGCTCCGGCTCATCGCAGAGCGACCGAGGGTTCTCTTTAACTGAGCAAGAGAAGCCTTGAGTGGCAAGGCCGACCGAGCCAAGGGACTCCTACGCCTCCGGGATACAGATACCTCACTCGTCACCTTCCGTGCAGGGCAACTCACACTTGGTTAAGCGGTTCAGCTAGCCGACAGGCGAGACCTGGTGCTCGAAATGAGGAAGAAACACGATATTGCACCCAAAATGCCTAGATGTTCAGGCCCCGATAGCCACAATGAACATACACCGGCGCTCAAGGTGCCATTACAAACGGAACTCCGGTTCCACTCCCGCAGGTACGAACAACCCCCACATTGGAGGGCCTGCGGGACGACAAAATTCCAGTTGGCTCGCCGCCGCCCACTCCGGTAGCAGCGACAACGACCTCCGCTCCGGGCGGCCAAACAACAGCAGCGATGACCTCAGGGCAGACACTGTTGCGACAAGGCCCTCGCCCACGTCCCCACTCGAGGGGCGAGGACAAGCTATCAAAGCCAAAGAGCCGGAGGCCCGGAGCGCAGATGGCGCCGACAATCTCGTCGGCGACGAGGCCTTCTCTAGCTGCCACCACCTCAGCTCCGACGGCGGTGTCCACCCGCCCACCGGCAGATCCCCGCTCGAATCCTCCTGGACGGGCGAGCACCGACCTCCGCATGGAGGCATCGTGCCGGAGCGAGGGCAGGACAACCCAAGAACACGAACAATGCCCTAGCAGCGTACGATGTCTTGGGTGGTCCCCCGGTGCGCGCGGCACAACAGCCGCCCGTACGGCGGGCAGATAGCCACGCTCCGCCCAGCGGTGGGAGGTGGCACCGGAAGCTGTGCTAGAGCCAGCTGAGCTAGCGAACCCAACGCGCTGGAGCTGACGACGTTCGCGGCTGACCGTCCCCGCGTTGTCGAAGTCCGCCCCCTCCGCTAGGCCGGTGAGCGCCCTCTCCCCTGAATGCTGAAGGAGAAGGTGGCCCGCCGACCCGTGCGGGAGGTAGAGCTCCGGCTTAGCTCGCCCCCCGCCCCAGCAAGGATTATGAAGATCCTTGAAGCTGAGGGCAGGGCAGAGGCCGCAGCCCGGCTTGCTTCTCCCCACCATCGAACTGGTGGTCACCGTCTTGGGTGACCAATTGTGAGGGGATGTAGCCGGGCTACCTGATGAAAATCCTTGAAGCCGAGCGATGGCTGAAAGGTGCCAACTTCCGCGAAGTTGCGCTCCTCCAACAACAGCAAGACGAAAGCAACACGGGCACTCCCCATCCGGGGGCTCGGAAGGCGGAAGGGCGCGATGCATGAGGAAAGTGCGAAGGCATGGCTACCACCCAAGAGGTTGTTCCCTTTTTAAAGGCGACTCACCCCACTCGCGTCCTCAGGTGTTGCGTGCTAAGTCTTCACCAACGCGCTCAAAGGTCCTCCCCCTACGACACGGGGGCTGGGTCCCACGCGTCGTGCAAGTTGGCCAGGACAGAAGAAGCCAAACCGCCGCGCGTGGAGCGTGTAACCGCCCAGCGGTTACAAGCACTCCTCCACCTTTGCCTAACCCAGCGGGTGAAAGGGCGGACCACCATGCAGGCGGCATGCAACTGCACCACGGGGATGCACCCTTTCAACTTCAACGCATCCAGCATGGAGGCCCAGGCCCACACGTCATGTAACCGGCGCGCCGGTTATTACGTGCGAAAAACTGCACCGCCACTTGCGCCAGTGCCGCGCCTCCTCGACTGCGGAGTCGGTGCCGCAACTCAAGGCAACCCTGCGCATGGACCAATAGTGCCAGCCAAGCACGCCGGTCACGGGTCAGTCAGCCGCGGGAGAAGGCGCGACGGTCGATATGGCCAGAAGTGGGCCGACAGTAATGGTGGCAGCAGGCGAGGGGAAGCGGCGGTCAAATCGTCTGTAGGTTCACGTCCCCTCCTAGAGCAGCAGGAGAGCCCTCTCCCACGGCGTGAAGACGACGTGCCCTTGTTCCGTTCCTCGAACGGCTCGCGCATGCACAACGGCTGCCCCGCGAACCACTCGTTCCGTCGCATTAACTCCGCGGCAGGGTAGGCGACACCTTTGGCAGGCAAAGCGGACGACGCTTCACCTCCGCCATAATGACCGCGTCAAAAAAGGTGCGCCACGTCGTTCAATTTCGTATCCTTTTCATCTTCCCCTTTCTCTCTCTTGCTACAGGGATCGGGAAAGGGGATACTCCGAAAGGGATCCTTCTCTGCGAAGGAAGCGGGCCCCGAGCCCTCCTACTGATCAGGGGTTCGAAGGCTGGCCCCTCGGAAGGGTTCGACAGCCGCCTCAGAGCACTCGGGCTTCGCGCCCACTACTGGTCAGAGGTTCGAAGGCTGGCCCCACGGAAGAGTTCGACAGCCGCCTCAGGCCACTCGGGCTCCGCGCCCACTACTGATCAGGGGTTCGAAGGCTGGCCCCCGAAGGGTTCGACAGCCGCCTCAGAACACGTAGAGCGAGGGATGACTCTGGGTACGTCCGATACATGGTCGAGGCTCGGGCTACGCTCCCGAGGTACCCTAGGACATTTCCGAGACCAGCAGGAGCGATTCTGTAACGGAATCCTATCAGAGGGAGGCATCGAGCCCTCGGACCCTATCAAACGGGACCGGGTCCGGCAAATCACCTACAGGTACTTTTGGAGCGCGCCTCTGGGCCACTAGCCGGCCCTTATCGAACGGGGCACGAGCGTCTACTCGGATCACCCTGTTAGCAACTCACTGGAGACACCATGTTCAGCGCCCTTCGAGGGCAACATGGCGCTTTTCCCCCTCCTCCTTGCGGAAAGGTGACGAAGGGGCGTATGATAAAAGCCGAGTCAGTTCTTGGCCGTCCTCTCGCTCTGTGCGGAGGCTCGGGGGCTGCTCTCGCAAACCCGGCTCCGGCCAAACCATTGACAGCGTCAACATACCAGCCCGAGAACTCGGAACCCGATTATGCACCCGGACTACGACCAGTTCGCATGAGGGAACATCAGACCGGCCGAGGCATCACGAAAGGCATTAAGACCTCGAAGGAGTCAAACCACTCCTTCGAGGCCTCGGGGGCTACACCCGGCGGGTGCGCTCGCGCGCACCCACCGGAACGAAATGCAACCGAGAAAGGCCGGTCCCCTTGCAAAAAAGTGCGACAAAGCCTCCAAGCGAGTACCAACACTCCCTTTGAGGCTCGGGGGCTACTGTCGGGGACCATAATTAGGGGTACCCCCAAGACTCCTAAACTCGACTGGTAACCACCATCAGCACAAAGCTGCAAAGGCCTGATGGGCGCAATACAGGACAAAGCTCTGTCCGCTCAGGGGACAAGATCTTACCTCGCCCGAGCCCAGCCTCGGGCAAGAACAGCAAACCCAGGTGGATTCAGGTCTCGCCTGAGGGCCTCCTCAAGCAACGGGCGCACCTTCGACTCGCCCGAGGCCCAGCTCGGGCAGGCTTCGCGGAGAAGCAACCTTGGCCAGATCGCCTCGCCAGCCGACCGGATCGCAGGAGCATTCAATGCAAGGATCGCCTGACACCTTATCCTGACGCGCGCTCCTCAGTCGACAAGGCCGAATTGACCGCAGTCACTTCGCCCCTCCACTGGCTGACCTGACAGGAAAACAGCGCCGCCTGCTCTGCTCCGACTGCTGTGCCACCCGCCAGGGTGAGGCTGACAGCAGCCAAGTCCAGCCTCGGGCGCCATAGGAAGCTCCGCCTCGCCCGACCCTAGGCTCGGCCCCCGCCTCGACCTCGGACGACGATCTCTGCCTCGCCCGA
Organism: Zea mays; assembly: GCF_902167145.1. NCBI lineage: Eukaryota > Viridiplantae > Streptophyta > Magnoliopsida > Poales > Poaceae > Zea > Zea mays. The sequence continues at coordinate 106,811,704 of NC_050105.1, read as the reverse complement.
CCCCCGGGCTCGGACTCAACCTCGACCTCGGACGACGATCTCCGCCTCGCCCGACCCCCGGGCTCGGACTCAGCCCCGGCCTCGGAGGAGTCTCTGCCTCGCTCGACCTTGGGCTCGGACCGACCATGTCGCAGGGGGTACATCATTACCCTACCCCTAGCTAGCTCAGGCTACGAGGAACAAGACCGGCGTCCCATCTGGCTCACCCCTTTAAAACAAGTAATGATGGCACCCCGCATGCTCCTATGACGACGGCGGGTCTCAGCCCCCTACAGAAGCAAGGGAACGTCAGCAAGGTCCCGTCAGTCCCAACAGTTGTGCTTCTACAGGGCTCAAGCGCTCCTCCGACGGCCACGACATCACATGAACAGGGCTCCAACACCTCTCCGACAGCCACGTAGGCATGTACATAGGGCTCTAGCTCTTCTCTGCTAGACACGTTAGCACACTGCTACACCCCCATTGTACACCTGGGCCCTCTCCTTACGACTATAAAAGGAAGGTCCAGGGCCCTCGTACGAGAAGGTGGCCGCGCGGGAGAACGGGCTGACGGATAGGCTCTCACTCTCTCCCTCGCGAACGCTTGTAACCCCCTACTGCAAGCGCATCCGCCCTGGGCGCAGGACAACACGAGCCGCATTTCCCCTTTATTGTTCCCCCTTGTGTTCCGTCTCGCGCCGACCCATCTGGGCTGGGACACGCAGCGACAATTTACTCGTCGGTCCAGGGACCCCCCGCGGTCGAAACGCTGACACATAGGTTACCCTAGTTTGACTATCTTTTTACATTGTTCACCACTGAATTCTTGGGTAGTACCTACTATTGCTATATGTGGTTTTGGGTATAGAGATACACACTGTTCATGATTATACTTTTATTATCAGTTGTTATTTACTGTTCGTGTTAAGATCATTATGTTAATTGGAACATGGAGAACCACTCGGGAAAATAGTGCTACCACAAGGGTGGTATGGGACGCCCTTGGCTGACTAATTAGGAAAGCTAGTGGAGGACTACCATACCCAAAAGGGGCAAGGGCAGTAGAGGAGTGGTCAGTGTAGGGAGGCCCTTGGGTTGATTTTGCTATGATGGCAGTCAGACGAGGGGTCCCTGCATTGGAGCCTCCTATAAACTGTAGTGGGTATTCTGAAGCTAGTGGAACTCTGTAAAGGCCTCGTAGTGTTACCCTGCCTCGCCTCCTCGGTAGAGGTGTATGGGATTGGTCGTCTCTTAGCAGATGGGTAACATTACTTGTGGGTAAAGATGCACAACCTCTGCAGAGTGTAAAACTGGTATACTAGTCGTGCTCACGGTCATGAGCAGCTCGGACACTCACATGATTAATTTATGGAACTAAATTCAATTTGTCATATGCATTGCATCGCAGGTGTTGTTATTACTTTTGTTCTACTACTTAATTGGGTTGGTATTTACTTATACTTAGTAATTGCTAATAATTTTTTGACCAACGTTAAAAGCAATGCTCAGCTCTAACCATCCTCTTTGGTAAGCCTTACACCTCACGTGAGCTCCCACCTTTGGCGAGTTCATGCACATTATTCCCAGCACTTTTTGAGCGATGAGCGTATGTGAGCTCACTCTTGCTGTCTCACACCCCCACAGTTCAAGAATAGGTACAACAGGATGAGGTGCATGGAGGATGCTTTGACGAGTTCGTGAGAGATCTAGGTTGTCGTCTCCCAGTCAACTTTGGGTTGCTGGATCGTTGTCTCCTTATGATGTAATTATTTATTTATTTATTTTGTACAGAACTCCTATTATATAGTAAAGATGTGACATTCGTTTATGTACCACTATTCATCATATGTGCAAGACTTGGTCCTAGCACACCTGGTGTTTATTTCGCGCCTGGGTTTTAGACCCCTAAAACCCGGATGTGACAGAAGTGGTATCAGAGGAATGTTGACTGTAGGAGAAACCTAGATAGAACTGGACAACCATTGTCTACTTACCTTTGCTACTCTGATTATTTTCTAAACTTTTCTTAATCCTTTCTCATCTATTTCCGCTTTACTCTGATTATTCTTACCTTTTCCTTCTAAAGACAAATGTGGATTTCACACTTTGAAATGCTGCACCTAAAGTGACTTCTAGGAATCAGAGACCTCACCTTAGGAACAAAAACAAACTATTTTATTATATAGCTATCTATGAACTTGAATGTTTGTTCTTATGATACTTGCCTGATTTGGATCTTTGATTGAGTGAGATGAGTTGTGGAGTAATGTCCACAATTCCATCTACATATATAGTTAGGCATAAAAACATATCTATAAAATAACTAGACAATCTATATTATCCCCATTAAAAGGTATCTAGTATCCTGTATCTATGTCATCTTGACAGATTCTATCTTACCTTTGGACATTCACCTTATACAACTAGTTACCCCAATTTTGACATAAAACATCAGATTAAGCCCTGCCAAAGAATCTTCAGTACTGTCGGGGACCATAATTAGGGGTACCCTCAAGACTCCTAAATCTCAGCTGGTAACCCCCATCAACACAAAGCTGCAAAGGCCTGATGGGTGCGACTAAGTCAAGGATCGGTCCATTCGAGGGACGCGATCACGCCTCGCCCGAGCCCAGCCTCGGGCAAGGGCAGCCAACCTCGGAGGATCTACGTCTCGCCCGAGGACCCCCTCCAGCAACGGACAAACCTTCGGCTCGCCCGAGGCCCAGTCTTCACCCAGAAGCAACCTTGGCCAAATCACCACGCCAACCGACCTAATCGCAGGGGGCATTTAATGCAAAGGTGGCCTGACACCTTTATCCTGACGCGCGCCCTCCAGTTGACAGAGCTGAAGTGACCGTAGTCACTTCGCCGCTCCACTGACCGGCCTGACAAGAGGACAGCGCCTCCTGCGCCGCTCTGACTGCTGTGCCACTCGACAGAGTGAGGCTGACAGCAGCCAAGTCCGGCCTCAGGCGCCATAGGAAACTCCGCTTCGCCCGACCCCAGGGCTCGGACTCGGGCTCAGCCCTGGAAGACGACGAACTCTGCTTCGCCCGACCCTAGGGCTCAGACTCAGGCTCAGCCCCGGAAGACGACGAACTCCGCTTCGCCCGACCCCAGGTCTCGGACTCGGGCTCAGCCCCGGAAGACGATGAACTCCGCTTCGCCCGACCCCAGGGCTCGGACTCGGGCTCAGCCCCGGAAGACGACGAACTCCGCTTTGCCCGACCCCAGGGCTCGGACTCGGGCTCGGCCCCGGAAGACGACGAACTCCGCTTCGCTCGACCCCAGGGCTCGGACTCGGGCTCAGCCCCAGAAGACGATGAACTCCGCTTCGCCCGACCCCAGGGCTCGGACTCAGCCCTGGCCTCAGTCGACGGTCTCCACCTCGCCCGACCCAGGGGCTCGGACTCGGGCTCAGCCCCGAAGGACGACGAACTCCACTTCGCCCGACCCCAGGGCTCGGACTCAGCCCTGGCCCCAGCCGACGGTCTCCGCCTTGCCCGACCCAGGGGCTCGGACTCGACCTCGGCCTTGGAAGACAGACTCGACCTCGACCTCGGAGGAGCCTCCACCTCGCCCAATCTAGGGCTCGGACCGACCACGTCACAGGAGGTGCCATCATTACCCTACCCCAAGCTGACTCAGGCTACGGGGAACAAGACCGGCGTCCCATCTGGCTCGCTCCGCTATACGAGTAATGATGGCGCCCCGCACGCTCTATGACGACGGCAGCTCTCAGCCCCCCTTACGGAAGCAAGAGGACGTCAGCAAGGACTCGACAGCCCCGACAGCTGTCCTTCCGCCAGGCTCCAGCGCTCCTCCGACGGCCACGACACCACACGAACCGGGTGCCAAAACCTCTCCGGCTGCCACGATGGCATGTACTTAGGGCGCTAGCTCTCCTCCGCTAGACACGTTAGCACACTGCTACACCCCCCATTGTACACCTGGATCCTTTCCTTACGCCTATAAAAGGAAGGTCCAGGGCCCTCTTATAGAGGGTTGGCCACGCGGGGAAGGACGGGACGGCGCTCGCGCAAGGCCGCTCGCTCCCTCCCGCGTGGACGCTTGTAACCCCCTACTGCAAGCGCACCCGACCTGGGCGCGGGATTTCACCTCTCACGCTTGTCTCCCTCCGGCTTCTTCCCCCCTTCGTGCTCCATCTCGCTCCGACCCATCTGGGCTGAGGCACGCGGCGACAATTTACTCGTCGGTCCAGGGACCCCCCGGGTTCGAAACACCGACAGTTGGCGCGCCAGGTAGGGGCCTGCTGCGTGTTAACGAATAGCTTCCCGTCAAGCTCCAGATGGGCAGTCTCCAGCAACCTTTCCGGCCCGGGACGGTGCTCCGTTTCGGGAGTCTTGAGTTCATGTCCCTCGACGGCAGCTACGACATGATACTCCTTCCCCCGCCGCACGACAGTGACAATGGCGGCCGGCAACCCGCCCGCCGCCGGCGGAATCGATGACGTCTTCCCCACGTGGTGGAAGAACAACATTCAGGCTTGTCCCGTCCCCTCCCCAGCCGACGGAGGAGGAGGCGGGGCAACCAAGGCCAAGCAGGAGGCGGCACCTCGTCGGCTGTCGAGCGAGTCGACGGCGCCGGCACCCCAATGGGGGGTACGTCGGGCATCGACCTCGCGTCTGAGACGAAGACGAGCGCCGTCTCCCCACAACACGCCAACCCCAAGCAAACGGATGATGCCAGCACGCTCACGAAGGACTTTCTGGGCATCACCCTCGTACCTGAGGCGACGGTGCTGTCAGTCCCTGACGTGACTTCGTCACCGCCCGTCGACCAAGAGGTACCAACTGATTCCCATCTCGCGCCTTTTGGATTCAGCCTTGACCCACCAAGCGACTTCGCTTCGGTGGACGCTCTCATAGAGGCGAGTCCAAACCCTCTGGAGTATCGTATGCGGTCACCCTGGGACCGGCTGACGGCCGTCTCGACCTACGGGCCCTCGGGGTCCGAGGAAGATGGTGAGCCCGACTTCTATTGGGATTTCTCCGGACTTGGTAACCCCAATGCCATGCGGGACTTCATGACCGCATGCGACTATTGCCTTTCCGACTGTTCCGACGGTAGCCACAGCCTCGGCGACGAGGACTGCGGCCCAAGTCGTGAATGTTTCCACGTCGATCTAGGGGGTCCCAACGAAGGCAACCATCTTGGTATGCCTAAGAACGGTGATCTCCCTAGGCCTGTGCCTCGCGTTGACATCCTTCGGGAGCTAGCTGTGGTCCTCGTCCCGGCGGGGGGTCATGACCCACAGCTCGAGCAAATCCGCGAGATGCAGGCCAGACTCGACGAGGGAGCAGGAACACTTGAGCCAATCCGTCGGGACATCGGGTAGGAATGGGCGGGCCAACCTCCGGCAGGAGAAGTGCGTCATCTCCCCCAGGGCTTCCAGCACCGCGTCGCCGACGATGTCAGGGTAAGGCCGCCACCCACTTCCAGTGGAGTCGGCCAGAACCTGGCTGCAGCGGCAATACTTCTCAGCGCAATGCCGGAGCCATCAACCACCGAGGGGCGGCGGATTCAGGGAGAGCTCAAGAATCTCCTGGAGGACGCCGCGGTCCGACGGGCCAAAAGCTCTGCCTCCTGAAGGCAGGGGTGCCCCTCGGAACATCGCGCCGTGACTTCCCGATTCATGCGGGAAGCCTCGGTCCACACCGGGCGCACGCGCAACACAACGCCTGCGGCCCCGGGTCGCCTCGGCAACGAGCACCATCACCGCAACCGTCGGGCCCACCTCGACGAGAGGGTGCGTCGAGGCTACCACCCCAGGCGTGGGGGACGCTACGACAGCGGGGAGGTTCGGAGTCCTTCGCCCGAACCACCCGGTCCGCAGGCTTTCAGCCGCGCCATACGACGGGCGCCATTCCCGACCCGGTTCCGAACCCCGACTACTATCACAAAGTACTCGGGGGAGACGAGACCGGAACTGTGGCTCACGGTCTATCGGCTGGCCTGCCACCTGGGTGGAACAGACGATGATAACCTCATCATCCGCAACCTCCCCCTGTTCCTCTCCGATACCGCTCGAGCCTGGCTGGAGCACCTGCCTCCGGGGCAGATCTCCAACTGGGACGACCTGGTCCAAGCCTTCGCCGGCAATTTCCAGGGCACGTACGTGCGCCCCGAAAACTCCTGGGATCTCCGAAGCTGCCGACAGCAGCCGGGAGAGTCTCTCCGGGACTACATCCGGCGATTCTCAAAGCAGCGCACCAAGCTGCCCAACATCACCGATTCAGATGTCATCGGCGCTTTCCTCGCTGGCACCACCTGCCGCGACCTGGTGAGCAAGCTGGGTCGCAAGACCCCCACCAGGGCGAGTGAGCTGATGGACATCGCCACCAAGTTCGCCTCTGGCCAGGAGGCGGTTGAGGCCATCTTTCGGAAGGACAAGCAGCCCCAGGGCCGCCCACCGGAAAATGTCCCCGAGGCATCAACTCAGCGCGGCGCCAAGAAGAAAGGCAAGAAGTCGCAAGCGAAACGCGACGCCGCCGACGCGGACCTTGTCGCCGCCGCCGAGTACAAGAACCCTCGGAAACCTCCCGGAGGTGCCAACCTCTTCGACAAGATGCTCAAGGAGCCGTGCCCCTATCATCAGGGGCCCGTCAAGCACACCCTTGAGGAGTGCGCCATGCTTCGGCGCCACTTTAACAAGGTCGGGCCACCTGCGGAGGGTGGCAAGGCTCGCGACGACGATAAGAAGGAAGATCACAAGGCAGGAGAGTTCCCCGAGGTCCACGACTGCTACATGATCTATGGTGGGCGAGTGGCGAACGCCTCGGCTCGGCACCGCAAGCAAGAGCGTCGGGAGGTCCGCTCGGTAAAGGTGGCGGCGCCAGTCTACCTAGACTGGTCCGACAAGCCCATCACCTTCGACCAGGGCGACCATCCCGACCGCGTGCCGAGCCCGGGGAAATACCCCCTCGTTGTCGACCCCGTCATCGGCGACGTCAGGCTCACCAATGTCCTCATGGACGGAGGCAGCAGCCTCAACATCATCTATGCCGAGACCCTCGGGCTCCTGCGGATCGATCTGTCCTTGGTTCGGGCAGGCGCTGCGCCTTTCCACAGGATAATCCTCGGGAAACGCGTCCAGCCCCTCGGACAACTCGATCTACCCGTCTGCTTTGGGACGCCCTCCAACTTCCGAAGGGAGACCCTCACGTTCGAGGTGGTCGGGTTCCGAGGAACCTACCACGCAGTACTGGGGAGGCCCTGCTACGCCAAGTTCATGGCCGTCCCCAACTACACCTACCTCAAGCTCAAGATGCCAGGCCCCAACGGGGTCATCACCGTCGGCCCCACGTACCGACACGCATACGAATGCGACGTGGAGTGCGTGGAGTACGCCGAGGCCCTCGCCGAATCCGAGGCCCTCATCGCCGACCTGGAAAGCCTCTCTAAGGAGGTGCCAGACGTGAAGCACCACGCCGGCAACTTCAAGCCAGCGGAGACGGTTAAATCCGTCCCTCTCGAACCCAGCAACGACGCCTCCAAGCAAATCCGGATCAGCTCCGAGCTCGATCCCAAATAGGAAGCAATGATCGTCGACTTTCTCCGTGCGAATGCCGACATTTTCGCGTGGAGTCCCTCTGACATGCTCGGCATACCGAGGGATGTCGCCGAGCACTCGCTGGATATCCGAGCTGGAGCCTGACCCGTGAAGCAGCCTCTGCGCCGATTCGACGAAGAAAAGCGCAGAGCCAGCGGCGAGGAGATCCACAAGCTAATGGCGACAGGGTTCATCAAAGAGGTATTCCAACCCGAATGGCTTGCCAACCCTGTGCTTGTGAGAAAGAAAGGAGGGAAATGGTGGATGTGTGTAGACTACACTGGTCTAAATAAAGCATGTCCGAAAGTTCCCTACCCTCTGCCTCGCATCGACCAAATCGTGGATTCCACTGCTGGATGCGAAACCCTGTCTTTCCTCGATGCCTACTCAGGGTATCACCAAATTAGGATGAAAGAGTCCGACCAGCTCGTGACTTCTTTCATCACACCTTTCGGCATGTACTGCTATGTTACCATGCCGTTCGGTTTGAGGAATGCGGGTGCGACATACCAAAGGTGCATGAACCACGTGTTCGGCGAACACATTGGCCGAACGGTCGAGGCCTACGTCGATGACATCGTAGTCAAGACAAGGAAAGCCTCCGACCTCCTTTCCGACCTTGAAGCGACATTCCGATGTCTCAAGGCGAAAGGCGTGAAGCTCAATCCCGAGAAGTGTGTCTTCGGGGTTCCCCGAGGCATGCTCTTGGGGTTCATCGTCTCCGAGCGGGGCATCGAGGCCAACCCGGAGAAGATCGCGGCCATCACCAGCATGGGGCCCATCAAGGACTTGAAAGGTGTACAAAGAGTCACGGGATGCTTTGCGGCTCTGAGCCGTTTCATCTCGCGCCTCGGCAAAAGAGGCCTGCCTCTGTATCGCCTCTTAAGGAAGGCCGAGTGCTTCACTTGGACCCCTGAGGCCGAGGAAGCCCTCGGGAACCTGAAGGCGCTCCTCACGAACGCGCCCATCTTGGTGCCCCCCGCTGCCGGAGAAGCCCTCTTGATCTACGTCGCCGCGACCACTCAGGTGGTTAGCGCCGCGATCGTGGTTGAGAGACGAGAAGAGGGGCATGCATTGCCCGTCCAGAGGCCAGTCTACTTCATCAGCGAGGTACTGTCCGAGACCAAGATCCGCTACCCACAAATTCAGAAGCTGCTGTACGCGGTGATCCTGACACGGCGGAAGTTGCGACACTACTTCGAGTCTCATCCGGTAACTGTGGTATCATCCTTCCCCCTGGGGGAGATCATCCAGTGCCGAGAGGCCTCGGGTAGAATTGCAAAGTGGGCGGTGGAAATCATGGGCGAGACGATCTCGTTCGCCCCTCGGAAGGCCATCAAGTCCCAGGTCTTGGTAGACTTTGTGGCTGAATGGGTCGACACCCAACTCCCAACGGCTCCGATCCAATCGAAACTCTGGACCATGTTCTTCGACGGGTCGCTGATGAAGACAGGAGCGGGCGCAGGCCTGCTCTTCATCTCGCCCCTCGGGAAGCACCTACGCTACGTGCTACGCCTCCACTTCCCGACGTCCAACAATGTGGCTGAGTACGAGGCTCTGGTCAACGGGTTGCGCATCGCCATCGAGCTAGGGGTTCGACGCCTCGATGCTCGCGGTGACTCGCAGCTCGTCATCGACCAAGTCATGAAGAACTCCCACTGCCGCGACCCGAAGATGGAAGCCTACTGCGATGAGGTTCAGCGCCTGGAAGACAAGTTCTACGGGCTCGAGCTCAACCACGTCGCCCGGCGCTACAACGAGACTGCGGACGAGCTGGCTAAAATAGCCTCGGGGCGAACAACGGTTCCCCTGGACGTCTTCTCCCGAGACTTGCATCAACCCTTCGTCAAGACCGACGACACGCCCGAGCCCGAGAAGGCCTCGGCCCAGCCCGAGGCATCATCGGCTCAGTCCGAGGCACCCTCGGCTCGGTCCGAGGCACCCTCGGCTCGGCCTGGGGTACCCTCGGCCCCCGAGGGTGAGGCACTGCGCATCGAGGAGGAGCGGAGCGGGGTCACGCCTAATCGAAACTGGCAGACCCCGTACCTACAATATCTCCACCGAGGAGAGCTACCCCTCGACCGAGCCGAAGCTCAGCGGTTGGCGCGGCGTGCCAAGTTGTTTGTCTTGCTGGGAGACGGGAAGGAACTCTACCACCGCAGCCCCTCAGGCATCCTCCAACGATGCATTTCCATCACCGAAGGCCATGAGCTCCTACAAGAGATACACTCGGGGGCTTGCAGCCATCACGCAGCACCTCGAGCCCTTGTTGGAAACGCCTTCCGACAAGGTTTCTACTGGCCGACGGCGGTGGCCGATGCCACTAGAATTGTCCGCACCTGCGAAGGGTGTTAGTTCTACGCAAGGCAGACCCACCTGCCCGCTCAGGCCCTGCAGACCATACCCATCACCTGGCCGTTTGCTGTGTGGGGTCTGGACCTAGTCGGCCCCTTGCAGAAGGCACCCGGGGGCTACATGCACCTATTGGTTGCCATCGACAAATTCTCCAAGTGGATCGAGGTCCGGCCCCTAAACAGCATCAGGTCCGAACAGGCGGTGGCGTTCTTCACCAACATCATCCATCGCTTCGGGGTCCCGAACTCCATCATCACCGACAACGGCACCCAGTTCACCAGCAGAAAGTTCCTGGACTTCTGCGAGGATCACCACATCCGGGTGGACTGGGCCGCCGTGGCTCACCCCATGACGAATGGGCAAGTAGAGCGTGCCAACGGCATGATCCTGCAAGGACTCAAGCCACGGATCTACAACAACCTCAACAAGTTCGGCAAGCGATGGATGAAGGAACTCCCCTCGGTGGTCTAGAGTCTGAGGACAACGCCGAGCCGAGCCACGGGCTTCACACCGTTCTTTCTAGTCTATGGGGCCGAGGCCATCTTGCCCACAGACTTAGAATACGGTTCCCCGAGGACGAGGGCCTACGCCGACCAAAGCAATCAAGCTAATCGAGAAGACTCACTGGACCAGCTGGAAGAGGCTCGGGACATGGCCTTACTACACTCTGCGCGGTACCAGCAGTCTCTGCGACGCTACCACGCCCGAGGGGTTCGGTCTCGAGACCTCCAGGTGGGCGACCTGGTGCTTCGGCTGCGACAAGACGCCCGAGGGCGGCACAAGCTCACGCCTCCATGGGAAGGGCCATTCGTTGTTGCCAAGGTTCTGAAGCCCGGAACGTACAAGCTGGCCAACAGTCAAGGCGAGGTCTACAACAACGCTTGGAACATCCAACAACTACGTCGCTTCTACCCTTAAGATGCTTTCAAGTTATTCGTACGCCTCGTCCACACACAAAGTCTAGTCATCAAGGAAGGGTCAGCCTTGCCTCGGCAAAGCCCGACCCTCCCTCGGGGGCTAAAAGGGGGGAACCCCCTCTGCGCCGAAATTTTCAATCAAAAAGGCTTCCACGTTCCCCGGCTATATCAGTAGCAGGACCCCAAGAAGCAAACGCGGGCGCATGTAAGTGGCAAGGCTGACTGAGCCGAGGGACTCATACGCCTCTAGGTTACGGATACCTCACTCGTCACCTACCACGAAAAATGACTCCTACTTGGGCAAGCCACACTGCTACTGACGAACGGGGCCGGGCACGCAAAATGAAAGGAAAAGGAGCACGACTTTATACTACGATAATAAAGTGTTCGGGCCTCAGCGGCCGCAAAAGACACACGTGCATTCAAGGAAAACCGCTCCGGCAGAGTTAGGCGTCGCCCGGAGAAGGAGCCACGCCCTCGGCTTCGTCCCCGCCTTCGGCAAAGTCCACCCCAGCCTCAGACGACGGTGCAGGCGGGAGGATCTCTGCCTCGAAGGTGGTTGCCAGCACCGCGCTCGGGCCCGCGGCGGCCGCGTCGAGCCTCTGGACTTCAGCCAGGGCGGCTTCATCTTCGTCAGGGAGGCAATACCCCTCGCTGACCCGCTCCAGATCCACGATGTAGTGGGAAGCAAGCACGGCGAAGGCCCGCCTGACATCGTGATGTAGCGCCTCGCGGAGTCTGCCGCGCACATGGTCACCCAAGGCCTGCAGGCGACTTTGAGGGGAGCTTCCTGAGGGGACGTCGCCGAAGCCAAAGACCCGGCAGAAGTCCGAGATGGCCTCGGACATGGCCGCGTGGTCGGCCTCCCTCTGCTCGGCCGCCTGGGCAAGCGCCCTGGTGGACTCATCAAGGGCAGACTCGAGCTCTACGAACAGCCAGAGCGCAAGGCCTCAAACACAAGTGGAGGAAACGAGCTGAAACAAAAACCGAAAATAGCCAGGACATGCCTCCGGCTCGGGCACGCTGCTCCGAGGATGCGGCTTGGGCTACGGCTAGGTCTGCTGCAAGGGCTCCGGCCCGGCTTTCGGCCTCGATGGCCCGGCCCCGAGATTGATCCCGCTCATCGGCGACCTGGTCAAACTCCGACTGCCATCGCTGCACCTCTGCTCTTAGATCGGCGCAGAGCAACCGAAGGTCCACCACCTCGGCGCCCTGCTGGGAGAGGCGCGCGGTAGACCTGACAAGCGAGGTCCTCAGGGATCGCAGCGAGCCCCAGACATCGACCTCGCGGCGGATGAACGACGACTTGGCGGCACTCAGATCCGTCAGATCCTGAGGGAAGGAAGCGGGGCGTCACAAAGGACGCCTTGATCACAAAAAAAGAAGGTATGCCTGAAATCATTACCTGGAGGATCTTGGGGACGTCCCTGCAAAAGACCTCCAAGGATGACCGGAGCGACCCCACCGTTGCCTCGGCACACTCACGGAGCTCGTCCCAAGACTGCTCCTCCCGCTCATCGTCAAGAACGAAGAAGGGATCCGAAGCCTCACGGGTCTGGAACTAGAGCAACTGGCGCCGCCCCTCGGAGCTCCACCACGCAGAGACAAGGCTGCCGCTCGGCGGGACGGGTCGCGTTTCCACGCCCCCCTCCTCCGAGGCACCAAGAGGCGACGCCTCGGCCATCTCAGTGTCGGTGGCGACAGGTCGCTCCACGACCAGGACGGCAGCGGCTTCGGCAGCAGCTGGCGCTAGCGCCGGTGGCATGTCTGGTGGGCCCAAGGCCACGTCCGCGCCAGCCGCCTCCCCCAGCGCGACGACCACCTCGACAGAAGAGCCGGCCTCGGGAACTCGCTCCACGGCAACTGGTGCCGCCTGAGCCCCCCGCTGTGGGGCGTCTTGCGAGAAGGTCAGCTGAACGGCGAGACCCGGCGCGGCACCGGCTGCGGAAGCCAACGCCGTCTTGAGGACTTTCCGGGGAGCCAGATCGGTCAGGCCATGGCTCCTCTTGCTGAGGAGGAAAGGAAAGTCGCGGTCGGGACATACAAATGAGGAGCCAGGACGAAGATGTTCTAAGGTACTTACCCGCTCCAGGCCATGATCAACCGTGTCTGTGGAGAGGTCTCTCGGATCTCGACCCCCGAAGGTACCACCGAGGTCCGCCTCGCCGCCAGCTTCGGTACCATCCTCGCCTTGGGCACCCTGGACGCCCGGGAGACGGACTGCCCAGGCGCTGCCAAGACGACCTGAGGGTCGCTCTCCTGCGCTGCCGGCATGGGCGACGGTTTTCGGGGAACAGGCACCTCGGCCTGACTCCCCGGGGTCACCTCAACTTCCCCAGCCGAGGGGTCGAGTACCCCCTCGGTCTGCCCCCGCTCTTCGGGCCGGGACCTCGACGTCCCGACCCTGGGGACTGACGGCGCCAGCCCGCTCGGGGGCTGGCTTGACAACTCCTGGCCTAGCCTCAAACCCGGGCTAAGGCCAAGGCGGGCAGCCATGTCGTCATCCTCGTCATCGTCTTCATCATCGTCGTCGTCGTCAGGCGTTTCCGGCGACGGATCCCTCGGGAGTCCATCCCTCTCCAGTCGACGACGGAGCTTTTCCAAGGCGTCTCGGGCCCGCGTCCGCTCGCGGGCCCGAGCCTTCTTCGCGTCCTTTTTCTTCTTCTTCTCCTCCGCGGCAACCCGCCGCGCTGCTCGGTCCACCGCGTCCTCCGGGACCCGTGGCCGGGAAGGCTTGTGACACCCTACCTCCTGGAGACAGATGAAAAGTCTCGACGGTAAGGACCAAGGGCAATCCGACGCAAGGGGAAAGAAGGAGCGGACACTCACCAGGGACACACACCCGCGGTCGGGACGCATCAAGGGCTGAGAGAGGGCGCTGGCGTCCGGTTTTCCCAACGCGACGACCACCCGCCCGTGGAGAACGTCGATGGGAAGGGGATCCGAGGACATCCGCGAGCCCTCCAAGTCAGCCTCTGGCGTCATCTCCCAAAGCGGCAACCGCCGCTTCTCCAAGGGAAGCACCCTCTGGCGATGAATGGCGGCAATCACTCCCGCAGCGGTGAGCCCTCCTTTCCGCAACACCTCCAGGGCCTTGAGAAGGGGCTCGAGATTCTTCTGTCTGTCGTGCGGGGTCCCGTAGCGCCAAGCATCGGCGGCGACGGTGACCACTCGCTGAGAAAACGACGGGAGCCTCTCGTCGTCATTCCGGAGATAGAACCACCGGCGCTGCCACCCTTTATTCGAGGACGCAAGGACGGTGGGAATATACTGCGACGCCAGCGCCTGCCTCAGCTGGAGGATGCAGCCGCCGACCCGCACTGCCGCGTGGACCCTTCTCTCCCCCGTCGGCGAAGCAAAAAGTTCCGCGGAGAAGAAATGAGTCCATAGGACCCAGTGGGGGTCGATCCCCAAGTATCCTTCGCAAACCGCTGCGAAGATGGCGGCTTGCGAGATGGAGTTGGGGCTGAGGTTGTGCAGCTCCACCCCGTAGTTATGCAGAATCGCCCGCATGAAGCGGCTTGCCGGCACTCTGAATCCCCGCTCGTGGAAGGAGACGAAGCTCACGACGTAACCCGACGGTGGGGACGGGGCGGCTCCGCTCGGGGGGGGGATCCACTCTGGCTGCCTCTCATCAGAGAGAGGGCGAAGTAAACCCTCAACAACGAGGTCCTCCAGGTCATCCGCCGTGACTGTGGAGAAAGGCCATGGGTCGCGCGGCGGAATAATGGTCACCCGGTCGGCCATCACCAAGCAGAGGAGGTGGCGGCGGAAAAGACTGGGTGGGCGGATTCCTTTTCTCTGGCTAATCCCTCAGGTCGCAAAAACCTAAGGAGGCAAGTAGCAGAGCAAAGAACCGTCACCGGACTCTCCCCCGAGTATATAAAGACCCCGACGAGACCCGTTCAACGCGTCGCCCGAACCCGCCGCGGGATTCAAAACTCAAAGCAAAACGACCGTTCCTCGAATGGCTCATGCACGCGCAACGGTCGCCCCACGAACCACTCGTCCCGTCGCATTAACTCTGCAGCGGGACAGGCGACATCTTTGGCAGGAGAAGCGGGCGACGCTTCGCCTTCGCCATAATGACCGCGTCAAAAAAGGTACGCCACGTCATTCGGTTTCGTATCCTTTTCCTTTTCCTCTTTCTCTCTCTTACAACAGGGACCAGGAAAGGGGGATACCCCGAAAGGGATCCTTCTCCGCGAAGGAAATGGGCCCCGAGCCCCCTACTGATTAGAGGTTCGAAGGCTGGCCCCTCGGAGGGGTTCAACAGCCGCCTCAGAGCACTCGGGCTCCGCGCCCACTACTGGTCAGAGGTTCGAGGGCCGGCCCCTCGGAAGGGTTCAACGGCCGCCTCAGGCCACTCGGGCTCCGCGCCCACTACTGATCAGGGGTTCGTAGGCTGGCCCACGAAGGGTTCACAGCCGCCTCAGACACAGAGCGAGGGATGACCCTGGGTACGTTCGATACATAACCAAGGCTCGGGCTACGCTCCCGAGGTACCCTAGGACATTTCCGAGACCAGCGGGAACGATCTTGTAACGGAATCCCATCAGAGGGAGGCATCGAGCCCTCGGACCCTGTCAAAAGGGGACCGGGTCCGGCAGATCACCCGCAGGTACTTTTGGAGCGCGCCTCTGGGCCCCTAGCCGACCCCTAACAAATGGGGCACGGGCGTCCACTCGGATTACCCGTCAGCAGCTCACTGGAGACACCATGTTCGGCGCCCTCCAAGGGCAACATGGCGCTCTCCCCCTCCTCCTTGCGGAAAGGCGATGCAGGGGCGTATGTAAAAAAGTCGAGTCTATCCTTGACCGTCCTCTCGCCCTGTGCAGAGGCTCGGGGGCTGCTCTCGCAAACCCGGCTCCGGCCAAACCGCTGACAGCATCAACATACCAGCCCGAGAACTTGGGACCCGACCGTGCACCCGGGCTACGGCCAGCTCGCATGAGGGAACAACCAGACCAGCCAAAGTGTTGCGAAACCTACTAAGACCTCGAAGGAGTCAAACCACTCCTCCGAGGCCTCGGGGGCTACACCCGGCGGGTGCGCTCGCGCGCACCCACCGGAACAAAACACAACCAAGAAAGGCTGGTCCCCTTGCAAAAAAGTGCGACAAAAGCCTCCAAGCGAGTATTAACACTCCCTTCGAGGCTCGGGGGCTACTGTCGGGGACCATAATTAGGGGTACCCTCAAGACTCCTAAATCTCAGCTGGTAACCCCCATCAGCACAAAGCTGCAAAGGCCTGATGGGTGCGACTAAGTCAAGGATCGGTCCATTCGAGGGACGCGATCATGCCTCGCCCGAGCCCAGCCTCGGGCAAGGGCAGCCGACCCCGGAGGATCTACGTCTCGCCCGAGGACCCCCTCCAGCAACAAACACACCTTCGGCTCGCCCGAGGCCCAATCTTCACCCAGAAGCAACCTTGGCCAAATCGCCACACCAACCGACCAAATCGCAGGGGCATTTAATGCAAAGGTGGCCTGACAACTTTATCCTGACGCGCCCCCTCCAGTTGACAGAGCCGAAGTGACCGTAGTCACTTCGCCGCTCCACTGACCGGCCTGACAAGAGGACAGCGTCGCCTGCGCTGCTCTAACTGTTGTGCCACTCGACAGAGTGAGGCTGACAGCAGCCAAGTCCGGCCTCAGGCGCCATAGGAAACTCCGCTTCGCCCGACCCCAGGACTCGGTCTCGGGCTCAGCCCCGGAAGACGACGAACTCCGCTTCACCCGACCCCAGGGCTCGGACTCGGGCTCAGCCCCGGAAGACGACGAACTGCGCTTCGCCCGACCCCAGGGCTCGGACTCGGGCTCAGCCCCGGAAGACGACGAACTCCGCTTCGCCCGACCCCAGGGCTTGGACTCGGGCTCAGCCCTAGAAGACGACGAACTCCGCTTCGCCCGACCCCAGGGCTCGGACTCGGGCTCAGCCCCGGAAGACGACGAACTCCGCTTCGCCCAACCCTAGGGCTCGGACTCAGCCCTGGCCTCAGCCGACAGTCTCCGCCTCGCCCGACCCAGGGGCTCGGACTCGGGCTCAGCCCTGAAGGACGACGAACTCTGCTTCGCCCCACCCTAGGGCTTGGACTCAGCCCTGGCCCCAGCCGTCGGTCTCCGCCTCGCCCGACCCAGGGGCTCAGACTCGACCTCGGCCTTGGAAGACAGACTCGACCTCGACCTCGGAGGAGCCTCCACCTCGCCCAATCCAGGGCTCGGACCGACCACGTCACAGGAGGCACCATCATTACCCTACCCCAAGCTGACTCAGGCTATGGGGAACAAGACCGGCGTCCCATCTGGCTCGCTCCGCTATACGAGTAATGATGGCGCCCCGCACGCTCTATGACGACGGCGGCTCTCAGCCCCCATTACGGAAGCAAGAGGACGTCAGCAAGGACTCGACAGCCCCGACAGCTGTCCTTCCGCCAGGCTCCAGCGCTCCTCCGACGGCCACGACACCACACGAACCGGGTGCCAAAACCTCTCTGGCTGTCACGATGGCATGTACTTAGGGCGCTAGCTCTCCTCCGCTAGACACGTTAGCACACTGCTACACCCCCCATTGTACACCTGGATCCTTTCCTTACGCCTATAAAAGGAAGGTCCAGGGCCCTCTTACAGAGGGTTGGCCGCGCGGGGAAGGACGGGACGGCGCTCGCGCAAGGCCACTCGCTCCCTCCCGCGTGGACGCTTGTAACCCCCTACTGCAAGCGCACCCGACCTGGGCGCGGGACAAACACGAAGGCCGCGGGATTTCACCTCTCACGCCTGTCTCCCTCCGGCTTCTTCCCCCCTTCGCGCTCCGTCTCGCGCCGACCCATCTGGGCTGGGGCACGCGACGACAATTTACTCGTCGGTCCAGGGACCCCCGGGTTCGAAACGCCGACAAGTACATAACCAGCTATTGGACTATTCATTCTGCCTACCAAATTATTTCCCTTGCAAAACTATCTAACAATATGCTTCTAACTAAGATGGTCAATACCAGGAAGGGCGGAGGAATTGATCTACCCCCCAATCGGCACAGTCAAAGGATATTTAGACAACCACAACAATAAGAAGAAGAGATAAATGCTCCAAATCCTCCACCGGACGAAACTGATCCAGCTGTTTCAGCCTAGATGCGAATAATGCAGCAAATGGCGAACACTATGGCAGACATGCACGCTCAGATGCGACAGGAGCATCAGGAGATGCGCCAAGAAAGGGAGGAGATGCGCCAGGAACGAAGGGTGCAACAGCAGCAACACCCACTACCTCCACCACCACCACCAGCTCCACCCAGGGATAAGCACCATGAGTTTATGAGTCACAAACCACCAACCTTCTCCAACTCCATGGACCCACTGCAAGCAAATGACTGGCTAAAGTATGTAGAGAAGATGCTCAACATAGCTCAGTGCTCGGACAGAGAGAAAGTGCTCTACGCATGAGGTCGTCTTACTGGTCCCGCTGCGGATTGGTGGGATGCATATTGTGCTGCTCATGCCGTCGTCAACACAATTACCTAGGCATAATTCTTCACTCAATTCAGGAATTACCATATTCCTGTTGGACTCATGAAGATTAAGAGGAAGGAGTTTCTATCCCTCAAACAGGGAAGTATGTCCGTGAGCGAATATAGGGACAAATTCATCCAGTTATCTCGATATGCTCCTAGGGATGTTGAGGATGATGAGGAGAAGCAGGAGCTCTTTCTGGACAGTTTGATTGGACCCCTACAATATCAACTGGTATCTCACACATTCCCGTCCTTCCAAAGACTACTTGACAAAGCTATTGCTGTGGAAAACAAGAGATGTGAGTTTGGAGAGAAGAGAAGGGCTGCTAACCAAGGACAGGCTGGAAGTAGTTCCCGTCCTCGCTATACCACCACTCCAAGTACACCAGCTCGTGGCGGTTCCGGGTAGCAAACTCAACAGGCACCAACTGCTCCTCCGCAAGCAAGCACCCCAGCAGGACCCGTTGCTCCTAACACCTCCACCAACAGGGCATGCTTCAAGTGTGGACAGTCTGGACACTATGCCAACTACTGTCCCAACAGAGCTGCCTACACTACACCGGCTCCAATGAAGCAAGGACAAGCCTCGGGAGGCAACAGTCAGCCCCTATCTGTCAACCGGGGGCAAGCCAACCATGCAGAAGTAGAAGCTGAACCTGGTGAACCTAAAATTCAAGAAGAAGTGCTAGTTGAAGATGAAGTAGTCGGTGAAGAAGTCAACGAGCAACAAGAGTAGAGCATATATATATAAATAAACATAAACATAAATAAATAAATATATATATAACCATTTGTAAGACCTAAATATTAGTTTAGCTAGTGGTTAGCATGTTACTATTTTAGGGATAATAATAAGGTCTATTTGACCATATGTTTTGCTAATAAGTTATGCATCATGCTGAGATTCTTGTTTGTGCAAATGTTTTGAGACAATATGGGTATACATCACTTTCCTTACAAATCTCGAGGACGAGATTTCTGTTAAAAGGGTAGGATTTGTAAAGCCCAAAATTGGTAAAAATATATAAAATAAATAAATAAATATATTTATAATGAAATTAGGATAATTGTTGAAACCTTGAAACTTCATTAGGACCCTTCCTATTTATAATCAACAAAGGGTATTAAGTTACTTAAGAAACCAATAAACAAATAAAGAATGCCACATCTCTTGTTGATGACGTGGTTCTAGCGCATTTCATTGAAAACATGTATTGGACCTCAATTTATAAATGAAAAATAGAAAATAAGAACATAAATTGTAATAGTAAATTATTACTTCTAACATGGGAAAATGGGGAAAATAAATATTATTAAAAACAATAGAATTTATATTCACATTAGAATCTATTTTGACACTTGAGAAGTTGAAGTTCAAAACATGAGTTTGGTTTGAAATTGAAATGGGAAAAACAAATCAGAAAAATAAATTAAAGAGGCAAAGCTATCTGCACTAGGCCGATTTTCCCCTCCTCCGCGTCCCACTCACTCTCACCTGCGCGGCCCACTCCTCCACGGGCCTCGGCGCCGACATGGCTGCCCCACCTGTCAGCCGCACCACGCAATCCCCGTGCGCGCTCCCATTTCTTTGACACGCGGGCCCCGGCGATCAGGCTCATCTTTTCCTCGCACGCTTCGCGTTTGCAGCATTGGCACGTGGGGCCACGAAGGCAGACGCCCTGCCGTGCGTTCCGTTCACCTGTGTGACTGTCACGTTGGGCCCAGCTATCGGATTCATCCTCTTCGCGTCAAACGCGGTGCCGGGTTCGGGTTGTTACACCTGACCGGGATCCTCGCCGGTGGTGCGGTCTCTTCTTCCCCCGACTTCTATAAAGGGATCCGAGCCCCCTGAGCCACGCCCCATCAACTCTCAAAGATCTCCGTCATCGCCATATGGGATTAGAGCTTCCACAGGAGGGATTTCGTGTCGCCATACGTGGACCTCGCCTTCTGCCATCGGTCCAACCTAGGACACCGGGTCGGGGTGGAGCGCGGGATCCGGGGAAGCTAGTCCGTTGACTCAATTGGCGCGTGGGCAGTCGGACTCTCGGCAATTGCTCGCCGGAGCCAAGCCTCGCTCCATTTCCGCCTCGCGTCGCGACCACGTTCCTCGCCGCACCAAGATCCGGTGAGAAGTGCCTCATTTAATTTCCCATTCTTCGCTAGTCGCGTAGGGATGTCTCGAATTGCGGTTGGAGTAGTGTAGGGCGCCGCAGCGAATCCCGTTAATGGCGCCGCTGTGCGGCTCTATGCGCCACCGTCTGTGCGGTGTTGGAGTTGGGGGAAAGAGAGATGACCGTGGATCTTCAAAGGTGCGGTTGAGATTTGATCTCAGGGGCAATGTCGTCTCGGCCGTAGATCAAAGGATGGGCGGCCAAGATTAACCCGCGCATACCGTTTCAGATGCTGCAGTCTGGTTCGTCCGATCCAGATCGTGCGAGTGGGAATGGATCCGGGGTTAATCCAATGTGAACCGTCGATCCTCGATCCGAGGGTCGTGAGCACGTACCGGTTCGGCGTGATCACGATCTTATCTCGGCCGATGGATCGACATCCAATGGTCGGCATTCAATCGTACCCCTTCGCATGACATTCTTACTTATGAGCCCCTCGGCTTTCACAGAATTGAACCCGTCGTCCATCAGTGGGTTAATCTAAGTCTAGGGAATGTTTCTAAGTTGGCCCATGTACTATATAGAATTTGATGCGCAGTCGAGAGGGAAATAAAAATTAGAAAATTAATTATAGAAATTGATTTTTAATACAAAAATAATTTTAGAAACTTGTATAATTCATATTTAATTCATTTTAACTCCAAATTGAGTCATTCCAGTTTCAATAATTTTGTTTAAATATTGTCTATCAACTAGTAACACTATTTAGCCATGAAACTTGAATTAAAATTGTTCATTTGAATTAATCTGTTCTAGGTGCTTAATAACTTCAGAAATTCATAACTAAATAACTATAACTCCAAATTTAGTGATTCTTGTTTCTACGATCTCGTTACGCAGCGTAGATTATTATTACACAGTTTATTCTTATGTTTAGTGTGATGTTAATTTTGCCTATACCATGTTTGTCTATATTGCTACGTTTAGCAGTGAGGACACGTGTCATCTGAAAAGCAAGTTAGTACCTGGAATCTCAAGTCCCAGGCAAGTTGTGCCCTTGATCACTTCTTTTTACCTAGTCATGTTCTGATTAATCATAATGATCAGCATAGGTTAATTTTGATGGGACCCAATAGGTTACCCTAGTTTGACTATCTTTATACCTTGTTCACCACTGAATTCTTGGGTAGTACCTGCTATTGCTATATGTGGTTTTGGGTATAGAGATACACACTGTTCATGATTATACTTTTATTATCAGTTGTTATTTACTATTCATGTTAAGATCAATATGTTAATTAGAACATGGAGAACCACTCGAGAAAACAATGCTACCACAAGGGTGGCATGGGACGCCCTTGGCTGACTAATTAGGAAAGCTAGTGGAGGACTACCTTACCCGAAAGGGGCAAGGGCAGTAGGGGAGTGGTCAGTGTAGGGAGGCCCTTGGGTTGATTTTGCTGCATTGGCGATCAGGCAAGGGGTCCCTACATTGGAGCTTCCTATATACTGTAGCGGGTTTTCTGAAGCTAGTGGAACTGTGTAAAGGCCTCGTAGTGTTACCCTGCCTCGCCTCCTCGGTAGAGTTGTATGGGATTGGTCGTCTCTTGGCAGATGGGTAACATGACTTGTGGGTAAAGATGTGTAACCTCTGCAGAGTGTAAAACTGGTGTACTATCCATGCTCACGGTCATGAGCAGCTCGGACACTCACATGATTAATTTATGGAACTAAATTCAATTTGTCATATGCATTGCATCGCAGGTGTTGTTATTACTTTTGTTCTACTACTTAATTGGGTTGGTATTTACTTATACTTAGTAATTGCTAATAAAATTTTGACCAACTTTAAAAGCAATGCTCGGCTCTAACCATCCTCTTTGGTAAGCCTTACACCTCACGTGAGCTCCCACCTTTGGCGAGTTCATGCACATTATTCCCCACAACTTGTTGAGCGATGAATGTATATGAGCTCACTCTTGCTGTCTCACACCCCCACAGGTCAAGAATAGATACCGTAGGATGAGGTGCATGGAGGATGCTGTGACGAGTTCGTGAGAGATCTAGGCCGTCGTCTCCCAGTCAACTTTGGGTTGTTGGATCGTTGTCTCCTTATGATGTAATTATTTATTTATTTTGTACAGAACTCCTATTATATAGTAAAGATGTGACATTCGTTTCTATACTACTATTCATCATATGTGTGAGACTTGGTCCCAACACACCTGGTGTTTATTTCACGCCCGTGTTTTGGACCCCTAAAACCCGGATGTGACAACCAGCTCCCTTGGAACCACGGGCATGTCAGCACACTGCAATATAGACACGTCCTGGTTATCCTAAAAGTAACTGGATGAGCGCACTTTCCTATTTGGTAGTGAGACTGGAGCTGATGATCGCCATCTTGCATGCATTTGGGAGGCTGAGGTTGGCCTTCTTGGTCTCCAAGGTTAGCCACATTTCCAGGCTTGAAGTTGCTTTAGTCGTTGGGATTAGGAGATTGTCCTTTAGGAGCGCGTCCTCCTCCGTGAGTACCTGCTTCTGTGCTACCGAGGTACTTGAAGCGAGGGTCGTCTGGATAGCACCTCGGTAGCACTATACCAAGGCCTGGAAGTCAGCCTTCACCATGATAATGCCTTGCGGGCCAAACATCTTGAGTGTCACGTAGGAGAGTAATGAGGGACGACCATGAATTTGGCCAGTCCTAGTCTCTCGATGATGGAGTAGTTGTAGGCGCAGTTGAATTGGGCCACCTCAAAGCGAGGGTACTCGGTGCGGTAGTTATCTGGTGTGCCGAACGTCACATGTAGAGATGCATGACTTAGAGGGTATTCCCCCTTGGTTGGGACTATACCAATGAAGGGAGTGTCTGATTGGTGGAGTTTGGTGAGGGAGATCCCGAGCGCCTAGAGGGTCCAGGGGAATGTGACGTTGATGCTGCTTCCCCCATCCACAAGGACCTTCTTGACCCAGTTGTCTCTAATCACTAGGTTAACAAGCAGAGTGTACTTGTCCGGATGATCAAATTTAAGCCAATGGTCAGCTCAACTAAAGGGGATCGGTGTCTCCAACCACCGGTATGGCGTCGGTGGATCGGTCATGGCCAGTATGACCTATCGATGGTTGATCTTTTGTTTACTCTTGTTCTCCTAGGAGTCGTGGCTCCCATAGATGATGTTGAATTCCCTGTAAATGCTGGGAAACTCCCCTCCACCCACCCCTACTGCTGAGTTTGCGGGCCTTGATCCTACCGGGGCAGAGGAGGAGGGAGTGATTAAAGGGCTGGTCATCGCTGGGCAAGTTCTTGAAGTCTCTCCAGTTATGCAGAGTGTGACACATCTCCTTGTGGTAAGGACATGGGTCATCGAGAATCTCGTCCAGCATCCGTCGATTGTGGTTGTGAGGGGCGCTGCGCGCGCGAGCTATCGGTGGCTCTGTCGCATGGACTTCACCTCTCGGCCTCTTGTCACAGCGCTTGTCATGCGGTTGGTTCCCCTCCTTCTAGGGTTTGAGCCCTTGGTTGAATGATGAGGTTGTGGGCCCGTTTGTCGGCGGTGATGTAGACGTCGGCCTCCCAGAAGAGTTGCTCGGAGGTCGTTGGAGCTTTTTGAAGGATGGCTTGGACAAATGCCCCATCGTGGGACCATAGAAGAAGTGCTCAATCACCGTCATCTCGGTAATGTTGGGGATGCAGTTTCTCATGGATTGGAAATGCTTGAGGAACGAGTGGAAGGACTCAATGTTGTTGCTCCTGATTAACTTGAGGTCCCACGGCTGGGCGGGTGTGAATCATCGAGGCCCCTTAGTGATGTTTTGGTAATTAATGACAACTGTATGTGGACTAACAATTCTTGGAGAAATAAGAATGCTGGTTGGACCACAGGTAAAAAGTGCTTTATTGAAAGTCTTGGAGACTTAAAGCATTGGTTGTGGATCAGGTGAAGGCAAAGGTATAACACATGTTTTGTTTTTGCCGGTCACCAGGTGTTTAGAGAAGAAATTGACCAGATCAGTAGGCTAGATAGCCATACTATCAAGATGGGTAAATGACACTTATCTGTGTAAAACTTAGTGCCGCATAGAGCATCAAGTAAATGAATTGGCATGAGGACTAACAGCGCTTCCGATTTTGGGAGTCAAAATCTTTTCAAAAGCGTGGTTGAAAAGTTAAGTGGTTTAGTGGTCGGTGGACCATCCGGCCGGAGTCGATAGACCGTCCGCGACTCATTCTGTGGACCAACAGAAGTGGTCCTTCTCAGAGTAATTTTGAGCTATTGTACCACAGACCGTCCAGGCCTTAGGCCCATATTGTCCGCGGTCCTTACTAGAGGGATTGCAAGTTTACAGAAGTCCCTGTGTGGTTGTGCGCACCATTGGGCCGAGGTCAGTGGAACGTGTGTAGGTGCCAAAATGGTTTGGGCAAAGACTGTGTGTTTTTGATCAAGTGTAATACGAACTGTCCGGTGTTTCAGCTCGGACGGTTATGTCTCCTAGGTGGCAGACCGTCCGGCCTGAGTGCGCGGACCATCCCCTTATGCACAGAAGATGTGCATATAAATAAAAGTGGTGCTCATGTGTGAGACCTCTCTTGGCCATTCCTAGCACACATTGAGCACATTTTTGATCCTCCAACTCACTCTCTCACACTCTTTGCTTGGGATTGCATTCTAGTGATAGAT
Source organism: Zea mays (assembly GCF_902167145.1). NCBI lineage: Eukaryota > Viridiplantae > Streptophyta > Magnoliopsida > Poales > Poaceae > Zea > Zea mays. Next base: position 106,786,579 of record NC_050105.1, on the reverse strand, counting down.
TGAGTGTTCCTAGTGCATTTGCATCAATTAGCAATCCTTGAGGCACTAGGTGATACACCGACAAGTTTCATCGACTTGTTACTCCTAGAGGTTGCCACCTCCTAGACGACTTGGTGGTGTCTCTATCAAGCTCTCCATGAAGGTTGTGGAGGAGCAGCAGTGGTGATTTTGAGAGGATTCACGCCTACCTCACCGAAGTGGCAAAGGCGACGCTAGTGGAACCGAGGTATTGAGTGATTCCTTGTTTACTTGGATCAAAGATCAAGATAGAGGATAAAGTGAGAACTTGGAGTTCACCTCAACGTGGATTAGGGGTGATCGGCAAATCACCGATACCACGGGAAAAGTTACGGTGTCTCACTTTCCATCTTAATTGTTTCATTTGCAAGTAGCTAGTGATTGTTGAATTGTCATTCATTTCTAGCTTTGATATTGTTGTTTCCCATTAGTTGCATACTTCTGGTAGCTAGGAAATTTATATCTCTTGTCGTATTGATTAAATTTCTCTAGTGTCTTTGATTTTAGTTAAAATCGTCTATTCACCCCCTCTAGCCAGTGTTCTAGATTCTACAAGTGGTATGAAAGCTAAGGACTCCATTGTTTATGGATTTAACCATCTCAAAGTTGGACAAAATGGCTAGTAGCAACAATGTGCACATTGGGAAGCCGCCACATTTTGATGGAAACAATTATGATTATTGGAAAATAATAATGTCAATGCATCTTAGAGCAATGGGTGGAAGGATTTGGCAAGAGATGGTTTTGTTGTGTTGAAGCTAGATGAACCAACAGTTAGTGACAATGAGAACATTATAACCAATGATCAAGCTATGAATGTATTCTATGATGCTCTAGACATCAATGAGTTCAATCGAATCAAGAATCTTACAACCGCTCTTAAAATTTGGACGAAATTAATGGAAATTCATGAGGGAACCACAATTGTGAAGAGTGTGAAGCTATATGTGTGCAAAAAGAAGTTTGAGCAATTCATCATGAAGAAGATGAAAGCATATTTGACATGTTCAATATGCTTAATGAGATAGTAAATGATCTCAAGGGACTTGGTCTTGATGTACCGGATGTGGACTTCACTCATAAGTTCCTTAGATCCCTTCTAGAGAGATACGACACTATTGCGACTATGCTTGTAAGAAGTGATTTGACCATGTCACACCCGATTTTGGAAGGCAAACAGAATGCGAACCATGTATGTGCCAGAATCAGAAATTCACGTACAAAGCGATTACATAATTGGACATCACACACAATGCTCAAAATAATAGCGGAAATAAGTGCTTTATTACATCATGATGTCCGAAACATCCACAAAGTCATCAACTTAAACCATGATCAAAGTGCTCAATGATACATAGTACGATAAGGCCTTCACAGGCAGCTGACTAGGGGTTTGTCGCTAATCTATTCTAGAACTCATCGAAGTCCTGAAACTCCTAAAAGTCCTCCATATTGCCTTCATCTTCTCCTGAGCACTAGTTGCAATGGGGACAACTTGGTGTTTGTTATTTTTAAGCAAGGGTGAGTACACATCAACATACTCAGCAAATGTCCCGTTTGGCTAAAGTGGACTAGCTATATGTGGGGGGAAGCTTAAAGAAGTTGCTTTTAGTTGGTAAAGTATTTATTACTAGTAGTGAAAGTCGCCTAGAGGGGGGGGGGTGAATAAGCAAATCTGAAATTTATAAACTTAAAGCACAACTACAAGCCGGGTTAGCATTAGAAATGAAACTGAGTCTGAAAGAGAGGGCGAAAACAAATCAACCAAAGAAATAGAGTGGATGACACGGTGATTTGTTTTACCGAGGTTCGGTTCTTGCAAACCTACTCCCTGTTGAGGTGGTCACAAAGACCGGGTCTCTTTCAACCCTTTCCCTCTCTCAAACGGTCACCTAGACCAAGTGAGCTTTTCTCCTTAATCAAATGGGTCACTTAGACCCCGCAAGGACCACCACACAATTGGTGTCACTAGCTTTGATTACAAGTAGATTGAGAACAAGAATGGGGAAGAAGAAAAGCGATCCAAGTGACAAGAACTCAAATGCACACGAAAATCTCTCTCTCACTAGCCACTAAGTGTTTGGTGTGATTTTGGACTTGGGGAGGATTTGATCTCTTGTTTGTGTCTTGGAGTGAAGTCTAGAGCTCTTGTATTGAATGCAATGGCTGGAAAACTTGGATGCCTTGAATAGTGGTGGTTGGGGGTATTTATAGCCCCAACCACCAAACCAACCGTTGGGGTTGGGCTGCTGTCGATGTGCGCACCGGACAGTCCGGTGCGCCAGCCATGTCACCCAACCGTTAGGGTTCTGACGGTTTCGACCGTTGGAGCTCTGACATCTTGGTGCACCGGACAGTCCGATGCCGCACCGGACAGGCATTGTTCACTGTCCGGTGCGCCTTCTGGCGCTGCTCTGACTTCTACCGCGAACTGTAGCTCTGTTAGGGCACTGTGCAGTCGACCGTTGCGCTGATAGCCGTTGCTCCGCATGGTGCACCGGACAGTCCGGTGGCACACCGGACAGTCCGGTGAATTATAGCGGAGTGCGCCTGGAGAAACCCGAAGGTGAAGAGTTTGAGGTCAATCCTCCCTGGTGCACCGGACACTTCTGGTGGCACACCAGACAGTCCGGTGCGCCAGACCAGGGTTCTCTTCGGTTTCTTTTGCTCCTTTCTTTTGAACCCTAACTCAGATCTTTTTATTGGTTTGTGTTGAACCTTTGGCACCTGTAGAACTTATATTCTAGAGCAAACTAGTTAGTCCAATTATTTGTGTTGGGCAATTCAACCACCAAAATCATTTAGGAAAAAGTTTGACCCTATTTCCCTTTCAATCTCCCCCTTTTTGGTGATTGATGCCAACACAAACCAAAGCAAATATATGACTGCATAATTGAACTAGTTTGCATATGGTAAGTGCAAAGGTTGCTTGGAATTTAAACCAATTTATACTTTCATAAGATATGCATGGATTGCTTTCTTTTAATATTTTGGACCACTTTTGCACCACTTGTTTTGTTTTTGCAAATCTTTTTGGAAATTCTTTTCAAAATCTTTTTGCAAATAGTCAAAGGTATATGAATAAGATTTTGAGAAGCATTTTCAAGATTTGAAATTTTCTCCCCCTGTTTCAAATGCTTTTCCTTTGACTAAACAAAACTCCCCCTTAATGAAATTCTCCTCTTAGTTTTCAAGATGGTTTTACTAATTGAAGGAAGATCAAAATATTTTAGATACCAACTTTTGAAAAATTCCTCCTTAAAATATAGATACCAATTGAGATAGAATTTCTTAGAGGAATACTAATTTGAAAGATACCAATTGAAAACATTAAAAACTTTGTTTTGAAAATTTTTGAAATTGGCGTGGTGGTGCGGTCCTTTTGCTTTGGGCTAATACTCTCTCCCCCTTTGGCATGAATCGCCAAAAACGAAGTCTTTAGAGCCCTTTTACTTTCTCCCCAATGGTATGAGTAATGAATATTAGTGAAGATTATACCAAAGTGGAGAGCGATGCGGAGTGACGGCGAAGGGTAAATAATACCGATACAGTGGAGTGGAAGCCTTGTCTTCGCCGAGTACTCCATTTCCCTTTCAATCTATGACTTAGCATAAGAGTTTACTTGAAAATACATTAGTCATAGCACATGAAGGAAATATGGTTAAAGGTATATAAATGAGCTATGTGTGCAAAGTATCAATCAAAATTCCGAGAATCAAGAATGTTTAGCTCATTCCTAAGTTTGGTAAAAGTTTTCTCATCTAGTGACTTGGTAAAGATATCGGCTAATTGTTCTTTGGTGCTAACATAGGCAATCTTGATATCCCCCCTTTGTTGGTGATCCCTAAAAAAGTGATACCGAATTGCTATGTGCTTAGTGCGGCTGTGTTCAACGGGATTATCTGCCATGCGGGTTGCACTCTCATTATCACATAAGAGAGGGACTTTGGTTAATTTGTAGCCATAGTCCCTAAGGGTTTGCCTCATCCAAAGCAATTGCACGCAACAATGGCCAGCAGGAATGTACTCGGCTTCGGCGGTAGAAAGAGCTACTGAATTTTGTTTCTTCGAAGCCCAAGACACCAGGGATCTTCCCAAGAACTGACAAGTCCCTGATGTGCTCTTTCTATCAATTTTACACCCAGCCCAATCAGCATCTGAATATCTTACCAAATCAAAGGTGGATCCCTTGGGGTACCAAAGACCAAACTTAGGTGTATGAACTAAATATCTCAAGATTCTTTTCACGACCCTAAGGTGAACTTCTTAGGATCGGCTTGAAATCTTGCACACATGCATACGGAAAGCATAATATCCGGTCGAGATGCACATAAATAGAGTAATGATCCTATCATCGACTGGTATACCTTTTGATCTACGGATTTACCTCCCGTGTCGAGGTCAAGATGCCCATTGGTTCCCATGGGTGTCTTGATGGGCTTGGCATCCTTCATTCCAAACTTGGTGAGTATATCTTGAATGTACTTAGTTTGGCTGATGAAGGTACCTTCTTGGAGTTGTTTGACTTGAAATCCTAAGAAATACTTCAACTCCCCCATCATAGACATCTCGAATTTTTGAATCATAATCCTACTAAACTCTTCACAAGTAGATTTGTTAGTAGACCCAAATATGATATCATCAACATAAATTTGGCATACAAACAAATCATTTGCAATAGTTTTGGTAAAGAGAGTAGGATCGGCTTTACCGACTTTGAAGCCATTAGTGATAAGGAAATCTCTTAGGCATTCATACCATGCTCTTGGGGCTTGCTTGAGCCCATAAAGCGTCTTAGAGAGTTTGCAAACATGATTAGCGTACTCACTATCTTCAAAGCCGGGAGGTTGCTCAACATAGACCTCTTCCTTGATTGGTCCATTGAGGAAGGCACTTTTCACGTCCATTTGATAAAGCTTAAAGCCATGGTAAGTAGCATAGGCAAGTAATATGCGAATTGACTCAAGCCTAGCTACGGGTGCATAGGTTTCACCGAAATCCAAACCTTCGACTTGTGAATATCCCTTGGCTACAAGTCGAGCTTTGTTCCTTGTCACCACACCATGCTTATCTTGCTTGTTGCGGAAGACCCACTTGGTTCCTACAACATTTTGGTTAGGACATAGAACAAGATGCCATACCTCATTCCTCGTGAAGTTGTTGAGTTCCTCTTGCATTGCCAACACCCAATCCGAATCTCTTAATGCATCTTCCACCATGTATGGCTCAATAGAGGACACAAAAGAGTAATGTTCACAAAAATGAGCGACACGAGATCGAGTTGTTACCCCCTTATGAATATCACCGAGGATGGAGTTCACGGGGTGATATCGTTGTATCGCCGAGGATGGAGTTCACGAGTTGTTTGACCCTGATCATCTTCCTTGTCTTGATTAACTTCATCTCCCCCTTGATCGTTGTCCTCCTCTTGAGGTGGCTCTTCTTCTTGATCATCTTCTTCATTGTCTTGAGCCTGATCCTCATCTTGGGTTGGTGGAGATGCTTGCATGGAAGATGATGGTTGATCTTGTGCTTGTGTGGGCTCTTCAGATTCCTTAGGACACACATCCCCAATGGACATGTTCCTTAGCGTGACACATGGAGCCTCTTCATCATCTAGCTCATCAAGATCAACTTGATCTACTTGAGAGCCGTTAGTCTCATCAAACACAATGTCACAAGAGACTTCAACTAGTCCAGTGGACTTGTTAAAGACTCTATATGCCCTTGTGTTTGAGTCATAACCAAGTAAAAAGCCTTCTACAGCCTTAGGAGCAAATTTAGATTTTCTACCTCTTTTAACAAGAATAAAACATTTGCTACCAAAGACTCTAAAATATGAAACATTGGGCTTTTTATCGGTTAGGAGTTCATATGATGTCTTCTTGTGGATTTCGGTGAAGGTAGAGTCGGTTGATGGCGTAGCAAGCGGTGTTGATTGCTTCCGCCCAAAACCGGTCTGAAGTCTTGTACTCATCAAGCATGGTCCTCTCCATGTCAAGTAGAGTTCTATTCTTCCTCTCTACTATACCATTTTGTTGAGGTGTGTAGGGAGAAGAGAACACATGCTTGATGCCCTCATCCTTAAGAAAGCCTTCTATTTGTGAGTTCTTAAACTCCGTCCCATTGTCGCTTCTTATTTTCTTGATTCTTAATCCGAACTCATTTTGAGCTCATCTCAAGAATCCTTTTAAGGTCTCTTGGGTTTGAGATTTTTCTTTCAAAAAGAATACCCAAGTGAAGCGAGAATAATCATCCACAATAACTAGACAATACTTACTCCCGCCGATGCTTATGTAAGCTATCGGGCCAAATAGATCCATGTGGAGTAGCTCAAGTGGCCTGTCGGTCGTCATGATGTTCTTATGTGGATGGTGGGCACCAACTTGCTTCCCTGCTTGACATGCGCTACAAACCCTGTCTTTCTCAAAATGAACATTTGTTAGTCCCAAAATGTGTTCTCCCTTTAGAAGCTTGTGAAGATTCTTCATCCCAACATGGGCTAGTCGGCGATGCCAGAGCCAACCCATATTAGTCTTAGCAATTAAGCAAGTATCGAGTTCAGCTCTATTGAAATCAACTAAGTATAGCTAACCCTCGAGTACTCCCTTAAATGCTACTGAATCATCACTTCTTCTAAAGACAGTAATGCCTACATCCGTAAAAAGACAATTGTAGCCCATTTTGCATAATTGAGAAACTGAAAGCAAGTTGTAATCTAAAGAATCTACAAGAAAAACATTGGAAATAGAATGGTCAGGAGATATAGAAATTTTACCAAGTCCTTTGACCAAACCTTGATTTCCATCCCCGAATGTTATAGCTCTTTGGGGATCATCGTTTTTCTCGTAGGAGGAGAACATCCTTTTCTCCCCTGTCATGTGGTTTGTGCACCCGCTATCAACGATCCAACTTGAGCCCCCGGATGCATAAACCTACAAAACAAGTTTAGGCCTTGTTCTTAGGTACCCAAACGGTCTTGGGTCCTTTGACATTAGAAACAAGCACCTTGGGTACCCAAACACAAGTCTTGGAGCCCTTGTGTTTGCCCCCAACATATTTGGCAACTACTTTGCCTGATTTGTTAGTAAGCACATAAGAAGCATCAAAAGTCTTAAATGAAACATTACGTTCATTTGATGCAATAGGAGATTTCTTTTTAGGCATTTTAACATGGGTGGAATGCCTAGAGCTAGAAGCCTCACTCTTATACATAAAAGCATGATGGGAAACAGAGTGTGTCTTCCTAGCATGAATTCTCCTAATCTTGTGCTCGGGATAACCAGCAGGATATAAAATATAGCCCTCGTTATCCTGAACCATGGGAGCTTTGCCCTTAACAAAGTTAGACAATTTCTTAGGGGCATCAAGTTTAACATTGTCTCCTTGTTGGAAGCCAATGCCATCCTTAATGTCAGGGCGTCTCCCACTATAGAGCATGCTTCTAGCAAATTTAATTTTTTCATTTTCTATCTCATGCTCATTAATTTTAGCACTAAGTTGAGCTATGTGATCATTTTTTTGTTTAATTAAAGCTAGGTGATCATGGATAGCATCAACATTAATGTCTCTACATCTCATGCAAATAGAAACATGATCAACGATGGATGTAGAGGGTTTGCAAACATTTAATTCATCAATCTTAGCATGTAACATGGCATTCTCATTTCTAAGATTGGAAATAGAAACATTGCAAACATTTAAATCTTTAGCCTTAGACATTAATTTATCATTCTCAATCTTAAGACTAGAAAGTGATTCATTCAACTTGTCAATCTTAGCAATCAAACTAGCATTATCATTTTTAAGGTTGACAAGAGAATCATCACAAATATTTGATTTCTCAACTTTAGCAATTAATTTGGCATTTTCAATTCTAAGGTTAGAGAAAGTGTCATGGCAAATGCTAAGCTCACTAGTTAATTTTTCACATTTTTCTACTTCCTGAGCATAGGCATTTTTACTTTAACATGCCTTTTGTTTTCTTTAATAAGGAAGTCCTCTTGGCTATCCAAGAGTTCATCCTTCTCATGAATAGCACTTATTAATTCATTTAATTTTTTTCTTTTTGTTGCATGTTAAGATTGGCAAAAAGACTAAGCAAATCATCCTTGTCTTCACTAGAGTTACCCTCATCACTAGATGCTGTATATTTAGTGGAGGCTCTAGATTTTACCTTTTTCTTTTTGTAGTCCTTTGCCATGAGGCACTTGTGGCCGACGTTGGGGAAGAGAAGGCCTTTGGTGAGGCGATGTTGGCAGCGTCCTCGTCGGAGGAGGAGTCGGTGGAGCTCTCATTGGAGTCCCATTCCCGACATACATGGGCATCGCCGCCCTTCTTCTTATAGTACTTCTTCTTTTCCTTCCTTCTTCCCTTCTTGTCGTCGTCCCTGTCACTATCACTTGATAATGGACATTGAGCAATAAAATGATCGGGCTTACCACACTTGTAGCAAACTTTCTTGGAGCGGGGTTTGTAATCCTTCCCCCTCCTTTGCTTGAGGATTTGGCAGAAGCTCTTGATGATGAGCACCATTTCCTCATTGTCGAGCTTGGAGGCGTCGATGGGGAGCCTACTTGACGTAGACTCTTTTTTCTTCTCTTCCATCGCTTTGAATGCGATGGGTTGCACCTCGGGTGTGGAGGTGGCGCCTCGCTCGATGATTTGTTTGGAGCCTTTGATCATCAATTCAAAGCTCACAAACTTTCCTATAACCTCCTCGGGAGACATTAGCTTGTATATAGGATCACCATGAATTAATTGAACTTGTGTAGGGTTAAGAAAAACGAGTGATCTTAGAATAACCTTGACCATTTCATGGTCATCCCATTTTGTGCTCCCGAGGTTGCGCACTTGATTCACCAAGGTCTTGAGCCGGTTGTACATGGCTTGTGGCTCCTCTCCTTGGTTGAGGACGAACCGACCGAGCTCCCCCTCGATTGTCTCCCGCTTGGTGATCTTTGTCACCTCATCTCCTTCGTGCGCGGTTTTGATCATGTTCCAAATCTCTTTGGCACTCTTCAACCCTTGCACCTTATTATACTCTTCTCGACTTAGAGAGGCGAGGAGTATAGTAGTGGCTTGGGAGTTAAAGTGCCGGATTTGGTCGACCTCCTCTGAATCGTAATCCTTGTCCCCTACCTTTGGTACCTGTGCTCCATACTCAACAATATCCCATATGCTTTTGTGGAGTGAGGTTAGGTGATGCCTCATTTTATCACTCCACATACAATAATCCTCACCACCAAAAAATGGTGGTTTGCCTAGGGGAACGGAAAGTAATGGAGTGCGTTTGGAAATGCAAGGATAGCGGAGGGGCATCTTACTATACTTCTTGCGCTCATAGCGCTTAGAAGTGACAGACGTCGATTCAGAGCCGGAGGTGGAGGGTGACGAAGAGTCGGTCTCGTAGTAGACCCCTTTCTTCATCTTCTTCTTCTTGTCACCTCTCCATTGTGACTTGATGGAGGAGGAGGATTCCTCCTTGTGCTTGTGGCTGGACTCCCTTGAGTGGGTTCTCCCCGAGCTTGTGGACTTGCCGCCGCCGGTCACAATCTCCCTCTTGGCGTGATCTCCCGACATCACTTCGAGTGGTTAGACTCTAATAAAGTACCGGCCTCTGATACCAATTGAAAGTCGCCTAGAGGGGGGTGAATAGGCCAATCTGAAATTTATAAACTTAAAGCACAACTACAAGCCGGGTTAGCGTTAGAAATGAAACCGAGTCCAAAAGAGAGGGCAAAAACAAATCAACCAAACAAATAGAGCGGATGACACGATGATTTGTTTTACCGAGGTTCGGTTCTTGCAAACCTACTCCCCGTTGAGGTGGTCACAAAGACCGGGTCTCTTTCAACCCTTTCCCTCTCTCAAACGGTCACCTAGACCAAGTGAGCTTTTCTCCTTAATCAAATGGGTCACTTAGACCCCACAAGGACCACCACACAATTGGTGTCACTAGCTTTGATTACAAGTAGCTTGAGAACAAGAATGGGGAAGAAGAAAAGCGATCCAAGCGACAAGAACTCAAATGCACACGAAAATCTCTCTCTCACTAGCCACTAAGTGTTTGGAGTGATTTTGGACTTGGGAGAGGATTTGATCTCTTGTTTGTGTCTTGGAGTGAAGTCTAGAGCTCTTGTATTGAATGCAATGGCTGGAAAACTTGGATGCCTTGAATGGTGGTGGTTGGGGGTATTTATAGCCCCAACCACCAAACCAACCGTTGGGGTTGGGCTGCTATCGATGGGCGCACCGGACAGTCCGGTGCGCCAGCCACGTCACCCAACCGTTAGGGTTCTAACGGTTTCGACCGTTGGAGCTCTGACATCTTGGTGCACCGGACAGGCACTGTTCACTGTCCGGTGCGCCTTCTGGAACTGCTCTGACTTCTGCCACGAACTGTAGCTCTGTCAGGGCACTGTGCAGTCGACCGTTGCGCTGATAGCCGTTGCTCCGCTTGGTGCACCGGACAGTCCAGTGGCACACCGGACAGTCCGGTGAATTATAGCGGAGTGCGCCTAGAGAAACCCGAAGGTGAAGAGTTTGAGGTCGATCCTCCCTGGTGCATCGGACACTGTCCGGTGGCACACTAGACAGTCCGGTGCGCCAAACCAGGGTTCTCTTCGGTTTTTTTGCTCCTTTCTTTTGAACCCTAACTCAGATCTTTTTATTGGTTTGTGTTGAACCTTTGGCACCTGTAGAACTTATATTCTAGAGCAAACTAGTTAGTCCAATTATTTGTGTTGGGAAATTCAACCACCAAAATCATTTAGGAAAAGGTTTGACCCTATTTCCCATTCAATCTCCCCCTTTTTGGTGATTGATGCCAACACAAACCAAAGCAAATATATGAGTGCATAATTGAACTAGTTTGCATATGGTAAGTGCAAAGGTTGCTTGGAATTTAAACCAATTTATACTTTCATAAGATATGCATGGATTGCTTTCTTTTAATATTTTGGACCACTTTTGCAGCACTTCTTTTGTTTTTGCAAATCGTTTTGGAAATTCTTTTCAAAATCTTTTTGCAAATAGTCAAAGGTATATGAATAAGATTTTGAGAAGCATTTTCAAGATTTGAAATTTTCTCCCCCTATTTCAAATGCTTTTCCTTTGACTAAACAAAACTCCCCCTAAATGAAATTCTCCTCTTAGTGTTCAAGAGGGTTTTACTAATTGAAGGAAGATCAAAATATTTTAGATACCAACTTTTGAAAAATTCCTCCTTAAAATATAGATACCAATTGAGATAGAATTTCTTAGAGGAATACTAATTTGAAAGATACCAATTGAAAACATTAAAAACTTTGTTTCGAAAATTTTTGAAATTGGCGTGGTGGTGCGGTCCTTTTGCTTTGGGCTAATACTATCTCCCCCTTTGGCATGAATTGCTATGGGTCTCTTTAACAAAACTAGGGGTCTCTTTAACAAAACTACCAGGCGAAGGGTATCGGGCGTCCTTGGCCATCAGATCTCAGATCAACGGCCGAGAATAGATCCCACGGGCAAGCTCGCGGGCTGTAAGGAAAATGGACCTTGGCCCATTTGTCTAAATGATTTTGGTGTTTGATGATCAACATAACCTGTGGACTAATGTGTTTGCTAGTGTTTATGATTGTAGTTCATAGGATGCTAAACTGACTTGGACTAAGGCATTGAGGAAGAAAAACCTCAAAAGAAGACATTATGAAGACATAAGTGAAGATTAACAAGTATCAAGCAAAGTCCAAGACATGAAGAAAGTGTTGCCATGGGTGGACCATCCGACTAAGAACACCAGACTGTCCGGTGCCATACCGCCGAACTGTCTGGTGCACAAAGGAACAATAGCCCAATGGCTAGTTCCTGGTAGTACTATGGAGCAGAGCCCGGACTGTCCGTTGTGACACTGGACTGCCCGGTGCTAGGCTGATAGCGCCAACAGTCACCTGCCAGATCCAACGGCTAGTGGTGCATCGGACATGGCACCAGACTGTCTCGTGCCTACCACCGGACTGTCCGGTGTGCCGCACAGAGTAGCAGCTTTTCTCCAACGGCTATATTTGAGTTGGGGCCTATATATACTTCACCCAACCAGCCATTTGAAGATGTGGGAGCTCAAGCAACATACCAAGACATATTGTAGACATTTCCAAGTGCTCAAACACACAAGTGCTTAATAGAATCACTCGATGATTAGCGTAAGTGCTTTACGATGTGCTTAGGTTAGTTAGACCGCTTATGCACTTGCTCCAGGTGAATCTTAGTTAGTTGAGTGAGTTTAGAAAAACCACACAACCCCTCGGCTCTTGTGTGAGTCGTTGTAATTGTACTGAGTGGGGCGAGAGTCTTGCGAGACCGTGACAACCGAGTTTGTGTCACGGCTGCCACCGTGTACCGGAGGGAACGAGGCCCATGGTGTATGGGCCGGAAGCTCGATAGTGGAGGCAGCGGGGAGCGTCTGAGAGGAGCCAGAAGCGAGCACCACTTGCGCATGGAGAAGGCCCGTAGCTCTCTTGGGAGCTATGCGACCAAGGTGCTTGGCCCTCATGTGGGCTACCCTTTGTGTAGGGGCACCAACGAGGATTAGTTAGAAACTTGCATGGTTCCAAATACCTCAGTAAAATACCAGAGTCATCCACGAGAGTTTGCATCTCTACCTTGCTCTTTACCTTCCAATTTATAATAAGTATTTAAGTTTCAATCTCGCCTTTCTAGTTAGATTATTTTGGATTGGAACTTAGGCTTTGTGGTAGAGATAGCGACACTTTGACAAAACCTAATTTGCACATTCTAGATTGTTTATTTGCATAAGTTTTGCTCTAGGGATTTAATTGTGGCCTAATTTAGAGGTAGTTTTTAGAAGTCCTAATTCACCCCCTCTTAGGCGTCACCGTTTCCTACAAGTGGTATCAAAGCCTAGTTTGGCTCCTTTGAAACATTTTAGCTTCACCTCTAATCGAGCCGACGCTTTTTAGAGGAAGGGGATGGATACCCATAGGCCACCACACTTCGACGACACTAACTTCCCAAATTATAGTGCTAGAATGGCTTGTTACCTAGAGGTCGTTGATCTAGGTGTTTGGAGGGTCACTCGTGATAGGATGAAACCACCTAAAAATCCCGAGAAGCTCACCACGAGTGAGGAAAAAGAAATTCATTTGAATGCTAGAGCCTAAAATTGCTTGTATGAATCTCTTAGCATGGAAATTTTCAATCATTTTTTTACATTAAAAACTTCTAATGAGATTTGGCTAAAATTGCATGAGCTCTATGACGGCACATCCAATGTCTGTGAGCAAAAACATTGCCTAGTGTTAAATGATTACAGTTCTTTTGCTATGAAAGATAATGAGCTTGCTAGAGACATGTATTCTCGTTTGAATCTAATCATCAATGAGCTCAATTCTATTGGAATTAATAAGCTAGGTGATGCAGACATTTGAGGAAGATTATCTTCTACTGCCACAACAAAGATATGGGAGCATCATGACCATTATTGACAACATGGAGGACTTGAGTACAATGACCCTGAAAATCGTGATCAGAAAGATTGCGGCATTTGAAATGTCGCGAAAGAGGGGTCAAGAGGAGCCAACTTCTTCAAGGCCATATGCTTTTGCATGTGATGAAAAGAAAGGCAAGAAGAAGGCTCCCACTCCAAGCTCCTCAAGTGAAGAAGAAGAAGAATGTGATGATGATGAAGATGATCAACCCTCAACATCATCCTCCGAGAGCGAAGAAACAATCTGACGCATCGAAAAGGTAATGGGGATGATTCGCAAGATTAATCTACTGGGTGTGCCCCTGCAAGTCGAGGATCTTCTCTTTAACATTGATAGGAAAAAGCAAAGAAAGAGAGAATGCTTCACATGCAGGGAGAAGGGCCACTTCAAGGACAACTATCCAAATATGGTTGAACCCACAAAGAGGAGGAGCAAATGCAAGGAGTTTACAAGTGTCAAAACATGGGATGACTCTTCAAGCGAAGATGAACCTCCAAGGACATGTAGCCACCGCTCTTCAACACACTCTTCACGGTCATCACACAAATGCCTTGTGGCAAGAGGTAAAACAAGCATCCCATCCTCTAGGGATGATAGTGATTATGAATGTGATGATGAGGGAAAACCCTCCTTAGATGAACTTGCGCATGCCGTTGAACTTTTTGAGGATGTCTGCACTAAACAAAAGGCTCAACTTAAAACTTTGAAAAATAAGTTGATTAGCCTCAAAATGATTATAAATGTTTGCTAGAAAAATTTGAAACATTTGCAAATTTGAATTGTGCGCTAACAAATAAAATCGAGCAATTAGAGTCTAATGCTCCATCCTCAACTACCGATGATAGCCTTATCAAAAAGAATGAAAAACTTAAGACTAAGTTAACTAGCTCTCATGAAGCTATTGAAAACTTGCTAGAGAAAATAAAAATTCTTAGCATGCACAATAATGAGCTAACTATTAAGCTAGAAAACATCGGTAGCACCCCAGGAGCATCTTTAATTGAAATTCCTGAAATCATTAAGAAAAATGCTTCTACTTCTTGCTTTGATTTAATTGATGATTCTAATCCCTGCAATCAAGTTCTTGTTAAGAATGCTGTTATAGAAACATGTACAGATGAGATTGCAATGGAGAATGAGCAAAGAGGTGGCTCGCCTTGGCAAGGCCTTGTATGACAAGAAAGGCAAAGCCAAACAAATCCAACCTCCTCAGGATAACACCACTGTGGGAGTGAACAAGCATGTGGAGGGAGAAACTATGATTTGTAGGCTATGCCACAAGGAAGACCGCAAGTCTTAACAATGCAAGGCAAAGAACGGGGATAAACAAAAGCAAGAGCTCAAGCCAACAAACAAAATCTCTAACACCTATATCAGCAAAATGGACAAAATGGTCGCTACACCATATTTGATCAAGAAGAAAAATAATGGAAAGGTGATAGCAATCAAGGCTAACAAGCAAGCCAACAAAGGAAATAGGGCCAAACGCATCTGGGTGCCAAAGAAGATTATCTCAACCATGAAAAGCACCAGAAGGTTTGGATCCCAAGAGGGAAGTGATAAGTCCGAAGGACTTCGGGAAATTTAGAGACCTGGCAAAATTGGGATGTATATCATGGGATGCATCATATTGGATCAAGTCTATTGCCAAGTGGGTTAGTGAATACTTTGGACCCAAATTCCCCACCCATGACTAAGGTAACTAGATTTATTGCATTTCTTTGTTTTTAGATATGAGTATCTATTTTCTTATATCTAGTTTCTACCTTACATGCCTAGTTTTTATAGTGGTATTTACTTTTAATTATAATTGCATGCATGCTAGGTCAACCATATGGTAAGAATGCGTGTTTTACTCATGTTCTTGAGCAAACACATGGTTTAAAATGTTTAGTTAAGCACGAAACATAGATTATTTAACATTCTTAAGTAAATGACACTAATGCTTGAATGTTTATGTCCTACTAGCGGTATTCTCCAAATGGTGTCATTTTGACTTATATGTGCCAGTGCTCGAATTATAGATAATTTGGCCCTCTTGATATCAAAATCAAAGTGTAAGTCTCCTACAAGTATTCAAAACTTGTATGCACACTTTCAGGGGGAGGTTACTCTATAATCTAAGTTTTTGAGACTAATACTTGTTTTCAAGTCTATTACGTGTAGTAGTCTCATTGAAGGAAAATGGAGTCCTCGGAGAAAGACAATAAGCTTCCACTGCAAATCCACAAGAATTTCCAATTGATTCCACAAGTGGTTTCATTCCATAATTGGTATCATTTACATGTCTTCTCCAGAATTTGATTATACTATATTACAAATCTTATGCTTCCCGTGTTGCTATAAATGCATATGTTGTCAAAATATATCTTTTACCTATGTATAGGGGAGTTAGTCTAATCAATCATGTCTTGTCCCTCTCTTCCTCATGTGCTTTTCCTAAGTAGAGGATCTCCGACATTGGGAGTATATCTTCGTCTATGACAAAGGGTGAGAATATTCTTTCAAAGCGGGAGAACACTCGTTTAGGGGGAGTAAGATTTTAGAGCTACAAGTAGTAAATCCTTTAGAGGGCAAGTATTTCTGCTTGCTATATGCTTCTAATGTCTTCCTTTTTGGTGTTTGATTCTAAAGGGGAGAAGTTTTAGGGACCAAAGCAACTCAATATATCAAACACTAAACACCACCCAATTTAAAATTTTAAAATCTTAATCTTACAAGTGGTTTTGGTTCTACAAGTATCTTTGGTCTAAAATAGGAAGTAGGTGGATTATGGAGTTAGGGGGAGGCTTAAGTCCATAATCTCATCTTGTAGGGACATTCATGCATTCTAGCAAGTATACTGCATAATTTCATCAAAATGTTTGTTATATTTACTTGCTTTGGTTGTGTTGTCATCAATCACCAAAAAGGTGGAGATTGTAAGAAACATGGGCCCCAACCCATTTGTCTAAATGATTTTGGTGTTTGATGATCAACATAACCTGTGGACTAATGTGTTTGCTAGTGTTTATGTTTGTAGTTCACAGTATGCTAAAGTGACTTGGACTAAGGCATTGAGGAAGCAACACCTCAAAAGAAGACATTATGAAGACATAAGTGAAGATCAACAATTATCAAGCAAAGTCCAAGACATGAAGAAAGTGTTGCCACGGGCGGACCGTCCAGCCAAAAGCACCAAACTGTCCTGTGGCACACTGGACTGTCTGGTGCCACATTGCCGGACTGTCCGGTGCAACAGGGAACAGTAGCCCAATGTCTACTTCCTGGTGGCACTATGGAGGAGAGTTTGGACTATCTGATGTGTCACCGGACTGTCCGGTGCAAGGCTAACAGCGCCAACGGTCACTTGCGAGATCCAACGGCTAGTGGCGCACTTGACATGGCACCGGATTGTCTGGTGCCTACCACCGGACTGTCCGGTGTGCCACAGAGAGTAGTAGCTTTTCTCCAATGGCCATTTGAAGGTGTGTGAGCTATATATATACTTCACCCAACCGGCCATTTGAAGGTGTGGGAGCTCAAGCAACAGACCAAGACATATTGTAGACATTTCCAAGTGCTCATACACCCAAGTGCTTAATAGAATCACTCAGTGATTAGCGTAGGTGCTTTGCGAAGTGCTTAAGTTAGTTAGACCTCTTATGCACTTGCTCTAGGTGAATCCTAGTTAGTTGAGTGAGTTTAGAAAAACCACACAGCCTCTTGGCTCTTACGCGAGTCGTTGTAATTGTACCGAGTGGGTCGAGAGTCTTGTGAGACCGTGACAACCGAGTTTGTGTCATGGACGCCACCGTGTACAGTAGGGAACGAGGCCTACGACCTTTTGCCTGGAAGCTCGATAGTGGAGACGGCAGGGAGCGTCCGAGAGGGGCCGAAAAGGGAGCACCACTTGGACGTGGAGAAGGCCCACGGCTCCCTATGGAGTTACTCGACCGATGTGCTTGGCCCTTACGTGGGCTACCCTTTGCGTAGGGGCACCAAGGAGGATTAGTCGGAACCTCGCATGGTTCCGGATACCTCGGTAAAAATACCGGTGTCATCCATGAGAGTTTGCATCTCTACCTTGCTCTTTACTTTCCACATTTATATGAGGTATTTAAGTTTCAATATCGCCTTTCTAGTTAGATTATTTAGGATTGAAACTTAGGCTTTGCGGTAGATATAGCGACACTTAGACAAAACCTATTTTGCACATTCTAGATTGTTTATTTGCATAGGTTTTGCTCTAGGGATTTAATTGTGGCCTAGTTTAGAGATAGTTTTTAGAAGTCCTAATTCACCCCCTCTTAGGTGTCATCGTTTCCTACACGGACGCGGGAGAGCGACTGACATGCAGGCCAGTGCGGTAAGCGGCTTGGGGTGGGGCCGGGCTGACCGGTCGGGCCTAACGATAGGAGTGTAGGCGACTAACGAGCAGGACCTAGGGGCCAAGGCGCCAACGCGAACCGATATCCGAAGATCCGAGCTGTTGGATCAGAGGAGGGCAGCTAAGATTGGGCGCCCAGGGGATTAACGACTATGGGTGGCGTCGCTCTTGCCCGTGGCAGGGAGCTCACCGGAGATGAGGCGGTCTCGGGTTACAAGGGGTCTGGGGTCGCCTATGCGGGCTAGGGCCGATGAAGGAGACCCGACAAACCCGGTGGTGAGGTTTTGGTCGTGGGAAGGGGACTGGGAATGGGTGAACGACGGAGGGGGGGTGCTCTAGCGAGCGATTCCGGCCGGGGGGGGGGGGGCAGCGATCGAGCGCATTGAGGCCATCGTGGGCTTCAATGGGGGGGGGTTGGGACATCCGGGGCCAAAGCTTGGGCACAGGGTAGGGCTACATCGGACGGGTGTCGTTGAGGCACGACGGACCAACACGCCACAACTCTGGTGAGATCGAATTCATTATAAAGAAGTAAAATCGTGGCCAACGGAGCGTGGGTTGTGGTTCCTTACCTCGGTATAGTGGCTTGGCGCGGCGTCTAGAGCTTCGAGCGGTTTGGCACGGCGGGCACGCGTCACCGGTGAGCTCGGGCAGCTGTGCGCGAGATGGGATGCGAGCGAGAGGAATGAGGCAGGGGAAAGAGAACAGGTGTGCGCGAGGCTCAAAAGAAGCTAGGGTCGTGGGGCGTGATGTGGGCTGGCTCTCGCGGCGTGCGTGCGTGTCGGGCGAGCGGCAGTTGCGGGGAGGGGAAGACTGGGTTGACAGGCGGGGCTAGGGTGTCGGCGGGCGAGCGAACAGCGCACGCTGACGGGGCGGGTCCACAATACATATGGAGAGGACGCACGCGCGGGCAACGGTGCCGACAAGTGGGATCGGGCTGGCAGAGAGGGAAATGAGGAAACGGGCGTGCGGGCGAGGGGGCGGCGCCGACAAGTGGGACACACCGCACAGAGAGAGAGGGGGAGCGGGCGCGGGCGAGGGCGGGGAAGAAATGGGCCGACTAGGCCAAAAGGCTGAGGGGTGGGGGTTCCTGGCCTACTTTAGTTTTTTCTTTTATTCTAAATTTCTAATGTCCTTTTCTTTTTATTTTCTCTTTTGAATTCAAATCCAACCAAACCACAAATTCAAATTTGAACATTTCAAGCATATGAATCAAACAAAGATCAAAGTTTAGGATCATCAAACAATTCATATCTCCTTAGGGTTTGATCTACTAAAGTATTAATACATCTCCAAATAAAATAACCAACCCTCTATTAAAGGAAGATAAGAAGGAAATTATAGAGAGGAGAAGGGAGGTAACACCTGAATTTGGTAGATACTAGAAAAGAAATTTTATACCCCCAAATTCAGGGTGTTACAGACCAAAACTTCTCCATCCGAAGTATTGGGAGAAATACTTACACAAGACATATTCAAGAAATCTCAATCCGAGGTTATAAGTTTGGCTAAGAAAGTAAAAAGTGGATCAATAGCTCTAAAAGCCAAAACATCCAAGACTATTGAATAGGAAGAAAGTGAGGATGAAGAGAGTGGAAGCGATAGTGATGGAGAATTGGCTCCTATTGTAAAGAGATTTAACAAGTTCATGAAGAAGAAGGGTCAACCAAAATGAGGACAATCTTCAAGAAGAAATGTCTTCAATGATAGAAAGTGTTTTGAGTGCAGGGAGCTGGGTCATATTGCAATGAATTGCCCAAGTAAGAAGAAGAAGAAGAAGGATGGAGAGGACAAGAAGAAGAAGAGATTATATCACAAGAAGAAGGATGTCAAAGCCTATCTAGTGGAATGGGATTCAGATGCAAGTTCGGATGATGATGATGATGATGACTCTTCATCCAAGCTTAATGTCGGCATCGCCATCAAGGAGGCTCCTTCACTCTTCTCATCTCCACATTGTCTTATGGCAAAGGGTGATGCCAAGGTAAAAATAATAGATGATATAAATGATATTGATGATGATGATGAGGTAGATGATCTAGATGATGATGGTTATTCATTTATGATCTAGTTAAAATGTTGGGTGAGACCGACAATTACATGCACAAGGAGAAAGAAAAATTTAGAACCTTGAAGGAATTGTATAAAAACCTTCAAGTGTCTTTTGAGGAGCTAAAGACCTATCATAACAATCTCAAGGAAACTTGTGAGAAGCTTAAGGAAGCTCAAAACCCTCTTGTGTGCATGACATCATGGTAGTCACCGAAGATGTTGAAGTTACTTGTGACTTACTTGATAGTCCTAAAAGTGAACCACATACTACTAACATTATTTGTGATGAATGCAAAATGTCTCATGAATGATGATATTATTTGTGATGAGTCTCAAGTTATTGTTGAGAATGAAATGTTAGTAGGCAAAGTAAAGGCTCTAACTCATGATTTCGAGAAGACATATGGTGGGAAAGCCAAATTGGATTTTATTTTGGGAAGCCAGCATTGCTCACTTAATCATGAGGGACAAGTTATGTTCCTAAAAAAGGTAATAATGCTTTTGCAATGAAAAAGATCATATCTGTGAAGGAATGTGACAAAGTGTGTCACAAGAAGGGTCATATCAAGAAAAATTTCCCTAAGTCCAAGAATGTATCATCCATGCATTTTGATCATTGCTATGTTCTTACTCATAATGCAAAGGGTGTTCATACTAAATTTGTTGGTACCTCAATTGTTGGCAATAAAAAGAAAGCCATTTGGTTGCCAAAGACCTTGATCACTAACATCCAAGGAGTTTGGGTAACTAAAAGAGATTGATTTCATTTTTATAGGTGAACTAAAAGACAAGAGGGAATCATTGGGCGTTGGATAGTGGGTGCACTCAACACATGACTGTAAGCACCCTAAAATCATATTTTGGGTAATTTAAGAAAGTTTATTCTGTGACTTGAATAAATATTTTTTCAAATAGGAGAATATATAGAAGATCCTTATATGAGTTAATTTATTGAATAAAACATTTATAAATATCTTCTAAAATATTTAAGCTAAGGTATATTTTAATAAATAATAAAGATCGAGATTAGTTTCTTAATATACATCGTGTGAGCATAATTGGTGTATTCAAAATCATTTTTCATAGATATGGTAAAATAAATAAGTAAATAAATAAAAATTATGGATTTGCATTCATGCTGAGTTCTTATGTTTGTTCATTAAAACTTGACTGCAAATTCAAAACCAAATTTTAGTTGAATCTGAAATTTAGAAATTAGAAAAGAAATAAGAAACTAGAAGAAAAAGGAAACAAACCTCGCACTGGGCCTCACTCCTCCACTCGCTCGGCCCACTTCTTTCTTTTTGTCCCGTACTCCCGCTCGGCCCAGAATGGGAAGCCAGCATCCGCCTACACTGACAGTGTGGGGCCTGTGTGTCAGCACCTTCACCAGACTCCCACCGTGCGACATCTGCGGGGACACCGACCAGTGGGACCCGTATGTCAGTCGTCCTCCGCGCGCACCTCCATTTGTGAACTCGCTGTCACGTGGGGCCCTGGTGTCGGACCCGTCTCCTCCGCGTCACGTGCCCAGGGAACGAAATCCTCCGTAACAGATTTTGCTGCAATCACCGCAACTCGTCCGGATTCATCGCCCATTGTTGTGTTCGCTCAAGTATAAAACCAGGACGTAGCGTGCCCCTCCTCCTCATCCCCTAGAACGGAGTGCTAGAGCCCCGACGCCATCGCAGAACCGGAGAAAAGAACGCAGGGGATCTGCCGTCGTTGTGTCACGATTGCTCCATCGGCGAGGTCTTGGTAGCAGGCCGAGGGGCTCCAGCACGCACCCACGAAGGTGTTCGTGGCCTCGTCGTGCACGATTGGTGCTTGGGGCATTGTGAATTGCTCATTGGAGCTTCACCACCGCCACGGGTCCGCTTCGGCGTGTGGGCAAGCACGTCTCCGCCTTCGACGCCAGTGAGTACCATCCCCACATGTTCGTCGTAGTCGCCCCCTTCGTGTAGCATGGTTTAATCGGGGTATATTGCCCTGGTGCGCCTGGTCGCGTGCGTCCGACGAGCGCACAGCCGTGCGGGGGGGGGGGGGGGGGGGGCTCTGTCACGGTGATGGCGTGGTGGTGATGGCGTGGTGGGGAAGACGGCCCCGGTCCATTGGTCGTGGAATGGGCGGTCACGATTAAATCTTGGTGCACCGGTTCGTCCAGCTGTGCCATAGCCGTCCATCATGGATCGGGCGAACCTCGATTGATTTCCGCTGCATTGAATCCGAACAGTTGATCCACCATCGACCAGATCTGGGCCGATCTCTGGTTATCGCAGATCGCAACCGTTAATCGTTGATCGGGCGAATCCTATTGCATACCGTTCATTTAAAACACGATCTAATCTGGGCCGCCGGATATGGATTGAGCGACTCCAGGTGCCCGATGCCCCTTCGCTGTGGCTGGATTGCATAAGAGCCCTCGGGATTTTTATATACCAAGCCACAATCCATCCTTATGTATTGATCATTACATATTGGTCCAGGAATTTATAAAAATAACCCTACTCTCTTAAGAAATAGCAGTCGGGGTCCAAAGGTAGAAATAAAATTGATGAAATAAATATTGGGAGCGATTTTTAGTATACAAATAAATATTGTGAACTTAGAAAATTCATAACTTATTTGTTTTAACTCCGATTTAAGCCGTTCAAGTTGCGTTAGTTTCGTAATAAAATTGCCTACACAGTAGCAATATTATTTGATCATGTCCCACAACTTTTATATATACCATTTAACCTATGTTATAGTAGATTAACCTTGTTTAATTTAATCATAATTATGACCAAACTAGGATATGATCCTTGCCCAATTTATAACTCGGATTACAAATTGATTAGTATTCCTTCGTAATATTTTCTCACAAGATTTATATTTATCATAGGATCTATATTCTCACTATCTGGTCACCTAGATCTTCAGAAAATCATAACTCTTTAATCGTAACTCCGAATTTAGGAATTCTCGAACCCACGATCTCGTAGCGACGCGTAGATCATTATTATGCAGTTTGTTCTTATGTTTGATGTGATGTTAATTTTTCTTATACCATGTTTGTTTGTATTACTATGACTAGAAGTGAGGTCACGAGAATCTGAAGATCATCCTGGTACCTGGTATCTCAAGTGATAGTAGACGCGGCCCGATCTTCCGTGAGATACGATAACTTGATTGAGTGGAGATCTCGACGTTGATGATCCAAGGCTCCGAGCGAACGGTTCCTCGCAATCACTACACTACGGCTCCGTTGGTTATCACCTGTGACACACAAATGACCTCGCCACGAAGGCTTATCCCTACAAGCGCAATCAAGAACACAAGCAAGAACAGGAAAGAAACGCAACCAAAATTGTATTGATGACGGGATGGGGTCTCACAAGCCGATGACGGCGACACTGTTCGATGACAGAATTGATCTAAGCAAAACCCAAACCTAAATGTGGCGGCGGCTGCTGAATAAATAGAGTATTAGGGTGTGTGTGACCCCTGGACTCACCCCTAATGGGCTCCGACGCGATACACGACCCAACGGCCCAACAGACGGTGTCGCAGCACCAAAACAGGATCTGAATGCTGAATTGTTTCGACGATTCATGTTGACTCCGGATGAATTTTAGGGTGTAACCAGTTGGGTTTGTTAGATAATCTCGTTATCTTTCCAACCATATCCAGTCCGTCGCAATCGGAGTCCGGATGCATCTTCGGCGTCCATTTTAGTGCATACTGGTCCTGTAACCCGAGATGGAGTCGCAGCCGACTCGGACTTGATCTTCTTCCTGTTGTGGACGCTCTTGCTCCTCCTCCACAACACATTGGCCTTTCCCAAGTCCTTGCTGGTCCTCTCCAAGGTACCTAATCATCAAAACATCCATGGTCCCAAGCGTAAGCTCTGAAACACAATTGACTAGGGTAGAACGTACCTGGAGATTTAGCTGTCGTGCACGAGATCGTGTTATCGGTCCATTCATTGTATGTATAGAAGTGATGTCCTCATCATCCTCCTCCTCTTGAATTGGAGTCGTCCTCGACTCGATCTCATCTTCGTCACCCATATATGGCTTCAAATCTGAAATGTTAAAGGTGGAACTAACCCGAAAATTTGGAGGCAACTCAGGTGGTAATCCAGGGGGTATCTCAGAGGGAAACACATCCATATACTCTTGCAAAAGGTTAGCAATAGCCGGTGGCAAAGCAATAGACGTATCATTAATGGAATAGAAAACATTTTTGCACACTAAGGCATAGCAAATTCCAACAGAGGCATGTAACTCATCAAGATCAGATTTAGTGGCTAGCAAAGTAGGAGTTTTTAACTTAATAGGTTGCTGATTTTCAGAGTTCAAAACACATTTTTGCTTAGCATTAATCTTTTTCTCATGTTCTAAGTGGACCATTTCAGTGGGAGTCATAGGAAGCAACACAATTTTCTTTCCCTTATGCATAAAAATATATTTATTAGATCTACCATGGTGAATAGCATCAGTATCAAACTCCCAAGGATGTCCCAGTAAAAGAGAGCAAGCATCCATACTCACCACATCGAAATCAGCAAAGTCATGGTAAGAGCCAATAGAAAAATGCACCCTTGCTGTTTTTGTTACCTTGAATTTACCGTTGTTGTTAAACCATTGAATGTGATAAGGGTGGGGATGCTATCGTGTGGTCAAGCCAAGCTTCTTGACCAACTCAACGTTCACCAAGTTGTTGCAGCTACCACCGTCAATGATGGTATGTACACGGCAGTCCTTGACGATGAGGAACATGTTGAAGAGGTTGTGGCGCTGTCTGTTGTTGTCGTCACTAGCTGTGGCACTCAAAGCTCGTTGCACAATCAAGGCCTTATAGGTCTCGGTCGCTGTTGTACCAAGAACCTCTTCATCACCATCATAACTCTCTGCAATGTTAGCTCCAACAGTATCTTCATCTTCAACATCAGAAGCACTAACATACCCACCATCACCAGTAGCAATGTATGCCCGTTTGCTGGGGCAATCTCGTTGAATATGGCCAAGTCCCTGGCAACGGTGGCACTTGATGTCGGAGGAGCGACCTGTGGAAGAGGTGGTCGTAGCAGGTTTTGTTGCAACACCTGAAGGCACCAAGGACTTGCTGTTGTCGTGTCCCTGTGATGCCGAAGGTGTGGTGCTGCGTGTGCCGCTGGTGGAAGAAGATGTGGACATCCGTACGCCCGAAGAGGATGACACCTTGGCTGGCACCGGTAGCTGGTGTGGCGCGAAAGTGCTGCTCCTCCGCTGTTGACGGCCCTGCAATTCTTTTTCTGCCAACATAGAAAGATGGAACAAGCGTTGTATAGAATGATATTCTTTATAATCAACAATATCCTAAATCTCCCGCCTTAATCCCCCATAAAACCTAACCATTTGATCCTCCGGATCCTCAACTACCCCACATTGTAGCATACCTTTCTGAAGTTCTTGGTAGTATTCCTGTACCGACATGTCTCCCTGATCTAAGCGTTGCAATTTTTTCGAAGATCACGTCTATAAGAAGGGGGAACAAAGCGAGCTCGCATCTCCTCTTTTAACGCATTCCATGTTTATGGTGCAACACGTGTGTTAACAAGTTCATTCCACCAAATGATAGCAAAATCTCTAAATTCACTAGTGGCTTGTCTAACCCTATGCTGCTCAGGAACAAGATGGGAATTAAATTTTTGTTCTACCGTCATCTCCCAGTCTAAGTAAGCTTCAGCATCATAAGAACCCATGAACGGTGGAATAGAGAACTTAATCTTAGCAAATGGATCATGGTCTGGTTCAGGATTATGATGACGACGTCTACCATTACCTCCCATACCTTGTCGATTACGTGTGAGGCGTTGTCGCAGCGGTGCATAAACATCGTCGTCATCGTCGTCGTCGTCGTCCACAGGAGAGTGAGATGGGGCTAGAGTTGGTGGTGGGGGACGAGCCTCCAATACGTCCATGCATGTAACAAGTTCATCAACTCGTCGATCAAGCTGCTCATAGGATGTCGAGACAGAGTCCTGGTATTTTTTAAAAGCTTCAGTCATCGCGCGCATCATCTCCTTCAATTCCATCTGAGAGACACACTCATCGTCGTTAAGTTTAGGCCCCTTGTCCTTGTCCATTTGATTCTTTGGTCTTGTCATTGTTAGCACAAAACAGAGATAAAAAGGCAACAAACAATGTGAACCCTACAACTATCTCTCAGGGTAGTGGTGGAGGTGGTGGAATACAAATTATGAAGCGTCTTACCCCGCTCTTACAACGTTCTTACCAGCACTGTAGGTGGCAAACGGTGACCGGTGTGAATGTCCAACGAGCGTGGGTGTGATTGCAAAGGAGTACCTGTTCTGCTCGAGAGAAAATTGGAGCTATGGGAAGGCTGACTAAATATATATATGTGGCACACAAGTCAGTAACAGATAGCAATGCTGAATAAGTGTTCCAAGTACTCGTCCTAGTTGCTGGCCTAGAAAATGTAATAGAACAGTTGGACCAAAGCACAAGAAAGAAGGTACAAGTATCTAGTGGGAATGGCAGTTCTGTAAATAGGGCTGATTTTTCAGCACTAGTAGAAATCAAAGGCGCGTTTCAAAAAGGAGTACCATCAAAAGAGCTCGAATATTCTGAATTTTTTACCACTGTTCCAAAAACACAAATGATGGAAGCACACAAAATTTCACTTGAAACAGAGTTATATTGTGGCCTAGAGAAATTCACAAAGGATCTCTGAAATTCCTGAAAACACTTAAACAAATTTTTTAATTATCTTCCCGATTTTTTTGAATTTATTGACCAAACCAAACAGGCCGTACAGACGGTGTCGCAGCACCAAAACAGAATCTGAATGCTAAATTGTTTCGACGATTCCCATTGACTCCGGATGAATTTTAGGGTGGAACGAGTTGGGTTTGTTAGATAATCTCGTTATCTTTCCAACCATATCCAGTCCGTTGCAATCGGAGTCCGAATGCATCTTGGGCGTCCATTTTAGTGTAGACTGGTCCTGGAACCCGAGATGGAGTCGCAGCCGACTCGGACTTGATCTCCTTCCTGTTGTGGACGCCCTTGCTGCTCCTCCTCAACACATTGGCCTTTCCCAAGTCCTTGCTGGTCCTCTCCAAGGTACCTAATCATCAAAACATCCATGGCCCCAAGTGTAAGCTCTGAAACACAATTGACTAGGGTAGAATGTACCTGGAGATTTAGCTGTCGTGCACGAGATCGTGTTATCGGTCCATTCATTGTATGTATAGAAGTGATGTCCTCATCATCAAGTCTAAGGCAAGTTGCGTCCTTGATCACTTTTCTTTACCCAATAATGTTACTGTTAATCACTATGACATGCTCAGGTTAATCTGATGGGACCTTTTAGGTTTTCCTAGACTTGTTTATCTCACACCTTGTTTACCACTAAACTTTTGGGTAGTTATGCTATTGCTCTATCTGGTTTTAGGATTAATATTACATTATGATCATGTTCCAAATTATACTGTTTTTTTAATTATTGTTCATGACAAGATCATTGTGTTAATTGGAACATGGAGCTTAACTTGAGAAACATGTGCTACCACAAGGGTAGAATGGGATGCCCTTGGCTGACTAATTAGGAAAGCTAGTGGAGGACTACCTTACCCGAAAGGGGCAAGGGCAGTAGGAGAGTTGCATATAGGGAGGTTCTCGGGTCGCTCATACTGCGATGGCTTTTCGGACGAGGGATTCCTATATTGCCCTTCTTAGAAATTGTAACTGGTTTTCTGAAGCTAGTGGAACTTTGTAAAGTCCTCGTAGTGTATCCCTAGCCATTCACCTTGGAAGTGTCTAAGGGTCTAGCTAACCCTGGCTAGACGGGATGCACGACTTGTGGGTAAAGGGCGCAACCTCTGCAGAGTGTAAAACTGGTATATCAGCTGTGCTCGCGGTCATGAGCAGCTTAGGACTCTCGCATGATTAATCTATGGAACTAAAATTAATCGGTCATATGCATTGCATTGTGGGTGTTGTTATTAATTTGATCTCTTACTTATTTGGGTTGGTATCTACTTATACTTAGTAACTGCTAATAAAATTTTGACCAACTCTAAAAGCAATGCTCAGCTTTAGCCATCTCCTTTGTTAAGCCTTACACTTCACATGAACTCCCACCTTTGGTGAGTTCATACACATTATTCCCCACAACTTGTTGAGCGATGAGCGTATGTGAGCTCACCCTTGTTGTACTCACATCCCCCTAGGTCAAGAACAGGTACCACTGGATGAGGCGCATGAAGGATGCTGTGATGAGTTCGTGACTGGTCTAGGTCGTCGTCTCCCAGTCAACTTTGTGTTGCTGGATCGTTGTCTTCGCATGATGTAATTATTTAACTATTTTGTACATAACTCCTATTATATAGTAAAGATGTGTCAGTCGTTTCTGTACCATGAGTCATCATATGTGTGAGACTTGATCCTAGCATACTTGGTGCGCCCGGGTTTTGGTGCCTGTAACGCCCTGAATTTGGGGGTAGAATTTTTTTCTTCTTTTCTCTCACCAAATTCAGGCGTTACCCTTTCCTTTTCCCTTTTCCCCTCGCTAAACCTTGATCTTTTCCAAAGTTACAGCGGGTTTTGGCTTTAGACCTCGTGTAAAGCAAAACCTTAAAATACTTTATTTTGGGTGATGCACCATGCCGAACCATGCATACTTTTTTTGATTGTTTAAAAATGTGAAAGCATTCATCTAGAGGAAAATAGATTTTAGAAAAAGAAAACCTTTTCCTTCTCCTCTCCCCCCTCCTTCCCCATTTTCGGCCCAGCCGCCCCCCTTCCCTCCCCGCCGTGGGCCGCCTGGCGGCCCAGCCGCGCCCCCCCTCCCCCTTTAGGCCCAGCCGGCCCAACCGCCCCCCTCCCTTTTCTTTTTCCAAAAATCCCCTCCCCGCGGGCCTCGCTCGTCATCCCCCTCTCTCTCTCCCTCACCCTAACCCTAGCCGCCGTCGCCCCCATCCCGCCCTCCGGCCTCCCTCTCCGGTGAGGTTTCTCCCTCCCCCTCCCTTCTCTCCTCCCCTCCCTCCTCCTTCCCTCCCGCCGGCGTCCCCCGCCCCCGCGCCATTGGCGCGCCCACCTCGGCCGCCCGGCCTCGGCCCCGCGCTCGGCCGCCCGCTCGGCCACCCTCCCCGCGCCGCCCTCGGCCGTCCCCGGCCCGGCCGCCCCCGGCTCGGCGAGCTCGGCCCCGGCCCCGCCCGCCTTCGGCTCGGCCGCCCGCGCCGCCCCGCCCCCGTCGCGCCCAGCCCCGGCCGCCCCGGCCTCGCCCGCGCCCGCCCTCCCCGCGCCGCTCTCCGGCGAGCTCGCGCCGACCCCGCCCCGACCCCGGCCTCGGCCGCCTCGCCCCGCCTGGCCCTCTGGCGAGCTCGCGCCGACCCTGCCCCGACCCCGGCCTCGGCCGCCTCGCCCCGCCCGGCCCTCCGGCGAGCTCGCGCAGACCCCGCCCCGACCCCGGCCTTGGCCGCCCCGGCCCCGGCGCGTCTCGCTCCGGCGAGCCCGCCCCTCGCCGCGCCCCGGCTGCCCCGGCTCGGCCGCCCCATGCCCCGCCGCGCCCGCGCCCGGCTCGGCCCCGTGCCGTCCCGGCCCCGACCGTGCCCCCCACCCCGCCTGTGCACCATGCTCGCCCGCTCGCCCCGCCGTGCCTTGCTCGCGTCGTGACGGCCCCGGCGTGGCCTCGAGCTCGGCCCAGCATGCCTTTAGCGCGCGGCTTTGAGCTCGGCTAGCGCTCGGCCCCGACGTGCGCACGGCTAGTTCGTGGCGTGTGCGTGCGGTCTCGCGCGCGTGCTCGCGTAGTGCGCGTGCCTTGGCACGACCCGTCGTGCCCCGTCTACCCCCAGACGCCCCGTCTACCCCCCCCCCCCCCCGGTGTCCTATGCGCGCTAATCACGTGTTTATATTAATAAGATAGGAGTCTCAATTTGGAAATTGGTTACGTTAGTTAATTTGTATAGCTAATTGTCTAACTCATTTAATGTTAATCTACTAAAAGTGGTCACGTTTACATTAGTGCATGTAGCTAATCCTTTTGTTAGAACCAATTGGAACTAGAACACGTAGCGTCTAGTTATTCGCCTACCCGTAGTGCATCTCGGGCTTAAGCTCTAACCCTCGCGAGACCTTTTCTCATTTCTTTCTAACCATGGTAAGTTTATTATCGTATGTGATATTCTATGTATATCTACCTCATTTGTTCTCTTGTATGGTGTACTGTTTGTTCCCTAATTTGAATGGATGGATGTATGTATGCTTGCAATCGCATAGAGAACGATCCGGTCGAAGAACCCGAGGAACTCGCAGGAGAAGCCCCTGAGCAGCAGTCGGTTGGTGGAGGCAAGTGTCCCTTGACCTATCTCTGGCCTATTCACTCTTTAATTCACCTCCCGCATTACACATTTATGCCTAAGGATTGACTAGCTTTAGTTATCCATGTCCTTGTTTACCTATTTGGGTTGGATTATTATTGTTTAGCTTTATGCTATTGCTCAAACTCTAATCAATGAACATGATGAGATTATCTATGATACGCTGTTTTCCCTTCTCTTATTATGATGTTATACTTGTGGTCTTCAAGGGGGCTCGAGAGGTTTCTCGAGTGCCTCTCCGTAAGGACTTGTTCTATGGATGACCGCCCAGGAAAACAGTGCAACCATGAGGGTGGAATGGGATGCCCTTAGCTGAATAATTAGAGGATCCGGGGTGTAGTTCACTTAGCCGTCGTGTCGTCAATGGGGCTCGGTGTATGCGGCTCGCTCCGCCAAGTTTGGGTTCGCCCCTTGGGGAGGAGTGCGGTGCATTTAGGAAACCTACCGGGTGGCTACAGCCCCGAGGAATCTTTGTAAAGGTTACGTAGTGATGCCCTGCTAGGCCACCTAGGTAGTGGTCAATGGGGAGTAGCTCTCTCCGAGCAGAAAGGGAATCACAGCTTGTGGGTAAAGTGCACAACCTCTGCAGAGTGTTTGAAAACTGATATATCAGTCGTGCTCACGGTTATGAGCAGCCAAGGGAGCTCCAGTGATTAGTGGTACTTGATCAGAGACATTATGGTACATGTGGCTATGAGATCGATGGTTTTGGTTATGACTATGGTGCTGGTAAGTGGTATTATTTCCGTTTGGAAAGGGTACATCGGGCTAATAACTTGGGTTAATGCTAAAACCTGGCTTTCTATTAGTAAATAATAATCTGACCAACTAAAAGCAACTGCTTGACTTATCCCCCACATAAAGCTAGTCCACTATAGCCAAACAGGATACTTGCTGAGTATGTTGATGTGTACTCACCCTTGCTCTACACACCAAACCCCCCCCATCCCCAGGTTGTCGGCATTGCAACCACTGCTCGGGAGAAGATGAAGCTGTGGAAGGAGACCTTCAGGAGTTCCAAGACTACGACGAGTTCTAGGCGTGGGTTAGCGGCAACCCCCAGTCGGCTGCCTGTGAAGGCCGCGTTTATCTACGTTTCTTTTCCGCACTTTGATTTATTGTAAGGACTATATGGACGTCTCGGACGTATGATGTAATCGACTATTATTTCCCTTTTAATACTATTTGAGCACTGTGTGATGATGTCCATGTTATGTAACTGCTGTGTACGTGAATAACTGATCCTGGCACGTACATGGTTCGCATTCGGTTTGCCTTCTAAAAACCGGGTGTGACATAAGTGGTATCAAAGCCGTGCTGACTGTAGTACCGCTAACCTAGAATAGAATGGTCGTTCTAAGGACTATAGACCTCTGTCCCTGCCTTGACTTTGATATCCCTTCAAAAGTTGGTCATACCGACCAAACCTATGTTCTACTATACATTATACCTTGCTGAAAATTGTGTTTTATTCTAATCCTTCATTTATTTATGATTCATTATTTGCTGGTCATATTAATTCTGTCCTCACCCTTTTGCTTGCGGTGTCTTTTGTAGATGGCTCGACTTAGACACACTGCATGAAAGTCTGTCATCCCCTTCTTACCCTCCCGCCTTGCTGAGCGTCCGCTTCGCCGTCCCGTGGCTGGACAGTCCAGCCACTTGGAGAGACTGCACCACCGCCTGCATGAGGAGCAGGAACGTCGACGACACGAGCAGCAGGGCTCTTCTTTCTCGCTCCAGCAGGAGATAGAGTCCGTGAGGAGCTGCTCCCCCGTGCTTCCTCTGGAGGCGCCCCCTGCACCACCACTGGGCGCCCCAGCCTCTGGAGTAGCTGCTAGAGGAGACCCAGACGGCGGAGGTGGCGACGACAGCTCGAGCCACGACACCGACTTCTCTACTGACCATGAGCCGGAAGGATGGGTTGCTCGACCCATCACTCACGACGCTGCTCGCGGGTGTCACTTCCACGATGCGCTCGACACCCTGCTACGTCGGGCACTTAACCGGCGTACTTGGTCCATCGAGTATCGCTGTGTGGTCTACCAGCATAGTCGCGGGGTCTACCCGGACCGCTGGGAGGCGACCTGCTTGGTGCGCCATCCGGAGAACAGTCTCCAGGGTGCGGAGGCCTGCTCAGAGCACTATTCTATCTCTGAGCGGGACTCGGCTGAGGCGGCCATGCAAGATGTTGCACGGCATGCGCTTTCGCACTACTGCTCGGTTCTCGGTGGGGTAGCTGACGGTCTTGACCTGAAGTATTACCCCCGCCGTCCATTTGGCAGCACAGGAGGTGTGATTGTCTCACCTGTCGGTGAGGACAATCCTAGGTTGAGCAGCACAGTCAACCTAGCCGCCGTGCTAAACACGGAACTGGACCATGCACTAGACGAGCTGAGTAGGGCTCGTGCTGAGATCGCCCTGCTGCGGGCTGAGCGCGCGGAACGTCGTCACCTGGACGATGGTTCCCCCGCTCCCATCGGGACTCAGCACCCGTACCGCTCACCTCGGCGTGGACACCAGCCTTATGGCAACCCCGACTGCAAGACCAAGATAAATCTAGAACCATAGATCGTTAGAGTTGGATCTCGTAATTAATACAAAATATATACGTAGAAGCTACAGTCTTAGTGTTAGTCTCGCTCTTAGTTAGTCTTAGTTAGACAGGGTAGTTTGCTATATCCTGTGCATTTATGGTTGTCATGATGAACTATGTTTGGTTTGGATCTTTGTAATGACTGTCACCAGAGTGTGGGTATCCCCTGCATTTTGGTTTACCTATTATGTTAATGGAGTTAGTTATATAGTTGGGAAACCTTTTATTCCACTTTCCTCTTTATCTGAGAAGCTGTGTGGTCTGTGTTGGAGATCAGTGAAGATGCTCATCTGTTCAGTGCTATTGAAGGATTCTATACTCTTTTCTTATGCTGCAAGATTTGCCAGATCAGTTCTGATGTGTGGTTGCATTCTGCAGATGTCAGAGAACAGGCGCAGAGGAGGAAGGCGTGCTCAGCAGGAGCGAGCCGCTCAACAGGAAGAGGTGCCCCAGCAACAGCACCTGCCGCCCCCGCCTCCGATGTCGATCGAGCAGATGTTTCTGATGCAAACTCAGGCAGTTCAAGCCATCGGTCAGACTTTGGCCGCCATTCAGCAGCAACAGCAGCAGGCCCCACCTCAGCCTCAGATGCCTCAGATGCCCAGAGACAAGCGTGCTGAATTCATGAGAGGTCATCCACCAACGTTCGCTCACTCTTCTGACCCCATGGATGCTGAAGACTGGCTGCGCACTGTGGAGCGGGAGTTGCATACCGCTCAGTGCGATGACAGGGAGAAAGTCCTGTATGGTCCCCGTCTGTTGAGAGGAGCAGCTCAGTCATGGTGGGAGTCTTACCTCGCCACCCATACCCACCCTGACGCCATCACTTGGGAAGAGTTCAGAGGAAGCTTCCGTCAATACCATGTTCCTGCAGGTCTGATGACAGTGAAGAAGGAGGAGTTCCTGGCTCTCAAGCAAGGGCCATTGTCTGTCAGTGAGTACCGGGACAGGTTTCTACAGTTGTCTCGCTATGCTCCTGAAGATGTCAACACCGACACCAACTGACAGTACCGTTTCCTGAGAGGCTTGGTTGACCCTCTTCAGTATCAGCTGATGAATCACACCTTTCCGACATTCCAGCACCTGATTGACAGAGCAATCATGACAGAAAGGAAGTGTAAGGAGATGGAGGATCGTAAGCGCAAGATCAGTGGACCCCAGCCTGGAAGCAGCAATCGTCCTCGTTTCTCAGGCAATCAATCTCAGCAGTTCAGGCAGAACCAGCGTCCACCTCAGCAGCAGCAGCAATTCCAAAGGCAGTATCCTCAGCACCAGTATCAAAACCGTCAGAGCAATCAGTCAGGAGGTCAGTTTCAGAGGCAGAATCAGCAGGCACCTCGTCTTCCTGCCCCAGCAGCCCAGCAGAACAGCCAGGCAGCACCAGCTCAGGTTGGAAACAGAGCATGTTTCTGAAAGCTCTCTTGTGGGTTTTGGTGGTTTGGATGACAACCCAATTAAAGGACTAACAAGTGTGCTAAGTGTTGAACAGGTGCTTAATGCAAAGCTAACAGGGTTCAACACAAGTGAACAAGTGTGATGGTCCAAAGACTGGATTATCTATAGATAATGAACATCACAAGTAAGATGGACATTGCTAAAGTGAGACTCGGTGTGCGTAACTCAGAGACAACCGATCAAGCCAAGGATGGAGGCAAGAAGAGCTTCGAGGTACCGAGTGCACGGGAGAAGGTCAAGGAGACCAGGAACCCAAAGCCAGGGGTGAAGAAGAAGACTTGCAAAGTCAAGGTTGATCGAGTTAAGAAGAGTTATGGTGCATCAAGGATCACTACATAAGGACATGACTTACAACCAATGAGGTAACATCTACAATTATGTGGTGTAAGTCATAAGGCTCAAGATCAAGCTCGAGAAGTGAACGGGGGTTGGGGCTCAGATATGTCAATCTAGATCAAGTCAAGTTGACTTGATGGTTTAGAGTCCAACATCGACCTCAAACAAGCCAAATTGGGTAAAACGATGAAAAAGGTTAAGTATGTAAGGTTTGAGTGTTCAACCATTTTGCATACACCTCTTACTACAAGTTTGGTGCTTTGGTTTGCTCTCTAACTCTTTCTGTAGAGAAAGTACCATTCTGAGCTCTGCTGGAGGAGAAACAGAAAAGCTAGGAGAAGAACAAGAAAGATGTAAGTTTCTAGGACTAAATCAATTGGATTATACTCTAAATGTGTTTGTTTAAGTCTCAGGAAAATCCTCCCAAAAGTTGAAGTCAAACGGAGAAAGAACGGAGGAAAAAGCACTTAGTGTGCTGTTGGCTGGTGCACAGGACAGTGAATAGTAACTGTGTCCGGTGCACAGGACAGTGAATAGTAACTGTGTCCGGTGCACAGGACAGTGAATAGTCGCAGCGTCCGGTGCACAGGACAGTGAATAGTCGCAGCGTCCGGTGCACAGGACAGTGAATAGTGCTGTGTCCGGTGCACAGGACAGTGAATAGTGACCTGTCCGGTGCACAGGACAGTGAATAGTAACCTGTCCGGTGCACCAACGGCTAGCTGTTCCAGAGAAGGAAACTGTCAATCAGATCCGTTACTGTTCACTGTCCGGTGCGCCACCGGACAGTCCGGTGCACCCGCAACCAGGGAAGGCTGGGAGCTTCCAAATGAAGCTCTAACGGCTCCTAGGCCATTTGGGGCTATAAAAGGGACCCCTAGGCGCCTCAAACAACAACACAAGTGCAGCCAACAATTGTATACATCACTCGGATCGATTCTCTCTCTCCCTCTTGTGTAAATCTCTCTAGTTTGTGTGAAGGCAAAGTTATAAGCCTTTAGAGAGTGGAGAGGTGCTGCAAAGAGCTAGAGCAAAGTCTTGAGCGCATTGTTACTCCGCCGGAGTGCTGTCAAGAAGATTGTAAGCAGCCGCGGCTTTGTTGTAACTGATATCAACATAGTGGAAGGCTCTATCTGTCGCCCGACAGATCTGAGCAAACGGAGGAAGGAGTTGAAATAGACTCCAAGCCAAGGTGTGGCTAACTCCAACGAGGACTAGGCAAGCATTTCAGGCTTGGCCGAACCTCGGGATAAATCCCTGTGTCTGTGTGCTCTGCTCTGTGCTGTGTGCTGTTTCTCTGTCTTATTTGTTGTTTATACTTGCACTTCAATATTTATATGTGCTATAAGCTGTCTTCGAAGTGCAGGGTATTTTAAGACAGGGACTTCAATTCCGCTGCAACCTACTCGAAGGGTCCTTCATTCCACTGCGATCCAACCTTCGAGTAGAGTAAGAATTTCCAGTTATAAAGTGATAATTTTTATTCGCCTATTCACCCCCCCCTCTAGGCGACATCCAGATCCTGTTCCTGGGCAAAGGGAACTTTCAATTGGTATTGGAGCTAGGCCTCTCCAGTGTGGGCTTAGCCGTCCGGAGATAACGATGTCGTCACAAGAGGTAACTGTAGAACTTCTTTTAGGCGATGGCTCTAATTACAAATCTTGGCCTGTCTCTATTTATAATGCTTTCATGAGTGTTGATCCTGATTTGAGACAGATCTTTAGGAGAAGTATTTTTCCATCTGATATTAGTAAAAATCCCTCTAATGATGAACTAAGATGTTTTTCTCTCAATCACCGTGCTTGCAGCATCTTAGTTGATTCTCTTTCTAGAGGTGCTTATTTTGCCATCATGAGTAGTGGTAATGATTTAATTGTTGATGCTCATGATTTATGGAATAGAATTAAAGTAAAATATTGTGTGGCAAATTGTACTGCTTCTACTCCCTATATTGCTTGTGATACTAACCTTTCAAAGGGAGAAGATCAAGAACGATGGGCACCCAACGATGAATCCACCTCGTCGACAGGTTTGTCTTCCACTAGTTATAAATGTCTTATTGCTAACAATGATGGTGGAGACGAAAGCGATGATGAGGAGGAATATGAGGATGATAGCGAGGATGAGTCTTCATCACCACAAGGTACATTTTCCTGTACTGCTTCCACTAATAATAATGACAGGGAAAATAAGACCGGTGATGTGGAAGAAGAGGAGATTCGCCTGTTCTACACCCATCTCAACAAAGAAGACAAAGTGCTCTTGGTTAAGTTGTTGAGGAGGAACAAGGAACAAGGCGAGACGCTTCTCAGGCTAGAGGAGACTCTCATCAAAACCAACGACAGCCTGGAGAAGGTGACCAAAGAACATGAGGAGCTAAAGTGCTCTCATGATAATTTGGTCCATCGGTATGAATCTATTTTATTTGAGCAAAGAAATAATCATGATGTATTATCTGATGTTGCTCAACTTAAAACTGAGAATTCTATGCTTAAGAGTCAAGTAGAAATGATAAATTTAGAAAAACTTGCTCTAAGTGAAAAATATGATATGCTATCTTATTCTCATAATGAATTAGTTGATGACCATATCATGCTTAATATTGCTCATGAGGTTGTAATTTCAAACTTAAATTCATGTGAACCCCATTCTCGCACGTGTGCGCATTTGAATTGTATATCATCATGTGCTAACCCCTGTTGCTCAAAAGAAAGCCAATCATTGATTGAGCAACAAGTTTTAGGGTCACAAAAGAAATTCTGTGGGAATAAGAAGCAACGACAACTGAGGAGAAGACGCTTAGCTCAACTCTCTCAAGATATCCACGGGCGCGTGGTGAAGAAGCTTGAGAAAGGAAAAACTGCAGCAAGTGTTAAGCTCAATAAGAAGAATGTTCCCAAAGCTATAAATGAAGAAATCAACATGAACGAGAAAAAAGGTAAAAATTCAATTAGTCATGTTGTTTGCACTGATCATCTCTTTATGTCATCCAAGAGCAAAAAGGGAAGAGGAAAAAGGAGGTGCTTCAAGTGCAAGGAATTAGGTCACTTCATTGCGTCTTGTCCACACAAAGACAAGGATGAAGGAATGAGGAGATGCTTTGGATGCAACGATAAGGACCATATGATCACTTCATGTCCGCTCATGAAGAATCAAAAACGTGCACCCTCCAAGATGACCCTCACTAAGCAAAAAGACAAACAACAAGTGTCAAGTCAGGTTGAGCGACGCTTCTGCTACATGTGTGGTGAGCATGGTCATCTACCTAAGGTATGTAAGAAGGGTAAGGTTCCTAAACAAGTAAATTTATCTCAATCTTATTCGCTTAGGAGACCCAAATCATACACTTGTGCTAGATTAGTAATGAGATCACCTAGAACTAGCACAACTGCTATTTGGGTACCAAAGGCCCTTTTAGATGAACGTTATGGACCCATCTCGAGATGGGTACCAAACCATGCCAACTAGACCATGCAGGTGCCTCGAGATGGACTGGAGACCCTGGGAGAGCTTAAGATGGTTAATTCAAACTCTATGCTTAAGCTATCAATTTTAATGTCTATTTATTGACCCAAGGTTGAATTATTATGCAATACTAATCCCATATTCATCTCGAGTTAAATAAGTTGTAGATGTCCTTGATCATTATTGGTGAATCAAGCGAAGGACTTTGATGAGAATCTGCAACTTGATCTCCAAAGGACGGTACCCGTGTATCTTAATTGCATTATTTCTAATCAGCATTGCTTTTAAGTTGGATTGTCGTGCTATACCTATCCTTGGAGTAGTTATGCTTTTGAGATTGCTTGTGTTGAATATCTTTCAATTAATGATCCATGATTTCCAAGATCATAATCATGCTTGCTTAATCATGATTGTGTGCTTTATAGGGTATATCTCTTGAATCATTCAGTTGGTAGCTTTTCATTTGATATATCCACCATGATTAACTCTCTTGGTGTATGTGGATAAACATGTATCTTTTTGTAAGTCATGCTATGTGTTTTTTTTAATGATTAACCTATGTGCAAGCATGATAGTTTTGTTTAGTCCATGATTACTTTGTCTTGGTACTCTGTGTATACCAAATCAAGAAATCCATGTTGTGTCTCTAATGCACCCTCTCGAGCTATGAGGTGCATGAGCAAAAGGAGCCCTAAATTGGTGACAACAGGTGCTCTCACTACACACTACCTAAAAGAATGAATCTCATGGCATTCAGGTAAAAGGCAAAGGTATGGAGAATGGAACTATGCAATTTCATTGAATATCTTGAAGTTCCGTTGATTGTGATCATAGCTATGTTCTTGCCTTTCAATTGGTAGTATCTTGGCTTAGGTGCTTTATGCTTTA
Source organism: Zea mays (assembly GCF_902167145.1). Taxonomy (NCBI): domain Eukaryota; kingdom Viridiplantae; phylum Streptophyta; class Magnoliopsida; order Poales; family Poaceae; genus Zea; species Zea mays. The sequence goes on along the minus strand of NC_050105.1, from coordinate 106,747,544 downwards.
AAATGTTGTTTCTTTTGGTGTACCTAAGGAACCTTCTTAATCATGGTGTACTTAGACATTGCGCTCTATATGTATGATCTTGTCGTTTTCAATTGGTATATGTGGTGCAATGATTATCATGTATGAAGCATGCCTAGGTTGCCTGTAAAATGTTATACTCCTTGAGGCATGCATTGTTGTATTAAGTCAACTATTCAATTGGTATCTCTTTGTGATGAAATTGATAGAGTATGCCTTGACCAAGATATGTTGTGATCCCCTCTAGTTCTAAGGAAGCTAGAATGTGCAAAGTGCAAGTCATTCAAATACTTGATGCACAACTTTAGGGGGAGCACACATAACTTGTGTCTTTTGAGACTAATTGTTTCTTGAGTGATCCTGTATAGTCTCAAAATGGAAAAGGGAAGATGAGCAAGAAATGGAGCAATCAGGACTTGGGTACCTCCACAAGTCGAGTAATTGGTATCTAAACTTGTGAGTAATTACGTATTTAAAGGTTGCTCGTGCTCTATAATAGTTGGTGATCCTAGATGCTTATCTTTAAATATCATGGAGCTATGACAGTGATGATTTTTCAATTGGTAGCCTTGGTAGTGTGCTTCAATTGGTATCTTTTGGTAATCACTAGAATAGAAGCTTCATCTTGTGCCACAATACTATAACTTGTTCTAAGTTTTGTATCTTAGCAACAAGAAAAGGTCAGGATAAAGGATCAGGCATAAGTGTAAAGGAGCTCCCTAGAGATAAAACTTTCAAGATGGAAATCTTTGATGACAAAAGGAACTCCGCCTACTTAGATGGAAAGTACACCATAACATGGTAAAGGTACAAAAGGAGGTATTGACCTTTTTGCGTATTTGTACCTTAATTTTTCTCCAATGCTTGTGTTGCATATGTTTAATGTGTAAGGGGGAGTAATGTTAGTGTGTTGCATTTTCCCTGCTTAATACCCTGCTATCCCTTGACATCATCCTATGTTCTTGCTTGAATATGGTTTTGGTGTTTGATGTCAAAGGGGGAGAATTTGTGCATTAAAGCTTACCTCGACCTGAGAGGAAAGCTTATCTTAAGGGTGAAGATTAATTTTTTGTGTGCTAAAGGACTCAAAGGGGTTTCCTTGAGTTCCTTTGATCTTAAAGAAAAATGTGTTAGTTTGTTGATAATACTTATCATATGCTTCTTGTTGTATTATATGGTGATAATGCAAAATTAGTGCTTCCGTTGATATGAATCAATTGGTATCTACTGTGTTTATCCTGTGATAGATATTCATGTGGTTCTGGCGCTTTAAAATCGGTATCTTAATGGTGAATAGTGGTAGGTTGATATTCCTATGGTATATTTATTTAATTGGTGTTTAACTCTGATTCTGTGCATTTGTGTGTTATACGCATCACGGTTTGATTCTTCACACAATGCATCCCACAGGTGCTAAGGTGTAGCAATGCTTCGAATTAGCCTAAGTATGTGCATGTTGGCATTTAAGGCCAAAGTTAAGATTTTAATGTAAGCACATATTTAGGGGGAGCATTCTATAAACTTAGAATTCAAAATTTGTGCTTTAAATCTTATTATTGTGTAAGCTTTAATTGTGTTGCCATCAATCACCAAAAAGGGGGAGATTGAAAGCTCTCTTGTGGGTTTTGGTGGTTTGGATGACAACCCAATTAAAGGACTAACAAGTGTGCTAAGTGTTGAACAGGTGCTTAATGCAAAGCTAACAGGGTTCAACACAAGTGAACAAGTGTGATGGTCCAAAGACTGGATTATCTATAGATAATGAACATCACAAGTAAGATGGACATTGCTTAAGTGAGACTTGGTGTGCGTAACTCAGAGACAACCGATCAAGCCAAGGATGGAGGCAAGAAGAGCTTCGAGGTACCGAGTGCACGGGAGAAGGTCAAGGAGACCAGGAACCCAAAGCCAGGGGTGAAGAAGAAGACTTGCAAAGTCAAGGTTGATCGAGTTAAGAAGAGTTATGGTGCATCAAGGATCACTACATAAGGACATGACTTACAACCAATGAGGTAACATCTACAATTATGTGGTGTAAGTCATAAGGCTCAAGATCAAGCTCGAGAAGTGAACGGGGGTTGGGGCTCAGATATGTCAATCTAGATCAAGTCAAGTTGACTTGATGGTTTAGAGTCCAACATCGACCTCAAACAAGCCAAATTGGGTAAAACGATGAAAAAGGTTAAGTATGTAAGGTTTGAGTGTTCAACCATTTTGCATACACCTCTTACTACAAGTTTGGTGCTTTGGTTTGCTCTCTAACTCTTTCTGTAGAGAAAGTACCATTCTGAGCTCTGCTGGAGGAGAAACAGAAAAGCTAGGAGAAGAACAAGAAAGATGTAAGTTTCTAGGACTAAATCAATTGGATTATACTCTAAATGTGTTTGTTTAAGTCTCAGGAAAATCCTCCCAAAAGTTGAAGTCAAACGGAGAAAGAACGGAGGAAAAAGCACTTAGTGTGCTGTTGGCTGGTGCACAGGACAGTGAATAGTAACTCTGTCCGGTGCACAGGACAGTGAATAGTAACTGTGTCCGGTGCACAGGACAGTGAATAGTAACTGTGTCCGGTGCACAGGACAGTGAATAGTCGCAGCGTCCGGTGCACAGGACAGTGAATAGTCGCAGCGTCCGGTGCACAGGACAGTGAATAGTAGCTGTGTCCGGTGCACAGGACAGTGAATAGTGACCTGTCCGGTGCACAGGACAGTGAATAGTAACCTGTCCGGTGCACCAACGGCTAGCTGTTCCAGAGAAGGAAACTGTCAATCAGATCCGTTACTGTTCACTGTCCGGTGCGCCACCGGACAGTCCGGTGCACCCGCAACCAGGGAAGGCTGGGAGCTTCCAAATGAAGCTCTAACGGCTCCTAGGCCATTTGGGGCTATAAAAGGGACCCCTAGGCGCCTCAAACAACAACACAAGTGCAGCCAACAATTGTATACATCACTCGGATCGATTCTCTCTCTCCCTCTTGTGTAAATCTCTCTAGTTTGTGTGAAGGCAAAGTTATAAGCCTTTAGAGAGTGGAGAGGTGCTGCAAAGAGCTAGAGCAAAGTCTTGAGCGCATTGTTACTCCGCCGGAGTGCTGTCAAGAAGATTGTAAGCAGCCGCGGCTTTGTTGTAACTGATATCAACATAGTGGAAGGCTCTATCTGTCGCCCGACAGATCTGAGCAAACGGAGGAAGGAGTTGAAATAGACTCCAAGCCAAGGTGTGGCTAACTCCAACGAGGACTAGGCAAGCATTTCAGGCTTGGCCGAACCTCGGGATAAATCCCTGTGTCTGTGTGCTCTGCTCTGTGCTGTGTGCTGTTTCTCTGTCTTATTTGTTGTTTATACTTGCACTTCAATATTTATATGTGCTATAAGCTGTCTTCGAAGTGCAGGGTATTTTAAGACAGGGACTTCAATTCCGCTGCAACCTACTCGAAGGGTCCTTCATTCCACTGCGATCCAACCTTCGAGTAGAGTAAGAATTTCCAGTTATAAAGTGATAATTTTTATTCGCCTATTCACCCCCCCTCTAGGCGACATCCAGATCCTGTTCCTGGGCAAAGGGAACTTTCAATTGGTATCGGAGCTAGGCCTCTCCAGTGTGGGCTTAGCCGTCCGGAGATAACGATGTCGTCACAAGAGGTAACTGTAGAACTTCTTTTAGGCGATGGCTCTAATTACAAATCTTGGCCTGTCTCTATTTATAATGCTTTCATGAGTGTTGATCCTGATTTGAGACAGATCTTTAGGAGAAGTATTTTTCCATCTGATATTAGTAAAAATCCCTCTAATGATGAACTAAGATGTTTTTCTCTCAATCACCGTGCTTGCAGCATCTTAGTTGATTCTCTTTCTAGAGGTGCTTATTTTGCCATCATGAGTAGTGGTAATGATTTAATTGTTGATGCTCATGATTTATGGAATAGAATTAAAGTAAAATATTGTGTGGCAAATTGTACTACTTCTACTCCCTATATTGCTTGTGATACTAACCTTTCAAAGGGAGAAGATCAAGAACGATGGGCACCCAACGATGAATCCACCTCGTCGACAGGTTTGTCTTCCACTAGTTATAAATGTCTTATTGCTAACAATGATGGTGGAGACGAAAGCGATGATGAGGAGGAATATGAGGATGATAGCGAGGATGAGTCTTCATCACCACAAGGTACATTTTCCTGTACTGCTTCCACTAATAATAATGACAGGGAAAATAAGACCGGTGATGTGGAAGAAGAGGAGATTCGCCTGTTCTACACCCATCTCAACAAAGAAGACAAAGTGCTCTTGGTTAAGTTGTTGAGGAGGAACAAGGAACAAGGCGAGACGCTTCTCAGGCTAGAGGAGACTCTCATCAAAACCAACGACAGCCTGGAGAAGATGACCAAAGAACATGAGGAGCTAAAGTGCTCTCATGATAATTTGGTCCATCGGTATGAATCTATTTTATTTGAGCAAAGAAATAATCATGATGTATTATCTGATGTTGCTCAACTTAAAACTGAGAATTCTATGCTTAAGAGTCAAGTAGAAATGATAAATTTAGAAAAACTTGCTCTAAGTGAAAAATATGATATGCTATCTTATTCTCATAATGAATTAGTTGATGACCATATCATGCTTAATATTGCTCATGAGGTTGTAATTTCAAACTTAAATTCATGTGAACCCCATTCTCGCACGTGTGCGCATTTGAATTGTATATCATCATGTGCTAACCCCTGTTGCTCAAAAGAAAGCCAATCATTGATTGAGCAACAAGTTTTAGGGTCACAAAAGAAATTCTGTGGGAATAAGAAGCAACGACAACTGAGGAGAAGACGCTTAGCTCAACTCTCTCAAGATATCCACGGGCGCGTGGTGAAGAAGCTTGAGAAAGGAAAAACTGCAGCAAGTGTTAAGCTCAATAAGAAGAATGTTCCCAAAGCTATAAATGAAGAAATCAACATGAACGAGAAAAAAGGTAAAAATTCAATTAGTCATGTTGTTTGCACTGATCATCTCTTTATGTCATCCAAGAGCAAAAAGGGAAGAGGAAAAAGGAGGTGCTTCAAGTGCAAGGAATTAGGTCACTTCATTGCGTCTTGTCCACACAAAGACAAGGATGAAGGAATGAGGAGATGCTTTGGATGCAACGATAAGGACCATATGATCACTTCATGTCCGCTCATGAAGAATCAAAAACGTGCACCCTCCAAGATGACCCTCACTAAGCAAAAAGACAAACAACAAGTGTCAAGTCAGGTTGAGCGACGCTTCTGCTACATGTGTGGTGAGCATGGTCATCTACCTAAGGTATGTAAGAAGGGTAAGGTTCCTAAACAAGTAAATTTATCTCAATCTTATTCGCTTAGGAGACCCAAATCATACACTTGTGCTAGATTAGTAATGAGATCACCTAGAACTAGCACAACTGCTATTTGGGTACCAAAGGCCCTTTTAGATGAACGTTATGGACCCATCTCGAGATGGGTACCAAACCATGCCAACTAGACCATGCAGGTGCCTCGAGATGGACTGGAGACCCTGGGAGAGCTTAAGATGGTTAATTCAAACTCTATGCTTAAGCTATCAATTTTAATGTCTATTTATTGACCCAAGGTTGAATTATTATGCAATACTAATCCCATATTCATCTCGAGTTAAATAAGTTGTAGATGTCCTTGATCATTATTGGTGAATCAAGCGAAGGACTTTGATGAGAATCTGCAACTTGATCTCCAAAGGACGGTACCCGTGTATCTTAATTGCATTATTTCTAATCAGCATTGCTTTTAAGTTGGATTGTCGTGCTATACCTATCCTTGGAGTAGTTATGCTTTTGAGATTGCTTGTGTTGAATATCTTTCAATTAATGATCCATGATTTCCAAGATCATAATCATGCTTGCTTAATCATGATTGTGTGCTTTATAGGGTATATCTCTTGAATCATTCAGTTGGTAGCTTTTCATTTGATATATCCACCATGATTAACTCTCTTGGTGTATGTGGATAAACATGTATCTTTTTGTAAGTCATGCTATGTGTTTTTTTTAATGATTAACCTATGTGCAAGCATGATAGTTTTGTTTAGTCCATGATTACTTTGTCTTGGTACTCTGTGTATACCAAATCAAGAAATCCATGTTGTGTCTCTAATGCACCCTCTCGAGCTATGAGGTGCATGAGCAAAAGGAGCCCTAAATTGGTGACAACAGGTGCTCTCACTACACACTACCTAAAAGAATGAATCTCATGGCATTCAGGTAAAAGGCAAAGGTATGGAGAATGGAACTATGCAATTTCATTGAATATCTTGAAGTTCCGTTGATTGTGATCATAGCTATGTTCTTGCCTTTCAATTGGTAGTATCTTGGCTTAGGTGCTTTATGCTTTAAAATGTTGTTTCTTTTGGTGTACCTAAGGAACCTTCTTAATCATGGTGTACTTAGACATTGCGCTCTATATGTATGATCTTGTCGTTTTCAATTGGTATATGTGGTGCAATGATTATCATGTATGAAGCATGCCTAGGTTGCCTGTAAAATGTTATACTCCTTGAGGCATGCATTGTTGTATTAAGTCAACTATTCAATTGGTATCTCTTTGTGATGAAATTGATAGAGTATGCCTTGACCAAGATATGTTGTGATCCCCTCTAGTTCTAAGGAAGCTAGAATGTGCAAAGTGCAAGTCATTCAAATACTTGATGCACAACTTTAGGGGGAGCACACATAACTTGTGTCTTTTGAGACTAATTGTTTCTTGAGTGATCCTGTATAGTCTCAAAATGGAAAAGGGAAGATGAGCAAGAAATGGAGCAATCAGGACTTGGGTACCTCCACAAGTCGAGTAATTGGTATCTAAACTTGTGAGTAATTACGTATTTAAAGGTTGCTCGTGCTCTATAATAGTTGGTGATCCTAGATGCTTATCTTTAAATATCATGGAGCTATGACAGTGATGATTTTTCAATTGGTAGCCTTGGTAGTGTGCTTCAATTGGTATCTTTTGGTAATCACTAGAATAGAAGCTTCATCTTGTGCCACAATACTATAACTTGTTCTAAGTTTTGTATCTTAGCAACAAGAAAAGGTCAGGATAAAGGATCAGGCATAAGTGTAAAGGAGCTCCCTAGAGATAAAACTTTCAAGATGGAAATCTTTGATGACAAAAGGAACTCCGCCTACTTAGATGGAAAGTACACCATAACATGGTAAAGGTACAAAAGGAGGTATTGACCTTTTTGCGTATTTGTACCTTAATTTTTCTCCAATGCTTGTGTTGCATATGTTTAATGTGTAAGGGGGAGTAATGTTAGTGTGTTGCATTTTCCCTGCTTAATACCCTGCTATCCCTTGACATCATCCTATGTTCTTGCTTGAATATGGTTTTGGTGTTTGATGTCAAAGGGGGAGAATTTGTGCATTAAAGCTTACCTCGACCTGAGAGGAAAGCTTATCTTAAGGGTGAAGATTAATTTTTTGTGTGCTAAAGGACTCAAAGGGGTTTCCTTGAGTTCCTTTGATCTTAAAGAAAAATGTGTTAGTTTGTTGATAATACTTATCATATGCTTCTTGTTGTATTATATGGTGATAATGCAAAATTAGTGCTTCCGTTGATATGAATCAATTGGTATCTACTGTGTTTATCCTGTGATAGATATTCATGTGGTTCTGGCGCTTTAAAATCGGTATCTTAATGGTGAATAGTGGTAGGTTGATATTCCTATGGTATATTTATTTAATTGGTGTTTAACTCTGATTCTGTGCATTTGTGTGTTATACGCATCACGGTTTGATTCTTCACACAATGCATCCCACAGGTGCTAAGGTGTAGCAATGCTTCGAATTAGCCTAAGTATGTGCATGTTGGCATTTAAGGCCAAAGTTAAGATTTTAATGTAAGCACATATTTAGGGGGAGCATTCTATAAACTTAGAATTCAAAATTTGTGCTTTAAATCTTATTATTGTGTAAGCTTTAATTGTGTTGCCATCAATCACCAAAAAGGGGGAGATTGAAAGCTCTCTTGTGGGTTTTGGTGGTTTGGATGACAACCCAATTAAAGGACTAACAAGTGTGCTAAGTGTTGAACAGGTGCTTAATGCAAAGCTAACAGGGTTCAACACAAGTGAACAAGTGTGATGGTCCAAAGACTGGATTATCTATAGATAATGAACATCACAAGTAAGATGGACATTGCTTAAGTGAGACTCGGTGTGCGTAACTCAGAGACAACCGATCAAGCCAAGGATGGAGGCAAGAAGAGCTTCGAGGTACCGAGTGCACGGGAGAAGGTCAAGGAGACCAGGAACCCAAAGCCAGGGGTGAAGAAGAAGACTTGCAAAGTCAAGGTTGATCGAGTTAAGAAGAGTTATGGTGCATCAAGGATCACTACATAAGGACATGACTTACAACCAATGAGGTAACATCTACAATTATGTGGTGTAAGTCATAAGGCTCAAGATCAAGCTCGAGAAGTGAACGGGGGTTGGGGCTCAGATATGTCAATCTAGATCAAGTCAAGTTGACTTGATGGTTTAGAGTCCAACATCGACCTCAAACAAGCCAAATTGGGTAAAACGATGAAAAAGGTTAAGTATGTAAGGTTTGAGTGTTCAACCATTTTGCATACACCTCTTACTACAAGTTTGGTGCTTTGGTTTGCTCTCTAACTCTTTCTGTAGAGAAAGTACCATTCTGAGCTCTGCTGGAGGAGAAACAGAAAAGCTAGGAGAAGAACAAGAAAGATGTAAGTTTCTAGGACTAAATCAATTGGATTATACTCTAAATGTGTTTGTTTAAGTCTCAGGAAAATCCTCCCAAAAGTTGAAGTCAAACGGAGAAAGAACGGAGGAAAAAGCACTTAGTGTGCTGTTGGCTGGTGCACAGGACAGTGAATAGTAACTCTGTCCGGTGCACAGGACAGTGAATAGTAACTGTGTCCGGTGCACAGGACAGTGAATAGTAACTGTGTCCGGTGCACAGGACAGTGAATAGTCGCAGCGTCCGGTGCACAGGACAGTGAATAGTCGCAGCGTCCGGTGCACAGGACAGTGAATAGTAGCTGTGTCCGGTGCACAGGACAGTGAATAGTGACCTGTCCGGTGCACAGGACAGTGAATAGTAACCTGTCCGGTGCACCAACGGCTAGCTGTTCCAGAGAAGGAAACTGTCAATCAGATCCGTTACTGTTCACTGTCCGGTGCGCCACCGGACAGTCCGGTGCACCCGCAACCAGGGAAGGCTGGGAGCTTCCAAATGAAGCTCTAACGGCTCCTAGGCCATTTGGGGCTATAAAAGGGACCCCTAGGCGCCTCAAACAACAACACAAGTGCAGCCAACAATTGTATACATCACTCGGATCGATTCTCTCTCTCCCTCTTGTGTAAATCTCTCTAGTTTGTGTGAAGGCAAAGTTATAAGCCTTTAGAGAGTGGAGAGGTGCTGCAAAGAGCTAGAGCAAAGTCTTGAGCGCATTGTTACTCCGCCGGAGTGCTGTCAAGAAGATTGTAAGCAGACGCGGCTTTGTTGTAACTGATATCAACATAGTGGAAGGCTCTATCTGTCGCCCGACAGATCTGAGCAAACGGAGGAAGGAGTTGAAATAGACTCCAAGCCAAGGTGTGGCTAACTCCAACGAGGACTAGGCAAGCATTTCAGGCTTGGCCGAACCTCGGGATAAATCCCTGTGTCTGTGTGCTCTGCTCTGTGCTGTGTGCTGTTTCTCTGTCTTATTTGTTGTTTATACTTGCACTTCAATATTTATATGTGCTATAAGCTGTCTTCGAAGTGCAGGGTATTTTAAGACAGGGACTTCAATTCCGCTGCAACCTACTCGAAGGGTCCTTCATTCCACTGCGATCCAACCTTCGAGTAGAGTAAGAATTTCCAGTTATAAAGTGATAATTTTTATTCGCCTATTCACCCCCCCCCCTCTAGGCGACATCCAGATCCTGTTCCTGGGCAAAGGGAACTTTCAGTTTCCACTGTGGAGAGCAAGGCCACTGGGTGATGCAATGTCCGAAGAAGGCAGCCCAGCAGCAGTCAGGCCCCAATGCCCCAGCAAAGCAGAATGTGTCTCAGCCTTGCGCAGGCAACCGCTCTCAGCCACGCTACAATCATGGAAGACTGAACCACTTGGAGGCTGAAGCAGTTCAGGAGACCCCCGGCATGATAGTAGGTATGTTCCCAGTCGACTCCCATATTGCAGAAGTGTTATTTGATACTGGAGCAACGCATTCTTTCATTACTGCATCATGGGTAGAAGCACATAATCTTCCAATTACTACCATGTCAACCCCCATTCAAATTGACTCAGCCGGTGGTAGAATTCGAGCCGATAGCATTTGTTTGAATGTGAGTGTGGAAATAAGGGGGATAGTGTTTCCCTCCAACCTTATAGTAATGGGTACTCAGGGAATAGATGTCATCCTAGGGATGAATTGGCTAGATAAGTATCAGGAAGTTATGAGTTGTGATAAGAGGACAATCAAGTTGGTGTCCCCACTAGGAGAGGAAGTGGTGACCGAGTTAGTCCCGCCTGAGCCAAAGAAAGGAAGTTGTTATCAGATAGCTGTCGATAGCAGTGAAGCAGACCCAATTGAGAGTATCAAGGTTGTGTCCGAGTTCCCAGATGTGTTTCCAAAGGACTTACCGGGTATGCCACCAGAGCGGAAAGTTGAGTTTGCCATAGAGCTTCTTCCTGGAACCTCCCCTATCTTTAAGAGAGCTTACAGAATATCTGGACCAGAGTTGGTTGAGCTTAAGAAGCAAATTGATGAGCTGTCAGAGAAAGGTTACATCCGGCCAAGCACCTCGCCTTGGGCCGCTCCTGTCTTGTTCGTGGAAAAGAAAGATGGCACCAAAAGGATGTGCATCGACTACCGAGCTTTGAATGAAGTCACGATCAAGAACAAGTACCCTTTGCCCAGAATAGAAGATCTGTTCGACCAATTGAGAGGAGCCAGTGTGTTCTCCAAGATTGATCTGAGGTCAGGTTATCATCAGCTCAGGATCCGACCTTCGGACATTCCGAAGACGACATTCATTACCAAGTATGGTTTGTATGAGTTCACAGTGATGTCTTTTGGTTTGACCAATGCGCCAGCGTTCTTTATGAACAGTGTATTCATGGATTACCTTGACAAGTTTGTGGTGGTATTCATCGACGACATTCTGATTTACTCTCAAAGCGAAGAAGAGCATGCAGATCATTTGAAGATGGTATTGCAGAGATTGCGAGAGCACCAGTTGTATGCAAAGTTGAGCAAGTGTGAATTCTGGATCAATGAAGTCCTGTTCTTGGGTCACATAATCAACAAAGAAGGATTGGCTGTGGATCCGAAGAAAGTGACAGACATTCTGAACTGGAAAGCGCCAACAGATACTCGAGGAATCAAGAGTTTCATTGGAATGGCCGGATATTATCGGCGATTCATTGAAGGGTTTTCGAAGATTGCGAAACCAATGACAGTGTTGCTAGGCAACAAGGTTGAGTTCAGGTGGACCTAGAAATGCCAAGAGGCCTTCGAAGCGCTGAAAGAGAAGTTGACAACAACGCCTATCCTAGTCTTGCCTGATGTGCACAAGCCCTTCTCGGTGTATTGTGATGCTTGTTACACAGGTTTGGGATGTGTGTTGATGCAAGAGGGAAGAGTTGTGGCTTACTCGTCCCGACAGCTGAAGGTTCATGAGAAGAATTACCCAATCCATGATCTAGAGTTGGCAGCAGTGGTTCACGCACTGAAGACATGGAGGCACTACTTGTATGGACAAAAATGTGATGTTTACACAGACCACAAGAGTCTGAAGTACATATTCACTCAGTCAAAGTTGAATATGAGGCAGCGATGATGGTTAGAGTTGATCAAAGACTATGAGTTGGAGATCCATTACCATCCAGGCAAAGCAAACGTAGTGGCAGATGCTTTGAGCAGGAAGAGTCAAGTCAATCTGATGGTCGCTCGTCCGATGCCTTACGAGTTGGCCAAGGAGTTTGACAGGTTGAGTCTCGGATTTCTGAACAATTCGCGAGGAGTCACAGTCGAGATGGAACCTACCTTGGAGCGCGAAATCAAAGAAGCGTAGAAGAATGATGAGAAGATCAGTGAGATCCGGCGACTGATTCTAGAGGGCGGAGGCAAAGATTTTCGAGAAGATGCAGAGGGTGTGATATGGTTCAAAGACCGCTTGTGCGTTCCCAATGTCCAGTCTATTCGGGAGTTGATTCTCAAGGAAGCTCATGAGACAGCTTATTCGATTCACCCTGGTAGTGAGAAGATGTATCAGGATCTGAAGAAGAAATTCTAGTGGTACGGAATGAAGAGGGAAATCGCAGAGCATGTGGCTATGTGCGATAGTTGTCGAAGAATTAAGGCAGAGCACCAGAGACCAGCTGGATTGCTACAACCATTGCAGATCCCTCAATGGAAATGGGATGAAATCGGTATGGATTTCATAGTCGGATTGCCTCGCACTCGAGCCGGCTACGATTCCATTTGGGTAGTAGTGGACCGCTTGACCAAGTCAGCCCACTTCATACCTATCAAGACCAACTACAGCAGTGCAGTATTGGCAGAATTGTATATGTCTCGGATCGTTTGTCTTCATGGTGTGCCAAAGAAGATAGTGTCAGACAGAGGAACGCAGTTCACCTCTCATTTCTGGCAGCAGTTGCATGAAGCCTTGGGCACACATCTGAATTTCAGTTCAGCTTATCATCCGCAGACAGATGGCCAGACCGAAAGGACCAATCAAATTCTTGAAGATATGTTGAGAGCCTGTGCGTTGCAAGATCAGTCCGGATGGGACAACAGTTACCAGGCCAGTTTGAAGATGTCACCATTTCAGGCGCTCTATGGAAGGAGTTGTAGAACTCCGTTGCAATGGGATCAGCCTGGAGAAAAGCAGGTGTTTGGGCCAGACATTTTGCTTGAAGCCGAAGAGAACATCAGGATGGTTCGAGAGAATCTGAAGATAGCGCAATCAAGGCAGCGAAGCTATGCAGACACAAGAAGAAGAGAGCTGAGTTTCGAAGTCGGAGACTTTGTCTATCTGAAAGTGTCACCGATCAGAGGAGTCAGAAGGTTCGGAGTCAAAGGCAAGCTAGCACCCCGCTACATTGGTCCGTACCAAATTCTCTCAAGGCGTGGAGAAGTGGCCTATCAGCTCAGTCTGCCAGAGAATTTGTCTGTTGTGCATGATGTCTTTCACGTGTCTCAGTTGAAGAAGTGCTTGCGTGTGCCAGAAGAGCAGTTGCCAGTGGAAGGTCTTGAAGTCCAAGAGGACTTGACCTACGTTGAGAAGCCAGTGCAAATCCTTGAGACCGCAGACAGAGTCACCCGAAGGAAGACCATCAGAATGTGCAAAGTTAGATGGAATCACCATTCAGAGGAAGAAGCAACCTGGGAGCGTGAAGATGATCTGTTGGCTAAATACCCAGAGCTCTTTGCTAGCCAACCCTGAATCTCGAGGGCGAGATTCTTTTAAGGGGGATAGGTTTGTAACGCCCTGAATTTGGGGGTAGAATTTTTTTCTTCTTTTCTCTCACCAAATTCAAGCGTTACCCTTTCCTTTTCCCTTTTCCCCTTGCTAAACCTTGATCTTTTCCAAAGTTACAGCGGGTTTTGGCTTTAGACCTCGTGTAAAGCAAAACCTTAAAATACTTTATTTTGGGTGATGCACCATGCCGAACCATGCATACTTTTTTTGATTGTTTAAAAATGTGAAAGCATTCATCTAGAGGAAAATAGATTTTAGAAAAAGAAAACCTTTTCCTTCTCCTCTCCCCCCTCCTTCCCCATTTTCGGCCCAGCCGCCCCCCTTCCCTCCCCGCCGTGGGCCGCCTAGCGGCCCAACCGCGCCCCCCCTCCCCCTTTGGGCCCAGCCGGCCCAACCGCCCCCCCCTCCCTTTTCTTTTTCCAAAAATCCCCTCCCCGCGGGCCCCGCTCGTCATCCCCTCTCTCTCTCCCTCACCCTAACCCTAGCCGTCGTCGCCCCCGTCCCGCCCCCGCGCCGCCGCCGCCCCTCCCCGGCGCCGCCGCCGCGCCGGCCTCCCACTCCGGTGAGGTTTCTCCCTCCCCCCTCCCTTCTCTCCTCCCCTCCCTCCTCCTTCCCTCCCGCCGGCGTCCCCCGCCCCCGCGCCATGGGCGTGCCCGCCTCGGCCGCCCGGCCTCGGCCCCGACCGCCCCGCCCTCGGTCGTCCCTGGCCCGGCCGCCCCCGACTCGGCGAGCTCGGCCCCGGCCCCGGCCGCCTTCGGCTCGGCCGCCCTCGGCCGCCCCGGCCTCGCCCGCGCCCGCTCTCCGGCGAGCTCGGCTCGGCCGCCCGGCCTCGGCCCTCCGGCGAGCTCGCGCCGACCCCGCCCCGACCCCGGCCTCGGCCGCCTCGCCCCGCCCGGCCCTCCGACGAGCTCGCGCAGACCCCGCCCCGACCCCGGCCTCGGCCGCCCCGCCCCCGTCGCGCCCGGCCCCGGCGCGTCTCGCTCCGGCAAGCCCGCCCCTCGCCGCGCCCCGGCTGCCCCGGCTCGGCCGCCCCCGCGCGAGCCCCGCTCGGCCGCCCCATGCCCCGGCTCGGCCGCGCCCGCCTTGGCCCCGTGCCGTCCCGGCCCCGATCGTGCCCCCCGCCCCACCCATGCACCGTGCTCACCCGCTCGCCCCGCCGTGCCTTGCTCACGTAGTGACGGCCCCGGCGTGGCCTCGAGCTCGGCCCAGCGTGCCTTTAGCGCGCGGCTTTGAGCTCGGCTAGCGTTCGGCCCCGACGTGCGCACGGCTAGTTCGTGGCGTGTGCGTGCGGTCTCACGCGCGTGCCTTGGCACGACCCGTCGTGCCCCGTCTACCCCAGACGCCCCGTCTACCCCCCCCCCCCCCCCCCCCCCGTGTCCTATGCGCGCTAATCACGTGTTTATATTAATAAGATAGGAGTCTCAATTTGGAAATTGGTTACGTTAGTTAATTTGTATAGCTAATTGCCTAACTCATTTAATGTTAATCTACTAAAAGTGGTCACGTTTACATTAGTGCATGTAGCTAATCCTTTTGTTAGAACCAATTGGAACTAGAACACGTAGCGTCTAGTTATTCGCCTACCCGTAGTGCATCTCGGGCTTAAGCTCTAACCCTCGCGAGACCTTTTCTCATTTCTTTCTAACCATGGTAAGTTTATTATCGTATGTGATATTCTATGTATATCTACCTCATTTGTTCTCTTGTATGGTGTACTATTTGTTCCCTAATTTGAATGGATGGATGTATGTATGCTTGCAATCGCATAGAGAACGATCCGGTCGAAGAACCCGAGGAACTCGCAGGAGAAGCCCCTGAGCAGCAGTCGGTTGGTGGAGGCAAGTGTCCCTTGACCTATCTCTGTCCTATTCACTCTTTAATTCACCTCCCGCATTACACATTTATGCCTAAGGATTGACTAGCTTTTGTTATCCATGTCCTTGTTTACCTATTTGGGTTGGATTATTATTGTTTAGCTTTATGCTATTGCTCAAACTCTAATCAATGAACATGATGAGATTATCTATGATACGCTGTTTTCCCTTCTCTTATTATGATGTTATACTTGTGGTCTTCAAGGGGGCTCGAGCGGTTTCTCGAGTGCCTCTCCGTAAGGACCTGTTCTATGGATGACCGCTCGGGAAAACAGTGCAACCATGAGGGTGGAATGGGATGCCCTTAGCTGAATAATTAGAGGATCCGGGGTGTAGTTCACTTAGCCGTCGTGTCGTCAATGGGGCTCGGTGTATGCGGCTCGCTCCGCCAAGTTTGGGTTCGCCCCTTGGGGAGGAGTGCGGTGCATTTAGGAAACCTAACGGGTGGCTACAGCCCTGAGGAATCTTTGTAAAGGCTACGTAGTGATGCCCTGCTAGGCCACCTAGGTAGTGGTCAATGGGGAGTAGCTCTCTCTGGGCAGAAAGGGAATCACGGCTTGTGGGTAAAGTGCACAACCTCTCCAGAGTGTTTGAAAACTGATATATCAGTCGTGCTCACGGTTATGAGCGGCCAAGGGAGCTCCAGTGATTAGTGGTACTTGATCAGAGACATTATGGTACAGGTGGCTATGAGATCGATGGTTTTGGTTATGACTATGGTGTTGGTAAGTGGTATTCTTTCCGTTTGGAAAGGGTACATCGGGCTAATAACTTGGGTTAATGCTAAAACCTGGCTTTCTATTAGTAAATAATAATCTGACCAACTAAAAGCAACTGCTTGACTTATCCCCCACATAAAGCTAGTCCACTATAGCCAAACAGGATACTTGCTGAGTATGTTGATGTGTACTCACCCTTGCTCTACACACCAAACCCCCCCCCATCCCCAGGTTGTCAGCATTGCAACCACTGCTCGGGAGAAGATGAAGCTGTGGAAGGAGACCTTCAGGAGTTCCAAGACTACAACGAGTTCTAGGCGTGGGTTAGCGGCAACCCCCAGTCGGCTGCCTGTGAAGGCCGCGTTTATCTATGTTTCTTTTCCGCACTTTGATTTATTGTAAGGACTATATGGACGTCTCGGACGTATGATGTAATCGACTATTATTTCCCTTTTAATACTATTTGAGCACTGTGTGATGATGTCCATGTTATGTAACTGCTGTGTACGTGAATAACTGATCCTGGCACGTACATGGTTCGCATTCGGTTTGCCTTCTAAAAACCGGGTGTGACAGTGCCCTAGAACCCGGGTGTGACAATGACCAGGGATATGAGTATGTTCACCCAAATGTGTGAGGAAGGTTGCTCTAATTATGATAGCATCACATTTGGAGACAATCGCAAAGGAAAGGTCAAAGGTTTGGGTAAAATTACTATCTCAAATGGTCATTCCATATCAAATGTGCTTTTGGTTGAGTCTCTAAATTTCAAGTTGCTATCCGTAGCTCAATTGTGTGATTTAGGCTTTAGTTGCAATTTTACCATCGATGATGTTCTTATCTCTAGTGTTGATGGTAGCAATCTTATGTTTAAATGTTTTAAATATGAAAATCTTTATATTGTTGATTTGTCATCTAGTGAGGCAAAGCTTATAATTTGTATATTCTCTAAGGCTTCACTAGGTTGGTTATTGCATAGAACACTTGGTCATGTTGGTATGAAACAACTCAATCAAAAGACGTGAGAATTTTGAGAAGAATAAATTATGTAGCTCCTATCAAGCTGGGAAGCAAGTGGAAAATACTCATCCACATAAGAGTCAAATGTCAACTTATCGACCATTGGAATTACTTCACATGTATCTTTTTGGACCAACATCTTTTGTAAATATTGGTGGTAATTCCTATTGCCTTGTGATTGTGGATGATTATTCAAGATTCACTTGGTTTATTTTCTTCGTGATAAGTCTAATGTATTTGAAACATTTAAGTCATTTGCTATATTAGCCCAAAATCAATTTGAATTTGATATCAAGAAAGTTAGAAGTGATAATGGGTCGGAATTCAAGAATGCTAGAATTGATGAATATTGTGATGACAAGGGGATTAAATATGAATTTTCTTCGAAGTATACACCAGAACAAAATGGTATTATTGAAAGGAAAAATAGGACTCTAATTGATACAGCTAGGTCTATGCTAGCGGAATATAATGTGTTGGATTCTTATTAGGCCGAAACCATAAATACCGCTTGGCATGCATCAAATAAGCTATATTGTCACAAGCTCTTAAAAACTCCATATGAATTGCTTATTGGTAGAAAGCCAAACATTTCATACTTTAGAGTATTTGGTTGCAAATGTTATATTTTGAGAAAATGAAGTCAACTCTCTAAATTTGAGAAGAAGTGTGATGAGGTTTTTCTTCTTGGATATTTATCAAATAGTAAGGCTTATAGAGTATTCAATAAGATTCATGGTATTATTAAAGAATCATATGATGTTGAGTTTGATGAAACAGATGGATCTCAAAATGAACATGACAATCTTGATGACGTTGGTGGAATTCAATTGAAGAGTGCTATGAAGACTATGGCCAATGGTGAAATTAAGCCAAAAGAATATGATGATGATGATGATGATGATGATGATGATGATGATGATGATGATGATAGTGTGGTGGTTATTCCATCCCTTTCGACTTTAAATGAGAAAATTTACAAAAGCCAACAAAATAATGAAGTTGGAGGTGCTCATGATCAAGATAGTTCAAGTCATTTAGTTCCTCCTTAAACATCTAAAAGTGATTCTCAAATTGTATCAAGAATCCATAATTTTATTATAGAATATCACCCGATGGATCAAATTGTGGGTGACATAAGTAAAGGTGTTCAAACTTGCTCTCGTGTTGCTTCATTTTGTGAACATTTCTCTTTTGTATCTTGTATTGAACCTAACCATGTAGATGAAGCACTACTTGATGTTTATTGGGTAAATGCAATGGATGAGTAATTAAATAATTTCACCCGTAATGAAGTTTAGGAGCTTGTTGAGAGACCCAAGAACCACAATATTATTGGTACCAAATGGGTGTTTCACAATAAGCACGATGAAGATGGATTGGTTGTAAGGAATAAAAAAGACTAGTGGCACAAGGATATACACAAATAGAAGGATTGGATTTCGGTGAGACATTTGTTCCCATGGCAAGATTGGTGGCAATCCAGATTCTTCTCGCTTATGCTTGTGCCCATAACATAAAACTCTACCAAATGGATGTGAAGAGTGCTTTTCTAAATGGTAAGATTGGTGAACTAGTGTATGTGGAACAACATCCCGGTTTTGAGGACCCCAAAAGGCCTAACCATGTGTATAAGTTTTCTGAAGCTCTCTATGTGCTTAAGCAAGCTCCACACGCTTGTTATGAGAGGCTTAGGGATTTCTTGCTTTCCAAAGACTTCAAAATTGGGAAGGTTGACACTACTCTATTCACTAAGAGAATTGGTAAAGAGTTGTTTGTTTGTCAAATTTATGTTGATGATATTATTTTTGGAACTACTAATGAGTTGTTTTGCGAGGAGTTTGGAAAAATGATGTCGGAAGAATTTGAAATGTCAATGATAGGAGAATTGAGCTTCTTTCTAGGTCTTCAAATCAAACAATCGAAAGATGGAATTTTTGTGAGCCAAACCAAGTATTTGAAGGACATGCTCAAGAAGTTTGACCTAGAGGATGCCAAACCGATCAAGACTCCTATAGCTACAAATGGTCATCTTGACTTAGATGTGGGAGGTACAATTGTTGATCAAAAGCTTTTTCAATAATTAGTAATTTACTTTACATTACCGCATCTAGGCTCGATGTTTTGTTTAGTGTATGCATGTGTGCTCGGTTTCAAGCATCACCTAGAGAAGTTCACTTGAAAGCTACCAAAAGAATTCTACTATATTTGAAGCATACCCCAAATGTTGGTCTATGGTATCCCAAGGGTGCTCAATTTGAATTAATTAGATATTCGGATTCAGACTATGTGGGTTGCAAGGTTGATAGGAAGAGTACCTTCGATTGTTGTCAATTTGTTAGGAGGTCTCTAGTCTGATGGTCCTCTAAGAAGCAAAACCCAGTTCCTCTCTCTACCGCAAAGGTGGAATCTATTTGGTCGGTAATTGTTGTGCTCAACTTTTGTGGATAAAGCAAATACTATTGGACTATGGGGTTTCCTTCAAGAATGTGCATCTTATGTGTGATAATGTGAGTCCCATAAAATTGGCTACAAATCTGGTCCAACACTTAAGAACGAAGCATATTGATATAAGGCATCATTTCTTGAGAGATCATGTTGGCAAATGGGATATCTCAATTTGTTCTATTTGGACAGATGATCAATTGGCGGATATTTTTACAAAATCTTTGGATGAATCAATGTTTTGCAAGTTGTGAAGTGAAATGAATGTGACTGATCTCTCGAACGTGGCTTGAAGTTGAGTACACATGTGTAGTGGTGCATTTGCGCTCTAGTGTGTGCTCACTAAGTTATTTATTGTCTATTTTTCATGATTTTTTATTCATGTATGACCTTATGCAATTTATGTGAAAATGTTGGTTGTCCTAGTATATTATATGTTCATGCATACATACTAACCCTTGAATGTGTCAAAATGTTCATACTTGAGCAAACAAATCCATTTTAAATTCGAAATCAGGAAATGGGCAAAATTCAGAAAGCTAAAGTATCAGACCGTGGATTGTCTGAGTTGCGACCACGGGTCGTCTGCCTTATTGGATCAGAGATAGTCAAGCCCCTAGCAGTTCGACACTTCTTCAAATGCTCCATTTGTGGCTTGGCACGCTAACAATCCCCTACCTGACACTTCTTCAAATCCCATCTCTGACAGATGCTGATAAGTTGGCGATCGGAGCGGGTGATGTCGCTTGGCACGCTAACAATCCCCTACCTGGCACGCCAACTGTCATGGTTTAGAAAATCAGGGGGGTAGCAAGATTTTTGTTCGGCAGGTGTGCTAGCGCGGACTCACTCAGAATGGCGAATCGCTGGGACTCGAACGAAGAACTTAGGACACGGGGTTTATACTGGTTCGAGTTTGCACCTTACTTCAATGTAGTGCTGATAATAGTATTGATTTGAGTGTGTTACAACTTTTGTGCTTGTGTGCCTATCTTTTTGAGAGGAATAGGGTCCTTTCCTTTTATATCACAAGGTTCAAAGCTTACATTGTTCCCTCTTCAGAGAGAGAGAGAGATAAGAAGTATTTCATCCATTGCTTAGGCCCCCTTCTAGTTGCTCAAAGTAACGCTCCCGGACATGGTGCCGCCTGTTGTTCCTGTCCCTGCGACGGGTTCATGGCTGACATCCTTATGGTTATGCGTGGTGGGGCCCATGGTGCAAGCTCGGGACTCCACTGACACGGCATGGTTCCTTCGCCTTTGTAAGCTCGGTGTTGTCCTTTCATGCGTGTGGATTGGCTTATTCGATATGGCGTCATGTCTTGTCGTTTCTGCCATACCAGCCAATGTAGAGGTTCCGGTGTTGAGGCCATCCCTAACAGGAGAGTTGTGTTCATGTCTTATCACCTGGTCTCCTGGCATCACGCATTGTCGTGGTCGACGTATGTTTGTGGCTCTGACTCGATGCTTAAACTTGCTCAGCGAGGGACTCAGTTGTCCGCTCCGCCTCGCAGACTTGCTCGGTGAGGAACTTGGTCGTCTGCTCCGCAACACAGACTTGCTGGGTGGGGTACTTGGTCGACCGCTTCATCTAACAGACTTGCTCAGCGTGGTACATGGTCGGATGAGCCATTTAGGTAGTGTTTGATTGAGGAGCCAAATAGAACGGAGTCGTTCCATCCCTGATTCTAGGAACGAAGCCGCTCTGTTCTGTGTTTGGTAATCTGGAACAGAGCGGCTCTGTTTTTTGTTTGGTTGCAGAGTGAACGGAACGGAGCGTGACTGTGAGAGCGGGATGGGAACGGAACAGCTCTGTCCGGTTGATTTTTTGGAGCGGAATGGTTCCGGATCTGAGGAGAATATTTCCTAATTGGAGCCATTTCGTTCTAGTTACTTTGTAACCAAACAGCAACAAAACTGGGACAGAACGCTCCGTTCTACTTGGCTCTTCAACCAAATGCTACCTTATAGGGAGTTTCTCAGGCTTTCTTTGGGCACTCCGTTCGTGGGTACCCGACAGAAACTATATGCATATCATTTACGTATCAATTGATGACCATGCTATATGTATGTGTTGTGTCCATGACCTATGAGTTAAACTAATGATTAATAAATTATGTCTATGTGTTAAATTTGGTCCATATGAATGTGGACTGTGAAACTGAGTATAATTACTATTTTATATTGTTAAATGAGTTTAAAATTAACTAGAAATTAATTACTATACACATATTGGTTTTTTACTCTAGCTTGCGAGCTGAACGGGCTAGCTGGAGCTAAGCTGACTCTGTGGCTCGATAGCTTAACAAACCGAGGCAAGCAGTTCGAACTCGAACAAGTTGACTCAATAATTAGCTCTAGATATATCCGCCCTATTTCGTTCCACACTGTCTTCTTCATTGGTTTGTTTGAATTTATATTTATGGACATTTTAAGTATTTTTTTAGACAAATGTGAAAACGATGCAGAATCAGTATGAGTATTCTTCAAACTGTTTTTGTTTTCCTTTTTTAGTCTGAATATCCTATTTTTATCCACATAAAATATCTCGTTTACATAATACAATGATTAGCAACTATGTCACATCACAATTATTTTTTAGTGGCTATATATTTATTATAATATATTGCTTTTATATGTCTAGATGAGATCGATTAAAATACTATTTTATTTTTATACTATGTGATTACATTTTCGCTTTTTATGTCCGACTTCCGAGCCGTTATCAATTTATTTCATTCATTTTGATTCGTTTTTATCATCCCGCTAGTCTCGTCTTCGTCTTCGACCTCGTTTGCGGTTGCCCCGTTTCGAAAAAACAATGCGAAAATGAAAATGAAGGTACAATAAAAAAAAGGTCAGCAAGGTTTTTCTTTATCCACAACGAAGCTACAATAAAGGTGCTAAATATGGATTTGTTACAACCAAGAGCTTCCGGGTGCAGAAAAAGAGAACTCAGTCTTCACGCAACCAAAAGGATTCTATATGCAGCTTGACACGGCACCAGCTTAGTTACACACATAAAAACTAGAAATAATCCACTGCAAGTAAAATCATTCAAAATAAAAAATAACATCAGAGAAACTGGCAAGTGAAGGTGTCTGTCTGCTCGAATACGAGAGCATACCTTTTTCAAGCTTTCTGAATTTTTACAACTGTGCTGCTAACGAGTGCCAACGTTGCTCAAATCTATCTCCTGTCACAGAATTAGAGCCGTGTGAATCTCTTGTGGATAACATAACTATAGAGTATTGATTTGGCTAGATTGCTGGAAACATTCCAGTGACATTCACAATACTGAAGATAAAGAATATTCTGAGTACAAAACAATGGTGATAATAACCTTACTGACACTATAGTTCTGCATTGGAAAAAAAATGAATTTATGCATAATTGAAGTATGAGTAGCCAAACGGTAAGAATATGCCCGTTTTAGCTAGAATCGAACAATCATGGCATAGCAAGTGTCGAACACTTGTTTGGATAAAGAGGTATTGAAGTAGATTGAAGTGTATTTTAGGTATTGAAAGGGAAATTAGTTTATATTACACTTCAATACACCTTATACCACCTCAATCCACTCCAATCCAAGATTACCCAAACAAGCCCTTAGTGTCTAGGGAAGGGTATTTATACACAGCCTAACGCTCATACACATTTTGCAATGAGGTTGTTTCAAACCCACAGGGACTTCAGGACTCAAGTGCTACACACTGCACCAGGCCTCCACTTCAGCCCAGGAATTGACAATGCCACACACAAAAAACAAATTTGAATCATTTTAGCATTGCCGAATCCTTGTACAACAACAATGGCATCAACTGCAACTCTAATGGAATGTTTGGTTTGGCGAATCAAGGGAGTGAATACTGAGGTATCATGAGTCCATTTACTAGTTTTTTCTTGAATATGTAGAACAGCTGTGTATCATTGCATTAGACTATCTCCAGCAGCTTAACCATTCTATCTCCCATCCTATCTCCTATTTCAAACTCCACTCTGCGAACAGTATAGTCTACAGTGTAAAACAGTGTTCTGCTGAACACGGTCTTAAGAACTCAGAAGAGTACAACACACCCAAAACTCCGGTAGCCCATAGCGACGGAAGACAAGGAACCAGCATCTATTATGGAAAAGCAAGCCAGAGGAAAAATTGACACTTCTTCGGCGTCCAAGTATTCCAAATGAGTTTCCAAGGTTCAAATTGCACTGAGCCAAAGAACTATAGGCAGACTTGGATTAGTACTATTCAGAGGCAGTGCTAAGTCAGGTTGCAACTGCACACTCGAAACAAGATCCTAGACATCAATAGGCCTGTTTGTTTCGGCTTGTGGCTAGACTCTTGCCGTTAGATCAACTTCTGGGTGCCAAACGCTTCTTCTCAGTCCGCTTCTGTGAAAATCGCCAAAATCATTCTCAAAAAACAGCCAAGGGATTTTAGATCATGTCTTGTAAAATTCCTTGAGAGCCCAAGGGGGGAGGTCTGAGGCAATAGCCAGATAAATCGCCATAGATGTCATCACAAATTGAACCATTACCAACCTCCCAGGTCCCAGCCCTGTTCATTAGATCAGATCTCCAACCTGGCAATTGGGAAGCAATGTGGTCTATGATGTTCAGAACTTGCGCTATGTTCAAGTTCTTAAACGAAAGCGGGAAGCCCAATACTTGCAAGGAAAATCATTCCTCATACTAGTACTAACTATTAGCTTCTAAGGAAATTATGTGGTGATGGATCAACTCACTCTATTCCACAATCAAATAAAAAACTAAAGAATGAATGATGATAGACCACTTTATTCCATAAACCAAACGCCCCCTAAATCATCTCTGTGTATAGCAAATATGTGTCACTAAATAATTCGATACAGCCATAGTCCAATACCTACAACTACAATGCAACTACATATTTGGTGAGAGCTCAGTCAGCTCACGAAAAAATATTAACTGGTTCAACCACAAAAGGGAGGGGGTATTTAAAACCACCACATAGTGCCTCAAAATCACAGATTTGGGAAACTACAAAAAAAAGTACTAAGATTCTCTGTTAGTGTGCAGCCACTGCAGCGTATCTGGCCCAGCTCACTATACCCACGAGCCAACGTTCATGAGGTCCAGGTCCACAAGGGCCCACAACATAACAATGCCTTAGACCTAACTAATCCCAAATGATTAAACTGATAGGTGAGAGCTGTCTCCGCCTTATATTGTTCCCCCACCATCAATTTTGAATGTGGGATTAAACCTAACAATCTACCCCATCACCATGTCACCTATGATATTTTTTAGATTTTCTAACCATGGACTCTTATACCACTTGTTAGAGTTTGTAGCAAATTTGGTGCAATTCACTATATCCACGAGTTGGCACCCCGAGGCCAGGTATACTGGAACCCAAATGATACTAAGGTCTTATCGTAACTCAACTCAAAAGACTAGTCTAGTAGGTGAGGGCTGCCCCCGCCTTATATGTTGTGCACCCCACCACTAATTTCTAATGTGGGACACCTAACAAGTGGTATGTTGAATTAGGCACAAGGCCTTCGTTCGTTGTGGGCTCTAGTGGACATAGGCCTAGGGGTGCAAGCTCATGGGTATAGCAAATTGGATTGAATCTATTGCGCACTCTAACAAGTGGTATCAAAGCTCATGGTAAAAAAAACTAGAAAATCTCAGGGGTCACATGGTGATGATGGAGCCTGTCAACGTCTCATAGGCCAGACGGATTGAGTGTGACATAGCGTTGGACTCGGGGAAACCACATAGGGTTGTGTGATGTAAAGAGTTGGGCCCAACATGTGACAAGGGAGATTCTTAGGTTTAGTCCCACACCAAAAAATGATGGCGGGGGTAGCACAACATATAGGCAAGGGCAGCCCTCACCTATCCGACTAATCTTTTGGGTTGAGTTAGGAACAAGGCCTTGGTATGTTGTGGGCTCTGGTGGACCTAAGGCGCTAGCTCATGTGTATAGACAATTGGACCGAATCGGGTGCGCACTCTAACAACACCTCTCAATAGATAAATAATTTCATGAACTCCTATTGTGAAATAAAGAGTTCCATTAGCAAACATATAAAGTTGCACAATTTCTTGTTGAGCTTCATGATCTAGCAAATTAGTTTCTACTGCTCACTAAACTTGCAATTGATTGCAGCAGTGGACAGAATACAATGTAATTTAAAATAACTAGAAAAGTTAAGATGGCTATAGTGCAGTATACTCTTAGAAAATCTAAACCAGATGTATGCAACTCACACCTTAATAAATATAGCTATGACGTGCCAACCTTGCAGGAATTGAATGTTTTACCTTAGAAAAACATCCAAGAAACGGTGAGCACGTTTGCTATTTTATGTTAAGAACTTAAGAATGCATTCACAAGAAACTGAAGTATGGGATAACCTGCCCGGTCCTCTCATAATAGTCGTTGAGCGCCCACTGGTACTTGGACTGGTCCAGCCCGAACCATCTCGAGATGTGCTCGTCCAAGCTCGCGTGTGCTAAACCAAAATATTTTGCTCACATATCAAAATTCAAAGTCACAAACCTTAAAATAAAAATAAACCAGAGCAATTAAATACGAAGGATTCTCTTCCAAGTCACCTTCTTGCATGCGTGCAACCGCGTCCCAGAAGAACGCAAGCAGCGATCCATCTGATCCTGCCGAAGCCTTCCCGAACTGCAATGGCGGCACCTGGACCGGTGGCAAGGAGCAGGAAGAGACCTTTGGTGCCTGCAGCGGCGTTGAGACCGACTTGACGGGCGGCGACGGTACCTGGACCAGCGAGGGTCGGGAGAGCTTCTCGGCGGGAAGCGGCGGGGAGACCATCTTGACAAGCTGCGGCGTGGATACTGAGTAAACAGGCGCGGGCGGAGGGGCTGTCTGCGCCGGTGGTGATTCAGGGGAGTCCTCGGCGCGAGGGCTCGTCGGGGGCGTAGAGAACTCGGACCCCGGGCTCTCGTGCTCCGCCGATGGCGTGAAGAACACCGTGAGGTTTCCCGACTTGCCGATGAGCGGCGGAGGGTGCGGGGTGGAGGCCATCGCCGGAGCTGAGGGGGTCGGAGGACGGAGGTGCTAGGGTTTGGCAGGAGAAGCGGATGCTGTGCGAGAGGAGTGAGACGGCTGCGAATGTGACGCCAATGCCGAGGAAGGGGAGTGAACATTTTCTGAAGTCCCTTTCCTTTTTCGACAATTTAATTTTTTTTGAAATATATTACTTCTTGTTAAAAGCTACTAGGAATCGGAGGCATGTCCGCGCTTCACGGTGACGCTGCTACTGGCTTGCTGACGCGTGGCTGCGGACGTGAATTTTTCTTCAATCCAACCGAAACGAAAGGAGCCATCTGCGTCGATCTCCGCCCCGGCCCCTCCCTCTCCGACCCATCAGGGCAGCTGGCGCCTCTAGGGCATCTCAGCGACTCGGCTCCTCCTCCCGCGCGGTGCCAGCCGCCACCTCGGCCTCGACATCGGAAGCTTCCCCGCCACCTATGGCCATTGTTGACCCCGTACCACGGACGAGGAGGAGGAGGCGGAGGCAGAGGCGGAAGCGGTGTCGGAGGCCTCGTCGATCGGGGCGGCGTCGTCCGACAGCTCCTCCTCCATCGAGGAGAACTCCGCATCCGACAAGGAGGAGGAGGAGGAGGTTGAGAGCAAGGCGCAGGGGCTCGGCATGATGGTGCTGGCCACGCTCGAATCCTTGGATGATGCCCTGCCATCCAAGTAAGTTGCTACTTCTCTGCTAACCCCCCTCTACTACCAGTGTTAGTACCTGCTTCTTCTTCTGTGGTTTTGTTGCTTCTATTTCAGTAGAAATTGGTCCTTCAAAACCACTGCTGGAGATGACATGTTCTTTGGATAAAAAATCCGATTTTTTTTTGCTGCAAAAAAATGATCT
This sequence comes from Zea mays, assembly GCF_902167145.1. Taxonomy (NCBI): domain Eukaryota; kingdom Viridiplantae; phylum Streptophyta; class Magnoliopsida; order Poales; family Poaceae; genus Zea; species Zea mays. The sequence goes on along the minus strand of NC_050105.1, from coordinate 106,720,092 downwards.
TTCTGGCGAGATTATAGAACACTGCTGGTTAATTTAGATCCCATCCCACTAGAGTACTCTAGCTAATAATGAACTCCAAGAGTTGCTCAGAAGGGAACACCGTTCTTTTCCCCATCCGAGGTACATGCGCTACTTCAACGTTATGATCCTTGGGCCGGCGCAGTCGCCCTATGAAGGTGCGAGCTTCTTATTCGGGTTTTTTTTATGCGCTGTTCGTGCTGCGTGGTGTAGAAACTAGGGTGGATCGATAGTCGATTCGAGATAATTCTTTTCAAAATATGCCACCGGAAATGGGGGAAATGCTGAGATGTTTGCTTTAGTCTGTGCACACATAGGTAAGTTTGTACTATTCGGTCGGCTGGTTACTTTTTGGCTTGTCAATTTTAGTTTTTGGGCGGTATCCTGGCTGATGAGTCTCAGCTTCTATCTGCAGCATTCTATTAGCTATGTTAAAGGACAGAGTAATGTTTTGCACCAGTATAGTATTGTATGTGATAGTCATTACTAGCTTGGTTTTATGTGTTGTGTGGGAAACAACAAACAAAAGATTTTTTATTTAGTAGATTATAGTTGTCCGTAGGCTTAGCTATTTTTTATGAATAGGCAATAATATGCTTTGTTCGTTTCATGATCGTAGTCCTTATTCATGTATGCTGTGATGATCTCCTTACCCTCTGATTTGTGTAAGTTGTTCACTTGCTAATCTCCTTCTCGCTTCTCAGAGGTAAGGACTAATGAAGTTACTGGTATGCACCTAGGACATTGGTTTAGTTGATTTCCGTTCTAAAATGGTAGTGAATGACTGAAACTTGCCAGTAGAAACTATGTTCTCTATTGTAACAGGCTTGGATCAAAAAGATAATGCAAGCAGATGAGGATGTTGGAAAGATTGCATTAGTGGTGCCTGTTTTAGTCTGTAAGTTCTGCTAGAATCATTGTGCCTTTATCTCTACTACTCCTTAAGAAAGGAGTGTAGGCGTGCACACTTACGCCGTTCTGCCTGCGACTCGCACCCCGCGACATCATCCGCTCCACTCATTCCCACCTCGCCACATCGTGCCCCTTGCTCCCACTCTCCCCTCCCTCGGCCCTCCTCCCGTCCCTCGCACGCCGCCGCCCGACGCCCCCGGTCTCGCGTTGCCCGACGCCCCAGATCCGTCGCATGGCCCCCGTCCTCCCAGTTGCCCAGGGTTGCGGCAAGCACATCGTGCTCGTCCACGGCGGGTGCCTAGGCGGCTGGTCCTGGTTCAAGGTGGCCACGGCGCTCCGCGCAGCGGGGTACCGCACGGACAAGCCGGACCTGGCGGCGTCGGGCGTGGACCCGCGGGCGCTGCGGGAGGTGCCCACGTTCCGGGACTACACGGAGCCGCTGCTGAAGCTCCTGGCGTCGCTCCCGGACGGGGAGCGCGTGGTGCTCGTGGGCCACAGCCTCGGCGGCGTGAGCGTCGCGCTGGCCGCCGAGACGTTCCCGGACAAGGTCGCCGCCGTGGTGTTCCTCTGCGCCTTCATGCCCGACTGCGCGGCGCGGCCGTCGCACGTGCTGGAGAAGGTGAGGCATAGCCGCGATCGGGCAGCTGCTTTCCCCTAGATTCGAGAGGCTCCTCTCCGATCCTGGCGTGTGTGTCATTTTCTTGATGTGCTAGCTTATTGTCCGTATCGAGCAGTTCGTGGAGGGGAAGTGGCTGGAGTGGATGGACATAGAGGTGAAACCCCAGGACGGCGAAGGCAAGCTCACCACCTCTATGCTGTTCGGGCCCCGGATCATCCGAGAGAAGTTCACCCAGCTCTGCTCGCCCGAGGTACGTCGTCTCTATCCTCATATGTTTACCGTACCTTTCGTGCGAGTCGAGCTGAAAGGGAAAACGTTCGTCGGTCACTCGATCCTGCGGCGGCCCAGGGTTCCTCCCTTCGATTGTTTTGGCGCAGATATACTCGATGCTGCGGAAAATGGCGTGCGCTACCCGTGTGCTGAAGGAGGTTTGTTTCTCCCTCCGATATTTTTTTGGCGCGGATATACTAGATATTGCTGGCGTCCGCTACTGTCCTGGAGAATTGGTTATCGCTCCGTTTTTTTTGCTGCAGATAGGCTAACATCTACTATATCTATATCCATATCTATTTAACTACGAGGAGGAGGTCTTTTACAATTCTGTGCAGGTATGTTCGTCTTCAATTTTCCATGTTTTTTCCAAAAATGGGTCGTTGTTCTGTTTTTTCTTTTAAAAAGATGGATGCAATGTTCTATCGATTCCTTATCTGTGTTAAGCTTACAGTCTGGACTCATGATGTTGCCTGTTGCAATTTACTGTAGTGATCTATTGACTTCCAGCTGATCAGTCGTTATCGCTTGTAGAACTTCTATTTTGCGGTATTCTTTAAGTTCGACAATGTCATCTTATTCATCAATCAAATGGTGGTCATACAGATTATAGATATTTATGATGTCATTTATATGATGCACTACAGTACAGCTCATCAAAATCTCTGCACACAGATTATAGAGATTTATGCTCAGTTGCTTGCTTTTGATGATGGAGATTGATTTCTAACTGGCTCAGCTCACTCTTCTTGCCAGTAAGGGCACAATTTGCTTCATCAAGAGCACTTCATGCTTTCGTCAATTTCCATTGCAGGGTGCTTTCCTGCTTTGAAGGTTCATCTTTTAGGCAGTGAGCATATCTTAATGTGTTGCCCATCATCTCTTTGTATGCATCAAGCTGCCTTTGAATCTTCTTATGTTCATGTTTCCATATGCTCTAGCTCCTCAATTCTTGCATGCAATTTTGTTATAACCTCATATTGTTGTTTCTGTTCAGCTTGAGACTAGGCAATAATGCGAGATTGTTCTTCTAACAGTTTCAAGCTGTCATAGCCTGAATTAGATGTTGGAGCACATGCAGCAATCTCCCCCCAAATTCCTCCCCATGACCCTACTGAGACCATAGCTTATAGTGTATTTTTTTATAGTTTTTCTTTTTTCAGAGCTGTCATAGCCTACAAACTTTAGAAGAAAAATATGCCCCTTTCTTGTCAAAACCATTTTGTGACTGCAACCAACTTTAATATATGTGCACTGCAGATCACCACCCTTCTCGCGGCTATTCCAACCATCGGCTACGCGCGCATCCTCGACATCGGGTGGGAGTGGGCCGGCGTCATCTGGATATACAACGTTGTCACCTTCCTGCCAATGGACATGTTCAAGCTAGCCATCTGATACGCGCTGAGCGGCAAGGCGTGGGGCACGCTATTGGAGCACAAGATCGCCTTCACCGCCAAGGGTCTGGACTGCATGTGATGGCTGGTTCACCATCGTCGTATTTGACCACGCCAAGTGGGTCGTCTCGTCGTCGCTTGTAAGTTACACTTTATGTTTGTTAATACACAAAACCAATATTTTTTATACAACAAAGGATACTGTCAATGATCTTTACTACCACTTGGAAATCTGATACAATATCGATTTCTCAAGTGTACTATTTAAATAGGACTAAAGGCATTAATCTTAGACCCATTTGCATGGCTCGCTATTATTTGATGTCTTTAGTATTGATCAATGATTTCAATCAGTGCTAAAGGATTACGTGTGCACACAGGATTATATGCATGAAATCTTCTGGTTTGATGTGGTGTCCCCTTGATGTGGTGTCCTTAATTGAAATCTTCTGATTACGTGTGCACACAGGATTATATGCACTCCTTAATTGAAATCTTCTGGTTCAATCAGTGCTAATGGACATGTTCAATTGATGTGGTGCCCCCTTGATTATACGTGTGCACACAGGAACAACGCACGGGTATCAATACAGTGATTACGTGTGCACACAGTGATTTCAATCAGTAGCTTTTTGGTGAACACGTCCCCTTGATGTGGTGTTGAATGCCTCACTGATTAGATATTGACGTGATCTTGTTTGAATTAAGGAGAATTATTATTGACAGTTCTGAGATGTCTCTTCTGGTTTGATTCAGTACTTATTAACAATTTGGTGTCTATAGCTTTGCTAACTTGTGGGTTTTCTCTCAGGGTTCTTTCAGCAGCAATGGCCTCACTATTTCTTCTAAATTACCAAGATTCTCGGACATGTACACTCTCACGATAGCAAGTGTAGACCCACAGTCTATCGCAGCAAACAAGCCAATCCATTTCACTAAGAGCGTGACAAAGTGGTATGTGCCAAGTGATCTTCAGTTTAGCACACTAAAAATTTTTAGTCTCTAGCAGATGCATCTCTTGTGAAAATCTGAACTATAGTGTATTTAATTGTATTTTAAATATTAAATGTCTACTATCCAAAGTGCAGTCAACTCATACCCCTGTCAACTTTAGGATTTCGTGATTAGATGTTCATGTATGATGTACCTAAAACCCATATATGGTTTCCATAGCATTTAGCTGAATTAGATGGCTAACTACTAGGTGAGGGTGTTCCAATCTTGAAGCCAATAGATAGTTATGATAAGATAAATGTCCTTACTGCTTATCTCTAGCAGATGCATCTCTTGTGAAAATCTAAGCCAGAATTTTGATCATCCATTTATGAGAAAATATTTCTGAATTCCATGTGGTGTTTTTTTGTTGCCTCTTTTTGTGCCTTCTCTGTTATCTTAACTGTGTTGCACACTTATGAGGATATGATGACCCTTTCCCCAGATGATCGGCAATGAACATATTGAGCGCCATAATTTCTCTTTTGAGGAAACCAAGCCAGAATTCTGATCCTCCATTTATGCATAAAAGGTATTTCTGAATTTTATGTAGTGCTTATTTTGTAGCCTCCTTTTGTGTTTTTTGTTCTTTTAACTATGTTGCACACTTATGAGGATATGATGACCCTTTCCCCAGATGATCGACATGAACATACTGAGCGCTATAATTTCTCATCTGAGAAAACCAAGACAGAATTCTGATCCTCTGTTTGTTTTGCTATTTTGCTTTATTCGTTGTGTATCTTAATTTCTGAATTTATCTTAAGCTTGTACATAAAATTTGTTGTCATTGCTTGCTCTTTTTAGGTGACTGTTTATTCCAAACAGTTATTTTATGTGACTGACATTTGAGTTCTGCGTTGAAAACTGATTATCAATGGATGAATTTATATGGCCATTGTGTATGAGTCAACGCCATAATAATCCTCTCCATGTTTTGTGTGTATATGGTACATGTGCATGATATCACTGGTTGAGCATGAGTGGGGGATATCTTCTTTCAGATTTATATTTTATGTCAAGATGGAAATACGACATTGAGAGAAGGAGAATAGGGCTCATGATCTCAGCCGCTATGAACTTTGTGGCAAAATATTCTCTGGACGACATATTTTTATCGACACGTCACTCAATGTTTGTTCACTCTATACTTAATGTTATCAGTGGAAGGTCAGATGATCGATAGTGAACATACTGGGCACTATAATTTCTCATCTGAGAAAACAAGCCAGAATTTTGATCATCCATTTATGAGAAAATATTTCTGAATTCCATGTGGTGTTTTTTTCTTGCCTCTTTTTGTGCCTTTTCTGTTATCTTAACTGTGTTGCACACTTATGAGGATATGATGACCCTTTCTCCAGATGATCGACAGTGAACATATTGAGCGCCATAATTTCTCTTTTGAGAAAACCAAGCCAGAATTCTGATCCTCCATTTATGCATAAAAGTATTTATGAAATTTATGTAGTGCTTATTTTGTAGCCTCCTTTTGTGTTTTTTGTTCTTTTAACTATGTTGCACACTTATGAGGATATGATGACCCTTTCCTAGATGATCGACATGAACATAATGAGCGCTATAATTTCTCATCTGAGAAAACCAAGCCAGAATTCTGATCCTCTGTTTGTTTTGCTGTTTTGCTTTATTCGTTGTGTATCTTAATTTCTGAATTTATCTTAAGCTTGTACATAAAATTTGTTGTCATTGCTTGCTCTTTTTAGGTGACTGTTTATTCCAAACAGTTATTTTAAGTGACTGACATTTGAGTTCTGCGTTGAAAACTGATTACCAATGGATGAATTTATATGGCCATTGTGTATGAGTCAACGCCATAATAATCCTCTCCCTGTTTTGTGCGTATATGGTACCTGTGCATGATATCACTGGTTGAGCATGAGTGGGGGATATCTTCTTTCAGATTTATATTTTGTTTGTGTTATAGTGTTTTTTGTGGATTATGTTATGTACAATTGTTTTGAGTATCTTCTTTCAGATTTATATTTTGTTTGTGTTATAGTGTTCACTCTTCCAAGGGCAGCTCGATGGAACCGATTGAATGCAGGATGTATTGTTGGTAGCATGCATCAACACAACTAGAATTTCACTAGATCTTGTATAAGTAGGTTCTAATTTTTTGGTCGTTCGCATAACAATTTCTGAAAAAACATGACATAATTCTATCAGAACATTTACAGTGTTCTTTTATTGTTGAATAAAACACTGAATGCTAAGGCATGCATTAATCCATACGTCTTGTGAAATGCTACGGTCCAGGGAAAAAGTGTGTCTAAAAAATACGACAATCTTTTTTTTTTCTAGAACTGATATATGACATTTGTGTATTTCTTTGAATCTTAGAAGAACTTTCAGGTTAATATGGACCAACTGAACCATCTCCTCGTATCTAAGAACTTGCAAGTTGCAGGTTAATAGGATGCCTGATGTAAGCTTTGTTGGGTTCATGTTGAATGTATTTTTTTGAAATGATTTTGTTTTTGGTGATTGTAAAAATTATGTGAGCATGTCAGTTGATTCTCTGTCTGGCATGAGTTTGGGGAATGGTTTGTATGAATCCTGCCTATGTTTGCATATTGTTTGCTTGGATAACAACTTGTTTGAATCCATTAGCCCTAGATGCTCCTCTATGCCACTGGAAGTGAGTAATTATGTCGCTGTCACAATACACGGGTATTATATCACGATGCACGGTATTTTTCTTGTCTCGTGGCAACGCACGAGCACGTACCTAGAGCTCTGCCAGGGCTCTAAGTCCGTTAGAGGCTCGCTTTGTGTTCTGTGGCATCGCACGGGCACCCACCTAGTATATGTATTATGTACATATCTGTGTTTGTCCACAATAACCTTGCGTGGTATTGGATCTGGCAAGTTGTGAATTTTGTGTTCATTCGATGATAAAAAACATTATATTCTTCTTTTTAAATTTTAAGACCCATACTAAACTTCATTAAAATATAACAACATAGTGTAGAGAATAGAATTTAGGAATCCATGATACAGCATGGCCCTAGGTCATAAAATTGCATGAATGTAGATTTATTTTCTCCTCTGCAACTTCTCTCTTGGCTTTCCCATACTTTGGCATTCAATATGTCAAGCCATGTACCATCTTGGGCAGAAAAGGCTAATTAAAAATCCCAATTCATATGTCAATGTTGAATATGGTTATAAAGATTTATTGATATTAACTGGTAATTTACATATCCGTACTGCCTGCTTGACCTTATATTGAGATGTTCACCAGCTTGACCATTGAACCTAGAGTGTTTACAGAAATTGGGTATGTGGGTTTTAATTGTAGTGGTCTGTTGCTATCTCTTATTGCACATTGATTGAAGTGACGTCGGTTTCCTTTTCTGTGGATGCATTTTAGCACGATTGACTCGAGTTTTCCCATGGTCTGTACAGGGCCCTATGCACAGTAAATATAGTGAAACCACAGATATCCGTATCAGAGTGTATTCATGTTTAGAAAAATATCGTAAATGTAGTAGTTGCAGGTTGCAGCATTGAAATGAAATGTTTGAAAACTATAAAATATATAGAATCTAGAATCCATGAGATGTATGATATTTGTCGGTTGTATGTGTGTGTTCTCTGTTCCCTTTTGGACACGTACATGATGTTGTTACCACTTGCCAGTGTAGAGGGATTACCATCATCCTTTGCAGGCTCACTAAAAATCCATAGTGAATAAGACTCAAGTTATGTTCCAGGACTGTGGGTCTGTGTACTTTCAACTCTGTATGCTAGACTTCTAGAAACTTGAGTGACAATTGTCAAAACTAGAATTATTTTACTTGGTTACATGAAACTTCGAGTACTGGTCGTTCGAGATCCTTGTGATGTTTGTAGGGCTGATGCCCGACTCTCAGCTCAGCACTTCCATCATTGCGATGTGGTAATTAACTTAACTTACTCTAACTACTATCATCATTCATTTCGACAATACATAAAGTGGTAATTTCTACATGTTTGCTGGCAGCCAAAACACCGAAGCCATATCATACATGATCACCTATGGCTTCGTCGCTGTCATCAGCACAAGGGTGTCCAACGAGCCGGGAGCCCGGAACATCGCCAACGCCAAGAAGGCGCTCACCGTGTCGCTGGCGCTGTCCCTGATGCTGGGGGTGGCGTTCCTGCTGCTTCTGGGCCTTGACCACGACCTCTTGGTGCGCCTCTTCACCACCAGCGAGGCCGTGGTCAGCGCCTTCGCCTCCATGACGCCGCTGCTCATCGGCTCCGTCGTGCTGGACTCCACGCAGGGGGTGCTCTGCGGCGTCGCCAGGGGCTGCGGGTGGCAGCACCTGGCGGCGTGGACCAACCTGGTGGCCTTCTATGTCATCGGCTTGCCGCTCGCCACCCTCTTCGGATTCACGCTCGGCTTCCAAACCAAGGTACAATATGTGTTCTATTCTGAATGAATGAATGTTCATGTACCAAATAATTAATGTACCAAATTAACAATGCATGCATGTGTCGTCCAGGGGCTGTGGATGGGGCAGATATGCGGCCTCCTCTGCCAGAACTGCGTCCTCTTTTCATCACCCTGCGAACCAACTGGCAGGAGTTAGACCTGACCATGTTCAACAAGGACAACGATTTTGTCTGCTAGGAATCCAGAAAGAGTTTTTCTTTTCTTTTTTGCCATGTGCTGTTGCTGAAACATTGAACCATCAGCAACAGGCTTCGACAGAGCTGTCTGGTGTTTGCTCATCAGCCATCATCAATACATCATCAGTGTAACACTACAAATTGTACCAGTAGTAATACAATACACAGGAATTTAAGATGCATGAGTCCAATATAGCTGACGCTTTGTTGATAGGGCGCCCGTAAGGGCGCCTCTAGTTCTAGTATAGGTAAAATGGGGCTGGGCCTAGTTTGAAAACACCATTTTTCTAAAAGATTTTTATTTTCCCAATAAAAAATAGTTAATTTTCTCTTAAAAATAAAAATCCTTTAGAAACATATAGTTCACAAACTAGTCTTAATTGTTTATATGCTCATTTTATAGCAAAATGATGGTTTTCTCCTTGTTTTTAACTTTGTAATTTTACTCATGCGTTTTTCAAAAAGAATAAAGTTTGTTCCTATTTGGTGAAGTCCCCCTAAGTTTTTTTAAAAAAGGGCATGTTTGTCTATATGTTTTTACCTCTGTTTTATTTTGCTCTTTGTATTTTTACTCTCATTTTTAACATTTTTAAAAGTTCAAAAAGAATAAAGTTTGTTCCTATTTGGTGAAGTCCCCCTAAGTTTTTTTAAAAAAGGGCATGCTTGTCTATATGTTTTTACCTCTGTTTTATTTTGCTCTTTGTATTTTTACTCTCATTTTTAACATTTTTAAAAGTTTTAGGCTGGGCCTAGTTTGAAAACGCCATTTTTCTAAAAGATTTTTATTTTCCCAATAAAAAATAGTTAATTTTCTCTTAAAAATAAAAATCCTTTAGAAACATATAGTTCACAAACTAGTCTTAATTGTTTATATGCTCATTTTATAGCAAAATGATGGTTTTCTCCTTGTTTTTAACTTTGTAATTTTACTCATGCGTTTTTCAAAAAGAATAAAGTTTGTTCCTATTTGGTGAAGCCCCCCTAAGTTTTTTTAAAAAAGGGCATGTTTGTCTATATGTTTTTACCTCTGTTTTATTTTGCTCTTTGTATTTTTACTCTCATTTTTAACATTTTTAAAAGTTTTAAATGGATTAACTAATTCAATTACTGGTCAGAAAATTGATATTTTTTAGAAGAAAAAAATCAACGGTATTTTAACTAAAAACATATAAACACAAATCAATATCACACTTATGAGTGTGTATACCTCTCAATTGCTTTCCTAAACTGCCTCTAGGCATTTTATTTTCCAGACGCCAAGATGTTAGTGTAGAAGTTTGTTGAAATCTTTTCTTGATATGTAACCTTGTTTTCAGATCCATTGAGGCCAAAAATATATTGTTGGCAGTTTGGCACGAAGGTCGAGCTTGACCTCAATCATGTTTATTACTGACCCCACCTGCATGTGAAGGGTGCCATCATTGCATAGATAGGTCTCGGAGACAAAGACTATGGCGAGCAGATGAGGGCCCCCTTTGTCCGACACGAAGGACCCATAAGACTCGATCAGGGCCCCGTGGGCGACGGGGGCTTGGTCTCCTTCGGTGAAGCCAGACAGAAGGGGTCGAAGGCCCCATAGACCTCGCTCCCCTGACTCTGACGCATGTGCAATGGTTCTAGGCTAAGACAAAGGTATGGATGGGTCCAAAGGCAACCATTTCCTGTCGGCATCGTCCATGTGGAAACAGGAAGACATTGAAGACCTCGAGACAAAGTCCTTGGGGACTCAAAGCCTGAGAGTCAGGCGTGGGTGACCTCGGCGACCGGTGGACCCACTCAAGCTAGGCAGACCCACATGTCGGTCTCCACGATAATCTCAGCGTCCTATATGATTAGACTTACGTCGTCACTATTCCATAATTACCCCACTTGTACAATATATCCCAGGAGTATAGTAGATAACCAAGGGCACACATGTATTTTAGGCTCTATCCCTGAGAGCACCTAGAGGGGGTGAATAGGTGATCCTGTAAAAACAGCTCAAAAAAAACAAACCTTGTCTAATGTGGATTAGTAAAATCAAGGCCAAGTTCGAATGAAGAGCGAGAGAAGGACTTCTTCACTTAGTTGCTCTCACAAGGTGAGTATTGAACTTAGATCAATTATATAAGTGAAGCGAAAGAGAGGAATCACAATAAGATAAAGACAAGTGACACAACAATTTTTATCTCGTGGTTCGGTCAATTATAATATACTTGCCTACTCCATGTTGTGGCGTCCCAATGGATGAGGGTTGCACTTAATCCCTTTCAAGTGATCCAAAGATCAACTTAAATACCATGGTTCTCTCTTTATCTCAAGTTTATCCCTTTGGGAGGAATCTCCACAATTTGGAGTCTCTCACGTCTTACACAATTGATCTCAAATGAACACAAGAGTAAGGGGGAGTAGAAACACACTCAAGAACATAAGATGCAGCAACAACACGCACACAAATCAAGAAAAGAGCACACAAAACAACACAGCGGAGTCACAACTCAAAGAAGCACTCATATTTTTGTCTCAATGAAACAATGGCATGATTGCGAAGTCTAGGCATTGTAGAATGTTCAATGGGTGCTTAATTTAGTGTTCCATGCGCTTAGGGGGTCCCTTTTATAGCCCCAAGGGACCTAGGAGCCGTTGGAGCTCCATTTGGTAGGCTTTGGTTTCCTTCTATCTGTGGGTACACCGGACTGTCCGGTGCACACCGAACGGTGAACAGTGCGCGGGCAAAGAATCGTGTGATTGGCTGGTTTCCTATTCTGGGGGCACCAGACCGTCCGGTGGAGGCACCGGACTGTCTGGGCACCACTTGATCGTTGGCCCTCAGCCAACATGGCAGCTAGCCGTTGGCGGCTGGCACACCGGACTGTCCGGCGTTCCGTGCGGACGGTCCAGTGAATTATAGTCGGTGCAAGCTAGAATTCCTGAGAGCAAGCAGTTGGTCGGACCGTGCACCGGACTGTCCGGTGCTACGCAATCTAGCAAACTTTTTTCTTTCTTGTTCTCTTTTGCTCCTTTTGTCTTGACTTCATAAAGTCGCTGGCACTTAGATAAATATGATTAGCACACAAAACAATTGACTAAGTGTCCAGAGCTTGCCTTTTACTTGGTCCATATAGATTTGCACTATGTCCTCTTACAAGCTCAATTTGCTTCATGTACCTTTGCTCATTCATCATGTTAGTCTAAACATAATGTGTTGTGTATTTAATCACCAAAACAATATAGCAATGGCCCAAGGACACATTTCCCTTTCAATCTCCCCCTTTTTGGTGATTCATGCCAACACTTGGTTTGTTTTCGCAAAATGCACTAACATCTCCAAATGTGAGCTAAAAGTGCAAATTGATGTCAAATTGAAGACCAATAAAACTATCATAGGATTTGACATATTTGGATCATTTTTGCCACCACTTGGTTTGTTTTCGCAAAACAAATTCATCTCCCTATCTCTGTCAAAAACACTTTGTTTTGGCAAATCAAAATAACTTTCAAGACTAGTTTTGGTCAAGAGTCAGAAAACTCCCCCTTTTTCTTATAATTAAATTCCTCCCCCACAAGAGAGCAGTTTTTGCAATAAAAGGGTTTTGATCAAAAACCAAGTATACTTACACTAAAATTTTGAAAAATTCACAAGTGGTAGCTGATCCAATTGATTTGGCCTTAATTTCTCCCCCTTTGGCATTAAGCACCAAAACATAAGAACTATTTGGCCTTTTAACCCCATTGTCATACAAAAATTACAACTAAAAAACCAAGGGCAACGAGAGAACACAATACGGACTTGGAGCAAATATCATTGATACCGGAATGTAGTGGAAGCATTTTCTTTGTCCAAGTTCACTTTTTTCCCTTTCAATCTATCTTTGAGACTACATCATAAGTACTCAAGCAAAAACGTCAGTCTCAAGGGGTCAAGTTGTAGCACATCCTTCCCCTAAACATACACATCTTTTGCACAAGGACTTTGTGAGGTCCAGGGAAGACTTATACAACTTGAGCACCAAAATAAGCAAGTAAAGACTATGATACTTAAAAGAGCATGATCAAGGGCATAAAACACATATATGCTATAGATCAATCCAAGTTACACGAATCTAAGACATTTAGCTCACTATGCAACCTGCAAAACCTTTTCTAATCTAAAGGCTTGGTGAAGATGTCAGCTAGGTGGTTCTCGGTGCTAATATGGCAAACATCTATATCTCCCATTTGTTGGTGGTCTCTCAAAAAGTGATGTCGGATGTCTATGTGCTTAGTGCGGCTGTGTTCAACGGGATTATTCGCCAAGCGGATTGCACTCTCGCTATCACATAGCAGTGGGACTTTGCTCAAATTATAGCCAAAGTCCCGGAGGGTTTGTCTCATCCAAAGTAGTTGCGCGCAACACTAGCCTGAGGCAACATACTCGGCCTCAGCGGTGGATAGGGCAACTGATGTTTGTTTCTTAGAGCTCCAAGACACCAGGGATCTTTCCAAAACTAACAAGTCTGTGATGTGCTCTTTCTATCTACCTTGCACCCGGCATAGTCGGAATTTGAATATTCGATTAGGTCAAAGGTAGACCCCTTTGGATATCAGATCCCGAAGCAAGGCGTATGAACTAAATATCTAAGAATTCGCTTCACAGCCACAAGATGACATTCCTTGGGTCACATTGAAATCTAACACGCATGCATACACTAAGCATTATATCTGATCTACTAGCACAAAGATAAAGTAATGAACATATCATAGACCGGTATGCCTTTTGATCAACGGACTTACCTCCCTTGTCGAGGTCCAAGTGTCTGTCGGTTCCCATTGGCGTCTTGGCGGGCTTTGCGTCCTTCATCCCAAACCATTTGAGCAAGTCTTCAGTGTACTTTGTTTGGGATATGAATGTTCCTTTCTTGACTTGCTTCACTTGAAATGCAAGGAAGTAGTTCAACTCGCCCATCATCGACATCTCGAATTTCTGCATCATTACCCTACTAAACTCTTCACAAGACTTTTGATTAGTAGAACCAAATATTATGTCATCAGCATATATTTGGCATACAAACAAATCACCATTACAAGTCTTAGTAAAAAGAGTAGGACCCGCTTTCCCGACCTTGAAAGCATTAGATATGAGAAAATCTCTAAGGCATTCATACCATGCTCTTGGAGCTTGCTTAAGTCCATAGAGCGCCTTAGAGAGCTTATACACGTGGTCGGGATACCTGTCATCCTCGAAGCCAGGGGTTGTTCCATGTACACCTCCTCCTTGATTGGTCCATTGAGGAAGGCGATCTTCATGTCCATTTGAAACAACTTAAAAGAGTGGTGAGTAGCATAAGCTCATAATATACGAATTGACTTAAGCCTAGCTACAGGAGCAAAAGTATCCACAAAGTCCAAACCTGCGACTTGGGCATAACCTTTTGCCACAAGTCGAGCCTTGTTTCTTATCACCACCCAATGCTCATCTTGCTTGTTGCGGAACACCCACTTGATTTCTTCAACATTTTGCTTCGGACGTGACACGAGGCTCCACACTTCATTTCTCTTGAAGTTGTTGAGTTCTTCATGCATGGCTAACACCCAGTTCGGATCCTGCAAGGCTTCTTCTACCCTGAAATCTTAATAGAAGAAACAAACGAGTAATGCTTACAAAAATTAGCTAATTGTGAATGAGTAGTTAATCCATTTCTGATGTCACCTAAAATCTGACCCACTGGATGATTCCTTTGGATGGTGGCCCTGACTTGAGTTGGAGGTGCATGTGGTACTTCTTCCTCCCTGTCCTTTTCTTCCTGTGCTCTCTCTTGATTCATGCCTTCTTCTTGAGGTACCTGTTCCTCATATTGAGTTGGGGGTTGCACCATTATTGAGGAGGATGGTTGATCTTGTTCTTGTTGTTCCTAAGGTCGCACATCACTTATTGCCATAGTTCTCATTGCGATCGTTGGAACTTCATCTTCATCTATATAATCAAGATCAACTTGCTCTCTTGGAGAGCCATTAGTCTCATCAAATACAACATCACTAGTGACTTCAACAAAACCAGAAGATTTGTTGAAGACCCTATATGCCTTTGTATTTGAATCATAACCTAGTAAAAACCCTTCTATAGCTTTGGGAGCAAACTTTGAATGTCTACCTCTCTTAACCAAGATGTAGCATTTGCTCCCAAATACACGAAAGTATGAAACATTTGGTTTGTTACCAGTTAGGAGCTCGTATGACATTTTCTTGAGGAGGCGATGAAGATAGAGATGTTTTATGGCATGGCAAGTCGTATTCCTAGCTTCCGACCAAAACAGCTCTAGCATCTTGTATTCTCCCAGCATCGTCTTTAACATGTCAATTAGTGTCATGTTCTTCCTCTCTACTACACCATTTTGTTGTGGCGTGTAGGGAGCGGAGAGTTCATGCTTGATGCCTTCCTTCTCAATATATTCTTCCACTTGAAGATTCTTGAACTCAAATCCATTGTCGCTCCTAATTTTCATCACTTTGAGCTCAAACTCATTTTGGGCTCTTCTTAGGAAGCACTTTAATGTACTTTGGGTTTCTGACTTATCCTGCAAAAAGAATACCCAAGTGAAGCGGGAAAATCATCAATAATTACAAGACCATACTTACTTCCCTGATGCTAAGATAAGCAACGGGCCTGAAGAGATCCATATGGAGAAGTTCTAGTTTGTCTTGACGTTGTCATCACATTCTTGCTTGGATGAGTAGTTCCCACCTGCTTCCCTGCCTGGCACGTTACACAAGGTCTGTCATTCTCAAAACAGACATCGGTTAGTCCTAACACATGTTCTCCCTTTAAAAGCTTATGAAGATTCTTCATTCCAACATGCGCTTGACGGCGGTGCTAGAGCCAGCCCAAGTTAGCCTTAGCGATTAAAAATGCATCTAGATCGACATTCTCTTTAGTGAAATCAACTAAATAAAGCTTGTCGTCTAATACACCTTTAAAAGCTAATGAACCATCACTTCTTCTAAATACAGATACATCAATATTTATAAACAAGCAATTATAGCCCATACGACATAATTGACTTACAAAAAGCAAATTGTAACCGAGTGATTCTACTAAGAATACATTGGAAATTGAATGCTCGGTAGTGATGGCTATTTTACCCAAACCTTTGACCTTGCCATGGTTCCCATATCCAAAGATAATCGTATCTTGGGAATCCTTGTTCTTGATGTAGGAGGTCAACATTTTCTTCTCCCAAGTCATGTGGTTTGTGCATCCGCTGTCAATAATCCAACTTGTGCCCCCGGATGCATAAACCTGCAAGGTGATTTAAGCTTGGGATTTAGGTACCCAACTCTTGTTGGGTCCTACAAGGTTAGTCACATAAGACTTCGGAATCCAAATGCAAGTCTTTCCCCTCTTGCACTTAGGCCCCAAATTTCTAGCAACTACTTTATCATTTTTACGAATTAGCACATATGAAGCATCATAAGTCTGATAAAGCATAGTTGGGTCATTAGTTGCATTTCTAGGTGCTTGAGAGACAACATGATGAACATAGTGCCTAGGTCTACTCCTACCACGGGCATGTGTAGAACTAGATGATGCAAACATGGCATGAGAATCAAAAACAACACCATGACGTATAGGTAAAATAGCATAGTCATAACAACTATCATGATGAGCAGCATTAGAGGCATTCTTAAAATGAGCGTACAAATAAGCATGATTCTTTTTGTCATGAAAAGAATGAGAATTACTAGCCATAGGTGCCTTCCCTTTCTCCTTGATGAGATTGGAGGCTCTTTGGCTTGTTAAGTTCTTGATTCCCTTTTGGAAACCAAGTCCATCCTTAATGGAGGGGTCTCTACCAATGGTGTAGGCGTCCCTGGCAAATTTTATTTTTTCACATCCATTCTTGCAAATTTAAAGTTGAGCATTAAGATTTGCAACTTCATCATTCAAATTAAGAATAGTGGAAGCATGAGTATTGCAAGCATCAATATCAAAGTGCTTGCATCTATTACAAATAGAAACATGCTCTAATCATGAACTAGCAACATTTAATTTTTCTACTCTAGCATTTAAATCAACATTTAAACCTTTAAGGCTAGAAATAGACTCATGGCAGGAAGACAATTTAGAGAATTTCATTCTTCTTAATTTCCACAGTAAGAGATTTTTCAGCATTAACACATTTGCCATGTTCTTCATACAGAATTTCTTCTTGTTTTTCTAATAATCTATCCTTCTCATTAAGGCCATCAATCAATTCATTAATTTTGTCAACCTTGGACCTATCTAAGCCCTTAAAGAGATCGCTATAATGTACCTCATCATCGGAATCATCATCACTATAAGAGGTATACTTAGGAGTGTCTCGTGTACGTACCTTCTTCTCCTTAGCCATGAGGCAGGTATGTTGCTCATTGGGGAAGCGGGAGGATTTGTTGAAGGCGGAGGCAGCAGTCCCTCATTGTCGGAGTAGGATGAAGAGCAGTTCGAGTCCCATTCCTTGTCGATGTGAGCCTCGCCCTTTGCCTTCCGATAGTTCTTTTTCTTATCCTTCCATTCTTTTCTTGTACCTAGTCATTTTCATTATCAGGACATTGCGCAATAAAATAACTAGACTTACCACATTTGAAACCCTAAACCCTTAACTTGTTCTTATTGGGGTACTCCTTTTGTCCCTTCAATGTGGTCTTGAAACGCTTGATTACAAGCGCCATTTCTTCCTCATTGAGCCCGACATCCTCCACTTGTGCCACCTTGTTAGGCAGCGCCTCCTTGCTGCTTGTTGCTTTGAGAGCAACAGGCTGCGGCTCGTAGAGAGGAAGCGGTCCATTGGCAATATCATCAACGTACCTTGCCTCCTTCAATATCATACGCTCGCTTATGAATTTCCGAGAATTTTTTTGGGCGTCATCTTGGTGTACCTGGGATTCTCACGAATAAGGTTTACAAGATGAGGATCAATGATGGTAAATGACCTTAGCATGAGTCTAACGACATCATGATCCATCCATCTTGTACTCCCATAGCTCTGGATCTTGTTCACCGGGGTATTGAGCCTGTTGTAGGTTTCAGTTGGCTCTTCTTCCCCATTTTATGGCGAACCTTCCTAGTTCTCCTTCCACTATTTCCATCTTTGTAATCATGGTGGCATCATTTCCCTCATGAGAAATCTTGAGGCTGTCCCATATTTGCTTGGCATTGTCCAAGCCGCTGAGTTTATTGTACGCATCCCTGCATAGAGATGCTAACAACACAATAGTAGCCAGGGCATTCATACGAATTTGCTCGTTAATAAATACAGGATTATCGCTACTTTCAAAATGCAATCCATTTCCACTATTTCCTAAATGCTAGGATGGAGAGAAAATAAATGACTACATATTTTATGACTCAAAAAAGAGTAGTCGTCTCCATCAAAAAGTGGGGGGGGGGGGTTACCAAGTGGAATAGACAATAAATGTGCATTTCAATTGTATAGAATGCGAGAATAACCAAATTAATAATTTTGATTAACCGTTTTCTTTTTTATGGACAAGTCTTCGTCTTCGTCGTCTTCGTCCCTTGGTGAAAAAGAGGAGGCGTCGTTGTCGTAGTAGATAATCTTCTTAATGCGTCTTTTCTTCTCCCCATCCTTTCTCTTGTTATTTGAGTCTGAGTTGGTGAGCTTTCACCTTTTGGCTCATCAATGTTGAGAGTCTCCTTCTCCTTGTCATTGATCACCATCCCCTTGCCCTTGGGATCCATCTCCATGGGCGGTTAGTCCCTTGATGAAGAGAATGGCTTTGATACCAACAGAAAGCACCTAGAGGGGGTGAATAGGTGATTCTGTAAAAATGGCTCAACAAAAAAACTTGGTCTAATGTGGATTAGTAAAATCAAGGCCAAGTTCGAATGAAGAGCGAGAGAAGGACTTCTCCACTTAGTTGCTCTCACAAGGTGAGTATTGAACTTAGAGCAATTATATAAGTGAAGTGAAAGAGAGGAATCGCAATAAGATAGAGACAAGTGACACGACGATTTTTATCCTGTGGTTCGGTCACGTACAATATACTTGCCTACTCCACATTGTGGCAACCCCTTTCAAGTGATCCAAAGATCAACTTGAATACCATGATTCTCTCTTTATCTCAAGTTTATCCCTTTATGAGGAATCTCCATAATTTGGAGTCTCTCACGCCTACACAATTGATCTCAAATGAACACAAGAGTAAGGGAGAGTAGAAACACACACAAGAACTTATGTTGCAGCCTCTAGATCTCTAATTTCTTGATCCAACTCTTCTTCCTGTGGATTTGGGCTAATGGCCTTCCTTTTCTGGCTTCGGACCTCTCTCAAGGGAAGCCCTCCTTGATTGATGTCCCACGGTGCAAGGGTAGCCCCTAGCGCTATTGCCTTCTTCGATGGCATGGCGAAGGTAGTTGTTCAATTCTTGTTATCGAAGGTGGTCGTTCGAGTTCACCGGAGGTGGGTGCCAATGTTGTTCACTTGTTCTCAATTGTTGTGAATAAAGAGCAAGGTAACACATATGTTATATGTTAAAGACCTTCCTCCTTCAAAGCATTATACCCTCTTAATGAATCTTAGGCGAAGGTCATAAATAACAAGCTTACATTACTCACAAATATAAAAATATACTCACAAGATGTAGACATGTATTCATTTCATGATGAATATAAATGTATCTTCAAAGATTGTATTACAATGATACCTTTGGCTTGTTCGAATGTAATGACGCGAGGGCAATTACAATCCAGCATCAACAGTACGTGGGTACTGTTCATCTATTTATGGGCAATCATAAGGCTTTGTGCGTTATTACATTCATGCCCTCAATAATTACATACAAGGTTTACAAAAATGTCACAAGGAAAACATCGCCATTTGTATTTACTAATTTGAACAACACCTTCTCCTTATGTCGTCTCCCCGTTTCACCGTGATGAAGCCTGTTAGACGAAGCTTGCTTCGTTGTGCTCCTCTTGTGTTATGTTGAAGCTTTTCTAGTGACGAAGCTCCTGTAATATTCAGTAGTATGCTGAAAGCAAATGGTTAGCCATGTTTTTGAGGACCTTTGGAAGGGGAAGGCCCCCAACAGGTGTATTGTTTCTTTCTATGTTAAGAATGTGGAATGTATGCTTAAACTTGTATAGATAATGGTCCGTTGGCGGAGCCCGAAGGATTTGCAAGCGAAGACCCTGAGTAGCAGCTGGTTGGTGAAGGCAAGTGTCCTCTGACCTATTTATCTCCTATACATTTTATAATTCACCTCCCCGCATTTACATAATTTATACCTAAGGATTGACTAGTCTTTGTTTATCCTGTCCTTGTTCACCTATTTGGGTTGGACCATTTTTTGGATTAGCTCTATGCTAGCGCTTTACTTTAATCAATGAACATCATGAGATTATTTATGATACGCTTTTTACTTTTGGAAATGATGGTGGCATTGTGATATTTAATGGGGCTCGAGCGGTTTCTCGAGTGCCTCTCTGTAAGGACTGGTTCGTTGGATGACCACCCGGGAAAACAGTACAACCATGAGGGTGGTATGGGACGCCCTTATCTAATTAATTAGAGGAACTAATGTGTAGTTTGCTTTGTCATCATGTCGTTAATGCGGCTCAGTGTATGCGACTCGCTCTGCCAAGGGTTGTTTGGCCCTTGGAGAGGAGTGTGGTACATTTAGGAAACCTAACGGGCGACTACAGCCTTAGGGAATCTTTGTAAAGGCTTCATAGTGAATCCCTGGCCATTCACCTTGAGAGTGAACAAGGGTCTTGCAAGCCCGGGCTAGAGAGGGAATCACGGCTCGTGGGTAAAGTGCAACCTCTGCAAAGTGTTATGAAACTAATATATCGGTCGTGCTCACGGTTATGAGTGGCCTTAGGAGCTCCTTTGATTAGAGATACTATGATTACAGATGATGATAAGGTTAATTGTGGCTTTAATGGTGATGATTATGATTATGGTTTCTTGTATTCTTTCCGTTTGGAAGGAGTACTTTTGGGTCAATAACTTGGGTTTAATGCTAAAATCTGGCTCTCTACTAGTAATAATTACCCGACTAACTAAAAGTAATCGCTTTGAGCTTCACCCCACATACAGCAAGTCCACCTCAGCCAAACAGGACAATTGCTAAGTACGTTGATGTGTACTCACCCTTGCTTTACAACACCAAAAACCACCAGGTTGTCCACATTGCAACCCCTGCTCTGTAGAAGATGAAGTCGTGGTGGAGGATTTCCAGGAGTTCCAAGACTATGATGAGTTCTAGACGTGGGTTAGCGGCAAACCCCTAGTCGGCTGCCTATGAAGGCCGTGTTTTATTAAGTTTCATTTTTGCACTTTGATTTATGTTTAAGACTATGTGGATGTCTCGGGCATCATGATGTAATCAAACTATTACCTTCTTTATGTTATTATTTGAGCAATGTGTGATGATGTCCAACTATGTAATTGATGTATACGTGAATTGCTGACCCTAACACGTACATGGTTCGCATTCGGTTTGCCTTCTAAAACTGGGTGTGACATAGGGCACCAACAAGGATTAGTTGGGACCTTGCGCGGTTCCAGATACCTCGGTAAAAATATCGATGGAGTGCACGGGAGTTTGCAATCTCTACCCTTGCTCTTTAGCTTCCACATTTAAATTCAAGTACTTAAGTTTCAATCTCTCTGTTCCTAGTTTAGAATTGTTAGGATTAAAACTTAGGTTGCAAAACTCCTTTTGCAGTAGAGTCAATAGCACTTAGACAAGCCTAGTTTGCACATTCTAGTTTACTTTTTTACATATGTTTTTGTTCTAGGGATTTATTTATGCCTAGATTAGCAAAGTTTCTAAAAGTTCTAATTTGCCCCCTCTTAGGCTTCCATGTTCCTTTCAGGTATGTAGGCAATAGGGATCATGGCTCTTGGGTAAAGGGTGCAACATCTGAAGAGAGTTATCTAAAACTAGTATATTAGTTGTGCTCATGGTTAAGAGCGGACTTGAGCTTCTCTTTCAATGGATATATCATGGTTATGTGTTGGTTATGATGATGGTAATAATGGAATGATTCTCAGAAGAAGGTATGTCTCGCGTGCTAACAATCTTGGCTTATGCTAGTAATAATTACTTGATAAACTAAAATAAACTATTAAAAGTCTAACCTCTCATAAAACTAGCCCACTTAGGCACGACTAATAGGCAAGCAGGTACTAGGTGCAAGCACACAAGCAGGCATTTTGATCTGTTGGATCTAGATCCAACGGTATGTCATATTTAGCACTTAAACTCTTCCACCACCACCTGGTATAGCTTTATAAAAAATCCTAACAACCCACAATTGTATTTATCATTGGATACAGATCTAACGGGCTAAAAAGTCTACATACAAGCTTGCAACAAGTACCTGCTTGCATATTAGTCGTTGTCAGCCCACTTTAGCCATATGGGGCACTTGTTTAGTATATTGTGTACTTACCCTTGCTTTCACACAAACATTAAGTTGCCATTGGTGCAACGCATGCTCAGAAGAGGAAGTTGCTAATGCAAATCTCTAGGATTTCCAAGACTTCGACAAATTTAAAGATTAGACTAGTGATCACCCTAGTCAATTGTCCGTAGAGGGTCAAGTTATCTTACTCTGGAGGGTCAAGTTATCTTACTTTATGTTTTCGCATGAGCATATTGAACTATGTGATGTTTATAATTGATCATTGTGCAATAATATTTGTGTAATCGTTGTGTATGTTATTTAGATCCTGGTTTGTACATGGTTCCTGTTTAGTTTGCCTCACGTCTTCTAAAACTGAGTGTGACTATAGGATAGTCCTTCTAAGTAGATATTGGTAGCTCCATCACCAACAACTCTTCCTTGTTTAGAAAACATTACACTTTGTTGTTTGTGGTGCTATTTTCTAGAGTGGTCAACATGCCGTTGTTGTGCTCTCCATCGCTGTGGATGTTGAACCGGAAGTCGAGCTCGGGTGGGTACGACGAACTTTTCTTCCACACCATCATGTCCTTGCTTCCTCCATTGGTGAAGGGTGGCCACCTACATCATTACATGCGTCAGCTTTGCTCATGTATATGTACCTACTAGTAAGGTGCTCGTTGTAACGATATGATAGATCTAAAAGACATATTAAAAATCGTGCCAAAAGTGATTGGGATAACGAGTGGGAGCAAAAAAACGTGTCGTGACAACGTATTTCCACATGTGCCAATGCTGTTATTGTCAACTAAAGTAATAACAGAATAACCATTTTTGTTCGGTTAAGGACCTTTACAGATTATCACCTATAAGTTACACGAATCATACCTTTTCTCATAATTAATATGATAGTTGTATATGCCAATAGATGGGTAAACAAAAAAGCAACAGAATTTGGCAGAATATTGCCCGCCGTTTAATCTTTGTATCTGTAATTAGTTTTAGAATTATATAGTATTTAATACCTAGTTGACATTCAAATGTTCGATATGACACATACTAAATTTTAGTTAGGGAAACCAAACACCCTAGTCGAACCTACTGAACCTCCACCAGCTCCACCCTTAGTACACACCATATGCAGCTGTCGGCGTTTCGAACCCGGGGGGTCCCTGGACCGACGAGTAAATTGTCGCCGCGTGCCCCAGCCCAGATGGGTCGGCGCGAGACGGAGCGCAAAGGGGGGAGAAGAAGCCGGAGGGAGACAGGCGTCAAAGAGGAAACCCGCGGCCTTCGTGTTTGTCCCGCGCCCAGGTCAGGTGCGCTTGCAGTAGGGGGTTACAAGCGTCCGCACGGGAGGGAGCGAGCGGCCTTACGCGAGCGCCGTCCCGTCCTTTCCCGCGCGGCCAACCCTCTGTCAGAGGGCCTTGGATCTTCCTTTTATAAGCGTAAGGAAAGGATCCAGGTGTATAATGGGGGGTGTAGCAATGTGCTAACCTGTCTAGCGGAGGAGAGCTAGTGCCCTAAGTACATGCCATCGTGGCAGCCGGAGAGGTCTTGGCACCCGGTTCGTGTGGTGTCGTGGCCGTCGGAGGAGCGCTGGAGCCTGGCGGAAGGACAGCTGTCGGGGCTGTCGAGTCCTTGCTGACGTCCCCTTGCTGACGTAAGGGGGCTGAGAGCCGCCGTCGTCACAGAGCATGCGGGGCGCCATCATTATTTGTTTACCGGGGCGAGCCAGATGGGACGCCGGTCTTGTTCCCCGTAGCTTGAGTTAGCTTGGTGTAGGGTAATGATGGCGCCTCCTGTGACATGGTCGGTCCGAGCCCTGGGTTGGGCGAGGTGGAGGCTCCTCCGAGGTCGAGGTCGAGTCTGTCTTCCAAGGCCGAGGTCGAGTCTGAGCCCCTGGGTCGGGCGAGGCGGAGACCGTCGGCTGAGGCCAGGGCTGAGTCCGAGCCCTGGGGTTGGGCGAAGCGGAGTTCGTTGTCTTCCGGGGCTGAGCCCAAGTCCGAGCTCTGGGGTCGGGCGAAGCGGAGTTTGTCGTCTTCCAGGGCTGAGCCCGAGTCCGAGCCCTGGGTCGGGCGAGGCGGAGTTCGTCGTCTTCTGGGGCTGAGCCCGAGTCCGAGCCCTGGGGTCGGGCGAAGCGGAGTTCGTCGTCTTCCGGGGCTAAGCCCGAGTCCGAGCCCTGGGTCGGGCGAGGCGGAGCTTCCTATGGCGCTCGAGGCCGGACTTGGCTGCTGTCAGCCGCACTCTACCGGGTGGCGCAGCAGTCGGAGCGGCGCAGGCGGCGCTGTCCTTTTGTCAGGCCGGTCAGAGGAGCGGCGAAGTGACTGCGGTCACTTCGGCTCTGTTGACTGAAGGGCGCGCGTCAGGATAAAGGTGTCAGGCCACCTTTGCATTAAATGCTCCTGCGATTCGGTCGGTCGGCGCGGCGATTGGGCCAAGGTTGCTTCTTGGCGAAGGCTGGGCCTCGGGCGAGCCGAGGGTGTGTCCGCCGCTGGAGGGGTTCCTTGGGCGAGGCATAAATCCTCCAGGGTCGGCTGCCCTTGCCCGAGGCTGGGCTCGGGCGAGGCGAGATCGTGTCCCTTGAATGGACCGATCCTTGATTTAATCGCACCCATCAGTGTGGCGGAACCGCCCAAATTATTCCAACTTAAGTGCCTAAGCCCTGCCTTAGAGGCTAGACCACACTTAAATGGGAATAACCCGTCAATCCCTCGGATCTAGTCCGACACGGCCACTGACAGGATCAAGTACCACAATCTCACTCGATGGTGAGTCACAGAGCAAATACAATAAAGCATAAAACCATGCATGTAAGAGTATTAAATTATTACATCACCATCGGAGTTTTGCAAAAGTAGTTCTCATTGTTCGAAGTGCAGCGGAAATAAACTAACGGTAAATAAACAGAGAGATGGGGAAGCCTGTCCCATCACTCCTCATGCTCCTCCTCAGCCGAGGTAGGGTCCCACTCGACAGTCCAACCCGGTGGCAAGATGGACAGCCAAGTCACTCCAGCAACCATGCCCTCCAGAGAACCTGTAAAATCATGCCACAAGCAAGGCTGAGTATACTAATACTCAGCTAGACTTACCCGGTGTGAGGAGTCTACTCCTCTACCTCTAGACATGCAGCTGTTTGGCTGTGGGGTTTGGTTGCCAAAAGAGTGGCTGAGTTTCGAAGTCAAGTTTTAACTTTGTCAATTTAAGTGTGACTCTCTTAAGGCTAAAAGTGTACTATCTACTCATACATAGTAGCAAGCATTATTAGCAATCAACATCTTATATCAACTCATCATATTTCCACTTGTTACTCAATGCAGTACAATGGATCAAGCAGTCTCATTAGCTGCGAGAAGCAGACGATTCGAATCGAGTTTTTAAACCTTGCAAGGTAAACCTAAACACACGACGTGCAGGGGCACTCCGTCCCCACACACATCAACCGTCCCCATCGATTCCCTGGCAACAGAAAGGGGCTCACCACCTTGGCGTACAATGCCTCACTGACCCCGACTGCCGTCGTGCAGTGACCGCACTTGTACCCACCATAACCGAAATGGGAGACCACGTCTCAGGTCGCGTGAGGAGGGCAATCTGCGGGCAGGTTCAATCAGGTACTAGGCTTACCAATTTACCATATTTCTCGGTATGTGTTTAGTACATTCAAACGCTTGACACAGGTATCCGCACGTTAATCCTTATTCCATTTTCCCATCTCGTAGACAACCAATCCCCATGGATTGTTGTCCACTGACTAGTATCATGATGATATGAAAGTGGGTACAACCAATTCCTGATCTCGCGCGAGTGCTAGAAAAATCACTCGTCTTCTACCGAGATCCTAATTAAATAAAGCAACTATTCGACCTAGCATACTAGTATCCATCTCAAAAGGATTCCTGAGATCATGCAACTAGGGTTTCAGTCAACTCCTACACTTAAGTGCACAATACAAGCCTACAAACATTAAGTGCAGTAAAATAGCATATATAACGGTTATGCATAAAACCGGGGCTTGCCTTCCAAGGCTGTGGCAGGCAGATCCTCTGGTGCAGACTCGGGTGCTGGATCCGGGGCTACCTCCTGAGCAGCTCCTTGCTCCGGCACGAGGATGTACTCTCCGTCAGCAAGGTTACAGTCTATCGAAATGCAATGAACATATATGTCATGATTATGCAGGATTTAATAACATTACGCTAAGGGAAGAAAAACTAAGTTAACGAGTAACTTAGGGTTTCCGGGTCATATGTGGCTTTTAATGGTTTATGCTTATCACTTCTAGGTTTAGGTTTTGCTAGGGATAGGCATAGGGAATTGGTATTACCTTTATATATTTCAGTGGACAAGTTATAAAGGGTTTTAGGATGACACTAATTTCCTATTATTCATTTTTCCCTTTCTTTATTTTCTATTTATGGTTTCTAGTGTAGGTTTGAACTACGACAGTGGTTTAATATTTTCCAAAAATTCTGTAGAAATTACAGTGGGTTGCCATTGGTCATTATAGCATGTTCTAGGAATTTGAGATTTAAAATAAAAAGGCTATGCTTTATACAAAAATAACAAAAGTTGTGTAAAATGGGTCACTTTGCACTACATCTCTTAATTAGAGGTGAGTTCTGCCCTAAGGGTTATTTTTGTTGGCATCTAACAGTAATAATAGGCTTCTGTGCCAAAAATCACAGAAAGATAAGGGGTGGTCATTTAATTATGATTTTCTAAAGTTAAATGCCAAAAAGACACTTTCTACTACATTATCATTTGAAAAATGTCAAACAGCAGATTTCTTATTTTTCCTAAGTTCTTAATAATAAAACATTAATTATCCCAAGGGTTGGAGTGCTTTCACCTTGGGGTCATTTTTGTAGGGTTTTTCTAAGTTTTCCTTGTTTTCTTCAAATAAAAGAGATCATACTTATTTCATACTAAACCAGGGTATAATAGATTTTTCTAGAGAACTACATTGAACAAATATTCTAACAAAAATAAGGGTGCCCTCTGGTTCATTATTTAAATCACCTTTTCTATTTTTCTTAACCTTAAGCATATTATAAATTAAATGGCAAAAAATAACTAAAAGGGTTGGACAGAGAAGTTTAGCATTTTTAAACAGATCAGTAGGTGGATATAAACTTCTCCAAATTTTTCTAACTCTAGTCAAATAGTGCAACTATTTTTATCCCTATTATTTAGCTTTTGGTCAAAACAATAATTAATTCAGAACCCTAAAGTTTGTTGTAGTACATAGGAGTTTTATATTTTCCTAAGTAGTTTACATTATTTAGAGTCTGACAAAATTGGTTTGACTAAATTTGGATGAATAAAATAGAAGTTATGAATTAGTAAAGTTCTGTTCAAATTTAAAATCAGATTTAATAAAGGTTTTCTGGAAAAGCAGTTTACACCGGGGACCCTGGGTTATTTCCAAACTAACTCTCTCTGTTATACCCCCGCGCTACTATTCATTTGAGTCTCTGACATTTCACAAAACCCCCCAGACTTCTCTCCTTCTCCCCCGCGGTCCTTCCCTAAGTTTAAACAGTACCTGCAAGAAAGAAAATTGTGGCGCGGCTTACCGACGGCGAGATAGGTCCGGCGAGGGGCGGGGTTGGCTCGGGGAGGCTCTGGCGGTCACAGCGATGTACGGCTCAACGGCGAGGATGGCCGGAATCGCTCGGTCCACGTGCACAGGCGGGTGTCCTCGTCGGCGGCGGGTGTGCCGGCCAAATCATGGCGATCTGGTTCAATCCAAGGGCACGGTGAGCTTCACGGGGTGACGTAGAGACTGTGTGCACAAGGAATCGGAAAATGGTTCAGTGGATTACCCGGTCCACGCACTCCGGCGGGGTTGCGAACTCCGGCGACCGTGGACTGGCTTCTCCGGCGAAGCAGACTTCGATTCCTCGCTCGGGGAGCTTCACCGAGGTGTGCTCACTCGTCTCCGAGGGTTGGACGGGGTTGGGAAAGGCTGGGCTAGCCGGTCTACGGCGGCAGGGGCTCGAGTGGCCGCGGACACGCCGCGCACGGGCAAACGGCGGTGAGTTGAGCTCCGGTGAGGTTTGAGCGTGTGCGGAAGAGTGTGGTCAACGCCTGAGTGGGCTTTATAGGCGCGGGCGCGGGCCATGGCATCGGCTGGCCGTTGGCGCGACGCGGGGCACACGCGGGCGTGCTCTGGCGAACACAGAGCGCGTCGAACACGTGGAGCTTTTCTTCTGCCCGTGTTCCACAGCTCACCCAAGTCGCAAACGTGCGAATCTTGGCAAAAATCCGGCGCGAGTCTTTTCCTGGCACCTAGGGCTGTCTCTCATCCGTGAGTTGCCATGGCAGATATGGCCTAGGTAGGGAGATCTTCGGTCGCCAAATCAGGTATGTCACTCTGCCCACCTCACGACAAAAACCATGCTAAGGCATGTCAAACGTCAAGGTCTCGGGCTCAGCTTTTTCCAGTGGGTGCCCTAGGTGGTATGCCACATTTTTGGTATAGAACATAGGCGGATTTGGTGCCATCTTCAAGGTGAACACGACTGATCTTTAGTGTAGGTGTAGTTTTTGACTTAGAGAGAAATAGAGAGCTCTAGCTCTCTCTCTACTTAGGGAATGGATTTGGGGTTTCTCCAGGGGTCTTTTTGCAATATTTCCTTCCCACCATTGCTGGTTATAAGGTTACTTAAAGTTTGTTTAAAGATTACTCATGGTTTGCACATTTGCTCACTCTCTCCCCCCTCTTAACCATGGCTTTGGAAGATAGGGTTCAAGAGAGGTCTAGGGTTTTCCCTCCTCTTGCCCAAGGTAGTAAGTGCACAAAGGTTTGAGTGATACTTCTTAGGTCATTAAAAATCTTGGTTTACACATGGTCTCCAAGGTTCTTATGTTCTCCTTAAGTTTTTTACCACATGTGATCACAGTCCTTAGTACCAAGGTGTGCTCTAGCCATGGTAACACCTGAGGTGTTACAACCCTCCCCCCTTGAAGGAATCTCATCCCGAGATTTTAAGCAGAGTCCTCTTGAGGGTGCTACGAGGGCACGATGGTGTGATGTTCCTTCCTTTGTTCAAGTTTCTCTAGTTAACTGCTCTTCGAATGTCATTCTCTTTGCAATTTTAGAAGGAAACCCTTTTTAAGTTAAATTCACAACTTAGACTATCCTTGCTATCTAAGTTTTTCTTATAATTGCATTCAAAGGGCAGGTGGGGGTGGGGTTTTGGGGTTACGTACCGACTTCTTTGGGTAGAAAGTTGGGGAAGCGAGAGCGTAGAAAATCCTCCGTCTCCCAGGTAGCTTCTTCTGCTGAATGGTGACTCCACTGAACTTTATACATTCTGACTGACCTTGCCCATGTTGATCTCTCCTTCTGATCCAATACCCTAACGGGGTACTCTTGATAGGACAAGCCTGGTTCTATCTCAATGTCTGGTTCTGGCAGCACTTCAGTGGGTAGGCGAACACATTTCCGCAGCTGAGATACATGGAACACATTGTGAACTGCTGACATGTGAGGTGGCAATTCCAATTGATAGGCTACGGGTCCACAACTTGCTTTGATCTCATAGGGTCCAATGTAGCGAGGAGCTAACTTGCCCTTAATCCCGAATCTCTGGACACCCTTGGTGGGTGATACCTTAAGATAAACATGATCTCCCACCTCAAACTGTAGAGGCTTCCGCCTCTTGTCATGATAGCTCTTTTGCCTGGCCTGAGCAGCTTCTAAGTTCTTTGTAATAACCCTGACCTTTTCCTCTGCCTCAAGCACCAAGTCTGGCCCAAATATTTCCCTTTCTCCTGCTTGAGACCAATTCAGCGGGGTTCTGCATCTTCTCCCATATAAAGCTTCAAAAGGTGCCATCTTTTGACTGGACTGATAGCTGTTATTGTAAGAAAACTCTGCCAAATAAAGACACTTGTCCCAATCCTTTCCGTAGTGTAGTGCACACGCCCTTAACATATCTTCCAAAATCTGATTTACCCTCTCCGTCTGGCCATCCGTTTGGGGATGGTATGCTGAGCTTCGTATTACTTGGGTCCCAAGTGATTCTTGCAGCTGCTCCCAAAAGCGTGCCACAAACAGTGCTCCTCTGTCAGATACAATGGTCTTTGGAATACCATGCAATCGCACTATTTGATCAACATAAATTTCCGCATACTTCTCTGTCTTGTGGGTGGTATGCACTGGCAAGAAATGAGCAGTCTTGGTCAATCTATCCACAATAACCCAAATAGAATCATGGTGCCTGGAGGTATTGGGCAATCCTACGATAAAGTCCATGCAAATGTCCTCCCATTTCCAAGATGGTATGGGAAGGGGTTGCAAAGGGCCTGCTGCCTTCAAATGACTGGCTTTGATTCTCTGGCAGGTGTCACACTCGGATATATATTTGGCAATTTCCCTCTTCATTCTGGTCCACCAATATAAAGATCTAAGATCATGGTACATCTTGTTGCTACCAGGGTGCATGGAGAACTTGGAAAGGTGAGCTTCATCCAGTATCTTCTTTCTGAGCTCAGGGTCCTTGGGAACAACCAATCGATCTCCAAACCATAGAATTCCCTTGCTGTCCTGACGGAAGCACTTGTATTTTTCTGCCTTCTGCTTGATCATTTCCTTGATAACCTGAACACCCTTATCTTCAATCTGTGCCCTGAATATTTGCTCTTGCAATGTGGGCTCTACCGAGATATAACTTAAGGCACCTGAAGCAACAACTTCCAGGTTCAAATTGCACAACTCATCACACAGGGTGGTAATTCTTGCATCCATGCTCATACAATTGCACTGGGCCTTCCTGCTCAAGGCATCTGCCACAACATTGGCTTTACCAGGATGGTAATGCACTTCCAAATCATAGTCCTTGATTTCCAACCATCTCCTCTGCCTCATGTTCATATCTGCCTGAGTGAAGATGTATTTGAGACTCTTGTGATCAGTGTAGATGTTACAGTGAGCTCCCATCAAGTAGTGTCTCCATATCTTAAGAGCATGAACCACAACTGCCAATTCCAGATCATGCGTAGGGTAGTTCTGCTCATGGGGTCTGAGTGCTCGGGAAGCATAAGCAATGACTCTGTTATCTTGCATCAAGACACAACCCAATCCCGTACCAGAAGCATCACAATAAACCTCAAATGGCTTGGTGTTATCAGGTTGAGCCAGCACTGGGGCTGTTGTTAAATGCTGCCTCAAAGTATGAAAGGCATCTTCGCACTTTTGGCTCCAATCATACTTGACTCCCTTCTTCAATAGTTCAGTCATTGGTTTGGCAATTCTGGAGAAATCTGGAATAAATCGTCGATAATACCCTGCCAATCCCAGAAAACTTCGAATTTGCTTCACTGTAGTCGGGGGTTTCCAATCCATCACCTCTTGTACCTTCTCAGGATCAACTGATATCCCATCCTGAGAAATTGTGTGACCCAAGAATTTAATCTCCTTCAGCCAGAATTCACATTTAGACAATTTAGCATACAACTGGTGGTCACGCAGTCTCTGAAGTACGGTATGCAAATGTTTGGTATGCTCGGCTTCATTCTTGGAATAAACCAGAATATCATCAATGAAAACGACCACGAACTTGTCCAATTCTGGCATAAATACTGAGTTCATCAGGTACATGAAATAAGCCGGGGCATTGGTCAGCCCAAAAGACATCACCAAAAACTCATAAAGCCCATATCTAGTGGAGAAGGCCGTCTTGGGAATATCACTGGCACAGATTTTGATCTGATGGTAACCTGAGCGAAGGTCTATTTTGGAGAATACCTTGGCTCCCACCAACTGATCGAATAGAACATCAATGCGGGGCAGTGGGTATTTGTTCTTGATAGTCACCGCATTGAGAGGGCGGTAGTCAACACACATTCTCAAACTCTCATCCTTTTTCTTCACAAATAAGACGGGGCATCCCCATGGTGAAGTACTTGGGCGAATGAACCCCTTGTCCAACAACTCCTACAGTTGCTTCTTCAATTCTGCCAATTCCGCGGGAGGCATCCTATAGGGTCTCTTGGAGATAGGAGCAGTCCCGAGTTGCAATTCGATGGCGAACTCAATGTCTCGGTCGGGTGGCATCCCTGGTAATTCATCCGGAAACACTTCCGGGTAGTCACGGACCACTGTGATCTTTTCTAATGGGGATTCTATCATAACAAAGGCACAAGAACTGGTGCATCCCTGGTCGGGCAAATATAAAACAGTCTTGCCATAAGCAGGGGAATGAATTTCAATGGCCCTGGCTGCAATATCCAATACTGCCTGATGCCTGGTCAACCAGTCAGCTCCCAATATAATATCCATGCTATCCAATCCTAAGATGAGAAGGGTGGTTCTAATCACAAGACTACCAAATTTTATAGGCACTTGCCTGTTGATTTGATAAGTGGCAATCCCGCCTCCTGGTGTTGAAATTGTAATGCCCCCATTGGTGTGGTGAAAAGGCAACTGGCACTTGGCACTAAATTTGGCACTGATAAAACTATGCGATGCACCAGAATCAAAAAGAATAATAGCAGGATAATTCAAAACTGTAAAGATACCAGTCATGACGGGTGCTCTCTCTGGAATATCAGCCATGGTGGTGAAGTTCAGCCTGCCCTGCCTCACTTGCACCTTCTGTCTCTTGCCTTGATTTTGATTCACATTCTGCCCCTGCCTCTGCTGGTTCCTGGGGCAATTCTTGGCATAATGTCCGGTGTTGCCGCATGTGAAACACCTGTTGTCATTTGCCTGGCGATACTGCTGCTGCTGCTGCTGATTGTTCCTCTGAGCTGGAAACTGGGTGCGGTTGGGTGCATGCTGCTGCTGCTGTGGTCGGATCACCCATCGCCCTTGCTGCTGCTGGGGGTCCCTGTTCTGAGGGTCGGACACAATCCTGAAGCGCTGTGGCTGAGCTAAGGGTCCTGCCACAGGGGTCTTCCTCTTCTTTTCTGCCTGCCGAGCTGTGATGCAGTCCTCCTGGGAGATAGCCATGTTGACCAACTCGTTGTAGCTGTTGGCCCTGACGGTGTTAAGATGGTCACGGAGCTTAGTGCTGAGCCCCCTCCTAAACCTGTCTCTCTTCTTCTCGTCCGTATCTGCATGATACCCAGCATACTGGCACAAGTCATTAAAAGCCTGAGCATACTGCAACACTGTCCTGTTGCCTTGAGTGAGTGCCAGAAACTCGTTGAGCTTTCAGTCCATAATCCCGGCTGGTATGTGGTGTACCCTAAAAGCTGCCTTGAACTCTCTCCATTCCACCTCTCGGTCCTCTGGCTGCATGGCAAGAAAATGGTCCCACCAAGTCCTTGCGGGTCCGCGAAGCTGCTGGGTGGCGAACCTGACCTTAGTGACCTCTGAACAAGCTCCATGGAGTAGCGGGAGTTTGGATTCCACTACTCTTAACCACACATCTGCATCAAGTGGGTCCTCTGCCCTCGTGAACAATGGAGGCTGAGTACTGAGGAACTCCTGGTAGGTAGCTGCCGCGGGGGTGACGCTGATGGTCCCCACCACCATAATGCTGAGGTGGTGGCTGACGCTGAGCTAGCTGCCTCAAGATCTCATTCTGCTGAGCCTCCTGCAGAGTGGGAGGCGGTGGCGGCGGTGGAGGAACGCGCTCATTCTGGCCACGACGCTGTCTCCCGGCCATCTGAAAAATCACATATATACTTAACACCATATCCCCAAGTTCAAGGTTTAATCGCGGGAAAAGAGTCAAAAGCAAATTGATAGATTTCGACATAAACCAAAAAGCATAAACTTTCCATCCGAATTTAAAACTGACATCATCCATCAACCAAACTTCTAAAAGAGTTTATCACGGTTACATCAATGGTCCCAAAAAGACTCAACTCTACCTAGCCTAGTACCCTATGGGTGCAAAAGTTAAGCTAGCTGCGAGGAGTCCTACCATCACCAACTTCTAACTCTATCCCTGATATCTAGTGAGCGAACGAGGCAACACTCGACTCGGGGGAAGGTGGTCTCCCAGAGCCAGCAGTGTCCACGCTGGAGGCAGGCTCCTCTCCTCCCTCGATGTCGACGTCCTCGTTGGCCTCCATATCCTGAATCTCCTGGTGATGCATATCCAGGTGCTCATTAGCCTCAGCTAGCTGCTGCTGAGTGTTAATAAGCTGATCCTCGAGGACCTCAATGGTGTTCTCCCTGGTCCCCACTAATTCCTCCAACTCTTGGATATCATTGGATAGCTGCTCCACCTGCAAGTCCTTTTCCACCATCTCAGTGGACAAATCAACCACGAGCTCCTCTCTGTTGTCCAGGGTGATCTTTGTCGCCTCCAACAATGCCATCAGATGGGACATCGCCTCACCGCGCATCACTTGCAAACGGTACAGAGCATTCATGCACCGTACAGTCAAGTGCACAGTCTGACCTGGGTAGATGGCCCAAATGTCCTTGGCATGCTCCACCCGATCCTTCCACATTGGGTCGTCCTCCCTTTCCGCGGGGAACAAGCCAATGGGGTGGGTAGACAACTCCAAGGGATGGAATCCGCAGAAAGTGGTCAACCCGTGCAGAGCAATTGCATCGATCGTGTCCTCAGCTCGGTATCCAAAGGACTCAGAGTCCAGTGAACGCCAGCCTGGCTGCAGGGGATGAGGCTCCAAGGTCATCCTCACCCTCCAGCGGGGCACTCGGTGCTTCTCAAACTGCTGCACCGCGTACTGAGGAGGCGTCGTGTATCCGGCCCCCTGAAGTACCTCCCACAGAATGCGGGGAAAGCCCTCCCGTGCAAGCCCGTCAGTGTGGAATAGTGCATTTCCGTCGTCTGAGGATCCGTGGGAAGTCATCTGTGTACGGTTAAGCGTAAGTAAAAGAAAAAGAATTATAAAAAGAACAAGAAAAAAATAAGACTCAGCTGCTCTCCAACTATAAAAAAATGGTATTAGGATACTTAGTTGGTTATCATTTTGTTTTTAAGTCTTTACTCAATTATCCATTTGCTTAATTAAGAATGCATGCATGCTCGTCCTGAACAACCTCATAGCAATGTAAAGGGAATAGGGAAGAACTCCCGTCCCTTAAAGTGGCCAGTAGGGCCTAATCACTTAGCCACCTAACTACCCCTCTATCATCCTAAGGCTTCACGTCCTAGGTCTATCCTGATCGTCCTACGATCTATCCAACATTTGTTTCTATCAAGTTTTACTTCAAAAAGGGATGGTATTTATATTTTATTGATTCCTCTGTGGTGGTACAAGCTCCAATACCAGCTGTGGCGGAACCGCCCGAATTATTCCAACTTAAGTGCCTAAGCCCTGCCTTAGAGGCTAGACCGCACTTAAATGGGAATAACCCGTCAATCCCTCGGATCTAGTCCGACACGGCCACTGACAGGATCAAGTACCACAATCTCACTCGATGGTGAGTCACAGAGCAAATACAATAAAGCATAAAACCATGCATGTAAGAGTATTAAATTATTACATCACCATCGGAGTTTTGCAAAAGTAGTTCTCATTGTTCGAAGTGCAGCGGAAATAAACTAACGGTAAATAAACAGAGAGATGGGGAAGCCTGTCCCATCACTCCTCATGCTCCTCCTCAGCCGAGGTAGGGTCCCACTCGACAGTCCAACCCAGTGGCAAGATGGACGGCCAAGTAACTGCAGCAACCATGTCCTCCAGAGAACCTATAAAATTATGCCACAAGCAAGGCTGAGTATACTAATACTCAGCTAGACTTACCCGGTGTGAGGAGTCTACTCCTCTACCTCTAGACATGCAGCTGTTTGGCTGTGGGGTTTGGTTGCCAAAAGCACTAGCTGAGTTTCGAAGTCAAGTTTTAACTTTGTCAATTTAAGTGTGACTCTCTTAAGGCTAAAAGTGTACTATCTACTCATACATAGTAGCAAGCATTATTAGCAATCAACATCTTATATCAACTCGTCATATTTCCACTTGTTACTCAATGCAGTACAATGGATCAAGCAGTCTCATTAGCTGCGAGAAGCAGGCGATTCGAATCGAGTTTTTAAACCTTGCAAGGTAAACCTAAACACACGACGTGTAGGGGCACTCCGTCCCCACACACATCAACCGTCCCCATCGATTCCCTGGCAATAGAAAGGGGCTCACCGCCTTGGCGTACAATGCCTCACTGACCCCGACTGCCGTCGTGCAGTGACCGCACTTGTACCCACCATAACCGGAATGGGAGACCACGTCTCAGGTCGCGTGAGGAGGGCAATCTGCGGGCAGGTTCACTCAGGTACTAGGCTTACCAATTTACCATATTTCTCGGTATGTGTTTAGTACATTCAAACGCTTGACACATGTATCCGCACGTTAATCCTTATTCCATTTTCTCATCTCGTAGACAACCAATCCCCATGGATTGTTGTCCACAGACTAGTATCATGATGATATGAAAGTGGGTACAACCAATTCCTGATCTCGCGCGAGTGCTAGAAAAATCACTCGTCTTCTACCGAGATCCTAATTAAATAAAGCAACTATTCGACCTAGCATACTAGTATCCATCTCAAAAGGATTCCTGAGATCATGCAACTAGGGTTTCAGTCAACTCCTACACTTAAGTGCACAATACAAGCCTACAAACATTAAGTGCAGTAAAATAGCATATATAACAGTTATGCATAAAACCGGGGCTTGCCTTCTAAGGCTGTGGCAGGCAGATCCTCTCGTGCAGACTCGGGTGCTGAATCCGGGGCTACCTCCTGAGCAGCTCCTTGCTCCGACACGAGGATGTACTCTCGTCAGCAAGGTTACAGTCTATCGAAATGCAATGAACATGTATGTCATGATTATGCAGGATTTAATAACATTACGCTAAGGGAAGAAAAACTAAGTTAATGAGTAACTTAGGGTTTCCGGGTCATATGTGGCTTTAATGGTTTATGCTTATCACTTCTAGGTTTAGGTTTTGCTAGGGATAGGCATAGGGAATTGGTATTGCCTTTATATATTTTAGTGGACAAGTTATAAAGGGTTTTAGGATGACACTAATTTCCTATTATTCATTTTTCCCTTTCTTTATTATCTATTTATGGTTTCTAGTGTAGGTTTGAACTACGACAGTGGTTTAATATTTTCCAAAAATTCTGTAGAAATTACAGTGGGTTGCCATTGGTCATTATAGCATGTTCTAGGAATTTGAGGTTTAAAATAAAAAGGCTATGCTTTAGACAAAAATAACAAAAGTTGTGTAAAATGGGCCACTTTGCACTACATCTCTTAATTAGAGGTGAGTTCTGCCCTAAGGGTTATTTTTGTTGGCATCTAACAGTAATAATAGGCTTCTGTGCCAAAAGTCACATAAAGCTAAGGGGTGGTCATTTAATTATGATTTTCTAAAGTTAAATGCCAAAAATGCACTTTCTACTACATTATCATTTGAAAAATGTCAAACAGCAAATTTCATATTTTTCCTAAGTTCTTAATAATAAAACATTAATTATCCCAAGGGTTGGGGTGCTTTCACCTTGGGGTTATTTTTGTAGGGTTTTTTTAAGTTTTCCTTGTTTTCTTCAAATAAAAGGGATCCTACTTATTTCATACTAAACCAGGGTATAATAGATTTTTCTAGGGAACTACATTGAACAAATATTCTAACAAAAATAAGGGTGCCCTCTGGTTCATTATTTAAATCACCTTTTCTATTTTTCTTAACCTTAAGCATATTGTAAATTAAATGGCAAAAACTAACTTAAAGGGTTGGACAGAGAAGTTTAGTATTTTTAAACAGGTTAGTAGGTGGATATAAACTTCTCCAAATTTTTCTAACTCTAGTCAAATAGTGCAACTATTTTTATCCCTATTATTTAGCTTTTGGTCAAAACAATAATTAATTCAGAACCCTAAAGTTTTCTGTAGTACATAGGGGTTTTATATTTTTCCTAAATAGTTTACATTATTTAGAGTCTGACAAAATTGGTTTGACTAAATTTGGATGAATAAAACAGAAGTTATGAATTAGTAAAGTTCTGTTCAAATTTAAAATTAGATTTAATAAAGGTTTTCTGGAAAAGCAGTTTACACCGGGGACCCTGGGTTATTTCCAAACTAACTCTCTCTGTTATACCCCCGCGCTACTATTCATTTGAGTCTCTGACATTTCACAAAACCCCCAGACTTCTCTCCTTCTCCCCGCGGTCCTTCCCTAAGTTTAAACAGTATCCGCAAGAAAGAAAAGGGTGGTGCAGCTTACCGGCGGCGAGATAGGTCCGGCGAGGGGCGGGGTTGGCTCGGGGAGGCTCTGGCGGTCACAGCGATGTACGGCTCGACGGCGGGGATGGCCGGAATCGCTCGGTTCACGTGCGCAGGCGGGTGTCCTCGTCGGCGGCGGGTGTGCCGGCCAAATCACGGTGATCTGGTTCAATCCAAGGGCACAGTGAGCTTCACAGGGTGACGTAGAGACTGTGTGCACAAGGAATCGGAAAATGGTTCAGTGGATTACCCGGTCCACGCACTCCGGCGGGGTTGCGAACTCCGGCGAAGCAGACTTCGATTCCTCGCTCGGGGAGCTTCACCGAGGTGTGCTCACTCGTCTCCGAGGGTTGGACGGGGTTGGGAAAGGCTGGGCTAGCCGGTCTACGGCGGCAGGGGCTCGGGTGGTCGCGGACACGCCGCGCACGGGCAAACGGCGGTGAGTTGAGCTCCGGTGGGGTTTGAGCGTGTGCGGAAGAGTGTGGTCGACGCCTGAGTGGGCTTTATAGGCGCGGACGCGGGCCATGGCATCGGCTGGCCGTTGGCGCGACGCGGGGCGCGCGCGGGCGTGCTCTGGCGCACACAGAGCGTGTCGAACACGTGGAGCTTTTCTTCTGCCCGTGTTCCACAGCTCAACCAAGTCGCAAACGTGCGAATCTTGGCAAAAATCCGGCGCGAGTCTTTTCCTGGCACCTAGGGCTGTCTCTCATCCGTGAGTTGCCATGGCAGATATGGCCTAGGTAGGGAGATCTTCGGTCGCCAAATCAGGTATGTCACTCTACCCACCTCGCGACAAAAACCATGCCAAGGCATGTCAAACGTCAAGGTCTCGGGCTCAGCTTTTTTCAGTGGGTGCCCTAGGTGGTATGCCACATTTTTGGTATAGAACATAGGTGGATTTGGTGCCATCTTCAAGGTGAACATGGCTGATCTTTAGTGTAGGTGTAGTTTTTGACTTAGAGAGAAATAGAGAGCTCTAGCTCTCTCTCTCTACTTAGGGAATGGATTTGGGGTTTCTCCAGGGGTCTTTTTGCAATATTTCCTTCCCACCATTGTTGGTTATAAGGTTACTTAAAGTTTGGTTAAAGATTACTCATGGTTTGCACATTTGCTCACTCTCTCCCCCCTCTTAACCACGGCTTTGGAAGATAGGGTTCAAGAGAGGTCTAGGGTTTTCCCTCCTCTTGCCCAAGGTAATAAGTGCACAAAGGTTTGAGTGATACTTCTTAGGTCATTAGAAATCTTGGTTAACACATGGTCTCTGATAGTCGCCTAGAGGGGGTGAATAGGGCGAAACTGAAATTTACAAATATAAACACAACTACAAGCCGGGTTAGCGTTAGAAATAAAAACGAGTCCGCGAGGGAGGGTTCAAAACAAATCTCAAGCAAATAAGGAGTGTGACACAAGGATTTGTTTTACTGAGGTTCGGTTCTCGCAAACCTACTCCCCGTTGAGGTGGTCACAAAGACCGGGTCTCTTTCAACCCTTTCCCTCTCTCAAACGGTCCCTCCGACCGAGTGAGCTTCTCTTCTCAAATCAAAACCGGGAACAAAACTTCCCCGCAAGGGCCACCACACAATTGGTGCCTCTTGCCTTGATTACAATGGAGTTTTGATCACAAGAACAAGTGAGAAAGAAAAGAAGCAGTCCAAGCGCAAGAGCTCAAAAGAACACGACAAATCTCTCTCGCTAATCACTAAAGCCTTGTGTGGAATTGGAGAGGATTTGATCTCTTTGGTGTGTCTAGAATTGAATGCCTAGCTCTTGTAAGTGGTTGAGAAGTGGAAAACTTGGATGCAATGAATGGTGGGTGGTTGGGGGTATTTATAGCCCCAACCACCAAACTAGCTGTTTGGTGGGGCTGTCTGTCGAATGGTGCACCGGACAGTCCGGTGTACACCGGACATGTCCGGTGTACACCGGACATGTCCGGTGCGCTAGCCACGTCACCAAAGCCGTTGGGTTCCGACCGTTGGAGCTCTATCTTCTGGGCCCGCCTGGATGTCCGGTGCGCCAGTATGGGCGTGCCTGACTTCTGCGCGCGCTGGCGCGCATTTAATGCGCTTGCAGGTAGCCGTTGTCCCGCAGTTACACCGGACAGTCCGGTGAATTATAGCGGAGCAGCCGTTGTGAATTCCCGAGGCGGCCAAGTTCCAGAGCCGCGTCCTCTTGGAGCACCGGACACTATTCGGTGTACACCGGACAGTCCGGTGAATTATAGCGCGCCGGCTCTAAAAATTCCCGAGGCTGAGGAGTTCAGCGCGAAGTCCCCTGGTGCACCGGACACTGTCCGGTGGCACACCGGAAAGTCCGGTGCGCCAGACCAGGGAGCCTTTTGGGATGCCTCTAGCTCTCTATTTTGAACCCAACATTGGTCTTTTTAATTGGCTTGTTGTGAACCTTTGGCACCTGTATAACTTATGCACTAGAGCAAACTAGTTAGTCCAATTATTTGTGTTGGGCAATTCAACCACCAAAATTATTTAGGAACTAGGTGTAAGCCTAATTCCCTTTCAATCTCCCCCTTTTTGGTGATTGATGCCAACACAAACCAAAGCAAATATAGAAGTGCATAATTAAACTAGTTTGCATAATGTAAGTGCAAAGGTTGCTTGGAATTGAGCCAATATAAATACTTACAAGATATGCATGGATTGTTTCTTCATTTTTAACATTTAGGACCACGCTTGCACCACAGATTTTGTTTTTGCAAATTCTTTTGTAGATCCTTTTCAAAGTTCTTTTGCAAATAGTCAAAGGTAAATGAATAAGATTTTACGAAGCATTTCCAAGACTTGAAATTTTCTCCCCCTGTTTCAAATGCTTTTCCTTTGACTAAACAAAACTCCCCCTAAATGAGATCCTCCTCTTAGTGTTCAAGAGGGTTTTGATATATCATTCTTGAAATACTACTTTCTCCCCCTTTTGAACACAATAAGATACCAATTTGAAATTTACCAATTGAAAATCTCCAATTTTTAAAATTAGGTGGTGGTGCGGTCCTTTTGCTTTGGGCAAATATTTTCTCCCCCTTTGGCATGAATCGCCAAAACGGAGTCATTAGAGCCCTTGAAGTACTTTCTTCCCCTTTGGTCATAAATAAATGAGTGAAGATTGTACCAAAGACGAAGTCCTTTTGCTTTGAACTCTCCCCAAAAAGATGGAGAGATGCGCGGAGC
Source organism: Zea mays (assembly GCF_902167145.1). Lineage (NCBI taxonomy): Eukaryota > Viridiplantae > Streptophyta > Magnoliopsida > Poales > Poaceae > Zea > Zea mays. The sequence goes on along the minus strand of NC_050105.1, from coordinate 106,678,528 downwards.
GACGACGAAGGATGAGTTACGGAGTGGAAGCCTTTGTCTTCGCCAAAGACTCCAATTTCCTTTCAATACACCTATGACTTGGTTTGAAATAGACTTGAAAAAACACATTAGTCATAGCATATGAAAGAGACATGATCAAAGGTATACAAATGAGCTATGTGTGCAATTTAGCAAAAGAAATTGCGCGAATCAAGAATATTGAGCTCATGCCTAAGTTTGTTAAAAGTTTGTTCATCAAGAGGCTTGGTAAAGATATCGGCTAATTGATCTTTAGTGTTAATGTAAGAAATCTCGATATCTCCCTTTTGTCGGTGATCCCTAAGAAAATGATACCGAATGGCTATGTGTTTAGTGCGGCTATGCTCGACGGGATTATCCGCCATCTTGATTGCACTCTCATTATCACATAGCAAAGGGACTTTGGTTAATTTGTAACCGTAGTCCCGCAGGGTTTGCCTCATCCAAAGCAATTGCGCGCAACAATGGCCTGCGGCAATGTACTCGGCTTCGGCGGTGGAAAGAGCGACCGAATTTTGCTTCTTTGAACCCCAAGACACCAAGGATCTTCCCAAGAACTGGCAAGTCCCCGATGTGCTCTTCCTATTGATTTTGCACCCCGCCCAATCGGCATCTGAATAACCAATCAAATCAAATGTGGATCCCCTAGGATACCAAAGCCCAAACTTAGGAGTGTAAACTAAATATCTCAAGATTCGTTTTACGGCCGTAAGGTGAGCTTCCTTAGGGTCGGCTTGGAATCTTGCACACATGCATACGGAAAGCATAATATCCGGTCGAGATGCACATAAATAGAGTAAAGAACCTATCATCGACCGGTATACCTTTTGATCCACGGACTTACCTCCCGTGTCGAGGTCGAGATGCCCATTAGTTCCCATGGGTGTCTTGATGGGCTTGGCATCCTTCATCCCAAACTTGTTTAGAATGTCTTGAGTATACTTCGTTTAGCTAATGAAGGTGCCCTCTTGGAGTTGCTTCACTTGAAATCCCAAGAAGTACTTCAACTCCCCCATCATAGACATCTCGAACTTTTGTGTCATGATCCTACTAAATTCTTCACATGTAGACTCGTTAGTAGACCCAAATATAATATCATCAACATAAATTTGGCATACAAACAGGTCATTTTCAAGAGTTTTAGTGAATAAAGTAGGATCGGCCTTTTCGACTTTGAAGCCATTAGCGATAAGGAAATCTCTAAGGCATTCATACCATGCTCTTGGGGCTTGCTTGAGCCCATAAAGCACCTTAGAGAGTTTATAGACATGGTGAGGATACTCACTATCTTCAAAGCCGGGAGGTTGCTCAACATAGACCTCTTCCTTGATTGGTCCATTGAGGAAGGCACTTTTCACGTCCATTTGATAAAGCTTAAAGCCATGGTAAGTAGCATAGGCCAATAATATACGAATTGACTCAAGCCTAGCTATAGGTGCATAGGTTTCACCGAAATCCAAACCTTCGACTTGGGAGTATCCCTTGGCCACAAGACGAGCTTTGTTCCTTGTCACCACACCATGCTCATCTTGCTTGTTGCGGAAGACCCATTTGGTTCCTACAACATTTTGATTAGGACGTGGAACTAAATGCCATACCTCATTCCTAGTGAAGTTGTTGAGCTCCTCTTGCATCGCCACCACCCAATCCGAATCTTGTAGTGCTTCCTCTACCCTATGTGGCTCAATAGAGGAAACAAAAGAGTAATGCTCACAAAAATGTGCAACACGAGATCTAGTGGTTACCCCCTTATGAATGTCGCCAAGGATGGTGTCGACGGGGTGATCTCGTTGGATTGCTTGGTGGACTCTTGGGTGTGGCGGCCTTTGCTCTTCATCCTCCTTGTCTTGATCATTTGTATCTCCCCCTTGATCATTGCCATCATCTTGAGGTGGCTCTTTTTCTTGATCTTCTACTTCATCAACTTGAGCTTCATCCTCATTTTGAGTTGGTGGAGATGCTTGTGTGGAGGAGGACAGTTGATCTTGTGCATTTGGAGGCTCTTTGGATTCCTTAGGACACACATCCCCAATGGACATGTTCCTTAGCGCGATGCATGGAGCCTCTTCATTACCTATCTCATCAAGATCAACTTGCTCTACTTGAGAGCCGTTAGTCTCATCAAACACAACGTCACAAGAAACTTCAACTTGTCCAGTGGACTTGTTAAAGACTCTATATGCCCTTGTGTTTGAATCATATCCTAGTAAAAAGCCTTCTACAGTCTTAGGAGCAAATTTAGATTTTCTACCTCTTTTAACAAGAATAAAACATTTGCTACCAAAGACTCTAAAATATGAAATATTGGGCTTTTTACCGGTTAGGAGTTCATAAGATGTCTTCTTGAGGATTCGGTGTAGATATAACCGGTTGATGGCGTAGCAGGCGGTGTTGACCGCCTCGGCCCAAAACCGACCCGAAGTCTTGTACTCATCAAGCATGGTCCTTGCCATGTCCAATAGAGTTCGATTCTTCCTCTCCACTACACCATTTTGTTGTGGCGTGTAGGGAGAAGAGAACTCATGCTTGATGCCCTCCTCCTCAAGGAAGCCTTCGATTTGAGAGTTCTTGAACTCCGTCCCGTTGTCGCTTCTAATTTTCTTGATCCTTAAGCCGAACTCATTTTGAGCCCGTCTCAAGAATCCCTTTAAGGTCTCTTGGGTTTGAGTTTTTTCCTGCAAAAAGAATACCCAAGTGAAGCGAGAATAATCATCCACTATTACAAGACAATACTTACTCCCGCCGATGCTTATGTAAGCAATCGGGCCGAATAGATCCATGTGGAGTAGCTCAAGCGGCCTGTCGGTCGTCATGATGTTCTTGTGTGGATGTTGGGCTCCAACTTGCTTCCCTGCTTGGCATGCGCTGCAAACCCTGTCTTTCTCAAAATGAACATTTGTTAGTCCTAAAATGTGTTCTCCCTTTAGAAGCTTGTGAAGATTCTTCATCCCAACATGGGCTAGTCGGCGGTGCCAGAGCCAACCCATGTTAGTCTTAGCAATTAAGCATGTGTCGAGTTCAGCTCTATCAAAATCTACTAAGTATAGCTGACCCTCTAACACACCCTTAAATGCTATTGAATCATCACTTCTTCTAAAGACAGTGACACCTACATCAGTAAAGAGACAGTTGTAGCCCATTTTGCATAATTGAGATACAGAAAGCAAATTGTAATCTAATGAATCTACAAGAAAAACATTGGAAATAGAATGGTCAGGAGATATAGCAATTTTACCCAAACCCTTGACCAAACCTTGGTTTCCATCCCCGAATGTGATAGCTCGTTGGGGATCTTGGTTTTTCTCATAGGAGGAGAACATCTTTTTCTCCCCTGTCATGTGGTTTGTGCACCCGCTGTCGATAATCCAACTTGAGCCCCCGGATGCATAAACCTACAAAACAAGTTTAGTTCTTGACTTTAGGTACCCAAACGGTTTTGGGTCCTTTGGCATTAGAAACAAGAACTTTGGGTACCCAAACACAAGTCTTGGAACCCTTGTGTTTACCCCCAACAAACTTGGCAACTACCTTGCCGGATTTGTTAGTTAAAACATATGATGCATCAAAAGTTTTGAATGAAAAACTATGTTCATTTGATGCACTAGGAGTTTTCCTTTTAGGCAACTTAGCACGGGTGGGTTGCCTAGAACTAGATGTCTCACCCTTATACATAAAAGCATGATTTGGGCCAGAGTGAGACTTCCTAGAGTGAATTCTCCTAATCTTGCTCTCGGGATAACCGACAGGGTACAAAATGTAACCCTCGTTATCCTGAGGCATGGGAGCCTTACCCTTAACAAAGTTAGACAATTTTTTAGGAGGGGCATTAAGTTTGACATTGTCTTCCCTTTGGAAGCCAATGCCATCCTTGATGCCAGGGCGTCTCCCATTATAAAGCATACTACGGGCAAATTTAAATTTTTCATTCTCTAAGTTATGCTCGGCAATTTTAGCATCTAATTTTGCTATATGATCATTTTGTTGTTTAATTAAAGACATGTGATCATGAATAGCATTAATATCAACATCTCTACATCTAGTACAAATAGATACATGCTCAACAATAGATGTAGGGGGTTTGCAAGATTTTAATTCCACAACCTTAGCATATAGTATGTCATTTTCACTTCTAAGGTTAGAAATAGTAATATTGCAAACATCTAAATCTTTAGCCTTAGCAATTAATTTCTCATTTTCAATCCTAAGGCTATCAAGAGAAATGTTTAATTCTTCAATCCTAGCAAGCAAATCATCATCATCATTTCTAGGATTGGGAACTGAAACATTACAAACATGAGAATCAACCTTAGCACTTAAATTAGCATTTTCATTTCTAAGGTTGGCAATAGTGTCATGACAGGTGTTTAGCTCACTAGATAGTTTTTGACATTTTTCTATTTCTAGAGCATAAGCATTTTGACCTTAACATGTTTCTTATTTTCCTTAATTAGGAAGTCCTCTTGGGAATCCAAAAGGTCATCCTTTTCATGAATAGCACTAATTAATTCATTTAATTTTTCCTTTTGTTCCATGTTAAGGTTGGCAAAAAGGGTACGCAAGTTATCCTCCTCATCACTAGCATTATCATCACTAGAAGACTCATATTTAGTGGATGATTTGGATTTAACCTTCTTCCTCTTGCCGTCCTTTGCCATGAGGCACTTGTGGCCGACGTTGGGGAAGAGGAGCCCCTTGGTGACGGCGATGTTGGCGGCGTCCTCGTCGTCGGAGGAGTCGGTGGAGCTCTCGTCGGAGTCCCACTCGCGGCACACGTGGGCATCGCCGCCCCTCTTCTTGTGGTACCTCTTCTTTTCTCTCCTCTTGTCCTTCTTGTCGTTGTCCCTGTCACTGTCACATGATAATGGACATTTAGCAATAAAGTGACCGGGCTTACCACACTTGTAGCAAACCTTCTTGGAACGGGATTTGTAATCCTTCCCCTTCCGTTGCTTGAGGATTTGGCGAAAGCTTTTGATGATTAAAGCCATCTCCTCGTTGTCGAGCTTTGAAGCGTCGATTGGTTGTCTACTTGGTGTAGACTCCTCCTTCTTCTCCTCCGTCGCCTTGAATGCCACCGGTTGTGCTTCAGATGTGGAGGGATCATCAAGCTCGTTGATCTTCTTTGAGCCCTTGATCATACATTCAAAGCTCACAAAATTTCCGATAACTTCCTCGGGAGTCATTAGTGTGTATCTAGGATTACCACGAATTAATTGAACTTGAGTGGGGTTAAGGAAGATGACTGATCTAAGAATAACCTTAACCACTTCGTGGTCATCCCATTTCTTGCTCCCGAGGTTGCGCACTTGGTTCACCAAGGTTTTGAGCCGGTTGTACATATCTTGTGGCTCCTCCCCTTGGCGAAGACGGAAGCGACCGAGCTCCCCCTCGATCGTTTCCCGCTTGGTGATCTTGGTGAGTTCATCACCCTCGTGCGCGGTCTTGAGTAGATCCCAAATCTCCTTCGCATTCTTCAACCCTTGCACCTTGTTATATTCCTCTCTACTTAGAGAGGCGAGGAGTATGGTTGTGGCTTGGGAGTTGAAGTGCTCGATTTGGGCTACTTCATCCTCATCATAGTTTTCATCCCCTACGGATGGTACCTGTGCACCAAACTCAACAACATCCCATATACTTTTGTGGAGCGAGGTTATATGAAACCGCATTAAATCACTCCACCTAGCGTAATCTTCACCATCAAAAGTTGGTGGTTTGCCTAATGGGACGGAAAGTAAAGGTGTATGTTTAGAAATGCGAGGGTAGCGTAGGGGAATCTTACTATACTTCTTACGCTCTTGGCGCTTAGAAGTGACGGACGCCGCGTCGGAGCCGGAGGTAGATGCCGATGAAGAATCGGTCTCGTAGTAGACCACTTTCCTCATCCTCTTTTTCTTGTCCCCACTTTGATGCGGCTTGTGGGAAGAGGATTTCTCCTTCTTCTCTTTGTGGTGTGAAGAAGATCTCTTCTCCTTCCCTTTGGAGGAGTCCTTCTTCTTCTCCTTCCTCTTGGTGCGGGACTCTTCCGATGAAGTGCTCCCGTGGCTTGTAGTGGGCTTTTCGCCGGTCTCCATTTCCTTCTTGGTGTGATCTCCCGACATCACTTCGAGCGGTTAGGCTCTAATGAAGCACCGGGCTCTGATACCAATTGATAGTCGCCTAGAGGGGGATGAATAGGGTGAAACTGAAATTTACAAATATAAACACAACTACAAGCCGGGTTAGCGTTAGAAATAAAAACGAGTCCGCGAGGGAGGGTGCAAAACAAATCTCAAGCAAATAAGGAGTGTGACACAAGGATTTGTTTTACCGAGGTTCGGTTCTCGCAAACCTACTCCCCGTTGAGGTGGTCACAAAGACCGGGTCTCTTTCAACCCTTTCCCTCTCTCAAACGGTCCCTCCGACCGAGTGAGCTTCTCTTCTCAAATCAAAACCGGGAACAAAAATTCCCCGCAAGGGCCACCACACAATTGGTGCCTCTTGCCTTGATTACAATGGAGTTTTGATCACAAGAACAAGTGATAAAGAAAAGAAGCAGTCCAAGCGCAAGAGCTCAAAAGAACACGACAAATCTCTCTCGCTAATCACTAAAGCCTTGTGTGGAATTGGAGAGGATTTGATCTCTTTGGTGTGTCTAGAATTGAATGCCTAGCTCTTGTAAGTGGTTGAGAAGTGGAAAACTTGGATGCAATGAATGGTGGGTGGTTGGGGGTATTTATAGCCCCAACCACCAAACTAGCCGTTTGGTGGGGCTGTCTGTCGAATGGTGCACCGGACAGTCCGGTGTACACCGGACATGTCCGGTGCGCCAGCCACGTCACCAAAGCCGTTGGGTTCCGACCGTTGGAGCTCTGTCTTCTGGGCCCGCCTGGATGTCCAGTGGCACACCGGACATGTACTGTAGAGTGTCCGGTGCGCCAGTATGGGCGTGACTGACTTATGCGCGCGCTGGCGCGCATTTAATGCGCTTGCAGGTAGCCGTGGGCGCCGAAGTAGCCGTTGTCCCGCAGTTACACCGGACATGTCCGGTGAATTATAGCGGAGCAGCCGTTGTGAATTCCCGAGGCGGCCAAGTTCCAGAGCCGCGTCCTCTTGGAGCACCGGACACTGTCCGGTGTACACCGGACAGTCCGGTGAATTATAGCGCGCCTGCTCTGAAAATTCCCGAGGCTGAGGAGTTCAGCGCGAAGTCCCCTGGTGCACCGGACACTGTCCGGTGGCACACCGGACAGTCCGATGCGCCAGACCAGGGAGCCTTTCGGGATGCCTCTAGCTCTCTATTTTGAACCCAACATTGGTCTTTTTATTTGGCTTGTTGTGAACCTTTGGCACCTGTATAACTTATACACTAGAGCAAACTAGTTAGTCCAATTATTTGTGTTGGGCAATTCAACCACCAAAATTATTTAGGAACTAGGTGTAAGCCTAATTCCCTTTTAGTCTCCAAGGTTCTTATGTTCTCCTTAAGTTTTTTTACCACATGTGATCACAGTCCTTAGTACCAAGGTGTGCTCTAGCCATGGTAACATCTGAGGTGTTACAATCAGGCCTTTGCAGCTTTGTGCTGATGGGGGTTACCAGCTGAGATTAGGAGTCTTGAGGGTACCCCTAATTATGGTCCCCGACAGTAGCCCCCGAGCCTCGAAGGGAGTGTTAATACTCGCTTGGAGGCTTTTGTCGCACTTTTTTGCAAGGGGACCGGCCTTTCTCGGTTGCATTTTGTTCTAGTGGGTGCGCGTGAGCGCACCCGCCGGGTGTAGCCCCCGAGGCCTCGTAGGAGTAGTTTGACTCCTTCGAGGTCTTAATGTGTTTCACGATGCTTCGGCCGGTCTGGTTGTTCCCTCATGCGAGTTGGCCGTAGCCCGGGTGCACAGTCGGGTCCCAAGTTCTCGGGCTGGTATGTTGACGCTGTCAACGGTTTGGCCGGAGTCGGGTTTGCGAGAGCAGCCCCCGAGCCTCCGCACAGGGCGAGAGGACGGTCAAGGACAGACTCAACTTTTTTACATACACCCCTGCATCGCCTTTCTGCAAGGAGGAGGGGGGGGGGGGAAGCGCCATGTTGCCCTTGGAGGGCGCCGAGCATGGTGTCTCCAGTGAGCTGCTGACGGGTAATCCGAGTGGACGCCCGTGCCCCATTTGTTAGGGGTCGACTAGAGGCCCAGAGGCGTGCTCCAAAAGTACATGCGGGTGATCTGCCAGACTCGGTCCCCTTTTGACGGGGTCCGAGGGCTCGATGCCTCCCTCTGATGGGATTCCGTTACAAGATCGTTCCCGCTGGTCTCGGAAATGTCCTTGGGTACCTCGGGAGCGTAGCCCGAGCCTTGGTTATGTATCGAACGTACCCAGGGTCATCCCTCGCTCTGCGTCTGAGGCGGCTGTGAACCCTTCGAGGGCCAGCCTACGAACCCCTGAGCAGTAGTGGGCGCGGAGCCCGAGTGGCCTGAGGCGGCTGTTGAACCCTTCCGAGGGGCCAACCTTCGAACCTCTGACCAGTAGTGGGCGCGGAGCCCGAGTGCTCTGAGGCGGCTGTTGAACCCCTCCGAGGGGCCAGCCTTCGAACCTCTGATCAGTAGGGGGGCTCGGGGCCCGTTTCCTTCGCGGAGAAGGATCCTTTTCGGGGTATCCCCCTTTCTCGGTCCCTGTTGTAAGAGAGAGAAAGAGAAAAAGGATACGAAATCGAGACGACGTGGCGCACCTTTTTTGACGCGGTCGTTACGACGAAGGTGAAGCGTCGCCCGCTTCTCCTGACAAAGGTGCCGCCTGTCCTACCGTGGAGTTAATGCGACGGGGCGAGTGGTTCACGGGGCGGTCGTTGCGCGTGTGCGAGCCGTTCGAGGAATGGGCGTTTCGCTTTGAGTTTTGAATCCCGCGGTGGGTTCATGCGACGCGTTGAACGGGTCTCGCCTGGGTCTTTATATATCCGTGAGAGGGTCCGGTGACGGTTCTTTGCTCTGCTACTTGCCGCCTTCTTAGGTTTTCGCAACCCGAGGGATTAGCCAGAGAAAGGGAAACCGCCCACCCAGTCCTCTCCGCCGCCACCTCCTCTGCTCGGTGATGGCCGACCGGGTGACCATTGTTCCGTCGCGCGACCCATGGCCTTTCTCCACAGTCACGGCGGATGACCTGGAGGCCCTCGCCGCTGAGGGTTTACTTCGCCCTCTCTCCGATGAGAGGCAGCCGGAGTGGATGCCCCCCCGAGCGGAGCCGCCCCGTCCCCGCCGCCGGGGTATGTCGTGAGCTTCGCCTCCTTCCACGAGCGGGGGTTTAGAGTGCCGACAAGCCGCTTTATGCGGGCGATTCTGCATGTCTACGGGGTGGAGCTGCACAACCTCAGCCCTAACTCCATCTCGCAAGCCGCCATCTTCGCAGCGGTTTGCGAAGGATACTGGGGATTGACTCTCACTGGGACCTGTGGACTCATTTCTTCTCCGCGGAGCTTTTTGCTTCGCCGACGGGGGAGAGAAGGGTCCGCGCGGCAGTGTGGGCCAGTGGCTGCATCCTCCAGCTGAGGCAGGCGCGGGCGCCGCAGTATATTCCCGCCATCCTTGCGTCCTCGAACAAAGGGTGGCAGCGCCGGTGGTTCTATCTCCGAAATGACGACGGGAGGCTCCCGTCGTTTACTCAGCGAGTGGTGACCGTCACCGCCGATGCTTGGCGCTACGGGACCCCGCACGACAGACAGAAGAATCTCCAGCCCCTTCTGAAGGCCCTAGAGGCGTTGCGGAAAGGAGGGCTCGCCGCTGCGGGGGTGATTGCCGCCATTCATCGCCGGAGGGTGCTTCCCTTAGCGAAGCAGCGGTTGCCGCTTTGGGAGATGACGCCAGAGGCCGACTTGGAGGGTTCGCGGATGTCCTCGGATCCCCTTCCCGTCGACGACCTCCACGGGCGGGTAGCCGTCGCGTTGGGAAAACCGGACGCCGGCACCCTTTCCCAGCCCTTGATGCGTCCCGACCGCGGGTGTGTGTCCCTGGTGAGTGTCCGCTCCTTCTTTCTCCTTGCGTCGGATTGCCCTTGGTCCTCACGGCCGAGACTTTTCGTCTGTCTCCAGGAGGTAGGGTGTCACAAGCCTTCCCGGCCACCGGTCCCGGAGGACGCGGTGGACCGAGCTGCGCGGCGGGTTGCCGCGGAGAAGAAGAAGGAGAAAAAGGACGCGAAGAATCGGGCCCGCGAGCGGACGCGGGCCCGAGATGCCTTGGAAAAGCTCCGTCACCGGCAGGAGAGGGATGGACTCCCGAGGGAGCCATCGCCGGAAACGCCTGACGACGACGACGACGATGAAGACGATGACGAAGATGATGATATGGCTGCCCGCCTTGGCCTCAGCCCGGGTTTGAGGCTAGGCCAGGAGTCGTCAAGACAGCCCCCGAGCGGGCTGGTGTGGCGGAACTGTCCGAATTATTCCAAGTTAAGTGCATGAGCCCTGCCTCAGAGGCTAGACCACACTTAAATGGGAATAACCCGTCAATCCCTCGGATCTAGTCCGACACGGCCACTGATAGGATCAAGTACCACAATCTCACTCGAAGGTGAGTCACAGAGCAAATACAATAAAGCATAAAACCATACGTGAAGGAGTATTAAATTATTACATCACCATCGGAGTTTTGCAAAAGTAGTCATCCTTGTTCGAAGTGCAGCGGAATAAAACTAACGATAAATAAACAGAGAGATGGGGAAGCCTGTCCCATCACTCCTCATGCTCCTCCTCAGCCGAGGCAGGGTCCCACTCGACAGTCCAACCCGGTGGCAAGATGGACGGCCAAGTCACTCCAGCCACCATTTCCTCCAGAGAACCTGTAAAAAAATTATGCCACAAGCAAGGCTGAGTATACTAATACTCAGCTAGACTTACCCGGTGTGAGGAGTCTACTCCTCTACCTCTAGACATGCAGCTGTTTGGCTGTGGGGTTTGGTTGCCAAAAGCACTAGCTGGGTTTCTAAGTCAAGTTTTAACTTTGTCAATTTAAGTGTGACTCTCTTAAGGCTAAAAGTGTACTATCTACTCATACATAGTAGCAAGCATTATTAGCAATCAACATCTTATATCAACTCCTCATATTTCCACTTGTTACTCAATGCAGTACAATGGATCAAGCAGTCTCATTAGCTGCGAGAAGCAGACGATTCGAATCGAGTTTTTTTATCCTTGCAAGGTAAACCCAAACACACGACATGTAGGGGCACTCCGTCCCCACACACATCAACCGTCCCCATCGATTCCCTGGCAACAGATCAGGGCTCACCGCCTTGGCGTACAATGCCTCACTGACCCCGACTGCCGTCGTGCAGTGACCGCACTTGTACCCACCATAACCGGAATGGGAGACCTCGTCTCAGGTCGCATGAGGGGATATGTCTGCGGGCAGGTTCACTCAGGTACTAGGCTTACCGATTTACCATATTTCTCGGTATGTGTTTAGTACGTTCAAACGCTTGACACAGGTATCCGCACGTTAATCCTTATTCCATTTTCCCATCTCGTAGACAACCAATCCCCATGGATTGTTGTCTACCACTAGTATCATAATAGTATGAAGGTGGTACAACCAAATCCTGATCTCGCGCGAGTGCTAGAAAAATCACTCGTCTTCTACCGAGATCCTAATTAATTAAAGCAGCTACTCGACCTATCATACTAGTATTCATCTCAAAAAGGATTCCTGAGATCATGCAACTAGGGTTTCAAACAATTCCTACACCTAAGTGCACAATCAATCCTACAATCATTAAGTGCAGTAAAATAGCATATATAATGGTTATGCATAAACCGGGGCTTGCTTTCCAAAGCAGTGGCAGGCAGGTCCTCTGGTGCAGACTCTGGTGCTAGATCCGGGGCTACCTCCTGAGCAGCTCCTTGCTCCGGCACGAGGACGGACTCTCCGTCAGCAAGGTTACAGTCTATCGAATGCAATGAACATGTATGTCATGATTATGCAGGATTAAATAACATTATGCTAAAAAGAAAACTAAGTTAAGGAGTAACTTAGGGTTTCTTAGTCAGGCGGGGCTTCTAGTGGGTTAGGCTTATTACTTTTTAGGCTTAGGTTTTCATTGAGGATAACATAGTGGATTTGTATTGTCTTTATATATTTCAGTGGACAAATTACAAGGGTTTTAGGATGACAATAATTACCATTATCCTTTTCCTTTCTTTAATTTCTACTTATGGTTTCTAGTGTAGGTTTGAACTACGACAGTGGTTTAATATTTTCCAAAAATTCTGTAAAAATTACAGTGGGTTTCCATTTGCTATTCTAGCCTGTTTTAAGAATTTGAGGCTCCACAAATAAAGGCTAAGCTTAAGACAAAAAGAATAAAAATTGGATAAATGGGCCACTTTGTACTACAACTCTTAATTAGAGGTGGGGTCTGTACTCAGGGTTATTTTTGTTGGCATCTAACAGTAATAATAGGTTTCTGTGCCAAAAACCACAGAAGGTTAAGGGGTGGTTATTTAGTTATGATTTTCTTAAGGTTTAATGTCAAAAAGGCACTTTCTATTACATTGTTATTTGAAAAATATCAAACAGCAGATTTCATATTTTTCCTAAGTTCTTATTAACAAAATATTAGCTATCCCAAGGGTGGGGGTGTTTTCACATTGGGGTTATTTTTGTAGGGTTTTTCTAAGTTTCCCTTGTTTTATTAAAATAAAAGGTATCCTACTTATTTTATACTAAAATAGGGTATGATATATTTTTCCAGTGAACTACATTGAATAAGTATCCTAACAAAAATAGGGGTGCCCTCTGGTTCATTATTTAAATCACATTTTCTATTTTTCTTAACCTTGAGCATAATGTAAAATAAGGGGCAAAAACTAACTTAATGGGGTGGACAGAAAGGTTTAACATTTTTAAACAGGTCAGTAGGTAGATATACACTTCTCCAAATTTTTCTAACCCTAGTCAAATAGCACAACTATTTTTCTTTCTATTATTGAGCTTTTGGCTAAAACTATAATTAAATCAGAGCTTTAAAGTTTTCTATAGTACATAGGGGGTTTTATATTTTTCTTAAGTAGGTTACATTATTTAGAGCCTGACAAAATTGGTTTGACCAAATTTGGATGAACTAAATAGAAGTTATGAATTTTTAAAGTCTCTGTTCAATTTAAAAACAGATTTAATAAGAGTTTCCTGGAAAAAACAGTTTACACCGAGGTCCTTGGGTTAAAACTAAATCAACCTTCGCAGTTCTACCCTTGCGCCACTATTCCCCTGAGTCGCTGACAGTTCAAAAAGCCCCCTGACCTTCTCTTCCTCTCACCCGCAGTCCTTCCCCCAATGTAAACAGTACCCGCGGGAAAGAAAAGGGTGGCGCGGCTTACCGGCGGCGAGATAGGTCCGGCGAAGGGCAGGGTTGGCTCGGGGAGGCTCTGGCGGTCACAGCGATGTACGGCTTGACGGCGGGGATGGCCGGAATCGCTCGGTCCACGAACGCAGGCGGTTGTTCTCGTCGGCGGCGAGTGTATCGGCCAAACCACGGCGATCTGGTTCAATCCAAGGGCACGGTGAGCTTCCTGGGGTGACGTATAGGCTATCTGTGCAGTGAATCGAGAAATGGCTCAGTGATTTACCTGGTCCACGCACTTCGGCGGGGTTGAGAGCTCCGGCGACCGTGGACTGGCCTCTCCGGCGAAGCAGGCTTCGATTCCTCGCTCGGGGAGCTTCACTGAGTTGTGCACACTCGTCTCCGAGGGTTGGATGGGGCTGGGGAAGGCTGGACTAGCCGGTCTACGGCGGCAGTGGCTCGGGTGGCCGCGGACACGCCGCGCACGGGCAAACGACGGTGAACTGAGCTCCGGTGAGGCTTGAGCGTGCGCGGAAGAGTGTAGCCGATGCTCGAGCGGGCTTTATAGGCGCGGGCGCGAGACAGGGCGCCGGCTGGCCGTTGGCGCGACGCGGGGCGCGCGCGGGCGTGCTCTGGCGCACACAGAGCGCGTCGAACACGTGGAGCTTTCATTCTGCCCGTGTTCCACAGCTCACCCAAGTCGCAAACGTGCGAATCTTGGCAAAAATCCGGCGCGAGTCTTTTCCTGGCACCTAGGGCTGTCTCTCATCCGTGAGCTGCCATGGCAGATTTGGCCTAGGTAGGGAGATCTCTGGTCACCAAATCGGGTGTGTCACACTGCCCACCTCGCGACAAAAACCATGCCAAGGCATGTCAAACGTCCAAGTCTCGGGCTCAGCTTTTTCCAGTGGGTGCCTTGGGTGGTATGCCACATTTTTGGTATAGGACATAGGTGGATTTGATGCCAGCTTCGAGGTGAACACAACTGATCTTTAGTGTAGGTGTAGTTTTTAACTTAGAGAGAAATAGAGAGCTCTAGCTCTCTCTCCACTTGGAGATTTGATTTGGGGTTTCTCCAGGGGTCTTTTTGCAATATTTCCTTCCCCTAATTGCTGGTTATAAGGTTACTTAAGGTTTGGGTAAATATTACTCATGTTTTGCACACTTGTTCACTCTCTTTTCCCTCTTATCTAGGGTTTTGGGAGATAGGGTTTAAGAGAGGTCTAGGGTTCTTCTCCCCTCTTATCCAAGGTAGTAAGTGTGCAAGGATTAGAGTAATGCCTTTGGTTACTCAAAATCCTTGGTTAAAATCTAGCTTTCCAAGGCCCTCATGCTTTTGCTCCTTAAGTTCTTCCACATGTGATCATAGCCTTTAGTATCAAGGTGGACTCTAGCCATGGTAACACCTGGGGTGTTACAGCTGGCGCCGTCGGTTTTCGGGGCCGAGACGCCAGGGTCCCGGTCCGAAGAGCGGGGGCAGACCGAGGGGGTACTTGACCCCTCGGCTAGGAAAGTTGAGGTGACCCCGGGGAGTCAGGCCGAGCTGCCTGTTCCCCGAAAACCGTCGCCCGTGCCGGCTGCGCAGGAGGGCGATCCTCAGGTCATCGTGGCAGCGCCTGGGCAGTCCGTCTCCCGGGCGTCTGGGGCGCCCAAGGCAAGGATGGTACCGAAGCTGGCAGCGAGGCAGACCTCAGCGGTACCTTTGGGGGTCGAGGTTCGAGAGACCTCCCCACAGGCATGGTTGATCATGGCCCGGAGTGGGTAAGTACCTTAGGATGTCTTCGTCTCGGCTCCTCCTTTGTATGTCCCGATCCTGACTTTCCTTTCCTCCTTAGCAAGCGGAGTCATGGCCCGACCTATCTGGCTCCCCAGAAGGTCCTCAAGACGGCGTCGGCTTCTGTAGCCGGTGCCGCGCCGGGCCTCGCCGGCCAGCTGACCTTCTCGCAAGACGCCCCACAACGGGGGGCTCAGGCGGCACCAGTTGCCGTGGAGCGAGTTCCCGAGGCCGGCTCTTCTGCCGAGGCGGCCGTCGCGCTGGGGGAGGCGGCTGGCACGGCCGTGGCCTCGGGCCCACCAGACATGCCACCGGCGCTAGCGCCGGCTGCTGCCGAAGTCGTTGTCGTCCTAGCCGTGGAGCGACCCGTCGCCGCCGACGCTGAGATGGCCGAGGCGTCGCTACCTGGTGCCTCGGAGGAGGGGGGCGTGGAACTGCGACCCGTCCCACCGAGCGGCAGCCTTGTCCCTGCACGGCAGAGCTCCGAGGGGCGGCGCCAGTTGCTCCGGTTCCGGACCCGTGAGGCCTCGGATCCCTTCTTCGTTCTTGACGATGAGCGGGAGGAGCAGTCTTGGGACGAGCTCCGCGAGTGTGTCAAGGCAACGGTGGGGTCGCTTCGGTCATCCTTGGAGGTCTTTTGCAGGGACGTCCCCAAGATCCTCCAGGTAATGATTTTAGGCATACCTTTTTTCGTGATCAAGGCGTCCTTTGTGACGCCCCGCTTCCTTCCCTCAGGATCTGACGGATCTGAGCGCCGCCAAGTCGTCGTTCATCCACCACGAGGTAGATGTCTAGGGTTCGCTGCGATCCCTGAGGACCTCGCTTACCAGGGCTACCGCGCGCCTCTCCCAGCAGGGCGCCGAGGTGGCGGACCTCCAGTTGCTCTGTGCCGATCTGGGAGCAGAGGCAGCAGCGACACGCGCAGAGGTGCAGCGGCGGCAGTCAAAGCTTGACCAGGTCACCGATGAGCGGGACCAATCTCGGGGCCAGGCCACCGAGGCCGAAAGCCGGGCCGGAGCCCTTGCAGCAGACCTAGCCGTAGCCCAAGCCGCATCCTCGGAGCAGCGTGCCCGAGCCGGAGGTATGTCCTAGCTGTTTTAAGTTTTCGTTTCAGCTCGGTTCCTCTGCTTGTGTTTGAGGTCTTGCGCTTTGGCTATTCGCAGAGCTCGAGTCTGCCCTTGATGAGTCCACCAGGGCGCTTGCTCAGGCGGCCGAGCAGAGGGAGGCCGACCACGCGGCCATGTCCGAGGCCATCTCGGCTTTCTGCCGGGTCTTTTGCTTCGGCGACGTCCCCTCGGGAAGCTCCCCTCAAAGTCGCCTGCAGGCCTTGGGTGACCATGTGCGTGGCAGACTCCGCGAGGCGCTACATCACGGCGTCAGGCGGGCCTTCGTCGTGCTTGCTTCCCATTACGTCATGGATCTGGAGCGGGTCAGCGAGGGGTATTGCCTCCCTAACGAAGATGAAGCCGCCCTGGCTGAAGTCCAGAGGCTCGACGCGGCCGCCGCGGGCCCGAGCGCGGTGCTGACAACCACCTTTGAGGCAGAGATCCTCCCGCCTACGCCGTCGTCCGAGGCCGGGGCGGACTTTGCCGAGGGTGGGGATGAAGCCGAGGGCGCGGCTCCTTCTCCGGGCGACGCCTGACTCTGCCGAAGCAATTTTCTTTGAAAACACATGTGTCTTTTGCGGCCTCTGAGGCCCGAACACTTTATTATCGTAGTATAAAGTTGTGCTCCTTTTCCTTCCATTTTGCGTATCCGGCCCCGTTCGTCAGTAGCAGGGTGGCTTGCCCAAGTAGGAGTCATTTTTCGTGGTAGGTGACGAGTGAGGTATCCGTATCCTAGAGGTGTAGGAGTCCCTTGGCTCGGTCGGCCTTGCCACTTACATGCGCCCTCGTTCGCTTCTTGGGGTCCTGCTACTGATATAGCCGGGGAACGCAGAAGCCTTTTTGATGGAAGACTTTTTTTTCGAGGAAAATTTTGACACAGAGGGGGTTCCCCCCTTCTAGCCCCCGAGGGAGGGTCAGGCTTTGCCGAGGCAAGGCTGACCCTTCATTGATGACTAGACTTCGTGTGTGAACGAGGTGTACGAATAACTTGCAAGCATCTTAAGGGTAGAAGCGACGTAGCTGTCGAATGTTCCAAGCGTTGCCGTAGAACTCGCCTTGACTGTTGGCCAGCTTGTACGTTCCGGGCTTCAGAACCTTGGCGATGACGAACGGCCCTTCCCAGGGAGGCGTGAGCTTGTGCCGCCCTCGGGCGTCTTGTCGCAGCCGAAGCACCAGGTCGCCCACCTGGAGGTCTCAGGACCGAACCCCTCGGGCGTGGTAGCGTCGCAGGGACCGCTGGTACCGCGCCGAGTGTAGTAAGGCCATGTCCCGAGCCTCTTCCAGCTGGTCCAGTGAGTCTTCTCGATTAGCTCGATTGCTTCGGTCGGCGTAGGCCCTCGTCCTCGGGGAACCGTATTCTAAGTCTGTGGGCAAGATGGCCTCGGCTCCATAGACTAGAAAGAACGGTGTGAAGCCCGTGGCTCGGCTCGGCGTTGTTCTCAGACTCCAGACCACCGAGGGTAGTTCCTTCATCCATCGCCCGCCGAACTTGTTGGGGTCGTTGTAGATCCGAGGCTTGAGTCCTTGCAGAATCATGCCATTGGCACGCTCTACTTGCCCATTCGTCATGGGGTGAGCCACGGCGGCCCAGTCCACCAGGATGTGGTGATCCTTGCAGAAGTCCAGGAACTTTCTGCCGGTGAACTGGGTGCCGTTGTCGGTGATGATGGAGTTCGGGACCCCAAAGCGATGGATGATGTTGGTGAAGAATGCCACCGCCTGTTCGGACCTGATGCTGTTTAGGGGTCGGACCTCGATCCACTTGGAGAATTTGTCGATGGCGACCAACAGGTGCGTGTAGCCCCCGAGTGCCTTCTGCAAGGGGCCAACGAGGTCCAGGCCCCACACAGCAAACGACCAGGTGATGGGTATGGTCTGCAGAGCCTGAGCGAGCAGGTGGGTCTGCCTTGCATAGAATTGACACCCTTGGCAAGTGCGGACAATTCTAGTGGCGTCGGCCACCGCGGTCGGCCAGTAGAAGCCTTGTCGGAAGGCATTTCCAACAAGGGCTCGAGGTGCTGTGTGATGGCCGCAAGCCCCCGAGTGTATCTCTTGTAAGAGCTCCTGGCCTTCGGCGATGGAAATGCATCGCTGGAGGATGCCTGAGGGGCTGCGGTGGTAGAGCTCCTTCCCGTCTCCCAGCAAGACGAACGACTTGGCGCGCCGCGCCAACCGCCGAGCTTTGGCTCGGTCGAGGGGTAGCTCTCCTTGGTGGAGATATTGCAGGTACGGGGTCTGCCAATTTCGATTAGGCGTGGCCCCGCTCCGCTCCTCCTCGACGCGCAGTGTCTCACCCTCGGGGGCCGAGGGTACCTCGGGCCGAGCCGAGGGTGCCTCGGGCTGAGCCGAGGGTGCCTCGGATGGTCCTCGGGCTGGGCCGAGGCCTTCTCGGGCTCGGGTGTGTCGTCGGTCTTGATGGAGGGTTGATGCAGGTCTCGGGAGAAGACGTCCGGGGGAACCGTTGTTCGCCCCGAGGCTATTTTAGCCAGCTCATCCGCAGTCTCGTTGTAGCATCGGGTGATGTGGTTGAGCTCGAGCCCATAGAACTTGTCTTCCAAGCGTCGAACCTCATTGCAGTAGGCTTCCATCTTCGGATCGCGGCAGTGGGAGTTCTTCATGACTTGGTCGATGACGAGATGCGAGTCACCGCGAGCGTCGAGGCGTCGGACCCCTAGCTCGATGGCGATGCGTAACCCGTTGACCAGAGCCTCGTACTCGGCCACATTGTTGGACGCCGGGAAATGGAGGCGTAGCACGTAGCGCAGGTGCTTCCCGAGGGGCGAGATGAAGAGCAGGCCTGCGCCCGCTCCTGTCTTCATCAGCGACCCATCGAAAAACATGGTCCAGAGTTCCGGTTGGATCGGAGCTATTGGGAGCTGGGTGTCTACCCATTCAGCCACAAAGTCCGCCAAGACCTGGGACTTGATGGCCTTCCGAGGGGCGAACGAGATCGTTTCGCCCATGATTTCCACCGCCCACTTTGCAATTCTACCCGAGGCCTCTCGGCACTGGATGATCTCCCCCAGGGGGAAGGATGACACCACAGTTACCGGATGAGACTCGAAGTAGTGTCGCAACTTTCGCCGTGTCAGGATCACCGCGTACAACAACTTCTGAATTTGTGGGTAGCGGATCTTGGTCTCGGACAGTACCTCACTGATGAAGTAGACTGGCCTCTGGACGGGCAATGCATGCCCCTGTTCTCGTCTCTCAACCACAATCGCGGCGCTAACCACCTGAGTGGTAGCGGCGACATAGATCAAGAGGGCTTCTCCGGCAGCGGGGGGCACCGAGATGGGCGCGTTCGTGAGGAGTGTCTTCAGGTTCCCGAGGGCTTCCTCGGCCTCAGGGGTCCAAGTGAAGCACTCGGCCTTCCTTAAGAGGCGGTACAGAGGCAGGCCTCTTTCGCCGAGGCGCGAGACGAAACGGCTCAGAGCCGCAAGGCACCCCGTGACCCTCTGTACGCCTTTCAAGTCCTTGATGGGCCCCATGCTGGTGATGGCCGCGATCTTCTCTGGGTTGGCCTCGATGCCCCACTTGGAGACCATGAACCCCAAGAGCATGCCTCGGGGGACCCCGAAGACACACTTCTCGGGATTGAGTTTTACGCCTTTCGCCTTGAGATATCGGAATGTCGCTCCAAGGTCGGAAAGGAGGTCGGAGGCTTTCCTCGTCTTGACTACGATGTCATCGATGTAGGCCTCGACCGTTCGGCCAATGTGTTCGCCGAACACGTGGTTCATGCACCTCTGGTATGTCGCACCCGCATTCCTCAAACCGAACGGCATGGTAACATAGCAGTACATGCCGAAAGGTGTGATGAAAGAAGTCGCGAGCTGGTCAGACTCTTTCATCCTGATTTGGTGATACCCTGAATAGGCATCGAGGAAAGACAGGGTTTCACACCCAGCAGTGGAATCCACGATTTGATCGATGCGAGGCAGAGGGTAGGGAACCTTCAGACATGCTTTGTTTAGACCAGTGTAGTCTACACACATCCGCCATTTCCCTCCTTTCTTTCTCACAAGCATAGGGTTGGCAAGCCATTCGGGATGGAATACCTCTTTGATGAACCCTGCCGCCATTAGCTTGTGGATCTCCTCGCCTATGGCTCTACGCTTTTCTTCGTCGAATCGGCGCAGAGGCTGCTTCACGGGTCGGGCTCCAGCTCGGATATCCAGCGAGTGCTCAGCGACATCCCTCGGTATGTCGGGCATGTCCGAGGGACTCCACGCGAAAACGTCGGCGTTTGCGCGGAGGAAGTTGACGAGCACTGCTTCCTATTTGGGGTCGAGCTCGGAGCCGATCCGGATCTGCTTGGAGGCGTCGTTGTCAGGGTCGAGAGGGACGGGTTTAACCGTCTCCGCTGGCTCGAAGTTGCCGGCGTGGCGCTTCACGTCTGGCGCCTCCTTAGAGAGGCTCTCCAGGTCGGCGATGAGGGCTTCGGATTCGGCGAGGGCCTCGGCGTACTCCACGCACTCCACGTCGCATTCGTACGCGTGTCGATACGTGGGGCCGACGGTGATGACCCCGTTGGGGCCCGACATCTTGAGCTTGAGGTTGGTGTAGTTGGGGACGGCCATGAACTTGGCGTAGCATGGCCTCCCCAGTACTGCGTGGTAGGTTCCTTGGAACCCGACCACCTCGAACATGAGGGTCTCCCTTCGGAAGTTGGAGGGCGTCCCAAAGCAGACGGGTAGATCGAGTTGTCCGAGGGGTTGGACGCGCTTCCCGGGGACGATCCCGTGAAAAGGCGCAGCGCCTGCCTGGACCGAGGACAGATCGATCCGCAGGAGCCCGAGGGTCTCGGCGTAGATGATGTTGAGGCTGCTGCCTCCGTCCATGAGGACCTTGGTGAGCCTGACGTTGCTGATGACGGGATCGACAACGAGCGGGTATTTCCCCGGGCTCGGCACGCGGTCGGGATGGTCGCCCTGGTCGAAGGTGATGGGCTTGTTGGACCAGTCTAGGTAGACTGGCGCCGCCACCTTTACCGAGCAGACCTTCCGACGCTCTTGCTTGCGGTGCCGAGCCGAGGCGTTCGCCACTTGCCCACCATAGATCATGAAGCAGTCGTGGACCTCGGGGAACTCTCCTGCCTTGTGATCCTCCTTCTTATCGTCGTTGCGGGCCCTGCCACCTTCCACAGGTGGCCCGACCTTATGAAAGTGGCGCCGAAGCATGGCGCACTCCTCGAGGGTGTGCTTGACGGGCCCCTGATGATAGGGGCACGGCTCCTTGAGCATCTTGTCGAAAAGGTTGGCACCTCCGGGGGGTTTCCGAGGGTTCTCGTACTCAGCAGCGGCGACAAGGTCCGCATCGGCGGCGTCGCGTTTCGCTTGCGACTTCTTCTTGCCTTTCTTCTTGGTGCCGCGCCGAGTTGACGCCTCGGGGACATCTTCTGGTAGGCGGCCCTGGGGTTGCTTGTCCTTCCGGAAGATGGCCTCGACCGCCTCCTGGCCAGAGGCGAACTTGGTGGCGATGTCCATCAGCTCGCTCGCCCTGGTGGGGGTCTTGCGACCCAGCTTGCTCACCAGGTCACGGCAGGTGGTGCTGGCGAGGAACGCGCCGATGACATCCGAGTCGGTGACGTTGGGCAGCTCGGTGCGCTGCTTCGAGAATCGCCGGATGTAATCCCGGAGAGACTCTCCCGGCTGCTGGCGGCAGCTTCAGAGATCCCAGGAGTTTCCAGGGCGCACATACGTGCCCTGGAAATTGCCGGCGAAGGCCTGGACCAGGTCGTCCCAGTTGGAGATCTGCCCCGGAGGCAGGTGCTCCAGCCAGGCTCGAGCGGTGTCGGAGAGGAACAGGGGGAGGTTGCGGATGATGAGGTTGTCATCGTCCGTTCCACCCAGGTGGCAGGCCAGCCGATAGTCTGCGAGCCACAGTTCCGGTCTCGTCTCCCCCAAGTACTTTGTGATAGTAGTCGGGGTTCGGAACCGGGTCGGGAACAGCGCCCGTCGTATGGCCCGGCTGAAAGCCTGCGGACCGGGTGGTTCGGGCGAGGGACTCTGATCCTCCCCTCTGTCATAGCGTCCCCCACGCCTGGGGTGGTAGCCTCGGCGCACCCTCTCATCGAGGTGGGTTCGACGGTTGCGGTGAGGGTGCTTGTTGCCGAGGCGACCCGGGGCCGCAGGCGCTGTGTTGCGCGTGCGCCCGGTGTGGACCGAGGCTTCCCGCATGAATCGGGAAGTCGCGGCACGATGTTCCGAGGGGTACCCCTGCCTTCAGGAGGCAGAGCTTTCGGCTCGTCGGACCGCGGCATCCTCCAGGAGATTCTTGAGCTCTCCCTGGATACGCCGCCCCTCGGTGGTTGATGGCTCCGGCATCACGCGGAGAAGTATTGCCGCTGTAGCCAGGTTTTGGCCGACCCCACTGGAAACCGGTGGCGGCCTTACCCTGACATTGTTGGCGATGCGGTACTGGATGCCCTAGGGTAGATGACGCACTTCTCCGTTCGGAGGTTGGCCCGCCCATTCCTGCCCAATGTCCCGGTGGATCGGCTCAAGTGTTCCTGCTCCCTCGTCGAGCCTGGCCTGCATCTCGCGGATTTGGTCGAGCTGTGGGTCATGACCCCCCGCCGGGACGGGGACCACAGCTAGCTCCCGAAGGATGTCAATGCGAGGCACAGGCCTAGGGGGATCACCGTTCTCTGGCATACCAAGATGGTTGCCTTCGTCGAGACCCCCTAGATCGACGTGGAAACATTCACGACTTGGGCCACAGTCCTCGTCGCCGAGGCTGCGGCTACCGTCGGAACAGTCGGAAAGGCAGTAGTCGCATGCGGTCATAAAGTCCCGCATGACACTGGGGTTACCAAGTCCGGAGAAATCCTAACAGAAGTTGGGCTCGTCATCTTCCTCGGAACCCGAGGGCCCGTAGGTCGAGACGGCCGTCAGCTGGTCCCAGGGTGACCGCATACGATACCCCAGTGGGTTTGGACTCGCCTCTATGAGAGCGTCCACCAAAGCGAAGTCGCTTGGTGGGTCGAGGCTGAATCCAAAAGGCACGAGATGGGAATCGGTCGGTACCTCTTGGTCGACGGGCGGTGATGAAGTCACGTCAGGGGCAGACTACACCGTCGTCTCAGGTACGAGGGTGACGCCCAGCAAGTCCTTTGCGAGCGTGCTGGCGTCTTCCGTTTGCTTGGGGTTGGCGTGTTGCGGGGAGACGACGCTCGTCTTCGTCTCAGACACGAGGTCGATGCCCGACGTGCCCCCCGTTGGGGCACCGGCACCGTCGACTCGCTCGACAGCCGACGTGGTGCCGCCTCCTGCTTGGCCTTGGTTTCCCCGCCTCCTCCTCCGTCGGCGGGGGAGGGGACGGGACAAGCCCGAATGTTGTTCTTCCACCATGTGGGGAAGACGTCGCCGATTCCGCCGCCGGCGGGCAGGTTGTCGGCCGCCATTGTCGCTGTCGCGCGGCGAGGGAAGGAGTATCATGTCGTAGCTGCCGTTGAGGGACATGAACTCAAGACTCCCGAAACGGAGCACCGTCCCGGGCTGGAAAGGTTGCTGGAGACTACCCATCTGGAGCTTGACGGGAAGCTGTTCGTCAACACGCAGCAGGCCCCTACCTGGCGCGCCAACTGTCGGTGTTTCGAACCCGAGGGGTCCCTGGACCGACGAGTAAATTATCGCCGTGTGCCCCAGCCCAGATGGGTTGGCGCGAGACGGAGCGCGAAGGGGGGAGAAGAAGCCGGAGGGAGACAAGCGTCAAAGGGGAAACCCGCGGCCTTCGTGTTTGTCCCGCGCCCAGGTCGGGTGCGCTTGCAGTAGGGGGTTACAAGCGTCCGCGCGGGAGGGAGCGAGTGGCCTTACGCGAGCGCCGTCCCGTCCTTCCCCGCGCGGCCAACCCTCTGTCAGAGGGCCCTAGATCTTCCTTTTATAAGCGTAAGGAAAGGATCCAGGTGTACAATGGGGGGTGTAGCAGTGTGCTAACGTGTCTAGCGGAGGAGAGCTAGTGCCCTAAGTACATGCCATCGTGGCAGCCGGAGAGGTCTTGGCACCCGGTTCGTGTGGTGTCGTGGCCATCGGAGGAGCGCTGGAGCCTGGCGGAAGGACAGCTGTCGGGGCTGTCGAGTCCTTGCTGACGTCCCCTTGCTTCCGTAAGGGGGCTGAGAGCCGCCGTCGTCACAGAGCATGCGGGGCGCCATCATTACTTGTTTACCGGGGCGAGCCAGATGGGACGCCGGTCTTGTTCCCCGTAGCCTGAGTTAGCTTGGGGTAGGGTAATGATGGCGCCTCCTGTGACGTGGTCGGTCTGAGCCCTGGGTTGGGCGAGGTGGAGGCTCCTCCAAGGTCGAGGTCGAGTCTGTCTTCCAAGGCCGAGGTCGAGTCCGAGCCCCTGGGTCGAGCGAGGCGGAGACCGTCGGCTGAGGCCAGGGCTGAGTCTGAGCCCTAGGGTCGGGTGAAGCGGAGTTCGTCATCTTCCGGGGCTGAGCCCTAGTCCGAGCCCTGGGGTCGGGCGAAGCGGAGTTCGTCATCTTCCGGGGCTGAGCCCAAGTCCGAGCCCTGGGTCGGGCGAGGCGGAGTTCGTCATCTTCCGGGGCTGAGCCTGAGTCCGAGCCCTGGGGTCGGGCGAAGCGGAGTTCGTCGTCTTCTGGGGCTAAGCCCGAGTCCGAGCCCTGGGTCGGGCGAGGCGGAGCTTCCTATGGCGCTCGAGGCCGGACTTGGCTGCTGTCAGCCGCACTCTGCCGGTTGGCGCAGCAGTCGGAGCGGCGCAGGCGGCGCTGTCCTTTTGTCAGGCCGGTCAGAGGAGCGGCGAAGTGACTGCGGTCACTTCGGCTCTGTTGATTGAAGGGCGCGCGTTAGGATAAAGGTGTCAGGCCACCTTTGCATTAAATGCTCCTGCGATTCGGTCGGTCGGCGCGGCGATTGGGGCAAGGTTGCTTCTTGGCAAAGGCTGGGCCTCGGGCGAGCCGAGGGTGTGTCCGCCACTGGAGGGGGTCCTTGGGCGAGGCGTAAATCCTCCGGGGTCGGCTGCCCTTGCCCGAGGCTGGGCTCGGGCGAGGCGAGATCGTGTCCCTTGAATGGACCGATCCTTGATTTAATCGCACCCATCAGGCCTTTGCAGCTTTGTGCTGATGGGGGTTACCAGCTGAGATTAGGAGTCTTGAGGGTACCCCTAATTATGGTCCCCGACAACAGCGATAGAGTTGTAATTGGATCGAGTACGGATGGATATTACTGAAAGGGAAATGTGCCCTTGGGCCATTTCTAAGTATTTTGGTGATTTAGTGTCCAACACAAGTGCCTAAGTGTTAAATGGTGGACAAAGTACAAATCAAGTATAAAGGTATGTTTCTCAGACTTAGTACATTGTTTTAGAGACTAATGTATTGTGTCTAAGTGCTGGAAACAGGAAAAATCAACTTGAAATTAAAGATGGCTTTGTTCAGCCAAAGTCAGCTCTGTCTGGGTGCATCGGACTGTCCGGTGGTGCACCGGACAGTGTCCGGTGCGCCAGGCTGGCTCAGGCGAACTTGCTACTCTCGGGAAGTGATTAACGGCGTACGACTATAATTCACCGGACTGTCCGGTGTGCACCGGACTGTCCAGTGAGCCAACGGTCGGCAGGGCCAACGGTCGGCCGCGCGATCCGCGCGAGACACGTGGCCGAGCCAATGGTCGGAAGGGGCACCGGACTGTCCGGTGTGCACCGGACAGTGTCCGGTGCGCCAACGGCTCCAAAGCGCCAACGGTCGGCTTCTAAAAATAAGGAAGGAGATCCGCACCGGACAGTGTCCGGTGGTGCACCGGACTGTCCGGTGCGCCAGGCGACAGAAGGCAAGAATTGCCTTCCTGGAATGCACTCAACGGCTCCTAACTGCCTTGGGGCTATAAAAGGGACCCCTAGGCGCATGGAGGAGCACACCAAGCATTCTCTAAGCATTCCTAAGCACCAAGACTTCGATTCCGCGCATTTGATTCTTTGCGATGGCAATTAGAGCTCCATTTGAGTTGTGAACTCGCTAAGTTGTGTTGTGAGCTCTTGTTGCAACTTGTGTGCGTGTTGGTACTCTGATTTCGTGTCTTGTGTGTGTTGCTCATCCCTCCCTTACTCCGTGCTTCTTTGTGAACTTCAAAGTGTAAGGGCGAGAGGCTCCAAGTTGTGGAGATTCCTCGCAAGCGGGATATAGTAAAGTGAAAGCAAAACACCGTGGTATTCAAGTGGGTCTTTGGACCGCTTGAAAGGGGTTGATTGCAACCCTCGTCCATTGGGACGCCACAACGTGGAGTAGGCAAGTGTTGGACTTGGCCGAACCACGGGATAAACCACCGTGCCATCTCTTTGTTGATATCTTTGTGGTTATCGTGTTGTGCAAGTTCTCCTCTCTAGCCACTTGGCTTATTCGTGCTAACTCCTAATCAAGTTTTGCGGATTAAGTTTCAAGTTTTTACAGGATCACCTATTCACCCCCCTCTAGGTGCTCTCAATTGGTATCGGAGCCGTTCTCTTCAAGAAAGGGACTAACCGCCCGAAGAGATGGATCCTAGGGGCAAGGGGATGGTGGTCAACGATAAGGAGAAGGAGTCCTTCGTCAACGAGCCTAAAGATGACAAGCCTACCGACTCGGGCTCGGGCCACAAACGAAGAGATGGGAAGAAGAAGAAGACGAGGCGCATCAAGGAGATCATCTACTACGACGACAGCGATGAGTCCTCTTCTTCCCAAAAGGACGACGACAACGTCTACGAGAATAAGAAGACGGTTAATTCAAACTTCTCTTTTGATTATTCTCGTATTCCTCAAAGTACCAATGCTCATTTACTCTCCATTCCACTTGGTAAACCTCCTCATTTTGATGGAGAGGACTACGGATTTTGGAGTCACAAAATGCGTAGTCACTTGTTCTCTCTCCATCCTAGTATATGGGAGATAGTAGAGAGTGGAATGAAATTTGATAGCTCGGATAGTCCTTTGTTTATCAATGAATAGATTCATAAAAATGCACAAGCTACTACTGTGTTGTTAGCCTCATTGTGCAGGGACGAGTATCATAAGGTGAGCGGCTTGGACAATGCCAAGCAGATCTGGGACACCCTCAAGATCTCACATAAGGGGAACGACGTCACCATGCTCACCAAGATGGAGTTGGTGGAAGGCGAACTCGGGAGATTCGCGATGATAAGAGGGGAGGAGCCAACCCAGACGTACAACAGGCTCAAAACCCTCGTCAACAAGATAAGGAGCTATGGAAGCACGCGATGGACGGACCACGACGTTGTCCGCCTAATGCTAAGGTCCTTTACCGTCCTTGATCCACATCTTGTGAACAATATTCGTGAGAATCCTAGGTACACGAAGATGACGCCCGAGGAGATCCTTGGAAAGTTCATAAGCGGACGGATGATGATCAAGGAGGCTAGATACGTCGATGATGCATTAAATGGTCCAATCCAAGAGCCTCAAACTATTGCTCTCAAGGCAACAAGGAGCAAGGAGGCACTACCTAGCAAGGTGGCGCAAGTTGAGGCGGTCGGGCTTAATGATGAAGAGATGGCCCTCATCATCAATGTGGCAGAACCACCCGAATTATTCCAGCTTAAGTGCCTAAGTCACGCCTCAGGGGCCGTAACACACTTAAATCGGAATAACCCGTCAGTCCCTCAGATCTAGTCTGATAGAGCCACTTAACCAGGATCAAATTCCACAATCTCACGCGAAGGTGAGTCACAGAAGAAATACAATAAAACAGGAAACCTCAAATTAAGTATGGAGTTATTACATAAATCGGAGTTTTTGGAGTAGCAAATAAAGTTCACAAATTAAAGTGCAGCGGATAATCGATGTCGTCGGTAATGAGGAAATGGGCAAGGCCTAGCCCACTACTCCTCATGCTCCTCTCCTGCCGGAGCAACATCCCACTCGACCGTCCAACCCGGTGGCAGGGTGGTAGGCCAAGTCACACCATCAACTACATCCTGCATGGTACCTGCAAAAATGGTGCCACAAGCAAGGCTGAGTATACTAATACTCAGCTAGACTTAACCGGTGTGAGGAGTCTACTCCTCTACCTCTAGACTATGCAGCTGTTTGGCTGAGGGGTTTGGTTTGCCAAAAGCACTAGCTGTTTCTAAAATCAACTTTTAGCTTTTCAAATTCTACCATCATTAACTTAGCTAGATTTGCTCCTTCTAAGCATACATGGTAACAAGCAATTAGTTCAATCAACAAGTTATCTCATGTAATCCACATTTCACTTCTTACTCGATGCAGTACAAGGAATCAAGCAGTCTCATTAGCTGCGAGAAGCAGACGATTCAAATCGAGTTTTAACCTTGCAAGGTAAACCTAAACACACGGCATGTCAGGGTACTCCGACCCCACACATGACAACCGTCCCCATCGATTCCCCGTTCGCGTCCAGGCCTCACCGCCTTGGCATACAATGCTCCACTGACCCCGGCTGCCGCCGTGCAGTGACCGCACTTGTACCCACCATAGCTAGCATGGGAGACCCTGTCTCAGGTCGCATGAGGGATAAAGTCCGCGCCCGGCTTCACTCAGGTACTAGGTTTACCGGTTACCATTTTTCCCGGCATGTGCTTAGTACGTTCAAAAGCTTGACTCAGGTATCCACACATTAATCCTTAATTCATTTTTCCCGTCTCATGGACAAGGCATCCTCCCTGGATCCAAGTCCATAGACCAACATATATCCCATTATCAAGATGAATACAATCAATTCCTGACCTCGCGCGAGTGCTAGAAAAATCACTCGACTTCTACCGAGATCCTGATTAGCAAGCAGCTACTCGACCTAGCATACTAGTATTCATCTCAAAAAGGAGTCCTAAGTTCATGCAACTAGAGGTTTCAAGCAACTCCTACACTTAAGTGCACATTACAGTCCTACAAGCATTAAGTGTAGTAAAGTAGCATATATTAACATGGTTATGCATAAAACCGGGGCTTGCCTTCAATTGCTGGGGCTGCGGGGAGATCCTCAATAGCAGCCTCTGAAGCCTGCTCCTGGTCCTCCTCTTGGACAGGTCCTTGCTCGGGGATGAGCACGTACTCTCCGTCGGCAAGATTACAATCTAATGAATGCAATGCGTAAGATATATGCATGATACAATATGTGCTTTAGAATTTACAACTTTTAAAAATGTAGGGTCTTTAGAATTTAAGCAAGTTAACCTTACTTATGTAAAACCTTTTAGTGGTATACTTGGTAAATTGGGTTAGTTTAATGGGATGAGGTTTATTCCTCCTTTTCTTTTCTTTTATTCCTTTTTAATGTTTTGGAGTAGGTTTGAACTACAAGTTGCTTTTATAGAATTCCAAAAATTCTGCAAAAATTACAGTAGCTTGTTACTGGTGTATGATTCTCTGTCTCAAAATTTGGGGTTCAGAAAGTGAATGGTTTTCTCTGGACAAAATTACCAAATCTTAAGGCAGAAGGGGTACTTTGAACTACAACTATTATTTAACAGTGGGTAATTCTTTAAAACCTATTTTGCTGGCTTTTAGGTGTCATAACATGACTTGATACAAATTTCTAGTCATTAATACCTTTTAATTCTTTTCCTATGGTTTTCTTAAGGTTTCTAGCCAAAGGGGTGCTTTCTACTACCACTATGTTTGAAAAACATCAAACAACAGAGTTCTTATTTTTCTTAGCTAGTATTTTGTGCAAGAGCAATCATTCTGAAGTTTGGGTTCTTTTTGCTTAAGGGAAGTGGTGGTATGCATTATTTGAATTAAGTGGCCTTCCTCTTAAATCACTAGCAATTGGTATGAGTTTGCTTCCTTTTCATGGGTTTGTATTTTTCTCTGGTGGTTTATCTCATCATGGACTTAGCTAATTTTTGGTTGCCCAATATCTCATTATTTGAGGTTGTTTATGATTTATTGGGAAAATGCCTTATTACCACTTTGTATTTATTTTCCTTACTTAAAAAGTTAGGCTGGGGTGCTCTGTATTTTTGTAGTGGGGCTCTGGTGGTTATAAGTTCACTGGATTTTTGTTAACCACTTTGGTTATGGTTTTGCAATTTTAATAATTGATTTTCAGTCTACATAAGGCTGATTAAAGCATCTTAATTAGAAACTGGTCCTAATTAATGGTCTCTGCATTTTTCCTAGGTTCTTGGTTGCATAAGTAAACTAGGAAAAATATTACTAATCATTGTTCAACATTTTCTAATGCTTTTCTGATTTTCTCTAAGTTGTGGACAAAATGGCTTTAAATGAATAACTACATCATAATCTCTAATGCTGGGGATTCTACTATTTTTAAACAATGTCTAATTAGGGTACAAGCATCTACAAATTTTCTTAAGCTCAGTACAGAAGAAAAACTAATTTTCCTTAATTAAACAAGGTTCAGGGGGTTTCTGTTTTTAATTTTAAGCTCTAAAATTTAGAACAGAAAGCATATGGTTCAATAATTTTAAATGATAGATCATAATATTCCAGAGCTAGCAAAATTGGTTTGACAGCTTTTCATTAAGATTTCATCAAGTTATGAATTTTCTAAGTTCTTTGGTTATTTAAAAGAATAACAGAATTGATAAAAGGGAAAATCCACTTTGCACTGGGGTCCCTGGCGGTTTTTCTAAGTTTTCCTCGCGAATCAGTCCTTAGGTTACTATTCACATGAGTCGCTGACATTACAGAAAACCCCTCGGGTTCTACAGAACCTAACCCGAGGTCCTTCTTCTACCTCAACAGTAGCCGCGGCGAAGAAAAGGGCGGAGGGGCTTACCGGCGGCGAGACTGTTCCGGTGAAGTGGTCGAGGGTGAAGGGGAGGTCGCGGGGATCACAACGGTGTGCGGAACACCGTCGGAGATGGCCGGAGTCGGTCGGTCCACGCGCGCAGGCGGGGATGCTCGTCGGCGGCGAGGAGACCGGCCTGGTCACGGCGAGATAGTTCAATCAAATGGGTCAGAGAGATCCACGGGATGCCAGAGAAGACATGAGCGAAAGGAATTGGGCGGAGACTCACTGGATAGCTCGGTCCACACGCGGCGGCGGAAGACCGAAGTCCGGTGAGGTTGATCTCGGGCCTCCGGTGAAGTCCGGTCGGGTCCGAGGGCTTGGCGAGCTTCACGGGCTACTGGCGGAGCTAGCCGAAGCACAGGTTGGGCTGGAGGGCGGCTGGGGTGGGCTGGCCACGGCGGCCGTAGCTCTGGCGGCAATGGCGGGCGGAAATACGCTCGCCGGAGCTAAGGAACGGTGGCTGGCCGGTGAGGGTGAGTGCGGGGCGAAGTGGGGCGCGCCTGGGGAGGCTTTATAGGCACGGCGCGGTGCACGGGCGGTCGTGGACCGGCGAGTGCGCGCGGGCGTGCACTGGGAAGGCGCGGTGCGCGAACGGGCGTGAACCAGGGGTGTCAGCCGCGGTCGAACACGTGTTCCCGTTGCCTCTGCCCCTGTTCAAGCGCCGATTGGGAGCAAATCTTCGCGAATTTGGGCAAGATCACTGCAAGGGATTTGTTCACCAGACCAAGCTTTGTCTTTTGTGTATGGACGACGTGCGGTTTTAGGCTAGGGACAGGGAGTTGTAGCGTCACCAAGGTGCCAGTGTCAGAATGCCTGGTCCCGAGGTTGAGCTGCGCCAAAACCGTGTCAAATGGATTTGGTTTGAGTTCAAATTTTCCCAGAATGTGTTCAAGGTAATTTGGCACGACTTTGATATTTGGATCTTCTGGCTTTGAGTTTGGAAAAGCAGAGAACACAGATGATCTTTGAGAAGAGGTCTGAAATTCAGAAATTCAGAAATCTGAATTTCCCTAAGGGTTCATTGATCAAGGGCTGTTTTGGGGATTTAATTGAGTTATTTTGGCTAAGCCTTCTTAATCTTTCTTGTTACTTAGTAAATATACTTTAACTTATATAATTGGCTCAACTTAAAATTTTAAACTTTTCATTCTCTTTTTTTATATTTCCTTGAATTTTGTTCATGGGGTTCACTTAGAATTCTTAATTAGGGTTGCACATTCTTATCTTTTCAAGGACTCAATTGTTTTGATCATGACACTTTAAGTATATACTTGGTGAATTCTTTCTCACTTAAATTGTTTTGATGCTCATGCTTACTTTGGTTCACATAATATGATGGTTCTTGGTTTGGCTTTTTAAGAGAAACCCTAGGTGACACTGGGGTGTCACAGCCTTCCCCCCTTAAAGGAATCTCGTCCCGAGATTCAGGCCAGAGTCCTCCCGGGGTGAAGCGAAGGGTGAGACTGATAGGAAAAAGGGTGATGATTGTTATTATTAGGGCAAAACTGCTCTTCGAATGTCATTCTCTTTGCAACTTCAGAAGGAAGTCCTTTTTAAGTTTTATCTTTTAGTTACTTCATTCTGAATTAAGATCATATTTTTGGAAATTAGATTCGAAAGGCAGGAGGAGGGGTTGGGGGTGATTACATACCAGCTTCCTTAGGTAGGCAATCGGGGAAGTTGGATCTTAAGAATTCCTCGGTTTCCCAAGTAGCTTCCTCCTCTGAGTGATTACTCCACTGGACCTTGAACATCTTGATCGATTTAGCCCGAGTTGATCTTTCCTTGCAATCCAGAATCTTGGAGGGGTACTCTTGGTACGAGAGATCTGGCTCTATCTCCAATTCTGGCTCTGCTAGAATCTCAGTCGGCAATCGAACACACTTCTTTAGCTGAGATACATGGAATACGCTGTGAATGGCAGACATCTTTGAAGGTAACTTCAGCTTGTATGCCACGGGTCCACATGCTTCAATGATCTCATAAGGTCCAATGTAACGAGGGGCTAGCTTGCCTTTGATTCCAAACCTCTGCACTCCCTTGGTGGGTGATACCTTGAGGTATACAAAACTTCCCACCTTGAACTGGAGAGGTTTCCTTCTTCTGTCATGATAGCTCTTCTGCCTGGCCTGAGCAGCTTCTAGATTCTTCCTGATCAGCTTGACCTTCCTTTCGGCTTCAGTCACCAAGTCAGGTCCAAAAACTTCTCTTTCACCAGGCTGAGACCAATTGAGTGGTGTCCTGCACCTTCTCCCATAGAGAGCTTCAAAAGGTGCCATCTTTAGGCTGGATTGATAACTATTGTTATAAGCAAACTCTGCCAAGGAGAGGTGCTTATCCCAGTTCTTGCCACAATCGATCGCACAAGCTCTCAGCATATCTTCCAGAATCTGGTTTACCCTTTCTGTCTGACCATCAGTCTGTGGGTGGTAAGCTGAACTCCTGATTAGCTTGGTTCCCAAAGACTCTTGCAATTGTTCCCAAAATCTGGCAACAAATTGGGCTCCTCGGTCAGAAACAATGGTCCGAGGTAATCCATGCAAACATACGATCCGGTCGATATACAATTCTGCATACTTCTGAGCCTTATCAGTGGTGTGCACAGGAAGAAAATGTGCCACTTTCGTCAATCGGTCCACAATAACCCAAATTGAATCATGATGACGAGAGGTATTGGGCAGACCCACAATGAAATCCATGCTGATATCGTCCCACTTCCACGAAGGTACGGACAGTGGTCGCAAAGCTCCAGCGGACTTCAAGTGGCTTGCCTTAACCCTCTGACAGGTGTCACACTCTGATACATACTGGGCTATCTCCCTCTTCATTCTGGTCCACCAGTACAAAAGCTTCAGATCATGGTACATCTTGGTGCTTCCCGGATGCATAGAGAATTTGGAGAGATGAGCCTCATCCAAAATTTTCTTCTTGAGATCCCGGTCCTTAGGAATTACCAATCTGCTTTTGAACCATAACACACCTTTCTCATCCTGGCGGAAACAATTATACTTCTCAACCTTCTGATGGAGATTCTTCTTGATAATCTGCACTCCCTTGTCACTGAGCTGGGCCATGATGATCTGGTCTTGCAAAGCTGGCTCAACAGAAATGTGAGACAAAGAACCAGAAGGAATCACTTCAATTTGCATCTTGCTCAACTCATCACACAAGGTGTTAACACGAGAATCCATCAGAATACAGTTGCATTGCAACTTCCGACTCAAGGCATCAGCTACCACATTAGCTTTCCCTGGGTGA
The DNA here is from genome assembly GCF_902167145.1 of Zea mays. Lineage (NCBI taxonomy): Eukaryota > Viridiplantae > Streptophyta > Magnoliopsida > Poales > Poaceae > Zea > Zea mays. Next base: position 106,644,351 of record NC_050105.1, on the reverse strand, counting down.
TAATGTACCTCCAGGTCATAATCCTTGATCAGCTCTAGCCATCTTCTCTGCCTCATGTTGAGATCAGCCTGAGTAAAAATGTACTTAAGGCTCTTATGATCAGTGAAGATGTTGCAGTGGGTTCCCATTAGATAGTGCCTCCACATCTTCAATGCATGAACCACTGCTGCTAACTCAAGGTCATGAGTGGGATAATTTTGCTCATGAGGCCTGAGTGCTCTTGAGGCATAAGCAATGACTCGGTTGTCTTGCATCAAGACACAACCTAGCCCGGTGCCAGAGGCATCGCAATACACATCAAAAGGCTTGCTGCTGTCGGGTTGCGCCAAAACTGGTGCGGTGGTCAGATGCTGCCTCAATGCATGGAAGGCATCTTCGCACTTCTAACTCCACACAAACTTGACTTCTTTCTTCAGCAACTCAGTAATAGGCTTCGCAATCCGAGAGAAGTCCGGAATAAATCTTCGGTAATAACCGGCCAATCCCAGAAAACTCCGAATCTGGCGAACAGTCGTTGGTGGCCTCCAGTTCATCACCTCTTGCACTTTATCAGGATCAACAGCTATTCCATCCTGAGAGATAGTGTGACCCAAGAATTTGATTTCCTTTAGCCAAAAATCACACTTGGATAGCTTGGCATAAAGGTGGTGCTCTCGCAGACGTTGAAGCACTACATGCAAATGCCCGGCATGTTCTTCTTCGTTCTTCGAGTACACCAGAATATCATCGATGAAAACCACCACGAACTTGTCCAATTCCGGCATGAAAACAGAATTCATCAGATACATGAAGTATGCTGGTGCATTTGTCAGCCCGAATGACATCACCAAAAATTCATACAGCCCATATCTGGTTGAGAATGCCGTCTTCGGAATATCACTTGCTCGTATTTTGATCTGATGGTAGCCAGAGCGAAGGTCTACCTTGGAAAACACCTTGGCCCCGACCAACTGGTCAAAGAGAACGTCAATACGAGGCAAAGGATACTTGTTCTTGATAGTTACCGCATTAAGAGGGCGGTAATCTATACACAGCCTCAAGCTTTCATCCTTCTTCTTCACAAATAGCGCTGGACATCCCCAAGGCGAAGTGCTTGGGCGAATAAATCCCTTATCCAGCAACTCTTGCAATTGCTTCTTCAACTCTGCCAACTCAGCGGGTGGCATTCGGTAGGGCCTCTTAGAAATTGGGGCCGTTCCCGGTTGCAACTCGATGGCGAATTCAATATCCCGGTCCGGTGGCATTCCTGGCAATTCATCAGGAAAGACATCTGCATACTCGCAGACCACTGGGATCTTCTTCAGGGGTAACTCCGTCATAGAGAAAGCACATGACTGAGAAGAACCCTGACTAGGCAGAATCAAAGTGAAATTCCCGCAGAAAGGAGAATTAACTTCCACGGTACGACTGGCTACATCAAGCACAACTTGGTGCAAGGTCATCCAATTTGCTCCTAGAATAATGTCCACATTTTCCAATCCCAATACAAGAAGAGTGGTTTTGACAATGTGGCTTCCCAGTTGAATAGGCACACTTTGGTTTAATTGATTAGTTGCAATTTTACCCCCAGGTGTGACTATCATGAATGACCCTTTTGAGTGAGAGAATGGCAGTTTGCAATTAGCACTGAACTTTTGGCTAATGAAACTATGAGATGCACCAGAATCAAACAGAATTAAAGCAGGTTGATTATAAACTGAAAAGGTACCGGTCATGATAGGAGCTCCTTCTGGCACTTCCTCTAGAGCAGTGAAGTTGAGCTTCCCTTGCCTGACTTGCACCTTCTGCTTTCTTCCCTTGTCTTGATTTGGTGCTGGCATCTGCCTCTGCTGGTTCCTGGGACAATTCTTGGCATAGTGGCCCACATTGCCACAAGTGAAACACTTGTTCCCATTGCCCTGGCGGAACTGCTGTTGCTGTGGAGGCTGATTGTTCCTTGGGGCGGGAGCTGGATAGCGGTTGGGTGCCGGCTGCTGCTGCTGCTGCTGAGGTGGCCTGATCACCCATCTGCCTGCCTGCTGCTGAAAACCCCTGCTCTGATTGTGAGAAACAATCCGGAACCTCTGAGCCTGAGCGGATGGTGCTGCCATTGGTACCTTCCTCTTCTTCTCTGCCCGGTGAGCAACAATGCAATCCTCCTGAGAGATGGCCATGTTGACCAACTCATTGAAGCTATTGGCCCGGACAGTGTTGAGTCGTTCTCGCAGCTTGGTATTGAGACCCCTGCGGAAGCGATCCCTCTTCTTTTCATCAGAATCAGCATGATACCCTGCATACTGGCATAAGTCGTTGAAGGCTTGCGCATACTGCAGTACCGTGCGGGTTCCTTGATTGAGGGCCAGGAATTCATTCAACTTCCGATCAAGAATGCCAGCTGGAATGTGGTGTCCTCTGAAGGCGGTCTTGAATTCCTCCCAAGATACTTCATGATCAGCGGGGAGCATAGCACGGAAGTGGTCCCACCAAGTCCGAGCAGGGCCGCGAAGCTGCTGTGCGGCGAAGCGAGCCTTGGCCTCATCAGGGCAGTCTTCTGTGAGGAGGGGAAACTTGGACTCGACGACGCGAAGCCACACGTCGGCGTCCAACGGATCCTCTGCCTTGGTGAACAAGGGCGGCTGCGTGCTCAGAAACTCCTGGTATGTTGCCATAGCCGGAGGTCGCTGATGCTGGCCTCCACCATGATGCTGTTGGTGGGGCTGGCGCTGCAAGAGCTGTCGCAGAATCTCATTCTGCTGGGCCATCAGCTCCTGCACTGTGGGAGCTGGAGGAGGTGGCGGGGGAGCTTGCTCATTCTGCCCGCGACGCTGCCTCGCTGCCATCTGAAAACAGAGATTGTCGCCAATGTTATCCCGACTCATATTTCCGAACGACAAGATATCATCTCATATGGAAGGAAAAGGCCATAATCATAATATTAGGTTCGAAAATGAAGATAACATGGTGACAAGGATCCCACAGATATCAAAAGTTTACAGGGTTACATCAATCAGGGGAAAGTACCCATAAGCCTAGTCCAAAAGGTGATACTACTAAGCTCGCATAGGTTTCTATCCGCCTAAAGAAATGTCAACGCGACTGCTTAACCCTGAGCGGTGGAAGCGACACTGGATACGGGTGAAGGAGGCATCGCGGAGGTAGTCCCATTGGCACCAGGGGCTGGTCCTAGCTCCTCGGGAGCCTCTTCTCCCTCGCTTCCTGCTTCATTGGCCTCCATCTCCAGGTGGTGCATGTCCAAGTGGTCATTGGCTTCCTCGAGTTCCCTCTGCACGTCGTGGAGCTGGTTCTCCAAGACATCAATAGTGTTATCTCGGATCTCCACTTGCTGCTCCAGGGTGGTAATACGCTGGCTCAGCCTTTCCACCTGCAGATCCTTCTCCACCAACTCTGTGGATAGGTCGACCACAAAATCTTCCCGACTGTCGAGGGTGAGCTTGGCAGCCTGAGCGGTGTTAGCAAGAAGTGTCATAGCATCGCTCTGAAGGGCCTGAAGGCGGTACAGCGCACTCATGCACTGAACAGTGACCCTCCCAACCAAGTCAGGATACATTGCCCACACATCCTTCACATGGCTCACGCGGTTACACCACATGGGATCATCCTTCTTTTCAGCAGGGAAGAGTCCCAAGGGGTGCATCACCATCTCCAGGGGATGGTAGCCACAGAAAGTCGTCAGAGTCTTCATGGCTGCTGCCTCAACGGTGTCGTCCGTCCTGAGTCCAATCGTCTCAGAGTCAAGAGAACGCCAACCCGGCTGAAGGGGATGAGCCTCCAAAGTTAGCCAGACCCGACAACGAGGTACCCGATGCTCCTCATACAACTGCACCGTGTACAAAGGGGGCGTAGGGTAACCGGCGGAGTTAAGCACTTCCCACAAGATGGAAGGAAAGCCATCGCGAGAAAGGAAGTCAGAACTGAAACAAGAGTCTCCTCCACTGGCGGGGGTAGGTGAATTCATCTGCGGAAGGGAATCAAGATAAAGATTATGGTGGAAGGAAAAAGAAAAAGAGAGCCCGGATGATTTTAAAGAAAAGGAGTTAGCTCAAATTTTAATTCCTCTTTGTGTTTTATAATGCATGCATGCGGAAAGAAACGTTGCCTCTCAAAAGGGAAATAGGGTGCCTTTTTAGGGCATCCTAAAATATAAGTATTGGCCCACAGGGCCTAATTAATTAGCCACCTATTTCTCCCTCTATGCCTAAGGCCTTTCGTCCTAGGTCTAGCGGTCTAGTCCTGACGATCCGTAGTAGTTTCTAGGCAAGTTTTAGATTTTGAAAATCGGTATTCATGGTTTATTGTCCTTCTCTGTGGTGGAATTTGCTCCGATACCAGCTGTGGCAGAACCACCCGAATTATTCCAGCTTAAGTGCCTAAGTCACGCCTCAGGGGCCGTAACACACTTAAATCGGAATAACCCGTCAGTCCCTCAGATCTAGTCTGATAGAGCCACTTAACCAGGATCAAATTCCACAATCTCACGCGAAGGTGAGTCACAGAAGAAATACAATAAAACAGGAAACCTCAAATTAAGTACGGAGTTATTACATAAATCGGAGTTTTTGGAGTAGCAAATAAAGTTCACAAATTAAAGTGCAGCGGATAATCGATGTCGTCGGTAATGAGGAAATGGGCAAGGCCTAGCCCACTACTCCTCATGCTCCTCTCCTGCCGGGGCAACATCCCACTCGACCGTCCAACCCGGTGGCAGGGTGGTAGGCCAAGTCACACCATCAACTACATCCTGCATGGTACCTGCAAAAATGGTGCCACAAGCAAGGCTGAGTATACTAATACTCAGCTAGACTTAACCGGTGTGAGGAGTCTACTCCTCTACCTCTAGACTATGCAGCTGTTTGGCTGAGGGGTTTGGTTTGCCAAAAGCACTAGCTGTTTCTAAAATCAACTTTTAGCTTTTCAAATTCTACCATCATTAACTTAGCTAGATTTGCTCCTTCTAAGCATACATGGTAACAAGCAATTAGTTCAATCAACAAGTTATCTCATGTAATCCACATTTCACTTCTTACTCGATGCAGTACAAGGAATCAAGCAGTCTCATTAGCTGCGAGAAGCAGACGATTCGAATCGAGTTTTAACCTTGCAAGGTAAACCTAAACACACGGCATGTCAGGGTACTCCGACCCCACACATGACAACCGTCCCCATCGATTCCCCGTTCGCGTCCAGGCCTCACCGCCTTGGCATACAATGCTCCACTGACCCCGGCTGCCGCCGTGCAGTGACCGCACTTGTACCCACCATAGCTAGCATGGGAGACCCTGTCTCAGGTCGCATGAGGGATAAAGTCCGCGCCCGGCTTCACTCAGGTACTAGGTTTACCGGTTACCATTTTTCCCGGCATGTGCTTAGTACGTTCAAAAGCTTGACTCAGGTATCCACACATTAATCCTTAATTCATTTTTCCCGTCTCATGGACAAGGCATCCTCCCTGGATCCAAGTCCATAGACCAACATATATCCCATTATCAAGATGAATACAATCAATTCCTGACCTCGCGCGAGTGCTAGAAAAATCACTCGACTTCTACCGAGATCCTGATTAGCAAGCAGCTACTCGACCTAGCATACTAGTATTCATCTCAAAAAGGAGTCCTAAGTTCATGCAACTAGAGGTTTCAAGCAACTCCTACACTTAAGTGCACATTACAGTCCTACAAGCATTAAGTGTAGTAAAGTAGCATATATTAACATGGTTATGCATAAAACCGGGGCTTGCCTTCAATTGCTGGGGCTGCGGGGAGATCCTCAATAGCAGCCTCTGAAGCCTGCTCCTGGTCCTCCTCTTGGACAGGTCCTTGCTCGGGGATGAGCACGTACTCTCCGTCGGCAAGATTACAATCTAATGAATGCAATGCGTAAGATATATGCATGATACAATATGTGCTTTAGAATTTACAACTTTTAAAAATGTAGGGTCTTTAGAATTTAAGCAAGTTAACCTTACTTATGTAAAACCTTTTAGTGGTATACTTGGTAAATTGGGTTAGTTTAATGGGATGAGGTTTATTCCTCCTTTTCTTTTCTTTTATTCCTTTTTAATGTTTTGGAGTAGGTTTGAACTACAAGTTGCTTTTATAGAATTCCAAAAATTCTGCAAAAATTACAGTAGCTTGTTACTGGTGTATGATTCTCTGTCTCAAAATTTGGGGTTCAGAAAGTGAATGGTTTTCTCTGGACAAAATTACCAAATCTTAAGGCAGAAGGGGTACTTTGAACTACAACTATTATTTAACAGTGGGTAATTCTTTAAAACCTATTTTTGCTGGCTTTTAGGTGTCATAACATGACTTGATACAAATTTCTAGTCATTAATACCTTTTAATTCTTTTCCTATGGTTTTCTTAAGGTTTCTAGCCAAAGGGGTGCTTTCTACTACCACTATGTTTGAAAAACATCAAACAACAGAGTTCTTATTTTTCTTAGCTAGTATTTTGTGCAAGAGCAATCATTCTGAAGTTTGGGTTCTTTTTGCTTAAGGGAAGTGGTGGTATGCATTATTTGAATTAAGTGGCCTTCCTCTTAAATCACTAGCAATTGGTATGAGTTTGCTTCCTTTTCATGGGTTTGTATTTTTCTCTGGTGGTTTATCTCATCATGGACTTAGCTAATTTTTGGTTGCCCAATATCTCATTATTTGAGGTTGTTTATGATTTATTGGGAAAATGCCTTATTACCACTTTGTATTTATTTTCCTTACTTAAAAAGTTAGGCTGGGGTGCTCTGTATTTTTGTAGTGGGTCTCTGGTGGTTATAAGTTCACTGGATTTTTGTTAACCACTTTGGTTATGGTTTTGCAATTTTAATAATTGATTTTCAGTCTACATAAGGCTGATTAAAGCATCTTAATTAGAAACTGGTCCTAATTAATGGTCTCTGCATTTTTCCTAGGTTCTTGGTTGCATAAGTAAACTAGGAAAAATATTACTAATCATTGTTCAACATTTTCTAATGCTTTTCTGATTTTCTCTAAGTTGTGGACAAAATGGCTTTAAATGAATAACTACATCATAATCTCTAATGCTGGGGGTTCTACTATTTTTAAACAATGTCTAATTAGGGTACAAGCATCTACAAATTTTCTTAAGCTCAGTACAGAAGAAAAACTAATTTTCCTTAATTAAACAAGGTTCAGGGGGTTTCTGTTTTTAATTTTAAGCTCTAAAATTTAGAACAGAAAGCATATGGTTCAATAATTTTAAATGATAGATCATAATATTCCAGAGCTAGCAAAATTGGTTTGACAGCTTTTCATTAAGATTTCATCAAGTTATGAATTTTCTAAGTTCTTTGGTTATTTAAAAGAATAACAGAATTGATAAAAGGGAAAATCCACTTTGCACTGGGGTCCCTGGCGGTTTTTCTAAGTTTTCCTCGCGAATCAGTCCTTAGGTTACTATTCACATGAGTCGCTGACATTACAGAAAACCCCTCGGGTTCTACAGAACCTAACCCGAGGTCCTTCTTCTACCTCAACAGTAGCCGCGGCGAAGAAAAGGGCGGAGGGGCTTACCAGCGGCGAGACTGTTCCGGTGAAGTGGTCGAGGGTGAAGGGGAGGTCGCGGGTATCACAACGGTGTGCGGAACACCGTCGGAGATGGCCGGAGTCGGTCGGTCCACGCGCGCAGGCGGGGATGCTCGTCGGCGGCGAGGAGACCGGCCTGGTCACGGCGAGATAGTTCAATCAAATGGGTCAGAGAGATCCACGGGATGCCAGAGAAGACATGAGCGAAAGGAATTGGGCGGAGACTCACTGGATAGCTCGGTCCACACGCGGCGGCGGAAGACCGAAGTCCGGTGAGGTTGATCTCGGGCCTCCGGTGAAGTCCGGTCGGGTCCGAGGGCTTGGCGAGCTTCACGGGCTACTGGCGGAGCTAGCCGAAGCACAGGTTGGGCTGGAGGGCGGCTGGGGTGGGCTGGCCACGGCGGCCGTAGCTCTGGCGGCAATGGCGGGCGGAAATACGCTCGCCGGAGCTAAGGAACGGTGGCTGGCCGGTGAGGGTGAGTGCGGGGCGAAGTGGGGCGCGCCTGGGGAGGCTTTATAGGCACGGCGCGGTGCACGGGCGGTCGTGGACCGGCGAGTGCGCGCGGGCGTGCACTGGGAAGGCGCGGTGCGCGAACGGGCGTGAACCAGGGGTGTCAGCCGCGGTCGAACACGTGTTCCCGTTGCCTCTGCCCCTGTTCAAGCGCCGATTGGGAGCAAATCTTCGCGAATTTGGGCAAGATCACTGCAAGGGATTTGTTCACCAGACCAAGCTTTGTCTTTTGTGTATGGACGACGTGCGGTTTTAGGCTAGGGACAGGGAGTTGTAGCGTCACCAAGGTGCCAGTGTCAGAATGCCTGGTCCCGAGGTTGAGCTGCACCAAAACCGTGTCAAATGGATTTGGTTTGAGTTCAAATTTTCCCAGAATGTGTTCAAGGTAATTTGGCACGACTTTGATATTTGGATCTTCTGGCTTTGAGTTTGGAAAAGCAGAGAACACAGATGATCTTTGAGAAGAGGTCTGAAATTCAGAAATTCAGAAATCTGAATTTCCCTAAGGGTTCATTGATCAAGGGCTGTTTTGGGGATTTAATTGAGTTATTTTGGCTAAGCCTTCTTAATCTTTCTTGTTACTTAGTAAATATACTTTAACTTATATAATTGGCTCAACTTAAAATTTTAAACTTTTCATTCTCTTTTTTTATATTTCCTTGAATTTTGTTCATGGGGTTCACTTAGAATTCTTAATTAGGGTTGCACATTCTTATCTTTTCAAGGACTCAATTGTTTTGATCATGACACTTTAAGTATATACTTGGTGAATTCTTTCTCACTTAAATTGTTTTGATGCTCATGCTTACTTTGGTTCACATAATATGATGGTTCTTGGTTTGGCTTTTTAAGAGAAACCCTAGGTGACACTGGGGTGTCACAATCAAGCGGTTCAAGACGGCGCTAAAGGGTCACAAGGAGCACCCCAACAAGAACAAGACGAAGGGGAAGCGCTCCTGCTTCAAATGTGGTAAGATTGGTCATTTTATCGCAAATTGTCCCGATAATGATAGTGACCAGGAAAAGAAGAGTGGAAAGTGGGAAAAGAAGAAGAACTACAAGAAGGCGAAGGGCGAGGCACATCTTGGAAAGGAGTGGGATTCGGATTGCACCTCGTCCGACTCCGACAACGAAGGACTCGCCGCCACCGCCTTCAACAAGTCATCCCTCTTCCCCAACGAGCATCACACTTGCCTCATGGCAAGGGAAAAGAAGGTAAGCACTTGTAATACTAGTACTTATGCTTCTTCAAGTGAGGATGAGTCTAGTGATGATGATGAAATAGATTATTCATGTTTGTTCAAAGGCCTAGATAGAACCAAGGTTGATAAAATTAATGAATTAATTGATGCCTTGAATGATAAGAATATGTTATTAGAAAAGCAAGAGGATCTTTTGTATGAAGAGCATGATAAATTTGTTAGTGCACAAAATTCTCTTGATCTAGAAGTTAAAAGGAATGAAAGGCTTTCTTGTGAACTATCTACTTGTCATGAAACCATTTCTACTCTAAAAGGTGTTAATGATGATTTAAATGCTAAACTAGAAGTAGCAAATAAATCTAACTCTTGTGTAGAACATGTTATAATTTGCAAAAGGTGCAAAGATTTTAATGTTGATGCTTGTAGTGAACACCTAGCTTGCATTTCTAAATTAAATGATGAAGTGGCTAGTCTTAATGCTCAACTTAAGACTAGCAAGAGTGAATTTGACAAACTAAAATTTGCAAGGGATGCCTACACGATTGGTAGACACCCCTCAATTAAGGATGGTCTTGGCTTCAAGAGGGAAGTCAAGAACTTAACAAGCCAAAAGGCTTCCATCTCCACCAAGGAGAAAGGGAAGGCCCCTATGGCTAGTAGTGCTCAAAAGAACCATGCCTTCATGTATCATGATAGGAGAAATTCTAGAAATGGCTATAGAAGTTATAATGATTTTGATTCTCATGCCATGGTTGCTTCTAGCTCCTCTATTATGCATGATAGAAACTTAGCTAGGAGAAATGTTATTAATAACATGCCTAGAAGAAATGTTGTTCATGTGCCTAGGAAAACAAATAGTGAACCTTCTACAATTTATCATGCTTTAAATGCTTCCTTTGCTATTTGTAGAAAGGATAGAAAGATAATTGCTAGAAAATTAGGGGCAAAATGCAAGGGAGATAAAACTTGCATTTGGGTCCCTAAGGCTATTTGTACTAACCTTGTAGGACCCAACATGAGTTGGGTACCTAAGACCCAAGCCTAAATTTGCCTTGCAGGTTTATGCATCCGGGGGATCAAGCTGGATTATCGACAGCGGATGCACAAACCACATGACGGGGGAAAAGAGGATGTTCTATTCCTACGTCAAGAACAAGGATCCCCAAGATTCAATCATATTCGGTGATGGGAACCAAGGCAAGGTTAAAGGCTTAGGCAAGATTGCAATCTCAAATGAGCACTCTATTTCTAATGTATTCTTAGTTGAGTCGCTTGGATATAATTTGCTATCCGTAAGTCAATTATGTAATATGGGATATAATTGTCTATTCACAAATGTAGATGTGTCTGTCTTTAGAAGTGATGGTACATTAGCTTTTAAGGGTGTATTAGACGACAAACTCTATTTAGTTGATTTTGCAAAAGAGGAGGCCGGTCTAGATGCATGCTTAATTGCTAAGACTAGCATGGGCTGGCTGTGGCATCGCCGCTTAGCACATGTAGGGATGAAGAACCTTCACAAGCTTCTAAAGGGAGAACACGTGATAGGTCTAACTAATGTTACTTTCGAAAAAGATAGACCTTGTGCAGCTTGTCAAGCAGGGAAACGGGTGGGAAGCTCTCATCATGACAAAAATGTGATGACAACATCAAGACCCCTGGAGTTACTTCATATGGACCTCTTTGGACCCGTCGCCTATCTAAGCATAGGAGGAAGTATGGTCTTGTTATAGTTGATGATTTTTCCCGCTTCACTTGGGTATTCTTTTTGCAGGATAAATCTGAAACCCAAGGGACCCTCAAGCGCTTCCTAAGGAGAGCTCAAAATGAGTTTGAACTCAAGGTGAAGAAGATAAGGAGCGACAATGGGTCCAAGTTCAAGAACCTTCAAGTGGAGGAGTATCTTGAGGAGGAAGGAATCAAGCATGAGTTCTCCGCTCCCTACACACCACAGCAAAATGGTGTTGTAGAGAGGAAGAATAGGACGCTTATAGACATGGCGAGGACGATGCTTGGAGAGTTCAAGACCCCCGAGCGTTTTTGGTCGGAAGCCGTGAACACGGCTTGTCACGCCATCAACCGGGTCTACCTTCATCGCCTCCTCAAGAAGACTTCGTATGAGCTGCTAACCAGTAACAAACCCAATGTTTCGTATTTCCGAGTTTTTGGGAGTAAATGCTACATTCTAGTGAAGAAAGGTAGGAATTCCAAATTTGCTCCCAAAGCCGTAGAAGGGTTTTTGTTAGGTTATGACTCAAATACAAAAGCGTATAGGGTCTTCAACAAATCATCGGGTTTGGTTGAAGTCTCTAGCGACGTTGTATTTGATGATACTAATGGCTCTCCAAGAGAGCAAGTTGTTGATCTTGATGATGTAGATGAAGAAGACGTTCCAACGGCCGCAATGCGCACCATGGCGATTGGAGATGTGCGGCCACAGGAACAAAAGGAGCAAGATCAACCTTCTTCCTCAACAATGGTGCATCCCCCAACTCAAGAAGATGAACAGGTTCATCAAGAGGAGGCGTGTGATCAAGGGGGAGCACAAGATGATCAAGTAATGGAGGAAGAAGCACAACCGGCACCTCCAACTCAAGTCTGAGCGATGATTCAAAGGGATCATCCCGTCGACCAAATTTTGGGTGACATTAGCAAGGGAGTAACTACTCGATCTCGATTAGTTAATTTTTGTGAGCATTACTCCTTTGTCTCTTCTATTGAGCCTTTCAGGGTAGAGGAGGCCTTGCTAGATCCGGACTGGGTGTTGGCCATGCAGGAGGAGCTCAACAACTTCAAAAGAAATGAAGTTTGGACACTGGTGCCTCGTCCCAAGCAAAATGTTGTGGGCACAAAGTGGGTGTTCCGCAACAAACAAGACGAGCACGGGGTGGTGACAAGGAACAAGGCACGACTTGTGGCAAAAGGTTATGCCCAAGTCGCAGGTTTGGACTTTGAGGAGACTTTTGCTCCTGTGGCTAGGCTAGAGTCCATTCGTATATTGCTAGCATATGCCGCTCACCATTCTTTCAGGTTGTTCCAAATGGATGTGAAGAGCGCTTTCCTAAACGGGCCAATCAAGGAGGAGGTGTACGTGGAGCAACCCCCTGGCTTTGAGGACGAACGGTACCCCGACCACGTGTGTAAGCTCTCTAAGGCGCTCTATGGACTTAAGCAAGCCCCAATAGCATGGTATGAATGCCTTAGAGACTTTTTAATTGCTAATGCTTTCAAGGTTGGGAAAGCCGATCCAACTCTTTTTACTAAGACATGTGATGGTGATCTTTTTGTGTGCCAAATTTATGTCGATGACATAATAATTGGTTCTACTAACCAAAAGTCTTGTGAAGAGTTTAGCAGGGTGATGACTCAAAAGTTTGAGATGTCGATGATGGGCGAGTTAAGCTATTTCCTTGGGTTCCAAGTGAAGCAACTCAAAGCTGGAACCTTCATCTCCCAAACGAAGTACACGCAAGACTTGATCAAGCGGTTTGGGATGAAGGACGCCAAGCCCGCAAAGACTCCAATGGGAACCGACGGACACACCGACCTCAACAAAGGAGGTAAGTCCGGTGATCAAAAGGCATACCGGTCTATGATAGGGTCCTTACTTTATTTATGTGCTAGTAGACCGGATATTATGCTTAGTGTATGCATGTGTGCTAGATTTCAATCTGATCCAAGGGAGTGTCACTTAGTGTCGGTGTTTCGACCTCGGGGGGTCCCTAGACCGACGAGTAAATTGTCGCCGCGTGCCCCAGCCCAGATGGGTCGGCGCGAGACGGAGCGCGAAGGGGGGAAACCAGAGGGAGACAGGCGTAAAAGGGGAAACACGTGGCCTTCGTGTTTGTCCCGCGCCCAAGTCGGGTGCGCTTGCAGTAGGGGGTTACAAGCGTCCGCGTGGGAGGGAGCGAGAGGCTTATGCGCGTCGTCCCGTTCCCCCGCGCGGCCAACCCCCCGTCGAGTGCCCTGGGCCTTCCTTTTATAGGCGTAAGGAGAGGGCCCAGGTGTACAATGGGAGGTGTAGCAGTGTGCTAACGTGTCTAGTAGAGAGGAGCTAGCACCCTAAGTACATGCCGTCGTGGCAGCCGGAGAGGTTTTGGCACCCTGTTCATGAGATGTCGTGGCCGTCGGAGGAGCACTGGAGCCTGGCGGAAGGACAGCTGTCGGGGCTGTCGAGTCCTTGCTGACATCTCCTTGCTTCCGTAAGGGGCTGAGAGCCGCCGTCGTCATGGAGCACGTGGGGCGCCATCATTACTTGTTTACCGGGGCGAGCCAGATGGGACGCCGGTCTTGTTCCCCGTAGCCTGAGCTAGCTAGGGGTAGGGTAATGATGGCTCCCCCTATGACGTGGTCGGTCCGAGCCCTGGGTCGGGCGAGGCGGAGGCTCCTCCAAGGTCGAGGTCGAGTCTGTCTTCCGTGGTCGAGGTCGAGTCCGAGCCCCGGGTCGGGCGAGGCGGAGTTCGTCGTCTTCCGGGGCCGAGGCCGAGTCCGAACCCTGGGGTCGAGCGAGGCGGAGTTCGTCGTCTTCCGGGGCCGAGCCCGAGTCCGAGCCCTGGGTCGGGCGAGGCGGAGTTCGTCGTCTTTCGGGGCCGAGGCCGAGTCTGAGCCCTGGGGTCGGGCGAGGCGGAGTTTGTCGTCTTCCGGGGCCGAGCCCGAGTCCGAGCCCTAGGGTCGGGCGAGGCGGAGTTCGTCGTCTTCCGGGGCCGAGCCCGAGTCCGAGCCCTAGGGTCGGGCAAGGCGGAGCTTCCTATGGCGCCCGAGGCCGGACTTGGCCGCTGTCAGCCTCACTCTGTCGAGTGGCACAGCAGTCGGAGCAACACGGGCGGCGCCGTCTTCTTGTCAGGCTGGTCAGTGGAACGGCGAAGTGACTGCGGTCACTTCGGCTCAGTCGACTGAAGGGCGTGCGTCAGGATAAGGTGTCAGGCCACCTTTGCATTAAATGCTCCTGTGGTGCAGTCGGTCGGTGTGGCGATCTGGCCAAGGTTGCTTCTTGGCGAAGACTGGGCCTCGGGCGAGCCGAAGGTGTGTCCGTTGCTTGAGGGGGCCCTCGGGCGAGGCGTGAATCCTCCAGGGTCGGCTGCCCCTGCCCGAGGCTAGGCTCGGGCGAGGCGAGATCGTGTCCCTTGAGTGGACCGAGCCTTGACTTAATCGCACCCATCAGGCCTTTGCAGCTTTGTGCTGATGGGGGTTACCAGCTGAGATTAGGAGTCTTGGGGGTACCCCTAATTATGGTCCCCGACAGTAGCCCGCGAGCCTCAAAGGGAGTGTTAATACTCGCTTGGAGGCTTTTGTTGCACTTTTTTGCAAGGGGACCGGCCTTTCTCGGTTGCGTTTCGTTCCGGTGGGCGCGTGCGAGCGCACCCGCCGGGTGTAGCCCCTGAGGCCTCGGAGGAGTGGTTTGACTCCTTCGAGGTCTTAATGCGTTTCGCGATGCTTCGACCGGTCTGGTTGTTCCCTCATGTGAATTGGCCGTAGCCCGGGTGCACAGTCGAGTCCCAAGTTCTCGGGCTGGTATGTTGACGCTGTCAACAGTTTGGCCGGAGCCGGGTTTGTGAGAGAAGCCCCCGAGCCTCCGCACAGAGCGAGAGGACGGTCAAGGACAGACTCGACTTTTTTACATACGCCCCTGCGTCGCCTTTCCGCAAGGAGGAGGGGGGAAAAGCGCCATGTTGCCCTTGGAGGGTGTCGAACATGGTGTTTCCAGTGAGCTGCTAACGGGTAATCCGAGTGGACGCCCGTGCCCCATTTGTTAGGGGTCCGCTAGTAGCCCGGAGGCGCGCTCCAAAAGTACCTGCGAGTGATTTGCCGGACCCGGTCCCCTTTTGACGGGGTCCGAGGGCTCGATGCCTCCCTCTGATGGGATTCCGTTACAAAATCGTTCCTGTTGGTCTCGGAAATGTCCTAGGGTACCTCGGGAGCGTAGCCCGAGCCTTGGTTATGTATCGAATGTACCCAGGGTCATCCCTCGCTCTGCGTCTGAGGCGACTGTCGAACCCTTCGAGGGCCAGCCTACGAACCCCTGATCAGTAGTGGGCGCGGAGCCCGAGTGGCCTGAGGCGGCCGTTGAACCCTTTCGAGGGGCCGACCTTCGAACCCCTGACCAGTAGTGGGCGCGGAGCCCGAGTGCTCTGAGGCGGCTGTTGAACCCTTCCGAGGGGCCAGCCTTCGAACCTCTGATCAGTAGGGAGGCTCGGGGCCCGTTTCCTTTGCGGAGAAGGATCCCTTTTGGGGTATCCCCTTTCCCGGTCCCTGTTGTAAGAGAGAGAAAGAGGAGGAGGAAAAGGATACGAAATCGAATGACGTGGCGCACCTTTTTTGACGCGGTCATTATGGCAGAGGTGAAGCGTCGCCTGCTTTGCCCGCCAAAGGCGCCGCCTGTCCTGCCGCAGGGTTAATGCGACGGGACGAGTGGTTCGCGGGGCAGCCGTTGCGCGTGCGCGAGCCATTCGAGGAACGGAACACGGGCGCGTCGTCTTCACGCCGTGGGAGAGGGTTCCCTCGCTGTCCCAGGAGGGGACGTGAGCTTGGCTGACGGCTTGACCGCTGCTTCCGCCCGCCTGTCACTGCCATTACTGTCGGCCCATTTCTGGCTGTATCGACCGTCGCGCCTTCTCCCGCGGCTGACTGACCCGTGACCGATGTGCCTGGTTGGCACTATTGGGTCATGCGCAGGGTTGCCTCGAGTCGCGGTACTGGTTCCGCAGTCGAGGAGGCACGGTAGTGGCGCGAGTGGCGGTGCAGTTTCTTGCACGTAGCAACCGGTGCGCCGGTTACATGACGTGTGGGCCTGGGCCTCCATGCTGGACGCGTCGAAGTCGAAAGGGAGCACCCCCTTGGTGTGGTTGCATGCCGCCTGCATGGCGGTCCGCCCTTTCACCCGCTGGTCTGGGCGAAAGTGGAGGAATGCTCGTAACCGCTGGGCAGTTGCACGCACCGCGCGCGGCGGTTTGGCTTCTTCTGCCCTGGGCCAGCTTGCATGACGCGTGGGACCCAGCCCCCGTGTCGTAGGGGGAGGACCTTGGAGCGTGTTGGAGAAGACTCAGCCCGCGATGGCTGAGGACGCAAGTGGGGAGAGTTGCCTTTAAAAGGAGGGTGACCCCCTTGAAAGGCAACCATGTCTTCGCTCTCCCCTTATGCATGGGGAACACTCGCAGTTCTTTCGCCTTGTCGTCGTTGGAGGAACACAACTTCGCGGAAGTTGGTACCTTTCAGCCATCGTTCGGCTTCAAGGATTTTCATCAGACAGCCCGGCCGCATCCCCTCGCCGGTGGTCACCCAAGATGGTGACCACCAGTTCGATGGTGGGGAGAAGCGAGCCGGGCTGCGATCTTGGTCCCGCCCTCAGCTTCAAGGATCTTCATCATCCTAGCTGGGGTGGAGGCCGGGCTGAGCCGGAGCTCTACCTCCCGTGCGGGTTTGTGGGTCACCTTCTCCCTCAGCATTAAAGGGAGAGGGCGCTCACCGGCCTAGCAGGAGGGTCGGACTTCGACAACGCGGGGCTGGTCGGCGGCGAGCGTCGTCAGCTTCAGCGTGTTGGGCTCGCTGGCTCAGCTGGCTCTGGCTCGGCTCCCGGTGCCCCCTCCCGCCGCAAGAGCGGTTGTCGCGCCGCGCGCACCGGAGGACCGCCCAAGACGTCGCGCGCTGCTAGGGCGGCGTTCGTGTTCTGGGGCTGTCCTGCCTTTGCCCCGGTACGACGCCTCTGCGCGGAGGTCGGTGCTCCGCTCGTCCGACAGGATCCAAGTGGGGATCTGCCGGTGGGCAGATGGCTTCCATCATCGGCGCTGAGGTGGTGGCGGCTGAAGAAATCCTCGTCGCCGATGGGATCACCGCCACCATCCGTGCTCTGAGCCTACAGCTCTTTGGCTTTGATAGCTTGTCCTCGCCCCTCGAGTGGAGACGTGGGCGAGGGCATTGTTGCAGCGGCGTCCGCCCTGAAGCCATCGCCGCTGCGGTTTGGCCACCTGGAGCGGAGGTCGTTGTCGCTGCTGCCGGAGCAGGCGGCGGTGAGCCACCTGGAGCCTTGTAACCCCGCGGGCCCTCCAATGTGGGGGGTTGTTCGTACCCGCGGGGGCGGAACCGGAGTTCCATTTGTAATGGCACCTTGAGTGCCGGTGTCTGTTCATTGTGGCTGTCGGGGCCTGAACACATATGTATTTTCGGCACGGAGCCATGTTTTTTCCTCATTTCGAGCACTAGGACTCGCCTATCGGCTAACTGAACCACTCAACCAAGTGTGAGTTGCCTCGTGCGAAGGTGACAAGTGAGGTATCCGTATCCCAGAGGCGTAGGAGTCCCTCGGCTCGGTCGGCCTTGCCGCCCGAGGCTTCTCTTGCTTAGTTAAAGGAACCCTCGGCCGCTCTTCGATGAGCCGAAGCTGGAGGCAGCGGTGTCAGCACGGACAGAGGCGGAGTTGGCTCGAAAAGAAGACTTCGTCGGCCGGAGCCTGGCCGGGCCATCCACTTGCGGGACCAGCGCCGGAGTCGAGTTGCCGAGGCCATGAGCCGGGCTGGTGTCCTCGGAGGACAGCTGGCTGAGGCTTCGAGGCGGCCGGCCGAGCCGTCTGCTCGGGCCGGATTCCTGGAGGAGACCCTGGCGGTGATGGCCCGGGCGCAGTGCTGACGTCGTCCTTCGGAGTTGTTGGGGGCCTTCGGCTTCCGAAGGTCCTCAAAAACATAATTTGACTGTTTTCCAAGTGAAATATATGAACAGGCATCTTCGGAATCGGGTCATGAGTATACAAGAGCATGGTCAGGACGAAGCCTGAGCGAGACGTAAGGCGATTATGACGAAGGATAAGGTGATCACGAAGTTGTGCGTAGAAAAGCTTCGGCATAACAGCAGAGAAGGGGAACCGACTTAAAGATGAAAAGGCAAATTAAACCTCGAAGAATTACTATAGAGTTATTGATAAATGTAAAGGGCATGAATGTAATTCTACATGGGCTGCGTCCCGTGCCTATAAATAGATGAACAGTACTTTCGTACTGTTCACGCTGACTTTGCACTTTGTTCTCGCGTCACACTTGTATCTTTGTCTTCCTTTAAACCGAAGGTACATTTGTAATTCGTTATTGTTTGTATAAATATCGTAAATAAAAATAAATTGATAATAATGTTTAAAGTGATTATGTCATTTTTTCCATATTCTGTATATAAATCTTTCTTCATCATTTATCGTGCTTACGAAGGTATGTCTTTCAAAACCTTCGTCCGAAATTCATTATATCCGAAGGGAGATAATGCTTTGAAGGACGAAGGAATTTAATGTTTAACACTTTTTATGTTGCCTTGTTCTTAATTATTAGCTTTTGAGAACAAGTCCCCAACATTGGCGCCCACCTCCGGTGAACTCACGTCCATTTTTTGAGTTTTGAACACCTTCGGCAAGCATCACCTTCGTCATGCCGCCGAAAAAAGCTTCAGCAACAGGGGCTGCCACTCTGCAGCCGCCGGATCCCAATCAGGATGTCCTTTCTCTTAGGGAGGCTCGAAGCCAGAAGAGGAAGGCCACCAGTCCAACGCCTCCGGAGGACGACTTGGATCAAGAAATCCAAAACTTGGAGATGCTCCATCAACAGGTCCAACGGAAGAAGGAAAAGATGGCTCGTCTAGCTGACCTACAAAGGCAGATAGACGAAGCCTCTGAAGAAGTTCGTCATCTTGCTCAAGATGACCAGAACCTAAGGCCTCCGCGCAGAGAGCTTCATCAGGAGGGCTTCTACAACGAGGATGACTGGTATGAAGATTTCCATCATGGAAATTTTGCTTTTGATGATACTTCTCCTCTGTCAACAGAACTGCAGGCTACACCTTGGCCCCAGTCTTACAAGCCACCCAGCTCCCCATGTACGACGGTCATTCAGACCCGAAGCAATTCTTGATGAGTTATGAAGCAACCATATCTTCGTATGGTGGCAATACTGCAGTCATGGCAAAGTATTTTGTCATGGCTGTCAAGAGTGTTGCACAAATCTGGTACTCCTCTCTTCGGCCAGGAACGATCACCTCATGGCAAAAGCTGAAGGACATGCTGATAACCAGCTTCCAAGGGTTTCAAACGAAGCCGGTCACTGCTCAAGCTTTATTCCAGTGCACCCAAGACCATGAAGAATACCTTCAGGCGTATGTTCGAAGGTTCCTGCGTCTGAGGGCACAGGCACCAACGGTGCCCAATGAAATTGTCATTGAGGCCATGATTAAGGGGCTTCGGCCGGGACCTTCAGCTCAATACTTTGCCAGGAAGCCTCCTCAAACTTTAGAGAAGCTGCTCCAGAAGATGGACGAATATATTCGAGCTGACAATGACTTCCGCCAAAGAAGGGAGGAAGCATACAGGTTCTCTGAAATGACCAGGGGCTTCAGAGGAAGATTCCATCCGAGGCACGTCAGGTCAATTCACAACTCTGCTTAGAGTGATGATAGAGGGAGTCAACAGCAAAGGCCACAGTACTCCTCGCAAGCTTCGGGGCAGCAGCAAAGCTCTTTCCGGCCGCCAGCTCCAAGGGGCAGAGGCGCCAGGGTCTTCGGAGGAAGATTTGGGGATCAGCCAAGGAAAATTTATTGTCTATTCTGTGGTGAGGACAAGGGCCATACCATCAGGATGTGCCATGTTACCATCTAGAAGCAAAAGGAGATAGCAGAAGCTGCAGCGCAACAGAGTCAGCCGAAGCAAGTCATGCATACTGCTTCGTACCATTCACCTTATATTCCAGAATATGTAGGCAACCACCCTGCAGCTTCTGTTGCTTTGGCAAGCCAATCCCAAGCATCTTGGCAACAGCCTCCACCTCCACCACCAATGCATCGAGGCCAGCAGCCAGAAGGGAGTCAGCACACTCACCTTCAATGGGACTTCAGAGAAGAGTCTGAAGCACGCACAGTCAATAGCACTGTGCCAGAGTCGAAGCACATTTACTGACAAATATCCTACCCCGACATCAGTTTTTCGCATTCAGTATTATTTTCTTTTTAATAAGGAACAATTATGTGAGGCTTAAGTGCTTTTTGTCGTTTTAATCTCTTGTAACAGTTTCGCTTTTTACCATAATAAAAATATATCTTCTCCATAGGCTTAAGTTGCCGAAGCATAAGAATTTATTGTGGCAAGGAGGACCTTCGAATTATCAAAAATTTTGTTCTAAGGAACGCAGCGTAATTTCTTCGAAGCAGCAAAAAGTCGTTCCTAAGGGAGCGCAGTGTAAGTTTTCTGCTCAAAAGTCGTTCCTAAGGGAGCGCAGTGTAAGTTTTCTGCTCAAAAGTCGTTCCGAAGGGAATGCAGAGCTTACAGCGAAAAATAAACGCTGATTCCGCTGAAAGTAAAAGGCGAAGAAGCTCCTAAGGGAGGCTTACAGCGAAAAATAAACGCTGATTCCGCTGAAAGTAAAAGGCGAAGAAGCTCCTAAGGGAGGCTTACAGCGAAAAATAAACGCTGATTCCGCTGAAGTAAAAGGCGAAGAAGCTCCTAAGGGAGGCTTGCAGTGAAAAAGCATCGACCTTCAGCAAATATCATTTTGCATAACATCACATCATTACATCATTTGCATAGCATAACATCATACATCATGTTGCATCAACAACGCAAGAAGGGAATCTCAGTATTGATATTCGAAAATTGTTTCGAAGAAATAGTGACAAGGCGCAAAAAATAGCTATTGAAGAGTTATACCTTCGTCAAACTCTAAAATGGAAAGATCTATTGGTTATTGACTCTACGAGGATTGGTTACTGATCTTATGAGAGCACGGATATTGTTTACGAAGCATGAAAAGAAGGGAAGGTGTTTTTTCGCTGAAGGCTCAAAAACGGTATGTATAAAAATTTCATGCATCGTAAAGAATAGAACCATAAACAGCTAATATATTACATTCAAAGTTACAAAATATTACACATGTTTCCCAACAAACATTACATTCTAAATGTTTTTGCAGCAGCATCTAATCTTCCCTTAGAACTACTCCTGCAGCTTCATTTAGCAGTTCATCAACAACCTTATCCATGATGGCTTCGGCCATTTTCCTAATTTCGTCATCCCCCTTCGCGTGGGGGTCCGTAGATGGCTCAGCAGGTTCTGAGGGAGGAGAAGATGCGGCTATATTACTATTACAAATAGTAAACAAGTTCGAAATCAAAAAATTACAACAGAGCCAAAAATCACTAGTTAGTACCTATTTGCCCTTCGAGCTCTGCACTTTTCTCAGTGGCCTCTGCTACTTTTCTAGCGTCATGGATGCCTTTTTCGCTTTTTCGTATAATTTCTTGGGCCATTTCCCGGCCACCGTTGTCCCAGATGTCGGTGAAAAATTTTCCACCAACCAGGCTTGCTTCAGTCGAGGGGTCTTTTATATCTTCGGAGGAGAAGGCGGCTTCGGATTGTGCCAAAAATTTCACATGCTCACAACCCTTCCTCTCCAAAATGGTAGCAATCCCCCTGGCACCCGAAAAGGCACATATGTCTCCGCGGCTGTTCAAAATTTCTTCAAAGGCCTCAGCTTCGTGGCTGATCCATTCGATTGGGCCTTCGGGGTCACCCCTTATGAAGTTCTCTTCACTTGAAAAAGCGCCAACGTTGGCGAAGCTGATTTTTACTTTCTTAACACATTCTATAGACTTTTCATAGCATCTTTTCTTAGATGCACGAAGCTCTTCAACATTTTTCTCCAAATGATTTGCCCATTGTTCACTGATTTCTCATTTTGTTTCTTCAAGTGTACGCTCCTCTTTAGCCCTGGCTAGTTGTTTTCGAAGATCTTCAATTTCACGCTTCTGAGCCTCAGCTTGAGCTTTAAAAGTAGCTTCGTCTTCTTTTATTCTATCTATCAGTGAATATAATATTTTATCTTTTTCGAGACCTTCGTTCCTTAGTTCAATTACTTCGGAACGAAGGTTGCTCAGGGCCATAACGCACCCTTCGTCTTCAGCATCTTTTTGAGCCCTGAGGGCATTGCTAAGTATAAGACCCTGCAAAAATTTTGGTTTCAATAAGCTTAAACAAATGAAAATTTTTGATTTCAGGAAATAATACAAAAACCTCATTTTCACACCTTTAAGCTATTATACGCCAAGCCGTCGGCTAGCTGGTCTTTTGATAATACCGAGAGCCCATTTTCTAGTGTTGGGAATCCGAAGCTCTTGCTCATCTCCCGACAGACAGAAATCTCCTTGTTGTCAGGGAGACAATACAAAAAGTCTTCTTCTCCACTGCCGTTGAATATCAACGCCCCCTTTGGATATTTCAGTTTTTGGGCGTAAAATTGGGCCTCTTGCTTTTCTTTTTCAGTCAAATTTTTCCCCGAAGCATGACGTAAAATATAATCGAAGGCTTTGGATGAAGCTTCGGGGGCGGCAGTACGAGTTTCTTCAGCCGAAATTTGTTCTGTTAATTCTGTTTCTTCAGCTTCCAAGGATTTCACCTTGGTGGGCTCTGAAGGCCCAGCTTCAGTCTCAGATTGATGTTGTGAAGCTTCGGCATCAAATGCTTCAATATGCACTTCGGAAGTTTCGACAATTTTCTTCGGAGTTGTGCTTGAAGACTTTATTGTCTCCAAAACATCCAGCACATTAACCATCCTTTTTCTTCTGGGGGTCACTGCTGGACCCTTTTGACTTATTGCTGCTTCAATTTTTGCTGAAGGACTTAAAATTTCTGATGTCTTTGTTTGTTCAGCCCTCGGTTCTTCTATTTTTTCTGTCGCCGGCACTTCAGCCAGCCCTTCAATATTCGGCAGGGGAATTGGTTCTTTAGCTTCGGTGGCCGAAGAGGTTTCACCGACATATTCAGGCACTGTGGCTGGTTCAATATACCGTGGCCGGTGAGTAAGAACCTTTATCTTTTTCCTCTCCGGCGCTGGCTCACTGGGAGCGGCTGACGCAACTTCCTTAGCTAAAGCAGTATTTTTTCTCTTTTGACCCCGTGTTGGATAACGGTAGTCAGGGTAGACAAACCCAATTGCATCAAATACCCGGTTAAGTCTCTTCCTCTTTCGGCCTCCGAAGGCCGCTGATAGTGCAGTATCTTCGGCCTTAGAGTATGACCCAAGCAGTTCATCACTTATGGCCTCAATACTCTTCAGCCAGTCGTCATCCGGCTCGATGAACTTATCTCCGTATTTGAATGTGTATTTTAGTCTAACTAGTCCACCTTCGTCAGGATCCCTGACGGTTTCCTTCGGCATTTCTCATTTATCTGCAAGCGGCCATACTCTGAAGGCAATATGTTCTTGCATCAAATCCCTTGTCCCAATAAAAGAGCAAACCGCGACGAAGGCTCTCTGGCATTCTTCGGCTGCTTCATCCATTTCCACCTTCGGCCTTCGGAGGCCGAAGCGTTGCCATATAGGGCGCATAATGATATCTTTAATATCTTCCCGTGTCTTCAAATCATTCTTCACATAAAACCACTCTGTCATCCAGTCGCCAGGCCATCTCTTTCGAAAGGTTGGCACGGGACAGCTTGACCCAGATCGAGCACCGAAGCTGTAGCAGCCAAAATTGTTGTGATACTGCTCTTTACCCCAGGGTTTTGTCTCATACAATAGCTCATGTATGTTGCAGAAACTTTTTGCATTTGGTTCTAAACCTTGGCTCCTCACGGCCCAGACGAAGATGCCCATCCTTATGATTGCTTCAGGAGTAATTTGATGAAGGCAAATTTCAAATATCTTCAGTACCTCCACGACAAAACTGCTCAAGGGAAACCGCAGTCTAGCCTTTAAGAAGCTTCGGAATATCACGACTTCATTCTCCTCGGGAGTCGGGCAAGTTTTCTCTCCTTCGTCAGCCCTCACGATAGACAAGTCCCGAAAATATCTACCCCTCATATTGACAAGATGGCTTTGTTTAATACTTGATTTACCAAAAACCGCATGGCTTGGTCGCCAAGGTCGATCTTCGGAGTCTTCACCACCACTATCCACGTCATAACTGTCATTGTCGCCAGTGTCTTCAGATAAACCCTCCAAAATCTCCCTAGTAATCTTCTCTGTATTGGTCTTTGCTATTGATTGAAGAAAGCTGAGATGCATCTCCTCAGAAAGGCTCAACTTCGATTCAGCAACAACTTTCCTATCTTCAGACATCTTCACAAATGCTGAGAAAAGTGCTCTCGAACCCGAAGCTTAAAAATTTAAGAAAGCCAAGCAAGTGTTGTTGCGCACAGGCTAAAAGTCGAGTGAGCAAGAGCAGATGGCAAGAAAGCGTGCCAAATAAACTCGTGGTAAGCTCTTATTTATACACCTAGTACATTGAAAACTGGAGGGTCCCGCTTGTCAATGACTGTTGCTATTCTAGCAAAGGGAAGGTGTTTTTTCGGACCTTCGGCTTAAGGCCTTCGTCCATGTCGCAATATGAATTTATCATTCTAGTAAATTAATATTGCGAGGGGCTACTATTGGGGGCCTTCGGCTTCCGAAGGTCCTCAAAAACATAATTTGACTGTTTTCCAAGTGAAATATGTGAACAGGCATCTTCGGAATCGGGTCATGAGTATACAAGAGCATGGTCAGGACGAAGCCTGAGCGAGACGTAAGGCGATTATGACGAAGGTAAGGTGATCACGAAGCTGTGCGTAGAAAAGCTTCGGCATAACAGCAGAGAAGGGGAACCGACTTAAAGATGAAAAGGCAAATTAAACCTCGAAGAATTACTATAGAGTTATTGATAAATGTAAAGGGCATGAATGTAATTCTACATGGGCTGCGTCCCGTGCCTATAAATAGATGAACAGTACTCCCGTACTGTTCACGCTGACTTTGCACTTTGTTCTCGCGTCACACTTGTATCTTTGTCTTCCTTTAAACCGAAGGTACATTTGTAATTCGTTATTGTTTGTATAAATATCGTAAATAAAAATAAATTGATAATAATGTTTAAAGTGATTATGTCATTTTTTCCATATTCTGTATATAAATCTTTCTTCATCATTTATCGTGCTTACGAAGGTATGTCTTTCATAACCTTCGTCCGAAATTCATTATATCCGAAGGGAGATAATGCTTTGAAGGACAAAGGAATTTAATGTTTAACACTTTTTATGTTGCCTTGTTCTTAATTATTAGCTTTTGAGAACAAGTCCCTAACAGGAGTGGAGATCCTCCGACCGCGTTGCCGTCCGAGGCTCGGTCGGACTTCGCCGAAGGTGGAGTTGACGCCGAGGGTGCTGCTGCTCCCCCTCCGTCGACGTCTGAGCCTGCAGGATCGGTTCATCTTGTAGTGTGCGTATGTTTTCTGCGGCCGCCGAGGCCCAAACATACTGTTGTCGTGTTGTAAAGCTGTGTTTCTTTTCCTCTTGCTTCGAGTATCAAGACTTATCTGTCAGTAACAGAATTGTTTGTCCGAGCGAGAGTTACTTTTCACGGAAGGTGATGAGTGAGGTATCCGTATCCCGGAGGCGTAGGAGTCCCTCGGCTCGGTTGGCCTTGCCGCTTACGTGTACTCTTACTCGTTCGTAGGATTCTGCTATCGATATAGTCGAGAAGGCCCGAAAAATCGTTTCGACAGAAGAGTCTTCGAGCGTGAAGACTTGTTCGGTCCGCGGAATCACTTATCCGAGCGAGAATTACTTATCGCAGAAGGTGACGAGTGAGGTATCCGTATCCCGGAGGCGTAGGAGTCCCTCGGCTCGGTCAGCCTTGGCTGCTTACGTGTACTCCGTCGTTTTCAGGATCCCACTTTCGAAGTAGTCGAAAAGCACGAAAGACGTTCTGGCAGAAAAGATCTTTTCCGAGGAAAATTTTGACGCTGAGGGGGTTCCCCCCTTCTAGCCCCCGAGGGAGGGTCGGGCTTAGCCGAGGCAAGGCTGACCCTTCCTTGATGGTTAGACTTTGTGTGTGAACGAGGTGTACGAACGACTTGAAAGCATCTTAAGGGTAGAAGCGACGTAGCTGTCGGATGTTCCAAGCGTTGTTATAGACCTCGCCTTGACTGTTGGCCAGCTTGTACGTCCCGGGCTTCAGAACCATGGCGATGACGAACGGCCCTTCCCAGGGAGGCGTGAGCTTGTGCCACCCTCGGGCGTCTTGTCGCAGCCGAAGCACCAAGTCGCCCACCTGGAGGTCTCAGGACCGAACCCCTCGGGCATGGTAGCATCGCAGGGACTGCTGATACCGCGTCGAGTGTAGTAAGGCCATGTCCCGAGCCTCTTCTAGCTGGTCCAGTGAGTCTTCTCAGCCAGCTTGATTGCTTTGGTCGTCGTAGGCCCTCGTCCTCGGAGAACCGTATTCTAAGTCTGTGGGCAAGATGGCCTCGACCCCATAGACTAGAAAGAACGGTGTGAAGCCCGTGGCTCGGCTTGGCGTTGTCCTCAGACTCCAGACCACCGAGGGGAGCTCCTTCATCCATCGCTTGCCGAACTTGTTGAGGTCGTTGTAGATCCGCGGCTTGAGTCCTTGCAGAATCATGTCGTTGGCACGCTCTACTTGCCCATTCGTCATGGGGTGGGCCACAGCGGCCCAGTCCACCCGAATGTGGTGATCCTCGCAGAAGTCCAGGAACTTTCTGCCGGTGAACTGGGTGCCGTTGTCGGTGATGATGGAGTTCGGGACCCCAAAGCGATTGATGATGTTGGTGAAGAATGCCACCGCCTGTTTGGACCTGATGCTGTTTAGGGGTCGGACCTCGATCCACTTGGAGAATTTGTCGATGGCGACCAGCAGGTGCGTGTAGCCCCCGGGTGCCTTCTGCAAGGGACCGACGAGGTCCAGACCCCACACAGCAAACGGCCAGGTGATGGGTATCGTCTGCAGAGCCTGAGCGGGCAGGTGGGTCTGCCTTGCGTAGAATTGACACCCTTGGCAGGTGCGGACAATTCTAGTGGCGTCGGCCACCGCAGTCGGCCAATAGAAACCTTGTCGGAAGGCGTTTCCAACAAGGGCTCGGGGCACTGCGTGGTGACCGCAAGCCCCCGAGTGTATTTCTTGTAAGAGCTCCTGGCCTTCGGCGATGGATATGCATCGCTGGAGGATGCCTGAGGGGTTGCGGTGGTAGAGCTCCTTCCCGTCCCCCAGCAAGACGAACGACTTGGCGCGCCGCGCCAATCGCCAGGCTTCGGCTCGGTCGAGGGGCAGCTCTCCTCGGTGGAGATATTGCAGGTATGGGGTCTGCCAGTTTCGGTAAGGCGTGACCCCGCTCCGCTCTTCCTCGACGCGCAGTGCCTCACCCTCGGGGGCCAAGGGTGCCTCGGGCTGAGCCGAGGGTGCCTCGGGCTCGAGCGTGTCGTCGATCTTGATTGAGGGCTGATGTAGGTCTTGGGAGAAGACGTCGGGGGGAACCGTTGTTCGCCTCGAGGCTATCTTAGCCAGCTCGTCCGCAGTCTCGTTGTATCGTCGGGCGACGTGGTTGAGCTCGAGCCCGTAGAACTTGTCTTCCAGGCGCCGAACCTCGTCGCAGTAGGCTTCCATCTTCGGGTCACGGCAGTGGGAGTTCTTCATGACTTGGTCAATGACGAGCTGCGAGTCACCGCGAGCGTCGAGGCGTCAGACCCCTAGCTCGATGGCGATGCGCAACCCGTTGACCAGAGCCTCGGACTCGGCCACATTGTTGGACGCCGGGAAACGGAGGCGCAACACGTAGCATAGGTGCTTCCCGAGGGGCGAGATGAAGAGCAGGCCCACGCCTGCCCCTGTCTTCATCAGCGACCCGTCAAAAAACATGGTCTAGAGTTCCGGTTGGATCAGAGCTGTTGGGAGCTGGGTGTCGACCCATTCAGCCACAAAGTCCACCAAGACTTGGGACTTGATGGCCTTCCGAGGGGCGAACGAGATTGTCTCGCCCAAGATTTCCACCGCCCACTTTGCAATCCTACCCGAGGCCTCTCGGCACTGGATGATCTCCCCCAGGGGGAAGGATGACACCACAGTCACCGGATGAGACTCGAAGTAGTGTCGCAACTTCTGCCGCGTCAGAATCACCGCGTACAGCAGCTTCTGAATTTGTGGGTAGCGGATCTTGGTCTCGGACAGTACCTCACTGATGAAGTAGACTGGCCTCTAGACGGGCAATGCATGCCCCTCTTCTCATCTCTCCTGGCCAGAGGCGAACTTGGTGGTGATGTCCATCAGTTCACTCGCCCTGGTGGGGGTCTTGCGACCTAGCTTGCTCACCAGGTCACGGCAGGTGGTGCCGGCGAGGAACGCGCTGATGACATCCGAGTCAGTGACGTTGGGCAGCTCGGTGCGCTGCTTCGAGAATCGCCGGATGTAGTCCCGGAGAGACTCTCCTGGCTGCTG
This sequence comes from Zea mays, assembly GCF_902167145.1. Taxonomy (NCBI): domain Eukaryota; kingdom Viridiplantae; phylum Streptophyta; class Magnoliopsida; order Poales; family Poaceae; genus Zea; species Zea mays. The sequence continues at coordinate 106,615,878 of NC_050105.1, read as the reverse complement.
GCGGCAGCTTCGGAGATCCCAGGAGTTCCCAGGGCGCACGTATGTGCCTTGGAAGTTGTCGGCGAAGGCTTGGACCAGGTCGTCCCAGTTGGAGATCTGCCCCGGAGGCAAACGCTCCAGCCAGGCTCGAGCGGTGTCGAAGAGGAACAGGGGGAGGTTGCAGATGATGAGGTTGTCATCGTCCGTTCCACCCAGGTGGCAGGCCAGCCGGTAGTCCGCGAGCCACATTTCCGGCCTCGTCTCCCCCGAGTACTTTGTGATAGTAGTAGGGGTTCGGAACCGGGTCGGGAACGGCACCTGTCGTATGGCCCGGCTGAAAGCCTGCGGACCGAGTGGTTCGGGCGAGGGACTCCGATCCTCCCCGCTGTCGTAGCGTCCCCCACGCCTGGGGTGGTAGCCTCGGCGCACCTTCTCGTCGAGGTGGGCTCGACGGTTGCAGTGATGGTGCTCGTTGCCGAGGCGACCCGGGGCCGCAGGCGCTGTGTTGCGCGTGCGCCCGGTGTGGACCGAGGCTTCCCGCATGAATCGGGAAGTCGCGGCGCGATGCTTCGAGGGGTATCCCTGCCTTCGGGAGGCAGAGCTTTCGGCCCGTCGGACCGCGGCATCCTCCAGGAGATTCTTGAGCTCTCCCTGGATACGCCGCCCTTTGGTGGTTGATGGCTCCGGCATCACGCGGAGAAGTATTGCCGCTGCAGCCAGGTTTTGGCCGACCCCACTGGAAGCCGGTGGCGGCCTTGCCCTGACATCGTCGGTGATGTGGTGCTGGATGCCCTGGGGTAGATGACGCGCTTCTCTGGCCGGAGCTTGGCCTGCCCATTCCTGCCCGATGTCCCGGCGGAACGGCTCAAGTGTTCCTGCTCCCTCGTCGAGCCTGGCCTGCATCTCGCGGATTTGCTCGAGCTGTGAGTCCTGACCCCCCGCAGGGACTGGGACCACAGCTAGCTCCCGAAGGATGTTAACGCGAGGCGCAGGCCTATGGGGATCACCGTTTTCCGGTATACCAAGATGGTTGCCTTCGCCGGGACCCCCTAGATCGACGTGGAAGCATTCACGACTTGGGCCGCAGTCCTCGTCGCCGAAGCTGCGGCTACCGTCGGAACAATCGGAAAGGCAGTAGTCGCATGCGGTCATGAAGTCCCGCATGGCACTGGGGTTACCAAGTCCGGAGAAATCCCAACAAAAGTCGGGCTCGTCATCTTCCTCGGAACCCGAGGGCCCGTAGGTTGAGACGGCTGTCAGCCGGTCCCAGGGTGACCGCATACCGTACCCCGGAGGGTTTGGACACGCCTCTATGAAAGCGTCCACCGAAGCCAAGTCACTTGGTGGGTCGAGGCTGAATCCAAAAGGCACGAGATGGGAATCAGTCAGTACCTCTTGGTCGACAGGCGGTGACGGAGTCGCGTCAGGGGCAGACTGCACCGTCGTCTCAGGTACGAGGGTGACGCCCAGCAAGTCCTTCGCGAGCGTGCTGGCGTCGTCCGTCCGCTTGGAGTTGGCGTGTTGCGGGGAAACGGCGCTCGTCTTCGTCTCAGACGCGAGGTCGATGCCCGACGTGTCCCCCGTTGGGGCGCCGGTGCCGTCGACTCGCTCGACAGCCGACGAGGTGCCGCCTCCTGCTTGGCCTTGGTTGCCCCACCTCCTCCTCCGCGGCGGGGGAGGCGACGGGACAAACCCGAATGTTGTTCTTCCGCCACATGGGGAAGACGTCGTCGATTCAGCCGCCGGCGGGCGGGTTGTCGGCCGCCATTGTCGCTGTCGCGCGGTGGGGGAAGGAGTATCATGTCGTAGCTGCCGTCGAGGGACATGAACTCAAGACTCCCGAAACGGAGCACCGTCCCGGGATGAAAAGGTTGCTGGAGACTACCCATCTGGAGCTTGACGGGAAGCTGTTCGTCAACACGCAGCAGGCCCCTACCTGGCGCGCCAACTGTCGGCGTTTCGACCCCGGGGGGTCCCTGGACCGACGAGTAAATTGTCTCCACGTGCCCCAGCCCAGATGGGTCGGCGCGAGACGGAGCGCGAAGGGGGGAAACCAGAGGGAGACAAGCGTAAAAGGGGAAACCCGCGGCCTTCGTGTTTGTCCCGCGCCTAGGTCGGGTGCACTTGCAGTAGGGGGTTACAAGCCTCCGCGTGGGAGGGAGCGAGAGGATTATGCGCGCCGTCCCGTTCCCCCGCGCGGCCAACCCCCCGTACGAGTGTCCTGGGCCTTCCTTTTATAGGCGTAAGGAGAGGGCCCAGGTGTACAGTGGGAGGTGTAGCAGTGTGCTAACGTGTCTAGCAGAGAGGAGCTAGCGCCCTAAGTACATGCCGTCGTGGCAGCCGGAGAGGTTTTGGCACCCTGTTCATGAGATGTCGTGGCCGTCGGAGGAGAGCTAGAGCCTGGCGGAAGGACAGCTGTCGGGGCTGTCGAGTCCTTGCTGACGTCTCCTTGCTTCCGTAAGGGGCTGAGAGCCGCCGTCGTCATGGAGCACGCGGGGCGCCATCATTACTTGTTTACCGGGGCGAGCCAGATGGGACGCCGGTCTTGTTCCCTGTAGCCTGAGCTAGCTAGGGGTAGGGTAATGATGGCTCCCCCTGTGACGTGGTCGGTCCGAGCCCTAGGTCGGGCGAGGCGGAGGCTCCTCCGAGGTTGAGGTCGAGTCTGTCTTCCGTGGTCGAGGTCGAGTCCGAGCCCCGGGTCGGGCGGGGCGGAGTTCGTCGTCTTCTGGGGCCAAGGCCGAGTCCGAACCCTGGGGTCGGGCGAGGTGGAGTTCGTCGTCTTCCGGGGCCGAGCCCTGGGTCGGGCGAGGCGGAGTTCGTCGTCTTCCGGGGCCGAGGCCGAGTCCGAGCCCTGGGGTCGGGCGAGGTGGAGTTCGTCGTCTTCCGGGGCCGAGCCCGAGTCTGAGCCCTGGGGTCGGGCGAGGCGGAGTTCGTCATCTTCCGGGGCTGAGCCCGAGTCTGAGCCCTAGGGTCGGGCGAGGCGGAGCTTCCTATGGCGCCCGAGGCCGGACTTGGCCGCTGTCAGCCTCACTCTGTCGAGTGGCACAGCAGTCGGGGCGACGCGGGCGGCACCGTCTTCTTGTCAGGCTGGTTAGTGGAGCGGCGAAGTGACTGCGGTCACTTCACTACAACAGAACAACCCTGTAGCTACGCATGTCTAGCAACGCATGGTTTTATATGTTGCAAGGAAGCATATAACAACACTTATTATGTGTTGCAAGTGTTATGTGTTGCTTAGGAGCACAAAGCAACACATATTATGTGTTGCAAGTGTTATGTGTTGCTAACGAGCATAGAGCAACACTTATTATGTGTTGCAAATATCATCAGTGTAGTTATTGTATGTTGCAATTAAACCATTAAGTGATTAGATTTGTAGCCACCATAGGCATGATTTATATATGTTGCAAGGTAATCCATACAGTATTGTAAGTATAACTACTGTATAAAATTACTATTGTAATTATACATACTGTACAAATTTACGCAACTGTTTTATGTACACCGTAAAAATTTATAGAAAACTGATATTGCAAAAAACAAAATAGTATACCCTGGTATTTGATCCTGCAACCTAACCTATGGGCATACCATAATTTGTGCTTTAGTAACCAAATGAGCTATTGACGAGTTGTGATAGGAAAGTGTTTATAATTTACTTATTCTATCTTCTGAACGCGGTGGATCCAGGTCCCACACCGGAGGTACTCTAGGGTTCCACCTGAGCTCTTCCTTCTTCCCGCTCTGCTCGTCTCCCCATTGGATTCCTCGCCGCTTGTGGTTTCTTCCCCGTTGTCATAGAGTCAGGCAAAGGTCCTGTGCGCCGTCGTAGATCTTAGGGAGGTCAGTGCGCCGTCACTATTCCCTTTGTCTTTGTGCGCCCTCGCTCATCTTCTCTTCGTCTTTGTGTGCCATAGCTCCTCTTCCCTTCATCGAATTCCCTGGTGGCGTGGATATTCTGGATAGTTCCCTGCATAGTTCCTAGCAGCACAACGACATAAGTCAGAGGGGGAGAAGCCAATCATCATCCGGTACGTTTCTTGATTTCCTCTTCTTGTTGCCTCCGATCGACGAACACTAGGGATGCGCTTCGAACCAGTAGTCGGGTCTCAGTTTCTTAGGGAGTGCATGAAAGGTTGAACTAGTACCATTATTTATCGACTTTCTAACAATCAGAAGAGTAAGGTATGGAAAATTTTCTGAACATATCTAAAAACATGATATTTGTTTATGTATAGACTAGCTGGGTAAATATAATTTTGAGCTATTATTGTGTTACTTGTAGACATCTAGAAATCAATATACTAATACAATTGAGAAATAAGTTTTAGATTTTTTATAGTAGAATTAACATCAGTATTTTTTATAGTTTCATAATGGATTTAGAGGTGGTGAAGCTTCTTTTGCAATGTTCTAAAGGCTCGGCTCAATATGTAGCCGGTGTAAAAGGCTTCTTAGAATTTGCATTCAAAGATAAACCTGAAGGTAGCAAGAATTATTGCCCTTGTAAGTCATGTGTGCACACTACTGTGCAGCCAAGTGATGTTATGTTTGAGCATTTGGTGTGCAATGGGATACTTGAGAATTATGACCAATGGGATTTTCATAGAGATACTTCTGGGCATGGAAATAATAATATGGGTTAAAATAGTTGTAGTAACGAAAGACAAGTTAATATGACGCAAATGATTCATGATACAATACAACACATGTATGATGACACACTTATGGTTGATGGCAATGCTCCTACGAAAGGGTCCTGTTTGGATGCAGCAAAGTTTTATAAGATGATTGAGGAATCCAATAAGCTGCTATGGACAGGATGTGAGTTGACAATTCTGACTTTATTGGTGCTTCTATTTAATATAAAATCAATGAACAAATGGACGGATAAATCTTTTGGTGATCTTCTTGACATTCTTCGTATGGCTATTCCAAATGGACAACAACTCCCCAAGAATTTTTATGAAGCCAAAAAAATTATTTCAAAATTTGGATTAGGGTATGAGGACATTCATGCTTGTCCAAATAATTGCCAACTATATTGGAAGGGAAAAAAAGATGATGATTTCTGCTCTACCTGTAAGGCCTCACGGTGGAAGGGTATGCAACCTGAGTCGGTTTTAATAAAGAAACAAAGAAGGAAAGCTAGTCCTTGCAAAGTTTTGCGATACTTTCCTATTAAAGATAGGATAAAAAGATTGTTTATGTGCAAGGATATAGCACCTCTCATAAGGTGGCATGATGAAGAGCGCATAAAGGATGGTTCATTACGTCATCCAGCAGATGCACCCGTATGGACCAGGTTCGATGAAAAGTTCCCATTTTTTGCATCAGACTCTCGCAATATTCGTTTTGGGTTGGCTACAGATGGGTTTAATCCATTTGGGATGTTGAGCAGTACTCATAGTTGTTGGCCAGTAGTTTTAACAGTATATAACCTACCTCCGTGGTTATGCATGAAAGATCATAATCTTATGTTGTCCTTATTGATTCCTGGTCCTAAAAGTCCTGGAGACAAAATTCATGTGTTCTTGGAACCACTATTGGAGGACCTGAAAGATATATTTCAGAATGGCATGTCCACATATGACGCATCGAGAGATGAACTATTTAATTTGCGAGGGGCTGTTTTAATGACGACAAGTGACTTGCCAGGTTTAGGAATGCTCTCATCACATATGGTTCATGGTGAATTTGCTTGCCCGCCATGTGGTGACAATGCATAGACCAAACGTCTAAAGCACGGTCGTAAGTCATCTTTTATGGGACACCGTCAATGGCTTGATGAAGACCATCCTTATCGTTTTGATGCAGATTCATTTGATGGAACAACAGAGCTAAGATCAGCTCCTATGACCTATTATGATCGTTCGATTTTGCCTAACATAATTTCACTAGGGAATTTTAAGAATTCTAAAACTTACAAGTCTGTAAGTAGCATGTTCACATTGCCATATTGGGATCATAATATTCTGAGATACAATCTTGATGTGATGCATATTGAGAAGAATGTTTTTGATAATCTACATGGTACACTGTTCAATTTAGATGGAAAGACAAAAGATAATCTCAAATCTCGTCTAGATTTACAAGACATGAACATTAGACAAGACCTGCACCCCCAAGAGAAACCTTCCGGCAAATGGTATTTGCCACCAGCAAGATATGCTATGAATAAAAGTGAGAGGCAAGCATTCTGTAAAGTACTTCGAGGAATAACAGTTCCTGATGGGTATTGTAGGAATATAGCGACATGTGTTAATGTTGCGGAAGGGAAAATTGTTGGTCTAAAAACTCATGATTGTCATGTCATGATGCAACAACTTATGCCTATTGCTTCTAGGGGGATTCTTCCAGATGATATTACAGCACTACTGTTTGAGTTGTCTGCATTTTTTCGAGGGATATGTTCAAAAGTTCTCCGTGTCGATGAGTTGGACCATTTGGAAAAATCTATTATTATTACTCTATGCAAAATGGAGATGGTTTTTCCTCCTGGTTTTTTCACGGTGATGGTTCATTTAATAGTTCATCTTGTGGCTGAATGTAAGATTGCTGGACCAGTCAATTATCGATGGATGTATTATACTGAGAGGTACTAATGAGCTATAGTAACAATATTCGTTATACAAATATTTTGGTTGTTCAATCTAATAATTTAGTTATTTTGTTTGTGTTGTAGGTACTTAGGAAAGCTAAAGTCATATGTTCGTAATAAAACTTATCCAGAAGCTTGTATTGCAAATTCATTTTTGGCAGATGAATGCATGGTGTTTTGTTCTAGGTACATCGATGGTTTCTCGACTAAACATAACAAACCATCAAGGAATGATGATACAATAGATGAGTTTGCTTCCAACTTGTTTGGACATGCTTCTTCTTTGTTTCCTCCTACTGGGAAAGCTTTAGGAAAATCATCAAATTTCATTTTATCTGAGGTTGAGAAATTGCAAGTGCATAGATATGTACTTTTTAATTGTGAAGCTACGATTCCTTACCTCAAGTAAGATACTATACTTACTGTTTGATTTATTCCATATTTTTATTGTAATTTTGTGTTAAATACTAAGTAGGGAGCATGCAAGTCATTTGAAAAGGAAAAGACGCCAACGTCGCCTAACTCCAAAAGCAATTGAACAACTACAGAATAAAAATTCCCTCATTGGTTTACAGAACATGTAAGTATGTGGATAGGATTTTAGTATCGCAATGGTTATAATTATAAGTATTTAAACTATGTTTTTCTTACGATACACAGATCCTGCACCTGGAGGAAACAAATGGAAGTGATACCATCAATGAAGACATTAGATGGTTAGCTCGAGGGCCCCTAGATTCAGCAAAACGTCATAGATCATATAACATTCGTGGTTTCAGATTTAGATCCAAAAGGTATGACAAGGCAACTCAGAATAGCGGCGTTGTTGTTAATGCAAAGACATCAAGTTATTCTTCTGCGGCTGATAGTAACCCTATTCTTGGAGATATTATGTACTATGGAAGGATAATTGATATAATTGAGGTCGATTATTACAATAGATTTTCAGTGGTTTTGTTCCAATGTGAATGGGTCGATGTGACTAGAGGTAAAGGAGTGCAAACAGATAAATATGGGTTAAACCTAGTTAATTTTTCTCATCGAATTCATAAAGGTGACAAGGTTGAGGATGACCCATTTGTATTTGCCAATCAAGTTGATCAAGTTTTCTACATAAATGACCATATTAATGAAGGATGGTCAGTTGTTATGAAGATGAAGCCTAGAGATGTATTTGACATGGGAGATGAATGGAATGATGTAGAATGTGACCACTATCATGTCAGTATTGTGGCAGAACTATTTAATAATGCATATAACAAAAAATCATGGACTCGGCGAGATCAGGAAGGAATTACTGTAGATGCAGCAACAATATATACTTGTCCCAATTCAGATGAAGAAAATGAGTAATAATGTCAATGGAATTCAACATGGACACCAGGGATCATGTGGCTGTCAAGGTCCTCGACAAGGCAAAGATTCACAAGAACAAACTAGCTGAACAGGTAGACTGTCATCAAGACTTTAACTATTTGCACTAGTACTTCCTTAGATTTCATTGTTTTCCATATATCTGAACTGCATAGCAAATCAGAATTTTGTTTTTTTCAAGCTAAAATAAACTGTCTTCTGTTCTGGATTAAGTTTATGTCTGAAATCAATCTGAAAGAACAACTGAATTTTTTTTCATTCCTGAGAGGCCTGCATGCTTACATGCTTATATTTGCACTAGTACTACACAAGAACCTGTTGTTGTGCAGATCTCCCTAGCAAATACAAGCCTAGAAAGAAGCATTGCTTGACCGCTTCGACCATTGGCGCTGGTCGCAGCCTGGACAAAGCTCCTTGTCGAAGCACCAAGACGACAAGACTCATCAACAGCGAGAACTAGGAGTATAGACAGATGGTGTGGAGATCTCTTGTACAAATATGAGGACAAATTGTAGGGCATTGAACTACCGCGTAGCTTAGTGCTGACTGTTAGTTTTGTGTCGATGGTGATTAATGTGAAATCTATGCTGAACACCTTGTAATCTGTTTCTGTATGTTTTGGCAAGTATAGACAGATGGTGATTAATGTGAACTGTACCAGTTTACAAATATTCGGAAGGTGTCACTCTGCTGTTGCTTCAAATCTGTGTATGTGTGAACCAGCAGTGTGTATGTGTATTCAGTGTGAAACCGTCTTCTGTTTTCAGTGAACCAGCAGTGTGTATTGTCCAGAAGTTAACAGCTTCATAATGTATGTGTGTTAACTGTCTTCTGTTTGAAGCAGTTAACTGTTTTCTGTCCAACTGAAATGAAGCTGACATGCTTTTCTGTCCAAATAAAGCTGAAATGTTGTTTTCTGTCCAAACAGCATGAGTTGGATAGCTTCATTTCCGTTTCTGGGCGGCTTCATTTCCGTTTCTGGACAGCAGGAGTTTCTGGGCAGCATGAGTTGGACAGACTGAATGAAGCTGACATGCTGTTTTCTGTCCAAATGAAGCTAAAATGCTGTTTTCTGGACAATTGAAGATGTCCAACTGATATGTTGTTTTCTGTTGTCAAAGCTGGAAACTGAAGTGCCCAGGTTCTGTCCAAATGCTGTCCAAATGGACTGAAAACAACAATGAATGTCGGCTTCAATTGCCCAGCTTCAATTGTCTTCTGTTTGGACAAAAAACAGCATACCAAATGGACTGAATGTCTGCAGTGAATGTTGGTTTCAATTCTGTCCAAAAGCTGAAATGATGTCTTCTGTTTTCTAGAGTGCCTAGCTTCTGTCCAAATGGACCGAAAACAGTAGACTGAAAACAGAAATTTGAATGGACAAATGGACTGAAAACAGAAGACTGTATGGACATACACAAACTAGACCCTACTAGCTAAATTAGCCAAAAGAAACTGGGTTGCACTGTGAAGTGTTTATGGTTTGTTGTGCAGAGCCTAGATCGATAAGTTACTCCAATTGTAATAATGTCAAAGGTGAGCGTTTTTTTGTTAGCAGTGGTAAAATAGCTTTCTACTTTTCTTGCTAATATCTTTATTTTTGTGCACTCAGATATTGGCAAGGGAAATCTGTGGTTGAGCCATACGATGTTGATCTCAAAGAAATCTGCTGTCAACAATATTTAGCAGTGGTAAATCTGTGGGAAATCTGTCAGATATTTAGCAGTGGTAAATCTGTGGTTCAACAATATTTAATAGCGTTTTGTTGTATACTTACATTGTAGAGCTTTCGGCTGTCAACAGGGAAATCTGCTGGGATGCTTTCGGCCATACGCTGTTGATCTCAAAGATCAGGGAGGAGTAGAGATCTGTGAAGGATGTAGTAGAGATCTGTGAAGGCAAGATAAATTTAGTACTGCACCATTCTTTAAAAACCTCTACATCCTCCATGAAAATTATGAATCCCTCAGTTTCAGTCTGCCACTAAGTATCTGATACAGACATCATGAGTCACCAAAAACATTACAAAACCACATGTATAAGACCTTTTTAGCACATACGAATTATAAGAGGTAGCAGTCATTACAAACCTTCACATATTATAGTTCATGTACTAAATTTATCTTGCCTTCACAGATCTCCACGTTTATGGTTCATGACTTGACTATGTGGCCATTAAGATGTCAAATTAGTACTAAATCTGACTACATCAACTACCCACGAGCAGGTGTTGAGAAAATCTGATAAGCCCTTTTTCTGGACCTGCTTTATCCCTTAAAGGCTATTGTAACTAATAACAAAGGTCATCAACTATGATGCAGGCTAGACAGAAGGAAGCTGCAAAATTAGTAGCTGAAGCACGAAAAACAGCATTTGAGGCTGCTAAAAAGGAAGCGGCAGAAAAGGAAGCAGCAGAAAAGGAGGCCGCTAAATTGAGAGATGCAACAGCTTCTCAACCTAGTCCGAATTCCCAGAATAATACTGCAGGTACTCCTAGTTTACTTATTTGCAAACTTAATATTTGTAGTTCTGTGTACTGCTGTTCTGAAGTTCTTGTACTGATTTTCATAATAGATGATTTCCTTTGTACCATATCCAATCTCATCCATGCTGAAATCATTTGAAAAGAATCAGTATCACTTTGTGCTTTTCATGAAAAGGCTTAGTATCTTTTGGGTTGGCACTTAATTACAGAAACTTTATTATGTAATTAAGCAACATAGATGGTCTGTTTTGCAGATGTTGGCGTGTTGTATTGGCATTTGGACCCTAAGAAGTCTGAAAGCGAGGAGGAACTAGCAAAAATCCGCAGAGACAGAGGATACAGTTACATGGTTTGCACTACCTAGTCTCCCATGAATTCCAATAGCTTTCTGAACCTCTTATGTTGTATTCTTTACATCTTGTATATGATATCATTACCTGAATGTGAGTTATTTCTGAAGGATCTTATTGAGATATGTCCCGACAAACTGGAAAATTATGAGGAGAAGGTGAAGAACTTCTTCCGTGAGCACATGCACGCTGACGAAGAGATCCGCTATTGCTTGGAGGGCAGCGGGTACTTTGACGTCCGCGACAAAGATGACAAGTGGATTCGAATTCGAATAAGGGAAGGAGACATGATCATCGTACCAGCTGGAATTTATCATCGGTTCACCCTCGACAGCGCTAAATACACGAAGGTACCAACATGATCTTAGGATCATAGGAGCTTCGAATTTGATCAACTGGTGATCTCTGTTGCACAATCATGAATACAACTCATGAAATCTGTTTCATGAACTGAGGCAATGAAGACATGATTGGCCTTTTGTAGTGGTAGCAAAAAAATATATGGTGCTGACTCCCTGAAGGCCAAATAAGTTCAGTTGGTAGAAATAATTGCAGATCAAGTGTGTATTGTATGTGGCAATTATGTTTTTGTTTTAAATTAAGAAATTTGATAGGCTGTATTTTTTTCAGAACATTACAAAGATCAGCTATTTTAATTACATTCCTTAATTTTAAGTTATGTTGTTTTTACATGTGCAGCTCATGAGGCTTTTCATTGGGGAACCAGTCTGGACCCCATTAAACCGCCCTGAGGAGGACCACCCGGCGAGGCAAGAGTATGTCAAGAATGTGAGTGCGGGCACTGGATTTGCTCTTGCAGCTCACTTCCTGGCCAACACGAACCTGCCCTCCAAGCCCTTCTAGAGAATGTGCAACAAAGCTCCACTCCTGGCTGGATAAACAGTTATTAGACCTGTTGTACCTGCGTTCTTGGAAGGTGTAATGTTGTGTGTGGAATCAGTATTAGTACTAGAGAAATATATATAGGGCTGCAAATAACATAACTAGCAGTTCAAGCTAGCGACCTAGAACAGAAGGAACCAGATCTACGAAGGTTTGCATGTGAAGTTTAAAAAAAAAGGTTATGTTGTTTGCAAGTTTTCGAGGGATATATATGTTCAAAAGTTCTGCTGCCAAAAGTATTAATAAAAGTATTGTTATGTTAAGTTCAAAGATGACATACTTTATTATCGTAAAATCAGTATTAGTACATTCATTCCAGCACACCTGCCTGCGACTACATTTCAACGGGGAAAGCAACAGAACAAGACGAGGGGAAAGGAAGTCCGATCCGTTTCAAACAAACCGACTTGAGCTCTTCACCGTAACACAAGGGGCATATTTGTCCACACGCGAGATCACTGCGACCCGTTACCTGTAGATAGTTGTGTATGCCGGGTTAAGACGAGAACAATACCAAAACTACAAAAGATAGATTGTTATAATAACAGGAATCTAATTGGCACCTTCGGGATACCACTTTTACGAAGCCGCGAGATCGGGATACCTGAGATCCAAAATAATCGATGAGGGGGGATTGAAACGCAAGAAACTCTAACAGCCGTAATGCGAAGCTTCTAGGAGCAGCGGATGCGTACGCCAGCTGCAGCTAGAGAGACGCGTTTACGCCTACCGTTGCTATATGATCGGACGATGAATATTAAATAAGATGACATGGACAACGTGATAGAGCCCGTTTTGAACCCGCTTTCATATATAGACGATTTGTGCCGGGCAGGGCAGGGGTACAGGAATTGGAGTTCCACCCAAGCGCCAGAGGATGTCGTGGAGTTCACGGGTGTCGTTGACGGGGTCGAGGACATGGACAACAGGGATGACAGTAGGTCGAACATATCCCACCACGGCAGGGGGTGGACTACGGCCTCGTGAGTCTACGAGAGAGAAGGGGATGGGGTGCAGTACGAGGCGGCGACGATGTGAGGATGGGAGAGAGAACATAGAAGGATTGACGGAGGATTCGGAACAAGCGATCAGATGGACGGCCATGGTCTTTTGGGAGAATCAATTTAAAAACATTATAAAATTTATTATATTTGTAAATATTTCATAACCAATTGAAAAACATTATAATCAACATTTTTACATCTTTGTAATTTTTTAGCTCGGTTCGTATAAACTTTGACCATATCTCCGACTTGTGTCCTCAATCGAGATGTCCTAGAATCAGGTTGCATTTGTTTCGCATTGAACTTTTAGACCCATGATTTTTTAATACATATAGTTAAAAATTATTTTTATTTATGACCCATGATTTATCAATGTATAGAAGTTAGATTTGGCAAAGCTTTCTTTTTAATTACATCTAATAAGTATTTCCCTCCATTTTACCTCTGTCTCCAAAAGTATTTCCCTCCATTTTTTTACTGCTAAAGCAAATCTCACGACGCTCCGTAATCATCGTGCAGTTTCCATCTTCAACTAGATAACCTCACGCGGGCTCCTCTCCTCTTCATCTTCCTCACCCAGCCGCCAGGCGCCAGCCATCGCGCGCTCCAGCTATCGCGCCCAGACAGCCGCCATCGCGCCAGGAGCCGCCATCGCGCCAGACGACGTCGGCTGCCCTCCAGGCTCCAGGTATGCCGCCGCCCGCCGGGCCCCCTCCTCCCTCCTAAGTCCTCCCTACGCCCTACAGGACCCAGGTATGCCGTCGCCCGTCGGCCGCCAGCCCCCCCTCCAGATCCAGTGAATGTGTGATAAACTGTTTGGTATATGGAGCAACTCCTATGATCCCTTGGCTGCTGATGTTCATAATCCCACTCATATTGAATAATCCCACTGACCACTACTAATCCCTTGCTGTTGATGTTCATAATCCCTTGGCTCCTATGATCCACTCCTAATCCCTTGCTGCTGATGTTAGAAAAAATCAGTGCATACTAGTTACTCGACAGTTGCTACCTGAGTTATACCAGTATTTGTTGTTAGTCGGTATGCTAGTCCACAAATAATGCAGTAGCACTAGCACAAGAACTCTGATAATTTATGTCATTGTGTAGTGGAGATGCCAAGGGGAAGGAGGAAGCAGACCGTTGAAAGCAATGAGGAGTATCTATTAGAGGACCATGTAGGGCAAAAAAAATTACAGAAAACTCTTGCACATGAATCAGATAGCGAGATGGAAGAAGAATCGTTTGCCGTAGGTGGACATGATCAAAGTGGTGAGGTTTCTGAAATGGAGCCTAATTCAAAGAACCCAACTGATATGGATGCAGACATTGAGGTTGAAGACGAAGGTACTGAAATAAGATAACGTACTTTTTAAGAATAGTCGTAATCATCCATTTGTAACCATTTGTTCCATTATTTTTGCATTTTGACCCCGGATAGAGACAAATGTGGAGGTGAAAAGGCGGGGTAAGACAAAACTATTACAGGTGTGGAACATTCCTAGAGGGCATAGGATTGTAGTACAATGTAATGAACTTGACCAGCCAATTGGAGAAGAGGCAGGAATCATGGGAAAATTCCTTGGCATGGTAGCCAGGAATGGAAACTTGTGTAGCTTAAGCTACAAGGATTGGAGGCTTTTGATAGGTAAGAAAGAGAGATTGACTAATGAGCAGAAAAATAAGGAGGATATACTTAAGCAAGTAAAGGTATGACACATTTATTGCAGTAATTATCTAGAAGATGATACATAGGGTAATTTTACCATTGTCTTTATATATTGTATGCAGAGGAGATTCCTTTATCCTGCTCGTATGGAAAAATGGGTACTAAAAACCATTGGAGAGAGATGGAGGAAACATAAATCTAACTTAAAATCCATATATTATGATGCACATAAGAGTTTGGAAGCTAATTACAACAACGTTCCACCTGGGGTAATTGCGGATCAGTGGATTGCACTTGTGAATCATTGGGTGACCACAAAAGCAAAGGTTCATGGCTACCTTTACATTAATCAGTTATCTTGTGCAACTTGTTAGTTGTGATTACATTATCTATGTAATCATTTTATGGTAGGATATAAGCATGGCGAATACGAATAACTGTGGAAAAAAAGACTACCCATACAGCCGGCACAAAGAGTTTCGCTCGGACTAGAGAGGATTTGGTACTTCTATTGCAACTACACTTGTGAAGAACATGCTTTTTACAACCATATTTCCGTCACTAATCTTTATTACCTTACATGTCCAACAGAGGGAAAAAGATCCTGAGAAGAAATACCCTCACAGAGCTATTTTATATATCCACACACACAAAGCAAACCCTACCAAGAACACAAATCCACATGTGGTACAATTTTCTACAAATATTTACTGGTTCAAAATTTTTATGTACTTGTGACATGCTGAATAATTTAATCCTTTTAAAAGAATGATTTGAAGGAACTGTTAGAAGAGCATCCAGAATTTGCAGACACTAGCCAAGGAAAGATTGCATGGAATGGAGATGCACTAAACAAGATATTAGGAGAAGAGAAGCCTGGTCATGTGCATGGCCTTGGTCTTGTTCCAAACCCGAACAAAGTGTTAGATGGGACAACATCAAGACGTCTTAATCAGCTACATGTAACATCTTTGGACCCAACAGCAAGTGAAGATGTCCTCTCTTTGAAACTTCAGATGGAAAAACTCGTAAACCATGTACACAAGCAAGATGCTACTATACAAGAGTTGCAACAAAAGAGTGTACTCTTCGAACAGCATCAAAGTGTACATGTAAAATTATTGAACTCCATTTCACAATCAGTTCATACAGTAGGTCTATGTGTAACATCTAATCCATTTGGTTATTTGTTTGCTATGACAGGGATGTTTGGACGATCTTCCAGCGAATCAATTTCCAACATCTTCAAATCGTAAAGTAGGCATCTGTATGGAATTTACACATCCGCACTTTCTTACATTTTAGTACCTACTACTTCATCTTGTAGTTATTTTTCATCAGCGTGTATATGTTGAGCCACAAAATCAAGAATTCAGGATGGACAATGAAAAAACTTACTCTCAGGTATGATTGCATTACATTGCCTTGTTCGCTTCAGATTGTTGTGGCTGCGCTATGGCTTTTTCTACAACACAACATAGTTATTTTACAATGTACAGCAGCAGCCATAGCTACAGCCCCAGCAAAAAGTAGCGCTACTCAATACCCCCTATAAATTTTTTGCTAAACTACTAATCTGTATTTCATAAAGAGAGAGCAAGAGGCAAAGGAGTACGAGGATTTGCAACCAACATTCAGAAAAACTTCTACTATCCATAAGGTCCTCTGCTACCTCATAACTCATCTTTCTAGATTTCATGGTATAATGCAAACATTAATAATATGTATTGAATTAAAGAAGATTAAGGTGGCTGATACTAGGCAAGGTAAATTACAACGAACTGATAGACTAGCCACTACCCATAAGGTCAGCTACATCAAAATTTCAATACATGGAATATATACGCCCTACAAAGTGATGTTTTATTATATTCATTTTTCAATTTAATATATTGGCAGACAAGGCAATTTGAGTTGGAAAGAGACATTACCTTCGATAATACTAAGCTCGCTAATTCATCGAAGGTGGGAATGCAATAAATTTATTCAACATACATAATCATGATTGCTTATCTTTACATTGATGTCTCGCACATACAGAGTATGACCAAGGAAGCAACTTCTACTTCCTTAAATGAAGAAGCATCTAAGAACCAGGTACTTCTACACATGACCCATGTATTGTATTCATTGTTCATTAGTAATTAGTAGTATCTCGCTACTCATTCTTGAATGGAGATGCATTTTAATTGGCAGTACACTAGGGTGTTGCATAACTAAATTGGAGTTAATAATATGTACAAAATTAACTATTTCGTAATCATCCAAAAATATTAAAATATTGAATACTCATTGTGATGTAATGACAGGTAAAAAGGAAAGATATGCAATCTGCAACTACCTTTGATAAAACCAAGTATGCTACCACATCAAAGGTGACAGTGAAAATCAACTTTCTTGTTAAGTATATCGAATTGTTTTCATTACTAATATGCATTAGTTATAGGTTATGGTGCATGAAACTAAAGGTGACTCAAAAATTTGTGTACATTCATATTCTTAAATCCACTTTACTAATTCGATATTTTTGTCCATAAATCAGGGTACTCCAGGTGACCGACCAACAGATGAGTCAATATTGGTAAAATCAAAATTTTCTTACCATTATTGTGCCCACATTACATAAGTATTTACTGATACACTTGAGCATGTTTACTAGACTGGAGCACAAGTGTTCTTAAAAAGCTGGAGATGTCCAACCAAGACTGTTGCCTTAGGCACAGTACTTAGTCGAGACCCAAATCATAAAGTTGGAGGTGTTAAGTTAGGTAGAGAATTTTGGATGGTGCGTGTTAGACTTGTAATACTGCCTATTGAGCCTTTGATTCGACCATACGACAACATGGAGGTTATTGGTGATGTCGGCAACAATCTTATAGCATGGCCTTCGTGTTGTTTATGAACTACCCTCTTACTTAACTAGTCATTACCACTCCGAACTACTACTATCAGTTTCAGTATTATGATTATTCGTGCAGATTGAAGACGACAAAAACTGATATATGCTCATTTCAACATCACGACGCTTCAACTCAGTTCAGGATGATATCATGATGTAAGTTCACTGTAATCCCCTCATTGTGGTTTATTGTTTTAGACTCTTGGACACCTAAGAAGTTTACGATGTTCCTATATATGATAGTATAACACATGGTGCTCAATTATTTTTGCATCATCAACATGAGTCCACCACAATTGTTTTCTTTTCAGATTCGATCATACGACAACATGGAAATTATTTAATGTTGTTGATCACTAACTTCTATTATTTTCTTTTCAGTTTCGAAGCTGCAAGATTTCTACAGAATCCGAAGACTACTTATTTCAAACCGGATGGCGTGGATCACTACCTCCATTTAAATAGTTTTGCTTATTTCACTACGATGAATTTCAGATTTGTTTAGGATATGAGTCATATGCTGTTTATATCTTTGTCCCAAAAATACTTGAACACGCATCAAGCGGTGATTATTTTAAGTTCTGCTACGCTGAATCGTGACTATTATTTTATTTAAATGCAAAATTATTTGTCCATTATTGTTCTATAATCAGTCATGGTACTTGCTGATGCATAGAAGGTAAAAACTTACTTTTCATCCTGTGTTCCTGGTCATAGGAATTTTGGTGTCTTTGCAATCCATATTTGATTTATTATCCCTTGTCATAAGTTTTCTCATTATATTTTTCTACAGAAAAGAAACACAGAAGGTGGAAAGCAAAATGCTTCTCTTAAGAAGGCCAAAAAGGACAAGCTTGTAGGTGCAACTGGAAAAACGTCAGAACTGAAACAAGCATGGTTTCTGTGACACTTCGAGTGAAACCAGAGCTAACTCTTCCAGCAACGTATGTTTGAAATTTGTTTCTGGTTATCTATGGTAATTTGTTCTCCCAATTTTTCATGTGTTATCTGTTACAAAGGACACAATTACCCAGTTTGGGATGTCCAAGTATGTGAATTTGTGAATAGCCATTTATGATGTTGACCTTATTATAAAGATTTTAGTACTCCCTATGCACTATACTATTTGTTGATGCCTTCTTTATTTATATTTTTATGACAGTTCAGCCCAGTTGGCCATTACTTTGCTAGTGCTTCACATGACAGGACTGTTAGAATTTGGTCAGTTGATAAAATCCAACCTTTGCGAATAATGGCTGGGCACCTTTCTGATGTTGATGTAAGTGAACTTGTTGGTCCTATACTCTGTGAATAGAGCTTTGGTTAAATTGAATTATTGGTGTTTGTAATTCTTTTATGTTTGGATATCTACTTGTTTTTATCAATGCCCTGTATTGCCAGCATGATTTGGCTGATCTTTTTTTCTGCCTGAAAATGTTTTGCATAACAGTGTGTCCAGTGGCACGTAAACTGTAACTACATTGGTACCGGCTCTAGCGACAAAACTGTAAGACTATGGGATGTTCAGACGGGTGAATGTATACGGATGTTTATTGGTCATAGGAGTATGGTTTTGTCACTGGCAATGTCACCTGATGGACGATACATGGCCTCTGGAGATGAAGATGGAACAATCATGATATGGGATCTCTCGACTGGCTGTTGTGTTTCACCACTGCTAGGACACAGCTCTTGTGTGTGGACACTTGCTTTCAGGTAATTATTATATGCTGTTGTAACTTCTTCAGTTCACCCCAAGTTTCTTTTTATCTGAACGCCTCTTGCATGAGCTTGCCCAAAGAGCAAGTGTTCATTGCAGTTAAAGGAAAACCTGGCTTGATAAGCTGGTAAGTCCACCCGTCTCTCATAACCAGTTTAATCAGCAGGACCATGTAATTTTACAATAGTGTTGTATCAAGGAATCAGTGCTAAACATTTCATAATCCTTGTTGGTAGTATTTAATTTGAAGATCATGTAATTTGATCTCATGAAATGATGTCTTGAAACTGGCGGTCTCACAGATTCTGATGTATTTCAGAATTACACTAGTCTATGGGCATGATTTATAAGGGCAAAGTTGATCTGTTTCTGCTTGCTTTAGTTTTTTTAGTTGATCAAAGTTGATACTTATCCTATGAGCTCTTTAAACTTAACATTCGTTTTTTTCCTCAATTAGGTTTGCAATCTAAATCAAATATCTTTTGGCAAACTTAGTTTTTAGGCTTCAAAGCATAGTGCTACTTTGGGTTTAGCGCTCTCTGCTTTGCTCTATCATTGCCTTTTGGATGTGCGCTGTTCTGACGCAAGGTTGAACTGCATTTACTTGTAATTTTAAGGGATTTTATTTTATATGATATCGTGACTTATGTTGTTGGTTAATATATCTTTTTGTTTTAGCTGTGAAGGAGCATTGCTTGCATCGGGGTCGGCCGACTGTACTGTTAAGCTCTGGGACGTCGCTTTCAGCACAAAAGCCATGAAGACAGAGGATACGTAAGTTTGACATGTTAAGATCCTCATCCATTCGAGCATACACTTAAATTCTCTTGCTCTAATTGCAAAACACCCTTGTCTTTTTTCTGAAACAGCAAAGGCAGCTCATCAGCTAACCGACTGAGACTGCTTAAATCCCTGCCTACAAAATCAGCTCCTGTCTATAGCCTGCGGGTGAGAAATTTCTCCTTTATTCAGCATGATTTCTGGTCTGAAAACTTTTATCCTCAATTTTGTAGTCCAGCAGGAAATGTTTGAGCGGGTGATTGGTCGCCTCTGATCACTATATCTGTAGCAACAATAGTAGCCATCACTGGCTCTCCTTTGATCTTTGTTTCTCAGTTCGTTCATTCCTGTGCTCTCCTATCGCACTATTGTATTCTTTTGCACATATGTTTCTTTTTCTAAAATGCTTTCTTGTTGTTCATCAGATTCAGTACCTAGGATGATGAAGTTTCAGGGCTGCCAGATTTCAGTTTCAGAGCCGCAAGATTTATGCAGAATTTGAAGACTATGCTACCAAAAAAGCTTTCCTAGTTTACCTATGATGCAGTTCAGTGTTATTTAGGATGAGTCATATGTTTATATCTGTCTCCAAAAATATTTGTACACGCTTGAAGTAGTGATTATTTTAAGTTGTGCTACTCTGTATATTGACTATTTTATTTCAATGAGAAATGGTTTGTCCATTGCAATCGTGTTTATGCCTAGGATGAATTGGACCTTCTCATTTTATTAATGGCAAATGTTGTTGTATATCAATTTCTATTCAATAAATGGTTTTTTTCTTGCAACACATATATGTGCTCTCACAAATCCGATCTAAATGTTGCCATTGTTATATGGTTCAACAACATTGCAACACATAAATGTGCTGCCATAAATCTAAGCAAAATGTTTCCAAATCCAATACGGGTCAACCCGTCTTTGCCGGTACAAACACATGTAAGCGTTGCAGTAGGCAATAAATATCCGTTGCGGCCCAGCAACGCTTATAGCCATGGCTTACCAACATATAAATAAGTGTTGCAGTAGACCCTAGCAACGCCAGCATAGGCAACGCATAATTATGCGTTGGTATAAGTCTTAGCAACACTTATTTCAACTTCTAACAACACATAAATGTGTTGCAATAGGGGGGTATTTTTGTAGTGCTTCGGCTCAGTCGACTGAAGGGTGTGCGTCAGGATAAGGTGTCAGGCCACATTTGCATTAAATGCTCCTACGGTGCGGTCGGTCGGTGTGGCGATCTGGCCAAGGTTGCTTCTTGGCGAAGACTGGGCCTCGGGCGAGCCGAAGGTGTGTCCGTTGCTTGAGGGGGCCCTCGGGCGAGGCATGAATCCTCCGGGGTCGGCTGCCCCTGCCCGAGGCTGGGCTCGGGCGAGGCGAGATCGTGTCCCTTGAGTGGACCGAGCCTTGACTTAATCGCACCCATCAGGCCTTTGCAGCTTTGTGCTGATGGGGGTTACCAGCTAAGATTAGGAGTCTTGGGGGTACCCCTAAGATTAGGAGGCATGTGCTGAAGCGAATTCTTAGATATTTAGTCGCTACGCCTTGCTTCGGGATCTGGTATCCAAAGGGGTCTACCTTTGACTTGATTGGATATTTAGACTCCGACTATGCTGGATGTAAGGTCGATAGGAAGAGTACATCAGGGACGTGCCAATTCTTAGGAAGGTCCCTGGTGTCATGGAGTTCTAAGAAACAAACTTTCGTTGCTGTTGGGGCCTTGTTCTCAAATGCTATAAATTAAGAACAAGGCAACATGAAATGTTAAATATTAATGCCCTTCGTCCGCGGAAGCATTATTTCCCCAAGGATTTAATGAGCTCCGGACGAAGGCCATAAACGAAATATCACGAAGATCATACCTTCGTGGTTAGACTTGAAAAACAATATGAAGTAAAATACAAAACACAAGACATTATTGAAAGATATACCGAAAATGAATAACAATATTTTTATATATATTTTATTATATGAACCTGAATATTAAAACATAATATTTAGGTATATTTGTACCTTCGTCTTAGCAGAAAGCAATAATCCAAGCGTAATGTGCCAATGATTACAAGATTGCGTGAACAGTACAGAGGTACTGTTCACCTATTTATAGGCACAAGGCGTAGCCTGTGAGGAATTACAATTATGCCCCTCATAAGGGATTACAACGGTGACTCAAACATATATGGACTAAAAGGTCATTCTACTTTTATGTCGGTTTGTAAATTTCGAAGCTTCATGAAGAGGAACCTTCGGTCATCTCATACGAACAGCTTCAGTCGAAAACCGCTTCTTCCTATAAGACCTTCGGCGACGAAGCATAGTCCCAACAGTAGCCCCTTTCGCGGCGCTAGATCGTTTTTCGTAACGAGCTTGATCCGTGAAAAAAGTCTCCTAAGCTTCAAGAAGCCGAAGGTCCAAAAAACACGTTCCCTGAGCTCGTTATCGAGGAACGATTCAGTTTCCCAGCGCATAGCGGTCCCACCTTGCAGAGTTACTGTTTGGTCTCTGCGGTCCACCGCGCAGCGAGTGCAAGCGGCTGTCCGCCTGGTGTAAAAATCCTGGCGCTTCGCCTTCTTACCTGCAGTACTATATAAACAGACGAGTAGGTGTGAAGTTACCACAGCATTCATTGCTATTTGCACTGTTTTGCTGCCAAAATTTTTAACCATAGCCGAAGCTTGACTCTCGGAATCGAACGAAGCTTCAGCTTGAAGCCTGCTTCGTCAGAAGAAAAAACTTCGGAAGAAAAAGTATTTAATTCCCACAAATTCAGAATTAAATGGCCAGAGTGCGTTCTACCGCTAGGGTTGAGCGTGAGGGAGGCGAAGCTGAAGGTTCGGAGACTATTCCCATCTCCGAAGCAATGCAACGATCCGGGCTGGTAACTTCGGAAAAAATCCCCAGTGCCGATGCAGAACAAGCAACTGCCGAAGTAGAAGAAGAAAACATTGAGGAAACTGATCCTGAAGATGATTATCGTATTGCTATGTCAAGTAAGCCCAGCCACTTGGACTTCGGAAAGTCTGCTGTTTCGAAGGCTGATCTCTCCAAGATGGTAAAGTCGGGTTTTTTCAGTGAAAGTCAGAAGAAGCTACTACGCTTCGGTGGGGAAGAAACTACCCCAAAGCCAGAGAAGGATGAAATAGTCATTTTCAAGAGCTTTCTAAAGGCTAGATTAAGATTCCCCCTTCATGGGATTATTGCAGAGGTACTGAAGAGGTTTGGTATCTACTTTCATCAGTTGACTCCTAACGCTATCGTTAGGCTTAGTGTTTATATCTGGGCCCTCCGAAGCCAAGCGGTGGAACCGTTTGCGGACAGCTTTTGCCGAGTTCACGAGCTGCACTATCAGACGAAGGCTAGAAAAGATGGATTGCATGACAATTTTGGTTGCTATAATTTTGCTTATCGGAAAACTACAAAGTTTCCTGTAATCAGCTACCGAAGCAAATGGGCAGCAGGCTGGAAGTCGGAGTGGTTCTATGTCAAGGTTGATGATGACAAGGAGAAGCTTGTGCAAAGTCCACTTGAACTAATCTTCGGAGAAACCCGACCTCATTGCAACATGACACCAGAAGGTCCAACCCAATAAGCGTTGGATGAATTCAGAATTATTTCAGAGCATATCAGTACAAGAGACCTGGTTCAGGAGTTTTTGGCTTTCAGGGTTTTTCCTAGTTTAAAAGAATGGGAAATGCCGAAGCTAGAGGGGGAGAAAAAAGAAGGAGAACTTGTGCGATTACCTTACTATTTCAAGTTTAAGAAATACTTTAAAACACCTTGCCAAGAGTGGCTGGATACAATTGAAGTAATGTGCAATGAAATACTCGGCAATTACTCCAAAAAAGAAGATCAGTTGATGACTGCGGCCTTCGGCACCCGTCCGAAGCGAAGATTGAATCGAGTGCTGGACGCCTTGAGTTTTGAATACCCTGACTACGAAAATTTGAATAAAGGTGTCGGAGGCCGAAAAAGGAAAAGGATAGCCGAAGCTTTAAATGAAGATGAGAAAGAACCATCAAAAGAGAAGAAAATTCCGAAGAAGAGGAAAGTAACATCTCCGAAGCAAAAAGTATCCGATGAAGAGGAGACTCCCGCATCACACTCTGCCACTGACGTGGAAGAAATTTTGAAGGTAATGACTGAATCCCTGCCTGCGAAGCTAAGTCCATTGGGGCCTCAACTGACAAAGTTTTTTCAGAAGGAAAAGGAGCCGGAAAAAACGAAGAAAACGACTAAAACAAAGAGACAAAGAATCATCGCAGTGACAGAAGTCATTGACAAGACACCACCGAGAGCTTCAGCTCAGAAGATACCAGCGGATGAAGAAATAACAAATATTGAAATCACACCTTCGGAGGTCGCGGCTGCCGAAGCTACCTCAATTGAAGATTTGAACTTGGAAAGCACAATCGAACACATCAACAAAATGCTGCTAGACATGGCCACAGAAGAAGCTACTACTGCCGCCGAAGAGGCCATGGCCGCAGTGCCTAGGAAAGAAAAGGAAATTGCTGACGAAGCTGACGAAGCTTCAGAGGACGAGGCCTTCATGTTTCAAAATTTAGTTGGAGAAAAATTGTCAGAATCTGAAATAGAAGAGCTTAAAGAGTATGCCAAATCTTGCGGATATAAACCAGGAGCACTCCTCTTCGGAGGTATTGATGATGAAAAATTAGACTGTATCCGGAATCAAACTGGAGCTAAGGTTATCGGTACTCTGTCAAAGAGTATCGGTTTTCCGAAGCTAGAAACGGACATTAGCCGCTACCGACGACAACATATCGTTGGTAGTTTATTTTATTCCAATTTCAAGGTGAACTACTTTTCCTCTGACTTTTATTGTGTTGGATAATGAAGACATGTCTAACGAAGGTTGTTTTCGTGCAGAGTATGCTGTTGAGCAAAGCTTTGAAAATGCAGCAAGATCTGGAAGACAAGAAACACGAAGTTATAATTGAAAATTTAGAAGGCAAAATAAAAGAGCAATCAGCTACTATTGAAAAGAAGAACTTCGAGCTTCAAGCGACTGAAGGCTTATTGGCGGAAGCCGAAGCTAAAATAACAGAACTGAACACGAAGCTTCTCTGCCAATCTGAACAATTTGAACAAGAAAAGCACGAACTTAATGCAAAACTTGAAGCCGAAGTCCAACAAAATTCAGATTTGAAAAAACTATTGGCGGGCCTTCAAGACAAATGCTTGGAATTTAGCAACAAATGTATTCAACGACTGAGAAAAATTTTCCACTCAGTCGGAGCTAGCAGTGAGAAATTCACCCCGTCAGCTGAAGATTTACCAAAGACCTTCGAACATATTGAGGGTGAAATTGATGAGCTTGACGAAGTTATAGCCGGGCATGGTGACTTCTGCGCCTGGGTAGCTTCTCGGGGCACTGCTGCAGTTTTCCTAAAAGCTGGCTGCGATCATGGAAAGATTGTCAATAGGCCCAATTTCACTTTATCACCATCAATTCTAGATGACATTCCTGATCTCGCCCGAAGCATTTCCAATAGATTTGTAAAGATGATATGGACAAAAGGCGGGCGAGAAAAGGCTGGAGACGAAGCTCGGAGTCATCTTGAACCAGTAAGAAATCATAGCTTGTGCCTACCTCTTCCTTCAAGCTCGATTTTGACTTACAACAACTTAATTCATGTAGGATGACGAAGCCGAAGCCGATGCTTAAAGAGAATGACGCCGAAGCTGAGGTCCCTTGAAGATTAAATAGGAGTAGACTGTAGACAGACTCAAGAAACTTTTGAGATAACTTTTGTAAATGTGACTAAACTTGTCTTTAATGAATTCTGTTCATACCTTGTAATATGCTCTTATCCTTCCATTAATGTATGAGAGGTGCTTTGATGTGGACGAAATTATCTTTTTGAGCCGAAGGCGAAAAAACACCTTCCCTTCTTTTCGTACACAGCGAAGCATAGAAAACAACATTTCTCTTTCTTCCGAAGCTCTTCTTTTCGTACACGAAGAAGTAAAGAAGACAGTTATGCTATGATGATGGTTATCCTACATATGCCTGGATGAATGTTTATGAATGCAAATGCTATGATGTAATGTGATGTGCAAATGAATGTCCAAACACATATCCGAAGCCATAATCACAGCCATTATTTCCTTAGAAACAATCACATATCAGTGCTAACTTTTCGCTGTAAGCTCTGCATTCCCTTAGGAACGACTTTGGAGCTTCTTCGCCTTTTACTTTCGGCGGAATCAGCGTTGACTTTTCGCTGTAAGCTCTGCATTCCCTTAGGAACGACTTTGGAGCTTCTTCGCCTTTTACTTTCGGCGGAATCAGCGTTGACTTTTCGCTGTAAGCTCTGCATTCCCTTAGGAACGACTTTGGAGCTTCTTCGCTTTTTACTTTTTGGCACTCGATGGTGCGTTCTCAGCTTTTACATTTACATTCCTTGGGGGATTTTGCTCTTATAGAACTAAAAAAGGAAATTACATATGATGGCCCCATTAAAAACCTTTCTCCCCCTCTAGAAAGGAAAAGGGTGCCATGAAAAAGAAAAAACATAAAAATTACATCAAGTTACACATAATATCGTCGAAGCTCATCCGCATTCCAAGATCTAGGAATGTCGTTGCCGTCCATATCCTTCAATCTGTATGAACCGGGTCTTGACGAAGATGCTACCAAAAAAGGTCCCTCCCATTTCAACTGCAACTTGCCCACTGTATCTGGGTTAGCCACTCGCCGAAGCACCAAATGTCCTGGCTCAATATTCTTTAGTCGAACCTTTCTATCACGCCATTTGATTGTTTCGGCTTGATACTTATTGATGTTGTCCACAGCTTGAAGCCTGATCCCTTCTATAGCATCTTTTTCCACAGAATAAACAGCTTCAGAATCTGACTCTGCCGAAGCTACTACTCTTATTGATCCAGTTTTGGCTTCCTCCGGAGTTATTGCTTCGTCACCAAACAATAGTTTGAATGGAGTAAAACCCGTTGACCTTGATATTGTTGTGTTGTGGCTCCATACCACTTTGATTAATTGATCTGGCCACTTTCCCCTAGGTTGATTGAAGATTAACTTCATTATCCCTGTCATTATAATGCCATTGGCTCTTTCAACGAGTCTGTTTGACTCCGGATGCCTGACTGATGCAAAATGGATCTTCGTACCAATTTGATCACAGAAATCTCTGAAAGCTTCGGAGTCGAACTGTGTTCCATTATCTACAGTGATGGCCTTTGGTACCCCGAAACGACAAACAATATTCTGCCAGAAAAACTTTTGAATGGTGGCCGAAGTTATTGTAGCTAAAGGCTTTGCCTCAATCCATTTAGAAAAATATTCTACAGCCACTACAACATATCTTAAGTTTCCTTGGGCCGGTGGTAACGGACCTAACAAGTCAAGGCCCCACCTTTGCAATGGCCAGATGGGTTGTATGAGCTGAGTTAAGGACGAAGGTTGTTTTTGATCTCTTGCACATTTCTGACAACCTTCACACTTTTGAACTAATTTCGCTGCATCCGAAGCTGCCTTCGGCCAATAAAACCCTTGACGGAAAACTTTTCCAAGTAACGGCCTAGATCCAATGTGAGATCCGCACAGGCCTGCATGTATTTCTTTCATCAATTCTATGCCTTTGGTTCTAGATAAACACTTGAGTAGTGGAGCACAAACTCCATGCTTGTACAACTCCCCTTCTATCATGACATATGGACGAGCTCTTGCCTCTATCCTCCTGTTATAAGTTTCGTCATCTGAAAGGAATTTACCCTGAAGGTAAGAGATGATCTCAGTTCTCCAATCTTCGCTATAAACAGGAGATATATTGAGGACTGCTCTTTCAAGAAGTTCCACTGAAGGTGCTTTTATTGTTTCGAAGAACACATCCGAAGGTAAGGGCAGCCCCTGTGCTGCTGACTTAGCTAGCAAATCAGCATGCTCATTTTGTCCTCGAGGGATATTTTTGACAGAAAATCCTTCGAAGGAAGCTTCGACTCTTCGTACCGTGTCTAGATATTTTTCAAGTTTCGGATCTTTAGCCTTGCAACTCTTGTCGATATGACCCGAAACAACCTGGGAATCAGTTTTAAGAATGGCCCTTCTGACTCCCATTGCTTTTAACTTCCGAAGACCCAAAAGCAGGGCTTCGTACTCAGTAATATTGTTTGTACAACTAAAATCGAGTCTTGCCGCATAACAAGTTTTAACTTTGGATGGTGAAACCAACACAGCGGCTGCTCCTGCTCCGAAGGTTCCCCAAGACCCATCGCAAAACACTGTCCATACTTCGGCATCTTTATTTGTTTCTTCATCCTGAGCCCCTGGCGTCCAATCAGCGATAAAATCTGCCAACGCTTGAGACTGGATCGAAGATCTATGTACATAATCAATGCAAAATTCATTGAGCTCTGCGGCCCATTTTCCAATGCGCCCAGTAGCTTCTCTATTTCTCATAATATCCTTCAACAGCTGCAAAGAAGGAACAACAATATTGTATGCTTGAAAGTAATGCCGAAGCTTCCTGGATGCCATCAAAACAGCATATAACACCTTCTCCAATTCTGTATAGTTTTTCTTTGATATACTAAGAACTTCAGATACAAAATACACTGGGACCTGCTTCTTGACTTGGCCATCAAGCTTCTCCTGAACAAGCGCTGCACTTACCGCTGAGTGCGAAGCTGCCACATATAACAACAAAGGAGCCCCTGGCGTTGGTGGAGTTAATGTTGTTAAATCTATTAGATATTGCTTCAGTTCCTCGAAGGCTTTTTGTTGGCTTGGTCCCCATTGAAAGACTTCGGCTGATTTCAGCACTTCGAAGAATGGTAAATTTCTTTCTGCTGATCTGGATATAAATCTATTAAGAGATGCCAACCTCCCTGTCAATCTTTGGGCCCCCTTTTTTGTAGTTGGTGGCTCCATTCGAAGTATAGCTTCAATTTTACTTGGATTAGCTTCAATTCCCTTTGTTGAAACCAAGCATCCAAGAAATTTCCCTTTCTTTACTCCGAAGACACATTTTTCTGGATTCAACTTTAGGCCAGCTTGTCTGAAACTGGCGAAGGTCTCCTGCAAACCAGCAATGTGATTTTCCTATTTTGTGCTTTTTACAATGATGTCATCAACATAAGTTAGCACATTTCTGCCTATCTGAGACTGGAGAACCTTCGCAGTCATTCTGCTGAAACTTCCTCCAGCGTTCTTGAGCCCCTCAGGCATCCGAAGGTAACAATATGTTCCACTAGGGGTTATGAAACTGGTCTTTGGCTCATCCTCCTTCTTCATCCAAATTTGATGATAGCCTGAATAACAATCGAGAAGAGTCATAAGCTCTGACGAAGCTGCTGCATCAACTAAAGAGTCTATCCTTGGTAAAGGGAATTCGTCCTTCGGACAGGCCTTGTTGAGATCTGTAAAATCGATACACATTCGCCATTTGCCATTGGCCTTTTTTACCATAACAGTATTAGCTAGCCATTCTGGGTACTTTACTTCTCTGATAACTCCTGCACTGAGGAGTCTTTTGACTTCATTACGAGCACCTTCGGCCTTGTCATCAGACATTTTCCGAAGCCTCTGCTTTCTGGGTCTGAAGGATGGGTCAACATTGAGCGAGTGTTCAATAACATCCCTGTTAACCCCGCAAAGATCATTGGCTGACCATGCAAAAACATCTTTGTTGTTGAACAAAAACCTTATCAAGGTTTTCTCCTGTTCTTCGGATAATTGAGAGCCCAACAGCACCCTCTGCTCTGCTATGTCCTCACATAAGAGCATGGGCTTCGGCTGATCTGCTGAAGTTGCTTTCTCCCTTCTAAATTTGTACTGTTCACAAGCTTCAGCTCCATCTATGTTATGGATTGCTTTTGAGTCAGCCCAGTTTCCCTCAGCCCTTCTGGCAGCTTCCTGACTCCCATGAATAGCAATGGGTCCTTGATCCGAAGGTATCTTCATGCAGAGGTAAGTAGGATGAAGAATTGCTTCGAATGCATTGAGGGTGCCACGACCAATAATTGCATTGTAAGGGTATTCCATGTCAACAATGTCAAACACAACTTGCTCAGTTCTGGTGTTGTTGATGAATCCGAAGGTCACTGGCATGGTAATCTTGCCTAGTGCTACAATCTGTCTTCCTCCGAAGCCACAGAGAGGGTGTGTAGCATCATGAATCTTATCTTCTGGCTCTTGCATTTGCCTGAAGGCCTTAGCAAATATGATATCAGCTGCACTGCCTGTATCAACCAAGACATTGTGGACCAGAAACCCTTTGATAACGCAAGAAATAACCATAGCATCGTTATGAGGAAAATCCTTGAGCTGAAGGTCCTCCTGGGAGAAGGTGATTGGTATGTGGGACCACCTTGATTTGATGAAGGGTCCCTGCACTCCAACATGTTGTACCCTTCTCTGTGCCTCTTTCTTTTGCTTTTTGTTGGCTGGCTCTGAGCACGAACCACCTGTTATCGGGAGCACCAGCTTCGGAGCCGAAGCAGCTCCAGCTCGATCGTTGAACGAAGCCATCAGCTCAAAAAAAAGTGGAAGTGAGTTCACCGGAGGTGGGCGCCAATGTTGGGGACTTGTTCTCAAATGCTATAAATTAAGAACAAGGCAACATGAAATGTTAAATATTAATGCCCTTCGTCCGCGGAAGCATTATTTCCCCAAGGATTTAATGAGCTCCGGACGAAGGCCATAAACGAAATATCACGAAGATCATACCTTCGTGGTTAGACTTGAAAAACAATATGAAGTAAAATACAAAACACAAGACATTATTGAAAGATATACCAAAAATGAATAACAATATTTTTATATATATTTTATTATATGAACCTGAATATTAAAACATAATATTTAGGTATATTTGTACCTTCGTCTTAGCAGAAAGCAATAATCCAAGCGTAATGTGCCAATGATTACAAGATTGCGTGAGAGGTACTGTTCACCTATTTATAGGCACAAGGCGTAGCCTGTGAGGAATTACAATTATGCCCCTCATAAGGGATTACAACGGTGACTCAAACATATATGGACTAAAAGGTCATTCTACTTTTATGTCGGTTTGTAAATTCCGAAGCTTCATGAAGAGGAACCTTCGGTCATCTCATACGAACAGCTTCAGCCGAAAACCGCTTCTTCCTATAAGACCTTCGGCGACGAAGCATAGTCCCAACAGTTGCCCTATCCACCGCTGAGGCCGAGTATGTTGCCGCAGGACAGTGTTGCGTGCAACTACTTTGGATGAGGCAAACCCTCAGGGACTTTGGCTACAATCTGAGCAAAGTCCCACTCCTATGTGATAATGAGAGTGCTATCCGCATGGCGGATAATCCTGTTGAACACAGCCGCACAAAGCACATAGACATCCGGCATCACTTTTTGAGAGACCACCAGCAAAAGGGAGATATCGAAGTGTTTCATGTTAGCTCCGAGAACCAGCTAGCTGATATCTTTACCAAGCCTTTAGATGAGCAGACCTTTTGCAAGTTGCGTAGTGAGCTAAATGTCTTAGATTCGCGGAACTTGGATTGATTTATAGCATACATGTGTTTTATGCCTTGATCATGTTCCTTAAGCATTTTGTTGTTTATTTATGGTGCTCAAGTTGTACAAGCACTCCCCGAACCTTACAAGTCCATTTGCATGTGATGCACATATTTAGGGGGAGATGTGTTACAACTTGACTCCTTGGGACTAACCATGTGCTTGAGTTTGCTTGATTTAGTCTCAAAGGTGAATTGAAAGGGAAAAGGTGGACTTGGACCATGCAAGACTTCCACTGCACTCCGATGAAAGAGTAACTTATTCCAAGTTCATCTCTATACCCTTATTGCCTTTTTACTCTTAGTTGAAGATTTTGGTAAGGCAATGGGGTTAAAGGGCCAAAATTGATCCCGTTTTGGTGCTTAATGCCAAAGGGGGAGAAAATAAGGCCAAAGCAATAAATGGATCAGCTACCACTTGTGAATTTTGAAAATAGTAGAGTTAGAGTTTTTGTTTGTCAAAATACTCTTGTTTGCCTCTTATTGTCAAAAGTTGGTCTCTTGTGGGGAGAAGGCTTAATTATGGGAAAAAGGGGGAGTTTTTGAATCCTTGATCAATTTCTCGTGAAATATCTCTCTTTATGTTTCAACATGTGTGTTTGACTTAGAGATAGGAAATTGAGTTTGATTTGCAAAAACAAACCAAGTGGTGGCAAAGAATGATCCATATATGTCAAATTTGAATCAAAACAATCTTGAGTTCTTATTTGAAGTGATTTTGCACTTGTTCTACTTGCTTTATGTTGTGTTGGCAAAAATCACCAAAAAGGGGGAGATTGAAAGGGAAATGTGCCCTTGGGCCATTTCTAAGTATTTTGGTGATTTAGTGTCCAACACAAGTGCCTAAGTGTTAAATGGTGGACAAAGTACAAATCAAGTATAAAGGTATGTTTATCAGACTTAGTACATTGTTTTAGAGACTAATGTATTGTGTCTAAGTGCTGGAAACAGGAAAAATCAAGTTGAAATTAAAGATGGCTTTGTTCAGCCAAAGTCAGCTCTGTCTGGGTGCACCGGACTGTCCGGTGGTGCACCGAACAGTCCGGTGCGCCAGGCTGGCTCAGGCGAACTTGCTGCTCTCGAGAAGTGATTAACGGCGTACGGCTATAATTCATCGGACTGTCCGGTGTGCACCGGACTGTCCGGTGAGCCAACGGTCGGCCGGGCCAACGGTCGGCCGCGCGAGACACGTGGCCGAGCCAACGGTCGGAAGGGGGGCACCGGACTGTCCGGTGTGCACTGGACAGTGTCCGGTGCGCCAACGGCTCCAAAGCGGCAATGGTCGGCTTCGCCAAATAAGGAAGGAGATCCGCACCGGACTGTCCGGTGGTGCACCGGACTGTCCGGTGCGCCAGGCGACAGAAGGCAAGAATTGCCTTCCTGGAATGCACTCAACGGCTCCTAACTGCCTTGGGGCTATAAAAGGGACCCCTAGGCGCATGGAGGAGCACACCAAGCATTCTCTAAGCATTCCTAAGCACCAAGACTTCGATTCCGCACATTTGATTCTTTGCGATAGCAATTAGAGCTCCATTTGAGTTGTGAACTCGCTAAGTTGTGTTGTGAGCTCTTGTTGCGACTTGTGTGCGTGTTGGTACTCTGATTTCGTGTCTTGTGTGTGTTGCTCATCCCTCCCTTACTCCGTGCTTCTTTGTGAACTTCAAAGTGTAAGGGCGAGAGGCTCCAAGTTGTGGAGATTCCTCGCAAGCGGGATATAGTAAAGTGAAAGCAAAACATCATGGTATTCAAGTGGGTCTTTGGACCGCTTGAAAGGGGTTGATTGCAACCCTCGTCCATTGGGACGCCACAACGTGGAGTAGGCAAGTGTTGGACTTGGCCGAACCACGGGATAAACCACCGTGCCATCTCTGTGTTGATATCTTTGTGGTTATCGTGTTGTGCAAGTTCTCCTCTCTAGCCACTTGGCTTATTCGTGCTAACTCCTAATCAAGTTTTGCGGATTAAGTTTCAAGTTTTTACAGGATCACCTATTCACCCCCCCCCCCTCTAGGTGCTCTCAATTACTCATACCATATTTGTTTCCATTTTTACTCTTCAGATTTGGATCATATACAAATATAATTGAGTCGTGGTGGATAAAATTTAAATGGATATCGACATTTTAAATCTAACTTTGAGTATTCGAATACGAATATAAATCGGATATGAATCTGATACTTAATACTAGGACACAAATATGGATTGGATCTCAGCCTTTTAGATTAATCGAATTCGAATACATACGGATAATATCCGTACCATTTACATCACTTCGGAGCATGACAGACGACAACAACATGTCCATGAAAAAATAAAGCAAAAACAAATAATTAGAATTTTTAAAAGATAAAGAAATTAAAGAAGAAAAAACCAAAAAATAAAGGAAATAAAGGAAGATTGATGTCGTGTCCGGGGCACGTGCGATGGGAAAATCTCTACTACTCTATAAGGACACGGTGTGGGCGTCCACAGTCTACGACGTGCCCCCGCCCCGATGCGCCCCCTCCCCTACCTCGTCTATCTCCAGCGTGCTCGGCGCCCATCCTTCCCGAAAATGTCGCCGCCCTCATCACCGCGCCCCCTCCCCTACCTCGTCTGTCTCCAGCGTGCTCGGCGCCCATCCTTCCCGAAAATGTCACCGCCCTCATCACCGTGCGAGTCGCCCCATCACCGTGCGATGACCGCGCCCCCATCCCACGTCTCCCTGCCTCCCATTCCCCACAAACCAAGCGACGACACGGCCCGAGGCTAGATCCAGCATGGGGAGGGAGATAAAAAAGGGATGGGAAGGGAGGGATGGTGCCCGATGCCCTTGCCCTCCAGCTGTTGTCGCACCTAGCCGCCTTCTTCCCTCGCTCCTCCCTCCACCATTCCTCAGCCCACCGCTGGCCACAGGAGCCTAGTCCGACCATGGCATCGTGCCCCCTCCACCTCTGCCAGGCACCACTGTTGGGACTTGCTCTCTGCTGCAAGAGGATCCAACGGTGGGAGTAGTGACTTAAACAGGGTTCTCGCACAAGATGGCAATAGCTCTGTTAATCTAGCCTCTCAAGGGCACTGTGCGGGGGTATTTATAGGTATCCGAGTGCCCAGCGTCTTGTGTTAAGGACGCATGTGCCCTCAGACACCTAGGTTATCCCCAGAATATTCCCATAAAGCGGGGTTACAGACTGTAATTACAGAGGCGCCTTTACAAATTAGGCCCGTAACACGCAGTGGCCACACAGGGCCTGTTACAATGGGTCGGATCACCCATGGGCCTCCGTGCTGGACGAAGCCGCACGGTGGAATGACCTCGTTGTAGGTCTTCGCCCGATGTCGAATGGAGCAAAGGGTGTCCTCGCCCGTTGTCTTGTCTCCGTTGGATCGGCGACCACGGCGAAGGCCTCGAGCGAAGGGTGGCGTCTTCGCCTTCGCCCCAACATTTGCCCTCCGAGGGACCAGTTCGACTAAGTCATCTGGTGCCGAAGACGTTGCTAGATGGTGGAGACGCTGCCCTCGCTCGAAGTGGTTCCGCGGGGGTTTTTGACATGACCGTTGATTGACACCGTACTGTTGGACTGCGGGCTTCCCGAAGCGCCGCGCCCTGTGTATAAAAGGGGGCGGGGGGCGGCGCGTTTTGAACTTTATCCTTCCGCGCTCCGTGAAAACCCTAGCCGCCTTTTCCACCGTCTTGCTGCTCGTCTGCCCTCCTTGCTCCTGTTCGCCGGGGATCTGGCTCGAGTGAAGCAAACCGCCCGCCGTCGCCGACGGTACGTAGCGATGCCGACCTCTTCTTCTTCCGCTGCCGCTACGCCGCCGGTCGACGCGTCGTCTGAGGAAACGCTGAGTACTTAGGCGGTGGAGGAGTTGCGCGCCGGCGATACGGTGGATTTTGGTGTGTCGCGGATGTCATCGGTCCGCGTGCAAGATATGCAGCGGCTGGGTTACTTTGGCGGCGGAGTCGCTCGTGTCCCGGGGACGGAGGAAGTCTCCGTGCCGGAAGGTGAGTTGGTTGTGTTCGAGGCGTTCTTCGTCGCCGGTCTCCGCCTACATGCGCACCGATTTGTTGGGGAAGTCCTGCGCAGATTCAACGTTCAGATCCATCAGCTGACTCCGAATGCTGTGGTGGCACTGTCGAAGTATGTCTGGGCGACGACTTCGTACGGCGGACAGCCATCAGTCGAAGTCTTCGCGAAGTACTATTGCCTGCACTGGTAGAAGAGGATGATTGGGGATGAAGTTGCCCAGTTTGGGTCCTGTACATTTACGCCGAAGACCGGCAAGACCATGATGGAGGTAGTGGAGTTGGTTCCCTGCGCCCGCAACAAGTGGGGCAATTGGCAAGATTTTTGGTTCTACGTCGCGGAGGGTACCGTCGAAGACCATTCGGGGCTCCCCGTGTCCGAGATGTGCTCGCATTTCTACTCAGCATACCCGCCTTTTGAAGTGGCGGAGGAGGATGCAGACGAAGGGGCCCTTCGGTGCGCCGCCGGCCTGAGCAGTGGGCGCGATTTGGTTGAGGAATTTATTGCGTATGGGGTATGGCCTTTGGTGCATGGCTGGGCGTTGGGCGAAGTGTGCCCTCGCCGGATGTCTTCCCATGGTGGGAAGTTGGTGCGAAGTCCTGTCTTCGCGCTGGATCTGCATAGCCGCGATCCGGCCGCCTTTGTGCGTGAGGCGGAGGATGGGGCGGTGCGGATCGTTGGTCGGTACGTGCCGAGGACAGAGGGCCAGCGTAGCTGGGATATCCGCGGGCCGAATGACCGTTTGAACAGGGTTTTTGAAATGAATCGACTGCCGTATGGCGGTTATCCCGGCCAGGACGATGTGGATCGTCGCGGGAAGAAACCGGCGGTAGAGTCTGGAGACGACCCCGCGCCGGCGGCCGCCCCGTCCTCGAAGAAGAGGAAACTAGGTACTGCTGTGGGAGGACTTGGGGTTTCCGATGGTTTTGCTAGAGAATTGATGAGGACATGCGTGGCCCCGGGGGGAAGGATGTCTTCGCCCGAGCTCCGGGAGTCTTCGGCGCAGATGCTGAGGGTTACCGGGGGTTGGTGGCCTAGGGATGTTCCTATCCCCCGCACGGCCGGCGAAGACTTTTTTACATCTCGCATGGTTCGTGAGTGGAAAGTGTTTCCTTACGGGCGGAATATTGCTACTGTTGTGTCGGCAGTGATGGACAAGGATCGCCAAGGAGCTGCGTAGAAGCGCCAGGCGGTCGTCAGGCTTCATGAAGCCAGGCCGAAGAGGCAGCGGGGGGCTGCGAAGGCTACTGCCCCCGGCGGAGGCGTGCCGCCGCTGGCGGCGAAGTCGGCCGTCCCTGCATCCAGCAGGGCACCAGAGGCTGCGGCTGCCGCCGGTGGTTCCAAGACTGCGAAGGCTGCACCGGCGTCCGGCAGGGTGCCGGAGGCCGTGAAGGCGGCCCGAGGGTTGCCGCCGCCGGGCAAGCGTGTCGCCGACTTCGCCACCGACATTAGCATGGAAGACTATCTTGTTGGTAAGTCGTTGGCTCGGCTTTTTTTTCTTTTAATTTGTTGATACGTCGCAGGATCGGACGATGGCCAACTTGTCGTTGTTCCGCCTGCCGCGGCGACCACGGCAGCTGCCGTAGTGCCAAAGGCGAAGGGTGGTGCTCTTAGTGCTGGCGGCGAGATGCTGGCACTTGCTGCTGTCAGGGACGAGGTGGGCGCTGTGTCCCGCCGGCTGAAGGAGATGAAGGAGGCACTAAGTCAGGTACATTGAGCTAGACTTCGGTTCATTTTTTTTTGGCTTCGTTGGGGCTGTGGTCTTACGTGTGTTTTGCAGGCGGCTGACTTCGCAGACCGTGCGGCGTCGGGGGCCCTCACGGCGGTTGTGTCTGCCGAAGTCGAGAGACTTCGGACGCAACATGCCGACGCCGTCCGGAAAAAATCGGCCGCCGACAGTAAGTGCCACAAGCTGGCGGACAAGGTGGCCACGCTGGAGGGGGAGAAGACTGACCTCCGACGCCAACTGGCGGAGGAGAGGAGGGAGGCCAATGAGGCCCTCGCCAAGGCGCAGGCTGCGCAGGCGGAGACCAATTTGGCGCGGGTGGAGGGCGGTCTTGCCAGGGAGCGCGCCGAGCAGTTGGAGGAGCAGCTCCGCGCCCTGCAGAGCCGTGTGGAGAGGGCCGAAGCCGCAACGTGCACGGAGGCTGAGCGGACTCGCAAACAGCTTATGGATTCATACCATGAGCTGGGCGCGCGGACCGCTGAGTTCGAAGTGCCGGACCGAGAGCCCGGACTTCGCTGCCTGGAGTGGGTGCAGGAGGAGTTGCAGGCGCTCCCCACCATCGTGGAGGGGTTTATGTCTTATGCTTCCCTGGTCACCTGCGAGGGGGCGATGAACGCGCTCTCTCTCGAAGGGTGCCGGCACTATGAAGTCTTTGACCAAGCTGATGAAGATTTCGAGCGTGATATCTACAAGGTCGAGGACTCTATAGTGAAGGAATCCACCGGAGCCCTCTACGACCGGATGTGGGGCCCCCACGGTCGAGAGGTGGTCAGGGAACGGGCCGAGACGGCGAGGGGTCAGGTAATGTCCTGCTTTTGTTTGGTGTTTGTTGGATGTGGGCTATGTATGGGTTTGCTGAATTTGTGTGCTGTGTCTCAGGCGGCGCGTGGTGAGAGGATGGATGACTTTGGGGCTTTGAACAGCACGCTGCCTGACCCGGAGTCGAACCCGGCGGAGGCCGCCCTGGAGCCGCTCCCGGAGACCGCCGAAGGCGCCCCTGATGCCCCCGCAGCCGCTGCGGCCGGCGAAGGCCCACCTCCGGAGACCGCCGAAGGCGTTCCTGATGCCCCCGCAGCCGCTGCAGCCGACGAAGGCCCGCCCCCAACTGCTGCGCCGAGGGTTGAAGATCCTGCGACGGTGGCGGCGGAGGCGACGGCGGAGGCTCCCGCGACGGCTGGGTCTTCGCAGGTGGCGTAGTGGGTGTGGGTAGTTAGGGAATTTTGGATATGTTGCTGAATCTTGGTTGCTGCGCAGGTTCAAGATTTTGGGCCTGCGCACGCAACCGCCACTACTAATTTTTTGGCGGCTTCGACCGTGGATGATGGTAATAAATTGGATGAGTCTACATCTAAGTTTTCTGATTTTGGCGACTCTGGGAGCTCGGTTGAGTGGACTGAGGAGTCGTCGGATGAGGACTTGGACTACTTTGCGGCCTTGGATGTGGCAGCGGCGGAGGCGTCACCGCGCGCTGTGGATGCAGAAGATGTGCCTGGTCCGAGTATTGGGTGTAGGCGGTGAAGGGCGGTTGCGAAGCGTAGAGTGAGTGGGGCCGACGGCGGTCGGCTTCGTGTGAGTAGGGCCGGCCGGCAGGAACTGTTGTCCTTGCCAGCCACCGTGAGTACAGGTGAGGGGGAATTGCGGAGTCTTTTTGCGGGTGAGGAGCTTAGGATAATGTTATTCAACTATAGGGAGATGGGGATTATTCCGAAGGTTGAGCCGATGTAGAGTGTGATGCCCTCGCTTGTACATGTGTAGTGGCTTGTATGATGAAGTTGTGTGCCCTCGCACATTTGGCTATGCTAGCGAAGGTGTTATGTACTTGGTCAGGTGTAATTGTTATTGTGCTAGCCCGGCTGCGCCCGTAGGCGACTTCTGCACGGATAGTCTCCGCGGTAGACTTCGGTTTTTCGCACTTGTTGTGCTAATCCGGCTGCACCCTTAGGCGACTTCTGCACGGTAAGTCTTCGCGGTAGACTTCGATTTTTCGCACTTATTGTGCTAATCCGGCTGCACCCTTAGGCGACTTCTGCACGGTAAGTCTTCGCGGTAGACTTTGATTTTTCGCACTTGTTGTGCTAATCCGGCTGCACCCTTAGGCGACTTCTGCACGGTAAGTCTTCGCGGTAGACTTCGATTTTTCGCACTTATTGTGCTAATCCGGCTGCACCCTTAGGCGACTTCTGCACGGTAAGTCTTCGCGGTAGACTTTGATTTTTCGCACTTGTTGTGCTAATCCGGCTGCACCCTTAGGCGACTTCTGCACGATAAGTCTTCGCGGTAGACTTCGATTTTTCGCACTTGTTGTGCTAATCCGGCTGCACCCTTAGGCGATTTCTGCACGGAGTTGTCGCACGCGAGGGTGGCTAGCGCTGAGCCTCGCGGTGACTTCGTATTGGTCGAATGTCGAAGACCGTCGTCGCGGTCTTTTTTCGACGCATGTTTTTGCGGTGGATTTTTCACTTGTATATTACATGGCTCCGCCTCGTTAAAAACCTCACCCCCCCCCAGGAGGAAAAGAGTGCGGGCCAGAATAAAATTGTTTTTGCGAATTACAAGGGTGAATCAGCCCTGATGAGTCAAACAAAAAATTTGCGGAGGTTGTCGATGTTCCAGGAGTGCTCCAGGTCTTCGCCGCTTGGCGTTGTGAGCCTGTAAGCGCTGGGGGAAGCTTTCATCTTGACTATGAAGGGGCCCTCCCACCTGGGCTCCAGCTTGCCCCTGGACTCTGTCCGAGCTGTTCGGACGAGTACGAGGTCCCCTTCGCTGAATTCCCTTGGGATGACTGCATGGTCGTGCCATGCTTTTGTCTGGGCTTGGTATTTGTTTAGAGCCTGTAGGGCAAAGACTCGGTCTCCATCGATGAGATCCTTTGAAGTGGGCTCATCCACGTTGGGGACGGCTGAAGGAACTGTTCGTGGGGACCCATGTTTTATTTCTTGTGGGTCATGGCCTCCGATCCGTATAGAAGGCGGAAAGGAGTGAACCCGGTCGCCCTGCACTCAGTCGTGTTTAGTGCCCAGACCGCCTCGGGTAACAAATCGGCCCACTTGCCCTTTTTCATCGAGGAGCATCTTTTTGACAACTGTGAAGATTTTTCCATTGGCGCGTTCCACAACTCCGTTGGACTGCGGGTGATAGACTGAGGCGAAGGCAAGCTTGGTGCCGATGGAGAAGCAAAAATCCTTGAAGTCTTGGCTGTCAAACTGCTTGCCGTTGTCGACTGATAGTTCGGACGGTACTCCGAAGCGGCAAACAATGTTTTGCCAAAAGAATTTTTGGGCAGTCTTTGATGTTATTGTGGAGACAGCCCTTGCCTCGATCAATTTGGTGAAGTATTCGACAGCGACGAAGGCGAACTTAAGGTTCCCCTGAGCCGTGGGTAGTGGCCCGACGATGTCTAAGCCTCAGCGCTGGAGAGGCCATGTGTGGGCGATCAGTTTTGTAAATTGCGAAGGGCTGCCTGATCGAGGGGAAAACTTCTGGCAGGCTTCGCAGAACCTTATGACCCGATTTGCGGCGCAGATCATTGCGGGCCAGTAGAAACCTTGGCGGATCACCTTAGCAGCTAGGACCCTTGGCCCTGCGTGAGAGCCACAGGTACCATTGTGGATTTTGCGTAGGATCTGGACACCTTTGGTTTCGGTGACGCATTTGAGCATTGGCTGACTGACTCCCTTCTTGTAGAGTTGGCCCTCAATCAGTGCGAAGTCCCGGCTTCGATGTTTGAGGCGCTTGGCCTCGTTGATGTCGGTTGGGTGATAATACCCCTGTAGGAACAGAGTTATTGGTGCCCGCCAGTCTTCGGTCATGATAAGGTTGACTATGCGGTGGCCCTCGCTGTCATTGGTTATTTGGAGCCCTTCGAGGCTCCGGACGGCTGGTGTGCCGATGACATGGTAGAACACGTCGGAGGGCAGGGACTCGCCTCTGGCGACAGCCTTGGCCAATGCGTCGGCCTCTTCATTCTTGGCCCGGTCCACATGCTGCAAAGTGAATCCCTTGAATTGTCTCTCGAGACTTCGGATGGCTGCGAGGTATTGCATGAGTGTGGGGTCCTTTGCTGCATAGTCTTTCTCGACCTGGCCGGCAACCACCTTGGAGTCTGTTCTGATGATGCAGGTGGTGACCCCAAGGGCCCTCAGTTTGCGGAGACCAAGGATGACTGCTTCGTATTCTGCTATGTTATTTGTGCATCTGTCGGATTCCAGAGCGAAGCTGAGGCGAGCTGCATATCTGTGCTTGACTCCGGTTGGTGAGGTGATGACTGCCGCAGCGCCTGCCCCCGCGTGGCACCATGCGCCGTCGCAATGGATCGTCCAAACCTTCTCTGCCGACGGGTCCGGCTGTGTTATTGGCCCAGTCCAGTCGACGACGAAGTCTGCCAGGACTTGTGACTTGATGGCTGTCCTGGGCTCGAAATTGATGTGGTAGCCGGAGAGTTCGGCCGCCCACTTGGCAATCCTCATCGATGCTTCCGGGTTTCTGAACAATTCGCCGAGTCCCCTGTCTGAGGTGACCCGGACCTTGAATGCTTCAAAATAATGGCGCAATTTGCGCGAAGACATAACGACTGCGTAGGCAATCTTCTCCAGCTCTGTCATGTTACATTTGGACGGCGTCAGCACTTCGGAGACGTAATAAATTGGGCACTGCCTGATCACGCCCTCAACTGTCTGCTCATGCACCAGTGCCGCACTGACCGCATGCGGCGAAGCCGCAACATAGAGCAACATAGGTAGTGAAGAGTCGGGGCTTGTAAGGACTACCAACTCCGACAGGTACTGTTTTAATGAGGCGAAGGCCGCTGCCTGCTCTGGTCCCCAAGCGAAGTCTTTTGTGCCACGGAGAGTTTTGAGGAAAGGGAGACTTCGCTCAGCGGATCTGGAGATGAATCTGTTGAGGGCGGCCAATCTCCCCGTCAAGCGCTGGACGTCTCTGGCGGACTGCGGAGGCGTCATGTTTATGATGGCTTGAATTTTGGTTGGGTTGGCCTCGATGCCGCGGTGTGATACCAGGTAGCCCAATATTTTGCCTTGGCGAACGCCGAAGACGCACTTTTCCGGGTTTAGGCAGAGTCATGCATCTCGCATGTTCGCGAATGTCTCGGCGAGGTCAGTGAGATGGTCCGCCTTGCTCTTGCTGGCGACGACGATGTCGTCCACATATGTGAATATATTTCTGCCAACTTGCCCGTCGAGCACTGTCTTGGTAAGCCTGGAGAAGGTGGACCGGGCGTTCTTGAGTCCCTCCAGCATTCTGATGAAGCAATATGTGCCGAAGGGTGTTATAAAGCTGGTGCTAGCCTTGTCTTCCTCCTTCATGTATATCTGGTGGTAACCGGAGAAGCAGTCGAGGAGTGACATGACTTCGCATCCGGCCGCGCTATCGACTATTTTGTCGATCCGCGGCAACAGGAAGTTGTCATTTGGGCAGGCCTTATTGAGACTGGTGAAGTCGATGCACATTCGCCACTTCCCGCTCTTTTTCTGCACCATCACAACGTTGGAGAGCCACGTGGGGTAAGCCACCGGCTCAATGAATTTGGCTTCCAGGAGGCGGTGCACTTCTGCCTTGGCGGCCTCTGTCTTCTCGTCGGACATCTTGCGAAGCCGCTGTTTTTCGTCCTCACCGAAGGGTCGATTCCCAAGCTGTGCTCAATTATGGATCGGCTGACCCCGACCAGGTCAAGGGCTGACCAGGCGAAGACATCTTTGTTCTTGGACAGGCAGCAGAGGAGCTTCTCCTCTTCATGCGAAGTGAGGTCTTCGCTGATAGTGACTGTCTGCTTGGGCGTGGCCTGGTCGAGGGGGACAGTTTTGGTCACGTCGTTGCTCTGCAGCTGTGCCTTGTCGTGCTGTTTATCGGTTGGGCTGGCGGGCGTGGGGACCTCGCGCTGGGCCGTGAGGCAGTGCACGTTTCTCTGACCGGGCACGAAGTCCCGCTCTATGTTGCGCGCAGTCTGTTGATTGCCGTAGACCGTAATAACGCCTAACGGACCTGGTATCTTCATACATAGGTACAGTCCGTGAATGGCTGCTTCAAACTTATTGATGGAGCCCCGGCCCATGATGGCATTGTACGGATATACCATATCCACAATATCAAAGGTCACTTGCTCACTTCGGGCATTGGGTGCTACACCGAAGGAGAGAGGCAGCTCTATTTTGCCGACGGGAAAGGTGCCCTTGCCACCGAAGCCATACAACGGGTTGTCCGAAGGCTTGAGCAGGCTGTGGCTTATGCCCATGCGATCGAAGGCGTGGAGGAAAATGATGTCCGCCTGACTGCCATTGTCGACTAGGACTTTGTGCAGGTCCCAGCCTGCCACGCTGCAATTGATAACCATGGCGTCGCTGTGGGGGGCGCTGCGCAGGTCGACGTCTCGTGCGTCGAAGGTTAGCGGTATGTGGGACCACTTTGTCTGCACGACTGGGCCAGTGATGGCGACGTGGTTGATGCTGCGGTAGTGGTCCCGCTTCTGCCGCTTTGTGTCGAAGTCAGTGCTGGACCCCCCAGTTATCATGTGAATGACTCCGCGATACGGCTGATCGGCGAAGTCTTCCTGCTTTGGGGCGTGGGGGATGTTTTGATGTTGCTGGTGTGGTGGTGGGGGTGGGGGAGGTACGATTTGTACTTCCTGATGGTGTTGGTAAGCGTGATGCGGTGGATGCGGGGCGGGGGCGTGGATATATGGTGGAGGGGGTTGCTGGTAAGTGTGCGCGACAACTCTGGGGTTGTCGGCTGGCTGCGCCCGTGCCATCCTGTCTTTGGTGGCCTTCGTTTCGGGGCAGTCTTTGGTTTGGTGGGCGCAGTCTTCGCCATGGAAGAGGCAGTAGAATCGGCGCGGCGGCTGCGCACGCCCCCGACCCCTACCGCGAGTTCCATTTCCGCGGCCCTGGGGGGGATATTCCTGGCGACGAGGGGCGTCAGCAGCGGGGTGCTGGTTGGCGATGTTGTGCACTTGCTGTTGATTGCGGCTGTCTCGACCGGAGTCTTGCTGCGGAGTCCTCGTCCACGTGCGGCTGGACTGTGGAGCATCTTTGGGCTTCCTTTGGGACTCAACCTTGCGCTGGTGGAGCTCTTCGGATTTGGCGTATTTTTCAAACAGCTGATATAATTCCTGGAGGTTCTTGGGCGGATCTCTGATGCAGTGGCTATAGAGGACGCCGGCGCGAAGGCCACTGATAGCGTAGTGGATAGCGATCTGGTCATCGACTGAGGGCAGCTGTGACTTGAGTGTTAAAAATTTGCGGTAATACTCCCGCAGAGTCTCCTCTTCCAGCTGCTTGCAGAGCGAGAGTTCGGCCAAGGCATCGATGTCTGGGCGGTACCCTTGGAAGTTGAGCAGGAACTTGTCCTGGAGGCTTCTCCAGGAATCAATGGACAGCGGAGGCAACCTGGTGAGCCAGGTGAGAGCTGGGCCTTCGAGGGCGATGATGAAAGACTTGGCCATTGTGGCGTCGTCCCCTCCGGAAGATGCAACGGCGACCTGATAACTCATTATGTATTGTGCTGGGTCGGTGCTGCCGTTGTACTTGGGATAGGTCCCTGCCCGGAAGTTAGCGGGCCAAGGCATCACTTGCAGGTGTGGCGCCAGGGGACTTCGCTCGTCGAGGTAGTTGACCCC
Organism: Zea mays; assembly: GCF_902167145.1. Taxonomy (NCBI): domain Eukaryota; kingdom Viridiplantae; phylum Streptophyta; class Magnoliopsida; order Poales; family Poaceae; genus Zea; species Zea mays. Next base: position 106,571,222 of record NC_050105.1, on the reverse strand, counting down.
TTGGAATGGCGCGGCGTGCGGGAAGGTGTGGTCGCGCTGGGGGAAACGCAGGTCTTCTGGTTGTGCGCGCTGTTGCAGGGGTGGCCCATGCTGCAGGCCGAGGTGGCCTTCGCGCGTGTCTTCCAGTTGTGCGCGCTGCTGCAGGGGTGGCCCGTGCTGTAGGCCAAGGTGGCCTTCGCGCTGCATCAGCGCGATCTCCCGCTCGAGGTCCTGGGCCTTCTGCTCTTCGTCGCGTATCATTTGCCACACTTTGGCTAGTGCGGACACGCGCTGGCGCTTGGCCTCCAGTATCTCTTTCTGCCTCTGGAGATTGCGGTTCTTGAGGCGCAGGGCGCGCAGCTGTAGCTGTTCTTCCGCTGAGACGCCACACCTGCATACACTTAGGGTGTGTTTGGTTCTATTCTTAGATGACTCAAGTTGTACCTAGACACCCAGGTTCCCATTGTCCTGCTTGTTGATTCTATAGGTCATGTTTTTGCACTTCGGTTTTTCTGTTTGTACTTAATGTAGAGTGTGTTAGCAAGTAGTCTGTAATGGCTAGAATCTGATTTCTTGTTGACTGCCACTATGTGTTGGCTTTTTTCAGATACTCTCTTTAATATTGTCTATTTGCTATTCCTACAACAAGTGCAATGATGTACATATTTTTACAATGTTTGTGTTACATCTAAAGTTACTTGCAATAGATTATTATGACACTATAAAGATAAGAATGGTTGTCGCTTCATAATTAGAGCGGTCATACATATTTGTTCCTTTGTGCTAGAGATAATATCAAACTACTTTGCAATGTGAATTTTCTAATTAAGGTGTTGCCTCTATGATGCTTGATATTACCATTGTTTTAGTTTGATGTTCATAAGAATTTTGGTACCTGACATTTCTTCTATTAACAGGTTGGTAAACTTTGCAGATCCATTGTTTGAAAATGGAAGTTTGCAATTTTCAGAATTGTTGAGGATGCAGCCTTCTGAGAACACGAGGTCACAAACTTTAACCAAATCACCATCAAACATAGCCCAGCAAGTTTAGACATACATCAGACTTCCAAGATCATCATCATGTGCAGATTGTTGATTCTCGTGCTGGTGTGTATAAGTGAGTGCTTTGATTCAATTTTCACCATGTTTGTACTTATACTTTTTAGATTCGGTTATTGTGTCATTACAAATTGTCCATAAAATGAATGTTATAATTACTCTAGCCATTGGTTATACTTTCAGTACAAAATGTTGTTTGCTATCTATACCATCTCGTTTGCTGCTGAGAATTATGGCCTAATTTAATGTTTGGGGACTTACCACCCGTAGGTCGAGTTTTTTAGGGCCTAATTTGTAGTACCATCATGTACAATTTTCTCTCTCGTTATAACAGTAATCCTACAACATGAGCCCAAACACAACATGATGATGCTCTGCCATTAAAGAAGTTCTGCATATTCAGTTAGTTTTGTATTCTTGATATGTACCTTTGATTTTTGGTGTCCCGGGTACAGATTTGATGTTGTAATAAGGAGTAGCATGTGTTCAGATCAGATAGGACAAGCAGTTTTATCTTGAAGTGCCATATTAGGTGACACATTAGCAACAAACATGAAGTACCATAGAAATTACGAGGAGAGATAGGAAATGAGTTTTATCTTGATAAAATATTGCACATAAGAATAGGAGGATAATTGTTTTGTTCTTTCAGAAACAATAAAGACTATATATTCACCTTACCAGTATTGTGCTGACAAAAGGATGGTATAAATTTCTACTCTGCTCAACAACTTTCCCAAATGAAATGGTACATGATCTGTTTTCAGTAACATATTAGCTCTGCACATTGGCATTGATTTCATTATACGCACAGCTGACATACATGAACTTGCACCAATTTTATCTCCTATATCTTGTCTATTGCACCAAGTTTAGATACATATATTATGCACGGAGGCAAACTATCTGTTCAGTTATGTTGCAGCTTTGTCATACTTGACAGGGCAGTACCAATAATTCGTTCACCATATGTTGGCAAAAAAACAGAAATGGCTTCAGTGAAGCTAAATCTAACTATGGTAATCTTTCCTTATTACTGTCATTTTATAGATTCATACAAAGATACTGATAAGAGTCAACCATTTCTACATGTATAAGAGTAATTCTGATAGCCTTTTCAAACATACATATTTTTGTCGAATATTATGTGTCGCCGTAACTCACGAGCGCATACCTAGTAAACATAAATACATAAAGAAAAGTCGAGAAGAAAGAAAATAAAGTAAAGAAAGAACAAAGGAAATAATAAAAAAATAAAGAAAATAAAGAGAAAATAAAGAAAGGAAGGAAGTGGCTCGCTCATGAGAGGGATGAGGATGATCTGAATGATATCGTCTGTTGGATATGAGTGAGTACGAGAAAAGAGAAATTTAAGTAGAAACTCGTCCGTTTATTTTTAAAGTGTTTATTTTCTATGTGCAATTATTTTGGTGCATGAAGGGTAGTCTATATCTACGTGGTTATTTATTAGGGTGGCTCTAGATTTATTTGAAGTAGTGGATTATATAATGATGATATAGATATATATATAGATTTATGATACTTGACTCATGATGTATACTTTATACAAACATCCAATCTTAAAGAACTTATATTCTTGAGTAGTGGTAAACTAATTACATATCAATAAAAATACTACGATGCCAAACATATACTTAATCCTAGAATCTATATTTTTAATGAATAGTTTTTTAAAATTTATTTTTATCCAATCATACATCTTTCCATTATCTACCTATTATGGGTTTGTTTGTTTCAGCTTATAGATTATATAATCTAAATTATAATCTAGATTATATAAACCAGAATATAATCTGTGGATATTATAATCTGCATGTAGCTATTTGGTAGTCTGTTGAGCACCATTTGTGGCACTGAGCATGGCCGGACGGTCCGGCATTGAAGCCCGATCTAGCCCTGCGGACATTCCGCCATAGCGCGGACTATCCGCGATAAGATTAGATCAGGCGGTTAAACTCCTATCTCCCCGCGTGTTTATCTCACTAATCTTGCAGGAGTTGTTGGAGAACGCTTAGGAATGGGTCTAGACCTCCCCCTTATTTATTTTAAGGAGTACGATCGATTGAAACACCAACAATCGATTAAACAATCAATATATCTTCCTTTCTGTACATTTTGCCCTATGAGCAGACAGTAACATAGTTTTCTTCCTCTAATCTTCACCTCTCTCGGACTTTATATCATTTAGAGGCGTATTGGGTGGCCTACCAATCCCAAGAGAAACCCTAAGATCTCTCCTCCCCGATGGGGTCCCACTCGGGAGCGAGATCCAGATGTCGTTAGGCGAACTTCGTCGCCTCTTCGCACGCACGAACCGTCCAACTCATTGGGAGAAACCCTAGCCTCTGTGCCAGGTTGCGGACCGTCTGGCCCTCGGCCACGGACCGTCCGCGCTTCCATAGAGAGCACCACCGCCGGTACACATCATAGTGGTTGGCGCCCAGATCGGCGCCAACACAGTTTTTTGGCGACTCCGCTGAGGATTAGGGCGTAAAGATCTATCAGATCGGCCTCGATGGCCGGTTCAAAGGATAGTTTCGATGTTTCTCCTAGCAACATTATCGAGCCGACTATGGAGACTCTGCCAGCTGAGGATCAGCAAGAGTTCGAGGAGCACAAGGAGTAGATGATCAAGGAGGCCCAGACAAAGTTCCTGGCCAATTTCATGGTGGACCGAAATCAAAAGGTCGTCTAGCAGCGGGTGACTGATCTGGCTTCTCTCTGACTTACTACAACTACCCCCAAAGTAAGTGAAACAAACAAAATCCAATCCCTGAGATCTTACATAGATGAGCAACGAGAACAAATGCAACAAATATTAGGGGGTATGCATGTTGGGGCGAAGGCGAAGACGCTACCCTTCGCTCCAGCCTTCGTCTACCTCGCTGCACCAACGGAAGCAAAACGACTGGTGAGGTCCACCCTTCGTCTTCCACACTGCAAGACGAAGGCCTACGACGACGTCGCCCTGTCCCACGTCCTCACCTGACCTGGAGGCCCACGTGGGATTCAGCCCATTGTAACAGGCCCCGCACGGAGAAGTGTGTTACGGCCCTGATTTGTAATGGCTTTTCTGTAATGACAATCTGTAACCCTCCTTTATAGGAATATTCTGGGGATAGTTCAGGTGCCTGAGGGTACATGCGTCCTTACATCGAGACGTTGGGCACTCAGGCACCTATAAATACCCCCGTACAGTGCCCTTGAGAGGCTGGATTAACAGAGCAATTGCCATCTCGAGTTGAAACCTTGTTTACGTTGCTTTCACTCCCCCGTTGGATCAACTTGCTCAGGAGGGCAAGTTCCAACATTTGGTGCCCACCGTTCGTGCTACGAAAAACCCACCCGCGATGGCACCCAAGAGAGCTAGCTCGAAGGCAGCCCCATCCGTTGACGAAGCAGTGAAGGCAGCGCTGCTGGCCGAGAAAAAGGGCAAGGCCCTTGCAGACACCACCCACCATGAAGCCCGCGAAGACGACACACTCAGCAAGAGACAGCGCAATGATCAACCAACTCCCGAAGGCACCCTCCGCACCTGCAGCTCCGGAGGACAACCGCAAGCACCCCCAGGCTTCGCTCCACTAGAGGGCGAGGACGCCACAGAGGATGGCGAAGTCATCGGCGTTTCAGTAGAGGAACAACTATAGTTGCGGGCCTTGCGCATCAAGAACCGTAACCTCCAGAAGCAGAAAGAGATCCTCGAAGCCAAGCGCCAACGTGTCTCTGCGCAGGCCAAGGTGCGCCAGATGATACGAGACGAGGAGCAGAGGGCTCAGGAGCTCGAGCAAGAGATTGCGCTCATGCAGCGTGAAGGCCAACATGATCTACAGCACGGACCGCCCCTCCAACAGCGCGCGCCAATCGGAGACCTATTCATTCCTCAGCACGGACCCATCATCCCACACGCTGCAACATTCCAAGGCGTCAACTACCTTGATGAGCGGAGTCCCCTAGCGCTGCAACTGCAAATGTCACCATGGCCTGCCAACTTCAGGGCAGGGGCCTACCCCAAGTACAAAGGCAACACCGACCCAGAACAGTATATCATGAGCTATCAAGTCGTTATCGCATCGTCCGGAGGGGACGACGCCACGATGGCCAAGTCCTTCATCATCGCCCTCGAAGGCCCGGCCCTAACCTGGTACACCAGGTTGCCCCCGTTGTCTATCGACTCCTGGAGAAGTCTCCGGGATAAATTTCTGCTCAACTTCCAAGGGTACCGCCCAGACACTGATGCCTTGGCCGAACTGTCACTCTGCAAGCAACTGGAGAAAGAAACTCTATGGGAGTACTACCGCAAGTTCCTGACTCTCAAGTCACAACTGCCTTCGATCGACGACCAAATTGCCATTCACTACGCCATCAGTGGCCTTCGGGTTGGCGTCCTCTACAACCACTGCATCAGAGACCCACCAAAGAACCTCCAGGAGCTCTATCAACTTTTTGAAAAATATGCCAGATCCGAAGAGCTCCACCAAGTGCAAGGTCGATTCCCAGATGAAACCCAAGGACCCTCCGCAGTCCAATCGAACATGGACAAGACCTTCGCAGTCAGACTCCGGTCGAGACAGCCGCAGTGAGCAGCAGGTGCATAACATTGCCAACCAGCGCCCCGCTGGTGAGGCCCCTCGCCATCAAGATTGTCCCCCTAGGGCCGCGGCAATGGAACTCGTGGTCGGGGCCAAGGACGGGCGCAGCAGCCGCGCAGATTTTACTGCCTGTTTCACGGCGAAGATTGCGCGCACCCAACGAGGGACTGCCCGGAGACGAAGGCCACTAGGGACAGGATGTCTCAGGCGCAACCAGCCGACAACCCAAGAGTTGTCGCGCACACATATCAACACCACCTCCCACAACCATACAACCACGACCCCGCTCAGCATCCACCTAACCACGCATACCAACACCACCAGGAGGTACAAATCGTACCACCCCCACTCCCGCCTCCGCACCCGCATTAGCCAAACATCCACCACCCAAATCACCCCTAAGCACCAAAACAAGAAGACTTCGTTGATCAGCCATATCGCGGAGTCATTCACATGATCACTGGGGAGTCCAGCGTCGACTTCGACACGAAGCGACAGAAGAGGGACCACTACCGAAGCATCAACCACGTCGCCGTCACCGGCCCAATCGTGCAAACAAAGTGGTCCCACGTGCCGCTGACCTTCGACGCTAGAGATGTCGACCTGCGCAGCGCACCCCACATGGACGCCATGGTAATCAACTGCAGCGTGGCAGGCTGGGACCTACACAAAGTCTTAGTTGACAACAGCAGCCAGGCGGACATCATCTTCCTCCATGCCTTCGACCGCATGGGCATCAACCATAGCTTACTGAAGCCTTCGGACAACCCCCTATATGGCTTCGGTGGCAAGGGCACCTTTCCTATGGGCAAAATAGAGCTACCCCTGTCCTTTGGTCTAGCACCCAATGCACGAAGTGAGCATGTCACTTTCGACATCGTCGACATGGTATACCCATACAACGCCATAATGGGTTGGGGCTCCATCAACAAGTTTGAAGCAGCCATTCATGGACTTTACTTGTGCATGAAAATCCCGGGTCCGCAAGGTGTGATCATAGTCTATGGCAACCAACAGACTGCACGCAACATTGAAAGAGACTTCGTTCCAGGGCAACGGAACGTGCACTGCCTTACGACGCAGCGCGAAGTCCCCAATGCTACCCGCCCAACCGCCAACGAGCATGAAAAGGCACAGCTACAGAGCAATGATGGCACGAAGACGGTTCCCCTCGACCAGGCAACGCCTAAGCAAACGGTCATCATAAGCGAAGACCTTACTTCGCATGACGAGGAGAGACTCATCTCCCGTCTTTCTAAAAATAAGGACGTCTTCGCCTGGTCCACCCTCGACCTGGTCGGAGTCAGTCGCACTATCATCGAACACAGCCTAGGCATCGACCCTTCGGTGCGGCCGAAGAAGCAGAGACTGCGCAAAATGTCTGATGAAAAAACAGAAGTCGCCAAAGCTGAGGTACACCGCCTGCTTGAAGCCAATTTCATCGAACCAGTTGCCTACCCCACGTGGCTCGCTAACGTAGTCATGGTGCAAAAGAAGAGTGGCAAGTGGCGGATGTGCATTGATTTCACCAGTCTCAACAAGGCCTGCCCCAAGGATAATTTCCCGCTGCCTCGGATCGACAAGATCGTCGATAGTGTGGCCGGATGTGAAGTCATGTCACTCCTTGACTGCTTCTCTGGCTATCACCAAATATATATGAAGGAGGAAGACAAGGCCAGTACCAGTTTCACCACACCCTTCGGCATGTATTGCTTCGTCAGAATGCCGGAGGGACTAAAGAATGATGGGTCCACCTTCTCTCGCCTCACCAAGACAGTGCTCGAGAGCCAAGTCGGCCGGAACATATTCACGTATGTGGACGACATCATCATCGCCAGCAAAAACAAAGAGGATCATCTGGCCGACCTCGCAGAAACATTCACGAACATGCGGGACGCACGACTTTGCCTAAACCCCGAGAAGTGTGTCTTCGGCGTTCGCCAGGGGAAGATACTGGGCTACCTGGTGTCGCACCGTGGGATCGAAGCCAGCCCGACCAAGATCTAGGCCATCATCAACATGACGCCTCCGCAGTCAGCTAGAGACGTTCAACGTCTGACAGGAAGATTGGCCGCCCTCAACAGATTCATTTCCAAGTCCGCAGAGCGAAGCCTACCTTTCCTCAAAACGCTACGCGGCGCAAAAGACTTCGCATGGGGACTAGAGCAAGCGGTAGCCTTCGCATCACTAAAGCAGCACCTGTCAGAGTTGGCAATCCTTACAAGCCCCAACCCCTCGCTACCTCTGTTGCTCTACGTCGCAGCTTCGCCACACGCAGTCAGCGCAGCGTTGGTCCAAGAGCAGGCCATAGAGGGCACAACTCGGCAGTGTCCAGTTTATTACGTCTCCGAAGTCCTCACGACTTCCAAATGCAACATGACGGAGTTGGAAAAAATTGCCTACGCAGTCGTTATGGCATCGCGCAAGTTGTGCCACTATTTCGAAGCGTTCAAGGTGTGGGTCACCTCGGACAGGGGACTCGGCGAATTATTCATAAATCTGGAAGCGTCTGTCCCGATTGCCAAATGGGCAGCCGAGCTCTCCGGTTACCATATCACCTTCGAGCCCAGGACAACCATCAAGTCACAAGTCCTGGCAGACTTCATCGTTGACTAGACAGGGCCAATAACGCAGCCGGACATGCCTATAGAGAAGGTGTGGACCATCCACTGCGACGGCGCATGGTGCCATGCGGGGGCAGGCGCGGCTGCAGTCATCACATCACCCACAGGGGTCAAACACAGATACGCAGCACGTCTCAGCTTTGCTTTGGAGTCCGACAAATGCACCAACAATGTAGCAGAGTACGAAGTTGTCATCCTCGGCCTTCGCAAGCTACGGGCACTTGGTGTCACTACCTGCATAATCAAAACAGACTCCAAAGTGGTTGCCGGCCAAGTCGAAAAAGATTATGAAGCAAAAGACCCCGCACTCATGCAGTATCTCATGGCTGTCCGCATTCTTGAGAAACAATTTAAGGGCTTTACCCTGCAGCACGTGGACCGAGCCAAGAATGAAGAGGCCGACGCATTGGCCAAAGCAGCCGCCAGAGGCGAGGTCTTGCCCTCCGACGTGTTCTACCATGTCATTGGCAAGCCAGCCGTCCGCAGTCCAGAGGGCCTACAAATAACCAACGACACCGAAGGCCACCGCATAGTCAACCTCATCATGACCGAAGATTGGCGGGCACCAATCACCCTGTTCTTGCAGGGATATTACCATCCAAGCGACATCAACTAGGCCAAGCACCTCAAGCACCGAAGCCAGGACTTCGCACTCATTGAGGGCCAGCTTTACAAGAAGGGGGTCAGCCAACCAATGCTTAAATGCGTCACCGAGACCGAAGGCATCCAGATCCTGCGCGAAGTCCACAGCGGAACTTGCGGCTCTCACGCGGGGCCTAGGGCCCTCGCTGCCAAGGTGATCTGTCAAGGCTTCTACTGGCCCGCTATAATCTGTGCCACGAATCGGGTCACGAGGTCGTGCGAAGCCTGCCAGAAGTTTTCCCCCCGTTCGGGCAACCCTTCGCAATTCACAAAACTGATCGCCCACACGTGGCCCCTTCAGCGCTGGGGCCTGGACATTGTCGGGCCACTACCCACGGCCCAAGGGAACCTCAAGTTCACCTTTGTTGCCGTCGAGTATTTTACCAAGTGGATCAAGGCAAGGGCAGTATCCATAATAACATCGAAGACTGCCCAGAAATTTTTGTGGCAAAACATTATCTGCCGATTCGGAGTCCCGTCTGAGCTCACAGTCGACAATGGCAAACAGTTTGACAGCCAGGACTTCAGGGATTTTTGCTTCTCCATTGGCACCAAGCTAGCCTTCGCCTCAGTATATCACCCACAATCCAACGGCGTCGTGGAGCGCGCCAACAACAAGATTTTCACTGCCATCAAGAAAATGCTTCTCGACGACAAGAAGGGTAAATGGGCCAACCTGCTACCTGAAGCAGTCTGGGCGCTGAACATGACCGAATGTCGGGCGACTGGATTCACTCCCTTTCGCCTGCTATACGGATCGGAGGCCATGACCCCGCAGGAAATCAAACATGGGTCACCGCGGACAAGCGCTTCAGCCGTCCCCGACGTCGACGAACCAACCTCCAAAGACCTCATCGACGGAGACCGTGTCTCGCCCCTGCAGGCTCTCAACAAATACCAAGCTCAAACGAAGGCCTGGCGCGACCGCGCCGTCATCCCAAGAGAATTCGACGAAGGGGACCTCGTACTCGTCCGGACAACTCGGACAGAGTCACGGGGCAAGCTAGAGCCAAAGTGGGAGGGTCCTTTCATCGTCAAGACGAAGGCGTTCCCCATCGCGTACAGGCTAACCATGCCATCCGGCGAGGACCTAGAGCATTCCTAGAATATCGATAATCTCCGCAAATTTTTTGTTTGAATCCTTAGGGCTAACGTGCCCTTGTAATTCACCAAACATTATCATTTCGGCCCGCACTCTTTTCCTCCCGGGGGGTGAGGTTTTTAATGAGGTGGAGCCATGTAATATACCCGCAAAAAATCCCCCGCAAAAAATAAGACGCAATATGTCGAAAAAGACCGCATCGACGGTCTTCGGCATTCGACCACACCGAAGTCACCGCGAGGGGCAGCGCTGGCCACCCTCGCGTGCGACACTCCGCGCAAAAGTTGCCTAAGGGTGCAGCCGGACTAGCACAATAAGTGCGCAAAATTGAAGTCTCTTCCAAAAGACTCTCCGTGCAAAAGTCGCCTAAGGGTGCAGCCGGACTAGCATAATAAGTGCGCAAAAATCGAAGTCTTTTCCAAAAGACTCTTCGTGCAAAAGTCGTCTAAGGGTGCAGCCGGACTAGCACAATAAGTGCGCAAAATCGAGTCTTTTCCAAAAGACTCTTCGTGCAAAAGTCGCCTAAGGGTGCAGCCGGAATGGCACAATACGTGCGCAAAATCGAAGTCTTTTCCAAAAGACTCTCCATGCAAAAGTCGCCTAAGGGTGCAGCCGGAATGGCACAATACATGCGCAAAATCAAAGTCTTTTCCAAAAGACTCTCCGTGCAAAAGTCGCCTAAGAGTGCGGCCGGACTCTCCGTGCCAAAGTCGCCTAAGGGTGCAGCCGGAATAATAGGTGCGCACAATCGAAGTCGCTCCCAAAAGACGCCGCGCAGTAGTGGCCTATGGACGCGGCTGTATCAACGAAGGCACGCAACCTTATCATACAAATTATGGTTACATACACACAGCGAGGGCATCACATATTACATTGGCTCAATCTTCGGGATGATACCCATCCCCCTGTAGTAGAACAGCATTATCCTCAATTCCTCACCCTCAAAAAGATTTCGCAGCTCCCCTTCACCCACACTAGCCCCAACCGGCGAGGACAACAATTCCCGCTTACCAGTCCCGTCCACACGAAGACAACCACTCTCCATCTCAGCACAATGACGCCTATTACTTCGCGACAACTCACTCACTCTCTGTTTTGCCACCGCCCTTTGTCGCCTACACCCAGTACTCGCACCTGGAGGATCCTCAACACCCACCACACGCGGCGAAGCCTCTGCCGCAGCCACGTCCAACGCCGCAAAATAATCCAAGTCCTCGTCTGAAGACTCCTCCGTCCACACAATCGAACTCCCAGAATCATCAGACTCAAAACACTTAGACACAGAGCCAAACGAATCGTCATCAGCAGCCACGGTCGAAGCCGCCACAAAAATAGCATTGTCAGTAGCGGTTGCGTGCGCAGGCCCAAACCCAAGAACCTACGCAGCAACCGAGGTTCAGTATCACACAGACAAAACTTACAAACTCCTCAACACTTATTCAGCCACCTGCAAGGGCCCGACCACGGTTGTAGGGTCCTCGGTTGCCGGCTCAGCAGCCGGCTCGGCCACCACCTTCAGGGCGCCTTCGCTCGTCGGCGCAGGAGCTGGCGCGGGGCCTTCGCCGGCCACATTAGGAGCGGGGGTCGCCGAGGTGCCTTCACCGGCATCCGAGGACGGCACTGGATTGACCTCCGCGGCCTTGGGCAGCGTGCCGTCCAGACCAACAAGGTCCTTGACGTCTTCGGCATGCGCCATCTGCAGCAACAGCACACTCATTTAGCAAAACCACACATACCCACACATACAACCACACAAAAAACCGCCTTTACCTGCTCTATCGCTCGGTCGGACCGATCCTGGACCGCCTCTCGCCCGTGCGGACCCCACATCCTATCAAAGAGTGCTCCCGCCGACTGCTTCACCACAAGGTCTTCGACCTTAAAGATCTCACGTTCAAAGTTTTTGTCTCCTTGGTCGAAGACCTCGTAATGCCTGCACCCCTCGCAGGACAAAGCATTCATGGCCCCCTCGCAAGTGACGAGGGAAGCGAAGGACATGAAACCTATCACAATGGTCAAGAGCACCAGCAGCTCCTCCTACAACCATTTAAGGAAGCGAAGGCCCGCTTCTTGGCCAGGCACTTCGACGTCAGCAGTCCGCGCACCCAGCTCGCGGTACGTGTCCACAAACTACGCGTGCGTCTGCTCGACCTCCGCGCGCGTCGAGGACTCGGCCTTGTCCACGCGGCTGCGCAGGGCGTTGAACCTCGCCTCCAGCTCCTCGATGCGTTGGCGGGCGAGACTGCCCTCCGCCCGCGCCACTTTGGCTTTGGCCTGCGCAGCCTGCGCATCAGCGATGGCCTTGTTCGCCTCCCTCCTCTCCTCCGCCAGCTGGCGCCGGAGATCCGTCTTCTTGGCCTCCATGGCAGCCACCTTCTCCGACAGCCTGCGGTTCTTGCTTTCCGCAGCCGACTTCTCCCGCACAGCATCCGCATGCTGTGCCCGGAGACGCTAGACCTCGGCAGCAACGTCCGCAGTTAGGGCACTCGACGCGACGAGATCGGCGAAGTCGGCCGCCTGACAAATAAACCCATGAGACCCGAATCCTCATAAAAACAACAAAAATCAAAGTCCAACACAACTTACTTGCTTCAGCTGTTGTGACAGTTGTTGCGACGCTTCCCTCAGTCGCTGAGACATGGAGCCCGCCACGTCCTTAGCGGCAGTGGCCGACAGAATCTCGCCGCTCGCGCAGAAAGTGGCCCACGGGTCCCACGCGGCACCCTTCGCCCCCCACCACCGCCGTTGGCGAAGTGGTCACCACCGGAGGCGGGACAACAGTCAGTTGCCCCTCACCCGAACCTGCACCATGATACTGGTCGAAGACTTCATCGATCAAACAAAAAAGAAAGTTTTAACTTACCAACAAGATAATCGTCGACAATGATATCCGTGCCGAAGTCGGCAATGCGTCGCGCCAGCGAAAGCGGCCTTCACCCTTTCACGACCCCGCCCAGGGGTGGCTTGCTCCCGCCAGGGGCGGCAGCCTTCGTAATCGCCGACGCCTTGTCGTGCCCGGGGGCGGCCGGTTTCGCAGCCGGCACCGGCTTGCTACCGCCAGCGGCAGCAGCCTTCGCGCTCCCCTGCACCTTTTTCGCCTCGCGCATTGGATCCACGATCCTGACGACCGCCCAACATTTCTATGCAGCGTCTTGACGGTCCCTCTCCATCATTGCCGACACAACAACAGCAATATTCCGCCCATAAGGAAAAACCTTCAAGTCGCGAGCCATGCGAGACGTAAAGAACTCTTCGCCAGCCGCGTGGGGGATCGGAACATTCTTGGGCCATCAACCCCCGGTAACCTCCAGCATTCGCGCCGAAGACTCCCGGAGCTCGGGCGAAGACATCCTTCCTCCGAGGGCTACGCACGTCCCCATCAAATCCACAACAAAACTATTAGAGACCCCCACTCCCCCACTACAGTACCTAATTTTCTCTTCTTAGTGGTCGGGGCAGCCTCCTGCGAAGGCCCTTCTCGGTCACGCCCACCGGTTTCTTCCTACGGCGGTCGGCGGCGTCTTCCCCGGGATAACCACCATATGGCAAGTAGTTCAATTCGAAGACCCGATTCAATCTATCGTTGGACCCACGGATATCCCAGCTCTGCAGACCCTCTGTCCTCGGCACATAGCGCCCCACAATCTTCGTCGCACCGTCTTCCGCTTCACGCACGAATGCGGCGAGATCCCGGCCATGCAGATCCAACGCGAAGGCTGGACTTCGCACCCGCTGCCCGCCCCGGGAGGGCATCTCGCGAGGGCATACTTCACCCAACGCCCAGCCATGTGCCAAGGGCCATACCCCATACCCGATAAATTCCTCAACTAAATCGCGCTCGCTACTCATGCGGGCAGCGCACTGAAGGGCTCCTTCGTCTTCATCATCCTCTGCCACCTCAAATTGCGGGTACGCCACATAATAATGGGAGCACATGATGGCAACGAGGAGCCCTGGGTGGTCTTCGACTTCACCTTTATAAACATAAAACCAGAAATCCCACCAGTTGCCCCATTTATTGCGGGCACAGGGAACCAACTCCACGACTTCCATCGAAGTCTTTCCGGTCCTCGGCGTAAACGTGCACGACCCAAACTGTGCAATCTTATGTCCAATTTTCCTTTTTTTGCCGATGCAGACAGTAATGTTTGGCGAAGACCTCCACAGAAGGCTGACCACCATACGAAGTCGCCGCCCAGACATACTTCGCCATGGCCACCACGACATTCGGCGTCAGAGGGTGGACCTGGACCTCGAATCTCTGCAGGACCTCCGCTACAAATCGATGTGCAGGCAGACGAAGGCCAGCGGTGAAAAACGCCTCAAACATGACCAACTCGCCCTCGGGCTCGGGAACCTCCTCCGCCCCCGGGACACGCCCCACTCCGCTGCCAAAATATCCAAGTTGCTGCATATCCTGAACGCGGATCGAGGAAATCCACGACACGCCGAACTCCACCGTATCACCAGGATGTAGCTCCTCCACCGCCACGTTGCTCAATGTATCCTCGGACGATGCGTCGGCCGGCGGCGTATTTGCAGCAGACGAGGAAGAGGACGGCATGGCTACGTACCGTCGGCGGCGGCGAGCGGTCTGCTTGACGCGGGCCAGATCTCCGACGAGCAGGAGCAAGGAGGGCAGGCGAGCGGGCGAGCGGTTTCAAAAGGAGGCTAGGGTTTTGCGGCGCGTAGAAAGAGAACCTAACCCGTGCCGCGCCGCCCCCCTTTTTATACACAGGACACGACGCTTCGGGAAACCCGCAGTCCAACAGTACCGCGTCCGTCAACGGTCACATCAAAAACCCCCGCGGAACCACTTCGAGCGAGGGCAGCGTCTCCACCATCTAGCGACATCTTTGACACCAGATGACTTAGTCGAACTGGTCCCTCGGAGGGCAAATGTTGGGGCGAAGGCAAAGACGCTACCCTTCGCTCCAGCCTTCGTCTACCTCGCTGCACCAACGGAAGCAAAACGACTGGCGAGGTCCACCCTTCGTATTCCACACTGCAAGACGAAGGCCTACGACGACGTCGCCCTATCCCACGTCCTCACCCGACCTGGAGGCCCACGTGGGATTCGGCCCATTGTAACAGGCCCCGCATGGAGAAGTGTGTTACGGGCCCGATTTGTAATGGCTTTTCTGTAATGACAGTCTGTAACCCTCCTTTATAGGAATATTCCGGGGATAGTCCAGGTGCCTGAGGGTACATGCGTCCTTACATCGAGACGTTGGGCACTCAGGCACCTATAAATACCCCCGTAAGTGCCCTTGAGAGGCTGGATTAACAGAGCAATTGCCATCTCGAGTTAAAACCTTGTTTACGTTGCTTTCACTCCCCCGTTGGATCAACTTGCTCAGGAGGGCAAGTTCCAACGATGCAAGAGGATTATAAGGGGCTAGCACATCCATTCGATAAATCCGATGTTGCTAATTTTCCATCGCACGAGGGTAAGACTAGGGAAAATACAAGTGATCCATCAACCGCAAATTGACATGACCAATCCCAACCTCTACATGGGATTCCGATGGACACATATCCTGGACAACCACAACCTCCTACAGAGATCGAGGGTAAATCCACTGATCCGTGCACGACTGGACTGTCCATGCCTGAATGTGGACCATCTAGACCAGCAGTGACCAGCCCCATTTCCAAACCAAGATAGCGAAATCTACGTTAGGCCACTGAATTTTACGCAAACCTTAACAAACTTTTTCGACCCGACCGCGCATATGGCCAGACAGTCCAAATACATCACCGGACGGTCCGACTATACGTTCGGATAGTCCACGCTCACAGCTGGACTGTCCGTGTATTAGAGCAGACAGTCTGACGCGAAGTATACATAACATAATATTAATTATCATTCCTCATCTTTACACCCGACCCAGCCAAACCTTCCGTTACACCCCACGACACCCCAATACCATAATACGAGCCCAAACACGTGGGGGCGAGTACTTTTTGGCCCCAAAAAGGTCAAAAAGAGACGACCAGCCATATGAGCCACCAGGGGCAAGCATTAATGCCCCACATATCCGAAACCCGTGGGCAGGAAGATGACATAATACCCAAACACCCACACCTATGCTAGACCAAAGCACTGGTGGACTACCACCAGTCTCTATTGACATAGTAAGGGAAGAGATAGGTGGGGCATTCCGAGATAAGCTCAGAGTTAGCATGATCCCCAGAGGGCAGTCGTATCGAAAACCCTATGATAGTCGATTTGATTACCACCCGTACCCCTAGGGAACAAGGAGACTCGAATTTGTAGAATTTTCGGGTGAGCAACGTAAAATCACACACAAAGACATAAGTTAGTTACTAGCACGGCTAGGACAATTGGTCGATACAGAGGCATTCCGCGTCCGTTTATTTTCATTGTCTCTAACTGGGACCATATTTGCTTGGTACGCCACATGGAAAAGTCTATTTATTCGTGGGGGATTTATAACAGAAATTCCATGATCACTTTTTCTCTAGCGATTATGAGTTAGATCTGGTAGATCTAGTAGCTCTGCGACAAGAGAAGGATGAATCTGTTAATGACTACATCCAGAGATTCCGGGAGTCAAGGAATCGATGTTTCCAGATTCACCTTAATGAAAATAGCTAGCTGGATTAGCATTTAATGGAATGTCTTATTACTTAAGAGAGAGACAAGAAGACATTCAATTTTTTACGCTAGCTCAATTACACTAGAAAGCATTGGCTTGAGAAAGTCGATGCAAAGACACAACTAAAGTAGTTCATCACAATATCCATACAGTAGATTGTAACCAGAGTAGCTCAGATGACAAACCACAAGAGGTGCACGCCACTGAGTTGGTTTGGCCGAAACAGGATAAATCTTCATGTTGTTCCTCTTTACAGACGGTTCAAAAGAAACGACAAGAAGAGGAGAAATTTACATTTAATGTTGGCAAGTGTGATAAAATATTCGATGAATTACTAAAAAGGCAACATTAAAGTAAATCATACTATTCTAATTTTTTACGAACTCAAGCATCGTGCTTACTGCATGTGGCACAATTCATTCTCTCACGCCACTAATGACTGTAATGTGTTTCAACGATAGGTCTAACTGGCCATCAATGACGGCCGATTAAAATTTCAAGAAATGCAGGTGAAAACAGAGTCCTTCCCAATAAATATGATCAACTTTCATGGTAAGAAAGTCCTGGTTTAGCCTAGCGTAGACGGTAAGGGCAAGGGCAAGATGATCATCATTGGCGATACACGAGAGGCCGATGAAAACACTAAAATTTGTTGCGGAAAAGTGATGACAGAAAAGACCCCTAATGGAGGAGAGACATTAAAGATCATCATCATGACCTCCAACATTGGGGGCACCGTGGACAGTCTCTTGCATAGACACGGACGGTTCGGGACACCGCCAGACAGTCCAGGCAGGTCAAGCGAATGGTTCGTAAGCGCCCATGAACAACGACGACGACGTACCTTCAAACATCGACGACCAGAAATAGATACATGGAAGACGAATACTTTTAAAGTGTCTGGTCGGTTGGTCAAAGCTGGTCCGATATTTGATTAGCTATTATCTAAATATGTGGAGAAGATTACCGGTCCCAATAATCAGCCAGCACAGAAACTTCACTCACCGACCCAAGAGCGATGACAGGTGTAAACCCTGAATAATACCTTACGAAGTTTTAGGTAGTTCTTTATTATTTTGTAAGAATAATAGTAGGGATTTCTTTGACATTAGTTATTTAAGAAATAATATTATAGCTATTTTAGTATGTGTTTTATTATAAAGGCATTAACCTTTTTAAATAAAGATGGGATCCTTAACTATGGTACAATTCACTCTTTATTAATACTTTGTATGTGGAAGCATTCTATTATTTTAAGGGGTAAAATAAAAAATAAATTTAGAGTTGCATCATTCTGGATTTTTGTTTGTGCATATTGGGATTTATTACCTAAATTTGGATTTGAATTCAAAGTTTGAAATTTAGGAGGGAAAGACCTTGATTAAGAAAATTACCTTTCCATAGGTAAGACAATATTAAGTAAAATAAATAATATTGACTCAGCAGAAAGAATTGCATCCATACTGAAAATTTTATGGTACATATAAATGTGAAGTTCAAAACTAAACTTTGAATCTAGATTGAAATGGGGAATAGAAAACAAAAAAAGAAGGAAAAAAGAAAAAGGACTTCACTCGGCTGGATGGGCCGAAACCGGCTGGCCAACTTCGCCGCGCCATCCACGCCATCCCAGCGATGCTCAGCGCCGACCGGTGGACCCATCCCAGCAACCACCCTCTGCTAGTGTTGTCACTGGGCAGTGGGAACACCCTGTCATCCCTGCCGCGGCAACCTCGCTCCACAAACTCGCGCACGCCGTAGGGCGAGGCCACGATTCTCGTGTGGATCTAGGGATTTCGTTGCCTCCACCCCTAGACCGACTCACTAGAGTCAATAAAACCTAAAGTCGGATCCCCTCCTCCGTTTATTCGCCGTGAAGCCGCACCTTGAAGGTCGTGTCCTTGTGCTTGCTCGGAATCTAGTGAAGGGGGTGCGTGAACATAGCACGGGAGATTAGCAGCCAAGACCCTTGAGATTGCTGACCGACATTGATCTTCGCTGCGGACCATGATTCTCCATGGTCGAACCTCGGTACTTCGTCACTACTGGTGAGGAACCCTCCCCCTGCGTTCGCCATGTCCTTTATTACATAATGCACACCGTGGATTAGAATCTAGGGCTCGTTTGCGTGGTGTAGCCAGTCTCCAGCCATCCCTCCGTCGTGGGGGCTGGCGACTCCGCCACACTCTAGGTCGGAGTGGGGAGGTGGGTCTATCACCGTCCGATGTGGCTCGGGCGGCTGTGATTATAAGACGTGTACCCCTTCGTCGCGTTTGGTAGAGTCGTTTGATCCAAATCAAACGAGTAGGAGTAGATCTCTGGTATTTAAAATCCACGCCGTTGATCTCCGATCCAGCGCGCGGTATCGCATACCGGTTCGAGAAGGATCCAATTTAATATGCGCCGTCCACCTTTTATCGGGCGGCCGAGATCTATTTATACCCCTTCGGCCAGCCCTTTTTGCGTAAGAGCCCCTCAACTCTGTGGTAATCAACCCGCCGTCCGTAGCCAATACAAATTAATTGCATTCGTGCCCTGGACATTTATAAAAGAGCCCCTAATCTTTGGGATATAAGTGTGCAGTCCATCCAGTTAATGGAATTAGTAAAACAAATAAATAAAGTGATTTTAGTATAAAACTTATTCACCACAGTTAGTAAATTCATAACTTGCTTGATTTAACCCCAAATTGATTCATTCTAGTTGCTTTGGACTCATATTAATATCGTCTACTAGTTAGTAGATTTATTTTACTATGTAGCATAGTGATAAAAATAACACTCATTCTTGTTTTATGTTTAACACCTAAACATTTCAAAAATCATAACTCTTCAACCGTAACTCCGAATTTAGTGGTTCTCGAACATAAGATCTCATTACGATGTGTAGATCATTACTGTACATTATGTTCTTATGTTTGATGTGATGTTAATTTATCCTATGCCATGTTTGTTTGTATTGTGGTGGCAGAATGCACACGCCCTAAATCCTAAGATGGGGAGGGGCCTAAGCATTTTGCTTGTCTGCTAAGCGATGAACGAACACAAGAACACACAAGAGTTTAGAGTGGTTCGGGCCGCCGGAGCGTAACACCCTACTCCACTGTGTGATGTATTGAGCTTGAGAGCTTGTATGAACTTATGAGCATCTAAGTGTGTCCAAGTGAGCTTGAGTTGTAACGTTGCGTGCCTCCCCTTTTATAGCTGAAGGGGGGCACGTACAAGGGTGCTGAGCCCCGACATGCGGGCCTAGGGACATAACGGATGTATTACTTGGAGCAACTAATGCCGGTTGCCAGTGCAATCTCCTTGTGCCCTGATATCCGCGGTCTGCGTAGCATTGGCATACAGCGGAAGCTTCCCTGGCTACGTACGAGTGATGATGAGCATAGTGTATGCCGCAGCACGGGCGTACTGTCCGCCACCGGAGTGGACGGGCACGCCACCTGCAGCATGGCCTGGACGCCACCCGTCAGCAGAGTGGACAGGGCTCATTTAATGCTAAGGTGGCACATCGCTTGTTAGTGGAGTAGACGGGGCGCATTTAATGCTGAGGCGACACACCACCTGCCAGTTTGACAGGCGGTGCACCTCACCCGTAATAAATGCGCGCGGCCCAGAGGCCTAACGTTCGGCTCCGCCCATTGGCTTACGTCACAGGCGGCTGGCCACACGGCAGCATCGGGTCTCCGCCTGAGTGGGGAGCAGGGACATACGCAACATGGTCCGGACACGTGTTGGCTCCGGACCCCCGCCTGGCCTTGATTAAGGTCCGGGTACTCCTTCTCTTAGAATCCTGGGACCTTGTTGTGAGCGGCCTGGGCCCCACACAAGGAGGTTCGGGACCCGTCTCGGGGGTCCGGTCTGTACTTCACGGAGGTCCTAGACCCTGCCCGGAGGTTCAGGCTGTGTATCCAGGGGTCCGGACCCAATGTTGACACCATGGAGTATATTGTCTTTTTTGGCCACGTGGCGGCCCTGGAGCCGTCCACGTGGTGGGGGCAGGTATTGTTCGCCACGCGACTAAGGATAGCCGCATGGACACCGCACCTTCATACTGTAGTAACGGGTACCCATGTTCCAGGGTACTGACAATGGCCCCTGGGCCCGCCTCAGGGGAGGATACGAGCCTGAAGGTGGGGCCAAAGCTGGATTGTCGATTGGCGCGCTGCTTTCGTGCACTCGCTGACGTATTTACTGCCAGTCCGCCCTCAGTCATGCCAACTGCCACGCATGTCCCCACGGCTGACTGACCCGTGACCTCCGCACTTGATGGTTTTGCTAGGCCACGCGCTGGGTGCCTCGATACCGCTGCATTGGTTTTGAAAGTTTACCTTCTTTGTCTTCCGCGGAGGCCCCGAGGAGGCGCGGTACTGGTGCGAGCGGTGGTTCGACTTCTCTGCACCCAGGAACCGGCGCCCATGGAGGATGACTCGCGGGCCCGGGCCCCCGTGCCAGAGACTGGGTTGTTGGTTTCGGCGGAGGTGAAGAGGCGCACTATCATAGACGGTGGCGTGCTCCTCACGTGGCGGTTCGCCTTCTCCGCACACGGAGGCCGATGCCTGAAGAGTATGACTCGTGGGCCCGGGCCCCCGAGTCAGAGACTGGTCCACTGCTTTCGGCGGAGATGAAGAGGCGCACTACTGCAGGCGGTGGCGTGCTCCTCACGCGGCGGTTCGCCTTCTCCGCACACGGAGGCCGACGCCCAAGGAGTATGACTCGTGGGCTCGGTCCCCCGTGCCAGAGGCTGGTCCGCTGCTTTCGGCAGAGATGAAGAGGCGCACTACTGAGAGCACCTAGAGGGGGGTGAATAGGTGATCCTGTAAAAATCAAATACTTGTAGCCACAAAAAATTGGTTAAGTGTTAGTGCAATATGACCAAGTGGCTAAGGACCGAGCTTTTGTGAAACACAACGATCAGAAAGAAAGACAACACAAAAGACATAGTGATTTATCCCGTGGTTCGGCCAAGTAACACTTGCCTACTCCACATTGTGGCATCCTAATGGACAAGGGTTGCACTCAACCCCTTTCAAGTGATCCAATGATCTACTTGAATACCACGGTGTTTTCCTTTCTTATACTTTCTCCCGTTCGCGAGGAATCTCCACAACTTGGAGCCTCTCGCCCTTACAATTTATGATCACCAAGAAGCACAGAAATAAGGGAGGGAAAAGCAACACACACAAGACTCAAAACAAGAGCACAATCACGCACATAAGCCACAACTTGAGCTCACAACACAACTCGAGGAGTTCTCTACTCAAATGGTGCTCAAGTCACTATCTCAAAGAATCGAATGCGCGAGAATGGAGTCTTGGTGCTTAGGAATGATCAAGGAATGCTTGGGTACCTCCTCCATGCGCCTAGGGGTCCCTTTTATATCCCCAAGGCAGCTAGGAGCCGTTGGAGGCATTCTTGGAAGGCCAAAGTTGCCTTCTGTCGGGTGGCGCACCGGACAGTCCGGTGCGCCACCGGACAGCTACTTTTCATGTCTAGTGTCCGATTCCCTTCCAAATCGGGCGCAGCCGACCGTTGCAGATTGGTGGCAGTTGGCGCACCGGACACTGCCCGGTGCACACTGGACAGTCCGGTGCCCCCTGCCGATCGTTGGAGCGGGCCACGCGTCGCCCGCGGATTTGGCGGCCGACCGTTGCGCTGGCGACCGTTGGCTCACCGGACAGTCTGGTGCACCACTGGACAGTCCGGTGAATTATAGTCGTATGCCACCATAGTTTCCCGAGAGTGGTCAGTTCGCTGGAGTCCAGCCTGGCGCACCGGACACTGTCTGGTGCACCACCGAACAGTCTGGTGTGCCAGACTGAGCAGAGTCTTAGCTGCTCCGAGCCAAGTTCTTCTCTCCTTTTCTTTTCTCTGATTCTAGCACTTAGACAAATATATTAGTACACAAAAACCAATGTACTAAGTCTAGAATCATACCTTCTTGTTGATTTGCACTTCATTCATCATATGGCATATAATAACCCACTTAACATGTGTTGGACACTTAATCACCAAAATATACTAGAAATGGCCCAAGGGCACATTTCCCTTTCAATATCCCCCTTTTTGGTGATTTATGCCAACACATCAAAAAGCAGCAAATAGAAGTGCAACATCAATGCAATTGAGAACAAAAATAGTCTTTGACAAGATTTGACATATTTGGATCGTGCTTTGCCACCACTTGGTTTGTTTTTGCAAATCAAATTCATTTTCTTATCTCTAAGTCAAACACACATGTTTAGGCACAAGGAGAGATAATCCAAGAGTAAAAATGATTAAGAGCCAAAAACTCCCCCTTTTCCCATAATCAGACATTCTCCCCACAAGAGACCAAATTTTGATAGTAAGAGTATTTTGACAAATCAAAAGTTCTACTCTACTCTTTTTCAAAAATTTCACAAGTGGTAGTTGATACTATTTGCTTTGGCCTTATTTTCTCCCCCTTTGGCATTAAGCACCAAACGGGATCAATCTTGGCCCTTTAACCCCATTGCCTCACCAAAATGATCAATTAAGAGCACAAAGGCAATAAGAGCATAGATATGAACTTGGAGTTAATTACCCTCACATCGGAGTGCAGTGGAAGTCTTGCATGGTCCAAGTTCACCTTTCCCTTTCAATTCACTCTTGAGACTAAATCAAGTAAACTCAAACACATGGTTAGTCTCAAGGGGTCAAGTTGTAGCGCATCTCCCCCTAAATATGTGCATCACTCACACATGGACTTGTGAGGTCCGGGGATTTTTTTGCACAACTTGAGCACCATAAATAAGCAATAGATCATATAAATGTATAAGGTAACATGATCAAAGGCATAAAACACATATATGCTATAGATCAATCCAAGTTACGTGAATCTAAGACATTTAGCTCACTACGCAGCCTGCAAAAGGTCTTCTCATCTAAAGGCTTGGTAAAGATATCGACTAGCTGGTTCTCGGTGCTAACATAAAACACTCCGATATCTCCCTTTTGCTGGTGATCTCTCAAAAAGTGATGTCGGATGTCTATGTGCTTAGTGCGGCCGTGTTCAACAGGATTATCCGCCATGCGGATTGCACTCTCATTATCACATAGGAGTGGGACTTTGCTCAGATTGTAGCCAAAGTCCCGGAGGGTTTGCCTCATCCAAAGTAGTTGCGTGCAACACTGTCCTGCGGCAACGTACTCGGCTTTAGCGGTGGATAGGGCAACTGAAGTTTGTTTCTTAGAACTCCAAGACACCAGGGACCTTCCTAGGAATTGGCACGTCCTTGATGTACTCTTCCTATCAACCTTGCATCCAGCATAGTCGGAGTCTGAGTATCCAATCAAGTCAAAGGTTGACCCCTTTGGATACTAGATCCCGAAGCAAGGCGTAGCAACTAAATATCTAAGAATTCGCTTAACGGCCACAAAGTGACACTCCCTTGGATCGGATTGAAATCTAGCACACATGCATACGCTAAGCATAATATCCGATCTACTAGCACATAAATAAAGCAAGGATCCTATCATAGACCGGTATGCCTTTTGATCAATGGACTTACCTCCTTTGTTGAGGTCGACATGTCCGTCGGTTCCCATTGGCGTCTTCGCGGGCTTGGCATCCTTCATCCCGAACCGCTTGAGCAAGTCTTGCATGTACTTCATTTGGGAGATGAAGGTGCCGTCCTTGAGTTGCTTCACTTGGAACCCAAGGAAGTAGTTCAACTCGCCCATCATTGACATCTCAAATTTCTGTGTCATCACCCTGCTAAACTCCTCACAAGACTTTTGATTAGTAGAACCAAATATTATGTCATCGACATAAATTTGGCACACAAATAAGTCACCATCACAAGTCTTAGTGAAAAGAGTTGGATCGGCTTTCCCAACCTTGAAAGCATTAGCAATTAGGAAATCTCTAAGGCATTCATACCATGCTCTTGGGGCTTGCTTAAGTCCATAGAGCGCCTTAGAGAGCTTACACACATGGTCGGGGTACGTTCATCCTCAAAGCCAGGGGGGTTGCTCCACGTACACCTCCTCCTTGATTGGCCCGTTGAGGAAGGCGCTCTTCACGTCCATTTGAAACAACCTGAAAGAATGGTGAGCGGCATAGGCTAACAAAATGCGAATGGACTCTAGCCTAGCCACAGGAGCAAAAGTCTCCTCAAAGTTCAAACCTGCGACTTGGGCATAACCTTTTGCCACAAGTTGAGCCTTGTTTCTTGTCACCACTCCGTGCTCGTCTTGCTTGTTGCGGAACACCCACTTGGTTCCCACAACGTTTTGCTTTGGACGTGGCACCAGGGTCCAAACTTCATTTCGTTTGAAGTTGTTGAGCTCTTCCTGCATGGCCAACACCTAGTCCGTATCTAGCAAGGCCTCTTCTACCCTGAAGGGCTTAATAGAAGAGACAAACGAGTAATGCTCACAAAAATTAGCTAATCTAGAGCGAGTGGTTACTCCCTTGCTTATATCACCCAAAATCTGGTCGACGTGATGATTCCTTTGAATCATCGCTCGGACTTGAGTTGGAGGGGCCAGTGGTGCTTCTTCCTCCATAACTTGTTCTTCTTGTGCTCCCCCTTGATCACACGCCTCTTCTTGAGGAACCTGTCCATCATCTTGAGTTGGGGGATGCACCATGGTTGAGGAAGAAGGTTGATCTTGTTCTTGTTGTTCATGTGGTCGCACATCTCCCATCGCCATGGTGCATATTGCGACCGTTGGAACATCATCTTCATCTACATCATCAAGATCAACTTGCTCTCTTGGAGAGCCATTAGTCTCATCAAATACAACATCGCTAGAGACTTCAACCAAACCCGA
This sequence comes from Zea mays, assembly GCF_902167145.1. Classification (NCBI taxonomy): domain Eukaryota; kingdom Viridiplantae; phylum Streptophyta; class Magnoliopsida; order Poales; family Poaceae; genus Zea; species Zea mays. The sequence goes on along the minus strand of NC_050105.1, from coordinate 106,545,780 downwards.
TGATTTGTTGAAGACTCTATACGCCTTTGTATTTGAGTCATAACCTAGTAAAAACCCTTCTACAGCTTTGGGAGCAAATTTAGAATTTCTACCTTTCTTTACTAGAATGTAACACTTACTCGCAAATACACAAAAGTATGAAACGTTGGGTTTGTTACCAGTCAGTAGTCATACGAGGTCTTCTTGAGGAGGCGATAGAGATAGAGCCGGTTTATCGCATGGCAAGCTATGTTCACAGCTTCCGACCAAAACCGCTCGGGCGTCTTGAACTCTCCTAGCATCGTCCTCGCCATGTCAATAAGCGTCTTGTTCTTCCTCTCTACCACACCATTTTGTTGTGGTGTGTAGGGAGCGAAGAACTTGTGCTTGATCCCTTCCTCCTCAAGGTATTCCTCCACTTGAAGATTCTTGAACTCGGACCCGTTGTCGCTTCTAATCTTTTTCACCTTGAGCTCAAATTCGTTTTGAGCTCGCCTTAGAAAGCGCTTGAGGGTCCCTTGGGTTTCTGATTTATCCTGCAAAAAGAATACCCAAGTGAAGCAGGAAAAATCATCAACAATAACAAGACCATACTTACTTCCTCCGATACTAAGGTAGGCGACGGGTCCGAAGAGGTCCATATGTAGTAACTCTAGTGGTCTTGATGTAGTCATCACACTCTTGTTGTGATGAGTGCTTCCCACCTGTTTGCCTGCTTGACAAGCTGCACAAGGTCTATCTTTTTCGAAACATACATTTGTTAGTCCTAACACATGCTCTCCCTTTAGAAGTTTGTGAAGGTTCTTCATCCCAACATGTGCTAGACGGTGATGCCACAGCCAGCCCATACTAGTCTTAGCAATTAAGCATGCATCTAGATCGGCCTCCTCTTTCGAAAAATCAACTAAGTAGAGTTTGTCATCTAGTACACCCTTAAATGCTAATGAACCATCACTCCTTCTAAAGGCAGATACATCAACATTTGTAAACAAATAATTGTAGCCCATGTGGCACAATTGACTAACAGACAGGAGATTATAGCCTAGCGACTCTACTAAAAATACATTAGAGATAGAGTGCTCATTTTTATGGCTATCTTGCCCAAGCCTTTGACCTTGCCTTGGTTCCCATCTCCAAAGATAATCGTATCCTGGGAATCCTTGTTCTTGACGTAGGAGGTGAACATCTTCTTCTCCCCCGTCATGTGGTTTGTGCATCCGCTGTCGATAATCCAGCTTGAGCCCCCGGATGCATAAACCTGCAAGGCAAATTAGGCTTGGGTTTTAGGTACCCAACTCTTGTTGGGTCCTACAAGGTTAGTCACAATAGTCTTTGGGACCCAAATGCAAGTCTTGTCTCCCTTGCACTTGGCCCCAACTTCTTAGCAACCACTTTCTTATTCTTACAACAAATTGCAAAAGAAGTATTGCAAGCATGGTAGATTGTAGAGGGTTCATTACATACTTTCCTAGGCATATTATGAACAACATTTTTTCTAGGCATATGATGAACAACATTTTTCCTAGGCATATTTCTACCATGCACAAAAGAAGAACTTGAAGCAATCATAGCATGTGAATCATAAGCATAACTCCTATGAGCATTTCTAGAAAATTTTCTATCACTATAGATGAAAGCATGATTCCTTTGAGCACTATTAGCCATAGGGGCCTTCCCTTTTTCCTTGACGGGAGTGGGATCCCTTTGGCTTGTTAAGTTCTTGGCTTCCTTTCGAAAGCCAAGCCCATTATTAATTGAGGGGTGTCTACCAACTGTGTAGGCATCCCTATCAAATTTTAATTTATCAAAGTCACTTTTGCAAGTCTTAAGTTGAGCATTAAGACTTGCTACTTCATCATTTAATTTAGAAATGGAAACTAAATGTTCATCACATGCATCAACATTAAAATCCTTGCATCTATTGCAAATTACAACATGTTCTACACATGAACTAGATTTATTAGCTACTTCTATCTTAGCATTTAATTCATCATTAACACTCTTTAATTCATTATTAACACTCTTTAATTCATCATTTAATTCAGGCAGATATTTCAGAAGATAGAATTTCATTTCTTTTAGTTTCTAAAGCAAGAGATTTTTGTACACTAACAAATTTGTCATGCTCTTCATACAAAATGTCTTCTTGCTTCTCTAAAAGTCTATCCTTCTCATTTAAGGCATCAATTAATTCACTAATTTTATCTACCTTTGCTCTATCTAAGCCTTTAAATAAATCGGTATAATCTACTTCATCATCGCTAGAGTCATCATCACTTGAAGTAGTATACTTAGGAGTTTCTCGGACGCTTACCTTTTTCTCCTTTGCCATTAGGCAGGTGTGGCGTTTGTTGGGGAAGAGAGAGGACTTGTTGAAGCCTGAGGCAGCGAGTCCTTCGTCGTCGAAATCGGAAGACGAGCAGTCCGAGTCCCATTCCTTTCCGATGTGTGCCTCGCCCTTTGCCTTCTTATAGCTCTTTTTCTTCTCTTTCTTCCCGCCCTTTCCTTGTTCCTGGTCACTAGAGTTATCGGGACAATTTGCTATAAAATGACCAATCTTGCCGCACTTGAAGCAGGAGCGCTTTCCCTTTGCCTTGTTCTTGTTAGGGTACTCCTTGCGTCCTTTCAATGCGGTCTTGAAGCGCTTTATGATTAGGGCCATCTCATCCTCGTTTAGCCCGGCCGCCTCAACTTGTGCCACCTTGCTAGGTAGCGCCTCCCTGCTGCTTGTTGCTTTGAGAGCAACCGGTTGAGGCTCGTAGACGGGTAGAGGGCCATTGAGAGCATCATCAACGTATCGTGCTTCCTTCACCATCATCCGCCCGCTCACAAATTTCCCAAGAATCTCCTTGTGAGTCATTTTTGTGTACCTGGGATTTTCACGGATGAGGTTCACAAGATGAGGATCAATAACAGTGAAGGATCTGAGCAAAAGTCAGACGACGTCGTGGTCCGTCCATCTCGTGCTTCCATAGCTCCTGATCTTGTTGACCAGGGTCTTGAGCCTGTTGTACGTTTGTGTTGGCTCTTCTCCCCTGATCATTGCGAACCTTTCCAGCTCGCCTTCCACCAACTCCATCTTGGTGATCATGGTGGCATCGTTCCCCTCATGAGAAATCTTGAGGGTGTCCCAGATTTGCTTGGCGTTGTCCAAGCCGCTCACCTTATTGTACTCGTCCCTGCACAAGGATGCTAGCAAAACAGTGGTAGCTTGTGCATTTGTATGGATTTGCTCATTAATGAAAACGGGGTTGTCGGTACTATCAAAATGCATTCTGTTTTCAACTACCTCCCAAAAACTAGGATGAAGAGAGAAAAGGTGACTACACATTTTGTGACTCCAAAAAGCGTAGTCCTCTCCATCAAAGTGTGGAGGTTTACCAAGAGGAATAGAGAGCAAATGGGCATTAGAATTATACGGAATATGAGAATAATCAAAAGAAAAGTTTGAGTTAACCGGTTTCTTTTTCTCGTCGTAGTCATCATCTCTTGGGGAAGAAGAAGACTCGTCGCTGTCGTAGTAGACAATCTTCGTGATACGCCTCTTCTTCTTACCGTCCTTCTTCTTGTGACTCGAGCCAGAGTCAGTGGGCTTATTGTCTCTTGGCTCGTTGAAGATGGACTCCTTTTCCTTGTCGTTGACCACCATCCCCTTTCCCTTAGGATCCATCCCTTCGGGCGATTAGTCCCTTTCGTGAAGAGAACTGCTCTGATACCAATTGAGAGCACCTAGAGGAGGGGTGAATAGGTGATCCTGTAAAAATCAAATACTTGTAGCCACAAAAACTTGGTTAAGTGTTAGTGCAATATGACCAAGTGGCTAAGGACCGAGCTTTTATGAAACACAATGATCACAAACAAAGACAACACAAAAGACACGGTGATTTATCCCGTGGTTCGGCCAAGTAACACTTGCCTACTCCACGTTGCGGCGTCCCAATGGACGAGGGTTGCACTCAACCCCTTTCAAGTGATCCAATGATCTACTTGAATACCACGGTGTTTTCCTTTCTTATACTTTCTCCCGTTCGCGAGGAATCTCCACAACTTGGAGCCTCTCGTCCTTACAATTTATGATCACCAAGAAGCATGGAAGTAAGGGAGGGAAAAGCAACACACAATAGACTCAAAACAAGAGCACAATCATGCACACAAGCCACAACTTGAGCTCACAACACAACTCGAGGAGTTCTCTACTCAAATGGTGCTCAAGTCACTATCTCAAAGAATCAAATGCGCGAGAATGGAGTCTTGGTGCTTAGGAATGATCAAGGAATGCTTGGGTACCAACTCCATGCGCCTAGGGGTCCCTTTTATATCCCCAAGGCAGCTAGGAGCCGCTGGAGGCATTCTTGGAAGGCCAAAGTTGCCTTCTGTCGGGTGGCACACCGGACAGTCCGGTGCGCCACCGAACAGCTACTGTTCATGTTTGGTGCTTGATTCCCTTCCAAATCGGGCGCAGCCGACCATTGCAGATTGGTGGCAGTTGGTGCACCGAACACTGTCCGGTGCCCCCTGCCGACCGTTGGAGCGGGCCACGCGACGCTCGCGGATTTGGCGCTCGGCCGTTGCACTGGCGGCCGTTGGCTCACCGGACAGTCTGGTGCACCACCGGACAGTCTGGTGAATTATAGCCGTACGCCGCCACAGTTTCCCGAGAGTGGCCAGTTCGCCGGAGTCTAGCCTGGCGCACCGGACACTGTCCGGTGCACCACCGGACAGTCCGGTGTGCCAGATTGAGCAGAGTCTTGGCTGCTCCGAGCCAAGTTCTTCTCTCCTTTTCTTTTCTCTGATTCTAGCACTTAGACAAATATATTAGTACACAAAAACCAATGTACTAAGTCTAGAATCATACATTCTTGTTGATTTGCACTTCATTCATCATATGGCATATAATAACCCACTTAACATGTGTTGGACACTTAATCACCAAAATATACTAGAAATGGCCCAAGGGCACATTTCCCTTTCAACTACCGCAGGCGGTGGCGTGCTCCTTACGTGGCGGTTCGCCTTCTCCGCACACGGAGGCCGACACCCAAGGAGCATGACTCGTGGGCCTGGGCCCCCGCGCTAGAGGCTGGGTCACCCTGGCGCGCGTCGGGCGAGATCTTCTGCGCGTCTCGGGACGTCAGTGGGGGAATCTTTCTTTAAAAAGGGACTCCCCCGAGCGTGGTAGCCATTCTCACTGCTCGCAGCGCCCTTTCGCCCTCGAGTTCTCCGTGCTCTTCTGCCGTTGTAGCCGCCATGGCCTTGCTAGATCCTCCCGAGCGCCTCCAGCCCAAGGTTGCACTAAACTTGGTGCGCAACCTGCTCGGATGGGGTATGTCAGCGTTCGCCGGAAAGATCCGTGTCGGTGCCTCTCTTCACGGCGATCTCGCCGCCGGAGAGTTTGTGTTCTTCGTCTCCAACCTCCCCAGCGGGTTAGCGTTGTCGATCCCATCTTTCTTCGTGCTGCTGCTGGAGGGGCTTGGCCTCCAACCTCAACACTTTATGCCCTGCTTCATCCTTCAGGCGGCCATCGTCGCCTACCTCTGCAAGATGTCCGTGGGGGCGACGCTTCTTCCCACTTCTTCCTCTAGCATTCGGAGGATAGGATGTTCACCAGCCTTGTGAAGGTGGACAGCGGGCTGAGCTGTGGCTCCATCCTTCGCGCCTCCAACTCTTTGGGGTGGGAAGCGAGCCATGTTGCGGCTCCATCTCTTTGGCTTTGATGGCTTCGGTGCCGCCGGGCCAATGGTGACCGCTGGCCCGGCTGCTGAAGACGCTACCCAGGGGGTCGTACAAGACGTCGTACGCTGTGGAGATGGCGGTCGTGCGCTTCCTGCGTGACCCTACTGATGTCGAGTAGGTCATACCTGTAGACATAAGGCTAGGGCCCCGCTTGAAGGCGGATGTAATAACTTTGCTTTTGTAAGGTACTTTTGAGTACTACTTATCGAGCAGTATTAGTACTTATCTGCATACTATTTGCCCCTGTTGTGTGTGGCGTTGCCGACTCCTCCCTGGTACCTGGCCCCCTGGGATGTAGGCTCGACGTGTCGAGGCTGGATACCCGCATACCTAAGAAAGTTGGCAACGGCCCCCAGGAGGCAGCCTCGACTGGGACCTAGGCCTAAACACAGCTTCAGCTAGGGAGCGTTAGTAGCACACCTATAGGATCCATCGTCTGACATTAGCCATCCTTTGATACATGCACGGGACCTGCAGGTTTTAGTCTGGGAAGCCAAGTTGTGTGTCCGGACCCCCTGGACCGCGGTTCTAGATACTAGGACACCCATCGCAGAGTGGTGGAGTGTGCAGGCTTACGGTACAGGACCAGGCTAAGCGGCTACACGGCTCTGGACCACCCCATGAGACAAGCATCCATTCTCTAGTACTGGACCCACAGGACTATAGCTCCAAATACTAGGGTACCCGTCACAGAGCGGTGGAGTGTGCAGGCCTAGGGTACGGAACTGTGCTAAGCGGCTACGCAGCTCTGGACCACTCCATGGAACGAGCTCACGTTCTCCAGAGCCGGCCCCAGGCTGCCGGACCCTCCCGCTTTCACAGAGGGGTCCTAACCTACAAGCCTGGCTATTCAATTTTGATGTCATCATGTCAGCAGGGGTGGGAGACCGTATGGGTGGGTTAGATAAAAAATAATAATATCTGGAATTTGTATCAAAATAAAATCATCATAGGGGCACATCTAAGGGGGTAAATTCTTTCCTTATAACTTGACATGCATGAGTGCAGACCAAAAGGCCGGGCTTATGAGGGCGGACCTCACCGGGCTGGCGTACATGTATGCACAACCTAGTTAACAGAAGAAATCATAACCCCTCGGACTTGCTTCTGTGGGTAGGACTTATAGGAATACTCTATATTCCAGGGATTAGGAAGAGGCACCCTTTCAGTTGTGGCGAGGCGGGCACTCCCGGGTCGACATACTTCCGTCACCTTGAAGGGTCCTTCCCAACTGGGGGAGGGTTTGTGGAGCCCTTCTCGGATCAGTACTCGCCGTAGGACTAGGTCCCGGACCCCGAGCTCCCTACTATGCACGGTCCGCTGGCGGTGGTGCCCGAGCGCTTAGTTGTACCGTGCATTTCAGGACGCCGCTTGCCAACTGTGTTCATTGATGAAGTCCACATCCTCACGCCGTGGCTATTCCTGCATAGACTCGTTAAAATACTGGACCCGTGAGGAGCCCATAAAGGTTTCCGGGGGAAGACAGGCTTCGGCCCCGTAGACCAAGAAGGACGGGGTCTCCCCGATGGCCTGACTAGTTGTCATCGCCGGAGTTGGAGTCTCCGGTGAAAATGTCCTTCAGGACCCCCTCGGGTGACTGATACCCGAGGTCCGGTTCTCCCGCGGCCACCTCGCCGCTGTCGGCCCTTTCCTTGCCAGGTCGGCGATGAGGAGGGGAGCCGTCCTTAGAGGTCCGCTCGCGCCGCTCGCTGACGCGCTTCGCGAGTTCGATGATCTCGCGACACTCTGCGGCGCTATGGCGACTGTTGGGGTGTACAGGGCATGAGCCGTTGTTACCCCTCTGCGGTCGTGGGCGCTTGTTGCGCTCGTTTTGGCCCCCAGTCGCAGCTGCGATGACCGGACCAGCAGACGGCGGCCTCTCGGAGCCGCGGTTCTTCTTCTTCTTGTTTTTGCCATCCTGAGAGATAGCACCCGAGCCACCCGTCTGGGCGACCCCGGTCTGTGGTGCCGAGTGCCATGCACGGCCCTTGGCAGCCCTGGCGCACTTGTCGGCCAGAGCGAAGAGCATGGTGATAGTTTCCACGTCATGCGTGGCCAACTTCTCCAGCATTTTTTCATCACGCACCCATGGCGGAAGGTGGTGATGATGGAAGCATCGGAGATACGGGGTATAGTCCCTCGTACCCTGGTGAAGCGGGAGATGAAGGTCCGGAGAGTTTCCCCGGGCTCCTGCCTCACTGCATGGAGGTGAGCCTCCACGCCATGCCGCTGATAAGCACTGGCGAAGTTTACCACTAAACTTTTTGGGTAGTATTTGTTGTTGCTTTATGTGGTTTTGGGTGTTAAGATACTTATTATTCATGATCATGTTCCTTACTGTTATTTAATTCTTTATTGTTCATGATAAGACTATTGTGTTAATTGGAACGTGGAGCTTAACTTGAGATAACCGTGCTACCACAAGGGTGGAATGAGACGCCCTTGACTGACTAATTAGGAAAGCTAGTGTAGGACTACCTTACCCAAAACGAAAATGGGCGGTAGGGGAGTTGTTGGTATATGGAGGTTCTCGGGTTGATCATGCTGTGATGGCTTTTCAGACGGGGGATTTCTATATCGCTCTCCTCATAAACCGTAGCGGGTTTTCTGAAGCTAGTGGAACTTTGTAAAGGCCTTGTAGTGTTACCCTGTCTTGTCTTCTTGGTAGAGATGAATGGGACTTCTAGACCCATTGGCAAATGGTTAGCATGACCTGTGGGTAAAGGGTACAACCTCGACAGAGTGTAAAACTGGTATACTAGCCGTGCTCGCGGTCATGAGCAGTTCAGAACTCTCGCATCATTAACTTATGGAATTAAACTTAATTTATCATATGCATCGCATTGTGGTTTTATTATTAATTTTGGTATATTATTACTTTGGGTTGGTATATACTTACACTTAGTAATTGCTAATAAAAACTGACCAACTTATTAAAAGCAATGCTCAGCTTTAACCATTATTTATTGATCAGTCTTACACTTCACATGAGCCTCCACTTTAGGTAAGGTCATGCACATTATTCCCCACACTTCTTGAGCGATGAACTTTTGTGAGCTCACCCTTGTAGTATATAACCCCCCTCCACAAGTGAAGAGCAGGTGGCCCAGGAGGAGGACTACAATGAGGAGTTTGATAAGGTCTAGGTGGCGTCTTCCAGTCAGCTAAATGGCGCCAAGGAATAATACTAGTTCACTTTATTTGCTATCATTTATTTTTGTAAGACACTTCCGCTATGTAATAAAGTTTATGACATTTATCTCTATACACTTGGTCATTATATGTGTTGTTCTTCTTTGGCGCGCATATGAGACACACCTAGATTTACCCATTAAATCCGGTGTGACAGAAGTGGTATCAGAGAAAATGTTGACTGTAGGACGAAACCTAGATAGAGTTGGACAAAACCCTTACCTACTTACCTTACTCTGATTCTTTCTATACTTTCCTTGATCCTGTCTCACCTTTTAGATGTTCTACTATGACTACTCTTATCCTTTCTACTCTAGAAAGAAAAAAAGGAGTTCACACCTTGGAATCATATATTTACGACTCCCTAAAGAGATAGGAGACCTAAGACAATATATATATTCTTTATTTAAGTATTTGGATGTTTGTGTTGATGATAATTGCTTGATTTGCTTCTTTGATTGAGTGAAATAGTATTGTAGGGCATTCTAGCATGTACCACTAGAGGATAACATATTAGTATTAGGTAGATGACACTCTAATTTGTGGAGTTATTATGACCCAAAAGATCATGACCTCAAAGTTGAGTGTCTCATAATTATTCCTCTTATCTGCAAATCTATCTTACCCTATGTCTCTAACCTAGATGGTCAATACCAGGAAGGGAGGCAGTGTCGATCTACCTGCTCGTATTCGTCGAAGGAGGGTAGTTGTCAATCCACAACTGGAGATGAATCCTCCTCTGAATCCTCCACCGGCTGGAATAGATGATGTGGTAGTCGCTCAGATGAAACTACTGCAGCAGATGACTAACACCACGATGGAGATGCAAGCGTAGATCTATCATGATCGTCAAGAATGACAACAACCACCACCTCCTCCACCACCACCACCAGCTCCACCGAGGGATAAGCACCGAGAGTTTATGAGTCACTGAAAGGGAAATAGGGTTAACCTTTTCCACAATTAATTTTGGTGGTTGAATGTCCTACACAAATATATGGACTAACTAGTTTGCTCTAGAATACATGTTCTACAGGTGCACAACGGTTCAACATAAACCAATAAATATTCAAGTTAGGGATCCAATTCAAAGGAGCAAAAGAAACCAAGTGTGCTATGGTCTGGTGCACCGGACTGTCCGGTGTACCACTGGACAGTGTCTGGTGCACCAGGACCGTACAGAGTCCAAGCAGCCACTCTCGGGTTTTCAGCAGGCGCACTCCGCTATAATTCACCGGACTGTCCGGTGTACCACCAGACTGTCCGGTGTGCCAGCGGAGCAACGGCTAACTCGCGCAACGGTCGACTACAAAAGGAGCTGACACAAGAACAGTGCGCACAGAGTCAGAGGCGCACCGGACAGTGAACAGGACTTGTCTGGTGTGCCACCAGACTGTCCGGTGCCACAAGAAGACAACGGCGCCAACGGTCGACTGCTCCAGAACCCTAACGGTTGGGTGATGTGGCAGCGCACCGGACAGTGAACAGGACATGTCTGGTGGCACACCGGATTGTCCGGTGCGCCCATCGCCAGCAGCCTTCCCCAACAGCTACATGGTGGTTGAGGGCTATAAATACCCCCAAGCACCACAACTACAAGTATCCAAGTTTTCTAAAGTTCACATTCAATACAAGAGTTAGTGCATTCACTCCAAGACACATTTCCAAAGATCAAAGCCTCTCCAAGTCCCAAATTCATTCCAACCACCTAGTGACTTGAGAGAGAGTGTGTTCGTGTTCATTTGCGCTCTTGTTGTTTGGATCGCTTTCTTCCTTCCTCATTCTTGTTTCCAAGTGACTTGTAATCAAAGCAAGAGACACCTAAGTGTGTGGTGGTCCTTGCGGGGTCTAAGTGACCTATTTGATTAAGGAGAAAGCTCACTCGGTCTAAGTGACCGTTTGAGAGAGGGAAAGGGTTGAAAGAGACCCGGTCTTTGTGACCACCTCAATGGGGATTAGGTTCTTTGAAACCGAACCTCGGTAAAACAAATCACCGTGTTCATTCGCTTGTTTTCCATTTGATTTGTTTTCCCCCTCTCTCTCGGACTTGATTTAAGTTCTAACGCTAACCCCGGCTTGTAGTGTGTGTTTAAAGTTGTAAATTTTAGATTACGCCACCCCCTCTAGGCGACTTTTAATTGGTATCAGAGCCCGGTGCTTCATTAGAGTCTAACAACTCAAAGTGATGTCAGGAGATCACGCCAAGAGGGAGATCGTGACCGGCGACAAGCCCGCAAGCTCGGGGAGAACCCTCTCAAGGGAGTCCGGCCACAAGCATAAGGAGGAATCCTATTCCTCCAACAAGACGCATCAGAAGGGTGACAAGAAGAAGAAGATGAAGAAGGTGGTCTACTACGAGACCGACTCTTCGTCACCCTCCACTTCATCAAGCTCCGACTCGTCCGTCGCTTCTAAGTGCCATGAGCGCAAGAAGTATAGTAAGATGCCACTTCGTTATCCCCATATTTCTAAGCGCGCTCCTTTACTTTCCGTTCCCTTAGGCAAACCACCATATTTTGATGGTGAATATTATTGTATGTGGAGTGATAAAATGAGGCATCACCTAACCACACTCCACGAAAGTATTTGGGATATAGTTGAATTTGGAGCGTATGTACCACAGGTGGGGGATAAGGACTATGACTCGGACGAAGCCACCCAAATTAGGCACTTTAACTCCCAAGCCACGTCTATACACCTCGCCTCCATGTGTCGAGAGGAGTATAACAAGGTCCAAGGGTTAAAGAGCACCAAAGAAATTTGGAACGTGCTCAAAACCGCGCATGAAGGGGACGAGGTGACCAAAATCACTAAGCGAGAGACGATCGAGGGGGAGCTCGGTCGGTTCGTCCTCAACAAAGGAGAAGAGCCGCAAGCAATGTACAACCGGCTAAAAACCATGGTGAACCAAGTACGCAACCTCAGGAGCACCAAGTGGGATGACCATGAAATGTTCAAGGTTATTCTAAGATCCCTTGTTTTTCGCAATCCTACACAAGTGCAATTAATTCGTGGGGATTCTAGATACAAATTAATGTCTCCCAAGGAAGTGATAGGCAAGTTGGTGAGCTTTGAACTTATGATCAAAGACTCCAAACACATCGTCAACTTGGAGCAAGGCACCACCTCCACATCCGAGGTGTAACCCATCGCATTCAAGGCCATGGAAGAAGAGAAGAGGGAGTCTACACCAAGTAGGCTTTCAATCGACGCCTCCAAGCTCGACAACGAGGAGATGACGCTCATCATCAAGAGCTTCTGTCAAATCCTCAAGCATAGGAGGGGGAAGGACTACAAACCCCGCTCCAAAAGGGTGTGCTACAAATGTGGTAAGCCCGGTCATTTTATTGCTAAATGTCCAATTTCAAGTGATAGTGACAGGGGCGACGACAAGAAGGGGAAGAAGAAGGAGAAGAAGAGGTACTACAAAAAGAAGGGCGGCGATGCCCACGTGTGTCGGGAATGGGACTCCGACGAGAGCTCCACCGACTCCTCCTCCGATGAGGACGCCGCCAACATCGTCGTCAACAAGGGCCTCCTCTTCCCTAACGTCAGCCACAAATGTTTCATGGCTAAGGACGGCAAGAAAAAGAAGGTACAATCTAGAGCCACCCCCAAATATACAACATCTAGTGATGATGGTAGCTCTAGTGAAGATGAAGATGATTTACTTACTCTTTTTGCCAACCTTAGCATGGAACAAAAATAAAAATTAAATGAATTAATAGAAGCCATTCATGAGAAGGATGAACTCTTGGATAGCCAAAAGGACTTCCTTATTAAAGAAAACAAAAAACATGTTAAATTGAAAAATGCTTATGCTTAGGAAATAGAGAAATGTGAAAATTTATCTAAGGAGCTTAGCATTTGTCATGAGTCAATTACTAGACATAGAAATGAAAATGCTAGCTTAATTTATAAGGTTAAAGAATTGAATGTTTGCAATGATACTATTTCCAGTCTTAGAGGTGAGAATGGCATATTAAATGCTAAGATTGAGGAATTAAAAACATGCAAACCATCTACATCTACTGTTGATCATGTTACTATTTGTACTAGATGTAGAGATGTTAATATAGAAGCTATGGATGATCACCTTGATATGATTAAACAATAAAATGATCACATAGCTAAATTAACTGCCAAAATTAATGAGCATGAACTTGAGAATGAAAAATTTAAATTTGCTAGAAGCATGCTCTATAGTGGGAGACGCCCTAGCATTAAGGATGGCATTGGTTTCCAACAGGGAGGCAATGTCAAGCTTAATGCCCCCAAAAGATTGTCTAATTTTGTAAAAGACAAAGCTCCCATGGTTCAGGATAATGAGGGTTACATTTTTTATCCTGCAAATTATCCCAAACATATAATTAGGAGAATTCATGGTAGAAAACCTCACACTGTTTCACATCATGCATTTATGTATAAAAATGAGGCTTCTAGCTCTAGGCAATAACCTCATGTTAAATTACCTAAAAAGAAAAACTCTTGCTGCATCAAATGAACATAACATTTCATTTAAATCTTTTGATGCTTCCTATATGCTTACTAACAAATCAGGCAAAGTAGTTGCCAAATATGTTGGGGCAAACACAAGAGTTCAAAGACTTGTATTTGGGTACCCAAGGTGCTTGTATCTAATGTGAAAGGACTCAAGACCGTTTGGGTACCTAAGAACAAGGCCTGAAATTATTTTGTAGGTTTATGCATCCGGTGGTTCAAGTTGGATAATCGATAGCGGGTGCACAAACCACATGACAGGGGAGAAAAGAATGTTCTCCTCCTATGAAAAAAACGAAGATCCCCAACGAGCTATCACATTCAGGGATGGAAATCAAGGTTTGGTCAAAGAACTTGGTGAAATTGCTATATCACCTGACCATTCTATTTCCAATGTTTTTCTTGTAGATTCTTTAGATTACAATTTGCTTTCTGTTTCTCAATTATGTAAAATGGGCTACAACTGTCTTTTTACAGATGTAGGTGTTACTGTCTTTAGAAGAAGTGACAATTCAATAGCATTTAAGGGAGTGTTGGAGAGTCAGCTATATTTAGTTGATTTTAATGAAAACACAGCTGAACTCTACACTTGTTTAATTGCTAAGACTAATATGGGTTGGCTCTGGCATCGCCGACTAGCCCATGTTGGAATGAAGAATCTTCACAAGCTTCTAAAGGGAGAACACATTTTGGGACTAACAAATGTTCATTTTGAGAAAGACAGTGTTTGTAGTGCATGTCAAGCAGGAAAGCAAGTTGGCGCCCATCATCCACACAAGAACATCATGATGACTGACAGGCCACTTGAGCTACTCCACATGGATCTATTCGGCCTGATAGCTTACATAAGCATCGACGGGAGTAAGTACTGTCTAGTTATTGTGGATGATTATTCTCGCTTCACTTGGGTATTCTTTTTGTAGGAAAAATCACAAACCCAAGAGACTTTAAAGAGATTCTTAAGAAGGGATCAAAATGAGTTCGGTTTAAGCATAAAAAAGATAAGAAGCGACAATGGGACGGAGTTCAAGAATTCACAAATTGAAGACTTTCTTGGGGAGGAGGGCATCAAGCATGAGTTCTCTTCTCCCTACACACCTCAACAAAATGGTGTAGTGGAGATGAAGAATTGAACTCTACTGGATATGGCAAGGACCATGCTTGATGAGTACAAGACACAGGACCAGTTTTGGGCTGAGGCGCACCGCCTGCTACTCCATCAACCGGCTCTACCTTCACAGAATCCTCAAGAAGACATCATATGAACTCCTCACTTGTAAAAAGCCCAATGTTTCATATTTTAGAGTCTTTGGTAGCAAATGTTTTATTCTTATTAAAAGAGGTAGAAAATCCAAATTTGCTTCTAAGGCTGTAGAAGGCTTTTTACTTGGTTATGACTCAAACACAAGGGCTTATAGAGTCTTCAACAAATCCACTGGATTAGTTGAGGTTTCTTGTGACATTGTGTTTGATGATACTAATTGCTCCCAAGTGGAGCAAGTTGATCTTGATGAACTAGATGATGAAGAGGCTCTGTGCGTCGCGCTAAGGAACATGTCCATTGGAGATGTGTGTCCTAAGGAATCCAAATAGCCCACACAAGCACAAGATCAATCGTCATCTTCCAACCAAGCATCTCCACCAACTCAAGATGAGGAACATGCTCAAGATGATGAAAATGAAGATCAAGAGGATGAGCCACCTTAAGAGGAGGACAATGATCAAGGGGAAGATGAAGATAATAAAGACAAGGAAGATGAGCAAGAAATATAGGGTCATAGACTTCCACACCCAAGAGTCCACCAAGCAATTCAACGAGATCACCCCATCAACTCCACCCTTGGGGACATTCATAAGGGGGTAACAACTAGATATCGAGTTGCACATTTTTGTGAACATTAATCTTTTTGTGTCCTTTATTGAGCCATACAGGGTGGAAGACGCACTAAGAGATCCAGATTGGGTGTTGGCAATGCAAGAGGAGCTCAACAACTTCACAAGGAATGAGGTATGTAATTTAGTTCCACATCCTAATCAAAATGTTGTAGGTACCAAATGGGTATTCCACAACAAGCAAGATGAGCATGGTGTGGTGACAAGAAACAAAGCCCGACTTGTGGCCAAGGGTTATTCATAAGTCGAAGGTTTGGACTTTGATGAAACTTATGCACCCATAGCTAGGCTTGAGTCAATTCGTATATTACTTGCCTATGCTACTTATCAAGGCTTTAAGCTTTATCAAATGGACGTGAAAAGTGCCTTCCTCAATGGACCCATCAAGGAAGAGGTCTATGTTGAGCAACCTCCCGGCTTTGAAGATAGTGAGTACCCTAACCATGTGTGCAAACTCTCAAAGGCGCTTTACGGGCTCAAGCAAGCCCCAAGAGCATGGTATGAATGCCTGAGAGATTTTCTTATCACTAATGGCTTCAAAGTCGGAAAAGCCGATCCTACTCTCTTTACTAAAACTATTGCAAAAGATTTGTTTGTATTCCAAATTTATGTTGATGATATCATATTTGGGTCTACTAACAAATCAACTTGTGAAGAGTTTAGTAGGATCATGATTCAAAAATTGGAGATGTCGATGATGGAAGAGTTGAAGTATTTCCTTGGATTTCAAATCAAGCAACTCCAAGAGGGCACCTTCATCAGCCAAACAAAGTACATTCAAGACATACTTAAGAAGTTTGGGATGAAAGATGGCAAACCCATCAAGACACCCATGGGAACCAATGGGCATCTCGACCTCGACACGGGAGGTAAATTCGTAGATCAAAAGGTATACCGGTCGATGATAGGATCTTTACTCTACTTATGCACATCTCGACTGGATATTATGCTTTCCGTATGCATGTGTGCAAGATTTCAGGATGATCCTAAGGAAGTTCACCTTAGGGCCATGAAGAGAATCATGAGATATTTAGTTTACACTCCTAAGTTTGGGCTTTGGTACCCCAAGGGATCCGCTTTTGATTTAATAGGTTATTCTGATGTCGATTGGGCAGGGTGTAAAATTGATAGGAAGAGCACATCAGGGACTTATCAGTTTCTGGGAAGATCCCTGGTGTCTTGGGCTTCAAAGAAACAAAACTCAGTAGCTCTTTCCATCGCCGAAGTCGAGTACATTGTCGCAGGCCATTGTTGCGAGCAATTACTTTGGATGAGACAAACCCTTAGGGACTATGGCTACACATTGAGCAAAGTCCCTCTCCTATGTGATAATGAGAGTGCAATTTGCATGGCGGATAATCCCGTTGAACACAGCCACACTAAGCACATAGACATTCGTTATCACTTTTTGAGGGATCACCAACAAAGGGGGATATCGAAATAGCTTATGTAAACACCAAGAATCAATTAGCCGATATCTTTACCAAGCCTTTAGATGAGAAAACCTTTAGCAAACTTAGGAATGAGCTAAATATTCTTGATTCTCGGAATTTTGATTGAAACATTGCACACACAGCTCATTTATATACCTTTGATCATATCTCTTTCTCAAAGGGAAATAGGGTTAACCTTTTCCCACAATTAATTTTGGTGGTTGAATGCCCAATACAAATATATGGAGTAACTAGGTTACTCCAGAATACATGTTCTACAGGTGCAAAAAGGTTCAACACAAACCAATAAATATTCAAGTTAGGGATCAAATACAAAGGGGCAAAAGAAACTTGAGTGTGCTGAGGAATGGCTCACCGGACTGTCCGGTGTGCCACCGGTCTGGTGCACCACCGGACAGTGTCCGGTGCACCAGGACCGTACAGCGCAAACCAGCCAGTCTCGGGTTTCCGCAGGCGCGCTCCGTTATAATTCACCGAACTGTCCAGTGAGTCAGTGGGCAACGGCTATCTGCACGCAACGATCGACTGCAAAAGTACCTAACGCGTGAACAGTGCAGCGGCAGAGTCAGAGCGTAGAGTCAGAGGCACAGCGGACTGTCTGGTGCCGCAAGAAGACAACAGCGCCAACGGTCGACTGCTCCCGAACCCTAACAGTTGGGTGACGTGGCGGCGCACCGGATAGTGAACAGGACCTGTCCGGTGGCGCACTGGACTGTCCGGTGCGCCAATCGCCAGCAGCCTTCCCCAACGGCTACTTAGTGGTTGAGGGCTATAAATACCCTCCCAACCACCACAACTCCAAGCATCCAAGTTTTCTGAAGTTCTCATTCAATACAAGAGCTAGTGCATTCACTCCTAGACACAAATCAAAAGATCAAAGCCTCTCCAAGTCCCAAATTCATTCCAACCACCTAGTGACTTGAGAGAGTGTGTGTTTGTGTTCATTTGCGCTCTTGTTGCTTGGATCGCTTTCATCCTTCCTCATTCTTGCTTCCAAAGTGACTTGTAATCTAAACAAGAGATACCTAAGTGTGTGGTGGTCCTCGCGGGGTCTAAGTGACCCATTCGATTAAGGAGAAAGCTCACTCGGTCTAAGTGACCGTTTGAGAGAGGGAAAGGGTTGAAAGAGACCCGGATTTTGTGACCACCTCAACGAGGACTAGGTTCTTTAGAACCGAACCTCGGTAAAACAAATCATTATGTTCATTCGCTTAATTTCCATTTGATTTGTTTCCCCCTCTCTACAGGACTTGATTTAAGTTCTAACGCTAACCCCGGCTTGTAGTGTGTGTTTAAAGTTGTAAATTTCAGATTACGCCTATTCACCCCCCCCCCCTCTAGGCGACTTTCAATTGGTATCAGAGCCTGGTGCTTCATTAGAGTCTAACAACTCGAAGTGATGTCGGGAGATCATGCCAAGAGGGAGATTGTGACTGGCGACAAGCACGCAAGCTCAGGGAGAACCCTCTCAAGGGAGTTGGCCACAAGCATAAGGAGTAATCCTCTTCCTCCAACAAGACACATCGGAAGGGTGATAAGAAGAAGAAATGAAGAAGGTGGTCTACTATGAGACCAACTCTTTGTTACCCTCCACTTCATCAAGCTCTGACTCGTCTGTCGCTTCTAAGCGCCATGAGCGCAAGAAGTATAGTAAGATGCCCCTTCGCTATCCCCGTATTTCTAAGCGCGCTCCTCTACTTTCCGTTCCCTTAGGCAAACCACCATATTTTGATGGTGAAGATTATTATATGTGGAGTGATAAAATGAGGCATCACCTAACCTCACTCCACGCAAGCATTTGGGACATTGTTGAGTTTGTAGCGCAGGTACCTAAGGAGGGGGACGAAGGCTACGACTCGGACGAAGTCGCCCAAATACGACACTTTAACTCCCAAGCCATGTCTATACTCCTTGCCTCCTTGTGTCAAGAGGAGTATAGCAAGGTACAAGGGTTAAAGAGTGCCAAAGAAATTTGGGACGTGCTCAAGACCGCGCACGAAGGGGACGAGGTGACCAAGATCACCAAGTAGGAGATGATCGAGGGGGAGCTCGGTCGATTCGTCCTCAACAAAGGAGAAGAGCCGCAAGCCATGTACAACCGGCTCAAGACTATGGTGAACCAAGTGCGCAACCTCGGGAGCACCAAGTGGGATGACCATGAAATGGTCAAGGTTATTCTTAGATCACTTGTTTTTCGTAATCCCACTCAAGTGCAACTAATCCATGGAGACCCTAGATATAAACAGATGTCTCCCAAGGAAGTTATTGGTAAGTTTGTGAGCTTTGAGCTAATGATCAAAGACTCCAAACACATCGTCAACTTAGAGCAAGTGCCACCTCCACACCCGAGGTGCAACCCGTCGCATTCAAAGTGACGGAAGAGAAGAAAGAGGAGTCTACATCAAGTAGGTTTCCAATCAACGCCTCCAAGCTCGACAACGAGGAAATGACGCTCATCATCAACAGCTTCCGCCAAATCCTCAAGCAACGAAGGGGGAAGGACTACAAGCCTCGCTCCAAGAGGGTGTGCTAGAAATGTGGTAAGCCCAGTCATTTTATTGCTAAATGTCTAAATTCAAGTGATAGTGACAGGGGCGACGATAAGAAGGGAAAGAAGAAGGAAAAGAAGAGATATTACAAGAAGAAGGGCGGCGATGCCCACGTGTGTCGGGAATGGGACTCCGACGAGAGCTCCACCGACTCCTCCGACGACGAGGATGCCGCCAACATCGCCGTCAATAAGGGACTCCTCTTCCCCAACGTCGGCCACAAGTGTTTCATGGCTAAGGACGGCAAAAAGAAGTAGGTACAATCTAGAACCACCCCAAGTATACTACATCTAGTGATGAGGGTAGTTCTAGTGATAGCGAAGATGATTTAATGTCCCTTTTTGCCAACCTTAACATGGAACAAAAGAAAAAATTAAATGAACTAATTGAGACCATTAATGAGAGGGATGATCTCTTGGAAAGCCAAGAGGACTTCCTTATTAAAGAAAACAAGAAACATGTTAAAATAAAGAATGCTTATGCTTAGAAAGTAGAAAAGTGTGAAAACTTGACTAAGGAGCTTAGCATTTGCAATGATTCAATTATCAGTCTTATAAATGAAAATGCTAGTCTAGATGCTAAGATTGATGAATTAAATGTTTGCAATGATATAATTTCTAGTCTTAGAACTGAAAATGGTAATTTAATTTCTAAGATTAAAAATTTGAGTATTTGCAATGATTATATTTCCTATCTTAGAAATGAGAATGCCATATTACTTGCATAGAAGAATTAAATGTTTGCAAACCCTCTACATCTACTGTCGAGCATGTTTCCATTTGCACTAGATGTAGAGATATTAATGTTGAGGCTATTGATGATCACCTTGCCATAATTAAACAACAAAATGATCACATAACTAAATTATCTGCTAAAATTAATGAGCATGAACTTGAAAATGAAAAGTTTAAATTTGCTAGAAGCATGCTCTATAATGGGAGACGCCCTGGTATTAAGGATGGCATTGGTTTCCAACAGGGAAGTAATGTCAAGATTAATGCCCCTAAAAGATTGTCTAATTTTGTTAAGGGCAAAGCTCCCATGGTTCAGGATAATGATGGCTATATTTTATATCCTGCTAATTATCCTGAGCATAAGATTAGGAGAATTCATGCTAGGAAACCTCATAATGCTTCTCACCATGCTTTTATGTATAAAAATGAGGCTTCTAGCTCTAGGCATTCTACTCGTGTTAAAATGGAAAAAAAGAAAACTCCTGCTGCATCAAATGAGCCTAACATTTCATTTAAGACTTTTGATGCATCATATGTGCTTACTAACAAATCAGGCAAAGTAGTTGCCAAATATGTTGGGGGCAAGCACAAGAGTTCAAAGACTTGTGTTTGGGTACCCAAGGTGCTTGTTTCTAATGTGAAAGGACCCAAGATTGTTTGGGTACCTAAGAATAAGGCCTAAAATTGTTTTGTAGGTTTATGCATCCGGTGGTTCAAGTTGGATAATCGATAGCGGATGCACAAACCACATGACAGGGGAGAAGAGAATGTTCTCCTCCTATGAGAAAAACGAAGATCCCCAACGAGCTATCACATTCGGGGATGCAAATCTAGGTTTGGTCAAAGGACTTGGGTTTGTAGCGCATGTCAAGCAGGAAAGCAAGTTGGCACCCATCATCCACACAAGAACATAATGACAACTGACAGGCCACTGGAGCTACTCCACATGGATTTATTCGGCCCGATCGCTTACATAAGCATCAACGGGAGTAAGTACTGTCTTGGTATTGTGGATGATTATTCTCGCTTCACTTGGGTGTTCTTTTTGCAGGAAAAATCACAAACCCAAGAGACCTTAAAAGGATTCTTAAGACGAGCTCAAATCAAGTTCGAATTAAGGATCAAAAAGATAAGAAGTGATAATGGGACGGAGTTCAAGAATTCACAAATTGAAGGCTTTCTTGAGGAGGAGGGCATCAAGCATTAGTTCTCTTCTCCCTACACACCACAACAAAATGGTGTAGTGGAGAGGAAGAATCGAACTCTACTGGACATGGCAAGGACCATACTTGATGAGAACAAGACTCCGGATCGGTTTTGGGCTGAGGCGATTAACACCGCCTGCTACTCAATCAACCGGCTCTATCTTCACCAAATCCTCAAGAAGACATCATATGAACTCCTCACCGGTAAAAAGCCCAATGTTTCATATTTTAGAGTCTTTGGTAGCAAATGTTTCATTCTTATTAAAAGAGGTAGAAAATCTAAATTTGCTCCTAAGGCTGTAGAAGGCTTTTTACTAGGATATGATTCAAACACAAGGGCATATAGAGTCCTCAACAAATCCACTGGATTAGTTGAGGTTTCTTGTGACATTGTGTTTGATGAGACTAATGGCTCCCAAGTGGAGCAAGTTGATCTTGATGAGCTAGATGATGAAGAGGCTCCATGCATCGCGCTAAGGAACATGTCCATTGGGGATGTGTGTCCTGAGGAATCTGAAGAGCCCACACAAGCACAAGATCAACCATCATCTTCCAACCAAGCATCTCCACCAACTCAAGATGAGGAACAAGCTCAAGATGATAAAAATGAAGATCAAGAGGATGAGCCACCTCAAGAAGAGGACAATGATCAAGGGGGAGATGAAGTTAATGAAGACAAGGAAGATGATCAAGAAATACAGGGTCAAATACCGCCACACCCAAGAGTCCACCAAGCAATTCAAAGAGATCACCCTATAAACTCCATCCTTGGTGACATTCATAAGGGGGTAACCACTAGATCTCGAGTTGCTCATTTCTGTGAACATTACTCTTTTGTTCCCTCTATTAAGCCATACATGATAGAGGATGCACTAAGAGATCCGGATTGGGTGCTGGCAATGCAAGAGGAGCTCAACAACTTCACAAGGAATGAGGTATGGCATTTAGTTCCACGTCCTAATCGAAATGTTGTAGGTACCAAATGGGTATTTCGCAACAAGCAAGATGAGCATGGTGTGGTGACAAGAAACAAAACCCGACTTATGGCCAAAGGTTTTTCACAAGTCGAAGGTTTGGATTTTGATGAAACTTATGCACTCGTAGCTAGGCTTGAGTCTATTCGTATATTACTTGCCTATGCTACTTACCATGGCTTTAAGCTTTATCAAATGGACGTGAAAAGTGCCTTCCTCGATGGACCAATCAAGGAAGAGGTCTATGTTGAGCAATCTCCCGGCTTTGAAGATAATGAGTACCCTAACCATGTTTATAAACTCTCAAAGGCGCTTTATGGGCTCAAACAAGCCCCAAGAGCATGGTATGAATGCCTGCGAGATTTTCTTATCGCTAATGGCTTCAAAGTCTGAAAAGCTTATCCTACTCTCTTTACTAAAATTGTTGCAAAAGATTTGTTTGTATGCCAAATTTATGTTGATGATATTATATTTGGGTCTACTAACAAATCAACTTGCGAAGAGTTTAACAAGATCATGATACAAAAATTTATGTCTACGATGGGAGAGTTGAAGTATTTTCTAGGTTTTCAAATCAAGCAACTCCAAGATGGCACTATGCATCGCGCTAAGGAACATGTCCATTGAGGATGTGTGTCCTGAGGAATCCGAAGAGCCCACACAAGCACAAGATCAACCGTCATCTTCCAACCAAGCATCTCCACCAACTCAAGATGAGGAACAGGCTCAAGATGATAAAAATGAAGATCAAGAGGATGAGCCACCTCAAGAAGAGGACAATGATCAAGGGGGAGATGAAGTTAATGAAGACAAGGAAGATGATCAAGAAATACAGGGTCAAATACCGCCACACCCAAGAGTCCACCAAGCAATTCAAAGAGATCACCCTGTAAACTCCATCCTTGGTGACATTCATAAGGGGGTAACCACTAGATCTCGAGTTGCTCATTTCTGTGAACATTACTCTTTTGTTCCCTCTATTAAGCCATACAGGATAGAGGATGCACTAAGAGATCCGTATTGGGTGCTGGCAATGCAAGAGGAGCTCAACAACTTCACAAGGAATGAGGTATGGCATTTAGTTCCACATCCTAATCGAAATGTTGTAGGTACCAAATGGGTATTTCACAACAAGCAAGATGAGCATGGTGTGGTGACAAGAAACAAAACCCGACTTGTGGCCAAAGGTTTTTCACAAGTCGAAGGTTTGGATTTTGATGAAACTTATGCACCCGTAGCTAGGCTTGAGTCTATTCGTATATTACTTGCCTATGCTACTTACCATGGCTTTAAGCTTTATCAAATGGATGTGAAAAGTGCCTTCCTCGGTGGACCAATCAAGGAAGAGGTCTATGTTGAGCAATCTCCCGGCTTTGAAGATAATGAGTACCCTAACCATGTTTATAAACTCTCAAAGGCGCTTTATGGGCTCAAACAAGCCCCAAGAGCATGGTATGAATGCCTGCGAGATTTTCTTATCACTAATGGCTTCAAAGTCTGAAAAGCTTATCCTACTCTCTTTACTAAAACTGTTGCAAAAGATTTGTTTGTATGCCAAATTTATGTTGATGATATTATATTTGAGTCTACTAACAAATCAACTTGCGAAGAGTTTAACAGGATCATGATACAAAAATTTATGTCTACGATGGGAGAGTTGAAGTATTTTCTAGGTTTTCAAATCAAGCAACTCCAAGATGGCACCTTCATCGCGCTAAGGAACATGTCCATTGGGGATGTGTGTCCTGAGGAATCCGAAGAGCCCACACAAGCACAAGATCAACCGTCATCTTCCAACCAAGCATCTCCACCAACTCAAGATGAGGAACAGGCTCAAGATGATAAAAATGAAGATCAAGAGGATGAGCCACCTCAAGAAGATCAAGGGGGAGATGAAGTTAATGAAGACAAGGAAGATGATCAAGAAGTACAGGGTCAAATACCGCCACACCCAAGAGTCCACCAAGCAATTCAAAGAGATCACCCTGTAAACTCCATCCTTGGTGACATTCATAAGGGGGTAACCACTAGATCTCTAGTTGCTCATTTCTGTGAACATTACTCTTTTGTTCCCTCTATTAAGCCATACAAGATAGAGGATGCACTAAGAGATCCGGATTGGGTGCTGGCAATGCAAGAGGAGCTCAACAACTTCACAAGGAATGAGGTATGGCATTTAGTTCCACGTCCTAATCGAAATGTTGTAGGTACCAAATGGGTATTTCGCAACAAGCAAGATGTGCATGGTGTGGTGACAAGAAACAAAACCCGACTTGTGGCCAAAGGTTTTTCACAAGTCGAAGGTTTGGATTTTGATGAAACTTATGCACCTGTAGCTAGGCTTGAGTCTATTCGTATATTACTTTCCTATGCTACTTACCATGGCTTTAAGCTTTATCAAATGGACGTGAAAAGTGCCTTCCTCGGTGGACCAATCAAGGAAGAGGTCTATGTTGAGCAATCTCCCGGCTTTGAAGATAATGAGTACCCTAACCATGTTTATAAACTCTCAAAGGCGCTTTATGGGCTGAAACAAGCCCCAAGAGCATGGTATGAATGCCTGCGATATTTTCTTATCACTAATGGCTTCAAAGTCTGAAAAGCTTATCCTACTCTCTTTACTAAAACTGTTGCAAAAGATTTGTTTGTATGCCAAATTTATGTTGATGATATTATATTTGGGTCTACTAACAAATCAACTTGTGAAGAGTTTAACAGGATCATGATACAAAAATTTATGTCTACGATGGGAGAGTTGAAGTATTTTCTAGGTTTTCAAATCAAGCAACTCCAAGATGGCACCTTCATCAGCCAAACAAAGTACATTCAAGACATACTTAAGAAGTTTGGAATGAAGGATGGGAAACCCATCAAGACACCCATGGGAACCAATGGGCATCTCGACCTCGACACGAGAGGTAAATCCGTAGATCAAAAGGTATACCGGTCGATGATAGGATCTTTGCTCTACTTATGTGCATCTCGACCGAATATTATGCTTTATGTATGCATGTGTGCAAGATTCCAGGCCGATCCTAAGGAAGTTCATCTTAGGGTCGTGAAGAGAATCATGAGGTATTTAGTTTACACTCCTAAGTTTGGGCTTTGGTACCCCAAGGGATCCACTTTTGATTTAATAGGATATTCCGATGCCGATTGGGCAGGGTGTAAAATTGATAGGAAGAGCACATCAGGGACTTGTCAGTTTCTGGGAAGATCTCTGGTGTCTTGGGCTTCAAAGAAACAAAACTCAGTAGCTCTTTCCACCGTTGAAGCCGAGTACATTGTCGCATGCCATTGTTGCGCACAATTAATTTGGATGAGGCAGACCCTTAGGGACTATGGCTACAAATTGAGCAAAGTCCCTCTCCTATGTGATAATGAGAGTGCAATCCGCATGGCAGATAATCCCGTTGAACACAGCCGCACTAAGCACATAGACATTCGATATCACTTTTTGAGGGATCACCAACAAAGGAGGGATATCGAAATAGCTTATGTAAACACCAAGAATCAATTAACCGATATTGTTACCAAGCCATTAGATGAGAAAACCATTAGCAAACTTAGGAATGAGCTAAATATTCTTGATTCACGGAATTTTGATTGAAACATTGCACACATAGCTCATTTATATACCTTTGATCATGTCTCTTTCACTTGGTACAAATGCATATTTCTTATTACTTATGTACCAAAGCTACGACTAATACATTTTCAAGTATATTTCTATACTAAGTCATAGTTTGAAAGGGAAATGGAGTATGTGACGAAGACAAGGCTTCCACTCCACTCTAACGGTATCATTTACCCTTCGGCGCTACTCCGCACACTCCAAATTGGTATAATCCTTCACTCTTATTTACTTGTACCAATAGGGAGAAAGTAAAAAGGGGCTCTCACAGTCTCTGTTTTTGGCGATTTTTGACAAAGGGGGAGAAAATATTAAGCCCAAAGCAAAATGTCTGCACCACCAATTTCAAAATTTTCAAACTAAAGCTTTAATTGATATTTTTCATTGGTATCTATGTCATGGCAATATCTCAATTGTTATCCTTATCTTGAGAAAGCAAAATCTCAATTGGTATTATTTTAAACTTCAATTGGTATCTTGCAATGACAATTTCTTCAATTGGCATATTAGAATTTCAAAATTGGTATCTACTAAAACCCTCTTGAAAACTAAGAGGAAAATTTCATTCAGGGGGAGTTTTGTTTAGTCAAAGTAAAAGCATTTGAAACAGGGGGAAAAATTTCAAATCTTGAAAATGCTTCTTGCAATCTTATTGATATACGTTTGACTATTTGCAAAAGACTTTGAAAAGATTTTACAAAAAGACAAGTAATGTGATCTAAAATATTAAATAGAAGAAAGCAATCCATTCATATCTAGTGAAATTATCAATTGGTTTAATTCTAAGTAACCTATGCACTTACTTTATGCAAACTAGTTCATTTCAGCACTTATATATTTGCTTTGGTTTGTGTTGGCATCAATCACCAAAAAGGGGGAGATTAAAAGGGAAATAGGGTTAACCTTTTCCCACAATTAATTTTGGTGGTTGAATGCCCAACACAAATATATGCACTAACTAGGTTGCTCTAGAATACATGTTCTACAGGTGCAAAAAGGTTCAACACAAACCAATAAATATTCGAGTTAGGGATCAAATACAAAGGAGCAAAAGAAACTTGAGTGTGCTGAGGAACGGCGCACCGGACTGTCCGGTGTGCCACCGGATAGTGTTCGATGCACCAGGACCGTACGCGCAAACCAGCCACTCTCGGGTTTCCACAGACACGCTCCGCTATAATTCACCAGACTGTCTGATGTGCCACCGGACTATCCGGTGAGTCGGCGGGCAACGGCTATCTACGCGCAACGGTCGACTGCAAAAGTACCTGACGCGTGAACAGTGCAGCGGCAGAGTCAGAGAGCAGAGTCAGAGGCGCACAACGCCAACGGTCGACTGCTCCCGAACCTTAACGGTTGGGTGACGTGGCGGCGCACCGGACAGTGAACATGACCTGTCCGGTGGCGCATCAGACTGCCCGGTGCGCCCATCGCTAGCAGCCTTCCCCAACGGCTACTTGGTGGTTGACGGTTATAAATACCCCCAACCACCACAACTCCAAGCATCCAAGTTTTCTAAAGTTCTCATTCAATACAAGAACTAGTGCATTCACTCCTAGACACAAATCAAAAGATCAAAGCCTCTCCAAGTCCCAAATTCATTCCAACCACCTAGTGACTTGAGAGAGAGTGTGTTCGTGTTCATTTGCGCTCTTGTTGCTTGGATCGCTTTCTTCCTTCCTCATTCTTGTTTCCAAAGTGACTTGTAATCTAAGCAAGAGACACCTAAGTGTGTGGTGGTCCTTACGGGGTCTAAGTGACCCATTCGATTAAGGAGAAAACTCACTCGGTCTAACTGACCGTTTGAGAGAGGGAAAGGGTTGAAAGAGACCTGATCATTGTGACCACCTCAACGGGGACTAGGTTCTTTAGAACCGAACCTCGATAAAACAAATCATCGTGTTCATTCGCTTGATTTCCATTTGATCTGTTTTCCTCTTCTCTCCCGGACTTGATTTAAGTTCTAACGCTAACCCCGACTTGTAGTGTGTGTTTAAAGTTGTAAATTTCAGATTACGCCTATTCACCCCCCCCCCCCCCTATCCGACTTTCACTTTCACTTGGTACAAATGCATATTTCTTATGTACCAAGGCTACGACTAATGTGTTTTCATGTATATTTCTATACTAAGTCGTAGATTGAAAGGGAAATGGAGTATGTGATGAAAACAAGGCTTCCACTCCACTCTAACAGTATCATTTATCCTTTGTCGCTACTCCGCTCACTCCAAATTGGTATAATCATTCACTCTTACTTACTTGTACCAATGTAGAGAAAGTAAAAAGGGGCTCTCAAAATCTCTGTTTTGGCGATCAATGCCAAAGGGGGAGAAAATATTAAGCCCAAAGCAAAAGGACCGCACCACCAATTTCAAAAAATTTCAAACTAAAGGATTAATTGATATTTTTCATTGGTATCTATGTCATGACAATATCTCAATTGTTATCCTTATCTTGAGAAAGCAACATCTCAATTGGTATTGTTTTAAACTTCAATTGATATCTTGCAATGACAATTTCTTCAATTAGGTATATTTAAAGGTAGATTTTCAAAGTTAATATCTATTAAAACCCTCTTGAAAACTAAGAGGAGAATTTCATTCAGGGGGAGTTTTGAAAGAGGGGGAGAAATTTTAAATCTTGAAAATGCTTCTTGCAATCTTATTTATATACCTTTGACCATTTGCAAAAGACTTTGAAAATATTTTCCAAAAAGATCTGCAAAAACAAAACAAGTGGTGCAAATGTGGTCCAAAATATTAAATAAAAGAAAGCAATCCATTCATATCTAGTGAGATTATAAATTGGTTTAATTCCAAGTAACCTATGCACTTACCTTATGCAAACTAGTTCATTTCTGCACTTTATATATTTGCTTTGGTTTGTGTTGGCATCAATCACCAAAAAGGGGGAGATTGAAAGGGAAATAGGGTTAACCTTTTACACAATTAATTTTGGTGGTTGAATGCCCAACACAAATATATGGACTAACTAGTTTGCTCTAGAATACATGTTCTATAGGTGCACAAAGGTTCAACATAAACCAATAAATATTCAAGTTAGGGATCCAATTCAAAGGAGCAAAAGAAACCAAGTGTGTTGTGGTCTAGCGCACCGGACTGTCCGGTGTGCCATCGGACAGTGTCCGGTGCACCAGGACCGTACGGAGTCCAAGCAGCCACTCTCGGGTTTTCAGCAGGCGCACTCCGCTATAATTCAACGGACTGTCTGGTTTACCACCTGACTGTCCGGTGTGCCAGCGGAGCAATGGCTAACTTGCGCAACGATCGACTGCAAAAGGAGCTGACATAGGAACAATGTGCGCAGAGTCAGAGCCGCAGAGTCAGAGGCGCACCGGACAGTGAACAGGACCTATCCGGTGTGGCACCGGACTGTCCGGTGCCACAAGAAGACAACGACGCCAACGGTCGACTGCTCCAGAACCCTAACGGTTGGGTGACGTGGCAGCGCACCAGACAGTGAACAGGACCTGTCCGGTGCGCCCATCGCCAGCAACCTTCCCCAACGGCTACTTGGTGGTTGAGGGTTATAAATACCCCCAACCACAACTCCAAGTATCCAAGTTTTCTGAAGTTCACATTCAATACAAGAGTTAGTGCATTCACTCCAAGACACATTTCCAAAGATCAAAGCCTCTCCAAGTCCAAAATTCATTCCAACCACCTAGTGACTTGAGAGAGTGTGTGTTCGTGTTCATTTGCGCTCTTGTTGCTTGGATCACTTTATTCCTTCCTCATTCTTGTTTCCAAGTGACTTGTAATCAAAGCAAGAGACACCTAAGTGTGTGGTGGTCCTTACGGGTCTAAGTGATCCGTTTGATTAAGGAGAAAGCTCACTCGGTCTAAGTGACCGTTTGAGAGAGGGAAATGGTTGAAAGAGACCCGGTCTTTATGACCACCTCAATGGGGATTAGGTTCTTTGGAACCGAACCTCGGTAAAACAAATCACCGTGTTCATACGCTTATTTTCCATTTGATTTCTTTCCCCCTCTCTCCCAGACTTGATTTAAGTTCTAACGTTAACCCCGACTTGTAGTGTGTGTTTAAAGTTGTAAATTTTAGATTACGCCTATTCAGCCCCCCTCTAGGCGACTTTCAGTCACAAGCTACCTTCTCCAGCTCTCCAGATCCACTTCAGGCAGATGATTGGCTGAAGGCAGTGGAGAAAATGCTCAACATAGCTCAGTGCACCGACAGGGAAAAGGTCATATATGCATCGGCCCGTCTCACTGGCCCCGCTGCAGACTGGTGGGACTCATATTGTGCTGCTCACGCCACTGCTGATACTATCCCCTGAGCAGAATTTGCAGCTAATTTCAGAAATTACCATATCCATGTGGGACTTATGAAGATCAAGAAGAAGGAGTTCCTATCCCTTAAGCAGGGAGGCATGTCGGTAAGCGAATACAGAGACAAATTCATTCAATTATATCGGTATGCTCCTGGGGAAGTTGATGATGACGAGAAAAAGCAAGAGCTATTTCTAGAGGGATTGATTAGGCCACTCCAATACCAACTGATATCCCACTCATTTCCCTCCTTCCAGAAACTTCTAGATAAGGCTATAGCTTTGGAAAACAAGTGTGCGGAGCTAGGTGATATCAAAAGAAAGGCTACTAACTAGGGACAAGCTAGAAGTAGTACTCGTCCCCGTTATGCTTCCTCACAAGGTACCCCCGCTCGTGGCAGTTCTGGACAACAGTCTCCACAGATCCAAGCTACTCCTCAAGCAAGTACCCCAGCAGGACTAGTTGCTCCAAATGCATCCACCACCAGGTCATTCTTTAAGTGCGGATAGTCTGAACATTATGCCAACTATTGCCCCAACAATACCGCCTACATTACCCCAGCTTCGATGAAGCAAGGTCAGGTATCAAGAGGTAAAAGCCATGCTTTATCCATCAACTGAGGGCAAGTTAATCATGTGCAAGCAGAAGCAGAACTCGAGGAACCCGAATACCAGGAAGAGGTGCTGGTTGAAGGTGAAGAAGCCCGTGAAGAAGATGATGAGCAGCAAACTTAGAGTCTTTTATCTCTCTACTAATCTCGGGACGAGATTCTTTTTAAGGGGGTAGGATTTTTAAACCCCGAATAATACCTTAAGAAGTTTTAGCTAGTTCTTTGTTATTTTGTAAGAATAATAGTAGGGATTTCTTTGACTTTAGTTATTTAAGAAATAATATTGTAGTTATTTTAGTGTGTGTTTTATTATAAAGGCATGAACCTTTTTAAATAAAGATGGGATCCTTAACTATGGTATGATTCACTCTTTATTAATACTTTGTATGTGGAAGAATTCTATTATTATTTAAAGGGGTAAAATAGCAAATAAATTTAGAGTTGCATCATTCTGGATTTTTGTTTGTGCATATTGGGATTTATTACCTAAATTTGGATTTTAATTCAAAGTTTGAAATCTAGGAGGGAAAGACCTTGATTAAGAAAATTACCTTTCCATAGGTAAGACAATATTAAGTAAAATAAATAATATTAACTTAGCAGAAAGAATTGCATCCATACCGAAAATTTTATGGTACATTTAAATCTAAAGTTCAAAACTAAACTTTGAATCTAGTTTGAAATGGGCAATAGAAAACAAAAAAAAGGAAAAAATAAAAAGCACTTCACTCGGCTGGGTGGGCCGAAACCGGCTGGCCCATTTTGCCGCGCCATCCACGCCAGCCCAGCGATGCTCGGTGCCGACCGGTGGGCCCATCCCGGCAACCACCCTCGGCTGTTGCCGGCGCTGGGCAGTGGGGATGCCCTGTCATCCCTGTCGCGGCAACCTCGCTCAACAAACTCACGCGCGCCGTCGGGCGAGGTCATGATTCTCGCATGGATCTAGGGATTCCATTGCCTCCACCCCTAAACCGACTCACTAGAGTCAATAAAACTTGAAGTCAGGTCCCCTCCTCCCGTTTATTCACTGTGAACAAGCTCTCGTCGCTATCGTGAGAGAGAGTGGTGAATAAGATAGTCGCCGAGGTCTCCCTGTGGATTGGTCACCGCTGCGCCTTGAAGGTCGTGCCTAGGTGCTTGCTCGGACTCTAGGAGAAGGGGGTGCGTGACCATAGCACGGGAGATTAGCCGCCAGGACCCTTGAGATTGCTGTCCGACATTGATCTCCGCCGCGGACCAAGATTCTCCGTGGTTAGACCTCGATACTTCGTCACTACCGGTGAGGAACCCTCCCTCTGTGTTCGCCATGTCCTTTATTACATACTGCACACCGTGGATTAGAATCTAGGGCTCGTTTGCGTGGTGTAGCCAGTCTCCGGTCATTCCTCCGCCATGGGGGCTGGCGGCGCCGCCGCACTCTAGGTCGGAGTGGGGAGGCGGGTCCGTCGCTGTCCGATGTGGCTCGGGCGACTGTGATTAAAAGCTACGTACCCCTTCGTCGTGTTTGGTCAGAGCTGTTCAATCCAAAATCAAGTGAGTAGAACCGGATCACTGGTATTTAAAATCCACGCAGTTGATCTCCGATCCAGCGCGCGGTATCATGTATCGGTTTGGGAAGGATCCGATTTAATCTGCGCCATCCACATTTGATCGAGCGGCTGAGATCTATTCATACCCCTTCGGCTAGCCCTTTTTTGCATAAGGGCCCCTCAACTCTGTGGTAATCAACCTGTCGTCTGTAACCAGTACAAATTAATTGCATTCATTTCCTGGACATTTATAAAAGAGCCCCACCAGTTAAGGGAATTAGTAAAACCAATATATAAAGTGATTTTAGTATAAAACTTATTCACTAAAGTTAGTAAATTCATAACTTCCTTGATTTAACCCTAAATTGATCCATTCCAGTTGCTTTGGACTTATATTAATACTGTCTACCGGTTAGTAGCTTTATTTTACTATGTAGCATAGTGATAAAAATAACACTCATTCTTGTTTTATGTTTAACACCTAAACATTCCGAAAAATCATAACTCTTCAACCGTAACTCCGAATTTAGTGATTCTCGAACCTAGGATCTCGTTACGATATGTAGATCATTACTGCGCATTATGTTCTTTTTATTTGATGTGATGTTAATTTCTCCTATGCCATGTTTGTTTGTATTGTTGCGATTAGACGAGCAAGTGACCGAGGACCCCGATACTCGGCAGGTGGAAAATACTTAGCAATAGCTCATTGAAGGCAAGTTGTGCCCTTGACCACTTTATTTTACCCAATAATGTTCTTTATAATCACTATGGCATGTTTAGGCTTAATTTTGATGGGACCTAATAGGTCACCCTAGTTTGGTCATCTTTATACCTTGTATACCACTGAACTTTTTGGGTAGTATTTGATATTGCTTTATGTGGTTTTGGGTGTTAATATACTTATTATTCGTGATCATGTTCCTTACTGTTATTGAATTATTTACTGTTCATGATAAGACTATTATTTAATTAGACATGGAGCTTAACTTGAGATAACTGTGCTACCACAAGGGTGGAATGGGATGCCCTTGGCTGACTAATTAGGAAAGCTAGTGGAGGACTACCTTACCTGAAAGGAAAAAGGGCGGTAGGAGAGTTGTTGGTATATGGAGGTTCTCGGGTTTATCATTGAAAGGGAAATGAGCCTAAAACATTTCCTATAATGGATTTTGGTGTTTGATGTCCATCACAAACCACATGGACTAACTAGTTTGCCTAGTTGACATTTATCTCAGGTGCATAAAGTTCAACATAAACCAACAAAGAAAATAAGTTGGGAACTCAACAAAGTTTGGAGCAAAGACAAGCATTGGTGCTGCTTGTGGCGTACCGGACACTATCCGGTGCCCAGGCCGAGCACACCACGAATTGGTCGCTCTCTGGTTTTTCCCATAGTCGCTCCGCTATAATTCATCGGACTGTCCGGTGTGCACCGGACATGTCCGGTGAGGCAACGGAACAACAGTCAACTGTGCCCAACAGTCGACTGTGGTGAACAGTGAAAAGTGCACAGTGCAGAAGTCAAAGCTGCGAAGTCGGAACGCACCGGACTGTCCGGTGTGCCACCGGACTGTCCAGTGCCGCAAGAGGACAAAGGACTTCAACGGTCAACCGCTTCAAACCCCAATGGTCTGCTGATGTGGTAGGCACCGGACAATGAACAGTATCATGTCCGGTGTACCACCGGACTGTCCGTTGTGCCATCCACAGCAACGACTACAATAGTGGTTGGGGCTATAAATACCCCCAACCACCACCATTCAAGCTATCTAAGTTTTCTGAACTCCAAATTCAATACAAGAGCAAAAGCATACACTCCAAGACACAATCAAAAGATCAAATCCTCTCCAAGCCTCAAAATTAACTCAATCGCTTAGTGACTTGAGATAGGGTGTTTAGTGTTTCTTTTGTTGCTTGGATTGTGTTATCCTTCTCTTTCTCATTCTTCTAAGTGCTTTGTAGAGCTAGCGAGAGACACCTAAGTGTGTGGTGATCCTTGCGAGGTCTTAGTGACCCAAGTGATTAAGGAGAAGCACTCGAACACTCTGTGTGACTGATTGAGAGGGGGAAAGGGTTGGAATAGACCCGACCTTTGTGGCCTCCTCAACGGGGACTAGGTTCTTTGGAACCGAACCTCGGTAAACAAATCACCATGTTCATTTGTGTTGATCTTCACTTGATTTATTTCCCCTTCTTTCCTCTCTAAAAGTTGCCTTCCTCATATTGATTTGAGTTTGCTCCCAAGGTTATCCGCATTGATTGAGCAACTCATAGCAAGGAGAACTATCTTTCGCACTCCAAATTTATTTCTAACCCTAACCTTGGGCATAACACGTGTTCAAAGTTTATAATTTTCAGGTTTCGCCTATTCACCCCCCTCTAAGCGATTTTCAATCATGCTACGATGGCTTTTCAGATGGGGGATTCCTATATCGCTCTCCTCAGAAACTGTAGCGGGTTTTCTGAAGCTAGTGGAACTTTGTAAAGGCCTCGTAGTGTTACCCTGCCTCGTCTCCTTGGTAGAGATGAATGAGACTTCTAGACCCTTTGGCAAATGGGTAGCATGACTTGTGGGTAGAGGGTACAACCTCTGCAGAGTGTAAAACTAGTATACTAGTTGTGCTCGCGGTCATGAGCATCTCATGACTCTTGCAT
Organism: Zea mays; assembly: GCF_902167145.1. Lineage (NCBI taxonomy): Eukaryota > Viridiplantae > Streptophyta > Magnoliopsida > Poales > Poaceae > Zea > Zea mays. The sequence continues at coordinate 106,510,827 of NC_050105.1, read as the reverse complement.
GATTAACTTATGGAATTAAACTTAATTTGTCATATGCATCATATTGTGGTTTTATTTGGTCTATTATTACTTTGGGTTGGTATATACTTACACTTAGTAGTTGCTAATAAAATTTGACCAACTTATTAAAAGCAATGCTCAACTTTAACCATTATTTGTTGATAAGCCTTATACTTCACATGAACCTCCACTTTTGGTAAGCCCATGCACATTATTCCCCACACTTGTTGAACGATGAACTTTTGTGAGCTCACCCTTGCGATATTAACCCCCCACAGGTGAAGAGGAAGTGGCCCAGGAGGTGGACTACTATGAGGAGTTTGACGAGGTCTAGGTGACGTCTCCCAGACAGCTAAATGGCGCCAAGGAATAATATTAGTTCGCTTTATTTGTTATCATTTATTTTTGTAAGACACTTCCGCTATGTAATAAAGTTTGTGACATTTATCTCATACACTTGGTCATTATATGTGTTGTTCTTCTTTAGCGCGCATATGATACGCACCTGGATTTACCCCTTAAATTCGGGTGTGACAACATGTCAGACCGATTAGGCCTTCTCACCAATTGAAAGAGTCAGTTCATAATGATATTCATCTAAGACCCAATGTACCTACACGGATACCTCCACCCCCATTCCCACCTGTGTCATATCAGTATGCATATCTTCCAACACTTTATGTATCCAATCAAATGTGGGCCATGCCACTGTACCCATTTGGGATACCACGGTACCACGCTTGGGGGCACCCCAAACTTCTGTATTTGGCAGGTTGACACCACCAGTACAAGATCGATCGAGTTCACCTCAAACTGGTCCCTAGTCATAGGTCCAGCAAGATTGCCGGACTACTCGACCACGAAGGCCGACCGATTCGACAAGGAAACGTGGAGAGACAATATCTACGAGCTCCAAGAGGACAACAGGCGAAGATATCATCAAGATGGGTACAACAGATGTCGTCATACAGGGGAACAATGAAGGGCTAATGATGTTTGGTAAATCATCTAAGACAAATGAGGAGAAAGACAAAGGAGCAACCAGCAAAGCAGTTAACCTAAAATACTCCATGCCCCGATGGTGTCCATTGGGTCTAACACGGTCTCAAAAGCACAAATTGCAGCACCTAAGAACAAAGGAGAGCAGAGAAAGGAGACAGAGGAAATATTTAATGATACACATCCGCAATACCCAACACCACAAAAAAGGTGGAGACCAAAAGTCGCTGAAGCAACTCAAGCAGCCACGAAGACAGAAGGCGAAACAACAGCTACACAACTCACTGCAGATACGACAGATCGTTCGGCTCCGGTAGCCGGACGGTCCGAGCATAGAGCGGACCGTCCGACTCCTGGGTCCAGACCGTCTGCACCTTACCAGGAAACCTCAGACGACGCGCCAATGCCTATGGATGAAGGTACATCAAGGAGGACGACCCGCTGGGAAAAGATCTGGTCGACTACGGAGCCTCGCCCGACCACGCAGAAAATTAGGTAAGCGGGATGACGAGCTGATTAGGACTACTATGACTCTTAGCGGCGTCGGAGGTGACAGTCCGATCAAGGCCCTTACAAGATTTTAAATATCAATATAATCCTAGTATGTAGCAAGACGCTTAGAAAAACAGATGTTGTCACATCGAGTTGATTACAGTCTGCACCAATGCTTTTGGTTCGCTTAGTTTTCCCAATAGACATGGGCATATATTGAGCACCATTTGTAGTACTAGGCATGGTCAGACGGTGTGACATTGAAGCCTGGACGGTCCAGCCTACAGACAGTCTAGCCATAGACGTAGATGGTCCGCTATAGGGTTAGATCAGGCAGTTAAACTCCTATTTCCTCGCATATTTATCCCTCTAACCTCGCGGGAGCTATTGGAGAACGCCTAATAATGGGTCTAGACCTACCTCTTATATATTTGAACGGGTATGGCCGATTGAAACACCAACAATCGATCAAATAATCAATATATCTTTCGTTATTTATATTTTGCTCTAGGAGTGGACAATAACATAGTTTTCTTCCTCTAATATTCATCTCTCTCCGACTCTACATCGTTTAAAGGCGTCTTGAGTGGCCTGCCGATCTCAAGGCAAACCCTAGGATAACTCCTCCCCAACGGGATCCCTACCGTGAGCGAGATCCATGTGTTGTTAGGCGAACTTCGTCGCCTCCGTGCACGCGCGGACCGTTCGGCCACCAGGCGCGGACCGTCCGGCTTGTCGGCAGAAACCCTAGCCTCTACGCCAGGTCGCGGACCATCCGACCCTCGGTCGTGGATCGACCGCGCTTCCGTAGAGAGCACCGCCGCCGGTACACATCACATTGATTGGCGCCTAGATCGATGCCAACACAGTCCAAATTATACATATACAAATTATTGTTATCTGAGACACAAAGACAACAATACCCTTGTTTGTTTAGTCGTCGCCGCTAAGGTACAACAACACGATGGAGTTCCAGAGCCATGGAGAGGGTGTGAGCCACCAATCCAATTGTCTGTTTAGACGAGTAGTAGGGAGAGAAGAAGTGTTGTGCGTGCTGTTGTGCGATTTGGGGAAAGAAAGAAGAATGGTAGGTTCTGTAATTTTAATAATATAACTATGGGTAGTAGGTTTTTACCAAAAATAATTTTAAATAAGCTCCTATTGAGGAGATTATGAGATTATTATAATCTAGCTTCTAGATTATGGGCATGTTCAGCCTTTTCTGACTAGCTTTTCTGAGAATCTGGATGTGGGGATAATCTGGCAGTGTGAGAAGAATCTGAATATCGTGGGGATTAGGTGCGGAGGAAGATGAAGTGGTCTAAAGGGTTTAGGATCTAGAAAGCGATGGATTCCTACTATCGTGACGACTCGATCGATTCTGTGTTCATATTCATTTTGAACGATTTTTTACCAAAATGATTCTTATTGAAGCAGACTGAAAAAGCTGAGACGTTTGGTAGTTCGCAGCAACTTTTGGTGACCAGAAGCTGAAAAAGCCCAAATAAATAGGGTCTATATAATTTGGATATATAATCTGATTGTTTGTTTACAAGTTGGATTATTTACGCTAGATTATATAATGATTATAATACCAAACAAACATGCCCTATATCTTTTGGTATATTAATTTTGGTAGAAATTTCTTATATAAAAAATCACAACTTAGATTGTCTCTAGCATATTGTGTATATGGTTGGACAAAATACTGATTTACACTGTTTTACATAGTGAAGCTTAAAATAAGGGATGAGATGAGAGATGAGATGAGTAAATTGTTGAAGACAACCTTATGCTCTACCAGGAAACTTAATATTTAGGCTAAAATCACTGTAAGGCTATAGCAGCTTATCCATCTCCATAACCAATATTCAAACTTACTCTGCGAATAGTGTAATCTACGATGTAAAATAGCGTAACACATTGTTTTAAGTGACCATATTAGTATTACTGGACACAGTCTAAGTTACATGTGAGAAGTTTTTGGACACAACTCAAAAATTGGTGTTTGGAAGACCGACGACTATCTCCGGTTTGGTCACCTTCGACCTAAGAGCATCTCCAAGAAAGGACCTAAACTGAGTCCTATTTCCAAATATAGGATCTAAGAGTAAAAATTAGTTTCAAAGAGAGTAGCTATTTTATAATTTTGTAGCAAATTAATAAGGACTCCAGCCTCTATGTCTCAAATATACTACCTTCGCGGTGTGAACCCAACAAACCCTAAAATAGAGTTCTAAAATTTGAAATAGAATGTTTAGGGTTTCAAAAGAAATGTTTACTCCAACTGTCAGACCTTAAATGATGCTATTTAGAAAATAAATCATGTTATTAGAAAATAAATGATTGAAGATAAGTGAAATAAGGATAGAGTTTCAGTATATGAGGTACTATACTTAGGATCTGAGAGACCAAACCTTATAATCGTTTGATAAAATTTTATAAAATAAAGTCTAAAGTTTTATGGTTTTTTTAAACTCAATATTTGAGATGCTCTCAAGAAGCAACCGAATTTTACTGCAGTCCACACTCGCCACTTCGGCCGGTATACGTACGACAGAAATGAATACATTCACTAATCTCAAGAGATATCTATCCAATTTCTCTAGCATGCCGTGAGAATGTCAGATACAGGAATGAAGTAGAGCTCGACCATTAGAAACATGGAGAAATATACCAGATCTTCAACTAGCAGGACCACGTCAAGTTGTACTTGTACAGGGACAGGATGATGCAGGAAATATGGTCGGACTGCAAGTTGCACACGGATATGAAGGTTCTGTTTGGTTTGTCTCCAACTATGCACATTTTATAAAAAATTAGTTGTTTCAATTGAAAAACTAACTTTAAACATAAAAATTAGATTCGTTTACAACGAAATAAGCATAACAAGGTCACTAGAACAAAGTGGTGGAAGCTTAAAGGGGATGTGGCCCAAACTTTCAAGAAGAGAGTTATCGAGGAGGGCCCTTGGGCAGGAGAGGAAGACGCAAATATCATGTGGAGGAAGATGGCGACATGCATCCGAAAGATAGCTTCAGAAGAGTTTGGGTTGAGTCAAGGGAACAGAAGGGAAGTTAAAGACACTTGGTGGTGGAACGAAGATGTCCAAAAGGCTATCAAGGAGAAGAAAGATTGCTACAAACGCTTACATCATGACAAGTGTGCAGAAAACATAGAGAAGTACAGGATAGCGAAGAAGTCTGCAAAGCGAGCGGTTAGTAGAGCCCGGGGTCAAGCCTATGACGACCTTTATCAACGGCTGGACACAAAGCAGGGAGAAAAGGATATCTATAGGATGGCCAAGATTCGTGAAAGGAAGACAAGGGATGTCAACCAAGTCAAATGCATCAAGGACGAAGCAAACCAACTATTAGTGAAGAGTGAAGAGATCAAGAACAGATGGAAGGAGTACTTCAACAAATTGTTCAATGGAGGGAATGAGAGGGCTACAATAGAATTGGACGAACCATTCGATGACAACAACAGGGGTTTTGTACGAAGGATACAAGAATATGAAGTTAAGGAGGCGCTAAAAAGGATGAAGGTAGGAAAGGCGATGGGCCCTGATGGTATCCCTATCGAGGTATGGAGATGTCTTGGAGACATAGCGATAGTATGGCTGACTAAGCTTTTCAACACCATCTTTCGGGCAAACAGAATGCCCGACGAGTGGCGGCGGAGTACATTAGTACCAATCTTCAAGAACAAAGGAGATGTTCAAAGTTGTACTAATTACCGTGGAATTAAGCTCATGAGCCATACAATGAAGCTATGGGAGAGAGTCATTGAACACCGCCTGCGAAAGATGACGAGCGTGACCCAAAATCAGTTTGGTTTCATGCCCGGGAGATCAACTATGGAGGCCATTTTCTTACTAAGACAACTTATGGAGAGATTCAGAGAACAAAAGAAAGACCTGCATATGGTCTTCATAGACTTGGAGAAGGCTTATGACAAAGTACCTAGGAGTGTAATGTGGTGGGCCTTGGAAAAACACAAAGTAGCAACAAAGTACATTAATCTTATTAAAGATATGTACACTAATGTTGTGACAAGTGTCCGAACAAGTGATGGAGACACCGATGACTTTCCAATTAACATAGGACTACATCAAGGGTCGGCTTTGAGCCCTTATCTTTTCGCTTTGGTGATAGATGAGGTCACAAGGGACATACAAGGAGTTTTACCGTGGTGTATGCTTTTTGCCGATGATGTGGTACTTATTGAGGAGAGTAGGAGTGGTGTTTCTCAAAAGTTGGAATTGTGGAGGCAGACGCTGGAAGCAAAAGGTTTTAGGCTTAGTAGGTCTAAAACAGAGTATAGGAAGTGTGATTTCAGTGCCATGGGGTATGAGGATGGCGATGTTAGTCTTGATGGGCAAGTGGTACCCAAGAAAGACACTTTTCGTTACTTAGGATCAATACTTCAAAAGGAGGGAGACATCGATGAGGATGTCAGTCATAGAATTAAAGCCGGATGGTTGAAGTGGCGACAAGCTGCAGGTGTCTTATGCGACCACCGGGTGCCACGCAAACTAAAAGGCAAATTCTACAGGACAACAATCCGGCCGGCTATGTTGTATGGAGCAGAATGTTGGCCCACTAAAAGACGACATGTCCAACAACTAAGTGTGGCAGAGATGCGTATGTTGCGCTGGATATGTGGCCACACAAGGAGAGATCGAGTCCGGAATGATGATATACGAGAGAGAGTAGGAGTGGCGCCAATTGAGGAGAAGCTTATGCAACATCGCTTGAGATGGTTTGGACATATCCAACGAAGACCTGAAGAGGCACCAGTGCATATCGGAATAATTAGGCGTCCCGAAAATGTGAAGAGAGGTAGAGGTCGACCAACTTTGACGTGGACAGAGGCTGTGAAGAGAGACCTGAAGGAGTGGAATATTGACAAAGAGCTCGCCGCAGATAGGAAGGGGTGGAAGTGTGCAATTCACGTGCCAGAACCCTGATTGATAGTTTCGCTTTTCCTCCTTAATCGTTTGACCTTTTCTTGTGTCCATTTTAGATCTTGCTGGTCCTTGTGGGTTTTATCTCTTTTATGTGTTTCCCCGTTTCGTTGTTTTCGGTTCTCCTTTGCCTTTGTTTTCCTTTTCTGTTCTTTGGGGGTTGAGCTCTGAGGTTTTCATACGGGGTTTCATCTCTAGCCTACCCCAACGTGCTTGGGACAAAAAGGCTTTGTTGTTGTTGTTGTTGTTGTTGAAACATAAAAATTAGATAAAACGTGACGAGTTAGGTAGCGAACCAAATAGACCCGAAATGCCACAATGGTACGACACAGATTCGAGCATGTTTAATTTGCTGCCTAACTTGCCATACTATACATAATTTTTCTATTAAAATTAGTTTTTCAATTTAGAAGACTAACCATATATAAAGTGTAGCACAGTTAGCCGTGAACTAAACAGAAATGCCGTCATAAGCCAATGGTGATGTGATTATAGAAGCGACTGTTGGAGCAAAAAAAAGTTTGATGTGTCCCTTTTTCATGCAAATCACGCCATATTTTGTTTTTAGGTCCTCATTTTAAGGAATTGTTTGATTTATAGGGACTAGTTTTTAATCCATCAATTTTATTCCATTTTAGTCCTTAAGTTGTAAATAATAAAACTAAAAATATAGTTTTAATGTATGTATTTATCAATTTAGAAACTAAAATGTAAAAAAATAAAGACACTAAAAATTAGTTCTAGAAATCAAACACTTATAAGGACTAATTTTTAGTTCCTTCATTTTATTGTATTTTAGTCTCTAGATTGATAAATACAGAAAATATTTTAGAGCTTCTAAATGAAATAAATTGGGAGGACACTATTTTTGGTTATATATTTGATAATTTAGTAACTAAAATGAAATAAAATTAAAGGATATTATTTTCGTTTTCGTATTTAGTAATTTAAAGAATACAATAAAATGAGTAAACAAAAATTAGTGCATAGAAAGCCAACACTCCCTCTCTCTCTCTCTTGGAGTTGCTGTGAAAATACGACCTATCGGGGACAGCTCGATCTCCCTCCCTTGGCTGGAGCCTGGAGCCGACGGAGCAGAACGACGGTTCCTTGCGGCGGCAGCGACCTCGAGCTGAGGGCGGCGAGAAGGCGGGAACAACTCGATCTCCCTTTGCTAGCTAGCTAGTCCCGATGGAGCCGAGGGTTCCTTGCGGCGACGGCGGCCCCGAACCTAGGGCCGCGAGAACGCATCGACGGGAGGGCGAGCGAAACCACGTCCTCGATGCGCGAATCCTGGAGCCTCAGCGACAGAGATCGAATCCAATCAGGTATCCTCCACTCACGTTCTTCTAACCTATCTCCTTGTATTTTTGTTCTTTATTTTCCTGCGGTCCTTCTAGCGCATCGATAGATCTAGTATGTCCATATCGATCTTCTGGACTTCTGGTAGTCCATTCAGATCCCGTGGAGGCACCAACCTCCTCGTATTGTCCTTAGGATGGAGATGATATCTTTGCTTCTTGCGTTCTGTACCTTAGATGTGTCATATCAGCTGGCTCACATATTTCAGGTATGAGTGAGAGCCTCCATTTCATAGGTGCTTTCATCATTTAATTATCTTTCTGCACATTCCAATTACTTGCTCAAAGAAATCTCGATAACTGAGCATCTGAAAGGAAATCTTGAATGACTGTTGATGAGTGTTCACCGAGCTGCAGGTTAAGATGCTTCTACAGAGAGGGATACCCAGGGTTAATTACTCCTATCAACATATATACATGCATGTGATGCCATCAACCATCCTCTTTAATTTCCCAAACTGAATTCTTTGGAGGCTGCATTCTTCAATTCCTAGCTACCTAGTAGATTCTTTATTCTTTTTTGAGTTAAATGCATCGATGACCCCAGAACTTGTCAAGGGATGCCATTTAGGTCCACGAACTTTGACAATGCATTTCTAGGTCTTGAACTTGTTAAGTGATATACCACACATCCCTAAACTTGTAAAAATGGTACATTACAGGTCTATTTTTGGAGCATACCAACCACTGTGGTGAGCCATTTAACAAGGTTAAGGACCTAGAAATGTATTTCAAAGTTCGTGGACCTAAGTGACATCCCTTGACAAGTCAGGGTCCGCTCATGCATTTAACTCTTCCTTTTCATAAAAGGCCAACCTAGCTCAGCTAATTTCTTTGTTTTGGGTAGATGACTGTTGTGTGCTGTGTCAAGTAGCCGGCAAAACGTTTCTAATGACCCTAGCTAACTAAAGTGAGACTGCTTACACACACGCGCGCGCACACATGCACGCACACGCGTGCACACACATGCACGCACACGTGCGTGCACACACCCACGCACGCGTGCGCGCCCACGCCCCGCACACGCCCGCAGCCCGCACGCACGCACGCACTATAGTATATTATATGTTCTAGACTGTGGGCTACAGATCAACCATGAAGTGAAAAACTTAAGCCAAAGAGGCCCAAGCTATTCCAGACCTTAGAAACCAGGAACGTGTCCACATTCCTTGTTCTGGAAACGTTCCTTCCGCTCCAGGAACATGGGAACAATCTCTTCCCCGTAGTGTTAAAATCTTATTTAAGTACCGTACCACGTTCCTGTTCCTCGACCCCATCGATCCGGGAACCTGGTTACTAAGTTCTAGATACAGCCCATGTCTCAGCTACCCAGTAATTCAATTCAGGTTCTGGTCATCCAGCACCTAGTCGTTCGACGACCAGAAAAGTAGTCGCCTTAATCAAGTCATACCCCCTAGTTGAGTTTGGACTACCGATTAGGACGACTAGTCGTGATTAATCACAAGTAGCCAGACGACTTGATAACACTGCTGAAGGCAATCACAAATGAATACATCCTATGGTTCTCTGGGTGCAAAAGGACTCCAGGAGTTGGTACTGGGTAGCTTGTTGTGGGTTGATTTTTCCTAAGTTTCTGTTGGTGCCTGTCGCTTTGCCTGTACTAGACTACTTTTCTTTGGCCTTGTGCCTCAGTCACAGCCACAGGTCATCTTGTTAGTTGTGGAAGGCTAGTTGCTCTGTCTAGTGTTTCCCTTTGGGAGAGGGGGGGGGGGTCTTCTTTCTTTGCACTATTGCCCTTTTCTCTCTCAAACTCTCTTAATGAAATGATGCACAATTCTCTTGCACGTTTGAGAAAAAACAGTTAATTAATATTGGTAGGTGTATTGTTTCAAATATGTTCATTTGGTAAAATTAACTTCTGCCTTTTCTGGCTTGATCAGGAACATCTTTCATCTATTAACTCAACGAGAGGTCTCACCTCGATTGAAACACCATGCTAAAAGAATGTGGAATGAGTCCCCAAAATATGATCCTGATTCAATTGAGTTAAGGTCTGCAGATGCTAAACTTGATATTTTTTCATGGTAAGGAAAGCCTTTTTTGAGATATTTAAGACCAGTCCATAATATATCGACTACTGAGTCACATGTGAGTCTGTTCACATCTTTCTTTTTTTTGGTTGGCTCGTTTAAACCTCACTGGGAACAGGGCAGAATCACAGTCCCTGCATAGCTGGTCTGCCAAGTATTGCCCTCTTTTGCCACCTCCTAGGTCAACTATTGCAGCTGCTTTCAGTCCAGATGGAAAAACACTTGCGTCCACACAGTAAGTTTATTGACTCACTGTATAACAAACTGAACTGAAAGACATCCTGACTAACTCAATCTGTTTTCTCAGTGGTGACCATACCGTGAAAATAATTGACTGCCAAACAGGGAAATGTTTGAAGGTTTTGACTGGACATCGACGCACTCCTTGGGTGGTATGTCCATCATACCGGCATATATTTTTTCTTGTGCATTTAGATTAGTATCATGTGCTTCAAGCTCTTGCAAAGAAAGGAATCTAGTTATACTGTGTACAGACCCAGTGCTGATGGCTCCCATATGAGTGGGGGTCTGAGGAAGGAATAACCGAGGCAAGCCTTAGGCTATCTCCAGCAGCTTACTCATCTCCATCTTGCATTTGAACTCCACTCTGTAAAGTGTAAACCATGTCGTCTATAGTGCAAACCAGTGTTTTGCACGGCCACATGCACGATCTGCTGGCCATAGCCTTACCCATGTATTTTGCAGAGACTGCACGATCTGCTGGCCATAGCCTTACCCCTGTATTTTGCAGAGACTGCACGATCTGCTGGCCATAGCCTTACCCCTGTATTTTGCAGAGACTGCGTCGAACCCAAGACCTTTGGCTTAGTGGGAAGGCAGCTTCTCACCACTGTGCCATACCTGTCCTTCGAATCTTGTTATAGTGTGGTTCAGTGGCGGATCCAGGATTGGATCAAAGGAGGGGCTGTAAGTTAAAGTATGTTTGGCAAAGCCACCAGCGGCCATCTTGGGGGTGAGTGCCATGACGACGTCCTCACAGGCCTGATGTACTAGTGTGTTGCAGCAGGTCTGCCATGGTGCTGCTTGCAGCAGGGACGAAGCCAGGATCCAAAATTAGGGGGGACCAAATTAGAATAAGGGGGCTGTTAGAAGCATTTTTTGCACTATTTACATGAGAATTAGCTAAAAACTAACATGTCCTACAGAATTAGGGGAGCATTAGGGGGGGCATTGCTCCCGTGTCCCCCCTGCCATCGCCCCTGGCTTGCAGCCTGCCCCTTGCGTTGGGTACATGCGCGCTGCTAACTGTTAGATGTGCATTGGCCGTGCGCGCTAGCTCATGACTATGTCCTGTGTGGTAGCGTGGATTTACACTGCTGAAGCATGGACTTGGTCCAGCGTGGATGCGCACGCTACCACCTAGCGTCACCTAGCGTGCTGGTGGCACAGATGGAGGCCAAATACATGCGCTGAATGCCACAATCAGAAAGAAGGTTGTGGTCTATCTTAGCTAACCTTTATAGGCTGTATTTATGTTATAATATACTCCCACATTCCAAAATAGTTGTCCTTTTAGCTCTTGGTTTTTATGTCTATATTCAAATGGATGATGATGAATCTAGATACATATATAAAACACATGCATCAATCAAAAATTATATAAACCTACTAATTCCCTAAAATGATGACTACTATTTTAAGATAGATGGAGTATATATATTATTAGGACACGTTATAAAATAGGTGTCATGGGGGGCGACCGGGGCTGCAGCCCCGGCAGCCCCCCTCCTAGATCCGCCCCTGGTGTGGTTGTTGATTTTTCAATAATGGACTGGCTAGAACATTATTATTATAATTTCTCTTTCCATATTATATTTGTCATTTGGTGACAATCTTGCTTGTTGATGGCATTGTTTATTTTTTGTTACAAGAATAAACAAATGGTCTTTTTGAACTGTCTTTGCATCCCAATATCACTTAAAAAATTTAAGCTGCTAACATATTGCAGGTCAGGTATCATCCATTACATTCTGACATCCTGGCTAGCGGAAGTTTGGATCATGAAGTTCGTCTATGGGATGCTAATACTTCAGACTGTATTGGGTCACAAGACTTCCGTAATTTTTCTCAGAAGACTGCTTGCATTCTATTCATAGTCAATTTTGAGAACAATGTAACTTATTTTTGATGTTCTTGGGGCAGATCGGCCAATTGCTTCCATTGCATTTCATGGAAGTGGGGAGATTTTGGCAGTTGCATCAGGTCACAAAGTGAGTCTTGCTGTGTTGACCTTGAAAAGCAAGAAGAAAAGCAAAGTTTTTTCTGTACTGTTTAATAGAGTCCGTTAACATACCATATACTAATGCCCAAATCAATTTATATGTTTGTATCAGTTGTACATATGGAACTACAATAAGAGAGATGGCACTTCTGTACCAGCCATCATACTAAAAACCCGCCGCTCGCTGAGAGCTGTTCATTTTCATCCGCGTGGGGCTCCATATCTTCTAACAGCAGAGGTAGAAATATAGAATACCATGTGGTCTGCACTTATTCTTTCCCTTCAATTTTGCACGTTTCCTGTATGAACTTATGCATAACTTCAATTTCAGGTTAATAATATAGAATCTGCAGACTCACCGCTGACTCTGGCAAGATCCTCTGGATATCTAAATTACCCATCGGCCCTGCTGGTGACAAACACTAATTCTAGATTCTGTACACTTCCTGAGTCCAATGTGGTGTCACCTTGCTTACTGTGGCCTGCATACCTCAGAGATGGTGGAATTTTACATGTGCTCGGCAATGACAGTAGTTCAACCATTGTGCAGCAGAGATCATCATTAGTTCAACCTTCCACATCAGATACTGCAAATGTACAGCTTGAACAGTTTGCTACCCCTATGGATGTATGTCCGGGAGAGCCAACTTCATCTAATGACATACCCGATGCAGTAACTGTTCCTACTTCAAATGGAAATGAAATGCATGGTGCTGGAGGCCAGTCTAACTCAAGACTGCAGGGCAGCAGCTCTACTAGTAATCTTGAGAGGTTCAGTGCTAGAGATGATTTGCAAGTGTCTTCCCTGAGCAGGACTGACCCAATCCCATTAACAGCAGGGCCTTCAGGATCCGATTTACACCGTGCTATGCCACTAAATATGCTCCTCACTGGCGGATTAGATGTTCAAATGTTCCTAAGAAATGTAGGAAGTGGACAGCAGGATCATTCTCTCTTCGGCGACTCACGTAACTGGGAGGTACCATTTTTGCAGGGTTTCTTGATGGCCCCAAACCATGCAGGTTTGCACCCTGCACTTGTGAACAATAGTGTCCTTGAAGACATGTCTATTGCTGGTACTGCAGGGACTAATAACTTGAAATCACCACACATGCGCAACTTTGGATGTCCAGGTGCTTCATCTTCGATTCCCCTTACCACTGGCAGTTCTAGGGGACCAAATCGACGCTATGCTTCACGCTCTGTACCTGGGGTTGGGAATTTGCTCCTAGGTCCTCAAATTGACGAAGCTGAAGCTCATGCTGTTTCACTAGGTGCTGGTTCTGAAATCACTGCGTCCATGCTTGCTCCTGGTACTGAATTGCCTTGTACAGTGAAGCTCAGAATATGGCGGCACGGTACCAATGAACCATGTGTTCCTTTAGAACCTGAGGCATGCTGTCTGACGATTTCTCATGCCGTTCTCTGCAGGTGCTTCACTGTGATTTCATTTCTTAATTCCATTTGATAATATAAAAAACTGTTACTTCTATTACTAATATTAGTTTGCTGCTTTTCTAATATTGCAATGTAAATAATTGTAATAAGCACAAGCTCGAGGCCCGTTTGCACTGTAAAACGTAAATAAATTGCTCTGTTGCCTATATGTTATGTAGCATCTTGAGCTTCAGCAAGGAATTGTGACTTCATTACTTACTCTGAACTTACCGAATTTACAGTGAAATGGGTGCCCATTTTTCCCCATGTGGACGATTTCTGGTAGCATGTGTTGCGTGTTTGTTGCCACAAACAGAAGACGACCGTGGTAGCCAATTGCCTGTGTCTTACGAAGGGGCTGGATCATCACCAACTCGTCACCCGCTTCCCTCTCATCGAGTTATTTATGAGCTCCGGGTTTATTCCCTTGAGGCTGAGACGTACTTTTTTTTCTTGGTTGTCTTTTTAATATTTTTTATATACTAAGTTACTGTTTGTGAATGGCCCACATATCTCAAAACTGGTTATATACCTTTGCAGATTTGGGGATATTCTTGCTTCCAGAGCAATACGGGCAGCACATTGCTTAACATCCATTCAGGTTTTCTTCATTTATTCGTGTTTCTTTGCATTTTTATATGTCGATAGCAATCTTTTATCATGTTTTATATCTTGTCACTTCTTTGGGATTCCCTCTGTAACAGTCATTTTTGTTGCAAAAAAGCATTTAGGACCTGAGTCTGATGACAGATGGATCTTACATTTTTGCAGTTTTCATCATTGAATTGGATCCTGTTTGTCTCTCTTTTGATGCAGTTCTCACCTACATCCGAACACATACTTTTGGCATATGGTCGTCGTCATAGCTCGCTCCTTAGGAGCATAGTTGTGGAAGGCGAAAATGGGGTTCCCGTATATACTATTTTGGAGGTAGTTATGGCAATCATATTCCAATTTCCAAATCATAGTTTGATTGGTAACTGATATCATATTAATTATTGTATGGGGATGGTGACAGTGCTGGTTCTGCAGTTTCATGATACTTACTATCTGATACTTGAGTTTCAAAATAATTTACTTATTATCCTCCTCAACTACTAATATTGCTCATACTTTGTGTACAATGTAAGTCAAATTATCATTTTCTTCATTTATTACTTTTAGGTATATAGAGTTTCAGATATGGAGCTTGTGAGAGTGCTTCCTAGCGCTGAAGATGAAGTTAATGTTGCATGCTTTCATCCTTCACCAGGAGGTGGCCTTGTTTATGGCACTAAGGTCGGTAGAAAACTATTCAATAAACAAAGAGGTATGGCGGATTGCTAAGGCTTTCATTCTGGTGAACTATATAGGAAGGGAAGCTCAGGATCCTTCAGCACAATGGCGCAGACATGACAAACATGGGGGTGGGTTGCTTCATTGAGGAAAATATGGTTGAGGTAGCAAGTTTTTTCCTTGTTTAGTCATTGCCATTTACTCGACCTGCTTTCTTTGGTACATCAAGGCATTTCCATGTCCATTAAGCTGATTTTTGAGACACTTCAGCTGAGTAGAATTAAGCCCCTTTTTTAGCAATCCCTTGCAGCTGCTCACTGATTCTGCTCCACCATTCCATAGTTTTAACTTCTCCCAACTAAGGAGCAAAGCCAGACAGGTTGACCTGTCCCAGCAGCTGAAACCAAAAGCTCCTAGCAAAGACACAACCCACCAAAATGTGGTGCGTTTTTGACAGAGTTAAACCCGGTCTAGAGGGAGCTATTAGGAGAGCTGAAGAAGAATTTTTTGTCTGGAAGTTCGCGGGGGCCAAACACCTTACCCTTATTACAGCTCCCATTCCAGGTGTCCCTCAGGGATCTGGTAGAGGGATCAATTGCTAGTTCCATAACGGAAGTTTCTTGCGTCTAGGGCTGGACTGGTGCGTTGGGTCTGTGGTTGTGGTGATCTTTTAGGTGGTCATCTAAGTTTTGTTGTGGCCAGATGGCCATGATTATTTTTTCTTCTTCTTTCTTCCTTTCTTTTCTTTTTTGTCTTTTTTGTGTTTGTATTTGGTCTATTTTTAGACCCTCCTTCTCTTCTTAATTCAATGATACGCAGCTCTCCTGCGTGTTCGAGAAAAAAAAGTGGGGCCTCGAGCGTATCTTCTATACAACCCCTGCAGGCCTGCACCCTTGCCCTCTTTACCTCCGCAGTCCTACCCCCAAGGCCATTTCTGTTTTCCTTTTTTTAATTTGAATGTATCTAGTGTGCCCGTGGTCAAAATAAAACTACTAATACTCTAAAAAATACACCATACATGCATATCAGCATAAGAGCAACTCCAAGAGTCTCTGTAAAAAGGATCTCTAAAAACTAAGATTTAGAGGATCTTCAAAATGGACAACTCTAAAAAAACTAGAACACCCCAACAGCCTATATAATTAAGCCATTCTCTCATTCTCTGTATCTGTTGCTAACGCCAACACCATTCTTCTTCCTCCTTGCGCCTCTGTTCTGTCTCTTCTGAGCCTTGGGGCCTGCTCGCCTCCACCACCGCTGTTTCACCATGGGCTTGCGGCTGCCTGTAGCTCCGCTATGAAGCAATTAGTGAAGATTTCTTGAAGCTGAGAGGTGGCAATGAGTGAAGACAGAACTTTGGTGCTTCAACGGTCATCCTTGGAAAGACAGATTTATTCTTGTTGATTTTCATGTGTTCCTTTTTGCCAAGTCGAAATGCAAGCGCTAACTCCATAACTGACTGAAGCCTGTAAAGCTTTTACCTGGAAAGCAATGTACACGAAGCAGAACAAGGAGAGATTGGCTTGGCCTGAAGTCCCGCACCTTGCTGTCACGCTGTTTTGACGATTTTTGTGATCTCTGACTGCTTCCACGAGGCGGAGGCATCGCTGCCTAGTTCTTGTTCCTTGCGCCCTAGCTGCAGGGTATGAAAGCTTGGCTCACAGCATGCCACCCTGCTCGGTGATGTCCGGTGCCATGCTAGCGTGCAGTGCTTCATTACGCCGTCTTCAACTCTTCATCACCATTGATCCCACCACCACACAGGAGTCGAGCATTTCTTGGTGCAAGAATCCAACCTCCTGGTTGCCATCCTCTGCGCTCTCTTCACCATCACGTGAACAACAAAACAACGTGGGGGGGGGGGAAGACCCGAGCACTAGCACGGGAAGGAGGAGGCACGTGCGAGAAGGGCAACATCCATGCGGGAAACCCAGAGCCACATGTATGGAGAGCGGGTGCTGGCTCACCATCTTTTGAAACTGATAAATACATAATAGAAGACTCAGAAATTTAGAAATTGACGTAGGAGTCTATTGGACATGTTTTGTCACTCAAAAACTCAATTTGATTACACGGAAGGTTTAACCGAGCCTCTTGGAGATGCTTTATGTGCACATGTTGTGGAACCATTCCACAACGAACTGATTGGCGCATGCTTCTTGATCAGTCATGTATCACTTAGGTGTTTGACGAGCCGGTATTACCACATGATTCCTTATTGTGTTTGGGCAGCAATTGAAGAGTTAGATACCTTGGTTCAGTTGGTTGTATTTTGTGGGGGAGAGAGAGGGAGGCTTGAGTTATAAGATATAATATGGAAGCCACAATATTCAATACTTAAGTATTTTCTTAAATCTCAAGTGTTAGATACTCGTTAGGGTTTTGGGGTCAGTCCTTTGTAATTACCTGTATACCCCTCTTTGTAATGGGCTTGGCCCAGTTACTTGGCCTATATATATGCACTCCGAACCCTCATTAGTGTTAGGGTTTCCCACATCAAGTGACCATATGCCTTGATTTATTGTGCGTTTTGTTTACTTCCAAGCAGGAATTCCTTCCCCTCAGCATCCAGGGCTGATTTTGGTAGTGCAAACTTGCAAAGTTTGCCATACATTCAACACGACCTACCTACCTGTCTGCCCATCTGCAAGTTTTTTGTAATGCCACTGATTACTTTAATCATCTTTTCAGCCCTGCTCGTAGGTTTGGAGCAATGTAGAGCGTTTCCCCCCTTTTTAGACATCCTGGTGCCAGATCTAGTTTGTTTCCTAGTGTTGGCTTAGATTATTGAAACAATAAAATAAATGCTGGTCAAGGTTGTAGTGATGTTTTATTGGTTGTATTGGACTATGCTCAGTGATCAAAGGTGCATGGGCTAGTCTTACATGTTTCCTTGGGATGTGTCCTAAGCTTTTAACAACCTTATACTAATGGCTTTGAGCAAACCCTGAGAATTATAGAGTTCTACCTTCTGTTGTTCAAGCGAAGCAAATGCTAGTGTTGGCGCTGATTTGGTACCAAACACTGGAATGAACCACAACCACCTGACAGTGCTCTCTGCGGGAGCACGAACGGTCCGTGATTTGGTGTCGGACGGTCCGCGACCTCGCTGCAGGAGCTGCTCCTCTCTGCATGCTTTCGGATGGTCCGCGACCGAGGCCAGACGGTCTGCGATGGCACATAGCCTTCACATAAACCTGAATCTAGCCTCCTGGGAAGGATCTCGTCAGGGAGGAGAGATCCTAGGGTTGTCTTTGGGACGGCAGGCCAGCTAAGAGATCCTTTGCAACGGCGGGACATAGGAGGCGGGTCTGTGATCGACGTGACTAGCGGCACAGAGATCCTTTGCAGCGGCGGGACATAGAATCCAGGTGGCGGTGTGGTCGTGGTGGAGACGCGGCCATCGACATCCGCCTAGGATAGGCCCGCCATGTTAGAGAGGAGGGAGGGGAGTGGCGCCGGCGAAGGACGCGGCCTGGCGCAGCCGGCGGGCGCGAGGGAAGGCGCCAACAGAGGTGGTAGCGGCGCCGGCGGGAGACGCGGCCTGCAGACGACGAGGGAGAGCGGCGCCAGTGGATGGCGCGACCTCCAGCGGGTGGCGCGGGTGAACGACGTGGTGGAGGGAAGGAGAGGCGACACCGGCGGAGGAACTGTAGCCGACGGCTACAGTGACGACTAGGGTTGGGGTGGGGAAGAAAGAGACTAAACCTAGCTATATACCATATTAGAGACTGAAACCCTAACCCTAACAGGGTTGGGTGATATATTTATAATAGAGTTGTTGGGCATAAGCCCATTACACAGCCCTATTACAATACAATGACTATAGCTCTAACAATAATGATACATAGCTCTCCCGCGTGTTCGAGAAAAAAATAGATCTGTGATAGAGGGATTGGTCAAAATTGACATGGGAGGCAGTTGTAAAAGTAGATTTAGAGATCTTATCCCAAGAAATGCCACTGTATAGAAGCACATGGAAAATACATGCAAGAACAATGCCATGTAATTCAGTTTCTTCAACTACAATATTAGCAGTACCATTACTACTAATTTATTACAGTACCACTATATATTTCTATTTTTACTGTACTTGTACTCTCTCTATAGCCTGCCTCTTGTTTGGATTCATCTCTGACCTGCCTCTG
Source organism: Zea mays (assembly GCF_902167145.1). Taxonomy (NCBI): domain Eukaryota; kingdom Viridiplantae; phylum Streptophyta; class Magnoliopsida; order Poales; family Poaceae; genus Zea; species Zea mays. Next base: position 106,491,853 of record NC_050105.1, on the reverse strand, counting down.
CTTGGGAGTTGACTAATGGCCTTGCTGCTCTTGGGTTCATCTGCCGCTTGATGGGTTTCATCTCTAGTGTGCCTCTGCTTCCGAGTTGCTAATAGTTGCTTTGCTGCTGCTGCTGTTTTAACTTCGTTTCTGGAAATATTATCCTTTTTCTCCTTACCTGGTCCAGTTTCAATCACCAGGGATGCATTTAGGCACGTCATATTCACTTCTACAAATGTGATATGTTTCTTATGTTTTCTGTTTTCAGATCCAGAGGTACGCATTGGAATGCTGAAGAAGCTTCACCACACCATGTGTTTTTAGGCTTACTTCCATGGTAATTCCTGAGCCCTAATCTTTTTTTATTGTCCTTTATGCTGTCATGGCTGCATTGTTGGCCTCAAACATTGTCTGGTTGGATTTGTCATTAGCTGTTCATTACTTTGCTGGCAAGAAGCTAAATGATTTCTATCAATTAAACTTATGGTGAGAAGTAATGGACTTGGTTGTTGATCTGAAAGCATGATTGTTTTCCATTACAGGAATTTTTTTCTGCAGGCTTCATCTGTGTGATCCATCCAAGGGGAAACATTAGATCCATCTCTAACTAAGTGCCTTGGGGATTGGTATGTGACTGTTTGCACTTTAGGATTAACTAACGTACCTGGTAAATATAATATACTTTTTATGTGCTGCTAGATACAAGGGATCTGAGTATCCTAAGCCGTTTTTGTATACAGTAGGATAATCAAAGTAATTAATGCTCTAGGAAACAATGGTATCCAATTTACTGATTGGGAACTTGTCCTTACAAGCACCGTCAGCTCTTACTCTTAGTTCCTGTGCACCTACGAAAATAAAAGCACTTACCGAAAAGGAGTCTTATTTTTACAACTTCCTTGAGCAAACTGCTCTTCAAATTTCGGAGTCTTATTTTTACATCTTGCTTGAGCGAATTGCTCTTCAAATTTCTTCCTTGGTTCAGGAGCCTTGAATTCAGAAGGTGGTCTTAGGGGTGTGTGGAGCAACCAAAGAGTGGAGGCAAACCTAAAGATACTGGCGGAACGAAGAAGTCCAAATGGCTATTAAGGAGAAGAAAGAATGCTACATACGTTTATACCATGACAAGAGTGTGGACAACATAGAGAAATACAAGGTAGCAAAAAAGACATCAAAGCGAAATGTGGCAAAGGGTAGGGTGTACAAGTACAACGTTTGGGTACAAGAAGGAAGGAACGAAGGACATATATAGAATGGCTAGGTTCCGTAAGAGTAAGACAAAGGACTTCAACCAAACAAAGTACATTATGGATAGGGTTTTACACATTTCAGCATGGTATCAAGCCAAATTCTTCTCTCCTCCCCTCACCCTCCCCTAGCCACTACCCCCTTGTTTGCTCGTGCCTGGCCTCCCCCAGCATCCGCCATCGGCGACAGAGGCCATGGATGACTTCCCCTCTCCTGCTTCTCTCCCTCGCTTCCCCACCCCTCTCTCGTCGCTGGGCGATTGTCGTCGCCTCCTCGGCCGCCCTAGCTGGCCAACTCGCCGGCATCGCCTCGTCTCCTCTCTATTGTGGTTGCGGACGCGCTTGCCTAGGCCCCCACTGGCGCGCTCATCGGAACCACAACCGCCCCCACTCTGTCCGCTCAGCCCCCTGTTGGCGTGCTTGCTTAGGTCCTTGCCGGAGCGCTTGTCGGCCCGTCGGGGCCCTGTAGCCGGCACCCTTCTCCACACCGCCCCTGCCGTAGGTGGGGTCGCCCGACATGGCCTAGCACCAGTAGCCTGGACGTTGCTGGCCACAACCTGGCCCTTGTCGGCCTGTGCTTGGCTAGCCTGGGCCTCGCTGCCGTTGGCTCCCGCGCTATCGGTGTGCCACTGGGCGTCTTGGCTTTGGCGCTTCAACCTCCGCCCTAGGTCTTTGCTTCGCAGGTCTATGCTTCGCACCTCTGTCGACCGTCCTCCCACCCTCGGATGTTGTGGCTGCCCAATCCACCTTCATTGTGGCCCTCACAACTGCCAAGGCCATTGTGGTTGCTCCATGGGAGCGCAAACGTGTCGTTTCTCTCGTCTGGGAGTGCGGACACGTTGCTGCTGATACCCTTGCCAGGCAGCTCGCTGAGGTTGAGCGCCACCTACTTGGCTCTTTCTGCCTCGAGCCTCTCCGTACGCCCCCTCCTTGGAGTATGAGGTTGTCATCATCGCCACCTCCACGCGTAGGCGGTGGGTGTCCAGAACATTCGTTCTCTGGTTCTCATCCCCGATCTGCCTTCTTCCACCTACGCCCGCGACGCGACCTCGTCCTCATTGACATGGCTTTTCTCACTATCCCATCTTGGTGGTGGATGGATAGTGTGGTCCTCTCCGGGATCCCGGGGACCGTCATCGGTGAGTTGCAGGATGTCCGCGAATGTGGTGGCATTGTTCGTCAGGACTAGGTTGCTGTCGAGGAACAATTTCTTGGCAACCGTGAGGCTCACGCTCTCCACCTCGACGCTGCCTTTTGGACCTTCGTTTAGGGAGACCTCTTTGTCACCGAGTATTATCGCCAGATGAAAGGCATGGTGGCCCCCCTCTGTTGACCCCAGGGAGTGTCTCCCATCGCACACTCGTCCTCAATCTTCTCTGTGGCCTCAACGAGCGCTACCATCACCTTCGGACTTGCATCACTCACTTTGTCATGTTCCTGTCTTTCCACAAGGTATGCAACGTCCTCATCCTTGAGGAGCTCACTAAGGGGGCCCCTCCTCGCTCCGACGTCGTTGCCACTCTACAACTCCACGCCATGGGCGACTTTGCGTTCGCCCTCCTCTACTCCAGCCTTGGGGGATTTGTCGCCGTGCTCATCTGTCCCTCTCTCCTCTGGCTCTGCACATCCTCCCTACCAACTTGGGTCGGGGGGGGGGGGGTCTGGGGTGGTGGTTGCCGTCGGAGGCTCGGAGCGAGGGTGGCCGTGGTGGTGGGGGTGGCTAGGGGGATGCTCCTTGGCCCTTTCTCTACAACCCATGGATTGACTGCATCTCCACATGGCTCGGCCCGTCCCTAGGTGGACCCTTCAAGTGTCTGCCTCCTCCCTAGCCGACTCATCTGATAATGCCTGATCCAGGGTATCACCTCGGCTCCCTCCCCTTTGCGCCCCTGACACCTCTGCTGTCACTCCTGCTTCTCCCACCCCACTTTGTTTCGTCCTAGAACCCCTGGCGCGGTGGGTGGGATCAGTAGTTACTCGCTAGCTCCTTCAGCACGATGGCCCTGACTCCTGCTGTCACTAGCTGGATTGTTGATTCTGGTGCCTCTTACCACACCACTCTAGATGCGGGTATACTCTCTTCTTCCCACCCCTCTCTACCGTCCACTCCATCTATCATTGTGAGCAACAAGAAATTTTTCTTGGTCACCTCTGTAGGTGATTCGGTCCTTCTTGGGCCCTTTTATCTTCACAATTGTCTTGTCATCCGCATATCATTCAAAATCTTTTATCTATTCGTTAGATTCCCATTGACAATTCTTGCTCTATTGAGTTTGATCCTTTTGGCTTGTCCGTGAAGGATCTCGCTACCTAGAGCCTTCTCGCCTGCGTTTACCCCTTAACATCATGCTTTCGCTACACCTTCGCCGCAGTTGCACACACTGGCTACTTTCACTATATCTAGCACTTGACATTGTCGACTCAGTCATCCTAGCCCTCATGTGTTGTCCAAGTTGTGTAGTAGTTCAATCATTTCTTATATTAGGGCCACTGAGCATTTATGCCATGCCTGTCAGTTAGGCCATCATGTTCGACCCCCTCCCTAGCTTCTCTCAGGTTGTGCATAATTTTGACCTCATACACTGTGATCTAGATCTCTCCTATTATCAGTGTTTCAGGTTATAAATATTATCTGGTGGTTCTTGATGATTGCTCTCATTATTCGTGGACTTTTTCCTTGCGTTCCAAGTCTGATACTTTTATCTCTTCTGCACTTATTCGCTTGGGTTTCCACTCAGTTCGGTTGTACTATTAAGACCGTCTAGTATGACAAGGACTGTGAGTTTGATAACTCCTTCCAGTTCTTTTCCTCCCCTCATGATGTCTAGCTCCAGATGTCATACCCCTATACTTCTTAGAAGGACAAGACTGAGTGCATGATTCGCACTAGCGACAACATATTGCGCTCTTTGCTCTTTTAGGCATTTGTTCCTACTTGTTACTGGGCTAAGAGCATTCACACTGCTACTCACCTCCTTAATCAACTCCCTACTACGACGATTAGCGCCCCCACACCCCGCTTTGCTCTTTTTGGCACCACTCCCTCCTATGACCATCTTTGCGTTTTTAGGTGTGCGTGTTACCCCAACCTTTCTGCCATCGCTCCTCATAAGCTTGTTCTTCGCTCCATCTGACGCGTCTTCCTTGATTACTACTCGACCACAATGGGTACCGATGTCATGACTTCACCACTCAATGTCTCATGATCTCCCGTCGTGTTATCTTCGATGAGACGGATTTCCCCTTCTCGAATTCCTCTTAGTCCTTTGCTAACTCCCTTCCCGAGCTGGACTTCCTTCTTAATTATGGCCTCGTGGCTCCCTCTGGTCAACCACCTTTTGTTTTTTCACCTGCAAGTTCCCCCATGTCGCTCCCGTTTGTGGCACTAGTGCCTCTCTTGGCTTTTGTGCCCATGGACTCTTTCCAGGCTACCCTAACGCCCTTAGTTGGTCCGTGTGCCCTACCGCACCTTTGTCGGCTTGCTGGCGGCTCCAGTCCCATAGGCGGCTCCAGTGGCCCCACCTTCGCCCTTGACTTTTTTGACCTCGCTTGTGCCACCTAGGGCCTCTTTAGTAACCTCACCTGTATCGGCTCCTCCTCGCTACACCAATCTTGTGCATGCCTATCATCGACATGCGCGGGTGGGTGTACCGCCTCGCTCCCAGACCGAGGCGACGATGTATCACCCCCTCTCCTTCACTGTAATCCTCGCCATGTCCACCCCATGGTGACTCGGACTGCTGTTAGGGTTCTTAAGCCTATTGATTGTCTTGTTCTCTCTGCGATCTCTTCCATGGCGTCACGCTATGGAGGACGAGTACCAAACCCTCCTTGCAAGTGGCACCTAGGATTTGGTGCCCCGTCCCTCGAGCGACAATGGGGTGACTGGCAAGTAGGTTTAGACACAAAAGCGAAAGGCTGATGGATCTTTGGATCGATACAAAGCTCGTTGAGTTCTCTAAGGTTTCACTCAGCGTCCTGGAGTTGACTACATTGAGAGGTTTAGTCCCATGGTCAAGCCTGCTGTTGTCCGTACTGTTCTCTTGCTGGCTCTGGTTCATCAGTTGGACGTCAAGAATGCCTGCCTCCATGGGATTTTCACTGAGACCGTCTATTACGGTCAACCTGTCGGTTTTGTCGACTTAGCTCGCCCTGACAGGTCTGCAACCTCAACAAATCCATCTATGGACTGAAGCAAGCCTCTCGTGCTTGGTATAGCCTGTTTGCCACCTATCTGTTCTCCTTGGGTTTCACTGAAGCCAAGTCAGATATCTCCCTATTCATCTACTGGCACGGTAGTGACACGACATACCTACTCTTGTATGTTGATGACATTGTGCACACTGCCTCTTCCTTGTGCCTGTTGCATCAGATTAGTCTCACGCTTCAGCACGAGTTCGCCATGAAGGATTTGGGTCCTCTTCATTATTTTTTGGGATTCATGTTGAGTGTCGCTCGGATGGACTATTTCTTTAGCAAAGTCACTAAACCCTGGATATCCTCGAGCATGCCAACATGCTGGATTGCAAGCCGCGCGCAACATCGGTGGACACACATGGTTAGGTCTCTGGTGATGGTTCCCCTATGTCAATGACCCCATTGACTACCGCAGTCTTGTTAGCGCTTTTCCGTATCTCACCTTCACCCGGCCCGACAACGCTTATGTTGTCCAGTAGCTCTGCCTCTACATGCATGATCCCTGCAAGCCGCACCTGAGTGCGGTCAAGCGGATTTTTTGGTACCTTCAGGGTACTGTCGACCACGAGCTCCATCTTTGGTGCTCCCCCACCATGGAGTTGATTGTCTATATCGACACTGACTGGGCCGGGTGCCCGGACATCTGTCGGCTCACCTCAGGCCATGTGGTGTTTCTTGGGGCCAACCTCATCTTTTGGTCCTCCAAGCCCATGGTCTCTCACTCCAGCACTGAGGCAGAGTATCAGGTTGTCGCTAATGGGGTGGCTGAGGCGAGTTGGCTACATTAGCTACTCTAGGAGCTACGCAACCCTCTCTAGGAGCATGCTTGTCTACTATGACAACGTTAGCGACGTCTATCTCTTCGTCAACCTCGTCCGGCACCAGCACACAAAGCATGTTGAGATTGATTTCCACTTTGTCGTTGTTGTTGTGGACGTCTGTCTGCGTTCATTACATCCCGAAGAGCTTGCAATTTGCTAACATCTTCGCTAAGGCCATCTCCAGCAATAGTGTGCAAACGGGCGTGCAAAACACTGTTTTGCACTGTGGATGCACTGTTTACAGTGTTGGGTTTGAAATGGGGAGTGAGATAGCGAGTGAGATAGGGAGGCTGCTGGAGATAGTCTAAGAGTCTTCCCTCGTTGTACTCAGAGTTTCGGTCTAGGTCTAGTCTTAACATCTGTCGTGGCTAGAGTTTCGCCTGTGGGAGGTGTTACTGCCTCTTCTCTTTGTTGTCTAAATGTAATGGGCCTAGAGCCAGCCCATGTACACCTAAGGGAGTGTTTGGATCTAGGGACTAAAGTTTAGTCCGTGTCACATCAAATGTCTATTACAACTTACAAGTATTAAATACAACTAATTACACAGCCTTGGTGATATCCCAATTGAGGCATGGAGATGCCTTGTGGACATAGCTATAGTATGACTAACCAAGTTGTTGAATCATATCTTTTGGTCAAATAAGATGCCTGACGAGTGAAGTATATTGGTATCAATCTACAAGAGTAAGAGAGATTCAAAGCTATACTAATTACTGAGGATTTAAGTTGAGGAGCCATACTATGAACCTATCAGAGAGAGTTATTGAGCATCATCCTGAGAGGAATAACGAGAATCTCTATGAACCTATTTGGTTTCATGTTTGGAAGGTCAACTATGGAAGCAATTTTCTTAATAAGACAAGCAATGAAGTAGTATAGGGATAAGGACCTACACATGGTTTTTATTCACTTGGAGAAGGGTTACGTCAAAATACCAAGGAATGTTATATGGTATGGTAAGCTTTAAACAAATATAAAGTTCCAACAAAGTATGTTGGACACGTTAAGGATATGCACAACATTGTTGAAGGAATGTTATATGGTATGGTAAGCTTTAAACAAATATAAAGTTCCAACAAAGTATGTTGGACACGTTAAGGATATGCACAACATTGTTGAAGGAATGTTATATGGTATGGTAAGCTTTAAACAAATATAAAGTTCCAACAAAGTATGTTGGACACGTTAAGGATATGCACAACATTGTTGTGACTAGTGTTCGAACAAGTGATGGAGACACATATAGCTTTTCAATTGGAATAGAACTACATTAAAGATCAACTTTGAGCCCTTGTCTTTTTGCCTTAGTTACAGATAAGATCACAAGGAACATACACAGAGAAATCCCTTGGTGTATGTTTTTAGGACGATATATTTCTAGTTGATGAAAGTCGTACAAGAGTAAACAGGAAACTAGAGTTGTAACGAGAGACTAGAGTCTAACGTTTTTTAGACTTAGTAGAACTAAAACTGATTATATGATATGTCATTTTGGCACTACTACACAAGAGAATGGATATGCTAGTTTGGAATGCCAAGTAGTCCCTAGAAATGATATCTTTCGGTATTTAGGATCAATGCTACAGTGACATGGATATTAATGAACATGTTAGCCATAGAATTAAAGCAATAACCAAAGTAGGGTGGATGAAGTGACATCAAGCATATGACGCTTTATATGACAAGGGTACTGCAAAAGCTAAAATACAAGTTTTATAGGACGATGATTAGACCTGCTACATTGTATGGTGCAAAATGTTGGCCTACAAAAGACATGGCCGATAGATAAATGTTGTGTACGTTGCATTAGATTAGTGGTCATATAAGAAGGGATCAAGTTTGGAATGATGATATATCTGATAGGCTAGAGGTAGTACCAATCGAAGAAAAGCTTGTCAAATACCGGTTGAGATGGTTTGGACATGTCCAACAAAGACCTTTAGTGACACCAATGTAGTGGAATTCTAAGGCGTGTGACAGCAATGGGAAGAGGTAGCAGAAGGCCAAAGTCTTCCACTGCCTAATGTTCAATGGAAGTTGTTAGGTTGTTCTAGTAGAGTGTGTTTATGGATTCCTTTCTGTATGCTTGTTTCTGACCTCTTCTGTAGACCTTTTGTTCCACTCTTAATATAATGGGGCGTAGTTCTCCAGCTCTTTTTGAGAAAAAAGAGAATGTGTAGTAAAAGGAGGTTTAAAGGGATGAAATATAACCAAAGATTTAGCCTTGGACAGGAGTGCATACAAATGGTTATTCATGTATCTGGATCTTGATTTGTGGTTTCCGTTGGGTTTTAATTCTCGTCTATCCCAACTTACTTGAGATAAAAAAAACTTTGCTGTTTAGGACATATTTAGTCAAGTTTGTTAGGTGGGCTCAGAAGTGATTTTGACAGCAGGTTTTCTGTTAGCGTTTAATCCTTTGGAGCGCCTTTGCAAACTTTGAGCATCCTTCTCTGCCCTTACGCTTTTGGAGCGCCTTTGCAAACCTTGAGCATTCTTCTCTGCCCTTACGCTTTTGAGGCTGTCCAGCAGACCGTGTATATGGTCGTGCAAAACATTTTTTTTTATTATAAATAACACTGTTTGAAGAGTGAAGTTTGAAATAGGAGGTGTGATAGAGAATTGAGATATGAGAGCTGCTGTAGATAGCTTGAGTTTACGTTGGCTATGGCAAATGATCCCTTGCTGCCCACGCCCCACCCCCCAAAAAAGTTTGTTGCCTTGCGGTCGTAGTCTTGGGTTCTAAACTTTTAATTGACCTTTTATACAGTATACAATGTTTCTCTGCTCTTTATGAACTTCATGGGCTAAAAAGATTTGAGCTTGGGAGTAATGGTTCTATATCAGCTTCTAAAACCTTTGAGAATTTATTGCGTTTTTTTTGTTGCAACGGTACTAGTTATGGTTAAGCTTTATCTAGATTTATGAAAATGATTCAAGTGCCTTGCGTAATAAAATTTTCTGCATTTAGTGCATGTTGTATGAACACTAAAAATTACATTTGAACTACAGGTGTAAACACAATCCGGCAAAAAAAAGTGTTTTATCATATCTTCTAGAATACATAATTTTTTAGCAGAATAATGATTCTAATGCCTTGCTATACGCAACTTGATTCAGGTCTGTGCAGAGGTGGTAGGAGATGTAAATCTACATGGCCATCGTCGTGGCTGCCATAACGATGCTGTAATTATACCGTTGTACATGTATTTCCAATTAGCTTAACTCGATTGCTGTTGTATTTCAGAAAGTTGACGATGCTAATCCTTTTAAAGTCAAAAGTTACTTTTTGTTGTATACTTCACCTTTCCGTACAAGCTGTCGATGATGCAAGAAGTTACACAGGCGAATGGAATTGCCTGGGCTTGCTTTTACACTTGTGAAAATCGTGTATTTTATTTTCCTGCTCTCGTCTGAGGTTAGTGTAATAATTCAACGTTTGGAGTTTCTTGTTTTAACTGTATTTTACATGAAATACCACCTCAAAATCCTGTTGTGGAATCAGCATACGGATACCATGAGAAGTCTACAAGGGCTAGAATGCCGTGCTATTGTCATCAAAGCTTGTTTTATCATTTCTTCTCCTGAGACATTTTCTATTTCTTCTCTGGTGGAATGTTATTAGACGCAGTCAGAACATGTTACGTTTAAAGGTCAGTCGAGTAAGTTGTGACGAAAATCTTTTGGTTTCCTTGTTGAGAGTAATGGAAGCAAAATAGTAAAAGGTAGATACAGCAAATATTAGATAAGAGTTAATTCCTGTATTGGTTCATATGCATTGTCATGTGTTGAGGGGGTGCCATCGCATAGTTCTTATTACTAATAGCCTAATCAATCACTTTTTGTATTATAATTGTCTATTTGCTAACGGATGTCTAAGAGGTATTAACTATTTCTATTCTAAATTATGGCAGCGTATCTTATGGGCATGGGCTTGCACATCTCCAATCCTGTCCCTTCAACCATGATCCTATGGTCATTGTTAACACTTTGGTCGCTGATGAAGATGAAAAGTAGCCTCTACTTATTGTTTGCTTTTAGTTTGTTCTGAGAAGTATTATTATTTGCTTTTTGTTTGTTCTGAAAAGTAGCTGAACTGATAAGCTACTGCAGAAGCTCCCTATTTAACATAATTTCTGCTTAAATCAATAAAGAAGCTGAAAATAAGTTGTGTCAAATAGAGCCTTTTACCTCGCCATCGTTTAGGCAGGCACGTCACCTCACCAGCTTCGAGACTTGCCATGCCCCATTTGTGGTTGACGAGTCGACTAGTTTCTATACACGAGCGCCCGATATTTTTTGTTTTTGAGTCCTTTTTGTGTCAATAATTTCCAATTAGACCCCCAGAAAACTTAAATGCAATTTTGGACCCATTTCTCGGTGCCATGAGCTATGGCGCCGAGTTTACACATCTCGGTGCCATAGATCTTGGCGCCGAGCTACCTGCCGCTCTGTCGTCCACCATCTGACGCCATCTAACGCGGCGTCGATGTGGCACCAAGCTCGACGCCAAGATCTATGGCGCTGAGCTTGAATGTATAGTCACAAAGTTGGTTTAGCTCAATTGGTATAGTGCAAGGCTCTTAACCTTAAGGTCGTGGGTTTGAGCCCCACCGTGAGCGTTTGATATTTTTTGTCTTTGTCACTGATTTATTTTTTATTGTCCAGATTTTTCGTTTATGCCGCTGATTTGTCCGTGCGTTCAATATTTTTAAGCTTGATAATATTATACACTGTATTTTTTTTGTATAATGTCGTTTATATAATGTCGTTACTGGAGACGTGTTTGGACTTTGGAGCAACATAGCTAGTTGGCCATCTCTTCCTCAGCTTGAGCCATAGGAGTGGTCCTTTTCAAACAGCGTCAAGGATTGGTACCGTTGGGTTGGGTCCTTGCTCGAAAGGGCCTCGCTCGGCTCCCTCTTGCTTCTAGTAAATTGGAAGGTTTGGAAAGAGAGGAATTCGCGTACGTTCATTTTAGCAGAGAAAGAGTGGTCGGCGCTGGACCTCGCCCAAAAGATCAAATAATCGAAGTGGCAAGGACTTGGGAATTGGCAGGCGTAATGTCTTTGTGCGCGTCTATGAGACGAACTATTCCTCCACTCCAAATTTTCAATTAGTGAGGGAAAACGCGCAGGGCCGTCTATGAGATATTTAGGCATCCATGCAAAACATAAAAATAGACCCAAAAATTAATGGTATATAGAGATAAAAACAATATAAAATGTATCGTTTCATATTTAATCTATTCTCATATTTTTATCCTCTCATATTATCTACTTTAAAGTCGATATTTCATAAATAATAAACAATATTTATCTTTTTATACCATTTATATTCAGAAAATTCAAAAATTTAGGGCCCTAAAAAATTGGAGGCCCTGTGCGTTATGCTGGGCACTCGACGGCCCTGACAAGCCGCAAGGCAAACTTTTTATTAAAAAATCAACCGGATCTCTCTTAAGAGACTCTGAAATACCCTTTTAAATCTAGAGTAATAAGGATTTTAGTGAAAAATACTCTCTCTAACGACCTCCATAATAATCATTTTTTTGGCTTGATGAATGCGCGGTCGAGGCGCTGACGGCGATCCGCGCGCGCGCTGCAGTAGAGAGAGTACGTACAAAATACACTCACGTTCAAGGCAAAATGCATATGGGGCCAGAGATGGTTGTCCCCTACATTCCACTTTAGATGACCGCGATTCCCATGGCGGCCGGAAATCGATCGAAGAGATTCAGAGCCCGGCCGGCCGCGGGGGAGAAGAACGACCAAACGGTGGTTCGATCGATTCTTTAAAAGGCATAAACGAAAAAATCTAGACAATAAAAAAACAAATCAGTTACAAACACAAAAAATATTGACGCTCACGGTGGGGGGCTTGAACCCACGACCTTAAGGTTAAGAGCTTTGTGCTCTACCAACTAAGCTAGACAAGCTTTGTGGTTACATATTCGAGCTCGGCGTCATAGCTCGGTGCCACGTCAGCTGGTGGACGACAGCGCGGCAGGTAGCTCGGCGCCAAGATCTATGGCGCCGAGATGTGTAAACTCGACGTCATAGCTCATGGCGCCGAGAAATGGGTCCAAAATTGCATTTAAGTTTTCTGGGGATCTAATTGGAAATTTTTGACATAAAAAGGACTCAAAAACAAAAAATTCGGCACGAGCGCCATTTGAGTTCAGAGAGGCTACGTTTTGGGGGAACATCAGCTTATTCTCAAAGAACGTTGAATCGAGGGCTTGTACATGCTATTTTGCCTGTGACATTGACTACCAAGGAAATGTTTGACATGAATAAATCATTATTAATGCACCCACTGGAAATCACATAAAAAACATGTTTTTTGTGTTTTGTGAGAGGGACTGCGCACCTTGGACGCCCCTTGTGAGATCATCTGGACATTAACACCATTTCTTCCTAGAACGTTGAATGCCTAACATGCAACAAAAGAGTCATACATTCATGTTTTGGTGTCCATTCTCTAGAATAAAAACACGACTAGCATGGAAGTTCAGAATCACAATATGTCATATTACTAATAGTATCATGAGGAGCTAACATGAAGGAAACGAGTGACACCTAAGAGGGGGAGAGGCGGGGGAGGGTGAATTAGTACTTCTAAAACTTTCTGTAAACTAGGACACAAATAAATCCCTAGAGCAAAACCTATGCAAATAAACAATCTAGAATGTGCAAACTAGGTATTGTCTAAATGTTGCTATCTCTACCGCACGGTCTAAGTTTCAATCCTAAACAATCTAATTATAAAGACAAGATTGAAACTTAAATGCTTAATATAAATGCAGAAGTTAAAGAGTAAGGTAGACATGTAAACTCTTGTGGATGACGTCGATATTTTTAGCGAGGTATCCGGAACCACGCAAGGTCTTGACTAATCCTCGTTGGTGCCCCTACGCAAAGGGAAACCCACGCGAGGGACAAGCACCTCGGTCGATGTTGGGGGTCTTCTTCTTCGCTGAAGTTCCTCAAGGTGAAAATACCTTCGACAAGATAATATAAAGGCATATGCGATATGATGATACAAATGAAAGCCGAAGTTATGGCTGAAGAAGCTTCGGCCTAGTATTATGACGAAGCCGAAGGTCGTCACCGACTCAAGGGAAAAAGACTGTTTAGTCCTTAATTATTCGTATTATGATTGTAAGTAAATGTCAGGGACATGAATGTAATTTTGTCCGGGCTGTGTCCCGTGCCTATAAATAGATGAACAGTACCCCCATACTGTTCACGCTGGATTGTAATCTCTCTCGCGTCATCTTTGCATTCCCACCTTCTGGCGAACCGAAGGTACCATTGTATTATAAATATCATTAATGTTAATTCTTATATGTGGATATGAATATAAATAAATTGTGAGGATCTGATCATTATCTTCCATTCTTTAGTGTTCTTTCACATTCTTATTTATATTCATATTCATACTTATATACTGAAATGATGAAGGTACATCCTTCATGACCTTCGTCTGAAGATCATTATATCCGAAAGGGAATAATGCTTCGAAGGATGAAGGTCTTTAACCATTAACAATTGTGTTGCCTTGTTCTTGATCTGTAGCATTTGAGAACAAGTGATCAACATTGGTGCCCACCTCCGGTGAACTCACTTCCACAACTGTGACAATGGCTCTGCAAAGCAAACAACCTTCGGTTACAAAGCTAGTGCTCCCGATCACAGGCGGTTCAACTCCTGAACCAGATAACAAGAGGCAGAAGAAAGAAGCACAGAGAAGGGTACATCATGTTGGGGTGCAAGGACCCTTCATCAAGTCCAAATGGTCTCATATTCCAATCACTTTCTCTCAGGAAGACCTTCAGCTTAAGGATTATCCTCACAACGATGCAGTGGTCATATCTTGTGTTATCAAGGGATTTCTGGTCCACAATGTCCTGGTGGACATAGGCAGTGCAGCAGATATCATCTTTGCAAAGGCTTTTAGGCAAATGCAAGAGCCAGATGACAAGATACATGATTCAACACACCCTCTCTATGGGTTCGGAGGATAACAGATTGTGACACTTGGCAAGATAACAATGCCGGTCACCTTCGGCTACGTTCACAACACAAGGACTGCGCAGGTTGTCTTTGATATTGTTGATATGGAGTATCCATACAATGCAATCATTGGTCGAGGGACGCTCAATGCCTTTGAAGCTATACTCCACCCAGCATACCTTTGCATGAAGATACCATCGGAACAAGGACCCATTGCTGTGCATGGGAGTTAAGAAACTGCTAGGAGAGCCGAAGGAAGTTGGACAAATTCGAAGGCTATTCATAACATAGATGAAACCGAAGCTTATCAGTAGTATAAGCATAAAAGAGAAAAAGCTGTTTCGGCAGATCAGCCAAAGCCTATGCTTTTGTGTGAAGATATAGCAGAGCAAAAAGTGCTGCTGGGGTCTCAGTTATCTAATGAACAGGAAAAGACTTCGCTAAGGTTCTTGTTTAACAACAAAGATGTTTTTGCTTGGACAACCAATGATCTCTGTGGTGTTAATAGGGACATCATCGAGCACTCACTCAATGTAGACTCGTCCTTCAAACCAAGGAAGCAGAGACTTCGAAAAATGTCTGATGACAAGGCCGAAGGTGCACGAAATGAAGTAAAAAGACTTCTAAGTGTCGGTGTTATTAGAGAGGTAACATACCCAGAGTGGCTGGCCAATACAGTCATGGTAAAGAAGGCCAACAGAAAATGGAGGATGTGTATTGACTTTACAGATCTCAACAAGGCATATCCGAAGGATGAATTTCCATTGTCAAGAATAGACTACCTTGTAGATGCGGCAGCTACTTCAGAACTCATGAGCTTATTGGATTGCTACTCAGGCTATCACCAAATCTAGATGAAAAAGGAGGATGAGTCGAAGACAAGCTTCATAACTCCTAGTGGCACCTATTGCTACATTCGGATGCCTGAGGGGCTCAAGAATGCTGGAGGAAGCTTTAGCAGAATGACTGCCAAAGTTCTCCACTCAGACATTTGCCAATTTCAAACAAGCTGGTCTTAAGTTAAATCCAAAAAATGTGTCTTCGGAGTGAAGGGCAAGTTTCTTGGTTGTATGGTATCGATAAAGGGCATCGAAGCTAACTTGAGCAAAATCAAAGCTATCCTTCGGATGGAGCCGCCAAATTCAAAAAAGGGGGCTCAAAGGTTAGCAGGAAGGTTAGCATCGTTAAACAAATTCATTTCAAGATCAGCAGAGAGGAATATACCTTTCTTTGAAATATTGAAATCAGCTGAAGTCTTCCAATGGGGTCCAGCTCAACAGAAAGCCTTCGAGGAGCTGAAGTAGTATTTGATAGATCTAACAACTCTAACCCCACCTTCATCAGGGCCCCATTACTTCTGTATGTGGCTGCTTCCCATGCTGCGGTTAGTGTGGCACTTGTACATCAGAAACAAGATGGCCAAATAAAAAAGCAAGCACCGGTATACTTCGTATCCGAAGTACTCAGAATTGGAGAAGGTACTGTATGCTGTATTGATGGCCTCCAGGAAGCTTCTGCATTATTTCCAAGCATATCATATAATGGTGCCTTCATCACAACCCTTAAAGGACATAATGAGGAACAGAGAAGCAACAGGAAGGGTCGGAAAATGGGCCGCAGAACTCAATGAATTCACCATTGATTATGTTCATAGATCTTCAATACAATCTCAGGCGTTAGCAGACTTCATTGCTGATTGGACGCCAGGGGCTCAGGATGAAGAAACAATAAAATATGCCGAAGCTTGGACGATATTTTGCGATGGGTCGTGGGGGACCTTAGGTGCAGGGACAACTGCTGTCCTGGTTGCACCTTCCAAAGTCAAAACATGTTATGCAATAAAATTGGACTTCAGCTGTACAAATAATATTGCCGAGTATGAAGCTCTTCTCTTGGGGATTCGGAAGCTAAAGTCAATGGTAATAAGAAGGGCAATCCTCAAGATCGATTCACAAGTTATCTCGGGTCATGTGGACAAAAGTTGTAAGGCAAGAGACCTGAAGCTTGAAAAGTATTTAGATGCAGTCCGAAGGTTGGAAGCCTCTTTTGAAGGATTTTCTGTAAAAAATATTCCAAGGGGTGAGAACGAGAATGCAGACTTATTAGCTAAATCAGCGGCACAGGGGCTCCCCTTACCTTCGGAAGTATTTTTTGAAACAATAAAAGCACCTTCGGTCGAGCTCATGGAAAGAGCAGTGCTCACAATTTCACCTGTACATAGTGAAGATTGGAGGACAGAAATTGTATCCTTCCTTCAGGGTAATTGTTTTTCAGATGACGAAGCTTATAACAAAAGAATGGAAGCAAGGACAAGGTCATATGTAATAATAGAAGGGGAATTGTACAAACGCGGAGTTTGCTCTCCATTGCTCAAGTGTTTATCTAGAACCGAAGGACAAGAACTAATGAAGGAGATACATGCAGGGCTATGTGGGGCCCACATTGGGTCTAGGCCTTTGTTGGGGAAGGTCTTCAAACAAGGCTTCTACTGGCCGAAGGCAGCTTCAAATGAAGCAGAATTGGTACAGAAATGTGAAAATTGCCAAAGATGCGTCAGAGATCATAAGCAACCTTCATCTTTGACTCAACTAATACAACCAACTTGGCTATTGCAAAGATGGGGTTTGGATCTATTATGACAACTCCCACCAGCACAGGGCAACTTAAAATATGTTGTGGTGGCAGTGGAATATTTTTCTAAGTGGATTAAAGCAAAGCCTTTGGCTACAATAACTTCGACCACAATACAAAAATTCTTCTAGCAAAACATCGTTTGTCGCTTCGGTGTACCGAAGGCTATCACCGTTGATAATGGAACTCAGTTCGATGCTGATACTTTCAAAGCTTTTTGTAGCCAATTTGGTACAAAAATACACTTTGCATCAGTGAGGCATCCTGAGTCAAATGGGTTGGTAGAAAGGGCAAACAGAATCATAATGACAGGAATAATGAAGTCAATTTTCAATCAGCCTAAAGGAAAGTGGCAAGACGAATTAATAAAGGTGGTTTGGAGCCACAACACTGCTGTATCAAGGTCAACAGGGTTTACTCTGTTCAAGCTTTTGTTCGGCGACGAAGCAATAACACCAGAAGAAGCAAGAATGGGTTCAATAAGAACCCTAGCTTCGATAGAAGATGAAAGTGGCTGCCAAGTAACAAAATATACCATAGAAGGGACCAGGCTTCAAGCCATAGAGCACATCAACAAATACCAGGCCGAAACAATAAAATGGCATCACAGAAAAGTTAGATTGAAAAACATCAAGCCAGTTCATTTAGTGCTTCGAAGAGTGGCTAACCCTGATACAGTAGGGAAGCTTCAGCTCAAATGGGAAGGCCCTTTATTGGTGGTATCTTCGTCAAGACCCGGTTCTTACAGACTGAAGGATATGAACGGCAACGACATACCCAGGTCTTGGAATGAGGATGAGCTTCGGCGATATTATGTGTAATTGATGTAATTTTCTTATTTTTTCCCTGTGGCACCCTTTTCCTTTCAAGAGGGAGGAAAGGTTTTTAATGGGGCCATAGGTTGTAATTTTCAAATTTTCTTGTTTAGCCCTATGTAATACAAAGGGCCAAATTCCCCCCAAGAATGTAACATGTAACAACGGAATCCGCACCATCGAGTGCAAAAAGACAGGGGAAAGCTCAAAAGTCGTCCCTAAGGGGATGCAGAGCTAAAATGTCACCCAAGTAAAGGGTGAAGAAGTTACAAAGCTGTTCCTAAGGGAGCACAGAGTAAGTTCCAAAGCTCAAAAAGTCGTTCCTAAGGGAGCGCAGAGTAAGTTCCGAAGCTCAAAAGTCGTTCCTAAGGGAATGCAGAGCCAAAATACCACCTAAATCAGAGGTGAAGAAGATCAAAAGTCGTTCCTAAAGGAATGTAGAGCCAAAATACCACCTAAATCAGAGGTGAAGAAGCTCAAAAGTCGTTCCTAAGGGGATGCAGAGCTTAGCATCAAAGTCATTCCTAAGGGGATGCAGAGCTAAAATACCACTTAAGTAAAAGGTGAAGAGACTCCAAAGTCGTTCCTAAGGGGATGCAGAGTCTGTGTGTGGTTTTGTGTGCATTTGTGACATACATTTGCATGTCTCATCACATCATTTTTGCATTCATATAAGCATTCATTAGACATTCGTAGGATCATCATCATCATGACATGAAGCACAAGCGTTAACAGAAAAGAAAAAAGATGCATCTCTATGGTGACAAAATGCTTCGTTGAATACGAAAATGCTTCGTCTCAGAGAAAACTTCATCATGTATGGAGGTGCTTCGTCTTTAATGAAAAATGCTTTGATGTGAACGAAAAGAAGGGAAGGTGTTTTTTTGCCTTCGGCTCAAAAAATTGAAAGTATTGGTTTCACCCACAGCAAAGCAATTCATACATAGATGAAGAGGTAAGATTATATTACAAGGTATGGATAAATATGTACAATATTATGCTCAAATGTCAATTACAATCTTTTGTCAAACAGAAGTCTAAGTTTATCTACAGATAAATGCAAGACGGGAATCCTAGTCTTTAGGACCTTCAGCACATGCTTCAGTTTAACGGTCTTCGGCACCACCATCCTGCAGATAGATAAAGGTATAAGGCAACCGACAATCTAATAAAGGTAAACTAAGGTAAAAATATAAAGATAAAAGATTCATGCTGAGTTAAGCAGTTTCCGAGCTTCGTCTCCAGCTAGCTCACGCCCGCCCTTTGCCCAAATTTGAGTAATAAACCTGTTTCCGATGCTTTGGGCTTCAGCGGGAATATAAACTAAATCTGACGTTCAAAGGCTGAAGGTTGACTTATTAACCGTTTCTGCATGAGTGCATCCAGCCTTCAAAAACGCAGCAGCTGTGCCACGAGAAGCTAACAGAGCACAGAAATCCCCGTGCCCAGTTTTAACTTCATCGAGAGCTTCAACTTCATTTTCAATATGCTCGAAGGCCTTGGGGATATCTTTAGCCGAAGGGACAATTTCTTCAGAGGTAGCCCCAACTGAGTTGAATATTCCTTTCAGTCGGTTCACACAGCGGGTGGCAAAGTCCGTGCACTTGTTCCGAAGGTCTTTCATAGACTCACGAAGCTTCGTATTTTTGTTAGCTTCGGCTTCAACCCTTGATTGCAGTTCTTTTATTTCTTGGTCGAAGCGCTCTGATTTTTTGTTCAAAATTGTTCGAGCATTGTCAAGCTCCTCACTTAATTTAGTGTTTTGAGATTGTGCTTCCACGAGGGAGCCTTTGACCTCTTGCAGCAGGAAATCCTTCTTCCCTAGAGAAGCTTCAAGATCTTTTATCTTACTTTCCAAGCCTTCAATTATAATTTCGTTTTTCCTATCTTCGTTATCCTGCTGCATTTTTAACGCTTTGCTTAGCAGCATACTCTGCAGCAACAAATTATAGTCAAAAAATTTAATTCACCACAAAGATAATAATAATAACCTACTCACTTGTCTCACCTTGAAGTTGGAATAAAATAAGCTACCGGCAATACGTTGCCATCGGTAGCAGCTGATATCAGTTTCTAGCTTCGGGAAGCCGACACTCTTTGATAAAGTGTCGACTATCTTCGTCCCGGCGCGGTCACGGATACATCCCAAGATCTCTTCATCAACCCCGCCGAAGAGCAAAGCTCCCGGTTGGTATCCGCACAATATGGCAAATTCTTTCAGCTCCAATTTTTCTTCTTCTGAAAGCTCCTGACCGCTCAGGTGCCGAAGGTCGAAAACGTCTTCGCCCAAAGGACTGGAATCAATTCCCTTTTCTTTATCTGGCGCTGTGGCCACGTCCTCCTCTGCAGTAACATATTTAACTACATCTGATATAATTATGTCAATATCCGACATTGTAGCTTCGGCTTCACCGGCGTCCTTGGCTTCGATAGCAGCTTCAGCTTTAGCTTCGGCACCCGCAACAGTCACTGTCTTAGCCGCCGAAGCTGAAGGCGGTGTTCTTTCAATGGCTTGCATCACATTTACTATTCGTCGTTTCTTGTGCTCTTTTACTTTCTCCTCTGCAGCCAAAGGTTGTCCTTTCTTCTGTAAAAATTTTGTCAGCTTTGATCCCAGTGGACTTAGCAGCTTGAAGGGCGGGGAGTCAGTCATTACCTTCAGAATTTCTGCTACTTCGGCAGCAGAGGGCGTCGAAAGAGCTTCTTCTCCTGCCTTCGGCTCAGAAGAAGGCACTATGCTAAGCTTTCGCTTCTTGGAAATTGCCATCTTTGGCTCTTGTGCTGTTCTTGGTTTCTTCAAAGCTTTTTCATCTTCCTTTATCAATCGGGCAGCTTGCCTATTCAGAATACTGACTATTCTTTTTCTTTGTATCCCTTCGGTCCCTTCGTCGAGTTTCTCATAGTTAGGGTAGTCGAAGTTTAAGGCATCCATAACACAGTTCAGCCTTCGTTTTGGCTGGGTGCCGAAGGCGGCAGTCATCAATTGATCTTCTTTTTTGGTGTAATTACCAAGTATCTCATTGCACATGGTCTCAATCATCTCCAACCATTTGTTGCAAGGTTTTTTGAATTGTTTCTCAAATTTAAAGCGATAGGGGAGTCGTACAAGCTCATGTTTTTTCCCTTCTTTCTTCTTCTTTGGCATCCCCCAACCGCTGGAAGTTGGAAATGTTTTGTTTGCCAGATATTCTTGTACTAAGTTCCTAGTACTAATCTCGACGACCACCACTCTAAATTCAACTTCGGCTACATGGCATGGGGAGCCAAGTTGCATATGGCACAAGGGTCTGGTCATTCTGAAGCTTAATTTCATGGGCCTCATGACCATGGTCACCAATTTTTCCCTTCTCTTCTCATCCGCTTTCACATAAAACCATTCATTTGTCCACCCAGTTGGCCATTTAGTACGATAGCCAATTACAGGAGCCTTTGTATCTTTTCTATATGCAAAGTTGTAGCATCCAAAGTTCTTATGAAGACCATCTGCTCTGGCATTCGTCTGATAGTGCAGTTCATGCACCTGACAAAAAGCTTCGGCATTTGTGCTCATACCCTAGCTTCGAAGAGCCCAAATAAAAGCACTGAGCCTAACATTAGCATTGGGTGTCAATTGATGAAGGTATATCTCAAAGCTCTTTAAAATTTCCCCTATCATTTCATTTAAGGGGAACCGAAGTCATGCTCTGAAGAAGCTCTTGAAAACGACAACTTCATCCTCTTTTGGCTCCGAAATTATTTCCTCCCCAGCAAACCGGACAAGCTTGCTTTCAGCCTCCCCGAAATAACCAAGTTTCTTCATCATAACCATGTCATCCTCCGTTATAGTAGATTTCCCAAACTCAATATGGCCAGGCTTTGTTGGGCTCAGAATGTTGTAATCTTCTTCACTCTCATTATCACTTTCGCCTCCAGCTACAATCTGTTCAGCTTCGACATTGGAAGCACCTACGACATCAACTTCCTCTGACACAACCAGACCCGATCGCTTCATTACTTCTGAAATTGGTGTTGTTTCAGTGATTTCAGTCTCCTCTCCTTCATGAGATACCCTAGCGATGGATCTTACCCTGGCCATTTGTGTGTCAGGTTCTTTAAGATGAAGTGAAAGTCGCCTAGAGGGGGGGGGGGGGTGAATAGGCAAATCTGAAATTTATAAACTTTAAGCATAACTACAAGCTGGGGTCAGCGTTAGAAATAAAAGTGAGTCCGAAAGAGAGGGCAAAAACAAATCAACCAAAGAAATAGAGCGGATGACACGGTGATTTGTTTTACCGAGGTTCAGTTCTTGCAAACCTACTCCCCGTTGAGGTGGTCACAAAGACCGGGTCTCTTTCAACCCTTTCCCTCTCTCAAACGGTCACTTAGACCGAGTGAGCTTTTCTCCTTAATCAACGGGTCACTTAGACCCCTTACAAGGACCACCACAACTTGGTGTCTCTTGCTTGAGAACAAGAATGGAGGAAGAAGAAAAGCGATCCAAGAACAAGAGCTCAAAGAACACAAGCAAAAACTCTCTCTAGTCACTATTTGCTTGGAGTGGAAATGGGACTTGGAGAGGCTTTGATTCTATTGAATTTGTGTCTTGTATTGATTGCACTAGCTCTTGTATTGAATGTGAAGTCTAAAAACTTGGATGCCTTGAAGTGTGGTGGTTGGGGGGTATTTGTAGCCCCAACCACCAAAGTGGCCGTTGGGGAGACTGTCTGTTGATGGGCGCACCTGACAGTCCGGTACGCCACCGGACACTGTCCGGTGCGCCATCCACGTCACCCAACCGTTAGGGTTCGACCGTTGGAGCTCTAACAGATGGGGCCACCAGACAGTCCGGTGGTGCACCGGACAGTCACTGTTCACTATCCGGTGCGCCTTCTGGCGCTGCTCTGACTCTGCGCGCTCTGTCCGCGCACTGTAGCGCTTTTACAGGTTTCCGTTGGAGTCGACCGTTGCGCTGTAGCCGTTGCTCTGCTGGCACACCGGACATTCCGGTGAATTATAGCGGAGTGGCATTTCCAGAAACCCGAAGGTGGCCAGTTCGAGTTGATCCACCCTAGTGCACCGAACACAGTCCGGTGGTGCACCAGACACTGTCCGGTGGTGCACAGGACAGTTCGGTGCGCTAGACCAGGACAACCTTCAGTTTTCTTTTGCTCCTTTCTTTTGAACCCAATCTTGGACTTTTTATTGGTTTGTGTTGAACCTTTGGCACCTGTAGAACTTATAATCTAGAGCAAACTAGTTAGTTCAATTATTTTTGTTGGGCAATTCAACCACCAAAATTATTTAGGAAAAGGTTTGACCCTATTTCCCTTTCACGAAGCTAATCCCAGGTGACGAAGCGCTTGCTTGAAAATGCAACGCAGGAAGCTTCGGCTATGGTTAAAATTTTTAACAGCACAACGAGGTGATAGCAATGAATGCCGTGGTAACTCCTCACCAACCCGCCTGTTTATATAGTGTTGCAGGGGGAGTAGGTGAACCGTCATACCACTTACACTGGCTGAGCGGTGGAACGACCGACGATCGGAATATTTTAATCGTTTCCCGGCAATGAACTCAGGGAAGGTGTTTTTCGGACCTTCGGCATTCCGAAGCCTTCGTGTTTTTCGCGGATCGAGCTCGTTACGAAAAACGATCTAGCACCGCGAAGGGGCTACTGTTGGGGGTCTTCTTATTCGCTGAAGGTCCTCAAGGTGAAAACACATTTGACAACATAATATAAAGGCATATGCGACATGATGATACGGATGAAAGCCGAAGCTATGGCTGAAGAAGCTTCAGCCTAGTATTATAACGAAGCCGAAGGTCGTCACTGACTCAAGGGAAAAAGACTGTTTAGTCCTTGATTATTCGTATTATGATTGTAAGTAAATGTCAGGGATATGAATGTAATTTTGTTCGGGCTACGTCCCGTGCCTATAAATAGATGAACAGTACCCCCGTATCCCACCTTCTAGCGAACCGATGGTACCATTGTATTATAAATATCATTAATGTTAATTCTTATATGTGGATATGAATATAAATAAATTGTGAGGTTCTGATCATTATCTTCCATTCTTTAATGTTCTTTCACATTCTTATTTATATTTATATTCATATTCATACTTATATACTGAAATAATGAAGGTACATCCTTCATGACCTTCGTCTGAAGATAATTATATCCGAAAGGGAATAATGCTTCGAAGGACGAAGTTCTTTAACCATTAACAATTGTGTTGCCTTGTTCTTGATCTGTAGCATTTGATAACAAGTGATCAACAGTCGAGTAACTCCATAGAGAGACGCAGGCCTTCTACACGCGCATGTGGTGCTCCGCTTCTGGCTCCTCTTGGGCGCTTCCCGTCGTCTCCACTAACGAGCTTTCGGCCAAAATGCCGCGGGCCTCGTTCCCTACAGTACACGGTGGCGGCCGTGACACAAACTCGGTTGTCACTGTCTCGCAAGACTCTCGCCCCGCTCGGTACAATTACAACGGCTCACGCAAGAGCCGAGGGGTTGTGTGGGTTTTCTAAACTCAATCGACTAACTAGGGTTCACATATAGCAAGCGCTAATGCGGTCTAACTAACCTAAGCACTTCGCAAAGCACCTACGCTAATCACTGAGTGATTCTATTAAGCACTTGGGTGTATGAGCACTTGGGAATGTCTATACTATGCCTTGGTATGTTGCTTAGGCTCCCACACATTGAAATGGCCGGTTGGGGGGTATTTATAGGCCCCAACTCAATTCTAGCCGTTGGAGAAAAGCTGCTGCTTTGTAGCACACTGGACAGTCCAGTGGAAGCACCAGACAGTCCGGTGCCCTGTTTGATGCGTCTAGCCGTTGCATCTGACACGCAGGTGACCGTTGGCGCTGCAAGCTTTTACACCGGACAGTCCGGTGGCTTCTCTCCACCAATGCCACCAGGAACTAGCCGTTGGGCTACAGTTCCCTGGTGCACCGATCCGGCGTGTGGCACTGGACGGTCTGGTGTGCCACCAGACAGTCTGGTGTCCTCGACCAGATAGTCCGCTAGTGGCAACACTTTTCTTCGTTTCTTGGACTTTGCTTGATACTTGTTGATCTTCACTTGTGATCTTCATAATGTCTTCTTTTAAGGTGTTGCTTTCCTCAAAGCCTTAGTCCAAGTCACTTTAGCATCCTGTGAACTACAATCATAAACACTAGCAAACACATTAGTCCACATGTTACGCTGATCATCAAACACCAAAATCTATTGAGCCAAATGACCCGGGGTCCATGTTCCTTACAATCTCCCCCTTTTTGGTGATTGATGACAACACAACCAAAGCAAGCAAATATAACAAACATTTGAATCAAAATATGCAATCTACTTGCTAGGATGCATGAGTGTCCCCCCAAAGTGCTAGGATCCATAATTCACTTGCTTCCTATTTAGACCAAAAGACCAAAACCACTTGCAAGATCAAAATTTTAATTTGGTGGTGTTTGATGTTTGATATCTTTTTCATTGCTTTGGTCCCTAAAACTTCTCCCCTTTGGCATCAACCACCGAAAAGGAAGACATTAAGAGCATGTAGGAAGCAAATAATACTTGCCCTCTTAAAAGAATTATCAATTGAAACCAATTGAAGCACTAAAAATTACTCCCCCTAAACGAGTGTTCTCCTTTTGAAAGAATTTTCTCCCCTTTAGAGACGAAGAAAATACTCCCCTTGACAGAGATCTTCTACTTAGGAAAAACATGTAATAAATAGAGGAACAAGACATGATTTGATTAGACTGACTTCCCTTATGCATGAGTAACAGATATAAGTTGACAACTTAAGCATGTAGAGCAACATGGGAAGTATAAGATATGAAATGTACTATAATCAAAAACTAGAGAAGACATGTGAAAGATACCAAAAGTAGTCTCAAAGTTACCAATTGTAGACCAATGGTAGACTTGTGAGACATAGGAATACTTGTAGATTTGTAGTGGAAGCTTATTGTCTTTCACCAGGGACTCCATTTTCCTTCAATGAGACTACTACATGTAATAGACTTGAAAACATGTATTTGTCTCAAAGACTTAGATTATAGAGTAACCTGCCCCTGAAAGTGTGCATAATAGTTTTGAATACTTGTAGGAGACATGCCTTTGATTTGATATCAAGAGGGGCAAATTATCTATAATCCGAGTTTTGGCACATATAAGTTAAATGATACCAATTGAATATTGTACCACTTTGTAGTATATCAATTGTAGTATATGTCATATGGAAATACCAATTGATGTATCATTTTCTTAGGAATGATAAATAAGCTATGTGCCGTGCTTAATTAAACATTTTAAACCATGTAGGTTCGCTCAAGAATATGAATTGAAGGTGAGCAATCCTACCATATTTTTTATCAAAAGTAAATACAAATTGTGGAACTAGGTATGAAAGTTAAAAACTAAACATTGGAAAATAGATACGCATATTTAAAAACAAGAATCACAATGAATCTAGTTACCTTAGTTATGGGTGGGGAATTTGGGTCCAAAGTATATACTAACCTACTTGGCAATAGACTTGATCCACTATGATGTATCCCATGATATACATCCCAATTTTGCCAAATCTCCAAATTCCCCGATGTTCTTCGGACTTCTTACTTCCCTCTCAGGATCCATACCTTCTTGGTGCTTTTCATAGTTGAAATAATTTCTTTTGGCACCCAGATGCATTTGGCCCCCTTTCCTCTGTTGGCTTGCTTGTTGGCCTTGATTGCTATCACCTTTCCATTCTTTTTCTTCTTGATCAAATATGGTGTAGCAGCCTTTTTGTACACCTTGTTGATGTAGGTGTTGGATATTTTGCTTGTTGGCTTTTGCTTATTCCCGGTCTTCGCCTTGCATTGGAAAGACTTTTGGCCTTCTTTGTGACATAGCCTACAAATCACAGTTTCGCCCTCCACAGGCTTGTTCACTCCTGCAGTGGTGTTATCCTGAGGAGGTTGGATTTATTTGGCTTTGCCTTTCTTGTCATACATGGCCTTCCCAAGGCGAGCCACCTCTTGCTTTAATTGCTCATTCTCCATTGCAATCTCGTCCGAACATGTTTCTATAAAAACATTCTTAACGAGAACTTGATTGCAAGGGTTAGAATCATAAATTAAATCAAAGCAAGAAGCAGAAGCATCTTCCTTAATAATTTCAGGTATTTCAACCAAAGATACTTCTAGGGTGCTACCAATGTTTTCTAGCTTAGTAGTCAGCTCATCATTGTGTATGCTAAGAATTTCCATTTTCCCTAGCAAATTTTCAATGGATTCTTGGGAGCTAGCTAACTTAGCCTTTAGTTTTTCATTCTTTTTAACAAGGCCATCATCGGTAGCTGTGGATGTAGCACTATACTCTAATTGCTCATTTTAGTTGATAACTCACAATTCAAATTTGCAAATGTTTCAAATTTTCTAGCAAACATTTATAACCATTTTGTGAGCTAATCAACATATTTTTCAAAGTTTTAAGTCGAGCCTTTTGTTTAGTGCATACATCCTGAAAAAAATTAACAACTTCCGCAAGCTCAACTACGGAGGGCTTTCTCTCACCTTCATCATCACTACTGCTATCATCACTAGAGGATGGAATACTCATTTTACCTTTTGCCATAAGGCACTTGCGTGATGATCGTGATGAGCGTGATGAGGATCGGTAGTTGCGCGTTCTTCGAGGTTCATCTTCACTTGAAGAGTCATCCCATGTTTTGACACTTGTAAGTGCCTTGCCTTTGCTCCTCCCCTTTGTGGGTTCGACCATATTTGGACAGCTGTCCCTGAAGTGGCCCTTCTCCCCACATGCGAAGCATCCTCTCTTTCTTTGCTTTTTCCTGTCAATGTTAAAGAGAAGATCATCGACCTGCAGGGGCACACCCATTAGATTAATCTTGCGGATCATCCCCATTACCTTTCCTACGCGTGAGATTGTTTCTTCGTCCTTGGAGGATGATGTTGATGGTTGATTATCTTCATCATCATCACTTTATTCTTCTTCCTCTTCTTCACTTGAGGAACTTGGAGTGGGAGCCTTATTTGTTCCTTTTCTTTCATCACATGCAAAAACATATGACCTTGAAGAAGTTGGCTCCTCTTATCGACCCTTTTTTCGTGACATCTCAAATGCCGTAATTTTCCCAATCACAATGGTCGGGGTTATTGTACTCAAGTCCCCCAAATTATGAAGAATAGTGATGATGCTTCCATATCTTTGTTGTGGTAGTAGGGAGATAATCTTCCTCACAATGTCCACATTACCTAGCTTATTTATGCCAATAGAATTGAGCTCATTGATGATTAGATTCAAACGAGAATACATATCTCTAACAAGCTCATTATACTTCATAGCAAAAGAATTGTACTCATTTAAGACTAGGCAATGTTTTTGCTCACGGACATTGGATGTGCCGTCATGGAGCTCATGCAATTTTAGCCAAATCTCATTAGCAGTTTTTAATGTAAAAACTTTATTAAAAATATCCATGCTAAGAGATTCATACAAGCAATTTTTGGCTCTAGCATTTAAATGATTTTCTTTTCCTTACTCGTGGTGGGTTTCTCAGGATTTTTGGGTGGTTTCATCACTTCACGAGTGACTCTCCAAACACCTAGATCAATGACCTCTAGGTAACAAGCCATTGTAGCACTATAATATGGCAAGTTATTGCTGTCGAAGTGTGGTGGCCTATGGCTATCCATCCCCTTTCTCTAAACAACGTCGACTCATTTAGCGGTGAAGCTAAAGCGTTCCAAACGAGCCAAACCAGGCTTTGACACCAATTGAAGGAAACAGGTGACGCCTAAGATGGGTTGAATTAAGACTTCTAAAACTTTCTCTAAACTAGGCCACAAATAAATCCCTAGAGCAAAACCTATGCAAATAAACAATCTAAAATGTGCAAACTAGGTTTTGTCTAAGTGTCGCTATCTCTACCGCACGGTCTAAGTTTCAATCCTAAACAATCTAATTATAAAGACAAGATTGAAACTTAAATGCTTAATATAAATGCGGAAGCTAAAGAGCAAGGTAGAGATGTAAACTCTCGTGGATGATGCTGGTATTTTTACCGAGGTATCTGGAACCACGCAAGGTCCCGACTACTCGTCGTTGGTGCCTGTATGCAAAGGGAAGCCCACGCGAGGACCAAGCACTTCGGTCGAGTAACTCCGTAGAGAGCCTCGAGCCTTCTCCACGCGCAAGTGGTGCTCCGCTTCTGGCTCCTCTCGGACTCTCCTCGACGTCTCCACTAACGAGCTTTCGGCCAAAATGTTGTGGGCCTCTGTTGGGGACTTGTTCCCAAATGCTTCGAATTAAGAATAATGCAACACAAAAAGAAATTTAATGGTTATTGCCTTTCGTCCTTTGAAGGCATTATTTCCCTTAGAATATAACGATCTTCAGACGAAGGTCATGAAGGACATACCTTCATCATCATAATTTACATTGATGGAAGAAGAAGTATACAGAACATGAGAAATAACATGAATAGACACATAACATCATTCATGCATCTTTATTATATAATCATGGATGAATAAAAACAATATTGAATTACATTTGTACCTTCGGCTTGACAGAAGGCAAAAGTACAAGCGTGACGCACGAGCGAGTACAAGTCAGCGTGAACAGTATGGGGGTACTGTTCATCTATTTATAGGCACATGACACAACCTATGTGAAATTACATTCGTGCCCTTCATGCTCACTATTGACTTAAGAACAATCTGTCGGGGACTAGATAGCCTTTTCCTCCTTAAGTCGGTTCCTTTTTCTGCTACTGAGCCGAAGCTCCCTTGCGCGCAGCTTCGGCGCTAGTTCAGCCTTCGTTCCGACTCTGCTCTCCATATTGTGTATAACTTCATTCCGAGTCCGAAGATTCCTGTACATATATTATGCTTGGGAAACATTGTTAATCATACTTTTGAGGACCTTCGGAAGACGAAGGCCCCCAACAGCCTCGTTCCCTCTGGTACACGGTGGCGGTCGTGACACAAACTCGGTTGTCATAGTCTCGCAAGATTCTTGCCCCACTCGGTACAATTACAACGGCTCACGCAAGAGCCGAGGGGTTGTGTGGTTTTTCTAAACTCACTCAACTAACTAGGGTTCACCTAGAGCAAGCGCTAATGTGGTCTAACTAACCTAAGCACTTTGCAAAGCACCTATGCTAATCACCGAGTGATTCTATTAAACACTTGGGTGTATGAGCACTTGGAAATGTCTATACTATGCCTTGGTATGTTGCTTGGGCTCCCACACATTGGAATGGCCGGTTGGGGGTATTTATAGGCCCCAACTCAATTCTATACGTTGGAGAAAAGCTGCTGCTTTGCACCACACCGGACAGTCCAGTGGAGGCACCGGATAGTCCGATGCCCCCGTCTGGTGCGCCTAGCCATTGGATCTGACACATAGGTGATTGTTGGTGTTGCAGGCTTTTACACCGGACAGTCCGGTGGCTTCTCTCCACCAATGCCCCCAGGAACTAGCCATTGGGCTATAATTCCCTGGTGCGCCGGACAATCCGGTGTCCTCGACCTGACAGTCCACCAGTGGCAACACTTTTCTTTGTTTCTTGGACTTTGCTTGATACTTGTTGATCTTCACTTGTGATCTTCATCATGTCTTGTTTTGAGGTGTTGCTTTCCTCAATGCCTTAGTCCAAGTCACTTTAGCATCATGTGAACTACAATCATAAACACTAGCAAACACATTAGTCCACAAGTTATGTTGATCATCAAACACCAAAACCTATTGAGCCAAATGGCCCAGGGCCCATTTTCCTTACAATCTCCCCATTTTTTGTGATTGATGACAACACAACCAAAGCAAGCAAATATAACAAACATTTGAATGAAAATATGCAATCTACTTGCTAGGATGCATGTTTGTCCCCTTAAGGTTAGATTATGGACTTAAGCCTCCCCCTAACTCCATTATTCACTTACTTCCTATTTTAGACCAAAGAACCAAAACCACTTGAAGGATCAAAATTTTAAATTGGTGGTGTTTGGTGTTTGATAACATTTCATTGCTTTAGTCCCTACAACTTCTCCCCCTTTGGCATCAACCACCGAAAAGGAAGACATTAAAAGCACATAGGAAGCAAATAAGACTTGCCCTCATAAAAGATTTATCAATTAATACCAATTGAAGCACTCAACATTATTACTCCCCCTAAATGAGTGTTCTCTTTTAGAAAGAATTTTCTCCCCCTTTAGAGACGAAGAAATACTCCCCCTGACAGAGATATTCTATTCAGGAAAAAAGCATGTGAGAAATAGAGGTGCAAGTCAATGATTTGATTAGATTGACTTCCCTTATGCATAGGTAATGGAATATGATTTAACAACTTATACTTGTATAGCAACATGGGAAGTATGAGATATGAAATATAGTCTAACCAAATGTTGGAGAAGACATGTAAATGATGGAAAATGTAGTCTCAAAGATACCATTTGAAAGTCAATGCGGTCCATTTGAAGACCAATGGCAGGCTTGAGAGGCATAAGAGTTCTTGTAGATTTTGAAGTGGAAGCTTGTTGTCTTTTGTTGGGGCGAAGGCAAAGACGCCACCCTTCGCTCGAGGCCTTCGCTGATGTCGCTGGTCTGACAGAGACAAAACGGGCAGGGACACCCTTCGCTCGATTCGGCACCAGACGAAGGCCTGCGACGGCGTCATCCCATAGTGCAGCCTCGCCCAGCTCAGAGGCCCACATGTGATCCGGCCCATCGTAACGGGCCCTGCGTGGCCGCCGCGTGTTACAAGCCTAATTTGTAAAGGCATCCCTGTAATTACAGTCTGTAACCCTGCTTTATGGGAATATTCTGGGGATAACCTAGGTAGCTGAGGGCACATGCGTCCTTAACACAAGGCGCTGGGTGCTCAGGTACCTATAAATACCCCCGCACAGTGCCCGTGAGAGGCCAGATTAACAGAGCTATTGCCATCTTGCGCGTAACCCTGTTGACGTCATTGTTCACCCTTGTTGGCCCCCTTGCGACCGAGAGCAAGTTCCAACATTTGGCGCCCACCGTTCGTGCTACGAGAAAACCACCCGCGATGGCACCCAAGAGAGCTAACCCAAAGGCTGACGAGGCCGCGAAGGCAGCACTGCTTGCCGCAAGAAAGGGCAAGGCCCTCGCCCTCACCCAATCCACCCACCAGGAGGCCACTGAAGACAACATTCCCCGCACCTGCGAAGACGACACTCTCCACACCTGCGGCCCTGAAGGACAATCGTAGCCACCCCCAGGCTTCGCCTCACTGGAGGGCGCGGACCTCACCGAGGATGGTGAAGTCCTCGGCGTCTCAGCGGAAGAACAGCTACAACTGCGCGCCCTGCGCCTCAAGAACCGCAATCTCCAGAGGCAGAAAGAGATACTGGAGGCCAAGCGCCAGCGCGTGTCCGCACTAGCCAAAGTGCGGCAAATGATACGCGACGAAGAGCAGAAGGCCCAAGACCTCGAGCGGGAGATCGCGCTGATGCAGCGCGAAGGCCACCTTGGCCTGCAGCACGGGCCACCCCTCCAGCAGCGCGCACAACTGGAAGACACGCGCGAAGGCCACCTCGGCCTGCAGCATGGGCCACCCCTGCAAGACCGCGCACAACAGGAAGACCCGCGTTTCCCCCAGCGCGACCATACCTTCCCGCACGCCGCGCCATTCCAAGGGGTCAACTACCTCGACGAGCGAAGTCCCCTGGCGCCACACCTGCAAGTGACGCCTTGGCCAGCTAACTTCCGGGCAGGGGCATATCCCAAGTACAACGGCAGCGCCGACCCAACACAATTTATAATGAGTTATCAGGTAGCCGTTGCATCTTTTGGAGGGGACGACGCCACAATGGCGAAGTCTTTCATCATCGCCCTGGAGGGCCCAGCCCTCACCTGGTTCACCAGGTTGCCTCCGCTGTCCATTGATTCCTGGAGAAGCCTCCGGGATAAGTTCCTACTCAACTTCCAAGGGTACTGCCCAGACACCGACGCCTTGGCCGAGCTCTCGCTTTGCAAGCAGCTGGAAAAGGAGACTCTGCGGGAGTATTACCGCAAATTTTTAACACTCAAGTCACAGCTGCCCTCAGTCGATGATCAGATCGCTATCCACTACGCTATCAGTGGCCTTCGCGCCGGCGTCCTCTACAGCCACTGTATCAGAGATCCGCCCAAGAACCTCCAGGAGCTATATCAGCTCTTCGAAAAATATGCCAAATCCGAAGAGCTCCACCAGTGCAAGGTTGAGTCGCAGCGGAAACCCAAAGATGCTCCACAGTCCAGCCGCACGTGGACGAGGACTCCGCAGCCAGACTCCGGTCGAGACGGCCGCAATCAGCAGCAAGTGCACAACATCGCCAACCAGCACCCCGCTGCTGACCCCCCTCGTCACCAGGAATATCCCCCCAGGGCCGCGGAAACAGAACT
The DNA here is from genome assembly GCF_902167145.1 of Zea mays. Taxonomy (NCBI): domain Eukaryota; kingdom Viridiplantae; phylum Streptophyta; class Magnoliopsida; order Poales; family Poaceae; genus Zea; species Zea mays. The sequence goes on along the minus strand of NC_050105.1, from coordinate 106,458,731 downwards.
CGTGGTAGGGGTCGAGGGCGTGCGCAGCCGCCGCGCCGATTCTACTGCCTCTTCCATGGCAAAGACTGCGCCCACCAAACCAAAGACTGCCCCGAAACGAAGGCCACCAGGGACAGAATGGCACGGGCGCAGCCAGCCGACAACCCCAGAGTTGTTGCACACACTTACCAGCAACCCCCTCCACCATACATCCACGCCCCCGCCCCGCATCCACCGCACCACGCTTACCAACACCATCAGGAAGTACAAATCGTACCTCCCCCACCCCCACCACCACACCAGCAACATCAAAACATCCCCACGCCCCAAAGCAGGAAGACTTCGCCGATCAACCATATCGCGGAGTCATTCACATGATAACTGGGGGGTCCAGCACTGACTTCGACACCAAGCGACAGAAGCGGGACCACTACCGCAGCATCAACCATGTCGCCGTCACTGGCCCAGTCGTGCAGACAAAGTGGTCCCACATACCGCTAACCTTCGACGCACGAGACGTCGACCTGCGCAGCGCCCCCCACATCGACGCTATGGTTATCAATTGCAGCGTGGCAGGCTGGGACCTACACAAAGTCCTAGTCGACAATGGCAGTCAGGCGGACATCATCTTCCTCCACACCTTCGACCGCATGGGTATAAGCCACAGCCTGCTCAAGCCTTCGGACAACCCGTTGTATGGCTTCGGCGGCAAGGGCACCTTTCCCGTCGGCAAAATAGAGTTGCCCCTCTCCTTCGGTGTAGCACCCAATGCCCGAAGTGAGCAAGTGACTTTCGATATCGTGGATATGGTATATCCATACAACGCCATCATGGGTCGGGGCTCCATCAATAAGTTCGAAGCCGCCATTCACGGACTGTACCTATGTATGAAGATACCAGGTCCGTTAGGAGTCATTACGGTCTACGGCAACCAACAGACGGCGCGCAACATAGAGCGGGACTTCGTGCCCGGTCAGAGAAACGTGCATTGCCTCATGGCCCAGCGCGAGGTCCCCGCGCCCGCCAGCCCAACCGATAAACAGCACGACAAGGCACAACTACAGAGCCAAGACGGGACCAAGACTGTCCCCCTCGATCAGGCCACGCCCAAGCAGACAGTCACTATCAGCGAAGACCTCACCTCGCATGAAGAAGAGAAACTCCTCTGCTGCCTGTCCAAGAATAAAGATGTCTTCGCCTGGTCCGCCCTCGACCTGGTCGGAGTCAGCCGATCCATAATTGAGCACAGCTTGGGAATTGACCCTTCGGTGCGACCAAAAAAGCAGAGGCTTCGCAAAATGTCCGACGAAAAGACAGAGGCCGCCAAGGCGGAGGTACACCGTCTCCTGGAGGCAAAATTCATCGAGCCAGTGGCTTACCCCACGTGGCTCTCCAATGTTGTAATGGTGCAGAAAAAAAGCGGGAAGTGGCGCATGTGCATAGACTTCACCAGTCTCAACAAGGCCTACCCAAAGGACAATTTCCCGTTGCCGCGGATCGACAAAATAGTCGATAGCGCGGCCGGATGCGAGGTCATGTCACTCCTCGACTGCTTCTCCGGTTACCACCAGATATACATGAAGGAGGAAGACAAGGCTAGCACCAGCTTCATAACACCCTTCGGCACATATTGCTTCATCAGAATGCCAGAGGGACTCAAGAACGCCGGGTCCACCTTCTCCAGACTCACCAAAACAGTGCTCGAAGGGCAAGTTGGTAGAAATATATTTACATATGTGGACGACATCGTCGTCGCCAGCAAGAGCAAGGAGGACCATCTCGCCGACCTCGCCGAGACATTCGCGAACATGCGAGACGCACGACTCCGCCTAAACCCGGAAAAGTGCGTCTTCGGCGTTCGCCAAGGCAAAATATTGGGCTACCTGGTATCACACCGCGGCATCGAGGCCAACCCAACCAAGATCCAGGCCATCGTAAACATGACGCCTCCGCAGTCCGCCAGGGACGTCCAGTGCCTGACAGGCAGATTGGCCGCTCTCAACAGATTCATCTCCAGGTCCGCTGAGCGAAGTCTTCCCTTCCTCAAAACACTCCGCGGTGCAAAAGACTTCGCCTGGGGACCGGAGCAGGCAGCGGCCTTCGCCTCACTAAAACAGTACCTGTCGGAGTTGGCCGTCCTCACAAGCCCCGACTCCTCGCTCCCCCTATTGCTCTACGTCGCGGCTTCGCCGCATGCGGTCAGCGCGGCACTAGTGCAGGAGCAGACAGTTGAGGGCGTGGTCAGGTAGTGCCCTGTTTACTATGTCTCCGAAGTACTGACACCGTCCAAGTGCAACATGACAGAGCTGGAGAAGATTGCCTACGCAGTCGTTATGTCTTCGCGCAAACTGCGCCACTACTTCGAAGCATTCAAGGTCCGAGTCACCTCAGACAGGGGACTCGGCGAACTGTTCAGAAACCTGGAGGCATCGGTGAGGATTTCCAAGTGGGCGGCCGAACTATCCGGCTACCACATCAGCTTCGAGCCCAGGACAGCCATCAAGTCACAAGTCCTGGCAGACTTCGTCGTCGACTGGACTGGGCCAATAACACAGCCAGACCCGTCCGCAGAAAAGGTTTGGACGATCCAGTGCGACGGCGCATGGTGCCATGCGGGGGCAGGCGCCGCTGCAGTCATCACCTCACCAGCCGGGGTCAAGCACAGATATGCAGCACGCCTCAGCTTCGCTCTGGAATTCGACAGATGCACTAATAATATAGCAGAATATGAAGCAGTCATCCTCGGCCTCCGCAAGCTAAGGGCCCTCGGAGTCACCACCTGCATCATCAAAACAGACTCCAAGGTAGTTGTCGGCCAAGTTGAGAAAGACTATGCAACAAAGGACCCCGCGCTTATGCAATACCTCGCGGCCATCCGAAGCCTCGAGAGACAATTCAAGGGATTCACCTTGCAGCATGTGGATCGGGCCAAGAATGAAGAGGCCGACGCATTGGCCAAGGCCGCCGCCAGGGGCGAGTCCTTGCCCTCCGACGTGTTCTTTCATGTCATCGGCATGCCAGCCGTCCGGAGCCCCGAATGGCTCCAAATAACTAATGACAGCGAGGGCCACCGCATAGTCAACCTTATCATGACCGAAGACTGGCGGGCACCAATAACCCTGTTCCTACAGGGGTACTATCATCCAACCGACATCAGTGAGGCCAAACGCCTCGGACATCGAAGCCAAGACTTCGCACTGATCGAAGGCCAACTCTACAAGAAAGGGGTCAGTCAGCCAATGCTTAAGTGCGTCACCGAAACCGAGGGCATCCAGATCCTACGCGAAGTCCACAGCGGCACGTGCGGCTCGCACGCAGGGCCAAGGGCCCTAGCCGCTAAGGTGATCCGCCAAGGCTTTTACTGGCCCGCAATGATATGCGCCGCAAATCGGGTCACAAGGTCCTGCGAAGCCTGCCAGAAGTTTTCTCCTCGGTCAAGCAACCCCTCGCAGTATACAAAGCGGATTGCCCACACATGGCCTCTCCAGCGCTGGGGCCTGGACATTGTCGGGCCCCTGCCCACCGCTCAGGGGAACCTTAAATTCGCCTTCGTCGCTGTCGAGTACTTCACCAAATGGATCGAGGCAAGGGCTGTTTCCACAATAACATCAAAAACTGCCTAGAAATTCTTTTGGCAAAACATTGTTTGCCGCTTCGGAGTACCGTCCGAACTAACAGTTGACAACGGCAAGCAGTTTGACAGCCAAGACTTCAAGGATTTTTGCTTCTCCATTGGCACCAAGCTTGCCTTCGCCTCAGTCTATCATCCGCAGTCCAACGGGGTTGTGGAACGCGCCAATGGGAAAATCTTCACAGCTGTCAAAAAGATGCTCCTCGATGAAAAAAGGGCAGATGGGCCGATTTGTTACCCGAGGCAGTCTGGGCACTAAACACGACTGAGTGTAGGGCGACTAGGTTTACTCCTTTCCGCCTTCTATACGGATCGGAGGCCATGACCCCACAAGAAATAAAGCATGGGTCCCCACGAACAGTTCCGTCAGCCGTCCCCGACGTGGACGAGCCAACTTCAAAGGATCTCATTGACGGAGACCGAGTCTTCGCCCTACAGGCCCTAAACAAATACCAAGCCTAGACCAAAGCATGGCGCGACCACACAGTCATCCCGAGGGAATTCAGCGAAGGGGACCTCGTACTCGTCCGAACAGCCCGGACAGAGTCCAAGGGCAAGCTGGAGCCCAAGTGGGAGGGCCCCTTTATAGTCAAGACGAAAGCTTCCCCGAGCGCTTACAGGCTTACAATGCCAAACGGCGAAGACCTGGAGCACTCCTAGAACATCGACAACCTCCACGAATTTTTTGTTTGACTCACCAGGGCTGATTCGCCCTTGTAATCCGCAAAAACAATCTTATACCGGCCCGCACTCTTTTCCTCCCGGGGGGTGAGGTTTTTAACGAGGCGGAGCCATGTAATATATGTGTGCAAAATCCCCCGCAAAAACATGCGTCGAAAAAAGACCGCAACGACGGCCTTCGACATTCGACCACTACGAGGTCACCGCGAGGCTCAGCGCTAGCCACCCTCGCGTGCGACAAATCCGCGCAGAAGTCGCCTAAGGGTGCAGCCGGACTAGCACAACAAGTGCGTAAAAACCGAAGTCTACCGCGAAGACTATCCGCGCAGAAGTCGCCTAAGGGTGTAGCCGGACTAGCACAACAAGTGCGAAAAATCGAAGTCTTCCGCGAAGACCATCCGCGCAGAAGTCGCCTAAGGGTGCAGCCGGACTAGCACAACAAGTGCGGAAAAACCGAAGTCTACCGCGAAGACTATCCGTGCAGAAGTCGCCTAAGGGTGCAGCCGGACTAGCACAACAAGTGCGAAAAATCGAAGTCTTCCGCGAAGACCATCCGCGCAGAAGTCGCCTAAGGGTGTAGCCGGACTAGCACAACAAGTGCATAAAAACCGAAGTCTACCGCGAAGACTATCCGCGCAGAAGTCGCCTAAGGGTGCAGCCGGACTAGCACAACAAGTGCGTAAAAACCGAAGTCTACCGCGAAGACTATCCACGCAGAAGTCGCCTAAGGGTGCAGCCGGACTAGCACAACAAGTGCGAAAAGAAACCAAAGTCTACCGCGAAGACTATCCGCGCAGAAGTCGCCTAAGGGTGCAGCCGGACTAGCACAACAAAAGCAAAAACGACAACACCAAACTGGCCGCGCCAAGACCCACTATATGCGCACCAGCACAGCATAACAAAACACACCAGAGGAATAAAGCATTCGCAAGCATAGCCAAGTGTGCGGGGGCACACAACCTCATCATACAAGCCTTTACACATGTACAAGCGAGGGCACCACACTCTACATCGGCTCAACCTTAGGAATAATTCCCATCTCCCTATAATTAAATAACATTATCCTAAGCTCCTCACCCGCAAAAGACTCCGCAATTCCCCTTCACCTGTACTCACAGCGGCTGGCAAAGACAATAGTCCCTGCCGGCCAGCCCTACTCACACGAAGCCGACCTCCCTCTGCTTCACTCACTCTGCGTTTCGCAACCGCCCTTCGTCGCCGGCGCCCAGTACTAGGACCAGGCACATCTTCTGTGTCCGCAGCGTGCGGTGAAGCCTCCGCCGTAGCCACATCCAAGGCCGCAAAATAGTCCAAATCCTCCTCCGACGACTCCTAAGTCCACTCAACCGAGCTCCCAGAGTCAGCAAAATCAGAAAACTCAGACGCAGAACCATCACATTTATTACCACCATCCACGGTCGAAGCCGCCAAAAATTTAGTAGTGGCGGTTGCGTGCGCAGGCCCAAAATCTTGAACCTGCGTAGCAACCAAAATTCAGCAACATATCCAAAATTCCCTAACTATCTACACCCACTACGCCACCTGCGAAGACCCTGTCGTTGCGGGAGCCTCCGCCGTTGCTTCCGCCGCCACCGTCGCAGGATCTTCAGCACTCGGCGCAGCGGCTGCGGGGGCATCAGGCGCGCCTTCGGCGGTCTCTGGGGGCAGGTCTCCGCCGGCCGCTGCGGATGCGGGGGCATCCGGTGCGCCTTCCGCAGTCTCCGGGGGCGGCTCCAGGGCGGCCCCGGACACGGCCTCCGCCGGGGTCGGCTCTGGGTCAGGCAGCGCGCTGTTCAACGCCCCGAAGTCGTCCACCCTCTTGCCACGCGCCGCCTAAGACACAACACACAAAATTCAGCAAACCCACACACAGCCCACATCCAGCAAACGCCAAACATACGAAAACGTTACCTGAGCCCTCGCCGTCTCGGCCCGCTCCCTGACCACCTCGCGACCGTGCGGACCCCACATCCGGTCGTAGATGGCTCCGGCGGATTCCTTCACTATGGGGTCCTCAACCTTATAGATATCTCGCTCAAAATCTTCATCGGCTTGGTCGAAGACCTCGATGTGCCGGCACCCTTCGCGGGAGAGCGCGTTCATCGCCCCCTCGCAGGTGACCAGGGAGGCATACGACATAAACCCCTCCACGACAATGGGGAGTGCCTGCAACTCCTCCTGCACCCACTCCAGGCAGCGAAGTCCGGGCTCTCGGTCCGGCACTTCGAAGTCACCGGTCCGCGCGCCCAGCTCATGGTATGTATCCATAAGCTGTTTGCGCGTCCGCTCTGCCTCCGTGCGCGCCGCGGCCTCGGCCCTCTCCACGCGGCTCTCCAGGGCGGTGAGCCGCTCCTGCAGCTGCTCGGCGCGCTCCCTGGCAATATTGCCCTCCGCCCGCGCCAATTTGGCCTCCGCCTGCGCAGCCTGCTCCTTGGCGAGGGCCTCGTTGGCCTCCCTCCTCTCCCCCGCTAGTTGGCGCCGGAGGTCAGCCTTCTCCCTCTCCAGTGCGGCCACCTTGTCCGCCAGCTTGCGGCACTTACTGTCGGCGGCTGATTTTTCACAGACGGCGTCAGCATGTTGCGTCCGAAGTCTCTCGACTTCGGCAGACACAACTGCCGTGAGCGCCCCCGACGCTGTGCGGTCGACGAAGTCAGCCGCCTGCAAAACACACGTAAGACCGCGGCCCCAGCAAAGCCGCCGTAAAAAAAACACACCGAAGTCTAGCTCAACGGACCTGACTTAGTGCCTCCTTCACCTCCTTCAGCCGGCGGGACACGGCGCCCACCTCATCCCTGACTGCCGCAAGGGCCGACACCTCGCCTTCGGCGCTAAGAGCCCCGCCCTTCGCCTTCGGCACTACGGCAGCCGTCGTGGTCGCCGCGGCAGGCGCAACTATAGCAAGTTGGCCTTCGTCCGACCCTGCGACGTATCAACGAATAAATTAAAAAAAACGAGCCAACGACTTACCACCAAGATAGTCGTCCACACTAATATCGGTGGCGAAGTCGGCGACACACTTGCCTGACGACGGCAACGCTCGGGCCGCCTTCGCGACCTCCGGCACTCTGCTGGACGGCGGCACAACCTTCGTCGATTTGGAGCCTCCGGCGCCTGCCGTTGCCTCCGGCGCCTTGCAAGATGCACGGACGCCCGACTTCGCCGCCAGCGGCGGCTTGCCTCCGCCGGGGGCCGCAGCCTTCGCAGCCCCCCGCTGCCTCTTCGGCCTGGCTTCAACAAGCCTGACAGCCGCCTGGTGCTTTTGTGCAGCTCCCTGGCGATCCTTGTCCATCACTGCTGACACAACAGCAGCAATATTCCGCCCGTAAGGAAAAACTCTCCATTCACGAACCATGCGAGATGTAAAAAAGTCTTCGCCGGTCGCGCGGGGGATAGGAACATTCCTAGGCCAACAACCCCCGGTAACCCTCAGCATCCGAGCCGAAGACTCCCGGAGCTCGGGCGAAGACATCCTTCCCCCCGGGGCCGCGCATGTCCTCATCAACTCTCTAGCAAAACCATCGGAAACCCCAAGTCCTCCCATAGCAGTACCTAATTTCCTCTTTTTAGAGGATGGGGCGACCGCCGGCGCAGGGTCGTCTCTAGTCTCCACCACCGGTTTCTTCCCACGGCGGTCCACATCGTCTTGACCGGGATAGCCGTCATACAGCAATTGATTCAATTCAAAAACCCTGTTCAGACGGTCATTCGACCCGCGAATTTCCCAGCTACGCTGGCCCTCTGTCCTCGGCACGTAACGACCAACGAGCCGCACTGCCCCATCCTCCGCCTCACGCACAAAGGCGGCCGGATCGCGGCTTTGCAGATTCAGCGCGAAGGCGGGACTTCGCACCACCCTCCCACCGTGGAAAGGCATCTGGCGAGGGCACACTTCGCCCAATGCCCAGCCATGCGCCAAGGGCCATACCCCGTACGCCACAAATTCTTCAACCAAATCGCGCCCACTGCTCAGGCCGGCGGCGCACCGAAGGGCCCCTTCGTCCGCATCCTCCTCCGCCACCTCAAAGGGCGGGTACGCTGAGTAAAAATGAGAACACATCTCGGACACGGGGAGTCCCTCATGGTCTTCGACGGTACCCTCAGCAACGTAAAACCAAAACTCATTCCAGTTGCCCCACTTGTTGCGGGCGCAGGGAACCAACTCGACTACCTGCATCGTGGTCTTGCCGGTCTTCGGCGTAAACGTGCAGGACCCAAACTGAGCAACTTCATCTCCAATCATCCTCTTCTGCCAGTGCAAGCAATAATACTTCGCAAAGACTTCGACCGATGGCTGTCCGCCATACGAAGTCGTCGCCCAGACATACATCGACAGAGCCACCACGGTGTTCGGTGTCAGCTGATGTATCTGAACGTTAAACCTGCGCAGGACTTCACCAACAAATCGGTGCGCAGGCAGGCGGAGACCGGCGGCGAAGAACGCCTCGAACACAACCAACTCGCCCTCTGGCTCGGGGACTTCCTCCGTCCCCGGGACACGAGCAACTCCGCCGCCGAAGTAACCCAACCGCTGCATATCTTGCACACAGACCGACGACATCCGCGACATGCCAAAATCCATAGAATCGCCGGCGCGCAACTCTTCTGCCATCAAACTACTCAGCGTCTCCTCAGATGAGGCGTTGGCCGGCGGCGAGGCGTCGGCCGGCGGCGTAGCGGCAGCGGAAGAAGAGGAGGTCGGCATCGCTATGTACCATCGACGGCGGCGGGCGGTCTGCTTCACTCGAGCCAGATCTCCCGCGAACAAGAGCACGGTGGGCAGACGAGCAACAAGACGGTGAAAAAAGGCGGCTAGGGTTTTCACGGAGCGCGGAAAGTGAAGTTCAAAAAGCACTGACCCTCGCCCCCTTTTATAGACAGGGCGCGGCTCTTCGGGAAACCCGCAATCCAACAGGGCGCGGCGCTTTGGGAAACCCGCAATCCAACAGTACGCTGTCAATCAACGGTCACGTCAAAAACCCCCGCGGAACCGCTTCGAGCGAGGGCAGCGTCTCCGCCATCTAGCGACGTCTTCGGCACCAGGTGACTTTGTCGAACTGGTCCCTCGGAGGGCAAATGTTGGGGCGAAGGCAAAGACGCCACCCTTCGCTCGAGGCCTTCGCTGATGTCGCTGGTCTGACAGAGACAAAACGGGCAGGGACACCCTTCGCTCGATTCGGCACCAGACGAAGGCCTGCGACGGCGTCATCCCACAGTGCAGCCTCGCCCAGCTCAGAGGCTCATGTGTGATCCGGCCCATCGTGACGGGCCCTGCGTGGCCGCCGCGTGTTACAGGCCTAATTTGTAATGGCATCCCTGTAATTACAGTCTGTAACCCTGCTTTATGGGAATATTCTGGGGATAACCTAGGTAGCTGAGGGCACATGCGTCCTTAACACAAGGCACTGGGCGCTCAGGTACCTATAAATACCCCCGCACAGTGCCCGTGAGAGGCCATATTAACAGAGCTATTGCCATCTTGCGCGTAACCCTGTTGACGTCATTGTTCACCCTTGTTGGCCCCCCTTGCGACCGAGAGCAAGTTCCAACATCTTTCTCCGGGGACTTCATTTTTCTTACAATGAGACTACTACATGAAACAAACTTGAAAAAAGTATTAGTCTCAAAGTCTTAGATTATAGAGTAACCTCCCCCTGAAAGTGTGCATACAAGTTTTGAATACTTGTAGGAGACATGCACTTTGATTTGATATCAAGAGGGACAGATTATCCATAATCCGAGCTTTGGCACATATAAGTTAAATGATACCAATTAAAGCATACCAAATGAAGTATAATTGAAGTGTTATACCACTTGAAGTATTTCACCATATCAATTGATGTATCATTTTATTAGGAATGTTAAGTAAGGTATGTGCCTTCCTTATCATCTTAAACCATGGAGGTTTGCTCAAGAGTATGAATTGAAAATGAGCAATCCAACCATATGATTTACCTAGTATGCATGCATTTTTAATAAATACCAATTGAAGTACTAGGTATGACAAGTAAAACTAGATACAGGAAAATAAATACACATATCTAAAAACAAGAAATACAATAAATCTAGTTACCTTAGCCATGGGTGGGGAATTTGGGTCCAAAGTATGCACTAACCTACTTGGCAATAGACTTGATCCATTATGACGTATCCCATGATATACATCCCAATTTTTCCAAGTCTCCAAATTCCTCGACGTCCTTAGGACATCTCACTTCCCTCCCGGGATCCAAACCTTCTTGGTGCTTTTCATGGTTGAAATAACTTCCTTTGGCACCCAGATGCGTTTGGCCCCCTTTCCTTTGTTGGCTTGCTTGTTAGTCTTGATTGCTATCACCTTTCCATTCTTTTTCTTCTTGATTAAGTATGGTGTAGCAGCCTTTTGTCCACCTTGTTGATATAGGTGTTTGATATTTTGCTTGTTGGCTTTTGCTTGAGCTTTTGCCTTTGCTTATCTCTGGTTTTCGCCTTGCATTGGAAATACTTGTGGACTTCTTTATGACATAGCCTACAAATCACAGTTTCGCCCTCCACAGGCTTGTTCACTCCCGCAGTGGTGTTACCCTGTGGCGGTTGGATTTGTTTGGCTTTGCCTTTCTAGTCATACAAGGCTTTGCTAAGACGATCCACCTCTTGCTTTAAATGCTCATTCTCCATTGCAATCTCGTTCGAACATGTTTCTATAACAACATTCTTAACAAGAACTTGATTGCAGGGGTTAGAATTATCAATTAAATCAAAGCAAGAAGTAGAAGCATCTTTCTTAATAATATCAAGAATTTCAACTAAAGATGCCCCTGGGATGGTACCAATGTTTTCTAGCTTAGTAGTTAGCTCATTATTGTGTATGCAAAGAATTTCCATTTTCTCTAGCAAATTTTCAATGCCTTCTTGGGAGCTAGCTAACTTAGCCTTAAGTTTTTCATTCTTGTTAATAAGGCCATCATCGGTAGCTGTAGATGGAGCACTAGATTCTAATTGCTCAATTTTAGTTGATAGCTCACATTTCAAATTTGCAAATGTTTAAAATTTTTCTAGCAAACCTTTATAATCATTTTTCTAGCAAATCAACTTATTTTTCAAAATTTTAAGTTGAGCTTTTTGTTTAGTTCAAACATTCTGAAAAAGTTTAACGGCTTCCGCAAGCTCATCTATGGAGGGCTTTCCCTCACCTTCATCATCACTACTGCTATCATCGCTAGAGGATGGAATACTCATTTTACCTCTTGCCATAAGGCACTTGCGTGATGATCGTGATGAGTGTGATGAGGACCGGTGGCTGCGCATCCTTGGAGGTTCATCTTCGCTTGAAGAATCATCCCAAGTTTTGACACTTGTTAGCGTCTTGCCTTTGCTCCTCCCCTTTTTGGGTTCGTCCATAGTTGGACAACTGTCCGTGAAGTGGTCCTTCTCCCCGCATGCGAAGCATCCTCTCTTTCTTTGCTTTTTCTTGTCAATGTTAAAGAGTAGATCCTCTACCTGCAGGGACACACCCATTAGATTAATCTTGCGGATCATCCCCATTACCTTTCCGATGCGTCGGATTGTTTCTTCTTCCTCAGAGGATGATGTTGATGGATGATGATGATCATCATCATCACTTTCTTCTTCCTCCTCTTCTTCACTTGAGGAACTTGGAGTGGGAGCCTTCTTTTTACCCTTCCTTTCATCACATGCAAAAGCATATGGCCTTAAAGAAGTTGGCTCCTCTCCCCGATACATTTTTCGCGACATCTCAAAGGCCACGATTTTCCCAATCACAATGGTTAGGGTCATTGTACTCAAGTCCTCCATGTTGTGAAAAATAGTGATGATGCTCCAATATCTTTGTTGTGGTAGCAGGGAGATAATCTTCCTCACAATGTCCGCATCACCTAGCTTATTAATGCCAATAGAATTGAGCTCATTGATGATTAGATTCAAACGAGAATACATATATCTAACAAGCTCATTTTCTTTCATAGCAAAAGAATTAAACTCATTTAAGACTAGGCAATGTTTTTGCTCACGAACATTAGATGTGTCGTCATGGAGCTCATGCAATTTTAGCCAAATCTCATCAGTAGTTTTCAATGTAAAAACTTGATCAAAAATATCCATGCTAAGAGATTCATACAAGCAATTTTTGGCTTTAGCATTTAAATGAATTTCTTTTTCCTCACTCGTGGTGGGTTTCTCGGGATTCTTGGGAGGTTTCATCCTGTCATGAGTGACTCTCCAAACACCTAGATCAATGGATTCTAGGTAACAAGCCATTCTAGCACTATAATATGGGAAGTTAGTGCCGTCGAAGTGTGGTGGCCTATGGGTATCCATCTCCTTTCTCTAAAAAGTGTTGGCTCTTTTAGCGGCGAAGCAAAAGCATTTCAAATGAGCCAAACCAGGATCTGATACCAATTGAAGGAAAAAGGTGACATCTAAGAGGGGGTGAATTATGACTTCTAAAACTTTCTCTAAACTAGGCCACTAATAAATCTCTAGTGCAAAACCTATGCAAATAATCAATCTAGAATGTGCAAACTAGGTTTTGTCTAAGTGTTGCTATCTCTACTGCAATGTCTAAGTTTCAACCTAAACAATATAAGTATGAAGACAAGATTGAAACTTAAATGCTTAATATAAATGCGGAAGCTAAAGAGCAAGGTAGAGAAGCAAACTCTTGTGGATTACGCCGGTATTTTTACCGAGGTATCCGGAACCACACAAGGTCCTGACTAATCCTCGTTGGTGCCCCTACGCAAAGGGAAGCCCCCACGAGGGCCAAGTACCACGGTCGAGTAACTCCGTAGAGAGCCGCGGGCCTTCTCCACGCGCAAGTGGTGCTCCGCTTCTGGCTCATCTCGGACGCTCCCCACCGTCTCCACTATCGAGCTTCTGGCTAAAAACACCGCTGGCCTCGTTCCCTCCGGTACATGGTGGTGGTCGTGACACAAATGCGGTTGTCACGGTCTCGCAAGACTCTCGCCCCACTCGGTACAATTACAACAGCTCGCGCAAGATCTGAGGGGTCGTGTGGTTTTTCTAAACTCACTCAACTAACTAGGGTTCACCTAGAGCAAGCGCTAAAGCAGTCTAACTAACCTAAGCACTTTGCAAAGCACCTATGCTAATCAACGAGTGATTCTATTAAGCACATGGGTGTATGAGCACTTGGGTATGTCTACTATATGCCTTAGTATGTTGTTTGGGCTCCCACACCTTGGAATGACCAGTTGGGGTGATATTTATAGACCCCAACACAAAAACTAGTCGTTGGAGAAAAGCTACTGCTCTCTGCGGCACACCGGACAGTCTGGTGCCCCTGTCCGGTGCGCCTAGTCGTTGGATCTGACACCATAGGTGACCGTTGGCGCTGCAGGCTTTTACACCGGACAGTCTGGTAGGTTCTCTCCACCAGTGCCACCTGGAACTAGCCGTTGGGCTACTGTTCCCTGGGGCACCGGACAGTTCGGCGTGTGGCACCGGACAGTTCGGTACTCCTTAGCTGGACAATCCGCCAGTGACAACACTTGTCTTCGTTTCTTGGACTTGCTTGATACTTTGTTGATCTTCTTGTGACCTTCACAATGTTTTCTTTTGAGGTGTTGCTTTCCTAATTGCCTTAGTCCAAATAACCTTAGCATCCTGTGAACTACAAGCATAAACACTAGCAAACACATTAGTCCACAGGTTATGCTGATCATCAAACACCAAAACCTATTGAGCCAAATTACCCAGGGTCCATTTTCCTTACAGGTACCTACAACATTTTGGTTAGGACGTGAAACTAAATGCCATACCTCATTCCTTGTGAAGTTGTTGAGCTCCTCTTGCATTGCCACCACCCAGTCTAGATCTCTAAGTGCATCCTCTATCCTGTATGGCTCAATAGAAGACACAAAAGAGTAATGTTCACAAAAATGAGCAACTCGAGATCGAGTGGTTACCCCCTTTTGAATGTCACCAAGTATGGAATTGACAGGGTGATCTCGTTGAATTGCTTGGTGGACTCTTGGGTGAGGTGGTCTTTGATCTTGAATCTCTTGTTCATCCTCCTTTTCTTGATCAACTTCATCTCCCCCTTGATCGATGCCTTCTTCTTGAGGTGGCTCATTGTCTTGATCTTGATCCTCTTCTTATTGAGCCAATTCTTCATCTTGAGTTGGTGGAGATGCTTGTATGGAAGATGATGGTTGATCTTGTGCTTGTGAAGGCTATTCAGGTTCTTGTGGACACACATCTCAATGGACATGTTCCTTAGTGCGATGCATGGAGCCTCTTCATCATCTAACTCATCAAGGTCAACTTGCTCTACTTGAGATCCATTAGTCTGATCAAACATAATGTCACAAGAAACTTCAACTAATCTAGTGGACTTGTCGAAGACTCTATATGCCCTTGTGTTTGAGTCATAACCAAGTAAAAAGCCTTCTACTGCTTTAGGAGCAAATTTTGAATTTCTACCTCTCTTAACAAGAATAAAGCACTTGCTCCCAAAAATTCTAAAATAAGACACATTGGGCTTTTTACCAGTAAGGAGTTCATATGATGTTTTTTTGAGGATTCAGTGAAGGTAGAGTCGGTTGATGGAGTAGCAAGCAGTGTTAATCGCCTCCGCCCAAAACTGATCTAATGTCTTGTATTCTTCAAGCATGGTCCTAGCCATATACAAAAGAGTTCTATTCTTTATCTCCACAACACCATTTTGTTGAGGTGTGTAGGGAGAAGAGAACTCATGATTGATGCCCTCCTCCGCAAGAAATCCTTCAATTTGAGAGTTCTTGAACTCTGTTCCATTATCGCTTCTAATCTTGATTATCAATTTAAACTCATTTTGAGCCCATCTCAAGAATTTCTTTAACGTCTCTTGGGTTTGTGATTTTTCCTGCAAAAAGAATACCTAAGTGAAGCGAGAATAATCATCCACAATTACAATACAATATTTAACCCACCGATGCTTATGTAAGCAATCAGGCCGAATAGATCCATGTGGAGTAGCTCGAGTGGCCCTTCGGTCGTCATGATGTTCTTGTGTGGATGATGAGTTCCAACCGGCTTCCCTGCTTGACATACACTACAAATTCTGTCTTTCTCAAAATGAACATTGGTTAGTCCTAAAATGTGTTCCCCCTTTAGAAGTTTGTGAAGATTTTTCATCCCAACATGAGCAAGTCGGCGATGCCAGAGCCAGCCCATGTTAGTATTAGCAATTAAGCAAGTGTCTAGTTCAACATTGTTATCAGTGAATATAGCTGACCATCTAACACTCCCTTAAAAGCTAGTGAATCATCATTTCTTCTAAATACGGTAACATCAACATCAATAAATAAATAGTTGTAGCCCATTTTGCATAATTGAGATACAGAAAGCAAGTTGTAACCTAGAGATTCTACAAGAAATACATTAGAAATGGAATGATTAGGAGATATAGCAATTTTACACAATCCTTTGACCAAACCTTGATTTTCATCCCCGAATGTGATTGCTCTTTGGGGATCATCATTTTTTCTCATATGAAGAGACCATTTTTTTCTCCCCTGTCATGTGGTTTGTGCACCCGCTGTCGATTATCCAACTT
Organism: Zea mays; assembly: GCF_902167145.1. Taxonomy (NCBI): domain Eukaryota; kingdom Viridiplantae; phylum Streptophyta; class Magnoliopsida; order Poales; family Poaceae; genus Zea; species Zea mays. The sequence continues at coordinate 106,442,886 of NC_050105.1, read as the reverse complement.
GTTCCGGTGGATGCATAAACCTATAACAAAAATTTAGGCCTTGTTCTTAGGTACCCAAATGGTCTTAGGTCCTTTCACATTAGAAACAAGCACCTTGTGCACCCAAACACAAGTCTTTGGACTCATGTACTTGCCCCCAACATATTTGGCAACTACTTTGCCAGATTTGTTAGTAAGAACAAATGATACATCAAAGGTTTTAAATGAAATGCTATGGTCATTTGAAGCATCAACGGTCTTTTTCTTGGACATCTTAATATGAGTTGTATGCCTAGAACTAGAAGCCTCATTACTGTAAATATCAGCATGGTGAGCAACATGATGAGATTTCTTAGCATGAATTCTTCTAATCTTATGCTCAGGATAGTTTTCAGGATATAAAATGTAACCTTCTTTATCTTGAACCATGGGAGCCTTGCCCTTAACAAAGTTGGAAATCTTGTTTCTATTATCATTAATTTTGATGTTGTTTTGGCTTCCAGGTTGGAAGCCAACCCCATCCTTAATGACAGGGCGTCTCCCCTTGTAAAGCATATTATGAGCAAATTTAAATTTTTCGTTTTCAAGTTCATGCTTAGAAATTTTGGCATTCAAGTTAGCTATGTGATCATTTTGTTCTTTAATCATAGCAAGGTGATCATTCATAGCATTAACATCAATATATCTACATCAAGTTCAAATAGTAACATGCTCAATGGTAGATGTAGGTACTTTGCAAGCATTCAATTCCTCAATCTTAGCAATTAAACTAACATTTTCAGTTCTAAGACAAGAAATTGAATCATTGCATGTATTTAGCTCTTTAGTCAAGTTTTTGCATTTTTCAACTTCAAGAGCAAAAGCATATTTTCGCATAACATTTTTTTGTTTTCCTTAACGAGCAAGTCTTCTTGGCATTCCAAGATTTCATCCTTCTTGTTAATGGTTTTTATCAATTCATTAATTTTCTCCTTTTGTTCTATGGTAAGGTTTGCAAAAATAGAAGACAAATCATCATTCTTTTCACTAGAGCTACCCTCATCATCAGAATTAAGTAGTGTATTTGGGGGTGTCTCTAGAGTATATCTTCTTATTTTTGCCTTCCTTGGCCATGATACATTTGTGGACGACATTGGGGAAGAGAAAACCTTTGTTGATGGCGATGTTGGCGGCATCCTTGTCAGAGGAGGAGTCGGTGGAGCTCTCGTCGGAGTCCCATTCCCATCCTATGTGCGCCTCACCACCCTTCTTCTTGTTGTAGTATTTCTTTGTCTCCATCTTCTTCTTCCCTTTCTTGTTGACGTCCCTGTCACTATCACTTATATATGTACATTTAGCAATATAGTGACCGGACTTACCGCACCGGTAGCAAACCCTCTTGGAGCGGGGTTTGTAATCCTTTCCTTTCCTTTGCTTGAGGATTTGTCGAAAGCTCTTAATGATAAGAGCCATTTCATCGTTGTCAAGCTTGGAGGCATCAATTGGGAGCCTATTTGTTGGTGTAGGCTCTTCCTTCTTTTCTTTTGTTGCCTTGAATGCAACGGGTTGCACCTCGAGTGTGGAGGTGGTGCCTTGCTCCAAGTTGACAATGTGTTTGTAGTCTTTGACCATAAGTTCAAAGCTCACAAACTTGTCAATCACCTCCCCGAGAGACATCTGCTTATACCTAGGATTCTCACGAATTGAACTAATTGCACTTGAGTGGGGGTTATGAAAAACAAGAGATCTTAGAATAACCTTGACCATTTCATGGTCATCCCACTTGGTGCTCCTAAGGTTGCAGACTTAATTCACCATTGTCTTGAGCCGATTGTACATGGCTTGTGGCTCTTCTCCTTTGTTGAGGATGAACCGACCGAGTTCTCCCTCGATCATTTCACGCTTGGTGATCTTGGTCACTTCGTCCCCTTCATGTGCCGTCTTGAGGACGTCCCAAATTTCTTTGGCACTTTTCAACCCTTGCACCTTGTTGTAGTCCTCTCTACACAAGGAAGCGAGGAGTATGGAGGTGGCTTAGGAGTTGAAGTGCCTCACTTGTGCGGCCTCATCAGAGTCATAATCCTCATCGTCCACTTGTGGTGCCTGCGCTACAAATTCAACGATATCCCAAATGCTTTCATGGAGTGAGGTTAGATGGTGCCTCATTTTATCACTCCACATAGAATAATCTTCACCATCAAATTATGGTGGTTTGCCTAGGGGAACGGAAAGTAAAGTAGCGTGTTTAGGAATACGAGGATAGCAAAGAGGGATCTTATTATACTTCTTACGCTCTTGGTGCTTTGAAGATGTTGATTCGACGCTAGAGGTTGAAGGCATGGAAGAGTCGGTCTCGTAGTAGACCACCTTCTTCATCTTCTTTTTCTTCTTGTTGCCCTTCTTGTGTGAATTGATTGAGCTGGTGGATTCATCCTTGCCTTCCTTGTGCTTGTTGCCGGTCTCCTTTGATGGAGTCTTGCCTTCATTCTTCTTCTCTGAAGATCCAGGCTTTTCCTCGGTGATCAACTCCTTTTTGGCATGTTCCCGATATCACTTCGAGTTGTTAGACTCTAATTAAGCACCAGGCTTTGATACCAATTGAAAATCACCTAGAGGTGGGTGAATAGGCAAAACCTGTAAATTATAAACTTTGAATACGAACTTCACAGAGTTAGGATTAGAAACAAATTATAATGAATGCGGAGTGCGGAAGAGAGTTCTTCTTGCTATGAGTTGCTCAATCGATGCGGATGACTTTGGGAGCTAACTCAAAAGATTGTGAGCAAGAGAACTTAGAGAGAGGGGAGGGGAAGAATCAAATCAAACGGTGATGATCAACACAAATGAACATAACGATTTGTTTCCCGAGATTCGGTTCCCATGAACCTACTCCCTGTTGAGGAGGCCACGGAGATCAGGTCTTTTTCAACCCTTTCCCTCTCACAATCGATCACTTAGACTAGTTGAGTGCTTCTTCTTAATCTCAAGGATCACTAAGGCCCCGCAAGGATCACCACACACTTAGGTGTCTCTTGCTAGCTTTACAAGTCACTTAGAGAGTTTAGAACGAGATGAAGAAAGCATGATTAAAAAGACAAACAACAAGATGAACAAATGAAACACGAATCACACTCTCTCAAGTCACTAATCACTAATGATCACTTGTCTTAATTGTGGCTCTTGAGGAGATTGGAAGCTTTGAATGTGTCTTGGAATTGATTTTTTGCTCTTGTATTGAATGTGTGAGAGTGGAAGGCTTGGATGTATTGAATGGAGGTGGTTGGGGTATTTATAGGCCCCAACCCCATTTCTAGTCGTTGGACAGAAAACAACAACTTTCTGTCGACATACGCACCGGACAGTCCGGTGCATACCGAACAGGGCATTGTTCACTATCCGGTGCCTGCCACGTCAGCCGATCGTTGGGGTTTGTAGCAGTCGACCATTGGATCCGACTGTTACCCACACTGTCCGATGCACACTAGACAGTATGGTGCTACAGCCTAAGCGTTTCTGTCTGCGGGCCCCTCTGCGCAGAATGTCCGATTATCCCACCGGACAGTCTGGTGCACATCGGATAGTTATTGTTCACAGTCCGGTGCGCTACCAGGCGCTGGCTGATTGCCTTTTTCATGGATTTCTTTGCTGATTCTTTTGGGCTTCTATTCTTCTTGAGTCTTGGACTTCTATGCTTCTTTTTATGTCTTTTTGGGTGTTGCATCCTCATGTCCTTAGTCCAATCCTCTTCGCATCCTATGAACTACAAACATAAAGACTAGCACACTCATTAGTCCACTGACTATGTTGATCATAAAACACCAAAATCCCTTTAGCCAAATGGCTCGGGGTCCATTTTCCTTACAGGAGTATATGAACTTTATGCACCTGAGAAAAGACCAACTAGGAAAACTATTAGTCCATAAGTTTTGTGATGGTCGTCAAATACCAAAATCGATTCTAGGAGATGGTTGAGGCCATTTCCCTTTCACCTGGGGCGGAACGACGATCGGGGCTGTTGCGGGCCACAGAACGACTACGTGGGGAGAGGTGACAGGCCCCTCCTCCGTGTTCCCCATAGCGTGTGGCCGCTGAGGGGTTCTGTCCTGTGCACCTGCAGGTGCCCCAATGGCTTCCTCAGGGAGGGGGCGACTTCCTCCTCCACGACCCCTGCCTTTTCCACCAAGGCAGGGGTGGGGCAGGATCAGCTGACACCCGCGTCCCGGACAGGGATGCTGTTGGCCCTTGTGTGGATGGGACCGTGCCGCTAGAGGGGCCCACCGAGGCCGGCGCGGACCCAGACCCAACCTCGAGACTGAAGCCCATACGGAACTCCATCTCCTCCTCCTCCTCGTCCTCCTCCTCCTCCTCCTCGGTGCTGGGAGAGGCTTCGAGCGTAAGCCCCTCCCTCGCCTGCGGTCTATAGTGCTTTTCCAGTGAATCATGGACCAGCATCTTCTTGCGGGCCCGCTTCTTCTCCTCGTCCTTCTTCTTCTTCTCCTCGGCCGCCACCATCACACCTCCCTGGCAACTACGTCTTCCAGGACTGGGGGTCGAGCGGTCCGAAAGCCTCGCAGCCCCTACAGAGGGATGAGAAGGGTAAGACGAGAAGAGAAAAAAATAAAAACATAGAAAAAAATAGGGGACTCACCAGAGACACGTAGCCCTACTCGGGGCGCATCAGCACCACGACGAAGTAGTCCGCCTTCACCACCGTTCCCTTCACCCGCCAGCGGAGTTCGTCAGTGGGGAGGGCGGCCGAGACCATCCGAGAACTTTCCACGGAGGCCTCTGGTGTCATCTCGTCAAGGTGGAGCCTGTGGTCGGCTAGCGGCAGAACCTACCACCGATGGAAAGTAGCGACAACTCCGGCCACGGTGATACCGCGGTCCCGGAGCTTCTGCAGGGCGTCCAGCAACATCCTTAGGTGGGTCTAGAGCTCCCAAGGCAGGCCACACCTCCATCACTCCTCCGCTCTGAGGACGACGTGGTGCGTGAATGCCGGTAACCGCTCGTCATCGTTGCAGAGGTAGAACCACCGGCTCTGCCACCCCTTGTTCGATGAGGTGAGGGTGGCAGGGATGTACAATTGTGTCTGGTCCGAGCGCAACTAGAGCATGCAGCCGCCGGCCCAGACGGTGTGGCACGCCCTCCTCACCTCGCTGGGGAGGGATAAGGGCTCCGCCCAGAAGAGATGGAGCCACACGCCCCAATGGGGCTCAATCCCCAAGTACCACTCGCAGACGGTGGTGAAGATGGCCGCCTGAGCGATGGAGTTTGGGTTGAAGTTGTGCAGCACCACCCCATAGTAGTGCGGAAGAGCCAGGATGAAGCGGCTCGCCGGAACTCCAAACCCCCGCTCATGAAACGAGGTGAAGCTCACCACATATCTTGCGAGCGGATCCGACATCTGCTCATCGCCCGACGGGAACCACTCGGGTTGTGGGCCGTGGGAGCGGGGCGAAGCAGACCTGCATCGACCAACACCTCCAAATCCTCATCGGTGATGGAGGAGATGGGCCATGGGTCGCGAGGGGAAGAACACTAATCTTCTCGGCCATCGGGATGGAGGAAGAAGACGATGAGCTCTTTTTTTGCAGAAGGCGAGGACGACGTGTAAAGCAGGGATGCTGAAGCGACACGGTAACGGTCTGAAGCGTCTATCTCGAGCTAATTTATAGGGGCGGGCAAAGCCACCAAGGTGTGAATCGTAACAGACTAGACGATGGTCGTTTTGAATCCCGCGTGCATGCCGCCGCAAATGGTTGGCTGACCGACAGGACGTCCTGTCGCATTAAATGACTGTGCCCCCTCCGAGAAAAAACACGCCAAGCGCCGTTTCGCTTTCTGACTCAAAAGGTACACCCTCCACCCTCTGCCTCCCTTCCCCTTTATCCCCTCAGCAGTTAACCAGAAGAAGGCGTCTTCTACCTCGGGCGCCTCACTCGGGAGGGAAAAAGGCAAGGAGGAATATTGTTCAGAGGTTCGAAGGTTAGGCCCTCAGCAGGGTTCGGAAAAGCCGCCTCAAGATGCCAGGGCTCCCATCCCATCACTGATCAGGGGTTCGAAGGTTGGCCTCTCGGAAGGGCTCCATAACCGCCCCAGAGCCAGAGTCAGGGATGACTGTGGGTACGCCCGTACGTGGCCCTAGCTCGGGTTGCGACACAAGGTACCTTAAGACATATCCGAGACCCCCGGGAGCGATTCGTGATGGTGTCCCACGTAGGGAGGCATCGAGCCCTCGAACCCCATCAAATGGGTTTGGGACCAGGCGAATCACCCGTAGGTATCTTTTGGGGTGTGTCTCCGGACCACTAGCCGACTCTTATCGAAAGGAGCATGGACCCCCGCTCAGATTACCCGATAAGAGCTCAACAGAAACATCATGCTTGTCGCCCATCGAGGGTAGCATGACGCATTCCCCCTTCCTCCTCATGGAGAGGCGACGAAGGGGCGTATGAACCAAAAGTCGAAACACCCCTCAACCGACCTCTTGCCCCGTGCAAAGGCTCGGGGGCTGTCCTCACAAACCACGCTGAAGGTGCAAACAGATTGACTGAAGATCAAATTGGACCTATTAAGAGTAAAAGCGCCTGAAGGAGTCAACTACTCCTTCGGAGCCTTGGGGGCTACACCCGACGGGTGCGCTCGCGTGCACCCATCAGAAACCAATGTCCTACTCGTCAAGAAAATGTGGCACACCCACGAGCAAGCAGCAGAGCCTCCAAACAAGTACCAAAGTACTTTCTTGGAAGGCTCAGGGGCTACTGTCGAGGGTTATAATTAAGGGTACCCAGATTATCCCTCTGAAAAATGCACTCAAGAGAAGTAAATACATAACCCTTGAGAGGAAGCAGCCGAGGTACCTCCTAACCCGAGGCCTCTCCCCGAGAGTCTCCCACCTCAGGCAGAACTCCACCTTGCCCGAAGTCACCACCGTTTCGTCCGTCTCACCCGAACTGATCCCAGGAAGATAAGACAAAGGCGCCCAAAAATAGGTGGGGAACACTCACATTTAATGCACATACCTACCCAACGCTGCGACAGCAGGAGCACAGTGGCTAACAAGACAACAGTCATATCCGGGCGCAACAACATGATTACACCCCGCTACAGTACGCGCACGCCGCTTGCCATCCCCCCGATGGGACATCTAATGCGACAAGAGAAGTAGATCGGCCCTCGGACGCAAATCTCTGCCTCGCCCAACGCTGAGTCTAGACCTCGAGCACAAACTTCCGCCTCGCTCGATAATGAGTTTGGCCTCGGGCGCAATCTCTGTCTTGCCCGACGCTGAGTTCAGCCTTGGATGATTTCTCCACCTCGCTGGAGCTCGGCCTCGGCTACCTACTCCACTGTGAATCCTGCGGGCGGCCACTCCGCTGACTGTGGCACACATCAAGGGATGGCTCAACCAACGCCTCGGGAAGACTTCCACCTCGCCCAAGCAGGGCTCTGACCTCAATAAACACAACAAGTAATCACGACGTCACTCTGCATAGGGATGCTGATGCACCCTGTAAGAAGGCTTTTGCCCATACCACGGTGTTGTTACAACAACTACGATAAGATCAACCTCTCCCCTGGGGGGCTCGGGCATACGACCAACCCCTCAACCTCGGCCTCGGCTCTCAGTAGGAATTCAGCAGGCACAAGTCAACAATGTAGTGCACCGTCACGTCGGCTTACAGGATGCCAAGACATCTCCCCTTGGAATACGACGACTCTAGGCTTCACAACATACATTTGCTACATGTATAAATAGGACAGTGTAGTTCTTCCAAGGGGTAGGCAGACACACAAACAAACGCCTAGTCATTTCCCACTAAGTCTTAGGATATTGGCACTTGCCTCAATCAGTTCTGGGGACTTGGGAACTTTCCTTCTCCCGTCGTGCTTGTAATCCCTATTGCAGACACTCAGGTGCGAGTAATATAAGCCTCATCCCCCTCTGCTGGAAGTAGGGCTTTCCATTGCCTAAACCAGGATAAATCTGCTTGTGTCAACTTGCATACCATCTAGATTCTGGGCACGCAACATTATTTACTAGTTGGTTAGGACCCTTAGTCCAAACATCGACAGTTTTAACTCCGATTTTAGTGGTCCTCAAACCTACGATCTCGTAGCAACGCGTAGAATATTATTCTGTAGTTTGTTCTCATATTTTGGTGTTATGTTATCATATCCATTAATTTGTATTTGTATGTATTGCTATGAGTGAAAGCGAGGTTGTGAGGAACCTACTTGGAGAAGTACCTAGAGTTTCACCAAAAAGACAAGTTGTGTCCTTGATCACATTCTTTGACCTAATAATGTTCCTATTTCTGATAATCACCATGACATGCTTAGACTAAATTGATGGGACCTAATAGGTTATCAAGTTTTGTTTACCCTACACCTTGCATACAAATGAATTCTTGGGTAGTCTTTCTATTGCTCTACCTGATTTTGGAATTAATGTTATATATGAATTACGACCATGCTTTATTATTGTCAATGGATTATTTAATTGTTCATGATAAGACTTATGTGTTAATTGGAACATGAAGCTTAACATGAGAAAACAGTGCTACCACAAGGGTGGAATAGGATGCCCTTGGCCAATTAATTAGGAAAGGTAGGGAGATATTACCTTACCCGAAAGGGGCAAGCAGGGAGTGCATCGCTAAAGAGTATAGGGAGGTTCTCGGGTCGAACTGTCTGTGATAAGTTTTCGAACGAGGGATTCTTATACTCCTTTCTTCCTGACACCATTACGGGTTTTCTCAAACTAGTGAAACTTTGGAAAGGCCTCGTAGTGCTACCCTGCCTCGTCTCCTCGGTAGATATGAATGTGATTCGAGACTGTCACACCCGGGTTTCGGGGGCACCAAGACCCGGGCGTGAATATAATTACCAAGTGTGCTGGGACCAAGTCTCACACATATGATGACTCATGGTATATAAACGAATGTCACATCTTTACTATATAATAGGAGTTCTGTACAAAATAAATAAATAATTACATCATATGGAGACAACGATCCAGCAACCCAAAGTTGAATGGGAGACGATGGCCTAGACCTCTCACGAACTCATCCCAGCATCCTCCATGCGCCTCATCATGCGGGTACCTGTTCTTGACCTGTGGGGGTGTGAGACAGCAAGGGTGAGCTCACATACGTTCATCGCTCAACAAGTTGTGGGGAATAAAGTGCATGAACTCACCAAAGGTGGGAGCTTATGTGAAGTGTAAGGCTTACCAAAGAGGATGGTTAAAGCTGAGCATTGCTTTTAAAGTTGGTCAAAATTTTATTAGCAGTTACTAAGTGTAAGTAGATACTAACCCAAATAAGTAGTAGATCAAAATTGATAACAACACCCACAATGCAATGCATATGGCAAATTAAGTTTAATTCCATAAGTTAATCATGTGAGTGTCCGAGCTGCTCATGACCGTGAGCACGACTAATATACTAGTTTTACACTTTGCAGAGGTTGCACATTTTTACCCATAAGTCATGTTACCCATCTGCCAAGGGGTCATGAATCCCATACACCTGTACCAAGGAGGCGAGGTAGGGTAACACTATGAGGCCTTTACAAAGTTCCACTAGCTTCAGAAACCCTGCTACAGTTTCTAGGAAGCTCCATTGCAGGGATCCCTTGCCTGATCGCCATCGCAGCAAAATCAACCCAAGGACCTTCCTACACTGACCACTCCCCTACTGCCTTGAGCATGTCACAGTGATTAATAGTGAAAATTATTAGGTAAAAATGAGTGATCAAGGGCACAACTTGCCAGAGACTCAAAATTCTAGGTACCAACTTGCTCTTCAGATGACTCGTACCCTCGCTGCTAGTCGTAGCAATACAAACAAACATGGTATATGCAAAATTAACATCACACCAAACATTAGAACAAATTGCATAAGAGTAATCTATGTGTTGCTATGAGATCGTAGGTTCGAGAACCACTAAAATCGGACTTACGGTTTTGGGAGATATGATTTCCAAAGGTTTAGGTGATTAAACCATAAAAGATATATATTATATGTTAATTAATATAAATCATGTGAGGAATAACTAATTAAACTTTTAATCCGAGATATATCTTGATTATAGGTCATATCTCTAGTCAGTTTATGATCATGGACAATTATCTTTGATTAAAAATATAAATCACCAAACATAGGGTAAACAATATCTAACTATACCAGTAAGTAGTATGTTGTAAATAATGTTGTAATTGCGTAGGCAAATTTATTACGAAGCCAACGCAACATGAACGAACCAAATCGGAGTTAAGGTGTAAAAGTTATGATTTTCTAAATAATTTGGGTGTTAACATAAAACAAAACGAGTGTTATTTTTATAACTAAGTTACATAGTAAAATAAGGTTACTAAACGATAGACAATATTATCATGAGTCTAATGCAGTTGGAACGAATCGAATCGGAGTTAAAATGGGGGATCTATGATTTATACAAGTTCCTGGGTTTATTTCTCTACTATAAATATTTTTTCAGATTCGTTTATATGCTTTATAAAAGTCCAGGGGTGGTGGGTATGGTTTTCTAGAAGTCCAGGCTATAAAAAGTAAATTTCAGGGACCCTGGAGTAATATTCGTGCGTTATGGTTGGATGGAGGGTTTATTCTAGGGAAAGACAGGGGCTCTTTTGCGAAAATGGTGCGGCGAAGGGGTATGAATGGTTTTCGGCCGCCAGATTGGAAACCTACGGTCTCGATTAAATCATAGCGCGCACGAATCAGTACGCTATCCTAGCCGCCGGATCCACGATGGACGGACACTACCTAAAAACAGGTTGATAGATTCTCCCACGTCCGATCTAAATCGGATGGCTTACCGCGCACACACCGAAGCGTTTCGCGCAATTAGATCTCGGGCGCCCAGATTTGATCCGAAGGCTGAACCCCTTGTCCCCTCTAGATCTAATCGCGACGGTTGATTCCTATCCCTATGGCTCAAATCTATTCAAGCCACAAAACCTAACTGTGGCCACAGATCCCAAATCTAACGGTCACGCACTATTCTCCTTCCTCAGTCCGAGCTGGGCGACGCCTTGCCCCAACCGCGGCGGCGCCCTGGCCGAGCCCCGGACCACCGACACCCCGATGACCACTGGTGCACGTGACCCAATTGCTGCGGCGGCTCACGCCCTGGAGGTTGCAAAACAATCAGATTCCAAGGTCACTTACCCCCGATGGCAGTGCGACGCTTACTGCCCACGGATAGAGGCGCTCCACAATGACGTGTAACTCCGACGAGGGATAACATGCACCTCGGCTACTCCCTCGAGCATGACTAGGAGTGGAGGACGCACGACACGCTCCAATGAAGCTTCACGACCGTTTCCCCCTGGCTAGACATCATGGACACGGCGAGATGGAACCCCGCGACGACCGCGATTCACTCTCTCTTCTACCGTCCATGGCGTTACGAGTGTGCACGGTTATGCCCACGACACCATGGGCTGGTCAAGGCAAGATAGGACGGATGAAGAGGTTATGGAGAACGACTTTTATAGACCACGGTGGAGTCCGACCAGAGGAGCAACAGTAGCGAAAACCACTGTGTTTGTTGGCGCAAGCTTCGGCGAAAGGGTTATGGAGAACAACTTTTATAGACCACGGTGGAGTCCGACTAGAGGAGCAACAGCAGCGAAAACCATGGTGTTTGTTGGTGCAAGCTTCGGCGAAGGGGATGAACTGGACATGTAGGCCCCAGCCACCAGTGACCCCACAACCACCCAGGCGCGCGAGACGATGGCCGGAGCCGCTGTCGCGTGGGCCCGGTGGCTCAGTGAGTGCGGCTATGCACGGAAGTTAGGCCGAACAGCGTGTAATCTGAGCTAGGCCGAGTAAGGATTCAGCCCAACCGCGGGTAAGTCCTTCACTTTTTTCTGTTTTGTTCTTAATTCAAATCAAAATTCCAATTCTATATTCAAATTTCAAATTTGAAGATGCACAATAAAAATTCCATCATGAAAATGAAAAGATATATATTTGCTTTTTTGTTTACTTATTATTAATTCTCTTTAGTAATGCTCCAAAACATATAATAAAGATAAATTTACTTATTGTTTGTTTTAGAATAAATTTCATGAGTGGTCATTAATCCAAAAATGAATATTTGTTTCTTACTTACTTTGAGTGAAAGTGATATATATATACTTTATATTTATTTACTTTTTTTATTCTGCTTCGATAAGTGTTTGTATGCATGAAATATAATGAGCCTGGGGTTTACATCTCTACTACTTATTAAGGCGATAAGGGGTAGGCTGTCATTCCATGTTCTGCCATTCCTATTCCCGCACTGTCTTTCTCATTCTCCTCTCCCCGCAAAGGCCATTCACATTCCCGTTCCCGGCTGCCATTCCGTGTTCTACCATTCCCATTACCCCCTCCCCGCACTGTCTTTCTCATTCCCCCTCCCCGCAAATCCCATTCCCACGTGCATCCCACGCCTAGCTAAAATTAAATTAAAAAACACAAATGTGGCTCTAATGGGATTTGAACCTGCGACCTCTCAAGCAAATGCGCTCGTAGCTACCACTACACCACATGTGCGTTTATGTCAATATCTATTACAGTAACAATATATACTATATCTCTCCCAAAGCCCACCTGCTACCTTTGCACAATGTGTAGTAGTAGATAATTATCAACGAGATTCCTGAATTATATTTTTGGATAGAGGGAGTAGTATTTAAAAAAGAGCCTTGCATGCAATATCTTTTGTTTTAATAATATTTTCAACTTAAATTCTTTTTTATATGTGTGACATTTATTCTCCGTAATATTTTTTCATGGCTCTGACTTGTGAGTCATTTTCATAAACCAACGCCAAAGATGAATCCATGTTTCTTACTTGGAAACCCCGAACAAACACCGCTGGCAGGAGGCACTCGCGTTGGCGTCGCTCATCGACGACGAAAAGAAGCTTGGCGACTGCCAGTTCGACCTCTGGAAGCAGTACTACGTGACCGCATGCGTCGCTGTGTTAGGCAAGCTCCGGCGCAGCCGCCGCTTGGATGCGGTCCAGAGCGGCTGCACCGCGCTGTCCATCTTCAAATAGGGGGACCTCATGGTCGTCGCCAACGCCGGCGACTCTCGGGTTGTTCTGGGCACCGCATCCGACAACGGCGCTGTCACACCGTCCAGCTCATCATCCACCTAAAGCTCAACCTCCCACGTAAGTCACTACTGACCGGCCATGAATTCTTGTGCGCTGGGACGACGATCGTTGCTGACGTTGAGTGAGTGTCCTCGAACAAGATTTATGTAGAGGAGTAGCACATCCGGTGGTGCAACGACTAGGTGTATTACCTCGCTGATGAGCCCGGGGTGCACTTCATTTGGCAGCCCAGCCAAGAGTCATCGGTACTCGCCATGTCGTGCGCGTTCGACGACTACTATATCAAGGAATATGGCGTCATCTTGGCACCAGAGGTGACGCAGAGGAGGACCGACAACAATGACCACTCGCCATCGTTGGGGTAGCTTTTGTGCCGACCTGCCTTTAATTCTCTTCGCAAACACATACACTTGCTTTTTTGTTTAAGCAAGCGTGTATGGTGGTGCGTACCTGATGACTGACAATGTATGAGGGAACTTCTACCGGCAGGTGTGACACGTGCTCTTCAATGATGAGACCATGCAAATCGTGGCATATATCGAAGTCTGCATGATACTGATGGTTGCAATGGAGTAGTGAAACAGCTAAATTAAAATAACAAAATTTATGTATGGCTAGGATTACAAATGGATTATGAAATATTTTTTATAACAATATAAGACACATTTTGTATATAAGTTATTATGTTATTATATGTTCCCGTTGCAACGCACGGGTACTCACCTAGTAGTTATATAACCAAATAGGAGTATTTTATATAGGATAACTTACCATCATGTTCACTTAAGAATATAATTTAAATACATAACCAAAATTTTATATTTACTATTTTCTAAATATTAATTTTTAGGGAAGTTTCTTAATCTATCATGATACAGTTTTGGATTGTTACAAATTCTACCCCCTTAACAATAATCTCGTCCTCGAGATTAGTAAGAAAAGGAATACACAAGATTGGTTTGCAATTGAGATTCTAGGTTCATAACTTAAGAGTCCTCTTTTTTTAATACTAAGTAGCAGGTGATTAGAAAAGCATTAACATCTTTTATGTCTAGCCATCTAGTAGACAAGATTTGATTAGAGCAAGGATAGGTTGAGGCGAGAAAGACAGGGCAAGGAAAGACTTCATCTTGGATGGTGGATCTTGATTCAGTTGAAGTTCTCATTCTATTCACATCCTTCCTTGTCGAGGTTGATCTTCTCCTTCTTGGATCTGGGTGTCTTCATCTTTGTTAGGGACATGCAATTAATACAGATTTATAGGTGAACCAAATAGTTTAGTAGGTAGAGCCAACAATTTTAGTAGGTGGCCTTTGGATAAGAGAGATTAGGTAGAATCTGGTTTGATGTTAGGTTGGGATGGATGGTTATCATTTAAGTCATTTGTTCCTGGCCGAGTTGGTCTAAGTCACCAATTTAGGCCTTAAGTGAATTAGGAGTATGGCCTAATCCTTTGTACCAGCATTACGTAACTCACTCTTGATTAGATCATACTAGATTAGATAGGATCTATATTAGGTTGGATAGGACTAGATTAGACTAGTTTAGGCTAGATAGATCTACCAGGGTAGGATAAATATTATTAGGATATGTCAGAATCTTTTGAGATAGAATGGATTATATGGTGTAGGTAGGTCAGAATGTCTGATAGGTTAAAATAGAGGGGTTATGCAACTATCAGATGGGTAAGGTAGTTGCATATGGCCGAGTTGGTCTGTCGTTCTTAATTTAGTATAGAGTGAACTAAGTTAAACATGTTTTATAGGAGTGGAGTCTAATCTATTTCATCAGTATTAACTTTCCTGTTAAGCAACTTACATTAGATTAGCTCAACTTAAGGTTAGCCATCGTTAGATTAGATTAATCTACCACATTAGATCAGATCTAGGTTAAATTGGTATGACTAGTTTGGACTAGATAAAATTTAATTAATTTGGTTTAGATCCTAGTTGTTACTCTAGGATGAGATAAGTAAAGTGGTTAGGATAAGATGAATCCTTCAAGATAAGATGAATTTATTAAAATAAGAGATAATCTTTTAAGATAAGATGGATCTATTAAGTTAGATATATTTTAATGGGGGATAATCTAAGTTGTATGTATATGCAGATGCAATTGTGGACATTACTCCACAACTCATCACGCTCAATCAAAGATCTAGATCAGACAAGTACCATAAGAACAAATATTCAAACACATAGATATATATATAAATAGATTTATTTTTGTTCGTAAGATTAGGTCTCCTATTCCTAAAAGTCACTTTAGGCACAGGATTTCAAAGTGTGAAATCAACTTTTGTCTTTAGAGTGAAAAGGTAAGAGTAATTAGAGTAAATCAGCACTAGATGAGAAAAGATTAAGAAAAGTTTAGAAAGAATCAGAGTAGCAAAGGTAAGTAAGTAAGGGTTGTCCAGTTTATCTAGGTTTCGTCCTACAATCAACATCACTCTGATACCACTTCTCTCACACCCAGGTTTCGGGGGCACCAAGACCCGGGCGCGAACATAATTACCAAGTGTGCTGGGACCAAGTCTCACACATATGATGACTCATGGTACAGAAACGAATGTCACATCTTTACAATATAATAGGAGTTCTATACAAAATAAATAAGTAATTTCATCATATGGAGACAACGATCCAGCAACCCAAAGTTGACTAGGAGACGACGACCTAGACCTCTCACGAACTCATCCCAGCATCCTCCATACGCCTCATCCTGCGGGTACCTGTTCTTGACCTGTGGGGGTGTGAGATAGCAAGGGTGAGCTCACATAGATCTAATTGCGTGCACCGCTTCGGTGTGTGCGCGGTAAGCCATCTGATTCAGATCGGACGTGGGAGAATCAATCAACTTGTTTTTAAGTAGTGTTCGTCCTCGTGGACCCGACGGCTAGGATAGTGTACCAGTTCGTGCGCGGTATGATTTAATCATGACCGTAGGTTTCCAATCCGGCGTCCGAAAACCGTTCATACCCCTTCACCGCACCCTTTTCGCAAAAGAGCCCCTGCCTTTCCCTAGAATAAACCATCCATCCAACCATAGCGCACGAATATTACTCTAAGGTCCCTGAAATTTACTTTTTAAACCCTAGACTTCTAGAAAACCATACCCACCGCCCCTGGACTTTTATAAAGCATATAAATGAATTTGAAAAAAAAATATTTATAGTAGAGAAATAAACCCAGGAACTTGTATAAATCATAGATCCCCCATTTTAACTCTGATTCGATCCGTTCCAATTGCATTAGACTCATGATAATATTGTCTATCGTTTAGTAACCTTATTTTTACTATGTAACATAGTTATAAAAATAACACTACTTTTATTTTATGTTAACATCCAAATTATTCAGAAAATCATAACTTTTACACCTTAACTCTGATCTGGTCCGTTCATGTTGCGTTGGCTTCGTAATAAATTTGCCTACGCAAACAACATTATTTACAACATACTACTTACTGGTATAATTAGATATTGTTTACTCTATGTTTGGTGATTCATATTTTTAATCAAAGATAATTGTCCATGATTATAAACTAACTAGACCTACGACCTATAATCAAGATATATTTCAGATTAAAAGTTTAATTAGTTATTCCTCACATGATTTATATTAATTAACATATAATATATATTGTCGGGGACCATAATTAGGGGTATCCTCAAGACGCCTAATTCTCAGCTGGTAACCCCCATCAGCATAAAGCTGCAGAGGCCTGATGGGTGCGATTAAGTCAGGGATCAGTCCATACGAGCGACTCGATCACGCCTCGTCCGAGCCTAGCCTCGGACAAGGGCAGCCGACCCCGAGGGGTTTCCGTCTCGCCCGAGGCCCCCCTTTAACGGCGGACACATCTCCGGCTCGCCCGAGGCCTTGCCTTCGCTAAGAAGCAACCCTGACTAGATCGCCGCACCGACCGACCGAGTCGCAGGGGCATTTAACGCAAAGGTGGCCTGACACCTTTATCCTGACGCGCGCCCCCCAGCAGAGCCGAAGTGACCGCCGTCACTTCGCCGCGCCACTGACCGGTCTGACAGAAGGACAGCGCCGCCTGCGCCACTCCGACTGCAGTGCCACTTGACAGAGTGAGGCTGACAGGCAGTCAGGCCCTGCCAAAGGCGCCATAGGAAACTCCGCTCCGCCCGACCCAGGGCTCGGACTCGGGCTAGGACCCGGAAGACGGCGAACTCCGCTCCGCCCGACCCTAGGGCTCGGAGTCGGGCTAAGACCCGGAAGACGGCGAACTCCGCTCCGCCCGACCCCAGGGCTCGGACTCGGGCTAAGACCCGGAAGACGGTGAACTCCGCTCCGCCCGACCCCAGGGCTCAGACTCGGGCTAAGACCAGGAAGACGGCGAACTCCGTTCCGCCTGACCCCAGGGCTCGGACTCGGGCTAAGACCCGGAAGACGGCGAACTCCGTTCCGCCCGACCCCAGGGCTCGGACTCGGGCTAAGACCCGGAAGACGGCGAACTCCGCTCCGCCCGACCCCAGGGCTCGGACTCGGGCTAAGACCTGGAAGACGGCGAACTCCGCTCCGCCCGACCCCAGGGCTCGGACTCGGGCTAAGACCCAGAAGACGACGAACTCCGCTTCGCCCGACCCCAGGGCTCGGACTCCGCCCTGGCCTCTGCCGAACGACCTCCGCCTCGCCCGACCCAGGGGCTCGGGCTCGGCCTCGGCAACGGAAGACAGATTCGACCCCAGCTTCGGAGGAGCCCCCACGTCGCCCGGCCTCGGGCACGGGCCCGCCACGTCAACAGGGAGCGCCATCATCACTCCACCCCGAGCTGACTCGGGCCGCAGAGAACAAGACCGGTGTCCCATCTGGCTAGCTCCGCCAGATAGGCAATGATGGCGCCCCGCGTGCCCTGTGACGACGGCGGCTCTCAGCTCCCTTACGGAAGCAGGGGGACGTCAGCAAAGACTCGACCGCTCCGACAGCTGTCCCTCCGCCAAACTCCGTTGCTCCTCCGACAGCCACGACATCACGCCAGCAGGGTGCCAAGATCTCTCTGGCTGCCACATTGGCATGTACTTAGGGCGCTAGCTCTCCCTCCGCTAGACACGTAGCACTCTGCTACACCCCCATTGTACACCTGGATCCTCTCCTTATGACTATAAAAGGAAGGACCAGGGCCTTCTTAGAGAAGGTTGGCCGCGCGGGACGAGGACGGGACAGGCGCTCTCTTGGGGCCGCTCGCTTCCCTCACCCGCGTGGACGCTTGTAACCCCCCTACTGCAAGCGCACCCGACCTGGGCGCGGGACGAACACGAAGGCCGCGGGATTTCCACCTCTCTTCACGCCCGTCTCCGGCCACCTCGCTCTCCCCCCTTCGCGCTCGCCCACGCGCTCGACCCATCTGGGCTGGGGCACGCGACACACTCACTCGTCGGCTCAGGGACCCCCCGGTCTCGAAACGCCGACAGTTGGCGCGCCAGGTAGGGGCCTGCTGCGTGCTGACGAACAGCTTCCCGTCAAGCTCCAGATGGGCAGTCTCCAGCAACCTCTCCGGCCCGGGACGGTGCTCCGTTTCGGGAGTCTTGAGTTCATGTCCTTCGACGGCAGCTACGACATGATACTCCTTCCACCACCGCGCGACAACGACAATGGCGGCCGACAACCCGCCCGCCGGTGGCGGAATCGACGACATCTTCCCCGCGTGGTGGAAGAGCAACATTCGAGCTTGCCCAGTCCTCTCCTCCGCCAACGGAGGGGGAGGCGGGGCAACCAAGGCCAAGCGGGAGGCCGCGCTTCATCGGCCGTCGAGCGAATCGACGTTCCCAGCGCCCCGACGGAAGGCACGCCGGGCGTCGACCTCGCGTTCGAGACGAAGGCAAGCATCGTCCCCCCGCGACGCACTGATCCCGAGCAAGAAGACGACGCCAGCGCGCTCGCGGAGGGCTTGCAGGACGTCGCCCTTGTACCTGAGACGACGGTGCAACCAGTCCCCGATGTGACTACGTCGCTCCTCGTCGACCAAAAGGTACGGACTAATTCCCATCCTACGTCATTTCGACTCGGCCTCAACCCGCCTAGCGACCTCGCTTTGGCGGGCACTCTCGTTGAGGCGAGTGCAACCCCACTGGGGTTTCGTGTGCGGTCGCCCTGGGACCGATTGACGGACGTCTCGACCTACGGGCCCTCTGGGTCCGAGGAAGATGACGCTCCCAGCATCTGTTGGGATTTCTCCGGATTTGGCAACCCTGGTGCCATGCGGGACTTCATGACCGCATGTGACTACTGCCTCTCCGACTGTTCCGACGGTAGCCGCAGCCTTGACGACGAGGACTGCGGCCCAAGCCGCGAATGTTTCCACGTCGAGCTGGGGGATCCCTCCGAAGGCAACCATCTTGGCATGCCGGAGGACGGTGATCTTCCTAGGCCGGTGCCTCGTGCTGACATCCCGCGGGAGCTAGCTGTGGTCCCCGTTCCGGCGGGGGGTCACGACCCACAGCTCGAGCAAGTCCGCGGGGCGCAGGCCAGGCTCGACGAGGGAGCAGGAGCGCTTGAGCCGGTCCGCCGGGACGTCGGGCAGGTATGGGCGGGCCAACCCCCGGCCAGAGAAATACGTCACCTGCCCCAAGGTTTCCAACACCGCGTCGCCAACGACGTCAGGGTCAGGCCGCCGCCCGCATCCAGCGGGGTCGGTCAGAACCTGGCAGCCGTAGTGATGCTCCTCCGCACGATGCCGGAGCCATCAACCACCGAGGGTCGGCGAATCCGGGGAGAGCTCAAGAATCTCCTGGAAGGCGCTGCGGCCCGACGGGCCGAGAGCTCTGCCTCCCGAAGGCAGGGGTACCCCTCGGAACCTCATGCCGCGACTTCCCGATTCATGCGGGAAGCCTTGGTCTACACCGGGCGCACGCGCAACACCGCGCCTGCGGCCCCGGGCCACCTCGGCAACGAGCACCACCGTCGCGACCGTCGGGCCCATCTCGACGAAAGGGTGCGCCGAGGCTACCACCCCAGGCGTGGGGGCGCTACGACAGCGGGGAGGATCGGAGTCCCTCGCCCGAACCACCCGGTCCGCAGGCCTTCAGTCGGGCCATCCGACGGGCGCCGTTCCCGACCCGGTTCCGACCCCCGACTACTATCACAAAGTACTCGGGGGAAACGAGGCCGGAACTGTGGCTTGCAGACTACCGACTGGCCTGCCAACTGGGTGGAACGGACGACGACAACCTCATCATCCGCAACCTCCCCCTGTTCCTCTCCGACACTGCTCGCGCCTGGTTGGAGCACCTGCCTCCGGGGCAGATCTCCAACTGGGATGATTTGGTCCAAGCCTTCGCCGGCAATTTCCAGGGCACGTACGTGCGCCCCGGGAATTCCTGGGACCTCCGGAGCTGCCGGCAACAGCCGGGAGAGTCTCTCCGGGACTACATCCGGCGATTCTCGAAGCAGCGCACCGAGCTGCCTAACATCACCGACTCGGATGTCATCGGCGCGTTCCTTGCCGGCACCACCTGCCGTGACCTGGTGAGTAAGTTGGGTCGCAAGACCCCCACCAGGGCGAGCGAGCTGATGGACATCGCCACCAAGTTCGCCTCTGGCCAGGAGGCGGTCGAGGCTATCTTCCGAAAGGACAAGCAGCCCCAGGGCCGCCCATCGGAAGAGGCTCCCGAGGCGTCTACTCCGCGCGGCGCCAAGAAGAAAGGCAAGAAGAAGTCGCAATCGAAACGCGACGCCGCCGACGCGGACCTCGTCGCTGCCGCCGAGTTCAAGAACCCTCGGAAGCCCCCCGGAGGTGCTAACCTCTTCGACAAGATGCTCAAGGAGCCGTGCCCCTATCATCAGGGGCCCGTCAAGCACACCCTCGAGGAGTGCGTCATGCTTCGGCGCCACTTCCACAGGGCCGGGCCACCCGCGGAGGGTGGCAGGGCCCGCGACGACGACAAGAAGGAAGATCACCAAGCAGGAGAGTACCCCGAGGTCCGCGACTGCTTTATGATCTACGGTGCGCATGTGGCGAATGCCTCGGCTCGGCATCGCAAGCAAGAGCGCCGGGAGGTCTGCTCGGTGAAGGTGGCGGCGCCAGTCTACCTAGACTGGTCCGACATGCCCATCACCTTCGACCAAGCTGACCACCTCGACCACGTGCCGAGCCCGAGGAAATACCCGCTCGTCGTCGACCCCGTCATCGGCGACGTCAGGCTCACCAAGGTCCTGATGGACGGGGGCAGCTGCCTCAACATCATCTACGCCGAGACCCTCAGGCTCCTGCGCGTCGATCTGTCCTCCGTCCGGGCAGGCGCTGCGCCCTTCCACGGGATCATCCCTGGGAAGCGCGTCCAGCCCCTCGGACGACTCGACCTTCCCGTCTGCTTCGGAACGCCCTCCAACTTCCGAAGGGAGACCTTGACGTTCGAGGTGGTCGGGTTCCGAGGAACCTACCACGCGGTACTGGGGAGGCCATGCTACGCGAAGTTCATGGCCGTCCCCAACTACACCTACCTGAAGCTCAAGATGCCGGGCCCCAACGGGGTCATCACCGTCGGCCCCACGTACAAACACGCGTTCGAATGCGACGTGGAGTGCGTGGAGTACGCCGAGGCCCTCGCCGAGTCCGAGGCCCTCATCGCCGACCTGGAGAACCTCTCCAAAGAGGTGCCAGACGTGAAGCGCCATGCCGGCAACTTCGAGCCAGCGGAGACGGTTAAGGCCGTCCCACTCGACCCCAGTGGTGACACCTCCAAGCAGATCCGGGTTGGTTCCGGGCTCGACCCCAAATAGGAAGCAGTGCTCGTCGACTTTCTCCGCGCAAACGCCGACGTCTTTGCGTGGAGTCCCTCGGACATGCCCGGCATACCAAGGGATGTCGCCGAGCACTCGCTGGATATTCGGGCCGGAGCCCGACCCATCAGGCAGCCTCTGCGCCGATTCGACGAGGAGAAGCGCAGAGTGATAGGCGAGGAGATCCACAAGCTAATGGCGGCAGGGTTCATCAAAGAGGTATTCCATCCCGAATGGCTTGCCAACCCTGTGCTTGTGAGGAAGAAAGGGGGGAAATGGCGGATGTGTGTAGACTACACTGGTCTCAACAAAGCATGTCCGAAGGTTCCCTACCCTCTACCTCGCATCGATCAAATCGTGGATTCCACCGCTGGGTGCGAAACCCTGTCCTTCCTCGATGCCTACTCAGGGTATCACCAAATCCAGATGAAAGAGTCCAACCAGCTCGCGACTTCTTTCATCACGCCCTTCGGCATGTACTGCTATGTCACCATGCCGTTCGGTTTGAGGAATGCGGGCGCGACGTACCAGCGGTGCATGAACCATGTGTTCGGCGAACACATCGGTCGCACAGTCGAGGCCTACGTCGACGACATCGTGGTCACAACAAGGAAGGCTTCCGACCTCCTCTCCGACCTTGAAGTGACATTCCGATGTCTCAAGGCAAAAGGAGTCAAGCTCAATCCTGAGAAGTGTGTCTTCGGGGTACCCCGGGGCATGCTCCTGGGGTTCATCGTCTCCGAGCGAGGCATCGAAGCCAACCCGGAGAAGATCGCAGCTATCACCAGCATGGGGCCCATCAAGGACTTAAAAGGCGTACAGAGGGTCATGGGATGTCTCGCGGCCCTGAGCCGCTTCATCTCACGCCTCGGCGAAAGAGGTCTGCCTCTGTACCGCCTCTTAAGGAAGACCGAGTGTTTCACTTGGACCCCTGAGGCCGAGGAAGCTCTCGGGAACCTGAAGGCGCTCCTTACAAAGGCGCCTATCTTGGTGCCCCCAGCTGTTGGAGAAGCCCTCTTGGTCTACGTCGCCGCGACCACCCAAGTGGTTAGCGCCGCGATTGTGGTCGAGAGGCAAGAAGAAGGGCATGCATTGCCCGTTCAGAGGCCAGTCTACTTCGTCAGCGAGGTACTGTCCGAGACCAAGATCCGCTACCCACAAGTTCAGAAACTGCTGTATGCAGTGATCCTGACGAGGCGGAAGTTGCGACATTACTTCGAGTCTCATCCGGTAACTGTGGTGTCATCCTTCCCCCTGGGGGAGATCATCCAGTGCCGAGAGGCCTCGGGCAGGATCGCAAAGTGGGCGGTGGAAATCATGGGCGAAACGATCTCGTTCGCCCCTCGGAAGGCCATCAAGTCCCAGGTGTTGGCGGACTTCGTAGCTGAATGGGTCGACACCCAGCTGCCAACGGCTCCGATCCAACCGGAGCTCTGGACCATGTTTTTCGACGGGTCGCTGATGAAGACAGGAGCCGGCGCGGGCCTGCTCTTCATCTCGCCCCTCGGGAAGCACCTACGCTACGTGCTACGCCTCCATTTCCCGGCGTCCAACAATGTGGCTGAGTACGAGGCTCTGGTCAACGGGTTGCGGATCGCCATCGAGCTAGGGGTCAGACGCCTCGACGCCCGCGGTGACTCGCAGCTCGTCATCGACCAAGTCATGAAGAACTCCCACTGCCGCGACCCGAAGATGGAGGCCTACTGCGATGAGGTTCGGCGCCTGGAAGACAAGTTCTACGGGCTCGAGCTCAACCACATCGCTCGACGCTACAACGAGACCGCGGACGAGCTGGCTAAAATAGCCTCGGGGCGAACAACGGTTCCCCTGGACGTCTTCTCTCGGGATCTGCATCAACCCTCCGTCAAGATCGACGACACGCCCGAGCCCGAGGCACCCTCGACACAGCCCGAGGGACCCTCGGCACAGCCCGAGGCACCCTCGGCTCAGCCCGAGGCGTCCTCGGTTCAGCCCGAGGTAACCTCGGCCCCCGAGGGCGAGGCACTGGACGTCGAGGAGGAGCAGAGTGGGGCCACGCCTGATCGAAATTGGTAGACCCTGTACCTGCAATATCTCCGCCGAGGAGAGCTACCCCTCAATCAAGCCGAGGCTCGGCGGGTAGCGCGACGCGCCAAGTCGTTCGTCTTGCTGGGCGATGAGGAGGAGCTCTACCACCGCAGCCCCTCGGGCATCCTCCAGCGATGCATCTCCAACGCCGAAGGTCAGGAACTCCTGCAAGAAATACACTCGGGGGCTACACCCACATAAGGGAGGAAGAAGACATGGTTGCCTTCCGAAAGGGGTCACCCTCCTTTTAAAGGCAACTCTCCCTACGTGCGCCCCCAAACGCCACGGGCTGAGTCTTCTCCAACACGTTCCAAGGCCCTCCCCTGCGGCGCGGGGGCTGGGTCCCGCATGTCATGCAAACCGGCTCAGAGCAGAAGAAGCCAAAGCGCCGCGCGTGGTGCACACAACCGCCCAGCGGTTACAAGCGACCCCCCACTTTTGCCCAGACCAACGGGCGGAAGGAGTGGGCAGCCATGCAGGCGGCATGCAACCGCGCCAAGTGGACACGCTTCTCCGACTCCCAGCGCGCCAGCATGGAGGCCCAGGCCCACGCGTCGCGCAACCGGCACGCCGGATGCTGCATGCAGGCAACTGCACAGCCACTTGCGCCACCGTCGCGCCTCTTCGGTTGCGGAACCAATGCTGCGACTCGAGGCGACCCAGCGGCGCCAGCCTGGCGCGACGGTCAATTCGGCCGAAAGTGGGCCGGCAGTAATGACGGTGGCAGGCGGGCGGGAGCAGCGGTCACGTCGTCAGCCAGGCTCACGTCCCATCCAGGGGCAGCAAGAGAGCCTCCTCTCACGACGTGAAGACGGCGCGTCCGTGATCCGTCCCTCGAACGGCTCGCGCACGCACAACGGCCGCCCCGCCAACCACTCGCCCCGTCGCATTAACTCCGCGGCGGGATAGGCGGCGCCCCTGGCGGGAGAAGCGGGCGACGCTTCGCCTTCGCCGTAATAACCGCGCCCAAAGAGGTACGCCACGTCGTTCGATTTCGTATCCTTTTCCTTTTTTCCTCTTTCTCTATCTCTTGCAACAGGGACCGGGAAAGGGGGATACCCCGAAAAGGATCCTTCCCTGTGAAGGAACCGGGCTCCGAGCCCCCCCTTACTGATCAGAGGTTCGAAGGCTGGCCCTCCGCGGGGTTCAACAGCCGCCTCAGATCGCGTGGGCCCTACACCCACTACTGGTCAGAGGTTCGAAGGCCGGCCCCCCGAAGGGCTCCACGGCCGCCTCAGGCTACTCGGGCTCCGCGCCCATTACTGATCAGGGGTTCGAAGGCTGGCCCCCGAAGGGTTCACAGTCGCCTCAGACGCCGAGCGAGGGATGACCAGGGGTACGTTCGATACATAACCAAGGCTCGGGCTGCGCTCCCGAGGTACCCTAGGACATTTCCGAGACCAGCGGGAGCGATCTTGTAACGGAATCCCATCGGAGGGAGGCATCGAGCCCTCGGACCCCATCGCCAGGGGACCGGGTCCAGCAGATCACCCGCAGGTACTTTTGGGCGTGCCTCTGGGCCCCTAGCCGACCCCCAACGAATGGGGCACGGACGTCCACTCGGATTACCCGCTTGCAGCTCACCGGAGACACCATGTTCGGTGCCCATCGAGGGTAACATGGCGCACTCCCCCCCTCCTCCTTGCAGAAAGGCGACGTAGGGGCGTATGTAAAAAAGCCGAGTCTATCCCTGATCGCCCTCTCGCCCTGTGCGGAGGCTCGGGGGCTGCTCTCGCAAACCCGGCTCCGGCCGAACCGTTGACAGCGTCAACATACCAGCCCGAGAGCTTGGGCCCCGACCGTGCACCCGGGCTACGGCCAGTTCGCATGAGGGAACAACCAGACCAGCCGAAGCATTACGCAAGGCATTAAGACCTCGAAGGAGTGAAACCACTCCTCCGAGGCCTCGGGGGCTACACCCGGCGGGTGCGCTCGCGCGCACCCACCGGAACAAAATGCAACCGAGAAAGGCTGGTCCCCTTGCAAAAAAGTGCGACGAAAGCCTCCAAGCGAGTGCTAACACTCCCTTCGAGGCTCGGGGGCTACTGTCGGGGACCATAATTAGGGGTACCCTCAAGACGCCTAATTCTCAGCTGGTAACCCCCATCAGCATAAAGCTGCAGAGGCCTGATGGGTGCGATTAAGTCAGGGATCAGTCCATACGAGCGACTCGATCACGCCTCGTCCGAGCCTAGCCTCGGACAAGGGCAGCTGACCCCGAGGGGTTTCCGTCTCGCCCGAGGCCCCCCTTTAACGGCGGACACATCTCCGGCTCGCCCGAGGCCTTGCCTTCGCTAAGAAGCAACCCTGACTAGATCGCCGCACCGACCGACCGAGTCGCAGGGGCATTTAACGCAAAGGTGGCCTGACACCTTTATCCTGACGCGCGCCCTCGGCAGAGCCGAAGTGACCGTCGTCACTTCGCCGCGCCACTGACCAGTCTGACAGAAGGACAGCGCCGCCTGCGCCACTCCGACTGCAGTGCCACTTGACAGAGTGAGGCTGACAGGCAGTCAGGCCCTGCCAAAGGCGCCATAGGAAACTCCGCTCCGCCCGACCCAGGGCTCGGACTCGGGCTAGGACCCGGAAGACGGCGAACTCCGCTCCGCCCGACCCCAGGGCTCGGACTCGGGCTAAGACCCGGAAGACGGCGAACTCCGCTCCGCCCGACCCCAGGGCTCGGACTCGGGCTAAGACCCGGAAGACGGCGAACTCCGCTCCGCCCGACCCCAGGGCTCGGACTCGGGCTAAGACCCGGAAGACGGCGAACTCCGTTCCGCCCGACCCCAGGGCTCGGACTCGGGCTAAGACCCGGAAGACGGCGAACTCCGTTCCGCCCGACCCCAGGGCTCGGACTCGGGCTAAGACCCGGAAGACAGCGAACTCCGCTCCGCCCGACCCCAGGGCTCGGACTCGGGCTAAGACCCGGAAGACGGCGAACTCCGCTTCGCCCGACCCCAGGGCTCGGACTCGGGCTAAGACCCGGAAGACGACGAACTCCGCTTCGCCCGACCCCAGGGCTCGGACTCCGCCCTGGCCTCTACCGAACGACCTCCGCCTCGCCCGACCCAGGGGCTCGGGCTCGGCCTCGGCAACGGAAGACAGATTCGACCCCAGCTTCGGAGGAGCCCCCACGTCGCCCGGCCTCGGGCACGGGCCCGCCACGTCAACAGGGAGTGCCATCATCACTCCACCCCGAGCCGACTCGGGCCGCAGAGAACAAGACCGGTGTCCCATCTGGCTAGCTCCGCCAGATAGGCAATGATGGCGCCCCGCGTGCCCTGTGACGACGGCGGCTCTCAGCTCCCTTACGGAAGCAGGGGGACGTCAGCAAAGACTCGATCGCTCCGACAGCTGTCCCTCCGCCAAGCTCCGTTGCTCCTCCGACAGCCACGACATCACGCCAGCAGGGTGCCAAGATCTCTCCGGCTGCCACATTGGCATGTACTTAGGGCGCTAGCTCTCCCTCCGCTAGACACGTAGCACTCTGCTACACCCCCATTGTACACCTGGATCCTCTCCTTACGACTATAAAAGGAAGGACCAGGGCCTTCTTAGAGAAGGTTGGCCGCGCGGGACGAGGACGGGACAGGCGCTCTCTTGGGGCCGCTCGCTTCCCTCACCCGCGTGGACGCTTGTAACCCCCTACTGCAAGCGCACCCGACCTGGGCGCGGGACGAACACGAAGGCCACGGGATTTCCACCTCTCTTCACGCCCGTCTCCGGCCACCTCGCTCTCCCCCCTTCGCGCTCGCCCACGCGCTCGACCCATCTGGGCTGGGGCACGCGGCACACTCACTCGTCGGCTCAGGGACCCCCCGGTCTCGAAACGCCGACATATATCTTTTATGGTTTAATCACCTAAACCTTTGGAAAGTCATATCTTCTTAAAACATAACTCCGATTTTAGTAGTTCTCGAACCCACGATCTCGTAGCAACACATATATTACTCTTATGCAATTTGTTCTAATGTCTGGTGTAATGTTAATTTTGCCTATACCATGTTTGTTTGTATTGCTATGACTAACAACGAGGCTACAAGTCATCTGAAGAGCAAGTTGGTACCTGGAATCTTGAGTCTCAGGCAAGTCGTGCCCTTGATCACTCCTTTCTACCTAATAATGTTCACTATTAATCACTGTGACATGCTCGGGATTAATTCGATGGGACCTAATAGGTTTTCCCTAGCACTGTTCATCCCTCACCTTGCAGACAGATGAATTATTGGGTAGATTTGCTATTGCTCCACCTGGTTTTGAGAAACTAATGTTTTATTATGATCATGTTCCAATTATGTTGTTGTTTAATTATTGTTCATAATAAGATCATATTGTTAATTGGAACATGGATAACCATATGGTAAAATAGTGCTACCACAAGGGTGGTATGGGACGCCCTTGGCTGACTAATTAGGAAAGATAGTGGAGGACTACCTTATCCAAAAGGGGCAAGGGCAGTAGGGGAGTGGTCAGTGTAGGGAGGTCCTTGGGTTGATTTTGCTGCGATGAACGTCAAGCGAGGGTATCCTGCATTGGAGCTTCCTAGAACTGTAGTGGGTTTTCTGAAGCTAGTGGAACTTTGTAAAGGCCTCGTAGTGTTACCCTGCCTCGCCTCCTTGGTAGAGGTGTATGGGATTCATGGCCCCTTGACAAATGGGTAACATGACTTGTGGGTAAAAATGCACAACCTCTGCAGAGTGTAAAACTGGTGTATCAGCTGTTGGGGTCCTTCCTCTTCCGAAGGTCCTAAAAAATGTGTCTAACCATATGTCTTCAGCATGATTATGAATAATTACATGAAGCTTCGACTTTGGGATGAAGAACTTCTTTTATGACGGGAGACAAAGAGTGGGCGATGAAGCTAAAAGCCAAGGACCTTCGGCCTAACATATTGACGAAGCTCAAAGCGTGATGATAACTGAAAAGGGCTAAAGACCTTATAGTCCTCAATAATTCATGTTAGGATTATAGGCAGTTACCAGGGATATAAATGTACTTTTATCCGGGCTGCGTCCCGTGCCTATAAATAGATGAACAGTAACACCGTACTGTTCACGCTGGATTGTAATCGCTCTCGCGTCATTCTTGCTCTCCTACCTTTTGGCAAGCCGAATGTACCATTATAATATGAATATTCTTAATACTTATTCATGTTTAACAAAGATAATAATGAATGAGTTATTGATATACAACAATTATTATCTTTGTTCCTCTGTATTCTTCTGTACTCATTCACTTTTCTATTTATATTCATGCCTATATATTAATATGATGAAGGTGTGTCCTTCATGACCTTCGTCTGAAGATCATTATATCCGAGAGGAAATAATGCTTCGAAGGACGAAGGCCTTTAACCATTAACAATTGTGTTGCCTTGTTCTTGATTTATAGCATTTGAGAACAAGCAGACAACATCAGCCGTGCTCACGATCATGAGCAGCTCGGACACTCACATGATTAACTTATGGAATTAAACTTAATTTTTCATATGCATTGCATTGTGGGTGTTATTATCAATTTTGATCTACTACTTATTTGGGTTGGTATCTACTTACACTTAGTAACTGCTAATAAAATTTTGACCAACTTTAAAAGCAATGCTCAACTTTAACCATTCTCTTTGGTAAGCCTTACACTTCACATGAGCTCCCACCTTTGGTGTGTTCATGCACATTATTCCCCACAACTTGTTGAGCGATGAACATATGTGAGCTCACCCATGATGTCTCACACCCCACAGGTCAAGAATAGGTACCCACAGGATGAAGCGCATGGAGGATGCTGAGATGAGTTCGTGAGAGGTCTAGATCATCGTCTCCCAGTCAACTTTGGGTTGCTGGATTGTTGTCTACATATGATGTAATTATTTATTTATTTTATACAGAACTCCTATTATATAGTAAAGATGTGACATTCATTTCTGTACCATGAGTCATCATATGTGTGAGACTTGGTCCCAGCACACTTGGTAATTATGTTCGCGTCCGGGTCTTGGTGCCCCCGAAAGTCGGGTGTGTCAGAGACCTCTTGGCAAATGGGTAACGCGGCTTGTGGGTAAAGACGTGTAACCTCTGCAAAGTGTAAACCTGGTATATCAATCGTGCTCACAGTCATGACCGATTCAGGACTCTCGCATGATTAAATGATGGAACTAAACTTAAATTTGGCATGCATTGTAAGATTTTATTCATCTATGATCTCTTATTTAATTAGGATGGTATCTACTTACACTTAGTAATTGTTAATAAAATTTTGATCAACTTATTAAAAGCAATGCTCAGTATTAACTATTTACCTTGGTAAGTCGTTCCCACCGTAAGTGAGCTCATGCATATTATTCCCCACACTTGCTGAGCGATGAACGTATGTGAGCTCACCCTTGTTATAATCACACTAGGTCAAGAACATGTACCACTGGAGGAGCATGAATGATGCTACGATAAGATTCAGAGAGGTCTAGGTCGTCGTCTCTCAGTCCACTATGGTTGTGAAGGATCGTGTCGTCACATGATGTAATTTATTTAGCTATTTTGTACAGAACTTTTATTATATAATAAAAATGTGACATTGATTATGTACCATGAACTATCATATGTGTGAGACTTGATCCTAGTACATATTCAATACACACCTGAGTTTGCCCTTAAATCCGGATGTGATAACTGTCGATAGCGGAAACAATAAAACATCGATTGAATTGTCTCAAACAAAAAAATGGTGTGACATGAATGCATCACTCAAGTTTTAAAAATTGCATTTCATAAATTTTCAATTTAAAAATAATGTGTGTCATACTCCACAAATTCAAACAAAAAATATTATTTAAAATAAAATTTGGCATTCAAAATTTTTTAGAATGTTACAGATGGGTGGACTCTCCTGACTTGTTACAGATACGGTGGACTCTCCTGACTTGTGTCATACTCCACAAATTCGATCAAGTTTTTCACTTTGTTGCTTTTGAATGATAGACTTGAGACTAGAAATATATCTTTAGAAGGACGAGTCAATTTCCACAAGACTGTCGTGATGACGTTGAAGGGACATTAGTATATCTCTTCCTTGATTTCTCGACTTTCTTCTATCATTAGATGGTTCATTTTGAATATTTAGTAGAGTGTGAAAGGCGTCATATTTCTCTATGCTCGCTAGTTTATTTTTAACTAAAACACAATAAATAAAAAAGAATAGATGAAATCACAAATAAATATAATACAATCGTTACTATTGGTTTCAGATTAAAACTAATGGTTTGAACTATTAAATTATAATCTATAGAGATAAAACAATATAAAATACTAAATCAGTAGAATTCGTTGCGGAAGGCAAACGAACAGTATCAAAGCCTAGTACCAATGGTATGTTTCGCTCGCAATGTTACGTGCGCTCGTAATGCATTTAGATGTGTTATAGACCTACTAGACAAGTATTTAGAGCTAGCAAAACTAAAATGACAAAGGAACAAATGACAAAAAAAAATCCGTAAAAGAAGACTGCAGGGCAGGCAGCCAGTGAAGAAGAAGGGAGGGGCGAGTCAGAGAGAACAAGTACAACAACATCGAGACCGAGACGGAACGGAGAACGGCCGCAGCTCAAACACCAGGCAAGCCCAACCCGACAGCAGTCAGCAACCTCGCACCACCACCTCCGTCGCAGCATCAGGCCAGCAGCCGCCGGCGCCGGGAGCCGTCGCGAAGCACCCCAGGCCTTGCCCCCTCCTGCAAACGAAGTGTTCCGTGAGAGCACGCTTCGGCGACATAGCGGCCACAGCTGCAGCATCCTGTGGAGACCGGCGAGAACAGCACCAGGAGCTGCTCCCGATCACTCCTGCAACACACGGCCTCGCCCGTGCCTGCGCGCGCGCAGAAGTAGCAAAGGTGAGAGCTCTGGGCCCCCGTTCCAATCCCCCCGCCTCTAACCGACCCCACGCGCGGTGCGGCTGCGGCCGGCAATGGCGGACCGGCGGCCAATGGCGGCCGCGCCAGTTGCCAGCGCAGCCTCGGACTCACTATTTGGGCGCCGGGGAGCTAGAATTCGGGTGCGGAAGCTTCGCTTTGGGGTCGGAATTGGGTGACCCGGATTGGATCAGAGAAGGCGAGCTGGGGATTGGGGAGTTTGAGCTCTACACTCGTGTGACTCGTGTCGTGGCAGGGTTTGGTGTTGCCGTGTAAGCTGTGCTGCGGTTTCTTTATTCCCTTTGTTTGGTCGATGTCTTCTTGCTCTGTGCACGGGTTCGAGCCTGAAAGTTTGAATTTCGTGCGAAACCCTAGCTGTATTGTCTCTTTGATTGAGATGACGTGGATTTGATCGGCAAACCTTGTGTTTGTGGAATTACATATATGATCTGAACTTTTCAACAGTATCTTAACACAATCTGGTCACTCTGGAGCTTGTTATTTGGGCTCTCTGTTTGGTGGATATTTGGAGATGTTGTTGTCCTTCGATTAGAAGTAAGACGATTTTACAGAATCAGGCTTATCTGGCAGCAGATGGTCACAATTTTTTTTGTGTGGACCTAGATTGGAGTGCTCTTGGTAATGTCATAGCTGGTTCGGTTTACCCCAGGAAAACATCAGATTGAATTTTGTGCTGTTGTGAATAAAGGCAGGTTGGTCACCTCAGGGAAACATGCCCCCTTTTTTCTCTTTAGTATCTGTTTCAGAATTGCTTTTCTTTTAGTTTAGAGTTGACCTGAACATGCCATTTTTAACGGAATTAGTAGTGTGAGTTCCTTTGTTTGTGGTTCATTTTCAACATGAGTTGGATTCCATTCCTACATTTGTTAAAGCTATGCTGGCCTGTATTGGATTACAAGAGTTTGTACCATTATGGGCTAATGCATCTTTGGTTTATGCATAGCGATTGACATATGGGGTAGAGTAATCCTAATTTCTGATTGCTTTCTATAATTTTTTTTAT
Source organism: Zea mays (assembly GCF_902167145.1). Taxonomy (NCBI): domain Eukaryota; kingdom Viridiplantae; phylum Streptophyta; class Magnoliopsida; order Poales; family Poaceae; genus Zea; species Zea mays. The sequence continues at coordinate 106,410,058 of NC_050105.1, read as the reverse complement.
CCCACAGTCACCTCTTATCTCAATCCCAATCCCGTCTGCCAAATTTATACTAAGCACAACTTTAGTATTCTATTAGTTGGAGATACTGATTAACTATTCTTGGGTAAGCCAGTGTCTACTGGTGGCATGTTTTTCCATGCTTTTTCTCATGACTTTACACTTTTTATATGTTTTTGATTGAGATATTTTTCATTGCAGTGATTTTCCATGATTGGCAGTGTAGTATCGGATTCAGAGTTCTTCGTGGTATTCTACTTTGCAGTTCAGTTGTAGATATATGGAATTCTTTTCCTGAGAAATGCCGTCCTCTACACCACCATCAGTACAACCCACTCCAAGCCTTCAGACATTAACATCTCCTGCAGTAGCCCAGAATACTCATATTGATGTTAGTGAGATCAAGTCCAAGATTTTTAAGAGGATAGGACATGAACGAGGAAATAAATACTTTCAGCACCTGGAAAGGTTCTTATCTTCAAGATTGAGCAAGAATGAATTCGAGAAGCTCTGTCTTGTGGCACTTGGCCGTGAAAACCTCCCATTGCACAACCACCTTATCTGTTCCATTCTACATAATGCCAGTCGAGCTTGTGGCCCACCTGTAATTAATGACCCTAAGCTGGTCAGAGGTGCCACCACTTCTGGCCATGCAGTTGTTCCTCCTGTCTGGGACAATGGTGGTGCCTTGAACCTAAATGCCAAAGAGAAAAAACCATTAATCAGAAGGGAAAATGTACTAACCCAAAAGTCATCACTGAATCATTGTGAGACTATTATGCTGGAGAATGGTGTTCATCATTTGAGTGATCTGAAGAGATGTACACAATTTCAAAAAAAAGACCATGTAGAGCTGCTCATCAAGCGACCGCGTGTGGAGAAGGAACCAGTCAGTTTACATAATTCTCTACACAGCAATAGGTTTTCTAAGGCTTCAAGAGAAAACCTGGGTCAAGAAATTATACACCAATTCCAAGGTCCAGTTCAAGCACCACTTGGCATTCAGTTACGTCATGGCAGTTTTGGTGTGGCCCAAATACCTTTACCCCTTGCTTCTGTGAGTTCAAAGGATACCTCTGATACTTGTATTGAAGATGGTGAACTCTGTGATACTTCGTCAGTGAAGAAAAGGATGGACAAAGTGGCAGGAGCAAATGGGTTGGAAGGGGTCTCGATAGAGTGTGCTAATTTGTTGAATAATGGCATTGATGTTTTCATGAAGCAGTTAATTGGATCTTGCATTGAATTAGTTAGAGCAAGGTCTCGACATGGCAAACTAAGGCATGAGACATTGAAGCAGCAGCTGTGCCGAAAGCTAATAAATGGTGTATCAGTGCATAACCATGTTCCTGGGCAGAGTTCTGTTATACCTCCAGAGACAAATTCCATCTCCATGCAGGACTTAAAGGCAGTAATAGAGTTAAACCCTTGTTTGCTTGGGATTAATGCATCACTGCTACACGAAAAGATCAATTCATATGACTAGTAGGATGGAGCTAGTTGTATTCATCTCGTCACAAGATCCTATGATCTTGATGGTCTGTCTTGTTTCATGGCTGTTGTAATCAAGCCATAAGTTTATTGATGGGTGGCGGTGAAGGCAAGCGCATTCTGTGCAGTACCCTGATTGTTTTGCATGTCATCTCCAGTGCAATCTTCCAGAATGAACAAAAAACTGTGTACCTGCTGGGTGCAGTACTAAAATAATTCATTTCATCCACCTAAGGAGTAAGGACTACGATGGGCGAAAGTGCTCCAGAGATAACTATGTTGCTGGACTCCAGACAAATTGAGGAACCATATCAAAGATTTGATCTGTAAGTTTATCATAACTAATATGTGCTTGTGCATTTCAACTTTTACATTTGTAGCATAGATACAACTGTTTCTAGTTATTTATTTGCACTCAGTTTTGTTTCAATGTCACAATAAATAGAAACTTTTTATAAGTCATGTCGGGAACACTTGTAGCGTTGATGTGTGAGTATATTTTCATCAGAACTGATGGTAACAAAGACTAAACTGACACTAGTCATGTCCAACTATTAAGACAACAATTGTTTCTCAAAGATGAACAGTGGAAACACCCTTTTGTAAGATAGTAGATTCTGTTGAGCTCTTGGCCCCAATTATGCCAATAACACTCTGTTTATATTGTGGTACTTGGCACACGATTTTCTTATAATCATCTGCTGTTGCTGAGACAAAGCAGTCCTATGGTGTCAAGTACACTTTCTTCTTTCACTTGAGTTTTATATTTTATCTTACTTGCATGTGTTTGACATCATTTGCAGTTTGAATGAATATATTAAAAAAAACTCGACCGGGGAGGGTAAGACCACCCTCGCGGCTTTCCATGGATAGAAGATCACAGCGAACGATCCTGACCGAGAAACCCCCGAACCCTGCCCTCCCGTCACTAACGGGTCGACTCACAGGCTTTCCACACTGCAAAGGCCCACCCAGGCCAGAGCCAGCCACAGCCGAGTCGCTCCCCTGAGAGCGGGTGAGGACAGCAAGCAGATTTTTTTGTGAGAAATCGGGGATCGAATCCCCGACCTGGTGAAGGGGACCTCGCCGCCTTCACCACCCGGGCTAAGCCTGGTCCTCTTTGAATGAATAGATTGTTTCTTACTATTATGAATTTGTGCTTAATTGGCCATTATTCTTCAGTAGCACTGCTAATCAATGGGATCGTAGCAGTCAGCACCTGGTTCAGAGAGATTTATCCATGTTCCCTAGAAATTTCATCCTAGTGAAGTTTTCAAGCGGTTTAGTAAGGTTAATGGATCCTGTTTTTCAGAACTTTACCTATCATTATCATTAATAAAGAATATGGATGAACAACTTTTGAGGATTGGTAGCTATAGATAAGGGTATCAAGTGCAGAAAGGGCAAACTTTTCTGTGGGATAGAAGGGATCCACTTGGAAGGTGTATAATATTGGACTGAATAGCTAAATGTAAATAATGATAAACTATATATGTCTTTGTGATGGGCTTAGATTGGTAGGGGATGAGAAGCGTAGATTGTAGTGGAAGGAGGTTGGAGGGCAAAGGACGACGGGGACATGGCGGTGGCCATGGTGCCCGTGCCGTAGGAGGCTGGCAGCCTGGGCAGCAGGGGCAGGGACAGTGTGCGGCACAGGAGGGAGGGGGAATCTAGTATCTCAGTCTGAACCACTTTGTTATTCCGCTATGATAAATGACAGGGCAAACCTCGTTTACCAATGCAATTTAATATTTTAATCTGAACACCTTTGAGGTGGAATACACATGTTGGTAGATGCACTTTTATGCAGGCTTATGAATTAGAGGCCTAATCTTGTCATGTTATACAATTGCATTAATATCTACACACCTATTCGTGGTTCATATATCACCCACACTGTTTCTGCAAAACCCACCAGCACCTTGTGAGTTGAAAACTAGAGATAAGAACAGTTCTGTTAGTTTGGAAGGTTTCTTTTTCTATATGTTCTATGTATTAGGCATATGTTTCTTCAGTCTAAAGATCTCTGTTTCAAAGGTGTTGCCTAGGCACTTAGGCTTATGTTTCTTCAGTCTAGAGTTCTCTCTCCCTTAGGCACCTAGGTGTCCAGGTGGCTGCAGCTCACCTTCGGTGTCTAGTTATGCCTTGCCGCCTAGTTGATAAGGTGTGTGCCTTGGGTCACCTTGTCATCTTTGAAACCATTTTAGAGATCATTTCTTAAATCTCATATTGGGTCATGCCTACAAGGGAGAAGTTTCATACCCATTATGAATTGTACAATAGTGAACTAGCTGTACACTTTTGTAAAGTTCTTACATCAGTATTTAGTCTACTTGGCAGTTAGCCCCTTCTAAATATGTTCACAACATCTACAAATAAAAAATAAAGGGTATAGGTTACAACTACATAAGTCGCTGAATCTCTGGCATGATACAATGCATTTGGGGATCTTTTCACCATGTGATACACCTTGTGGTCTGGATGGCTTGTTGTCAAGGACTCCAGCTTACGTCCCTTAATATACCACTGTTGCTTAATGCTTAGAAAACATAAGGCCAGTATCTTGTGGAGGTCTGCTGTATGCATGATCATCTGAGAAGGTTTTCGATCTCTTTGATGCAGATAGAGATGCAGGAAAATAGCATTATGAAATTGGAAGTTTGCATTTCATAATGCTCCTGTCGTGATCTTTTGACAATTCATAAAAAAGATGTTGATAGACAGATAGGGAATAGATCTAGGGAGGCGGATCTATTTGGAATTATTGCAACACATCTCACTATGTACATGGCTCTATTAATAGTTGTAGTTAGTTGATGTAAATAATTCATTCCCAACTAATAGAGAAGATACCATACAGTCCCATTTGAAGTGATAAGCCTCATTAAGCCTTGCCATAGCACCAACTGTCAGTATTACTACTGTTTACACATGAATATTCTCATATAGCTATTGAAGTGCTTGACAAATCTATTGTACAGCAGTTCTAGTGAGGCATTGGTTGTCAGGTTATTACTGCCGACATAACAAGAGTGACCGACATTTAACCACTTAGTTCCTTGATTTATTGTTACTGAGTTGCTCTCCTAGGTGTTATGCACAGCACAGCAATCCTGAACATTCTGTATCTTGATATGATAGACTAATAAAACAAGAGGCTATGGCATGAGGGTGTGTACTAAGAAGGTTTGCTGTAGCCCTCCTGTTTGTACGATTTCCTTTCTTAGAGCAAGTACAATAATGATCTTATAGCCAAGCTAATGCTGATGTTGAGAAGAGAAGAGGCAAGAGCTTATTTCTCATGCAAGTGACTTGCTGGGCACGGGAGCTTATGCGTAGTGGGCCCAAGTAGCAAGTGTATTGAGAAGACAGAAAAGAGAATTTGAGACATTGTACCACATAATAAAAAAACCTTTTTATATAAACAAGAGACGACTAATGTAGTAATGTATAACATAGCTCTTATAACTTGACCTATAGCCAAGCACTTGACTGTACCATTGACCTTGCTTTTAATGAAATGCCATGCAGCCTTCATGCGTTGTTCGATAAAAAAATATTAAATAGGGAGTTAGTAAATTTCTGTTTCATGTTTAAGGGATTATTCTCTTTTCTGAGGATGTAGCGCTAGTAATGATATTTAGAGTATTACCTCTTGAGTAAATGTACCCTAGAGATTGGACCATTTTTTATGCATCATTTGTTTAAAGCCCACTTATTGATAAACAAATGATGTTTATAAGGCATGCAATGTTTGAGTCTTTGTATACATGCCCTCAGCTTGATTAATCTTTTGTACCATAATACAAGGATAAACATCTGCGTTACATTTGGTGAAGAACATTACTCGTGAAGTTTTATACGTGTCTCAATTTTCTTTCAAGCTTCAAGCATTATATGCTGATGATACCAATCTGTAGATGGGTTATGTCCAGGTTTGGGTGTCACGGCCCCACAAAGCTTTCCTCTGCAATTGATACAAAGATAGGGTAGTGTGAAACAAAGCCTGGTGGCTGTTTCTTCGTGCTGTTTGCCCGAGCGTTGGCAAAGCATTTGGTAGGCTCATTATCTTGTGGCAGAAGTACATATTTCGGTATATTCGGTTCCCTTAACTGACAAATAGTGGAATATCTTATTTTGGGATGTGCAGTTCTTAATCATGGTTTATTGGCACGCTCAGTGTTGCGTCCCCAGGCACTCTCCTTACAGAAGTGCAATAATGCGGACAAACCACTCCACTGGTTTTTCTATGTTGATTGTTGTGTAAACGCCGATTGATTTGTACAAGTAAATCAATGTATCATGTCTAAATAACTCATACATAGTGTTGGTTTCATGTTTTAGTTCCCAAGTTTTGCAAATATATGTTTACGGTATTATGTTTGTATAAACAAGTTTTGTGACGACACTTCTCGATTCTTCATGACTACTTGCATTGTAATGCAATAAAGTCGTCATAGTATCCACATCCTTTGTTTGGTTCTGACGTAATAAACATATGCTACCACGGTTTCATTTTGCGCTACTCTATCTTTGGAAGGAAGATTTTGTAAATTTAGGGAGTGTTTGTTTTTGAGTCATCCTCCTAAACTTTGGGGTGCCGTTTGGCTCACATATTGGTAACATTATAGTTAACCAATAACATAAAATCATGTTTGTTTAAGTTCAACCGTAATTGAATACCACACTAGAAATAAATATCGGCCTATTCAAACTTGTTACCATTGGTATTCGAGTGTGAATCATTACTATTTACGTTACATTTCGTGAACCAAATGGCACCAGAGTTTAGTGACTAAGATTTTTCTATTTGGAATATCACATTTAGTCATGTTGTTTGAAAGTTTAGGGACTAAAAGTGACTAAAATTTAGTCACTAAAGTTTAGAAGGTGCGAATCAAACACCCCCTTAGTGGAGTGGGTCACTGGGAGTTTAGTGTAGTGGTGGTAAACATTTAAATAAGTTATTTTGTTTCTTTTTAGATTTAAAATAATTTTTAAAATTATAAAAATTTATATTATAAATTATAGCTTCGAGAACCTAGAGCAGTTTTAAATAGATCTTAAGGCCATCTCGAGCTAGGGATGGCAACAGGGAATAGCTCCCCATTCTTGCAACGAATAAGATTTTCTATAGGTATTCCCACGAATGCTTGTTGTGGACATTTCTTCCACATCTTTATTTCCTACGGGGATAAAACCCTGGCAGGTATCCAGGAATGGGGTATCCAAAATAAGCCCATAACTTATGGTGGCCTGTCTAGGTTAGCAAAGTCCCGACGAGCAACTCTGCGAGGTGGATGGGTCAACCAAGTCCCATTGAGCAACTCTGCAAGGCGGAAGAGCCGACCTTGTCCCATCGAGCAACTCTACGAGGTGGACTGACCGACCAAGTCTCGCTGAGCAACTTTGCGAGCAGGACTGGCCAACCAAGGCCCACCGAGCAACTCTGCGAGGCGGAGAAGTAAAGGCCCAAACGGGGCTAGTACACCTGTGGGCCCCAACGTAATGTCCTCATGTCACGCGCGCGGCAGGAGCACGCCTATACTTGACTAATGTGGAGGCAAGGCAAGCACTCTTATCCCACGCCGGACACGGTAGGGCACGTCATTACCACACACCATCTTAGATGATGCCATGACGCGTCGGAGGAATGACGTGGTCTCTAACGATGGGACGAGTCGTCGCCACATACGACCCTTAGTATCCCCTAACTCTGCCCCATGGGTCCTGACAGGCGCTGCTACATGGAACCTCGTCATTGGAATCCCTACAGTGAACTGTATATCGGATAAATAGAGTGATCCACCGTACTGGGAGTACGATTACGCACGTACCAGAAGACGACGTTAGAACTATGTTAGCGGGACCACCGTAGAAAAATAGGTCGTGCCCTCTGTAGGAAATGGGTGACACCTAAGAGGGGGGGGGGGGTGAATTAGGACTTCTAAAACTTTCGCTAATCTAGACCACAAATAAATCCCTAGAGCAAAATCTATGCAAATGATCAAACTAGAAAGTGCAAACTAGGTTTTGTCTAAGTGTTGCTATCTCTACCGCAATGGCTAAGTTTCAATCTACACTATATAAGTATGAATACAAGATTGAAACTTAAATACTTAATATAAATGCGGAAACTTTAAAGAGCAAAGTAGAGAAGCAAACTCTCGTGGATGACACTGGTATTTTTACCGAGGTATCCGGAACCGCGCAAGGTCCCGACTAATCCTCGTTGGTGCCCTACGCAAAGGGAAGCTCACGCGAGGGCCAAGCACCTCAGTCGAGTAACTCCGTAGAGAGCGGTGGGCCTTCTCCACGCGCAATTGGTGCTCCGCTTCTGGCTCCTCTAGGACGCTCCCCGCCGTCTCCACTATCGAGCTTCCGGCCGAAACGCCGCGGGCCTCGTTCCCTTTGGTACACGGTGGTGGCCGTGCACAAACGCGGTTGTCACGGTCTCGCAAAACTTTCGCCCCACTCAGTACAATTATAACGGCTCACGCAAGAGCCAAGAGGTTGTGTGGTTTTACAAAACTCACTCAACTAACTAGGGTTCACCTAGAGCAAGCGCTAGAACGGTCTAACTAACCTAAGCACTTCACAAAGCACCTACGCTAATCACCGAGTGATTCTATTAAGCACTTGGGTGTAAGAGCACTTGGGAATGTCTACTATATGCCTTGGTATGTCTCTTGGGCTCCCACACATGGAAATGGCCGGTTGGGGTGTATTTATAGCCTCCAACACAAATCTAGCCGTTGGAGGAAAGTTGCTGCTTTCTGCGGTCACACCGGACAGCACACTGTTCCTTGTCCGGTGCGCCTAGCCGTTACCCTGTCAGAGCAGGTGATTGTTGGCGCCGCATGCTTTCACACCGGACAATCCAGACTTCACACCGGACAGTTTGGTGCTCTTCCCTCCGAGTGCCACCTGGAACTAGCCGTTAGGGCTGATGTTCCTGGGTCACTGGACAGCCCGGCGTGTGGGCACCGGACAGTCCGGTGCTCCTCGCACAGACAGTCCGCAGGCAACACACATCTTCATTTTTGGACTTTTCTTGGATCTTTTTAATGTCTTCTTTTGAGGTGTTGCTTTCCTCAATTCCTTGGTCCAAGTAATTCTAGCATCCTGTGAACTACAAACACAAACACTAGGAAATTCATTAGTTCACGGATTGTGTTAATCATCAAACACCAAAACTCATTAAGCCAAATAGCCCGTTGTCCATTTTCATTACAATCTCCCCCCTTTTTGGTGATTGATGACAACACAACCAAAACAAGCAAATAATACAAGTATTTAAATGAAAATATGCAATCTACTTGCTAGGATGCATGTTTGTCCCCACAATGTGATATTATGGACTTAAGCCTCCCCCTAACTCCATGATTCACTTACTTCCTATTTTGGACCAAATAACCAAAACCACTTGAAAAACCACTTACAGATTTTAAAATTTTGAATTGGTGGTGTTTGGTGTTTGATACATTTTTCATTGCTTTGGTCCCTAGACTTCTCCCCCTTTGGCATCAACCATCGAAAAGGAAGACATTGATAGCATGTAGGAAGTAAGTAAGACTTGCCCTCATAAGGAATTGAAACACTTGTAGGTTACCATGAAATGATAACTCCCCCTAAATGAGTGTTCTCTTTAGAAAGAAATTTCTCCCCCTTTTTAGAGACGAAGAAATACTCCCCCTGACAGAGGTCTTCTACTTAGGAAAAATCATGTGAAAATTAGAGGTGCAAGACATAATTTGAAAAGACTAACTTCCCTTATGCATAGATAACATAATGTGAGTTAACCACATATGCATTTTTTAGCAACATGGAAGTATATGATATAAAAATATAGCCTGATCAAATATTGGAGAAGACGTGTAAATGATACTAAATATAGTCTCAAAAGATACCAATTGAAAGTCAATGGCAGGCCAATTGAAAGTCAATGGCGGGCCGATTGAAAACCAATGGCAGGTTTGTGAGACATGAGAGTTCTTGGAGATTTTGCAGTGGAAGATTATTGTCTTTCTCTGGGGACTTCATTTTCCTTACAATGAGACTATCACAAGAAATAGACTTGAAAGAGGTGTTAGTCTCAAAGTCTTAGATTATAGAGTAACCCCCCTGAAAGTGTGCATACAAGTTTTGAATACTTATAGGAGACATACACTTTGATTTGATATCAATAGGGGCGATTTATCTATAATCCGAACTTTGGCACATATAAAATTAAATGATACAAATTGTAGAATATGAGTGTTTTACTACTTGTAGGATTTTAAAAATATCAATTGATGTATCATTTACTATGGAGTGATATAGAAGCTATGTGCTGTGCTTAAATAAACATTTTAAACCATGTAGGTTTGCTTAAGTGTGTGAATTGAAAGCAAGCAATCCTACCATGTGGTTTACCTAGTATGCATGCATTTAAGCAAAAGTAAGTACAAATTGTAATACTAGGCATGAAAGGTAAACTAGATATAAAATAAATAGATACACATATCTAAAAATAAGAAATACAATAAATCTAGTTACCTTAGTCATGGGTGGGAGATTTGGGTCCAAACGTTTTCATTAACTTACTTGGCAATAACTTGATCCAATATGATGTATCCCATGATATACATCTCCACTTTGCCAAGTCTCCAAATTTCCCTTTGACCATCGGTCCACTCACTTCCCTTTCGTGATCCAAACTTTCTTGGCGCTTTTCATGTCTGAAATTATTTCCTTTGGCACCCAGATGCGTTTGACCCCTTTTTCTTTGTTGTCTTGCTTGTTGGCTTTGATTGCTATCATCTTTCCATTCTTTTTCTTTTTGATCAGATATGATGTAACGGTCTTTTTATCCACCTTTTTTATGTAGGTGTTGGAGATTTTGCTTGATGGCTTTTGCTTGAGCTTTTGCTTTTGCTTATTCCCGGTCATCGCATTGCATTGGAAAGACTTATGGCCTTCCTTGTGTCATATCCTACAAATCACAGTTTCACCCTCCATAGGCTTGTTCACTCTGGCAGTGGTGTTATCCTCTGGAGGTTAAATTTGTTTGGCTTTGCCTTTCTTGTTATACAAGGCTTTTCCAAGGCGAGCCACTTCTTGCTTTAATTGCTCATTTTTCTTTGCAATCTCGTTAGAACAGGTTTCTATAATAACATTCTTAACAAGAACTTGATTGCAGGAGTTAGAATCATCAATTAAATTAAAGCAGGAAGTAGAAGCATCTTTTTTAATAATTTCAGGAATTTCAATCAAAGATACTTCTGGGGTGCTACCAATGTTTTCTAGCTTAGTAGTTAGCTCATTGTTGTGTATGCTAAGAATTTCTATTTTTCTAGCAAATTTTCAATAGCTTCTTGAGAGCTAGCTAACTTAGCCTTAAGTTTTTCATTCTTTTTAATAAGGCCATCATCGGTAGCAGTGGATGGAGCACTAGATTCTAATAGCTCAATTTTAGTTGACAACTCACTATTTAAGTTTGCAAAAGTTTTAAATTTTTCTAGCAGACCTTTATAATCATTTTGGGAGCTAATAAACTTATTTTTCAAAGTTTTAAGTTGAGCTTTTTGCTTAGTGCAAACATCCTGAAAAAATTTAATGGATTCCGCAAGCTCATCTACGGAGGGCTTTCCCCCAACTTCATTATCACTACTACTTTCATCACTAGAGGATGGAATGCTTTTGTTACCTCTTGCCATAAGGCATTTGTGTGATGACCGTGATGAGCATGATGAGGACCGGTGGCTGCGCATCCTTGGAGGTTCATCTTCGCTTGAAGAATCATCCCAAGTTCTGACACTTGTTAGCGCCTTGCCTTTGCTCCTCTCCTTTTTGGGTTCGGCCATAGTTGGACAGTTGTCCCTGAAGTGGCCCTTCTCCCCGCATGCAAAGCACCCTCTCTTTCTTTGCTTTTTCCTGTCAATGTTAAAGAGAAGATCATCGACCTGCAGGGGCACACCCATTAAATTAATCTTGCAAATCATCCCCATTACCTTTCCGACGCGTCAGATTGTTTCTTCGTCCTCGGAGGATGATGTGCACGATTGATTATCTTCATCATCATCACTTTCTTCTTCTTCCTCTTCTTCACTTGAGGAACTTGAAGTGGGAGCCTTCTTTTACCCTTCCTTTCATCACATGTAAAAGCATATCTGTCGGGGACCATAATTAGGGGTACCCCCAAGACTCCTAATCTCAGCTGGTAACCCCCATCAGCACAAAGCTGCAAAGGCCTGATGGGCGCGATTCCGGTCAAGGCTCCGTCCACACAAGGGACACGATCTCGTCTCACCCGAGCCCAACCTCGGGCAGGAACAGTAGACCAAGGCAGATTCACGCCTTGCCCGAGGGTCTCCTCAAACAACAGACGTACCTTTGACTCGCCCGAGGCCCAGCTCGGGCAGGCTTCGCGGAGAAGCAACCTTGGCCAGATCGCCACACCAACCGACCGTATCGCAGGAGCATTCAATGCAAGGATCGCCTGATACCTTATCCTGACGCACGCTCCTCAGTCGACAAGGCCACAGTGACCGCAGTCACTTCGCCGCTCCACTGACTGACCTGACAGGAAAATAGCGCCGCCTGCCCTGCTCCGACTGCTGTGCCACTCGCCAGAGTGAGGCCGACAGCAGCTAAGTCCAGCCCCGGGCGCCATAGGAAGCTCCGCCTCGCCCGACCCCAGGGCTCGGCCCCCGTCTCGACCTCGGACGACAGACTCCGCCTCGCCCGACCCGAGGGCTCGGACTCAACCTCGACGCCGGAAGACGGTCTCCGCCTCGCCCGACCCCAGGGCTCGGACTTAACCTCGACGCCGGAAGACGGTCTCCGCCTCGCCTGACCCCAGGGCTCGGACTCAACCTCGACGCCGGAAGACGGTCTCCGCCTCGCCCGACCCCAGGGCTCGGACTCAACCTCGACCTCGGACGACGGTCTCCGCCTCGCCCGACCCCAGGGCTCGGACTCAGCCTCGACCTCGGAGGAGTCACCACCTCGCCCGACCTCGGGCTCGGACCAACCACGTCACAGGGGGGCCATCATTACCCTACCCCTAGCTAGCTCAGGCTATGGGGAACAAGACCGGCGTCCCATCTGGCTCGCCCCGGTAAAACAAGTAATGATGGCACCCCGCGTGCTCCATGACGACGGCGGTTCTCTGCCCCTTACGGAAGCAAGGAGACGTCAGCAAGGATCCAACAGCCCCGACAGCTGTGCTTCCACAGGGCTCAAGCGCTCCTCCGACGGCCACGACATCACATGAACAGGGCAGCAACACCTCTCCGACAGCCACGACGACATGTACATAGGGCTCTGGCTCCCCTTTGCTAGACACGTTAGCACATTGCTACACCCCCATTGTACACCTGGGCCCTCTCCTTACATCTATAAAAGGAAGGTCCAGGGCTCTCGTACGAGAAGGTGGTCGCGCGGGAGAACGGGCTGGCGGACAGTCTCTCTCTCTATCTCCCTCGCGAACGCTTGTAACCCCCTACTGCAAGTGCATCCGCCCTGGGCGCAGGACAACACGAGGCCGCGATTTCCCTTACTGTTTTCCCCCCCTTGTGTTCCGTCTCGCGTCGACCCATCTGGGCTGGGACACGCAGCGACAATTTACTCGTCGGTCTAGGGACCCCCCGGGGTCGAAACGCCGACAGTTGGCGCGCCAGGTAGGGGCCTGCTGCGTGTTGACGAACAGCTTCCCGTCAAGCTCCAGATGGGTAGTCTCCAGCAACCTCTCCAACCCGGGACGGTGCTCCGTTTCAGAAGCCTTGAGTTCATGTCCCTCGACGGCAGCTACGACATGATACTCCTTCCTCCGTCGCGCGACAACGACAATGGCGGCCGTCAGCCCGCCCGCCGGCGGCGGAATCGACGACGTCTTCCCCACGTGGCGGAAGAGCAACATCCGGGTCTGTCCCGTCACCTTCCCCGCCGACGGAGGAGGAGGCGGGGCAGGCATGGCCAAGCAGGAGGCGGCACTTCGTCGACTATCGAGCGAGTCGACGGCGCCGGCGCCCCAACGGGGGACACGTCGGGCGTTGACCTCGCGTCTGAGATGAAGACGAGCGTCGTTTCCCCGCAACATGCCAACCCCAAGCAGACGGACGACGCAAGCACGCTCGCGAAGGACTTGCTGGGCGTTAGCCTCGTACCTGAGATAACGGTGCAGTCCGTCCCAGACGCGACTTTGTCACCATCCGTCGATCAAGAGGTACCGTCCGTTTCCCATCCTATGCCTTTTAGATTCAGCTTCGACCCACCAAGCGACCCCGCTTCGGTGGATGCTTTCATAAAGGCATATCCGAACCTTACGGGGTATCATATGCGGTCAACCTGGGACCGACTGACGGCCGTCTCGACCTACGGGCCCCCGGGTTCTGAGGAAGATGACGAGCCCGACTATGGTTGGGATTTCTTCGGGCTCGATAACCCCAGTGCCATGCGGGACTTCATGACCGCATGTGACTACTGCCTCTCCGATTGCTCCGATAGTAGCCACAGCCTCGGCGACGAGGACTATGGCCCAAGTCGCGAATGTTTCCACGTCGATCTAGGGGGTCTCGACAAAGGCAACCACCTTGGTATGTCGGAGGACGGCGATCCCCCTAGGCCCGCGCCTCGCATTGACATCCTTCGGGAGCTAGCTGTGGTCCCAGTTCCTGCGGGGGGTCAGGACGCACAGCTCGAGCAAATCCGCGAGGTACAGGCCAGGCTCGACGAGGAAGCAGGACAACTTGTGCAGCTTCGGCAAAATATCGGGCAGGAGTGGGCAAGCCGAGCACCGGCCGGAGAAACACGTCATCTGGCCCAGGACGTCAGGCACCGCATCGCCGATGATGTCAGGGCAAGGCTGCCCCCGGCTTCCAGTGGGGTCGGCCAGAACCTGGCTGCAGCAGCAATACTACTCCGAGCGATGCCGGAACCATCCACCACCGAGGGGCGGCGTATCCAGGGAGAGCTCAAGAATCTCCTGGAGGATGCCGCGGTCCGACGGGCCGAAAGCTCTGCCTCCCGAAGGCAGCGGTACCCCCCGGAGCATCACGCCGCGACTTCCCGATTCATGCGGGAAGCCTCGGTCCACACCGGGCGCACGCGGAACACGGCACCTGCGCCCCCGGGTCGCCTCGGCAACGAGCACCACCGCCGCGACCGTCAAGCCCACCTCGACGATAAGGTGCGCCGAGGCTACCACCCCAGGCGTGGGGGACGCTACGACAACGGGGAGGATCAGAGCCCCTCGCCCGAACCACCCGGTCCGCAGGCTTTCAGCTGGGCCATATGACAGGCGCCGTTCCCAACTCGGTTCCGAACCCCGACTACCATCACCAAGTACTCGGGGGAGACAAGGACGGAACTATGGCTCGCGGATTACCGGCTGGCCTGCCAGCTGGGTGGAATGGACGATGACAACCTCATCATCCGCAACCTCCCCCTGTTCCTCTCCGACGCCGCCCGAGCCTGGCTGGAGCATCTGCCTCCTGCGCAGATCTCCAACTGGGACGACCTGATCAAAGCTTTCGCCGGCAACTTCCAGGGCACATACGTGCGCCCTGAGAACTACTGGGATCTCTGAAGCTGCCGCCAGCAGCCGGGAGAATCCCTCCGGGACTACATCCGACGATTTTCGAAGCAGCGCACCGAGCTGCCCAACATTACTGACTCGGATGTCATCGGCGCGTTCCTCGCCGGCACCACTTGCCGCGACCTGGTGAGCAAGCTGGGTCGCAAGACTCCCACCAGGGCGAGCGAGCTGATGGACATCGCCACCAAGTTCGCCTCTGGTCAGGAGGCGGTCGAGGCCATCTTCCGGAAGGACAAGCAACCTCAGGGGCGCCAACCGAAAGACGTCCCCGAGGCGTCCGCTCAGCGCGGCACCAAGAAGAAGGGCAAGAAGAAGTCGCAAGCGAAACGCGACGCCACCGACGCAGATCTTGTCGCCGCCGTCGAGCACAGGAACCCTCGGAAGCCTCCTGGAGGCGCCAACCTGTTCGACAAGATGCTCAAGGAGTCGTGCCCCTATCATCAGGGTCCCGTCAAGCACACCCTTGAGGAGTGTGTCATGCTTCGGCGCTACTTCCACAAGGCCGGGCCCCCGGTGGAAGGTGTCACAGCCCACAACAACGACAAAAAGGAGGGCCACAAGGCAGAAGAGTTCCCCGAGGTCCATGATTGCTTCATGATCTACGGTGGGCAAGTGGCGAACGCCTCGGCTCGGCACCGCAAGCAAGAGCGCCGGGAGGTCTGCTCGGTGAAGGTGGCGGTGCCAGTCTACCTAGACTGGTCCGACAAGCCCATCACCTTCGACCAAGGCGACCACCCCGACCGCGTGCCGAGCCCGGGGAAGTACCCGCTTGTTGTCGATCCCATCATCGGCAACGTCAGGCTTACCAAGGTCCTCATGGACGGAGGCAGCAGCCTCAACATCATCTACGCCAAGACCCTCGGGCTCCTGTAGATCGATCTGTCCTCGATCCGGGCTGGCATGACGCCCTTTCACGGGATCATCCCTGGGAAACGTGTCCAACCCCTTGGGCAACTCGATCTGCCCATCTGCTTCGGGACTCCCTCCAACTTCCGAAAGGAAACCCTCACGTTCGAGGTGGTCGGGTTCCGAGGAACCTACCACACAGTGTTGGGGAGACCATGCTACGCCAAGTTCATGGCCGTCCCCAACTACACCTACCTCAAGCTCAAGATGCCGGGCCCCAAAGGGGTCATCACCGTCGGCTCCACGTACCGACACGCGTACGAATGCGACGTGGAGTGCGTGGAGTACGCCGAGGCCCTCGCCGAATCCGAGGCCCTCATCGCCGACCTGGAGAGCCTTTCCAAGGAAGCGCCAGATGCGAAGCGCCACGCTGGCAACTTCAAACCAGCAGAGGCGGTTAAGTCCGTCCCTCTCGACCCCAGCAACGACGCCTCCAAGCAAGTCCGGATCGGTTCCGAGCTCGACCCCAAATAGGAAGCAGTGCTCGTCGACTTTCTCCGTGCGAATGTCGAGGTTTTTGCGTGGAGTCCCTCGGACATGCCTGGCATACCGAGGGATGTCGCCGATCACTCGCTGGATATCCGAGCTGGAGCCCGACCCGTGAAGCAGCCTCAGCGCCGATTCGACGAAGAAAAGCGCAAAGCCATAGGCGAGGAGATCCACAAGCTGATGGCTGCAGGGTTCATCAAAGAGGTATTCCATCCCGAATGGCTAGCCAACCCTGTGCTTGTGAGAAAGAAAGGCGGGAAATGGCGGATGTGTGTAGACTACACTGGTCTAAACAAAGCATGTCCGAAAGTTCCCTACCCTCTGCCTCGCATCGATCAAATCGTGGATTCCACTATTGGATGCGAAACCCTGTCTTTCCTCGATGCCTACTCAGGGTATCACCAAATCAGGATGAAAGAGTCCGACCAGCTCGCGAATTCTTTCATCACACCCTTTGGCATGTACTGCTACGTTACTATGCCATTCGGTTTGAGGAATGCGGGTGCGACATACCAAAGGTGCATGAACCACGTGTTAGGAGAGCACATTGGCCGAACGGTCGAGGCTTACGTCGATGACATCATAGTCAAGACGAGGAAAGCCTCCAACCTCCTCTCCGACCTCGAAACGACATTCAAGTGTCTCAAGGCGAAAGGCGTAAAACTCAATCCCGAGGCATGCTCCTGGGGTTCATCGTCTCCGAGCGGGGTATCGAGGCCAACCCGGAGAAAATCGTGGCCATCACCAACATGGGCCCCATCAAGGACTTGAAAGGAGTACAGAGGGTAATGGGATGCCTTGCGGCTCTGAGCCGCTTCATCTCGCGCCTCGGCGAAAGAGGCCTACCTCTGTACCGCCTCTTAAGGAAGACCGAGCGCTTCACTTGGACCCCCGAGGCCGAGGAAGCCCTCGGGAACCTAAAGGCGCTCCTTACAAGCGCGCCCATCTTGGTGCCCCCCGCTGCCGGAGAAGCCCTCTTGATCTACGTCGCCGCTACCACTCAGGTGGTCAGCGCCGCGATCGTGGTCGAGAGACGAGAAGAGGGGGCACGCATTGCCCATCCAGAGGCCGGTCTACTTCATCAGTGAGGTACTGTCTGAGACCAAGATCCGCTACCCGCAAATTCAGAAGCTACTGTACGCGGTAATTCTGACGCGGTGAAAGTTGCGACACTACTTCGAGTCTCATCCGGTGACTGTGGTGTCATCCTTCCCCCTGGGGGAGATCATCCAGTGCCGAGAGGCCTCAGGTAGGATTGCAAAGTGGGCGGTGGAGATCATGGGCGAGACAATCTCGTTCGCCCCTCGGAAGGCGATCAAGTCCCAAGTCCTGGCAGCCTTTTGCTGAATGGGTCGACACCTAGCTTCCAGCAGCTCCGATCCAACCAGAACTCTGGACCATGTTTTTCGATGGGTCGTTGATGAAAACAGGAGCGGGCGCGGGCCTGCTCTTCATCTCACCCCTCGGGAAGCACCTCCGCTACGTGTTGCGCCTCCATTTCCCGGCATCCAACAACGTGGCCGAGTACGAGGCTCTGGTTAACGGGTTGCGCATCGCCATCGAGCTAGGGGTCCGACGCCTCAAAGCTCGTGGCGACTCACAGCTTGTCATCGACCAAGTCATGAAGAACTCCCATTGCCGCGACCCGAAGATGGAAGCCTACTGCGATGAGGTTCGACGCCTGGAGGACAAGTTCTACGGGCTCGAGCTCAACCACATCGCCCGACGATACGACGAGACTGCGGACGAGCTGGCTAAGATAGCCTCGGGTCGGACAACGGTTCCTCCGGACATCTTCTCCCGAGACCTACATCAGCCCTCAGTCAAGACCGACGACACGCTCGAGCCCGAGAAGGCCTCGGTTCAGCCCGAGGCACCCTCAGCTCAGCCCGAGGCACCCTCGGCCCCCGAGGGTGAGGCACTGCGCGTCGAGGAAGAGCGGAATGGGGTCACGCCTAATCGAAACTGGCAGACCCCGTACCTGCAATATCTCCACCGGGGGGAGCTACCCCACGACGAAGCCGAAGCTCGGCGACTGGCGCGACGCGCCAAGTCGTTCGTCTTGCTGGGTGACGGAAAGGAGCTCTACCACCGTAGCACCTCGGGCATCCTCCAGCGATGCATATCCATCGCCAAAGGTCAGGAGCTATTACAAGAAATACACTCGGGGGCTTGCGGTCATCACGCAGCGCCTCGAGCCCTTGTTGGAAACGCCTTCCGACAGGGTTTCTACTGGCCAACCGTGGTGGCTGACGCCACTAGGATTGTATGCACCTACCAAGGGTGTCAATTCTACGCAAAGCAGACCACCTGCCCGCTCAGGCTCTGCAAACAATACCCATCACCTGGCCGTTTGCTGTGTGGGGTCTGGACCTCGTCGGTCCCTTGCAGAAGGCACCCGGGGGCTACACGCACCTGCTGGTCGCCATCGACAAATTCTCCAAGTGGATCGAGGTCAGACCCCTAAACAGCATCAGGTCCGAACAGGCGGTGGCGTTCTTCACTAACATCATCCATCGCTTTGGAGTCCCGAACTCCATCATCACCGACAATGGCACCCAGTTCACTGGCAGAAAGTTCCTGGACTTCTGCGAGGACCACCACATCCGAGTGGACTGGGCCGCCGTAGCTCACCCCATGACGAATGGGCAGGTAGAACGTGCCAACGACATGATTCTGCAAGGACTCAAGCCACGGATCTACAATGACCTCAACAAGTTCGGCAGGCGGTGGATGAAGTAACTCCCCTCGGTGGTCTGGAGTCTGAGAACGACGCCAAGCCAAGCCACGGGCTTCACGCCGTTCTTTCTAGTCTATGGGGCCGAGGCTATCTTGCCCACAGACTTAGAATACGGTTCCCCGAGGACAAGGGCGTATGACGACCGAAGCAATCGGACCAACCGAGAAGACTCATTGGACCAGCTGGAAGAGGCTCGGGACATGTCCTTACTACACTCGGCGCGGTATCAGCAGTCCCTGCGACGCTACCACGCCCGAGGGGTTCGGTCCCGAGACCTCAAGGTGGGCGACCTGGTGCTTCGGCTACGACAAGACGCCCGAGGGCGCCACAAGCTAACGCCTCCCTGGGAAGGGCCTTTCATCATCGCCAAGATTTTGAAGCCCAGAACGTACAAGCTGGCCAACAGTCGAGGCGAGGTCTACAACAACACTTGGAATATCCGACAGCTACGTCGCTTGTACCCTTAAGATGTTTTCAAGTCGTTCATATACCTCGTTTACATACACAAATAAAGTCTAACCATCAAGGAAGGGTCAGCCTTGCTTCGGCAAAGCCCGACCCTCCCTCGGGGGCTAGAAGGGGGGAACCCCCTCTGCGTCAAAATTTTCCTCGGAAAAAATCTTTCTGCCAGAACATCTTTCGTGCTTTTTGACTACTTCGATAGTGGGATCCTGAAAATGACGGAGTACACGTAAGCAGGCAACGCCGACCGAGCCGAGGGACTCCTACGCCTCTGGGATACGGATACCTCACTCATCACCTTCTGCGATAAGTAACTCACGCTCGGATAAGCGATTCCGCTGACCAAACAAGTCTTAACGCTCGAAGGCTTTTCTGCCGAAACGATTTTTCGTGCCTTCTCGACTATATCGATAACAGAATCCTACGGACGAGTAAGAGTACACGTAAGCGGCAAGGCCGACCGAGCCGAGGGACTCCTACGCCCCCGGGATACGGATACCTCACTCATCACCTTCCGCAATAAGTAACTATCGCTCGGATAAACAATTCTGTTACCGACGAACAAGTCCTGATACTCGAAACAAGGGGAAAAGAAACACAGCTTTACAACACGACGACAGTATGTTTGGGCCTCGGCGTCCGCAAAAAAAAACATACGCACACTACAGATAAATTGTTCCTACAGGTTCAGACATCAATAGGGGGAATAGCAGCACCCTCGCATCGACTCCACCTTCGGCGGTGTCCGACCCAGCCTCGAACGGTGACACGGTCAAAGGATCTCCACCTCGAGGAAAGATGTCAGCATCGCGCCTGAGCCGTCGCCGCCAGGGTCTCCTCCAGGAACCCGGCCCAAGCAGACGGCTGGACCGGCCGTCCCGAAGCCTCAACCAGCTGTCCCCCGAGGACATCAGCCCGACCCATGGCCTCGGCAGCCCGACTCTAGGGTTAGTCCCACCAGTGGACGACCTAGCCAGGTTCCAGCCGCCGCTGCTATGCCTCCTCGGCCTGGGAAGTCACCTGCTCCTGGGCCGACGAAGTCTTCTTTTCGAGCCAACTCCGCCTCTGTCCGTGCTGACACCGTTGCCTCCAGCTCCGGCTCAACGCAGAGCGGCCGAGGGTTTTCTTTAACTGAGCAAGAGAAGCCTCGGGCGGCAAGGCCGACCGAGCCCAGGGACTCCTACGCCTCCGGGATACGGATACCTCACTCGTAACCTTCCGCACGAGGCAACTCACACTTGGTTAAGTGGTTCAGCTAGCCGACAGGCGAGTCCTAGTGCTCGAAATGAGGAAACAACATGGCTTTACGCCCAAATACATACATGTTCAGGCCCCGACAGCCACAATGAACAGACACCGGCACTCAAGGTGCCATTACAAACGGAACTCCGGTTCCACCCCCACAGGCACGAACAGCCCCCCACATTGGAGGGCATGCGGGGCGACAGAACCCCAGGTGGCTCGCCGACGCCCGCTCCGGCAGCAGCGACAACGACCTCCGCTCCGGGCGGCCAAACAGCAGCAGCGATGACCTCAGGGCAGACGCTGCTGCGAAGAGACCCTCGCCCACGTCCCCACTCGAGGGGCGAGGACAAGCTATCAAAGCCAAAGAGCCAGAGGCCCGGAGCGCGGATGGTGGCGGCGATCTCGTCGGTGACGAGGACTTCTCCAGCCGCCACCACCTCAGCACCAACCTCCACGCGGAGGCGTTGTACCGGAGCAAGGGCATGGCAGCCTAAGAACACGAACGCCGCCCTAGCAGTGCGTGACGTCTTGGGCGGTCCCCCGGTGCGCGCGGCGCGACCCCGTACAGCGGCCGGATAGCCACACTCCACCCGACGACGGGAGGGGGCACCAGGAGCCGAGCCAGAGCCAGCTGAGCCAGCGAGCCCAACGCGCTGAAGCTGACGACGCTCGCGGCCGACCAGCCTCGCGTTTTCGAAGTCCGCCCCTTCCGCTAGGCCGGTGAGCGCCTTCTCCCCTGAATGCTGAAGGAGAAGGTGGCCCATGAACCCGTGCGGGAGGAAGAGCTCCGGCTCAGCCCGGCCTCCGCCCCAGCAAGGATGATGAAGATCCTTGAAGCTGAGGGCGGGGCAGAGGTCGCAGCCCGGCTTGCTTCTCCCCACCATCAAACTGGTGGTCGCCGTCTTGGGTGACCATCGACAAGGGGATGCAGCTGGGCTGCCTGATGAAAATCCTTGAAGCCGAGCGATGGCTGAAAGGTACCAACTTCCGCGAAGTTGCGTTCCTCCAACGACAGCAAGACAAAAGCAACACGGGCGCTCCCCATCCGGGGGCTCGGAAGGTGGAAGGACGCGATGCATGAGGGGAGTGCGAAGGCATGGCTGCCATCCAAGGGGGTCTCCCCCCTTTTTAAAGGCGACTCTCCCCACTTGCGTCCTCAGCCGCCGCGGACTGAGTCTTCACCAACACGCTCCAAGGTTCTCCCCCTGTGACACGGGGGCTGGGCCCCGCGCGTCATGCAAGCTGGCCTAGGGCAGAAGAAGCCAAACCGTCGCGCGCGGAGCGCGTAACTGCCCAGCGGTTACAAGCACTCCTCCACTTTCGCCCAGACCAGCGGGTGAAAGGGCGGACCACCATGCAGGCGACATGCAACTGCACCAAGGGGGCGCACCCTTTCGGCTTCGACGCATCCAGCATGGAGGCCCAGGCCCACACGTCATGTAACCGGCGCGCCGGTTACTACGAGCGAGAAACTGCACCGCCACTTGCACCAGTACCGCGCCTTCTTGACTGCGGAACCGGAGCCGTGACTCGAGGCGACCCTGCGCATGGCCCAACAGTGCCAACTGAGCACATCGGTCACGGGTCAGTCAGCCGCGGGAGAAGGCGCGATGGTCGATACGGCCAGAAGTGGGCCGACAGTAATGGCGGCAGCAGGCGAGCGGAAGCGGCGATCAAATCGACTGCAGGCTCACGTCCCCTCCTGGAGCAGCAGGAGAGCCCTCTCTCACGGCGTGAAGACGACGCGCCCGTGTTCCGTTCCTCGAACGGCTCGCGCACGCACAACGGCTGCCCCGCGAACCACTCGTCCCGTCGCATTAACTCTGCGGCAGGGCAGGCGACACCTTTGGCAGGCGAAGCGGGCGACGCTTCACCCCCGCCATGATGACCGCGTCAAAAAAGGTATGCCACATCGTTCAATTTCATATCCCTTTTTCTCTTCCCCTTTCTCTCTCTTGCTACAGGGACCGGGAAAGGGGATACTCCGAAAGGGATCCTTCTCCGCGAAGGAAGCGGGCCCCGAGCCCTCCTACTGATCAGAGGTTCGAAGGCTGGCCCCTCGGAAGGGTTCGACAGCCGCCTCAGAGCACTCGGGCTCCACGCCCACTACTGGTCAGAGGTTCGAAGGCTGGCCCCTCAGAAGGGTTCGACAGCCGCCTCAGGCCACTCGGGCTCCGCGCCCACTACTAATCAGGGGTTCGTAGAATGCCCCTGAAGGGTTCGACAGCCGCCTCAGAGCACGCAGAGCGAGGAATGACTCTGGGTACGTCCGATACATGGCCGAGGCTCGGGCTACGCTCCCGAGGTACCCTAGGACATTTCCGAGACCAGAGGGAGCGATTCTGTAACGGAATCCCATCAGAGGGAGGCATCGAGCCCTCAGACCCTATCAAACGGGACCGGGTCCGGCAAATCACCTGCAGGTACTTTTGGAGCGCGCCTCTGGGCCACTAGCCGACCCTTATCGAACGGGGCACGGGCGTCCACTCGGATCACCCGTTAGCAACTCACTAGAGACACCATGTTCGGCGCCCTCCGAGGGCAACATGGCGCTTTCCCCCCTCCTCCTTGCGGAAAGGCGATGCAGGGGTGTATGAAAAAAGCCGAGTCAGTCCTTGACCGTCCTCTCGCTCTGTGCGGAGGCTCGGGGGCTGCTCTCGCAAACCCGGCTCCAGCCAAACCGTTGACAGCGTCAACATACCAGCCCGAGAACTCGGAACCTGACTATGCACCCGGGCTACGGCCAGTTCGCATGAGGGAACAACCAGACCGACCGAGGCATCACGAAAGGCATTAAGATCTCGAAGGAGTCAAACCACTCCTCCGAGGCCTCGGAGGCTACACCCGGCGGGTGCGCTCGCGCTCACCCACCGGAACGAAATGCAACCGAGAAAGGCCAGTCCCCTTGCAAAAAAGTGCGACAAAAGCCTCCAAGCGAGTACTAACACTCCCTTCGAGGCTCGGGGCCTACTGTCGGGGACCATAATTAGGGGTACCCCCAAGACTCCTAATCTCAGCTGGTAACCCCCATCAGCACAAAGCTGCAAAGGCCTGATGGGCGCGATTCTGGTCAAGGCTCCATCCACACAAGGGACATGATCTCGTCTCACCCGAGCCCAACCTCGGGCAGGAACAGTAGACCAAGGCAGATTCACGCCTCGCCCTAGGGTCTCCTCAAACAACGGACGCACCTTCGACTCACCCGAGGCCCAGCTCAGGCAGGCTTCGCGAAGAAGCAACCTTGGCCAGATCGCCACACCAACCGACCGTATCGCAGGAGCATTCAATGCAAGGATCGCCTGACACCTTATCCTGACGCACGCTCCTCAGTCGACAAGGCCATAGTGACCGCAGTCACTTCACCGCTCCACTGACTGACCTGACAGGAAAACAGCGCCGCCTGCCCTGCTCCGACTGCTGTGCCACTCGCCAGAGTGAGGCCGACAACAGCTAAGTCTAGCCTCGGGCGCCATAGGAAGCTCCGCCTCGCTCGACCCCAGGGCTCGGCCCCCGTCTCGACCTCAGACGACGGACTTCGCCTCGCCCGACCCCAGAGCTCGGACTCAGCCTCGACGCCGGAAGACGGTCTCCGCCTCGCCCGACCCTAGGGCTCGGACTCAACCTCGACGCCGGGAGACGGTCTCCGCCTCGCCCGACCCCAGGGCTCGGACTCAACCTCGACGCCGGAAGATGGTCTCCGCCTCGCCCGACCCCAGGGCTCGGACTCAACCTCGACGCCGGAAGACGGTCTCCGCCTCGCCCGACCCCATGGCTCGGACTCAACCTCGGACGACGGTCTCCGCCTCGCCCGACCCTAGGGCTCGGACTCAGCCTCGACCTCGGAGGAGTCACCACCTCGCCCAACCTCGGGCTCGGACCGACCACGTCACAGGGGGGCCATCATTACCCTACCCCTAGCTAGCTCAGGCTATGGGGAACAAGACCGGCGTCCCATCTGGCTCGCCCCGGTAAAACAAGTAATGATGGCACCCCGCGTGCTCCATGACAATGACGGTTCTCAGCCCCTTACGGAAGCAAGGAGACGTCAGCAAGGATCCGACAGCCCCGACAGCTGTGCTTCCACAGGGCTCAAGCGCTCCTCCGACGGCCACGACATCACATGAACAGGGCAGCAACACCTCTCCGACAGCCACGACGACATGTACATAGGGCTCTGGCTCCCCTTTGCTAGACACGTTAGCACATTGCTACACCCCCATTGTACACCTAGGCCCTCTCCTTACATCTATAAAAGGAAGGTCCAGGGCTCTCGTACGAGAAGGTGGCCACGCGGGAGAACGGGCTGGCGGACAGTCTCTCTCTCTCTCTCCCTCGCGAACGCTTGTAACCCCCTACTGTAAGCGCATCCGACCTGGGCGCAGGACAACACGAGGCCGCGGTTTCCCCTTACTGTTTCCCCCCTTGTGTTCCGTCTCGCGCCGACCCATCTGGGCTGGGACACGCAGCGACAATTTACTCGTCGGTCCAGGGACCCCCCGGGGTCGAAACGCTGACAATATCGTCTTGAGAAAGTTGGCTCCTCTCCCCGACATATTTTTTGCGACATCTCAAAAGCCACGATTTTCCAATCACAATGGTCGGGGTCATGGTACTCAAGTCCTCCATGTTGTGAAGGATGGTGATGATGCTCCTATATCTTCGTTGTGGTAGCAGGGAGATAATGTTCCTTACAATGTCCGCATCACCTAGCTTATTTATGCCAATAGAGTTGAGCGCATTGATGATTAGATTTAAACGAGAATACATGTCTCTAACAAGCTCATCATCTCTCATAGCAAAAGAATTATACTCATTTAAGACTAGGCAATGTTTTTGCTCACGGACATTTGATGTGCCGTCATGGAGCTCATGCAATTTTAGCCAATCTTATTAGCAGTTTTCAATGTAAATACTTGATTAAAAATATCCATGCTAAGAGATTCATACTGTGGTGGAACTGCCCGAATTATTCCAACTTAAGTGCCTAAGTCCCGCCTCAGAGGCTAGACCACACTTAAATGGGAATAACCCGTCAATCCCTCGGATCTAGTCCAACACGACCACTGACAGGATCAAGTACCACAATCTCACTCGATGATGAGTCACAGAGCAAATACAATAAAGCATAAAACCATGCATGAAAGAGTATTAAATTATTACATCATCATAGGAGTTTTGCAAAAGTAGTCATCATTGTTCGAAGTGCAGTGGAATAAAACTAACGGTAAATAAACAGAGAGATGGGAAAGCCTGTCCCATCACTCCTCATGCTCCTCCTCAGCCGAGGCGGGGTCCCACTCGACAGTCCAACCCGGTGGCAAGATGGACGGCCAAGTCACTCCAGCAACCATGTCCTCCAGAGAACCTGTAAAAATTATGCCACAAGCAAGGCTGAGTATACTAATACTCAGCTAGACTTACCCGGTGTGAGGAGTCTACTCCTCTACCTCTAGACATGCAGCTGTTTGGCTGTGGGGTTTGGTTGCCAAAAGCACTAGCTGAGTTTCTAAATCAAGTTTTTAACTTTGTCAAAATTAAGTGTGACTCTCTTAAGGCTAAAGATGTACTATCTACTAATACATAGTAGCAAACATTTTTAGCAATCAACATCTTGTATCATCTCAGCACAATTCCACTTATTACTCAATGTAGCAGCATGGATCAAGCAGTCTCATTAGCTGCGAGAAGCAGACGATTCGAATCGAGTTTTTAAACCTTGCAAGGTAAACCTAAACACACGACATGTAGGGGCACTCCGTCCCCACACACATCAACCGTCCCCATCGATTCCCCGTCAGCAGAGAGGGGCTCACCGCCTTGGCGTACAATGCCTCACTGACCCCGACTGTCGTCGTGCAGTGACCGCACTTGTACCCACCATAACCGGAATGGGAGACCAAGTCGTGTCAAACGCCCTAGGGTAGGTGTTCACCTCTTTCCAGGGCATTCTAGGGTTAATTTGGCGCCACTTTGTCAATTGGGTCGAAGTGTTTTGAATTTTGGATTAAGGTGAACATGTGGGATCTTTGTTCAAGGGTTAGTTTTTAGACTTAGGCAAATTCTGAATTTTCCCTTGTGCTCAACCTTGGGTGAACATTTTGGGGCTATTCTGAAAACTTTTTGGGGTACTTCCTTACTATTATTTGTAGGTTATGAAGCATATTACAACCTTTATAATTTGCCCAAGCCATGATCATAAGGTTTACATGGCCTTTTGATCCTAGCTTCAAATAGGGTTCCTATTGCCCAAGAGGGGTTTGGCTTTAGGGTTTTGGGAAATTCCCCACTTAGATGTGCATGACAAGCTAGGGTATGATATCCAAGATGGTTTGCACTTGCTTAGGACCTTGAATTCCAAGTTTGATGCACTTTGCCCAAAATCAATCCTCATGTGATAATAGGTTAAAAGGGGGTAGCCCTGGGTGGACACCCTGAGTAACACCTTGGGTTGTTACAGCCCTCCCCCCTTAAAAGAATCTCGTCCCGAGATTTTAGGTAGAGTCCCTTGGAGGGGTGCTTGAAGGTGTGTGGGTGTGCTACCCTTTCTTTATACTCAAGTTTCTCTTATTAACTGCTCTTCGAATGTCATTCTCTTTGCAACTTCAGAAGGAAGCCCTTTTTAAGTTAAATCCACAACTTAGACTACCCTGTTATCTAAGTTTCTCTTATAATGAGTTCAAAGGGCAGGTGGGGGTGGGGTTTTCGGGTTACGTACCGACTCCTTGGGGCAAGAAAGTCGGGGAAGCGGGAGCGTAGAAAATCCTCCGTCTCCCATGTAGCTTCCTCCGCTGAATGGTGACTCTTGGTAAGACAAGTCTGGTTCTATCTCAATGTATGGTTCCGGTAGCACTTTCAGTGGGTAGACGAACACATTTCCGCACTGAGATACATGGAACACATCGTGAACAGCTGACATGCTGGTTGGCAATTTCAGTTGATAGGCAACGGGTCCACAAGCTTCCTTGATCTCGTAGGGGGTCCTATGTAACGAGGAGCTAACTTGCCCTTGATCCCAAATCTCTGGATACCCTTGGTGGGTGACACCTTAAGATAAACATGATCTCCCACCTCAAACTGTAGAGGCTTCCGCCTCTTATCATGATAGCTCTTTTGCCTGGCCTGAGCAGCTTCTAGGTTCTTCTTGATGATCCTGACCTTTGCCTCCGCTTCAAGTACCAAATCTGGCCCAAAAATTTCCCTCTCTCCTGCTTGAGACCAATTTAGTGGGGTCCTACACCTTCTCCCATATAATGCCTCAAAGGGTGCCATCTTCAGACTGGACTGATAGCTGTTATTGTAAGAAAACTCTGCAAGGAAAGACACTTGTCCCAATCCTTCCCGTAGTGTAGTGCACATGCTCGCAACATGTCTTCCAAAATCTGATTCACCCTTTCTGTCTGGCCATCGGTTTGGGGATGGTATGCTGGAGCTTCATATGACCTGGGTCCCAAGTGATTCCTGCAATTGCTCCCAAAATCGGTGCTACAAAAGGTGCTCCTCGGTCTGAGGACTATAGTCCTTGGTATCCCATGCAGACGAACTATCTGGTCAATGTAGATCTCTGCATACTTCTCTGTCCTGTGGGTGGTGTGCACTGGCAAGAAGTGAGCGGTCTTGGTCAACCTGTCCACAATAACCCAAATGGAATCATGGTGCCTGGAGGTATTGGGCAATCCTACGATAAAATCCATACAAATGTCCTCCCATTTCCAAGATGGTATGGAAGGGGTTGCAAAGGGCCTGCTGCCTTCAAGTGACTAGCCTTTATCCTCTGGCAAGTGGTCACACTCGGATATGTACTTGGCAATTTCCCTCTTCATTCTGGTCCACCAATATAAAGTTCTGAGATCATGGTACATCTTGTTGCTACCAGGGTGCATGGAGAATTTGGAAAGGTGAGCTTCATCCAGTATCTTCTTTCTAAGCTCAGGGTCCTTGGGAACAACCAATCGGTCTCCAAACCATAAAATTCCCTTGCTGTCCTGACGGAAGCACTTGTATTTCTCTGCCTTCTGGCTTGACCATTTCCTTAATCATTTGAACACCCTTATCCTCAATCTGTGCCCTCACTATTTGCTCTTGCAATGTGGGTTCCACCGAGATATAACTTAAGTCACCCGAAGAACAACTTCCAGGTTCAGCTTGCACAACTCATCGCACAGGGTGGTAACTCTTGCATCCATGCTCATACAATTGCACTGGGCCTTTCTGCTCAAGGCATCTGCCACAACATTGGCTTTGCCAGGATGGTAATGCACTTCCAAATCATAGTCCTTGATTAACTCCAACCATCTCCTTTGCCTCATGTTCAGATCTGCCTGAGTGAAGATGTATTTGAGACTCTTGTGATCAGTGTAGATGTTACAGTGAGCTCCCATCAAGTAGTGTCTCCATATCTTAAGAGCATGAACCCACAACTGCCAATTCCAGATCATGTGTGGGGTAGTTCTGCTCATGGGGTCTGAGTGCTCGGGAAGCATAAGCAATGACCCTGCTCTCTTGCATCAAGACACATCCCAATCCAGTACCAGAAGCATCACAATAAACTTCAAATGGTTTAGTGTTGTCAGGTTGAGCCAGCACTGGGGCTGTTGTCAAGTGCTGCCTCAAAGTATGAAAGGCATCTTCGCACTTTTGGCTCCAATCATACTTGACTCCTTTCTTCAACAGTTCAGTCATTGGTTTGGCAATCCTGGAGAAATCCGGAATAAATCGTCGATAATACCCTGCCAAACCCAGAAAACTCCGAATTTGCTTCACTGTAGTCGGGGGTTTCCAATCCATTACCTCTTGTACCTTCTCAGGATCAACTGATATCCCATCCTGAGAAATTGTGTGACCCAGAATTTAATCTCCTTCAGCCAGAACTCACATTTAGACAACTTAGCATAAAGATGATGATCGCGCAGTCGCTGAAGCACGATGTGCAGGTGCTCAGTATGTTCGTCTTCATTCTTGGAATAGACCAGAATATCATCAATGAAAACGACCACGAACTTATCCAATTCTGACATAAACACTGAGTTCATCAGGTACATAAAATAAGCCGGGGCATTGGTCAGCCCAAAAGACATCACCAAAAATTCATACAACCCATATCTGGTAGAGAAAGCTGTCTTGGGAACGTCACTGGCACGGATCTTGATCTGATTGTAACCTGAGCGAAGGTCTATCTTGGAGAATACCTTGGCTCCTACCAACTGATCGAACAGAACATCAATGCGGGGCAGTGGGTATTTGTTCTTGATAGTCACCGCATTGAGAGGGCGGTAGTCGACACACATCCTCAAACTTTCATCCTTTTTCTTCACAAATAATGCTGGACATCCCCATGGTGAAGTACTTGGGCGAATAAACCCCTTGTCCAACAACTCTTGCAATTGCTTCTTCAATTCTGCCAATTCCGCGGGAGGCATCCTATAGGGTCTCTTAGAGATAGGAGCAAGTCCCGGGTTGTAATTCGATGGCGAACTCAATATCTCGATCAGGTGGCATCCCTGGCAATTCATCCGGAAAAACATCCGAGTAGTCACGGACCACTGGGATCTTTTCCACTGGGGACTCTATCATAACGAAGGCACAGGAACGGGTACATCCCTGGTCGGGCAAATATAAAACAGTCTCGCCATAAGCAGGGGAATGAATTTCAATGGCCCTGGCTGCAATATCCAATACTGCCTGATGCCTGGTCAACCAGTCAGCTCCCAATATAATATCCACGCTATCCAATCCTAAGATGAGAAGGGTGGTTCTAATCACAAGGCTACCAAATTTTATAGGCACTTGCCTGTTGATTTGATAAGTGGCAACCCTGCCTCCTGGTGTTGAAATTGTAATGCCCCCATCGGTGTGGTGAAAGGGCAACTGGCACTTGGCACTAAATTTGGCACTGATAAAACTATGCGATGCACCAGAATCAAATAGAATAATAGCAGGATAATTCAAAACTGTAAAGATACCAGTCATGACGGGTGCTCCCTCAGGAATATCAGCCATGGTGGTGAAGTTCAGCCTGCCCTGCCTCACTTGCACCTTCTGCCTCTTGCCTTGGTTCTGATTAACATTCTGCCCCTGCCTCTGCTGGTTCCTGGGGCAATTTTTGGCATAATGTCCGGTGTTGCCACATGTGAAACACCTGTTGTCATTTGCCTGGCGGTACTGCTGCTACTGTTGGTTGTTCCTCTAAGCTGGAAACTGGGTACGGTTGGGTGCCTGCTGCTGCTGCTGCTGCTGTGGTCGGATCACCCATCTCCCTGGATGCTGCTGCGGTCCCCTGCTCTGCGTGTCGGACACAATCCTGAAGCGTTGTGGCTGAGCTGAAGGTCCTGCCACAGGGGTCTTCCTCTTCTTTTCTGCCTGTCGAGCTGTAATGCAGTCTTCCTGGGAGATAGCCATGTTGACCAACTCATTGTAACTGTTGGCCCTGACGGTGTTGAGACGATCACGGAGCTTAGTGCTGAGCCCCCTCCTGAACCTGTCTCTCTTCTTCTCATCCGTGTCTGCGTGATATCCAGCATATTGGCACAAGTCATTAAAAGCCTGGGCATACTGCAACACTGTCCTGTTGCCCTGAGTGAGTGCCAGAAACTCGTTGAGCTTTCGGTCCATGATGCCTGCTAGTATGTGATGCCCCCTGAAAGCTGCCTTAAACTCCCTCCATTCCACCTCTCGATCCTCTGGCTGCATGGCAAGAAAATGGTCCCACCAAGTCCTTGCGGGTCCGCGAAGCTGTTGGGTGGCGAACCTGACTTTAGTGACTTCTGAGCAAGCTCCATGGAGTAGCGGGAATTTAGATTCCACTACTCGCAACCACACATCTGCATCAAGTGGATCCTCTGCCCTTGTGAACAATGGGGGCTGGGTACTGAGGAACTCCTGGTAGGTAGCTACCGCGGGGTGACGCTGATGGTCTCCACCACCATAATGCTGAGGTGGTGGCTGACGCTGAGCTAGCTGCCTCAAGATCTCATTCTGCTGAGCCATCAGCTCCTGCAGAGTGGGAGGCGGTGGCGGCGGTGGAGGAACGCGCTCATTCTGGCCACGACGCTGCCTCCCGGCCATCTGAAAAACCACATACATACTTAACACCATATCTCCAAGTTCAAGATTTAATCGCGGCGAAAAGAGTCAAAAGCAAAATGATAGACTCCAATTTCAACAAAAGGATTTAAAGGCATAAAATTTTCCTTCCAATTTAGACTGATAACAGCATCCACCAAACATGTGCCCAAGAGAGTTTAGCACGATTACATCAATTGTCCCAAAAAGACTCAACTCTATCTAGCCTAGTACCCCAAGGGTGCAAAAGCTAAGCTAGCTGCGAGGAGTCCTACCATCCGACTTCTAACTCTGTCCTGAACACCTAGTGAGCGAACGAGGCAACACTCGACTCAGGGGAAGGTGGTCTCCCTGAGCCAGCAGTGTCCACACTAGAGGCAGGCTCATCTCCTCCCTCGATGTCGACGTCCTCGTTGGCCTCCATATCCTGGATCTCCTGGTGATGCATATCCAAGTGCTCGTTAGCCTCAGCAAGCTGCTGCTGAGTGTTAATGAGCTGATCCTCGAGAACCTCGATGGTGTTCTCCCTGGTGCCCACTAATTCCTCCAACTCTTGGATATCAGTGGATAGCTGCTCCACCTGCAAGTCCTTCTCCACCATTTCAGTGGAGAAATCAACCACGAGCTCCTCCCTGTTGTCCAAAGTAATCTTTGTTGCCTCCAATAGTGCCATCAGATGGGACATCGCCTCACCGCGCATTACTTGCAGACGGTACAGAGCATTCATGCACCGTACGGTCAAGTGCGCAGTCTGTCCTGGGTAGATGGCCCAGATATCCTTGGCATGCTCCACCCTATCCTTCCACATTGGGTCGTCCTCCCTTTCGGTGGGGAATAATCCAATGGGGTGGGTGGCCAGCTCCAAAGGATGGAATCCGCAGAAAGTGGTCAATCCATGCAGAGCGATCGCCTCGATCGTGTCCTCAGCTTGGTATCCAAAATACTCGGAGTCCAAAGAGCGCCAGCCTGGCTGCAGGGGATGAGGCTCCAAGGTCATCCTCACCCTACAGCGGGGCACTCGGTGCTTCTCGAACTGCTGCACCGTGTACTGAGGGGGTGTCGCGTATCCGGCCCCCTGAAGTACCTCCCACAAAATGCGGGGAAAGCCCTCTCGTGCAAGCCCGTCAGTGTGGGATAGTGCGTTTCCGTCCTCTGAGGATCCGTGGGAAGTCATCTGTGTACGGTTAAGCGTAAGTAAAAGAAAAAGAATTATAAAAAGAACAAGAAAAATAAAACTCAGCCTTTCTCTAGTTAAATAAAAGGTACTGGGGACCTAGTTGGTTATTATCTTGTTTTTAAGTCTTTACTCAGTTATCCATTCGCTTAATTAAGAATGCATGCATGCTCGTCCTGAACGACCTCACAACAAGATAAAAGGAATAGGGAAGAACTCCCATCCTGTAAAAGTGGCCTGTAGGGCCTAATTACTTAGCCACCTAGCTACCCTTATATCACCCTAAGGCTTCACGTCCTAGGTCTATCCTGCTCGTTCTACTATCTATCCAGCATTGTTTCTATCAAATTTTATTTTGGAAAATGATGGTATTTACATTTTATTGATTCCTCTGTGGTGGTACAAGCTCCGATACCAGCTGTGGCGGAACTGCCCGAATTATTCCAACTTAAGTGCCTAAGTCCCGCCTCAGAGGCTAGACCACACTTAAATGGGAATAACCCGTCAATCCCTCGGATCTAGTCCGACACGGCCACTGACAGGATCAAGTACCACAATCTCACTCGATGATGAGTCACAGAGCAAATACAATAAAGCATAAAACCATGCATGAAAGAGTATTAAATTATTACATCATCATAGGAGTTTTGCAAAAGTAGTCATCATTGTTCGAAGTGCAGCGGAATAAAACTAACGGTAAATAAACAGAGAGATGGGGAAGCCTGTCCCATCACTCCTCATGCTCCTCCTCAGCCGAGGCGGGGTCCCACTCGACAGTCCAACCCGGTGGCAAGATGGACGGCCAAGTCACTCCAGCAACCATGTCCTCCAGAGAACCTGTAAAAATTATGCCACAAGCAAGGCTGAGTATACTAATACTCAGCTAGACTTACCCGGTGTGAGGAGTCTACTCCTCTACCTCTAGACATGCAGCTGTTTGGCTGTGGGGTTTGGTTGCCAAAAGCACTAGCTGAGTTTCTAAATCAAGTTTTTAACTTTGTCAAAATTAAGTGTGACTCTCTTAAGGCTAAAGATGTACTATCTACTCATACATAGTAGCAAACATTTTTAGCAATCAACATCTTGTATCATCTCAGCACAATTCCACTTATTACTCAATGTAGCAACATGGATCAAGCAGTCTCATTAGCTGCGAGAAGCAGACGATTCGAATCGAGTTTTTAAACCTTGCAAGGTAAACCTAAACACACGACATGTAGGGGCACTCCGTCCCCACACACATCAACCGTCCCCATCGATTCCCCGTCAGCAGAGAGGGGCTCACCGCCTTGGCGTACAATGCCTCACTGACCCCGACTGCCGTCGTGCAGTGACCGCACTTGTACCCACCATAACTAGAATGGGAGACCTCGTCTCAGGTCGCGTGAGGAGGGCAATCTGCTGCCAGGTTCAATCAGGTACTAGGCTTACCGATTTACCATATTTCTCGGTATATGTTTAGTACGTTCAAACGCTTGACTCACGGTACCACACCTTAATCCTTATTCAAATTTTTATCCCGTGAACAACAAATCCCCATGGATTGTTGCCCACAACCCAACATCAGTACGATATGAAAGTGGGTACAATCAATGTCCTGACCTCGCGCGAGTGCTAGAAAAATCACTCGACTTCTACCGCGATCCCTAAATAGTAAGCAGCTACTCGACTTAGCATACTAGTATTCATCTCAATGGGATTCCTGAGATCATGCAACTAAGGTTTCAAACAACTCCTACACTTAAGTGCACATTCAATCCTACAATCAATAAGTGTAGTAAAATAGCATAAATAACAGGTTATGCATAAAACCGGGGCTTGCCTTCCAAAGCAGTGGCAGGCAGATCCTCTGATGCAGACTCTGGGGCTGGATCCGGGGCTACCTCCTGAGCAGCTCCTTGCTCCGGCACGAGGACGTACTCTCCGTCAGCAAGGTTACAGTCTATCGAAATGCAATGAACATGTATGTCATGATTATGCAGGATTTAATAACATTATGCTTAAAAGAAACTAAGTCAAGAAGTAACTTAGGGTTTGCTTGGTCATACGGGGCCTTTAGTGGTTTATGCTTATCACTCCTAGGTTTAGATTTCAGTTGAGGATAAACATAGTGGATTTGTATTGCCTTTATATATTTTAGTGGACACTTTACAAGGGTTTTAGGATGACACTAATTTCCATTATTCATTTTCCTTTCTTTAATTTCTACTTATGGTTTCTAGTGTAGGTTTGAACTACGACAGTGGTTTAATATTTTCCAAAAATTCTGTAAAAATTACAGTGTGTTGCCATTTGCTATTCTAGCCTGTTTTAAGAATTTGAGGCTCAACATATAAAGGCTATGCTTAAGACAAAAAAGAATAAAAGTTGGGTAAATGGGCCACTTTGTACTACAACTCTTAATTAGATGTGGGGTCTGTCCTAAGGGTTATTTTTGTTGGCATCTAACAGTAATAATAGGTTTCTGTGCCAAAAACCACAGAAGGCTAAGGGGTGGTTATTTAGTTATGATTTTCTAAAGTTTAATGTCAAAAAGGCACTTTCTACTACATTGTTATTTGAAAAATGTCAAACAGCAGATTTTATATTTTTCCTAAGTTCTTAATAACAAAACATTAACTATCCCAAGGGTGGGGGTGTTTTCACTATGGGGTTATTTTTGTAGGGTTTTTCTAAGTTTTCCTTGTTTTATTTAAATAAAAGGTATTCCACTTATTTTATACTAAACCAGGGTATGATAGATTTTTCCAGTGAACTACATTGAATAAGTACCCTAACAAAAATAGGGGTGCCCTCTGGTTCATTATTTAAATCACATTTTCTATTTTTCTTAACCTTAAGCATATTGTAAAATAAGGGGTAAAAACTAACTTAATGGGGTGGACAGAGAGGTTTAACATTTTTAAACAGGTCAGTAGGTAGATATAAACTTCTCCGAATTTTTCTAACCCTAGTCAAATAGTACAACTATTTTTCTTTCTATTATTGAGCTTTTGGCTAAAACTATGATTAAATCAGAACTTTAAAGTTTTCTATAGTACCTAAGGGGTTTTATATTTTTCTTATGTAGGTCACATTAATTAGATTCTGGCAAAATTGGTTTGACCAAATTTGGATGAACTAAACAGAAGTTATGAGTTTTTAAAGTTTCTGTTCAAATTAAAAACAGATTTAATAAGAGTTTCCTGGAAAAACAGTTTACACCGAGGTCCCTGGGTTTAAACTAAATCAATCTTCGCAGTTCTACCCTTGCGCCACTATTCCCCTGGGTCGCTGACAGTTCAAAAAGCCCCCTAACCTTTTCTTGCTCTCACCCGCAGTCCTTCCCCCAATGTAAACAGTACCCGCGGGAAAGAAAAGGGTGGCGCGGCTTACCGGCGGCGAGATAGGTCCGGCGAAGGGCAGGGTTGGCTCGGGGAGGCTCTGGCGGTCACAGCGAGGTGCGGCTCGACGGCGGGGATGGCCGGAATCGCTCGGTCCACGTGCGCAGGCGGGTGTTCTCGTCGGCGGCGAGTGTGACGGCCAAACCACGGCGATCTGGTTCAATCCAAGGGCACGGTGAGCTTCCTGGGGTGACGTATAGGCTATCTGTGCAGTGAATCGAGAAATGGCTCAGTGATTTACCCGGTCCACGCACTCCGGCGGGGTTGTGAACTCCGGCGACCGTGGACTGGCCTCTCCGGCGACGCAGGCTTCGATTCCTCGCTCGGGGAGCTTCACTGAGTTGTGCACACTCGTCTCCGAGGTTTGGACGGGGTTGGGGAAGGCTAGTCTGGCCGGTCTACGGCGACAGTGGCTCGGGTGGCCGCGGACACGCCGCGCACGGGCAAACGGCGGTGAACTGAGCTCCGGTGAGGCTTGAGGGTGCGCGGAAGAGTGCAGTCGACGCCTGGGTGGGCTTTATAGGCGCAGGCACGGGCCATGGCGTCGGCTGGCCGTTTGGCGTGACGCGGGGCACGCGGGGGCGCGCGCGGGCGTGCTCTGGCGAGCTCAGAGCGCGTCGAACACGTGGCTCGTTGCTTCTGCCCGTGTTCTTCCCTCTGCTGAGCGGCCAAAACGTACGAATCTTACCCTATCGCCTGTGGGAGATCTCTTCCTTGCACCTAGAGCTACCTAGTTCATGTGAGTTCCAAGAGTAGATGTGGTCGGGTTAGAG
Source organism: Zea mays (assembly GCF_902167145.1). Classification (NCBI taxonomy): domain Eukaryota; kingdom Viridiplantae; phylum Streptophyta; class Magnoliopsida; order Poales; family Poaceae; genus Zea; species Zea mays. The sequence continues at coordinate 106,372,761 of NC_050105.1, read as the reverse complement.
GGATATAAGGGTGGGAAGTTGGCTGTGTCAGACATGTCCAAACCGAGACAAAAATGGTGCCAAGTCGTGTCAAACGCCCTAGGGTAGGTGTCACCTCTTTCCAGGGCATTCTAGGGTTAATTTGGCGCCACTTTGTCAATTGGGTCGAAGTGTTTTGAATTTTGGATTAAGGTGAACATGTGGGATCTTTGTTCAAGGGTTAGTTTTTAGACTTAGGCAAATTCTGAATTTTCCCTTGTGCTCAACCTTGGGTGAACATTTTGGGGCTTTTCTGAAAACTTTTTGGGGGTACTTCCTTACTATTATTTGTAGGTTATGAAGCATATTATAACCTTTATATTTGGCCCAAGCCATGATCATAAGGTTTACATGGCCTTTTGATCCTAGCTTCAAATAGGGTTCCTATTGCCCAAGAGGGGTTTGCTTTAGGGTTTTGGGAAATTCCCCACTTAGATGTGCATGACAAGCTAGGGCATGATATCCAAGATGGTTTGCACTTGCTTAGGACCTTGAATTCCAAGTTTGATGTACTTTGCCCAAATCAATCCTCATGTGATAATAGGTTAAAAGGGGGTAGCCCTGGGTGGACACCCTGAGTAACACCTTGGGGTGTTACACATACAAGCAATTTTTGGCTCTATCATTTAAATGAATTTCTTTTTCCTCACTCGTGGTGGGTTTTTCGGGATTCTTGGGGGGTTTCATCCCGTCACGAGTGACTCGCCAAACACCTAGATCAACGGCCTCTAGGTAACAAACCATTCTAGCACTGTAATATGGGAAGTTAGTGCCGTCAAAGTGTGGTGGCCTATGGGTATCCATCCCTTCCTCTAAAAAGCGTCGGCTCTTTTAGCGGTGAAGCTAAAGCGTTTCGAATAAGCCAAACCAGGCTCTGATACCACTTGTAGGAAACAGGTGACGCCTAAGAGGAGGTGAATTAGGACTTCTAAAACTTTTGCTAATCTAGACCACAAATAAATCCCTAGAGGAAAACCTATGCAAATGATTAAACTAGAAAGTGCAAACTAGGTTTTGTCTAAGTGTTGCTATCTCTACCGCAATGGCTAAGTTTCAATCTACACTATATAAGTATGAATACAAGATTGAAACTTAAATGCTTAATATAAATGCGGAAACTTTAAAGACCAAAGTAGAGAAGCAAACTCTCGTGGATGACGCCGGTATTTTTACCGAGGTATCCGGAACCGCGCAAGGTCCTGACTAATCCTCGTTCGTGCCCCTATGCAAAGGGAAGCCCACGCGAGGGCCAAGCACCTCGGTCGAGTAACTCCGTAGAGAGCTGCGGGCCTTCTCCACGCGCAAGTGGTGCTTCTGTTCTGGCTCCTCTAGGACGCTCCCCGCCGTCTTCACTATCGAGCTTCCGGCCGAAACGCCGAGGGCCTCGTTCCCTTCGGTACACGGTGGCGGCCGTGACACAAACGCGGTTGTCACGGTCTCGCAAGACTTTCGCCCCACTCAGTACAATTATAACAGCTCACGCAAGAGCCGAGGGGTTGTGTGGTTTTACAAAACTCACTCAACTAACTAGGGTTCACCTAGAGCAAGCGCTAGAGCGGTCTAACTAACCTAAGCACTTCGCAAAGCACCTACGCTAATCACCGAGTGATTCTATTAAGCATTTGAGTGTAAGATCACTTGGGAATGTCTACTATATGCCTTGGTATGTCTCTTGGGCTCCCACACTTAGAAATGGCCGGTTGGGGGTGTATTTATAGCCCCCAACACAAATCTAGCTATTGGAGGAAAGCTGTTGCTTTCTGCGGTCACAACGGAGAGTCCGGTGGTGCACCGGACAGCGCACTGTTCCTTGTCCGGTGCGCCTAGCCATTACCTTGTCAGAGCAGGTGACCGTTAGCGCCTCAGGCTTTCACACTGGATAGTCCGGACTTCACACCGGACAGTCCAGTGCACTTCCCTTCGAGTGCCACCTGGAACTAGCCGTTAGGGCTGAGGTTCCTGGTGCACCGGACAGTCCGGTGTGTGGGCACCGGACAGTCCGGTGCTCCTCGCACAGACAGTCCGCAGGCAACACACATCTTCATTTTGGACTTTTCTTGGATCTTCTGAATGTCTTCTTTTGAGGTGTTGCTTTCCTCAATTCCTTGGTCCAAGTAATTCTAGCATCCTGTGAACTACAAACACAAACACTAGGAAATTCATTAGTTCACGGATTGTGTTAATCATCAAAAACCAAAACTCATTAAGCCAAATGGCCCGAGGTCCATTTTCCTTACACCCTCCAAGTCCCCTTGTAAGGGCCTCCCCCTTGAACTATAAAAGGGGGACGACCAAACAGACGGAAAAGAGAGCATGCTTGAGTTCTCCACTTCCTCTCATTCTCACACTTGCACCCACTGTAACATGTTCCTTAGGGCAATACTATGATCAACACTACACTAGACTAGGGTGCAAGCCTGAACTAGTATAAACCCCATGTTTCAGTCTCTTGATTCACCATTTAGAGTGAGTCCATGCTAGCCTCCCACCGAACACAAATTTTATTGTCTCCTTGGTTTTGGAAACCACGATAGTTGGTGTGAGTTGGCACGCCAGGTGGGGGCTGTTAGCGTGCCAAGCGACTCTTTACACTCTGATGGCTTAGTCATTCGCTTTCTCCGGTAGCGAGACCTTCACGCCTGGGAGCCGCATCACCTTTGGCTCCCTTGACTTCCTCGCCACCGCCACCGACGAGCTCCGCCTCGTTGATTCTGACACGCTTGTTAAGGCAAGCATGGGAGGACCCACACGCTTCACCACCGCTACGAGTAAGGTGGAGAAGAGATGCCTTAAGAGCCATGTCGCCGCCCTCAAGCGGTGCCTTCACAAGCTCGCCGCTACAATCAAGCACAAGGTTGAGGGAGCGTCACCCTCAACATTTATGGCCATCATCGACCACCAACCAACCTCCATCCTCGACCTTCTCAAGGATGACTCAAGCCACGGCTCAATGGAGGAGCCCAACATTGACGCTGTAAGGAAAATGTACCCCGATCCATTTGGCTAAGTGATTTTGGTGTTTGATGATCAACATAACCTTGTTGACTAATGTGTTTGCTAGTGTTTGTGTTTATAGTTCACAAGATGCGAAGAGGATTGGATTAAGGCTCTAAGGATGCAACACCTCAAAAGAAGACCTAAAAGATGGGTAGAAGTCTAAGACTCAAGAACAAAAGAAGCCCAAAAGAAACAGTGTAGAAATCCATGAAGTGGGCATACAACCAGCACTCTGGTGGCGCACCGGACAGTCAACAATACCTATCTGGTGTGCACCGGACTGTCCGGTGTGACACCGGACAATCTGCGTAGAGAGCCCGCAACTAGGGACTCTCGGGACTGTAGCACCAGACTGTCTGGTGATAGTCTAGACAATGGTCGGATCCAATGGTCGACTGCTACAGACCTCAACGGTTGGCTGACGTGGACAGGGCTTCGGACATGTCTGGTGTGCAACGGACTATCCGGTACGTCCGACGACAGAGAAGTCAGCTTTCTGTCCAACAATTATAATTGTGGGGGAGGTTATAAATACCTCACCAACCGGCCATTTGAAGGTGTGGGAGCCCAATCAACATACCAAGACATATTGTAGACATTTCCATGTACTCAAACACCCAAGTGCTTAATAGAATCACTCGATGATTAGCAGAGGCGCTTTGCGAAGTGCTTAGGTTAGTTATACCACTTATGTGCTTGCTCTAGGTGAATCCTAGTTAGTTGAGTGAGTTTAGAAAAACCACACAACCCCTCGACTCTTGCGCGAGCCGTTGTAATTGTACCGAGTGGGGTGTGAGTCTTGCGAGATCGTGACAACTGAGTTTGTGTCAAGGCTGCCACCGTGTACCAGAGGGAACGAGGCCCACGATGTTTCGGTCAGAAGCTCGATAGTGGAGACGATGGGGAGCGTCTGGGAGGAGCCAGAAGCGGAGCACCACTTCCGCGTGGAGAAGGCCCGCGGCTCTCTACGGAGTTACTCGACTGAGGTGCTTAGCCCTCGCGTGGGCTACCCTTTGCATAGGGGCACCAACGAGGATTAGTCGGGACCTTGCGTGGTTCTGGATACCTCGGTATAAATACCAGCGTCTTCCACGAGAGTTTGCATCTCTACCTTGCTCTTTACCTTTCGCATTTATATTGAGTAATTAAGTTTCAATCTCCTCTTTCTAGTTAGACTATTTACGGTTGAAACTTAGGCTTTGCGGTAGAGATAGCAATAATTAGACAAAACCTAGCTTGCACATTCTAGATTGTTTATTTGCATATGTTTTCCTCTATGGATTTAATTGTGGCCTAATTTAGAGAATAGTTTTTAACAGTCTTAATTCACCCCCTCTTAGGCGTCATCGTTTCCTACAAGTGGTATCAGAGTCCGGTTTGGCTCATTTGAAACGTTTTAGCTTCACCGCTAATCGAGCCGACACTTTTTAGAGGAAGGGGATGGATATCCATAGGCCACCACACTTTGACGGCAAAAACTTCTCATATTATAGTGTTAGAATGGTTGGTTACCTAAAAGCGGTTGATCTAGGTGTTTGAAGAGTCACTCATGACAGGATGAAACCACCTAAAAATCTCATGAAGCACACCACGAGTGAGGAAAAAGAAATTCATTTGAATGTTAGAGCCAAAAATTGCTTGTATGAAACTCTTAGTATGGAAATTTTAATCAAGTATTTACATTAAAAACTGCTAATGAGATTTGGCTAAAATTGCATGAGCTCTATGACGGCACATCCAATGTCTGTGAACAAAAACATTGCCTAGTTTTAAATGAGCATAATTCTTTTGCTATGAAATAAAATGAGCTTGTTAGAGACATGTATTCCCGCTTAAATCTTGTGATTAATGAGCTCAACTTTATTGGATTTAATAAGCTAGGTGATGCAGATATTGTGAGGAAGATCATCTCCCTACTACCACAACAAAGATATGGGAGCATCATCACCATCCTTCACAACCTCGAGGACTTGAGTCAGATGACCCTGACGTTTGTGATTGAAAAAATTGTGGCATTTGATATGTCATGGAAAATGGGTCAACAAGAGGAGCCAACTTATTCAAAGTCATATGCTTTTGCATGTGATGAACACAAAAAGATGAAAGGAAAGAAGGCTCCAAGCTCAAGTGAAGAAGAGGAAGAAGATGATCAACCCTCAATATCATCCTCTGAAGACGAAGAAACTATCCGAGGCATAAAAACATAATGGGGATGATTCATAAGATTAATCTAATGGGTGTGCCTCTGCAGGTCGAGGATTACTTTTTAACATTGACAGGAAAAATCAAAGAAAGAGACGATGCTTCGCTTGTGGGGAGAAGGGCCACTTCAGGGACAACTGTCCAATATGGCCAAACCCACAAAGACGAGCAAATGCAAGGCACTCACAAGTGTCAAGACTTGGGATGACTCTTCAAGCGAAGATGATCCTCCAAGGACTCGTACAAATGCCTTATGATAAGAGGTAAAACGAGTATCCCATCCTCTAGTGATGATAGTGATGATGAATGTGATGATGAGGGAAAGCCCTCCGTAGATGAACTTGCGCATGCCGTTAAGTTTTTTCGAGGCATCCGTTGGCTTGGGAAAGTCTTCGGCGGTAGTGTCCTACTCTGCCATCTTGGCTGCTTCCTCTGGCTTCGCCTTCTTGTTGGGAGGCTTAGTGATGAAGAGTTTGAGAAGCTTGCACTCGTGGAGCTTATGACGGACGGGGTAGTCATGATTCTGACACAACACGTTCATCAACATTTGGAAGTGGTTGCCACCATTCTTTGTTAGTGGCTTCGGTGGTAGGTCCATGGTGGCGACCTCATTCCCATTGCGTCGGGCATGGTTGCCCCTCCGACGCTTGTCGGGGTGTTCCTAACGTTCCCACTTCACGCCACTCGTGTTGTCGGCGTCATGTGGGGTCTTCCCCTTGCGGAAGATAGCCTCCACCACATCTTCTTCATCGGCGAACTTGGTCGCGATGTCAAGTAGGTCGACGATGGTTTTTGACCGTCCGCGACAGAGCTCACGAATGAGCACCTCGTTAGTGGCGCCGTAAGTGAAGGAACTGACCACATCGGCGTCGGTGGCATCATGGAGTTCGTTCTTTTTCTGAGAGAACCTCCAGATGTAGTCTCGAAGGCTTTCCCCGCTCTTCTAGACACATCGCTTGAGGTCCCAAGAGCTCCTAGGGCGTTTGTATGTGCCCTAAAAATTACCCACAAAGGCCTTCTTGAGGTTGGCCCAATCATGGATAGTGTTGCTCGGCAAGTGCTCGAGCTATACCCTCGCCCCCCTCCGTGAGGTGGATGGGGAGGAACTGGATGATCAAAGGATCATCCTTGATTCCCGCCATGCAGCAGGCAAGGTGGTAGTATTCCAACCAAACATAGGGATTGGTGGTCGCATCGTATTGGTGATGTTTGCGGATGTGTGCACCTTTGCGGTAAAGTGCGCCTTCCAAAGCGCACGCCCGAAGGCGCGTGGTCCTGGCCTAGTCGGACTGGGGCTTCGCTCACGCCTTCTCTTGGGCGAGTGCGACTGCTCCACTTCATCCTGCTGTCGTCGACGGTTGTTGAGGAAGTGGCAGACATCGTAGATGTTGTTGAGGCGGTTCTTTAGGGGAACTCGAGATTTGGTGGATTGGGAGAGCAACGACTCCCTGCTCCACGTTGACATGGAGCAGGTACAAAAGTTATCTATACTGGTAGGTGTCTGCCGGTCAATCTCGGCTTGCTGCATAGCTGCCCTCTCTACCAAATTGAGGAGGTTCTAGTACATCGCCCTCGCCTTTGGCTCAACCGGCTCAGGGATGGACTAGAGGATCATGGTCGTTGCGGCCATATTTTGCCCGAGGTTGAGGAAGTAGTGGCCATTGTCACTCCCTTAGGCGAGCTGGTCATAGACCATTCGTGCCCGATGCCTTTCAGCCTCAAAGCGTTGTCGCTTGATGTTGTTGTAGGCTCTATCGTGTCTTCGGGCAAGGGCATCAAGCTCCACTTGTTGCTATCAGAGGCTTTCCTCGCGCGCAAGGGTCCACACCTAGCACTGATGCTAGTATTCCTCCTCTTGATTGAGGGCTTCTCATCCCCTACGCCATTCTCATCTTGTAGCGGTGTCACCACGAAGTAGGTTCTCTCGACTGTCTCAGTGGTGTCTGTAGGAAACTGTGACACCTAAGAGGTGGGTGAATTAGGACTATTAAAAACTATTCTCTAAACTAGGCCACAATTAAATCCCTAGAGCAAAACCTATTGAAATAAACAATCTAGAATGTGCAAGCTAGGTTTTGTCTAAGTGTTGCTATATCTACCATAAAGCCTAAGTTTCAATCCTAAATATTCTATCTAAAAAGAGGAGATTGAAACTTAATTACTCAATATAAATGTGGAAGGTAAAGAGCAAGGTAGAGATGCAAACTGTCATGGATGACATTGATATTTTTATCGAGGTATTCGGAACCACATAAGGTCCCGATTAATCCTCGTTGGTGCCCCTATGTAAAGGGTAGCCCACGCGAGGGCCAAACACCTCGGTCGAGTTACTCCGTAGCGAGCCGTGGGCCTTCTCCACGCGGAAGTGGTGCTCCGCTTCTGGCTCCTCTCGGACGCTCCCCGCCGTCTCCACTATCGAGCTTCTGACCGAAAAGCCGCGAGCCTCATTCCCTCCAGTACATAGTGACGGTCGTGACATATACTTGGTTGTCACGATATAGCAAGACTCTTTCCTCACTCGGTACAATTACAATAGCTCACGCAAGAGCTGAGGGGTTGTGTGATTTTTCTAAACTCACTCAACTAACTAGGATTCACCTAGAGCAAGCGCATAAGTGGTCTAACTAATCTAAGCACGTCGCAAAGCACCTACGCTAATCACCGAGTGATTCTATTAAGCATTTGGGTGTTTGAGCACATGGACATGTCTACAATATGTCTTGGTATGTTGATTGGGCTCTCACACCTTCAAATGGCCAGTTGGTGGGGTATTTATAACCTCCCCCACAATTATAGCTGTTTGATAGAAAGCTGACTGCTCTATCGTCGGGCGCACCGGACTTGTCCGATGTCCTGGCCACGTCAGTCGACCGTTGAGGTCTTTAGCAGTTGACCGTTGGATCCGACCATTGCCCAGACAGTCCGGTGCTACAACCTCGAGAGTCCCTAGTTGTGAGCTCTCTGCTCAGACTGCCCAGTGCACATCGGACATGTACTGTTCACTGTCCGGTGCGCCACCAGAGTGTTGGCTGACTGCCCACTTCATGAATTTCTTCACGGTTTCTTTTGGACTTCTTTTGTTCTTGAGTCTTGGACTTCTACACATCTTTTAGGTCTTCTTTTTGAGGTGTTGCATCCTCAGAGCCTCAGTTCAATCCTCTTCGCATCATGTGAACTACAAACACAAACACTAGAAAACTCATTTGTCCACAAGGTTACATTGATCATCAAACACCAAAATCACTTAGCCAAATGGCCCAGGGTTTATTTTCCTTACAATCTCCCCCTTTTTGGTGATTGATGACAACACAACCAAAGCAAGCAAATATAACAAATATTTTGATAAAACTATGCAATCTACTTGCTAGGATGCATGAGTGTCCCCATAATGTGAGATTATGGACTTAAGTGTCCCCCTAACTCCATAATCCACATACTTCCTATTTTAGACCAAAAACACATGTAGAACCAAAACCACTTGTAAGATCACGATTTTAAATTTTTAGATTAGGTGGTGTTTGGTGTTTGATATATTTTAAGTTGCTTTGGTCTGCTTTGGTCCCTAAAACTTCACCCCTTTGGAATCAAACACCGAAAAGGAAGACATTAAAAGCATTTATGAAGCAAAATAAAACTCGCCCTCTAAAAAATTTACCAGTTGTAGCTCCTTAACATTAATCCCCCTAAAAGAGTGTTCTCCCCTTTGAAAAAACACATCTTGATGAATCGCCTCGACGTCTCCGGGACTCGGTAGTGGAGCATACACCAGAATCGCCCACGACGGCTCCCCTCGGTGGCTCACCTGCTCTGGCTGTCTGCCCTACTGTTGAGCACTGAATTGAGCCTCGCGGACGGTCTAGCCCTGAGGCCGGATGGTCCGCGGTCCGGACAGTCCGCGCCTGTGGCCCGGACGGTCCGCGCGTGTGCAGAGCAGATTAGGGTTCTGAGTTTTGTGCTACAATTGTTAGCTAAATTCGCGGAATTAGCTCGGGAGATTAGTTTGTAAAGGGTCCAGCCCCCTCCTCTATAAATACGGAGGTATAAGGCCGATTTGTAATGATCAATCGAATCAATAACACTTCTATTTCACATTTATTTCCTAGGAGTAGTTCTAGTCTAGTTCTAGTTTAGCCTTCCAATCCCCAAATTCTTCGCTTCTCTTCGACTCTACGTCGATTAGAGGAGTCTAGGTCGGCCTGCCGAGCCTAGACATCACCTAGGATCTCTCCTCCCCGACGGGTCCCTCCTGGGAGCGAGATCCAGGCGCCGTCGGTGATCTTCCGCCGCCCCTGCGCACGCGCAGACCGTCCGGTCCCAGGGCATGGACCGTCCGGCCGTCAGGCAGGGACCTTAGCCTCGTGCCAGGCCGCGGACCATCCGCTCCTGTGCAGAGAGCACCGCCACTGGTTCGTGTTGAGTGATTGGCACCCTAAAAAGGTGTCAACATACTTTTTGGCAACTCCGCTGGGGAAGATTTCATATAGACCTATCGAGATCGGCCCTCAATGGCCGGTTCCAAGGATAACTCTGAAGTTTCCACCAGCAATATCATCAAGCCGACATGGGAAACCTTACCGGCTGAAGAACAGCTCCTATTCGAGGAGCGCTAGGAGCAGCTGATCCAGGAAGCAAAGTCGAAATTCCTGGCCGACTTCAAGGTGGACAGGAACAACAAAGTCGTTTGGCAACGGGCGGCAGATCTGGCTTCGCTTCGACCTACTACGAATACCCCCAATGTAAGTAGCACCAATGAAGTCCAATCTCTTAAAGCTTACATAAACAAACAGCGAGAGCAAATGCAACGTATCGTAGGGGATATACAAAATGATCATAAAAGGCTAGTGCATGCGCTTGATAAGTCTACTATTGTAAATCTTCCTTTGCACGAGGTTGAACTGAGGGAATACACACGTAATTCATCGGCTATAGGTTGTCACGACCAGTCACAACCCCTTTATGGGATGCCCATAGACATGTATCTTGGGCAACAACAGCCTCCCACGCACATCAGCGATAAATTTGCCGATCTGCGCATGTCCGGACTGTCCGCACGTGAGCGCGGACCGTCCGGGCCAGCGGCGGCCGATCCCATTTTTGGAAGCGAATTACCGAGGCCTACACCCAAGCCGCCACATACCGTGCAAACCCTAGATAACCCATTCGAACCATCCGTGTATGACGCCAGACAGCCCGAATATAACGCCAGACGGTCCGGCCACATGGCCGGATAGTCCGCGCACGTAAACGGATGGTCCGCGTATTTAACCGGACGGCCCGTCACAGACTTTTTTAAGGAGGATGGATATCCAACTCTGCATACGTCCCAGCTAAACTCCCCATCTCACCACGCGACACACTAGCACCATAATATAACCTACCAAACATGTGAGAGTGAGTACTTTCCAGCCTCCAGAAGGCCAGAAAGAAATGGCCAGTCCTATGAGCCTCATAGGGTATGTATTAACGCGCCGCAAAACCCAAACCAATGGGGAAGAAAACAACATACCAATATCCAAACAACCTCACCCATATTGGATTAAAGAGTTGGTGGTCTCCCACCGGCTGCCATCGATATAGTAAGAGAGGAAATAGCTGGGGCGTTCCGAGATAAGCTCGGAGTTAGTATAGTCCTCAGGGGGGCAGTCATATCGTAGACCTTATGGTAGCCATTTTGACCGTCTCCCATACCCATAGGGGACCATAATACCTGAATTCACAAAGTTTTCGGGTGACCAAGGAAAGAGCACGCGTGAGCATATAGACCAGTTCTTAGCACAATTAGGAGAATTGGCCGACACCGAAGCATTCCGTGTGCGTTTATTTTCATTATCTTTAACAGGGACTGCATTCACATGGTATGCCACGCTCCCTCCTAATTCCATTTTGTCATGGGGAGACTTAGAACAAAAATTTCATGAACATTTCTTCTCTAGCGATTACGAGCTAGATTTAGTAGACTTAGTGGCCCTACGACAAGCAAAGGATGAATCAGTTAATGATTACATCCGGAGATTCCGGGACACGAGAAACCGATGTTTTCAAATTCATTTAATAGATAAACAACTGGTGGGGATAGCCTTTGATGGATTGCGCTTTTATTTAAAAGAGAAATTAGAAGGCATCCAGTTCTTTACGCTAGCACAATTACATCAGAAAGCTTTGGCTTGTGAAAGCCGAAGCAAAGAACTAGTCAAAACGGTTCATCATAATGTCCATATAGTAGAACACAATCAAGGTAGTTTGGACGATGAACCAAAGGAAGTTTACACTGCCGAAATAGTTTGGCCTGAGCAGGCCAAATCTTTGGCTTGCTCTTCCTTGCAGTCAGTTCAAAAGAAACGGCAGGAGGAGGTTAAGTTTACATTTAATGTCGGCAAATGTGATAAGATATTCGATGAATTACTAAAAAATGGTAACATTAAGATCGATTATACCGTTCCACCTGCCGACGAACTAAAGCGTCGCGCATATTGCAAGTGGCACAACTCATTTTCCCATGCCACTAATGATCGTAATGTGTTTCGACGACAAATCCAATCGACCATTGACGATGGATGATTGAAATTTCAGGAGGACACAGAGCCCTTTCCAATGAATATGATCGACTTCAAGGGAAAAAGGATCCTAATTTGGCCCAACGCAGCCGATAAGGGCAAAGACAAAGAAGTCATCATCGGCAACGCACGGGAGGCCGATGGAAACAACAAAATCTCTTGTAGGAAGTGGTGGCCGAGAAGACTCCTGACGGAGGGGAGACAATGAAAGTGACCATCACAACCTCCAGCTCAGGGGGGCAAGCGCAAACAAGGGGACATGCGCGAGAACCAATACTGCGCATCGCGGACGGTCCGGTGTCCAGGCACGGACGGTCTGTAACATCGCCAGACGGTCCGGAGCGTTCTAGCGAACGGTCCGACAACGCCAAGGAGCCACGGCGACCACGTACCTTCAAACCACGACAACCAGAAATAGGCACATGGAAAACTAACACGTTCAAGGCAGCTGGTCGGTTGGTCAAACCCGACCCAACCTTTGATCAATTATTATCCAAGTATGTGAAAAAGAAGGCCGGCCCCAGTCACCGGCCAGCAAGGCGACCTCGCTCGCCCATTCATGAGCAGCATCAGGAAAGACCGATTGGACCACCTCACCAATCGGAAAAATGGAAGGTCATATTGTACAGTTGAAGTCTAACATACCTGCATGGACACCTCCACCCCCATATCTACCTATGCCATATCCATATACATACATACCTCCACCATATGTCCCAAATCAAATGTGGGGCATGCCATCATATCCATTTGGGATGCCACAGTACCCCGCCTGGGGGCACCCCAAACATCTGTTCTTGACAGGTTGACGCCTCCAGTACAAGACCGATTGAGAGCCCCTCAATCTGGTCCATGAGCATAGGCCCAACAAGATTGCCAAACAACTCGGCCCCAAAGGCTGACTAATCCGGCAGGGGGCATACAGCTACACCTTCCAATAGTATGATAAAAGGGGACATCATTAAAATAGGAACTACAGATGTCGTCGTACAACAAAATAACGAAGGGCCGATGATTTTTGGTGAATCGGCCAACACAAACAAAAAAGAAGGTACGACTGTCAACAAAACAGCCGATCCAAAATACTCGATGCCCCGATGGTGCCCATTGGGATTGACACGATCACAAAAGCAAAAATTACAGCGCCTCAGAGCAAAGGAGAATCAGACAAAGGAGGCGAAAAAATATTCAATGACACGCATCCGCAGTATCCGCCACCACAAAAGAGATGGAGACCAAAGGCCGTTGAGAAAAATCAAACGGCCACAAAGACAGAAAATAAAACAACAACTATGCAGCTCTCTGCAAGTATGGTAGACAGTCCGACTATAAAAGCCGGATTATCCACACAGGACGCGGACCGTCCGACCCCTGAGGCCGGACCGTCCGCACTGCACCAGGACACCTCCAACGACGTACCGACACCCATGGAGGAAGACAACCTACAAGGAGAAGATTTGGTCGACTATGGAGATACGCCATAACACTAAGAAAATTAGGAAAGCAAGATGACGAATTGGTCAGGACCGGTACGACGTTTGGCAGTGTTGGGATTGACAGTTCGATAAGAGCTAAATAGGTCACGTCCGTTGGGTTAACCATCGTCACCAAGACCCTTGCGCACCATCCTAGTAGGTGGCAAGATGCCCAAGAAAGTCGATGTGATCACATTAGGTTAGTTGCTTTTGGTTCGCTCAGCTCCTCCAAAAGGCAGGGGGCATATGTTGAGCACTGAATTGAGCCTTGAGGACGGTCTGGCCCTGAGGCCGGACGGTCTGCGGTCCGAACAGTCCGTGCCTGTGGGCCGGACGGTCCGCGCGTGCGCAGAGCAGATTAGGGTTCCGAGTTTTGTGCTACGGTTGTTAGCTAAATTCGTAGAATTAGCTCGGGAGATTAGTTTGTAAAGGGTCCAGCCCCCCTCCTCTATAAATACAGAGGTATACAACCGATTTGTAATGATCAATCGAATCAATAACACTTCTATTTCGCATTTATTTCCTAGGAGTAGTTCTAGCCTAGTTCTAGTTTAGCCTTCCAATTCCCAAATTTTTTGCTTCTCTTCGACTCTACGTCGATTAGAGGAGTCTAGGTTGGCCTGCCGAGCCTAGACATCACCTAGGATTTCTCCTCCCCGACGGGGACCCTCCTGAGAGCGAGATCCAGGCGCCACCAGCGATCTTCCACCGCCCCTGCGCACGCGCGGACCGTCCGGCCCCAGGAAGTGGACCGTCCGGTCGTCAGGCAGGGACCCTAGCCTCGCGCCAGGCTGCGGACCGTCCGGCCCCTAGCCACGGACCGTCCGCCCCTGTGTAGAGAGCACCGCCGCTAGTTCGTGTTGAGTGATTGACGCTCTAAAAAGGTGTCAACACCTACAACGGCCCTGGCCTCCACCCAACGCTGCTTGATGGGACAATAGGAGGAAAATGCTCGATACTTATACCCCAGGAGGAAGCCTTGGGCGAGTACTACGACCGACGAATTCGTAATTGGTTCTGTTAAGGTTTATGAAGCGTTGCGATCTCTGCTCGCGTTTGATTTGGTTGAAGGCAAAGATGACGATCCGAGTCCATTTGCCAGATAAACAAAGGGCGCGCGCTCGGCATAGGAGTGAGTCCGACTTGGGTGGCCCACTGCCTGCCAACAGAGCAAGCCACGACATGAGCGCGGGCGTGGCTGGTGTGGAGGAGTTGTTCCCTAGGACCTGTTTGTCATCGCGCCAAGGGGTTGATTGACGAATGGGCCCGCGATTTGGGTGTGAGGCTGCCCTGTGGGGCGGACCTATAATCGAAATATGCCAAGCGGAGGGGCTGTACCTAGGTCAAAAGGTGGGGAATCGGCCCACACGAGTTTCTCTCCCTTTTTGTTTTTTCATTTCTATTTCCTATTTATTATTTTCTTTATGTTTTCAAATTTTGGATACCAATTTAAATAGTATTTGATTCTAAAATTTCAAATAGTATTCAACATACATAAATCTAGCATGAGATGCAAAGTTTATTTATTTATTTATTATCTTATTTTGTCCATTAAACAAATGCTTCTCAACATGAAATCTATACACAAAATAAAAATAGTATTTTTTTTAAGAACAGGTTTTCGTAGTGAATACTCTTTGTTAGAAGGGTTTTAAAGTATATATATGTTTTTAGAGGACTTAATGCATTTAGGGATCTTTTTATTTTATCTTTTAGTAGGAAACATATTCGTTTTTAGGATAAGTAACTTTAAAAGTGAGAAAAAATCTTATTAAAAGATATTTTAGTTAAAATCCTTTGAGAATCTTTTATAAATCCTAAAAATATAATTTTAGGGTGTTATACAGGACCAAAAGATCATTTCCATCTCCCTCGCATCGACCATGTTGTAGACTCCATCGCAGGGTGTGAGCTCCTTTCCTTTCTAGATGCCTACTTGGGCTATCACCAGATCGCTATGAAGGAAAGCGACCAACATGCCACCTCTTTCACCACGCCTTTGTTTGTTCTGCTACATATCCATGTGTAATATCCCAAAAAAATGTTGACCAAAAGTTGATCTTCGGTGCATGGATGAGGGAAATGGTTGTGGGCCGTTGGATACAAAGTCAGAAGTCATCTGAGGTGTCGTTTCTTTCTCCCACAAAACCCTAGGTGGACACCCCTTTTCTCCCCCTCCTCTCTTGGCCGCCATCCCCCTTTTTCCCTTGGCTGGCCGCCCCCTCTCCTCCCATGGCAGCCGCCCTCCATTGCTTCCTCCTCCCTAGATCTCATCCCCCCCACGCAGCAAGGATCGAGAAGAGGAGGAGCACGTTGAATTGAAGAGGAAGAGAGGATCAAGGAGATGTTCTATCCCATCTCTTCTTGCAGATTTTCTTGGGGAAACCTTAGGTAAGGATAAGATCCATGTTCCTCCCTGTAATTCTGTGTTTTTGGAGGTTGTGGATCATGGGGATTGAAGGATTAGAGGTTGGATTAGATGTGGGGTTAGATGTTGATCTTGAAATTAGTTTCTACAGAATGGCAGATTCGACAGTTTCTGTTCATGCCAGTTTTCCGTTCTCTTAGTGGCCTAAAAAAATAAAAGTCTACCTATGAGTCGTAGATAATTTGTAGATCTTTCTGTGGCCGTGAAGAACACCTCAATCGGATATCAGATCAGAAAGTTATTGCAGTTTGATTATAGCTATTTTTCAGTCTCATAATTCTATGCAGAATCTGTTCTCTTAAGATTTAGATAATTTTATCAACAGAATTAAACTTTAGGTTGGTAAAAGAAGCTGAATATAATTTCATAAGCTTTCCAGATTGTTAAAGAGTGCATTCATATGAATTTGAAACTCCAGTTATGTTTGTTTTACTGTAGCTGTTCCTGTTTGCCTGACAAAAACGAGTAGGTCTGTTCACTGGTAGGTTTCATCTAGTAAATAGCCGAATTGACTCTTCTAACTATGGAGACTTTTGTAGAGGGATAAAAGTTCTTACTGCCAGCAGAATTTCATAATTTTTGGTTGAGTAGTTTGGGAGATATCGAATTTTGAAGTTAACTATGCCGCTGTCTGAAACAGATTCAGTCAGTTATATTGTCAGATGTTTTAGAACTTATAGATGACATAATTTAATTATCCATTGAATACTGAAGTTGTAGAGTATTTTGTGTAGATACTTCTAGAGTATTTGTTTGATATCACCACTGTTATAATTTTAAAGATACAAAATTAACAAACAGCGCTGCTGCTCTGTGGCATGTGGTTGAGGTGGGAGTCTTTTCACCAGGTCTTGGTTTCAAGTGTAGGAGCGATTTGTTGATTGTTGGCAAATGTTTGCAAAATATTTGTAATAAGTTTTATTCCCGCTAGCAGGTGACTACACTCCAGATCTTGCCTAGTATATTTTTCTTCTTCGATGAAGGCAAGTGAATGTAGCGGTGGTTGTTACCGTTTTGACCTGTTATTTCTATCGCCTACACTCTAATATTCATAATTATTGGATTCTTTCATAATTGAACTATATGGTGATGTTTTAATTGATTGTATTATATTGATGCTCTATGATATATTGATGATGATTATGGTTCGAGTATGACCCATAAGATTAATTCACACCCTGAAGACAGATGAAGCATTATTTGAGGTTTGTATTGTATCTGAAGGCATATGAAGTATTATTTGAGGTTTGTATTGTATCTGAAGGCATATGAAGTATTATTTGAGGTTTGTATTGTATTTGAAGGTAGATGAAGCATTATTTGAGGTTTGTATTGTATCTGAAGGCATATGAAGTATTATTTGAGGTTTGTATTGTATCTGAAGGCAGATGAAGTATTAATTGAGGTTTGTATTGTATCTGAAGGAAGTGTAGTTTATTGATAAATGCAGCATGCCATATATATTGCATGACTCATTTGCATCTGAAGTTTCGTCGTGACCTATGGTCCGACCGTACCGGTACAACTTAGCATCGTACGTTGCTCGATGAGGGGTACGATGCGGCTTCATACCCTTAGTGGTATGAAGGCAGAGGACATATGCATTGCATTCATATGAATTCATTGAAATAATATTTGCAGATGATGTGGTTTTATACCCTCAGAGGTATGAAGACAGAGGACCAACACATTGCATTCCTATGCATACATTGAGTGATATTTGTAGGTATTGTGGACGCAGGGATGTGTTATACAACCTATCGTGGTTGTTCGAGGAAATGAGATGGTATGAGTTATATTGGGACTACTGAGTTCTATATCTACAAGTATTTCTGATCTTAATTGTGATTCTTTTAGAATATTGATTGATTCAATTTGTGGTTTAAATATCTCGTCAAAACAATTTGCTTGCTGAGATGTTTCATCTCACTCTTGCATTACTCAATGCATGTGCTTGTTACTCATCAAGGGGAGTGGGAAGTAGCAGCACATCCACCTTCACTCTCATAATAACGCTGCCTAAGCGCAGTCATGATTTAATTAGAAACTTCTTGTCAAAGGATGTTTGTTTTTAACTAGTTATGCGCACTGGTTAATTCAGTTCATGTCGTTATGGTTGTTTTCCCATTGCTAGTAGATTATTAATGTCTATTATGTTTTCTTATCATGATATATATTTGTACTTTGTTGCTTTCCCGTTTATGCAATTTTCGAAGGAGATGCTGGCGAAATTTTATATATGAATGTTAGATGTGTAGTTTAGTAGCATTCTGGGGTGTTTGTGGATCCCGGGGTGTTACAGTTGGTATCAAAGCATAGGCTTTAGATTCTTGGCAATTTGAAGGTAAATTTGACACACTTGCACATATAGAAGGGTATGAGTTCAAGTATCTTTGATATATATTAATGTCTTTGAAGTGCAGATGACAATAATTTCATCCCTCCTTATTCTTTTATGGTGATGTGGTAAGTTGTTTATGACTTAATGCCTGATATAATTTATCTCTAAATCTTTATATTGTTTTATTAATGCGTTTGATATCGCTGGTCTTTTGTGAGATTGAAGTTGTTATTATGCTTTTCTTAACGCTCCTACGCTCGAAGGCTTTTCTGCCGAAACGATTTTTCGTGCCTTCTCGACTATATCGATAACAGAATCCTACGAACGAGTAAGAGTACACGTAAGCGGCAAGGCCGACCGAGCCGAGGGACTCCTACGCCCCCGGGATACGGATACCTCACTCATCACCTTCCGCAATAAGTAACTATCGCTCGGATAAACAATTCTGTTACCGATGAACAAGTCCTGATACTCGAAACAAGGGGAAAAGAAACACAGCTTTACAACACGACGACAGTATGTTTGGGCCTCGGCGTCCGCAAAAAAAAAACATACGCACACTACAGATAAATTGTTCCTGCAGGTTCAGACATCAATAGGGGGAATAGCAGCACCCTCGCATCGACTCCACCTTCGGCGGTGTCCGACCCAGCCTCGAACGGCGACACGGTCTAAGGATCTCCACCTCGAGGAAAGATGTCAGCATCGCGCCTGAGCCGTCGCCGCCAGGGTCTCCTCCAGGAACCCGGCCCAAGCAGACGGCTGGACCGGCCGTCCCGAAGCCTCAACCAGCTGTCCCCCGAGGACATCAGCCCGACCCATGGCCTCGGCAGCCCGACTCTAGGGTTAGTCCCACCAGTGGACGACCTAGCCAGGTTCCAGCCGCCGCTGCTATGCCTCCTCGGCCTGGGAAGTCACCTGCTCCTGGGCCGACGAAGTCTTCTTTTCGAGCCAACTCCGCCTCTGTCCGTGCTGACACCGTTGCCTCTAGCTCCGGCTCAACGCAGAGCGGCCGAGGGTTTTCTTTAACTGAGCAAGAGAAGCCTCGGGCGGCAAGGCCGACCGAGCCCAGGGACTCCTACGCCTCCGGGATACGGATACCTCACTCGTAACCTTCCGCACGAGGCAACTCACACTTGGTTAAGTGGTTCAGCTAGCCGACAGGCGAGTCCTAGTGCTCGAAATGAGGAAACAACATGGCTTTACGCCCAAATACATACATGTTCAGGCCCCGACAGCCACAATGAACAGACACCGGCACTCAAGGTGCCATTACAAACGGAACTCCGGTTCCACCCCCATAGGCACGAACAGCCCCCCACATTGGAGGGCATGCGGGGCGACAGAACCCCAGGTGGCTCGCCGACGCCCGCTCCGGCAGCAGCGACAACGACCTCCGCTCCGGGCGGCCAAACAGCAGCAGCGATGACCTCAGGGCAGACGCTGCTGCGAAGAGACCCTCGCCCACGTCCCCACTCGAGGGGCGAGGACAAGCTATCAAAGCCAAAGAGCCAGAGGCCCGGAGCGCGGATGGTGGCGGCGATCTCGTCGGTGACGAGGACTTCTCCAGCCGCCACCACCTCAGCACCAACCTCCACGCGGAGGCGTTGTACCGGAGCAAGGGCATGGCAGCCTAAGAACACGAACGCCGCCCTAGCAGTGCGTGACGTCTTGGGCGGTCCCCCGGTGCGCGCGGCGCGACCCCGTACAGCGGCCGGATAGCCACACTCCACCCGACGGCGGGAGGGGGCACCAGGAGCCGAGCCAGAGCCAGCTGAGCCAGCGAGCCCAACGCGCTGAAGCTGACGACGCTCGCGGCCGACCAGCCTCGCGTTGTCGAAGTCCGCCCCTTCCGCTAGGCCGGTGAGCGCCTTCTCCCCTGAATGCTGAAGGAGAAGGTGGCCCATGAACCCGTGCGGGAGGAAGAGCTCCGGCTCAGCCCGGCCTCCGCCCCAGCAAGGATGATGAAGATCCTTGAAGCTGAGGGCGGGGCAGAGGTCGCAGCCCGGCTTGCTTCTCCCCACCATCAAACTGGTGGTCGCCGTCTTGGGTGACCATCGGCAAGGGGATGCAGCTGGGCTGCCTGATGAAAATCCTTGAAGCCGAGCGATGGCTGAAAGGTACCAACTTCCGCGAAGTTGCGTTCCTCCAACGACAGCAAGACAAAAGCAACGCGGGCGCTCCCCATTCGGGGGCTCGGAAGGTGGAAGGACGCGATGCATGAGGGGAGTGCGAAGGCATGGCTGCCATCCAAGGGGGTCGCCCCCCTTTTTAAAGGCGACTCTCCCCACTTGCGTCCTCAGCCGCCGCGGACTGAGTCTTCACCAACACGCTCCAAGGTTCTCCCCCTGTGACACGGGGGCTGGGCCCCGCTCGTCATGCAAGCTGGCCCAGGGCAGAAGAAGCCAAACCGTCGCGCGCGGAGCGCATAACTGCCCAGCGGTTACAAGCACTCCTCCACTTTCGCCCAGACCAGCGGGTGAAAGGGCGGACCACCATGCAGGCGACATGCAACTGCACCAAGGGGGCGCACCCTTTCGACTTCGACGCATCCAACATGGAGGCCCAGGCCCACACGTCATGTAACCGGCGCGCCGGTTACTACGAGCGAGAAACTGCACCGCCACTTGCACCAGTACCGCGCCTTCTTGACTGCGGAACCGGAGCCGTGACTCGAGGCGACCCTGCGCATGGCCCAACAGTGCCAACTGAGCACATCGGTCACGGGTCAGTCAGCCGCGGGAGAAGGCGCGATGGTCGATACGGCCAGAAGTGGGCCGACAGTAATGGCGGCAGCAGGCGAGCGGAAGCGGCGATCAAATCGACTGCAGGCTCACGTCCCCTCCTGGAGCAGCAGGAGAGCCCTCTCTCACGGCGTGAAGACGACGCGCCCGTGTTCCGTTCCTCGAACGGCTCGCGCACGCACAACGGCTGCCCCGCGAACCACTCGTCCCGTCGCATTAACTCTGCGGCAGGGCAGGCGACACCTTTGGCAGGCGAAGCGGGCGACGCTTCACCCCCGCCATGATGACCGCGTCAAAAAAGGTATGCCACATCGTTCAATTTCATATCCCTTTTTCTCTTCCCCTTTCTCTCTCTTGCTACAGGGACCGAGAAAGGGGATACTCCGAAAGGGATCCTTCTCCGCGAAGGAAGCGGGCCCCGAGCCCTCCTACTGATCAGAGGTTCGAAGGCTGGCCCCTCGGAAGGGTTCGACAGCCGCCTCAGAGCACTCGGGCTCCACGCCCACTACTGGTCAGAGGTTCGAAGGCTGGCCCCTCAGAAGGGTTCGACAGCCGCCTGAGGCCACTCGGGCTCCGCGCCCACTACTAATCAGGGGTTCGTAGAATGCCCCTGAAGGGTTCGACAGCCGCCTCAGAGCACGCAGAGCGAGGAATGACTCTGGGTACGTCCGATACATGGCCGAGGCTCGGGCTACGCTCCCAAGGTACCCTAAGACATTTCCGAGACCAGAGGGAGCGATTCTGTAACGGAATCCCATCAGAGGGAGGCATCGAGCCCTCAGACCCTATCAAACGGGACCGGGTCCGGCAAATCACCTGCAGGTACTTTTGGAGCGCGCCTCTGGGCCACTAGCCGACCCTTATCGAACGGGGCACGGGCGTCCACTCGGATCACCCGTTAGCAACTCACTAGAGACACCATGTTCGGCGCCCTCCGAGGGCAACATGGCGCTTTCCCCCCTCCTCCTTGCGGAAAGGCGATGCAGGGGTGTATGAAAAAAGCCGAGTCAGTCCTTGACCGTCCTCTCGCTCTGTGCGGAGGCTCGGGGGCTGCTCTCGCAAACCCGGCTCCAGCCAAACCGTTGACAGCGTCAACATACCAGCCCGAGAACTCGGAACCTGACTATGCACCCGGGCTACGGCCAGTTCGCATGAGGGAACAACCAGACCGACCAAGGCATCACGAAAGGCATTAAGACCTCGAAGGAGTCAAACCACTCCTCCGAGGCCTCGGAGGCTACACCCGGCGGGTGCGCTCGCGCGCACCCACAGGAACGAAATGCAACCGAGAAAGGCCAGTCCCCTTGCAAAAAAGTGCGACAAAAGCCTCCAAGCGAGTACTAACACTCCCTTCGAGGCTCGGGGGCCTACTGTCGGGGACCATAATTAGGGGTACCCCCAAGACTCCTAATCTCAGCTGGTAACCCCCATCAGCACAAAGCTGCAAAGGCCTGATGGGCGCGATTCTGGTCAAGGCTCCATCCACACAAGGGACATGATCTCGTCTCACCCGAGCCCAACCTCGGGCAGGAACAGTAGACCAAGGCAGATTCACGCCTCGCCCTAGGGTCTCCTCAAACAACGGACGCACCTTCGACTCACCCGAGGCCCAGCTCAGACAGGCTTCGCGAAGAAGCAACCTTGGCCAGATCGCCACACCAACCGACCGTATCGCAGGAGCATTCAATGCAAGGATCGCCTGACACCTTATCCTGACGCACGCTCCTCAGTCGACAAGGCCATAGTGACCGCAGTCACTTCACCGCTCCACTGACTGACCTGACAGGAAAACAGCGCCGCCTGCCCTGCTCCGACTGCTGTGCCACTCGCCAGAGTGAGGCCGACAACAGCTAAGTCTAGCCTCGGGCGCCATAGGAAGCTCCGCCTCGCTCGACCCCAGGGCTCGGCCCCCGTCTCGACCTCAGACGACGGACTTCCGCCTCGCCCGACCCCAGAGCTCGGACTCAGCCTCGACGCCGGAAGACGGTCTCCGCCTCGCCCGACCCTAGGGCTCGGACTCAACCTCGACGCCGGGAGACGGTCTCCGCCTCGCCCGACCCCAGGGCTCGGACTCAACCTCGACGCCGGAAGATGGTCTCCGCCTCGCCCGACCCCAGGGCTCGGACTCAACCTCGACGCCGGAAGACGGTCTCCACCTCGCCCGACCCCATGGCTCGGACTCAACCTCGGACGACGGTCTCCGCCTCGCCCGACCCTAGGGCTCGGACTCAGCCTCGACCTCGGAGGAGTCACCACCTCGCCCAACCTCGGGCTCGGACCGACCACGTCACAGGGGGGCCATCATTACCCTACCCCTAGCTAGCTCAGGCTATGGGGAACAAGACCGGCGTCCCATCTGGCTCGCCCCGGTAAAACAAGTAATGATGGCACCCCGGGTGCTCCATGACAATGACCGTTCTCAGCCCCTTACGGAAGCAAGGAGACGTCAGCAAGGATCCGACAGCCCCGACAGCTGTGCTTCCACAGGGCTCAAGCGCTCCTCCGACGGCCACGACATCACATGAACAAGGCAGCAACACCTCTCCGACAGCCACGACGACATGTACATAGGGCTCTGGCTCCCCTTTGCTAGACACGTTAGCACATTGCTACACCCCCCATTGTACACCTAGGGCCCTCTCCTTACATCTATAAAAGGAAGGTCCAGGGCTCTCGTACGAGAAGGTGGCCACGCGGGAGAACGGGCTGGCGGACAGTCTCTCTCTCTCTCTCTCCCTCGCGAACGCTTGTAACCCCCTACTGTAAGCGCATCCGACCTGGGCGCAGGACAACACGAGGCCGCGGTTTCCCCTTACTGTTTCCCCCCTTGTGTTCCGTCTCGCGCCGACCCATCTGGGCTGGGACACGCAGCGACAATTTACTCGTCGGTCCAGGGACCCCCCGGGGTCGAAACGCTGACAATATCGTCTTGAGAAAGTTGGCTCCTCTCCCCGACATATTTTTTGCGACATCTCAAAAGCCACGATTTTCCAATCACAATGGTCGGGGTCATGGTACTCAAGTCCTCCATGTTGTGAAGGATGGTGATGATGCTCCTATATCTTCGTTGTGGTAGCAGGGAGATAATGTTCCTTACAATGTCCGCATCACCTAGCTTATTTATGCCAATAGAGTTGAGCGCATTGATGATTAGATTTAAACGAGAATACATGTCTCTAACAAGCTCATCATCTCTCATAGCAAAAGAATTACTACTCATTTAAGACTAGGCAATGTTTTTGCTCACGGACATTTGATGTGCCGTCATGGAGCTCATGCAATTTTAGCCAAATCTTATTAGCAGTTTTCAATGTAAATACTTGATTAAAAATATCCATGCTAAGAGATTCATACTGTGGTGGAACTGCCCGAATTATTCCAACTTAAGTGCCTAAGTCCCGCCTCAGAGGCTAGACCACACTTAAATGGGAATAACCCGTCAATCCCTCGGATCTAGTCCAACACGACCACTGACAGGATCAAGTACCACAATCTCACTCGATGATGAGTCACAGAGCAAATACAATAAAGCATAAAACCATGCATGAAAGAGTATTAAATTATTACATCATCATAGGAGTTTTGCAAAAGTAGTCATCATTGTTCGAAGTGCAGCGGAATAAAACTAACGGTAAATAAACAGAGAGATGGGAAAGCCTGTCCCATCACTCCTCATGCTCCTCCTCAGCCGAGGCGGGGTCCCACTCGACAGTCCAACCCGGTGGCAAGATGGACGGCCAAGTCACTCCAGCAACCATGTCCTCCAGAGAACCTGTAAAAATTATGCCACAAGCAAGGCTGAGTATACTAATACTCAGCTAGACTTACCCGGTGTGAGGAGTCTACTCCTCTACCTCTAGACATGCAGCTGTTTGGCTATGGGGTTTGGTTGCCAAAAGCACTAGCTGAGTTTCTAAATCAAGTTTTTAACTTTGTCAAAATTAAGTGTGACTCTCTTAAGGCTAAAGATGTACTATCTACTAATACATAGTAGCAAACATTTTTAGCAATCAACATCTTGTATCATCTCAACACAATTCCACTTATTACTCAATGTAGCAGCATGGATCAAGCAGTCTCATTAGCTGCGAGAAGCAGACGATTCGAATCGAGTTTTTAAACCTTGCAAGGTAAACCTAAACACACGACATGTAGGGGCACTCCGTCCCCACACACATCAACCGTCCCCATCGATTCCCCGTCAGCAGAGAGGGGCTCACCGCCTTGGCGTACAATGCCTCACTGACCCCGACTGTTGTCGTGCAGTGACCGCACTTGTACCCACCATAACCAGAATGGGAGACCTCGTCTCAGGTCGCGTGAGGAGGGCAATCTGCTGCCAGGTTCAATCAGGTACTAGGCTTACCGATTTATCATATTTCTCGGTATATGTTTAGTACGTTCAAACGCTTGACTCACGGTACCACACCTTAATCCTTATTCAAATTTTTATCCCGTGTGTAAGGAAAATGGACCCCGGGCCATTTGACTAAGTAAGTTTTGGTGTTTGATGATTAACACAATCTGTGGACTAACAAAATTCCTAGTGTTTATGTTTGTAGTTCACAGGATGCGAGAACTACTTGGACTAAGGAATTGAGGAAAGCAACACCTCAAAAGAAGACATTAAGAAGATCAAGAAAAGTCCAAGAAAGGAGGCGTGTGCTGCCTGCGGACTGTCTGTGCGTGGAGCACCGGACTGTCCGGTGCACCTGGGAACTGCAGCCCAACGGCTAGTTCCAGGTGGCACCCGGAGCCTGCGGCGCCAACGGTCACCTGCTCTGACAGGAGTCAGACAGGCAACGGCTAGGCGCACCGGACAGGCTGCAGTGCGCTGTCCGGTGCACCACCGGACTGTCCGGTGCACACCGGACTGTCCGGTGTGCCGCAGAGAGCAGCAGCTTTTCTCCAACGGCTACAATTGTGTTGGGGGCTATAAATACACCCCCAACCGGCCATTCTCAGGTGTGGGAGCCCAAGCAACATACCAAGGCATATTGTAGACATTTCCAAGTGCTCAAACACCCAAGTGCTTAATAGAATCACTCGGTGATTAGCGTAGGTGCTTTGCGAAGTGCTTAGGTTAGTTAGACCGCTTTAGCGCTTGCTCTAGGTGAACCCTAGATTGTTGAGTGAGTTTAGATAAACCTCACAACCCCTCGGCTCTTGCGTGAGCCATTGTAATTATACCGAGTGGGGCGAGAGTCTTGCGAGACCGTGACAACCGCGTTTGTGTCACGGCCGCCACCGTGTACCGGAGGGAACGAGGCCCGCGGCGTTTCGGCCGGAAGCTCGATAGTGGAGACGGCGGGGAGCGTCCGAGAGGAGCCGGAAGCGGAGCACCACTTGCATGTGGAGAAGGCCCGCGGCTCTCTACAGAGTTACTCGACCGAGGTGCTTGGCCCTCGCGTGGGCTTCCCTTCGCGTAGGGGCACCAACGAGGATTAGTCGGGACCTTGCACGGTTCCGGATACCTCGGTAAAAATACCGGCGTCATCCACGAGAGTTTGCTTCTCTACTTTGCTCTTTAAGTTTCCGCATTTATATTAAGCATTTAAGTTTCAATCTTGTATTCATACATATCTAGTGTAGATTGAAACTTAGCCTTTGCGGTAGAGATAGCAACACTTAGACAAAACCTAGTTTGCACATTCTAGTTTGACTATTTGCATAGGTTTTGCTCTAGGGATTTAATTGTGGCCTAGTTTAGCGAAAGTTTTAGAAGTCCTAATTCACCCCCCCCTCTTAGGCGTCACCCAGTTTCCTACAAGTGGTATCAGAGCCCGGTTTGGCTCATTTGAAACGCTTTAGCTTCACCGCTAAAAGAGCCGACGCTTTTTGGAGGAAGGGATGGATACCCATAGGCCACCACACTTCGACGACACTAACTTCCCATATTATAGTGCTAGAATGGCTTGTTACCTAGAGGCTGTTGATCTAGGTGTTTGGAGAGTCACTCGTGATGGGATGAAACCCCTCAAGAATCCCGAGAAACCCACCACGAGTGAGGAAAAAGAAATTCATTTAAATGCTAGAGCCAAAAATTGCTTGTATGAATCTCTTAGCATGGATATTTTTAATCAAGTATTTACCTTAAAAACTGCTAATGAGATTTGGCTAAAATTGCATGAGCTCCATGACGGCACATCCAATGTCCGTGAGCAAAAACATTGCCTTGTCTTAAATGATTATAATTCTTTTGCTATGAAAGATGATGAGCTTGTTAGAGACATGTATTCTCGTTTGAATCTAATTATCAATGAGCTCAATTCGATTGGCATTAATAAGCTAGGTGATGCGGACATTGTGAGGAAGATTATTTCCCTGCTACCACAACAAAGATATGGGAGCATCATCACCATCCTTCACAACATGGAGGACTTGAGCAACATGACCCCGACCATTGTGATTGGGAAAATCGCGACTTTTGAGATGTCGCGAAAAATGAGTCGGGGAGAGGAGCCAACATCCTCAAGACCATATGCTTTTGCATGTGATGAAAGGAAGGGCAAAAAGAAGGCTCCCACTCCAAGTTGCTCAAGCGAAGAAGAGGAAGAAGAAGAAAGTGATGATGATGAAGATAATCAGCCATGCACGTCATCCTCCGAGGACGAAGAAACAATCCGACGCGTTGGAAAGGTAATGAGGATGATCCGCAAGATTAATCTAATGGGTGTGCCCCTGCAGGTCGAGGATCTTCTCTTTAACATTGACAGGAAAAAGCAAAGGAAGAGAGGATGCTTCGCATGTGGGGAGAAGGGCCACTTCAGGGACAACTGTCCAAATATGGCCAAACCCAAAAAGGAGAGGAGCAAAGGCAAGGCGCTAACAAGTGTTAGAACTTGGAATGATTCTTCAAGTGAAGATGAACCTCCAAGGACGCGTAGCCACCGGTCCTCATCACGCTCATCACGGTCATCACACAAATGCCTTATGGCAAGAGGTAACAAAAGCATTCCATCCTCTAGTGATGAAAGTAGTAGTGATGATGAAGGTGAGGGAAAGCCCTCTGTAGATGAGCTTGCGGAAGCCGTAGAATTTTTCCAGGATGTTTGCACTAAGCAAAAAGCTCAACTTAAAACTTTGAAAAATAAGTTGATTAGCTCCCAAAATGATTATAAAGGTTTGCTAGAAAAATTTGAAACTTTTGCAAACTTAAATAGTGAGCTGTCAACTAAAATTGAGCTATTAGAATCTAGTGCTCCATCCACTGCTACCGATGATAGCCTTATTAAAAAGAATGAAAAACTTAAGGCTAAGTTAGCTAGCTCCCAAGAAGCTATTGAAAATTTGCTAGAGAAAATGGAAATTCTTAGCATACACAATAATGAGCTAACTACTAAGCTAGAAAACATTGGTAGCACCCCAGCAGCATCTTTAGTTGAAATACCTGAAATAATTAAGAAAGATGCTTCTACTTCCTGCTTTGATTTAATTGATGATTCTAACTCCTGCAACCAAGTCGTTGTTGAGAATATTGTTGTAGAGAAATGTTCGGATGAGGTTGCAAAGGAAAATGAACAATTAAAGCAAGAAGTGGCTCGCCTTGAAAAGGCTTTGTATGACAAGAAAGGCAAAGCCAAACAAATCCGACCTCCACAGGATAACACCACTGCGGGAGTGAACAAGCCTGTAGAGGGAGAAACTGTGATTTGTAGGCTATGCCACATGGAAGGCCACAAGTCTTTCCAATGCAAGGTGATGACCAGGGATAATCAAAGGCAAAAGCTCAAGCAAAAGCCATCAAGCAAAATCTCCAGCACCTACATCAAAAAGGTGAACAAAAAGGATGCTACACCATATTTGATCAAGAAGAAAAAGAATGGAAAGGTGATAGCAATCAAGGCCAACAAGCAAGGCAACAAAGGAAAGGGGGCCAAACGCATCTGGGTGCCAAAGGAAATAATTTCAACCATGAAAAGCACCAAGAAGGTTTGGATCCCAAAAGGGAAGTGAGTGGACCGAAGGTCTGTGGGAAATTTGGAGACTTGGCAAAATTAGGATGTATATCATGGGATACATCATATTGGATCAAGTTTATTGCCAAGTAGGCTAGTGAAAATTTTGGACCCAAATTTCCCACCCATGACTAAGAAGATCTCTGTCAGGGGGAGTATTTCTTCGTCTCTAAAAAGGGGAGAAATTTCTTTCTAAAAGAGAACACTCATTTAGGGGGAGCTTTCATATGTTTTTGTTCTACAGGAGCTTTAATTTCTTGAAGGCAAGTTTTATTTTACTTCCTACATACTTTTAATGTCTTCCTTTTCGGTGGTTGATTCCAAAGGGGGAGAATTTTAGGGACCAAAGCAATGAAAAATGTATCAAAATGTATCAAACACCAAACACCACCAATTTAAAATTTTAAATTCTGCAAGTGCCCTGTCAAGTGGTTTTGGTTATTTGGTCCAAAATAGGAAGTAAGTGAATTATGGAGTTAGGGGGAGTCTTAAGTCCATAATATCACATTAAGGGGACAATCATGCATCCTAACAAGTAGATTGCATATTTACACTCAAATACTTGTATTATTTGCTTGCTTTGGTTGTGTTGTCATCAATCACCAAAAAGGGGGAGATTGTAAGGAAAATGGACCCCGGGCCATTTGACTAAGTAAGTTTTGGTGTTTGATGATTAACACAATCTGTGGACTAACAAAATTCCTAGTGTTTATGTTTGTAGTTCACAGGATTCGAGAACTACTTGGACTAAGGAATTGAGGAAAGCAACACCTCAAAAGAAGACATTAAGAAGATCAAGAAAAGTCCAAGAAAGGAGGCGTGTGCTGCCTGCGGACTGTCTGTGCGTGGAGCACCGGACTGTCCGGTGGCACACCGGACTGTCCGGTGCCCACACGCCGGACTGTCCGGTGCACCTGGGAACTGCAGCCCAACGGCTAGTTCCAGGTGGCACCCGGAGCCTGCGGCGCCAACGGTCACCTGCTCTGACAGGAGTCAGACAGGCAACGGCTAGGCGCACCGGACAGGCTGCAGTGCGCTGTCCGGTGCACCACCGGACTGTCCGGTGCACACCGGACTGTCCGGTGTGCCGCAGAGAGCAGCAGCTTTACTCCAACGGCTACAATTGTGTTGGGGGCTATAAATACACCCCCAACCGGCCATTCTCAGGTGTGGGAGCCCAAGCAACATACCAAGGCATATTATAGACATTTCCAAGTGCTCAAACACCCAAGTGCTTAATAGAATCACTCGGTGATTAGCGTAGGTGCTTTGCGAAGTGCTTAGGTTAGTTAGACCGCTTTAGCGCTTGCTCTAGGTGAACCCTAGATTGTTGAGTGAGTTTAGATAAACCTCACAACCCCTCGGCTCTTGCGTGAGCCATTGTAATTATACCGAGTGGGGCGAGAGTCTTGCGAGACCGTGACAACCGCGTTTGTGTCACGGCCGCCACCGTGTACCAGGAGGGAACGAGGCCCGCGGCGTTTCGGCCGGAAGCTCGATAGTGGAGACGGCGGGGAGCGTCCGAGAGGAGCCGGAAGCGGAGCACCACTTGCATGTGGAGAAGGCCCGCGGCTCTCTACGGAGTTACTCGACCGAGGTGCTTGGCCCTCGCGTGGGCTTCCCTTCGCGTAGGGGCACCAACGAGGATTAGTCGGGACCTTGCACGGTTCTGGATACCTCGGTAAAAATACCGGCGTCATCCACGAGAGTTTGCTTCTCTACTTTGCTCTTTAAGTTTCCGCATTTATATTAAGCATTTAAGTTTCAATCTTGTATTCATACATATCTAGTGTAGATTGAAACTTAGCCTTTGCGGTAGAGATAGCAACACTTAGACAAAACCTAGTTTGCACATTCTAGTTTGACTATTTGCATAGGTTTTGCTCTAGGGATTTAATTGTGGCCTAGTTTAGCGAAAGTTTTAGAAGTCCTAATTCACCCCCCCCCCTCTTAGGCGTCACCCGTTTCCTACACCGTGAACAACAAATCCCCATGGATTGTTGCCCACAACCCAACATCAGTACGATATGAAAGTGGGTACAATCAATGTCCTGACCTCGCGCGAGTGCTAGAAAAATCACTCGACTTCTACCGCGATCCCTAAATAGTAAGCAACTACTCGACTTAGCATACTAGTATTCATCTCAATGGGATTCCTGAGATCATGCAACTAAGGTTTCAAACAACTCCTACACTTAAGTGCACATTCAATCCTACAATCAATAAGTGTAGTAAAATAGCATAAATAACAGGTTATGCACAAAACCGGGGCTTGCCTTCCAAAGCAGTGGCAGGCAGATCCTCTGATGCAGACTCTAGGGCTGGATCCGGGGCTACCTCCTGAGCAGCTCCTTGCTCTGGCACGAGGACGTACTCTCCGTCAGCAAGGTTACAGTCTATCGAAATGCAATGAACATGTATGTCATGATTATGCAGGATTTAATAACATTATGCTTAAAAGAAACTAAGTCAATAAGTAACTTAGGGTTTGCTAGGTTTAGATTTTAGTTGAGGATAAACATAGTGGATTTGTATTGCCTTTATATATTTTAGTGGACACTTTACAAGGGTTTTAGGATGACACTAATTTCCATTATTCATTTTCCTTTCTTTAATTTCTACTTATGGTTTCTAGTGTAGGTTTGAACTACGACAGTGGTTTAATATTTTCCAAAAATTCTGTAAAAATTACAGTGGGTTGCCATTTGCTATTCTAGCCTGTTTTAAGAATTTGAGACTCAACATATAAAGGCTATGCTTAAGACAAAAAAGAATAAAAGTTGGGTAAATGGGCCACTTTGTACTACAACTCTTAATTAGATGTGGGGTCTGTCCTAATGGTTATTTTTGTTGGCATCTAACAGTAATAATAGGTTTTTGTGCCAAAAACCACAGAAGGCTAAGGGGTGGTTATTTAGTTATGATTTTCTAAAGTTTAATGTCAAAAAGGCACTTTCTACTACATTGTTATCTGAAAAATGTCAAACAGCAGATTTCATATTTTTCCTAAGTTCTTAATAACAAAACATTAACTATCCCAAGAGTGGGGGTGTTTTCACCTTGGGGTTATTTTTGTAGGGTTTTTCTAAGTTTTCCTTGTTTTATTTAAATAAAAGGTATTCCACTTATTTTATACTAAACCAGGGTATGAATAGATTTTTCCAGTGAACTACATTGAATAAGTACCCTAACAAAAATAGGGGTGCCCTCTAGTTCATTATTTAAATCACATTTTCTATTTTTCTTAACCTTAAGCATATTGTAAAATAAGGGGTAAAAACTAACTTAATGGGGTGGACAGAGAGGTTTAACATTTTTAAACAGGTCAGTAGGTAGATATAAACTTCTCCAAATTTTTCTAACCCTAGTCAAATAGTACAACTATTTTTCTTTCTATTATTGAGCTTTTGGCTAAAACTATGATTAAATCAGAACCTTAAAGTTTTCTATAGTACCTAGGGGGTTTTATATTTTTCTTAAGTAGGTCACATTAATTAGAGTCTGGCAAAATTGGTTTGACCAAATTTGGATGAATTAAACAAAAGTTATGAGTTTTTAAAGTTTCTGTTCAAATTAAAAACAGATTTAATAAGAGTTTCCTGGAAAAACAATTTACACTGAGGTCCCTGGGTTTAAACTAAATCAATCTTCGCAATTCTACCCTTGCGCCACTATTCCCCTGGGTCGCTGACAGTTCAAAAAGCCCCCTGACCTTTTCTTCCTGTCACCCGCAGTCCTTCCCCCAATGTAAACAGTACCCGCGGGAAAGAAAAGGGTGGCGCGGCTTACCGGCGGCGAGATAGGTCCGGCGAAGGGCAGGGTTGGCTCGGGGAGGCTCTGGCGGTCACAGCGAGGTGCAGCTCGACGGCGGGGATGGCCGGAATCGATCGGTCCACGTGCGCAGGCGGGTGTTCTCGTCGGCGGCGAGTGTGCCGGCCAAACCACGGCGATCTGGTTCAATCCAAGGGCACGGTGAGCTTCCTGGGGTGACGTATAGGCTATCTGTGCAGTGAATCGAGAAATGGCTCAGTGATTTACCCGGTCCACGCACTCCGGCGGGGTTGTGAACTCCGGCGACCGTGGACTGGCCTCTCCGGCGACGCAGGCTTCGATTCCTCGCTCAGGGAGCTTCACTGAGTTGTGCACACTCGTCTCCGAGGTTTGGACGGGGTTGGGGAAGGCTAGTCTGGCCGGTCTACGGCGGCAGTGGCTCGGGTGGCCGCGGACACGCCGCGCACGGGCAAACAGGCGGTGAACTGAGCTCCGGTGAGGCTTGAGGGTGCGCGGAAGAGTGCAGTCGACGCCTGGGTGGGCTTTATAGGCGCGGGCGTGGGCCATGGCATCGGCTGGCCGTTTGGCGCGACGCGGGGCACACGGGGGCGCGCGCGGGCGTGCTCTGGCGAGCTCAGAGCGCGTCGAACACGTGGCTCGTTGCTTCTGCCCGTGTTCTTCCCTCTGCTGAGCGGCCAAAACGTACGAATCTTACCCTATCGCATGTGGGAGATCTCTTCCCTACACCTAGAGCTACCTAGTTCATGTGAGTTCCAAGAGTAGATGTGGTCGGGTTAGAGAGATATGAGGGTGGGAAGTTGGCTGTGTCAGACATGTCCAAACCGAGACAAAAATGGTGCCAAGTCGTGTCAAACGCCCTAGGGTAGGTGTCACCTCTTTCCAGGGCATTCTAGGGTTAATTTGGCGCCACTTTGTCAATTGGGTCGAAGTGTTTTGAATTTTGGATTAAGGTGAACATGTGGGATCTTTGTTCAAGGGTTAGTTTTTAGACTTAGGCAAATTCTGAATTTTCCCTTGTGCTCAACCTTGGGTGAACATTTTGGGGCTATTCTGAAAACTTTTTGGGGGTACTTCCTTACTATTATTTGTAGGTTATGAAGCATATTACAACCTTTATAATTTGCCCAAGCCATGATCATAAGGTTTACATGGCCTTTTGATCCTAGCTTCAAATAGGGTTCCTATTGCCCAAGAGGGGTTTGCTTTAGGGTTTTGGGAAATTCCCCACTTAGATGTGCATGACAAGCTAGGGTATGATATCCAAGATGGTTTGCACTTGCTTAGGACCTTGAATTCCAAGTTTGATGCTACTTTGCCCAAATCAATCCTCATGTGATAATAGGTTAAAAGGGGGTAGCCCTGGGTGGACACCCTGAGTAACACCTTGGGTTGTTACAGCCCTCCCCCCTTAAAAGAATCTCGTCCCGAGATTTTAGGTAGAGTCCCTTGGAGGGGTGCTTGAAGGTGTGTGGGTGTGCTACCCTTTCTTTATACTCAAGTTTCTCTTATTAACTGCTCTTCGAATGTCATTCTCTTTGCAACTTCAGAAGGAAGCCGTTTTTAAGTTAAATCCACAACTTAGACTACCCTTGTTATCTAAGTTTCTCTTATAATTGAGTTCAAAGGGCAGGTGGGGGTGGGGTTTTCGGGTTACGTACCGACTCCTTTGGGCAGAAAGTCGGGGAAGCGGGAGCGTAGAAAATCCTCCGTCTCCCATGTAGCTTCCTCCGCTGAATGGTGACTCTTGGTAAGACAAGTCTGGTTCTATCTCAATGTATGGTTCCGGTAGCACTTCAGTGGGTAGACGAACACATTTCCGCAACTGAGATACATGGAACACATCGTGAACAGCTGACATGCTGGGTGGCAATTTCAGTTGATAGGCAACGGGTCCACAAGCTTCCTTGATCTCGTAGGGTCCTATGTAACGAGGAGCTAACTTGCCCTTGATCCCAAATCTCTGGATACCCTTGGTGGGTGACACCTTAAGATAAACATGATCTCCCACCTCAAACTGTAGAGGCTTCCGCCTCTTATCATGATAGCTCTTTTGCCTGGCCTGAGCAGCTTCTAGGTTCTTCTTGATGATCCTGACCTTTGCCTCCGCTTCAAGTACCAAATCTGGCCCAAAAATTTCCCTCTCTCCTGCTTGAGACCAATTTAGTGGGGTCCTACACCTTCTCCCATATAATGCCTCAAAGGGTGCCATCTTCAGACTGGACTGATAGCTGTTATTGTAAGAAAACTCTGCAAAGGAAAGACACTTGTCCCAATCCTTCCCGTAGTGTAGTGCACATGCTCGCAACATGTCTTCCAAAATCTGATTCACCCTTTCTGTCTGGCCATCGGTTTGGGGATGGTATGCTGAGCTTCATATGACCTGGGTCCCAAGTGATTCCTGCAATTGCTCCCAAAATCGTGCTACAAAAGGTGCTCCTCGGTCTGATACTATAGTCCTTGGTATCCCATGCAGACGAACTATCTGGTCAATGTAGATCTCTGCATACTTCTCTGTCCTGTGGGTGGTGTGCACTGGCAAGAAGTGAGCGGTCTTGGTCAACCTGTCCACAATAACCCAAATGGAATCATGGTGCCTGGAGGTATTGGGCAATCCTACGATAAAATCCATACAAATGTCCTCCCATTTCCAAGATGGTATGGGAAGGGGTTGCAAAGGGCCTGCTGCCTTCAAGTGACTAGCCTTTATCCTCTGGCAAGTGTCACACTCGGATATGTACTTGGCAATTTCCCTCTTCATTCTGGTCCACCAATATAAAGTTCTGAGATCATGGTACATCTTGTTGCTACCAGGGTGCATGGAGAATTTGGAAAGGTGAGCTTCATCCAGTATCTTCTTTCTAAGCTCAGGGTCCTTGGGAACAACCAATCGGTCTCCAAACCATAAAATTCCCTTGCTGTCCTGACGGAAGCACTTGTATTTCTCTGCCTTCTGCTTGACCATTTCCTTAATCATTTGAACACCCTTATCCTCAATCTGTGCCCTCACTATTTGCTCTTGCAATGTGGGTTCCACCGAGATATAACTTAAGTCACCCGAAGAAACAACTTCCAGGTTCAGCTTGCACAACTCATCGCACTAGGGTGGTAACTCTTGCATCCATGCTCATACAATTGCACTGGGCCTTTCTGCTCAAGGCATCTGCCACAACATTGGCTTTGCCAGGATGGTAATGCACTTCCAAATCATAGTCCTTGATTAACTCCAACCATCTCCTTTGCCTCATGTTCAGATCTGCCTGAGTGAAGATGTATTTGAGACTCTTGTGATCAGTGTAGATGTTACAGTGAGCTCCCATCAAGTAGTGTCTCCATATCTTAAGAGCATGAACCACAACTGCCAATTCCAGATCATGTGTGGGGTAGTTCTGCTCATGGGGTCTGAGTGCTCGGGAAGCATAAGCAATGACCCTGCTCTCTTGCATCAAGACACATCCCAATCCAGTACCAGAAGCATCACAATAAACTTCAAATGGTTTAGTGTTGTCAGGTTGAGCCAGCACTGGGGCTGTTGTCAAGTGCTGCCTCAAAGTATGAAAGGCATCTTCGCACTTTTGGCTCCAATCATACTTGACTCCTTTCTTCAACAGTTCAGTCATTGGTTTGGCAATCCTGGAGAAATCCGGAATAAATCGTCGATAATACCCTGCCAAACCCAGAAAACTCCGAATTTGCTTCACTGTAGTCGGGGGTTTCCAATCCATTACCTCTTGTACCTTCTCAGGATCAACTGATATCCCATCCTGAGAAATTGTGTGACCCAAGAATTTAATCTCCTTCAGCCAGAACTCACATTTAGACAACTTAGCATAAAGATGATGATCGCGCAGTCGCTGAAGCACGATGTGCAGGTGCTCAGTATGTTCGTCTTCATTCTTGGAATAGACCAGAATATCATCAATGAAAACGACCACGAACTTATCCAATTCTGACATAAACACTGAGTTCATCAGGTACATAAAATAAGCCGGGGCATTGGTCAGCCCAAAAGACATCACCAAAAATTCATACAACCCATATCTGGTAGAGAAAGCTGTCTTGGGAACGTCACTGGCACGGATCTTGATCTGATTGTAACCTGAGCGAAGGTCTATCTTGGAGAATACCTTGGCTCCTACCAACTGATCGAACAGAACATCAATGCGGGGCAGTGGGTATTTGTTCTTGATAGTCACCGCATTGAGAGGGCGGTAGTCGACACACATCCTCAAACTTTCATCCTTTTTCTTCACAAATAATGCTGGACATCCCCATGGTGAAGTACTTGGGCGAATAAACCCCTTGTCCAACAACTCTTGCAATTGCTTCTTCAATTCTACCAATTCCGCGGGAGGCATCCTATAGGGTCTCTTAGAGATAGGAGCAGTCCCGGGTTGTAATTCGATGGCGAACTCAATATCTCGATCAGGTGGCATCCCTGGCAATTCATCCGGAAAAACATCCGAGTAGTCACGGACCACTGGGATCTTTTCCACTGGGGACTCTATCATAACGAAGGCACAGGAACGGGTACATCCCTGGTCGGGCAAATATAAAACAGTCTCGCCATAAGCAGGGGAATGAATTTCAATGGCCCTGGCTGCAATATCCAATACTGCCTGATGCCTGGTCAACCAGTCAGCTCCCAATATAATATCCACGCTATCCAATCCTAAGATGAGAAGGGTGGTTCTAATCACAAGGCTACCAAATTTTATAGGCACTTGCCTGTTGATTTGATAAGTGGCAACCCTGCCTCCTGGTGTTGAAATTGTAATGCCCCCATCGGTGTGGTGAAAGGGCAACTGGCACTTGGCACTAAATTTGGCACTGATAAAACTATGCGATGCACCAGAATCAAATAGAATAATAGCAGGATAATTCAAAACTGTAAAGATACCAGTCATGACGGGTGCTCCCTCAGGAATATCAGCCATGGTGGTGAAGTTCAGCCTGCCCTGCCTCACTTGCACCTTCTGCCTCTTGCCTTGGTTCTGATTAACATTCTGCCCCTGCCTCTGCTGGTTCCTGGGGCAATTTTTGGCATAATGTCCGGTGTTGCCACATGTGAAACACCTGTTGTCATTTGCCTGGCGGTACTGCTGCTACTGTTGGTTGTTCCTCTAAGCTGGAAACTGGGTACGGTTGGGTGCCTGCTGCTGCTGCTGCTTGTGGTCGGATCACCCATCTCCCTGGATGCTGCTGCGGTCCCCTGCTCTGCGTGTCGGACACAATCCTGAAGCGTTGTGGCTGAGCTGAAGGTCCTGCCACAGGGGTCTTCCTCTTCTTTTCTGCCTGTCGAGCTGTAATGCAATCTTCCTGGGAGATAGCCATGTTGACCAACTCATTGTAACTGTTGGCCCTGACGGTGTTGAGACGATCACGGAGCTTAGTGCTGAGCCCCCTCCTGAACCTGTCTCTCTTCTTCTCATCCGTGTCTGCGTGATATCCAGCATATTGGCACAAGTCATTAAAAGCCTGGGCATACTGCAACACTGTCCTGTTGCCCTGAGTGAGTGCCAGAAACTCGTTGAGCTTTCGGTCCATGATGCCTGCTAGTATGTGATGCCCCCTGAAAGCTGCCTTAAACTCCCTCCATTCCACCTCTCGATCCTCTGGCTGCATGGCAAGAAAATGGTCCCACCAAGTCCTTGCGGGTCCGCGAAGCTGTTGGGTGGCGAACCTGACTTTAGTGACTTCTGAGCAAGCTCCATGGAGTAGCGGGAATTTAGATTCCACTACTCGCAACCACACATCTGCATCAAGTGGATCCTCTGCCCTTGTGAACAATGGGGGCTGGGTACTGAGGAACTCCTGGTAGGTAGCTACCGCGGGGTGACGCTGATGGTCTCCACCACCATAATGCTGAGGTGGTGGCTGACGCTGAGCTAGCTGCCTCAAGATCTCATTCTGCTGAGCCATCAGCTCCTGCAGAGTGGGAGGCGGTGGCGGCGGTGGAGGAACGCGCTCATTCTGGCCACGACGCTGCCTCCCGGCCATCTGAAAAACCACATACATACTTAACACCATATCTCCAAGTTCAAGATTTAATCGCGGCGAAAAGAGTCAAAAGCAAAATGATAGACTCCAATTTCAACAAAAGGATTTAAAGGCATAAAATTTTCCTTCCAATTTAGACTGATAACAGCATCCACCAAACATGTGCCCAAGAGAGTTTAGCACGATTACATCAATTGTCCCAAAAAGACTCAACTCTATCTAGCCTAGTACCCCAAGGGTGCAAAAGCTAAGCTAGCTGCGAGGAGTCCTACCATCCGACTTCTAACTCTGTCCTGAACACCTAGTGAGCGAACGAGGCAACACTCGACTCAGGGGAAGGTGGTCTCCCTGAGCCAGCAGTGTCCACACTAGAGGCAGGCTCATCTCCTCCCTCGATGTCGACGTCCTCGTTGGCCTCCATATCCTGGATCTCCTGGTGATGCATATCCAAGTGCTCGTTAGCCTCAGCAAGCTGCTGCTGAGTGTTAATGAGCTGATCCTCGAGAACCTCGATGGTGTTCTCCCTGGTGCCCACTAATTCCTCCAACTCTTGGATATCAGTGGATAGCTGCTCCACCTGCAAGTCCTTCTCCACCATTTCAGTGGAGAAATCAACCACGAGCTCCTCCCTGTTGTCCAAAGTAATCTTTGTTGCCTCCAATAGTGCCATCAGATGGGACATCGCCTCACCGCGCATTACTTGCAGACGGTACAGAGCATTCATGCACCGTACGGTCAAGTGCGCAGTCTGTCCTGGGTAGATGGCCCAGATATCCTTGGCATGCTCCACCCTATCCTTCCACATTGGGTCGTCCTCCCTTTCGGTGGGGAATAATCCAATGGGGTGGGTGGCCAGCTCCAAAGGATGGAATCCGCAGAAAGTGGTCAATCCATGCAGAGCGATCACCTCGATCGTGTCCTCAGCTTGGTATCCAAAATACTCGGAGTCCAAAGAGCGCCAGCCTGGCTGCAGGGGATGAGGCTCCAAGGTCATCCTCACCCTACAGCGGGGCACTCGGTGCTTCTCGAACTGCTGCACCGTGTACTGAGGGGGTGTCGCGTATCCGGCCCCCTGAAGTACGTCCCACAAAATGCAGGGAAAGCCCTCTCGTGCAAGCCCGTCAGTGTGGGATAGTGCGTTTCCGTCCTCTGAGGATCCGTGGGAAGTCATCTGTGTACGGTTAAGCGTAAGTAAAAGAAAAAGAATTATAAAAAGAACAAGAAAAATAAAACTCAGCCTTTCTCTAGTTAAATAAAAGGTACTGGGGACCTAGTTGGTTATTATCTTGTTTTTAAGTCTTTACTCAGTTATCCATTCGCTTAATTAAGAATGCATGCATGCTCGTCCTGAACGACCTCACAACAAGATAAAAGGAATAGGGAAGAACTCCCATCCTGTAAAAGTGGCCTGTAGGGCCTAATTACTTAGCCACCTAGCTACCCTTATATCACCCTAAGGCTTCACGTCCTAGGTCTATCCTGCTCGTTCTACTATCTATCCAGCATTGTTTCTATCAAATTTTATTTTGGAAAATGATGGTATTTACATTTTATTGATTCCTCTGTGGTGGTACAAGCTCCGATACCAGCTGTGGCGGAACTGCCCGAATTATTCCAACTTAAGTGCCTAAGTCCCGCCTCAGAGGCTAGACCACACTTAAATGGGAATAACCCGTCAATCCCTCGGATCTAGTCCGACACGGCCACTGACAGGATCAAGTACCACAATCTCACTCGATGATGAGTCACAGAGCAAATACAATAAAGCATAAAACCATGCATGAAAGAGTATTAAATTATTACATCATCATAGGAGTTTTGCAAAAGTAGTCATCATTGTTCGAAGTGCAGCGGAATAAAACTAACGGTAAATAAACAGAGAGATGGGGAAGCCTGTCCCATCACTCCTCATGCTCCTCCTCAGCCGAGGCGGGGTCCCACTCGACAGTCCAACCCGGTGGCAAGATGGACGGCCAAGTCACTCCAGCAACCATGTCCTCCAGAGAACCTATAAAAATTATGCCACAAGCAAGGCTGAGTATACTAATACTCAGCTAGACTTACCCGGTGTGAGGAGTCTACTCCTCTACCTCTAGACATGCAGCTGTTTGGCTGTGGGGTTTGGTTGCCAAAAGCACTAGCTGAGTTTCTAAATCAAGTTTTTAACTTTGTCAAAATTAAGTGTGACTCTCTTAAGGCTAAAGATGTGCTATCTACTCATACATAGTAGCAAACATTTTTAGCAATCAACATCTTGTATCATCTCAGCACAATTCCACTTATTACTCAATGTAGCAACATGGATCAAGCAGTCTCATTAGCTGCGAGAAGCAGACGATTCGAATCGAGTTTTTAAACCTTGCAAGGTAAACCTAAACACACGACATGTAGGGGCACTCCGTCCCCACACACATCAACCGTCCCCATCGATTCCCCGTCAGCAGAGAGGGGCTCACCGCCTTGGCGTACAATGCCTCACTGACCCCGACTGCCGTCGTGCAGTGACCGCACTTGTACCCACCATAACTAGAATGGGAGACCTCGTCTCAGGTCGCGTGAGGAGGGCAATCTGCTGCCAGGTTCAATCAGGTACTAGGCTTACCGATTTACCATATTTCTCGGTATATGTTTAGTACGTTCAAACGCTTGACTCACGGTACCACACCTTAATCCTTATTCAAATTTTTATCCCGTGAACAACAAATCCCCATGGATTGTTGCCCACAACCCAACATCAGTACGATATGAAAGTGGGTACAATCAATGTCCTGACCTCGCGCGAGTGCTAGAAAAATCACTCGACTTCTACCGCGATCCCTAAATAGTAAGCAGCTACTCGACTTAGCATACTAGTATTCATCTCAATGGGATTCCTGAGATCATGCAACTAAGGTTTCAAACAACTCCTACACTTAAGTGCACATTCAATCCTACAATCAATAAGTGTAGTAAAATAGCATAAATAACAGGTTATGCATAAAACCGGGGCTTGCCTTCCAAAGCAGTGGCAGGCAGATCCTCTGATGCAGACTCTGGGGCTGGATCCGGGGCTACCTCCTGAGCAGCTCCTTGCTCCGGCACGAGGACGTACTCTCCGTTAGCAAGGTTACAGTCTATCGAAATGCAATGAACATGTATGTCATGATTATGCAGGATTTAATAACATTATGCTTAAAAGAAACTAAGTCAAGAAGTAACTTAGGGTTTGCTTGGTCATACGGGGCCTTTAGTGGTTTATGCTTATCACTCCTAGGTTTAGATTTCAGTTGAGGATAAACATAGTGGATTTGTATTGCCTTTATATATTTTAGTGGACACTTTACAAGGGTTTTAGGATGACACTAATTTCCATTATTCATTTTCCTTTCTTTAATTTCTACTTATGGTTTCTAGTGTAGGTTTGAACTACGACAGTGGTTTAATATTTTCCAAAAATTCTGTAAAAATTACAGTGTGTTGCCATTTGCTATTCTAGCCTGTTTTAAGAATTTGAGGCTCAACATATAAAGGCTATGCTTAAGACAAAAAAGAATAAAAGTTGGGTAAATGGGCCACTTTGTACTACAACTCTTAATTAGATGTGGGGTCTGTCCTAAGGGTTATTTTTGTTGGCATCTAACAGTAATAATAGGTTTCTGTGCCAAAAACCACAGAAGGCTAAGGGGTGGTTATTTAGTTATGATTTTCTAAAGTTTAATGTCAAAAAGGCACTTTCTACTACATTGTTATTTGAAAAATGTCAAACAGCAGATTTTATATTTTTCCTAAGTTCTTAATAACAAAACATTAACTATCCCAAGGGTGGGGGTGTTTTCACCATGGGGTTATTTTTGTAGGGTTTTTCTAAGTTTTCCTTGTTTTATTTAAATAAAAGGTATTCCACTTATTTTATACTAAACCAGGGTATGATAGATTTTTCCAGTGAACTACATTGAATAAGTACCCTAACAAAAATAGGGGTGCCCTCTGGTTTATTATTTAAATCACATTTTCTATTTTTCTTAACCTTAAGCATATTGTAAAATAAGGGGTAAAAACTAACTTAATGGGGTGGACAGAGAGGTTTAACATTTTTAAACAGGTCAGTAGGTAGATATAAACTTCTCCGAATTTTTCTAACCCTAGTCAAATAGTACAACTATTTTTCTTTCTATTATTGAGCTTTTGGCTAAAACTATGATTAAATCAGAACTTTAAAGTTTTCTATAGTACCTAAGGGGTTTTATATTTTTCTTATGTAGGTCACATTAATTAGAGTCTGGCAAAATTGGTTTGACCAAATTTGGATGAACTAAACAGAAGTTATGAGTTTTTAAAGTTTCTGTTCAAATTAAAAACAGATTTAATAAGAGTTTCCTGGAAAAACAGTTTACACCGAGGTCCCTGGGTTTAAACTAAATTAACCTTCGCAGTTCTACCCTTGCGCCACTATTCCCCTGGGTCGCTGACAGTTCAAAAAGCCCCCTAACCTTTTCTTGCTCTCACCCGCAGTCCTTCCCCCAATGTAAACAGTACCCGCGGGAAAGAAAAGGGTGGCGCGGCTTACCGGCGGCGAGATAGGTCCGGCGAAGGGCAGGGTTGGCTCGGGGAGGCTCTGGCGGTCACAGCGAGGTGCGGCTCGACGGCGGGGATGGCCGGAATCGCTCGGTCCACGTGCGCAGGCGGGTGTTCTCGTCGGCGGCGAGTGTGACGGCCAAACCACGGCGATCTGGTTCAATCCAAGGGCACGGTGAGCTTCCTGGGGTGACGTATAGGCTATCTGTGCAGTGAATCGAGAAATGGCTCAGTGATTTACCCGGTCCACGCACTCCGGCGGGGTTGTGAACTCCGGCGACCGTGGACTGGCCTCTCCGGCGACGCAGGCTTCGATTCCTCGCTCGGGGAGCTTCACTGAGTTGTGCACACTCGTCTCCGAGGTTTGGACGGGGTTGGGGAAGGCTAGTCTGGCCGGTCTACAGCGACAGTGGCTCGGGTGGCCGCGGACACGCCGCGCACGGGCAAACGGCGGTGAACTGAGCTCCGGTGAGGCTTGAGGGTGCGCGGAAGAGTGCAGTCGACGCCTGGGTGGGCTTTATAGGCGCGGGCACGGGCCATGGCGTCGGCTGGCCGTTTGGCGTGACGCGGGGCACGCGGGGGCGCGCGCGGGCGTGCTCTGGCGAGCTCAGAGCGCGTCGAACACGTGGCTCGTTGCTTCTGCCCGTGTTCTTCCCTCTGCTGAGCGGCCAAAACGTACGAATCTTACCCTATCGCCTGTGGGAGATCTCTTCCTTGCACCTAGAGCTACCTAGTTCATGTGAGTTCCAAGAGTAGATGTGGTCGGGTTAGAGAGATATAAGGGTGGGAAGTTGGCTGTGTCAGACATGTCCAAACCGAGACAAAAATGGTGCCAAGTCGTGTCAAACGCCCTAGGGTAGGTGTCACCTCTTTCCAGGGCATTCTAGGGTTAATTTGGCGCCACTTTGTCAATTGGGTCGAAGTGTTTTGAATTTTGGATTAAGGTGAACATGTGGGATCTTTGTTCAAGGGTTAGTTTTTAGACTTAGGCAAATTCTGAATTTTCCCTTGTGCTCAACCTTGGGTGAACATTTTGGGGCTTTTCTGAAAACTTTTTGGGGGTACTTCCTTACTATTATTTGTAGGTTATGAAGCATATTATAACCTTTATATTTGGCCCAAGCCATGATCATAAGGTTTACATGGCCTTTTGATCCTAGCTTCAAATAGGGTTCCTATTGCCCAAGAGGGGTTTGCTTTAGGGTTTTGGGAAATTCCCCACTTAGATGTGCATGACAAGCTAGGGCATGATATCCAAGATGGTTTGCACTTGCTTAGGACCTTGAATTCCAAGTTTGATGTACTTTGCCCAAATCAATCCTCATGTGATAATAGGTTAAAAGGGGGTAGCCCTGGGTGGACACCCTGAGTAACACCTTGGGGTGTTACACATACAAGCAATTTTTGGCTCTATCATTTAAATGAATTTCTTTTTCCTCACTCGTGGTGGGTTTTTCGGGATTCTTGGGGGGTTTCATCCCGTCACGAGTGACTCGCCAAACACCTAGATCGACGGCCTCTAGGTAACAAACCATTCTAGCACTGTAATATGGGAAGTTAGTGCCGTCAAAGTGTGGTGGCCTATGGGTATCCATCCCTTCCTCTGAAAAGC
This sequence comes from Zea mays, assembly GCF_902167145.1. NCBI lineage: Eukaryota > Viridiplantae > Streptophyta > Magnoliopsida > Poales > Poaceae > Zea > Zea mays. Next base: position 106,328,089 of record NC_050105.1, on the reverse strand, counting down.
GTCGGCTCTTTTAGCGGTGAAGCTAAAGCGTTTCGAATAAGCCAAACCAGGCTCTGATACCACTTGTAGGAAACAGGTGACGCCTAAGAGGAGGTGAATTAGGACTTCTAAAACTTTTGCTAATCTAGACCACAAATAAATCCCTAGAGGAAAACCTATGCAAATGATTAAACTAGAAAGTGCAAACTAGGTTTTGTCTAAGTGTTGCTATCTCTACCGCAATGGCTAAGTTTCAATCTACACTATATAAGTATGAATACAAGATTGAAACTTAAATGCTTAATATAAATGCGGAAACTTTAAAGACCAAAGTAGAGAAGCAAACTCTCGTGGATGACGCCGGTATTTTTACCGAGGTATCCGGAACCGCGCAAGGTTCTGACTAATCCTCGTTCGTGCCCCTATGCAAAGGGAAGCCCACGCGAGGGCCAAGCACCTCGGTCGAGTAACTCCGTAGAGAGCTGCGGGCCTTCTCCACGCGCAAGTGGTGCTTCTGTTCTGGCTCCTCTAGGACGCTCCCCGCCGTCTTCACTATCGAGCTTCCGGCCGAAACGCCGCGGGCCTCGTTCCCTTCGGTACACGGTGGCAGCCGTGACACAAACGCGGTTGTCACGGTCTCGCAAGACTTTCGCCCCACTCAGTACAATTATAACGGCTCACGCAAGAGCCGAGGGGTTGTGTGGTTTTACAAAACTCACTCAACTAACTAGGGTTCACCTAGAGCAAGCGCTAGAGCGGTCTAACTAACCTAAGCACTTCGCAAAGCACCTACGCTAATCACCGAGTGATTCTATTAAGCATTTGAGTGTAAGATCACTTGGGAATGTCTACTATATGCCTTGGTATGTCTCTTGGGCTCCCACACTTAGAAATGGCCAGTTGGGGGTGTATTTATAGCCCCCAACACAAATCTAGCCATTGGAGGAAAGCTGTTGCTTTCTGCGGTCACAACGGAGAGTCCGGTGGTGCACCGGACAGCGCACTGTTCCTTGTCCGGTGCGCCTAGCCATTACCTTGTCAGAGCAGGTGACCGTTAGCGCCTCAGGCTTTCACACTGGATAGTCCGGACTTCACACCGGACATTCCAGTGCACTTCCCTTCGAGTGCCACCTGGAACTAGCCGTTAGGGCTGAGGTTCCTGGTGCACCGGACAGTCCGGTGTGTGGGCACCGGACAGTCCGGTGCTCCTCGCACAGACAGTCCGCAGGCAACACACATCTTCATTTTGGACTTTTCTTGGATCTTCTGAATGTCTTCTTTTGAGGTGTTGCTTTCCTCAATTCCTTGGTCCAAGTAATTCTAGCATCCTGTGAACTACAAACACAAACACTAGGAAATTCATTAGTTCACGGATTGTGTTAATCATCAAACACCAAAACTCATTAAGTCAAATGGCCCGGGGTCCATTTTCCTTACACCCTCCAAGTCCCCTTGTAAGGGCCTCCCCCTTGAACTATAAAAGGGGGACGACCAAACAGACGGAAAAGAGAGCATGCTTGAGTTCTCCACTTCCTCTCATTCTCACACTTGCACCCACTGTAACATGTTCCTTAGGGCAATACTACGATCAACACTACACTAGACTAGGGTGCAAGCCTGAACTAGTATAAACCCCATGTTTCAGTCTCTTGATTCACCATTTAGAGTGAGTCCATGCTAGCCTCCCACCGAACACAAATTTTATTGTCTCCTTGGTTTTTGAAACCACGATAGTTGGTGTGAGTTGGCACGCCAGGTGGGGGCTGTTAGCGTGCCAAGCGACTCTTTACACTCTGATGGCTTAGTCATTCGCTTTCTCCGGTAGCGAGACCTTCACGCCTGGGAGCCGCATCACCTTTGGCTCCCTTGACTTCCTCGCCACCGCCACCGACGAGCTCCGCCTCGTTGATTCTGACACGCTTGTTAAGGCAAGCATGGGAGGACCCACACGCTTCACCACCGCTACGAGTAAGGTGGAGAAGAGATGCCTTAAGAGCCATGTCGCCGCCCTCAAGCGGTGCCTTCACAAGCTCGCCGCTACAATCAAGCACAAGGTTGAGGGAGCGTCACCCTCAACATTTATGGCCATCATCGACCACCAACCAACCTCCATCCTCGACCTTCTCAAGGATGACTCAAGCCACGGCTCAATGGAGGAGCCCAACATTGACGCTGTAAGGAAAATGTACCCCGATCCATTTGGCTAAGTGATTTTGGTGTTTGATGATCAACATAACCTTGTTGACTAATGTGTTTGCTAGTGTTTGTGTTTATAGTTCACAAGATGCGAAGAGGATTGGATTAAGGCTCTAAGGATGCAACACCTCAAAAGAAGACCTAAAAGATGGGTAGAAGTCTAAGACTCAAGAACAAAAGAAGCCCAAAAGAAACAGTGTAGAAATCCATGAAGTGGGCATACAACCAGCACTCTGGTGGCGCACCGGACAGTCAACAATACCTATCTGGTGTGCACCGGACAATCTGCGTAGAGAGCCCGCAACTAGGGACTCTCGGGACTGTAGCACCAGACTGTCTGGTGATAGTCTAGACAATGGTCGGATCCAATGGTCGACTGCTACAGACCTCAACGGTTGGCTGACGTGGACAGGGCTTCGGACATGTCTGGTGTGCAACGGACTGTCCGGTACGTCCGACGACAGAGAAGTCAGCTTTCTGTCCAACAACTATAATTGTGGGGGAGGTTATAAATACCTCACCAACCGGCCATTTGAAGGTGTGGGAGCCCAATCAACATACCAAGACATATTGTAGACATTTCCATGTACTCAAACACCCAAGTGCTTAATAGAATCACTCGATGATTAGCAGAGGCGCTTTGCGAAGTGCTTAGGTTAGTTATACCACTTATGTGCTTGCTCTAGGTGAATCCTAGTTAGTTGAGTGAGTTTAGAAAAACCACACAACCCCTCGACTCTTGCGCGAGCCGTTGTAATTGTACCGAGTGGGGTGTGAGTCTTGCGAGATCGTGACAACTGAGTTTGTGTCAAGGCTGCCACCGTGTACCAGAGGGAACGAGGCCCACGATGTTTCGGTCAGAAGCTCGATAGTGGAGACGATGGGGAGCGTCTGGGAGGAGCCAGAAGCGGAGCACCACTTCCGCGTGGAGAAGGCCCGCGGCTCTCTACGGAGTTACTCGACTGAGGTGCTTGGCCCTCGCGTGGGCTACCCTTTGCATAGGGGCACAACGAGGATTAGTCGGGACCTTGCGTGGTTCTGGATACCTCGGTATAAATACCAGCGTCTTCCACGAGAGTTTGCATCTCTACCTTGCTCTTTACCTTTCGCATTTATATTGAGTAATTAAGTTTCAATCTCCTCTTTCTAGTTAGACTATTTACGGTTGAAACTTAGGCTTTGCGGTAGAGATAGCAATAATTAGACAAAACCTAGCTTGCACATTCTAGATTGTTTATTTGCATATGTTTTCCTCTATGGATTTAATTGTGGCCTAATTTAGAGAATAGTTTTTAACAGTCTTAATTCACCCCCTCTTAGGTGTCATCGTTTCCTACAAGTGGTATCAGAGTCCGGTTTGGCTCATTTGAAACGTTTTAGCTTCACCGCTAATCGAGCCGACACTTTTTAGAGGAAGGGGATGGATATCCATAGGCCACCACACTTTGACGGCAAAAACTTCTCATATTATAGTGTTAGAATGGTTGGTTACCTAAAAGCGGTTGATCTAGGTGTTTGAAGAGTCACTCATGACAGGATGAAACCACCTAAAAATCTCATGAAGCACACCACGAGTGAGGAAAAAGAAATTCATTTGAATGTTAGAGCCAAAAATTGCTTGTATGAAACTCTTAGTATGGAAATTTTAATCAAGTATTTACATTAAAAACTGCTAATGAGATTTGGCTAAAATTGCATGAGCTCTATGACGGCACATCCAATGTCTGTGAACAAAAACATTGCCTAGTTTTAAATGAGCATAATTCTTTTGCTATGAAATAAAATGAGCTTGTTAGAGACATGTATTCCCGCTTAAATCTTGTGATTAATGAGCTCAACTTTATTGGATTTAATAAGCTAGGTGATGCAGATATTGTGAGGAAGATCATCTCCCTACTACCACAACAAAGATATGGGAGCATCATCACCATCCTTCACAACCTCGAGGACTTGAGTCAGATGACCCTGACGTTTGTGATTGAAAAAATTGTGGCATTTGATATGTCATGGAAAATGGGTCAACAAGAGGAGCCAACTTATTCAAAGTCATATGCTTTTGCATGTGATGAACACAAAAAGATGAAAGGAAAGAAGGCTCCAAGCTCAAGTGAAGAAGAGGAAGAAGATGATCAACCCTCAATATCATCCTCTGAAGACGAAGAAACTATCCGAGGCATAAAAAACATAATGGGGATGATTCATAAGATTAATCTAATGGGTGTGCCTCTGCAGGTCGAGGATTACTTTTTTAACATTGACAGGAAAAATCAAAGAAAGAGACGATGCTTCGCTTGTGGGGAGAAGGGCCACTTCAGGGACAACTGTCCAATATGGCCAAACCCACAAAGACGAGCAAATGCAAGGCACTCACAAGTGTCAAGACTTGGGATGACTCTTCAAGCGAAGATGATCCTCCAAGGACTCGTACAAATGCCTTATGATAAGAGGTAAAACGAGTATCCCATCCTCTAGTGATGATAGTGATGATGAATGTGATGATGAGGGAAAGCCCTCCGTAGATGAACTTGCGCATGCCGTTAAGTTTTTTCGAGGCATCCGTTGGCTTGGGAAAGTCTTCGGCGGTGGTGTCCTACTCTGCCATCTTGGCTGCTTCCTCTGGCTTCGCCTTCTTGTTGGGAGGCTTAGTGATGAAGAGTTTGAGAAGCTTGCACTCGTGGAGCTTATGACGGACGGGGTAGTCATGATTCTGACACAACACGTTCATCAACATTTGGAAGTGGTTGCCACCATTCTTTGTTAGTGGCTTCGGTGGTAGGTCCATGGTGGCGACCTCATTCCCATTGCGTCGGGCATGGTTGCCCCTCCGACGCTTGTCGGGGTGTTCCTAACGTTCCCACTTCACGCCACTCGTGTTGTCGGCGTCATGTGGGGTCTTCCCCTTGCGGAAGATAGCCTCCACCACATCTTCTTCATCGGCGAACTTGGTCGCGATGTCAAGTAGGTCGACGATGGTTTTTGACCGTCCGCGACAGAGCTCACGAATGAGCACCTCGTTAGTGGCGCCGTAAGTGAAGGAACTGACCACATCGGCGTCGGTGGCATCATGGAGTTCGTTCTTTTTCTGAGAGAACCTCCAGATGTAGTCTCGAAGGCTTTCCCCGCTCTTCTAGACACATCGCTTGAGGTCCCAAGAGCTCCTAGGGCGTTTGTATGTGCCCTAAAAATTACCCACAAAGGCCTTCTTGAGGTTGGCCCAATCATGGATAGTGTTGCTCGGCAAGTGCTCGAGCTATACCCTCGCCCCCCTCCGTGAGGTGGATGGGGAGGAACTGGATGATCAAAGGATCATCCTTGATTCCCGCCATGCAGCAGGCAAGGTGGTAGTATTCCAACCAAACATAGGGATTGGTGGTCGCATCGTATTGGTGATGTTTGCGGATGTGTGCACCTTTGCGGTAAAGTGCGCCTTCCAAAGCGCACGCCCGAAGGCGCGTGGTCCTGGCCTAGTCGGACTGGGGCTTCGCTCACGCCTTCTCTTGGGCGAGTGCGACTGCTCCACTTCATCCTGCTGTCGTCGACGGTTGTTGAGGAAGTGGCAGGCATCGTAGATGTTGTTGAGGCGGTTCTTTAGGGGAACTCGAGATTTGGTGGATTGGGAGAGCAACGACTCCCTGCTCCACGTTGACATGGAGCAGGTACAAAAGTTATCTATACTGGTAGGTGTCTGCCGGTCAATCTCGGCTTGCTGCATAGCTGCCCTCTCTACCAAATTGCGGAGGTTCTAGTACATCGCCCTCGCCTTTGGCTCAACCGGCTCAGGGATGGACTAGAGGATCATGGTCGTTGCGGCCATATTTTGCCCGAGGTTGAGGAAGTAGTGGCCATTGTCACTCCCTTAGGCGAGCTGGTCATAGACCATTCGTGCCCGATGCCTTTCAGCCTCAAAGCGTTGTCGCTTGATGTTGTTGTAGGCTCTATCGTGTCTTCGGACAAGGGCATCAAGCTCCACTTGTTGCTATCAGAGGCTTTCCTCGCGCGCAAGGGTCCACACCTAGCACTGATGCTAGTATTCCTCCTCTTGATTGAGGGCTTCTCATCCCCTACGCCATTCTCATCTTGTAGCGGTGTCACCACGAAGTAGGTTCTCTCGACTGTCTCAGTGGTGTCTGTAGGAAACTGTGACACCTAAGAGGTGGGTGAATTAGGACTATTAAAAACTATTCTCTAAACTAGGCCACAATTAAATCCCTAGAGCAAAACCTATTGAAATAAACAATCTAGAATGTGCAAGCTAGGTTTTGTCTAAGTGTTGCTATATCTACCATAAAGCCTAAGTTTCAATCCTAAATATTCTATCTAAAAAGAGGAGATTGAAACTTAATTACTCAATATAAATGTGGAAGGTAAAGAGCAAGGTAGAGATGCAAACTGTCATGGATGACATTGATATTTTTATCGAGGTATTCGGAACCACATAAGGTCCCGATTAATCCTCGTTGGTGCCCCTATGTAAAGGGTAGCCCACGCGAGGGCCAAACACCTCGGTCGAGTTACTCCGTAGCGAGCCGTGGGCCTTCTCCACGTGGAAGTGGTGCTCCGCTTCTGGCTCCTCTCGGACGCTCCCCGCCGTCTCCACTATCGAGCTTCTGACCGAAAAGCCGCGAGCCTCATTCCCTCCAGTACATAGTGACGGTCGTGACATATACTTGGTTGTCACGATATAGCAAGACTCTTTCCTCACTCGGTACAATTACAATAGCTCACGCAAGAGCTGAGGGGTTGTGTGATTTTTCTAAACTCACTCAACTAACTAGGATTCACCTAGAGCAAGCGCATAAGTGGTCTAACTAATCTAAGCACGTCGCAAAGCACCTACGCTAATCACCGAGTGATTCTATTAAGCATTTGGGTGTTTGAGCACATGGACATGTCTACAATATGTCTTGGTATGTTGATTGGGCTCTCACACCTTCAAATGGCCAGTTGGTGGGGTATTTATAACCTCCCCCACAATTATAGCTGTTTGATAGAAAGCTGACTGCTCTATCGTCGGGCGCACCGGACTTGTCCGATGTCCTGGCCATGTCAGTCGACCGTTGAGGTCTTTAGCAGTTGACCGTTGGATCCGACCATTGCCCAGACAGTCCGGTGCTACAACCTCGAGAGTCCCTAGTTGTGAGCTCTCTGCTCAGACTGCCCAGTGCACATCGGACATGTACTGTTCACTGTCCGGTGCGCCACCAGAGTGTTGGCTGACTGCCCACTTCATGAATTTCTTCACGGTTTCTTTTGGACTTCTTTTGTTCTTGAGTCTTGGACTTCTACACATCTTTTAGGTCTTCTTTTTGAGGTGTTGCATCCTCAGAGCCTCAGTTCAATCCTCTTCGCATCATGTGAACTACAAACACAAACACTAGAAAACTCATTTGTCCACAAGGTTACATTGATCATCAAACACCAAAATCACTTAGCCAAATGGCCCAGGGTTTATTTTCCTTACAATCTCCCCCTTTTTGGTGATTGATGACAACACAACCAAAGCAAGCAAATATAACAAATATTTTGATAAAACTATGCAATCTACTTGCTAGGATGCATGAGTGTCCCCATAATGTGAGATTATGGACTTAAGTGTCCCCCTAACTCCATAATCCACATACTTCCTATTTTAGACCAAAAACACATGTAGAACCAAAACCACTTGTAAGATCACGATTTTAAATTTTTAGATTAGGTGGTGTTTGGTGTTTGATATATTTTAAGTTGCTTTGGTCTGCTTTGGTCCCTAAAACTTCACCCCTTTGGAATCAAACACCGAAAAGGAAGACATTAAAAGCATTTATGAAGCAAAATAAAACTCGCCCTCTAAAAAATTTACCAGTTGTAGCTCCTAAACATTAATCCCCCTAAAAGAGTGTTCTCCCCTTTGAAAAAACACATCTTGATGAATCGCCTCGACGTCTCCGGGACTCGGTAGTGGAGCATACACCAGAATCGCCCACGACGGCTCCCCTCGGTGGCTCACCTGCTCTGGCTGTCTGCCCTACTGTTGAGCACTGAATTGAGCCTCGCGGACGGTCTAGCCCTGAGGCCGGATGGTCCGCGGTCCGGACAGTCCGCGCCTGTGGCCCGGACGGTCCGCGCGTGTGCAGAGCAGATTAGGGTTCTGAGTTTTGTGCTACAATTGTTAGCTAAATTCGCGGAATTAGCTCGGGAGATTAGTTTGTAAAGGGTCCAGCCCCCTCCTCTATAAATACAGAGGTATAAGGCCGATTTGTAATGATCAATCGAATCAATAACACTTCTATTTCACATTTATTTCCTAGGAGTAGTTCTAGTCTAGTTCTAGTTTAGCCTTCCAATCCCCAAATTCTTCGCTTCTCTTCGACTCTACGTCGATTAGAGGAGTCTAGGTCGGCCTGCCGAGCCTAGACATCACCTAGGATCTCTCCTCCCCGACGGGTCCCTCCCGGGAGCGAGATCCAGGCGCCGTCGGTGATCTTCCGCCGCCCCTGCGCACGCGCAGACCGTCCGGTCCCAGGGCATGGACCGTCCGGCCGTCAGGCAGGGACCTTAGCCTCGTGCCAGGCCGCGGACCATCCGCTCCTGTGCAGAGAGCACCGCCACTGGTTCGTGTTGAGTGATTGGCACCCTAAAAAGGTGTCAACATACTTTTTGGCAACTCCGCTGGGGAAGATTTCATATAGACCTATCGAGATCGGCCCTCAATGGCCGGTTCCAAGGATAACTCTGAAGTTTCCACCAGCAATATCATCAAGCCGACATGGGAAACCTTACCGGCTGAAGAACAGCTCCTATTCGAGGAGCGCTAGGAGCAGCTGATCCAGGAAGCAAAGTCGAAATTCCTGGCCGACTTCAAGGTGGACAGGAACAACAAAGTCGTTTGGCAACGGGCGGCAGATCTGGCTTCGCTTCGACCTACTACGAATACCCCCAATGTAAGTAGCACCAATGAAGTCCAATCTCTTAAAGCTTACATAAACAAACAGCGAGAGCAAATGCAACGTATCGTAGGGGATATACAAAATGATCATAAAAGGCTAGTGCATGCGCTTGATAAGTCTACTATTGTAAATCTTCCTTCGCACGAGGTTGAACTGAGGGAATACACACGTAATTCATCGGCTATAGGTTGTCACGACCAGTCACAACCCCTTTATGGGATGCCCATAGACATGTATCTTGGGCAACAACAGCCTCCCACGCACATCAGCGATAAATTTGTCGATCTGCGCATGTCCGGACTGTCCGCACGTGAGCGCGGACCGTCCGGGCCAGCGGCGGCCGATCCCATTTTTGGAAGCGAATTACCGAGGCCTACACCCAAGCCGCCACATACCGTGCAAACCCTAGATAACCCATTCGGACCATCCGTGTATGACGCCAGACAGTCCGAATATAACGCCAGACGGTCCGGCCACATGGTCGGATAGTCCGCGCACGTAAACGGATGGTCCGCGTATTTAACCGGACGGCCCGTCACAGACTTTTTTAAGGAGGATGGATATCCAACTCTGCATACGTCCCAGCTAAACTCCCCATCTCACCATGCGACACACTAGCACCATAATATAACCTACCAAACATGTGAGAGTGAGTACTTTCCAGCCTCCAGAAGGCCAGAAAGAAATGGCCAGTCCTATGAGCCTCATAGGGTATGTATTAACGCGCCGCAAAACCCAAACCAATGGGGAAGAAAACAACATACCAATATCCAAACAACCTCACCCATATTGGATTAAAGAGTTGGTGGTCTTCCACCGGCTGCCATCGATATAGTAAGAGAGGAAATAGCTGGGGCGTTCCGAGATAAGCTCGGAGTTAGTATAGTCCTCAGGGGGGCAGTCATATCGTAGACCTTATGGTAGCCATTTTGACCGTCTCCCATACCCATAGGGGACCATAATACCTGAATTCACAAAGTTTTCGGGTGACCAAGGAAAGAGCACGCGTGAGCATATAGACCAGTTCTTAGCACAATTAGGAGAATTGGCCGACACCGAAGCATTCCGTGTGCGTTTATTTTCATTATCTTTAACAGGGACTGCATTCACATGGTATGCCACGCTCCCTCCTAATTCCATTTTGTCATGGGGAGACTTAGAACAAAAATTTCATGAACATTTCTTCTCTAGCGATTACGAGCTAGATTTAGTAGACTTAGTGGCCCTACGACAAGCAAAGGATGAATCAGTTAATGATTACATCCGGAGATTCCGGGACACGAGAAACCGATGTTTTCAAATTCATTTAATAGATAAACAACTGGCGGGGATAGCCTTTGATGGATTGCGCTTTTATTTAAAAGAGAAATTAGAAGGCATCCAGTTCTTTACGCTAGCACAATTACATCAGAAAGCTTTGGCTTGTGAAAGCCGAAGCAAAGAACTAGTCAAAACGGTTCATCATAATGTCCATATAGTAGAACACAATCAAGGTAGTTTGGACGATGAACCAAAGGAAGTTTACACTGCCGAAATAGTTTGGCCTGAGCAGGCCAAATCTTTGGCTTGCTCTTCCTTGCAGTCAGTTCAAAAGAAACGGCAGGAGGAGGTTAAGTTTACATTTAATGTCGGCAAATGTGATAAGATATTCGATGAATTACTAAAAAATGGTAACATTAAGATCGATTATACCGTTCCACCTGCTGACGAACTAAAGCGTCGCGCATATTGCAAGTGGCACAACTCATTTTCCCATGCCACTAATGATCGTAATGTGTTTCGACGACAAATCCAATCGACCATTGACGATGGATGATTGAAATTTCAGGAGGACACGGAGCCCTTTCCAATGAATATGATCGACTTCAAGGGAAAAAGGATCCTAATTTGGCCCAACGCAGCCGATAAGGGCAAAGACAAAGAAGTCATCATCGGCAACGCACGGGAGGCCGATGGAAACAACAAAATCTCTTGTAGGAAGTGGTGGCCGAGAAGACTCCTGACGGAGGGGAGACAATGAAAGTGACCATCACAACCTCCAGCTCAGGGGGGCAAGCGCAAACAAGGGGACATGCGCGAGAACCAATACTGCGCATCGCGGACGGTCCGGTGTCCAGGCACGGACGGTCCGTAACATCGCCAGACGGTCCGGAGCGTTCCAGCGAACGGTCCGACAACGCCAAGGAGCCACGGCGACCACGTACCTTCAAACCACGACAACCAGAAATAGGCACATGGAAAACTAACACGTTCAAGGCAGCTGGTCGGTTGGTCAAACCCGACCCAACCTTTGATCAATTATTATCCAAGTATGTGAAAAAGAAGGCCGGCCCCAGTCACCGGCCAGCAAGGCGACCTCGCTCGCCCATTCATGAGCAGCATCAGGAAAGACAGATTGGACCACCTCACCAATCGGAAAAATGGAAGGTCATATTGTACAGTTGAAGTCTAACATACCTGCATGGACACCTCCACCCCCATATCTACCTATGCCATATCCATATACATACATACCTCCACCATATGTCCCAAATCAAATGTGGGGCATGCCATCATATCCATTTGGGATGCCACAGTACCCCGCCTGGGGGCACCCCAAACATCTGTTCTTGACAGGTTGACGCCTCCAGTACAAGACCGATTGAGAGCCCCTCAATCTGGTCCATGAGCATAGGCCCAACAAGATTGCCAAACAACTCGGCCCCAAAGGCTGACTAATCCGGCAGGGGGCATACAGCTACACCTTCCAATAGTATGATAAAAGGGGACATCATTAAAATAGGAACTACAGATGTCGTCGTACAACAAAATAACGAAGGGCCGATGATTTTTGGTGAATCGGCCAACACAAACAAAAAAGAAGGTACGACTGTCAACAAAACAGCCGATCCAAAATACTCGATGCCCCGATGGTGCCCATTGGGATTGACACGATCACAAAAGCAAAAATTACAGCGCCTCAGAGCAAAAGAGAATCAGACAAAGGAGGCGAAAAAATATTCAATGACACGCATCCGCAGTATCCGCCCCCACAAAAGAGATGGAGACCAAAGGCCGTTGAGAAAAATCAAACGGCCACAAAGACAGAAAATAAAACAACAACTATGCAGCTCTCTGCAAGTATGGTAGACAGTCCGACTATAAAAGCCGGATTATCCACACAGGACGCGGACCGTCCGACCCCTGAGGCCGGACCGTCCGCACTGCACCAGGACACCTCCAACGACGTACCGACACCCATGGAGGAAGACAACCTACAAGGAGAAGATTTGGTCGACTATGGAGATACGCCATAACACTAAGAAAATTAGGAAAGCAAGATGACGAATTGGTCAGGACCGGTACGACGTTTGGCAGTGTTGGGATTGACAGTTCGATAAGAGCTAAATAGGTCACGTCCGTTGGGTTAACCATCGTCACCAAGACCCTTGCGCACCATCCTAGTAGGTGGCAAGATGCCCAAGAAAGTCGATGTGATCACATTAGGTTAGTTGCTTTTGGTTCGCTCAGCTCCTCCAAAAGGCAGGGGGCATATGTTGAGCACTGAATTGAGCCTTGCGGACGGTCTGGCCCTGAGGCCAGACGGTCTGCGGTCCGAACAGTCCGTGCCTGTGGGCCGGACGGTCCGCGCGTGCGCAGAGCAGATTAGGGTTCCGAGTTTTGTGCTACGGTTGTTAGCTAAATTCGTAGAATTAGCTCGGGAGATTAGTTTGTAAAGGGTCCAGCCCCCCTCCTCTATAAATACAGAGGTATACAACCGATTTGTAATGATCAATCGAATCAATAACACTTCTATTTCGCATTTATTTCCTAGGAGTAGTTCTAGCCTAGTTCTAGTTTAGCCTTCCAATTCCCAAATTTTTTGCTTCTCTTCGACTCTACGTCGATTAGAGGAGTCTAGGTTGGCCTGCCGAGCCTAGACATCACCTAGGATTTCTCCTCCCCGACGGGGACCCTCCTGAGAGCGAGATCCAGGCGCCACCAGCGATCTTCCACCGCCCCTGCGCACGCGCGGACCGTCCGGCCCCAGGAAGTGGACCGTTCGGTCGTCTGGCAGGGACCCTAGCCTCGCGCCAGGCTACGGACCGTCCGGCCCCTGGCCACGGACCGTCCGCCCCTGTGTAGAGAGCACCGCCGCTAGTTCGTGTTGAGTGATTGGCGCTCTAAAAAGGTGTCAACACCTACAACGGCCCTGGCCTCCACCCAACGCTGCTTGATGGGACAATAGGAGGAAAATGCTCGATACTTATACCCCAGGAGGAAGCCTTGGGCGAGTACTACGACCGACGAATTCGTAATTGGTTCTGTTAAGGTTTATGAAGCGTTGCGATCTCTGCTCGCGTTTGATTTGGTTGAAGGCAAAGATGACGATCCGAGTCCATTTGCCAGATAAACAAAGGGCGCGCGCTCGGCATAGGAGTGAGTCCGACTTGGGTGGCCCACTGCCTGCCAACAGAGCAAGCCACGACATGAGCGCGGGCGTGGCTGGTGTGGAGGAGTTGTTCCCTAGGACCTGTTTGTCATCGCGCCAAGGGGTTGATTGACGAATGGGCCCGCGATTTGGGTGTGAGGATGCCCTGTGGGGCGGACCTATAATCGAAATATGCCAAGCGGAGGGGCTGTACCTAGGTCAAAAGGTGGGGAATCGGCCCACACGAGTTTCTCTCCCTTTTTGTTTTTTCATTTCTATTTCCTATTTATTATTTTCTTTATGTTTTCAAATTTTGGATACCAATTTAAATAGTATTTGATTCTAAAATTTCAAATAGTATTCAACATACATAAATCTAGCATGAGATGCAAAGTTTATTTATTTATTTATTATCTTATTTTGTCCATTAAACAAATGCTTCTCAACATGAAATCTATACACAAAATAAAAATAGTATTTTTTAAGAACAGGTTTTCGTAGTGAATACTCTTTGTTAGAAGGGTTTTAAAGTATATATATGTTTTTAGAGGACTTAATGCATTTAGGGATCTTTTTATTTTATCTTTTAGTAGGAAACATATTCGTTTTTAGGATAAGTAACTTTAAAAGTGAGAAAAAATCTTATTAAAAGATATTTTAGTTAAAATCCTTTGAGAATCTTTTATAAATCCTAAAAATATAATTTTAGGGTGTTATACAGGACTAAAAGATCATTTCCATCTCCCTCGCATCGACCATGTTGTAGACTCCATCGCAGGGTGTGAGCTCCTTTCCTTTCTAGATGCCTACTTGGGCTATCACCAGATCGCTATGAAGGAAAGCGACCAACATGCCACCTCTTTCACCACGCCTTTGTTTGTTCTGCTACATATCCATGTGTAATATCCCAAAAAAATGTTGACCAAAAGTTGATCTTCGGTGCATGGATGAGGGAAATGGTTGTGGGCCGTTGGATACAAAGTCAGAAGTCATCTGAGGTGTCGTTTCTTTCTCCCACAAAACCCTAGGTGGACACCCCTTTTCTCCCCCTCCTCTCTTGGCCGCCATCCCCCTTTTTCCCTTGGCTGGCCGCCCCCTCTCCTCCCATGGCAGCCGCCCTCCATTGCTTCCTCCTCCCTAGATCTCATTCCCCCCACGCAGCAAGGATCGAGAAGAGGAGGAGCACGTTGAATTGAAGAGGAAGAGAGGATCAAGGAGATGTTCTATCCCATCTCTTCTTGCAGATTTTCTTGGGGAAACCTTAGGTAAGGATAAGATCCATGTTCCTCCCTGTAATTCTGTGTTTTTGGAGGTTGTGGATCACGGGGATTGAAGGATTAGAGGTTGGATTAGATGTGGGGTTAGATGTTGATCTTGAAATTAGTTTCTACAGAATGGCAGATTCGACAGTTTCTGTTCATGCCAGTTTTCCGTTCTCTTAGTGGCCTAAAAAAATAAAAGTCTACCTATGAGTCGTAGATAATTTGTAGATCTTTCTGTGGCCGTGAAGAACACCTCAATCGGATATCAGATCAGAAAGTTATTGCAGTTTGATTATAGCTATTTTTCAGTCTCATAATTCTATGCAGAATCTGTTCTCTTAAGATTTAGATAATTTTATCAACAGAATTAAACTTTAGGTTGGTAAAAGAAGCTGAATATAATTTCATAAGCTTTCCAGATTGTTAAAGAGTGCATTCATATGAATTTGAAACTCCAGTTATGTTTGTTT
Organism: Zea mays; assembly: GCF_902167145.1. Taxonomy (NCBI): domain Eukaryota; kingdom Viridiplantae; phylum Streptophyta; class Magnoliopsida; order Poales; family Poaceae; genus Zea; species Zea mays. The sequence goes on along the minus strand of NC_050105.1, from coordinate 106,312,845 downwards.
TACTGTAGCTGTTCCTGTTTGCCTGACAAAAACGAGTAGGTCTGTTCACTGGTAGGTTTCATCTAGTAAATAGCCGAATTGACTCTTCTAACTATGGAGACTTTTGTAGAGGGATAAAAGTTCTTACTGCCAGCAGAATTTCATAATTTTTGGTTGAGTAGTTTGGGAGATATCGAATTTTGAAGTTAACTATGCCGCTGTCTGAAACAGATTCAGTCAGTTATATTGTCAGATGTTTTAGAACTTATAGATGACATAATTTAATTATCCATTGAATACTGAAGTTGTAGAGTATTTTGTGTAGATACTTCTAGAGTATTTGTTTGATATCACCACTGTTATAATTTTAAAGATACAAAATTAACAAACAGCGCTGCTGCTCTGTGGCATGTGGTTGAGGTGGGAGTCTTTTCACCAGGTCTTGGTTTCAAGTGTAGGAGCGATTTGTTGATTGTTGGCAAATGTTTGCAAAATATTTGTAATAAGTTTTATTCCCGCTAGCAGGTGACTACACTCCAGATCTTGCCTAGTATATTTTTCTTCTTCGATGAAGGCAAGTGAATGTAGCGGTGGTTGTTACCGTTTTGACCTGTTATTTCTATCGCCTACACTCTAATATTCATAATTATTGGATTCTTTCATAATTGAACTATATGGTGATGTTTTAATTGATTGTATTATATTGATGCTCTATGATATATTGATGATGATTATGGTTCGAGTATGACCCATAAGATTAATTCACACCCTGAAGACAGATGAAGCATTATTTGAGGTTTGTATTGTATCTGAAGGCATATGAAGTATTATTTGAGGTTTGTATTGTATCTGAAGGCATATGAAGTATTATTTGAGGTTTGTATTGTATTTGAAGGTAGATGAAACATTATTTGAGGTTTGTATTGTATCTGAAGGCATATGAAGTATTATTTGAGGTTTGTATTGTATCTGAAGGCAGATGAAGTATTAATTGAGGTTTGTATTGTATCTGAAGGAAGTGTAGTTTATTGATAAATGCAGCATGCCATATATATTGCATGACTCATTTGCATCTGAAGTTTCGTCGTGACCTATGGTCCGACCGTACCGGTACAACTTAGCATCGTACGTTGCTCGATGAGGGGTACGATGCGGCTTCATACCCTTAGTGGTATGAAGGCAGAGGACATATGCATTGCATTCATATGAATTCATTGAAATAATATTTGCAGATGATGTGGTTTTATACCCTCAGAGGTATGAAGACAGAGGACCAACACATTGCATTCCTATGCATACATTGAGTGATATTTGTAGGTATTGTGGACGCAGGGATGTGTTATACAACCTATCGTGGTTGTTCGAGGAAATGAGATGGTATGAGTTATATTGGGACTACTGAGTTCTATATCTACAAGTATTTCTGATCTTAATTGTGATTCTTTTAGAATATTGATTGATTCAATTTGTGGTTTAAATATCTCGTCAAAACAATTTGCTTGCTGAGATGTTTCATCTCACTCTTGCATTACTCAATGCATGTGCTTGTTACTCATCAAGGGGAGTGGGAAGTAGCAGCACATCCACCTTCACTCTCATAATAACGCTGCCTAAGCGCAGTCATGATTTAATTAGAAACTTCTTGTCAAAGGATGTTTGTTTTTAACTAGTTATGCACACTGGTTAATTCAGTTCATGTCGTTATGGTTGTTTTCCCATTGCTAGTAGATTATTAATGTCTATTATGTTTTCTTATCATGATATATATTTGTACTTTGTTGCTTTCCCGTTTATGCAATTTTCAAAGGAGATGCTGGCGAAATTTTATATATGAATGTTAGATGTGTAGTTTAGTAGCATTCTGGGGTGTTTGTGGATCCCGGGGTGTTACAGTTGGTATCAAAGCATAGGCTTTAGATTCTTGGCAATTTGAAGGTAAATTTGACACACTTGCACATATAGAAGGGTATGAGTTCAAGTATCTTTGATATATATTAATGTCTTTGAAGTGCAGATGACAATAATTTCATCCCTCCTTATTCTTTTATGGTGATGTGGTAAGTTGTTTATGACTTAATGCCTGATATAATTTATCTCTAAATCTTTATATTGTTTTATTAATGCGTTTGATATCGCTGGTCTTTTGTGAGATTGAAGTTGTTATTATGCTTGTGATATACAAGTATGCCTATGTTGTTTTCACCATGTTTTTCATGGTTGAGTTTTATTACAATAATATTGTTATATATGCTTGATTGAGGATGTTTCTAAGAGGAGTGTGAATTGTGCGTTTTAGGTTACAAGGTAACCATCAATTTGAATTTAAGTTGTTGAGCGGTTGGTGGATAGTTCCAACTATCTTTGCAAAGAATGATTGTTTATGTCGAGAAACCAGTTCTGAAAGAAATGAATATTGATACTTTATATGGATTTTTGGGGGAAGTCTTTACATAGTCAGAATGACTTACATGTCTCTCTTCTATTGTGTGTTTTAGTTGCCACAAAGCCTAGATGTGGTTTAAAGTGGTTGCCTGTTAGTCATACTAATTGTAGAATAAATCTTTGATTTTCTTGATCCATTGATTACGTATTAATACGTTGAGGATCTGATGGTTCTCTTCTCGATGCATGCTTGTAGAGCCATTGTTGGACCACCTATCTATTGGTTTGAATGAAGTCATTGCCTAGCCTAGAGTTGGTTGTGTGTGGTTAGTCACCTATTCCTAAATGATGTGGTTTTTACATTAGTTTGATATGTTTGTCAAATATGTGAAGGATTACGGGGTTATTATTGACCTTGTATGTCTGGTACTTTGAGTGCATCGTATGATAGAATGAAATGTAAGTTTCTGAACTACAGTAGATGAAGACTTATATTATGTGTAGGTTAACCTTACTTGTTTGGATATTTTTCTTAGTTGAGATGTTGGATGAAGTATAGTGACATTGGTTAACCAAGTATTGTGTTGTTGTGCTATCAGTGCTCTTTGTGGAGCTTTTGGTATTCCTTCGATGACCTGTGCCGCGCAGAATGTTATTGGCTTCTTGTTGGCTTTATTGCTCCATTAGTTCTGTAGACTTTCTCCCTTTAGTGGGGTGCAAAGAATGTTAGATTACATGATTATCTTTTCATGATGGCAAGAACAAGGTTTAGGAAGATTAGGAGTTTTTGGTTTCAATAGAACTACTTGTTTCGTGGTGCTTTGAGGTGAGGTGTTTGATCTTCTTATACATTCATCTGGTGTGGATGTTTCACCATTTAATTAAAATGAATTGTTGAAGTTGGTAAGGGTTGTGCTTAGTGCATGTTACCCCTTCATAAAAGAGTGTTGTTTTAAGACATTGATGTTGATGTATATCTGCATCCAAATTCGATGGTGTGAAATTGTAGTGTTGATTGCATCTATGACTTGCTTTGAGCTTCATTGCATGTTGTTTCATGCTTGATGTCAGGTCGTGTAGTTTCTTTAGACAATTAGTCCAAGGTAGAAGTTCTTGTGTTAATTAAGACCAATAATAGACCCATGTTTTGAATGGTGGTGCTATATGGGGTACATTTGGTGTTTTTCTTGGAGTGGCCGAATTCGAGGACGAATTCTTTTTAAGGGGGTAGAGTGTAATATCCCAAAAAAATGTTGACCAAAAGTTGATCTTCGGTGCGTGGATGAGGGAAAGGGTTGTGGGCCGTTGGATGCAAAGTCAGAAGTCATCTGAGACGTCGTTTCTTTCTCCCACAAAACCCTAGGTGGCCACCCCTTTTCTCCCCCCTCCTCTCTTGGCCGCCACCCCCCCTTTCCCTTGGCTGGCCGCCCCCTCTCCTCCCATTGCAGCCACCATCCATTGCTTCCTCCTCCCTAGATCTCCCCCTACGCAGCAAGGATAGAGAAGAGGAGGAGCACGTTGAATTGAAGAGGAAGAGAGGATCAAGGAGATGTTCTACCCCATCTCTTCTTGCAGATTTTCTTGGGAAAACCTTAGGTAAGGATAAGATCCATGTTCCTCCCTGTAATTATGTGTTTTTGAAGGTTGTGGATCATGGGGATTGAAGGATTAGAGGTTGGATTAGATGTGGGGTTAGATGTTGATCTCGAAATTAGTTTTTGCAGAATGGCAGATTCGATAGTTTCTGTTCATGCCAGTTTTCCGTGCTCTTACTGGCCTCAAAAAAATAAAAATTCTACCTATGAGTCGTAGATAATTTGTATATCTTTCCGTGGCCGCGAAGAACACCTCAATAGGACATCAGATCAGAAAGTTATTACAGTTTGATTATAGCTGTTTTTCAATCTCATAATTTTGTGCAGAATCTGTTCTCTTAAGATTTAGACAAATTTATCAACAAAATTAAACTTTAGGTTGGTAAAAGAAGTTGAATATAATTTCATAAGCTTTCCAGATTGTTAAAAAGTGCATTCATATGAATTTTGAAACTCCAGTTATGTTTGTTTTACTGTAGCTGTTCCTGTTTGCCTGACAAAAACGAGTGGGTCTGTTCACTAGTAGGTTTCATCTAGTAAATGGCCGAATTGTCTCTTCCAACTATAGAGACTTTTGTAGAGGGATATAATTTCTTACTGCCAGTAGAATTTCATAATTGTTTGTTGAGTAGTTTGGGAGATATCGAATTTTGAAGTTAACTATGCTCCTGTCTAAAACAGATTCAGTCAGTTATCTTGTCAGATGTTTTAGAACTTATAGATGACAGAATTTAATTATCCATTGAATACCGAAGTTGTAGAGTATTTTGTGTAGATACTTCTAGAGTATTTTTTTTGATATCACCACTGTTATAATTTTAAAGATATAAAATTAACAAACAGCGTTGCTGCTGTATGGCATGTGGTTGAGGGTGGGAGTCTTTTCACCAGGTCTTGGTTTCAAGTGTAGGAGCGATTTGTTGATTGTTGGCAAATTTTTGTGAAATATTTGTACTAAGTTTTGTGCCCGCTAGCAGGTGACTACACTCTAGATCATGCCTAGTACATTTTCTTCTTCGATGAAGGCAAGTGAATGTAGCGGTGGTTGCTACCGTTTTGAACTATTATTTCTATCGCCTACACTCTAATATTCAGAATTATTGGATTCTTTCATAATTGAACTATATGGTGATGTTTTACTTTATTGTATTATATTGATGCTCTATGATATATTGATGATGATTATGGTTCGAGTATGACCCATGAGATTAATTCACACCCCTAAAGGCAGATGAAGCATTATTTGAGGTTTGTATTGTATATGAAGGCATATGAAGTATTATTTGAGGTTTGTATTGTATCTGAAGGCATATGAAGTATTATTTGAGGTTTGTATTGTATCTGAAGGCAGATGAAGCATTATTTGAGGTTTGTATTGTATTTGAAGGCATATGAAGTATTATTTGAGGTTTGTATTGTATCTGAAGGCATATGAAGTATTATTTGAGGTTTGTATTGTATCTAAAGGCAGATAAAGTATTAATTGAGGTTTGTATTGTATCTGAAGGAAGTGTAGTTTATTGATAAATGCAGCATGCCATATACATTGCATGACTCATTTGCATCTGAAGTTTCGTCATGACCTATGGTCCGACTGTACCGGTACAACTTAGCATCGTACATTGCCCAATGAGGGGTACGATGCGGCTTCATACCCTTAGTGGTATGAAGGCAGAGGACATATGCATTGCATTCATATGAATTCATTAAAGTGATATTTGCAGATGATGTGGTTTTATACCCTCAGAGGTATGGAGATAGATGACCTATACATTACATTCCTATGCATACATTGAGTGATATTTGCAGGTATTATGGACGGAGGGAAGTGTTATACAACCTATCGTGGTTGTTCGAGGAAATGAGATGGTATGGGTTATATTGGGACTATTGAGTTCTATATAAAAGTATTTCTGATCTTGAGGTGGGAGTCTTTTCACCAGGTCTTGGTTTCAAGTGTAGGAGCGATTTGTTGATTGTTGGCAAATGTTTGCAAAATATTTGTAATAAGTTTTATTCCCGCTAGCAGGTGACTACACTCCAGATCTTGCCTAGTATATTTTTCTTCTTCGATGAAGGCAAGTGAATGTAGCGGTGGTTGTTACCGTTTTGACCTGTTATTTCTATCGCCTACACTCTAATATTCATAATTATTGGATTCTTTCATAATTGAACTATATGGTGATGTTTTAATTGATTGTATTATATTGATGCTCTATGATATATTGATGATGATTATGGTTCGAGTATGACCCATAAGATTAATTCACACCCTGAAGACAGATGAAGCATTATTTGAGGTTTGTATTGTATCTGAAGGCATATGAAGTATTATTTGAGGTTTGTATTGTATCTGAAGGCATATGAAGTATTATTTGAGGTTTGTATTGTATTTGAAGGTAGATGAAACATTATTTGAGGTTTGTATTGTATCTGAAGGCATATGAAGTATTATTTGAGGTTTGTATTGTATCTGAAGGCAGATGAAGTATTAATTGAGGTTTGTATTGTATCTGAAGGAAGTGTAGTTTATTGATAAATGCAGCATGCCATATATATTGCATGACTCATTTGCATCTGAAGTTTCGTCGTGACCTATGGTCCGACCGTACCGGTACAACTTAGCATCGTACGTTGCTCGATGAGGGGTACGATGCGGCTTCATACCCTTAGTGGTATGAAGGCAGAGGACATATGCATTGCATTCATATGAATTCATTGAAATAATATTTGCAGATGATGTGGTTTTATACCCTCAGAGGTATGAAGACAGAGGACCAACACATTGCATTCCTATGCATACATTGAGTGATATTTGTAGGTATTGTGGACGCAGGGATGTGTTATACAACCTATCGTGGTTGTTCGAGGAAATGAGATGGTATGAGTTATATTGGGACTACTGAGTTCTATATCTACAAGTATTTCTGATCTTAATTGTGATTCTTTTAGAATATTGATTGATTCAATTTGTGGTTTAAATATCTCGTCAAAACAATTTGCTTGCTGAGATGTTTCATCTCACTCTTGCATTACTCAATGCATGTGCTTGTTACTCATCAAGGGGAGTGGGAAGTAGCAGCACATCCACCTTCACTCTCATAATAACGCTGCCTAAGCGCAGTCATGATTTAATTAGAAACTTCTTGTCAAAGGATGTTTGTTTTTAACTAGTTATGCACACTGGTTAATTCAGTTCATGTCGTTATGGTTGTTTTCCCATTGCTAGTAGATTATTAATGTCTATTATGTTTTCTTATCATGATATATATTTGTACTTTGTTGCTTTCCCGTTTATGCAATTTTCAAAGGAGATGCTGGCGAAATTTTATATATGAATGTTAGATGTGTAGTTTAGTAGCATTCTGGGGTGTTTGTGGATCCCGGGGTGTTACAGTTGGTATCAAAGCATAGGCTTTAGATTCTTGGCAATTTGAAGGTAAATTTGACACACTTGCACATATAGAAGGGTATGAGTTCAAGTATCTTTGATATATATTAATGTCTTTGAAGTGCAGATGACAATAATTTCATCCCTCCTTATTCTTTTATGGTGATGTGGTAAGTTGTTTATGACTTAATGCCTGATATAATTTATCTCTAAATCTTTATATTGTTTTATTAATGCGTTTGATATCGCTGGTCTTTTGTGAGATTGAAGTTGTTATTATGCTTGTGATATACAAGTATGCCTATGTTGTTTTCACCATGTTTTTCATGGTTGAGTTTTATTACAATAATATTGTTATATATGCTTGATTGAGGATGTTTCTAAGAGGAGTGTGAATTGTGCGTTTTAGGTTACAAGGTAACCATCAATTTGAATTTAAGTTGTTGAGCGGTTGGTGGATAGTTCCAACTATCTTTGCAAAGAATGATTGTTTATGTCGAGAAACCAGTTCTGAAAGAAATGAATATTGATACTTTATATGGATTTTTGGGGGAAGTCTTTACATAGTCAGAATGACTTACATGTCTCTCTTCTATTGTGTGTTTTAGTTGCCACAAAGCCTAGATGTGGTTTAAAGTGGTTGCCTGTTAGTCATACTAATTGTAGAATAAATCTTTGATTTTCTTGATCCATTGATTACGTATTAATACGTTGAGGATCTGATGGTTCTCTTCTCGATGCATGCTTGTAGAGCCATTGTTGGACCACCTATCTATTGGTTTGAATGAAGTCATTGCCTAGCCTAGAGTTGGTTGTGTGTGGTTAGTCACCTATTCCTAAATGATGTGGTTTTTACATTAGTTTGATATGTTTGTCAAATATGTGAAGGATTACGGGGTTATTATTGACCTTGTATGTCTGGTACTTTGAGTGCATCGTATGATAGAATGAAATGTAAGTTTCTGAACTACAGTAGATGAAGACTTATATTATGTGTAGGTTAACCTTACTTGTTTGGATATTTTTCTTAGTTGAGATGTTGGATGAAGTATAGTGACATTGGTTAACCAAGTATTGTGTTGTTGTGCTATCAGTGCTCTTTGTGGAGCTTTTGGTATTCCTTCGATGACCTGTGCCGCGCAGAATGTTATTGGCTTCTTGTTGGCTTTATTGCTCCATTAGTTCTGTAGACTTTCTCCCTTTAGTGGGGTGCAAAGAATGTTAGATTACATGATTATCTTTTCATGATGGCAAGAACAAGGTTTAGGAAGATTAGGAGTTTTTGGTTTCAATAGAACTACTTGTTTCGTGGTGCTTTGAGGTGAGGTGTTTGATCTTCTTATACATTCATCTGGTGTGGATGTTTCACCATTTAATTAAAATGAATTGTTGAAGTTGGTAAGGGTTGTGCTTAGTGCATGTTACCCCTTCATAAAAGAGTGTTGTTTTAAGACATTGATGTTGATGTATATCTGCATCCAAATTCGATGGTGTGAAATTGTAGTGTTGATTGCATCTATGACTTGCTTTGAGCTTCATTGCATGTTGTTTCATGCTTGATGTCAGGTCGTGTAGTTTCTTTAGACAATTAGTCCAAGGTAGAAGTTCTTGTGTTAATTAAGACCAATAATAGACCCATGTTTTGAATGGTGGTGCTATATGGGGTACATTTGGTGTTTTTCTTGGAGTGGCCGAATTCGAGGACGAATTCTTTTTAAGGGGGTAGAGTGTAATATCCCAAAAAAATGTTGACCAAAAGTTGATCTTCGGTGCGTGGATGAGGGAAAGGGTTGTGGGCCGTTGGATGCAAAGTCAGAAGTCATCTGAGACGTCGTTTCTTTCTCCCACAAAACCCTAGGTGGCCACCCCTTTTCTCCCCCCTCCTCTCTTGGCCGCCACCCCCCCTTTCCCTTGGCTGGCCGCCCCCTCTCCTCCCATTGCAGCCACCATCCATTGCTTCCTCCTCCCTAGATCTCCCCCTACGCAGCAAGGATAGAGAAGAGGAGGAGCACGTTGAATTGAAGAGGAAGAGAGGATCAAGGAGATGTTCTACCCCATCTCTTCTTGCAGATTTTCTTGGGAAAACCTTAGGTAAGGATAAGATCCATGTTCCTCCCTGTAATTATGTGTTTTTGAAGGTTGTGGATCATGGGGATTGAAGGATTAGAGGTTGGATTAGATGTGGGGTTAGATGTTGATCTCGAAATTAGTTTTTGCAGAATGGCAGATTCGATAGTTTCTGTTCATGCCAGTTTTCCGTGCTCTTACTGGCCTCAAAAAAATAAAAATTCTACCTATGAGTCGTAGATAATTTGTATATCTTTCCGTGGCCGCGAAGAACACCTCAATAGGACATCAGATCAGAAAGTTATTACAGTTTGATTATAGCTGTTTTTCAATCTCATAATTTTGTGCAGAATCTGTTCTCTTAAGATTTAGACAAATTTATCAACAAAATTAAACTTTAGGTTGGTAAAAGAAGTTGAATATAATTTCATAAGCTTTCCAGATTGTTAAAAAGTGCATTCATATGAATTTTGAAACTCCAGTTATGTTTGTTTTACTGTAGCTGTTCCTGTTTGCCTGACAAAAACGAGTGGGTCTGTTCACTAGTAGGTTTCATCTAGTAAATGGCCGAATTGTCTCTTCCAACTATAGAGACTTTTGTAGAGGGATATAATTTCTTACTGCCAGTAGAATTTCATAATTGTTTGTTGAGTAGTTTGGGAGATATCGAATTTTGAAGTTAACTATGCTCCTGTCTAAAACAGATTCAGTCAGTTATCTTGTCAGATGTTTTAGAACTTATAGATGACAGAATTTAATTATCCATTGAATACCGAAGTTGTAGAGTATTTTGTGTAGATACTTCTAGAGTATTTTTTTTGATATCACCACTGTTATAATTTTAAAGATATAAAATTAACAAACAGCGTTGCTGCTGTATGGCATGTGGTTGAGGGTGGGAGTCTTTTCACCAGGTCTTGGTTTCAAGTGTAGGAGCGATTTGTTGATTGTTGGCAAATTTTTGTGAAATATTTGTACTAAGTTTTGTGCCCGCTAGCAGGTGACTACACTCTAGATCATGCCTAGTACATTTTCTTCTTCGATGAAGGCAAGTGAATGTAGCGGTGGTTGCTACCGTTTTGAACTATTATTTCTATCGCCTACACTCTAATATTCAGAATTATTGGATTCTTTCATAATTGAACTATATGGTGATGTTTTACTTTATTGTATTATATTGATGCTCTATGATATATTGATGATGATTATGGTTCGAGTATGACCCATGAGATTAATTCACACCCCTAAAGGCAGATGAAGCATTATTTGAGGTTTGTATTGTATATGAAGGCATATGAAGTATTATTTGAGGTTTGTATTGTATCTGAAGGCATATGAAGTATTATTTGAGGTTTGTATTGTATCTGAAGGCAGATGAAGCATTATTTGAGGTTTGTATTGTATTTGAAGGCATATGAAGTATTATTTGAGGTTTGTATTGTATCTGAAGGCATATGAAGTATTATTTGAGGTTTGTATTGTATCTAAAGGCAGATAAAGTATTAATTGAGGTTTGTATTGTATCTGAAGGAAGTGTAGTTTATTGATAAATGCAGCATGCCATATACATTGCATGACTCATTTGCATCTGAAGTTTCGTCATGACCTATGGTCCGACTGTACCGGTACAACTTAGCATCGTACATTGCCCAATGAGGGGTACGATGCGGCTTCATACCCTTAGTGGTATGAAGGCAGAGGACATATGCATTGCATTCATATGAATTCATTAAAGTGATATTTGCAGATGATGTGGTTTTATACCCTCAGAGGTATGGAGATAGATGACCTATACATTACATTCCTATGCATACATTGAGTGATATTTGCAGGTATTATGGACGGAGGGAAGTGTTATACAACCTATCGTGGTTGTTCGAGGAAATGAGATGGTATGGGTTATATTGGGACTATTGAGTTCTATATAAAAGTATTTCTGATCTTAATTGTGATTCTTTTAGAATGTTGATTAATTCAATTTGTGGTTTAAATATCTCGTCAAAACAATTTGCTTGCTAAGATGTTTCATCTCACTCTTGCATTACTCAATGCAGGTGCTTGTTACTCATCAAGGGGAGTGGGAAGTAGCAGCACATCCACCTTCACTCTCATAATAATGCTGCCTAGGCACAGTCATGATTTAATTAGAAACTTCTTATCAAAGGATGTTTGTTTTTAACTAGTTGTGCGCACTGGTTAATTCAGTTCATGTTGTTATGGTTATTTTCCCATTGCTAGCAGATTATTAATGTCTATTATGTTTTCTTATCATGATATCTATTTATACTTTGTTGCTTTACCGTTTATGCAATTTTCAAAGGAGATGCTGGCGAAATTTTATATATGAATGTTAGATGTGTAGTTTAGTAGCATTCTGGGGTGTTTGTGGATCCCGGGGTGTTACACCATGCTTTTCAGTTTGAAGAATGCTAGGGCAACATACCAGCAATGCATGCTCCAATGCTTCACCGACCAGGTCAAACGCAACATCGAGATATATGTCGACGACATAGTCTAAGGACTAAGAAGTCTGATGACCTCATTATCGACCTGGAGGAGACGTTCACCAACCTCCAGAGGTTTTGCATTAAGCTCAACCCTGACAAATGCGTGTTCGAGGTCCCAAAGGATAAGCTTCTGGGTTTCTTGGTCTTCGATCGCGGGATCAAAGCTAACAAGAAAAAAAATTGAGGCCATCCATTGGATTAGCCCCATCCAAAACCTTAAAGGGGTACAACGACTGGTTGGGTGGGTCATCGCACTCAGTCGTTTCATATCCAGGCTTGTAGAAAATGGCATGCCCCTCTACAAGCTACTTAGGAAGGGCGACTAGTTTCCTTGCACACCAGAAGACCAGGAGGACCTTGACTGGATAAAGGCGTTCCTGACCTCACCGCATGTGTTGGTCACGAATAGTTTAGGCGAGGCTCTCCTCCTTTACGTTGTTGTAACCACTCAGGTGGTCAGCGCAACACTCGTCATGGAGCAGGCAAACGAAGGCCACATACTCAAGGTGCAGAGGCCCGTTTACTTCATCAGCGAGGTGCTGGCTGAGTCCAAGACTCGGTACCCACAGATCCAGAAGCTGCTATATGCAGTCCTCATCGCCAAAAGAAAGCTGATACGTTACTTTGATCGACACCCCGTGTCGGTAGTGTCTATGGCCCCGCTTGGTGAAATCGTCCCCAATCGTGAAATGTCCGAACACATCGTGAAGTGGTCCCTCGATCTCAATGGGCTCGACATTAGCTATGTGGCCAAGACAATGATCAAGTCTCAGGACCTAGCTGACTTCGTCGTGGAATGGATGGATGAACAAGCATCACCCCCGATCGAAGACCTCGAATACTAGACCATGTACTTCGACGGGTCCTACCTCAGGATGGGCAACAATCCAGGAGTAGTCCTTACATCGCCTTAAGGACACAAGCTTTGTGTTGGGGACTTGTTATCAAATGCTATGAGTTAAGAACAAGGCAACACAAAAAATGTTAAATGTTAATGCCCTTCGTCCTTCGAGACATTATTTCCCTTAGGATATAATGATCTTCAGACGAAGGTCATGAAGGACATACCTTCATCATTGCAGCATACGATAATAAAAGGAGAATCATATGGAATGTAAGAGATAACATGAACAATTATGTAGCATTATCAGCTCATTTCTATTTTATTATCATGGAAAAATAGAAATGATATCAAATTACAAATGTACCTTCGGCTTGAAAGAAGGTAAAGGTACGAGCGTGACGCAAAAGCAAATGCCAAGTCAGCGTGAACAGTACGGGAGCACTGTTCATCTATTTATAGGCACGGGACGCAGCCCATGTAAAATTACACCCATGCCCTTTACATTTGCTAATGACTCTGTAGTGATCCATCGAGGCCTAAATGGCCTTTTCCCTTTTAAGTCGGTTCCCTTTTCTGCTGTCATGCCGAAGCTCCCTTGCGCGTAGCTTCGGCGTTGTGTCAACCTTTGTATTCTTTGTGCTTCTCACACTGTGGTCCTGATCCGAGTCCGAAGGTACCTGTTCATGTATTATACTCTAGAAGCATTGTTAAATCATGTTTTTGAGGACCTTCGGAAGACGAAGGCCCCCAACAGTAGCCCCTCGCAATATTAATTTGTTAGAATAACGAATTCAAATTGCGATATGGACAAAGGCCTTAAGCCGAAGGTCCAAAAAACACCTTCCCTTTGCTAGAATAGCAACAGTCAATGACAGACGGGGCCTTCCAATTTGGAACGCACTGGGCGTATAAATAGGAACTCACCCCGAGCATGTTTGGTACGCTATCTGCCGCCTGCTTTGCTTGCTCAATTTTTTAGCTCTTGTCTACCAACGCTTGCTTGGTTTTTTAGACTTTCTAAGCTTCGGCTTTAAGGACACATTTTCACCATTTCCGAAGAGAAGATGTCTCAAGACAAAAAAGTTGTTGCTGAGATGAAGCTGAGCGAAGAGGAGAAGCTCCTTGAGGAGAAGACTGCTGGATTTATTGAATCAATAGCAAAGACAAATACAGAAAATATTACTAAGGAAATTCTAAAAGGCTTATCTGAAGATACTGATGACATCGACAGTTATGATGCGGAAAGTGGAGGCGAAGACTGAAGATCGGCCCTGGCGACCAAGTCATGCAGTTTTTGGGAAATCGACTATCAAACAAAGTCATCTTGATAATATGAGAGGAAGGTATTTTCGAGATATGTCTATTGTGAGGGCTGACGCAGACAGGGTTGTTCCTGCCCCCGAAGAAAACGAAGTTGTGATCTACCGAAGCTTCTTCAAAGCTGGGCTTCGGTTCCCGTTGAGCAGATTTGTCGTTGAAGTTTTAAAGACTTATCAGATTTTCCTTCACCAGATCACTCCTGAAGCAATTATCAGAATGGGGATCTTCGTCTGGGCTATGAGAAGTCAAGGTCTGGAGCCAAGTGCAAAATGTTTTTGCAGCATGCATGAACTTTCGTATGAGATGAAGTCCTGGGGTAAAGAACAGTATCATAACAATTTTGGTTCCTATGGCTTCGTTGCTCGTGCTGGCTCAAGCTACCCAGTGCCAACTTTTCGGAAGAGGTGGCCCGGGGCCTGGATGGAAGAGTGGTTTTATGTAAAAAATGATTTGAAGGCGAGAGAAGATATTAAAGAGATCATCATGCGACCAATCTGGTCCCGCTTTGGCCTCCGCAAACCGAAGGTAGAGATTGATGAGGCAGCCGAAGCATGCCAAAGGGACTTCAGCACAGTTTGTGCTTTTATCGGGACAAGAGATTTAGTTCAAGAACATGTAGCCTACAGGATATGGCCACTGATAGACAGCTGGGAAATGCCAAAGGAAACCATCACTAACCCTAACGAAGGTGGTTTGGTTTGATTGAAATATACCTTCAGGTTTGGAGACCATTTTATCAAACCATACGATGACTGGTTGAAGTGTGTTGAAAATACTAGTGATGAACTACTTGGAGCATACTCCAAGTCTAAAGATAATGCACTATCTGCGGCCTTCGGGAGCCGAAAAAAGAAAAGGCTAAATAGAGTTTTTGATGCTATTGGATTTGTGTACCCTGACTATCGCTACCCGCCGCGGGGGCAGAAAAGAAAGGGTGCAACTTCTAGGAAGACTGCTGCTTCGGCTGCTTCAAGCGAGCCCACGCCGAAGAGGAAAAAGTTGAAGGTCCTTACTCACTGACCGCGCTACATTGAACCGGCCACAGTGCCTGAATTTGGCAGTGAGACTTCTTCAGCTATTGAAGCCAAAGGACCTGCTCTTATGCAGAGGATTGAAGAGTCGGCTGCAATGCCGAAGACTGAAAAAATTGAAGAACCGAGAACCGAAGGGACGGAAACATTAGAAGTTCTAAGCCCTTCGGCAGGAGTGGAGGTGCCGAAGACACAAAAAGGTCTAGCAGCAACACCCAAGAGAAAAAGGATGGCTAGTGTATTGGATGTGCTGGAGACGATAAAAGCTTCAAGCTCTACTCCAGGAAAAATTGCTGAGGCTTCAAAAACACAGATTGGAACTGAGACAAAGCTGACCGAAGCCGAAGCTATACTGAGCCAGGCTGACGCCAAAGCTGGGCCTTCAGTGCCCGCCAAGGAGAAATCCTTGGAAACTGGAAAAAAGGCAGCGGAAGAAGAAGGTATAGAATAGATTTTGCCTGAAAAAGCTGCCGCTCCTGCTCCCGAAGCGTCTTCCGAAGTCCTTGATTATATTATTCGACACGCTTTGGGAAAAAGATTATCTGAAGAAGAAACTTTTGAAGCTAAACACTATGCCCGAGAACTGAAATACCCGAAAGGGGCATTAGTGTTTAATGGCACAGACGAAGATGACTTCTTATATTGCCTCCCAGACAACAAAGAATTATCTGTCTGCCAGGAGATGGCCAGAAGTATGGGGTTCACGAAGCTTGAAGCTGGCCTCTGCGCTATGACGAAGGACGATCTTGCGGATAGCCTTGCATATAACAATCTGAAGGTACAAAAATTGTGTATTTGGAAGTTTATGAATTTTGAATTATTCGTTTGTTCTTATATTAACCCATTCATTCTTTTCATGTAGGGTTTAATACTTAGCAACGCCTTAAGGGCGCAAAAGAATGCTGAAGACGAGAGTTGCACTATTGCTCTCAACACCCTTCGAACGGAGGTTATCAAACTAAGGAACGAAGCTTTGGAAAAAGACAAAATTCTACTTACATTGGTGGACAAAGTAAAGGGGGGTGAAGCTAACTTCAAGGCTCAATCTGAAATCCAAAGGAATGAGATTGAAAATCTTCAAAAACAACTGGCCGAAGCAAATTGAAATGTGCTATTGCCGAAGCTGACCGAGATGCCAGTGATTACTGGAAAAATTATTTTGAAAAAACAGTTGCAGAGCTTCGCTCATCAAAACAAAGATGTTTGAAAATCTATAGAATGCGTCAAAAAGATAAAAACTAGCTTCGCCAACGTGGGCGCGTACTCGAGTGAAGACAACTTCATAAGAGGCGATCCTGAGGGCCCAATTGAGTGGATCAGCAGTGAAGTTGAAGCTTTTGAGGAAATTTTGAGTGACCGTGGGGACGTCTGTGCCTTCTTTGGTGCGAGGGGAATTGCAACTATTTTGGAGAAGTCGGGTTGTGAGCATGTTAAAACCTTAGCTCAGGCCGAAGCTGCCCTCTGCTTTGATGATACGAAGGACCCCTCGACCGAAGCAAGCTTAATAGATGGAAAATTTTTCACTGACATATGGGAAAATGGCGGCCGAGGAATGGCCTATGAAATAATAAAGAAAAACGAAAAAGATATTCATGACACTCGAGAGTCAATAAAAGCAGCTGAAAAGGCTGCAGAGCTTGAGAGACGAATAGGTATCACTTAATGGTTTTTAACTTTGTTGTTTATTTTTGTGACTTCGAACTGATTTATGTTTTCTACCGCAGCTGAACTATCTCCTCCCCCAGAGCTCTTCGAGTCACTGGCCGACTCAGAGGTAAAGGAATCAACAGAAATTATTAACATGGCCGAAACTATTGTAGACGAAGTCGTTACCCAACTGCTGACCAAAGCTGCAGATAAAGTTTTGAAAGAAGAAGAATAGCTATTGTAAAAACATTGCTAGAATATTAATGTAACATTTGCTGGACTATGCTTGTAATATTTGGTGCTCATGGGTTTTGAATGTGATATATGAATGGTTTTGTAATTCATTTCTTTGCGATGCATGAAACTTTTATGTACATACCGTTTTTGAGCCTTCGGCGAAAAAACACCTTCCCTTCTTTTCATGCTTCGTAAAGAAGTGCTTTTATGCTTCGTAAAAAAATCCTCCAAGGATCGCAAAAACATTAATGCTTCGTCAACAATAGATTTTTTCCTCCACATCAGAGCTAATGAATCTGTATTTCTTCAAAACTTATTTTGTGCCTTAGCACAATTTCACCTTTTCGAAGCATTCTCCGAAGGTCAACATTGTATCCCCTTCTTGTGCCATTGATGCAATATGATGTATGATGTTATGTTATGTGAAATGATGTGATGATGTTATGTTATGCAAAATGATATTTATGCCGAAGACACACACTCACACCCCCATAGTGGAATACACAATCTCTTTGCCGCTTATTTTTCGGCTTCACCGCTTATTTTTCGGTGTATCAGTGCTGACTTTTCGCTGTAAGTTCTGCATTCCCTTAGGAACGTCTTTTGAACTTCTTCGCCTTCTATTTCGGCGGTATTCGCGTTGACTTTTCGCGCTTCGCCTTATATTTCGGCGGTATTTGGCTCTGCATTCCCTTTGGAACGACTTTTGAGCAGAAAACTTACACTGCGCTCCCTTAGGAACGACTTTTTGTATCTTCGGCAAACTTACGCTGCATTCCGTAGAACGACTTTTTGTACCTTCGGAGATACTTGTAATGTGATTTTTAGCCGCGCGTTCCCTTAGGAACGACTTTTGTGCTTCAGCGACTTTTTTTGGACTTCGTGAGTCTATGGAGAAGATATATTTCACTTATGGCAAAAACGAAGCTATTACAAGAAATTGAAAATGACAAGAAAACTAGGTTTTCAATAATTGTTCCTTAGTAAAAAAGGAAAATGACAATGAATGTAAAAACTGTTTCAGGGGTAGGATATCTCTTAATAGATATGCTTCGATTCTGGCACAGTACTGTTGACTGTGCGAGCTTCAGACTCCTCCCTGAAATCTCGCTGCTGATGGGTCTGTTGGCTCCCTTCTGGCTGCTGACCTCGTGAATATATAGGTTGTAGTGGTGGCGGAGGTGGGGGTTGTGGCCAGGATGCCTGTGGCTGACTAGCCGAAGCAACAAACGCTTCAGGATGGTTACCCACATACTCTGGTATGTAGGGTGAGTGATACGAAGCAGTATGCATGACCTGCTTCGGCTGGTTCTGCTGAGCTGCGGCTTCTGCTATTTCCTTTTGTTTCTGAATGGTGACATGGCACATCCTTGTAGTATGGCCCTTGTCCTCACCACAGAATAAGCAATAATTTTTTCTATGCTGATCCCCAACCCTTCCTCCGAAGCCCCTAGCGCCTCTGCCTCTTGGAGCTAGCGGCCGGAAAGAGCTTTGTTGCTACCCCGAAGCTTGCGAGGAATATTGTGGCCTCTGTTGTTGACTTCCTCTGTCGTCACTCTGAGTGGAATGGATTGACCTCACATGCCTTGGGTGGATTCTTCCTCCGAAGCCCCTGGTCATCTCAGAGAACCTGTAGGCTTCCTCCCTTCTTTGGCGAAAGTCATTGTCAGCCTGGATGTATTCATCCATCTTTTGAAGCAACTTCTCTAAAGTCTGTGGAGGCTTTCTAGCAAAATACTGGGCAGTAGGTCCTGGACGAAGCCCCTTAATCATGGCCTCAATGACAATTTCATTGGGCACTGTAGGCACTTGTGCTCTCAGGCGCAAGAACCTTCGGACGTATGCTTGGAGATACTCCTGATGATCTTGCGTGCATTGAAAGAGAGCCTGAGCTATGACTGGCTTCGTCTGAAAGCCCTGGGAAACTTGTCACCAGCATATCCTTGAGCTTTTGCCATGAAGTAATAGTTCCTGGCCGAAGAGAAGAATACCACGTTTGGGCCACATTCTTAACTGCCATGACGAAGGACTTGGCCATGACAACTGCATTGCCTCCGTATGAAGATATAGTTGCTTCATAACTCATCAAAAACTGCTTTGGATCTGAATGTCCATCATACATGGGGAGCTGAGGTGGCTTGTATGATGGAGGCCATGGGATAGCCTGCAGTTCTGCTGCCAAGGGAGAAGCATCGTCAAAGGTAAAGGTATCATGATTAAAATCATCATACCATCCATCCTCGTTGAAGAAGCCTTCTTGGTGAAGCTCCCTATGTTGGGGCCTTCGCTCTTGTTCGTCTTGGGCAAGATGACGTACTTCTTCAGTGGCTTCGTCAATCTGCCTTTGAAGATCGGCTAGTCGGGCCATCTTCTCCTTCTTCCTTTGTACTTGTTGATGAAGCATCTCCATGTTTCTGATTTCTTGGTCCAACTCCTCCTCCTGGAGTGTTGGACTAGTGGACTTCCTCTTCTGGCTTCGGGCCTCTTGAAGAGAAAGAGTCTCCTGGTTTGGGTCCAGTGGCTGCAGAGCGGCAGCCCCTGTTGCTGAAGCTTTCTTCAGTGGCATGACGAAGATCAGTGCTTACCGAAGGTGGTCGAAAAGGATTCACCGGAGGTGGGCACCAATGTTTGGGACTTGTTCTCAAATGCTATGAGTTAAGAACAAGGCAACACAAAAAATGTTAAATGTTAATGCCCTTCGTCCTTCGAGACATTATTTCCCTTAGGATATAATGATCTTCAGACGAAGGTCATGAAGGACATACCTTCATCATTGCAGCATACGATAATAAAAAGAGAATCATATGGAATGTAAGAGATAACATGAACAATTATGTAGCATTATCAGCTCATTTCTATTTTATTATCATGGAAAAATAGAAATGATATCAAATTACAAATGTACCTTTGGCTTGAAAGAAGGTAAAGGTACGAGCGTGACGCAAAAGCAAATGCCAAGTCAGCGTGAACAGTACGGGAGCACTGTTCATCTATTTATAGGCACGAGACACAACCCATGTAAAATTACACCCATGCCCTTTACATTTGTTAATGACTCTGTAGTGATCCATCGAGGCCTAAATGGCCTTTTCCCTTTTAAGTCTGTTCCCTTTTCTGCTGTCATGCCGAAGCTCCCTTGCGCGTAGCTTCGGCGCTGCGTCAACCTTCGTATTCTTTGTGCTTCTCACACTGTGGTCCTGATCCGAGTCCGAAGGTACCTGTTCATGTATTATACTCCAAAAGCATTATTAAATCATGTTTTTGAGGACCTTCGGAAGACGAAGGCCCCCAACACTTTGCTACGCCGTTCGCCTCCACTTCGATGCCACCAACAATGTGGCAGAGTACAAAGCCCTCTTCAACGGGCTTTGAATCACAATCGAAGTAGGAGAGCGATGACTCCTTGTGAGAGGTGACTCCAAGTTGGTTGTCGACCATGTCATGAAGGCAATCGAGCTCCACGATCCATGGATGTACGCATACTACGATGAGGTGCGCAAGCTAGAATAAAAGTTCAAGGGCTTTGAACTACGCCATAGCTATAGGTGTTTTAACGCTGAAGCCGATGAGCTCTCGACCATCGTGTTCGGGCAAAAACCCGTCCTAGATAGGGTCTTCACCTTAGACCTATACGAAGCCTCCATTAGGATCAGGCGTCTAGAGGAAGAGCTAAGCAAGCCAACGGACGACCAAGTTGACCCTACAGCCCAGGCTCAGGGGCTAGTCTCAACGACCGACTAGCAAGACTGGTGCCAGCTCTTAATCGAAAGGATCTATGATGGAACCCTCCCGGAGGACACAAACGAGGAGAGACCGCTATCTCGCAAAGCAAAGTCATTCGCGCTCATTGACGGGGCACTCTACAAAAAGAGTGCCTAAAGGATCAAGCAGAAATGCATCCTCGTCGAAGAGGGACGATAGTTGCTCGCAGACATACATGGAGGGACGTGCGGGCACCACGTGGCCCCCAAATCTCTCGTCGAGAAGGCCTTCAGGCAAGGTTTCTACTGGTCGACCGCCATGGCGGATGCTGAGCAAATTGTCCGTACTTGTGGGGGCTACCAGTATTATCCACGGCAGACACACATACTAGCACAAAGCCCTGCAAACCATATCTGTCACCTAGACCTTCGTTGTCTAGGGACTTGACTTGGTTGGGGCCCCTCAAGAAGGCGCCCGAGGGCTTCACCCATTTCCTCTTTGTCGTGGACAAATTCACCAAGTGGATCGAGGCAAAGCAGATCTCCAAGCTAGGAGAAAAAGAGAGCAGGCAGAGCACTCGAACAGGCAGAGAGCGCGAGGGCAGGAAGGCTTTAGGGCAAAAATGGAGGCAAGGGTGCAAGAAGATGTTAAGTGTTACCGACCCAAGGGACCCTTCCTCTATTTATATACACAAACACTAGGAGGTAGAGCGGTGCCTGGTAGATGGGCCCACCACAACCATGGTGTGGGAGGATCCGCAGCTCCAACTCCTGGCCGCCTCGGGCCCTGAGCGGAGATCCTGTCGGTTCGGCAAACGGCTCCCGCCTTAGGCAGAGCGCTGGGAAGTTGCATCGCACGGAGAAAATGTCTGCACCAAGTGAGATGTTATCTATCACGTCAACCCAGCCTCGCACGCCTACACAAAACAGGACATCGCCTATCTCGTCAGTCACCCATGCCAAGCGGTGTCATTATGGCTTTATCTTTCTTCATACCACCACAACAGACGCGACCGCTTAAACCCAACTGGTTAAACAATGATATCCCCTTTCCCATGCAGAGCAAGGGGCAACTCGAGCAAGCACCCAATGAGCTACAAGTCATGTGGCCAGCTCATAGGCCATTTGCTCATAGTCATGTCCAAGGTCGTACCTCACATTCCCCTACTGTAACCAGAGTGATGGGGTGACCACTAGCCCCTATTTGGTCAGCCAAGCCTGCTAAAAGGACGACATAAGGTCGAATAAGGAAGGACTCAATGAGATGCCCCCAGTGGGATCACTCACCAAGGCCACACCCTACCAGAGAGTGGTTAGATCTCACTTGGATAACCCGTTGGCAGCTCGACAACCCCCTTCACCGCTCCAACTAGGTCTGTGGAGGACGACCCTCCCCTCAAAAGAACCCAATAATCCTTCCGAGGGGGATGGATGCATAACAAAAATCGGTGACCAAACGGCCAAGCCAAAGCTCTGGCCCAAAAACTACGCCTAGCTCTGGCACTATCTAAGCATACACTCAGCACAAGGGAGGAACCATGCCAACCATCACAAAAAAGGTTCGTCCCAAAATTGCGAACAAGTTAGATAAACCCCCAAGCAATCCTCCTGGATTACTTAGGGGCTCAGGGCTACATCTAGCAGATGCGCTTGCGCGCACCCAAGACTTCAGTTCCCAACAAGAAAGTCTCAAAACAACTCCAAGGAGTTTCTGGAAGGCTTGAGGGATGCTAACGGGTACCTAGGAATGGGGTACCCAAATTAAGCCCATAACTTATGGCAGCACATCTAGGCTGACTAAGTGCCCCTAAGCAACTCTGTGAGGTGGATGGGTTGACCAAGTCCCACCGAGCAACTCTGCGAGGCGGACTAGCCAAGCAACTCTACGAGGCGGACAGACCAACCAAATCCCTCCGAGCAACTCTGCGAGGCGGAGAAGCAAAGGCCCACAACGGGGGCAATTACACCTATTGGCCCCAGTGACATGTCCTCCTGTCACGCGCGCGGCATGAGCACGCATGTACCCGACTGACATGGAGGCAATACAGACACGGTTACCCCACGCCGACCACGGTAGGGCACGTCGCCACCACACACTTCTTGGATGACGCCACGACATGCCGGAGGAATGACAGGGAGTCTCTAACAATGAGACGAGGCATCGTCACATACGACCCTCATTATCCCTTGACTCTGCTCCATGGGTTTCGCCAGGAGCCGCTATAGGGAACCTCAGCATCAGAGTCCCTATAGTGACCCACATATCAGATAAATGGAGTGATCCACCATATCGGGAGTATGATTACACATGTACCAGAAGACAATATTAGAAGAACTACGTCAGCAGGCCCACCGTAGACAAACAGGTCCCGTCCTCCATCGGACAAGTCCCCTTATAAGGGCCTCCCCTTGAACAATAAAAGGGGGATGGACAAACAACTAGAAAGGAGAGCATTCTGCTTGAGTTCTCCACGTCTTGTCATTCTCACACTTGCACTCATTGTAACACATTCCTTAGGGAAATATTATGATCAGCACTACACTAGACTAGGGCATAAGCCTGAACTAGTATAAACCCTCTATTTGAGTATCTTGATTCACCATTTGGAGTGAGTACACGCTAGCCTCCCCACCGAACACAAATTCTTTTGTCCCAGGTTTCCGAAACCACGACAATTTCCTTCTCCACTTAAATTATTATCAGGACATACTTCATTTATTATTAACGCAAAATATTGTCATTTATGCACATTACCAGACATAATAAATCATTATGTGTACATCAAAATAAACATATTTATACATTGAGTGATCTCTTGACAAGGTAATTATTTATTTTTATCATTAACTATTATACAAAAAATTATCATGTGCAAGTTTAACGAGTCCTCGCATGGAACGGGGATAGAGAATACTTCCCCATCCCCGTCCTCGTCCCCGTTTATGAGGAGAAGCTTCTCCATCCCCTAATGAAAAATTTCCCATGGAAAATCGGGGCTCGGGGCCCATTGCCATGTCTATCTCCAGCAAACCATACAAATGGTCGTGCAAAACATTGTTTTGCATTGTAGAGTGCACTGTTTATAGAGTAGACTTTGAAATAGGAGACATGATAGGTGGGATAGGAAAGTTGCTGGAGATAACCTAAGGTGATTACTGACATAAGTATGTTGTGTGGTTTGACTATGGGAATGTTAGATACATATGGTTGTTAGATAATTATGCACTTTAAGATTAAATTCATTTCTAAAGCAATCATTACATGAACAATACATAAATTATTATAGTTAATAAAAGCATGTCTAGTTGTCTATGTCCTAGATTAAATTTATTTTGAATGCACCTAGTAGAAATAAGAGAGATAAATTTACCATTACTCACATTAGGGGTTTGTTTTAGCCTGGTTGAAGATGAGTTTGCGACATTGTTAAAATCCATAGATGTTGTAGTGCTAGTGTAGATAAACTCAATGAGGAGTTCGCTTTTGAAAAACCTCATCCATCGTCACACCAACATTAGGGTTGGAGGAGCCTGAGATTACGCAACATTGATGACTCCCTTGCATAAAACAATAACCCATAATAAATTAGGTGTTTTTATTGCCCTTTGGTGAAAACGTCCTCTCTATTACATTTGGATCATGATAACTACACGCAAAAAGGTAGGAAACTAAAACTTGTTTTGTTACGATCTCCTTGATTTGATGGATTTAATTTTGAACTTATCGAACAAGGTAAAGTCGGATCTGACTCATATATTATCTCCATGATATGATGAATTTAGTTTTGAACTTGTTGTGGAAGGCTAAGTTAGATTCATGAGTGGGTCTTTCAGATTTATTATGGAATTTATTGTTACGTAAACATTCTAAGCCTAATAAAATCCAACATTTCCCTACTATATCTCAAAGGAATAACATAACCAACTCTCTCAGTGCCCTCAAATGTTGTTTATCTACCAGTTTTATGGTGGAAATTATTAAGTTGAACATCAACATAAACTCGAGTTACACTAGGTCACTACTCAATGAACTATGCTTTAAATTCGTAGTTTTACACAAATTAGTTTCATTCAAAATCTAATTGATACATGATGCCCTAGGCTACTTTGGGTAGAACTTATAAGTTATACTCTCGGAACTATTTCACGAGTTTCTTTAAAAAAATTACAACTCACAGAATGCGACCAATAGTTAGTTCATATACGTGTATTCATACAATAATACCCTATAGAACAATATCTTTCTATTAAGCCTTTGAATATTGTCGGTACCCTGAAAATAGGGTACCCCTTACTACTGTATGAAGACGCAGTACCCACGCGGCTATCTTTGGTCGCGTGGTAAAGGAGCTGTATGTGGGACCAGATCATGGCTCGCCCCAGGCTCGAGCGATTACTCTGGGCCAGCAACAGCGCCTGACCCCACCATGTGGGCGGCTCCGGGGCCACCATGTGGCTAGAGAAAGTGATATACTCCAAGGCGTCAACAGTGAGTCCGGACCCCCATGGAAAAGTGCCAGACCCCTGGATATACAGTCCGGACCTCCAAGTTGGTCCAGGACTCCCACAGTAGGGTCCCAAGACCTTACTTAAGCCCCAAGTGGGGGTCCGGAGCTGACACGTGTCCAGACCTGCTCTGGTGCGCTCCGGACCTATCCGCATACACTCTTGCTCCCTGCTCAAGCGGAGCCCCGATGCTGCCACGTGGCGTACTGCGCGCGACATAAGCCAACGGGCGGAACCCAGCGTGACGCCTCTGGGCTACGCGCGCCTTCATGACGGATAAGACGTGCGCCTGTCCATTCCACTGACAGGCGGCGTGCTCAGTCCATGATACGTGGGCCGCGCAGTTACTCACCATTACTCCCGTATTACTCGTACGGTAACTGCCCATCAATACTATGTGGACTGCGGTCATCATGGCGCCCAGTGATTACTCATGTGTTATTAGCATTAATTACTCACATAATGTATTCCTTCCATTATGCTCCTGGGCCCGTATGTCGGGGCTTAGCACCCTTGTACGTGCCTCCCTTAAACTATAAAAGGAAGGCACATCGCGTTACAAAGACAAGCTCTCAAGTTCACACAGACTCTCAAGCACACAGACACGCGCTCATACTCAATACAGCTTACACACAGTGGAGGTACGGTGTTACGCTCCGGCGGCCTGAACCACTCTAAACCCTCGTGTCCTTGTGTGTTCTTCCACCTTCCAAAAGACAGGCAAAACGCTTAGGCCCCTCCTCATCTTAGGATTTAGGGCGGGTGCATTCCGCCACCCGACCGGTGGAATTCTCCCACCGACATTTGGCGCGCCAAGTAGGGGTCTTGGCTTTAGGCTTTTCGCCTGCCTTCTTGCTTGACACCATGGTTCAAATCGTCGAGCACCGTGACTTCATTCTCGAGGACTTCCCGATGGAGGAAGAAGCAGCATCCTCCATGCCACGAAGCTCCAACCGCCCTGCCACCGGTGCTGCTGCTGTGCACGCTGCGCAGCAGCACACGCATGTGCAGACGTCCCGAGCGTCAAGGGTTGTGCCTGGGGCCTTGTCTGCAGCCAGGGAGTTGCTGCGCAACCCCCCAAGTTCCACGGCCTCGCCGGGGGCCATGAGGCAGTGGCGTGAGGATGTCGACCGTCTCCTCGGCATGGCACATTCTGGCTCGGCCAGACCCAGGCCTCGGTCATTCTGGCGTCAACGTGAGGCGTCGGCATCTGTGCACTCACCCTCAGTGAGGGGTGCATGGACTAATGACCTGCGGGCAGAACTCAACCGCAGGCGTGCGGGCGAGGATGCCTGAATCTCTCTAGAGAGGGATGATGACCTACGAGCAGAGCTCAACCGCCGGCGTGTGGGTGAGGATGCTCGGATCTCTCCAGAGAGGGCGCGTGAGCGCCGACAAAACTTTGAGGGTCACAACCTCGACCAGGACTTCGGTCCAGTTTCGCCACAAACTCCAAGGGATGCCCGAATCCAGACGGGCGTCCCATTGGTCGGTGTTGGCTGCGTCGCACTTGTAGATCATCTCCGCGCGGCGACTTGGCCACCCAAGTTCTGGCCACACCTGCCGGAGAAGTACGACGGGACATCAAACCCGTTGGAATTCTTGCAGGTTTACGTCACCGCCATTACAGCAGCTGGTGGAAACACTGCTGTGATGGCGAGCTACTTCCATGTAGCCTTGACTAGGCCGACCCGGACATGGCTCATGAACCTCACCCCGGGGTCGGTGTACTCCTGGGAAGAGCTCTGTGCGCGGTTCACAACGAACTTCGCCAGTGCTTACCAGCAGTATGGCGTGGAGGCTCACCTCCATGCAGTGAGGCAAGAACCCAGAGAGACTCTCCGGGCTTTTATCTCCCATTTCACCAAGGTACGGGGGACCATATCTCGCATCTCCAATGCTTCTATTATCACTGCTTTTTGATAGGGGGTACGCGATAAGAAGATGTTGGAGAAGCTAGCGACTCACGACGTGGAGACCGTCACCACGCTGTTCACTCTAGCCGACAAGTGTGCCAGAGCTGCTGAGGGATGTGCATGGCACTCGGCATCGCAAACCGGAGTTACCCGGACGGGTGGCTCAGGTGCCACCACCCAGGGCGGTGGCAAGAAGAAGAAGAAGAACCGCGGCCACGATAGGTCGCAGTCTGGTGCTCCGGTCGCCGTAGCTGAGGCTGGGGGCCGGGATGAGCGCAACAAGCGCCCCCGGCAACAGGGAAGTGACAGTGGGTTGTGCTCTATCCACCCTAATGCTCGCCATAGCGCCTCGGAGTGCCGGGAAATCCTGAAGCTCGCGAAGCGCATCAGCGAGCGGCGCGAGCAGGCCTCTAGGGATGGCTCGCCACCTCGTTGCCGGCCTGGCAAGGAGAAGGTCGACGAAGGTGACCTGGCCGCGGGCTAACGGGACCTCAGGTATCAGACCCCCGAGCAGGTCCTCAAGGACATTGTCACTGGAGACTCCGACTCTGGTGATGACGACGACCGCCGCAAGAAGCTGTATGTTATGTATGGCGGAAGCTGGGAGCTTACCTCCCATAGGAACGTTAAGTCCCTGCGTCGAGAGGTCCTTCCAGCGGTCCCAGGGGTCCCAAAGGTTGCTCCACATCAGCGGTGGAGGAGCACCACTATCTCCTTCGGGGCATCCGACTGCCCCGAAAACATGGCAGGGGCCGGTATACTACCGCTCATCACTGCCCCTGTCATCGCCAACATGCGACTGCACCATGTTCTAATTGACGGTGGGGCTGGGCTCAACGTCATCAGTCATGCTGCATTCAAGCAGCTACAGATCCCAAGGTCCCGCCTGGGACCCTCTCACCCATTCTTTGGAGTGGGCCCTCAGCCGGTGTATCCCCTCGGGAGCATCGCACTCCCGGTTACATTCGGGACCGAGGAGAACTTCCGCACTGAGAACGTCCAGTTCGACATTATGGAGGTTAACCTCCCTTTTAATGCCATCATTGGCGGGCCGGCCCTGTACTGGTTCATGGCCATTGCCCATTACGGGTATTTGGTCCTCAAGATGCCGTCCCCAGCTAGGGTCCTCACCGTGCCAGGTGACCGCCCTACTGCGCTCACCACTGTCGAGAAGCTGCACGCCCTAGCGGCAGAAGCTGCTCGCCCAGATGACGTGGGGAGGGACCCCTCGACTTCCTGTACCAAGATGCCTACCAAGGTGCCTAAGGTGCAACCATCAGGGGCAGACGATGTCCCCACCAAGACCATCCATCTCATCGCGGATTCCCCCCAGACCACTCGCATTGCGGGTGATCTGGAGGAAAAATAGGAACTCGCGCTCATCGCCTTCCTCCAGGCAAATGTCAACGTGTTCGCATGGGAACCGTCGCAGATGCCTGGGATCCCCAGGGAGGTGATCGAGCACCATCTGAAGATCAACCCTGACACCAAGCCGGTGAGTCAGAAGCCTCGGAGACAGTCCGTTGAGCGGCAAGAATTCATCCGTAAGAAGGTCCTGAAGCTGCTGGACGTTGGCTTCATCGAAGAGGTCCATCACCCACTGTGGCTGGCCAACCCAGTCATCATCCCCAAGGCGAACGGGAAGCTTCGGATGTGCATCGACTACACCAGCTTCAATAAGGCATGTCCCAAGGACCCGTATCCACTTCAACGAATAGATCAAATCGTGGATTCCACCTCCGGGTGTGATCTCCTATCTTTTCTAGATGCTTACTCTGGTTTCCACTAGATCCAGATGTCTAGATAGGATAGGAAACATACTGCTTTCGTAACAGTGGATGGGCTTTACTGTTATGTCGTAATGCCTTACGGTCTGAAAAACGCCTTGCCAACATTTGTACGGGCGATGAGTAAGACTTTCGGGGACCTGATTAGGGACAGGGTGGAGGTGTACATTGATGACATCATGGTCAAGACTAAGAGAGGGTCGACCTTAGTGGAAGACTTGACCTGGTCTTCAACAGGCTACGCGCAACCCGCACAAAGCTGAACCCGGACAAGTGCGTCTTTGGTGTCTCTGCAGGGAAGTTGCTGGGGTTCCTGGTTTCACACCGGGGCATTGAAGCAAACCCAGAGAAGATCAAGGCAATTGAGGCAATGAGGCCTCTAGCATGCATCAAGGATGTCTAGAAGCTTGTGGGGTCCCTAGCCGCCCTTAGCCGCTTCATTTCAAGGCTGGCTGAGAGGGCACTGCCTTTCTTCAAGCTGATGCAGAAGTCTGGTCCATTCTCTTGGACCGAAGAGGCAGAACGAGCCTTTCAAGAGGTGAAGTAGCACCTTGTGTCCCTGCCAATACTAGTAGCTCCGGAGCCAGGGGAGCCGTTGTACTTGTACATTGCAGCGGCTTCCGAGGCGGTGTGCATGGTGCTGGTCGCCGAGAGGGTGGCACAACAACCCCAGGGGAGTCAACAGGTTCCCCCAGGAGATGGTGGTGGTTCGACCACCATGATGTTGACGGAAGGCCAGGAGGTTGAGGACTCGGGACCAATCACAGGGGTCCGAACCGTCCAGAAGCCGGTCTACTACGTCAGCGAAGTCCTCCATGAGGCAAAGGCCAGGTACCTTGAGACGCACAAGCTTCTCTATGTTGTACTTGTTGCGTCCAGGAAGTTGTGCCACTATTTTCAGGCACACAGGGTTGTGGTGGTGACCTCCTACCCGTTAAAGGCCATTCTCCACAACTCTAACGCCACAGGCAACATAGCCAAGTGGGTCGTGGAGCTTGCCGAGTTCCAACTGGAGTTCTAGGCCCGCCACGCTGTCAAGAGCCAGGTCCTGGCAGATTTTATCGTGGAGTGGACCCCTCCCCCAAGCGCTCCTGGGGGTCCGGATCCCGATTCAGATCCCACACCTGCGGAGCCCAGGGCTCCGGTCTTCACCGAGCCCCACTGGACCCTCTTCTTCGACGGATTCGCCTGACAGCAGGGTGGCGGAGTCGGAGTGGTCCTCATCGACCCAAGCGGAGATCAAGTGAAGTACACGGTGCACCTTGACTTCAAGGCCACCAACAACATGGCAGAATATGAAGCGCTGATCTTCAGCTTGTCGGTGGCCCTATCCCTAGGGATCCGCCAACTCCTCGTGAAGGGGGACTCCCAGCTGGTCATCAAGCAGGTCCGCGAGGAATGTAGCTGCAACGAGCCCAGGCTCGCAGCTTACCTCCTCCACGTAAGGAAGCTGGAAAAGGACTTCACTACACTGGAACTGCAGCATGTTCCTCGGGCTCACAACTTAGCGGCAGATGAACTCTCCACGAGGGCATCAACTTGGGCACCCATGCCCAAGGGAGTCTATGAAAGATGGCTGCTGAGACCTACCGTCCAACCTGCCGAACTGGGTGAAGGGGGCGAGACTAGCACCTCGAAGCTAGCGGTCCCGGTGGTGTTCCATCCGCAAGATCCACCAAGGCTTGTGTGTGCTACAGCGGGTCCTGCCAACCTTGTAGCACCACAACCAGTGTCTCAGAGTGGTCCCGATGCATGGATCTCCAAGATTCGGGACTACCTGAAAGAAAATATCCTTCCTGAAGACCATGTGGCCGCAGAGCGCATAGTGTAGTTGGCTAAGCGATACACGGTGGTAGAAGGGGATCTATACCGCCGTGGCGCCAACGGCATTCTCATGCGGTGCATTACCCAGGATGAGGGCCATGAACTACTCACTGAGATCCATGGAGGAGAGTGCGGAAGTCATTCAGCATCCCACACACTGGTTGGTAAGGCCTTCCGGCATGGCTTTTACTGGCCGACTGCTCTCTAGGATGCAGCTGAGATGGTAAAGTCCTACGAAGCATGCCAATTCCAGGCAAAGTAGATACACACACCGGCTCAGACTCTGCAAATGATTCCACCCTCCTGGTCATTTGCCGTATGGGGGGTGGATATCCTGGGACCATTCCCCAAGGCCGTCGGCGGGTACCGTTTCCTCTTCGTCGCCATCGACAAGTTCACAAAGTGGCCAGAGGCTACCCCTGTGGTCAACATCACCCAAGGTGCTGTTGTTGCTTTCCTCAAGTCGATTGTTTGCAGATTTGGGGTCCCAAACTGTATCATTACAGACAACGGGACCTAGTTCAGAAGTCGGCTATTCCAAGAGTATTGCGAGGGCATCGTCACCCAGCTCTGCTTTGCGTCTGTGGCACATCCCAGGAGCAACGGCCAAGCTGAAAGGGCAAACACAGAAATCCTCAAGGGACTCAAGACACGCACTTATGACTGCTTAAAAAAGCATGGTGCAAATTGGGTCATCGAGCTTCCATCGGTGCTATGGGGGAACCGGACCACACCCAGCCACGCTACCAGGGAGACCCCGTTCTTCCTGGTCTACGGGGCCGAAGCCTGCCTTCCCCCGGAAATCCTTATGGGCTCCCCATGGGTCTAGTCTTTCAATGAGTCTATGCAAGAACAGCTACGACGTGAGGATGTGGACTTCATCGACGAACGCAGATGGCAAGCGGTGATCCTAAATGCACGGTACAACCAAGCGCTCAGGCGCTACCACCAGCGGTTCGTGCATAGTAGGGAGCTCAGGGTCGGGGACCTGGTCCTAAGGCGAATTCTAAACCGAGAAGGGCTCCACAAACTCTCCCCTAGTTGGGAAGGACCCTTCAAGGTGACGGAGGTATGCCGACCTGGGTGTGTCTGCCTTGCCACACCTGAACGAGTGCCTCTTCCCAATCCCTTAAACATAGAGCATCTCCGTAAGTTCTACCCATAGAAGAAAAACTAGGGGATTGAGTTCTTCTTCCTTTGTAACTGGGTTCTGCATATGTGTACGTCAATCCGGTGAGGTCCGCCCTCGTAAGCCCGGCCTGTTGGTCTGCACCCATGTATATCAAGTTATAAGGAAATAATTTACCCCCTCAAATGTGCTTCTGTGATAGTTTTATTCTGCTGTAGTTTTCAAACTTTATTTTTTATCTAAACCACCCATACAGTTCCCACCCTTGCTGGTATGATGACATTCGAATTGAGTAAGCCAGGCTTGCAGTTCAGGACCTCTCTCCTGCTATAGGGGGTCTGGCAACCTACGGGTCCGGTTCTAGAGAACGGGCGCTCGTTCCCTGGAGTGGTCCGGAGCTGTGTAGCCGCTTAGCCTGGTTCTGTACCCTAAGCCTGCACCTCCACCACTCTGCAATGGGTACCCTAGTATTTGGAGCTACGATCCTGTGGGTCCGGACATATGGCTTGGCTTCCCAAGCTAAATCCTGTAGGTCCTGTTGCATGAGTCAAAGGATGGCAGATACCAGACGATGGGTCCTTTGGGTGTGCTACTAACACTTCAAACGCGAAGCTGTGTGCAGGTGTAGGTCCCAATCCAGACGCAGGTAGTCTCAAACCTTAGAGACTACCTCCTAGGGACCAGGCTACTAATTTACCCTTAGGTATACTGGTATCCAGCCTCGACACGTCGAGCCTACATCCCAGGGGGGCCAAGTACCAGGGAGGAGTTAGTAACACTACACATAGCAAGGACAAATAGCATACAAATAAGTGTTGTTTGATTGATAGTTCTCAAAAGTATCTTACAAAACCAAAAAATATTACAAGCCACTCTCCAGCGGAACCCTTGTTTTGTGTCTACGGATTAGATTACTCGTCATCAGCAGGATCCCGCTGGAAGCGCTCGGTCACCAGCTCCACGGTGTCTTGTACACCCTCCCGGGCGGCGTCTTCAGTGTCGGCCACCGGACCAGCGATCACCGGCTCCAAGGGTATGGCTGGGTTGTGGCTCCAGAAGCACGTCAAGATATACTCGATTACCGCCCGGCAGAGCCTACCGCCCTCGGCCTCCAAGCGCGCACCAAGAATTTGGTCCAGGCATCGAAGACGGTCGACGGCTGTGGGGGACAGATATCCCCCGGGTCCACTAGAAGGTTAGAAGACCTCGCGAAAGGCTCTGGACCCGATGTTTCGCAAGGCCATCCCTTCGTGGGCCAGGGGAGGGACGCTCGGCGAAGTGGATCAACACAAGATCGGATCAACTCGAGCTCAGACGGCCCAACAGATTCGAGCAACATCCACAGCAGTAACCCGACTTTCCCGCGCTGCGTCCTCAGGCATCGGAACTGAATGGTGATAAGTCGGCAGAATTATAGGAAGATAGGCTCAGTCAGTTCACTATTACTCAGGCTCACGTTGTTATCATATCCACATGTAACGCCCCACGGTCGAGTACATAAGGCCTAGGGGGCATCCCCTCAAAAACATCTCACTCCTTAGCCATTTACTCAACTCTCTAGTATCTTCCATACTAGAGAACTCTCTTGTAACCCACCACACAAAAATATCCACACCAGGACGTAGGGTATTACGCCTCTCAAAGCGGCCCAAACCTATACAAGATTGTCTACTGTTTCTCGTGCATCCGGCACGAACCATCGAGCTACAGTCGGTAACATCGTCCTACTCCAAAAAGCACCTCGAGGGGCAACCCCGGGTGCACAGTCGGACCCAAAACACCGACAGCTGGCACGCCAGGTAGGGGGTGTGTCACCGATCCAAGCTAGCTCAATGGCCATCATTTTGCAGCACAAGATCATCCTCCGCCCTGGATCCGTATTCTGCTTCAAAACCATTTCGTCCGTGGCAGATGAAGAAGGAACTCTACATCGCATCACGAATCCATCGGAGAGAAAGCTTTCCTCAACAATCTCCAGGAAAGTCAGAGCAAAGCAGGAAAAGCGCAACCTCTAGCACTCCGAGCAAAGACTACCTCCTGCAAGCCAGGAGCAGAGGATCCGTCTACCCGGAAAACTCCGATGTCCACCTCTTCTACAGAAAAATGGACACGGATCATAAGGAAAAAGGAAGCAAATAAGGTAAAGGCTCGTCAAGTTGCTGTCCAGGCATCTCCACCCTCAAAGGAGAACAGGAAGAAGCTTGTCACTACGACGGTTCCATTCTACCCCGACGTCCTCTTTATCGGAGGAAGAGTGGAATCTACCCCCGTCTCCGATGATGAACCTACCACGCCTGGAGAAGAACCTCTTCAGCAGGAATCTCGCCGACGAAGGAACCGACGCCGAAATATTCGGCGACATCATGAAGCCGGAGAGCGGGACCCGGCGCAGCCTGTGTCACGAGATGAGATCTCGGAGATGGGAGAAACCCCAAAAGAACGAGTCTTCAGGGAAAGAAGGAATTCCCGGCGACGTGATCATCGACAAGCTCAAGAGCAGGCCAAACAGGAGGCGAGACAACGCCGAGAGAACCCCCTTCTCGGACAGAACCTGAACCCTGACTTCGCCCAAGCCATGAACACGCCGAGTGAGGTTGGAGGAGTGTTGGCTCGGATAGCCGATGGCCTCCCTCGGACTCCGGACACCGAGGGCTATCGGCGATTGCTCACTCGGGCAGCTAACCACCTTCTGCCTCTTGCCCATCCACCGAGCAATCTACGACACGCCATCAACAGTCGGCGGGACGCACGGATCTCCATCAACGCTTCACACGAACGACGAGATGAGAATGAGATTCGGCACCGAGAAGAGTATGATCGGTACCACGGCATCCCTGCGTGAAGTCAGGCCACCAGAGTTGAGTCGGCAATGGCTTCGACAGGCGGCACGACCCAGGGACGGTCAAGGCACCACGTCAACAACTCCCCTCCCCGGGACCGACGTCACCATCCTCGACAGGAGGACACGTGTGGAGTATCGGCGCTCACCCCACGTCTCAGGGCCATTCAGTGGCCCCCTAACTTCAAAGTCTCCAACGTCGACAAGTACAAGCCTAAGCAGGATCTGGGAGGCTGGTTGGCTGTTTACACCACCGCCGCCTGAGCCGCTGGGGCAACTGATGATGTGATGACCGCATACTTGCCCATCGTCCTCGGGCAGGATGCGCTGCAATGGCTATGACACCTACCCCGACACTACATCGACGACTGGAGCGACTTCAGTCGGCGCTTCATCGCCAACTTTCAATCTCTCTCCGACAAACCGGCACAGCCATGGGACCTCAAATCCATCAAGCGCCGAGGGGACGAGACTCTCCGGTCATACCTCAAAAGATTTTAGACCATGATAAATCATATCCCTGAGGTTGCGAAAGCAGCAGTAATCGAAGACTTCTACCAGGGATCTAACGACTCGGCCTTCATCCGAGCCATACTGCAAAAGGCGCCAACTACCTCCGAGCAGCTATTCCGGGAAGCGGACCTCTACATCACTGCCGACGAACGAGCTCAGGACCTCATCAGAGGAGCGAAACCTGTACCGGCGGCACCACGACGCAACACGAACCAACAACCTGACAAGCGTTGGGAGAAGAGACCTCGAGAAGAAGTCCACGCCGCCGGACCACCCGCCTCTCGCGCCCGAGGAGCACCTCGCGGAGGCGAACGTACATTGGACGACATCCTCGACGCCCAGTGCCCGTACCACAAGGACATGTGCCACACCCTCTGGAACTGCAGAGACTTCAAGCACTCTGTTGGGTACGGCCGACCCTTCCAACCTCTGCCACCTCCCCCACCACGAGGAGGACCCTGAGAACCTCGACAGCCTCAGCAGCAGAAGGGGGGAGGAGGCAGAGCGTTCCTGCGCGTCAATGGAGAAGTCAACGTCATCTTCGGCGGACATGGGTCGCAAGAAAGTAAGAGGCAACAGAAGCTCAACGACCGTCAGATACTGGTGGCGGCCACCGGCCCTCCCGCCCTATATCGATGGTCCGAACACTCGATTACCTTCACTCGGGCAGATCAGTGGCTCAACTTCGATCACCCTGGCAAGTTCTCGCTCCTCATTGATCCGGTGATCCGAGAGAGCCAGGTAAAGAAGGTGTTAGTGGATGGGGGAAGCAGCATCAACATCACCTTTCCCGGAACACTTCAAGGCTTGGGAATCGCACTCAGAGAACTCCACGAGTCAGACACTCCTTTCTTCGGTATCGTGCCGACTGAAGGAGAATATCCACTCGGACATATCTACATGTCGGTCACCTTCGGAACTCCAGAAAACTACAGAACCGAGTTCTTGAGGTTCAGGTAGCAAGCTTTGATTGCGGATACAACGCCATCATCGGCATGCCAGGATTGGCGAAATTCATGGCCATTCCGCACTATACATACATGATATTGAAGATGCCGGGACCACAAGGAATCATCACCATGCGTGCTGACTTCCAAGGCACCGCGGAGTGCTTCCGAGTGGCCATTCAGGCGGCCCTCACCACCAAACCATCGACGACTTCTTCTATGCAGGCGAACTCAAAGCCTGAGGAGGACCTCACAGTACCTGCGAATGAAGCTCAAGCCGTTACCTCTATGCGGCCGACTGAGGAAACCAAGAGGATCAACCTTGGGTTCGCTGATGAACGCAAGACTGCCATCAGTAGCTCCAGTCTGGATGACAAATAGGAAGGCGCGCTCGTCCAGTTTCTGCAAGATAACCGAGACGTATTCGCATGGCAACCTGCGGATATGCCAGGAGTCCCCAGAGAGCTGGCCGAGCACAAACTGAAGGTCTATCCCCAGGCGAAGCCGATCCGACAAAAATTACGTTGTTTCATGCCCGACAAGGGAGAAGCCATCCGTGCAGAGCTGGCTCGCTTGGTCGCGGCAGGATTAATTAGAGAAGTACTACATCCCGAGTGGTTAGCAAATCCTGTTCTTGTACTCAAAAAAAATAAAGTGGATTGGCGCATGTGTGTCGACTATACGGATCTCAACAAACACTGTCCGAAGGATCCCTTCGGACTTCCTAGGATAGACCAGGTGGTAGACTCGACCGCTGGGTGTTCTATGTTGTCCTTCTTAGATTGCTACTCCGGGTATCATCAGATCAGCTTGGCAAAAGAAGACGAGGAAAAAACAGCATTCATCACCTCGTTTGGAGCTTTCTGCTATACCTCCATGTCGTTTGGCCTCAAAAAACGCTGGAGCGACTTACTAGAGAGCCATTCAGACATGCTTAGCCGACCACTGGGGCAAACGTGTAGAAGCTTATGTGGATGACGTGGTGATCAAGACAGAAAACTCAGAAAATTTCATTGAAGATTTGCAGCTGGTCTTCAACAGTCTACGACGATATCGATGGAAGCTTAATCCAGAGAAATGTGTCTTTGGAGTACCAGCAGGAAAATTACTCGGATTTATTGTCAGCCACCGGGGAATTGAAGCTAACCCAGAAAAGATCGAGGCTATCATGAGAATGGAGGCACCACGGTCACAGAAGAAAGTACAAAGACTTACTGGATGCATGGCAGCTTTAAGCAGGTTCATATCGAGGTTGGGAGAAAAAGGCCTGTCGTTCTACATGCTGCTCAAGAAGGTGGACAAGTTCCAGTGGACATCAAAAGCCTAGGAAGCTCTTGATGCACTGAAGAAATTCATGACAACACCACCAGTGCTAAAGCCGCCGCGCCGAGCCACACCGAATCAGCCGGCCGAAGATCTGCTGTTATATATCTCTTGCACGACTCACGTGGTGAGCACCGCGTTGGTAGTCGAGCGAGCAGAAGAAGGACATGCATATCCAGTACAACATCTCGTCTATTTCATCAGTGAAGTTCTGGGACCCTCAAAGAAGAAATATCCTCAAGTTCAAAAACTAATGTATGCAGTACTTCTAACTGCACGCAAGCTCCGTCACTACTTTGACGACCACAAAGTCATAGTAGTCACTGGATTTCCAAATAGGGGATATTCTCCACAACAAAGAAGCCATTGGAAGAATAGCCAAGTGGGCCTGCGAGCTGGGAGCTCACGACATAGAGTTTCGACCTCGCACTGCAATAAAGACTCAAGCACTAGTTGACTTCGTATCAGAGTGGACCGAGCAACAAGTGACAGACAACCCAGAGACTGCTGATGTATGGCGGATGTATTTTGATGGCTCATTGAAGCTACAGGGGGCAGGCGCATGAATCCTCTTCATCGTGCCTGGAGGTGAACAACTCAAATATGCCCTTCAGTTGTTATTCTCAGCGTCCAATAATGCGGCAGAGTATGAAGCTTTGATTCATGGACTGAACATTGCCATATCACTGGGCATTAAGAGACTGATGGTATATGGAGATTCACTGATGGTCATAAGTCAGATAAATAAAGAATGGGATTGCTCGAATGACTCTATGGGCAAGTACTGCACAGCTGTCTGAAAGCTGGAGGACAAATTCGAAGGACTAGAATTTCATCATGTAGAGAGAGATCACAACGCGACAGCGGATGCGTTGTCGAAATTAGGATCCAGTCGGACCTAGGTCCCACCTGGGGTTTTTGTCCAAGAAGTGCCACGCCCGAGTATTTCATTAGAGCAGCAAAAGAGTGCAATGTTCTGAGCCAGCCAGAGTCAGATTCAGATGACTGGAGGGAGCCAATCATTAGATATATAAAGAATGAAGAAGAGTCGGATGACAAAACTGCGGCAGAACGCATCGCAAGGCAGTCATCCCACTACACTCTCATTGGAGAAACACTGTACAGAAGGGGCGCGACAGGAGTCCTCATGAAGTGCATTCTCTCGGCTACCGGGAAGCAACTACTAGAAGAGATCCACGCCGGGCAATGCGGAATACATACAGCATCCAAGACTCTAGTTGGGAAGGTCTTCATATCTGGTTTCTACTGGCCAATAGCAAAGAATGATGCAACCGAGCTAGTCCAGAGGTGTGAAGCTTGCCAATACTTATCAAAGCAGCAGCACTTACCAGCACAGCAACTGCAGACCATACCCGTAACATGGCCATTTGCGTGCTGAGGACTGGACATGATTAGACCATTCAAGAAAGCTCAAGGAGGTTACACTCACGTGCTGGTTGCCATTGACAAATTCACTAAATGGATAGAGTACAAACCTATTGCTTCTCTGACTTCAGCTAAGGCAGTGGAATTCATACAAGATATAATATTCAGGTTCGGAATACCAAATAGCATTATAACTGACCTGGGATCCAATTTCACTAGCTCAGAATTCTTTGATTTCTGCGAACAAAGAAGCATCCAGATCAAATATGCATCAGTAGCACACTCAAGAGCCAACGGTCAGGTAGAAAGGGCTAATGGAATGATATTGGAAGCACTCAGGAAGAAAGTTTTCGACAAGAATGAAAAGTTCGCAGGGAAGTGGATCAGAGAGTTGTCATATGTGGTCTGGAGCTTAAGAACTCAACCTAGCCGAGCTTTGCATGGAAATACTCCCTTCTTCATGGTCTATGGTTCGGAGGCAGTACTACCTGCTGATCTTAGGTTTGGGGCACCAAGGTTGATCTTCGAAAACATAGCTGAAGCTGAAGCAACTAGACTGGAGGATGTTGATATACTGGAAGAAGAACGATTGAATACAGTGATTCAGTCAGCCAGGTACCAGCAAACTCTGAGGCGCTATCATGATAAGGCCATACGACATCGATCCTTCGCAGTGGGAGATCTTGTCCTCCACCGAATTCTAACGGAAGAAGGATGGCACAAATTGTCGCCACTATGGTAAGGGCCATTCATGGTAGCAGAAGTCACTCGACCAGGATGATATCGACTTACTCAAATGGATGGCATAGAAATAGGGAATTCATGGAATATAGAGCATCTCAGGAAGTTTTACCCCTGGCTAGATTTCAAAAGCTATTGGGGCAGCATTGTATTCTGTAATTGGAAAATTACGTCATCAATAAAAAGACTTCATTCACAAAAGCTCTCGAACTATTTGTTATTGATCCACATGCTTACTTAACTTAGGGTGACCACTATACCCTGCTCACGAAGCAATCAGCTTAAGTCGGCAGTGACTTAAGACGGTCCGACATGCTCACGCTTACTTAACTTAGGGTGACCACTATACCCTGCTAATGGAGCAATCGGCTTAAGTCGGCAGTGACTTAAGACGGTGCGACATGCTCACGCTCACTTAACTTAGGGTGACCACTATACCCTGCTAACGGAGCAATCGACTTAAGTCAGCAGTGACTTAAGATGGTGCGACATGCTCACGCTCACTTAACTTAGGGTGTCCACTATACCCTGCTAACGGAGCAATCGGCTTAAGTCGGCAGTGACTTAAGACGGTGTGACATGCTCATGCTCACTTAACTTAGGGTGACCACTATACCCTACTAACGGAGCAATCGGCTTAAGTCGGTACTGACTTAAGGCGATGCAACATACTCACGTCTACTCTACCTAGTATAAACATGCTTACGATCACTCATCTTAGGGCGATCTCTATGCCTCACAAAAATAGGAAGAAGTTTCGAAACTAGCATACTACATTTACTTCTGCAATCGTAACAACTGTTGAATTCAAACAACAGAAAAATAAAAACAGCATTCAGTACCAAGAACATGTTCTAACATAGTATTCGGGCACATTAACCACATACACATATGGTTCATGAATGTATTCAATATTTCTACTTGGCAATGTTTTTCTCAGGAGCGACCGATGAAGAAGGGCGACTCGAGGAGTCAGGAGCAGCTTTGACGTCGACGACTATATCATCAGGAACGATCACGCCAGGATTTCTCATCAAAATTCGCGCCGCGCGAATGGCTTTATCCATAGCTTTGTCACGCTGGGCCTTCAGAATGGTGGAATTTTCTTCGGCAATTTTGGTAGCCAGTTGAGCAGCTTCTAGCTCATGGACGACCGATCTCTTGGAGGCTCGTAGATCCTTGATGACGGAGTCTTTACTCGACACCAACTGCCTAAGACGAAGGACCTCATCCTGGAATATTTGCAGCTCGCGACGGTGGTGTTCCAAGTCTGCCATGGTAAAATGATGGCTCCTCTCCAGGATAGTCAAAGAATTGTTGGCATCACGATACAACATATCAAGATTATCGCGAGAGGCCGCAAGTACACGTTTTTCCTCCTACAGACAAGAATTAGCTCTCAAACACCTAGTAAGCAGTGAAAACACAACAGAGAAAGTCAAGTAAGCTTAGTTCGTTAGCCGCCTTTTCATAATCAAGCTGAGCACTGAGAGAGGAATTCAATGAGTTGGCATCATCTAAGGAAGCAGAAACCCAAGCTAGCTCGATCTAACCTTGAGAATACTTCTCGAGTTCAGAGTACCGCCGGGTCATATCTAACAAAAAATAGTTGAAGAAGGGCACACAGTTAAAAACAGACTAATCAAGAAGCCAAGAAAGAAACCTAACCAGCATTTGTCATTTTCAAATCAGATATTTGCTTCTGAAGCAGCAACGGATTCCACTGCGGCAGAAACAGAGCTCCTTCGGGGATAGACGCACCCTGTGATCTCAATTGACCAGCCATCCCGTCGACCAAAGCCTGATATTGAAAATAAATGAGTACAAATACGGTAACTTGCCAGGAGTATTGCCAGAACCATAAAAGCCGAATTACCTGAAGATTAGAGAAGAATGACAGAAATCCTAAGTCATGAGAAGCTAGGTGGTGGCTTGATGAAGGAATATCAACCGGGGCAATTTGAAGAACATCGCCAGGGATCAACTCAGCACCACCAGCAGGCATCAGAACTCTAGCATCCGGTGTGCCGACCTCTAAGGCGGCTTCCTCATTTGAAGCATGCACTGTTACCATGCCATCGGAATGTGGAGGAGAAGACTCAACGTGAACATCCATGGAGGTATGAGAAGGGAGCCCGCTTGGATACCCTCGGGGGCTAGGTTATAGCCCGCACTGCCCATCGGAGCCAGATCACCACTGGTAACACCCTCGGGGGCTGGGTCGCAGCTCGCGCTACCCACCCGAGCCGGATCATTACCGGCAACACCCTCGGGGGCTGGTCAACCGCTGGCACCATCCTTGAGGACTGGGTTCTCCGCAATAGCCACTCTGTAACATCCCAAAAATCCCAACCCAAGGTTTGGAACCCTAACCTCCTAACCCCCCCCCCCCTCTTATTTTATTTTCTCCCTAAACTCCACCCTTAGATCATCTCATCATGTGCATACACTTGAAATGATAGGAGCACCTCACATAGACTATATTCATCACTCAAGATCATTTGGAAAATTATTGATTCAAAGGAAAAAGAAATAAAAAGAAACAAAAGTAGAAAAGGAAAAGAAAAGAAATAGAAATCAAAAAAAGAAAAAGAAAAAGAAAAGAAACCCCCCTCGGCTGGGCCGATTCTAGCCCAACCCGCGCTGCGCCCGTGCTCCTCCCCCTCTCCCCGGCCCAGGCGGCCCAACTCCGCGCGCCCGCGCCTCCGCTGACAGATCGGCCCCACCAGTCAGCGACTCGACTCCCTCCCTCTCGCGCCGCTCTCTCTCCCTGGCAGCTCGGGCCCGCCTGTCAGCACCGTCGTCTCGCCCATGCCTCACCGGCGCGTTCGCTGCCGAGCGCCTCACGCCCCGTCACCTCGCCTTTAAGGCTTGCACCGGCCTCAGCGACCACCCCGCCACTGTGCCCGAGCCGTCCCCTCACCCCTCGCCAGCCCGAGCCGTCCCAATCACCGTTAGCTCCATTCCCGCCATCATGGAGAGCTCGTTGGCGCTCGCCGTCCCCTCCATCCCTCTCCCTCTCCCAGGCGCCTATAAAAGGAGCCACCCGAGCCCCGTCCTCTCCACACCAGCTCCAGCCAACTCCTCCGCTTCTCCCTGAGCAAATCAAGCTAGCGCCGCTGTTCTTCCCCGTCACTCCGGTGAGCTCCATTTCCCCCTTCCTAGTGAACATCAGTCCAATTAACCAGTGCG
This sequence comes from Zea mays, assembly GCF_902167145.1. Taxonomy (NCBI): domain Eukaryota; kingdom Viridiplantae; phylum Streptophyta; class Magnoliopsida; order Poales; family Poaceae; genus Zea; species Zea mays. The sequence continues at coordinate 106,270,041 of NC_050105.1, read as the reverse complement.
CGAAGCTCCGCCACACACTCACGGTCACAGGGCACCCCTCCCCACCTCCTATTGCACCCGGCAACCTCACCGGCGACCTCACCGCCGTGGACACCCGCCACCGCGCCGCGGACCGGCCACCATAGGCCCCCACCGGTCAAATTGACCCCACTCCTGTGATCGCCTGCCCCCGCCCGTGCAGCACCACCACCTCCCCACCGTGGAACCGGACCCACGGCGGAGAACCGCCGTGGATTCCCACCGCCGGTCGGACCCCGGTCGACCTCCCCCTCCCTCCGTTACCGCCCGCGCCGTTAAACTCCCTCCCCCTCGCTGGCATGTGGACCCCGCACCGCAGCACCGTTCCACCGCCGTCCCTCGCTGCTGGGCCAACTGGGCCGCCAGCCGCGCCCGCGCGCGCGCTCGCGCCCGGGTGGGCCAAAATACCCCCCCCCCCCGGCCCAGCAAGGCAGGAAACCCTTTTTCTTTTTATTTTCTCTTTTCTTTTCCCATTTTTCTCATATAGAATTATATGCTAATATTTTATGTACCAAAAATAGTTCAAATAAATTATAGGGCACCAAAATAATGAGATATAAGAAATGGCACACCCCACCAAATCACCATGATTGATGTATTGTTATTATCTGTGTTTGATTAGCGGAAGAGGGATCCGATCCTCCGGAATTTATAGCTCCGGAAGAAGGGCAAGAACCCGACCCCTCCGAGATAAACCTCTTGTGCCAGGAAAGCTTCGACAAAGGCAAGTCCATCCTTCCCTTGATGCATTATTTACCTATTTCTCTGTACCACTACCTAAGCCTAGAATATGGGATCGAATCAATTTGCATGGTGAGCATGAGAGAGCCCGCATTAACTAATACCTTTGATTTCAAGATATGGGATACGTAAAAGGGTGCAAGTAACATGTTTCCAAAAAGTGTGCGATGAAGGGTATTCACCCTCATCACCTGGTGAGTAGGATGATCAGGGACTCCCTGGTTTAGGGGAGGGCCTAAGGTGATGGCTCATCTGGTTTAGGCGTGAGCAGAAGGATCATCCTCTCGTATAAGGACCGGCTTGTCATCTTTCATTACATGTACTCATAAAAAGTACAACCACTCGAGGCTGTGTGGACAGCCACTCGATCTGAACTCGTACGATCCAACCCCAGGGTTATGAAGGCTGGGGAGCACCGGGAGGATAAGGAGGGGGAATGTTTTGTCCGGTTTGGACATGGCGGTGGCCTGACTCCTTCCGGTATAACCGTTAAGGTTAGGACGTGCAAGGAAGGAAAGAGTTCCGGATTCGGATCTCATTGGCCATGGGATCGCAGAGCCGGACTATTGGGTAAAGTGTACCCCTCTGCGCAGAGTCTAAACCTATTTGAATAGTCCGTGTCCACTGGTATGGACGAGTCTGGTATGGTATGACATGGGAGCGGGGAGCTCATTGGTGGTTAAGCAAATGTCATTTCTATTGTCTCGGGAAAACCCTAACAACGAGTATTGCCTTTCTCTGAAAAAGGATGAGTGACTTCAACCCCACCATATGAAGCATGTACAATATAGGTCACTTTCTTTTTACGGGAGTCGGGTGGGCTTGCAGAATACCTAGTGTATTCACCCAGATTTATTTATGTTTTTCAGCAGCTGAAGACTTCTTTTCTGCTATGCTTGATTGAAGGGGCTGTGTCTTCACCCAGTTCTGCCTGTGGGCTGGGCTAATTTATCTTCCACTGTGTTTTATGATTTTCGGCTCACTCTCGAGCTTGTACCCCCGGTATTGTAATAACATTACTCAGACTCTGTAACTATTCGAAGTAAGGAATGTGGTTACTAGCCTCCTAGGACTAGTAATTGTATCACATTTGAGTCCCAAAGGATCGGGATGCTTCAGGTGGTATCAGAGCCTATAGGACTGGCTGTAGACCGCAGCCCTAACCTTAAAAGTTGCTTAGCAAGAAAACACCTCTTACCTCCAAGAAACATTTTCTCTCCTTTCCCCGATATTAACAGACCCTTCTTTTCTTCTACCAGATGGAAAACTCTTGGGTCATTAGGACATCATACTGCTCAGAGGAGGAAGGCTTTCCTCACCTTCTACAGAGTTGCGAACTGCGCATGGGGATCCGCAAGAAGCCCGAATATGTCTGGAAGGAATACTGCGAAAATGGAATGGATAAATGCTCTATGGCAGTCTACCTGGGAGAAAGCCGAAGCTACCCAAACCACCCCCCTTCCAAGTCACCTTCATCGGGCACCGCTTCCCAGAAACTTGCCAAAGTGTTGCCCGAAAGGCCCTCAAACAGTTATGCCAAAACTACAGCAGAGAGGTCTTTGAAACTCCTCTTCGTTATTTCCCACCCAGCAATAAAAATACCCCCACCTGGAGGAAAAGACTTCAGGCTCTGTCAGGGAGAGACCCCACCGAGGATGACCCTACCATTGTCTACATGGCCGGATACCTCCACACCCTCGATACCCACTACGATGATCTCTCCTCCCACTGCACCCACCTAAACTCCCGGGTGGAAAGCCTAGAGCAGCAAGTCAAAGAGCTTAAGAAGGAGAAGGCATCTCTCCAAGAGTGTCTCGACATAGCAGAAGGCGAGGAGGCCAACACCCGTGAGGCCTATCGAACCTTAAAGATGGACTATGATAAGAAGCTTAAGAAGCTCGCCCCCACAAAGAAAATCCGGAAGAAAACCACGAGCCAAGGATGCCAGACGGAAAGGAGGAAGAAAGCTCCCCCAGCAATAGCTCCCGCCAGGATAGAGAATTTGTCCGATATCGAGGATATGTCCCTCGCTAGCCTTTATGATCTTCTCAAGGAATTTGGGGACACTCTAGAAAAGGAATTTGGTAGTACCTCAGGGAACGCTCGCGTGTAGTACAACTTGTAGTAGCCATATGCTTGTAATGTATTGGTGTAATGAATAAAATAAATTGGTTGAAAACAATTTGCATGTGCATAATAGTGACTCTCTCCCCTGGCAGATGGCTTCGGATAAAACCATGCCTACCGCCTCTGGGATTGGACCAGGGTTTCACCTGAGAGCTGAAAGGGAAGCCAATAGAGAGGAAAGTGAAACCCACCTCCCCGCACCTCCGCAACTACCCTTAGATCTATCCCAAGTTCTAGCCAATCAAACCCGACTCATCGAGGTCCTCACGCGAAGTCTGGAAAATCAACGTCCGAATGGTGGAAGACCGCAAGACAGAATGGGGGATTTCCTGAGGCTCAAGCCTCCCATGTTTGCCAGATCTAGCAACCCCCTCGATGCAGACGATTGGCTGCGCACGATTAAAAGAAAGCTGGAAGCCATTGGATGCCCGGAAAATCAGCGTGTTCAACTGGTCGCCCATCAACTTTCCGGGATAGCCTTAGCCTGGTGGGATACCTTCAACATCACCATCAGAGATGCTACCTGAGCAGAATTTGAAACGGCTTTCCGGGAGCACCATGTACCCCAGAGGCTCGTTTAGCTTAAGGAAGATGAATTCCGGGAGCTGACTCAAGACGGAAGATCTGTCAGTGAATATGTGCACAAGTTCACGGAGTTAGCCCGCTACGCGCCATATGACGTCAGTACCGAGGGCAAGAAGATGGCCCGTTTCCTGAAGGGACTCAGGCCAGAACTCAAGACAATTCTGGCTAGCCAAGACTTCCTCAATTTCTCTCACCTCTCCAACAAGGCCATGCAAGTTGAAAGGGCAAAGGAGGAAGAAAAAGGGCATCTCAAAAGGAAATTCCAAGTCCTCCGGGCTCAGTAGCAAGACCGGCACCAGAAGACTCGATCCTTTGGATTTCCACCCAAGGGACCAAGCTTCAGTAGACCAGCTGGACCCACCCCATCACGGTTCAGTCAGCAGAGTCAGAGCTCTTTCCATGCCCCCTCAGTTGCAAGCAACCAACCCCCGGCGAATGCATGTTGGCACTGCGGAGATCCCAGTCATTTCAAGAACAACTGTCCCCAGCTGAAGCCGCCAGGACCCGCCTACTCCAACTCGGTGAATGGCCCCAAGAATGCCTCGGCATCCGCCCCTAAGGCGCCCTCCTCCATCAGCCAGCAGAACAAGACCCAGTATCAAGGAAGGGCACGAGTGAATCATGTCGATGCCCAGGAGGCTCAGCAAGCTCCAGGAGTAGTGCTCGGTGAGTTCCTTGTTGAATTTACTCCCGCTACCGTACTTTTTGATTATGGAGCATCCCACTCTTTCATAGCCACTAGTTTTGTGGAGAAACATGGCATTCCCTCTACTCCTCTAGGGATTCCCTTGGTCACCCGAACCCTAGGGTCCGACCTTCTATGCCAGCTCAAATGCTCCCAAGTCAGAATCCTTTTAAGTGGGGTAGTATTCTTGGCAGACCTAACCGTCTTGCCATCCAAAGGGATTGATGTGATCTTAGGGATGGATTGGTTAACTAAACACAAGGGTATCATCAGTTGTGCAAGCAAGACAGTCCTCCTCACCGACCACCAGGGAAAGTCAGTCTCTTGTCAGGCCCAGCCACCTGCCAATGACCCAATGATGTTCAATCTAACAGCAGAAAGCATATCAGTGGTCGAAGAATTCATGGATGTGTTTCTAGAAGAATTACCAGGAATGCCACCAGAAAGAGAAGTGGAATTCTACATAGATCTGATCCCTGGAACGGCACCCATCGCAAAGAGACCATACCGCATGGCTCCTACCGAGTTAGCAGAACTGAAGCTCCAAATCGCAGATCTCTAGCAAAAAGGATACATTCGTCCCAGCTCATCCCCTTGGGGAGCACCAGTCTTGTTCGTCTCTAAGAAAGACGAGAGTATGAGAATGTCTATTGATTACCGATCGTTAAATGAAGTCACCATCAAGAACAAGTATCCACTTCCTCGGATCGACGACCTCTTTGATCAGCTTCAAGGGGCCAAATACTTCTCCAAGATAGACCTAAGATCTGGTTATCACCAATTGAGGATTAAGGAAGCAGACATCCAGAAGACTGCATTTGTCACCCGGTACGGACAATATGAATTCACAGTGATGTCGTTTGGACTGACAAACGCACCCGCCTTTTTCATGAACCTCATGAACAAAGTGTTTATGGAAGAGCTGGATAAGTTTGTCATGGTCTTCATTGACGACATCCTTATCTACTCCAAGAACCGTGAAGACCATAAGCGTCACCTTCGGATCGTCCTTGGAAAGCTCAGGGCACACCAACTCTACGCCAAACTCAGTAAATGTGAATTCTGGTTGGAAAAGATAGCCTTCCTTGGGCATATCTTGACCGCGGAAGGAATAGAACTAGACCCTTCCAAGGTAGAAGCAGTATCAAAATGGAGGCAGTCGACCAACGTCAGTGAAGTTCAAAGCTTTCTGGGAATGGCAGGATATTACCGCCGCTTTATCAAAGGATTATCCAGCATAGCGAGACCTATGACAGAGCTTCTCAAGAAAGACCATAAATTTTTGTGGACCCCAAAATGTGAAGGAAGTTTCCAGATCATAAAGGAGAAACTCACAACCGCACCGGTTTTGACACTACCAGATATCCATCAGGATTTTGTCGTCTTCTGTGATGCCTCGAGGCAAGGCTTAGGGTGTGTGCTGATGCAAAACGAAAAAGTCATTGCTTATGCATCACGCCTACTTAAGCCGCATGAGCAGAATTACCCCACCCATGATTTGGAATTGGCAGCCATAGTACATGCTTTAAAGATATGGAGGCATTACCTAATCGGGAACAAGTGTCACATTTTCACCGGTCACAAGAGTCTGAGGTATATCTTCACTCAACCAGATCTCAACCTCCGTCAACGAAGATGGTTGAAGCTGATCAAGGATTATGACCTTGAGATTCATTATCACCCCGGGAAGGCCAACGTGGTAGCAGACGCCCTCAGTTGAAAACCATTCGGAATAAAGGGAACCAACTTTTTAGAAGATTGGAAGAAAGAATCAGCTCAACTGAATACATGTCTGGGAAATAGTGGCAGTCTCGAAGTCAAACCAATGTTGGAAGACCTCATATACAAAGCTCAACGCCTAGACCCAGAGACAACAAGACTTGTGGAAAAAGCCCACAAGGAACAACTCCCTGACCTCAGGGCAGATGAACAAGGAGCCCTTTGGTTCAAAAATCGTCTTTGTGTACCAAAAGGGGAAGCACGAGAGGTCCTGCTCGAGGAAGCTCACAACTCAGCCTACTCCATCCACCCAGGAACTAGATACTGGTGGAGAGGGATGAAGAAAGAGATAGCTCAGTATGTGGCCCAGTGTGACACCTGCCAAAGGATGAAGGCCGAGCACCAAAAACCTGCAGGCCTATTACAACCCCTCCCCGTGCCTGAATGGAAGTGGGAAGAAATAGGCATGGATTTTGTAACCGGACTACCACAGACGCAAAAAGGGAATGACTCTATCTGGGTAATAATAGATCGCCTCACCAAGGTAGCCCATTTCATTCCAGTAAAAACTACCTTTGGAGGAGCCACCCTTGCCCGAATTTATCTCAAAGAGATAGTCAGACTCCATGGCATCCCAAGAAAGATAGTGTCAGATAGGGGAACCCAGTTCACCTCCAAATTCTGGACAAGCCTTCAGAAAGCTATGGGCACCGAGCTAGATTTCAGCACCGCTTATCACCCTCAGATAGACGGGCAGACCGAAAGAGTTAACAAAGTCCTCGAAGATCTATTAAGAGCATGTGTGCTAGCATTCGATAGAAGTTGGGAATCTAGTCTACCCTACACAGAGTTCTCATACAACAACAACTATCAGGCCAGCATCAAGATGTCACCATTCGAAGCATTGTATGGACGAAAATGCCAGACACCTCTCATGTGGTCTAACGTAGGGGAAAAACACTAGAAGGACCTGCCTTTGTCAAAGAGGCAGAAGAGAAAGTTTCCCTGATCCGCAGGAGATTACTTGAAGCTCAGAGTCGGCAGAAGAGTTATGCGGACAATAGGCGGAGAGAGCTCAGATTTGAAGAAGGAGACTTCGTCTACCTCAAGGTCTCCCCGATGCATGGTGTCAAGAGGTTCCAAGTGAAAGGAAAACTATCACCGCGATTCGTCGGTTCCTATCCCATCATTGGCAGAGTGGGATCCGCAGCATACCGTCTTGAACTACCAGAGTCCATGTCTGACATCCACAATGTGTTTCACGTGTCCTAACTCCGCAAATGCCTGCAAGCACCAAAAAGTCACATCGAAGAAGAGGCAGTGTAGATTCATAAAGATCTTCAGTACCGAGAGAAGCCAGTTAAGATTCTTGATCCGGCTGTCCGAAAGACCCGCACCTCAGAAGTGAAGCTCTGTAAAGTTCAGTGGAGCAGAGAAGGAGAAGAGGAAGCTACCTGGGAGAGTGAGGACTCCTTGAGGAGGGAATACCCTTATCTTTTCCCAAATCCAGTCTAAATCTCGAGGGCGAGATTCCTTTAAGTAGGGTAGGTTTGTAACATCCCAAAAATCCCAACCCAAGGTTTGGAACCCTAACCTCCTAACCCCCCCCCCCTCTTATTTTATTTTCTCCCTAAACTCCACCCTTAGATCATCTCATCATGTGCATACACTTGAAATGATAGGAGCACCTCACATAGACTATATTCATCACTCAAGATCATTTGGAAAATTATTGATTCAAAGGAAAAAGAAATAAAAAGAAACAAAAGTAGAAAAGGAAAAGAAAAGAAATAGAAATCAGAAAAAGAAAAAGAAAAGAAACCCCCCCTCGGCTGGGCCGATTCTGGCCCAACCCGCGCCGCGCCCTCGCTCCTCCCCCCTCTCCCTGGCCCAGGCGACCCAACTCCGCGCGCCCGCGCCTCTATTGACAGATCGGCCCCACCAGTCAGGGACTCGACTCCCTCCCTCTCGTGCCGCTCTCTCTCCCTGGCAGCTCGGGCCCGCCTGTCAGCACCGTCGTCTCGCCCATGCCTCACCGGCGCGTTCGCGGCCGAGCGCCTCATGCCCCGTCGCCTCGCCTTTAAGGCTTGCACCGACCTCAGCGACCACCCCGCCACTGTGCCCGAGCCGTCCCCTCACCCCTCGCCTGCCCGAGCCGTCCCAATCGCCATTAGCTCCATTCCTGCCATCATGGCGAGCTCGTCGGCGCTCGTCGTCCCCTCCATCACTCTCCCTCTCCTGGGCGCCTATAAAAGGAGCCGCCCGAGCCCCGTCCTCTCCACACCAGCTCCGGCCAACTCCTCCGCTTCTCCCTGAGCAAATCAAGCTAGTGCCGACGTGCTTCCCCGTTACTCCGGTGAGATCCATTTCCCCTTCCTAGTGAACATCAGTCCAATTAACTAGTGCGCGAAGCTCCGCCACACACTCACGGTCGTAGGGCACCCCTCCCCACCTCCTATTGCACCCGACAACCTCACCGGCGACCTCACCGTCGTGGACAGCTGCCACCGTGCCGCGGACCGGCCACCCTAGGCCCCCGCCGGTCAAATTGACCCCATCCCTGTGAAGCCTGCCCCCGCCCGTGCAGCACCACCACCTCCCCGCCGCGGAACCGGACCCACGGCGGAGAACCGCCACGGATTCCCACCGCCGGTCGGACCCCGGTCGACCTCCCCTCCCTCCGTTACCGCCCGCGTCGTTAAACTCCCTCCCCCTCGCTGGCATGTGGGCCCCGCACCGCAACACCGTTCCCCCGTCGTCCCTCGCTGCTGGGCCAACTGGGCCGCCAGCCACGCTTGCATGGGCGCTCGCGCCCGGGTGGGCCGAAATACCCCCCCCCCGGCCCAGCAAGGCAGGAAACCTTTTTCTTTTTATTTTCTCTTTTCTTTTCCCATTTTTCTCATATAGAATTATATGCTAATATTTTATGTACCAAAAATAGTTCAAATAAATTATAGGGCACCAAAATAATGAGATATAAGAAATGGCACACCCCACCAAAGTCACCATGATTGATGTATTGTTATTATCTGTGTTTGATTAGCGGAAGAGGGATTCGATCCTCCGGAATTTATAGCTCCGGAAGAAGGGCAAGAACCCGACCCCTCCGAGATAAACCTCTTGTGCCAGGAAAGCTTTGACGAAGGCAAGTCCATCCTTCCCTTGATGCATTATTTACCTAATTCTCTCTACCACTACCTAAGCCTGGAATATGGGATCGAATCAATTTGCATGGTGAGCATGAGAGAGCCCGCATTAACTAATACCTTTGATTTCAAGATATGGGATACGTAAAAGGGTGCAAGTAACATGTTTCCAAAAAGTGTGCGATGAAGGGTATTCACCCTCATCACCTGGTGAGTAGGATGATCAGGGACTCCCTGGTTTAGGGGAGGGCCTAAGGTGATGGCTCAGCTGGTTTAGGCGTGAGCAGAAGGATCATCCTCTCGTATAAGGACCGGCTTGTCATCTTTCATTACCTGTACTCATAAAAAGTACAACCACTCGAGGCTGTGTGGGCAGCCACTCGATCTGAACTCGTACGATCCAACCCCAGGGTTATGAAGGCTGGGGAGCACCGGGAGGATAAGGAGGGGGAATGTTTTGTCCGGTTTGGACATGGCGGTGGCCTGATTCCTTCCGGTATAACCGTTAAGGTTAGGACGTGCAAGGAAGGAAAGAGTTCCGGATTCGGATCTCATTGGCCATGGGATCGCAGAGCCGGACTAGTGGGTAAAGTGTACCCCTCTGCGCAGAGTCTAAACCTATTCGAATAGTCCGTGTCCACTGGTATGGACGAGTCTGGTATGGTATGACAATTAGTGTTTCTATAACAACCGGGAATAGGGAAATATGTGTGTGTGTTTCTGGAAAGAAAATAGTGCCACGGGAGCGGGGAGCTCAGTGGTGGTTAAGCAAATGTCATTTCTATTGTCTCGAGAAAACCCTAACAACGAGTATTGCCTTTCTTTAAAAAAGGATGAGTGACTTCAACCCCACCATATGAAGCATGTACAATATAGGTCACTTTCTCTTTACGGGAGCCGGGTGGGCTTGCGGAATACCTAGTGTATTCACCCAGATTTATTTATGTTTTTCAACAGCTGAAGACTTCTTTTCTGCTATGCTTGATTGAAAGGGCTGTGTCTTCACCCAGTTCTGCCTGTGGCCTGGGCTAATTTATCTTCCACTGCGTTTTATGATTTTTGGCTCACTCTCGAGCTTGTACCCCCGGTATTGTAATAACATTACTCAGACTCTGTAACTATTCGAAGTAAGGAATGTGGTTACTAGCCTCCTAGAACTAGTAATTGTATCACATTTGAGTCCCAAAGGATCGGGACGCTTCAATCTCTAAGGCTGAAGGACTCTCAGTCACCTCCATGGAAACTGAACAACCTTGACCAACCTCTTGACTCCGAAAACCGCTTTCCAAGGTCGATGAGGCACGAGATGCTACTCGGGATAACTCTAATCCCACCTCTGGGATGTCAGAACAAACATCCATCATATCACCATCAGCTGGCTCGGACAGCATATCTTCAGGAACGACATCTTCGAGAGCCTGATCGAAATTTGCTATGGATAGTTCTTGCAGACCAACGAGAGCAGACAAAGCTGAAGAAGGAATATCGCTACTCCCCCCACTGGCTCTGTAACGCCGACTGTTCTTTCGAACTAAGGGGACTTCCTCTTCTTCTTCCTCGTCTTCGTCAACAACATGGACAATATACGGCACAGGGTCACACCCATTGGATTAGCTTTGACAGGGTCACACCCATTGGGATCAGCTCTGGCAGGATCAGACCCATTGGGTTCAGCATCAGCAGGGACACACCCATCGGGTTTAGCCCCAGTAAAGAGTTCCACTGGTACTTATTCAGCAGCAGGAGCAGAAGGGTCGGCATCACGATCCAAGCATGACACTCGCCGAAGCCGTCTCTTCTTCTTTTTCTTCCCCTCGGCAGGAGCAGCTGGATGACTGACTTGGCGAAAGCGTTTCAGGCGAGTACCCTCAGGCCTTCGAGTATCCATGGTTTTCTCAGGCTCTGGGATAATTGCAACAGCCATTGTTTCAGCAGGAACCGAGTCAGAAGAATCCCCAGCCAGCATGTCCAGCATAGCGCTTATCTCTGCATCACCCGGACTCATAGGCATCTCAAAGTGAACTTGCCTCTCATCATTGGGAAGATCTCCAAGTGAAGCAACCAGAACCTCAACTTCTTCAAGAGAGGGTCGCACTCTAAGACCCAAACCATTGTCACTAGCAGGAGGATTTGACACAAAATCAAAAAAGGACTTGGAAGGCGGCAGATTCCAAGCAGAATATGCAACAGGAGCACCAATGTTCGATACCTTGCCTCTAAGGATCATTTCCAGTCGACTCACCAAATCCACAGCAGGAATCCTCTTGTTGGTAACCCGGGTTGAATCGGTGACACTACTATACAAATAAGCTAGGTATGCCCTATCCTTCAGTGGCTGAATATTCTTAAAAACAAAGTCTGCAACCACAGCTTCAGCGGTCAGACCTCTCTCCTTCAACAAGCAAATTTTAGCAAGAATAACTTTGGCCTCTGCTATCTCCAAGTCTGTGGGAGACTCAATCCAACTTGGAGTGTGAACATCCGGCTGTCTCCCTGACCGAGGGGTGAGAGACTTGCCATTGTTTTCCACAATGAACCACTCTAAGCGCCATCCTTTAATGCTATCCTTGAGTGGGATGTCAAGATATTCTGTTTTCCTCCCACAGCACATCTCCAGACTCACACCACCCATGAGCTGATGCTGCCCCCCAGCCATCCCAGGGCGACAATGATACAAGTACTTCCACAAACCGAAGTGAGGGAGAATTCCAAGGTAAGCTTCGCACAGGTGAACAAAGACAGAAATTTGCAGAATAGAGTTGGGATTCAGGTGAGTCAGATTTAGATGGTAAAAGTCAAGGAGACCACGAAAGAAGGGAGAAATGGGAAGAGCAAGGCCGCAGATAAGAAAAGGGATGTAAACAACAGACTCGTGGGTATCCTCTATTGGGACAGTAACCCCACGACAAATCCGCCAAGAGCAAAGCTCCTTTGGAGGAAGAACTCCGACGGAGACAAGATGGAGAAGATCCGACTCGGAAACAACAGACATATGATTACCTGCGAAGGGCAATTGACTGTTGAAATCGATTGGAGGAATGATCGCTGCAGCAGAATTCTTACTCTTCCGCTTGGGCGCCATCGCAACCTCGTTGGCGAGCGGAGCGGAAGCGAAATCAAAGGGAAATAGAGGAAACTCGGAGGAAAAAGTGAGGCTAGGGCTTGGAATGCAGAGGTGTCCAGCGACGTGATACAAATGGGGTTTTCCCGGGTCAGACACCGTTTCTAAAAGTGCTTAGTCATCACTCGGTCGTTATTTCCAAAACGCCGACGTGGCCTGATACGACTCGGCTGTTACCTCTAAAAACGCTGATGTCGCCAGTCGTCACTCGGCAGTTATTTCTAAAACGCCGACGTGGCCCAAAATGACTCGGTTGTTACCTCTAAAACGCCGACGTCGCCAAGCACCACTCGGTTGTTACTTCTATAACGCCGACGTGGCTCAGCAGAACTCGGAGGTTACAATCTAAAACGCTGATGTCGCCAAGAACCATTCGGTTGTTACCTCTGAAGACACCAGCGGTAACTCAGCCATTCTTTCTCCATGTAAATGCAGGCAGAATTAAAATGCGACACAACAATTGCAAGTCATTACTCGAGCGTTATCTCTGAGAACAATGGCTACGTTGGACACAAATGCAAACTGTCGATCGACTATAAAAAGACAATGGAAAGCTGAGAGATGTGCACAAAACAGGCCGAAATTTTCTTCATTATATAAAAAAGGAAGTTCTTCCACAAACTTAAAGGCCGACTCATTATGAGCCGATCTTCTTCCCACTTTGTGCCACATTACATTACTACATTACATTACTACATTACATTACTACATTACATTATACTATGCTATACTATTAACTACTACTACATTATTCCACTAATACTACTTCTACTACTATTTATCTATACTAATATCTAAGCCAGTGGCGCTTTGCCACTGCCTCCCTTGCCGTCGCCCTTGCCGCCGTCGCAGTCACCATCGCTGTCACCCCCGTCGTCGTCGTCGCCCTCACAGTCGTCGTCACCGTCGCTCCCCTCCTCGGATGAGTCAGAGGAGTTCTCCTCGTCTGAGGAGACCTCCGACTCATCCGAGCCCTCGAGCCCAGAGCGCTCGATGGCCCGGATGTATGTCCACACCTCGGCGTCGATCCCTTTGGAATCGTCCGAGTCATCGGACGACGCCAGGGGAGAGGCGTGGACTGGCGACCCCTCGGACTCGGAAGAGAACTCCTCCTCCGAGTACTCGGAATCACCGAAGTCCTCCGAGGGAGGAGTCGACTCGCGCTTCCGCTTGTCGCCAGAATGGTGCGAGGAGCTTCCGTCTTTCTTGCTTTTGCCCATGGCGGAGTAAAAGAGAAGAGAGTAAGCAACAAACGGCAGAGAGATGTGTGAAGACACCAGTGCAGCAAGCACTCTATTTATAGAGGAAGAAGGCAACCGCTCATCTCCTACCACAGTCACTGAAAAGTCACAAATATTCAATAAGCAATTCAAATCGTCTGGAAACAAGTCAGGCGGCTGACGCCGTTTCACGTAACACGACACCCATTGGGACTCAAGTCAACTGCTTGGACGATATGATTACACCCGCGGTCACGTCAAGTTACTACTTAGGGGCAGTTTGTTAAACGCTCAGCGCACCAAGTCGTCCCTTGCCCACACCCATTGGGGGGGACGTCTAGGAATTTTCAATAGATTTTCCCAAGCAATCACATCCACACAGTATACACAATGAATGTATCAAGACAGAAGGAAGTTATCAATGGAGATCGGAGGAAAGCCAAAAATAGATGATGAAGTACAAGTCTAATCAACAGGAGCATTGAAGCACAAAGCGAAATAAAGACCAACCAAGAGCCATCTACCGGATGTCCAATCTATCGTAGATCAAATAAATTTCAAAACCTAACAGGGCATGGGTAGACCGTGTTGTTGATCTCAAAGACAAAATTGTATGCTGATTTCAAAAGCATAAAGCTGACGATATAATGCTGAACTCTAAGGCATTCGACGAAGATAAAAGGATGATTTCTAAAAAGCACGAGATGAAGACCTTTGAATGGATTATTTTTAGTAATCCATTCAAAGCTCGGGGGCTACACCCATTGGGTGCACCTACGGTGCACCCAATGGATCATTAACTCCAAAAAGATGGAATGCTGATCTCTAAAGCATGAGCTAATGATAAGATGCCGATTTCTAGAGCATGAGACAAAGACAAGACAATGCTGATTTCTAAAGCATGAGATGAAGATGAAAATGGTTCCTAAAAAAGCTTGAGATGAAGACCTTCAAGTGGATTACTTTCAGTAATCCACTCGAAGCTCGGGGGCTACACCCAATAAATCCCGAATCCCAGAGAGCAGAATGTTGATCTCCAAGGCGTAAGCATGAGACAAAGCACTGACCTCTGAAGAATAAAGGGAAGATCAATGAGCAAAAACAGTAGAGGATAGCAGAAGATCATTTTCACCAAGTTACTCAGAGTTCAGAAACAACAACTCATTTAAGCCCATTTTTCAAGGTATTCTTTATCAAATTCAAGGACCGCAAGATTAGAATCTTTGGGCCGTTTATTTCAAAATCAACTCAAAGATTGGGGGCTTGTGGGGGACAGATATCCCCCGGGTCCACTAGAAGGTTAGAAGACCTCGCGAAAGGCTCTAGGCCCGATGTTTCGCAAGGCCATCCCTTCGTGGGCCTGGGGAGGGACGCTTGGCGAAGTGGATCAACACAAGATCGGATCAACTCGAGCTCAGACGGCCCAACAGATTCGCCACAGTAGTAACCCGACTTTCCCGCGCTGCGTCCTCAGGCATCGGAACTGAATGGTGATAAGTCGGCAGAATTATAGGAAGATAGGCTCAGTCAGTTCACTATTACTCAGGCTCTCGTTGTTATCATATCCGCATGTAACGCACCACGGTCGAGTATATAAGGCCTAGGGGGCATCCCCTCAAAAACATCTCACTCCTTAGCCATTTACTCAACTCTCTAGTATCTTCCATACTAGAGAACTCTCTTGTAACCCACCACACAAAAAGATCCACACCAGGACGTAGGGTATTACGCCTCTCAAAGCGGCCCGAACCTATACAAGATTGTCTACCGTTTCTCATGCATCCGGCACGAACCATCGAGCTACAGTCGGTAACACCGTCCTACTCCAAAAAGCACCTCGAGGGGCAACCCCGGGTGCGCGGTCGGACCCAAAACACTGACAGCGGCGAAGTCTAGCACCGGGAGCGCGTCGGAGATAGACGTCGGTAGCTCCGACACCAGGATGGGACTCATCCCTAACGGCAGCAGTGTCGTGCTCGCCTCGCCGACCCATGCGGCGATGCGCTGGACCCCGGCGCGATGCTTCGCCTGAAGGTCTTCAAGAGCCTTCACCGCCTCGACCGCCTGGGGGCCCGGTGCCACCTGCGCCGCCTGGAACTGCCGGATCCGCTCCTCCAGCTCCTTTTCCTTCTTCTCCGCCTTGAGCTCGTGCTCGGCCAGCATCTCGCCTCATTGGGTCAGCATTTCTTCCCGGAAGGTGAGATCCGTCTCCCGCTTGGAGAGATCTGTCTCCTACCTGGCGAGCTCCGTCTCCCGCCTATGGTGGAACCGCTTGAATTATTCCAACTTAAGTGCTTAAGTCCTACCTTAAAGGCTAGACCACACTTAAATAGGAATAAAACGCCAGTCCCTCGGATCTAGTCCGATGAGGCCACTAACAGGATCATGTACCACGTACTCACTCGAAGGTGAAGCACAGAGCAAATACAATAAAGCATAAAACCATACATTGAGGAGTATTTAATTTATTACAACATCATCGGAGTTTACCAAAAGTAGTGATCATTGTTCGGAATGCAGCGGAATATAACTAACGGTAGGTAAATGGAGGGATGGGGAAGCCGGGCCCATCACTCCTCATGTTCCTCCTCTGCCGAGGTAGGGTCCCACTCGACTGTCCAGCCCGGTGGCAAGATGGACGGCCAAGTCACTCCAGCAACCATGTCCTCCAAAGAACCTGTAAAAATTGTGCCACAAGCAAGGCTGAGTATACTAATACTCAGCTAGACTTACCCGGTGTGAGGAGTCTACTCCTCTACCTCTAGACATGCTGTTGTTTGGCTGAGGGGTTTAGTTTGCCAAAAAGCACTAGCTGAGTCTAACAACAAGTTTAGCTTTTCAAGTTTTAGTGTGACTCTCTTAAGACTAAAAGTGAAGCTATCTAATCATACATGGTATCAAACATTTTATCAACCAACATCTTTTGCCAATCAACACATTTCCACTTATTACTCAATGTAGTACAATGGATCAAGCAGTCTCATTAGCTGCAAGAAGCAGACGATTCGAATCGAGTTTTTATCCTTGCAAGGTAAACCTAAACACACGACGTGGCGAGGCACTCCGTCCCCACACACATCAACCGTCCCCATCGATTCCCTGGCAACAGATCAGGGCTCACCGCCTTGGCGTACAATGCCTCACTGACCCCGACTGCCGTCGTGCAGTGACCGCACTTGTACTCACCATAACCGGAATGGGAGGTCGCGTGAGGGGTAAAGTCTGTGGGCAGGTTCACTTAGGTACTAGGCTTACCGATTTACCATATTTCTCGGCATGTGCTTAGTACGTTCAAACGCTTGACACAGGTATCCGCACGTTAATCCTTATTCCAATTTCATCTCGTAGACCACGCATCCCCATGGATTCGTGTCCACAGACCATCATCATTCTGATATAAAAATGGATACATTCAATTCCTGACCTCGCGCGAGTGCTAGAAAAATCACTCGACTTCTACCGAGATCACTAACTAGCAAAGCAGCTACTCGACCTAGCATACTAGTATCCATTACAAGGGAAAAGCCTGAGTTCATGCAACTAAGGTTTCACACAACTCCTACACTTAAGTGCACATTACAAACCTACAAACAATAAGTGTAGTAAAATAGTATAATAAGTAGGTTATGCATAAAACCGGGGCTTGCCTTCCAAAGCTGGGGCAGGCAGATCCTCGATGACAGACTATGGTGCTGGATCCTGGGCTACCTCCTGAACAACTCCTTGCTCTGGCACGAGGATGTACTCCCCGTCAGCGAGATTACAGTCTATCGAATGTAATGAATAAGATATATGCTTATTAATGACATGATAAATTATAGAGGTAAAATAGTACTCAGTGTAGTGGTACTCTAGGGTTTCTATTGGGTATACTTAAGGGTTTTGCACTTTCATCTTTGAAATTTTTTAATGAACTTACATTCTTTAATTATATTTTTATGTTCCATGGGATCCCTAGAAGGTGTTGGTTGTGCATTATCCAATTCTCCCAACATTTTCCTTTTTCTTTCCATTGTGCTTCTATTTAAGCATTTTTGATCTGTCATGGTCCGTTAACATTTTTCAAAAAAATCATAAAAATTAAAGTGGTTAAACATTTACCATTGTGGGTTATTCTAGAAGTTTGAGGTTAAAATTAATTCAGATACTACTTGTGCAAAATTAACAAAAGTAAGGGAAAAAGGACACTTTACACTATAGCTCTAGTTTCTGTAGGGTCTCTGGTTCAACCTTTATTTTTACCAAGATTCCTAGGGAATAGTAGGTCTTTGTTTTAAAAATCATAGAAAAAGGCCTACTGAATATTTAGTTGTGATGTTCTAAAGTTTAATGCCAAAAAAAGTACTTATAACTAACTTGCTATTTGAAAAATATCAAACAACAGAACTTACATTTTTCCTAGGTTCTCAATAGCATATTATGAGTTATCCCAAGGCTTGGGGTGGTTTCTCCTCAGGGTCATTTTTCTAAGATTTTTCCTAAGTTTTCATTATTTTCATAAAATAAAAGGTAATGCATTTTTTGTACTAACAGAGGGTCTAACAAAATTTTCCAGTGAACTATACTGGATAAGTGAGCTAGCAAAAATGTGGTTGCCCCCTGGTTCTTATTTTAAACTACCTTTTCTATTTTATTTAACTTTGAGCTAAAAAGGGTTTAAATGGTAAACCCTTCCTTACTTTGGTGTACTGAGGGGTTTACTATTTTTAAACAGACTAGGGAGTGGTCAAGTACTTCCTTGATTTTTCTTAACCCTAGTCTAATAGTGTATTTATTTTTCCCTTTTTTATTTAGCTTTTGGCCAGAACACCATTTAATTCAAAACTTTAAATTCTTCTACAACACTTAGGGTGTTTTGTATTTTTCTTAAGTAGTTCACATTATTTAGAACCTAGCAAAATTGGTTTGACCAAATTTGGCTAAATAAAACTGAAGTTATGAATTTTACAAGTTCTATTTGTATTTAAATGAGAAATGTTTAAAAGGTTTTCTGGAAAACCAGTTTTCACCGAGGACCCTGGGCTTTCCCTAAACCAACTCTTTAACTTATACCCCTGCGCAACTATTTATCTGAGTCACTGACTATTCAAAAACCCCCCTGACTTCTTTTCCTTCTTCCCCGAGGTCCCTCCCCCCTTTTAAACAGTACCCGCGGAAGAAAACTGGGCGGTGCGGCTTACCGGCGGCGAGGGACGTCCGGCGAAGGACGATGTTGGCTCTGGGAAGTCCTTGCGGTCACGACGAGGTACGGCTCGACGACGGTGATGGCCGGAACCGGTCGGTCCACGTGCGCGGGCGGGCGAGCTCGTCGGCGGCGGGTGCTCCGGCCTATCCACGGCGATATAGTTCAATCCAAGGGCACAGGAAGCTTCACGGTGTGCTAAAGAGTCTACCCGTGCAAGGAATTGAAGAAAGGCTCACTGTGGAGCTCGGTCTACGCTCGTCGGCGGTCAGGTGAAGTCCGGTGACCTTGATCGGGTGTCTCCGGCGAGGCAGAGCTCGATTCCTTGCTCTGGGAGCTTCACCGAGGCACGTAGAGTCTCTCTCGAGGGTTGGACAGGGCTGGGAAGGGCTCAGTTGCCCGGTCTATGGTGGTGGGTGCTCGGGCGGCCGCTGGCACGCTGTGTCCAGGGCAAACGCCGGTGATCTTGCGCTCCGGCGAGGTCGAGAGCGAGCGGGGGCGTACGGTTGAAGCCTCGGCTGGCTTTATAGGCGCAGGCAGTGGCACGAGCTTGGCTTAGCACGGCGCGGGGCACGCGGGGTCGGGCGTCGGGCGTGCTCTAGCGAGGTCAGGGCGCGTCGAACACGTGGAGGTGTTTTTCTGCCCTTGTTCAAAAGCTTGCTGAGATCGCAAACGTGCGAATCTTGGCAAAAATCCTGCGCGGACCTTTTCCTTGCACCTAGGGCTATCTCTTGTATGTGAGTTCCAACGGGAGATATGCCCTAGCTAGGGAGATATGCGGACGCCAAATCTAGGTTGTCTCACTGTTCACCCCGAGACAAAAGTGGTGTCAAATCGTGTCAAACGAATTTGTCTCGGGTTCAAATTTTGCCAGTGGGTTCCTTAGGTAGTTTGGCTTCTTTTTGGTATTCAAGCTAAGTGGTTTTGGCGCCATTTACTAAGTGAACACGTCTGATCTTTAAACTAGGGTTTATTTTTGACTTAGAGAAGATTAGAGAGCTCTAGTGTGCTCTCTACTTAAGGAATGGATTTGGGTCTTCAAGGGGCCTTTTTGTAATGATTCCTTTACTGTTTTTGTAGATACATTAGTGTACTTAAATCTTGGTTAAGGATTAGAAACATGAATTGGCCATTTGATTAGCTTGCCCACTAATTCCTTGCTTGGGAGTCTAGTGCTTTAAGGGGTCTAGGGTTTAGTCTCCTTTGCCCAAGGTGACAATTGCTCAAAATGTTTAGGTGAAGCTTTTTTTCATTTACATTCTTAGTTAATCCATGGTTTCCAAGGTTTTGGGGCTCCCTCTCTTCCAGTTAACACATGTGATAACAAGTCATGGGTACAAGTAGGGAGTTAGGGCCTTGGTAACACCTGGGGTGTTACAGCCCTCCCCCCTTAAAGGAATCTCGTCCCGAGATTTGAGTAGGGGTCCTTTAGAGGGGTCCAAGAAGGTGTGTTTGTGTGTTGTAGTTCCTTTTGTCCAAGTTGTTCTAATTAACTGCTCTTCGAATGTCATTCCCTTTGCAACTTCAGAAGGAAACCCTTTTTGATTTCTTTCCACAACTTACTCTACTCTTAATAACTAGGTTTTTCTTATATTTAGATTCAAAAGGCAGGTGGGGTGGGGTTTTGGATTACGTACCGACTCCTTTGGGTAAAAAGTCAGGGAAGCGAGAACGTAGAAAATCCTCAGTCTCCCACGTAGCCTCTTCTACTGAATGGTGACTCCACTGAACCATATACATCCTGATTGACCTTGCCCGTGTTGATCTCTCCTTTTGGTCCAATACCTTGACGGGGTGCTCTTGATAAGATAAGTCTGGTTCTATCTCCAATTCTGGTTCAGGTAGCACTTCCGTGGGTAAGCGGACACACTTTCGTAGCTGAGATACGTGGAACACATCATGAACTGCTCACATATGGGGTGGCAACTTCAATTGGTATGGTACAGGTCCACAAATCTCTTTGATCTCATAGGGCCAAATGTAGCGAGGAGCTAACTTGCCCTTGACTCCAAATCTCTGAACACCTTTGGTGGGTGACACCTTAAGATAAACATGATCTCCCACTTCAAACTGCAGAGGCTTCCTCCTCTTGTCATAATAGCTCTTTTGCCTGGCCTGAGCAGCTTCTAGGTTCTTCTTAATGACTCTAACTTTCTCCTCGGCTTCGAGTACCAGGTCAAGTCCAAATATTTCCCTCTCTCCAGTTTGTGACCAATTTAGCGGTGTCCTACACCTTCTCCCATACAAGGCCTCAAAAGGTGCCATCTTTAGGCTGGACTGGTAGCTGTTATTATATGAGAATTCTGCCAATGAAAGACACTTGTCCTAATTCTTCCCATAGTGCAACACACATGCCCTCAACATGTCCTCGAGAATTTGATTCACTCTTTCCGTCTGACCATCTGTCTGAGGATGGTATGTTGAGCTCCTAATCAAAGTGGTTCCAAGTGACTTTTGGAGCTGCTCCCAAAAGCGTGCCACAAACAGTGCCCCTCTATCAGATACAATAGTTCTCGAAATTCCATGCAAACGCACTATTTGGTCAACATAGATTTCTGCATATTTCTCTGTCTTGTGGGTGGTATGCACTGGCAAGAAATGAGTTGTCTTAGTCAACCTATCCACAATGACCCAAATAGAATCGTAGTGCCGGGAGGTATTGGGCAATCCTACAATAAGTCCATGCAAATATCCTCCCATTTCCAAGATGGTATGGGAAGGGGTTGTAAGGTGCCTGCTACCTTCAAATGACTGGCCTTGATTCTTTGGCAAGTGTCGCATTCAGATATATACTTAGCAATTTCCCTCTTCATTCTGGTCCACCAGTACAAAGACCTGAGATCATGATACATATTGTTACTGCCGGGGTGCATGGAGAATTTGGAAAGGTGAGCTTCATCCAATATTTTCTTTCTGAGCTCGAGGTTCTTAGGAACAACCAATCGGTCTCCAAACCATAGAATTCCTTTGCTGTCCTGACGGAAGCATTTGTATTTATTCACCTTCTGTCCGATCATTTCCTTAATGACTTGAACACCCTTGTCACCGATCCGTGCCATGACTATTTGTTCATGTAAAGTGGGCTCCACTGAAATATAACTCAAGGCACCTGAGGAAACAACTTCTATGTTTAGCTTGCACAACTCGTCACACAGGGTGGCAATCTTGGAATCCATACTCACACGGTTGCACTGGGCCTTCCGACTTAAGGCATCTGCCACAACATTGGCCTTTCCAGGATGGTAATGCACTTCCAAATTATAGTCCTTGATTAATTCCAACCATCTTCTCTGCCTCATATTCAGATCTGCCTGAGTAAAAATATACTTGAGACTCTTGTGATCAGTATAGATATTACAGTGAGCTCCCATCAAGTAATGTCTCCATATCTTCAGAGCATGAACTACAGCTGCTAACTCCAGATCATGAGTGGGGTAGTTCTACTCATGGGGCATGAGTGCTCTGGATGCATAGGCAAAAACTATGTTGTCTTGCATCAAGACACATCCTAATCCAGTGCCCGAAGCATCGCAATAAACCTCAAAAGATTTGGTGTTGTCAGGCTGTGCTAGCACGGGTGCGGTTGTCAGATGCTGCCTCAATGTATGAAAGGCCTCTTCAGATTTCTGACTCCATTCATACTTTACTCCTTTCTTCAGCAACTCAGTCATTGGCTTGGCGATCCTGGAGAAATCCGGAATAAATCATCGATAATACCCTGCCAATCCCAGAAAACTCTGAATCTGCCGCACAGTGGTAGGAGGTTTCCAATCCATCACTTCTTGCACTTTCTCAGGATCAACTGATACCCCATCTTGAGAAATGGTGTGACCCAAAAAATTAATTTCTCTCAGCTAGAAATCACATTTGGACAATTTAGCATACAACTGATGATCACACAGTCTCTGAAGTATTGTATGCAAATGCTTAGTATGCTCGGCTTCATTCTTTGAATAGACCAATATATCATCGATGAAGACCACTACAAACTTGTCCAGCTCTGGCATAAACACTGAGTTCATCAAATACATGAAATAAGCCGGGGCATTGGTCAGCCCGAAATACATCACCATGTACTCATAAAGCCCGTATCTGGTAGAGAAAGCTGTCTTTGGAATATCACTGGCCCTGATTTTTATCTGATGATAGCCAGAGCGAAGGTCTATCTTGGAGAATACTTTGGCTCCCACCAACTGATCAAACAATACATCAATGCGGGGCAACAGATACTTATTTTTGATTGTTACCGCATTGAGAGGGCGATAGTCCAACACAATCTCAGACTCTCGTCTTTCTTCTTCACGAACAAGGCTAGACATCCCCATGGAGAAGTGCTTGTGCGAATGAATCCCTTGTCCAACAACTCTTGTAATTGCTTCTTTAATTCCGCCAATTCTGCTGGGGGCATCCTATAGGGTCTCTTGGATATAGGGGCAGTTCCGGGTTGCAACTCAATTGCGAACTCTATGTCCCTATCAGGTGGCATCCCTGGTAATTCATCCGGAAAAACATCTGGGTAGTCACAGACCACTGGGATTCTCTCAACAGGTGACTCTATCATAGTGAAGGCACAGGAACGTGTACAACCCTGGTTAGGCAAATATAATGTGGTTTCACCACAAGTAGGTGAGTGTACCTCAATGGCCCTTGCTGCAATATCAATTACTGCCTGATGTCTTGTTAACCAGTCAGTCCCTAAAATGATATCCACACTATCCAATCCCAAAACGAGGAAGGTGGTTTTAATTATCAGACTACCAAACTTTATAGGCACATGCCTGTTGATTTGATAGGTGGCAACCCTGCGTCCTGGTGTTGAAATTGTAATACCACCATTGGTGTGATGGAAAGGTAACTGGCACTTGAACTAAATTTTGCACTGATAAAACTATGTGATGCACCAGAATCAAAAACAATGATTACAGGATAATTCAAAACGGAAAAGATACCAGTCATGACAGGTGCTCCCTCTGGAATGTCAGCCATGGTGGTGAAGTTCAGCTTGCCTTGTCTCACTTGCACCTTCTGCCTCTTGCCTTGATTCTGATTGGAATTTTGTCCCTGCCTCTGCTGATTCCTAGGGCAATTCTTGGCATAGTGCCTAGTGTTACCACAAGTGAAACATCTGTTGTCATTGGCCTGACGGTACTGCTGTTGTGGCTGATTGTTCCTCTGAACTGGGGGCTGAGAGCGGTTGGGTGTCTGCTGCTGCTACTGTGGTCGGATCACCCAACGTCCTTGCTGCTGCTGAGGTCCCCTGTTCTGAGTGTCAGATACAATCCTGAAGCACTGAGGCTGAGCTGAAGGTCCTGCCACAGGGGTCTTCCTCTTCTTTTCTGCCTGGCGGGCCGTGATGTAGTCCTCCTGAGAAATGGCCATGTTGACTAACTCATTGTAGCTATTTGCCCTGACTGTGTTGAGACGGTCGCGGAGCTTAGTACTAAGGCCCCTCCTGAACCTGTCCCTCTTCTTCTCATCAGTGTCTGCATGATAGCCTGCATACTAACACAGGTCATTGAAGGCCTGAGCGTACTGCAACACAGTGCGATTCCCCTAAGTAAGTGACAGAAACTCATTAAGCTTGTGATCCATAATGTCTGCCGGTATGTGATGCCCTCTGAAGGCTGCCTTGAATTCTCTCCATTCCACCACGTGGTCAACTGGCTGCATAGCGAGGAAGTGGTCCCACCATGTCTGCGCGGGTCCGCGAAGCTGCTGGGTGGCGAACCTGACCTTAGCCACATCCGAACAAACTCCATTTAGTAGTGGGAATTTGGATTTCACTACCCTGAGCCATACATCAGCATCAAGCGGATCCTCTGCCCGAGTGAACAACGGCGGCTGAGTACTGAGGAACTCCTGATAAGTGGCTGCTGCTGGGGGACGTTGATGGTGATCACCACCACCATAGTGCTGAGGTGGCGGCTGACGCTGAGCCAACTATCGCAGAATCTCATTCTGCTGAGCCATCAGTTCTTGCATGGTAGGAGGCGGTGGCGGAGGTGGAGGAATGCGCTCATTCTGTCCACGGCACGCCCTTCCTGCCATCTGAAAATTCAGGATGCTCTTTAATATCATACGCGTGATGTCAGGGTTCACATGTGGTAAAAGATTTGAAAGGACAAGGTTTGCAAAAGCCAACATTCCCTTGCATAATTCATAAAAGATAACACATGACAAACATTTCTTCATAAATAAAAGTTGACAACATCCACCACCCATACTTCTAAAAGAGTTTGTTACGATTACATCAGTGATCAAAAGACTCAATTCTGTCTAGCCTAATACCCCAAGGGTGCAAAAGCTAAGCTAGCTTCGAGGAGTTCTACCGCCACACACTTCTAACCTTATCCCTATAACTTAATGAACAAACGAGGCAACGCTTGACTCGGGGGAAGGGGGTCTCCCTGAGCCAGCAGTGTCCAGGCCAGATGCGGGCTCCGGCTCCACTCCTCCCTCGATGTCAACATCCTCATTGGCCTCCATGTCCTGAATCTCCTGATGGTGCATATCCAAGTGCTGGTTAGCTTCCTCAAGTTGTTGTTGAGTGTTTATCAGTTGATCCTCGAGAACCTCAATGGTGTTCTCCCTGGCTCCCACTAGCTCCTCAAGCTCTCGGATCTGGTTGCCCATCTGTTCCACCTGTAGGTCCTTTTCCACCATCTCACTGGACAGGTCTACCACAAGTTCCTCTTTGTTATCTAGGGTGATCTTGGTAGCCTCCACCAATGCCATTAGCTGAGACATTGCCTCTCCTCATACCGCTTGCAGGCGGTATAGGGCATTCATGCATCACACCGTCAAGTGAGGAGTCTGCCATGGGTAAAGAGCCCATATATCCTTGGCATGTTCCACTCAGTCTTTCCACATTGGGTCGTCCTCCTTTTCAGCGGGGAACAAGCCAATGGGATGAGTAGATAGCTCCAAGGGCTGAAAACCACAAAAGGTTGTCAGCCCGTGGAGAGCAATGGCCTCGATAGTGTCCTCATCCCGGTATCCGAAAGACTCAAAGTCCAACGAACGCCAGCCTGGCTGTAAGGGATGAGGCTCCAGGGTCATCCTCACCCTACAGCGGGGCACCCGGTGCTCCTCGAACAGCTGCACCGCGTACTGGGGAGGCGTCGTATAACCAGCTCCCTGCAGCACCTCCCACAAAATGCAGGGAGAACCCTCTCGTGCAAGTCCATCCGTGTGGGAATGTGTGTTCCCTCCTTCCGAGGATCCGTCAGAAGTCATCTGTGTACGGTTAAGCGTAAAAAAGAAAAAAGAATTACAAAAATAAAAGGGGATCAAAGCTTGGCCTTTCGAAAGTTACGATAAGCCCACTTAGGGTACTTAATCTTTCATTATTATGTATTTAAAGTTCTTACCCAATTACCAAGTAGTTTAAGTAAAGGATGCATGCATGCTCGTCCTAAACGACCTCACTTCAACTTAGAGGGAATAGGGGGAAAACTCCCATCCCTTATAGTAGCCCGTAGGGCTTACTCAAATAGCCACCTAGCTACCCCTCTATTATCCTAAGGCTTCATGCTCTGTGTCCATACCTATCGCCTTACCGACCTATCCAACATTCATTTCTAACAAGTTTTACTTTTGAAAAGGATGGTATTTACAGTTTATTGATTCCTCTGTGGTGGTACAAGCTCCAATACCAGCTGTGGTGGAACCGCCCGAATTATTCCAACTTAAGTGCTTAAGTCCTACCTTAAAGGCTAGACCACACTTAAATAGGAATAAAACGTCAGTCCCTCGGATCTAGTCCGACGAGGCCACTAACAGGATCAAGTACCACGTACTCACTCGAAGGTGAGGCACAGAGCAAATACAATAAAGCATAAAACCATACATTGAGGAGTATTTAATTTATTACAACATCATCGGAGTTTACCAAAAGTAGTGATCATTGTTCGGAATGCAGCGGAATATAACTAACGGTAGGTAAACGGAGGGATGGGGAAGCCTGGCCCATCACTCCTCATGTTCCTCCTCTGCCGAGGTAGGGTCCCACTCGACTGTCCAACCTGGTGGCAAGATGGACGGCCAAGTCACTCCAGCAACCATGTCCTCCAAAGAACCTATAAAAATTGTGCCACAAGCAAGGCTGAGTATACTAATACTCAGCTAGACTTACCCAGTGTGAGGAGTCTACTCCTCTACCTCTAGACATGCAGCTGTTTGGCTGAGGGGTTTAGTTTGCCAAAAAGCACTAGCTGAGTCTAACAACAAGTTTAGCTTTTCAAGTTTTAGTGTGACTCTCTTAAGACTAAAAGTGAAGCTATCTAATCATACATGGTATCAAACATTTTATCAACCAACATCTTTTGCCAATCAACACATTTCCACTTATTACTCAATGCAGTACAATTGATCAAGCAGTCTCATTAGCTACGAGAAGGAAACGATTCGAAACGAGTTTTTATCCTTGCAAGGTAAATCTAAACACACGATGTGGCGAGGCACTCCGTCCCCACACACATCAACCGTCCCCATCGATTCCCTGGCAACAGATCAGGGCTCACCGCCTTGGCGTACAATGCCTCACTAACCCCGACTGCCGTCGTGCAGTAACCGCACTTGTACCCACCATAACTGGAATGGGAGACCACGTCTTAGGTCGCGTGAGGGGTAAAGTCTGTGGGCAGGTTCACTTAGGTACTAGGCTTACCGATTTACCATATTTCTCGGCATGTGCTTAGTACGTTCAAACGCTTGACACAGGTATCCGCACGTTAATCCTTATTCCAATTTCATATCATAGACCACGCATCTCCATGGATCCGTGTCCACAGACCATCATCATTCTGATATAAAAATGGATACATTCAATTCCTGACCTCGCGCGAGTGCTAGAAAAATCACTCGACTTTTACCGAGATCCCTAATTAGCAAAGCAGCTACTCGACCTAGCATACTAGTATCCATTACAAGGGAAAAGCCTGAGTTCATGCAACTAAGGCTCCACACAACTCCTACACTTAAGTGCACATTACAAACCTACAAACAATAAGTGTAGTAAAATAGTATAATAAGTAGGTTATGCATAAAACCGGGGCTTGCCTTCCAAAGCTGGGGCAGGCAGATCCTCGATGGCAGACTCTTGTGCTGGATCCTAGGCTATCTCCTGAGCAACTCCTTGCTCCGGCACGAGGATGTACTCCCCGTCAGCGAGATTACAGTCTATCGAATGTAATGAATAAGATATATGCTTATTAATGACATGATAAATTGTAGAGGTAAAATAGTACTAAGTGTTGTGGTACTCTAGGGTTTCTTTTGGGTATACTTAAGGGTTTTGCACTTTCATCTTTAAAATTTTTGAATGAACTTACATTCTTTAATTATATTTTTATGTTCCATGGGATCCCTGGAAGGTGTTGGTTGTGCAATATCCAATTCTCCCAACATTTTCCTTTTTTTCCATTGTGCTTCTATTTAAGCATTTTTGAACTATCATGGTCAGTTAACATTTTTCAAAAAAAGTCATAAAAATTACAGTGGTTAAACATTTACCATTGTGGGTTATTCTAGAAGTTTGAGGTTGAAATTAATTCAGACACTACATGCGCAAAATTAACAAAAGTAAGCGAAAAAGGACACTTTACACTATAGCTCTAGTTTCTATGGGGTCTCTGGTTCAACCTTTATTTTTACCAAGATTCCTAGGGAATAATAGGTCTTTGTTTTAAAAATCATAGAAAAAGGCCTACTGAATATTTAGTTGTGATTTTCTAAAGTTTAATGCCAAAAAGGGTACTTATAACTAACTTTCTATTTGAAAACTATCAAACAACAGAACTTACATTTTTCCTAGGTTCTTAATAGCATATTATGAGTTATCCCAAGGCTTGGGTTGGTTTCTCCTCAAGGTCATTTTTCTAAGATTTTTCCTAAGTTTTCATTGTTTTCATAAAATAAAAGGTAATGCATTTTTTTTGTACTAACAGAGGGTCTAACAAAATTTTCCAGTAAACTATACTGAATAAGTGAGCTAGCAAAAATGTGGTTGCCCCCTGGTTATTATTTCAAACTACCTTTTCTATTTTCTTTAACTTTGAGCTAAAAAGGGTTTAAATGGTAAACCCTTCCTTACTTTGGTGTACTGAGGGGTTTACTATTTTTAAACAGACTAGGGAGTGGTCAAGTACTTCCCTGATTTTTCTTAACCCCATTCTAACAGTGTAACTATTTTTCCCTCTTTTATTTAGCTCTTGGCCAGAACACTATTTAATTCAAAACTTTAAATTCTTTTGCAACACTTAGGGTGTTTTGTATTTTTCCTAAGTAGTCCACATTATTTAGAACCTAGCAAAATTGGTTTGACCAAATTTGGCTAAATAAACTGAAGTTATGAATTTTACAAGTTCTGTTTGTATTTAAATGAGAAATGTTTAAAAGGTTTTCTGGAAAACCAGTTTTCACCGAGGACCCCGGGCTTTCCCTAAACCAACTCTTTAACTTATACCCATGCGCAACTATTCATCTGAGTCACTGTCTATTCAAAAACCCCCTGACTTCTTTTCCTTCTTCCCCAAGGTCCCTCCCCTTTTAAATAGTACCCGCGGAAGAAAACAGGGCGGTGCAGCTTACGGGCGGCGAGGGAGGTCCGGCGAAGGACGAGGTTGGCTCCGGGAAGTCCTTGCGGTCACGGCCAGGTACGGCTCGACGATGGTGACGGCCGGAATCGGCCGGTCCACGTGCGCGGGCGGGCGAGCTCATCGGCGGCGGGTGCCCCGGCCTATCCACGGCGATATAGTTTAATCCAAGGGCACGGGAAGCTTCACGGGGTGCTAAAGAGTCTACCCATGCAAGGAATTGAAGAAAGGCTCACCGTGGAGCTTGGTCTACGCTCGCCGGCGGTCGGGTGAAGTCCGGTGACCTTGATCGGGTGTCTCCGGTGAGGCAGAGCTTGATTCCTTGCTCTGGGAGCTTCACCGAGGCACGTAGAGTCTCTCTCGAGGGTCGGGCGGGGCTAGGAAGGGCTCAGTTGGCCGGTCTACGGTGGTGGGTGCTCGGGCGGCCGCTGGCACACTGTGTGCAGGGCAAACGCCGGCGATCTTGCGCTCCGGCGAGGTCGAGAGCCAGCGGGGGCGTACGGTTGAAGCCTCGGCTGGCTTTATAGGCGCGGGCGCGGGCAGTGGCACGAGCTTGGCTGGGCACAGCGCAGGGCACGCGGGGTCGGGCGCCGGGCGTGCTCTGGCGAGGTCTGGGCGCGTCGAACACGTGGAGGTGTTTTTCTGCCCTTGTTCAAAAGCTTGCTGAGATCGCAAATGTGCGAATCTTGGCAAAAATCCTGCGCAGACCTCTTCCTGGCACCTAGGGCTATCTCTTGTATGTGAGTTCCAATGGGAGATATGCCCTAGCTAGGGAGATATGCGGACGCCAAATCTGGGTTGTCTCACTGTTCACCCCGAGACAAAAGTGGTGTCAAATCATGTCAAATGAATTTGGCTCGGGTTCAAGTTTTGCCAGTGGGTTCCTTAGGTAGTTTGGCTTCTTTTTGGTATTCAAGCCAAGTGGTTTTGGCGCCATTTACTAAGTGAACACGTCTAATCTTTAAACTAGGGTTTATTTTTTACTTAGAGAAGATTAGAGAGCTCTAGTGTGCTCTCTACTTAAGGAATGGATTTGGGGTCTTCAAGGGGCCTTTTTGTAATGATTCCTTTACTGTTTTTGTAGATACATTAGTGTACTTAAATCTTGGTTAAGGATTAGAAACAAGAATTGGCCATTTGATTAGCTTGCCCACTAATCCCTTGCTTGGGAGTCTAGTGCTTTAAGGGGTCTAGGGTTTAGTCTCCTTTGCCCAAGGTGACAATTTCTCAAAATGTTTGGGTGAAGCTTTTGTCATTTACATTCTTAGTTAATCCATGGTTTCCAAGGTTTTGGGGCTCCCTCTCTTCCACTTAACACA
Source organism: Zea mays (assembly GCF_902167145.1). Lineage (NCBI taxonomy): Eukaryota > Viridiplantae > Streptophyta > Magnoliopsida > Poales > Poaceae > Zea > Zea mays. The sequence continues at coordinate 106,239,583 of NC_050105.1, read as the reverse complement.
TGTGATAACAAGTCATGGGTACAAGTAGGGAGTTAGGGCCTTGGTAACACCTGGGGTGTTACACCGCCTACCCAGGGACTGCTCCTTTGCCTTGAGTTTCTCCTCGGCGAAGGCGGCGTCGCTGGCCTTGCCCTCGAGCTCTTGCTGCAACTTTTGCAGCCTCTCCACAGTCGTGGTCTGCTGGATCCGCTGCTCTTCCAGGATCTTGTCCAGGGCACTCAGCTTGGCCCGGAGCTCTGTTGCGAGGGCCTCCCGCTGAGACATGACCTCCTCCCTCCTGGCCAACTTATTCTCCCTCCGGGACGCCTCCAGCTCCCGGGCGTACACCTTCTGGAGGTCCCTTTAGTAATCCTTGCGGTCCCGCTCGAGCTCGGACCGCTCGGAGGCGAACTGGCAGGACGCCGCCTTGGTGCGCTCCTCCAGCTGGGTGCGCTAGTCGCTGAGGCACTGGTGCTCGGCCTCAAGCGCCTCCCACTCCTGCAGGATCGCCGCCTCAGTCTCATGAAGAGCTTGATGGGCACAAGACAGCACCCGGGGGAGGGGAACTGGCGCTGCTTCTGGCTTGGCATCGGACCGGAGCCACCGCCCAAAAACCACCTCCGTCTCCTCCAGAGTATGCGGCGGGATGGAGCTGGACGCGCCCCCCCGCGTCACCCTCGATGGCGGGGGTGGGCACAGTTGGGACCTCCTCTGCCGCTGCCGACGGTGTACTCGACGGCATCGCCGTCGTTGAGGCTACGGTAGCTGTCGGTGCAGTTAAGACCTCCTCCGCCGCTGAGACGCCGCTTGATGTTGGCGCCGCTGCTGCTGGACCCCTAGCTGGAGCATGGGAGCCCGGTGGCGCTGTCTCGGCGGCAGCAGCCAGGGGTGGATCGCCGGCACCACTCCCAGTAGATGCCTACTGCTGAGAGCCAGACCCGCTGGCGGGCATGGTATCTGGCGGAGGAGGCGCGACCTTGGGAGCAGAGGGGAGGAAGCCCTGACAAGCAAAGGATGGGTTAAGACCCGTCGGCATGATAAATAGACTCATGGAAAAAGGGGCTACACTCACTTGGGGCCCTGGACTTTCCAGCGACCCTGGAAGTGGGACGACCGCCGCTGTTGCTGCTGCTGGTGCCCCTGAGGGAGATCACCCCCAGGTGGTGGTGGTGGCGGCGGGACCGATGGCGGTGGTTGTGGTGGTGGCAGTGGGCCCGATGGTGATGGTGGCGGAGGACTGACGCGCCTCTGCGCGCCCTGGGCCTGGGAGCCAGCCTCCTCGGCCCCACCACCAGTCCTCTGACGCTTCTGCGGGGTTCAAAACAAGCAACCCGTCAGCGCGACGCAGCCGGCGTCGCCTCTCTTCCTCCGACCCCCCCCGGTACCACCTAGGGCGGAGGAGCTGCTTGCAGGTCCCTTACCCCTATCCATGGAGCTAGGGGCCATGGCGGGACCGACACTAGGAGCCCCACTAGCGGGCTGGGGACCCCCAGCTGGTACACCAGGGATCTGGACCCCGCGGAGGGGGTCCCGACCGCCGGTCTGGCGAACCACCACGCCGCTCTCATCGAGGGTCGGCAGCGTGGCCAGCACCGCCGTTCGCAGCCCTGGATCATCATAGAGTGCCAGGATGTCCTAGGGGAGTATCAAGGATTCAGGGATAAAGGACTCACCAGTAATCCCCTTCACCAGGAGTTCTAGATCCTCCCAGGACAGATCGGTACCCGACCCACGCTGGATCCTGCCGATATCATTCGGGCCAGTGAACCAACAGCACAGGCGCGACCTCCTCTGCAGTGGCATGACTCGGCGCTTCAGGAAGTCGCCGACCACATGCATGGAGGTCAGACCACCGGTTGACAAGGTCTTGATCCTGTCCAGTACGGGCAGGAGCTCTGGCGATAGCGATGGCTTGGTTCTCCAGTGCTTGCGGTCGAGGGATGGCCCGTTGCTCGGCAGGACGAGGCGATCGTTGGCTTCGGCGCTAGCGATCACCCACTCGGTGCGCCAGTTTTCTCACCTCGCACCGCCGAAGGTGGAGATGTAGGCTACGGCTGAATCTGGCCTCGTCTGAAAGTAGTAGGCACCAAGATGGTCCCTAGCCTTCCCAGACTTGACCAGCACGAATAAATGGCGGAAGAGGGAAGTGCAGGGGGCCACCCCTACGAATATCTCGTAGAGGTGGATGAAGATGGCCGCTTGGAGGATGGAGTGGGGCGTAAGGTGCTGAAGCTGGAGCCTGAACTCCTCCAATAGCAGCAGGAAGAAAGGCGAGATCGGCAGAGCCAACCCACAGGAGACGTAGGAGACAAATAGAACTAACTCCCCGAAGGCGAGATCGTCGAGGGGAGCGGCGCCGGTGCGGATCCTTGCGGCGTACGCTGGCGCACTCCACCCAAGCAGGTCGTGCACTAGGTTGACCGCCGCCTCAGACTGGAAGCGGTCGGGGTGGCCGAGTGAAGCCATGGCGTGCACGGCGGCGCGGGTGTGGAACTGAGGAGCGCGAAGGCAAAAGGGCATAGCCGGCGGCGCGGGCGTGGAACGAAGGAGCACGAAGGCGAAAGGGCGCAATCGATTGGAAGAGAATGCAAAAATGTAACTACTGCACGCGGGGTGAACCCTTTTTCAAGGAAACCAGAGTCCTCGCTCAAGAAAACCCTTCCGCGCGCCCCTCAATCGCCGCAAGAGATCACGCGCGGCGGGCACCTAGGTCCAGGCAGCCCAGTCTATGACACGGGGACCTGGGTCCACAAGTCATACACTTTGCGAGTCAGATTTCGGGTGCAGAAGGAACGAACCACCGCACGCGCTTGAAGAGCGAACCGCCGCACGCGGTAGCGCGCCTCTTCATTTCCGCCGCAAAAGACAACAGCCCAGTCTATGACACGGGGGCCTAGGCCCATGGGTCATACTCCTTGAGTGATGGTTCCCGGGTGCAGAAAGAGCAAATCGCCGCAAGCGCCGGTAGTGCGCCTCCTTGAGGCCGTGGCAGAAGACAGAGAAGGTAATTTTCAAAAAAACCAATGCAGTGGTATCGAGGCGCCCCGCGCGTGGCCCAACGAAACCACCAGGCGTGGGGGCCGTGGGTCAGTCACCGCGAGGATAGATATGGCAGTTGGCGTGACCTAAGGTAGATTGACGGTGGGTGCGTCAGCAGATGCGCTGAAACAGCGTGCCAATCGTCAATCACACCATGTCGAAGCAAAGTACAAGTTTTTGCCCCACCTACAGGCTCGCATCCTCCCCTGAGGTGGGCCCGGGGGCCACTGTCGGTACCCTGAAACTAGGGTACCCCTTACTACTGTATGAAGACGCAGTACCCACGCGGCTATCTTTGGTCGCGTGGTAAAGGAGCTGTATGTGGGACCAGACCATGGCTCGCCCCAGCCTCGGGCGATTACTCTGGGCCAGCAACAGCGCTTGACCCCACCACGTGGGCGGCTCTAGGGCCGCCACGTGGCCAGAGAAAGTGATATACTCCAAGGCGTCAATAGTGAGTTCGGACCCCTGGATATACAGTCCAAACCTCCAAGTTGGTCCAGGACCCCCACAGTAGGGTCCCAAGACCTTACTTAAGGCCCAGGAGGGGGTCCGGAGCTGACACGTGTCCAGACCTGCTCTGGTGCGCTCCGGACCTATCCTCATACACTCTTGCTCCCTGCTCAAGCGGAGCCCCGATGTTGCCATGTGGCGTACTGCGCGCGGCATAAGCCAATGGGCGGAACCCGGCGTGACGCCTCTGGGCTACACGCGCCTTCATGACGAATAAGACGTGCACCTGTCTATTTCACTGACAGGCGACGTGCTCAGTCCACGATACGTGGGCCGCACAGTTACTCACCATTACTCCCGTATTACTTGTACGGTAACTGCCCATCAATACTGCGTGGACTGCGGTCATCATGGCGCCCGGTGATTACTCAGGTGTTATTAGCATTAATTACTCACATAATGTATTCCTTCCATTATGCTCTTAGGCCCGCATGTCGGGGCTCAGCACCCTTGTATGTGCCTCCCTTAAACTATAAAAGGGAAGGCACATCGTGTTACAAAGACAAGCTCTCAAGTTCACACAGACTCTCAAGCACACAGACACACGCTCATACTCAATACAGCTTACACACAGTGGAGGTAGGGTGTTACGCTCCGGCGGCCTGAACCACTCTAAACCCTCGTGTCCTTGTGTGTTCTTCCACCTTCCAAAAGACAGGCAAAACGCTTAGGCCCCTCCTCATCTTAGGATTTAGGGTGGGTGCGTTCCGCCACCCGGCCGGTGGAATTCTCCCACCGACAAATACATAGACTAAACTATTCTTCTTTACAAACTAGATAGTACTACATCTTCTCCGAAGTGGATAACATAATGTGTACCCTTTTAGTTACACTCATTGCTTATTTTTCTCAAAGTCGTAATTCACGGATCTCCTATCACAAAGACTTGGGTTGCCTTTGTGTGCAACTCAAGTGGGTCTCAAACCCATCTCCCTCATGGTATTATCTATCATATTTCAAGATAGACCTTTCATAAACAAATCTGTCAGCTTTTTAGCTATGTTTATATAATCAACAACTATCACTTTGGAGTTTTTCAATTTTTTGACATACTTGAACCATCTTTTTCACATGCCTTGATGATTTTGTATTATCCTTTGAATTTGACACTTTCGTAATAATCGTTTGATCACCGTAGTTTATAAGGATCGCTAGAATGGGTTTTTCTCAGTCATTTGGCTTCCATCTTAGATATATTAAATGTAGTAAGTTTAGCATCTATTGTTGACCTTGTCAATATGGTTTGTTTGCATGACCTTTGTGGGCAATAACTCCCCCATGAGCTTTATTATTGCCTTTATCACATCAGCATCAGAAATTCAATTGGAATCACATGTATTCCTTTTTGAAGCAATTACTCTAGGGAGTTCCTACAGTACTTTTTATTAAATATGGATATGTACAGGTGTGAGTATTCAAATTACAAGGAAATCAACTGTAACCATAATCAAATTTTGGCTGCTATTTGTGGTTTTACTCTATGACAAAGCAGAATCACCTTTTTACAAACATTTCTTTGCATATTGTCATTGTGGGTGGTTTGTTCTCAAAGATCCATCCATTTCTGCACTTCCATATGCACCAAACCATGATGATGATAATTTCCATCCTCCAAGTTTGTGTTAGTTTCACACGCATATGTTGCACAACTAGGAATTGAGTGGAAGTGCGCGGTGGTACAACCCCTATCAGTTGCTAGAATCTTTTTGCATAACTGCATTTCAGGAAGAGATGCGAGAGAGTTTCTATCTTCTGGCAAATGGAGTTTTCACATGTATACGAGTCAAGTTCCATGTTCCTTCTTTTGAGCATATATCTTATGTTCAATCTATTTTCAGGAAAAGCCAAAAGAATACCTTGTGTTTCGGTTGACATTTTGTTTTCCGTAGCCAGGCATAGGCGGGGTGGACTGCCTCGTTCCCGACCATTTGTTTATAAGCTTTCGACGCTGAGTATTGGTATATCCCCCAAGTGTATACCCAGTTGTCATGATGGTTAAATAGTTATTGTCTTTGTAAGGATTTAATATGGATTTGGTATTACTCATAAGCTATTTCTGACATTGGGGTGTGAAATAAATTGTGAGGGTATTCCACGTCTTTTGTTTGTCTTATTGTAATATCCTTATTCCTAATAAAAGAAAAAAGCACAGGGAAATCATATTCAGGCACTCTGTTGTCCCACTGGTCCAACCATAGTTGTGTAGTTCTGCCATCCTCTATCATCACCCTAGAGAACCACTTGAAAGTGTTCATTGTCTTTAATACATCTTTCCACCAGAAAGATCCCACCTCCCTCGAGAAAAAGTATTGTTCCACCCAAGTAATGCTTGTTCCAAACGATGTTTACCCATGGTATATTGGATCTGTTGAAGAATTTGTGCAACTTTTTCATGAGTAAAGCTTAATTCTGAGTAGCAAGATCAAGGACCCCTAGCCCCCTTGTTTCTTGGGTTTGCATGCTAGCTTCCACGCTACTTGTGGCGGTTTCTTTGCATTTATGTCTGCTCCTCTCCATAAACAATGTCTTCTATACTTATCAATCTATTTTACTATTGAGGTGGGGATCTTCAAAGTGAGTAGGTTGGCAGCGATGAGAATATCGCATTAACCATTTGCAATCTTCCTGCCAGCGACAGGAAATGAGAAGTTGATGATAACCTCCGCTCCACCTTCTAGAGTAGGGGCATGAAAGACTCAATCTTTGGCTTGGTTAACCCCATAGGTAAACCTAAGTAAGTGAATGTATATGACCCTACCTTACATTGGAAGGTGCTGGCAAGAATTTCCATTTTTTGCTTTAGGAACATTTATAGGATAAATATTAGACTTGTGGTAATTAACTTTGAGGCTAGTTGACTCAGCAAACGAGTTTAGAACTAGTTTCAGAAAAACAACTATTTTGGGCAAGTATGCAGAACCATTATAGTGTCATCTGCATATTGAATGATTGGGAAATCCTGAACACATCCTTATTGAATAGGCAGTGTTAAAAGTCACATATCTTTTGCTTTATTGATAATAGATTGTTGCAGATCAGCAGCCAACATAAAGAGTAAGGGAGAGAGAGGATCTCCCTATCTAACTCCTCTTTTGCAATGAAACATTTTTCTAGGGACCCCATTAAGAAGAATAGCAGACGTGCCTGAACTCATGATCATTTTAACCCACCGTATCCATTTCTGCCCAAAGCCTTTAAAATGTAGAATATTAATGATGACTTCATGTTCAAGTTTGTCAAAGGCCTTTTCAAAATCTAGTTTTAGAATGACCATTTCCTTTTTGTCTGTTTGCATAGATGTAAATATTTAAAAGTCCAGGCTAGACAGTCCTGGATAGCTCCATCCTTAATAAAATCATATTGATTTCTATGGATCAGATTTTTTATCACTTTCTGCAAACTATTTGCAAGAATTTTTGTTAGAAGCTTGATACTTGAGTTGAGTAGTGATATCGGCCTATAACCCCCATTTTTTGGCACATCCTTTTTTAGAATGAGTGTAATGTATGATACATTTATGCTTTGCATGCAGATTGTTCCATTATAAAACCCTGTGCATAACTCAAAGAAATCGGGAGCAATGATGTTCCAACATTTTTTCATAAAATCTGTGTTGAAGCCATTAGGACCCAGTGACTTATTCGAGGGTAATGACCCAATGATTGCCTCAATTTCCTCCATGGTGAAAGGGGCTTCCAGAACATACAAATCTTACATTGTTTGAATGAAAGAGCCAAGGTTAAATCTCATTGATGTATCTTGAGAAGTTCCTAGTCTGTCTCAGAAGAAATTGAAAAGAATCTTGGACTTTTCATCATGATTGGAGATTTCAGCACCAGCATTGCCACGGATAGAAGCAATTGAATTTTGCTTATGCCTAGTTGTTGCTATAGCATGAAAAAAAATTTAGTCCCTGCATCTCCAAGTGTATCCCATTTGATCTGTCCCCGCTACTTCCAATATGATTTCTGCTAACTCAAAAGTGATTGCAACTTTGTAGTGAGCACTAATCTAAAGTTCCATTTTTGTACTGTGAGGTCTCTATATTCTTCAATGAAATCCATAAATTGTATTATGAGCTTGGTGTTGTCAATGAGATCTTGAAATCTCGAAATGTGTTTATGCCATAATTTAATTTCCTTTGTTGCTCTTTTGAATTTTGCCATCAGTCTTCTAGCAGGGTATGGTTGATAAATCGGTTGTTGCCAAGAGTTCTAAAAAACTGTTTTGAAATCTGGTAGATGTAACCAATAGTTTTCAAATCGAAACATTTGAGGCCTTGGAATATTTGTTTGAACTAACACAATTCAAGGTACATGATCTAAAATATCCCGAGCAAGAGTGAAGGCACATGTCTCTGGAATGGTGGTTGACCAAGCTTGGGACACAAAACACCAGTGTAGTTTTTCTAATAATGGATGTTGTTGCATGTTAGTCCTTGTGAAAGCTTGGCCTTTTAGCAGTATTTCTTACACTCCTAGCTTACTAATTGCTGAATTAAAATTCAACATGTGATGCATGTTCGCTCTTGATTTATTTCTATTGTCCAGCGACCAAATTAGGTTGAAATCTCCTAGAAATAGCAGCGGTCTGTCAGACGGAATTGATATATTTGAAAACCATTGAAGAAACAACACTCTACCATTAGTCGTGCATGGTGCATAGATATTTGTAATCCACCATGTTTGATTGGTTAACTTTGTGCGAAACTGAATCGTATGCTCATATTCATTTTCATGTATTAGAATTTCGGTGAAGCATGATGTTTTCTAGACAGTGAGTATACCCCCTGAAGCACCAATAGAGGGAGAGAAATGAAAATCCTCGAATCCTCTAGGGCAAAAATTGCGAACATATGCTGCATCAAAAGTGTCCACGTTTTGTTTCTTGGATACATACTATATCACACTCTAAGTCAATTATTTTGTTCTTCAATGAATTCCATTTCTCCATAGAATTAATACCCCTAATGTTTTGAGATAGTATTTCCCAAACCCTGTGATTGTTGTCATTCATTTGATTCATTTGAGAAAAGTTGGAAAACATCGAATTCATGGTATGCACAACATAACCAATCAAATACTAACAAACATGTCAAAGTTTGGCTCAGATCCATAACAATAATTATAAGAAGTCCATAGGTGCCATAACAACATATAGCCTTGATCATATCCATAGTAGTAATAATAGTAACAATCCCAATAGAAGCATAGTTTCCATGATACCATAAATACTTATTACAACCATCATTAAACATAAGATCATGAGATGTTCTAGACACCCAATGAGCCACATGCTCCTAGAAATGTTCCCACAACCAGAAAGTTTCATCATGAGAAAAACCACGAAGTGTTTTGGACACCTAGCGAGCCATATGCTCCCAGAAATACTCCCACAACCAGCTATTCATAGGGCTATATAATATCATAATTACTTTTTAATAAAGCAAAATAATGTAGCGCACACTGCAGCTTCAAGGAAATTGAGCATCAAGGCTCACTTCCTCGAGGGCCCCTTGGATGCTTCATTAGTTCCCCTATTATTAGAAGAGTCGCCACTATCATCACTGCTATCACCCTTGAAAGGCCTCTGGATTGTTGAAGCTATCTTTTTTGTTTTCCCCAACATATGTCCAGTCAGATCTTCAGGTGCCACTTTGCAAAACTCTTGCCCCAACTTCTTGATAATTTTGATGAGATAGTAGGAGGAGGTGGTGCACAACTGTAGCAACACTTGCCTGAAGTATGTCACTGCTTAAATCCTTTAGATTTTTCCCTGAGGCGCAGACTCCTTCTGACCTCAGTGTCCACAAAACAAGATTCCTTATGCTTGCACTTGATAGGTGAGGTTGTTGTTTCTTTTTCATGCTGGCATTGTACCAGAATCATTTCCTCCCTAGGTTCCATAAGGGTGGCCACAGCATCAGAAGCTAGGAACTTTTTGGCCCATTCTGCAGAGTCCGATCTGATCAAAAGATGCATAAAAAAGTTGCCCATGACTTGGGGACCATCATCACAATGGTTGTGTCTTCCGATGGAAAGAATTTGGCTCACGTGGTGGTACACTTTTTTTGCCTTGTATTCCTCAAAGGCGGATCTGCCAAAAAGCCATCAACCCTCTTTACAAAAGCCCACCTGTAGATTGTCCTCTAGCACCATGTTGTCACCATCTTGAGCCTGATCTGCATGCATTCCATTATTTTGAAACTGTTGTAATGTTGGTGCAACTACAGGTTCAGGGCCAACCAGAAGAGCTAATATTGCATCAACCTGTTCTTGCACATGCTTAGGATTAAAATCCTCATTATCATTAACCCGTTTTGGTTAAAATAATGATTAGGCATTAGTGGCATGAATCCATTTGGCAGGCCAATTGAGCTATCTGAGGAATTTAGCTCCTCAAGCCCTAAAAGTTGAAAGTTGAATTGATCTTTATTCTCTAAATTATTCTGAGCTTAAGGAGCTTGAGCTGGAGCTGGCCATTCCTTCCAAGCTGCATTGTCTTCGTTCATCTCATTAACATTTTCAGGCACATCCTCCTGTGGTAGAGGATTGTTCAGGTCAAGATTAACATTGTTGACTGGCTGTCCTAGACCAAAGAAATCAAACGGGAGCTCTTGACCATTGTTTGGATATGGAGGTACTTATTCTTCATTTTTTGGGTTTCCTCCCATCATAACATGTTGCACTACCTCAGACTGAACAGTCAAGAAACTCCCTGGAAACCCTCTGCCACTGAAAAGACTATAAAGTGTGACACCTCTTCTATGGAGGTAACTCTTGCTCTCACCATCAACCTAGCGATATTCGAACGACCTGAATCCCACATAATAACTCTGCCAAATGAACCAATGGCATTCTGAATATGCTCATGGGACCAGAAATCTTACGGGAAACCGAGCAACATTAGCCAACACTCCCTATTGAAGTTCAAGGCCCGTTGATTCCAACCTTAATCATGGTGGATTACCTTAATGGTAAACCCTAGCGCTCGCTGCGGACCCAATGCAACCATGTTGTCCCGATCAAAAACAAAACGAAATATGACTAGAGCCTGACCAAGGTGGGAGCGTTGGATAGCATGAATTTCCAAGTTCCGCTGACCCACCAAATATTCTCGCACAATATCAGCAAGGCCTTGAAAGTTAAGCTTAAGCATTGGGAGAGGATGAATAAGGACGTCACATGTATTCCTCATTCTTCAAGTACGTTAGAACACCCTTGCAACGGATCTCCCTCATCTTCTTCATCACCTTGATCAGGCACAGACCACGACCCGAACACCCTTTATTTGAGAGAGCTGCCCTACCCCTGCAGTGTTCTTGCCATGCAACGGATCTCCCTTATCTTTTTTATCACCTCTATCAAATCGATCACTCATCACCATAGGTCCCTCGCTCCGGCTATAAATATGTCTGCAGGGATACCCACGAGAATTTTGTGCGGTTACGAACGTGTAGTTTTTTTTAAAAAAAGCACGTGTACATAAATTCACACTAGTGTCAGTGGTTTCACTCTGGCCCAATCCAACACACGACGCTCTTGGCACCCGCCCCGACAACAGACGTCGCACTAACAGCAGCCAACACAACACGCCGCGTCGTGTTCCTCGAGCCGCAGTCCGCCCGTTCGCAATGGCTGGAGGCCGTGCGCGGTGCGCCCCATCTACCGCTGGCCCTACTCCGTTCCCTGTGCCTGGGACGCCCCGTCCGCCGCGGCCATGCTGTCCGTCGAGTCCACGGCCGTCACTGCCCGGTCACCCGTGTGGGAGCTCGCAAGGCCGGGAGCCGCCCAGACTGAGCTCACCCGCGTCAGATCTCGTCGGGGGTATGATAATTCGTGGAAGCGTATTCACCTCCATGGAGGCCGCGTGTGTTAATATAGGCACAAAAAGCCTCATCCGAGATTTGTTGAGAGAGCATCCTTGATTACAGGGATAGCAACAAACTAAATCTTCAAGGATGCAGTCCACCACAAATCTCGGTCAGATTTGTTACAATGTGACTTGCCATACATGCATCTATCTATCTGTTTCACACCCTTCCTCAATCTTAACTGGGATTTCTGAGGTTGAGATTGTGCACATATTCATAATGCTTCCGGGACACCAATGGCTTCGTGAGACCATCAGCTATCTGATCATCAGTGCTAATAAATTTTATGTGAAGCTTCTTGTCTGCTACTCTTTCTCTAACAAAGTGATAATCTATCTCTATATGCTTCGTCCTTGCATGAAAAATAGGATTAGCTCATAAGTAAGTCGCTCCATGATTGTCACACCATAATACTGCAGCTGGTGGAGATCGTATGCCAAGTTCTTGTAACAAGGACTGAATCCAGATAATCTCGGCAGTAGCATTAGCCATTGCCTTGTACTCAGCTTCTGCTCCGGTAGCTCCTGCAGCTCGGCCTCAGTCCGAGTCAGTACCAGCTCCAGCTTCTACCGCAGATCCTGGATCCGAGACTGACTCTGACCCTCCGTCGGCGTTTGCTCTGCTACCTCGACCTCGACCGGATGCGCCCCCGCCGCCTCCTCCTACTTCAGGTGTTTAGGTTCAGGTCCCTTTTGGTGTTTGACGCCAAAGGGGGAGAGATATGAGTTGTGAGAGCTAGGGGGAGTTAGAGAGTCAGAGTCATTTTGATGTAATATATGTGCCTGCTACTCTCTGTACTAGCTTGATGTTTTTGGCTCACAAACTCGTCATATACTCTCGTTGCGTATGATTGACTGTGTGTATTATGTTTTCACCTTATATCATATCACCAGTCTTCTAGCTCTTGTTTCATTAATTTACCTTCTCTTTTTTATGAACAAGAATCTTATGATGTGTATGCGCTCACTCTTACTATTATGGTACACATTCTTTCTGTCAAAGATTACTGAGTATAACTAACCATTCTTTCTATTGACAGAATCTTCAAAACAAACTACTCTCACAAAACTTGTAGGGTTGTCATCAATCACCAAAAAGGGGGAGATTGAAAGCATCTAGGCCCCTGGTTGGTTTTAGTGATTAATGACAACGTAATATTATATGTGACTAACGTGTGTTTTGCAGAGACAAATGGTAAGTTAGGTCGCATGACAGGTAGAAGTACTACAACGGTGAAAACAATCCCGGAAATAAGAACTCGAAGCGACGGCTAAAACGACGGAACAAAAGGTGAAGGTCTACGGAGTCCGAGTGTCAAGGAGATGTGGACACTCGCGATTTAGTTAGGTCTTTTATTCTCTTTTAGCCGTACTATAAAGAGGGGTTGTCGATGAGTAGTTTGACCAAGAGAGTTCTAGTGTAGTGTTGGTACACAATCACACTCATATACAGTGCTAGGTGTCACTCTAGAACTCACACACAAGTTAGAGCGAAAACCGATTTGAAAATCAGCTGAAAAACAAGACTTAGGGTTTCTGGCTTAGGGGCACCGGACTGTCCGATGTGCACCGGACTGTCCGGTGCACCCTCTGCCAGGTGGGGCCAGGCTGGTCCACGGCAGTGTCTTCACTTCGCAGAAACCCGAGAGCGCAGTGTTCAGAGTTGAATTTTAGTGGCACACCGGACACCGCACCGGACTGTCCGGTGTGCACCGGACAGTGGACTGTTCACTGTCCGGTGCGCCATGAGTCCAACGGCTCTCTGTCAGAACTAGCCGTTGGAAGTGACCGTTGGCGCACCGGTGGCGCACCGTTGGCGCACCGGTGGCGCACCGGACTGTCCGGTGCGCCATCGCGCAGTAAAATGCCTGTAACGGCTAGTTGGTGGGTGAGGGCTATTTATACCCCCTCCACCCACCATATTCAATGTCTTGCACTCCACATTTATTCCAGCACATTGGTAGAGCATTGCAAGCACCAAAAAGCCTAGTGAGGAGATTAGAGAATCATAATCCGCGCTTGTTCCTCATTAGCGCTAGTGAGAGCCACCTAGAGCACACACCACTTGCATTAGGCTTCTCTTGGTCAAGCGAAAGTCTACGGCTTGTTACTCTTGGTGATCGGCATCACCTAGACGGCTTGGTGGCATTGGGAGCTCGGTGATCACCGTGAAGATCTTGTTGGTGACCCGACTCAAGTTTGTAAGCGGTCTCGAGGGATCCACCGCGCCGGAGTGGCAAAGGATCATCTCGTAGTGAGCACTTGGTTCTTGCGAGGACCAAGGGGGAGCGATACCCTTGCGCGGGTGCTCCAACGAGGACTAGTGGAGAGTGCCGACTCTTCGATACCTCGGGAAAAATTGGAGGAGTCTTCTAAACTTTGCTTTACATTCCGCACTTAATTCAAGCTCTTTACTTTGTGTATTTGTTTAGCAAGTATTTGAAGCATTGTCTTAGCTTTGTTTCATTTCTAGTATTATTTTCTTAGTGCTAGTTGTTGGGGTGAAGTTGGGCTCTTGTTTAGCTCTTGCTTAGGTTTTAATTAGTGTTGATTTTTAGAAAAGCCCAATTCACCCCCCCTCTTGGGCATCGTGATCCTTTCAATTGGTATCAAAGCCTTGTTGCTCATAGATTAGCTTAACCACTAGAGTTACGATGTCCGGTGGGGATGGACCTCCTCCCGTTTTTGATGGTGACGATTTTCCTTATTGGAAAATTCGTATGGAAGCATACTTAGAGGCTATAGACATTGGTGTCTATAAAGCCGCCACACAAGGGTTTCCCCAACCTAGAGATCCCACAAATCTTGTAGGTGATGAGTTCAATTATGAGAAATGGAATGCGAAGGCCAAAAACACCCTTTTTAGAGGCCTTTGCAAAGATGCGTTCAATAGAGTTCGGAATCATAAAAATGCTCATGATTTGTGGATGGACATTTGTGCTCTACACGAAGGAACTAGAAGTGAACATGAGGAAAGATATCACATAGCCATGCGAAAGTTAAATTCTTTTGAAATGCTTACTAATGAAAATGCAAACGCTATGTACTCACGACTTAATATTCTTGTAGAGGAAGTCAATTGTTGGGTCCATGCTTCGTCGCCGAAGGTCTTATAGAGAGAAGCGATCCTCGGATGAAGCTGTTTGTATAAGATAGCCGAAGGTTCCTCTTCGTAAAGCTTCGGCATTGCCAACCGACTTAAAGATAGAATGACCTTTTAGTCCATAAATGTCTGAGTCAATGTTGTAAGTTTTTATAAGGGGCATACTTGTAATTCCTCACAGGCTGCGTCCTGTGCCTATAAAAAGTGAACAGTATTCCGTTACTGTTCACGCATTCTGATTTTTGCAATCGCATCTCTCGGAATACAACCTTTGTCAAGGCATAGGTATTATTGTATTTAATGATTCAATGTATTAAGTGAATATGATATAATGTATCTGTGAAACATTTATCCATTTTATACCTTTTATTTTGTATTATCTTACAATGTTTATTGAAAGTTTATTACGAAAGTTCAACTTCGTAATAAGACTTTTATCAACCTTCGTCCTAGACCCATTATCCTCAAAGGAAAAATGCTTCACGGACGAAGGACAGTATCATTTAACATTTTATGTTGCCTTGTTCTTAATTCATAGCATTTGAGAACAAGTCCCCAACATTGGCGCCCACCTCCGGTGAACTCACTTCCACTTTTTGAGCTGATGGCTTCGTTCAACGACCAAACTGGAGCTGCTTCAGACCCGAAGCTGGTGCTACCGATCACAGGTGGCTCGTCCTTAGAGCCAGCTAACAAGAAACAGAAGAAGGAAGCACAGAGAAGGGTACAGCATGTTGGGGTGCAAGGACCCTTTATCAAGACAAGATGGTCTCACATTCCTATTACCTTCTCCCAAGAGGACCTTCAGCTCAAAGATTACCCACACAACGATGCCATGGTTATCTCTTGTGTTATCAAAGGATTTCTGGTCCACAATGTCTTGGTTGACACAGGCAGTGCAGCTGACATCATATTTGCTAAAGCCTTCAGACAAATGCAAGAGCCAGAAGATAAGATTCATGATGCTACACATCCTCTCTGTGGCTTCGGAGGAAGACAGATTGTAGCACTGGGCAAGATCACCATGTCAGTGACCTTCGGATTCATCAACAATACTAGAACTGAGCAAGTTGTGTTTGACATTGTTGACATGGAATATCCTTACAATGCAATTATTGGTCGTGGTACTCTTAATGCCTTCGAAGCAATCCTTCATCCTGCTTATCTTTGCATGAAGATACCTTCGGATCAGGGACCCATTGCTATCCATGGAAGTCAGGAAGCCGCAAGAAGGGCCGAAGGTAACTGGACTGACTCAAAAGCAATCCATAATATAGATGGAGCCGAAGCTTGTGAACAGTACAAATCCAGAAGGGAGAAAGCAGCTTCAGCAGATCAGCCGAAGCCTATGCTCTTATGTGAGGACATAGCAGAGCAGAAGGTGCTGTTAGGCTCTCAACTATCCGAAGAGCAGGAAAAAACCTTGATAAGGTTTTTGTTCAATAACAAAGATGTTTTTGCATGGTCAGCCAATGATCTATGCGGAGTTAATAGGGATGTTATTGAGCACTCGCTCAATGTTGATCCATCCTTCAAACCCAGAAAGCAAAGGCTTCGGAAAATGTCAGATGATAAGGCCGAAGGTGCTCGCAACGAAGTCAAAAGACTCCTCAGTGCAGGAGTTATTAGAGAAGTGAAGTACCCAGAATGGCTGGCTAACACTGTTATGGTAAAAAAGGCCAATGGCAAGTGGCGAATGTGCATCGATTTTACAGATCTTAACAAGGCTTGTCCGAAGGATGAATTCCCACTACCAAGGATAGACTCTTTAGTTGATGCAGCAGCTTCGTCAGAGCTCATGAGTCTGTTAGACTGCTATTCAGGCTATCACCAAATTTGGATGAAGAAGGAAGATGAGCCGAAGACTAGCTTCATCACTCCAAGTGGCACATATTGCTATCTTCGGATGCCTGAGGGGCTCAAAAACGCTGGAGGAAGTTTCAGCCGAATGACTGCGAAGGTTCTTCAATCTCAAATAGGCAGAAATGTGTTAACTTATGTTGATGACATCATTGTCAAAAGCACGAAGCAGGAGAATCATATTGCTGATTTGCAGGAGACCTTCGCCAGTTTCAGGCAAGCTGGTTTAAAGTTAAATCCAGAAAAATGTGTCTTCGGAGTGAAGAAGGGGAAATTTCTTGGATGCTTGGTTTCAACAAAGGGAATTGAAGCCAATCCAAGTAAAATTGAAGCTATACTTCGGATGGAGCCACCAACTACAAAGAAGGGGGCTCAAAGATTGACAGGAAGGTTGGCATCTCTCAATAGATTCATATCCAGATCGGCAGAGAGAAATTTACCATTCTTCGAAGTGCTGAAGTCGGCCGAAGTCTTTCAATGGGGACCAATCCAGCAGAAGGCTTTCGAAGAACTGAAACAGTATTTGATAGATCTAACAACATTGACTCCACCAATGCCAGGGGCTCCTTTATTGTTATATGTGGCAGCTTCGCACTCAGCGGTAAGTGCAGCGCTTGTTCAGGAGAAGCTTGATGGTCAAGTCAAAAGGCAGGCCCCAATATATTTTGTTTCCGAGGTCCTTAGTTTATCAAAGAAAAATTATACAGAGTTGGAGAAGATACTGTATGCTGTCTTGATGGCCTCCAGGAAGCTTCGGCACTATTTCCAAGCTTACAACATAATTGTTCCTTCATCACAACCTCTGAAGGATATTATGAGGAACAGAGAAGCTACTGGAAGGATTGGAAAATGGGCTGCAGAGCTCAATGAATTTTGTATTGAATATGTTCATAGATCTTCGATTCAGTCGCAGGCACTGGCAGACTTTATTGCTGATTGGACACCAGGGGCTCAGGAGGAGGAAACAAATAAAGACAACGAAGCCTGGATAGTGTTTTGTGATGGATCTTGGGGAACCTTCGGAGCAGGAGCGGCTGCTGTGTTGGTTTCACCTTCCAAAGTCAAAACCTGTTATGCGGCAAAACTTGATTTTAATTGCACAAATAACATTGCTGAGTACGAAGCATTGATTTTAGGTCTTCGGAAGTTAAAAGCAATGGGAATCAGAAGGGCCATACTTAAAACTGATTCCCAGGTTGTTTCGGGTCATATTGACAAAAGTTGTAAGGCTAAGGATCCGAAGCTTGAAAAATATCTGGATATGGTTCGAAGAGTCGAAGCTTCCTTCGAAGGGTTTTCTGTCAAGAATATCCCTCGAGGACAAAATGAGCATGCTGATCTGCTAGCTAAGTCAGCAGCACAGGGGCTGCCTTTACCTTCGGATGTGTTCTTTGAAACAATAAAAGCACCTTCGGTGGAACTCCTTGAAAGAGCAGTTCTTAATATATCTCCTGTTTTTAGTGAAGATTGGAGAACTGAGATCATCTCTTACCTTCAGGGTAAATTTCTTTCAGATGACGAAGCTTATAACAAGAGAATAGAGGCAAGAGCTCGTCCATATGTCATGATAGAAGGGGAGTTGTACAAACATGGAGTTTGTGCTCCGTTGCTCAAATGCTTATCCAGAACCGAAGGTATAGAGTTAATGAAAGAAATACATGCAGGCCTGTGTGGATCTCACATCGGATCTAGGCCGTTACTTGGAAAAATTTTCCGTCAAGGATTTTATTGGCCGAAGGCAGCTTCGGATGCAGCAGAATTGGTTCAAAAGTGCGAAGGTTGTCAGAAATGTGCAAGAGATCAAAAACAACCTTCGTCCTTGACACAGCTCATACAACCCACTTGGCCATTGCAAAGGTGGGGCCTTGACTTGTTAGGTCCGTTACCACCGGCCCAAGGGAACCTGAGATATGTTGTGGTAGCTGTGGAATATTTTTCTAAATGGATTGAGGCGAAGCCTTTAGCCACAATAACTTCGGCTACCGTCCAAAAGTTTTTCTGGCAGAATATTGTTTGTCGTTTCGGGGTGCCAAAGGCTATCACTGTGGACAATGGAACACAGTTTGACTCCGAAGCTTTCAGGGATTTCTGTGACCAAATTGGTACGAAGATCCATTTTGCATCAGTCAGGCACCCGGAGTCAAATGGACTCGTTGAAAGAGCCAACGGCATTATAATGACAGGAATAATGAAGCTAATCTTCAATCAACCTAGAGGAAAATGGCCAGATCAGCTAACCAAAGTGGTGTGGAGCCACAACACGACAACATCAAGGTCTACAGGCTTCACTCCATTTAAGTTATTATTCGGTGACGAAGCAATAACTCCAGAGGAAGCTAAAGCCGGATCAATAAGGATAGTAGCTTCGGCAGAATCAGATTCCGAAGCTGCTTATTCTATAGAAAAAGATGCTTTAGAAGGGATCAGACTGCAAGCCGTGGAGAATATTAATAAATATCAAGCTGAAACAGTCAAGTGGCGGGATAGAAAGGTTCGGCTAAAAAATATTGAGCCAGGGCACTTGGTGCTTCGGAGGGTGGCCAACCCGGAAACAGTGGGCAAATTGCAGTTGAAATGGGACGGGCCTTTCTTAGTAGCATCTTCGTCAAGGCCCGGTTCATACAGATTGAAAGATATGGACGGCAATGACATTCCTAGATCTTGGAATGCGGATGAGCTTCGGCGATATTATGTATAATTCGATGTAATTTTTCATATTTTTTATTTTTCCTTTTATGGCACCCTTTTCCTTTCCAAAGGGGGAGAAAGGTTTTTAATGGGGCCAGCATATGTAATTTCCTTTTTGAGTCTTATAAGAGCAAAATCCCCCAAAGGATGTAAATGTAAAAGCTGAGAGTGCACCATCGAGTGCCCAAAAAGTAAAGACGAAGAAGCTCCAAAGACGTTCCTAAGGGAATGCAGAGCTTACAGCGAAAAGTCAACGCTGATTCCGCCAGAAGTAAAGGCGAAGAAGCTCCAAAGACGTTCCTAAGGGAATGCAGAGCTTACAGCGAAAAGTCAACGCTGATTCCGCCAAAAGTAAAGGCGAAGAAGCTCCAAAGTCGTTCCTAAGGGAATGCAGAGCTGAGGTGTGATTGTTTTTAAGAAAATAATGGCTATGAATATGGCTTCGGATACGTGTTTGGTCATTCATTTGCACATCACATTACATCATAGCATTTGCATTCATAAACATTCATCTAGGCATATGTAGGATAATCATCTTCATAGCATAAAAAGGTTGCTTCGGCAAGAAGAGAAAAAAGAAAGGGAAAAAAGAGCTTCGTGCACAAAGAAGAAGGGAAAATGTTGTTTTCTATGCTTCGTTGCGTACGAAAAGAAGGGAAGGTGTTTTTTCGCCTTCGGCTCAAAAAAGGAAGTTTCGTCCACATCAAAGCATTTCTCATACATCAGAGAAAAGTTAAGGATATATTACAAGGTATGAACAGCATACATTAAAAACAAGTTTTGTTTACATTCACAAAAGTTATCTCAAAAGTTTTTCAAGTACTGTCTGCAGTCTACTATCTAAATCTCCAAGGAGCTTCGGCTTCGGCATCATTTTTGGTCATCAGCTTCGGCTTCGTCATCCTACGCGAATAAGGTCGTTGGAAGTCAAAATCAAGTTTACAGGAAAAGGTAAGCACAAGGTATGATTTCTTACTGGATCAAGGTGGCTACGAGCTTCGTCTCCAGCCTTCTCTCGACCACCTTTTGTCCATATCATTTTTACAAATCGATTCGAGATGCTTCGGGCGAGATCAGGGATGTCATCCAGGATTGATGGTGACAAAGTGAAATTTGGCCTGTTGACAATTTTCCCATGATCACAGCCAGCCTTCAGGAAGGCTGCAGCAGTCCCTCGAGAAGCCACCCAGGCACAGAAGTCACCATGCCCAGCTATGACTTCGTCGAGCTCGTCAATCTCCCCCTCAATATGTTCGAAGGTTTTTGGTAGATCTTCAGCTGAGGGGGTAAATTTTTCGCTGCTAGCTCCAACTGAATGAAAAATCTTTCTTAGTCGTTGAATGCACTTGTTGCTAAATTCTAGGCATTTTTCTTGAAGATTTGTCAATAGTTTTCTCAAATCCGAATTTTGCTGAGCTTCGGCTTCAAGTTTTACATTGAGATCTTGTTTTTCTTGTTCGAACTGCTCAGACTGGCGGAGAAGCTTCGTGTTCAGTTCTGATATTTTTGCTTCAGCTTCCGCCAGTAAACCTTCGGCTGCCTGGAGTTCAAAGTTCTTTTTTTCAAAAGCATCTGATTGCTCCTTTATTTTGTTTTCCAAATTTCCAATTATAACTTCATGCTTTTTATCTTCAAGATCTTGCTGCATTTGCAAGGCTTTGCTCAATAGCATACTCTACACAAACACAACCTTCGTCAGACATGTTTTTATTAGAAGCAATAAAAGTTAAGGGACAAGTCATTTACCTTGAAGTTGGAGTAAAACAAACTACCAACGACATGTTGTCGTCGGTAGCGGCTGATATCTGCTTCTAGCTTCGGGAATCCAATACTCTTGGACAGAGTACTAATAACTTTGGCCCCTGTTTGGTCCCGAATACATTCTAATTTCTCATCATCAACGCCTCCGAAGAGGAGTGCCCCAGGTTTGTATCCACAGGATTGGGCATACTTTTTAAGCTCTTCTATTTCAGCTTTTGTTAGATGTTCTCCAACTAAGTTTTGGAACACGAAGGCTTCGTTTTCTGAAGCTTCGTCAGCAATTTCTTTTCCTTTCTTTGACGCTACGGTCACAGTCTCTCCGGCAGCAGTAGCAGCTTCTTCTGCAGCCATGTCTAGCAGCATTTGGTCAATATGTTCAATTGTGCTCTCTAAATTCAAATCTTCAGCTGAGGTAACTTCGGCGGCTGCGGCCTCCGAAGGTGTAATTTCAATATCTGCTCCCTCTGCAGCCGCTCGTGTTTTTTGGGCCGAAGCTCTTGGCGGCGTTTTGTCAATTACCTCTGTCACGGTAATGATTCTTTGTTTCTTTGCCTTGATTGTTTTCCTTGATTTCTCGGGCTCCTTGTCCTTCTGAAAAAACTTTGTCAGTTGAGGACCCAGTGGACTTAGCTTCGCAGGTAAGGATTCAGTCATTACCTTCAGAATTTCCTCAACAACAGCAGCAGAAGGCGATGCGGGGGTTTCTTCTGCTTCGGATATTTGTTGCTTCGGAGAAGAAGCTTTCCTTTTCTTTTGAATTTTCTTCTTTATTGGCTCTTTTTCACCTTCATCTAAGGCTTCAGTTGCCCTTTTCCTTTTTTGGCCCCAGGCACCTTTGTTCAGATCTTCGTAGTCTGGGTATTCGAAGCCCAAGGCGTCCAACACTCGATTCAGCCTTCGTTTTGGACGGGTGCCGAAGGCTGCAGTCATCAATTGATCTTCTTTCTTGGAATAATTGCCAAGTATCTCATTGCACATCACTTCAATCGTATCCAGCCACTCTTGGCAAGGAGTTTTAAAGTATTTCTTAAATTTGAAGTAGTAAGGCAAACGTACAAGTTCACCTTTTTTCTTCTCCCCCTTCAGCTTCGGCATTTCCCACTCTTTTACACTAGGAAAAACTTTGAAAGCCAAGAATTCCTGGACCAAGTCCCTTGTACTGATGTTCTCTGCAATTATTTTGAATTCATACATTGCTTTTTGAGTCGGACCCTCTGGTAACATGTGGCACTGGGGGCGAGTTTCCCCGAAGGTCAGTTCCAGTGGACTTTGCACAAGCTTTTCTTTATCATCATCAACCTTAACATAGAACCATTCTGATTTCCACCCTGCTGCCCATTTGCTTCGATAGCTGATCACAGGATACTTCGTAGTTTTCCGGTAAGCAAAATTATAGCAACCAAAATTCTCATGTAATCCATCCTTTCTAGCCTTTGTCTGATAGTGCAGTTCGTGAACTCGGCAAAAGCTGTCAGCAAACGGTTCCACCGCCTGGCTTCGGAGTGCCCAAATATAAACACTAAGCCTAACGATAGCGTTAGGGGTTAGCTGGTGAAAATAGATTCCAAAATTCTTCAATATCTCTGCAATAATCCCATGAAGGGGGAATCTCAACCCAGCCTTTAAGAAGTTTTTAAAAATAACAATTTCATCTTTCTTCGGCTTTGGGGTAGTCTCTTCTCCCCCGAAGCGTAGTAGCTTCTTTTGATTTTCAGTAAAATAGCCTGACTTTACCATCTTGGACAAATCAGCCTTCGAAACAGTAGATTTCCCGAAGTCCAAATGGCTGGGTTTGCTTGGCGTAGCAAGGTGATAATCATCTTCGGGGTCAGTTTCCTCAGCATCTTCTCCTTCTGCTTCAGCAATTGTTTGTTCTGCATCATCAATAGGAGCCCTTTCCGAAGTCACTAACCCGGATCGTTGCATGGCTTCGGAGATAGGGACAGTCTCCGAAGCTTCCGTTTCGTCCCCCTCACGTTCAACCCTGGCGGTAGAGCGGACCCTGGCCATTTAGCTATGAACTTGTGAAACTTTAATACTTTTTTCCTCCGAAGCAGGCTTCAAGATGGAGCTTCGTTCGATTATGACAAACAAGCTTCGGCGACGGTTAAAAATTTTGGCAGCAAAACAGTGCAAATAGCAGTAAATGCTGTGGTAACTTCACACCTACTCGTCTGTTTATATAGTGCCGCAGGTAAGAAGGCGAAGCGCCAGAAGTTTTACACCAGGCGGACACCCGCTCGCACTCGCTGTACGGTGGGCCGCAAAGACTGAACAGTAATTCTGCACGGTGGGGCCGCCACGCGCAGGGAAATTGAATCGTTTCTCGACAACGAGCTCAGGGAAGGTGTTTTTGAGACCTTCGGCGCTCCGAAGCTTAAGAAACTTTTTTCACGGATCAAGCTCGTTACGAAAAACGATCTAGCACCGCGAAAGGGGCTACTGTTGGGTCCATGCTTCGTCGCCGAAGGTCTTATAGAGAGAAGCGATCCTCGGATGAAGCTGTTTGTATAAGATAGCCGAAGGTTCCTCTTCGTAAAGCTTCGGCATTGCCAACCGACTTAAAGATAGAATGACCTTTTAGTCCATAAATGTCTGAGTCAATGTTGTAAGTTTTTATAAGGGGCATACTTGTAATTCCTCACAGGCTGCGTCCTGTGCCTATAAAAAGTGAACAGTATTCCGTTACTGTTCACGCATTCTGATTTTTGCAATCGCATCTCTCGGAATACAACCTTTGTCAAGGCATAGGTATTATTGTATTTAATGATTCAATGTATTAAGTGAATATGATATAATGTATCTGTGAAACATTTATCCATTTTATACCTTTTATTTTGTATTATCTTACAATGTTTATTGAAAGTTTATTACGAAAGTTCAACTTCGTAATAAGACTTTTATCAACCTTCGTCCTAGACCCATTATCCTCAAAGGAAAAATGCTTCACGGACGAAGGACAGTATCATTTAACATTTTATGTTGCCTTGTTCTTAATTCATAGCATTTGAGAACAAGTCCCCAACATCAATGGATTGGGGCTTACTCAAATCTCACAACCGGATGTTGTGAGGAAGATTCTCAGTGTCCTCCCAATAGACAAATATGGACACATTGTCACTGTGCTACATCAAATGGATCTTTCAGTTACCACACCTACACAAATTTTGGGAAAGATCAATGCCCATGAAATGTACATGCACATCAACAAAGAAGAATCATCTTCCAAAAGAAAGGATTTGGCTCTCAAAGCAAATAATGAAAGAAAAGGAAAAGCAAAAATACAAGTTGAGGAAGAGTCCTCAAGTGATGATGACCTTGATGCAAACATTGCCTTGATGGTAAGGAAGACCACCAAGATGTTGAAGAAGCTAAATAGAGAAGGCATCAAATTTGATTCAAGAAAGAAGAAGTTCTTTTCCAACAAAAGAAAGCCCATTTCTGAGATGGACTGCTACAACTGTGGTGAGCTTGGTCATCTTGCTCATCAATGCAACAAGCCCAAGAAGAACAAGTTCAAGGGCAAGAAGGAAGATGACAGCGATGATGAAAAGAAGGAAAAGAAATTCTTCAAGAGGAAGGATGGAAAGCAAAAGAGGTTTCACAAGAAGAATGGAAAGGCATATATTGTTGGCGACTGGCTCACCGACATCGAATCATCAAGTGGGTCTTCTTCAAGTGAAGAAGAGAATGATGAAAAAGTTGCGGCCATCGCCGGGGACTTCTCTTCACCACCACCATCGCCATCATCCACTTCTCACCTATGCCTCATGGCTAGGGGTGAACGAAAGGTGAACTACAAGACCGGTGGGAGCCATTGGGTTATTGACAGTGGATGCACACAACATATGACAGGCAACCCACGGATGTTCACCTCACTAGATGAGAATGTTGATGGTCAAGATAAAATCACATTTGGAGACAACTCAAAAGGAAAAGTGCAAGGACTTGGCAAGGTGGCAATCTCAAATGATTTATCAATATCAAATGTTCTCTTAGTTGCACCTTTGAGCTTCAATTTATTATCAGTGGGACAACTCTGTGATCTTGGACTTCAATGCTTATTCACTCCATCAGAGGTTATTGTAACAAAAATGGATGATGAATCAATGGTATTCAAGGGATTTAGATACAACAACCTCTACTTAGTGGATTTCACTTCAGAAGATGCAGACTTAAGAACTTGCCTCTTCACCAAAGCTTCTCTTGGATGGCTTTGGCATAGGAGGCTTGCACATGTTGGGATGAGCACACTCAAGAAGGTATTAAAGAAAGATATGGTTAGAGGATTAAAGGATGTGGTGTTTGAAAAAGACAAGCCATGCAGTGCATGTCAAGCTGGAAAGCAAGTTGCTAATACACATCCTACTAAAGCTTTCATGTCAACATCAAGGCCACTGGAACTACTTCATATGGATTTATTTGGACCTACAAATTATGTCAGTGCCGGTGGCAACCTCTACTGTCTAGTGATTGTTGATGACTTCTCAAGATACACTTGGGTGTTCTTTCTCCATGACAAATCTGAAGTTGCATCTATATTCAAGAAGTTTGCCAAGAAAGCACAAAATGAATTTGATTGCAAGATTAAGAAGATTAGAAGTGACAATGGCAAAGAATTTGACAACACCAACATTCATGAGTACTGTGATGAAATTGGGATCAAGCATGAAGTATCTGCCACATATACACCTCAACAAAATGGAGTTGTTGAAAGGAAAAATAGGACCTTGATCACCCTTGCAAGAACAATGATTGATGAGTATAACACACCGGAGAGGTTTTGGGCCGAAGCTGTCAACACTGCTTGTTATGCATCAAACAGGTTATTTCCTCACCGGCTACTTGCGAAGACTCCTTATGAACTGCTAAATGGGAAAAAGCCAGACGTCTCTTTCTTCCGGGTATTTGGGTGCAAATGCTACATCTACAAGAAACGCCATCACCTAGGGAAGTTTCAAAGACGTTGTGATATTGGTTTTCTTTTGGGTTATTCATTAAAGTCCAAAGCATATCGAGTATTCAACCATGCCACTGGCGTGGTAGAAGAAACATATGATGTGGAATTTGATGAGACTAATGGCTCCCAAGGAGCACTTGAAAATCTTGATGATGTAGGTGATGAGCCACTTAGGGAAGCAATGAAGAACATGCCTATTGGAGCTATCAAACCAAAAG
Source organism: Zea mays (assembly GCF_902167145.1). Lineage (NCBI taxonomy): Eukaryota > Viridiplantae > Streptophyta > Magnoliopsida > Poales > Poaceae > Zea > Zea mays. The sequence continues at coordinate 106,213,590 of NC_050105.1, read as the reverse complement.
AAGATGAAGAAGAGGTGCAAATCATTGACAGACCTTCTTCATCAAATGTACCACAAGATGATGAAAAAGATGAGAGGCATGCAAATGAAGATACATTTGTCTCTCATGAACAAGCAAGGGTACAAGCCGAAGATGTTGATGCTCCAGGATCTTCTTCCCAAGTGGTTGACAGGAGAAACTCATCACTACTTCAAGCACATCCTCAAAACCAAATCATCGGGAGTCCTTCACAAGGGGTTATTACTCGATCACATAGACATGCTAATTTTATTGAACATCACTCTTTTGTTTCTTGTGTTGAGCCTACTTGTATAGATGAGGCGCTACAGGATCCGGACTGGGTGAATGCCATGCATGAAGAACTTAACAACTTCACCCGTAACGAAGTTTGGACCCTGGAGAAGCCCCCACAAGATGCAAGAATCATTGGAACAAAGTGGGTGTTCAGAAACAAACAAGATGATCAAGGTGTGATTGTAAGAAACAAGGCAAGACTTGTCGCAAAGGGATTCTCTCAAGTTGAAGGCTTAGATTTTGGAGAGACCTTTGCCCCGGTTGCTCGACTGGAAGCCATCCGTATCCTACTTGCATATGCATCATGCTATGATATAAAACTTTATCAAATGGATGTAAAAAGTGCATTTTTAAATGGCTTCATAAATGAACTTGTATATGTTGAGCAACCGCCTGGATTTGAAGACCCTAGATATCCTAACCATGCTTACAGGTTGTCCAAGGCGCTATATGGGCTAAAGCAAGCTCCAAGGGCTTGGTATGAGCGTCTTCGCGACTTCCTCATCGAAAAGGGCTTCAAAATCGGGACCATCGACACAACTCTCTTCACAAAGAAACATAACGGTGATATTTTCATTTGTCAAGTATATGTTGATGATATAATCTTTGGCTCAACAAATGACTATCATTGCAAGGAATTTGGTGAGTTGATGTCAAAGGAGTTCGAGATGTCAATGATTGGTGAGCTAACATACTTCCTCGGCTTTCAAGTCAAGCAAATGAAAGATGGTAACTTTCTCTCACAAGAGAAGTATACCAAAGACTTGTTGAAAAGATTCAACATGGAGAAGTGCAAACCAATCAAGACCCCCATGCCTACAAATGGACATCTCGACTTAGATGAGGGAGGTAACCCGGTTAATCAAACTCTCTACCGTTCTATGATTGGTAGTTTATTATACCTTACCGCATCTAGGCCCGATATTATGTTTAGTGTCTGCATGTGTGCTAGATTTCAATCTAATCCTAAGAAAGCTCATCTTCGCGCTGTTAAGAGAATTCTTAGGTATCTCAAGCACACCACAAGCGTTGGTCTGTGGTATCCCAAAGGAGCTACTTTTGATTTAATTGGCTATTCCGATTCGGATTATGCCAGTTGCAAAATTGATAGGAAAAGTACTTCTGGGGGATGCCATCTGCTTGGTAGATCACTAGTTTCATGGACATCCAAAAAGCAAAATAGTGTTGCCTTGTCAACTGCCGAAGCGGAATACATTGCCGCAGGTGCTTGTTGCACACAGATTTTATATATGAAACAAACTCTTCTAGACTATGGCGTAGTTCTAGAAAAGGTACCTTTGTTGTGTGATAATGAGAGTGCTGTTAAAATTGCTAATAATCCTGTACAACACTCTCGCACCAAGCACATTGATATCCGTCATCATTTCCTTAGAGATCATGTTGCTAAAGGAGATATCATTTTAGAAGGAGTGAGGTCGGAAGATCAATTAGCGGATATTTTCACTAAGCCACTTGATAAGACCCGCTTTTGCATGTTGAGGAATGAATTAAATATTCTTGATCTCAAAAATTTCATGTGAAATGTCAAATGGTGTTGTCAAGCTTGCATTGCATATTTAAATTCCTTGTATTGCATCTAGGGCTTGTCTAACCTAGTTGAGATAACCGCCAACCAAGCGAGTGAAAAAGCTTAACTCGGGTCAAACCTGACAAGTCTTAGTTTTAAGTTTTTAGCACTTAATTTCTTACTTTTTATGCAATTATTGTTTCTTGAAATATGCATGAGGTACTGCACTTAGGGGGAGTATTCAAAACTCAAATCACTCATGAAAACCCTTAGTGTAAACCAAAATGCAAATTTCACCATTTGCCTATTTTCTCTAAAAATTATCTAGCCTATGGCAAAATATTTTGAAAAGTATATGAGGGTGCCAATACCTGTCCCAACAAGTGTTATTTTGAGTGATTATAAGTTGGGATTTGGTTTGGTTAGGAGTTAGATAGAAAAATTCAAAATTTTCCAAACTCCCCTCTGTCTGGGCTCACCGGACAGTCCGGTGTGCACCGGACACTGCACTGTGCAATGTCCGGTGCACCGGCAGCCGCGCGCTAAAATCCAATTCTCCTGTGCGCTGTCCGTTGGTTCACCGGACAGCTACTGTGCGCTGTCCGGTGTGCACCGGACAGGCACTGTAGACTGTCCGGTGTGCCCATCTCGCGTTTTTAAAAATCGGCCTCCAGCCCGACCGAGCCAGAGACCTCTGTTTTATTTCCCAGCCGCCCGCTGCTCTCTGTCGCTGGCGATTTCCCCCCCGCCGGCGATCTCCACCGACGGCCACCATCTCCGGCGATCCTCCGGCGATCTCGCCAGGCTCTTCCTCCCCTCGGTGAGCAGAACTGTTTTCTCCCCCTCCCCTGCCTCTCTATCCCTCTGTCTTTTAGGCAGTGAACCACCCTTTTGCAAATCCTTCAAAATTCTGTGAAATCCGATGAATCCAGTTGGTGGACTATCTTCCTTTGTCCCTATTACATATCCCTGCAGGTCCTTGGCTCCTTCGGGAGGGTTTTTCCACCCCAAATAAGCTTTTCACCAAAACCCTAAATCCCCGCACACCACGTGCTCGGTGAAATGCCCAAACCAGCCAAACTTGCTCCAATTGAACCCAAATTTTTCAGGCACCTTCACAACACTTCCAGCAACATCCTTGCCAAATTTCACGCCAATCCGAGATCCCAGGCTTAAATTTCACCAAAATTCCCGTTTTGAGCGATCGTTTCCGAGCCGAGTGCCCTAATTCCTTTTTTTCGCCTAAATTCAAACCAAGCACTCACTTCACTAATATTCACCCATATAAACCTATTCGTGAAGTCTCGGCTCAATCCCATATCGTTTCGTGCCTCAATTCGAATTCCAATCATCCTATGTCTCTATTTGTCTGTCAAACGTCGTTTTCACGTCGTTTGACTTATTGATCGTCCCGTCTCGTGCCATATCTCTCTGTGTATGTATTTATTCACATTTCATATGCTTATGACTATGTGACTAATACGTGCTCACCTCTTCTGTCATTTCAGTGACCTTGTGTGACCGTGTGCCGTCTCCCGTCCTGCCTGGATCGTCACCTCTCGTGTGAGCTTTCCAGGTAGACATCTCACTCTTTGCTAAATCTATCGGTCACTTTTGCTCTGTGCTTAGTCTCTCTATCTCATTTGCAGACTTTAGTTCAGGATGCCGCGCACGAAGAATGCGTCGGCGTCAGGGGGTGGCGATGACGAGGACCCTCGTCGCCCCTTCAGGCAGGTGAAGGGCAAGACTGTCTATTTGGAGCAGCAGGAAGGCCGTAAGAAGCGGCGTACGGACAGAGAGGCCCGTGCAGCAGCAGCAGCTGCAGCAGCCGCTGCGCAGGCCGCACTTGGAGATCAGCCGCATGTTCCATCCGACCAGATTGCATTCCGTGCTCGTCGTCTCGTCTCCCGGCCTCGCTCCTCCTCTCACACCTCCGCTTCCACTCCGCCACCCACTCTGCCTGCTCCCGTCACTCCTATTGCTCCATCCACCTCCACAGCCATACCCACTACCACGCCAGCTTCCACTGCTACTCCTGCTCCCGCTCCCGCTTCAGCTCCTCCTGTCCCTCCACCTCGCTTCTGGGAGCGTGATGAGACTGAGGTCCGTCCTCTGGTTTCGGATCCTCGTCTGTTTGATCTTCAGCGTGCTACTGCAGCACGGGTACGTCGGTTCCGGTACGTACCCGTGGAGTCTTGGCTTCCTGCTCAGAGAGACCCAGCAGCAGGTGTTCTTTTCAGCACACGGATTCAGGAGTCATTCTTCAGAGCTCAGATGTCTGCTCAGATAGCGCTGCGAGTGCACCGCCTATTGGATCTTCCAGCTTTTTTGCTAGCAGCCGGTGCTGAGTCTGAGGCGCATCTCACCTATCTGCCTGGCCTCCTGACCCTTCTGACTATCAGCGGCAGATATGTTGAGGAGTGGGTCCGCGTCTTCTACGCCTCCGTTTGGATTGACCCGGATCATCACTGGATGAGGTTCCGCTTTGAGCGAGAGGATGTCACGATCACTGCCAGTCAGATCCGACAGCTCTTTGGATTCCCAGAGTCGACGACTCGCCTTCACAGTCTCTGTTACGGCTCTTCTGACCCTCCGCGTCGCCCTCACGGCGATGTGGCTCCAGGGACAGCTCACGTCGCGGCTCTGTTCCGCCCGCCTTTCACAGATGGGTCGCGACGTTCTCCAGCAGACTTTACTACAGCAGCGAAGTACTTATATGAGCTCATCAGACGGACACTCCTGCCTAGGATGGGATACAGGGAGGCTACCACTCATATTCAGCTTTGGCTCCTTGGTGCCCTGGTATCCCACTCTGAGTTTGATGTTGTGGACTTTCTGATCTGTGAGATCGAGGACACCGTTCTGGATGGGATTCGTGCTCGTCGGCAGCTACCTTATGCTCACTACTTATGCCACATCTTTGCGCAGCTGATTCAGCCACCTCGATTTCAGAGCACTCTTGAGGCCTCACGCCTTGTATTTGGATCTTACCGTCCTGCTCCTGAGATTCCAGTGCCAGCTTCTGCTTCTGTGTTTGACACTCAGGCCGAGGATGCAGCTCTTCGATAGTTTGACACTCAGGGTACAACCGCTGATGATGATGATGATGATGATTTTGGGGTTCCTCCTCCGCCTCCGCCTCCTATGCCTCCACGCTCACATGATCATGAGGCTGGGAGTTCTCGTGCTGCCCCTGCTCCTCCTCCGGCTTTGGACCCTGCTCTTGCGGCGATTCTGGCCAACCTGGCAGCCGAGCAGGCCCGGTTATCCGAGACGATGCTCTCGATGTTTCAGAGCATGCAGGACAGGCAGGATGCACTTCAGCAGCAGCTCATTCAGGATAGGGCAGAGAATAGGGCATTCATGGCTCTCATGCTTCAGCATTCTGGTATCTCAGCACCTCCAGTTCAGTCTGCTCTGCCTCCTCCGCTTCACGCTCCAGTGGTGCCTTCGATTTTGTCTGGACCCCCTGTTGGTACCTCTCCGCTCCGGCCGGTCACTTTGGCGTTCACCTCTCCGGTTCTCAGCTCTGTCTGTCCGCAGCCGCCAGTGCCACCAGCATCTGCTGTTCCCACTACCGCTGTGGCAGTATCTGTGACCGCTTCTGCTCCGGTAGCTCCTGCAGCTCGGCCTCAGTCCGAGTCAGTACCAGCTCTAGCTTCTACCGCAGATCCTGGATCCGAGACTGACTCTGACCCTCCGTCGGCGTTTGCTCTGCTACCTCGACCTCGACCGGATGCGCCCCCGCCGCCTCCTCCTGCTTCAGGTGTTTAGGTTCAGGTCCCTTTTGGTGTTTGACGCCAAAGGGGGAGAGATATGAGTTGTGAGAGCTAGGGGGAGTTAGAGAGTCAGAGTCATTTTGATGTAATATATGTGCCTGCTACTCTCTGTACTAGCTTGATGTTTTTGGCTCACAAACTCGTCATATACTCTCGTTGCGTATGATTGACTGTGTGTATTATGTTTTCACCTTATATCATATCACCAGTCTTCTAGCTCTTGTTTCATTAATTTACCTTCTCTTTTTTATGAACAAGAATCTTATGATGTGTATGCGCTCACTCTTACTATTATGGTACACATTCTTTCTGTCAAAGATTACTGAGTATAACTAACCATTCTTTCTATTGACAGAATCTTCAAAACAAACTACTCTCACAAAACTTGTAGGGTTGTCATCAATCACCAAAAAGGGGGAGATTGAAAGCATCTAGGCCCCTGGTTGGTTTTAGTGATTAATGACAACGTAATATTATATGTGACTAACGTGTGTTTTGCAGAGACAAATGGTAAGTTAGGTCGCATGACAGGTAGAAGTACTACAACGGTGAAAACAATCCCGGAAATAAGAACTCGAAGCGACGGCTAAAACGACGGAACAAAAGGTGAAGGTCTACGGAGTCCGAGTGTCAAGGAGATGTGGACACTCGCGATTTAGTTAGGTCTTTTATTCTCTTTTAGCCGTACTATAAAGAGGGGTTGTCGATGAGTAGTTTGACCAAGAGAGTTCTAGTGTAGTGTTGGTACACAATCACACTCATATACAGTGCTAGGTGTCACTCTAGAACTCACACACAAGTTAGAGCGAAAACCGATTTGAAAATCAGCTGAAAAACAAGACTTAGGGTTTCTGGCTTAGGGGCACCGGACTGTCCGGTGTGCACCGGACTGTCCGGTGCACCCTCTGCCAGGTGGGGCCAGGCTGGTCCACGGCAGTGTCTTCACTTCGCAGAAACCCGAGAGCGCAGTGTTCAGAGTTGAATTTTAGTGGCACACCGGACACCGCACCGGACTGTCCGGTGTGCACCGGACAGTGGACTGTTCACTGTCTGGTGCGCCATGAGTCCAACGGCTCTCTGTCAGAACTAGCCGTTGGAAGTGACCGTTGGCGCACCGGTGGCGCACCGGACTGTCCGGTGCGCCATCGCGCAGTAAAATGCCTGTAACGGCTAGTTGGTGGGTGAGGGCTATTTATACCCCCTCCACCCACCATATTCAATGTCTTGCACTCCACATTTATTCCAGCACATTGGTAGAGCATTGCAAGCACCAAAAAGCCTAGTGAGGAGATTAGAGAATCATAATCCGCGCTTGTTCCTCATTAGCGCTAGTGAGAGCCACCTAGAGCACACACCACTTGCATTAGGCTTCTCTTGGTCAAGCGAAAGTCTATGGCTTGTTACTCTTGGTGATCGGCATCACCTAGACGGCTTGGTGGCGTTGGGAGCTCGGTGATCACCGTGAAGATCTTGTTGGTGACCCGACTCAAGTTTGTAAGCGGTCTCGAGGGATCCACCGCGCCGGAGTGGCAAAGGATCATCTCGTAGTGAGCACTTGGTTCTTGCGAGGACCAAGGGGGAGCGATACCCTTGCGCGGGTGCTCCAACGAGGACTAGTGGAGAGTGCCGACTCTTCGATACCTCGGGAAAAATTGGAGGAGTCTTCTAAACTTTGCTTTACATTCCGCACTTAATTCAAGCTCTTTACTTTGTGTATTTGTTTAGCAAGTATTTGAAGCATTGTCTTAGCTTTGTTTCATTTCTAGTATTATTTTCTTAGTGCTAGTTGTTGGGGTGAAGTTGGGCTCTTGTTTAGCTCTTGCTTAGGTTTTAATTAGTGTTGATTTTTAGAAAAGCCCAATTCACCCCCCTCTTGGGCATCGTGATCCTTTCAACTTATAATTCCCAAAAGAATCAATGGCATGCCCCCATACATCCGAATGAATAAGTTCTAATGGAGACATAGATTTACTCAATGATCTTTGATAGGGCAATTGATGGCTCTTGGCCATTTGACAGGAATCACAAACTATGGTTTCTCTCGAGTACGAGGAACAAGGTAATTTATTGCTACTGAGTACTTGCTGAACGACATCAAAAGAAGGATGGCCTAGGCGACTGTGCCACATTTCTAGGGACGACAAACTACTGGATGCAACAAAAGCTTGTTTATTTTTGAAAGCAGCCGCAGGCATAGGGTAGAGACCTCCTCTACACGTTCCTTCCAGCAGGATTTTCTTCGTGATGCGATCCTTAATAAAAAGAAATTTGGATGAAACTCAAGGTAAGCATTGTTATCCGCAGCTAATTTATGAACAGATACAAGGTTTTTAGCAGCACTAGGAACGTGTAGCACATTTTTAAGATGAATTTTTCTTCCAGGCGCATGACAGATGACATGACCAATGTGTTTAATGTCCATACCTGCTCCATTTGCCGTGTGGACCTGATCACCACCATGATAGCGGTCACGGATCACCATCTTGTCCATCTCGCATGTGACATGATCCGTGGCGCCAGTATTTGTGTACCAGTTTGAATCTACACCATACTCACCATAATTGGCAATATTGACGCTCTTGTCTTCAGGAACAAAATTCTCATCAAAACGGTGCCAGCATTCGGATGCTGTGTGGACGCCCACCTTCTTGTAGATCTGGCATTGGACCTTCTGCTTGCCCGAGCTAGAGTTGTTGTTGAAACTCCCGCGTCCCCGGCCACCGTTTCCACGGCCACGTGCACCGCGACTACGGAACATGCGTCCGCCTCCACGACCCCGTGAGGCCATGTTGGTGGAGAAGCTTGACGAGGAGGATGACCCTTGATAGAGGTTCAGGCGTTGTTCAAAGGCGAGCAGTTGTGATGTGAACTCGATGACGCTGATCGGATCAGCACGTCCAAGAGTGGCGGAGATGACCGGATTGTAGTCGAGATCGAGGCCGGTGATGATGAAGGAGATGAGTTCTTCATCATCAAGTGCTTTGCCTGCAGCTGCTAATTCATCAGCATACGCTTTCATCTTACCGACGTATTCGTCGATGCTCATGGTCCCTTCTTCATGGTAGCCAGGGCAATACGCGTGTTCACTGCGTGCGCCCTGGTTTGCGACGCACAGAGTTCCTCCAGCGCCTTCCAGAGAGACGCCGAGGTGTTGCAGTGAGAGATCTGCTTCATCATCTCCTTGGAGAGCGAGTTGACGATGTAGCCGAAAACTTGCTGGTCTTGTGCCAGCCAGGTTGCATAAGCCGGATTCGGCTCCTTGTTTTTGTCGATGCCCTCGATCTCCATGGCCGGGGCAGTTTGGATCCATCGATCAACCCAGTAAGCTGGGCACCGCGGATTGCAGGCAATACCTGCAGCTTCCATAGGGTATAATTTGTCTTGGTTAATTTCTCTGTCACAGGATGGCCTAGCGCCGAGGACAGGAGACCGCTCGTGACGAGGTTCATCATGGCGATTATTCTGGGCAGTGGATAGAGGTAGGCTCTGGTACCATATGATAATTTGTGGAAGCGTATTCACCTCCATGGAGGCCGCGTGTGTTAATATAGGCAGAAAAAGCCTCTGCTGTGGCAAACAATAGTGATCCGAGATTTGTTGAGAGAGCATCCTTGATTACAGGGATAGCAACAAACTAAATCTTCAAGGATGCAGTCCACCACAAATCTCGGTCAGATTTGTTACAATGTGACTTACCATACATGCATCTATCTATCTGTTTCACAGGGGGATGATGGAGCAGTGAGGCCGCGAGCCCGCCCACTAATGCCGGAGAACAGGAAGAACTGCCAAGGAGAGAGGAATCACGTAGAGACAGGAGCACGAAGACGACGTCAAAGTGGGACGCACCTGTCCGTACTCTTTGGGGGGATGAGATCGCCTCTGGTTTTGGCGAATATTCGTTTGATATTCCCCTACCAGTATAAGGCAGGGTGGAAGTGTATAGAGGGTGAAAGTGGTGCAGAATAGTAGAGTGTGAGATGTTATTTGCAAAAAAAAATCGTAAACCTGAGATGGATGATTGTAATTTAATTTATATAATTGTTTGTATTAAATGTTCACGTGTATCTTATAATACTGTCCTTTAAAATTTTCTCTGAATATAAAATACGTCTCTTTCTTTTATATAAAGATTTTTTTATCTTTTGTCTCTATGTTTGTATGTAGCAGATTAAATAAAACTAAAAAAATATAAGATATTTAAGATTATAAAAAACACGTGAAATATGTTTTTAATATAAATATTTAATATAGAGAGACAAATAGCACTGTTAGGCTGCTCGCACTGGCACTCTACCACCCACGCTTAGGGCTGGAAACGAGTCGAGCCGAGCTCGGCTCGTCTATTTCACGAGTTGGGGAGACAGGCTCGGCTCGCGAGCCACACCCTGATATATATAATTGTATTATATAGTGAATTATTAGTATATAAATATGAAATATATAGATATCGTTCATCATTATGAGTAATCTAAATTATGAATTGTCATATATCTATCATGAAACGCTAAGAACAAATTGTCTATCTATAAAATTAGCCAATATTCATCATTATTCTATATATTAAGTAATTTGACACAGCTCGCGAGCCGGCTCGACTCGATTCGCTACGACAATGAGCCTAAAAGGCAGGCTCGGCTCAGCTCGCGAGCTGCTCTGATCTCGAGCCGGCTCGCGAGCCACGAGCTTATTTTTTAGCCCTACCCACGCTATATACCTTTAGTGTAACGTGATGATAGAAACGAGGTGCAGCGGAATACTCAAACGGGTGTGCTATCATGCAGTAGGGACCTGGAAACGCTATATAATGTGTTGTACGGCGTCAACTCTATCCATCTTCGCGCCCACGGAGGCATATGCATGCGGGTGGGGATAAAAAAGTATGGGAAAAATGATAGACTATGGGGTAGTTGGTATAGGGTCACTACCGGAATTTGGCTTTTTGTCGAGTGCCATATTCTTTGCCGAGTGTCACGCAAAAAACCCTCGGTAAAAGAAAACACTCGGCGAAGAAGCTCTTTACCGAGTGTTTAGTTTTGACACTCGGCAAAGAGTTTCTTTGCCGAGTGTCTTTTTTTGACACTCGGCAAAGGGCTCTTTGCCGAGTGTCACAAATACAACACTCGGCAAAGAGCTCTTTGCTGAGTGTTTTTTCTCTAACACTAGGCAAAGACAATTTAAAAATCACATTTTAAAGTAGTAAATTAATTTAAATGAAAAAGTTTTCAACTACAAATTTGTATAACTCATCATGATGTACAATTTATATATTGAACATTTCTTCATACGACAAAATAAAAATAAATTTGTTCATAAAACCTATATCTCTCGTAGTTTATGAAACTACGAGAGACGTATAGAATTTGTGCATATTATTAGAACCAACAAATGACCAAACAACCAAAATAAACTTTGTAGATCTTGAGAAGTTATAGAAGTTAATAGTTGACAACCTTTTCATTTGGAGTCATATTGTCAACGAAAACTACGTCTGAATTTAAAAAATTTACAATTTGAATTTTGAAAACGACTTCGAAAGAAAAAACCACCAACATGAAAGTTGTAGGTATTGAAGAGTTAGGAAACTTTGTAGTTGACAATGTTTTGGTTTGAAATCATCTTGTTATGCAAAACTATGTTTGAATTTTGAAATTTGAATTTTTCAAACTATCTCGGATGGAAAAACCCACAAAAATAAAAAGTTGTAGGTATTGAAATGTAATGAAACTTTGTAGTTGACAATTTTTTGATTTGAAATCATCTTATCATTGAAAAATTCGTGTGAAGTTTTCAAATTTAAAATTCAAATTTTGTAAACGGTCTCGGATATAGAAATTATTAAAATAAAACTTGTAGATCTCAAAAAGTTATGCAACTTTATAGTTGGTCACATTTTCAAATGAACTCATTTAGTGCCTTAAATAATCAAATTACTCTCGTTTTGTTATAGTACATAGGGAATGAAAATGTAATATAGACATAATTGGTGTAGTAGTGTAGTGGTATAGAAGAGTATGCGCGAGAGAGAGGTTGTGAGTTCGAATCTTACCATTTACAAAACATATAAAATTGATTCAAAATAATAGTGAAAAATGATAGGGCAATGGGTAAAGTAATATTGTAAGGTTGGATAGTTGTTCCTAGAATTTTAAAAAATGTTTTGCTGTTTTTTAATTTTTTTCGATTCTTAATTTGCCGAGTGTTTTTCTTTGCCGAGTGCTTTTTGACACTCTGCAAAGTCTTTGCCGAGTGTCCGGAAAAAAGTATTCGACAAAGAACCCTTTGCCGATAAAATATTTGTCGAGTGTTCTTTGCCGAGTGTTACACTTGACAAAGGCTTTGCCGAGTGTAAAATAGCCTTTGCCGAGTGTCTTAGACACTCGGCAAAGAACGTGATTCCGGTAGTGGGCAGATATTTAGGGTAAATTTGAACACGGGCTTTGCCGAGTGTAAAATAGCTTTTGCCGAGTGTCTTAGACACTCGGCAAAGAACGTGATTCCGGTAGTGGGCAGATATTTAGGGTAAATTTGAACACGGGGTATTATAGGATAGAGTAGAGAATCTCACTGACCAGAAAGAAATACTTCTTTTAGGGCTAGTTTGGGAGACCAAAAACCGGAGGGGATTGTAGGGGCTAAAATCCCCTCCTTATTCAATTTTGAATAAGGAGGGGATTTTAGCCCCTTCAATTCCCTCTGGTTCTGTGGCTCACAAACTAGCTCTTAGAGTAGAAACTAGTCGGTTACCCGTGCATTGCGACGGCTCACAACAATACCCACGTAAATTAACCATCAAAAATATCTCAAGATTTTTTATTGATTGTCTCCGGTCTTCACATAATATTTTTTATGAACGCACGGGTACCATAGACAGCAAATCAGAGACCCCATCCCTCGCCTCCCCCACTTACAAGGTTTCGTAGAGCAGGAGGGGAAGAAAAGAGGTGGACATACATGTTCGTTGCCGGAGAAGGACACGACGAAGACCTGGACATCTGGAGGCGACATAGGTAGTATACCACTAGATATATAGGGAGAGAGCATGCAAGCGAAGAAAAAAGTCCAGCCGGAGCAGCTCCAAACCGAGAGGCACCCGCACCAGGCGTCAGTCCGAGAAGGGCGAGAAAATGTGAGTGTCTTCCTAGCCCTGGACCCGCTGAAGCGACACACCACCAGCACCAACTTCGTATCATATGCCGACTGTTGCCACGCTATAAGCTTTGGTTGTCCAATATCTCAGACCTGGATTCCTCATCGCCAAGATAAACTAAGCGTGGCAGGCGCCACCATGTCCTCCTCAACGACACGCACAGAGAAAGGCCAGGAACATGACTGACTCGTCCCGTACCCGCGTCGACGAGCGTCGGTTGGCTCGCGGCTGCGACCGTGAGAAGAGGCAGCAGGTTGGGGAGGAAGAACAGGGCGAAGGTCAGGAAGACGAACGGGACGTCCGACGATGGCGAAAACAATGGTGCGCGCATGATGTGAAACGTCCTCGTGGACGTGCAATAGCCAGTGCGCGAGTCGGTGTCGGAGCTGGTGTCGGACGAATACGGGGAGAAGGCGTCCTCTGTCGAGAATGGGGTGGCGCGAAGGTAGAGGCATGAGAGGAGAGAGAAAAGAAGTAGAATGACGAACGGGGTGGTGGTAATTGAAGCGATGACCATCATTATCGTGCGAAGGTATAGATAGTCAAATGGGTCGTGTGTGGCGAGCCAGCCCGAGGCATGACCCATTTAATAGTGTATGGGTCAATCCGGCACGAGCCCTGTGCGGTGCTTGGGCCGAAGCCGCGTCCCGTAGTGCTGGCCCAGCCCGACACGATTTTTTTATTTTACAAAAATATATATATATATACAATTTATATTAAATATTATAAACACTTGAGCATAATGTTCTATTGATTAGATAGCTTCCTCTACTGTCTTTCACTCTTCTTCTATCAAGGTGTGGATTCAAACCCCACCTCAAACTGGTGATTTAAGTAGAGTAGAGATTTTAAGGTTGCGTAAATACGATAGTAGAGATAGTAGAGGAGCCCGTAGAGGAATATATAGTTGTAGAAGCATGACGGAGCGCCGAGCGCGCAACGGGGGGCCGTGCCGTCCTGACTGCGCTGCCCTAGTGCCCTCCATCCCCATTCCCCGCTCTGCTGTGCTCCGGCCCTCTACCACACGGGACACGGCCAACACCGCACAGCTACCGTCCAAATCGCCGCATATAATGTAGCCTGGCCATGGATACTTTCCCTCCTCGCCTCCCCCTCTTCGTCAGCCCCGCATCTGGCCCGGATTAGCCGCCTCCGGCTCCCTCCCGGATCGCCCCACCAACAGCCAGCCTCGCCAGGTATGTCTCGTGTTCCCTCATCTGGACGCTTCTCCCTTCTCGGCCGGCCGCCTCGTTGGTTGCCATCAGCGGACGCCGCCGATTCGGCTCTCCTTGCTGTGTTCGGCGTCGGGTCGCGCGACAGACGATTCTATAATATGGAGTACATGCGTGCCGCGCACTGTTTAGTGGTTCCTGCGGTCGTCCGTCGCTGCGGGAATGTTCCTTTGTTGCTAACGAATTCAGTGATTGTGGTCGTACGGGTGATGCCAATTCAGTAATCGCCTGCCATCTTTAATTGTCTGGTGAGCCAGTCGAGACGCCGGTTTGGCGTTAGGAATTATTGGAATTCCACAGCGCCTGGCATTTCGTTCCATCCCCCATCTTGTACGGATCCTTGGGAGATTCTAGGCTCCATCTGATCTCGCTGCATTTTGTTCTTTTCCTCCAGTCCGAGGCGCAATAGATAAGTTCGTGTCTGTAGTTGCTACCATTTCTCTACTCTCTACGTATGTAATTTATTCGCGGGAATATTTATTGAAATGTTGGTACGGACGACAGAAAAACAAAGGGAGAATCAGGGGTTGTTGGATTGGATTGTAGCCTGCGCCACCATATTTTAACTTCAAATCCGTTGAGATATGCTTCTTTTTCGGGTCTCTTTGTTTCCTTCCTCCTTTTGCTGGAGCCACTGACTTTGATGTCTCACCACCATTTCTTCATTGCATTCCCTTTTCTCTCAACTTGAGGCATCCTTGTGTACACAAGATCTGCCTACGTGTTTCAGGTTCTTGATTCTGTTTATATGCAGTCGGAAGCTTTAGGCGGTTAGGCCCAGCTGATTTGTTGTTGTGTTGTTTCTTGTACAGCTGATCTAAGCCAGGCGCAACTGTGAAACAATGGCGACATCCAAGAAGGATCCCCCCAATCCTAGCAGAGGCAGGACGTCACCCAACCTCATGTCGTCCAGCAGTGAGTCCTCTGGGCACGGATATGGTGCTAGGCGGGCTCGGTCTGTACCGAGTTCCGCGCACCGCAAATTTGGCTCATCGTCGCCGTCTGTGTCTGCCTCTGGCTCCACAGACGTGCATCATTCATCATTGTTCAACGCTGGTAGGTCCATCTCATCACGGACCATGGGCTCTTCCATCCAGGGCACCAAGGCCCAGCCATTCCCATCTGCAGCCTCAAAACCTACACTGGCAAAGGAGAAATCCGACAAGGTCAGCACCACCTTGCAGCGGCCTCCAGTGCTTGCTGTGCCGGCAGCTAAGGCATCGCCATCCACCTTGCCGAGGAGTAAGCCATCTCCAAGGCCTAGTTCTGACAGTTGCAAAGCGGCAGCATCACTGAAACCTAGCAGTCAGAGGGTCATGTTGCCAGGTGCTGCTCAAGGAGACAAAGTTCAGCCACTGTCTACCGCACAGTCACCTGGTGCAGCTGCAAGGAAGAGATTGGATACTGTTAATGGTGCTACTACCAACTCAAAGGCTAAAAGTGTTTCTCAGAAGGCAATGGGGGCATCTTCAGCCAGGAAGGAGAAACATAAGGACCCATCAATGCAGATTAAGGGAACTGAGTGCATAAACACCACCACGTCTATAGAAGAGCACTTGCACAAGGAGCTCCCCGACCCAGTTGATCTGAAATCCATGGAGATGACTGTACCTGATCAGCATGAGCCATCTTTCAATGAACCAGAACATGTACTCAAAGACGATGAGAAATCCGAGGGTCATTTCTCTGAAGAGAAAGTAGATGCAGGAGCTAATGAGATTCATAATGGAGGGCAAGATGACAATGGTGGTGTCAAGACTATATATGAATGTGGGATTGTTGAGAAGAAGGCTGACCGGAGTGTGGATAAGACAGTGCCGAAGACTGAAGTGGCTCAGGTATGGAGGAAGGATGATCCAAAGGGCAATGACGTGATTGAGGAAACCAAAAGCAAGCTCCTGCTGGAGAGGAAGAGCCGGGTGAAGGCCTTGGTGGGGGCCTTTGAAACTGTATTGTCGTTCAAGGAGTAGTCCTCAATCTTGTCTTCTGGTCTCTTGTGCCCATCTCAATATTGAGTAATATATATGATGACTTCCTTGGCTCGTTGTACTCTATATCGTATTTCCTTTTTCTGAATCATCGTTGCATTCGATGTGGATTTGTCTATTTGTTGCTCTTTATTGATGTAGAATTAAATTAAATTCCGGTGCTTATGGCGAGAACATTTGGATTCTGTGAGGAATATTCTTACTTGCAATTTTTAATATCTTTCAAATTGTGCGCTATAATTTCGTCAGGTCATTACTAATTCTGATTGCTGAAAGCTGATACATGTTAGACATGGGAGGGTTCCCTGTATATCTTGTAAATAAAAAAATCTGTATCGACCGTCAAATGTATTAGTATACACATTGTGCTAAATGTATGTCAATAGGAAAAACAGTTCAATTGTTGTTTGGAATCAGGTGTAAGCTGGAGAAGCTTCAGTTGCCATGTTCTTCTCTTTAATTGATAACCCAAAAGTATCTGCACAGTTAAAGTTTCAGATGCAGATTTTGTAGAAAGCGATTCTGCTTAACATCTCCAAGAGACTAGTCAAATGGTTCGTCAAGTCAAATTTTGGCTACTCAACAGTAAAATAACTCTCAACAGACTAGTCATCTGACTCAAAGCTATCCGACTCTTTAAATTGACTCCCTAACTAATCAAACTTGGCTAACCACTCTGACTAGCCAAACTAGATAGATGACAAGCATCATCCGTTTCTAGAAAACATCAGTTTCTAGAAAACAGGCACAATTAGCATCTTCAAAGACTCTTTATTTTTAGCTCTTTATTTGACTATGTATTTATTTTTTTATAAAGATTACGCTCTAAATGTAAAAATAATGCCTAAAACTATAGAGCAGTAGCTCTCTCATTAAATCTATACTATACTTAAAGCACCAATTGTACATATTCCTTATGCAAACAATAACTTATAGTAAAATATAAAAATAATGCCTAAAACTATAGCGCAGTAGCTCTCTCATTAAATCTATACTATACTTAAAGCACCAATTTCAACGGTTGTTCCGTGTCATTTTTACAAATAACCCCTCACATCTATTTAAAATTAACCCGTCGGTTCCCTCTGCGCACGGGCCCGCTAGGTCCGACGCCGCAGGCACGGCACACCGGGCTGCTGACCGTGCCGGGCCAGTCCGTCGGGCCATTTGATTAAATCAGCGTAAAATGTAGGCATCGGGTCATTTGATTAAATCAGCGTAAAATGTAGGCACGGCACATCGGGCTTCTGACCGTGCTGGGCCAGTCCGTCGGGCCATTTGATTAAATCAGCGTAAAATGTTAAAAAGCGGTGCAGGAGATGGGGTTTGAACCCACACCCTCATAGAAGAAGGGTGGGAGAGTCGAGCCATTTGATTAAATCAGCGTAAAATGTTAAAAACGGTGCAGGAGATGGTGTTTGAACCCACACCCTCATAGAAGAAGGGTGGGAGACACTGGACGAAGTTGTCTAATAAATAGAACATCATGCTCAGATGTTTGTAATATTGAATATAAATTGTACATATGTATATATATGATTTTTTTTGTAAAATAAAAAAATAATCATGTCGGGTCAGCACTACGGGTCGATGCTACGACCCAAGTACCGCACGACGCTCGTGCTGGGTTGGCCCAGACACTATTAAATGGGTTGTGCCTTGGGGCGGCTCGCCAGATACGACCTATTTGACCATCTATACCTCAGTTGTCACCACCTCGTTCACCATCCTGCTTTTTTTCTCTCTCCCCTCATGCCTCCACCTCCGCGCCACCCCATTCTCGGCAGAGGGTGTAAGAGCAGGCGCCTCCTCCCCGTATTCGTCCGACACCAGCCCCGACACCGACTCGCGTAGTGGCTATTGCATGTCCACGAGGACGTTTCATATCATGCGCGCACCATCGTTTTCGCCATCGTCGGATGCCCTGTTCGTCTTCCCGGCCTTCGTCCTATTCTTCCTCCCCAACCTGCTGCCCACAGTCGCAGCCGCGAGCCGACCGACGCTCGTCGACGCGGGTACTGGACGAGTCGGTCATGCTCCTGGCCTTTCTCTGTGCGTGTCGTCGAGGAGGACATGGTGACACCTGCCACGCTTAGGTTATCTTGGTGATGAGGAGTCCAGGTCTGAGATATTGGACAACCAAGGCACATAGCGTGGCAACAGTCGGCATATGCTATAGAGTTGGTGGTGTTGTTGTGTCGCTTTGGTGGGTCCAGGGTTGAGAAGACACTCGCATTCTCTCGCTCTTCTCGGACTGACGCCTGGTGCGGGTGCCTCTCGGTTTGGAGCTGCTCCGACTGGGCTTCTTTCCCCGCTTGCGTGCTCTCTCCATATATGTATCTAGCGGTATACTACCCATGTCGCCTCCAGATGCCTAGGTCTTCGTCGTGTCCTTCTCCGGCAACGAACAGGTATGCTCGCCTCTTCCCTTCCCCTCCTGCTCTACGAAACCTTGGAAGTGGGGGAGGCGATGGATGGGGTCTCTGATTTGCTGCCTATGGTACTCGTGCGTTCATAAAAAAATATTATGCGAAAAACGGAGACAATAAATAAAAAACCTTGAGATCTTTTTGGTGGATAGTTTATGTGGATATTATTGTGAGCCGTCGCAACGCACGGGCAACCGACTAGTTCACTTTTAACTTGTCTCAAGTTCTTATCTAGTTTTCAGTATATGCAAGTTACAACTTTGTCATAAGTGATCTGGTTTCTTGTACTTCTCCAACTTGTCATAAGTGCTCTAGTTTCTTAGTCTATGGCTAGCAGATAGGGCATATGGTCGTGCAAATCATTCTTTTACACTGTATACAACACTATCAACAGAGTGGAGTTTGAAATAGGAGATATGGATGAGTAAGCTGGTTGGAGATAGCCTTATACTTGCAATTTACACACTCAGACTTACTAAGCTTGCAAATATCAATTTTAGATGTACAATTTAGTATGCCTTTATTCAGATACTGAGCGAGATTAAGGTTCATCAAGATCAACCAATCATCACGTGCTTAATACCCCCTCCGTCGCAAAATATTATTCATTTTAGCTCTTGGTTTATATGTCTATATTCATATGGATGATGATGAATCTATACACATATATAAAATGCATACATCAAGTATTATATGAATCTAATAATTATCTAAAACGAATTTTAATTTGGGATAGAGGGAGTAATTTGTAGTAGCTATGATTTTCTTTCTCCATATGAGTTATCTAGAGTTGATCCTTCTTATTTAAGGACGATTCTAGAACAAGAACCTATTTAAGAAGATATAGTTATCCCAGCTAAAATTGAAGAACTATAATTTGTTAAATTGTATATAAGTTCTTTTTGGAGTATGATAAAAGAGGGGCTACAAAATTAGCCAATAGATTTTCTTGGATCGCCTTACCAATACTGAGTATGCCTATTATTATGAGCTCATTTATTACATAGAAACTTAGTGTAAATGCAATCAACCCATTTGAGGGTTTTGGTGATTAAATTACAAAACAAATAAAGTTTCTAACAAGTTTGCTCCTAATATATGTTCAGTTGTTTTAAAGAAAGAATGAACACAAACTCTAATTGTAAGCAAAAAAGGAACGCGTTGTAGCTTAATTATATAAATCATATGGCGCGCTTCATGTGATTCCGTGCAACGACCGCTTTGAATTTTATATTTCTTAAGTCGTAGGATTCACCGTAAAATTAAGAGGGATCTCCAAAAGTAATTGTGTTTGCAAAGCTCAAGTCTCTATTTCAAAATCTTATTTCAAAAACCAAGTCTTTGGATACTCTAAGGGTTCAACTGGTGCGAGGTTTTGGGAGTTGGAGAACCTCCCTGGTCAAAAGCTGTTGAACCTTGCATAAGGGGTAGCTCAACCTGCCTTGAGTAGTGGAGCTCTCTGCTCAAAACTAGTTGAACCACCCCTCCTCCCCCCGGGCGGTTGAACCGGGGTTTTCTCCTGTGACCTCTCTGCTCGATCCCAGTTGAACCAATCCTGGGGGCGGTTCAACTGGTGTCAAGGCTGACTAGCCGTTCTGCCACCCTCTGCAGGTCAGACTAGCAGACTGTGGCATAGGCGGCTGAACCAGACCTCAGGGGCGGTTCAACCGGTTTGGGCCAACTTAGTTTCTAGTTGAACCTGGATTGGCTCTGCTCAAAACCCTTTCAACCGAGTTTGGGCACAGTTCAACTGCTTTCCACGCAAAAAGTTCCAATAGTCAGCTCCTTTTGAGAGACCCCTTGTCTCTCTCCTCATTCACTACTGCTGCACCCCGCATTCAAAGCTCACCAACTTGGAGACAAAAGCCCTAACTCTCTCTCTCACACACACACCCCGAATCTCCCTCTCATCGCTTGATTGAAGGAGCCCTTTGGTGTGAGGTTTGAAGTTCTTCATTCCGGACTTGGATTTCCTTGTTCCCCTCTTTCTCATATCTTGAGCTTGTTGCAAACACCTCTTACACAGATTTGTTACTCTTTGAACCTAGGGTTCCTTGACAGTTGAGATTGCTTGGAAGTCTCCAACTTTATGGATGACCCCAAGAAGTTCGTATCACCTGCTCGTTGAGCAAAGTTTGAGAAAGTGATTACCTTGACCTTGGTGGTTGACTTGTGGAAGATTAGGGTTGAAAAAGACCTGGTCCTTTGTGAGCTCCTCAATGGGGATTAGGGCAACTTTGTGGTTTGGGCGAACCTCGGGATAAAATCTTGTATCTTTGTGTTCTTGCGTTGATTCATTTGTTGCGCTTTATCTTTGGCAAGAAAAGCATCGCGCGATTTACTGTGTGTGTGTGGAGTTTGTCTCCACGGGTTTATCATCCTTTTCACTTAGTATATCTCTTGTGTTCTTCGCCCAAAGGAATATCTCATTATTCTCCGCGTTGTTTGTAGCCTAGATTTATTCTTGTAGTTGGACTAGTTCAAAGTGGTTTAAACACCCTTGTAACGGTTGAATTGGCCTGCACCAGTCGAACTGGTAATTTGACTTTATTTCGATGTTTATGGTGAAAATTTAAGAATCGAATCGGATTAGGATCGGTCTCTATTCCTATTTATTTTTGAACTAAAATTTATTAAGGGCCTTACTTTTCATGAAGAAATATTTGGATCGCGATCCATATCACCTATATTTGTACTTCATCTTTCGTTAACTAGCAAGCCTGACCTTTTATTGGGTGGATATGTATGAGATGCAAAGGTAAACCTCTTTTCATGTGACCGACACTTCTAAACAAAAAATGTTTTAGAAACTTTGTGCCTTTGTGTATTGCGCATAGATACATGGAGCCACAGATGTTTGGGGGCTCAACGCGCGCCATAGATCCTAGTTCTAGATCCTCCAACAGTGTGAATCGTCCTCGATAAGATGTCATACATTTTTAGGGTGTTTGGTTTGAGGAATAACGTGATCTATCTTCTCACTCCTCACTTTTTTATTTGGTTTGTGGAATAGAATGGATTGATCTATCACCACCCCATTCCTCATAAGCTAATAATTAGTATATACATGAGGAGTGGGTTGATTCCACCAAAATTGATGGAATGAACTTATGATGCATCACCTCATGAAGTATAGAGTGACTCCACAAACCAAACACACTTTGTATCAATCTACAGTTGATGCCAACGTAAAAAAGCACCTACTAAAATTATAGTACCAGTTTATTGATTGTTGCTACTAGGATGCCAAAAAAGATATTGCGCTTTCTAAATGTAGTCTTATCGTACTGACCCCATTACATTGATAACATCGTACTCCCTCGGTCCCAAAATAAAATTTATTTTAAATATTTAATAGATTTATATAAAACTTTTGATGTATATATTTTATATATGTGTCTATTATAATACCCGTGTGTTACAACGGCACTAGTCACGAAAACGGGCCTTCCATGTGTAACAATCACGAAAACGTTGATAACTCACATATGCAATTTGGATTGTAGACTACAACAAACTATCTAGATTAAACACACCGTTCATATATATATATATATATATATATATGTAACACCCCAGGTGTTACTTAGGGTTTTCACTCAAGACTACACAAGTAAGCTCATCATCACATGTGACTTAAGTTGGGAAAAGTACACCAAAGTTGGAGCTCAAGATCCTAAGTAAGTGCAACCTATCTTAGATGTCAAGCGTTGGCCTACCATGTACTTTAAATGGGGAGAAATTGCCCAAAACCCTAATGCACCCCCTGTGGACAATTGGAGTACTATAGGTAAGCATGACCAAAAAGTTATTAAAACCCCTTGATCATATCTTGGGCCCATTATAAAAGATGTAGTGCACTTAATACCCTACAAATAATAGTAAGAAAGTAACCCCAAAAAGATTTTAGAAAAGCCCCAAAAGATTCACAAAAGGGGTGAGCACAAAAGAAAAATCAGAATTCTTCTAAGTCCAAAACCACCCCCTTTCCAAAGATCAAACATGTTCACCCTCATTCAAACTTCAAAACCAATTGACCCAATTGACAAAGTGGCACCAAAATACCTCTGGAATACCCTGGAGAAAGTTGAACCCCACCCTAAGTCGTTTGACATGACTTGGCATAGGTTTTGTCCTGGTTTGGACAGCTAGGACAGAGGCAACTTCTCACCCCTATATCTCCCTATCCCGACCGTATCTTGGCTTGGGACTCACATCAAAAAGGTAGGATATGGTGCAGGGAAGAGACCGTACACAAGGGTTTTGCCAAGATCTTCACGCTAAGGTGCTCCAATCGGTCGTTGAACCATGGCAGAAGCAAACACACACGTGTTCAACGCGGGCTGACACTCGGGGGCGCGCTCAGAGCACGCCCGTGCGCGAACCCCCGCGCGTCCGCGGCCGCCCGTGACCACGCCCGCGCCACGGCTATAAAGCCCGCCCCAGTGCCCGGCTACTTTCCCCGTTGCATCCTCTGTCCAACGCTGAACTCCACGGAGCTCGCCCATAGCTCCGGCGACCTCTCCGCGACCCGCCAGAGCCGCCCAAGGACAACCACCGTGGCCGAACCGTTTCCCGCCCTCCTCCGCTCGATCCAAGCCCCTAGGTAGCTTCCCTGGGAGGCCATGAAGCTTGCCGAGGCTTGAACCGAGGACCCCCGCCACCGGAAAGGCGCAATCATGCTCGCTGGAGTTCGGAACCCCGCCGACGCACGTGGACCGGGTGAGTCTCTGCGCCATTTTCTGATTCACTGCACACAGCCTCTACGTCACCCCGTGGAGCTCATCGTGCCGTTTGATTGAACTAGATCGCCGTGGTTAGGCCGGAGCACTCGCCGCCCACGAGTTCACCCGCCTGCGCACGTGGACCGGTCGATTCCGGCCACCACCGTCGTCGAGCCGTACCTCGTTGTGACCGCCAGGACCTCCCGAAGCCAACCCCGCCCCTCGCTGGGCCTCTCTCACTGCCGGTAAGCGCGCCACCCTTTTCCTTTCTGCGGCTACTGTTTACATAAGGGGAGGGACCTCGGGGGAAGAAGAAGAAAGGCCAGGGGGTTTTGTGCGCTGTCAGTGACTCAGGGGAATAATAGCACATGGGTATAAATGAAGGGATTGATTTAGAAAGAACCTAGGGTCTTTGGTGCAAAGTAGTTTTCCAGGAAACCTTTTAAAAATTCTAATTTAAATCCAAACAGAACTTGAAAAATTCATAACTTCAGTTTGGTTTACCCAAATCGAGTCTAACCAATTTTGCCAGATCCTAAATAATGTAAACTACTTAGGAAAAATATAAAACCCCTAAGTGTTACAGAAAACTTTAAAGTTTTGATTTAAATGATTAACTGGTCAAAAGCTAAAAGAAATAAGGAAAAATAGCTACACTATTTGACTGGGGTTAAGAAAATTTAGGGAAGTTCTTAATCACTTCCTAAACTGTTTAAAAATAATAAACCTCTCTGTACACTAAGTTAAGGTAGATTTTACCATTTAAATCATTTTTAGCCTAAAGTTAGAGGAAATATCAAAGGTAGTTTAAAATAAGAACCAGGGGGCACCCACATTTTTGTTAGCTCTCTTATTCAGTGCAGTTCACTAGAAAAATTTATTATACCTTTGTTTAGTACAAAAGAAAGGAGATACCTTTTAATTTAGAAAAACAAGGAAACCTTGAAAAAACCCTAGAAAAATAACCCTAAAAAGAAAACACCCCAAACCTTGGGATAACTAATATTTTGTTATTATGAACATAGGAAAAATATGGAATATGTTGTTTGATATTTTTCAAATAACAAGTTAGTTATAAGCACCTTTTTGGCATAAAACTTTAGAAGTTCACAACTAAATATCCAATAGGCCTTTTTCTGTGGTTTTTAACACAGAGACCTAATATCACCTATGTATCTGGACAAAAATAATATTTGGTACAGAAACCTCAATTAAATCATAGCTATAGTGTAAAGTGCTCTTTTAAAACTTATCTTTGTTAATTTTGCACAAGTAGTATCTGAATCAGTATCCACCTCAAATTTATAGGACATATTACAGTGACAACTAGTAACCCACTGAAATTTTCACAGAATTTTTGGAAAGAGTTACAGTACTGTTGTAGTTCAAACCCACACTAGAATTCATAAATAGAAAATGAAAAAGGGAAATTAATAGTGGAGACTAATGTTACCCTAACTAACCCAGCAAAACCCCTTGAGTACCCACTAAAAAGAGGCATTCCAAGTCTCAATCCATTTATGCTTAGGCAAGAAACTCAAAACCTAAAGCGATAAGCCTAAAACCCCCAAGAACCTCTTATAACAAGAAAAACCCAAATGATTAACCAACTTAGTTTTTTAGCACTAAGGTGTAATTGCTATTAAATTCTGCATAATCATGGCACACATATTCTTATTCATTGCATTCGATAGATTGCAACCTCGCCGACGGAGAGTACGTCCTCGTGCCGGAGCAAGGAGTTGCTAAGGAGGTAGCCCCGAATCCAGCACCAGAGCCTGCCCCAGCTTTGGAAGGCAAGCCCCGGTTTTATGCATAACCTGTTCTATATGATATTTTACTACACTTAATGTTTGTAGGCTTGTATTGTGCACTTAAGTGTAGGAGTTGATTGAAACCCTAGTTGCATGAACTCAGGAATCCTTGTTGAAATGGATACTAGTATGCTAGGTCGAGTAGCTGCCTTGCTAATTAGGGATCTCGGTAGAAGTCGAGTGATTTTTCTAGCACTCACGCGAGGTCAGGAATTGGTTGTACCCACTTTCATATCATATTGATGCTTGGTCTGTGGACACGGATCCATGGGGATGCGTGGTCTACGAGATGAAATTGGAATAAGGATTAACGTGCGGATACCTGTGTCAAGCGTTTGAACGTACTAAGCACATGCCGAGAAATATGGTAAATCGGTAAGCCTAGTACCTGATTGAACCTGGCAGTAGACTTTGCCCCTCACGCGACCTGAGACATGGTCTCCCATTCCGGTTATGGTGGGTACAAGTGCGGTCACTGCACGACGGCAGTCGGGGTCAGTGAGGCATTGTACGCCAAGGCGGTGAGCCCTGATCTGCTGACGAGGAATCGATGGGGACGATTGATGTGTGTGGGGATGGAGTGCCTTGCCACGTCGTGTGTTTAGGTTTACCTTGCAAGGATAAAAACTCGATTCGAATCGTCTGCTTCTCGCAGCTAATGAGACTGCTTGATCCATTGTACTGCATTGAGTAACAAGTGGAAATGTGATGATGTGGCAAAAGATGTTGATTGCTAAATTTGCTTGGTACCATGAATGAGTAGATAGTACACATCTAGTCTTAAGAGAGTCACACTAAAACTTGATAAAGCTAAAACTTGATTTATAAACTCAGCTAGTGCTTTTGGCAACCAAACCCCACAGCCAAACAGCTGCATGTCTAGAGGTAGAGGAGTAGACTCCTCACACCGGGTAAGTCTAGCTGAGTATTAGTATACTCAGCCTTGCTTGTGGCATAACTTTTACAGGTTCTCTGGAGGACATGGTTGCTGGAGTGACTTGGCCGTCCATCTTGCCACCGGGTTGGATAGTCGAGTGGGATCCTGCCTCGGCTGAGGAGGAGCATGAGGAGTGATGGGACAAGCTTCCCCATCTCTCTGTTTATTTATCGTTAGTTTTATTCCGCTGCACTTCGAACAATGATGACTACTTTTGCTAAAACTCCGATGATGATGTAATAAGTTTAATACTCCTTAATGTATGATTTTATGCTTTATTGTATTTGCTCTGTGACTCACAATCGAGTGAGACTGTGGTACTTGATCCTGTCAGTGGCCTCGTCGGACTAGATCCGAGGGATTGACGGGTTATTTCCATTTAAGTGTGGTCTAGCCTTGTCACACCCGGGTTTTAGGGGTCCAAAGCCCGGGCGCGAACATAAACACCAGGTGTGCTGGGACCAAGTCTCACACATATGATGCATAGTGGCACAGGATCGAATGTCACATCTTTACTATATAACAGGAGTTCTATATAAAATAATTAAATAATTACATCATATGAGGAAACGATCCAGCAACCCAAAGTTGACTGGGAGACGACGGCCTAGACCACTCACGAACTCATCACAGCATCCTCCACGCGCCTCATCCTGTGGTACCTGCTCTTGACCTGTGGGGGGGGGTGTGAGACAGCAAGAGTGAGCTCACATACGTTCATCGCTCAACAAGTTGTGGGGAATAATGTGCATGAACTCGCCAAAGGTGGGAGCTCACGTGAAGTGTAAGGCTTACCAAAGAGGATGGTTAGAGCTGAGCATTGCTTTTAAAGTTGGTCAAAATTTTATTAGCAATTACTAAGTATAAGTAAATACCAACCCAATTAAGTAGTAGAACAAAAGTAATAACATCACCTGCGATGCAATGCATATGACAAATTGAGTTTAAGTTCCATAATTTAATCATGTGAGGGTCCGAGCCGCTCATGACCGTGAGCACGGCTAGTATACCAGTTTTACACTCTGCAGAGGTGGCGCATCTTTACCCACAAGTCATGTTACCCATCTGCCAAGGGATCGCGACTTCCCGTACACCTCTACCGAGGAGGCGAGGCAGGGTAACACTACGAGGCCTTTACAAAGTTCCACTAGCTTCAGAAAACCCGCTACAGTTTATAGGAAGCTCCAATGCAGGAATTCCCTTGCAGGACCGCCATCGCAGCAAAATCCTCCCGAGGGTCTCCCTACACTGACCACTCCCCTACTGCCCTTGCCCCTTTCGGGTAAGGTAGTCCTCCACTAGCTTTCCTAATTAATCAGCCAAGGGCGTCCCATTATACCCTTGTGGTAGCACTGTTTTCCCGGGTGGTCGCTCCATGTTCCAATTAACATAATGATCTTATCATGAACGATAAATAACAACGGATAACAAAAGTATAATCATGAGTAATGTATCTTCATACCCAAAACCACATAAAGCACTAGCAAGTACTACCCAAAAAGTTCAGTGGTAACAAGGTATAAAGATAACCAAACTAGGGTAACCTATTGGGTCCCATCAAAATTAACCTATGCAGATCATTATGATTAATTAGAACATGGCTGGGTAAAAAGAAGTGATCAAGGGCACAACTTGCCTGAGACTTGAGATTCCAGGTACCAGGATGATCTTCAGATGACTCGTAACCTCGCGCTAGTCGTAGCAATACAAACAAACATAGTATAGACAAAATTAACAACACATCAAACATAAGCACAAACTGAATAATAATAATCTACGCGTCGCTACGAGACCGTGGGATCCAGAACTACTAAGATCGGAGTTACGATTAAGGAGTTATGATTTTCGAAGTGCGTGTGTGCTTGCTACAAAATTAATTGAGTAATCAATTCTAATATAGATTTCATGTTAAAACAGTGTTACCAAGTAGTAGGAAATATTAATAAAAAATTATGGGAACTGGAATGGACTAAAAAGGATTTAAAATACATTTTCTATGATTTATACAAGTTTCTACCATTATTTTTGTATTAAAAATGAATTTAGAATGAATTTCTCTGATTTTATAATCAGCCTGGACTGCGCGCCAAAAACAGAGAACCTCAGGGTCTATTGCGCAAGAACACCTAGGACTCAGGCATACGGTCGATGGACTGCGGGTTTAATATTAAAGAATCCAGGGTCTCTTTAACAAAATGTAGCCTGCGAAGAGGTATCGATTAATATGGGTCGTTGGATTACGATCGAGCGGATCCGATTAGTTTCAAACCCTACCGAACCGGTATGCAGTTCCAGCCGTCCGATTTTGATCAAACGTCCAGGAGCACCCCACACCATGATCTCATCTGATTCATCCATGGGTCGATCGACGGCACGGAATAATCTCAGGAAAGGAGTACGTGCACATCAACCGCGACCGTGGATTTCAAGATCGACGGCCACAGTACTTCTTCTCCACGCGAATACCAAGTGTGGCAGCGCCGTTTCTCCCCCCACGGCGGCGCGCTCACCGGAGACCGCGCCCTAGCGTTCAAGTGCCCCCGACTGTAACGCCCCGAATTTTGCAGTTGAATTTTTTCTTTTCTTTACTCGCCAAAATTCGGGCGTTACCTTTTCTTTTTCTTTTTTCCCTCGCTAAACCTTGACCTTTTCCAAAGTTCTAGCGGGATTCGGTTTGGATTTCCCGTGTAAGAAAAACCCAAAATACTTTATGTTATTTGATGCACCATGCCGAGCCTTGCATTTCTTTTGATTGGTTTGAAAGTGCAAATGCATTCATGTAGAAAGATCGGATTTCGAAAATGAGGAGAAGATCTTTTCTTTCTTTTTCTCTCTCTTTCTCTCTCCTCTTTTTCTCTCTCTCCCGCGCCGTGGGCCGACCCCGGCCGGCCCAGCCGCCCCTGGCGCCCCCTCTTGGGCCTTGGCAAGCCCAGCCGCCCCCCATCTCCCTTTTTCCCCAAACCCTCTCCCTCTCCCTCTCATTTTCTCTCATTTTCTCTCCCCCACCCTAAGCCGCCGCCGCCCCTACCCGCCCCTGCCCTAAGCCGCCGCCGCCGCCCTCGGCCGCCCCCTACTGCCGGCCGCCCCTCGCCGTCGCTCCCCAACGCCGGTGAGCCCCCCCCCTCTCCCTCTCCCTCTCCCCTCTCCCCTCCTCTCCCTCCCTGGCCCAACCGCCCAGCCGTCCGGCCGCCTGGCCCTTGGCCGCCTGGCCGCCCTGGCCGCGCGCGCCCTGGCCGCGCCCCCTGGCCGCTCGGCCGGCTCGGCCGTCCTGGCCAGCCCGGCCGCCCCCCCCTGCGCGTCCCCGGCTCAGCCGCCCTGGCCGCCGGTTCGGCCGGCTCAGCCGCCCTCCCCCGCGCGCCCGCCCCAGCTCGGCCGCCCTGCCTAGGGCCGGTTCAACCGCCCCTAGGGCCGGTTCAACCGCCCCCCTCTGTTTTTTTTATTTTTTTATTTTATTTTATTTACTTTCTGTGATCCTAGTTACTTTATTTTAGGTAGGTTAATCATTGTTCATGCCATTGAAATAGGAAGTTTAATTTAAAATTCCGTTATACTAATTGATTCATGTAGTTAATTGTTTATCTCGTGCGATGTTGATCAACTTAAAATGAATAGGTTTCCATTAGTGCATATAACAGAGTTCTTTTGTTAAGAACCAATTGTAATTGATCGTTAGTGCATAAGATTTAACCCCCTGCGAGACCCTTTCCCGTTTCTTTTTAATCATAATAAATGCGATATCAAATGTCATACTTGATGCATACTCACTTTATTTGTTCCCTTGTATGGTGTACTGTTCTTTTGTATTAAATATATGGATGTATGTATGTTTGCGCTCGCATAGAGAACGATCCGGTCGAAGAGCCCGAGGAATTCGCAGGAGAAGCCCCTGAGCAGCAGTCGGTTGGTGGAGGCAAGTGTCCCTTGACCTATCTATGTCCTATTCATTATTTAATTCACCTCCCGCCTTACACATTTATGCCTAAGGATTGACTAGCTTTTGTTATCCATGTCCTTGTTTACCTATCTGGGTTGGATTATTACTGTTTAGCTTTATGCTATTGCTCAAACTCTAATCAATGAACATGATGAGATTATCTATGATACGCTGTTTTCCCTTCTCTTATGATGATGTGATACTTGTGGTCTTCAAGGGGGCTCGAGCGGTTTCTCGAGTGCCTCTCCGTAAGGACCTGTTCTATGGATGACCGCCCGGGAAAACAGTGCAACCATGAGGGTGGAATGGGGTGCCCTTAGCTGAATAATTAGAGGATCAGGGGTGTAGTTCACTTAGCCGTCGTGCCGTCAATGGGGCTCGGTGTATGCGGCTCGCTCTGCCAAGTTTGGGTTCGCCCCTTGGGGAGGAGTGCGGTGCATTTAGGAAACCTAACGGGTGGCTACAGCCCCGGGGAATCTTTGTAAAGGCTACGTAGTGATGCCCTGCTAGGCCACCTAGGTAGTGGTCAATGGGGAGTAGCTCTCTCCGGGCAGAATGGGAATCACAGCTTGTGGGTAAAGTGCACAACCTCTGCAGAGTGTTTGAAAACTGATATATCAGCCGTGCTCACGGTTATGAGCGGCCAAGGGAGCTCCAGTGATTAGTGGTACTTGATCAGAGATACTTTGGTACAGGTGGATATGAGATTGATGGTTTTGATTATGATTATGGTGCTGGTAAGTGGTACTCTTTCCGTTTGGAAAGGAGTACGTTTGGGTTAATAACTTGGGTTAATGCTAAAACTTGGCTTTCTACTAGTAAGTAATAATCTGACCAACTAAAAGCAACTGCTTGACTTATCCCCACATACAGCTAGTCCACTACAGCCAAACAGGATACTTGCTGAGTATGTTGATGTGTACTCACCCTTGCTCTACACACCAAACCCCCCCATCCCCAGGTTGTCAGCATTGCAACCACTGCTCAGGCGAAGATGAAGCTGTGGAAGGAGACTTCCAGGAGTTCCAAGACTACGACGAGTTCTAGGTGTGGGTTAGCGGCAACCCCCCAGTCGGCTGCCTGTGAAGGCCGCGTTATCTACGTTTCTTTTCCGCACTTTGATTTATTGTAAGAACTATATGGACGTCTCAGACGTATGATGTAATCGACTATTTCCCTTATTAATACTATTTTGAGCACTGTGTGATGATGTCCATATTATGTAACTGCTGTGTACGTGAATAACTGATCCTGGCACGTACATGGTTCGCATTCGGTTTGCCTTCTAAAACCGGGTGTGACATAAGTGGTATCAAAGCCGTGCTGACTGTAGGACCGCTAACCTAGAGTAGAATGGTCGTTCTAAGGACTATAGACCTCTGTCTCTGCCTTGACTTTGATATCCCTTCAAAAGTTGGTCCTACCGACCAAACCTATGTTCTACTATATATAATACCTTGCTGAAAATCATGTTTTATTCTAATCCTTCATTTACTTATGATTCATTATTTGCTGGTCATATTAATTCTGTTCTCACCCTTTTGCTTGTGATGTCTTTTGTAGATGGCTCGACTTAGACACACTGCACGAAAGTCAGTCATCCCCTTCTTACCCTCCCGCCTTGCTGAGCGTCCGCTTTGCCGTCCCGTGGCCGGACAGTCCAGCCACTTGGAGAGACTGCACCACCGCCTGCGTGAGGAGCAGGAACGTCGACGACAGGAGCAGCAGAGCTCTTCCTTCTCGCTCCACCAGGAGATAGAGTCTGTGAGGAGCTGCTCCCCTGTGCTTCCTCTGGAGCCGCCCCCTGCACCACCACTGGGCGCCCCAGCTTCTAGAGTAGCTGCTGGAGGAGACCCAGACGACGGAGATGGCGACGACAGCTCGAGCCACGACACCGACTTCTCTGCTAACCCTGAGCCGGAAGGATGGGTTGCTCGACCCATCACTCGCGACGCTGCTCGCGGGTGTCACTTCCATGATGCGCTCGACACCCTGCTACGTCGGGCATTTAACCGGCATACTTGGTCCGTCGAGTATCGCTGTGTGGTCTACCAGCATAGTCGCGGGGTCTACCCGGACCGCTGGGAGGCAACTTGCTTGGTGCGCTGCCCGGAGAACAGTCTCCAGGGTGCAGAGGCCTGTTCAGAGCACTATTCTATCTCTGAGCGGGACTCAGCTGAGGCAGCCATGCAAGATGCTGCACGGCGTGCGCTTTCGCACTATTGCTCGGTTTTCGGTGGGGCAGCTGACGGTCTTGACCTGAAGTATTACCCCCGCCGTCCATCTGGCAGCACAGGAGGCGTGATTGTCTCACCTGTCGGTGAGGGCAATCCTAGGTTGAGCAGCACAGTCAACCTAGCCGCCGTGCTAAACACGGAGCTGGACCATGCATTAGATGAGCTGAGTAGGGCTCGTGCTGAGATCGCCCTGCTGCGGGCTGAGCGCGCGGAACGTCGTCACTTGGATGGTGGTTCCCCCGCTCCCGTCGGGACTCAGCACCCGTACCGCTCACCTCAGCGTGGACACCAGTCTTATGGCAATCCCGCCTGCAAGACCAAGATAACTCTAGAACCATAGATCGTTAGAGTTGGATCTTGTAATTAATACGAAATATATGCATAGAAGCTTCAGTCTTAGCGTTAGTCTCGGTCTTAGTTAGTCTTAGTTAGACAGGGTAGTTTGCTATATCCTGTGCATTTATGTTTGTCATGATGAACTATGTTTGGTTTGGATCTTTGTAATGATTGTCACCAGAGTGTGGGTATCCCCTGCATTTTGGTTTACATATTATGTTAATGGAGTTAGTTATATAGTTGGGAAACCTTTTATTCCACTCTCCTCTTTATCTGAGAAGCTGTGTGGTCTGTGTTGGAGATCAGTGAAGATGCTCATCTGTTCAGTGCTGTTGGAGAATTCTATGCTCTTTTCTTATGCTGCAAGATTTGCCAGATCAGTTCTGATGTGTGGTCGCGTTCTGCAGATGTCAGAGAACAGGTGCAGAGGAGGAAGCCGTGCTCAGCAGGAGCGAGCCGCTCAACAGGAGGAGGTGCCCCAGCAGCAGCACCTGCCGCCCCCGCCCCCGATGTCCATCGAGCAGATGTTTCTGATGCAGACTCAGGCAGTTCAGGCCATCGGTCAGACTTTGGCCGCCATTCAGCAGCAGCAGCAGGCTCCACCTCAGCCTCAGATGCCTCAGATGCCCAGAGACAAGCGTGCTGAATTCATGAGAGGTCATCCACCAACGTTTGCTCACTCTTCTGACCCCATGGATGCTGAAGATTGGCTGCGCACTGTGGAGCGGGAGTTGCATACCGCTCAGTGCGATGGCAGGGAGAAAGTTCTGTATGGTCCCCGTCTGTTGAGAGGAGCAGCCCAGTCGTGGTGGGAGTCTTACCTCGCCACCCATGCCCATCTTGACGCCATCACTTGGGAAGAGTTCAGAGGTAGCTTTCGTCAGTACCATGTGCCTGCAGGTCTGATGACAGTGAAGAAGGAGGAATTCCTGGCTCTCAAGCAAGGGCCATTGTCTGTCAGTGAGTACCGGGACAAGTTTCTGCAATTGTCTCGCTATGCTCCTGAAGATGTCAACACCGACGCCAAGCGACAGTACCGTTTCCTGAGAGGCTTGGTTGACCCTCTTCAGTATCAACTGATGAATCACACCTTCCCAACATTCCAGCACCTGATTGACAGAGCGATCATGACGGAGAGAAAGCGCAAGGAGATGGAAGATCGTAAGCGCAAGATCAGTGGACCCCAGCCTGGAAGCAGCAACCGTCCTCGTTTCTCAAGCAATCAATCTCAGCAGTTCAGGCAGAACCAGCGTCCACCTCAGCAGCATCAGCAGTTTCAAAGGCAGTATCCTCAGCATCAGTATCAGAACCGTCAGAGCAATCAGTCAGGAGGTCAGTTTCAAAGGCAGAATCAACAGGCACCTCGTCTTCCTGCCCCAGCAACCCAGCAGAACATTCAGGCAGCACCAGCTCAGGTTGGAAACAGAGCATGTTTCCACTGTGGAGAGCAAGGCCACTGGGTGATGCAATGTCCGAAGAAGGCAGCCCAGCAGCAGTCAGGCCCCAATGCCCCAGCAAAGCAGAATGTGCCTCAGCCTGGAGCAGGCAATCGCTCTCAGCCGCGCTATAATCATGGGAGACTGAACCACTTGGAGGCTGAAGCAGTTCAGGAGACCCCCGGCATGATAGTAGGTATGTTCCCAGTCGACTCCCATATTGCAGAAGTGTTATTTGATACTGGAGCAACGCATTCTTTCATTACTGCATCATGGGTAGAAGCACATAATCTTCCAATTACTACCATGTCAACCCCCATTCAAATTGACTCAGCCGGTGGTAGAATTCGAGCTGATAGCATTTGTTTAAATATAAGTGTGGAAATAAGGGGGATAGCGTTTCCCGCCAACCTTATAGTAATGGGTACTCAGGGAATAGATGTCATCCTAGGGATGAATTGGCTAGATAAGTATCAGGCAGTTATCAGTTGTGATAAAAGGACGATCAAGTTGGTGTCCCCACTAGGAGAGGAAGTGGTGACCGAGTTAGTCCCGCCTGAGCCAAAGAAAGGAAATTGTTATCGGATAGCTGTTGATAGCAGTGGAGCAGACCCAATTGAGAGTATCAAGGTTGTGTCTGAGTTCCCGGATGTTTTTCCAAAGGATTTACCGGGTATGCCACCAGAGCGGAAAGTTGAGTTTGCTATAGAGCTTCTTCCTGGAACCGCCCCTATTTTCAAGAGAGCTTACAGAATATCTGGACCAGAGTTGGTTGAGCTTAAGAAGCAGATTGATGAGCTGTCAGAGAAAGGTTACATTCGGCCAAGCACTTCGCCTTGGGCCGCCCCTGTCCTATTTGTGGAGAAGAAAGATGGCACCAAAAGGATGTGTATTGATTACCGAGCTCTGAATGAAGTCACGATCAAGAACAAGTATCCTTTGCCCAGAATAGAAGATCTGTTCGACCAGTTGAGAGGAGCCAGCGTGTTCTCCAAGATTGATCTAAGGTCAGGTTATCATCAGCTCAGTTTGCCCGAGAATTTATCTGCTGTGCATGATGTCTTTCTTGTGTCTCAGTTGAAGAAGTGTTTGCGTGTGCCAGAAGAGCAGTTGCCAGTGGAAGGTCTGGAAGTCCAGGAGGACTTGACCTATGTTGAGAAGCCAGCTCAGATCCTTGAGATTGCAGATAGAGTCACCCGAAGGAAGACCATCAGAATGTGCAAAGTCAGATGGGATCATCACTCTGAGGAAGAAGCAACCTGGGAGCGTGAAGATGATCTGATGGCCAAGTACCTAGAGCTCTTTGCTAGCCAGCCCTGAATCTCGAGGGCGAGATTCTTTTAAGGGGGATAGGTTTGTAACGCCCCGAATTTTGCAGTTGAATTTTTTCTTTTCTTTACTCGCCAAAATTCGGGCGTTACCTTTTCTTTTTCTTTTTTCCCTCGCTAAACCTTGACCTTTTCCAAAGTTCTAGCGGGATTCGGTTTGGATTTCCCGTGTAAGAAAAACCCAAAATACTTTATGTTGTTTGATGCACCATGCCGAGCCTTGCATTTCTTTTGATTGCTTTGAAAGTGCAAATGCATTCATGTAGAAAGATCGGATTTCGAAAATGAGGAGAAGATCTTTTCTTTCTTTTTCTCTCTCTTTCTCTCTCCTCTTTTTCTCTCTCTCCCGCGCCGTGGGCCGACCCCGGCCGGCCCAGCCGCCCCTGGCGCCCCCTCTTGGGCCTTGGCAAGCCCAGCCGCCCCCTATCTCCCTTTTTCCCCAAACCCTCTCCCTCTCCCTCTCATTTTCTCTCCCCCACCCTAAGCCGTCGCCGCCCCTACCCGCCCCTGCCCTAAGCCGCCGCCGCCGCCCTCGGCCGCCCCCTACTGCCGGCCGCCCCTCGCCGTCGCTCCCCAACGCCGGTGAGCCCCCCCTCTCCCTCTCCCTCTCCCCTCTCCCCTCCTCTCCCTCCCTGGCCCAACCGCCCAGCCGTCCGGCCGCCTGGCCGCCTGGCCGCCTGGCCCTTGGCCGCCTGGCCGCCCTGGCCGCGCGTCCGCCTGGCCCTTGGCCGCGCGCGCCCTGGCCGCGCCCCCTGGCCGCTCGGCCGGCTCGGCCGTCCTGGCCAGCCCG
Organism: Zea mays; assembly: GCF_902167145.1. Lineage (NCBI taxonomy): Eukaryota > Viridiplantae > Streptophyta > Magnoliopsida > Poales > Poaceae > Zea > Zea mays. Next base: position 106,177,654 of record NC_050105.1, on the reverse strand, counting down.
GCCGCCCCCCCTGCGCGTCCCCGGCTCAGCCGCCCTGGCCGCCGGTTCGGCCGGCTCAGCCGCCCTCCCCCGCGCGCCCGCCCCAGCTCGGCCGCCCTGCCTAGGGCCGGTTCAACCGCCCCTAGGGCCGGTTCAACCGCCCCCCTCTGTTTTTTTTATTTTTTTATTTTATTTTATTTACTTTCTGTGATCCTAGTTACTTTATTTTAGGTAGGTTAATCATTGTTCATGCCATTGAAATAGGAAGTTTAATTTAAAATTCCGTTATACTAATTGATTCATGTAGTTAATTGTTTATCTCGTGCGATGTTGATCAACTTAAAATGAATAGGTTTCCATTAGTGCATATAACAGAGTTCTTTTGTTAAGAACCAATTGTAATTGATCGTTAGTGCATAAGATTTAACCCCCTGCGAGACCCTTTCCCGTTTCTTTTTAATCATAATAAATGCGATATCAAATGTCATACTTGATGCATACTCACTTTATTTGTTCCCTTGTATGGTGTACTGTTCTTTTGTATTAAATATATGGATGTATGTATGTTTGCGCTCGCATAGAGAACGATCCGGTCGAAGAGCCCGAGGAATTCGCAGGAGAAGCCCCTGAGCAGCAGTCGGTTGGTGGAGGCAAGTGTCCCTTGACCTATCTATGTCCTATTCATTATTTAATTCACCTCCCGCCTTACACATTTATGCCTAAGGATTGACTAGCTTTTGTTATCCATGTCCTTGTTTACCTATCTGGGTTGGATTATTACTGTTTAGCTTTATGCTATTGCTCAAACTCTAATCAATGAACATGATGAGATTATCTATGATACGCTGTTTTCCCTTCTCTTATGATGATGTGATACTTGTGGTCTTCAAGGGGGCTCGAGCGGTTTCTCGAGTGCCTCTCCGTAAGGACCTGTTCTATGGATGACCGCCCGGGAAAACAGTGCAACCATGAGGGTGGAATGGGGTGCCCTTAGCTGAATAATTAGAGGATCAGGGGTGTAGTTCACTTAGCCGTCGTGCCGTCAATGGGGCTCGGTGTATGCGGCTCGCTCTGCCAAGTTTGGGTCCGCCCCTTGGGGAGGAGTGCGGTGCATTTAGGAAACCTAACGGGTGGCTACAGCCCCGGGGAATCTTTGTAAAGGCTACGTAGTGATGCCCTGCTAGGCCACCTAGGTAGTGGTCAATGGGGAGTAGCTCTCTCCGGGCAGAATGGGAATCACGGCTTGTGGGTAAAGTGCACAACCTCTGCAGTGTGTTTGAAAACTGATATATCAGCCGTGCTCACGGTTATGAGCGGCCAAGGGAGCTCCAGTGATTAGTGGTACTTGATCAGAGATACTTTGGTACAGGTGGATATGAGATTGATGGTTTTGATTATGATTATGGTGCTGGTAAGTGGTACTCTTTCCGTTTGGAAAGGAGTACGTTTGGGTTAATAACTTGGGTTAATGCTAAAACTTGGCTTTCTACTAGTAAGTAATAATCTGACCAACTAAAAGCAACTGCTTGACTTATCCCCACATACAGCTAGTCCACTACAGCCAAACAGGATACTTGCTGAGTATGTTGATGTGTACTCACCCTTGCTCTACACACCAAACCCCCCCCCATCCCCAGGTTGTCAGCATTGCAACCACTGCTCAGGCGAAGATGAAGCTGTGGAAGGAGACTTCCAGGAGTTCCAAGACTACGACGAGTTCTAGGTGTGGGTTAGCGGCAACCCCCCAGTCGGCTGCCTGTGAAGGCCGCGTTATCTACGTTTCTTTTCCGCACTTTGATTTATTGTAAGAACTATATGGACGTCTCAGACGTATGATGTAATCGACTATTTCCCTTATTAATACTATTTTGAGCACTGTGTGATGATGTCCATATTATGTAACTGCTGTGTACGTGAATAACTGATCCTGGCACGTACATGGTTCGCATTCGGTTTGCCTTCTAAAACCGGGTGTGACACCGACCCCCACCTAATAGCTCTATGCAACGCACAGTAGAGCGCTAACTCCAACCTAGTTCCAGTGCCGGTGGTGAGGCAACCCGGAACCCGGCACACGGTGTTGTGTGGTTTATGGCGGCCGGAGCTTCTCCGGTGAGAAATTCCGGAGGCGCCCGCCAGGGTTTCTACGCGGCACGCTATCACATACCTCCTATCGATCTTCAAGAAAAGCCCGATGCATACCTCGATATCCCGGTCGCAGGGGAAGCTCGATCCCGCGGTGGCGCTCCGTCTTTTGTTTGGCGACAAGCCTTGCTCGTCCCTGGCGGCACAATCGAAGGTGTGGGTGCCCAAGGTACGGATGTACGAGAGGAGGGCACGGTTTTATACCCAAGGCTGAATCCGAGTTGGAGAGGAGGTCGGTCAATGGAGCGCGCGATGCGCGGGGGTCTGTTTCTGAACGGCCTGCGGGGAAGACAGGCCTAACCGCACGGTCCCGCTGGCAGCGATACGGCGCGGAGTGGAGGTTCACGTGACGAACGACCCGAGCTAGATGCGAGGGGCAAAATTCCCGGCGAGAGAATCGGTCCAGGCGTAACCATTGGAGAAGAAGACCGGCCAGGGAATCGCGTGTTCGCCAGGATCTCCACGGTCGGGACGAATCCGACATAGCGGGCCCCATATGTCATTGTCATCGCGCGCACAACGTCAAGCGCCCAACCCGCGGGTCCCACCGTTCAGTGGCCACAGGAGCGCGCGTGGTGGGGTGTTGGGCAGTGGGGCATTGTTGCCAGCGTCAGGGAGAATGGTGGGCTGGCGAGGTGAGGGGGGGGGGAATGGGCCGGAATAGAGAAGCTTAGGCCCAAACTGCACAGTTCTACTTTTTCTTTTATATTTTCATTTTTCCTTTCCCTCTTTTCCAAATTCAAATTTAAATTCTAGTTTCAATTCAAACTTGTGACAAATTTATCCTTAGATTATATTGTGCCATGAAAATTCCCATTTGGAGATATATTTATATATTATTTATATTTCTATATCACATAATATTTATTTGCTTCTCTTTTCTAAATTTTTGAATCTCTTTTAAGTTTTGAATTCCACTTTGGACCCTTTTTTTTACTATATTCCTTATCACAAAATGCACACACAAAAACAATATCCAGCATGATGCATAATTTAGTAGTATATATTTTTATTTGTTTTTAAAGATGGTGTTCACATGTGATGATGCATAAAAGTCAAACTCACATGTCGATGAAGTGAAATTATGTCCCCTTTTTCATTATCTCATAACAATTACAATTTGGGTATTACAAGCCTCTAAGGCGGGACTTAGGCACTTAAGTCGGAATAATTTGGGTAGTTCCGCCACAGCTGGTATCAGAGCTCGTGCCACCACAGAGGAATCAATAAACTATAAATACCATCCTTTTTCAAAGTAAAACTGGTTAGAAACAAATGTTGGATAGATTGTCAGGGCGATAAGGATAGACCTAGGACGTGAAGCCTTAGGATGATAGAGGGGTAGCTAGGTGGCTAATTAAGTAAGCCCTACAGGCTACTATAAGGGATGGGAGTTCCTTCCTATTCCCTCTAAGTTGATGTGAGGTCGTTTAGGATGAGCATGCATGCATTCTTAATTAAACTAGTTAATAATCAGGTAAGAACTTAAATATACAATGATGACAATTAAGTACCCCGTACCATTGTCGTAGTTATAAAGAGGCTGAGTTGCGATCCCTTTTCATTTTATACTTCTTTTTCTTTTACTTACGCTTAACCATACACAGATGACTTCTCACGGATCATCGGACGAAGGGAATGCACAGTCCCACACTGACAGACTTGCACGAGAGGGTTTCCCCCGCATTTTGTGGGAGGTACTTCAGGGAGCTGGTTACACGACACCTCCCCAGTACGTGGTGCAGTTGTTCGAGAAGCACCGAGTGCCCCGCTGTAGGGTGAGGATGACCCTGGAGCCTCATCCCCTACAACCGGGCTAGCGTTCGCTGGACTCTGAGTCTTTTGGATACAGGGCTGAGGACACTATGGAAGCCATGGCTCTTCACGGACTGACCACCTTCTGCGGATTCCACCCCTTGGAGCTGTCCACTCACCCCATTGGCTTGTTCCCCGCGGAGAAGGAGGACGACCCAATGTGGAAGGACCGAGTGGAGCATGCTAATGATATCTGGGCTATCTACCCAGGTCAGACTGCTCACTTGACGGTGCGGTGCACGAATGCCCTGTATCGTTTGCAAGTGATGCGTGGAGAGGCAATGTCCCATCTAATGGCATTGTTGGAGGCAACCAAGATCACTTTGGATAACAGAGAGGAACTTGTGGTTGACTTGTCCACTGAGATGGTGGAAAAATACCTACAGGTGGAACAATTGTCAAATGAGATCCAAGAGCTTGAGGAGCTAGTGGGAACGAGGGAGAACACCATCAAGGTTCTCGAGGATCAGCTTATCAACACTCAGCAGCAACTTGCGGAGGCTAACCAGCATCTGGATATGCATCACCAGGAGATCCAGGACATGGAGGCCAACGAGGATGCCAATATCGAGGGAGGAGAGGAGCCTGCCTCCAGCTTGGACACTGCTGGCTCAGGGAGACCACCTTCCCCTGAGTCGAGCGTTGCCTCGTTTGCTCACTAGGTCGCAGGGATAGAGTTAGAAGTCTGTGATGGTAGAACTCCTTGAAGCTAGCTTAGCTTTTGCACCCTTGGGGTACTAGGCTAGATAGAGTTGAGTCTTTTGGGTCATTGATGTAATCACGACAAACTCTTTTGGGAGCATGGTTGATGAATGGTGTCAGTCTTAATTTAAGAAGAGAAGTTTATGCCATGTGAAATCTTTTATAGCATGCAAGAATATGTGGGTTTTACCCTTTTTGACTCTTTCACCACAATTGAACCTTGAACCTCAAAAATGTAATATTGAGAATATATATGATTTTTTAGATGGTAGGAAGAGCGCGTCGTGGTCAGAATGAGCGTGTTCCTCCACCACCGCAACCGCCTCCTACTCTACAAGAGTTGATGGCTCAACAGAACGAGATCTTGTGACAGCTAGCTCAGTGTCAGCCGCCACCTCACCACTATGGTGGTGGTGACCATCAGCGTCACCCGGCCGCAGCCACTTACCAGGAGTTCCTCAGTACTCAGCCACCGTTGTTCACCAGGGTCGAGGACCCACTTGATGCTGATGTATGGCTGAGGGTAGTGGAATCCAAATTCCCGCTACTCCATGGAATTTGTTTAGAGGTGACTAAGGTCAGGTTCGCCACCCAGCAGCTTCGCGGACCCGCCCGGACATGGTGGGACCACTATCTTGCTATGCAGCCGGCTGACCATGAGGTGGAATGGAGAGAGTTCAAGGCAGCTTTTAGGGGGCACCATATACCAGCAGGCATTATGGACCGCAAGCTCAATGAGTTTCTGGCACTCACTCAGGGAAACCGGACAATGTTACAGTATGCTTAGGCCTTTAATGACCTGTGCCAGTATGTTGGATATCATGCAGACACTGACGAGAAGAAGAGAGACAGGTTCAGGAGGGGGCTCAACACTAAGCTCCGTGACCGTCTCAACATAGTCAGGGCCAACAGCTATAATGAGTTAGTCAACATGGCCATTTCTCAGGAGGACTGTATCAGAGCTCGTCAGGCAGAGAAGAAGAGGAAGACCCCTGTGGCAGGACCTTCAGCTCAGCCACAGCGCTTCAGGATCGTGTCTGACACTCAGAACAGAGGACCTCAGCAGCAGCAAGGACGTTGGGTGATCCGACCACAGCAGCAGCAGCAGGCACCCAACCGCACCCAGTTTCCAGTGCAGAGGAACAATCAATAGCAGCAGCAGTACCGCCAGGCCAATGACAACAAGTGTTTCACTTGTGGTAACACTGGGCATTATGCCAAGAATTGCCCCAGAAACCAGCAGAGGCAGGGACAAAATGCCAACCAGAATCAAGGCAAGAGACAGAAGGTGCAAGTGAGGCAGGGCAGGCTGAACTTCACCACCATGGTTGATATTCCAGAGGGAACACCCGTCTTGACTGGTATCTTTTCAGTTTTGAATTACCCCGCAATTATTCTTTTTGACTCTGGTGCATCACGCAGTTTTATCAGTACCAAATTTAGCATCAAGTGTCAGTTACCTTTTCACCACACTAATGGGGGTATCACAATTTCTACACCCAGAGGCAGGGTTGCCACCTATCAGATCAATAGACACATACCAATTAAGTTGGGTAGTTTCATATTTAAAACCACTCTCTTGATAATGGGATTTGATAGTGTGGATATCATCCTAGGGACTGGTTGGTTATCGTGACACCACGCGGTGATTGATGTCGCAGCCAGAGCCATAGAAATCCACTCCCCACTGGATGGCGAGATCACCTTATACCTACCCGACCAGGGATGTACCCGTTCCTGTGCCTTCACCATGATAGAGTCACATGTTGAGAAGATCCCCGTAGTCTGTGACTACCCAGATGTTTTTCCAGATGAATTGCCAGGGATGCCACCTGATAGAGATATAGAGTTCACGATTGAATTGCAGCCTGGGACTGCTCCCATATCCAAGAAACCTTATAGGATGCCTCCAGCGGAATTAGCAGAATTGAAAAAGCAACTACAAGAGTTGTTGGACAAGGGGTTCATTGGCCCAAGTACTTCACCATGGGGATGTCCGGTCCTATTTGTGAAGAAAAAGGATGAGAGTTTGAGAATGTGTGTTTAGGGATGAAAACGGTTTCAGAATTTTTCGGTTTTCCGAAAACCGTTTTCGATTTTTATCCGACCGAATTCAGCGGTAATGGTATTTTCGAAAACGGTATCGGTTGTCGGAATTTTATATCGGTATCGAAACCGGTTTGGCATTTTGCCGACCGTTTCCTCCGGTTACCGAATTTAACCGGAATTTACCGAATATATAATTCGGAATTTTCCGAAATTTAAAATTAAAAACAAGATAAGCGGGCCAAAGCCCACATTTTCACTCTGGCCCAAGCCGTCGGTCTCGTGCTGGTCTGAACTTTGGTAATTGACTGCGATAGGGTATGTATTTATATAGAAGAATTTGTGCACCGTGCAGTTTACTAAGCGAGGTGGGACTAAGCTGACGCAACGCTCCCTACTGCCGCTCTGCTACATTGCGCTAATGGGCTGCAAGGTGGACGTTGCGTGCGTGGTACGTTTAGACGGCCGGAGCAACGTGCGTGCGTTTATATATATATATATATATATATATATATATATATATATATATATATATATATATATAATTTATATATAATATTTATATATAATATATATATATATATAATATTTATATATGTATATATAGTATATGTGTATATATATGTATGTGTGTCTCTATATATATTGTATTTGTTTTTAAAGTCGAGCTGTTTGAGTTGACGTTTTTAACATAATTAGAGCACCAAAAAGGTTGAACTTTTGATCTTTGTAAATTGTGAACTTTTGGTCTTTGTTGTATTGTGAGCTTGTTATGTTATATGTTTACCGATCGTATTTTAGATTTCGATCGTTACCGGTGTATTTTCCGTACCGAACTTTCGTTTCCGAAGTTTCCGAAATACCGATATCGTTTCCGTTTTCGGAGTTACCGTTTTCGATTTCATTTCCGATAAAAAATATGAAAATGGTAATGGTTTTAGTGTTTACCGACCGTTTTCATCCCTATGTGTGTTGATTACCGCCCTCTCAATGCGGTAACCATCAAGAACAAATACCCACTACCCCGCATTGATGTTTTGTTTGATCAGTTGGTGGGAGCCAAAGTGTTCTCCAAGATAGACCTTCGCTCGGGCTACCATCAAATCAAGATCCGTGCCAGTGATATTCCGAAGACGGCTTTCTCTACCAGATATGGGCTCTATGAGTTTTTGGTGATGTCTTTTGGGCTGACCAATGCCCCGGCTTATTTCATGTACCTAATGAACTCAGTATTCATGCCAGAGCTGGACAAATTTGTGGTGGTTTTCATTGATGATATTCTGGTCTATTCCAAGAGTGAAGACGAGCATACTGAGCATCTGCACATCGTGCTTCAACGACTGCGGGATCATCGTCTATATGCTAAGTTGTCTAAATGTGATTTCTGGCTAAGAGAAATTAAATTTTTGGGTCACACCATTTCTCAAGATGGGATATCAGTTGATCCTGAGAAGGTACAAGAAGTGATGGATTGGAAACCTCCTACCACAGTGAGACAGATTCAGACTTTTCTGGGATTGGTAGGGTATTCTCGACGATTCATTCTAGTTTTCTCCAGAATTGCCAAGCCAACGACTGAATTGTTGAAGAAAGGAGTCAAGTATGATTGGAGCCAGAAGTGTGAGGATGCACTACACGACGGTTGATCTTTAGCGACCCTTATTAGGTACCAACTGTTGGTTGCTAAAGGTTAAGGACCAACGGTCAGTCGCTAAATCCTTTTGTAGCAACGGTCGGTTGGTCGCTAAAAGTCTAAAAATTTAACAACTTATGGTTGGTCGCTATAGATGTCGTCGGGGACTAGCGGTGGGTCGCTATAGAGCAAGGATCACTATCAAATCTTATAGCCTGAACGTACCTGTAGATGTTAGTGACTAAAAATTAATTAAAACAAGTAAACATTAATCGCTAAATTGCATGGTGATTTATTTCTTTTTAATATTGCTTGTATATTTATTTCATGGTTTGTTTATGTATGGACATGACTATAATATGCAATTGTGTTCTTTGTGCTTATATGATATTAGATTCGAGTTGAAAGTCGTTTCAAATGTTTGTTATTTATTTGCATTCGTAATAATTTATTCAAATGTCTATTATTTATTTGGTAATTTTTTTATCAATTTTTGATTAATTTAAAAATGCATTTCGAAATAAAAAAAGAAAAGAAAACCCTCCCTAACCCTAAGGCCCACTAGGGCCCATCTACCTAACTCTCCCTCCCACGCCGTCCCTGTCTCCTCCCAACATCGCCGTCGTCGCCCACTCGCCCCCGTCCCTGCAGTCGCCCGTGCTCCGCCCGCTCCACCAGGGCGCCTCGCCCTAGGGGATGGTCTCCGACCACCTCCCTTCACCGCCGCCACGTGCTCAGTGACGCCTAGGTCATCGGCGCTGAAGTTTGGAGGCCCTGTACGTGCTTCACAGAGATCGCCGACCATGGGCTACGCAGAGATCGCCATCCGCCCCTCTGGGAGCGGCAAGGTACCGGCCTCCTGCCCTTACAGCTCCGAGAGCAGAGGTTCATGGAGTTTGCAAGTTTTTTTCCCCATCTGTAGTTGAGCAGAGGTTCCTGGAGACCATGAAGGCCATACAGGGGGCACTGATAATGTCCTCCAGCATTCAGATCATTCTAGGCTACATCCAGCTATGGGGTATTTTCTCCAGGTCGCTTTCCTTCACACTTCGTAGTCCAAGCATTCTAGCTCTATTGCTCTTTCCTTGTCGTGCTGTCTCAGGTCCGACTGACAAAAAAAACTCCAGATTATTCAGTTCTCTCTACGCACCAAATTCATGATCTTGGCAAAACAAGAATATCATTCCGTTTCATTCTGAATGCCGTTCGTTCTGAATCCTGTGGGACCCTCTACTACACCCCCTTCTTTTTCTACCCCTTCTCGCTGCATTCCTGTTCGTTTTGATTTTGCGAGAGGCGAAGCCACTCCTACTGTGGTCGCTGCCCCCTGTGCCCCCACCCAGAACCCAGTACGCTGCCCGCCATGGCGCTTCACGGCGACTGGGCAGAGTGACACGTATGGAGCGGTCTGGGATGTTTCTGCCGTTAGCTGTGGTGTTCCGGAGGCTTGCCGGGCTGCCTATCTATTCTAATGCTTTAGCATAAGGATCCACATGTTCTACGTGTGTTTCACATGCTTAGGAACTCTCAGTCTCTCACTTATGTCACTTGGAAACTAACGTCATTTTGACTACCAAGTTAGCTGACTTTTCCTTCTTAAGAGACTGCCTAAGGGCGTGTTTGATAAAATTGTTAACTGGATATAAATTAACTTTAGCGCATCTAAACAGAAGGGCTAATAGGTGAGTTTTTTTAGTCAAGTTTTTAACTAGCTATTAGCCAACTAGCTAGACAACCTTAGCTAATTTTTAGCCCAACTAGTAACTAGCCGTAAGGAATTCCATTGAATTGTATTTTTATTGATCAATTAGAATTGAGCTCATCCAAACATGTCCTAACTTGCTCATATGACCTTAGCTTTTTACGAGGCTAAATTGCACTTTTCATTATTCAATGAGCATGCTTGGCCTTGAATTGATATTGCTGGTTTAAGGCCCAGTTTGTTTGAGCGTTTGCTCACTTTTCACAAATCTTAAAGCTGTGAAATCAATGAAATTGCTGTGCAGACTTATGTTTTGAGATTGTATGCTGTTTGTGCCTGATGTTTATTGCAGAAAATACAGAGGCAGGGTGGCCTATCTCGAAGATTTTCAAATGTGTCCTATTACGGTCTCACAACCCCGCCATATAAACTGGTATGTAAGCCTGTTGACTCCAGTCACAAAGATTTGCGTGCTGCCATTAAAGGAATGCCCTTATTTAAACTTTGTGTACCTTTGTTTTGTGGTACGGCGTTCAGGATGCTCTGGAACCTTATATGAGCAAGAGGACAGTTGAACTTCACTGGGGTAAGCACCATCAAGATTACATGGATGGCTTGAATAATCAGCTGGCTACCAGCCCTCTGTATGGATACACTCTGGAGGATCTGATAAAAGAAGCTTATAACAATGACAATCCATTACCAGAATATAACAACACAGCACAGGTAACTCGTTTATGATACCCCATTCATTATATTTTGCTTGCACTGACCATCTTCTTCCTGTCATTTGTTTTCTTTCAAAAAGAAAAATAATGCAATTTGTGCTTTCGCCAATAATAGGATGGTTGGGTTTGGCTTGTCTGTGAGTTTCTTTCTATTTTTTCTGAAGTACAGGCACCACTGATTCAAGCTACTGATTTCCTGAATTGCTCTTTCTATAGCAAGTTTATAAGTTCAGTTTATATTCCATTGAATATTTGTTGCAGTGAAGAGAAATGAGAGAAAGCTTTTGGTTGTTCATACACGAAATGCTATCTCCCCACTTGCTTTTGGTGACATTGTATGTTTACTAGACTCCCTTTTTCCTTTTTTTGTGTTTTCTAAAATGTTTTCTAAAATTTTATTTCGTGCCAAATATTGACTCTTCTTTTATCTCCAGCACGCTTACTACTTAGACTACAAGGTGTGTGTTCCAGTTCTCTTTTTTGGTCCTTAACACTTAATTTTGAATTTTGACAAGTTAGTTATAGCTTAGCAGAAAACTTCTATGGTTCTTTGTTTGTCAACTTTTCAGGATGATAAGCTAACATATGTCACAAACTTCATGGACCATCTTGTCTCTTGGCATACTGTCACTCTACGCATGATGCGTGCAGAGTCTTTTGTGAACCTTGGTGAGCCAAATATCCTAGAGGCTTGAGCTACAGATACACCCTAGTTATCATAATGAGGTAATAATTCAGTACTTTGATGCATTGCACCTAGCACATATATATCTTAATCACGTACTTCAATGCAGGAAACAGGGACACTATTTAGTTTCTTTGTGCTTTTTTCCCAGCTATTGAGTAACCTTTAATAGTAGAAATTAATGGAAATTCAATTCATATTCATAGGTTTGTAGTGCTCTCTCATGGTACAACAAAACTTTTTCTTGGAAAATTAGTACATGGGAAAACATAATACTAGTATTGAGATTGATGTTCATGCACCATGAGATTTCAGGTTACATGGAGGTTTTATGTAAAGGTTTTCTTTTTTCTATTTTAGCTAAGGCCAGGGAGTCGTGCGTGCCCAAGGCTTAACCTGCCACTGAACTGAGATGACAATTAGAGGCTGTCGCTGTCACATTAGTAGCACTTGGTTGATCTTTATTGGCAAGGAATGCTGCTATAAAGCATCCAGTCCCTCACAAACTAAATAAAACAAAAAAAGCATCCTACCTTTAGCTAGTTCTTGCATCCACTATACTTAGGGCTTGTTTGGATGCCCATGTATTAACTACCTTTAGCTAGTTGATGCGATGTTCTTGCATCCACTACACTCAAGCCCACAGAGGATGGCTAATGGTCCAGTTATCTTCCCTTTTGTCACCTCATCTAAAAGCAAACATTTATATCTTCTATCATGTTATTCAGTGTGCAATTTTTACGAGTTTGATCCCTTGTTTTCCATCCACTGAATAGGCATTCTTCGGATACATCGGATCAAATCCTGCTGGAGGAGCCAGAGAGTTGGAAAATCTCATGTCTCACAAGAAATGCTTATCACCCCAATGTCATATACGCCAAGATAAGCTGCTGGGATTTCACCATTGCCCTTGGATATTGCTACAAGGAAATCACTAGTCAGCATCCAGTTTGAAGACATGCAACAAAACAACTCTAGAAGCTATGGAGCTGGTAGATTCTGGAGTTGGCAGTAAGGCAGTGATCCAACTTGGGCTTTGAAGCCATGGTGCTTTCTCTAGACGGCTATTATGTCTGTAGTGTTGTTAGAATAATCCTGGTTCTGTGTTTTCATAACTTCATCATGCTAGTGTTCTGTTGTAGCGGAACACAGAATGGAACGGAACGATATTCTTGTTTTACTGGTTGAGCACTACACGACGATTGTTTTTCTAGGGTGTTCTGGACAAAGAAAGCTTGTACCTTAAAACAGGAGGATACAAGAAGCTGGAGTGGTTGTCTGAAGGCTTTTGAACTGCTTGAAGCATTAGGTTAGCTCTGGAGATTTTGTGAATGATCTAGCTAGCTATCTGTAAATGATCTAGTTGTGAATGATATTATAATTCTGATGCTTTTGTGAATATATAATTGTGTTTGTGTATATTGATTAACTGTGTATGTCTTTATGATTTGTGTATAAAAATCTGTGATTTGTGGTGCTTAATTAAATGTATATTATTATTAATAACAACTATAAAAAGGGCGACTTTCTGTTGGTTGCTAAATGTATAGTATGACGACTTACGGTTGGTTGCTAAATCTATAGTACAACAACTCACGGTTGGTCGCTAAATATACAATATTAGCAACGGACGGTCGGTCGCTAAAAAGATGTCGGTCGCTAAAGCCTTTAGCGACGGCACTTACAGCGACCATCTTTATGGGTCGCTAAAAGTTTTTAGCGACCAACCGTAGGTCGCTGAAGGTCGTTTTAGCAACCAACCGTAGGTCGACCGTTTCCTCCGGTTACCGAATTTAACCGGAATTTACCGAATATATAATTCGGAATTTTCCGAAATTTAAAATTAAAAACAAGATAAGCGGGCCAAAGCCCACATTTTCACTCTGGCCCAAGCCGTCGGTCTCGTGCTGGTCTGAACTTTGGTAATTGACTGCGATAGGGTATGTATTTATATAGAAGAATTTGTGCACCGTGCAGTTTACTAAGCGAGGTGGGACTAAGCTGACGCAACGCTCCCTACTGCCGCTCTGCTACATTGCGCTAATGGGCTGCAAGGTGCGCTAATGGGCTGCAAGGTGGACGTTGCGTGCGTGGTACGTTTAGACGGCCGGAGCAACGTGCGTGCATTTATATATATATATATAATTTATATATAATATTTATATATAATATATATATATATATATATATATATAATATTTATATATGTATATATAGTATATGTGTATATATATGTATGTGTGTCTCTATATATATTGTATTTGTTTTTAAAGTCGAGCTGTTTGAGTTGACGTTTTTAACATAATTAGAGCACCAAAAAGGTTGAACTTTTGATCTTTGTAAATTGTGAACTTTTGGTCTTTGTTGTATTGTGAGCTTGTTATGTTATATGTTTACCGATCGTATTTTAGATTTCGATCGTTACCGGTGTATTTTCCGTACCGAACTTTCGTTTCCGAAGTTTCCGAAATACCGATATCGTTTCCGTTTTCGGAGTTACCGTTTTCGATTTCATTTCCGATAAAAAATATGAAAATGGTAATGGTTTTAGTGTTTACCGACCGTTTTCATCCCTATGTGTGTTGATTACCGCCCTCTCAATGCGGTAACCATCAAGAACAAATACCCACTACCCCGCATTGATGTTTTGTTTGATCAGTTGGTGGGAGCCAAAGTGTTCTCCAAGATAGACCTTCGCTCGGGCTACCATCAAATCAAGATCCGTGCCAGTGATATTCCGAAGACGGCTTTCTCTACCAGATATGGGCTCTATGAGTTTTTGGTGATGTCTTTTGGGCTGACCAATGCCCCGGCTTATTTCATGTACCTAATGAACTCAGTATTCATGCCAGAGCTGGACAAATTTGTGGTGGTTTTCATTGATGATATTCTGGTCTATTCCAAGAGTGAAGACAAGCATACTGAGCATCTGCACATCGTGCTTCAACGACTGCGGGATCATCGTCTATATGCTAAGTTGTCTAAATGTGATTTCTGGCTAAGAGAAATTAAATTTTTGGGTCACACCATTTCTCAAGATGGGATATCAGTTGATCCTGAGAAGGTACAAGAAGTGATGGATTGGAAACCTCCTACCACAGTGAGACAGATTTAGACTTTTCTGGGATTGGTAGGGTATTCTCGACGATTCATTCTAGTTTTCTCCAGAATTGCCAAGCCAACGACTGAATTGTTGAAGAAAGGAGTCAAGTATGATTGGAGCCAGAAGTGTGAGGATGCCTTTCATACACTAAGGCAGCATTTGACAACAGCACCAGTGCTAGCTCAACCGGACAACAACAAGCCCTTTGAAGTTTATTGCGATGCTTCCGGTACTGGATTGGGATGTGTCTTAATGCAAGACAACAGAGTCATTGCTTATGCATCCCGAGCACTCAGACCCCATGAGCAGAACTACCCCACACATGATCTGGAGTTAGCAGCTGTGGTTCATGCTCTCAAGATATGGAGACATTACTTGATGGGAGCTCACTGTAACATTTACACTAATCATAAGAGTCTCAAATACATTTTCACTCAGGCGGATCTTAATATGAGGCAGAGAAGATGGTTAGAGTTAATCAAGGACTATGATTTGGAGGTGCATTACCATCCTGGCAAAGCCAATGTTGTGGCAGATGCCTTAAGCAGGAAAGCCCAGTGCAATTGTATGAACATGGATGCAAGAGTCACCACCGTGTGTGATGAGTTGTGCAAACTGAACCTAGAAGTTGTTTCCTCAGGTGCTTTAAATTATATTTCAGTGGAGCCCACATTACAAGAGCAAATCGTCATGGCACAGATTGGAGACAAGGGTGTTCAAGTAATTAAGGAAATGATCAAGCAGAAGGCAGAAAAATACAAATGCTTCCGTCAGGACAGCAAAGGAATCCTATGGTTTGGAGACCGATTGGTTGTTCCCAAGAACCCTGAGCTCAGAAAGAAGATATTGGATGAAGCTCACCTTTCAAAATTCTCCATGGACCCGGGCAGCAATAAGATGTATCATGACCTCAGATCCTTATACTGGTGGACCAGAATGAAGAGGGAAATTGCCAAGTACATATCCGAATGTGACACCTGCCAGAGAGTCAAGGCTAGTCATTTGAAGGTAGCAGGCACTTTGCAACCCCTTCCCATCCCATCTTGGAAATGGGAGGATATTTGCATGGATTTTATCATGGGATTGCCCAATACCTCATGGCACCATGATTCTATTTGGGTCATTGTGGATAGGTTGACCAAGACTGCTCATTTCTTGCCAGTGCATACCACCCACAAGACAGAGAAATATGCAGCAATCTATGTTGATCAAATAGTGCGTTTGCATGGCATTCCGAAGACCATTGTATCTGACAGAGGAGCACTTTTTGTGGCACGCTTTTGGGAGCAGCTCCAAGAATCACTTGGGACCCATGCAATAAGAAGCTCAGCATACCATCCGCAGACAGATGGTCAAACAGAAAGGGTAAATCAGATTTTGGAAGACATGTTGAGGGCATGTGTGCTACACTATGGAAAGGATTGGGACAAGTGTCTTTCTTTGGCAGAGTTCTCTTATAATAATAGCTACCAGTCCAGTTTGAAAATGGCACCTTTTGAGGCCTTATATGCGAGAAGGTGTAGGACACCGCTCAATTGGTCTCAAGCGGGAGAGAGGGAAATATTTGGACCAGACTTGGTGCTTGAAGCAGAGGAAAAGGTCAGAGTTATTACGAAGAACCTAGAAGCTGCTCAGGCCAGACAAAAGAGTTATCATGATAAGAGGAGGAAGCCTCTACAGTTTGAGGTGGGAGATCATGTTTATCTTAAGGTGTCACCCACCAAAGGTGTTCAGAGGTTTGGAATCAAGGGCTAGTTAGCTCCTCGCTACATTGGACCCTATGAGATCAAAGCAAATTGTGGACCCGTAGCATATCAATTGAAGTTGCCACCCCACATGTCAGCAGTTCAGGATGTGTTCCATGTATCCCAGCTACAGAAGTGTGTCTGCTTACCCACTGAAGTATTACCTGAACCAGAAATTGAGATAGAACCAGACTTGTCTTATCAAGAACACCCCGTCAAGGTATTGGACCAAAAGGAGAGATCAACACGGGCAAAATCGATCAAAATGTATAAGGTTCAGTGGAGTCACCATTCAGTAGAAGAAGCTACGTGGGTGACTGAGGATTTTCTACGTTCTCGCTTCCCCGACTTTCTACTCAAAGGAGTCGGTACGTAATCCAAAACCCCACCCCACCTGCCCCTTGAATTCAATTATAAGGAAAACTTAGATGATAAAGGTATTGTAAGCTTTAGAAATAACTCAAAAAGGACTTCCTTCTGAAGTCGCAAAGAGAATGACATTCGAAGAGCAGTTAGCTAGAGAAACTTGGATGAAGGAAGGAGCAACACACCAACACACCTTCATGGCACCCCTCCAAAGGACTCTACAAAAAAAATCTCGGGACGAGATTCCTTTAAGGGGGAGGGCTGTAACACCCCAGGTATTACTTAGGGTTTTCACTCAAGACTACACAAGTAAGCTCATCATCACATGTGACTTAAGTTGGGAAAAGTACACCAAAGTTGGAGCTCAAGATCCTAAGTAAGTGCAACCTATCTTAGATGTCAAGCCTTGGCCTACCATGTACTTTAAATGGGGAGAAATTGCCCAAAACCCTAATGCACCCCCTGTGGACAATTGGAGTACTATAGGTAAGCATGACCAAAAAGTTATGAAAACCCCTTGAACATGTCTTGGGCCCATTATAAAAGATGTAGTGCACTTAATACCCTACAAATAATAGTCAGAAAGTAACCCCAAAAAGATTTCAGAAAAGCCCCAAAAGATTCACAAAAGGGGTGAGCACAAAAGAAAAATCAAAATTCTTCTAAGTCCAAAATCACCCCTTTCCAAAGATCAAACATGTTCACCCTCATTCAAACTTCAAAACCAATTGACCCAATGGACAAAGTGGCGCCAAAATACCTCTGGAATACCCTGGAGAAAGTTGAACCCCACCCTAAGTCGTTTGACATGACTTGGCATAGCTTTTGTCCCAGTTTGGACAGCTAGGACAGAGGCAACTTCTCACCCCTATATCTCCCTACCCCGACCGTATCTTGGCTTGGGACTCACATAAAAAAGGTAGGATATGGTGCAGGGAAGAGACCGTACACAGAGGTTTTGCCAAGATCTTCACGTTAAGGTGCTCCAATCGGCCGTTGAACCATGGTAGAAGCAAACACACACGTGTTCGACGCGGGCTGACACTCGGGGGCACGCTCAGAACACGCCCGTGCGCGAACCCCCGTGCGTCCGTGGCCGCCCGTGACCATGCCCGCGCCACGGCTATAAAGCCCGCCCCAGTGCCCGGCTACTTTCCCCGTTGCATCCTCTGTCCAACGCCGAACTCCCCGGAGCTCGCCCATAGCTCCGGCGACCTCTCCGCGACCCGCCAGAGCCGCCCAAGGACAACCACCGTGGCCGAACCGTTTCCCGCCCTCCTCCGCTCGATCCAAGCCCCTAGGTAGCTTCCCTGGGAGGCTGTGAAGCTTGCCGAGGCTTGAACCGAGAACCCCCGCCACCGGAAAGGCGCAATCGTGCTCGCCGGAGTTCGGAACCCCGCCGGCGCACGTGGACCGGGTGAGTCTCTGCGCCATTTTCTGATTCCCTGCACACATAGCCTCTACGTCACCCCGTGGAGCTCATCGTGCCATTTGATTGAACTAGATCGCCGTGGTTAGGCCGGAGCACTCGCCGCCGACGAGTTCACCCGCCTGCGCACGTGGACCGGTCGATTCCGGCCACCGCCGCCATCGAGTCGTACCTCGCTGTGACCGCCAGGACCTCCCAAAGCCAACCCCGCCCCTCGCCGGGCCTCTCTCGCCACCGGTAAGCCGCGCCGCCCTTTTCCTTTCCGCGACTACTGTTTACATAAGGGGAGGGACCTCGGGGAAGAAGAAGAAAAGGCCAGGGGGTTTTGTGCGCTGTCAGTGACTCAGGGAATAGTAGCGCAGGGGTATAAATGAAGGGATTGATTTAGAAAGAACCCAGGGTCTTCGGTGCAAAGTAGTTTTCCAGGAAACCTTTTAAAAATTCTGATTTAAATCCAAACAGAACTTGAAAAATTCATAACTTCAGTTTGGTTTATCCAAATCGAGTCAAACCAATTTTGCCAGATCCTAAATAATGTAAACTACTTAGGAAAAATATAAAACCTCTAAGTGTTAAAGAAAACTTTAAAGTTTTGATTTAAATGATTAACTGGTCAAAAGCTAAAAGAAATAAGGAAAAATAGCTACACTATTTGACTGGGGTTAAGAAAATTTAGGGAAGTTCTTAATCACTTTCTAAACTATTTAAAAATAATAAACCTCTCTGTACACCAAGTTAAGGTAGATTTTACCATTTAAATCATTTTTAGCCTAAAGTTAGAGGAAATATCAAAAATACTTTAAAATAAGAACCAGGGAACACCCATATTTTTGTTAGCTCTCTTATTCAAGGTAGTTCACTAGAAAAATTTATTATACCTTTGTTTAGTACGAAAGAAAGGAGATACCTTTTAATTTAGAAAAACAAGGAAACCTTGGAAAAACCCTAGAAAATAACCCTAAGGAGAAAACACCCCAAACCTTGGGATAACTATTATTTTGTTATTATGAACATAGGAAAAATATGGAATGTGTTGTTTGATATTTTTCAAATAACAAGTTAGTTATAAGCACCTTTTTGGCATAAAAATTTAGAAATTCACAACTAAATATCCAGTAGGCCTTTTTTTGTGGTTTTTAACACAGAGGCCTAATATCACCTATGTATCTGAACAAAAATAACATTTGGTACAGAAACCTCAATTAAATCATAGCTATAGTGTAAAGTGCCCTTTTAAAACTTATCTTTGTTAATTTTGCACAAGTAATATCTGAATCAGTATCCACCTCAAATTTATAGGACAGATTACAGTGACAACTAGTAACCCACTGTAATTTTCACAGAATTTTTGGAAAGAGTTACAGCACTGTTGTAGTTCAAACCCACACTAGAATTCATAAATAGAAAATGAAAAAGGGAAATTAATAGTGGAGACTAATGTTACCCTAACTAACCCAGCAAAACCCCTTGAGTACCCACTAAAAAGGGGCATTACAAGTCTCAATCCATTTATGCTTAGGCAAGAAACTCAAAACCTAAAGCGATAAGCCTAAAACCCCCAAGAGCCTCTTATAACAAGAAAAACCCAAATGATTAACCAACTTAGTTTTTCAGCACTAAGGTGTAATTGCTATTAAATTCTACATAATCATGGCACACATATTCTTATTCATTGCATTCGATAGATTGCAACCTCGCCGACGGAGAGTATGTCCTCGTACCGGAGCAAGGAGTTGCTCAGGAGGTAGCCCCGGATCCAGCACCAGATCCTACCCCAGAGGATCTGCCTGCCCCAACTTTGGAAGGCAAGCCCCAATTTTATGCATAACCTATTCTATATGATATTTTACTACACTTAATGTTTGTAGTCTTGTATTGTGCACTTAAGTGTAGGAGTTGATTGGAACCCTAGTTGCCTGAACTCAGGAATCCTTGTTGAAATGGATACTAGTATGCTAGGTCGAGTAGCTGCCTTGCTAATTAGGGATCTCGGTAGAAGTCGAGTGTTTTTTCTAGCACTCGCGCGAGGTCAGGAATTGGTTGTACGCACTTTCATATCATATTGATGCTTGGTCTGTGGACATAGATCCATGGGGATGCGTGGTCTACGAGATGAAATTGGAATAAGGATTAATGTGCGGATACCTGTGTCAAACGTTTGAACGTACTAAGCACATGCCGAGAAATATGGTAAATCGGTAAGCCTAGTACCTGATTGAACCTGGCAGTAGACTTTGCCCCTCACGCGACCTGAGACGTGGTCTCCCATTCCGGTTATGGTGGGTACAAGTGCGGTCACTGCACGACGACAGTCAGGGTCAGTGAGGCATTGTACGCCAAGGCGGTGAGCCCTGATCTGCTGACGGGGAATCGATGGGGACGGTTGATGTGTGTGGGGATGGAGTGCCTCGCCACGTCGTGTGTTTAGGTTTACCTTGCAAGGATAAAAACTCGATTCGAATCGTCTGCTTCTCGCAGCTAATGAGACTGCTTGATCCATTGTACTGCATTGAGTAACAAGTGGAAATGTGATGATGTGGCAAAAGATGTTGATTGCTAAATTTGCTTGATACCATGAATGAGTAGATAGTACACATCTAGTCTTAAGAGAGTCACACTAAAACTTGATAAAGCTAAAACTTGATTTATAAACTCAGCTAGTGCTTTTGGCAACCAAACCCCACAGCCAAACAGCTGCATGTCTAGAGGTAGAGGAGTAGACTCCTCACACCGGGTAAGTCTAGCTGAGTATTAGTATACTCAGCCTTGCTTGTGGCATAACGTTTACAGGTTCTCTGGAGGACATGGTTGCTGGAGTGACTTGGCCGTCCATCTTGCCACCGGGTTGGACAGTCGAGTGGGATCCTGCCTCGGCTGAGTAGGAGCATGATGAGTGATGGGACAGGCTTCCCCATCTCTCTGTTTATTTATCGTTAGTTTTATTCCGATGCACTTCGAACAATGATAACTACTTTTGTTAAAACTCCGATGATGATGTAATAAGTTTAATACTCCTTAATGTATGGTTTTATGCTTTATTGTATTTGCTCTATGACTCACCATCGAGTGAGACTATGGTACTTGATCCTGTCAGTGGCCTCGTCGGACTAGATCCGAGGGATTGACGGGTTATTCCCATTTAAGTGTGGTCTAGCCTCTAAGGCGGGACTTAGGCACTTAAGTCGGAATAATTCGGGCAGTTCTGCCACAATATATATATATATATGTATATATATATATATATATATATATATATATCCAAGACTTCAACTACAACCCACACTAACTTGGGATGAATAAAACCTAAAGAAACACTATTTGGTAGTATTTTATTGACTATCATCGATGGATCCATAAAGTTTAATTCACTTGAAGAGATTATAAACAACATCTCAAAACAATTTGATGACAATACTTATTTAGTAAAAAAGGTCAAGAATTTGGTTCAATTTAACTGCAGGAGAACAATTCTCTCAACAATTGTAAATAAAAACACATAAAGTTAAACTCATTGGAGTGGGCTAATAGTCTTATCAATGTGAACCACTCCATCCTTATGTAAGGAGCGAGTTGGAGTAGATATTGTGTGTAGGACACTCTAGTATGTTATTGTTCATCCAGACATTAATCATAACCGCCAAGTATTTGAAAGGGAAATGTGCCATTGGGTCATTTCTATAAATGTTTTGGTTATTAGATGCTCAACACATATTGTCTTGTGCTAAGTATCAAAGAGATGCAAATGGAAATGCAAGGTATGATTCTAGCCTTAGTAAATTGTTTTTGATACTGACAATTCTACTAAGTGCTAGGAACCTTATCAAATCAAAAGAAATCGGATTGGAGGAGTTTGGCTACGTCTAGCCAAACTTGCACCAGCCTGCGGTACACCGGACTGTCTGGTGTGCACTTGACACTGGTGCTCAGGCTAGCGCGCCCGGCGAACTGGCTGCTCTCAGAAAAAACTAAGCGCGTCGTGGCTATAATTCACCGGACTGTCTGGTGTGCACAAGACTATCCGGTGAGTCAGTCACGCCCACGCCAACAGTTGGCCGTGTGATGAGCGGGCGACACGTGCACTTCACCAATGGTCAGAAGGTCACACCGGACTGTCTAGTGTGCCACGAGGGTCGTGGCTGCAACGGTTGGCTTCGCTAGAAAAGGAAGGAAATCGCGTATTGTTCACTGTCCGGTGTTGAACCGGACTGTCCGGTGCGTCCACGGACAGAAAGCAACTATGGCCTTCCAAATGGTGCTCTAACGGCTCCTAGCTGCCCTGGAGCTATAAAAGTGACCCCTAGGCGCATGGAGCAGGACACCAAGCACCCCTTGAACATCCTAAGACGCTGAGACTTTGCATTCACGCATCTAGTTCATTGTGATAGAGAATCGAGCACTTTTTTGAGTTGTAACTCCGTTCTGCTGCTTTCGTATACTCGTTCTTGTCTTGTGTGCGTGCTGTTGCTGCAACTCTTGCTCTTGTGTGTGTTGCTATTCCCCTCTTACTCTTGTGTTTACTTGAGATCATTTGTGTAAGTCGTGAGAGACTCCAAAGTGTGGAGATTCCTCACAATGGGATATTGTGGAGATAAAGAGAACCATGGTATTCAAGTTGATCTTTGGATCACTTGAAAGGGGTTGAGTGCAACCCTCGTCCGTTGGGACGCCACAACGTGGAGTAGGCAAGTATTCTAATTGACCGAACCACGGGATAAAAATCAATGCGTCACTTGTCTTTATTCTTATGCGATTCTCTCTATCTCCATTCACTTCACTTGCATAATTGCTCTAAGTTTAATACTCATCTTATGAAGAGCAATTAAGTGAAGAAGTTCACTCTGCTTGTACTTCTCTCTTGAACTTGGACTTAGCTTTCACTAATCTAATATTAGTCCAAGTTTGTGTTGTTAAGCTATTTTTTACAGGCACCTATTCACCCCCTCTAGGTGCTCTCAATTGGTATCAGAGTCATTCTCTTCATCAAGGGACTAACCGCCCGAAGAGAAGGATCCTAAGGGAAAGGGGGATCGTGATCAACGACAAGGAAAAGAAGAAGGAGACCCAGAGGTAGCGGTGTCGGCGTGGACAAAGGCGGAGTTGGCTCGAAAAGAGGCTTCGTCGGCCCGGGAGCACGTGGCTTCCCTGGCCGAGGAGGTGCAGCAGCGGTGGCTGGAGCTTGGCCAGGTTGTCCACTAGCGGGACCAACCCCGGAGTCACGCTGCCGAGGCCGTGAGCCGAGCTGAGGTCCTCGGGGGACATCTGGCTGAGGCTACGGAGTGGCCAGCCGAGGCGTCTGCTCGGGCCGGAACTTTTGCGGAGACCCTGGCTGCGATGGCCCAAGCATGGTGCTGGCGTCCTCCTTCGAGGTGGAGATCCTTTCGCCCGTGTTGCCGTCCGAGGTCGGGCCAAATTCCGCCGAAGGTGGAAACGACGCCGGGGGTGCTGCTGCTCCCCCTGCCGATGTCTAAACCTGCAGGAACAGTTTGTTTGTAGTATGCGTATGTTTTTTGCAGCCGCCGAGGCCTAAACATTTTAACGCCGGATTATAAAGCTGTGTTTTCTTTGCTCTTGTTTCGTGTGTTTGGACTTGTTTGGTAGCAGAGTCCCTCGTCCGAGCGTGAGTTACTTTTCACGGAAGGTGATGAGTGAGGTATCCGTATCCCAGAGGCGTAGGAGTCCCTCGGCTCGGTCGGCCTTGCCGCTTACGTGTACTCTCGTCGTTTTTAGGACCCCGCTATCAAAGCAGTCGAAATGGCACGAAAGCCGTTCTGGCAGAAAAGTTTTCAAGTGTTAGGACTCGTTCGGCAGCAGAATCCCTCGTTCGAGTGTGAGTTACTTTTCGCGGAAGGTGATGAGTGAGGTATCCGTATCCCGGAGGGGTAGGAGTCCCTTGGCTCGGTCGGCCTTGCCGCTTACGTGTACTCTCATCGTTTTTAGGACCCTGCTATCGAAGCAGTTCAAACGGTACGAAAGACGTCCTGGCAAAAGACTTTTTCAAGGAAAATTTTGACGCAGAGGGGGTTCCCCCCTTCTAGCCCCCGAGGGAGGGTTGGGCTTTGCCGAGGCAAGGCTGACCCTTCCTTTACGGTTAGACTTTATTTGTGTATGTAAAGAGAACGAGGAATATGAACGACTTGAAACATCTTAAGGGTAGAAGCGACGTAGCCGTTGGATGTTCCAAGCGTTGCTGTAGACCTCGCCTTGATCGTTGGCCAGCTTGTATGTTCCGGGCTTCAAAATCTTGGCGATGATGAACGGCCCTTCCCAGGGAGGAGTAAGCTTGTGGCGCCCTCGGGCGTCTTGGCGCAGCCGAAGTACCAGGTCTCCCACCTAGAAGCCTCGAGGTCGAACCCCTCGGGCGTGGTAGCGTCGCAGAGACTGCTGATACCGTGCTGAGTGTAGTAAGGCCACGTCCCGAGCCTCTTCCAGCTGGTCCAGTGAGTCTTCTCGGCTGGTCTGGTTGCTTCGGTCGTTGTATGCCTCGGTCCTCGGGGAACCGTATTCTAAGTCTGTGGGTAAGATAGCCTCGGCCCCATAGACTAGTGTCGGTGTTTCGACCCCGGGGGGTCCCTGGACCGACGAGTAAAATTGTCGCTGCGTGTCCCAGCCCAGATGGGTTGGCGCGAGATGGAACACAAAGGGGGGAAACCGCGGCTCGTGTTATCCTGCGCCAGGGGGGATGCGCTTGCAGTAGGGGTTACAAGCGTTCGTGAGGGAGAGAGAGAGTGAGCTGGTTCGTCAGCCCGTCCTCCCGCGCGACCACCCTTTGCATGGAGGCCCTGGACCTTCCTTTTATAGAAGCAAGGAGAGGGTCCAGGTGTACAATGGGGTGTAGCTATACGCTAACGTGCCCGGCGGAGAGGTGCCTGAGCCCTGTGTACATGCCAACGTGGCTGTCGGAGGGGCGCTAGAGCCCTGTGTACGCGGTAACGTGGCCGTCGGAGGAGCGCTCGAATCCTGTAGAAGCACACCTGTCGGGGCTGCTAGGACCTTGCTGACGTCTCCTTGCTTCCGTAGGGGTCTGAGAACCGCCGTCGTTATGGACGCACGCGGGGAGCCATCATTACTCGTTTACCGGGGCGAGCCAGATGGGACTCCGGTCTTGTTCCCCGTAGCCTAAGCTAGCTAGGGGTAGGGTAATGATGTATCCCCCATGGTGCGGTCGATCCGATCCCAAGATCAGGCGAGACGGTGACTCCTCCTGAGGCCAAGGCCGGGGTCGAGCGAGGATGTGATTCTTCCCGATGTCGAGGTAGAGGCCGAGCCCTGGGTCGGGCGAGGCGGAGACCACCTTCCGAGGCCGAGGTTGAGGCCGAGCCCTGGGGTCGGGCGAGGCGGAGTCCTCCTTCCGAGGCCGAGGTTGAGGGCGAGCCCTGGGGTTGGGCGAGGCGAAGACCATCTTCCGAGGCCGAGGCAGGGGCCGAGCCCTGGGGTCGAGCGAGGTGGAGACCTCCTCCTGAGGTCGAGGCTCAAGGTCGGGCGAGGCAGAGTTTACTGTTGCGCTTTAGGCTGAGCTTAGCCGTTGTCAGCCTCACCCTGGCGGGTGGCACAACAGTCGGAGAGGGGCGAGCGGCGCTGTTTTCCTGTCAGGTCAGTCAGTGGAAGGGCGAAGTGACAGCGGTCACTTCGACCTTGCCGATTGAGGCACGTGTTTCAGGATAAGGTGTCAGGCGATCCTCGCATTGAATGCGCCTGTGATACGGTCGGTTGGTGAGGCGATCTGGCCAAGGTTGCTTCACTGCGAAGCCTGCCCGAGCTGGGCTTCGGGCGAGTTGAGGGTGCGCCCGTTGCTTGAGGGGGCCCTCGGGCGAGGTGTGAATTCGTTTGGGACTTCTGTTTCCGCCCGAGGCTGGGCTCGGGTGAGGCGAGATCGCGTCCCTTGAGTAGACGAAGCCTTGACCTGAATCGTGCCCATCAGTCTCTGCAGCTTGCGCTGATGGTGGTTACCAGCCGCGTTTAGGAGTGTTGGGGGTACCCCTAATTATGGTACCCGACAACTAGAAAGAACGGTGAGAAACCCGTGGCTCGGCTCGGCGTCGTCCTCAGACTCCAGACCACCGAGGGTAGCTCTTTCATCCACCGCTTGCCGAACTTGTTGAGGTCCTTGTAGATCATCGGTTTAAGTCCCTGCAGAATCATACCGTTGGCACGCTCCACCTGCCCATTCGTCATGGGGTGAGCTATGGCAGCCCAGTCCACATGGATGTGGTGGTCCTCGCAGAAGTCCAGGAACTTCTTCCCAGTGAACTGTGTGCCATTGTCGGTGATGATGGAGTTCGGGACCCCAAAGCGATGGATGATATTGGTGAAGAACGCCACTGCCTGCTCGGACCTGATGTTGGTTAAGGGTCGGACCTCGATCCACTTGGAGAATTTGTCGATGGCGACCGGCAGGTACGAGAAGCCCCCAAGTGCCTTCTGCAAGGGATCGACGAGGTCCAGACCCCACACTGCAAACGGCCAGGTGATGGGTATTGTCTGCAGGGCCTGAGTGGGCAGGTGCGTCTGTCTTGCGTAGAATTGACACCCTTGGCAGGAGCGTACAATCCTAGTGGCGTCGGCCACCGCGGTCGGCCAGTAGAAACCTTGTCGGAAGGCGTTTCCCACGAGGGCTTGAGGTGCTGCGTGGTGACCGCAAGCCCTCGAGTGTATTTCTTGCAATAGCTCCTGTCCTTCGGCGACGGATATGCATCGTTGGAGAATGCCTGAGGGGCTGCGGTGGTAGAGCTCCTTTTCATCACCCAGTAAGACAAACGACTTGGCGCGCCGCGCCAGTCGCCGAGCTTTGGCCTTGTCGAGGGGTAGCTCTCCTCGGTGGAGATATTCCAGGTACGGGGTCTGCCAGTTTCTGTTTGGCGCAACCCCATTCCGCTCCCCCTCGATGCGCAAGGCTTCACCCTAGGCGGCCGAGGATACCTTGGGCTGGGCCGAGGCTTCCTCGGGCTCGGGCGTGTCGTCGATCTTGACGAAGGGTTGATGTATGTCTCTGGAGAAGACGTCAGGGGGAACCATTGTCCGCCCCGAGGCTATTTTCGCTAGCTCATCCGCAGTCTCGTTGTGCCGTCGAGCGATGTGGTTGAGCTCCAGCCCGTAGAACTTGTCTTCTAGGCGTCAAACTTCGTCGAAGTAGGCCTCCATCTTCGGGTCGCGGCAGTGGGAGTTCTTCATGACTTGGTCAATGACAAGCTACGAGTCGCCACGAGCGTCGAGGCGCCGAACCCCTAGCTCGATGGCGATGCGCAACCCATTAACTAGAGCCTCGTACTCGGCCACGTTGTTTGACGCCGGGAAATGGAGGCACAGCACGTAGCGGAGATGTTTTCCGAGGGGTGAGAAGAAGAGCAGGCCAGCACCTGCTCCCGTTTTCATCAGCGACCCATCGAAGTACATGGTCCAAAGTTCCGGTTGGATCGGAGTTGTTGGCAATTGGGTGTCGACCCATTCAGCCACGAAGTCCGCCAAGACTTGGGACTTTATGGCCTTCCGAGGAGCGAACGAGATTGTCTCGCCCATGAGCTCCACTGCCCACTTTGCTATCCTACCCGAGGCCTCTCGGCACTGGATGATCTCCCCCATGGGGAAGGATGACACCACAGTCACCGGATGAGACTCGAAGTAGTGTCGCAACTTTCGCCGCGTCAGAATTACTGCGTACAGTAGCTTCTAAATTTGCGGGTAGCGGATCTTGGTCTCGGATAGCACTTCACCGATGAAGTAGATCGGCCTCTAGACGAGCAGCACATACCCTTCTTCTCGTCTCTCGACTACGATCGCGGCGCTGACCACCTGAGTGGTTGCGGCTACGTAGATCAAGAGGGCTTCTCCCGCAGCGGGGGGCACCAAGATGGGCGCGTTTGTAAGGAGCGCCTTTAAGTTTCCAAGGGCTTCCTCGGCCTCGGGGGTCCAAGTGAAGCGCTCGGCCTTCCTTAAGAGGCGGTACAAGGGTAGGCCTTTTTAACCGAGGCGCGAGATGAAGCAGCTAAGAGCCGCAAGGCATCCCATGACCCTTTGTACTCCTTTCAAATCTTTGATAGGCCCCATGTTGGTGATGGCCGCGATTTTCTCCTGGTTGGCCTCGATGCCCTGCTCGGAGACGATGAACCCTAGGAGCATGCCTCGGGGGACTCCGAAGACACACTTCTCGGGATTGAGCTTCATGCCCTTCGCTCTCAGACACTTGAATGTCGTTTCAAGGTCGGAGAGGAGGTCGGAGGCTTTCCTCGTCGTGACAACGATGTCATCGACGTAAGCCTCGACCGTTCGGCCGATGTGCTCTCCGAACACATGGTTCATGCACCTTTGGTATGTTGCACCTGCATTCCTCAAGCCAAATGGCATAGTAGTATAACAGTACATGCCAAAAGGTGTGATGAAAGAAGTCGCGAGCTGGTCGGACTCTTTCATCTTGATTTGGTGATAACATGAATAGGTGTCGAGGAATGACAGGGTTTCGCACCCAGCAGTGGAGTCCACAATTTGATCGATGCGAGGCAGAGGGTAGGGAACCTTCGGACATGCTTTGTTTAGACCAGTGTAGTCTACGCACATCCTCCATTTCCCACCTTTCTTTTCTACAAGCACAGGGTTAGCTAACCATTCGGGATGGAATACCTCTTTGATGAACCCTGCAACCACCAGCTTGTGGATCTCCTCGCCTATGGCTCTATGCTTTTCTTCGTCGAAACGGCGTAGGTGCTGCTTCACGGGTCGGGCACCGGCTCGGATATCCAGTGAGTGCTCGGCGACATCCCTCGGTATGTTGGGCATGTCCGAGGGACCCCACGCAAAAACTTTGGCGTTTGCATGGAGAAAGTCGACGAGCACTGCTTCCTATTTGGGGTCGAGCTCGGAGCCGATCCGGACTTGCTTGCAGGCGTCGTTGCTGGGGTCGAGAGGGACGGACTTAACCGCCTCAGCCGGCTCGAAGTTGTCGGCGTGGTGCTTCGCATCAGGCACCTCCTGGGAGAGGCACTCCAGGTCGGCGATGAGGGCCTCGGACTCGGTGAGGGCCACAGCGTACTCCACGCATTCCACGTCGCATTCGTACACGTGGCGGTACGTGGATCTGACGGTGATCACCCCGTTGGGGCCTGGCATCTTGAGCTTGAGGTACGTGTAGTTGGGGACGGCCATGAACTTGGCGTAGCACGGTCTCCCCAGCACCGCGTGGTAGGTCCCTTAGAACCCGACCACCTCGAACGTGAGGGTTTCCCTGCGGAAGTTGGAGGGAGTTCCGAAGCAGACGGGCAAGTTGAGTTGTCCAAGGGGCAGGACACGCTTCTCGAGGATGATCCCATGAAACGGCGCCGCACTGGCCCGGATCGTGGACAGATCGATCCCCAAGAGCCTGAGGGTCTCGGCATAGATGATGTTGAGGCTGCTGCCCCCGTCCATGAGGACCTTGGTGAGCCTGGCGTTGCCAATAACAGGATCGACAACGAGCGGGTACCTTCTTGGGCTCGGCACGCAGTCGGGGTGGTCGCCTTGGTCGAAGGTGATGGGCTTGTTAGACCAGTCTAGGTAGACTGGCGCCGCCACCTTCACTGAGTAGACTTCCCGGTGCTCCTACTTGCGGTGCCGAGCCGAGGCGTTCGCCACTTGCCCACCGTAGATCATGAAGCAGCCGTGGACCTCGGGGAACTCCTCTTCCTTGTCGCCCTCCTTCTTGTTGTTGTCTTGGCCTTTGCCATCTCCCGCCGGGGACCCGGCCTTATGGAAGTAGCGCCGAAGCATGACGCATTCCTCAAGGGTGTGCTTGACGGGACCCTGGTGATAGAGGCACGACTCCTTGAGCATCTTGTCAAACAGGTTGGCCCCTCCGGGAGGCTTCCGTGGGTTCCTGTGCTCGGCGGCAGCGACAAGATCTGCGTCGGCGGCGTCACGCTTCGCTTGCGACTTCTTTTTCGCCTTCTTCTTCATGCCACGCTGGGCGGACGCCTCGGGGACGTCTTCCTGCTGGCGTCCCTGAGGCTGCTTGTCCTTCCGGAAGATGGCTTCGACCGCCTCCTGACCAGAGGCGAACTTGGTGGCGATGTCCATCAACTCGCTCGCCTTGGTGGGATTCTTGTGGACCAGTTTGCTCACCAGGTCGTGGCAAGTGGTGCCGGCGAGGAACGCCTTGATGACATCCGAGTCGGTGATGTTGGGCAGCTCGGTGCGCTGCTTCGAAAACCGCCGGATGTAGTCTCGCAGGGATTCCCCTAGCTGCTGGCGGTAGCTTCGGAGATCCCAGGAGTTCCCAGGGCGCACGTATGTGCCCTGGAAGTTTCCAGCGAAAGCCTTGACCAGGTCGTCCCAGTTGGAGATCTGCGCAGGAGGCAGATGCTCCAACCAGGCCTGGGCAGCGTCAGAGAGGAACAGGGGGAGGTTGCGGATGATGAGGTTGTCATCGTCCGTTCCTCCCAGCTGGCAGGCCAGCCGATAGTCCGCAAGCCACAACTCTGGCCTTGTTTCCCCCGAGTACTTGGTGATGGTAGTCGGGGCCCAGAACCGGGTCGGGAACGACGCCCGTCGTATGGCCCGGCTGAAGGCTTGAGGACCTGGTGGTTCGGGCGAGGGGCTCCGATCCTCCTCGCTGTCATAGTGTCCCCATGCCTAAGGTGGTAGCCTCGGCGCACCTTCTCGTTGAGGCGGGCTCGACGGTCGCGGCGGTGGTGCTCGTTGCCGAGGCGACCCGGGGCTGCAGGCATCGCGTCCCGCGTGCGCCCGGTGTGGACCGAGGCCTCCCGCATGAGTCAGGAAGTCGTTGCGTGATGCTTCGGGGGGCACCCTTGCCTTCGGGAGGCAGAGCTTTCGGCCCGTCGGACCACGGCATCCTCCAGGAGATTCTTGAGTTCTCCCTGGATACGCTGCCCCTCGGTGGTGGATGGCTCCGGCATTGCTCGGAGTAGTATTGCCGCTGCAGCCAGATTCTGGCCGACCCCGCTGGAGGCCAGGGGCAGCCTTGCCCTGGCATCGTCAACAATACGGCGCTGTACGTCCCAGGCCTGATGACGCACTTCTCCGGCGAGTGCTCGGCCTGCCCACTCCTGCTTGATGTTTTGCCGGAGCTGCACAAGTTGCCCTGCTTCCTCGTCGAGCTTGGCCTGCATCTCGTGAATTTGCTCGAGCTGTGTGTCCTGACCCCCCGCAGGGATTGGGACCACAGCTAGCTCCCGCAGGATGTCAACGCGAGGCGCAGGCCCAGGGGGATCGTCATCCTTCGGCATACCGAGGTGGTTGCCTTCGTCGTGACCCCCTAGATCGATGTGGAAGCATTCGCGACTTGGGCCACAACCCTCGTCGTCAAGGCTGTGGCCATCATCGGAGCATTCGGAGAGGCAGTAGTCACATGCGGTCATGAAGTCTCACATGGCACTGGGATTTCTGAGCCCGGAGAAATCCCAACCGGAGTCGGGACCGTCCTCTTCCTCGGAACTCGGGGGCCCGTAGGTTGATACGGCCGTCAGTCGGTCCCAGGTTGACCACATATGGTACCCCGGAAGGTTAGGGTATGCCTTTACGAAAGCGCTCACCGAAGCGGGGTTGCTTGGTGAATCGAAGGTGAATCTAAAAGGCACAGGGTGGAAAACGGACGGTACCTCTTGATCGATGGACGGTGACGAAGTCGCGTCGGGGACGGACTGCACCGTTATCTCAGGTACGAGGCTAACGCCTAGCAAACCCTTCGCGAGTGTGCTGGCGTCATCTGTCCGCTTGGGGTTGGCACGTTGCGGGGAAACGACCTCCGTCGTTGTCTCAGGTGCGAGGACAACGCCCGACATGTCCCCCGCTGGGGTGCCGGCGTCGCCGACTCGCTCGACAGCCGACGAGGTGCCGCCTCCTGCCTAGCCATGGTTGCCCCGTCTCCTCCTCCTGCGGCGAGGAGGGTGGTGGGACAAACCCGGATGCTGCTCTTCCGCCATAGGGGGAAGACATCGTCGAGTTCGCCGCCGCCGGGCGAGCTGACGACCGTCGTGGTTGCTGTTGTGCTACGGGGGGAGGAGTACCATGTCGTAGCTGCCGTCTAGGGACATGAACTCGAGACTCCCGAAGCGGAGCACCGTCCCGAGCTAAAGAGGTTGCTGAAGACTACCCATCTGGAACTCAACGGGAAGTTTTTCGTTAACACGCAGCAGGCCCCTACCTGGCGCGCCAACTGTCAGTGTTTCGACCCCGGGGGGTCCCTGGACCGACGAGTAAATTTGTCGTTGCGTGTCCCAGCCCAGATGGATTGGCGCAAGATGGAACACAAGAGGGAAACGCGGCTCGTGTTATCCCGCACCAGGGGGGTGCACTCGTAGTAGGGGTTACAAGCGTTCGCGAGAGAGAGAGAGTGAGCCTGTTCGTTAGCTCGTTCTCCCGCGCGACCCTCCGCATGAAGGCCCTGGACCTCCCTTTTATAGATGCAAGGAGAGGGTCCAGGTGTACAATGGGGGGTGTAGCTATGCGCTAACGTGTCTGGCAGAGAGGTGCCTGAGCCCTGTGTACATGCCAATGTGGCTGTCGAAGAGGTGCTAGAGCCCTGCGTAGGCGATAACGTGGCCGTCGGAGAAGTGCTTGAGCCATGTAGAAGCACAGCTGTCGGTGCTGCTGGGATCTTGCTGACGTATCCTTGCTTCCGTAGGGAGCTGAGAACCACTGTCATCATGGACGCACGCGGGGAGCCATCATTACTTGTTACCGGGGCGAGCCATATGGGACGCCGGTCTTGTTCCCCCGTAGCCTGAGCTAGCTAGGGGTAGGGTAATGATGTATCCCCCGTGGCGCGGTCGGTCCGAGCCCAAGGTCGGGCGAGGCGAAGACTTCTCCTGAGGCCGAGGCCGGGGTCGGGTGAGGACGCGATTCCTCCCGAGGCCGAGGTTGAGGCTGAGCCTTGGGGTCGGGCGAGGCGGAGACCACCTTCCAAGGCCGAGGTTGAGGCTGAGCCCTGGGGTCGGGCGAGGCGGAGACCTCCTTCCGAGGTCGAGGCCTAAGGTCGAGCGAGGCGGAGCTTCCTGTTGCGCCTGAGGCTGAACTTGCTGTTGTCAACCTTGCCCGGGTGGCTGACACTATAGTCGGAGTGGGGTGAGCGACGCTGTTTTCCTGTCAGATCGGTCAGCGAAAGGGCGAAGTGACTGCGGTCACTTCGACCTTGCCGACTGAGGCACACGTGTCAGGATTAGCTGTCAGGCGATTCCCGCATTGAATGCGTCTGCGATACGGTCGGTTGGTGAGGTGATTTGGCCAAGGTTGCTTCTCGAGGAAGCCTGTCCGAGTTGGGCCTCGGGCGTGCCGAGGGTGCGCCCACCGCCTGAGGAGGCCCTCGGGCGAGATGTAACTTCGTCCGGGACTACAGTTCCCGCCCAAGGCTGGGCTCGGGCGAGGCGAGATCGCGTCCCTTGGGTAGACGAAGCCTTGACCTGAATCATGCCCATCAGTCTCTGCAGCTTGTGCTGATGGTGGTTACCAACCGTGTGTAGGAGTGTTGGGGGTACCCCTAATTACGGTTTCCGACACTACTAGCAAGAAGTAAAAGCTATGAAGTGGAGGACAACCCAAAGTCATTATGGCAAATACTAGCAAAGCAAATACACAAAGTAAAATGCTCAAAGTAAATGCGGAAAGTAAAGTAGGGACAAGAAGACTCCTCCAATTTTTCCCGAGGTATCGAAGAGTCGACATTCTTCACTAGTCCTTGTTGGAGCACCTGCGCAAGGGTATCACTCCACCTTTGTCCTCGCAAGAACCAAGGGCTCATTATGAGATGATCCTTTGCCTCTCCGGTGTGGTGGATCCCTTATGACCATGTACAACCATCGATTCGGGTCACGAACAAATCCTCCGGGGTGATCACCGAACTCCAATCGCCACCGAGCTGTCTAGGTGATGTCGATCACCAAGAGTAATAAGCCATAGGCTTTCACTTGACCAAGAGAATCCAAAAGCATGTGGTGTGTGAGTGGCTCTCATGCGCACTAATGAGGTCCTAACATGGGATTATGATTTTGCTAATTACCTCACTAGGGTTTGTGAACTTGCAATACTCTAGCAATAAATTCTAGGTGGTTGGGGCATCAAGACACTTATTATGGCTGGGGGAGGGGGTATAAATACCCTGTCACAACCCAACCAAGTTATCGGGCCCACGTACACCAATCCTTGCCTTCAAGGCCTCGGATAGATATGTAAGTGAATCAAATAACTTACTCGAGGTGTCGAGTTTCGATGAACTCGTTCATCTCCAAGGACCATTCACCCATAGTTGCAAATATTACAATAATCGGACATGAACATAAACTTTAAACACAGGAGTTGAGCAGAAGACTTTACAATAAGGTAATGTACATTAGAAAACCTTTAAGCATACAAGCCAAGTAGTATTTATTATTACATGTCCGGGGTAGAGTCAAGTGCTAACTTATTACAACACCTGGGAAGAAGCCATCTTCCCGCAGCACACACATAATAAACATAAGCAAAAGTCTCCAGTGTGAGTTAACAAAACTCAAAGGTGTTAATAGTCTCTCCTGTAGCAACAATAGGAATAAAACCATGAATACGGAATTACTCAGCAAGACTGACCCAACTAAAGAAAAGACTCTTAAGGGCATGATAGTTTGTTGGGAGTCAAGGTATAGGTCATCAATGTTCAATGACTCAAGTTTTGCATAAAAGCTTACTATTACTTGATCCTTAGGGCAAATTTTAATTTTTCAAGTTAAGTGATTACCTGTCTCCAGATTTACCTGGTCTAGTTCAATCACTTGGCCTAATCTAGCTTTCTTTTACATTATGTAACCTTGTTTCATTTCTTATCTATGATGAGGGTCGAAGATCCAGTCTTCAATCCGAGAAGTTCGACGATCTGAATAGATTAATACCCAGCTGGGGATCTCCAACCACATGACATATGCAGCACTTAACCCTTTCATATGTCAACTCGCACCCGAGTTTCTCAAGACCAGAACGGGTCCCTGCCAATCGAGAGCTCAGTACCCCACCATCTAGCCTCTTGCCAGGTGGATACATGATACTCTCGCCATCTCTCCACTCCCATTGCGGGCCGACCTTTCTGGTATTGGTCCAGCCGAGGCTAAGCTTACCCATGACGAGGCATGTGGCCAGTTAAAGGGTCCTAGATCAGTAGGCCAACAATCGTTGCAGTCCTTAAGCGACACAGACGAGCGACCTTTCCTGCTCAACGTCTGGTCTCAAATTAAACTATTTCTGAAAACCTGGTACCTGTCAGAGGTACCCTTCTGAAATAATGAAGTCATCAAGGTCTTTGATACCTTC
The DNA here is from genome assembly GCF_902167145.1 of Zea mays. Lineage (NCBI taxonomy): Eukaryota > Viridiplantae > Streptophyta > Magnoliopsida > Poales > Poaceae > Zea > Zea mays. The sequence continues at coordinate 106,142,320 of NC_050105.1, read as the reverse complement.
ATCATTCCAGTCCCTTTTTCTTTGTAAAAACATGATTCATAGATCAAAACATTTTGTTCCTAGTCTATAAGCATACTAAGCACATCTAGCTTTCTAAATCGGGTATCAAGGATGATAATCAATAGTTCAAGGAAGTTATGCAACAGAGGTTTAATCATTCAACTCCTACAACCTAATGCAACATATAAGTGATAAAAGTTTTAAAACAGTAAGGAGGTGGCAAATGCATCGGGGCTTGCCTTGATGAGGAGGAGAGTCAGGCTCTTCTACTAGGATATTGCAGTTTGCAGCAAACCCTACTGGAGTACCTTCGAGAGGACCTTCAGCAACAACTTCAGTTGGAGAAGCTTCAGATGTAGTAACGGGATCCTCTTCCACTTCCACTTCAAATTCTTCTTCTAGGTGCTCTACAAGTCAATCATAAGTATATGAATCCTTATGTAATGATATGTTATGCAAACTCTCACCTAGGGAGAGGTGGAAAACTTAAATACTCTTAAATAAGCATATAGTGATTATACACATAGTTCTAGGTTCTTTAATTTTGACCCAAAGTGATCAAACTAAACTTATTTCAAATAATCAGAGAACTAAATAACTAAAGTCTACCAAACTAGTTTCTTAATATTCTATGTAACTTAAATTTTTATCTGGCCCTAGATTAGTATCAAGGTTTAAGGTCTTAAATATCCCTGCTAGCTAGTTTATTGTTCCCTAGGTAACTCGACTCCAAATAGGCTCAGATTTTTACGAGGGGCTATTCTAAGGTTATATAATTTTCCATGAATTTTTATGATTTTTGGATCTATGGTTTTATGTCTAAAATTCTTTCAAGCCTTCTAATGGTACTTTTAAATGACCAAAAATTTACTTGTTGTTGCACAAATCTTACAACTAATTTTTAAGGGAACTATACAATTTTGTTGAACCAACAAAATTATTTTCACAATTTTAGCATTTTTCTATATTTTTTGGTGTATTTTACAAATTGCCAGCTAAAAGAAAAAGAAAAAAGATTCAACACCCACTAGGCCAGAAGACGCTAGCTCGGTCCACAAGCACAAGAAAACCGGCCCCGCGCTGGCTGCCTGCGTCCGCGCTGCGCATTTTGCGCGAAGACCCCTGTCGATTTGGTTAACTGGATAAGATGTCTAAGCACTATTTCCCCCACTCACTGATAGTTGCACATAGGCCCTTCGCTTTCCTTCTATTTACAGACTCTAGCCCGCGACTTAACTACGGCGAACGTCGGCCATCCGCCGCCTAGACCCATTGGCGGCGACCACCTCCGATGAAGCCGAGCCTACCAGCGTGATCCTCAAGGCTTACCTACTATTTCCCCTAAGTTAATTGCTCTCAAACCACCTAGAGCCTCACTAGCCACATCGACAGCGGATCGACGAGCACCGGTGAGGTGGACCGAGGCGTCCAGCATGGTAGGGTTCAATCTGAGGTCACGACAAGTACCAGCGACCCTTCAAGTATACGGTGCTCACCTAAGTTCGCCCGGAGAAGCTATGGTTTGGCCGGTCGACGTTGACACTGTCCTCGTCGGTGTTCACCGGATTACTCAACGGTGTTCCGGGTAACCCTGCGCAGTAGAGTTCAAATGGGCAAGCGCATAAGCTTCACCATAACCTATAGATCACGAAACATGAACTAAATGCATAGTATTCACCCCGGGAACTGCTGGCCACGGGGAACTGAAAGGAACAAGTGTGTGGTCACCACTTTCAGGTTTTTTAAAGGCATTGGGGTTTCTGGGTGGAGGGATGGTTTCAGTTGACCATCCTTGTGCACAAGGGTGATAGCAACTGATGCTCTATCAAGTGGTGGTCAAGGAGCATAGACTGAAGTAGCCCTTTATGGGAGTTGAGGGTGGTGGCAAGAAGTAAAAAGGGTAAACTCTATTGGCCTCCACATGTTCACAGGAGGGGTGGACTTGAGGCCCAGCTAGTGCATGAATATATGCACGTGGACACCTTCACCATAACCCACACCAGCCCCAAGCACAGGAACAAGTTGAAGTAAGCCTTTGCATGCTGGACACGGGGGGTAAAAGAATGAGGGCTCTAGTTGTTGACAACAAAGCAGACCAGCAGCTGAGTCATCTCCCAGGAACAGGCTCCAAACTTGTCTCCTTTCTCTTCTCAGGGCAGTAAAAATGTACTCCAAATATTCTCCTTTCTAATCCCAAGTTAGTTTTATCTACGAGCTACCCAGAATCTGCTAGAAAAGTAGTGGGTCAGAATATTCTTCAGATATTTTGCAATACCTAGAATCCGATCAGTCTACTGCAGTGTTAACTTCCTCTCTTCTTCCCTTCTAATTCCACATAAGGACAGACCTTGCCCATTACACCAAACTTGTTCACCAAGTATTGGTCTTTCACTTTGCTATAACATTCTAGAGCCAACAACACATGGATTATGAGTTACATTGCCCCAAAGTTGAGCACACTGCACTGATTTTCATTTCTGTTAACTGAAACAAACTGCACCTACACGGTCTGACAGGGCACTTTGGGGTCATTCTACTCCCATTTTTGTGTAGCATCAAGCCCTACAACCTATAAGAAGTTTGTTATACTTACTACGGTCTACCAACTTCTCATAGAAAGTTTAGCCAAAAACTACATGGATTGAGCACAAAAGAGCTCCAAACTAGATGCCACACATAGTTTCATATGGCTTTAGGGGTTGGATCCTTTATCAAACTTGCACACTAGCACGTGGTCTTCCCCTTTGTTACAATACTCATAGCCCAGAACTATATGGATCAGCCATTAAGGAGCTTCCAAAACTGCTTCAGATTACAAAATCAGCAAGGCTGAAATGCCTCTAAGTCTGATTTTTTAGACTGAACATTCCATCTTTAGGCCCCTTTTTCTACCAGTTCCATATGGATCTAGGGTAAGGTGAGTTAATCATGTTTGCACACCTAGTGTAGCTCTACAGGTTTGCTGTAGCAACCAAGGTGCTGTTTGGTTCAAGAAATGTAACGCAAAGGGTAATGGTAATGGTTTACATTCTATTACTGTCGGTAACAAGTTTGAATAGTCCGGTATCAATTTTTAGTATGGTATCTGATTACGGTGGGACTAAAACAAACATAATTTAACGTTATCACTTACCTATTACATTACAAATATCTAAACCAAACGGTACCCAACTTCAATCTATGCATAGATCCAAAGGTATCAAGGTTCAAACATAGCTAGTTAATAATTTCTTTAGAAGTTACAACCCTAGCTCAAAACCAAATTCTAAGTTTCTCTCCACCTTTTCCTGTAAAACTTGGAAATCCCTACACATGAAAGTTGTTTGGCATAGGAAAATCTATAAGTTTGATATTTTGACTTTTGGCAAAACGTTACCGGATCACAAATTTCACTTTTGGGATCAGATCTGAAGGTTTTCAATTGAACTTTCTACTCACTACCACTCCATCACACTCAAAGTTTTCTTAAGCCTAGTAAATGCACTCTAGGTTCATTACAATCATAGAGATGCCAATGCACATGATGCTATGCCAAGTTTTAGTTTTAGTAACACTAGGGGTGTTACATACCCCACCCACCAAAACTAGCCATTGGAAACTTTTCCTGCGCTTGGGCGTACCAGACAGTCCGGTGCGCCACCGGTGCGCCAAATATGCCCTCCTAATAGCTAGTTCTAATAACTAGCCATTATTGTGGAGTTGCACCGGACACTGAACAGTGCCCGTTCGGTGCACACCGGACAGTTCGGTGCACACCGGACAGTCCGGTGCCGGGCTAAAATTCGACTGTTGCGAACTATTTGCTCTCGAGTTTGGTTCAACTCAGGGTTTCCTTTCAGGCATTCTCGGGCTCGCTGTCCAGGGGGACTACCGAACAGTGTGTTGCACACCTAACAGTCCGATGCCCCTAGGACAACACCACCTTTTCTTTTCTTAAGATTTTCTAAACTGTTTTCGATTCTAACTTCTGAGTGAGTTCTAGAGTGACACCTAGCACTAGTTGTGAGTGTGAACATGCACCGACACTACACTAGTTATCTCTTGGTCAAACTACTCATCCACAAATTCTCTTTATAGTATGGCTAAAATAAAAATAGAAGTCCTAACTCTATACCAAGTGTACCACAAATCCTTCGACACTTCAGATATGGAGTCCTCCATCTTTTGATTCGCCATTTTCAGCTGTCGCTTCAAGTTCTCATCCGAGGGCTTGTTTTCACGGTTGTAGCGCAACTCCCTGCATTGTGACCTAACTTACCATTTGCTCTACAAAACAGACGTTAGTCACAAGTAATCTTACATTGTCATTAATCACTATAACCAACCAGGGGCCTAGATGCTTCCATGGTGTATCACGGGCATCATAAAGGTAGATAGCATTTCTTTTTCTTTTTTGTGACAAATGTTGTATTTATGATGCTATTGGGTATGCTTGATAAAATAGTGGTACCCAAGTACATGGTAACCCTATTATTATAGTGCCTGTAAATAGCTAATGTCACAGTTTTGGTACAAGAAAGTAAATAAAATTGCTAAACATACCAACAACAAAAAACAATGATTATATTTAGAATCATATCATCGTGTTTAATAGTACTTCCCTATGCATGGTGCCATCTAAGACTCAATCGCTATGCTTAAATCTGCTTCAAACATTTTCTTTAAATATGTTCTACTTAGGTTTCAAGGTCTATAGGTGATGCATACTTGAAGAAGCGATAATTAGTTGTTGATCCATCCCCAGCTCATTTTCACCTCTCGAAACCTTTCTGTCGAATTGTTCTGATGTCATAGCCATCTATATGTTCAAGAATTATTAGTTTAGAAGACCGCTTTTTATCGCATCGGATGGATTATGGGAGCACCTCTCAAACCAGCAGGTTGTTGAGATTGTCTACAATAATCACAAGAAGTATGCCTTACTTCCTTCTCGCTCATTTTGTCTTGGACTTGCAACTCCTTTCTTTTTGTGGGGTAGCACTATTAGAAATATGCCCTACAGATAATCATAGATATGGGCATTTTATGTATCCATGATATATCATAAAAATTTAAGAATGTTTCGAGAAAGTTGTCACACACTATGTGTAGAAACCTAGCCGGTCTACACTGAAGTTCTAAGATCTCATGTATAGCTCGTCTAGGTTTCTACATATAGTGCATGACAACTTTCTCAAAACATTCTCAAATTTTTAACATAGACTCTACATATGATATCATGACATGTCGACAAGTTTCATAATTTTCTGACTTTGTTTGTGTTTTATACATTTTTTAAATAACTTATCGTAAGTTCACGACCATGTTTCATGAGCATGATGCTCGAAAATTCCGGTCTGTTCCTGAAATATGTCGTAACTTGTGCTAAATAATATGAATGTCATTTTTGCATTCACTGTTTTCCATTTTTCGAGTGACTTGCAATTCAAATCAGAATCATCCGAAGAAATTTAATTAAACAAATTAAATCAAATAGCTATAGCAAACACTTAGATAATTGTGCCAAAATTGAACATGTAGGTATATATACTGTAGGAAAACACCACAAAATTTTTGGTGGAAAAAAGAAAAAAATGCAAATATTCTTTACTAGTGTCAAGGAAAGACACTCGGCAAAGTATATTCTGCCGAGTGCCACTCAGCATAGTTTTTTTTAAATAAAATAATCTCTGCCAAGTGCTCCGATCTGGCACTCGTCAAAGTATTCTTTGCTGAGTGTCTAACTCAGGACACTCGGCAAAGTGTATTTTAAAATTAAAAAAAACTTTGTCGAGTGCTAGATTGCGGACACTCGGCAAAGATATTGTATATATCAAAATCCAACCTCTTTTCTGTCACACTCTCTCTCACTTCTCTCTCACGCCGCGCCATCGCCGCCTCTCACCTCCGCCGCCTTTGCCCGAGCGTGCCGCTCGAGCACGCCACCGCGCCACCACGCCACCGCCCGCCCGCCCGCCCTCACGCAGCCGCTCGCTCGCCCTCTCTCCGCCGTCGGCCGCCCGCCTGTGAGCACATAAGTAATAATATTGCATATAACTATTGTTTCTAGGGAGATAAGTACATTGGTTAAGAGCCTAATGCATTAGATTTGTTTAAGGAGTGTCATTACAATAGGAAAAAGAAATGCTACACATCTAACATGCTTTACGAGAAGAAAAAGTCTATTTAATCCCCTCAACTAATAGTGTTGTCTGCTTCATGCCTCACATATAAAACTAACTATGTTACCACTTAAACTATTGAATACATTCTAGATAATCACCAAAAGGTTTCGAAAGTGTTTATTTCACTAACATGGAATATTAATAAGTCTACATAACCTATAGCCCACTAAACCATAAAACCTAATATAGTAACCCTTAAATCATCTACTAATCACTAGCGGAATCTGGTTCTTTGCCGAGTGCTCGGAGTTTTGCCGAGTGCCTTTTTCAGGCACTCGGCAAAGACTTATTTGCCGAGGGCCACACTCGCCGAGCCAATCTGGCATCTTCTTTGTGTTTAGTGAATGATATTAGATATGTGTGTTTAGTAATGTTAATTCTAATATCATGTCGATTTTAGATAATGTGTGTTTAGTGAATCTTCTATGTTTAGTAAAATAGTTTCTATATAATGTGATGGTGGATATAGATGCCAATTAGATGTGATTGTCGGTCATCGTGTCGTTTGATGTATATGTGTGGATGTCAGCCATCGTGCTGCTAGTTTTATTTGCAGATTTTGGAAACCTTCCCATGCAGGGGAGGTGCTGCCGAATTTTTTTGTTGATGGGCTTGAGTTAATTTTTTGCAGAGGTCTTCCTTGCCACTGCGCGAGAACCTGCACCGCGTCGCGTCGCCACTGCACCGATTCGCCACAACCCCACCAGCCCTACTCCACCGTCACCCTAGGTATAACCTCTATTTCTGTAGCATGGTCGTAGATCATGTAACCCAGTTAGGCGTCTCCCGTTCGAAAGAGATATAGTGTAGATATGCACATCTTTGCATATCTACAAATGTATCTGTTTCGAAGGTAGGAATGTAGTGTACATGGATTACATGTTTATATTAAACTATACTCAGTTATTGTCACATCTGATTTTAGAAGGCAAAGCATGTACGTGCCAGGATCAAAAACTCATGTACACAACGATTACATAATTGAACATCATCACACATTGCTCAAAGTGTCACACCCGGATTTAAAGGATAAAGTCGGATGCGTCTCATATGTGCGCCAAAGAAGAACACCACATATAATGACAAAGTGTATAGAGATAAATGTCACAAATATCATAAATGTCATTATTACATAGCGGAAGTCTTACAAAAATAAATGATAATAATAAAGCAAACTAAGTATTATTCCCTGGCGCCACAAAGCAGACTTGGAGACGCCACCTAGATCAACTCGTATTCTTCATTGTAGGGCCGCTCCTCTTGGACCACCTGCTCTTCACCTCTGGGGGGTTTATATAACGCAAGAGTGAGCTCACAAAAGATCATAGCTCAACAAGTTGTGGGGAATAATGTGAATAAACTCACTAAAGGTGGGAGTTCATGTGAAGTGTAAGGCTGATCAACAAATAAGGTGTTAAAGCTAAGCATTGCTTTTATAAGTTGGTTAAATTTTATTAGCAGTTACTAAATGTAAGTAAATACCAAACCAGAGTAATAATAGATCAAAATTGATAATAAATCCCAACGTGATGCAAATGACAAATTGAATTTAATTCCATAAATTAATCATGTGTGTCTGAGCCGCTCATGACCGTGAGCACTGCTGATATACCAGTTTTACACTCTGCAGAGGTTGCGTATCTTTACCCACAAGTCATGTTACCCATCTGCCAAGGGATCGCGACTTCCCATACACCTCTACCAAGGAAGCAAGGCAGGGTAACACTACGAGGCCTTTACAAAGTTCCACTCGCTTCAGAAAACCTGTTACAGTTTCTAGGAAGCTCCAATGCAGGGACCCCTCGCCTGACTGCCATCGCAGCAAAATCAACCTAAGGACCTCCCTACACTGACCACTCCCCTACTACCCTTGCCCCTTTTGGGTAAGGTAGTAATCCACTAGCTTTCCTAATTAGTCAGCCAAGTGCGTCCCATACCACCCTTGTGGTAGCACTGTTTTTCCAGGTGGTTCTCCATGTTCCAATTAACATAATGATCTTATCATGAACAGTAAATAACAAACTGATAATAAAAGTATGATCATGAATAATGTGTATCTCAATACTCAAAACCACATAAAGCAATAGCAGGTACTACCCAAAAATTTAGTGGTAAACAAGGTATAAAGATAGCCAAACTAGGGTAACCTATTGGGTCCCATCAAAATTAACCTATGCATATCATTATGAAATAAGAACATTATTGGGTAAAAAAGTGATCAAGGGCACAACTTGCCTTCAACGAGCTCCTGCTCAGCAGTCTCCACCTGCTGAACCTCTGGATCCTCAGTGGCTGGCTCGTCTACTCGCAACAATACAAACAAACATGGTATAGCAAAAATTAACATCACGCCAAACAGTGGAACAGAATGCATGATAATATTCTACGTGTTGCAGCAAGATCGTAGGAACAAGAATCACTAAATTCGGGATTACGATTATTTATTTATGAATTTCTGAAGGTATTTAGTCACTAGAATGGAATAATTCAAGTGAATAATTTTAATTCAAGTTTCATGGCTAAACAGAGTTACTAGGTGATAAACAATATTAAAACTAAATTAATGTCAATGGAATGGATCAATTTGGAGTTAAAATGAATTAAATATGAATTATACAAGTTTCTGGAATTATTTTTGTATTAAAAATCAATTTCTATAGTTATTTATCTAATTTCTCTATTCTCTCGACTGTGCGCACAAAAACAGAGAACTCGGGGATCTAACTCATAAAATTCCTAAGACTCAGGATTAAACCGGGTGGACGACGCGTTGATTCTAGAAGACTTTAAGGACCTAGGTGCAAAACTACCCGGTCGAAGAGGTACCAATGGCACCTGACCGTCCGATCGGACACATGCGTCCCGGATTAGACCAACTCCCCCGCGAATCAATGTGCGACCGAGAACCCTAGGATTTCCAATCGACGACTCAGATTTAAAATACTTTATACGGTCCCAGATTTGCCCTCACGAGATCCGACAGTGCGGATCAACCCAGGCAAAGGGGTACACAAGCTCTAATCCTAACCGTGAATGGCATCCGACGGTCACAATCCGCCCTCCCTACTTTCGTCGTGACCCGGCGGCGCCATCGCCGGCGAACAACCCAAACACGATTCACACGCTAAAACTTCTATCATAATGTAGTGGCTGGCAGCAGGAACGATGAGATGCACTCTGGAAAGGTGTTCACCGAGGATTAAGGACCGTGCGGAGGCATCCACGGTGTGCGGTGGAATCCGTTCCCCGACGAGGAATTCTAGTCCACGCAGCGACCGGATTTGCTCCAATCGACCCCAGCCGCTTCCTCACAGCACCGCAATGATCCCCTGCCAACAACAGGTACGGTTTCTTCGGTTATGGGCGAGTTCAGCGTCGGTGGCGCCCTATGCACTCAATTCGCCGTGGCACTAGTGCTGGTGAACGGAACAGGAAGGCCGGGGAGGCCCAATGCGGCTGGTAGATAAAGGCTAAGGCTCTGGCACCAGGCGGGTAACTGCCCCCGGCATTATCGGTGGGGTTGTTGAGCTTAGCCGCCGCGCGCGCGGAGAGGGGAGATCCGAGGGGCGCACCACGACTGCCATGCGGAGCCCATTGCTAGTGACCCTGTGTTCGAGAACGCGCACCGAGAGACCGACCGACCGAGCGGGCCTGCACATAAGTGACTTAGGAAAGGCACTGCGGCGCGGTGAGAGTCTGACGGGAGGGGCCCGGGTGTCGGCGCTGATCTCCAGTTGGGCCACGCGGTGAAGTTGAAGATGGGCCGAGACAGGTGATTGGGCCCAGCGCCCGTTTTCCAATTTTCCTTTACTTTTCTTTTTATTTTATATTTTCTTTTCTTCCTTTCCAAATTCAAAACTTCATTTCAAACTTAAATTCAAATCTTGTGGTAAATTTGTCCTCATATTATATTGCACAATTAAAGTACTAATTTTGAAGATACATTTATATATATATTATGCTCTTTCTCTTTTTCTTTTCTCACTTCTCTTAAATCTTATTTCCAAGTCCTATGATTGAGTTTAGATTAAATTCCTAATCTTCATCATTAATGTGTCCTTATTAATTTTATTATTATTATTAAACGTACAAGCAAACAAAAACTCCAACATGATGCATAGAGTATTTTATTAGTTATTTCTTTACTTAAATAGGATGTGGTCATGTTGTAATGAGTGGATGGAAAAACAATTAAGGAGATCAACTCTCTTTTCATAGGCTTTACAATTTGGGTATTACAAATCCTACCTCCTTAAAAAGAATCTCGTCCTCGAGATTAGGAAGGACTAGGAAAGAGGTGGGGAAAATCTACTCGCAGCTCTTCTTCTCTTTCCGAAGTAGACTCATCTTCTCCATGGTGACTCCATTGCCCTTTACACATTTTTATCACTTTGCTCCTCGTGACACGAGTCAAGGTATCAAGGATCTTGATAGGATACTCCATATAAGTCAGATCATCTTGAACACTAAGATCCTCCATAGGTAGCTTCTCTTCGGGTACCCCAAGACACTTCTTCAATTGCGATATATGGAAGATATCATGCACATCCAAAAGGTGGTTGGATAGTTCCAGTTGATAGACAACTTCTCCCACTCGCTTTAGGATCAAAAAGGGTCCAATAAAGCGAGGGGACAACTTCCATTTAACTTTAAACCTTCTCATACCCCGGATAGGTGACACCTTTAGATACACGTGATCACCCTCCTTAAACTCTAGCAGTCTTCTCTGGGTATCCGCATAGCTTTTCTATCTTGACTGCGCAGTTCTCAAATTATCCCGTATCAAGCGTACTTCTTCTTCTGCCTCTTGTATAATTTCTGGCCCAAAGAACTGTCTTTCACCAGTTTGATCCCAATATAGAGGAGTCTTGTACTTTTTGCCATATAGAGCTTCAAACGGGGACATCTTCAAACTAGCCTAGTAGCTATTATTGTAAGAGAACTCTGCATAGGGCAAACTCTTATCCCAACTGCCACCATATTTAAGAGCATAGGCTCTTAACATATCCTCTAGTACTTGGTTGCTTCTCTCGGTCTACCCATTAGTTTGAGGATGGTAGGCCGAACTGAAATTCAGCTGAGTGTCCAAGCACCTGTGCAACTTCTGCCAAAATCGAGAAGTAAACTGTGATCCTCGGTCTAACACGATCTTCTTAGGCACCCCATGTAGGCAAACTATCCGAGCCATATACAACTCTGTTAGCTTGGCTCCCGTGTAATTAGTTCTCGCAGGGATGAAGTGAGCCACTTTTGTTAGTCTGTCCACAATCACCCAAATGGAGTCATACCCTATAGAAGTGTGTGGTAGACCAACAATGAAGTCCATGCTGATCTCTTCCCATTTCCACTCGGGTATCTTAAGCGGGTGAAATAATCCAGTAGGTCTCTGATGCTCGACTTTTACCCTCTAGCAAATATCACATTCCACCACATGTGCGGCAACATCCCTTTTCAATCCATACCACCAATACTTCTCCTTCAAGTCCTGGTACATCTTGGTACTACCCGGATGGATGGAGTAAGCAGAGTCATGTGCTTCCTTCAATATGGTTTCACGAAGACTGTCGATCTCAAGAACACAAATCCGGTTCTTGAACCATATAGTGCTCTGCTCATCCTCTGTGAAGTCTGAGCCTCTTCCTTCTGTTGTAAGATCTTTGACCTCTTGAATTTTGACATCACCGATCTGACCTTTACGTATTTCTTGTTCTAAGGTAGGTTCCACTTCTATGGTAATTACTTCAGTATGAGCAACTATCCCCAGATTGAGCTTCTCAAAGTCTTCTCCTAACTCATCAGGTAACTGGGCGACAATAGCTGCATGGACATGCTCCTTCTGAATCAAGGCATCCGCAACCAGATTCGCCTTGCCCGGATGATAGAGGATTTCCAAGTCATAATCTTTGATGAGCTCTAACCAAGGGCGTTGCCTAAGGTTGAGATCCTTCTGAGTGAAGATATACTTTAAGCTCTTGTGATCAGTATAGACTTGGCACTTGGTCCCCATAATGCAATGCCTCCAAATCTTGACAGCATGCACTATGGCTGCCAGTTCTAAGTCATGAGTGGGGTAGTTCAACTCATGTTTCTGCACCTAGCGAGACGCGTAGGCGATGACATGTCCTTCTTGCATAAGCACACATCCCAAGCCCTTGTGGCACGCATCACAATTTATGTCAAATCCCTTTTGTAGGTCTGGCATAATGAACACTAGGGATGACATCAACTTAAACCTCAATTGATTGAAACTCTCTTGGCATTCCCAGGTCCAATCAAACTCATTTCCCTTCTCTAACAATGAGGTCATAGGCTTCGCTATCTTAGAAAATCCTTCAATGAATCGCAGGTAATAACCCATGAGTCCCAAGAAACTCCGAACCTCAGTGACTGTCTTTGGTATCTTCCAACCCACTATCTCCTTTACTTTAGCTAGATCCACTGAGGTTCCTCCTTTGGAGATGATATGCCCAAGGAATGGTACTTCATCAAGCCAGAACTCACACTTGCTGAATTTGGCATAGAGCTGTTTATCCCGTAGCTTTTGTAGCACCATCCGCAGATGTTCCTCATGATCACTATCATTCTTGGAATAAATCAGAATATCTTCGATGAATACCATGACGAATCTATCAAGATACTCCATGAACACCTTGTTCATCATATTCATGAAGTTGGTCGGTGCATTAGTTAAGCCAAACGACATGACTGTGAACTCATATAGACCATATCGGGTAGAGAAAGTCGTCTTGGGAATATCGGATGGCCTAATCTTCATTTGATGGTAGCCCGACCTGAGGTCAATCTTAGAGAACACCCTGGCACCTCTCATCTGATCAAATGAATCTTCAAACGAGGTAAAGGGTACTTGTTCTTAATGGTGACATCATTAAGTGATCTATAGTCCACACACATCCTTTTCGAACCATCCTTCTTCTGTATAAATAGAACCGGTGCTCCCCAAGGTGAGGAACTCGGACAAATGTACCATGCTTCCTATAACTCTGTTAATTGTTTCTTAAGTTCTTTTAACTCTTCCACTGACATCCTATATGGCCTTTTTGATATGGGAGCGGTTCCAGGTAAGAGGTCAATGACAAATTCAAATTCCCTATCTGGTGGCATTCTAGGTAATTCTTCAGGAAAGACGTCTGAAAAGTCTCTAACAACTCAGATGTTTCTACCCACAAATTTTCCATCTACTAGATATATGGCGGGTCGGGTAGAGGCGGTTATGGTAATCTCAACTTCAAATCTTTCCCCTTTTGAGCTCGTCAGTTCTACGGTTCCCTTAGCAAAGTGTAAAACTACCTTTGCCTTCCTTAACCAGGACATCCCAAGGATCAGATCTATGTTGCTTTCTTCTAATACTATAGGTGTAGACCAGAATTCCCTTCCCATAATTGTCAGTGTTAATCTGTGTGTCATATAGTTTGCTTCAACATGCCCTTTAGGGGTAATTACTACCATTGGTGTTTTCATAATTTGAAGTGGTAATTCATTTGTGGTGGCATAGAGAGAAGAAATAAATGAATGTGTAGCTCCAGAATCAAATAATATGGCTGCTGGAGTTGCATTAATGTAAAACATATCGATAGTGATGTCCACTCCATCAGTAGTGGCGTTGGCACTGACTTGGTTAACTCTGACAATGTTGAATCCCTTGCCAGGAGTCTGTTGCTTGTTCGGAGCTGGTGTGCTGGAATTCCCCATCGGACAAGCATTTGCATAGTGCCCAATCTAACTACACTTGAAGCATGTGGGGCCTGTCTTCTGTCTTATGGGCCTCGCCGGGGTGCCAGTGGGGGTAGCCTGACGAGTATGGGTGTCAGTGGAGCGTACTGAGCTGGGCACGACATCCTCCTGGATGAGATGGTGTACCCTAGGGTGGAATGTAGCGAGGATGAATACTGCTGCTACCCTGCCCCTAGGTAATGGCCTTCCGCTTCATCTCACCCAGTTGAACATGCTTGTGTTCAATAGCTAGAGCTTTGTCAAGAAGCCTCTGAAATGGTGGAAAAGTGTGAGCAACCAGTGCATACTGTAGTGGCCCATTGAGTCCCTCTATGAAGTGCTCTTGCTTTCTCTCATCATCAACCACTTCATCTGGAGCATACCGTGATAGTTGAATGAATTTGTCCCGGTATTCACTAACTGACATGCTGCCCTGTTTGATTAACAGAAACTCCTTTTTAATCTTCATCAGTCCAGCAGGAATATGGTAATTTCTGAACTGTGTGGTGAATTTCGCTTAAGTGATAGTATCAGCAGCGTCATGGGTAGCAGTATAAGAATCCCACCAATCAACAGCAGGACCAGTAAGACGACCAGAAGCATAGAGAACCTTCTCCCGGTCGGAGCATTAGGCAATATTTAGCATTTTCTCCACTGACTTTAACCATTCATCGGTGTGCAGAGGATCTGGAGAGCTGGCGAAGGTAGGTGGCTTGTGGCTCATAAATTCCCGGTGCTTGTCCCGGGGTGGAAGTGGTGGTGGTGGTGGAGGCAATGGTGCTTGCTGCTATCGCACCATACTTTCTTGACGCATCTCCTCCCGCATATCTTGCCTTTCCTGGCGCATCTCTTGTCGTTCCTGCCTCATCTGCGCTTGCATATCTGCCATGGTATTGGCTATTTGTTACAGCATCTGCATCTGGCCTGCAACCACAAGATCAATTCCGACTGGTCGAGGAATTGGAGGATTTATCTCTGCTTGTTGTTGTCTAAGCACCCTCTAGTTGTGTGGGTTGGCAGGTAGATCAATTCCGCCTCCCTTCCTGGTATTGACCATCTGGGTTAGAAATACATGGTAAGATAGATTTGTAGATAAGACGGGTAATTGTGAGGTAGAATCTTTTGGGGATTTTATTAGCTAAGTAGATTAGTGTGTCACCTACTCATACTAATTACCTTATGGTGGTGCATGCTAGAATGCCATGCTATACTATTTTAATCAATCAAAGAAGCAAATCAAGCATTTACCATCAGAACAAACATCCAATTACTTTAATTAGAGAAAATAATTTTAATTTTGTCTTGGGTCTCCTATCTCTTTAGAGGGTCATGGATGTAGGATTCCAAAGTGTGAAATCCTCCTTGTCTTATAGTAGAAAAGGTAAGAGTAATCAGAGTAGAATAGTAGAAGGTGAGACAGGATCAAGAAAAGTATAGAAAGAATCATAGTAAGGTAAGTATGTAAGGGTTTTGTCCAGGTCTATCTAGGTTTCGTCCTATAGTCAACATTTGCTCTGATACCACTTCTGTCACACCCGGATTTAAAGGATAAAGCCGGGTGCGTCTCATATATGCGCCAAAGAAGAACACCACATATAATGACAAATTGTATAGAGATAAATGTCACAAATATCATAAATGTCATTATTACATAGCAGAAGTCTTACAAAAATAAATGATAATAATAAAAGTGAACTAAGTATTATTCCCTGGCGCCACAAAGCTGACTCGGAGACACCACCTAGATCAACTCGTATTTTTCATTGTAGGGCGGCTCCTATTGGACCACCTGCTCTTCACATGTGGGGGTTTATATAACGCAAGAGTGAGCTCACAAAAGATCATAGCTCAACAAGTTGTGGGGAATAATGTGCATGATCTCACCAAAGGTGGGAGTTCATGTGAAGTGTAAGGCTGATCAACAAATAAGGGGTTAAAGTTGAGCATTGCTTTTATAAGTTGGTCAAATTTTATTAGTAGTTACTAAATGTAAGTAAATACCAAACTAGAGTAATAATAGATCAAAATTGATAATAAATCCCAATGCGATACAAATGAAAAATTCAATTTAATTCTATAAATTAATCATGTGAGTGTATGAGCCGCTCATGACCGTGAGCATGGATGATATAACAGTTTTACACTCTGCAGAGGTTGTGTAACACCCCAGGTGTTACCCAAGGCCCTGGCTCAATATATGCACCTATGTCCTATTATCACATGTGTGTAAGTGGGGAGAAGGGGCACTAAAACATTAGAAACCATGGCTTAATT
This sequence comes from Zea mays, assembly GCF_902167145.1. Lineage (NCBI taxonomy): Eukaryota > Viridiplantae > Streptophyta > Magnoliopsida > Poales > Poaceae > Zea > Zea mays. Next base: position 106,126,151 of record NC_050105.1, on the reverse strand, counting down.
AAGTAATAATCATGATAGAAGGGATACCCTAGCTTTTCATGTATCTTCACCTTGGAAAAAGATGCTCAAACCCTAGCACCCCCCCCTCTTGAGCCATTAGACCCCCAAGCACTGGATTAATGGGAAGGATAAGCAAATGACCATTTCATGACTTAAACCTTATACCAAAGTTGAAGTACATTTATATATCTACAAGAAAGAGTAAGGAAGTTATTCCAAAAAGGTCCCACAAAACCCCCAAATTCAGCCCCCAAGTGAAGAGCACTCAAGAGCAACCAAATTTTCTCTAAGTTGAAAATCAGCCCTCTTCTAAAGATCAGAGATGTTCACTTAGTTACTGGTGCCAAATCCATAAGGTCCAATTGACAAAAAGGAGCCAAATTACCCAAGGCACACCCCTGAAAAATTTGAAACTAAACCAGAACCGTTTGACACGATTTGGCACAAATTTTGTCTCGGGTTGAACAGTGTCGACACCCCTGACTTGGCACCACCATATCTCCCAAACCAGACCCAATCTTGTAATACCTAAATTTGTAAATCATATGATAAGAGAATATTTCCTTTATCTATATGTGTGTACCATCTCTAGTTACTATCACATGTGAATAAACACCATCAAAAGGGGATTAAATAACCAATAACACCTAAATAAATCATGCATCATGTTGAGTTTTTACTTGATTGTGCATTTATGGATAATAAAATAAAGGTGTTGTTAACAATATATTAATATATTAATGGACACATGGAATTTAAACTCTAATTTGGAAAGCAAAACTCTAAAGAGATGTGGAGAAGGGGGAAAGCATTAGCCATCACCAAATAAATTTCTTAAAAATAAATCAATTCAACGCATGTCATATTCAGGTGGGTTATTTAATTTGGAGACAAGTTTGCCATAGAATTTGAATTTAAATTCAAATTGGAGTTTGAATTGGGAAAGGGAGAAAAGAAAATAAAATAGAAAAGGATAAACATGCCTAACTGGGCCTGGAGCAGGTATTTGGCCCAGTCCCGAATCCCAATCGCGTGGCCCACTGAATCTATCGCTACAGAACGCACGCGCCTGGGTACTCGACCACTGCCTGGTGGGGCCAGCGTGTCGGCGCCTTTTACCTGAACCGAGCGCCATAGCCCCGTTGTGACGGAACCTCCCAAGTAATTAGGCCCACCTACAGTTGTCCTTGTCTAACAGACATCAGACAACCCTGTAGGTGCCCCTGACTACTTGATAAGTTCGGTATCTTTCCTTACCTCACCAGGAACGTCTCACCCATCTTGTAGACATTACAGAACATCGGAGATGAAGAAATGCGGAAGCGAATTACATAATCTTACATTTTATTTCATAAGCAAGCTTGAGTTATATTATTACAGACCAGACTATAAGTGAGTGCCGAGTAGTAATATTATACAAGCCAGGGGAGGCACAAACTCCTCCCGATAAGTTTAATAAACAAAAGATCCTAAGTGGAGGACCGAGTCCTCCCGCACTTCAGTCTTCTTTTTCCTCATTTGGTACCACCTTGGAGCAGAAGCAACAAAAGTTTGTCGCTTCCTCACCTAAAAAACAACAAAGGGATAAACCCTGAGTATGGAATACTCAGCAAGTCTTACCCGACTAAGGAAAAGACTCTCAAGGGTATGCTGGATAAATAGGAGTCAAGGAGAGGCTTTAGCAAAATCAACTTATACTTTTGCAGAAATAGCTTACTAAAGTGAGTCCTTACTTTCAATCTTTTAATGCCATGATAAGTATTAATAGACTCCATTTGCATCTAGTCTAATTTTACATCACATCAAGACAACATCATTTTTATCCATCGTGTTCACATCCTGACTCTAGGTTGCAGGGAAGTGACCAAGTCTTCATAACCGCGAAGGTACGGCGATCCGAATTGATTATACTCAGCTGAGGATCTCCAATCACACGACATATGTAGCACTTAACCCTTGCATATGTCAACCCGCCACCGGGGTTCTTAAGACCGGATCAGGTTCACGCAGACCGAGAGCACAGATACACCACCGTCCAGCCTCTTGCCACGGAGGGTACACGCTACTCTCGCCACCGCTCCACGCCCATCTCGTGTTGTCTTATTCCGGCCTTAGTCTGCCCGAGGCAAGGCTTACCCATGACGAGGCATGTGACCAGTTAAAGGGTCCTCGGTCAGCACGCCTACATACGCGTTAATCCTTAACCAACCTGGGTAGAACATCACCTGTTCCTACCCCAAGTTTCCATTTAAGTATTTCCACCCTTAGGAATGTGTCTGTTCCTTAGGATGAAAGAGCATCACGGGGAGCTTTGCAGTAAGATCCCACTATTGCTCCAAATGAAAATATTCTTGCGGGTAGAAGCTATCCTCTCCATGGTTAAATTGAGGACAACTTCTATCCACAAGATCTAAGCAAGTCTAAGCATTTTTGTAAATCATAATTTTGATACTTCACAGAAGTATCTATAAAGGTATGGATATCAAGGAAAGCAATGCATCAAAGGGTTTCAAATAACTCCTATGAACTTAATGCACATTTCACTAGACTTAAGTGTGCGAAAAGTATTTTAAAAACACAAGGAAAGGGGTTGCATGCACCGGGGCTTGCCTTCGTTTACTGGTGAATCAGGCTCGGATCCACAAATGTCGAAGTAGAAACTATTCCCGGCCTGAGTGTCCAAAGGTGGTTGCACTTGCTCTTCGGGGACTTCTACCTCTTCTTCACGTTCTAATCATAACCATACATATGTATATAAGAATGGATGCCATGGGATGCTCATGAGGATGCAAAGACAACATAAACTTATTTGTTATGTCTTGAATACAACTTTCCTTCACGGAGTTCCGGGAACTTAGGGTTTCCGGAGTCGGTAAAGGAGTTCATAGGGCAGGGGGGGGTGTTTTGGGGTTTGGTGATCAAACAAGGTCCAAATCAATTCAAACTTTACCTAAGGCTTCTCAATATTGAATAACACTCATATAAAAATTTTGGGCATTTTAGGACCTATCAATTATTTTCTAAAAATCTATAATCAAGACTTTTAACTACTTTAAATACCCTAAAATTTCTTACTTCCACTAAAAATCACCAACTTATTTTTATTAAATACTATGGAAAATAACAAACCTAGGAAAATTAGTTTCACAATTTTAGCATTTTTCTACATTTTTCTACACATTTTTAAAGTTCTGCTGAAAAAGAAAAAGAAAAAAGGATAAACAGAACTGGGCCGATTCTGGCCCAGACGGCCCAAGCCTCAGAGAAAACGGGACGCGCCCGCGCCCGCGAGGGAGGTTTTGCGCAGAGGCCCTCGGCGTTTTGACTAAACCAGAACAGGGTCGCTTACTGTTTTCGCAAGTCACTGACAAATCACAGAAAAACCCTCGGGTTTCTGTTTCTTCGCAGGGGAAGGTCCCTGACCACGGCAGCGCACGGAGAGGCTCCGGCGAGCATCTACGCCGGCCGATTAAGGCAATGACCGGCGCTCCCGAGCGGTGGACACCAAATCGGGGCTTACCCGAGCATTTCCCCTAACTAAATTGCACGAATGGCGACCTATTACGCTCTGTCCACGTGAACCGAGAACATTGCGGATGGGTGAAGGTGTTCCCGGTAATCCATGGTGGCTTGGTTCAATCAAAAGGGTCAGAGAGCATGTGGAAAGCCTAGGGATGTTAGAACAAGCAACGGTGCAGCTTGAACTAACCTGGGTTGAGCCGGCTGCGGTGAGCTCGATTCGGCGGTGCTTCAGAACAGAATTGGGGGAAACTAGAAATTGGAGCGTGCTGGTGGAGGATTGAGGGTGGGAGCAGGTGCAATAGCTTCGGGATGACCTAGCACAGCTGCCTAGGGGCTCAATTTATAGCGAGGGTAAGCGGCGGTGGCGAATTTGACCGAGCAGCGCTGGCGGCCGGAGGTGAAGAAGAACCTGGGTGCGGTGAATTCGTGGCAAATGGCGTGGCGAGCTCCCCGTCGACGATGGGATGGCTTAGCGGAGTCACGACGGCACGGTGTAAAGACAGAGCCACGCGGCACCCGGCCGAGAGGCGGCGGTCGACGGCGAGTACTCACCGCCAGCCGCAAAGTCGAAGGAGGACAGGGGGGGTTCGTCGGAGTGGTGGCCAGCTCACTGGTGACGAGGACCATAACCGCGACAGCCTTATCCGGTGACCGCCGAGCACGAATCTTGGCGAGCGGCGATCGACGGCGGCAGCTACCGGCGACGAGAACGAGTACGATCTCCTTCAGTTAACCGGTCACTGTACCATGGCATTGCCTCATCAGACAGTTTGTCAGCCGAACTTGGAGCATCATTATCTCTTAATTTCTAATGTCAACACATGTCGAGCTCTGCAGCAAAAGTGTAGAGCAATATGCCCTCTACAACTCGACTATAGGACTTGAACATATTTGAGCACTGGATTATGCTCAAAACCTAGCTTGAAGTCGAGGTCAGTTCACTGCTAGTCTGAAAATTCAGACATAACAGCCTGACAACCCAACTTTAGGCTTGGTTTTCTCTGGATTTTTCTTAACAAGTGAGCTCACACTCTTTAGCAAAGTTGTTCACCTAATATTGATCTTCAACTTTGATGTGGTCACCTAGGGCAAAAACCCTATGCTTTGCAAGTTATAAAGCCCAAAAGTGGAGCCTTTAACACTGATTTTCAGACTTAGAGCAAAACTCAAATGAGGTCCATTTTGCATTTAAGTCCAAAACCTTAGGTTTTGCTTTCAAGTCCACATTTTTGTGAACCAAAGGACTTAAGAAACCTATTTGGCTTGGTTTTTGCACTTTAGCCCAAAAGTGGACTAATTTTGCATATAAGCCCCTAGGGTTTGGTTTAGGGTTTTCCAGGGTTCCAATTAGGGTTTCTGGCATCCCAGGGGTATAAATGTGATTCAACTTAGTGTTTGGGGATATTTTATGACTTTTCTCACAAGCCCTAAAGTTTTTTCTCAACTTGGGTTAAGTTTTACCCCTTTAACCACTATTTAGGGTTGAGTCCATTACCCAGGGTTCTATTTGCAAAACACTTAAAACAATACAACTTGTTTGAAATTTTTACCTAGTGAATGCACTCTAGGTGTATCAAACATATGCAATGCCAATGCTATGATGTCATGCTCAAGTTTTAGTTATAGTAACACCAGGGGTGTTACATCCTTCCCCCCATAAAAGAATCTCGTCCCGAGATTAAAAGTCCTAGGGTAAATAATGGAAAAGGAAATGTGTCACATGTTTATTTCCTTATTTCTGGTACAAGGCAGGGGTGATGTGGGGGTTACTTCTTTATTACAACAGCTATACAGGCTTTACAATTTACATGAGGCTAGGAAGCCTGGAAAATTCTTATCTAAGAAGTCTTGGGTTTCCCATGTAGCCTCATCTTCCGAATGCTGGTTCCACTGTATCTTGTAGAACTTGAGAGTCTTTCTTCGGGTGACCCTGTCCTTTTGATCCAGTACTCGAATAGGATGTTCCGAGTATGTTAAATCTGGTTCCAGGACAACATCAGTCACTTCAACGGTTCGATCAGGAACCCGAAGACACTTCTTCAATTGTGACACGTGGAACACATTATGCACAACAGACAATGTTTCGGGGAGTTGGAGTCGATACGCCACTGGCCCACATTGCTCAAGCACCAAAAATGGACCAATGTACCTAGGTGCAAGTTTTCCTTTTACCCCGAAACGCGATACACCCTTCATTGGTGAAACCTTTAAGTAGACATAATCGTCTACCAGAAAGCATAAGGGTTGTCGTCGTCGGTCTGCATAACTCTTTTGTCGAGCCTGAGCTTTCTTCATATTATGAACAATTTTCTTAACCTTTTCTTCGACCTCTTTCACCATATCAGGCCTAAAGAAATATCTTTCTCCAGGTTCAGACCAATTTAGCGGAGTTCGACACCGACGTCCATATAAAGCTTCAAAAGGTGCCATCTTGATACTTTCTTGATAACTGTTATTATATGAAAACTCCGCTAAGGGCAAACATTCATCCCATTTTGGTGAGAAGTCCAGGACACATGCCCGTAGCATATCTTCAAGTATTTGGTTCACTCTCTCAGTTTGTCCACCGGTTTGAGGATGATAGGCCGAACTGTGGAGCAGTTTAGTACCCAAGGAGTTGTGAAGTGCTTCCCAAAACTTGGCTACAAATTGGGGTCCACGATCCGACACAATGGTCTTCGGAATACCATGCAGACTGAGAATATGGGCAATGTATAATGCTGCATAAGTGGCTACGGTATATTTGGTCCTGACGGGTAAGAAGTGGGCAATCTTTGTGAGTCGATCAACGATAACCCAAATAGAATCATACCCATTGGCCGTCCTGGGCAGTCCCACAATAAAGTCCATACTGATGTCTTCCCATTTCCATGTTGGGATTGGCAAAGATTGTAATGGACCAGCAGTTTTCATGTGTATGGCCTTGACACGTCTGCAAGTGTCACACTTAGCCACATAGCGTGCAATTTCAATCTTCATCTTTGTCCACCAGTAATGTTGCTTTAAATCTTGATACATCTTAGTGCTTCCGGGATGAATAGAATAACGACTAAGATGTGCCTCATCCAGAATTTGCTGGCGGAGCTCTTCGTTCCTTGGCACAACTATGCGGTTTTTAAACCATATCACACCTTGATCGTCTTCTTTGAAACACTTGGCTGTTCCAGCCCTTATCTTTTCTCGTATGTGCTTCATACCCAGATTATCCTTTTGAGCATCAATTATTCTTTGCAAAATGATTGACTCAAGCCTTAACTGATTTAAAGTCCCTTGTTGGATGATCCCCAGGTTTAGCTTTTCCATTTCCTGACACAGAGTGTTCTCGAAGATCTTCGCCATAAGACAGTGGCAGGAAGTCTTTCGACTCAATGCATCTGCCACCACATTGGCCTTGCCTGGGTGATAATGGATCTCCAGTTCATAGTCTTTGATGAGCTCAAGCCATCGTCTTTGCCTCATATTTAACTCTGACTGGGTGAAGATGTACTTCAAACTTTTATGATCTGTATATATGTGACAGATATTTCCCAGCAGATAGTGACGCCAAATCTTTAGGGCATGAACCACAGCGGCTAACTCCAGATCATGAGTTGGATAGTGCTCCTCATGTCGGCGCAACTGCCTTGAAGCATACGCAATCACTCGGCCCTCTTGCATCAGTACACAGCCGAGCCCACTGCCAGATGCATCACAATATACGTCAAAAGGTTTAGTGATGTCCGGTTGAGCTAATACCGGAGCAGTGGTCAATAGTGTCTTCAGTTGCTCAAAGGCTTCATTGCACTTAGAAGACCAATTGAACTTAATGTCATTTTTCAACAAACTTGTGATTGGCTTCACAAGCTTAGAGAAATCTGGTATGAATCTGCGATAATACCCAGCTAGTCCAAGAAAACTCCGGACTTGGTGAACAGTTGTTGGGGGTTTCCACTCCAGAATATCTTTGACCTTGCTAGGATCTACCGCAATTCCTTTAGCTGATAATACGTGCCCCAAAAATTGAATTTCTTCCAGCCAGAACGCGCACTTACTGAACTTGGCATAAAGCTGATGTTCCCTTAGGCGCGTCAATACAATCCGTAGATGCTGAGCATGGTCTTCTTCATTCTTGGAATATATCAAAATATCGTCGATGAAGACTACCACGAACTTGTCCAATTCGGGCATGAATACCGAGTTCATCAAATAAGTGAAATGGGCAGGAGCATTTGTGAGCCCGAAAGACATTACCAAGTATTCAAACAATCCATATCGCGTAGTAAACGCGGTCTTCGGTATATCCTCGGGCCGAATACGGATCTGATGATAGCCCGACCTGAGATCAATTTTAGAAAATACCCTCGCCCCAGTTAGTTGATCAAATAAAATGTCGATCCTGGGAAGGGGGTACTTATTCTTGATGGTGACCTCATTCAGGGGCCGATAGTCCACGCACATGCGCAAGGTTTGATCCTTCTTCTTCACAAAGATGGCGGGACAACCCCACGGAGACGAGCTTGGCCGGATGAATCCTTTATTCAGTAGATCTTGCAATTGAGTCTTCAATTCTGCCAACTCATTAGGGGGCATACGGTACGATCTTCGGGAAATCGGAGTCGTACCGGGCTTTAGCTCAATTACGAATTCTACCTCTCTTTCAGGGGGTAGTCCAGGCAAATCTTCCGGAAATACATCTGGAAACTCACATACTACCGGAATGTTCTTGATCTCCGGTACAATGGCTTCATAGACTCTACCAGAAGCTTTGGCTGGATTGGTTGCGGGGAGAGTCAAAAGAATCTCTTCTTGGTTATAGCTCAACCTGACGGTTCTGAGTTCAGTGTTGAGGATTGCCTTATATTGGGTTAGCCAATTCATTCCCAAAATTACATCTATATCCTGGCCCTTCAGAACAATCATGTTAGCAGGAAAGTTCCGTCCGGCCATTATTACTGGCACTCCATAGGCCACTTCTTTAGTATAAATGTGTCCCCCAGGTGAATGAATTTTAAATCCCTCTTTTGATTCATGACATGCAATATGATGTTGCTCCACAAATGTCTTGCTAATGAAGGTATGCGAAGCACCAGAATCAAAAAGAATTATTGCAGGGTGACTGGCCACAGGGAACGTACCCATCATCACCGGCTCTCCCTCCGGTGTGGTAGCCACTTGAGTATAATACACACGCCCCGTTTTCTTCATATTCTTCCCCGAAGTACTTCCCTTGCCTGGAGCTGAATTTCCCGATCCTTGCTGATTATTAGCCTGATTTTGCCTTGGATAGGGACAATCTTTAATAAAATGCCCAGATTTGCCACAGTTAAAACATCCAGTTGAAGAACTTGGCAGCGCAGGGAATCGAGTGCCTGGGGCACCCGGCTGTTTTGGGGTAGTGGGGGCATTATTGGGGCGGATAATAATAGGCTGCTTGAAGGGAAATGAAGGTGGACGAGAAAAAGGGCGATTTTGGTTTGAGGGTCGAATCACAAACCGTGGTTTCTTCGCCTGGCCCTGATTAGGCCGCTCACCACCGAATCCCTTAGTCTTTCCAGAATTTGCATATTTGGCCTCCACAGATAAGGCTGTGCTGACAGCCTTTCCATAAGTAAGATCAATACATGCAGCCATTTTTCGCTGCATCCGGTCGTTCAGTCCTCTCATAAAACAATTCTTCTTTTTCAAATCCGTATTCACCTGATCAATTGCATACTGTGACAGGTGATTGAACTTGTTGAGATACTGATTAACAGTATCTCCCCCTTGCTTCAGTTTCATAAACTCTTCTTGTTTCATGTGCAGCACTCCCTCAGGAATGTAATGCTCGCGGAATGCTGCTTTGAACTCGTTCCATGTAATTTGATGGTTGTCTGGCTGGATGGCCACAAAGTTCCCCCACCAAGTACTGGCAGGTCCTCGGAGTTGCTGTGCTGCAAACAGTGGCTTCTGTACTTCCGAACAGCGTAGAAGGCCAAACTTCTGCTCTATGACCCGTATCCATTCGTCGGCCTCGAGCGGGTCTTCTGCTTTGACGAAAAGAGGCGGACGAGTCTCAGAGAAATCCAGATAAGTGGTCTCACGGGGACCTTGTTGGAATCCTCTTCCTGCTTGTTGTTGAAGCTGTTGCTGACCCGCCATCTCCCTCAGGAAGCGGGTGTTGTCGGCTGTGGCGTTCACCAAGGCAGCAATTGCCTCGGCAAGCGTGGGTGGAACAGGAGGCGGATTCGGGGTAACGTCCCGACCCCCGGATGTTCCGGTTGCATCCTGTCCACGAGTCCTGGTCGGCATCTGTGGCAAAAACATTTGAAGTAAACATAATGTGCCAGAGAGAACCTTCCATTTTACATTACTATAAAAAGTAATGATACAGACTCGATATTACATAACAGGATACAATACCCATTATACAAAAGTTCAACCTATTAACAGGATACAATACCCATTATACAACAGTACACCCTACAATACCCTACCATACACTACTCTACTTCTATTACACCTTTATTCCTGCCTGCCATCAGTCTTGGCGGCTTCATCGTCAGGTGTGGGAGTCCAGACATCTACCAACCTCAAGGAAGGAGGAGGCTCAAAAAGGTCTAACTCCCCACCCAGCGCACGTCCCGCAACGTGAGATGGTCCAGCTTCTGCCTCAGCAGGTGGTGCAGGCTCACTTGGGTGTAGTTGTGAGTATAATATATGGACTTCCTCGTGCAAAGTGTTGCAGTAAACCTGCAGGTTATCAACAGTCGAGCTAAGTTCTTTAACGCGGGCCTAAGCCCTTGCTTCCTTAGCACACATTAGCAAACGAGACTGGACGGCCCAGTCAAGAGCTAAGTCTCGATCAGCGAGTTGATCCTGCAAGTGTCGGATGTCCCTTCTCAGTTCGTTGATTCTATCACCGTCAGCGACCCAAGCATCAGTCCTTTGTTGCAGTGCTGCCTGAAGTCGACTTACACGAGCTTCAAGGTCTCCGATCGGGTCGTTGCTTCCACTGCTGCTACTTTCATGTCGGGGAGCCAATTGATGCCGAGGCACCCCAATTGGTCCCGTGGACTTGCGTGCCGTTAGCCTGGTACGTGGCGGCATCTTTTCTAAGGGGGAAAATGTTATTAGTAAGATTCTTAGCATGATGCATGTATAATTACAGAATCAACCTTAGTCGATTCAACCTTCTATATGTTGCACTCTTCCTATCTGGTCTTTAAGATAGACTTCTTCAGAATACTTAGGTAAGAAGAGAAAAGAATTTTTAGGTAAGACTCTTAAAAATCCTTTTGAAGATGCTTCATAATATCTGCCAAGAAGGGCTACGCTCCGATACCAGCTGTGACGGAACCTCCCAAGTAATTAGGCCCACCTATAGTTGTCCTTGTCTAACAGACATCAGACAACCCTGTAGGTGCCCCTGACTACTTGATAAGTTCGGTATCTTTCCTTACCTCACCAGGAACGTCTCACCCATCTTGTAGACATTACAGAACATCGGAGATGAAGAAATGCGGAAGCGAATTACATAATCTTACATTTTATTTCATAAGCAAGCTTGAGTTATATTATTACAGACCAGACTATAAGTGAGTGCCGAGTAGTAATATTATACAAGCCAGGGGAGGCACAAACTCCTCCCGATAAGTTTAATAAACAAAAGATCCTAAGTGGAGGACCGAGTCCTCCCGCACTTCAGTCTTCTTTTTCCTCATTTGGTACCACCTTGGAGCAGAAGCAACAAAAGTTTGTCGCTTCCTCACCTAAAAAACAACAAAGGGATAAACCCTGAGTATGGAATACTCAGCAAGTCTTACCCGACTAAGGAAAAGACTCTCAAGGGTATGCTGGATAAATAGGAGTCAAGGAGAGGCTTTAGCAAAATCAACTTATACTTTTGCAGAAATAGCTTACTAAAGTGAGTCCTTACTTTCAATCTTTTAATGCCATGATAAGTATTAATAGACTCCATTTGCATCTAGTCTAATTTTACATCACATCAAGACAACATCATTTTTATCCATCGTGTTCACATCCTGACTCTAGGTTGCAGGGAAGTGACCAAGTCTTCATAACCGCGAAGGTACGGTGATCCGAATCGATTATACTCAGCTGAGGATCTCCAATCACACGACATATGTAGCACTTAACCCTTGCATATGTCAACCCGCCACCGGGGTTCTTAAGACCGGATCAGGTTCACGCAGACCGAGAGCACAGATACACCACCGTCCAGCCTCTTGCCACGGAGGGTACACGCTACTCTCGCCACCGCTCCACGCCCATCTCGTGGTGTCTTATTCCGGCCTTAGTCTGCCCGAGGCAAGGCTTACCCATGACGAGGCATGTGACCAGTTAAAGGGTCCTCGGTCAGCACGCCTACATACGCGTTAATCCTTAACCAACCTGGGTAGAACATCACCTGTTCCTACCCCAAGTTTCCATTTAAGTATTTCCACCCTTAGGAATGTGTCTGTTCCTTAGGATGAAAGAGCATCACGGGGAGCTTTGCAGTAAGATCCCACTATTGCTCCAAATGAAAATATTCTTGCGGGTAGAAGCTATCCTCTCCATGGTTAAATTGAGGACAACTTCTATCCACAAGATCTAAGCAAGTCTAAGCATTTTTGTAAATCATAATTTTGATACTTCACAGAAGTATCTATAAAGGTATGGATATCAAGGAAAGCAATGCATCAAAGGGTTTCAAATAACTCCTATGAACTTAATGCACATTTCACTAGACTTAAGTGTGCGAAAAGTATTTTAAAAACACAAGGAAAGGGGTTGCATGCACTGGGGCTTGCCTTCGTTTACTGGTGAATCAGGCTCGGATCCACAAATGTCGAAGTAGAAACTATTCCCGGCCTGAGTGTCCAAAGGTGGTTGCACTTGCTCTTCGGGGACTTCTACCTCTTCTTCACGTTCTAATCATAACCATACATATGTATATAAGAATGGATGCCATGGGATGCTCATGAGGATGCAAAGACAACATAAACTTATTTGTTATGTCTTGAATACAACTTTCCTTCACGGAGTTCCGGGAACTTAGGGTTTCCGGAGTCGGTAAAGGAGTTCATAGGGCAGGGGAGGGTGTTTTGGGGTTTGGTGATCAAACAAGGTCCAAATCAATTCAAACTTTACCTAAGGCTTCTCAATATTGAATAACACTCATATAAAAATTTTGGGCATTTTAGGACCTATCAATTATTTTCTAAAAATCTATAATCAAGACTTTTAACTACTTTAAATACCCTAAAATTTCTTACTTCCACTAAAAATCACCAACTTATTTTTATTAAATACTATGGAAAATAACAAACCTAGGAAAATTAGTTTCACAATTTTAGCATTTTTCTACATTTTTCTACACATTTTTAAAGTTCTGCTGAAAAAGAAAAAGAAAAAAGGATAAACAGAACTGGGCCGATTCTGGCCCAGACGGCCCAAGCCTCAGAGAAAACGGGACGCGCCCGCGCCCGCGAGGGAGGTTTTGCGCAGAGGCCCTCGGCGTTTTGACTAAACCAGAACAGGGTCGCTTACTGTTTTCGCAAGTCACTGACAAATCACAGAAAAACCCTCGGGTTTCTGTTTCTTCGCAGGGGAAGGTCCCTGACCACGGCAGCGCACGGAGAGGCTCCGGCGAGCATCTACGCCGGCCGATTAAGGCAATGACCGGCGCTCCCGAGCGGTGGACACCAAATCGGGGCTTACCCGAGCATTTCCCCTAACTAAATTGCACGAATGGCGACCTATTACGCTCTGTCCACGTGAACCGAGAACATTGCGGATGGGTGAAGGTGTTCCCGGTAATCCATGGTGGCTTGGTTCAATCAAAAGGGTCAGAGAGCATGTGGAAAGCCTAGGGATGTTAGAACAAGCAACGGTGCAGCTTGAACTAACCTGGGTTGAGCCGGCTGCGGTGAGCTCGATTCGGCGGTGCTTCAGAACAGAATTGGGGGAAACTAGAAATTGGAGCGTGCTGGTGGAGGATTGAGGGTGGGAGCAGGTGCAATAGCTTCGGGATGACCTAGCACAGCTGCCTAGGGGCTCAATTTATAGCGAGGGTAAGCGGCGGTGGCGAATTTGACCGAGCAGCGCTGGCGGCCGGAGGTGAAGAAGAACCTGGGTGCGGTGAATTCGTGGCAAATGGCGTGGCGAGCTCCCCGTCGACGATGGGATGGCTTAGCGGAGTCACGACGGCACGGTGTAAAGACAGAGCCACGCGGCACCCGGCCGAGAGGCGGCGGTCGACGGCGAGTACTCACCGCCAGCCGCAAAGTCGAAGGAGGACAGGGGGGTTCGTCGGAGTGGTGGCCAGCTCACTGGTGACGAGGACCATAACCGCGACAGCCTTATCCGGTGACCGCCGAGCACGAATCTTGGCGAGCGGCGATCGACGGCGGCAGCTACCGGCGACGAGAACGAGTACGATCTCCTTCAGTTAACCGGTCACTGTACCATGGCATTGCCTCATCAGACAGTCTGTCAGCCGAACTTGGAGCATCATTATCTCTTAATTTCTAATGTCAACACATGTCGAGCTCTGCAGCAAAAGTGTAGAGCAATATGCCCTCTACAACTCGACTATAGGACTTGAACATATTTGAGCACTGGATTATGCTCAAAACCTAGCTTGAAGTCGAGGTCAGTTCACTGCTAGTCTGAAAATTCAGACATAACAGCCTGACAACCCAACTTTAGGCTTGGTTTTCTCTGGATTTTTCTTAACAAGTGAGCTCACACTCTTTAGCAAAGTTGTTCACCTAATATTGATCTTCAACTTTGATGTGGTCACCTAGGGCAAAAACCCTATGCTTTGCAAGTTATAAAGCCCAAAAGTGGAGCCTTTAACACTGATTTTCAGACTTAGAGCAAAACTCAAATGAGGTCCATTTTGCATTTAAGTCCAAAACCTTAGGTTTTGCTTTCAAGTCCACATTTTTGTGAACCAAAGGACTTAAGAAACCTATTTGGCTTGGTTTTTGCACTTTAGCCCAAAAGTGGACTAATTTTGCATATAAGCCCCTAGGGTTTGGTTTAGGGTTTTCCAGGGTTCCAATTAGGGTTTCTGGCATCCCAGGGGTATAAATGTGATTCAACTTAGTGTTTGGGGATATTTTATGACTTTTCTCACAAGCCCTAAAGTTTTTTCTCAACTTGGGTTAAGTTTTACCCCTTTAACCACTATTTAGGGTTGAGTCCATTACCCAGGGTTCTATTTGCAAAACACTTAAAACAATACAACTTGTTTGAAATTTTTACCTAGTGAATGCACTCTAGGTGTATCAAACATATGCAATGCCAATGCTATGATGTCATGCTCAAGTTTTAGTTATAGTAACACCAGGGGTGTTACACCCGTAACCATTGCCTCGTCGTTTTCGTGCGCCATAACCCTAACCTCAAGCCTCTACCGCCGATCGGAGAGAGAGAGAGAGAGAGTTCTGCACCCGTGGTGACCACTCCTCGATCGCTGTTGGACCTCGAAGCGAGGACTCGAGGGAGGGGTATCGTGCGCAGAATGTGCTTAGCCACACAATTTCATCCGTGGGCAACTGGTGGCGCGTGAATTCATCACCGGAGCTGCTCCCACCGCCGCAACGGCACCTGACATCGTGGTCCGACCTCACCACCTCTTGGAGCGTAGGTATGACCCCATGTCGGTGTTCGCTATGTCCTTCTCAGTGTGCAGCGCAATTTAATTTGGGTTTGGGAAAGTGTCGGGCTGTGTGGCACGCGCTCACCGGTGGATGCCGCCGTGCGAGTGTGCTGGCGTCGCCGTGTGCGGTCACCGGGGTGGGGGATGGGCGCTCGGCCGCGGATCTGGCCACGAACGGCCCAGATTCAACCGCGCATACCCCTTGCTTGGACTGATCTGCGCCGCTGAACCTTGATCGGACGGTCGGAGCGAGTTACTTATTTTATAAACGGCGATCTAATCCGATTCGTCGGTTTTCGATTAGACGATCCGGATCGGCGCGTACCCCTTCGCGGGTACGCATTTTCATATGAGCCCCTGACTAAAACAGAAATAGAACTTGTAGTACACTCGAGTTCCCCTCTGAGTCTGGGGAGTTTTCATAGATGAGCCCCTGCAGTTTTTAGTATTCGAGGCCCAGTCCAGAGATTAGAAAAACCAGGGAAATAAAATTAGAAAATAGATTTTTGGTATTAAATTAATTGCAGAAACTTGTTTAATTTGTAGAAAATTCATATGAACTCCAAATTGATCCATTCTAGTTCCTATAATTTTGTAATATTATTCTCTATCAAATAGTACCACTGTTTCGACATGAAAGTCTTATTAGAATTTATATCCTAATTAATCTAGTATTTAGCACATAAAACCTTTAGAAATTCATATCTTAAAATCTATAACTCCAAAATTAATGATTCCTGTTCCTAGGATCTTATTTTACTGTCTAGATTATTATTGTGTATTTTATTTTCATGTTTGGTGTGATGTTAATTTTTGCTATACTATGTATGTATTGTGTTGATGCGAGTAGACGAGCAAGCTATAGAGGATCCAGGGCCTCAGCTGGTAGAGTCTGCTGAGCAGGAGCTCGTTGAAGGCAAGTTGTGCCCTTGATCACTTCTTTTACCCAGTCATGTTCTTATTAATTATAATGATCTGCATAGGATAATTTTGATGGGATCTAATAGGTTACCCCAGTTTTGGCTATCTTTATACCTTGTTTTACCACTGAATATTTTTGGGTAGTATATGCTATTGCTTTATGTGGTTTTGGGTATGGAGATATACATCACTCATTGTTATACTTTTGTTATCAGTTATTATTTACTATTCATGATAAGATCATTATGTTAATGGGAACATGGAGAACCACCCGGGAAAACAGTGCTACCACAAGGGTAGTATGGGATGCCCTTGGCTGATTAACTAGGAAAGCTAGTGGATGACTATCTTACCCAAAAGGGGCAAGGGCAGTAGGGGAGTGGTCAGTGTAGGGAGGTCCTTGGGTTGATTTTGCTGCAATGGCAGTCAGGCGAGGGATTCCTGCACTGGAGCTTCCTATAAACTGTAGCGTGTTTTCTGAAGCTAGTGGAACTTTGTAAAGGTCTCGTAGTGGTACCCTGCCTCGCTTCCTTGGTAGAGGTGTATGGGGTCTGATCAACTCCGTGGCAAATGGGTAACACGACTTGTGGGTAAAAATGCATGACCACTGCAGAGTGTAAAACTGGTATACTAGCAGTGCTCACGGTCATGAGCGGCTCGGACACTCACATGATTAATTTATGGAATTAAACTCAATTTGTCATTTCATTGCATTGGGATTATTTTACTATTACTTTTACTTATTATTTTATGGTTTGGTATTTACTTACACTTAGTAACAACTAATAAAATTTTGACCAACATATAAAAGCAATGCTCAGCTTCAGCCTTTATTACATTGATTTGCCTTACACTTCACATGAACTCCCACCTTTGGTGAGTTCATGCACATTATTCCCCACAACTTGTTGAGCGATGAACATGTGTGAGCTCACTCTTGCTGTCTCACCCCCCCACATGAGAAGAGCAGGTGGTCGAAGAGGAGCCGCCTAACACTGAGGCTTTCGACTTGATCTAGGTGGCGTCTCCCAGTCAGCTTTGTGGCGCTAGGGAATAATATATAGTTCACTTTATTTTATCATTTATTTTTGTAAGACTTCCGATATGTATTAAGTACATTTATGATATCTATGACATTTATCTCTATGCACTTTGTTATTATATGTGTTGTCTTCTCTGGCTCATATATGAGATGCACCCGGCTTTGTTCCTTAAATCCGGGTGTTACAGAAGTGGTATCAGAGAAAATGTTGACTGTAGGACGAAACCTACATAGAAATGGATAAAATCCTTACCTACTTACCTTACTCTGATTCTCTCTATACTTATCTTGATCCTGTTTCACCTTCTACTGTTCTACTCTGATCATTCTTACCTTTCCTACTCTGAGACAAGATGGATTTCACACCTTGGAATCCTACACTTATGATCTTTTTAAAAGATAGGAAACCTAAGACAAAAATTAAAACTATTTTCTCTACTTAAAAAAAATTTGGTTGATTGTTCTGATGATAAATGTCTGATTTGCTTCTTTGATTGATTGAAATCACTACAAGAAAAGCCTAAATTTTCGTGGGCCGGTATATTTTCGTCGGCCGGCCCACGAAAATAAGGAAGTTATTTTCGTCGGCCCAGTGGCCGACGAAAATAATGCGTTTTTTCGTGGGCCCACCACTATTTTCGTCGGCAGGCCCACGAAAATACAGAAACTTATTTTCGTCGGTCACTAGGCCGACGAAAATAACGTGTATTTTTGTGGGCCGAGGCCACACCGACGAAAATACGTCATTAACCGTCCCGTATTTTCGTCGGCCTCACTAAGGCCGACGAAAATAGAGGCCCTACATCGTCGTCCTCGGCCTTTTCTCGCTTGTTTCAATCGCGCGTTTCAATCCCTCGTTTCAATCCGCCGTCGCCTCGCCGCGCCGCCGCCCCACGCCCGCCCTCGCCTCGCCGCGCCGCCGCCCGCCGCCCCACGCCGCTGCCACGCCCCACGCCCCACGCCCGCCCGCGCCGACGCGCCACGCCGCCGCCCCACGCGCTAAGGGAGCCCGCGCGCCCTCACAGCAGCGCCGCCGCGGGCCCGCGCCGCCACACACCCGTGCCGCCGCCGAGCCCCACGCCGCCCCGCCCCTGCACGCCGCCACGCCGCCGAGCCCCACGCTGCCACGCCGCCGAGGCCCACGCCCCACGCCCGCCCATGTATGTCGTGCCACTAGCCCCTGCACGCCGCGCCCCTCGCCCGTTCACGCCTGCCGAGCCTCACGCCCGCCCCGCCGAGCCCCACGCCGCTGCCCGCACGCCCATCGTCCGAGGCACCCCGCCCGCCCCTCGCCGCGCCGTCGTCCCACCCGAGGCGCGCTGCACCGCATTGCGACGGCCTCCCTGCGCCGTGCCGCCGCCCACACGCCCGCCCGCTCCGTCGCGAAGGTCTCCCAGCTGCGCCGTCGCCCGTCTCGCCTCGCCCGCCTCTTCGCCATCAGACAAGTATAATTGCCGAGGCTCCGAGGTCATTAATTTATATTAGTCATCTTGTCGTGTTGTGATTAGTTTAACTGTTGATTGCTTTAATTCAAATTCATATTTGTCTCCGAGTTATGTTTTAATGATTAGAGTTTAGTTTTAATCGTTAACCGTAGCGAACCGTATGCGTCACCCGAAAAGGGAGTGTACGTCACATTGAAGCATCAGATTTGAACACGCTAATGCTATATATGTATAGCAATATTGACAGCACACAGGAGGCGTTCGAGTAAGTTTTCCTCATAGTTACGTCCATTTTCTCATCTCATAATTTCTATAGTGTGTAATCTCCATGTTTCTAATATTATTATGCATATTAGTTTAATTGATATTAGTTTTTAATCATTTCATCATATTGAATTTACTTGTATACTTAGGTATAAAAAGAGCAATGCGCTTGGTCCGAGACCTGCCGAGAGGAGGCTCATCCGGCCGCATGGAGAATGGTGGGGCTTATTTCTGTTGTGTTAATTTTTTAATGTGAACGTGATTGCACTGGTTTACTTGTTTTATTAATGTTTGTAGGTCATGGGAAGACTTGAATTGGGACGGTACAGGCAGACGTCCCAAGGTGAACGCGGTGTTGGGTAGCCTCTGTCGCTTCTACTACCCTGGCATGGTGGAGCTCAATGGCGAGAGGTTCGCGGCTATGCAGTGGGCCGACTGGGGTCTAAAGGACTATGTCCAACCAGGGGAGCCAGGGAAAGCAGTAGCGGAGGGGGAAGTTCGGAACAAAAACGAAGGACTTGTCAGGTGGCTGTGTGGGACGAGTTCTGGGTGAGTTTACTTTCGTATATAAGCAATTCACTGAATTATTGCTTCTCCTAATATTACTTTAACTTAACTTCTCCATTGATATGTAGGGGAGGTTCCAATTGCCGAATGAGATTGAGGAGGATCAGGCTTAGTGGGCACGTGTGAAGAGGCACTTTCGGAAGTGCGCTGATAAGGTAATCAAGGATGCCATGTACAATGCTCGCATCGCGGCCGTCAACTACTACTACAAGAAGATAAAGGGACAGAAAATGAGCAAAGCATTAGGGGCCAATGAGATCTACCTCACAGAGGAGCAGTACCTGGAGAGCATTGTGGATTGGCTGGCGAAGGACATGGAAGCCTGGAGGTGGTTGGCTAAGAGATGGGCGTCGCCAGAGTGGATTGCAGAGTCCCAGAAGCACCATACCAATCGTGGCACTGAAGGACCGGGGCACAGGTACGGCACCGATGGACACCTTGGTACTGCACGCCGCATGGTAAGTATATAAATCAAACTTGTATGTTACATCTATGAAAATTCTATGGTTTAACTCTTCTTTTTCATGCAGGAAGCTGAAAGTGGAGTTGCTCCAAGTTTTATGGAGGTTTACGTCCGTGGTCACCGTGGCCCTGATCCGGCTAACCCTGATGTGCTATGCAGCGAGGCGGCAAGGGAGAAAATGGTAAACAAGTTTGTATTTACGAATTAAATTGCATATTTTGTGTCTAACTCCAACTCTAACTTTCTTTGCAGAATGCATATGGGGAGGAAATGACTCAAAGCCATGGGCCTGACTTCGACTGGATGCATTCAAACTTAGATGCCTCAGCGTTGTACCACAGTGGTGGGGTAGAAAGCATGGCAGGTGAGGTGTTTGTGTTTGATTCGACGATTTCATTAACAAGAATGTGTCCACTTAATGGCTCAACTATGTGTATCATGCAGGTTTGCCTTTGGCACCGGCGTTGTGGAGTATAACAGGACAATAGGTCAAGGGAAGGCATCGTCTTCGGGAGGGAGTTCTCGCTCCTCCAGGTCTGCTCGAGAGGCTCAGCTGGAGGAGGAGACTCGGGCAGCACAGGAGCAGGCTCGAGTAGCACAGGAGCAGGCTCGAGCAGCGCAGGAGCAGGTTGGGCAGCTGACGCAATATATGGCTTCTTATTTTCAGGTAATTCATCTATCTCATCACGTGTCGTCATTGAATTCAAAGTATAATGTTGCGATTCTAACGTTGCATCCATTTGCAAGAAATGACTACTAGACTCGGCCCTGATATGAACTTGCCTGCTTTTCGCCCTCCCCAGGTAACACTATCTGAACACTTCAATTCCATAGCAACTCTTTTTTATTATCAAAAATGGCTCGCAGGCACAAGGATGGGGACAGTGGCCAGGACAAGCTCCAACGTCGTAGCCACAGTGGACCGGTGTTGGGTGGACGCAGGCACCTCCAGGCACTTGGACGCCTCCACCACCCCAAGGATCGCAGCCAGTCCCAGGATGGGTGCCACCGGTCTCCCAGCCACCAGCGGGCTCTCAGCCATTTCAAGCGTGGATGGCACCGCCACCGACGGGGTGGGTGCCACCACCTCTGGGGTGGCCAGCACAACAGTACCCGTGGATGCATGCACAACCTCCTCCTCACCATGGATCACAGGTGACATTCCATGTTTAGTTTTATGCAAATATTGACCAAACACAACAATGTATAGGTATAGGGATAGCAAAATACAGCCTTATTTGAATGATTGATGAATTGTAGGGTTCATCGTCATATGCTCATGGATCGGAGGGTGCTGTCAACGTCCAAGACTTCCTTGTCCATGGTTCTGGAGGGAGTGGCCACCTTCCTGGTGGTGGAGGAGGGAGTGGCCAAAACTCCCACAACCCGCCGAAGTGAGGAGTGAGTAGTGAGTAGTGAGTAGTGAGTGTGTTTTGTGAATTGTGTATTTGAAATGGACAATGGACTTATGGACTCTGGACTTATTTGAATGGACTATGGACTATGGACTATTTATATATATGTAAATGTGTTTTGTGAATTATGTATTTTGTTTGTGAATCTATATATGTGAATTGTGATATTGTGTATTTTGCTGTGAATTATTAATAGGTGCAGGAAAATCTGTTTTGGTGGGGGAACCATCAATTTTCGTCGGTCTCGGTGGTGGCCGACGAAAATATCCTAGGAACATATTTTCGTCGGCCATCAGCGGGCCGACGAAAATATCGGGCACGTATTTTTGTCGGCCCCACCTGGCCGACGAAAATAGCTTGGGCGTATTTTCGTCGGCCGCCACCGGGCCCACGAAAATAGTCAGTCGACCAACTATTTTCGTCGGCCTTGGGAAAGCCGACGAAAATAGGTATTTTTCGTCGGTACCGACGGAAATAGGTGCCTATTTTCGTCGAACTTATTTTCGGCGGCTATTTTCGTCGGCCTGCCAGCGAAAATATGCTATTTTCGTCGGTTTAGGCTTATTTTCGTGGGTTTTTGGCCCACGAAAATTTAGGCGTTTCCTGTAGTGAATATTATAGATGGACATCTTAGCATGTACCACCATAAGGTAATGAATTAGTTGTAAGTGCAATCAACCCTAATTGAGGGTTTTGGTGATTAAATGACAAAACAAACAGAGATTCTAACAAGTTTGCTCATAGCATGTACGCAGTAATTCTACAGACAGGAGAAGCACAGATCTTACGAGCATAAAAATAGAAAGCACAGCGGATTTAAAATTCTACATCAAATGGCGTGCTCCAAGTGCTTGAAAACAACGACAGTGCTCATTTTATAATTCTTGAGTTATAGGAAACGCCGTGCAATTAAGAGGGATCCACAATGGTTAAGTAAGTTATGCAATGAGCTAAGTTCAAAATCCTTTGAAATCATCTTCGAGAACATTTTTCCAGATCATGAATGCACTTGAGAAAAACCAATTTTACTTCCCACAAGAGTTCCACCTTTGTTCACTTCAAAATATTCAAAACTTGGTTTTCAGCCCTGGAAACCGGTTCAACCGAGCCTAAAACCGGTTCAACCGGTTTTGGGACTGTTCCTCTGCCATCCCTGCTCTGACCTGTCTGACAGTCAGAGCTGTCAGAAAAGTCGTTGCAGATCTTTTGGGAAAACCGGTTCAACCGGAATTTTTCCCGGCTCAACCGGTTTTGAATCCGGTCGAGTCTCCGGTTGAGTAGGATAGTGAACCGGGATCTTCCTAGTGGAAACCGGTTCAACCGGTCTGAAAACCGGTTCAACCGGTTTTTACCCCTTTTCTCCCAACGGCTGCCAGCTTTTGGGGGATCCTTTATATACCCCCTCACACTCTGTTATTTACTTCTGCCTCTCCCACAAAATCTTGGCTGACCAAACTCTCAACAAGTGCATTCATTTCACCTCTCACACCCGCAATCACATCTCCTTCAATCGTTTGAAGGACCCTTGGTGTGAGGTGAACTCGATCTAACACGCTTTCCATTTTATCTCAATTCTCCTATTCTCTTTGTTCTTGAGCTCGTTGCAAACTTAACCTTGTGCGGATTTATTACTCTTGGAACCTTGTGTTCCTTGACGGTTAGAGGTTGCTTGGGAGTCTCCAAATTTGTGGATGACCCCAAGAAGTTTGTATCACCCGCTCTTTGAGCTTATTTGAGAAGAGATTGCCTTGACCTTTATGGTCGGCTCGTGGAGGATTGGGGTTGGAAAAGACCTGGCCCTTTGTGGGCTCCTCAACGAGGAGTAGGACACCTTTGTGGTGGTTGCCGAACCTCGAGTTATATTGCGTGTTCTTGTGTGTTCTTGTTAAGCGCTTTAAATTTGTTGGTTGGTTCATATTATCTATTCGAGTAGACTTTGTGTAGGGCAAGTCATTAGCAAAATTCTTCACTACTTCATATTTGTTTAATAGATTATCTAATCTAAGTTGAGCAGGTTCAAACTTGTTCAGTTGTAATTAAAATCAACTGAACCAGTTTGCACTAGTGCAACTTTAATTTAACATATCTCGAAGTTTTTAGTGAAAAATTTCAGGTGTAGCCTATTCACCCCACCTCTAGGCTACTTTCAATTGGTATCAGAGCTTCGTACCTCGTTTTACGCTTAACCACGTGAGGAAACGATCATGTCTACTCAACGAGACCATGTGGATCCTCTCCTCGAGGAAATCCCCATCACATCTTCCGGTGAGGAAGTGGACCCCAAGGTCCTCGATCTCGCCATGAAGATTGCCGAGAAGATGTTCCTCAAAATGAAAGAGGACGATGCTAAGAAAAAGGCCGAAGAAGAAGAATCAAGAAGAAAGGCCGAAGAAGATAAAGGTAAGGGAAAATTTGATTACAATGACGACCTAGTGGATCTTTTGATGTCGAAGGTGTTGAGCAAGGTAAATCTCAACACCGAAGGATCATCTACCAAAGGCAAAGGTAATGAATTTAGTAAAGTTCAATTCGATTACTCTAGAAATTTTATTCCCAACTTCTCTTCCGCCCCACTTGGAAAGTTACCAACTCTTAGTGAGTTGAACTATGACGAGTGGGCCGATAAGATGAAATCGCATTTAATCGGTGTGCATCCTAGTCTTTGGGAGATTGTTAATGTAGGTATGTATAAGCCCGCCCAAGGAGAAGAGATGACTCCGGAAATGATGCAAGAGGTTCATCGCAATGCTCAAGCGGTGAGCATAATTAAAGGAAGTCTTTATCCGGAAGAATACTGGAAAGTTCAAGGAAGAGAAGATGCCCGTGACATTTGGAATATTCTTAAAATGTCACATGAAGGAGATCCCAAAGCTAAGAGACATAGAGTTGAAGCTTTGGAGAGTGAGCTTGCTAGATATGATTAGACTAAGGGTGAGTCGCTTCAATCACTCTTTGATCGGTTGATGGTGTTAGTAAACAAAATAAGAGTGCTTGGAAGTGAAGATTGGAGTGACTCCAAGGTCACAAGACTATTCATGAGAGCATACAAAGAAAAGGATAAGAGTATAGCAAGAATGATATGGGATCGTGATGACTATGAGGATATGACGCCTCATCAATTATTTGCAAAGATTCAACAACACGAGTCTGAAGAAGCCCCCATCAAGACAAGAGACTCTCATGCCTTGATCACAAATGAACAAGACACCCCCAAGAAGAACAAAGACCACAAGGCAAAGAAAGTGGTCGAGACATCAAGTGATGAAGATAGCTCAAGTGATGAAGACATAGCTATGTTCATCAAAACATTCAAGAAATTTGTAAGGAAAAATGACAAGTTTCAAAGGAAAGGAAAGAAGAGGGCATGCTATGAATGTGGCCAAACCGGTCATTTCATAGCGGATTGTCCTAACAAGAAGGAACAAGAAGCCAAGAAGGAATACAAGAAGGACAAGTTCAAAAAGGGAGGCAAGACCAAGGGATATTTCAAGAAGAAGAAATATGGTCAAGGCCATATTAGTGAAGAATGGAACTCCGATGAAGAGAGTTCTAGCTCCGAGGAAGAGGAAGTGGTGGCAAACGTTGCCATCCAATCTACTTCAAGCTCGCAACTCTTCACCAACCTACAAGACGACTCCTACACTCCAACTTGCCTCATGGCAAAAGGAGATAAGGTAACTTTATTTAGTAATGATTTTCCAAATGATGATGATGATGAACAAATTGCCATGAAGAATAAAATGATTAAAGAATTTGGCTTGAATGGATATAATGTTATCACCAAATTAATGGAGAAGCTAGATAAAAGAAAAGCAACTCTTGATGCTCAAGAAGACTTGCTTATCCTTGAAAAGGAAAGAAACCTAGAGCTTCAAGAATTGCTGCTCAATAAAGATGAAATGCTAGATGTCTTGACTAAAGAAGTATCTTTAGTCAAAATAACTATAGAGGATAAAGAAAAAGAAGTAATCAATATGAAAACCTCTATAGCTAATCTTGCAAATGAAAAGGATGCACTTGAATCAAACATGTTAAGCTTGAATGTTCAAAATCAAGAACTTCAAGTGCAACTTGAAAATTGCAAGAACATCAATGCCTCATCTTTAGTGATTGAATCTAAGTCTAGCTCCTCAAATAATACCTTTTGCAAACATTGTGCCAAATATCATGCTTCTTGTTGTCTAACTAACCATGCAAGGAAGAAAAGCTCACAGGTGAAGGTTAGAGAAATATTGAAAAGATGCTCTAGCAATGATGGGTTAAAGAAAGTTGAACCCAAGTACAAGTCCCTAAAGCCCAACAATGGAAGAAGGGGACTTGGGTTCAACTCATCCAAGGAAAACCCTAGCACAGTGCATAAGGGGTGGAGATCCCCCAAGTTCATAGAGGGAACCACCCTATATGATGCCTTGGGGAGGATTCACTCCTCAAATGACAAGTCAACTCAAGTAAAGGTAAACTTGAGTTCCACAAAGAGTAAGATGAAGGAAGTGGGATCCTCAAATGGAGAAAAATTTAATGCTCCCATTTCTCACTCTTATCTTTGTGATTATATGTTGACTTGGGATTTAGGGAAATTGGTTGTTAAATATGTGGGTGCCTACACTAAAAGAAAAGTCATGAAAATAAGTGTGTGGGTACCCAAGGCTATAACTAACACTGTAGGACCCAATTCAATTTGGGTACCTAAAAGCATAGCCTAAATTTGTTTTGCAGGTCTACTCCTCTGGTGGGTCAAGTTGGGTGCTTGACAGTGGATGTACAAATCACATGACCAGGGAGGAAGACATGTTTCATTCCTTGCAACTAACTCAAGAAGCACAAGAAATTGTGTTTGGAGATAGTGGCAAGAGTAAGGTGATTGGTATTGGTAAAATTCCTATCTCTGGCCAACAATCACTTTCAAATGTTTTATTGGTAGATTCTTTAAGCTACAATTTGATGTATGTTTCACAACTTTGTGGAATGGGTTATAATTGCTTATTTTCTGATGTGGATGTGAAGATCCTTAGAAGGGAGGACTCCTCAGTTGCCTTTACGGGTCGCTTGAAGGGCAAGCTTTATCTTGTTGATTTCACAACAAGTAAAGTGACGCCTGAGACTTGTTTAGTGGCAAAGTCCGACAAGGGTTGGCTATGGCATCACTGGCTAGCTCATGTCGGTATGAGGAATTTGGCCAAACTTCAAAAGGATAATCACATCATTGGACTAACAAATGTTGTATTTGAGAAAGATAGGGTTTGTGGCGCATGCCAAGCAGGAAAGCAACATGGAGTCCCACATCAATCAAAGAATGTGGTCACAACAAAGAGGCCATTAGAGCTTCTTCACATGGACCTCTTCGGACCTGTGGCTTACATCAGCATTGGTGGTAGTAAGTATGGTTTAGTCATTGTTGATGATTTTTCTCGCTTCATCTGGGTTTTCTTTTTGAGTGATAAAGGTGAAACTCAAGAAACATTGAAGAAATTCATGAGAAGAGCTCAAAATGAGTTTGAGCTCAAAATCAAGAAAGTGAGAAGTGATAATGGGATGGAATTCAAGAACACAGGTGTCGAAGAATTCTTAGGCGAAGAAGGAATCAAACATGAGTTCTCGGTTCCATACACTCCACAACAAAATGGTGTTGTGGAAAGAAAGAACCAAACTTTAATTGAAGCAGCTAGAACCATGTTGGATGAGTACAAGACACCTGACAACTTTTGGGCAGAGGCGGTCAACACCGCCTCTCATGCAATCAACCGCCTCTATCTTCACAAGATCTACAAGAAGACTGCTTATGAGCTTCTCACTGGTAACAAACCTAAAGTTGATTATTTTAGATTATTTGGCTGTAAGTGATTTATTCTTAACAAGAAAGTCAAGAGCTCAAAGTTTGCTCCTAGAGTGGACGAGGGTTTCTTGCTTGGTTATGCATCAAATGCGCATGGATATCGTGTTTTCAACAATACCACCGGTCTTGTTGAAATAGCGATAGACGTGACATTTGATGAGTCTAATGGCTCGCAAGGGCATGTTTCTAATGGCACTGCAGGAAATGAAGAACTACCTTGTGAGGCCATAAAAAAACTTGCAATAGGAGAAGAGAGACCTCAAGAAAAAGATGATGAGGAAGGAACTTTGTGGATGACCAATGAGGTTTTTAATGTGGGTGCAAAGGTGGTGGGTGACAAATCCTCCACCCAAGCAAACCCATCAACCTCAAGTCATCCAAGTCTTGAAGAAAATCATCAACCCCAAAGGATGCCAACTGTGGTAGAAGATGAACACGAAAGTGTTAATGGTGAAGTGCCTCTTGATCAAGTGAATGATGAGGAGGAGCAAATACAAAGACAACCATCAGTGCCTCATCCTAGAGTCCATCATACCACTCAAAGGGATCATCCGGTGGACAACATCCTGGGTAGCATCAGGAGAGGGGTAACAACTCGATCCCGTTTAGCTAATTTTTGTGAATTTTACTCGTTTGTTTCCTCTCTTGAGCCTCTTAAGGTTGAAGAAGCATTGGGTGATCCGGATTGGATAATTGTCATGCAAGAGGAGTTGAACAACTTCACCCGGAATGAAGTTTGGTCCTTAGTCCAAAGACCCAAATAAAACGTGATTGGGACAAAATGGGTCTTTAGGAACAAACAAGATGAACATGGCGTGGTTACAAGAAACAAAGCACGTTTGGTTGCCCAAGGCTACACTCAAGTAGAAGGACTTGATTTTGGTGAAACATATGCGCCGGTAGCAAGGTTAGAGTCAATTAGAATATTAATTGCATATGCTACTAACCATGATTTCAAGTTATATCAAATGGATGTCAAGAGCACATTTCTAAACGGACCACTACAAGAGAGGGTCTATGTGGAGCAACCACCGGGCTTTGAAGATCCAAGGAAGCCAAACCATGTTTATCTACTTCACAAGGCACTCTACGGGCTTAAACAAGCCCCTAGAGCTTGGTATGATTGCCTTAAAGATTTTTTAATTAAGAATGGGTTTACAATAGGAAAAGCTGACTCTACATTATTTACTCGCAAAGTTGACAATGAATTATTTGTGTGCCAAATATATGTCGATGACATTATATTTGGTAGTACTAATGAAAAATTTTGTGAAGAGTTTAGCAAAGTAATGACGAACAGATTTGAGATGTCTATGATGGGCAAGCTCAAATACTTCCTGGGATTTCAAGTCAAACAACTCAAGGAAGGTACTTTTCTATGCCAAACCAAATATACACAAGATATGCTCAAGAAGTTTGGCATGGAAAAGGCAAAGCACGCCAAGACTCCAATGTCATCAAATGGACATCTCGACCTAAATGAAGAAGGTAAACCTGTAGATCAAAAGTTATATAGATCAATGATAGGGTCACTGCTTTACTTATGTGCATCTAGACCTGATATAATGTTAAGTGTTTGCATGTGTGCACGCTTTCAAGCGAATCCTAAAGATTGCCATCTTGTTGTCGTTAAGAGAATCCTAAGATACTTAGTCCACACCCAAAACCTAGGATTATGGTATCCTAAAGGCTCCCTTTTCGATTTACTTGGCTACTCTGACTCAGATTATGCCGGTTGCAAAGTAGATCGAAAAAGCACTACTGGGACTTGCCAATTCCTTGGGCAGTCCTTAGTGTCATGGAGTTCCAAGAAACAAAATTGTGTTGCACTTTCCACTGCAGAAGCTGAGTACATAGCAGCTGGGGCATGTTGTGCACAGTTGTTATGGATGAAGCAAACCCTGAGAAATTTTGGTTGAGTTTAACAAGATTCCACTATTGTGTGATAATGAGAGTGCCATAAAACTTGCAAACAATCCGGTGCAACACTCTAGAACCAAACATATTGACATTAGACATCATTTCTTGAGAGACCACGAAGCCAAAGGAGATATCGAATTGTTTCATGTAAGCACCGAAAATCAACTAGCCGATATCTTCACAAAACCCCTTGATGAGACTAGGTTTTGCTTTCTTAGGAGTGAGCTAAACATCTTGGATTCTCGAAACGTGTCTTAAAACTAAAATTTTGATCACAAGTTTGATGGATATAAAATGATTGTATGCACAATATGTCATGAGAAATACTGTTTTTATCATTAAAATTACTCATGTCACATTTGCTAAGTGTTCTTATAGCCTTTCTGGGCAATATCTGAAAATAGGTTGAGTGAATCGGCTGAGTAGGCCACTCAACCGGTTTTCCCCTGGTGGAAATCGGTTGAACCGATATAAAAACCGGTTGAACCGGTTTTGACCGCCTCCGCGTCCGTGCTGTCAGTCAGCGCCGCAGTCTGCGCCGTCAGTCTCGCATACTACGCTGTCAGTCTGGCAGAAAATCTGTGCAATCAGTCACTTTTTCTGCGTGCTTTTACTGCGCAGTCTGACGGGAAACTGGTTGAACCGGTTTTATAACCGGTTGAACCGGTTTTCGGATTGTTGACCAGCCGGCGCCTCCCCTATTTCTCTCCCCTTCCTCCTTTCTCTTCTTACCAGCTCCTTTTTCCCAGCCGATGTCGCCTACATATTTTCCTCTCTCTCCTTCACACTCTCACCACTCCAAAACCCATTTGTGCCATCCACTCTTTGGAAGTTTTGTTGGAGATTCGTTCATCTCGGCTTCCTCCATCATCTCCCTCACTCTTGTTGGGATCTCTGTGATTCAAACTTCGGATCGAGGTATTACCCTATTTCATTTCTTTTTACTCGATCTCACCCGTTCTTGATTATCTAGTGTATCGTTTCTAGGATACATTCTAGTTTAGGTGCTTGCAACACTTAGACTATCTTCGTTTGTCTTGAACATTGTTTGAGTTTAGCGGTTTGATATTGTTCGTTATAGTTGAACCGCTTGCATGAACGGTTGAAGTGCATGCTCAATATCATATGCGTCTCTACTCAAACGTGTTTGTTAAGATCCTTGCTCATCATAGGTTCTATCTTTTCTTTTTAAGGATGGTGCGTCGGAGGAATCCATCTATTGTTGAATCCGACTCCTCTGACGAACAAGAGATTCATGAAGAAACTCCCCCGCGTTCCAGATCCAAATGTGGGTGAGGATCTGGCAACGTCATGCAAGGTGGTGAGGCCTCCGGGTCTCATGGAGCTCGCAGTCGGACGACCCGGAATCCCTCCGGTCGGTCCCGACCCGCGACAAATCCACAAGCATGGGAAGCAACAAGTGATGATGATGGTGGGAAAGATGATGAGATTGACCTTCCTCCTGCCCACGCCCCTATTATTCGAGGGTTGGTCCTCCACCGGGCGGAGGCCCGTCGTTCTGGCAATGAGCCAGTTACTGATTTTACTGCCAGCAGGGGTTCTGCACTTCTTCAGGACATCCGCTTTCAGAATCCTGCATTGCGCATTCGTGATGCCAGGATTGATGGGAACCGTTTCTGGACTCTCCAGCATGTGAATTTTTACAACTCAGTAATTCTTCCCAAGAAATATCAGCCCATACTACATCAACGGTACATCAACTGGGAAGGATGTGAGGCTATTGGAGACCCAGAGATGACATAGGCATTGAGGGCCTGTGAAAGAAAGAAGATGAAGAATATAATGACATTCTAATATGATTGGAATGATGAGGCCATTGCTCAGTTTTATTCAACTCTTTGGATCAAGCTGGCCGATGAGGAAAGTCCCTACAACTTTCCTATCTTAATTTCTACATCGAAGGCAGCTGGTACAAGGTGAGCTACCGTCGGTTCGCTCACATTCTTGGATTCACTGACAATGACATTTCTGGTGATAAGATCAAAATCCATGATTTCCGCCAACCCACCAAAGATGAAGCCAGAGATCTTCATCTCTCTGAGTCTGGAAAATATTGGGAGTCCACCAACATGCACAAATATTACAGATATATCAACTCCCTCAGCAGAATGACCCTCATTCCTAAAGGGGTAACCAGATGAATATTCTTGGAGAGAGCAAGGTCTTGCTCTCATTCATGAAGCCCAACAGCTCAGAGAGCATCAACATCTTTGATATGATCTGGCAGAAGATTATCCATGCTTCCTGCTTTCCACTTAAGGGATGTCTACATGCTCCTTTCATCATGAAGACGATTGAAGTTGTGACGCAGTTCCGATATGAAAAAGGTACTAGACATCAATCTTATACCCCTTTCTGGATTGATCCCAACAATCCAGCAGGGCGCTTGAGGAAAGCCCCTTCCAGCTCCCGTGCACATACTTCTGTTGGTCCTTCTGCTGGTCCTGCTGCTGCTGCTGCCGGTGCCTCGCGTCCCTCCCCTGGCCGCGGATCTCCCACACCACGTGGTCGTGGTCGAGGTCGTGGCCGAGGGATGGGTGCCCGCTTGGCCCATGGGATTGCGACATTTTTCTCTATGTGTCGGAATATTTCTGCTGATGTGCATGAGCTGGCAAGGCGTCAGCGGGAGACTGACGACAATCTTCGTCGTCAAGCTTCCACTATGGGTATGCCCTTTGCCCCTCGCTCACCTGACGTGCCTCTCCATCCGCCTCCCCCGGTGTCGGCGTTTCGAACCCGGGGGGTCCCTGGACCGACGAGTAAATTGTCGCCGTGTGCCCCAGCCCAGATGGGTCGGTGCGAGACGGAGCGAGGAGGGGGGAACCCACGACCTTCATGTTTGTCCCGCGCCCAGGTCGGGTGCGCTTGCAGTAGGGGGTTACAAGCGTCCACGCGGGAGGGAGCGAGCGGCCTTACGCGGGCGCCGTCCCGTCCTTCCCCGCGCGGCCAACCCTCTGTAAGAGGGCCCTGGACCTTCCTTTTATAGGCGTAAGGAAAGGATCCAGGTGTACAATGGGGGGTGTAGCATTGTGCTAACGTGTCTAGCGGAGGAGAGCTAGTGCCCTAAGTACATGCCATCGTGGCAGCCGGAGAGGTTTTGGCACCCGGTTCGTGTGGTGTCGTGGCCGTCGGAGGAGCGCTGGAGCCTGGCGGAAGAACAGCTGTCGGGGCTGTCGAGTCCTTGCTGACATCCCCTTGCTTCCGTAAGGGGGCTGAGAGCCGCCGCCGTCATAGAGCATGCGGGGCGCCATCATTACTTGTTTACCGGGACGAGCCAGATGGGACGTCGGTCTTGTTCCCCGTAGCCTGAGTTAGCTTGGGGTAGGGTAATGATGGCGCCTCATGTGACGTGGTTGGTCCGAGCCCTGGGTTGGGCGAGGTGGAGGCTCCTCCGAGGTCGAGGTCGAGTCGGTCTTCCAAGGCCGAGGTCGAGTCCAAGCCCCTGGGTCGGGCGAGGCGGAGAATGTCGGCTGAGGCCAGGGCTGAGTTCGAGCCCTGGGGTCGGGCGAAGCGGAGTTTGTCGTCTTCTGGGGCTGAGCCCGAGTCCGAGCCCTGGGGTCGGGCGAAGCGGAGTTCGTCGTCTTCCGGGGCTGAGCCCGAGTCCGAGCCCTGGGGTCGGGCGAAGCGGAGTTCGTCGTCTTCCGGGGTTGAGCCCGAGTCCGAGCCCTGGGGTCGGGTGAAGCGGAGTTTGTCGTCTTTCGAGGCTGAGCCCGAGTCCGAGCCCTGGGGTCGGGCGAAGCAGAGTTCGTCGTCTTCCGGGCCTGATCCCGAGTCCGAGCCCTGGGGTCGGGCGAAGCGGAGTTCGTCGTCTTCCGGGGCTGAGCCCGAGTCCGAGCCCTGGGGTCGGGCAAAGCGGAGTTCGTCGTCTTCCGGGGCTGAGCCCGAGTCCAAGCCCTGGGTTCGGGCGAAGTGGAGTTCGTCGTCTTTCGGGGCTGAGCCCGAGTCCGAGCCCTAGGGTCGGGCGATGCGGAGTTTCCTATGGCGCCTGAGGCCGGACTTGGCTGCTGTCATCCTCACTCTGTCGAGTGGCACAGCAGTCGGAGCGGCGCAGGCGGCGCTGTCCTCTTGTCAGGCCGGTCAGTGGAGCGGCGAAGTGACTACGGTCACTTCGGCTCTGTCGACTGAAGGGCGCGCGTCAGGATAAGGTGTCAGGCCACCTTTGCATTAAATGCTCCTGCGATACGGTCCGTCGGCGTGGCGACTTGGCCAAGGTTGCTTCTTGGTGAAGACTGGGCCTCGGGCGAGCCGAAGGTGTGTCCGTTGCTGGAGGGGGTCCTCGGGCAAGACGTAAATCCTCCGGGGTCGGCTGCCCTTGCCCGAGGCTGGGCTCGGGCAAGGCGAGATCGTGTCCCTTGAGTGGACCGATCCTTGACTTGATCGCACCCATCAGGCCTTTGCAGCTTTGTGCTGATGGGGGTTACCAGCTGAGATTAGGAGTCTTGAGGGTACCCCTAATTATGGTCCCCGACAGTAGCCCCCGAGCCTCGAAGGGAGTGTTAATACTCGCTTGGAGGCTTTTGTCGCACTTTTTTGCAAGGGGACCAGCCTTTCTCCGTTGTGTTTTGCTCCGGTGGGTGCGCGCGAGCGCACCCGCCGGGTGTAGCCCCCAAGGCCTCGAATGAGTGGTTTGACTCCTTCGAGGTCTTAATGCGTTTCGCAATGCTTCGGTCGGTCTGGTTGTTCCCTCATGCGAGCTGGCCATAGCCCGGGTGCACGGTCGGGTCCCAAGTTCTCGGGCTGGTATGTTGACGCTGTCAACGGTTTGGCCAGAGCCGGGTTTGCGAGAGCAGCCCCCGAGCCTTCGCACAGGGCGAGAGGACGGTCAAGGACAGACTCGACTTTTTTACATATGCCCCTGCGTCGCCTTTTCGCAAGGAGGAGGGGGGAAAAGCGCCATGTTGCCCTTGGAGGGCACCGAACATGGTGTCTCCAGTGAGCTGCTAACGGGTAATCCGAGTGGACGCCCATGCCCCATTTGTTAGGGGTCGGCTAGAGGCCCGGAGGCGCGCTCCAAAAGTACCTGCGGGTGATCTGCCGGACCCGGTCCCCTTTTGACGGGGTCCGAGGGCTCGATGCCTCCCTCTGATGGGATTCTGTTACAAGATCGTTCCAGCTGGTCTCGGAAATGTCCTAGGGTACCTCGGGAGTGTAGCCCGAGCCTTGGTTATGTATCGAACGTACCCAGGGTCATCCCTCGCTCTGTGTCTGAGGCGGCTGTGAACCCTTCGAGGGCAAGCCTACGAACCCCTGATCAGTAGTGGGCGTGGAGCCCGAGTGGCCTGAGGCGGTCGTTGAACCCTTCCGAGGGGCCGGCCTTCGAACCTCTGACCAGTAGTGGGCGCGGAGCCCGAGCGCTCTGAGGCGGCTGTTGAACCCCTCCGAGGGGCCAGCCTTCGAACCTCTAATCAGTAGGGGGGCTCGGGGCCCGTTTCCTTCGCGGAGAAGGATCCCTTTCGGGGTATCCCCTTTCCCGGTCCCTGTTGTAAGAGAGAGAAAGAGGAAAAGGAAAAGGATACGAAATCGAAACGACATGGCGCACCTTTTTTGACGCGGTCGTTATGGCGAAGGCGAAGCGTCGCCCGCTTCTCCTGCCAAAGGTGCCGCCTGTCCCGCCGCGGAGTTAATGCGACGGGGCGAGTGGTTCGCGGGGCAGCCGTTGCGCGTGCGCGAGCCGTTCGAGGAACGGAATACGGGCGCGCCGTCTTCACGCCGTGGGAGAGGGTTCTCTCGCTGTCCCATGAGGGGACGTGAGCTTGGCCGACGATGTGACCGCTGCTTCCGCCCGCCTGCCACCGCCATTACTGTCGGCCCATTTTTGGCCGCATCGACCGTCGCGCCTTCTCCCGCGGCTGACTGGCCCGTGACCGATGCGCCTGGCTGGCACTGTTGGGTCATACGCAGGGTTGCCTCGAGTCGCGGTACTGGTTCCGCAGTCGAGGAGGCGCGGTAGTGGCGCGAGGGGCGGTGCAGTTGCTCGCACGTAGCAACCGGCGCGCCGGTTGCATGACGTGTGGGCCTGGGCCTCCATGCTGGGCGCGTTGGAGTCGAAGGGGTGCGCCCACTTGGCTCGGTTGCATGCCGAATGCATGGTTGTCCGCCCTTTCACCCACTGGTATGGGCGAAAGTGGAGGAATGCTTGTAACCGCTGGGCAGTTGCATGCACCGCGCGCGGCGGTTTGGCTTCTTCTGCCCTGGGCCAGCTTGCAGGACGTGTGGGACCCAGCCCCCGTGTCGTAGGGGGAGGACCTTGGAGCGTGTTGGAGAAGACTCAGCCCGCGATGGCTGAGGACGCAAGTGGGGAGAGTCGCCTTTAAAAGGAGGGTGACCCCCTTGAAAGGCGACCATGCCTTCGCGCTCCCTTATGCATCGCGTCTTTCCACCTTCCGAGCCCCCGGATGGGGAACACCCGCAATCCTTCCGCCTTGTCGTTGGAGGAACGCAACTTCGTGGAAGTTGGTACCTTTCAGCCATCGTTCGGCTTCAAGGATTTTCATCAGGCAGCCCGGCCGCACCCCCTCACCGGTGGTCACCCAAGACGGTGACCACCAGCTCCTGGGTGGGGAGAAGCAAGCCGGGCTGCGATCTTGGTCCCGCCCTCAGCTTCAAGGATGTTCATCATCCTTGCCGGGGCGGAGAGCGAGGTGAGCCGGGGCTCTACCTCCCGCACGGGTCGCCTGGCCACCTCCTCTTCCAGCTTCTGGTGGTGGAAACCATCCTCCAGCTCTGCGGAGGAGGCGTCCTCCAGCCATGCCGGGGAAGGCGAACTGTTGCTGCCCAGCTAGGATGCAACATTCCGTCCTCCTCGCTTTCGTGGCGAGGACGAGAGCGAGGACCTGCCAGTGCGCTTTGGAGCGGCCCGCGTTCGCCGGTGCGGCGTTGGTGGAGAGGCGGACGCCGCCGTCGGTGCTGACGTGGTGGCAGCTGGAGGAAGCTTCCCCACCGTCGAGGCCGTCAGCGCCGCCTACGGACCGGCCTCCGGCTCTTTGGCTTTAATGTCTGGTTCGCGTCCCTTGAGCGGGGACGCGAACGAGAGCCTTCCGATGGCCGCATCCGTCCTGGGACCATAGCTGCTGCTGCAGAGGTCGTTGGCGAGTCGCCCGGAGCTTGTCGCCCCGCAGGCTCCCCGGTGTGGAGGTTGTTCATACTCGCGGAGATAGAACCGGAGTTCCGTTTGTAATGGCACCTTGAGTGCCGGTGTCTTGTTCATTGCGGTTGTCGGGGCCTGAACATGTATGTATTTTCGGCACGGAGCCGTGTTTTTTCCTCATTTCGAGCACTAAGACTCGCCTGTCGGCTATCTGAACCGCTTCACCAAGCATGAGTCGCCTCGTGCGAAGGTGACGAGTGAGGTATCCGTATCCCGGAGGTGTAGGAGTCCCTCGGCTCGGTCGGTCTTGCTATCCGAGGCTTCTCTTGCCTAGTTAAAGGGACCCTCGGCCGCTCTTCGATGAGCCGAAGCCGAAGGCAGCGGTGTCAGCACGGACAGAGGCGGAGTTGGCTCGAAAAGAAGACTTGGTCGGCCGGAGCCTGGCCGGGTCGTCCACTGGCGGGACCGACGCCGGAGTTGAGTTGTCGAGGCCACGGGCCGGGCTGATGTCCTCGGGGGACAGCTGGCTGAGGCTTCAGGGTGGCCGACCGAGCCGTTTGCTCGAGCCGGATTCCTGGAGAAGACCCTGGCGGCGATGGCCCAGGCATGGTGCTGATGTCGTCCTTAGGAGTGGAGATCCTCCGACCGTGTCACCGTCCGAGGCTAGGCCGGACCTCGCCGAAGGTGCAGTTGACGCCGAGGGTGCTGCTGCTCCCTTCAACTGTCAAGATCCGAGCCTGCAGGATCGGGCTATCTTGTAGTGTGCGTATGTTTTCTGCGGCCGCCGAGGCCCAAACATACTGTCGTCGTGTTGTAAAGCTGCGTTCCTTTTCCTGTTGTTTCGAGTATCTGGACTTATTTGTCGGTAACAGAATTGCTTGTCCGAGCGAGAGTTACTTTTCACGGAAGGTGATGAGTGAGGTATCCGTATCCCGGAGGCGTAGGAATCCCTCGGCTCGGTCGGCCTTGCCGCTTACGTGCACTCTTACTCGTCCATAGGGTTCTGTCACTGACGTAGTCGAGAAGGCCCGAAAAATCGTTTCGGCAGAGGAGTTTTCGAGCGTGAAGACTTGTTCGGTCCGCGGAATCACTTATCCGAGCGTGAGTTACTTATCGCAGAAGGTGATGAGTGAGGTATCCGTATCCCGGAGGCGTAGGAGTCCCTCGGCTCGGTCAGCCTTAGCTGCTTACGTGTACTCCGTCGTTTTCAGGATCCACTTTCGAAGTAGTCGAAAAGCACGAAAGACATTCTGGCAGAAAAGATCTTTTTTTGAGGAAAATTTTGACGCAGAGGGGGTTCCCCCCTTCTAGCCCCCAAGGGAGGGTCGGGCTTTGCCGAGGCAAGGCTGACCCTTCCTTGATGACTAGACTTTGTGTGTGAACGAGGTGTACGAATAACTTGAAAGCATCTTAAGGGTAGAAGCGACGTAGCTGTCGGATGTTCCAAGCGTTGCCGTAGACCTCGCCTTGACTGTTGGCCAGCTTGTACGTCCCGGGCCTCAGAACTTTGGCGATGACGAATGGCCCTTCCCAGGGAGGTGTGAGTTTGTGCCACCCTCGGGCGTCTTGTCGCAGCCGAAGCACCAGGTCGCCTACCTTGGAAGTCTCGGGACCGAACCCCTCGGGCGTGGTAGCGTCGCAGGGACTGCTGGTACCATGCTGAGTGTAGTAAGGCCATGTCTCGAGCCTCTTCCAGCTGGTCCAGCGAGTCTTCTCGGTTAGCTCGATTGCTTTGGCCATCGTAGGCCCTCGTCCTCGGGGAACCGTATTCTAAGTCTGTGGGCAAGATGGCCTCGGCCCCATAGACTAGAAAGAACGGTGTGAAGCTCGTGGCTCGGCTCGGCATTGTCCTCAGACTCCAGACCACCGAGGGGAGCTCCTTCATCCATCGCTTGCCGAACTTGTTGAGGTCGTTGTAGATCCGTGGCTTGAGTCCTTGCAGGATCATGTCGTTGGCACGCTCTACTTGCCCATTCGTCATAGGGTGAGACACGGCGGCCCAGTCCACCCGGATGTGGTGATCCTCGCAGAAGTCCAGGAACTTTCTGCTGGTGAACTGGGTGCCGTTGTCGGTGATGATGGAGTTCGGGACCCCAAAGCGATGGATGATGTTGGTGAAGAACGCCACCACCTGTTCGGACCTGATGCTATTTAGGGGTCGGACCTCGATCCACTTGGAGAATTTGTCGATGGCGACCAACAGGTGCGTGTAGCCCCCGGGTGCCTTCTGCAAGGGGCCGACGAGGTCCAGACCCCACACAGCGAACGACCAGGTGATGGGTATGGTCTGCAGAGCCTGAGTGGGCAGTTGGGTCTGCCTTGCATAGAATTGACACCCTTCGCAGGTGCGGACAATTCTAGTGGCGTCGGCCACCGCCGTCGGCCAGTAGAAACCTTGTCGGAAGGCGTTTCCAACAAGGGCTCGAGGTGCTGCGTGATGGCCGCAAGCCCCCGAGTGTATCTCTTGTAAGAGCTCCTGGCCTTCGGCGATGGAAATGCATCGCTGGAGGATGCCTGAGGGGCTGCGGTGGTAGAGCTCCTTCCCGTCTCCCAGCAAGACGAACGACTTGGCGCGCCGTGCCAACCGCCGAGCTTCGGCTCGGTCGAGGGGTAGCTCTCCTCGGTGGAGATATTGCAGGTACGGGGTCTGCCAGTTTCGATTAGGCGTGGCCCCGCTCCGCTCCTCCTCGACGCGCAGTGCCTCACCCTCAGGGGCCGAGGGTGCCTCGGGCCGAGCCGAGGGTGCCTCTGGCCGAGCCGAGGGTGCCTCGGACTGAGTCGAGGGTGTCTCGGGCTGGGCCAAGGCCTTCTCGGGCTCGGGTGTGTCGTCGGTCTTGACGGAGGGTTGATGCAGGTCTCGGGAGAAGACGTCCGGGGGAACCGTTGTTCGCCCCGAGGCTATTTTAGCTAGCTCGTCCGCAGTCTCGTTGTAGCGTCGGGCGATGTGGTTGAGCTCGAGCCCGTAGAACTTGTCTTCCAGGCGCCGAACCTCATCGCAGTAGGCTTCCATCTTCGGGTCGCGGTAGTGGGAGTTCTTCATGACTTGGTCGATGACGAGCTGCGAGTCACCGCGAGCGTCGAGGCGTCGGACCCCTAGCTCGATGGCGATGCGCAACCCATTGACCAGAGCCTCGTACTCGGCCACATTGTTGGACACCGGGAAATAGAGGCGTAGCACGTAGCGTAGGTGCTTCCCGAGGGGCGAGATGAAGATCAGGCCTGCGCCTGCTCCTGTCTTCATCAGTGACCCATCGAAAAACATGGTCCAGAGTTCCGGTTGGATCGGAGATGTTGGGAGCTGGGTGTCGACCCATTCAGCCACAAAGTCCGCCAAGACCTGGGACTTGATGGCCTTCCGAGGGGCGAACGAGATTGTTTCGCCCATGATTTCCACCGCCCACTTTGCAATTCTACCCGAGGCCTCTCGTCACTGGATGATCTCCCCCAGGGGGAAGGATGACACCACAGTTACTGGATGAGACTCGAAGTAGTGTCGCAACTTCTGCCGCGTCAGGATCACCGCGTACAGCAGCTTCTGAATTTGTGGGTAGCGGATCTTGGTCTTGGACAGTACCTCACTGATGAAGTAGACTGGCCTCTGGACGGGCAATGCATGCCCCTCTTCTCGTCTCTCAACCACAATCGCGGCGCTAACCACCTGAGTGGTAGCGGCGACGTAGATCAAGAGGGCTTCTCCGGCAGCGGGGGCACCAAGATGGGCGCGTTCGTGAGGAGCGCCTTCAGGTTCCCGAGGGCTTCCTCGGCCTCAGGGGTCCAAGTGAAGCACTCGGCCTTCCTTAAGAGGCGATACAGAGGCAGGCCTCTTTCGCCGAGGCGCGAGATGAAACGGCTCAGAGCCGCAAGGCATCCCGTGACCCTCTTTACGCCTTTCAAGTCCTTGATGGGCCCCATGCTGGTGATGGCCGCGATCTTCTCCGGGTTGGCCTCGATGCCCCGCTCGGAGACGATGAACCCCAAGAGCATGCCTCGGGGGACCCCGAAGACACACTTCTCGGGATTGAGTTTTACGCCTTTCGCCTTGAGACATCGGAATGTCGCTCCAAGGTCGGAAAGGAGGTCGGAGGCTTTCCTCGTCTTGACTACGATGTCATCGACGTAGGCCTCGACCGTTCGGCCAATGTGTTTGCCGAACACGTGGTTCATGCACCTTTGGTATGTCGCACCCGCATTCCTCAAACCGAACGGCATGGTAACATAGCAGTACATGCCGAAAGGTGTGATGAAAGAAGTCGCGAGCTGGTCGGACTCTTTCATCCTGATTTGGTGATACCCTGAGTAGGCATCGAGGAAAGACAGGGTTTCGCACCCAGCAGTGGAATCCACGATTTGATCGATGCGAGGCAGAGGGTAGGGAACCTTCGGATATGCTTTGTTTAGACCAGTGTAGTCTACACACATCCGCCATTTCCCTCCTTTCTTTCTCACAAGCACAGGGTTGGCAAGCCATTCGGGATGGAATACCTCTTTGATGAACCCTACCGCCATTAGCTTGTGGATCTCCTCGCCTATGGCTCTGCGCTTTTCTTCGTCGAATCGGCGCAGAGGCTGCTTCACGGGTCGGGCTCCAGCTCGGATATCCAGCGAGTGCTCGGCGACATCCCTCGGTATGTCGGGCATGTCCGAGGGACTCCACGCGAAGACGTCGGCGTTTGCACGGAGAAAGTCGACGAGCACTGCTTCCTATTTGGGATCGAGCTCAGAGCCGATCCGGATCTGCTTGGAGGCGCCGTTGCTGGGGTCGAGAGGGACGGATTTAACCGTCTCCGCTGGCTTGAAGTTGCCAGCGTGGCGCTTCACGTCTGGCGCCTCCTTAGAGAGGCTCTCCAGGTTGGCGATGAGGGCCTCGGATTCGGCGAGGGCCTCGGCGTACTCCACGCACTCCACGTCGCATTTGTACGCGTGTCGGTACGTGGGGCCGACGGTGATGACCCCGTTGGGGCCCGGCATCTTGAGCTTGAGGTAGGTGTAGTTGGGGACGGCCATGAACTTGGCGTAGCATGGCCTCCCCAGCACTGCGTGGTAGGTTCCTCGAAACCCGACCACTTCGAACGTGAGGGTCTCCCTTCGGAAGTTGGAGGGTGTCCCAAAGCAGACGGGTAGATCGAGTTGTCCGAGGGGTTGGACGCGCTTCCCGGGGATGATCCCGTGAAAAGGCGCAGCGCCTGCCCGGACCGAGGACAGATCGATCCACAGGAGCCCGAGGGTCTCGGCGTAGATGATGTTGAGGCTGCTGCCTCCGTCCATGAGGACCTTGGTGAGCCTGACGTTGCCGATGACGGGGTCGACAACGAGCGGGTATTTCCCCGGGCTCGGCACGCGGTCGGGATGGTCGCCCTGGTCGAAGGTGATGGGCTTGTCGGACCAGTCTAGGTAGACTGGCGCCGCCACCTTTACCGAGCAGACCTCCCGACGCTCCTGCTTGCGGTGCCGAGCCGAGGCGTTCGCTAGTTGCCCACCGTAGATCATGAACCAGTCATGGACCTCGGGGAACTCTCCTGCCTTGTGATCCTCCTTCTTATCGTCGTCGCGGGCCCTGCCACCTTCCGCAGGTGGCCCGGCCTTGTGAAAGTGGCGCCGAAGCATGGCGCACTCCTCAAGGGTGTGCTTGACGGGCCCCTGATGATAGGGGCACGGCTCCTTGAGCATCTTGTCAAAGAGATTGGCACCTCCGGGAGGTTTCCGAGGGTTCTTGTACTCGGCGGTGGCGACAAGGTCCGCGTCGGCGGCGTCGCGTTTCGCTTGCGACTTCTTCTTGCCTTTCTTCTTGGTGCCGCGCTGAGTTGACGCCTCGGGGACATCTTCCGGTAGGCGGCCCTGGGGCTGCTTGTCCTTCCGGAAGATGGCCTCAACTGCCTCCTGGCCAGAGGCGAACTTGGTGGCGATGTCCATCAGCTCGCTCGCCTTGGTGGGGGTCTTGCGACCCAGCTTGCTCACCAGGTCGTGGCAGGTGGTGCCAGCGAGGAACGCGTCGATGACATCCGAATCGGTGACGTTGGGCAGCTCGGTGCGCTGCTTCGAGAATCGCCGGATGTAGTCCCGGAGAGACTCCCCCGGCTGCTGGCGGCAGCTTCGGAGATCCCAGGAGTTTCTAGGGCGCACGTACGTGCCCTGGAAATTGCCGGCGAAGGCTTGGACCAGGTCATCCCAGTTGGAGATCTGCCCCGGAGGCAGGTGCTCCAGCCAGGCTCGAGCGGTGTCGAAGAGGAACAGGGGGAGGTTGCGGATGATGAGGTTGTCATCGTCCGTTCCACCCAGGTGGCAGGCTAGCCGATAGTCCGCGAGCCACAGTTCCGGTCTCGTCTCCCCCGAGTACTTTGTGATAGTAGTCAGGGTTCGGAACCGGGTCGGGAATGGCGCCCGTCGTATGGCCCGGCTGAAAGCCTGTGGACCGGGTGGTTCGGGCGAGGGATTCCGATCTTCCCCGCTGGCATAGCGTCCCCCACGCCTGGGGTGGTAGCCTCGGCGCACCTTCTCGTCGAGGTGAGCTCGACGGTTGCGGTGATGGTGCTCGTTGCCGAGGCGACCCAGGGCCGCAGGCACTGTGTTGCGCGTGCGCCCGGTGTGGACCGAGGCTTCCCGCATGAATCGGGAAGTCGTGGCGCGATGTTCCGAGGGGTACCCCTGCCTTCGGGAGGCAGAGCTTTCGGCCCGTCGGACCGCGGCATCCTCCAGGAGATTCTTGAGCTCTCCCTGGATACGCCGCCCCTCGGTGGTTGATGGCTCCAGCATCGCGCGGAGAAGTATTGCCGCTGCAGCCAGGTTCTGGCCGACCCCACTGGAAACCGGTGGCGGCCTTACCCTGACGTCGTCGGTGATGCGGTGCTGGATGCCCTGGGGTAGATGACGCACTTCTCCGGCCTGAGGTTGGCCCGCCCATTCCTGCCCAATGTCCCGACGGAACGGCTCAAGTGTTCCTGCTCCCTCGTCGAGCCTGGC
This sequence comes from Zea mays, assembly GCF_902167145.1. Classification (NCBI taxonomy): domain Eukaryota; kingdom Viridiplantae; phylum Streptophyta; class Magnoliopsida; order Poales; family Poaceae; genus Zea; species Zea mays. The sequence continues at coordinate 106,083,065 of NC_050105.1, read as the reverse complement.
CTGCATCTTGCGGATTTGCTCGAGCTGTGGGTCATGACCCCCTGCCGGGACGGGGACCACAGCTAGCTCCCGAAGGATGTCAACACGAGGCACAGGTGTAACACCCCTGGTGTTACTATAACTAAAACTTGAGCATGACATCATAAGCATTTGCATTGCATATGTTTTACACACCTAGAGTGCATTCAGTAGGCAAAAATTTCAAACAAGTTGTATTGTTTTAAGTGTTTTGCAAATAGAACCTTGGTTAAGGAACTTAACCCTAAATAGGGATTATAGGGGTAAAACTTGACCCAAGTTAAGAAAACCCAAAGACTTTAGGGTAAAAGTCATAAAATGACCCTAAGAATAAACTTGAATCACTTTTATACCCCTGGGATACCAGAAACCCTAATTAAAACCCTGGAAAACCCTAAAACCAAACCCTAGGGGCTTATATGCAAAATTGGTCCACTTTTGGACTAAAGTGCAAAAACCAAGCCAAATAAGTATTTTAAGTCCTTTGGTTCACAAATATGTGGACTTGAAAGCAAAACCCTGAGATTTGGACTTAAGTGCAAAAGAGCCACACTTTTTCTCAAATGCTTAAGTCTGATTTTCAGTGATATTGGCTCAACTTTGGAGCTGTACATCTTCCAAATTATTGAGAATTTGCCCTAGGTCACCACATCAACTATGTAGATCTATCTTAGGTGAACAAATTTGCTTAAGAGTGCAAGCCATGTTCCTGTGAGAAATTTAGAGATAATCATGCCTAAAGTCAGGCTGTCAGGTTGGATAAGTCTGAAAATCAGACTGGCAGATTGATGCCATCAACTTCAAGCTTAAATTCAAGCATGATCCAATGAGTTTTTGTGGCATCATCATATTACAAAGTTGTAGAGGGCATATTGCTCTACACTTTTGCTGCAGAGCTTGACATGTGTTGACATTAGAAATTAAGGGAAAATGATGCTCCAAGTTCGGCTGACAGGCTGTCTGAATGGGATTTGCCATGGTACAGTAGACTGAAACAGATCAGACCGCCCGCGCCCAAAAGATCTCGCCGCCGGTGGCCGTCGCCGTTGATTGCCGTTCGCCGTGATTCGTGCGCCGTGGACACCAGATAAGCATCACTCAGTAAGAATTTTCACAGCCGTGAGCTGGACTCCACTCCGGTGACCCCTCCCGTGCTTCCCCCTCTGCTTTGCGGTGGAACGATAGGCTCGCCGGAGAACCGCCGCTTCCCGGCATTACGCCGCGTGGCCTAGCGTTCTACCGTGTCACCGTGACTTTCTTGGGCCGTCCCATCGTTGCCGGGGAGCTTGCCACCGCAGTAGCCACGTATTCACCGCGCCAGGCTTCTTCCTCACCTCCGGCCGCCGCGTTGCTCGTCCAAAATTTACGGCCACCGTTCACTCCGCCTATAAATTGAGCCCTCCCCTAGCTGCGTAACGCCATCACCCCCTCGGCCACCAACAATCGCTAGCAATCATGCCTCCGAGAGCCTGAATTTTGGTTTTGCCCCAAATCCCTCTCCGCCACCGTAAACCACCCATCACCGCGGCCAGCCCTTTCCAGGTTAGTTCATCTCTCTCTCTCCCTTGTTTAAGCACCCTGGTTACTCTGTGATGCTTGCCGAGCCTTCAATTTAAACTAGGAGACCACCAGTCACCGGGAACACGACGATCTAGCCGCCATGCTCTCGGTCACCGTGGCCAAAGCTCCTTAGTTGGTCTTGGATGCAATTAGGTTAGGGGAAATGATTAAGGTAGCCCCAATTTCATTTATGTTGCTCGGAGAACCTAGCTGTTGCCCCAATCGGCCGGTACAGAGGCTCGCCGGAGCCTCTCCGCGCTCGACGCCGTCGTGGACCTTGGTCTGCGAAGAAATAGAACGTGGAGGACCCCCGTGTAAACTGTCAGCGATACAGAGAAAACAGTGAAAGGACCTATCCTCATTTAGTGAAAACCCGAGGGCGTTTCCGCAAAGCCGCCAGCGCGGGCGCGCACGCGGGCGCCTTTCCCTCTGGGTTGGGCCGCTTAGGCCAGTTTGAGCCCAATACTGTTGAGTCTTTGTCTTTTTCTTTTTCAGTAGAGTTTTGAAAATATGTTATAAATTGTAGAAAAATCCTAAAATTTTGAAACCAATTTTCCTAGAACCCTAATTTCCTGTAGTATTTAATAAAAATAAGTTTGTGATTTTTAGTGGAAGTAAGAAATTTTAGGATATTTAAAGTAGTTAAAAGTCTTGGTTATAGATTTTTAGAAAATAATTGATAAGTCCTAAAATGCCCAAAATTTTTATATGAGTGTTATATAATATTTAGAAGCCTTGGGTAGAGTTTGAATTGATTTGGACCTTGTTTGATCACCAAACCCCAAAACACCCCCCCTGCCTTATGAACTCCTTTACCGACTCCGGAAACCCTAAGTTCCCGGAACTCCGTGAAGGCAAGTTGTATTCAAGACATAAATGATAAGTTTATGTTATCTTTGCATCCTCATGAGCATCCCATGGCATCCATTCTTATACTTATGTATGGTTATGATTAGAACGTGAAGAAGAGGTAGAAGTCCCCGAAGACAGGACACCACCACCTTCGGAATCCCAGGCCGGGAATAGTTTCTACTTCGACATCTGTGGATCCGAACCCGAATCACCTGTAAACGAAGGCAAGCCCCGGTGCATTTGCCACCTTCCTTGCTATTTTAAAATCTTTCTCACTTGATTGCTGCATTAGGTGATAGGAGTTGCTTGATAAAACCATTCCTGCATTACCTTCCTTGAATTGGATTACCTTCCTTAATCACCTGTTTTACAAAAGCTTTTTAATGCTTAGCTTTGCTTTAGAAAAACAAAAGGTTTTGTTTTTACAAAAGATATTGTGGCAAAAGTGGGTGGGATGTTTTCGAAAATAAAACTTGATGGTGGATCCATCATGGCCATGATGGATTCAACATCGGAAAAGATGTACCTCTGCCAGGTACCAAGTTTTGGGTTAAATGATTAAGCTGAGACCGGGCGGGTGACTTGCACGAGAAGAGAGTCTCGGTGTAGTGTCTCCGTCTGAGTCGATTAAGGACCTTGTCGATGTAGGCCTGCTGACCGAGGACCCTTTAACTGGTCACATGCCTCGTCATGGGTAAGCCTTGCCTCGGGTAGACTAAGGCCGGAATAAGATAACACGAAATGGGCGTGGAGCGGTGGCGAGAGTAGCGTGTACCCTCCGTGGCAAGAGGCTGGACGGTGGTGTAGCTGTTCTCTCGGTTTGCGTGAACCTGATCCGGTCTTAAGAACCCCGGTGGCGGGTTGACATATGCAAGGGTTAAGTGCTACATATGTCGTGTGATTGGAGATCCTCAGCTGAGTATAATCGATTCGGATCGCCGTACCTCCGCGGTTATGGAGACTTGGCCACTGACTTACACGTAGAACTCCACTAAAAGATAAAGGGTTTTTTGTTGAGAAATTGGCTAGTACAGGACCAGTGATTGAACTAGGGTAGAAAGAACTCTAGTGCAGGTAATTTTACTTAACTTGACAAATTAAAACTGGATTTTTAAGGATCCACTTTAGTAAGCGTTTCTGCAAAACAGAGTCTTTGAATATTGAAAAGCCTTACCTTGACTCCCATATAACCAGCATACCCTTGAGAGTCTTTTCTTTAGTCGGGTAAGACTTGCTGAGTATTCCATACTCAGGGTTTATCCCTTCGTTGTTTTTAGGTGAGGAAGTAGCAGACTTTTGCTGCTTCTATGCCAAGGTGGTTCCAAAAGAAGAAAATCAAGACTGAAGTGCGGGAGGACTCGGTCCTCCACCTAGGATCTTTTGCTTTTGTCTTCTCGGGAGGAGTTTGTGCCTCCCTGGTTTGTATAATATTACTTCTATGCACTCACTTTTAGTCTGGTCTGTAATAAAAATAACTCAAGCTTGCTTTTGAAATAAAATGTAAGTTTATGTAATTCGCTTCCGCATTTCTTCATCTCCGATGTTCTGTAATGTCTACAAGACGGGTGAGACATTCCTGGTAAGGTAAGGAAAGATACCGAGCTTGTCAAGTAGTTCAGGGGCACCTACAGGGTTGTCTGATGTCCGTTGGACAAGGACAACTGTAGGTGGGCCTAATTACTTGGGAGGTTCCGTCACAGCTGGTATCGGAGCGTAGCCCTTCTTGGCAGATGTTATGAAGCATCTTCAAAAGGATTTTCAAAAGTCTTACCTAAGAATTCTTTTCTCTTCTTACCTAAGTAATCTGAAGAGTCTATTTTAAAGACCAGATAGGAAGAGTGCAACGTATAGAAGGATGAATCGACTAAGGTTGATTCTGTAATTATACATGCATCATGCTAAGCACTGTACTAATAACATTTTCCCCCTTAGAAAAGATGCCGCCGCGTACCAGGCTAACGGCCCGCAAGTCTACGGGACCAATTGGGGTGCCTCGGCATCAATTGGCTCCCCGACGTGAAAGTAGTAGCAGTGGAAGTAACGACCCCATCGGAGACCTTGAAGCTCGTGTGAGTCGACTTCAGGCAGCACTGCAACATAGGACTGATGCTTGGGTCGCTGACGGAGATAGAATCAACGAACTGAGAAGGGACATCCGACACTTGCAGGATCAACTCGCTGATCGAGACTTAGCACTTGACTGGGCCGTACAGTCTCGTTTGCTAATGTGTGCTAAGGAAGCAAGGGCTCAGGCCCGAGTTAAAGAACTTAGCTCGACTGTTGATAACCTGCAGGTTTACTGCAATACTTTGCACGAGGAAGTCCATATATTATACTCACAACTACACCCAAGTGAGCCTGCACAACCTGCTGAGGCAGAAGCTGGACCATCTCACGTTGCGGGACGTGCGCTGGGTGGGGAGTTGGACCTTTTTGAGCCCCCTCCTTCTTTGAGGTTGGTTGATGTCTGGACTCCCACACCTGAAGATGAAGCAGCCAAGAGTAATGGCAAGCAGGAATAAAGGTGTAATAGAAGTAGAGTAGTGTATTGTAGGGTATTGTAGGGTGTACTGTTGTATAATGGGTATTGTATCCTGTTAATAGGTTGAACTTTTGTATAATGAGTATTGTATCCTGTTATGTAATATCGAGTCTGTATCATTACTTTTTATAGTAATGTAAAATGGAAGGTTTTCTCTGGCACATTATGTTTACTTCAAATGTTTTTGCCACAGATGCCGACCAGGACTCGAGGACAGGATGCAGCAGGAACTTCTGGGGGACGGGATGTTACCCCAAACCCACCTCCAGTTCCTCCCACGTTAGCCGAGGCGATTGCCGCCTTGGTGAATGCCACCGCCGATAATACCCGCTTCCTTAGGGAAATGGCGGGTCAACAGCAGTTCCAGCAGCAAGCAGCAAGAGGTTATCCGCAAGGTCCTCGTGAGACTACCTATCTGGACTTCTCTGAAACTCGTCCACCCCTATTCGTCAAGGCAGAAGATCCCCTAGAAGCTGACGAGTGGATTCGGGTTATCGAGCAAAAATTTGGTCTTCTTCGTTGCTCAGAGACGCAAAAGCCGTTGTTCGCCGCACAACAACTCCGTGGTCCTGCCAGTACCTGGTGGGGAAATTTTGTGGCTATTCAACCTGACAACCATCAAGTCACCTGGGATGAGTTTAAAGCAGCTTTCCGTGAACACTACATCCCCGAAGGAGTGCTGCATATGAAACAAGAGGAGTTTATGAAGTTGCAACAAGGTGGGGATACCGTCAACCAATATCTCAACAAATTCAATCACCTGTCGCAATATGCCATCGACCAGGTGAATACGGATTTAAAGAAGAAGAACTGTTTTATGCGGGGTCTGGATGATCGGCTACAAAGGAAAATGGCCACATGTATAGATCTCACATATGGAAAGGCTGTCAGCACGGCCTTATCTGTTGAAGCCAAGTACACAAATTCTGGGAAGAATAAGGGATTCGGTGGTGAGAGGCCTAATCAGGGCCAGGCGAAGAAACCACGGTTTGTGATTCGACCCTCAAACCAAAATCGCACTTTTTCTCGTCCACCTTCATTTCCCTTCAAACAGCCTATCATTATCCGCCCCAATAATACCCCCACTACCCCAAAACAGCCGGGTGCCCCAGGCACTCGATTTCCTGCCTTGCCTAGTTCTTCAACTGGGTGCTTTAATTGCGGCAACTCGGGACATTTTATCAAAGACTGCCCATATCCTAGGCAAAATCAATCTATTGCTTTGCAAGGATCTGGGAAATCAGCTCAGCCTAAAGGAAATGCTATGGGGAAGAATACGAAGAAAACAGGGCGTGTATATTATACTCAAGTGGCTACTACGCCGGAAGGAGAGCCGATGATGATGGGTACGTTTCCCGTGGCCAGTCACCCAGCAATTATTCTTTTTGATTCTGGTGCTTCACATACATTTATTAGCAAGAAGTTTGTGGAACAACATCATATTGCATACCATGAATCAAAGGAGGGATTTAAAATACATTCACCTGGGGGACACATTTATACTAAAGAAGTGGCCTATGGAGTGCCAGTAACAATGGCCGGACGGAACTTTCCTGCTAATATGATCGTTCTAAAAGGCCAGGATATAGATGTAATCTTGGGTATGAATTGGTTAACCCAACACAAGGCAATCCTCAACACTGAACTCAGAACCGTCAGGTTGAGCTATAACCAAGAAGAGATTCTCTTGACTCTCCCCGCAACCAATCCAGCCAAAGCTTCTGGTAGAGTTTATGAAGCCATTGTACCGGAAATCAAGAACATTCCGGTAGTATGTGAGTTTCCAGATGTATTTCCGGAAGATTTGCCTGGACTGCCCCCTGAAAGAGATGTAGAATTCGTAATTGAGCTAAAGCCCGGTACGGCTCCCATCTCCCGAAGATCGTACCGTATGCCCCCTAATGAGTTGGCGGAATTGAAGATTCAATTGCAAGATCTACTGAATAAAGGATTCATCCGGCCAAGCTCGTCCCCGTGGGGTTGTCCCGCCATTTTTGTTAAGAAGAAGGACCAAACCTTGAGAATGTGCGTGGATTATCGACCCCTAAATGAGGTCACTATCAAGAATAAGTACCCCCTTCCCAGGATCGACATCTTATTTGATCAACTGACTGGGGCGAGGGTATTTTCCAAAATTGATCTCAGGTCGGGCTATCATCAAATCCGTATTCGGCCCGAGGATATACCGAAGACCACGTTTACTACGCGGTATGGATTATTTGAATACTTGGTAATGTCTTTTGGGCTCACAAATGCTCCTGCCCATTTCACTTATCTAATGAACTCGGTGTTCATGCCCGAGTTGGACAAATTCGTGGTAGTCTTCATCGACGATATCTTGATATATTCTAAGAATGAAGAGGACCATGCTCAGCATCTACGGATTGTATTGACGCGCCTCAGGGAACATCAGCTATATGCCAAGTTCAGTAAGTGCGCGTTCTGGCTGGAAGAAATTCAATTTTTGGGGCACGTGTTATCGGCTAAAGGAATTGCGGTAGATCCTAGCAAGGTCAAAGATATTCTAGAGTGGAAACCACCAACAACTGTTCACCAAGTCCGGAGTTTTCTTGGACTAGCTGGGTATTATCGCAGATTCATACCAGATTTTTCTAAGCTTGTGAAGCCAATCACAAGTTTGTTGAAGAATGACATTAAGTTCAATTGGTCTTCTAAGTGCAATGAAGCCTTTGAGCAACTGAAGACACTATTGACCACTGCTCCGGTATTGGCTCAACCGGACCTCACTAAACCTTTTGATGTATATTGTGATGCATCTGGCAGTGGGCTCGGCTGTGTACTGATGCAAGAGGGCCGAGTGATCGCGTATGCTTCGAGGCAGTTGCGCTGACATGAGGAGCACTATCCAACTCATGATCTGGAGCTAACTGCTGTGGTTCATGCCCTAAAGATCTGGCGTCACTATCTGCTGGGTAATATCTGTCACATATATACAGATCATAAAAGTTTGAAGTACATCTTCACCCAGTCAGAGTTAAATATGAGACAAAGACGATGGCTTGAGCTCATTAAAGACTATGAACTGGAGATCCATTATCACCCAGGCAAGGCCATTGTGGTGGCAGATGCGTTGAGTCGTAAGACTTCCTGCCACTGTCTTATGGCGAAGACCTCCGAGAACACTTTGTGTCAAGAAATGGAAAAGCTAAACCTGGGAATCATCCAACAAGGGACTCTAAATCAGTTAAAGCTTGAGTCAATCATCTTGCAAAGAATAATTGATGCTCAAAAGGATAATTTGGGTATGAAGCACATTCGAGAGAAGATAAAGGCTGGAGTAGCCAAGTGTTTCAAGGAAGACGATCAAGGTGTGATATGGTTTAAAAACCGCATAGTAGTGCCAAAGAACGAGGAACTCCGCCAGCAAATTCTTGATGAGGCACATCTTAGTCGTTATTCTATTCATCCCGGAAGCACTAAGATGTATCAAGACTTAAAACAACGTTACTGGTGGACGAAGATGAAAATCGAAATTGCACGCTATGTGGCTAAATGCGACACTTGCAGACGTGTCAAGGCCATACACATGAAAACTGCTGGTCCATTACAATCCTTGCCAATCCCAACATGGAAATGGGAAGACATCAGTATGGACTTTATTGTGGGACTACCCAGGACAGCAAAAGGGTATGACTCTATTTGGGTTATAATTGATCGGCTTACAAAGATTGCTCACTTTCTGCCAGTCAAGACAAATTTCCCAGTTACTGTCTATGCCCAATTGTACATTGCTCGTATTCTTAGTCTGCATGGTGTTCCAAAAACCATAATGTCGGATCGTGGACCTCAATTTGTAGCCAAGTTTTGGGAAGCACTTCACAAATCCTTGGGTACTAAGTTACTCCACAGTTCGGCCTATCATCCTCAAACCAGTGGACAGACTGAGAGAGTGAACCAAATACTTGAAGATATGCTACGGGCATGTGTCCTGGACTTCTCACCAAAATGGGATGAATGTTTGCCTCTAGCGGAGTTTTCATACAATAACAGTTATCAAGAAAGTATCATGATGGCACCTTTTGAAGCTTTATATGGACGTCGGTGTCGAACTCCGCTAAATTGGTCTGAACCTGGAGAAAGATATTTCTTTAGGCCTGATATGGTGAAAGAGGTCGAAGAAAAGGTTCAGAGAATTATTCATAATATGAAAAAGGCACAAGCTCGTCAGAAGAGTTATGCAGACATACGGCGAAGGCCCTTATATTTTCTAGAAGGAGACTATGTTTACCTGAAGGTCTCACCAATGAAGGGTGTATCGCGTTTCGGGGTTAAAGGGAAACTTGCACCCAGGTACATTGGTCCATTCCTGGTGCTTGAGCAATGTGGACCAGTGGCATACAGACTTCAGCTCCCCGAAACATTGTCTGCTGTGCATAATGTGTTCCACGTGTCACAACTGAAGAAGTGTCTTCGGGTTCCTGATCGAACCGTTGAAGTGACTGATGTTGTCCTGGAACCAGATTTAACATACTCGGAACATCCTATTCGAGTTCTGGATCAAAAGGACAGGGTCACCCGAAGAAAGACTCTCAAATTCTACAAGATACAGTGGAACCAGCATTCGGAAGACGAGGCTACATGGGAAACCCAAGATTTCTTGAATAAGAATTTCCCAGGTTTCCTAGCCTCATGTAAATTGTAAGGCCTGTATAGCTGTGTAATAAAGAAGTAACCCCCACATCACCCCTGCCTTGTACCAAAATTAAAGAAATAAAAATGTGATGTGTTTCCTTTACCGTTACCTACCCTAGGATTTTTAATCTCGGGACGAGATTCTTTTATGGGGGGAAGGATGTAACACCCCTGGTGTTACTATAACTAAAACTTGAGCATGACATCATAAGCATTTGCATTGCATATGTTTGACACACCTAGAGTGCATTCACTAGGCAAAAATTTCAAACAAGTTGTATTGTTTTAAGTGTTTTGCAAATAGAACCTTGGTTAAGGAACTTAACCCTAAATAGGGATTATAGGGGTAAAACTTGAACCAAGTTAAGAAAACCCAAAGACTTTAGGGTAAAAGTCATAAAATGACCCTAAGAATAAACTTGAATCACTTTTATACCCCTGGGATACCAGAAACCCTAATTAAAACCCTGGAAAACCCTAAAACCAAACCCTAGGGGCTTATATGCAAAATTGGTCCACTTTTGGACTAAAGTGCAAAAACCAAGCCAAATAAGTATTTTAAGTCCTTTGGTTCACAAATATGTGGACTTGAAAGCAAAACCCTGAGATTTGGACTTAAGTGCAAAAGAGCCACACTTTTTCTCAAATGCTTAAGTCTGATTTTCAGTGATATTGGCTCAACTTTGGAGCTCTACATCTTCCAAATTATTGAGAATTTGCCCTAGGTCACCACATCAACTATGTAGATCTATCTTAGGTGAACAAATTTGCTTAAGAGTGCAAGCCATGTTCCTGTGAGAAATTTAGAGATAATCATGCCTAAAGTCAGGCTGTCAGGTTGGATAAGTCTGAAAATCAGACTGGCAGATTGATGCCATCAACTTCAAGCTTAAATTCAAGCATGATCCAATGAGTTTTTGTGGCATCATCATATTACAAAGTTGTAGAGGGCATATTGCTCTACACTTTTGCTGCAGAGCTTGACATGTGTTGACATTAGAAATTAAGGGAAAATGATGCTCCAAGTTCGGCTGACAGGCTGTCTGAATGGGATTTGCCATGGTACAGTAGACTGAAACAGATCAGACCGCCCGCGCCCAAAAGATCTCGCCGTCGGTGGCCGTCGCCGTTGATTGTCGTTCGCCGTGATTCGTGCGCCGTGGACACCAGATAAGCATCACTCAGTAAGAATTTTCACCGCCGTGAGCTGGACTCCACTCCGGTGACCCCTCCCGTGCTTCCCCCTCTGCTTTGCGGTGGAACGATAGGCTCGCCGGAGAACCGCCGCTTCCCGGCATTACGCCGCGTGGCCTAGCGTTCTACCGTGTCACCGTGACTTTCTTGGGCCGTCCCATCGTCGCCGGGGAGCTTGCCACCGCAGTAGCCACGTATTCACCGCGCCAGGCTTCTTCCTCACCTCCGGCCGCCGCGTTGCTCGTCCAAAATTTACGGCCACCGTTCACTCCGCCTATAAATTGAGCCCTCCCCTAGCTGCGTAACTCCATCACCCCCTCGGCCACCAACAATCGCTAGCAATCGTGCCTCCGAGAGCCTGAATTTTGGTTTTGCCCCAAATCCCTCTCCGCCACCGTAAACCACCCATCACCGCGGCCAGCCCTTTCCAGGTTAGTTCATCTCTCTCTCTCCCTTGTTTAAGCACCTTGGTTACTCTGTGATGCTTGCCGAGCCTTCAATTTAAACTAGGAGACCACCAGTCGCCGGGAACACGACGATCTAGCCGCCATGCTCTCGGTCACCGTGGCCAAAGCTCCTTAGTTGGTCTTGGATGCAATTAGGTTAGGGGAAATGATTAAGGTAGCCCCAATTTCATTTATGTTGCTCAGAGAACCTAGCTGTTGCCCCAATCGGCCGGTACAGAGGCTCGCCGGAGCCTCTCCGCGCTCGACGCCGTCGTGGACCTTGGTCTGCGAAGAAATAGAACGTGGAGGACCCCCGTGTAAACTGTCAGTGATACAGAGAAAACAGTGAAAGGACCTATCCTCATTTAGTGAAAACCCGAGGGCGTTTCCGCAAAGCCGCCAGCGCGGGCGCGCACGCGGGCGCCTTTCCCTCTGGGTTGGGCCGCTTAGGCCAGTTTGAGCCCAATACTGTTGAGTCTTTGTCTTTTTCTTTTTCAGTAGAGTTTTGAAAATATGTTATAAATTGTAGAAAAATCCTAAAATTTTGAAACCAATTTTCCTAGAACCCTAATTTCATGTAGTATTTAATAAAAATAAGTTTGTGATTTTTAGTGGAAGTAAGAAATTTTAGGATATTTAAAGTAGTTAAAAGTCTTGGTTATAGATTTTTAGAAAATAATTGATAAGTCCTAAAATGCCCAAAATTTTTATATGAGTGTTATATAATATTTAGAAGCCTTGGGTAGAGTTTGAATTGATTTGGACCTTGTTTGATCACCAAACCCCAAAACACCCCCCCTGCCTTATGAACTCCTTTACCGACTCCGGAAACCCTAAGTTCCCGGAACTCCGTGAAGGCAAGTTGTATTCAAGACATAAATGATAAGTTTATGTTATCTTTGCATCCTCATGAGCATCCCATGGCATCCATTCTTATACTTATGTATGGTTATGATTAGAACGTGAAGAAGAGGTAGAAGTCCCCGAAGACAGGACACCACCACCTTCGGAATCCCAGGCCGGGAATAGTTTCTACTTCGACATCTGTGGATCCGAACCCGAATCACCTGTAAACGAAGGCAAGCCCCGGTGCATTTGCCACCTTCCTTGCTATTTTAAAATCTTTCTCACTTGATTGCTGCATTAGGTGATAGGAGTTGCTTGATAAAACCATTCCTGCATTACCTTCCTTGAATTGGATTACCTTCCTTAATCACCTGTTTTACAAAAGCTTTTTAATGCTTAGCTTTGCTTTTGAAAAACAAAAGGTTTTGTTTTTACAAAAGATATTGTGGCAAAAGTGGGTGGGATGTTTTCGAAAATAAAACTTGATGGTGGATCCATCATGGCCATGATGGATTCAACATCGGAAAAGATGTACCTCTGCCAGGTACCAAGTTTTGGGTTAAATGATTAAGCTGAGACCGGGCGGGTGACTTGCACGAGAAGAGAGTCTCGGTGTAGTGTCTCCGTCTGAGTCGATTAAGGACCTTGTCGATGTAGGCCTGCTGACCGAGGACCCTTTAACTGGTCACATGCCTCGTCATGGGTAAGCCTTGCCTCGGGTAGACTAAGGCCGGAATAAGATAACACGAAATGGGCGTGGAGCGGTGGCGAGAGTAGCGTGTACCCTCCGTGGCAAGAGGCTGGACGGTGGTGTAGCTGTGCTCTCGGTTTGCGTGAACCTGATCCGGTCTTAAGAACCCCAGTGGCGGGTTGACATATGCAAGGGTTAAGTGCTACATATGTCGTGTGATTGGAGATCCTCAGCTGAGTATAATCGATTCGGATCGCCGTACCTCCGCGGTTATGGAGACTTGGCAACTTACTTACACGTAGAACTCCACTAAAAGATAAAGGGTTTTTTGTTGAGAAATTGGCTAGTACAGGACCAGTGATTGAACTAGGGTAGAAAGAACTCTAGTGCAGGTAATTTTACTTAACTTGACAAATTAAAACTGGATTTTTAAGGATCCACTTTAGTAAGCGTTTCTGCAAAACAGAGTCTTTGAATATTGAAAAGCCTTACCTTGACTCCCATATAACCAGCATACCCTTGAGAGTCTTTTCTTTAGTCGGGTAAGACTTGCTGAGTATTCCATACTCAGGGTTTATCCCTTCGTTGTTTTTAGGTGAGGAAGTAGCAGACTTTTGCTGCTTCTGTGCCAAGGTGGTTCCAAAAGAAGAAAATCAAGACTGAAGTGCGGGAGGACTCGGTCCTCCACCTAGGATCTTTTGCTTTTGTCTTCTCGGGAGGAGTTTGTGCCTCCCTGGTTTGTATAATATTACTTCTATGCACTCACTTTTAGTCTGGTCTGTAATAAAAATAACTCAAGCTTGCTTTTGAAATAAAATGTAAGTTTATGTAATTCGCTTCCGCATTTCTTCATCTCCGATGTTCTGTAATGTCTACAAGACGGGTGAGACGTTCCTGGTAAGGTAAGGAAAGATACCGAGCTTGTCAAGTAGTTCAGGGGCACCTACAGGGTTGTCTGATGTCCGTTGGACAAGGACAACTGTAGGTGGGCCTAATTACTTGGGAGGTTCCGTCACAACAGGCCTAGGGGGATCACCGTTCTCCGGTATACCAAGATGGTTGCCTTCGCCGGGACCCCCTAGATCGACGTGGAAACATTCATGACTTGGGCCGCAGTCCTCGTCGCCGAGGCTGCGGCTACCGTCGGAACAGTCGAAAAGGCAGTAGTCGCATGCGGTCATGAAGTCCCGCATGGCACTAGGGTTACCAAGTCCGGAGAAATCCCAACAGAAGTCGGGCTCGTCATCTTCCTCGGAACCTGAGGGCCCGTAGGTCGAGACGGTCGTCAGCTGGTCCCAGGGTGACCGCATACGATACCCCAGAGGGTTTGGACTCGCCTCTAGGAGAGCGTCCACTGAAGCGAAGTCGCTTGGTGGGTCGAGGCCGAATCCAAAAGGCACGATATGGGAATCGGTCGGTACCTCTTGGTCGACGGGCGATGACGAAGTCACGTCAGGGGAAGACTGCACCGTCGTCTCAGGTACGAGGGTGACGCCCAGCAAGTCCTTTGCGAGCGTGCTGGCGTCGTCCGTTTGCTTGGGGTTGGCGTGTTGCGGGGAGACGTCGCTCGTCTTCGTCTCAGACGCGAGGTTGATGCCCGATGTGCCCCCCGTTGTGGCGTCGGCGCCGTCGACTCGCTCGACAGCCGACGAGGTGCCACCTCCTGCTTGGCCTTGGTTGCCCCGCCTCCTCCTCCGTCGACGGGGGAGGGGACGGGACAAGCCCGAATGTTGTTTTTCCACTACGTGGGGAAGACGTCGTCGATCCCGCCGCCGGCGGGCAGGTTGTCGGCCGCCATTGTTGCTGTCACGCGGCGGGGGAAGGAGTATCATGTCGTAGCTGCCGTCGACGGACATGAACTCAAGACTCCCGAAACGGAGCACCGTCCCGGGCTGGAAAGGTTGCTGGAGACTGCCCATCTGGAGCTTGACGGGAAGCTGTTCGTCAACACGCAGCAGGCCCCTACCTGGCGCGCCAACTGTCGGCGTTTCGAACCCGGGGGTCTTTGGACCGACGAGTAAATTGTCGTCGTGTGCCCCAGCCCAGATGGGTCGGTGCGAGATGGAGCGCGAAGGGGGGAAGAAGCCGGAGGGAGACAGGCGTAAAAGGGGAAAGCCGTGGCCTTCATGTTTGTCCCGCGCCCAGGTCGGGTGCGCTTGCAGTAGGGGGTTACAAGCGTCCACGCGGGAGGGAGCGAGCGGCCTTACGCGAGCGCCGTCCCGTCCTTCCCCGCGCGGCCAACCCTCTGTAAGAGGGCCCTGGACCTTCCTTTTATAGGCGTAAGGAAAGGATCCAGGTGTACAATGGGAGGGTGTAGCAGTGTGCTAACGTGTCTAGCGGAGGAGAGCTAGTGCCCTAAGTACATGCCATCGTGGCAGCCGGAGAGGTTTTGGCACCCGGTTCGTGTGGTGTCGTGGCCGTCGGAGGAGCGCTGGAGCCTGGCGGAAGGACAGCTATCGGGGCTGTCGAGTCCTTGATGACGTCCCCTTGCTTCCATAAGGGGGCTGAGAGCTGCCGTCGTCATAGAGCATGCGAGGCGCCATCATTACTTGTTTACCGGGACGAGCCAGATGGGATGCCGGTCTTGTTCCCCGTAGCCTGAGTTAGCTTGGGGTAGGGTAATGATGGCGCCTCCTGTGACGTGGTCGGTCCGAGCCCTGGGTTGGGCGAGGTGGAGGCTCCTCCGAGGTCGAGGTCGAGTCGGTCTTCCAAGGCCGAGGTCGAGTCCGAGCCCCTGGGTCGGGCGAGGCGGAGACCGTCGGCTGAGGCCAGGGCTGAGTCCGAGCCCTGGGGTCGGGCGAAGCAGAGTTCGTCGTCTTCCGGGGCTGAGCCCGAGTCCGAGCCCTGGGGTCGAGCGAAGCGGAGTTCGTCGTCTTTCGGGGCTGAGCCCGAGTCCGAGCCCTGGGGTCGGGCAAAGCGGAGTTCATCGTCTTCCGGGGCTGAGCCCGAGTCCGAGCCCTGGGGTCGGGCGAAGCGGAGTTCGTCGTCTTCTGGGGCTGAGCCCGAGTCCGAGCCCTGGGGTCGGGCGAAGCGGAGTTCGTCGTCTTCCGGGGCTGAGCCCGAGTCCGAGCCCTGGGGTCGGGCGATGCGGAGTTTCCTATGTCGCCTGAGGCTGGACTTGGCTGCTGTCAGCCTCACTTTGTCGAGTGGCACAGCAGTCGGAGCGGCGCAGGCGGCGCTGTTCTCTTGTCAGGCCGGTCAGTGGAGCGGCGAAGTGACTACGGTCACTTCGGCTCTGTCGACTGAAGGGTGCGCGTCAGGATAAGGTGTCAGGCCACCTTTGCATTAAATGCTCCTGCGATACGGTCGGTCGGCGTGGTGACTTGGCCAAGGTTGCTTCTTGGTGAAGACTGGGCCTCAGGCGAGCCAAAGGTGTGTCCGTTGCTAGAGGGGGTCCTCGGGCGAGACGTAAATCCTCCGGGGTCGGCTGCCCTTGCCCGAGGCTAGGCTCGGGCGAGGCGAGATCGTGTCCCTTGAGTGGACCGATCCTTGACTTGATCGCACCCATCAGGCCTTTGCAGCTTTGTGCTGATGGGGGTTACCAGCTGAGATTAGGAGTCTTGAGGGTACCCCTAATTATGGTCCCCGACACCCGGAGATCAATGAGTGGCACCAGCAAGCCTACGAGGTGCCTTTTATGTCCGCTGACGATGAAGAAGAAGAAGAAGCATACTTTGATGATCGCGAGCAGTTTGCCCCGCCTCCCTACCGAGGGGATCCGGGTCAATCCTCCTCTCACCCTCCGCCCTAGGATCCTTCTGGAAGTGCTCCTCCCCCAGATCAGTCCGGGGAAGAACACTTTGCATCTCACCTGGCGCATCATTTCTTTGCTCCGCATCAGCCTCCTCCTAACTGGTGATCTTTGGATTGGCGGCTCTCTCCTTTTTTTGGTTCTTGTTGCCAAAAAGGGGGAGAAGTATTCCTATCTCAGCAGTACCTTTTATTTATGTAATGAACATTGGTTTGTAATAATTATTATTAGTCTATATTGTGATGCATGGCGTAGAGGCCATAAACTTTTTAAATGATGTGATGAGATATGATATCATTATTGTAATAGCCAGTAGTAACTTTTCATATCTTATGCTATGCAATAATGAGCTTGTCTGTGTAACACTACTCTTGTTATCATCACATCCTATATAATTGTGTTGCATCCCTCAATTTTTGTGTATTGTGTTGTTTGTTCACTCTCTCTAAATACGTTGCAAATTGACATATCAAGTCAATATTAATATCACAAAACTCATGCACATATTTAGGGGGAGCTACACATACACAAATACTTTTATCTTGCAAGTGCTCGTAATTTTTAATTTTGATCTCTACTCTAGTTTGTTTTGGCATCAATCATCAAAAAGGGGGAGATTGTAAGTGCAATCAACCCTAATTGAGGGTTTTGGTGATTAAATGACAAAACAAACAGAGATTCTAACAAGTTTGCTCCTAGCATGTACACAATAATTCTACAGACAGGAGAAGCACAGATCTTACGAGCATAAAAATAGAAAGCACAGCGGATTTAAAATTCTACATCAAATGGTGTGCTCCAAGTGCTTGAAAACAACGGCAGTGCTCATTTTATAATTCTTGAGTTATAGGAAACGCCGTGCAATTAAGAGGGATCTGCAATGGTTAAGTAAGTTATGCAATGAGCTAAGTTCAAAATCCTTTGAAATCATCTTCGAGAACATTTTTCCAGATCATGAATGCACTTGAGGAAAACCAATTTTACTTCCCACAAGAGTTCCACCTTTGTTCACTTCAAAATATTCAAAACTTGGTTTTCAGCCCTGGAAACCGGTTCAACCGGGCCTAAAACCGGTTCAACCGGTTTTGGGACTGTTCCTCTGCCATCCCTGCTCTGACATGTCTGACAGTCAGAGCTGTCAAAAAAGTCGTTGCAGATCTTTTGGGAAAACCGGTTCAACCAGAATTTTTCCTGGCTCAACCGGTTTTGAATTCGGTCGAGTCTCCGGCTGAGTAGGTTAGTGAACCGGGATCTTCCTGGTGGAAACCGGTTCAACCGGTTTTTACCCCTTTTCTCCCAACGGCTGCCAGCTTTTGGGGGATCCTTTATATACCCTCTCACACTCTCTCTCTTATTTACTTCTGCCTCTCCCACGAAATCTTGGCTGACCAAACTCTCAACAAGTGCATTCATTTCACCTCTCACACTCGCAATCGCATCTCCTTCAATCGTTTGAAGGACCCTTGGTGTGAGGTGAACTCAATCTAACACGCTGTCAATTTCATCTTAATTCTCCTATTCTCTTTGTTCTTGAGCTTGTTGCAAACTTAACCTTGTGCGGATTTATTACTCTTGGAACCTTGTGTTCCTTGACGGTTAGAGGTTGCTTGGGAGTCTCCAAATTTGTGGACGACCCCAAGAAGTTTGTATCACCCGCTCTTTGAGCTTATTTGAGAAGAGATTGCCTTGACCTTTGTGGTCGGCTTGTGGAGGATTAGGGTTGGAAAAGACCCTGCCCTTTTTGGGCTCCTCAACGAGGAGTAGGACACCTTTGTGGTGGTTGCCGAACCTCGGGTTATATTGCGTGTTCTTGTGTGTTCTTGTTAAGCGCTTTAAATTTGTTGGTTGGTTCATATTATCTATTCGAGTAGACTTTGTGTAGGGCAAGTCATTAGCAGAATTCTTCACTACTTCATATTTGTTTAATAGATTATCTAATCTAAGTTGAGCAGGTTCAAACTTGTTCAGTTGTAATTAAAATCAAATAAACCGGTTTGCACCAGTGCAACTTTAATTTAACCTATCTCGAAGTTTTTAGTGAAAAATTTCAGGTGTAGCCTATTCACCCCCCCCCCCCCCCCCTCTAGACTACTTTCATTAGCTTTGGTAGATAAAACATTAATCTGCTTAGCTAATAAATCCCCCAAAGAAACTTGATTCGTAATCACCTGCCTTGTCTACTATTCTTTCTTACCATATGTTCCTAACTCAGATGGTCAATACCAGGAAGGGTGGTGGAATTGATCTACCTCCCAATCGACACACTCGGAGGATATTTAGACAACGCCAACCACAACCAGCTATGATGGATCCTCCACCGCCTCCACCAGTCGGAGTTGACCCAACTGTTGCAGCTCGGATGAGGATGATGCAGCAGATGGCAGACACCATGGCGGATATGCACGCGCAGATGCGGCAGGAACGCCAGGAGATGTGCCAGGAGAGAGAGGAGATACGCCGGGAGCTGCGCCAGGAGAGAGAGGAGATACGCCAGGAGAGAAGGGCGCAACAACAACAGCAACAGCAACAAGCACCACTGCCTCCACCACCACCTCCACTTCCACCCTGGGACAAGCACCGGGAATTTATGAGTCACAAGTCGCCAGCATTCGCCAGTTCGCCAGACCCACTAGAAGCTCATGATTGGCTGAAGTCAATTGAGAAGATGCTCAACATCGCCAAATGCTCTGACCGGGAGAAGATTCTTTATGCTTCTGGTCGTCTGACAGGTCCTGCTGCTAACTGGTGGCATTCTTATGTTGCTGCTCATGATGCTGCTGACACTATTACTTGGGCGGAATTCAGTACACAGTTCAGAAACTACCACATTCCTGCTAGATTGATGAAGAACAAGAAGGAGTTTCTGTCATTGAAGCAAGGCAACATGTCGGTCAGTGAGTACCGTGACAAGTTCATCCAGCTGTCAAGATATGCTCCTGATGAGGTGGCAGATGATGAAAGGAAGCAAGAGCACTTCAGAGAAGGACTAAATGGGCCACTACAGTATGCATTGGTTGCCCATACATTTCCATCATTTCAGAGGCTGCTTGATAAGGCTCTTGCTATTGAACACAAGCGTGTTCAACTGGGAGACTTGAAGAGGAAGGCTATCTCACAGGGGCAGGGTAGCAGCAGTGTTTCTACTCGCTACGTTCCGCCACAGGGTACACCAACTCGTTCAGGAGGAGGACCACGCCCAGCCCAGTACACTTCACAGGGGTCTCCACGGACACCTCCCACTCGTCAGGCTGCCCCCACTGGCACCCTGGCGAGACCTATAGGACAGAAGACCGGCCCTACATGCTTCAAGTGCAGTCAGATTGGGAACTATGCTAATACTTGTCCGGTGGGGAATTCCGGTACATCAGCTCAAAACAAGCAACAGACTCCTGGCAAGGGATACTCTATAGTCATGGTGAATCAAGTCAGCGCAGATGCTACTCCTGATGGTGCTGACATCGCACTTGGTATGTTTTATATTAATGCAAATCCTGCAACAGTATTATTTGATTCTGGTGCTACACATTCTTTTATGTCTGCTCGTTATGCCAACACAAATGAGATACCACTGCAAAATATGAGAAAGCCAATGATAGTAATTACACCTAAAGGGCCTGTAGAGGCAAATCATATGACACCTAGGTTGACATTAACAATTATGGGAAGATAATTCTGAGCTACCGCTATAGTATTAGAGGAAAGCAGTATAGATCTGATCTTTGGTATGTCATAGTTAAGGAAGGCAAAGGCCATTATATTATGTGGTATGGGTACTGTAGAACTCACCAACCCTAAAGGAGAAAGATTTCAAGTTGAAATTGCAGTAACTACCTCTTCCAGACGTGTGATGTTCTTCATAGCTGAGGAGTTTGTTGGTAACAACATCCGTGTGGTTAGGGATTTTCCTGATATCTTTCCAGAGGAGTTACCAGGGATGCCACCGGATAGGGAAGTTGAGTTTGTCATTGATCTCTTACCTAGAACTGCTCCTATTTCTAAACGGCCATACAGGATGTCTGTAGAAGAGTTAAAAGAACTTAAGAAGCAGTTAATGGAGTTACAAGAGGCTGGGTACATTCATCCGAGTTCCTCACCTTGGGGAGCACCGGTACTATTTGTACAGAAGAAGGATGGATCGCAAAGGATGTGTGTGGATTATAGATCCCTTAATGATGTTACTGTGAAGAACAAATATCCGTTACCCCACATTGAGGATTTATTTGATCAGATGAGAGGTGCCAGGGTATTCTCGAAGATTGATCTCCGATCGGGTTACCATCAAATGAAGATTAGGCCATCGGATATTCCCAAGACGGCTTTCTCAACCCGATATGGATTATATGAGTTCACTGTTATGTCATTTGGATTAACTAATGCACCAGCTTATTTTATGAATCTGATGAATAAGGTGTTTATGGAGTATCTGGACAGATTCGTCGTGGTGTTCATCGGCGATATTCTTATCTATTCTAAGAGTGAAAGTGATCATGAGGAACATCTGAGATTGGTGCTACAGAAGCTACGAGATAATCAACTCTACGCCAAGTTTAGAAAATGCGAGTTCTGGACTGATAAGGTGCCATTCCTTGGACATATCATTTCTAATGGAGGAATATCAGTGGATCCTGCTAAAGTCAAGGATATAATGGCGTGGACCGTACCCACTACAGTCACGGAGATTCGGAGTTTCTTGGGACTTGCAGGATACTATCAGAGGTTTATCGAAGGATTTTCTAAGATTGCTAAGCCTATGACCTCGCTTCTAGAGAAAGGAAGAGAGTTTAAGTGGGATGAGAAATGCCAAGAAAGCTTTGATCAATTAAGGATGAGATTAATGTCACCACCAGTGTTGGTTATGCCATATCTACAGAAGGGATTTGACATTTATTGTGATGCATGTGGCCAAGGATTGGGATGTGTGCTTATGCAAGAAGAACACGTGATTGCCTATGTGTCCCGTCAGTTGCGGAAACATGAGTTGAACTACCCCACTCATGACTTAGAACTGGCAGTCGTTGTGCACGCACTTAAGATATGGAGACATTACATTATGGGGACTAAGTGTCAAGTGTACACGGATCATAAGAGTTTGAAGTATATATTCACTCAGAAGGATCTCAACCTTAGGCAACACCGATGGTTGGAACTCATTAAGGACTATGACTTGGAGATTCATTATCACTCGGGCAAGGCAAATTTGGTTGCAGATGCCTTGAGTTGGAAGGAGCACGTTCATTCCGCTATTTTTGCCCAACTACCCGATGAGATTGTTGAGGATTTCAGGAGACTCATCCTGGGAATAGGTTCACATACTGAAGGAGTCACCATCGAATTGGAACCTACCTTGGAGCAAGAAATTCGTAAAGGTCTGGTTGGTGATGCTAAAATTCAAGAGATTAAGGATCTTATTACTGAAGGTAGAGGTCCATAATTCACGGAGGATGAGCAAGGCATCGTATGGTTCAAGGACAGGATATGTGTTCTTGAAATTGATAGCCTTCGTGAGACTATTGAAGGAAGCCCATGATTCTGATTACTTTATCCACCCTGGTAGCACTAAGATGTGTCAGGATTTGAGGCAGAAATACTGGTGGTATGGACTGAAAAGAGATGTTGCTGCACACGTGGCTAAGTGTGATGTGTGTCAAAGGGTTAAGGCTGAACATCAAAGACCGGCTAGACTATTGCACCCATTGAAGATACCTGAGTGAAAATGGGAAGAAATTGGCATGGATTTTATTGTTGGACTACCCCGCACCCCTGTTGGGTATGAATCTATTTGGGTAATTGTGGGCAGACTGACAAAAGTGGCTCATTTCATACCGGTGAGGACAAATTACACGGGAGCCAAGCTAGCAGAATCGTATATGACTCGGATAGTTTGTCTACATGGAGTGCCTAAGAGGATCATGTCTGACCGAGGTTCACAGTTTACTTCTCGGTTTTGGAAGAAGTTGCATGAGAGCTTGGATACACAATTTAATTTTAGTTCAACCTACCATCCTCAAACTGATGGACAGACAGAGAGGACTAACCAAGTGTTGGAGGATATGTTAAGAGCTTGTGCTCTTAAATATGGTGGTAGTTGGGATAAGAGCATACCATATGCAAAGTTCTCTTATAATAATAGTTACCAGGCCAGTCTGAAGATGTCACCGTTTGAGGCTTTATATGGCAGGAAGTGCAGGACTCCTCTATATTGGGACCAGACTGGAGAAAGACAGTTCTTTGGGCATGAACTTATACAAGAGGCAGAAGAACAAGTGCGAATGATAAGAGAGAATTTAAGAATTGCACAATCAAGACAGAAGAGCTATGTTGATACCTGGAGAAGACTACTGGAGTTTAAGGAGGGTGATCACGTGTATCGGAAGGTGTCACCAATCTAGGGTATGAGGAGATTTAAAGTTAAAGGAAAGTTGTCCCCTCGCTTCATTGGACCCTTCCTGATCTTAAAGCGAGTGGGAGAAGTTGCATATCAACTAGAACTACCCGATCATCTTGCGGATGTATATGATGTCTTCCATGTATCTCAGCTAAAGAAATGTCTCAGGGTACCTAAAGAGCAGCTACCAATGGAGGACCTTAGTGTTCAAGATGATCTGACTTATGCAAAATATCCTACCAAGATTCTCGATACTTTGACTCGAGTTACAAGAAATAAGGTGATAAAGATGTGCAAAGTACAATGGAGTCACCATGGAGAAGACGAAGCTACTTGGGAAAGAGAAGAAGAGCTTCGCATAGATTTTCCCCATCTTTTCCCTAGTCCTTCCTAAATCTTGAGGATGAGATTCTTGTTAAGGAAGGTAGGATTTGTAATACCTAAATTTGTAAATCATATGATTAGAGAATATTTCCTTTATCTATATGTGTGTACCATCTCTAGTTACTATCACATGTGAATAAACACCATCAAAAGGGGATTAAATAACCAATAACACCTAAATAAATCATGCATCATGTTGAGTTTTTACTTGATTGTGCATTTATGGATGATAAAATAAAGGTGTTGTTAACAATATATTAATATATTAATGGACACATGGAATTTAAACTCTAATTTGGAAAGCAAAACTCTAAAGAGATGTGGAGAAGGGGGAAAAGCATTAGCCATCACCAAATAAATTTCTTAAAAATAAATCAATTCAACTCATGTCATATTCAGGTGGGTTATTTAATTTGGAGACAAGTTTGCCACAGAATTCGGATTTAAATTCAAATTGGAGTTTGAATTGGGAAAGGGAGAAAAGAAAATAAAATAGAAAAGGATAAACATGCCTAACTGGGCCTGGAGCGGGTACTCGGCCCACTCCCGAATCCCAACCACGCGGCCCACTAAATCTATCGCCACGGAACGCGCGCGCCTGGGTACTCGATCGCTGCCTGGTGGGGCCAGCGTGTCAGCGCCTTTTACCTGAACCGAGCATAAACCGCTACCACTGCCGAGACAGTCCCACGTGTCAGCCATGTTTTCCCTCGCCACTGTAGATCTTCTTGGGCCGAGCGCCTCGGCGCAAGTTGTTGAGCCACTCGGCTCCTTCGCGGCGCGATTTCCGCCCCACGTTGGCTACAAAGACGGACCAACTGCACTCCATAGCCCCGCAACCATTGCCTCGTCGTTTTCATGCGCCATAACCCTAAGCTCAAGCCTTTGCCGCCGATCGGAGAGAGAGAGAGTGCCGCACCCATGGTGACCACTCCTCGATCGCTATTGGACCTCGGAGCGAGGACTTGGGGGAGGGGTATCGTGCGCAGAACGTGCTCAGCCACACAATTTCATCTATGGGCAACTGGTGGCGCGTGAATTCGTCACCGGAGCTGCTCCCACCGCCGCAACGGCACCTGACGTCGTGGTCCGGCCTCACCACCTCTTGGAGCGCAGGTATGACCCCACGTCGGTGTTCGCTATGTCCTTCTCAGTGTGCAGCGTAATTTAATTTTGGTTTGGGATAGTGTCGGGCTGTGTGGCGCGCGCTCGCTAGTGGACGCCGCCGTGCGAGTGTGCTGGCGCCGCCGTGTGCGGTCACCGGGGGTGGGGGATGGGGTCTGATCAATTCTGTGGCATATGAGTAACACGACTTGTCGGTAAAAATGCACAACCACTGCAGAGTGTAAAACTGGTATACTAGCCGTGCTCACGGTCATGAGCGGCTCGGACACTCACATCATTAATTTATAGAATTAAACTCAATTTGTCATTTCATTGCATTGGGATTATTTTATTATTACTTTTACTTATTATTTTTATGGTTTGGTATTTACTTACACTTGGTAATAGCCAATAAAATTTTGACCAACATATAAAAGCAATGCTCAGCTTTAGCCTTTATTACATTGATTTGCCTTACACTTCACATGAACTCCCACCTTTGGTGAGTTCATGCACATTATTCCCCACAACTTGTTGAGCGATGAACATGTGTGAGCTCACTCTTGCTGTCTCACACCCCCCCCCCACATGAGAAGAGCAGGTGGTCGAAGAGGAGCCGCCTAACACTGAGGCTTTCGACTTGATCTAGGTGGCGTCTCCCAGTCAGCTTTGTGGCGCCAGAGAATAATATATAGTTCGCTTTATTTTATCATTTATTTTTGTAAGACTTCCGCTATGTATTAAGTACATTTATGATATCTATGACATTTATCTCTATGCACTCTGTTATTATATGTGTTGTCTTCTCTGGCGCATATATGAGATGCACCCGGCTTTGTTCCTTAAATCCAGGTGTTACAGATCTTCCTTTGAACTCACATGAACTAGGTAGCCCTAGGTACAGAGAAGAGATCTCACAAAAGTCTTATGGCAAGATTTGCACGTTTGGCTGCTCAGAAAGAGCTAGAACTCGGGCAGAAAGAAATGGCCACGTGTTCAACGCGCCCTGGCAATGCCAGAGCACGCCCCGGCGCTCGGCCCCACGTGCGCCGCGCCGCGCAATGCCAGACCCTGCGCCCACGCCCACGCCCACGCCCGCGCCTATAAAGCCAACCTCGGCCTTGACCGTACAGCCCCGCTCGCTCTCAGCCCCGACCGAGCGCAAGTTCAACGGCGATCGCTCTGCGCACGGCGTGCTAGCGGCCGCCCGAGCCCCGACCACCGTGGACCGGCCACTCCAGCTCTCCTCCACCCCCAACCAATCCTTCGGCTAGCCTCCCTGGAGCTCAGTGAAGCTCCCCGAGCCCTTGGACCGAACACCACCTCACCGGAGGTGCCGGATTGACGTCGCTAGACTTCGTCCGACCGCTGGTGCACGAAGACCGAGCTACACGGTGAGCCCCTGGTCGATTCCTTGTGCTTAGATCACCATTGACCTCCAATGAAGCTCCCTGTGCAGTTTGATTGAACTTTACCGTCGTGAGCAGGCCGGATCACGCGTCGTCGACGAGCCCGACCGCCTGCGCACGCGGCTAGCCCTACTCTGTCCATTACCGCCGGCGATCCGCCCCTCGATGTGACCGCCAGAAGACCCCGAACCTCACCCGACCCTCCATCGGACCTCTCCTACCATCGGTTAGCCGCGCCACCGCTTTTTCTCTCTGCGGCTACTATTCCAGCGAGGAGGGAGCTCGGGTAAAGAGAGGGAAAAGCCAGGGGGTATTCGCGAAGTCAGTGACTCGATCAAATAGTTCCCCAGGGGCACGGTTTGAATGGTTTAGTTAAGAAATAACCTAGGGACCTCGGTGCAAAGCCTATTTCCTTTAAACTTAAAGATTTATTCTTTTTAAATGAACAGAGAACTAGAAAAATTCATACACTGAGTTTTATTTAACCAAATTTGGTCAAACCAATTTTGCTAGGTCCTAAATATTATGAAATACCCAGCAAAAATGATAAACACCATGGTTTTAGCAAAGCTTTTTAGAGTTTGGATTTAAACAAATATAATGCCCAAACCTTAATAAAAAGAGGAAAAATAAACAAACTTTTGGACTAGGGCTGATAAAAATTGGAGACATACTTAACCAGTAACTACACTGTTTAAAAATATTAAACTCCCCAGTATACTAGATTAAGAAAAGATTATCCATTAAAATTTGTATTGGCCCAAACCTTAAGAAAATAAAAAAAGGGAAATTAAAATGAGGACCAGAGAGCAACCATATTTTTCCTGACTTGCTTAGATGATGTAGTTCATAAGAAAATTTTGCTGAACCCTCATTTAGTACAAAGGAAAAGCACCACTTTTTATTTAATAAAAACAATAAGAACTTAGAAAAATCATAGAAAAATAATCCTAAGGAGGAACCACCCCAACCCTAGGAATAACTACTATTATGCTAGTATAAATCTAGGAAAAATACAAGTTCTGTTGTTTGATATTTTTCAAATAGCAAGTTAGTTATAAGTGTCTTTTTGGCATTAAACTTTAGAAAATCACAACTAAATAACCATTAAGTCACCTTCTGTGATTTTTGGCATAGAGGTATGTTATTACCCTTAGATGCCAACAAAAATAACTTTTAGTGCAGAACCTCCACCCAAATGAGAGTTGTTGTACAAAGTGACCATCTACCCTCACTTTTGTTATTTTTTCCTAGAGTTTATCCTAATTTCTCTTAACCTCAAATTTGTAGAATAGACTACAGTGACCCATGCTAACCCATTATAATTTATTCAACATTATTGGAAATTTCTAAATCACTATGGTAGTTCAAGCTCACTTTAAAAGCATAAATAGAAAATAAAAAGGGGAATTGTGGAAGGAATTAATGTTACACACACCCCTTACAACTAGATCTCCCTAAGTGCCCACTAAAACTTTAATGGGATGATTAAATTCTTAATTCCACTCAAAACCCTAAACTAGGTAAGTATAAAACACTAAGAACATCGTACGATAAAGAAACCCTAGTTTAACCACTGCCTTACTATTGCTTCACCATACATCGTGCTTACTAAATTTGCATATCATTAACATACATGTATCTAATTCATTGCATTCGATAGATTGTAACCTCGCTGATGGAGAGTACGTCCATATTCCGGAGCAAGGAGTTGCTCAGGAAGGAGTCCATGAGCCAGCACTAGAGCCTACCACTGAGGATCTCCCTGCCCCAGCTTCTGAAGGCAAGCACTGATTTTATGCATAACCGTTTATATATGTTATTTTACTACACTTAATGTTTGTAGGCTTGTACTGTGCACTTAAGTGTAGGAGTTGTCTGAAACCTTAGTTGCATGAACTCAGGATTCCTTTTGAGATGAATACTAGTATGCTAGGTCGAGTAGCTGCTTTGCTAATTAAGGATCTCGGTAGAAGTCGAGTGATTTTTCTAGCACTCGCGCGAGGTCAGGAATTGATTATATCCATTTTTATATCGGAATGATGATGGTCTATGGACGACGATCCATGGGGATGCATTGTCTGCGAGATGAAAAATTGGAATAAGGATTAAGGTGTGGTACCTGTGTCAAGCGTTTGAACGTACTAAACACATGCCGAGAAATATGGTAAATCGGCAAGCCTAGTACCTGAGTGAACCTGCCCGCGGATGGACCTCCTCACGTGACCTGAGACGTGGTCTCCCATTCCGGTTATGGTGGGTACAAGTGCGGTCACTGCACGACGGCAGTCGGGGTTAGTGAGGCATTGTACACCAAGGCGGTGGGCCTCTTTTTGTTGACGGGGAATCGATGGGGACGGTTGATGTGTGTGGGGACGGAGTGCCTCACCACGTCGTGTGTTTAGGTTTACCTTGCAAGGTTAAAACTCGATTTGAATCGTCTGCTTCTCACAGCTAATGAGACTGCTTGCTCCCTTGTACTGCATTGAGTAATAAGCGGAAATGAGATGACTAGCACAAGATGTTGATTGCTATAATGCTTGATACCATGTATGAATAGCTAGGTACTCATCTAGTTCAAAGTATTACTCTAGAACTTGAAAAGATAAAATGTGATTTTAGACTCAGCTAGTGCTTTTGGCAAACCAAACCCCTCAGCCAAACAGCTGCATGTCTAGAGGTAGAGGAGTAGACTCCTCACACCGGGTAAGTCTAGCTGAGTATTAGTATACTCGGCCTTGCTTGTGGAATAATTTTTACATGTTCTCTGGAGGATATGGTTGCTGGAGTGACTTGGTCGTCCACCCTGCCACCGGGCTGGACAGTCGAGTGGGACCCTACCTCAGCAGGAGAGGAGCATGAGGAGTGATGGGCCAGGCTTCCCCATCCTCCCTTTATTTCATCGTTAGTTAACTTCCGCTGCACCGAGAACAATGGTTACTACTTTTGCAAAACTCCGATGATGATGTAATAACATTAAGTACTTCCTTAATTTATGGTTTTATGATTTATTGTATGTTCTCTGTGCCTCACCTTCGAGTGAGTATGTGGTACTTGATCCTCTTAGTGGCCTCGTCGGAATAGATCTGAGGGACTGACGGTTTATTCCTATTTAACTGTGGTCCAGCCTTTAAGGCGGGACTTAGGCACTTAAGTTGGAATAATTCGGGCGGTTCCGCCACAGGTTGTGCATCTTTACCCACGAGTCATGTTACCCATCTGCCAAGGGATCGCGACTTCCCATACACCTCTACCAAGGAAGCGAGGCAGGGTAACACTACGAGGCCTTTACAAAGTTCCACTAGCTTCAGAAAACACGCTACAGTTTCTAGAAAGCTCCAATGCAGGGACCTCTCGCCTGACCGCCATCGCAGCAAAATCAACCCAAGGACCTCCCTACATTGACCACTCCCCTACTGCCCTTGCCCCTTTCGGGTAAGGTAGTCATCCATTAGCTTTCCTAATTAGTAAGCCAAGGGCATCCCATACCACCCTTGTGGTAGCACTATTTTCCCGGGTGGTTCTCCATGTTCCAATTAACATAATGATCTTGTCATGAACAGTAAATAATAAATTGATAATAAAAGTATGATCATGAATAATGTGTATCTCAATATCCAAAACCACATAAAGCAATAGCAGGTACTACCCAAAAATTCAGTGGTAAACAAGATATAAAGATAGCCAAACTAGGGTAACCTATTGGGTCCCATCAAAATTAACCTATGCATATCATTATGATTAATAAGGACATTTGGGTAAAAAGAAGTGATCAAGTGCACAACTTGCCTTCAACGAGCTCCTGCTCAGCAGTCTCCACCTGCTGAACCCCTGGATCCTCAGTGGCTGGCTCGTCTACTCGCAACAATACAAACAAACATGGTATAGCATAAATTAACATCACGTCAAACAGCAAAACAAAATGCATGATAATATTATACGCGTTGCAACGAGATCGTAGAAACAAGAATCACTAAATTCGGGATTATGGTTATTTAGTTATGAATTTCTGAAGGCCCCAGATTCGCCCGCACGAGATCCGACGGTGCAGATCAACCCAGGCGAAGGGGTACACAAGCTCTATTCCTAACCACGAACGACGCATCTGACGGTCACAATCTACCCTCCCAGCTTTCGCCATGACCCGGCGGCACCCGAGTACCGGCGGCGGTGCCATCACCGGCGAACAACCCAAACGCGATTCGCGCGCTAAAACTTCTATCCTAATGTAGTGGCGGGCAGCACGAACGATGAGATACACTCTGGAAAGGTGCTCACCGAGGACTAAGGACCATGCGGAGGCGTCCACGGTGTGCGGCAGAATCCGTTCTCCGACGAGGAATTCCAGTCCACGCAACGACCGGATTTGCTCCAATCGACCCCAGCCGCTTCCTCGCAGCACCGCAATGATCATCGGCCAGCAGCAGGTATGGTTTCTTCGGTTATGGGCGAGTTCAACGTCGGCGGCGCCCTATGCACTAAATTCGCAGTGGCACTGGTGCTGGTGAACGGAACAGGAAGGCCGGGGAGGCCCAATGCGGCTTGTAGATAAAGGCTAAGGCTCTGGCACTGGGCGGGTAACTGCCCCTGGCATTATCGGCGGGGGTTGTTGAGCTTGACCGCCGCGCGCGCGGAGAGGAGAGATCCGAGGGGCGCACCGCGACTGCCATGTGGGGCCCATTGCTAGTGACCCTATGTTCGAGAGCGCACGCTGAGAGACTGACCAACCGAGCGGGCCCGCACACAAGTGACTTGGGAAAGGCAGTGCGGCACGGTGAGAGTCTGACAGGAGGGCCTCGGGTGTCGGCGCCGATCTCTAGTTGGGCCACGCGATGAAGTTGAAGATTGGCCAAGACAGGGGATTGGGCCTAGCGCCCATTTTCCAATTTTCCTTTTCTTTTCTTCCTTTCCAAATTCTAAACTTCATTTCAAACTTAAATTCTAATCTTGTGGTAAATTTGTCCTCGGATTATATTGCACAATTAAAGTACTAATTTTGAAGATACATTTATATATATATATATATATATATATATATTATGTAAGTTTTATGCTCTTTCTCTTTTTCTTTTCTCACTTCTCTTAAATTTTATTTCCAAGTCCTATGATTGAGTTTAGATTAAATTCCTAATCTTCATCATTAATGTGTCCTTATTAATTTTATTATTATTAATAAATGCACAAGCAAACAAAAACTCCAACATGATGCATAGACTATTTTTATTAGTTATTTGTTTACTTAAAAATGATGTGTTCTTGTTGTAATGAGTGGATGGCAAAACAATTAAGGAGATCAACTCTCTTTTCATAAGCTTTACAATTTGGGTATTACACAAAGTAAATAGCGGAAATAGTACTTTGTTACATCAAGATGTCCAAGACATCCTCAGAGTCATTACTTAACATAGTCAGTAACAATATCAAAGTGCGGAAAAGCGAACATAGCAGATAAGGCCTTCACAAACAGCAGACTGGGGATTTGCCACTAACATAACTAGAACTCGTCGTAATCTTGGAACTCCTCAAAGTCCTCCATGTTGCCTGCATCTCTTACTGAGCACTGAATACAGTGGGGTCAACCTGGGGTGGGGTGGTTTTTAAAGCAAGGGTGAGTACACATCAACGTACTCAGCAAAGGTCTCGTTTGGCTAAAGTGGACTAGCTGTATATGGAGTTGAGGTTAAGCAGTTGCTTTTAGTTGGTCAAGTATTTATTACTAATAGTATAGCCAAATTTTAGTAATAAACCCAGTTATTACCCAAAGTGTACTCCCTCTAAGAGGAAATACCAGAGATCAGAATTATAACCATCATCAATAACCATCATCATAAAAGTATCCAGAGTTCTTCTAATCAAAGAGGATCCCAAGGCTGCTCTTAGCCGTGAGCACGGCTGATAAGTCAGTTTCTAACACTCTACAGAGGTTGCACACTTTACCCACGAGTCTTGATCCCTTTTTTTCCTCGGGTCGATCAAACCCTCAAACACTACTAAGGAGAGTAGGCAAGGTTTGAATACGTAGCCTTTATAAAGATTCCCCAGAGGTCATAGCCGTCCGTTAGGTTTCTCTAGTTTGATAAACACAGTCTTCTCCCCACAGGAAGGGTGACTAACAAAACCAAATCGAAAGAACCTCAGCAGAGCAAGTACTGTGCCCGGACCCCATTGACGGCGTTACGGCGAAGCCAACTACACCTCAAGTTCCTCTAATTAATCAGCTAAGGGCATCTCATTCCACCCTCATGGTTGTACTATTATCCTAGGTGGTCACTCAACGAACAAGTCCTTACGGAGAGGTACTTAGGAAACAGACTGAGTCCCCTAAAGTATCACAAGATCATCATCGGTATAACATCATCGTATCATAAATATTCACATCATGTTCATTGATTAAAGTAAAGCAGTAGCGTAAGGCTAACCATGATAACCCAAAAGGTAAACAAGGATAAGGTAAATACAAACTAGTCAATCCTTAGGTTTCAATAAAGTAATGCGGGACGGTGAATTATAAAGTACGTAGAACATAATGGGTCAAAGGACACTTGCCTTCACCAGGTTGTTGCTCAGGAAGATCTTCGGCAACACACTCAGTAACCACGAACTGCTCGTTGTCTAGACAAAGCGATCATGCATTCAATACATTTGGATAAAGACAAAGGAACAATACACCAAACATATATAGTATAAACACCAAAAGGTAAACTCAGGTGTTGGGGGCCTTCGGCTTCCGAAGGTCCTCAAAAACATGATTTAACAATGTTTCTGGAGCGAAGTACATTAACAGGTACCTTCGGACTCGGATCAGAGCCACGGTACGAAGAAGCACAAAGGTTGGCGCAGAGCCGAAGCTGTGTGTAGAAGAGCTTCGGAATAGCGGCGGAAAAGGAAACCGACTTAAAGATGAAAAACCAGATTAGACCTCGAAGAGTTATCATAGAGTTATTGATAAATGTAAAGGGCATTATTGTAATTTTCCATGGGCTGCGACCCGTGCCTATAAATAGGTGAACAGTATCCCTGTACTGTTCACGCTGATTTGGCATTGGCTTTTGCGTCACACTTGTACTTTTACCTTCTTACGAGCTGAAGGTACACTTGTAATTTGATATCATTTTTATCTTCCCGTCATAATAAAATGGAAATGAGTCGACAATAATACACAACTGTTTATGTTATCTTTATGTTTCATATGATTCCTTCTTCATTATTATATTTTATGTTTATGAAGGTATGTCCTTCATAACCTTCGTCCAAAAATCATTATATCCTTAGGGAAATAATGCTTAAAAGGACGAAGGATATTAACATTTAACATTTTGTGTTGCCTTGTTCTTGATTCATAGCATTTGAGAACAAGTCCCCAACATTGGCGCCCACCTCCGGTGAACTCACTTCCATTTTTTGAATCTTGAACACTTTCGGCAAGCATCACCTTCGTCATGCCGCCGAAAAAAAGCTTCAGCGACAGGGGCTGGTACTTTACAGCCGCTGGATCCCAATCAGGATGTCCTTTCTCTCAGAGAGGCCCGAAGCCAGAAGAGGAAGGCTGTTAGTCCAACACCTCCGGAGGATGACCTAGATCAGGATATCCACGACCTGGAGATCCTTCAGCAACAGGTGCAACGCAAGAAGGAGAAGATGGCTCGTCTAGCTGATCTTCAGAGACAGATAGACGAAGCTTCTGAAGAGGTTCGTCATCTTGTTCAAGATGATCAAAGCCGAAGGCCTCCACGCAGAGAGCTTCATCAGGAAGGCTTCCACAATGAGGATGACTGGTACGAAGATTTCCATCATGGAAACTTTGCTTTTGATGATGCTTCTCCTCTCTCAACAGAATTGCAGGCTACACCATGGCCACAGTCTTACAAGCCACCCCAACTCCCCGTGTATGACGGTCACACAGACCCGAAGCAATTCCTAATGAGCTATGAAGCAACCATATCTTCGTATGGTCGCAATACGGCAGTCATGGCAAAATCTTTTGTCATGGCCGTCAGGAGTGTTGCTCAGACTTGGTACTCTTCTCTTCGGCCAGGGACAATCACTTCTTGGCAGAAATTAAAGGATATGCTGATAACTAGCTTCCAAGGGTTTCAGACGAAGCCAGTCACCGCTCAGGCTCTCTTCCAGTGTACCCAGGACCATGAAGAGTACCTTCAGGCGTATGTCCGGAGGTTTCTGCGCCTGAGGGCACAAGCACCAACAGTGCCCAATGAAATTGTCATTGAGGCCATGATTAAGGGGCTTCGGCCGGGACCATCAGCGCAGTACTTTGCCAGGAAGCCACCACAAACGTTGGAGAAGTTGCTCCAGAAAATGGACGAATACATTCGAGCTGACAATGACTTCCGCCAAAGAAGGGAGGAAGCATTCAGGTTCTCTGAAATGACCAGGGGCTTCGGAGGAAGATTTCACCCGAGGCATGTTAGGTCAATCCGTAACTCTGCTCAAACTGATGATCGAGGGAGCCAGCAGCAAAGGCCACAACACTCTTCACAAGCTTCGGCCCAACAGCAGAGTTCTTTTCGGCCGCCAGCGCCAAGGGGCAGAGGCGCCAGGGGCTTCGGGGGAAGGTTCGGAGACCAGCCAAGAAAAATATATTGCCTATTCTGTGGTGAAGACAAGGGCCACACTACCAGGATGTGCCATGTTACCATCCAGAAGCAGAAAGAAATAGCGGAAGCAGCAGCGTAACAGAGTCAGCCGAAGCAGGTCATGCATACTGCTTCGTATCACTCACCTTATATTCCAGAATATGTAGGCAACCACCCTGCAGTTTCTGTTGCTTCGGCGAGCCAACCCCAAGCATCTTGGCAGCAACCTCCACCGCCACCGCCGATCCAGCGAGGACAACAGCCAGAAGGGAGTTAGCACAATCATCTTCAGAGGGATTTCAGAGAGGAGTCCGAAGCTCGCACAGTCAACAGCACTGTGCCAGAGTCGAAGCACATTTATTGACAAATATCCTACCCCCACAGCAGTTATTTTGCATTTGCTACATTCGCTATTCCCCTTTTGTTAATAAGGAACAATTATGAAGAATTTAAATGTCTTTAATTGAATTTCAATTCCTTGTAATACTTTCGTCTTTTACCATAATAAAAATATGTTTTTTCCATAGGCTTGAGTTGCCGAAGCATACGAACTTATACTGATTTGAAGGACCTTTGTATTATCAAAAATTTGATCTAACGGACACAGTACAAATTGTTCGAAGTAATAAAAAGTCGTTCCTAAGGGAGCGCAGTGTAAGTTTTCTAAGCATACAGCGAAAAATAAACGCTGATTCCCCTGAAAGTAAAAGGCGAAGAAGCTCCTAAGGGAGGCTTACAGCGAAAAATAAACGCTGATTCCGCTGAAAGTAAAAGGCGAAGAAGCTCCTAAGGGAGGCTTACAGCGAAAAATAAACGCTGATTCCGCTGAAAGTAAAAGGCGAAGAAGCTCCTAAGGGAGGCTTACAGCGAAAAGTCAGCGCTGATATAAAAAGTGTGTGTGCTTTATTACAGGGATATGTATCTGCGGCACAAATATCATTTTGCATAACATAACATCATCACATCATTTTGCATAACATAAGCATCATACAGCATAATGCATCTGGAACAAAAAGGGGATACAGTGTTGACCTTCGGAACATATTTTGGAAAAGAGAAAATCGTGCTAAGGCACAAGACAAATCTTTTTTGCAGCTTCGAACAATATTTCACAAAGCTTAGACATTTTTTCATCAGAGAAGTAAGCAAATTCTTATGGTATAGAAAGGATTTTCTTCACGAAGCATGAAAAGAAGGGAAGGTGTTTTTTCGCCGAAGGCTCAAAAAATGGTACGTATGCAAAGTTTCATGCATCGTAAAGAATTAAACTATAAATAGATTGTATATTACATTTAAAGTTACAATATATTACACATTTTTACGTTTCAAATGTTTCCACAATGGCATTCAATCCTCTTTAAGCACTATCTTTGCAGCTTCGTTCAATATTTGGTTGACAACCTTGTCCATAATGGCTTCGGCCATTTTTCTAATTTCATCGTCCCCCTTCGGGTGGGGGCCCAGAGATGCCTCAGCAGCTTCTGAGGGAAGAAAAGATACGGCTATATTACTATTACAAACCGAGAACAGAGTCTGGAATTAAAAATTACAGCATGATAAAAACCGCTAATTAATACCTATGTGCCCTTCGGGCTCTATACTTTTCTCGGCAGCTTCTGCTACTTTTCTAGCATCATGGATGCCTTTTTCACTCCTTTGGATAATTTCTTGCACCAATTCTCGGCCGCCGTTATCCCAGATATCGGTGAAGAATTTCCCGCCGACCATGCTTGCTTCGGGTGAGGAGTCTTTAATGTCGTCAGTAGACAAAGTAGCTTCGGACTGCGCTAAGGATTTTACATGCTCGTAGCCTTTCTTCTCCAAAACAGTAGCAATTCCTCTAGCACCCGAAAAAGCGCAGATGTCGCCGCGGCTGTTCAGAATTTCCTCGAGGGCCTCTGCTTCGTGACTGATCCATTCCATTGGACCTTCAGGATTGCCTCTTGAAAAATTCTCTTCGCTAGAGAATGCACCAACGCTGGCGAAGCTGGATTTTATTTTCTTAACGCACTCTATGGATTTAACATAGCATTTTCTCTGGGATGCACGAAGCTCCTTAACACTTATCTCCAAATGATTGGCCAATTGGTCACTAAGCTCTCGTTTTGTCTCTTCAAGTATACGTTCTTCTTTAGCTCTAGCTAGTTGCTTCTGAAGATCTTTAATTTCACGTTTTTGAGCTTCGGCCTAGGCCTTCGAAGCAGCTTCGTCCTTTTTTACCTTGTAAGCAGAATTTTATCTTTTTCCAGAGCTTCGTTTCTCAGTTTAATAACTTCTGATCAAAG
Source organism: Zea mays (assembly GCF_902167145.1). Lineage (NCBI taxonomy): Eukaryota > Viridiplantae > Streptophyta > Magnoliopsida > Poales > Poaceae > Zea > Zea mays. The sequence goes on along the minus strand of NC_050105.1, from coordinate 106,046,351 downwards.
ATTGTTGAACGCAATTTCATAGTTCTCGTCTTCGGCACTCTTTTGTGCTCTCAATGCGTTGCTTAGAATTAAACCCAATATGAAAAAGAGTTCGTATAAGAATAAAAGAATGAATTACGAATTATAAAATTTCCAAATGTCTAATTCCCATACCTTCAGGCTATTATACGCAAGGCTATCCACGAGATCTTCTTTCGTCATAGCACATAAGCCAGCTTCGAGCTTCGGAAACCCCATACTTCTAGCCATCTCCTGACAGACGGATAATTCTTTGTTGTCTGGGAGGTAGTATAGGAAATCTTCTTCGTTCGTCCCATTGAACACTAGTGCCCCCTTCGGATATTTCAATTCTTTGGCATAGTGGTTAGCTTCAAAAATTTCTTCTTCCGATAACTTTTTCCCCGAAGCATGTCGCACAATATAGTCATATATTTTGGAAGATGCTTCGGGGACGGCGGTATCAATTTCTTCGACCGAAGCTGGCTCTGACATTTTCATTTCTTCGGTTGCCTTTACAATTTTTACTTCTTCTGCTTCCGAAGGTATTACCTTGGTTGGTTCTGAAGGCCCAGTTTCAACTCCAGTCTGTTGCTTCGGAGCTTCAGCAACAGACACTTCAGCAAGTGCCTCGGAAGTTTCAGCAGTTTTCTTTGGGGTTGTGCTTGGAAGTTTAATTGTTTCCAAAACATCTAACACATTAACCATTCTTTTCCTTTTTGGGGTCACTGTCGGCCCCTTCTTAATTTTTGATGCCTCAATTTCTTCTGAAGGATTTAAAATTCCTGATGCCTTCACTCCCTCAGCTGATGCTTTCGCTTCTTCCGTCTCTGGTTCTTTTATCTTTTCTGTTGCTGGCACTTCGGCCATTTCTGCGACTTCTGGCAGCAGGGTTGGCTCTTCAGCCTCGGTGGCCGAAGAGGTCTCTCCGGTAAACTCAGGCACCGAGGCTAGTTCAATATAGCGTGGCCGGTGTGTGAGAACCTTTATCCTTTTTCTCTTCGGTGCTGGCTCACTAGGAGCAGCTGCAGCTTCTTCTTTCGTAGAGGTTGTGCCTTTTCTTTTCTGCCCTCGAATGGGATAACGATAGTCGGGGTAGACGAACCCGATTGCATCAAATACCCGGTTGAGTCTTTTCCTTTTTCGGCCTCCGAAGGCCGCTGACAATGCAGTGTCTTCGGCCTTCAAATATACCCCAAGCAATTCGTCACTTACAGTCTCAATACTCTTTAACCAATCATCATCTGGCTCAACAAACTTGTCTCCGTACTTGAATGTATACTTCAACCGGACTAGCCCACCTTCATCAGTTTCTTTAACAGTTTCTTTCGGCATTTCCCAATTATCTGCAAGAGGCCACACTCTGAAGGCAATGTGTTCTTGAGTTAAATCCCTTGTACTAATAAAAGAGCAAACAACTCCGAAGGCTCTCTGGCATTCTTCGGCTGCTTCATTCGTTTCCACCTTCGGCCTTCGCAGGCCGAAGCGTTGCCAGATGGGATGCATAATGATCTTCTTTATATCCTCTCGAGATTTCAAGTCATTTTTCACGTAAAACCATTCCGTCATCCAGTCGCCAGGCCATCTCTTTCGAAAGGTCGGCACTGGGCAGCTTGACCCAGACCGAGAGCCGAAGCTGTAGCAGCCAAAGTTGTTGTGATATTGTTCTTTACCCCAGGGTTTTGTCTCGTATAACAATTCGTGCATGTTGCAGAAGCTTTTTGCATCAGGTTCCAAGCCTTGGCTCCTCACAGCCCACACAAAGATATTCATCCTTATGATTGCTTCAGGGATAAGTTGGTGAAGATGGATCTCAAATATCTTCAGCACCTCCACAACAAAACGGCTCAGGGGGAATCGAAGTCCAGCTTTTAAGAAGCTTCGAAATATTACGACTTCATTTTCCTCAGGAGTTGGGCAAGTCTTCTCTCCTTCGTCGGCCCTTACAACAAACAAATCCCGGAAATATCTTCCCCTCATGTTGACAAGATGATTTTCTTTAATACTTGATTTGCCGAAAACCGCATGGCTTGGCCGCCAAGGTCGATCTTTGGAGTCTTCACCACCACTATCCGCATCATAACTGTCGCTATCACCAGTATCTTCAGATAAACCTTCCAAAATTTCTTTAGTGATCTTTTCTGTATTAGTCTTCGACATAGATCGAAGAAAACCCAGATGCATCTCTTCAGAAAGACTCAACTTCATTTCGGCAGCAACCTTCTTCTCCTCAGAAATCCTTTCGGAATTTTTGCCTCTCGCTTCCGAAGCTTAAAACTAGGGAGGCAACCAAATGTTGATAGGCAGAAAACTATTTGAGCAGGTAAAACAGATGGCAAGAAAGCGTGCCGAGTAAATTGTGGCGAGCCCGTATTTATAAACCCATTATGTCGGAGACTGGAGGGCCCCATTTGCCAATGACTGTTGCTATTCTAGCAAAAGGAAGGTGTTTTTTCGGACCTTCGGCTTATAGCCTTCGTCCATTTCGCAATCTGAATTTATCATTCTGACAAATTAATATTGCGAGGGGCTACTATTGGGGGCCTTCGGCTTCCGAAGGTCCTCAAAAACATGATTTAACAATGTTTCTGGAGCGAAGTACATTAACAGGTACCTTCGGACTCGGATCAGAGCCACGGTACGAAGAAGCACAAAGGTTGGCGCAGAGCCGAAGCTGTGTGTAGAAGAGCTTCGGAATAGCGGCGGAAAAGGAAACCGACTTAAAGATGAAAAACCAGATTAGACCTCGAAGAGTTATCATAGAGTTATTGATAAATGTAAAGGGCATTATTGTAATTTTCCATGGGCTGCGACCCGTGCCTATAAATAGGTGAACAGTATCCCTGTACTGTTCACGCTGATTTGGCATTGGCTTTTGCGTCACACTTGTACTTTTACCTTCTTACGAGCTGAAGGTACACTTGTAATTTGATATCATTTTTATCTTCCCGTCATAATAAAATGGAAATGAGTCGACAATAATACACAACTATTTATGTTATCTTTATGTTTCATATGATTCCTTCTTCATTATTATATTTTATGTTTATGAAGGTATGTCCTTCATAACCTTCGTCCAAAAATCATTATATCCTTAGGGAAATAATGCTTAAAAGGACGAAGGATATTAACATTTAACATTTTGTGTTGCCTTGTTCTTGATTCATAGCATTTGAGAACAAGTCCCCAACATCAGGTTTTAGGGTGAACTAGCAAACTTAGGGGTTTGTGACTTTCTAAGTATTATCTACCTCCATGGATTACATAAATTAAATGCATTCATCTTAATGGGACACAAAAATTCTACCAGGGATAAACTCATATATTAGATATTATTAATCTCACAAAGTTCCACATCTAATCATCATTAAGGTTCTCCTTTTTATTTTTCTTATTAATAAATAAACCATTAGCTAAACTAACCTATAGTCTAGGCATAAAATTAATATGTGCAGACAGTGAATGATCATAATTTACTTAGATAGAGAATAATCTTATGAACATTTTGCAATTTGAATCACTCCATTTGGAGTTCATATGCAAAAGATATGAAATAAACAAGTTTTGAAGTTCAAAATACAATATTAGGTCTATATCTGTGATTAATTAAAAGGTCAAGGGTCTGTTTGTAAGAAGACAAGGGTCTGCATGCAAAAACCAAGGACGATGGGTTGATTTTCAGAAAACGAGGGGTCTCTGTTGGGGACTTGTTCTCAAATGCTATGAGTTAAGAACAAGGCAACACAGAAAATGTTAATTTGTAATGTCCTTCGTCCTTCGGAACATTATTTCCCTTAGGATATAATGACTTTTGAACGAAGGTTATGAAGGACATACCTTCATAAACATAGCAAACGATGATGAAGAATGGATTATAAGGAATATAAATGATAACATAGACAATTATATATTATTATTGTGAGGAAACAGAAATAACATTGAATTACAAATGTACCTTCAGCTTGGAAGTATATGAAAGTACAGGTGTGACGCAAAAGCAAATGCCAGATCAGCGTGAACAGTACGGGGGTACTATTCACCTATTTATAGGCACAGGACACAGTCCATACAAAATTACATTTATGCCCTTTACATTTGATAATAATTCTATAGTAATCTATCGAGGTCTGAATAGCCTTTTCATCTTTAAGTCGGTTTCCTTTTTGCTACCACGCCGAAGCTTTCCTGCTCACACCTTCGGCGCTGTATCAACCTTCGTAATATTCTGGTCTGCTGTGATACCGACTTGAGTCCGAAGATACCTGTTCACACATTATACTCCAGAAATACTGTCAAATCATGTTTTTGAGGACCTTCGTAAGCCGAAGGCCCCCAACAGTAGCCCCTCGCAATATTAATTTGTTTAAAATAATAAATTTAGATTGCGACATGGACGAAGGCTTTACGCCGAAGGTCCGAAAAAACACCTTCCCTTTGCTAGAATAGCAACATTCTCTGACAAGTGGGGTCTTTCAATTTTCAACGCACTGGGCGTATAAATACAGTCATACCGCAAATTTATTTGGCACGCTCTCTTGCCATCTGCTCCCGCTCACTCAATTTTTAGCTCTTGCGCACTAAAATTTGCTGAGCGGTTAGTTTTAAAGCTTCGGCTTTGAAAACAGTTTTTTAGCGTTTCCGAAGATGTCTGAAGAGAAGAAAGCTGCTGCTGAGATGAAGCTGAGTTTCGACGAAGAGAAGAACTTGGGGTTTCTTATAGCGATGTCGAAGACCAATACCGAAAAAATCACCAAGGAGATTCTGGAAGGTTTGTCTGAAGATACTGGTGACAGCGACAGTTATGATGTGGACAGTGGTGGTGAAGACTCCGAAGATCGCCCTTGGCGACCAAGCCATGCGGTTTTCGGCAAATCAACTATCAAAGAAAATCATCTTGTCAACATGAGAGGAAGGTATTTCCGGGATTTGTCCATTGTGAGGGCCGACGAAGGGGAAAAAACTTGTCCACACCCTGAAGAGAATGAAGTCGTAGTGTACCGAAGCTTTTTGAAAGCTGGACTACGATTTCCCCTGAGCGAGTTTGTTGTAGAGGTGCTGAAAATATTCGAAGTCTATCTTCACCAACTTACCCCCGAGGCAATCATAAGGCTGAATATCTTCGTGTGGGCCGCGAGAAGCCAAGGTCTGAAGCCTGATGCAAAAAGTTTCTGCAATATACACGAATTATCATACGAAACAAAACCTTGGGGTAAGGAACAGTATCACAATAATTTTGGCTGCTACAGTTTCGTTTCTCGGTCCGGGTCAAGCTGTCCCGTGCCAACCTTTCGGAAGAGATGGCCCGGCGACTGGATGACAGAATGGTTTTATGTGAAGAATGACCTGACAGTATGAGAAGATATCAAAGGTATAATTATGCGCCCTATTTGGCAAAGCTTCGGCCTTCGGAGGCCGAAGGTTGAAATGAATGAAGCTGCCGAAGAATGCCAGAGAGCCTTCGGCGTTATCTGTTCTTTTATTGGAACGAGAGATTTAGTACAAGAGCATATTGCCTTCAGGGTATGGCCGCTCGCGGAGAAATGGGAAATGCCGCAAGAAACCATAAAAGAAACCGACGAAGGTGGACTTATGAGGCTGAAATATACTTTTAAGTTCGGAGATAAATTCGTTGAGCCAGATGACGACTGGTTAAAAAGTATTGAAAATTTAAGTGATGAACTGCTTGGGGCTTATTCGAAGGCCGAAGACACTGCACTATCAGCAGCCTTCGGAGGCCGAAAAAAGAAGAGGCTGAATCGGGTGTTTGATGCAATCGGGTTCGTCTACCCTGACTATCGTTATCCCATTCGAGGGCAAAAAAGAAAAAACACAACCTCTGCGAAAGAAGAAGCTGCAACTGCTCCTAGCGAGCCCGAGCCGAAAAGAAAGAGGATAAAGGTCCTTACACATCGGCCGCGCTATATTGAACCAGCTTCGGTGCCTGAGTTCACCGGAGAAACTTCTTCGGCCACCGAAGCTGAAAAGCCAACCAAACTGACCTTGCTGCCAGAAGCCGCAGAAATGGCCGAAACACCAACAAGGATAGAATTGGAAGAACCGAAGATTTTGTTACCAGAAACAAAAGAGATGGCCGAAGCGCCATCCACAGAAAAAATGGAAGAAGTGAAAAAAACAACTGAGGAAAAAACATCAGAAGTTTTGAGTCCTGCAGCAAATGTTGAGACAGTAAAAAATCAAAAGGTGCCAGCAGTGACTCCGAAGAGAAAGAGAATGGCTAATGTGCTAGATGTTCTGGAAACAATTAAATCTTCAAGCACACCTCCGAAGAAAACTGTTGCCATTCCCGAAGCGAAAACTGAAATTTTTGATATTAAAGTTCCAGAGCAAGAAACTGAAGCCGAAGCTGGGTCCTCAGAGCCTACGAAGATTAAATCCTTGGAAACCGAGGAAGAAAAAATAACAAAGCCAACTTTTGTTGAAGAAATCAGTATCATTGCCCCCGAAGCATCCCCTAAAGACTCTGATTATATTGTTCGTCATGCTTCGGGGAAAAAATTATCAGAAAAAGAAAAGCAAGAGGCCCAACGCTACGCCCAAAAACTGAAGTATCCAAAGGGGGCGCTAATATTCAATGGCAGTGGAGAAGAAGACTTTTTGTATTGTCTCCCTGACAGCAAGGAGATTTCTGTCTGTCGGGAGATGAGCAAGAGCTTCGGATTCCCAACATTAGAAGACGGGCTCTCGGTGCTGTCGAAGAATGATCTGGCCGACAGCCTGGCATATAATAGCTTAAAGGTGCAACAAATGGGATCTTTGTATTTTTTGCTGAGACCAAAATTTTTCATTTGCTTAAATCTAATGACATACACATATTCTTCTTTGCAGGGCCTGATACTTAGTAACGCCCTCAGGGCCCAAAAAGATGCTGAAGACGAAGGGTGTGCCATAGCCCTGAGCAACCTTCGTTCCGAAGTAATTGAACTGAGGAACGAAGGTCTCGAAAAAGATAAGATATTACATTCATTAATAAATAGAATAAAGGAAGACGAAGCTACTTTTAAAGGTCAAGCTGAAGCTCAGAAGCGCGAAATTGAAGATCTTCGAAAACAACTGGCTAGAGCCAAAGAGGAACACATGCTTGAAGAAACGAAGCGAGAACTCAGCGACCAATGGGCTAATCATTTAGAGGGAACCGTTGAAGAGCTTCATTCATCTAAGAAAAGATGTTATAACAAATCTATAGAATGTGTCAAGAAGTTGAAAGCTAGCTTCGCCAGTGTCGGCGCATTTTCGAGCGAAGAACACTTTACAAGAGGCAACCCCGAAGGTCCCCTTGAATGGATTAGTCAGGAAGCTGAAGCCTTCGAAGAAATTTTAAATAGCCGCGGAGACATATGTGCTTTCTCGGGGGCCAGGGGGATTGCCACTATTTTGGAGAAGAAGGGCTGCAATCATGTAAAGATTTTAGCACAATCCGAAGCTAGCTTGTCCTTCGAAGATGCAAGAGATCCATCGGCTGAAGCTAGCATGGTTGGTGGAAAATTTTTCACAGACGTCTGGGATAATGGTGGCCGGGAAATGGCTCGAGAAATTATTCGAAAAAAGCGAAAAGGGCATTCACGATGCTAGAGAAGTAGCTGAGGCTGCTGAGAAGAGCGCGGAGCCCGAAGGGCAACTAGGTATTAACTAATGGTTTTTATTGTGTTGTAATTTTTGGGTTTTAAACTTCATTTTCAGTTTGTAATAGCAATGTAGTCGTATCCTGTCTTCCTTCAGATCCTGCTAAAGCGTCTCCGGGCTCTCAGCCGAAAGGAGACGACGAAATTAAAAAGATGGCTGAAGCTATTATGGACGAAGTTGTCAATCGTCTCCTGAATGAGGCTGCAGAAGTTGTTCTGAGAGAAGATTAAATACTATTGTAAAAAAAACTTCTGAAATGTAAAAAGTGTGACATCTTGTAGTCCTGAATGTAATATACCTGCTTTTATTGTTCAATTCTTTACGATGCATGAAATTTTACACGTACCGTTTTTGAGTCTTTGACGAAAAAACACCTTCCCTTCTTTTCATGCTTCGTGAACAAGAATTTTTCTTTGTCACAACAATATCCATAGTGTTCTGATGAATAATATTCAGGCTTCGTGAAGATATTTTCCGAAGCTACACTTCCGAAGATCAATAATGTATCTCCTTATGACATTATGATTTTTCCCTTTTTTGAAAATGTTCTTCTGTAGATCGATATTGTGTCCACCTCTTGTGCCATATGCAACATGATGTATGATACTTATGCTATGCGAAATGATGCTATGATGTTATGTTATGTGAGATGGTGTTTATTCCGAAGATACATACACATCCCTGCAATAAAACACATAATCTTTTATAAGCCTCCCTTAGGAGCTTCTTCGCCTTTTACTTCAGCGGAATCAGCATTTATTTTTCGCTGTAAGCCTCCCTTAGGAGCTTCTTCGCCTTTTACTTTCAGCGGTATTCGCGTTGACTTTTCGCGCTTCGCCTTTTACTTAGGCGGTATCAGCGTTGACTTTTCGCTGTATGCTCTGCATTCCCTTTGGAACGACTTTGGAGCAGAAAACTTACACTGCGCTCCCTTTGGAACGGCTTTTTGTGACTTCGGCAAACTTACTCTGTGTTCCTTAGAATGACTTTTTGTTGTTTCGAAGAATTTTCGATAATTCGAAGGTCCTCTTTGTTATCACAAATCTTTAAACTTCAACAACTTAAGCCTGTGAAGAAAATATATTTTCCTTGTGGGAATCAACGAAACTATTTACATGAAACCTAAACAATGTCCTTTATTACAGAAAATAAAACTGAAATGAAAAAGACTGCTATTAAGGTAGGATATCTGTCAATAGATGTGCTTTGACTCTGGCACAGTGCTGTTGACTGTGCGAGCTTCGGACTGTTCTCTGAAGTCCCTTTGGTGTGGAGCATATTGGCTCCCTTCTGGCTGCTGGCCTTGTTGCAACGGTGGTGGAGGCGGAGGCTGTTGCCAGGAAGCTTGAGGTTGGCTTGCCGAAGCAACAGAAGCTGCAGGGTGATTGCCTACATACTCTGGGATGTAAGGCGAATGATACGAAGCAGTGTGCATGACCTGCTTCGGCTGAGCCTGTTGTGCTGCAGCTTCGGGTATTTCCTTTTGCTTTTGGATGGTAACATGGCACATCCTGGTGGTATGGCCTTTGTTCTCACCACAGAACAAGCAAAAAATTCTTCTTGGCTGATCGCCAAACCTTCCGCCGAAGCCCCTGGCACCTCTGCCCCTCAGAGCTGGTGGTCGGAAGGAGCCTTGCTGTTGCCCCGAAGCCTGTGAGGAACACTGTGGCCTTTGCTGTTGGCTCCCTCTATCATCATTTTGGGTAGAGTTATGAATTGATCTAACGTGCCTCGGATAGAACCTCCCTCCGAAGCCCCTGGTCATTTCAGAAAACCTGAAAGCCTCCTCCCTTCTTTGGCGAAAATCATTATCGGCCCGAATATACTCGTCCATCTTCTGGAGCAGCTTCTCTAGAGTTTGAGGAGGCTTCCTAGCGAAGTATTGAGCTGACGGTCCTGGCCGAAGCCCCTTGATCATGGCCTCAATGACAATTTCGTTGGGCACTGTTGGTGCCTGTGCCCTCAAACGCAAGAACCTCCGGACGTACGCCTGAAGGTACTCTTCGTGATCCTGGGTACACTGGAATAGAGCTTGAGCCGTGACCGGCTTCGTCTGGAACCCTTGGAAGCTGGTTAACAACAAGTCCTTCAACTTTTGCCACGAAGTGATCGTTCCTGGTCGAAGGGAAGAGTACCAGGTTTGAGCAACACTCCTGACAGCCATAACAAAAGATTTTGCCATGACCGCAGCATTGCCACCATATGAAGATACTGTTGCTTCGTAACTCATCAAAAACTGCTTCGGGTCTGAGTGGCCATCAAATATGGGAAGCTGAGGCGGCTTGTAGGACGGAGGCTAAGGTGTAGCCTGCAGCTCAGCGGACAGAGGAGAAGCATCATCAAAAACAAAATTCCCATGATGGAAATTGTCATACCAGTCATCTTCATTGAGAAAACCCTCCTGATGAAGGTCTTGGTGCTGAGGCCTTCGGTGTTGCTCATCCTGGGTAAGATGACGAACTTCCTCAGAGGCTTCGTCTATCTGCCTTTGCAGTTCAGCTAGCCTGGCCATCTTTTCCTTCTTTCTTTGCACTTGTTGATGAAGAATCTCCATGTCTCTGATTTCTTGGTCTATCTCATCCTCTGGCGGTGTCGGACTAACAGCCTTCCTTTTCTGGCTTCGGGCCTCCCGAAGAGAGACAGTCTCCTGATTGTGGTCCAGCGGTTGGAGAGTTGCAGTGCTAGCTGCTGAAGCTTTCTTCGGCGCCATAGCGAAGGTTTATGATCGCCGAAGGTGTTCAAAAACTCAAAGAGTGGAAGTGAGTTCACCGGAGGTGGGCGCCAATGTTGGGGACTTGTTCTCAAATGCTATGAGTTAAGAACAAGGCAACACAGAAAATGTTAATTTGTAATGTCCTTCGTCCTTCGGAACATTATTTCCCTTAGGATATAATGACTTTTGAACGAAGGTTATGAAGGACATACCTTCATAAACATAGCAAACGATAATGAAGAATGGATTATAAGGAATATAAATGATAACATAGACAATTATATATTATTATTGTGAGGAAACAGAAATAACATTGAATTACAAATGTACCTTCAGCTTGGAAGTATATGAAAGTACAGGTGTGACGCAAAAGCAAATGCCAGATCAGCGTGAACAGTACGGGGGTACTATTCACCTATTTATAGGCACAGGACACAACCCATACAAAATTACATTTATGCCCTTTACATTTGATAATAATTCTATAGTAATCTATCGAGGTCTGAATAGCCTTTTCATCTTTAAGTCGGTTTCCTTTTTTGCTACCACGCCGAAGCTTTCCTGCTCACACCTTCGGCGCTGTATCAACCTTCGTAATATTCTGGTCTGCTGTGATACCGACTTGAGTCCGAAGATACCTGTTCACACATTATACTCCAGAAATACTGTCAAATCCTGTTTTGAGCTCTTTAACAAAACTACACGCGAAGGGGTATCGGGCCATCTCGACTGCACAATCGCAAACGAACGGCCGAGATCAGATCCTGCGGGCGAGCGCACGCGGATGCGCAGCGAGCGCTGACTGGTGGGCCAGAGGATGTCAGTGACCTGAGGCAGGGCTCACTGGCCGGGCCCAGCTGCAGAGCACGGGCGAAGGCGCGGTTCCTTGCGGTCATATCCGAAATGAACGGTCAGGAATAGCTCTGATCTAATTAAACCTAGGCTGCCCAATCTCGCATGAACGCCCAAGATCCAATCGGCAAGCACGGGCTGGGTGGCTAGTCTACTAGCGGCGGCACCGCCTGTCTCCACGGCGAGGTTTCACCGGAGGCGAGGGCACGGCCACGGCTAAGGTCTAGAGCACTGGGGAAGGGCTCGGGCGCGTTCGGGGTGACACGACAGACTCAAACATAGGCACGACACCGGCACGGGGACACCAGAGGGTGCAGTCCATGGCAGAGCTGCCCTACGGCGGCGCAGACCCGCTCCGGCGAGCAATTGCGTGAAGGCCAGGGCAACACACGGGGAAATAGGGGCATTGGGAAGTTGCTCACCTCGAGTGGAGACTCTAGAGCGCTTGAGCAACAGCGGGGACGTAGGGAGGCCTCAGGTCGACGACGACGAGGCTTTGGCTAGATAGGGAGAACGCCGCTGAGCGTGGACCGGGCGAAACAGAGGGGCTGGGGGAAACCAGAGGGTGTCCCGTGTCGCTAGCGAAGAGGTGGAGCTCACCAAACGCACGACGACGGCCACGGAATGGGCGGTGGACCACGGTGGACCTTCGCGGGCGCGTGCGCAGGGCGAGAGTGCTCAACTGAGGGCGCAACTGAGCGGGGGGTGAGTGAGTGTGTTCGAGCTCCAGAAAAGGGCTCGGGCGCATGGGGCGTGGCCGGGAAACGCGCGGTCGTGGGTGCGTCCACGGTGGAGTACGCGGGCGAGAGGTTAGGGAAATAGTAGTGGCTGATAGGCGCGGTCCGCAGGCCAACGAGGCAAGCGTGCGAACGGGCGGTCAGCGCTGACAGGGAGGGCCCGCTGAGCAGTGAGATAGAACGGGCGCGCGCGGATGGATCGTGAAAGGGAAATAATTTTGGTGGCTGAAATGAAAAACACAAATAATTGTACTAACTAGTTTGCTCTAGATTATATATTCTACAGGTGCTAAAGGTTCAACACAAACAGATAAAAAGATCCAAGTTAGGGTTCAAAACAAAGGAACAAAAGAAACCGAAGAGAACCCTGGTCTGGCGCACCGGACTGTCCGGTGTGCCACCGGACAGTGTCCGGTGCACCAGGGGCGATCGACTCAAACTCTTCACCTTCGGGTTTCTGGAGAGCCGCTCCGCTATAATTCACTGGACTGTCCAGTGGGCCACCGGACTGTCCGGTGCACCAAGCGGAGCAACGGCTAACAGCGCAACGGTCGTCTGCAAAAGCGTGAACAATACGTGAACAGTGCGCGCAAAAGTCAGAGCAGGCGTCAGAGGCGCACCGGACTGTCCGGTGCCCCAAGTTGTCAGAGCTCCAACGGTCAAAACCGTCAGAACCCTAACGGTTGGGTGATGTGGCTGGCGCATCGGACTGTCCGGTGCGCCCATCGACAAACAGCCTCCCCAACAGTTGGTTTGGTGGTTGGGGCTATAAATACCCTGCAACCACCACCACTTCAAGTATCCAAGTTTCTAGCATATTTCATTCAATACAAGAGCTCTAGACTTTACTCCAAGACAAACAAGAGATCAAATCCTCTCCAAAGTCCAAAACCACTCCAAACACTTAGTGACTTGTGAGAGAGATTTTCGTGTTCATTTGAGTTCTTGTCGCTTGGATCGCTTTTCTTCTTCCTCATTCTTGTTCTTCAAGCACTTGTAATCAAAACAAGAGACACCAAGTTGTGGTGGTCCTTGTAGGGGTCTAAGTGACCCGATTTGATTAAGGAGAAAAGCTCACTCGGTCTAGGTGACCGTTTGAGAGAGGGAAAGGGTTGAAAGAGACCCTGTCTTTGTGACCACCTCAATAGGGATTAGGTTTGCAAGAACCGAACCTCAGTAAAACAAATCACCGTGTCACTCTCTTCATTTGCTTGTGATTTGTTTTCACCCTCTCTTTCGGACTCGAATTTATTTCTAACGCTAACCCCGGCTTGTAGTTGTGCTTTAAGTTTGTAAATTTTAGTTTCCGCCTATTCACCCCCCTCTAGGCGACTTTCAATTGGTATCAGAGCCCAGTACTTCATTAAGATTCTAACCACTTGAAGTGATGTCGGGAGGATCCGCTAAGAGGGAGATGGAAAAGGCCACAAGCCACGGGAAGGCTCCATCAAGGGAGTCCGGCGACAAACGAAGGGAGGAATCACCTCCCCGCGTCAAGTCGCACCAAAGTGGCGACAAGAAGAAGAAAATGAAGAAAGTGGTCTACTATGAGACCGATTCTTCGTCGCCATCCACCTCCGACTCCGACGCTCCGTCCGTCACTTCTAAGCACCATGAGCGCAAGAAGTTTAGTAAGATCCCCCTATGCTATCCCTGCATTTCTAAACGCACTCCTTTACTTTCCGTCCCATTAGGCAAACCACCGGTTTTTGACGGTGAAGATTATTGTATGTGGAGTGATAAAATGAGGCACCATCTAACCTCACTCCACGCTAGCATTTGGGACATTGTTGAGTTTGGAGCGCAGGTACCATCCGTGGGGGATGAAGGCTATGACTCGGACGAGGTTGCCCAAATCCGGCACTTCAACTCCCAAACCACTACTATACTCATCACCTCTCTATGTCGAGAGGAGTATAATAAAGTGCAAGGGTTGAAGAGTGCAAAATAAATTTGGGACGTGCTAAAGACCGCGCACGAAGGAGATGAGGTGACCAAGATCACCAAGCGGGAGACGATCGAGGGGGAGCTCGGTCGATTCATCCTCAACCAAGGAGAGGAGCCACAAGCCATGTACAACCGGCTCAAGACCTTGGTGAATCAAAAGTGCGCAACCTCGGGAGCACAAAATGGGATGACCATGAAATGGTCAAGGTTATTCTAAGATCACTTGTTTTTCGCAATCCTACACAAGTTCAATTAATACGTGGTGATCCTATATATAAGTTAATGTCTCCCGAGGAGGTGATAGGAAAGTTTGTGAGCTTTGAGTTGATGATTAAAGGCTCCAAACAAATTGTCGAGCAAGGCGGCACCTCCACACCCGAGGTGCAACCCGTCGCATTCAAAGCGACGGAAGAAAAGAAAGAAGAGTCTACATCAAGTAGGCTCCCCATCGACGCCTCCAAGCTCGACAACGAGGAAATGGCACTCATCATCAAGAGTTTCCGCCAAATCCTCAAGCAAAGGAGGGGGAAGGATTATAAACCCCACTCCAAGAAAGTGTGCTACAAGTGTGGTAAGCCCGGTCATTTCATTGCTAAATGTTCTATGTCTAGTGATAGTGACAGGGGCGATGACAAGAAGGGAAAGAGCAAGGAAAAGAAGAGATACTACAAGAAGAAGGGCGGCGATGCCCACGTGTGTCGGGAATGGGACTCCGATGAGAGCTCCACCAACTCCTCCGATGAGGACATCGCCAACATCGCCATCAACAAGGGCCTCCTCTTCCCCAACGTCGGCCACAAGTGCCTCATGGCAAAGGACAGCAAAAAGAAGAAGGTAAAATCTAGAGCCTCCACTAAATATACAACATCTAGTGATGAGGGTAGCTCTAGTGATGATGAAGATGATTTACTTGCTCTTTTGCCAACTTAAACATGCAACAAAAAGAAAAATTGAATGAATTGATAGGTGCCATTCATGAGAAGGATGAACTCTTGGATAGCCAAGAGGAATTCCTTATTAAGGAAAACAAGAAGCATGTAAAAGTGAAAAATGCCTATGCTCGGGAAATAGAAAAATGTGAAAAATTGGCTAGTGAGCTTAGCATTTGCCTTGACGCTGTCTCTGACCTTAGAACTGAGAATGCCAAATTACTTGCTAAGGCTGAGAAGTTAAATGTTTATGATGATTCTCTTGTCAATCTTAAAAATGATAATGCTAGTTTAAATGCTAAGTGTTGGGGGCCTTCAGCTTCCGAAGGTCCTCAAAAACATGATTTAACAATGTTTCTGGAGTATAATACATGAACAGGTACCTTCGGACTCGGATTAGAGCCATAGTGTGAAGAAGCACAAGGAATACGAAGGTTGGCGCAAACCGAAGCTATGTGCAGGAAAGCTTTGGCACGATGGCAGAAAATGAAACCGACTTAAAAAGGAAAAGGCTATTCAAACCTCGATGGGTTACTATAAAATTATTAGCAGATGTAAAGGGCATGGATGTAATTTTACATGGGCTACGTCCCGTGCCTATAAATAGATGAACAGTGTTCCCGTACTGTACACGCTGACTTGGCATTTGCTTTTGCGTCACGCTTGTACTTTTACCTTCTTTCAAGCTGAAGGTACATTTGTAATTTGTTGTCATTTCTATTTTTCCATAATAATAAAATAGAAATGAGTTGATAGTAATACATAACTGTTTATGTTATCTTTTATGTTTCATATGATTCCTTCTTCATTATTTATATGTTGTATTGATGAAGGTACGTCCTTCATAACCTTCGTCCGAAAATCATTATTTCCTAAGGAAAATAATGCTTCGAAGGACGAAGGACTTTAATGTTTAACATTTTCTGTGTTGCCTTGTTCTTAACTCATAGCATTTGAGAACAAGTCCCCAACATTGGCGCCCACCTCCGGTGAATCCTTTTCGACCACCTTCGGCAAGCATTGATCTTCGTCATACCACCGAAGAAAGCTTCAGCAACAGGGGTTGCCGCTTTGCAGCCGCTGGACCCGAACCAGGAGACCCTTTCTCTTCGAGAGGCCTGAAGCCAGAAGAGGAAGGCCACTAGTCCAACACTCCAGGAGGACGAGTTGGACCAAGAAATCAGGAATATGGAGATGCTTCATCAACAAGTACAAAGGAAGAAGGAGAAGATGGCTAGACTAGCCGACCTTCAGAGGTTGATTGATGAAGCTACTAAAGAAGTATGCCACCTCGCTCAAGACGAGCAAGAGCGAAGGCCCCAACACAGGGAGCTTCATCAAGAAGGATTCTTCAACGAGGATGAATGGTATGAGAATTTCCATCATGGAAATTTTGCTTTTGATGATGCTTCTCCTCTGTCAGTAGAACTGCAGGCTACACCTTGGCCCCCATCTTACAAGCCACCCCAGCTCCCCATGTATGACGGGCACTCAGATCCGAAGCAGTTTCTGATGAGCTACGAAGCAACCATACCCTCATATGGAGGCAATACTGCAGTCATGGCGAAATCTTTCGTCATGGCAGTCAAGAATGTTGCGCAAACCTGGTACTCCTCTCTTCGGCCAGGAACAATCACATCATGGCAGAAGCTGAAGGATATGTTGATCACCAGTTTCCAAGGGTTTCAGACGAAGTCGGTTACCGCTCAAGCTTTGTTCCAGTGCACGCAAGATCACGAAGAATACCTCCAGGCGTATGTCCGAATGTTCTTGCGTCTGAGGGCACAAGCGCCAACGGTGCCCAATGAGATTGTCATTGAGGCCATGATCAAGGGGCTTCGGTCGGGACCTACGGCCCAATACTTCACCAGGAAACCCCCTCAGACCCTGGAGAAATTACTTCAAAAGATGGATGAATACATCCGCGCTGATAATGACTTTCGTCAAAGAAGGGAGGAAGCCTACAGGTTCTCTGAGATGACCAGGGGCTTCGGAGGAAGAATACACCCAAGGCACGTCAGATCAATCCACTCCTCCCAGAATGACGACGGAGGAAGTCAGCAACAGAGGCCACAGTATTCCTCGCAAGCTTCGGGGCAGCAACAAAGCTATCTTCGGCCGCCAGCTCCAAGGGGCAGAGGCGCCAGGGGCTTCGGAGGAAGGTTTGGGGATCAGCCCAGGAAAATTTATTGCTTATTCTGTGGTGAGGACAAGGGCCATACTACAAGGATGTGCCATGTCACCATTCAGAAACAGAAGGAAATAGCAGAAGCTGCAGCTCAGCAGAACTAGCCGAAGCAGGTCATGCATACTGCTTCATATCACTCGCCCTACATACCAGAGTATGTGGGTAACAATCCTGCAGCGTCTATTGCTTCGGCCAGTCAGTCACAGGTATCCTAGCCATAGCCTCCACCTCCACCACCACTACAACCTGCATATTCGTGCGGCCAACAGCCAGAAGGGAGTCAACAGAACCATCAGCAGAGAGACTTCAGGGAGGAGTCCGAAGCTCGCACAACCATCAGTACTGTGCCAGAGTCGAAGCATATCTACTAAGAGATATCCTACCTCAGAATCAGTTTTTACATTTATTGTCATTCTCTTTTTTACTAAAGAACAGTTGTTGAAAATTTAGTTTTCTTGGCGTTTTTAATTCCTTGTAATAGCTTCATTTTTGCCATAGTGAAAATATATCTTCTCCGCAGACTTACGGAGTCCAAAAAGTCGCCGAGGCACAAAAAGCCATTTTCAAGGCACAAATATCTTCGAAGCTACAAAAAGTCGTTCTACGGAACGCAGCGTAAGTTGCCGAAGCTACAAAAAGTCGTTCCTAAGGGAGCGCAGTGTAAGTTTTCTGCTCAAAAGTCGTTCCAAAGGGAATGCAGAGCCAAATACCGCCGAAATATAAGGCGAAGCGCGAAAAGTCAACGCGAATACCGCCGAAATAAAAGGCAAAGAAGTTCAAAAGACATTCCTAAGGGAATGCAGAACTTACAGCGAAAAGTCAGCGCTGATACACCGAAAAATAAGCGGTGAAGCCGAAAAATAAACGGCAAAGAGATTGTGTATTCCATTGTGGGAATGTGTGTGTCTTCGGCACAAATATCATCTTGCATAGCATAACATCATCACATCATTCTGCATAACATAACATCATATATCATGTCGCATCAATGGCACAAGAAGGGGGTACAATGTTAACCTTCGGAGAATGCTTCGAGAAAGTGAGATTGTGCTAAGGCACAAAATAAGTTTTGAAGAGATACGGCATTATCAGCTCCGAAGTGGAGAGGAAAGTCTTTTATTGACGAAGTATCAGTGTTATGGCGACGCTTGGAGCATTTTTATAAAGCACTCTGACATCAAGGAAGAAGGTCTATTACTGACGGAGTATTAATGTTTCTGCGACAATCGAAAGATTTTTCACGAAGCATGAAAGCTCTTCTTTATGAAGCATGAAAAGAAGGGAAGGTGTTTTTTCGCCGAAGGCTCAAAAACGGTATGTACAGTAAAAATTTCATGCATCGCAAAGAAATAGATTACAAAGTCATATATACATTACATTAAGAACTCATGAGTACCAAATATTACAAACATAGTCTAGCAAATATTACATTAATATTTTGGCAATATTTTTACAATATCTATTCTTCTTCTCTCAAAACTTTGTCTGCAGCTTCGGTCAGAAGTTGAGTAACGACTTCGTCCATAATGGTTTCAGCCATGCTAATAATTTCTAATGATTCTTTTGTCTCTGCTTCGGCCAGTGGCTCGAAAGGCTCCGGGGGAGGAGATAGTTCGGCTATGGTAAAAATGTAAATAAGTTCGAAGTCACAAAAATAAAAAATTAAAGTTAAAAGCTATTAAGCAATACCTATTCGTCTTTCGAGTTCTGCAGCTTTTTCAGCTGCCTTCGTTGCTTCCCTAGAATCGTGAGTATCTTTTTCGCTTTTCTTTATTATCTCGTGAGCCATCCCTCGACCGCCATTTTCCCATATATCAGTAAAGAATTTTCCACCAATTAAGCTTGCTTCGGCCGAGGGGTCCTTCGTAGCATCAATAGATAAGGTAGCTTCGGTTTGGGCCAAAGCTTTCACATGTTCGCATCCCGCTTTCTCCAGAATAGCTGCAACCCCTCTTGCACCAGAAAAGGCACAGACGTCCCCGCGACCATTCAAAATCTCCTCAAAGGTGTCGGCCTCGCCGCTGATCCATTCAATTGGACCTTCGGGATCGCCCAGTACAAAGTTGTCTTCGCTAGAATATGCGCCAATATTGGCGAAGCTAGTTTTTATCTTTTTTACACATGCTACAGATTTTTCATAGCATCTTTCTTTTGAAGAGCGAAGCTCTACAACTGTTTTTTCCCAGTAATTTTTCCAATAGTCACTGGCGTCTCGGTCAGCTTCAGCAATAGAGCATTTCAATTTTGCTTCAGTCAGCTGTTTCCGAAGATCTTCAATTTCGCATTTCTGAGCTTCAGCTTGGGTTTTGAAAATAACTTTGTCTTATTTTATTTTGTTCACAAATGAATTTAGGATTTTATCTTTTTCAAGACCTTCGTTCCTTAGTTCAATTACTTCGGAACGAAGGTTGTTCAGAGCTATAGTACATCCTTCGTCTTCGGCATTCTTCTGAGCCCTGAGGGCATTGCTAAGAATCAGGCCCTGCAAAGAAGTGTAGTATTAAGTATAAGAAAATAAAACAAATTTTTGTTTTAAAATACAAAAAATTCATTCTTATGCCTTTAAACTATTATATGCTAAGCTGTCCGCCAGTTCATCTTTCGATAACACCGAAAGCCCATCTTCTAGTGTCGGGAATCCGAAGCTTTTGCCCATCTCCCGGCAGACAGAAATCTCCTTGCTGTCTGGGAGACAATACAAGAAATCTTCTTCTCCGCTGCCGTTGAATATCAATGCCCCCTTTGGATATTTTAATTTCTGGGCATAATATTGAGCTTCTCGCTTTTCTTCTTCAGATAACCTTTTTCCCGAAGCATGTCGTACAATATAATCAGGTACTTCGGAAGATGCTTCGGGAGTTGAAGTGATAGTTCTTTCAGGAAGAATTTGTTTTGCAGCTTCTTTTTTCGTTTCTTTTTCTCCGGTTTCCAAGGATTTCTCCTTGGCAGCCTTTGAAGGCCCAGCTTTAGTCCCGGCCTGGCTCTTTGTAGCATCGGCTTCAGTTAGCCTTGTCTCAGCCTGCGGTTTTGAAGCTCCGGTAGTTTTCCCTGGAATAGAGCTTGAACTCTTTATCGTCTCAGTACATCTAGTACATTGACCATCCTTTTCCTCTTGGGGGTCGCTATAAGATCTTTTTGTGCCTTCAGCACTATCACTTCTGTCGAAGGGCTCAGAACTTCTGATATTTTTGTTTCTTCGACTCTAGGTTCTTCAATTTTGTTAATCTTCGGCATTGTAGCCGGTCCTTCAATCTTCTGCGTGAGGGCAGGTTTGTCGGCTTTAGTAGCCGAAGAGGTCTCACCGCCAAATTCGGGCACTGTGGTCGGTTCAATGAAGCGCGGTCGGTGAGTAAAGACCTTCACCTTTTTTTCTCTTCGGCGCAGGCTCGCTTGGAGCAGCTGAAGCATCATCTTTCCCGGAAGTTGCACTTTTCTTTTTTGCCCCCGTGACAGGTAGCGGTAGTTAGGGTACATGAATCCGATGGCATCAAAAACTCTATTTAGTCTCTTCTTTTTCCGGTTTCCGAAGGCCGCAGATAACGCATTATCTTCCGCTTTGGAGTACGGCCCAAGCAGTTCATCACTTGTAGCTTCGACACACTTCAGCCAATCGTTGTCTGGCTCAATAAATTGGTCTCCAAACCTGAAGGTATATTTTAGTTGAACCAAACCACCTTCGTGGGGGTTGCTGATGGTTTCTTTCGGCATCTCCCAGTTGACTACCAATAGCCATATCCTGTAGGCCACGTGCTCTTGGACTAAGTCCCTCGTCCCAATGAAATAACAAACTATGCCAAAGGCCTTTCGGCATTCTTCGGCTGCTTCATCAATTTCTACCTTTGGTTTCCGGAGGCCGAAGCGCTGCCAGATAGGACGCATGATGATCCCTTTAATATCCTCCTGTGCCTTTAAATCATTTTTCACATAGAACCATTCTTTCATCCAGTCTCCAGGCCATCTCTTCCGAAAGGTTGGCACGGGGCAGCTTGACCCAGAGCGAGCAACGAAGCTATAGCAGCCAAAATTGTTATGATACTGCTCTTTACCCTAGGGCTTCGTCTCATATAAAAGTTCGTGCATACTGCAGAAACTTTTTGCACTTGGCTCCAAGCCCTGACTCCTCACAGCCCATACAAATATTCCCATTCTTATGATGGCTTCGGGAGTAATCTGGTGAAGAAAAATCTGGTATATCTTTAAAACCTCAACCACAAAGTTGCTTAGAGGGAACCGAAGCCCAGCCTTGAAGAAGCTTCAGAAGATCACGACTTCATTTTCTTCAGGAGTAGGAGAAGTCTTGTCTCCGTTGTCAGCCCTCACAATAGACACATCTCAAAAATATCTTCCCCTCATATTGTCGAGATGACTCTGTTTAATAGTTGATTTTTCGAAAACTGCATGACTTGGTCGCCAGGGTCGATCTTCGGAGTCTTCCCCGCCACTTTCCACGTCATAACTGTCGCTGTCACCAGTGTCTTCGGATAAGCCTTCTAAAATCTCCCTAGTAATCTTTTCTGTATTTGTCTTTGCTATTGATTCAATAAAGCCAATATTCTTCTCCTCATAGAGCTTCTCCTCCTCACTTAGCTTCGTTTCAGCAACAGATTTCTTATCTTGAGACATCTTCTCTTAGAACCAAAGCTTAGAAAACTTAAAAAACCAAGCAAGCGTTGGTGTGCAAGAGCTAAAAATTGGGCAAGCAAGAGCAGATGGCAAAAAAGCGTGCCAAATGAGCTCGTGGTGTGCTCTTATTTATACGCCTAGTGTGTTGCAAGTTGGAGGGCCCCGCTTGTCATTGACTGTTGCTATTCTAGCAAAGGGAAGGTGTTTTTTCGGACCTTCGGCTTAGGGCCTTTGTCCATATCGCAATATGAATTTATCATTCTAACAAATTAATATTGCGAGGGGCTACTGTTGGGGGCCTTCGGCTTCCGAAGGTCCTCAAAAACATGATTTAACAATGTTTCTGGAGTATAATACATGAACAGATACCTTTGGACTCGGATTAGATCCACGGTGTGAAGAAGCACAAGGAATACGAAGGTTGGCGCAAAGCCGAAGCTATGTGCGGGAAAGCTTCGGCACGATGGCAGAAAATGAAACCGACTTAAAAAGGAAAAGGCTATTCAGACCTCGATGGGTTACTATAAAATCATTAGCAGATGTAAAGGGCATGGATGTAATTTTACATGGGCTGTGTCCCATGCCTATAAATAGATGAACAGTGTTCCCGTACTGTACACGCTGACTTGGCATTTGCTTTTGCGTCACGCTTGTACTTTTACCTTCTTTCAAGCCGAAGGTACATTTGTAGTTTGTTGTCATTTCTATTTTTCCATAATAATAAAACAGAAATGAGCTGATAGTAATACATAACTGTTTATGTTATCTTTTATGTTTCATATGATTCCTTCTTCATTATTTATATGTTGTATTGATGAAGGTACGTCCTTCATAACCTTCGTCCGAAAATCATTATTTCCCAAGGGAAATAATGCTTCGAAGGACGAAGGACTTTAATGTTTAACATTTTCTGTGTTGCCTTGTTCTTAACTCATAGCATTTGAGAACAAGTCTCCAACACTAAGATTGACAAATTAAATGAATCAATTTCTAGCCTTAAGATTGAGAATGATAAATTAATTGCTAAGGCTAAGTATTTAAATGTTTGCAATGATGTTGTTTCCAATCTTAGAAATGAGAACGCCATTTTACATGCTAAGATTGATGAACTAAATTCTTGCAAACCTTCTACATCTAGTGTTGATCATGTTTCTATTTGCATGAGATGTAGAGATATCAATGTTGATGCTATTCATGATCACCTAGCTATATATAAAGAACAAAATAATCACATACCTCAACTAACTGCCAAAATTAATGAGCATGAGATAGAAAATGAAAATTTTAAATTTGCTAGAAGCATGCTTTATAATGGGAGACGCCCTGGCATAAAGGATGGCATTGGCTTCCAACAGGGAGACAATGTCAAGCTTAATGCCCCCAAGAAATTGTCTAATTTTGTTAAGGGAAAGGCTCCCATGGCTCAGGATAACGAGGGTTACATTTTATATCTTGTTGGTTATCCTGAGCACAAGATTAGGAGAATTCATGCAAAGAAGTCTCATTCTGTTTCTCACCATGCTTTTATGTATAATAATGAGGCATCTAGCTCTAGGCAATCAACCCATGTTAAGTTGCCTAAAAAGAAATCTCCTACTGCATCAAATGAGCCTAATGTTTCATTTAAAACTTTTGATGCTTCTTATGTGCTCACTAACAAATCAGGCAAATTAATTGCCAAATATGTTGGGGGCAAACACAAGGGCTCCGAGACTTGTGTTTGGGTACCCAAGGTGCTTGTTTCTAATGTGAAAGGACCCAAGACCGTTTGGGTACCTAAGAACAAGGCCTAAAATTGTTTTGCGGGTTTATGCATCCGAGGGCTCAAGTTGGATAATTGATAGCGGGTGCACAAACCACATGACAGGGGAGAAAAGAATGTTCTCCTCCTATGAGAAAAATGATGATCCCCAAAGAGCTATCACATTCGGGGATGGAAATCAAGGTTTGGTCAAAGGACTTGGTAAAATTGCTATATCACCTCACCATTCCATTTCCAATGTTTTTCTTGTAGATTCTTTAGATTATAACTTGCTTTCAGTTTCTCAATTATGCCAAATGGGTTACAACTGTCTTTTTATGGATATAGGTGTTAATGTCTTTAGAAGAAGTGATGATTCAGTAGCATTTAAGGGAGTATTGGAGGGTCAGCTATACTTAGTTGATTTTAATAGAGCTGAACTCGATACTTGCTTAATTGCTAAGACTAATATGGGTTGGCTCTGCCATCGCCGACTAGCCCATGTTGGGATGAAGAATCTTCACAAGCTTATAAAGGGAGAACACATTTTGGGACTAACCAATGTTCATTTTGAGAAAGACAAGGTTTGTAGCGCATGTCAAGCAGGAAAGCAAGTTGGCTCCCATCATCCACACAAGAACATCATGACGACCGACAGGCCGCTTGCAAAAACACCCTCGCGCTTCTATTCCTTCACAGTCCGAAGTCCACGACGGCGAACAGCACGGGGCCGAGCTCCGGTGAGCTTGTACCGGCTGATTTACTCGATGACTAACGTTCTTCTTTGGCAGAGACTGAATTCAAGTCCTAACGAGAGTTTCCCCTCAACTAATTTCACTAATGGTGCTCTAACACGCTCTGTCCACGGTGACAGCGGGCACCACGGGCAATCAAACGCGTTCCCGGCAATCTAAGGGGTCCTAGTCCAATTGGCAGGGTCGAGGAGTATCAGGAGAACCTAAGGATGCTGAAACAAGAAAGCAGAGGGCAAGATGGGACCTAAATCGAGCTAGCCACGGCGAGACCTCTTTCACGGTGGCGGAAAGCAGGTTTGGAGGAAATGAGAAATTAGCGAGCTCTGGTGATCAATTGAGGGCACGGCTTGGTGGCTTTGTGCTTGACTACCCTACGGAGCTCTTGGCGTGCTCAATTTATAGAGTTTATGAGCGGTGGCGTCCAATTTCGCGAAGATGTGCTGGCGGCCGAAGAGGAAGGAGGTTACTGGCGCTCGGGATTAGTGGCTTTCACCATGGCAAGCCCACCGGTGACGAGCTAGGACCATGGGGCGGTTTATGGTGACTCACCGCGACGTAGTAAAGCGTTGAGGCACGTAACCCGACCGGTTAACGGCGAACGCCGGTGATGCCAACGCGATTGACCACGGCGGGACACGACGGCGGTGAGAATAGTGGTCGGAGTTTATCTCCCGCGTGATATTTCTTACCGAGGAGTGCTTATCTGAGTTCGGTCGGGCGTGAATCGCGACGCCGGCGTGGATCTGAGCGCAAGATCACCGGCGGCGAGGTCTCTGAGCTGGTGATCCAATCCGGTCACTGTACCATCGCGAAGCTCATTCAGTCGACCTGTAAGAGCATGTTTAGCATCGATTTGCTCCAGATTTTATGTAATGACTGAATCAACTCTCTGTATCAAAGTTATAGCCTAATAAACCAGCTACAACTTTGCTACATCGTGCACCCACAAAAAGTCACAGGATCTAGCTTAGAATTAAGCCCTAAGTTCATGCAATTCCAATGTCAGTCTGAATTCAGACTTAAGGCAGTCTGACAGCTCGACTTTGGGCACATTTTTCTCCAAATTTTTCATGTGACCATGGTTTAATTCCTATAGCAAAGTTGTTCTCCTTTCATAGCTTTACAAACTTGATGTGTTCACCTATGACAAAATCTTCATAATTTGGAAGATATAGGGATTCAAAGTTGAGCCAATTCACTGAAATTCAGACTTAACTCAATAGAGTTTAAGTGGGACTTTTTGCAAATAAGTCCAAATCTCAAGGTTTAATTTGCAAATCCACATACATGTGAATCATATGAGTTAAGGTATCCTAATTTCATGGTTTTTGCACTTAGGTCCAAAAATGTGCACACTTTTACAGATAACCCCTAGGGTTTCATTCCAGGGCTTTCCAGGGGTCTATTTAGGGTTTTTGTGCTTCTAGGGTTTGGATGCCACTTAAGTCTATTCATGGTGACAATGAGTTTTGAAGTTTTTTCTTATTAGGCTTTGTCTACTCTTCTGAGTCTAGTTTAGGGTTAAGTACCCTATTCTAGGGTTTTACCCACAACCAGTCATATCCACACAACTTGTTTGAAATTTTTGGCTAGTGAATGCATTCTAGGTGTAACAAACACATGATATGCCAATGCTTATGATGTCATGCTCAAGTTTTAGTGACAGTAACACTAGGGGTGTTACATCCTTCCCCCCATAAAAGAATCTCGTCCCGAAATTAAAAGTCTAGGGCAAGTAATGGAAAAGGAAACGCGACATAATTTTATTTCCGTATTTTTGGTACAAAACAGGGGTAGTATGGGGTTCATTCCTT
The DNA here is from genome assembly GCF_902167145.1 of Zea mays. Taxonomy (NCBI): domain Eukaryota; kingdom Viridiplantae; phylum Streptophyta; class Magnoliopsida; order Poales; family Poaceae; genus Zea; species Zea mays. The sequence continues at coordinate 106,020,414 of NC_050105.1, read as the reverse complement.
TATTACAATAAATGTATACATCTTACAATTTACACGAAGCTAAAAAGTCTGGGAAATTCTTTTCTAAAAAGTCTTGAGTTTCCCAAGTAGCTTCATCCTCTGTATGTTGGTTCCACTGTATCTTGTAAAACTTCAGAGTTTTCCTTCGGGTAATCCTGTCCTTTTGATCCAAGACTCGAATAGGGTGCTCTGAATATGTCAAGTTTGGTTCTAAGGCAACATCTGTTACTTCAATGGTTTGATCGAGAACCCGAAGACACTTCTTCAATTGAGATACGTGGAACACATTATGTACAGCAGACAATGTTTTGGGTAACTGGAGTCGGTATGCCACTGGTCCACATTGTTCAAGAACAGGGAAAGGACCAATGTACTAGGGTGCAAGCTTCCCTTTAACCCCAAAACGTGATATACCCTTCATTGGTGAGACTTTGAGGTAGACATAATCCCCAACTAAAAAGTACAAGGGTTTTCGTCGCTTATCTACATAACTCTTCTGACGAGCTTGAGCTTCTTTCAAATTATGAATTATTCGTTGAACTTTCTCTTATGTTTACTTTACCATATCAGGCCTAAAGAAACTTCTTTCACCTGGTCTAGACCAGTTTAACGGAGTATGACACCGTCGTCCATACAAAGCTTCAAAGGGTGCCATTTTGATACTTTCTTGATAGCTATTATTGTACGAGAACTCCGCTAATGGTAAACAATCATCCCATTTCTGTGGGAATTCTAGAACAAATGCTCGCAACATATCTTCAAGTATCTGATTTACTCTCTCAATCTGCCCACTGGTTTAGGGATGGTACGCCGAACTGTGAAGCAACTTGGTACCCAGGGATTTATGAAGTGCTTCCCAAAACTTGGCTACAAATTGCGGTCCACGATCCGACACTATAGTTTTTGGAGCCCCATGCAGACTAAGAATACGAGCAATGTATAATTGGGCATAGACAGCAACCGGATGATCTGTCTTGATTGGCAGAAAATGGGCTATCTTCGTAAGTCGATCAACTATAACCCAAATAGAATCATATCCTTTTGTTGTCCTGGGCAACCCCACAATAAAGTCCATGCTTATATCCTCCCATTTCCAAGTTGGGATAGGTAAAGATTGTAATGGACCAGCAGCTTTCATGTGTATGGCCTTGACATGCCTACAAGTGTCACATCTTGCCACATAGCGTGCGATTTCAATTTCATCTTAGTCCACCAATAATGCTGTTTTAGATCATGATACATCTTAGTGCTTCTGGGATGAATAGAATAGCGACTAAGATGTGCTTCATCTAGAATTTGCTGGCGGATCTCATCATTCTTAGGCACAACTATGTGATTGTTAAACCATACAACACCTTGATCATCTCTTCTGAAGCAGTTGGTTTTTCTGGCTTCCATCTTCTCATGAATGTGTTTCATTCCCTCATCATTTCTTTGTGCGTCAATTATTCTTTGCAGGAGGACTGACTCAAGCTTCAAGTGATTTGAAGTTCCATGATGTATCATTCCTAGGTTCAACTTCTCCATTTCTTAGCGTAACATAATGTCAGAAGTCTTCATCGTCAGACAATAGCAGGAAGCCTTACAACTTAACGCATCTGCCACTACATTAGCCTTGCCTGGGTGATAGTGAATCTCCAGTTCATAATCCTTAATAATATCAAGCCATCTCCTCTGCCTCATGTTCAACTCTGACTGGGTAAATATATACTTCAAGCTTTTATGATCTGTATAAATATGACAGATATTTCCCAGCAGATAATGACGCCATATTTTTAGGGCATGAACCACAGCAGCTAACTCCAGGTCATGAGTTGGATAATGTTCCTCATGCCGGCGCAACTGCCTTGAAGCATAAGCTATCACTCAGCCCTCTTGCATTAGAACACAGCCTAGACCACTGCCTGATGCGTCACAATACACATCAAAGGGTTTTTCAATGTCCGGTTGAGCTAATAGCGGAGTAGTGGTCAATAATACTTTTAGCTGCTCAAAGGCTTCATTACATTTTGAAGACCAATTAAATTTAGTATCATTCTTCAATAAACTTGTGATTGGTTTCACAAGCTTGGAAAAATCAGGAATGAATCGGTGGTAATAACCAGCCAGTCCAAGGAAACTTCGGACTTGATGTACAGTGGTTGGGGTTTCCACTCCAAAATATCCTAGATTTTGCTGGGATCCACCGCAATCCCCTTGGCAAATAATACATGTCCCAGAAATTGGATCTCCTCCAGCCAGAACGCGCACTTACCGAACTTAGCATATAATTGGTGCTCTCTTAAGCGCGTTAATACGATCCGCAAATGCCGAGCATGCTCCTCTTCATTTTTGGAATATATCAAGATATCATCAATGAATACCACCACGAATTTATCCAACTTGGGCATGAATACCGAGTTCATAAGATATGTGAAGTGGGCAGGAGCATTTGTTAGTCCGAAAGACATAACCAGATATTCAAACAATCCATACCGCATAGTGAATGCGGTCTTGGGTATATCTTCGGGTCGGATACGGATCTGATGATAACCCGACCTGAGGTCAATCTTGGAAAATACCCGGGCTCCGGTAAGTTGATCAAATAGGATGTCAATCCGGGGAAGAGGGTACTTATTCTTGATAGTGACCTCATTAAGGGGTCTATAATCCACGCACATCTGAAGTGTTTGGTCCTTCTTCTTAACAAAGATGGCTAGACAACCCCAAGGTGATGAGCTTGGTCGGATGAATCCCTTATCTAGTAGATCTTGTAATTAGGTCTTGAGTTCTGCCAATTCATTCGGAGGCATTCGGTACGACCTTCTAGAAATAGGAGTCGTACTGGGCTTCAACTCAATCACAAATTCTACATCTCTTTCTGGAGGCAACCCAGGCATATCTTTCGGAAAGACGTCCAGGAATTCACATACTACCGGAATATCTTGAATCTCCGGTATGATGGCTTCATATACTCTGCCACATGGTTTAGCTAGGATAGCTACGGGGATGGACAAGAGAACCTCTTCTTGGCCATAACTCAACCTGATGGTTCTCATATCAGTGTTGAGGATAGCTTTATGTTGGGCTAACCAATTCATACCCAGAATTACATCTATATCTTGGCCTTTTAGAACAATCATGTTTGTAGGAAAGTCCCGTTCAGCCAATGTTATAGGCACATGGAAAGCCACTTCTTTAGTGAATATTTGTCCCCCAAGCGAATGAATTATAAACCCTTCCCTTGATTCATTGTATGGAATGTTGCTCCACAAACTTCTTGCTTATGAATGTATGTGAAGCACCAGAATCAAAAAGAATAACTGCAGGGTGATTGGCCACGAGAAACGTACCCATCATAACCGGTTCTCCTTCCGATGTCGTGGCCACTTACGTATAATAAATCCGCCCAGTTTTCTTCATATTTTTCCCACGGTATTGTTCGCCGCATTTCCCTTGCCTTGAGCGGAACTCCTTGAACTCTGCTGATTATTTGATTTGTTCTGCTTCGGGTATGGATAGTCCTTGATAAAATGTCCAGACTTTCCACAATTAAAGCAACCTGTTGAGGAGCTTGGGAGAGCAGGGAAACGAGTACCAGGGGCACTCGGCTGATTTGTTGAGGTGGGGGCAGTGGCAGGACGGATAAAGACCGGTTGTTTCAAAGGGTAGGAGGGTGGACGTGGTGAAGAACGATTCTGATTAAAAGGTCGAATTACCAACCTTTGTCTTTTCTCAGGCCCCTGATTGGGCTTATTGCCTCCATAGCCCTTTGATTTTCCTGTGCCTGTGTATTTGGCTTCAACTGCTAACGCCGTGCTGACAGCCCTGCTGTAAGTAAGGTCGAGACAGGTGGCCATTTTTTGCTGCAGCCGGTCATTAAGACCTCTCATGAAGCAATTTTTCTTCTTTAGATCAGTGTTGACTTGACCAATGGCATACTGGGACAAGTGGTTGAACTTATTGAGATACTGGGTGACAGTATCTCCACCCTGTTTGAGCTTCATAAATTCTTCCTGTTTCATATGGAGCGCCCCTTCAGGAATATAGTGCTCCCGGAAAGCCAGTTTGAATTCGTCCCAAGTAGTTTGATGACCAGCAGGCTGGATAGCCACATAATTTCCCCACCAAGTGCTGGCAGGGCCTCGCAACTGTTGCGCCGCAAATAAGGGCTTTTGAGTCTCCATGCATCGGAGAAGCCCAAACTTTTGTTCAATAACCCAGATCCACTCATCTGCTTCAAGAGGATCTTCAGCCTTGACAAACAGCGGGGACGCGTTTCTGAGAAATCCAGATATGAAGTTTCGCGGGGTCCTTGTGGATACGCTCGCCCGCCTTGCTGTTGCATTTGTTGTCCCACCATTTCCCGCAAAAAGTGGGTGTTATCGGCTGTTGCATTGACTAAGGCAGCGATTGCCTCAGCCAAGGTTGGAGGTACTGGTGGCGGGTTAGGAGTAGCTTCCCTCCCATGGGAGGTTCCCGCACCATCCTGTCCACGAGTCCTGGACGACATCTGAGGCAAAGAACATTTGGAAAATATAATATGCCAAAGCAAACCATCCATTTTACATTACTTAAAAGGGTAATGATACAGACTCGAATTTACAATAGGATTACATTACCTATCACTATTTCTATACTACACTACTCTAGCTTCTTATCACTTTTGGTAGCTTCGCTGTCGGGTGTAGGAGACCATTCGTCGACCAGATTCATTGAAGGAGGGGGCCTGAAAAGGTCCAGTTCCCCACCAAGGGCTTCACCCGCTACTCCAGAAGGTCCGGCTTCCATCCTGACAGGATCCGCAAGTACGTTAGGGTGCAGTTCTGAATACAATACATGAACTTCCTCATGTAGTGTATTACAATAAACCTGCAAGTTGTCCACGGCTGTGCTAAGCTTCTCCACGCGGGCTCGAGCTTTGGCTTCCTTGGCCCAAGCAAGTGAACATGAGTTAACAGCCCAATCGAGCTCTAAATCTCGTTCAACAAGTTGGTCTTGCAAGTGTCGGATGTTAGTTCTCAACTCGTTTATTCGCTGACCATCCCCGACCCATACTTCGTTCCTGTGACGGAGCTCCGATCGAAGCTGTTCTACTTGAGCTTCCAGATCTCCGGTTGGATCATTGCTACCACTACTACTGTCCTCATGCCTTGGAGCTAGTTGATGGCGAGGTATGCCAATGGGCCCGGTAGACTTGCGCGCGGTTTTTCTTGTGCGCGGCGGCATATCACCATGAGGGGGAAAATCTTATTAACATAGTTTTTAGTATGATGCATGCATAATTACAGAATCAACCTTAGTTGATTCACACCTTCTATGCATTGCACTCTACTATATGGTCTTTAAAGTAGATATTTCAGAAGGTAGTTAGAGAAGAAGGAAAGAAATTTTCTAGATAAGTCTTGAAAAATACTTTTTGAAAATGTCTCATAACATCTGCAGAGATGGGCTTCGCTACGATACCAGCTGTGACAGAACCTCCCAAGTCATTACGCCCACCTACAGTTGTCCTTGTCCAACGGACCTCAGACAACCCTGTAGGTGCCCCTGATCACTTGACAAGTTCGGTATTTGTATTCCTTACCTTTCCCAAGAGCGTTTCACCCGTCACGCAGACATTACAATACATCGGAGGTACAAAAATGCGGAAGCAGTTACAATAACTTACTTTATTAAAAGTAAGGAAGAGTAGTATTTATTACAGACCAGAACAATTATAAGAGTGTTGAGTATTATTATTACATAACCTGGGGGGCAAAAACCCCTCCTGATAAATAGTAAAAAAAATTTCTTAACGGAGGACCCTTCCTCCCGCAGCTTTAGTCTTGATTTTCTTCTTTTGGTGCCACCTTGGAACAGAAGCAACAAAAGTTTGCTGCTTCTTCACCTAAAACAACATGGGACAAAGCCCTGAGTACGAAATGTACTTTCGCAAGTCTTACCCGTCAAAATAAAAGACTCTCAAGGATATGCTGGCCTTTGGGAGTCAAGGTATGGCTTATCAATAATCAAAGACTCTGTTTGCAAAAATGCTTACTAATAGTGGATCCTTAAAAATCCAGTTTTATTTGTCAGGTTAAGTAAAGTTACCTGTATCTAGGGTTTTCTCTACCCTAATTCAATCACTAGACCTATACTAGCCTATTTCTTATCAACCCTTCTTATTCACTGGAATGCTACGTGTAAGTCAGTGACCAAGTCTTCATGTCCACGAAGTTACGGCGATCTGAATCGATTATACTCAGCTGAGGATCTCCAATCACACGACATATGTAGCACTTAACCCTTGCACATGTCAACTCGCCACCGGGGTTCTTAAGACCAGATCAGGTTCACGCCAACCGAGAGCACAGATACACCACCGTCCAGCCTCTTGCCACGGAGGGTACACGCTACTCTCGCCATCTCTCTACTCTCATTGTGTGTTATCTTATTCTGGTATTAGTCTGCCCGAGGCAAAGCTTACCTCATGACGAGGCATGTGACCAGTTAAAGGGTCCTCGGTCAGCAGGCCTACATCGACAAGGTCCTTAATCGACTCAGACGGAGACACTACACCGAGACTCTCTTCTCGTGCAAGTCACCCGCCCGGTCTTAGCTTTATCATTTCAAACCCAAAGTTTGGTACCTGGCAGAGGTACATCTTTTCCGAGGTTGAACCCATCATGGACATGATGGATCCACCATCACATTTTGTTTTTTTAAAACGTCCCACCCACTTTGAAGCATCATCTTTTGTCAAAAAAACATTTTTGTTTTTCTAGAGCAATGCTAAGCATAAGAAAAACCCTTTTGTAAAACAGGGGATTAAGGAGTAGTAATTAAATCCAAGGAAGGAAATGCAGCAACTGGTTTAGCACACAACTCCTATCACCTAATGCATCAAGTAAGTGAGAAAGATTTCAAAATAACAAGGGGGTGGCAAATGCACCGGGGCTTTCCTTGAGTGATAGGTGAATCAGGCTTTGTTCCGCAGATATCAAAGTAAAAGCAGTTTCCTGCCTGAGGTCTTCAGGTGGTGGTGGTGAAGTCCTCGTTTCTTCAACTTTTATTTCCTCCTCGTTTTCTAGATATAACCATATATAATCATGAATGCTCATATAATGCTCATGAAGATGTAAAGATAATAAAAGTTTATTATCTAATGTCTTGAATATAACTTTCCTTCACGGATCTCCGAGAAACTAGGGTTTTCGGAGTCTATAGTGAAGTTCATAGGGCAAGGGGTTAGGGTTTTGGGTTCTAAGTAACAAACATGGTCTAAATCATACCAAACTTTATCCAAGGCTTCGAAATATTATATAAAGTCTATCTAAAAAGTTTGGTGAATTTTGGGATTATTAATTATTCTCTAAAATTCCATAAGTATGTATTTTGGCTATTTTAAATGCCCCAAAATTTCCTATTTGAACTAAAAATCAGGAAACTATTTTTATTAAATACTATAAGAAATTAGAAGCCTAGCAAAATTGGTCTGGTATTTTTACCATTTTTCTACAATTTTCTAGAAATTCTTTAACTCTGGCAGAAAAAGAAAAGGAAAAACATTGAACAGTTTTGGACCAAAACTGGCCCAAGTCGGCCCATCTACAGGCGGAAGCGCGCCCACGCTGTCGGTTTTGCGCAGAAAGCCCTGATGATTTGAAATTCTTTAAAGAGCCCCTCCCACTATTCCTCTGTCTCGCTGACACTTGCAGAAACACCCTCGCGCTTCTATTCCTTCACAGTCCGAAGTCCACGACGGCGAATAGTGCGGGGCCGAGCTCCGGTGAGCTTGTACCGGCCGATTTACTCGATGACCGGCGTTCTTCTTTGGCAGAGACCGAATTCAAGTCCTAACGAGAGTTTCCCCTCAACTAATTTCACTAATGGCGCACTAACACGCTCTGTCCACGGTGACAGCGGGCACCACGGGCAATCAAACGCGTTCCCGACGATCTAAGGGGTCCTATTCCAATTGGCAGGGTCGGGGAGTATCAGGAGAACCTAAGGATGCTGAAACAAGAAAGCAAAGGGCAAGATCGGACCTGAATCGAGCTAGCCACGGCGAGACCTCTTTCACGGTGGCGGAAAGCAGGTTTGGGGGAAATGAGAAATTAGCGAGCTCTGGTGATCAATTGAGGGCACGGCTTGGTGGCTTGGTGCTTGACTACCCTATGGAGCTCATGGTGTGCTCAATTTATAGAGTCCATGAGCAGTGGTGTCCAATTTCGCGAAGATGTGCTGGTGGCCGGAGAGGAAGGAGGTTACTTGCGCTCAGGATTAGTGGCTTTCACCGTGGCAAGCCCACCGGTGACGAGCTAGGACCATGGGGCGGTTTATGGTGACTCACCGCGACGTAGTAAAGCATTGAGGCACATAACCCGGCCGGATAACGGCGAACGCCGATGATGCCAACGCGATTGACCACGGCGGGACACGACGGCGGTGAGAACAGTGGCCGGAGTTTATCTCCCGTGCGATATTTCTTACTGAGGAGCGCTTATCTGAGTTTGGTTGGGCGTGAATCGCGACGCCGACATGGATCTGAGCGCAAGATCACTAGTGGCGAGGTCTCTGAGCTAGCGATCCAATCCGGTCACTGTACCATCGCGAAGCTCATTCAGTCGACCTGCAGAGCATGTTTGGCATCGATTTGCTCCAGATTTTATGTAATGACTGAATCAACTCTCTGTATCAATGTTATAGCCTAATAAACCAGCTACAACTTTGCTACATCGTGCACCCACAAAAAGTCAAAGGATCTAGCTTAGAATTAAGCCCTAAGTTCATGCAATTCCACTGTCAGTCTAAATTCAGACTTAAGGCAGTCTGACAGCTCAACTTTGGGCACATTTTTCTCCAAATTTTTCATGTGACCATGGTTTAATTCCTATAGCAAAGTTGTTCTCCTTTCATAGCTTTACAAACTTGATGTGTTGACCTAGGGCAAAATCTTCATAATTTGGAAGATATGGGGCTTCAAAGTTGAGCCAATTCACTGAAATTCAGACTTAATAGAGTTTAAGTGGGACTTTTTGCAAATAAGTCCAAATCTCAAGGTTTAATTTGCAAATCCACATACATGTGAATCATATGAGTTAAGGTATCCTAATTTCATGGTTTTTGCACTTAGGTCCAAAAATGTGCACACTTTTACAGATAACCCCCTAGGGTTTCATTCCAGGGCTTTCCAGGGGTCTATTTAGGGTTTTTGTGCTTCTAGGGTTTGGATGCCACTTAAGTCTATTCATGGTGACATTTTATGACTATTTCTAATGAGTTTTGAAGTTTTCTCTTATTAGGCTTTGTTTACTCTTCTAAGTCCAGTTTAGGGTTAAGTACCTTATTCTAGGGTTTTACCCACAACCAGTCATATCCACACAACTTGTTTGAAATTTTTGGCTAGTGAATGCATTCTAGGTGTAACAAACACATGATATGCCAATGCTTATGATGTCATGCTCAAGTTTTAGTGACAGTAACATCAGGGGTGTTACAGGGTTAACATTTTCCCATAATTAATTTTGGTGGTTGAATGCCCAACACAAATATATGGACTAACTAGTTTGCTCTAGAATACATGTTCTATAGGTGCATAAAGGTTCAAAACAAACCAATAAATATTCAAGTTAGGGATCAAATACAAAGGAGCAAAAGAAACCAGAGTGTGCTGAGGAACGACGCACCGGACGGTCCGGTGTGCCACCGAACAGTGTCCGGTGCACCAGGACCGTACAACTCAAACCAACCACTCTCAGGTTTCTCCAGGCGCGCTCCGCTATAATTCACCGGCCTATCCAGTGCGCCATCAGACTGTCCAGTGCACCAGCGGAGCAACGGCTATCCAGTGCAACGGTCGACTGCAACGGCGCCCTGAGAGCGCTACAGTGGAGAACAGTGCACGACAGAGTCAGAGGCGCACCGGACAGTGAACAGGACCTGTCCGATGTCACATGAGGATAAAGCCTCCAACGGTCGACTGCTCCCGAACCCTAACGGTTGGGTGACATGGCGGCGCACCGGACAGTCTACAGGACCTGTCCGGTGCGCCCATCGACAGCAGCCTTCCCCCAATGGCTTGTTGGTGGTTGAGGGCTATAAATACCCCCCCCCCAACCACCACAACTCCAAGCATTCAAGTCTTATGAACTTTTCATTCAATACAAGAGCTAGTGAATTCACTCCTAGACACAAATCAAAAGATCAAAGCCTCTTCAAGTCCCAAAATTCACTCCAACCACCTAGTGACTTGAGAGAGTGTTTGTTCGTGTTCTTTTGCGCTCTTGTGCTTGGATCGCTTTCTTCCTTCCTCATTCTTGTTCCCAAGTGAATGGTAATCAAAGCAAGAGACACCTAAGTTGTGGTGGTCCTTGCGGGGTCTAAGTGACCCGTTTGATTAAGGAGAAAGCTCACTCGGTCTAAGTGACCGTTTGAGAGAGGGAAAGGGTTGAAAGAGACCCGGTCATTGTGACCACCTCAATGGGGACTACGTTCTTTAGAACCGAACCTCGGTAAAACAAATCACCATGTTCATCCGCTTGATTCTCTCTTGATTTGTTTTGTCCCTGAAAGGGAAATAGGGTCAAACCTTTTCCTAAATGATTTTGGTGGTTGAAATGCCCAACACAAATAATTGGACTAACTAGTTTGCTTTAGATTATACATTCTATAGGTGCTAAAGGTTCAACACAAACCAATAAAAAGATCCAAGTTAAGGTTCAAAAGAAAGGAGCAAAAGAAACCGAAGAGAACCCTAGTCTGGCGCATCGGAGTGTCCGGTGCCCAGGGCCGCACTCCTTCAAACTTGCCACCTTCGGGTTTCTGAAGAGCCGCTCCGCTATAATTCACCGGATTGTCCGGTGGGTCACCGGACTGTCTGGTGCACCAACCAGAGCAACGGCTAATAGCGCAACGGTCGTCTGCAAAAGCGTGAACAGTGCACGCAGAAGTCAGAGCAGGCGTCAGAGGCACACCGGACACTGAACAGTAGCTATCCGGTGCGACACGGACTGTCTGGTGCCCCAAGATGTCAGAGCTCCAACGGTGGAAACCGTTAGAACCCTAACGGTTGGGTGACGTGGCTGGCGCACCGGACAGTGTCCGGTGGCGCCCATTGACAGACGGCCTCCCCAACGGTTGGTTTGGTAGTTGGGGCTATAAATACCCCCCATCCACCACCATTCCAAGCATCCAAGTTTTTCAGACATCTCATTCAATACAAGAGCTAGTGCAATCAATACAAGACACAATTCAATAGAATCAAAGCCTCTCCAAGTCCCAAATCCACTCCAAACAAATAGTGACTAGAGAGAGTGTTTTGCTCGTGTTCTTTGAGCTCTTGTTCTTGGATCGCTTTCTTCCTTCCTCATTCTTGTTCTCAAGTGTTTTGTAAGCAAGGCAAGAGACACCAATTGTGTGGTGGTCCTTGCGGGGTCTAAGTGACCTATGAGAATTAAGGAGAAAGCTCACTCGGTCTAAGTGACCGTTTGAGAGAGGGAAAGGGTTGAAAGAGACCCGGTCTTGGTGACCACCTCAACGGGGACTAGGTTCTTTGGAACCGAACCTCGGTAAAACAAATCATCGTGTCATCCGCTCTATTTCTTTGGTTGATTTGTTTTCCCCTCTCTTTTGGACTCGATTTTATTTCTAACGCTAACCCCGGCTTGTAGTTGTGCTTAAAGTTTATAAATTTCAGATTCCGCCTATTCACCCCCCCCCTCTAGGTGACTTTCAATTGGTATCAGAGCCCAATACTTCATTAGAGTTTAACCACTGGAAGTGATGTCGAGAGATCACGCCAAGAAGGAGATCGTGACCGGCGGTGACAAGTCTACTAGCCACGGGAAGGCTCCATCGGGGGAGTCTGGCAACAAAATGAAGGGATCCTCTTCACATGCCAAGTCGCATCGGAGCGGCGACAAGAAAAAGAAGATGAAGAAGGTGGTCTACTACGAGACCGATTCTTTGTCACCATCTACTTCTGGCTCCAACGTGCCGCCCGTCACTTCTAAGCGCCATGAGTGCAAGAAGTTTAGTAAGATCCCCCTACGCTATCCCCGTATTTCCAAATGCACTCCTTTACTTTCCGTCCCTTTAGGCAAACCACCGGTTTTTTACGGTGAAGATTATTGTATATGGAGTGATAAAATGAGGCATCATCTAACCTCACTCCACGCTAGCATTTGGGACATTGTTGAGTTTGGAGCGCAGGTACCATTCGTGGGGATGAAGACTACGACTCGGACGAGGTCGCCCAAATCCGGCACTTCAACTCCCAAGCCACTACTATACTCCTCGCCTCTCTATGTCGAAAGGAGTATAATAAGGTGCAAGGGTTGAAGAGCACCAAGGAGATTTGGGACATGCTTAAGACCGCGCACGAAGGGGATGAGGTGATCAAGATCACCAAGCAGGAGATGATCGAGGGGGAGCTCGATCGATTCATCCTCAACCAAGGAGAGGAGCCACAAGCGATGTACAACCGGCTCAAGACCTTGGTCAACCAAGTGCGCAACCTCGGGAGCACCAAATGGGATGACCATGAAATTGTAAAGGTTATTCTAAGATCACTTGTTTTTCGTAATCCTACATAAGTTCAATTAATTCGTGGTGATCCTAGATACAAGCTAATGTCTCTCGAGGAAGTGATAGGAAGTTTGTGAGCTTTGAGTTGATGATCAAAGGCTCCAAACAAATCGTCGAGCAAGGCGACACCTCCACACCCGAGGTGCAACCCATCGCATTCAAAGCGACAGAAGAAAAGAAAGAAGAGTCTACATCAAGTAGGCTCCCCATCGACGCCTCCAAGCTCGACAACGAGGAAATGACGCTCATCATCAAGAGCTTTCGCCAAATCCTCAAGCAAAGGAGGGGGAAGGATTATAAACCCTGCTCCAAGAAAGTGTGCTACAAATGTGGTAATCCCGGTCATTTTATTGCTAAATGTCCATTATCCAGTGATAGTGACAGGGGCGACGACAAGAAGGGAAAGAGGAAGGAAAAGAAAAGATACTACAAGAAGAAGGGCGGCGATGCCCATGTATGCCGGGAATGGGACTCCGATGAGAGCTCCACCGACTCCTCCTCTGACGAGGATGCCACCAACATCGCCGTCAACAAAGGCCTCCTCTTCCCCAACGTCGGACACAAGTGCCTCATGGCAAAGGATGACAAAAAGAAGAAGGTAAAATCTAGAGCCTCAACTAAATATACAACATCTAGTGATGAGGGTAGTTCTAGTGAAGATGAGGATGATTTGCTTGCTCTTTTTGCCAATCTTAACATGCAACAAAAAGAAAAATTGAATGAATTAATAGGTGTTGTTCATGAGAAGGATGAACTCTTGGATAGCCAAGAGGAATTCCTTATTAAAGAAAATAAAAGGCATGTTAAGGTAAAGAATGCTTATGCTCAGGAAGTAGAAAAGAATGAAATTTTGACTAAGGAGCTTAGCATTTGCCATGACACCATTTCCAACCAAATAGAATGGTAATTTACTTGCTAAGGTTGAAAAATCAAATGTTTGTCATGATTCAATTGTCAATCTTAAAAATGATAATGCTAGTTTGGTTGCTAAGATTGATAAATTGAATGAATCAATTTCTAGCCTTAAAATTGAAAATGCTAGTTTAATTTCAAAAGCTAAAGATTTAAATGTTTGCTATGCTTCTATTTCCAATCTTAGAGATGAGAATGCTATTTTACATGCTAAGATTGATGAATTAAATATTTGCAAATCCTCTACATCTAGTGTTGATTATGTCTCTACTTGTACTAGATGTAGAGATGTTAATGTTGATGCTATTCATGGTCACCTAGCTTTAATTAAAGAACAAAATGATCACATAGCTCAACTAACTGCTAAAATTAATGAGCATGAGATAGAGAATGAAAATTTTAAATTTGCTAGAAGCATGCTCTATAATGGGAGATGCCCTGGCATCAAGGATGGCATTGGTTTCCAACATGGAAGCAATGTCAAACTTAATGCCTCTAAAAGATTGTCTAATTTTGTTAAGGGCAAGGCTCCATAGCTCAGGATAACGAGGGTTACATTTTATATCCTGCTGGTTATCCTGAGCACAAGATTAGGAGAATTCATGCTAAGAAATCTCATTCTGTTTCTCACCATGCTTATATGTATAAGAATGAGGCATCTAGCTCTAGGCATTCTACACATGTTAAAATGCATAAAAAGAAATCTCCTACTGCATCAAATAAACCTAATGTTTCATTTAAAACTTTTGATGCATCCTATGTTTTAACTAACAAATCAGGCAAAGTAGTTGCCAAATATGTTGGGGGCAAACACAAGGACTCCAAGACTTGTGTTTGGGTACCCAAGGTGCTTGTTTCTAATGTGAAAGGACCCAAGACCGTTTGGGTACCTAAGAACAAGGCCTAAACCTGTTTTGTAGGTTTATGCATCTGGGGGCTCAAGTTGGATAATTGATAACGGGTGCACAAACCACATGACACGGGAAAAAAGGATGTTCTCCTCCTACGAGAAAAACGAAGATCCCCAAAGAGCTATCACATTCGGGGATGGAAATCAAGGTTTGGTCAAAGGACTTGGTAAAATTGCTATATCTCCTGACCATTCTATTTCCAATGTTTTTCTTGTAGATTCTTTAGATTACAACTTGCTTTCTGTTTCTCAATTATGTAAAATGGGCTACAATTGTCTTTTTATGGATATAGGTGTTACTGTCTTTAGAATAAGTGATGATTCAGTAGCATTTAAGGGAGTATTAGAGGGTCAGCTATACTCAGTTGATTTTAATAGAGCTGAACTCGATACTTGCTTAATTGCTAAGACTAATATGGGTTGGCTCTGGCATCACAGACTAGCCCATGTTGGGATGAAGAATCTTCACAAGCTTCTAAAGGGAGAACACATTTTGGGACTAACAAATGTTCATTTTGAGAAAGATAGGGTTTGTAGCGCATGTCAAGCAGGGAAGCAAGTTGGTACCCATCATCCACACAAGAACATCATGACGACTGACAGGCCTCTTGAGCTACTCCACATGGATCTATTCGGCTTGATAGCTTACATAAGCATCGGTGGGAGTAAGTGCTATCTAGTTATTGTGAATGATTATTCTCGCTTCACTTGGGTGTTCTTTTTGCAGGAAAAATCACAAACCCAAGAGACCTTAAAGGGATTCTTGAGACGGGCTCAAAATGAGTTCGGATTAAGGATCAAGAAAATAAGAAGCGACAATGGGACGGAGTTCAAGAACTCTCAAATTGAAGGCTTTCTTGAGGAGGAGGGCATCAAGCATGAGTTCTCTTCTCCCTACACACCTCAGCAAAATGGTGTAGTGGAGAGGAAGAATAGAATTCTATTAGACATGGCAAGGACCATGCTTGATGAGTACAAGACTCCGGACCGGTTTTGGGCTGAGGCGATTAACACCGCCTACTACTCCATCAACCGGCTCTACCTCCACCGAATCATCAAGAAGACATCCTATGAACTCCTCACCGGTAAAAAGCCCAATGTTTCATATTTTAGAGTCTTTGGCAGCAAATGCTTTATTCTTGTTAAAAGAGGTAGAAAATCTAAATTTGCTCCTAAGGTTGTAGAAGGCTTTTTACTTGGTTATGACTCAAACAAGGGCATATAAAGTCTTCAACAAATCCACTGGATTAGTTGAGGTTTCTTGTGACATTGTGTTTGATGAGACTAATGGCTCACAAGTGGAGCAAGTTGATCTTGATGAGATAGATGATGAAGAGGCTTCGTGCTCGCGCTAAGGAACATGTCCATTGGAGACGTGTGTCCTAAGGAACCCGAAGAGCCAATTCAAGCACAAGATCAACAGTCATCTTCCATGCAAGCATCTCCACCAACCCAAGATGAGGATCAAGCTCAAGGTGATGAAGAAGAAGATCAAGAAGATGAGCCACCTCAAGAGGAGGACAATGATTAAGGGGGAGATGAAGTTGATCAAGACAAGGAAGATGATCAAGAGATATAGGGTCAAAAACTGCCACACCCAAGAGTCCACCAAGTGATTCAAAGAGATCACCCCGTGAACTCCATCCTCGGCGATATTCATAAGGGGGTAACCACTCGATCTCGAGTCGCTCATTTTTGTGAACATTACTCTTTTGTTTCCTCTATTGAGCCATACAGGGTAGAGGATGCACTAAGAGATTCGGATTGGGTGTTGGCAATGCAAGAGGAACTCAACAACTTCACGAGGAATGAGGTATGGCATTTAGTTCCACGTCCTAACCAAAATGTTGTAGGAACCAAGTGGGTATTCCACAACAAGCAAGATGAGCATGGTGTGGTGACAAGGAACAAAGCCCGACTTGTGGCCAAGGGCTATTCACAAGTCGAAGGTTTCGATTTCGGTGAAACCTATGCACCCGTAGCTAGGCTTGAGTCAATTCGCATATTACTTGCCTATGCTACTTACCATAGCTTTAAGCTTTACCAAATGGACGTGAAAAGTGCCTTCCTCAATGGACCAATCAAGGAAGATGTCTATGTTGAGCAACCTCCTGGCTTTGAAGATAGTGAGTACCCTAACCATGTGTATAAACTCTCTAAGACGCTTTATGGGCTCAAGCAAGCCCCAAGAGCATGGTATGAATGCCAAAGAGATTTTCTTATCACTAATGGCTTCAAAGTTGGAAAGCTGATCCTACACTCTTTACTAAAACTATTGCAAATGATTTGTTTGTATGCCAAATTTATGTTGATGATATCATATTTGGGTCTACTAACAAATCTACTTGTGAAGAGTTTAGTAGGATAATGATTCAAAAATTCGAGATGTCTATGATGGGGGAGTTGAAGTATTTTCTAGGATTTCAAGTGAAGCAACTCCTAGAGGGCACCTTCATCAGCCAAACAAAGTACATTCAAGACATACTCAACAAGTTTGGAATGAAGGATGCCAAGCCCATCAAGACACCCATGGGAACTAATGGGCATCTCGACCTCGACACGGGAGGTAAATCTGTATATCAAAAGGTATATCGGTCGATGATAGGATCTTTACTCTATTTATGTGCATCTCGACCGAACATTATGCTTTCTGTATGCATGTGTGCAAGGTTCCAAGATGATCCTAAGTAAGTTCACCTTAGGGCCGTGAAAAGAATCATGAGATATTTAGTTTATACACCTGAGTTTGGTCTTTGGTACCCCAAGGGATCCACTTTTAACTTAATAGTATATTCAGATGCTGATTGGGCACGGTGTAAAATTGATAGAAAGAGCACATCAGGGACTTGTCAGTTTTTGGGAAGATCCCTGGTGTCTTGGGCTTCAAAGAAACAAAACTCAGTAGCTCTTTCTACCGCCGAAGCCGAGTATATTGCTGCGGGTCGTTGTTGTGCGCAATTACTTTGGATGAGGCAAACCCTTAGGGACTATGGCTACAAATTGAGCAAAGTCCCTCTCCTATGTGATAATGAGAGTGCAATCCGCATGGCGGATAATCCCATTGAACACAGCCGCACTAAGCACATAGCCATTCGCTATTACTTTTTGAGGGATCACCAACAAAGGGGGATATCGAGATTGCTTATGTTAGCACCAAAGAACAACTAGCTGATATCTTTACTAAACCATTAGATGCTTTACCAAACCATTAGATGAGAAAACCTTTACCAAACTTAGGAATGAGCTAAACATTCTTGATTCTCGGAACTTTGATTGACACTTTGCACACATTGCTCATTTATATACCTTTGATCATATCTCTTTTATGTCTATGACTAATGTGTTATCAAGTTTATTCCTCTACTAAGTCATAGATTGAAAGGGAAATGGAGTCTTCGGCGAAGACAAGGCTTCCACTCTACTCTATCGGTATCATCTACCCTTCGCCATCACTCCACTCTCCACTTTGGTATAATCTTCACTCATATTTACTTGTACCAATGGGAGAGAAAAAGGGCTCTCAAACGACTCCGTTTCTGGCGATTAATGCCAAAGGGGGAGAAATATTAAGCCCAAAGCAAAAGGACCGCACCACCACCAATTTTAAAATTTTTCGAATTAAAGTTTTCAATTGGTATCTATATGGTGTCAAAGATTTTTCAATAGATATGTAAAACTCAAATCCCTCTTGAAAGCTAAGAGGAGAATTTCATCCAGGGGAGTTTTGTAGTCAAAGGAAAAGCATTTGAAACAGGGGGAAGAAAATTTCAAATCTTGAAAATGCTTCTCGAAATCTTATTCATACACCTTTGACTATTTGAAAAAAAGACTTTGAAAACATTTTCCAAAAGAATTTGCAAAAACAAAACAAGTGGTACTAATGTGGTCCAAAATGTTAAAATAAAGAAAGCAATCCATGCATATCTAGTGAAAGTATAAATTGGTTTTAATTCCAAGCAACCTTTACACTTGCCTTATGCAAACTAGTTCAATTCTGCACTTATATATTTGCTTTGGTTTGTGTTGGCACCAATCACCAAAAAGGGGGAGATTGAAAGGGAAATAGGGTCAAACATTTTCCTAAATGATTTTGGTGGTTGAAATGCCCAACACAAATAATTGGACTAACTAGTTTGCTCTAGATTATACATTCTACAGGTGCTAAAGGTTCAACACAAACCAATAAAAAGATCCAAGTTAAGGTTCAAAAGAAAGGAGCAAAAGAAACCGAAGAGAACCCTGGTCTGGCGCACCGGAGTGTCCGATGCCCAGGGCCGCACTCCTTCAAACTTGCCACCTTCGGGTTTCTGAAGAGCCGCTCCGCTATAATTCACCGGACTGTCCGGTGGGTCACCGGACTGTCCAGTGCACCAAGCAGAGCAACGGCTAATAGCGCAACGGTTGTCTGCAAAAGCGTGAACATTGCGTGAACAGTGCGCGCAGAAGTAAGAGCAGGCGTCAGAGGCACACCGGACACTGAACATTAGTTGTTCGGTGACCCAAGATGTCAGAGCTCCAATGGTCAAAACCGTCAGAACCCTAATGGTTGGGTGACGTGGCTGGCGCACCGGACTGTCCGGTGCGCCCATCGACAGACAGCCTCCCCAACGGTTGGTTTGGTGGTTGGGACTATAAATACCCCAACCACCACCATTCCAAGCATCCAAGTTTTTCAGACATCTCATTCAATACAAGAGCCAGTGCAATCAATACAAGACACAATTCAATAGAATCAAAGCCTCTCCAAGTCCCAAATCCACTCCAAACAAATAGTGACTAGAGAGAGTGTTTTGCTCGTGTTCTTTGAGCTCTTGTTCTTAGATCGCTTTCTTCCTTCCTCATTCTTGTTCCCAAGTGTTTTGTAATCAAGGCAAGAGACACTAATTGTGTGGTGGTCCTTGCGGGGTCTAAGTGACCCGTGAGAATTAAGGAGAAAGCTCACTCGGTCTAAGTGACCGTTTAAGAGAGGGAAAGGGTTGAAAGAGACCCGGTCTTTGTGACCACCTCAACAGGGACAAGGTTCTTTGGAACCGAACCTCAGTAAAACAAATCACCGTGTCATCCGCTCTATTTCTTTGGTTGATTTTTCCCCTCTCTTTTGGACTCAATTTTATTTCTAACGCTAACCCCGGCTTGTAGTTGTGCTTAAAGTTTATAAATTTCAGATTCTGCCTATTCACCCCCCTCTAAGCAACTTTCAGTCCCTCTCTCTCAGACTCCATTTAAGTTCTAACGCTAACCCCGACTTGTAGTTTGTGTTTAAAGTTATAAATTTTAGATTACGCCTATTCACCCCCCTCTAGGCGACTTTCAATTGGTATCAGAGCCTGGTGCTTCATTAGAGTCTAACAACTCGAAGTGATGTCGGGAGATCACGCCAAGAGGGAGATCGTGACCGGCGACAAACCCGCAAGCTCGGGGAGAATCCTATCAAAGGAGTCCGGCCACAAGCACAAGGAGGAATCCTCTTCCTCCAACAAGACACATCAGAAGGGTGACAAGAAGAAGAAGATGAAGAAAGTGGTCTACTACGAGACCGACTCTTTGTCACCCTCCACTTCATCAAACTCCGACTTGTCCGTCGCTTCTAAGCGCCATGAGCGCAAGAAGTATAGTAAGATGCCACTTCGTTATCCCCGTATTTCAAAGCGCGCTCCTTTACTTTTCATTCCCTTAAGCAAACCACCATACTTTGATGGTGAGGATTATTGTATGTGGAGTGATAAAATGAGGCATCACCTAACCTCACTCCACGCAAGCATTTGGAACATTGTTGAGTTTGGAGCTCAGGTACCTAATGTGGGGGACGAAAGCTACGACTCGGACCAGGTTGCCCAAATTAGGCACTTTAACTCCCAAGCCACAACTATACTTCTCGCCTCCTTGTGTCGAGAGGAGTATAACAAGGTGCAAGGATTAAAAGTGCCAAATAAATTTGGGACGTCCTCAAGACCGCGCACGAAAGGGACAAGGTGACCAAGATCACCAAGCGCGAGACGATCGAGGGGGAGCTCGGTCGATTCGTCCTCAACAAGGGAGAGGAGCCACAAGCAATGTACAACTGGCTCAAGGCCTTGGTGAACCAAGTACGCAACCTCGGGAACACCAAGTGGGATGACCATGAAATGGTCAAGGTTATTCTTAGATAACTTGTTCTTTGTAATCCCACTCAAGTGCAACTAATCCGTGGAGACCCTAGATATAAACAGATGTCTCCCGAGGAAGTTATTGACAAGTTTGTGAGCTTTGAACTTATGATCAAAGACTCCAAACATATAGTTAACTTGGAGCAAGGCACCACCTCAACACCCAAGGTGCAACTCGTCGCATTGAAGGCGACGGAAGAAGAGAAGAGGGAGTCTACACCAAGTAGGCTTCCAATCGACACCTCCAAGCTCAACAACGAGGAGATGGCTCTCATCATTAAGAGCTTCTGTCAAATCCTCAAGCAAAGGAGGAGGAAGGATTACAAACCCCGCTCCAAGAGGGTGTGTTATAAATGTGGTAAGCCCGATCATTTTATTGCTAAATGTCCAATTTCAACTGATAGTGACAGGGGCGACGACAAGAAGGGAAAGAACAAGGAGAAGAAGAGGTACTACAAGAGGAAGGGCGGTGATGCCCATGTATGTCGGGAATGGGACTCCGACGAGAGCTCCACCGACTCCTCCTCCGACGAGGATGCCGCCAACATCGCCGTCAACAAGGGTCTCCTCTTCCCCAACGTCGGCCACAAATGTTTCATGGTCAAGGACGACAAAAAGAAGAAGGTACAATCTAGAACCACCCCCAAGTATACAACATCTAGTGATGAGGGTAGTTCTAGTGAAGACGAAGATGATTTACTTACTCTTTTTGCTAACCTCAACATGGAACAAAAAAATTGAATGAATTAATAGGAGCCATTCATGAGAAGGATGAACTCTTGGACAGCTAAGAGAAATTCCTTATTAAAGAAAATAAAAAACATGTTAAAGTAAAAAATGCTTATGCTCAGGAAGTAGAAAAATGTGAAAACCTAACTAAAGAGCTTAGCATTTGCCATGATTCAATTACCAGTCTTAGAAATGAAAATGCTAGTTTAAATGCTAAGATTGATAAATTAAATGAATCAATTTCTAGCCTTAGGACTGAAAATGCTAGTTTGATTTCTAAGGTTAGAGAGTTAAATGTTTGCAATGATTCTATTTCCTGTCTTAGAAATGAGAATGACATATTACATGCTAAATAGATGAATTAAATGTTTGCAAACCATCTACATCTACTATCGAGCATGTTTCCACTTGCACTGGATGTAGAGATATTAATGTTGAAGCTATTAATGATCACCTTGCTCTTATTAAACAACAAAATGATCAGATAGCTCAATTAACTGCTAAAATTAATGAGCATGAAATTGAAAATGAAAAATTCGAATTTCCTAGAAGCATGCTCTATAGTGGGAGACGCCCTGTCATTGGTTTCCAACAGGGGAGCAATGTCAAGCTTAATGCCCCTAAAAAATTGTCTAATTTTGTTAAGGGCAAGGCTCCCATGGTACAGGACAATGAGGGCTACATTTTATATCCTATTGAGCATAAAATTAGGAAGATTCATGCTAAGAAATCTCATTCCGTTCCTCACCATGCTTTTATGTATAAGAATGAGGCTTCTAGTTCTAGGCATTCCACTCATAATAAAATGCCTAAAAGGAAAACTTCCACTGCATCAAATGAACATAACATTTCATTTAAAACTTTTGATGCTTCTTATGTCTTAACTAACAAATCAGGCAAAGTAGTTGCCAAATATGTTGGGGGCAAACACAAGAGTTCAAAGACTTGTGTTTGGGTACCCAAGGTGCTTGTTTCTAATGTGAAAGGACCCAAGACCGTTTGGGTACCTAAGAACAAGGCCTAAATTGTTTTGCAGGTTTATGCAATCGGGGGCTCAAGCTGGATAATTGATAGCGGATGCACAAACCACATGACAGGGGAGAAAAAATGTTCTCCTCCTACGAGAAAAACGAAGATCCCCAATGAGCTATCACATTTAGGGATGCAAATCAAGGTTTGGTCAAAGGACTTGGTAAAATTGCTATGTCACCTGACCATTCTATTTCCAATGTTTTTCTTGTAGATTCTTTAGATTACAATTTGCTTTCTGTTTCTCAATTATGCAAAATGGGCTACAACTGTCTTTTTACATATGTAGGTGTTACTGTCTTTAGAAGAAGTGATGATTCAATAGCACTTAAGGGAGTGTTAGAGGGCCAGCTATATTTAGTTGATTTTAATGAGAACACAGCTGAACTCAACACTTGTTTAATTGCTAAGACTAATATGGGTTGGCTCTGGCATCGCTGACTAGCCCATGTTGGAATGAAGAATCTTCACAAGCTTCTAAAGGGAGAACACATTTTGGGACTAACAAATTTTTATTTTGAGAAAGACAGGGTTTGTAGCGCATGTCAAGCAGGAAAGCAAGTTGGCACCCATCATCCACACAAGAACATCATGACGACTGACAGGCCGCTCGAGCTACTCCACATGGATTTATTCGGCCCGATAGCTTACATAAGCATCGGCGGGAGTAAGTATTGTCTAGTTATTATGGATGATTATTCTCGCTTCACTTGGGTATTCTTTTTATAGGAAAAATCACAAACCCAAGACGAGCTCAAAATGAGTTTGGATTAAGGATCAAAAAGATAAGAAGCGACAATGGGACGGAGTTCAAGAACTCACAAATTGAAGGCTTTCTTGAGGATGTGGCTATCAAGCATGAGTTCTCTTCTCCCTACACACCTCAACAAAATGGTGTAGTGGAGAGAAAGAATAGAACTCTACTGGACATGGCAAGAACCATGCTTGATGAGTACAAGACACCGACCGGTTTTGGGCGGAAGCAATCAACACTGCTTGCTACTCCATCAACCGGCTCTACCTTCACCGAATCCTCAAGAAGACATCTTATGAACTCCTTACCGGTAAAAAGCCCAATGTTTCATATTTTAGGGTCTTTGGAAGCAAATGCTTTATTCTTGTTAAAAGAGGTAGAAAATCTAAATTTGCTCCTAAGGCTGTAGAAGGCTTTTTACTTGGTTATGACTCAAACACAAGGGCATATAGAGTCTTCAACAAATCCACTAGATTAGTTGTGGTTTCTTGTGACATTGTGTTTGATGAGACTAATGGCTCCCAAATGGAGCAAGTTGATCTTGATGAGCTAGATGATGAAGATGCTCTGTGTGTCGCGCTAAGGAACATGTACATTGGGGGATGTGTGTCCTAAGGAATCCGAAGAGCCTCCACAAGCACAAAATCTACCGTCATCTTCCATGCAGGCATCTCCACCAACTCAAGATGAGGAACATGCTCAAGATGATGAAAATGAAGATCAAGAGGATGAGCCACCTCAAGAGGAGAACGATGATCAAGGGGGATATGAAGATAATGGAGACAAGGAAGATGATCAAGAAATACAGGGTCAAAGACTGCCAAACCCAAGAGTCCACTAAGCAATTCAACGAGATCACCCCGTCAACTCGATTCTTGGTGACATTCATAAGGGGGTAACCACTAGATCTCGAGTTGCACATTTCTGTGAATATTACTCTTTTGTGTCCTTTATTGAGCCATACAGGGTGGAGGATGCACTAAGAGATCCGGATTGGGTGCTGGCAATGCAAGAGAAACTCAACAACTTCACGAGGAATGAGGTATGGCATTAAGTTCCACGTCCTAATTAAAATGTTGTAGGTACCAAGTGGGTATTCCGCAACAAGCAAGATGAGCATGGTGTGGTGATAAGAAACAAAGACCGACTTGTGGCCAAGGGTTATTCACAAGTCGAAGGTTTGGGTTTTGATGAAACTTATGCACTCGTAGCTAGACTTGAGTCAATTCGTATATTACTTGCCTATGCTACTTACCATGGCTTCAAGCTTTATCAAATGGACGTGAAAAGTGCCTTCCTCAATGGACCTATCAAGGAAGAGGTCTATGTTGAGCAACCTCCCGGCTTTGAAGACAGTGAGTACCCTAACCATGTTTATAAACTCTCAAAGGCGCTTTATGGGCTCAAGCAAGCCCCAAGAGCATGGTATGAATGCCTAAGAGATTTTCTTATCACTAATGGCTTCAAAGTCGATAAAGCTGATCCTACACTCTTTACTAAAACTGTTGCAAAAGATTTGTTTGTATGCCAAATTTATGTTGATGATATTATATTTGGGTCTACTAACAAATCTACTTGTGAAGAGTTTAGAAGGATCATGATTTAGAGATGTCTATGATGGGGGAGTTGAAGTATTTCCTTGGATTTCAAATCAAGCAACTCCAAGAGGGCACCTTCATCTGTCAAACTAAGTACATTCAAGACATACTTAAGAAGTTTGGGATGAAGGATGGTAGACCCATCAAGACACCCATGGGAACCAATGGGCATCTCAACCTCGACACGTGAGGTAAATCCGTAGATCAAAAGGTATACCGGTCGACGATAGGATCTTTACTCTATTTATGTGCATCTCGACCGGATATTATGCTTTCTGTATGCACGTGTGCAAGGTTCCAAGCCGATCCTAAGGAAGTTCACCTTAGGGTCGTGAAGAGAATCATGAGATATTTAGTTTACACTCCTAAGTTTGGACTTTGGTACCTCAAGGGATCCACCTTTGATTTAATAGGATATTTCGATGCCGATTGGGCAGGGTGTAAAATTGATAGGAAGAGCACATCAGGGACTTGTCAGTTTCTGGGGAGATCCCTGGTGTCTTGGGCTTCAAAGAAACAAAACTCAGTAGCTCTTTCCACCGCCGAAGTCGAGTACATTATCGCAGGCCATTGTTGTGCGCAATTACTTTGGATGAGGCAAACCCTCAAGGACCATGGCTACAAATTGAGCAAAGTCCCTCTCCTATGTGAGAATGAGAGTGCAATCTGCATGGCGGATAATCTCGTTGAACACAGCCGCACTAAGCACATAAACATTCGGTATCACTTTTTGAGGGATCACCAACAAAGAGGGGATATCGAGATAGCTTATGTAAACACCAAAGATCAATTAGTCGATATCTTTACCAAGCCTTTAGATAAGAAAACCTTTAGCAAACTTAGGAATGTGCTAAATATTCTTGATTCTCGGAATTTTGATTGAAACATTGCACACATAGCTCATTTATATACCTTCGATCATATCTCTTTCATTTGGTACAAATGCATATCTCTTATTATTTATGTACTAAGGCTACGACTATTGTGTGTTCAAGTGTATTTCCATACTAAGTCGTAGATTGAAAGGGAAATGTGACGAAGACAAGGCTTCCACTCTTATTTACCATTTATCCTTCGTCGCTACTCCGCTCACTCCAAATTGGTATAATCCTTCACTCTTATTTACTTGTACCAATGGGAGAGAAACTACAATGGCTCTCAAAGTCTCTGTTTTTTGGCAATTAATGCTAAAGGGGGAGAAAGTATTAAGCCCAAAGCAAAAGGACCGCACCACCACCTAATTTTAATTGTGTTTCGAAATTTTTTCAAATTAGTATATTTCAAGTTGATATATTTAAAGGAAGTTTTTTTAAAAAAAATAGTATCTATTAAAACCCTCTTGAAAACTAAGAGGAGAATTTCATTCAGGGGGAGTTTTGTTTAGTCAAAGGAAAAGCATTTGAAACAGGGGGGGAGAAAATTTCAAATCTTGAAAATGATTCTTGCAATCTTATTCATATACCTTTGACTATTTGCAAAAGATTTTGAAAAGATTTTCCAAGAGAATTTGCAAAAACAAAACAAGTGGTGCAAACGTGGTCCAAAATATTAATAAAAGAAAGCAATCCATTCATATCTAGTGAAATTATCAATTGGTTCAATTCTAAGTAACATATGCACTTACCTTATGCAAACTAGTTCATTTTTGCACTTTATATATTTGCTTTGCTTTGTGTTGGCATCAATCACCAAAAAGGGGGAGATTGAAAGGGAAATAGGGTTAACCTTTTCCCACAATTAATTTTGGTGGTTGAATGCCCAACACAAATATATGGACTAACTAGTTTTCTCTAGAATACATGTTCTATAGGTGCATAAAGGTTCAACACAAACCAATAAATATTCAAGTTAGGGATCAAATACAAAGGAGCAAAAGAAACCAGAGTGTGCTGAGGAACGGCGCACCGGACAGTGTTCGGTGCACCAGGACCGTACAACTCAAACCAGCCACTCTCGGGTTTCTCCAGGCGCGCTCCGCTATAATTCACCGGACTGTCCGGTGTGCCAGCGGAGCAACGGCTATCCAGTGCAACGGTCGACTGCAACGACGCCTTGACAGCGCTACAGTGGAGAACAGTGCACGATAGAGTCAGAGCGCAGAGTTAGAGGCGCACCGGATAGTGAATAGGACCTGTCCGGTGTGGCACCGAACTGTCCGGTGTCGCATGAGGACAAAACCTCCAACGATCGACTGCTTCCGAACCCTAACGGTTGGATGACGTGATGGCGCACCAGATAGTCTACATGACCTGTCCGGTGGTGCACCGGACTGTCCGGTGCGCCCATCGACAGCAGTCTTCCCCAACGGCTTGTTGGTGGTTGAGGGCTATAAATACCCCCCAACCACCACAACTCCAAGCATCCAAGTCTTCTGAAGTTTTCATTCAATACAAGAGCTAGTGCATTCACTCCTAGACACAAATCAAAAGATCAAAGCCTCTCCAAGTCCCAAAATTCACTCCAACCACCTAGTGACTTGAGAGAGTGTTTGTTTGTGTTATTTTGCGCTATTGTGCTTGGATCGCTTTCTTCCTTCCTCATTCTTGTTCCCAAGTGAATTGTAATCAAAGCAAGAGACGCCTAAGTTGTGGTGGTCCTTGCGGGGTCTAAGTGACCCATTTGATTAAGGAGAAAGCTCACTCGGTCTAAGTGACCATTTGAGAGAGGGAAAGGGTTGAAAGAGACCCGGTCTTTGTGACCACCTCAACGGGGACTAGGTTCTTTAGAACCGAACCTCGGTAAAACAAATCGCCATGTTCATCCGCTTGATTCGCTCTAGATTTGTTTTGTCCCTCTCTCCCAGACTCGATTTAAGTTCTAACGCTAACCCTGGCTTGTAGTTTGTGTTTAAAGTTATAAATTTTAGATTACGCATGTTCACCCCCCTCTAGGCGACTTTCACCTAGAACACCCGAGATCCAATCGGCAAGCACCGGTCGGGTGGCTGGTCTACTCGTGGCGGTGCCACCCGTCTCCACGGCGAGGTTTCGCCGGAGGCGAGAGCACGACCACGGCTAGGGTCTAGAGCACTAGGGAAGGGCTCGGGCGCGATCGGGGTGACACGACGGACTCAAACATAGGCACGGCACCGGCGCGGGGACACCAAAGGGGCAGTCCGCGGTGGAGCGGCCCTACGGCGGCGTAGACCCGCTCCGGCGAGCAATTGTGCGAAGGATAGGGCAACACACGGGGAAATAGGGGTGTGGGCAAGTTGCTCACCTCGAGTGTAGACTCTGGAGCGCTTGAGCAACGGCGGAGACGCATGGAGGCCTCGGTTCGACGATGGTGAGGCTTCGGCTGCACGGGGAGAACGCCGGTGAGCGCGGACCGGGCGAAACAGAGGGGTAGCGGGCAAACCAGAGGGTGTCCCGCGTTGCCGGAGAAGAGACGGAGCTCACTGAGGCAACAGATGTAGCAGATGCACGACAACGGTCACGGAACGAGCAATGGACCTCGATGGAGCTTCACGAGCGTGCGCGCAGGGCGAGAGAGAGGGCGAGGGTGCTCGGCTGAGGGCGCAACTGAGGGGGGAGGGCGAGTGAGTGTGTGCGGGCTCCAGAAAAGGGCTCGGGCGCGTGGGGGCGTGGCCAGGAAACATGCGGTCGTGGGCACATCCGCGGCGGAGTGCGTGGACGAGAGGTTAGGGAAAGGGTAGTGGCTGACAGGTGGGGTCCGCAGGTCAGCGAGGGCGAGCGTGTGAACGGGCGGTCAACGCTGACAGGGAGGGCCTGCCGAGCAGCGAGAGATAACTGGGCGCGCGCGCGGATGGATTGGTGCCGACAGACTGGTCCCACCAGGTAGCGGGAGGGAGAGAGGGAGAGAGAGTGGCGTGCTCGGTCGCGGGCTGTCGCTGACAGGTGGGGTCCACCTGTCAGGCAACAAGGGCGCGTGCGCGACCTGGCTCGGCTGGATTGGGCCTGATGGGCTGAATTCCATTTTCCTTTTCTCCGAATTTTCTAATGCCTTTTCTTTTTATTTTCTTTATGGATTTAGATTCAAATTCAAACCAAATTTCAAATTCAAACCAATTCAAACATGTGAATCAAACAAAAGAATAATTTAGGCTCAACATGATGCAACATTTCATGACTCACATAAGTTTTAACAAAATAAATGCTTAATCCTTCCCTAATTGACTTAATTCTAATCAAAAGGAAGAGAGAGAAGGTCTAGAGAGCGAGACAAGAGGTAACACCTGAATTTGGTAGGCATTTACAGAAGAAATTTTATACCCCCAAATTCAGGGTGTTACAGTTATATATGTTAGAGGATGGAGGACCGTGAGTGGATGTACACATGCCGTGTAGGAAGGAATGATGTCACCCTGAATGGATTAGAAAGATCGATGATTTCGTGGAACGGGCATATGGTGAAGCTGCTAAAAAAGCGAGTCTAGTTCCATGCTCGGGCAGCAAATGTGCCAACTAGAAAAGAAAATCAAAGAAGGCAATGGTAGAACATATTTGGAAGAATGGATTTACATCGGACTATACTCGGTGGATCTTCCATGGTGAAGCGCATCGTACAAGAGAGGAGGTGGTGAGACAACGCGTCGAGGATTATGATGTTGATGCTAGGGTAGCGGATATGTTGAACGACTATCACAAGGCACAGTTCGCCGGAGGATGTACGAAGGACGAGCCAGAGCCGACCGCAAAGACGTTCTACGACATGTTTGATGCGGCACAGAAGCCCCTTCACGACCAGACAAAGGTTTCTCAACTGGATGCCATTGGGCATGTAATGGCATTCAAATCGCAGTACAACATGAGTCGAGACGCATTCGATGGCTTGTTGACAGTTATTGGCAGCCTGCTTCCGGAGGATCATGTTTTGCCAAAGAGCATGTATGAGGCACAGAAACTCTTTCGTGCACTGAAGATAATGTATGAGCAGATACATGCTTATCCAAAGGGATGCATGCTATTTAGGAAAGAATACACAAAGGCAAAGTAATGTCCGAAGTTTAAATCGTCTAGGTTCATGGAGGTATACTCTGGTGATGGACACATGAGGCAGCTCGACATCCCCGTGATAATCCTACGCCACCTTCCGTTCCATACCGAGGATCCAGCGTCTATACATGACCAAGGAATCCGCGAAACAGATGACATGGCACAAAAATGGCAAATGATATAATCCTGACAAGATGGTGCACACATCCGATGGTGAAGCATGGAAACACTTTGATACCATTCACCGTGAGAAAGCCGAATAGGCTCATAATGTACGTGTTGCATTGGCCACATATGGGTTCAATCCCTATGGAATGAGCGCTGCCCCGTACACATGTTGGCCCATGTTTGTTATCCCAATCAATCTCCCCCCGGGTGTTTCCTTTAAAGACATAACATATTCGTGTCATTGGTAATTCTCGGACACCCGAGGAATAAAATGGAAGTGTACATGGAGCCTTTGATTGATGAATTGGTATGTGTTTGGGAGGAAGGGGTATGGACGTATGACCGAGTTACGAAGACAAACTTCAAAATGCATGTTTGGTACCAGTAGTCCATTCATGACTTACCTGCGTATGGGCTATTCTACGCCAATGATGACTGGTACCGAAATTCATTAATAGATAGACAGGCTCGTGGCTAATCCAGAAGGTGGATTTGTGGGATAAGGTGAGCAGCATGTGTGGACACAAAAGTCGGGCCTGACTTGGCTCCCCTATTATGACGACCTGCTCCTTCCACACAACATTGACGCGATGCACACTGAAAAGAATGTCGCCAAGGCACTTTGTGCAACAATTATGGACATTCCTGATAAGTTAAAGGATAACATAAAGGCAAGAGTGGATCTAGCAGTGTTATGTGATAGACTAAACCAAGAGACGATGTCGCCTAGTGGTGGAAAGACATGGAGAAAGCCTAAGTCCGATTTTGTCCTAAGCAGGGCCCAGAGGAAGGAAGTACTTCAGTGGATCAAGATGTTGATGTTCCCTGATGGGTATGTAGCTAACCTGAGTAGGGGGTGAACTTATCTACTCTGCGAGTCTTAGGATAAAGAGTAATGACTTTCACATATGGATTGAACAGATTCTTCCAGCGATGTTTCGAGGCTATGTCCCTAAGCATGTCTGGCAAGCACTTACAGAGATGAGTTATTTCTTCCGCCAGCTTTGTGCAAAAGAGTTATCTCGGATCGTGATTGCAGACTTGGAAAGATTGACACTCGTGTTACTGTGTAAGTTTGAGAAGATATTTCCACTCGGCTTCTTCAATTCAATGCAGCATTTGATTCTTCATCTCCCATATGAGGCACGAATGGGGGGGGGCCCGTGCAGGGATGTTGGTGCTATCCAATCGAGAGATGTCTAAAGACTATTTGAACGAAATGTAAAAATAAATGCAAAATCAAGGCTTCCGTTGCAGAGGCATACATTCTAGAGGAGGTGTCAAACTTCACAACAACTTACTATGGTGACAAACTGCCGAGCGTGCATAATCCACCCCCGCGTTACAATGATGGTGGCAATGAATCAAACCTCAGCATATTTTGAGGCCAACTCGGAAGCGCAAGTGGTTCGACCATCAGACCTTGAGACATGAAGAGTGGCGCCATATCATGTATATGTATTGACCAACCTTGAAGAGGTGACACCATACATGGAACAATTTCTTCATGAATTCTAGCATCGATCAAGGGACCCAACTCCATAGGAATATGATGCCCTTCTTAGAAAGGGTACGGGAAATGGATTGCCTGATTTCATTTCCTATTTCAAACATAAGATACGTGCATAGTTTGTCAAAGAGATCCGTCTATGAACTCAATTTAGCGTCTTTTAACTTGCGAATACTTGCAGGGCCAAAGAGACCCGTCTATGAGTGTCGAGTTGAGACAAGTAGCCAATGACTTTGCTTATAGGGTCAGGAAATATTATGGGTATGACATCAATGGATACCGTTTTCGCACAACAAGCTACGACCAAAGTCAAACCAATCGAAAAACAACGTGTTCTGTAGTCTTTACGTCCGGCCTTGACGATGTCGATTATTTTGGACAAATCGAAGAAATATACAAACTCAATTTTCATGGTTCCAAACCTCTTACTCCAGTGATATTCAAATGTCATTGGTTTGACCCTCAAGTGACGAGACAAACACATTCTAATCTTGGGATAGTCGAAATTCGACAAGATTCTACCTTACCAGGAGACGATGTCTATATCGTGGCCCAACATGCCACACAAGTGTATTATCTCCCATATGTGTGCCAAACAAAAGAACATCTTAAGGGTTGGGATGTTGTGTATAAGGTATCACCGCACTGTAAATTACATGTTCCAAACGATGAAGATTATAACTTAGACCCGGACACATATGACAGAGCGTTCTTCCAAGAAGATGGGCTAGAAGGGCGATTTGAGATAGACTTAACCGAAGCTATCGGAATTGAGTAGATATTGAAATGGTTGTTGATGAGGAGGATGAGGAGGTGCAAAATGAGAATGCCTTAGTAATACTTGAAGGCAATGTCATTAATGATGAAATTGCGCCTTTTAGATGGTGTTGATTATGAAATGGTTGATAGTGACGATGAGACTTATGATCTGGCTAACCCCGACACATATGAAGATTATGTTTAATCGATGTAATGCTATATTTTTTTATTTCGCACATGTTTCTAAATACATTTTTATATGTGCCTATTTGCTTACTCTTAATTACATGTTGTTGGACAAATATGGTGGGTGGTGAGATGAGGACGAGGAGAGGGAGGAGGAGCACCCATAGGACGCGGAGGAGGCACAACAGGATGGCGACGTCCAGCAACAGGTGGAACAACAGGTCGCTGTCGATGCGGCGCAGTAGGACAACAACGACGCTCAGCAGGATGCCTCAGGTTTTGGCGCTTAGGTTCGAGGAACGTCTACCTGCGAGGTCCCGCGAGTCTCCCTCAACGTCCCATACTTCGAGATAGGCGGTCGCTGATTCGACCGG
Source organism: Zea mays (assembly GCF_902167145.1). NCBI lineage: Eukaryota > Viridiplantae > Streptophyta > Magnoliopsida > Poales > Poaceae > Zea > Zea mays. The sequence continues at coordinate 105,987,835 of NC_050105.1, read as the reverse complement.
ATGGGGAGAGGCATGTAACTTTATGTTCTCCCTACTTGTTCAAATTATGTGTTCAAATTCAAAATATAAACTAATACTTTTTTATTTATCACTTGGACGGGTCTTGGAAGGTTGTGGAGAATGCAGGAGGTCACGATCGCAACCCCAAATGGCACCCCCGGGCTTCTGTGCAGGGAACACTTCTCTGGACTGGTTGAGTACGTCGGAGTGATGGGCCCCGCCTACACCTTCGACCACTATGCCATCGCCCCGATGCAGTAGACCGGGACGACAGGGAATTCAACAACAAGGTAGAGCGGGTGAAGCAAGAGCTGCGGGTAAGTCTTACTATAATGTAAAATATGTCGCATTCGTTGCACATTCTTGAAATAATGTATGGATACATTGTCTTTGTATGCAGGATTTCTTCAGATACGAGGTTGGATATGAGGTCAGGGCAGATGTGGTGGCCACCACAAGTTGTAAGAAGCTCGTCGTGGACATACACTATGAGGCACGAATCCAGGTCATCGTCAGCAACCACAGCTCCGTCCTTGGGGAGAAGGTGACCAAACAGGACGCCCGAACCATGTCGTTGACTAGGGACCAATACTTGCATGTAAATACAACACTTTAATATTTGTGATAAAAATTTGCTTAATTTTATCTTCTGATATGCAATGTACCTGTTTTACTTTGTAGATGATTCCTTATTGGTGCGCCGCACATCCTCAGTGCTGGGAGCAGATGGTGAATAAGTGTTGTTCGCCTGAGTGGGACGGCGCACAACGCTAGCCGGTAACGGCGTCTGATGATGCAAGGTCCCTCCCACCACCAAGGCAGCCGCAACCTCGACAAATATACATAAGCATGGGTACGCCCTCTTTTTTATTTAGGTATATAACACTGGATTAGATATTATTTCTACCTATCTCGTTGGTTTTCTTGCAGTCGACGTCACATGGTGGCTAGCCTTGCTCCATCTTCTCGGCTTATGCTATGGCCCATAAGGCAAGGCGATGTCTGACGTCACTTACAACCCAAATGACGGGCTCGAGGCGTATAGCAAACCCGCTGTCTACAACTGCCTTCACATGTTACAGGAGGTCCATGGGCCAGATTACGATTCAAGGACCGAGGACATCGACAGAGATGTCCTCATGAGGTTCGGAGCAGGCAAGAGGCATGAAAGGTACTGGATTGCCGACGGGACAATCAACTCGTCGTCCACTCCCACTCTGTCTCAGGTGCGAGCAAGGAGGACGAGCTCGAGCCCAGCCATATGACCTCGGCAGGACAGCTCACATCATCAGATACAACAAGTCCAGGTTAGTGCTTCTGTAACTCGTCATTTCTTGAGTTATATACCTTCTCTTTGAGTTATTATAACATTGGGTTGGAATATTACAGGCCTAACTAGAAGAAGAGAGGAGGAAACATCAGGAGATGGAGGAGCGGGAGGCCCGCTTGGCAGATCAATAGAGGATGGCGGAGATGTTCCAGTACATTCAAAGCCTTGGCGCCGCACAAGGTTTTGCTCCACCACATCCGTTGTTCCCTCCAGTTGACCCTACTCAGTTTCATACTCCTGTGAGTATCAAAATTCTAGTTCTGCATGATATATATTTATCTATTATAACACATGCAATCTCTTCTCTGTGCAAGGACAATCTGGGGCAGCATCCAACAACCCTCATGGATCGTCCAGCCCATCGTCGCACCAGTCCAGCCGCCCACCTTGCTGATCAGCTTCTCTTAGCTTGTGTGATAAACTTGTCCTGAACTTATGTTTGTGAAAAACTTATGTTTTAGAGTTGTGTGATACTTATGTTGGTGAATCTTGGTATGGACATAGACATATTTGTGAAAAACTTATGAGATTTGTGTTTTTTTGTGAAATATGTGGTCTCTATTATGTATGTGATGATGATGTGATATCTGTGATGTATATGTGATGATTATGTGATATATCTTTTTGTTTGTTTGGATGGAATATAAAAAATAAATAAAAAAGAGGTATACTGGTCACTTTGCCGAGTGCTACACTCGACAAAGAGGCTCTATGCCGAGTGTCAAGGTCATAACACTAAGCAAAGAAGGCACACCTTGGCACCGGTAAAAGCCTCTTTGCGAGTGCTGTGGCCATGGCACTCGGCAAAAAAGCAAGCTTTGTCGAGTGCATCCTAGTGCACTCGGCAAAGGAACTGACAAAGGGGCCCGCTGGCGATCTCTTTGCCGAGTGTCTGTATAGTGGACACTCGGTACAGGCTCCGTTACCTGGCGTCGTGATGACGACTTTTCTTTGCCGAGTACCGAGTGACACTCGACAATTGCCGAGTGTCCGATAAAAAGTACTCGGCAAAGAAGCCGTTGTCGATGTACAGTTTGCCGAACTTTCTTTGCCGAGTGTTTTCCAGGCTTTACCGAGTATTTCAGACACTCGGTAAAGAAGTGATCCCGGTTAAGGCTGGGAAAAACCTCGGGCTCGGCGAGCCGGCTCGAGCTCGTTGTGGCTCGGGTAGGCTTGAGCCAGCTCACAAGCTGCGGGCGAGCCGAGCCAGTTTCGCAAGCTCGAAAAATTCCCGAGCCGAGCCAGCTCGCACAAGCTCGCGAGCCAGCTCGCGAGCCAAGCCCAGCGCGTGCACGTGTATCAGCGACCCAATACGAATAGGCCCACAAGGCCACAACCACCCAAAGCCCAGCGCGTGCGCCTGTGTCATGCTGGTGTGATCTCATGCGGGACATGCTTGCGAGCTAGCTCGAGTCGGACCCGAGCCGAGCCTATTTTGGTAGCTCGGTGTACCGGCGAGCCGAGCCAGGCTCGAGTCGTTTCACCTTCGAGACGCACCGAGCGGAGCCTGGCTTGACTCGTTTTCAGCCCTAATTCCGGTAGTGAGGACTAGCTCAACGTCGGGAAGCCGGGCCTGCTCCATGAGGTAGAGGGCCTTTTTAAAACAAAACATACAGTATAATGTGCAATTCATTATTAGTATTTAGTAGTACTACTACATGAACCATTCTTATTTTTTTTAGATTATTTTATCAAAATTTTATATTAACTCATTGACATGATTCAGCGCTGCCTATGCGCGCGAAGGGGCGCGTAAGATACTAGTATTTCTCTCTCTACGGGAGTTCCCTCTCCTTCGGTCCTTCGCGAGTCCAATGGCCGCCTCGCCCTCTTCACCCTTGACAGCGCCGCCAGAGCCGGTGACCCCGCCGTCCCCATGGACCATCACAGACGGAGCCATCTCTGGCACGCTCCCAGCAGCCGAGGCCTTCGCAGTGCACTACCCGGGCTACCCCTCCTCTCCCGCCCGCGCCGCCCGCACCCTCGGCGGTCTCCCCGGCCTCGCCAAGGCACTACTCCCGGAAATTCTAATCCATCTCCAGTTTCAGCCTTGCAGTGCGCCCGACCAAAGTGTACTGATGTTTGTCCGTGCGGCTCCTCCTCTCCCCCTCAGGTCCGGAGTTCCGATCCCGGCGCCCGCCTCGAGCTCCGCTTCCGCCCCGAGGACCCCTACTGCCATCCAGCCTTTGGCCAGTCCCGCGCCTCCACTGGCCTTCTGCTGCGCCTCTCCAAGCGCAAAGGAGCTGCGGCACCTTGTGCCCATGTGGTCGCTCGTGTCCGGACTGCTTACTACTTCGAAGGTAAGTGCTCCAGAGCGCAAAGCGTTCGGTGAAATGCCTCGTTTGCAGTCCCTATGGATTGGTTGATGTTGGAATTCTGCATGTTAGAACTTGTACATTTAAAAGTCATGGGCTGGGTTGGTCCAGTAGGATGATGGGAGGGCTTTAGACAGTTTGTTAATTTAATGTACGATACAAGCTTTCTTAAAAAAAAAACTCGGCTGGGGAGGGAAAGACCGCCCTCCCGGTATTCCATATAAGAAGAGACCGAAACAATGGTCCCGGCCGAGAAAATCCCCGAACGCTGGCCCCCATCACTAACGGACCGGCGTCAACGGTCCACTCTGCAACGGTCCAACCGGAGGGTGGCGCACATGACATCGCAACCCGAGAGTGGATGAGGCACAGCGAGGGGATTTTTTTAACCAAGCCTGAAAATTCGCTCCCGATAGGAATCAAACCCATGACTTGGAGGTGCTACTCGAAGTCCTTAACCGCTAGGCTAGAGGCCCGCCGATACAAACTTTCTTGCTACATCTCAACATATTTTTGTATCATTGTTTAGTGCCATACCTGAAGTTTTTGTAGAACTACTAGCACATATGAACTCTAATACCCCTAGTAGGTATTAACTTTATTTGATCCAATTGGCATACAAAATTGTATGGTCTCTGTTAGATCTAATCTTTGTTAATGATCTTAACTAACCTAAGGCATGAACAGACTACACTTACCTGGGATGGTCACAATACTCTATGGGCTGCTGACGTCCCCATGCCTGCTCCTAGCAGCAGGCATGGTGTCGATGATGAACTGGTCGCTGAAGATTCACGGTTCTTGTATATCACAGTCTTCAGAGTTCAGACCACACATGAGGTAACCTGATGGGGAGGTTATGGCTTGATGGCCCTAATCGCGACCCACAACTCATGAAGCGATGGGTTGCCTTTCTTATACCTCGCCAGTGGACCTTGACCAGGGCCAATTTGGTTGGTTACTGGGCTCACCTATCATGGTCAAGGCTTAGTCAAAAGCAATTAAGCTCCTCAAGACTTGGTCAAGTCTTCGATTAGCCGAGATCAACCCTAACCGTCTCTACTTACAACTACTTCAGAATACTAATTGTTTCTCTAACTGTTGTTTCCTTCAAAAGATATATGTCATAGGATGGTCTAAGATTTACGGGAGAGGATAGAAACCTGTTTTAGAAACATGAAAGAGAGGGAGGGAGGGAGAGGGGGCAAGTGGGTGCAGGAGCAGCCGAGCAGGAGGGGGTGGGGGTAGAGAGAGGGTGCGGGTGCAGAGGTGCTCATCAAGTTTCGATAAATTTGTGTTACGGATTCTCTTGAATGAGTATTTTGCTTTTATGCCTCTTGATAAATTTGTGCTATGGATTCTCTTGAATGGGTCTTTTGCTTTTATTCTTCCTGAGCAATGAAATCATGTTCTGGGATTACATTGTTTTATTTTAGTAGATTAGGGCCTTTACCATAATTTCCTATGTTTTCTGTGTTTTCATCCAAACAGCCAAGTCCAATGAATTTACTTAATTTTCTGTTTTGATTTTTTATGTATTTACCATGGTTTTTCCCATCCTTATGCCAAACAGACCCTTCAAGGAATGTCCAATGTGCATACCATGCTGGTTAAACCAATGCAGACTACTCAATAAAACTGAATTGATTTTGGCCTTTTGTCATTCCATTATCTTATATTGTTTGAAAGTTGATTCTCCCATGCCTCCCCAAATTTTCGTATGATCACAACTTACACTTATGCATGTGATAATGTGATATCTTAACATTGGTTTATTCTACATGCAAATTTGCTGATATACAGGTATATTATCTTATATTGTTTGAAAGTTGATTCTCCCATGCCTCCCCAAATTTTCGTATGATCACAACTTACGCTTATGCATGTGATAATGTGATATCTTAACATTGGTTTATTCTACATACAAATTTGCTGATATACAGGTATATGCAGGTATGGCAGATTTTCAACATGTTGTTCCAGTGCATGCTGCACAAACAAGAAAAAGAAAACACTCAGATTCTCAAAATGATAATGAGAATTTTGGTAGTGGTACCTTGCTTTCTGAAATTCTTTACTTTAAGGATTACCGGCTTCTTGTGATGATGCCGTTTCTAGTCAATATCCTCGTTTTCTGTATGACAGATAAGACAGGACATGATGAAGCAGATGGAGATGTCATGATGTTGGTACCCCCTCTCTTTTCAGTGAAGGATAGGCCAACAAAGATAGCGTAAGTGATATTGCTTGCAAAAATAGCAAATGATGCTGATCTTTGATTTCTTCAACTCTCTGTATTTGCAGTTCACCTCACTGCCTTGAAAATGGTACAAATTAGCCTTTTGTCCTGAAAAATTGTTAGTGAAATTTCCAAGATATGAATTGATATGGCACTTTGGGGGCTGATTGGATGGCCGCATTAACCTCCATCCAGGCTCGCTGGATGCAACTCGCCACTGATTGAATGCCTGACCTGCTGTTCAGCTAGGTCGTCGAGATGCATCCGGACCCCTCAGAGCTAGGTTCGCAGGATGCATGTTTTTTTTCGTGTTTCCGCGCGGCTAGACTCAAGAGGTGCCAGAGAATGCATGGGGGAGCGTGTTGTGAGAGGAAAAGTGGAATGGTTGAGCATGAGAGAGGCAAACAAACACTATCTCTGGTCGGTATAGCTGAACTCCGATATAAACCAAACAAAATCATGTTGCATATGGCGAGCCTGGCCAAGATGAGCCTAGTTCTATGATGTGAGCCATGCTCGCTCGAGAAGACAACCAATCACTCCCTTGTATGCACATGATTTTTGATAGAACATACATTGTTCCTGACATTTTAAATATGATTTGGATATGCATTTCTTGAACTATACTTCTTTCCTTTCTCAAACTTTGTAAGCCTCAAGCAAGTTGGTTCCTGCTTGAAACTCAATATAATATCAGAGCCAGAGAACTTGTGCTGCGAGATGCCAGGTGCAGGAGCTATGGCACAAATTGGGGCTGGGGCTGCCCTGTTGTACATATACTCCATTTCTATTAATTCAAAGGCAGAGCTCCTGCCACTTTGTTTAAACAAAAAAAAAACTTGTATTGTGATCAACCTATTTTCTTCTTTGAAAAGAACAAGTTCCAGACCCTTAGTCCTATGAGTTTACTTGTCAGCCTGCGAGGCAAGTTGTGAATTGTGGGTGCGTTGGTCATTGGAGTATTATTGCTCACCTTTCCCATAACAGCCCAAGCTGAAGCATGAGACTTTAGCGTAAAATATGAAATTATATCTAACTTTTTCTGTATGCTTTCTTGCAGTGTCTGTTCAGTTTTGTGATTGTGATGAAAATGATTCTTCTAATTTTTTTCTCTCAAAAGTGCAGGAGAACTGCACATCTTTATAGATAAAAGAGAAAACACGTCTTACAGAAAGAGAGACACACACACGCACACACGCACACACACGCACACACACACACACACGCACACGCACACAACCCTTCTCCTAATAGCTTAAGCTTTTGGGCTGATCTAGTTAGTACGTCCGCTCTAACATGATATCAAAGCCAGAGGTCCCGAGTTTGAATCCCGGCAGATGCTTTATTTGTGCCTCTGCCCCATTTTCACGTTTGCGCCTTTCTCTTTGGCTGCACATGAGTGGGGGTGTGAAGTGTATAAGTGGATTGCCTTATTCAGAAGAACCTTAGTAGAGGAGGATAGCAGGCCACAAAGGATATCGCACCAAATCTGACCAAAACCCAGCTTAACACCTCCGGCAGAAAAGGCCATAAGACCGAGTAAAAGGCTTTAGAGATATCCAACTTAAGGAGACATGGTTGCTTTTGTTGGAGGAACTTGTCTGTTTGCTGCACAAGCATAACATTATCATGAATAAACTGACCTTTGATGAAGGCACTTTAATTGAGAGAAACCATCTCATCAAGACCCTAGCTAATCTGTTGGCCAATAGCTTCGTGACAACCTTAGCGAAACTGTGAACTAAACTAATGGGCCGGTAATCCTTGATTTTTTCTGCATCCTCACACTTTGGGAGCAAAGTAACATAGGTTGTGTTAAGCAAACCCAAGTTCATAACTTTTCTACTCCACACAGCAGAAAAAGCAGCCATCAGACCGTTCTTCAAGATAGGCCAGCAGACCATGTAGAACCTCCTTGTGACATGTGGAAATTCTTTATGCATAGTAGTAAATAGATGCATATTCTAGAAACTTTGGTACCATAACTATTAGCATATGTAATGTTTCTTTTTATTAGTTCCTTGCCATTTAAAGAAGTTTGTATAATATTGTTAGAGTATCCGTTTAGGGTTTGAGGTTTACCTCGTGTATTTACCTTCTCACCCCTGTGTAATGGGCCAGGCCCAACTAACTCAGTCTATTAATACATCACCCAACCCCTTGTTAGGGTTAGGGTTTCCCACATGGTATAGAGCCAGTTTTTTCTTCCCTCCCCTCTCTAAGCCGCTGGCTGCCCCTCTACCCTTTCCAGCCGTCGGCTGCCCTTCCCTCCCTAGCCGCCACCGGCTCCTCCCTCTGTGCAGCCGCCGCCACTCCCCCATCTTCCCAACGCCGACCCCTTCCCCACCTCCAACACCCCCAACGCCGCCTGCCTCTCTAGCTGCCGCCGCCCGTCCCGACTACCGCCGCCATCACCGGATCCCGAAGCCGTCGGCCCCATCCGGCCCTCCGCCGTCGCGTCCGCCCACTGGGGCTCCCCTTGCTCACCGCCGCTGGGGCGGCCTCTAACATGGCCCTGGCCGCCACCGGCGCCCCCCCTGACCAGCGTCGCCTGGCGGTCGGCGACCTCGCCACGGGCCTGGCCGACGGCGCGCAGCCGCCGCCTCACAAGCCGCACTGCTCGGTCTCCACTCCTCCGGCGGTCTCTGCCTCATCCCCGGTGTCCCGGTGTATGCACAACACCCCTCCGCACCAGCACTCTCGTCGGGGACGACCCCCCTTCATTGCCGGCCTCGGGCTTCTCCCCGGCGACCTCTCAGCCACGCCACAGCGCCCCTGTCGGGTTTCACTCCCGCTGCTCCCGCGCTTATGGCTACCGCCACCAACCTTGCGTTGCTCGTTGCCATCGCCACGATCCAGGCTGCTGTGGCCGCCTCGCAGGAGCACGAGCGCGCCACATCCCTCGCCCTTGCCCTGGAGCAGGAGCGCGCCACGGGTGCCGCCCTGATTGCGCATATGGCCACCGCGCAGCGCCTCATCCTCGGCCACCCTCCGGTCGCCCAGGTGGCTCCTCCGGTCGCCCAAATGGCTTCTCCGGTGATCCGGTCACTCCTGAGGCTCCCCTAGCCTCTGGACTCGACGCTGACCACATCGCCGCTCTCCACGCTCAGGCCGTCGGGCTGCACAACATACGGTCCCTTGTGTCCATCGTGTTGGACCCGACATCCTTCCACTACCCTCGTTGGCGGGGCAGGTCCTCCTCACGCTTCGACGATATGCTCTAGCCGACCTCGTCGGCCCACCGTCTCCATCCTGGTGGCTGATGGACAGTGTGGTGCTCTCGTGGCTCCACGGTACCATCAACGTTGAGCTCCAGGACATCATCCGTGACCAGGAGGACATGGTCATCAGGCGTGGCTTATCCTCGAGGAACAGTTCCTCGGGAACCGGGACGCTCAGGCCCTCCACCTCGACGCCCAATTCCATCAGCTCTCTCCATGGGGGAGTATCGCTGCCAGATGAAGGGCATGGCAGGCTCCCTCCGCGACCTCGGCGAGTCGGTCGCCGACTGCACCTTGGTGTTGAACCTTCCGCGTGGCCTCAGCCCCGCTATGGCCACCTGAAGGCTCTCATCAAGAGGACCGTGTCCTTTCCCACCTTCCATGCCGTGCGGGACGAGCTTCTCCTTGAGGAGCTCACCATGGCGACTGAGGCTCCCGCTCTAGCCCCGGCCCTCTACAACGCTCCTCCCGGCGGCCAGACGCCCTTCGGGAGTAGGCCCCTCGTCCTCCGCCGACAGGACCACCTACCCGCGCTCCTCCCTCACCCCTGTGGCTCCTCGTCCGGCTTCCACCGCCGACGGTGGTCGTCGCCCCCGCAAGGGCGGCCGAGGGGGTGGCGGCTCCACCCGAGCTGGTCCCTCCGGTCGGGGTGTCGGCCAGTCAAGGCCGTCATTCTACAACCCCTGGACCGGGACCATCTCCATGTGGCTGGGTTAGGCCCCGAGTGCCTCCCGTCCTACGACGCCGGCTCTCCTGAATACGCCGCTCTACAACATGCCATCGTCGCCCTACGACGTGCCACCGATGTCGCCAGCTCCGCCCTAGCTCCCACCGGTTGGAGGATGGGATCACACCTTCTTCGCCGCCGCTTTTAGCACCATGGCGATGGCCCCACCCTCATCTGACTGGGTCATCTACTCCGATGCTTCCTACCACACCACCCCCATTGTAGGCACACTCTCTCGCTCACATCCCCCTCATTCCTCCTATCCCTCCTCGATCGTCGTTGGAAACGGTTCCACTCTGCCGGCCACCTCAGTAGGTGCCTCGGTTCTCCTTGGGCCGTTCTATCTCAACGACGTTCTCGTAGCCCCACACATCACCCATAATCTCCTTTCTGTTCGTCGGTTCACCATCGACAATTCTTGTTCCATTGAGTTTGACCCCTCTGGTTTTTCTGCGAAGGATCTGGCCACCAGGACCCCTCTCGCCCGCTGTGACAGCGCGGGGCCACTCTACACGCTCCGGTCTTCCACCACCGGCGCGTCTCCACCTCCCCCCACCACTTGGCATCGTCGTCTCGGCCATCCAGGACTCGACGTCATGACCAAGATCACCAGCAGTTTAGATCCTTCATGTAGTAGGGGACATTTTGAGGGCCTCTGTCATGCTTGTCAGTTAGGCCGACATACTCGTCTCCCATTTACTACTTCTCGGGCAGAGGCAGGCTTTTGACCTGGTTCATTGTGATCTCTGGACCTCCCTGTACTCAGTCTTTCTGGTTATAAATACTACTTGGTGGTTTTGGATGATTTTCCCATTTTCTTTGGACTTTTCCTCTTCGGTTGAAGTCCGACACGTTCACCACCATCACAGACTTCTTCGCCTGGGTATCCACCCAGTTCCGTCGGCCGGTCCGTGCCCTACAGTGTGACAATGGCCGCGAGTTCGACAACCACGCCTCCCGTTCTTATTTTCTCACCAATTGCGTCTCTCGTGCCCCTACACCTCTGCACAGAACGGTCGGGCCGAACTCATGATTCACACCACCACCAATATGATCCGCTGCCTTCTCTTCCAGGCGTCTCTCCCTGCCAGCTACTGGGCAGAGGCCTTGAACACCGCCACACACCTCCTCAATCGTCTTCCCTCGAAGGCGGTGAGCAACCCTACTCCCCACTTCGCCCTATACGACACAACCCCCTCCTACGACCACCTTCGTGTGTTGGACTGTGCCTGCTATCCTAACACTTCCGCCACCGCTCCTCATAAGCTATCGCCTCGCTCCACTCGTTGCCTCTTCCTTGGCTACTCCCCTAACTACAAGGGGTATCATTGTCTTGACCTCTCATCATCTCTCATCACGTCGTTTTCGACGAAGATGTGTTTCCCCTTGCTGGCTCCTCCCCACCCATCGATCTCGACTCCCTATTTGAGTCCGATCCGATTACCCCTCCACCCCAGGCGCCCCGCCTTGCGCCGTTGCCTGCACCACGTGCGGCCTCGACGCCTCCGCTCGCGCCTCTTCTTGCGCGACACGCGGCCTCGTTGACCCTGCCTGCGCTACGCGCGGCCCCGTCGACCATGCCAGCGCCACGCGCGGCCCCGTCGTCCCTACCTACGCCTCGCGCGGCCCCGTCGACTCCTCCCGCGCCATGCGCGGCCCAGTCGACGAGCGAGGCTCGCTTCGCCGACCCTGCCCTTGTCTACCATCGCCGCGGGCGCGCCACTCCCTCAACACCCACTGACCCGGGTCCATCGACGAGCGTGGCTCGCTTTGCCGAACCCGCCGCCGTCTATCACCGCCGTGAGCCGGCCACGCCCGTGACCCCCGACGTCCCGACGGTCCGCTCTGAGCCGCCTGTGTACCACCCGGTCGCCATCCACCGCGACCCCGGGCACGTCCACCCGATGGTGACTCGACGCACCGTCAGCGTTCTTCGCCCCATCGACCGACTGATTCTGGCCGCTGATACGACCGACACTCCTCCGGACGCCTCCTCGCCCCCCTCCGTTCACACCGCCCTCGCCGACCCACACTGGCGTCGTGCTATGGAGGAGTACACGGCTCTGTTGGCCAACCACACCTGGGACCTGGTGTTGTGTCCATCAGGCACCAAAGTGGTCCCGGCAAGTGGCTCTTTCGCCACAAGCTGACCTCAGATGGCTCCCTCGACCGCTAGAAGGCCTGTTGGGTCCTTCGGGGCTTCACCTAGCGCCCCAGAGTGGACTACGACGAGACCTTAAGCCCCGTCGTCAAGTTCGCCACCGTTCGCGCCATCCTCTCCCTCGCCCTATTCAGGGACTGGGCGATCCATCAGCTCGACATCAAGAATGCCTTCCTCCACGACACTCTGACGCCACTGACCCGGATCTGGTCTGCCGGCTGTACCGCTTCCTATATGGCCTCAAGCAGGCGCCGCGGGCATGGTACAGTCGCTTCGCCTCCTACTTGGCCTCCATCGGCTTCATCGAGGCCAAGTCGGACACGTCACTCTTCATCTACCGATGCGGCAATGACACCGTCTACCTCCTGTTCTACGTCGACAATATTGTGCTCACGACATCCACCGCCGACCTTCTACAGCGCACGATCGTCGCCCTTCAGCGAGAATTCGCGATGAAGGACTTGGGGCCTCTCCACCACTTCCTCAGCATCACCGCCGAACACCGGTCCTAGAGTCTCTTCCTTCACCAGCGTCAGTACGCCATCGACATCCTGGAGCGGGCTGGCATGTACGACTGCAATCCCTGCTCCACGCCTGTCGACACTCAGGCGAAGCTCACTGAGAACGATAGGCCCCTAGTCACCGACGCGACGTCTTACCTGAGCCTGACCGGCGCGCTGTAGTACCTCACCTTTTGTAGGCCCGACATCGCCTACACCGTCCAACAGGTGTGCTTGCATATGCACACCCTGCAGAGCCCCATCTCACCGCTCTCAAGCGGATCCTGCACTACCTCCGCGGCTCCCTCGATTACGACCTCCTTCTCCGACCATCCCCGAACTCGTGGTCTACACCGACGCTGACTGGGCCGGCTGTACCGACACGCGCTGGTCCACTTCCGGTTATGCCGTGTTCCTGGGCGCCAACCTCGTCTCCTGGGCCGCCAAGTGGCAGCCCGCCGTCTCCCGCTCTAGCGCAGAGGCCGAAAAATGCGCTGTGGCCAACGACGTGGCAGAGGCCTCCTGGATGCGCTAGCTTCTACACGAGCTCCACAACCCTCTTCAGCGCGCAACCCTTGTCTACTGCGATAACGTCAGCGCGGTCTACCTCCACAAACCCCGTGCAACATCAGCGCACGAAGCACGTGGAGATCCACCTGCACTTCGTCCACGAGCATGTCGCTAGCGGTGACGTTCGGGTTCTCAGCGTCCCCACCACGCTGCAGTTCGCCGACATCTTCACCAAGGGGTTACTGTTGAGTGTATTTTAGACTTTCGATCCAGTCTCAACATCTGTACAGGATAAGAGTTGCGACTGCGGGGATGTTAGAGTACCCATTTAGGGTTTAGGGTTTACCCCGTGTATTTACGTTCTCACCCCTGTGTAATGGGCCAGGCCCTACTAACTTAGTCTATTAATACATCACCCAACCCCTTGTTAGGGTTAGGGTTTCCCACAAATATTATTAATGCTATTGTTCTAGGCTTCTACCATCATCCAATGCCATAAATCTGCCTAATATTTAATGATGCTATTGTTCTAGGCTTGTACCATCGTCCAATGCCATATCTAAAACCATGCACAGGGGAGTTGTACAAGAACGGTGGGAGGTATATAATCTTTATTTTTGGCTTGACATATATGATTTCTTATGCATTGCCATGGAAAGTTTTTTCTCAGAGATACATGCACTCTACCTAGTATAAAAGGGCTAACTGAATCTATCAATTATGGCTTTATTCTTTGGTTGCAGATGAATGTTGGACCAACTCTGGCGCTTCCGTTCAACACTCAAGATATCCTTTGGGAAAATTTGTCTATGTCTCTAGGATATCGTGATCTTCATGAAGTATGTACATACTAATTAATGAAAAATCTAATGCAACTAAAAGAGGTAATAAATCAGAAATGGGACAAATAGAACTTCTATTTGTGTGGAAACTGGAAAGGTAATTCAAGAGAATACAACTTATAGAAAAGAATGAACAATCAATTCAAGGAAGGAACCGAAGAAGAGTGGCAGGCAGAGGAACCCACTGTGGGGCTGGGTCCAGGTGTAGTGTGTGGAAAAGCATGAGTGACTGCCAGAAAAGGACATAAGAAGAGGCTGTAGCTGTGAATGAGGGTCCAAGATGTACCTGTTTTGGTTTTAGGGTTCGAGAAGCGCATGAATAGTATTTGATTTATTTTCAGTACATGATTCTTTCTGTTTTGCTTTGGATGCATTCCAATATCAGATGCATATGCAATGTCCAGATACTGTTACAGTGATTTTCAGAAGTACCTACCATACATTATCAATTACCACATTCTTATGAAGGTCTATTACTTGCTAAATCATGAATTTATCCCTTTAATGGGCATGAAATCCATATTCGTGTTGATTCTTTGGGTAGTGGAATGGCAAGCACCATAACCATATCTTATAGCTATAATGAAAAAAAACCTATTTATGCTACTCGTTTTGCATGTTATTTTTAGTGAGGACAATGTGATATTCTTTTTACAGGAAGCAAAATCTTGTTCCCTCTCAGTCTAAAGGTTTTGTTTCATGCCTGCGTCTTGTACATTGGTCATGATGTAATTGTCCAATATGTGCATGCCTTTTTTGTGATCTTAACTGTCATATACTTGTCCCGGAGAAGATTAATTGGGAAGACCACATTAGAAAGAATTCTGTAGAATGGGGTTGGCAAATGGCTGTTTGCAAATTGTTTGATGAGCGCCCTGTGTGGCCAAGGCAATCACTTTATGAGCGGTTCCTTGATGATAATGTGCATGTCTCTCAAAACCAATTCAAAAGGTTTATTTATGCCTTCCACTCTTTGTTATTTGTCAATCCTTTGTTATGTATTTCAACTGTTACTTTATTTGCTTGGTCTGTGTTCATGTCTTTTTGTTTGCTCAGGCTTCTGTTTAGAGCTGGATACTACTTCTCTACTGGACCCTTTGGAAAATTTTGGATCAGAAGAGGATATGACCCTCGTAAAGACTCTGAGTCACAAATGTGAGCACAATAGCTGCTTTCTTAAAGTATCTGTATTGTTCATGGTCTAACAAATTTGTTTGTGTTTATTTATTCCATTGCATTATTGTAGGCCCTAGCTGTTTCTGTTTTTCCTTTTCAAGCTGAATTATGGTTCAAAAGTTTCTTGTTCAGTCGGGCAACATATGTACTAACCAAAAAGCATGAAAAATGGGAACTCTAGTGTGAAGCTTTGACCGGTCCTTAAGGTTCATACTTTGTGTTATTTGACATATTAGATAAAGTGGTCTGTGCTTTCGATTAGGTAACATATTTACTAACAGAAAAGCATTATAACTGCAAAATCTGGTGTTGGGCATTGACAGGTCAATTAGGTTCGTAGTTTGTCCCATTTGGTATATTAGATACTCTCTCCAGTTTCAAAATACTAGTCGTTTTGGACATGAAACCACATACCAAGGACTGATCAACTAGAAGTCATATTTCCAGTCGTGCCCCTATTAAATATGTTTTGTTGCCTCTGCTATTGAGTTGTCTTAGCCGTTCCAGCTGGTCAGTTCGATCTCTATTGCAGCCACCGTGGTTTGATTCTTCTTGGCCACACGCCCTGTTTTATTACCCATTTTTATGGCGTTGCATGTGCTTGATTTTCCCACATGCATTCGCTCGACATTTTTAGCAGCGGTTTGTGAAGAGACATCTAGTAGAATACATGCATGCAAAGAGACACAGACGCGCCGGCCCCACGCGCGTGCAGTCCTCTAGGAAACGCAGATAATGAAGTTGCGGACACTAAAGTTATGGAGTGTAATTAGGGGCAAAGTTAATCAATGCTAACTTAAAAAGCAGAAACGACTAGTTTTGCTAGACCTTGAGTGTAAGGCTAAAACGACTACTATTTCGATACCGGAGGGAGTAAAGTAACATGTACAGCAAACCAACTACATGAACATCATAAGATCGCACACATGCCCCCTAGAATTTTTCCATTGTTCATTCATGTTTGAGGCAAGATTTAGGCCCTAGACTTAGAGCACAATGACTAGTCATGATTCCCCAAACTTGGCAAGTGACATTGGCATTGAACCACGGACTGGTAAGGTGGAACTTCATCTTGGCTTTACCAGAACTGAGTAGAATGCTTTATCATGCCTGGAGTGCTTGGGAAGATCAGCAGCATGGCATGGAGCTCTCCAATGGCATCCGTAGTCTAAACAAACCTAAAATTGTTGTGCATTTCTTGTATATGGACCGTCTAAAAGATTACATTTCTACTTGGCAATGCATCTGATCAGTTCTGCATGTTGGAAGGTGTAAAAACCCTAACCCATTGAATGGGTTGAGTATTACATATATACCAGGGTTACATGGACTGGGCTCTAGGCCCATAACACTAAACATAAAAGAAATAGTCTAACACCCCCCGTAATCGAAACTCAAGCCATGACAAACGTTGATACTGGACCGAAACTAGGAGAATGATGAGGGAAGACCCTTAGTGAACTCGTCGGGACGTGATGAACACAGACGTCCTCGATAGCAACGAGCAATGCGCTCATGGATGAAGTGAAGGTTGATCTCAACATGCTTTGTGCACTGGTACTAGACGGGGTTGACAGAGAGGTAGACAGTGTTGACGTCGTCGTAATAGACAAGTGTGCTCTTGATGAGGCGGTTGTGAAGCATCTGGAGGAGCTGACGCAACCAGCTTGCCTCATCCACCCTATTAGTGACAACCCGATACTCAGCCTCGACACTGGAGCGGGAGACCACATGCTGACGCTTAGAGGACCAAGATATGAGGTTGCCCCCAAAAACATAGCATAACTGGAGGTAGACCGGTGGGTGTTCTGGCACCCAACCCAGTCAGCATCGATGTAGACCAGCTCATGTGTGGAGGAGCGTCGAAGATGGAACCTGTAGTCGACAGTACCCTGAAGGTACCAAAGGATCATATGCATGTAGAGGCAGACCTACTTGATAGCATACACAGCCGAGTGAAGGTGAGATACTAAAGAGCGTCAACAAGACTGCGGTAGGCCGTATGGTCATTGATAGGGGCATCATCACCAAAGACCTTGGTTTGCGTGTCCGCCTATGTCGCACATGGCTTGCAGTCCAACATGTCAACGCTCCAAGTCCAAGATATCCAGGGTGTACTTCCGTTGATGAAGAAATAGGCCATCCGGGTGACACAATAGCAATCCCCAGAAAATGAAGAGGACCCAAATCCTTCATAGGGAATTTGTGCTGAAGGACAATAATGATCTGATGCAATGGCCCCAAAGAAGAGGCAGTGAACACAATATCATCAACGTATAGGAGGTACACAATGCCATTGCCACATTGGTAGATGAACTAAGAGGTGTCCGACCTAGCCTCAACAAAAACCCATGGAGAGCATATATATGGCAAACCAGCTATACCAAACATGGGGGCCTGTTTCAAACCATAGAGGTACTTGTTGAGCTTGCAGATCTAGGCTGAGTAGAGTCAACAAAACTAAAAGTCGCCTAGAGGGGGGTGAATAGAACGAATCTGAAATTTACAAACTTAATCACAACTACAAGCCGGGTTAGCGTTAGAAATATAATCGAGTCCACGAGAGAGGGTGCAAAACAAATCGCAAGCGAATAAAAAGTGTGACACGCGGATTTGTTTTACCGAGGTTCGGTTCTCGCAAACCTACTCCCCGTTGAGGTGGTCACAAAGACCGGGTCTCTTTCAACCCTTTCCCTCTCTCAAACGGTCCCTCGGACCGAGTGAGCTTCTCTTCTCAAATCAATTTGGGAACCAAACTTCCCTCAAGGACCACCACACAATTGGTGTCTCTTGCCTTGTTTACAATTGAGATGATCGCAAGAACGAATGAGAAAAAGAAGCAATCCAAGCGCAATAGCTCAAAAGAACACAACAAATCTCTCTCACTTAACACTAAAGCTTTTGTGGAATTGGGAGAGGATTTGATCACTTGGGTGTGTCTAGAATTGAATGCTAGAGCTCTTGTAAGTAGTTGAAAGGTGGAAAACTTGGATTACTTGAATGTGGGGGTGGTTGGGGTATTTATAGCCCCAACCACCAAACTAGCCGTTTGGTGGAGGCTGCTGTCGCATGTCGCACCAGACAGTCCGGTGTGCCACCGGACACTGTCCGGTGCGCCAGCCACGTCACCAGGCCGTTGGGTTCCGACCGTTGGAGCTCTGACTTGTGGGCCCGCCTGGCTGTCCGGTGGTGCACCGGACAAGTCCTGTAGACTGTCCGGTGTGCCACCCGTGCGTGCTGGCGCGCATTCAATGCGCCTGCAGTCGACCGTTGGCGCGAGGTAGCCGTTGCTCCGCTGGCTCACCGGACAATCCGGTGTGCACCGGACATGTTCGGTGAAATATAGCGGAGCGGAAATCCGAAGCTGGCGAGTTCAGAGCCGCTCTCCTCTGGAGCACCGGACACTGTCTGGTGGTGCACCGGACAGTCCGGTGAATTATAGCGAAGCGTCTCTGAGAATTCTCGAAGGTGAAGAGTTTGGCTTGGAGTCCCCTGGTGCACCGGACACTGTCCGGTGGCACACCGGACAGTCCGGTGCGCCAGACCAGGGCAGCCTTCGGTTGTCCCTTGCTCTCTTTGTTTGAACCCTTTTCTTGGTCTTTTTATTGGCTTGGTGTGAACCTTTGGCACCTGTATAACTTATAGATTAGAGCAAACTAGTTAGTCCAATTATTTGTGTTGGACAATTCAATCACCAAAATCAATTAGGAAATAGGTGTAAGCCTAATTCCCTTTTAATCTCCCCCTTTTTGGTGATTGATGCCAACACAAACCAAAGCAAGTATAGAAGTGCATAATTGAACTAGTTTGCATAATTGGAAGTGCAAAGGTTACTTGGAATTGAGCCAATAAATACTTATAAGATACGCATGGATTGTTTCTTTAATTTCAACATTTTGGACCACGCTTGCACCACATGTTTTGTTTTTGCAAAATTCTTTTGTAAATTCTTTTCAAAGTTCATTTGCAAATAGTCAAAGGTAAATGAATAAGATTTCGAGAAGCATTTTCAAGATTTGAAATTTTCTCCCCCTGTTTCAAATGCTTTTCCTTTGACTTAAACAAAACTCCCCTTAAATGAAATTCTCCTCTTAGTGTTCAAGAGGGTTTTAAGATATCAATTTTGAAAATACTACTTTCACCCCTTTTGAACACAATAAGATACCAATTTACCAATTGAAAATCCTTAGTTTTTAAAATTAGGTGGTGGTGCGGTCCTTTTGCTTTGGGCTCATGCTCTCTCCCCCTTTGGCATAAATCGCCAAAAACAGAACCATTAGAACCCTTATCCTAGCTACTTTCTCCCCTTTGGCAAATAAAACATGAGTGAAGATTATACCAAAGACGGAGAGATGCTCAGAGCGACGGCGAAGGATGAGTTACGGAGTGGAAGCCTTTGTCTTCGCCGAAGACTCTAATTCCCTTTTAATATACCTATGACTTGGTTTGAAATTCACTTAGAAACACATTAGTCATAGCACATAAAAGAGACATGATCAAAGGTAAATTTATGAGCTATATGTGCAAGACATCAAAAGAAATTCCTAAAATCAAGAATATTTAGCTCATGCCGAAGTTTGTTAAAGGTTTGTTCATCAAGTGGCTTGGTAAAGATATCGGCTAATTGATCTTTAGTATTAATGTATGCAATCTCGATATCTCCCTTTTGTTGGTGATCCCTTAAGAAGTGATACCGAATGGCTATGTGTTTAGTGCGGCTATGTTCAACGGGATTATCCGCCATGCGGATTGCACTCTCATTATCACATAGAAGAGAAACTTTGGTTAATTTGTAACCGTAGTCCCTAAGGGTTTGCCTCATCCAAAGTAATTGCGCGCAACAATGGCCTGCGGCAATATACTCGGCTTCGGCGGTAGAAAGAGCTACAGAATTTTGCTTCTTTGAAGCCCAAGACACCAAGGATCTTCCCAAGAACTGGCAAGTCCCCGATGTGCTCTTTCTATTAATCTTACACCCCGCCCAATCGGCATCCGAATAACCAATTAAATCAAAAGTGGATCCCATAGGATACCAAAGCCCAAACTTAGGAGTATAAACTAAATATCTCAAGATTCGTTTTACGGCCGTAAGGTGAGCTTCCTTAGGGTCGGTTTGGAATCTTGCACACATGCATACAGAAAGCATAATATCCGGTCGAGATGCACATAGATAGAGTAAAGAGCCTATCATCGACCGATATACCTTTTGATCTACGGATTTACCTTCCGTGTCGAGGTCGAGATGCCCATTGGTTCCCATGGGTGTCTTGATGGGTTTGGCATCCTTCATCCCAAACTTGCTTAGAATATCTTGAGTATACTTCGTTTGGCTTAGGAAGGTGCCCTCTTGGAGTTGCTTTACTTGAAATCCTAAGAAATACTTCAACTCCCCCATCATTGACATCTCGAATTTTTGTGTCATGATCCTACTAAATTCTTCACATGTAGACTCGTTAGTAGACCCAAATATAATATCATCAACATAAATTTGGCATACAAACAAGTCATTTTCAAGAGTTTTAGTGAATAAAGTAGGATCGGCCTTTCCGACTTTGAATCCATTAGTGATAAGGAAATCCCTAAGGCATTTATACCATGCTCTTGGGCTTGCTTGAGCCCATAAAGCGCCTTAGAGAGTTTATACACATGGTTAGGGTACTCACTATCTTCAAAGCCGGGAGGTTGCTCAACATAGACCTCTTCCTTGATTGGTCCATTGAGGAAGGCACTCTTCACGTCCATTTGATAAAGCTTGAAGCCATGGTAAGTAGCATAGGCTAATAATATGCGAATTGACTCAAGCCTAGCTACGGGTGCATAGGTTTCACCGAAATCCAAACCTTCGACTTGGGAATATCCTTTGGCCACAAGTCGAGCTTTGTTCCTTGTCACCACACCATGCTCATCTTGCTTGTTGCGGAAAACCCACTTGGTTTCTACAACATTTTGATTAGGACGTGGAACTAAATGCCATACCTCGTTCCTAGTGAAGTTGTTGAGCTCCTCTTGCATCGCTACCACCCAATCCGAATCTTGAAGTGCTTCCTCTATCCTATGTGGCTCAATAGAGGAAACAAAAGAGTAATGCTCACAAAAATGTGCAACACGAGATCTAGTAGTTACCCCCTTATGAATGTCGCCGTGGATGGTGTCGACGGGGTGATCTCGTTGGATTGCTTGGTGGACTCTTGGGTGTGGCGGCCTTGGATCGTCATCCTCCTTGTCTTGATCATTTGTATCTCCCCCTTGATCATTGTCGTTATCGTGAGGTGACTCATCTTCTTGATCTTGTCCTTCATCAACTTGAGCCTCATCCTCATTTTGAGTTGGTGGAAATGCTTGCGTGGAGGAGGATGGTTGATCTTGTGCATTTGGAGGCTTTTCAAATTCCTTAGGACACACATCCCCAATGGACATGTTCCTTAGCGCGATGCATGGAGCCTCTTCATCACCTATCTCATCAAGATCAACTTGCTCTACTTGAGAGCCGTTAGTCTCATCAAACACAACGTCACAAGAAACTTCAACTTGTCCGGAGGACTTGTTAAAGACTCTATATACCCTTGTGTTTGAATCATATCCTACTAAAAAGCCTTCTACAGTCTGAGGAGCAAATTTAGATTTTCTACCCTTTTTAACAAGTATAAAACATTTGCTACCAAAGACTCTAAAATATGAAATATTGGACTTTTTACCGGTTAGGAGTTCATATGATGTCTTCTTGAGGATTCGGTGTAGATACAACCGGTTGATGGCGTAGCAGGCGGTGTTGACCGCCTCGGCCCAAAACCGATCCGATGTCTTGTACTCATCAAACATGGTTCTAGCCATGTCCAATAGAGTTCGATTCTTCCTCTCCACTACACCATTTTGTTGTGGCGTGTAGGGAGAGGAGAACTCATGCTTGATTCCCTCCTCCTCAAGGAAGCCTTCAATTTGAGAGTTCTTGAACTCCGTCGCGTTGTCGCTTCTAATTTTCTTGATCCTCAAGCCGAACTCATTTTGAGCCCGTCTCAAGAATCCCTTTAATGTCTCTTGGGTATGAGATTTTTCCTACAAAAAGAACACCCAAGTGAAGCGAGAATAATCATCCACAATAACTAGACAGTACTTATTCCCGCCGATGCTTATGTAAGCAATCGGGCCGAATAGATCCATGTGTAGGAGCTCCAGTGGCCTGTCGGTTGTCATGATGTTCTTGTGTGGATGATGGGTTCCAACTTGCTTCCCTGCTTGGCATGCGCTACAAATCCTGTCTTTCTCAAAATGAACATTTGTTAATCCTAAAATGTGTTCTCCCTTTAGAAGTTTATGAAGATTTTTCATCCCAACATGGGCTAGTCGGCGGTGCCAGAGCCAACCCATGTTAGTTTTAGCAATTAAGCAAGTGTCGAGTTCAGCTCTATCAAAATCTACCAAGTATAGCTGACCCTCTAACACTCCCTTAAATGCTATTGAATCATCACTTCTTCTAAAGACAGTGACACCTACATCAGTAAATAGACAGTTGTACCCCATTTGACATAATTGAGATACGGAAAGCAAATTGTAATCTAATGAATCAACAAGAAAAACATTGGAAATGGAATGGTCAGGAGATATAGCTATTTTACTCAAACCTTTGACCAAACCTTGATTTCCATCACCGAATGTGATAGCTCGTTGGGGATCTTGGTTTTTCTCATAGGAGGAGAACATCTTCTTCTCCCCTGTCATGTGGTTTGTGCACCCGCTGTCGATAATCCAACTTGAGCCCCCGGATGCATAAACCTACAAAACAAGTTTAGTTCTTGACTTTAGGTACCCAAATGGTTTTGGGTCCTTTGGCATTAGACACAAGAACTTTGGGTACCCAAACACAAGTCTTTGATCTCTTGTGTTTGCCCCCAACATATTTGGCAACTAACTTGCCGGATTTGTTAGTTAAAACATAAGATGCATCAAAAGTTTTAAATGAAATGTCATTATCATTTGATGCACTTGGAGTTTTCTTTTTAGGCAACTTAGCACGGGTTGGTTGCCTAGAACTAGATGTCTCACTCTTATACATAAAAGCATGGTTAGGGCCAGAGTGAGACTTCCTAAAATGAATTCTCCTAATTTTGCTCTCAGGATAACCGGCATGGTACAAAATGTATCCCTCGTTATCCTGAGGCATGGGAGCCTTGCCCTTAACAAAGTTGGACAATTTCTTAGGAGGGGCATTAAGTTTGACATTGCCTCCCTGTTGGAAGCCAGTGTCATCCTTAATGCCAGGGCGTCTCCCTCTATAAAGCATACTACGAGCAAACTTAAATTTTTCATTTTCTAGTTCATGCTCGGTAATTTTAGCATCTAGTTTAGCTATATGATCATTTTTTTGTTTAATTAAAGCCATGTGATCATGAATAGCATTAACATCAACATCTCTACATCTAGTGCAAATAGTGACATGCTCAGTGGTAGATGTAGAGGGTTTGAAAGAATTAAGTTCAACAATCTTAGCACGCAATATATCATTTTTATCTCTAAGATCGGAAATTGTAATATTGCAAACATCTAATTCTTTAGCCTTAGCAAGCAATCTTTTATTTTCATTTCTAAGGCTAGCAAGAGAAATGTTTAATTCTTCAATCTTAGCTAGCAAATCATCATTATCATTTCTAAGATTCGGAATTGAAATTCACAAACATTTGAATCAACCTTAGCACTTAAACTAGCATTTTCATTTCTAAGGTTGTCAATGGTCTCATGGCAAGTGCTTAGCTCACTAGATAATTTTTCGCACTTTTCTACTTTTAGAGCATAAGTATTTTTCACCTTAACATGCCTTTTGTTTTCTTTAATAAGGAAGTCCTCTTGAGTGTCCAAGAGATCATCCTTCTCATGAATGACACTAATCAATTTATTTAATTTTTCTTTTTTTTGCATGTTTAGGTTGACAAAAAGGGTACACAAATTATCTTCCTCATCACTAGCATTATCATCGCTAGAGGACTCATATCTAGTGGAGGATTTAGATTTAACATTCTTCTTTTTGCCGTCCTTTGCCATGAGGCACTTGTGGCCGACGTTGGGGAAGAGAAGGCCCTTGTTGATGGCGATGTTGGCGGCGTCCTCGTCGGAGGAGGAGTCGGAGGAGCTCTCGTCCGAGTCCCACTCGCGGCAAACATGGGCGTCGCCACCCTTCTTCTTGTAGTATTTCTTTTTCTCCTTTCTTCTCCCCTTCTTGTCGTCGCCCCTGTCATTATCACTAGATAATGGACATTTTGCGATAAAATGACCGGGCTTACCACATTTGTAGCACACTTTCTTGGAGCGGGGTTTGTAGTCCTTTCCCCTCCTTTGTTTGAGGATTTGGCGGAAGCTCTTGATGACGAGCGCCATTTCCTCATTGTCGAGCTTTGAGGCGTCGATTGGTTGTCTACTTGATGTAGACTCCTCCTTCTCCTCCGTTGCCTTGAATGCAACCGGTTGTGCTTCGGATGTGGAGGGATCATCTAGCTCATTGATTTTCTTTGAGCCCTTGATCATATACTCAA
Source organism: Zea mays (assembly GCF_902167145.1). NCBI lineage: Eukaryota > Viridiplantae > Streptophyta > Magnoliopsida > Poales > Poaceae > Zea > Zea mays. The sequence continues at coordinate 105,963,293 of NC_050105.1, read as the reverse complement.
AGCTCACAAAATTCCCGATTACTTCCTCAGGAGTCATTAGTGTATATCTAGGATTACCACAAATTAATTGAACTTGAGTAGGGTTAAGGAAAATAAGTGATCTAAGAATAACCTTAACCATTTCGTGGTCATCCCACTTTTTGCTCCCGAGATTGCGCACTTGGTTCACCAAGGTTTTGAGCCGGTTGTACATGTCTTGTGGCTCTTCCCCTTTGCGAAGCCGGAAGCGACCGAGCTCCCCCTCGATCGTTTCCCGCTTGGTGATCTTGGTTAGTTCATCACCCTCGTGCGCGGTCTTGAGCACGTCCCAAACTTCCTTGGCGCTCTTTAATCCTTGCACTTTGTTATACTCCTCTCGACTTAGAGAGGCGAGGAGTATAGTTGTGGCTTGGGAGTTGAAGTGCTCGATTTGGGCCACCTCGTCCTCATCATAATCCTCATCCCCTACGGATGGTACCTGTGCTCCAAACTCAACAACATTCCATATACTTTTGTGGAGTGAGGTTAGATGAAATTTCATTAAATCACTCCACCTAGCATAATCTTCACCGTCAAAGGTTGGCGGTTTGTCTAATGGAACGGAAAGTAATGGAGTATGTCTAGAAATGCGAGGGTAGCGTAGAGGGATCTTACTAAACTTCTTACGCTCATGGCGCTTAGAAGTGATGGACGGCGCATCGGGGCCGGAGGTTGATGGTGATGAAGTGTCGGTCTCGTAGTAGACCACTTTCCTCATTTTCTTTTTCTTGTCCCCACTCCGATGCGACTTGTGGGAAGAGGATTTCTTCTCCTTCCCCTTCCCTTTGTTGCGGGACTCTTCCGATGAAGCTTTCCTGTGGCTTGTAGTGGGCTTGTCGCCGGTCTCCATCTCCTTGGCGTGATCTCCCGACATCACTTCGAGCGGTTAGACTCTAATGAAGCACCAGACTCTGATACCAATTGAAAGTCGCCTAGAGGGGGGGTGAATAGGGCGAATCTGAAATTTACAAACTTAATCACAACTACAAGCCGGGTTAGCGTTAGAAATATAATCGAGTCCACGAGAGAGGGTGCAAAACAAATCACAAGCGAATAAAGAGTGTGACACGCGGATTTGTTTTGCCGAGGTTCGGTTCTCGCAAACCTACTCCCCGTTGAGGTGGTCACAAAGACCGGGTCTCTTTCAACCCTTTCTCTCTCTCAAACGGTCCCTCGGACCGAGTGAGCTTCTCTTCTCAAATCAATTTAGGAATCAAACTTCCCGCAAGGACCACCACACAATTGGTGTCTCTTGCCTTGTTTACAATTGAGATGATCGCAAGAACGAATGAGAAAAAGAAGCAATCCAAGCGCAAGAGCTCAAAAGAACACAACAAATCTCTCTCACTTAACACTAAAGCTTTTGTGGAATTGGGAGAGGATTTGATCACTTGGGTGTGTCTAGAATTGAATGCTAGAGCTCTTGTAAGTAGTTGGAAGGTGAAAAACTTGGATTACTTGAATGTGGGGGTGGTTGGGGTATTTATAGCCCCAACCACCAAACTAGCCGTTTGGTGGAGGCTGCTGTCGCATGTCGCACCGGACAGTCCGGTGTGCCACCGGATAGTCCGGTGTGCCACCGGACACTGTCCGGTGCGCCAGCCACGTCACCAGGCCGTTGGGTTCCGACCGTTGGAGCTCTGACTTGTGGGCCCGCCTGGCTGTCCGGTGGTGCACCGGACAAGTCCTGTAGACTGTCCGGTGTGCCACCCGCGCGTGCTCTGACTTCTGCGCGCGCTGGCGCGCATTCAACGCGCCTGCAGTCGACCGTTGGCGCGAGGTAGCCGTTGCTCCGCTGGCTCACCGGACAGTTCGGTGTGCACCGAACATGTCCGGTGAATTATAGCGGAGCGGAAATCCGAAGCTGGCGAGTTCAGAGCCGCTCTCCTCTGGAGCACCGGACACTAGTCCGGTGAATTATAGCGAAGCGTCTCTGAGAATTCTCGAAGGTGAAGAGTTTGGCTTGGAGTCCCCTGGTGCACCGGACACTGTCCGGTGGCACATCGGACAGTCCGGTGCGCCAGACCAAGGCAGCCTTCGGTTGTCCCTTGCTCTCTTTGTTTGAACCCTTTTCTTGGTCTTTTTATTGGCTTGGTGTGAACCTTTGGCACCTGTATAACTTATAGACTAGAGCAAACTAGTTAGTCCAATTATTTGTGTTGGGCAATTCAATCACCAAAATCAATTAGGAAATAGGTGTAAGCCTAATTCCCTTTCAAAAACTAGCTGACTTACTGCAATAGACAATCTTGTAAGAGTCATATAGAGAAAGCCATTCTTGACATCCAGTTGATGGACCGTCCATGAACGAGAGGGCCACTGAGAGAACGACACGGATAGTAGTAGGCTTCACTACTGGACTGAATGTCTCATTCTCATCTTAGTCAACCCTGTGATAGTGTGTTGTACAAAAAACCCTAGCTACATGGCTACACATGTATATAACCCTAATGGGACACGCCCATATCCATAGATACTCTAACACCCCCCGCAGTCGAAACTCTAACCACTACAAATGTTGAGACTGGACCGAAACTCCGCAAACACCATCGACAGAAGCTCCTTGGTGAAGACGTCAGCAAGCTGGGAGGTGGTCGGGACGTGGATCGATCTCGACATGTTTAATGCGCTGGTGTTGGACGGGGTTGGTGGAGAGGTAGATGGCGCTGACGTTGTTGCAGAAAACCAGGGTGCTCGTGGCCAGCAGACTGTGGAGCTCTTGGAGCAGCTGACGGAGCCAGGCCGCCTCAGCCACGCCGTTGGCCACGACGCGGTACTCGACCTCAGCGCTGGAGCGGGAGACGACCGACCGGCGCTTTGATGACCAGGAGACGAGGCTGTCTCCGAGGAACACGACATAGCCCGAGGTGGACTGGCGCGTGTCGGGACAACCCGCCCAGTCGGCATCGGTGTAGACGCGAAGCTCCGTGGTCGAGGGCCGGCGTAGAAGGAGCTCGAAGTCGAGGGTGCCACGTAAGTACCGCAGGATCCGCTTCATCACGGTGAGGTGCGGCTCCCGAGGGTCGTGCATGTGGAGGCACACCTGCTGGATGGCGTAGGTGATGTCGGGCCTGGTGAAGATGAGGTACTTGAGTGCCCCGGCAATGCTCCGGTAGTCGGTCGGATCGGCGACCGGGGGGGGGGGAGACCTTGCCCTGCGTGTCCACCGGAGTCGCGCAGGGCTTGCACTCGTCCATGCCAGCGTGCTCAAGGAGGTCGATGGTGTACTGCCGCTGGTGAAGGAACATGCCCTGGGGACGGCGCTCGACAGTGACCCCTAGGAAGTGGTGGAGCGCCCCCAGGTCCTTCATCGCAAACTCCTGCTGGAGGCAGGAGATGATGCGACGCAGGAGCTCAGGGGAGGAGGCGGTGAGCACAATATCGTCGACGTAGAGGAGGTACGCAGTGTCCGGGCTGCGACGGAGGAGGAACAGGGACGTGTCCGACTTGGATTCGACGAAGCCCTGCGAACACAAGAAGGTGGCGAAGCGACTATACCAAGCCCGGGGGGCCTGCTTGAGGCCATAGAGGGACTTGTTGAGCTTGCAGACCATGTCGGGGTGAGCAGGGTCGACAAACCCAACGGGTTGAGTGCAGTAGACCGTCTCTGTCAGGGTGCCGTGGAGGAAGGCGTTCTTCACGTCGAGCTGGTGGAACGGCCATTCCCTGGATAGAGCGCGAGTCAGAACAGTCCGGACGGTGGAAGGCTTGACCACTGGACTGAAAGTCTCGTCGTAGTTGACCCCAGGACGCTAGGTAAAGCCCCAGAGCACATAGAGGGCCTTGTACCGCTCCAGGGACCCGTCAGCGTGCAGTTTCAGCTTGAAGATTCATTTCCCGGTGACCATGTTGGCGCCATGGGGACGAGGTACCAGGTCCCAAGCGTGGTTAGCCTGGAGGGCCTCGTACTCCTCTTCCATGGCACGCCGCCACTGCGGGTCGGCGAGCGCACCACGGACAGTTGTGGGCACCGGAGGTAGGGCCGAAGAAGGGGTCGCAGAGAGAATCAACCGATCTGGGGCCCAGAGCACACCCGCCGCGCGTCGGGTGACCATCGGGTGGATGTGGCGAGGATCTCGGTGGACGATGACGGGGTGATAGGCTAGGGGCTCGGCGCGAGGGCAAACCGTTGCAGCGCGGTGACCGCGACGCTGGTATGTCTGGATGGGGTCGGTGTAGCGGGACGCCGGGGCCGTACGGGGCTGGGCGGGAGACGCCGGGGTCGCACGTGGCGATGGAGGAGACGCCGAGGCCGCACGTGGCTGTGCGGGGGAGGATGGCGCTGGTGGGGTCACGCGAGGCGACACAGGAGGCGCCGAGGCCGCACGAGGCTGTGCGGGGGAGGGCATCGCAGGCGGGGCCGCGCAGGGTGGCGCGGTGGACGGACCTGCAGGGATGGGGGACGCCAGTAGTGGACATAGGGTCGAGATCGAGGAACATGTCGAGCTCGGTGAGAGAGGCAGTGGAAGAAGAGGAGGAAAAGGGGAAATCCTACTCGTCAAAAACGACGTGACGAGATATGATGACTCTGTGTGAGGTGAGGTCGAGACACCAGTACCCCTTATGGTCGGGGGAGTATCTGAGGAAGACACAATGAGTGGAGCGGGGCGCTAATTCATGAGGAGCAGTGGAGGCGAGATTAGTGTAGCAAGTGCACCCGAAGACACGAAGATGATCGTAGGAGGGGTGGGTGCCGAAAAGAGCGAAGTAAGGAGTGGGGTGGGCAACCGCCTTGGTGGGCAGACGGTTGAGGAGGTAGGTAGCAGTGGTGAGGGCTTCGGCCCAGTAGTGAGTAGGAAGGGAAGCCTAAAAGAGCAGAGAGCGCATGACATCGTTCGCTGTGCGAATCATGCGCTCAGCCCTGCCTTTCTGAGGAGATGTGTAGGGGCACGAATATGGAGGTGGACGCCGCGAGAGAGGAAAAAGTCACGGGACGCATTGTTACAGAATTCATGTCCGTTGTCACACTGGACACTCCGGATGGTGCGACTGAACTAAATGGATACCCAAGCGAAGAAGTGAGACAGGGTGGGATAAGTATCCGACTTTTGACGTAAAGGAAAAGTCCACAAGTAATGCGAGAAGTCATCGAGAATGAGTAAATAGTACTTATAGCTAGAAATGCTGATTACAGGGGATGTCCATACATCACAGTGTATCAGATCAAAAATGCCTGCTGCCCTAGAAGAGGAGGTGGGGAATGGGAGCCTAACATGGCGACCTAACTGACAAGCATGACAGAGGTGCTCAAAAGATCCCCTACAACCAGAAACAGAAGTACTACTGGAGAGCTTGGACATCACATCATGCCCGGGGTGGCCGAGACGACGATGACAAGTCACAGAGGAGGCGACCGCTGCATGAACAGGCGGGGCAGAGGTCGATGTAGGGGAAGCAGGCAGGCGAAGCGTGTAGAGGGGCCCGGGGCTGTCACACCGAGCGAGAAGGGTCCCGATGGCAAGATCCTTCACAGATAGACCAACTAGGTCAAACTCCATAGAACAAGAGTTGTCAGTAGTGAACTGACGGACGGAAAGAAGATTCTGAATGATGTTGGGGGCAACAAGGACGTTGGTAAACGGAAAGGACCGGGAAGGACCGCGTCACCTACTGAGGTGACTGGTAGGGCAGATCCGTTACCAACAACGATGGAAGAAGGAAGGGAGGGTGGGGGGGGGGGGAGGTGGAAGACATAATACCTGCATCCGGGGTGGTGTGGAAGGAGGCACCCAGTCAGAGACCGAGGTGGGTGGGGCTAGTGTCATCGTGGAAAAGGAGCTGGCGAGAGAATGCACGTCCCACCCATTAGTCCAGGGCCCCCACATGGGCTGGGTCGAAGGCCCCGGGAGAGAAAGGAGCCCCTGCTGAGGTTGGGGAGGTGCCGAGGGTGCCGCCGGAGGTGGAGCGGCAAAGAAGACCTGCTGAGAGGTGGTGGGGCGAGGGGCCGAGGCACCCGCGGACGGCCCGGGCTACATGTGGATGGTGCCAGTCCACAGGTTGTAGAAGGATGGCCACTGAGAACCGCCCGGAGAGCTACCCCGGTCGCCCGACGTGCCACCACGTCCACTCTTGCGACCGCGACCCCCCCGGAGCCAGTAGTCCGCCGAAGAGCTCTAGAGGGCGGGGGCCGAGATGTGGTGAAGAGGACCCCCCTCCCCGAGTCAGAGGGGGCAGCCCAAGGTGCGCTGTAGAGCGCCGTGGCGGGAGCGGCGGTCGCAGTAGCGGAGAGGCGAAGCTCCTCGAGAAGAAGATTGTTCTTGGTCTCCGCAAAAGTGGGAAAAGGCTTCATGCGGGTAAGGATGGGCGTCACACGATCGAAGCGAGGGCTCAAGCCGTGGAGGAGGTTGAGCACGAGGCTCTCATCGGTGATGCGGGCCCCGAGGGTGCGGAGAGTGTCCGCCATCGTCTTCATTTGACGGCAGTACTCGTCCACAGAGAGATCGCCCTGAGCAAGCTAGCGAAAAGCGGTCTCAAGGTACAGGATCCGAGTCTGGCGGTTGCCAAGGAACTGTGCCTCAAGGGCACCCCAGATCCGGTGAGCGGTATCGTCCGGCACTCGAACGATGTCCCGAAGTTCGGCCGTGAGGGTGCCATGGATCCAGGAAAGCACCACTTCATCCATCAGGAGCCAGTCCTCCGACGGGTCAGTGACCGTAGAGAGGATGTGGTCGGCGAGGGCGTAGCGGCGGAGGATCTGCAGGACCTGGTCGCGCCACCGAGGGTACTGAGTGGAGTCGGGCACGAGAATGTCGGTGACGGTTGCCCGGATGCTGGTGAGGGCCGCCGCCTAAGCGTGAAGAGAGGCACGAAGGACAGAGAGGGTGACAAAGTGGCTGGTGAAGGCACGAAGGACGGAGAGGGCCTGAAGTTGACGCCCGGGATGGAGGGAGCAGCGCCGAGGGCGACATCCATGCCTAGGCTGACCAGGGCCACGTTGACGACGTCAAGGCCGGTAGCAGTGAGGCCCTGGTCAGCCAGGCTAGGCCAAGGGTTGGTAGGCTGACAGTGGCTAGGCCCTGGCCGGCTACGCGTAGGCCAAGGGTGGCTAGGGCATCGGCTGGTAGGGAGAGTCGTGGGGGAGGGCATAGACAGGCCAGTGGGGCAGTCGGCAGCGTGGGGTGCATAGGCCCCGCGTCGAGTGGAGGCGGTGGCGGGCAGGTGCCGACTTAGCCTGTTCGCTTGGCTTTAATCCGTACCGGCTTATATTGCTTCTACAGTGTTTTGTCTCTATGGATTGCAGCTGCAGGAGTCCGAACAGCTGGCTTTAATCCAAAGTGAACAACCCATAGGGCAGTTGCGTCTGTGACAACGATTGTAGACGTGGTGGTGCCGACGGATAGAGGGGAAAGGGTGGTGGTGTGGCAACAACGACGACCCAACGACGAGGAAGGGGTGAGGAGGGGAGGGGGAGGTTGGTCATGATAGCGACAGCGGCTGGGGAAGCCGAGTGGGGACCATCAGGGGCAGGCGATGGCTAGGGGAGGGGAGGAGGGAGTTAAGTCTGGCTTGATGCCATGGTGGTGGGTGTAGAAACCCTAATCCATTGAATTAGCTGAGTATTACATATATATCAGGGTTACATGGACTAGGCTCTAGGCCCACAACACTAAACATAAAAGAAATAGTATAACAATACACACCAAACATTTGTTCCAAACTTCCAATGTGGTGAGGCATATGAATGTGCTCCATGGTTTAGACTAAAATGTGCTCCAACCTCAGGAACATCAATTGTTGAGCAATTGGTGGGGATCATCATTGTGTTGGATGGTCAGCACAGAAGCTTCTCTTGTCTTCGTATGGAAGCATTCAACAATGATGAGAAGATGAGGGAAGAATGTAGAAGGATCAGAGGAGAAAGTGTGATCTCAAATTTCTTAATAGATTGGAGGATAGAACGTATCAAAAAGTAATAAAGAAAGGAAAGTAATGAGAAGGGAACAAGCAGGCACTAAGTGGTGGGAAACATTGTTGATGGGGAAACTTTCCAAATCTGGTCCAATGTGCACTTTACCTTCAAAGGAAATGGGCTGATTGGACATCAACTATGGTTGTACACACACTATAGGATATATGACATATTAGAACACTATTAGTCGGATAGACTGATGTGCATTGGAGTATATAGAGATTGATGTGTTACAGTCGAGCGACTAGTCGAAAAGTCGGTGCGAAGGTGATAGTCGATCAGAGCGACTCAACTTTCTCTGCTAGTCGCTCGACTCATCGACTAGTCACGACTAGTCGTAGCATTTGAGTCGTGCGACTTATTTGGGCCTAGGTATAAAAATGTGAGCCCACCCAACCATCTCAACCCTAGTAGGTAGGATGCTAATGGACAAGTTTCCTACCTTATTTTGGACATCGTGTGCTACCCACTGCTTGGATCTCATGCTGAAGGTTATTGGGAAGATAAAAGAGGTTTTGTAGCTGCATTGCTAAAGCAAACAAGATAACCAGATTTATCTATGAACATGGAAGGATTTAAGACTTGATGGGGACCAAGACAAATGATAGAGATCTTGTTAGATTGAAATGGTAGAGACCAGCAACGGCTGAAATGTGGGCTGCTATGGACCATGCAAAAAAGAGCATCAAGTAAGATTTGAAACACAGAGAGATTAATGGATGAAATAATTTCTATTGTTGATAAGAGGTGTGACATTCAGCTAAACGAGGTGTTTTTAGTGTTTCAACGTGTTTTTAGTATTAACATACATAAAAAATTATAAAAATATAATCATCGACTTTTATTCGACTAGTCACGACTAGTCTGTCCTAGTCACGACTAGTCTACTAGTCAGTATCTGCACAACTCAACTCGACTTCTAGACTCGAAAAAATTGCGAACAAGGCCAAAGTTCAAAATCTAATTTAGTCTTATATTTCTTGCATTTTCCTCCTATTTGAACATAAGTTACTTTTTATCAATATTATTAACTGAAATATTTCTTTTTTTGCTTGGTAGATATCAGAGAATTGATTTTCGCATGCCTCCCGAGCTACGATATCTTCTAAGGCTGAAGAATTCTGAGTGAGCCATATCCTTTCTTTTAGTTTGTATTTGAAACCATATATTTGAAAGGATTTTGACAATAGTATTGAATTGTATGTATCAACCAGTTCAACCAAAAAGCTTAAGTTAATGGAGAGAGGTGAGCAATTTACTTATGCTGCTTCAACACCCTTTCACGTGGAGTCTTCCTCAGGCGTTAGACATGGAGTAGGAGTAGACAACAATTATTTTATTTAATTGCGCTAGCCACAATTTTAACAAGACTTCTGCATTGGTACCATATTGAGTTGCATACACCAAACAATTCAACCAAAAAGCTTAAATTGACAGAGTGCTGGTCAATTCACTTATACTCTAACAAATAGTAGAGGGACCTGTAACCATCATGATTACATGTCTTCAAGCCTGATCCTACTACCAAAGGATGTTTGTACTTGTATTAAATGTAGTGGCCTCCAATCTTAACCTTAGTTTGGTGGACCTCTAATAGGCCATCTACTACTGGCATATTAAAGCTACTAGCAAAGTGCCCGTACCTTGTTACGGTTTTACTTTATGCTTGAGTATACACATAAAGACATGTGTGTTCTATTGGCTAGGTGAGTGTGAATGTGGGTTTAGAGCTAACAACCATGATTTGAATCCCCATTTGTGTATAATTTTAGCATTTTTACCATTTAAGTGTGGGCAAATCGGATGGAAAAAGAAACAAATATAATATAGAGGTTTTTTTAGATTGGACCGCGGGTTTGTTACAAAGAAACATAAGTTTTTTTTTGCAAAAGCGATGACGGTGGAACCGTGGAACCATGAAAACTGATGCTTTAATATAGTAGAGGCTGACATGTCTGGCTTGGAAACAAAATAAGTGACAAAACCAACAATGCAAATATCAAAATAAACTGGCTTGTCCATAGTTTTTTCCTAGTCCTTGTGGACTGCATTAGTGTATAAATGTGATGCATGTCCACCTGGGTTGATGTACTCTTGTTATTTTGATGGCGTTATAATTGTACCATGATTGTGCATACCTCAAATAGTTTATTCAATGCACCAATGATGACATAATTCTTCATGCTTGCATGATACAACTTCACAAATTTCAGAACATAGCATCCATCGCTCTGTTTACATAGTTTGTAGATGTCAACAAATTCAACAAACCATAGCTTCACAAACATTGGTGACGCCTTTTTTGGCTCCGGCTTCATGAGCAACTCTACCAGTAGAGCTAGATTTGTTTACATGAATTGTTTGGCAAAACAGCTCCACATATGAGCTCCTTAAAAGATGCTATCATAGAGTCCAATGTAGAGCCCACCGGAGCGAGGTGGAGCTAGGTGAAGCCACTATTTTAGCTTCACCCCATAACAACCTTTTGTCTCAACATGTTTTTCTTGAATACGCAGGAGAGATGCATATCATTGTATTAATAGAAGAAGAGTGTACAGATACAAAAGGCTAATATGCCGCTACAGACTTTTTTTTTTCTCGAACGCGCAAGAGAGCTGCGCATCATTAAACCAAGAGGAGAAAAGTCCAGAAAATGATCAAAGTACAAGCCCAAAAGAGCTGAAAACAAAAGGAAAAGAAGAAAACCTGCCCTGCAACAGAGCTAAAGCAGACTCTTGACTATGATAGAATCAAGTCAAGGATTTCAGTATACGCTGATGATGTGGTTTTATTTATTAAGCCACAGGATCTTGAATTGAGGTGTACTAAGGTTATTCTTGACTGTTTTGAGGAGGCCTCGGTGTTGGTTGCCAACATGCAAAAGAGTTGTTTTATCCCTATTGCTTGTAATGATTAGGCGGTTCAGGAAAGCGATTCCTTACTGCAGTGCCCTTCAACAACCTTTCCATGCACCTACTTAGGGCTGCCCATATCCAACAAGAAGCTATCGAAGGGTACTCTAATGGGTTGGGTTGAGAAGATAGCTGATCGTTTACCTTCCTGGAAGGCCTCCCTTCTTAACTTGGCGGGTAGAACTGCTTTGGTTCATTTCGTGCTCTCCACTATTCCTGTTTACCTCCTTATCGCCATGAGTGTCCCGAAATGGGTGATCAAGGGGATTGACAGGGTTAGAAGGGGCTTCCTTTGGAAGGGGAGAAATGAAGTAAATGGTGGCAACTGTCTGGTGTCTTGGGACATTGTTACTAGGCCCTTTTTCCTAGGAGGGCTGGGTATACCAAATCTGCATTTTCAGGGATTAGCTGCAGGCAAGGTGGCTTTGGAAGGGGAGAAATGAAGTAAATGGTGGCAACTGTCTGGTGTCTTGGGACATTGTTACTAGGCCCTTTTTCCTAGGAGGGCTGGGTATACCAAATCTGCATTTTCAGGGATTAGCTGCAGGCAAGGTGGCTTTGGCTGCAGAATACTGATGCCAGCAGGTCTTGGAGGGACCTGGACCTTCCCATTCACCCGCAGGTTAGGAAGTTCTTTGCCATCTCAGTAGTTTCGTCTGTCGGAAATGGTGCAAACACTCTATTTTGGTCAGATCGCTGGTTGGAGGGGTGTGCTGTTTCTGAGGTTGCTCCAGATGTTTTTCAGAAGGTTGATAAGAAAATTGTGGGTTCTAGGACGGTGGCTCAAGCTCTTCAAAACAGTTCCTGGGTTACAGCAGTACCTCCTTCTGTGGAACGTGGTCAATGAGGTTGTTTTGAAGGATGAGCATGATCGTCATTCCTGGAGGCATGAGGCCTCAGGTCTGTACTCTTCTAAATCCTGTTATAATGCCCTCTTCACCGGTGCCATTACCTTTGAACCATGGAAGAGGTTGTGGAAGACTTGGCCCCATTTCTTATGGCTGGCTATTAGGGATAAATGTTGGACTGCTGACAGGCTACAATCGAGACGTCTACCTCATCCAGTTGCTTGCTCCTTATGTGACCAAGTCCAAGAAACAATACAACACATCTTAACCTCTTTTTTTTGCTCGTCAGTTTTGGTTCAGTATCCTCTCCCCTTTTGGCTCGGGGCACCTGACACCCAGTCCTGATGCCCCATCCTTCGCTGATTAGTGGCGGGATGTTAGTGGCAAAATCACCAAGGAAAAAGAGGAAAGGTTTTAACTGTGCTATCATCCTTGGAGCCTGGTGCCTTTGGTTGTAGAGAAATAGGGTTATTTTTGAGGTGGAGGCTCCTTCTATTCCCATGGTGCAGCAATGTTTCCTAAATGAGTTAGGTTGCTGGGTCATGGCTGGGGCTAAGCACCTTGGCAGTCTTGGGCTGGCTGAAGCTCTGTGGGCGGCCGAATCAATTAGTTTTGGTCTTTTTATTTTCCGCTACATAGTTACATGAGGGAAACTGAAGAAGAAATGAGACAACAATAAAAACGGCCATAGAACACCCTATGGCGTTTAACCATGAACACTAGGCAATGACAGACCCTTGGTCCCAACCATCTCCCAAAATCGAATTTCATTCATAATCATTATTGTAGAGATGTTTGGCCTAACTCCATTGAACATGCAGTCGTTGCGATGTCATCATAGAGTCTATGCTCCTAGGATCACCAAGGAGTTTAGCCTAGTTGGAGAATGAAAACACAGTCATTGCAGGGGCGGGGCTGGACGGGGGCAGGCCACGCGCCAACGGGAAGGGGGGGGGCCAGCGCCGGCGGGGCTGCTCGGGGTTGGTCCGCGTGTCGGCGGTGAGGGCCGCACGTGGGCGCAAGGGGCCCGCAGTGGAGGGGGCCAACGACTGGAGCTTGGGGAAGCCGATGACTATGGTGTGGGTGGGAGGGAAGAGAGAGAAATCTGTCTCTGGTACCAAGTTGGAGAATGCAAACCCTAACTCAGGGTTGGCAGTTGTATTAATAGACTCGGGTTGTTGGGCCTGGCCCATTACACATGGGTATAACTGTAATTACAAGGGGCTAACCCTAAAACCCTAAACGAGCAAGCTATGTTAAGGAGCGGATCCCAGGGTCCTCGAGGGCCCACGAGTCAGAGAGGATACAGGGAGGAACCCGCCTAGGTGAATACGCCTAGATGACACCCGCGTCGCACATGGGGTTAGGCGAGGCACAACCTAGGCTAAGGGTTAGACTAGGCGTTAGGGAGCCACTCGAGTGGATTCTGCGCCTGACCAAGGGACCACTATCGTCATCGATGCTGCGCATGTCGCATTAATTGCGCCTGGCGCTGAGCCGTGGTGTGGGAGAGAGTCGGTCCGCCTCCCACTCATGGCCTACGTGTTCTAGGCCTGAGTTCCAGTTATGACCTACGAGCCCTAGAGTGGTGTGGTATGAAGTGCCAGAGTTGACAACCCAATCGATGGGAGTAGTAGGGGGCAACGATGATATGGGGTACGAGGCAAGAGCCAAGGCACCCCACAGAGCCTCCGGCATGGGCGCTGGGGCCACCAGTGGCGAGCAGGCTAACGACGAGCATCGGTGGTGGAGATCTTGATTGTCATGCTGACAATCTCGCACTATGGAACACTAACGACCCTGGAGCGTGGCTTCCTCCTAAGGGTGTAGAGTTTGACACAGTCATGGAGAATCGGTTTCATGATCCGATTAAAGGCCATGAACGTGCCTTAGAGAAATTGCTATCGTGAATGGACACACACACAATAGGAAGGCATGTGGACGTCGGCAGAGCGAAGGACGGGCGTTAAGGGAGCTTACCCAGGAAGGGAGAAGTCGACGCTCGTAGGGCACCCACACTCCCATGGGACTAGAGGAAGGGGCTATCAAGAGTGACCTATGGGGCCGTGGCGGAAGGAGGCGGGAGGTCGCCAGAGTGGGTGGGGATGCTGGCAACGGACGACGACGATGCCGGTGCACAAGCACCGGCCGCGGCCACAAGGGCCCACATGTGTGCAGCCCTTGCGGGCTGGTGGGAACGAGATCCCACCATCTGCATTACGATGGAGGGAGGCGGGGCCGACGGGCGCAGGAGGATGCACGGAAGTGGCGCAGGCGCGCGGACAGGGCCGCCAGAGTTGGCTGGTTGGTCGCTGAGAGCGTGTCGTTCAACTGGAAGCGCGAGGGAGGACTTCGGGGCGACGACCTCGTGACCACGGGGCGGAGTTGTTGGCCGGCGGCTTCAGGATTCCGCCATGGCAGTGTTGGGCGCATGTAGGCACCCTGTCCACCAGCACATGGGGAACTCGACGTGACTTTGCGGGTGTAGGCGTCCGCGAACCGGGGTGAGTGAAGGGCGCATGGGAGAGCCAAAGAGATGCGTGTCGGTCGCGCGCACAACGGTCTCGTCCACCGGCACATGGGGAACTCGGTAGGGTTGTGCGGGTGAAGCGTGTAGGTGCCCACAAGCAGGGGAGGGTGAAGGGCGCCAGGGCGAGCGGAGGAGATGCGGACACCCTCGGCGGTGGCGGTAGCTTTCCCGGCGACGTTTCCTCCATGCCGACCACGCGCACAGGCGTTGGCTGGTGATCTGATGACAGCGTGTAGAGCGTGGACCGCCGGCGGCTGCGGCTGGGGAAGGGTGTCGGCAAGGCGGTGGTGGCTAGCGGGGGAAGGAGCGCAGGGGAGGTCCATGGCACGAGGCGGCTGGTGGGAGGGAAGAAGCCAACAGCTGGATGCCCTGGCGTCTAGGGTGAAGGGAGGAGGGAGAAGGCAGACTGACTTGATACCATGTTGGATAGAATAGAAACCCTAACCTGGATTAGGGTAGGCTTGTGTATTTAGATAAGATTATATGGGCTGGGCCCTTAGCCCAGTTACAATAGATGTACACAGAAACACAACAAGCCAACAGAGAAGACTCCATGAGATGGTCTCTCCTAATCAAAATGCTTTCATAAAGGGTTGGTTCATACATGACAACTTCATGCTGGTGCAGCAAACCTCAAGACTTCTTCATCAACAAAGAAATCCTAGTCTTCTCAAGTTAGATATCACTAAAGCCTTTGATTCAGTTTTGTGGCCCTTCCTTATTGATGTCATGAAACATTTTGGTTTTGGGCAAATTTGGAGGGATATTATTTGTGGATCTTCCACCCAAGTGTTGCTTAATGGATTTCCATGGAAATGTATTAAACATCGAAGAGGACTTCGGCAGGGAGATCCCCTTTCTCCCATGCTTTTATCCTTGCTATGGATGTCCTAGGTATCTTACTCTCACAAGCGGAAGAAGCAGGTCTTTTGCAGCATCTATCAAGAACAACTATACCCCATCAGATTTCCATGTATGCAGATGATGTGGCTCTATTCCTACACCCCACTGCAGTCGACATATCGATCACATTGGATATTCTACACTTATTTGGCGAAGCTTCGGGTCTCCATAATAATGAAAATAAGTCTAATGTATATCCTATCCAGTGCTCAGATGAGGACATTATGGTGGTGCAAAACCTGTTGCCCTGTGAGCTTTCAACCTTCCCTTGCCACTATCTTGGTCTTCCATTGTCTATATACAAGCTTACTAAAGACCAAGTGCAACCTATTGTGGACAAAATCGCAGCACAACTCCCAAATTGGAAAGCTGACTTATTGACATGGGCATGTAGAAGAATTCAGGTGCAACACGTCCTTACAGGCATGATCATTTACCTAGCTATGGCTATTGATTTCCCTTCTTGGGCCTTGGATGCCATTGATAAGATTAAAAAAGGTTTCATTTGGCGAGGACACAAGGAAGCTAATGGGGGGCACTGCCTTCTGTGTTGGGGAAGAGTGTGTCGACCCCTTAAGATGGGAGGGTTGGGTATCTCTAACCTACATGCAAGGTTTTAAAGTCGTCCGACTAATCGCGATTAGTCGCTAGTTCGAGCTCGATTAGGGTCTCCGACTCGACTAGAGCGACTAGGTAGCGATTAGTCGTCCTAGTCGCCGACTAATCATGATTAGTCGTCTGACTAGGGGTTATGCTTGACTAGTTATGCCTGTTTTGGGCCACTAATCCAGCCTCTATTATGTGGGTCGGTCCACCATCTGTACACAACATAAACACTGTTTTGCCCTACGCCCCTGCCTGTACCAATACGGTATGCACTTTTGAGCGTGCGCTCTTTCGCAGCGCAACCACCCCCTTCTCCATCGCCGCCGCCCTCCTCTCCTGCCGCCCTGTTGTGCTTGGGCGACTCTCTGCTCGAGCAGCAGCTGCGCCCCCTCCATCGCACGACGGCTGTAGTCTGCAGAGGCCCCCCCTTCAGCGCGCTCCCGTCCTCCTCTGTTGTCTGTTCAACGGCTGAACAGGCGAGTAGGCGACCACTTCTCTGTTTAGAATTCAGAGACCGAGATGAGGATTGAGGACCTCTTCAGACAGTAATTGCTCTGATATTTTGGTTGTTCAATGTTCTCTGTTTACTTACTGAGCAGTATTGTGTCCGCCTTGGCCTCCTCTTGAGTAGTGCTTCACTTGATTGTTGTGCCACTGCAGAAGAGAATAGGAGGCGGCGTAATAATGTTGAAGCCATCTTCCCAGAATCTGTGTTGCCCCAACCCTAGAACGATGGCAGTGGCACTGGTACAGTTCATGCAGTCCTGCAGTCGAGCTACAACTATATATATTCATATATATTGATATATATACACACACATGTGGTCCTGTTATAGGTGGACAACTATAGGACGACTAGGAGTTGACTAGACTCGACTAATCGAGCAAATCGACGACAAATTGCGATTAGTCACCTTATCGGTGCTCAGGCGACTAGAGTCGACTAGCCGACTTTAAAACCTTGCCTACATGAGATGAGCTGGGCGCTGCATATGAGGTGGATTTGGTTGCATAAAACTGATCCTAGGTGTCCTTGGGCAAACCTTCCTATTCAAGTTCCTTATAAAGCTCGGGCCTTCTTCTCCACTGTTCTAATTTAGGAGGTGGGAAATGGAACCAATACCTTGCTTTGGACAGATAAGTGGCTTTTGGGACAAAAAATCAGTGATATTGCTCCTAGATTATTTCAAACCATTCCAAAGAGGATTGCAAAACGAAGAACAATCCAGGAGGCCTTACTGCATAGAAGATAGATCTCAGATATCAAGTGGGCTCTATCTGTTGGAGTGTTAGCGGGTTATATTCAGCTGTGGGATCTGCTCTCTGATATAGAATTACAGCTTGAGATTGAAGACAAACATGTGTTCAACATAGCTGCAGATGGAACGTATTTAGCTAAGGCTGCGTATGACGGATTTTTTTAGGATCAACTTCTTTTGGCCATTACAATAGGGTGTGGAAAACTTTGGCTCCTCCATAGTGTAGATTTTTCCTTCGGCTTGCAGCCCATAACAGGTGTTGGACTGCTGACAGGCTTGCTAAAAGAGGAATTGATCATCCTTCCAAACGCCCTCTATGCGATCAAGAAACTGAAACCTTGGATCATCTCTTAGTGTCTTGTGTTTTTTCAAGAGATTTCTGGTTCAAGCTGCTGAGTCAAGTTGGTCTGCGAACATTCGCACCATAGTCTGGGTTGCCTTCATGATATGGTGGGAAGAAGCTTCCGAGTCAGTTAATGGACCTATTAAGAAGGGATTCGATTCTCTCATTGCTTTGGCGGCATGGTTTATTTGGAATCATCGAAACAAATATATCTTTGAGTGGTGGAGAATGAGGATAGTGCCTTCCTTGAGTGGTGGAGAATGTTATGCACCAAGGTCTTAGGAATCGCAAGGGATGACTTCAATTCTCTAGTCATTCTGGGAGTCTAGACCTTATGGAAGCAGTGCAATGGCTGTGTTTTTGACAATAAGAGCCCCGGTATTGCTGATGCTATTAGAAGAGTTGGTTTGGAGGTTGACCTTTGGGAGATGGCTAGTGCAAAAAAGTTGTCTTTGCTCACTACCCCCATGTCGGGCCTCCCTACTAGTTAGCTAACGTTGTGGTAGTTCTTGTTAGTTTTTTATGGATGGGGTTTTGTATGCCTGTTGTTGGCCGCCGTAGGGCCCCCCAGTTTGTTCTTGTATCTGTCCCTCTTCTCTAATATATTATCGCGCAGTTCTCCTGTGTTTTCAAGAAAAAAATGTATCTTTGATGGCTGGACCCCCAATGTATCTCTATCTATTCGGTTAGCTAGGGAAGAAAGAATGATGTGGGAGATGGCTGGGGCCAAGGGCCTCTCTTACCTGGCGGCCTCTATTCCTAAGGCTTAGTTCTAGGAGGGGGGCAGATAGTTTGGTGTGCTTTTTTCTAGTTTATTTAGATGGATCCTTTCAGGTTGCTGAGTTTTGGACCTCCATAAGGAAGTCCTTGTACCTGGTCTACTTTGGACCTTCATTTATTTTTCTTAATATATTGGGGCGTAGTTCTCCTGCGCTTTTCGAGCAAAAAGACAATCAGGGAGGAGGAGCTTCCACTAATGGGCTGCAGTTGGCTACTGTTGGTCTGGCCCAGCAGATCCACCATAGAGCTCTCCCAGACACTTATCTCAGTAATAGTGGGATCCCAGATTCACAGTGGAGTTGCTCCACGTTGGATCTGGTGCTCTGTATTTGGTTTGGGAGAGCTGAACCTCTCCCAAACAGGGCCATAAGCTTCGGTTGTCCAAAAGGCTGATATTTTAGGGGTAATGTTGAAAGGAGGGATGACACATAGACCTTAGTTGTGCCAGGTGATTAGATAAAGGTGGGGAAGGATATTTCCTGCCGGCCTATGGTTGCTGGCTGAGAGGATGGGGGAGCAGGCAGGTGGAGGTAGGGTTGGGGGTTGGCCCATGTGGTCAGGCCTAAAGAAGACGATTCATTTGTCTACCTGTACCTTTTATTGTTCTGCGTGGCCTTGCATTTGTTTCCTCCCATACAAAAATGTCTCTAAGTTCTACTGAATGATACTTTTTCCTTGGTATGCAGCTGAATTTGTAACAGTTTTTTGTCGCCTGCATCCTCCCCTCCTCTGCCCATGTACTTATATTTTTTTAACGTGCTTTGGTATTTGCAGGTCTCGAAAGTGGGCAGATATGTGCAAGCTTGAAACAATGCCATCACAGAGTTTCATCTACCTGCAATTATATGAACTGAAGGATGATTTTATTCAAGCAGAAATTCGAAAACCTTCTTATCAATCAGTTTGTTCAGTGAGTACCAAGACAATTGCTTCCAGTTCCAGGTTTTATTTCAATCTGTTCTTCCCTGAGTGTAAAAAACATTGTTAAACGCTCGCTTTAAGAGCTAGGAGGAGACCTAGTGTGTCACCAGGTCATAGACGTCCAATTAAAAGCCACATGAACTGTCAACCAATGGATGGTTAAGAAAGGAAGAGAAGAGACGATTTTGAGATGGCAAAATGGTTTGTTTTATTTTGATTCCACGTATGCCTACTGTTAAGGCCCATTAGGCCTAGGTCTACCGCCTACATATATTATATAGTCCTTAGGGACTAATCATCATTTGTCAATCCTAAGGTTAGTAACATGGTAACATAGCAGGTTACGATTAGGGTTTTAATAATTTTCTAGCCGCCATCGCGGCCTTCCACGATCCTCAGCCGCCGTCGCGGCCTTCTACCTCCCCTCAGCCGCCGTCGCGGCCTTCTCCCTCCTCTCCTCAGCCGCCGTCTCAGCCTTCCCCCTCCTCTCCTCGTCGCGGCCTTCCCCCACCCACAGCCGCTGCGCCGTCCGCCGTCCGCCGCCAGCC
Source organism: Zea mays (assembly GCF_902167145.1). Lineage (NCBI taxonomy): Eukaryota > Viridiplantae > Streptophyta > Magnoliopsida > Poales > Poaceae > Zea > Zea mays. Next base: position 105,943,716 of record NC_050105.1, on the reverse strand, counting down.
GCTGCGCCCTGCGCAGTTGCTGCACCGCCCCTTCTCGGACTCCGCCCGATCTACTTCTGCTCCCGCCGGAGCGTCCGCCGCCAGCCGCTGCGCCCTGCACAGTTGCTGCACCGCCCCTGCTCGGACTTCGCCCGATCTGCTTCTGGTCCCGCCGGACTTCGCGCAGGGCGGATCTTCGTCGGGATTTGCGGGCAGTGCTGCGGGTCTGCGCCTCGCAACTCGACTCCGCCCGATCTGCGCCTCCTGCTCCCGTCGGACTTTGTGCAGGGCGGATCTTCGCCGGGATCTGCGGGCAGCCACCCTTCTGTGCTGTTGCGGCACCACCCCTGCCCTATCTCCGCCCGATCTGCGCCCTCCTGCTCCTGCCGGACTTCGCGCAGGGCGGATCTTCGCCGGAAGCTGTGGGTCTGCGCCTCTTGCGTCCGTTCGCCGTCGTCGCGGGCAGTGCCGCGGATCTGCGTCGCTGTCCCGCCCTTCTGCGCCGTTGCCGGTATCCGTCCTCCTGCTCCGTCGCACATTAGCCCTACCGCGCCGTCCGTCGCTGCATCGCACCTGTTTGTGCGGCGTGCAGCACAGGCCAGATCTGCTGCTGTACTGTGACTTCGCACGGTCTCGGACTCTCGGTACCATCAATCCAGTCTTTTTTCAGATCTGTTAATCTTCAGTATTTTATTGCTCTTCAATATGTCGGCCAACACTATTGTTGTCAATATTGTGCTTGATGGGCAGAATTATCCAGAATGGGCTTTTTGTGTCCAGACTACATTAAGAGGTCACGGGTTACTATTTCATTTGACTGAAGATTCTCCAGTTTTAGCAGCTGATAGAAGCAATGCTGCTGCAATCAAGACTTGGCAGATCAATGATGGCAAGGTAATGACTGCAATGGTCAACAACACTAAACCAACTATGATTATGAGTCTGTCCAAATTTACCACTGCTAAGGCTATCTGGTCACATCTGAAGGATCGATTTGTTCAGGATAGCGGTGCTCTTCTACATACCCTTATGCAGCAGACTCATGTGATTGAGCAACATGATATGTCCATTGATGAATATTATTCTGCCTTTGATCGGCTTATGAGTGCATTGACCTCCATGGTGCCCGCTTATACAGTTGTGGTCCATTGAGAAGTTCTTTACCTACAGATTTGTTATGGGAGTTCGATCTGAATTTGATTCCCTTCGTGCAAGGCTGCTTCACAGTTCGAATACTCTCACCATGGCTCAGGCATTGTCCGAATTGCTTGCTGAAGAGACTCGTCTGAAGTCTATGTCCTCTATTACTGGTGTGAGTTCTCATAGTGTGTTGGCTGCTGCTCAGAGGTCTAGGAACACCTCCTTTCAGCCTTGTGAACACTGCAAAAAGACCACTCATCAGCCTGAGAACTGCTTTGCTAAGTTTCCAGAGAAGCTGGCTGATTTTCGTGTCCGTCGTGCTACTCGTGGTCGTGGTACAAGACCATCTCCTAGAGGCTCAGTTGCGGTTGCTACTACTTCATCTGCTGGTGCTTTGTCATCATCTTGGGTTCTTGATTCTGGAGCTTCCTTTCATGTGACATCTGATCAGTCACGGCTGGCGTCTACTAAACCTGTCACCGAGGATACTTCTGTTCAAACTACTGATGGTACATTATGTCATGTCACCCACAAGGGTTCTCTTTCTGATTCAACTTTTACTGTCCCAAAATATATTTTTTGTACCTCAGTTATTCATGGATCTACTATCAGTTGGTCAAATTACCGATCACAATTGTTTTGTTGGATTTGATGACTCATCTTGTTTTGTACAGGATCGCAAAACAGGGGATGTGATTGGGACTGGCCATCGCCGTAAATCTTCGCCTCGCCTCTACATCTTGGACACTTTGCGTCTTCTTTCATCCCCTACCACTACACCTCATGTGCTCGCTGCTTCGGGCCCCAAGACGTCATTCGCCCAGTGGCATCATCGTCTGGGCCACTTATGTGGATCCCGTCTGTCTACTCTAATAAAGTCAGGATGTTTAGGCTCTACTAATGTTGAGTCTAGTTTTCATTGTAAAGGTTGTCATCTTGGAAAACAAATACAACTTCCATATTTTACTAGTAATTCCCATTCTGCTAAACCTTTTGATCTAATTCACTCTAATGTTTGGGGTCCATCTCCGTTTGTTTCTAAAGGTGGTCATAAATATTATGTCATTTTTATTGATGACCATCCTCGTTATACTTGGATTTACTTCATGAAACGCTGCTCGGAATTGCCTTCTATTTACAAGTCCTTCAATCGCATGGTTCACACCTAGTTTTCTGCTACTATTAAAATTTTTCGTTCAGATTCTGGTGGTGAATTCCTATATGATAATTTTCACCAGATATTGACCATAGAGGGTACTCTAGCTCAACTTTCTTGTCCTGGTGCTCATGCCCAAAATGGTGTTGCTGAACGCAAACACCGTCATATTATTGAGAGTGCTCGTACTCTTTTGATATCTTCTTTTGTGCCTTCACACTTTTGGAGTGAAGTTGTTTCCACTGCCGTGTATCTCATTAATAGACAACCTTTATCTAAACTTTCTGGTAAATCATCGGGTGAAGTTCTTTTTGGGACTTCTCCACGATATGATCATCTTTGTGTGTTTGGATGTATATGCTATGTCTTGTTACCACCACGTGAGCGGACTAAATTGACTGCTCAATCTGTAGAGTGTGTATTCCTTGGATACAGTCCTGAACACAAAGGCTATCGTTGTTATGATCCATCTACTCGTCATATTCGGATTTCTAGAGATGTGAGTTTCAATGAAAATCGCCCCTTCTTTCACAACCAGTCTACTCACTCCACCTATTATCCCACAGAATCTACTTCTTTCATGTGTCTTCCTTCCATTCCTGCATCTGAACCATCACCTTCTACATCCACATCTGATGTTCTCATTCCCATAACACCACCTTCCACCTCCACGTCATCCACCTCTTCCTCTTCCAAACCACCTATCATCCAAACCTACATTCGTCGTTCCCGCTCTATCCCTACGGCTGGTCCTGGTACTGATCATGTACCTGATTCTTGTACTAACAACTCTAAGTCTAATGATGCTTTTAATCAGGGATATCGTCTTCGTGATCGTGGTACTATTGAACCTCCAGATCGTTATGGTTTCCCACGAACTGCTGTTGCAATTTTTGAACCCACTACTTATCAGGAAGCTTCTGAGATTCTTGAGTGGCAGCTAGCTATGATTGATGAATTGGCTGCTCTTGAATGCACTGGTACATGGGATATTGTTCCTTTACCCTCACATGTTGTTCCTATCACATGTAAATGGGTCTTCAAAGTTAAGACAAAATCCGATGGTTCCATTGAGAGGTATAAAGTTCGTCTTGTGGCTCGTGGTTTCCAACAGACTCAAGGACTTGATTATGATGAGACCTATGCACCTGTTGCGCATATGACTACTGTTCGAACCTTGATTGCAATTGCAGCCTCATCTTCTTGGACTATCTCCCAGATGGATATTAAGAATGCTTTTCTCAATGGTGATCTACATGAAGAAGTTTATATGCATCCTCCTCCGGGGGTTGATACTCCATCAGGGCACGTTTGTCATCTCCGTTGCGCATTGTATGGGCTGAAACAAGCTCCTCGTGCTTGGTTTGAGAGATTCATCTCTGTCATCACAGCTGTTGGTTTTTCTTCTTAAGAACATGATCCTGCATTGTTTGTTCATGTTTCTCTAAAAGGTCACACTTTACTTCTATTATATGTGGATGATATGCTGATTACAGGTGATAACTTAGAACATATTTCTCATGTCAAGCAGCATCTTAGTAAGGAATTTCAGATGTCTGATTTGGGTCCACTTAGCTATTTCTTGGGCATTGAAGTTCAGCAGACTCCAAAAGTTTTTTACCTGTCTCAGTCCAAGTATATACAAGATCTTCTTGATCGCTTTGGAATTACTGATACTCGCACAGCTGCAACACCAATGGATATTCATTTAAAACTTCGTCCGAAGGATGGGACACCACTAGGAGACCCCACTCGATATCGTCATATTGTGGGTAGTCTTGTTTATCTCACCATCACCAGACCTGATATTGCTCATGCTGTTCATATGTTGAGCCAATTTGTATCCACACCAACTTCAGTTCATTATGGTCATTTGCTTCGTGTGCTTCGATATTTACGTGGGACACGATCCAGATGTTTACTCTATGCTTCTGATAGCCCACTTCGTCTACATGCATATTCTGATGCCACTTGGGCAAGTGATCTTGTTGATTGTTGTTCTACTACAGGTTACTGTATTCTTCTTGGATCCTCTCTATTGCTTGGAAATCCAAGAAGCAAGCGGCCATATCTCGTTCTAGTGCTGAAGCCGAACTTCGTGCTCTTGCTACTACCACTGCTGAAATTATTTGGCTCCGCTGGCTATTGGCTGATCTTGGTGTCTCTTGTGACACTCCTACACCTCTGTTATGTGATAACTTGAGTGCTATACAAATTTCTCATGATCCAATGAAGCATGAACTTTCTAAACACATTGGTGTTGATGCATCATTTACTCGGTCTTATTGTCAGCAGAAGACTATTGATCTTCAATATGTGCCATCAGAATCTCAATTGGCAGATTTCTTCACCAAAGCGCAAACAAGAGCACAACATCAGTTCCACTTGATCAAACTCAATGCTTCAGATCCTCCATTTCCACATTGAGTTTGAGGAGGGGTGTTAAGGCCCATTAGGCTCAGGTCTACTGCCTATATATATTATATAGTCCTTAGGGACTAATCATCATTTGTCAATCCTAAGGTTAGTAACACCTACTATTGGCATTTTTTGGGACAAATACCAATGAACCGCCTTCATGCAACGCGCAAGACCTTGGGGTCAACTCTGCGAGGAGCTGGACTGTTCGCGGTAGGTCATCGGACCGTCCGCAGTAGGGCGTCGTATCGTCTGCGATGGCGGATAGATCTCTCGGGTAAACCTAGATCTCGCCTCTTGGGAAGGACCCCATTGGGGAGGAGAGATTGTAGGGTTGCTTCAGGATCGGCAAGTCACCCAAACGGCCTCTAGACAACGTAGAGCCGTAGAGAGGTGAAGATTAAGTTTGGGGAAGCTACACTACATCTAGACCTAATGCATAAAGATAAATAAGGTAATTGGATTAATTCGATTGGATTGTGTGTTTGCGATCGGTCGTACCCCTTCATATATTTAGGGGGAGATCTAGACCCGTTCCTAGGCATATCCTAACAGTTTCTCGCGTGTCATTAGGATAACCACGCAAGGGATAAGGACTCCAGCTTGAATTAATCTAATCACAGACCACCTGGGTTGGAGAAATAGTAGTATATACATGAAAGGGTGATACATGTACATATATATAGAGGAGGGAGACTTAGAGACAAAAGGAAACCTCCTATCACTAAGGGAACTACAGGATCGACGGGCAATGATCCTGCATGATCACCTCCATATCTACCCAATCAATCACTACCAAAATCAATACTACAATATGTAGCTGGCCCGGATCACAGGCCAAGCACTAGCCATATTTGTCTATACACAGATTTGTCTAACACCCGCAGTCAAAACGTCCGTGGAGCGAACATTGAGATTGAACGGAATTCATTGAACATGGAAGACGACAGTCCTTTGGTGAAGACGTCGGGGAACTGGGATGTCGTGGCCTCGTGGGGACTTGTAAGACGTGAACATCTCCAATATGCTTGGTATGTTGGTGCTGGATAGGGTTGGAAGACATATAAACTGCGCTGATGTTGTTACAATATACCAATGTTGTCTTGCCCAGAGGAGTGTGGAGTTCAAACAACAACTGACGGATCCTTGAGGCCTCAGCAACGACGTTGGCGACAACACGATACTCTGCTTCAGCACTGGAACGAGACATAATGTTTTGGCGTTTGGAGAACCAAGAAATGTGGTTGTCCCCAAGAAAAAACAACATATCCATGAGTGGAACGGCGAGTATCCGGACAACCTGCCCAATCAGCATCAGAGTAAACAATTAGACCGGATTGAAACGAGGGTCGCACACACAGGCCCAGTCCAGAGTGCCTCTAACATAACGTAGGATGCGCTTAATGTAACACCCGGATTTTAGGGGTCCAAAACCCGGGCGCTAACATAAACACCAGGTATGCTGGGACCAAGTCTCCCACATATGATGTAAAGTGGCACAGGATCGAATGTCACATCTTTATATATAACAGGAGTTCTATACAAAATAAATAATTACATTATAAGGAGACAACGGTCCAGCAACCCAAAGTTGACTGGGAGACGACGACCTAGACCACTCACGAACTCATCGCAGCATCCTCCATGAGCATCATCCTGCAGTACCTGGTCTTGACCTGTGGTGTATGTGAGACAGCAAGAGTGAGCTCACATACGTTCATCGCTCAACAAGTTGTGGGGAATAATGTGCATGAACTCGCCAAAGGTGGGAGCTCACGTGAAGTGTAAGGCTTACCAAAGAAGATGGTTAGAGCTGAGCATTGCTTTTAAAGTTGGTCAAAATTTTATTAGCAGTTACTAAGTATAAGTAAATACCAAACCCAATTAAGTAGTAGAACAAAAATAACAACTTCACCCGCGATGCAATGCATATGACAAATTGAATTTAGTTCCATAATTTAATCATCAGAGAGTCCTGAGCTGCTCATGACCGTGAGCTCGGCTAGTATACCAGTTTTACACTCTGCAGAGGTGGTACCCTTTACCCACAAGTCATGTTACCCATCTGCCAAGAGATCGCGACTTCCCATACACCTCTACCGAGGAGGCGAGGCAGGGTAACACTACGAGGCCTTTACAAAGTTCCACTAGCTTCAGAAAACCCGCTACAGTTTATAGGAAGCTCCAATGCAGGAATCCCTTGCAGGACCGCCATCACAGCAAAATCCTCCCGAGGGCCTTCCCAGGAATCCCTTGCAGGACCGCCATCACAGCAAAATCCTCCCGAGGGCCTTCCCAGGAATCCCTTGCAGGACCGCCATCACAGCAAAATCCTCCCGAGGGCCTCCCTACACTGACCACTCCCCTACTGCCCTTGCCCCTTTCGGGTAAGGTAGTCCTCCACTAGCTTTCCTAATTAGTCAGCCAAGGGCGTCCCATTAAACCCTTGTGGTGGCACGTGGTTCTCAAGTTAAGCTCTATGTTCCAATTAACATTTAATGATCTTGTCATGAACATAAATAGAATAACAACATAATTGGAACATAGATGTAATGAAATATTAACCCAAAACCATATAAAGCAGTAGCAGAACTACCCAAGTGATTCAGGGGTAAACAAGGTATTCAGGACGAACAAACTAGGGTGACCTATTGGGTCCCATCAAAATTAACCTATGCAGATCATTATGATTAATCAGAACATGAGTAGGTAAAAGAAGTGATCAAGGGCACAACTTGCCTGGCACTTGAGATTCCAGGTACCAACTTGCTCTTCAGATAACGCATGTCCTCACTGCTAAACGTAGCAATACAGACAAACATGGTATAGGCAAAATGAACATCACACCAAACATAAGATTAAACTGTATAATAATAATCTACGCGTCGCAATGAGATCGTGGGCTCGAGAATCACTAAATTCGGAGCTACGGTTTAAAAAGATATAATATTCTAAAATTTTAGGTGATTAAACAGTAAATATTTTATTCTCTATTGATTAATATAAGCTAGAAAGGTTATGAAAAACAATTAACAATTTTATCTTTAATCTAGTTTATGACTTGACTAGAAATTATATTTTAACCAAATTATAACTACGAACATGTTAGCTTTGACTAAAAGAGTTAATCTAGCGGACATGGGTTAAATAAATATATAACTATAAAATTATGCAATATGGTATAATTAATATTGTTACTGCATAATAAATATTTATATGAAGCTAGCGCGACTTGAATGGACCAAATCGGAATTAGAACGAGGAAGTTATGGATTTCCGGAATTTTACGTGTTAGATTAAAAGAAACTAAGTGTATAATTTCTAATCTATGACAAAACAAGGTTACCAGATGATAAATAATATTATTATGAATTTAACGCAACTGGAATGAATCAAAAATGAGTTAAAATAAATTTTCTATGAATTAAACAAGATTTTGGAATTATTTTTATATTAGAAATCATTTCTCTGTATTAATTACTGGATTTATTTAAGCCCTGGGCCACGAGTAATATTTACCAGAAGTTCGGGGGTCAAAAATATAAATTCCAGGGACCCGCCCGTGTTTATTTTCCACAGCCAGAGGATGGCGGGTTAGTTTTGGAAAAATTGAGGGTCTCTTATGGAAAAATACTACGGGGAAGGGGTGTGTTCTAATCTGGACCTTCAGATCTGAAATCGACGGGTATGATTAGATCTAACTAAGGTGAACCGTTACACATCTGTGGCCTTCGGATTACGCATCAACGCTCAAAACTTCAAGGAACCCTCGACCTATTTCAGGCCAATGGATCGGGGATCTACGGCTAGAAACTTGTCTTCCTCCTTTCGCCGGAACGCAGCTGCGTGCAGGCCCTCTCGCGGTGGATCTCCATTGTGCCATGGGAGAGGGGCTCTCGGCCACCATGCCGGAGCTGCACATCATGAGCTGAGCCGCTCTAGCGAGGGAGGGCCCACGGCCAGGGACCCGTAGGGTGGAGCACAAGGCCGGAACACACCAGAGCGGGCAGCAGTGCTGTTGCGACGATCGCGGAAAAGAAGAAAAAAAAGGGCCGGCAGCTATGGGAAGAGAAAGCAACGTACCATACAAGCACCAGGTGAGTTCGAGCGACGCCGTATATGCACGTCAACTACAGCGACCCGATGCTCTTTTCTCCTATGCTCCTCTTGGTGTCGGACAGGGCAGCAGCTCCCACACGACGATAACCCGTATCCTGGTCTCCGGCACGAGTAGATGGGCGAGAAAGCCATGAAGCTTAGTTTTATAGCCGTAGGGAGATGCAGTCGGGGTGAGTGGTTGCCGTGAATCCTGGGAAGTTTGTTGAGATTGCTTTAGTTTGTTACGGGTGGAGAAGAAATCATGTCTGGGTTTGGTTGCCTAGTTATCGGGAGGTGGTTGGTTGTCCTGTGTTGCTGGATCCAAGCAGCCGAAGAGGTGCGTTTGCAGATCGCGTCTAGGGGGTCTCCGTGTGCATGGCTGCAGCGCACACCCGCCCGAAGCACATGTGCATTGCGCATGGTCATGTAGCCGTGGTTCTAGGAGTGGGCTCCGTGTGCATGGCGTGAGCAGGTAGGCTTAGTCATTTTTTTTGTTTTTATTTCCTGTTTTCAAAGTCTAATTCAATTTTAAGTTTGGTTTTGAAATACAAACTACATCTAAATGCACAAACAAAAGCTTCAACATGAATGCAAAAATATAAATTTTATTTATTGTTCCGCTCATGTATATAAATGCCTCTAACATTGTATGTAATTTAGTAGTATTTTTTTTATGTACCCAATAATCCACTCGAATAAAGGACTTTTAGATTTTAATTAATTTTTTTTATTTTTAGAGGATTTTCTTAAATTTTAAAATAGGATTTTAGGGTGTTACAAATCCTACCCCCTTAACAGAAATCTCGTCCTCGAGATTTGTAAGAAAAGGGATGCAACGAGTTTGGTTTGAATTTTAGTTTCTCATTTAGTTTAGGATTCAAAAGTTTTGTTTGAAGTTTTTTTTATACACGTTAGTAGATGATTTGGAAAATATGGATATACATATGTCTAGCCATTTATTATGTAAGATGAGGTACGGTTATGGCAAGTACAGGTTGTGGCAAGGAAGAGTATAATAAGGAAAGACTTCATCGAGAACTGGGGATCTTGATTCCGCTGGCGATTCAACTTGATCTTTGAAGACTTGAGTTGATGCTTATCCTTCTTTGATGTGGTTGGTCTTCTTTGGCCTTTCTTCTTGGAGTTGCCACCCGAGTTAAGGACATATAGTTAGGATAGCCATGGTACACGAGGTAGGTAAGTTTGAACAGAATTTTACTTTGCTTTTGGAACAAATGGACTAGGCAGCCTGTGATGTAGGTTATGTTGTTGTTTACAGATGGGTTGGTATAAAACATTAATTTAGGTTAAGGTATGTTTGTAGAGACAGTGTCTAACCTATATCACCAACTTAGCTAACCTGTTAATAAGTCACTTTAGATTGGATCATATTAGATTACATAGAATCTAGATTAGATTAGTTAAGATCTGATTATTTTGGATTAGATCATGGTTGTTACACTAGTGTGGGATAAATATGCTTATTGGGGCAAGATGAATCTATAAGGATAAGATAGGATCTTTTGAGGTCAGTTATATCTATTAAGATAAGATAAAATCTTTTCAAGATAAGATGAGTCTGTTATGGTAAGAGAGTATCTTTGAAGATAAGATGAATCTATTAAGATAAGAGAGTACCTTTTAAGATAGGGTGGATCTATTAAGCTCGATACATTTTTAATGACGGACAATCTAAGTTTGATTAGTTATCTTATATTTTTTTATGCCTAAGTAGATGCAATTGTGAACACTACTCCACAACTCACACTCAATCAAAGATCCAAATCAAACAAGTATCATAAGAACAAACATTCAAGTTAATAGATACAAAAAAATAGTTTTTTTTGTTTGTTCCTAAGATTAGGTCTCCTGTTCCTAAAGTCACTTTAGGCATAGGATTTCAAAGTGTGAAATCCACATTTGTCTTTAGAAGGAAAAGGTAAGAATAATCAGAGTAAAGCGGAAATAGATGAGAAAAGATTAAGATAAGTTTAGAAAAGAATCAGAGTAGCAAAGGTAAGTAGATATTGGTTGTCCAGTTCTATCTAGGTTTCGTCCTACAGTCAACATTCCTCTGATACCACTTCTGTAACACCCGGATTTTAGGGGTCCAAAACCCGGGCGCTAACATAAACACCAGGTATGCTGGGACCAAGTCTCCCACATATGATGTAAAGTGGCACAGGATCGAATGTCACATCTTTATATATAACAGGAGTTCTATACAAAATAAATAATTACATTATAAGGAGACAACGGTCCAGCAACCCAAAGTTGACTGGGAGACGACGACCTAGACCACTCACGAACTCATCGCAGCATCCTCCATGAGCATCATCCTGCAGTACCTGGTCTTGACCTGTGGTGTATGTGAGACAGCAAGAGTGAGCTCACATACGTTCATCGCTCAACAAGTTGTGGGGAATAATGTGCATGAACTCGCCAAAGGTGGGAGCTCACGTGAAGTGTAAGGCTTACCAAAGAAGATGGTTAGAGCTGAGCATTGCTTTTAAAGTTGGTCAAAATTTTATTAGCAGTTACTAAGTATAAGTAAATACCAAACCCAATTAAGTAGTAGAACAAAAATAACAACTTCACCCGCGATGCAATGCATATGACAAATTGAATTTAGTTCCATAATTTAATCATCAGAGAGTCCTGAGCTGCTCATGACCGTGAGCTCGGCTAGTATACCAGTTTTACACTCTGCAGAGGTGGTACCCTTTACCCACAAGTCATGTTACCCATCTGCCAAGAGATCGCGACTTCCCATACACCTCTACCGAGGAGGCGAGGCAGGGTAACACTACGAGGCCTTTACAAAGTTCCACTAGCTTCAGAAAACCCGCTACAGTTTATAGGAAGCTCCAATGCAGGAATCCCTTGCAGGACCGCCATCACAGCAAAATCCTCCCGAGGGCCTTCCCAGGAATCCCTTGCAGGACCGCCATCACAGCAAAATCCTCCCGAGGGCCTTCCCAGGAATCCCTTGCAGGACCGCCATCACAGCAAAATCCTCCCGAGGGCCTCCCTACACTGACCACTCCCCTACTGCCCTTGCCCCTTTCGGGTAAGGTAGTCCTCCACTAGCTTTCCTAATTAGTCAGCCAAGGGCGTCCCATTAAACCCTTGTGGTGGCACGTGGTTCTCAAGTTAAGCTCTATGTTCCAATTAACATTTAATGATCTTGTCATGAACATAAATAGAATAACAACATAATTGGAACATAGATGTAATGAAATATTAACCCAAAACCATATAAAGCAGTAGCAGAACTACCCAAGTGATTCAGGGGTAAACAAGGTATTCAGGACGAACAAACTAGGGTGACCTATTGGGTCCCATCAAAATTAACCTATGCAGATCATTATGATTAATCAGAACATGAGTAGGTAAAAGAAGTGATCAAGGGCACAACTTGCCTGGCACTTGAGATTCCAGGTACCAACTTGCTCTTCAGATAACACATGTCCTCACTGCTAAACGTAGCAATACAGACAAACATGGTATAGGCAAAATGAACATCACACCAAACATAAGATTAAACTGTATAATAATAATCTACGCGTCGCAATGAGATCGTGGGCTCGAGAATCACTAAATTCGGAGCTACGGTTTAAAAAGATATAATATTCTAAAATTTTAGGTGATTAAACAGTAAATATTTTATTCTCTATTGATTAATATAAGCTAGAAAGGTTATGAAAAACAATTAACAATTTTATCTTTAATCTAGTTTATGACTTGACTAGAAATTATATTTTAACCAAATTATAACTACGGACATGTTAGCTTTGACTAAAAGAGTTAATCTAGCGGACATGGGTTAAATAAATATATAACTATAAAATTATGCAATATGGTATAATTAATATTGTTACTGCATAATAAATATTTATATGAAGCTAGCGCGACTTGAATGGACCAAATCGGAATTAGAACGAGGAAGTTATGGATTTCCGGAATTTTACGTGTTAGATTAAAAGAAACTAAGTGTATAATTTCTAATCTATGACAAAACAAGGTTACCAGATGATAAATAATATTATTATGAATTTAACGCAACTGGAATGAATCAAAAATGAGTTAAAATAAATTTTCTATGAATTAAACAAGATTTTGGAATTATTTTTATATTAGAAATCATTTCTCTGTATTAATTACTGGATTTATTTAAGCCCTGGGCCACGAGTAATATTTACCAGAAGTTCGGGGGTCAAAAATATAAGTTCCAGGGACCCGCCCGTGTTTATTTTCCACAGCCAGAGGATGGCGGGTTAGTTTTGGAAAAATTGAGGGTCTCTTATGGAAAAATACTACGGGGAAGGGGTGTGTTCTAATCTGGACCTTCAGATCTGAAATCGACGGGTATGATTAGATCTAACTAAGGTGAACCGTTACACATTTGTGGCCTTCGGATTACGCATCAACGCTCAAAACTTCAAGGAACCCTCGACCTATTTCAGGCCAATGGATCGGGGATCTACGGCTAGAAACTTGTCTTCCTCCTTTCGCCGGAACGCAGCTGCGTGCAGGCCCTCTCGCGGTGGATCTCCATTGTGCCATGGGAGAGGGGCTCTCGGCCACCATGCCGGAGCTGCACATCATGAGCTGAGCCGCTCTAGCGAGGGAGGGCCCACGGCCAGGGACCCGTAGGGTGGAGCACAAGGCCGGAACACACCAGAGCGGGCAGCAGTGCTGTTGCGACGATCGCGGAAAAGAAGAAAAAAAAGGGCCGGCAGCTATGGGAAGAGAAAGCAACGTACCATACAAGCACCAGGTGAGTTCGAGCGACGCCGTATATGCACGTCAACTACAGCGACCCGATGCTCTTTTCTCCTATGCTCCTCTTGGTGTCGGACAGGGCAGCAGCTCCCACACGACGATAACCCGTATCCTGGTCTCCGGCACGAGTAGATGGGCGAGAAAGCCATGAAGCTTAGTTTTATAGCCGTAGGGAGATGCAGTCGGGGTGAGTGGTTGCCGTGAATCCTGGGAAGTTTGTTGAGATTGCTTTAGTTTGTTACGGGTGGAGAAGAAATCATGTCTGGGTTTGGTTGCCTAGTTATCGGGAGGTGGTTGGTTGTCCTGTGTTGCTGGATCCAAGCAGCCGAAGAGGTGCGTTTGCAGATCGCGTCTAGGGGGTCTCCGTGTGCATGGCTGCAGCGCACACCCGCCCGAAGCACATGTGCATTGCGCATGGTCATGTAGCCGTGGTTCTAGGAGTGGGCTCCGTGTGCATGGCGTGAGCAGGTAGGCTTAGTCATTTTTTTTGTTTTTATTTCCTGTTTTCAAAGTCTAATTCAATTTTAAGTTTGGTTTTGAAATACAAACTACATCTAAATGCACAAACAAAAGCTTCAACATGAATGCAAAAATATAAATTTTATTTATTGTTCCGCTCATGTATATAAATGCCTCTAACATTGTATGTAATTTAGTAGTATTTTTTTTATGTACCCAATAATCCACTCGAATAAAGGACTTTTAGATTTTAATTAATTTTTTTTATTTTTAGAGGATTTTCTTAAATTTTAAAATAGGATTTTAGGGTGTTACACTTAAGGGCAGCCAAGTGCGGTTCTTGGGGATCATGCATGTGAAGACATTTGCTGAACTGCATAAGAAATATCTGGGCGAGTGAATGTGAGGTACTCTAGAGCTCCTAGAAGACTCCGAAAATCTGTGGGGTCAGAGATAGGATCACCAGCAGTAGGGAGCTTTGGATTCACATCAACATGAGTAGCACATGGTTTGCAGTCACTCATACCATCTCGGTCTAATATCTCAATCATGTTCTGGCGTTGTGAAAGAAAGAGGCTTGAAGCTGAGTGCTAAACATGCATACCGAGAAAATGATGGAGCTTGCCAAGGTCCTTCATAGAGAATTCTTGCTACAAGGCATGAATGGTCCGTCGCAAGAGATTTGTGGAAGACGCTGTGAGCACAATATCATCCACATAAAGAAGCAGATACATCATGTCGGTCCCTTTGCGATAAACAAAAAGGGACATATTCTACTTGGCCTCGACAAATCCAAGTTGCAGTAGATGAGAAGCAAAACGAATGTAGCAAGCACGAGGAGCCTGCTTAAGACCATACAACTAGCGATTGAGTCGGCAAACATAGTTAGGATGTGTGGAGTCCTCAATGTGTGGAGTCCTCAAATCCCGCAGGCTGAGCACAATGAACAATTTCAGGCAGATGCCCATGAAGAAGGCATTATTGACATCAAGCTGGTGGATAGGCCATCCATGTGATAGAGCCAATGAGAGGACTGTCTGCACTGTAGCAGGCTTAACAACTGGGCTGAAAGTTTCAGAGAATCAATACCGGAACGCTGAGTGAAACCGCAGAGAATCCATTTGGCTTTGTAGCGCTCAAGAGAACCATCATCATTGAACATGTGTTTAAACACCCACTTGCCGGTCACAATATTAGACCCTGGCGGTCGAGGAATAAGATCCCAGGTTTATTGGCGATGAGAGCATAATATTCCTTCTCCATGGCAGCACACCAGTTGGGATCTGCTAGAGTAGCTCGATAGCTCCTGGGTACTGGAGGCAGAGCAGCAGCTTCAAACAAAGCTGGGAACCGGAGACCTCCCTTCCCTCTTGTCGTCATGCCGTGCTAGTTGGTGACAGCAGAAACAACCACGACGCCAGGAGGAATAGGTGGCGCAGGGGGTGCTGGTGATGGCGACATAGAAGCAGCCGGGCGACGATGGGAGTAGACCTGACCACATAAGCGACCAGGAGCAGCAGCTAGCGTTATGGTAGAAGGCTGTGATGATGCAACAGGAAGGACAACTGGTGTCCGTGTAGTAGAGGGCCTGGTCGCTGCAGGTGAGCCTCTTGAAGGAGACACAGATGCCAACAGGGTGGTTGAACAGCCACCAGACTAGGGCGTAGTAGCTGCTGGAGTGGGCCTCGATGTATGCGACTAGTGTGGGGACCCGTGTAATGAAAAAACTGGGAACATCTCAAAGGAACTGACATCATGTTAGATGAGTCATCTAAAAAGTCAAAAGATGCACGTGTGGGGGAAGAGGAATCCTCGGAAATAGGAAACGAGGATTCATCAAAGACCACGTGACGAGAGATGATGAGTTGATTTGTTTGCCGATTAAGGGGGTATTTGGTTCCCACATGCTAAACTTTAGTGACTAAAGTTTAGTCATTTTTAGTCCCTACAATACCAAACGAGGTGACTAAAAAAGGTTTTCTAAATAGGATTTCTGGGGACTAAATTTAATCACTAAAGTTTTGGAGGGTGACTAAAGGAACCAAAGAACCCCTAAAACTAATGTGCAGAAAAGCAGTGTGACCCCCATCCAATGCACCCAACTGGAAGTGCAAGAAGTAATGTGTTGTTCCCCTTGTACGATTGAAGAGTTCCCTATCAAATACTTGGCCTTACCACTCTTTATTAAGAAGCTGCCCAAGGCTCAACTTCAGCCCCTCATAGATCGGCTAGTTGACCTCTTACCTAGTTGGAAGGCCGACCTAATGACGAGGGCTGGGCGAGCCACCGCAGTCCAGTTTGTGCTCACGACGACAATTATCTATCACACAATGGCGCTTGACTTACCTAAATGGGCTCTCAGAGCCATTGATAAGATTGGGCAATGTTTTCTATGGAGAGGGCGTAAGGAAGCTAATGGAGGTCACTACTTGGTAGCTTGGCACAAAGTCACTAGGTCAAAGGAGCTAGGTGGCCTCGGCATCTTTGATATTCATTGTCTGAACTGCGCATTGAGGGTTAGGTGGCTTTGGCTTGCTAAGACTGACCCAAGCAAGCCTTGTGCTGATCTGCCCTTTAAATCAAATTGGATGGTTCAGGCCCTGTTTAATCACGCCATGGATTCGGTCTTGGATGATGGCCACACTATTTTGTTTTGGAAAGACAAGTGGCTTCTGGGCAACACATTTCTGACTTAGTGCCTCATATTTTGCTGTTGTCTCTACCATATTGGTGAATAGAAGAATGGTGGCGGAAGCCATGGAAGGAATGAGTTGGGTATGAGACTTGAGAGGTTTGGTTTCTTAGGAGATTATTTCTGAGGTGCTACAACTTTGTGATGCCATCTACGGTGTGATATTGCGACCTAGAACATCTGACAAATTTTTTGGCGTTTCTCTAGCTCAATATATTTCGGCAAAGTCGGCTTATGATATTACCTTCTGTGGCTCCACTATTTTTAGGCCCTTTGAGAAGGTGTGGAAGTCCTGGACGCTAGCCAAGTGCAAATTCTTCATATGGCTAGTTTTGGAAGATCGTTGTTGGACTGCAGATCACCTGGAGATGAGTGGACTCTCCTACCTTGCAGCTTGTCTGCTTTGTGACCAGGAGGACGAAAACATTAACCATCTTTTGGTCTCATGTGTTTTCTCAAGGCAGTTTTGGTTCCACCTTTTGCAGCAGCTGGGCTTGGCTGGCCTCTGTCCAAGCCCTTCTGAGGACAACCTGGATGAATGGTGGAGCAGCTCTATCAACCAAGTAGATGGTCCTCGCAAGATTGATTTCAATTCGCTGGTGATCCTTGGAGCTTGGGCCATTTGGCGGCACCGCAACGATTGCGTCTTCAAGGGGATCTCTCATAATTTGTCTAGTGTGTTAGGCTTGGCCGAGGACGACCTCAATCTGTGGTGTATGGCTAGGGCCAAGGGCCTTTCCGTGTTGACCGCTTTTGCCCCAGCGGGGCTTTGAGTGTGGATGTGTGTGGTGTTGCCTGTGTGTGTCGTATGGTTTTGTGTGGGTGAGTTCTGTAGTTGCGTGCGTGTAAGTGTGTGTTGTCTGTTGACCTATCCTCTTTTTTCTTTCTATTTATAATATGTATTAAATATTTAAGCCTATATTATTGGTTTTGGTTAATTCATTTGACTTTTTTATACATTTAAATGCAATTATTCGGTTTTTACAATCTTTCTTAACATTTTTTTTCTCGAACGCGCGGAGAGCTGCGCCTCTTTATATATTAGAGAGAGAAAAGAGAGGTCTTACAAGAAGGGTACACCCCTGCTATGCAGCAGTCCGTAGAGGAACACACACACTTAGAAACTATTACATGATCATTACATTACATAATTTTCTCCGACCACATTGAGGGCTTCGACTACGCGCAAGCTTCCGAGATGTTTGGCTCCAGCTAGCACCCAGCACACCAACTCATCTAAGAAACTTCTCTGCACCTTGCCAATGGAGGGAGAATCATCCTCAAAAACCACCCGGTTGCGTTGTAGCCATAAACACCAAGCATCTAGAATAATGGCACCATTAAAGCCTTTCTTGTCTTTATGCACTCGGTTGCAAACTCTTTTCCACCAGTCAGTAAAAGCGATATCCTCTACACGAGGGCAAAATTGCCGAGCAAAGACACACGTAGTCAAGAGATGTTGAACTGTTTCTTGCTCCTGGTCACAAAGAGGGCATGCTTCCGGATATGGGAGGCCTCTTTTTGCCAAAGTATCAGCTGTCCAACATTTATTCCTCATAGCCAGCCATAGAAAGGTCTTACATTTTGGAGGGGCCCAACTTTTCCATAGCCTCTTTTCCATGGCTTAAAAGTGATGGATACTATGAATAGGACCTTGTAGTAGGATTTAGATTAAAACCGACTAGAAGCCTCATGCCTCCACACATGTTGATCATCATCCTGGGTCAACACAACCTCTCCCAAAGAATCCCAGAGAAGAAGGTACCGCTGCATCCCTAGTAAAGAAAGGGGGAAATAATGTCCCTCACCCACAATCTGTTGTCAAGACCTTGTGCCACCGTTCTAGAGGAAAGGGTCATCTTATCAACTTTAGCAGACACCTTAGGAGCAATGTCCTGAATACAACAACCATTCAGCCATCTGTCAGACCAGAACATCGTGTTGTTTCCGTTTCCCAAAAAGGAGATGATCGAGCTAGCAAATAGCTGTCGAGTCTGAGGCTGGATGGGAAGATCCAGTCTACTCCAAGGCCTATTCGGTCTGTTTTCTGCAGCCATAACCATTTCGTTTGTAGCGCCCAACTCATATATTGCAAGATCGGAAAACCCAGGCCTCCAAGTTTTAGCGGCCTAGTAACTTTGTCCCATGACACTAAACAACTGCCCCCATTCACTTCTTTCCTTCCTTTCCAAAGAAACCCCCGCCGTAGCTTATCGATAAATTTGATTACCCACTTAGGCACTGAAGGAGGGAGATAATGTGTATAATGTGTGGGATGTATTGCATTGGGTCTCTAGGGAGAATATATAGGAGTACATGACTTGGAGGGCAAGAAGCCTATCCTAGAGATAAGGAAGGTTATCCTAGATATAAGGAAGGTATCCCGGGATTACAATCAATCCTAAACCAACCATATCATGAGTTGCCTAATATACTCTAACATCCCCCGCACTCGTAGCGTTAGCAACACGAACGAACAGACCGGAGAATAATGGAGATATACCCTCCACAGTAGGAACGCCGGTGCGAATGCTGCGACTGGAGTAGCCCATGCAGATGATAGCCCTTTGTGCCGACAATGTCGAGATAGCCAAGGACGAGGACGCGGAGCCATTGTTGAAGTGCCGTGTGTAGGGTAGCCGTGGTCGAGGAAGCTGTCGAGGATGTCGTAGAAGACAAGCCGCACAAGTTGTGGGCACTGGTGCGGCACGCGGGAAGGCCCGCAGTGCGCCAGAGAACGCGCGTGGTGACGGTGGCGCTGAGAAGCAGCGATAGACGAAGGCACGTGGTAACGGTGGCGCTGAGACGCAGCGATGACCCTCTTGCTTGGCGAAGCATCATGCGATGGACGACAAACGTCTCGGGAGGATGGTTCGCCCACGATCCGTTGATCAGACCGACGACGATGGTAATGTCGATGGTGGAGCCTCCCGATCGGTGGTGGCGACGACAAGCCGACATAGATGGACGTGCAGACGAAGAGGCGTGGCACATGCAGGAGTTCCAGTTACGTCACATGCCACGCCAGTTGCACTGTCGAAGAAGACGAAGAAGCTGGTGTTGTTGAAGCCGATGTCGAGGGCGCGCGAGTCGACTGGCGGTGGGCGATGGAGACGCAAACCCGACCACTGACTGGGAAATCAAAAAAGACGTAGCAAGAACAGATATGGGGAACTCACCGGGGTACCGAGGCGCGTCCCGTGCAGGCGCATGGCCTGGCGGCGCGACCCCGGCGGCTTAGCGCGGGCGCGACAACTCTAGCCGCGGTAGTGCGCGAGCGTGGCCACAGCTCGGCGCGGCCGGGCGAGATTGCAGCCCCGACGCGGGCGCAGCGTCCCCGGCGCGGGGTCCAGCGCGAGTGCGCAAGCCTGGCGCGCGACTCCGGCGAGACCGGTCGACAGCGAGAGTCGGAGCTGCCACCATGGCGGCGGGGATTCGACCTGGCCACAACCGCCAGTCCGTCACCACGACGGCGTGTGGAGGTGCTGGATCCAGCCGGTGCAGGTCGACGGGAGGCGATCCCAGCAGCGTCGACGGTGATTTTTCCGATCTGCTGCTACTTCGACTTGACACGATGACGACGATAGACACGACAGATCTGAGGGACTGGTCGCGCATCCTACGAGGGCGCTGCCCCCGGCGGAGGACAATCTCCCCGGGGGCGACGCGACGGTGACAGCGGAAGACGCCTGTTGGATCTAAAACCTAAACTGGTGATACCATGAACGAAGGAGAGAATGTGTATAATGTGTGGGATGTATTGCATTGATCCTCTAGGGACAATATATGGGAGTACATGACTTGGAGGGCAAGAAGCCTATCCTAGAGATAAGGAAGGTTATCCTAGATATAAGGAAGGTATCCCGAGATTACAATCAATCCTAAACCAACCATATCAGTGATGGAATAAGTCATGTGGTCTTTGTGTGGAGGACAACAACTCTGCAACAACATGTGTAGGATAACATGGTGGAGGACAACATCTCTGCAGCAGTCTTTTGCTGTAGTGTGGCAGCAGCACCTCTGTTTACAAGTCGTCCGACTACTCGAGATTAATCGCGATTAGTCGGGCTGGTCGCCTCAAAGTGGCCGATTAGCCGGATGACTCGATCAGACTTTCTAGTCGTCCAGATCGTCCGATTAAGCGTCCAGATCGTCGATTAGGCGTCCGATTAGAGGGTTTCTGGTCGTCCACTAGCGGTTTAGTGGCGGCTAGGGTTTACTATTGGGCTTTATTGTTTTTACGGCCCATCTACAGTCAAATAAACAGCTTGGCTCCAGTGGCGGCTAGGGTTTAGTGGTGGCCCTCTCCAACCCGTTGACTCCAACCCGTGGCGGCTAGGGTTTAGTGGCGGCTAGGGTCCAATGCAGTCATCGGCGGCTGTCCAGTGCAGTAACTGACGTCTGCTGCAGTTCACCCGCACCGGCTCTGCACCCACTTCCGGCGTCTCTAGGTCACCGGCGTTGGCTCCAGACCAGCTCGAGACCAGCACTTACGACGGACAAGATGATCTCCCCTCCTCCCCCTTTTCTATCTTATTATTAGTATGTCTGCACTCTCTAGTTCTTGCCTTCTTGGTTCTTACCATCACATTCACAACACCAGTGTTTTGTTCCATGACTTCTGTCTGCTCTACAGAGGACCGATTAGATAGAGGACCGATTAGGCGTCCTAATCGTTGCCCTAATCGCGATTAGGCGCCTGGTCGGTCCTCTGAATCGACCAGCTGGTCGCCCGACTTGAAAACAATGAGCAGCACACACTGCAACAGTGCAGTGCAGCGCTATGGCAGCAGCAGGCAAGCAGTACAGTGTAGCAGGCAGTGCAGTGCAAAGCAGCAACAGTGCAGTCTTTTGACTGCGCTATGGCAGCAGCAGGCAAGTAGTACAATGTAGCAGGCAGTGCAGTGCACAACAGCAACAGTGCAGTCTTTTGACTGCGCTGTGGCAGCAGCAGGCAGGCAGTTCAGTGCAGTCTTTTGACTGCACTTTAGCATCTAGAGGACAGCACATATGTGCTGCAGTGTGTGGTGTAGTGTGTAGTGTATTCTAGTGCAGCCCCGAGGGCTATAAATATGTGTCCCCAACCCTTCTAAGGGTATGACATTGTGTATTGTTTGAGGAAATAAACAAAAAATTGCCCCAACTCATAGTGTCATCCTCTTGATGAGAGTTAGTGCCACTACTCCACGCCGTACATCCCGCAGTAGAACGGCGTCGTCGAGCGGCGCAACCAGACGGTTGTGGGGATGGCTCGGGCTCTCCTCAAATAGAGGGGAATGCCGGCTGTCTTCTAGGGAGAGGCGGTGGTGACATCGGTTTACATCTTCAACCGCTCGCCCACCAAGGCTCTCAACGGGATGACACCGTACGAGGCTTGGCACGGGCGCAAGCCGGCGGTCTCTCATCTACAGGTCTTCGGCTGCCTCGTGTTCACCAAGGAGCTTGGCCACATCAGCAAGCTCGACGATTGGAGCACCCCGGGAGTGTTCATTGGCTACGCGGAGGGCTCGAAGGCCTACCGCATTCTTGACCCAGGAACACAGCGTGTGCGCACGACGCGCGACGTAGTGTTCGACGAAGGGTGAGGATGGGCGTGGGATAAGGCGGTGGACGACGGCACGACTCCGACGTACGACGACTTCACCATCGAGTACGTCCACTTTGAGGGAGCTAGGGGAGTAGGCAACTCTTCTCCGAGTAGGTCTACCCCAGCCCCCAAGTCTCCACCGACTCCAGCGCCACGCTCTCCAGCTCCGGCTACAACGAGCTCTTCACCACCATGCACTCCGGCTACAGCGAGCTCTTCGCCACCACGTACTCCAGCACCGACGGTACCCTCTCCTGGAACGTCCTCTTCGACACCAGCTCGTGTCGAGCACGACCCAGTGGAGCTCGTGACCCGCTCTCCCACGACGAGGAACACGTCGACGCGTGCTACGACGGCGAGCCGTTGCAGTATCGAAGGGTGGAGGGCCTTCTTATCGACCCATCGGTGCTGGGCCCTGCGTCTCGCATTCTGGCAGGAGAGTTGCATCTTGCATGCGACGATGGTGAGCCTCGGTCTTTCGCGGAGGCCGAGAAACATGCGGCTTGGCGTGCCGCGATGCAGTCGGAGATGGACGCTTTTGAGACGAACCGCACTTGGGAGCTCGCCGATCTCCCTCATGGTCATCGTGTGATCACCCTTAAGTGGGTGTTCAAACTGAAGAGGGATGAAGCCGGCGCCGTCGTTAAGCATAAGGCTCGCTTGGTGGCACACGGTTTCTTGCAGCAGGAGGGGATCGACTTCGACGATGCCTTCGCCCCTGTGGCATGGATGGAATCCGTGCGACTCCTCGCGCTGGCAGCCCAGGAGGGCTGGCATGTTCATCACATGGATGTCAAGTCGGCGTTTCTTAACGGCGACTTAAAGGAGGAGGTTTATGTACACCAGCCGCTAGGTTTTGCGATCCCTGGCAAGGAGGGCAAGGTGTTGCGCCTGCGTAAGGCCCTCTACGGCTTGCGACAGGCACCAAGGGCGTGGAATGCCAAGCTGGATTCCACGCTCAAGAGGATGGGCTTCATTCCAAGCCCGCACGAGGCGGCCATCTATCGGCGGGGCAATGGAGAAAATACCCTGCTGGTGGGTGTCTACGTCGACGACTTGGTGATCACCGGCGCCAAGGATGCAGAGGTGGCAGCGTTCAAGGAAGAGATGAAGGCCACCTTCCAAATGAGTGACCTGGGGCATCTCTCCTACCTGGGGATTGAGGTGCACTAGGGAGACTCCGGGATCACACTTTGCCAGAGCGCCTACGCCAAGCGCATTGTTGAGCTGGCTGGACTCACCGACTGCAACCTAGCTCTCACTCCGATGGAGGAGAGGCTGAAGCTAAGTCGCGATAGCACGACGGAGGAGGTGGACGCTACACAGTACCGGCGTATTGTGGGGAGCCTTCGCTACCTCGTCCACACACGGCCGGATCTAGCATACTCTGTCGGCTACGTTAGTCGGTTCCTGCAGCGACCGACGACGGAGCACGAGCAGGCTGTGAAGAGGATCGTCCGCTATGTTGCGGGAACTCTTGATCACGATCTCTACTACCCGAGGTGCCCTGGGGAGGCACACCTTGTCGGGTACAGCGATAGTGACCACGCCGGCGACATCGACACTAGCAAGAGCACAAGCAGGATCCTCTTCTTCCTCGGCAAGTGCCCCATCAGCTGACAGTCGGTCAAGCAGCAGGTGGTGGCCATGTCCAGCTGCGAGGCCGAGTACATAGCGGCCTCCACCGCTTCAACTCAGGCGCTTTGGCTTGCTCACTTGCTCAGTGATCTCATCGGGAGAGACGTAGGAGTAGTGGAACTTCGGGTGGACAGCCAGTCCGCCTTGGCGTTGGCCAAGAACCCCGTGTTCCATGAACGAAGCAAGCACATCCGGGTGAGATACCACTTCATCCGTGACTGTTTGGCAGAAGGGAGCATCCATGCACGCTACATCAACACCAAGGATCAGCTTGCGGACTTGCTCACCAAGCCCCTTGGGAGGATCAAGTTCCTTGAGTTTTGTTCCAGGTCTGGGATGGCTAAACTTTCCCACAAGACGACGCACAAGTCTTAGGGGGAGAATGATGGAATAAGTCATGTGGTCTTTGTGTGGAGGACAACAACTCTGCAACATCATGTGTAGGATAACATGGTGGAGGACAGCATCTCTGCAGCAGTCAAAAGCAGCAGTCTTTTGCTGTAGTGTGGCAGCAACACGCACTGCAACAGTGCAGTGCAGCGCTATGGCAGCAGCAGGCAAGCAGTACAATGTAGCAGGCAGTGCAGTGCACAGCAACAACAGTGCAGTCTTTTGACTGCGCTATGGCAGCAGCAGGCAAGCAGTACAGTGTAGCAGGCAGTGCAGTGCACAGCAGCAACAGTGCAGTCTTTTGACTGCACTTTAGCATCTAGAGGACAGCACATATGTGCTGCAGTGTGTGGTGTAGTGTGTAGTGTATTCTAGTGTAGCCCCGAGGGCTATAAATATGTGTCCCCAACCCTTCTAAAGGTATGGCATTGTGTAGTGTTTGAGGAAATAAACAGAAAATTGCCCCAACTCATAATGTCATCCTCTTGATGAGAGTTAGAGTCCCTCTACTTGCAATCAGGACTTGCCTAATATACTCTAACATGCCTAATATACTCTAACAGGCACATTCACGACAATAAGAAGGTACAAGGGGATAGCTAATAGGACAAACTGGACAAGAGTCATCCTACCAGCAAGGTTGAGAAGAGATGCCTTCCAACTAGGAAGCTGGTCGGCTATCTTTTCTACCCAAAGCAAAAGATCACTCTTCCTGAGCTTCTTATTGGAGATAGGTAGCCCCAGATAATTACATGGGAAAGAACCCATGAAGCACCGTAAAATACTGCAGCTGTCATGGGCAATTGGGGACCCGCAACTGATCGGAATAGCACAACTAAGCACTGTAAAATACTACAACTGTCATGGGCAATTGGGGACCCGCAACTGATCAGAATAGCACAACTCTTCTGCATGTTAGCAACCAACCCCGATGCTTCACCAAAACAATCCAAAATCTTGACACACCTTAAATCCTCCTCCTGCGGTTTGACAAGAAGGACCACATCATCCGCATATATAGATAGCCTGGCCTTAACAATTCTGTCATCTAAGCCTTGCAACAGCCCTGTATCCTCGGCGTGCTTGAACTAGCTGCTAAGCACATCCATGACTAGAATGAAGAGCATGGGAGACAAAGGAAAGGTATTTTATTACAATTAAATTATTTAGAAAGTCATTTATATAGTATCGTTGGAACGTAGTATCGGGATACTAAGAAATTTATGTAGTACCATGTGGAACCATCACACACGATCATGATACTATAAAAGTTAGGATACATGGTAGGATCGCTATCATTTTGGCTCAGTCATTTTGACTCAGTAGGATTATAGAAGATTCTAGGATACATGTCTGGATACCGACGACCTTAGGTAGAAATAAGCTATTTTTGTTTCATGCATGTAGCTACTTTGTTCTTTCACAAGGGCATATCTAGCGCTACTGCAGTCCAAGCCTCATGTGACTGGTCATGAGAAAATTTGACAAATTTTGCTGATGTAGACTATGCTACCAAGTTGCTCGCTAAGGGCCTGTTTGGGAACATTATTTTTCAAAATCATAGTTTATAATACCACAATTTACCAACTGTCATGACACAATCATGGTATATTTTACAACAGTCTAATTCAACACATGTTTGGAGACACAACATTTCATTTGCAGCATAGGAGCAAAGGAGAAAGAGCAAGACTTCAACCATTCTCTAGCGAAAAACTTTGGTCCAAACCAAAGTTTTTTAGACCCCAAAAATACTGTGGTATTGGTGAAACCATGGTTTAAAGTACATAATTTCTTCTTTCTAGATGTGCTCCCCCAAACTTAGCCTATGTTATCTCAACATATGTTGGTGCAGCATAGCCTGGTCCCAAGTCCAGGTACAAGGAGGGTTGCGTTAGGCATGGCGAGCCAGCTATAAAAACTTAGCCACTCAAAATGGAGATGAAACCCAATAGAAAACCGTTGGGGCGTAACCCTCTTAGCGACGCGCCATATCGGAACCCAGGTATGGTGTTAAATGGGCAAGGGCCGGGACGCCACCCCCTTGATAGCGCACCGTGTCGTGATCTGGATCCGGTGTCAAGTGAGCAAGGATCGGGTCGTCGCTTCCTTAGTGGCGCGCTACATTGACGCCAGGGTGTAGTGACAAATGTGCGAGGGTCTTCGCATCTGTCTCAACGGGTGTGAGGGGTAAGGAAGCTAGTTGAGCCGACTAGGATTCGTGTAGGTAGTTGTAACGTAGGGTCCCTTACAGGTATGCTAAGAGAGTTAGTCGATGTAGCGAGAAGGAGGCGTGTTAGTATCCTATGTGTCCAGGAGACAAAATGGAAAGGGCAAAAAGCGAAGGAGGTAGAGAACATAGGTTTCAAACTATGGTACTCAGGAACAATGGCAAACAAAAATGGAGTAGGTATCCTGATTGATAAGTCCCTCAAGGATGGAGTGGTGGACGTCAAAAGGCAGGGAGATAGGATTATCCTAGTCAAACTAGTTTTGAGGTGTCGGCGTTTCGAGACAGGGGGGTCCCTAAGCCGACGAGTGAGTGTGCTGCGTGCCCCAGCCCAGATGGGTCGAGCGCGTGGGCGAGCGCGAAGGGGGGAGAGGCGAGGTGGCCGGAGTCGAGCGTGAGAGAGGTGTAAGTCCCGCGGCCTTCGTGTTCGTCCCGCGCCCAGGTCAGGTGCGCTTGCAGTAGGGGGGTTACAAGCGTCCACGCGGGTGAGGGAAGCGAGCGGCCCCAAGAGAGCGCCTGTCCCGTCCTCGGTCCCGCGCGGCCAACCTTCTCTGAGAAGGCCCTGGTCCTTCCTTTTATAGTCGTAAGGAGAGGATCCAGGTGTACAATGGGGATGTAGCAGAGTGCTACGTGTCTAGCGGAGGGAGAGCTAGCGCCCTAGGTACATGCCAATGTGGCAGCCGGAGAGATCTGGGCACCCTGCTGGCGTGATGTCGTGGCTGTCGGAGGTGCGGCGGAGCCTGATGGAGGGACAGCTGTTGGAGCGGTCGAGTCCCTGCTGACGTTGTCCTGCTTCCGTAAGAGAGCCGGGGGCCGCCGTCGTCACAGAGCTTGCGGAGCGCCATCATTGCCCCTCCGGCGGAGCTGGCCGGATGAGACGCCGGTCTTGTTCTCCGTGACCCGAGTCGATTCGGGGTAGGATGATGATGGCGCCTCCTGTTGACGTGGCGGTCTATGCCCTAGGCAGGGCGACGTGGGGGTTCCTCCGAAGCCGAGGTTGAGTTTGCCTTTTGTTGCCGTGACCGAGCCCGAGCCAAGGGGTCGGGCGAGGCGGAAGTCGTTCGGCCGAGGCCAGGGCGGAGTCCGAGCCCTGGGGTCGGGCGAAGCGGAGTTTCGTCGTCTTCCGGGTGCTAGCCCGAGTCCGAGCCCTGGGGTCGGGCGGAGCGGAGTTCGCCGTCTTCCGGGTCTTAGCCCGAGTCCGAGCCCTGGGGTCGGGCGGAGCGGAGTTCGCCGTCTTCCGGGTCTTAGCCCGAGTCCGAGCCCTGGGGTCGGGCGGAGCGGAGTTCGCCGTGGCGCCTTTGGCAAGGCCTGACTGCCTGTCAGACTCACTCTGTCGAGCGGCACTGCAGTCGGAGTGGCGCAGGCGGCGCTGTCCTTCTGTCAGACTGGCCAGTGGAGCAGTGGAGTGACGGCGGTCACTTCGGCTCTGCCGGGGGCGCGTGTCAGGATAGAGGTGTCAGGCCACCTTTGCGTTAAATGCCCCTGCAATTTGGTCAGTCGGTGCGGCGATTTAGTCAAGGTTGCTTCTGAGCGAAGCCAAGGCCTCGGGCAAGCCGGTGATGTGTCCGCCATAAAAAGGGGGCCTCGGGCGAGACGGAAGTCTCTCGAGGTCGGCTGCCTTTGGCCGAGGCTAGGCTCGGGTGAAGCGTGATCGAGTCACTCGTGTGGACTGATCCCTGACTTAATCGTACCCATCAGGCCTTTGCAGCTTTATGCTGATGGGGGTTACCAGCTGAGAATTAGGCGTCTTGAGGGTACCCCTAATTATGGTCCCCGACAGTAGCCCCCGAGCCTCGAAGGGAGTGTTAGCACTCGCTTGGAGGCTTTTGTCGCACTTTTTTGCAAGGGGACCAGCCTTTCTCGGTTGCATTTCGTTCCGGTGGGTGCGCGCGAGCGCACCCGCCGGGTGTAGCCCCCGAGGCCTCGGAGGAGTGGTTACACTCCTTCGAGGTCTTAATACTTCGCTTAACGCTTCGGCTGGTCTGGTCGTTCCCTCATGCGAACTGGCCGTAGCCCGGGTGCACGGTCGGGGCCCAAGCTCTCGGGCTGGTATGTTGACGCTGTCAACGATTTGGCCGGAGCCGGTTTTTGCGAGAGCAGCCCCCGAGC
This sequence comes from Zea mays, assembly GCF_902167145.1. NCBI lineage: Eukaryota > Viridiplantae > Streptophyta > Magnoliopsida > Poales > Poaceae > Zea > Zea mays. The sequence continues at coordinate 105,915,032 of NC_050105.1, read as the reverse complement.
CTCTGCACAGGGCGAGAGGACGATCAGGGACAGACTCGACTTTTTACATACGCCCCTACGTCGCCTTTCCGCAAGGAGGAGGGGGGAGTGCGCCATGTTACCCTCGATGGGCACCGAACATGGTGTCTCCGGTGAGCTGCAAGCGGGTAATCCGAGTGGACGTCCGTGCCCCGTTCGTTGGGGGTCGGCTAGGGGCCCAGAGGCACGCCCAAAAGTACCTGCGGGTGATTTGCCGGACCCGGTCCCCTGGCGACGGGGTCCGAGGGCTCGATGCCTCCCTCCGATGGGATTCTGTTACAAGATCGTTCCCGCTGGTCTCGGAAATGTCCTAGGGTACCTCGGGAGCGCAGCCCGAGCCTTGGTTATGTATCGAACGTACCCCTGGTCATCCCTCGCTCGGTGTCTGAGGCGACTGTGAACCCTTCGGGGGCCAGCCTTCGAACCCCTGATCAGTAATGGGCGCGGAGCCCGAGTAGCCTGAGGCGGCCATGGAGCCCTTCGGGGGGCTGGCCTTCGAACCCCTGACCAGTAGCGGGTGTCGGGCCCACGCGATCTGAGGCGACTGTTGAACCCTTCGGAGGGCCAGCCTTCGAACCCCTGATCAGTAATGGGGGGCTCGGAGCCCGGTTCCTTCGCGGAGAAGGATCCCTTTCGGGGTATCCCCTTCCCGGTCCCTGTTGCAAGAGATAGAGAAAGAGGAAAACGGAAAAGGATACGAAATCGGACGACGTGGCGTACCTTTTCTGACGCGGTTATTTCGGCGAAGGTGAAGCGTCGCGCGCTCCTCCTGCCAGAGGCGCCGCGTGTCCCGCCGCGGAGTTAATGCGACGGGGCGAGTGGTCGGCGAGGCGGCCGTTGCGCGCGTGCGATCCGTTCGAGGAACGGGTCACGGGTGCACCGTCTCCGCGCCGTGAGAGGAGGCTCTCTTGCTGTCTCAGGATGGGACGTGAGCCTGGCTGACGACGTGACCGCTGCGCCCGCCCGCCTGCCACCGCTATTACTGCCGGCCCACTTTCGGTCGCTTTGACCGACGCGCCAGGCTGGCGCTGTTGGGTCGCCTCGAGTCGTGGCATAGGCTCCGCAACCGAAGAGGCGTGATGGTGGCACAAGTGGCGGTGCGGTTGCTTGCATGCAGCAACTGACGCACCGGTTGCTCGACGCGTGGGCCTGGGTTCCCAAGCTGGCGTGTCAGAAGTCGGAGAAGCGCGTCCATCTGGCGCGGTTGCATGCCGCCTGCATGGCTGCCCGCCCCTTCTGCCCGTTGGTCTGGGCGAAAATGGGGGGTCGCCTGTAGCCGCCGGACGGTCGTGCGCACCACGCGCGGCGGTTTGGCTTCTTCTGCCCTGAGCCGGCTTGCATGACATGCGGGACCCAGCCCCCGAGTCGCAGGGGAGGGCCTTGGAGCGTGTTGGAGAAGACTCAGCCCGCGGCGCCTGTGGGCGCACGTAGGGAGAGTTGCCTTTAAAAGGAGGGAGACTCCTTTCGTAAGGCAACCATGTTTTCTTTCTCCCTTAAGCGTCGTGTCTTCCCATCTTCCAAGCCCCCGGATGGGGGGTATCCGCCGCCTTTCCGCCTCCTCGTTGGAGGATCGCAACTCCAGGGGAGTTGGTACCTCTCAGCCATCGTTCGGCTTCAAGGATTTTCATCACGCAGCCCGGTCGCGCCCCTTCACCGGCGGTCACCCGAGATGGCGACCTCCAGCTTGATGGTGGGGGAAAGCGAGCCGGACTGCGGCCTCTGCCCCTTCCTCAGCCTCAAGGATTTTCATCACCAAGGCTGGGGAGGGGAGAGTGCCGAGTTGGGGTCGGCCCCTGCGTGGGCGGTGGCCCGCTCCTTCACTCAGTGATGGGGGGAGAAGCGGGCATTGCCCGTGGCGTCCGGCAGCCGCGGCGTGCCTGGTCTTCAGCCGCGAGTGGCTTCGGGGCCACTTGCGGCGCCGGCGTCTGCCACGGCAGCTGGAAGAGGTTCTTCCGCCGGCGCGGCGGCCGGGACCGGCCACGGGCTGACCTCCAACTTCTACGGCCTTCTGCCCGTCCTTGCCTCACGAGTTTTGGCATGGGCGGGGGCCTCCTGGCAGCGGCATCCACCCTGAGGTCAGCGTTGCCGCTGTTCGGCCCCCCGGAGCAGAAGTCGTCGTCGTCGCCGCTGCTGGAGCAGGTGACGGCGCGCCGTTCGTCGGCCTTCCGTTGCTCCGCAGGCCTTCCCCCTCGGAGTGGGGTTGTTCGTACCTGCGGAGGGGGAACCGGAGTTCCGTTTGTAATGGCACTTCGAATGCCAGTGTTCTTCGTTCATTTTGGCTGTCGGGGCCTGAACGTGTATGTAATTTCGGCACGGAGCCGTGTTTTTTCCTCATTTTCGAGCATTAAGTCTCGCCTGTTGATTATCTGAACCGCTTTATCAAGCATGAGTTGCCCCATGTCAAGGTGACGGGTGAGGTATCCGTATCCCGGAGGCGTAGGAATCCCTCGGCCCGTTCGGCCTTGTTGTCTGGGGCTCCTCTAGCTTAGTTGAAGAGACCCCTCGGCCGCCCTTCGGTGGACCGAGGCCAGGGGTAGCGATATCAGTATGAACAGAGGCGGAGTTGGCTCGAAAATGGGAACCTGGTCGGCCGGGGCCTAGCCGTGTTGTCCGTCGGCGGATCCGACGCCGAAGTCGATCAGTCGAGGCCTCGGGTCGGGCTGGCGCCCTTGGAAGCCGGTTGACCGAGGCCCCAGGGGTAACCGGTTGAGCCGCCTGCTCGGGCCGGATTCCCGGAGGAGTCCCTGGACCGCAGCGCCGCCCGAGGCTGGGTCGGGCTTTGCTGAAGACGTCGTCGATGCCGAGGGTGCTACGGCTCCCTTCAGCGTGAAGACCCGAGCCTGCAGGATCAGATCATCTTGTAGCGTGTGCTTTCTGCGGCCGCCGAGGCCAGAAGAACACACCCTCGCCGCGCTTGCGAAGCTGCGTCTTTTTTCCTCTCGTTTCGAGCATCTGGACTCTGTCGGTAACAGGGATGTTTGTGTGAGCGAGAGCTGCTTTTCGCGGAAGGGACGAGTGAGGTATCCGTGTCCCAGAGGCGTGGGAATCCCTCGGCTCGGTCGACCTTGCGGCTTACGCGTACTTTCACCCGTCCATGAGGCCCTGTCGCCGACTTAGTCGAGAAAGCTTGAAGGACTGCTTCGGCAGGAGAGCTTCCGAGCGTGATGACTCGTTCGGTCCACGGAGTCGCTTTATCCGAGCGCAAGTTACTTATCGCAGAAGGTGATGAGTGAGGTATCCGTATCCCGGAGGCGTAGGAGTCCCTCGGCTCGGTCAGCCTTGGCTGCTTACGTGTACCTCGTCGTTTCCAGGACCCGCTTTTCCGAAGTAGTCAGGAAGCACGAAAGAAATCCTGCTAAAAAGAGATCCTTTTTCGAGGAAAAATTCGACGCAGAGGGGGTCTCCCCCCTTTTAGCCCCCGAGGGAGGGTCGGGCTTTGCCGAGGCTAGGCCGACCCTTCCTTGACTAAACTTTGCGTAGGTGCGAGGTATATAAACAACTTGAAAACATCTTAAGGGTAGAAGCGACGTAGCTGTTTGATGTTCCAAGCGTTACCGTAGATCTCGCCTTGATTGTTGGCCAGCTTGTATGTTCCGGGCTTCAGAACTTTGGCGATGACGAATGGCCCTTCCCAGGGGGGCGTGAGCTTGTGCCTCCCTCGGGCGTCTTGCCGCAGCCGAAGCACCAGGTCGCCCACCTGGAGTTCTCGGGACCGGACCCCTCGGGCATGGTAGCGTCGCAGGGACTGTTGGTACCGCGCCGAGTGTAGTAAGGCCCTGTCCCGAGCTTCCTCCAGCTGGTCCAGCGATTCCTCTCGGCTAGCTTGGTTGCTTTGTTCGGTGTAGGCCCTCACCCTCGGGGAGCCGTACTCCAGGTCAGTGGGCAAGATAGCTTCAGCCCCGTAGACCAGGAAAAACGGCGTGAAGCCCGTGGCACGACTCGGCGTCGTCCTTAGGCTCCAGACCACCGAGGGGAGTTCCTTCATCCATCGCTTGCCGAACTTGTTGAGGTCGTTGTAGATCCGAGGCTTGAGCCCTTGTAGAATCATGCCATTGGCACGCTCTACTTGCCCATTCGACATGGGATGAGCCACGGCGGCCCAGTCCACCCGGATATGGTGATCCTCACAAAAATCCAAGAATTTTTTGCCGGTGAACTGGGTGCCGTTGTCGGTGATGATGGAGTTCGGGACCCCGAAGCGATGGATGATGTTGGTGAAGAATGCCACCGCCTGCTCGGACCTGATGCTGTTCAGAGGTCGGACCTCGATCCACTTGGAGAATTTGTCGATGGCGACCAGCTGGTGCGTGTAGCCCCCGGGCGCCTTCTGCAAGGGACCGACGAGGTCCAGACCCCATACAGCGAAGGGCCAGGTGATGGGTATTGTCTGCAGAGCCTGAGCGGGCAGGTGTGTCCGCTTCGCATAGAATTGGCACCCTTCGCAGGTGCGGACAATTCTAGTGGCGTCAGCCACCGCCGTTGGCCAGTAGAAGCCTTGCCGGAAAGCATTTCCGACAAGGGCTCGGGGCGCTGCGTGGTGGCCGCAAGCCCCCGAGTGTACTTCTTGCAGCAGTTCCCGACCTTTGGCGATGGAGATGCACCGCTGGAGGATGCCCGAGGGGCTGCGATGGTAGAGCTCCTCTTCGTCGCCCAGCAAGACGAATGACTTGGCGCGTCGCGCTACCCGCCGAGCCTCGACTTGGTCGAGGGGTAGCTCTCCTCGACGGAGATATTGCAGGTACGGGGCCTGCCAATCTTGATCTGGTGTGGCCCCGCTCTGCCCCTCCTCGACGTTCAGTGCCCTGCCCTCGGGGGCCGAGGGTACCTCGGGCTGGGCCGAGGGTGCCTCGGGCTGAGCCGAGGGTACCTCGGGCTGAGTCGAGGGTACCTCGGGCTCGGGCGTGTCGTCGAGCTTGACGGAGAGTTGATGCAGATCCCGGGAGAAGACGTCCGGGGGGACTGTCGTTCGCCCCGAGGCTATCTTAGCCAGCTCGTCTGCGGTTTCGTTGTAGCGTCGAGCGATGTGGTTGAGCTCGATCCCGAAGAACTTGTCTTCCAGGCGCCGAACCTCGTCGCAGTAGGCCTCCATCTTCGGGTCGCGGCAGTGGGAGTTCTTCATGACTTGGTCGATGACGAGCTGCGAATCACCGCGAGCGTCGAGGCGTCTGACCCCTAGCTCGATGGCGATCCGCAATCCGTTGACCAGAGCTTCGTACTCGGCCACATTGTTGGACGCCGGGAAGTGGAGGCGCAGCACGTAGCGCAAGTGCTTTCCGAGGGGCGAGATGAAGAGCAGGCCCGCGCCGGCCCCCGTCTTCATCAGCGACCCGTCGAAAAACATGGTCCAGAGCTCCGGTTGGATCGGGGTTGTTGGCAGTTGGGTGTCGACCCATTCGGCCACGAAATCCGCCAACACTTGGGACTTGATGGCCTTCCGAGGGGCGAACGAGATCGTTTCGCCCATGATTTCCACCGCCCACTTCGCGATCCTGCCGGAGGCCTCTCGGCACTGGATGATCTCCCCCAGGGGGAAGGATGACACCACAGTCACCGGATGGGACTCGAAGTAGTGTCGCAGCTTCCGCCTTGTCAGGATCACAGCATACAACAGCTTTTGAACTTGTGGGTAGCGGATCTTAGTCTCGGACAGCACTTCGCTGATGAAGTAGACCGGCCTCTGAACGGGCAATGTATGCCCTTCCTCCTGCCTTTCGACCACAATCGCGGCGCTAACCACCTGAGTGGTTGCGGCGACGTAGACCAAGAGGGCTTCTCCGTCCGCCGGCGGCACCAAGACAGGCGCTTTTGTAAGGAGCGCCTTCAGGTTGCCGAGGGCTTCCTCGGCCTCAGGGGTCCAAGCGAAACATTCGGCCTTCCTTAAGAGGCGGTACAGAGGCAGACCTCTTTCGCCGAGGCGTGAGATGAAGCGGCTCAGGGCCGCGAGGCATCCCATGACCCTCTGTACCCCTTTTAAGTCCTTGATGGGTCCCATGCTGGTGATGGCCGCAATCTTCTCCGGGTTGGCTTCGATGCCTCGCTCGGAGACGATGAACCCTAGGAGCATGCCTCGGGGGACCCCGAAGACACACTTCTCAGGATTAAGCTTGACTCCTTTCGCCTTGAGACACCGGAATGTCACTTCAAGGTCGGAGAGGAGGTCGGAAGCCTTCCGCGTCTTGACTACGATGTCATCGACGTAGGTCTCGACTGTGCGACCGATGTGTTCGCCGAACACATGGTTCATGCACCGCTGGTACGTCGCGCCCGCATTCCTCAAACCGAACGGCATGGTGACATAGCAGTACATGCCGAACGGCGTGATGAAAGAAGTCACGAGCTGGTCGGACTCTTTCATCCGGATCTGGTGATACCCTGAGTAGGCATCGAGGAAGGACAGGGTTTCGCACCCAGCAGTGGAATCCACGATTTGGTCGATGCGAGGCAGAGGGTAGGGAACCTTCGGACATGCTTTGTTGAGACCAGTGTAGTCTACACACATCCGCCATTTCCCCCCTTTCTTCCTCACAAGCACAGGGTTGGCAAGCCATTCGGGATGGAATACCTCTTTGATGAACCCCGCTGCCATTAGCTTGTGGATCTCTTCGCCAATCACTCTGCGCTTCTCCTCGTCGAATCGGCGCAGAGGCTGCCTGACGGGTCGGGCTCCGGCCCGAATATCCAGCGAGTGCTCGGCGACCTCCCTCGGTATGCCGGGCATGTCCGAGGGACTCCACGCAAAAACGTCGGCGTTTGCGCGGAGGAAGTCGACGAGCACTGCTTCCTATTTGGGGTCGAGCCCGGAACCGATCCGGATCTGCTTGGTGGTGTCGCCACTGGGGTCGAGGGGGACGGCCTTGACCGTCTCCGCTGGCTCGAAGTTGCCGGCATGGCGCTTCACGTCTGGCACCTCCTTGGAGAGGTTCTCCAGGTCGGCGATGAGGGCCTCGGACTCGGCGAGGGCCTCGGCGTACTCCACGCACTCCACGTCGCATTCGAACGCGTGTTTGTACGTGGGGCCGACGGTGATGACCCCGTTGGGGCCCGGCATCTTGAGCTTCAGGTAGGTGTAGTTGGGGACGGCCATGAACTTCGCGTAGCATGGCCTCCCTAGCACGGCGTGGTAGGTTCCTCGGAACCCGACCACTTCGAACGTCAGGGTCTCCCTTCGGAAGTTGGAGGGTGTCCCGAAGCAGACTGGGAGGTCAAGTCGCCCGAGGGGCTGGACGCGCTTCCCAGGGATGATCCCGTGGAAGGGCACAGCGCCTGCTCGGACGGAGGACGGATCGACGCGCAGGAGCTTGAGGGTCTCGGCGTAGATGATGTTGAGGCAGCTGCCCCCGTCCATCAGGACCTTGGTGAGCCTGACATCGCCGACAACGGGGTCGACGACGAGCGGGTATTTCCCGGGGCTCGGCATATGGTCGGGGTGGTCGGCCCGGTCGAAAGTGATGGGCTTGTCGGACCAGTCTAGGTAGACTGGCGCCGCCACCTTCACCGAGCAGACCTCCCGGCGCTCCTGCTTGCGGTGCCGAGCCGAGGTATTCGCCGCATGCCCTCCATAGATCATGAAGCAGTCGCGGACCTCGGGGAACTCTCCTGCTGGGCGATCTTCGTTCTTGTCGTCGTCGCGGGCCCTGCCACCCTCGGCGGGTGGCCCGGCCCTGTGGAAATGACGCCGAAGCATAACGCACTCCTCGAGGGTGTGCTTGACGGGCCCCTGATGGTAGGGGCACGGCTCCTTGAGCATCTTGTCGAAGAGGTTTGCACCTCCGGGGTGCTTCCGAGGGTTCTTATACTCGGCGGCGGCGACAAGGTCCGCGTCGGCGGCGTCGCGTTTCGATTGCGACTTCTTCTTGCCTTTCTTCTTGGCGCCGCGCGGAGCAGACGCCTCGGGAGCTTCTTCCGATGGGCGGCCCTGGGGCTGCTTGTCCTTTCGGAAGATAGCCTCGACCGCCTCCTGGCCAGAGGCGAACTTGGTGGCGATGTCCATCAGCTCGCTCGCCCTGGTGGGGGTTTTGCGACCCAGCTTGCTCACCAGGTCGCGGCAAGTGGTGCCGGCGAGGAACGCGCCGATGACATCCGAGTCGGTGATGTTGGGCAGCTCGGTGCGCTGCTTCGAGAATCGCCGGATGTAGTCCCGGAGCGACTCCCCCGGCTGTTGCCGGCAGCTTCGAAGGTCCCAGGAATTCCCGGGGCGCACGTATGTGCCCTGGAAATTGCCAGCGAAGGCTTGGACCAAGTCGTCCCAGTTGGAAATCTGCCCCGGAGGCAGGTGCTCCAACCAGGCGCGAGCAGTGTCGGAGAGGAACAGGGGGAGGTTACGGATGATGAGGTTGTCGTCGTCCGTTCCACCCAGTTGGCAGGCAAGGCGGTAGTCCGCGAGCCACAGTTCCGGTCTCGTTTCCCCCGAGTACTTCGTGATAGTAGTCGGGGGTCGGAACCGGGTCGGGAATGGCGCCCGTCGGATGGCCCGACTGAAGGCCTGCGGACCGGGTGGCTCGGGCGAGGGACTCCGATCCTCCCCGCTGTCGTAGCGCCCCCCACGCCTGGGGTGGTAGCCTCGGCGCACCCTTTCGTCGAGGTGAGCCCGACGGTCGCGTCGATGGTGCTCGTTGCCGAGGTGGCCCGGGGCCGCAGGCGCGGTGTTGCGCGTGCGCCCGGTGTAGACCGAGGCTTCCCGCATTAATCGGGAAGTTGCGGCATGAGGTTCCGAGGGATATCCTTGCCTTCGGGATGCAGTGCTCTCGGCCCGCCGGGCCGCAGCGCCTTCCAGGAGATTCTTGAGTTCTCCCTGGATTCGCCGACCCTCGGTGGTTGACGGCTCCGGCATCGCGCGGATGAGCATTGCTGCGGTTGCCAGGTTCTGACCGACCCCGCTGGATGCGGGCGGCGGCCTGATCCTGACATCGTTGGCGACGCGGTGCTGGAGACCTTGGGGCAGCTGACGTATTTCTCCGGCCAGGGGTTGGCCCACCCGTGCCTGTCCGACGTCCCGACGGATCGGCTCAAGCGCTCCTGTTCCCTCGTCGAGCCTGGCCTGCGCCTCGCGGACTTGCTCGAGTTGTGGGTCGTAACCCCCCGCCGGAGCGGGGACCACAGCTAGCTCCCGTGGGATGTCGGCGCGAGGCACCGGCCTAGGGAGATCACCATCCTCCGGCATGCCAAGATGGTTGCCTTCGGTGGGATCCCCTAGCTCGATGTGGAAACATTCGCGGCTTAGGCCACAGCTCTCGTCGCCAAGGCTGCGGCTTCCATCGGAACAGTCGGATAGGCAGTAGTCACATGCGGTCATGAAGTCCCGCACGGCACTGGGGTTGCCAAGTCCGGAGAAATCCCAACCGATGCCGGGATCGTCATCTTCCTCGGACCCAGAGGGCCCGTAGGTCGAGACGTCCGTCAGTCGGTCCCAAGGCGACCGCATACAGAACCTCAGTGGGGTTGCAGTCGCCTCAATGAGAGCGCCCGCCAAAACGAGGTCGTTTGGCGGGTTGAGGCCGAGTCGAAATGACGCAAGATGGGAGTTAGTCGTTACCTTTTGGTCGACGAGGAGCGACGTAGTCACATCGGGGACTGGCTGCGCCGTCATCTCTGGTTCGAGGGCGACGTCCTGCAGGCTTTCCGCGAGCGCGCCGGCGTCGTCTTCTTGCTCGGGGTCAGCGTGGCGCGGGGGGACGGCGCTTGCCTCCGTCTTGAACGCGAGGTCGACGTCCGGCGTGCCTTCCGTCGGGGCGTCGGGGGCGTCGATTCGCTCGACGGCCGACGAAGCGCGGCCTCCCGTCTGGCCTTGACGGCCCCGCCTCCTCCTCCGTTGGCGGGGGAGGGAACGGAGCGAGCCCGAATGTTGCTCTTCCACCACGCGGGGAAGACGTCGTCGATTCCGCCGCCGGCGGGCGGGTTGTCGGCCGCCATTGTCGTAGTCGCGCGGCGGTGGAAGAAGTATCATGTCGTAGCTGCCGTCGAAGGACATGAACTCAAGAGTCCCGAAACGAAGCACCGTCCCGGGCCGGAGAGGTTGCTGGAGACTGCCCATCTAGAGCTTGACGGGGAGCTGTTCGTCAGCACGCAGCAGGCCCCTACCTGGCGCGCCAACTGTCGGCGTTTCGAGACAGGGGGGTCCCTAAGCCGACGAGTGAGTGTGCTGCGTGCCCCAGCCCAGATGGGTCGAGCGCGTGGGCGAGCGCGAAGGGGGGAGAGGCGAGGTGGCCGGAGTCGAGCGTGAGAGAGGTGTAAGTCCCGCGGCCTTCGTGTTCGTCCCGCGCCCAGGTCAGGTGCGCTTGCAGTAGGGGGGTTACAAGCGTCCACGCGGGTGAGGGAAGCGAGCGGCCCCAAGAGAGCGCCTGTCCCGTCCTCGGTCCCGCGCGGCCAACCTTCTCTGAGAAGGCCCTGGTCCTTCCTTTTATAGTCGTAAGGAGAGGATCCAGGTGTACAATGGGGATGTAGCAGAGTGCTACGTGTCTAGCGGAGGGAGAGCTAGCGCCCTAGGTACATGCCAATGTGGCAGCCGGAGAGATCTGGGCACCCTGCTGGCGTGATGTCGTGGCTGTCGGAGGTGCGGCGGAGCCTGATGGAGGGACAGCTGTTGGAGCGGTCGAGTCCCTGCTGACGTTGTCCTGCTTCCGTAAGAGAGCCGGGGGCCGCCGTCGTCACAGAGCTTGCGGAGCGCCATCATTGCCCCTCCAGCGGAGCTGGCCGGATGAGACGCCGGTCTTGTTCTCCGTGACCCGAGTCGATTCGGGGTAGGATGATGATGGTGCCTCCTGTTGACGTGGCGGTCTATGCCCTAGGCAGGGCGACGTGGGGGTTCCTCCGAAGCCGAGGTTGAGTTTGCCTTTTGTTGCCGTGACCGAGCCCGAGCCAAGGGGTCGGGCGAGGCGGAAGTCGTTCGGCCGAGGCCAGGGCGGAGTCCGAGCCCTGGGGTCGGGCGAAGCGGAGTTTCGTCGTCTTCCGGGTGCTAGCCCGAGTCCGAGCCCTGGGGTCGGGCGGAGCGGAGTTCGCCGTCTTCCGGGTCTTAGCCCGAGTCCGAGCCCTGGGGTCGGGCGGAGCGGAGTTCGCCGTCTTCCGGGTCTTAGCCCGAGTCCGAGCCCTGGGGTCGGGCGGAGCGGAGTTCGCCGTGGCGCCTTTGGCAAGGCCTGACTGCCTGTCAGACTCACTCTGTCGAGCGGCACTGCAGTCGGAGTGGCGCAGGCGGCGCTGTCCTTCTGTCAGACTGGCCAGTGGAGCAGTGGAGTGACGGCGGTCACTTCGGCTCTGCCGGGGGCGCGTGTCAGGATAGAGGTGTCAGGCCACCTTTGCGTTAAATGCCCCTGCAATTTGGTCAGTCGGTGCGGCGATTTAGTCAAGGTTGCTTCTGAGCGAAGCCAAGGCCTCGGGCAAGCCGGTGATGTGTCCGCCATAAAAAGGGGGCCTCGGGCGAGACGGAAGTCTCTCGAGGTCGGCTGCCTTTGGCCGAGGCTAGGCTCGGGTGAAGCGTGATCGAGTCACTCGTGTGGACTGATCCCTGACTTAATCGTACCCATCAGGCCTTTGCAGCTTTATGCTGATGGGGGTTACCAGCTGAGAATTAGGCGTCTTGAGGGTACCCTAATTATGGTCCCCGACATGAGGGATATTGTCTTGAACATTATAAGTGCATATGCCCCTCAGGTTGGTCTCAATGAGAGCGAGAAGAGGAAGTTCTGGGAAGACTTAGATGGCATGGTCAGAGCGGTACCCACCAATGAGAAGCTTTTCATAGATGGAGATCTCAATGGTCATGTAGGTTCAACAAATGTAGGTTATGAGCTGGCTCATGGAGGTTTCGGGTATGGTAGTAGGAATCAAGAAGGAGAGGATATTTTGGATTTTGCTGTAGCCTACAACTTAGTGATAGCCAACACTTTCTTCAGAAAGAGAGATTCTCATTTGGTGACTTTTAGCAGCGACCATCGTTCGAGCCAGATCGACTTCGTGCTCACAAGGAGAGAAGATAAACAAGCTTGTTTGGATTGTAAGGTGATACCTGGAGAGAGTGTTGTGCCCCAACATAATCTTGTGGTGGCTGACTTCCGTTTTCGGATCAGTACCCATAGGGTTAAACAAGCCAAAATTGCGAGGACGAAGTGGTGGAAACTTAAAGGGGAGACATCCGAAGTTTTTAGGGAAATAGTTTTTGTGGAGGGCGCTTGGCCCGAAGAAGAAGATGCAAACAACAAGTGGGTGAAGATGGTAACTTGTATTAGGAAGGTGGCGTCAGAGGTGTTTGGAGTGACCAAAGGGAGCAGCGGTGAATCAAAGGATACTTGGTGGTGAACCGAGGATGTTCGAAAGGCAATAAAGGAGAAGAAATAATGTTACAAGAGCTTGTTCCATGACAGGAGCGCGGTCAACAGAGAGGTATAAGGTGGCAAGGAAGACTGCAAAGCGAGCTTTGATTGAGGCAAAGGGTCGAGCCTATGATGATCTTTATCGAAGACTAAGTACAAATGAAGGAGAGAAAGATGTCTATAAGATAGATAGGATTCGAGAAAGGAAGACGAGAGACCTCACCCAAGTAAAATGCATTAAGGATGAGATGGATCAACTCTTGGTGAAAGGACAAGACATCAAACAGAGGTGGCAGAGGTATTTTGACAATCTTTTCAATGGTGAGAATGAGACTATGGACATCCAATTGGATGACTCCTTTGATGATTTAAATAGATGTTTTGTACGCATGATCCAAGAATCAGAGGTCAAAGAAGCTTTAAAGAGGATGAAAGGGGGCAAGGCGATGGCCCCGGATGGTATCCCAATAGAGGTGTGGAAATGCCTTGGGGATATTGCTATCGTTTGGCTAACCAAGTTGTTCAAATCGATGAGTGGAGGAGTACATTAGTACCAATCTTCAAGAACAAGGGAGATATTCAAAGTTGTACCAACTATTGAGGGATTAAGCTCATGAGCCACACTATGAAGCTATTGGAGAGAGTTATTGGGCATCGCCTGAGAGGAATGACGCATATCACCATGAACCAATTTGGATTCATGCTTGAAGGTCGACCATGGAAGCAATTTTCTTAATAAGGCAAGTCATGGAGCGATATAAGGAGCAGAAGGACTTGCACATGGTTTTTATCGACTTGGAAAAGGCCTATGATAAAATACCTATGAATCTCATGTGGTGGCATTGGATAAGCATAAAGTCCTAACAAAGTATGTTACGCTCATCAAGGACATGTATGACAAGGCTGTGACTAGTGTCCGAACAACTGATGGTGATACAAATGTTTTCCCGATTAACATATGACTACATCAAGGTTTATCTTTGAGCCCTTATCTATTTGCATTAGTGATAGATGTGGTCACGAGGGATATACAAGGAGATATCACTTGGTGTATGCTTTTCGCTGACGATGTAGTTCTAGTAGATGAAAGCCAGGAAGGAGTAAATAGAAAGCTAGAGTTATGGCGTCAGACCCTAGAGTCAAAAAGATTTAGAATTAGCAGGACCAAAACCGAGTATATAAGATGTGACTTTGGTACTACAATTAGTGAGGATGGAGATGTAAGTTTGGGAGGCCAGGTAGTACCAAAGAAGGACACCTTCCATTATTTGGGATCGATGCTACAGAGAGATGGTGATATTGATGAAGATGTTAGCCATAGAATCAAAGCGGGGTCGATGAAATGGCGTCAAGCATCGGAAGTGCTATGCGACAAGAGAGTGTCACAAAAGTTGAAAGGCAAGTTATACAAGTAGCGATTAGGCCTGCTATGTTATATGTGGCTGAGTGTTGACCTACTAAGAGACGACATATCCAACAACTAAGTGTCGTAGAGATGCGTATGTTGCGTTGGATATGTGGGCACACAAGATTGGACCGAGTGAGAAACGATGACATACACGATCGGCTAGGAGTAGCGCCAATTGAAGAAAAGCTTATTCAACACCGGTTGAGATGGTTTGGGCATGTCCACCAGAGACCCCCAGAGGCACCGGTGCATAGAGGTCGACCAAACTTGACATGTGAGGAGGCAATCAAAAGGGACTTGAAGGAATGGAATATCCCAATGGAGTTGTGTTTGGATAGAAGTGTTTGGAAAGAAGCTATCCACGTGCCCGAACGGTGATTAGGCCTTTTTCCTTTTCGTGTTCTCAAAAGTTTTTCCCTCCCCTTTATCTCTCGTTCCCCTTTTGGTGACATCTTGTTGGGTTTCAACTCTAGCCTATCCCAACTTGCTTGGGACTAAAAGGCTATGTTGTTGTAGATGTGCTCCCAAACACCTTTTGGCCTAAAATACCATGGTATGTGTTGGGATTGAGAACATTGGGTCCAACACTTGGAAACATGGATGACATGTGGCACGACAAAACGGATGGCTGAGAGCTCCAATGTCTTGTCAAGCGTGTCCCATCCGGGGATGGGACGGGGATATTTTTAGGGTAACAAAGGTCCCGAGGACTAAAATAAACTTATGCCCTTGGTTACCTACTACATGCCCCGAATATACTGTGCAATGGGGTAATTATAGGTCAACATGATCACATTCTCCATTACATCGCTCTTTATACCCCGCATTGGAGACCGACATGTGGACCATGCGGGTCCACCTCGTAACCGGGCAGATGCCTGACGGAGTCCTGACGAAACTTCAATCTCTCCTATAATTAAGGCATGCAAAAGGAAACTAGATCCTAACTTTCCAAAACTTAGCCACTGACGGTGGCACCTGGCTTGGCCGCGCACTCCGCATCCCTCCTGGCGTCACGACGACGCCTATAGGTGTGACCGTACATGACACTATGAAATCAAAAATCTGTGAAAAAACATGTGAAATCCGGCAGTGTGGCGGGCGCCTGTAACCCCGCGCCTACTCACCTCTAGAGTACTGACCTTTTCTTCCTCGACGTTGTCTCTGGCTATCCGCGTTCGATCCGTAGAGCAGAGCCGAGAAAATGGGAAAGGGACAAGATCCGGTAGTGGAGCAGACGTCCGACACTGCCTCGCTTGCCTGGCAGGGGGCGACGCTTAGCTGGCAGGGGGTTATTGCTGGGAGGCAGGACTAGGGGGGCGTCCGGACGAGTGGGTGGCTAGTGCTGGGAGGCAGGGCCGCTGGTGCGTGCGGGACTGCGGCTGCTGGAGTTAGGGTTTTCTGTGTGTATATATATAAGCGGGTTCGCAGGTAAACGGGCACGGGTTATGATATTTTGTACCCGCGAAAACAAACCTATTGGGTACATATCTAAACCCGTACCTGTGGGCACAAAACCATACCCGAACCCTCGTCCTAGTGGGTTTGTGCCCGCGCAGGTAATATGTACCCGTTGCCATCCCTAGTTCTCCATATCTGGTTACACGACGTTTATGTGTATGGAGCATGGGAGCACTGGTACATTAGATATTTTCTCTTCTTTAACTACTTTCCATTTAGACCAACTTCACTCCACTTTGCTTTATCATTGCCTGTGAACCTTGATGTATAACTAGTAGTATCCTCTGTGCACTATAATGTATGCTCTGGAATAACTGATTCCTTTGCAGCGTTCTACAGGATGGTTTTCTAAGCCAATGATCAAAACCCTGAGGTTGCAAGTGAGCATAAGGCTCCTCTCTTTATTGCATAATGAAGAGGCTAAAAACTTGTTGAGGAATGCCCATGAGCTTATTGAAAGGTCCAAGAAGCAGGAAGCCCTTTCGAGATCTGAGCTGTCAATAGAATATAATGATGCTGATCAAGGTCTGTTTGATTTCTTCATACTTGACATTAGTTAAGTGCACATCTTTCGGTTGTATGAGCTTGTTCAATCTCAGAGCATATTTTTTGGTATACGGCATACCTGCTGAGCTACAAGTACTACTAAAATATTGCTAGCTAAGACAGCTTAAAACATTATTAAGCTACTTTGTTCATTTTGTATTGGCATGGTACTGCTTGATGGTTAAACTCCTTTCTTTCTCCCCGCTAAAAGTTTCTGCCGCACATACTGGAACTGAGGATCAAGTCGGCCCTAACAACTCTGATAGTGAAGATGTGGATGATGAAGAAGAGGAAGAGGAATTGGAGGGTTATGATTCTCCACCTATGGTATGTCACCACCTACCATGATTTCCCGATGTATGCTAAAAAAGTTAACCTTTATGATTACTCTTGTAGGCAGATGATATTCATGAGTTCACCTTAGGTGATTCCTGTATCCTTGATGAATTGATCAGTTTTGATTTCTCTCATAGCGAGTACACTATATCAATACTAGGTTTTTGTGCTCTAGTTTTAGGACCAATCATTTTTTGGGGTTGGGTCCTTTTGGACCTTTACCTATTTTATTTACATGTCTTTGCCGAGCATACATCTGTTCTAGTCCAGATGTGCAAGCAGCCTGAAGAAATAAGGTCAGATAAGTACACAAGTCCTTTTCCATTACAATTAACAGGTTTTAGTTTTTCTCTTAAGCTTTCCCATTTTTTTTGTTTACAGACCAAGATCAACATTTCCATTCTTTGAAATGTCTAATGACATTATTTCTCTCCATGATACATTGACATTATTATTGTAGAATAATGAAATGTTGTATTGATAGGAGATGGGGTACATATATAGAGAGACTCAACCCTAACCCTAATGGGCCGGCAGCCCAACAGTGGTGCCGGCCCACACACTCACACACAGAGTCTAACATCCCCCGCAGTCGCAACGAGGGCACCACACACGATGAGACTGGAGTAGAGGCCGAAGGTAGGAGCCGACGGGTTGGAATCCCCCCGCAGTCGTAGCGCCGTGATGGTGCAAATGTTGCGGCTGGAGTAGAGACCGGTGTGTGCTCTATGAAGACGATAGCCCCTACATGCCGAGGTAGCCGAAGTCAAGGTGGTCACGGTCGGAAGACACGCAGCAAAACCCTGATCTTCGGGAGGGGTCGACGTTCGAGCGTCAATGATCGGCAGGGCGACACAACAAAAGAGCACCGGTAGGCCGACCTTCCTGCTTCTTCGATCGTCCAGACGTCAAAGAGCCCCGCCAGGGAGGCCGACAGCAGCGCACGCGTCTGCGCCGGTCATGGTGTCCGCGCCCGCGGCAGAATAGAAGGGGAAATGGCAGATCCGGCCGGGAAGGCCACGACAACAACGGATCCAGCCGGAAAGACACGATCTAACCAAAGGGGCGACAGATCGAGCCAGAAAGGTCGCAGTAACGGGGATCCGACCGGGAAGGCCGCGACAGCGACGGATCCAACAAGGGCGATGAAGGGGGGGTGGGCGGCGGGGTGGGTCCAGCCGAGCAGGGGCCTGCGCCGGACCTGACAAGGGGTGTTGACGGCACCAGTGACGGGAGAAGCTCGAAGTGGGAGGCGCTGTCGGGGCGTTAGCGCGAGCAATTAGGAGGTGGCTAGCGCGATGACAAGGGGCTGCAGGGGCAGAGATACCGACACAGGGGAGAGGCGCGCAGGGGCGAGAGCGGCCGAGGGCAAGGAGGCCCTCACAGCCAGAGAGGCGGTGGAGCAGACGACCAACATGAGGACCGGCGACGACGACCAGCCCTCGACGTGGCGCCGGCGCGGATTCGGGCAGCCCGGATCTGGGGTGGGGGAGAGAGGCCGCGAGGCCCATGGCTGGTGCCGCGACTGCAGGGGCAGCGAGTCCAGTCACGTGGGGCAAAGCCTGCGACGCAACGGCAGGGGAGGAGAGCCGTGGGCGCGCCGCTCAGGACGGGATCCACGTTGCCCAGGTCGGGCCGCACCGTCGCTGCGCAGGTCGAGTGGAGCCATGTCGCCGCGCCGGGTTGGGGTCGGACGGCGAAGGGGAGCAGGTGCGGCCGCCGGGGAGGGAGGGACGGCCGCCGCCGGTGTGGAGGCGCGGGCGTGGCGGCGGCTCGGCGCCCCTGAGCGAGGGGTGCAGGAAGAAGCCGGTCCGTGCGATGGCCGTGCGCTCGGTGGCCTCGTCCTCCTCCGTGCCCTGCGACCGGTTGAGGGGGTCGAGCAGCAGCGGCGTGACGGGGAGGCGGCGACCGCGGACGAGGGAGAGGAGGTGGAGGACGACGGGGAGTTGGGGCTCCGCGCCATGGGGAGGAGTTGCTTCGCCGCAACAACCTCCATTCGCGCGGCCGCTGAGAGGGAGAGCTGTAGGTAGGTTGAGCGGCGGCTGGAGGAGGGAGGCCGCCCCCGGGAGGGAAGGATGAGCCTCCTGGGGGGCGGCTGGTCCTAGGGCTGGCGGCGGCTGAGGGGTGGAAGCAGCCGGCGGCTGCTGTGGGAGGTGAAACCCTAAACCTAATCCTTTGATACCATGTAGAATAGTGAACTGTTGTATTGATAGGAGATGGGGTACATATATAGAAAGACTCAACACTAACCCTAATGGGCCGACAACCCAACAGTGGTGCCGGCCCACACACACAGTCTAACAATTATGCTAGTTTCAAATAAAAATAGACAAAAAGTGTGGGTGGCATGGTTTAATTCTCATATGTGGTGCTTAATCTCTTAGACTGTGTTCATTCCAAAACATTGTTTTGTATTGTAGATTGTACTGGTCACAGAGTGGAGTTTGAATATGAGTATGTGAATGGGTAAGCTGCTGGGGATAGCATTATACACAATATTCCATGAAAACAGGGCATTCATATTGTAATATTTATTTTTTTTGGCAGCGCTATTGTCTGGTTATGTTTCATGACAACATATTTAACTATCTAAAGGTTAAAGAACCATCTATCTAGAAACCAGAATGATGTAGTTTCTGTCGCAACATGGGAACTTTAAGTTTTGTTATGTTCATTAACAACATAATTTGATTTGTATCTATCTGAACTCCGCTTGGATGAGGTGCCCCATTTGTTTTCCCATAACCTATGTCAGATGCATTTGGTGAAGGCTTCTCGAATGGATACCTCGAAGAAGTACTGCGCAGCTTGCCATTGCAGGAAGACGGCCAAAAGAAATTATGTGATGCTCCTATCAACGCTGATGCAAGTGATGGAGAGTTTGAAATTTACGAACAGCCCAGTGATGATGAAGATTCTGATGGCTAGTTGTATCTTTTTTTGAGCTGTGATCTTCCTTAGCTTCAGTTTTCTAAACACATAGGATTGGTTCACATGTATGTAAGAACTGCATAGATGGCTTATTTGTTAAATTATTTTGGGTACTGAGGAGCTTAGTAGTTCAAACCCATCAGTGGCACTTTGGCTATTGAAAATCATAGCCCCACCACACCGATGAGGACAGCCACGCTGCCATTGGACTTGTGCCCGTAACTGCTGTTGCTCGCTGCAAAACTCGCATATGATTTTCCATTGGCCGAGCTCAGATATTCAGGGCGACATGTTAAGGGGATGTTTGGTTTATAGGGACTAGTTTTTAGTTTTCGTATTTAGTAATTTAGTGACAAAAATGAAATAAAATAGAGTGACTCAAAATTAGTTCCTAAGACAAAACATCCCCTAAGACCACGGTATTTCGAGATTTCACGGGGAATCTGCTTTGTCCCGATTCGAACGTCAGACAAGCACTTCGTCTAACACTCTCATTTAGTTAGGTTGGTGATAATGGGCGCTAAATTTTATACTATAAGATTTAAAGATCGGATTAAAATTGAGTTCTATTTCTATTTATTTTTAAACTAAAATTTATTTAGCATCGTTTTTTTTGTTAAGAAGCATTTAAATCTTAATCTATTACTACCCTTACTTGTCGGACATCATATATGCTTTGTGCCGTTAACTGGATAGAGCTACTTTGTTGTATAGAGGAAATATTTAACGACCGATAGGAGGAAAAAAATATAGCTTGAAGGTTATAAGTCTATCTCTAACCATTACACTTATAGCTTGGTGTACTGCGTTTGTAAGATTGGTGAAACCTAACAAGCAGCTATGCACCAGGGGGAGTCTTTGTAAAGGCTACATAGTGTATCCCTGGTCATTCATCTCGGTAGTGAAGATCGGGTCTGTACAACCCAGGCAGGAAAGGGATCACGACTCGTGGGTAAAGTGTGCAACCTCTGCAGAGTGTTAGAAACTGGTATATCAGCCGAGCTCACGGTTAAGAGCAGCCTTGGGATCCTTTTTGATTAGAAGAACTTTGGATACTTTTATGATGATGGTTAACAATGATGTTATAAATCTGATCTCTGGTATTTTCTCATTTGAGGGAGTTCTTTTGGGTAATAACTGGGTTCATTACTAAAACTTGGCTCTACCAATAATAATAAATATTTGACCAACTAAAAGCAACTGCTTAACCTCAACCCCACATACAGCTAGTCCACTTTAGCCAAACGGGACATTTGCTGAGTACGTTGATATGTACTCACCCTTGCTTTACAAACCACCCCACCCCAGGTTGTCCCACTGTACTCAGTGCTCAGGAGGTGATGCTGGCAACATGGAGGACTTCGAGGAGTTCCAGGATTACGACGAGTTTTAGTTTATCTTAGTGGCAAACCCCCAGTCAGCTGCCTGTGTAGGCTTATCATCTATGTTTCGTTTCTCCGCACTTTGATATTTATGTTGAACATTATGGTTATGTATTAGACTCTGTGGATGTCTCGGACATCTTATTGTAATAGTACCTTTCCGCTATTTATTTCGAGCATTGTGTGATAATGTCCAATTATGTAATCGATGTGGATGTGAGTTTCTGATCCTGGAACGTACATGGTTCGCATTCGGTTTGCCTTCTAAAACCGGGTGTGACAGAGTGACACATGAAAAATTGGGTATTTTGGGTACCCAATTCTAGTACCCGAATTATTCGAAATAAGTTTGGGTCTTACAAGTGTTGAACACCAAAAGTGGCGGACGGTCCGGTCCTGGGACCCAGACGGTCCGCGCCCCACGATCAGATTAACTCGGGCGGTTATCCTTATCTCATGCGTGGTTATCCATTAATCATGTGGGGTTCATTGGCTATCGCCTAGGAACGGGTCTAGACCCTCCTATATTTATATATGAAGCGGTACGACAGATTGAGAACCCTCGAACCAATTACTTCCTTTATCATTTCTGCCCTAGGAGTAGATGTAGCATAGTTCTAGTTATAGTTTTCCGCATATCCTGGGGGTCCAAAAAGAAGGTTGGTGTTTGCCAAGCTCAAGCCTCCAAATTCAAAACCTATTTCGAAAACCAAAATTCTTTGGACACTCTATGTACGACTGTTGTTAGGATTGAGAAACGAAGAGTGTTCCTGTTGAAAAACAGTTGAACTTCTTCAGTTCAGTTAAGCTTCTTCAGCTGAGTTGAGCTTCTTCAGCTGAGTTGAACTTCTTCAGCTGAATGGAGCTTTTTCAGCTGAGTTGAGCTTCTTCAGCTGAGTTGTGCTTTTTTACCTGAGTTGAACTTCAACTTCAACCGTGAAACTCTCTGGCCAAAACCAGTTGAACTTGCCTCCAGGCCAGTTGAACTGGGGTTTCTCTCCTAAACTTTCTAGTCAAAACCAGTTGAACTGGTCCCCAGGGGTTGTTCAACCGGTCACTAGGACATCTCCCCAGTTTGACCTGCAGACTACCAGTCTGACCGGTGTCAGGTCATTTTGACAAGTCTGACCAGCGGTATGTCAGTCACACTGGCAGTCTTCCAGGGGGTTGAACCGGTCCTAGGGCGGTTCAACCGGTTCTCCACAGCTAAATCAGCCCAACGACTTGTTTTGAAACCCCACCTATATATACTCACTCCTACCTCTCTCTCCAGACAGAGCATGACTTGAACTCCATTTCTAACCTGAGAAACACCTCCCACTCTCTCACACACATCTCTTGCCTCTCCCATTTCAAATCTTTGGAGAGAAATCTTTGAGTGGGATTGAAGAGTTGCGGGTTTTTGTACTTGTCGGCATTTCGAGATAGGGGGGTCCCTAAGCCCACGAGTGAGTGTGCTGCGTGCCCCAGCCCAGATGGGTCGAGCGCGTGGGCGAGCGCGAAGGGGGGAGAGGCGAGGTGGCCGGAGTCGAGCGTGAGAGAGGTGGAAGTCCCGCGGCCTTCGTGTTCGTCCCGCGCCCAGGTCAGGTGCGCTTGCAGTAGGGGGGTTACAAGCGTCCACGCGGGTGAGGGAAGCGAGCGGCCCCAAGAGAGCGCCTGTCCCGTCCTCGGTCCCGCGCGGCCAACCTTCTCTAAGAAGGCCCTGGTCCTCCCTTTTATAGTCGTAAGGAGAGGATCCAGATGTACAATGGGGGTGTAGCAGAGTGCTACGTGTCTAGCGGAGGGAGAGCTAGCGCCCTAGGTACATGCCAATGTGGCAGCCGGAGAGATCTGGGCACCCTGCTGGCGTGATGTCGTGGCTGTCGGAGGTGCGGCGGAGCCTGGCGGAGTGACAGCTGTTGGAGCGGTCGAGTCCCTATTGACGTCGTCCTGCTTCCGTAAGAGAGCTGGGGGCCGCCGTCGTCATAGAGCTTGTGGAGCGCCATCATTGCCCCTCCGGTCGGAGCTGGCCGGATGGGACGCCGGTCTTGTTCTCCGTGACCCGAGTTGATTCGGGGTAGGATGATGATGGCGCTTCCTGTTGACGTGGCGGTCCGTGCCCTAGGCAGGGCGACGTGGGGGTTCCTCCGAAGCCGAGGTTGAGTCTGTCTTCCGTTGCCGCGGCCGAGCCCGAGCCATGGGGTCGGGCGAGGCGGAAGTCGTTCGGCCGAGGCCAGGGTGGAGTCCGAGCCCTGGGGTCGGGCGAAGCGGAGTTTCGTCGTCTTCCGGGTCTTAGCCCGAGTCCGAGCCCTGGGGTCGGGCGGAGCGGAGTTCGCCGTCTTCCGGGTCTTAGCCCGAGTCCGAGCCCTGGGGTCGGGCGGAGCGGAGTTCGCCGTCTTCCGGGTCTTAGCCCGAGTCCGAGCCCTGGGGTCGGGCGGAGCGGAGTTCGCCGTCTTCCAGGTCTTAGCCCGAGTCCGAGCCCTGGGGTCGGGCGGAGCGGAGTTCGCCGTCTTCCGGGTCTTAGCCCGAGTCCGAGCCCTGGGGTCGGGCGGAGCGGAGTTCGCCGTGGCGCCTTTGGCAAGGCCTGATTGCCTGTCAGACTCACTCTGTCGAGTGGCACTGCAGTCGGAGTGGCGCAGGCGGCGCTGTCCTTCTGTCAGACTGGTCAGTGGAGCGGTGGAGTGACGGCGGTCACTTCGGCTCTGCCGGGGGCGCGTGTCAGGATAAAGGTGTCAGGCCACCTTTGCGTTAAATGCCCCTGCAATTTGGTCAGTCGGTGTGGCGATTTAGTCAAGGTTGCTTCTGAGCGAAGCCAAGGCCTCGGGCGAGCCGGTGATGTGTCCGCCATAAAAAGGGGGCCTCGGGCGAGACGGAAGTCTCTCGAGGTCGGCTGCCCTTGGCCGAGGCTAGGCTCGGGTGAAGCGTGATCGAGTCACTCGTGTGGACTGATCCCTGACTTAATCGTACCCATCAGGCCTTTGCAGCTTTATGCTGATGGGGGTTACCAGCTGAGAATTAGGCGTCTTGAGGGTACCCCTAATTATGGTCCCCGACAGTAGCCCCCGAGCCTCGAAGGGAGTGTTAGCACTCGCTTGGAGGCTTTTGTCGCACTTTTTTGCAAGGGGACCAGCCTTTCTCGGTTGCCTTTCGTTCCGGTGGGTGCGCGCGAGCGCACCCGCCGGGTGTAGCCCCCGAGGCCTCGGAGGAGTGGTTACACTCCTTCGAGGTCTTAATACCTCGCGTAACGCTTCGGCTGGTCTGGTCGTTCCCTCATGCGAACTGGCCGTAGCCCGGGTGCACGGTCGGGGCCCAAGCTCTCGGGCTGGTATGTTGACGCTGTCAACGATTCGGCCGGAGCCGGTTTTTGCGAGAGCAGCCCCCGAGCCTCCGCACAGGGCGAGAGGACGATCAGGGACAGACTCGACTTTTTACATACGCCCCTACGTCGCCTTTCCGCAAGGAGGAGGGGGGGAGTGCGCCATGTTACCCTCGATGGGCACCGAACATGGTGTCTCCGGTGAGCTGCAAGCGGGTAATCCGAGTGGACGTCCGTGCCCCGTTCGTTGGGGGTCGGCTAGGGGCCCAGAGGCACGCCCAAAAGTACCTGCGGGTGATTTGCCGGACCCAGTCCCCTGGCGACGGGGTCCGAGGGCTCGATGCCTCCCTCCGATGGGATTCCGTTACAAGATCGTTCCCGCTGGTCTCGGAAATGTCCTAGGGTACCTCGGGAGCGCAGCCCGAGCCTCGGTTATGTATCGAACGTACCCCTGGTCATCCCTCGCTCGGTGTCTGAGGCGACTGTGAACCCTTCGGGGGCCAGCCTTCGAACCCTTGATCAGTAATGGGCGCGGAGCCCGAGTAGCCTGAGGCGGCCATGGAACCCTTCAGGGGGCTGGCCTTCGAACCCCTGACCAGTAGTGGGTGTCGGGCCCACGCGATCTGAGGCGGCTGTTGAACCCTTCGGAGGGCCAGCCTTCGAACCCCTGATCAGTAGTGGGGGGCTCGGAGCCCGGTTCCTTCGCGGAGAAGGATCCCTTTCGGGGTATCCCCCTTTCCCAGTCCCTGTTGCAAGAGATAGAGAAAGAGGAAAACGGAAAAGGATACGAAATCGGACGACGTGGCGTACCTTTTCTGACGCGGTTATTATGGCGAAGGTGAAGCATCGCGCGCTCCTCCCGTCAGAGACGCCGCCTGTCCCGCCGCGGAGTAAATGCGACGGGGCGAGTGGTTGGCGGGGCGGCCGTTGCGCGCGTGCGATCCGTTCGAGGAACGGGTCACGGGTGCACCGTCTCCACGCCGTGAGAGGAGGCTCTCTTGCTGTCCCAGGATGGGACGTGAGCCTGGCTGACGACGTGACCGCTGCGCCCGCCCGCCTGCCACCGCTATTACTGCCGGCCCACTTTCGGTCGCTTTGACCGACGCGCCAGGCTGGCGCTGTTGGGTCGCCTCGAGTCGCGGCATTGGCTCCGCAACCGAAGAGGCGCGATGGTGGCACAAGTGGCGGTGCGGTTGCTTGCATGCAGCAACTGGCGCGCCGGTTGCTCGACGCGTGGGCCTGGGTTCCCAAGCTGGCGTGTCAGAAGTCGGAGAAGCGCGCCCATCTGGCGCGGTTGCATGCCGCCTGCATGGCTGCCCGCCCCTTCTGCCCGTTGGTCTGGGCGAAAATGGGGGGTCGCTTGTAACCGCTGGACGGTCGTGCGCACCACGCGCGGCGGTTTGGCTTCTTGTGCCCTGAGCCGGCTTGCATGACATGCGGGACCCAGCCCCCGAGTCGCAGGGGAGGGCCTTGGAGCGTGTTGGAGAAGACTCAGCCCGTGGCGCCTGGGGGCGCACGTAGGGAGAGTTGCCTTTAAAAGGAGGGAGACTCCTTTCGGAAGGCAACCATGTCTTCTTCCTCCCTTAAGCATCGTGTCTTCCCATCTTCCAAGCCCCCGGATGGGGGGTATCCGCCGCCTTTCCGCCTCCTCGTTGGAGGAACGCAACTCCATGGGAGTTGGTACCTCTCAGCCATCGTTCGCTTCAAGGATTTTCATCGGGCAGCCTGGTTGCTTCCTTCCGCCGGTGGCCACCCAAGACGGTGACCTCCAGCTCCTGGATGGGGAGAGGCAAACCAGGCTGTGATCCCGCCCTCAGCATCGGGTGTGTTCGTCATCCTCGCTGGGGCGGGGGTCGAGGCGAGCCGGGGCTCTACCTCGTGTGCGGGTCGGCGAACCACCTCCTCTTCCAGCTTCTGGTGGTGGCAATCGTCCTCCCGCGCTACGACGGAGTCGTCCTCCAGTCATGCCGGGGAAGGCGAACTGTTGCCGTCCAGCTAGGATGCAACATTCCGTCTTCCCCCTCGCATTCGAGGCGAGGACGGCAGCGAGGATCTACCGGAGCGCTCGGGAGCGGCCCGCTCTTTGGCTTTGATGGCTTGTTCGCATCCCTTGAGCGGGACCGCGAACAAGAGCCTTCCGGTAACCGCGTTCACCTGGGACCATGGCTGCCGCTGCAGAGGTCGCTGGCGAGCCTCCCGGCGTTCGTCGCCCCGCAGGCCCGAGGTCGCTCGTACCCTCGGGGACGGAACCAGAGTCCCGTTTGTGATGGCACCTTGGATGCCAGTGTTTTTTGTTCATTGTGGCTGTCGGGGCCTGAACATGTATGTAATTTTGGCACGGAGCCGTGTTTTTTCCTCATTTTCGAGCACTAAGTCTCGCCTGTTGATTATCTGAACCGCTTTACCAAGCATGAGTCGCCCCGTGTCAAGGTGACGGGTGAGGTATCCGTATCCCGGAGGCGTAGGAATCCCTCGGCCCGTTCGGCCTTGTTGTCTGGGGCTCCTCTAGCTTAGTTAAAGAGACCCCTCGGCCGCCCTTCGGTGGACCGAGGCCAGGGGTAGCGATATCAGTATGAACAGAGGCGGAGTTGGCTCGAGAATGGGAACCTGGTTGGCCGGAGCCTAGTCGTGTTGTCCGTCAGCGGAGCCGACGCCAAAGTCGATCAGTCGAGGCCTCGGGTCGGGCTGGCGCCCTTGGAAGCCGGTTGACCGAGGCCCCAGGGGTAACCGGTCGAGCCGCCTGCTCGGGCCGGATTCCCGGAGGAGTCCCTGGGCCGTGTCGCCGCCCGAGGCTGGGTCGGGCTTTGCTGAAGACGTCGTCGATGCCGAGGGTGCTACGACTCCCTTCAGCGTGAAGACCCGAGCCTGCAGGATCAGATCATCTTGTAGCGTGTGCTTTCTGCGGCCGCCGAGGCCAGAAAAAACACACCCTCGCCGCGCTTGCGAAGCTGCGCCTTTTTTCCTCTTGTTTCGAGCATCTGGACTCTGTCGGTAACAGGGATGTTTGTGTGAGCGAGAGTTGCTTTTCGCGGAAGGGACGAGTGAGGTATCCGTATCCCAGAGGCGTGGGAATCCCTCGGCTCGGTCGGCCTTGCCGCTTACGCGTACTTTCACCCGTCCATGAGGCCCTGTCCCCGACTTAGTCGAGAAAGCTTGAAGGACTGCTTCGGCAGGAGAGCTTTCGAACGTGAAGACTTGTTCGGTCCACGGAGTCGCTTTATCCGAGCGCAAGTTACTTATCGCAGAAGGTGATGAGTGAGGTATCCGTATCCCGGAGGCGTAGGAGTCCCTCGGCTCGGTCAGCCTTGGCTGCTTACGTGTACTCCGTCGTTTCCAGGATCCGCTTTCCGAAGTAGTCAAGAAGCACGAAAGAAATCCTGCTAAAAAGAGATCCTTTTTCGAGGAAAAATTCGACGCAGAGGGGGTCTCCCCCCTTTTAGCCCCCGAGGGAGGGTCGGGCTTTGCCGAGGCTAGGCCGACCCTTCCTTGACGACTAAACTTTGCGTAGGTGCGAGGTATATGAACAACTTGAAAACATCTTAAGGGTAGAATCGACGTAGCTGTTTGATGTTCCAAGCGTTGCCGTAGATTTCGCCTTGATTGTTGGCCAGCTTGTATGTTCCGGGCTTCAGAACTTTGGCGATGACGAATGGCCCTTCCCAGGGGGGCGTGAGCTTGTGCCTCCCTCGGGCGTCTTGCCGCAGCCGAAGCACCAGATCGCCCACCTGGAGTTCTCGGGACCGGACCCCTCGGGCGTGGTAGCGTCGCAGGGACTGTTGGTACCGCGCCGAGTGTAGTAAGGCCCTGTCCCGAGCTTCCTCCAGCTGGTCCAGCGATTCCTCTCGGCTAGCTTGGTTGCTTTGTTCGGTGTTGGCCCTCGCCCTCGGGGAGCCGTATTCCAGGTCAGTGGGCAAGATAGCTTCAGCCCCGTAGACCAGGAAAAACGGCGTGAAGCCCGTGGCACGACTCGGCGTCGTCCTTAGGCTCCAGACCACCGAGGGGAGTTCCTTCATCCATCGCTTGCCGAACTTGTTGAGGTCGTTGTAGATCCGAGGCTTGAGCCCTTGTAGAATCATGCCGTTGGCACGCTCTACTTGCCCATTCGACATGGGATGAGCCACGGCGGCCCAGTCCACCCGGATATGGTGATCCTCGCAAAAATCCAGGAATTTTTTGCCGGTGAACCGGGTGCCGTTGTCGGTGATGATGGAGTTCGGGACCCCGAAGCGATGGATGATGTTGGTGAAGAACGCCACCGCCTGCTCGGACCTGATGCTGTTCAGAGGTCGGACCTCGATCCACTTGGAGAATTTGTCGATGGCGACCAGCAGGTGCGCGTAGCCCCCGGGCGCCTTC
The DNA here is from genome assembly GCF_902167145.1 of Zea mays. Classification (NCBI taxonomy): domain Eukaryota; kingdom Viridiplantae; phylum Streptophyta; class Magnoliopsida; order Poales; family Poaceae; genus Zea; species Zea mays. The sequence goes on along the minus strand of NC_050105.1, from coordinate 105,886,997 downwards.
TGCAAGGGACCGACGAGGTCCAGACCCCATACAGCGAAGGGCCAGGTGATGGGTATTGTCTGCAGAGCCTGAGCGGGCAGGTGCGTCTGCTTCGCATAGAATTGGCACCCTTCGCAGGTGCGGACAATTCTAGTGGCGTCAGCCACCGCCGTTGGCCAGTAGAAGCCTTGCCGGAAAGCATTTCCGACAAGGGCTCGGGGCGCTGCGTGGTGGCCGCAAGCCCCCGAGTGTATTTCTTGCAGCAGTTCCCGACCTTCGGCGATGGAGATGCATCGCTGGAGGATGCCCGAGGGGCTGCGATGGTAGAGCTCCTCTTCGTCGCCCAGCAAGACGAATGACTTGGCGCGTCGCGCTACCCGCCGAGCCTCGACTTGGTCGAGGGGTAGCTCTCCTCGGCGGAGATATTGCAGGTACGGGGCCTGCCAATCTTGATCTGGCGTGGCCCCGCTCTGCCCTTCCTCGACGTTCAGTGCCTCGCCCTCGGAGGCCGAGGGTACCTCGGGCTGTGCCGAGGGTACCTCGGGCTGAGCCGAGGGTACCTCGGGCTCGGGCGCGTCGTCGAGCTTGACGGAGGGTTGATGCAGATCCCGGGAGAAGACGTCCGGGGGGACTGTCGTTCGCCCCGAGGCTATCTTAGCCAGCTCGTCTGCGGTTTCGTTGTAGCGCCGAGCGATGTGGTTGAGCTCGAGCCCGAAGAACTTGTCTTCCAGGCGCCGAACCTCGTCGCAGTAGGCCTCCATCTTCGGATCGCGGCAGTGGGAGTTCTTCATGACTTGGTCGATGACGAGCTGCGAATCACCGCGGGCGTCGAGGCGTCTGACCCCTAGCTCGATGGCGATCCGCAATCCGTTGACCAGAGCTTCGTACTCGGCCACATTGTTGGACGCCGGGAAATGGAGGCGCAGCACGTAGTGCAAGTGCTTTCCGAGGGGCGAGATGAAGAGCAGGCCTGCGCCGGCCCCCGTCTTCATCAGCGACCCGTCGAAAAACATGGTCCAGAGCTCCGGTTGGATCGGAGTCGTTGGTAGCTGGGTGTCGACCCATTCGGCCACGAAATCCGCCAACACCTGGGACTTGATGGCCTTCCGAGGGGCGAACGAGATCGTTTCGCCCATAATTTCCACCGCCCACTTTGCGATCCTGCCCGAGGCCTCTCGGCACTAGATGATCCCCCCCAGGGTGAAAGATGACACCACAGTTACCGGATGAGACTTGAAGTAGTGTCGCAGCTTCCGCCTTGTCAGGATCACAGCATACAGCAGCTTTTGAACTTGTGGGTAGCGGATCTTAGTCTCGGATAGCACTTCGCTGATGAAGTAGACCGGCCTCTGAACGGGCAATGCATGCCCTTCCTCTTGCCTTTCGACCACAATCGCGGCGCTAACCACCTGAGTGGTCGCGGCGACGTAGACCAAGAGGGCTTCTCCGTCCGCCGGGGGCACCAAGACAGGCGCCTTTGTAAGGAGCGCCTTCAGGTTGCCGAGGGCTTCCTCGGCCTCAGGGGTCCAAGCGAAACTGAAAGGGAATTAGGCTTACACCTAGTTCCTATATAATTTTGGTGGTTGAATTGCCCAACACAAATCTTTGGACTAACTAGTTTGTTCTAGTGTGTAAGTTATACAGGTGTCAAAGGTTCACAACATAGCCAATAAAATGACCAAGTGTTGGGTTCAACAAAAGGGCAAAGAGCCAACCGTAGGCCCTCTGGTCTGGGCGCACCGGACTGTCCGGTGTGCCACCGGACAGTGTCCGGTGCACCAGGGGACTCCAGCTCGAACTCGCCACCTTCGGGAATTTCCAGGGGCTCTCGCGCTATAATTCACCGGACTGTCCGGTGTACACCGGACAGTGTCCGGTGCGCCATGGAGAAGCGGCCTCAGGAACCCTTCAGCTTCGGGAAAAGCCAACGGCTCGTCCGCTATAATTCACCGGACATGTCCGGTGTGCACCGGACTGTCCGGTGTGACTCCAGCACAACGGCTATTCCGCGCCAACGGCTACCTGGGGTGTGCACCGGACTGTCCGGTGTGACTCCAGCACAACGGCTATTCCGCGCCAACGGCTACCTGCAGAGGCATTAAATGCGCCGCAGCGCGCGCAGACGTCAGGTTTGCCCATACTGGCGCACCGGACAATGAACAGGAGCTGTCCGGTGCGCCACCGGACATCAAGGGTGGCCCACAAGTCAGAACTCCAACGGTCAGATTCCAACGGCACTGATGACGTGGCAGGGGCACCGGACATGTCCGGTGTGCACCGGACTGTCCGGTGCGCCATCGAGCAGACTGGCTCCCCAACGGCCACATTTGGTGGTTGGGGCTATAAATACCCCAACCACCCCACATTCATTGCCATCCAAGTTTTCCCACTTCTCAACCACTTACAAGAGCTAGGCATTCAATTCTAGACACATACAAAGAGATCAAATCCTCTCCAATTCCACTCAAGCCTTTAGCGACTAGCGAGAGAGATTTGCCGTGTTCTTTTTGAGCTCTTGCGCTTGGATCGCATTCTTTCTTTCTCTTTTGCTCTTGTGATCAACACTCAATTGTAACCAAGGCAAGAGGCACCGATTGTGTGGTGGCCCTTGCGGGGAAGTTTTGTTCCCGGTTGATTGAGAAGAAGGAAAGCTCACTCGGTCCGAGGGACCGTTTGAGAGAGGGAAGGGTTGAAAGAGACCCGGCCTTTGTGGCCTCCTCAACGGGGAGTAGGTTTGCAAGAACCGAACCTCGGTAAAACAAATCCACGCGTCACTCTCCTTATTTGCTTGCGATTTGTTTTGCGCCCTCTCTTGCGGACTCATTTATTATTACTAACGCTAACCCCGGCTTGTAGTTGTGATTATTTTTGTAAATTTCAGTTTCGCCCTATTCACCCCCCCTCTAGGCGACTATCAATTGGTATCAGAGCCCGGTGCTTCATTAGAGCCTAACCGCTCGAAGTGATGTCGGGAGATCACGCCAAGAAGGAGATGGAGACCGGCGACAAGCCCACTACAAGCCAAGGGAGCACCTCATCGGAAGAGTCCCGCACAAAGAAAAGGGAGAAGAAGAAGAACTCCTCCAAGCGGAAGGAGAAAAGATCTTCCTCTTCTCACCACAAGGAGAAGAAGGAAAAATCTTCTTCTCACAAGCCGCATCGGAGTGGGGACAAGCACAAGAGGATGAGGAAGGTGGTCTACTACGAGACCGACACTTCATCGACATCTACCTCCGGCTCCGACGCGGCGTCCGTCACTTCTAAACGCCAAGAGCGTAAGAAGTATAGTAAGATTCCCCTACGCTATCCTCGTATTCCAAAACATACACCTTTACTTTCCGTCCCATTAGGCAAACCACCAACTTTTAATGGTGAAGATTATGCTATGTGGAGTAATTTGATGCGATTTCATCTAACCTCTCTCCACAAAAGAATATGGGATGTTGTTGAGTATGGTGTGCAGGTACCATCAATAGGGGATGAGGACTATGACACGGACGAAGTGGCCCAAATCGAGCACTTCAACTCTCAAGCCGCAACTATCCTCCTTGCCTCCCTAAGCAAGGAGGAATACAACAAAGTACAAGGATTGAAGAACGCCAAGGAGATTTGGGACCTACTCAAGACGGCGCACGAGGGTGATGAACTCACCAAGATCACCAAGCGGGAAACGATCGAGGGGGAGCTCGGTCGCTTCCGTCTTCGCCAAGGGGAGGAGCCACAAGACATGTACAACCGGCTCAAGACCTTGGTGAACCAAGTGCGCAACCTCGGGAGCACAAAATGGGATGACCACGAAGTGGTTAAGGTTATTCTAAGAGCTCTTATTTTCCTTAACCCCACACAAGTTCAATTAATTCGTGGTAATCCAAGATATCCACTAATGACCCCCGAGGAAGTCATCGGGAATTTTGTTAGTTTTGAATGCATGATTAAGGGCTCCAAGAAGATCAACGAGCTTGACGAGCCTTCCACATCCGAGGCGCAACCGGTGGCCTTTAAGGCAACGGAGGAGAAGAAAGAGGAGTCTACACCAAGTAGACAACCAATTGACGCCTCCAAGCTCGACAATGAGGAAATGGCCCTAATCATCAAAAGCTTTAGGCAAATCCTCAAGCAACGAAAAGGGAAGGACTACAAACCCCGTTCCAAGAAGGTTTGCTACAAGTGTGGTAAGCCCGGTCACTTTATTGCAAAATGTCCTATGTCTAGTGACAGTGACAGGGGCGACGACAAGAAGGGAAGAAGAAAGGAAAAGAAGAAATACTACAAGAAGAAGGGCGGCGATGCCCATGTTTGTCGGGAGTGGGATTCCGATGAAAGCTCAAGCGACTCCTCCGACGACGAGGACGCCGCCAACATCGCCGTCACCAAGGGCCTTCTCTTCCCCAACGTCGGCCACAAGTGTCTCATGGCCAAGGACGGCAAAAAGAAGGTAAAATCAAGGTCCTCCACTAAATATGAAACATCTAGTGATGAGGATGATAAAAATGAGGAGGATAACTTACGGATTCTTTTTGCTAACCTCAACATGCAACAAAAAGAAAAGTTGAATGAATTAGTTAGTGCTATACATGAGAAGGATGAACTCTTGGACTCTCAAGAGGACTTCCTTATTAAAGAAAATAAGAAGCATGTTAAGGTTAAAAATGCTTATGCTCTAGCAATGGAAAAATGTGAAAAATTGTCTAGTGAGCTAAGTACTTGCCATGAGACTATAGACAACCTTAGGAATGAGAATGCAAATTTGTTAGCTAAGGTTGATTCTCATATTTGCAATGTTTCAATTCCTAGAAATAATGATGATGATTTGCTTGCTAGGATTGAAAAATTAAACATTTCTCTTGCTAGCCTTAGAAATGAGAATGAAAAATTAATTGCTAAGGCTAAGGATTTTGATGTTTGCAATGCGACTATTTCCGATCTTAGAACTAAAAATGATTTGTTGCATGCTAAGGTCATTGAATTAAAATCTTGCAAACCTTCTACATCTAATGTTGAGCATGTATCCATTTGTACTAGATGTAGAGATGTTAATGTTGATGCTATCCATGATCACCTAGCCTTAATTAGAAAACAAAATGATCACATAGCACAACTTAATGCTAAGATTAGAGAGCATGACTTAGAAGATGAAAAATTTAAATTGGCTAGAAGCATGCTCTATAATGGGAGACACCCTGACATCAAGGATGGCATTGGTTTCCAAAGGGGAGACAATGTCAAACTTAATGTCCCACCTAAAAATTTGTCTAACTTTGTTAAGGGCAAGGCTCCCATGCCTCAGGATAACGAGGGTTACATTTTGTACCCTGCCGGTTATCCCGAGAGCAAAATTAGGAGAATTCACTCTAGGAAGTCTCGCTCTGGCCCTAACCATGCTTTTATGTATAAGGGTGAGACATCTAGCTCTAGGCAACCAACCCGTGCCAAGTTGCCTAGAAAGAAAACTCCTAATGCATCAAATGATCATGCCATTTCATTTAAAACTTTTGATGCATCTTATGTGCTTACTAGCAAATCCGGCAAAGTAGTTGCCAAATTTGTTGGGGGCAAACACAAGGGCTCCAAGACTTGTGTTTGGGTACCCAAAGTTCTTGTATCTAATGCTAAAGGACCCAAAACCGTTTGGGTACCTAAAACAAAGAACTAAACTTGTTTTGTAGGTTTATGCATCCGGGGGCTCAAGTTGGATACTCGACAGCGGGTGCACAAACCACATGACCGGGGAGAAAAGGATGTTCTCCTCATATGAGAAAAACAAAGATCCCCAACGAGCTATCACATTCGGGGATGGAAATCAAGGTTTGGTCAAAGGACTCGGCAAAATTGCTATATCTCCTGACCATTCTATTTCCAATGTTTTTCTTGTAGATTCTTTAGATTACAATTTGCTTTCCGTATCCCAATTATGTCAAATAGGTTACAACTGTCTATTTACTGATGTAGGTGTCACTGTCTTTAGAAGAAGTGATGATTCAATAGCATTTAAGGGAGTGTTAGAGGGTCAGCTATACTTGGTAGATTTTGATAGAGCTGAACTCGACACTTGCTTGATTGCTAAGACTAACTTGGGTTGGCTCTGGCACCGCCGACTAACCCATGTTGGAATGAAGAATCTTCATAAGCTTCTAAAGGGAGAACACATTTTGGGACTAACCAATGTTCATTTTGAGAAAGACAGGATTTGTAGCGCATGTCAAGCCGGGAAGCAAGTTGGCACCCATCATCCACACAAGAACATTATGACAAGTGACAGGCCACTGGAGCTCCTACACATGGATTTATTCGGCCCGATTGCTTACATAAGCATCGGCGGGAGTAAGTACTGTCTAGTTATTGTGGATGATTATTCTCGCTTCACTTGGGTATTCTTTTTACAGGAAAAATCTCAAACCCAAGAGACTTTAAAAGGATTCTTGAGACGGGCTCAAAATGAGTTCGGCTTAAGGATCAAGAAAATAAGAAGCGACAATGGGACGGAGTTCAAGAACTCTCAAATTGAAAGCTTCCTTGAGGAGGAGGGCATCAAGCATGAGTTCTCTTCTCCCTACACGCCACAACAAAATGGTGTAGTAGAGAGGAAGAATCGAACTCTATTGGACATGGCAAGAACCATGCTTGATGAGTACAAGACACCGGACCGGTTTTGGGCCGAAGCGGTCAACACCGCCTGCTACGCCATCAACCGGTTATATCTTCACCGAATCCTTAAGAAGACATCATATGAACTCCTAACCGGTAAAAAGCCCAACATTTCATATTTTAGAGTTTTTGGTAGCAAATGCTTCATTCTTATTAAAAGAGGTAGAAAATCTAAATTTGCTCCTAAAACTGCAGAAGGTTTTTTACTTGGTTATGACTCAAACACAAGGGCATATAGAGTCTTTAACAAGTCCACTGGACTAATTGAAGTCTCTTGTGACGTTGTGTTTGATGAAACTAACGGCTCTCAAGTAGAGCAAGTTGATCTTGATGAGATAGGTGAAGAACAGGCTCCATGCATCGCGCTAAGGAACATGTCCATCGGGGATGTGTGTCCTAAGGAATCCGAAGAGCCTCCAAGTACACAAGATCAACCATCCTCCTCCATGCAAGCATCTCCACCAACTCAAAATGAGGATGAGGCTCAAAATGATGAAGAGCAAAATCAAGAAGACGAGCCACCTCAAGATGATAGCAATGATCAAGGGGGAGATACAAATGATCAAGAAAAGGAGGATGAGGAAGAACCAAGACCGCCACACCCAAGAGTCCACCAAGCAATCCAACGAGATCACCCCGTCGACACCATCCTCGGCGACATTCATAAGGGGGTAACTACTCGATCTCGGGTTGCACATTTTTGTGAACATTACTCGTTTGTTTCCTCTATTGAGCCACACAGGGTAGAGGAAGCTCTCCAAGATTCGGATTGGGTGGTGGCGATGCAAGAGGAGCTCAACAATTTCACGAGGAATGAGGTATGGCATTTAGTTCCACGTCCTAACCAAAATGTTGTAGGAACCAAATGGGTCTTCCGCAACAAGCAAGATGAGCATGGTGTGGTGACAAGGAACAAAGCTCGACTCGTGGCCAAAGGGTATTCACAAGTCGAAGGTTTGGATTTTGGTGAAACCTATGCACCCGTAGCTAGGCTTGAGTCAATTCGCATATTATTGGCCTATGCTACTTACCATGGCTTTAAGCTCTATCAAATGGACGTGAAAAGTGCCTTCCTCAACGGACCAATCAAGGAAGAGGTCTATGTTGAGCAACCTCCCGGCTTTGAAGACAGTGAGTACCCTAACCATGTCTATAGGCTCTCTAAGGCGCTTTATGGGCTCAAGCAAGCCCCAAGAGCATGGTATGAATGCCTAAGAGATTTCCTTATTGCTAATGGCTTCAAAGTTGGCAAGGCCGATCCTACACTCTTTACTAAAACTCTTGAAAATGACTTGTTTGTATGCCAAATTTATGTTGATGATATTATATTTGGGTCTACTAACGAGTCTACATGTGAAGAGTTTAGTAGGATCATGACACAGAAATTCGAGATGTCGATGATGGGGGAGTTGAAGTATTTTCTAGGATTCCAAGTCAAGCAACTCCGAGAGGGCACCTTCATTAGCCAAACGAAGTACACTCAAGACATTCTTGCTAAGTTTGGGATGAAGGATGCCAAACCCATCAAGACACCCATGGGAACTAATGGGCATCTCGACCTCGACACGGGAGGTAAGTCCGTGGATCAAAAGGTATACCGGTCGATGATTGGTTCATTGCTTTATTTATGTGCATCTCGACCGGACATTATGCTTTCCGTTTGCATGTGTGCAAGATTCCAATCCGACCCTAAGGAATCACACCTTACGGCCGTAAAACGAATCTTGAGATATTTGGCTTATACACCTAAGTTTGGGCTTTGGTACCCTCGGGGATCCACATTTGATTTACTTGGTTATTCGTATGCCGATTGGGCGGGGTGCAAAATCAATAGGAAGAGCACATCGGGGACTTGCCAGTTCTTGGGAAGATCCTTGGTGTCTTGGGCTTCAAAGAAGCAAAATTCGGTCGCTCTTTCCACCGCCGAAGCCGAGTACATTGCCGCAGGACATTGTTGCGCGCAATTGCTTTGGATGAGGCAAACCCTGCGGGACTACGGTTACAAATTAACCAAAGTCCCTTTGCTATGTGATAATGAGAGTGCAATCAAAATGGCCGACAATCCCGTCGAGCATAGCCGCACTAAGCACATAGCCATTCGGTATCATTTTCTTAGAGATCACCAACAAAAGGGGGATATCGAGATTTCTTACATTAATACTAAAGATCAATTAGCCGATATCTTTACCAAGCCACTTGATGAACAATCTTTTACCAGACTTAGGCATGAGCTCAATATTCTTGATTCTAGAAATTTCTTTTGCTAAGCCTGCACACATAGCTCATTTAAATACCTTTGATCATATCTCTTTTATATGCTATGACTAATGTGTTATCAAGTCTATTTCAAAAGAAGTCATAGGTATATTGAAAGGGAATTGGAGTCTTCGGCGAAGACAAAGGCTTCCACTCCGTAACTCATGCTTCGCCATCACTCCGAGCAACTCTCTCTTCTTCAGGGGAGAAATGAGCATCAAGGAAAAGGACTTCATCCTTGGGGGAGAGAGTAAAAGCTCAAACGCAAAAGGACTTCGTCTTTGGTATAATCTTAACTCACTTATTTATGACCAAAGGGGAAGATTGCACACTAAGGGCTCTAATGACTCCGTTTTTGGCGATTTATGCCAAAAAGGGGGAGAAATGAGCCCAAAGCAAAAGGACCGCACCACCACCACCAAATTCAAAAACTTAGTGCTTTCCAAAAGTCTTTATCATTTGGTACCCTATTATGTTCAAAAGGGGAGAAAGTAGTATTTCAAAAATGGTATATCAAAACCCTCTTGAACACTAAGAGGTGGATCTCCTTTAGGGAGAGTTTTGTTTAGTCAAAGGAAAAGCATTTGAAATAGGGGGAGACAATTTCAAATCTTGAAAATGCTTTGCAAACTCTTATTCATGTACCTTTGACTATTTGCAAAAGATCTTTGAAATGGATTTACAAAAAGAATCTGCAAAAACAAAACATGTGGTGCAAACGTGGTCCAAAATGTTATATAAGAAAGAAACAATTCTTGCATATCTTATGAAGTAGTTACATTGGCTAAATTCCAAGCAACCTTTGCACTTATTTTATGCAAACTAGTTCAATTATGCACTTCTATATTTGCTTTGGTTTGTGTTGGCATCAATCACCAAAAAGGGGGAGATTGAAAGGGAATTAGGCTTACACCTAGTTCCTATATAATTTTGGTGGTTGAATTGCCCAACACAAATCTTTGGACTAACTAGTTTGTTCTAGTGTGTAAGTTATACAGGTGTCAAAGGTTCACAACATAGCCAATAAAATGACCAAGTGTTGGGTTCAACAAAAGGGCAAAGAGCCAACCGTAGGCCCTCTGGTCTGGGCGCACCGGACTGTCCGGTGTGCCACCGGACAGTGTCCGGTGCACCAGGGGACTCCAGCTCGAACTCGCCACCTTCGGGAATTTCCAGGGGCTCTCGCGCTATAATTCACCGGACTGTCCGGTGTACACCGGACAGTGTCCAGTGCGCCATGGAGAAGCGGCCTCAGGAACCCTTCAGCTTCGGGAAAAGCCAACGGCTCGTCCGCTATAATTCACCGGACATGTCCGGTGTGCACCGGACTGTCCGGTGTGACTCCAGCACAACGGCTATTCCGCGCCAACGGCTACCTGGGGTGTGCACCGGACTGTCCGGTGTGACTCCAGCACAACGGCTATTCCGCGCCAACGGCTACCTGCAGAGGCATTAAATGCGCCGCAGCGCGCGCAGACGTCAGGTTTGCCCATACTGGCGCACCGGACAATGAACAGGAGCTGTCCGGTGCGCCACCGGACATCAAGGGTGGCCCACAAGTCAGAACTCCAACGGTCAGATTCCAACGGCACTGATGACGTGGCAGGGGCACCGGACATGTCTGGTGTGCACCGGACTGTCCGGTGCGCCATCGAGCAGACTGGCTCCCCAACGGCCACATTTGGTGGTTGGGGCTATAAATACCCCAACCACCCCACATTCATTGCCATCCAAGTTTTCCCACTTCTCAACCACTTACAAGAGCTAGGCATTCAATTCTAGACACATACAAAGAGATCAAATCCTCTCCAATTCCACTCAAGCCTTTAGCGACTAGCGAGAGAGATTTGCCGTGTTCTTTTTGAGCTCTTGCGCTTGGATCGCATTCTTTCTTTCTCTTTTGCTCTTGTGATCAACACTCAATTGTAACCAAGGCAAGAGGCACCGATTGTGTGGTGGCCCTTGCGGGGAAGTTTTGTTCCCGGTTGATTGAGAAGAAGGAAAGCTCACTCGGTCCGAGGGACCGTTTGAGAGAGGGAAGGGTTGAAAGAGACCCGGCCTTTGTGGCCTCCTCAACGGGGAGTAGGTTTGCAAGAACCGAACCTCGGTAAAACAAATCCACGCGTCACTCTCCTTATTTGCTTGCGATTTGTTTTGCGCCCTCTCTTGCGGACTCATTTATTATTACTAACGCTAACCCCGGCTTGTAGTTGTGATTATTTTTGTAAATTTCAGTTTCGCCCTATTCACCCCCCCTCTAGGCGACTATCAGAAACACTCGGCCTTCCTTAAGAGGCGGTACAGAGGCAGACCTCTTTCGCCGAGGCGTGAGATGAAGCGGCTCAGGGCCGCGAGGCATCCCATGACCCTCTGTACCCCTTTTAAGTCCTTGATGGGTCCCATGCTGGTGATGGCCGCGATCTTCTCCGGGTTGGCTTCGATGCCTCGCTCGGAGACGATGAACCCTAGGAGCATGCCTCGGGGCACCCCGAAGACACACTTCTCAGGATTAAGCTTGACTCCTTTCGCCTTGAGACACCGGAATGTCACTTCAAGGTCGGAGAGGAGGTCGGAAGCCTTCCTTGTCTTGACTACGATGTCATCGACGTAGGCCTCGACTGTGCGACCGATGTGTTCGCCGAACACATGGTTCATGCACCGCTGGTACGTCGCGCCCGCATTCCTCAAACCGAACGGCATGGTGACATAGCAGTACATGCCGAACGGCGTGATGAAAGAAGTCGCGAGCTGGTCGGACTCTTTCATCCGGATCTGGTGATACCCTGAGTAGGCATCGAGGAAGGACAGGGTTTCGCACCCAGCGGTGGAATCCACGATTTGGTCGATGCGAGGCAGAGGGTAGGGAACCTTCGGACATGCTTTGTTGAGACCAGTGTAGTCTACACACATCCGCCATTTCCCCCCTTTCTTCCTCACAAGCACAGGGTTGGCAAGCCATTCGGGATGGAATACCTCTTTGATGAACCCTGCTGCCATTAGCTTGTGGATCTCTTCGCCAATTACTCTGCGCTTCTCCTCGTCGAATCGGCGCAGAGGCTGCCTGACGGGTCGGGCTCCGGCCCGAATATCCAGCGAGTGCTCGGCGACATCCCTCGGTATGCCGGGCATGTCCGAGGGACTCCACGCAAAGACGTCGGCGTTTGCGCGGAGAAAGTCGACGAGCACTGCTTCCTATTTGGGGTCGAGCCCGGAACCGATCCGGACCTGCTTGGTGGTGTCGCCACTGGGGTCGAGAGGGACGGCCTTGACCGTCTCCGCTGGCTCGAAGTTGCCGGCATGGCGCTTCACGTCTGGCACCTCCTTGGAGAGGTTCTCCAGGTCGGCGATGAGGGCCTCGGACTCGGCGAGGGCCTCGGCGTACTCCACGCACTCCACGTCGCATTCGAACGCGTGTTTGTACGTGGGGCCGACGGTGATGACCCCGTTGGGGCCCGGCATCTTGAGCTTCAGGTAGGTGTAGTTGGGGACGGCCATGAACTTCGCGTAGCATGGCCTCCCTAGCACGGCGTGGTAGGTTCCTCGGAACCCGACCACTTCGAACGTCAGGGTCTCCCTTCGGAAGTTGGAGGGTGTCCCGAAGCAGACGGGGAGGTCGAGTCGCCCGAGGGGCTGGACGCGCTTCCCAGGGATGATCCCGTGGAAGGACGCAGCGCCTGCTCGGACGGAGGACTGATCGACGCGCAGGAGCTTGAGGGTCTCGGCGTAGATGATGTTGAGGCAGCTGCCCCCATCCATCAGGACCTTGGTGAGCCTGACATCGCCGACAACGGGGTCGACGACGAGCGGGTATTTCCCCAGGCTCGGCACATGGTCGGGGTGGTCGGCCTAGTCGAAAGTGATGGGCTTATCGGACCAGTCTAGGTAGACTGGCGCCGCCACCTTCACCGAGCAGACCCCCCGGCGTTCTTGCTTGCGGTGCCGAGCCGAGGTATTCGCCGCATGCCCTCCATAGATCATGAAGCAGTCGCGGACCTCGAGGAACTCTCCTGCTAGGTGATCTTCGTTCTTGTCGTCGTCGCGGGCCCTGCCACCCTTGGCGGGTGGCCCGACCCTGTGGAAGTGACGCCGAAGCATAACGCACTCCTCGAGGGTGTGCTTGACGGGCCCCTGATGGTAGGGGCACGGCTCCTTGAGCATCTTGTCGAAGAGGTTCACACCTTCGGGGGGCTTCCGAGGGTTCTTATACTCGGCGGCGGCGACAAGGTCCGCGTCAGCGGCGTCGCGTTTCGATTGCGACTTCTTCTTGCCTTTCTTCTTGGCGCCGCGTGGAGCAGATGCCTCGGGAGCCTCTTCCGATGGGCGGCCCTGGGGCTGCTTGTCCTTTCGGAAGATAGCCTCGACCGCCTCCTGGCCAGAGGCGAACTTGGTGGCGATGTCCATCAGCTCGCTCGCCCTGGTGGGGGTTTTGCGACCCAGCTTGCTCACCAGGTCGCGGCAAGTGGTGCCGGCGAGGAACGCGCCGATGACATCCGAGTCGGTGATGTTGGGCAGCTCGGTGCGCTGCTTCGAGAATCGCCGGATGTAGTCCCGGAGCGACTCCCCCGGCTGTTGCCGGCAGCTTCGAAGGTCCCAGGAATTCCCGGGGCGCACGTATGTGCCCTGGAAATTGCCAGCGAAGGCTTGGACCAAGTCGTCCCAGTTGGAGATCTGCCCCGGAGGCAGGTGCTCCAACCAGGCGCGAGCAGTGTCGGAGAGGAACAGGGGGAGGTTACGGATGATGAGGTTGTCGTCGTCCGTTCCACCCAGTTGGCAGGTAAGGCGGTAGTCCGCGAGCCACAGTTCCGGTCTCGTTTCCCCCGAGTACTTCGTGATAGTAGTCGGGGGTCGGAACCGGGTCGGGAATGGCGCCCGTCGGATGGCCCGACTGAAGGCCTGCGGACCGGGTGGTTCGGGCGAGGGACTCCGATCCTCCCCGCTGTCGTAGCGCCCCCCACGCCTGGGGTGGTAGCCTCGGCGCACCCTTTCGTCGAGGTGAGCCCGACGGTCGCGTCGATGGTGCTCGTTGCCGAGGTGGCCCGGGGCCGCAGGCGCGGTGTTGCGCGTGCGCCCGGTGTAGACCGAGGCTTCCCGCATGAATCGGGAAGTCGCGGCATGAGGTTCCGAGGGATATCCTTGCCTTCGGGAGGCAGTGCTCTCGGCCCGCCGGGCCGCAGCGCCTTCCAGGAGATTCTTGAGTTCTCTCTGGATTCGCCGACCCTCGGTGGTTGACGGCTCCGGCATCACGCGGATGAGCATTGCTGCGGTTGCCAGGTTCTGGCCAACCCCGCTGGATGCGGGCGGCGGCCTGATCCTGACATCGTTGGCGACGCGGTGCTGGAGACCTTGGGGCAGGTGACGTATTTCTCCGGCCAGGGGTTGGCCCACCCATGCCTGTCCGACGCCCCGACGGATCGGCTCAAGCGCTCCTGTTCCCTCGTTGAGCCTGGCCTGCGCCTCGCGGACTTGCTCGAGTTGTGGGTCGTATCCCCCCGCCGGAGCGGGGACCACAGCTAGCTCCCGTGGGATGTCGGCGCGAGGCACCGGCCTAGGGAGATCACCGTCCTCCGGCATGCCAAGATGGTTGCCTTCGGAGGGATCCCCTAGCTCGATGTGGAAACATTCGCGGCTTGGGCCGCAGCTCTCGTCGCCAAGGCTGCAGCTTCCATCGGAACAGTCGGCTAGGCAGTAGTCACATGCGGTGATGAAGTCCCGCACGGCACTGGGGTTGCCAAGTCCGGAGAAATCCCAACCGATGCTGGGATCGTCATCTTCCTCGGACCCAGAGGGCCCGTAGGTCGAGACGTCCGTCAGTCGGTCCCAAGGCGACCGCATACGGAACCTCAGTGGGGTTGCACTCGCCTCAATGAGAGCGCCCGCCAAAACGAGGTCGTTTGGCGGGTTGAGGCCGAGTCGAAATGACGCAAGATGGGAGTTAGTCGGTACCTTTTTGTCGACGAGGAGCGATGTAGTCACATCGGGGACTGGTTGCACCGTCATCTCTGGTTCGAGGGCGACGTCCTGCAGGCTTTCCGCGAGCGCGCTGGCGTCGTCTTCTTGCTCGGGGTCAGCGTGCCGCGGGGGGACGGCGCTTGCCTCCGTCTTGAACGCGAGGTCGACGTCCGGCGTGCCTTCCGTCGGGGCGTCGGGGGCGTCGATTCGCTCGACGGCCGACGAAGCGCGGCCTCCCACCTAGCCTTGACGGCCCCGCCTCCTCCTCCGTTGGCGGGGGAGAGAACGGAGCGAGCCCGAATGTTGCCCTTCCACCACGCGGGGAAGACGTCGTCGATTCCGCCGCCGGCGGGCGGGTTGTCGGCCGCCATTGTCGTAGTCGCGCGGCGGTGGAAGAAGTATCATGTCGTAGCTGCCGTCGAAGGACATGAACTCAAGAGTCCCGAAACGAAGCACCGTCCCGGGCCGGAGAGGTTGCTGGAGACTGCCCATCTGGAGCTTGACGGGGAGCTGTTCGTCAGCACGCAGCAGGCCCCTACCTGGCGCGCCAACTGTCGGCGTTTCGAGACAGGGGGGTCCCTAAGCCGACGAGTGAGTGTGCTGCGTGCCCCAGCCCAGATGGGTCGAGCGCGTGGGCGAGCGCGAAGGGGGGAGAGGCGAGGTGGCCGGAGTCGAGCGTGAGAGAGGTGGAAGTCCCGCGGCCTTCGTGTTCGTCCCGCGCCCAGGTCAGGTGCGCTTGCAGTAGGGGGGTTACAAGCGTCCACGCGGGTGAGGGAAGCGAGCGGCCCCAAGAGAGCGCCTGTCCCGTCCTCAGTCCCGCGCGGCCAACCTTCTCTAAGAAGGCCCTGGTCCTCCCTTTTATAGTCGTAAGGAGAGGATCCAGGTGTACAATGGGGGGTGTAGCAGAGTGCTACGTGTCTAGCAGAGGGAGAGCTAGCGCCCTAGGTACATGCCAATGTGGCAGCCGGAGAGATCTGGGCACCCTGCTGGCGTGATGTCGTGGCTGTCGGAGGTGCGGCGGAGCCTGGCGGAGTGACAGCTGTTGGAGCGGTCGAGTCCCTGTTGACGTCGTCCTGCTTCCGTAAGAGAGCTGGGGGCCGCCGTCGTCATAGAGCTTGTGGAGCGCCATCATTGCCCCTCCGGTCGGAGCTGGCCGGATGGGACGCCGGTCTTGTTCTCCGTGACCCGAGTTGATTCGGGGTAGGATGATGATGGCGCTTCCTGTTGACGTGGCGGTCCGTGCCCTAGGCAGGGCGACGTGGGGGTTCCTCCGAAGCCGAGGTTGAGTCTGTCTTCCGTTGCCGCGGCCGAGCCCGAGCCATGGGGTCGGGCGAGGCGGAAGTCGTTCGGCCGAGGCCAGGGCGGAGTCCGAGCCCTGGGGTCGGGCGAAGCGGAGTTTCGTCGTCTTCCGGGTCTTAGCCCGAGTCCGAGCCCTGGGGTCGGGCGGAGCGGAGTTCGCCGTCTTCCGGGTCTTAGCCCGAGTCCGAGCCCTGGGGTCGGGCGGAGCGGAGTTCGCCGTCTTCCGGGTCTTAGCCCGAGTCCGAGCCCTGGGGTCGGGCGGAGCGGAGTTCGCCGTCTTCCGGGTCTTAGCCCGAGTCCGAGCCCTGGGGTCGGGCGGAGCGGAGTTCGCCGTGGCGCCTTTGGCAAGGCCTGACTGCCTGTCAGACTCACTCTGTCGAGTGGCTCTGCAGTCGGAGTGGCGCAGGCAGCGCTGTCCTTCTATCAGACTGGTCAGTGGAGCGGTGGAGTGACGGCGGTCACTTCGGCTCTGCCGGGGGCGCGTGTCAGGATAAAGGTGTCAGGCCACTTTGCGTTAAATGCCCCTGCAATTTGGTCAGTCGGTGTGGCGATTTAGTCAAGGTTGCTTCTGAGCGAAGCCAAGGCCTCGGGCGAGCCGGTGATGTGTCCGCCATAAAAAGGGGGCCTCGGGCGAGACGGAAGTCTCTCGAGGTCGGCTGCCCTTGGCCGAGGCTAGGCTCGGGTGAAGCGTGATCGAGTCACTCGTGTGGACTGATCCCTGACTTAATCGTACCCATCAGGCCTTTGCAACTTTATGCTGATGGGGGTTACCAGCTGAGAATTAGGCGTCTTGAGGGTACCCCTAATTATGGTCCCCGACAGTACTTCATCTCTAAATCCTTCTTGCTCTTCTTGATTCGAGCTTTGGTACTACATCGAGTTCTTTGTGGATTCATTACTCTTGGAGCTTCTAGCTCCTAGATGACTAGGTGTCGCTTGTGAGTCTCCAAATCTTGTGGAAGACCACAAGGAAGTTTGTATTACCCGCTCGTGTGAGCAAAGATTAGTGTGTGAGCTTGACCTTTGTGGTCGGCAAAGGGAGGTTTAGGGTTGAAAGAGACCGGCTCTTTGTGGGCGCCTCAACGAGGAAGTAGGGAAGCTTTTGTGGTGTGACCGAACCTCGGGATAAATCTTATGTCTCTTATGTTCTTGTTCATTGTGTTTGTTCGTGTTCTTCGTTCTCTCACCATTCCGTGAAAGAATTGTTCATATCTTTTTGGTGTGTGGATTTTGAGAAGTTCCCTTCTCAGATCTACTACTTTGAACCCTTTGGATTATCTAGGACATCTCATTTCCAAAGATAACTGGGTGAATTTCAATATCAATTCAGTTTTATATATCATTCTTTAGATGAGCTTGTGCAAACCAGTTGAACTGGTTTTGACACCGGTTGAACCGGTTTTACCCAATTCGTTTCTATTTTTTGTTAAAAAAGTTTCCGCTTGCCTATTTACCCCCATCTAGGCAACTTTCAGAGGTTGTAAACATTGTCATTGTCTAACTTTTCAACCAAGTGTAGTTTATATAGAAAAGCAATCAGAAGCTAAAGACACTGGTTTCGATCATCCACTGCCCTGCTTAAGTTCATTCAAAGGTGCAAATGGAAGCAGTCTCGATACAGAGATGTGGTGACAAATGCAAACTCATCTTGATCTTTCTAAAATTTTCACTTATCTTGATTTTGATTTTAAGCACAGAAATTATAAATCAAGATAGTGAATGGCTCAATGCATGAGACATAGCCACCTAGCATACTAGTGACAACACAAAAGATTTCGAAACACATCCTACACATGTTAGGTGCTACTCTCAATGGTGAACATGTTTTGGATTTAGCAAGTAATAGCCAAGTTCACAATTATGAAAACAAGCTTAGCTCTACAAAATTGTATCAATATGAGCAAAAAGGGCCTAAGCCTACCATAACATCATCATGTACACACAAACATACTACTAGGAGTATAGTTACAATCTAGTAGTTATATAAGTGAAGCTCAAAATGCTACATGAGATGCA
The DNA here is from genome assembly GCF_902167145.1 of Zea mays. Lineage (NCBI taxonomy): Eukaryota > Viridiplantae > Streptophyta > Magnoliopsida > Poales > Poaceae > Zea > Zea mays. Next base: position 105,868,853 of record NC_050105.1, on the reverse strand, counting down.
GATTTAATACAGGAATCAAGAAAGGAAGACTAAAATCTACATGAAAAAGCAGAAGAAAGAAGAAAAACCAAAAAGGGAGCCCTCGATCAAAAAGGGAAGAAAACACCCAATTCCCCTCGCAAATGTGCAAATGTAGCCTGATCAAGGGGTTTGGTCAAAATGTCAGCAAGCTTCCTATGAGTATCAAGTGGCGCAAATCGATGTCGCCTTCTCATAATGATCACGAATTAAGTGAAAGCGAACATCAATGTGCTTGCTTTTTTAATACAGCACAAGATTCTTGGCAACACTTATGGCACTCATGCTATCGCAAAGTAGAGGCACATGAGAAAACTCCAAGCCAAAATCTAGTAAAGTAGCCATCATCCAAAGCAACTACGGGCAACAGCTAGCAGCAGTGACATACTCAGCCTCTATGGTAGACTGATCAATGCTAGATTGTTTGCAAAGACCAGGAAAACAATGAAGTCCCCAAAACTGACAAGTCCTACAAGTAGACAAGCGCCAAGCGACATCCCCCAAAATTAGCATTAGAGTAACTGCATAAAGATAGAACAGTAGAATAAGAGTACCACAAACCAAACTCCAAAGTGAAACACAAGTACCTCATAATTTGTTTCACAGCCTGTCTGTGAGAAGTGTGTGGGGGAAGCCTGGAAACGAGCGCACATACACACTGCCAAGTGTATATCTAGCCTCGTCGCAGTCAAGTACAGGAGGGAGCCAATCGTGCTACTGTAATCTATTTGGTCCACGGGCTTGTCGTCCTCATCAGCATCGAGCACCATCGTAGTGGACCTAGGTATCACTGCCATGCTTGAGAAGAAAAAGAGTTTTGTCCATAGACGCCATTTTAAAACCCTTTAAGAGTAAGAAAGATTTCAAACGCTCATACCAAGCTTTAGGGGCTTGTTTCAAACCATACAAAGGTTTTTGGAGTTTAAAACATGGTTTGGAAACTTGGAACTCTAAAAACTAGGGGCTACCTCACATAGACCTCTTCCTCTATATACCCATTCAAAAAGGCCCTTTTAACACCCATTTGAAAAAGCTTAAAACCCTTTGAAGAAGCAAAGGCTAAAAGGACCCTAATGGCCTCTAAATGGGAAACAAGGGCAAATGTCTCCTCATAATTAATACTCTCTTTCTGGCAAAAACTTTGGGCAACCAACCTCGCCTTGTTTCTCACTACCAAACCATCCTCACTCTGTCTGTTTTTGAAAACCCATTTTGTACCTATGGGATGGTAGTTTGAAGGAGGTGGCACCAAACCCAAACCTGATTTCTCTCAAAATTTTCAAGCTTCTCATGCATAACATTGACCCAGTTAGGATTAGACAAAGTGTTTCCAACATCCTGGGGCTGAAAAGAGCTAAGTGACAAAAGTGGGACATTTGCTGATACCTGGAGTGAGTGGCTCACTCATCAATATCACCAATCATCTGTTGAGGAGGGTGATCGCGTTGAACATGCCGCGGAGCCGTCCTCGAAAAGGTGTCCTTAACTCCTCTAGTCTTAGCAGGTATTGGCTTGAACAGACCCCAGTGCTAGAAGAAGAGGGGTCGAGTTCGTCAACCGAAGTAGTGGAAGCAGGCTAGACTGTGGTAGCCGGTGGAGTCGTCTCGGGATCACCCCAATTGGCGTTGTTACTATTCATTTTCCATTTCAAAAATGAATTTTAAAGTTTAAATTAGCAAATGAATTCAAATCAAATTTAAATAAATTTGAGTTGTTTTCAAGCAAAGCAATACAGTAGCATGAATGCATTTATAAAGTTTGAGAGAACTTTTTATATATATTTAATTTTTAAAAATAATTAATGTCTGCTACTTGAATTGAATAAGCGCATAAAATGAAATAAAATTTGATATTCAAAGTTAGGATATTACAACAAAACATGGTTCCAACCCTATGGTTCCTCTAGTTTTAAATCATCTAAATACCTAAAAACATACGAATCTAGAAAAAGAGACCAACGAGATAGGAAATGAGCTCTTAACAGCGAACCTAGAGCCTAGAGCTATTGATGTTCGACGAGGTTGACGATATAGACTACACAGAGACGATGAGGTGGATGAGATAGGGATAATGATGCTACACCATTGGTTAAAGATTAGGAATAGAGTTAGGTTATACATGATTATGCCATCCAATAGTGGATTATCAACCATCAGAGGGCAAGAAAAAAGAGGAGGCAAGAGAGGCTCCAAAGTAAGAGCCACTAGAATGGAGTGGAGCGAAGAGCGAGCCACAAAATGCAAAGGTTTTTACAGCGAAGGAAGAGCGGGACACCGGACGTGGGTCTGAAAGTCGCCTAAAGGGGGGTGAATAGGCGAAAACTGAAATTTACAAACTTTAAACACACTACAAGCAGGGGTTAGAGTTAGAGAAATGTCAAGTCCGAGAGAGAGGGGAAAACAAATCAACCAAGAAATAAAGCGGATGGACACGGTGATTTGTTTTGCCGAGGTTCGGTTCTAATGAACCTAGTCCACGTTGAGGTGGTCACAAAGACCGAGTCTCTTTCAACTCTTTCCCTCTCTCAAATGGTCACTTAGACCGAGTAAGCTTTCTTCCTTGATTTCTCGGGTCACTTAGACCCCGCAAGGACCACCACACGATTGGTGTCTCTTGCTTCGCTTACAAGGCTTTGAGAATAAGAATGAGAGAAAGAAGAAAGCCAACCAAGCAACAAGAACAACAAAGAAACACAAGAACGATCCTAAAGCACTAGAATTGAATTGGGGACTTTGATTGGATCGGTGGCTTTGATTTGTGTCTTGGAGTGTTGCACTTCGCTCTTGTATTGAATGAGGTGTGATGAATGCTTGGATGGTTGGAGTGGAGGTGGTTGGGGGTATTTATAGCCCTCAACCACTAAACAACTGTTGGGGAGGGGCTGCTGTCGATGGGCGCACCAGACGCTATCCGGTGCGCCAGCCACGTCACCAAACGGTTAGGGTTCTGGCACAGTCGATCGTTGGAGCTTTGTCTTATAGTGGCACCAGACAGTCCGGTGCCACACCGGACAGGTACTATTCACTGTCCGGTGCGCCTCTGGTGGCTGCTCTGACTTCTGCGTGCACTGTCCGCGCACTATAGCATTTGCAGGTGTCCGTTGCAGTCAACCGTTGCGCTGGTAGTCGTTGCTCCGCTGGTGCACCAAACAGTCCGGTGAATTATAGCGGAGCGCGGCCAGAGAAACCCGAAGTTGAAGAGTTCGTAGTTGTACGATCCTGGTGCACCGGACACTGTCCGGTGCCACACCGGATAGTCCGGTGCGCCAGATTAGGGCACCCTTTGGTTTCTTTGCTCCTTTGCTTTGAACCCTAACTTTGATCTTTTTATTGGTTTGTGTTGAACCTTTATGCACCTATAGAATATATAATCTAGAGCAAACTACTTAGTCCAATATTTGTGTTGGGCATTCAACCAACAAAATTATTTGTAGGAAAAGGTTAACCCTATTTCCCTTTCAATCTCCCCCTTTTTGGTGATTGATGCCAACACAAACCAAAGCAAATATATAAGTGCAAAATTGAACTAGTTTGCATAAGGTAAGTGCATAGGTTACTTAGAATTAAACCAATTTATACTTTTACTAGATATGCGTGGTTGCTTTCTTTCTTTTAATATTTTGGACCACATTTGCACCACTTGTTTTGTTTTTGCAAATCCTTTTGGAAAATATTTTCAAAGTCTTTTTGCAAATAGTCAAAGGTATATGAATAAGATTTCTAGAAGTATTTTCAAGTTTTGAAATTCTCTCCCCCTGTTTCAAATGCTTTTCCTTTGACTAAACAAAAACTCCCCCTGAATGAAATTTTCCTCTTAGCTTTCAAGAGAGTTTTAATAGATATCAATTGGAAATGTATTTAGATGCTAGTTTTGAAAATATACCAATTGAAAATCAACATACCAATTTGAAATATATTAATTTTAAAATTTTCGAAAGGTGGTGGTGCGGTCCTTTTGCTTTGGGCTAATACTTTCTCCCCCTTTGGCATTAATCGCCAAAAACGGAGACTTTGTGAGCCCTTGAAACTTTCTCCCCATTAGTACAAGTAAATAAGAATGAAGAATTATACCAATTTGGAGTGCGAAGTAACGACGAAGGCTAAAAGATACCGGTATAGTGGAGTGGAAGCCTTGTCTTCGTCGAGTACTCCATTTCCCTTTCAATCTACGACTTATCATAGAAATACACTTGAAAACACATTAGTCGTAGACATAAAAGAGATATGATCAAAGGTATATAAATGAGCTATGTGTGCAATGTTTCAATCAAAATTCCAAGAATCAAGAATGTTTAGCTCATTCCTAAGTTTTGTAAAGGTTTTCTCATCTAATGGCTTGGTAAAAATATCGGCTAATTGTTCTTTGGTGCTAACATAAGCGATCTCGATATCCCCCCTTTGTTGGTGATCCCTCAAAAAGTGATACCGAATGTCTATGTGCTTAGTGCGGCTGTGTTCAACGGGATTATCCGCCATGCGGATTGCACTCTCATTGTCACATAGGAGAGGGACTTTGCTCAATTTGTAGCCATAGTCCCTGAGGGTTTGCCTCATCCAAAGTAATTGCGCATAGCAGTGCCCTACGGCAATGTACTCGGCTTCGGCGTTAGAAAGAGCTACTGAGTTTTGTTTCTTTGAAGCCCAAGACACCAGGGATCTTCCCAGAAACTGACAAGTCCCTGATATGCTCTTCCTATGAATTTTACACCCTGCCCAATCAGCATCTGAATATCCTATTAAATCAAAAGTGGATCCCTTGGGGTACCAAAGTCCAAACTTAGCAGTATAAACTAAATATCTCATGATTCTTTTCACGGCCCTAAGGTGAACTTCCTTAGGATCGGCTTGGAACCTTGCACACATGCATACGGAAAGCATAATATCTGGTCGAGATGCACATAAATAGAGTAAAGATCCTATCATTGACCGGTATACCTTTTGATCTACGGATTTACCTCCTATGCCGAGGTCGAGATGCCCATTTGTTCCCATGGGTGTTTTGATGGGTTTGGCATCCTTCATTCCAAACTTGTTAAGTATGTCTTGAATGTACTTTGTTTGGCTGATGAAGGTGCCATCTTGGAGTTGCTTGACTTGAAATCCTAGGAAATACTTCAACTCCCCCATCGTAGACATCTAGAATTTTTGAATCATGATCCTACTAAACTCTTCACATGTAGATTTGTTAGTAGACCCAAATATGATATCATCAACATAAATTTGGTATACAAACAAATCTTTTGCAATAGTTTTAGTAAAGAGTGTAGGATCGGCTTTACCGACTTTGAAGCCATTAGTGATAAGAAAATCTCTTAGGCATTCATATCATGCTCTTGGGGCTTGCTTGAGCCATAAAGCGCCTTTGAGAGTTTATAAACATGGTTAGGGTACTCACTATCTTCAAAGCCGGGAGGTTGCTCAACATAGACCTCTTCCTTGATTGGTCCATTGAGTAAGGCACTTTTCACATCCATTTGGTAAAGCTTAAAGCCATGGTGAGTAGCATAGGCAAGTAATATACGAATTGACTCAAGCCTAGCTACGGATGCATAAGTTTCACCGAAATCCAAACCTTCGACTTGTGAATATCCTTTGGCCACAAGTCGGGCTTTGTTCCTTGTCACCACACCATGCTCATCTTGCTTATTGCGGAATACCCATTTGGTACCTACAACATTTTGATTAGAACGTGAAACTAAATGACATACCTCATTTCTCGTGAAGTTGTTGAGCTCCTCTTGCATAGCCAACACCCAATTCGAATCTCTTAGTGCATCCTCTACCCTGTATGGCTCAATAGAGGAGACAAAAGAGTAATGCTCACAGAAATGAGCAACTTGAGATCTAGTAGTTACCCCCTTATGAATATCGCCAATGATGGAGTTCATGGGGTGATCTCTTTGAATTGCTTGGTGGACTCTTGGGTGAGGTCGTCTTTGACCCTGAATCTCCTGCTCATCTTCCTTGTCTTTATAATTGTCATCTCCCCCTTGATCATTGTCCTCCTCTTGAGGTGGCTCATCCTCTAGATCTTCATTTTCATCATCTTGAGCCTGATCCTCATCTTGAGTTGGTGGAGATGCTTGATTGGAAGATGATGGATGATCTTGTGCTTGAGTGGGCTCTTCGGATTCCTTAGGACACACATCCCCAATGGACATGTTCCTTAGCGCGACGCATGGAGCCTCTTCATCATCTCGCTCATCAAGATCAACTTGCTCCACTTGGGAGCCATTAGTCTCATCAAACACAATGTCACAAGATACCTCAACTAATCCAGTGGATTTGTTGAAGACTCTATATGCCCTTGTGTTTGATTCATAACCAAGTAAAAAGCCTTCTACAGCCTTAGGAGCAAATTTAGATTTTCTACCTCTTTTAACAAGAATAAAGCATTTGCTACCAAAGACTCTAAAATATGAAACATTGGGCTTTTTACCGGTGAGGAGTTCATAAGATGTCTTCTTGAGGATTCGGTGAAGGTAGAGCTGGTTGATGGAGTAGCAGGCGGTGTTAATCGCCTCAGCCCAAAACCGGTCCGGAGTCTTGTACTCATCAAGCATGGTCCTTGCCATATCCAGTACAGTGGCATTGTTCCTCTCCACTACACCATTTTGTTGAGGTGTGTAGGGAGAAGAGAAGTCATGCTTGATGCCCTCTTCCTCAAGAAAGCCTTCGAGTTGAGAGTTCTTGAACTCCGTCCCATTGTCGCTTCTTATTTTCTTGATTCTTAATCCGAACTCATTTTGAGCCCGTCTCAAGAATCCCTTCAAAGTCTCTTGGGTTTGAGATTTTTCCTGCAAAAAGAATACCCAAGTGAAGCGAGAATAATCATCCACAATTACAAGACATACTTACTCCCGCCGATGCTTATGTAAGCGATCGGGCCGAATAAATCCATGTGGAGTAGCTCAAGCGTCCTGTCGGTCGTCATGATGTTCTTGTGTGGATGGTGGGTACCAACTTGCTTTCCTGCTTGACATGCGCTACAAACCCTGTCTTTCTCAAAATAAACATTGGTTAGTCCCAAAATGTATTCTCCCTTTAGAAGCTTGTGAAGATTCTTCATTCCAACATAGGCTAGCAGGCGATGCCAAAGCCAGCCCATATTAGTCTTAGCAATTAAGCAAGTATCGAGTTCAGCTTTGTTAAAATCAACTAAGTATAGCTGACCCTCTAATACTCCCTTAAATGCTACTGAATCATCACTTCTTCTAAAGACAGTAACACCTAAATCCGTAAAAAGATAGTTGTATTCCATTTTACATAATTGATAAACAGAAAGCAAATTGTAGTCTAAAGAATCTACAAGAAAAACATTGGAAATGGAATGGTCAGGAGATATAGCAATTTACCAAGTCCTTTGACCAAACCTTGATTTCCATCCCCGAATGTGATAGCTCTTTGGGGATCTTCGTTTTTCTCGTAGGAGGAGAACATCCTTTTCTCCCCTGTCATGTGGTTTGTGCATCCGCTATCAATTATCCAACTTGAGCCCCTGAATGCATAAACCTACAAAACAATTTAGGCCTTGTTCTTAGGTACCCAAACAGTCTTGGGTCCTTTTATGTTAGAAATAAACACCTTAGGTACCCAAACACAAGTCTTTGATCCCTTGTGTTTGCCTCCAACATATTTGGCAACTACTTTGCCTGATTTGTTAGTTAAAACATATGATGCATCAAAAGTATTAAATGAAATGTTAGGCACATTTGATGTAGTAGGAGTTTTCTTTTTAGGCATTTTAACATGGGTAGAATGCCTAGAGCTAGATGCCTCATTCTTATACAAAAAAGCATGGTGAGAATAAGAATGAGACTTCTTAGTATGAATTCTCCTAAATTTGTGTTCGGGATAACCAGCAAGATATAAAATATAGCCCTCGTTATCCTAAACCATGGGAGCCTTGCCCTTTATAAAGTTGTACAATCTCTTAGGGGCATTAAGTTTGACATTGCTTCCCTGTTGGAAACCAATGCCATCCTTGATGTCAGGGCGTCTCCCACTATAGAGCATGCTTCTAGCAAATTCGAATTTTTCATTTTCAATTTCATGCTCTCTAATTTTTGCAGTTAGTTGAGCTATATGATCATTTTGTTGTTTAATTAAAGCAAGGTGATCATGTATAACATCTACATTAACATATCGACATCTAGTACAAATAGCAACATGTTCAACATTAGATGTATAGGGTTTGCAAGCATTTAATTCATCTATCTTAGCATGTAACATTGCATTCTCTCATCTCTAAGATAGGAAATGGAATCATTGCAAACATTTAAATCTTTAGCCTTGGAAATTAAGCTAGCATTCTCAGTCCTAAGGCTAGAAATAGATTTATTCAATTTATCAATCTTAGCATTTAAACTAGCATTCTCATCTCTAAGACTGACAATAGAATCATCACAAGCATTTAACTTTTCAACCTTAGTAGTTAAACTAGCGTTCTCAGCTCTAAGGTTGGAAATAGTGTCATGGCAAATGCTAAGTTCTTTAGTCAAGTTTTCACATTTTTCTATCTCCTGAGCATAAGCATGTTTAACTTTAACATGCCTTTTGTTTTCCTTAATAAGGAATTCATCTTGGCTATCCAAGAGTTCATCCTTCTCATGAATAGCACCTATCAATTCATTCAATTTTTCTTTCTGTTGCATGTTAAGGTTGGCAAAAAGGGTAAGCAAATTATCCTCATCTTCACTAGAGCTACCCTCATCACTAGATGTTGTATATTTGGTGGAGGCTCTAGATTTTACCTTCTTCCTTTTGTCGTCCTTTGCCATGAGGCACTTGTGGCCGACGTTGGGGAAGAGGAGACACTTGTTGACGACGATGTTGGCGACATCCTCGTTGGAGGAGGAGTCGGTGGAGCTCTCGTCGAAGTCCCATTCCCGACACACGTGGGCATCACCACCCTTCTTCTTATAGTACTTCTTCTTTTCCTTCCTCTTTCCCCTCTTGTCGTCGCCCCTGTCACTATCACTTGACATAGGACATTTAGCTATAAAGTGATCGGGCTTACCATATTTGTAGCACACCCTTTTGGAACGGGGCTTATAGTCTTTCCCCTTCCTTTGCTTGAGAATTTGGCGAAAGCTCTTGATGATGAGCGTCATCTCCTCGTTGTCGAGCTTGGAGGCATTGATGTGGAGCCTACTTGATGTAGACTCTTCTTTCATCTCCTCCGTCGCTTTGAATGTGACGGGTTGCACCTCGGGTGTGGAGGTGCCGCCTTGCTCCAAGTTGACGTTTTGTTTGGAGCCTTTGATCATCAATTCAAAGCTCAAAAACTTTCCTATAACTTCCTCGGGAGACATTAGTTTATATCTAGGATCACTACGTATTAATTGAACTTGCGTAGGATTGCAAAAAAACAAGTAATCTTAGAATAACCTTGACCATTTCATGGTCATCCCATTTGGTGCTCCCGAGGTTGCGCACTTGATTCACCAAGGTCTTGAGCCGGTTGTACATAGCTTGTGGCTCCTCTCCTTGGTTGAGGATGAAATGACCGAGCTCCCCCTCGATCGTCTCCCATTTGGTGATCTTGGTCACCTCATCTCCCTCGTGCGTGGTCTTGAGCACATCTCAAATCTCCTTGGCGCTCTTCAACCCTTGCACTTTATTATACTCCTGTCGACATAGAGAGGCGAGGAGTATAGTAGTGGCTTAAGAGTTGAAGTGCCGGATTTGGGTGACCTCATCCGAGTCATAGACTTTGTCCCCCACGGATGGTACCTGCGCTCCAAACTCAACAATATCCAATATACTTGCGTGGAGTGAGGTTAGGTGATGCCTCATTTTATCACTCCACATACAATAGTCCTCACCATCAAAAAATGGTGGTTTGCCTTATGGGACGGAAAGTAAAGGAGCGCGTTTAGAAATGCGGGGATAGCGTAAGGGGATCTTACTAAACTTCTTGCGCTCATGGCGCTTAGAAGTGACGGACGCGGTGTCGGAGCCGGAGGTGGAGGGCAATGAAGAGTCGGTCTTGTAGTAGACCACTTTCTTCATCTTTTTCTTTTTGTCGCCACTCCGATGCGACTTGACGCGGGAAGGTGATTCCTTCCTTCCTTTGGCGCTGGACTCCCTTGATGGAGCCTTCCAGTGGCTTGTGGCCTTCTCGCCGTTTTCCATCTCCCTTTTGTCGGATCCTCCTGACATCAATTCGAGTGGTTAGACTCTAAATGAAGTACCGGGCTCTGGTACCAATTGAAAGTCGCCTAGAGGGGGGTGGATAGGCGGAAACTAAAATTTACAAACTTTAAACACACTACAAGCCGGGGTTAGCGTTAGAGCAAATGTCAAGTCCGGGTGAGAGGGGAAAAACAAATCAACCAAGAAATAAAGTGGATGGACACGGTGATTTGTTTTACCGAGGTTCGGTTCTAATGAACCTAGTCCACGTTGAGGTGGTCACAAAGACCGGGTCTCTTTCAACCCTTTCCCCCTCTCAAACGGTCACTTAGACTGAGTGAGCTTTCTTCCTTGATTTCTCGGGTCACTTAGACCCCGTAAGGACCACCACACGATTGGTGTCTCTTGCTTCGCTTACAAGGCTTTGAGAATAAGAATGAGAGAAAGAAGAAAGCCAACCAAGCAACAAGATCAACAAAGAAACACAAGAACGATCCTCTCACAAGTTCTAAAGCACTAGAATTGAATTGGGGACTTTGATTGGATCGGAGGCTTTGATTTGTGTCTTGGAGTGTTGCACTTTGCTCTTGTATTGAATGAGGTGTGATAAATGCTTGGGTGGTTGGAGTGGAGGTGGTTGGGGGTATTTATAGCCCTCAACCACCAAACAACCATTGGGGAGGGGCTGTTATCGATGGGCGCACCAGATAGTCCGGTGCGCCAGCCACGTCACCCAACTGTTAGGGTTCTGGCGCAGTCGACCGTTGGAGCTTTGTCTTCTAGTGGCACCGGACAGTCCGGTGCCGCACTGGACAAGTATTGTTCACTGTCCGGTGCGCCTCTGGCGGCTGCTCTGACTTCTGCGCACACTGTCCGCGCACTGTAGCGTTTGCAGGTGTCCGTTGCAGTCGACCGTTGCGCTGGTAGTCGTTGCTCCGCTGGTGCACCGGACAGTCCGGTGAATTATAGCGGAGCGCGGCCAGAGAACCCCGAAGGTGAAGAGTTCGGAGTTGTACGGTCCTGGTGCACCGGACACTGTCCCGTGGCACATCGGACAGTCCGGTGCGCCAGACCAGGGCACCATTCGGTTTCTTTGCTCCTTTGCTTTGAACCCTAACTTTGATCTTTTTATTGGTTTGTGTTGAACCTTTATGCACCTGTAGAATATATAATCTAGAGCAAACTAGTTAGTCCAATATTTGTGTTGGGCATTCAACCACCAAAATTATTTATAGGAAAAGGTTAACCCTATTTCCCTTTCAGGGTTCCTTACATAGCCCCCCTTCTAATGGCCTGATCCAAGGGTAGTGGGAAAGGAGATTGAAGACCCAAGTTATATTGTCCTTATACTATTTTATAGGTCATGCCACGATACTACAAACGGGTGTGATGACCTAACTTTATAACTATGTCAAGTCTACATATACTTGGATCTAGAAGACCTATGACTATATGAAAGTCGCCTAGAGGGGGTGGATAGGCGAAACCTGAAAATTATAGCTCTAAATACAAACTAGATCCCTTGATTAGTGGTTAGAACAAGATACACAATTATCGGAGTATAAAAACTAAGTCCTTTGTTTGTAAAGAGTATTGCTTTCAAATAATGCGAAATTGATAAATCAATACAACTAATAGGTCAATGGAAAATAAAGCAAAAGGGCTTAGATAAGAAGGGCAATAACACAAGTTCTTTCTTGCAAGGCGTTGCTTCTCTAAATGTGATTTTAAGTTGAAGCAACACAAAAAGATATTAGCAAAGAGTAGCGCAAGAGAACTTAGCGAGGGAGAGAACAAACAAATCACAAGCAATAGACACAAGGGACACGTGTGATTTGTTTTACCGAGGTTCGGCCCTCGAAGGCCTAGTCCCCGTTGAGGAGTCCACTAAGGACGGGTCTCTTTCATCCCTTTCCCTCTCTCTACCGATCCCCAAGACCGAAGAGCTCTTCTTCTTCTCAAGGATCACTTAAAACCCCGCAAGGATCACCACACACTTAGGTGTCTCTTGCTAGCTTTACAAGCCTCCAAAACTTTGGAGGAAGTTCAATGGGAGTCAAATCTCCACGCTCAAATGAACTCAAGATGTAGCACACACTTTCTCTCAATGAATCTCACAAGGCACTAGAGCTAAACTCACACGAGAATCTTTGTTTTGCTTGCTCTCTCTTTTGTGGCACTTGTGTGGGTTGTAGTGGTCTAAATCTTGTGTATAAGATGGATCAATGAATAGAGGTGGTTGGGAGGGCTTGGATATGTCAACTATATGACTTGGAATGTTGCTTGGGCTCCCACACCTTGAAGTGGCCGGTTGGGGTGGTATTTATAGCCACCAACCAAATTGTAGCCGTGGAGAAGGCTGCTGGCGATGGGCGCACCGGACAGTGTCCGGTGCGCCGCCACGTCATCCTGTCGTTAGGGCTTGGAGCTGGTCGACCATTGGAGGCTCTATCCTCATGTGGCACCGGACAGTCTGGTGTCACACCGGACAGTCCGGTGCCCCTCTGACCTGCTGCTCTGACTTCTACCGCGACACTGTGTTGCACTGTTCATCCGTCAGAGTCGACCGTTGCGCGCAGATAGCCGTTGCTCCGCTGGTGCACCGAAAAGTCTGGTGGCACACCGGACAGTCCGGTGAATTATAGCGGAGCTGCGCCTGAGAAACCCGAAGCTAAGGAGTTTGAGTTGATTCACCCTGGTGCACCGGACATTGTCCGGTGGCACATCGGACAGTCCGGTGCGCCAGACCAGGGCACATTCCGGTTTCCTTTTTGCTGCTTTCTTTTGAAGCCTAACTTGTTCTTTTTATTGGTTTGTGTTGAACTTTTGGCACCTGTAGAATGTATAATCTAGAGCAAACTAGTTAGTCCAATTATTTGTGTTGGGCAATTCAACCACCAAAATCATTTAGGAAAAGGTGTAAGCCTATTTCCCTTCCAATCTCCCCCTTTTTGGTGATTGATGCCAACACAAACCAAAGGAAATAGATAATTGCAGAATTGAACTAGTTTGCATAATGTAAGTGCAAAGGTTACTTGGAATTAAACCAATATACATTTTATAAGATACGCATCAATGCTTTCTTTATATTTAACATTTTGGACCACGCTTGCACCACTTGTTTTGTTTCTGCAAATTCTTTTCAAAGTCTTTTTGCAAATAGTCAAAGGTAAATTAATAAGATTTTGAGAAGCATTTTCAAGATTTGAAATTTTCTCCCCCTGTTTCAAATGCTTTTCCTTTGACTAAACAAAACTCCCCCTCAATGAAATTCTCCTCTTAGTGTTCAAGAGGGTTTTAGATATAAATTTTGAAAGGGGTTATACCAATTTGAAAGTTCTATCAAAAATAAGATACCAATTAAAAAAAACCTTCTTTTAATACAAATTTGAAAGACTACATGTTTGAAATTGGTGGTGGTGCGGTCCTTGCTTTGGGCTAATACTTTCTCCCCCTTTGGTATGAATCGCCTAAAACAGATACTTGTGAGTGAAATATAAGCCCTTTTTACTTTCTCTCCCCCTTTGGCAAACAATATATGAGTGAAGATTATACCAAATTGGAGAGCTGGTGGAATACCGGCAAGGAAGGATAATACCAAAGATGTAGAGTTGAAGCGATGCCTTCGCCGAATACTCCATTTCCCTTTCAATCTAAGACTTAATACATGAGATGCTCATGGAAACATATTAGTCTTAGCCTTGGCACAATAGAGATAGGAAATATACAAGTGTAACAAAGGAAAGAGATATGATTAAAAGGATATGTCAATTAAGCTAAAACAGTTCTATATAATATAGATTGCTGCCCCTAAATATGTGCCTTGAGAGGAATACATATTTTGGCCTTAAATGCCAAGTGCACATAATTAGGTTAATGAGAACATATCGTCACCATAGAAACTATGAAGTGCAATGTGTCATAAAAAGTGTGATGCTCATGACAGACTTATGCACTTATGAAAGCATGTTGGAATCATTTTAAGCAATTACCCTTAAGGATTTCAAAGAGACTTAAGGACCCTCCACCTTTGAAACAAAGGTAGCTTATCCTCGTTACAAGGTTAAGCTTTAAGCTCTTTGACAATAAAATCACTTCACCTAGTTTTAACAAAAATGCATTAATGCGGGAATGAAATTTTTGAGAGGTTAAACTAGGTATGAAGCAGGGATATGCATAGACATGCTTTCTCTTCCTTTTATACAAGATATGCAAGAAATGTATAGAAAAGGAAGATTTAGGTACATGTAAAAATGAGAGGGAGTAGTTTTACCCTTTTGTACCTTCACATAGAGACACTCTCTCCATTGTGCTTTGTCCTTAGTCTTAGTTACTTTAAGACCTGTATTCAAGACAGTGTATGAAAATATTTTGCACAAGAGAGGGTTCTACAACTAGTGATCCTTTTCTAAGTCATTGTTATTATATATCAAGTAGATCACAAATTGCATAAATATATCATGAATTCTCCTTTTAACTTAGTGCATATCAAGAGAGATATCGATTGAAATCATATAAGGCACTAAGAAACATAAGTGTTAATTGAAGTTATTCAATGATCAAACAAATAACAGATGCGATCAAAAGAACAACATAGGCATTAGATTATCATATAAGCTTAAAAACAGGAGAATGCAGTAAATATGCTACTTTAATAGTGAAAGTTACAATCCTTGATAAAGGTGACATTATTTTACCAAGTTGGATTGAAATGTAGTAGCATGCTTCATGAGAAACTTATTCTCATACTTGAGACTATATGAGAATACTAAGATGAAGAATTAGTCTCAAAATAATCAAGATATAGAAATATGCTCCCCCTAAAGACATGCATCAAGGTTTGAAAGAATTGGACTCACTTTTAAAGACAAATAGGGAGAACCATTATTCATCTTGATCAAGGCTTATAAGATTTGCAATAAATAACTTATGCCTAGTTATTCTCACAAATAAAAAGATTTAGAATGCTTACAACCACACCATGATTGTTTTGAAGATCTCATTATCCAATTTGGTGTTGTTGCTCTTGATGTCTTCCTTTTTCATTTGAGTGTCCTCCCTTGGTAGTTGTCTCTTTTTCCTTTCAAACTTATTGAAAATACTCAAGAAAGATGTTAATAGCACAAGGGAGTATATGATGAAGAATGATTTCTTTTAGATAAGGAATATAAACAATTCATCATTCATAAGTCACACAGACATGAAGTAAAATCCTTAACATTAGTGCACATTATTAGAAAAGAGGAATATGCACCTTTTGAACATTTTGATCAATCATAGGAATTTTACTTCTTCATATTGATTTTATTATCACAACTTAAAAGCATATCAATATGAGAACATATATAGCAAAGGCATGAATTAGATTCTAATGGACAGGTGCATTTACGAGATTGAGATGTAATTCACATCTAGCTGACTTAAGTTCAATAAAGAATCTATTCTTCATAGGTAGATAATTTAGAGTAAATAACCATTGATGGGAACTATTTTTGATTAAGAAGATGAGTTCCCATACATTTGCTTTTACCTTTCTTCCTTTGGGTGAAGAGTAACCCTTTAGGCTTGTGGCTTGCATTTACTTTCTTGTAGATTTTCATAAGTAGGCTCAAGAGATATGGCATTAGTAACACAAGCACTAGTTTCCCTTTTTGTAATCATTTTTATAAGGAATGGAAAATGGATTACTAAAGCATGGAAACTTTATAATATGAACTAGGTTATTCCGTGATATATGCTTAATAAAATAAGCATAGTTAATTCTTTAAGATTATGGGAATAAATCTAATTCATAACATGGAGAGCGATAAATATAGAAGAATCATATCCAATTTAAGCAAGAGGAAAAACAACATAAATCATTGGATTGACTTTTCTTTTCATGTTAGATTACACATCTCAAAAGAAAAACTTATTCTCTACATGTGAGACTACTTAGGTTATTTATACAAAAAACATTAGTCTCACGATTTTAGATAAAAAGAGAGATTCCCTTTATAAGTGTCCTAAGGATTTGGATTCCTTGCATGACACCTTATTCTTTTAAGAACATGGAATATCTCTCTATATCTAGAACATGGCAATAATAGGATGAATAGTGTAAAGCATGCCATGAGATACTTACAACAATTTAAAGCATGTAGATTGCCATGGTATAGAAATGATGAATATACAATCTACCATATGAGAGGAATTTCTTCAAAGAATGGTGACATAATTTAAAAACATTTGAAGTGCTTTCTTTTTCTATGTGACTACACGAGACACATAAGAAATGATAATTTAAGATACTTGCACTTAAAAGCATAATTGTTACCATCCTTTGGCTTTCCTCCATGTTGTAGGCCTTGACTTTTCGGCATAGGATTAATTCTTTATTTCCTACAACATCGATATCTTCCCCGAGATGATATGAGTTTTAGATATAATAATTCGAAATAACTTTGGTTCAATCTTGGATATAGATCATTGAAGATTGATAGCTTGAGTTAATAAAAATTGAGTTGACTCTCTCAAGCACCCTAAAGCTTCATACCATCTCTTTTTCCTGCAAAGCTTGTCAAGCATATTTTGGTACCCATCGCTTGATGGGTCCATTAAGGTTAGTCAACAAAGATCTAGGATCCCAAGGGTCCTTTGTGTTAGCATTTGGTAAACTCATTACCTTTCTAGTACAAGTTGCAATTTTAGGTTGCCTAGTTAAATGAGAAATAATTGACAAGCTAGAAGTGGGGTTGTTACCAATGGGACAATCCTTGCATTGATGTCCCTTCTTTCGGCATATGTAGCAAAGGCGATCTTCAAGTCTTGAAGATTTCTTCTTTCCTTGTTTCTCGCTTGCTACATGGTTAGTTAATATTTTCTTTTCTAGCACTATGCCTTTTTGTTTCAAATATGGACAAGTCTTAATTAAGTGTCCCTTCTTTGAGAATTTAAAACAAAGTTTATTATCCTTGTTAATAATCAAGTCATTTTTAATATAGGGACATGACCTAATCGAGTGTCCCTTTTCAAAGCATTCACTACACTTCTTACTTCTCTTAGTGTGAAGTGTGACTTGATTATTACTTTGGATGTTACCTTCTATGGAGGCATGGTTGAGGCTTTTAGAAGAGGTATTGATTTTCTTCTTTTGTTCCCTCCTCTTAGCAATCCTCAAGTCCTTGACATTTTCTTCAAAGGATTTAGTGCATGCCACGGTTGTTCCCGTCTCAAGCTTCTTCACCATGTGATCACGGTTATCTTGAGAAGGTTGAGCAATGCACTTCCCTTTTAGTTGTGTCAAGCTCATTTTTAGCCTCTCATTTTCTTCTTCGAGCTTTTGATATGTATCATCTTTTGTTCCTGCAAATTCTTGCTCAAAGGAAGATTTGCTTGTCGACGGACAACAAGCATTAGCACATGGTAATATAGTTTCAATTTGAATACATGTGCATGATTGAGGTTGTTGTGATTTTAAGTTTTCTATTACAACCTCATGAGCAATATTTAATATGATATGATCATCCATAAGATTTTCATGAGAACATAGAAGCATATCATATTTTTCTTGAAAAGCTAGATTTTCATCTTTTAGCTTTTCTACTCGGTCCTTAAGCAAGGCATTCCTACTTACTAATTGAGCGATACAATGTAAAGAGTTATCTTGCTCAATTGAAATAGTTTCATACCTTTGGACCAAATCAACATGAGAGCACTTTAGCTCCTTATGTTCTTTAGTCAACTCGTCAAAGCTTAGCATTTTCATGGAGAGAACATCTTCTAGCATTTGACGAGCTTCGCTTTGCTCTCTCGCCCTTTTTAGAAGTTTGAGCATGACCGCCTTATCTTCTAGACTTAGATGAGCGTAGAGTTGCATGAAGCTTCTTTCATCCTCCTCATCCTCATTTGTGCTTCCACTATCATTTTCATTAGCCACACAACATATGTGGGAATCTAAATGGGAAGACAAACCTTTTGGAGAGGTGGATTCATCGTTTGGTCTCCATCGTTTATTTTCTTCTTCTTCCTTCAAAGGGTTAGTTTCACAAATACCAAAGGAAGTAGAAGCACAAAATGAACTATCATGTTTGGACTCATCAAATGATTTTAATTCTAGTCCAAATATCATGCGCATCACAAATAGGTTCATCACATCTTATTATGAAGGCACGATAATCTTCCTTGCTAAGAGATTTACTTAAGATGTGATAAGCTAGATAGTTTAAGCGTATATATGTTAGATCTTCCTCCGAAGCATTTTTCCTATCATAGTTAGAAGGAATGATACTCTTGTCTAACATTTGTTCTAATTGTGGATCTATGGTTCTAAAAGCATTTATCACCATAGTAGACTATGAATCATAATTAGAACAATCGGGAAGCAATATCTCAAGAGTTACCTCATTGTTTTCCTTCGGAGGTGTCTTCTTGTTCTTTTGGGATCTTCCTCGAGCCATCACTTCGAGTTGTTAGACTCAATATGAAGTGCCTAGCTCCGATACCAATTGAAAGTCACCTAGAGGGGGTGGATAGGCGAAACCAGAAAATTATAGCTCTAAATACAAACTAGATCCCTTGATTAGTGGTTAGAACAAGATACACAATTATCGGAGTATAAAAACTAAGTCCTTTGCTTGTAAAGAGTATTGCTTTCAAATAATGCGGAATTGATAAATCAATACAACTAATAGGTCAATTGAGAATAAAGCAAAAGGGCTTAGATAAGAAGGGCAATAACACAAGTTCTTTCTTGTAAGGCGTTGCTTCTCTAAATGTGATTTTAAGTTGAAGCAACACAAAAAGATATTAGCAAAGAGTAGCGCAAGAGAACTTAGAGAGGGAGAGAACAAACAAATCACAAGCAATAAACACAAGGGACACAGGTGATTTGTTTTACCGAGGTTCGGCCCTCGAAGGCCTAGTCCCCATTGAGGAGTCCACTAAGGACGGGTCTCTTTCAACCCTTTCCCTCTCTCTACCGATCCCCAAGACCGGAGAGCTCTTCTTCTTCTCAAGGATCACTTAAGACCCCGCAAGGATCACCACACACTTAGGTGTCTCTTGCTAGCTTTACAAGCCTCCAAAACTTTGGAGGAAGTTCAATGGGAGTCAAATCTCCACGCTCAAATGAACGCAAGATGTAGCACACACTTTCTCTCAATGGATCTCACAAGGCACTAGAGCTAAACTCACACGAGAAGCTTTGTTTTGCTTGCTCTCTCTTTTGTGGCACTTGTGTGGGTTGTAGTGGTCTAAATCTTGTGTATAGGATGGATCAATGAATAGAGGTGGTTGGGAGGGCTTGGATATGTCAACTATATGACTTGGAATGTTGCTTGGGCTCCCACACCTTGAAGTGGCCGGTTGGGGTGGTATTTATAGCCACCAACCAAATTGTAGGCATTGGAGAAGGCTGCTGGCGATGGGCGCACCTGACAGTGTCCGGTGCGCCATCGGACAGTGTCCGGTGCACCGCCACGTCATCCTGTCGTTAGGGCTTGGAGCTGGTCGACCGTTGGAGGCTCTGTCCTCATGTGGCACTGTGTTGCACTGACTTCTGACTTCTGCCACGACACTGTGTTGCACTGTTCATCCGTCAGAGTCGACCGTTGCGCGCAGATAGCCGTTGCTCCGCTGGTGCACCGGACAGTCCAGTGGCACACCAGACAGTCCGGTGAATTATAGTGGAGCTGCGCCTGAGAAACCTGAAGCTGAGGAGTTTTAGTGAATTCACCCTGGTGCACCGGATACTGTCCGGTGCGCCAGACCAGGGCACACTCTGGTTTCCTTTTTGCTCCTTTCTTTTGAAGCCTAACTTGTTCTTTTTATTGGTTTGTGTTGAACTTTTGGAACCAGTAGAATGTATAATCTAGAGCAAGTCCGGTGCGCCAGACCAGGGCACACTCTGGTTTCCTTTTTGCTCCTTTCTTTTGAAGCCTAACTTGTTCTTTTTATTGGTTTGTGTTGAACTTTTGGAACCTGTAGAATGTATAATCTAGAGCAAACTAGTCAGTTCAATTATTTGTGTTGGGCAATTCAACCACCAAAATCATTTAGTAAAAGGTGTAAGCCTATTTCCCTTTCACTATACAAGTCTAAGAAGCGCGTGGCCCATGAGCCTGACACGAAGCCCGTTTTTAGGCCTAACACTAGCAAAGTCCGACACAATTCGCTATGGGTCTGGGCCCAGCCCCGCACAGTCAGTGTGTCGTGCTCGACATGAGTTTAGGGCAATTGGGCTAGCCCGGGCATGGCCCGTTATTAATCGAGCTTTGAAATCGGCCTGGTCCGAGAGAGTGGCCAAACGTTCCCAGACATCTGCGCCATGTGGGGCCTGACCATCTTGGTGACCATCTTGGTGGTGGTCTACTCTACTCCGTCAACCACATCTCTGGCGTGCACTTGACCCCGCCGTCTCCGTCGCCTTTGCCACATGCGGATGCTTCGCTAGAGGCAAGTAAGTCAGAGTTTAGCAGCTAAGGCTACATACGTAGCGTCATCCAATGTTGTACGTCTACGTACATACATGTCCTAGGTGTCGTCATACGTCGTGGCCTAGGTGTTGGGTTCGCCGACCCATTCTGTTCAACGTGCTCTTCGTCGGGTACGTACGCAACCGCAAGATTGAGGCGGGGTTGAGCTAACATGGTTTGTTCTCGAGCCATGCTTATCGGGCTGGCCCGACATAGTTCATAGTTGGCCCATCCCGTGCCTGGCTTATTCATTGGTTTGAGCTTGTCGAGTAGCCCAACACGTCACATATACGTATTCGGGTCTAACTGTGTCGTGCTTAATCAGACAGTGCTTCCACCTGCTAGGGTCGGATCGGTATGGGCCACCCATTTAAACATCTATACACTAGTTCATTTAGCCATAGCTCGGAGACTCACGACCCGTTTCGAGCTCTAATGATACATGTGAGCTCTATACACTAGTTCATTTAGTTCATTTAAACGCCTTTTTTTCAGCTCTAATGATATATATAATTCCTTCAAAAAAACACGACTCCGTAGTCCGTACACGTCCACATTGGATATTCCCTGCCAAGTGCCACCGACTGCCAAAGAGCGCAGCCACACACCTCGCCATATGTACATATACTGACCCGCTTCTCACTCGGTAGCTCACTCTTAAGACCAAAAAAGAAACGAGAAAAAAAGAAGAGAGCTGCTCTGATGGATCGCTCCACCTCCCTGCTCCGGCTCATCTTGCTTGCTCTTGGCGCAGCCCTGGTGCTCCTCGTCGTCCGCTCCGCCTTCCGCCTCCCACGTGGAATCGACACACCCACCACCTCACTCTTCGATGACGAAGCCACCGCGGGCAGCAGCTGCACCCGGTTCGCGCCGTGGGGGTGCCGGCAAGCCGACCGGATTAAGCAGAAGCCGCCGTCGCACGAGAACGACGTGCCGCGGCACCCGCTCGACCCACTGACGATCAGCGAGGTAAACCGTGCGCGCGAGCTCCTCCGCGCGCACCCGCCGTTCGCATCGTCGCCGTCGTCCATGTTCGTGCACTCGCTCGCGCTCGACGAGCCGGACAAGCCCGTCGTCCTGAGCTGGCGGAAGGGCGTCGACCCGCTGCCCCCGCGGCGCGCGGTGGCGGTGGTCCGGTTCCGCGGTGAGGCCTTCGTCCTGGCCATTGACCTCGCCAGCGGCGCCGTGACTCCTCTGCCTGTCCCAGCTTCCGGGTACCCGACCATGACCATGGACGAGCAGGTGCTCCTCTGCTACACGCCTTTCAGGGACCCGGCGTTCAACGCGACCATCCAGCGGCACGGCGTCCGCCTGTCCGATGTCGCCTGCCTGCCCATCTCGCTCGGGTGGTACGGCCCCAGCGAGGAGAACCGGCGGCTGATCAAGATCCAGTGCTTCTCCGCGGAGGGCACCGCCAACTTCTACATGCGCCCCATCGAGGGCCTCACCGTGCTGGTGGACATGGACACGAGGGAGGTGGTCCGCATCTCCGACCGCGGCGCCGGCATCCCCATCCCGCCCGCCGCCAACACCGACTACCGGTACTCCCGCCACATGCAAGACGAAGGCGACGACCAGCAGACAGCGGGGTTCCAGAAGGTGCGGGCGCCGTCGATGGAACCGGGGCCGTCGTCAGGGCCGCGGGTGGAGCTGGTGGACGGCCACACGGTGCGGTGGGGCGGGTGGGAGTTCCACCTCAAGGCGGACGCGCGCGCCGGCATGGTGGTGTCGCGCGCACGGGTGCAGGACCCCGGCACGGGCGCGCACCGGGAGGTGCTGTACAAGGGCATGGCGTCGGAGCTGTTCGTACCGTACATGGACCCCACCGAGGCGTGGTACTTCAAGACGTACATGGACGCCGGCGAGTACGGCTTCGGCCTGCAGGCCATGCCGCTGGTGCCGCTCAACGACTGCCCGCGCCACGCGCGCTACCTGGACGGCGTGTTCGTGGCCGCCGACGGACGGCCCTACGTGCGCGAGAAGATGATCTGCGTCTTCGAGCGGTACGCCGGTGAGGTCGCGTGGAGACACTCGGAGAGCCCCATCACCGGCTTGGACGTAAGTTGTGCTCTTTGCACTCGTCATTTTGTCCTCTCCGATCCTTGTTGTGTTGCGAGACGCCTAGGGTTTTGTCATACGTTTATAGATGGCCATAAAGCACGAGTCCCGCGAGCCCGGCACGAAGCCCGCTGTTTGGACCCGGTTCGAGCCCGCCACGGCCCGGTTCTATGCGGGTCCGGGCCGGCTCGGCACGAATAAGCGGGTCGGGCTCGGACAGGAAACTAGGCACGGTGGGCTAGCTCGGCACAGCCCGTTTACCTCTAAGCACGTTAAGCCCGCTTTTTTACACTAAAACGTGCTTTTCGGCCCGCTTAGCCCGCTTTTAGCCAGGCCCACTACGGGCCGGACTCAGACAGAGAATCAAGCCCGTGGGCTTAGCAGGCCCGACCCGGTTTCCTAACCGTGTCTGGCGGGCCAGGCCTAAAACGGGCCGGGCTTCACCGGGCCCGGACGGCCCGTTTGGACATCTCTACATACGTTACGTACATTAGATAGGTACAGGTAGCTGTTCCCTCCTCAATACGATAGGCTCTTTACCTACTTGCGGCAGAAGCTAGCTGACAAAAGAGTGTGTTAAAGATATTCCCGGCACTAGGACTAAGGGCGAGAATCTTGAATTGTATAGATGCGATAAACAAAAGCTTTGATAGTATCTGACAGCGTGCTTAGACCCCGTTTGGTTTGTTTGGTCTGAGGGACTAAATATTAGTCTATCTATTTTAGTCCTATTTAGTTTCTAAATTGCTAAATAGTGAGATTAAAATAGGGAAAAAACTGTTTTAGTCTCTAGTCTCTCAAGAGATAATTAAAAGGGACTAAACCATATAAATTTCACTTTTTGTTTCTTCTTTATTTCAGTTGCGCTAATAGCGGAAAAATGTTAAGGGTATTTTAATTATCTTATGATTCATTTAATGCATTCTAAATACTTTTAGTCCCTAGAACCAAACATGTCATGGATTAAACATTAATCTTCTAATTAAACTTTGCATGGACTAAAAGAATTAAACAGAGCCTTATTCAACCTTTCCTGATAAGGGCTTGTTCGTTTTGGTGATAATCCACATGTATTGGGTGGGATTGAGCCGGTTTAAATCCATAACAAGTCAAAATACATTTCAATCACAATACACTCCGTTAATACACATGTAATATCAATAACCGAACAAAGGCTAAATGTTTATGATTACGCATGTGGTAGAATACGAAATTTAGCCAATGAAATCAGAATTTATGTTTATTATTAGCTAGTAGCAAAAAATTGTGACTGACAGTGGTGTTGTACACATCATCAGTGATGCTTTCAACGTGACAGTAGAGGTCCCTTTCTGCTTTCTCCTGAAAGGACACGCCTCAAACGCTAGTCATGAAAGAACGGGAAAGAATCTTGAACAAGAGCACACAAACACTTCGTTCCCAGATTTTTTTTTCTCTGAAAAGTTGAAACTTCTACAAAGCAAAAAGATTATTAAGGAGTGGACGACAGTAAAACACTGGCCTAAGTGCTAGTGACACGCCGGATGCCAAACGAATGACATCGACTACCGTGAGTCCACTTTGACACATTTATTCATGATTATTATTCGTGCATCACAAAATGATCGTGGTATTTGGTTTATAGGGACTAATTTATAGTCTCTATATTTTATTTAATTTTAGTTTCTGAATTGTCAAGTACAACAAAAACTAGAACTCTAATTTAGTTTTCTTTTTTAACAATTCAGACTAAAATAGAAAAGAACGGGGGAATTAAAATTAGTCTCTAGAAACTAAACACCCCAAAGTTGACCATTTGGTTAATTTGTTCTTATACTGTACTGTATTATTATATTAGCAGCACCGCAAAACGGGAAGAATAATTTCTGCATTTCTGTATACTGGAGTCTGTGTTTATATATGTGTTGTCGTATGTGAAGTGCCGGCCGACATGCATGTAGGAGACCGTAGTGTAAATTATAATGTATTGGACTACCTAGGCGTAGCAGCGCAGATGACGCCGAGTAATTTTGTTTTTTGTACTAGTATATGGAGCGTTCGATGCTGCTAAGCCAGACACAACACAAGTGATGATGACACGTACGGGATCTCAAATAAATCTGACTCTGTTTCTGAAACGGTGCCCCCCCTGCAGATAAGGGAGTCGCGGCCGAAGGTGACGCTGGTGGCGCGGATGGTTGCGTCCGTGGCCAACTACGACTACATCATGGATTGGGAGTTCCAGATGGACGGTCTCGTCCGCATTAAGGTACGTACTGCTTGTCTGGTTGTGCTTGTGCTTGTCACTCACCACCACCATCTGTTTCATGTACACTGCGCTATGAAATGAAAGGATCGCTTTAGCGACTGCAGTTGTTGGTAGTCGTTCGTGGTTTCTCACGTCACCCGATATGATGGGCACACGCACACAAATTAATGTAGGCCGTCTTTCATTCAGCCATATAGTCAGCCAGCTAATCTTCCAACTCGGCGGCTACTAGTATGATGTGAAGAGAAAACAATATGGACGTCATTTTCCTTCTTTTTATCAGCGCTTTATTTTTATAATTACAAAAGATCGTCCCCGACTTATTACAATATACAACGACGACAACACAGGTTGGGCTGAGCGGGATCCTGATGGTGAAGGGCACGTCCTACTCCCACCTGAGCGAGGCCCGCGGGAACGAGGGCGACATGCACGGCACGCTGCTCTCGGAGAACGTGATCGGCGTCATCCACGACCACTACGTGACCTTCCGCCTGGACATGGACGTCGACGGCGCCGACAACTCGTTCGTTCGCGTGGAGATGGCGCGGCAGGAGACGGGCCCCGGCGATGAGTCGCCCCGGAGGAGCTACCTCAGGGCCACCCGCCGCGTGGCGGAGACCGAGAAGGACGCGCGGGTGCGCCTCAGCCTCTACCACCCGGCGGAGTTCCACGTCGTCAACCCCGCCAAGAAGACGCGCGTCGGCAACCCCGTTGGCTACAAGGTCGTCCCTGCCGGCACCGCCGCGAGCTTGCTGGACCCGGAGGATCCGCCGCAGAAGAGGGGTGCTTTCACAAACAATCAGGTATAGTAATTATAATACAGAGGAACTGATTCATTGAGATGTTAATGATAGTCAGACACAGTTACTAGTGGATGAAAACACAATGCAAACAGATATGGGTGACGCCCTACAACAAGAGCGAGGAATGGGCCGGCGGCCTGTTCGTGTACCAGAGCAAAGGGGAGGACACTCTGGATACTTGGTCCGAGAGGTACGTGTATATATATGCATTCCTCCATCATATGTATATATAATAATAATAATTAAATGCGTGCTTGCGTTGACGTGGATCGACGAGCAGAGACCGTCCGATCGAGAACAAGGACCTGGTGCTGTGGTACACGCTGGGGTTCCACCACATCCCGTGCCAGGAGGACTTCCCCATCATGCCCACCGTGTCGTCAAGCTTCGACCTCAAGCCAGTCAACTTCTTCGAGAGCAACCCCATCCTCAAGCAGCGCCCGACCAAAGAGGATGATCTGCCCATCTGTACTGCCTCCACCGCCGCGTAGCCTACTAGGAGGGCCGGGGGCGAACTGATTAACCGGAGACCCATCAATCAGCTTGCATGCATTGCTGTGTGTTGTGCTCTTGCTAAGCTTTATTAGTACGTACCACGAACCTAATGCATGGGCCGTATCTCATAGTACTCCGTCAGTTCTATTTTATTTGTCACGGTTTAGTTTAAAAATGAACTAACGAACAACGAATATTCGAAAACGGTTATGATAAATGAGAACTTTGTTGGTATGATCAGCTAATGCATGGAGCTATCGGTTGTGATGGACTTTGGATGCTCGCTTTCTTTTCGATCTAACCCGGGTGTTAACCCTTTAGTCCTGGCTGGTGTAACACCAATTGGGACTAGTGCAGACCTTTTAGTCACGACGTCTATAAAACTTGGGTCCGAAACTAATACTCACATATAATCTTGGTCGGTTGGAGGCTCGGGATTCAGGGAACTAATACTCACATATAATCTTGGTTGGTTGGAGGCTCGGGATTCAGAGGGTGTTCGAAATTGCTAAGAGGTAAACAAACTTAACCGTATGAAGTCTAACTATATGGCATGCATAATATTCTAATATATTACGTAGCTACAGTTTTATCGCATGTGTGTAATATATATCAAACAAAACCAAGTTTTAGTTGAGCATATAATTGATCATAAAGTTAAATTGTTCAAATACTAACACTCTAGTTGTCGGCGTTTCGAGACCGGGGGGTCCCTGGGCCGACGAGTGAAATGTCGCCGCGTGCCCCAGCCCAGATGGGTCGGCGCGAGGCCGAGCGCGAAGGGGGAGAAAGGTGGCCGGAGACGGGCGTGAGAGAGGTGGAAATCCCGCGGCCTTCGTGTTCGTCCCGCGCCCAGGTCGGGTGCGCTTGCAGTAGGGGATTACAAGCGTCCACGCGGGAGAGGGAGCGAGCGGCTTCAAGCGAGCGCCTGACTCGTCCTCGTCCCCGCGCGGCCAACCCCCCCTAAGAGGGCCCTGGTCCTTCCTTTTATAGGCATAAGGAGAGGATCCAGGTGTACAATGGGAGGTGTAGCAGAGTGCTACGTGTCTAGCGGAGGAGAGCTAGCGCCCTGAGTACACGCCATCGTGGCGGCCGGAGAGGTTTTGGCGCCCGGTTCGTGTGATGTCGTGGCCGTCGGAGGAGCGCTGGAGCCTGGCGGAGGGACAGCTGTCGGGGCTATCGAGTCCTTGCTGACGTCCTCTTGCTTCCGTAAGGGGGCGGAGAGCTGCCGTCGTCAGGGAGCGTGCGGGGCGCCATCATTGCCTATCTGGCGGAGCGAGCCAGATGGGACGCCGGTCTTGTTCCCCGTAGCCTGAGTCAGCTTGGGGCAGGGTAATGATGGCGTCTCCCGTTGACGTGGCCGGCCCGCGCCCTAGGTTGGGCCATGTGGAGGCTCCTCCGAGGTCGAGGTCGAGTCTGTCTTCCGTGGCAGTGGTCGAGTCCGAGCCCCTGGGTCGGGCGAGGCGGAGACCGTCGGCTGAGGCCAGGGCTGAGTCCAAGCCCTGGGGTCGGGCGAAGCGGAGTTCGTCGTCTTCTGGGGCTGAGCCTAAGTCTGAGCCCTGGGTCGGGCGGAGCGGAGTTCGTCGTCTTCTGGGGCTTAGCCCGAGTCCGAGCCCTGGGTCGGGCGGAGCGGAGTTCGCCGTCTTCAGGGGCTGAGCCCAAGTCCGAGCCCTGGGTCGGGCGGAGCGGAGTTCGTCGTCTTCCGGGGCTTAGCCCGAGTCCGAGCCCTGGGTCGGGCGGAGCGGAGTTCGCCATCTTCCGGGGCTGAGCCCGAGTCCGAGCCCTGGGTCGGGCGGAGCGGAGCTTCCTATGGCGCCTGAGGTCGGGCCTGACTGTCTGTCAGCCTCACTCTGTCAGGTGGCACTGCAGTCGGTGCGGCGCAGGCGGCGCTGTCCTTCTGTCAGGTCGGTCAGTGGAGCGGTGAAGTGACTGCGGTCACTTCGGCTCTGTCGACTGAAGGGCGCGCGTCAGGATAATGGTGTCAGGCCACCTTTGCATTAAATGCTCCTGCGATTTGGTCAGTCGGCGCGGCAATTTGGTCAGGGTCGCTTCTTAGCGAAGACAGGGCCTCGGGCGAGCCGGAAATGTGTTCGTCGCTGGAGGGGGGCCTCGGGCGAGACGGAGATCCTCCGGGGTCGGCTGCCCTTGTCCGAGGCTAGGCTCGGGCGAGGCGTGATCGAGTCCCTCGAATGGACCGATCCCTGACTTAATCGCACCCATCAGGCCTTTGCAGCTTTATGCTGATGGGGGTTACCAGCTGAGAATTAGGAGCCTTGAGGGTACCCCTAATTATGTTCCTCGACAGTAGCCCCCGAGCCTCGAAGGGAGTGTTAACACTCGCTTGGAGGCTTTTGTCGCACTTTTTTGCAAGGGGACCAGCCTTTCTCGGTTGCGTTTTGTTCCGGTGGGTGCGCGCGAGCGCACCCGCTGGGTGTAGCCCCCGAGGCCTTGGAGGAGTGGTTTGACTCCTCCGAGGTCTTAATGCCTCGCGCAATGCTTTGGCTGGTCTGGTCGTTCCCTCATGTGAGCTGGCCGTAGCCCGGGTGCACGGTCGGGTCCCAAGTTCTCGGGCTGGTATGTTGACGCTGTCAACGGTTTGGCCGGAGCCGGGTTTGCGAGAGCAGCCCCCGAGCCTCTGCACATGGCGAGAGGACGATCAGGGACAGACTCGACTTTTTTACATACGCCCCTGCGTCGCCTTTCCGCAAGGAGGAGGGGGGAAAGCGCCATGTTGCCCTCGGTGGGCGCCGAACATGGTGTCTCCGGTGAGCTACTGGCGGGTAATCCGAGCGGACGTCCGTACCCCATTTGCTAGGGGTCGGCTAGAGGCCCAGAGGCGCGCCCAAAAGTACCTGCAGGTGATCTGCCGGACCCGGTCCCCTGTCGACGGGGTCCGAGGGCTCGATGCCTCCCTCTGATGGGATTCCGTTACAAGATCGTTCCCGCTGGTCTCGGAAATGTCCTAGGGTACCTCGGGAGCGCAGCCCGAGCCTTGGTTATGTATCAAACGTACCCATGGTCATCCCTCGCTCTGTGTCTGAGGCGGCTGTGAACCCTTCGAGGGCCAGCCTTCGAACCCCTGATCAGTAGTGGGCGTGGAGCCCGAGTAGCCTGAGGCGGTCGTTGAACCCTTACGAGGGGCCGGCCTTCGAACCTCTGACCAGTAGTGGGTGTGGAGCCCACGCGCTCTGAGGCGGCTGTTGAACCCTTCCGAGGGGCCAGCCTTCGAACCTCTGATCAGTAGGGAGGCTCGGAGCCTGGTTCCTTCACGGAGAAGGATCCTTTTCGGGGTATCCCCCTTTCCCGGTCCCTGTTGTAAGAGAGAGAAAGAGGAAAAAAGGAAAAGGATTCGAAATCGAATGACGTGGCGTACCTTTTTTGACGCGGTCATTATGGCGAAGGCGAAGCGTCGCTCGCTTCCCCTGCCAGAGGCGCCGCCTTTCCCGCCGCGGAGTTAATGCGACGGGGCGTGCGGTTCGCGGGGCGGCCGTTGCGCGTGCGCGAGCCGTTTCGAGGAACGGAACACGGGCGCGTCGTCTTCACGCCGTGATAGAGGGTTCTCTTGCTGCCCCCGGATGGGACGTAAGCTTGGCTGACGACGTGACCGCTGCTCCTGCCCGCCTGCCACCGCCATTACTGTCGGCCCATTTTTAGCCGTATTGACCGTCACGCCAGGCTGGCACTGCCAGGTCGTGTGCTGGGTCGCCTCGAGTCGCGGCATTGGTTCCGCAGTCGAGGAGGCGCGGTAGTGGCGCGGGTGGCGGTGCAGTCGCTCGCACGCAGCATCCGGCGCGCCGGTTGCATGACGCGTGGGCCTGGGCCTCCATGCTGGGCGTGTTGGAAGTCGGAGGAGTGCGCCCACTTGGCGCGGTTGCATGCCGCCTGCATGGCTACCCGCCCTTTCGCCCGCTGGTCTGGGCAAAAGTGGAGGGCCGCTTGTAACCGTTGGGCGGTTGCATGCACCGCGCGCGGCGATTTGGCTTCTTCTGCTCTGGGCCGGCTTGCATGACGTATGGGACCCAGCCCCCGCGCCATAGGGGGAGGACCTTGGAGCGTGTTGGAGAAGACTCAGCCCGTGACGGCTAGGGATGCAAGTAGGGAGAGTCGCCTTTAAAAGGAGGGTGACCCCCTTGAAAGGCGACCATGTCTTCGCGCTCCCTTATGCATCGTGTCTTTCCACCTTCCGAGCCCCCGGATGGGGGATGCCCGCAGTCCTTCCGCCGTGTCGTTGGAGGGGAACGCAACTCCATGGGAGTTGGTACCTTTTAGCCATCGTTCGGCTTCAAGGATTTTCATCATGCAGCCCAGCTGCACCCCTTCGCCGGCGGTCACCCAAGATGGTGACCTCCAGTTCGATGGCGGGGGAAAGCAAGCCGGGTTGCGGCCTCTGCCCCTCCCTCAGCCTCAAGGATTTTCATCACCAGGGCTGGGGAGGGGGGTGTGCCGAGTTGGGGTCGGCCCCTGCGTGGGTGGTGGCCCACTCCTTCCCTCAGTGATCGGGGGGAAGGGCGGTTGCTGTCCGTGGCGCTGGTAGCTGCCGCGTGCCTGGCTCTCGGACCCGAGTGGCTTCGGAGCCGCTCTCGGCACCGGCTCCCGCCACGGCAGCTGGAAGAGGTTCTTCCGCCGACGAGGTAGCTGGGGCCGCCTACGGACCGACCTCCAACTCTACGGCCTTCTGCCCGTCCTTGCCTCACGAGTTTGGGCATGGGTGGGGGCCTCCTGGCAGCGGCATCCGCCCTGAGGTCATCGCTGCCACTGTTTGGCCCCCCGGAGCAGAAGTCGTCGTCGTCGCCGCTGCTGGAGCGGGTGACGGCGCGTCGTTCATCGGTCTTCTATTGCTCTGCAGGCCCCCCCATCGAGTGGGGTTGTTCGTACCTGCGGAGGTGGAACCGGAGTTCCGTTTGTAATGGCACTGTGAATGCCAGTGTTTTTGTTCATTGTGGCTGTCGAGGCCTGAACATGTATGTAATTTTGGGCACGAAGCCGTGTTTTTCCTCATTTCGAGCACTAAGACTCGCCTGTTGGTTGTCTGAACCGCTTCACCAAGCGTGAGTTGCCCCGTGTAAAGGTGACGAGTGAGGTATCCGTATCCCGGAGGCGTAGGAGTCCCTCGGCTCGGTCAGCCTTGTCGTCTGAGGCTTCTCTTGCTTAGTTAAAGGAACCCCTCGGCCGCTCTTCGATGAACCGAGGCCAGGGGTAGCGGTGTTAGCACGAACAGAGGCAGAGTTGGCTAGAAAAGAAGACCTGGTCGGCCGGAGCCTGGCCGGGTCGTCCGTTAGCGGGACCGACGCCGGAGTTGATCTTCCGAGGTCTCGGGCCGGGCTGATGTCTTCGGGGGACAGCTGGCCGAGGCCTCAGGGTGACCAGCCGAGCCGCCTGCTCGGGCCGGATTCTCGGAGAAGATCCTAGCGGCGATGGCCCGGGCGTGGTGATGACGTTGTCCTTCAGAGTGGAGATCCTCGGACCGCGTCGCCGTCCGAGGCCAGGTCGGACCTCGCCGAAGGTGTAGTTGATGCCGAGGGTGCCGCTGCTCCCTTCAACCGTCAAGATCCGAGCCTGCGGGATCGGATCATCTTGTAGCGTGTGTTTTCTGCGGCCGCCGAGGCCCAAACACACCCTCGCCGTGTTGTAAAGCTGCGTCTCTTTTCCTCTTGTTTCGAGTATCTGGACTTTTTCGTCGGTAGCAGAATTGTCTGTGTGAGCGAGAGTTGCTTCTCGCGGAAGGTGATGAGTGAGGTATCCGTATCCCGGAGGCGTAGGAATCCCTCGGCTCGGTCGGCCTTGCCGCTTACGCGCACTCTTGTCCGTCCATAGGGTTCTGCCACCGACGCAGTCGAGAAGGCTCGAAGAATCGCTTCGGCAGAGGAGCTTTCGAACGTGGAGACTTGTTCGGTCCGCGGAATCACTTATCCGAACGTGAGTTACTTATCGCAGAAGGTGATGAGTGAGGTATCCGTATCCTGGAGGCGTAGGAGTCCCTCGGCTCGGTCAGCCTTGGCTGCTTACGTGTACTCCGTCATTTTCAGGATCCACTTTCGAAGTAGTCGAAAAGCACGAAAGACATTCTGGCAGAAAGGATCTTTTTTCGAGGAAAAAATTCGACGCAGAGGGGGTTCCCCCCTTTTAGCCCCCGAGGGAGGGTCGAGCTTTGCCGAGGCAAGGCTGACCCTTCCTTGATGACTAAACTTTGCGTGGGAGCGAGGTATATGAACAACTTGAAAACATCTTAAGGGTAGAAGCGACGTAGCTGTTGGATGTTCCAAGCGTTGTCGTAGACCTCGCCTTGACTGTTGGCCAGCTTGTACGTTTTGGGCTTCAGAACTTTGGTGATGACGAACGGCCCCTCCCAGGGGGGCGTGAGCTTGTGCCGCCCTCGGGCGTCTTGTCGCAGCCGAAGCACCAGGTCGCCCACCTGGAGGTCTCGGGACCGGACCCCTCTGGCGTGGTAGCGTCGCAGGGACTGCTGGTACCGCACCGAGTGTAGCAAGGCCTTATCCCGAGCCTCTTCCAGCTGGTCCAGCGAGTCTTCTCGACTAGCTTGGTTGCTTTGGTCGGCGTAGGCCTTCGTCCTCGAGGAACCGTATTCTAAGTTTGTGGGCAAGATGGCCTCGACCCCATAGACTAGAAAGAACGGCGTGAAGCCCGTGGCTCGGCTCGGCGTTGTCCTCAGGCTCCAGACTACCGAGGGGAGTTCCTTCATCCATCGCTTGCCGAACTTGTTGAGGTCGTTGTAGATCCGAGGCTTGAGTCCTTGTAGAATCATGCCGTTGGCACGCTCTACTTGCCCATTCGACATGGGGTGAGCCACGGCGACCCAGTCCACCCGGATGTGGTGATCCTCGCAGAAGTCCAGGAACTTTCTGCCGGTGAACTGGGTGCCGTTGTCGGTGATGATGGAGTTCGAGACCCCGAAGCGATGGATGATGTTGGTGAAGAACGCCACCGCCTGCTCGGACCTGATGCTGTTTAGGGGTCGGACCTCGATCCACTTGGAGAATTTGTCGATGGCGACCAACAGGTGCGTGTAGCCCCCGGGTGCCTTCTGCAAGGGGCCGACGAGGTCCAGACCCCACACAGCAAAAGGCTAGGTGATGGGTATCGATTGCAGAGCCTGGGCAGGCAGGTGGGTCTGCCTCGCGTAGAACTGACACCCTTCGCAGGTGCGGACAATTCTAGTGGCGTCGGCCACCGCCGTCGGCCAGTAGAATCCTTGCCGGAAAGCGTTTCCGACAAGGGCTCGAGGCGCCGCGTGATGGCCGCAAGCCCCTGAGTGTATCTCTCGTAGGAGTTCCTGACCTTCGGTGACGGAGATGCATCGCTGGAGGATGCCCGAGGGGCTGCGGTGGTAGAGCTCCTTCCCATCTCCCAGCAAGACGAACGACTTGGTGCGTCGCGCCAACCGCCGAGCCTCGGCTCGGTCGAGGGGCAGCTCTCCTCGGTGGAGATATTGCAGGTACAGGGTCTGCCAGTTTTGATTAGGCGTGACCCCGCTTCGCTCCTCCTCGACGCGTAGTGCCTCACCCTCGGGGGCCGTGGGTGCCTCGGGCTGAACCGAGGGCACCTCGGGCCGAGCTGAGGGTGCCTCGAGCCGTGCCGAGGATGCCTCGGACTGAGCCGAGGGTACCTCGGGCTGGGCCAAGGGTGCCTCGGGCTCGGGCGTGTCGTCGATCTTGATGGAGGGTTGATGCAGGTCTCGGGAGAAGACGTCCGAGGGAACCGTTGTTCGCCCCGAGGCTATTTTAGCCAGCTCATCCGCAGTCTTGTTGTAGCGCCGGGCGATGTGGTTGAGCTCGAGCCCGTAGAACTTGTCTTCTAGGCGCCGAACCTCATCGCAGTAGGCCTCCATCTTCGGGTCGCGGCAGTGGGAGTTCTTCATGACTTGGTCGATAATGAGTTGCGAGTCACCGTGAGCGTTGAGGCGTCGGACCCCTAGCTCGATGGCGATCCGCAACCCGTTGACCAGA
Source organism: Zea mays (assembly GCF_902167145.1). Taxonomy (NCBI): domain Eukaryota; kingdom Viridiplantae; phylum Streptophyta; class Magnoliopsida; order Poales; family Poaceae; genus Zea; species Zea mays. The sequence goes on along the minus strand of NC_050105.1, from coordinate 105,834,674 downwards.
GCCTCGTACTCAGCCACATTGTTGGACGCCGGGAAATGGAGGCGTAGCACGTAGCGTAGGTGCTTCCCGAGGGGCGAGATGAAGAGTAGGCCTGCGCCGGCTCCTGTCTTCATCAACGACCCGTCGAAGAACATGGTCCAGAGCTCCGGTTGGATCGGAGCTGTTGGGAGCTGGGTGTCGACCCATTCAGCCACGAAGTCCGCCAAGACCTGGGACTTGATGGCCTTCCGAGGGGCGAACGAGATTGCTTCGCCAATAATTTCCACCGCCCACTTTTCAATCCTGCCCGAGGCCTCTCGGCACTGGATGATCTCCCCCAGGGGAAAGGATGACACCACAGTTACCGGATGAGACTCGAAGTAGTGTCGCAGCTTCCGCCGTGTTAGGATCACCGCGTATAGCAGCTTCTGAACTTGTGGGTAGCGGATCTTGGTTTCGGACAGTACCTCGCTGACGAAGTAGACTGGCCTCTGAACGGGCAATGCATGCCCCTCTTCTCGCCTCTCGACCACAATCGCGGCGCTAACCACCTGAGTGGTTGCGGCGACGTAGATCAGGAGGGCTTCTCCGGCAGCTGGGGGCACCAAGATAGGCGCATTCGTGAGGAGCGCCTTCAGGTTCCCGAGGGCTTCCTCGGCCTCAGGGGTCCAAGTGAAGCACTCGGCCTTCCTTAAGAGGCGGTACAGAGGCAGACCTCTTTCGCCGAGGCGTGAGATGAAGCGGCTCAGAGCCGCGAGACATCCCATGACCCTCTGTACGCCTTTTAAGTCTTTGATGGGCCCCATGCTGGTGATGGCTGCGATCTTCTCCGGGTTGGCTTCGATGCCCCGCTCGGAGACGATGAACCCCAAGAGCATGCCTCGGGGCACCCCGAAGACACACTTTTCGGGATTGAGCTTCACGCCTTTCGCCTTGAGACATCGGAATGTCACTTCAAGGTCGGAAAGGAGGTCGGAGGCTTTCCTCGTCTTGACTACGATGTCATCGACGTAGGCCTCGACCGTCCGGCCAATGTGTTCGCCGAACACATGGTTCATGGACCGCTGGTACGTCGTGCCCGCATTCCTCAAGCCAAACGGCATGGTGACATAGCAGTACATGCCGAAGGGTGTGATGAAAGAAGTCGCGAGCTGGTCGGACTCTTTCATCCTGATTTGGTGATACCCGGAGTAGGCATCGAGGAAAGACAGGGTTTCACACCTAGCAGTGGAATCCACGATTTGATCGATGCGAGGCAGAGGGTAGGGAACCTTCGGACATGCTTTGTTTAGACCAGTGTAGTCTACACACATTCGCCATTTCCCTCCTTTCTTTCTCACAAGCACAGGGTTGGCAAGCCATTCAGGATGGAATACCTCTTTGATGAACCCTGCCGCCATTAGCTTGTGGATCTCCTCGCCTATGGCTCTGCACTTCTCTTCGTCGAATCGGCGCAGAGGCTGCTTGACGGGTCGGGCTCCGGCTCGGATGTCCAGCGAGTGCTCGGCGACATCCCTCGGTATGCCGGGCATGTCCAAGGGACTCCACGCGAAGACGTCGGCGTTCGTGCGGAGAAAGTCGACGAGCACTGCTTCCTATTTGGGATCGAGCTCGGAGCCGATCCGGACTTGCTTGGAGGGGTCACTGCTGGGGTCGAGGGGGACAGACTTAACCGTCTCCGCTGGCTCGAAGTTGCCGGCATGACGCTTCACGTCTGGCACCTCCTTAGAGAGGCTCTCCAGGTCGGCGATGAGGGCCTCGGACTCGGCGAGGGCCTCGGCGTACTCCACGCACTCCACGTCGCATTCGAACGCGTGTTTGTACGTGGGGCCGACGGTGATGACCCCGTTGGGGCCCGACATCTTGAGCTTGAGGTAGGTGTAGTTGGGGACGGCCATGAACTTCGCGTAGCATGGCCTTCCCAGTACCGCGTGGTAGGTTCCTCGGAACCCGACCACCTCGAACGTCAGGGTCTCCCTTCGGAAGTTGGAGGGCGTTCCGAAGCAGACGGGGAGGTCGAGTTGTCTGAGGGGCTGGACGCGCTTCCCGGGGATGATCCCATGGAAAGGCGCAGCGCCTGCCCGGACCGAGGACAGATCGACACGCAGGAGCCCGAGGGTCTCGGTGTAGATGATGTTGAGGCTGCTGCCTCCGTCCATGAGCACCTTGGTGAGCCTAACGTCGCCGATGACGGGGTCGACAACGAGCGGGTATTTCCCCGGGCTCGGCACGTGGTCGGGGTGGTCAGCTTGGTCAAAGGTGATGGGCTTGTCGGACCAGTCTAGGTAGACTGGTGCCGCCACCTTCACCGAACAGACCTCCCGACGCTCTTGCTTACGGTGCCAAGCCGAGGCGTTCGCCGCTTGCCCACCGTAGATCATGAAGCAGTCGCGGACCTCGGGGAACTCTCCTGCCTGGTGATCTTCCTTCTTGTCGTCGTCGTGAGCCCTGCCACCCTCCGCGGGTGGCCCGGCCCTGTGGAAGTGAAAGTCGCCTAGAGGGGGGGGTGAATAGGGCGAAACTGAAATTCTCAAAAAATAATCACAACTACAAGCCGGGTTAGCGTTAGAAATATAAATGAGTCCGCGAGAGAGGGAGCAAAACAAATCGCAAGCAAATGAAGAGTGTGACACGCGGATTTGTTTTACCGAGGTTCGGTTCTTGCAAACCTACTCCCCGTTGAGGAGGCCACAAAGGCCGGGTCTCTTTCAACCCTTCCCTCTCTCAATCGGTCCCTCGGACCGAGTGAGCTTCTCTTCTCAAATCACTTAGGAATCAAACTTCCCGCAAGTGCCACCACACAATTGGTGCCTCTTGCCTCAATTACAAGTCAGTGTTTGATCACAAGAAAGAATCAAGAAAGAAGAAAGCAATCCAAGCGCAAGAGCTCGAAAGAACACAAGCAAATCTCTCTCTCTAGTCACTAGGGCGTTGTGTGGAATATGGAGAGGATTTGATCTCTTTGGTGTGTCTAGAATTGAATGCTAGAGCTCTTGTAGTAGTTGGGAAGTAGAGAACTTGGATACAATGAATGGTGGGGTGGTTGGGGTATTTATAGCCCCAACCACCAAACTTGACTGTTGGCTGGGCTGTCTGTTCGATGGCGCACCGGACAGTCCGGTGCACACCGGACAGTCCGGTGCCCCCGCCACGTCACCAGTTCCGTTGGAAATCGACCGTTGGAGTTCTGACTTCTGGGCCCGCCTTGATGTCCGGTGGCGCACCGGACATGTACTGTAGAGTGTCCGGTGCGCCAGCATGGGCGTGCCTGACCTCTGCGCGCGCTGGCGCGCAATAAATGCGCTGCAGGTAGCCGTTGGCGCCTGAAGTAGCCGTTGTCCCGCAGATGCACCGGACAGTCCGGTGCACACCGGACAGTCCGGTGAATTATAGCGGAGCGGCTGGAATGAAAACCCGAGGCTGGCGAGTTCCTGGGGCCGCCCTTCCTTGGAGCACCGGACATGTCCGGTGCACACCGGACAGTCCGGTGAATTATAGCGGAGTGGCCTCCGGAAATTCCCGAAGGTGACGAGTTTGAAACCTGAGTCCTCTGGTGCACCGGACATGTCCGGTGGCGCACCGGACAGTCCGGTGCGCCAGACCAGAGTAGCCTTCGGTTGCTCCTTTGCATTTTTGTTGAACCCAACACTTGGTCTTTTTATTGGCTAAGTGTGAACCTTTGACACCTGTATAACTTATACACTAGAGCAAACTAGTTAGTCCAAAGTTTGTGTTGGGCAATTCAACCACCAAAATTATTTAGGAACTAGGTGTAAGCCTAATTCCCTTTCAGGAAGTGACGCCGAAGCATGGCGCACTCCTCAAGGGTGTGCTTGACGAGCCCCTGGTGATAGGGGCACGGCTCCTTGAGCATCTTGTCGAAGAGGTTGGCACCTCCGGGGGGTTTCCGAGGGTTCTTGTACTCGGCGGCGGCGACAAGGTCCGCGTCGGCGGCGTCGCGTTTCGCTTGCGACTTCTTCTTGCCCTTCTTCTTGGCGCCGCGCTGAGTTGACGCCTCGGGGGCATCTTCCGGTGGGCGGCCCTGGGGCTGCTTGTCCTTCTGGAAGATAGCCTCGACCGCCTCCTGGCCAGAGGCGAACTTGGTGGCGATGTCCATCAGCTCGCTCGCCCTAGTGGGGGTCTTGCGACCCATCTTGCTCACCAGGTCGCGACAGGTGGTGCCGGCGAGGAACGCGCCGATGACATCCGAGTCGGTGATGTTGGGCAGCTCGGTGCGCTGCTTCGAGAATCGCCGGATGTAGTCTCGGAGAGACTCTCCCGGCTGCTGTCGGCAGCTTCGGAGGTCCCAGGAATTCCGAGGGCGCACGTATGTGCCCTGGAAATTGCTGGCGAAGGCTTGGACCAGGTCGTCCCAGTTGGAGATCTGCCCCGGAGGCAGGTGCTCCAACCAGGCGCGAGCGGTGTCGGAGAGGAACAGGGGGAGGTTGCGGATGATGAGGTTGTCATCGTCCGTTCCACCCAGTTGGCAGGCCAACCAGTAGTCCGCGAGCCACAACTCCGGTCTCGTCTCCCCCGAGTACTTTGTGATGGTAGTCGAGGGTCGGAACCGGGTCGGGAACGCGCGCCCGTTGTATGGCCCGGCTGAAGGCTTGCGGACCGGGTGGTTCGGGCGAGGGACTCCGATCCTCCCCGCTGTCGTAGCGTCCCCCACGCCTGGGGTGGTAGCCTCGGCGCACCCTCTCGTCGAGGTGGGCCCGATGGTCGCGGTGATGGTGCTCGTTGCCGAGGCGACCCGGGGCCGCAGGCGCTGTGTTGCGCGTGCGCCCTGTGTGGACCGAGGCTTCCCGCATGAATCGGGAAGTCGCGGCATGATGTTCCGAGGGGTACCCCTGCCTTCGGGAGGCAGAGCTCTTGGCCCGTCGGACCGCGGCATCCTCCAGGAGATTCTTGAGCTCTCCCTGGATTCGCCGTCCCTCGGTGGTTGATGGCTCCGGCATCGCGCGGAGAAGCATTGCTGCTGCAGCCAGGTTCTGGCCGACCCCACTGGAAGCGGGTGGCGGCCTCATCCTGGCATCGTCGGCGATGCGGTGCTGGAAGCCCTGGGGTAGATGACGCATTTCCCCGGCCGGAGGTTGGCCCGCCCATTCCTGCCCGACGTCCCGGCGGATCGGCTCAAGCGCTCCTGCTCCCTCGTCGAGCCTGACCTGCACCCCGCGGATTTGCTCGAGCTGTGGGTCATGGCCCCCCGCCTGAACGGGGACCACAACTAGCTCCCGTGGGATGTCAACGCGAGGCGCCGGCCTAAGGAGATCACCGTCCTCCGGCATACCGAGATGGTTGACTTCGGAGGGACCCCCTAGATCGACGTGGAAACATTCCCGGCTTGGGCCGTAGTCCTCATCGCCGAGGCTGCGGCTACCGTCGGAACAGTCGGAAAGGCAGTAATCGCATGCGGTCATGAAGTCCCGCATGGCACTGGGGTCGCCAAGTCCAGAGAAATCCCAACAGGAGTCGGGCTCGTCATCTTCCTCGGACCCCGAGGGCCCGTAGGTCGAGACGTCTGTCAGCCGGTCCCAGGGTGACCGCACACAAAACCCCAGAGGGTTTGGACTCGCCTCTACGAGAGCGTCCGCCGAAGCGAAGCCGCTTGGCGGGTCGAGGCTGAATCCAAAGGGCGTGAGATGGGAATCGGTCGGTACCTCTTGGTCGACGGGCGGTGATGAAGTCATGTCGGGGACTGACTGCACCGTCGTCTCAGGTACGAGGGTGACATCCAGCAAGCCTTTTCGCGAGCGTGCTGGCGTCGTCCGTTTGCTCAGAATCGGCGTGTTGCGGGGAGACGGCGCTCGTCTTCGTCTCAAATGCGAGGTCGATGCTCGACGCGCCCCCCGTTGGGACGCTGGTGCCGTCGACTCGCTCGACAGCCGACGAGGCGCTACCTCCTGCTTGGCCTTGGTTGCCCCGCCTCCTCCTCCGTCGGTGGGGGAGAGGACGGGGTGAGCTCGAATGTTGTTCTTCCAGCACGCAGGGAAGACGTCGTCGATTCCGCCGCCGGCGGGCGGGCTGTCGGCTGCCATTGTCGCTGTCGCACGGCGGGGGAAGGAGTATCATGTCGTAGCTGCCGTCGAGGGACATGAACTCAAGACTCCCGAAACGGAGCACCGTCTCGGGCTGGAGAGGTTGCTGGAGACTGCCCATCTGGATCTTGACGGGAAGCTATTCGTCAACACGCAGCAGGCCCCTACCTGGCGCGCCAACTATCGGCGTTTCGAGACCGGAGGGTCCCTGGGCCGACGAGTGAAATGTCGCCGCGTGCCCCAGCCCAGATGGGTCGGCGCGAGGCCAAGCGCGAAGGGGGAGAAAGGTGGCCGGAGACGGGCGTGAGAGAGGTGGAAATCCCGCGGCCTTCGTGTTCGTCCCGCGCCCAGGTCGGGTGCGCTTGCAGTAGGGGATTACAAGCGTCCACGCGGGAGAGGGAGCGAGCGGCTTCAAGCGAGCGCCTGACTCGTCCTTGTCCCCGCGCGGCCAACCCCCCCTAAGAGGGCCCTGGTCCTTCCTTTTATAGGCGTAAGGAGAGGATCCAAGTGTACAATGGGAGGTGTAGCAGAGTGCTACGTGTCTAGCGGAGGAGAGCTAGCGCCCTGAGTACACGCCATCGTGGCGGCCGGAGAGGTTTTGGCGCCCGGTTCGTGTGATGTCGTGGCCGTCGGAGGAGCGCTGGAGCCTGGCGGAGGGACAGCTGTCGAGGCTGTCGAGTCCTTGCTGACGTCCTCTTGCTTCCGTAATGGGGCGGAGAGCTACCGTCGTCACGGAGCGTGCGGGGAGCCATCATTGCCTATCTGGCGGAGCGAGCCAGATAGGACGCCGGTCTTGTTCCCCATAGCCTGAGTCAGCTTGGGGCAGGGTAATGATGGCGCCTCCCGTTGACGTGGCCGGCCTGCGCCCTAGGTTGGGCGATGTGGAGGCTCCTCCGAGGTCGAGGTCGAGTCTGTCTTCCGTGGCCGTGGTCGAGTCCGAGCCCCTGGGTCGGGCGAGGCGGAGACCGTCGACTGAGGCCAGGGCTGAGTCCGAGCCCTGGGGTTGGGCGAAGCGGAGTTCGTCGTCTTCTGGGGCTGAGCCTAAGTCCGAGCCCTGGGTCGGGCGGAGCGGAGTTCGTCGTCTTCCGGGGCTTAGCCCGAGTCCGAGCCCTGGGTCGGGCGGAGCGGAGTTCGCCGTCTTCCGGGGCTGAGCCCGAGTCCGAGCCCTGGGTCGGGCGGAGCGGAGTTCGCCATCTTCAGGGGCTGAGCCCAAGTCCGAGCCCTGGGTCGGGCGGAGCGGAGTTCGCCGTCTTCCGGGGCTTAGCCTAAGTCCGAGCCCTGGGTCGGGCGGAGCGGAGTTCGCCGTCTTCCGGGGCTGAGCCCGAGTCCGAGCCCTGAGTCGGGCAGAGCGGAGCTTCCTATGGCGCCTGAGGTCGGGCCTGACTGCCTGTCAGCCTCACTCTGTCAGGTGGCACTGCAGTCGGTGCGGCGCAGGCGGCGCTGTCCTTCTGTCAGGTCGGTCAGTGGAGCGGCGAAGTGACTACGGTCACTTCGGCTCTGTCGACTGAAGGGCGCGCGTCAGGATAATGGTGTCAGGCCACCTTTGCATTAAATGCTCCTGTGATTTGGTCAGTCGGCGCGGCGATTTGGTCAGGGTCGCTTGTTAGCGAAGACAGGGCCTCGGGCGAGCCGGAAATGTGTTCGTCGCTGGAGGGGGGCCTCGGGCGAGACGGAGATCCTCCGGGGTCGGCTGCCCTTGTCCGAGGCTAGGCTCGGGCGAGGCGTGATCGAGTCCCTCGAATGGACCGATCCCTGACTTAATCGCACCCATCAGGCCTTTGCAGTTTATGATGATGGGGGTTACCAGCTGAGAATTAGGAGCCTTGAGGGTACCCCTAATTATGGTCCCCGACACTAGTACAAATAAATTCTATAGTGACGGTTGTGAATATATTTTCACTGACGTTTCTTATAACCGTCAGTGCTAGGGGCCAGTAGAAATCATCATTTTTACAGGCGGGTAACTGAGTACCGTCAGTGAAAATCGATTTCCTCTGCTGAAAGTCGCCTAGAGGGGGTGAATAGGCAAATCTGAATTTTATAAACCTTAAGCACAACTACAAGCCGGGGTTAGCGTTAGAAACAAAATCGATTCCGAAAGAGAAGGTGAAAACAAATCACAAGCAATTGAAAGCGGATGACACGGTGATTTCTTTTACCGAGGTTCGATTCTTGCAAACCTACTCCCCGTTGAGGTGGTCACAAAGACCGAGTCTCTTTCAACCCTTTCCCTCTCTCAAATGGTCACCTAGACCGAGTGAGCTTTTCTCCTCAATCAATTGGGTCACTTACCCCTCAAGGACCACCACAACTTGGTGTCTCTTGCTTTGATTACAAAAGTGTTGAGAACAAGAATGGGGAAAAAGCGATCCAAGCGATAAGAACTCAAATGAACACAAATATCTCTCTCTCACTAGTCACTAATTGTTTGGAGTGATCTTGGACTTGGGAGAGGATTGGATCTCTTGTTTATGTCTTGGAGTGAAGTCTAGAGTTCTTGTATTGAATGCAATGGCTGAAAACTTAGATACCTTGAAGTGGTGGTGGTTGGGGTATTTATAGCCCCAACCACCAAACCAACCGTTGGGGTTGGGCTGCTGTCGATGGGCGCACCAAACAGACCGGCGCGCCACCGGACACTGTCCGGTGCGCCAGCCACGTCACCCAACCGTTAGGGTTCGACCGTTGGAGCTCTGACAGCCTGGGCCACCGGACAGTCCGGTGGTGCACCGGACAGTTATTGTTCACTGTCTGGTGCGCCTTCTGACGCCTGCTCTCACTCTGCGCGAACTATCCACGCACTGTAGCGCTTTTTAGGTTTCCGTTGGAGTCGACCGTTGCGTTGTAGCCGTTGCTCCGCTGGCACACCGGACAGTCTGGTGAATTATAGCGGAGTGGCTTTTCCAGAAACCCGAAGGTAGCGAGTTGGAGTTGATCCACCCTGGTGTATCGGACAGTCCGGTGCGCCAGACCAGGGCAGCCTTCAAATTCTTTTGCTCCTTTCTTTTTGAACCTTAACTTGGATCTTTTTATTGGTTTGTGTTGAACCTTTGGCACCTGTAGAACTTATAATCTAGAGCAAACTAGTTAGTCCAATTATTTGTGTTGGGCAATTCAACCATCAAAATTATTTAGGAAAAGGTTTGACCCTATTTCCCTTTCAATCTCCCCCTTTTTGGTGATTGATGCCAACACAAACCAAAGCAAATATATAAGTGCGGAATTGAACTAGTTTGCATAAGGTAAGTGCAAAGGTTGCTTGGAATTAAACCAATTTATACATTAACTAGATATGCATGGATTGCTTTCTTTTATTTAACATTTTGGACCACGCTTGCACCACTTGTTTTGTTTTTGCAAATGTTTTTGGAAATTCTTTTTCAAAGACTTTTTGCAAATAGTCAAAGGTAAATGAATAAGATTTCGAGAAGCATTTTCAAGATTTGAAATTTTCTCCCCATATTTCAAATGCTTTTCCTTTGACTAAACAAAACTCACCCTTAATGAAATTCTCCTCTTAGTGTTCAAGAGGGTTTTTATCATTTGAAATTTTGAAAAACTCCTCCTTAAAATATAGATACCGAATGAGATAGAATTTCTTAGAGGAATACTAATTTCAAAGATACCAATTGAAAACAACTTTGTTTCGAATTTTTTTTGAAATTGTGTGGTGGTGCGGTCCCTTTTACTTTCTCCCCCTTTGGCATTAATCGCCAAAAACGGAGCCTTTAGAGCCCTTTTACTTTCTCCCCAATGGCACAAATGAATATGAGTGAAGATTATACCAAAGTGGAGAGCGATGCGGAGTGACGACGAAGGGTAAATAATACCGGTAGAGTGGAGTGGAAGGCTTGTCTTCGCCGAAGACTCCATTTCCCTTTCAATCTATGACTTAGCATAAGAATTTACTTGAAAACACATTAGTCATAGCACATGAAAGAGATATGATCAAAGGTATATAAATGAGCTATGTGTGCAAAGTATCAATCAAAATTCCGAGAATCAAGAATGTTTAGCTCATTCCTAAGTTTGGTAAAGGTTTTCTCATCTAGTGGCTTGGTAAAGATATCAGCTAATTGTTCTTTGGTGCTAACATAAGCAATCTCGATATCCCCCCTTTGTTGGTGATCCCTCAAAAAGTGATACCGAATGGCTATGTGCTTAGTGCGGCTGTGCTCAACGGGATTATCCGCCATACGGATTGCACTCTCATTATCACATAGGAGAGGGACTTTGCTAAATTTGTAGCCATAGTCCCTAAGGGTTTGCCTCATCCAAAGTAATTGCGCAAAACAATGGTCTGCGGCAATGTACTCGACTTCGATGGTAGAAAGAGCTACTGAGTTTTGTTTCTTTGAAGCCCAAGACACCAGGGATCTTCCCAAGAACTGACAAGTCCCTGATGTGCTCTTTCTATCAATTTTACACCCTGCCCAATCAGCATCTGAATATCCTATTAAATCAAAGGTGGATCCCTTGGGGTACCAAAGACCAAACTTAGGTGTATGAACTAAATATCTTAAGATTCTTTTCACGGCCCTAAGGTGAGCTTTCTTAGGATCGGCTTGGAATCTTGCACACATGCATACAGAAAGCATAATATCTGGTCGAGATGCACTTAAATAGAGTAGAGATCCTATCATTGACCGGTATACCTTTTGATCTACGGATTTACCTCCCGTGTCGAGGTCGAGATGCCCATTGGTTCCCATGGGTGTCTTGATGGGCTTGGCATCCTTCATTCCAAACTTGGTGAGTATATCTTGAATGTACTTGGTTTGGCTGATGAAGGCACCCTCTTGGAGTTGCTTGACTTGAAATCCTAAGAAATACTTCAACTCCCCCATCATAGACATCTCGAAATTTTGAATCATAATCCTACTAAATTCTTCACAAGTAGATTTGTTAGTAGACCCAAATATGATATCATCAACATAAATTTGGCATACAAACAAATCATTTGTAATAGTTTTAGTAAAGAGAGTAGGATCGGCTTTTCCGACTTTGAAGCTATTAGTGATAAGAAAATCTCTTAGGCATTCATACCATGCTCTTGGGGCTTGCTTGAGCCCATAAAGCGCCTTAGAGAGTTTATACACATGGTTTGGGTAGTCACTATCTTCAAAGCCGGGAGGTTGCTCAACATAGACCTCCTCCTTGATTGGTCCATTGAGGAAGGCACTTTTCACGTCCATTTGATAAATCTTGAAGCCATGGTAAGTAGCATAGGCAAGTAATTTGCAAATTGACTCAAGCCTAGCTATGGGTGCATAGGTTTCACCAAAATCCAAACCTTCGACTTGTGAATATCCCTTGGCCACAAGTCGGGCTTTGTTCCTTGTCACCACACTATGCTGATCTTGCTTGTTGCGGAAGACCCACTTGGTTCCTACAACATTTTGATTAGGACGTGGAACTAAATGCCATACCTCATTCCTCGTGAAGTTGTTGAGTTCCTCTTGCATTGCCAGCACCCATTCCGAATCTCTTAATGCATCTTCCACCCTGTATGGCTCAATAGAAGACACAAAAGAGTAATGTTCACAAAAATGAGCGACACGAGATCGAGTGGTTACCCCTTATGAATATCGCCGAGGATGGAGTTCACGGGGTGATCTCGTTGTATCGCTTGGTGGACTCTTGGGTGTGGCGGTCTTGGACCCTGATCATCTTCCTTTTCTTGATCAATGGCATCTCCCCCTTGATCATTGTCCTCCTCTTGAGGTGGCTCTTCTTGATCTTCATTTTCATCATCTTGAGCTTGATCCTCATCTTGGGTTGGTGGAGATGCTTGCATGGAAGATGAAGTTTGATCTTGTGCTTGTGGAGGCTCTTCGGATTCCTTAGGACACACATCCCCGATGGACATGTTCCTTAGTGCGACGCATGGAGCCTCTTCATCATCTAACTCATCAAGATCAACTTGCTCTACTTGAGAGCCATTAGTCTCATCAAACACAATGTCACAAGAAACCTCAACCAATCCAGTGGATTTGTTGAAGACTCTATATGCCCTTGTGTTTGAGTCATAACCAAGTAAAAAACCTTCTACAGCCTTAGGAGCAAATTTAGATTTTCTACCTCTTTTAACAAGAATAAAACATTTGCAACCAAAGACTCTAAAATATGAAACATTGGGCTTTTTACCGGTGAGGAGTTCGTATGATGTCTTCTTGATGATTCGGTGAAGGTAGAGACGGTTGATGGCGTAGCAAGCGGTGTTGATTGCTTCCGCCCAAAACCGGTCCGGAGTCTTGTACTCATCAAGCATGGTCCTCGCCATGTCAAGTAGAGTTCTATTCTTCCTCTCCACTACACCATTTTGTAGTGGTGTGTAGAGAGAAGAGAACTCATGCTTGATGCCCTCGTCCTCAAGAAAGCCTTCAATTTGAGAGTTTTTGAACTCCGTCCCATTGTCGCTTCTAATCTTTTTGATCCTTATGCCGAACTCATTTTGAGCCCGTCTCAAGAATCCTTTTAAGGTCTCTTGGGTTTGAGATTTATCCTGCAAAAAGAACACCTAAGTGAAGCGAGAATAATCATCAACAATTACAAGACAATACTTACTCCCGCCTATGCTTATGTAAGCGATCGGGTCGAATAGATCCATGTGGAGTATCTCAAGCGGCCTGTCGGTCATCATGATGTTCTTGTGTGGATGATGAACACCAACTTGCTTTCCTGCTTGACATGCGCTACAAACCCTGTCTTTCTCAAAATGAACATTGGTTAGTCCCAAAATGTGTTCTTCCTTTAGAAGCTTGTGAAGATTCTCCATCCCAACATGGGCTAGTCGGCGATGCCAGGGCCAACCCATATTAGTCTTAGCAATTAAGCAAGTATCGAGTTCAGTTCTATTAAAATCAACTAAGTATAACTGACCCTCTAATACTCCCTTAAATGCTACTGAATCATCACTTCTTCTAAAGACAGTAACACCTAAATCTGTAAAAAGACAGTTGTAGCCCATTTTGCATAATTGAGAAACAGAAAGCAAATTGTAATCTAAAGAATCTACAAGAAAAACATTGGAAATGGAATGGTCAGGTGATATAGCAATTTTACCAAGTCCTTTAACCAAACCTTGATTTCCATCCCCGAATGTAATAGCTCTTTGGGGATCATTGTTTTTCTCATAGGAGAACATCCTTTTCTCCCTAGTCATGTGGTTTGTGCACCTGCTATCAATGATCCAACTTGAGCCCCCGGATGCATAAACCTACAAAACAAGTTTAGGCCTTGTTCTTAGGTACCCAAACGGTCTTGGGTCCTTTCACATTAGAAACAAGCACCTTGGGTACCCAAACACAAGTCTTGGAGCCCTTGTGTTTGCCCCCAACATATTTGGCAACTATTTTGCCTGATTTGTTAGTTAAAACATATGATGCATCAAAAGTCTTAAATGAAACATTAGGTTCATTTGATGCAATAGGAGATTTATTTTTAGGCAATTTAACATGAGTGGATTGCCTAGAACTAAATGCCTCACTCTTATACATAAAAGCATGATGAGAGCCAGAGTGAGACTTCCTAGAATGAATTCTCCTAATCTTATGTTCGGGATAACCAGCAGGATTTAAAATATAGCCCTCGTTATCCTGAACCATGGGAGCTTTGCCCTTAACAAAGTTAGACAATTTCTTAGGGGCATTAAGCTTGACATTGTCTCCCTGTTGGAAGCCAATGCCATCCTTAATGCCAGGGCGTCTCCCACTATAGAGCATACTTCTAGCAAATTTAAATTTTTCATTTTCTAAGTCATGCTCATTAATTTTAGCACTAAGTTGAGCTATGTGATCATTTTGTTGTTTAATTAAAGCTAGGTGATCATGGATAGCATCAACATTAATGTCTCTACATCTAGTACAAATGGAAACATGGCTAACAGTAGATGTAGAGGGTTTGCAAGCATTTAATTCATCAATCTTAGCATGTAACATGGAATTCTCATTTCTGAGATTGGAAATAGAATCATTGCAAACATTTAAATCCTTAGCCTTAGCAATTAAATTATCATTCTCAATCTTAAGGCTAGAAAGTGATTCGTTCAACTTGTCAATTTTAGAAATCAAACTAGCATTATCATTTTTTAGGTTGACAAGAGAATCATCACAAACATTTAACTTCTCAACCTTAGCAATTAATTTTGCATTCTCATTTCTAAGGTTAGAGACAGTATCATGGCAAATGCTAAGCTCACTAGTCAATTTTTCACATTTTTCTATCTCCTGAGCATAAGCATTTTTAACCTTAACATGCTTCTTATTTTCCTTAATAAGGAAGTCCTCTTGGCTATCCAAGAGTTCATCCTTCTCATGAATAGCACTAATTAATTCATTCAATTTTTCTTTTTGTTGCATGTTTAGGTTGGCAAAAAGAGTGAGCAAGTCATCCTCATCATCACTAGAGCTAGACTCATCACTAGATGTTGCATATTTAGTGAAAGCTCTAGATTTTACCTTCTTCTTTTTGTCGTCCTTTGCCATGAGACACTTGTGGCCGAGGTTGGGGAAGAGGAGACCCTTGTTGACGGCGATGTTGGCAGCGTCCTCGTCGTCGGAGGAGTCGGTGGAGTTCTCATCGGAGTCCCACTCCTGACACACGTGGGCATCGCCACCCTTCTTCTTGTAGTATCTCTTCTTTTCCTTCCTCTTTCTCTTCTTGTCGTCGCCCCTGTCACTATCACTAGACAATGGACACTTAGCAATAAAATGACCGGGCTTACCACATTTGTAGCAAACTTTCTTGGAGCTGGGATTGTAATCTTTCCCCCTCCTTTGCTTGAGGATTTGACGAAAGCTCTTGATGATGAGCGCCATCTCCTTGTTGTCGAGCTTGGAGGCATCGATGGGGAGCCTACTTGACGTAGACTCTTCTTTCTTCTCCTCCGTCGCTTTGAATGCGATGGGTTGCACCTCGGGTGTGGAGGTGGCGCCTCGCTCGATGATTTGTTTGGAGCCTTTGATCATCAATTCAAAGCTCACAAACTTTCCTATAACTTCCTCGAGAGACATTAGCTTGTATCTAGGATCACCATGAATTAATTGAACTTGTGTAGGGTTAAGAAAAACGAGTGATCTTAGAATAACCTTGACCATTTCATGGTCATCCCATTTTGTGCTCCCGAGGTTGCACACTTGATTCACCAAGGTCTTGAGCTGATTGTACATGGCTTGTGGCTCCTCCCCTTGGTTGAGCATGAATCGACCGAGCTCCCCCTCGATCGTCTCCTGCTTGGTGATCTTGGTCACCTCATCTCCTTCGTGCGCGGTCTTGAGCACGTCCCAAATCTCTTTGGCACTCTTCAATCCTTGCACCTTATTATACTCCTCTCGACTTAGAGAGGCGAGGAGTATAGTAGTGGCTTGGGAGTTGAAGTTCCGGATTTGGTCAACCTCCTCCGAATCGTAATC
The DNA here is from genome assembly GCF_902167145.1 of Zea mays. Taxonomy (NCBI): domain Eukaryota; kingdom Viridiplantae; phylum Streptophyta; class Magnoliopsida; order Poales; family Poaceae; genus Zea; species Zea mays. The sequence goes on along the minus strand of NC_050105.1, from coordinate 105,819,244 downwards.
CTTGTCCCCTTCCTTCGGTACCTGCACTCCATACTCAACAATATCCCATATGCTTTTGTGGAGTGAGGTTAGGTGATGCCTCATTTTATCACTCCACATAGAATAATCTTCACCGTCAAAAACTGGTGGTTTGCCTAATGGGACGGAAAGTAATGGAGTGTGTTTGGAAATGCGAGGATAGCGAAGAGGCATCTTACTATACTTCTTGCGCTCATGACGCTTAGAAGTGGCGGATGCTGATTCGGAGCCGGAGGTGGAAGGTGACGAAGAGTCAGTCTCATAGTAGACCACTTTCTTCATCTTCTTCTTCTTGTCACCTTTTCGTTGTGTCTTGATGGAGGAAGAGGATTCCTCCTTGTGCTTGTGGCCGGACTCCCTTGAGTGGGTTCTCCCCGAGCTTGCGGACTTGTTGCCGCCGGTCCCAATCTCCCTCTTGGCAGATGCTCCCGACATCACTTCGAGTGATTAGACTCTAATGAAGTACCGGGCTTTGATACCAATTGAAAGTTGCCTAGAGGGGGGTGAATAGGCAAATCTGAATTTTATAAACCTTAAGCACAACTACAAGCCGGGGTTAGCGTTAGAAATAAAATAGAGTCTGAAAGAGAAGGTGAAAACAAATCACAAGCAAATGAAAGCGGATGACACGGTGATTTGTTTTACCGAGGTTCGGTTCTTGCAAACCTACTCCCCGTTGAGGTGGTCACAAAGACCGGGTCTCTTTCAACCCTTTCCCTCTCTCAAATGGTCACCTAGACCGAGTGAGCTTTTCTCCTCAATCAATTGGATCACTTAGACCCCTCAAGGACCACCACAACTTGGTGTCTCTTGCTTTGATTACAAAGGTGTTGAGAACAAGAATGGGGAAAAAGCGATCCAAGCGACAAGAACTCAAAAGAACACAAATATCTCTCTCTCACTAGTCACTAATTGTTTGGAGTGATCTTGGACTTGGGAGAGGATTTGATCTCTTGTTTGTGTCTTGGAGTGAAGTCTAGAGCTCTTGTATTGAATGCAATGGCTGAAAACTTGGATACCTTGAAGTGGTAGTGGTTGGGGGTATTTATAGCCCCAACCACCAAACCAACTGTTGGGGTTGGGCTGCTGTCGATGGGCGCACCAGACAGTCTGGTGCGCCACCGGACACTGTCCGGTGCGCCAGCCACGTCACCCAACCGTTAGGGTTCGACCGTTGAAGCTCTGACAGCCTGGTCCACCGGACAGTTACTGTTCACTGTCCGGTGTGCCTTCTGTCGCCTGCTCTGACTCTGCGCGAACTGTCCACGCACTGTAACACTTTTCAGGTTTCCGTTGGAGTCGACCGTTGCGCTGTAGCTGTTGCTCCGCTGGCACACTGGACAGTCCGGTGCCACACCGGACAGTCCGGTGAATTATAGTGGAGTGGCTTTTCCAGAAACCCGAAGGTAGTGAGTTGGAGTTGATCCACCCTGGTACACAGGACACTGTCCGGTGGTGCACCGGACAGTCCGGTGCTCCAGACCAGGGCAGCCGTCAGTTTCTTTTGCTCCTTTCTTTTTGAACCCTTACTTGGATCTTTTTATTGGTTTGTGTTGAACCTTTGGCACCTGTAGAACATATAATCTAGAGCAAACTAGTTAGTCCAATTATTTGTGTTGGGCAATTCAACCACCAAAATTATTTAGAAAAGGTTTGACCCTATTTCCCTTTCAACTGCGCTACGTGGTTGTTAGGAATTGAACCGCCGACCTCACACCCTCACGTGTACCCTCCGTTACCAGTCCGTCTATGGCATGTTTTGTGTCTAGTTTGTAGTTTTTTTGTCCACATATTACAACCAACTGAGTGTAAATTTCTTGTTTGAGACCGTAAACGAATTCAAATAAAAAAGTTGTCAACTACAAAGTTGAATAACTTTTTGAAGTTCTACAACTTCCATTTTGACATTTTTTCATCCGAGGTAGTTTGAAAATTTTGAATTTTAAATTTGACGTACTTAGATTCAATTTTTGAGAATCAAAATGAGTTCAAATAAAAAAGTTGTCAACTAAATAGTTTCATAACTTTTAGAGATCTACAACTTTTATTTTGGTGGTTTCATCATACGAGGTCGTTTAAAAAACTCAAAACAATAAGAATAAAAATGATTTCTAGTGGCGGTTCCTTAAGAAGACCACGCCACTAGAAATCGATTTCTACATGCGGTGTTGGGGGCCTTCGGCTTCCGAAGGTCCTCAAAAACATGATTTAACAATGTTTCTGGAGTATAATACATGAGCAGGTACCTTCGGACTTGGATCCTTCGGACTTGGGTCAAAACCACAGTGTGAAGAAGCACAAGGGATACGAAGAATGGAGCAGAGCCGAAGCTATGCGCATGGGACCTTCGGCATGATTGCAGAAAAGGAAACCGACTTAAAGATGAAAAGGCTATTTAGACCTCGATGGATTACTATAGAGTTATTAGCAAATGTAAAGGGCATGGATGTAATTTTACATGGGCTGCGTCCCGTGCCTATAAATAGATGAACATTGCTCCCGTACTGTTCATGCTGACTTGGCATTTGCTTTTGCGTCACGCTTGTATTTTTGCCTTCTTTCAAGCTGAAGGTACATTTGTAATTTGTTATCATTTCTATTTTTCTATAATAATAAAATAGAAATGAGTTAATAATAATGTTTAAGTGTTTATACTTTATATGAATCCTTCTTCATTATTTGTTGTGCTGATGAAGGTATGTCCTTCATAACCTTTGTCCGAAACTCATTATATCCCAAGGGAAATAATGCTTCGAAGGACGAAGGACTTCAACGTTTAACAATTTCTGTGTTGCCTTGTTCTTAATTCATAGCATTTAAGGACAAGTCCCCAACAGGCGGTTCCTTAAGAAAACCGTCACTAGAAATCATGGATTTTTACAGGCAGTTTTCTTAAAGAACCGCCTATAGAAATACAATTTCTAGTGGTGGTTTTCTTTAGGAACCGCCACTAAAAATAGCACAGGCAGTTGATAACCGAATACGCTTATAAAAATATATCATCCGCAGGCTTTGAGCCTTTTTCTACTAGTGTAATGATAAGAGACAGTATTTGCATTATATAAAGGATAAAAATATAAGTTTTCAATCATTCATGTTTTGAAATGAGTAATGCAAGATGTCCTTATCCTTGACTTCCAAAAAGAATTAATTTTCAATAAATGTAATCAAATAATCATTCAAGAATTCTTGCCCCCATCTTGTTTCTTTGCTTGTTTTTGTTGTAGTTAATTGAGAAAATACTCTCAACATAGGCAATTGCCAAATGGAGAAATAATACCAATTTGAGAAGCTTGTAAACAATGTTATACCATAGAATCTCTTATGCTACAAGCATCATATACATCTTTGCTAGACTTCTCAAAATTTTGAAGTTCTCATCTCTTTTCTTATCTTCAATGTATCGATTCAATTGAAAGGGGACTTGGATCATTTCCTCAAACTCAAAGTCAACAGGATAAAATCTAGCAAGTTTAGCCAACTTCTCATTATTAAGTGTAGCAAGAGAATCTACTGGATTGAAACATGACATGCATCTAAGCAACTCTATGTTTGCCTCATCATATATGCTATTAAGTTCCATAAGTTGTCTATCAATGACACCTAAAAACATATCAGCATGAAACTGGTGGTAATCAATGTCATTTTTATAGAACTTCTTGTCTTTATATATAGGCTTGTACTTTCAATCTGTATGGAAAATGGACCCTAGCCCATTTGACTAAATGATTTTGATGTTTGATAATCAATATAACATGTGGACTGACGTGTTTGCTAGTGTTTGTGTTTGTACTTCACATGATGCAAATTATTGATGGACTAAGGTAATGAGGAGATCAACACTTCAAAGAAGACATTCTGTCACACCAGAATTCAAGGCCAAATCCTGGTGCGTCTCAAATGTGTGCTATGATCAAGTCTCACACATATGATGACTTATGGTATAGAAATCAATGGCACATCTTTATTATATAATAGGGGTTTTGTACAAAATAGCTAAATAAATACATCATATGACGACAATGATCCTCCACAACCATAGCTGACTAGGAGACGACGCCTAGATCTCTTCGAACTCATCGTAATAGTCCTGCTCTGGTGGTACCTGCTCTTCACCTAGTGTGATTATAGCAAGGGTGAGCTCCCATACAGTAGGGATGAAAGCGGTCAGGAAAACACTTCTATCGTTTTCATTTTTATATTTATTTTGCGAGATGGAAACGAAAACAGGATATATCGGAAACGAAAATGAACAAGATAAATACGTGAATCGAAAAACGATACAATACGGTCAGGTAAATGTCGAAATCGGACGGTAACCGATATTTTAGATTGGTAAAATCACATCATAAAAGTTAGCTTTGGATCAATGTGATGCTTCCAAACAGTAGTAAACAAGATGCTGACATTATTCATGCATTAGCAAAGACCAAACTTCTGTTGTATGCAAGCAGTATCAAATGTGCAAGCAGGCAAGCAGTATGCAAGTAGCTTCAATGTGCTCACATTAGTTAGTAAGCAAGAGTATGCGTGGATGCGTTTAGGGCTGCAAGTTGGCTACTAGCTGGACCGCTAGAGACCTGGCATACTGTGGTGGGCTGGTCGCTTGTAGCGTGGAGCCAGCCATGGGCCCATGGAGAGGGAGCTAGGGTGGCTGGTTTATGGGTTGAATACTTATGGATCAGCATAGGGCATCAGGCTGATTTTTCCTGAATTGAAAATACCAGACAAAAACAGGATCATCCCGATTTAAAACGGGATCCTAGTAAAATGGCCGGGAAAATGGTTCTATCGTTTTCATTTGCGCTTACCGTATTCGACATCCTGTTTTCGTCTCGTTTTCGTTTTTTAAATCAGGTTCGATAATGGTTGGGATAAAATTAACAAAATCGTTCATACGGTAGCGGTTGGTTCGGGGTTTTCCCATCCTACTTTCATCCCTACCATACAGTCATTGCTTAGCAAGTGTGGGGAATACCAGTTTTAAACTCTGTAGAGTCTTGAGTTGTTCTTGATCGTGAGCACAGCTAATATACCAGTTTTACACACTGCAAAGGTTGCACACCTTTATCCACAAGTTGTGTTACCCATTTGTCAAGGGGTCTTGAATCCCATTCATCTCTACCCAAGGTAATGAGGCAGGGTAGCACTATGAGGCTTTTCCAAAGTTCCATTAGTTTGAGAAAACCCGCTACGGATTTAGGAAGAAGGAAGCATAGTAATCCCTCATCTGAAAAGCTATTACAGACCGTTCGACCCGAGGACCTCCCTATATTCTATAGTGACGCACTCCCCGCTTGCCCCTTTCGGGTAAGGTAATCTCTCCCTAGCTTTCCAAATTACTTGGCCAAGGATGTGCCATTCCACTCTTGTGGTAGCACTGTTATCAAAGGTTAAGCTCCATGTTCCATTTAACACAATAATATTATCATGAACAATACATAATACAACAATAAGGACAAAGCATGATCATATGTCATATATAGCATTAATCCCAAGACCAGGTATAGGAATAGCAAGACTACCCAATGATTCATTTGTTTGCAAGGTATAGGGTGAACAAAACTAGGTAACATGTTAGGTCCCATCAAATTAACCTAAGCATGAACAATAATTATTGAAAGTCGCCTAGAGGGGGGTGGATAGGCGGAATCTGAAAATTGTAAACTTAAGCACGCACTACAAGCCGGGGTTAGCGTTAGAACGAATATTAAGTCCGGGAGAGAAGGGAAAACAAATCAACCAAGAAATAATGCGGATGAACACGGTGATTTGTTTTACCGAGGTTCGGTTCTAAAGAACCTAGTCCCCGTTGAGGTGGCCACAAAGACCGGGTCTCTTTCAACCCTTTCCCTCTCTCAAATGGTCACTTAGACCGAGTGAGCTTTCTTCCTTGATTTCTCGGGTCACTTAGACCCCACAAGGACCACCACACGATTGGTGTCTCTTTCTTCACTTACAAGGCTTTGAGAATAAGAATGAGAGAAAGAAGAAAGCCAACCAAGCAACAAGAGCAACAAAGAAACACAAGAACGATCCTCTCACAAGTCCTAAAGCACTAGAATTGAATTGGGGACTTTGATTGGATCGGTGCTTTGATTTGTGTCTTGGAGTGTTGCACTTTGCTCTTGTATTGAATGGAGAGTGATGAATGCTTAGATGGTTGGAGTGGAGGTGGTTGGGGGTATTTATAGCCCCCAACCACCAAACAACCGTTGGGGTTGGGCTGCTGTCGATGGGCGCACCGGACAGTCCGGTGCGCCAGCCACGACATCCAACCGTTAGGGTTCAGGCGTAGACGACCATTAGAGGCTTTGTCTTCTAGTGGCACCGGACAGTCCGGTGTCGCACCGGACATGTACTGTTCATTGTCCGGTGCGCCTCTGACGACTGCTCTGCTCTGTCACGCACTGTTTGCGCACTGTAGCTCTGTTTCTTCAGCTTTTGCAGTCAACCATTGCGCAAAGGAGTCGTTGCTCCGCTGATGCACCGGACAGTCCGGTGGCACACCGGACAGTCCGATGAATTATAGCGGAGCACGCTAGAAAAACCCGAGACTGCCGAGTTCGGTCCTGTACGGTCCTGGTGCACCGGACAGTCCGGTGCGCCAGACCAGGACATCCTCGGTTCCTTTGCTCCTTTGCGTTTGAACCCTAACTTTGTTCTTTTATTGGTTTGTGTTGAACCTTTATGCACCTTTAGAATATATAATCTAGAGTAAACTAGTTAGTCCAATATTTTGTGTTGAGCATTCAACCACCAAAATTATTTATAGGAAAAGGTTAAACCCTATTCCCCTTTCAATCTCCCCCTTTTTGGTGATTGATGCCAACACAAACCAAAGCAAATATATAAGTGCAGAATTGAACTAGTTTGCATAAGGTAAGTGCATAGGTTACTTGGAATTAAACCAATTTATAATTTCACTAGATATGCATGGATTGCTTTCTTTCTTTTAACATTTTGGACCACATTTGCACCACTTGTTTTGTTTTTGCAAATCTTTTTGAAAATTCTTTTTCAAAGTCTTTTGCAAACAGTCAAAGGTGTATGAATAAGATTGTAAGAAGCATTTTCAAGATTTGAAATTTCTCCCCCTGTTTCAAATGCTTTTCCTTTGACTAAACAAAACTCCCCCTGAATAAAATTCTCCTCTTAGTTTTCAAGAGGGTTTTAATAGATACCAATTGGAACTTATATTTAGATACTAGTTTTGAAATTCTATCTTTAAATATACTAATTGAAAATATCATATCAATAGAAGAAATCATAAGATACCAATTGAAAAGACAAACATAAATCATCATTTCGAAAAAATTAAGTTGGTGGTGCGGTTCTTTTGCTTTGGGCTTAATATTTCTCCCCCTTTGGCATAAATCGCCAAAACGGAGACTTTTGAGAGCCCTTTTTACTTTCTCCTCCATTGGTAAATGAAATATGAGTGAATATTATACCAATCGAAGAGTGGTGTGGAGTGACGGCGAAGGGTAAATGATACCGATAGAGTGGAGCGGAAGCCTTGTCTTCGCCGAAGACTCCATTTCCCTTTCAATCTACGACTTATCATAGAATTACACTTGAAAACACACCAGTCGTAGTCATGAAAGAGATATGATCAAAGGTATATAAATGAGCTATTTGTGCAATGTTTCAAAATTCTGAGAATCAAGAATATTTAGCTCATTCCTAAGTTTGCTAAAGGTTTTCTCATCTAATGGTTTGGTAAAGATATCGGCTAATTGTTCTTTGGTGCTAACATAAGCTATCTCGATATCCCCCCTTTGTTGGTGATCCCTCAAAAAGTGATACCTAATGTCTATGTGCTTAGTGTGGCTGTGTTCAACGGGATTATCCGCCATGCGGATTGCACTCTCATTGTCACATAGGAGAGGGACTTTGCTCAATTTGTAGCCATAGTCCCTGAGGGTTTGCCTCATCCAAAGTAATTGCGCACATCAATGGCCTACGACAATGTACTCGGCTTCAGCGGTGGAAAGAGCTACTGAGTTTTGTTTCTTTAAAGCCCAAGACACCAGGGATCTTCCTAGAAACTGACAAGTCCTTGATGCGCTCTTTCTATCAATTTTACACACTGCCCAATCAGCATCTGAATATCCTATTAAATCAAAGGTGGATCCCTTGGGGTACCAAAGACCAAACTTAGGATTATAAACTAAATATCTCATGATTCTTTTCATGTCCCTAAGGTGAACTTCCTTAGGATCGGCTTGGAACCTTGCACACATGCATACAGAAAGCATAATATCCGGTCGAGAAGCACATAAATAGAGTAAAGATCCTATCATCGACCGGTATACCTTTTGATCTACGGATTTACCTCCCGTGTCGAGGTTGAGATGCCCATTTGTTCCCATGGGTGTCTTGATGGGCTTGGCATCCTTCATTCCAAACTTGGCAAGTATTTCTTGAATGTACTTTGTTTGGCTGATGAAGGTCCAGCCTTGGAGTTGCTTGACTTGGAATCCTAGGAAATACTTCAACTCCCCCATCATAGACATCTCGAATTTCTGAATCATGATCCTACTAAATTCTTCATAAGTAGATTTGTTAGTAGACCCAAATATGATATCATCAACATAAATTTGGCATACAAACAAATCTTTTGCAATAGTTTCAGTAAAGAGAGTAGAATCGGCTTTACTGACTTTGAAGCCGTTAGTGATAAGGAAATCTCGTAGGCATTCATACCATGCTCTTGGGGCTTGCTTGAGCCCATTAAGCGCCTTTGAGAGTTTATAAACATGGTTAGGATACTCACTATCTTCAAAGCCGGGAGGTTGCTCAACATAGACCTCTTCCTTGATTGGTCCATTGAGAAAGGCACTCTTCATGTCCATTTGATAAAGCTTAAAGCCATGGTAAGTAGCATAGGCAAGTAATATGCGAATTGACTCAAGCCTAGCTACGGGTGCATAGGTTTCACCAAAATCCAAACCTTCGACTTGTGAATATCCCTTGGCCACAAGTCGGGCTTTGTTCCTTGTTACCACACCTTGCTCATCTTGCTTGTTGCGGAATACCCATTTGGTACCTACAACATTTTGGTTAGGACGTGGAACTAAGTGCCATACCTCATTCCTCGTGAAGTTGTTGAGCTCCTCTTGCATTGCCAGCACCCAATCCGAATCTCTTACTACATCCTCCACACAGTATGGCTCAATAGAGGACACAAAAGAGTAATGTTCACAAAAATAAGTGACTCGAGATCGAGTGGTTACCCCTTTATGAATGTCACCGAGAATTGAGTTCACGGGGTGATCTCTTTGAATCGCTTGGTGGACTCTTGGGTGTGGCGGTCTTTGACCCTGAATCTCTTGCTCATCTTCCTTATCCTCATTGACTTGGTATCCCCTTGATCATTGTCCTCCTCTTGAGGTGGCTCATCCTCTTGATCTTCATCTTCATTGTCTTGAGTCTGTTCCTCATCTTGAGTTGGTGGAGATGCTTGATTGGAAGATGATGGTTGATCTTGTGCTTGTGGAGGCTCTTCGGATTCCTTAGGATACACATCCCCAATGGACATGTTCTTTAGCGCAATGCACTGAGCCACTTCATCATCTAATTCATCAAGATCAACTTGCTCCACTTGGGAGCCATTAGTCTCATCAAACACAATGTCACAAGAAACCTCAACTAATCCAGTGGATTTGTTGAAGACTCTATATGCCCTTGTGTTTGAGTCATAACCAAGTAAAAAGCCTTCTACAGCCTTAGGAGCAAATTTGGATTTTCTACCTCTTTTGATAAGAATAAACATTTGCTACCAAAGACTCTAAAATATGAAACATTAGGCTTTTTACCGGTAAGGAGTTCATAAGATGTCTTCTTGAGGATTCGATGAAGGTAGAGTCGGTTGATGGAGTAGCAGGCGGAGTTAATTGCCTCAGCCCAAAATCGGTCCGGAGTCTTGTACTCATCAAGCATGGTCCTCGCCATATCCAGTAGAGTTCTATTCTTCCTCTCCACTACACCATTTTGTTGAGGTGTGTAGGGAGAAGAGAGCTCATGCTTGATGCCCTCATCCTCAAGAAAGCCTTCGATTTGTGAGTTCTTGAACTCCGTCCCATTGTCGCTTCTAATCTTTTTGATTCTCAATCCGAACTCATTTTGAGCCTGTCTCAAGAATCCCTTTAAGGTCTCTTGGGTCTGAGATTTTTCCTGCAAAAAGAAAACCCAAGTGAAGCGAGAATAGACATCTACAATTACAAGAGAGTACTTACTCCCGCCGATGCTTATATAAGCTATCGGTCCGAATAGATCCATGTGGAGTAGCTTAAGTGGTCATGGCCTATTCGTTGTCATGATGTTCTTGTGTGGATGGTGGTCGCCAACTTGCTTTCCTGCTTAGCATACGCTACAAACCCTGTCTTTCTCAAAATGAACATTGGTTAGTCCCAAAATATGTTCTCCCTTTAGAAGTTTGTGAAGATTATTCATCCCAACATGGGCTAGTCGGCGATGCCAGAGCCAACCCATATTAGTCTTAGCTATTAAGCAAGTATCGAGTTCAGCTTTGTTAAAATCAACTAAGTATAGCTGACCCTCTAATACTACCTTAAATGCTACTGAATCATCACGTCTTCTAAAGACAGTAACACCTAAATATGTAAAAAGACAGTTGTAGCCCATTTTATATAATTGAGAAACAGAAAGCAAATTGTAATCTAAAAAAATCTACAAGAAAAACATTGGAAATCGAATGGTCAGGTGATATAGCAATTTTACCAAGTCCTTTGACCAAACCTTGATTTCCATCCCCGAATGTGATAGCTCTTTGGGGATCTTCGTTTTTCTCGTAGGAGGAGAACATTCTTTTCTCCCCTGTCATGTGGTTTGTGCATCCGCTATCAATAATCCAACTTGAGCCCCCGGATGCATAAACCTGCAAAACAATTTAGGCCTTATTCTTAGGTACCCAAACGGTCTTGGGTCCTTTCACATTAGAAACAATCACCTTGGGTACCCAAACACAAGTCTTTGAGCCCTTGTGTTTGCCCCCAACATATTTGGCAACTACTTTGCCTGATTTGTTAGTTAAAACATAAGATGCATCAAAAGTCTTAAATGAAATGTTAGGCTCATTTGATGCAGTAGGAGTTTTCCTTTTAGGCATTTTAACATGTGTAGAATGTCTAGAGCTAGATGCTTCATTCTTATACATAAATGCATGGTGAGAAACAGAATGAGACTTCTTAGCATGAGTTCTCCTAATTTTGTGTTTGGGATAATTAGCAGGATATAAAATATAGCCCTCATTATCCCGATCCATGGGAGCCTTGTCCTTAACAAAATCTGACAATCTTTTAGGGACATTAAGCTTGACATTGCTTCCCTGTTGAAAACGAATGTCATCCTTAATGCCAGGGCATCTCCCATTATAGAGCATGCTTCTAGCAAATTTAAACTTTTCATTTTCAATTTCATGCTCATTAATTTTAGCAGTTAATTGAGCTATATGATCATTTTGTTATTTAATTAAAGCAAGGTGATCATGAATAGCATCAATATTAACATCTCTACATCTAGTACAAATAGTAACATGATCAACACTAGATGTAGAGGGTTTGCAGGCATTTAATTCTTCTATCTTAGCATGTAATATTGCATTCTCATCTTTAAGACAGGAAATAGAATCATTGCAAACAGTTAAACCTTTAGCCTTGGAAATTAAACTAGCATTTTCAGTTTTAAGGCTAGAAATTGATTCATTGATTTTATCAATCTTATCAATTAAACTAGCATTTTCATTTCTAAGATTGGTAATTGAATCATGGCACATGCTAAGCTCCTTAGTCAAGTTTTCATTTTTATCTACTTCCTGAGCATAAGCATTCTTTACCTTAACATGTTTTTTATTTTCCTTAATAAGGAATTCCTCTTGGCTATCCAAGAGTTCATCCTTCTCATGAATAGCAACTATCAATTCATTTAATTTTTCCTTTTGTTGCATGTTAAGGTTGGCAAAAAGAGTAAGCAGGTCATCTTCATCATCACTAGAACTACCCTCATCACTGGATGTAGTATACTTGGGGTGGTTCTAGTTTGTACCTTCTTCTTTTTGTCGTCCTTTGCCATGACGCACTTGTGTCCGATGTTTGGGAAGAGAAGTCCCTTGTTGACGACGATGTTGGCGGCATCCTTGTCGGAGGAGGAGTCGGCGGAGCTTTCATCGGAGTCTCATTCCCGACATACGTGGGCATCGCCGCCCTTCTTCTTGTAGTACCTCTTCTTCTCCTTCTTCTTCCCCCTCTTGTCGTTGTACCTGTCACTATCACTAGACATAGGGCATTTAGCGATAAAATGACTGGGCTTACCACATTTGTAGCACACCCTCTTGGAGCGGGGTTTGTAGTCCTTCTCCCACCTTTGCTTGAGGATTTGACGGAAGCTCTTGATGATGAGCGCCATCTCCTTATTGTCGAGCTTGGAGGCATCGATGGGGAGCCTACTTGATGTAGACTCTTCTTTCTTTTCTTCCGTCGCTTTGAATGCGACGGGTTGCACCTCGAGTGTGGAGGTGTCGCCTTGCTCCAAGTCGACGATGTGTTTGGAGCCTTTGATCATCAACTCAAAGCTCACAAACTTCTCAATTACCTCCTCGGGAGACATTAGCTTATATCTAGGATCACCATGTATTAATTGAACTTGAGTAGGATTACAAAAGACGAGGGATCTAAGAATAACCTTAACCATTTCATGGTCATCCCATTTTGTGCTCCCGAGGTTGCGCACTTGGTTGACCAAGGTCTTGAGCCAGTTGTACATTGCTTGTGGCTCCTCTCCTTGGTGAAGGACGAATCGACCGAGCTCCCCCTCGATCGTCTCCCGCTTGGTGATCTTGGTCACCTCATCTCCTTTGTGCGTGGTCTTTAGGACATCCCAAATCTCTTTGGCACTTTTTAACCCTTGCACTTTATTATACTCCTCCCGACATAGAGAGGCGAGGAGTATAGTAGTGGCTTGAGAGTTAAAGTGCCGGATTTGGGCGGCCTCGTTCGAGTCGTAGCCCTCATCCTCTATGGTAGGTACCTGCGCTCCAAACTCAACAATTTTCCATATACTTGCGTGGAGTGAGGTTAAGTGATGCCTCATTTTATCACTCCACATACAATAATCTTCACCATCAAAATATGTTGGTTTGCCTAATGGAACGGAAAGTAAAGGAGCGCGTTTAGAAATGCGGGGATAGCGTAGGGGGGTCTTACTAAACTTCTTGTGCTCATGGCACCTAGAAGTGACGGACGCCGCGTCGGAGCCGGAGGTGGAGGGCGACGAAGAGTCGGTCTCGTAGTAGACCACTTTCTTCATCTTTTTCTTCTTGTCGCCACTCCGATGCGACTTGACGCGGGGAGGAGATTCCTCCCTTCCTTTGGCGCCGGACTCCCTTGATGGAGCCTTCCCGTGGCTTGTGGCCTTCTCACCGGTTTCCATCTCCCTCTTGGCGGATCCTCCCGACATCACTTCGAGTGGTTAGACTCTAAATGAAGTATCAGGCTCTAATACCAATTGAAAGTCACCAAGAGGGGGTGGATAGGCAGAATCTGAAAATTGTAAACTTAAGCACACACTACAAGCCGGGGTTAGCGTTAGAACGAATATTAAGTCCGGGAGAGAAGGGAAAACAAATCAACCAAGAAATAATGTGAATGAACACGGTGATTTGTTTTACCGAGGTTCGGTTCTAAAGAACCTAGTCCCCATTGAGGTGGTCCCAAAGACCGGGTCTCTTTCAACCCTTTCCCTCTCTCAAATGGTCACTTAGACCGAGTGAGCTTTCTTCCTTGATTTCTTGGGTCACTTAGACCCCACAAGGACCACCACATGATTGGTGTCTCTTGCTTCGCTTACAAGGCTTTGAGAATAAGAATGAGAGAAAGAAGAAAGCCAACCAAGCAACAAGAGCAACAAAGAAACACAAGAACGATCCTCTCACAAGTCCTAAAGCACTAGAATTGAATTGGGGACTTTGATTGGATCGGTGGCTTTGATTTGTGTCTTGGAGTGTTGCACTTTGCTCTTGTATTGAATGGAGAGTGATGAATGCTTGGATGGTTGGAGTGGAGGTGGTTGGAGGTATTTATAGCCCCCAACCACCAAACAACCATTGGGGTTGGGCTGCTGTCGATGGGCGCACCGGACAGTCTAGTGCGCTAGCCACGACACCCAACCATTAGGGTCCGGGCGCAGACGATCGTTGGAGGCTTTGTCTTCTAGTGGCACCGGACAGTCCGGTGCCACACCGGACAGGTACTGTTCACTGTCCGGTGCGCCTCTAACGACTGCTTTGCTCTGTTGCGCACTGTTTGCGCAATGTAGCTCTGTTTCTTCAGCTTTTGCAGTCGACCATTGCGCGAAGAAGTCGTTGCTCTGCTGGTGCACCGGACAGTCCGGTGGCACATTGGATAGTTCGGTGAATTATAACAGAGCACGCTAGAAAAACCCGAGACTGCTGAGTTCGATCCTGTACGATCCTGGTGCACCGGACACTGTCCGGTGGCACACCGGACAGTCCGGTGCGCCAGACCAGGACATCCTCGGTTCTTTGCTCCTTTGCTTTTGAACCCTAACTTTGTTCTTTTATTCGTTCGTGTTGAACATTTATGCACCTGTAGAATATATAATCTAGAGCAAACTAGTTAGTCCAATATTTTGTGTTGGGCATTCAACCACCAAAATTATTTATAGGAAAAGGTTAAACCCTATTTCCCTTTCAATTATCATGAACATTATTAGGTAAAGAAAGTGATCAACGATACAACTTGTGATTCGTCACGATGCCTGATCTTCACGACGTAGGATCAATCTTCAGATAACTAGCTTCAAAGAAGCCAAGATAACTTGCTGCAAGCAGCGATAACTAGTGCAACCTGACAAATAAAACTCGAAGCCAACCACCGTCTTTAACCGGCAGCCTGAATCGAGGATTCGCCCAACCACACTCTCAAAGAACCAACCAACACAACCTATAATCAATCGAGGAGACCTCGAAGGGAGTAGGAGCACCACTTGGGAGCGGATGAAGCCGCCGCTTCTGCAATCCCGCGAAGGAATTCACAAGATCAAAGGGGTAGAGATCACTCTCAATATTTGTTAGCACACAGCTGAACAAGGGGTTCTGTTTTAGATTATCAAAAGCTGCCTTACATCATAGACAAAGGAGGGTATTTATACTAGTAACAACCAGCTTTAGCGAGGTATAAACACGAAACAAAAGTATTTTCACGTGCTAATGTGAAGGAGCCTCTTCGGGAGATCTGCAGAGCTAATTTCTGTGTGGCTGTTTGACTTCTGCGCAGCTTTCAGTAGTTTGACAATAACTTCTTCTAGGATTCTTCAAATGATGTGGGGCTGGATGTGTTGGAAATCTGACTTGATAAGCTTTCCCACCATGTATATCATGCTTAATGAAACTTCGTAGAATGATGCAGTTTAATATGAAAACTTGGTCATCAAACAGACTGTTGACATTCTGACCAGTCAGCACTAAAGTAAGTCGGCTGCCTTCCTGGTAGATTTGATTAAGTCGGCCTTAGAAGCATTGGAAACTAGACTTCAAGAGATTTTCAAAAAGTACTTATGGGCCTTCATAGCCTTTGGGAATCAAAAGATATGACTATTTCTTCTGGATGGTTCTGTAGCGCTAGACTGACTCGGACATAGCTCTTCTTGCTGATTCGCCTTTGATATGTTTTGTCTTTCCTCTTTGGTGAACCTAAGTAATATCAACATACATGACTTAGGTAGCATAAAGTTCTCATTAGTGTTTAATTAAAATTCATAAAGTAGCGCGTGCACCTCTTGCTGTAGCTTCTTAGCTCGGCTACGTGTAATTGGTCCATCAAAGGCTTGGGTTGGTGATGATGTTGGTTGTACTTGAGTTGATGTAGTATGCCTTGGGGGTTGTAACGTGTTGCTTAATGGCGTGGTCATATCATCCTCCTTCCCTTGAAAAGGAGTCGTCCTCGACTCTGAAGTGTCTTCACTTGTATATGGTAAGAGGTCAGCAACATTGAACGTGTTGCTCACGCCATAGCTTGGTGGAAGATCTATCGTGTATGCATTATCATTGATCTTGGCAAGAACACGAAATGGACCATCCCCTCGTGGCATCAATTTGGATTTGCGCTGCTTAGGAAAACGCTCCTTGCGCAAGTGAATCCAAAACAAGTCCCCCGGTTCAAATAACACTTTCTTCCTTTGCTTGTTCATGCTTGTAGCCTTGCGCACTGTTTTGAGCTCAATTGCTTCCTTAGTCTTCTCATGTATCTTTTTTATGTATGCAACACGCTCGGAAGCTTCCATATTAGTTCTTTCCTGCAATGGAAGGGGCAAAAATCTATCGGAGCAATAGGTTTGAACCCATATACAATTTTGAAGGGGCATAAATTAGTTGTAGAATGTACTGCACTGTTATAAGCAAACTCCACGTGTGGCAAACATTCCTCCCAATCCTTCAAGTTCTTCTTTACCATTGTTCACAGCAGCATTGATAATGTACGATTCACCACTTCAGTTTGTCCATCAGTTTGGGGGTGGCATGTTGTGGAGAACAAAAGTTTAGTCCCAAGCTTTGCCCATAATGTTTTCCAAAAATAGCTCACAAACTTCACATCACGGTTAGATACGATGGTCTTGGGTACTCCATGTAGTCTCAAGATTTCTCTGAAAAACAAATTGGCAACATGTGAAGCATCGTCGCTCTTGTTGCATGGGATAAAATGAGCCATTTTTGAAAATCTATCAACCACAACAAAAATAGAATCTCTCTTTTTTCGAGTCATCGGCAGTCCTAAAACAAAATCCATGCTTATGTCTTCCCAAGGAATTTTAGGAGCGGTTAAAGGAGTATATAAACCATGAGGGTTCAATTTTGACTTAGCTTTGTGACAGGTGACACAACGCTCCACAAATCTGATGACGTCTCTCCTCATCTTGGGCCAATAGAAATGATCACTGAGCATTTCATAAGTCTTCTTTTGTCCAAAATGACCTGTTAGACCGCCTCCATATGACTCCTGCAATAAAAGCAATCTAACCGAAGAATTTGGTACACAAATTTTGTTAGCTCTAAACAAAAATCCATCATGCATATGATATTTTTCCCAACCTTTTCCATCTTTACAATGATTGTATGGTTCTGAAAATTCAGGATCATCATTATACATTTCTTTCAAATTTTCAAGACCCAAAACTTTTACCTCTAGTTGATTCAACAACACATTCCTTCGAGACAAGGCATCAACGACCACATTGTCCTTACCTTTCTTATATTTCACAATGTATGGAAATGTTTCGATAAACTCAACCCATTTGGCATGGCGACGGTTCAGTTTGGCTTGCCCTTTCAAATACTTCAAAGCTTCATGATCGGAATGAATAACAAACTCTTTTGGCCATAAGTAGTGCTGCCATGTTTCAAGCGCTCGGACCAAAGCATACAATTCTTTGTCATACACAGAATAATTTAATTGAGCACCTCCCAATTTTCACTAAAATATGTTATAGGTTTTCCTTGTTGCATTAAAACTCCTCCTATCCCAATCCCACTAGCATCACATTCTACTTCAAAAGTTTTAGTGAAATCAGGAAGAATAAGTACAGGTGCTTCAGTCAAACATTTCTTCAATTCTTGAAAAGCATCTTCTTGTGAGTTTCCCCATTTAAATTCAACACCTTTCTTTGTCAATTCATTTAAAGAGGAAACGATGGTACTGAAATCTCGCACAAATCTTCTATAAAAACCAGCAAGACCATGAAAACTTCTTACTTGACTTACATTCGTTGGAGCTGGCCAATCCTTGATGGCTTTCACCTTGGATTCATCCACCTCTATTCCTTTTGCTGAAACAACAAAGCCAAGAAACACAACATGGTCTGTGCAAAAACTGCACTTCTCAAGATTAGCAAATAATTTCTCCTTTCTAAGCTCATCTAAAACTTGTCGAATGTGTTTCACATGTTCATCAAAAGACTTGTTGTAAAATATCATCGAAGTAGACAACAACAAATTTTCCAATGAAAGTTCTTAAGACATCGTTCATTAATCTCATAAAAGTACTAGGAGCATTAGTCAACCCAAAGGGCATCACTAACCATTCATACAACCCAAATTTTGTTTTAAATGCAGTCTTCCATTCATCTCCGGTTTTCATTCTTATTTGATGGTATCCACTTCTCAAATCAATTTTAGTAAAAATTGTGGAACCACTTAGTTCATCAAGCATATCATCTAGTCGTGGAATAGGATGGCGATAGCGAACGGTAATATTATTTATAGCTCTACAATCAACACACATCCTCCAAGATCCATCTTTCTTAGGTACTAAAATCACAGGAACAGCACAAGGGCTTAAGCTTTCACGAACAAAACCTTTATCAAGAAGTTCTTGCACTTGCCTTTGTATTTCCTTAGTTTCTTCAGGATTGGTTCGATATGGTGGACGGTTAGGAAGTGCAGCCCCTGGAATAAGATCAATTTGATGCTCAATCCATCGAATTGGAGGTAGTCCAGCCGATGTTTCTTGTGGAAACACGTCTTCAAAGTCCTGCAAAAGATCAGCCACAACACTAGGAAGAGATGTTATGTCGTTAGGAGAAATCAAAACATCTTTGTTCACAAGTACAAAGAGTACTTGATATGGGTTGTTCCTCACTTCTCTCAGCTCAGATTTTGTGGCTAGCATAACTAGATGTTCTCCCTCTTCCTTCCTTTTATCTCTTGAATTTGGCTTGTAGCACTCGCTCACCGAATTGTGGATGGCACTCAATTTCTTTTTCTCTTCTCCTCCTCTACTTGCTGCACTAATTTCAGTTTTCTTTTGTAAATGTTCAGCCATGATTTGTTGAGGGGTCATAGGCTTGAGTACAAACTTTCTCCCTTTCAGATATAGCGTGTATTGATTTGTTCTTCCACAATGCTGAGAATATCGGTCATATTGCCAAGGTCTTCCTAGCAGCATGTGACACACAGACATGGGTGCAACATCGCACTCCACTGTGTCAACATACTCTCCAATCTTGAATGGAACTTTCACCTTATAACCAATCTTGATATCTCCCGATTCATTCAACTATTGGACATGATATGGATGAGGGTGTCGCTGCAACTTCAAACCAAGCTTTTCAACCATCTCACGACTTGCAAGATTATGGCAGCTCCCTCCATCGATGATCACCTTTACTACTTTGTCTTGCACTTTTGCTCGCGTTTGAAAAAGATTATGTCGCTGTCCAATTTTAGCTTCTTTCATTTGAACACTCAAGATTTGTGTAACCACAAGAGTAGTACCATGCTCAAATTCACATCCCGTATGTTCTTCAGATTTATCAATGTCATCTTCATTTCCTGCTTCAGCTTCCTCTTCACTAGCTGATGTATATTCTCCATCATCAGTCACAAGGATCACACGATTATTTGGACACTCCTTTATGACATGACCACGACCTCCACACTTGAAGCACTGAATACCACTACTCTTGGCTGTTGAACCCACTGATGTTGAAGTGGATGCTGCTGGTTTATAACTCGTGTTTGGAGTAGCACCGTTCTTTCCACTAGAATTGCCTTGAATATTGGATCGCAAGCCTCCAGTTGAACCTTTTGTCGCTGAGGATGCAGCAGTAAACCTTGAGATCTATTTGCTTCCTCCAGTCATGGTTCGTGTACCATATGACAAGGGCTTGCTGCTCTTAGCATCTTGTTGCAGCTGGCGTTCAGCTTTGGTGGCTTGATGTACCAAATCAATAAGACTTTGGTACGGCTGAAACTCAACAATACGCTGAATGTTGCGGTGTAACCCAGTCATGAAACATGCAACGGTTTGCTCTTCGTCTTCATACACATTGGCTCTAATCATGGCCTTCTCCATCTCCTTATAATACTCCTCAATAGAGAAACTTCCTTGCCTCAAATTCTGCAATTTATCAAAAAGATCACGCCGATAATGCTTCGGCACAAAACGAATTCTCATTTCTCGCTTCATCTCTTGCCAAGTAATAATAGGGTCCTCTCCATCTTCTTCACGATCACGAAGAAGTTGCTCCCACCAAATCAGGGCATATCCTTCAAACTCAAGAGATGCCATTGCAAGTTTCTTCTCCTCTGAATAATTATGTAGGCAGAAGATTTTCTCCAGCTTCAATTCCCATGTGAAATAATCTTTAGGATCAGATCTACCATCAAATTTTGGCATGGTAAACTTAAGTTTCCCAAATCTCTCTTCTTGGTTGACACCTCTATGATGACGACGACCATAGCGATGTTGGGACTGATCATCATCATTCCCAAATTCAGATTCCTCATTGTCATCATTTCGTCGATTCCGGCCTCTTCCTCTACCACGTGCAACACCTTGATTTCTCCTCCCATGTTCACTTGCTCTTCTAGAATAATTTCCTTCACCTTCTTTCCCATCTTCATCATGGTTTCTTACACCGTCAGGGAGTCGACGACGACCTCTGATTTCATCCATAAGTGTTTGAAGATCTTGTGCCAACAGATCTTGCTTGGCTTCTATACTTTGTTTGAGCTCATTGAATTGTATCATGGTGACACATTCTTCAATCTCAATGTTGGGATCCATCTTCCTGCGAAATTAGTGGCGACAAGGCAACAAATATAGGTGGAATATGAAGCTATATAGAATCTCACAACCTGACCACTCTTACCAACCAAGGCTCTTATGAGTTCCCTGCGGGTTGCAAGAAAATGTGTGGTGGTAACAAGAAAGTGGTGGTTAAGCGAATACAAGACCAGAGTACCGATTACGATGGCTTATATGTGGAACTTGGTGGGGAATAATAAACAAGGATGCAATCTGAATCCTAGTTGTTGTAAAGTTAAATAACCATCAAACTAGAAGTTCCCTGCTTAGTGCTAACCACAAGATACGAGTTATGTAAATAGATCAAACACACGCGCAAGAAATTTCAGATTTGATGCAGACAAGGAGTATGATTGGAATGCAAGTGTTGCAATCAGATCCAACCAAAATTTTGCACCAAATGACAATAGCAAACTGGTTGAACAACTTGATAAAACTTTCAGCACTTGTGCACATAAACAAATTGATTGTTCTACTTTTCTTTCACAATCTTGTTCAACACTTTTTTGGCACTTTTTTTGATACTCTCTTTTTTATAGAACTAAACACAGAGATCTGATATGATATTGCACACTTTATAATAATTAACAAAGAACTCAACCAGCAGCTATAACTTAAATAGGATCAAAGTTAACGCGAAGCAAATGATGAGGTTTTTTCAGAATTTTCTTTTTTTGGATATTTTCAGATATATATAAGAGGCTCAAAGGAAACACAAAGGATAGAGTGACCAGCAACTAAACAAAGATTCTAAGGACTGAAACTTAACAAAACTCACTGGAACAACATATTGAAACAAAGGGCTATGGCAAAAATATTTTATGGCTTTTTGGTGGATAGGACGAACACAAAATATATGTAGCTAAGGGTAAAGAATCCTACCGTGTCAACTGAGGCTTTGATACTAGATGATGTGTCACGATGTCCGATCTTCACGACGTAGGATCAATCTTCAGATAACTAGCTTCAAAGAAGCCAAGATAACTTGCTGCAAGCAGCGATAACTAGTGCAACCTGACAAATAAAACTCGAAGCCAACCACCGTCTTTAACCGGCAGCCTGAATCGAGGATTCGCCCAACCACACTCTCAAAGAACCAACCAACACAACCTACAATCAATCGAGGAGACCTCGAAAGGAGTAGGAGCACCACTTGGGAGCGGATGAAGCTGCCACTTCTGCAATCCCGCGAAGGAATTCACAAGAGCAAAGAGGTAGAGATCACTCTCAATATTTGTTAGCACACAGCTGAACAAAGGGGTTCTGTTTTAGATTATCAAAAGCTGCCTTACATCATAGACATAGGGGGGTATTTATACTAGTAACAACCAGCCTTAGCGAGGTATAAACACGAAACAAAAGTACTTTCACGTGCTAATGTGAAGGAGCCTCTTCGGGAGATCTGCAGAGCTGATTTCCATGTGGCTGTTTGACTTTTGCGCAGCCTTCAGTATTTTGACAATAACTTCTTCTAGGAATCTTCAAATGATGTGGGGCTGGATGCGTTGGAAAGCTGACTTTATAAGCTTTCTCACCATGTATAGCATGCTTAATGAAACTTCGTAGAATGATGCAGTTTAATACGAAAACTTGGTCATCAAATAGACTGTTGACCTTCTGACCAGTCAGCACTAAAGTAGGTCGGCTGCCTTCCTGGTACATTTGATTAAGTCGGCCTTAGAAGCATTGGAAACTAGACTTCAAGAGCTTTCCAAAAAGTACTTATGGGCCTTCATAGCTTTTGGGAATCAAAAGATATGACTGTTTCTTCTGGATGGTTCTGTAGCGCTAGACTGACTCGGACATAGCTCTTCTTGCTGATTCGCCTTTGATATGTTTTGTCCTTCCTCTTTGGTGAACCTAAGTAATATCAACATACATGACTTAGGTAGCATAAAGTTCTCATTAGTGTTTAATTGAAATTCATAAAGTAGCACGTGCACCTCTTACTGTAGCTTCTTAGCTCGGCTACGTGTAATTGGTCCATCAAAGGCTTGGGTTGGTGATGATGTTGGTTGTACTTGAGTTGATGTAGTATGCCTTGGGGTTGTAACGTGTTGCTTAATGGCGTGGTCGTATCAACTTGCCTTATGCTTGTGATAACCTTTTAGTCCAGATGTTGCCCCAAAAGTTGGGCTTTAGATTCCTCGTCACCTCGCTTCTATGTGTCGCTACAAGGTCGTAGGTTCGAGAACCATTAAAATTGGAGTTAAAACAAAGAAGTTATGAGTAAAACAATATTTTCAGACACAATAAATCTAATAGATGTTGCATTTAAATTAACAAAGTATTAAATCCAAATATTTGAGTTGATATTAATCACTTTAACAATTATTTATAAAAAACATAGGTTAGAACTATAAATTAGATTAACTAGATTGTCTAGCTAATTAACATTAATTAAACAAGCATTTAATTAATTAGTTATTTAAAACATGTGGCATAATTAAAACAATGTTATTACTACATACACAAAAATAATATGAACCTAACAGAACTTGAATAGATTAAAACAAATTATTTGACCCAGAAGATATCATATTTTTATTAAATTAGTACAGATGCATAGAAATAGGCGACATGACGCGATGTGAGTGGTTAGATCGAGGTCATATAAAGAATTACGGGATAAATAGACGTAATATATGGGATCTAGGTGTGGTCATCTTCTACCTTCCTCCCACCTTCTTCATCTTTTCTTTCTTGGTTTTGGATCGGTTTGTTAAAGTTAGGAAATGTTTGTTTATAAAGGAATGGTCCAACTGCTGCAAACTTATCATGATTGTATCTAATGTTAAATTAATGCTACATGAGAATCTTCCATGTAAAAGGACCTATGATGATGGCTAATCTGTCATTCGGAAAGCGCCAAACCTATCACATGGGAAAGACTATTAACCCACCTCCAACTTACCATCCAATCAAGCTCTTCGATCTGGCGCTGCTGCTGGACATCTCGATTTTTTCGCAAATTGATAATGAACCAGAAATCCGGTCAACGGACCAGAAACGTGGTGACGAAGCTCTCATCGAGTTGGTCACAACGATGTTCTAGGTTGCCCCGGAAGATGAACGGACAGAGAGAAATTCCCCACCAGAGTTGTCGCTAAAGTTGGGAAGGAAGTCAAACTTCGACGAGATGGTTATGGTGACTTATGACTGCGAGCTTAACTGGTGGTGGGCTGTTGTGGCTTGGATGGTGGTGGCGTTGCTGCGAGATTACAAAGGAGATGAGTCTATGGTTGATGGCTTGAGATGTTATGGTGGCATGTATTTATATAGACAGGGAGGTGGGCGCTTACATGACAGATCTAAGAGTAACTCCAATAGTTATGTAAATTTTAGCTCTCTAAATCACAGATTTAAGAAGTTATTAAATAACTTTGGGAGTAAAAAAATGTGAGTTCTCCAATAGTTCTCTAAATACAGGTTGTACTTTTGTTTTGTATCTATGCACATAAAAAATAAGTCACAAATGTCATCAGTTATCTTCATTATCTACATAATGCAGTTAATATTTTTGTTTAGGGAGTTGTAAAATGGTTGTCAGATGTAGAGAGGAAATGAGGTTAGATGAGAAGTTGCTAAATTTAGGAATTTCATTTAGAGAACTGTTGGAGAGGTGTTTTTATGTTAACTAACTAAATTATTGATTTAGAAAGTCTTTTAGAGAACTACTCGAGTTGCTCAAATCTGGTACTTATATGCTACAATTCTATCCTATCCATTTGGAACTCTAACTTGTTTATTTTGTTCTAATAATATTATTGTTAATTTATATTAATGATATGAGACCTCCAATTTAAATTAATTTTTGAATATATTTTATTTAAATTGTAAATTAAATTTTTAGGTGTTACACGCGAGTTGAAAGGAGTTTTTTAATATCTTATTGTGATATCCTAATTTGTATCAACTTTACCTAAATGACATCATGTACAAACAAACCAACCAAACATACAGCGATACATTATATTAACTTATATTATATTTCTTATTTCTGCTTTATATTTTAAATTTGAAATTCAATTCCAACTTAGAGATAATTTAAAATTTCTATTTCAAGCATAAATTGCAACAAACAAAAATTTAACATGAATGCAAAGCATTTTTTATTAATTAATTTATACATTTAAGCAAATGCTTCAAACTATACACATAACTTAGTAGGAATAATTCATCTAATATGTTTTACCATAATAATTATTTAAGAAAATAATTTGAACACGTAGCCAAATTTTCATATTTAACATTTATTTAAATTTTAGGAAAATAGTTTTAATTTATAACTTTATTATAAAGAATCTTTAAATTTTAAATCTTTAGAGAAATTTTTTAAATCCTAAAAATAGGATTTTGGTGTGTTACACATTCTAAAGTCATATTGAAGACCTGCATACATGCTAAGAGTTCAACACACTAAGAATTAGAAATGGGATGCAAAGCCACAAACAAAACTGAAGTTATCGAAGTTCAGACAAAAGGGTGACTGAATTAGAAGTGTTTCATAATTTTTTTATCTACTCGCATTGGCTTGCCTTCAACTTTGAGATGTAGAGATATTTATTAGCTTTTCAAAAAGTCTAAGATCATCAAAATCAGAATTCGAAGTTAAGAGTTATGACCACAATACCAATTTGGGTGTGCTGAAAAAGCAGCAAAACAAGTGTGGATTGCACATGTGGTCCAGTGCACCAAATCTACTCAAATTGATACGGCTTCAACTCTAGGATGTAGAGAATTTTATTAGCTTTCCAGAAAGTCCAAGGTCATCAA
This sequence comes from Zea mays, assembly GCF_902167145.1. Taxonomy (NCBI): domain Eukaryota; kingdom Viridiplantae; phylum Streptophyta; class Magnoliopsida; order Poales; family Poaceae; genus Zea; species Zea mays. The sequence continues at coordinate 105,793,826 of NC_050105.1, read as the reverse complement.
AATCGAAGTTCATATATAAATGGTATGCCCAAAATACGAGAAGCATATTGTTCTACTCAAGAGGTCTAGTGTGCCAAGTATGAAAGGTCCGATGCGCCATCTTCACAAGTTCCAATGGCTACCTCTAACAGCTAGTACACATGGAGTCCGATGCACAGGTCTGGTGCGCCATAATAAGTTCTGATGTGCCACAAAAAACTGCAACTTGCTTTCTAACGACTAGTTTTGGTTTGGGGCCTACATATAGCACACCACCTAGGCATTTGGATGTGTGGGAGCCCAAGCAACATACCAAGTGAAGTGATACACGTCTCCATTGCTCCAAAACACCCAAGTGCTTAAATGAATCACTCTGTGATTAGAGTAGGTGCTTTGCAAAGTGCTTAGGTTAGTTAGATCACTATTGCGTTTGCTCTATGTTGTTCCTAGCAGATTGAGGTTAGAAAAACATACAAAAACCCTCGGCTCTTGTGTGAGTCGTTGTAAGATGTACCGATTGGGGCGAGAGTCTTGTGAGACCACACTATGTGTTGTGGCCATCACTGTGTACCGTAGGGAATAAGACACGTGACATTTTGGTCAGAAGCTCAATATTGAAGATGGAGGGGAGCGTCTGAGAGGAGGCCAGAAGTGGAGAACCACTTACTTGTGGAGAAGGTCCATGAATCTCTACGGAGTTACTCGACCGAGGTGCTTGGCCCTCGCATGGGCTTCCCTTTGCATAAGGGCACCAATAAGGATTAGTTAGAACCTTGCATGGTTCTAGATACCTCGGTAATAATACTGACGTGTCAACTAGAGTTTGTATCTCTACCTTTCTCTTTAGCTTCCTCATTTACATTGATTACTTAAGTTACAATCTTTACTATTATTAGTTTAGAATATAGGATTGGAACTTAGGTTGCATAACTCCTTTTGCGGTGGACATAGCAACAATTATACAAAACCTTAGTCGCACATTCCCATTTGGTTTTCCATGTACATTTTGTTTAAGAGATTAATTATTGACCTAGATTAGTGCATGAAATATAAGTCTTAATTCACCCCCTCTTAGGTGTCCTTATTCCTTTCAATTGATATTAGAGTTCGACTTGCCTCATTAGGAAACTTTTTTGCTTAACCGGTATCGAGCCGACACTTTTTAAAGGAAGGGATAGATACCTATAGGCACCACACTTCAATGGTACTAACTTTCCCTATTATAGTGCTAGAATGGCTTGCTACCTAGAAGTTATTGATCTAGGTGTTTGGAGAGTCACTCGCGACAGGAAGAAACCCCCTATGAATCTGGAAAAGCTCACCGCAAGTGATAAAAAAGGAATTCATTTAAATGCTTGAGCTAAAAATTGCTTGTATGAATCTATTAGCACGGAAATTTTCAATCAAGTATTTACTTTTAAAACCGCTAATTAGATTTGGCTAAAATTGCATGAGCTCCATGACGACACAACAAATGCCCGTTATCAAAAACATTGTCTAGCTTTAAATGATTATAACTCTTTTACAATGAAAGAGAATGAGCATGTTAGATATATGTGTTCTCATTTTAATCTTATTGTTAATGAGCTCAATTCAATTGAAATTAATAAGCTAGGTGATATGGGCATTGTGAGGAAGATCAACTCCCTTCTACCACAACAAAAATATGGGAGCATCATCACCATCATTCATAATTTGGAGGACCTGGGCCAAATGACCCCCGCACTCTTAATCGAGAAGATTATTGTCGGTGTTTATGGCCCGATTGCGTACCACTGGGTTCCCAATGTGATGCTTTTGAGCAGGACGATGTCATTATTGCAACTCGATGGTACGTGCGGATGCACGTCGGATCACTCAAGGGTTTATGCAGGTTTGGGCCGCTAGAATGTGTAACACCCTACGCCCTATTGAAGCTGAGTATTTGAGTATCACTAGTGTACATGGGTTATATATGAACTGTGGGCGGTGGAGGGTGAATTTCCCCGTCGATCTAGTGGTGGCATAGTTGTTGTGAGAGGACTAATGAGCTACGAGGTGGTGATGGGGTGTGACGAGATGAGATGAGATCAGATGAGATATAAGATCCTTTGTAGGGGTACCCCCTCGGCCTTATATAGATGACCAGAGTGTTGTCCCTTTACAAGTCATGATGACTATCTAACTCTATCTGAATGTGTTCTTTTAATGTGGCATGTATTTTTGCTTATCCGGAGTTCAGTTGCCCTTCATCCGAGTTTTCTCCGAGTATCTAGCTCTTTAGGTATGCTCAACCTCCATGCCTGAGGTATCATCGCTCCTTCTGTGCATGACTCGGTCGTCCGGCCTTCGCCTCCCTAGGTCAAGCTTGTCCAACTTAGTTGCGGCCCGAGGGCATGCCTCGCTAGGCAAACCATCGGGAGGCCAATCAAACGACCAATGGAGAGTTTCTGCGCTTTTCCCCGAGGTCAGCTTCGGGTGAGTCACGGCTACATCTCTCGCTCGAGGTTGACCTTGGGTGAGTTGTGACTGCTTCTCCTGCCCAGAGCTGGCCTCAGGCGAGTCGTGGCTACTTCTCCCACCCAAAGCTGGCCTCAGGCGAGTCGTGACTGCTTCTCTCTCCCAAAGGTGGTCTCAGGCGATTCGAAATAGTGTCTCCCGCCTAGAGCTGGCCTCGAGCGAGTTGGAACAACGTCTTTCGTCTGAGGTTGGCCTCGGGCGAGTCAGAACTGCATCTCCCGTCCAAGGATGGCTTCGGGCGAGACGTAACAACATCTCCCGTTTGAGGTTGGCCTCGGACGAGACGTAACAGTGTCTCTCGTCCGAGGTTGGCCTTGGGCAAGATGTAACAGCGTCTCCCATCCAAGGTGGGCCTCGATCGAGATGGAACAGCATCACACATTTGAGGTTGGCCTCGGGTGAGACGGAAACAATGTCTCTGTGCTCATAAGGACCCGAGGGATATCTATCTCCCACAAGCCCTCGAGGCTCAAGCCATTTTTAAGGTTAATTGGCTCGAGACTCCGAAAATTAATCGTGCTATTTGACTGTCTTATACTTTTGAGTGCAGCTTTGTTCTGCCTTTGCATTCATTAGGTGCATCGCAAGTGCACTTAATGGGTGTAGCCCCCGAGCTTCGGGTTGACTTTAGAAGCAATCATCTTGAAGGTCCAAATTTTGCTTTCAGAATGCATGGCCTTATAGTCTATGAAAATTTTCTGATGGAATCCTCCATGCATCCCATGAACCTCAAGATGATTAAGATAATCAGGTTGAGGATCAAGCAACGTTTTCCTCCGAGTGGTCTTGGTGAGGTGGGAAGCAACACTCGAGCTAACGAGATAGTGGTGTAGCCTCCCAGAGTCGACGAAGCAACATGTCTGTGAGGCAAGCGACGACCTAGCCCTCGAGTTGGTGAAGCAGCGAGTCGGCAAGGTGGGCGATGGCCCAGCCACCGAGCCGGTGAAGTAGTGAGTCAGCAAGGCGGGCGATAGCCTAAACCTCAAGCCGTCGAAGCAGCGATGTGGGCAATGGCCCAGCTCCCGAGCCGGTGAAACAGGGAGTCAGTGAGGCAGGCGATGGCCTAGTCCCTGAGCCGGTGAAGCACCAAGTCAGAGGGGCGCACAACAGTGCAGCCCCTGAGCTGGTGAAGTAGCGAGATGGCGAGGTAGGCCTAGGCAGTAGCCTAGCCCCTGAGCTGGTGAAGCAGCGAGTTGGTGAGGCAGGCAATGGCCCATCCCCTGAGCTTGCGAAGCAGCAAGTCAGCAAGGCACACGACGATGCAGCCCTTGAGGCAACGAAGTAATGACAAGACGAGGTGGGCAACGGTGCAACCCCTGAGGTGATGAAGTAATGGCTCGGTGAGGCGGGCAATGACCCAGCCCCCGAGTCAGTGAAGTAGTGACTTGGCGAGGTGAGCAGCGGCCTAGCCCCTGAGTTGTCGAAGTAGTCACTCGGTGAGGCGGGCAGCAGCCCAGCCCCTGAGCCGGTGAAGCAACGAGTCAGCGAGGTGCAAGGTGGTACAGCCCCCAAGGCGACGAAGTAATGACTCGGCGAGGCGGGCGACAACCCATCCCTCTAGCCAGAGAAGCAATGAGTCGGCAAGGCAGGGTAGCGGCCTAGCCCCCAAGTCGGTGAAGCAATGAGTCGACGAGGCGCACAGCAGTGCAGCCCACGAGGCGACGAAGTAATGACTCGGCGAGGCAGGCGATGGCCTAGCCACCGAGCCGGTGAAGCAGTGACTCGGTGAGGTGGGCAGTGGCCTAGCCCCCCAGCTGTCGAAGTAGTGACTTGGCGAGGCGGGCAGCAGCCAAACCCCCGAGCTAGTGAAGCAGCAAGTTAGCGAGGTGCACGACTGTGTAGCCCCCAAGGCAGAAAAGTAATGACTCGGTGAGGCGGGCGACGACACAACCCGAGCTAGTGAAGTAGCAAGTCGGCAAGGTGGGCGATGGCTTAGCCCCCGAGCCAGTGAAGCAGCGAATCGGCGAGGCGAGCGATGGGCCAGTCCTTGAGCCACGATGTTGGCGATGGCCTAGCCCCTAAGCCTGTGAAGCGGTGAGTCGATGAGGCGGCTGATGGACCAGTCCTTGAGACAGCGAAGCACTGAGTCTGCGGGGCACACGGCGGTGCAGCCCCTAAGCCAGTGAAGCAGCGAGTCAGTGACGCGTGTAGTGGCCTAGCCCCCGAGCCGGTGAAGGAGCGAGTCGGCGAGGTAGGCAATGGCCTAGCCCACAAGCCGGCAAAGTAGCGAGTCAATGAGGCGCACAACGGTGTAGCCCTTGAGGCGACGAAGTAATGACTCGGTAATGCGGGCGACTGTGCAGCCCCTGAGGCGATGAAGTAATGACTCGGCGAGGGCAACAACGACCCAGCGCCCAAACTAGTGAAGCAGTGACTCAGCAAGGTGGACAGTGGCCTAGCCCCCGAGCTGTCGAAGTAGTGGCTCAGTGAGGCGAGCAGTAGCCCAGCCCCCAAGTTGTCGGAGTGGTTGGCAAGCTTGATGTTTGATCATGTGACTCTGAGTATTGAGCTTTGAAGACCCTATTAAGACTTACCTATAAAGTGCATGTTACTTAAGGATATTTTGATGGCATGAAAGAAAATGTAGGAAAATTTCTATGTGTGAAGGAGATTTGTTTGAGTTATTTGTGTCATGAAGTAAGAATTGAGTCTATGTAGCTACGACACATTGAGAGTGCATAATGTTGTTCATGGGTCGGAGTGCAACCTTTAGTGATTGCCTTCGTAAAGTAGGGCATGAGTGCACCCAAAGTCAAGCAAGGCATATAGCACCGAACTAGGGTCGGACTTTGCTGCCCGAGCTGATTGCCTCGTGTAAGTAAGGGCTTAGAGGTCACCCGCGAGTCAAGCAAGGCATGTAGCACTGAACTAGGGTCAGGCTTCACCGCCTGAGCCGATTTCCTTGTGTAAGTAACGGTTTAGAGGTTACCAATGAGTCAAGCAAGGCATGTAGCACCGAACTGGGGTCGGATTTCGCCGCCCGAACCGATTTCCTTGTGTGGTATGGTATGGTGTGCACCCTTTGTTTGTAAGCATGAGAATGTAACACTGACTTAAGTCAATTCCACTGTCAGTAGTATACCAAAGTACAATTGTATGTGGGCAGAAAGTAGAACTTTATTAAAAAAATGAGTTCACGGACTTACAAGTGGTAGCCCACCATCTGAGTTTATGGTGCCGCTAAGGGTAAAATTTTCTGGGATGCTCAATGTTCTAGGGGTACCTAATTAGAGTGCCATCCATCTGAGTTAGCTGGTATGAGCCCGACCGAGCCACTTCCGTTACTATGAAGGGTCCTTCCCATGGTGGTGATAGCTTGTGGCGTCCTTCCCCCGATTGTATGCGGCGGACCACAAGATCTCCTACTCCAAACGCTCTGGGGCATATCGCCTTGTCGTGGTAGCGACTCAAGGTCTGCTGGTATCTGGCCAACTGAATAACGACATTTAGCCGTTCCTCCTCCAGCACATCGATTTCTTCGAGTCGGGTTGCTTCTACGATGTTTTTGAAGGTTAGCATGGGTGCCCCGAAAGCAAGGTCTGCTGGCAACACTACTTCCGACCCATACACCATGAAGAAGGGGGTATTTCCATGCAAAGCTTGGCTAGTTGAGTTTGTAAGGTCCAAACCATATAGGGCAGTTCCCTGATCCATTTCCCTACAAACTTCTCGTTTTTTGTCAAAGATCCTCTCTTCAGTGCTTCTAGTATCATTCCATTTGCTCTTTCTACCTTCCCATTGGCCCTGGAGTGCGCTAACGAAGCATACTTGAGCTAGATACACTTTTGTTCACAGAAGTCGAAGAATTCAACATTGGTGAAGTTTGAGCCTAGATCTGTGATAATGTTGTTGGGTATCCCAAACCTGAAGATAATCTCGTGGATGAACTCTACCACCTTGGCCAAGGTCAGAGTGGCTATTGGATTGTACTCTATCCATTTTGTAAACTCGACAATAGCTACCAACACATGTGTATATCCTCCCTAAGCTTTCTTGAATGGCCTGACCATGTCCAACCCCCAGCATGCGATGGTCCAGGTGACTGGAATAGTCTATAATTGTTGTGCTAGCAAATGCTGTTGCTTGGCCAAGAATTGATAGGATTCACATCTCTGAACTAGGCTGGCTGCGTCTTTCTTGGCAGTTGGCCAGTAAAACCGGCCCTGAATGCCTTCCCGATGAGTGTTCTCGATGATGCATGGACCCCAAATTGCCTGGAGTGGATTTCCTCCAATAAGCGTTTTTCAGCACCTAAGTCAATGCACTTCATGAAAACACCCTTGACCCCTCTTTTGTATAGTGTGTCGCCTATGACTGAGTAGTGAGCCGACTGTCTTGCGATACACTTGGTCGTGGCTCTATCATCTGACTCTTCTTCATTTTTGATGTATTTGATGATTGGTACCCTTCAGTCATTTGGATCTGGTTCCGCTTGCACTATTGCCTTGCATTCTTCCCTTGGCCCTGACGTGACACTGGGTTGTTGAATCTCTTGGAAGAAGACACCTGAGGCAGCCTGTGCTCGGCTCAACCCTAGCGTGGATAAGGTGTCAGCTGCCATGTTCCGGTCTCGCTCTATATGGTGAAACCCTAGCCCTTCAAATTTATCCTCAACTTTCCTGACCGCAGCACAGTAATTGCTCATTAATTCCTTGGAGCAGTGACTTGGCTAATGACGACCAGAGAATCTTCGTATACCATCAATCTTTTGATTCTGTGTGGCACGACAATATTAAGCCATTTTTCAAGGCTTCATATTCTGCAGCGTTGTTGGAGGCAAGAAATAGAAGTTGTCGTGCATAATTGAGCTAATGTCCTCTAGGGGTGATGAAAAGGATGCCTGCTCCTGCTCCTTGTAATCTTAGTGACCCATCAAAGTACATCTTCCATACTTCCAATGGCTCAGGATTTTCAAGAATCTGTTGCTCGGTCCACTCTGATATGAAGTCTAATAGATCCTAGGTCCATATTTCCCTGTGAGGTTGGAGTTCTATGTCTTGAGCTCTGAGTTCGCACGCCCACTTCGCTGTTATTTCCACTGCTTCTTTATTGTGGAGTATGTCTCTTATTGAGAAGTCTGTAACCACTACGACTTTGTGGTCGTCAAAGTAGTGGCATAGCTTTCACGCGGTGAGGAGTACTATGTATGGTAGCTTTTGGACTTTGAGGGTATCTAATCTTGGAGGGCCCAAGGACTTTGCTGATGAAGTACACAGCGTGCTAACTGGATACGTGTGCCCTTCTTCTGTTCGCTCGACTACGAATGTGGTGCTTACCACGTGAGTCGTGCACGAGATGTACAACAATAGGTCTCCAGCCGGTCAGTTGACGGTGGCTTGGTTGTGTGGTTTGAGGATTGGCTGAGTGGTCAAGAATTTCTTGAGTGCCTCCAATGCTTCTTGAGCCTTGGAGTCCACTGGAATCTATCCATCTTCTTGAGCAGTTTGTAGAATGGCGTGCCTCTTTCGTCGAGTCGTAAGATGAAGCGACTCAATGCTGCCATGCAAACAGTAAGTTTTGAGACCTCCTTTTGTGATCGTGGAGGTTCCATCCTTAGGATGGCTTCATTTTTCTCTAGGTTAGCCTCGATTCTCTAGTGACCGACGATGAACTCGAGAAGCTTCCATGTTGATACCCCGAACGCGCTCTTGTCCGAGTTAAGCTTCGAACGGTAGTGCCTCAGGCTACTAAAGACCCACTGGATGTCGTCGATGAAGTTCTTCGGGTTTGTAGTCTTGATTACCACATCATCAATGTAGTCCTCTACCTGCTTGCCCTAGTGGTCGGCTAAGCATGTTTGGATGGCCCGTTGGTAGGTCGCTCCATCGTTGTTTAGGCCAAACGACATGGACGTATAACAAAAGGCCCTAAAGGGCATGATGAATGTCACTTTTTCTGGTCTTCCCCTGCTAGACTGATCTAATGATATCCTGAGTAATAGTTCAAGAAGGAGAGCATGGAATAGCCGGTGGTGGAGTCAACCAATTGATCTATTCTATGGAGCTCGAAGGGATCCTTTGTGCAGCGTTTATTGAGATCGATATAGTTGACACACATGCACCAATCAACTTTATTCTTTTTTAGTACAAGAACAGGGTTCGCAAGCCACTCGGGGTGTGTTACTTCTCTAATGAATCCTGCTGCTAGTAGGCGAGCTAGCTTGGCCTATATGGCTTCTCTCTTGTCGAGCGTTAAGCGACACAACTTCTGCTAGATCGGCTTTGCATGAAGATACACCTTTAGTTTGTAGTCGACCAGCTCTCTGGGGACTCCTGGCATGTTCAAGGGTTGCCACGCGAATACATAACGGACGAGCGTGTCTTCCTATTTGGTGGTGAGGCTGGAGCCGATTATCGCCATCTTGAATTTGTCAGAGAAACCGAGGTTGGCTTTCTTAGTTTCTTCGACTGGTCGCATGGTGCTACTGGTAGATGCTTCATTCGCTGGGATTGTGAGGTCATCCCTTGGTGATTCGTTGGCGCTCGTCGTTGGGGTGCTACTGAGGGTCCCGTAGTGAGGGTTGTCTTGATGGCCTCCCAATAGCACTCCACCGCTCCCTGGAAGTCGGCTCATATAGTGAAGATGCCTTGAGGTCCGAGCATTTTGAGTATCATGCATGGGTAGTGTGGGATGGCCATTAACTTGGCCAGTCCCGGCCTCCTGATGATGGCGTTGTACCCACACTCGAACCGAGCTACCTCGAAGCTCAGGAACTCGGTGTTGTAGTTGTCTGGAGCACCAAAGGTGACCGACATGAAGAGGTGTCTAAGCGGGTATTCTCCTCGAGTTGCTACGGTGCCAAAGAATGGGGTATTCGACTTAATGAGGTCAGTAGTCAGGATCCCCAAGGCCTAGAGTGTTCTAGGGAAGGTGACGTTGATGCTGCTGACGCCGTCCACCAGAACCTTCTTGACCCGACTTTCTTGGACCATGGGGTTGATAAGCAGAGGATACTTGTCGGGGTGATCAAAGTTAAGCCATTGATCGGCTCGGTTGAATGTTGAGATTGGAAATCTGAACTTCAAAACAGAAAATTGAATTTGGTTGAACATTTCAAATTAGAAATAGAAAAGAAAATATAAATGAAAAAGAAAAAGGGAAGAAGACCAACTTCATGGGCCCAAATCACCCGACGTCGCTCGGCCCACAGCGTCTCACGCGCGTCAGTCCTGTCATTGACGCGTGGTCCCGGCTTCACAGTCGCTCTCTCCACGCGTGCATTGCTTCTGTCGTTGACACGTGGGCCTGGGCGCCTGGAGATACTACCGCGCGCGCCACCATCGCTATCACTGCCCGGTGGGCCCTTCTGGCAGTCTCGTGCCCTCGCGCCTACACTGAATTGTGGGACCAAGCCGTCATCCCCTTCACATGGACTTCGCAAACAACATGCGCACGCGCCGGAGCGGACAGCGGACTTCACGCGCAGATCTCGGTCGGTTGTCCCACCGGCATGGGGGGTGGACGGCTATAAAATCTGGTCCTCCGTTTCTCCACAGCACTGTAGTCCACCGTCGTCGTTGGCTCAGAGAGAAATCGGTCCGCCATCGTTGGCCAGCTAGCTCACCAGCGGCCAAGCCTCGGTGTGGGTCTTGGGGGATCACGATGTCATCCAGAGGTGATTACGACCTTGTCTACCCCTTGGCTGGTGCCACCGCACCGGAGTTATGCCTTGCCACTATGCCAACGCTCACCGTGGAGAGCAACGTCTACGCCACTGCACTGGTAATAACCTGCCCTATTAAACTCTCCATGTTCTTAGGAACAAATTTCACCTTGTAGCACATGGTGTCGGGCACTGGGACTGCTGGCACGCGGTACTCTGGCGTGGTCGCCGAGAGCAGGGCAGCAGCGCCGTCGCTTGGAGCTAATGGGTGGGGACGATGGGTCCTGGCCGTTGGGTCTCAGAGTGATGGCTAGGATTAGAAAGTGAGGTAGCGGTTCAGTGGGCAGATCGGGTCGTTGATCCTGGATCGAACGGCTATAACATCGTACTCATTCTCTTTAGATAGGATCTAATCCTGGCCCTCGGTTCTTATCGGATGGCCAAGATCATTCTGTAACCCTTTACTCGAGTCAACTTTGCACAAGAACCCTCGGGGTTAAGGGTAATAAACCAGCCATCCCCGTATGCATAAAAATCACTACACATAGGTCCTATTTTTCATGAGTTAGCCCCTGAACTCTCAAGAATTAGTGTCCACCGTCCAACAGGGATAAAATAAATGGTGAATTGAATATAGAAATTGATTTTGTTGTAAAAATAAACCTAGAAATCTTAGATAAATCATAACTTGACCGTTTTAACCTCGATTTAAACCGTTCAAGTTGTGTTAGCTTCGTAATAAAATTGCCTACGCAGTGATGACATTGTTGTACCTTAAAACATATTTCTATAAATAGATAATGGATTAGCCTATGTTTAGTAGATTAATCCTTCTAACCAAGGTTAAATTAGTCCATGATGATAATTTGACTAAAATAAGATTTCTAACCAAGATATAATCTAGATTAGGGGTGGAATTGATTGTCTAGAGTATATTTACTCATATGATGTAAATTAACCAATTTATAATATATTAATATTCCATCATGTAGATATTCTGAAAACCATATTTGTTCCACCGTAACTCCGAATTTAGTGGTTCTCGAACCTAGGATCTAGTTACGATATGAAGAATATTATTATGCAGTTTGTTCTTATGTTTGGTGTGATGTTAATTTTGCCTATACCATGTTTGTTTGTATTGCTACGACTAGCAGTGAGGTTACGAGTCACTTGAAGAGCAAGTGGTACCTAGAATCTCGAGTCTCAGGAGAGTTGTGCCCTTGATCACTTTTCTTTACCTAAAAATAATTACTGTTAATCACTGTGACATGCTCAGGTTAATTTGATGGGACTCAATAGGTTTCCCTAGCATTGTTTATCCTACACCTTATAGACAAAAGAACTATTGGGTAGTTTTTCTATTGCTCTACCTGGTTTTGGGAAATTAATGTTACATTATGATCATGTTCCAATTCTGTTGTTATTTTAATTATTGTTCATGATAAGATCATTATGTTAATTGAAGCATGGAGCGACTACCCGGGAAAACAGTGCTACCACAAGGGTGGTATGAAACGCCCTTGGCTGACTAATTAGGAAAGCTAGTGGAAGACTACCTTACCCGAAAGGGGCAAGGGCGATAGAGGAGGTGCGTATAGGGAGGTTCTCGGATCGATCATGTTGCGATGGCTTTTCGGACGAGGGATTCCTATATTACCCTTCTCAGAAACCGTAGCGGGTTTTCGGAAGCTAGTGGAATTTTGTAAAGGCCTCGTAGTGGTACCCTGCCTCGTCTCCTCAGTAGAGATGAATGGGAAGTCGCGATCCCTTAGCAAATGGGTAACACGACTTGTGGGTAAAGATGCGCAACATCTGTAGAGTGTAAAACTGGTATATCAGTTGTGCTCACGGTCATGAGCAGCTCGGACCCTCACATGAGTAATTTATGGAACTAAACTTAATTTGTCATTTGCATTGCATCGTGGGTGTTGTTATTAATCTCGATCTCTTACTTATTTGGGTTGGTATCTACTTATACTTAATAACTGCTAATAAAATTTTGACCAGCTTTAAAAGCAATGCACAACTTTAACTGTCTCCTTTGGTAAGCCTTACACTTTACATGAGCTCCTACCTTTGGTGAGTTCATGCACATTATTTCCCACAACTTGTTGAGCGATGAACGTATGTGAGCTCACCCTTGCTGTACTCATATCCCCCTCAGGTCAAGGACCAGGTACCACAGGATGAGGTGCACGAAGGATGTTGTGATGAGTTCATGAGTGGTCTAGGTCGTCATCTCTCAGTCAACTTTGTGTTGCTGGATCGTTGTCTTCACATGATGTAATTATTTAACTATTTTGTACATAACTATGTTATATATTAATGATGTGACATTCATTTCTGTACCATGGGTCATCATATGTGTGAGACTTGATCCTAGCACACTTGGTGATTATTTCGCGCCTGGGTTTTGGACCCCTAAAACCCAGGTGTGACAGAAGTGGTATTAGAGCAATGTTGACTGTAGGACGTAACCTAGATAGAACTGGACAACCCTTACATACTTACCTTTACTTCTCTGATTCTTTGTAACCTCTTCTTAATCTTTACTCGTCTATTGTTGTTTTACTCTGATTACTCTTATCTTTTCTCTTCTAAAGATAAAAGTGGATTTCACACTTTGAAATCATGTACCTAAAGTGACTTTTAGGAATAGGAAACATAATCTTAGGAACCAAAACAAAACTATTTTGGTAAATATTTATATGATTGAGTGTTTGTTCTTATGATAACTACTTGATTCGGTTCTTTGATTGAGTGTGAGGAGTTGTGGAGTAATGTCCACAATTGCATGTGCATATACAAATAGGCATAAAAAAGTGTTTATAAAATAACTAGACAACCTAGATTATTTCCCATTAAAATATATCTTGTGTCACATATCTATCTTATCTTAACAGATTATATCTTATATTTGTAGATTCATCTCATAAGCACAGTTATCCCAACATAGACATAAAATAACGAACCAAAGCTCTACCTAAGATTCTCCAGTCTATGACCAACTACTAGGCTATCTATTCTGCCTACTAAATTATTCCCCTTGCAAAACTATCTTACCATATTGTCGGGGACCATAATTAGGGGTACCCTCAAGACTCCTAAATCTCAGCTGGTAACCCCCATCAGCACAAAGCTGCAAAGGCCTGATGGGTGCGACTAAGTCAAAGGTCAGTCCATTCGAGGGACGCGATCACGCCTCGCCCGAGCCCAGCCTCGGGCAAGGGCAGCCGACCCCGGAGGATCTACGTCTCGCCTGAAGACCCCCTCCAGCAACGGGCATACCCTCGGCTCGCCCGAGGCCCAGCCTTCACCGAGAAGCAACCTTGGCCAACCCGCCACGCCAACCGACCAAATCGCAGGGGCATTTAATGCAAAGGTGGCCTGACACCTTTATCCTAACGCACGCCCTCCGAGATTGATCTCGCTCATCGACGACCTGGTCGAACTCCGACTGCCGTCGCTGCACCTCTGCGTGTGCCGCTGCTGCCTCTGCTCTCAGATCGACGCAGAGCAACCGAAGGTCCGCCACCTCGGCGCCCTGCTGGGAGAGGCGCACGGTAGCCCCGGTGAGCGAGGTCCTCAAGGATCGCAGCGAGCCCCAGACATCGACCTCGTGGCGGATGAACGACGACTTGGCGGCGCTCAGATCCGTCAGATCCTGAGGGAAGGAAGCGAGGCGTCATAAAGGACGCCTTGATCACAAAAAAGGTATGCCTGAAATCATTACCTGGAGGATCTTGGGGACGTCCCTGCAAAAGACCTCCAAGGATGACCGGAGCGACCCCACCGTTGCTTCGGCACACTCGCGGAGCTCGTCCCAAGACTGCTCCTCCCGCTCATCGTCAAGAACGAAGAAGGGATCCGAAGCCTCACGGGTCTGGAACCGGAGCAACTGGCGCCGCCCCTCGGAGCTCCGTCGCGCAGGGACAAGGCTGTCGCTCGGCGGGACGGGTCGCGTTTCCATGCCCCCCTCCTCCGAGGCACCAAGCGCCGACGCCTCGGCCATCTCAGCGTCGGCGGCAACAGGTCGCTCCCCGACCAGGACGGCAGCGGCTTTGGTAGCAGCTGGCGCCAGCACCAGCGGCATGTCTGGTGGGCCCGAGGCCACGTCCGCTCCAGCTGCCACCCCCAGCGCGACGGCCACCTCGACAGAAGAGTCGGCCTCGGGAACTCGCTCCACGGCGACTGGTGCTGCCTGAGCCCCCCGCTGTGGGGCGCCTTGCGAGAAGGTCAGCTGAACGGTGAGGCCCGGCGCGGCACCGGCTGTGGAAGCCGACGCCGTCTTAAGGACTTTCCGGGGAGCCAGATCGGTCAGGCCATGGCTTCGCTTGCTGAGGAGGAAAGGAAAGTCATGGTCAGGACATACAAATGAGGAGCCAGGACAAAGACGTTCTAAGGTACTTACCCGCTCCGGGCCATGATCAACCGTGCCTGAGGAGAGGTCTCTCGGATCTTGACCCCCGAAGGTACCGCCGAGGTTCGCCCCGCCGCCAGCTTCGGTACCATCCTCGCCTTGGGCACCTTGGACGCCCAGGAGACGGACTGCCCAGGCGCTGCCATGGCGACCTGAGGGTCGCTCTCCTATGCTGCCGGCATGGGCGACGGCTCTCGGGGAACAGGCGCCTCGGCCTGACTCCCCGGGGTCACCTCAACTTCCCCTGCCGAGGGGTCGAGTACCCCCTCGGTCTGCCCCCGCTCTTCGGACCGGGACCTCGGCGTTCCGACCCCAGGAACTGACGACGCCAGCCCGCTCGGGGGCTGGCTTGACGACTCCTAGCCTAGCCTCAAACCCGGGCTGAGGCCAAGGCGGGCAGCCATGTCGTCATTCTCGTCATCGTCTTCATCATCGTCGTCGTCGTCGTCAGGCGTTTCCGGCGACGGCTCCCTCGGGAGTCCATCCCTCCCCTGCCGACGACGGAGCTTTTCCAAGGCGTCTCGGGCCCGCGTCCGCTCGCGGGTCCGAGCCTTCTTCGCGTCCTTTTTCTTCTTCTTCTCCTCCGTGGCAACCCGCCGCGCTGCTCGATCCACCGCGTCCTCCGGGACCCGTGGCCGGGAAGGCTTGTGACACCCAACCTCCTAGAGACAGATGAAAAGTCTCGACCATAAGGACCAAGGGCAATCCGAAGCAAGGAGAAAGAAGGAGCGGACACTCACCAGGGACACACACCCGCGGTCGGGGCGCATCAAGGGCTGGGAAAAGGCACTGGCGTCCGGTTTTCCCAACGCGACGGCCATCCGCCCGTGGAGAACGTCGATGGGAAGGGGATCCGAGGACATCCACGAGCCCTCCAAGTCAGCCTCTGGCGTCATCTCCCAAAGCGGCAACCGCCGCTCCTCCAAGGGAAGCACCCTCCGGCGATGAATGGTGGCAATCACTCCCGCAGCGGTGAGCCCTCCTTTCCGCAACGCCTCCAGGGCCTTGAGAAGGGGCTCGAGATTCTTCTATCTGTCGTGCGGGGTCCCGTAGCGCCAAGCATCGGCGGTGACGGTGACCACTCGCTGAGAAAACGACGGGAGCCTCTCGTCGTCATTCCGGAGATAGAACCACCGGCGCTGCCACCCTTTATTCGAGGACACAAGGACGGTGGGAATATACTGCGACGCCCGCGACTGCCTCAGCTGGAGGATGCAGCCGCCGGCCCGCACTGCCACGCGGACCCTTCTCTCCCCCGTCGGCGAAGCAAAAAGCTCCGCGGAGAAGAAATGAGTCCATAAGTCCCAGTGGGGGTCGATCCCCAAGTATCCTTCGCACACCGCTACGAAGATGGCGGCTTGCGAGATGGAGTTGGGGCTGAGGTTGTGCAACTCCACCCCGTAGTTATGCAGGATCGCCCGCATGAAGCGGCTTGCCGGCACACTGAATCCCCGCTCGTGGAAGGAGACGAAGCTCACAACGTACCCCGGCGGCGGGGACGGGGCGGCTCCGTTCGGGGGGGAATCCACTCCGGCTGCCTTTCATTAGAGAGAGGGCGAAGTAAACCCTCAGCAACGAGGTCCTCCAGGTCATCCGTCGTGACTGTGGAGAAAGGCCATGGGTCGCGCGGCGAAATAATGGTCACCCGGTCAGCCATCACCGAGCAGAAGGGGTGGCGGCAGAAAGGACTGGGTGGGCGGTTTCCTTTTCTCTGGCTAAATCTCTCAGGTTGCGAAAACCTAAGAAGGAGGCAAGAAGCAGAGCAAAGAACCGTCATCAGACCCTCCCCCGAGTATATAAAGACCAAGGCAAGACCCGTTCAACGCGTCGCCCGAACCCGCCGCGGGATTCAAAGACTCAAAGCGAAACGATCGTTCCTCGAACGGCTCGCGCACGCGCAACGGCCGCCCCGCGAACCGCTCGCCCCGTTGCATTAACTCCGCGGCGGGACAGGCGGCACCTCAGGTAGGAGAAGCAAGCGACGCTTCGCCTTCGCCATAATGACCGCGTCAAAAAAGGTACGCCACGTCATTCGATTTCGTATCCTTTTCCTTTTCCTCTTTCTCTCTTTTACAACAGGGACCGGGAAAGGGGGATACCCCAAAAAGGATCCTTCTTCGTGAAGGAAACAGGCCCCGAGCCTCCCTACTGATCAGAGGTTCAAAGGCTGGCCCCTCGGAGGGGTTCAACAGCCGCCTCAGAGCACTTGGGTTCCGCGCCCACTACTGGTCAGAGGTTCGAAGGCCGGCCCCTCGGAAGGGTTCAACGGCCGCCTCAGGCCACTCGGGCTCCGTGCCCACTACTGATCAGGGGTTCGTAGGCTGGCCCTCGAAGGGTTCACAGCCGCCTCAGACACAGAGCGAGGGATGACCCTGGGTACGTTCGATACATAACCAAGGCTCGGGCTACGCTCCCGAGGTACCCTAGGACATTTCCGAGACCAGCGGGAACGATCTTGTAACGGAATCCCATCAGAGGGAGGCATCAAGCCCTCGGACCCCGTCGAAAGGGGACCGGGTCTGGCAGATCACCCGCAGGTACTTTTGGAGCGCGCCTCCGGGCCTCTAGCCGACCCCTAACAAATGGGGCACGGGCGTCCACTCGGATTACCCGCCAGCACCTCACCGGAGACACCATGTTCGGCGCCCTCCGAGGGCAACATGGCGCTTTCCCCCCCTCCTCCTTGCGGAAAGGCGACGCAGGGGCGTATGTAAAAAAGTCGAGTCTCTCCTTGACCGTCCTCTCGCCCTGTGCAGAGGCTCGGGGGCTGCTCTCGCGAACCTGGCTCCGGCCAAACCGTTGACAGCGTCAACATACCAGCCCGAGAACTTGGGACCCGACCGTGTACCCGGGCTACGGCCAGCTCGCATGAGGGAACAACCAGACCAGCCGAAGTGTCGCAAAATGCATTAAGACCTCGAAGGAGTCAAACCACTCCTCCGAGGCCTCGGGGGCTACACCCGGCGGGTGCGCTCGCGCGCACCCACTGGAATAAAACGCAACCGAGAAAGGCTGGTCCCCTTGCAAAAAAGTGTGACAAAAGCCTCCAAGCGAGTATTAACACTCCCTTCGAGGCTCGGGGGCTACTGTCGGGGACCATAATTAGGGGTACCCTCAAGACTCCTAAATCTCAGCTGGTAACCCCCATCAGCACAAAGCTGCAAAGGCCTAATGGGTGCGACTAAGTCAAAGGTCGGTCCATTCGAGGGACGCGATCACGCCTCGCCCGAGCCCAGCCTCGGGCAAGGGCAGCCAACCCCGGAGGATCTACGTCTCGCCCGAAGACCCCCTCCAGCAACAAGAATACCCTCGGCTCGCCCGAGGCCCAGCCTTCACCGAGAAGCAACCTTGGCCAACCCGCCACGCCAACCGACCAAATCGCAGGGGCATTTAATGCAAAGGTGGCCTGACACCTTTATCCTGACGCACGCCCTCCAGTCGACGGAGCCAAAGTGACCGTAGCCACTTCGCCGCTCCACTGACCGGTCTGACAAGAGGACAGCGCCGCCTGCGCCGCTCCGACTGCTGTGCCACTCGACAGAGTGAGGCTGACAGCAGCCAAGTTCGGCCTCAGGCGCCATAGGAAACTCCGCTTCGCCCGACCCCAGGGCTCAGACTCGGGCTCAGCCCCGGAAGATGACGAACTCCGCTTCGCCCGACCCTAGGGCTCGGACTCGGGCTCAGCCTCGGAAGACGACGAACTCCGCTTCGCCCGACCCTAGGGCTCGGACTCGGGCTCAGCCCCGGAAGACGACGAACTCCGCTTCGCCCAACCCCAGGGCTCGGACTCGGGCTCAGCCCCGGAAGACGACGAACTCCGCCTCGCCCGACCCCAGGGCTCGGACTCGGGCTCAGCCCCGGAAGACGACGAACTCTGCTTCGCCCGACCCCAGGGCTCGGACTCGGGCTCAGCCCCAAAAGACGACGAACTCCGCTTTGCCCGACCCCAGGGCTCGGACTCAGCCCTGGCCTCAGCCGACGGTCTCCGCCTCGCCCGACCTAGGGGCTCGGACTCGACCTCGGCCTCGGAAGACAGACTTGACCTCGACCTCGGAGGAGCCTCCACCTCGCCCAACCTAGGGCTCGGACCGACCACGTCAACAGGAGGCGCCATCATTACCCTGCCCCAAACTGACTCAGGCTACGGGGAACAAGACCGGCGTCCCATCTAGCTCGCTCCGCCAGACAAGTAATGATGGCGCCCCGCACACTCTATGACGACGGCGGCTCTCAGCCCCCTTATGGAAGCAAGAGGACGTCAGCAAGGACTCGACAGCCCCGACAGCTGTCCTTCCGCCAGGCTCCAGCGCTCCTCCGACGGTCACGACACCACACGAACCGGGTGCCAAAACCTCTCCGGCTGCCACGATGGCATGTACTTAGGGCGCTAGCTCTCCTCCGCTAGACACGTTAGCACACTGCTACACCCCCCCCCATTGTACACCTGGATCCTCTCCTTACGCCTATAAAAGGAAGGACCAGGGCCCTCTTACAGAGGGTGGGCCGCGCGGGGAAGGACAGGACAGCGCTCGCGTGAGGCAGCTCGCTCCCTCCCGCGTGGACGCTTGTAACCCCCTACTGCAAGCGCACCCGACCTAGGCGCGGGACAAACACGAAGGTCGCGGGATTCCACCTCTCACGCCCGTCTCCCTCTGGCTTCCTCCCCCCTTCGCGCTCCGTCTCGCGCCGACCCATCTGGGCTGGGGCACGCGGCGACAATTTACTCGTCGGTCCAGGGACCCCCCGGGTTTCGAAACGCCGACACATATATTTCTACCCAGATGGTCAATATCAGGAAGGGAGGTGATATCGATCTACCTGCTAACAACCGTCGCAGGAGGACTGTTAACCAACCACAATCAGAGATGAATCCTCCACCAAACCCTCCACCGGCTGGAACAGATCCTGTTGCTGCCACTCAGATGCAGCTGCTGTAGCAAATGGCCAACACCATGACGGAAATGCAAGCGCAAATCCATCAGGAACGTCAGGAGATGTGCCAAGAGCGGCAGGAAATGTGACAGGAAATCTGGCAGGAACGACTGGAACGACAGCAACTACCACCTCCACCACCACCAGCTCCGCCCAAGGATAAGCACCGGGAGTTTATGAGTCACAAGCCACCAACATTCTCTAACTCCTCGGACCCACTACAAGCTGATGACTGGTTAAAGTCCATGGACAAGATGTTCAACATAGCATAGTGTACTGACATGGAGAAAGTGCCATATGCATCGGGTCGCCTCACCGGCCCAGCCGCGGATTGGTGGGATGCATATTACGCTGCTCACGCTACTGCCAACACCATTACCTGGGCAGAAATTCTCCACTCACTTCAGGAATTACCATATTCCTATTGGCCTTATGAAGATTAAAAAGAAGGAGTTCCTATCCCTCAAATAGGGAGGGATGTCAGTAAGAGAATATAGGGACAAGTTCTTCCAGTTATCTCGATATGCTCCTGGTGAAGTTGACGACGATGAGAAAAAGTAGGAGCTATTTTTCTGGAAGGTTTGATCAGGTCACTACAATACCAGCTGATATCACACACATTCCCGTCCTTACAGAGACTACTGGACAAAGCTATTGCTCTGGAAAACAAGAGGGTTGAGCTTGGAGAAAAGAGGAAAGCTACTAACCAGGGACAAGCTGGAAGTACTTCTCGTCCCCGTTATACTACACCTCAAAGTACACCTACCCGTGGTAATTCTGGGCAACAGACTCAACAGACACAAGCTACTCCTCAAGAAGGCACTCCAGCTGAACCTATTGCTCCTAATACATCCACAAACAGGTCATGTTTCAAGTGTGGAAAGGCTGTACACTATGCCAACTACTGTCCTAACAGGACTACTTATACCACTCCAGCTCTAATAAAGCAAGGTCAGGCCTCAAGAGCAAGAGTCCGCCCTTATCTGTCAATCGGGGTCAAGTCAACCATGTGGAAGCAAAAGCTGAACATGGTGAACCTGAAAACTAGGAAAAGATGCCGGTAGAAGGTGAAGAGGACCGTGAAGAAGGCAATGAACAACAAAATCAGAGTAGATATATATATACATACATATATATATAGTATTTGTAAGACCTAAATAATGCCTTAGGTAGTATCTAGTTCTTTATTAATGTAGGAATAATAAGGTCTATTTGATCATATGTTTTACTAAGAAGTGATGCATCATGCTGAGATTCTTGCTTGTGCATATGTTTTGAGATAAGATTGGGATTTTTTTCTTACTAATCTCGAGGACAATATTTCTTTTAAGGGGGTAGGATTTGTAAAGCCCAAAAAATTGGATCAGAAAAAAAA
This sequence comes from Zea mays, assembly GCF_902167145.1. Taxonomy (NCBI): domain Eukaryota; kingdom Viridiplantae; phylum Streptophyta; class Magnoliopsida; order Poales; family Poaceae; genus Zea; species Zea mays. Next base: position 105,773,015 of record NC_050105.1, on the reverse strand, counting down.
TAATGATATAAATAAATAAATATAATTATGTTAGTATTTAAGTAATTTTTCCTTGAAACCTTTGGAGAGTTATTAATTCCCTTCCTTTCCATAATCAATTAATGGTATTAAATTAGTCAAGTAACCAATAAATAAATAAAGAAATGTGCATCTCATGCTGGTGATTTTGTTGTGACGCATTTATTTAAAGCATAAATTTGACCTCAAATTATAAATGAAAATATAAAAATAGAAAAGGAGAAAAGAAATTGTAATAGTCATTTATTACTTCTAGAATTTGAAAATGGAATGTGAATAATAATATTAAAAATCGTAGGATTTATATTCGCATTAGGATTATGTTGAGATTGGGAATCTAAAATTCAAAACAGAAAATTGGATTTGGTTGAATATTTTAAATTGGAAATAGAAAAGAAAATATAAACGAAAAAGAAAAAGGGAAGAAGACCAACCTCATGGGCCCAAATCACCCGGCGTCACTCGGCCCAACAGCGTTGCGCGCGTGTCGGTCCTGTCACTAACGCGTGGGCCCGGCTTGGCAGTCGCTCTCTGCACGCGCGCATTGCTTCTGTCGTTGACACGTGGGCTTGAGCACCTGGAGATCCTACCGCGCATGCCACCGTCGCTATCACTGCCCGGTGGGCCCTCCCAGCAGTCCTGCACCCTCGCGCCTACACTGAAATGTGGGACCAAGTCGTCATCCCTTCGCGCGGACTTCGCAAACAACCTGCGCGCGCGCCGGAGTGGACGACAGATTTCGTGCGCAGATCCCGATTGGCTCTCGCACCGGCATGGGGGTGGCGGCTATAAAATCTGGCCCCGGTCCTCCGTTTCTCCACAGCACCGTAGTCCACCATCGCCACAAGCTCAGAGAGAAATCGGGCCGCCATCGTCGGCCAGCTAGATCACCGGTGGCCAAGACTCGGTGTCAGGTCTTGGGGGATCGCGGTGTCGTCCGGGAGGTGATTACGACCTTGCCTACCTCAGGGCTAGTGCCACCGCGCTCCAATTTCTCGTCAGAGTTACGCCTTGCCACTGTGTTGCCGCTCACCATGGACAGCAACGTCTGCGCCACAGCACTAGTAACAACCTGCCTTATTAAACTCTCCATGTTCTTAGGAACGATTTTCACCTTGTAGCACGTGGTGTCGGGCACTAGGACCGCCCGCACGCGGTACTCCGACATGGTCTCCGGGAGCAGGGCAGCGACGCCTTCGCTTGGAGCTAATGGGTGGGGACGACGGGTCCGAGCCATTGGATCTCGGAGTGATGGTTGGGAATAGAATGGGAGGCAATAGTTCAGTGGGCAAATCGGGACGTTGATATTGGATCATGCGAGTCTGGCTGGATCTAGGGAGTTTTAAATCCATGTCATTGATCTTTGATCGAACGGCTATAACATCATACTGATTCGCTTTAGATAGGATCTAATCCTGGCCCTCGGTTCTTATCGGATGGCCAAGATCATTCCGTAACCCTTTACTCGAGTCAACTTTGCATAAGAACCCTCAAGGTTAAGGGTAATAAACCTGTCATCCCCGTATGCATAAAAATCACTACACTTAGGTTCTGTTTTTCACGAGTTAGCCCTGAACTCTCAAAAAATAGTGTCCACCGTCCAACAGGGATAAAATAAATGGTGAATTGAATATAGAAATTAATTTTGTTGCAAAAATGAACCTAGAAATCTTAGATAAATCATAACTTGACCGTTTTAACCTCGATTTAAACCATTCAAGTTGTGTTAGCTTCGTTATAAAATTGCCTACGTCGTGACAATATTGTTGTACCATAAAACATATTTTATAAATAGATAATGGATTAGCCTATGTTTAGTAGATTAATCCTTCTAACCAAGGTTAAATTAGTCCATGATGATAATTTGACTAAAATAAGATTTCCAACCAAGATATAATCTAGATTAACGTTGAATTGATTATTTAGAGTATATTTACACTTATGATGTAAATTAACCAATTTATAATATATTAATATCCCATGATGTAGATATTCTGAAAACCATATCTATTTCACTGTAACTCTGAATTTAGTGGTTCTCGAACCTAGGATCTAGTTACGATATAAAGAATATTATTATGCAGTTTGTTCTTATGTTTGGTGTGATGTTAATTTTGCTTATACCATGTGTGAGGTTCTCGGGTCGATCTTGCTGCGATGGCTTTTCGGACGAGGGATTCCTATATTGCCCTTCTCAGAAAACGTAGCGGGTTTTCGAAAGCTAGTGGAACTTTGTAAAGGCCTCATAGTGGTACCCTGCTCGTCTCCTCGGTAGAGATGAATGGGAAGTCGCGATCCCTTGACAAATGGGTAACACGACTTATGGGTAAAGATGTGCAACCTCTGTAGAGTGTAAAATTGGTATATCAGCTGTGCTCACGGTCGTGAGCAGCTCGGACCCTCACATAAGCAATTTATGGAACTAAACTTAATTTGTCATTCGCATTGCATCGTGGGTGTTGTTATTAATCTTGATATCTTACTTATTTGGGTTGGTATCTACTTATACTTAGTAACTGCTAATAAAATTTTGACCATCTTTAAAAGCAATGCTCAGCTTTAACCGTCTCCTTTGGTAAGCCTTACACTTTACATGAGCTCCCACCTTTGGTGAGTTCATGCACATTATTCCACACAACTTATTGAGCGATGAACGTATGTGAGTTCACCCTTACTGTACTCACATCCCCCAGGTCAAGGACCAGGTACCACGGGATGAGGCGCACAAAGGATGTTGTGATGAGTTCATGAGTGGTCTAGGTCGTCGTCTCCGAGTCAACTTTGTGTTGCTGGATCGTTGTCTTCACATGATGTAATTATTTAACTATTTTGTATAGAACTCCGTTATATATTAATGATGTGGCATTTGTTTCTGTACCATGGGTCATCATATGTGTGAGACTTGATCCTAGCACACTTGGTGATTATTTCACGCCCGGGTTTTGGACCCTAAAACCCGGGTGTGACACATATAGATGGCCAACCATCAACCCGGATCTTGCTTGGCCTCATACTTGTTGATGTTTGAGACCTTGAAGTTAGGCGGCCATTGAATCCCCCGGAGCCGAGGGAAAGGGTTGAGACTCCACATGTCCCCTGATCCTCCCGACGGCCTTATCGAGTGCGGTCGCGGTGGAGGACTCCAGGAGGCAACTTATGCTGAGGGTCGTGCAGCCTCTCCCGAGCCAATTGGCCTAGTGTCGAGCTATTTGTAGAGGCTGCTGCCAACTCCGTCCTAGTTGCGTGACTGCGTGCTGGTGCACCATGATTTCGGTCATACTCTTTCCCGTCGCCTTATCTAATTTTCATGCCGGTGATCGCACGAAACATTGATGTTGCTCCACGCGTGTACCCGACTGTTGATGACGTAGCGCATGTCCGGAGCCGGATGAGCAAGAAGATGGTTCACTATGTGGGTGAGGATCTATCGATAGCCCTCCGTGTCCGGGGTACGGGGCAGGTCGTTGGCGATTTGAGCCCGAGACCCGCCAACTTCGCTCATTGTGTTCAGGTCTCAGGCGAAGTCAGACAGTAGGTTATGGGGAAGGGGCGAGTTATCAACTCAGTGCCTGGCATCACGCTCCACTCATTCACGCTCGTGCTCCTGAGTGTGGCGACGATTGTGGTGTTAGGAATTGAGGCGCTCGCTGAGTGCCCTGTCGTTAGGAGTCTCTCCTGCTGCAGATGCCTCATCCCGGGATACAGGTTGCGCGAGGTTCCGTTCTTCGGCCTTGTAATGATGCTAAATGTTGTGGCGTTGGCATGCCTCTTGCTGAGGGGGCTCCTCCCTAGAACAGTGGGATTGTCGTTATAGATGGGAGCATCTTCTACACTTCTCTGGATAAAGAGGACATCTAGGAAGAAAGAGCTTAGGGCGTGTCCCGTGCTCCGGCCATCTCCCCCATGAGCGAAGCAGCCGGTATAGCCGACAGTCTTGTTCCTGCGGCCATGCTGGTGCTAGGGCTATCCACTCCTTTTTGCCGAGTGATCTGAGTTCACACTCGAGTGGGTGAGGTGGATAGGGAGTCCGCGCCGACAAGGGCACAACCTCGATCGGATGGGTTGTAGGTGTTGCCATGGTCCAGGGCTCGACCGACCCGGTTGGTTGAGGTCTTCTCGCCTTGGAGTTCGTCGAAGTAGTTTTTGCCGAGGTTAGGTGGGACAGGCCTGCCTTCGCGATCGGTGCCCTCAGAGAAGACCTCTTCTCGGATGGATCCACGATGCTGTTGAGAGCACCTAGAGGGGGGTGAATAGGTGATCCTGTAAAATTCAACACTAATAGCCACAAAGCTTTGTTATGTAAGTTAGAACGGCTAAGTAGCTTGAAATGAGTTCTTGTGAACACAGATAATCAAAGGTAAAGCACACAAGAGACACAAGATTTTTATCCCGTGATTTGGCCAAGTAACACTTGCCTACTTCCACGTTGTGGCGTCCCAATGGATGAGGGTTGCACTCAACCCCTTTCAAGTGATCCGATGATCAACTTGAATACCACGGTTTTTCCTTTCTTTGTCTTTCTCCCGTTTGCGAGGAATCTCCACAACTTGGAGCCTCTCGCCCTTACAATGAAGATCACAAAAGATGTACGGAAGTAAGGGAGGGGAGAGCAACACACAAAAGACTCAAATCACAGCACAATCACGCACACAAGTCACAACTTGAGCTCAAAACACAACTCTCGGAGTTCACAACTCAAATGGAGCTCAAGTCACTATCTCAAAGAATCAAATGCGCGAAGTTGGAGTCTAGAAGTCTTAGAATGTTTCTTGAATGCTTGGGTGACTCCTCCATGCGCCTAAGGGTCCCTTTTATAGCCCCAAGACAACTAGGAGTCGTTGGAGGCCAACAAGGAAGGCCATTCTTGCCTTCTGTCGGGTGGCGCACCGGACAGTCCGGTGCGCCACCGGACAGTCACTGTAGATGGTCCGGTGCGGATCCCCTTCCTATTCTAGCGCAGACGACCGTTGCAGATTCGTGGCAATTGGCGCACCGGACACTGTCCGGTGCCCCTGCCGACTGTTGGCGCGGGCCACGCGTCGCCCGCGGATTGCGCGGCCGGCCGTTGCTCTGGCAGCCGTTGGCTCACCGGACAGTCCGGTGCACCACCGGACAGTCCGGTGAATTATAGCCGTACGCCGCCGATTTTTCCCGAGAGTGGCCTGTTCACTGGAGACTAGCCTGGCGCACCGGACACTGTCCGGTGTGCCAAGCCAAGCTGGACTTTGGTTGTACAAATCCAAGTCTTTTGCATTTCTTTCTTTTCTTGTTTCTAGCACTTAGACAAAATATGTTAGTACTCAAAACAATGTACTAAGTCTAGAAACGTACCTTGTCACATGATTTGCACTTTTTGCTTGTTTGGCACATAACAACTCAAGGATTATGTGTTGGCACTTAATCACCAAAACATTATAGAAATGGCCCAAGGGCACATTTCCCTTTCAATCTCCCCCTTTTTGGTGATTTATGCCAACACATCAAAAAGCAATCAAAATAAGTGCAATATCAATGCAAATGAGGACCAAATTGTTTTTGACTCTAATTTGGCATATTTGGATCATTCTTTGCCACCACTTGGTTTGTTTTTGCAAATCAAATTCATTTTCCTATCTCTAAGTCAAACTCAATTGTTTGGGCATAAAGAGAGATATTCCAAGAGTGAAATTGATCAAGATCCAAAAACTCCCCCTTTTTCCCATAATCATAAATTCTCCCCACAAGAGACCAAATTTTGATAATAAGAGTATTTTGACAAATCAAAAGTTCTAACTCTACTATTTTCAAAATTCTCAAGTGGTAGCTGATCCATTTGCTTTGGCCTTAATTTCTCCCCCTTTGGCATCAAGCACCAAAACGGGATCATTTTTGGCCCTTTAACCCCATTGCCTCACCAAAAATGTCAATTAAGAGCAAAAAGGCAATAAGAGCATAAGAATGAACTTGGAGGTTAGTACACTAATACCGGAGTGCAGTGGAAGTCTTTGCATGGTCCAAGTTCACCTTTTCCCTTTCAATGCACCTTTGAGACTACATCAAGTACACTTAAACACAAAGGTTAGTCTCAAAGGGTCAAGTTGTAGCACATCTCCCCCTAAATATGTGCATCATTCACACATGGACTTTTGAGGTCCAGGGATCCCTTGCACAACTTGAGCACCATAAATAAGCAACAAATTGCATAAATGTATAAGAAACATGATCAAAGGCATAAAACACATGTATGCTATAGATCAATCCAAGTTACGCGAGTCTAGGACATTTAGCTCACTACGCAGCTGTTTTCTCATCTAATGGCTTGGTAAAGATATCGGCTAGCTGGTTCTCGGTGCTAATATGGAACACCTCGATATCTCCCTTTTGCTGGTGATCTCTCAGAAAGTGATGCCGGATGTCTATGTGCTTAGTGCGGCTGTGTTCAGCAGGATTATCCGCCATGCGGATTGCACTCTCATTGTCACATAGGAGGGAGACTTTGCTCAGATTGTAGCCAAAGTCCTGGAGGGTTTGCCTCATCCAAAGTAGTTGCGCGCAACACTGTCCTCCGGCAACATACTCGACCTCAGCGGTGGATAGGGCAACGGAGGTTTGTTTCTTTGAGCTCCAAGACACGAGGGACCTTCCTAGGAATTAGCACGTCCCTGATGTACTCTTCTTATCAACCTTGCATCCAGCATAATCGGAGTCTGAATATCCAATTAAGTCAAAGGTAGACCCCTTTGGATACCAGATCCCGAAACAAGGAGTAGAAACTAAATATCTAAGAATCCGCTTAACGGCCACAAGGTGACATTCCCTTGGGTCGCATTGAAATCTAGCACACATGCATACGCTAAGCATAATATCCAATCTACTAGCACATAAATAAAGTAATGACCCTATCATAGACTGGTATGCCTTTTGATCAACGGACTTACCTCCTTTGTTGAGGTCGACATGTCCATTGGTTCCCATAGGTGTCTTCGTGGGCTTGGCGTCCTTCATCCCAAACCGCTTGAGAAGATCTTGAGTGTACTTCGTTTGGGAGATGAAAGTGTCGTCCTTGAGTTGCTTCACTTGGAACCCAAGGAACTAGTTCAACTCGCCCATCATTGACATCTCAAACTTTTGAGTCATCACCCTGCTAAACTCCTCACAAGACTTTTGGTTAGTAGAACCAAATATTATGTCATCGACATAAATTTGGCACACAAAAAGGTCACTGTCACAAGTCTTAGTGAAAAGAGTGGGATCGGCTTTCCCAACCTTGAAAGAATTAGCAATTAAGAAATCTCTAAGGCATTCATACCATGCTCTTGGGGCTTGCTTAAGTCCATAGAGCGCCTTAGAGAGCTTACACACATGGTCGGGGTACTTGTCATCCTCAAAGCCAGGGGGTTGTTCCACATACACCTCCTCCTTTATTGGCCCGTTGAGGAACGCGCTCTTCACATCCATTTGAAACAACCTAGAAGAGTGGTGAGCGGCATAGGCTAATAATATTCTAATAGACTCTAGCCTAGCCACAGGAGCAAAGGTCTCCTCGAAATCCAAACCTGCGACTTGGGCATAACCTTTTGCCACAAGTCGAGCCTTGTTCCTTGTCACCACCCCGTGCTCGTCTTGTTTGTTGCGGAACACCCACTTGGTTCCCACAACATTTTGCTTTGGACGTGGCACCAGGCTCCAAACTTCATTCCTCTTGAAGTTGTTGAGCTCTTCTAGCATGGCCAACACCCAGTCCAGATCTTGCAAGGCCTCTTCTACCCTGAAAGGCTCAATAGAAGAGACAAACGAGTAATGCTCACAAAAATTAGCTAAACGTGAGCGAGTTGTTACTCCCTTGCTTATGTCACCTAGAATCTGATCGACGGGGTGATTTCTTTGGATCGTCGCTCGGACTTGAGTTGGAGGGGCCAGTGGTGCTTCTTCCTCCAAAACTTGTTCTCCTTGTGCTCCCCCTTGATCACATGCCTCTTCTTGAGGAACCTGTCCATCATCTTGAGTAGGGGGATGCACCATTGTTGAGGAAGAAGGTTGATCTTGCTCTTGTTGTTCCTGTGGTCGCACATCTCCAATCGCCATGGTGCGTATTGCGGCCGTCGGAACATCATCTTCATCTATATCATCAAGATCAACTTGCTCTCTTAGAGAGCCATTAGTCTCATCAAATACAACGTCGCTAGAGACTTCAACCAAACCCGATGATTTGTTGAAGACTCTATAAGCCTTTGTATTTGAGTCATATCCTAGTAAAAACCCTTCTACAGCTTTGGGAGCAAATTTGGAATGTCTACCTTTCTTCACCAAAATGTAGCATTTGCTCCCAAATACACGAAAGTAAGAGACATTGGGTTTGTTACCGGTAAGAAGTTTGTAGGAGGTCTTCTTGAGGAGACGATGCAGATAGAGTCGGTTTATGGCATGGCAAGCTGTGTTCACATAGGAGGGAGCGCAGATAGAGCTCGGGTGTCTTGAACTCTCCAAGCATCGTCCTTGCCATGTCGATAAGTGTCCTGTTCTTCCTCTCTACCACACCGTTTTGCTGTGGTGTGTAGGGAGCGGAGAACTCATGCTTGACACCTTCCTCCTCAAGATACTCCTCGACTTGTAAGTTCTTGAACTCGGACCTGTTGTCACTCCTTATCTTTTTCACCTTGAGCTCAAATTTGTTTTGAGCCCTTCTTAGAAAGCGCTTTAGGGTCCCTTGGGTTTCTGATTTATCCTGCAAAAAGAACACCCAAGTGAAGCGGGAAAAGTCATCTACAATTACAAGACCATACTTACTTCCCCCAATGCTAAGGTAGGTGACGGGTCCGAAGAGGTCCATGTGAAGAAGCTCCAATGGTCTTGATGTTGTCATCACATTCTTGCTGTGATGAGTGCTTCCCACCTATTTCCCTACCTGACAAGCTGCACAAGGTCTGTCTTTCTCGAAGCAGACATTGGTTAGTCCTAACACATGTTCTCCCTTTAGAAGTTTATGAAGATTCTTCATCCCAACATGTGCTAGACGGCGATGCCACAGCCAGCCCATGCTAGTCTTAGCTATTAAGCATGCATCTAGATCGACCTCCTCTTTCGAAAAATCAACTAAGTAGAGTTTGTCGTCTAATACACCCTTAAACGCTAATGAACCATCACTCCTTCTAAAGACAGAAACATCAATATTTGTAAATAGACAATTATAACCCATGTTACATAATTGACTCACAGACAATAGGTTGTACCCGAGCGATTCAACTAAGAACACATTGGAGATAGAATGCTCGGATGTAATGGCTATCTTTCCCAATCCTTTAACCTTGCCTTGGTTCCCATCTCCAAAGATGATCGAATCCTAGGAATCCTTGTTCTTGACGTAGGAGGTGAACATCTTCTTATCCCCCGTCATATAGTTTGTGCATCCGCTGTCGATAATCCAGCTTGAGCCCCCGGATGCATAACCCTGCAAGGTAATTTACACTTGGGTTTTAGGTACCCAACTCTTGTTGGGTCCTACAAGGTTAGTCACAATAGCCTTTGGAACCCAAATACAAGTCTTATCTCCCTTGCATTTGGATCCCAACTTCCTAGCAACTACTTTTTCATTCTTACAAAAAATTGCAAAAGAAGTATTGCAATCAAGGTAAATAGTAGAAGGTTCATTACATACTCTCCTAGGCACATGATGCACAACATGATTTCTCCTAGGCTTACTTCTACCATGCACAAAAGTAGAGCTAGAAGCAAACATAGCATGTGAATTAAACGCATCATAACTCCTATTATAATGAGCATTTCTAGAAAATTTTCTATCATTATAAATGAAAGCATGATTCCTTTTAGTACTATTAGCCGTAGGGGCCTTTCCTTTCTCCTTGTTGGGAATGGGAGCCCTTTGGCTTGTTAAGTTCTTGGCTTCCTTTCAAAAGCCAAGTCCATCCTTAATTGAGGGGTGTCTACCAATGGTGTAGGCATCCCTAGCAAATTTTAACTTATCAAAATCAACCTTGCAAGTCTTAAGTTGAGCATTAAGACTTGCCACCTCATCATTTAATTTGGTAATAGACGCAAGATGTTTATCACAAGCATCAATATCAAAATCCTTGCATCTATTGCAAATTACAACATGTTCTACACATGAACTAGATTTATTAGCTACCTCTAGCTTAGCATTTAAATCATCATTCAAAAATTTTAAACTAGAGATAGATTCATGGCAAGCAGATAACTCAGAAGATAGCATTTCATTTCTCTTAGTTTCTAAAGCAAGAGATTTTTGCACACTAACAAACTTATCGTGCTCCTCATATAAAATATCCTCTTGCTTCTCTAGCAATCTATCTTTTTCATTTAAAGAATCAATTAACTCATTGATTTTATCTACTTTAGTTCTATCTAAACCCTTAAATAAATCAGTATAATCTACTTCGTCATCACTAGAATCATCATCGCTAGAAGTAGTGTACTTCGGGGTATCTCGAACACTTACCTTCTTCTCCTTGGCCATGAGGCAAGTGTGGCGTTTGTTGGGGAAGAGAGAGGACTTATTGAAGGCCGAGGCAGTGAGTCCTTCGTCGTCGGAGTTGGAGGAAGAGCAGTTCGAGTCTCATTCCTTTTTGAGGTGTGCCTCGCCCTTTGCCTTCCTGTAGCTCTTTTTCTTCTCCTTCTTCCCGCTCTTTTCTTGTCCCTGGTCACTATCATTATCGGGACAATTTGCTATAAAGTGACCAGTCTTACCGCATTTGAAGCAGGAGCGCTTTCCCCTTGTTTTGTTCTTGTTGGGGTACTCCTTGTGTCCTTTAAGAGCGGTCTTGAAGCGCTTGATGATAAGCGCCATCTCATCTTCATTGAGGCCAGCGGCCTCCACTTGTGCCACCTTGCTTGGTAGTGTCTCCCTGCTGTTGGTTGCTTTGAGGGCAATGGTTTGAGGCTCGTGAATGGGTAGTGGTCCGTTTAGAGCATCGTCCACATATCGAGCCTCTTTCACCATCATGCGCCCGCTCACAAACTTCCCAAGAATCTCCTCGGGCGTCATCTTGGTGTACCTGGGATTCTCACGAATAAGGTTGACAAGATGAGGGTCAATTACTGTAAATGACCTTAGCATTATCGGACGATGTCGTGGTCCGTCCATCTTATGCTTTCCATAGCTCCTAATTTTGTTGACCAGGGTCTTGAGCCTATTGTATGTTTGTGTTGGCTCCTCTCCCCTGATCATCGCGAATCTTCCCAGTTCGCCTTCCACCAACTCCATTTTGGTGATCATGGTGGCGTCATTTCCCTCATGTGATATCTTAAGGGTATCCCAAATTTGATTGGCGTTGTCCAAGCCGCTCACCTTGTTGTATTCATCCCTGCATAAGGATGCTAGCAAAACAGTAGTAGCTTGTGCATTCTTATGAATTTGCTCATTAATAAACACAGGGTTATCGGTACTGTCGAAATGCATTCCATTTTCAACTATCTCCCAAATACTAGGATGGAGAGAAAATAAGTGACTACGCATTTTGTGACTCCAAAAAGAGCAGTCTTCTCCATCAAAGTGTGGAGGTTTACCAAGTGAAATTGAAAGCAAATGAGCATTGGAATTCAACAGAATACGAGAATAATCAAATGAATAGTTTTGATTAACCGGTTTCTTTTTAGACAAGTCATCGTCGTCGTCTCTTGGTGAAGAAGAGGAGGTGTCGCTGTCGTAGTAAATGATCTTCTTGATCCGCCTCTTCTTCTTCTCGTCCCTCTTCTTGTGACTCGATCCTGAGTCAGTGGGCTTGTCGTCCCTTGGCTCGTTGAAGAGGGACTCCTTCTCCTTGTCGTTTACCACCATCCCCTTTCCCTTAGGATCCATCTCTTCGGGCGATTAGTCCCTTACGTGAAGAGAACGGCTTCGATACCAATTGAGAGCACCTAGAGGGGGGTGAATAGGTGATCCTGTAAAATTCAACACTAATAGCCACAAAGCTTTGTTATGTAAGTTAGAACGGCTAAGTAGCTTGAAACGAGTTCTTGTGAACACAGATAATCAAAGGTAAAGCACACAAGAGACACGTGATTTTTATCTCGTGGTTCGTCCAAGTAACACTTGCCTACTTCCACATTGTGGTGTCCCAATGGACGAGGGATGCACTCAACCCCTTTCAAGTGATCCGATGATCAACTTGAATACCACGGTTTTTCCTTTCTTTGTCTTTCTCCCGTTTGCAAGGAATCTCCACAACTTGGAGCCTCTTGCCCTTACAATGAAGATCACAAAAGATGTACTGAAGTGAGGGAGGGGAGAGCAACACACACAAGACTCAAATCACAGCACAATCACGCACACAAGTCACAACTTGAGCTCAAAACAAAACTCTCGGAGTTCACAACTCAAATGGAGCTCAAGTCACTATCTCAAAAAATCAAATGCGCAAAGTTAGAGTCTAGAAGTCTTAGAATGTTTCTTGAATGCTTGGGTGACTCCTCCATGCGCCTAGGGGTCCCTTTTATAGCCCCAAGGCAGCTAGGAGCCGTTGGAGGCCAACAAGGAAGGCCATCCTTGCCTTCTGTCGGGTGGCGCAGCGGACAGTCACTGTAGACGGTCCGGTGCGGATCCCCTTCCTATTCTGGCACAGACAACCATTGCATATTCGTGGCAGTTGGTGCACCGGACACTATCTGGTGCACACCGGACAGTCCGGTGCCCCCTGCCGACCGTTGGCGTGGGCCACGCGTCGCCCGCAGATTGCGCGGCCGACTGTTGCGCTGGCGGCCGTTGGCTCACCGGACAGTCCGGTGAATTATAGTCGTACGCCATCGATTTTTCCCGAGAGTGGCCTGTTCACCGGAGGCTGGCCTGGCGCACCGGACACTGTCCGGTGCACCACCGGACAGTCCAGTGGGCCAAGCCGAGCTGGACTTTGGCTGTACCAATCCAAGTCTTTTGCATTTATTTCTTTTCCTGTTTCTAGCACTTAGACAAAATATGTTTGTACTCAAAACAATGTACTAAGTCTAGAAACGTACCTTGTCACATGATTTGCACTTTTTGCTTGTTCGTCACATAACAACTCAAGGATTATGTGTTGGCACTTAATCACCAAAACATTATAGAAATGGCCCAAGGGCACATTTACCTTTCAGCGGTGCAAGACTCCTTCCCGATCCGCGATGCAGGAGAGGGATCCAAAGCGAAAAACCTCCCCGGTATTAAAGATGATCGGAGTGTTGAAGATGATAGTCATAGAGTCGTCAGGAATCAACATCACAGTCCCTACCTGGCGTGCTAGCTATCGATGTTTATGATGCAACTACGCACCACGGGGTTCCCCAAGTGATGCTTTTGAGCAGGACAACGTCGTTGATTGTGACTCGATGGTACGTGCGGATGCATGTCGAATCACACAAGGGTTTATACAGGTTCAGGCTACTAGAATGCATAACACACCACATCCTATCGAAGTTGAGTATTTGAGTATCACTGGTGTGCATGGGTTCCAGATGAACTATGGGTGGTGGTGGGTGAATTTCCCTGTCGATCTACTGATGGCGTAATTGTTGTGCGGGGGCTAATGAGCTATGAGGTGGTGATGGGGTGTGACGATATGAGATGAGATCAGATGACACATAAGATCCTTCGTAGGGGTACCCCTTCAGCCTTATATAGACAACTAGAGGGTTATATCCCATTACAAAGTTGTGATGACTATCTAACTCTATCTGAGTCTTTCCATTTAACGTGGCAAGCATTCCTGCTTATCCGGAGTTCAATTGCCCTTCATACGAGTTACCTCAGAGTATCTAGCTCTTCGGGTATGCTCAACCACCTTGCCCGAGGTATCAACGCTCGTTCTGTACATGACTCAGTGGTCAGGTCTTCGCCTCACTGGATCGAGCTTATCTAGCCTGGTTGTGTCCCGAGGGCATGCCTCGCTAGGCAAACTAGCAGGAGGCCCATCAAGCGGCTCGTGGAGCGTTTCTACGCTCCCGCATGTTTGGGGCCTTCGTCTTCCAAAGGTCCTCAAAAACATGACTAACATGCTTTCCAAGTATAATACATTGTCACAGGAACCTTCGGTCTTGAGATGAAGGTGTGAAAGGCACGGTCTGGGAGAAGGATGAACCAGTTCTGAAGCTACGAATGAAGAAGCTTCGGCTTAGCGCAAGGGCAGCGATGGAGAATGGAATCGACTTAAAGGGGAATATACTGCCTAGTCCTCGACAAATTACTCCTTAGTCAGTAGTAAGTGTCAAGGACATGGATGTAATTTTACCCAGGTTGCGTCCTGTGCCTATAAATAGATGAACAGTAACACCGTATTGTTCACGCTGACTTGTAATCACGAGCACGTTGCTCTTGGATTCTTACCTCCTGTCAAGCCGAAGGTACAAATGTAATTAATATCATTAATGCTTGTTTATGATTATATAATGAGAACACGAATAATCTGATGATTTAATGTGGTTATTCATGTTCTTTTCTATGTCTCATATGTTTCTGCTTTCATTATTACATACTGAAATGATGAAGGTATGTCCTTCATAACCTTCGTTTGAAGATCATTATATCCCAAGGGAGATAATGCTTCGAAAGACGAAGGTCTTTAACCATTAACATTTGTGTTGCCTTGTTCTTAACTCATAGCATTTGAGAACAAGTCCCCAGCATTGGTGCCCACCTCCAGTGAACTCATTCGATCACCTTCAGCAAGCTGTGACCTTCGTCATGCCGTCGAAGAAATCTTCAGCGCTGGGGGCTGCATTGCAGCCACTGGACGTCAACCAAGAAACACTATGTGAAGCTAGAATCCAAAAAAGGAAGGCTACAAGTCCAACGCCTCAGGAGGAGGAGTTGGACCAAGAAATCAGGGACCTCGAAGCCATCCGTCAACAGGTCCAGAGGAAGAAGGAGAAGATGCTTCGCCTTGCCGATCTTCAGAAGAAGAACGATGAGGCCACTGAGGAAATGCGTCATCTCACTCAAGATGACCAGCACCGAAGACCTCAACGCAGAGAGCTTCGTTAGGACAATTCCTATGATGATGACGAATGGTATGATGATTTCCATCCTAGAAATTTTGCTTTTGATGATGCTTCTCCTCTGTCAGTAGAACTGCAGGCTACCCCATGGCCCCCATCATACAAGCCACCCCAGCTCCCCATGTATGATGGGCATTCAGACCCAAAGCAGTTTCTAATGAGCTATGAAGCAACCATATCTTCATATGGGGGCAACACAGCAGTCATGGCAAAATCCTTCGTCATGGTAGTAAAAAATGTCACACAAACTTGGTACTCTTCTCTTTGGCCAGGAACAATCACATCATGGCAGAAGCTGAAGGACATGCTGATCACCAGTTTCCAGGGGTTTCACACAAAGCCGGACACTGCTCAGGCTTTGTTCCAGTGCATGCAAGACCACGAAGAATACCTCCAGGCGTATGTCCGAAGGTTCTTGCGTCTGAGAGCACAAGCGCCCATAGTGCCCAATGAAATTGTCATTGAGGCCATGATCAAAGGGCTTCAGCCAGGACCTATGGCTCAATATTTTGCCAGGAAACCCCCTCAGACCCTGGAGAAGCTCCTTCAAAAGATGGATGAATACATCCGGGATGATAATGATTTTCGCTAGAGAAGGGAAGAAGCCTACATGTTTTCTGAAATGACTAGGGGCTTCGGAGGAAGAATCCACCCTAGGCATGTCAGATCAATCCATAACTCCAGCCAAAGTGATGACAGAGGAAGCCAGCTTCAAAGGCCACAACACAGCTCTCAATCCTCAGGGCAACAACAAAGTTCTTTTAGGCCACCAACCCTAAGGGGCAGAGGCGGCAGGGGCTTCGGAGGAAGGTACGGGGATCAGCCCAGGAAACTTTATTGCTTATTCTATGGTGAATACAAGGGCCACACTACAAGAACATGTCAGGTTACCATTCAGAAGCAAAAGGAGATTGCCTGTAACACCCCTGGTGTTACTGTAACTAAAACTTGAGCATGGCATCATAAACATTGGCATTGCATATGTTTGACACACCTAGAGTGCATTCACTAGGCAAAAATTTCAAACAAGTTGTACTGTTTTGGTATTTTGCAAATAGAACCCTAGAATAGGGGACTTAACCCTAAATAGGGACCAGGAGGGTAAAACATAACCCAAATTGAGAAAACCTAAAAGCTTTAGGGGAATAGTCATAAAATGTTCCCAAGAATGAACTTGAATCACATTTATACCCCTGAGATACCAAAAACTCCCATTGGAACCCTGGAAAACCCTAAGTCCAAACCCTAGGGGCCTATGTGCAAAAATTGTGCACATTTGGACTAAAGTGTAAAAACTATAATGTTAAAGCATATTAAGTCATATGGTTCACAAATATAGCGATTTGCAAGTGAAACCCTAAGATTTGGGTTTATTTGCAAAAAGTACCAAGTGAACTCTATATTAACTAAGTCTGAAATGAGAGTTTTGGCTCAACTTTGGAGCTCTGTAGTTTTCAAATTTGTGAGAATTTGCCCTAGGTCACCACATCAAATTTGTAGGCCTATCAAAGAAGAACCACTTTGCTTAAGGGTGTAAGCATAGTTGTGGAGAAGATATTGGAGATAATTAAGCCTGAAGTCAGGCTGTCAGGCTGATACAGTCTGAACTTCAGATGGACAGTGACTTTGATCCAAGTTTGAGAGCCATTTCGACTAAGATCCAGTGAGAATCTACCTAGGGTTGCTAAAACAAAGTTGTAGAGTTATTAAAGAGGAATAACTTTGTTATAGGTGTTTGGGCTTGGTACCACATGGAATTGAGAGAAAATCTGGCTTCAAGTCACTCGGTCAGGCCATCTGATGGTGGATTGCCATGGTATAGTACATCAGAGGGGGGAGATAAGGATCAGCCCTCGCCGGCGATAAGGATGCCACCGCGGCTCGGATGGGTCGTCGGTGGCCGCGGTAAAGGGTTCTCGGCGACGTGGCAGAAAGTTACTGAGGTGGCAAGCCCCGGTTAAACGGCGGCCACCGTGCCATCACCGGGTTCCGCCACGCGGTGAGCTCGCCTGCGCAATCTAAAGTCCGCGGTCCTCATCCAATTCCAGTCGTTGGCCTATAAATTGCGCCCGGGTTCTACTTCTTTATCACATCCCGCACCTCCGCGATCGAGCACTCGGCTCAATTTCACCGAAGAAACCACAAATCCCTCTCTCCTCTGTTCTTGCTCCGCCGTGAAGCAACACCCGTGGCCAGCGCTCCTCGGGTTAGTATTTATCAAATTGTTCCCTGTTTTAGTTAGTCTTTGATCTCTTATTGCTCTCGAAAGCGGCGAATTGAAGGTCGGCCGAAGCCCATCACCGGAACGCACCCTTGCTCTGTAAAACGCCGCCATGACTACCCCTCTGTCGACCCACTCTTTGATTCCTATTTCGCCCAAATCCAAGTGTGTACCTAACCTCTAGCGAATCCGTGAACCTTTCCCCAGCCTCAATTTGGTTATCCACGCCGTTGTTTGGTCAGAACACATTCATCCCCTTGCCCATCCGCCCGGTCACCGTGAACTGATCGATTTAGTGCCCCCTTGGTGAAATTGATGGAGGGGAAGTGTTCGGTAAAGGTTCAATTGTGTCCCTGTCGCTCGGGAGCTCCTGCCGTGGCGTCATCCGGCCGGTCTAGCTCGCCGGAGCTCAGCTCCCAGCGCGGATCGCCATCATGGACTGAAAACCGAGAATGGATAGAAGTGCGAGGGTGTCTTTGTAACTATCAGCGACTGTGTTAAATAGTGCCTTGGACTCTGTCGGGATATTCAAGAAGACAAGGACCCTTCTGCAAAGTCCCCCTCGCGGGCGTGAGCGCGCCCCGTTTCTCTATGTTGCTGGGCCGTCTGGGCTGAAATTAGCCCAATACTATTCACAAGTTTCTCCTTTTCTTTTTATTCCAGAGCTAAAACAATTATAGAAAAGTGTAGAAAAATCCCAAAATTGTCAAACCAATTTTCCTAGGCTTCTTATTTTCCATAGTATTTAATAAAATTAGTTTCATGATTTTTAGATTAAATAAGGAATTTTAAGGCATTTAAAGTAGTTTAAAGCATTAGTTCTGGATTTTTAGAAAATATATAATAAGTCCAAAAATGCCCAAACTTTTTATATGAGCTCTACACATTATTTAGAAGCCTTGGGTAGAGTTTGGTTTGAATTGGAGTTTGTTTGATAACTAGAACCCAAAACCCTACCCGTGCCCTTTGAACTCCTTTACTCACTCCGGAAACCCTAAGTTCTCGGAGTTCCGTGAAGGAAAGTTGTATTCAAGACATAGATAATAAATTTTTATTATCTTTGCACTCTCATGAGCATTACATGGCATTCATTCTTATATATACTTATATGGTTATATTTAGAAAACGAAGAAGAGATCGAAGTAACCGAAGAGAAGACACCACCACCTTCGGAATCTCAGGCCGGAAATTGTTTCTACTTTGATATCTGCGGGTCCGAGCCTGACTCACCTATCAACGAAGGCAAGCCCCGGTGCATTTGCCACCTTCCATGATGTTTTTAAAATCTTTCTCACTTGCTTGATGCATTAGGTGATAGGAGTTGATTGATAAAACAATTCTTGCATTACCTTCCTTGAATTTGATTACCTTCCTTGATCACTCGTTTTACAAAAGATTTTGATGCTTAGCCTTGCTCTAGAAAAACAAAAGGTTTTGTTTTTACAAAAGATGTTGTGGCAAAAGTGGGTGGGATGTTTTCAAAAATAAAACTTGATGGTGGATCCATCACGGCCGTGATGGGTTCAACATCGGAAAAGATGTACCTCTGCCAGGTACCAAACTTTGGGTTTGAAATGATTAAGTTGAGACCGGGCGGGTGACTTGCATGAGAAAGGAGTCTCGGTGTAGTGTCTCCGTCTGAGTCGATTAAGGACCGTCTCGATGTAGGCCTGCTGACCGAGGACCCTTTTAACTGGTCACATGCCTCGTCATGGGTAAGCCTTGCCTCGGGCAGACTAAGGCCAGAATAAGATAACACGGAATGGGCGTGGAGCGGTGGCGAGAGTAGCGTGTACCCTCCGTGGCAAGAGGCTGGACGGTGGTGTATCTGTGCTCTCGGTTCGCGTGAACCTGATCTGGTCTTAAGAACCCCGGTGGCGGGTTGACATATGCAAGGGTTATGTGCTACATATGTCGTGTGATTGGAGATCCTCAGCTGAGTATAATCGATTCGGATCGCCGTACCTTCGCGGTTATGAAGACTTCGTCACTGACTTACGCGTAGCAATCCAGTAAAGATGATGGGTTTAAGAAATTGGCTAGTGCAGGTCAAGTGATTGAACTAGGGTAGAAAGAACTCTAGTTACAGGTAATTTTACTTAACTTGACAAATAAAACTGGATTTTTAAGGATCCACTTTAGTAAGCATTTCTGCAAAACAGAGTCTTTGATTATTGAGAAGCCTTACCTAGACTCCCTTAACCCACATACCCTTGAGAGTCTTTTCTTTAGTCGGGTAAGACTTGCTGAGTAATTCCATACTCAGGGTTTATTCCCCCGTTGTTTTTAGGTGGGGAAGCAACAAACTTTTGTTGCTTTTGCTCCAAGGTGGTTCCAAATGAAGAAAAACAAGAGTGAAGTTGCAGGAGGACATGGTCCTCCATAAAACTTTTAAGTAAAAGCTATCGGGAGGAGTTTTTGCCTCCCTTGGTATTGTAATAATACTACTCAGCACTCATTTTATAACTCTGGTCTGTACTAAATAACTTGATCTTACTTTCTAAATAAATGTAAGTTTATGTAATCGCTTCCGCGTCTCTATATCTCCGATGTTCTGTAATGTCTGCAAGACGGGTGAAACGTTCCTGGAAAGGTAAGAAAGAAGATACCGAACTTGTCAAGTGATTCAGGAACATCTACAGGGTTGTCTGATGTCTGTTGGACAAGGACAACTGTAGGTGGGCCTAATTACTTGGGAGGTTCCGTTACAGCTGGTATCGGAGCGAAGCCCTTCTCTGCAGATATTATGAGGCATCTTCAAAAGGATTTTCTAAAGACTTACCTAGAAAATCTCTTCCCTTCTTACCTAAGTATTCTGAAGAGTTTATTTTAAAGACCAGGTAGTAAGAGTGCAACATATAGAAGGTGTGAATCAACTAAGGTTGATTCTGTAATTATACATGCATCATGCTAAGAACTATACTAATCAAATTTTCCCCCTTAGAAAAATGCCACCGCGCACAAGGAGAACAGCGCGCAAACATACTGGACCGATTGGTGTGCCATGTCACCAGCTGGCCCCAAGACATGATAATAGTAGTAGTGGAAGCAACGATCCGATAGGGGATCTTGAAGCAGAAGTAAGTCGGCTCCAAGCGGAACTCCGCCGCAGGACGGATATCTGGGTCGCAGATGGCGACCGAATAAATGAGTTGAGAAGAGACGTCCGCCATCTGCGAGATCAGCTCGCGGACCGAGATTTGGCACTCGACTAGGTTGTTCCATCTCGTTCGCTTGCATGGGACAAGGAGGAAAAAGCTCAAGCTCGAGTAGCAGAGCTCAACCTGGCCGTTGATAACCTGCAGATATATTGCAATACCTTACATGAAGAAGTTCATGTATTATATTCGCAACTGCATCCCAGTGAACCTGCGGGTCCTGTCGAGTCGGAAGCCGGACCCTCGCATGTTACGAGAGAAGCTCTTGGTGGTGAGTTGGACCTTTTTAAGCCCCCTCCTTCTATGAGGCTGGTCGATGAATGGTCCCCCACACCCGACGACGAGGCTGCCAAGAGCAACCGGAAGTAGGAATAGTGGTGTAGTAGAACTAGAAGTAGTGTATTGTTTAATAGGTTGTACTATTGTATAATAGGTAGTGCTAATGTATCATAGGTAATGTATCCTGTTGTAAAAATCCGAGTCTGTAACATTACTCTTTTTGGTAATGTAAAATGGATGGTTTTTCTTTGGCATATCATATTGTTTCCAAATGTTGTTGCCACAGATGCCTTCCAGGACTCGCGCACAGGACGGAGCTAGTACCTCCCGTGGGAGGGAGGCCACACCAAATCCACCTCCAGTCCCTCCCATACTTGCCGAGGTTATTGCTGCCTTGGTAAACGCGACCGAGGATAATACCCGTTTTCTAAGAGAGATGGCGGGTCAACAGTTTCAGCAACAAGGCGGGCGGGGTTATCAACAGGGTCCCCGTGAAACCTCTTACTTGGACTTCTCCGAGACACGTCCACTGTTGTTCGTAAAAGCGGAAGACCCCTTAGAAGCGGATAATTGGATTCGTGTTATCGAGCAAAAGTTCGGACTTCTGCGATGTTCGAAAACCCAGAAGCCCTTATTCGCAGCCTAGCAACTGCGTGGCCTTGCCAGCACTTGGTGGGGAAATTTTGTGGCCGTTCAACCGACCAATCATCAGATAACATGGGAAGAATTCAAGGTGGCCTTCCGCGAACACTATATACCAGAAGGTGTCCTTCACATGAAGCAAGAAGAATTTATGAAGCTGAAGCAAGGAGGGGATACTGTTAATCAGTATCTCAATAAGTTCAATCATTTGTCGCAATATGCAATCGATCAAGTGAACATCGATCTGAAGAAGAAGAATTGTTTTATGAGAGGTTTAAATGATCGACTGCAAAGAAAGATGGCAACCTGCATAGATCTTACTTATGGAAAAGATGTCAGTACTGGCAGTTGAAGCAAAGTATGCAGGCGCTGGAAAATCCAAGGGTTTTGGAGGTGACAGGCCTAGTCAGGGCCCGGTAAAAAGGCAACGGTTTGTTATCCGGCCTTCCAACCAGAATCGCTCTTTCTCTCATCCACCCTCCTTCCATTTTAAGCAGCCAGTATTTATTCGTCCCAATAATGCCCCCACAGCATCAAGTCAGCCGGGTGCCCTAAGCACTCGATTCCCTGCCCTTCCCAGTTCATCAACGGGATGCTTCAATTGTGGGAAGTCTGGGCATTTTATCAAGGATTGCCCTTATCCAAAGCAGAACCAGTCAAACAATCAGCAAGGATCTGGGAATTCATCTCAAGCCAAGGGAAATACTATGGGCAAAAATACAAAGAAGACGGGACGCATATATTATACGCAAGTGGCCACTACACCGGACGGTGAGCCGGTAATGATGGGTACGTTCCTTGTGGCCAATCATCCCGCAGTTATTCTCTTTGATTCTGGTGCTTCGCATACATTCATCAGCAAGAAATTTGTGGAGCAACATTGCATCTCATGCCATGAATCAAAAGAAGGGTTTAAAATTCACTCACCAGGGGGACAAATATTTACTAGAGAAGTGGCCTATAAAGTGCCCGTAACATTGGTCGGACGGGACTTTTCTACTAATATGATCGTTCTGAAAGGCCAAGATATAGATGTCATTTTGGGCATGAATTGGTTACCCAGACACAAAGCAACCCTCAACACTGATCAGAGAATTATCAGGTTGAGTCATAACCAAGAAGAAATTCTTTTGCCTATCCCCATTCCAACCAAAGCTACTGGTAGAGCTTATGAAGCCATTATACCGGAGATCAAGGATATTCCGGTAGTATGCGAGTTTCCCGATGTCTTTCCAGAGGATTTGCCTGGACTGCCACCTAAAAGGGAGGTAGAGTTTGTAATTGAGTTGAAGCCCGGTACGGCTCCCGTATCTAGAAGATCGTACCGAATGCCTCCAAATGAGTTGGCAGAACTGAAGATTCAATTACAAGATCTGCTTGAGAAAGGATTTATCCGGCCAAGCTCGTCGCCATGGGGTTGTCCAGCCATATTCGTCAAGAAGAAGGATCAAACTTTACGGATGTGTGTGATTTATCGACCCCTGAATGAGGTCACTATCAAAAACAAGTACCCTCTTCTGAGGATTGACATTCTATTTGATCAACTGACTGGAGCGAGGGTATTTTCCAAGATTGATCTCAGATCGGGCTATCATCAGATCCGTATTCGGCCCGAGGATATACCAAAGACCGCATTCACTATGTGGTATGGATTATTTGAATACCTGGTAATGTCTTTCAGATTGACAAATGCTCCTGCCCACTTCACCTATTTGATGAACTCGGTATTCATGCCCGAGTTGGACAAGTTTGTGGTGGTCTTCATAGACGATATTTTAATATATTCCAAGAATGAAGAGGAGCATGCACAACACTTACGGATCGTGTTAACGCGCTTGAGAGAACATCAGTTATATGCCAAGTTCAGCAAATGCGCGTTTTGGCTGGAGGAAATTCAGTTTCTGGGACATGTACTGTCTGCCAGGGGGATTGCGGTTGATCCCAGCAAAGTCAAGGACATTTTGGAGTGGAAACCCCCGACCACTGTTCATCAGGTCCGAAGTTTCCTTGGACTGGCTGGATATTACCGCCGATTCATACCAGATTTTTCTAAGCTTGTGAAGCCAATCACAAGTTTATTGAAGAATGATATTAAATTCAATTGGTCGTCAAAGTGTAATGAAGCTTTTGAACAATTAAAGATATTATTAACCACTACTCCGGTATTGGCTCAACCGGATATTAATAAGCCCTTTGATGTGTATTGTGACGCATCAGGCAGTGGCCTCGGCTGTGTGCTAATGCAAGAAGGCCGAGTAATTGCATATGCTTCAAGGCAGTTGCGCCGACATGAGGAACATTATCCTACTCATGATCTGGAGCTAGCTGTGGTGGTTCATGCCCTAAAGATCTGGCGTCATTATTTGCTGGGTAATGTCTATCATATTTATACAGACTATAAAAGCTTGAAATATATCTTCACCCAGTCAGAATTGAATATGAGACAAAGGCGATGGCTCGAGCTGATCAAGGATTATGAATTAGAAATCCATTATCACCCAGGAAAAGCAAATGTAGTGGCAGATGCACTCGGTAAGGCTTCCTGCCATTGTCTAACAATGAGGACTTCTAACATTACATTATGCCAGGAGATGGAGAAATTAAACCTGGGAATGATTAAACACGGGACTTCAAATCATTTGAAGCTGGAGTCAGTCATCTTACAAAGGATAATTGACACACAGAAAGATGATGAGGGTATGAAACACATACGTGAGAAGATAAGGGTTGGAACAGCCAAATGTTTCAAAGAAGACGATCAAGGTGTGGTATGGTTCAACAACCGTATAGTGGTGCCAAAGAATGAAGAGATCCGCCAGCAAATTTTAGATGAAGCACATCTTAGTCGCTATTCTATTCATCCGGGAAGCACTAAGATGTATCATGATCTAAAGCAACACTACTGGTGGACGAAAATGAAGATCGAAATTGCACGCTATGTGGCTAAGTGTGACACTTGCAGACGTGTCAAGGCCATACACATGAAGACTGCTGGTCCATTACAATCTTTGCCGATCCCAACATGGAAATGGGAAGATATTAGTATGGACTTCATTGTGGGATTACCCAGGACTACAAAAGGGTATGATTCTATCTGGGTTATAATTGATCGGCTTACGAAAATTGCTCATTTTCTGCCAGTCAAGACAGATCACCCGGTTACTGTCTATGCCCAATTGTACATTGCTCGCATTCTTAGTCTGCATGGTGTTCCGAAGACCATAGTGTCGGATCGTGGACCCCAATTTGTAGCCAAGTTTTGGGAAGCACTTCACAAATCCTTGGGTACTAAGTTGCTCCATAGTTCGGCCTACCATCCTCAAACCAGTGGGCAGACTGAGAGAGTGAACCAAGTACTTGAAGATATGCTACGGGCGTGTGTTCTGGAATTTCCACAAAAATGGGATGAATCTTTGCCGTTAGCGGAGTTCTCGTATAATAATAGCTACCAAGAAAGCATCAAGATGGCACCCTTTGAAGCTTTATATGGACGACGATGTCGTACTCCTCTAAATTGGTCTGAACCTGGTGAAAGGTACTTCTTCAGGCCTGATATGGTGAAAGAGACCGAAGAAAAGGTTCAGAAAATAATTCATAATTTGAAGAAAACTCAAGCTCGTTAGAAGAGTTATGCAGACAAACGGCGAATGCCCTTATACTTCCTTGTGGGAGACTATGTCTACATAAAGGTTTCGCCAATGAAGGGGGTATCACGTTTCGGGGTTAAAGGAAAGCTTGCACCACGATATATTGGTCCTTTTCTTATCCTGGAAAGATATGGGCCAGTGGCATACCGACTTCAGTTACCCGAAACACTGTCTGTTGTACATAATGTGTTCCACGTGTCACAATTGAAGAAGTGTCTTCGGGTTCCCGATCGAACCGTTGAAGTGACAGATGTTGTCCTTGAACCGGACTTGACATATTATGAGCACCCTATTCGAGTCTTGGATCAAAAGGACAGGATTACCCGAAGAAAAACTCTCAAGTTTTACAAGATACAGTGGAACCAACATTCCGAAGATGAGGCTACATTGGAAACTCAAGACTTTCTAAATAAGAATTTCCCAGGCTTTTTAGCCTCTTGTAATTTGTAAAGCATGTGTAGTTGCTGTAATAAAGGAGTGAGTCCCAAACCACCCCTGCCTTTTACCAAGAATAAGGAAATAAAAACGTGATGTGTTTCCTTTACCATTACTTACCCTAGGACTTTTAATCTCGGGACGAGATTCTTTTATGGGGGGAAGGATGTAACACCCCTGGTGTTACTGTAACTAAAACATGAGCATGACATCATAAACATTGGCATTGCATATGTTTGACACACCTAGAGTGCATTCACTAGGCAAAAATTTCAAACAAGTTGTACTATTTTGGTATTTTGCAAATAGAACCCTAGAATAGGGGACTTAACCCTAAATAGGGACCAGGAGGGTAAAACATAACCCAAATTGAGAAAACCTAAAAGCTTTAGGGGAATAGTCATAAAATGTTCCCAAGAATGAACTTGAATCACATTTATACCCCTGAGATACCAAAAACTCCCATTGGAACCCTGGAAAACCCTAAGTCCAAACCCTAGGGGCCTATGTGCAAAAATTGTGCACATTTGGACTAAAGTGTAAAAACTATATTGTTAAAGCATATTAAGTCATATGGTTCACAAATATAGGGATTTGCAAGTGAAACCCTAAGATTTGGGTTTATTTGCAAAAAGTACCAAGTGAACTCTATATTAACTAAGTGTGAAATCAGAGTTTTGGCTCAACTTTGGAGCTCTGTAGTTTTCAAATTTATGAGAATTTGCCCTAGGTCACCACATCAAATTTGTAGGCCTATCAAAGAAGAACAACTTTGCTTAAGGGTGTAAGCATAGTTGTGGAGAAGATATTGGAGATAATTAAGCCTGGAGTCAGGCTGTCAGGCTGATACAGTCTGAACTTCAGATGGACGGTGACTTTGATCCAAGTTTGAGAGCCATTTCGACTAAGATCCAGTGAGAATCTACCTAGGGTTGCTATAACAAAGTTGTAGAGTTATTAAAGAGGAATAACTTTGTTATAGGTGTTTGGGCTTGGTACCACATGGAATTGAGAGAAAATCTGGCTTCAAGTCACTCGGTCATGCCATCTTGTGGTGGATTGCCATGGTACAGTACATCAGAGGGGGGAGATAAGGATCAGCCCTCGCCTGCGATAAGGATGCCACCGCGGCTCGGATGGGTCAGCGGCGGCCGCGGTAAAGGGTTCTCGGCGACGTGGCAGAAAGTTACTGAGGTGGCAAGCCCCGGTTAAACGGCGGCCACCGTGCCATCACCGGGTTCCGCCGCGCGGTGAGCTCGCCTGCGCAATCTAAAGTCCACGGTCCTCATCCAATTCTGGCAGTTGGCCTATAAATTGCGCCCGGGATCTACTTCTTTATCACATCCCGCACCTTCGCGATCGAGCACTCGGCTCAATTTCACCGAAGAAACCACAAATCCCTCTCTCCTCTGTTCTTGCTCCGCCGTGAAGCAACACCCGTGGCCAGCGCTCCTCGGGTTAGTATTTATCAAATTGCTCCCTGTTTTAGTTAGTCTTTGATCTCTTATTGCTCTCGAAAGCGGCGAATTGAAGGTCGGCCGAAGCCCATCACCGGAATGCACCCTTGCTCTGTAAAACGCCGCCATGACTACCCCTCTGTCGACCCACTCTTTGATTCCTATTTCACCCAAATCCAAGTGTGTACCTAACCTCTGGCGAATCCGTGAACCTTTCCCCAGCCTCAATTTGGTTATCCACGTCGTCGTTTGGTCGGAACACGTTCATCCCCTTGCCCATCCGCCCGGTCACCGTGAACTGATCGATTCAATGCCCCCTTGGTGAAATTGATGGAGGGGAAGTGTTCGGTAAAGGTTCAATTGTGTCCCTGTCGCTCGGGAGCTCCTGTCGTGGCATCATCCGGCCGGTCTAGCTCGCCGAAGCTCAGCTCCCAGCGCGGATCGCCATCATGGACTTAAAACCGAGAATGGATAGAAGTGCGAGGGTGTCTTTGTAACTGTCAGCTACTGTGTTAAATAGTGCCTTGGACTCTGTCGGGATATTCAAGAAGACAAGGACCCTTCTGCAAAGTCTCCCTCGTGGGCGTGAGCGCGCCCCGTTTCTCTGTGTTGCTGGGTCGTCTGGGCTGAAATCAGCCCAATACTATTCGCAAGTTTCTCCTTTTCTTTTTATTCCAGAGCTAAAACAATTTATAGAAAAGTGTAGAAAAATCCCAAAATTGTCAAACCAATTTTCCTAGGCTTCTTATTTTCCATAGTATTTAATAAAATTAGTTTCATGATTTTTAGATTAAATAAGGAATTTTAAGGCATTTAAAGTAGTTTAAAGCATTAGTTCTGGATTTTTAGAAAATAGATAATAAGTCCAAAAATGCCCAAACTTTTTATATGAGCTCTACACATTATTTAGAAGCCTTGGGTAGAGTTTGGTTTGAATTGGACTTTGTTTGATAACTAGAACCCAAAACCCTACCCCTGCCCTTTGAACTCCTTTACTGACTCCAGAAACCCTAAGTTCTCGGAGTTCCGTGAAGGAAAGTTGTATTCAAGACTTAGATAATAAATTTTTATTATCTTCGCACTCTCATGAGCATTACATGACATTCATTCTTATATATACCTATATGGTTATATTTAGAAAACAAAGAAGAGATCGAAGTAACCGAAGAGAAGACACCACCACCTTCGGAATCTCAGGCTGGAAATTGTTTCTACTTTGATATCTGCGGGTCCGAGCCTGACTCACCTATCAACGAAGGCAAGCCCCGGTGCATTTGCCACCTTCCTTGATGTTTTTAAAATCTTTCTCACTTGCTTGATGCATTAGGTGATAGGAGTTGATTGATAAAACAATTCCTGCATTACCTTCCTTGAATTTGATTACCTTCCTTGATCAACCGTTTTACAAAAGATTTTGATGCTTAGCCTTGCTCTAGAAAAACAAAAGGTTTTGTTTTTACAAAAGATGTTGTGGCAAAAGTGGGTGGGATGTTTTTGAAAATAAAACTTGATGGTGGATCCATCACGGCCGTGATGGGTTCAACATCGGAAAAGATGTACCTCTGCCAGGTACCAAACTTTGGGTTTGAAATGATTAAGCTGAGACCGGGCGGGTGACTTGCACGAGAAAGGAGTCTCGGTGTAGTGTCTCTGTCTGAGTCGATTAAGGACCGTCTCGATGTAGGCCTGCTGACCGAGGACCCTTTAACTGGTCACATGCCTCATCATGGGTAAGCCTTGCCTCGGGTAGACTAAGGCCAGAATAAGATAACACGGAATGGGCATGGAGCGGTGGCGAGAGTAGCGTGTACCCTCTGTGGCAAGAGGCTGGACGGTGGTGTATCTGTGCTCTCGGTTCGCGTGAACCTGATCTGGTCTTAAGAACCCCGGTGGCGGGTTGACATATGCAAGGGTTAAGTGCTACATATGTCGTGTGATTGGAGATCCTCAGCTGAGTATAATCGATTCGGATCGCCGTACCTTCGCGGTTATGAAGACTTGGTCACTGACTTACACGTAGCAATCCAGTAAAGATGATGGGTTTAAGAAATTGGCTAGTGCAGGTCAAGTGATTGAACTAGGGTAGAAAGAACTCTAGTTACAGGTAATTTTACTTAACTTGACAAATAAAACTGGATTTTTAAGGATCCACTTTAGTAAGCATTTCTGCAAAACAGAGTCTTTGATTATTGAGAAGCCTTACCTAGACTCCCTTAACCCGCATACCCTTGAGAGTCTTTTCTTTAGTCGGGTAAGACTTGCTGAGTAATTCCATACTCAGGGTTTATTCCCCCGTTGTTTTTAGGTGGGGAAGCAACAAACTTTTGTTGCTTTTGCTCCAAGGTGGTTCAAATGAAGAAAAACAAGAGTGAAGTTGCAGGAGGACATGGTCCTCCATAAAACTTTTAAGTAAAAGCTATCGGGAGGAGTTTTTGCCTCCCTTGGTATTGTAATAATACTACTCAGCACTCATTTTATAACTTTGGTCTATACTAAATAACTTGATCTTACTTTCTAAATAAATGTAAGTTTATGTAATCGCTTCCGCATCTCTATATCTCCGATGTTCTGTAATGTCTGCAAGATGGGTAAAACGTTCCTGGAAAGGTAAGAAAGAAGATATCGAACTTGTCAAGTGATTCAGGAACATCTACAGGGTTGTCTGATGTCTGTTGGACAAGGACAACTGTAGGTGGGCCTAATTACTTGGGAGGTTCCGTCACATTGCCGAAGCTGAAGCACGGCAGAATCAGCCGAAGTAGGTTTTACATGCTGCTTCATGTTATTCTCCCTACGTACCAGAATACGTAGGTAATCAACAACCTGTGACTTCTGCTGCTTCGGCAAGTCATTCTCAAGCTTCCTGGGCCTAGCTCCCGTTACCACCACCATTGCCACCTACTCACACCCGAAGCCAGCAGCCAGAAGGGCAGACGCGCTCAGCAGCAGCGTGATTTTTGGGAGGAATCCAAAGCTCATACAATCAACAGTTCTTTGCCAGAATCGAAGCATATCTACTGAAGAATATCCTACTCTTAATGTACCTTTATCTTTTATGCCATTTTATTTTTTGTATGAGAAACAAGTAACGAAGGACTAAATTTCAATTTCTTGCAATAATTGTGCTTGCATCAATGAGTAAAATATGCCTTCCTCACAGTTTTCTGAAGCTCGAAAATTGTTCCTAAGGAAGCACAGAGTAAATTCCGAAGCTACAAAAAGTTGTTCCTAAGGGAGCGCAGCATAAGTTTTCTGCTCAAAAGTCATTCCTAAGGGAATGCAGAGCCAAAAATTAAGTTCCGAAGTTGCCAAAAAGTCGTTTCTAAGGGAGCACAGCGTAAGTTTTCTGCTCAAAAGTCGTTCCTAAGGGAATGCAGAGCCAAATACCACCGAAATATAAGGTGAAGAAGCTCAAAAGTCGTTCCTAAGGGGGTGCAGAGCTTAAATGCCACCGAAATATAAGGTGAAGAAGCTCAAAAGCCGTTCCTAAGGGGATGCAGAGCTTAAAAGACTCAAAAGAGTCTTGTGTGTTCTAGTGTGGGCGCGCGTGTGTGTCTTCGGCATCACCATCATTTTGCATCATATCATCATATCATTCTGCATAACATTACATCGTACATCATATCGCATCAACAGCAAAAAAGATTGAATACGAAGCAAATCTTCGGCAATACTTTGGTAAAAGAAAATGTGCTGAGGCACGAAGCGAACTTCGGGAAATATGTTTTCATCGGACTAACCAAAGTTCCTTCTTTACGAAGCATGAAAAGAAGGAAATGTGTTTTTTCGCCGAAGGCTCAAAAATGGTACGTGTGTAAATTTCATGCATCGTAAAGAAATATATTACAGTAATTTACATGTCTGATTAATTGTTCCATACATCAAATATTACAAAGTATTATTACAATAAAGTCTAATCTTCCCTAAGAATTTTTTCCGCGGCTTCGTTCAATAGCTTGTCGACGACTTCGTCGATAATAGAGTTAGCAATGCTCATTACATCTCGTGTTTCTTTCATGTCCGGATCAGCCAGGGGGTTGTATGGCTCCAGCAGCGGTGACAGTTCAGCTGTACTAGGTAAACTATTAGTTCGAAGCCACAAAGTAAGTACCAAAGCTAAAATTAAAAAACAACACCTATGCGCCTTTCGTGTTCAGCAGCTTCTTTAGCTCGTCTAGCTTCTTCTCGGGCATCATGGGTGTCTTTTTTATTCTTCTTTATAATTTCGTTGGCCAATTCTTGGCCACCGTTCACCCAGACATCAGAATAAAATTTTCCGCCCACCAAAGTCGCTTCAGCTGAAGGGTCTTTTGTGTCGTCTATGGAGAAGGCGGCTTCGGCCTGGGCTGTAGCTTTGACATGATCGCATCTAGCCTTCTCCAGAATAGCCGCAATTCCCCGAGTGCCAGAGAAAGCACAAATATCCCCACGATCGCTCAGGATTTCTTTGAAAGCTTTGGCTTCCCTGCTTATCCACTCAATAACGCCCTCGGGGTCACCTCAGATAAAATTCTCCTCAGAGGAATAAGCACCACTTTGGAAAAGCTAGTTTTTAATTTATTCACGCAATCCAAGGATTTTTCAAAACATCTTTCCTTGGATTCGCAAAGCTCCTCAATATTTTTCTCTAGCTTGGTCTTCCACCATTCACTAATTTCTTAGCTAGCCTTTGCGACCGCACAATTTTCATTGGCTTTAGCAAGTTTTTTACGAAAATCTTCAACTTTGGCTTTATAAGCTTTGGATTGAGTATTAAATTTTGCTTCATCTTCTTTTGCTTTATCCACCAATGAAAGTAGAATTTTATCTTTTTCCATGGCTTCGTTTCTCAGCCTAATGACCTCTGATCGAAGGTTGCTGAGAGCTATAGTGCAGCTCTCGTCTTCGGCGTTCTTTTGCGCCCTCAGGGCGTTGCTAAGGATTAAGCCCTGCAAAAACAAACAAAGGATTAGCGTGAGAATAAAAGACTTCATTTCCAAGTCCATAAGCTTCAAAGTTCACTTCTATACTTTCAGACTGTTGTATGCAAGGTTGTCTGCGAGGTCAGCCTTCGTAATGGCGCAGAGGCCAGCTTCGAGCTTCGGAAATCCCATACTTTTGGCCATCTCCTAGCAGACGGATAATTCTTTGTTGTCCGAGAGGTAGTACAGGAAATCATCTTTGTCTGTACCGTTAAACACTAAGGCCCCCTTCGGGTACTTCAGTTCCCAGGCGTAGTGTTTGCTTTCAAAAACTTCTTCTTCAGATAATCTTTTTCGCGAAGCATTTCGAATGATATAATCAAGACCTTCGGATGGTGCTTCGGGAGCAGGGGATTTGGCTTCTTTGGCCATACTTTTCTCTAGAGCTACGCCAGTATCTGGAGATTCTTCTTCGACCCTCTGCTCAGTTGTGGTGAGCTTCGTTTCAGTGGGCACTGAGGGCCCAGCTTCGGTTTTCGTATGTGATGTAGCAGCTTCGGCAACCTTCTTCACAGGAGTAGGAGTTAGTGCTCTTGTTGTTTCCACAACGGCGTCTAGCTTGCTAGCCATTCTTCTCCTCTTGGGAGTTGTGGCCGGAGCTCTTGTCACCTTCGGCAGATCTGCCTCTGCCGGAGGACTTAGAATTTTTGGTAGCATCACTGTTTTTTCCAACTCTGGCTCTCTGGCCGCATCATCTTTGGCTTCGGCTGACCCGACTATAGGCACCTTCGGCACTACAATCGATCCCTCAGCGCTCCGTGCGACGGGAGCAGCTTGTTTCGCTTCGGCAGCGGAGGAGGTCCCTTCACCAAATTCAGGCACTATGGTCGTTTCAATATATCATGGCCGGTGGGTCAAAACTTTTATTTTCTTGCCCTTCAGCACAGCAGTGGTGGCCGAAGCGGCAGTTTTTCTCTTTTTTCTTGCCTTCGCAAGGGGTAGCAGTAATCAGGGTATATGAAGCCAATTGCATCAAAAACCATGTTCAATCTTTTCTTGCCCCGACCCCCGAAGGCTGAGGATAAAGCATCATCTTTGGCTCTAGTATATGCCCCAAGTAACTCGTCGCTAGTAGCCTCAATACATTTCAGCCAATCATCATTTCGCTCGTCAAACCGGTCCCTGAATCTGAAGGTATATTTCAATCGAACTAATCCACCTTCGATGGACCCAGCAGCAGTCTCCTTCGGCATCTCCCAGTTATCCACAAGTGGCCATACTCTATAGGCTATGTGCTTGTAACACCCTGATTTTGGGGGTATAAAATTTCTTTCTAATTATCACCCAAAATCATGTGTTACTCTTTTTTTCTCACTCTAGGTTTTCTCTCTCTCTAGATTCTTTCTCCCTTTTTCCTTTTGGTTAGAAATAGCTTAAACTAGTGGAGGTTAATTATTTATTTTTGCCAAAACATTATGGGTTATGACATGTTGCATCATGCTGAGCTTAAAATATTCTTTGAAGCGTTGCACATGTTTGAATTTATTTGAATTTGAAACCTAGTTTGAATTTGGATTTGAAAACCCTATAGAAAAGAAATAGAAAAGGAATTAGAAAATCCAGAGAAAAAGAAAAGGAGAAAGCAGCCCAAACCAGCCCAGCTCGACCCAGCCAGGCCGCGCGCCTGCGTCGCCTGACAGGCGGACCCCGCCTGTCAGCGGCAGTTCCCCTCTCCCGCGCGCTCCCTCTCTCTCTCTGTCTCGCAGGCCCGGATCACCAGTCACCGAGTCGTTGCCCCGCGCGCCACTTTCTTCTCTCTCTGCGCCGTGGGCCTACCCTGTCAGTTTCGCCCCCTCCGCACTCGCCGTGGACCGGCGCGTGCGCACTCGCGCACGTCGCCGGATTTCTCGGCCACGACGCCCACCCACGCGCCCAGCTCCCTTCTTAGAGCTCCGCCAGTACCCCGCGCACGCCCCTCGCCTCATTTCGCTCATTTTCACTCTCTCTCGCGCTCTGCCCACGCCTCCATCCGCTACCGGAGACTCGCGACCGCGTTCCCGACCGTCCAAGCCACTGGAGACCGCACCAGGCCTCCCCGAGCTCCGCCCCGAGGTGAGACACCCGTCCCCGTGCCCAACTTCCCCTATTGTGCCCTGTGCTCGGCCGCGGCGGACCGCCATGCTCGCGCGGTGGCCGGCCGATTTGGCCCGGTCTAGTTCCCCGGAGTAGGTCCCTGTGTCACCCCTGCCTCTGCTGAAGCTAGCCCAGGCCTTAGCGCGCCTTAAGTCCCATCCCCGTGGCCGGAATGGCTCACCGGAGTTACTCCGGCCCGCTCGAGACCTTCTCACCGCCGTTCTCCCCTCTCTGCCCGTGGATTCATGGCCTCTTCCCCTCCATTGAGTTCGTTGTGGCGTTCTCTCCCTCTCTGCCCAACTCCGGTGACCCCGGAGCCACCCTAGCTCGCGCCGTCCTCAACTCTGGCGATCCCACCGCCGCGGAGAGGAACCGCGTCGCCCGCAGCCGTCCGCCCCCCTGGTCCGATCCCCTCTGTTCGATGCAGATCGCACGACTCAGATCACGGATAACGCTTCGCGTACGCGCGCTTGACGCCCTGGCCTGCCTGTCAGCGCCCAGGCCCTCTGGCGCTGGGCCCACTCGATCAGCGTGCTCTCCCCCTCTGTCGCTAACACTCCCTGGCCCGCCTGTCAGCGCTCGCTCGCTCGCGCGCGCGCCCTCGGCCACAGATCTAATCTCAGCCGTTGGTTTTAGATCTGACGGTTAGATTCACCCGATACCCCTTCACGCGGTAGTTTTCTTAAAGAGACCCTCGGTTTATTGGAAATCAAGTCGTCGTCCCTGGTTTTCGCGCGCATGCCCCTGTAATCTTGCAGATTTAGCCCTGGACTTTTAAATATTCACAGAATTAGACTTAATTTCATATTTTGAATTCCCAAACTTGTTTATTTCATAACTGTTGCATATGAACTCCAAATGTAGTGATTCAAATTGCAAAATGTTCATAGAATTATTCCTGTTTGAATAAAATGGTTTCACTTACTGTCTGCACACTCTAATTTTTAGGATTTAATATGAACTAATGTAGATGTTTTTTTATTTATTTAATAAAATAAATAAAAGGAGAACCTTAGAGATTTAAACATGTGTAAGCTTGTGAGATTAATAATGTGTATTGCGTGAGTTTACCTCTGTTCTAAATTTTAGGTCACAATAAAATAAGTTGAACTATGTTTGTGTACTTGTAAGTAACACTTAGGGGAAATAGTAATCTATTTTCAAATAGAGTTAATGTATGTTATAGTTTATGTTATACTTTGATTTCATTATCCCTTATGTAGTATTGTGTCTTTTTAATATGTGTTCCAATGTTTGTACATGTTTGGTGTGATGTTCATTTGTACTTTCCAAATGTATTGAATGTCTGCTCGCTTTATTTAAACAACGAGCAGTCCGAGGTTCCTGAGTGTGTTGTTGGAGACCTCCCTGAGCAGCAACCTAGTGAAGGCAAGTGTCCTCTGAACTATTATGTCCTATATACTTTATGATTCACTGTCCCGCATTACATTACTTAAACCTAAGGTTTGACTAGCTTTCTATTTACTTTATCCTTGTTTACCTTTTGGGGTTATCATGGTTAGCATGTTGCTACTGCCTTAACTTAATCAATGAACATGATGTGAACATTTATGATATGATACTGTTATCCTAATTATGTGGATGATCTTGTGATACCTTAGGGGGCTCAGGCCTTTTTTCTGAGTACCTCTCCGTAAGGACCTGTTCGTGGAGTGACCACCCGGGATAACAGTACAACCATGAGGGGTGGAATGGGACACCCTTAGCTGATTAATTAGATGAACCTGGGGGTGTAGTTGGCTTTGCTGGAGGGGCGTCGATGGGGGCCGGGGCGTAGTGCTCGCTCTGCCAAGGTTGGGGTGCAGAGGTTCTTTCAATTTGGTTTTGTTAGTCACCCACCTTGGGGAGGTGCACTGCGTTTGTATGACTGGCGAAACCTAACGAGCAACTATGCACCAGGGGAGTCTTTGTAAAGGCTACGTAGTGTATCCCTGGCCATTCACCTTGGTAGTGAAGATCGGGTCTGTACAACCCAGGCTGGAAAGGAATCACGACTTATGGGTAAAGTGTACAACCTCTGCAGAGTGTTAAAAGCTAGTATATCAGCCGAGCTCGCGGTTAAGAGCAGCCTTGGGATCCTCTTTGATTAGAAGAACTTTGGATACTTTTATGATGATGGTTAATAATGATGTTATAAAATCTGATCTCTGGTATTTCCTCTTTTGAGGAGGTATTTCTGGGTAATAACTGGGTTTATTACTAAAACTTGGCTCTACTAATATAATAAATATTTTACCAACTAAAAGCAACTACTTAACCTCAACTCCATATACAGCTAGTCCACTTCAGCCAAACGGGACATTTGCTGAGTACGTTGATGTGTACTCACCCTTGCTTTACCCACCACCCCCACCCCAGGTTGTCCCCAGTGTACCCAATGCTCAGGAGGTGATGCTGGCAACATGGATGACTTCGAGGAGTTCCAAGAATATGACGAGTTCTAGTTCTTTCTTAGTGGCAAACCCCCAGTCAGCTGCCTGTGTAGGCTTAGCATCTACGTTTCGTATTTCCGCACTTTGATAATTATGTTGAATAGTGGTTATGTAATAGACTCTGTGGATGTCTTGGACATCTTGATATAATCAAGTACCTTTCTGCTATTTATTTCGAGCATTGTGTGATGATGTCCAATTATGTAATCGTTGTGTATGTGAGTTTCTGATCCTGGCACGTACATGGTTCGCAATCGGTTTGCCTTCCAAAACCGGGTGTGATAGTGCTCTTGGATTATGTCTCTTGTGCCAATGAAAGCACAGACGTTGTTGAAAGCCTTTTGACATGCTTCGGCATCACTTTCAATCACCACCTTCAGCCTTCGAAGGCCAAAGCGAGACTAGATGGGGCGCTGGATAATTTCCTTAATGTCCTCCCTCTCAATCAGATTATTCTTAATATAAAACTATTCCTCCATCCAAGCCCCGGGCCACCTTTTCCGAAATGTTGGAACCGGGTAGCTTGCATTAGAGCGAGCAATTAATCCATAACAACCGAAGTTGTTGTGATACTGCTCTTTGTCGGTGGTCTTCGTCTCGTACAACAGTTCATGCATACTGCAAAAACACTTCGCGCTCGGTTCCAGCCCATGGCTTCTCACAGCCCAAACAAACAAGCCCATTCTAATTATAGCTTCAGGAGTAAGTTGATGAAGAAATATCTGAAATATCTTTAGCACTTCAACCAAAAATCTGCTTAATGGGAACCGAAGACCCGCCTTCAAAAAGCTTTTGTAAACAACCACCTCATTTTCTTCAGAAGCAAGGGCGGTGCTGTCTCCTCCAACCCTCACAATAGACATGTCACAAAAGTATCTTCCCCTCATGGCGTCAACATGACTTTGCTTAATAGTCGACTTTCCGAAGATGGTATGGGTTGGTCGCCAGGGCCGGTCCTCAGAATCTTCATCCCCACATTCCACATCATAGTCATCGCTATCATCGGAATTCTCAAATAAATCCGCCATTATTTCCTTCGTGATCTTTTATGTATTTGTCTTTTCCATAGATTCATAAAATCCAGCAAGAAAAGGGTCCGCAACTTTCTTCTCCTCATACAGCTTCTCCTCCTCAGACATCTTCTTCTCTCCAAACATCTTCTTCTCTTCATACATGGAACAAGCACTTGACTTTAAGACGAAGCTCCAAAATCAGGCGAGAGCTGATAAGCAAGAGTTAAAAATTTGAAAAAAAATAGTGCAAGCAACAGAAATGGCGTAGCAAATGTCGCTGTTGTGGGTTTCTATTTATACGCCTAGTGTATTGCAACTTGGCGGGCCCCATTTGTCATTGACTTTCACTATTCTAGCGAAGGGGAGGTGTTTTTTTGGACCTTCGGCTTAAGGCCTTCATTTACGTCGTAGTCTGAATTCATTGTTACAAGAACAAATTAATACTGCGAGGGGCTACTGTTGGGGGGGCCTTCGTCTTTCGAAGGTCCTCAAAAACACGACGAACATGCTTTCCAAGTATAATACATTGTCACAGGAACCTTCGGCCTTGAGATGAAGGTGTGAAAGGCACGGTCTGGGAGAAGGATGAACCAGTTCCGAAGCTACGAATGAAGAAGCTTCGGCTTAGCGCAAGGGCAGCGATGGAGAATGGAACCGACTTAAAGGGGAATATACTGCCCAGTCCTCGACAAATTACTCCTTAGTCAGTAGTAAGTGTCAAGGACATGGATGTAATTTTACCCAGGCTGTGTCCTGTGCCTATAAATAGATGAACAGTAACACAGTACTGTTCACGCTGACTTGTAATCACGGGCACGTTACTCTTGGATTCTTACCTCCTGTCAAGCCGAAGGTACAAATGTAATTAATATCATTAATGCTTGTTTATGATTATATAATGAGAACACGAATAATCTGACGATTTAATGTGGTTATTCATGTTGTTTTTCTATGTCTCATATGTTTCTGCTTTCGTTATTACATACTGAAATGATGAAGGTATGTCCTTCATAACCTTCGTCTGAAGATCATTATATCCTAAGGGAGATAATGCTTCAAAAGACGTTGGTCTTTAACCATTAACATTTGTGTTGCCTTGTTATTAACTCATAGCATTTGAGAACAAGTCCCCAACACCGCCCTAGGTCAGCCTCAGGTGAGTTGTGACTGCATCTTCTGCCCGAGGTTGGCCTCGGGCAATTTGTGACTGCTTCTCCCGTCCAAAACTAGCCTCGAACGAGTTGTGACTGCTTCTCTCGCCTAGAGCTGGCCTCGAGCGACTTGTGACTGCTTCTCCTGGCCAGAGCTAGTCTTAGGCGAGTCAGAATAGCGTCTCCCGCCCAGAGCTTGCCTTAGGCGAATCGTGACTGCTTCTCCCACCTAGAGCTGTCCTTGGGCAAGTCAGAACAGCATCTGCTGCCTATAGCTAGCCTTAGGCAAGTCGGAATAGCGTCTCATGTCTGAGGTTAGCCTCGAGAAAATCAAAACTGCATCTCTTGTCCCAGGTTGGTCTTGGGCAAGACGGAACGATGTCTCCCGTCTAAGGTTGGCCTTGGGCAAGACGGAACAACGTCTCTCGTTCGAGGTTGGCCTCGGGTGAGTGTAACAACGTCTCTCATCTAAGGTTGGTCTCGGGCGAGACGAAACAACATCTCCCATTCGATGTTGGCCTTGACCAAGATGGAACAACGTCTCCCATCCTAGGTTGGCCTCGAGCGAGACGGAACAACATCTCCCATCTGAGGTTGGCCTCAAGCGAGATGAAACAACATCTCATGATCGAGGTTGGCCTCGGACGAGATGGAACAACGTCTCCCGTCCGAGGTTGGCCTCAGGCGAGACGAAAACAACATCTTTGTGCTCGTAAGGACCCGGGGGATATCTATCTCCCACAATTGTGCCATTTGAAATGCCATGCAAGATGGGTCAAGAAAAACCAACCTCTTCCAAGCCATATGCTTTTAATTGTGATGAACATAAAAAGATAAAAGGCAAGAAGAAGGTTGAGAGCTCAAGCTCCTCAATTGAAGAAGAAGATGAAGAATATGATCAACCCTCTACATCATCCTTAGAAGATGAAGAAATTGGTCGATGTGTCGAAAAGATAATTAGGATGATTCGCAAGATTAATCTAATGGGTGTGCCCCTATAGGTCGAGGATATCCTTTTTAACATTAATAGGAAAGAACAAAGAAAGAAAGGTTTCTTCAGATGTGGGGAGAAGGGTCATTCCTGGGACAATTGCCCAAATCAGGCCAAAACCAAGAAGAGGAGGAGCAAAGGAATTTAGGCCAAAATCAAGCATCATATGATTTGTGCATCCGCTACCGATAATCTAGCTTGAGCCCGCGGATGCATAAACATGCAAGGAATTTAAGACTGGGGTTTAGTTCCCCAACTAGTGATGGGTCCTGTTAGGTTAGTTACATAAGTTTTTGGCACCCAAATGCAAGTCTTTCCTTTCTTACTTTTGGGTCCCACATTGGATGCAACAATTCTATCATTCTTACAATAAAGCACATAGGATGCATCAAAAGTATGAAATAGCATAGAAGGACCATGATATGCATTCCTATCCTTAGGCGCATGAGAAACAACATGAGAAGCATGATGGCTAGGTCTACTCCTACTATGAGAGTGAGAGCCACTAGATGAAGCAATCATAGTGCGAGGAGCAAAAGCAGCATCATGACGCATAGGTAAGACAGGACAATCATTGCAAGCCTCATGATGAACATTTTTAGCATTCTTAACATGAGTGTAAGTAAAAGTATGGTTCTTCTTATCATGAATAGAACGTGAGCTACTAGCCATTGGTGCCTTCCCCTTCTCCTTAGTGAAGTTGGGAGCCTTATGGTTCTTTGTGTCCTTGGCTCCCCCATGGAAGCCAAGTCCATCCTTAATGGAGGGATGTCTACCGACGGTGAAGGAATTCCTAGCAAACTTAACTTTTTCTACCACATTTTTTCAAGTTTTAAGTTGA
This sequence comes from Zea mays, assembly GCF_902167145.1. NCBI lineage: Eukaryota > Viridiplantae > Streptophyta > Magnoliopsida > Poales > Poaceae > Zea > Zea mays. The sequence continues at coordinate 105,732,696 of NC_050105.1, read as the reverse complement.
ACATTTAATTGAGAAATTTAATCATTCAACTTTGCAATAGTAAAAGCATGATCAACACAAGCATCAATATCATGATCTTTACATCTAGTACAAATTGATACATGCTCCAAAGAAGAACTAGAGGCATTAAACTTTTCTATTCTAGCATTTAAATCAACATTTATGCTCTTAAGGCTAGAAATAGACACATGAAATGAAGATAAATCACAAACAAGCATTTCATTGTTTTTAACTTCTAGAGCAAGGGATTTTTCTACTTCTACAATTGTATCATGTTCCTCATATAGCAAATCCTCTTGCTTTTATAGTAATCTATCTTTTTCTTTAAAGCATCAATTAATTCATTAATTTTATCTACCTTGGATCTATCAAGTTCCTTAAAAAGATCACTATAATCTAAATCATCATCGGACTCCTCATCGCTAGAAGAAGTGTTTTAGGGGTGTCACATGTATGTACCTTCTTCTCCTTAGCCATGAGGCATTTATGTCACCCTTCTTCTTTCTATAGAACTTCTTCTTATCCTTCTTCCCTTTCTTATGATTCTCCCCCTTTTGTCAATTATTTCTCGCCCTTTTCAAAAGTATTCTTACACTGGTTACATAAGACTAAATGTAAGATTTAATGCACAATTTATCCCCCTTTGTCATAAATCTCCAAAAAGGATACACTATCATGAAAAGGGTTCTTAGATGACACAAAGGTAATGGAGAAGTGACATGAAGTGATGTACCTTTGCATTTTACCTTTTCAACAAGGGGGTTCCAGAATTATGTTGGATTTATAATTCATTTGCAAGATCTTGTTGGCATAGTTGTGACATAGGTTCAAAATATCAAATGAAGATTGTCATACTAAATCGAAGGTGAAACTTTATACCTGGAGTCTAGATGTCACCTAGCATTTTTATCACAACAAGAGGCAACATGAAAATTGCACAAATATGGATTATAAAACTAGTAATCATGTACGAAAAAATACCAATTGAAAATCACCAATTGATATAATTTGATAGATAAGCATATCACTAATTGCATATTACACTAAGTTCTCCTCAAGTTTTAGTGCACCTATATATGAATTCAATTGATACCTATTGAGAGTACTTATTTGCAAGTTAAAGTACCATTGGCATAAAATGAGTATCAATTGAACATAATTATGCAATATAAGGAACATGTGCACTATTTAATCAATTAAGTTCTAGACATGAGAATTTGTAAGCTATGCTACTTTAGACATTTGCAATAAAAAAGGATGTGATACATATTTACCAATTTTAGATGACATTAGAGTAGCATATACAAGAGAAACTCATTCTCTTATGAAATGTATAAAATAAACATTTATGGAGCAAAGAATCTTTGATACCCATCAAATTTGCAGTGGAAACGATCGTCTTTGCCTGAAAATTCCTTTTTAATTTCATACTACACACATAATAGACTTGGAAATGAAGTTAGTCTCAAGACCATTCTCCCCTAAATGTGTGCATACAAGTGATGAATATTTGTTTAGCTTATGCACTTGTACTTGTGAGGCTCGAGGATTAAGTTCTACAATTTGAACCTTAGTACAAGCAAAATATGAAAATATGAAATTATACCAATTTAAGGAATTACTCATGGTCAAATGGTATACTAATAGACATGATATACAATATTTTAAGCCAAGATTCTTGAGAAGTTAGCATGGTTATCTCATACCTCACAAAGATTACTTAAAACTAACTCATGACATCACCACAAGAGGTATCAATCAAATATCTAAAGATTCTTTAATTGTCACCACAAGTGCAACCATGTGGTGTGACTTAAGATATTGCATACACATGCACACACTAGCATGTAAGAGCCTAGATACACAAATGTAATACAACAGTCATGGAGTGACACACATTTGTTTTACGCCACATGGTCTCCATTATAATCATGAATTTCCATCTTAGCTTTTGATAAGCTAGTCATTTCAAAGAGAAACTTATCCTCTTAAAAACAACAACACAAATTCATCTGTTTTTCAATAGAACTGGTCCATGGGGTGGCATGTGGTAAATACTTGACTATTTTTATGGAACCATTCATCCTCATTTGACATTCTCCTTTCTCCAAGGTGTGAGACTACTGAAAGTCGCCTAGAGGGGGGTGAATAGGCGTAATCTAAAATTTACAACTTTAAATACACACTATAAGCCGGGGTTAGCGTTAAACTTAAATCAAGTCCGGGAGAGAGGGGGAAAACAAATTAAATGGAATCAAGTGAATGAACACGGTGACTTGTTTTACCGAGGTTTAGTTCCAAAGAACCTAGTCCCCGTTGAGGTGGTCACAAACACCAGATCTCTTTCAACCCTTTCCCTCTCTCAAACGGTCACTTAGACTGAGTGAGCTTTCTCCTTAATCAAACGGGTCACTTAGACCCCGCAAGGACCACCACACACTTAGATGTCTCTTGCTTTGATTACAAGTCACTTGGAAACAAGAATGAGGAAGGAAGAAAGCGATCCAAGCAACAAGAGCGCAAATGAACACGAACACACACTCTCTCAAGTCACTAGGTGGTTGGAATGAATTTGGGACTTGGAGAGGTTTTGATCTTTTGATTTGTGTCTAGGAGTGAATGCACTAGCTCTTGTATTGAATGAAAACTTCAGAAGACTTGGATGCTTGGAGTTGTGGTGGTTGGGGGTATTTATAGCCCTCAACCACCAAGAAGCCATTGGGGAAGGCTGCTGGCGAAGGGCGCACCGGACAGTTCGATGTGCCACCGGACAGGTCCTATTCACTGTCCAGTGCGCCGCCACATCACCCAACTGTTAGGGTCTAGAGCCTGGTTGACCATTGGAGGCTTTGTCCTCTTGCGGCACTGGACAGTCCGGTGCCACACCGGACAGTCCGGTGCCACACCGGACAGGTCATGTTCACTGTCCGGTGTGCCTCTGACTCTGTGCGCACTGTTGCTTTGTCAGCTCCTTTTGCAGTCGACCGTTGCGTGAGTTAGCCGTTGCTCCGCTGGCACACCGGATAGTCCGGTGAATTATAGCGGAGTGCGCCTGCTGAAACCTGAGAGTGGCTAGTTCACCCTTGTACAGGCCTGGTGCACCGGACACTATCCGGTGGCACACCGGACAGTCCGGTGCGCCAAACCAGAGCACACTTGGTTTCTTTTGCTCCTTCAAATTGGATCCCTAACTTGAATATTTATTGGTTTATATTGAACCTTTTTGCACCTGTAGAACATGTATTCTAGAGCAAACTAGTTAGTCCATATATTTGTGTTGGTCATTCAACGACCAAAATTAATTGTGGGAAAAGGTTAACCCTATTTCCCTTTCAATCTCCCCCTTTTCGATGATTGATGCCAACACAAACCAAAGCAAATATATAAAGTGCAGAAATGAACTAGTTTGCATAGGGTAAGTGCATATGTTACATGGAATTAAACCAATTGATAATCTCACTAGATATGAATGGATTGCTTTCTTTTATTTAACATTTTGGACCACATTTGCACCACTTGTTTTGTTTTTGCAAATTATTTTGGAAAATCTTTTCAAAGTCTTTTGCAAATAGTCAAAGGTATATGAATAGGATTGCAAGAAGCATTTTCAAGATTTGAAATTTCTCCCCCCGTTTCAAATGCTTTTCCTTTGACTAAACAAAACTCCCCTGAATGAAATTCTCCTCTTAGTTTTTCAAGAGGGTTTTAGTATATACCAACTTTTGAAAATATACCTTTAAATATACCAATTGAAGAAATTGTCATTGCAAGATATCAATTGAAGTTAAAAACAATACCAATTGAGATTTTCCTTTCTCAAGATAAGGATAACAATTGATATATTGCCATGACATAGATACTAATGAAAATTATCAATTAAAGCTTCATTTTTGAAAATTTTTGAAATTGGTGGTGCGGTCCTTTTGCTTTGGGCTTAATATGTTCTCCGCCTTTGGCATTAATTGCCAAAAACAGAGACTTTGAGAGCCCTCTTTTTTTTACTTTCTCCCCTTTGGTACAAGTAAATATGAGTGAAGGATTGTACCAATTTAGAGTGTTGTGGAGTGACGACGAAGGGTAAATGATACCTACAGAGTGGAGTGGAAGCCTTGTATTCGCTGAATTCTCCATTTCCCTTTCAATCTACGACTTAGTATAGAAATATGCTTGGAAACACATTAGTCGTAGCCTTGGTACATAAGAAATATGCATTTGTACCAAAATGAAACATATATGATCAAAGGTATATAAATGAGCTTATGTGTGTAATGATTCAATCAAAATCCCAAGAATCAAGAATATTTAGCTTATTCCTAAGTTTGCTAAAGGTTTTCTCATCTAATGGCTTGGTAAAGATATCAGCTAATTGATTCTTGGTGTTTACATAAGCTATTTCGATATCTCCCCTTTGTAGGTGATCCCTCAAAAAGTGATATCGAATGTCTATGTGCTTAGTGCGGCTGTGTTCAACGGGATTATCCGCCATGCGGATTGCACTCTCATTATCACATAGGAGAGGGACTTTACTCAATTTGTAGCCATAGTCCCTAAGGGTTTTCCTCATCTAAAGTAATCGCGCGCAATAATGGCCTACTGTAATGTACTCGGCTTCGGCGGTGGAAAGAGCTACTGATTTTTGTTTCTTCGAAGCCCATGACACCAGGGATCTCCCCAGAAACTGACAAGTCCCTGATGTGCTCTTCCTATCAATTTTACATCCTGTCCAATCGACATCAAAATATCATATTAAATCAACAGTGGATCCCTTGGGGTACCAAAGTCCAAGCTTAGGAGTGCAAACTAAATATCTCATGATTTTCTTCACGGTCCTAAGGTGAACTTCCTTAGGATCGGCCTGGAACCTTGCACACATGCATACAGAAAGCATAATATCCTGTCGAGATGCACATAAATAGAGTAAAGAACCTATCATCGACCGATATACCTTTTGATCTACGGATTTACCTCTCGTGTCGAGGTCGAGATGCCCATTGGTTCCCATGGGTGTCTTGTTGGGTTTGCCGTCCTTCATCCCAAACTTCTTAAGTATGTCTTGAATGTACTTTGTTTGGCTGATGAAGGTGCCATCTTGGAGTTGCTTGATTTGAAATCCTAGAAAATACTTCAACTCCACCATCATTGACATCTCAAATTTTTGAATCCTGATCCTACTAAACTCTTCACAAGTTGATTTGTTAGTAGACCCAAATATAATATCATCAACATAAATTTGGCATACAAACAAATCTTTTGCGATAGTCTTAGTAAAGAGAGTAGGATCGGCTTTATCGACTTTGAAGCCATTAGTGATAAGAAAATCTCGCAGGCATTCATACCATGCTCTTAGGGCTTGCTGGAGCCCATAAAGCGCCTTTGAGAGTTTATAGATATGGTTAGGGTACTCACTATCTTCAAAGCCGGGAGGTTGCTCAACATAGACTTCTTCCTTGATTGGTCCATTGAGGAAGGCACTTTTCACGTCCATTTGATAAAGATTAAATCCATGGTAAGTAGCATAGGCAAGTAATATGCGAATTGACTCAAGCCTAGCTACGGGTGCATAAGTTTCATCAAAGTCCAAACCTTCAACTTGTGAATAACCTTTGGCCACAAGTCAGGCTTTGTTTCTTGTCACCACACCATGCTCATCTTGCTTGTTGTGGAATACCCACTTTGTACCTACAACATTTTGATTAGGACGTGGAACTAAATGCCATACCTCATTCCTCGTGAAGTTGTTGAGTTCCTCTTGCATTGCCAACACCCAATCTGGATCTCTTAGTGCATCCTCAATCATGTATGGCTCAATAGAGGATACAAAAGAGTAATGTTCACATAAATGAGCAACTCGATATCTAGTGGTTACCCCCTTGTGAATATTGTAGCATCCCAAAAATTCAAATCTTGAATTTTCTCAAACTCGCTCTAAATTCAAAATGGATTTCAAATTTCATTTCAAAATGTTTGTTTGCGAGTTGATATCAGCAAATAAAATATAGTGATCTATATTTTCTCCAACGTCCTCCTCAAATATCCTACAAATGTTTCCCCAATGATCCCCCTCAAATTGTTTCCAGAAATACTGCCCAGATATTTCCCTAGTGATCCCCTCAAATTATTTCCAGAAATATTGCCCAGATATTCCACCGATATATCTCCAAGTATTTTCCTCCTGAGAAATACCTTCAGAATCATTTTTCAAGTCCCTATAAATATTTTCTTCATAACTTTCCGCATGCTCACACGTATACGTATGCCTCCGGTGTCATACGTTGAGCTCTACAAGCTAATTACACTCATATAAGACAAATCCATGCTAATCTCCCACTAATCCTCTCATCCTCAAACTAATCCTCTCATCCCTCCCCTAATCACCCCCACCATGGCTATAAATAGAGGGGCAAGGGCCTCCTCTCATCCCACCCCAAGCCATTTCATGGCAACTCTCCCCCCCCCCCCCACACACACACCCACTCCATGTTCCACACAAGCACACACTAGCACAAGGATCGTTCGGTCGTTCTTCGATCGTTCGTCCACCTGTTCTTAGTTTGTTCGTTCGTTCGTCCGATCGTTCGATCGTTCGTCCGTTCGTTCGTCCAAATAATCTTTGTTCAGCCGTTATGCTACCGAAATTCCCGATCGTTCGTTCGTTCGATCATTCGATCGTTCATCGTTCGTTCATAGTTCCTATTCATCGTTCATCGTTCATTCATAGTCCCTATTCATCGTTCTTCCAGATAATCTTTGTCATGTCGTTATGTTGCTGAAATTCCGATCGTTCGTTCGTCCGATCGTTCGTCCATTCGTTCATAGTTCCTATTCATCGTTCATCGTTCGTTCATCGTAACTATTCATCGTTCACCGTTCGTTCATACGACTATTCACCATCACTATTCACCGTTACTATTCATTATCGCTACAATTTGTCGTTCCTATTCATCATCGTTACTATTCATCGTTGATATCTATAATAACTTTATTGTCGTCCCTATTCACAGTTACTATTCATTGTTACTATTCATCGAATTTCAACTACTCATCCATCATGCTGTCTAGTCCACCTAAGACCAGCCAGACCCATATTCCAGTCATACGAACTCCGGTGACTGTGATTTTCTTTCCAGTAGGGAACTTCCTGTCTGGTCACCCATCCTAGGTTTCTCCAAGTTGAGCACGCTTAACTTTGAGATTCCTTCGAACCAGGCTTCCAAACTCAGATTCCAATAATTCTTGTTTCTAAATTCTTATCAAACTATTCCTTATCCAACCATGTCATCCCTTAAGCATGGTTCATGTTCCAGAAAACACCCAAAATACTCTTGTCCCATATTCTGCCTATAACTCTCATGTTCATACTAAGTCAGACGATTCATTCGTCACTATTCTCACCAACAGTGAACTTCACTGTGCTACACCACATACACCCAGCTACCCTCTCCCTCTCCACACACACTCAACACCCTCAGCCAAGGCAAACGCCCCACCCACTCAGTTATGTAGCTCTGCTGGCTACACGCATAGTGTCGCTTCGCCTCCAGTTCACCCTTCTGGTAAGCAACTCCGCTCCACCACCAGTAATATCACAACACCACAAGACACAGATTCTGCTCAAGACTCTACCCATTCATATATCGCTATTCTGACCACTATACTAAATATTTGTTGGTATACTTGCTGGTTTGTATGTTTGCTTATTCATGTTGCATAGTTATCGGAGCGTTCGTGTCATCTCGTGGAGGCCAGATCTGCAGGTCTACACCAGGCAGTGGAGCTAGAAGCCAGTTCCGCGAGCTCCCCTTCCCCATTCACCGGATAAGCACGGCAAGCTCACTGGATCCCTTTGATGCATAAATTACCTATGATTTTTTAACTACAACCCTCATCCTGTTATTTTATGCATGATATGATTTTGAGACAAGTTATTATGGCCACCCAGCCGCTTGCCGCAATCAATCCATGGTATATTTGTTACAAATGATTTGAGAAAAGGTGTGAGTTTTCAAAAGAAAATGCTTTTCAAAAATGTGTATGATGAAGGGTTTTCACCCTTATCACCTTTGAGTAGGGATGATCAGGGACTCCCTGGTTTAGGGGAGGGCCTAAGGTGATGGCTCAACTGGTTTAGGTGTGAGCAGAAGGATTGTCCTCTCATATAAGGACCAGTTTGTCATCCTTCACTACCTGTACTCATGATAAGTACAACCACTCGAGACTGTATGGGCAGTCACTCAATTTGAACTCGTACGGTCCAAACCCCAGGGTTATGAAGGCTGGGGAGCACCGGGAGGATAAGGAGGGGGAATGTTTTGTCCGGTTTGGACATGGTGGTGGCATGACTCCTTCCGGTATAACCGTTAAGGTTAGGACATGCGAGGGAAGAAAGAGATTCGGATTCGGATCTCGTTGGCCTTGGGATCGCAGAGCCGGACTAGTGGGTAAAGTGTACACCTCTGCGCAGAGTTCAAACCTATTCGAATAGTCCGCATCCACGGATATGGATGAGTCTGGTGTGGTATGACAATTAGTGTTTTGTTTTCAAAAAGGGGGGGCGCGTTTGAGAAAACTGGTTTTTAAAAGGTCCGGCGGTTGAGCCGTGAGCTATGGTGGACGGGAAGTCCAGTAGCTGTTTTTGAAAATGAAAACCAGTGGGAAACTGCTGAGATACCTGGATGGTTTAGTCCAGGGGATTTTGTTCTATATTGAAAAAAAAACTTCCTGCTCCTTTGGGAGAGGATGCGCTTTGAAAAATACAAAATGTTTTACAAAACAACCCTGCATAAACTATTGTTGTTTCTGCAAAATATCCTAAGCTCTACATATTCCATGCATTATATCTGATTTCCCCATTCCGCGGGTGAAGGTGGGCTGCTGAGTACGTTTGTACTCACCCTTTCTTATTTGTTGTTTTTCAGAAAAAGGAGATCGGGTAAGAGTTATGACTGTTCCCAACCTTGCCTATGGCTGTTAGACCGCTGCTTTGCTTCGCTGCGTATATCGGGCTGCTTTAGCCCCACTCTGATGATATGTCCCAAGTTGTGGACCAACTCTTAAAGTTGATCGCCACCTTTATAGGTTTGTCTCGTTTAAGCAGATCTGGAATCATCTGATGTATAAATGTGTTTACTAGCCTCCTGGGACTAGTAATTGTATCACATTTGAGTCCTAGAGGATCTGGGGCGCTTCAGGTGGTATCGGAGCTGTTAGGTTGGCCGCAGGACGTAACCCTTAGCCTGATCCAAAAGTTTTTGAGTCCAAACTATTTTCTTAAAAAAAATTCTTGCTCTCGTCCCTTCATTTCAAAAATGCTTTCCCGCTTTCCTTCTCTCAGAAGTTAGATGGAGGTCCGTTGCCAAACCAGCTTTTGCCAGAATGAAGATGGTTTCCCCAAGTTGCTGAGAGCATGCACAGTCTGCCTCGGAATTAGGAGCCAGCCAGAGTATGATGGTCGTGAATTCGTCGAGCATGGCACAGAGAAGTGTGTCGTGATTGTATACATTGGATGCAGTCCGCACCATGTGGAATGGAGTGTCACTGCTGCTGGGCACAGATTCAAAGACACCTGCCAAGTCGTCGCCTGCAAGGCATTAAGGGCCCTGTGTCAGATCTATGAAGAAGAAGTGGCCGACACACCGCTCAGATTCTTTCCACCCTTTCAGAGAGACCGTCCAGTTTGGATGGCCAGGATGCGTGCATTGGAAGGGCAGCAACTGCTTGAGGACGACCCCACAGTCGTGTACCTCACTGCATACCTGCTCACCCTGGATGCACAGTATGATTTCTTGGCTCGGCACCACCGTCAGATGATTGCCCGAGCAGAAGATGCAGAGAAGCGCAACCGTCAGCTCCATGTGGATCTCACCACAGCTCAAGCCCGTGCAACTGCATTGGAAAGTCGTGAAGTCATTGCGGTTGAAGCCCTGAAGCAAGCCAAGGATGAGAACGTCCAGAAGTTGATAGAGGCCTACTTGGTAACCCACAACCAACGTAGAGCCCTGTGGATCTAAGAGCCTGCTCCATCCAACCCAGTTCAACCCATGAGAGCTGAAGATCCCCAGATTCTTGAAGGTCACCCGGTCTCTATCAGAGGAGAGAAGAAGGCTTGGGAACTCCCGGAAGGAGCCATAGTCTTGGAAGAAATTCTAGTCTTCCCTCAGGCTATGAATAAGCAAGAGCACCCCGAGTCCTCCCAAGATCCCCCACCAGAGTTGTTTGAAGCCCTCACCATGAAGAAGATTTCAGCACCATCCCTTGAGGTCAAAGAAGAAGCTGCAAGCACCCCGCCAGCACCGTCGCCCTCTGAGGAGCTACAAGAGCCAGTCCCGCTTGAAGAAGAGTTCGACCCCGTCCTGCCATCTCAGTCGCTGCCAGAAGAAGTCATCAACATCAGCTCCCTCTTGACCCATCCAGGAGATGTCTCAGATTGAAGTTGTGCCAGCCTTGCCAGAAGAGAAGCTGCCTGGTCTGAAGTTAGTTATGCCCAGTCCTCTGCATGCATTGGGTAGTGAAGTTTTTCTTCACTTTGGCTAGAACCCTGCATGTATGAGAGGTAATCGTGTAGACTCGTGTTTTGCAAAACTCTAATTGTGTGGCCCCCTAGGGCATTTCAAAATGAATTTCGCTTGATGTTTTCTCCCCTTTTGAGTGCATATGTGATGCTTTAACGTTAGTGCTCATAAGTTGCATAGTTCTGAATTCAAGAGCCAAGCAATAGTAGTTATGCTTAGCCCCCGAATCTGAGTAGTCTGTGCTTTGGAAAAACTCTATTCTTCCCTTATTCAAAACATTTGGTTTGTTTATGCTTATCATTGCTGAGCTTGCGTGTTTTCTTTCTTTTTTTTAAGAAGAAAGGTTTTCTCTAAGAACAAAGATCACAAATTAGAGCTAATCCTCACCTTATGCTTCCTTTCTCATCTTAACCCATCTCAAGAGAAAAGCACCTTACCCAAGAAGATACCAGGAAGCTTACCCTTGAAGCCTGGAACAAGCTACAGAAGAAACCAGTCCAGCCGCTCAGTCAAAAGGACCGACCGTGAGAATCAAAGCACTGCCCCTAAGTCAAAGTAAACAGGAAAAGAGGACGGAAGAAGTTATTACCATATAGAGAGGCAAAGATTCTTGGAACCAGAGACCACAAACATCAGGGTCATTGACCCCACCACTCACCTGTGCCCCTTGCACACGTGCCCGCCTCCATGCACACTACCACCGCCCCATACCCCCTTTGCAGCGCACTACCGCCACCCACGCCCCCTTTTGCAGCGCACCCACCACCATCGTCGCCAGCAACAGGCCCCCCTTCCCCTTGTCGCACCTGCTGCCTCGTGTCACCTGCTCCATCACTACCACTCCACACCCCCTCGAGCACCTCGGCTCGCCTATAACCCCCCCCCCCCCCACCAGCTCCCTCAACTCCCATCTCGCTCAAAGCAAAGCACACTCCAGATAAATCCCCTCTGTCAAATCGCAAGCAACTCCATTTTCCACTCCCTCGCCCCTAAGATCACAATGCTTGGTGATTCTTGGGTTGAAGACTGTTGTACATGGTTCATAGTTTTTGGTTTCCTCCTCTGTATGATGGTAATACTCTTTGATAGAATCCTCCAGTGGGAAGAGCAAAGAGAAAGAAAGGGTCAATGAGAAGAAGATAGTGAAGAGAAGATAAGAAGAAGGTTCTCCTAGAATCAACCCTGTGTCAGTCATTTCTCCGCAGCCTGGTCAAGCAGCAACAGCAGAAGAAGGCCCCGTAACACCCTTGTTATGAGGTACTTCAAGGAGTTCAAATCCCCAAGATTCAGGAGTTCTACCCTCATTCTTTTTAAGTGGGGTAATGTTCCAGTAAGGTTCCTGCTATGGAGAAAAACAAGAAGGCCTGTAGCAAGCTTGTGGAGGACCAGATCATCGAAGCTTATAAGTTTCTGGATGAGAAGTGGTCATCCAAGTTTTATTGATGAAGCACCAGAGGACCAATCAAGGAAGGAATCCATGAGGGAGTTCACAAGAGAAAGGTTTGTGTGTTGGCATCGATGCTTCCTTAATAAGCTAGCTGCCAAGCGAAAGCTGAAGCCTGAAGATGATCTTTGAGTAGCTAGAATTAGCGTTTGCAATCGGCAATCAGATGCTCCTCAAAGGCCAGATGTTGTTGAAGTTCCGTCTCCTCGAAGAGTCTGCAAAGTGAAGATATGTAGCTAAAGTAAAGCTATACCCATAACCCTTCTAAGCCGAATCTCAAGGACGAGATTCCTTTTAAGTGGGGTAGATTTGTAGCATCCCAAAAATTCAAATCTTGAATTTTCTCAAACTCGCTCTAAATTCAAAATGAATTTCAAATTTCATTTCAAAATGTTTGTTTGCGAGTTGATATCAACAAATAAAATATAGTGGTCTATATTTTCTCCAACATCCTCCTCAAATATCCTACAAATATTTCCCCAGTGATCCCCCTCAAATTGTTTCCAGAAATACTGCCTAGATACTTCCCTAGTGATCCCCTCAAATTATTTCCAGAAATATTGCCCAGATATTCCACCGATATATCTCCAAGTATTTTCCTCCTGAAATTACTATTTCCCTAGTGATCCCCTCAAATTACTATTTGTCGTTACTATTCATCATCGTTACTATTCATCAATGATATCTATAATAACTTTTTCGTCGTCCCTATTCACCGTTACTATTCATCGTTACTATTCATCGAATTTCAACTACTCATCTGTCATGTTGTCCAGTCCACATAAGACCAGCCAGACCTATATTCCAGTCATACGAACTCCGGTGACTGTGATTTTCCTTCCAGTAGGGAACTTCCCATCTGGTCACCCATCCCAGGTTTCTCCAAGCTGAGCACGCTTAACTTTGAGATTCCTTCGAACCAGGCTTCCAAACTCAGATTCCAATAATTCTCGTTTCTAAATTCTTATCAAACTATTCCCTATCCAACCATGTCATCCCTTAAGCATGGTTCATGTTCCAGAAAACTCTCAAAATACTCTTGTCCCATATTCTGCCTATAACTCTCCTGTTCATACTAAGTCAGACGATTCATTCGTCACTATTCTCACCAATAGTGAACTTCACTGTGCTACACCACATACACCCAGCTATAAATACACCCAGCTACCCTCTCCCTCTCCACACACACTCAACACCCTCAGCCAAGGCAAACGCCCCACCACTCAGTTACTCCGCTCTGCTGGCTACACGCATAGTGTCGCTTCGCCTCCAGTTCACCCTTCTGGTAAGCAACTTCGCTCCACCACTAGTAATATCACAACACCACAAGACACAGATTCTGCTCAAGACTCTACCCATTCATATATCGTTATTCTGACCACTATACTAAATATTTGTTGGTATACTTGCTAGTTTGTATGTTTGCTTATTCATTTGCATAGTTATCGGAGCGTTCGTGTCATCTCGTGGAGGCCAGATCTGCAAGTCTACACCAGGCAGTGGAGCTAGAAGCCAGTTCCACGAGCTCCCCTTCCCCATTCGTCAGATAAGCACGGCAAACTCACTGGATCCCTTTGATGCATAAATTACCTATGATTTTTCAACCACAACCCTCAGCCTGTTATTTTATGCATGATATGATTTTGAGACAAGTTATTATGGTCACCCAGCCGCTTGCCGCAATCAATCCATGGTATATTTGTTACAAATGATTTGAGAAAAGGTGTGAGTTTTCAAAAGAAAATGATTTTCAAAAATGTGTATGATGAAGGGTTTTCACCCTTATCACCTTTGAGTAGGGATGATCAGGGACTCCCTGGTTTAGGGGAGGGCCTAAGGTGATGGCTCAGCTGGTTTAGGTGTGAGCAGAAGGATTGTCCCCTCATATAAGGACCGGTTTGTCATCCTTCACTACCTGTACTCATGATAAGTACAACCACTCGAGACTGTATGGGGGCAGTCACTCAATCTGAACTCGTACGGTCCAAACCCCAGGGTTATGAAGGCTGGGGAGCACCAGGAGGATAAGGAGGGGGAATGTTTTGTCCAGTTTGGTCATGGCGGTGACCTGACTCCTTCCGGTATAACCGTTAAGGTTAGGACGTGCGAGGGAAGAAAGAGATTCAGATTCAGATCTCGTTGGCCTTGGGATCGCAGAGCCAGACTAGTGGGTAAAGTGTACACCTCTACGCAGAGTTCAAACCTATTCGAATAGTCCGCGTCCACAGATATGGATGAGTCTGGTGTGGTATGACAATTAGTGTTTGTTTTCAAAAAAAGTGTGCGTTTGAGAAAAGTGGTTTTTAAAAGGTCTGGTGGTTGAGCCGTGAGCTATGGTGGATGGGAAGTCCAGTAGCTGTTTTTGAAAATGAAAACTAGTGGGAAACTACTGAGATACCTGGATGGTTTAGTCCAGGGGATTTTGTTCTATATTGAAAAAAACTTCCTGCTCCTTTGGGAGAGGATGCGCTTTGAAAAATACAAAATGTTTTACAAAACAACCCTGCATAAACTATTGTTGTTTCTGCAAAATATCCTGAGCTCCACATATTCCATGCATTATATCTGATTTCCCCATTCCGCGGGTGAAGGTGGGCTGCTGAGTACGTTTGTACTCACCCTTGCTTATTTGTTGTTTTTCAGAAAAAAGAGATCGGGTAAGAGTTACGACTGTTCCCAACCTTGCCTGTGGCTGTTGGACCGCTTATTTGCTTCGCTGCGTATATCGGGCTGCTTCAACCCCACTCTGATGATATGTCCCGAGTTGTGGACCAAGTCTTAAAGTTGATCGCAACCTTTATAGGTTTGTCTCGTTTAAGCAGATCTGGAATCATCTGATGTATAAATGTGTTTATTAGCCTCCTGGGACTAGTAATTGTATCACATTTGAGTCCCAGAGGATCTGGGGCGCTTCAAATATCACCAAGGATGGAATTGACGGAGTGATCTATTTGAATTGCTTGGTGGACTCTTGGGTGTGGCGGTCTTTGACCCTAAATTTCTTGATCATCTTCCTTGTCTTCATTCTCTTCATCTCCCCCTTGTTTATTGTCCTCCTCTTGAGATGGCTCATCTTCTTGGTCTTCATTTTCATTATCTTGAGCCTGTTCCTCATCTTGAGTTGGTGGGGATGCTTGATTGGAAGATGATGGTTGATCTTGTGCTTGTGTGTGCTCTTCGGATTGCTTAGGACACACATCCCCAATGGACATGTTCCTTAGCGCGATGCATGGAGCCTCTTCATCATCTAGCTCATCAAGGTCAATTTGCTCCACTTGGGAGCCATTAGTCTCATCAAACACAATGTCATAAGAGACCTCAACTAATCCAGTGGATTTGTTGAAGACTCGATATGCCCTTGTGTTTGAGTCATATCCTAGTAAGAAGCCTTCTACAGCCTTAGGAGCAAATTTAGATTCTCTACCTCTTTTAATAAGAATAAAACATTTGCTACCAAAGACTCTAAAATATGAAACATTGGGCTTTTTATCGGTGAGGAGTTCATATGATGTCTTCTTGAGGATTCTGTGAAGGTAGAGCCGATTGATGGAGTAGCAGGCGGTGTTAATCGCCTCAGCCCAAAACCGATCCAGAGTCTTGTACTCATCAAGCATGGTCCTTGCCATGTCCAGAAGAGTTCTATTCTTTCTCTCCACTACACCATTTTGTTGAGGTGTGTAGGGAGAAGAGAACTCATGCTTGATGCCCTCTTCCTCAAGAAAACCTTCAATTTGTGAATTCTTGAACTCCGTCCCATTATCACTTCTTATCTTTTTTATGCTTAATCTGAACTCGTTTTGAGCCCGTCTTAAGAATGCCTTTAAGGTCTCTTGGGTTTGTGATTTTTCCTACAAAAAGAATACCCAAGTGAAGCGAGAATAATCATCCACAATAACTAGACTGTACTTACTCCCGCCGATGCTTACGTAAGCGATTGGGCCGAATAAATCCATGTGGAGTAGCTCGAGCGGCCTGTCAGTCGTCATTATGTTCTTGTGTGGATGATGGCCAACTTGCTTTCCTGCTTGACATGCGCTACAAAACCTGTCCTTCTCAAAATGAACATTTGTTAGTCCCAAAATATGTTCTCCCTTTAGAAGCTTGTGAAGATTCTTCATTCCAACATGGGCTAGTCGGTGATGCCAGAGCCAACCCATATTAGTCTTAGCAATTAGACAAGTGTTGAGTTCAGTTGCATTTTCATTAAAATCAACTAAATATAGCTGACCCTCTAACACTCCTTTAAATGCTATTGAATCGTCGCTTCTTCTAAAGGCAGTAACACCTACATATGTAAATAGACAATTGTAGCCCATTTTGCATAATTGAGAAACGGAAAGAAAATTGTAATCTAAAGAATCTACAAGAAAAACATTAGAAATAGAATGGTTAGGTGATATAGCAATTTTACCCAAACCTTTGACCAGACCTTGATTTCCATCCCCGAATGTGATAGCTCTTTGGGGATCTTCATTTTTCTCATAGGAGGAGAACATCCTTTTCTCCCCTGTCATGTGGTTTGTGCACCCGCTATCAATTATCCAACTTGAACCACCGGATGCATAAACTTATAAAACAATTTTAGGCCTTGTTCTTAGGTACCCAAATAGTCTTAGGTCCTTTGATGTTAGAAACAAGCACCTTGGGTACCCAAACACAAGTCTTTGAACCCTTGTGTTTGCCCCCAACATATTTGGCAACTACTTTGCCTGATTTGTTAGTAAGCACATATGATGCATCAAAAGTCTTAAATGAAATGTTAGGCTCATTTGATGCAGCAGGAGTTTTCTTTTTAGGCAATTTAACATGAGCTAATTGTCTAGAGCTAGAAGCCTCATTTTTATACATCAATGCATGATGAGAAACAGTGTGAGGTTTTCTAGCATGAATTCTCCTAATTTTGTGCTTGGGGTAATTAGCATGATATAAAATGTAACTCTCATTATCCTGAACCATGGGACCTTTGCCTTTAACAAAATTAGACAATCTTTTAGGGGCATTAAGTTTGACATTGCTTCCCTGTTGGAAACCAATGTCATCCTTAATACCCGGGCGTCTCCCATTACAGAGCATGCTTCTAGCAAATTTAAACTTTTCATTTTCAAGCTCATGCTCATTAATTTTAGCAGTTAATTTAGTTGTGTGATCATTTTGTTGTTTAATTATGGCAAGGTGATCATCAATAGCCTCAACATTAATATCTCTACATCTAGTGCAAATGGAGACATGCTCGACAGTAGATGTAGAGGATTTGCAAGCATTTAATTCTTCTATCTTAGCATGTAATATGACATTCTCATTTCTAAGACAGGAAATAGAATCATTGCAAACACTCAATTATTTAATCTTAGAAATCAAATTATCATTTTCAGTTCTAAGACTAGAAATTGTATCATTACAAACATTTAATTCATCAATCTTAGCATTTAGACTAGCATTTTCATTTCTAAGACTGATAATTGAATCATTGCAAATGCTAAACTCTTTAGTAAAGTTTTTACACTTTTCTACTTCCTAAGCATAAGCATTCTTTACTTTAACATGTTTCTTGTTTTTTTTAATAAGGAAGTCCTCTTGGCTTTCCAACAGATCATCCCACTCATTAATGGTCTCAATTAGTTCATTTAATTTTTTCTTTTGCTCCATGTTAAGGTTGGCAAAAAGGGACATTAAATCATCTTCACTATCACTAGAACTACCCTCATCACTAGGTGTAGTATACTTGGGTGTGGTTCTAGATTGTACCTTCTTCTTTTTGCCTTCCTTAGCCATGAAACACTTGTGGCCGACGTTGGGGAAGAGGAGTCCCTTGTTGACGGCGATGTTGGCGGCATCCTCGTCGGAGGAGGAGTCGGTGGAGCTCTCGTCAGAGTCCCATTCCCGACACACGTGGGCATCGCCGCCCTTCTTCTTGTAATACCTCTTATTTTCCTTCTTCTTTCCCTTCTTATCGTCGCCCCTGTCACTATCACTTGAATTTGGACATTTAGCAATAAAATGACCGGGCTTAGCACATTTGTAGCACACCCTCTTGGAGCGGGGCTTGTAGTCCTTCCCCCTCCGTTGCTTGAGGATTTGGCGAAAGCTCTTGATGATGAGTGCCATTTCCTCGTTGTCGAGCTTGGAGGCGTCGATTGGAAGCCTACTTGGTGTAGACTTCCTCTTCTCTTCTTCTGTCACCTTGAAAGCGACGGGTTGCACCTCGGGTGTTGAGGTGGCGCCTTGCTCCAAGTTGACAATATGTTTGGATTCTTTGATCATAAGTTCAAAGCTTACAAACTTGCCAATTACCTCCTCGGGAGACATTAGCCTGTATCTAGGATCCCCACGTATTAATTGAACTTGAGTGGGATTAAGAAATACAAGGGATCGTAGAATAACCTTGACCATTTCATGGTCATCCCATTTTGTGCTCCCGAGGTTGCGCACTTGGTTCCAAAGAACCTAGTCCCCGTTGAGGTGGTCACAAAGACCGGGTCTCTTTCAACCCTTTCCCTCTCTCAAACGGTCACTTAGACCGAGTGAGCTTTCTCCTTAATCAAACGGGTCACTTAGACCCCGCAAGGACCACCACACACTTAGGTGTCTCTTGCTTTGATTACAAGTCACTTGGAAACAAGAATGAGGAAGGAAGAAAGCGATCCAAGCAACAAGAGCGCAAATGAACACGAACACACACACTCTCAAGTCACTAGGTGGTTGGAATGAATTTGGGACTTGGAGAGGTTTTGATCTTTTGATTTGTGTCTAGGAGTGAATGCATTAGCTCTTGTATTGAATGAAAACTTCAGAAGACTTGGATGCTTGGAGTTGTGGTGGTTGGGGGGTATTTATAGCCCTCAACCACCAAGAAGCCATTAGGGAAGGCTGCTGGCGAAGGGCGCACCGAACAGTCTGGTGCGCCACCGGACAGGTCCTGTTCACTGTCCGGTGCGCCGCCAGTCACCCAACCGTTATGGTCTGGAGCCCGGTCGACCGTTGGAGGCTTTGTCCTCTTGCGGCACCGGACAGTCCGGTGTCACACCGAACAGGTCATGTTCACTGTCCGGTGCGTCTCTGACTCTGTGGCTCTCACTCTGCGTGTGCTGTTGCTTTAGCAGCTCCTTTTGTAGTCGACCATTGCACGAGTTAGTCGTTGCTCTGCTGGCACATCGGACAGTCCGGTGGCACACCGAACAGTCCGGTGAATTATAGCGGAGTGCGCCTGCTGAAACCCGAGAGTGGCTGGTTCACCCTTGTACGGGCCTGGTGCACCGGACACTGTCCGGTGGGCCAGACCAGAGCACACTTGGTTTCTTTTGTTCCTTCAAATTGGATCCCTAACTTGAATATTTATTGGTTTATATTGAACGTTTTTGCAACTGTAGAAATGTATTCTAGAGCAAACTAGTTAGTCCATATATTTGTGTTGGGCATTCAACCACCAAAATTAATTGTGGGAAAAGGTTAACCCTATTTCCATTTCAACTACACAACATGAACTTGAAAGAAATCATTAGTCTCACAAGATATAGGTTGAACTCTCCCTCAATTTGTGCATGCAAGAGTACACAAAGTACACTCATGCACATCAACAATACATGGTTAAAGGAGATGTTTGCACTATATCTTGGTTTAACATAACATGCTTTACATAGATGATGAAAATTATACCAATTGAAGTTTTAAGTACTAAAAGTATATCAATTGAAGTCCTGAGAGGTAAAGCATGCTAATATGAACCTCAAACCTCATAATGAAGAATGTTATATGGTTATGTCACTACATCTTCATTATTTTGTTTACAGTATAATTGAACTCCCTTCTTGATTTACTGTGATCTCTTATCTCTTTACGATTTCATCTAGCCAAATGGTCTTGAACTTCATTCATCTTTGCTTGATTCAATCATACTTGATATGAGACCAATTGAAACTCAATGATTGAAAGGTCAAGACTTATATTTGTAGATTTTGAACCCATCTTGAAAGCATTTGGTAGGTCCTAGTTGAAACACTTAGAAAAGAGTAAAAACACAAGGGAGGGTTTCACAAATGATGATCCTTATATCTGGATGGCAAATGAATCACCATTATTGAAACCCATAAGGATAGACTAAATTCCTTTAAATTAGTGCACACATATGGTTGATGTCAAAGTTATATGCACTACTGAACATTTTATATTGTAAGGAATTTAACATATACTATGGTACATCCCACTAAGGATAGAATACTAAAACAACTGAAGGAGAGGAAGTTTTCATACATTGGCCTCTTATCAACTTCATCTTACTTTAGTTGAATAGTATCCTTTAAGCTTGTGATTTATCCACTTAAACAAGCACAAAGAGATGACATCAGTAGCACAAGTACTAGTTTCTCATTTAACAACCTTTTTATGTGGAAAGCAGGAGAGTTGCTAAAATAGAAAAAACCTCATAATATGCACTAAATTTCCCTTGATCCCTTATGCACAATACATTATTGAATGTCATGGATTTAGACATGCAGTGTTATTCAATGAAGTCCAAAAGTCTAATTTAAGCCATATTACGGTAAGCCATGTTACACTTGCCTTAATTGCCCATTCTCCATTGCAATCTCATCCGAACATGTTTCTATAACAACATTCTTAACAAGAACTTGATTGTAGGGATTAGAATAATTAATTAAATCAAAGCAAGAAGTAGAAGCATCTTTCTTAATAATTTTAAGAATTTCAATTAAAGATGCTCCTAGGGTGCTATCGATGCTCTCTAGCTTAGTAGTTAGCTCATTATTATGTATGCTAAGATTTTCTATTTTCACTAGTAAGTTTCAATGGCTTCTTGAGAGCCAGCTAATTTAGCCTTAAGTTTTTCATTCTTTTTTACAAGGCTATCATCAGTAATTGAGGATGGAGCATTAGACTCTGATTGCTTAATTTTAGTTGTTAGCTCACAATTCAAATTTGCAAATGTTTCAATTTTTTCTAGCAAGCATTTATAATCATTTAAGAGCTAATCAACTTATTTTTTCAAAGTTTTAAGTTGAGCCTTTTGTTTAGTGCAAACATCCTCAAAAAGTTAACGGCATGCGCAAGTTCATCTACAGAGGCCTTTCCCTCACTATTACACTCATTATCACTATGATCACTAGAGGATGGGATACTTGTTTTACCTCTTGCCATAAGGCATTTGTGATATGACTGTGATGAGCGTGATGAAGATCGGTGGCTGTGAGTCCTTGGAGGATCATCTTCGCTTGAAGAATCATCCCAAGTCTTGACACTTGTGAGTGTTTGCCTTTGCTCCTCCTCTTTGCGGGTTCGGCCATAATTAGACAGTTGTCCTTGAAGTGGTCCTGCTCCCCACATGCAAAGCATCCTCTCTTTCTTTGCTTTTTCTTGTCAATGTTAAAGAGAAGATCCTCGACCTGAAGGGGCGCACCCATTAGATTAATCCTGCGAATCATCCCCATTACCTTTCCGACGCATCGGACTGTTTCTTCGTCCTCAAAGGATGATTTATGTCACACCCGGTTTCAGAAGGCAAACCGAATGCGAACTATGTACGTGCCAGGATCAGAATTCACGTACACATCGATTACATAAATGAACATCATCGCACAGTGCTCGAATAATAACATAAAAGAGTATTAACTTATTACATCACAGAGTCAGAGACATCCACATAGTCATCAACTTAACGGATAAATCAAAGTGCTAAGCGAAATGCAGTAAAGATAGGGCCTTCACAGGCAGCTGACTGGGGGTTTGCCGCCAACCCACACCTAGAACTCGTCGTAATCTTGGAACTCCTGGAAGTCTCCTTCCACGGCTTCGTCTTCTCCTGAGCAGTGGTTGCAATGTGGACAACCTGGTGTTTTGTGGTAAAGCAAGGATGAGTACACATCAACGTACTCAGCAAATGCCCCGTTTGGCTGAAGTGGACTAGCTTTTATGTGGGGTTAGGCTCAAGCAGTTTCTTTTAGTTGGTCAGGTATTTACTGTTAGTAGAAGCCAGGTTTTACCATAAAACCCAAGTTATAATCCCAAAAAGTACCTCCTCGGAGAGGAAATACTAGAATACATAATTAAAGTCATCATCTGAGGTGTATCCGGAGTATCTCTAATCAAAGAGGATCCCAAGGCTGCTCTTAACCATGAGCACGGCTGATATATCAGTTTCACTACCCTCTGTAGAGGTCGCACACTTTACCCATGAGTCGTGATTCCCTTTCTGCCCGGGGAGAGCTAATCCCCATTGATCACTTCCTAGGTGGTCCGGTAGGGTATCACTACGTAGTTGTTACAAAGATTCCCTAGAGGTCATAGCCGCCCGTTAGGTTTCTCCAGTTTGATAAACACAGTACCTCTCCCCGCAGGAGGGTGACTAACAAAAGCAAAACGAAAGAACCTCGGCACTCAGCCTCGGCAGAGCAAGCACTGTGCCTGGACCCCATTGACGGCACGACGGCGAAGCAACTACACCTCTAGTTCTTCTAATTAATTAGCTAAGGGCATCCCATTTCACCCTCATGGTTGCACTGTTATCCCGGGTGGTCTCTCAACGAATAGGTCCTTACGGAGAGGTACTCGGGAAACAGCCCGAGTCCCCTTAAATGCCACAAGTATATCATCATATCCAGAATAAGACCATAGTATCATCATTGTATCTCATCATGTTCATTGATTCAAGTAAAGCGCTAGCATGAAGCTAACCATAGTAACCCGAAAGGTAAACAAGGATAAGGTAAATAGAAAGCTAGTCAATCCTTAGGTTTCAATTAAGTAGTGCGGGACAGTGAATTATAAAAAGATAGGACATAATGGGTCAGAGGACACTTGCCTTCACCGAACAGATGCTCAGGGTCTTTAGTCTCGTAAAACTCGTAAAGCTATATCACTTGGTCGCCAACGCTTGATCCTCGATCCCTCGAAGCTTGGAACCGGATCGCAATCTATTCGCGACGCACAGCGAATACAAACAGGCACAAACAAACAAACATATATGCGTAAGAACATTACACCATTCAAATAGAAACATAATAAAATATGCAAAACGAAATAGAGCGTGTTACTACGATCACGCAAGGAAAAAGAAACGCGACAGGCGGAGCTACGATCGAGAAGTTATCGTGTCTACACTAAACGAGTATTAGTCATAACATTTAGTTTGACCTGCTTATATTAATCGATATTTATTTAAAATGAAACTATAGCTATCACACAATTTTAATTAGCTGACCACACTAATAATTCTTAGTTAAATAAGTAATTTAAATAATATCAGCAACTCTAAGCGGGACGAATTAGCGGAGCGAGACGAAATACGTAACGCGTGAAACAGCACGCCCGCACGCGACCTAGCGCACATGACACGCGCGGCACACGCAGACAACGTGACGATGGCGAATCCAACATGACAGCGTGCAAAAATGACGTGTGGACACGCACGACATAGCACGCTGACCACACACGAAACAGCCGCGCGACCAGCGCGAACGAGCACGCCACCACATGCGGAACAGCACGCGCGACAGGTGAGAAAACTAAATAGGTGACATGTTTATACTAAACAAATGTTAAATAAATAGAAAGTAGTTAAGTTAATATTTGTCATGTCAATATTTATTATAAAAGCACAAGTTGAGCATTACACATTTAATCTAACTGAGATATTAATCTAATAAATATTAGTCGAGTAAACCTTAAGTTGATTATCTAAAATATATGATGTGACGAATTAACCTTATTAACATGATTGTTTATAAGCGAAAACAATTTATTATCACGTGCGGATTCCGCGCGACACATGTGATCGACACGCGAGATACGCGCTAACGACGCGCGGCAAGCCAAGCGACACGTGTAAATGGCACACGAGATGCACGCAAACGACGTGTGACAACGCGTGCGAACAGCACGCGCGACACACGCGAACGAACAACGGCGACGCGCAAACAGCGCGCGATTAACACGCGAAATAATGCGCGCGACAACGCGCGAGTCAACGCGACTACGCGCACGAACAGCATGATGACACACACACGATACCGTGCGCGAACAACAACATACAAATGATTGATTAAAAGTATTTAAGATGGTATTAATCAAGTTAATTAACATTTATATTTATAAAAGCACGAGTTAAAACTATAGATTCATTCTAATTAAATTATTATTTTATTAACCCTCGAACAAACCAATAATTAAATATTCAACTAAAACATGCGACACGACGACAACGATCGCCACACGTGGGAACAGTGCGCGCGCCACGTGTGAAGGAGCACACGGAAAGCGCGCACGACCACATGTGACCATGAGCAAATGACGCGTGACGATGCACATGAATAGCACACAACAACACGTGCGACACACGAGAACCACCAACAGATGTCGTGATTATACTAAGTAAGTATTAATTCAAAACATTTAAGTATGGGATTAATCATGTTAACATGTATTTATAAAGGCGCAATGTAGAAACTGTAAAATAGTTTTAACCAGAAAGCTATTTTAAATAACTAGCAGATTAAACAATTACTTGATTAATTAATTAATTAAAACTTGTGTTGCGACAAAATAGTGTTACTGATATGAATGTGATGCTGTTACAGAGTTAACGCGACTGAAACAAGTCAAAACAGGTTTGCGACGCATAACGTATTGAATAATTAACAATTCTCGGCTAAATAACGACGCGACATACGAATGCCACTAGCTTATGCTTAAACGTGAAACTATATTTCTAAGTTGATTTTAGTTAATATAAATTATTTGCGTAAGATATTTTAGATAACTTGAATTATCAATTAGTCAACGATTAAACAAGAATTAATTACTAAGCATGAGCGATTATAGCGAAGTGATTAACTAATGTGCGCGGATCGTGTGTGTGACACTCGCGAAACAGCGCGAGTGGAAGGTGACGGCGCACGCGGACGGCAAGAACGACACGTTTGTGCACACGCGGATGCGGGTACGTCCACAGCACAAGCATGACGACACGGTTTGGGACTGGGTTCGGCGACTTGCGCAGGTTGCGCGATGGAGGCGAGGTTGTTGTTGTGCACGTGGCTGGGCGGGCGAGACCGGGTCGGCCGACCACGCCAGCAGAGGCAACCGCAAGGCGGCAGAGCGAAAAGTACCATGGTCCAGGGAAGGAACACCACATGGAGGAAAGACGGGATCTACGGGTCTTACCAGCCATGGCATCCACATCGACGTGCTGCGCAGGCACGGCGTCGAGGCTTCCAGGTGCGCACGGTGGCCCCTCGGCCAGGAAACGGTGGCGAGGCGATGACTGCGCGCTGGGCTCAGCCATAGCCGTCACGTCTGGCCAGCCAACCAGCAGGGGTGCACACGAGGGCACAGCTTGGACGAATCGACAGCGCTGACGCCAGGGGTGACCTCCGGTGGCTGTTGTGCGAGCGGGGCAAAGTGGAGGGCGGTTCTGGAACAGAAAGATGGGACAGGGGGCTTGGGCACGATCGCCTTGCGATTTGGCGCGGGGTCAGTTCCATCTAGATGATGAACAGGAGCATGCTAGCTGCCTCTGCCGTGTGGGCCAGAGTGAGGGGCGCCAGCAAGCTAGTCCGCGGGCGGGGAAATGCTAGTTTGGTGCTCATCCGCGCAGGCGCGTGGGCCGCCAGGCGTGCGAGACGGCCGGGGCGCGCGCGCAGAGCGCACGATGCGGGCTGGCGCGGGGTGCTCGGGGAAGAGGAATAGGTGGTGGGCTCAGGTGACGGCGTGAGAGCGAGCAGTTCTGCATGCGAGGAGATCGGAGAATGCATGCACGTGGGGCCCAGCCATTTTCTTCAAAAACGTGACGCAACTGGCTCACGGCTGGGGATTTGTCTAAGAAAGGAAAAAGCAGTTTTGGAACATAAAATAAACAACCTTCGTAGATCATATTAGAATAAATATCTAGATTTTCCAAATCAATAAATTTCCAAAAAATCTGAAATTTATATTTAGTACCTGAAAATGTTCCAAAGGCTAAAAAATTCTAGGACAATCCGTAGACATGTTTTGGCACCAAGTGCACTCAAATCAAAATACTTAGAGTTTGTAAATTATTTTTAGGTGTCTTAAATAAGTAGATTTTGCTTTTTCAGAAAAAGGGAAAAATACTCCGAAACAATATAAAAGTTATTGGGGCTTCTACAAGGTATATTAACACGTTTCAAACACCTTTTGCACTTAAAAACACTTTGTGATTGCATGAATGCAACAAACAAAGCACCTCTAGGGCTCACTTCACTAGGCTTGCCAATATATATAACAAAATACTTATCCGTTATTTAGAAAAAAGAAAATAAAAGTAAGGAGAAGAGAGGGTAACACCTGAATTTGGTGGATATTAGAAAAGAAATTTTATACCCCCAAATTCAGGGTGTTACAAATCTAACCTCCTTAACAGAATCTCGCCCTCGAGATTCAAGAAGAGGCTAGCAAGAATGACAAGGTTGGTTCATAGGTTGTTCGAAGTTTCTTCACTTCAACTTTGACTCTGCGGGTCGATTTGTGGACTGGTTGCTTTGACCTTCAGATACTTGAAACCGATTGATGCAATTCTTGAGGATCTCTTGGACCTGTGGGTTAGGACCCACACATGCTTCTGTTGTGCCACTTTGATCTTGTTGGTTGATGTTGATCGCATTGTCTTCATTGAGGTTAGCGGCTAACCCCCTTAACAGAAGCATTGATACACACTTAATGAAGATGCTACCGACTCCGATCTTAACTGATTTAGAGGGGTTGTAGGATGCCAACCGGACAGGTGCAAGAGGGAAGGGTATAGATAGAAAAGGTAAGCATAGATGGATTAAAGAGAGAAAAGGGAGACCACCCAACTACCTAACTCTATGGCACTCACCTAGTAAACTGATGCCATTGTGGACTAAGGGCCACAACGCATCAACATTCATCACAAAGAAACAAATCAGTCATCACGCAAAGTCAAACAACACAGGCATACAACAACAAACATCTCGTTGCTATACGTTAATGTTAACTAGATGGTGGTTTTTCCTTACAAAGAGGAAGCTACTCTAAGGCTATCGAAAGGCAAGGGGAATAATAAGACATGCATGATGGGGGTATGAGCATAATAAAGGATGGAGCTAAAGCAAGGATTGGAACCGACAGGGAGAGAATGCAGCCAAGGTCAGGATAGGTAAAAACCATTCTCAAATCGAGATGGGAAAGATGATATTTCAAAAGGTAGGCATAGGAAAAGCATCATGGAGGAATCAAGTGATTACAAGGGTACATGAGGTAACAGGCGAAAGCACATCAAAAGATCGAGTTAAGACAAGACGTGCCACGCGATAGAGGAAAGAGGGGACGAACGAGAGCGGGGAGGGGTAAGACAACACTCTTGAACTGAAATGGGAGAGGAAGCTTTAAAATACAGGTACATGATAAGCATCAAGGTACAGATCGAGGGATGACAAGGGTTAAGGTGATAACGGACAAACACACGACAAAGGATGTATTTTAGACAAGACTTGTAAGGTGTCAAAGAAGGGGGAGCAGCCAATGATGAAATAGATGTGGCATTATCCCCGAACAGAGATGCAAAAGAGGAGGCTTCAAAGGGTAGGTTCAAAGTAAGCGTGAAGACATGGTATAGATATTACAAGGGTTTAAAGGTGGTAACGGACAAGGATGTAGAAGAGGGGGTAAATAAGCATAAGAACATATGATATAGGTACCATAAAGGATGAAGTTGAGATAGGACCTACAAATGGAAAGGAGAGGGTACGCCCAAGGGTCAGACAGGTAAATTGCCACTCTCAAACTGAGGCGGGAGAGAGGATATTTTTAAGAAGTGGGCATAAAGGTGAGTATCAAGGCAAGATCGATAGATGTCCAGGGAATTGTGATAGCAAATAAAAACACATCAAATGATGGAATTGGGAGATAACCTGTAAGGCGACAGTGAGTGAAAATAAATCAAGAGAGAGCTAGGTAACTCATAGCTCTCAAGCTGGGTCGAAAGAAAGGGGAGGCTTCTAAAGGATGAGTTCAAGGTAAGTGTTTAAGTAGAAGACATAAATATTGCAAGGGTCAAAGGTGATAACGGACAAGGGTATGAGAGAAAATATGAAGGCATTGAATAGCCAGTGGTATGAGTACAACAAAGAATGGGGTCACGTCCAGGCTTTCATGCGATAAAAAAGATGATATTACCAAGGGTAGGATAAGTAAAACACCGCTCTCAAATTGGATAGGAGATTCAAGATTTTAGAGAACAGACATAGTGTAATCACCAAGGTAGGATCAAGAGATGAGAAAGGTAAAGGTAGTACCCAACCAGAGCACAACAAAGGATGGGGTTAAAAAAACTCACAAGCGACAAGGAAGAGGATACAGCCAAGGGAAAATAGGTAAAATACAATTATAAAATTGAGATGGAAGAGAGAAGGTTTTAAAGAACAGGTATAACATAAGCATCAAGGTAAGATATAGAGGTGACAAGGGTAAAGATGATAATCGTGAAAAGCATAACTAAGGATAGAGTTAAGGCAAGACTCGCGAAGTGGCGAAGTGGAGAAAATAATCAAAGGTAAGATAGGTATGGTTCCAATAGAAGGGTTGAAGTAAAAATTCATTACCCAAGGAAGTTACAAGGAAACAACGAGATCACCAAGGATGTGCAAAATAAAATGACCGCTCATGGATCATTAAGAAACAAGGGTGGTCAAGGACATGTAAACTGAAATGTTTTAAATAGACATTGGATATAAAGGTGAGCATATAAAAAGATGAGAGTATGTAAGATTTCAAGGAGATGAGCATACCAATACCAAGAGACAAGAAATTGTCGAAAGATAGCGACTTAACAACAGAAAAGGAAAAGGTCTCAAAGACGGAAAGGTCATGGACATGTAAACTAGAATGTTTAAGTAGACAGTAGAAATTTAGAGGAGGTATTTGAAACAAGAGTATTGAAGGGATACGAGCATGTCAATACCAAAGGACTAGAGTTCGCCAGATGGTAGCAATTTAATGATGGAAGAGGAAAGAATCCCAAAAGACAAAAAGGCTATGGTCAGGGTCATCTACAAATATGTCGCAAGCACAAGAGTGAGATCAGATCTAATGGATTGAGAGCAGTATAGACCACACTAGAATAAAATTCTTTTGGCAAGGGGGCATATAGGAGCACAGCATAGAATTAGTTGAGATACTAATATTTTGAAGCAGAATCAAGGATGAGGTGAAGTAACAGTCAAGAAGTCCTTAAAACGGCCAATGCTACTCTAGGTCATTGGTCCTACAGTCAGCACGGCTTTGATACCACTTATGTCACACCCGGTTTCAGAAGGCAAACCGAATGCGAACTATGTACGTGCCAGGATCAGAATTCACATACACAGCGATTACATAAATGAACATCATCGCACAGTGCTCGAATAATAATATAAAAGAGTATTAACTTATTACATCACAGAGTCAGAGACATCCACATAGTCATCAACTTAACGGATAAATCAAAGTGCTAAGAGAAACGCAGTAAAGATAGGGCCTTCACAGGCAGCTGACTGGGGGTTTTCCGCCAACCCACACCTAGACCTCGTTGTAATCTTGGAACTCCTGGAAGTCTCCTTCCACGGCTTCGTCTTCTCCTGAGCAGTGGTTGCAATGTGGACAACCTGGTGTTTTGTGGTAAAGCAAGGATGAGTACACATCAACGTACTCAGCAAATGCCCCGTTTGGCTGAAGTGGACTAGCTTTTATGTGGGGTTAGGCTCAAGCAGTTGCTTTTAGTTGGTCAGGTATTTACTGTTAGTAGAAGCCAGGTTTTACCATAAAACCCAAGTTATAATCCCAAAAAGTACCTCCTCGGAGAGGAAATACTAGAATACATAATTAAAGTCACCATCATTAACCATCATCATTAAAGTCACCATCTGAGGTGTATCCGGAGTATCTCTAATCAAAGAGGGTCCCAAGGCTGCTCTTAACCGTGAGCACGGCTGATATATCAGTTTCACTACCCTCTGCAGAGGTCACACACTTTACCCATGAGTCGTGATTCCCTTTCTGTCTGGGGAGAGCTAATCCCCATTGATCACTTCCTAGGTGGTCCGGTAGGGTATCACTACGTAGTTGTTACAAAGATTCCCTAGAGGTCATAGCCGCCTATTAGGTTTCTCCAGTTTGATAAACACAGTACCTCTCCCCGCAGGAGGGTGACTAACAAAAGCAAAACGAAAGAACCTCGGCAGAGCAAGCACTGTGCCTGGACCCCATTGACGGCACGACGGCGAAGCAACTACACCTCTAGTTCTTCTAATTAATTAGCTAAGGGCATCCCATTTCACCCTCATGGTTGCACGGTTATCCCGGATGGTCTCTCAACGAACAGGTCCTTACGGAGAGGTACTCGGGAAACAGCCCGAGTCCCCTTAAATGCCACAAGTATATCATCATATCCAGAATAAGACCATAGTATCATCATTGTATCTCATCATGTTCATTGATTCAAGTAAAGCGCTAGCATGAAGCTAACCATAGTAACCCGAAAGGTAAACAAGGATAAGGTAAATAGAAAGCTAGTCAATCCTTAGGTTTCAATTAAGTAGTGCGGGACAGTGAATTATAAATAGATAGGACATAATGGGTCAGAGGACACTTGTCTTCACCAAACAGATGCTCAGGGTCTTTAGTCTCGTAAAACTCGTAAAGCTATATCACTTGGTCGCCAACGCTTGATCCTCGATCCCTCGAAGCTTGGAACCGGATCGCAATCTATTCGCGACGCACAGCGAATACAAACAGGCACAAACAAACAAACATATATGCGTAAGAACATTACACCATTCAAATAGAAACATAATAAAATATGCAAAACGAAATAGAGCGTGTTACTACGATCACGCAAGGAAAAAGAAACGCGACAGGCGGAGCTACGATCGAGAAGTTATCGTGTCTACACTAAACGAGTATTAGTCATAACATTTAGTTTGACCTGCTTATATTAATCGATATTTATTTAAAATGAAATTATAGCTATCACACAATTTTAATTAGCTGACCACACTAATAATTCTTAGTTAAATAAGTAATTTAAATAATATCAGCAACTCTAAGCGGGACGAATTAGCGGAGCGAGACGAAATATGTAACGCGTGAAACAGCACGCCCGCACGCGACCTAGCGCACATGACACGCGCGGCACACGCAGACAACGTGACGATGGTGAATCCAACACGACAGCGTGCAAAAACGACGTGCGGACACGCACGACATAGCACGCTGACCACACACGAAACAGCGCGCGCGACCAGCGCGAACGAGCACGCCACCACATGCGGAACAGCACGCGCCACAGGTGAGAAAACTAAATAGGTGACATGTTTATACTAAACAAATGTTAAGTAAATAGAAAGTAGTTAAGTTAATATTTGTCATGTCAATATTTATTATAAAAGCACAAGTTGAGCATTACACATTTAATCTAACTGAGATATTAATCTAATAAATATTAGTCGAGTAAACCTTAAGTTGATTATCTAAAATATATGATGTGACGAATTAACCTTATTAACATGAGTGTTTATAAGCGAAAACAATTTATTATCACGTGCGGATTCCGCGCGACACATGTGATCGACATGCGAGATACGCGCTAACGACGCGCGGCAAGCCAAGCGACACGTGTAAATGGCACACGAGATGCACGCAAACGACGTGTGACAACGCGTGCGAACAGCACGCGCGACACACGCGAACGAACAACGGCGACGCGCAAACAGCGCGCGATTAACACGCGAAATAATGTGCGCGACAACGCGCGAGTCAACGCGACTACGCGCACGAACAGCATGATGACACGCACATGATACCGTGCGCGAACAACAACATACAAATGATTGATTAAAAGTATTTAAGATGGTATTAATCAAGTTAATTAACATTTATATTTATAAAAGCACGAGTTAAAACTATAGATTCATTCTAATTAAATTATTATTTTATTAACCCTCGAACAAACCAATAATTAAATATTCAACTAAAACATGCGACACGACGACAACGATCGCCACACGTGGGAACAGTGCGCGCGCCACGTGTGAAGGAGCACACGGAAAGCGCGCACGACCACATGTGACCATGAGCAAATGACGCGTGACGATGCACATGAATAGCACACAACAACACGTGCGACACACGAGAACCACCAACAGATGTCGTGATTATACTAAGTAAGTATTAATTCAAAACATTTAAGTATGGGATTAATCATGTTAACATGTATTTATAAAGGCGCAATGTAGAAACTGTAAAATAGTTTTAACCAGAAAGCTATTTTAAATAACTAGCAGATTAAACAATTACTTGACTAATTAATTAATTAAAACTTGTGTTGCGACAAAATAGTGTTACTGATATGAATGTGATGCTGTTACAGAGTTAACGCGACTGAAACAAGTCAAAACAGGTTTGCGACGCATAACGTATTGAATAATTAACAATTCTCGGCTAAATAACGACGCGACATACGAATGCCACTAGCTTATGCTTAAACGTGAAACTATATTTCTAAGTTGATTTTAGTTAATATAAATTATTTGCGTAAGATATTTTAGATAACTTGAATTATCAATTAGTCAACGATTAAACAAGAATTAATTACTAAGCATGAGCGATTATAGCGAAGTGATTAACTAATGTGCGCGGATCGTGTGTGCGACACTCGCGAAACAGCGCGAGTGGAAGGTGACGGCGCACGCGGACGGCAAGAACGACACGTTTGTGCACACGCGGATGCGGGTACGTCCACAGCACAAGCATGACGACACGGTTTGGGACTGGGTTCGGCGACTTGCGCAGGTTGCGCGATGGAGGCGAGGTTGTTGTTGTGCACGTGGCTGGGCGGGCGAGACCGGGTCGGCCGACCACGCCAGCAGAGGCAACCGCAAGGCGGCAGAGCGAAAAGTACCATGGTCCAGGGAAGGAACACCACATGGAGGAAAGACGGGATCTACGGGTCTTACCAGCCATGGCATCCACATCGACGTGCTGCGCAGGCACGGCGTCGAGGCTTCCAGGTGCGCACGGTGGCCCCTCGGCCAGGAAACGGTGGCGAGGCGATGACTGCGCGCTGGGCTCAGCCATAGCCGTCACGTCTGGCCAGCCAACCAGCAGGGGTGCACACGAGGGCACAGCTTGGACGAATCGACAGCGCTGACGCCAGGGGTGACCTCCGGTGGCTGTTGTGCGAGCGGGGCAAAGTGGAGGGCGGTTCTGGAACAGAAAGATGGGACAGGGGGCTTGGGCACGATCGCCTTGCGATTTGGCGCGGGGTCAGTTCCATCTAGATGATGAACAGGAGCATGCTAGCTGCCTCTGCCGTGTGGGCCAGAGTGAGGGGCGCCAGCAAGCTAGTCCGCGGGCGGGGAAATGCTAGTTTGGTGCTCATCCGCGCAGGCGCGTGGGCCGCCAGGCGTGCGAGACGGCCGGGGCGCGCGCGCAGAGCGCACGATGCGGGCTGGCGCGGGGTGCTCGGGGAAGAGGAATAGGTGGTGGGCTCAGGTGACGGCGTGAGAGCGAGCAGTTCTGCATGCGAGGAGATCGGAGAATGCATGCACGTGGGGCCCAGCCATTTTCTTCAAAAACGTGACGCAACTGGCTCACGGCTGGGGATTTGTCTAAGAAAGGAAAAAGCAGTTTTGGAACATAAAATAAACAACCTTCGTAGATCATATTAGAATAAATATCTAGATTTTCCAAATCAATAAATTTCCAAAAAATCTGAAATTTATATTTAGTACCTGAAAATGTTCCAAAGGCTAAAAAATTCTAGGACAATCCGTAGACATGTTTTGGCACCAAGTGCACTCAAATCAAAATACTTAGAGTTTGTAAATTATTTTTAGGTGTCTTAAATAAGTAGATTTTGCTTTTTCAGAAAAAGGGAAAAATACTCCGAAACAATATAAAAGTTATTGGGGCTTCTACAAGGTATATTAACACGTTTCAAACACCTTTTGCACTTAAAAACACTTTGTGATTGCATGAATGCAACAAACAAAGCACCTCTAGGGCTCACTTCACTAGGCTTGCCAATATATATAACAAAATACTTATCCGTTATTTAGAAAAAAGAAAATAAAAGTAAGGAGAAGAGAGGGTAACACCTGAATTTGGTGGATATTAGAAAAGAAATTTTATACCCCCAAATTCAGGGTGTTACAAATCTAACCTCCTTAACAGAATCTCGCCCTCGAGATTCAAGAAGAGGCTAGCAAGAATGACAAGGTTGGTTCATAGGTTGTTCGAAGTTTCTTCACTTCAACTTTGACTCTGCGGGTCGATTTGTGGACTGGTTGCTTTGACCTTCAGATACTTGAAACCGATTGATGCAATTCTTGAGGATCTCTTGGACCTGTGGGTTAGGACCCACACATGCTTCTGTTGTGCCACTTTGATCTTGTTGGTTGATGTTGATCGCATTGTCTTCATTGAGGTTAGCGGCTAACCCCCTTAACAGAAGCATTGATACACACTTAATGAAGATGCTACCGACTCCGATCTTAACTGATTTAGAGGGGTTGTAGGATGCCAACCGGACAGGTGCAAGAGGGAAGGGTATAGATAGAAAAGGTAAGCATAGATGGATTAAAGAGAGAAAAGGGAGACCACCCAACTACCTAACTCTATGGCACTCACCTAGTAAACTGATGCCATTGTGGACTAAGGGCCACAACGCATCAACATTCATCACAAAGAAACAAATCAGTCATCACGCAAAGTCAAACAACACAGGCATACAACAACAAACATCTCGTTGCTATACGTTAATGTTAACTAGATGGTGGTTTTTCCTTACAAAGAGGAAGCTACTCTAAGGCTATCGAAAGGCAAGGGGAATAATAAGACATGCATGATGGGGGTATGAGCATAATAAAGGATGGAGCTAAAGCAAGGATTGGAACCGACAGGGAGAGAATGCAGCCAAGGTCAGGATAGGTAAAAACCATTCTCAAATCGAGATGGGAAAGATGATATTTCAAAAGGTAGGCATAGGAAAAGCATCATGGAGGAATCAAGTGATTACAAGGGTACATGAGGTAACAGGCGAAAGCACATCAAAAGATCGAGTTAAGACAAGACGTGCCACGCGATAGAGGAAAGAGGGGACGAACGAGAGCGGGGAGGGGTAAGACAACACTCTTGAACTGAAATGGGAGAGGAAGCTTTAAAATACAGGTACATGATAAGCATCAAGGTACAGATCGAGGGATGACAAGGGTTAAGGTGATAACGGACAAACACACGACAAAGGATGTATTTTAGACAAGACTTGTAAGGTGTCAAAGAAGGGGGAGCAGCCAATGATGAAATAGATGTGGCATTATCCCCGAACAGAGATGCAAAAGAGGAGGCTTCAAAGGGTAGGTTCAAAGTAAGCGTGAAGACATGGTATAGATATTACAAGGGTTTAAAGGTGGTAACGGACAAGGATGTAGAAGAGGGGGTAAATAAGCATAAGAACATATGATATAGGTACCATAAAGGATGAAGTTGAGATAGGACCTACAAATGGAAAGGAGAGGGTACGCCCAAGGGTCAGACAGGTAAATTGCCACTCTCAAACTGAGGCGGGAGAGAGGATATTTTTAAGAAGTGGGCATAAAGGTGAGTATCAAGGCAAGATCGATAGATGTCCAGGGAATTGTGATAGCAAATAAAAACACATCAAATGATGGAATTGGGAGATAACCTGTAAGGCGACAGTGAGTGAAAATAAATCAAGAGAGAGCTAGGTAACTCATAGCTCTCAAGCTGGGTCGAAAGAAAGGGGAGGCTTCTAAAGGATGAGTTCAAGGTAAGTGTTTAAGTAGAAGACATAAATATTGCAAGGGTCAAAGGTGATAACGGACAAGGGTATGAGAGAAAATATGAAGGCATTGAATAGCCAGTGGTATGAGTACAACAAAGAATGGGGTCACGTCTAGGCTTTCATGCGATAAAAAAGATGATATTACCAAGGGTAGGATAAGTAAAACACCGCTCTCAAATTGGATAGGAGATTCAAGATTTTAGAGAACAGACATAGTGTAATCACCAAGGTAGGATCAAGAGATGAGAAAGGTAAAGGTAGTACCCAACCAGAGCACAACAAAGGATGGGGTTAAAAAAACTCACAAGCGACAAGGAAGAGGATACAGCCAAGGGAAAATAGGTAAAATACAACTATAAAATTGAGATGGAAGAGAGAAGGTTTTAAAGAACAGGTATAACATAAGCATCAAGGTAAGATATAGAGGTGACAAGGGTAAAGATGATAATCGTGAAAAGCATAACTAAGGATAGAGTTAAGGCAAGACTCGCGAAGTGGCGAAGTGGAGAAAATAATCAAAGGTAAGATAGGTATGGTTCCAATAGAAGGGTTGAAGTAAAAATTCATTACCCAAGGAAGTTACAAGGAAACAACGAGATCACCAAGGATGTGCAAAATAAAATGACCGCTCATGGATCATTAAGAAACAAGGGTGGTCAAGGACATGTAAACTGAAATGTTTTAAATAGACATTGGATATAAAGGTGAGCATATAAAAAGATGAGAGTATGTAAGATTTCAAGGAGATGAGCATACCAATACCAAGAGACAAGAAATTGTCGAAAGATAGCGACTTAACAACAGAAAAGGAAAAGGTCTCAAAGACGGAAAGGTCATGGACATGTAAACTAGAATGTTTAAGTAGACAGTAGAAATTTAGAGGAGGTATTTGAAACAAGAGTATTGAAGGGATACGAGCATGTCAATACCAAAGGACTAGAGTTCGCCAGATGGTAGCAATTTAATGATGGAAGAGGAAAGAATCCCAAAAGACAAAAAGGCTATGGTCAGGGTCATCTACAAATATGTCGCAAGCACAAGAGTGAGATCAGATCTAATGGATTGAGAGCAGTATAGACCACACTAGAATAAAATTCTTTTGGCAAGGGGGCATATAGGAGCACAGCATAGAATTAGTTGAGATACTAATATTTTGAAGCAGAATCAAGGATGAGGTGAAGTAACAGTCAAGAAGTCCTTAAAACGGCCAATGCTACTCTAGGTCAGTGGTCCTACAGTCAGCACGGCTTTGATACCACTTATGTCACACCCGGTTTCAGAAGGCAAACCGAATGCGAACTATGTACGTGCCAGGATCAGAATTCACATACACAGCGATTACATAAATGAACATCATCGCACAGTGCTCGAATAATAATATAAAAGAGTATTAACTTATTACATCACAGAGTCAGAGACATCCACATAGTCATCAACTTAACGGATAAATCAAAGTGCTAAGAGAAACGCAGTAAAGATAGGGCCTTCACAGGCAGCTGACTGGGGGTTTTCCGCCAACCCACACCTAGACCTCGTTGTAATCTTGGAACTCCTGGAAGTCTCCTTCCACGGCTTCGTCTTCTCCTGAGCAGTGGTTGCAATGTGGACAACCTGGTGTTTTGTGGTAAAGCAAGGATGAGTACACATCAACGTACTCAGCAAATGCCCCGTTTGGCTGAAGTGGACTAGCTTTTATGTGGGGTTAGGCTCAAGCAGTTGCTTTTAGTTGGTCAGGTATTTACTGTTAGTAGAAGCCAGGTTTTACCATAAAACCCAAGTTATAATCCCAAAAAGTACCTCCTCGGAGAGGAAATACTAGAATACATAATTAAAGTCACCATCATTAACCATCATCATTAAAGTCACCATCTGAGGTGTATCCGGAGTATCTCTAATCAAAGAGGATCCCAAGGCTGCTCTTAACCGTGAGCACGGCTGATATATCAGTTTCACTACCCTCTGCAGAGGTCACACACTTTACCCATGAGTCGTGATTCCCTTTCTGTCTGGGGAGAGCTAATCCCCATTGATCACTTCCTAGGTGGTCCGGTAGGGTATCACTACGTAGTTGTTACAAAGATTCCCTAGAGGTCATAGCCGCCTGTTAGGTTTCTCCAGTTTGATAAACACAGTACCTCTCCCCGCAGGAGGGTGACTAACAAAAGCAAAACGAAAGAACCTCGGCAGAGCAAGCACTGTGCCTGGACCCCATTGACGGCACGACGGCGAAGCAACTACACCTCTAGTTCTTCTAATTAATTAGCTAAGGGCATCCCATTTCACCCTCATGGTTGCACGGTTATCCCGGGTGGTCTCTCAACGAACAGGTCCTTACGGAGAGGTACTCGGGAAACAGCCCGAGTCCCCTTAAATGCCACAAGTATATCATCATATCCAGAATAAGACCATAGTGTTGGGGCCATGCTTCGTTGCGCCGAAGGTCTTGCGTGAAGAAGCAGCTTCGGCTGAAATCGTCCCCAGGAAATGGCCGAAGGTTCCTTTTTATAGAGCTTCGGCGTTGCAAACCGACATAAAGATAGAATGACCTTTTTATCCATAGAGGTCTAACATAATGTTGTAAACTTTTGTAAAGGGCATAATTGTAATTCGTCACAGGCTGCGTCCTGTGTCTATAAATAGATGAACAGTACCCCCGTACTGTTCACACGGACCTGTCATTGGCCTTCACATCACACTTGTATTCTTCAAGACCGAAGGTACATTTGTAATTTGAAATCATTTCTATTTTTCCATGTTAATAAAATAGAAGTGATTCTATGATGATGCTTATATTATATTTCATGCTTTATACGAACCCTTCGTCATTACTTGTTATGTTTACGAAGGTATGTCTCTTATGACCTTCGTCCGAAACTCATTATTTCCCGAAGGGACATAATGCTTCGAAGGACGAAGGACTTTAACATTTAACACTTTTTATGTTGCCTTGTTCTTAACTCTTAGCATTTGAGAACAAGTCCCCAACATTGGCGCCCACCTCCGGTGAACTCACTTCCACTTCGAGTTTTTTGAACACCTTCGGAAGCTATAGACCCTCGCTATGGCGCCGAAGAAAGCTTCAGCGACTGGGGCTGCAGCACCGCAACCGCTGGACCCCAACCAGCTCAATACTTTGCTAGGAAGCCTCCTCAGACCCTGGAGAAGCTGCTCCAAAAGATGGACGAGTACATTCGTGCTGACAATGACTTTCGCCAAAGAAGGGAGGAGGCCTTCAGATTTTCTGAAATGACCAGGGGCTTCGGCGGAAGATCCTATCCGAGGCATGTCAGGTCCATCCACAACTCTACTCAGAATGATGATAAGGGGAGTCAGCAGAACAGATCGCAGTGCTCCTCACAGGTTTCGGGGCAACAACAAACTTTCTTCCGGCCACCAGCTCCAAGAGGCAGAGGCGCCAGGGGCTTCGGCGGAAGATTCGGAGATCAACCAAGGAAACTGTTTTGCTTGCTCTGTGGAAAAAGCAAGGGCCATACCACCAGGACGTGCCATATTACAATCCAGAAGCAAAAGGAAATAGCCGAAGCTGCATCTCAACAAGCTCAGCCGAAGCAGCCTCCGTCTCCACCTCCACTGCAACAGGGTCAACAGCCAGAAGGGAGTCAATATGCCCCACACCAAAGGGACTTCAGAGAACAATCCGAAGTTCGCACAGTCAACAGCACTGTGCCAGAGTCGAAGCACATTTATTGACACATATCCTACCTTTGATAGCAGTCTTTTCTATTCAGTTTTATTTTCTGTGAAACAAAGAACATTGTTAGTTTTCATGTAATAATTTCGTTGTTTCCCACGAGGAAAACCCATTTTCTTCACAGGCTTTACCCCATTCAAGTTATTATTCGGAGACGAAGCAATAACCCCGGAAGAAGCCAAAGCTGGATCAATAAGAGTAGTAGCTTCGGCAGAATCAGGTCCCGAAGATGCTTGCCTTGTGGAAAAGGATGCTTTAGAAGGGATCAGGCTTCAGGCCGTGGAGAATATCAATAAATATTAGGCTGAAACAGTTAAATGGCGAGATAGAAAAGTCCGGTTAAAAAATATTGAGCCGGGACACTTGGTGCTTCGGAGAGTGGCTAACCCAGATACAGTGGGTAAGCTACAGTTGAAATGGGAAGGACCATTCTTAGCAGGCCTGGATCGTACAGATTGAAGGACATGGATGGCAACGAAATTCCAAGGTCTTGGAATGCGGATGAGCTTCGGCGATACTATGTATAACATGATGTAATTTTTTATGTTTTTTCTTTTCTTTTTCATGGCACCCTTTTCCTTTCCGAAGGGGGAGAAAGGTTTTTTATGGGGCCATCATGTGTAATTTCCTTTTTTAGTCTTATAAGAGCAAAATCCCCCAAAAAATGTAAATGTAACAGCTGAGAACGCACCATCGAGTGCAGGAACTGAAAAAGAAAAAAGAGAAAAAGCTCCGAAGACGTCCCTAAGGGGATGCAGAGCTCACAGCGAAAAGTCAACGCTGATTCCGCCGAAAGTAAAAGGCGAAGAAGCTCCAAAGTCGTTCCTAAGGGAATGCAGAGCTTATACCGTCTAAGTAAAAGACGAAGAAGCTCCAAAGACGTCCCTAAGGGGATGCAGAGCTTACAGCGAAAAGTCAACGCTGATACTGCCTAAGTAAAAGGCAAAGATGCTCCAAAGTCGTTCCTAAGGGAATGCAGAGCTGACGTGTGTTTGCTCCTAAGAAAATGATGGATGAGTGTGGCTTCGGACATACGCTTCGGACATTCATTTGCACATTACATCATGGCATTTGCATGCATAAGCATTCATTCATAGCATTTGTGTTCCTAAATGGTTGCTTCGGCACAGAGAAAAGTTTCGGATAAATGGTTTGTTATGATTCGATTATGTAAAAGAAAGGTTTCGAAGAAGTGGTTTTTTATGAATCGTTGTGTATAAGAGTAGCAGTCTTTTATGTTTTGTTATGTAAATAAAAGCTTCGGCAGATAAGAGTAGCAGTCTTTTATGTTTTGTTATGTAAATAAAAGCTTCGGCAGATAAGAGTAGCAGTCTTTTATGTTTTGTTATGTAAATAAAAGCTTCGGCAGATAAGAGTAGCAGTCTTTTATGTTTTGTTATGTAAATAAAAGCTTCGGCAGATAAGAGTAGCAGTCTTTTATGTTTTGTTATGTAAATAAAAGCTTCGGCAGATAAGAGTAGCAGTCTTTTATGTTTTGTTATGTAAATAAAAGCTTCGGCAGATAAGAGTAGCAGTCTTTTATGTTTTGTTATGTAAGGAGAGGCTTCGGCAAAAAGAGGAAGCGGCCTTTTATGCTTCGTTGTGTACGAAAAGAAGGGAAGGTGTTTTTTCGCCTTCGGCTCAAAAAACTGATTTCGTCCACATCAAAGCACCTCAATCGAAGGGTAAGAATATATTACAAGGTATGTACAAAGTTCCTTGAAGAACAGTTTAATTCTATTTACAAGAGTTGTTACAAGATTATCCTGAGTTTTTCTAAAGCACACTTCTGCTAGTCTTCATTAAGCTTCAGCTTCGACGACAACTTCGGCGACATATCTTAGGCATCATCTTCACCTTCGTCATCCTTCATGAGTCAAGGAATCATAAGTAAGAATCAAGCCCAAAGAAAAAGGTAAGCACGAAATGTCATTTCTTACTGGTTCAAGATGACTTCGGGCTTCGTCTCCAGCTTTCTCTCGCCCGCCCTTTGTCCATACCATTTTTATAAATCTATTGGAGATACTTCGGGCGAGGTCGGGCATATCATCCAGGATTGATGAAGATAAGGTGAAGTTGGGCCTGTTGACAACCTTTCCATGTTCGCAGCCGGCCTTCAGAAATGCAGCAGCGGTACCCCGAGAAGCTACCCAGGCACAGAAGTCGCCGTGCCCGGCTATAACTTCGTCAAGCTCTTCGATTTCAGCTTCAATATGATCGAAGGCCTGGGGTAAATTTTCCGCCGAAGGGTTAAATTTCCCACTGCTGGCTCCAACAGAGTAAAATATCTTCTTTAATCGTCCAATACAATTATTGCCAAAGTTCAAGCATTTGTCTTGAAGGCTTGTTAATGCTTTCTTCAATTCTGAGCTGGTCTGGACTTCGGCTTTAAGCTTCGAATTCAGTTCTAGCTTCTCCTGATCAAATTGTTTTGATTGATTGATAAGCTTCGAATTTAACTCTAATATTTTAGCCTCAGTTTCAGCCAGCAAGCCTTCGGTCGATTGGAGCTCGAAGTCTTTCTTTTCAATGATGGCAGATTGCTCTTTTATTTTGCTTTCCAAGTTTTCAATTATAGCTTCGTGCTTTTTGTCCTCCAAGTCTTGTTGCATCTTCAGAGCTTTGCTCAGTAGCATGCTCTGAACAGAAACAACTTATGTTAAGTAATATTTTCATTGTTAACGGCAATAAAAACCAGAAAAAAAGGTTGTTTACCTTGAAGTTAGAATAAAACAAGCTGCCGACGATATGTTGTCGTCGGTAGCGGCTGATGTCTGTCTCTAGCTTCGGAAAACCGATACTCTTTGATAGAGTACCGATGACCTTAGCCCCAGCTGAGTCCCGGATGCAGCCCAGTTGTTCATCATCAATGCCTCCAAATAGAAGAGCTCCTGGCTTGTATCCGCACGATTTGGCGTATTCCTTAAGCTCTTCTTTTTCGGCCTTCGACAGTTTTTGCCCGACTAAATTTTGAAATGAGTAGGCTTCGTCGTCCGAAGTGTCTTCGGCTATTTCTTTCTCTTTCCCAGGCACTGTGGCCATGGTTTCTTCAGCAGTGGTGGCAGCTTCTTCTGCAGCCATGTCTGTTAAAATTTTGTTGATGTCTTCAACAGTAGATTCTAAGTTTACATCTTCGGCTGTAGCGGCTTCGGTAGCCACGACCTCCGAAGGTGCGACTTCGACATTTTCCGTGCCCTCAACGGCTGGTGTTTTCTGAATTGACGCCCTCGGTGGCGTCTTGTCAATAACTTCTGTTACGGCAATAATTCTTTGCCTTTTCGCTTTGGCTATCTTCGTTTTTCCCGG
Organism: Zea mays; assembly: GCF_902167145.1. Taxonomy (NCBI): domain Eukaryota; kingdom Viridiplantae; phylum Streptophyta; class Magnoliopsida; order Poales; family Poaceae; genus Zea; species Zea mays. The sequence goes on along the minus strand of NC_050105.1, from coordinate 105,689,899 downwards.
CTCCGCCACCTTTTGAAAAAGCTTCGTCAGTCGAGGCCCTAATGGACTTAGCTTCGTGGGCATGGGTTCAGTCATTACCTTTAAAATTTCCTCCACGTCGCTGGTAGAAGGCGGTGTGGGGGTCTCCTCTTCTTCGGGTGATTTGCGCTTCGGAGCAGATATTTTTCTTTTCTTGAGAACTTTCTTCTCCTTTGCTGGTATTTCTTCATCCCTGATCAGAGCTTCGGCTACTCTTTTTCTTTTGAGGCCCTCAGCGCCCTTGTTCAATTGTTCGTAGTCTGGGTATTCGAAGCCCAGTGCATCAAGCACTCGGTTCAGCCTTCGCTTCGGACGGGTGCCGAAGGCTGCTGTCATCAGTTGATCTTCTTTTTTCGAATAATTTCCAAGAATTTCATTACACATCACCTCAACTGTATCCAGCCACTCTTGGCAGGGCTTCTTAAAATATTTCTTGAATTTGAAGTGGTAAGGAAGCCGGACAAGATCCCCTTCCTTCTTCTCCCCCTTTAACTTTGGCATTTCCCATTTTTTCAGAGTAGGGAAGACTCTGAATGCTAAGAATTCTTGAACCAGATCCCTGGTACTAATATGCTCTGCAATGATCCTGAATTCATCCATTGCCCGTTGAGTTTGACCCTCTGGTGTCATGTTGCAGTGGGGTCGGGTTTCTCCGAAAGTTAGCTCGAGTGGACTTTGCACAAGCTTCTCCTTGTCCTCATCAACCTTGACATAGAACCATTCTGATTTCCAGCCTGCCGGCCATTTGCTTCGGTAGCTGATTACAGGAAACTTTGCAGTTTTCCGGTAGGCAAAATTGTAGCAACCGAAGTTTTCATGAAGCCCATCTTTTCTGGCCTTTGTTTGATAATGTAATTCATGAACTCGACAGAAACTGTCAGCAAAAGGCTCCACTGCTTGGCTTCGGAGGGCCCAAATATAAACGCTAAGCCTAACGATAGCGTTAGGAGTTAACTGATGAAGGTAGATGCCAAACCTCTTCAATATCTCCGCAACAATATCGTGGAGAGGGAATCTAAGCCCGGCTTTTAAAAAACTCTTGAAAATAACAATCTCATCCTTCCTTGGCTTCGGGGTGGTTTCTTCTTCCCCGAAGCGGAGTAGCTTCTTCTGGTCCTCATTGAAATAACCTGCTTTCACCATCTTCGAAAGGTCAGCTTTTGAAACAGTTGATTTCCCAAAATCCAGGTGACTGGGCTTGCTGGGCATAGCAAGGTGATAGTCATCTTCGGAGTCAGTCCCTTCAATGTTTTCTTTTCCTTCGGCAGTTGTTGGGCCTGCTTCAGCAGCAGGCATTTCTTCTGTAATCAGTAGACCGGAACGCTGCATTGCTTCGGAGATGGGCACAGTGTCTGAACCTTCGGCTTCGTCTCCCTCACGTACAACTTTGGCAGTAGATCGTATTCTCGCCATTTGATTCTGAGTTTGGAAAGTCAAAAACTTTTTCCTTTTTTCTTTTCTCCGAAGCTCTTCTTTTTGACGAAGCGGACGTTGAGAAGCACCTTCGTTCGATTCTGAGACTTAAGCTTCGGCTATGGTGAAAAATTTTGGCAGCGAAGCAGTGCAAATAGCAATGAATGCTGTGGTAACTTCATACCCACCCGTTTGTTTATATAGTGCTGCAGGTAGGAAGGCGAAGCGGTGGAACTGTTACATCAGGCGCGCAGTAACTCATACCCGCTGTGCAGTGGACCGCAAAGACCAAACAGTAACTCTACAAAGTGGGCTTGGCACGCGCTCGGAAGTCGGATCGTTTCTCCGCAACGAGCTCAGGGAAGGTGTTTTTTGGACCTTCGGCTTCCCGAAGCTGAAGAGGTTTTTTTTTCACGGGCCAAGCTCGTTACGAAGAACGATCTAGCACCGCGAAAGGGGCTACTGTTGGGGCCATGCTTCGTTGCGCCGAAGGTCTTGCGTGAAGAAGCAGCTTCGGCTGAAATCGTCCCCAGGAAATGGCCGAAGGTTCCTTTTTATAGAGCTTCGGCGTTGCAAACCGACATAAAGATAGAATGACCTTTTTATCCATAGAGGTCTAACATAATGTTGTAAACTTTTGTAAAGGGCATAATTGTAATTCGTCACAGGCTGCGTCCTGTGTCTATAAATAGATGAACAGTACCCCCGTACTGTTCACACGGACCTGTCATTGGCCTTCACATCACACTTGTATTCTTCAAGACCGAAGGTACATTTGTAATTTGAAATCATTTCTATTTTTCCATGTTAATAAAATAGAAGTGATTCTATGATGATGCTTATATTATATTTCATGCTTTATACGAACCCTTCGTCATTACTTGTTATGTTTACGAAGGTATGTCTCTTATGACCTTCGTCCGAAACTCATTATTTCCCGAAGGGACATAATGCTTCGAAGGACGAAGGACTTTAACATTTAACACTTTTTATGTTGCCTTGTTCTTAACTCTTAGCATTTGAGAACAAGTCCCCAACACATAGTATCATCATTGTATCTCATCATGTTCATTGATTCAAGTAAAGCGCTAGCATGAAGCTAACCATAGTAACCCGAAAGGTAAACAAGGATAAGGTAAATAGAAAGCTAGTCAATCCTTAGGTTTCAATTAAGTAGTGCGGGACAGTGAATTATAAATAGATAGGACATAATGGGTCAGAGGACACTTGTCTTCACCAAACAGATGCTCAGGGTCTTTAGTCTCGTAAAACTCGTAAAGCTATATCACTTGGTCGCCAACGCTTGATCCTCGATCCCTCGAAGCTTGGAACCGGATCGCAATCTATTCGCGACGCACAGCGAATACAAACAGGCACAAACAAACAAACATATATGCGTAAGAACATTACACCATTCAAATAGAAACATAATAAAATATGCAAAACGAAATAGAGCGTGTTACTACGATCACGCAAGGAAAAAGAAACGCGACAGGCGGAGCTACGATCGAGAAGTTATCGTGTCTACACTAAACGAGTATTAGTCATAACATTTAGTTTGACCTGCTTATATTAATCGATATTTATTTAAAATGAAATTATAGCTATCACACAATTTTAATTAGCTGACCACACTAATAATTCTTAGTTAAATAAGTAATTTAAATAATATCAGCAACTCTAAGCGGGACGAATTAGCGGAGCGAGACGAAATACGTAACGCGTGAAACAGCACGCCCGCACGCGACCTAGCGCACATGACACGCGCGGCACACGCAGACAACGTGACGATGGTGAATCCAACACGACAGCGTGCAAAAACGACGTGCGGACACGCACGACATAGCACGCTGACCACACACGAAACAGCGCGCGCGACCAGCGCGAACGAGCACGCCACCACATGCGGAACAGCACGCGCCACAGGTGAGAAAACTAAATAGGTGACATGTTTATACTAAACAAATGTTAAGTAAATAGAAAGTAGTTAAGTTAATATTTGTCATGTCAATATTTATTATAAAAGCACAAGTTGAGCATTACACATTTAATCTAACTGAGATATTAATCTAATAAATATTAGTCGAGTAAACCTTAAGTTGATTATCTAAAATATATGATGTGACGAATTAACCTTATTAACATGAGTGTTTATAAGCGAAAACAATTTATTATCACGTGCGGATTCCGCGCGACACATGTGATCGACATGCGAGATACGCGCTAACGACGCGCGGCAAGCCAAGCGACACGTGTAAATGGCACACGAGATGCACGCAAACGACGTGTGACAACGCGTGCGAACAGCACGCGCGACACACGCGAACGAACAACGGCGACGCGCAAACAGCGCGCGATTAACACGCGAAATAATGTGCGCGACAACGCGCGAGTCAACGCGACTACGCGCACGAACAGCATGATGACACGCACATGATACCGTGCGCGAACAACAACATACAAATGATTGATTAAAAGTATTTAAGATGGTATTAATCAAGTTAATTAACATTTATATTTATAAAAGCACGAGTTAAAACTATAGATTCATTCTAATTAAATTATTATTTTATTAACCCTCGAACAAACCAATAATTAAATATTCAACTAAAACATGCGACACGACGACAACGATCGCCACACGTGGGAACAGTGTGCGCGCCACGTGTGAAGGAGCACACGGAAAGCGCGCACGACCACATGTGACCATGAGCAAATGACGCGTGACGATGCGCATGAATAGCACACAACAACACGTGCGACACACGAGAACCACCAACAGATGTCGTGATTATACTAAGTAAGTATTAATTCAAAACATTTAAGTATGGGATTAATCATGTTAACATGTATTTATAAAGGCGCAATGTAGAAACTGTAAAATAGTTTTAACCAGAAAGCTATTTTAAATAACTAGCAGATTAAACAATTACTTGACTAATTAATTAATTAAAACTTGTGTTGCGACAAAATAGTGTTACTGATATGAATGTGATGCTGTTATAGAGTTAACGCGACTGAAACAAGTCAAAACAGGTTTGCGACGCATAACGTATTGAATAATTAACAATTCTCGGCTAAATAACGACGCGACATACGAATGCCACTAGCTTATGCTTAAACGTGAAACTATATTTCTAAGTTGATTTTAGTTAATATAAATTATTTGCGTAAGATATTTTAGATAAATTGAATTATCAATTAGTCAACGATTAAACAAGAATTAATTACTAAGCATGAGCGATTATAGCGAAGCGATTAACTAATGTGCGCGGATCGTGTGTGCGACACTCGCGAAACAGCGCGAGTGGAAGGTGACGGCGCATGCGGACGGCAAGAACGACACGTTTGTGCACACGCGGATGCGGGTACGTCCACAGCACAAGCATGACGACACGGTTTGAGACTGGGTTCGGCGACTTGCGCAGGTTGCGCGATGGAGGCGAGGTTGTTGTTGTGCACGTGGCTGGGCGGGCGAGACCGGGTCGGCCGACCACGCCAGCAGAGGCAACCGCAAGGCGGCAGAGCGAAAAGTACCATGGTCCAGGGAAGGAACACCACATGGAGGAAAGACGGGATCTACGGGTCTTACCAGCCATGGCATCCACATCGACGTGCTGCGCAGGCACGGCGTCGAGGCTTCCAGGTGCGCACGGTGGCCCCTCGGCCAGGAAACGGTGGCGAGGCGATGACTGCGCGCTGGGATCAGCCATAGCCGTCACGTGTGGCCAGCCAACCAGCAGGGGTGCAGACGAGGGCACAGCTTGGACGAATCGACAGCGCTGACGCCAGGGGTGACCTCCGGTGGCTGTTGTGCGAGCGGGGCAAAGTGGAGGGCGGTTCTGGAACAGAAAGATGGGACAGGGGGCTTGGGCACGATCGCCTTGCGATTTGGCGCGGGGTCAGTTCCATCTAGATGATGAACAGGAGCATGCTAGCTGCCTCTGCCGCGTGGGCCAGAGTGAGGGGCGCCAGCAAGCTAGTCCGCGGGCGGGGAAATGCTAGTTTGGTGCTCATCCGCGCAGGCGCGTGGGCCGCCAGGCGTGCGAGACGGCCGGGGCGCGCGCGCAGAGCGCACGATGCGGGCTGGCGCGGGGTGCTCGGGGAAGAGGAATAGGTGGTGGGCTCAGGTGACGGTGTGAGAGCGAGCAGTTCTGCATGTGAGGAGATCGGAGAATGCATGCACGTGGGGCCCAGCCATTTTCTTCAAAAACATGATGCAACTGGCTCACGGCTGGGGATTTATCTAAGAAAGGAAAAAGCAGTTTTGGAACATAAAATAAACAACCTTCGTAGATCATATTAGAATAAATATCCGGATTTTCCAAATCAATAAATTTCCAAAAAAAATCTAAAATTTATATTTAGTACCTGAAAATGTTCCAAAGGCTAAAAAAATTCTAGGACAATCTGTAGACATGTTTTGGCACCAAGTGAACTCAAATCAAAATACTTAGAGTTTGTAAATTATTTTTAGGTGTCTTAAATAAGTAGATTTTGCTTTTTCAGAAAAAGGGAAAAATACTCCGAAACAATATAAAAGTTATTGGGGCTTCTACAAGGTATATTAACACGTTTCAAACACCTTTTGCACTTAAAACACTTTGTGACTGCATGAATGCAACAAACAAAGCACCTCTAGGGCTCACTTCACTAGGCTTGCCAATATATATAACAAAATACTTATCCGTTATTTAGAAAAAAGAAAATAAAAGTAAGGAGAAGAGAGGATAACACCTGAATTTGGTGGATATTAGAAAAGAAATTTTATACCCCCAAATCAGGGTGTTACAATTTAGAGGCTTGATCATTTTCTTCATCATCATTTTGTTCTTCTTCTTCACTTGAGGAACTTGAGCTTGGAGCCTTCTTCTTGCCTTTCATCTTTTTGTGTTCATCACATGCAAAAGCATATGACATTGAAGAAGTTGGCTCCTCTTCTTGACCCATTTTTTGCAACATCTCAAATGCCACAATCTTTCCAGTCACAATCGTCGGGATCATTTTGCTCAAGTCCTCAAGATTGTGAAGGATGGTGATGATGGTCTCATATCTTTGTTGAGGTAGAAGGGAGATGATCTTGCACACAATGTCCGCATCACCTAGCTTATTAATTCCAATAGAGTTGAACTCATTAATCACAAGATTTAAGCGAGAATACATATCTCTAACAAGCTCATTTTTTCATAGCAAAAGAATTATACTCATTTAATACTAGGCAATGTTTTTGCTCACGGACATTAGATGTGTCGTCATGGAGCTCATGCAGTTCTAACCAAATCTCATTAGCAGTTTTCAAGGTAAATACTTGATTGAAAATTTTCATGCTAAGAGATTCATACAAGCAATTTTTGGCTCTAGCATTCAAGTGAATTTCTTTTTTGTCACTCGTGGAGAGCTTCTCGGGATTCTTGGGTGGTTTCATCCCATCACGAGTGACTCTCCAAACACCTAGATCAACCGCTTCTAGGTAACAAGTCATTCTAGCACTATTATATGGGAAGTTAGTGCTGTTGAAGTGTGGTGGCCTACGGGTATCCATCTCTTTCCTCTAAAAAGCGTCGACTCGATTAGCGGTGAAGCTAAAACGTTTTAGATGAGCCAAACTAGACTCCAATACCACTTGTAGGAAACGGTGACGCTTAAGAGGGGGGTGAATTGGGACTTCTAAAAACTATCTCCAAACTAGGCCACAAATAAATCCCTAGAACAAAACCAATGCAAATAAACAATCTAGAATGTGTATACTTGTCGGCGTTTCGACCCCGGGGGGTCCCTGGACCGACGAGTAAATTGTCGTTGCGTGTCCCAGCCCAGATGGGTCGGCGCGAGACGGGACACAAGGGGGAAACAATAAGGGGAATCGCGGTCTCGTGTTGTCTTGTGCCCAGGGCAGATGCGCTTGCAGTAGGGGGTTACAAGTGTTCGCGAGGGAGAGAGAGAGAGAGAGCCTTGTTTGTCAGCCCGTCCTCCCGCGCGGCCACCTTCTCGTATGAGGGCCCTGGACCTTCCTTTTATAGATGTAAGGAGAAGGCCCAAGTGTACAATGGGGGGTGTAGCAATGTGCTAACGTGTCTAGCAGAGGGAAGCCAGAGTCCTATGTACATGCCGACGTGGCTGTCGGAGAGGTTTTGGCGCCCTGTTCATGTGATGTCGTGGCCGTCGGAGGAGCGCTTGAGCCCTGTAGGAGCACAGCTGTCGGAGCTGTCGGGTCCTTGCTGATGTCTCCTTGCTTCCATAGGGGGCTGAGAACCGCCATCGTCATGGAGCACGCGGGGTGCCATCATTACTTGTTTACCGGGGTGTGCCAGATGGGACGTCGGTCTTGTTCCCCGTAGCCTGAGCTAGCTAGGGGTAGGGTAATGATGTGCCTCCCTGCGACGTGGTCGGTCCGAGCCCAAGGTCGGGCGAGGCGGAGGCTCCTCCGAGGTTGAGGCTGAGTCCGAGCCCTGGGGTCGGGCGAGGCGGAGACCGTTGTTCGAGGTAGAGGTTGAGTCCGAGCCCTGGGGTCGGGCGAGGCGGAGATCGTCTTCCGTGGTCGAGGTTGAGCCTGAACCCTGGGGTCGGGCGAGGCGAAGTCCGAGCCCTGGGGTCGGGCGAGGCGGAGATCGTCTTCCGTCGTCGAGGTTGAGCCCGAGCCCTAGGGTCGAGTGAGGCGGAGTCCGAGCCCTGGGGTCGGGTGAGGCGGAGTCCGAGCCCTAGGGTCGGGCGAGGTGGAGATCGTCTTCCATGGTCGAGGTTAAGCCCGGGCCCTGGGGTCGGGTGAGGCGGAGACCATCTTCCGAGGTCGAGGTGGAGTCCGAGCCCTGGGGTCGGGCGAGGCGGAGACCGTCTTCCGGTGTCGAGGTTGAGTCCGAGCCCTAGGGTCGGGCGAGGCGGAGCTTCCTATGGCACCCGAGGCTGGACTTGGCTGCTGTCAGTCTCACCCTGGCGGGTGGCACAGCAGTCGGAGCAGGGCAGGCGTCACTGTTTTCCTGTCAGGTCAGTCAGTGGAGGGGCGAAGTGACTATGGTCACTTCGGCCTTGTCGACTGAGGAGCGCACATCAGGATAAGGTGTCAGGCGATCCTTGCATTTAATGCTCCTGCGATCCGGTCGGTTGGCGAGGTGATCTGGCCAAGGTTGCTTCCCCGCGAAGCCTGCCCGAGCTGGGCCTCGGGCGGGTCGAAGGTGTGCCCGTTGCTTGAGGGGACCCTTGGGCGAGACGTGAATCCTCCTGGGTTGGCTGTCTTTGCCCGAGGCTGGGCTCGGGCGAGGCGAGATCGTGTCCCTTGAGGGGACGGAGCCTTGACCTGAATTGCGCCCATCAGGCCTTTGCAGCTTTGTGCTGATGGGGGTTACCAGCTGAGATTAGGAGTCTTGGGGGTACCCCTAATTATGGTCCCCGACAGTAGCCCCCGAGCCTCGAAGGGAGTGTTGGTACTCGCTTGGAGGCTTTTGTCGCACTTTTTTGCAAGGGGACCAGCCTTCCTCGGTTGTACTTCGTTCCGGTGGGTGCGCGCGAGCGCACCCGCCGGGTGTAGCCCCCGAGGCCTCGGAGGAGTGGTTTGCCTCCTCCGAGGTCTTAGCGCTTTTTGTGACGCCTCGGTCGGTCTGGTTGTTCCCTCATGCGAACTGGTCGTTGCCTGGGTGCATAGTCAGGTTCTGAGTTCTCGGGCTGGTATGTTGACGCTGTCAACGGTTTGGCCGGAGCCGGGTTTGCGAGAGCAGCCCCCGAGCCTCCGCACAGAGCGAGAGGATGGTCAAGGACTGACTCGGCTTTTATCATACGCCCCTTCGTCGCCTTTTCGCAAGGAGGAGGGGGGAAAGCGCCATGTTGCCCTCGGAGGGCGCCGAACATGGTGTCTCCAGTGAGTTGCTAACGGGTGATCCGAGTGGACGCCCGTGCCCCGTTCGATAAGGGTCGGCTAGTGGCCCAGAGGCGCGCTCCAAAAGTACCTGCAGGTGATTTGCCGGACCCAGTCCCGTTTGATAGGGTCCAAGGGCTCGATGCCTCCCTCTGATGGGATTCTGTTACAGAATCGCTCCTACTGGTCTCGGAAATGTCCTAGGGTACCTCGGGAGCATAGCCCGAGCCTCGGCCATGTATCGGACGTACCTAGAGTCATCCCTCGCTCTGCGTGTTCTGAGGCGGCTGTCGAACCCTTCGGGGGGCCAGCCTGCGAACCCCTGATCAGTAGTGGGCGCGGAGCCCGAGTGGCCTGAGGCGGCTGTCGAACCCTTCCGAGGGGCCAGCCTTCGAACCTCTGACCAGTAGTGGGCACAGAGCCCGAGTGCTTTGAGGTGGCTGTCGAACCCTTCTGAGGGGCCAACCTTCGAACCTCTGATCAGTAGGAGGGCTCGGGGCCCGCTTCCTTCGCGGAGAAGGATCCCTTTTGGAGTATCCCCTTTCTCGGTCCCTGTAGCAAGAGAGAGAAAGGGGAAGAGGCAAAGGATACGAAATTGAACGACGTGGCGCACCTTTTTTTGACGCGGTCATCATGGCGGAGGTGAAGCGTCGCCCGCTTCGCCTGCCAAAGGTGTCACCTGCCCCGCCGCAGAGTTAATGCGACAGGCCGAGTGGTTGGCGGGGCAGCCGTTGTGTATGCGCGAGCCGTTCGAGGAACGGAACACGGGCGTGTCGTATTCACACTGTGGGAGAGGGCTCTCTCGCTGTCCCAGGAGGGGACATGAGCCTGTAGACGATTTGACTGTTGCTTCCGCCTGCCTGCCGCCGCCATTACTGTCGGCCCACTTTTGGCCATATCGACCGTCGCGCCTTCTTTCGCGGCGGACTAACCCGTGACCGATGTGCTCGGTTGGCACTGTTGGGCCATGCGCAGGGTTGCCTCGAGTCGCGGCACCGGTTCCGCAGTCGAGAAGGCGTGGTACTGGCGCAAGTGGCGGTGCAGTTTCTCACACGTAGTAACTGGCGCGCTGGTTACATGACGTGTGGGCCTAGGCCTCCATGTTGGACACGTCGAAGTCGAAAGGGTGCATCCCCTTGGTGTAGTTGCATGCCGCCTGCATGGCGGTCCGCCCTTTCGCCCGCTGGTTTAGGCGAAGATGGAGGAGTGCTCGTAACCGCTGGGCAGTTACGCGCTCCGCGCGTGGCGGTTTGGCTTCTTCTGTCCTGGGCCAGCTTGCATGACGCGTGGGACCCAGCCCCCATGCCGTAGGGGGAGGACCTTGGAGCGTGTTGGTGAAGACTCAGTCCGCGATGGCTAAGGACGCAAGTGGGGAGAGTCTCCTTTTAAAAAGGGGGCGACATCCTTGGATGGCAGCCATGCCTTCGCACTCCCCTCATGCATTGCGCCCTTCCACCTTCTGAGCCCCCGGATGGGGAGCGCCCGCGTTGCTTTCGTCTCCTTGAGTGTCGGTGTCTGTTCATTGTGGCTGTCGGGGCCTGAACATCGAGGTATTTGAGCGCAACACCGTGTTTTTTTCTCATTTAGAGCACTAGGACTCGCCTGTCGGCTAGCTGAACCGCTTAACCGAGTGTGAGTTGCCCTGTGCGAAAGGTGACGAGTGAGGTATCCGTATCCCGGAGGCGTAGGAGTCCCTCGGCTCGGTCGGCCTTGCCGCCTGAGGCTTCTCTTGCCCAGTTAAAGAAACCCTCGGTCGCTCTGCGATGAGCCGGAGCCGGAGGCAGCAGTGTCAGCATGGACAGAGGCGGAGTTGGCTCGAAAAGAAGACTTCGTCGGCCTAGGAGCAGGTGACTTCCCAGGCCGAGGAGGCGTAGCAGCGGCGGCCGGAGCCTGGCCGGGTCGTCCACTGGCGGGACCAACCCTGGAGTCGGGCTACCGAGGCCATGAGCCGGTCCGGTGTCCCCGGGGGACGGCTGGCTGAGGCTACGGAGCGGCCGGTCCGGCCGTCTGCTTGGGCCGGGTTCCCGGAGGAGGCCCTGGCGGCGATGACCCAGGCGCGATGCTGACATTTTCCTTCGAGGTGGAGATCATCCGACCATGTCGCCGTCCGAGGCCAGGTCGGATTCCGCCGAAGGTGGAGTTGACGCCGAGGGTGCTGCTGCTCCCCCTACTGATGTCTGAACCTGCAGGATCAGTTTGTCTGTAGTATGCATATGTTTTTTTTGCGGCCACCGAGGCCCAAACATACCGTCGTCGTGTTGTAAAGCTGCGTTTCTTTTCCCCTTGTTTCGAGTATCAGGACTTGTTCGTCGGTAGCAGAATTGTTTATCCGAGCGAGAGTTACTTTTCACGGAAGGTGATGAGTGAGGTATCCGTATCCCGGAGGCGTAGGAGTCCCTCGGCTCGGTCGGCCTTGCCGCTTACGTGTACTCTTACTCGTCCGTAGGATTCTGTTATCGATATAGTCGAGAAGGCACGAAAGATCGTTTTGGCAGAAAAGTTTTCGAGCGTTAAGACTTGTTCGGTCAGCGGAATCGCTTATCTGAGCGTGAGTTACTTATCGCAGAAGGCGATGAGTGAGGTATCCGTATCCCGGAGGCGTAGGAGTCCCTCGGCTCGGTCGACCTTGCCGCTTACGTGTACTCCGTCGTTTTCAGGATACCACTATCGAAGTAGTCGAAAAGCACGAAAGATGTTCTGGCAGAAAGACTTTTTCCGAGGAAAATTTTGACGCAGAGGGGGTACCCCCTTCTAGCCCCCGAGGGAGGGTCGGGCTTTGCCGAGGCAAGGCTGACCCTTCCTTGATGGTTAGGCTTTATTTGTGTATGTAAACGAGGTATATGAACGACTTGAAAACATCTTAAGGGTAGAAGCGACGTAGCTGTCGGATGTTCCAAGCGTTGCTGTAGACCTCGCCTTGACTGTTGGCCAGCTTGTATGTTCCAGGCTTCAAAATCTTGGCGATGATGAACGACCCTTCCCAGGGAGGCGTGAGCTTGTGGCGCCCTCGGGCGTCTTGTCGTAGCCGAAGCACCAAGTCCCCCACCTGGAGGTCTCGGGACTGAACCCCTCGGGCGTGGTAGCGTCGCAGGGACTGCTGATACCGCGCCGAGTGTAGTAAGGCTACGTCCCGAGCCTCTTCCAGCTGGTCCAGTGAGTCTTCTCGGCTGGACTGGTTGCTTCGGTCGTCGTACGTCCTTGTCCTCGGGGAACCGTATTCTAAGTCTGTGGGTAAGATAGCCTCGGCCCCATAGACTAGAAAAAACGGCGTGAAGCCCGTGGCTCGGCTTGGCGTCGTCCTCAGACTCCAGACCACCGAGGGGAGTTCCTTCATCATCGCCTGCCGAACTTGTTGAGGTCGTTGTAGATCCTTGGCTTGAGTCCTTGCAGAATCATGCCGTTGGCACGTTCTACCTGCCCATTCGTCATGGGGTGGGCTACGGCGGCCTAGTCCACCCGGATGTGGTGGTCCTCGCAGAAGTCCAGGAACTTTCTGCCAGTGAACTGGGTGCTGTTGTCAGTGATGATGGAGTTCGGGACCCCGAAGCGATGGATGATGTTGGTGAAGAACGCCACCGCCTGTTCGGACCTGATGCTGTTTAGGGGTCGGACCTCAATCCACTTGGAGAATTTGTCAATAGCGACCAGCAGGTGCGTGTAGCCCCTGGGTGCCTTCTGCAAGGGACCGACGAGGTCCAGACCCCACACAGCAAACGACCAGGTGATGGGTATTGTTTGCAAGGCCTGAGCGGGTAGGTGTGTCTGCCTTGCATAGAATTGACACCCTTGGCAGGTGCGTACAATCCTAGTGGCGTCGGCCACCGCGGTTGGCCAGTAAAAACCCTGTCGGAAGGCGTTTCCAACGAGGGCCCGAGGTGCTGCGTGGTGGCCGCAAGCCCCCGAGTGTATTTCTTGCAATAGCTCTTGACCTTCGGTGATGGATATGCATCGCTGGAGGATGCCTGAGGGGCTGCGGTGGTAGAGCTCCTTTCCGTCACCCTGCAAGACGAACGACTTGGCGCGCCGCGCCAGTCGTCGAGCCTCGGTTCTGTCGAGGGGTAGCTCTCCTTGGTGGAGATATTGCAGGTACGGGGTCTGCCAGTTTTGATTAGGCGGGACCCCATTCCGCTCTTCCTCGACGCGCAGTGCCTCACCCTCGGGGGCCGAGGGTGCCTCGGGCTGAGCTGAGTGTGACGGAACCTCCCAAGTAACTAGGCCCACCTACAATTGTCCTTGTCCAACAGACATCAGACAACCCTATAGATGTTCCTAAATCACTCAACAAGTTCGGTATCTTCTTTCTTACCTTTCCAGGAACGTTTCACCCGTCTTGCAGACATTACAGAACATCGGAGATATAGAAATGCGGAAGCGATTACATAAACTTACATTTATTTAGAAAGTAAGATCAAGTTACTTATTACAGACCAGATTATCCTAGGAGTGCAGAGTAATATTATTACACATACCAAGGGAGGCAAAAACTCCTCCCGATAGTTTTTGAACAAAAGTCCTAATGGAGGATCCTTTCCTCCCGCACTTCAATCTTTGCGCTCTTCCTTGGGTACCACCTTAGAGCAAAAGCAACAAAAAATTGTCGCTTCCTCACCTAAAAACAACGGGGGAATAAACCCTGAGTATGGAATTACTCAGCAAGTCTTACCCGACTAAAGAAAAGACTCTCAAGGGTATGCTAGCTTAAGGGAGTCAAGGAAAGGCTTTTCAATAATCAAAGACTCGGTTTTGCAGAAATGCTTACTAAAGTGAATCCTTAAAAATCCAGTTTTATTTGTCAAGTTAAGTAAAATTACCTGCAACTAGAGTTCTTTCTACCCTAGTTCAATCACTTGTCCTGCACTAGCCAATTTCTTAACAAACCATCATCTTTAGTGGATTGCTACGTGTAAGTCAGTGACCAAGTCTTCATAACCGCGAAGGTACGGGGATCCGAATCGATTATACTCAGCTAAGGATCTCCAATCACACGACATATGTAGCACTTAACCCTTGCATATGTCAACCCGCCACCGGGGTTCTTAAGACCAGATCAGGTTCATGCAAACCGAGAGCAGAGATACACCACCGTCCAACCTCTTGCCACGGAGGGTACACGCTACTCTCGCCACCGCTCCACACCCATTTTGTGTTATCTTATTCTGGCCTTAGTCTGCTCGAGGCAAGGCTTACCCATGACGAGGCATGTGACCAGCTAAAGGGTCATCGGTCATCAAGCCTACATCGAGACGGTCCTTAATCGACTCAGACGGAAACACTACACCCAGACTCTCTTCCCGTGCAAGTCACCCGCCCGGTCTCAGCTTAATCATTTAAACCCAAATCTTGGTACCTGGCAGAGGTACATCTTTTCCGATGTTGAACCCATCATGGCCATGATGGATCCACCATCAAGTTTTATTTTTGAAAACAACCCTCCCACTTTGCCAAACATCTTTTGTAAAACAAATCCTTTTGTTTTTCTAGAGCAATACTAAGCATAGAAAAACCTTTTTGTAAAAACAGGGTTTCCAGGAAGGTAATCAAGTTCAAGGAAGGTAATGCAGGAATTGTTTAAGCATTCAACTCCTATCACCTAATGCAGCAATCAAGTGAGAAAAATTTTAAAAACATCAAGGAAGGTGGCAAATGCACCGGGGCTTGCCTTCGTTAGTAGGTGAGTCAGGCTCAGACCCGCAGATATCAAAGTAGAAACAATTTCCGGCCTGAGATTCCGAAGGTGGTGGTGTCTTCTCTTCGGTCACTTCGATCTCTTCTTCGTTTTCTAAACATAACCATATATATACATATATAAGAATGAATGTCATGTAATGCTCATGAGAGTGCAAAGATAATAAAGATTTATTATCTAAGTCTTGAATACAACTTTCCTTCACGGAACTCCAAGAACTTAGGGTTTCCGGAGTTAGTAAAGGAGTTCAAAGGGAAGGGGGGGTTTGGGTTCTAAGTATCAAACAAGGTCCAAATCAAACCAAACTCTACCCGAGGCTTCTAAATAATGTGTAGAGCTTATATAAAAAAATTTGAGCAATTTTGGGATTACCATTTATTTTCTAAAAATCCAGAACTAATGTTTTAAGCTACTTTAAATACTCCAAAATTCCTTATTTTATCTAAAAATCAGTCAACTATTTTTATTTAATTCTATGGAAAATAAGAAGTCTAGGAAAATTGGTTTCACAATTTTAGGATTTTTCTACAATTTTCTATGGATTTCTAAAGTTCTATTGAAAAAGAAAAGGAAAAAGATTGAATAGTGTTGGGCTGGTTTTAGCCCAGGCGGCCCAGCTACACAGAGAAACGGGGGGCGCCCACGCCCGCGTTGGCAACCTTGCAGAAGGGTCCTTGTCTTCTTGAATATCCCGACAGAGTCCAAGGCACTATTTAACACAGTCGCTGACACTTTGCAAAAATGTCCTTGAACTTCTATTTCTTCGCAGGGTGAAGTCCACGACGACGGTGAACGCGGGGAGGCTCCGGCGAGCTCCTGGACTGGACGAATAGGGCAACGACTAGGGTTCCCGAGCGGCGGACATCAAATCAGACCTACCCCGAGCATTTCCCCTAAGTTAATTACACAGTTGGTGAGCTATCAAGCTCTGTCCGCGTGAACCGAATGGGTGGCGGACAGATGAGTGCGTTCCCGGTGACCATAGGGCTCCTAGCGCAATTGTGTGGGTCGGCAAGCATCGTAGACATATGAGAAAGCTTAAACGAGGGAGAGGGGAGGATGAACTGACCGGAATGGGGCTGGCCACGGTGAGGTGGGTTTCGGGGTGGCGGAGAACTGATTTGGGGCGAATTCAAAATTCGCGAGCTCTGGCGAATGATTGCTAACGATTCTCGGAGACTGGGTAGCTGATGACCTTGTGGAGCTGGTGGAGGGCTCAATTTATAGGGAGAGCGAGTGGTGGTGATCAATTCGGCCGAGCCGTGCTGGCGGCCGGAGATGAAGAAGAACCTTGGCGCAGTGAATTCGTGTCCACCGTCGTGGCAACCTCCCCAGCGACGATGGGACATCTATAGGGAGTCACGGCGACATGGTGGAAAGGCAGAGCCACGCGGCACAAGGCCGAAAGGCGGCGGTCACCGGTGAAGTTATCGGATTCCGCTGCGGTGAACATGGTACGGTGGCCGGAGTTGTTTAATGGCCGGAGTCTATCCACGGCGAGGATATTTACGCGACCCCGAGTGCTATCCGGTTACCAGTGAGTGCGAATCTTAACAGCGGCAACGATCCCGGTGCGAAGTCATCGGCG
The DNA here is from genome assembly GCF_902167145.1 of Zea mays. Classification (NCBI taxonomy): domain Eukaryota; kingdom Viridiplantae; phylum Streptophyta; class Magnoliopsida; order Poales; family Poaceae; genus Zea; species Zea mays. Next base: position 105,673,348 of record NC_050105.1, on the reverse strand, counting down.
GCGAGGGGAGCGGTTGATCTGATCTGTCCAGGCACTGTACCATGGCGATGCTTATTCAGTGTGTCTGATAGCCAAGATTTAGGGCCAGATTCCTCCCAATTTTCTATGGAAACATCCCCGAGTCTCTGCATCAAAGTTGTAGTGCTACATACCAGCTACAAATTTGTTATGGGAATCATGCTCAAACTTGCACTGGATCATGTTTAAATCCGAGCCCTAACTCCATGCCATCCCACTGTTAATATGAATTTCAGATTTCAAGCAGTCGGACAGTCCAACTTCAGGCTCATTTATCTCAGAATTCTTCATGGTACCAAGGCATGAGTTCTATAGCAAAGTTATTCTCCTTCCATAGATCTACAATATTGATGTGGTTACCTAGGGCAGAATCCCTTTTGTTTAGAAGTTACAAGGTCACAAAGATGTGCATAGTACACTGAAATTCAGACTTAGTCAAAAGAGTTCAAATGTGGCTCTTTTGCAAGTAAGTCCAAAACTCAGAGTTTAGCTTGCAAATTCACATATTTGTGAACCAAAGGGCTTAGGATACCTTATTGTCATGGTTTTTGCACTTTAGTCCAAGAGTGGACTAATTTTGCACATAGACCCCTAGGGTTTGGATTTAGGGTTTTCCAGGGTTCCAATGGGGGTTTTTGGTATCTCAGGGGTATAAATGTGATTCAAGTTCATTCTTGGTAACATTTTATGACTATTCCCCTAAAGCTTTTAGGTTTTCTCAATTTGGGTTATGTTCTACCCCTTTGATCCCTATTTAGGGTTAAGTTCCCTATCCAGGGTTCTATTTGCAAAATGCTATAACAATACAACTTGTTTGAAATTTTTACCTAGTGAATGCACTCTAGGTGTGTCAAACATATGCAATGCCAATGTTTATGATGTCATGCTCAAGTTTTAGTAGCAGTAACACCAGGGGTGTTACATCCTTCCCCCCATAAAAGAATCTCGTCCCGAGATTAAAAGTCCTAGGGTAAGTAATGGAAAAGGAAATGTGCCACATTCTTATTTCCTTATTTCTGGTACAAGACAGGTGGTTTGGGAATTTACTCCTTTATTACAGCAGTTATACATGCTTTACAAATTACAAGAGGCTAAAAAGCCTGGGAAATTCTTATCTAAAAAGTCTTGAGTTTCCCATGTAGCCTCATCTTCGAAATGTTGGTTCCACTGTATCTTGTAGAACTTGAGGGTTTTTCTCCGGGTAACCCAGTCCTTTTGGTCCAAGACTCGAATGGGATGCTCGGAATATGTCAAGTCTAGTTCAAGGACAACATTTGTCACTTCAATGGTTCGATCGGGAACCCGAAGACACTTCTTCAACTGTGACACGTGGAACACATTATGCACAGCAGACAAGGTTTCGGGTAACTGGAGTCGGTATGCCACTGGCCCATATCTTTCAAGAATAAGAAAAGGACCAATATATCGTGGTGCAAGCTTTCCTTTAACCCCGAAACGCGATACTCCCTTCATTGGTGAAACCTTCAAGTAGACATAGTCCCCCTCAAGGAAATATAAGGGCATTCGTCGTTTGTCTGCATAACTCTTTTGACGAGCTTGGGCTTTCTTCATATTATGAATTATTCTTTGAACTCTTTCTTCGGTCTCTTTCACCATATCAGGCCTGAAGAAGTACCTTTCACCAGGTTCAGACCAATTTAGCGGAGTACGACATCGTCGTCCATATAAAGCTTCAAAGGGTGCCATCTTGATGCTTTCTTGATAGCTATTATTATATGAGAACTCCGCTAACGGCAAACATTCATCCCATTTCTGCGGAAATTCTAGAACACATGCCCGCAGCATATCTTCAAGTATTTGGTTCACTCTCTCAGTCTGTCCACTGGTTTGAGGATGGTAGGCCGAACTATGGAGCAATTTGGTACCCAGGGATTTATGAAGTTCCTCCCAGAATTTGGATACGAATTGAGGTCCACGATCCGACACTATAGTCTTCGGAACACCGTGCAAACTGAGAATGCGAGCAATGTATAATTCCGCATAGGTAAGTACCGGGTAATATGTCTTGACCGGTAGAAAGTGAGCAATTTTCGTGAGCCGATCAACAATAACCCAGATAGAGTCATACCCCTTTGCGGTTCTGGGCAATCCCACAATAAAGTCCATACTAATATCTTCCCATTTCCATGTTGGGATCGGCAAAGATTGTAATGGACCAGCAGTCTTCATGTGTATGGCCTTGACACGTCTGCAGGTGTCACACCTAGCCACATAGCGTGCAATTTTAATTTTCATCTTCGTCCACCAGTAGTGCTGCTTTAGATCATGATACATCTTAGTGCTTCCCGGATGAATAGAATAGCGACTAAGATGTGCTTCATCTAAAATTTGCTGGCGGAGCTCTTCATTCTTTGGCACCACTATGCGGTTGTTGAACCATATTACACCTTGATCGTCTTCTTTGAAACATTTGGCTGTTCCAGCCCTTATCTTTTCACGTATGTGCTTTATACCCTCATCATCTTTTTGTGCGTCAATTATTCTTTGTAAGATGACTGACTCCAGCTTCAAATGATTTGAAGTCCCATGTTGAATCATTCCTAGGTTTAATTTCTCCATCTCCTGGCATAATGTAATGTCAGAAGTCCTCATTGTTAAACAATGGCAGGAAGCCTTACGATTGAGCGCATCTGCCACTACATTTGCTTTTCCTGGGTGATAATGGATTTCTAATTCATAATCCTTGATCAGCTCGAGCCATCGCCTTTATCTCATATTCAATTCTGACTGGGTGAAGATATATTTCAAGCTTTTATGGTCTGTATAAATATGACAGACATTACCCAGCAAATAATGACGCCAGATCTTTAGAGCATGAACCACCGCAGCTAACTCCAGATCATGAGTAGGATAATGTTCCTCATGTCGGCGCAACTGCCTTGAAGCATATGCAATTACTCGGCCTTCTTGCATTAGCACACAGCCGAGGCCACTGCCTGATGCGTCACAATACACATCAAAGGGCTTATTAATATCCGGTTGAGCCAATACCGGAGCAGTGGTTAATAATATCTTCAATTGTTCAAAAGCTTCATCACACTTTGAAGACCAATTGAATTTAATATCATTCTTCAATAAACTTGTGATTGGCTTCACAAGCTTAGAAAAATCTGGTATGAATCGGCGGTAATATCTAGCCAGTCCAAGGAAACTTCGGACCTGATGAACAGTGGTCAGGGGCTTCCACTCCAAAATGTCCTTGACTTTGCTGGGATCTACCGCAATCCCCCTGGCAGATAGTACATGTCCCAGAAACTGAATTTCCTCCAGCCAAAACGCGCATTTGCTGAACTTGGCATATAACTGATGTTCTCTCAAGCGCGTTAACATGATCCGTAAGTGTTGGGCATGCTCCTCTTCATTCTTGGAATATATCAAAATATCGTCTATGAAGACCACCACAAACTTGTCCAACTCGGGCATGAATACCGAGTTCATCAAATACGTGAAGTGGGGAGGAGCATTTCTCAATCCGAAAGACATTACCAGATATTCAAATAATCCATATCGCGTAGTAAATGCGGTCTTTGGTATATCTTCGGGCCGAATACGGATCTGGTGATAGCCCGATCTGAGATCAATCTTGGAAAATACCCTTTCTCCAGTCAGTTGATCAAATAGAATATCAATCCTTGGAAGAGGGTACTTATTTTTGATAGTGACCTCATTCAGGGGTCGATAATCCACACATATCCGTAAAGTTTGATCCTTCTTTTTGACGAATATGGCTGGACAACCCCAAGGCGATGAGCTTGGCCGGATAAATCCTTTCTCAAGTAGATCTTGTAATTGAATCTTCAATTCTACCAACTCATTTGGAGGCATTCGGTATGATCTTCTAGATACTGGAGTCGTACCGGGCTTCAACTCAATTACAAACTCTACCTCCCGTTCAGGTGGCAATCCAGGCAAATCCTCTGGAAAGACATCGGGAAACCCGCATACTACCGGAATATCCTTGATTTCCGGTATAACGGCTTCATAAACTCTGCCAGTAGCTTTGGTTGGAATGGGGATAGGCAAAAGAATTTCTTCCTGGTTATGACTCAACCTGATAATTCTCTGATCAGTGTTGAGGGTTGCTTTGTGTCTGGCTAACCAATTCATGCCCAAAATGACATCTATATCTTGGCCTTTCAGAACGATCATATTAGTAGGAAAGTCCCGTCTGGCCAATGTTACGGGCACTTGATAGGCCACTTCTCTAGTAAATATTTGTCCCCCTGGTGAGTGAATTGTAAACCCTTCTTTTGATTCATGGCATGAGATGCAGTGTTGCTCCACAAATTTCTTGCTGATGAATGTATGTGAAGCACCAGAATCAAAGAGAATAACTGTTGGATGATTGGCCACAAGGAACGTACCCATCATTACCGGCTCACCGTCCGGTGTAGTGGCCACTTGTGTATAATATATGTGTCCCGTCTTCTTTGTATTTTTGCCCATAGTATTTCCCTTGGCTTGAGATGAATTCCCAGATCCTTGATGATTGTTTGACTAGTTCTGCTTTGGATAAGGGCAATCCTTGATAAAATGCCCCGACTTCCCACAATTGAAACATCCCGTTGATGAACTGGGAAGGGCAGGGAATCGAGTGCCTGGGGCACCCGGCTGACTTGATGCAGTGGGGGCATTATTGGGACGAATAAATATTGGCTGCTTAAAAGGGAAGGAGGGTGGATGAGAGAAAGAGCGATTTTGGCTGGAAGGCCGGATGACAAACCGTTGCCTTTTCACCGGGCCCTGACTAGGCCTGTCACCCCCAAAACCCTTGGATTTTCCAGCGCCTGCATACTTTGCTTCAACCGCCAATGTTGTGCTGACAGCTCTTCCATAAGTAAGATCTATGCAGGTTGCCATCTTTCTTTGCAGTCGATCATTTAAACCTCTCATAAAGCAATTCTTCTTCTTCAAGTCAGTGTTCACTTGATCGATTGCGTACTGGGATAAATGATTGAATTTATTGAGATACTGATTAACAGTATCCCCTCCTTGTTTCAGCTTCATAAATTCTTCTTGCTTCATGTGAAGAACACCTTCTGGTATATAGTGTTCGTGGAAGGCCACCTTGAATTCTTCCCATGTTATCTGATGATTGGCCGGTTGAATGACCACAAAATTTCCCCACCAAGTGCTGGCAGGTCCGCGCAGTTGCTGGGCTGCGAATAAGGGCTTCTGGGTTTCCGAACATCGCAGAAGTCCGAACTTTTGCTCGATAACACGGAGCCATTCGTCTGTCTGACGGGTCTTCGGCTTTGACAAACAGCGGTGGTCGTGTCTCTGAGAAGTCCAAGTAAGAGGTTTCACGGGGACCCTGTTGATAACCTCGCCCGCCTTGCTGTTGAAACTGTTGACCCGCCATCTCTCTCAGAAAACGGGTATTATCCGCGGTTGCATTTACCAAGGCGGCAATCGCCTCGGCCAGTGTGGGAGGGACAGGAGGTGGATTTGGGGTAGACACCCTCCCACTGGAAGTTCCAGCTGCATCCTGTGATCGGGTCTTGGACGACATCTATGGCAACAACATTTGGAAACAATATGATATGCCAAAGAAAAACCATCCATTTTACATTACCGAAAAGAGTAATGTTACAGACTCAGATTTTTACAACAGGATACATTACCTATTATACAATAGCACTACCTATTATACAATAGTACAACCTATTATACAATACACTACTTCCATTTCTACTACTACACCACTATTCCTGCTTCCGGTTGCTTTTGGCAGCCTCGTCATCGGGTGTGGGAGACCATTCATCGACCAGCCTCATAGAAGGAGGGGGGTGAAAAAGGTCCAACTCACCACCAAGCGCTTGTCCCGCAACATGCGAGGGTCCGGCTTCCGACTCGACAGGATTCGTAGGCTCACTGGGATGCAGTTGCGAATATAATACATGAACTTCTTCATGTAAGGTATTGCAATATGTCTGCAGGTCTTCAACGGCCAAGTTGAGCTCGGCTACTCGAGCTTGAGCCTTTTGCTCCTTGTCCCATGCAAGCGAACGAGATTGAACAACCCAGTCGAGTGCCAAATCCCAGTCCGCAAGCTGATCTCGCAGATGGCGGACATCTCTTCTCAACTCATTTATTCGGTCGCCATCCACGACCCATATAGCCGTCCTGCGGCGGAGTTCCACTTGTAGCCGACTTACTTCAGCTTCGAGATCCCCTATAGGATCGTTGCTTCCACTACTACTATTATCATGTCTTAGGGCCAGCTGGTGACATGGCACACCAATCGGTCCAGTGTGTTTGTGCGTTGTTCTCCTTGTGCGCGGCGACATTTTCTAAGGGGGAAAATTTGATTAGTATAGTTCTTAGCATGATGCATGTATAATTACAGAATCAACCTTAGTTGATTCACACCTTCTATATGTTGCACTCTTGCTACCTGGTCTTTAAGATAAACTCTTCAGAATACTTAGTTAAGAAGGGAAAAGAGTTTCTAGATAAGACTTTTAGAAAACCCTTTTGAAGATGCCTCATAATATCTGCAAAGAAGGGCTTCGCTCCGATACCAGCTGTGACGGAACCTCCCAAGTAACTAGGCCCACCTATAGTTGTCCTTGTCCAACAGACATCAGACAACCCTGTAGATGTTCCTGAATCACTCGACAAGTTCGGTATCTTCTTTCTTACCTTTCCAGGAACGTTTCACCCGTCTTGCAGACATTACAGAACATCGGACATATAGAAATGCGGAAGCGATTACATAAACTTACATTTATTTAGAAAGTAAGATCAAGTTACTTATTACAGACTAGATTATCCTAGGAGTGTAGAGTAATATTATTACACATACCAAGAGAGGCAAAAACTCCTCCCGATAGTTTTTGAACAAAAGTCCTAATGGAGGATCCTTTCCTCCCGCACTTCAATCTTTGCGCTCTTCCTTGGGTACCACCTTAGAGCAAAAGCAACAAAAATTTGTCGCTTCCTCACCTAAAAACAACGGGGGAATAAACCCTGAGTATGGAATTACTCAGCAAGTCTTACCCGACTAAAGAAAAGACTCTCAAGGGTATGCTAGCTTAAGGGAGTCAAGGAAAGGCTTTTCAATAATCAAAGACTCGGTTTTGCAGAAATGCTTACTAAAGTGGATCCTTAAAAATCCAGTTTTATTTGTCAAGTTAAGTAAAATTACCTGCAACTAGAGTTCTTTCTACCCTAGTTCAATCACTTGTCCTGCACTAGCCAATTTCTTAACAAACCATCATCTTTAGTGGATTGCTACGTGTAAGTCAGTGACCAAGTCTTCATAACTGCGAAGGTACGGCGATCCGAATCGATTATACTCAGCTGAGGATCTCCAATCACACGACATATGTAGCACTTAACCCTTGCATATGTCAACCCGCCACCGGAGTTCTTAAGACCAGATCAGGTTCACGCAAACCGAGAGCACAGATACACCACCATCCAGCCTCTTGCCACGGAGGGTACACGCTACTCTCGCCACCGCTCCACGCCCATTTCGTTTTATCTTATTCTGGCCTTAGTCTGCCCGAGGCAAGTCTTACCCATGACGAGGCATGTGACCAGCTAAAGGGTCCTCGGTCATCAAGCCTACACTGAGGGTTGATGTAGATCTCAGGAGAAGACGTCTGGAGGAATCGTCGTCCGCCCCGAGTCTATCTTAGCTAGCTCGTCCGCAGTCTCGTTGTATTGTCGAGCGATGTGGTTGAGCTCGAGCCCGTAGAACTTGTCCTCCAAGTGTCGAACCTCGTCGCAGTAGGCTTCCATCTTCGGGTCGCGGCAATGGGAGTTCTTCATGACTTGGTCGATGACAAGCTGCGAGTCGCCACGAGCGTCGAGGCGCCGGACCCCTAGCTCGATGGCGATGCACAACCCGTTAACTAGAGCCTCGTACTCGGTCACGTTGTTGGACGTCAGGAAATGGAGGCGCAGAACGTAGCGGAGGTGCTTCTCGAGGGGTGAGATGAAGAGCAGGCCCGCGCCCGCTCCTGTTTTCATCAGCGACCCGTCGAAAAACATGGTCCAGAGTTCCGGTTGGATCGGAGCTACTGGAAGTTGGGTGTCGACCCATTCAACCACAAAGTCCGCCAAGACTTGGGACTTGATGGCCTTCCGAGGAGCGAACGAGATTGTCTCGCCCATGATCTCCACCGCCCACTTTGCAATCCTACCCAAGGCCTCTCGGCACTGGATGATCTCTCCTAGGGGGAAGGATGACACCACAGTCACCGGATGAGACTCGAAGTAGTGTCGCAACTTTCGTCGCGTCAGAATTACCGTGTACAGTAGCTTCTGAATTTGCGGGTAGCGGATTTTGGTCTCGGACAGTACCTCACTGATGAAGTAGACCGGCCTCTGGACGGGCAATGCGTGCCTTTCTTCTCGTCTCTTGACCACGATCGCGGCGCTGACCACCTGAGTGGTAGCGGCGACGTAGATCAAGAGGGCTTCTCCGGCAGCGGGGGGCACCAAGATGGGCGCGCTTGTAAGGAGCGCCTTTAGGTTCCCGAGGGCTTCCTCGGCCTCGGGGGTCCAAGTGAAGCGCTCGGCCTTCCTTAAGAGGCGGTACAGAGGTAGGCCTCTTTCGCCGAGGCGCGAGATGAAGCGGCTCAGAGCCGCAAGGCATCCCATGACCCTCTGTACTCCTTTCAAGTCCTTGATGGGCCCCATGTTGGTGATGGCCGCGATTTTCTCCAGGTTGGCCTCGATGCCCCGCTCGGAGACGATGAACCCCAGGAGCATGCCTCGGGGGACTTCGAAGACACACTTCTCGGGATTGAGTTTTACGCCTTTCGCCTTGAGACACTTGAATGTCGTTTCAAGGTCGGAGAGGAGGTCGGAGGCTTTCCTCGTCTTGACTACGATGTCATCGATGTAAGCCTCGACCGTTTGACCAATGTGCTCTCCGAACACATGGTTCATGCACCTTTGGTATGTCGCACCCGCATTCCTCAAACTGAATGGCATAGTAATGTAGCAGTACATGCCAAAAGGTGTGATGAAAGAAGTCGCGAGCTGGTCAGACTCTTTCATCCTGATTTGGTGATATCCTGAGTAGGCATCGAGGAACGACAGGGTTTCGCACCCAGCAGTAGAATCCATGATTTGATCGATGCGAGGCAGAGGCTAGGGAACTTTCAGACATGCTTTGTTTAGACCAGTGTAGTCTACACACATCCGACATTTCCCGCCTTTCTTTCTCACAAGCACAGGGTTGGCTAGCCATTCGGGATGGAATACCTCTTTGATGAACCCTGTAGTCATCAGCTTGTGGATCTCCTCGCCTATGGCTCTGCGCTTTTCTTCGTCGAATCGGCGCAGAGGCTGCTTCATGGGTCGGGCTCCAGCTCGGATATCCAGCGAGTGCTCGGCGACATCCCTCGGTATGCCAGGCATGTCCGAGGGACTCCACGCAAAAACCTCGGCGTTCGCACGGAGAAAGTCGACGAGCACTGCTTCCTATTTGGGGTCGAGCTCGGAGCCGATCTGGATCTGCTTGGAGGCGTCGTTGCTGGGGTCGAGAGGGACGGACTTAACCATCTCAGCTGGTTTGAAGTTGCCGGCGTGGCGCTTCGCATCTGGCGCCTCCTTGGAGAGGCTCTTCAGGTCGGCGATGAGGGCCTCGACGTACTCCACACACTCCACGTCGCATTCGTACGCATGTCGGTACGTGGAGCCGACGGTGATGACCCCGTTGGGGCCGGCATCTTGAGCTTGAGGTAGGTGTAGTTGGGGATGGCCATGAACTTGGTGTAGCATGGTCTCCCCAGCACTGCGTGGTAGGTTCCTCGGAACCCGACCACCTCGAACGTGAGGGTTTCCTTTCGGAAATTGGAGGGAGTCCCGAAGCAGACGGGCAGATCGAGTTGCCCAAGGGGTTGGACGCGTTTCCCGAGGATGATCCCGTGAAAAGGCGTCGCACCGGCCCGGATCGTGGACAGATCGATCTGCAGGAGCCCGAGGGTCTCGGCGTAGATGATGTTGAGGCTACTACCTCCGTCCATGAGGACCTTGGTAAGCCTGACGTTGCCGATGACGGGATCGACAACGAGCGGGTACTTTCCCGGGCTCGGCACGCGGTCGGGGTGGTCGCCTTAGTCGAAAGTGATGGGCGTGTCGGACCAGTCTAGGTAGACTGGCGCCGCCACCTTCACCGAGCAGACCTCCTGGCGCTCTTGCTTGCGGTGCCGAGCCAAGGCGTTCGCCACTTGCCCACCGTAGATCATGAAGCAGTCGTGGACCTCGGGGAACTCCTCCGCCTTGTGATCCTCCTTCTTGTCGTTGTTGTGGGCTCTGCCACCTTCCGCCGGGGGCCCGACCTTATGGAAGTAGCGCCGAAGCATGACGCACTCATCAAGGGTGTGCTTGACGGGACCCTGATGATAGGGGCACGACTCCTTGAGCATATTGTCGAACAGGTTGGCGCCTCCAGGAGGCTTCCGAGGGTTCCTGTGCTCGGCGGCGGCGACAAGGTCTGTGTCGGCGGCGTCGCGTTTCGCTTGCGACTTCTTCTTGCCCTTCTTCTTGGTGCCGCGCTGAGCGGACGCCTCGGGGACGTATTCCGGCTGGCGCCCCTGAGGCTGCTTGTCCTTCCGGAAGATGGCCTCGACCGCCTCCTGGCTAGAGGCGAACTTGGTGGCGATGTCCATCAGCTCGCTCGCCCTGGTGGGAGTCTTGCAGCCCAGCTTGCTCACCAGGTCGTGGAAAGTGGTGCCGGCGAGGAACGCGCCGATGACATCTGAGTCGGTGATGTTGGGCAGCTCGGTGCGCTGCTTCGAAAATCGCCGGATGTAGTCCCGCAGGGACTCTCCCGGTAGCTGGCGGTAGCTTCGGAGATCCCAGGAGTTCCCAGGGCGCACGTATGTGCCCTGGAAGTTTCCGGCGAAGGCTTTGACCAGGTCGTCCCAGTTGGAGATCTGCGCAGGAGGCAGATGCTCTAGCCAGGCTCGGGCGGCGTCGGAGAGGAACAGGGGGAGGTTGCGGATGATGAGGTTGTCATCGTCCATTCCACCCAGCTGGCAGGCCAGCCGGTAGTCCGCGAGCCACAGTTCCGGCCTTGTCTCCCCCGAGTACTTGGTGATGGTAGTCGGGGTTCGGAACCGGGTCGGGAACGACGCCCGTCGTATGGCCCGGCTAAAAGCTTGTGGACCGGGTGGTTCGGGCGAGGGGCTTCGATCCTCCCCGCTGTCGTAGCGTCCCCCACGCCTGGGGTGGTAGCCTCGGCGCACCTTCTCGTCAAGGTGGGCTCGATGGTCGCGGCAGTGGTGCTCGTTGCCGAGGCGACCCGGGGCCGCAGGCGCTGTGTTCCGCGTGCGCCCGGTGTGGACCGAGGCTTCCCGCATGAATCGAAAAGTCGCGGCGTGATGCTCCGGGGGGTACCCCTGCCTTCGGGAGGCAGAGCTTTCGGCCCATCGGACCGCGGCATCTTCCAGGAGATTCTTGAGCTCTCCCTGGATAAGCCGCCCCTCGGTGGTGGATGGTTCCGGCATCGCTCGGAGTAGTATTGCTGCTGCAGCCAGGTTCTGGCCGACCCCACTGGAAGTTGGGGGCAGTCTTGCCCTGGCGTCATCGGCGATGCGGTGCTGGACGTCCTGGGCCAGATAACGCGCTTCTCCGGTCGGTGCTCGGCCTGCCCGATATTTTGCCGGAGCTGCACAAGTTGTCCTACTTCCTCGTCGAGCCTGGCCTGCATCTCGCGGATTTGCTCGAGCTGTGCGTCCTGACCCCCCGAAGGGACTGGGACCACAGCTAGCTCCCGAAGGATGTCAACGCGAGGCGCAGGCCTAGGGGGATCGCCGTCCTCCGGCATACCAAGGTGGTTGCCTTCGTCAAGACCCCCTAGATCGATGTGGAAACATTCGTGACTTGGGCCACAGTCCTCGTCGCCGAGGCTGTGGCTACCATCGGAGCAATCGGAGAGGCAGTAGTCACATGCGGTCATAAAGTCCCGCATGGCACTGGGGTTACCGAGCCCGGAGAAATCCCAACCATAGTCGGGCTCGTCATCTTCCTCAGATCCTGGGGGCCCGTAGGTCGAGACGACCGTTAGTTGGTCCCAGGTTTACCGCATATGATACCCCAGAAGGTTCGGATATGCCTTTATGAAAGCATCCACCGAAGCGGGGTCGCTTGGTGGGTCGAAGCTGAATCTAAAAGGCACGGGATGAAAAATGGACGGTGCCTCTTGATCGACGGATGGTGACGAAGCCGCGTCGGGGACGGACTGCACCGTTATCTCAGGTACGAGGCTAACGCCCAGCAAGTCCTTCGCGAGCGTGCTGGCATCGTCTGTCTGCTTGGGGTTGGCGTGTTGCGGGGAAACGATGCTCGTCTTCGTCTCAGACGCGAGGTCAACGCCCGACGTGTCCCCCGCTGGGGCGCCGGCGCCGTTGACTCGCTCGACAGCCGACGAGGTGCCGCCTCCTGCTTGGCCATGGTTGCCCCGCCTCCTCCTCCGTCGGCGGGGAAGGTGACGGGACAGACCCGGATGTTGCTCTTTCGCCACGTGGGGAAGACGTCGTCGATTCCGCCGCCGGCGAGCGGGCTGACGGCCGCCATTGTCATTGTCGCGCGACGGAGGAAGGAGTATTATGTCGTAGCTGTCGTCGAGGGACATGAACTCAAGACTCCCAAAACGGAGCAGCGTCCCGGGCTAGAGAGGTTGCCGGAGACTACCCATCTGGAGCTTGACGGGAAGCTGTTCGTCAACACGCAGCAGGCCCCTACCTGACGCGCCAACTGTCGGCGTTTCGACCCCGAGGGGTCCCTGGACCGACGAGTAAATTGTCGTTGTGTGTCCCAGCCTAGATGGGTCGGCGCGAGACGGGACACAAGGGGGAAACAATAAGGGGAATCGTGGCCTCGTGTTGTCCTGCGCCTAGGGCGGATGCGCTTGCAGTAGGGGGTTACAAGCCTTCGCGAGGGAGAGTGAGAGAGAGCCTTGTTCGTCAGCCCGTCCTCCCGCGCGGCCACCTTCTCGTATGAGGGCCCTGGACCTTCCTTTTATAGATGTAAGGAGAAGGCACAGGTGTACAATGGGGGGTGTAGCAATGTGCTAACATGTCTAGCAGAGGGAAGCCAGAGTCCTATGTACATGCCGACATGGCTGTCGGAGAGGTTTTGGCTGTGGCGGAACTGCCCGAATTATTCCAACTTAAGTGCCTAAGTCCCGCCTTAGAGGCTAGACCACACTTAAATGGGGATAACCCGTCAATCCCTCGGATCTAGTCCGACACGGCCACTGACAGGATCAAGTACCACAATCTCACTCGATGGTGAGTCACAGAGCAAATGCAATAAAGCATAAAACCATGCATGAAAGAGTATTAAATTATTACATCATCATCGGAGTTTTGCAAAGTAGTCATCATTGTTCGAAGTGCAGCGGAATAAAACTAACGGTAATTAAACAGAGAGATGGGAAGCCTGTCCCATCACTCCTCATGCTCCTCCTCAGCCGAGATAGGGTCCCACTCGATAGTCCAACCCGGTGGCAAGATGGACGGCCAAGTCACTCCAGCAACCATGTCCTCCAGAGAACCTGTAAAATTATGCCACAAGCAAGGCTGAGTATACTAATACTCAGCTAGACTTACCCGGTGTGAGGAGTCTACTCCTCTACCTCTAAACATGCAGCTGTTTGGCTGTGGGGTTTGGTTGCCAAAAGCACTAGCTGAGTTTCTAAGTCAAGTTTTAACTTTGTCATATTTAAGTGTGACTCTCTTAAGGCTAAATGTGTACTATCTACTCATACATAGTAACAAACATTTTAGCAATCAACATCTTATAGCAACTCATCATATTTCCACTTGTTACTCAATGTAGCAGCATGGATCAAGCAGTCTCATTAGCTACGAGAAGCAGACGATTCGAATCGAGTTTTTAAACCTTGCAAGGTAAACCTAAACACACGACATGTAGGGGCACTCCGTCCCCACACACATCAACCGTCCCCATCGATTCCCTGGCAACAGAAAGGGGCTCACCGCCTTGGCGTACAATGCCTCACTGACCCCGACTGCCGTCGTGCAGTGACCGCACTTGTACCCACCATAACCGGAATGGGAGACCTCGTCTCAGGTCGCGTGAGGAGGGCAATCTGCGGGCAGGTTCACTCAGGTACTAGGCTTACCGATTTACCATATTTCTCGGTATGTGTTTAGTATGTTCAAACGCTTGACACACGGTACCACACCTTAATCCTTATTCAAATTTTGATCCCGTGGACAACCAATCCCCATGGATTGTTGTCCACCAACCAGTCTCATTATGATAAGAAAGTGGATACAACCAATTTCCTGACCTCGCGCGAGTGCTAGAAAAATCACTCGTCTTCTACCAAGATCCTAATTAATAAAGCAGCTACTCGACCTAGCATACTAGTATTCATCTCAACAGGATTCCTGAGATCATGCAACTAGGGTTTCAAACAATCCCTACACCTAAGTGCACAATCAATCCTACAATCATTAAGTGAAGTAAAATAGCATAAATAACAGGTTATGCATAAAACCGGGGCTTGCCTTCCAAAGTAGTGGCAGGCAGATCCTCTGATGCAGACTCTGGGGCTGGATCCGGGGCTACCTCCTGAGCAGCTCCTTGCTCCAGCACGAGGACGTACTCTCCGTCAGCAAGGTTACAGTCTATCGAGTGCAATGAACATGTATGTCATGATTATGCAGGATTAATAACATTATGCTAAAAAGAAAACTAAGTTAAATAGTCACTTAGGGTTTCTTGGTCATGCGGGGCTTCCAGTGAGTTATGCTTATTACTTTTTAGGCTTAGGTTTTTATTGTTGAGGATAATCATAGGGAATTAGTATTGCCTTTTTATATACTTTAGTGGGCAAGTTATAAAGAGTTTTTAGGATGGAACTAAATTCCTGGCATTCACTTTTCCTTTTCTTTATTTTCTACTTATGGTTTCTAGGGTAGGTTTGAACTACGACAGTGGTTTAATACTTTCCAAAAATTCTGTAAAAATTACAGTGGGTTGCCATCTGCTATTCTAGCCTGTTTTAAGAATTTGAGGCTTAAAATATAAAGGCTATGCTTTAGATAAAAATAACAAGAGTTGTGCAAAATGGGCCACTTACACTACATCTCCTAATTAGAGGTGGGTTCTGTCCTAAAGGTTATTTTTGCTAGCATCTAATAGCAATAATAGGCTCCTGTGCAAAAAATCACAGAAAGCTAAGGGATGGTCATTTAGTTATGATTTTCTAAAGTTAAATGCCAAAAAGGTACTTTCTACTACATTGTTATGTGCAAAATGTCAAACAGCAGATTTCATATTTTTCCTAAGTTCTTATTAACAAAACATTAGTTATCCCAAGGGTTGAGGTGTTTTCACCTTGGGGTTATTTTGTAGGGTTTTTCTAATTTTCCCTTGTTTTATTAAAATAAAAGGTATCCTACTTATTTTATACTAAAACAGGGTATGATAGATTTTTCCAGTGAACTACATTGAATAAGTACCCTAACAAAAATAGGGGTGCCCTCTGGTTCATTATTTAAATCACATTTTCTATTTTTCTTAACCTTAAGCATATGGTAAAATAAGTGGTAAAAACTAACTTAATGGGGTGGACAGAGAGATTCAACATTTTTAATTAGGTCAGTAGGTGGACATAAGCTTCTTCAAATTTTTCTAACCCTAGCCAAATAGTACAACTATTTTTCTTTCTATTATTGAGCTTTTGGCCAAAACTATAATTAAATTAGAACTTTAAAGTTTTCTATAGTACATAGGGTTTTTGTATTTTTCTTAAGTAGGTTACATTATTTAGAGTCTGACAAAATTTGTTTGACCAAATTTGGATGAACTAAACCGAAGTTATGGATTTTCAAAGTTTCTGTTCAAATTTAAAATCAGGTTTAATAAGGTTTTCTGGAAATGCAGTTTGCACTGGGGTCCCTGGGTTAAAACTAAATCAACCCACGCAAATTTACCCCTGAGCCACTATTCCCCTGAGTCGCTGACAGTTCAAAAAGCCCCCTGACCTTTCCTTCTTCTTCCCCGAGGTCCTTTCCCCAATGTAAACAGTACCCGCGGGAAAGAAAAGGGTGGCGCGGCTTACCGGCGGCGAGATAGGTCCGGCGAAGGGCAGGGTTGGCTCGGGGAGGCTCTGGCGGTCACAACGATGTGCGGCTCGACGGCGGGGATGGCCGGTATCGCTCGGTCCACGTGCACAGGCGGGTGTTCTCGTCGGCGGCGAGTGTACCGGCCAAACCACAGCGATCTGGTTCAATCCAAGGGCATGGTGAGCTTCACAGGGTAACGTAGAGACCGTGTGTACAAGGAATCGGAAAATGGTTGAGTGGATTACCCGGTCCACGTACTCCGGCGGGATTGTGAACTCCGGCGACCGTGGACTGGCCTCTCCGGCAAAGCAGGCTTCGATTCCTCGCTCGGGGAGCTTCACTGAGCTGTGCACACTCGTCTCCGAGGGTTGGACGGGGTTGGGAAAGGCTGGGCTGGCCGGTCTACGGCGGCAGTGGCTCTGGTGGTCGCGGACACGTCGCGCACGGGCAAACGGCGGTGAACTGAGCTCCGGTGAGGCTTGAGTGTGCGCGGAAGAGTGCAGTCAATGCCCGAGCGGGCTTTATAGGCACGGGCGCGGGCCATGGCGTCGGCTGGCCGTTGGCGCGACGCGGGGCGCGCGCGGGCGTGCTCTGGCGCACACAGAGCGCGTCGAACACGTGGAGCTTTTCTTCTGCCCGTGTTCCACAGCTCACCCAAGTCGCAAACGTGCGAATCTTGGCAAAAATCCGGCGCGAGTCTTTTCCTGGCACCTAGGGTTGTCTCTCATCCGTGAGCTGCCATGGCAGATATGGCCTAGGTAGGGAGATCTTCGGTCGCCAAATCGGGTGTGTCACTCTGCCCACCTCGCGACAAAAACCATGCCAAGGCATGTCAAACGTCCAAGTCTCGGGCTCAGCTTTTTCCAGTGGGTGCCTTAGGTGGTATGCCACATTTTTGGTATAGAACATAGGTGGATTTGGTGCCAGCTTCGAGGTGAACACGACTGATCTTTAGTGTAGGTGTAGTTTTTAACTTAGAGAGAAATAGAGAGCTCTAGCTCTCTCTCCACTTGGAGATTTGATTTGGGGTTTCACCAGGGGTCTTTTTGCAATATTTCCTTCCCCTAATTGCTGGTTATAAGGTTACTTAAGGTTTTGTTAAGGATTACTCATGTTTTGCACATTTGCTCACTCTTTCCCCCCCTTGTTCAATGGCTTTGGGAGATAGAGTTTTAAGAGAGGCCTAGGGTTTTCCCCCCCTCTTAACCAAGGTAGTAAGTGTACAAAGGGTCGAGTAATACTTCTTAGGTCATTACAAACCTTGCTTAACACATGATCTCCAAAGTTCTTTTGTGTCTCCTTAAGTCTCTACCACATGTGATCACAGTCCTTAGTACCAAGGTGTGCTCTAGCCATGGTAACACCTGGGGTGTTACATTGGCGCCCTATTCATGTGATGTCGTGGCCATCGGAGGAGCGCTTGAGCCCTGTAGGAGCACAGCTGTCGGAGCTGTCGGGTCCTTGCTGACGTCTCCTTGCTTCCGTAGGGGGCTGAGAACCGCCGCCGTCACGGAGCACGCGGGGTGCCATCATTACTTGTTTACCAGGGCGAGCCAGATGGGACGCCGGTCTTGTTCCCCGTAGCCTGAGCTAGCTAGGGGTAGGGTAATGATGTGCCCCCCTGCGACGTGGTCGGTCCGAGCCCAAGGTCGGGCGAGTCGGAGGCTCCTCCGAGGTCGAGGCTGAGTCCGAGCCCTGGGGTCGGGCGAGGCGGAGACCGTTGTCCGAGGTCGAGGTTGAGTCTGAGCCCTGGGGTCGGGCGAGGCAGAGATCGTCTTCCGTGGTCGAGGTTGAGCCTGAACCCTGGGGTCGGGCGAGGTGAAGTCCGAGCCCTGGGGTCGGGCGAGGCGGAGATCGTCTTCCGTGGTCGAGGTTGAGCTTGAGCCCTGGGGTCGGGTGAGGCGGAGTCCGAGCCCTGGGGTCGGGCGAGGCGGAGATCGTCTTCCGTGGTCGAGGTTGAGCCCGGGCCCTGGGGTCGGGCGAGGCGGAGACCGTCTTCCGAGGTCGAGGTGGAGTCTGAGCCCTGGGGTCGGGCGAGGCGGAGACCGTCTTCCGGTGTCGAGGTTGAGTCCGAGCCCTAGGGTCGAGCGAGGCGGAGCTTCCTATGGCACCCAAGGCTAGACTTGGCTGCTGTCAGTCTCACCCTGGCGGGTGGCACAGCAGTCGGAGCAGGGCAGGCAACGCTGTTTTCCTGTCAGGTCAGTTAGTGGAGGGGCGAAGTGACTATGGTCACTTCAGCCTTGTCGACTGAGGAGCGCGCGTCAGGATAAGGTGTCAGGCAATCCTTGCATTGAATGCTCCTGCGATCCGGTCGGCTGGCGAGGCGATATGGCCAAGGTTGCTTCCCCGCGAAGCCTGCCCGAGCTGGGCCTCGGGCGGGTCGAAGGTGTGCCCGTTGCTTGAGGGGACCCTCGGGCGAGACGTGAATCCTCCTGGGTCGACTGTCTTTGCCCGAGGCTGGGCTCGGGCGAGGCGAGATCGTGTCCCTTGAGGGGACGGAGCCTTGACCTGAATTGCGCCTATCAGGCCTTTGCAGCTTTGTGCTGATGGGGGTTACCAGCTGAGATTAGGAGTCTTGGGGGTACCCGTAATTATGGTCCCCGACAATACTAGGTTTAGTCTATGTGTTTCTATCTCTACCGCAAAAGGACATATGCAATCGAAGTTCCAATCCTGTATATTGTACACTAAGAATAGTAAAGTTTGAAACTTAAGTAGATATAGTAAATGCGGAAGATTAAAAAGCTAGTAGAGAAAGCAAACTCTCGTGGATGACGCAAGTATTTTTACTAAGGTATCTAGAACCACTCAAGGTGCCGACTAATACTCGTTGGTGCCCCTACGCAAAGGGTAGCCCACGCGAGGACCAAGCACCATAGACGAGTAACTTCGTAGAGAGCCACAGGCCTTCTCCACGTCAAGTGGTGCTATGCTTTCGACTCCTCTCGGACGCTCCCCGCCGTCTCCACTATCGAGCTTTCGGCCAAAATGTTGCGGGCCTCGTTCCCTCCAGTACACAGTGGTGGCCGTGACATAAACTCGGTTGTCACGGTCTCGCAAGACTCACGCCTCACTCGTTACAATTACAACGGCTCGCACAAAGCCAAAAGGTTTTGTGGGTTTTTCTAAACTCAGTCAGCTAACTAGGATCACGTAAAGCAAGCGCATAAGCGGTCTAACTATCCTAAGCACTTCCCAAATCACCTACGCTAATCACCGAGTGATTCTATTAAGCACTTGGGTGTATAATCACTTGAAAATGTCTATAACATGTGTTGGTATGTTGCTTGGGCTCCCACACCTCCAAATGGCCGGTTGGAGGGGTATAAATAGCCTCAACCTCAATTATAGTCGTTGGATAGAAAGCTGGTTGTTTCTGTCGTCAAGCGCACCAGACAATGCAGTGCGCTCCGGACATGTCCAGTGTCCTGGCCATGTTAGTCGACTATTGAGGGCTGCAACAGTCGACCATTGGAAGATCTGTTGCCGACCGTTGGCCAGACTGTCCGGTGAACACCGGACAGTCCGGTGCTACAACACTCGAGAGTCCAATTCGTGGAGCTCTCTACGCAAACTGTCTAGTGCACACCAGACATGTTTGGTGCGCCACGAGAGTGTTAGCTGATTGCCCACTTCTTAGATTTCTTCACTATGTTCTTGGGCTTCTTTTGGACTTGAGTCTTGGACTTATACTCATCTTTTAGGTCTTCTTTTGAGGTGTTGCATCCTTAGAGTCTCAGTCCAATCCTCTTCGCATCCTATGAACTACAAACACAAACACTGACAAACACATTAGTCCACAAGTTATGTTGATCATCAAACACCAAAATTAATTAGTCAAATGGGCCGAGGTCCATTTTCCTTACACTCCCAATTGTGTTGTTGCGATTTAAGCTTGTTATGAAGGAACGAACTCATCCCACAAGGGGCTACTGTTTGGGGCCAATCTTGCCGCCGCAAGACACCTTTACTTCGGTGTAAATAAATATGTTTCAGATATATTGCGAAGGACATATGAAGCTAACCTTCGACTTAAGCGATGAATAAAGAAGCTTCGTCTATATACAGCTATGGTGTGAACCAAAGATCACCATGCTCGGTATAAGGAAGGCTTCAACTACGAAGTGACGAGGGGGGAGAAGCTAAAGTCTTGTGCGACAAGAAAGAAAGAGAAAAGGAAGTATTGCCCTTGTATCACTTGTTAATCATGTGTGTAAACTTTGCGGGCATGTATGTAATTTCATGAGATACAGTTCAACTTCCCTATAAATAGGTGAGCAATGCCATATATAAATTCACCTATCAAGGGCCTTAAGCTTCGTTTCGCTTAGCCTTCAAAGTATCTTCAAGCTATTTTGTGCAAAGAAGTCGAATGTATGTTTGTAAACTTGTTTAGCACGAAGGGAGATGGAATAAAGAATGTTAAGGCACATGAGATGAGTCTCATACTTTATTGTTCACTGTCATTTCACACAATATCATTTTGTACACATCGCCCCTCAAGAACCTTCGTCCTCAAGTTATTACTTCGAAGAAATAATAACATAAGGACAAAAGTTCAAACTTCTTAACTTATGTTGCCTTATTTTGTATGCATGTAGCAATTGAAAACAAGTGACCAACAGTCGGAACGAAGCGTGAGGTGGGTGGATGGGGAACATATGAGGACAACAATTTGGCTGCGGAGAGGAGACCTCGTGAGAATGGGTAGCAGATGGAGCCACTCCTATTTTAGGCCAGCTCTAGCAGTTTACTTATAGTTTACCCCAAACACCATTGTTGTAACTTGTAGATTGCATTTTTTTGTAGAGTGAAGTTTAAATCTCTTCTCTACTACTATTAAGGCTGCAAGAGTAGTCGACCATTCTCGTGTTCTGCCACCATTCCTGTTCTGTCATTCCTGTTCTGCCACCGTTCCCATTCCCATTCCCATGTCTGTCATTCCCATCATTCCCCCGTACAGTCCACGTCTAGCTAAAATTAAAAAAAACACATGTCCTCAAGGGGATTTGAACCCATGACCTCTTAAGCAAAGGCTAGGAGTAGCTACCACTACACCACATATGTGTTTATGTCTACATTTATGACAGGAAACACATCTACTACATCTCTCACCAAGCTCACTTGCTACCCTTTCACAATGCGTAATAGTAGATAAGTATCACCGAGATTCTTGAATTAGATTTTTGGATGGAGGTAATATTATTTAAAGAAGAGCTTTGTATGCAATTTCTTTTGTTTGAATAATGTATTATACTTAAATTCTTTTTTTGCATGCGTGACATTTTTCTCCGTAATATTTTTTCCATAGATCAGACTTCTGAGTCATTTTCATAAACCAACGCCAAGCATGAATCCATGTTTCTTACTTGAAACTCCGAACAAACACCATGAGCAGGAGGCACTCACGTTAGCGTCGCTCATCGATGACGAGAAGAAGCTTGGCGACTGTCAGTTCGACCTCTAGAAGCAGTACTACGTGGTCGCATGCGCCGCTGTGTACGACAAGCTCCCGCGAAGCCACCACTTGGACGCGGTCCAGAGCAGCTGCACCGCGCTATCCATCGTTAAGCAGGGAGGCCTCATGGTTGTCGCCAACATCGACGACTCTCGGGTTGTTCTGGACACCGCATCTGACGACGACGCCATCACGTCGTCTAGCTCATCGTCCACCTGAAGCCCAACCTACCACGTAAGTCGCTACTGACCGGACATGAATTCTTGTGCGCTGGGACGATGGACGTTGCTGACGTTGTGTGAGTGTCCTCGAACATGATGTATGTAGTGGAGTAGCGCATTTGGTGGTGCAACGGCCAGGGGTACTACCTCGCTGATGAGCCCGGGGTACACTTCGTTTGGCAGCCCAACCAAGAGTCATCGGTACTCGTCATGTCGCGCGCGTTCGACGACTACTATATCGAGGATTGTGGCGTCATCTTAGCGTCGGAGGTGACGCAGAGGAGGATCGACAACAGTGACCAGTTCGTCATCCTCGCCACCGTCAGGGTAGCTTTTGTGCCGACCTACCTTTAATTCTCTTCGCAAACACACACATTTACCTTTTTGTTTAAGCAAGAGCGTATGGTGGTGCGTGTCTGATGACTAACGATGTACGAGGAAATTTCTTCCAGCATATGTGGAACGTGCTCTCTAATGATGAGACCATACAAATCGTGTCATATATCGAAGTCTGCATGATACTGATGGTTGCAATGTAGTGGTGAAACAACTAGATTAAAATAACAAAATTTATGTATGGCTAGGATCACAAATTGATTATGAAACATTTTCTCATAACAATATAACACACATTTTATATATAAGTTATCGTAGTATACTGGTATTATATATTACCGTTGCAACGCACGGGCACTCAGCTAGTATGAGTATGATGATGAGTAAGCTGCTGGAGATAATCTTATAGGTGGCGGAGATGAATAGTTATGGTAGGCAAGTAAGGTTGTCCATAGCAGATCTTGTAAAATAGTGGATTTGCACTATAGATATCACTATTTATATAATAAAGTTTGAAATATGAGATGAGATAATAGATGAGATAAGAGAGGGGCTGGAATAGTTAATGAAAGTCATTTGAGTGCTGGAGTTAGTATATACAGCACGCAGACAACGTAGCAGCGGGTCACGACATCAGTAATGCTCCGTTTGGATGTTGATATTGGAGGGCGTGAAATTGAATTGGATTCAATATCAAATCAGTCATTGTATTAAAATGAGATGTAATTCCAATTCTGTTGTGTGGATGTTGCTGAATTAGAGTTTGGAATTGTGTGGTCTAATTCCATGCAATGTAGAGGGGTGACACTCGGTATGGAGAAAGAGAGTTTGTAGTTATAGTCCAATTCCAGAGAATTAAATATACGATTCCAAATCTCAATTCTGTGTGCAACCAAACAATAAATTTAGAAAAGCTGATTCTAATTTTCTAATTATATGCTCTAATATCGGCATCCAAACATGCTAGCAGGCCTGTTTGGTTTAGCTTTTTTCTGACCAGTTTTTCTAAGAATCTGACTGTGGGGGAGAATCTAGGTATCGTTGGAATTACGTGCGCAGAAAGATAAAGTTGTCCATATAATTCATGATCTAAAAAATGACGAATTCTTACTATTTCAACGACTCGACTGATTTTGTGTTTATGTTGATTTTGAATAGGTTATATCAAATTAATTTTTATAGAAAATTGAGTGTTTTTGTCTACAAGACTACAACAGCTTTTGATAGTAGTTAGTTAGAAGTTGAAATAAGCTGAACATGGCCATAATCAGCCACCGACTGTCCGACCGCCCACACGGCCACACGCCACACCCCTGGCTGAAACACAATCCAAATACGCCGAACACGCAAAAACCCTAGACATCCGGCGCCCAAGCTCAGCAGTGTCTCTCCACCGCCGCCGCCACCTCGTGCTCCCCTTGCCCTCGCATCGCGGGATGGAGCACGACGCGCACGCCGAGGCGTCGTCGCACGCAGTCCCGCCACCGGAGGACGCCACCGTCGATGATTGGGCTCGCGACGACGCGGAGCCCATGTCCGTCGAATCAAGCGCCACCCCCCCGGAGGTAGCTGCAGTGGATTCCGGCGCTGATACCCCGCCCGCGCCCTCGGCCTCGGCCGCGGTTGCGGGAGAAGGTGCCCTTCTCGGCCCTACCTACCTATGTTTCGCTCGTGCTGTTATACGGCTTATTTGCTTAGATCTAAGCCTCTTAGGCGCCGATCTGTAGTGCTATGGCCCTCGATTATGCGTAGATTTGGGTTTATGAGGGTCAGGGTCTCGTTTATAGGGGTTGCTGGCTTGCTGCCGCGGAAAACAAATTAGGACGATGGAGATTATGTTGTGGCAGGGATATGTCTTCAAAGCGAAATTCAACTACTAGATTTACCCGGTCCACGCAAGCTACTGTAGCTAGACCCGAGCCAGGATTCTTGGGTGTATGTTGTTTTGGCATGATATGCTTGTAGTTCTGTGTTCCTCTATGAGTAAGTTGACGATCATCCATAGGTGGTTTGTACATTAGCAGTTTGTGCTTCTATTTTTTTGTCTGTTTGTAATTGTGATTCTATAGACTGTCCTTGAAAAGGTTTTCTTTGGCTCATCTTTTGTTGTTGCTGTTTGCTTGACCACACAACAATCAATCCATGCATTTGCAATTTCCAAATAAGTGTGCTTGATCAGACACATTTATAGCGATGCATGTGCAATTTTTAAAAAAAGTCTGATGAAGTGCGGTGTTACTTAGGAAGGCTATGTAGCAATTAAGCGTTTAGGAGAAGGGTGTTGCCTAGCTCCTAAGCACGCTAGGTGACCAACTTTTAGGACACTGGCCATTTTCATGAATGGAAAATCCCTTGAGTGAGATTTTTCATTAGAGCAAGTAAGGGAACTTCTGACAACCATGGTTCAAAATTCTTATGTCTGATGAAATAGATGCTCCTTTACCCATTTGTGTGCACCTTGTGGTTCATGTAGACTGCCACACACTCCTCCAAGACACTTCTACCTCTCTTCCTCGTGCATCACACCTAGAACCCAGCAAATGAAACCGCAGCTCCACAGATATGCTTCATGTCTGAATGCTCATGTGCTAATCCTCTTATGCAACATGCCTGCCATAGGCAAACATGTAAAAACCATTCCTCCTAGTCCAACTCGATCTTAGATAAGACCAAGTCACCAAAAGCCACCAGGCCACTTCCTAGCACCTAGATGGACTAAACATAGATTAAACATATTAGGGGCTGTTTGGAAGGAAAGTATTTTAAAACCATGGTTTTTGAATACTATAGTTTTGAAATGCCATTGGCATAACCATAGTATTTTTTACATCACTCGGAGACAAAGTTATTGGAAACCCTAACCCTAACAGGGGAAAAGAAAAAAAACTGGCTCTATACCATATTGGAAACCCTAACCCTAACAGGGGTTGGGTAATCTATTAATAGACTGGAGTAACTGGGCCAGGCCCATTACAGAGGGGGAGACAGTAATTACACGGGGAAAACCCCAAACCCTAATCGGGTATTCTAACAAAAATATCTCAAACCATGTTATTTATTATACATGTGCAAGAAGCTAGTCATAGACAAAAATTTGGGATTGGAGTTTCAAACACTCCAAAAATACCATGGTAACTGCCAAGCTATGGTATCCAAAACATATTTTTTTTACAAGGTAGTCAAACACCTCTTGGCAAAAAATACCATGGTATTCTCCAATACCATGGTTTTATCTCAAAACTCCAAAAATACTTTGCTTCCAAACACCCCCTTAAGCGTTTGTGCTTTTTTATTAGTTATTATTTTCTGGAAACACATATGGCTTAGATTAAATGCTCAACTTCAATCTCAGAAGAAATTGTAACACATTCAGACAATTGTGATTCCAATTCTTGCTAACTTGCAAAGAAGCATCAAGGGACTTGCAATTTTGATCCTCAAATGTCCTGTCTCCCTTTTCACTGGCTCTTCTGCATACCTTTTTCATGCCAGCCGGCGCGGTCACACATAGCCACCAAACCAGCCAGGCCATCACTTTTTTGTGTTTATGTGCTGTTTAAGCACTGCCCCACATCTACACACACTGCATAGACATGTCCATGGTTTTATTGGATGCCCAGGCCCTATACGAGACACTAGGGGTCAGTTTCAGGTTTAATCGAGAGTAAATGAAAGTTCATTTAGTTTTTTAGAACCATGGATAAGATTTTTTTTCTCGAACGACGTAGGAGAGCTGCGTGCCATTTTATTAAGAAAGAAAAATAGCAGTACATCACATGAGGGGAGGCATGTGGTCCGCCCCTCACCACACCAACACTCTAGAGTACAAGCGCGTCACACGCAATGACAAACAAACGACCCTACATGACAAAACTTAGGCGCTTAGCCTTTGCGGCCCACCGAGCAGCTCCTTGAGTGTCGTGTTACCGGAAAGACAACAGAGCTTGGTCTCCTTACCAACCATGGGTAAGATTTATCCACTGATTCTATGTTTCCTTGCACAAAACAAGAATCAACTTGGCATTCTGTTCCTCAACATTTTTGTAGTGCTCCCACAGTGTAGTTCTCTGCCTTTCTTGTTAGCTTGCATAGACATTTTTGGATCCCTTTAGAAACCCAAATAGGTGGCCATGTTTCATTTATAAAATTTAGCACTGACAGCACACACATCCTTAAGTTTATTATTTTTTCCCAATGTTCAAAAAAGCGTGCTTAAGCGCCCGCCTAATCGTGATTAGGCGCTAAGCGATGCCTTAGCGCAGCGCTTATGCCATAGGCGCTGTTTTCCGCGGTGGGCGCGCGTAGGCGACGCCTAATTTGTGCTGTGCATGCTAAAGCGGAAAAACATGCGTGGAAGCGGGCCTGGGCGCACGGAAAATCGCATGAAAGTTTAAAAGAAGGGCGGGAAGAAGAAGGGTGGAAAAGAATGACGGGAAAGAAAAGGCGCGTGGGAGGTGGGAGCTGCTGCTGCTGCACGTGAGAGAAGGGAAACAAGGCGAGAACTGCTGCGTGGGAGAGGAAAACGGCGGGAAAGAAAGAGTTTGTGGAAGCTGCTGCTGTCGCCGCCGGTCAGGCCCTTTTCCACAGTCGACCAGGTCTGCCGTCGCCACCTGTCTGTTTGTCCTCTTCGGCTCTTCCTGTCTTCCCCAGCCGCCGCCCGCCAGGGTCAGCGACGCCATAGTTCTGCTGCTCCTCCAGTCTTCCAGTCTCCCCCTTTGCTATTTATCTGCTCCTCCTCCATCTCCTCTGTTCTGTTCTATGTTTAAGACTGATGCTTTGACTTGGAAGCTTAATTAGTACATGCACATGCTTTGTGTAAGATGTCTTCATCTGAGCCTAGCTAAAACTCCTGATTCCTAGTTAAAACTGTTTTTTTGTGTCAATATATATATATATATATATATATATATATATATATATATATATGCATATATATATATATATAAATATAATATTGTATATTATATTGTATATTCCTATAAATGCTTAAGCACGATTAATCTACGCTTAAGCTCTCTAGGCACTAAGCAGTGGCCTAACGCCTAGCGCTTAATATAACCTTGTTTTTTTCCATTGTGTTTGCAACAGAACATGGGTTGTTCCCTTCCCTTGTTCTGACCATGCAAACATTTTCTTATGCATGAGATAAATTTGTAACTAGGCTAGGAGGCTCACTCACTTTTGCATGCTTTTTGGTCAGTTTAATTGCTGCTTTCTCTTTGCCCATGAGACATTTTTTCCTTTCTGTACAAATGCTCGCAACAGATATATACAACTAAGATCTCCAATCTTGGGCTAATAGTGATTCTTTAACCTAATTATCTAACGAATCTGACAGTATGACCAACTGACTATGGTGAATGTCTTATTGCTCTGGCCTGGGCTTGCAAGATGCCAAGCTGTTTATGGCCTGTGTTAACTTCCTTTCTCATTGACTAACTCTGGAAAGTTCAATTCTATTTATTATGTCAAGTCTAATAACAAGAAATTCCAATGTCATCCCTCTGGTCATGGATTGTTGTTATAGAAAAATGACCAAACACCTTTTCACTTGATGTGGCCAACTATGTAGATCTGCCTTTATAGTTCTTCTTTCATGGAAAGTGACATGCTTAATGAAATTGTTGCTATGTGCTAACCCGGACATGTACATTCAGGTGTCATGAGATAAATTTGTAACTAGGCTAGGAGGCTCACTCACTTTTGCATGCTTTTTGGTCAGTTTAATTGCTGCTTTCTCTTTGCCCATGAGACATTTTTTCCTTTCTGTACAAATGCTCGCAACAGATATATACAACTAAGATCTCCAATCTTGGGCTAATAGTGATTCTTTAACCTAATTATCTAACGAATCTGACAGTATGACCAACTGACTATGGTGAATGTCTTATTGCTCTGGCCTGGGCTTGCAAGATGCCAAGCTGTTTATGGCCTGTGTTAACTTCCTTTCTCATTGACTAACTCTGGAAAGTTCAATTCTATTTATTATGTCAAGTCTAATAACAAGAAATTCCAATATCATCCCTCTGGTCATGGATTGTTGTTATAGAAAAATGACCAAACACCTTTTCACTTAATGTGGCCAACTATGTAGATCTGCCTTTATAGTTCTTCTTTCATGGAAAGTGACATGCTTAATGAAATTGTTGCTATTTGCTAACCCGGACATGTACATTCAGGTGTCAAGGAAATTCAATCATCTCTTCAATCCTTGGAGCTTAAAACAAATGGTGTGTATTAAATACATCCTTGTTTATGTTTTTTCGTCCTGTCATTGTTATTGAAACCCATTGCTAATTTTGTACCTTGCCCACCATTTCATGCAAATTTGGTAAATTACAACCTGAATTTTCTCATGGAAATAATAGAACCTATAATTGACAAGCTGATTTTCAATTTTGATTATTAATGTACTTCTTCCATTGAGCTGCAAGGGAACTTTTTAGAGAGGCTGTTTATCCAGGACCCAGTTTTGTTGTATTTTGCTGTTTGGGTATCTTCCTCTTAATTTTAGTTTGAACCCTTGCTTCATGTTGCTGCACAGAATCTGAGTCATGTTTATTTACCTGATGTGCATTTTATTATTACAATTCCAAAATCTGCTTGGGCCTGTAGTTTTTTTCTTATTGTTATATACAGACTCTTATACAACCCTACTTTTCTATTGGTGTTGTTGCTACTCAAGAAGATGCTCATGTGGTTGAAGACGATGTAGAGGAAACAAAACGACATTTGAATGTGGTTTTCATTGGCCATGTTGGTAAGTTTAATTTCCTCACTGCCTGCTTTCTTACATTATTTTATTGTTAGCTAGATTGGTGCTTTTAGAAAACTTAATTGATTGATGTGTTCCTGTGTAATTGTTGAATGTCTGATGTAGGTGTTAACTTTAAATGGTGGAAATTTTTTTGTTTGTGTGAGGATTTGTTCTTTGGTGGTTTTGTGTTGGGATGTAAATCTCTTGATATTTTGAAACTTAGATGGGGCCAGTTTATGATATTTAATGTTTCAGTGGAGACTGAAAGATAAAGATCTTTATATTCAATGTAATTGATATTTTCATCTGAAATCTTAAAATGTTTTCTTGCGAACTCTCACTAGTTACAGGCCAAAAGATTGTAGTACATGCCATGGTTATTAAAATGGTAAAACGTTAAAACGTTATGAACCAACTTTTCAACGTTTAAACGAACGTTGAAACGTCTTTTCGGACTTGACATAGAATTTCAAATATAGAATAAGTTCATACATAAGTTGAGTTCACAAACAAAATAGCATTAGCATAAAAAGAAAAAGATCAAGTTCAACAACACTATTTGTTGCCATTGAAATTCACTGTCAGCAAATAAAGATTGATTCAATGTGAGCAAAATCAACAAATTCAATTTGAGGCTGGCTGCTGGTCTTGCGGAGTGGCTGCTCAGCTGCTGGTCTTGCTCAGCAGAAGTGAGGCAGAGCAGAGCTGCCAGAGCGCAGTGACAGGTCAGGGCACTGGTGTCTTGCTCTGTTGCTCAGCACTGGGCACTGGCGGCTTGCGCTGGTTGCGCAGAGCAGCGCAGTGGGGAGTGGGGCACTGGAGGCTGGCAGCTCTGGACTCTGGAGCATGGCGGCGGCGGCGCACTGGAATTTTTAGGGTCGGCGGCACACTGGAGCCTGCAGTCCAAAATTTTGATTCAATTTTGAGTGGCAGCGGCGCACTGGAATTTTGAGCGGCGGCGCACGGTTCCTTGACTTTGGACTGTGGGCGGAGGGAAGAGGGAGGAGGGAGGAGAGGGGCTGGCGCCCGGCGGCGTACCTGGCGGCTCTGGACGACGGTAGCGGGCAGTGGCTGAGGACGACGTCGCAGCGGCTGAGAACGGCTGGGCGGCTGGCGGCGCTGAGGACGGCTGGGCGGGTGGCGGCTTAGAATTTAGGGTTTGAGGACGGCTAAAGGCCTAGGAAGGCCCATTAACATCTAGAACGTCCATAAAACGACTAAAACGCCGTAAAACGTGTTTCAGACGCTCAGAGGACGCTTAAACGTCCAAAACGGACGTTCAACACCTTTTTCGTAAAACGTGCGGACGTTTTACTCCATAATCGCGTTTTACCGTTTAAGCGACGCTTAAACGTCGTCTAAGTGACGCTTTAATAACAGTGGTACATGCCAACGTATTCTGAATCTATCATAATAACAAGATGGCATAAAATTTATGTTTATACATGAAAAAATCAGTTCATTGATTGTTTTGAGTTTACAAGTTAAAAAAATCTGTTCTCTATCTATGTACTTTGTTATTCAATATATACCATACCTTTTGATTCTTGACTAGTTGATTCACTTGAGTTCCATATTTGAATTTCTTATTGGAGTTTTATGTTAGTTTTCTTCTTTGCTTGTGTCTATTCATTTAAGTCCTAAATACATCTTTTTAATTGTAACTTGCAATTTTCTTAGTGAGCAGCAAGGCTCGCCAATAGTTAAATGCCAAGAGTTCATCGTGATTTTGTAAATTTCCTGTGGCCTGGTATCCTTTCTTCTAAGCACTAGGCGGAGTCACTGCATAGAGAACGTCTAATGTCTTTTGTATTCTTGTACATCAACATCACCTAGACACCTACTGCTGAAAAGTTTGAACATCAATGTTAATAAAAAGTTCTACAGTAAAAGATTCCTTTAATTGATATACAACAACTGAACTATGACCATCACAAATAACTCACCAGTTTGCTTTGTGGCTCATGTTTCTAATTCCAACTTGTGCTTCCCCTCTGCTTCGCATATTAGGGGTGTTTGTTTCAGTTGTCAGAATCTGATTCTATCAGCCAAACGTTTCTTGGAGAATCATTTTGGTGAAAATTGCTAAAATCATCGTGAATGTATAATCTGTCAGAGTCGTCGATGGGAGAAATCCGTTGCTTTCTAGATCCTAAATCCTATGGACCCTTTATCTTCCTCCGCACGTAAGCGATGCGATATCCAGATTCTCAGAAAAGCTCTTTAGATAAAAGCTGTACCAAATAGGGCCATTCCCTTTTCCCCCTCTCCCCTCACCCTTGGATGCCTCAAGATTGAAGCTTTTGCTTCTCTGTGATCATTATGCCCTTGTTTGGTAGAGCTTCAGCTCTATGAAATCTGTAGACAAATTTATGAACCACAATGATTGTAGTTTATTTGATGGCTACTTCCATATGTTAAAGGTTATAAATGAATGTGTTAATATTAACTTTGTTGTTGCATGGATCTAGATGCTGGAAAATCAACTACCGGAGGACAAATATTGTTTTTGAGTGGTCAAGTTGATGATAGGACCATCCAGAAATATGAGAAGGAAGCAAAGGATAAAAGTCGGGAAAGTTGGTGAGTAGTTCATTTTTGTTGCAAATAAGTCTTGAATTGCGTGGCTATTTGCAAAATTGAGTTTTGAGTTTAACCATGATGCATTTTGAAATAAGGAGATACGACTTCATATTATTGATGAAATAAATGCTATTTTTGTGTCTGCTTCTGCTTCATTACAAGTGATTGAACAAGTCTTGTACCTATCTTGGCATCTACTTTATCATCGACTTCAGTAGTTAGAATATATTGTAAGTTTCTTCAGTTCCAAATCTGCTATCTTATATGCACCTTAGGGTCTGTTTGGTTGGGCTGTGGCTGTGAAGAAAAGCTGCTGTGGGCTGTGAGCTGTGGAAAAAGCTGCTGCGGGCTGTGAGCTGTTAAAAAGCTAAAAACCATTTGGTCGAAACCACTAAAAGACGTTAAAAGTTCTTCAATATATGTTTTCACAGTTCCATCCGAAAGCCACTAAAAGCAGGTCCAGGGGTGCTTTCAGTTTTGCACTGCGAGAGAGTCGGCTTTTAGAAAAAGCTGCTTCCTAGATCCAGCCCTTTGGTTTGGCTTTTGGCTTTTAGGAAAAGCCAAACCAAACACACCCTTAGTCCTGCCAAGGTTTATGTGGCGTAGAAGAATAGAAAATGAACTCTAAAACATGCCTATTTTCAACGAATGGTACCAAGAGCCTAGTTCTTCCATGTTTAGATTTTGCCTATGGCACCATGTCCAACTTGCCTATTCACTCTCACTCCCTTTCCTTCCACAAGTTGGTCGGTGGCTACGTGCGACCGACACGTGGAGGCAACAACGACGTGGGAGGAGCGTGCGACACTGGAGGAAGGAGAAGTGGCACGCGAGACCACATTGTTGTTGCAGAGGCTACCACAACTACCCTGCGAGTCGAAGCAGACATGAAAGGAGACGTGAAGCAGGGGCGTGCGGATGCCCTTTAGGCGTCACCCTGTTTCTTCTCTAGAGTGACGTTGTGGCCACCATAGCTGACGTGGCTCCCTTGTGATCTAGACCATCATCATGGAGTCTGATGGTGGCACATGGCCCATGCTCACCTAGACCAACTACGAGTGGAGCTTGGTGATGAAGGTGAAGCTGCATGCTTGGTTGATGTGGGATGCAGTGCAGTACAATGACATCAACTTCCATGAGGATCGACGGGTGTTAGAGTCCTTGCCATCTCACCGCTCACCGGAGATGACCTCGTCCTCGCGGACAAGAAGACAACAAAGGATGCTTGGTATGCCATTGTCGTGATATGTATTAGTAGCGCCCACAGAGCCACCCAGCAGAAGCTATGTTAGGAGTGGGATCACTTGTTTTTTGGTCGGTGAGGACGTTGATAACTTTGCTCTGTCTCTAGCCAGATGCAGTAGATGATGCAGTACAACGACGACGACATTGATCGAGAGAAAGCCATCGAGAAGTTCCTCTGTGTTGTCCCAAAGAAATACACCTAGGTCCCATTGGCGATGTAAGCGCTATTGGACCTTTTCGAGTTGATGATCGAGGAGGTGACAAGCCACCTCAAGTCTGTTGACGACCGTGACCATCCACTATTCATTGAGCTGGGCACGATAGGTGGCAAGCTTCTCATCGAGAAGTAGTGGCTTGCTTGCTAGAAGGAGCGGAAGAAAGGGAGGTCAAGAATGTCTTCCTCCATGGCACTATGACGGAGACGATGTATTGCACTCAACCGGTCGGCTTTGTGGACCCGACGCACCTCGACATGGTCTTCAAGCTCAATCTGTCCGTCTACGGTCTCAAGTAGGCGCCCCGAGCTTGGAACAACCGCTTTGCCACCTTCTTGCTCTCACATGGCTTCGTTGAGGCCAAGGCGGACACCTCCCTGTTCGTCTTTCGTCGCGGCTTGGACACGACGTACCTCCTCTACGTCGACGACATCGTCCTCATGGCCTCCTCCCAATGACCTCCTACGATGCATCATCTCCTCCCTCTAGTAGGGGTTCACGAAGTACCTGGGTGAGCTATGTCACTAACCTTAGGATTAACAGAACATAATCAGTCCCTATGGACTATTATGTATATAGGCAGTGGGCCTGGGCCTAATGGGCCTTAATAATCCTCAAACTCAAGGTGGAAATGGATGATCTGAAGCTTTGAGTTTGATCAAGTGAAATTGATGTTGTGCTCTTGTTTGTGCTTTGGTGAAGAAATCTGCCAATTGAGATTCTGAGGGCACATATTGAAGATCAATAGTCTTCTGCTGACAATGAGATCGAATAAATGATGCATCGACACCAATGTGTTTAGTAAGTTCATGCTTCAATGGATCATGAGAAATTTGTATAGCATTCCTATTATCACATAACATAGGTGTAGGAGTGTCACAAGGGACACCAAGATCACTCAAGAGCCAGCGTAGCCAAATAATTCCAGCAGTTGTAGTAGCAAGAGCCCGAAGTTCGGCTTAAGTACTAGAACGAGATATGGCCGCTTGCTTCTCGGATTTCCAGGCAATAGGTGAGGATCCAAGAAGAATATAGTAACCTGTAGTAGAAGAACGATCAACATGATCACTTGCCCAAGTGGCATCGGAATATGCATGAAGCTGAAGTGGGCTATCAGAAGCATAGAGTAAACATCTGGATCTTGTCCCGCGTAAGTATCTAAGCACACGAAGCAAATGACCATAATGAACTGAGGTTGGTGTGGATACAAATTGGCTCAAAATATGAACGACATGAGCAATATCAGGTCTGGTGATGGTGAGATAAATAGGGCTACCCACAATATGTCGATATCGAGTTGGGTATGCTAGAGGTGTTCCATCCTTCGGACGAAGTTGTAAATGAATATCCATTGGTGTCGCAACTGTGCGTGTATCAGTAAGGTCCAGATCGATCAAGAAGATCTTGTATATATTTGGACTGAGATAGATAAAAGCCTTTTGGAGTCTGCTGAACTTCAATGCCTAAGAAATAGCTAAGAGGATCCAAATCAGACATCTGAAATTCCTTACTAAGATGCTTCTTGACATGAGAAATATGTTCTGAGTTGTCACCTGTAATCAGCATATCATCCACATATAATAGAAATAAAGTGCGGCCTTTTGGAGAGACATGAACAAACAATGCAGGATCATGTTCACTAGAAGAAAAACCAGTAGTTGTGATGACAGAGATGAATCTCTCAAACCAAGCACGAGGAGCTTGTTTCAGACCATACAATGCGCGACGAAGACGACAAACGTGCCCTGAGGGAGTATCAACCCCCGGAGGAGGATGCATATAAACTTCTTCACGTAGATCACCATTGAGAAAAGCATTCTTGACATCCATCTGGGAGATAGTCCAAGAAGATGAGGCTGCAACTGCAATCAAGGTTCGAACAATAGTCATATGTGCAACTGGCGCAAAAGTCTCATCATAATCAAGTCCTTGAGTCTGTTGGAAACCACGAGCCACAAGACGAGCTTTATACCTCTCAATGGAACCATCTGATTTTGTCTTAACTTTGAAGACCCATTTACAAGTGATAGGAACAACATGTGAGGGTAAAGGAACTATATCCCATGTACCAAAGCGTTCAAGAGCAGCCAATTCATCAATCATAGCAAGCTGCCACTGAAGAATCCTAGAAGCCTCCTGATAAGTATTGGGTTCAACAATTGCCACACTAGCTCATGGAAAACCATAGCGATCTGGAGGTTCAATGGTACCACGGTCATGAAGACGATATCCCTGATTAAAAACATCATTAGACTCAATATTGCTAGTACAATAATCGGGTATAGGATCAATATCAGGACCAGCCGTATGAATAGAGCAGGAACGACGAATGTAGGTTTGTGTGATAGGTGGTTTGGAAGAGTAAGAGGAAGATGACGTGGAGATGGAAGGTGGTGTTATGGGCATGAGAACATCAGGTGTGGATGTGGAAGATGATGGTTCAGATGAAAAATCAGGAATGGAAGGAAGACACATGAAAGAAGTGGATTCTGTGGAATAATATGAGGAGTGAGTGGACTTGTTGTGAAAGAAGGGGCGATTTTCATTGAAACTCACAT
The DNA here is from genome assembly GCF_902167145.1 of Zea mays. Taxonomy (NCBI): domain Eukaryota; kingdom Viridiplantae; phylum Streptophyta; class Magnoliopsida; order Poales; family Poaceae; genus Zea; species Zea mays. Next base: position 105,637,869 of record NC_050105.1, on the reverse strand, counting down.
ATCTAGAGATTCGAATACGACGAGTAGATGGATCATAACAACGATAGCCTTTGTGTTCAGGACTGTATCCAAGAAAGACACACTCGACATATTGAGCAGTCAATTTAGTCCGTTCACGTGGTGGTAACAGGACATAATATAGACATCCAAATACACGAAGACGATCATATCGTGGAGATGTCCCAAAAAAAATCTTCACCCGGTGTTTTGCCAGAAAGTTTAGATGATGGTTGTCTATTAATGAGATACACGATAGTGGAAACAGCTTCACTCCAAAAGTGTGAAGGAACAAAGTGAGATATCAAAAGAGTACGAGCACTCAATAATATGACGGTGTTTGCGTTCAGCAACATCATTTTGGGCATGAGCACCAGGGCAAGAAAGTTGAGCTAAAGTACCCTCTAAGGTCAATATTTGGCGAAAATTATCAGATAAAAGTTCACCAGAATCAGAGCGAATTTTTTTAATAGTAGCAGAAAACTGGGTGTGAATCATGCGAGCGAAGGACGTGTAAATAGAAGGCAATTCTGAGCGGCGTTTCATGAAGTAAATCCAAGTATAACGAGAATGATCATCAATAAAAATGACATAATATTTATGACCACCTTTGGAAGCAAAAGGAGCTGGACCCCAAACATCAGAGTGAATAAGATCAAAAGGTTTAGCAGAATGAGAATCACTAGTAAAATACGAAAGTTGTACTTGTTTTCCAAGATGACAACCTTTACAATGAAAACTAGACTCAACATGTGTAGGGCCTAAACATTATGACTTTATTAGAGTAGACAGACGAGTCCCACATAAGTGACCAAGACGATGATGCCACTAGGCAAATGACGTCGTGGGACCCGAAGCGACAAGCACATGAGCTGTAGAGGCATGGTAGGAAGGAAGACGCAATGTGTCCAAGATGTAGAGGTGAGGTGAAGTTTTACGGCGACGGCCAGTCCCAATCACATCCCCTGTGTGTCGATCCTGTACAAAACAAGATGAGTCATCAAATTCCCTGGGCGCAGACGGCAGCGTGAGCAGACGACGCGGACGGCGAGACGACGCAGGTGAAGGTCACAGACGTGGCAGACGTCGTGGACGGCGGCGGAGAAGGAGGCTGCGACACCGCCGACGGCCGACAAGGGAGAGAGCCGCGTACGACGCGGCCGGAGGCGCTGGCGGAGTCGACGTAGAAGATGGCCGCGATGACGGCGGACGAGACAGACGCGACACCGGCGGCGACCGACAGGGGAGGGCCGCGGACGGCGCGGAAGGACGACGCCGGTGGGAGACGACGCAGAAGACAGACATGATGTCGGCGAACGAGGCAGACGACACGCGGACGACGTGTAGACGACGGCGGTTGATAGGAGCGGGCAGGGAGGGCCGCGACGGCGGCCAGGAGGAAGGCCGTGACGACGGCTAAGAAACCCTAATCGAAACCTGCTTTGATGCCATGTCACTAACCTTAGGATTAACAGAACATAATCAGTCCCTAAGGACTAGTATATATATAGGCAGTGGGCCTAGACCTAATGGCCTTAACAAGCTGCACCACTTTCTGGGGATCACCGTGGAGCGCCGATCCTAGGGCCTATTTCTCCACCAACGCCAGTACAACGTTGACATACTCTAGAGCGCGCGGGCATGGCTGGCTGTAAGCCCTGCACGACTTCGGTGGACACTCAGGGCAAGGCCTTCTCTGACGACGGCCCCCAGTGGCTGATCCTACCAGCTAGCGGAGTCTTGCCGGGGCACTGCAACACCTTGTATTCACTCGGCTCGACATCGTCTACGCCATCCAGCAGGTCTGATATGCCCGCCCTGCGTGAGCCACATCTCACCGCTATGAAGTGGATCCTGCGGTACCTCCAGGGCATCACCGACTTTAGCCTTCTTCGACGATCTCGACACATGTCGGTCAACATTCGGCTTCGTCGTATTCCTTGGTGATAGTCTTGTCTTCTGGTCCTTGAAGCAGCATCCGGTCGTCTTCCGCTTCAGCGCTGAGGCCGAGTAACGGTGTTGCCGAGGCAGCGTGGCTTCGTCAGTATTCTTCAACCATATGCATGAGCATGACTGATTTCAGGGAATATTAAGGCCGATGGTATTCTTCAACCATATGCATGAGCATGACTGATTTCAGGGAATGAACTTAATGTTGTGAGTTCAGGTCACGCTTTGGACAGAAAACCAATTAGGACTCTTATCTCTAATCCATCATGTACCACTACTCTTAGTGAAACTGGACACGACTCTTATACTTTGAGGGAGAGTCAAGAGACAACAGACTTGGTAGAGAGTGAAGGATGAAAATTTGGTGAAGATAAATTTTGCTCTTAATATTAAGTATGGATATGTACATAGATCTTGGACTGAGCCCCCCCACCTTAAAGCAGCCAAGCGGGTGCCACCCTTATAAACACAAAAAAACATGGGCCTTATCTGACGCGCTTTCACTTTAAGGCCCTCGGGGGTCTGCAAAATTTTGGCTTTCCATCCAGTATACTGTTATTGATTTTAATTTCTAATCTAAATACTTGCAGGTATATGGCTTACATCATGGACACAAATGAGGAAGAAAGGGTTAAGGTATCATTTTTGTATTTGGTTCTAGGGAAAAAAATTGGTGCAGCCCAGATGCAAACTAGTATGTTTGCAGCCTCTCACAAAAAGGCGGATAGACCCCACCCGCAGCAGCAACAACAACAACTAAAACATTATCTGGTGGACCTGTAGGTGGGACATATCCTCCTTTTTGTGAGGGGCTGCAAACACCTTGGTTTGCATTCGGGCTGCATCATTTTTTTTTCTGTTTCTAGAGTCTGATTTGTTTTTATTGTGTTAAGTCTTTACTTTCCTTTGGTATTGAAGTGCGCCCTTGGTTGAACAACATTTATTTTACTGCGATTTATCTAATTCGTTTGGCGCATCTGATGGGATAAAATCTCTTGCTAGTGGTTATCTTTGTAGTTTCAATCATGCTTATGATTCTTTTGCATATTCTTTTCATGTGTTCAGGGAAAGACTGTTGAAGTTGGTAGGGCCCACTTTGAGACAGAACACACAAGATTCACTATCTTGGATGCACCGGTATTTGTTCTTACTATATGTTGCATATATGTTACTAATGCAGGTCTGCAACATGTACTTCAAATTTTTTTATTTATTTTCTTTTATGTCTTGTTGCCCTATTCTCATCTTGGCCACAAGTTACTTCCTGGTGACTGGACCTATTATGCAAACTGTTATAGTTATGTTGCTACTTAATCCATTTGGCTGATTGGGTTTAATGACTGGAGCAACCAGAAAAAATATATAGTTTGCTTTTAAAGTCAATATTTTGTTGTTTCCCTTCTATAATTTTGTCTTCAGGACTGTACACATAAAGACATCTATTGTTAAAAGTAGGAATTAAATTCTCTGTCACTTGTTAGCACAGGAAATCTGTGTAACCATTCCATGGAGACCATGTTGTGGATTTCTATGTTTTGATGTAATATACTAATGTACTTATGAGAAACAAATAATTTGGAAAAAACTTAACCACAGGAACTCGGGAGATGTCCCCTTGGGCTGTTTTAAGAGAGGGGAGTTTCAAATCTTTTAGGTCATGACCTATTAGTACAAGCATGGGTGTGCTCCCCCCCTCTGACAAGAGGCTCTGCCAAGCTAGCATACATAATTTTTTTTCACATATAGAACATGAGGGCTATTAAATTTTGTGTACTTTTGAAGTGTGTTAAGTGATCTCCTAACTTTTTTCCAGATTAATGCCATTGATCATTACATGTTTGTCAGCAGTCTGAATAATTAAATTTTAATAATTCATTAATTTAGTAGCACTGCTAATTCATTCTATATTTCTATCGCACTTGTTGGGTAGACTGTACACATGCAAGCGTTCAACATGTTTATTATACTTGCCACTTTTTTTTTTACTGTGTTCAGGAAATATATCTTGCACACTATGCTGTTCCATATACACTGTTGAATCCTTGATTGTTGGGCACTACCTTTTGATACTTTTCCATGCATTGTTTACATGAACTGTTGACTTATTGAACTTAATGCTTGTTTCCTATATGGTGCTTGTTTAATCAAATGATTTGGTTTTGCAGGGTCACAAAAGTTATGTTCCAAATATGATAAGTGGTGCATCTCAAGCTGACATTGGTGTTCTGGTAGGACTCAAGTCATTGTTTCTTGAGCTTTCTTACTTAGCCATTAGTTTTTATTTATATAATTTCTTTTCCAGGTCATATCTGCTCGAAAAGGTGAATTCGAAACAGGTTATGAAAGAGGAGGACAGACCCGTGAACATGTACTACTTGCAAAAACTTTGGGTGTTGCTAAGCTGGTAGTTGTAATAAATAAGATGGACGAACCTACTGTTAAATGGTCTAAGGAAAGGTATAGTAGATAAAACATTTACTTATCTTTTCTATGGTGTAACTTGTACAACTGGAGGGAAATAATAAAATTGTTATCTTTTCAAGGTATGATGAGATTGAAGCAAAAATGGTTCCATTCCTCAAATCTTCAGGGTACAATGTTAAGAAAGGTAGGTATTTGTCTACTTCATTGTCGCCTAAATGTATGCATTATTGTGAGCATTTCTTTTCAGGCTTGAGATTCATTGTTTCTATTTATTTGTATTGATTGAAGTTCCAGTTTTCATGCTTTCAAATTGTGTCTTCAGTATTGAAATTTCTTCAAATGATGCATCTTTGCCTCACATTTCTATAACTAGAGCTAATTGCACTATTGGCTTTGCTAAACTCACAAACAGAGGCTGGAACACCTTCATTATCTATTAATTGCTTTGTTCCATTATATCCTCATCAATATACAACCCTTTTGTCTAACTGTCTTTGTCTTTGTTGTCAGATGTGCAATTCTTGCCAATATCTGGTCTTGTGGGAACCAATATGAAAACCAGGATGGATAAAAGCATTTGTAGTTGGTGGGATGGCCCATGTCTTTTTGAAGTTCTGGACCGTATTGTAGTTCCTTTACGTGACCCCAAAGGTTCAGTAAGGTTAGTTTTATTATCTTGTAATTTATATACTGCACTCAGAAAGTATATAATGCTTTGAACATGCAATCTCTAACATTTGCTGTGAAACCACTTTTCATGGTAAATCTACTGATATTGTTTTCACATTAGTTGCCTAAAAACAGCTTTGTGTTGGTCATGTGATCATTTTTTGTGGCTTTATGTAAATGTTAGAATTTGGATGGCCCTTTTCATAAACAATAATTGCAACATCTTTGCATATTTTTGGTTGTGAAATCTCATGTTGAAAACTATATGTCTTGATCGTGTGCTAAATGCATCATCTTTATTTTTGTTTATAACAATGCAGGATGCCGATTATTGATAAATATAAGGATATGGGCACTGTTGCAATGGGCAAAATAGAGTCTGGCACTATCAGAGAGGGTGACAGTTTGTTGGTTATGCCAAACAAGGTATTTTTTGCCTTTCCTTCTTATGTAATATACTTGCCACTTATCTCCTTGAGCCAGTTCAGTTTTACAACACACTTGCTGTAACAGTCCCATGTGAAAGTCATTGGTTTGAACTTGGATGAGAGCAAAGTACGTCGTGCTGGACCTGCTGAGAATGTCCGTGTTAAATTGTCTGGAGTTGAAGAGGAGGATGTAATGGCTGGTTTTGTACTTTCAAGTGTTGGTAAGTTTATATTCAGGAGAAAATAGTATAGTAACATTCTCTGACTCGGCATGTATAGGCATTAATATGGTGTTTTGTTTGAGGAATCACCCCATCCTAGGTGGTGCATCAAGAGTCCATCCCTCAAATTCGGTGGAATGACTTCATTCCTCGTATTAGTACTAATTATTAGCTTGTTAGGAATGAGGTGGTGATGGATCGACCCATTCCATTCCACAAACCAATAGAAACTGAGTGAGTTGATGATGGAGTAACTTAATTCCTCAAACCAGACATCCTATAAGTCACTGCAAGCTTAGTTTCTGTTTCCCCCCTTCTAATAGCTGTTCATTCTTATTTCATCGTAGTCATTCAGCTCTACGACAAAATGATCGTCCACTTATCAAATTAGCATGCCAATCTGGACTAAAGGGCAAGAATGGGTTCTATTGTGGTATTAATATTACTAATGAACTGATCAACTGACAGCACAGGATGAGTTCTGTCTTCTTCTAAACTATTCCCTCCATTCCAAATATAGGTAGTTTTGGGTTTCCACACTCCCTCTATTCTAATGTAGGTCGCTTTGGCTTTTCTAGGTACATAACTTTATTATGTATCTAGATGTATCGTATATCTGGATGCACTGTTTTAAGCCATCATCTAGGTCACCTACGCGTCCAGGCGCCCAAAAGATCCAAGGCGTCCTCGTCGCCTAGGTAAGAATCAGCAGGACAGAGGGCAGAGGGGAAGGGGCGGCAATGAATCGGGGCGGCGGCAGCCAAATTGGTGGAGGCAGTGGTGAATCAGGGATGGTGGTTGCTCAATTGGGGGCGGGGGCGGCGGCGGCTGAATTGTGGGGGGAGAGGCAACCGGCGGCAGAATCGTGGAGGAGAGGCAACCGAGGGCACCCAGGGGAAGGACTATATGCGCTGGCTGGTGGGCCGCGCCTCCTACCCCTTTCTTCTCATTTTCCTTTCTTTTTCTTCCTCCTCCATGCTGCTGTTTTGCTGGTTCTCAGATTGATAAGGGGTCGTCTAGGCGTCCAGGAGGTGGTCCAATGCCTTATCTCGCCTTACCGCCTTAAGAACATTCTCTGGATGCATAGCGAAAGCTAAAAAACTAAAACGACCTATAATTTGGGACGGAGGGAGTAGTTTTTACTATGAATCTAGACATTGTGTATATGAAGGTGTATAGCAAAAGCTATGTACCTAGAAAAACCAAAAATAAATTATAACAGAGGGATTAATACCTTGTGGGCTGTGCTGGGCAAGAATTTAGTACTACCTCCGTTCTCGAATATTTGTCGCCGGCTAGTTCATTTTTGAACTAAAACGCGACAAATAAAATAGAACGGAGGGAGTATTTTGTTTGAGTGCCTTTTCTTCTCTGTTATATATGTGTGCAATTGTTCAGGAAGCATTGTATACTACCTGAGAAGTACAGAGTTATTTTATTTTCTATCATTTTAGAGCATCTCCTACAGCTTCCAATTGATACTCCCAAAACAATAGTTTAGGAATAAAGATGAAAAAACCTAGTCCAACAGCTCCTAATCTATGCTCCCATTTTTTCGATATCCCAAAAACAGAGCCTCGCGGTATAGATTTAGGGTCAAGCCACCCAACCCCTATCTGCCTTTATCGTCTCCCACACCCCTTTCGATTGGGGTATATTTAGGGCGTGTTTGGCATATGGCTCTGCTCCACCCCAGAGCAGCTCTACTCTAAAACTCTGGGTGGTGCTCTGCTCTAGAGTTTAAATTGTTTCTCATAACCGGTGGCAGTGGCGGGTAAATAATTCCAAACTCCATGACTAGGTTGCTTTTTTGGAGTTTTCGGAGCAACAAAAGATGTACTCCAAAAAATTGTACTGCAGCTCGAAAAACTCCATAGAGTTTACAACTCTGGAGTTAGGGTGTTTGGCATGCTCTGGCCAGCTCCTTCTTAGAGTTTTGCTCTGGAGTCATGCCAAACACGCCCTTAAGGGGCTGTTGGAGTTGGGTTTATTTTTTTAGGCTTTTATGCTTTTAGGATGAATCCAATATAGAGATATTGGGAGCAGAAATATTAGAAGCTATTGTTGATGCTCTTATACCTTATTGCCACGTTTTCATTTAATGGTTTCTAACCATGCAGCTAATCCTGTTGGTGCCGTTAGTGAATTCATTGCTCAGTTGCAGATTTTAGAGTTGCTTGACAATGTAAGTAATCATGCTTCTTGAATAATATTACAAGAGTCCACTCGTAATCTTGCAGCAATTTTAAATATGTTTAATCTTTGAAACCAAATATTGGATATGTAATTTGATCTAGATTGGACCCTTAGGGTATTGACATTTTTGGAGTTAAATTTGAACTGTTTTCACCATACCTTGCTAAGCTTGTGGATATTATATAACATTTTTTCTTTCTAACAATGATGATTGTTCAGAACACTTCACATTATGATTTGTGAATATGCTAGGCTATTTTCACTGCCGGCTACAAAGCTGTGTTGCATATTCACTCTGTTGTCGAAGAGTGTGAGATTGTTGAGCTCATAGAGGAAATTGGCATGAAGAAAAAGAAAGAAGAAGATCCAAAGAAGAAAAAGCCAAAGAGGAAGCCTCTTTTTGTGAAGAACGGTGCAATTGTTGTTTGCCGCATTCAGGTATTCTCATAGATCATCTAAATTGTTCCTGTTATGAGTTCTGATTGTTAATTTCAGGCTTTTCTGATTGTAATGTGTTTTCATATTTAGGTGAATAACTTGATATGCATAGAGAAGTTCTCTGATTTCCCTCAGCTTGGAAGGTTTACACTTAGAACTGAAGGTAAAGCTTCAAGCTTGGAAGTTGGAAGCATATTTTCATTTAGTGTCCATGTAGAGAAGATCATCTATGATGTAACGTATGAGATCCTATGTTTCCCTTTTTGTCTATTACTGCCTCCATTCACAGTTATTTTAGATACATTATTATTTTTACTAGTGCATAGCAGAAGCTATGTATCCAGAAAAACCAAAACGTCTTATAACTTGTAATGGAGGTAGTATTTTTTTGTGGTCATCAGAAATTCCATGTCTTTTACTTGTTGATTCTACACTTGTGTCATAGAATGGATTATGATGCCTTTCCTATCTGGTATTTAAATGTTTGTCGATGACTTTTTCTTGTATTATGTAACTTATCGTCTCATTCTTACCTACGGTTACAGGAAAGACGGTAGCTGTAGGCAAAGTTGTTGATATTCCGCCTGCTGGTAGCCCAACATTCTGAGCTTAAGTCAATTTTGAACAGGATGGTAAGCAGAGAGAACAAATTACATTGAATTATCTTTTCTGATGAAGAGTTCACATATGAGAAATCACCTTTCTTGACAGGATAATCATGAAGCAGTGCGTTCGCTTAAGATACTTTTTTTTGGGAAGTGAGATTAGTTGTTGAGGTTAGATTTTTTTTCAGTCCATCTTGAGAATGGTCTATGCCTTTATGGTTTAGGCTAGCAAGTCTTAGATTGGTTGCATAAAATTACATCTCTGGTTACATGTGAGGTTGTAAAATCAGTATGGAATTATGGATGAGTGTACCAACCTTAATGTACCCGTTCAAGATTATGGTGGTATCTTTGCGTACAATGCTGTAACTATCCATTTTTTTTTGTGTGTGTGTGAAGTTAAATATAAGATGACCACACGTGGACAGGCCGCATTAGGCCTCATTCGTTTATGTGGGATTGTACCGGAATCATTCCACTCCACATTATTCCTCATTTCAGTTGTTCAAAGTTTATATAAGGGTGCGTTTGGTTGAGGAGCCACTTGAGATGGAGCGGCTTTATTCTATAGGAATTGAGCTATTTTATTCTGTGTTTGGCGAACAGAATATAACTGCCCTATTTTTTTTTTCACTCCCTTAAAGAACTGAACGGGGCCTTAGACCTGCAACGTCGAAAGTTCGAACTGTCATAATGTGCATACGAACATGTCAGAGGTCTTTAACTTCGTTCCAGTGCCATATTTTTTTTGAAACAATCGCATGGTATAAAATTGAGGATTAAAGACAGCTGTTGGACTGTTGCAGCTACAATCTACAGAGACAAAAAAAATTATGGAAACTGGTACATATTAAAACCAATTATTAGACGAAAAAAAAATTTATGGAAACTGGTACATATTAAAACCAATTATTATGAGTCGTTACCTATATAGACGAAGCTTTAGGGTGAATTTACCCTCCAATGGAGTGACTATTTTTTTAGAATATAACTTTCCATAACTTTTCAAAGTTTTTATATAAGCCTACTATAATACCCAACTTTGATAAAGACGTGGAGTTAAAATTTCTATATGAATGTATTTGCATTTGTGATCACACGTAAAGTAAATAGAAAGAAATCTTGCATGGCATGCTTGTTTTTTGTATGAAGTGCATCTCAATGGGAATCTAAAGATTTAAACCTTACTTAAATTCAAATTTCAAAAGGAAGAAATGGAGAAAAGGAAATTCCAATGAAGTCAAATATCTCTTCTAAGATTAAATAATAGGAAGAAAAAATAAATAGTTACTGCAAACATTAGGAGTTACATTCATATTAGAATTATATTATATATTTGCAAAACTGAAAATTCAAAGCCAGAATTCGAATTTAGTTTGAATCTTTGATCTGGGAATAAAACAGAACTTATATATATATATAAAAAAGAGAAACCAACTGGGCCGCTACTCACATTTCGACCCATTCATCCACCGTGTGCGGCCCAACTCCCGTTTTCGCGCACATCGGCGCCGACAGGCGGGCCCGGACTGCAGCCTCCGCATGTGTGCGCACGCTTCTCCTCTTCAAGTCACCGCTAGGCGGGCTCGGGTCGTCAGGCACTCCCCACTTCTTTCTCTCCGCGCGCCCGCGTGCTCGCTGTCGGGTGGGCCAGGGTGCCAGCCAGTTCACACGCCAGGGTTGGACTTGGGCACTGGCAGGTGGGGCCCCCTTGTCGGCACTTTCTTCTCTGCCGTAACGACCGCGCGGAATCACCGCGGCGGCGTTGAATCGTGGGCTTATTTCTTTCCCTCCTTGGCTGATGGAGTGGGGATAAATTCGGAGCCGGAAGCCCTTCCTGTTAACCCACACACGAAAAACACCGAGCCGCCGCCGTCGTGTGAGAGTCGCCAGCCGCACAGACCTTCTCCGTCGAGAGAGAGGGGACTCGTCGCCGTCGTTCATTTGTGAGGGCGCTTGGGGGTCCGGAGTTGAACCGTGGAGCTACACGGAACCGCATGGAGCGTGTGCGACTCCTCCCCGGGCGTGATTGACGGCTGGAGTCGGGGGAATCGCTCACCGGAGATTGGAATCTTCCATGGGCCGCACCTCTCCGCGGTCAGAGCGCTTCACGACACGATAGTCAGTAATGATCCCTCCCTTGTGTTCTCTATATAGTTCTCTACGCATTGAGCGCCCTGGATCAGAGTTCGTGGTACAATAACGTGGCAACACCATCCTCCGGCGGGACCTGCGCCGTGATTGGGGGCGGCGTCGCCGTGCGGGGCGGCCGTGAGCTGGGTGATGGCTTGATGGCCGTCGATCTTAGATGAACGGTCGGGATTATATGGACGTAACGTTTCAATCCAATTAATCTAGACAGTTGATTGGTGATCCGAGGGGAAGGGGGTAAAAGAGAGTGTGCACACGTGTGGGCCGTGGATCATGTATCTAACGACTCACGTGACGTACCGGTTCGATCTCGGGTAGGTCTGATAGTGGCCGTAGACTACTAATCCGGCGACCGTAAATGCTTCATACCCTTTTGTCCGTGCAAATGTGCAAAAGAACCCCTGATATTTTAGTTATCAACCTGCCGTCCATTAGCATTGAATCAGGCTTGCATCGAGGTCCTGGAAATTTGTAGTCTAGTCCCTGGAATTCATGGTATTAGTGGCCACAGCCCAGCCCCTAGTTTAATTATAAATTTAATCCAAAAATTGAATAATGGGCAAAAAATAAACCTAAGCACTTAAGAACTTCATAACTCTCTCATTTTAATCTCTTTTTAATCCATTCCAGTTGCATTAATTTTGTATTAATATTGTTTATCAGCTGGTAAATCTGTTTAATCATGAAATGTGGATTAAAATTATTCACTTAGTTTATTCTATATCAATCACGTAAAAACTTTGGAAAATCATAACTATTTAACCGTATCTCCAAATTTGGTGATTCTTGAACCAATGATCTCATTGCGATGTGTAGAATATTATTATGCAGTACGTTCTCATGTTTGGTGTGATGTTAATTTCTCTTGTACCATGTTTGTTTGTATTGTTGTGAGTAGACGAGCAAGCAACTGAGGACCCAGATGCTCAGCAGGTGGAAAATTCTGAGCAGGAGCTCGTTGAAGGCAAGTTGTGCCCTTGATCACTTGTATTTACCCAATAATATTTCTGTAATCATTATGATCTGCATATGTTAATTTTGATGGGACCCAATAGGTCACCCTAGTTTGGCTATCTTTATACCTTGTTTACCACTGAACTTTTGGGTAGTACCTGCTATTGCTTTATGTGGTTTTGGGTGTTAAGATACACATTATTCATGATCATGCTTTTATTACAAATGTGTTATTTACTGTTCATGACAAGATTATTATGTTAATTGGAATATGGAGCGACCATCCGGGAAAACAGTGCTACCACAAGGGTGGTATGGGACGCCCTTGGTTGACTAATTAGGAAAGCTAGTGGAGGACTACCTTACCCAAAGGGGCAAGGACAGTAGGGGAGTGGTCGGTATAGGGAGGTTCTCGGGTTGATTTTTGCTACGATGGCTTTTCAAACGAGGGATTCCTATGCTGCGCTCCCTAGAAACTGTAGCGGGTTTTCTGAAGCTAGTGGAACTTTGTAAAGGCCTAGTAGTGGTATCCTGCCTCACTTCCTTGGTAGAGGTGTATGGGGTCCGATCAACCCCGTGACAAATGGGTAACACGACTTATGGGTAAAGATGCGCAACCTCTGCAGAGTGTAAAACTGGTATATCAGCCGTGCTCACGGTCATGAGCGGCTCGGACCCTCACATGAGTAACTTATGGAATTAAATTTAATTGGTCAATTTGCATCACATTTTGGTTTATTTATTAATTCTGATCCCTCATTATTCGGGTTGGTATTTACTTATACTTAGTAATTGCTAATAAAACTTGACCAACTTATTAAAAGCAATGCTCAGCTTTAACCATTATTTGTTGATCAGCCTTACACTTCACATGAGCTCCCACCTTTGGTGAGTTCATGCACATTATTCCCCACAATTTTGTTGAGCTATGATCTTTTGTGAGCTCACCCTTGTGATATATAAACCCCCACATGAGAAGAAAAGGTAGCCCAGGAGGAGGTCTACTATGAGGAGTATGAGCTTGTCTAGGTGGCGTCTCCCAGTTAGCTTGATGGCGCCAATGAATAATTATTACTTTGCTTTATTGTTATCATTTATTTTTGTAAGACACCCCCGCTATGTAATAATGATTGTGACATTTATCTCTATACACTTGGTCATTATGTGTGTTGTTCTTCTTAGGCGCACATATGAGACGCACCTGGCTTTATCCCTTAAATCCGGGTGTGACAGAAGTGGTATCAGAGGAAATGTTGACTGTAGGACGAAACCTAGATAGAACTGGACAAAACCCTTACCTACTTACCTTTACTCTGAGTCTTTTTATACTTTTCTTGATCCTGTCTCATCTTTGGCTGTTCTACTCTGACTATCCTTATCTTTTATACTCTAAAATGACAAGAAGGATTTCACACCTTGGAATCCTACAGTTAAGACCCCTCAAGAGATAGAAGACCTAAGACAAAAATAATATATTTTCTCTATCTAAAGTGTTTGGATGTTTGTTCTGATGATAAATGCTTGATTTGCTTCTTTGATTGACTGAAATAGTATAGCCGGAAATTCTAGCATGTACCACCGTAAGGTAATGTATTAGTATTAGTAGGTGACACACTAATCTACTGAGCTATTAAGACCCCAAAAGATCATGTCTCATAATTACTCGTCTTATCTGCAATTCTATCTTACCATGTGTTTCTAACTGAGATGGTCAATACCAGGAAGGGAGATGGTATCGATCTACCTTCCAACAACCATCGCAGGAGGATTGTTAACCAACCACAAACAGAAATGAATCCTCCACCGATCACTAGAACAGATCCAGTAGCGACCGCTCAGATGCAGCTGCTGCAGCAAATGGCAAACACTATGACAGAAATGCAAGCTCAGATGCGGCAAGAATGTCAGGAGATGCGTCAGGAGTGGCAGGAAATGTGACAAGAGATGAGACAAGAACGACTGGAACGACATCAACAACAACCACTAGCTCCACCTCGGGACAAGCACCGGGAATTCATGAGTCACAAGCCACCCACATTCTCCAGCTCTCCAGATCCTCTACATGCTGATGATTGGCTGAAGTCAGTGGATAAAATGCTCAATATTGCTCAATGTACTGATCGAGAGAAGGTGCTCTATGCGTCGGGTCGTCTCACTGGCCACGCTGCTGATTGGTGGGACTCATACTGTGCTGCCCATGCTGCTGCTAACACTATTTCCTAGGCAAAATTTTCTACACAATTTAGGAATTATCATATTCCTACTAGTCTGATGAAAATAAAGAAGAATGAATTCTTATCAATCAAGCAAGGAAATATGACAGTGAGTGAATACCGTGATAAATTCATTCATCTGTCAAGGTATGCTCCCGAGGAGGTTGCTGATGACAAAAGGAAGCAGGAGCAGTTCATGGAGGGACTCATTGGGCCACTCCAGTACGAGTTGGTATCCCACACCTTCCCATCTTTCTAGAGGCTTCTGGACAAGGCCATAGCTGTTGAACACAAACATGTTCAGCTGGGCGAGATGAAGAGGAAGACTATCACCCAGGGACAAGGGAGCAGTAGCATCTGCCCTCGCTATGTTCCACCCCAGGGTACACCAGCTCGTCCTGGAGGAGGGCAACTGTCCTACCAACGACCTGCTCTGCATATACCACAGGCGACTCCGCATACTCGCCAGGCTGCCCCCACTGGCACCCCAACGAGACCTACTGGCCAGGGTACTACTACAGTCACCACTTGCTTCAAGTGTGGTGAGGTTGGGCACTACGCCAATGCTTGTCCGAAGAGGAATCCCAACACACCCGCTCGAAGCAATGTTTAAGGCAAGCAACAGACTCTGGCTACCGGCAAGGGGTCCAATATTGCTAGAGTCAACCAAGTTAGTGCTGATGCTACTGTTGACGATGATGATATTGCTATCGGTACATTTTATATTAATTCAATTCCTGTAGCTATATTATTTGATTATGGAGCTAAGCATTCGTTCATTTCTGCTCGCTATGTCAACACAAATGAGTTACCTCTTCAAACTATGCAAAAACCCATGATAGTAATAACCCCTAAAGGGCCTACTGAAGCAAATTATATGACCAACAGATTAACACTGATAATCATGGGGAGGGAATTCTGGTCTATGCCTATAGTATTAGAAGAGAGCAGTATAGATCTGATTCTTGGTATGTCATGGTTAAGGAAGGTGAAGAAAATTATACATTGTGCTAGGGGAACCGTAGAACTCACCAGTCCAAAAGGAGAGAGATTCGAAGTCATGATTACCTTAACCCCCTCTACCAGACCCACCATATATCTAGTAGATGGTAAATTTGTGGGCAGAAACATCCGTGTGGTGAGAGAGTTCCCAGATGTCTTTCCAGAGGAGTTACCCGAGATGCCACCAGATAGGGAAGTTGAGTTTGTTATTGATCTTTTACCTGGAACCGCTCCTATTTCTAAAAGGCCATATAGGATGTCAGTGGAAGAATTAAAATAACTTAAGAAACAACTAACAGAGTTGCAGGAGGCGGGGTACATTCGTTCGAGTTCTTCACCTTGGGGAGCACCGGTTCTGTTTGTACAGAAGAAGGATGGTTCACAAAGGATGTGTGTCGATTATAGATCACTTAATGATGTCACAATTAAGAATAAGTATCCTTTACCTCGTATTGAAGGTTTGTTTGATCAAATGAGAGGTGCTAGGGTATTCTCTAAAATTTATCTCATATCGGGTTATCATCAAATAAAGATTAGGCCTTCTGATATTCCCAAGACGACTTTCTCTACCCGATATGGTCTATATGAGTTCACAGTCATGTCATTTGGCTTGACTAATGCACCAGCCTACTCCATGAATTTGATGAACAAGGTGTTTATGGAGTATCTTGATAAGTTCGTCATGGTATTCATCGACGACATTCTGATTTTTTCCAACAATGATAGTGATCATGAGGAACATCTGCGATTAGTACTATAGAAGTTAAGGGATAATCAACTTTATGCCAAGTATAGCTAGTGTGAGTTCTGGCTTGACGAAGTACCATTTCTTGGACACATCATCTCCAATGGAGGAATATCAGTGGATCCTGCTAAAGTGAGAGAGATAGTGGGATGGAAGATACCAAGCTCGGTCACTGAAATCTGGAGTTTTCTAGGACTCGCAGGTTATTACCGGCGTTTTATTGAAGGATTCTCCAAGGTAGAAAAGCCTATGACCTCACTACTAGAAAAAGGAAGGGAGTTTAAGTGGACTCGTGAATGTCAAGAGAGTTTCAATTAACTGAAGTTTAGATTGATGTCACCCTAGTATTGGTTATGCCAAATCTGCAGAAGGAATTTGATATATATTGTGATGCGTGCCGCCAGGGCTTGGGATGTGTTCTTGTGCAAGAAGGACATGTCATTGCCTACGCGTCTCGCCATTTTTGGAAACATGAGCTGAACTACCCCACTCATGACTTAGAACTGTCAGCCGTAGTGCATGCTCTCAAGATTTGGAGGCATTATATTATGGGAACTAAGTGCTAAGTCTATACTGATCATAAGAGCTTAAACTATATCTTCACTCAGAAAGATCTCAACCTTAGGCAACACCGTTGGTTGGAGCTCATCAAAGATTATGACTTGGAAATCCACTATCATCCGGGCAAGGCAAATCTAGTTATGGATGCCTTGAGTCGGAAGGAGCATGTTCATGTAGCTATAGTTACCCAGTTACCTGATGAGTTAGCAGAAGATTTTGAAAAACTCAACATGGGAATAGTAGCATATACTGAAGGGATTACCATAAAGGTGGAACCTACCTTAGAAAAAGAAATATGTAAAGGTCAGGTTGGTGATGCCAAGATTCAAGAGATCAAAGATCTTATGGCAGAGGGTAGAGGTTCAGACTTCACAAAGGATGATCATGGCACAATCTGGTTCAAGAACATGATATGTGTCCCTGATATTGATAGCCTTCCTGAAACCTGAAAGAGAAATAGGGCTAACCTTTTCCTACAATTAATTTTGGTGGTTGAATGTCCAACACAAACATATGGACTAACTAGTTTGCTCTAGAACTCATGTATTACAGGTGCATAAGGTTCAACACAAACCAATAAAAGATTCAAGTTAGGATATCCGATGTGCCACCGGATAATGTTTGGTGCACCAGGACCGTACAGGGGCCAACCAGCCACTCTCGGGAAAACGCACGCGCGCTCCGCTATAATTCACCAGACTGTTCGGTGAGCCAGCGGGCAACGGCTCTCCAGCACACAACGGTCGACTCTGTCAGCGGGAACAGTGCAGCACAGTGTGCGGCAGAAGTCAGAGCAGCGAGTCAGAGGGGCACTGGACTGTCCAGTGCACCACCAGACTGTCCGGTGCCACAAGAAGACAAAGGCACCAACAATCAACTGCTCCGGAACCCTAACAGTTGAGTGACATGGCGGCGCACCGGACACTGAACAGTGAGTGTCCGGTGGCGCACCGGACTATCCGGTGCGCCCATCGCGAGCAGCCTCCCCAACGGCTACCTTGGTGGTTGAGGGCTATAAATACCCCCAACCACCACAGCTTCAAGCATCCAAGTTTTCTGAAGATCACATTCAATACAAGAGCTCTAGCATTCACTCCAAGACACAATACAAAAGATCAAATCCTCTCCGAGTCCCAAATTCACTCCAAACACTTAGTGGCTTGTGAGAGAGAAATTTTTGTGTTCATTTGAGTTCTTGTCACTTGGATTGCCTTTCTTATTTTCACATTCTTATTCTCAAGAGCTTTGTAAGCGAAGCAAGAGACACCAAGTGTGTGGTGGTCCTTGAGGGGTCTTAGTGACCCGTGAGATTAAGAAAGAAGGCTCACTCGGTCTAAGTGACCGTTTGAGAAAGGGTTGAAATAGACCCGGCCTTTGTGGCCTCCTCAACGGGGACTAGGTTCTTTGGAACCGAACCTCGGTAAAACAAATCACCATGTTCATCCGCTTGATTCTCATTTGATTTGTTTTCGCCCTCTCTCCCGGACTTGATTTTGGTTCTAACGCTAACCCAGCTTGTAGTGTGTGTTTAAAGTTGTAAATTTTAGATTATGCCTACTCACACCCCCCTCTAGGCGACTTTCAATTGTATCAGAGCCCGATGCTTCATTAGAGTCTAACAACTCGAAGTGATGTCGGGAGATCGTGACTGGCGACAAGCCCGCAAGCTCGGGGAGAACCCTTTCAAGGGGGTCCGGCAACAAGCATAAGGAGGAATCCTCTTCCTCCATCAAGTCACATCGGAGAGGTGACAAGAAGAAGAAGATGAAGAAAGTGGTCTACTACGAGACCGACTCATCGTCACCCTCCACATCAAGCTCCGAGTCATCTGTCACTTCTAAGCGCCATGAGCGCAAGAAGTATAGTAAGATGCCTCTTCGCTATCCCCGTATTTCTAAGCACGCTCCATTACTTTCCGTTCCCCTAGGCAAACCGCCATATTTTGATGGTGAAGATTATTGTATGTGGAGTGATAAAATGAGGCATCACCTAACCTCACTCCACGAAAGCATATGGGACATAGTTGAATTTGGAGCGTAGGTACCACAAGTGGGGGACAAAGACTATGACTCGGACGAGGCCGCCCAAGTACGACACTTTAACTCCCAAGCAACTTCTATACTCCTTGCCTCTCTATGTCGGGAGGAGTATAATAAGGTGCAAGGGTTAAAGATCGCCAAGGAAATTTGGGACGTCCTCAAAACGGCACACGAAGGGGACGAGGTGACCAAGATCACCAAGCGCGAGACGATCCAGGGGGAGCTCGGTCGATTCGTCCTCAATAAAGGGGAAGAGCCGCAAGCCATGTACAACCGACTCAAGACGATGGTCAACCAAGTGCGCAACCTCGGGAGCACCAAGTGGGATGACCATGAAATGGTCAAGGTTATTCTTAGATCACTTGTTTTTCGTAATCCCACTCAAGTGCAACTAATCCTTGGAGACCCTAGATATAAACAGATGTCTCCCGAGGAAGTGATTGGCAAGTTTGTGAGCTTTGAACTTATGATCAAAGACTCCAAACACTTTGTCAACTTGGAGCAAGGCGCCACCTTCACACCTGAGGTGCAACCCGTCGCATTCAAAGCGACAGAAGAAGAGAAGGAGTCTACACCAAGTAGACTTCCCATCGATGCCTCCAAGCTCGATAACGAGGAAATGGCGCTCATCATCAAGAGCTTCCGCCCTCAAGCAAAGGAGGGGGAAAAACTACAAGTCTCACTCCAAGAAGGTTTGCTATCGGTGTGGTAAGTCCGGTCACTATATTGCAAAATGTCCTATTTCTAGTGAAAGTGACAAGGACGACGACAAGAAAGAGAAGAAGAAGAAGGACAAGAAGAGGTACTACAAGAAGAAGGGCGGCGATGCCCACATATGTCGGGAATGAGACTCCGATGAGAGCTCCACCGACTCCTCCTCCGACGAGGACGCCGCCAACATCGCCGTCAACAAAGGCCTCCTCTTCCCCAACGTCGGCCACAAGTGTCTTATGGCTAAGGACGGCAAGAAGAAGAAGGTACACTCTAGAGCCACCCCTAAATATACAACATCTAGTTATGAGGGTAGCTCTAGTGATAGTGAAGACAATTTAATGTCTCTTTTTGCCAACCTTAGCATGGATCAAAAGAAGAAATCGAATGAATTAATAGAATCAATTAATGATAAGGATGAACTCTTGGATAGCCAAGAGGACTTCCTAATTAAAGAGAACAAAAAATTTGTTAAGTTGAAAAATGCTTATGCTCAGGAAGTAGAAAAATGTGAAAACTTATTTAAAGAGCTTAGCATTTGCCATGATTCAATTTCTAGCCTTAGAAGTGAAAATGCTAGTTTAAATTTTAAGGTTAAAGAATTAAATGTTTGCAATGATTCTATTTCCTGTCTTAGAGATGAGAATGTTAGATTAAGTGCTAAGATAGAAGAATTAAATACTTGCAAACCCTCTACATTTACTGTTGATCATGTTTCTATTTATACTAGATGTAGAGATATTAATGTAGAAGCTATTGGTGATCACCTTGCTATGATTAAACAACAAAATGATCACATAGCTAAATTAACTACAAAAATTAATGAGCATGAACATGAAAATGAAAAGTTTAAATTTGCTAGAAGCATGCTTTATAATGGGAGACGCCCTGGCATTAAGGATGGCATTGGTTTCCAATAGGGGAGCAATGTCAAACTTAATGCCCCTAAAAGATTATCTAATTTTGTTAAGGGCAAGTCTCTCATGGTTCGGGACAATGAGAGTTACATTTTATATCCTGCAAACTATCCTGAACATAAGGTTAGGAAGATTCATGCAAAGAAACCTCATAATGTTTCTCACCATGCATTCATGTATAAAAATGAGGCTTGTAGCTCTAGGCATACCACACACATTAAAATGCCTAGAAAGAAAACTCCTGCTGCATCAAATGAACATAATGTCTCTTTTAAGACTTTTGATGCATCTTATGTTTTAACTAACAAATCAGGCAAAATAGTTGCCAAATATGTTGGGGGCAAACACAAGAGTCCAAAGACTTGTGTTTGGGTACCCAAGGTGCTTGTTTCTAATGTGAAAGGACCCAAGACCGTTTGGGTACCTAAGAACAAGGCCTAAATTTGTTTTGTAGGTCTATGCATCCAGTGGTTCAAGTTGGATAATCGATAGCGGGTGCACAAACCACATGACAGGGGAGAAAAGAATGTTCTCCTCTTATGAGAAAAATGAAGATCCCCAAAGAGCTATCACATTCGAGGATGGAAATCAAGGTTTGGTCAAAGGTTTGGGTAAAATTGCTATATCACCTGACCATTCTATTTACAATGTTTTTCTTGTAGATTCTTTAGATTACAATTTGCTTTCTGTTTGTCAATTATGCAAAATGGGCTACAACTGTCTATTTATAGATGTATGTGTTACTGTCTTTAGAAAGAGTGATGATTCAGTAGTGTTTAAGGGAGTGTTAGAGGGTCAGCTATATTTAGTTAATTTTAATGATAACCAAGCTGAACTTGACACTTGCTTAATTGCTAAGACTAATATGGGTTGGCTCTGGCATCACCGACTTGCCCATGTTGGAATGAAGAATCTTCACAAACTTCTAAAGGGAGAGCACATTTTGGGACTAACCAATGTTCATTTTGTGAAAGACAGGGTTTGTAGCGCATGCCAAGCAGGAAAGCAAGCTGGCGCTCATCATCCACACAAGAACATTATGACGACGGACAGGCCACTAGAGTTGCTCCACATGGATCTATTCGGCCCGATTGCTTATATAAGCATCGGTGGGAGTAAGTACTGTCTTGTTATTGTGGATGATTATTCTCGCTTCACTTGGGTGTTCTTTTTGCAGGAAAAATCACAAACCTAAGAAACCTTAAAAGGATTCTTAAGATGGGCTCAAAATGAGTTCGGATTAAGGATAAAAAAGATAAGAAGCGACAATGGGACGGAGTTCAAGAATTCTCAAAATGAGGGATTTCTTGAGGATGAAGGCATCAAGCATGAGTTCTCTTCTCCCTACACACCTCAACAAAATGGTGTAGTGGAGAAGAAGAATAGAACTCTACTGGACATGGCAAGGACCATGCTTGATGAGTACAAGACTCCGGACCGGTTTTGGGCCGAGGCGATTAACACCGCCTGCTACTCCATCAACCGGTTATATCTTCACCGAATCCTCAAGAAGACATCATACGAACTCCTCACTGGTAAAAAGCCCAATGTTTCATATTTTAGAGTCTTTGGGAGCAAATGCTTTATTCTTATTAAAAGAGGTAGAAAATCTAAAATTGCTCCTAAGCCTATAGAAGGCTTTTTATTTGGTTATGACTCAAACACAAGGGCATATAGAGTCTTCAACAAATCCACTAGATTAGTTGAGGTTTCTTGTGATATTGTGTTTGATGAGACTAATGGCTCCCAAGTGGAGCAAGTTGATCTTGATGAATTAGATGATGAAGAGGCTCCGTGCGTCGCGCTAAGGAACATGTCTATTGGAGATGTGTGCCCTAAAGAATCCGAAGAGCCTCCACAAGCACAAGATCAATCGTCATCTTCCAACCAAGCATCTCCACCAACTCAAGACGAGGATCAGGCTCAAAATGATGAAGATGAAGATCAAGAGGATGAGCCACCTCAAGAGGAGGACAATGATCAAGGGGGAGATGATGATAAAGACAAGGAAGATGAGCAAGAAATACAGGGTCAAAGACCGCCACACCCAAGAGTCCACCAAGCAACTCAACGAGATCACCCCGTCAACTCCATTCTTGGTGACATTCATAAGGGGGTAACTACTAGATCTCGAGTTGCTCATTTCTATAAACATTACTCTTTTGTGTCCTCTATTGACCATACAAGGTGGAGGATGCACTAAGAGATCCGGATTGGGTGCTGGCAATGCAAGAGGAACTCAACAACTTTATGAGGAATGAGGTTTGACATTTAGTTCCACGTCCTAACCAAAATGTTGTAGGTACCAAATGGGTATTCCACAACAAACAAGATGAGCATGGTGTGGTGACAAGAAACAAAGCCCGACTTGTGGCCAAAGGGTATTCACAAGTTCGGAGTTGTACTGTCCGGTGCGCCAAACTAGGGCACCCTTCAGTTCTTTTGCTCCTTTGTTTTTGAACCCTAACTTTGATCTTTTATTGGTTTGTGTTGAACCTTTATGCACCTGTAGAATATATAATCTAGAGCAAACTAGTTAATCCAATTATTTGTGTTGGGCATTCAACCACCAAAATTATTTATAGGAAAAGGTTAAACCCTATTTCCCTTTCAATCTCCCCCTTTTGGTGATTGATGCCAACACAAACCAAAGCAAATATATAAGTGCAGAATTGAACTAGTTTGCATAAGGTAAGTGCATAGGTTGCTTGGAATTAAACCAATTTATAGTCTCACTAGATATACAAGGTTTGCTTTCTTTTATTTAACATTTTGGACCACGCTTGCACCACTTGTTTTGTTTTTGCAAATTCTTTTTGGAAAGTATTTTCAAAATCTTTTTGCAAATAGTCATAAGGTATATGAATAAGATTGCGAGAAGCGTTTTCAAGATTTGAAATTTCTCCCCCTGTTTCAAATGCTTTTCCTTTGACTTAAACAAAACCCCCCCTAAATAAAATTCTCCTCTTAGTTTTCAAGAGGGTTTTAATAGATACCAATTTTGAAAGTAAACATACCAAAATATATCAATTAAAAATTTTCGAAAGGTGGTGGTTATATCAATTAAAAATTTTCGAAAGGTGGTGGTGCGGTCCTTTTGCTTTGGGCTAATACTCTCTCCCCCTTTGGCACTAATCGTCAAAAACGGAGACTTTGTGAGCCCTTTTTACCTTCTCTCCCATTGGTATAAGTAAATATGAGTGAAAAGATTATACCAATCTAAGAGCGGTGTGGAGTGACGACGAAGAATAAACGATACCAGTAGAGTGGAGTGGAAGCCTTGTCTTCGTCGAGTTTTCCATTTCCCTTTCAATCTACGACTTAGTATAGAAATACACTTGAAAACTCATTAGTCGTAGTCATGAAAGAGATATGATCAAAGGTATATTAATGAGCTATGTGTGCAATGTTTCAATCAAAATTCCGAGAATCAAGAATATTTAGCTCATTCCTAAGTTTGGTAAAAGTTTTCTCATCTAATGGTTTGGTAAAGATATCGGCTAATTGTTCTTTGGTGCTAACATAAGCTATCTTGATATCCCCCCTTTATTGGTGATCCCTCAAAAAGTGATACCGAATGTCTATGTGCTTAGTGCGGCTGTGTTCAATGGGATTATCCACCATGCGAATTGCACTCTCATTGTCACATAGGAGAGGGACTTTGCTCAACTTGTAGCCGTAGTCCCCGAGGGTTTGCCTCATTCAAAGTAATTGCGCACAACAATGGCCTACGGCAATGTACTCGGCTTCGGTGGTAGAAAGAGCTACTGAGTTTTGTTTCTTTGAAGCCCAAGACACTAGGGATCTTCCTAGAAACTGACAAGTCCCTGATGTGCTCTTCCTATCAATTTTACACCCTACCCAATCGGCATCTGAATATCCTATTAAATCAAAAATGGATCCCTTGGGGTACCAAAGTCCAAACTTATGAGTGTAAACTAAATATCTCATGATTCTTTTTACGGCCCTAAGGTGAACTTCCTTAGGATCGGCTTAGAACCTTGCACACATGCATACGGAAAGCATAATGTCTGGTCGAGATGCACATAGATAGAGTAAAGTTCCTATCATCGACCAGGAAACCTTTTGATCTACGGATTTACCTCCCGTGTCGAGGTCGAGATGCCCATTAGTTCCCATGGGTGTCTTGATGGGCTTGGCGTCCTTCATTCCAAACTTTGTAAGAATGTCTTGAATGTACTTCGTTTGGCTGATGAAGGTGCCCTCTTGGAGCTGTTTTACTTGAAATCCTAGAAAATACTTCAACTCCCCCATCATTGACATCTCGAATTTTTGAATCATGATCCTACTAAACTCTTCACAAGTAGATTTGTTAGTAGACCCAAATATGATATCATCAACATAAATTTGGCATACAAACAAATCTTTTGCAATAGTTTTAGTAAAGAGAGTAGAACCGGCTTTACCGACTTTGAAGCCATTAGTGATAAGAAAATCTCTTAGGCATTCATACCATGCTCTTGGGACTTGCTTGAGCCCATAAAGCGCCTTTGAGAGTTTATAAACATGATTAGGGTACTCACTATCTTCAAAGCCGGGAGGTTGCTCAACATAGACCTCTTCCTTGATTGGTCCATTGAGGAAGGCACTTTTCACGTCCATTTGGTAAAGCTTAAAGCCATGGTAAGTAGCATATGCAAGTAATATACGAATTGACTCAAGCCTAGCTACGGGTGCATAGGTTTCACCGAAATCCAAACCTTCGACTTGTGAATAACCCTTGGCCACAAGTCGGGCTTTGTTTCTTGTCACCACACCATGCTCATCTTGCTTGTTGCAGAATACCCATTTGGTACCTACAACATTTTGATTAGGACGTGGAACTAAATGCCATACCTCATTCCTCGTGAAGTTGTTGAGCTCCTCTTGCATAGCCAACACCCAATCCGAATCTTTTATTGCATCCTCTACCCTATATGGCTCAATAGAGGAGACAAAAGAGTAATGTTCACAAAAATGAGCAACTCGAGATCTAGTAGTTACCCCTTATGAATGTCACCGAGAATGGAGTTCACGGGGTGATCTCTTTGAATTGCTTGGTGGACTCTTGGGTGTGGCATTCTTTGATCCTGAATTTCTTGCTTATCTTCCTTGTCTTGATCAACTTCATCTCCCCCTTGATCATTGTCCTCCTCTTGAGGTGGCTCATCCTCTTGATCTTCATCTTCATTGTCTTGAGCCTGATCCTCATCTTGAGTTGGTGGAGATGCTTGATTGGAAGATAACGATTGATCTTGTGCTTGAGTGGGCTCTTCGGATTCCTTAGGACACACATCCCCAATGGACATGTTCCTTAGCGCGACGCACGGAGCCTATTCATCATCTAGCTCATCAAGATCAACTTGCTCCACTTGGGAGCCATTAGTCTCATCAAACACAATGTCACAAGAAACCTCAACTAATCCAGTGGATTTTTTAAAAACTCTATATGCCCTTGTGTTTGAGTCATAACCAAGTAAAAAGCCTTCTATAGCCTTAGGAGCAAATTTAGATTTTCTACCTCTTTTAACAAGAATAAAGCATTTGCTACCAAAGACTCTGAAATATGAAACATTGGGCTTTTTACCGGTGAGGAGTTCGTATGATATCTTCTTGAGGATTCGGTGAAGGTAGAGTCGATTGATGGAGTAGCAGGCAGTGTTAATCGCCTCAGCCCAAAACCGGTCTGGAGTCTTGTACTCATCAAGCATGGTCTTCGCCATGTCCAGTAGAGTTCTATTCTTCCTCTCCACTACACCATTTTGTTGAGGTGTGTAGGGAGAAGAGAACTCATGCTTGATGCCCTCATCCTCAAGAAAGCCTTCAATTTGAGAGTTCTTGAACTCCATCCCATTGTTGTTTCTTATCTTTTTTATTCTTAATCTGAACTCATTTTGAGCCCGTCTCAAGAATCCCTTTAAGGTCTCTTGGGTTTGTGATTTTTCCTGCAAAAAGCATACCCAAGTGAAGCGAGAATAACCATCCACAATTACTTAACAGTACTTACTCCCGCCGATGCTTATGTAAGCTATCGGGCTGAATAGATCCATGTGGAGTAACTCCAGTGGCCTGTCCGTTGTCATTATGTTCTTGTGTGGATGGTGGGTGCCAACTTGCTTTCCTACTTGACATGCGCTACAAACCCTGTCTTTCTCAAAATGAACATTTGTTAGTCCTAAAATATGCTCTCCCTTTAGAAGCTTGTGAAGATTCTTCATCCCAACATGGGCTAGTCGGCGATGCCAGAGCCAACCCATATTAGTCTTAGCAATTAAGCAAGTATCGAGTTCAGCTTTGTTAAAATCAACTAAGTATAGCTGACCCTCTAATACTCCCTTAAATGCTACCGAATCATCACTTCTTCTAAAGACAGTAACACCTACATCTGTAAATAGACAGTTGTAGCCCATTTTGCATAATTGAGAAACTGAAAGCAAATTTTAATCTAAAGAATCTACAAGAAAACATTGGAAATAGAATGGTCAGGTGATATAGCAATTTTACCAAGTCCTTTGACCAAACCTTGATTTCCATCCCCGAATGTGATAGCTCGTGGGGGATCTTCCTTTTTCTCGTAGGAGGAGAACATCCTTTTCTACCCTGTCATGTGGTTTGTGCATCCGCTATCAATTATCCAACTTGAGCCCCCGGACGCATAAACCTGCAAAACAATTTAGGCTTTGTTCTTAGGTACCCAAACAGTCTTGGGTCCTTTCACGTTAGAAACAAGCACCTTGGGTACCCAAACACAAGTCTTGGAGCCCTTGTGTTAGCCCCCAACATATTTGACAACTATTTTGCCTGATTTGTTAGTAAGCACATAAGAAGCATCAAAAGTCTTAAATGAAATATTAGGTTCATTTGATGCAGTAGGAGTTTTATTTTTAGGCAATTTAACATGGGTTGATTGCCTAGAGCTAGAAGCCCCATTCTTGTACATAAATGCATGGTGATAAACATAATGAGTTTTCTTAGCATGAATTCTCCTGATTTTGTGCTCAGGATAATTAGCAGGATATAGAATGTAACCCTCATTATCCTGAACCATAGGAGCCTTGCCCTTTACAAAATTAGACAATCTTTTAGGGGCATTAAGTTTGACATTGCTTCCTTGTTGGAAACCAATGCCATCCTTGATGCCAGGGCGTCTCACATTATAGAGCATGCTTCTAGCAAATTTAAATTTTCCATTTTCAATTTGATGCTCATTTATTTTAGCAGTTAGTTGAGCTATATGATCATTTTGTTGTTTAATTAAAGCAAGGTGATCATGAATATCATCAATATTAACATCTCTACATCTAGTACAAATAGTAACATGATCAACACTAGATGTAGAGGGTTTGCAAGCATTTAATTCTTCTATCTTATCATGTAATATGACATTCTCATTTCTAAGACAGGAAATAGAATCATTGCAAACATTTAAGTCTCTAGCCTTGGAAATTAAACTAGCATTCTCAGTTTCAAGGTTAGAAATTGATTCATTCAATTTATCAATCTTAGCAATTAAACTAACATTTTCATTTGTAAGATTGGCAATTGAATCATGGCAAACATTTGATTTTTCAACCTTAGCAATTAAACTAACATTCTCATTTCTAAGGTTGGAAATAGTGTCGTGGCAAATGCTAAGCTCCTTAGTCAAATTTTCACATTTTTCAACTTACTGAGCATAAGCATTTTTAACTTTAACATGCCTTTTATTTTCCTTAATAAGGAATTCCTCTTGGCTGTCCAAGAGTTCATCCTTCTCATGAATAGCACCTATCAATTCATTTAATTTTTCCTTTTGTTACATGTTAAGGTTGGCAAAAAGTGTAAGCAAATTATCTTCATCACTAGAACTACCCTCATCACTAGATGTAGTATACTTGGGGGCGGTTCTAGTTTGTACCTTCTTTTTGCCGTCCTTTGCCATGAGACACTTGTGGCCGACATTGGGGAAAAGGAGACCCTTGTTGACGGCGATGTTGGTGGCATCCTCGTCGGAGGAGGAGTCGGTGGAGCTCTCATCGGAGTCCCATTCCCGACACACGTGCGCCCTTCTTCTTATAGTACTTCTTCTTTTCCTTCCTCTTTCCCCTCTTGTTGTCGCCCATGTCACTATCACTTGACATAGGACATTTAGCTATAAAGTGACCGGGCTTACCACATTTGTAGCACACATTCTTGGAGCAGAGTTTGTAGTCCTTCCCCCTCCTTTGCTTAAGGATTTGGTGAAAGCTTTTGATGATAAGCGCTATCTCCTCATTGTCGAGCTTGAGGCGTCGATGGGGAGCCTACTTGACGTAGACTCTTCTTTCTTCTCTTTCGTTGCTTTGAATGGGACGGGTTGCACCTCGGGTGTGGAGGTGCCGCCTTGCTCCAAGTTGACAATTTGTTTAGAGCCTTTGATCATCAATTCAAAGCTCACAAATTTTCCTATAACCTCATCGGGAGACATTAGCTTATATCTAGGATCACCACGTATTAATTGAACTTGTGTAGGATTGCGAAAAATGAGTGATCTTAGAATAACCTTGACCATTTCATGGTCATCCCATTTGGTGCTCCCGAGGTTGCGCACTTGATTCACCAAGGTCTTGAGCCGATTGTACATAGCTTGTGGCTCCTCTCCTTGGTTGAGGACGAAACGACCGAGCTCCCCCTCGATCGTCTCCTGTTTGGTGATCTTGGTCACCTCATCTCCCTCGTGCGCGGTCTTGAGCATGTCCCAAATCTCCTTAGTGTTCTTCAACCCTTGCACTTTATTATACTCCTCTCAACATAGAGAGGCGAGGAGTATAGTAGTGGCTTGAGAGTTGAAGTGCCGTATTTGGGCGACCTCGTCCGAGTCGTAGCCTTCGTCCCCTACGGTAGGTACCTACGCTCCAAACTCAACAATATCCCATATGCTAGCGTGGAGTGAGGTTAGGTGATGCCTCATTTTATCACTCCACATGCAATTATCCTCACCATAAAAAATGGTGGTTTGCCTAATGGAACGGAAAGTAAAGGAGCGCGTTTAGAAATGCGGGGATAGCGTAAGGGGATCTTACTAAACTTTTTGCGCTCATGGTGCTTAGAAGTGACGGACGCCACGTCGGAGCCAGAGGTGGATGGCGACAAAGAATTGGTCTCGTAGTAGACCACTTTCTTCATCGTCTTCTTGTCGCCACTCTGATGCGACTTGACTCGTGGAGGTGATTCCTCCCTTCCTTTGGCGCCGGACTCCTTTGATGAAGCCTTCCCGTGGCTTGTCCCCGTTTCCAATTCCCTCTTGGCAGATCCTCCCGACATCACTTCGAGTTGTTAGACTCTAATGAAGTACCGGCTCTGATACTAATTGAAAGTCGCCTAGAGAGGGGTGGATATGCGGAAACTGAAATTTACAGCTTTAAACACACTACAAGCCGGGGTTAGCGTTAGAATAAAATCTGAGTCCAGGAGAGAGGGGAAAACAAATCGACTAAGAAAATAAAGCGGATTACACGGAGATTTGTTTTACCGAGGTTCAATTCTAAAGAACCTAGTCCCCGTTGAGGTGGTCACAAAGATCGGGTCTCTTTCAACCCTTTCCCTCTCTCAAACGATCACATAGACCGAGTGAGGCTTCTTCCTTAATCTCACGGGTCACTTAGACCCCGCAAGAACCACCACACAATTGGTGTCTCTTGCCTCGCTTACAAAGCTTGAGAGTAAGAAGTGAGAAAGAAAAGAAAGCCAACCTAGCAAACAAGAGCAACAAAGAAACACAAATGATCCTCTCACAAGTCCTAATGCGCTAGAGTTGAATTGGGGACTTTGAGCGGATCGATCACTTGAATTGTGTCTTTGGAGTGGAGTCTATTGCTCTTGTAATGAATGCAATGTGTTGAATGCTTGGATGGTTGGAGTGGAGGTGGTTGGGGGGTATTTATAGCCCCCAACCACCAAACAACCGTTGGGGTTGGGCTGTTGTCGATGAGCGCACCGGACAGTCCGATGCGCCACCGGACGCTGTCCGGTGCGCCAGCCACGTCACCCAACCGTTAGGGCTTGACCATTGGAGATTTGTCTTCTAGTGGCACCGGACAGTCCGGTGCCACACCGGATAGGTACTGTTCACCATCCGGTGTGCCTCTAGCAGCTGCTCTGACTTCTGCGCGAACTGTCCACGCACTGTAGCGTTTGCAGGTGTCCGTTGCAGTCGACCGTTTCGCTGGTAGCCGTTGCTCCGCTTGGTGCACAGGACAGTCCGGTGAATTATAGCGGAGCGCGGCCTCAGAAACCCGAAGGTGGCAAGTTTGGAGTTGTATGGTCCTGGTGCACCAGACAGTCCGGTGCGCCAGACCATGGCACCCTTCGGTTATTTTGCTCCTTTGTTTATGAACCCTAACTTTGATCTTTTATGCGTTTGTGTTGAACCTTTATGCACATGTAGAATATATAATCTAGAGCAAACTAGTTAGTCCAATTATTTGTGTTGGGCATTCAACCACCAAAATTATTTATAGGAAAAGGTTAAACCCTATTTCCCTTTCAGTAGGGAAGCTACAACTCAAGTGGGAGGGCCCCTTCTTGGTAGTATCTTTGTCAAGACCTGGACATACAGGTTAAAAGACATGGATGGGAATGATATTCCAAGATCCTGGAATGCATACGAGCTTCAGAGATACTATGTGTAACAACCTTGTAATTTTCTTTCTTTTTCCTACGACACCCTTTTCCTTTCAAAAGGGGAGAAAGTTTTTAATGGGGCCATAGGTTGTAATTTTCATCTTCCTTTTGCAGCCCTGTTCAATACAAGGGCCAGTTTCCCCCATATGTAAAATGTAAAGATCTGAGATGACACCATCGAGTAAAAATATGAAAAAGCTTCAAAGTCGTTCCTACCGGGATGCAGAGCTAAAATGCTACCTAAGTAAAAGGTGAAGAAGCTCCAAAGTTGTTCCTAAGCGGATGCAGAGCTTAGCTCCAAAGTCGTTCCTAAGCGGATGCAGAGCTAAAATACCACCTAAGTAAGAGGTGAAGAGACTCCAAAGTCGTTCCTAAGGGGATGCATAGTCTAGGTGTGTATTTGTGAGGGTTTTTTATCTTCGGTATACACTTGCATATTTCATCACATCATATTTTGCATTCATACAAACATACATTAGACATCTACAGCTTCATCGCATCATGGCAAATCGCATAAGACACTAAGGGAAGGTTTTTGCCTTCGGCGCGAAAATGCTTCGTTATGAACGAAAGGGCGCTTTTTTGACTCCGGTTCGAAGATGCTTCGATGTGAACGAAAAGAAGAGAAGGTGTTTTCGCCTTTGGCTCAAAACAAACAAGGTGGTATCGTCCACACCAAAGCAAACGACAACAGACAAAGGTAAGATTGCAAAGGTAATAGTATATTACAAGCCAGTTTTTCATTGTTTCCATTACATTAATTTTTCTACCTAAATACATTTTTTGTACAAAAATTACAAGAATTTCTCTAAGACTACACCAAAATCCTTCAGCTTCGGTTCTTCACTCTTCGCCGATATCAGCCTGAAAAATCTATCATATAAAACGTTTAGCAGTTTGAAGCAGGAAAAAACAGTGGGGGAGAGTAAGGACGTTTTTCATACTTCGTCAAGAAGAGCCCGAGCTTCGTTTCCAACTAGTTCTCGGCCACCCTTTGTCCAGATCTGGGCAATAAATCTTTTACCCATGCTTCGAGCCTCGCTTGGAATATTCTCAAGGTAAGCCGGGGAAATAGTGAAGGTGGGCTTGTTAACATTTTCAAATGTTTACACCCAACTTTTGCAAATATAGTAGCAGTTCCTCGGGCGCCCACTAGGGCACAAAAATCTCCATGCCCCACCATCACTTCGTCAAATTCATTAATTTCATTCTTGACAAACTCAAGTGCCTTCGAAATATCATTGGCAGAATAATTTGCTTCTCCTGACATTGCCTCGACCGAATTGAAAATTTCGCACAGACGAAGGAAGCACCGAGTTGCGAAGTCGGAGCAGGTGTCCCAAAGCATTTTGAGGGCTTCATATAACTTAGAACTTTTCTCCACTTCGGCTTTGACTTCATCCTTTAGATCTTTAATTTCATGCTCATAGCGAATCCCAATTTCTTTTAAATTTGAATTTACTTTTTCAAGTTCTACATTCAGTCTTTTCAGCTGTTTGTCTTGATCAGAAATTTGAGTAGCTTGATTTTCAATCCGAAGGTGAGCTTCGACCAGGTTTGCTTTGGTAGTTTTAATCTTAGAATCTTTTTCTTCTAGAAGATTTCAAGTTCTTTCACTTTTTCTTCCAAGTTACTGACAACAAGCTCGTTCTTCCTATCTTCGTTTTCCTGTTGCAGCTTCAAAGCTTTGCTCAGTAGTAGGCTCTAGTGAAAAAGCTGAAGCTACATTAGCCTGAAGCTATTGAAATTTAAAAATTAATAAATTAAAGAGGCAAACATTAAAATTTGTACCATAAAATTTTAATAGAACAAGCTTCCAGTAATATGTTGCCTCCTATAGTTGCTTAGATCTCGTTAGAGCTTCGAGAATCTGATGCTCTTTGATAAAGTGTTGACAATCTTTGCTCCGGCACGATCAGGGATGCACCCTAGAATTTCTTCGTCAACACCACCAAAGAGCACAGATCTAGGCTTGTAATCACCAGCAATAGTGAATTCTTTCAGCTCAGAGATATCTTCTTCGGAGAGTTCCTAGCCACCCAAGTGCCGTAGGTCCAACTCTTTGTTCTCCGAAGAAACTACTTCTAATTTTTTCATCTCTAAGGGCGAAGCTCTACTAGTGGTCACTTCATCCATTTCCCTTATGGGAACCACATCAGCTATAATTCTATCAATCTCCGACATTGTGGTTCCAAGAGGGCCTCCGCTATTTTCAGCTTCAGCGGTCGCTTCATCAGTTTCGGCATCAGCAGGGGCAACAATTTTTTCTGCTGAGACCGGGGGTGGGGTCTTATGGATAGCCCTCATCACAGTCATCATGCGTCGTTTCTTCTGACCACCCTCATTTCCCCCGGTCACCGAAGTAGTCTTCTTCTCTTCTTCCACACCTTTTTCAACCCCTCCTCCTTTGACTGTAATAAGCTAGTCAGATCTGACCCCAGGGGACTTAACATAGCAAACGGGAAGGGTTCAGTCATTACCTTCAGGATTTCTGTAATGCCGATAGAAGAAGATGAAGAGGTGCCAGCAATCTTCTCTGGTGGATCTTGTACCTTCGTCTTGATAGGGGCCAAAGTTGAGGACTTTCGTTTTTTGGGAGCCGAAAGCTTCGGCTCCACTGAATTTTTTTGCTTCTTGGAAGTAGCTCTCTTTTTGTCTTCTTCAATGGATCACATTGCTCGCCTTTTCAAAATGCTTACAATTCCCATTTTCTTTGCTCCCCCAGCTTCTGCGTCAAGCCTTTCGTATTCTGGATACTCCAAGTTAAGGGCATCCATCACCCAGTTCAGCCTCCATTTTTTTCGAGTGCCGAAGGCAGCTATCATCAATTGATCCTCTTTCTTCGTCTAGTTCCCAAGGATCTCATTGCACATTGTCTCTATCATTTCCAACCATTCGACACAAGGGTCGAGGAATGAGTCCTGAAACTTAAACCGGTATGGCAACCGAACAAGCTCAAATTTTTCCCTTCTTCCTTCTTCTCCGGCATTCCCCACCCACCAGATGTTGGAAATGTTTTGTTAGCTAGATATTTTTGCATCAAATCTCGAGTACTAATGTGCTCTGCCACAACTCTGAATTCTACTTCGGCTAATTGGCATGGGGAGCCGAGCTGCATGTTACACAATGGTCTCGTCATGCCGAAGCTTAATTTCAGAGGACTCATTACCATGCTCATAAGTTTTTCCCTTTTCTTTTCATCAGCTTTTACATAAAACCATTCATTTGTCCAACCGGTAGGCCACTTGGTGCGATAGCCGATTACTGGAGCTTTTGTGTCTTTCTGATATGCAAAATTGTAGGATCCGAAGTTTTTATGCAAGCCATCTGCCCTTGCTTTGGTTTGATAGTGAAGCTCATGGACTCTACAGAACCCTTCGGCTTTAGCACTTTTTCCTTGACTTCGTAAAGCCCATATGTACATGCTAAGCCTGACTATAGCGTTTTGAGTAAGTTGATTAAGATATATTTCAAACTTCTTCAAAACTTCACTGATCATTTCGTACAAAGGGAACCGAAGTCCCGCTCTGAAGAAGCTCTTAAAAACAACAACTTCATCATTTCTTGGCTCTAGAACTATTTCGTCCCCGGCTAACCATACCAATTCATCATCATTTTTTCCAAAATATCCTAACTTGTTCATTAAAACCAAATCTTCTGCCTTAACAGTGGATTTTCCAAATTCAATAAAGCTAGGCTTGCTTGGGCTCAAAATCCCATCATCTTCTACATCATCACTACTAGCTTCAGCAATAGCATCATCATTCTTCAGTATAACCTCTTCTCCCTCTTGAACAACCAACCCAAAACATTTCATTACTTCTGAGATCGAGGCCGTCTCAGTTGCTTCAATATTCTCACCTTCGTCTATTAGTCTAGCAGTAGACCTAATCCCAGCCATTTCAGTCCTTAAGACGAAGCTAAATTCAACTAACGTGACGGTTTTCTGAAGCTTACACAGCAAGTGCATAGAAAACAGAAAGCTTCAGCTTCAGTAAAAAATTTCAACAGCACAACAATGCAATAGCAATGAATAATGTGGTAACTTCTCACCAACTAATCTATTTATATAGCCCTGCAGGTGAAGAATGTGAACCACCGTAACACGCATACTGACTTATCGATGGACCGACAAAGGTCGTAAATTTTTATTCATTTTTAATAACAAGCTTAGGGAAGGTGTTTTTCGGACCTTCAGCATTTAGAAGCCTTCGTGTTTTTCGTGGATCGAGCTCGTTATGAAAAAAATGACCTAGCACTGTGAAGGGGCTACTGTTGGGGTCTCCTTCTCTGCCGAAGGTCCTTAAGACGGAGAAATTGTCTATAAGCAACAAGATTGAATGCCGAAACTACAACAAACATACGTAAAGCGCCAAAGAATGACAGCTTCGGCTTAAGGTGGTTAATCCCTGATGTTAAGCTGAAGAGGAGAAGACTAGTTAATCCCTAATGTTTTGTATTAGGATTATGCGTACACGTTAGGGTCATAAACATATTTTTATCCGGGTTGCGTCCCATGTCTATAAATAGGTGAACAATACCCCTGTACTGTTCACGCCAGAATTGAGATTGCGTTCTCATTTTCTCCTTCGAGCAAGCCGAAGGTAACAATGTAATGTACATTATTCATCAATTTGTTAATATAAGATATGGATATCAATATTGTTTAAGTAATTTATTTGAAATGAATGAAGAAAATATAGTTACATCTATAACTATATTTTCATTTTTGCGAATGATGAAGTTGCGTTCTTCATGACCTTTGTCCAAGATTCATTATACCCAAAGGGAGATAATGCCTCGAAGGATGAAGGTCCTTAACGTTTAATAATCGTGTTGCCTTGTTTTATGGTTCACAACAATAAAAAACAAGTGACCAACAACGCCACTCATGGCTTCTTCAACAATTTCTAGTTCACCAATGGCACAAAAATGACCATGTGAATCATGCATGAGAATATCATCTTAGGGTTTACAATATTATTCTAAAGTATAGTTTGAGGTCGCATAGCTAGATCAAGAACCATAGGCTCCATAGTTTTTGCTATTGCATGTAATAATGAACCATGAAGAGCCAAAGAACCATAAGGAGACAGAGGGAGAGCACTAGAGTCCATAGAAAATCCCAGTGCCTACATCATGTTGGTCATGTCAGAGCACACATACATCTAAGGGTCAGACAAATCAAGAGCAGGTTCAATGGACGATGCAATAAAGTTTGGTGTTGATGCCAATGAAGATGTAAGATCAGCGGGAATAGTAGGTCTAGCAAGAACAACACCTAGAATTGAACACACCATAATTGTGTCGTCGTGGTTTAGAGAAATATGGGCATCACTCTATAGTAGAAAACATGTAGTTTCTAGAAAGAGAATGGTAGGTCTTGATAAATCCTGTATGCTTGAGTTTTCTTGAACATGATAGTCCTCATCCAATAGATTAGTATACTTAGGAAATATGGTGTAATATTCCAAAAAAATGTTGGCCAAAAGTTGATCTTCGGTGCGTGGATGTGGGAAAGGGTTGTGGGCCGTTGGATGCTAAGTCAGAAGTCATCAGAGGCGTCGTTTCTTTCCTCCCACAAAAAATCCTAGGTGGCTGCCCCCTTTTTCCCCTTTCTTGGCCGCCCCTCCCCTCCCCCTTCCTGGCTGCCCCCTCTCCTCCCCATTGTAGCCGCCCTCTACCCTCTCCACTGCTTCATCCTCCCTCTAAATCTCCTCCACGTAGCAAGGATCGAGAAGGGAAGGGGCAAGTTGGATTGAAGAGGAAGAGAGGACCAAGGAGATGTTCTATCCCCATCTCTTCTTGCAGATTTTCTTGGGGAAACCCTAGGTAAGGATGGGATCCTTGTTCCTCCCTGTAATTAAGTGGTTTTGGAGGTTTTGGATCATGGGGATTAAAGTATTAGAGGTTGGATTAGATGTGGGGTTAGATTTTGATCTCGAATTTAGTTTCTGCAGAATGGCAGATTCGACAATTTCGGTTCATGCCAATTTTCCGTGGTCTTAGTGGCCTCAAAAAAATAAAATGTCTATCTATGAGTCGTAGATAATTTGTAGACCATTCCGTGGCCCCAAAGAACACCTCAATCGGATATCATATCGGAGTGTTATTGCAGTTTGATTATAGCAGTTTTTCAGTCTCATAATTATGTGCAGATTCTCTTAAGATTTAGGCAATTCAATCAACAGAATTAAACTTTAGGTTGCTAAGAGAAGTTGTAGATAATTTCATAATATTTCCAGATTGATAAAGAGTGTTTTCATATGAATTTTGAAACTCCAGTTATGTTTATTTTACTATGGCTGTTCCTGTTTGCCTGACAAAAATGAGCGGGTCTGTTCACTGGTGGGTTTCATCTAGTAAATGGCCAAATTGACTCTTCCAACTATGGAGACTTTTGTAGAGGGATAAAAGTTCTTACTGCCAGCAGAATTTCATAATTGTTGGTTGATTAGTTTGGGATATATCAAATTTTGAAGCTAACTATGCTGCTGTTTGAAACAGATTCAGTTAGTTATCTTATCAGATGTTTTAGAACTTATAGATGGCAAAATTTAATTATCCATTGAATACTGAAGTTGTAGAGTATTTTGTGTAGATACTTCTAGAGTATTTGTTTGATATCACCACTATTATGGTTTTAAAGATACAAAATTAACAAACAGCGCTGCTGCTGTTTGGCATGTGGTTCAGGGTGGGAGTCTTTCCACCGGGTCTTGGTTTCAAGTGCATGAGCGATTTGTTGATTGTTGGCAAATGTTTGTGAAATATTTGTACTAAGTTTTATGCCTCGCAGCTGGTGGCTACACTCCGGATCATGCCTAGTATATTTTTCTTCTTTGATGAAGGCAAGTGAATGTAGCGGTGGTTGCTACCATTTTGACTTGTTATTTTTATCGCCTACACTCTAATATTCAGAATTATTGAATTCTTTCATAATTAAACTCTATGATGATTCTTTATTTGATTGTATTATATTGATGCTCAATTATATATTGATGATGATTATGGTTTGAGTATGACCCATGAGATTAATTCACACCCCTGAAGGAAGATGAAGTATAATTTGAGGTTTGTATTGTATCTGAAGGAAGGTGAAGTATTATTTGAGGTTTGTATTGTATCTGAAGGAAGATGAAGTATTATTTGAGGTTTGTATTGTATGTGAAGGAAGTGAAATATATTGATAAATGCAACATGCCAAATGAATTGCATGATTCATTTGCATCTGAAGTTTTGTTGTGACCTAGGGTCCGACCGTACCGGTACAACTTAGCATCGTACGTTGCCCGAGGAGGGGTACGATGCGGCTTCATACCCTCAGAGGTATGAAGGCAGAGGACATATGCATTGCATTCACATGCATTCATTGAAGTGATATTTGCAGATATTGTTGACACAGGGAAGTGTTATACAAACTATTGTAGTTGTTCGAGGAAATGAGATGGTATTGGTTATATTGGGACTATTGAGTTCTATATCTACAAGTATTTCCGATCTTAATTGTGATTTCTGTAAAATGTTGATTAATTCATCTTATGGTTTAAATATCTCGTCAAAACAATTTGCTTGCTGAGATGTTTCATCTCACTCTTGCATTACCCAATGTAGGTGCTTGATGCTTATTAAGGGGAGTGGGAAGTAGCGGCACGTTGCACACATTGCTTAAAGAACCAAATAATTAGCTTGGGTTATTGATTTTTGAAGTTCATACTTTAGAGTATGATGTAGGCATAAGTTGGTTCGTTCGTGGTTAATTGTCCTTGATGAGAATTATATCATACTAGTATGATTCATTTTGTATTGATATATCTCTTTTGCTTCTGCGATGCTTATAATTACAAAGGAGACGCTGCCAAATTTTATTTTGCTTAGTGTTCGACTGTTGGTAGTGAAGTCCAGTAGCATCTCAGGGTGTTTGTGGATCTCGGGGTGTTACAGTTGGTATCAAAGCTTAGGCTTTAGATTCTAGGTAAATTGAACCTGAAATTGCACACGTGCACATATAGGAAGGGCATGGGTTCAAATATCTTTGATATATGTTAATGTCTTTGAAATGCAGATGATAATAATTTCACCCATCCCTATTCCTTTACGGTGATGTGGTAAGTTGTTTATGACTTAATGCCTGATATAATTTATTTCTAAATTTTGACATTGTTTTATTAATGCGATTGATATCGCTGATCTTTTGTGAGATTGAAGTTGTTATTATGCTTGTGTTATACATGTATGCCTATGTTGTTTTCACCATGTTTTTCATGGTTGAGTTTTATTACAATAATATTGTTATATATGCTTGATTGAGGATGTTTCTAAGAGGAGCGTGAATTGCGTGTTTTGGGTTACAAGGTAACCATCAATTTGAATTTAAGTAGTTGAGTGGTTGGTGGATAGCTCCAACTATCTTTGAAAAGAATGATTGTTTATGTCGAGAAACCAGTTATGAAAGAAATGAATATTGGTACTTTTATATGGATTTTGGGGGAAGTCTTTACATAGCCAGAATGACTTACATGTCTCTCTTCTATCGTGTGTTTTAGTAGCCACAAAGCCTAGATGTGGTTTAAAGTGGTTGCATGTTAGTCATGTTAATTGTAGAATAAATCTTTGATTTTCTTGATCCATTGATTATGTATTAATACATTGAGGATCTGATGGTTCTCTTCCCGATGCATGCTTGTGGAGCCTTTGTTGGACCACTTATCTATTGGTTTGGATGAAGTCATTGCCTAGCCTAGAGTTGGTTGTGTGGTTAGTCACCTATTTCTAAATGATGTGGTTTTTACATCAGCTTGAGATGTTTGTCAAATGTGTGAAGGATTACGGGGTTATTATTGACCCTGTATGTCTGGTACTTTGAGTGCATCGTATGATAGAATGAAATGTGAGTTTCTGAACTACAATAGATGAAGACTTATATTATGTGTAGGTTAACCTTACTAGTTTGGATATTTTTCTTAGTTGAGTTGTTGGATGAAGTACAGTGACATTGGTTAAGCAAGTATTGTGTTGTTGTTGTGTTGTTAGTGGTCTTTGTGGAGTTTTTGGCATTTCTTCGATGAACCGTGCCACACAGAATGTTATTGGCTTCTTGTCGGCTTTATTGCTCCATTAGTTCTGTAGACTTTCTCCCTTTTATGGGGTGCAAAGAATGTTAGATTACATGATTATCTTTTCATGATGGCAAGAACAAGGTTTAGGAAGATTAGGAGTTTTGTTTCAATAGAACTACTTGTTTCGTGGTGATGTGAGGTGAGGTGTTTGATCTTCTTATACATTCATGTGGTGTGGATGTTTCACCATTGAATTAAAATGAATTGTTGAAGTTGGTAAGGGTTGTGCTTAGTGCATATTACCCCTTCATAAAAGAGTGTCGTTTTAAGACATTGATGTTGATGTATGGCTGCATCCAAATTCGATGTAGTGAAATCGTAGTGTTGATTGCATCTATGACTTGCTTTGAGCTTCATTACATGTTGTTTCATGCTTGATGTCAGGTTGTGTAGTTTCCTTAGACAATTAGTCCGAGGTAGAAGTTCTTGTGTTAATTAAGGCCAATAATGGACCCATGTTTTGAATGGTGGTGCTATATGGGGTACCTTGGATGCTTTGCTTGGAGTTGCCGAATTCGAGGACGAATTATTTTAAAGGGGGGTAGAGTGTAATATCCCAAAAAAATGTTGGCCAAAAGTTGATCTTTGGTGTGTGGATGTGGAAAAGGGTTGTGGGCCGTTGTATGCTAAGTCAGAAGTCATCTGAGGCGTCGTTTCTTTCCTCCCACAAAAAAACCTAGGTGGCCGCCCCCCTTTTCCCCTTTCTTGGCCGCCCCTCCCCCTTCCTGGCCGCCCCCTCTCCTCCCCATTGCAGCCGCCCTCTACCCTCTCCACTGCTTCCTCCTCCCTCTAAATCTCCTCCACGCAGGAAGGATCGAGAAGGGAAGGAGCAAGTTGGATTGAAGAGGAAGAGAGGACCAAGGAGATGTTCTATCGCCATCTCTTCTTGCAGATTTTCTTGGGTAAACCCTAGGTAAGGATGGGATCCTTGTTCCTCCTTGTAATTAAGTGTTTTTGGAGGTTTTGGATCATGGGGATTAAAGGATTAGAGGTTGGATTAGATGTGGGGTTAGAATTTGATCTCGAATTTAGTTTCTGTAGCGTTGGGAGCTTGTTCCAAAATGCTATGAATCAAGAACAAGGCAACATAAAGTATTAAATGTTAATATCCTTTGTCCTTCGAATCATTATTTCCCTTAGGATATAACGATCTTTGGACGAAGGTCATGAAGGACGTACCTTCATCATCATGGTATGCGATAATGAAACACAAAGCATATGAAACATGAAAGATAACATGAATAATCATATAACATCATTCACATATCTTCATTATATAAACTTGAGTATTTAATTACAATATTTAATTATATTTGTACCTTCGGTTTGACAGATGGCAAAAATCCGAGCGTTGTGCACAAGCGAATACAAGATAGCGTGAACAGTACAGGGGTACTGTTCATCTATTTATAAGCACAGGACACAACCTGTGAGAAATTACATTCATGCCCTTTACAAATGTTTACAATCATAGTACAAGCTATCTCGGGCCGATTGGTCATTTCATCTTTAAGTCGGTGCATCTGAAAATGTACTCCGAAGCTCTTTAATTGATAGCTTCGGCTTTGTGTCAGTCTTTCAAAGGTGTTTCTTGTTATGGGACCTTCGGCGACGAAGCAGACCCCCAACAGTAGCCCCTTCACGGTGCCAGATCGTTTTTTGTAACGAGCTCGAACCGTGGAAAACTCTCTCAGGCTTCGGAGTGCCGAAGGTCCGAAAAACACCTTCCCTTAGCTCGTTGCCGAGAAACGATTTAAATATTCCGAGTGAAGGGTGGTCCCACCATACAACGGGTACGCGCGATCTGGTGATTCAGCTTCTTGGGCACTATGGTCCACCGTTCAGTGAGTGCGGGTGACTGTTTAGTGGGTGCGAGCGACTTGACGATTCACCTTCCCACCTGCAACAATATATAAATAGACATGTAGTTGTGAAGTTACCACAACATTTACTACTATTGTACTGTTGTGCTGCCGAAAAATTTGACCACCGCCGAAGCTTGTTCACCGTATTCTCAATCAAAGGATCACTTTGCTCTAGCTTCGTGACAAGAGGGAGCTTCGTAAAAAATAATCAACTTCGTCAAAACGCAAGAAATTCAACATCAAATGGCCAGGGTGTGCTCAACAGCTAGGGTTACACACGACGGAGAGGAAACCGAAGCTACTGAAACTGCTTCGATCTCCGAAGTTATGAGGCGGTCGGGACTAGTTGTGACGGAGGGCGCTCCTGACGAAGGCGCCCCTGCTACTGAAGCCGAGTAGGCAGATATTGAAGAGGGCGATACTGGTGAAGAAGAGATTGATTATAACATCGCTATGCCATCGAAGCCTAGCCATTTGGATTTTGGGAAGTCGACTGTGTCCGAAGCTGATATGCCCATGTTGACGAAGCTGGGCTACTTCAGAGAAGCCGAGAAGGGGTTGATTCGCTTTGGCGGGGATGAGACTATCCCGAAACCAGAAAGTGACGAAGTGGTAGTTTTTAAGAGATTCTTCAAAGCAGGGTTGAGATTTCCTTTGCACGGGATGATTGCAGATGTTTTGGAAAATTTTGAGATTTATCTTCATCAGCTGACCCCTAACGCCATCGTTAGGCTCAGCGTGTATATCTGGGCTCTCCGAAGCCAAGGGGTGGAGCCGCTCGCCGAAGCCTTCTGCCAAGTACACGAACTCCATTATCAGACGAAGGCTAGAGAAGATGGCTTGCACGAGAATTTTGGCTGTTATAATTTTGCATGCCGCAAAGATATGAAGACACCGGTGGTCCGTTACCGCACTAAGTGGCCGACCGATTGGAAATCTGAATGGTTTTATGTTAAGATTGATGAGAAAAAGGAGAAGCTAGTTCAGAGCCCGTTGGAGCTAACCTTCGGGCTGACTAGGCCTCAGTGCAACATGACGCCGGGGCACCATGCACAGATGTTGTGGC
The DNA here is from genome assembly GCF_902167145.1 of Zea mays. NCBI lineage: Eukaryota > Viridiplantae > Streptophyta > Magnoliopsida > Poales > Poaceae > Zea > Zea mays. Next base: position 105,594,957 of record NC_050105.1, on the reverse strand, counting down.
CGAGTTTAGAGTTGTTTCTGAACATATTGGGACTAGGGATTTAGTTCAAGAATACTTAGCCAACAGAATATTCCCAACGCTAAGGGAATGGTGTATGCCGAAGCTTGAAGGAGAGAAGAAGAAGAATGAACTCGTTTGGTTGCCCTATCATTTTAAATTCAAGAAACACTTCAAAGAACCCTGCCAAGAATGGTTGGATACAATTGAAGTTATGTGCAATGATATTTTAGGCAATTATACGAAAAAAGAAGATCAGTTGCTGACTGCAGCTTTCGGCGCCCGGCCGAAGCGAAGATTGAATCGGGTAATGGATGCACTGAATTTTGAATATCTTGACTATGAGCGATTGAACAAAGGTGCCGAAGGGCAAAAAAGAAAAAGAATTGTTAGTGTTGTGGGCAGACAAGCTGCTAGAATGGTGAAAGAAGATGAAGAAATTCTGAAGAGGAAAAATTGAGCCCTGAGCCGAAGGCAGTTGCTTCGAAGAAAAGGAAAACTGCGGCTCCGAAGCAAAAGGCGACTGATATAGAAGAAGAGACTCCTTCAACACCTTCTGCTGCCGACGTGGAAGAAATTCTAAAGGTAATGACTGAATCCTTGCCTATCAAGCTAAGTCCACTGTGGCCACATCTAACGAAGCTTTTATAGAAGAAGGAGCCCTCGACAGCGAAGAAGTCTGCTGGGCCAAAAAAACGAAGGATTATTACTGTGACTGAAGCTATTGAAGAAACACCACCGCCAGCTTTGGCGTCAAAGACACCAGCTATCGAGAGCGCCACCGCTACCGAAGCTGCACCTACTGAAGCTGCAACTGCCGAGGCTGCAACGGCCGACGATGCAAATCTAGAAAGCACATTTTCTGATATTGATAGAATGCTTCTGGATATGGCCGCAGAAGAAGCTGCTACAGCCGCCAAAGAGACCATGGCCACAATGCCTGGAAAAGAGAAGGAGATGGCCGAAGATACTTCAGAAGAAGAAAATTTCAACTTTCAAAACTTAATTGGACAAGAATTGTCAAAGGCTAAGAAAGAAGAGTTGAGAGACTATGCCATATCCTGCGGGTATCAGCCAGGGGCGATGCTCTTCAGCGGTATTGACGATGAAAGCTTAGGTTGCCTCCGAGACCAAACTGGAGCAAAGGTTATCAGCACTCTGTCGAATAGTATTGGTTTCCCGAAGCTTGAGGCCGATATCAGCCGCTACCGACGACAACATATCATCGGTAGTTTATTCTATTCTAATTTCAAGGTAAAAACTTTTCTTTGGCTTTTTCATTGTTTTAACAACAAAGGCGTTTGCTGATGAAGCTTGCTTCTACACAGAGTATGTTATTAAGTAAAGCTTTAAGGATGCAACAAGACATTGAAGATAAAAAACATGAGGTCATAATTGAAGGTCTAGAGAACAAAATAAAAGATCAAGCGACTGCTCTTGAAAGGAAAGATTTCGAACTTCAGACAACGGAGGATTTACTGGCAGAAGCTGAAGCCAAAATTACGAGATTGAATGAAGAACTTCTCTCAAAGTCAGAAAGCTTCGAACAAGAAAAGCAGAAATTTAATACGAAGTTTGAGGCTAAAGTAGAAAAAAGTTCACATTTGCAAAAATCATTGAAAGAGCTTCAAAATAAATGTCTAGAGTTCAGCAACCGATGCGTGCAGCGGTTAAGGCAGGTCTTCAACTCGGTTGGAGCCAGCTCTGAGAAATTCAATCCTTCCATTGAAGACCTGCCAGGGACCTTCGAACACATTGAGGGCGAAGTTGATGCTCTTGATGAAGTTATAGCCGGACACGGTGATTTCTGTGCCCTGCTAGCTTCTCGGGGCACAGCTGTTGCCTTCATGAAGTCTAGTTGCACACATGGAAGATTGTTAATAGACTAAACTTCAGCTTATCACCAACGGATTTGATTGATATCCCCAGCCTTGCTCGAAGCATAGGAAACAGATTTATAAAGCAAATCTGGACGAAGGGTGGGCGAAGCCTAGCTGGTGACGAAGCTCGAAGTCACCTCAAGCCGGTAATAAAATCATACCTTGTGCTTACCTTTTCCTCGAAACTTGAATTTTCCTTATAATGCTTTGATATGTATAGGATGACGAAGCCGAAGCTTAGCAGACAATCCAAAGCTCAACAGATGATGATGAAACTCGAATACCTAGCTGTGGAAAAATTCTAAGAAAACTCTTGTACTAACCTTTATAAAGAATATTGTAACTTAAGTATCGGATTCTACTCTGTAAATTTGTCCATACCTTGTAATATATTTTTACCTTTCCATCGATGTATGAAATACTTTGATGTGGACGAAACTTGTATTTTTTGAGCCGAAGGCGAAAAACACCTTCCCTTCTTTTCGTACACACGAAGCATGAATATGCTTTTGAAGCTGTATGCTTAGAGCCAAAGCAACTGTCTGTATCTGTATGATATGGTGATGATGATGATCCTATGTATGTCTAAATGAATGTTTATGAATGCAATGTATGATGTAATGTATCGTGCAAATGAATGCCCAAACACACACATTCGAAGCTTCATCCACAACCTTCATTCCCTTAGGAATAACTGAAATCTCTTTGCCGTTTATTTTTCGGCTGCACCGCTTATTTTTCGGTGTAAGTTCTGCATCCCCTTAGGAACGTCTTTTGAACTTCTTCGCCTTCTATTTCGGCGGTATTCGCGTTGACTTTTCGTGCTTCGCCTTATATTTCGGCGGTATCTGGCTCTGCATTCCCTTAGGAACGACTTTTGAGCAGAAAACTTACGCTGCGCTCCCTTAGGAACGGCTTTTTGTAGCTTCGTCATGCTCTGCATCCCCTTAGGGACGACTTTCGAGCTTCTCCCTGTTTCTTCTTTTTCTCTGCACTCGATTGTGCATGCTCAGCTTTTACATTTACATATTTTGGGGGATTTTGCTCTCATGGAGCTGAATAAGAAAGGAAAAATTACAAACTATGGCCCCATTAAAACCTTTCTCCCCCTTTGGAAAGGAAAAGGGTGCCGTAGAAAAATGAAAAAGATTACATCAATCTATACATAATACCGTCGAAGCTCATCCGCGTTCCAAGATCTAGGAATGTCATTGTCATCCATATCCTTTAATCTGTAAGAACCGGGCCTTGATGAAGATACTACCAGAAAAGGTCCTTCCCACTTCAGCTGTAGTTTGCCTACTGTATCCGGATTAGCCACTCTCCGAAGCACCAAATGCTCTAGCTTGATATTTTTCAGTCGGACTTTTCTGTCATGCCATTTTATTGTTTTGTCTTGATATTTATTTATATTTTCCACAACCTGAAGTCTGACCCCCTTATATAGTGTCTTTTGCCACATGATAATCAGCTTCGTCTTCAGTCGAAGCTGTTGTTCTTATTGACCCTGTTTTAGCTTCTTCTGGGTTTATAGCTTCGTCACCAAATAATAAATTGAATGGCGTAAAACCTGTTGATCTTGATACGGTTGTATTGTGGCTCCACACCACTTTAATCAACTCTTCTGGCCACTTTCCTCTGGGTTGATTAAAAATTAACTTCATTATTTCTGTCACTATAATATCATTTGCTCTTTCGACAAGTCCATTTGACTCTGGATGTCTGACTGATGCAAAATGAATCTTCGTGCCGATTTGATCACAGAATTCCTTGAAAGCTTTGGCATCAAACTGTGTTCCGTTGTCCACAGTTATAGCCTTTGGTACGCCGAAACAACAAACAATGTTTTGCCAAAAGAATTTCTAGACTGTGACCGAAGTTATTGTGGCCAAAGGTTTTGCTTTAGTCTATTTGGAAAAATATCCTACAGCCACCACAACATATCTTAAATTGCCTTGTGCTGGTGGAAGTGGACCTAACAAATCTAGGCCCCATCTTTGCAATGACCAGGTTGGTTGTATTAGCTGGGTTAGCGATGAAGGTTGTTTTTGGTCTCTTGCACATTTTTGACAATTTTTGCACTTTTGAACCAGATCCGTTGCATCTGAAGCTACCTTCGGCCAATAAAATCGTTGTCTGAAGACCTTCCCCAGCAAAGGTCTAGATCCAATGTGAGATCCACACAAGCCTGCATGTATTTCCTTCATCAGCTCTATACCTTCGATTTTGGATAGACACTTGAGAAGTGGAGAGCAGACTCCATGTTTGTATAACTCCCCTTCTATTATTACATATGGTCTTGTTCTTGCCTCCATTCTCTTATTATAAGCTTCGTCATCTGAAAGGCAGTTACCTTGGAGGAAAAATATAATCTCAGTCCTCCAATCTTCACTATGAACAGGAGATATAGTGAGCACTGCTCTTTCGAGAAGTTCCACCGAAGGTGCTCTTATTGTCTCAAAAAATACTTCCGAAGGTAGAGGCAGCCCCAGTGCTGCTGACTTGGCTAACAGATTAGCGTGCTCATTTTCTCCTCGTGGAATATTCTTAACAGAAACCCTTCGAATGAAGCTTCAAGCCTTCGAACTGTGTCCAGGTATTTCTTAAGCTTTGGATCTCTTGCCTTACAACTCTTGTCAATATGACCAGAAATAACTTGGGAGTCGGTTTTAAGGACCGCCCTTCTTATCCCCATTGCTTTTAACTTTCGAAGCCCCAAAAGTAAAGCTTCATATTCAGCAATATTATTTGTACAACTGAAATCAAGCCTTATTGCATAGCATGTTCTAACTTTGGAAGGTGCAACTAAGACAGTAGCCGCACCTGCCCCGAAGGTTCCCCAGGAACCATCGCAGAACACTGTCCAAGCTTCGGCATCTTTATTTGCTTCTTCTTCCTGAGCCCTTGGCGTCCAGTCAGCGATGAAGTCTACTAACGCCTGGGACTGAATTGAGGATCTATGCACATAATCAATGCTGAATTTGTTGAGTTCCGCAACCCACTTTCCAATCCTTCCAGTAGCTTCTCTGTTCCTCATGATATCCTTCAGAGGCTGTGATGAAGGAACAATTATATGGAATGCTTGAAAATAAAGCCAAAGCTTCCTGGAGGCCATTAAAACAGCATACAACACCTTCTCCAATTCTGTATAATTTTTCTTTGATAAGCTTAGAACTTCAGAGATAAAGTATACTGGGGCTTGCTTTTTGATTTGTCCTTCCAATTTCTCCTGCACAAGCGCCTCACTCACTGCAGAGTGCGAAGCTGCCACATACAATAGTAACGGAGCCCCTGGCGCCGGTGGAGTTAATGTTGTTATATCAATCAAGTATTGCTTCAGCTCTTCGAAGGCTTTCTGTTGAGCTGGGCCCCATTGAAAGACTTTGGCTGACTTTAGTATTTCAAAGAATGGCAAGTTTCTTTCTGCTGATCTAGATATAAATCTATTCAATGAAGCGAGTCTTCCTGCCAACCGTTGGGCCCCCTTCTTTGTGCTCGGCGGTTCCATTCGAAGGATGGCTTCGATCTTGCTTGGGTTAGCTTCAATCCCCTTCGTTGAAACCAAACAGCCAAGGAACTTACCCTTCTTCACTCCAAAGACACACTTTTCAGGATTTAATTTCAGGCCAGCTTGTCTAAAATTAGCAAATGTTTCTTGCAGATCAGTGATATGATTTTCTTGCTTCGTGCTTTTTACTATGATATCATCAACGTATGTTAGCACATTTATGCCTATCTGGGAATGAAGGACCTTGGCTGTCATCCTGCTGAAACTGCCTCCAGCATTCTTGAGCCCCTCAGGCATCCGAAGATAACAATAGGTGCCACTAGGAGTTATGAAGCTAGTCTTCGGCTCATCCCCCTTCTTCATCCATATTTGATGATATCCTGAGTAGCAATCCAGTAGACTCATAAGTTCTGAAGAAGCTACTGCATCCACAAGAGAGTCTATCCTTGGTAATGGAAATTCGTCCTTCGGACAGGCCTGGTTGAGATCTGTGAAATCAATACACATTCTCCATTTGCCATTGGCCTTCTTCACCATAACAGTATTGGCTAGCCACTCTGGATATTTTATCTCTCTAATAACACCAGTAGTGAGAAGTATTTTTACTTCATTCTGAGCACCTTCGGCTTTATCATCAGACATTTTCCGAAGCCTTTGTTTTCTGGGCCTGAAGGATGGATCGACATTGAGTGAATGTTCAATGACGTCCCTGTTGACACCACAGAGATCATTGGCCGACCATGCAAAAACATCTTTGTTATTGAATAAAAACCTTATCAAAGTTTTTTCTTGCTCTTTAGATAATTGAGACCCCAGCAATACCTTCTGCTCTGCTATGTCTTCACATAGAAGCATGGGCTTCGGCTGATCAGCCGAAGCAGCCTTCTCTCTTCTGTACTTGTACTGCTCACAAGCTTCAGCTCCATCTATATTGTGGATGGCTTTTGAGTATGTCCAATTTCCCTCAGCCTTTCTGGCAGCTTCCTGACTTCCATGAATTGCAATAGGCCCTTGTTCCGAAGGTATCTTCATGCATAGGTATGCTGGATGGAGAATTGCTTCGAAAGCATTAAGTGTCCCACGACCAATGATTGCATTGTAGGGGTATTCCATGTCAACAATATCAAACACAACCTGTTTAGTCGTTGTGTTGTGGACAAATCCGATGGTCACTAGCATTGTGATCTTGCCAAGTGCTATGATTTGCCTTCCTCCGAAGCCACAAAGAGGGTGTGTAGCATCATGAATCTTGTCCTCTGGCTCTTGCATCTGTCTGAAGGCCTTAGCAAATATGATATCCGCTGTACTGCCTATATCAACCAGAACATTGTGGACCAGAAATCCCTTGATGACACAAGATATAACCATAGCATCATTGTGAGGGTAATCCTTAAGCTGAAGGTCCTCCTGGGAGAAGGTGATTGGGATGTGGGACCATTTTGACTTGATGAAGGGTCCCTGCACCCCAACATGCTGCACCCTTCTCTGGGCTTCCTTCTTCTGCTTCTTGTTGGCCGGTTCTAAACATGAATCGCCTGTTATCGGGAGCACCATCTTCGTAGCCGAAGCTACTTAAGCTTCATAGTTGAACGAAGCCATCAACTCGACAGTGGAAGTGAGTTCACCGGAGGTGGGCGCCAATGTTGGGAGCTTATTCTCAAATGCTATGAATCAAGAACAAGGCAACACAAAGTATTAAATATTAATATCCTTCGTCCTTCGAAGCATTATTTCCCTTAGGATATAACGATCTTCGGACGAAGGTTATGAAGGACGTACCTTCATCATCATGGTATGCGCTAATGAAAGACAAAGCATATGAAACATGAAAGATAACATGAATAATCATATAACATCATTCACATATCTTCATTATATAAACTTGAGTATTTAAATAAAATATTTAATTATATTTGTACCTTCGGTTTGACAGAAGGCAAAAATCCGAGCATTGTGCACAAGCGAATATAAGATAACGTGAACAGTACAGGGGTACTGTTCATCTATTTATAGGCACAGGACAGCCTGTGAGAAATTACATTCATGCCCTTTACAAACGTTTACAATCATAGTACAAGCTATATCGGGCCGATTGGTCATTTCATCTTTAAGTCGGTGCATCTGAAAATGTACTCCGAAGCTCTTTGATTGATAGCTTTGGCTTTGTGTCAGTCTTCCGAATGTGTTTCTTCTTATGGGACCTTCGGCGACGAAGCAGACCCCCAACATGTAGAATGGCAGATTCGATAATTTCTGTTCATGCTAGTTTACTGAGGTCTTAGTGGCCTCAAAAAAATAAAACGTCTATCTATGAGTCATAGATAATTTGTAGATCTTTTCGTGGCCGCAAAGAACACCTAAATCGGACATCAGATCAGAGCGTTATTGCAGTTTGATTATAGCAGTTTTTTATTCTCATAATTCTGTGCAGAATCTGTTCTCTTAAGATTTAGGCAATTCAATCAACAGAATTAACCTTTAGGTTGGTAAGAGAAGTTGTAGATAATTTTGTAATCTTTCCAGATTGATAAAGAGTGTATTCATATGAATTTTAAAACTCCAGTTATGTTTATTTTACTGTGGCTGTTCCTGTTTGCCTGGCAAAAAATGAGCGGGTCTGTTCACTGGTAGGTTTCATCTAGTAAATGGCCGAATTGGCTCTTCCAAATTATGGAGACTTTTGTAGAGGGATAAAAGTTCTTACTATCAGCAAAATTTCATAATTTTTGGTTGAGTAGTTTGGGAGATATCGAATTTTGAAGCTAACTATACTACTGTCAGAAATAGATTCAGTCAGTTATCTTGTTAGTTGTTTTAGAACTTATAGATGGCAAAATTTAATTATCCATTAAATACTGAAGTTGTAGAGTATTTTGTGTAGATACTCCTAGAGTATTTGTTTGATATCACCACTGTTATAATTTTAAAGATACAAAATTAACAAACAGCGCTACTGCTGTTTGGCATGTGGTTCAGGGTGGGAGTCTTTCCACTGGGTCTTGGTTTCAAGTGTAGGAGCGATTTGTTGATTGTTGGCAAATGTTTGTGAAATATTTGTACTATGTTTTATGCCTCGCAGCAGGTGGCTACACTCCGGATCATGCCTAGTACATTTTTCTTCTTCGATGAAGGCAAGTGAATGTAGCGGTGGTTGCTACCGTTTTGACTTGTTATTTTTATCGCCTACACTCTAATATTCAGAATTATTGAATTCTTTCATAATTGAACTCTATGATGATGCTTTACTTGATTGTATTATATTGATGCTCAATCATATATTGATGATGATTATGGTTCGAGTATGACCCATGAGATTAATTCACACCCCTGAAGGAAGATGAAGTATTATTTAAGGTTTGTATTGTATCTGAAGGAAGGTGAAGTATTATTTGAGGTTTGTATTGTATATGAAGGAAGATGAAGTATTATTTGAGGTTTGTATTGTATGTGAAGGAAGTGAAATATATTGATAAATGCAGCATACCATATGAATTGCATGATTCATTTGCATCTGAAGTTTTGTCGTGACCTAGGGTCTGACCGTACCGGTACAACTTAGCATCGTACGTTGCTCGAGGAGGGGTACGATGCGGCTTCATAACCTCAGAGGTATGAAGGCAGAGGACATATGCATTGCATTCACATGCATTCATTGAAGTGATATTTGTAGATATTGTTGACGCAGGGAAGTGTTATACAAACTATTGTAGTTGTTCGAGGAAATTAGATGGTATTGATTATATTGGGACTATTGAGTTCTATATCTACAACTATTTCTGATCTTAATTGTGATTCCTATAAAATGTTGATTAATTCATCTTGTGGTTTAAATATCTCATCAAAACATTTTCTTGAGATGTTTCATCTCACTATTGCATTACTCAATGCAGGTGCTTGATGCTTATCAAGGGGAGTGGGAAGTAGCGGCACGTTGCACACATTGCTTAAAGATCCAAATAATTAGCTTGGGTTATTGATTTTGAGGTTCATACTTTAGAGTATGATGTAGGCATAAGCTGGTTCGTTCATGGTTAATTGTCCTTGATGAGAATTATATCATACTGTTGAGGACTTGTTCTCAAATGCTATGAATTAAGAACAAGGCAACATAAAATGTTAAATATTGATGCCCTTCGTCCGCTGAAGCATTATTTCCCCAAGGATTTAATGAACTTCGGACGAAGACCATAAGCAAGATATCATGAAGGTCGCACCTTCGTGACTAGGCTTACAAAATAATATAAAATAATAAAAAAACATGAAACATTAAAGATAAATATATCAGGGACAAATAACATCATTCACATATTTAATTATATGAATCTGAAATATTAAAACATAACGCTTAGGTACATTTATACCTTTGCCTTGACAAGTAATAAATTCTGAGCAATGCGTTTGCAATTACAGGATTGCGTGAACAGTAAAGGAATACTGTTCACTATTTATAGGCACAGGACACAGCCTGTGAGGAATTACAATCATGCCCCTCATAAAAGTTTACAACAATGACTCAGACCCTTATAGACTAAAAGGTCATTCTATCTTTAAGTCGGTTCGACCCTTCATCTTCGGATATGCTATAATACTGAAGCTTCATGAATGGTACCTTCAGCATCACGTACGAGCAGCTTCAGCCGAAGTTGTTTCTTTCCGCAGGACCTTCGGCGACGAAGCATGGTCCCAACAGTAGCCCCTTCGCGGTGCTAGATCGTTTTTCGTAACGAGCTTGATCCGTGAAAAAAGTCTCTTAGGTTTCAGGAAGCCGAAGGTCCGAAAAACACCTTCCCTGAGATCGTTGTTGAGAAACGATACAGTTTCCGAGCGCGGAACGGTCCCACCATGCAGGTTCACTTTTTGGTTTTTGCGGCCCACCGTGCAGTGGGTGCGAGCGACTGTTTTCCCGGTGTAAAAATCCTGACGATTCACCTTCTTACCTGCAGCACTATATAAACAGACAGGTAGGTGTGAAGTTACCACAGCATTCATTGCTATTGCACTATTTTGCTGCCAAAAATTTAACCATAGCCGAAGCTTGACTTTCGCATTCAAACGAAGCTCCAATTTAGTCTCTACTTCGTCAGAAAAAGAGCTTCGGAAAAAAGGTTATTAATTTCCAAGGAATTTTTTAAGAAATTCAAAATCAAATGGCCAGAGTACGCTCTACTGCTAGAGTTGAGCGTGATGGAGATGAGGCCGAAGCTACTGAAACTGTTCCGATTTCTGAAGCGATGAGGCGCTCCGGGCTAGCTACAGCAGAGGACACACCTGCTGTCGAAGCAACACAAGCAGATGTGGAAGAAGTTGGTTCTGAGGATGAGTTCAGCTGCGGGGTACCAACTAAACCTAGTCATCTGGACTTTGGAAAGTCCACCATCTCTGAAGCTGACCTTCCAAAAATGGTGAAGCTGGGCTACTTCAGCGAAGCAAAAAAGGAGCTGGTTCGTTTTGGCGGAGAGGAAACTACTCCGAAGCCGGAAAAGAATGAGGTAGTAGTGTTCAAAAGCTTCTTTAAAGCAGGATTAAGATTTCCTTTGAATGGGATGATTGCTGATGTTTTGAAGAAATTTGGGGTTTACCTTCATCAGCTGACCCCTAATGCCATTGTTAGATTAAGTGTTTATATTTGGGCCCTTCGTAGTCAAGGAGTGGAACCGTTCGGCGAAGGTTTCTGCCGAGTCCATGAACTACACTATCAGACTAAAGCCAGAGGAGATGGTCTTCATGAGAATTTTGGATGTTACAACTTTGCTTATCGCAAGACTACGAAGTTTCCAGTGATAAGCTACCGAAGCAAATGGCCAGCCAGATGGAAATCTGAGTGGTTTTATGTTAAAGTTGACAAAGATGAAGATAAATTGGTCCAGAGTCCACTAGAGCTAACCTTCGGAGAAACAAGGCCCCGATGCAACATGATAAGGGGGAGCCCGAGCCAAATTGCTATGGCTGAATTTCACGTGATTTCAGATCACATTGGCACTAGAGACTTGGTGCAGGAATTTCTGGCTTTTAAAGTGTTCCCAACAATGAGGGATTGGGAGATGCCGAAGCTGGAGGGAGAAAAGAAAAAGGGAGAACTTATTCGATTGCCTTATTATTACAAGTTTAAGAAACATTTTAAAAAACCCTGCCAGGAGTGGTTGGACTCAATCGAGATTATGTGTAACGATATCCTTGGAAATTATTCTAAGAAGGAATATCAGTTGATGACAGCAGCCTTCGACAGTCGCCCCAAACGAAGATTGAATCGGGTGTTAGATGCCTTGAATTTTGACTATCCTGATTATGAGCAACTGGGCGGAGATGCCGAAGGCCCGAAGAGAAAAAGAATTGCCAGCGCCCTTGACAAGGAAAGCACCAAATTGGCCAAAAAGGAACAAGAAATTTCCAAAAAACTGAGCCTAGAGCCGAAGGTAGCTACTCCAAGAAAAAGAAAAGCTGTATCTCCAAAACCCGCATCTCCAGAACCAAAGACATTGGTCCGAGAGGAAGAAGCTCCTGCGACACCTTCTGCTGCCGAAGTAGAAGAGATTCTGAAGGTAATGACTGAACCTTTGCTTGTCAAGCTAAGTCCGCTGGCGCCAGAACTGACGAAGTTTTTTCAGAAGGACAAAGAAGCTTCGGCAGCAGAAAGTCCTGCAAATCCGAAAAAACGAAGAATTATCCAAGTGGCAGATGTGATTCACCAGACACCGCCACCGACATCGGTGTCAAAAATTGTCATTGCCGAGACCACCGGAGCCGAAACCACCGCAGCCGAAGCTACCGGAGCCGAAACTACTGAAGCTGAAACCGCTGGAGCCAAAGCTACCGGAACCGAAGCCACCGGAGCCAAAGCTGGGACCACCGAAGATTCTAACCTGGAAACCACGCTTGATGTTATTGATAATATACTTCTGAAAATGGCTGAAGAAGAAGCTGTTGTGGCTGCTGTGAACACGGCTACTGAAAAAGGAAAAGAGCAGGTTGAAGACACTTTGGAGGAAGGAAATTTTAACTTTCAAGATTTACTTGGACAAGAGTTAACAGGCACTGAAAAAGAAGAGCTGAAGAAATATGCCATATCCTGTGGATATAAACCAGGGTCTCTGCTATTTGGTGGGGTCAACGAAGGGAAGCTAAGATGCCTTCGGAATCGCACCGAGGCCAAAGTTGTTAGGACCTTCTCCAAAAGCGTTGGCCTGCCAAAGATAGAAGCGGACCTTTGCAGGTACCAGCGACAACATATCGCCGGTAGCTTGCTCTATGCTAACTTTAAGGTAAAAAATATTATTATTATTTTATTATTATTATTATTTTTAGGTCGTTTTTTGACGAAGGTTGTTTTGGCAGAGTATACTACTAAGTAAAGTGTTAAAAATGCAACAAGATCTTGAAGAGGAGAAAAACAAAGGTATCATCAAAGATTTAGAAAACAAAGTTGAAAATTACGAAGCTGCTCTGAAGAAGAAGGACTTCGTCATTCAAGATCTTGAAATCATAGCTAAAGAACACAAAGCTGCCTTAGAAAAGAAAGACTTCGTTATTCATTATATGGAAGGCTCACTGGCTGAGGTCCAAGCCGAAAATGACAGGCTAAAGAATGAATTACTCAAAAAGTCAGAAAAATCTGAGCAGGAAAAGAAGAACCTTGAAACAAGTCTCAAGACTGAGATCGAGAAAAATTCAAATTTGCAAAAATCATTGAAGGAACTTCAAGAGAAATGCCTAAATTTCGGCAGCCGATGCGTGCAACGGCTGAAGGATGTGTTTCACTCTATCGGAGCCAGCTCTGAAAAATTTACACCTTCGGCTGAAAACCTGCCCAACACCTTGGAATACATTGAAGGCGAGGTTGATGCACTTGACGAAGTTATTGCTGGGCATGCTGACTTCTGCGCCCTGGTAGCTTCTCGAGGCACAACTACCGCTTTCCTGAAGGCTGGCTGTACGCACGGAAAAATTGTAAATAGGCCAAACTTCAGCTTGTCAGCAGCAGATTTGGTTGATATCCCAAGCCTAGCCCGAAGCATCGGAAACAGATTTATGACCCAGATTTGGGTAAATGGCGGGCGAAAAATGGCTAGTGACGAAGCTCGGAGCCACCTTAAGCCGGTGCGAAACTTATATTTGTTACTTTCACTTTCTCCTTGAAATTTGCACCTTTCTTATTCTACTTTTTAATATGTGCAGGATGACGAAGCTGAAGAATGACGGGCTGAAGCTTAACAGTTGCTGTAAAAGACTTTCCTGCAAAAAATTCTGGAGAAATCTTTGTAATATAATTGTGGAAGAAACTTATGTAAATTTGTACATACCTTGTAATATATCTTGTCTCCTTTATCCGTGTACAATCTGCTTTGCTGTGAACGAAACTTCACTTTTGAGCCGAAGGCGAAAAACACCTTCCCTTCTTTTCGTACACAACGAAGCATGAAAATTTCCTCTTTCTTCGAAATTTCTCCTCATAGCCGAAGCATCTGTCTTTTGTGGTATAATGATGATGATTCTATATATGTCTAAATGAATGTTTATGAATGCAAATGTCATGATGTAATGTATTGTGCAAATGAATATCGGAATATATCCCAAACCATAATCATAGCCTTCATTCCCTTGGGAATGACTCAAATCTTTTCGCCGTTTATTTTTCGGCTTCACCGTTTACTTTTCGGTGTATCAGCGCTGACTTTTTGCTGTAAGCCTCCCTTAGGAGCTTCTTCGCCTTTTACTTTTGGTGGAATCACCGTTTATTTTTCGCTGTAAGCCTCCCTTAGGAGCTTCTTCGCCTTTTACTTTCGGTGGAATCAGTGTTTATTTTTCGCTGTAAGCTCTGCATTCCCTTAGGAACGACTTTTGAGCTTCTCCCTGTTTTCTTTTCTTTTTTCCTTTGCATTTACATTTACATTTTTGGGGATATCACTCTTATAGAATTGAAATAAGGAAAAGAAAAATTACACGTTGTGGCCCCATTAAAAACCTTTCTCCCCCTTTGGAAAGGAAAAGGGTGCCACAAAAAAGAATAGAAAAAATTACATCAAGCTAAACATAATATCGCCGAAGCTCATCCGCATTCCATGATCTAGGAATGTCGTTGCCGTCCATATCCTTCAATCTGTAGGAACCGGGTCTTGACGAAGATACTACCAAAAAAGGTCCTTCCCACTTCAGCTGTAATTTGCCTACTGTCTCAGGGTTGGCTACTCTTCGAAGCACCAAGTGTCCTGGTTCAATGTTCTTTAGCCTGACCTTTCTATCACGCCACTTTATTGTTTCAGCTTGGTATTTGTTGATGTTTTCCACAGCTTGAAGCTTGATCCCTTCTATAGCATCTTTTTCCACAGAGTAATCAGCTTCATCTTCGCCTTCTGCCGAAGCTACTATTCTTATTGATCCTGCTTTGGCCTCTTCCGGAGTTATTGCTTCATCACCAAACAATAGTTTGAATGGCGTAAAGCCTGTTGATCTTGACATTGTTGTGTTGTGGCTCCACACCACTTTGATTAATTCTTCTGGCCACTTTCCCCTGGGCTGATTGAAGATTAACTTCATTATTCCTGTCATTATGATTCCATTTGCTCTTTCAACAAGTCCATTTGACTCCGGATGTCGAACTGATGCGAAATGGATCTTCGTGCCAATTTGATCACAAAATTCTTTAAAAGCTTCGGAATCAAACTATGTCCCATTATCCACAGTAATGGCCTTCGGCACTCCGAAGCGACAAACAATATTTTGCCAGAAAAACTTTTGAATAGTGACCGAAGTTATTGTGGCTAAAGGCTTTGCCTCAATCCATTTAGAAAAATATTCCACTGCCACTACAACATATCTTAAGTTCCCTTGTGCTGGTGGTAACGAACCTAACAAATCAAGGCCCCACCTTTGCAACGGCCAAGTGGGTTGTATTAGCTGAGTTAAAGACGAAGGTTGTTTTTGATCTCTTGCACATTTCTGACAACCTTTGCACTTTTGGACTAACTCCGCTGCATCCGAAGCTGCCTTTGGCCAATAAAATCCTTGGCGAAAAACTTTTCCAAGCAAAGGCCTAGATCCAATGTGAGATCCACACAGGCCTGCATGTATTTCCTTCATCATTTCTATACCTTCGGTTCTAGATAAACACTTGAGTAACGGAGAACAGACCCCACGCTTGTATAGCTCCCCTTCTATTATAATATATGGTCGAGCTCTTGCCTCTATCCTCCTGTTATAAGCTTCGTCATCTGAAAGAAAGTTACCCTAGAGAAAAGAGATGATCTCAGTTCTCCAGTCCTCACTATAAACAGGGGATATGTTGAGGACTGCTCTTTCAAGAAGCTCAACCGAAGGTGCTTTTATTGTTTTGAAAAATACTTCCGAAGGTAATGGCAGCCCCTGTGCTGCTGACTTAGCTAATAAATCAGCATATTCATTGTCACCACGAGGAATATTTTTGACAGAAAACCCTTCGAAGGAAGCCTCAATCCTTCGGACCGTGTCTAAATATTTTTCAAGCTTCGGATCTCTTGCTTTATAACTTTTGTCAATATGACCAGAAATAACCTGGGAATCAGTTTTAAGAACCGCCCTTCTGATTTCCATTGCCTTTAGCTTCCGAAGACCAAGTAGTAAAGCTTCGTACTCAACAATGTTATTTGTGCAACTGAAATCAAGTCTTGTTGCATAACAAGTTTTAACTTTGGAAGGTGCAACCAACACAGCAGCTGCTCCTGCTCCGAAGGTTCCCCAAGATCCATCACAAAATACTGTCCAAACTTCAGCATCTTTATTTGTTTCTTCTTCCTGAGCCCCTGGCGTCTAGTCAGCAATGAAGTCTGCCAATGCTTAAGATTGAATCGAAGATCTATGCACATAATCAATACAGAATTCATTGAGCTCCGCAGCCCATTTTCCAACTCTTCCAGTAGCTTCTCTATTCCTCATAATATCCTTCAACGGTTGTGAAGAAGGAACAACTATATTGTATGCCTGATAATAGTGACGAAGCTTCCTGGAGGCCATTAAAACAGCATATAGCACCTTCTCCAATTCTGTATAATTTTTCTTTGATAAACTAAGAACTTCGGATACAAAGTATATTGGGGCTTGCGTTTTGACTTGGCCTTCAAGCTTCTCCTGGACAAGTGCTGCACTTACCGCTGAGTGCGAAGCTACCACATATAACAACAGAGGAGCCCCTGGCGTTGGTGGAGTTAGTGTTGTTAGGTCTATCAAATATTGCTTCAGCTCTTCGAAGGCTTTCTGCTGAACTGGTCCCCATTGAAAAACTTTAGCTGATTTCAGTACTTTGAAAAATGGTAAATTTCTCTCTGCTGATCTAGATATAAATCTGTTGAGAGATGCCAGTCTTCCTGTCAATCTTTGAGCCCCCTTTTTTGTACTTGGTGGTTCCATTCGAAGGATAGCTTCGATTTTATTTAGATTAGCTTCAATCCCTTTTGTTTAAACTAGACAGCCAAGAAATTTCCCTTTCTTCACTCCGAAGACACATTTTTCTGGGTTCAACTTTAAACCAGCCTGTCTAAAATTAGCGAAGGTCTCCTGCAGATCAGCAATGTGATTATCTTGCTTTGTGCTTTTTACAATGATATCATCAACATAAGTTAGCACATTTCTGCCTATCTAAGAATGAAGAACCTTCGCTGTCATTCTGCTGAAGCTTCCTCCAGCATTCTTGAGCCCCTCAGGCATCCGAAGGTAACAATATGTTCCACTAGGGGTTATGAAGCTGGTTTTTGGCTCATCCTCCTTCTTCATCCAAATTTGATGATAGCCTAAATAACAGTCCAGCAAACTCATAAGCTCTGATGAAGCTGCTGCATCGACTAGAGAATCTATCCTTGGCAATGGAAACTCGTCCTTCGGACAGGCCTTGTTGAGATCAGTAAAATCAATACACATTCTCCATTTACCATTGGCCTTTTTTACCATAACAGTGTTAGCCAACCATTCTGGGTATTTTACCTCTCTGATAACTCTGGCACTAAGGAGCCTTTTTACTTCATTCCGAGCACCTTCGGCCTTGTCATCAGACATCTTCCGAAGCCTCTGCTTTCTAGGTCTAAAGGATGGGTCAACATTGAGCGAGTGTTCAATAACATCCCTGTTGACTCCACAAAGATCATTGGCTGACCATGCAAAAACATCTTTGTTGTTGAACAGAAACCTTATCAAGGTTTTCTCCTGTTCTTCAGACAGTTGGGATCCCAATAGCACCTTCTGCTCTGCTATGTCCTCACATAAAAGCATGGGCTTCGGCTGATCGGCCAAAGCAGCCTTCTCCCTTCTAAACTTGTACTGCTCACAAGCTTCAGCTCTATCTATGTTATGAATTGCCTTTGAGTCTGTCCAGTTTCCTTCGGCCCTTCTGGCAGCTTCCTGACTTCCATGAATGGCAATAGGTCCTTGGTCCGAAGGTATCTTCATGCAAAGATATGCTGGATGAAGAATTGCTTCGAAGGCATTGAGAGTACCACGACCAATGATTGCATTGTAAGGGTATTCCATGTCAACAATGTCGAACACAACTTGTTCAGTCCTTGTGTTGTTAATAAATCCGAAGGTTATTGGTATTGTGATTTTTCCAAGTGCTACAATCTGCCTTCCTCCGAAGCCACAAAGGGGATGTGTGGCATCATGGATCTTGTCTTCGGGCTCTTGCATCTGTCTGAAGGCCTTAGCAAATATGATATCAGCTGCACTGTCTGTATCAACCAAAACATTATGGACCAGAAATCCTTTGATCACACAAGAGATAACCATAGCATCGTTGTGTGGGTAATCCTTGAGCTGAAGATCCTCTTGAGAGAAGGTAATTGGAATGTGAGACCATCTTGACTTGATGAAGGGTCCTTGTACCCCTACATGTTGTACTCTTCTCTGCGCCTCCTTCTGTTTCTTGTTAGCCGGCTCTGAGCATGAACCGCCTGTTATCGGGAGAATCAGCTTTGGAGCCGAAGCAGTTCCATCTTGGTTCTTGAACGAAGCCATTGTCTCAGGAAAGTGGAAGTGAGTTCACCGGAGGTGGGCGCCAATGTTGGGGACTTGTTCTCAAATGCTATGAATTAAGAACAAGGCAACATAAAATGTTAAATATTGATGCCCTTCGTCCGCTGAAGCATTATTTTCCTAAGGATTTAATGAACTTCGGACGAAGACCATAAGCAAGATATCATGAAGGTCGCACCTTCGTGACTAGGCTTACAAAATAATATAAAATAATAAATAAAACATGAAACATTAAAGATAAATATATCAGGGACAAATAACATCATTCACATATTTAATTATATGAATCTGAAATATTAAAACATAACGCTTAGGTACATTTATACCTTTGCCTTGACAAGTAATAAATTCCGAGCAATGCGTTTGCAATTACAGGATTGCGTGAACAGTAAAGGAATACTGTTCACTATTTATAAGCACAGGACACAGCCTGTGAGGAATTACAATCATGCCCCTCATAAAAGTTTACAACAATGACTCAGACCCTTATGGACTAAAAGGTCATTCTATCTTTAAGTCGGTTCGACCCTTCATCTTCGGATATGCTATAATACCGAAGCTTCATGAATGGTACCTTCAGCATCACGTACGAGCAGCTTCAGCCGAAGCTGTTTCTTTCCGTAGGACCTTCGGCGACGAAGCATGGTCCCAACACATACTAGTATGATTCATTTTGTATTGATATATCTCTTATGCTTCTGCGATGCTTATAATTACAAAGGAGACGCTGCCAAATTTTATTTTGCTTAGTGTTCGGCTGTTGGTAGTGAAGTCCAGTAGCATCTCGGGGTGCTTGTGGATCTCGGGGTGTTACATATGGTAGAATCTATAGTATTAACCCAACCAAATTTGAATCAAGAAACATAGGAGGAAGGAGTGGAATCCTTGAACGTAGGGGAGCACCAGCATTGGGGTGTAACTTAGAAAAGGGAAAATAGATTCATCAAAGACCATATCTCAAGAAATATAAACATGACCATTGGAAATATCATGACATTTGTAACCCTTATGATGAGTGCTATAACCAAGAAAAGCACATTACTTAGACCATAAGGATAATTGTGGGAATTGTAGAGGCGTAGACCAACATGCACACCCAAAAATCCAGAGAAAATAATAATCTGGTTTAGATCCACAAAATCTTCAAAAGAAGAAGCAAAATCAAGGACATGAGTCGATAATCTGTTAACTATTATTGAGAAATACTATTTCGATGAATGCTCATCCCAAAATTTTAATGACATAGAGGCATAAATTAGAAGAGCAAGACCTGACTCAATAATATGGTGATACTTACGTTTAATAGATTCATTTTGTTGGTGTGTGAGAGGGAATGAAACAAGAAGGGAAATACCAATATACTGGAAAATGAACTCAATTTTTGATACTCACCATCCCAATCGATTTGCATGTACAAATTTTGCAATTAAGCAAGCACTCAACATGTGCTTGGAAGTCACAAAATTTCTAAAATACCTCACCCTTATGTTTAATGAGAGAAATCCATGTAAATTTACCTTTAATCATTAATAAAAACAATATAGGTGTTGTCCTACAGAAGTAGGAGGACCATAGATAAGGCGCCTTATAGACGCTGGCAGACTTAGGAAAAGGAAGTTATTGACTCTTGTCTAGCTGACATGCATCACAAACATGCACAAGTTATTTATTAGATAAATGACAAACTACTATCATGAAGAACATGGAAATGTAACTAGTGCCAGATGGCCAAGGCGACCATGCCACTAAGATGTAGACATTTTGATGACACTTAGAACGTGATTGGTAGAGGTGCACTTCAAAAAGGAGATGTAATAATTAAAATCTATTCTTACACCTATCATCTAGAAACATTCTCCCCATTTGATGATCCTTGACAAGAAAAATACTAAGTGTGGAGTTCAAGAAAAACATCATTATTAGACGTGAGACAATGAATAGAGGCTAAATTTCGAATGGCTTGAGGAACATACAAGACAACATTAAGAGAGTTAATATGGTCAGGGATAATAGTAGTAGATTGACCTATATGCTTTATTGTCATACTTGCTCCATTGGCCGCATGCACCTAATCATGATCATTTTAGTCTTGCTCCATTGGTCGCATGCACCTGATCATGACCATTGTAGTCTTGCCTAATGGATACACCATCAGTATATCATGTCATGTCTATGTTGTACAAGACACAACGAGTGAAGATGTCTTCTCATGGCCATTGAAGTTTTTTTGAACTACTTCCAACGCCATACAGTAGTGTGACCAAGCATGCCATATACTTGGCATTAGTGGTCCTTGTAGGGATTATTTTGATTACCTGCATGACCAATACCACCATGGCCAAAACCCATATGACCTCTTTGATTGACACGACCACGGTCAGAACTACCATAGTTGTTGAGCCTATAACCACGACCACAACCACGTGCAAGTACATTTGCCAAAATTTGAAACAGATCCTTGATATTCTACTACAACTCCAAACGTGCTTCCACAGAGAGAAGATGTGCATAGAGTTCATCAAGACTAATTAGATCGACAATATCTATGATCTGTTCGACTAGCGGGTTGTATTAAGCATCAAACCTTTTGATAATATGGGACACAATATCATTACCATCGAGATGCTTCCTAGCAGTTGCTATCTCTTCAACAAATCTATGTATCTTGGGAAATACATTGTCAGAACTCCATACTTCCATTCTATGTTCGTTGATGCAGGATAAATGACCATGATTGAGAGGCAAACAACCATGTGATTGCTACCCACAGAGCATCTATTGTGGAGCATGAATGAATTTCAAAGAACACCTCACGATAGTGACCATATATCTGAGGTTGTATTCATCATGAACACATCAATTTACATAATCTGGGTTTGCAACCTTTAACGTGATGGAATCCTTTTCATTTGATAATGTCTTTGATAACTCAGGTTCAAAGCCATCAAGAATGCCTTTAAATTGTACAACCTGAATTGTGGACAAAACCTCGACACGCCTTAGAAGATAATTCTCTCTTGTCAACTTTTTAGAAATCAGAATGGAAAGGGATGCTAGTATAGCTAGGGAAGAAGAAAAACTCGCCATAGCTAGATGTGTTTTGGAAGATAGGCTCTGATACCATATGACAATATGAAAGTTGTGGACAACACGATGCCTATATTGGAGGTCGCTAGCAGTTTATATATTGAACTAAACTTATACACAAATCATATGCAACAAGGTTACAATAATAAAAAATTCTAAACTTACTAATTGTCTATGTTATACATACCAAAAAATTTAAACTTCACATACTTATCTGTGCTATAGATATAATATAAATCTATACTATTCATGGATATAATTTTTTTATACAATACAATGTAATCTCTTCATTTGATGTATTTGGACATTACTACTTCCCAATACAATATCAATATAGAGTTATATGATTATCATATGTTTTTTCCTGTGTGGTATCTAGAAGATGATATCTGACACAAATTAACCATATGATCAAGGTGTTTCTAGATTAAGGCTCTATGTTTATATAGAAGGGTCTAATAACATTGATAATTATACATCATGGTGTTTCTTATTTTTATTTAGTTTCAAAGAGTGTTTTTTGGTATACTGATATTATCTGGATTTTTTCACAGGGTTTCTAAATATATACAATGATGCATAATGGATTAAATTAACTGCGGAGACTACGAAGAACTAATTAATCAAGAGAGTATTGAGATTTAGTAATAATTGCTAAATAGGACTTAATCTTAAAGGATGTCTTTTTATTTTCTTAAACTTATAAGTGTATATAAATGATTCGTATCTTAAGGGATATTTAATGAGGTAAGTGAAAAAAAAGCTTAAGAGACGCGGTGAAGAAACATCTTTAAGTTTAAAATACGGTTCCATCCATACAACCCACGTAAATGAGCTGTGTTGAGGGGTTCTAGTGAATAAGATAAAATATTTAGATACATTAAATTGTATGAACGTGTTTATTAAATATATCTAGTGTTTAGAGAATCGTAATATATTATTTAGGTTGTACTAAATAAATTATATAGAGAATTATTCGTACGAGATGATGTCTGGTAACGTTCCCGTCGTGCTCGTCGCCCAGGTATATATATAAATAGAGACCCCTTTTAATTTATGCTAGTTTGGAGATCAAGATAAGAGACCCGCACTGCTTTACCATGAGAAGAAGAATAGTCACACATGCAGGTAACTGTCACCATCTGATAACACATCTAACGGCTCAGATTATGCCGTTGTTTCACTATAGGCAAAGGATCGGAATCTTGAAATCGCGGCTCTTGTTCCTGGATCGTACGGCGCAGAGGCGCCCTTCGCTGGGAAGCTTCCAACGATTCCACGGGCCCACATCAACTCCTTCCAATGAAGAATGGTGAGCCGGTGGGATCCACCTTAGCCGATGGTACAGGTGGGCAAACAGTGGGCCCAGTTGCCTACGCTCACGTCAGCATCTACCCCTCTTTTCCGCCGTATATATACCTGTGCCCCCATCCTGCTGCTCCTTGCATCGATCCCTACCGAATAATATTCTGCAGTAGTTTCTCGAGCTCCTGTAGCAAGAAAGAAACCATGTCGGGGGTATGGGTGTTCGAGGACGGGATCGTGCGGCGTGCGGACAGCGACCCGCCCAGCGGCGCCGGCGCCGGCGGGTCCCGGCCGAACAAGGTGCTGGTGCACGTTCCCAGCGGGGAGGTGGTGACGTCGTATGACGTGCTGGAGCGGCGGCTACGCGAGCTCGGCTGGGAGCGCTACCTCTACGACCCCTGTCTGCTCCAGTTCCACCAGCGCTCCACCGTGCACCTCATCACCGTACCCCGTGACTTCTCCCGCCTCAAGCTGGTCCACATGTACGACGTCGTCGTCAAGACCCGAAACGTCTTCGAGGTCCGTGACGCCGCCCCTGCCTGATGGTCTTCGTGGCGACGCAAGCTGCTGCTGTGTGCCTATTAGCTTCGTGCAAGCTCGTCGGACCGGCTGGTACTGGAGCCCTATCGCCGCCGTATCAACATACGTGCGCATGTATTGTATGTTTGTGATTGGTACTGATCGAGTACTTACGTGTGATTTGCATGGCGCAGCGCGTTCGTGTGGCTGCTTCTTGCATGCTGTCCTACTTTGTCTGCCGCCGAATAAATGTACGCGAGAGCGCCGCCGCCGTCGCCGTCGCCGTATGCTTCTTATATATCCGGATTTGAGGGTGTGTTCTTTGACTCTTTAGTATTAGTCACTTTCTAGAATACCAAATGGGTTGAGGATTTCTAGGAACTAATATTTAGTTCCTAGAGTTTAGACACGGGTGACTAAAGAAATCAAACGTTCCATATTGCTTCTCTCTATATAAATATACATTGATTTTTAAGCCCAGTCATGGTTTATAATATCTAATTTTTAGTATTCAACTTTGTCAAAAAAAGTTCAATTGTATAACCTTGATTGTTACCCTTTTTTCCGTTATCACACACACATACACAGATACCCGGTAGTAGAAATGGATCTCTCTCTCTCTCTCTCTATATAGTGTGTAGCGTGTGTGTGAATTTTTTACTTATACGGTAGTTATTTTCATATTTATATATCTTTAGATTTAGAATGTGTATGGTTTGACAAACTGTATGTGCATAGAGTATATATTATCGTATTATATTAAGTATGATTATACTTATTTTATAGGCTACTATAATTATATGTTACAAAAATATATATTATATATATATGGCAAATTGCAGAACGGTATGTATGTGTGTGTACACACACATATATATTGATTTTGACATCTCAACTTTTTGGATTATTTCTTTTCAGAATGTGTACCAAAATACAGAGACAATACTCAAAGAAAGAAGTCATCCGGGACAAAGGATATTACTACTACAGCTTTATCATCCAATAACAGAACTATATCACATCCATTAGGAACAATATAAAATGATAGCGCGTTATGTATTAATACTTTTGAATTAATACTATCAATAAAGATGGAATAAATGTAATATTTAAATTATTCAAGTACATACATAATATATATAAACCATATTATTATTGCATAGTTAAGAATAAATAATACTTAATTGAAAACAAATAATATTATTCATAATAAAATAGAACCCACAGAACTTGTCGTCATGGTTCAGGATCGGAACTCTGTAGTAAACAAGCACAAGAATCCTTTACCGAAATTCTTCATTAATACTAGCTAGCTTAGTTTGCTAACGTGCTCCTATTTCTATAGTTGTTGCGATGCGCAATCTACTTTAATTTGTTACTCCCTCCATCTCAAAATATTAGTCGCTTTAGCTTTTGATTTTTATATCTATGTTTAAATGGATGATGATGAATCTAGACACATATATAAAACAAATATATTAATTATTGTATGAATCAACTAAAAAGGTAAAATTAATTTATTTTAGGACGGAGGGAGTGCATCATAGATATTATTAGAGAAAGTTCATCCTACAACCCTCATATATTGTCTAAATACAATTTTCATCCATCAACTCCTATATATGAAATAGTTCCCCTTTTAAAATTAAAGCCTATCAACTATTATAACTATACCAACTTTTTAATTCAATCTCGGTACAAATTTCTAGTGGTTTTTGGTTTCATGACGTTGACATGGCGACATGATCAAAAACCAAATATCGTTTGGATTTTAAAATTCTATAAATGAGCATTAGAAATTCTCCAAAATGTTATTTCCTAAGTGAAATTAAGTACAATAGAACTATAAAATAGATAATCAGGTCTTTTAAACTAAAGCTAAGCCTTTTAATTATGTTGGCCAAACTGAACTCCATGTGCAGCTAAGCAAGTAAAAGTACTTTTAGATTTTCAGATTATTAGAACTATGCATGAAATGGGTACCACAGTTAACAACTTTGAAAACATATACCAAATGCGCATTTGAAAAATATATTTTCTTTGAGGAGGATTGAACTTAATAAGAAAACGAGAAATAATATTGTTCTATTTTTCAGAACATTATCTATACAATTTAAAGTATATAATGCTTAGAACATCACCAAAATACTAGTCAAATGGCTTGTCAAGCCAAATTTTGGCTACTCAACAACAAAATAACTCTCTAACAAATTAACCATGGAAACTCGCTAAGCCATCTGACTGTCTAAATTAGTCCCCTCTCTCACCAAACTTGCTAGCTACTCTGGCTAGGAAAACTAGCTTGCCAAGGGTGAGATAATGTGTAGGACCAACACGTTGGTGTGTGGAGAGAGAGAGAGAGAGTTGAATTTAGCTGTTGGGATTTGGAGAATGGGAAATGGAGGGTTTGTTAGTGATAGAGTGTATTTTAGGTGGTAGATAAATCATAGTCCGGGTACGGTAAAAGGTTACCGTTTGTACATATACTCTACAAATTTACTAAATCAATTGACTAATTTAACTATTGCCACATTGTCATCATGTGAGGTCATCTCCAACCATTCCTCCCATATTTTCCCCTATTTTTACTTTGGATTATATTTTTCTAAGTCACCCCAAAAGACACTCACCACAAAAAAATTAGTGGGAAAAAGAAAAAACCAATATATTTTGCCGAGTGTCAACAAAAGACACACGACAAAGACTTTCTTTACCCTCGGCAACATATTTTTTAAAAAATTAAAAATTCTTTGCGAGTGTCTGTTATGGGGCACTCGGCAAAGGTTTCTGTGCCGAGTGTCATATCTATGGCACTCGACAATATGTTTTTTTAAAATAAAAAAATCTTTGCCGAGTGCCAAATCTTGGGTACTATACAAAGAACGTTAACTTAACCCTAACCGGGGTAGTGGCCCCATTCTTTCTCATCCTCAACAGAGCGCCGCGCCAGCATGCCCCCGTGCACTGCCACGCCGTCGCGCTTCTTCCCCAACCTTGGCCATCACCGACCCCGCCCCATCTTCTTCGGCTCCACCCAACCCGTCCCTGCCCCTTCGCCCCGGATAAGGCCACCCGAAGGTGAAAATATTTGGTTATTACTTGATTATTGTTTTTTATAATTATTTATTTGTTATAATTACTTGATTATTGCTCGGTTTACTATTATAGAATACTTGATTGTTGCTTGGTTACTGTTATAGGTTGAGATTGTTATATGTTTAGATTGTAATGTATAAATTATGTATTGTTATTGTTATTGTGAATCAGAGCTAGTATTGTTATTGATATTGTAATGGACTATTTGTATAGTGCATAGATTGATGTATATGTGGTTATTGAGGCATTGATGTATATGTGTGGATGTCTGCCATCGTGATGTTAGTTTTATTTATAGGTTTTGGAATCTCATCGTGCAGGGGAGGTGTTGTCGAAATTTTGTGTTGTCACTTTTGTTCTTTTTTGCAGAGAAGGTACTTGTCTTCCTAGCTGTTGTGGGTTTGCCTGCACCACGTCCACTCACCACTACACCGACACGCCACAGCCCTGCTAGCCTGACTCCACCGCCACCCTAGGTATAACCTCTATTTCTGTATCATGGTCATAGATCACGTAACCTAGTTAGGTATCTCCTGTTCGAAAGAGATATGGTTGCAAATATGCAGATCTTTGCATATCTATAATCGTATCTATTTCGAATTGTCCAAGTTTTTTTGGATAGCCCATAGTTGTGTAGATAGGGTTAGTTTCCATGCTCTACTCCGATCCGAGAAAGAGTTTGCATCACCTCCCTTTTGTTCTCCGGATACACACTCTCCCTGCGAGGACATTGGAGAACAACATGGATGTGCTGCCGAAATTCTGTCTCGATTTAGAGTAGAGCATGGAAACTAACCCCATCAATGCAATCACGGGTGGGATTAGGATCTATCCTCACCTTTTAGAAGGTACAAACATATTGTAGATTCATTACATGTTTATATTGCACTATGTTATTATATATGTTAGAGGATGAAGGATCGGTTTGACAAGTCGAATGATGATTGGTTGGATGCTATAGAGGCAACAAGTGATGAGCTACTTGGAGCCTACTCAAGGGCTGAAGATGAAGCTATGACAGTCGCCTTCGGCGCTCGAGGAAAAAAGAGGCTGAATAGGTTTTTGATGTTATCAGGTTTGTCTACCCCGATTACTGCTATCCCACGCGAAAGCAAGGGAAGAAAAGGAAAGCTGCTACCTCAACACCTTCTAGTGTGTCGAGGTCGAAGAAGGTTAAAGTTTTGACACGCCGACCGAGGTGTATTGAGACGACCGATGTGCTAAAGCTAAGTGAAGGGGTTGTTCCTGCCATAGAACTAGGTCATGCTATGCCAGTCGAGGCAAGTACAAATCTGACCGAAGAGCCGAAACTAGAGAAGACGACAGGACAATTTAAGGCGCTGAGTCCATCATGTGCAGTGGACCTGCCGAAGCCATCAAGCATTCCCACAACAACTCCAAGGAAAAGGAGAATGGCTAGCGTGCTAGATGTTGTTCTGGAGTCCGTAAAAACATCAGCTCCTGTCCTTGCTGAAGCTCTTATCACGCAGGCTAAAGATTCAAGGAAAACTGACGACGCTAGCATGGCCCACACTCTTACTGAAGCTGGACCTTCAGAAGCTCCTGCCAAAGCTAAACCTTCGAAAACTGCACCGATAACTCTGGAGAAAGAGAGTGTTCCTGAGAAATTCAAATATCCTGCTCCTAAAGCACCCATTAAAGAGCTGGAATTCATTGTTCGACATGCTTCAGGAAAGCAGCTATCAGAAGAGCAGGTAGTCGAAGTGCAACACTATGCCAGGGATCTAAAGTACCCCTAAGGATCCTTGGTATATGGTGGTAGTGACGAAGATGACTTCCTTTACTGTCTACCAGACAGCAAAGAGATACATGTTTACCGGGAAATGATGGACAATATAGGATATCCGAAGCTTGAACTTGGCCTATCTGCAATATCAAAAGATCAGCTTGCAGACAGTCTTGCTTACAATAGTCTGAAGGTGTGTATAGTTTGACTTGTGTAAAATAAATTATTTTTATGGTTTTTTTGCTATAGTTATGTGCTCACTCTTCATTTTCTAGGGCTTAATTCTGAGCAAGGCTCTAAAGTCCCAGAAGGAAGCAGAGGATGAGAGCTACCGAATAGCTCTTGAGAATCTTTGCTCATAAGTCATCACACTAAGGAACGAAGCTCTTGAAAAGGATAAGATATTACTTTCCTTAATGGATAGGCTAAAATCTAACGAGGCTAAACTTGCTGCACAAGCCGAAGCTCATAAAGCCAAAGTGGAAGAACTAAAAAGGAAGGTTGCTGAAGCAACCGAAAAATTCAAAGTTGAGGTGGTGAAGCATGAGATTTGCGAGATCGAGAGGTCAAGAGCACAAAAGAACACCGATGTGCTTCGTGCTTCCAAAGAAAAGTGTTATGAAATATCCTTGGAATGCGCCAGGAAACTAAAGGACAACTTTGCTAGGGTTGGGGCATATTCCTCTGAGCAGAGATTAATCCATGGCGACCCTGATGGAGTTGTTCAGTGGATCAGCGGGGAAGCTAAAGCTTTTGACGAAATTCTAAGTGACCGAGGAGATTTCTGCGCCTTTGCTGGTGCGTGGGAGGCCACGTCCATCTTAGAAAAGGCCGGTTGCGAACATGCCAAGGTTGTAGTTCAGCCTGAATTTGTTTTCTCAGCCGACGACATTAAAAATCGTTCAACCAAAGCTTCTGCGTTAGGCGGGAAATTTTACTCCGAGGTATGGATGAAGGGCGGCCGTGAGATAGCTGATGAAGATATTAGAAAGAATGAAAAGAATCTGACGACGCTCAAGAAGAAGCGAAAAGAGCTAAAGAAGCTACTGAGCGTGTGAGGCTTATAGGTACCTTTATTGAGGTTTTAGCTTCGTAATCTATTTTTAGCTTCGGAACTAACAAATATATTTTATGATGCAGTTGAACTTTCTCCCCCACCGGAGCCATACAACCAAAAAGCCGACCCAGCCCTGAAGGAAGCGCTTAAGACGATTAAAATTGTCAATGAAGCAGTTGATGAAGTTGTCAACAGACTGCTAAACGAAGCCACCAAAAAAGTGTTGAAAGAAGATTAAAGCTTTGTATATTTGGGAGTTTAGCTTTTGTACACAGCTTTCGCCTTTGTAAGAACCAAGTATCAACTATTTTCATGTGTATTAATGTAATATATTTCTTTGTGATGCATGAAACCTTCGTACATACCGTTTTTGAGCCGCTAGCAAAAAAACACCTTCCCTTCTTTTCATGCTTCACGAAGAAAAAGATGCCCCTTCTGTCGATTCAATACTGGGTATTATGCCACAGTTGTTGTGTAGTAGTACTGCTGATGAAGATTCCCCTCCTGTGTAAAAATATATCTACTGAAGGCATATCTTGTATTACATCACATTCTTTCATGATCCGACATGTATTTTTGAAGGAGTAATTTTCCTTCTTCTCCACAGCTTTTTGCTGAAGTAAAATGATGTATGATGCGATGCTATGCGATATGATGGTATGATGCAAAATGATGTTGTTGGGGGCCTTCGGCTTTCGAAGGTCCTCAAAAACATGATTTAACAATGTTTCTGGAGTATGATACATGAATAGGTACCTTCGGACTCAGGTCAAAACCATAGTGTGAAGAAACACAAAGAATACGAAGGATGGCGCAGAGCCGAAGCTATGCGTGGGGGAGCTTCGGCGTGATAGCAGAAAAGGAAACCGACTTAAAGGGGAAAAGGCTATTTAGACCCTGATAGATTACTATAGAATTATTAGCAAATGTAAAGGACATGGGTGTAATTTTACATGGGCTGCGTCCCGTGCCTATAAATAGATGAACAGTGCTCCCGTACTGTTCACGCTGACTTGTCATTTGCTTTTGCATCACGCTTGTACTTATATTTAAGTGTTTGTGTACTGTTCAAGCCGAAGGTACATCTGTAATTTGTTACCATTATATTTTTCCATAATAATAGAATAAGAAATGAGCTAATAATAATATTTAAGTGTTTGTGTTATTTCTCATACTTTATATGAATCCTTCTTCATTATTTGTTGTATTTATGAAGGTATGTCCTTCATAACCTTCGTCCGAAACTCATTATATCCCAAGGGAAATAATGCTTCGAAGGATGAAGGACTTTAACATTTAACAATTTCTGTGTTGCCTTGTTCTTAATTCATAGCATTTAAGGACAAGTCCCCAACATTGGCGCCCACCTCCGGTGAACCCTTTTCGACCACCTTCGGCAAGCATCGACCTTCGTCATGCCGCCAAAGAAAGCTTCAGCGACAGGGGCTGCCGCTTTGTAGCCGCTGGACTCGAACCAGGAGACCTTTTCTCTTCGAGAGGCCCGAAGCCAGAAGAGGAAGGCCACCAGTCCAATGCCCCAAGAGGATGAGTTGGACGAAGAGATCAGGAATATGGAGATGCTTCATCAGCAAGTGCAAAAGAAGAAGGAAAAAATGGCTCGGCTAGCTGACCTACAAAGGCAGATTAATGAAGCTACTGAAGAAGTACGTCATCTTACTCAAGATGAGCAACACCGAAGACCCCAGCACAGAGAGCTGCACCAAGAGGGCTTCTTCAACGAGGATGATTGGTATGAGGATTTTCATCATAGAAATTTTGCTTTTGATGATGCTTCTCCTCTGTCAGCAGAACTGCAGGCTACACCCTGGCCCCCGTCTTACAAGCCACTCCAGCTCCCTATGTATGACAGACACTCAGATTCGAAGCAGTTCCTGATGAGCTACAAAGCTACCATATCTTCATATGGAGGCAATACTGCAGTCATGGCGAAATCTTTCGTCATGGCAGTCAAGAATGTTGCACAAACCTGGTACTCCTCTCTTCGGCCAGGAACAATCACATCATGGCAGAAGCTGAAGGACATGCTGATCACCAGTTTCCAAGGGTTTTAGACGAAGCCGTTACTGCTCAAGCTTTGTTCCAGTGCACGCAAGATCACGAAGAATACCTTCAGGCGTAAGTCCAAAGGTTCTTGCGTCTGAGGGCACAAGCGCCAATAGTGCCCAATGAAATTGTCATTGAGGCCATGATCAAGGGGCTTCGGCCAGGACCTACGACCCAATACTTCGCCAAGAAGCCCCCTCAGACCCTGGAAAATTGCTTCAGAAGATGGATGAATACATCCGCACTGATAATGACTTTCGGCAGAGAAGGGAGGAAGCTTACAGGTTCTTCGAAATGACCAGGGGCTTCGGAGGGAGAGTCCAACCAAGGCATGTCAGATCAATCCACTCTACTCAGAATGACGACAGAGGAGGTCAACAGCAGAGGCCGCAATATTCCTCCTAGGCTTCGGGGTAGCAACAAAGCTATCCTCGGCCTCCAGCTCTAAGGGGCAGAGGCGCCAGAGGCTTCGGTGGAAGGTTTGGCGATCAGCCCAGGAAAATTTATTGCCTATTCTGCGGTGAGGACAAGGGCCATACTACAAGGATGTGGCATGTCACCATCCAGAAGCAGAAGGAGATAGCAGAAGTTGTAGCCCAATAGAACCAGCCAAAGCAAGTTATGCATACTACTTCGTATCATTCACCGTACATACCAGAGTATGTGGGTAACCATCCCGTAGCTTCTGTTGCTTCGGCAAGCCAACCTCAGGCATCTTGGCAACAGCCTCCACCTCCACCACCAATGCAACCCACATATCCCTAAGGCCAGCAGCCAGAAGGGAGCCAGCACACTCACCAGCAGCGAGACTTCAGGGAGCAGTCCGAAGCTCGCACAGTCAACAGTACTGTGCCAGAATCAAAGCACATCTACTAAGAGAGACTCACGAAGTTCCAAAAGTCAGTAAAGCATGAAAGTTGTTCTCAAGAGAATGCGGGGTTCACAATTATATTACAAGTATTGCCGAAGCAACAAAAAGTCGTTCTAAGGAACGTAGTGTAAGTTTGCCGAAACAACAAAAAGTTGTCCCTAAGGGAACGCAGCGTAAGTTTTCTGCTCAAAAGTCGTTCCAAAGGGAATGCAGAGCTTACAGCGAAAAATAAACGCTGATTCCGCCGAAGTATAAGGCGAAGCGCGAAAAGTCAACGCGAATACCACCGAAATAGAAGGCGAAGAAGCTCCTAAGGGAGGCTTACAGTGAAAAGTCAGCGCTGATACACCGAAAAATAAGCGGTGAAGCCAAAAAATAAACGGCAAAGAGATTGTGTGTTCTACTGTGGGAATGTGTGTGTATCTTCGGCACAAACATCATTCGCATACCATAACATCATCACATCATTCGCATAACATGACATCATACATCATATTGCATCAATGGCACAAGAAGGGGAT
Organism: Zea mays; assembly: GCF_902167145.1. Taxonomy (NCBI): domain Eukaryota; kingdom Viridiplantae; phylum Streptophyta; class Magnoliopsida; order Poales; family Poaceae; genus Zea; species Zea mays. The sequence continues at coordinate 105,562,315 of NC_050105.1, read as the reverse complement.
ACAATGTTGATCTTCGGAAATTGTTTCGAAGAAGTTGTGCCAAGGCACAAAACAAGTTTTGAAGAAATACAACTTTATCAACTGTAATATCAAAGATCTATTGCTTACGAAGCATAATATTTTCACGGAATATGGATATTCTTCACGAAGCATGAAAAGAAGGGAAGGTGTTTTTTCGCCGAAGGCTCAAAAACGGTATGTACGTAAAGTTTCATGCATCGTAAAGAACTGAATTACAAACAGCTTATATATTACATTCAAAACTATAAAATATTACACACTTTGTTCAGCAAATATTACATCAATATTCTGAATGTTTTTAGAACAATAGCTATTCTTCTTTTAAAACTGCTTCCGCAGCTTCGTCTAGTAGTTGAGTTACAGCTTCGTCCATAATAGCTTCGGCCATCTTAGTAATTTCATCTTCCTTTTTTGCTTCGGGGTCGGCCAATGACTCGAAGGGCTCCGGTGGAGGAGATAGTTCAGCTGCGACACAAAACATAAATAAGTTTGAAGTCACAAAAATAAAACATAAAGTTAAAAACAATTAGGCAATACCTATTCGTCTTTCGAGTTTCGCAGCTTTCTCATCTGCCTTCGTTGCTTCTCTTGTATCGTGAGTATCTTTTTCGCTCTTTTTTATTATCTCATGGGCTATCCCTCGGCCGCCATTTTCCCAAATGTCAGTAAAGAATTTTCCGCCAACTAAGCTTGCTTCGGCCGAGGGATCCTTTGTGTCATCAATAGAGAAAGCAGCTTCGGCTTGGGCCAGAATCTTCACGTGTTCACATCCTGCCATCTCCAAAATAGCCGCAATTCCCCTGGCACCTGAGAAGGCGCAGACATCTCCACGGCCATTCAAAACTTCCTCAAAGGCTTCGGCTTCGCCGTTGATCCATTCGATTGGACCTTCGGGATCGCCTAGTACGAAGTTGTCTTCATTCGAGTATGCGCCAATATTGGCGAAGCTGGTTTTTATCTTTTGTACACATGCTACAGATTTTTCATAGCATCTCTCTTTTGAAGAACGAAGTTCTACAACTGTTTTTTCCCAGTAATTTTTCCAGTAGTCACTGGCGTCTCGGTCAGCTTCGGCAATAGCACATTTTAATTTCGCCTCAGCCAGCTATTTCCGAAGATCCTCAATTTCGCATCTCTGGGCGTCAGCCTGGGCTTTGGAAGTAGCCTCGTCTTCTTGTATTTTGTTCAACAATGAGTTTAAAATCTTATCTTTTTCAAGACCTTCGTTCCTAAGTTCAATTACTTCGGAACGAAGGTTGTTCAAAGCTATAGTGCATCCTTCATCTTCAACACTTTTTTGCGCCCTGAGGGCGTTGCTAAGAATGAGGCCCTGCGAAAGAAGTGTAATATTAGGTGTAAGCAAATAAAACAAATCTTGGTTTTTAATACAAAAAATTCATTCTCATACCTTTAAACTATTATATGCTAAGCTGTCCGCCAGTTCATCTTTCGATAGCACCGAAAGACCATCTTCTAGCGTCAGGAATCCGAAGCTTTTGCCTATCTCCCGGCAGACAGAAATTTCCTTGCTGTCTGGGAGACAATACAAGAAATCTTCTTCTCCGCTCCCGTTGAATATTAATGCCCCCTTTGGATATTTTAATTTCTGGGCATAATATTGAGCTTCTCGCTTTTCCTCCTCAGATAACATTTTTCCCGAAGCATGTCGTACAATATAATCAGGTACTTTGGAAGATGCTTCGGGAGTTGAAGAGATAGTTCTTTCAGGCAGAATTTGTTTTGCAGCCTCCTTTTTCGTTTCTTTTTCTCCGGTTTCCAAGGATTTCTCCTTGGCAGGCTTCGAAGGCCCAGATTCAGTCTTGGCCTGGCTCTTTGCAGCTTCGGCTTCAGTTAGTTTTGTCTCAGCCTGTGTTTTCGGAGCTTCGGCAGTTTTTCCTGGAGTAGAGCTTGAACTCTTTATCGTCTCCAGTACGTCTAATGCATTGACCATCCTTTTCCTTTTTGGGATCACTATAAGATCTTTTTGTGCCTTCGGCACTGTTATTTCTGCCGAAGGGCTCAGAACTGATATTTTGTCTTCGACTCCAGGCTCTTCAATTTTGTTAACTTTCGGCTTTACAGTCGGTTCTTCAATCTTCTATGTAAACGCAAGTTCTTTGGCTTCAGTAGCCGAAGAGGTCTCACCACCAAATTCGGGCACTTCGGTCGGTTCGATATATCGCGGTCGGTGAGTAAGGACCTTCACCTTATTCCTCTTCGGCGCAGGCTCGCTTGGAGCAGCTGGAGCAGCATCCTTCCCGGAAGTGGCAGTCTTCCTCTTCTGCCCTCGCGACGGGTAGAGGTAATCAGGGTACATAAACCCAATAGCATCGAAGATTCTATTCAGCCTCTTCTTCTTCCGGCCTCCGAAGGCTGCAGATAACGCGTTATCTTCTGCCTTTGAATATGGCCCAAGCAGTTCATCGCTTGTAGCTTCGATACATTTCAGCCAATCATCATCTGGCTCAACAAACTTACCTTCATATCTGAAGGTGTATTTCAACCTGACCAGCCCACCTTCGTCAGATTTGTTGATAGTCTCCTTTGGCATTTCCCATTTCTCCACAAGTGGCCACACTCTGAAGGCTATGTGTTCCTGCACTAAATCCCTTGTCCCGATGAAAGAGCAAACTATGCCAAAGGCCTTTCGGCATTCTTCGGCTACTTCATCAATTTCCACCTTCAGTTTCCGGAGGCCGAAGCGCTGCCAGATAGGGCGCATGATGATTTCCTTAATATCCTCTCGTGCTTTTAAATCATTTTTCACATAGAACCATTCCTTCATCCAATCTCCGGGCCATCTCTTCCTAAAAGTCGGCACGAGGCAGCTTGACCCAGAGTGAGCAACGAAGCTATAACAGCCAAAATTGTTATGGTATTGCTCTTTGCCCCAGGGTTTCGTTTCATATAACATTTCGTGCATACTGCAGAAACTTTTTGCATTTGGCTCCAAGCCCTGACTCCTCATAGCCCATACTAAGATTCCCATTCTTATGATAGCTTCGAGAGTAATTTGGTGAAGAAAAATCTGGAATATCTTCAAAACTTCAACCACAAAACTGCTTAGGGGGAACCGAAGCCCAGCCTTGAAAAAGCTTTGAAAGATCACCACTTCATTCTCTTCGGGAGTAGGAGCAGTCTTGTCTCCATTGTCAGCCCTCACCAGAGACATATCTCAAAAATATCTTCCCCTCATATTGTCAAGATGACTCTGCTTAATAGTTGATTTTCCAAAGACTGCGTGACTTGGTCGCCACAGTCGATCTTCGGAGTCCTCGCCCCCACTTTCTACATCATAACTGTCACTATCACCAGTGTCTTCAGATAAACCTTCTAAAATCTCCTTAGTGATCTTCTCTGTATTTGTCTTTGGTATTGATTCAAGAAACCCAAGATTCTTCTCCTCAGAAAGACTCAGCCTCGTTTCGGCAACAACTTTTTTATCTTCAGACATCTTCAGAAATGTTAAAAAAAGGTGTTCTCAAAGCCGAAGAGTAGAAAATTTAAAAAACCAAGCAAGCGTTGGTATGCAAGAGCTAAAAATTGGGAAAGCAAGAGCAGATGGCAAGAGAGCGTGCCAAATGAGCTCGCGGTGTGCTCTTATTTATACGCCTAGTGCGTTGCAAGTGGGAGGGCCCCGCTTGTCATTGACTGTTGCTATTCTAGCAAAGGGAAGGTGTTTTTTCGGACCTTCGGCTTAAGGCCTTCGTCCATATCGCAATCTGAATTTATCATTCTAACAAATTAATATTGCGAGGGGCTACAGTTGGGGGCCTTCGGCTTCCGAAGGTCCTCAAAAACATGATTTAACAATGTTTCTGGAGTATGATACATGAACAGGTACCTTCAGACTCAGGTCAAAACCACAATGTGAAGAAACACAAAGAATACGAAGGATGGCGCAGAGCCGAAGCTATGCGTGGGGGAGCTTCGGCGTGATAGCAGAAAAGGAAACCAACTTAAAGGGGAAAATGCTATTTAGACCCTGATGGATTACTATAGAATTATTAGCAAATGTAAAGGGCATGGGTGTAATTTTACATGGGTTGCGTCCCGTGCCTATAAATAGATGAACAGTGCTCCCGTACTGTTCACGCTGACTTGGCATTTGCTTTTGCGTCACGCTTGTACTTTTGCCTTCTTTCAAGCCGAAGGTACATCTATAATTTGTTACCATTATATTTTTCCATAATAATAGAATAAGAAATGAGTTAATAATAATATTTAAGTGTTTGTATTATTTATCATACTTTATATGAATCCTTCTTCATTATTTGTTGTATTTATGAAGGTATGTCCTTCATAACCTTCGTCCGAAACTCATTATATCCCAAGGGAAATAATGCTTCGAAGGACGAAGGACTTTAACGTTTAACAATTTCTGTGTTGCCTTGTTCTTAATTCATAGCATTTAAGGACAAGTCCCCAACAGATGTTTATGCCGAAGATAAAAACCCACGTGAATACACACCCAGACTCTGCATGCCCTTAGGAATGACTTTGGAGTCTCTTCACCTTTTACTTAGGTGGTATTTCAGCTCTGCATTCCCTTAGGAATGACTTTGGAGCTAAGCTCTGCATCCCAACGACTTTGTAGCTTCTTCACCTTTTACTTAGGTGGCATTTAAGCTCTGCATCCCCTTAGGAACGACTTTAGAGCTTCTTCACCTTTCCTGTTACACTCGATGGTCTAAACACAAATGTTTTACAACAGGTCGAAGATTACGCCTTCTTATATTTTCTTCAAAGGGAGGCAACATAAGGACAGAAAGGTAAAGAGTACATTAGATATGAAAATTTTGTAATGGAGCCCTTGTGTGACTTCAGTAAATGTGCCTCGACTCGGGCACAATGTTGTTCACTGTGCGAGCTTCAGATTCTTCACGCGCGTCACGCTGTTGCTGTGTTTGGCGGTGCCCTTCTGGCTGCTGGTTGTGGGTCAAGGCTGGTGCCATAGGTGGTGGTGGTAGCGGGACCCATGCAACTTGAGAGTGGCTTACCGAAGCAACTGATGTTGTGGGCTGTTGGTTGCCCACATACTCGAGAATGTATGGGGAATAGCATGAAGCAGTATGCAGGACCTGCTTCGACTGATTCTGCCTTGCTTCGGCTTTAGCTATCTCTTTCTACTTCTGGATCGTGACTTGGCACATCCATGTTGTATGTCTTTTGTCCTCCCCACAGAATAAACAGAACAATCTCCTAGGCTAGGTGCTGAACCTTCCTCCGAACCTTCTGCCTCCTCTACCTCTTGGAGCCGGTGGCCTGTAAGAGCTTTGTTGCGTCCCTGAAGTCTGGGAGCTCTGCTAATGCCCTTGAGAGTGGTTTCCTCTATCATCACCTGAGCTGGGATTGTGGATCGTCCTGACATGCCTGGGGTGGAGCCTTCCTCTGAAGCCCCTGGTCATCTCAGAATATCTATAGGCTTCCTCTCTTCTCTGGCGGAAATCGTTGTGAGCTCGGATGTACTCATCCATTTTCTGGAGAAGCTTCTCCAAGGTTTGTGGTGGCTTCCTTGCAAAATATTACGCCGTTGGTCCTGGTCTGAGCCCCTTGATCATGGCTTCAATGACAATTTCATTAGGAACTGTAGGCGCCTGAGATCTAAGATGCAAGAACCTTCGGACGTACGCCTGCAAGTACTCCTCATGGTCTTGCATGCATTGGAATAGTACTTGTGCAGTTACTGGCTTCGTCTAGAAACCTTGGAAGCTGGTGACTAGCATATCCTTCAGCTTCTGCCATGAAGTGATTGTTCTTGGCCGAAGATAAGAATACCATGTTTGAGCCACACTTCTGACTACCATGACGAAGGACTTTGCCATGGCAGCAGTGTTGCCCCCATATGAGGATATGGTTGCTTTGTAGCTCATCAGGAACTGCTTCGGATCTGAATGTCCATCATACATGGGGAGCTGAGGTGGCTTGCAAGATGATGGCCACGGGGTAGCCTGCAACTCTGCTGCTAGAGGAGAAGCGTCATCAAAAGCAAAGTTGCCATGATGAAAGTCATTGTACCATTCATCCTCATTGATTGGGCTTTCCTGATGAAGCTCCCTGTGTTGGGGCCTTCGATCTTGGTCATCCTGAGTAAGGTGACGCATTTCCTCGGTAGCTTCGTCGATCTTCTTCTTAAGGTTAGCTAGCCAGAGCATCTTTTCTCTCTTCCTTTGCACTTGCTGATGAATGGACTCCAAGTCCCTGGTCTCCTGATCCAACTCCTCCTCCTTAGGTGTTGGGCTGGTAGCCTTTCTCTTCTTGCTTCTAGCTTCACGCAGGGAAAGTGTCTCCTGATTTGTGTCCAGTGGATACAGGGCAGCCCCTGGCGCTGTTGTCTTCTTCGGCGGCATGACGAAGGTGGATTTTTGCCGAAGATGGTTGTTTGAGTTCACCGGAGGTGGGTGCCAATGTTGTTCATTTGTTCTCAAATGTTGTAGATTAAGAACAAGGCAACACAATTGTTAATTATTACGAACCTTCGTCTTCTGAAGCATTATCTCCACATGGATATAATGTTCATCAGACGAAGGTCAAGAAGGACCTACTTTCATCATTTCATATGTGAATAGGAATGCGAAAATATTAAAGATAGTGACTGCATCTCATAAATTCATACATATTTGCATTTCATAAAACATGTATGAATATTAACAGTAGTAACATTACAGTGATACCTTCGGCTTGCTCGAAGGTGAAGACACGAGAGAATGATTACAATACAGCGTGAACAGTACGACGCTACTGTTCATCTATTTATAGGCACGGGACACAACCCGGGTAAAAGTACATTTATCCCCTTGACGTTCATCTACAATCATAACACGAATCATTAAGGATTAAATGGTCTTTGTCTCTTTTCGGTCATCATCATACTTGGTCTTCGTCATCACATCAAGCTAAAGCTCTTCGGCTATGGTTTTGTCATCCATTTTTATCACCTTCGGGCTACATCTTCACCCTGTCATGAGAGAAGACCTTCATCCCGAAGCCGAAGCCCCATGTAACAATCAATGTCATACTAAAAACATATGATAAGTCACATTTTTGAGGACCTTTGGAAGAGGAAGGCCCCCCAACACTATCCTCACCTATTAAAAGGTACAAACATATTGTAGATGCATTACATGTATATATTGCACTATGTTATTATATATGTTAGAGGATGAAGGATCGTGAGCGGATGTACATAGGTCACATTAGAAGGGATGATGTCGCCCCTAAATGGATTACAAAGACCGATGCTTTCTTGGAAAGGGCATTTGGTGAAGCTGCTAACGGAGCCAGTCTAGTCCCATGTCCGTGCAGCAAATGTGCAAATAGGAAAAGACAAACAAAGAAGGACATGGAAGAACATATTTTGAAGAATGGATTTACACCAGACTATACCCAATGGATCTTTCATGTTGAAGCACAACGTACGAGAGAGGATGAAGTGAGACAACACGTCGATGATTATGATGTTGCTCTTACGCGCTAATAATATAACAGTCTAGCGTGTTTGAACTTGCAGGGCCAAATAGATCTGTCTATGAGTGCCGAGTTGAGACAAGTAGTCACTGGCTTTTCTTATAGGCTCAGGACATTTTCTATGTATGACATTAATGGATACCATTTTCGCATGACAAGCTACGACCAAAGTCGGCCCAATTGAAAAACCACATGTTCTATAGTTTTTACCCCGCTGCTTGACGAGGTCGAGTATTATGGAAGAATTGAAGAAATATATGAACTCAATTTTCATGGTTCCAACCCTCTTACTCCAGTGATATTCAAATGTCATTGGTTTGACCCTGAAGTGACGAGACATACACATTCTAATGTTGGGCTAGTCGAAATTCGATAGGATTCCATCTTACCAGGAGACGATGTCTATATCGTGGCCCAACCGGCCACACAAGTGTATTATCTCCCATATGCGTGCCAAACGAAAGAGCATCTTAAAGTTAGGATGTTGTGTATAAGGTATGACCGCATGGTAAATTACCTATTCCAAACAATGAAGATTATAACTTAGACCCAAACACATATGACAGAGAGTTCTTTCAAGAATATGGGATAAAACGATGATTTGAGATAGACTTAACTGAAGCGATCGGAATGGAAATAGATATCGAAATGGTTGTTGACGAGAAGGATGATGAGGTGTAAAATTAGAATGACTTAGAAATTCTTGAATTTTATATTTAGGCAATGACAATGATGAACTTGCGCCTTCAGATGGTGTTGACCTTGAAATGGTAGATAGTGATGATGCCACTTATGATCTAGCTAATCCCGACAATGAAGATTATTTTTAATCGATGTAATACTATATTTTATTTATTTCACATCTATTTCTAAATACGTTTTTTGTATGTGCTTATTTGCTTACTCTTAATTGCAGGTGATTGAATAAAGATGGTGGGAGGTTGGATGAGGATGAGGAGGGGGAGGGGACGGGGAGGAGGAGCACTCATAGGACGAAGGAGGACATGCACCAGCATGATGAGGACGTGCACCGGCAGGTGCACAATGCGGTGCAACAGACTGATGCGGCGTAGTAGAACGTCAATGCAACGCGGCAGGACGCCTCTGGTTCTAGCGCCTTTGGTTCGATGCGGGTCAACTTGCGAGGTCCCACTTTTCTCCCTCAACGACCGATACTTGTTGACAGGCACCCGCTAATTTGAGCTGAGGGGGAAAGATATGTAACTTTAGATGTTATCACTGCTTATTCATATTATATGTTCAACTTCAAAATAGAAACTAATACATTTTATTAATCACTTGGATAGGTCATGGACTGTTGTCGAGAATGCAGGGGGTCACAAACGCAACCTCAATGGCATCATTGGCATTCTGCATAGGGAACACTTCACTGAACTTGTTGAGTACGGTGGAGTGACGTGCCCGGCCTTTTCCTTTGACCACAACATTGTCGCCCCCGAAGTAGTAGATCGGGACGACAAGTTTTTCAACAACAAGGCGGAGCATGTAAAGCAAGAGATGTGGGCAAGTCTTCCTCGTACTATATTGTTTAATACGTCGCATTTGTTGCACATTCTTGAAATAATGTATGGATACATTGTCTTTTTATGCAGGATTTCTCCAAATGCGAGGCTGGATACGAGGGTCAGGCACATGTGGTAGCTACCACAAGCTATAAGAATCTTGTCGTGGACATGCACTATGAGGCGTGCATCTAGGGCATCGTAACTTTCCATGCCTTCATCCTTGGAGAGAAGGTGAGCAAAAAGGACGCTAGAACAGTGTCGTTGACTCAGGACCAATACTTGCAGGTAAATACAGAACATTAATATTGATATTAAATATGCCTAATTTTATATTCTAATATGTCATGTACTTGATTTCTTGTAGATGATTTCTTATTGGTGTACCGCACATCTTAAGTGCTAGGATCAGATAGTGTAAAGGTGGTGATCCAACGAGTGGGACTGGGCGGAACTGCCAAGATTATTCTAGCTTAAGTGCCCAAGTCCCGCCTTAGAGGCAGCAACACACTTAAATCGGAATAAATTGTCAGTCTGTTGGATATAGTCCGATAAAACCATTCGACCTAGATCGAGTACCACTTGCTCACTCGATTGTGAGACACAGAGAAATAAAATAAAACATAATACCATAATTTAAGAAGTACCAATAGTGATAACATCATTCAGAGTTGAAAAGAAGTAACTAGGGTTTTTTGTTGTAGTGGAAATAAACTAACGAAGATATTGAGTAACATGGCGAAGCCTGGCCAAGTCACTCCTCCTGGTCCTCTTCGGCTGAGGAAGCATCCCACTCAACCGTCCAACCCGGTGGTAGGGTGCATGGTTAAGTCACACCAACAACCATTTTATCCAAAGAAGCACCAGTAAAATTATGCCACAAGTTAGGCTAAGTATATTAATACTCAGCTAGACTTACTCGGTGTGAGGAGTCTACTCCTCTACCTCTAGACCATGAAGTTGTTTTGCTGAGGGGTTTGGTTTGCCAAAAGCACTAGCTGAGTCTAAGTCAAGTTTTAGCTTTTTAGGTTATAGAATAATACTTTAAACTAGATGAGCACCTAGCTATTCACACATGGTATCAATCATTAAGTCAAACAACATCTTTTTGCAGGTAACCTCATTTCCACCTATTACTCAATGCAGTACAATGGATCAAATAGTCTCATTAGCTGCGGGAAGCAGACGATTTGAATCAATTTTTAACCTTACAAGGTAAACCTAAACACACGACATGTAGAGGCACTCTATCCCCACACACATCAATCGTCCCCATCGATTCCCCATCAACAGAACAGGGCCCACTGCCTTGGCAAACAATGCTCCAGTGACCTCGACTGCTGTCGTGTAGTGACCGCACTTGTATCCGCGCATCGCTAGCATGGGAGACTCCATCTCAGGACCAGTGAGGAGGAAAGTTTGTGGGTAGGTTCACTTAGGTAATAGGCTTACCGATTTACCATATTTCTCAGCATGTGTTTAGTAGGTTCATACGCTTGACACAAGTATCCACACATTTATCCTTATTTCAATTTTTGTCTCATGGACAAAGCATCCCCTAGGGATAATCCCATTATCAAAAATGGATACAACCAATTCCTAACCTCGCGCGAGTGCTAGAAAAATCACTCGACTTGTACCAAGATCCTTAATTAACAAAGCAGCTACTCCACCTAGCATATTAATATTCATCTCAAAAAGGAATCTGAGTTCATGCATCTAAGGTTTCAAACAACTCCTACATTTAAGTGCACAACACAAACCTACAAACAATAATTGCAGTAATATAGCATATATAACGGCTATGCACAAAATTGGGGCTTGCCTTCAATTGTTGGTGATGTGGGGAGATCTTTTGTGGCTAGCTCGGGAGCAGGTTCCTGGACTTCCTCTTGTTCAACTCCTTGCTCTGGAATTAGCATGTACTCTCTGTTAGCTAGGTTGCAATCTAATGAATGCAATGTATGATATATATATGTATATATGAAAAATGTTTATTGAGGATGCATGGTGAAGTGACACTAAGTTACTTAGCTCAAGTGAGGTTTATACTTATTAAAATAGAACTTTATATGAATCTGAATTTAGGGGTCCATAATATGATTTGATCAAGGAAAATGGTGGATTAAGACTTAGATTATTTTCCAAAAAAACTTAGTTAAGGCTCAGATGGGTTTTGTTCAAATTATTTAATTAATATTAATTAACCTTTAATCATCTTTTCTTCTCCTATTAAGTTTTTAGAGGGTGCTTTGAACTGCAACTATGATTTAGAAAATTCCAAAAATTGTGTAACAATTACAATGATTTCCCACTGCCTAAAATGTATCGTCGTAAAAATTTGGGGTCAAAAGCAACTAGGGACTGTTCTAGACAAAAATAACAAAAATTAGGGTAGAGAAGGCATATTATACTACACCCCTTGTCTAGAAGTGGTTACTGCCCAAATGGGTATTTTTCCTAGAATCTATGTGCAATAACATAGTCTTGTGCCAAATTTCACCAAGTTGTACTTAGTGGTCTTTTATCTAGAGGTTTTCAAAGTTTAAGGCCAAAGAAGAACTTACAACTAGCTTGCCCTCTGAAAAATGTCAAATTACAGATTTAGAAATTTTTCTAAGTTTCTCTTTACACAAGAACAATCATTCCCAAAGTTGATTCTCCTCTAGATTCCTTTTCTATGATTTTTCTAAAGTTATCCTTGTTTTTCCAAAATAAAAGGTTTTTATTATTTTTGTTCCTAGGCTAGAGTGGTTTCTATTTTTTTCTAGGTTTTACATCATCTACATAGTCTAGGAAAAATAGTGAGTTCTTTGGTTCACTTATTTATCATTTTTCTTGCTTTTATTCAGTTAAGACCCTAAATAGTTTTAAGTGGTTAAACTCTATCAAAAGTCCTAGATCAGAGGGTTATATAATTTATACAGTCATAAATCCTACATTGCTTCTACTTAAAATTTCTCAGGTCTAGATCACAAGTATACCTATTTTTTCCTTGTTATTTTGAAATGGGCAGATTATGATATTAAATCAAAAGTCTTAGAAAAATTATAGAGACCTCATGGTTATATATTTTTAATTTGAAGTTTGACTTGTCCAGAGTATTGCAAAATTGGATCTACCATTTTTGGACTCATATTTATTTAGTTATGCATTTCCTAAGTTCTCTGCCGATTAAATAAAGTGTTTAATCTAAATAGAAAAGGAAAATCAACTTGCACCGAGGCCCTAATCTTTTCTTAAGCCTTTTCTTCAACATAAGTCCTTCTACTACTATTCACTTGAGTCATAGTCTTTGTAGGAACCCCCTAGCTTTTCCCTCCCCTTAACCCACAATCCTTAGCTCACTGCAACAGTGGCCGCAAGGAAAATCAGGGCAGAGCGGCTTACTGGCGGAGGTAGGGTTCCTAGGGAGTTTGTCGGTGAGATCGGGGGTGGTATGACATTCACGACGAGGTACTGGTCGTCATCGGAGGTGGTTAGAGTCGTGCTGCCAACACGTAGGGGCGGAGGGACTCGTCGGCGACGAGGACTCTGGCTTGCAGATGGCGGTAGAGCTCAATCAAATGGCCTAGGGATCTTCACATAATGTCGGTGTCGGCGTTTCGAGACCGGGGGGTCCCCGAGCCGACGAGTGAGTGTGCCGCGTGCCCCAGCCCAGATGGGCCGAGCGCGTGGGCGAGCGCGAAGGGGGGAGAGGCGAGGTGTCCGGAGACGGGCGTGAGAGAGGTGGAGATCCCGCGGCCTTCGTGTTCGTCCCGCGCCCAGGTCGGGTGCGCTTGCAGTAGGGGGGTTACAAGCGTCCACGTGGGTGAGGGAAGCGAGCGGCCCCAAGAGAGCGCCTGTCCCGTCCTCGTCCCCGCGCGGCCAACCTCCTCTAAGAAGGCCCTGGTCCTTCCTTTTATAGGCGTAAGGAGAGGATCCAGGTGTACAATGGGGGTGTAGCAGAGTGCTACGTGTCTAGCGGAGGGAGAGCTAGCGCCCTAAGTACATGCCAATGTGGCAGCCGGAGAGATCTTGGCACCCTGCTGGCATGATGTCGTGGCTGTCGGAGGAGCAACGGAGCCTGGCGGAGGGACAACTGTCGGAGCGGTCGAGTCCTTGCTGACGTCCCCCTGCTTCCGTAAGAGAGCTGAGAGCCGCCGTCGTCACAGAGCTTGTGGGGCGCCATCATTGCCCATCTGGCGGAGCTAGCCAGAGGGGACACCGGTCTTGTTCTCCGTGACCCGAGTCGGCTCGGGGTAGGATGATGATGGCGCTTCCCGTTGACGTGGCGGGCCCGTGCCCTAGGTCGGGCGACGTGGGGGCTCCTCCGAAGCCGAGGTCGAGTCTGTCTTCCGTGGCCGAGGCCGAGCCCGAGCCCCTGGGTCGGGCGAGGCGGAGGTCGTTCGGCAGAGGCCAGGGCGGAGTCCGAGCCCTGGGGTCGGGCGAAGCGGAGTTCGTCGTCTTCCGGGCCTCAGCCCGAGTCCGAGCTCTGGGGTTGGGAGGAGCGGAGTTCGTCGTCTTCTGGGTCTTAGCCCGAGTCCGAGCCCTGGGGTCGGGCGGAGCGGAGTTCGCCGTCTTCCGGGTCTTAGCCCGAGTCCGAGCCCTGGGGTCGGGCGGAGCGGAGTTCGCCGTCTTCTGGGTCTTAGCCCGAGTCCGAGCCCTGGGGTCGGGCGGAGCGGAGTTCGTCGTCTTCTGGGGCTGAGCCCGAGTCTGAGCCCTGGGTCGGGCGGAGCGGAGCTTCCTATGGCGCCTTTGGCAAGGCCTGACTGCCTGTCAGACTCACTCTGTCGAGTGGCACTGCAGTCGGAGTGGCGCTGGCGGCGCTGTCCTTCTGTTAGACCGGTCAGTGGTGCGGCGGAGTGACGGCGGTCACTTCGGCTCTGCCGGGGGGCGCGCGTCAGGATAAATGTGTCAGGCCACCTTTGCGTTAAATGCTCCTGCAACTCGGTCAGTCGGTGCGGCGATTTAGTCAGGGTTGCTTCTTAGCGAAGCCAAGGCCTCGGGCGAGCCGGAGATGCGTCCGCCGTTAAAAGGGGGGCCTCGGGCGAGACGGAAGTCCCTCGAGGTCGGCTGCCCTTGGCCGAGGCTAGGCTCGGGCGAAGCGTGATCGAGTCACTCGTATGGACTGATCCCTGACTTAATCGCACCCATCAGGCCTCTGCAGCTTTATGCTGATGGGGGTTACCAGCTGAGAATTAGGCGTCTTGAGGGTACCCCTAATTATGGTCCCCAACAGTAGCCCCCGAGCCTCGAAGGGAGTGTTAGCACTCGCTTGGAGGCTTTCGTCGCACTTTTTTGCAAGGGGACCAGCCTTTCTCGGTTGCATTTTGTTCCGGTGGGTGCGCGCGAGCGTACCCGCCGGGTGTAGCCCCCGAGGCCTCGGAGGAGTGGTTTCACTCCTTCGAGGTCTTAATGCCTTGCGTAATGCTTCGGCTGGTCTGGTTGTTCCCTCATGCGAACTGGCCGTAGCCCGGGTGCACGGTCGGGGCCCAAGCTCTCGGGCTGGTATGTTGACGCTGTCAACGGTCTGGCTGGAGCCGGGTTTGCGAGAGCAGCCCCCGAGCCTCCGCACAGGGCGAGAGGACGATCAGGGACAAACTCGGCTTTTTTACATACGCCCCTGCGTCGCCTTTCCGCAAGGAGGAGGGGGGGGGGGAGAGCGCCATGTTACCCTCGATGGGCACCGAACATGGTGTCTCCGGTGAGCTGCAAGCGGGTGATCCGAGTGGACGTCCGTGCCCCGTTCGTTGGGGGTCAGCTAGGGGCCCGGAGGCACGCCCAAAAGTACCTGCGGGTGATCTGCCGGACCCGGTCCCCTGGCGACGGGGTCCGAGGGCTCGATGCCTCCCTCCGATGGGATTCCGTTACAAGATCGTTCCCGCTGGTCTCGGAAATGTCCTAGGGTACCTCGGGAGCGCAGCCCGAGCCTCGGTTATGTATCGAACGTACCCCCGGTCATCCCTCGCTCGGCGTCTGAGGCGACTGTGAACCCTTCGGGGGCCAGCCTTCGAACCCCTGATCAGTAATGGGCGCGGAGCCCGAGTAGCCTGAGGCGGCCATGGAGCCCTTCGGGGGGCTGGCCTTCGAACCCCTGACCAGTAGTGGGTGTCGGGCCCACGCGATCTGAGGCGACTGTTGAACCCTTCGGAGGGCCAGCCTTCGAACCTCTGATCAGTAGGGGGGGGGCTCGGAGCCCGGTTCCTTCGCAGAGAAGGATCCTTTTCAGGGTATCCCCCTTTCCCGGTCCCTGTTGCAAGAGATAGAGAAAGAGGAAAAAGGAAAAGGATACGAAATCGAACGATGTGGCGTACCTTTTTTGGCGCGGTTATTACGGCGAAGGCGAAGCGTCGTCCGCTTCTCCTACCAGAGGCGCCGCCTGTCCCGCCGCGGAGTTAATGCGACGGGGCGAGTGGTTGGCGGGGCGGCCGTTTCGCGTGCGCGAGCCGTTCGAGGAACGGGTCACGGGCGCACCATCTTCACGCCGTGGGAGGAGGCTCTCTTGCTGTCCCTGGATGGGACGTGAGCCTGGCTGACGACGTGACCGCTGCTCCCGCCCGCCTGCCACCGTCATTACTGCCGGCCCACTTTCGGCCGCATTGACCGTTGCGCCAGGCTGGCGCTGCTGGGTCGTGCGCTGGGTCGCCTCGAGTCGCGGCATAGGCTCCGCAACCGAAGTGGTGCGACGGTGGTACAAGTGGCGGTGCGGTTGCTTGCATGCAGCAACTGGTGCGCTGGTTGCGTGACGCGTGGGCCTGGGCCTCCAAGCTGGCGTGTCCGAAGTCGGAGAAGCGCGTCCACCTGGCGCGGTTGCACGCCGCCTGCATGGCTGCCCGCCCCTTCCGCCCGTTGGTCTGGGCAAAAGTGGGGGGTCGCTTGTAACCGCTGGGCGGTATACACCCGGCAGGTGTAGCCCCCGGGTGTATTTCTTGCAGGAGTTCCTGACCTTCGGCGATGGAGATGCATCGCTGGAGGACGCCCGAGGGGCTCCGGTGGTAGAGCTCCTCCGCATCGCCCAGCAAGACGAACGACTTGGCGCGTCGCGCTACCCACCGAGCCTCGGCTTGGTCGAGGGGTAGCTCTCCCTGGCGGAGATATCGCAGGTACGGGGCCTGCCAATCTCGATCAGGCGTGGCCCCGCTCTGCCCCTCCTCGATGTCCAGTGCCTCACCCTCGGGGGCGGAGGGTACCTCGGGCTGAACCGCGGACGCCTCGGTCTGAGCCGAGGGTGCCTCGGGTTGAGCCGAGGGCACCTCGGGCTGTGCCGAGGGCGCCTCGGGCTGTGCCGAGGGTGCCTCGGGCTCTGGAGCATCGTCGATCTTGACGGAGGGTCGATGCAGATCCCGGGAGAAGACGTCCGGGGGAACCGTTGTTCGCCCCGAGGCTATTCTAGCCAGCTCGTCCACAGTCTCGTTGTAGCGCCGAGCGATGTGGTTGAGCTCGAGCCCGTAGAACTTGTCTTCCAGGCACCGAACCTCATCGCAGTAGGCCTCCATCTTCGGGTCGCGGCAGTGGGAGTTCTTCATGACTTGGTCGATGACGGGCTGCGAGTCACCGCGGGCGTCGAGGCGTCTGACCCCTAGCTCGATGGCGATCCGCAACCCGTTGACCAGAGCCTCGTACTCAGCCACATTGTTGGACGCCGGGAAATGGAGGCGTAGCACGTAGCGCAGGTGCTTCCCGAGGGGCGAGATGAAGAGCAGGCCCGCGCCGGCTCCCGTCTTCATCAGCGACCCGTCGAAAAACATGGTCCAGAGCTCCGGTTGGATCGGAGCCGTCGGTAGCTGGGTGTCGACCCATTCGGCTACGAAGTCCGCCAACACCTGGGACTTGATGGCCTTCCGAGGGGCGAACGAGATTGTTTCGCCCATGATTTCCACCGCCCACTTTGCGATCCTGCCCGAGGCCTCTCGGCACTGGATGATCTCCCCCAGGGGGAAGGATGACACCACAGTTACCGGATGAGACTCGAAGTAGTGTCGTAACTTCCGCCTCGTCAGGATCACAGCATACAACAGCTTCTGAACTTGTGGGTAGCGGATCTTGGTCTCGGACAGTACCTCGCTGACGAAGTAGACTGGCCTCTGAACGGGCAACGCATGCCCTTCCTCTTGCCTCTCGACCACAATCGCGGCGCTAACCACCTGAGTGGTAGCGGCGACGTAGACCAAGAGGGCTTCTCCATCAGCGGGGGGCACCAAGACAGGCACCTTTGTAAGGAGCGCCTTCAGGTTCCCGAGGGCTTCCTCGGCCTCAGGGGTCCAAGCGAAACACTCAGTCTTCCTTAAGAGGCGGTACAGAGGCAGACCTCTTTCGCCGAGGCGTGAGATGAAGCGGCTCAGGGCCGCGAGGCATCCCATGACCCTCTGTACGCCTTTTAAGTCCTTGATGGGTCCCATGCTGGTGATAGCTGCGATCTTCTCTGGGTTGGCTTCGATGCCTCGCTCGGAGACGATGAACCCCAGGAGCATGCCCCGGGGCACCCCGAAGACACACTTCTCAGGATTGAGCTTGACTCCTTTCGCCTTGAGACATCGGAATGTCCCTTCAAGGTCGGAGAGGAGGTCGGAAGCCTTTCTTGTCTTGACTACGATGTCATCGACGTAGGCCTCGACTGTGCGACCGATGTGTTCGCCAAACACATGGTTCATGCACCGCTGGTACGTCGCGCCCGCATTCCTCAAACCGAACGGCATGGTGACATAGCAGTACATGCCGAACGGCGTGATGAAAGAAGTCGCGAGCTGGTCGGACTCTTTCATCCGGATTTGGTGATACCCTGAGTAGGCATCGAGGAAGGACAGGGTTTCGCACCCAGCAGTGGAATCCACGATTTGATCGATGCGAGGCAGAGGGTAGGGAACCTTCGGACATGCTTTGTTGAGACCAGTGTAGTCTACACACATCCGCCATTTCCCCCCTTTCTTCCTCACAAGCACAGGGTTGGCAAGCCATTCGGGATGGAATACCTCTTTGATGAACCCTGCTGCCATTAGCTTGTGGATCTCCTCGCCTATCACTCTGCGCTTCACCTCGTCGAATCGGCGCAGAGGCTGCCTGACGGGTCGGGCTCCGGCCCGAATATCCAGCGAGTGCTCGGCGACCTCCCTCGGTATGCCGGGCATGTCCGAGGGACTCCACGCAAAGACGTCGGCGTTTGCACGGAGAAAGTCGACGAGCACTGCTTCCTATTTGGGGTCGAGCCCGGAACCGATCCGGATCTGCTTGGAGGTGTCGCCACTGGGGTCGAGAGGGACGGCCTTAACCGTCTCCGCTGGCTCGAAGTTGCCGGCATGACGCTTCACGTCCGGCACCTCTTTGGAGAGGTTCTCCAGGTCGGCGATGAGGGCCTCGGACTCGGCGAGGGCCTCGGCGTACTCCACACACTCCACGTCGCATTCGAACGCGTGTTTGTACGTGGGGCCGACGGTGATGACCCCGTTGGGGCCCGACATCTTGAGCTTCAGGTAGGTGTAGTTGGGGACGGCCATGAACTTCGCGTAGCATGGCCTTCCCAGTACCGCGTGGTAGGTTCCTCGGAACCCAACCACCTCGAACGTCAAGGTCTCCCTTCGGAAGTTGGAGGGCATTCCGAAGCAGACGGGGAGGTCGAGTCGTCCGAGGGGCTGGACGCGCTTCCCAGGGATGATCCCGTGGAAGGGCGCAGCGCCTGCCCGGACGGAGGACAGATCGACGCGCAGGAGCTTGAGGGTCTCGGCGTAGATGATGTTGAGGCAGCTGCCCCCATCCATCAGGACCTTGGTGAGCCTGACGTCGCCGACGATGGGGTCGACGACGAGCGGGTATTTCCCCGGGCTCGGCACATGGTCGAGGTGGTCGGCCTGGTCGAAGGTGATGGGCTTGTCGGACCAGTCTAGGTAGACTGGCGCCGCCACCTTCATCGAGCAGACCTCCCGGCGCTCTTGCTTGCGATGCCGAGCCTAGGCATTCGCCGCATGCCCACCGTAGATCATGAAGCAGTCGCGGACCTCGGGGTATTCTCCTGCTTGGTGATCTTCTTTCTTGTCGTCGTCGTGGGCCCTGCCACCCTCCGCGGGTGGCCCGGCCCTGTGGAAGTGGCGCCGAAGCATGACGCACTCCTCGAGGGTGTGCTTGATGGGCCCCTGATGGTAGGGGCACGACTCCTTGAGCATCTTGTCGAAGAGGTTAGCACCTCCGGGGGGCTTCCGAGGGTTCTTGTACTCGGCGGCGGCGACAAGGTCCGCGTCAGCGGCGTCGCGTTTCGATTGCGACTTCTTCTTGCCCTTCTTCTTGGCGCCGCGCGGAGTAGACGCCTCGGGAGCCTCTTCCGATGGGCGGCCCTGGGGCTGCTTGTCCTTTCGGAAGATAGCCTCAACCGCCTCCTGACCAGAGGCGAACTTGGTGGCGATGTCCATCAGCTCGCTCGCCCTGGTGGGGGTCTTGCGACCCATCTTACTCACCAGGTCGCGGCAGGTGGTGCCGGCAAGGAACGCGCCGATGACATCCGAGTCGGTGATGTTGGGCAGCTCGGTGCGCTGGTTCGAGAATCGCCGGATGTAGTCCCAGAGCGACTCTCCTGGATGTTGCCGGCAGCTCCGAAGGTCCCAGGAATTTCCGGGGCGCACGTACGTGCCCTGGAAATTGTCGGCGAAGGCTTGGACTAAGTCGTCCCAGTTGGAGATCTGCCCCGGAGGCAGGTGCTTCAACCAGGCGCGAGCAGTGTCGGAGAGGAACAGGGGGAGGTTACGGATGATGAGGTTGTCGTCGTCCGTTCCACCCAGTTGGCAGGCCAGGCAGTAGTCCGCGAGCCACAGTTTCGGTCTCGTTTCCCCCGAGTACTTCGTGATAGTAGTCGGGGGTCGGAACCGGGTTGGGAACGGCGCCCGTCGGATGGCCCGACTGAAGGCTTGCGGACCGGGTGGTTCGGGCGAGGGACTCCGATCCTCCCCGCTGTCGTAGCGCCCCCACGCCTAGGGTGGTAGCCTCGGCGCACCCTTTCATCGAGGTGGGCCCGACGGTCGCGTCGATGGTGCTCGTTGCCGAGGTGGCCCGGGGCCGCAGGCGCGGTGTTGCGCGTGCGTCCGGTGTAGACCGAGGCTTCCCGCATAAATCGGGAAGTCGCGGCGTGAGGTTCCGAGGGGTATCCCTGCCTCCGGGAGGCAGTGCTCTCGGCCCGTCGGGCCGCAGCGCCTTCCAAGAGATTCTTGAGCTCTCCCTGGATTCGCCGACCCTCGGTGGTTGATGGCTCCGGCATCGTGCGGAGAAGCATCGCTGCGGCTGCCAGGTTCTGACCAACCCCGCTGGATGCGGGCGGCGGCCTGAGCCTGACATCGTTGGCGACGCGGTGCTGGAGACCCTGAGGCAGGTGACGTATTTCTCCGGCCGGGGGTTGGCCCGCCCATACCTGCCCGACGTCCCGGCGGATCGTCTCAAGCGCCCCTGTTCCCTCGTCGAGCCTGGCCTGCGCCCCGCGGACTTGCTCGAGCTGTGGGTCGTGACCCCCCGCCGGAACGGGGACCACAGCTAGCTCCCGCGGGATGTCGGCGCGAGGCACCTGCCTAGGAAAATCACCGTCCTCCGGCATGCCAAGATGGTTGCCTTCGGAGGGATCCCCTAGCTCGACGTGGAAACATTCGCGGCTTGGGCCGCAGTCCTCGTCGTCAAGGCTGCGGCTTCCGTCGGAACAGTTGGAGAGGCAGTAGTCACATGCGGTCATGAAGTCCCGCATGGTACTGGGGTTGCCAAGTCCAGAGAAACCCCAACAGATGCTGGGATCGTCATCTTCCTCGGACCCAGAGGGCCCGTAGGTCGAGACGTCCGTCAATCGGTCCCAAGGCGACCGCATACGAAACCCCAGTGGGGTTGCACTCGCCTCAATGAGAGCGCCCGCCAAAGCGAGGTCGCTTGGCGGGTCGAGGCCGAGTCGAAATGACGTAAGATGGGAGTTAGTTAGTACCTTTTGGTCGACGCGGAGCGACGTAGTCACATCGGGGACTGGTTGCACCGTCGTCTCAGGTACGAGGGCGACGTCCTGCAGGCTTTCCGCGAGCGTGCTGGCGTCGTCTTCTTGCTCGGGATCAGCGTGTCGCGGGGGGACGGCGCTTGCCTTCGTCTCGAACGCGAGGTCGATGCCCGGCGTGCCCTCCGTCGGGGCGCTGGGGACGTCGATTCGCTCGACAGCCGACGAAGCGCGGCCTCCCGCTTGGCCTTGGTTGCCCCGCCTCCTCCTCCGTTGGCGGGGGAGAGGACGGGGCGAGCTCGAATGTTGTTCTTCCACCGCGCGGGGAAGATGTCGTCGGTTTCGCCGCCGGCGGGCGGGATGTCGGCCGCCATTGTCGTTGTCGCGCGGCGGTGGAAGGAGTATCATGTCGTAGCTGCCGTCGAAGGACATGAACTCAAGACTCCCGAAACGGAGCACCGTCCCAGGCCGGAGAGGTTGCTGGAGACTGCCCATCTGGAGCTTGACGGGAAGCTGTTCGTCAGCACGCAGCAGGCCCCTACCTGGCGCGCCAACTGTCGGCGTTTCGAGACCGGGGGGTCCCCGAGCCGACGAGTGAGTGTGCCGCGTGCCCCAGCCCAGATGGGTCGAGCGTGTGGGCGAGCGCGAAGGGGGGAGAGGCGAGGTGTCCGGAGACGGGCGTGAGAGAGGTGGAGATCCTGCGGCCTTCGTGTTCGTCCCGCGCCCAGGTCGGGTGCGCTTGCAGTAGTGTAAGACCCAAAATTAGTAGAGGAAAAAAAAATATATATAAACAAAGTATCATAATGTTTTGAAAAATTGGGAAATAAGAAAAAGGGGAGAAAAAGGATTTTTCTTTTAAAGGAAACCATTTATACATCCCATGAGATAAATAACAAGGAGAATAAAACTTAAATTAGTAATATTAAAATAATATGGTTTATATTCACCTTTGGATTTCAATTGATACATTGGAAAAATCTGAAAACTAAAATAGAAGTATAAATTTGAATTTGGAATAGAAAATAGAAAATAAACGAGAAGAGAAGAACTAAGAAAAATATTACATAAAATAAAATAAAAATCAGAATAAACATCCTTCATACTTATATTATTAAATTATACCTTTCAAACTGAGGACAAGTTATTCACAAAGTTTGAATTTAAACTTGAACTCGAATTGGATTTGAATTGGAGAAATAATGGGGAAAACAGAAAATATAAATAAAAAAAGAGAAACGAAGCCAACTGGGCCGATTCTCCCTCGGACCGGCCCAACTTCACCCACGCCCCAGCCCCTGCTCACCACGCTACACTCCGCGCCGACCGACTGACGCCGGGGGCCCGCACGTCAGGTTGGATCATCTTCAACAACCCGCCGAGCTTCGCGCGGGTGTGGCGTGTTGACCGGGCTACGGACGGATGGGGGCCGCTCGGGAAATCATGCCACGACCCGCACCGACCGGATCTGGCGGACCTCCGCTATCCACCCGAGCTCACTCACCTGTAGAAGCGTGGCCTCGCGCGCATGGCGGAGTCGCCGTAACCTCCGCGCGTAGCTCGTGCGGCTCGGACCGACTTTTCCCCCCAAATCGGCGCGGAGTTCGGAACACACACGGACGCCGCGCTATAAAATCCAGGTCGCAGCCCTTCAACCCTCACCGTTGTAGCAACAGAGAGAGAAATCGAGAAGAGAGGGAGAGAAAGCGGGTGCCGCCGTGGGGTCTCCCATTGCGACGCCCGGAATACGACCTCGGGGTGGGGCCTTGGGTGCTTGGTGACCTTCGGCCAGGTGCGTGGGTCCAGTCGGAGGAGGGATTGGCGCCCGACAGTCCTTTGCGCGGCGTGAATTGCTCGCCGGAGTGACGACCACGCGGAGGAGCCGCTCGAGCGCGTGAACCGGTGGCTGTGTTGCCGCCGTATTGGTATGTGACCCTCTCCCATGTTCGTTATGCTCTACTATACGTCCTGCGAGGCCCGGATTGACGATTGGCGCACGGAATCGCCGGTGGGGGTTCACCGGAGTGCCCTGTGCCGCGCGGTGTGCGCGCGCCGCCGCCCTGGGAAAAACGGAGGTAGGTGATGGCCCCTGGTCCGTCGGATCGGACGTGTACGGCCGGGATTAACCCTGGGCGCGTACCAATTCGGGGTTGCGGTGGGACCGTCCGATTTAGATCGGACGGGCGAGAGCGGTGCAGAGTTAATTGAATTTCGACCGTTAGATCTAGATCGGGTGGTACGCCTCGTGTACCGGTTCGCAATCTGTGGGATCTAATCTAGACCCTAGATTGCAGATCGGACGGTCAGAAACGCTTGATACCCCTTCGCGGGTACATTTTGCTAAAGAAACCCTAGGGTATTTGATAATGAACCCGCCGTCCTACTTCCACTGTTCTCTGTGTCTAGGACGACTTACCCCGAGCCCCCTGTGCTTAACTGAAATTGAGGCCCAGTCCAGAACCTTATAAACCAGAGAAAATAATTTATAAATGGATTTTTAATATGAAAATAATTACTAGAACTTGATAAATTCATAGAAAATTCATATTAAGCCCAAATTAATCCGTTCCAATTCCTATAATTTTGTAATATTATTGTATATCATCTAGTACCACTGCTTTGACATGAAAGTCACATTAAAATTTACATCCCATTTAATCTTATACAGAACACACAGAATCTTCAGAAAATCATAACTCCTCCGTTTTAACTCTGATTTGATCCATTCAAGTTGCGTTAGTCTCGTAGCTTCGCGTAGATTATTTTTATGCAGTGTATTCTTATGTTTGGTGTAATGTTAATTTTGCCTATACACTGTTTGTTTGTAATGCTACGACTAGCGTGAGGACACGTGTCACCTGAAGATCATCCTGGTACCTGGAATCTCAAGACCCAGGCAAGTTGTGCCCTTGATCACTTCTTTTACCCACTCATGTTCTAATTAATCATAATGATCTGCATAGGTTAATTTGATGGGACCTAATAGGTTACCCTAGTTTGTCTATCTTTATGCCTTGTTTACCACTAAACTTTCTGGGTAGTACTTGCTAGTGCTATATGTGGATTTGGGCATTGAGATACATATTATTCATACTTTTGTTATCAGTTGCTATTTACTGTTCATGATGAGATCATTATGTTAATTGGAACATGGAGAACCACCCGGGAAAACAGTGCTACCACAAGGGTTTAATGGGACGCCCTTGGCCGATTAATTAGGAAAGCTAGTGGAAGACTACCTTACCCGAAAGGGGCAAGGGCAGTAGGGGAGTGGTCAGTGTAGGGAGGCCCTCGGGAGGATTTTGCTGTGATGGCGGTCCTGCAAGGGATTCCTGGGGAGGCCCTCGGGAGGATTTTGCTGTGATGGCGGTCCTGCAAGGGATTCCTGCATTGGAGCTTCCTATAAACTGTAGCGGGTTTTCTGAAGCTAGTGGAACTTTGTAAAGGCCTCGTAGTGTTACCCTGCCTCGCCTCCTCGGTAGAGGTGTATGGGAAGTCGCGATCCCTTGGCAGATGGGTAACATGACTTGTGGGTAAAGATGCGCAACCTCTGCAGAGTGTAAAACTGGTATACTAGCCGTGCTCACGGTCATGAGCAGCTCGGACACTCACATGATTAATTTATGGAACTAAATTCAATTTGTCATATGCATTGCATCGCAGGTGATGATGTTACTTTTGTTCTACTACTTAATTGGGTTGGTATTTACTTATACTTAGTAACTGCTAATAAAATTTTGACCAACTTTAAAAGCAATGCTCAGCTCTAACCATCCTCTTTGGTAAGCCTTACACTTCACGTGAGCTCCCATCTTTGGCGAGTTCATTCACATTATTCCCCACAACTTGTTGAGCGATGAACGTATGTGAGCTCACTCTTGCTGTCTCACACCCCCCCCACAGGTCAAGAACAGGTACCGCAGGATGAGGCGCATGGAGGATGCTGTGATGTGTTCGTGAGAGATCTAGGCCGTCGTCTCCCAGTCAACTTTGGGTTGCTGGATCGTTTCCTCATATGATGTAATTATTTAATTATTTTTGTACAGAACTCCTATTATATAGTAAAGATGTGACATTCGATCCTGTGCCACTATGCATCATATGTGTGAGACTTGGTCCCAGCACACCTGGTGTTTATGTTCGCGCCCGGGTTTTGGACCCCTAAAATCCGGGTGTGACAGAAGTGGTATCAGAGGAATGTTGATTGTAGGACGAAACCTAGATAGAACTGGATAACCCTTATTTACTTACCTTTGCTACTCTGATTCTTTTCTAAACTTTTCTTGATCTTTTCTCATCTATTTCCGCTTTACTCTGATTATTCTTACCTTTTCTTTCTAAAGACAAATGTGGATTTCACACTTTGAAATCCTATGCCTAAAGTGACTTTAGGACTAGGAGACCTAATCTTAGGAACAAAAAAAAATCAAAACTATTTTCATAAATATTGATATGCTTGAGTGATTGTTCTTATGATACTTGTTTGATTTGGATCTTTGATTGAGTGTGGTGAGTTGTGGAGTAATATCCACAATTACATCTACATATACATAGAAAAAAATGCTTATAAAAATAACTAAATAAATCTAGATTATTCTTCATTAAAGATCTATCTCATCTTAATAGATTCATCTTATCCCGAAAAGATTCTATCATATCCTAATAGATCTTACTAACCTCAAAAGATTCCATCTTATCTTTATGGATCCATCTTATCCTAATAAGCATACTTATCCACCCTAGTTTAACAACCATGATCTAATGCAAATTAATTAGATCTTATCTAGTCAAGCTAGTCATACCAATCTAATCTAGATCCCATCTAACCTAATATGATCTAATCTAAAGTGAGTTACTTAATGGACCAGTTAATACTTGTGAAATAGATTAGACCCTCTCCACATGTTTTAACTTAGCTCACCCTACACTAAATAAAGAATGAGAGACCAACCCAACCAATAGAGTCTTGATGGATTGCATAATCTGCCTATCCCCACCTAACATCAAACGAACTTTTGACCTACATCATGTAGTTTATCTCATCCATATCTATCTTAATCATATTCCCAGCCTGATAATATACACTAACTCCTAATCAATGAGACAAGACCGGAGAAGATGATCAACTTCATCAAGAAAGGATGAGCACCAACTCAAGTCTTCAAGGATCAAGTGAGGTCACCAAGATGAGTCAAGATCCACAATTCTGGATGGAGTCTTTTCTTACCCCACTCTTTCTTACCCAAACCTATATATGCCCTAAAGACATCTTCTATCCTACATAATAAAGTGGACATACATATAATACCCATGCTCTCCTATCACTTACTAATAATAAAAAGAGAGACCCTTGATTTAGAAATTAAAAGCTAAATTGCAAACCAATCCTTTTGTATTCCCTTTCCTTACAAATCTCGAGGACGAGATTATTTTTAAGGGGGGTAGGATTTGTAAGACCCAAAATTAGTAGAGGAAAAAAAAATATATAAACAAAGTATCATAATGTTTTGAAAAATTGGGAAATAAGAAAAAGGGGAGAAAAAGGATTTTTCTTTTAAAGGAAACCATTTATACATCCCATGAGATAAATAACAAGGAGAATAAAACTTAAATTAGTAATATTAAAATAATATGGTTTATATTCACCTTTGGATTTCAATTGATACATTGGAAAAATCTGAAAACTAAAATAGAAGTATAAATTTGAATTTGGAATAGAAAATAGAAAATAAACGAGAAGAGAAGAACTAAGAAAAATATTACATAAAATAAAATAAAAATCAGAATAAACATCCTTCATACTTATATTATTAAATTATACCTTTCAAACTGAGGACAAGTTATTCACAAAGTTTGAATTTAAACTTGAACTCGAATTGGATTTGAATTGGAGAAATAATGGGGAAAACAGAAAATATAAATAAAAAAAGAGAAACGAAGCCAACTGGGCCGATTCTCCCTCGGACCGGCCCAACTTCACCCACGCCCCAGCCCCTGCTCACCACGCTACACTCCGCGCCGACCGACTGACGCCGGGGGCCCGCACGTCAGGTTGGATCATCTTCAACAACCCGCCGAGCTTCGCGCGGGTGTGGCGTGTTGACCGGGCTACGGACGGATGGGGGCCGCTCGGGAAATCATGCCACGACCCGCACCGACCGGATCTGGCGGACCTCCGCTATCCACCCGAGCTCACTCACCTGTAGAAGCGTGGCCTCGCGCGCATGGCGGAGTCGCCGTAACCTCCGCGCGTAGCTCGTGCGGCTCGGACCGACTTTTCCCCCCAAATCGGCGCGGAGTTCGGAACACACACGGACGCCGCGCTATAAAATCCAGGTCGCAGCCCTTCAACCCTCACCGTTGTAGCAACAGAGAGAGAAATCGAGAAGAGAGGGAGAGAAAGCGGGTGCCGCCGTGGGGTCTCCCATTGCGACGCCCGGAATACGACCTCGGGGTGGGGCCTTGGGTGCTCGGTGACCTTCGGCCAGGTGCGTGGGTCCAGTCGGAGGAGGGATTGGCGCCCGACAGTCCTTTGCGCGGCGTGAATTGCTCGCCGGAGTGACGACCACGCGGAGGAGCCGCTCGAGCGCGTGAACCGGTGGCTGTGTTGCCGCCGTATTGGTATGTGACCCTCTCCCATGTTCGTTATGCTCTACTATACGTCCTGCGAGGCCCGGATTGACGATTGGCGCACGGAATCGCCGGTGGGGGTTCACCGGAGTGCCCTGTGCCGCGCGGTGTGCGCGCGCCGCCGCCCTGGGAAAAACGGAGGTAGGTGATGGCCCCTGGTCCGTCGGATCGGACGTGTACGGCCGGGATTAACCCTGGGCGCGTACCAATTCGGGGTTGCGGTGGGACCGTCCGATTTAGATCGGACGGGCGAGAGCGGTGCAGAGTTAATTGAATTTCGACCGTTAGATCTAGATCGGGTGGTACGCCTCGTGTACCGGTTCGCAATCTGTGGGATCTAATCTAGACCCTAGATTGCAGATCGGACGGTCAGAAACGCTTGATACCCCTTCGCGGGTACATTTTGCTAAAGAAACCCTAGGGTATTTGATAATGAACCCGCCGTCCTACTTCCACTGTTCTCTGTGTCTAGGACGACTTACCCCGAGCCCCCTGTGCTTAACTGAAATTGAGGCCCAGTCCAGAACCTTATAAACCAGAGAAAATAATTTATAAATGGATTTTTAATATGAAAATAATTACTAGAACTTGATAAATTCATAGAAAATTCATATTAAGCCCAAATTAATCCGTTCCAATTCCTATAATTTTGTAATATTATTGTATATCATCTAGTACCACTGCTTTGACATGAAAGTCACATTAAAATTTACATCCCATTTAATCTTATACAGAACACACAGAATCTTCAGAAAATCATAACTCCTCCGTTTTAACTCTGATTTGATCCATTCAAGTTGCGTTAGTCTCGTAGCTTCGCGTAGATTATTTTTATGCAGTGTATTCTTATGTTTGGTGTAATGTTAATTTTGCCTATACACTGTTTGTTTGTAATGCTACGACTAGCGTGAGGACACGTGTCACCTGAAGATCATCCTGGTACCTGGAATCTCAAGACCCAGGCAAGTTGTGCCCTTGATCACTTCTTTTACCCACTCATGTTCTAATTAATCATAATGATCTGCATAGGTTAATTTGATGGGACCTAATAGGTTACCCTAGTTTGTCTATCTTTATGCCTTGTTTACCACTAAACTTTCTGGGTAGTACTTGCTAGTGCTATATGTGGATTTGGGCATTGAGATACATATTATTCATACTTTTGTTATCAGTTGCTATTTACTGTTCATGATGAGATCATTATGTTAATTGGAACATGGAGAACCACCCGGGAAAACAGTGCTACCACAAGGGTTTAATGGGACGCCCTTGGCCGATTAATTAGGAAAGCTAGTGGAAGACTACCTTACCCGAAAGGGGCAAGGGCAGTAGGGGAGTGGTCAGTGTAGGGAGGCCCTCGGGAGGATTTTGCTGTGATGGCGGTCCTGCAAGGGATTCCTGGGAAGGCCCTCGGGAGGATTTTGCTGTGATGGCGGTCCTGCAAGGGATTCCTGGGGAGGCCCTCGGGAGGATTTTGCTGTGATGGCGGTCCTGCAAGGGATTCCTGCATTGGAGCTTCCTATAAACTGTAGCGGGTTTTCTGAAGCTAGTGGAACTTTGTAAAGGCCTCGTAGTGTTACCCTGCCTCGCCTCCTCGGTAGAGGTGTATGGGAAGTCGCGATCCCTTGGCAGATGGGTAACATGACTTGTGGGTAAAGATGCGCAACCTCTGCAGAGTGTAAAACTGGTATACTAGCCGTGCTCACGGTCATGAGCAGCTCGGACACTCACATGATTAATTTATGGAACTAAATTCAATTTGTCATATGCATTGCATCGCAGGTGATGATGTTACTTTTGTTCTACTACTTAATTGGGTTGGTATTTACTTATACTTAGTAACTGCTAATAAAATTTTGACCAACTTTAAAAGCAATGCTCAGCTCTAACCATCCTCTTTGGTAAGCCTTACACTTCACGTGAGCTCCCATCTTTGGCGAGTTCATTCACATTATTCCCCACAACTTGTTGAGCGATGAACGTATGTGAGCTCACTCTTGCTGTCTCACACCCCCCCACAGGTCAAGAACAGGTACCGCAGGATGAGGCGCATGGAGGATGCTGTGATGTGTTCGTGAGAGATCTAGGCCGTCGTCTCCCAGTCAACTTTGGGTTGCTGGATCGTTTCCTCATATGATGTAATTATTTAATTATTTTTGTACAGAACTCCTATTATATAGTAAAGATGTGACATTCGATCCTGTGCCACTATGCATCATATGTGTGAGACTTGGTCCCAGCACACCTGGTGTTTATGTTCGCGCCCGGGTTTTGGACCCCTAAAATCCGGGTGTGACAAGTAGGGGGGTTACAAGCGTCCACGCGGGTGAGGGAAGCGAGCGGCCCCAAGAGAGCGCCTGTCCCGTCCTCGTCCCCGCGCGGCCAACCTCCTCTAAGAAGGCCCTGGTCCTTCCTTTTATAGGCGTAAGGAGAGGATCCAGGTGTACAATGGGGGTGTAGTAGAGTGCTACGTGTCTAGCGGAGGGAGAGCTAGCGCCCTAAGTACATGCCAATGTGGCAGCCGGAGAGATCTTGGCACCCTGCTGGCGTGATGTCGTGGCTGTCGGAGGAGCAACGGAGCCTGGCGGAGGGACAGCTGTCGGAGCGGTCGAGTCCTTGCTGACGTCCCCCTGCTTCCGTAAGAGAGATGAGAGCCGCCGTCGTCACAGAGCTTGTGGGGCGCCATCATTGCCCATCTGGCGGAGCTAGCCAGAGGGGACACCGGTCTTGTTCTCCGTGACCCGAGTCGGCTCGGGGTAGGATGATGATGGCGCTTCCCGTTGACGTGGTGGGCCCGTGCCCTAGGTCGGGCGACGTGGGGGCTCCTCCGAAGCCGAGGTCGAGTCTGTCTTCCGTGGCCAAGGCCGAGCCCGAGCCCCTGGGTCGGGCGAGGCGGAGGTCGTTCGGCAGAGGCCAGGGCGGAGTCCGAGCCCTGGGGTCGGGCGAAGCGGAGTTCGTCGTCTTCCGGGCCTCAGCCCGAGTCCGAGCTCTGGGGTCGGGCAGAGCGGAGTTCATCGTCTTCCGGGTCTTAGCCCGAGTCCGAGCCCTGGGGTCGGGCGGAGCGGAGTTCGCCGTCTTCCGGGTCTTAGCCCGAGTCCGAGCCCTGGGGTCGGGCGGAGCGGAGTTCGCCGTCTTCCGGGTCTTAGCCCGAGTCCGAGCCCTGGGGTCGGGCGGAGCGGAGTTCGTCGTCTTCCGGGGCTGAGCCCGAGTCCGAGCCCTGGGTCGGGCGGAGCGGAGCTTCCTATGGCGCCTTTGGCAAGGCCTGACTGCCTGTCAGACTCACTCTGTCGAGTGGCACTGCAGTCGGAGTGGCGCAGGCGGCGCTGTCCTTCTGTCAGACCGGTCAGTGGTGCGGCGGAGTGACGGCAGTCACTTCGGCTCTGCCGGGGGGCGCGCGTCAGGATAAAGGTGTCAGGCCACCTTTGTGTTAAATGCTCCTGCAACTCGGTCAGTCGGTGCGGCGATTTAGTCAGGGTTGCTTCTTAGCGAAGCCAAGGCCTCGGGCGAGCCGGAGATGCGTCCGCCGTTAAAAGGGGGGCCTCGGGCGAGACGGAAGTCCCTCGAGGTCGGCTGCCCTTGGCCGAGGCTAGGCTCGGGCGAAGCGTGATCGAGTCACTCGTATGGACTGATCCCTGACTTAATCGCACCCATCAGGCCTCTGCAGCTTTATGCTGATGGGGGTTACCAGCTGAGAATTAGGCGTCTTGAGGGTACCCCTAATTATGGTCCCCGACAGTCGGGGAAGCAATGAACATGAGAAATTTTATGACTGTGCCCTAGGTGGCTCTAGCCATGTTCATTGGCGGAGTCATGGGCTCCGTCGAGCGATGGCATGCTGCTGGAGGGGAGTAGAGCTCTGGTGAAGGGCTTGTGAAGCTTCATTGAGCTGCTAGGGTCATGGTGATGGTCTTGGTCGAGGATGGAGCAGTGTGGGGAGCTCAGGCTATGGGGAGAACAACGGGCGGTGGATGTGGGAGATGGATATCCCCTGGGTCCTTATGAGCACAGAAACACAATTCTGACTCAACCGATGCCAACCTCGGATGGGAGATGCAGTTCCGACTCGCCCAAGGCCAACCTCAGATGGGAGATGCATTCTAACTCGTCCGAGGGCAGCTCGGATGGGAGATGCTGTTCCAACTCGCCCAAGGTCGGCTATGGGCGGGAGACACAGTCATAACTCCCCCGAGGCCAACCTCAAACGAGAGATGCAGTTCCGACTCACCCAAGGGTAGCTCTAGGCAGAACACACTGTTCCGGCTCACCCAAGGCCAACCTTGAGTGAGAGATGCAGTCACGATTCACCCGAGGCTGACTTTAGGCGGAAGCCCAGAAACGCTCCATGGGCCTCTTGATGGGCCTCTCGATGACTTGCCTAGCAAGGCATGCCCTCAGGCCGCAACCAGACTGGATGAGCTTGACCCAGGGAGATGAATACCGGACAACCAAGTTATGTGCAGAAGGAGCGCTGGTACCTCAGGCAGGGAGGTTGAACATACTAGAAGAGCTAGATACTCGGAAATAACTCGGATGATTGGGAGCTGAACTCCAGATAAGAAGGAATGCATGCCGTGCTAAAAGGATATATTCAGATAGAGTTAGATAGTCATCATGACTTGTAAAGGGATAACCCTCTGGTCATTTATATAAGGCCGAGGGGGTACCCCTATGATGCCATGTCATTTCATCTCATCACATCCCGTCACCACCTCATAGATCATTAGCCTTCACATAGCAACTAGGCCACCACTAGATCGATAGGAGAACTCACCCTCCACCACCCACAGCTCATCTGTAACCCATGTACACCAGTGATACTCAAATACTCAGCCTAGATAGGACATAGGGTGTTGCGCATCGTAGCAGCCCAAACCTGTATAAACCCTTGTGTGATCCGACGTGCATCCTCACGTACCATCGAGTCGCAATCAATGACGCCATCCTGCTTAAAGGCATCATGTGGGGAACCTCGTGGTGCATCGTTGGGTCATAAGCACCGATAGTTGGCATGCTAGGTAGGGGGTGCGATGTTGATTCATGACGACTCCATGGCCATTGTCTTCAACACCCTGGTCATCTTCAACGTCGAGCAGGTTTTCCGCTTTGGATCCCTCTCCTGCATCGTGGATCGAGAAGGCGTCCTGCACCGCATCACAAATCCATTAGAGAAGAGATCTTCTCTGATGGCACCGATCGTGGAGGCAGGCTTGCCCCACCTAATCTTAGCAAGAACTACTCTAAAGAACTCCAAGGCATTAATACCTTAACCAACCTCCACCCCACGTAGGATTGCACCCACGTATTGTCAAACCCGGATTTAAGGGATAAAGTCGGGTGCATCTCATATGTGCGCCAAAGAAGAACATCACATATAATGACAACGTGTATTGAGATAAATGTCACGAATATCATTATTACATAGCGGAAGTCTTACAAAAATAAATGATAATAATAAAGCGAACTAAGTATTATTCCTTGCCGCCATCAAGCTGACTGGGAGATGCCACCTAGATAAGCTCGTACTCCTCATTGTAAGGCTCCTCCTGGACCACCTGTTATTTTCTTGTGGGGGATGTTTATATATCGCAAGAGTGAGCTCACAAAAGATCATAGCTCAACAAATTATGGGGAAAAATGTGCATGAACTCACCAAAGGTGGGAGTTCATGTGAAGTGTAAGGCTGATCAACAAATAAGGGTTAAAGCTGAGCATTGCTTTTAATAAGTTGGTCAAGTTTTATTAGCAGTTACTAAATGTAAGTAGATACGAAACCACAATGCGATGCAAATGACAAATTGAATTTAATTCCATAAATTAATCATGCGAGAGTCCTGAGCTACTCATGACCGCGAGCACGACTAATATACCAGTTTTACACTCTGCAGAGGTTGTACCCTGTACCCACAAGTCATGTTACCCATCCGCCACGGGGTTGTACGGACCCCATACACCTCCACCAAGGAAGCGAGGCAGGGTAACACTATGAGGCTTTTACAAAGTTCCACTAGCTTCAGAAAACCTGCTACAGTTTCTAGGAAGCGCAATGTAGGAATCCCCCGTATGACCGCCATTACAGCAAAATCAACCTGAGAACCTCCCTACACGCCACCCCCTACTGTCCTTGCCCCTTTCGGGTAAGGTAGTCCTCCACTAGCTTTCCTAATTAGTCAGCCAAGGGCATCCCATTCCATCCTTGTGGTGGCACATGTTTCTTAAGTTAAGCTCCATGTTCCAATTAACATAATGGTCTTATCATGAACGGTAATGGAACACTAATAATAAAGAATGACCATGTGTAATAGTTATCTCAACACCCAAAACCATATATAGCAATAGCAAAAACTACCCAAAAGTTTAGGGGTAAATAATGTGTAAAGATGACCAAACTAGGGTGACATATTAGGTCCCATCAAAATTAAGCCTATGCATGCCAAAATGATTATAAAGAATATTATTGGGTAAATAAAAGTGGTCAAGGGCACAACTTGCCTTTAATGAGCTCCTGCTCAGCAACTTCTACCTGTTGAACACCTGGATCCTTAATCACTTGCTCGTCTACTTGCCACAATACAAAATGCATAATAATATTCTACGCATCGCAACGAGATTGTAGGAACAAGAATCACTAAATTCGGAGTTACAAATTACGAGTTATGATTTTCCGAAGTCTTTATGTGTTTGGTACAAAATTAACAAGTGATAAACTGTAATATAGATTTCATGCTAAAATAGAGTTACTAAGTGATAAACAATATTAATACAAAATTATAGCAACTGGAATGGGTTAAAAAGGAGTAAAAATGAATTTTCTATGAATTAATCAAGTTCCTGCAATTATTTTTACACTAAAAAGCATTTTCTAAATGAATGTATCTGATTTTCTATTTCTCTGTACTGCGCGCAGAAATATACCGAACACCAGGGGCTACTACGTAAAAGTTCTAGGACTCGGGACACACCCGCGATGGACTGCAGGTTGATTTAGTAAAAACTCAGGGGTTCTTCTGCATATCTACATAGCCGAACAGTTATGATGGGTTCTCGGCCGCACGATCAAGCGTGGAAGGCACAAATTAGGTCTGGCGCTACCCGAACCGGTACGCAGAGGTGGCCGTCGGATTACAGATTGACAGCCCAGATTCAATTTACTTCATTTGCTTCCCACACACATGATCTTGAATGAACGGTTGAGATCTAAAACTCTACAGATCTATCCTTGATCACCCGATGTTTGGTCAACGACACAGAACCGACCCATACTCAGCGTTATGATGATCTGATCTCGACCGATCGATTGGATCTAACGATCCCCAGGGTTTCTTCCTCACCCGACAATGACCGTACTAACATACCGCTGATGAGCGGTGGCGGTCTCGCCGGTCAAGGGCTGCTGGACGACCCATGCCCCTAGAACATACCTGAAAAGGCTCTACGCGCACCGCATAGCTTAGCGAACTAGGTGAGGTGGAGATTACCGGCTATTGTCTGGTGGTGATTGTCACACTCGGTTCTGGGGGCAAAACCAAATGCATAGCATATGTGGGCCAGGATCCATTTTCCCCACATATGTTGACGTCACAAGTGTAATATATCGAAAGACAATGCAATAAAGGCATAAAGAGAGTAGAATAACTTTATTACATCATCTGGATCATAGTATCTTAAACAAGTATCATAATCAAAGTACGGTGGAATTAAACATGGACACTCTTTCACAGGAAGGTGACTGGCGCATTGTTAGACTCAAAATTCATCAATGTCATCTGCGTAGTCTTCATTATCACCCTCTGATCAAAACATTAGCAAGGGTGAGCTCACTTATGGTCGGGGCTCAACAAGTGGGGGAAATAATGCAAGTTAACAAGGTAGGCTATGGATAAGCGGTAAGCATTTTAATTGGTCAATATTTTATTAGCAACATCTGTCTTACTAATAAGTGTGTATCCCAAATATCCCAATTAATCAAAGGCATAAGATTATATCAAAAACACTTAAGTGAAATCACTTAAGCAAACCACTGGTAGATCATCAGGTCACGATTTATTTTCCATCTTTAAGTTCAATTACCATGTGAGGGTCCAAGTTGCTCTTAACCGTGAGCACGGCTGACATATCAGTTTTACACTCTGTAGAGGTGGTACAACTTTACCCACAAGCCGTGTATCCCATCTAGCCTGGGTTGATCGGACCCATAAACACTTCCGAGGTGAATGGCTAGGGATCCACTATGAGCCTTTCACAAAATATCCTTAGTACAAAGCCACCCGCTATGGTTTCCACATCAGTATTGATGGCCCTCTGGGTCATGTACCTTAGCTAATACTACCACCCAATGTTAACATGAGCTACCACCAAACCACTACGTCCCCCTCTTGTCCATCTTTCAAGTAGTGTTGCTAAGCACTAAGTCTATAGAGCTAATTACCAAAGCCAGAGCCATTATAACACTCGTGGTTGCACTGTTATCCTGGGTGGTCACTCTATATTCCATTTAATACAAAATGTTTTTTGTTTAACCATCGGGTTAACATCATATATAAAACTTCATTTCTGGAACATAGTATCATTAAAAGAGTGACATCATATTTATCAAGTTGAGCAATAGCAAAAATTATGAAACATATCATTTATCCCAGGATAATTCAAGGAATAGGGTTGGTAATTCTAGGAAATCCTATTTAGGAAAATCCCATCAAATTATGCAATATCCGAAAAGTAAACATTATTATATGCATTATTTCGGTACAAATAGAAATGCAGAGGGACTTGCCTTGCTCGAAAGTGTCCTGTGGTTCATCCTCGAACGAGTTTGGTTTGTCTACCTCACAGTCAACTTCTAGCATCGATTTGTGTATCGTACATACAAAAGCATACGTACGCCAAATAAATAACATACACCATTACATGGGTAATCATTCACCATTACATACACATTCATACATCACACAACTATACTCATAAATATGTCTACAGCATAAATGTTTATTAATCCACTATATCTTCCTATTTGAGTTATCATTGGTGAAAATATGAGTAGGTGACTACGAGCTAGTTTATCTAGTATAATGTAGATAAAATGTCATAACAAACTTTAATTTATTACTAATAATAGTCCTTTGGGTTTTATTCTTTTCTTTCTAAATAGAAATTATATGTATAGCTAAAAAATGTTTGTTTATAAATCACCTAATATTAATATTCTAAGAATTAATATAAATTACTAATTTTGGATTTTAGTAACATAATCATGGTTATTTTGACATAAATGGATATTTTACTAATTCTAAGTAATTAAGTGCTATACGCATGAACACATTTATCATGACTATTAATGATTTAGTTTTTAACATGACCAAGAAAATGGGACCTAGTACTTATTTTAATTTCTTATATCATTAAAAAACTATACTTAAACAATCACTAACATAATATTATTTTATATGCCAAATGAGAAGTTAATCAAAAAGGATTCTAGTACTTAATCACAAAATTAAAGAATCTTGACAATGCCTATTTTTTCGAAATACAAAAATGCCCATGTCCAAAATATTGTCGCAGGACTGATCTATAATTAAACTTAAACATCAGGGGAGGGAGCACGGTGGGGAGGGAGAGAAAATGGCCTTGGTCGGCTCCTATTTATAGGGAGTAGGGAGGACGAGAAGAACCGGGGAGGGGAGAAGACGGCGGCGTCGCCATCAAAATGCCATTGATGGCGTTAGCCATAACTCCGGCCGTTACCGGCTTGAAGGAGAGGGAAGTGGGGGAGGGAGAGAGGGAAATGACTATCCACGACGTCATCAACTGCAGGGAGGCAGAGCGGCTTCGGGGTGGCCGAGCGGCACGGCGGTCCGGCGCCCACGCGCGCGGTCGGCGACACGCAGGGACGCACCCACGAGGAAGGCGGCTGGGGGTGGGCCCCATGCGTCATAGAGAGGGTGAGGGGAGGGTTCGGGCGCGGCTGGGCCGCTTGGTAGCTGCCCTAGTGGGCCTCGGCTGGGGCGAGTTCGGCCTGGCCGAGCGATTAAGGTTTTTTTTTCTTTTCTATTTAAAAATATAAATAAATATATTTTTAAATATTTCCATAAATCATAATAATTATACCAAATTATTTATAACTAAAATACTTATTTTTGGTCCAATGTTTTTATATTAATAAATTGGCTTTCATTATAGAAGAAATTCTACGAAACAACCATAAATCAAATATGAGTAAACAAAATTATTCTAAATGCAAATAAGAATCAAACACTTGAAAAAACTCATTACTATATTTACCACTAATAATCTAAATGCATTATTTTTAGTTGATGGTTTTGTGGTGTTACAAACCTACTCCCCTTAAAAAGAATCTCTTCCTCGAGATTAAGGAACTTCTGAGAATAACTGGGGGAATTCTGCTCTGAGTTCATCTTCTCTTTCACAAGTGTCCTCACCTTTCGAATGATGATTCCACTGAACTTTACACATGTTGATAACTTTACTCCGTGTAATTCTGCGAGAAGTTTCCAAAATTCTGATAGGGTACTCGGAATAAGACAAATCCTCCTTAACATTGAGTTCTTCCATAGGTAATTGTTCCTCCGGTACTCTTAAGCATTTCTTAAGTTGTGACACATGAAATACGTCATGCACGTCTAATAAACTATCAGATAGTTCTAACTGATACACTACTTCACCTTTTCTTTCCAAAATTTTGAATAGGCCAATGTAGTGAGGAGATAGTTTACCCTTAACCTTAAATCTTTTCATTCCTCTCATCGGTGAAACTTTAAGGTATACGAAGTCTCCAACTTCAAAGATCAACTCTCTTCTTCTATTATCAGCATAGCTTTTCTATCTCGACTGTGCTGTTTTCAAATTCTCTCTGACAATTGTACTTGCTTTTCTGCTTCTTGGAGAATTTCTGGACCAAATACTTAACTTTCTTCGGTCTGATTCCAATAAAGCGGTGTTCTACACTTTCATCCATAAAGTGCTTCAAACGGTGCCATTTTTAAACTTGCCTGGTAACTATTGTTGTACGATAATTCTGCATAAGGCAAATTCTTATCCCAGCTTCTACCATGCTTTAGAGCGCAAGCTCTTAGCAGATCTTCCAACATTTGGTTTGTTCTTTTCATTTGCCCATCCGTTTGCGGATGATAAGCTGAGCTGAAATTTAACTTGGTATCCATGGACTCATGTAGTCTTTTCCAAAAGCGCGAGGTAAATTGGGTTCCTCGATCCGATACGATCTTCTTTGGTACTCCATGTAGACAAACAATTCTTGACATGTATAACTCTGCTAACTGGGCTCCTGAGTAGGTTGTCTTCACAGGTATAAAGTGTGCCACTTTAGTCAACCTGTCCACTGTAACCCATATTGAATCATAGCCATCCTGAGTATGGGGTAGTCGAACTATGAAATCCATACCGATTTCTTCTCATTTCCATTCCGGTACCTTGAGAGATTGTAGTAATCCTGCTGGTCTATGGTGTTCGGCTTTAACTCGTTGACACACATCACATAGTGCAACATGAGTAGCCACATCTCTTTTCAAACCGTACCACCAATACTTTTCCTTTAGGTCCTAGTACATCTTAGTACTTCCACGGTGAATAGAATACACCGAATCATGAGCTTCTCTTAAAATAAGTTGGCGTAGGTGCTCGATTTCTGGTACACAAATTCTCTTTTTAAACCATACTGTGCCTTGCTCATCTTTTGTGAAATCTGGGCTTTACCCAAACTAATTTGTGCCTTAATTTCCTTGATTTTCTCATCAGATCCTTGTTCTTTATGAATTTCTTGTTCCAAAGTAGATTCTACTTTCATAACTGTTGCTTCCATATTATTGAGCATACCAAGATTGAGTTGTTCCATTTCCCAGCACAATTCCTGTGACATCAAATGAGTAGTGACACTGTTCACTAGACCTTTATGGCTCAAAGCATCGGCCACTACATTTGCTTTTCCTGGGTGATATTGTATTTCCAAATCATAGTCTTTGATTAACTCAAGTCATCTTCTTTGTCTTAGGTTGAGTTATTTCTGCGTGAAGATATATTTCAAGCTTTTGTGATCCGTGAAGATTTTACACTTGTTTCCAATCATGTAGTGCCTCCAAATCTTCAAAGCGTGCACTACGACAGCTAATTCCAAATCATGTGTAGGATAATTCTCTTCATGCTTCCGTAACTGCCTTGAAGCATAGGCAATCACTTTTTCTTCTTGCATTAACACATATCCAAGTCCTAGATGTGATGCATCTCAATACACATCAAATCCTTTATGAATATCATGCATAATTAACACTGGTGCAGTGGTTAGCCTTTCCTTTAATTCCTCAAAACATTTCTAACATGCTTCATCCCACTTAAATTCTTTACCTTTTTCCAACAGTGAAGTAAGGGGTTTCACTATTTTGGAGAAGCCTTCAATAAATCTTCGGTAGTATCCTGCTAATCCAAGAAAACTCCTGATCTTGGACACATCTGTGGGTTGTTTCCAATTTAGTATTTCACTTATTTTACTGGGTCTACTTTGATTCCTCCATCGGTGACACTATGACCTAGGAATGCATACAACTGATTGTCACAAAGCTTCTGTAGAATTAATCTCAGATGATCTTCATGTGCTTCTTCATTATGAGAGTATAGTAGTATGTCGTCGATGAATACCACCACAAACTGGTCAAGGTATTCCATGAATACTTTATTCATCAAGTTCATAAAGTAAGCTGGTGCATTAGTCAGTCCAAAAGACATGACTAAAAATTCATACAGTCCATATCTTGTGGTGAAGGCTATTTTAGGTATATCTTCGGTTCGAATCTTCAACTGATGATAACCTGATCTTAAATCTATTTTTGACATTACTTTAGCTCCTCTCATCTGATCAAACAGATCTTCAATCCGAGATAACGAGTACTTATTCTTAATCGTTACTTCGTTCAAGCTTCTATAGTCCACACACATTCTCCTTGAACCATCTTTCTTGTTCACGAATAGAACTGGGGCTCCCCATGGAGACGAATTGGGGCGAATAAAACCTTTTTTTTAGTAATTCTTCTATTTGTTTCTTCAGTTCAATTAAATCTTTTACATCCATTCGGTAAGCTCTTTTTGAAATTGGTGTGGTTCCAGGTAATAGTTCAATAGAAAACTCTATATCACGATCAGGTGGCATACCTGGTAATTCTTCCGGAAATACGTCTGGGTATTCACACACTATTCTGATGTGCTCCAAAGATTTTTCTTACAACTGATTTACCATTGCTTCTGCTGTTGCTGGCATACTGACATTGACTTCAACTCTTTCTCCTTGCGGTCTGGTTAATGTAACCATCCTTTTAGCACATGATATTACTCCATCATACTTGGTCAAGTAGTCTATTCCATGTATCACATCGATTCCACTTGATTCCAAAATTATCAGCTCTACTATAAAGCTTAGGCCTCTAATTTCAATCTAAGTCTGAGGGCATGAGTGAGTGGCTCTAAATTCACCTCCTAGTGATCGAATTAATAGTTTCTTCTTCAAGGGATAGTTTGGTATATTATGTTTTTCCATAAATGACTTTGTTACGAAGGAGTGAGATGCTCCAGAATCAAATAAAACTGATGCAGGTATGGAGTTAATAAGAAACATACCATACACCACGTGACATCTTCAGGAACTGATTCTGCTGTCACATGATTGATTCTTCCCCTACTCTGGTTCTACGGAGTCTTGTTCTATGCAGATCCATGAGCAGGTGTGTTCTAGTCAGTCCTCTGGTTGCTGTTCTTCTGTGGTGTCTGTTGATTACGCCTTGGGCAGATATTAGCATAGTGGCCAAGTTCGCCACACTTGAAACAACCATTAGGTTGGACTGGGGTAGTTGTGTTGTTGTTCTTGGCCGGTGTGTTCACGACGCTTCTTGTACGCGGATGGTCCGGCCGGGGGGGGGGGGGGGGGCGGGGGGACTCCGGCGAGGTGAGCGCGCGGTGGCGAGCTTCGGCGAGGTGGGTTGGGCACGGCGCGATGGCAAAACAAGGGAGAGAGAGGAGGGAGCATGGTGGGAGGGAGAGAAAACAGGCTTGGTCGGCTCCTATTTATAGAGTGAAGGGAGGAGGAGAAGAGCTGGGGAGGGGAGAAGACGGCGATGTCGCCATCAAAACGCCATTGATGGTGTTAGCCATAACTCCGGCGGTTACCAGCTTGAAGGAAAGGGAAGTGGGAGAGGGAGAGAGGGAAACGATTGTCCACGACGTCATCAATTGCAGGGAGGAGGAGCGGCTTCGGGGTGGGCCCCATGTGTCAGAGAGGGTGAGGGGAGGGTTTAGGCGCGGCTGGGCCGCTTGGTAGCTGCCCTAGTGGGCCTCGGCTAGGCCAAATTCGACCTGGCCGAGCAATTAGGGTTTTTTCTTTTCTATTTAAAAATATAAATAAATATATTTTTAAATATTTCTAAAAATCATAATATTATACCAAAATTATTTATAACTAAAATACTTATTTTGGGACCAATGTTTTTATATTAATAAATTGGCTTTCATTATAAAAGAAATTCTACGAAACAACCATAAATCAAATATGAGCAAACAAAATTATTCTAAATGCAAATAAGAATCAATCACTTGAAAGAAAAATTCATTACTATATTTACCACTAATACTTATTTTCCTTTTTCTTTTTCTTTTTCCTTTTCTTTTCCTAATTTTCAAAGATTCAAATATTCAACTGAATTCAAATCTTGGTATTGAACTTTACACTGCCAATTAAGTTAAACCCTATTTTCTCAGTAATATATCTATATCTATATTTTTATTTACATTGTACATTGTTTTCCTTTCCTTCTCTTTCCTTATATGTATTACTTCGAAATGCTAAATTTCAATTTAGATTTAACCTTAATTCTTATCATTAATGTATTCTTATTAACATTATTATTATTATTAAATGTGCAAACAATTAAATTCCAACATGATGCACCATTTTCTTTATTTAATATAATCGGTGCAAGAATGAGAAAAGCAACACAAGTAGTCAATTAAACCTTTTTATACTTTCCCAATTCTTGTACATTCTATTACTGTCACTATTTGGGTATTACAAATCCTACCTCCCTTAAAAATAATCTCGACCTCGAGATTAAGAAGAACTAGGGAAGAGGTGTGGAAATTCTATTCGAAGCTTTTCTTCTCTCTCCCAAGTAGCCTCATCTTCACCGTGGTGACTCCATTGCACTTTGCACATCTTGATTACTTTATTCCTTGTAATTCGAGTCAAAGTGTCAATGATCTTGATAGGATACTCCATGTAAGTTAGATCACCTTTCACACTGAGTTCTTCCATTGGTAACTGTTCCTCTGGAATACGGAGACACATCTTGAGTTGAGATATGTGGAATACATCGTGCACATCAGATAGATGATCTGGTAGCTCAAGCTGGTAGGACATCTCCCCAACTCGCCTAAAGATTCTGAAGGGTTCAATAAAGCGAGGGGATAGCTTGCCTTTAACTTTGAATCTCCTCATTCCATGAATTGGTGACACCTTGAGATACACGTGGTCACCCTCCTTGAATTCCAGTGGTCTTCTCCGGTTATCAGCATAACTCTTCTGTCGAGTCTGTGCTACCCTCAAGTTCTCCCGGATCACCCGCACTTGTTCTTCTGCCTCTTGAATAATTTGAGGCCCAAAGAACTGCCTTTCACCAGTCTG
Source organism: Zea mays (assembly GCF_902167145.1). Lineage (NCBI taxonomy): Eukaryota > Viridiplantae > Streptophyta > Magnoliopsida > Poales > Poaceae > Zea > Zea mays. The sequence continues at coordinate 105,519,063 of NC_050105.1, read as the reverse complement.
ATCCCAATATAGAGCAGTTCTACACTTTCTGCCATATAAAGCTTCAAATGGTGACATTTTCAGACTGGCCTGATAACTATTATTGTAAGAGAACTTTGTATATGCTAGACTCTTGTCCCAACTGCCTCCATGCTTGAGGGCACAAGCTCTCAACATATCCTCAAGTACTTGGTTACTTCTCTCAGTTTGGCCATCAGTTTGAGGATGATAGGCTGAACTGAAGTTCAACTTTGTATCCATGTTCTCATGAAGGCTCTTCCAAAATCTTGAGGTAAATTGTGATCCTCGATCAGAAACAATCTTCTTTGGTACATCGTGTAAGCACACAATTCGAGCCATGTATAATTCTGCCAACCGAGAACCATTATAAGTAGTCTTGATAGGAATGAAGTGAGCCAGTTTGGTCAGCCTATCCATGATCACCCATATAGAATCGTAACCCTTCAGGGTGCGAGGCAACACAGTAACGAAATCCATACCAATTTCTTCCCACTTCTGTTCGGGTACTTTTAATGGGTGTAGCAGTCCAGCTGGTCTTTGATGTTCAGCTTTGACTCTTTGACATACATCACACACAGCCACATGTGCAGCTACATCTCTTTTCAGCCCATACCACTAGTACTTTTGCTTCAGATCCTGATACATCTTAGTGCTACCAGGATGAATAGAGTAATCAGAGTCATGGGCTTCCTTTAGTATGGTCTCACAAAGGCTATCAATTTCAGGAAAACATATCCAGTTCTTGAAACATAATGTGCCTTGCTCATCCTCCGTGAAGTCTGGACCTCTACCTTCAGCCATCAGATCTTTGATTTTTTGAATTTTAGCATCACCGATCTGACCCTTGTGTATTTCTTGCTCCAAGGTAGGTTCCACTTCAATAGTGATCCCTTTAGTGTGTGCAACTATTCCCAGGTTGAGTCTACTAAAATCTTCTACTAACTCATCAGGTAGCTGGGTGACAATAGCTGCATGAACATGCTCCTTGCGACTCAAGGCATCCGCAACCAGGTTTGCCTGGATGATAGTGAATTTCCAAGTCATAATCTTTAATGAGCTCCAACCAACGGCGTTGCCTAAGGTTGAGATCTTTCTGAGTGAAAATATACTTTAAGCTCTTATGATCAGTGTAGACTTGGCACTTAGTTCCCATTATATAATGCCTCCAAATCTTGAGAGCATGCACTACGGCTGCCAGTTCTAAGTCATGAGTGGGTTAGTTCAACTCATGTTTCCGCAACTGGCGAGACGCGTAGGCGATGACATGTCCTTCTTGCATAAGAACACATCCCAAGCTCTGTTGGCACGCATTACAATATATATCAAATCCCTTCTGTAGATCTGGCGTAATCAAAATTGGGGGTGACGTCAATCTTAACTTCAGCTGATTGAAACTATCTTGACATTCATGAGACCAATTAAACTCCTTTCCCTTATCTAATAGTGAGGTCATAGGCTTAGCAACCTTGGAGAATCCTTCAATAAATTGTCGGTAGTAGCCTGCAAGTCCCAAGAAACTCTAAATTTCAGTAACCGAGCTTGGTATCTTCCATGCCACTATCTCTCTTACTTTAGTAGGATCCACTGATATTCCTCCATTAGAGATGATGTGTCCAAGGAATGGCACTTCGTCAATCCAGAACTCATACTTGCTATACTTGGCGTAGAGTTGATTATCTTATAACTTCTGTAACACCATTCACAGATGTTCTTCATGTTCACTATCATTCTTGGAATAAATCAGAATGTTGTCGATGAATACCACGACAAATCTATCAAGATACTCCTTGAACACCTTGTTCATCAGATTCATGAAGTAGGCTGGTGCATTAGTTAAGCCAAACGACATGACTGTGAACTCATATAGACCATATCGGGTAGAGAAAGCCGTCTTGGGAATATCAGATGGCCTAATCTTCATTTGATGGTATCTCGATCTGAGATCAATTTTAGAGAATACTCTAGCACCTCTCATCTGAACAAATAAATCTTCAATACGAGGTGAAGGATACTTATTCTTAATTTTGACATCATTAAGTGATCTATAATCAACACACATCGTCTATGATCGAGCCTTCTTCTGTACAAATAGAACCGGCGCTCCCCAAGGTGAGGAACTCGGTCAAATGTACCCCGCCTCCTGTAACTCTGTTAGTTGCTTCTTAAGTTCTTTTAGTTCTTCTACTGACATCATGTATGGCCTTTTAGATATAGGAGCGGTTCCAGGTAAGAGATCAATGACAAACTCAACTTCCCTATCTGGTGGCATCCCGGGTAACTCCTCTAGAAAGGCATCTGGGAAATCTCTAACCACACGGATGTTTCTGCCCACAAATTTCCCATCTACTAGATATACGTCGGGTCTGGTAGAGGCTATTATGGTAATCATTACTTCAAATCTCTCCTTTTGGACTGGTGAGTTCTACGGTTCCCTTAGCACAATGTATAACTGCCTTTGCTTTCCTTAACCATGACATACCAAGTATCAGATCTATACTGCTTTCCTCTAATACTATAGGCGTAGACCAGAATTCCCTTCCCATGATTGTCAATGTTAATATGTTGGTCATATAATTGGCTTCAATAGACCCTTTTGGGGTAATTACTATTAGTGGCTTTTGCATATTTTGAAGTAGTAACTCATTTGTGTTGGCTTAGCGAGCAGAAATAAATGAATGCGTAGCTCTAGAACCAAATAATATAGCTGCAATAATTGAATTAATATAAAACATACCAACAGCGATGTTAGCTCCATCAGCGGTAGCATCAACACTGACTTGGTTGACCCAGGCAATGCTGAATCCCTTGCCAGAACCTAGAGTTGGTTGCTTGCCTTGGACGGGTGTGCTGGGAATCCTCTTCGGACAAGCATTCGCATAGTGCCCAACCTACCCACACTTGAAGCAAGTGGTGACTATACCCTGTCATACAGGTCTCGTCGGGGTGCTAGTGGGGGCAGCCTGAAGAGTGTGTGGAGTCTATGGAGTCCCCTGTGGTGCATACTAAGCTGGGCGTTGTCCTCCTCCAGGACGAGCCCGTGTACCCTGGGGTGGAACATAGCGAGGACGGATGCTACTGCTCCCCTGCCCCTGGGTGATAGCCTTCCTCTTCATCTCTCCCAGCTGAACACGCTTGTGTTCAATAGCAATAGCCTTATCCAGAAGCCTATGGAAAGATGGGAAGGTGTGAGCAACCAGCTGATACTAAAGTGGTCCAACTAGTCCATCCATGAAATGCTCGTGCTTCCTTTCATCATCTGCAACTTCATCTGGAGCATACCTTGACAGCTGAATAAATTTGTCGCGATATTCACTGACTGACATGTTGCCTTGCTTCAGTGATAAGAATTCCTGCTTCTTGATTTTCATCAGGCCATCAGGAATATGATAGTTTCTGAATTGTGTAGCGAATTCTGCCTAGGTAGTATTATTGGCAGCATCATGGGCAGTAGTGTAGGAGTCCCACCAATCAGAGGCGGGGACAGTAAGACGACCAGAAGCATAGAGCACCTTCTCTCGGTCAGAGCATTAAGCAATATTCAGTATCTTCTCCACTGATTTCAACTAGTCATCAACATGTAAAGGATCTGGAGAACTGGAGAATGCAAGTGGCTTGTGAGTCATGAATTCTCGGTGCTTGTCCCAGGGTGGAACAGATGGTGGTGGTGGAGGTAGTGGTGGTTGTTGCTGCCTTTCCCGTCATTCTTGCCTCAATTCTTCTCGCATCTCCTGCCTTTCCTGACGCATCTCCTGGCGTTCTTGCCTCATCTGAGCTTGCATTTCTATCATAGTATTTTACATCTGCTGCAACATCTGCATCTGAGCTGCAACCACTGGATCTGTCCCAGGCGGTGAAGGATTCATTTCTGGTTGTGGTTGTCTAATAATCCTCCTGTTGTGGGGGTTGGCAGGTAGATCGATTCCGCCTCCCTTCCTGGTATTAATCATCTGTGTTAGAAACACATGGTAAGATAGGATTGTAGACAAGACGAGTAATTACGAGACATGAACGTTTGGGGATTCTATTAGCTAAGTAGATTAGTGTGTCACCTACTAAGGCTAATACATTACCATATAGTGGTACATGCTAGAATGCCTTGCTATACTAATTCAGTCAATCAAAGAAGCAAATCAAGCATTTACCATCAGAACAAATATCCAATCACTTCAAGTAGAGAAAATAATTTTAATTTTGTCTTAGGTCTTCTATCTCTTTAAAGGGTCATAAATGTAGGATTCCAAGGTGTGAAATCCTCCTTGTCTTTTTAGAGTAGAAAAGATAAGAGTAGTCAGAGTAGAACAACAAAAGGTGAGACAGGAACAAGATAAGTATAGAAAGAATCAGAGTGAGGTAAGTAGGTAAGGGTTTATGTCCAGTTTTATCTAGGTTTCGTCCTACAGTCAACATTTCCTCTGATACCACTTATGTCACACCCGGATTTAAGGGATAAAGCCGGGTGCGTCTCATATGTGCGCCAAAGAAGAACATCACATATAATGACAAAGTGTATAGAGATAAATGTCATGAATATCATTATTACATAGCAGAAGTCTTACAAAAATAAATGATAATAATAAAGCGAACTAAGTATTATTCATTGGCGCCATCAAGTTGACTAGGAGACGCCACCTAGATAAGCTCGTACTCCTCATTGTAAGGCTCCTCCTGGACCACCTGTTCTTCTCCTATGGGGGGTTATATATCGCAAGAGTGAGCTCACAAAAGATCGTAGCTCAACAAGTTGTGGGGAATAATGTGCATGAACTCACCAAAGGTGGGAGTTCATGTGAAGTGTAATGGTGATCAACAAATAAGGGTTAAAGCTGAGCATTGCTTTTAATAAGTTGGTCAAGTTTTATTAGCAATTACTAAATTGAAGTAGATACCAAACTAGAGTAATAGTAGATCAAAATATAATAATAAACCACAATGCGATGAAAATGTCAAATTGAATTTAATTCCATAAATCATGTTACCCATCTGCAGAATTTAATAATAGATCATGACCGTGAGCACGACTAGTATACCAGTTTTACACTCTGCAGAGGTTGTACCCTGTACCCACAAGTCATGTTACCCATCTGCCATGGGGTTGTACGGACCCCATACACCTCTACCAAGGAAGCGAGGCAGGGTAACACTATGAGGCCTTTACAAAGTTCCACTAGCTTAAGAAAACCCGCTACAGTTTCTAGGAAGCGCAATGCAGGAATCCCCCGTCTGACTGTCATCGCAGGAAAATCAACCTGAGAACCTCCCTATACGCCACTCCCCAACTGCCCTTGCCCCATTCGGGTAAGGTAGTCCTCCAATAGCTTTCCTAAGTAGTCAGCCAAGGGCATCCAATTCCACCCTTGTGGTGGCACGTGTTTCTCAAGATAGGCTCCATGTTCCAATTAACATAATGGTCTTATCATGAACAATAATGGAACAATAATAATAAAGAATGACCTTGTGTAATAGTTATCTCAACACCCAAAACCATATATAGCAATAGCAAAGACTACCCAAAAGTTCAGGGGTAAACAAGGTGTAAAGATGACCAAACTAGGGTGACCTATTGGGTCCCATCAAAATTAAGCCTATGCATGCCAAAATGATTATAAAGAACATTTTTGGGTAAATAAAAGTGCTCAAGGGCACAACTTGCCTTCAATGAGCTTCTGCTTAGCAACTTCTACCTGTTGAACACATGGATCCTCAATCACTTACTCGTCTACTCGCCACGATACAAACAAACATGGTACAAGGGTAATTAATCATCACACCAAACATGAGAACATAATACATAATAATATTCTACGCATCGCAACGAGATCGTAGGAACAAGAATCACTAAATTCAGACTTACGAATTATGAGTTATGATTTTCTAAAGTCTTTATGTGTTTGGTACAAAATTAACCAAGTGATAAATTGTCATAAAGATTTCATGCTAAAACAGAGTTACTAAGTGAGAAACAATATTAATACAAAATTATAGCAACTGGAATGTGTTAAAAAGGAGTAAAAATAAATTTTCTATGAAGTAATCAAGTTCCTGCAATTATTTTTACACTAAAAAGCATTTTCTAAATGAATTTATCTGATTTTCTATATCTCTGTACTGCGCACAAATATACGGAAGACCAGGGCTACTACGTAAAAGTTCTAAGACTTAGGACACACCCGCGATGGACTGTGGGTTGATTTAGTAAAAACATAGGGGTTCTTCTGCATATCTACATAGTCGAACGGTTATGATGGGTTCTCGGCCGCATGATCAAGCGTGGAAGGCACGGATTAGGTCTGGCATTACCCGAACCAGTATGCAGAGGTGGCCATCGAATTACAGATTCACATCCCAGATTCATTTTACTTTGTTTGCTTCCCACACGCATGATCTAGAATGAACGGTTGAGATCTAAAACCCTACAGATCTATCCTTGATCACCCGATGTTTGATCAACGACGCAGAACCGACCCATACTCAGCGTTACGATGATCTGATATCGACTGATCGATTTGGATCTAACGGTCCCCTGGGTTTCTTGCTCACCCGACACCGACCGTACCAACATACCGCCGATGAGCGGTGGCGGTATAGCCGGTGGAGGGCTGCTCGACGACCCAGGCCGCCAGAACATACCCGAAAAGGCTCTACGTGCACCACATAGCTTAGCGAACTAGTTGAGGTGGAGATTACTGGCTATTGTCTGGTGGTGATGCCCTGCCATGGCAAAAGGGCAGTCCACGGTGGCGCTGCACTATCGTCGACGAATTCCCCAGGACACAATTGGACTTCTGTCACACCCGGTTTTAGAAGGCAAACTGAATGCGAACAATGTACGTGCCAGGATCAGTAATTCACGTACACAGCAGTTACATAACTGGACATCATCACATAGTGACCAAAAAATGACATAAAAGAGGGTATAATAGTCGATTACATCATGATGTTCGAGACATCCACATAGTCTTTAACAATAATCAAAGTGCGGAAAAGAAACGTAGATGCACGGGACCTTCACAGGCAGCCGACTGGGGGTTGCCGCTAACGCACGCCTAGAACTAATCGTACTCTTGGAACTCCTGGAAGTCCTCCTCCACGGCTTCATCTTCACCTGAGCAGTGGTTGCAATGTGGACAACCTAGGGGGGTGGTGTGTAAAGCATGAGCAAAATGTCCCGTTTGGCTGTAGTGGACTAGCTTTATGTGGGGTTAAGTCAAGCAGTTGCTTTTAGTTGGTCAGGTTATTATTTACTAGTAGAGAGCCAGGTTTTAGCATTAACCCAAGTTATTAACCCGATGTATCCTTTCCAAACGGAAAGAATACCACTTATTAGTATCATAAGCATAATCAAAACCATCATCCTCGTCACCACCTGTTGGGCCTATGCTTCGTCGCCGAAGGTCTTCTAGGAAGAAGCGACCTTCGACTGAAGCTGTTTGTGTAAGATGGCCGAAGGTCCCTCTTCATGAAGCTTCGGTATCACAAACCGACTTAAAGATAGAATGACCTTTTAGTCCATAAAGGTCTGAGTCAATGTTGTAAACTTTCATAAGGGACATACTTGTAATCTCTCACAGGCTGCGCCCTGTGCCTATAAATAGTGAACAGTATTCCTTTACTGTTCACGCATTCCTGTATCTGCAATCGCATCATTCGGAAATCAATCTTTGCCAAGGCAGAGGTATAATTGTATTCAATAATTAAATATACTGAGTAAATGCAATGTGGTTCGTTTATGATTCGTTTACCTTTGATACTCTATACCTTATATTATTTTATACAATCTATTAAACTACAATTACGAAGATTTAATCTTCGTAATCGTATTGTCATCAACCTTCGTCCAAGGTCCATTAATCCCCAAAGGAATAATGCTTCGTTGGACGAAGGACATTTTACATTTAACACTTTATGTTGCCTTGTTCTTAATTCATAGCATTTGAGAACAAGTCCCCAACATTGGCGCCCACCTCCGGTGAACTCACTTCCACTTCTCGAACTGATGGCTTCGTTCAATGACCAAGCTGGAGCTGCTTCGGACCCGAAGCTGGTGCTCCCGATCACAGGTGGTTCGTCCTCAGAACCAGCTAACAAGAAACAAAAGAAGGAAGCACAGAGAAGGGTACAACATGTTGGGGTGCAAGGACCCTTCATCAAGTCAAGATGGTCTCACATTCCCATTACCTTCTCCCAAGAGGATCTTCATCTCAAGGATTACCCACACAATGATGCCATGGTTATCTCTTGTGTTATCAAAGGATTTCTGGTCCATAATGTCTTGGTTGACACAGGCAGTGCAGCTGATATCATATTTGCTAAGGCCTTCAGACAAATGCAAGAGCCAGAAGATAAGATTCATGATGCTACACATCCTCTCTGTGGCTTCGGAGGGAGACAGATTGTAGCATTGGGCAAGATCACCATGTCAGTAACCTTCGGGTTCATCAACAACACTAGAACTGAGCAAGTTGTGTTTGACATTGTTGACATGGAATACCCTTACAATGCAATTATTGGTCGTGGCACCCTCATTGCTTTCGAAGCAATTCTTCATCCTGCCTATCTTTGCATGAAGATACCTTCGGATCAAGGACCCATCGCTATACATGGAAGTCAGGAAGCTGCCAGAAAGGCCGAAGGTAATTGGACTGACTCAAAAGCAATCCATAACATAGATGGAGCTGAAGCTTGTGAACAGTACAAATTCAGAAGGGAGAAAGCAGCTTCAGCAGATCAGCCGAAGCCTATGCTCTTATGTGAGGACATAGCAGAGCAGAAGGTGCTGTTAGGCTCTCAATTATCCGAAGAGCAGGAAAAAACCTTGATAAGGTTTTTGTTCAACAACAAAGATGTTTTTGCATGGTCAGCTAATGATCTCTGTGGAGTAAATAGGGATGTTATTGAACATTCGCTTAATGTTGATCCATCCTTCAGAGCCAGAAAACAGAGGCTTCGGAAAATGTCAGATGATAAGGCCGAAGGTGCTCGTAACGAAGTCAAAAGACTCCTCAGTGCAGGAGTCATCAGAGAAGTAAAGTACCCAGAATGGCTAGCTAATACCGTTATGGTAAAAAAAGGCTAATGGCAAGTGGCGAATGTGTATTGATTTTACAGATCTTAACAAGGCTTGTCCGAAGGATGAATTCCCATTGCCAAGGATAGACTCTTTAGTTGATGCAGCAGCTTCTTCAGAGCTCATGAGTCTGTTAGACTGTTATTCAGGCTATCATCAAATTTGGATGAAGAAGGAAGATGAGCCAAAGACTAGCTTCATAACTCCAAGTGGCACATATTGTTATCTTCGGATGCCTGAGGGGCTCAAAAACGCTGGAGGAAGTTTGAGGAGAATGACTGCGAAAGTTCTCCAGTCTCAGATAGGCAGAAATGTGCTAACTTATGTTGATGACATCATTGTCAAAAGCACGAAGCAGGAGAATCATATTGCTGACTTGCAGGAGACCTTCGCCAGTTTCAGACAAGCTGGCTTAAAGTTGAATCCAGAAAAATGCGTCTTCGGAGTAAAGAAGGGGAAATTTCTAGGATGCTTGGTTTCAACAAAGGGAATTGAAGCCAATCCAAGTAAGATTGAAGCTATACTTCGGATGGAGCCACCAACTACAAAAAAGAGGGCTCAAAGATTGACAGGAAGGTTGGCATCTCTCAATAGATTCATATCCAGATCAGCAGAGAGAAACTTACCATTCTTCGAAGTGCTGAAGTCAGCCGAAGTCTTTCAATGGGGACCAATCCAGCAGAAGGCCTTCGAAGACCTGAAGCAGTATTTAATAGATCTAACAGCATTAACTCCACCTGTGCCAGGGGCTCCTTTATTATTATATGTGGCAGCTTCGCACTCAGCGGTAAGTGCAGCACTTGTCCAGGAGAAGCTTGATGGCCAAGCCAGGAAACAGGTCCCAGTATATTTTGTATCTGAAGTTCTCAGTATATCAAAGAAAAACTACACAGAATTAGAGAAGGTGTTATATGCTGTTTTGATGGCATCCAGAAAGCTTCGGCATTATTTTCAAGCTTACAACATAATCGTTCCTTCTTCACAACCTCTGAAGGATATTATGAGGAACCGAGAAGCTACTGGAAGGATTGGAAAATGGGCAGCAGAGCTCAATGAATTTTGTATTGAATATGTTCATAGATCTTCGATTCAGTCCCAGGCGTTAGCAGACTTCATTGCTGACTGGACGCCAGGGGCTCAGGAGGAAGAAGCAAATAAAGACGCCGAAGCATGGATAGTGTTTTGTGATGGATCTTGGGGAACCTTCGGAGCAGGAGCGGCTGCTGTGTTGGTTTCACCTTCCAAGGTCAAAACTTGTTATGCGGCAAAGCTTGATTTTAGTTGCACAAATAACATTGCCGAGTACGAAGCCTTGCTTCTAGGTCTTCGGAAGCTAAAGGCAATGGGAATCAGAAGGGCTATACTCAAAACTGATTCCCAGGTTGTTTCGGGTCATATTGACAAGAGTTGCAAGGCTAAGGATCCGAAGCTTGAAAAATATCTGGATATGGTTCGAAGAGTTGAAGCTTCCTTCGAAGGATTTTCTGTCAAAAATATCCCTCGAGGATAAAATGAGCATGCTGATTTGTTAGCTAAGTCAGCAGCACAGGGGCTGCCTTTACCTTCGGATGTATTCTTCGAAACAATAAAAGCACCTTCGGTGGAACTTCTTGAAAGGGCAGTCCTCAGTATATCTCCTGTGTATAGCGAAGATTGGAGAACTGAGATCATCTCTTATCTTCAGGGAAAATTCCTTTCAGATGACGAAGCTTATAACAGGAGGATAGAGGCAAGAGCTCGTCCATATGTCATGATAGAAGGGGAGTTGTACAAGCATGGAGTTTGTGCTCCGCTACTCAAGTGTTTATCCAGAACCGAAGGTATAGAGTTGATGAAAGAGATACATGCAGGCCTGTGTGGATCTCACATCGGGTCTAGGCCGTTACTTGGAAAAATTTTCCGCCAAGGATTTTATTGGCCGAAGGCAGCTTCGGATGCAGCGGAATTAGTTCAAAAGTGCGAAGGTTGTCAGAGATGTGCACGAGATCAAAAACAACCTTCGTCCTTAACACAGCTCATACAACCCGTTTGGCCATTGCAAAGGTGGGGCCTTGATTTGTTAGGTCCGTTACCACCGGCCCAAGGGAACCTAAGATATGTTGTAGTGGCGGTGGAGTATTTTTCTAAATGGATTGAGGCAAAGCCTTTAGCCACAATAACTTCGGCCACCGTCCAAAAGTTTTTCTGGCAAAATATTGTTTGTCGGTTCGGGGTACCAAAGGCTATTACTGTGGATAATGGAACACAGTTTGACTCCGAAGCTTTTAGGGATTTCTGTGATCAAATTGGTACGAAGATCCATTTTGCATCAGTCAGACATCCGGAGTCAAATGGACTCGTTGAAAGAGCCAATGGCATCATAATGACAGGAATAATGAAGTTAATCTTCAATCAACCCAGGGGAAAATGGCCAGATCAGTTAACCAAAGTGGTGTGGAGCCATAATACAACAATATCAAGGTCTACAGGCTTTACTCCATTCAAGTTATTATTCGGTGACGAAGCAATAACTCCGGAGGAAGCTAAAACCGGATCAATAAGGGTAATAGCTTCGGCAGAATCAGGTTCCGAAGCTGCTTATTCTGTGGAAAAAGATGCTTTAGAAGGGATCAGGCTGCAAGCCGTGGAGAACATTAATAAATATCAGGCCGAAACAATTAAATGGCGAGATAGAAAGGTTCGGTTAAAGAATATTGAGCCAGGACACTTGGTGCTTCGGAGAGTGGCCAACCCAGAAATAGTGGGCAAGTTGCAGTTAAAATGGGATGGACCTTTCTTAGTAGCATCTTCGTCAAGACCCGGTTCATACAGACTGAAGGATATGGACGGCAACGACGTTCCTAGGTCTTGGAATGCGGATGAGCTTCGGCGATATTATGTATAACTCGATGTAATTTTTCATATTTTTCTTTCATGGCACCCTTTTCCTTTCCGAAGGGGGAGAAAGGTTTTTAATGGGGCCAGCACATGTAATTTCCTTTTTTAGTTCTATAAGAGCAAAATCCCCCAAGGAATGTAAATGTAAAAGCTGAGAACGCACCATCGAGTGCCAAAAAGTAAAGGCGAAGAAGCTCCAAAGTCGTTCCTAAGGGAATGCAGAGCTTACAGCGAAAAGTCAACGCTGATTCCGCCAAAAGTAAAGGCGAAGAAGCTCCAAAGTCGTTCCTAAGGGAATGCAGAGCTTACAGCGAAAAGTCAACGCTGATTCCGCCAAAAGTAAAGGCGAAGAAGCTCCAAAGTCGTTCCTAAGGGAATGCAGAGCTGAGGTGCGATTGTTTTTAAGAAAATAATGGCTATGAATATGGCTTCGGATACGTGTTTGGCCATTCATTTGCACATCGCATTACATCATAGCATTTGCATTCATAAACATTCATCTAGGCATATGTAGGATAATCATCTTCATGGCATAAATGGTTGCTTCGGCAAAAAGAGGGAAAAGAAGGGGAAGAAAGAGCTTCGTGTACAAAAAGGGGAGCTTCGGAAAAAAGGAAAAATGTTGTTTTCTATGCTTTGCTGCGTACGAAAAGAAGGGAAGGTGTTTTTTCGCCTTCGGCTCAAAAGAAAATTTCGTCCACATCAAAGCATTTATCATACATCAATGGAAGGATAAGGATATATAACAAGGTATGAACAGAAGTTATCTCAAAAGTTTTAGTTACATTTACAAAAGTTATCTCAAAAGTTTCTCAAGTACTGTCTACAGTCTACTATCTAATCTCCAAGGAGCTTCGGCTTCGGCGTCATTTTTGATCATCGGCTTCGGCTTCGTCATCCTATATGATTAAGGTCGTTGTAAGTCAAAATCAAGCTTACAGGAAAAGGTAAGCACAAGGTATGGTTTCTTACTGGTTCAAGGTGGCTACGAGCTTCGTCTCCAGCCTTTTCTCGCCCACCTTTTGTCCATATCATTTTTACAAATCTATTCGAGATACTCCGGGCGAGATCAGGAACGTCATCCAGGATTGATGGTGATAAAGTGAAATTTGGCCTATTGACAATCTTTGCATGATCGCAGCCAGCCTTCAGGAAAGCTGCAGTAGTGCCTCGAGAAGCCACCCAGGCACAGAAGTCACCATGCCCAGCTATGACTTCGTCGAGCTCGTCAATCTCCCCCTCAATATGTTCGAAGGTTTTCGGTAGATCTTCAGCTGAGGGGGTGAATTTTTCACTGCTGGCTCCAACTGAGTAAAAAATCTTTCTTAAGCGTTGAATGCATTTGTTGCTAAATTCCAGACATTTTTCTTGAAGGCTTGTCAATAGTTTTCTCAAATCTGAATTTTGTTGAGCTTCGGCTTCAAGTTTTGCATTAAGCTCTAGCTTTTCTCGCTCGAACTGTTCAGACTAGCGGAGAAGCTTCGTGTTCAGTTCTGTTATTTTTGCTTCAGCTTCCGCCAATGAACCTTCGGCTGCATGGAGCTCAAAGTTCTTTTTCTCAATAACATCTGATTGCTCCTTTATTCTGCTTTCTAAATTTTCAATTATAACTTCGTGCTTCTTATCTTCAAAATCTTGCTGCATTTGCAAGGCTTTGCTCAACAGCATACTCTGCACGAAAACAACCTTCGTCAGACATGTTTTACTATTAGAAACAATAAAGTAAGAGACAAGTAGTTCACCTTGAAGTTGGAATAAAATAAGCTACCGACGATATGTTGTCGTCGGTAGCGGCTGATGTCTGTTTCTAGCTTCGGAAAACCGATACTCTTTGACAGAGTACCGATAATTTTGGCCCCAGTTTGATCTCGAATACAATCTAATTTTTCGTCATCAATGCCTCCGAAGAGGAGTGCTCCAGGTTTGTATCCGCAGGATTTTGCATATTCTCTAAGCTCTTCTCTTTCAGCTTTTGACAGTTTTTCTCCAACTAAATTCTGAAACATGAAGGCTTCGTTTTCTGAAGCTTCATCAGCAATTTCTTTCCCTTTCTCCGACGCTGCGGCTGCGGCCCCTTCGGCGGCGGTGGTAGCTTCTTCTGCAGCCATGTCTAGCAGTATTTTGTCAATGTGTTCAATTGTGCTCTCCAGGTTCAAATTTTCAGCTGAGGCAGCTTCGGCAGCTGCGGTCTCCGAAGGTGCAATTTCAATATCTGTCTCCTCTGCAGCCGCCGGTGTTTTCTGGGCTGAAGCTCTTGGCGGCGTCTTGTCAATTACCTCTGTCACAGTGATAATTCTTTGTTTCTTTGCCTTGATTGTTTTCTTCGATTTTTCGGGCTCCTTGTCCTTCTAAAAAAACTTTGTCAGTTGAGGGCCCAGTGGACTTAGCTTCGCAGGTAAGGATTCAGTCATTACCTTCAGAATTTCCTCAACGTCAGCGACAGAGGGTGATGCGGGGGTTTCTTCTTCGGATATTTTATGCTTCGGAGAAGATGCTTTCTTCCTCTTCGGCATTTTCTTCTTTGATAGTTCTTTTTCATCTTCATTTAAGGCTTCAGTTATCCTCTTCCTTTTTTGTCCTCCGGCACCTTTGTTCAGATTTTCATAATCACGGTATTCGAAACCCAGGGCGTCCAGCACTCGGTTTAGTCTTCGCTTCGGACGGGTGCCGAAGGCTGCGGTCATCAACTGATCTTCTTTTTTAGAATAATTGCCAAGTATTTCATTGCACATCGCTTCAATCGTTTCCAGCCACTCTTGGCAAGGTGTTTTAAAGTATTTCTTAAACTTGAAGTAGTAAGGTAAACGTACAAGTTCACCTTCTTTCTTTTCCCCTTGTAGCTTCGGCATTTCCCATTCTTTTAAACTGGGAAAAACTTTGAAAGCTAAAAACTCTTGAACCAGGTCCCTTGTGCTGATATGCTCTGCAATAATTCTGAATTCACTCATTGCTTGTTGTGTTGGACCTTCGGGTGTCATGTTGCAGCGAGGTCGGGTTTCTCCGAAGATTAATTCAAGTGGACTTTGTACAAGCTTTTCCTTGTCGTCATCAACCTTGACATAGAACCACTCAGATTTCTAGCCTGCTGCCCATTTGCTTCGGTAGCTAATTACAGGAAACTTTGTAGTTTTCCGATAGGCGAAGTTATAACAACTAAAATTGTCGTGCAATCCATCCTTTCTAGCCTTCGTTTGATAATGCAACTCGTGAACCCGGCAAAAGCTGTCCGCAAATGGTTCCACTGCTTGGCTTCGGAGTGCCCAGATATAAACAATAAGTCTAACAATAGCGTTGGGGGTCAGCTGGTGAAAATAAATACCGAACCTCTTCAGTACCTCTGCAATAATCCCATGTAGGGGGAACCTTAATCCAGCTTTTAGAAAGCTTTTGAAAATAACAATTTCATCCTTCTCCGGCTTTGGGGTAGTCTCTTCTCCCCCGAAGCGCAATAGCTTCTTCTGATTTTTAGTAAAAAAGCCCGATTTTACCATCTTGGACAGATCAGCTTTCGAAACAGTAGATTTCCCGAAGTCCAAGTGGCTGGGCTTGCTTGGCATGGCAATGCGATAATCATCTTCAGAATCAGTTTCCTCCATATCTTCTTCTTCTGCTTCAGCGATTGTTTGTTCTGCTTGTTCTGCATCATCATGAGGGATCTTTTCCGAAGTCACCAGCCCGGATCGTTGCATAGCTTCGGAGATGGGAACAGTCTCCGAAGCTTCAGTCTCGTCCCCCTCACGCTCAACCCTGGCGGTAGAACGCACTCTGGCCATTTAATTATGAACTTGTGGAACGTTAATACTTTCTTCCTTCGAAGCAGGTATCAAACTGGAGCTTCGTTCGATTCCGACAGACAAGCTTCGGCGACGGTTAAAAATTTTGGCAGCAAAACAGTGTAAATAGCAGTGAATGCTGTGGTAACTTCACACCTACTCGTCTGTTTATATAGTGTTGCAGGTAAGAAGGCGAAGCGCCAGGATTTTTACACCAGGCGGACACCCGCTCGTACTCGCTGCGTGGTGGACCGCAGAGACCGAACAGTAACTCTGCAAGGTGGGGCCGCTACACGCTGAGAAATTGCATCGTTTCTCGACAACGAGCTCAGGGAAGGTGTTTTTTAGACCTTCGGCGCTCCGAAGCTTAAGAAACTTTTTTCACGGATCAAGCTCGTTACGAAAAACGATCTAGCACCGCGAAAGGGGCTACTGTTGGGCCTATGCTTCGTCGCCGAAGGTCTTCTAGGAAGAAGCGACCTTCGGCTGAAGCTGTTTGTGTAAGATGGCCGAAGGTCCCTCTTCATGAAGCTTCGGTATCACAAACCGACTTAAAGATAGAATGACCTTTTAGTCCATAAAGGTCTGAGTCAATGTTGTAAACTTTCATAAGGGACATACTTGTAATCTCTCACAGGCTGCGCCCTGTGCCTATAAATAGTGAACAGTATTCCTTTACTGTTCACGCATTCCTGTATCTGCAATCGCATCATTCGGAAATCAATCTTTGCCAAGGCAGAGGTATAATTGTATTCAATAATTAAATATACTGAGTAAATGCAATGTGGTTCGTTTATGATTCGTTTACCTTTGATACTCTATACCTTATATTATTTTATACAATCTATTAAACTACAATTACGAAGATTTAATCTTCGTAATCGTATTGTCATCAACCTTCGTCCAAGGTCCATTAATCCCCAAAGGAATAATGCTTCGTTGGACGAAGGACATTTTACATTTAACACTTTATGTTGCCTTGTTCTTAATTCATAGCATTTGAGAACAAGTCCCCAACACCACCTATAAACCATACATCTCTGATCAAGTATCTCTAATCAAGTATCTCTAATCAATGGAGCTCCCTTGGCCACTCATAACCGCGAGCACGACTGATATATCAGTTTCATAACACTCTGCAGAGGTTGCGCAGTTTACCCACAAGCTGTGATTCCCTCTTGCCTTGGGTCGATCAAACCCTTAAACACTACCAAGGTGAATAGGCAGGGTCTCACTATGTAGCCTTTACAAAGATTCTCTAGGGTTGTAGCCACCCGATAGGTTTCCTAAATGCACCGAACTCCTCCCCAAGGGGCGAACCAACCTTGGCAGAGCGAGCCGCATACACCAAGCCCCATTAACGGCACGATGGCGAAGCGAACTACACCCAAGTTCCTCTAATTACTCAGCTAAGGGCATCCCACTCCACCCTCATGGTTGCACTGTTTTCCCGGGCGGTCATCCAACGAACAGGTCCTTACGGAGAGGCACTCGAGAAACAACTCGAGTCCCCTTAAGGGCCACAAGTACCATCATCATAATCAAAAGGGAAAACAGCGTATCATAGATAATCTCATCATGTTCATTGATTAATGTGAAGCTCTAGCATAAAGCTAAACTGAAATAACCCAACCAAAATAGGTAAACAAGGACAAGATAGACAAAAGCTAGTCAATCCTTAGGTATAAACTGTGTAAATGCGGGAAGTGAATTATAAGATTTGTAGGACATAGATGGGTCAAGGGACACTTGCCTTCACCAACCGACTGCTGCTCAGGGTCTTCACCTGCAACTCCTTCGGACTCCGCCAACTGACCGTTATCTATACAAGTTCAAACATACATTCCACACATTTAATACAAAAGAACAGTACACCATACAATGGAATGCAATAATAGACGGAAGATCGACGCAGGGCGCACACCTACGGCTAAGCAAGAAAGAGAAAGTAACGGTCGAGGCTACAGTCGGAGAGCGATCACATTACACAATTATAAATTAAACTAGTTGTTTAAATAGAATGGTTTTAATTTGGCCATCGTGTTTAGCATAAGGTAAAGTCATGTTTTATGTTTAATCCTTATGAGCAGATGAAGATAAATTAAAAGGATTGTCGCGCGGCGAGACGCGTGACATAACACTTTAAATTGAATTAAGAAATAAACGACTCGTCGCGCGACAGAGCGCGCAACGAGACACTTGCATTAATTATAAAGAGACGTTAAGCGTCGCGCGATGAAATGCACGACGGCATACGTCAACTGAACTGAGTTTTAAAACGAAATGTCACGCGGCGAAGCGCGCGACACAGATCATTAACAAAGATGAACTTAAATTGAATCGTCGCGCGATGAAGCGCGCGACACAGCACATTAATAAAGATGAATTTAAACTAAACTAAAATTAAAAAGGGATAAAGCTGAAAGTCGAACACCGCGCAACTACAGTTGCGCGCGCGCGAACATGCTACGCGCACGCCGGGGGCACGCGAGGCCACGCCGGGGCACACGACAGGACCGACTAGGCACACGGCTGCCGAGACATGAGGCGCAGGGGCGCGCGAGACGCGACGCGGGGCCGAGCGCGCAGGGTGCACGAACACGCGGGGCCACGGGGCCACCGAGGGGCGCGAGCGAGGCCGCCGGGACAGGGGGTGCGACGGGCACGGGGCTGAGCCGCCGCCGGGCGCGGGCGCGCAGGGGCCACGGGCGCGGGGCTGAGCCGCCGGGCGTGCAGGGGCAACGGGCGCGGGGCCGCGGGGCCGCAGACGACGCCGCCGCCACCAGGCGCAAGGTCGGGCGCGGGACACCGGGGACGCGAGGCCGGGAGCGGGAGCGCGGGGCTGGGACGCGCGGGCGCGGAGCGGGGGGCCGAGTTGCCAGCGCGCAGGGACGCGGTGCAGGAGGCCGAGCCGCCGGGGGGGGCGCGATGGGGAGGAAGGGGGCGCGCATGGGAGAAGAAAGGGGAGGGGAGGGGAGGGGAAGAGAGAGAGGGAGAGGGAGAGGGGAGGGGAGCTCACCTCGGGGTCTAAATCCGGCGATCACCGTCTCCAAAACCTAGGGCACCACCACGGGGAGAGAGAGAGAGGTTGCTACGCGGGAGAAATAAAATGAAAGAAAGAGACCAGGGGAGGGGGCGCGCATGGGGAGGGCACGGGCGCTAGGGACGCGCGGGCCGAGGCCGGGTCGAGCTGGGTCGGGCCGCACCGCGGGCCAAAACCCCATGGTACGCACAACCACAGATCGAAAAATCAATTCGCAAAGCAGAATCCGAGACAAAACTAAGCAACACACGCAATTAAGCACGGAATCAGACAAAGAAATATAATTCGGCATGATGCAACACTCTTGACACTTAGGTTTTGTTTACACACGATATGGACTCCAGTCGCTACACTGCTTTGAAATTGGGAACAAGGGGCGAAACGGGATTCAAGGGCGTTACAAACCTATCCCCCTTAAAAGAATATCGCCCTCAAGATTCAAGGTTGGCCAGCGAAGAGTTTAGGGTATTTGGCCATCAGATCATCTTCACGCTCCCAGGTTGCTTCTTCCTCAGAGTGGTGACTCCATCTGACTTTGCACATTCTGATAGTTTTCCTCCTGGTGACTCTGTTTGCAGTCTCAAGAATCTGCGCTGGCTTCTCTATATAGGTCAAGTCCTCCTGGACCTCCAGACCTTCCACTGGCAACTGCTCTTCTGGCACACGCAAACACTTCTTCAACTGAGACACATGGAAGGCATCATGCACTACAGACAAACCTTCTGGCAAACTGAGCTGATAGGCCACTTCTCCACGCCTTGCGAGAATCTGATACGAACCAACATAGCGGGGTGCTAGCTTGCCTTTGACTCCGAATCTTCTGACTCCTCTGATCGGCGAAAACTTCAAATAGACGAAGTCTCCGACTTCGAAACTCAGCTCTCTTCTTCTTGTGTCTGCATAGCTTCGCTGCCTTGTTTGTGCTATCTTCAGGTTTTCTCGAACCATCTTGATGTTCTCTTCAGCTTCGAGCAAAACATCTGGCCCAAACACTTGCTTTTATCCAGGCTGATCCCATTGCAACGGAGTTCTACAACTCCTTCCATAAAGTGCCTGAAATGGTGACATCTTCAAGCTGGCCTGGTAACTGTTATTATAGGAGAACTCTGCATAAGGTAACCTCTTGTCCCATCCAGACTGATCTTGCAACACACAAGCTCTCAACATATCTTTAAGGATTTGATTGATTCTTTCAGTCTGACCGTCTGTCTGCGAATGATAAGCTGAACTAAAATTCAGATGTGTACCCAAGGCTTCATGCAACTGCTGCCAGAAATGAGAAGTGAATTGCGTTCCTCTGTCTGACACTATCTTCTTTGGCACACCATGAAGACAAACGATCCGGGACATGTACAACTCTGCCAATACTGCGCTACTGTAGTTGGTCTTAACGGGTATGAAGTGGGCTGACTTGGTTAAGCGGTCCACCACTACCCAAATGGAATCATAGCCGGCTCGAGTGCGAGGTAATCCGACTATGAAATCCATATCGATTTCATCACATTTCCAATGAGGAATTCGCAACGGTTGCAACAATCCAGCGGGCCTCTGATGCTCTGCCTTGATCCTTTGACAACTGTCACATATAGCCACATGCTCTGCGATCTCCCTTTTCATTCCGTACCACCAGAACTTCTTCTTCAGATCCTGATACATCTTCTCACTTCCAGGGTGTATAGAATAAGCTGACTCATGAGCTTCCTTGAGGATCAACTCCCGAATGGACTGGACATTGGGAACACACAAGCGGTCTTTGAACCATATCACACCTTCTACATCTTCTCGAAAATCGTTACCTCTGCCTTCTAGAATCAGCTGCCGGATTTCACTGATCTTCTCATCATTCTTCTGCGTTTCTTTGATTTCCCGCTCTAGGGTAGGCTCTAACTCGACTGTCACTCCTCGCATACTGTTCAGAAATCTGAGACTCAACCTGTCAAACTCTTTGGCCAACTCAAAAGGCATCGGATGAGCGACCATCAGGTTGACTTGACTTTTCCTGCTCAAAGCATCTGCCACTACGTTCGCTTTGCCTGGATGGTAATGAATCTCCAATTCATAGTTTTGATCAACTCTAACCATCTTCGTTGCCACATATTTAGCTCCGATTGAGTGAATATGTACTTCAGACTCTTGTGGTCTGTGTAAACATCACATTTCTGCCCATACAGATAGTGCCTCTATGTCTTCAGTGCGTGAACCACTGCTGCCAACTCTAGGTCATGGATGGGGTAATTCTTCTTATGAACCTTCAGCTGTCAGGACGAGTAAGCCACAACTCTTCCCTCTTGCATCAACACACATCCCAAACCAGTGTAACAAGCATCGCAATACACTGAGAAGGGCTTGTGCACATCAGGCAAGACTAAGACAGGCGTTGTAGTCAACTTCTCCTTCAGTGCTTCAAAGGCTTCTTGGCATTTCTCGATCCACTTGAACTCAACCTTGTTGCCTAGCAAGGCTGTCATCGGTTTCGCAATCTTCGAAAACTCTTCAATGAATCGCCGGTAATATCCGGCCATTCCAATGAAGCTCTTGATTCCTCGGGCATCTGTTGGCGCTTTCCAATTCAGAATGTCTGCCACTTTCTTTGGATCCACATCCAATCCTTCTTTGTGAAAGGGAAATGTGCCCTTGGGCCATTTCTAAGTATTTTGGTGATTAAGTGTCCAACACAAGTGCCTAAGTGTTTAAGTGTGCCAAGGACTCAAGAAGTGCAAATCAAGATTAAAGGTATGTTTCTAGACTTAGTACATTGTTTTGAAGACTAATGTATTGTGTCTAAGTGCTAGAAACAGGAGAAACAATTTTGGAGAAGTTGGCTGTGTACAGCCAAAAGGCTGCTCGGTCTGGGTGCACCGAACTGTCCGGTGATGCACCGGACAGTGTCGGTGGTGCACCGGACAGTGTCCGGTGCGCTAGGCTGGCGTCTGTCAACTAGCTGCTCTCGGGACTTCGATGGCGGTGTACGGCTATAAATCACCGGACTGTCCGGTGGTGCACCGGACTGTCTGGTGAGCCAACAGTCAGCCCAGCCAACGGTCGGCCGCGTAATCCGCGCGCGATGCGTGGCAGAGCCAACGGTCAGAAAGGGGGCACCGGACTGTCCGGTGTGCACCGGACTGTGCAGTGCGCCAACGGCTCTGAACCACCAA
Source organism: Zea mays (assembly GCF_902167145.1). Taxonomy (NCBI): domain Eukaryota; kingdom Viridiplantae; phylum Streptophyta; class Magnoliopsida; order Poales; family Poaceae; genus Zea; species Zea mays. The sequence continues at coordinate 105,497,151 of NC_050105.1, read as the reverse complement.
TGGTCGGCTTCGCCAAAGAAGGAAAGAAATCCGCACCGGACAGTGTCTGGTGGTGCACCGGACTGTCCGGTGCGCCAGGCGACAGAAGGCAAGAATTGCCTTCCTGGAATACTCTCAATGGCTCCTAGCTGCCTTGGGGTTATAAAAGGGACCCCTAGACGCATGGAGGAGCACACCAAGCATTCTCTAAGCATTCCTAAGCACCAAGACTCCAATTCCGCGCATTCGATTCTTTGTGATAGCAACTAGAGCTCCATTTGAGTAGAGAACTCTTTGAGTTGTGTTGAGAGCTCGCGTTGTGACTTGTGTGCATGTTGTTGCTCTGATTTTTGTCTTGTGTGCGTTGCTCATCCCATCCTTACTTCTGTGCTTCTTTGTGATAATCAAAGTGTAAGGGCGAGAGGCTCCAAGTTGTGGAGATTCCTCGCAAGTGGGATATAGTAAAGTGAAAGCAAAACACCGTGGTATTCAAGTGGGTCTTTGGACCGCTTGAAAGGGGTTGAGTGCAACCCTCGTCCGTTGGGACGCCACAACGTGGAGTAGGCAAGTGTTGGACTTGGCCGAACCACGGGATAAACCACTGTGCCATCTCTGTGTTGATCTCTTTGTGGTTATTGTGTTTTGCAAGAACTCCTCTCTAGCCACTTGGCTTTATTGTGCTAACTTCTAATCAAGTTTTGTGGCATTAAGTTTCAAGTTTTTACAGGATCACCTATTCACCCCCCCTCTAGGTGCTCTCAATTGGTATCGGAGTCGTTCTCTTCACGTAAGGGACTAATCGCCCGAAGAGATGGATCCTAAGGGCAAAGGGATGGTGGTCAATGATAAGGAGGAGTCCTTCGTAAATGATCCAAAAGATGACAAGCCTACTGACTCAGGCGCGAGTCACAAAAGAAAAGACGGGAAGAAGAAGAAAACGAGGCGCATCAAGGAGATCGTCTACTACGACGACAGCAACGAGTCCTCTTCTTCCCAAAAGGACGACGACAACTACGAGAAAAAGAAAACGGTCAATTCAAACTTTTCTTTTAATTATTCTCGTATTCCGCAAAGTACAAATGCTCATTTACTCTCCATTCCACTTGGTAAACCTCCTCACTTTGATGGAGAGGACTACGGATTTTGGAGTCACAAAATGCGTAGTCACTTGTTCTCTCTCCATCCAAGCATATGGGAGATAGTAGAGAGTGGAATGCAATTTGATAGTACTGATAGTCCCATATTTATCAATAAGCAAATTCACAAAAATGCACAAGCTACTACTGTTCTTCTAGCATCATTGTGCAGGGATGAATACCATAAGGTGAGCGGCTTGGATAACGCCAAGCAGATCTAGGACACCCTCAAGATCTCACATGAGGGGAACGATGTCACCATGCTCACCAAGATGGAGTTGGTGGAAGGCGAACTTGGGAGATTTGTAATGATCAAGGGAGAGGAGCCAACCCAAACGTACAACCGGCTCAAGACCCTCATCAACAAAATAAGGAGCTATGGAAGCACACGATGGACGGACCACGACGTCGTCCGCCTACTGCTAAGGTCTTTTACTGTCCTTGATCCACATCTTGTGAACAATATTCGTGAGAATCCCAGGTACACCAAGATGTCGCCCGAAGAAGTACTTGGGAAGTTTGTAAGTGGGCGAATGATGATCAAGGAGGCAAGATATGTCGACGATGCATTGAATGGCCCAATCCATGAGCCTCAAGCCATTGCTCTCAAGGCAACGCTTAGCAAGAAGGCGCTACCTAGCAAGGTGGCACAAGTTGAGGCGGCAGGGCTAAATGAGGAAGAGATGGCCCTCATCATTAAGCGTTTCAAGACGACGCTAAGGGGTCGCAAGGAGCATCCCAACAAGACCAAGATGAAGGGGAAGTGCTCATGCTTCAAATGTGGTAAGATTGGTCATTTTATCGCTAATTGTCCCGATAATGATAGTGACCAGGAACAAGGGAACAAGAGGGAAAAGAAGAAGGCTTACAAGAAGGCTAAGGGCGAGGCACACCTTGGAAAGGAGTGGGACTCAGATTGTTCGTCGTCCGACTCCGACAACGAAGAACTCGCCGCCACCGCCTTCAACAAGTCGGCCCTCTTCCCCAACGAGAATCACACCTGCCTCATGGCAAGGGAAAAGAAGGTAAGCACTCATAATACTAGTACTTACACTTCCTCAAGTGATGAAGAATCTAGCGATGATGAAATAGACTATTCATGTTTATTCAAGGGCCTAGATAGAACTAAGGTTGATAAGATTAATGAATTAATTGATGCATTGAATGATAAGAATAGGTTATTAGAAAAGCAAGAGGATCTTTTGTATGAAGAACATGATAAGTTTGTAGAGGCACAAAAATCCCTTGCCTTAGAAATTAAAAGAAATGAAATGCTTTCTTGTGAATTGTCTACATGCCATGACTCTATTTCTAGCTTAAAGAGCATAAATGATGATTTGAATGCTAAGTTAGAAATAGCTAACAAATCAACATCTTGTGTAGAACATGTTGCAATTTGCAATAGGTGTAAAGATTTTAATGTTGATGCTTGTAGTGAACATCTAGTTTCAATTTCTAATTTGAATGATGAAGTGGCTAGTCTTAATGCCCAACTTAAGACTAGCAAGAGTGAATTTGACAAACTAAAATTTTGTAACACCCGGTTTTAAAGAACAAAGCCGGGTGCATCTCATACATGCGCCAAAGAAGACAACATATATAATAACAGAGTGTATAGAGATAAATGTCATAAAACATCAGAGTATTTATTACATAGCGGAAGACTTATTACAAAATAAAAGTGTAACATAAAACGAACTAAGGATCGTCGGCGCCAATGTCGACTGAGAAACGCCACCTAGATCAGATCATACTCCTCGCCTTGTGGCTCCTCCTGAACCACCTGTTCTTCTCCTGTGGGGGGGTGTGAGACAGCAAGAGTGAGCTCACATACGTTCATCGCTCAACAAGTTGTGGGGAATAATGTGGCATAAACTCACCAAAGGTGGGAGTTCATGTAGTGTAAGGCTAATCAATGGAATAAAGGCTGAGGCTAAGCATTGCTTTTATAAGTTGGTCAAAATTTTATTAGCAATTACTAAGTGTAAGTAAATACCAAACCTTAATAATAATAAAGAACAATAATAGTAAAATAATCCCAAATGCGATGCAAATGTCAAATTGAATTTAAGTTCCATAATTAATCATGTGAGGGTCCGAGCCGCTCTTGACCGTGAGCACGGCTAGTATACTAGTTTTACACTCTGCAGAGGTTGCGCATCTTTACCCACAAGTCGTGTATCCCATGTCGCCTGGGTTTGCAAGGCCCTTAGACACTACCGAGGTGAATGGCTAGGGATCCACTACGAGGCCTTTACAAAGTTCCACTAGCTTCCGAAAACCCGCTACAGTTTATAGGAAGATCCAGTACAGGGTTCCTGGCTGACAGCCATCGCAGCAAAATCAACCAGGGACCTCCCCGCACTGACCTCTCCCCTACTGCCCTTGCCCCTTTCGGGTAAGGTAGTCTTCCACTAGCTTTCCTAATTAGTCAGCCAAGGGCGTCCCATTATACCCTTGTGGTAGCACTGTTTTCCCGGGTGGTCGCTCCATGTTCCCATTAATTTAATGATCTTAACATGAACAATAATAATAACAAGTTAATAACAGAATAATCATGAATAGTGTATCTCCATACCCAATCCACATAAAGCAATAGCAAGTACTACCCAAAAATATTTCAGGGGTGAACAAGGTATAGAGGTAATCAAAACTGGGGTAACATAAAGGCTCCCATCAAAATTATCCTATGCAGATCATTAAAATTAATAAGAACATGGCTGGGAAAGTAAGTGATCAAGGGCACAACTTGCCTTCAATGAGCTCCTGCTCAGCTACTTCTACCTGCTGAACCTCAGTTTCCACAGTGGCTTGCTCGTCTATTCGCATCAACACAATACATACATAGTATAGCATAAATTAACATCACATCAAACATGTAAATAAAATATACAGTAAAAATCTACACATTAAAATGAGATCATTGGAACTGGAATTATTAAATTTGGAGTTATAGATTTCAAGTTATGAATTTCCTAAGGTTTAATGTGTTAGAAATAGGGTTAAATGATAAATAAATTTTCTAACAGAGTTCATGTCAAAACAGAGACATTAAATGATAGAGAATATTATTACAAAATTTTAGAAACTGGAATGGGTCAATTTGGAGCTAAAATGAATTAGATATGAATTTTCCAAGTTCTAGCAATTGTTTTTGCATTAAAAATACATTTACTAATTAATTTATTCATTTTAAACAGGTTCTGGACTGGGCATCAATTCTCAGAAAGCTCAAGGGTCTCTGCGCAAGATAACCTAGACTCAGGGAACAGTTCCACTGGACGGCGGGTTGGTTTCCAAGTTTGGCGGGGTTTCTTTTGTAAAACGTACCCGCGAAGGGGTACGGGCCAATCCCGGCCGTTGGATTAATGTTCTACGGCTACGATTAGATTCACGCTTTATGAACTCCCGCTCAGATCTGGGCCACACGATCCCAAACCGAGGGCTCAGATTTTATAACGCGAAGAGGTATTCCTGGCTTTGATCTCGGCCGTCCATCCTATGATCAACGGCACAAAAACCCACCCCAATCTTACACTGGGCACGGCGGCGCTCTAGTGCCGCACGGCGGAGGGCTCGCCGGCGATAGCCGTGCCGGTGCGCAGATGCCCCAATCCCCGCTCCTAAGGGTGCTACGTGAAGCGCAGAACATAAGGAATAGGAAGGGGTAGTTCTCACCGACAATAGAGGTCCGGTCGATGCTGTCCACGGCGAGAGGCGGATTCACGGCGGGGATGACACGGCGGCGGGCAATTAGCCAATGTCGACGGCGAGCTCCCCCAAATGCGGCCACCAACACCCGTCCGCGAGCCCCAGGAAGCCCAAGGTCACCTCCTCGGTGCGCCAGACGACGGAGACCCGAAGCTTGCGTGCGGCGGCGGAGGTCTCCCTCTCCCTCTGTGATGGTGGCTACGGTGAACTGGCAGAGGGGTTGCTGGATCGCGAAGGTAGGAGGATAAGGAGGGTGAGGCGAGCCCGGCCATGCTCCCTATAAGGTCGCGGTCGTGGTCAAGAGCGCAACAAACCGCGCGCGGTCTCCGTGCGCCCGCCATGCGCGGGGGAGTTTGTTGAGGGAGATAGAAGATGGCTGACAAGTGGACCCCATGGACCAGAGGCAGAGCGCGAGTGCGAGGGGGAGATGACAACGTGGCCCCACCTGTCGGTGCACGCGGTCACAGTGTGGGCGCGAGGAAGCTGACTGACGAGAGGGGCCCAGGTGTCGGCGCGCGCTCGTGTCGAAGGTGGGCTGCGCGCTGTGAAAGCGGAAGTGGGCCAGAAATGAAACAGCCGGCCCAGGTAAGCTTTTAATCCTTTTTCTTTTTATTTTTCTGTTTTCTTTCTTCTTCTCTTCTAGGTTTGAATTTGAATTTGAATTTAGTTTTCAAACCTTGTGTACATTTGTTATCAAATCATATTATGGAATGTAAAATACAAATTTTTTGGAATATATTTATATTATTTATATTTTCATATCCTTTCTATGCTTACTTTCAAACCCTAATTTTCAATTTAGGGTTTACTCCAATTTCTAGTCATTTTTATATTATTATTATTTTTATTTAATGCACAAACATAAAAACTCCAACAAATGCACTTTCTTTTATTTTAGAATCATGATTTTATTTAGTCACTCTCAATTACATAGGTGCTCTTTTTATGATGCAAATAAGGCACATAAAATGTGGAAATCCACCATATTCCTTTGTATACAAATTTGAGTATCACAAATTTGCAAGGGATGCCTACACGATTGGTAGACACCCCTCAATTAAGGATGGTCTTGGCTTCAAGAGGGAAGTCAAGAACTTAACAAGACATAAGGCTTCCATCTCCGCCAAGGAGAAAGGGAAAGCCCCTATGGCTAGTAGTGCTCAAAAGAACCATGCTTTCATGTATCATGATAGGAGACATTCTAGGAATGTTTATAGAAGTTATGATGATTTTGATTCTCATGCCATGATTGCTTCTAGTTCTTCTATTATGCATAATAGAAATTTGACTAGGAAAAATGTTATGCCTAGAAGTAATGTTGTTCATGTTCTTAGGAAAGTAAACAATGAACCTTCTACAATTTATCATGCTTGCAATGCTTCCTTTGCAATTTGTAGAAAGGATAGAAAGGTGATTGCTAGGAAATTAGGGGCAAAATGCAAGGGAGATAAAACTTGCATTTGGGTCCCTAAGGATATTCTCACTAACCTTGTAGGACCCAACAAGAGTTGGGTACCTAAGACCCAAGCCTAAATTTGCCTTGCAGGTTTATGCATCCGGGAGATCAAGCTGGATTATCGACAGCGGATGCACAAACCACATGACGGGGGAGAAGAAGATGTTCACCTCCTACCTCAAGAACAAAGATTCTCAAGACTCAATCATATTCGGTGACGGGAATCAAGGCACGGTGAAAGGGTTAGGAAAAATTGCTATTTCATCCGAGCACTCCATTTCCAATGTGTTTTTAGTTGAGTCGCTTGGACATAACTTGTTGTCTGTGAGTCAACTTTGTAACATGGGATATAATTGCTTATTCACAAATGTAGGCGTGTCTGTCTTTAGAAGAAGTGATGGTTCATTAGATTTTAAGGGTGTACTAGACGACAAACTTTATTTAGTTGATTTTGCAAAAGAGGAGGCCGGTCTAGATGCATGCTTAATTGCTAAGACTAGCATGGGCTGGCTGTGGCATCACCGTTTAGCACATGTGGGGATGAAGAACCTTCACAAGCTTCTAAAAAGAGAACACATAATAGGTCTAACAAATGTTACTTTCGAAAAGGATAGACCTTGTGCAGCTTGTCAAGCAGGTAAACAGGTGGGAAGCTCTCATCATACCAAAAATGTGATGACAACATCAAGACCTTTGGAGTTACTTCATATGGACCTCTTCGGACCCGTCGCCTACCTAAGCTTAGGAGGAAGTAAGTATGGTCTTGTTATAGTTGATGATTTTTCCCGCTTCACTTGGGTATTCTTTTTGCAGGATAAATCTGAAACCAAAGGGACCCTCAAGCGCTTCCTAAGGAGAGCTCAAAATGAGTTTGAGCTCAAGGTAAAGAAAATAAGGAGCGACAACGGGTCCGAGTTCAAGAACCTTCAAGTGGAGGAGTACCTTGAGGAGGAACGAATCAAGCACGAGTTCTCCGCTCCCTACACACCACAACAAAATGGTGTGGTAGAGAGGAAGAACAGGACGCTCATTGACATCGCGAGGACAATGCTTGGAGAATTCAAGACGCCCGAGCGGTTTTGGTTGGAAGCCGTGAACACGGCTTGCCACGCCATAAACTGGGTGTACCTTCATCGCCTCCTCAAGAAGACTTCGTATGAGCTACTAACCGGTAACAAACCCAATGTGTCTTACTTTCATGTATTTGGGAGCAAATGTTATATTCTTGTGAAGAAAGGTAGAAATTCTAAGTTTGCTCCCAAAGCTGTAGAAGGGTTTCTATTAGGTTATGACTCAAATACAAAGGCGTATAGAGTCTTCAACAAATCATCGGGTTTGGTTGAAGTCTCTAGCGACGTTGTATTTGATGAGACTAATGGCTCTCCAAGAGAGCAAGTTGTTGATCTTGATGATGTAGATGAAGAAGACGTTCCAACGGCCGCAATACGTACCATGGCGATTGGAGATGTGCGGCCACAGGAACAAAAGGAGAAAGATCAACCTTCTTCCTCAACAATGGTGCATCCCCCAACTCAAGACAATGAACAGGTTCATCAAGAGGAGGCATGTGATCAAGAGGGAGCACATGATATCCAAGAGGAAGAGGAAGAAGCACCTCATGCCCCTCCAACTCAAGTTCGAGCGACGATTCAAAGGAATCATCCCGTCGACCAGATTTTGGGTGACATTAGCAAGGGAGTAACTACTCGCTCTAGATTAGTTAATTTTTGTGAGCATTACTCTTTTGTCTCTTCTATTGAGCCTTTCAGGGTAGAAGAGGCCTTGCTAGATCCGGACTGGGTGTTGGCCATGCAGGAAGAGCTCAATAACTTCAAAAGAAATGAAGTTTGGACACTGGTGCCTCGTCCCAAGCAAAACGTTGTGGGAACCAAGTGGGTGTTCCACAACAAACAAGACGAGCATGGGGTGGTGACAAGGAACAAGGCTCGACTTGTGGCAAAAGGTTATGCCCAAGTCGCAGGTTTGGACTTTGAGGAGACTTTTGCTCCTGTGGCTAGGCTAGAGTCCATTCGTATTTTGCTAGCATATGCCGCTCACCATTCTTTCAGGTTGTTCCAAATGGATGTGAAGAGCGCTTTCCTCAACGGGCCAATCAAGGAGGAGGTGTACGTGGAGCAACCCCCTGGCTTCGAGGATGAACGGTACCCCGACCACGTATGTAAGCTCTCTAAGGCGCTCTATGGACTTAAGCAAGCCCCAAGAGCATGGTATGAATGCCTTAGAGACTTTTTAATTGCTAATGCTTTCAAGGTTGGGAAAGCTGATCTGACTTTATTCACTAAGACTTGTGATGGTGATTTATTTGTGTGCCAAATTTATGTCGATGACATAATATTTGGTTCTACTAACCAAAAGTCTTGTGAAGAGTTTAGCAGGGTGATGACTCAGAAATTCGAGATGTCAATGATGGGCGAGTTGAATTACTTCTTTGGGTTCCAAGTGAAGCAACTCAAGGACGGCACCTTCATCTCCCAAACGAAGTACACGCAAGACTTGCTAAAGCGGTTTGGGATGAAGGACACCAAGCCCGCAAAGACTCCGATGGGAACTAACGGACACGTCGACCTCAATAAAGGAGGTAAGTCTGTTGATCAAAAAGCATACCGGTCCATGATAGGTTCTTTGCTTTATTTATGCGCTAGTAGACCGGATATTATGCTCAGTGTATGCATGTGTGCTAGATTTCAATCCGATCCAAGGGAGTGTCACTTAGTGGTCGTGAAGCGAATTCTTAGATATTTAGTCGCTACGCCTTGCTTCGGGATCTGGTATCCAAAGGGGTCTACCTTTGACTTAATTGGATATTCAGACTCCGATTATGCTGGATGTAAGGTCGATAGGAAGAGTACATTAGGGACGTTCCAATTCTTAGGAAGGTCCCTGGTGTCATGGAGTTCTAAGAAACAAACTTCCGTTGCCCTATCCACCGCTGAGGCCGAGTATGTTGCCGCAGGACAGTGTTGCGCGCAACTACTTTGGATGAGGCAAACCCTCAGGGACTTTGGCTACAATCTGAGCAAAGTCCCACTCCTATGTGATAATGAGAGTGCTATCCGCATGGCGGACAACCCCGTTGAGCACAGCCGCACAAAGCACATTGACATCCGACATCACTTTTTGAGAGACCACCAGCAAAAGGGAGATATCGAAGTGTTTTATGTTAGCACCAAGAACCAGCTAGCCGATATCTTTACCAAGCCTCTAGATGAGTCGACCTTTTGCAGGCTGCGTAGTGAGCTAAATGTCTTAGATTCGCGGAACTTGGATTGATTTATGGCATACATGTGTTCATGCCTTTGATCATGTTCCTCATGCATTTTGTTGTTTATTTATGGTGCTCAAGTTGTACAAACACTCCCCGGACCTCAAAATTCCATGTGTGAGTGATGCACATATTTAGGGGGAGATGTGCTACAACTTGACCCTTTGAGACTAACCGTGTGCTTGAGTTTGCTTGATTTAGTCTCAAAGGTGGATTGAAAGGGAAAAGGTGGACTTGGACCATGCAAGACTTCCACTGCACTCCGATGAGAGGGTAACTTACTCCAAGTTCATCTCAGTATCCTTATTGCCTTTGTGCTCTTATTTGAAGATTTTGGTGAGGCAATGGGGTTTAAGGGCCAAGATTGATGTTGGAGACTCGTTCTCAAGTGCTATGAATTAAGAACAAGGCAACATAAAGTGTTAAATGTCAACGTCCTTCGTCCATAAAACATTATTCCCTTGAGGATAATGGATCTTGGACGAAGGTTGATGAGAGTAAAATTACGAAGCTTAGATCTTCGTAATAAAATTCCAATAGATATTGCAAGATGACATAAAATAAAAGATACAAAAGAGGTAAACAAGTCATAGACGAATTATATTATATTTTCTTAATATATCCAATCATTGAATACAATAATACCTCTGCCTTGACAAAAGGTTGAATTCCAGAATATGCGATTGCAGTTACCAGAATCCATGAACAGTAAAGGAATATTGTTCACTATTTATAGGCACAGGGCGCAGCCTGTGAGGGATTACAAGTATGCCCCTTATAAAAGTTTACAACATTGACTCAGACCTTTATGGACTAAAAGGTCATTCTATCTTTAAGTCGGTTTGTAATACCGAAGCTTCATGAAGAGGGACCTTCGGCCATCTTATACAAACAGCTTCAACCGAAAACCGCTTCTTCCTAGAAGACCTTCGGCGACGAAGCATAGGCCCAACAGTAGCCCCTTTCGCGGTGCTAGATCGTTTTTCGTAACGAGCTTGATCCGTGAAAAAAGTCTCTTAAGCTTCGGAGCGCCGAAGGTATAAAAAACACCTTCCCTGAGCTCGTTGTCGAGAAACGATTCAATTTCTCAGCGTGTAGCGGCCCCACCTTTCAGAGTTACTGTTCGGTCTCTGCGGTCCACCACGCAGCGAGTGCGAGCGGGTGTCCGCCTGGTGTAAAAATCCTGGCGCTTCGCCTTCTTACCTGCAGCACTATATAAACAGACGAGTAGGTGTGAAGTTACCACAGCATTCATTGCTATTTGCACTGTTTTGCTGCCAAAATTTTTAACCGTCGCCGAAGCTTGTCTGTCGGAATCGAACGAAGCTCCAGTTTGAAACCTGCTTCGGAGGAAGAAAGTATTAAAGTTCCACAAGTTCATAATTAAATGGCCAGAGTGCGTTCTACCGCCAGGGTTGAACGTGAGGGGGACGAAACTGAAGCTTCGGAGACTGTCCCCATCTCCGAAGCCATGCAACGATCTGGGCTAGTGACTTCGGAAGAGGTTCCTAATGATGATGCAGAACAAGCAATCGCTGAAGCAGAGGAAGAAGATATTGAGGAAACTGATCCCGAAGATGATTATCGCATTGCCATGCCGAGCAAACCCAGCCACTTGGACTTCGGGAAATCTACTATTTCGAAGGCTGATCTGTCCAAGATGGTAAAATCGGGTTTTTTACTGAAACCAGAAGAAGCTATTGCGCTTCGGAGGAGAAGAGACTACCCCAAAGCCGGAGAAGGATGAAATTGTTATTTTCAAAAGCTTTCTAAAGGCTGGATTAAGATTCCCCCTACATGGGATTATTGCAGAGGTGCTGAAGAGGTTCGGTATCTATTTTCACCAGCTGACCCCTAACGCTATCGTTAGGCTTATTGTTTATATCTGGGCACTCCGAAGCCAAGCAGTGGAACCATTTGCGGACAGCTTTTGCCGGGTTCACGAGTTGCATTATCAAACAAAGGCTAGAAAGGATGGATTGCACGATAATTTTGGTTGCTATAACTTCGCCTATCGGAAAACTACAAAGTTTCCTGTAATTAGCTACCGAAGCAAGTGGGCAGCAGGCTGGAAATCAGAATGGTTCTATGTCAAGGTTGATGATGACAAGGAAAAGCTTGTGCAAAGTCCACTCGAACTGATCTTCGGAGAAACCCGACCTCGCTGCAACATGACACCCGAAGGTCCAACACAACAAGCAATGAATGAATTCAGAATTATTGCAGAGCATATCAGCACAAGGGACCTGGTTCAGGAGTTTTTGGCTTTCAAAGTTTTTCCTAGTTTGAAAGAATGGGAAATGCCGAAGCTACAGGGGGAAAAGAAAGAAGGTGAACTTGTACGTTTACCTTACTATTTCAAGTTTAAAAAGTACTTTAAAACACCTTGCCGAGAGTGGCTAGATTCAATTGAAGTGATGTGCAATGAAATACTTGGTAATTATTCCAAAAAAGAAGATCAATTGATGACCGCAGCCTTCGGCACCCGTCCGAAGCGAAGGCTAAATCGAGTGCTGGACGCCTTGAATTTTGAATACCCTGACTATGAAAATCTGAACAAAGGTGCCGGAGGCCAGAAAAGGAAAAGAATAACCGAAGCCTCAAACGAAGATGAAAAAGAGACACCAAAAAAGAAAATTCCAAAGAAAAGGAAAGCTTCTTCTCCGAAACAAAAAATATTCGACGAAGAGAAATCCCCCGCATCACCCTCTGCCACTGATGTGGAGGCAATTCTGAAGGTAATGACTGAATCCTTACCTGCGAAGCTAAGTCCACTGGGGCCTCGACTGACAAAGTTTTTTCAGAAGGACAAGGAGCCCGAAAAATCGAAGAAAACAATCAAAGCAAAGAAACAAAGAATTATTACTGTGACAGAAGTAATTGACAAGACACCGCCAAGAGCTGCAGCTCAAAAAACACCAGCGTCTGCGGAAGGGACAGATGTTGAAATTACACCTTCGGAGGTCGCGGCTGCCGAAGCTGCCTCAGCTGAAGATTTGAACCTGGAGAGCACAATCGAAAATATTGATAAGATACTGCTAGATATGGCTGCAGAAGAAGCTACCACCGCCGCCGAAGAGGCCGTGACCGCAGCGTCGGGGAAAGGGAAGGGAATTGCTAATGAAGCTTCAGAAGACGAAGCTTTCATGTTCCAGAATTTAGTTGGAGAAAAACTGTCAAAAGCTGAAAGAGAAGAGCTTAGAGAATATGCAAAATCCTGCGGATACAAACCTGGAGCACTCCTCTTCGGAGGCATTGATGATGAAAAATTAGATTGCATTCGAGATCAGACTGGGGCCAAAATTATCGGTACTCTGTCAAAGAGTATCAGTTTTCCGAAGCTAGAAACAGACATCAGCCGCTACCGACGACAACATATCGTTGGTAGTTTATTTTATTCCAATTTCAAGGTGAATTACTTTTCCCTTAACTTTTATTGTTTCTAATAATGAAAACATATCTGACGAAGGTTGTTTTCGTGCAGAGTATGCTATTGAGCAAAGCCTTGAAAATGCAGCAAGATTTTGAAGACAAGAAGCACGAAGTTATAATTAAAAATTTGGAAAGCAGAATAAAGGAGCAATCGGATGTTATTGAGAAAAAGAACTTTGAGCTCCAGGCAACCGAAGGTTCATTGGCGGAAGCTGAAGCAAAAATAACAGAACTGAACTCGAAGCTTCTCCGCCAGTCTGAACAGTTCGAGCGAGAAAAGCTAGAGCTTAATGCAAAACTTGAAGCCGAAGCTCAACAAAATTCAGATTTGAGAAAACTATTGACAAGCCTTCAAGAAAAATGTCTGGAATTTAGCAACAAATGCATTCAACGATTAAGAAAAATTTTCCACTCAGTTGGAGCCAGCAGTGAAAAATTCACCCCCTCAGCTGAAGATCTACCGAAGACCTTCGAACATATTGAGGGTGAGATTGACGAGCTCGACGAAGTCATAGCTGGGCATGGTGACTTCTGTGCCTGGGTGGCTTCTCGAGGCACTGCTGCAACTTTCCTGAAAGCTGGCTGCGATCATGGAAAGATTGTAAATAGGCCAAATTTCACTTTATCACCATCAATCCTGGATGACATCCCTGATCTCGCCCGAAGTATCTCTAATAGATTTGTAAAAATGATATGGACAAAAGGTGGGCGAGAAAAGGCTGGAGACGAAGCTCGTAGCCACCTTGAACCAGTAAGAAACCATACCTTGTGCTTACCTTTTCTTGCAAGCTCGATTTCGACTTACAACGACGTTATTCATGTAGGATGACGAAGCCGAAGCCGATTAAAAATGACGCCGAAGCTGAAGCTCCTTGGAGATTAAACAGTAGTCTAGACAGTACTTGAGGAACTTTTGAGATAACTTTTGTGAATGTAACTAAAACTTGTCTTTAATGAATTCTGTTCATACCTTGTGATATATCCTTACCCTTCCATTGATGTATGAGAAATGCTTTGATGTGAACGAAATTTTCCTTTTTTGAGCCGAAGGCGAAAAACACCTTCCCTTCTTTTCGTGCGCAACGAAGCATAGAAAACAACATTTCCCTTTTTTTCGAAGCTTTTCCTTTTTGCAGACGAAGCTCTTTCTTCCTCTTTTTTTTTCTTTTTGCCAAAGCAAGCATTTATGCCATGATGATGATTATTCTACATATGCCTAGATGAATGTTTATGAATGCAAATGCTATGATGTGATGTGCAAATGAATGTCCAAACGCGTATCCGAAGCCATACCCATAGCCACAATCACACCTCAGCTCTGCATTCCCTTAGGAACGACTTTGGAGCTTCTTCGCCTTTACTTTTGGCGGAATCAGCGTTGACTTTTCGCTGTAAGCTCTGCATTCCCTTAGGAACGACTTTGGAGCTTCTTCGCCTTTACTTTTGGCGGAATCAGCGTTGACTTTTCGCTGTAAGCTCTGCATTCCCTTAGGAACGACTTTGGAGCTTCTTCTCTTTTTACTTTTCAGCACTCGATGGTGCGTTCTCAGCTTTTACATTTACATTCCTTGGGGGATTTTACTCTTATAGAACTAAAAAAGGAAATTACATGTGATGGCCCCATTAAAAACCTTTCTCCCCCTTCAGAAAGGAAAAGGGTGCCATGAAAGAAAAATAAAATAAAAAATATGGAAAATTACATCGAGTTATACATAATATCGCCGAAGCTCATCCGCATTCCAAGATCTAGGAATGTCGTTGCCGCCCATATCCTTCAATCTGTATGAACCGGGTCTTGACGAAGATGCTACTAAGAAAGGTCCATCCCATTTCAACTGCAACTTGCCCACTGTTTCTGGGTTGGCCACTCTCCGAAGCACCAAGTGTCCTGGCTCAATATTCTTTAGCCGAACCTTTCTATCTCGCCATTTAATTGTTTCGGCTTGATATTTATTGATGTTTTCCACGGCTTGCAACCTGATCCCTTCTAAAGCATCTTTTTCCACAGAATAAGCAGCTTCAGAATCTGATGCTGCCGAAGCTACTACCCTTATTGATCCGGTTTTAGCTTCTTCTGGAGTTATTGCTTCGTCACCGAATAATAACTTGAATGGAGTAAAGCCTGTAGACCTTGATGTTGTTGTATTATGGCTCCACACCACTTTGGTTAACTGATCTGGCCACTTTCCCCTGGGTTGATTGAAGATTAACTTCATTATTCCTGTCATTTTGATGCCATTGGCTCTTTCAACGAGTCCATTTGACTCCGGATGTCTGACTGATGCAAAATGGATCTTCATACCAATTTGATCACAGAAATCCCTAAAAGCTTCGGAGTCAAACTGTGTTCCATTATCCACAGTAATAGCCTTTGGTACCCCGAACCGACAAACAATATTTTGCCAGAAAAACTTATGGACGGTGGCCGAAGTTATTGTGGCTAAAGGCTTTGCCTCAATCCATTTAGAAAAATACTCCACCGCCACTATAACATATCTTAGGTTCCCTTGGGCCGGTGGTAACGGACCTAACAAGTCAAGGCCCCACCTTTGCAATGGCCAAACGGGTTGTATGAGTTGTGTTAAGGACGAAGGTTGTTTTTGATCTCGTGCACATTTCTGACAACCTTCGCACTTTTGGACTAATTCCGCTGCATCCGAAGCTGCCTTCGGCCAATAAAATCCTTGGCGGAAAATTTTTCCAAGTAACGGCCTAGATCCAATGTGAGATCCACACAGGCCTGCATGTATTTCTTTCATCAACTCTATACCTTCGGCTCTGGATAAACACTTGAGTAACGGAGCACAAACTCCATGCTTGTACAACTCCCCTTCTATCATGACATATGGACGAGCTCTTGCCTCTATCCTCCTGTTATAAGCTTCGTCATCTGAAAGGAATTTTCCCTGAAGATAAGAGATGATCTCAGTTCTCCAATCTTCGCTATAAACAGGAGATATATTGAGGACTGCCCTTTCAAGAAGTTCCACCGAAGGTGCTTTTATTGTTTCGAAGAACACATCCGAAGGTAAAGGCAGCCCCTGTGCTGCTGACTTAGCTAACAAATCAGCATGCTCATTTTGTCCTCGAGGGATATTTTTGACAGAAAATCCTTCGAAGGAAGCTTCAACTCTTCGAACCATATCCAGATATTTTTCAAGCTTCGGATCCTTAGCCTTGCAACTCTTGTCAATATGACCCGAAACAACCTGGGAATCAGTTTTGAGTATAGCCCTTCTGATTCCCATTGCTTTTAGCTTCCGAAGACCTAGAAGCAAGGCTTCGTACTCGGCAATGTTATTTGTGCAACTAAAATCAAGTTTTGCCGCATAACAAGTTTTGACCTTGGAAGGTGAAACCAACACAGCAGCCGCTCCTGCTCCGAAGGTTCCCCAAGATCCATCACAAAACACTGTCCATGCTTCGGCGTCTTTATTTGTTTCTTCCTCCTGAGCCCCTGGCGTCCAGTCAACAATGAAGTCTGCCAAAGTCTGGGACTGAATCGAAGATCTATGAACATATTCAATACAAAATTCATTGAGCTCTGCAGCCCATTTTCCAATCCTTCCAGTAGCTTCTCGGTTCCTCATAATATCCTTCAGAGGTTGTGAAGAAGGAACAATTATGTTGTAAGCTTGAAAATAGTGCCGAAGCTTCCTGGAGGCCATCAAGACAGCATACAGTACCTTCTCCAACTCTGTATAATTTTTCTTTGATAAACTAAGAACCTCGGATACAAAATATATTGGGGCCTGCCTCTTGGCTTGACCATCAAGCTTCTCCTGGACAAGCGCTGCACTTACCGCTGAGTGCGAAGCTGCCACATATAATAACAAAGGAGCCCCTGGCGTCGGTGGAGTTAATGTTGTGAGATCTATCAAATACTGTTTCAGCTCTGCAAAAGCCTTCTGCTGGATTGGTCCCCATTGAAAGACTTCGGCTGACTTCAGTACTTCGAAGAATGGTAAGTTTCTCTCTGCTGATCTGGATATGAATCTATTGAGAGATGCCAACCTTCCTGTCAATCTTTGAGCCCCCTTCTTTGTAGTTGGTGGCTCCATCCGAAGTATAGCTTCAATTTTACTTGGATTAGCTTCAATTCCCTTTGTTGAAACCAAGCATCCAAGAAATTTTCCCTTCTTTACTCCAAAGACGCATTTTTCTGGATTCAGCTTTAAACCAGCTTGTCTGAAATTGGCGAAGGTCTCCTGCAGATCAGCAATATGATTCTCCTGTTTCGTGCTTTTTACAATGATGTCATCAACATAAGTTAGCACATTTCTGCCTATCTGAGACTGGAGAATCTTCGCAGTCATTCTGCTAAAACTTCCTCCAGCGTTTTTGAGCCCCTCAGGCATCCGAAGATAGCAATATGTGCCACTTGGAGTTATGAAGCTAGTCTTCGGCTCATCTTCCTTTTTCATCCAGATTTGGTGATAGCCTGAGTAACAGTCTAGCAGACTCATGAGCTCGGAAGAAGATGCTGCATCTACTAAAGAGTCTATCCTTGGCAATGGGAATTCGTCCTTCGGACAAGCCTTGTTGAGGTCTGTAAAATCGATACACATTCGCCACTTGCCATTGGCCTTTTTTACCATAACAGTGTTAGCTAGCCATTCTGGGTACTTTACTTCTCTGATGACTCCTGCACTGAGGAGTCTTTTGACTTCGTTATGAGCACCTTCGGCCTTATCATCTGACATTTTCTGAAGCCTCTGCTTTCTGGCTCTGAAGGATGGATCAACATTGAGCGAGTGTTCAATAACATCCCTATTTACTCCGCAGAGATCATTAGCTGACCATGCAAAAACATCTTTGTTGTTGAACAAAAACCTTATCAAGGTTTTCTCCTGCTCTTTGGATAATTGAGAGCCTAACAGCACCTTCTGCTCTGCTATGTCCTCACATAAGAGCATAGGCTTCGGCTGATCTGCTGAAGCTGCTTTCTCCCTTCTGAATTTGTACTGTTCACAAGCTTCAGCTCCATCTATGTTATGGATTGCTTTTGAGTCAGTCCAATTGCCTTCGGCCCTTCTGGCAGCTTCCTGACTTCCATGTATAGCGATGGGTCCTTGATCCGAAGGTATCTTCATGCAAAGATAGGCAGGATGAAGAATTGCTTCGAAAGCATTGAGGGTGCCACGACCAATAATTGCATTGTAAGGGTATTCCATGTCAACAATGTCAAACACAACTTGCTCAGTTCTAGTGTTGTTGATGAACCCGAAGGTTACTGACATGGTGATCTTGCCCAATGCTACAATCTGTCTCCCTCCGAAGCCACAGAGAGGATGTGTAGCATCATGAATCTTATCTTCTGGCTCTTGCATTTGTCTGAAGGCCTTAGCAAATATGATATCAGCTGCACTGCCTGTGTCAACCAAGACATTGTGGACCAGAAATCCTTTGATAACACAAGAGATAACCATGGCATCGTTGTGTGGGTAATCCTTGAGCTGAAGGTCCTCTTGGGAGAAGGTAATAGGAATGTGAGACCATCTTGACTTGATGAAGGGTCCTTGCACCCCAACATGTTGTACCCTTCTCTGTGCTTCCTTCTTTTGTTTCTTGTTAGCTGGTTCTGAGGACGAACCACCTGTGATCGGGAGTACCAGCTTCGGGTCTGAAGCAGCTCCAGCTTGGTCATTGAACGAAGCCATCAGCTTAAAAAGTGGAAGTGAGTTCACCGGAGGTGGGCGCCAATGTTGGAGACTCGTTCTCAAGTGCTATGAATTAAGAACAAGGCAACATAAAGTGTTAAATGTCAACGTCCTTCGTCCATAAAACATTATTCCCTTGAGGATAATGGATCTTGGACGAAGGTTGATGAGAATAAAATTACGAAGCTTAGATCTTCGTAATAAAATTCCAATAGATATTGCAAGATGACATAAAATAAAAGATACAAAAGAGGTAAACAAGTCATAGACGAATTATATTATATTTTCTTAATATATCCAATGATTGAATACAATAATACCTCTGCCTTGACAAAAGGTTGAATACCAGAATATGCGATTGCAGTTACCAGAATCCGTGAACAGTAAAGGAATACTGTTCACTATTTATAGGCACAGGGCGCAGCCTGTGAGGGATTACAAGTATGCCCCTTATAAAAGTTTACAACATTGACTCAGACCTTTATGGACTAAAAGGTCATTCTATCTTTAAGTCGGTTTGTAATACCGAAGCTTCATGAAGAGGGACCTTCGGCCATCTTATACAAACAGCTTCAGCCGAAAACCGCTTCTTCCTAGAAGACCTTCGGCGACGAAGCATAGGCCCAACAATTGATCCCGTTTTGGTGCTTGATGCCAAAGGGGGAGAAAATAAGGCCAAAGCAACAAATGGATCAGCTACCACTTGAGAATTTTGAAAATAGTAGAATAGAGTTTTTGGTTTGTCAAAAATCTCTTATTGTCTCTTTTGTCAAAAGTTGGCCTCTTGTGGGGAGAATGGTTGATTATGGGAAAAAGGGGGAGTTTTTTGAAATCTTTGATCAATTTCTCTTGGAACAACTCTCTTTATGTCTCAACAAGTGTGTTTGACTTAGAGATAGGAAATTGAGGTTGATTTGCAAAAACAAATCAAGTGGTGGCAAAGAATGATCCAAATATGCCAAATTTGAATCAAAACAAATTTGAGTTTTCATTTGCATTGATGTTGCACTTCTTTTAGTTGCTTTTTATTGTGTTGGCATAAATCACCAAAAAGGGGGAGATTGAAAGGGAAATGTGCCCTTGGGCCATTTCTAAGTATTTAGGTGATTAAGTGTCCAACACAAGTGCCTAAGTGTTAAAGTGTGCCAAGGACTCAAGAAGTTGGCTGTGTACATTGTTTCTAGACTTAGTACATTGTTTTGAAGACTAATGTATTGTGTCTAAGTGCTAGAAACAGGAGAAACAATTTTGGAGAAGTTGGCTGTGTACAGCCAAAAGGCTGCTCGGTCTGGGTGCACCGGACTGTTCGGTGATGCACCAGACAATGTCCGGTGGTGCACCGGACAGTGTCCGGTGCGCCAGGCTGGTGTCTGTCAACTAGCTGCTCTCGGGACTTCGACGGCGGTGTACGACTATAAATCACCGGACTGTCCGGTGAGCCAACAGTCGGCCCAGCCAACGGTCGGCCGCGTAATCCGCTCGCGACGCGTGGCAGAGCCAACGGTCAAAAAGGGGGCACCGGACTGTCCAGTGTGCACCGGACAGTGTCCGGTGCGCCAACGGCTCTGAACTGCCAACGGTCGGCTTCGCCAAAGATGGAAAGAAATCTGCACCGGACAGTGTCCGGTGGTGCACCAGACTGTCCGGTGCGCCAGACGATAGAAGGCAAGAATTGCCTTCCTGGAATGCTCTCAATGGCTCCTAGCTGCCTTGGGGTTATAAAAGGGACCCCTAGGCGCATGGAGGAGCACACCAAGCATTCTCTAAGCACTCCTAAGCACCAAGACTCCAATTCCTCGCATTCGATTCTTTGTGATAACAACTAGAGCTCTATTTGAGTAGAGAACTCTTTGAGTTGTGTTGAGAGCTCGTTTTGTGACTTGTGTGCGTGTTGTTGCTCTGATTTTTGTCTTGTGTGTGTGTTGCTCATCCCATCCTTACTTCTGTGCTTCTTTGTGATAATCAAAGTGTAAGGGCGAGAGGCTCCAAGTTGTGGAGATTCCTCGCAAGCGGGATATAGTAAAGTGAAAGCAAAACACCATGGTATTCAAGTGGGTCTTTGGACCGCTTGAAAGGGGTTGAGTGCAACCCTCATCCGTTTGGACGCCACAACATGGAGTAGGCAAGTGTTGGACTTGGCCGAACCATGGGATAAACCACTGTGCCATCTCTGTGTTGATCTCATTGTGGTTATTGTGTTTTGCAAGAACTCCTCTCTAGCCACTTGACTTTATTGTGCTAACTCCTAATCAAGTTTTATGGCATTAAGTTTCAAGTTTTTATAGGATCACCTATTCACCCCCCCTCTAGGTGCTCTCGCTTTGTTAATTATGTGTCCCAAGAATAGGACTTCATTGATCCAGAACTCGCACTTACTCAACTTTGCATACAACTGGTGCTCTCGCAATCTCTGCAATACCATCTTCAAATGATTCACATGCTCTTCTTCACTTTGAGAATATATAAGAATGTCATCAATAAATACCACCACGAACTTGTCAAGATAATCCATGAATACACTGTTCATCAGATTCATGAAGAAGGCTGGTGCATTCGTTAGACCAAAAGACATCACAGTGAACTCATACAACCCATACTTGGTAATGAATGTCGTCTTTGGAATATCTGAAGGTCGGATCCTGAGCTGATGATAACCTGACCTTAGATCTATCTTTCAAAACACACTGACTCCTCTCAGCTGGTCGAACAGATCTTCGATTCTGGGCAAGGGGTACTTGTTCTTGATCATGACCTCGTTGAAAGCTCGATAATCGATACACATCCTTCTGGTGCCATCTTTCTTCTCCACAAATAGGACAGGGGCGGCCCAAGGCGAGGTGCTTGGCCGGATGTAACCTTTCTCTGACAGCTCATCAATCTGCTTCTTGAGTTCAACCAACTCTGGTCCAAACACCCTGTAGGCTCTTTTAGAAATGGGGGCGGTTCCAGGAAGAAGCTCTTTGGCAAACTCAACTTTTCGCTCAAGTGGCATACCTGGTAGGTCCTTTGGGAATACATCTGGGAACTCGGACACAACCTTGATAATCTCTAGTGGATCTGCTTCACTGCTATCAACATCCATCTGATAACAACTTCCTTTCTTTGGCTCAGGAGGGACTAACTCGGTCACGACTTCCTCTCCTAGAGGGGACCTCAATTTGATTGTCCTCTTATCACAACTGATAGCTGCATAATACTTATCTAGCCAATTCATCCCTAGGATGACATCTATTCCCTGAGTACCCATCACTATGAGGTTAGCGGGAAACACTATCCCCCTTATTTCCACACTTACATTCAAGCAAATGCTATTGGTTCGAATTCTACCACCGGTTGAGTCAATTTGAATGGGGGTTGACATGGTAGTTATGGGAAGATTATGTGCTTCTACCCATGATGCAGTAATGAATGAATGCGTTGCTCCAGTATCAAATAACACTTCTGCAATATGGGAGTCGACTGGAAACATACCTACTGTCAGGCCGGGGGTCTCCTGAACTGTTTCAGCCTCCAAGTGGTTCAGTCTCCCATGGTTATAGCGTGGCTGAGAGCGGTTGCCTGCTCCAGGCTGCGACACATTTTGCTTTGCTGGGGTGCCAGAGCCTGACTGCTGCTGGGCTGCCTTCTTCAGACATTGCATCACCCAATGGCCTTGATCCACAATGGAAACATGCCCTGCTTCCGCCTTGAACTGGTGCTGCTTGACTGTTCTGCTTGTTTGCTGGGGCGCGAAGACGAGGTGCATGCTGATTCTGCCTCTGGAACTGACCTCCTCCTAACTGATTGTTCTGGCGATTCTGATGCTGGTGCTGAGGGTACTACCTTTGGAACTGCTGATGCTGAGGTGGACGTTGGTTCTGCCTAAACTGCTGAGGTGAGTTGCCTGAGAAACAAGGACGATTGCTGCTTCCAAGCTGAGGTCCACTGATCTTGCGCTTGCGATCCTCCATCTCTTTACGCTTCTTCTCTGTCATGATCGCTCTGTCAATCAGGTGTTGAAAAGTGGGGAAGGTATGATTCATCAGATGATACTACAGAGGGTCGACTAAGCCTCTCAGGAAGCGATACTGCCTCTTGGCATCTGTGTTGACATCCTCAAGAGCATAGCGAGACAGCTGCAGAAACTTGTCTCGGTACTCGCTGACGGACATAGGCCCTTGCTTGAGTGCCAGGAACTCCTTCTTCACTGTCATCAGACCTGCAGGAACATGGTACTGATGGAAGATAACTCTGAATTCTTCCCAGGTAATGGTGTCAGGGTTGGTGTGGGTGGCAAGGTAAAACTCCCACCAAGACTAGGCTGCTCCTCTCAACAAACGGGGACCATACAGAACTTTCTCCTTGTCATCACACTGAGCGGTGTGCAACTCCCGCTCCACAATACGCAGCCAATCTTCAGCATCCATGGGGTCAGAAGAATGAGCAAACGTTGGGGGATGACCTCTCATGAATTCAGCACGCTTGTCCCTGGGCATCTAGGGCATCTGAGGCTGAGGTGGTGGCTGTTGCTGCTGCTGCTGAATGGCGGCCAGAGTCTGACCGATGGCTTGAACTGCCTGAGTCTGCATCAAGAACATCTGCTCGATCGACATCGGGGGCGGGAGTGGCAGCTGCTGCTGCTGGGGTGCCTCATCCTATGGTGCTGCCTGCTCCTGCTGAGCACGCCTTCCTCCTCTGCGCCTGTTTTCTGACATCTGTAGAATGCAATCACACATCAGAACTGATCTTGCAACTTGCAGCATAAGGAAAGAGCATAGAGTTCTCCAAAATATTGAACAGATGAACATCTTCACTGATCTCCAACACATACCAACACAGCTTCTCAGATAAAGAGGAAAGTAGAACAAAATGGCTTCCCAACTAAGTAACTAATTTTATTGACACTTGACAGGTAAACCAAAATGTAGGGGATACCCACACTCTGGTGACAGTCATTACAAAGATCCAACTCCAACATTGTTCATCATAACAAGCATAAAAGCACAGGATAAGCAAACTACCCTGTCTAACTAAGACTAACTAAGAGTAAGACTGATGCTAAGACTATGGCTTCTATATATATTTTCGTATTAATTACAAGATCTGACGCTGACGATCTATGGTTCTAAATTTATCTAGGTCCTGCAGTCGGGGTTGCCATAAGCCTGGTGTCCACGCCGAGGTGAGTGGTACGGGTGCTGAGTCCCGACGGGAGCGGGGGAGCCATCCTCCAAGTGACGATGCTCCGCACGCTCAGCCCGCAGCTGGGCGATCTCAGCATGAGCCCTACTCAGCTCATCTAATGCATGGTCCAGCTCCGTGTTTAGCACGGTGGATAGGTTGATTGTGCTGCTCAACCTAGGATTGTCCTCACCAACAGGTGAGACAATCATGCCTCCTGTGCTGCCAGATGGGCGGCGGGGGTAATACTTCAGGTTGAGACCATCAGCTACCCCACCGAGCACTGAGCAGTAGTGCGAAAGCGCACGTCGCGCGACATCTTGCATGGCCGCCTCAGCCGAGTCCCGCTCAGAGATAGAATAGTGCTCTGAGCAGACCTCCGCACCCCGGAGACTGTTCTCCGGACGGCACACCAAGCAGGTCGCCTCCCAACGGTCCGGGTAAACCTCGTGACTATGCTGGAAGACCACACAACGATACTCGATAGACCAAGTACGCCGGTCGAGTGCCCGACGTAATAGGGTGTCGAGCGCATCGTGGAACTGACACCCGCGAGCAGCGTCGCGAGTGATGGGTCGAGCAACCCATCCTTCCAACTCCTGCTCCTCAGAAAGGTCGGTGTCGTGGCTCGAGCTGTTGTCGCCACCTCCGTCATCTGGGTCTCCTCCAGCAGCTACTCCAGCGGCTGGGGCGCTCAGTTGTGGTGCAGGGGGGCGCCTCCAACGGGAGCACAGGGGAACATCTCCTCACAGAATCTATCTCCTGCTGAAGCGAGAAAGAAGAGTCCTGCTGCTCCAGCTCCTGTCGTCGACGCTCCTGCTCCTCGTGCAGGCAGTGGTGCAGCCTCTCCAAGTGGCTAGACTGACCAGTCACTGGACGACGAAGCGGACGCTCCACGAGACGAGAAGGCAAGAAAGGAATGACTGACTTCCGTGCGGTGTGTCTAAGACGAGTCATCTACAAAAAACACCGTAAGCATAAGAGTGAGAACGGAACTAATATGACCAGCAAGTGAACCATAAATAAATGAATAAGGAATGAGAATAAACAAAAATTTTAGCAAGGTATAATATATAGTAGAACATAGGTTTGGTCGATATGACCAACTTTTGAAGGGATACCAATGTCAAGGTAATAATAGGGGTCTATAATCCTTAGAACGACCATTCTACTCTAGGTTAGCGGTCCTACAGTCAGCACGACTTTGATACCACCTATGTCACACCCGGTTTTAGAAGGCAAACCGAATGTGAACCATGTACGTGCCAGGATCAGCAATTCACGTACACAACAGTTACATAACTGGACATCATCACACAGTGCTCAAATAATGACATAAAAGAGGGTATAATAGTCGATTACATCATGATGTCCGAGACATCCACATAGTCTTTAACAATAATCAAAGTGTGGAAAAGAAATGTAGATACACGCGGCCTTCACAGGCAGCTGACTGGGGGTTGTCGCTAACCCACGCCTAGAACTCATCGTACTCTTGGAACTCTGGAAGTCCTCCTCCATGGCTTCATCTTCACCTGAGCAGTGGTTGCAATGCGGACAACCTGGGGGGGTTGGTGTGTAAAGCAAGGGTGAGTACACATCAACATACTCAGCAAAATGTCCCATTTGGCTGTAGTGGACTAGCTTTATGTGGGGTTAAGTCAAGCAGTTGCTTTTAGTTGGTCAGGTTATTATTTACTAGTAGAGAGCCATGATTTAGCATTAACCCAAGTTATTAATCCGATGTATCATTTCCAAACGGAAAGAATACCACTTACCAGTACCATAAGCATAATCAAAACCATCATCCTCGTCACCACCTCTAAACCATACATCTTTGATCAAGTATCTCTAATCAAGTATCTCTAATCAAGTATCTCTAATCAAGTATCTCTAATCAATGGAGGTCCCGTGGCCGCTCATAACCGCGAGCATGGCTGATATATCTGTTTCATAACACTCTGCAGAGGTTGCGCACTTTACCCATAAGCCGTGATTCCCTCTTGCCTCGAGCCGATCAAACCCTTAAACACTACCAAGGTGAATAGGCAGGGTCTCACTACGTAGCCTTTACAAAGATTCCCTGGGCTGTAGCCGCCCGTTAGGTTTCCTAAATGCACCGAACTCCTCCCCAAGGGGCGAACCAACCTTGGCAGAGCGAGCCACATACACCGAGCCCCATTAACGGCACGACGGCGAAGCGAACTACACCCCAGTTCCTCTAATTACTCAGCTAAGGGCGTCCCACTCCACCCTCATGGTTGCACTGTTTTCCCGGGCGGTCATCCAACGAACAGGTCCTTACGGAGAGGCACTCGAGAAACAGCTCGAGTCCCCTTAAGGGCCACAAGTACCATCATCATAATCAAAAGGGAAAACAGCGTATCATAGATAATCTCATCATGTTCATTGATTAATGTGAAGCGCTAGCATAAAGCTAAACTGAAATAACCTAACCAAAATAGGTAAACAAGGACAAGATAGACAAAAGCTAGTCAATCCTTAGGTATAAACTGTGTAAATGCGGTGAGTGAATTATAAGGATTAGTAGGACATAGATGGGTCAAGGGACACTTGCCTTCACCAACCGACTGCTGCTCAGGGTCTTCACCTGCAACCCCTTCGGACTCCGCCAACTGACCGTTATCTATACGAGTTCAAACATACATTCCACACATTTAATACAAAAGAACAGTACACCATACAATGGAATGCAATAATTAAACGAAAGATCGACGCAGGGCGCACACCTACGGCTAAGCAAGAAAGAGAAAGTAACGGTCGAGGCTACGGTCGGAGAGCGATCACGTTACACAATTTTAAATTAAACTACTTGTTTAAACATAATGGTATTAATTTGGCCATCGCGTTTAGCATAAGGTAAAGTCATGTTTTATGTTTAATCCTTATAAGCAGATGAAGATAAATTAAAAGGATTGTCGCGCGGCGAGACGCGCGACATAACACTTTAAATTGAATTAAGAAATAAACGACTCGTCGCGCGACAGAGCGCGCAACGAGACACATGCATTAATTATAAAGAGACATTAAGCGCCGCGCGATGAAACGTACGACGGCATACGTCAACTGAACTGAGTTTTAAAACGAAATGTCGCGCGGCGAAGCACGCGACACAGATCATTAACAAAGATGAACTTAAATTGAATCGTCGCGCGACAAAGCGCGCGACACAGCACATTAATAAAGATGAATTTAAATTGAATCGTCGCGCGACGAAGCGCGCGACGCAGCACATCGACTAAACTAAAATTGAAAAAGGGATAAAGCTGAAAGTCGAACGCCACGCAAATACAGTTGCGCGCGCAGGAGGCTGAGCCGCCGGGGGGGGCGCGATGGGGAGGAAGGGGCGTGCAGGGGAGAAGAAAGGGGAGGGGGAGGGGAAGAGAGAGAGGGAGAGGGAGAGGGAGAGGGAGAGGGGAGGGGAGCTCACCTCGGGGTCCAAATCCGGCGATCACCGTCTCCAAAACCTAGGGCACCACCACGGGGAGAGAGAGAGATGGCAGAGAGAGAGAGAGGTTGCTGCGCGGGAGAAATCAAATGAAAGAAAGAGACCAGGGGAGGGGGGGCGCGCATGGGGAGGGCACGGGCGCTAGGGGCGCGCGGGCCGAGGCCGGGCCGAGCTGGGCCGCACCGCGGGCCAAAACCCCGTGGCACTGTTGGGGACTTGTTCTCAAATGCTATGAATTAAGAACAAGGCGACATAAAATGTTAAATGTTAAAGCCCTTCGTCCATAGAAGCATTATCTCCCCAAAGGTATAATGATCTTCGGACGAAGGTCATGAAGGGTGTACCTTCATGACCAGGGTTATGATATAGTGAATGATAAGACATATAAGACATGAAAGAATAATATATTAAAGCACTTAAATTTATTCATGTATTTCATTATACAAACTTAAATATTAAAACATAACATTTAATCACATTTATACCTTCGACTTGATAGAAGGCAATAATCCAAGTGTCGCGTGCAAGCGATTACAAGATAATGTGAACAGTACGGGGTACTGTTCATCTATTTATAGGCACAGAGCGCAGCCTGTGTGAAATTACATTTATGCCCTTTACAACCGATTACAATCATGACACAAACTTTCATGGATATATTGGTCATTTCATCTTTAAGTCGGTTCAATCATTCATCTTGAGACATGTCACTATGCCGAAGCTTTATGGGTGATAGCTTCGGCACTGTTTTTGAGAGGATCTGCCGAAGGTGTTTCTTTCTTCAGGATCTTCGGCTACGAAGCATACCCCCAACAGTAGCCCCTTCGCGGTGCTAGATCGTTTTTCGTAATGAGCTTGATCCGTGAAAAAGTCTCCTAGGCTTCGGGATGCCAAAGATCCGAAAAATACCTTCCCTGAGCTCGTTGCCGAGAAACGATTAAAATAATCCGAGCGCGAGGTGGCCCCACCATGCAGCAGTTACGCGCGTCCTGGCGATTCACCTTCTCGGGCTCTGTGGCCCACCGTTCAGTGGGTGCGGGCGGTTGTTTGTCCGGTGCGGAAGACTTGACGATTTACCTTCCCACATGCGGCACTATATAAACAGACGGGTAGGTGTGAAGTTACCACAGCATTCATTGCTATTGCACTGTTTTGCTGCCAAAAAATTCGACCATAGCCGAAGCTTGCTTACTGCATCCTCAACCGAAGCTATTCATTTTGCTCAATCTTCGTAACAAGAAAGAGCTTCGACAAAGTTAAAAAATTCAACTTCGTCAAAAAACAAGAAATTCAATCATCAGATGGCTAGGGTACGCTCAACAGCTAGGGTTACTCGCGACGGAGATGAAGCCGAAGGTGCCGAAACCGCTCCAATCTCTGAAGTGATGAGGCAGTCGGGGTTGGTTGTGACTGAAGGCGCCGCTGACAAAGAATCAACCGCTGCTGAATCCGAGCAGGCAGATATTAAAGAGGGTGATGCTAATGAAGGAGAGGTTGACTATGATGTTATTATGCCATCGAAACCCAGCCATCTGGATTTTGGGAAATCAACTGTGTCTGAAGCTGATATGACCATGATGACGAAGCTAGGCTACTTCAAGGAAGTCGATAAGGGGTTGGTTCGCTTTGGCGGGGAAGAGACTATCCCGAAGCCGAAAAATGAGGATTTGTAGTTTTTAAGAGCTTCTTTAAAGCAGGGTTGAGATTTCCACTGCATGGAATGATTGCAGAAGTCTTGGAAAAATTCGGGATTTATCTTCATCAGCTGACCCCCAACGCCATTGTTAGGCTCAGCGTGTACATCTGGGTTCTCCGAAGTCAAGGGGTAGAACCGCTCGCTGATGCATTCTGCCGAGTACATGAACTTCATTACCAGACGAAGGCTAGAGAAGACGGACTGTATGAGAACTTCGGTTGTTATAATTTTGCTTATCGGAAGGATATGAAGACACCGGTGGTCAGCTATCGCACTAAATGGCCGACCGGTTGGAAATCTGAATGGTTTTATGTTAAAGTTGATGAAGAGAAGGAGAAGCTAGTTCAAAGCCCGCTGAAGCTAGTCTTCGGGCTGACTAGGCCTCAATGCAACATGACACCGGGGATCCATGCCAAGATGTTGTGTATGAGTTTAGAATTGTGTCTGAACACATTGGCTCTAGGGACTTAGTCCAGGAATACCTAGCCAACAGAGTGTTCCTAACGCTGAGGAAGTGGGATATGCCGAAGCTTGAAGAAGAGAAGAAAGAGGGTGAACTCGTTCAGCTACCTTATCAGTTTAAATTCAAAAAACAATTCAAGGAACCCTGCCAAGAATGGCTGGACACGATCGAAGTTATGTGTAACGAGATTTTAGGGAACTATACGAAAAAAGAAGATCAGTTGATGACTGCAGCCTTCGGCTCCCGACCGAAGCGAAGATTGAATCGAGTAATGGATGCTCTACATTTTGAATATCCTGATTATGAGCGGTTGAACAAGGGCGTCGAAGGGCAGAAAAGAAAAAGAGTCGTCAGTGTTGTGGGTAGATAGGCCGCTAGAATGGTAAAAGAAGATGAAGAAAAACTGAAGAAGAGGAAGTTGAGCCCTGAGCCGACGACAGTTGCTCCGAAGAAGAGAAAAGCTGCAGCTCTGAAGCAGAAGGCGACTGATATTGAAGAAGAAACTCCTGCATCACCTTCTGCTACCGATGTGGCAGAAATTCTAAAGGTAATGACTGAATCCTTGCCTATCAAGATAAGTCCACTGGCGCCACATCTGACGAAACTTTTTCAGAAGAAGAAGGATCCTTCGATAGCGAAGAAGGCAGCTGGGCCGAAAAAACGAAGAATTATTACTGTGACAGAAGCTATCGAAGGGACACCGCGACCAGCTTCGGCTTCAAAAGCACCAGCTGTTGAGAGCGCTACAGCTATCGAAGCTGCACCGGCCGAAGCTGTACATTTAGAAAGCACACTTTCTAACATTGATAAGATACTTCTGGACATGGCCGCAGAAGAAGCTGCTGCAGCCACCGAAGAAACCATGGCCACAGAGCCTGAGAAGGAGAAGAAAATAGCCGAAGACGCTTCGGAAGAGGAAATTTTCAACTTTCAAAACTTAGTTGGACAAGAGTTGACGAAGGCTGAGAAAGAAGAGTTAAAAGAATATACCATATCCTGCGGATATCAACCAGGGGCACTACTCTTCAGTGGTGTTGACGATGAAAAGTTAGGTTGCGTCCGAGATCAAACCGGAGCGAAGGTTATCGGTACTCTATCAAAGAGTATTGGTTTCCCGAAGCTTGAGACAGACATTAGCCGCTACCGACGACAGCACATCGTCGGTAGTTTATTCTATTCCAAATTCAAGGTAAAAAACTTTTCTTCAACTTTTTACTGTCTTTAACAACGAAGGTGTTTTCTAACGAAGGTTGCTTGTGCACAAAGTATGCTGTTGTGTAAAGCTTTGAGAATACAACAAGATCTTGAAGATAAAAAACATGAAGTTATAATTGAGGGTTTAGAAAGCAAAATAAAAGATCAAGCAGCTTCTCTTGAAAAGAAGGATTTCGAGCTTCAGACAACAGAAGCTTTATTGGTAGAAGCTGAAGCTAAAATTGCAAAGTTAAATACGGAGCTTCTCTCAAAGTCAGAAAGCTTCGAACAGAAAAAGCAGAAGTTTAATGCAAAATTTGAGACTGAGGTCGAGAAAAGTTCAAATTTGCAAAAATCATTGACAGAGCTTCAAAACAAATGTCTGGAGTTCAGTAGCCGATGTGTACAACGGCTGAAGCAGATCTTCAATTCGGTTGGAGCCAGCTGTGAAGAATTTAGTCCTTCGACTGAAAACCTGCCAGGGGCCTTCGAACATATCGAGGGTGAAGTTGATGACCTTGATGAAATTATAGCTGGACATGGTAATTTTTGTGCCCTGGTAGCTTCTCGGGGCACAGCTGTCGCCTTCCTGAAATCTAGTTGCACACATGGAAAGATTGTCAATAGACCCAATTTTAGTTTATCACCAGCAGATCTGGTTGATATTCCCAGTCTTGCCCGAAGCATAGGAAACAAATTTATAAAACTAGTATGGACGAAGGTTGGACGAAGCATAGCTGGTGGCGAAGCTCGAAGTCATCTTAAGCCGGTAACAAAATCATACCTTGTGCTTACCTTTCCCTTTAAACTTGAATTTTGCTTACAATACTTTAATATGTACAGGATGACGAAGCTGAGGAGCAAGTTGACGAAGCTGAAGAGCACGAAGCCGAAGCTTAATAGATAATGATGAAGCTTGAATAGATAGCTGTGGAAAAAACTCTAAGAACTCTTGTAATAACCTTTGTAAAGAATATTGTAATTTGAGAATTAGATTTTACTCTATAGATTTTGTCCATACCTTGTAATATATTTTTACCTTTCCATCAATGTATGAAGTGCTTTGATGTGAACGAAACTAGCATTTTTTGAGCCGAAGGCGAAAAACACCTTCCCTTCTTTTCGTATACAACGAAGCATGAAACTGCTTCTTTTCTTTTTGCCGAAGTCTTATCTTTAGAGCCAAAGCATCCGCCTATGTTATGATGATGATGATCCTATGTATGTCTAAATGAATGTTTATGAATGCAAATGTATGATGTAATGTGTCATGCAAATGAATGTCCAAACACACGCATATGAAACCACAACCATAGCCTTCATTCCCTTGGGAATGACTGAAGTCTCTTTACCGTTTATTTTTTGGCTTCACCGCTTATTTTTTGGTGTATCAGCGCTGACTTTTCGCTGTAAGTTCTGCATCCCCTTAGGAACGTCTTTTGAACTTCTTCGCCTTCTATTTCGGCGGTATCGCGTTGACTTTTCGCGCTTCGCCTTATATTTTGGCGGTATCAGCATTGACTTTTCGCTGTAAGCTCTGCATTCCTTTGGGAATGACTTTTGAGCAGAAAATTTATGCTGTGCTCCCTTAGGAACGGCTTTTTGTAGCTTCGTCGTGCTCTGCATCCCCTTAGGGACGACTTTCGAGCTTCTCCCTGTTTTTTCCTTTTCCCCTGCACTCGATGGTGCATGCCTAGTTTTTACATTAACATATTTGGGGGATTTGCTCTCGTAGAGCTGAATAAAAAAGAGAAATTACATGCTATGGCCCCATTAAAAACCTTTCTCCCCCTTCGGAAAGGAAAAAGGTGCCATAGAAAAAATAAAAAGATTACATCAAGCTAGACATAATATCGCCGAAGCTCATCCGCATTCCAAGATCTAGGAATGTCGTTGCCATCTATATCCTTCAATCTGTAAGAACCGGGTCTTGACGAAGATACTACCAGAAAAGGTCCTTCCCACTTGAGCTGTAACTTGCCTACTGTATCTGGGTTGGCCACTCTCCGAAGTACCAAATGCCCTGGCTTAATGTTCTTTAGCCGAACTTTTCTGTCACGCCATTTTATTATTTCGGCTTGGTATTTATTGATATTCTCTACGGCCTGAAGCCTGATCCCTTCTATAGCATCTTTTGCCACAGAATAATTAGCTTCGTCTTCTGTCAAAGCCACTGTTCTTATTGATCCTGCCTTAGCTTCTTCTGGAGTTATTGCTTCGTCACCAAACAATAGTTTGAATGGTGTAAAACCTGTTGACCTTGATATTGTTGTATTGTGGCTCCACACCACTTTGATCAATTCAACTGGCCACTTTCCTCTGGGATGATTGAAGATTAACTTCATTATTCCCATCATTATAATGCCATTAGCTCTTTCAACAAGTCCATTTGACTCCGGATGTTTGACCGATGCAAAATGAATCTTCGTGCCAATTTGTTCACAGAATTCTTTGAAAGCTTCGGCATCGAACTGTGTTCCGTTGTCTACATTAATAGCCTTCGGTACTCCGAAGCGACAAACAATGTTTTGCCAGAAGAACTTTTGAACGGTGAAACGAAGTTATTGTAGCTAAAGGCTTCGCCTCAATCCACTTGGAAAAATACTCTACCGCCACCACCACATATTTTAGATTTCCTTGTGCTGGTGGAAGTGGGCCTAGCAAATCGAGACCCCACCTTTGCAACGGCCAAGTGGGCTATATTAATTGAGTGAGAGATGAAGGTTGCTTCTGGTCTCTTGCACATTTTTGACAGCCTTCTCATTTTTGGACTAATTCTGCTGCATCCGAAGCTGCCTTCGGCCAATAAAATCATTGTCAAAAAACTTTTCCCAATAAGGGCCTAGATCCAATGTGAGATCCACACAGACCTGCATGTATCTCTTTCATTAATTCCATACCTTCAGTTCTTGATAAACACTTAAGGAATGGTGAACAAACTCCATGTTTATACAACTCCCCTTCTATTAACACATATGGTCTTGTTCTTGCCTCCATTCTCTTGTTATAAGCTTCGTCACTTGAAAGACAATTGCCTTGGAGGAAGGATATTATTTCAGTTCTCCAGTCTTCACTGTGTACTGGAGAAATAGTAAGCACTGCTCTCTCCATGAGCTCAGCTGAAGGTGCTTTTATTGTTTCAAAAAAATACTTTGGAGGGTAGTGGGAGCCCCTAAGCCGCTGATTTGGCTAGCAAATCTGCATGCTCATTTTCACCTCTTGGAATATTCTTGACGAAAAACCTTCGAAGGAAGCTTCCAACCTTCGAATTGCATCCAGATATTTTTCAAGATTCGGATCTCGTGCCTTGCTGCTTTTATCCACATGGCTAGCAATAACTCGAGAATCAGTTTTTAGGATGGCCCTTCTTATTCCCATTGCCCTTAGTTTCCGAAGCCCCAATAGAAGTGCTTCGTACTCAGCAACATTATTTGTGCAACTGAAATCCAGTTTGACTGCATAACATGTTTTGACTTTCGAAGGTGCCACTAAGACCGTAGCTGCTCCTGCACCGAAGGTTCCCCAAGAACCATCGCAAAACACTGTCCAAGCTTCGACATCTTTGCTTGTCCCCTCTTCGTGAGCCCCTGGCGTCCAATCAGCGATGAAATCCGCTAACGCTTGAGATTGGATTGAAGATCTGTGCACGTAGTCAATAGTGAATTCATTAAGCTCCATGGCCCATTTTCCAATCCTTCCAGTAGCTTCTCCATTCCTCATGATATCCTTTAGGGGTTGTGATGAAGGAACAATTATGTGATATGCTTGAAAATAATGCCGAAGCTTCTTGGACGCCATTAGCACAGCATACTGAAAGGGAAATGTGCCCTTGGGCCATTTCTAAGTATTTTGGTGATTTAGTGTCCAACACAAGTGCCCTAGTGTAAAAAGGTGGACAAAGTACAAATCAAGGATAAAGGTATGTTTCTCAGACTTAGTACATTGTTTTATGGACTAATGTGTTGTGTCTAAGTGCTGGAAACAGGAAAAATCCAATTGGAAATGTCTTGGCTCGAGCAGCCAAGAATCTGCTGAGTCTGGGGGCACCGGACAGTGTCCGGTGCGCCAGGCTGGCTCGAGCAAAGTGGCCGCTCTCGGGAATTCATAGGCGACGAACGGCTATAATTCACCGGACTGTCCGGTGTGCACCGGACTGTCCGGTGAGCCAACGGTCGGTAGGGCCAATGGTCGGCCGCGCGATCTGCGCGGGACACGTGGCCGAGCCAACGGCTAGAAGGGGGCACCGGTCTATCCGGTGTGCACCGGACATGTCCGGTGCGCCAACGGCTCTCAGGCTGCCAACGGTCGACTGTGCCATTTATGGAAGGAAATCGGGCACCGGACAGTCTCCGGTGTGCATCGGACTGTCCGGTGCGCCAGTCGACAGAAGGCAAGATCAGCCTTCCTAGATTCCTCTCAACGGCTCCTAGCTGCCTTGGGGCTATAAAAGGGACCCCTAGGCACATGGAGGAGCACACCAAGCATTCCTACAACATTCCTAAGCACCAAGACATCGATTCCGCGCCTTTGATTCTTTGCGATAGCAATTAGAGCTCTAGTTGAGTGGTGAACTCATTGAGTTGTGTTGTGAGCTCTCGTTGCGACTTGTGTGCGTGGTGTTGCTGTGATTTCTTGTCTTGAGTGCGTTGCTAATCCCTCCCTTGCTCTGTGCTTCTTTGTGAATTTCAAGTGTAAGGGCGAGAGGCTCCAAGTTGTGGAGATTCCTCGCAAACGGGATTGAGAAAAAGCAAGCAAAACACCGTGGTATTCAAGTGGGTCTTTGGACCGCTTGAGAGGGGTTGATTGCAACCCTCGTCCGTTGGGACGCCACAACGTGGAGTAGGCATGGTCTTGGCCGAACCACGGGATAACCACCGTGCCATCTCTGTGATTGATCCTTGTTGGTTATTGTGTTTTGTTGAGGATTCCTCTTTAGCCACTTGGCAATTATTGTGCTAACAAATAACCAAGTTTTGTGGCTTAAGTTTTCAAGTTTCACAGGATCACCTATTCACCCCCCCCCCCCTCTAGGTGCTCTCAATTGGTATCGGAGCCGTTCTCTTCACAAAGGGACTAACCGCCCGAAGAGATGGATCCTAAGGGGAAGGGAATCGTGATTAACGACAAAGAGAAGGAATCCTTCGTCAACGAGCCGAAGGATGACAAGCCCACAGACTCCGGCTCGGGCCATAGACGGAAAGACGGGAAGAAGAAGAAGACAAGGCGCATCAAGGAAATTGTCTACTACGACGACAGCGATGAGTCTACTTCTTCCCAAAAGGACGACGACCACAACGACTACGAGAGAAGGAAACCGGTCAATTCGAACTTTTATTTTGATTACTCTCGTATTCCTCAAAGTACAAATGCTCATTTATTATCCATTCTCTCGGCAAGCCTCCACACTTTGATGGGGAGGACTACGGATTTTGGAGCCACAAAATGCGTAGTCACCTTTTCTCTCTCCATCCTAGTATATGGGAAATTGTAGAGAGTGAAATGCACTTCGATAGTACAGATAGTCCCATGTTCATTAATGAGCAAATTCATAAGAATGCACAAGCTACTACTGTTCTTCTAGCTTCATTGTGCAGGGATGAATACCACAAAGTGAGCGGCTTAGATAACGCCAAGCAAATATGGGACACCCTCAAGATTTCTCATGAGGGGAACGACGTCACCTTGCTCACCAAGATGGAATTGGTGGAGGGCGAGCTTGGTCGATTCGCGATGATAAGGGGCGAGGAGCCAACCCAAACATACAACCGGCTCAAGACCCTTATCAACAAAATAAGGAGCTACGGAAGCACGCGATGGACGGACCACGACGTCGTCGGACTGATGCTAAGGTCCTTTACCGTTCTTGATCCTCATTTGGTGAATAATATTCGTGAGAATCCCAGGTACACCAAAATGTCACCCGAAGAAGTCCTTGGGAAATTTGTAAGCGGGTGAATGATGATCAAGGAGGCGAGGTACGTGGACGACGCATTGAATGGTCCAATCAACGAGCCTCAACCCCTTGCTCTCAAGGCAACAAGAAGCAAGGAGGCGCTACCTAGCAAGGTGGCACAAATTGAGGCGGTCGGACTTAATGATGAAGAGATGGCCCTCATCATCAAGAGATTCAAGACGGCGCTAAAGGGTCGCAAGGGGCAGCCAAGCAAGACCAAGACAAAGGGGAAGCGCTCATGCTTCAAATGTGGTAAGCTTGGTCATTTTATGGCTAACTGTCCCGACAATGATAGTGACCAGGATCAAGGGAACAAGAGGGAGAAGAAGAAGAACTATAAGAAGGTAAAGGGCGAGGCACATCTTGGCAAGGAGTGGGATTCGGATTGCTCCTCGTCCGACTCCGACAATGAAGGACTCGCCGCCACCGCCTTCAACAAGTCGTCCCTCCCCCAACAAGCGTCACACATGCCTTATGGCAAGGGAGAAGAAGGTTTATGCATCCGGGGGTTCAAGCTGGATTATCGATAGCGGATGCACAAACCATATGACGGGGGAGAAGAAGATGTTCACCTCCTACGTCAAGAATAAGGATTCCCAAGATTCAATCATATTCGGTGATGGGAACCAAGGCAAGGTGAAAGGTTTAGGCAAGATCGCATTATCTAATGAGCACTCTATCTCTAATGTGTTTTTAGTTGAGTCTCTTGGATATAATTTACTATCTGTCAGTCAATTATGTAATATGGGATATAATTGTCTATTTACAAATGTAGATGTGTCTGTCTTTAGAAGATGTGATGGTTCACTAGCTTTTAAGGGTGTACTAGACGGCAAACTTTATTTAGTTGATTTTGCAAAAGAAGAGGTCGGTCTAGATGCATGCTTAATGGCTAAGACTTGCATGGGCTGGTTGTGGCATCGCCGCTTAGCACATGTGGGGATGAAGAACCTCCACAAGCTTCTAAAGGGAGAACACGTGATAGGTCTAACCAATGTACATTTCGAAAAAGATAGACCTTGTGCAGCTTGTCAAGCAGGTAAACAAGTGGAAGGAGCACATCACAGCAAGAATGTGATGACCACTTCAAGACCTCTGGAGCTGCTGCATATGGACCTCTTCAGACCCGTCGCCTATCTGAGCATAGGAGGAAGTAAGTATGGTCTAGTTATTGTTGATGACTTTTCCCGCTTCACTTGGGTGTTCTTTTTGCAGGATAAGTCTGAAACCCAAGGGACCCTCAAGCGCTTCCTCAGGAGAGCTCAAAATGAGTTTGAGCTCAAGGTGAAGAAGATAAGAAGCGACAACGGGTCCGAATTCAAGAATCTTCAAGTGGAGAAGTTCCTTGAGGAGGAGGGGATCAAGCACGAGTTCTCCGCTCCCTACACACCTCAGCAAAATGGTGTGGTAGAGAGGAAGAACAGGACGCTCATAGATATGGCGAGGACTATGCTTGGAGAGTTCAAGACCCCCGAGCGCTTTTGGTCGGAAGCTGTGAACACGGCTTGCCACGCCATCAACAGGGTCTACCTTCACCGCCTCCTCAAGAAGACTTCATACGAGCTGCTGACTGGTAACAAACCCAATGTATCTTATTTTCGTGTATTTGGGAGCAAGTGTTATATTCTTGTGAAGAAAGGTTGAACCTCTAAATTTGCTCCCAAAGCTGTAGAAGGGTTTTTATTAGGTTATGATTCAAATACAAAGGTGTATAGGGTCTTTAACAAATCATCGGGTTTGGTTGAAGTCTCTAGCGACGTTGTATTTGATGAGACTAATGGCTCTCCAAGAGAGCAAGTTGTTGATCTTGATGATATAGATGAAGAAGACGTTCCAACGGCCACGATACGCACCATGACGATTGGAGATGTACGGCCTCAGGAACATTTGGGGGCAAGATCAACCGTCTTCCTCAACTATGGTACATCCCCCATCCCAAGATGACGAACAGGTACCTCAAGTGGAGGCACATGATCAAGGGGGAGCACAGGATGTTCAAGTTGAAGAGGAAGAAGCATCTCAGGCACCTCCAACCCAAGTTCGAGCGACGATTCAAAGGGATCATCCCGTCGACCAGATATTGGGTGATATTAGCAAGGGAGTAACTACTCGCTCGAGATTAGTTAATTTTTGTGAGCATTACTCCTTTGTCTCTTCTATTGAGCCTTTCAGGGTAGAAGAGGCCTTGCTAGATCCGGACTGGATGTTGGCCATGCAAGAGGAACTCAACAATTTCAAGCGCAATGAAGTTTGGACACTGGTGCCTCGTCCCAAGAAAAATGTTGTGGGAACCAAGTGGGTGTTCCACAACAAACAGGACGAGCACGGGGTAGTGACGAGGAACAAGGCTCGACTTATGGCAAAAAGTTATGCCCAAGTCGCAGGTTTGGACTTTGAGGAGACTTTTGCTCCTATGGCTAGGCTAGAATCAATTCGTATCTTGCTAGCATATGCCGCTCACCATTCTTTCAGGTTGTACCAAATGGATGTGAAGAGCGCTTTCCTCAACGGGCCGATCAAGGAGGAGGTGTACGTAGAGCAACCCCCATGCTTCAAGGATGAACGGTACCCCGACCACGTGTGTAAGCTCTCTAAGGCGCTCTATGAATGCCTTAGAGACTTTTTAATTGCTAATGCTTTCAAGGTTGGGAAAGCCGATCCAACTCTTTTTACTAAGACTTGCGATGGTGATCTTTTTGTGTGCCAAATTTATGTCGATGACATAATATTTGGTTCTACTAATCAAAAGTCTTGTGAAGAGTTTAGCAGGGTTATGACACAGAAATTCGAGATGTCGATGATGGGCGAGTTGAACTACTTCCTTGGGTTCCAAGTGAAGCAACACAAGGACGGCACTTTCATCTCCCAAACGAAGTACACACAAGATTTGCTAAAGAGGTTTGGGATGAAGGACGCCAAGCCCGCGAAGACGCCAATGGGAACTGACGGACACACTGACCTCAACAAAGGAGGTAAGTCCGTTGATCAAAAAGCATACTGGTCTATGATAGGGTCCTTACTTTATTTGTGTGCTAGTAGACCAGATATTATGCTTAGCGTATGCATGTGTGCTAGATTTCAATCTGATCCAAAGGAGTGTCACTTAGTGGCTGTGAAGCGAATTTTGAGATATTTAGTCGCTACGCCTTGCTTCGGGATCTGGTATCCAAAGGGGTCTAACTTTGACTTGATTGGATATTCAGACTCCGACTATGCTGGATGTAAGGTCGATAGGAAGAGTACATCGGGGACGTGCCAATTCTTAGGAAGGTCCCTGGTGTCGTGGAACTCTAAGAAACAAACTTCCGTTGCCCTATCCACCGCTGAGGCCGAGTACGTTGCCACAGGACAGTGTTGTGCGCAACTGCTTTGGATGAGGCAAACCCTCCGGGACTTTGGCTACAATCTGAGCAAAGTCCCACTCCTATGTGATAATGAGAGTGCTATCCGAATAGCGGAAAATCCTGTTGAGCACAGCCGCACAAAGCACATTGACATCCGGCATCACTTTTTGATAGACCACCAGCAAAAGGGAGATATCAAAGTGTTTCATGTTAGCACCGAGAACCAGCTAGCCGATATCTTTACCAAGCCTCTAGATGAGAAGACCTTTTGCAGGCTACGTAGTGAGCTCAATATCTTAGATTCGTGGAACTTGGATTGAAATGTAGCATACATGTGTTTATGCCTTTGATCATGTTCATTCTGCATTTTGTTGCTTATTGTGGTGCTCAGGTTGTACAAACACTCCCTGGACCTCACAAGTCCTTTTTGCAAGTGATGCACATATTTAGGGGGAGCTGTGCTACAACTTGACCCTTTGAGACTAACCATGTTCTTGAGTTTGGTTGTTTTAGTCTCAAAGGAGGATTGAAATGGAAAAGGTGGACTTGGACCATGCAAGACTTCTACTGCACTCCGATGAAAAGAGTAACTTTTCCAAGTTCATCTTTATACTCTTATTGCCTTTGTACTCTTATTTGAAGAATTTGGTGAGGCAATGGGGTTAAAGGGCCAAGATTTATCCCGTTTTGGTGCTTGATGCCAAAGGGGGAGAAAATAAAGGCCAAAGCGATAAATGGATCAGCTACCACTTGAGAGTTTTTGAAAATAGTAGAATAGAGCTTTTGGTTTGTCAAAACTCTTTTATTGTCTCTCTTGTCAAAAGTTGGCTTCTAGTGGGGAGAAGTGTTGATTATGGGAAAAAGGGGAGTTTTTGAAATCTTGAATCAATTTCTCTTGGAATGACTCTCTTTATGTCTTAACACGTGTGTTTGACTTAGAGATAGAAATTTGAGTTTGATTTGCAAAAACAAACCAAGTGGTGGCAAAGAGTGATCCATATATGTCAAATTTGAATCAAAACAATTTGAGTTCTTATTTGAATTGATTTTGTATTTGTTCTACTTGCTTTATGTTGTGTTGGCATAAATCACCAAAAAGGGGGAGATTGAAAGGGAAATGTGCCCTTAGGCCATTTCTAAGTATTTTGGTGATTTAGTGTCCAACACAAGTGCCCT
Organism: Zea mays; assembly: GCF_902167145.1. Lineage (NCBI taxonomy): Eukaryota > Viridiplantae > Streptophyta > Magnoliopsida > Poales > Poaceae > Zea > Zea mays. The sequence continues at coordinate 105,456,039 of NC_050105.1, read as the reverse complement.
AGTGTAAAAAGGTGGACAAAGTACAAATCAAGGATAAAGGTATGTTTCTCAGACTTAGTACATTGTTTTATGGACTAATGTGTTGTGTCTAAGTGCTAGAAACAGGAAAAATCCAATTGGAAATGTCTTGGCTCGAGCAGCCAAGAATCTGCTGAGTCTGGGGGCACCGGACTGTCCGGTGGTGCACCGAACAGTGTCCGGTGCGCCAGGCTGGCTCGAGCGAAGTGGCCGCTCTCGGGAATTCACAGGCGACGAACGACTATAATTCACCGGACTGTCCGGTGTGCACCGGACTGTCCCGTGAGCCAACGGTCGGCAGGGCCAACGGTCGGCTGCGCGATCTGCGCGGGACACGTGGCTGAGCCAACGGCTAGAAGGGGGCACCGGTCTGTCCGGTGTGCACCGGACATGTCCGGTGCGCCAACGGCTCTCAGGCTGCCAACGGTCGACTGCGCCATTTATGGAAGGAAATCGGGCACCGGACAGTGTCCGGTGTGCACCGGACTGTCCGGTGCGCCAGTCGACAGAAGGCAAGATCAGCCTTCCTAGATTGCTCTCAACGGCTCCTAGCTGCCTTGGGGATATAAAAGGGACCCCTAGGCCCATGGAGGAGCACACCAAGCATTCCTACAACATTCTTAAGCACCAAGACATCGATTCCGCGCCTTTGATTCTTTGCGATAGCAATTAGAGCTCTAGTTGAGTGGTGAACTCATTGAGTTGTGTTGTGAGCTCTCATTGCGACTTGTGTGCGTGGTGTTGCTGTGATTTCTTGTCTTGAGTGCGTTGCTAATCCCTCCCTTGCTCTGTGCTTCTTTGTGAATTTCAAGTGTAAGGGCGAGAGGCTCCAAGTTGTGGAGATTCCTCGCAAACGGGATTGAGAAAAAGCAAGCAAAACACCGTGGTATTCAAGTGGGTCTTTGGACCGCTTGAGAGGGGTTGATTGCAACCCTCGTCCGTTGGGACGCCACAACGTGGAGTAGGCAAGCGTTGGTCTTGGCCGAACCACGGGATAACCACCGTGCCAACTCTGTGATTGATCCTTGTTGGTTATTATGTTTTGTTGAGGATTCCTCTTTAGCCACTTGGCAATTATTGTGCTAACAATTAACCAAGTTTTGTGGCTTAAGTTTTCAAGTTTCACAGGATCACCTATTCACCCCCCCCCCCCTCTAGGTGCTCTCACATACAACACCTTCTCCAATTCTGTATAGTTTTTCTTTGATAAACCCAAAACTTCGGAGACAAAGTATACTGGGACTTGCTTTTTAGCTTGTCCTTCGTGCTTCTCTTGTACAAGTGTCGCACTCACTGCAGAGTGCAAAGCTGCCACATACAATAGCAATGGAGCCCCTAGCACAGGTGGAGTTAATGTTGTTAAATCAATCAGGTATTGCTTCAACTCTTCGAAAGCTTTATGTTGAGTTGGGCCCCATTGAAAGACTTCAGCTGACTTTAGTACTTCAAAGAATGGAAAATTTCTTTCTGCTGATCTAGATATAAATCGATTCAAAGATGCCAGTCTTCCCGTCAGCCGTTGAGCCCCCTTCTTTGTGCTTGGCGGCTCCATTTGAAGGATAGCTTCGATCTTGCTTGGGTTAGCTTCGATCCCCTTTGTTGAAACTAGACAGCCAAGGAACTTGCCCTTCTTTACTCCGAAGACATATTTTTCTAGATTTAATTTCAGGCCAGCTTGCCTAAAATTAACAAATGTTTCCTGCAGATCAGTAATGTGGTTTTCCTGCTTCGTGCTCTTCACTATAATGTCATCAACATATGTTAGCACATTTCTGCCTATCTGAGAATGAAGGACATTGGCTGTCATCCTGCTGAAGCTTCCTCCAGCATTCTTGAGCCCCTCAGGCATCCGAAGATAACAATATGTACCACTAAGGGTTATGAAGCTGGTCTTTGGCTCATCTTCCTTCTTCATCCAGATTTGGTGATACCCTGAATAACAATCTAACAGGCTCATGAGCTCCGACGAAGCTGCTGCGTCTACTAGAGAATCTATTCTTGGTAAAGGGAACTCATCCTTTGGACAAGCTTTGTTCATATCAGTAAAATCAATGCACATTCTCCATTTACCATTGGCCTTCTTCACCATAACAGTATTGGCTAGCCATTCTAGGTATTTCACTTCTCTAATGACACCAGCACTGAGAAGTCTTTTTACTTCGTTCTGAGCACCTTCGGCTTTATCGTCAGACATCTTTTGAAGCTTTTGTTTCCTAGGTCGGTAGGATGGATCGACATTGAGTGAATGTTCAATGACGTCCCTGTTGACACCACAGAGAAGAATGGGATCCCAGCAATACCTTCTGCTCTGCTATGTCTTCACATAGAAGCATGGGCTTCGGCTGATCAGCCGAAGCAGCCTTCTCTCTTCTATACTTATACTATTCACAAGCTTCAGCTCCATCTATATTGTGGATTGCTTTTGAGTCTGTCCAATTTCCTTCAGCCTTTCTGGCAGCTTCCTGACTTCCATGAATAGCAATGGGCCCTTGATCCGAAGGTATCTTGATGCATAAATATGTTGGATGAAGAATTGCTTCGAATGCATTGAGTGTTCCATGACCAATAATTGCATTGTAGTGGTATTCCATGTCAACAATATCAAATACAACCTATTCGGTTCTTGTATTGTGGACAAATCCGAAGGTCACTGGCATTGTGATTTTGCCAAGCGCTACAATCTGCCTTCCTCCAAAACCACAGAGAGGGTGTGTAGCATCATGGATCTTATCCTCTGGCTCTTGCATCTGTCTGAAGGCCTTAGCAAATATGATATCCGCTGCACTACCTGTATCAACCAGAACATTGTGGACTAGAAATCCCTTGATGACACAAGATATGACCATAGCATCATTGTGAGGGTAATCCTTGAGCTAAAGGTCCTCTTGGGAGAAGGTAATTGGGATGTGAGACCATTTTGACTTGATGAAGGGTCCCTGCACCCCAACATGTTGTACCCTTCTCTGAGCCTCCTTCTTCTGCTTCTTGTTGGCCGGCTCTGAGCATGAACCGCCTATTATCTGGAGCACCAGCTTCGTAGCCGAAGCAGCTTCAGCTTGGTTGTTGAACGAAGCCATCAGCTCAAAAAGTGGAAGTGAGTTCACTAGAGGTGGGCATCAATGTTGGGGACTTGTTCTCAAATGCTATGAATTAAGAACAAGGCAACACAAAATGTTAAATGTTAAAGCCCTTCGTCCATCGAAGCATTATCTCCCCAAAGGTATAATGACCTTCGGACGAAGGTCTTGAACGAAGGTCATGAAGGGTGTACCTTCATGACTTCATGACCAGGGTTATGAAATAGTGAATGATAAGACATATAAGACATGAAAGAATAATATATTAAAGCGCTTAAATTTATTCATGTATTTCATTATACAAACTTAATTATTAAAACATAACATTTAATCACATTTATACCTTCGACTTGACAGAAGGCAATAATCCAAGTGTCGCGTGCAAGCGATTACAAGATAACGTGAACAGTACAGGGGTACTGTTCATCTATTTATAGGCACAGGGTGCAGCCTATGTGAAATTACATTTATGCCCTTTACAATCGATTACAATCATGACACAAACTTTCATGGGTCTATTGGTCATTTCATCTTTAAGTCGGTTCACTCCTTCGTCTTGAGACATGTCACTATGCCGAAGCTTTATGGGCGATAGCTTCGGCACTGCTTTTGAGAGGATCTGCCGAAGGTGTTTCTTTCTTCAGAATCTTTGGCTACGAAGCATACCCCCAACCGGCACGCACAACCACAGATCGAAAAATCAATTCGCGAAGCAGAATCCGAGACGAAACTAAGCAACGCACGCGATTAAGCATGGAATCAGACAAAGAAATATGATTCGGCATGATGCAACACTCTTGACACTTAGGTTTTGTTTACACATGATATGGACTCCAGTCGCTACACTGCTTTGAAATTGGGAAGAAGGGGCGAAACGGGAAAAGAAAAGAGAGTAACACCTGAATTTGGTGAGTAAAAAGAAGAAAAATTCTACCCCCAAATTCAGAGTGTTACAATTTCCTCTGATTAATCTTTCGCACAGCAACTACGGAGCTAGATCCATTTCCCCCCATCACTCCGGGGCCTGAAGCTCGCCACATCCGTGATTCTGCGGTGGCGAACCCACGGCACATGAAAGGTCACGGCGGCGATGCATGGAGTTATGGTGGTTGCTTGATGGTTCACGCGCGAGTCAACAGGGATAGCCGCAAGTACCCGTGGGTTTTATTCCCACGATCGAGGCCAATCCGAGCTCGACGCCCTGAAAATCGCGCGCGGTGGTTGAAGCTCCGTAGAGCCGGGCGTGTGGGGGGAGGATAACGCTAATAGCGAGGGGCGACAAGTAAGTTGCGGAGGAAGTGGCACGAGTGAGGAGTGGCTGCCGAATGGGCCCCGCACGTCAGGGCGGACGCGCGTGCAAGTCTTGGCCTCCCAGCGCGAAGGGCAGGATGGGCCTAAAGTGGGATTTTGGCCCATGCGTAGTTTTCTCTTTTTTCTTTTTCTTTTTCCTTTTCTTTTCCCAATTTTCAAAGATTCAAATTGAATTCAAATATTCAACTGAATTCAAATCTTGGTTTTGAACTTTACACTACCAATTAAGTTAAACCCTATTTTCTCAGTAATATATCTATATCTATATTTTTATTTACATTGTACATTGTTTTCCTTTCCTTCTCTTTCCTTATATGTATTATTTCCAAATGCTAAATTTCAATTTAGGTTTAACCTTAATTCTTATCATTAATGTATTCTTATTAACATTATTATTATTACTAAATGCGCAAACAATTAAATTCCAACATGATGCACCATTTTCTTTATTTAATATAATCGGTGCAAGAATGAGAAAAGCAACACAAGTAGTCAATTAAACCTTTTATAATTTCCCAATTCTTGTACATTCTATTACTGTCACTATTTGGGTATTACACGTAAATTTAAATTCTAAGAATCTGCTAGATTATTTCTGAAATATCCAAGTTATTGGATCAATTGGGGTATTCACGGATTACTCGGTTTATCTATATTACTTCTGGATCTCGAATTATTTTTGGATCACCCAAATCATCTCTGGATTATTCATATCGGTTCTGGTCACTCGTCCTGCATTATCTTGGATTACTCGGATCAACTCTAGACTATTCGCTTTATTTTGAATCATTCATATTAATTTCTGGATCATTATTTTTGGATCATTCACATTATTGCAGCATCATTATTTTTGGATCGGTTATATTTCCTTGGATCGCTCAGGTTAGTTCTGGATCGGTTGGGGTTTCATATTACTCATATTATTTCTGGTCAGTCAAACTGTGCATTGAAACGTTCTCTACTCTTCGCATACTTTCTCTAATTACTTTTTGGCACATGGTCTGCCTTGACATTATTTTATATTGCATCTCATGTTTCGTTGACGCAAATCTTCTCTATTGCATCTCGTATTTCCCCGAGTTATATTTTCTGTCGCATCTCTCTAAACCACACCTCGCCAACCCTAAACATCTCTGCATCACGGTTGATTCACTCATACTACTTCTGTGTCATCCTTTTGAGTTATTAACACATACTCAGATCATCACAAGGCGTCATGAACTCTATATGGCCACCGCTAACACGGGGTAGTCGGTCTGGTCTGCTAACGCAACATGCCTCGGCAGCTCTTGTCGGGTACCTCTTAACCCTCCACACGAGACAATCGTCTCGAGCGGCAAAGTCCGACCCCAGTTCGATGCTACATGCCTCGCTTGACTCATGGGTGACTGAAAGCCTCCTAGAGGGGGGTGGATAGGCAAATCTGAAATTTACAAACTTTAAGCACAACTACAAGTCGGGGTTAGTGTTAGAAATAAAGTCGAGTCCGAAAGAGAGGGCAAAAACAAATTACAAGCTAATGAAAGCGGATGACACGGTGATTTGTTTTACCGAGGTTCGGTTCTTGCAAACCTACTCCCCATTGAGGTTGTCACAAAGACTACGTCTCTTTCAACCCTTTCCCTCTCTCAAACGGTCACCTAGACCGAGTGAGCTTTTCTCCTCAATCAAATGGGTCGCTTAGACCACACAAGGACCACCACAACTTGGTGTCTCTTGCTTTGATTACAAAAGTGTTGAGAACAAGAAATGGGGAAGAAGAAAAGCGATCCAAGAACAAGAGCTCAAAGAACACGAGCAAAAACTCTCTCTCTAGTCACTATTTGCTTGGAGTGGAAATGGGACTTGGAGAGGCTTTGATTCTATTTGATTTGTGTCTTGTATTGATTGCACTAGCTCTTGTATTGATTGTGAAGTCTAAAAACTTGGATTGCTTGAAGTGGTGGTGGTTGGGGGGTATTTATAGCCACAACCACCAAAATGGCCGTTGGGAGGGGCTCGTGTCGATGGGCGCACCGGATAGTCCGATGTGCCACCGGACACTGTCCGGTGCGCCAACCACGTCACCCAACCGTTAGGATTCGATCGTTGGAGCTCTAACAGATGGGGCCACCGGACAGTCCGGTGGTGCACCAGACAGGTACTGTTCACTGTCCGGTGCGCCTTCTGGCGCCTGCTCTGACTCTGCGCGAACTGTCTGCACACTGTAGCTGTGTCAGCCGATCGTTGAACTCGACCGTTGCGCTGGCGACCGTTGCTCTGCTTGGCACACCGGACAATCCGGTGCTACACCGGACAGCCCGGTGCTACACCGGACAGCCCGGTGAATTATAGAGGAGTGGCATTTCCAGAAACCCGAAGGTGGCGAGTTCGAGTTGATTCACCCTGGTGCACAGGACACTGTCCGGTGGCACACCGGACAGTCCAGTGCGCCAGACCAGAGCAGCCTTCGGTTTTCTTTTGCTCCTTTCTTTTGAACTCTATCTTGGACTTTTTATTGGTTTTTGTTGAACCTTTGGCACCTGTAGAACTTATAATCTAGAGCAAACTAGTTAGTCCAATTATTTGTGTTGGGCAATTCAACCACCAAAATCATTTAGGAAAAGGATTGACCCTATTTCCCTTTCAATCTCCCCCTTTTTGGTGATTGATGCCAACACAAACCAAAGCAAATATATAAGTACAGAATTAAACTAGTTTGCATAAGGTAAGTGCGAAGGTTGCTTGGAATTAAACCAATTAATACTTTCATATGATATGCATGGATTGCTTTCTTTCTTTTAACATTTTGGACCACATTTGCACCACTTGTTTTGTTTTTGCAAATGTTTTTGGAAATTCTTTTTAAAGTCTTTTGCAAATAGTCAAAGGTATATGAGTAAGATTTCGAGAAGCATTTTTAAGATTTGAAATTTTCTCCCCTGTTTCAAATGCTTTTTCCTTTGACTAAACAGAACTCCCCTTAATGAAATTCTCCTCTTAGTGTTCAAGAGGGTTTTACAAATTGAAAGAAGATCAAATATTTTAGATACCAATTTTGAAAAACCCCTCCTTAAGATATAGATATCAAATAAGATAGAATTTCTTAGAGGACTACAAATATGAAGAATACCAATTGAAAACAACATTTAAAACTTAGACTTGTTTCGAAAATTTTTGAAATTGGCGTGGTGGTGCGGTCCTTTTGCTTTGGGCTAATACTCTCTCCCCCTTTGGCATTAATCACCAAAAATGGAGTCTTTAGAGCCCTTATTAAATTCTCTCCCCCTTTGGCAAACAATATATGAGTGAAGGATTATACCAAAGTGGAGAGCGATGCGGAGTGATGGCGAAGGGTAAATAATACGATGGAGTGGAGTGGAAGCCTTGTCTTCACCAAGGACTCCATTTCCCTTTCAATCTATGACTTAGCATAAGAGTTCACTTGAAAACACATTAGTCATAGCACATGAAAGAGATATGATCAAAGGTACATAAATGAGCTATGTGTGCAAAGTATGAATCAAAATTCCGAGAATCAAGAATGTTTAGCTCATTCCTAAGTTTGGTAAAGGTTTTTTCATCTAGTGGTTTGGTAAAGATATCGACTAATTGTTCTTTGGTGCTAACATAAGCAATCTCGATATCCCCGCTTTGTTGGTGATCCTTCAAAAAGTGATACCGAATGGCTATGTGCTTAGTGCGGTTGTGCTCAACGGGATTATCCGCCATGCGGATTGCACTCTCATTATCACATAGGAGAGGGACTTTGGTTAATTTGTAGCCATAGTCCCTAAGGGTTTGCCTCATCCAAAGCAATTGCACGCAACAATGGCCTGCGGCAATGTACTCGGCTTCGGCGGTAAAAAGAGCTACTGAATTTTGTTTCTTTGAAGCCCAAGACACCAAGGATCTTCCCAAGAACTGACAAGATCCTGATGTGCTCTTTCTATCAATTTTACACCCTGCCCAATCAGCATCTGAATAACCTATTTAATCAAAGGTGGATCCCTTGGGGTACCAAAGACCAAACTTAGGTGTATGAACTAAATATCTCAAGATTCTTTTCACAGCCCTAAGGTGAACTTCCTTAGGATCAGCTTGGAATCTTGCACACATGCATACGGAAAGCATAATATCCGGTCGAGATGCACATAAATAGAGTAAAGATCCTATCATCGACCGGTATACCTTTTGATCTACGGATTTACCTCCCGTGTCGAGGTCGAGATGCCCATTTGTTCCCATGGGTGTCTTGATGGGCTTGGTATCCTTTATTCCAAACTTAGTGAGTATGTCTTGAATGTACTTCGTTTGGATGATGAAGGTGCCCTCTTGGAGTTGCTTCACTTGAAATCCTAAGAAATACTTCAACTCCCCCATCATAGACATCTCGAATTTTTGTACCATGATCCTACTAAACCCTTCACAAGTAGATTTGTTAGTAGACCCAAATATGATATCATCAACATAAATTTGGCATACAAACAAATCATTTGCAATAGTTTTAGTAAAGAGAATAGGATCGGCTTTTCCGACTTTGAAGCCATTAGTGATAAGGAAATCTCTTAGGCATTCATACCATGCTCTTGGGGCTTGCTTGAGCCCATAAAGCGCCTTAGAGAGTTTATACACATGGTTAGGGTACTCACTATCTTCAAAGCCGGGAGGTTGCTCAACATAGACCTCTTCCTTGATTGGTCCATTGAGGAAGGCACTTTTCACGTCCATTTGGTAAAGCTTAAAGCCATGGTAAGTAGCATAGGCAAGTAATATACGAATTGACTCAAGCCTAGCTATGGGTGCATAGGTTTCACCGAAATCCAAACCTTCGACTTGTGAATATCCCTTCGCCACAAGTCGGGCTTTGTTCCTTGTCACCACACCATGCTCATCTTGCTTGTTACGGAAGACCCACTTGGTTCCTACAACATTTTGGTTAGGACGTGGAACTAAATGACATACCTCATTCCTCGTGAAGTTGTTGAGTTCCTCTTGCATTGTCAACACCCAGTCCGAATCCCTTAATGTGTCTTCCACCCCGTATGGCTCAATAGAAGACACAAAAGAGTAATGTTCACAAAAATGAGCAACACGAGATCGAGTGGTTAACCCTTATGAATATCGCCGAGGATGGAGTTCACGGGGTGATCTCGTTGTATCGCTTGATGGACTCTTGGGTGTGGTGGTCTTGGACCCTCATCATCTTCCTTGTCTTGATCATTGGCATCTCCCCCTTAATCATTGTCCTTCTCTTGAGGTGGCTCTTCTTGATCTTCATTTTCATCATCTTGAGCTTGATCCTCATCTTGAGTTGGTGGAGATGCTTGAAGGTTGATCTTGTGCTTGTGGAGGCTCTTCAGATTCCTTAGGACACACATCCCCAATGGACATGTTCCTTAGCGCGACGTATGGAGCCTCTTCATCATCTAGCTCATCAAGATCAACTTGCTCTACTTGAGAGCCGTTAGTCTCATCAAACACAATGTCACAAGAAACTTCAACTAGTCCAGTGGACTTGTTAAAGACTCTATATGCCCTTGTGTTTGAATCATAACCAAGTAAAAAGCCTTCTACAGTCTTAGGAGCAAATTTAGATTTTCTACCTCTTTTAACAAGAATAAAACATTTGCTACCAAAGACTCTAAAATATGAAACATTGGGCTTTTTACCGATTAGGAGTTCATATGATGTCTTCTTGAGGATTCGGTGAAGGTAGAGGCGGTTGATGGCGTAGCAAGCGGTGTTGATTGCTTCCGCCCAAAACCGGTCCGAAGTCTTGTACTCATCAAGCATGGTCGTTGCCATATCAAGTAGAGTTCTATTCTTCCTCTCCACTACACCATTTTGTTGAGGTGTGTAGGGAGAAGAGAACTCATGCTTGATGCCCTCGTCCTCAAGAAAGCCTTCAATTTGAGAGTTCTTGAACTCCGTCCCATTGTCGCTTCTAATCTTTTTAATCCTTAAGCCTAACTCATTTTGAGCCCGTCTCAAGAATCCCTTTAAGGTCTCTTGGGTTTGTGATTTTTCCTGCAAAAAGAACACCCAAGTGAAGCGAGAATAATCATCCACAATAACTAGACAGTACTTACTCCCGCCGATGCTTATGTAAGCTATCGGGCCGAATAGATCCATGTGGAGTAGCTCAAGCGGCCTGTCAGTCGTCATGATGTTCTTGTGTGGATGATGAACACCAACTTGCTTCCCTGCTTGACATGCGCTACAAACTCTGTCTTTCTCAAAATGAACATTGGTTAGTCCCAAAATGTGTTCTCCCTTTAGAAGCTTTTGAAGATTCTTCATCCCAACGTGGGCCAGTCGATGATGCCAGAGCCAACCCATATTAGTCTTAGCAATCAAGCAAGTATCGAGTTCAGCTCTATTAAAATCAACTAAGTATAACTGACCCTCTAATACTCCCTTAAATGCTACTGAATCATCACTTTTTCTAAAGACAGTAACACCTATATCCGTAAAATGATAATTGTAGCCCATTTTGCATAATTGAGAAACTAAAAGCAAGTTATAATCTAAAGAATCTACAATAAAAACATTGGAAATAGAATGGTCAGGTGATATAGCAATTTTACCAAGTCCTTTGACCAAACCTTGATTTCCATCCCCGGATGTGATAGCTCTTTGGGGATCATCATTTTTCTCGTAGGAGGAGAACATCATTTTCTCCCTTGTCATGTGGTTTGTGCACCCGCTATCAATGATCCAACTTGAGCCCCCGGATGCATAAACCTACAAAACAAGTTTAGGCCTTGTTCTTAGGTACCCAAACGGTCTTGGGTCCTTTGACATTAGAAACAAGCACCTTGGGTACCCAAACACAAGTCTTGGAGCCCTTGTGTTTGCCCCCAACATATTTGGCAACTACCTTGCCTGATTTGTTAGTTAGCACATAAGAAGCATCAAAAGTCTTAAATGAAACATTAGGTTCATTTGATGCAATAGGAGATTTCTTTTTAGGCAATTTGACATGGGTTGATTGCCTAGAGCTAGATGCCTCACTCTTATACATAAAAGCATGATGAGAGCTAGAGTGAGACTTCCTAGAATGGATTCTCCTAATCTTATGTTCGGGATAACCAGCAGGATATAAAATATAGCCCTCGTTATCCTGAACCATGGGAGCTTTGCCCTTAACAAAATTAGATAATTTCTTAGGGGCATTAAGCTTGACATTGTCTCCCTGTTGGAAGCCAATGCCATCCTTAATGCCAGGGCGTCTCCCACTATAGAGCATACTTCTAGCAAATTTAAAATTTTCATTTTCTAAGTCATGCTCATTAATTTTAGCACTAAGTTGAAATATGTGATCATTTTGTTGTTTTATTAAAGCTAGGTGATCATGGATATCATCAACATTAATGTCTCTACATTTAGTACAAATAGTAACATGATCAACAGTAGATGTAGAGGGTTTGCATGCATTTAATTCATCAATCTTAGCATATAAAATAGCATTCTCATTTCTAAGATTGGAAATAGAAACATTGCAAACATTTAAATCTTTAGCCTTAGCAATTAAATTATCATTCTCCATCTTGAGGCTAGAAAGTGATTCATTCAACTTGTCAATTTTAGAAATTAAACTAGCATTATCATTTTTAAGTTTGACAAGAGAATCATCACAGACATTTAATTTCTCAACCTTAGAAATTAATTTAACATTCTCATTTTTAAGGTTGGAGATAGTATCATGGCAAAGGCTAAGCTCACTAGTTAATTTTTCACATTTTTCTACTTCCTGAGCATAAGCATTTTTCACCTTAACATGCTTCTTATTTTCCTTAATAAGGAAGTCCTCTTGGCTATCCAAAAGTTCATCTTTCTCATGAATGGCACTAATTAATTCATTCAATTTTTCCTTTTGTTGCATGTTGAGGTTGGCAAAAAGTGTAAGTAAATCATCCTCATCATCACTAGAGCTAGCCTCATCACTAGATGTTGCATATTTAGTGGAGGCTCTAGATTTTACCTTCTTCTTTTTGTCGTCCTTTGCCATGATGCACTTGTGGCCGACGTTGGGGAAGAGGAGACCCTTGTTGACGGCGATGTTGGCGGCATCCTCGTCAGAAGAGGAGTCGGTGGAGCTCTCATCGGAGTCCCATTCCCGACACACGTGGACATCGCCGCCCTTGTTCTTGTAGTACTTCTTATTTTCCTTCCTTCTCCCCTTCTTGTCGTTGCCCCTGTCACTATCACTTGACATAGGACATTTTGCAATAAAATGACCGGGCTTACCACACTTGTAGCAAACTTTCTTGGAGCGGGGCCTATAATCCTTCCCCCTCCTTTGCTTGAGGATTTGGCGAAAGCTTTTGATGATTAGCGCCATCTCCTCGTTGTCGAGCTTGGAGGCGTCGATGGGGAGCCTACTTGACGTAGACTCTTCTTTCTTATCCTCTGTCGCTTTGAATGCGACGGGTTGCACCTCGGGTGTGGAGGTGGCGCCTCGCTCGATGATTTGTTTGGAGCCTTTGATCATCAATTCAAAGCTCACAAACTTTCCTATGACCTCCTTGGGAGACATTAGCTTGTATCTAGGATCACCACGAATTAATTGAACATGTGTAGGGTTAAGAAAAACGAGTGATCTTAGAATAACCTTGACCATTTCATGGTCATCCCATTTGGTGCTCCCCCTCGATCGTTTCTCGTTTGGTGATCTTGGTCACCTCATCTCCTTCGTGCGCGGTCTTGAGCACGTCCCAAATCTCTTTGGCACTCTTCAACCCTTGCACCTTATTATACTCCTCTCGACTTAGAGAAGCGAGGAGTATAGTAGTGGCTTGGGAGTTGAAGTGTCGGATTTGGTCGACCTCCTCCAAGTCATAGTCCTTGTCCCCTTTCTTCGGTACCTGCGCTCCATACTCAACAATATCCCATATACTTTTATGGAGTGAGGTTAGGTGATGCCTCATTTTATCACTCCACATAGAATAATCTTCACCTTCAAAAACCGGTGGTTTGCCTAATGGGACGGAAAGTAATGGAGTGCGTTTTGAAATACGAGGATAGCGAATGGGCATCTTAGTATACTTCTTACGCTCATGGCGCTTAGAGGTGGCGGATGTCGATTCAGAGCCGAAGGTGGAGGGTAACAAAGAGTCGGTCTCGTAGTAGACCACTTTCTTCATCTTCTTCTTCTTGTCACCGCTCCGTTGTGTCTTGATGGAGGAAGAGGATTCCTCCTTGTGCTTGTGGGCGGACTCCCTCAAATGGGTTCTCCCCGAGCTTGCGGACTTGTCGCCGCCGATTCCCGATCTCCCTCTTGGCGGATGCTCCAGACATCACTTCGAGTGGTTAGACTCTAATGAAGTACCGGGCTTTGATACCAATTGAAAGTCGCCTAGAGGGGGGTGAATAGGCAAATCTGAAATTTACAAACTTTAAGCACAACTACAAGCCGGGGTTAGTGTTAGAAATAAAGTTGAGTCCGAAAGAGAGGGCGAAAAAAATTACAAGCAAATGAAAGCGGATGACACGGTGATTTGTTTTACCGAGGTTCGGTTCTTGCAAACCTACTCCCCGTTGAGGTGGTCACAAAGACTAGGTCTCTTTCAACCCTTTCCCTCTCTTAAACGGTCACCTAGACCGAGTGAGCTTTTCTCCTCAATCAAATGGGTCACTTAGACCACATAAGGACCACCACAACTTGGTGTCTCTTGCTTTGATTACAAAGGTGTTGAGAACAAGAAATGGTGAAGAAGAAAAGCGATTCAAGAACAAGAGCTCAAAGAACACGAGCAAAAACTCTCTCTAGTCACTATTTGCTTGGAGTGGAAATGGGACTTGGAGAGGCTTTGATTCTATTTGATTTGTGTCTTGTATTGATTGCACTAGCTCTTGTATTGAATGTGAAGTCTGAAAACTTGGATTGCTTGAAGTGGTGGTGGTTGGGGGTATTTATAGCCCCAACCACCAAAATGGCCGTTGGGAGGGGCTGCTGTCGATGGGCGCACTGGACAGTCCGGTGCCCCACCCGACACTGTCCGGTGCGCCAACCACGTCACCCAAAATTAGGGTTCGACTGTTGGAGCTCTGACAGATGGGGCCACCGGACAGTCCGGTGGTGCACCGGACAAGTACTGTTCACTGTCCGGTGCGCCTTTTGGCGCCTGCTCTAACTCTACGCGAATTGTCCGCGCACTGTAGCTGTGCCAGCTGGCCGTTGAACTCGACCGTTGCGCTGGCGACAGTTGCTCCGCTTGGCACACCGGACAGTCCGGTGCTACACCGGATAGTCCGGTGAATTATAGCGGAGTGGCATTTCCAGAAACCCGAAGGTGGCGAGTTCGAGTTGATTCACCCTGGTGCACCAGACACTGTCCGGTGGCACACCGGACAGTCCGGTGCGCCAGACCAGGGCAACCTTCGGTTTTCTTTTGCTCCTTTCTTTTGAACTCTATCTTGGACTTTTTATTGGTTTGTGTTGAACCTTTGGCACATGTAGAACTTATAATCTAGAGCAAACTAGTTAGTCCAATTTTTGTGTTGGGCAATTCAACCACCAAAATCATTTAGGAAAAGGTTTGACCCTATTTCCCTTTTAGTGACCTCTAAGCCCTTACTTACACGAGGCAATTGGCTCAGGCGGCGAAGTCTAAACCTAGTTCGGTGCTACTTGCCTCGTTTGACTCATGGGTGACCTCTAAGACCTTACTTACATGAGGCAATAGGCTCGGGCGGCAAAGTCCGACCCCAGTTCGGTGCTACATGCCTCGCTTGACTCATAGGTGACCTCTAAGCCCTTCCTTACACGAGGCAATCGGCTCGGGCAGCGAAGTCCAACCCCAGTTCGGTGCTACATGCCTCGCTTGACTCATGGGTGACCTCTAATCCCTTACTAACATGAGGCAATCGGCTCGAGCGGTGAAGTTCGACCCTAGTTCGGTGCTACATGCGTCGCTTGACTCAGGGTGCACTCAAGCCCTACTTTACAAAGGCAATAACTAAAGGTTACACTCTAACCCATGAACAGCGTTATGCACTCCCGCTATGCCTCGACAACACAGACTCAATTCTTACTTCATGACAGAGATAAATCGAACAAATCTCCTTCACGCATAGCAATTTTCCAACATTTTATTTCCATGCCATAAAAATATCCTTAACTAAAATTTAGGTTACATGTAAGTTTTAATAGGTTCTTCAAAGATCAATACTCAAAGTTACATGATCAAACATCAATCTCGTTGACCATTTTGACAACTTAGGGGCTAGGCTGCTGCCCGCCTCACCGAGTCACTACTTTGACAGCTTGGGGCTGGGCTACTACCCACCTCGCTGACTCGCTGCTTCACTGGCTCGGGCCGGGTCGTCGCCCACCTCACCGACTCGCTGCTTCCTCGGCCCGGGGGCTGGGTCGTCACCCTTCTGCCTGCTTCGCCTGCTCAGGGGCTAGGCCATAGCCTACCTCGTCGTCTCGCTGCTTCACTGGCTTAGGGGCTGGGCAATCGCCCACCTCGCCGACTTGTTGCTTCTCTAGCTCAGGGGTGGGTCGTCGCCCGCCTCGCTAGCTTGCTGCTTCACCGGCTCGGGAGCTAGGCCATCACCCACCTCGCCGACTTGCTGCTTCATCAGCTCGGGGGCTAGTCCATCGCCCACCTCGTCGACTCGTTGCTTCACTCGCTTGGGGGCTAGGCCATTGCCCGCCTCGCCGACTTGTTGCTTCTCTGGCTTAGGGGCTAGGCCATCGACTGCCTCGCCGACTCACTGCTTCACTAGCTTGGGGGCTAGGTTATCGCCCTCCTCGCCATCCTGCTACTTCACCAACTCAGGGGCGGAGCCATCGCCCGCCTCGCCGACTTGCTGCTTCACCGGCTGGGAGCTGGGTTGTCTCCAGCCTCACCGACTCGCTGCTTTATCGGCTCGGGGTTGGACCATTGCCTGCCTCGCTAACTCACAGCTTCACTGGCTTGAGGACTGCATCGTCATGCACCTCGTTGATTCACCGCTTCACCGGCTCAGGGGTTGGGCCATCGCCTACCTCGCCGACTCATGGCTTCGTCGATTGTTGGAACCGACTGACACGTGGTCAAGTGGGCTCGGGCTCTAGGAAGAGACAAAGTTCAAGAACTCAACAAAATAGTAGATGGGGAACAATAGCATCTTGTCAAGTGTGTCCCATCAATGTACAGTGCGGGGGTATTTATAGGTGACCAGGCACGTGAGCATGCCCTCCTAAATACAATTATGCACCAGTTACCTGCTATAGCCCCAAAGTATTCCCCCTAGGGGTCATTACGGTGAGGTTAAGTACAACCTGATTAAATACATGGCAAACCCTACCCTAGGAAGGGGCTTACAAATGGGCCCGGAATGGCTAGCGGGGCGCTGCCTAGGCCCCGCCATCGGACAACGTGGTCCTCGCTTTGACGTGACACTCTTTGCTCTGGGGCTCCGGGTCTTTGATCCTGGCTAAGGCTGCGGTTCGAAGCCGCACAAACTGGAGGTGGCGTTGAGCGAAGTCTTTAGAAGCCCCCGCTTTAAATGGTTGAACCCTTTGCCTCCGAGCCTTCGCTCGTTATCCACTCGAGACCTCAGCCTTGGTATGGGTCAAAGTGTCCTTCGTCTCCTATGCCCGAGACAAATTTTCCAATTCATGTTAAAGAAAACTGATTGAGGGGAGTGGACGACCTTCACTCCAACATTGACACCGGGAGGCTACGCCACCGACCTTGTTAGCTCGAGGGATACGTTATCGCGCACCTCGCCGACCACTTCATCAGTTCGGGTGTTGCTGCCACCTTGCCAAGACCACTCGGGAGGAATAAGCTGTTTGATCCTCAACCTCATTATCTTAATTAGCTTTAGGTTTGAGGGCTACATGGAGGATACCATCAGAAAATTTTCGAAGACTACAAGGCAAGACATTCTTAAAGCAGATTTTGGACCTTCAAGCCGATTGTTTCTCAAGTCATCTTGAAGCTTGGGGGCTATAGCCAATGGGTGCACCTATGGTGCACGCCATTGAAGTCACTTCTAGAGATTGTCTTTTTTGGATCTTCAAGCTGATTGATTCTCAAATCAAGCTCGAGGGCTACACCCATTGGGTGCAACTGCGATGCACCCAATGGATGCAAAGGCAAAAGAAAGCTAAACTCAAAAGTATAAAATAGTCAAAAAGCATGATTCATTTTTGGAGTCTCGAGCCAATTACCCTCAAAAATTGGCTTGAGCCTCGGGGGCTTGTGGGAGATAGATATCCCCCGGGTCCTTATGAGCACAAAATCACAGTTCCAACTCGCCCAAGGCTAACCTCGGACGAGAGATGTAGTTCTGACTCGCCCTAGGCCAACCTTAGATGGGAGATGCAGTTCTGACTCACCCGAGGCCAGCTCGGATGGGAGACATTGTTTCGACTCACCCGATGCCAGCTCTAGGCGGGAGACGCAATCACGATTCGCCTGAGGCCAACCTCGGACGGGAGATGCAGTTCCAACTTGCTCGAGGCCAACTTTGGGCGGGAGACGCTATTCCGACTCGCCAGAGGCCAAGCTCAGGCGGGAGATGCAGTCGCGATTCGCTTGAAGCCGATCTCGAGTAGGAGCGCAGAAACGCTCCATGGGTCGCTTGATGGGCCTCCCGATGACTTGCCTAGCAAGGCATGCCCTCGGGCCGCAAATAGGCTAGATGAGCTCGACATAGGGAGACGAATACAGGACGACTGAGTTATGCGCAAAAGGAGTGCTGATACCTTGGGCAGTGAGGTTGAACATACCCAAAGAGCTAGATACTCGAAGATAACTCATATGAAGGGCAACTGAACTTCGGATAAGCTGGAATGCATGCCTTGTTAAAAGGATAGATTCAAATAGAGTTAGATAGTCACAAAGACCTGTAAAGGGGTAACCCTCGGGTCATCTATATAAGGATGAGTGGGTACCCCTACGATCTCATGTCATGTCATCTCATCCCATCCCATCACCACCTCATAGCTTATAGCCTTCTAATAGCAACTAGGCCACCAGTAGATCAACAAGAGAACCCACCCTCCACCGCCCACTGCTCATCTGTAACCCGTGTAGACCAGTGGTACTCAAATATTCAGCCTCGACAGGACGTAGGTTGTTACGCATTCTAGCGGCTCGAACATGTATAAACCCTTGTGTGATTCGATGTGCATCTGCACGTACCATCAAGTCGCAATCAATGATGTCGTCCTGCTCAAAAGCATCATGTGGGGAACCTCATGGTGCGTAGTCGGGTCATAAACAACGACAGCGGAGCTCGGCTTGGCGATGAAATTCCGGTGATGCGTGCTCAGGGATGGGTTTAGGGATGTGCGGGGAGTGTTACTGAGGCCACGACGGGCTTTATAAGCGCACAAGGGCATGGGTGCGATGGGTGGCTGACCAGCGCTTAGGGCACACGCGGGGAGCGTGTGACACCTAAGGTGTCAGCTCTAGAGTTAACTCAATACACACCCATGACCTATTATCACATGTGTCTTCCTTGGGCAAAAAGTCACCATACTCTTGGGTTAGAACCCTAATCAAGTATTAATTATCATAGATGGTCAACCTTAACCATGTGATGCACATAAAAGGGCTAGAAGTGGCTAAACCCTAAGTACCCCCCACCCTTCAACAAATGGAACACCAAAACAAGGTCAACAAGGACACTAACCAAATCACCTAATCATAAAATGAACCTCTAATAAATGTTGTAGCTCATAAAATGGATAACAAAAGTTAGCAAGACTAATACCCCAAAAAGAGTTAGAAAAATCCCCAAGCATGCCAAAAACAAATGAGAAGCAAAAGAAAATCATGAATTTTCTTATTTCAAAAATCAGCCCCTAACTAAACCCTACATGTTCATAAAGTTCCAGAACTCAAAACCAAATGCCTTAATTGACAAAGTGGCGCCAAGCTACCCTAGGCATGCCATGGAAAAGTATGAACCCAAACCAAATTTGTTTGACATGAGTTGGCTTAAGATTTCCCTAAGATTTTACCCCTGAGACAGACCAAACATAGGAGGTAAGCAACTACTTACCTCTGGCATGAAATGCTTTGGGCCCTGCACAAAGGTGAAAGAACATAGAGAGGAGAAGAGATCTTACATGTGATGTTTGCCCAAATTTGCAAAGATTTGGAGCTAATGAACGTTTGAAAGTAACTACACCGAGCATCGCCACGTGCTCGACCTCGGCTGGCAGATAGAAGTGCGCCCCGCGTGCCCCACACAACGGTTGGCCACCGCCTCACCCCGCCCATGCCTGTGTCTATAAAGGACACTCGAGCCCTCGATCATGCCCTCTGTTGCACCCTCAGCTAGTTGCCACACTTTCCCAAGCCAGCGTCCAACTTCGGTGATCTCCGCACGCGCCGCCCTTGCCTCTGAGCACTGCCCGCTACGGTCTGCCTGCTCCAGTCGTGTTCCACCCAATCTAGCTTCACTATTAGCTCCACCAGAGTCCCGTGAAGCCTCCCCAAGATCGAGCCCAAACTATACCTCACTGGAATAGTGGAGTCGACCTCATCGGAGAAGAAGGCTTCACCGGTGAATGTGGGCTGGCTTCCCTAGCCCACCTCCATCTGATTCCTCTGGTACACAGCACCGCCACTATGTCGTGAAGCTCCCCACCTAGTCGGATCGAACTCTACCATCGTTGTTGATTGGAATTCAGAGCCACTGTTGACCACTGCCTCATACGCATGTGAACCGAGTAGCTCAGGCCATCTCCAACGACGAGTCATACCTCGACGTGATCCCCGCGATGTCCCTGACATGCCCAACCACCACGCTGGAACTCTACTGCCGCCGGTGAGATGCCCCACCGCTTCTTCCCCCGCGGATACTGTTTCGGCTATCTATGGATCATAGATTAAATTGTTTCAAAAGTTAAGGAGGTTATGTGTTAAGCCACTAACTCGCGTGAATAGTGCACCGAATACCCTTTTGTGAGGAAAAAGAGAAGTTTTAGTTTGGGCCTAGGTGCTAGTTAGATTTTCTTTTTTTCATTTTTGAATTAAAATGAGTTATTAAACCAGCAAGGAATTTCTAAAATGTATAACTCAAAAAATATGAACCGAAAAAGTATGAAAACAGTTTTGCTAGGTTCTGTAAATGTGAACTTTAGACCAAAAATAGAAAACCACATTAGTCCAAAACTATTTTGGAAGTTTTGATTTAATTTAGAAAATTGCTTAAACCATTTAAATAGAAAGAAAAATAGTAAAACATTTATGCTAGGGTTAAGAAAAATTGAGTATATGTTTGTTAAGTAGTAACATCATATAAAAATATTAAGCACCCTGGTTCACAAGTCTAAGTGGAGTTTAACCCCCAAAATGTGTTTTTGCCCATTCTTTTAGAAAACAGAAAAGGGACATAAAAATAAGAAACAGGAAGCAACCATATTTTTCTTAGGATGCCTAAGTAATATAGCACCAAAAAAATTATATTGTGTCCTAATCTAGTGAAGAATTATAGGGACACCTTCCCAATGAGAAAATTAGAGAAAACTTTAAAAAATCATAGAAAACCCTCCCTGAAGAGAAAAACCCCAACCTAGGAATGATTGCTCTTGTGCAAAGAAAAACTTAAAAAAATTCTAAATCTGTTGTTTGACATTTTTCAAAAGGAAAGTTAGTTCGAAGCACCTTCTAGCCCTAAAACTTTAGAAAATCATAACTAAATCTCCACTAAGTATCCCTTGGAAAAATTTGGCACAAGACTATGTTATCACACCTAAATACCAGAAAAAAAACCCATTAGGGCACTAGCCGCTTCTAAATAGGAGGTGTAGTGTAATGTGCCCCCTCTGCCCTAGTTTTTGTTATTTTTGTCCAGAGCAGACCCTATTTTATTTTGACCCCACATTTCTAGGACAACCTATTTTAATCAGTAGGAAGCTAGTGTAAATTTTCCATATTTTCGGAAATTACTAAATTATAGTTGTAGTTCAAACCACCCTTAAAAGCTTAATAGAAAAAGGAAAAAAAGAGAAATTAAGGGTTACCCAATTTAAGTTAAAAATATCAGCAAACCTACCTAAGCCATAACAAGACTTTTAGGGAAAACCTAAGTCTTAATCCACCTATTTATCATATCTTAGTTGGACCACTAGATGCCATTCCCTATAAAGGCTTATTTCAATAAGTGTAAACTCTCACTTTTCGCTAAAGTAACTTAGTGTTACTTCACCATGCATCCTCAATAAACTTTTGCATACCATACATATATCTTATGCATTGCATTCGTTAGACTGCAATCTCACGGACGGTGAGTATGTGCTAATTCCGGAGCAATAAGAAGTCCAAGAGCCTGCTCCCGAACCTGCCGCCAAGGATCTCCCTGCTACACCCACACCTGAAGGCGAGTCCCCATTTTAAGTATAACCCTTATATATTCTATTTTACTACAATTATGTTTGTATGCTTGTAGTGTGCACTAAGTGTAGGAGTTGTTTGAAACCCTAGTTCCATGAACTCAAGTTCTTTTATGAGATAAATAATAATATGCTAGGTTGAGTCGCTGCTATGCTAATCAAGGATCTCGGTAGAAGTCGAGTGATTTTTTAGCACTCACGCGAGATCAGAAATTGGTTGTATCCATTTTGACAATGGGACTACGATTGTCTGTGGACATGGATCCATAGGGGATGCTCTGTCAACAAGATGGAATTGGAATAAGGATTAACGTGTGGATAACCGTTTCAAGCGTTTGAACGTACTAAGCACATGTCCAGAAATATGGTAATCGATAAGCCTAGTACCTGATTGAACCTGCCCGCACACTTTTTACCCACTTGCTTGAGAATTTTGGTCTCCCATTTCGGTTATGGTGGCACGAGATGCAGTCACTGCACGGCAGGGTCCAGGGCAGTGGGGCTCTATACACCAAGGGAGCGGGATCTGATGTGTTGCCAGGGAATCGATGGGGACAGTTCATGTGTGTCGGCACGGTGTGCCCCTACACACACATGAAATATTAACCACTAAGTTTTCATTTTAACACATAAGGCATCTATCAACATGTCACACACACATATGTGTACATATCATAGGGAATTATGGCGGAGGTGGAGACGACAGCATTGGCGACGGCAGTGCAAAGTCCGGAGGCAGCATCCCATATGTTGGCATCAGGACGCCCGCTTGTTGTGCCAGTTGCTACAAATTAGATACAAGCAACTGTTCAGAAAATAAGGTACACATCATGTGTTTTTAATTGTTACCATCAAAATGTTACTTCAACTTACCTAGTAGAGCTTGATTCTGGGCCTGGAGGGTTCAATAATACTTGTCCTTCTTCTTCTGGTACTCAGCTTGCTGCCTCTAGTACTCCATTTGTTGCCTCAAAATGGATTGATGATAATCTACCCGCTGACGCAACACTGCAATCTCTATCTCTTGGGCGGATGATTGAGAATGGGACGACTGCGAAGACGAGGATGTGGACTATCGTCCACGGCATCTCAGCTCCCTAGAATCAATCGTAGAATCAAAAATACCCAACCTACAAGAGTGAATCATGCACTTAGTATAGTAAACCATGGAATTAGTAGAGTAAACCATGGACTCAGTTCAATCACAAGCATGTGAGAATAATTTTGAAATCCAAATCAAATACTCTCACCGTCCATGGGATTGTCTTCCTGCGCTAGCATATGCCGCGTGAGGGTCGATTGGTTGGCTCCTCCAGTCATAGTTCTGCCCATGGTGCTGAACCATCTCCTGCCCATACGAAGCCTGGAAGCAAACATACCAAATATAAGTGCATCACCAAGTTGATGGACAAACACATAATAGAGTACCAAAAACTCAATAAACGATCGGTGGCTGTCTGAGTGCATAAAACATCAGGATTCTGAGGATCAGAACCCCTATGCCCTTGCATATACACCTCCACATCCATGGGTGTATGGTCGGATTTGACTTCCTATACATACAAGTTAGAATGACACATTTTTATGTAATTCGAAGTTACAACATACTATGACATACCATTCGCTTAGCCAAGCGCACATGTCCATCGCCGCCATAGTTGTGGAACGACTTAGTACCACGGTTTCCCCTGTTCCTTTCGAAAATGGCATGAAACTCAGGGGAAGCCCAGCACCTGCACATGACCCAATAACCCTCTGATCGAGTGGCCATCCAAGGCACAGACACCTACATGAAATGTTTTTTCAATCAACCAAATAGATGGATTAACATGTACCCAAAACAAGAATCAGCAAAAAACGATATGAGATGCAACAACTTGTTTACCTTAAGGTATTGCTCCTCCATAAGGTAAATTGATGACCACTCCGCCTTGGTCTTCGGCATCGGCCGATCATCATCACTTGCTCTGTACCATGCCTTTATAGCCTGAAGTCGTGCATAGTACATTGCATCTGCAACGACATCGTTCGCGTTATACTCAAACACGTAACGAGCGTTCAGATCATATGACCCATCTTCCGGCAACTTGTACCATTTCTACAAAAAATAGTGTTATCATACAAGCGACCATATATGGGATAACAAAATTAGTAAAAACAATTCATACCTAGAATGCATCCAAAACTAGTGCCTGTGTGTTGCCAAACGTTCTACAGACACCATAGCGATAATGCTCCCAAGTGGTGGCTGAGACAGACTCGCCACTAGGCAAAGTCACAAGACCAGGCCAGTGGAGACGAACAAGATTAACAAGGACCATGTTCACCTACCTGTATTGTCTTGTGCTTGTGAACGAGTCGTCGATCCAAGTCCTACAAGCAGAAAACAATGTAGAAATAAAAACATAACTTTCTATAACAATTAAGCAAAGACTATGACATTCACTTTCCGGTTGGCTTTATCAAAACCCAAGATTCGGGTGGAAGCTCTGGAGGTGGTCCAACAAAATGCAGCTTCCTCGTTCTCCTAACTCTAGAAGTTCTAGACCCAGCTGCGGAATCTCCACCAGCACCAGAATCCACGCGTGCAGAATATCCACCAGCATCGTCTCCAGCATCATCTCCCACATCATCTCCACCATCATCTTCATCATCATCTCTCGCATGGTCCTCTACCACCGCCCCAACTGTAGCATCTTCTCTCGATTATCGCTCGATTTCAACATCCTATGAAACGAGTAACTTACATCATACAACGTTAAGTAACTTACATAATATAATTTAACAACTAACTTACATTGTCTAGAGGCAAATGTTCTGCCAGCGCTCTACGTCTTCTCATGGTAGAACATGTGCCCTAAAAAACTGAATCCTCACTCCTCGAGCTGCTCCTCGTCCCAAGCAAACTATGAGCAAAAGACCTCATTTTCTTTGACATCATGTTTTAACAAAAACAAGTTAGTACATAAATCAACAACAAAATAATGAAACAAAGTGAAAAATATAAAATATACAAGAAAATAATGATCCATACTCGTCAATCGTAATCGTAATCAAAATCAGGATATTGTTGCTTTCATCGATTCAATGGACGCCAAGTAGCTTTCTTCTTTCTCGACACTTGTTTTCTTTTTGGAGGAACCTCTACATCATTTTGATCGCCTAATAAAGATTCTTCCAACATTTCAGTTTGTACATTAAATGTGCTCGTAAGTTCGTCGTCTTAGAAAATCTTAGTAGCCCCCACTTCCTACTCGATTTGACTTTCAACATAACCAGCTTCACCAGGAGCGTATAGTCGTTCACGAGGATTAACTTTGTACACTACCCTCTAATCAACCAAACTCTTTTTCTTAGATGGATATGTCATATAATGCACCTGCTCGCATTGGTGGGCAAGGATTATAGTGTCGTGGCCTTGTAATCGATCATTGTGTTTGACTTCCACCATGCCATATTGGTTTTATCGCGTTGTATTTGGAGTAAACCAATCGCAATTGAAGAACACCACTTTGAGTTGTTTATCTCCGAAAAAAATTGTACTCGACTATATCATTAATGACTCCATAATAATTAGTCACCTTCCCTTCATCATCGACAGCTCTAGTTACAACTCCGGAATTTGTTATGGCTGCTAGAGGATGAGCATCTACGAACCTTGTAGAACAGGAACGGAAACAATTAACATCATACCGATCATAACGTCTGGCAGTTACTGCTCTTAGGGACAATCATCGAAGGTCCAGGTGTATATTGTCATTTATATATACATAATCTTGAAACCAACACAAGAAATTAGGTCTCCCATCTTTTCCCTCTCGACAAATCTGATCACGTTCACGACCAGACATCCAATTTTGAGAATCAAATTTACTATTAGTACAAGGAAACAAACCTTTTAGGATAAGAAAAACAAGGATAGCGACAATGACTAACACTTATAGGAGAAACTGACTCACCTCTTCCATGTTGTTATACATGTAGAGTAAAGCAGTCTTCCATTCATCATTGGTGAAACCATATGCTATGCTGGGTCCTACAGTTTTGCCGCTCCATTGAAAAATTTCAAGATCACTGATAGGGGGCTCATCGACATGATACCGCAATGCAGGGGCATTGACAGTGTGTTTCCCTGCTAAGTACAGACCCATGAACGATGCTATCTCTTTGTATTTGAATTCTTGAGCAATGCACCCTTCAACTCGTCTCTTATTACAAACCACTGCACGTAGCTTCTTTAGTGTCCTTTCGATGTGATACATCCATCTATACTGCACAGGACCACCTACTTTAGCTTCGTATGGTAGATGAACAAGTAGATGTTGCATTGGATTGAAGAAACCCGGAGCAAATATTTTTCAAGTTTGCATACTAAAACTGGTATTTGTTGCTCAAGCTTCTCCATCATCTCTTTCTTTATTTCTTTAGCACAAAAATGTCAATAAAAGTAGCTTAGCTTTGCTAACGCTTTCCACACATCATTTTTTACAAAACCACGGAACATAACAGGAAGGAGTCTTTCCATTATTATGTGGTAGTCATGACTCTTCAACCCGGAAAACTTGCCCGTCTTCAAATTCACAGACCTTCTAAATCCCGCAGCGTAACCATCTGGGAACTTTAAGTTTTTCAATCATTTCATCAATTGTTTCTTCCTTTTAGGTTTAAGACTGAAAGGAGCACGTGGCTTCTTCTCGTTCTCTCCTAGCTCTAGAGTTGGTCGACTACAAATTAGACCCAAGTCTTTTCTAGCTTTAGGGTTGTCCTTTGTTTTGTCAGTGATATTCAGGCAAGTGCTGATAATGCTTTCACCCATATTTCATTCCTGGTGCATCACATCAATGTTATGCATTAGAATCAAGGCTTTCAGATAAGGGAGTTCCCATAGACCACATTTGTGAGTCCAATTATGCTCGGTTTCAAAACCTTCAAAACAATTTCCATGTTCATTTCGTTTCAAATCATTAAGTCTCACGAGAATCTCTAGACCACTAAGACTCTTGAGTGGTCACCTCGTCACAATTGTGTCCTTTCTAAGAGCATTACTATCGAACCTGAATGGGTGATCCTCTAGCAAAAAACATCTATGGCAATCGAAGTAACATATCTTTCCACCAAACTTCAGTCGGAAGCATAAAGTTTCTTTAGCGCATATCGGACATGTCAAAATCTCATGACAACTCCATCCAGCAAAGATACCATAAGCCATAAAATCGTTAATAGACCACAAAAACGCAGCTCTCAGGTTGAATTTATGTTTCTTATAACAATCGTACGCCTCGATTCCTTACCACAAAATTTTCAGTTCTTCAATCAGGGGTCTCATCATCACATCGGTCTTTGTTCTAGGATGATCCGAACCAGGTATTACAAGACACAAGAAAATAAATTCATACTTCATGCAAAGAGCTGGTGGAAGGTTGTATGGAATAGCAAAGATGGGCCAGCATGAGTAGGACAGTGCAGTTAGATTGAAAGGCGAGAAACCATCTGTTGCCAAACCAAAGCGGACATTACGCACTTCATCAGCAAAGCTGGAATCAAAGGCTTTTAGTGCCTTCCATGCATCTATATCAGCTGGGTGCGCCATGATATCTAGATTCTCACTGTTGGGGACTTGTTCTCAAATGCTTTGGCTTAAGAACAAGGCAACACAGAAAATGTTAAACGTTAAAGTCCTTCGCTCGTCGAAGCATTATCTCACTTGGGATATAATGATTTTCGGACGAAGGTTATGAAGGACAGACCTTCGTTAACATTACATACCATAATGAAGAAAGAATTACATGGAATATAAAAGATAACATAAATAGTTATGTATTATTATCAAATCATTTCTATTTTATTGTTATGAAAAAATAGAAATGATTTCGGGTTACAAATGTACCTCTGACTTGAAAGAAGGTAAAAGTACAAGCGTGACGCAAAAGCAAATGCCAAGTCAGCGTGAACAGTACAGGGTTACTGTTCATCTATTTATAGGCACGGGACGCAACCCATGTAAAATTACACCTATGCCCTTTACATCTGCTAATAACTCTATAATAATTCATCAAGGTCTAAATAGCCTTTTCATCTTTAAGTCGGTTTTCCTTTCCGCTATCATGCCGAAGCTCTTCTACACACAGCTTCGGCTCCACGCTGTCCTTCGTACCCCTTCTGTGCTTCTTCACGTTGTGGTTTTAACTCAGGTCCGAAGATACCTATTCACACATTGTACTCCAGAAACATTGTTAAATCATGTTTTTGAGGACCTTCGAAAGCCGAAGGCCACCAACAGTAGCCCCTCGCAATATTAATTTGTTAGGATAATAAATTCTGATTGCGATATGAACGAAGGCCCTAAGCCGAAGGTCCAAAAAAACACCTTCCTCTTGCTAAAATAGCAACAGTCAATGTCAAGCGGGGCCCTCCTGTTCTCAATGCGCCAGATGTATAAATAAGAGCACACCGCAATGTCATTTGGTACGCTTTCTTTGCCATCTGCTCTTGCTTACTCAGTTTTTAGCTCTTGCGAAACAAGACTTGCTTAATTTGTAAGTTTTTTAAGCTTCGGCTTTAAAAGCGGTTTTTAGCATTTCCGAAGATGTCTGAAGATAAGAAAGTTGTTGCTGAAACAAAGCTGAGCCTTCTTGAGGAGAAGAATCTTGGCTTTCTTGAATAAATATCAAAGACAAATATAAAAAAGATTACCAGGGAGATTTTGTAAGGCTTGTCTGAAGATACTGGTGATAGCGACAGTTTTGATATGGAAAGTGGTGGAGAAGATTCCGAAGGCCGACCCTGGCGGCCAAGCCACGCAGTTTTTGGAAAATCAACCATTAAACAAAGCCACCTTGCCAATATGAGAGGTAGATATTTTCGGGATTTGTCTATTATGAGGGCTGACGAAGGAGAGAAGACTTGTCCTACTCCCGAGGAAAATGAAGTCGTGATCTTCCGAAGCTTCTTCAAGGCTGGGCTTCGGTTTCCTCTAAGCAGTTTCGTGGTTGAAGTTTTGAAGATATTTGAAATCTGCCTTCATCAAATTACTCCCGAGGCAACCATAAGGATGGGAATCTTCGTATGGGTCGTGAAGAGCCAAGGTTTGGAGCCAAATGCAAAATGTTTCTGCAATATGCATGAGCTATTATATGAGATGAAACCCTGGGGTAAAGAACAATATCATAACAATTTTGGCTGCTATAGCTTCGGTGCTCGATCTGGGTCAAGCTGTCTGGTGCCAACTTTTTGGAAGAGATGGCCCAGGGAATGGATGAAGGAATGGTTCTATGTGAAAAATGATTTGAAGGCACGAGAAGATATTAAAGATATCATCATGCGCCTTATCTGGCAGCGTTTCGGACTTCGGAAACCGAAGGTGGAAATGGATGAAGCAACCGAAGAATGCTAGAGGGCCTTTGGCATAGTCTGCTCTTTCATCAGGACGAGGGACTTAGTTCAAGAGCACGTGGCCTACAGGATATGGCCATTGGTAGCTAACTGGAAAATGCCGAAGGAAACCATCAGCAACCCGCACGAAGGTGGTCTGATTCGACTAAAATATACCTTCAGGTTCGTAGACCAATTTATCGAGCCAGACAACGATTGGTTGAAATGCGTTGAAGCTACAAGTGATGAATTGCTTGGACCGTACTCAAAGGCAGAAGATACTGCGCTATCAGCGGCCTTCGGAGGCCAGAAAAAGAAGAGGTTGAACAGAGTTTTCGATGCTATCGGATTTGTCTATCCTGACTACCGTTACCCAATACGGGGTCAAAAAAGAAAAGGTACAGCTTTTGTGAAGGAAGTTGATTCGGCCGCTCCTAGTGAGCCAACGCCGAAGAGAAAGAAGATGAAAGTTCTTACGCACCGGCCACGCTATATTGAGCCGGCCACAGTGCCCGAGTTTGTCGGCGAGGCTTCTTCGGCTACTGAAGCCAAAAAACTTGTACCTGTGCATAAAGCCGAAGAGCTGTCTGCAACACCGAAGGTTGAAAGAACTGAAGAGTCGAAAGCTGAAGAGGAAAAAATATCAGAAATTTTAAGCCCTTCGACAGAAGTTGGAGTGCCACAAGCCCAGAAGGGTCCGGCTGTGACCCCCAAAAGGAAAAGGATGGTTAATGTTTTAGATGTACTGGAGACAATAAAGTCTTCAAGCTCTACGCCGAAAAAAGTTGTCAGAGCTCAAAAAGCACAAATTGAAACAACAGCCTCTGGAGGCGAAACTACAAAGCACCAGGCTGGAATCAAAACTGGACCTTCAGAGTCTGCCAAAGAAAAATCCTTGGAAACCAAAGGAGAAAGTAGAAAGGAAACTTTAAAGCAAATTCTGCCTGAAAAAACTCTTTCTTCAACTCCCGAAGCACCTTCCAAATTGCCTGATTATACTGTGCGACATGCTTCGGGCAAAATACTATCTGAAGAAGAAAAACGAGAAGCTCATCATTATGCCCAGAAATTAAAAAATCCGAAAGGAGCGTTGATATTCAATGGCAGTGGAGAAGAAGACTTCTTGTACTGTCTCCCAGACAGCAAGGAGATCTCTGTCTGCCGGGAGATGGCACGAAGCTTCGGATTCCCAACTCTAGAAGATGGGCTTTCCATTTTGTCAAAAGATGAATTGGCCGACAGCTTAGCATATAACAGCTTAAAGGTGAGAAAACACACTTTTTGCGTGATTAGAAATTCGTGTGTTTATTTATTAATATCACATTCCTTTTGCATGGCCTTATTCTCAGCAATGCCCTTAGAGCGCAAAAAAGTGCCGAAGATGAAGGGTGCACCATGGCTTTAAACAACCTTCGTTCCGAAGTAATTGAGCTAAGGAACGAAGGTCTTGAGAAAGATAAAATATTAAATTCATTGGTGAATAAAATAAAAGAAGATGAGGCTGCTTCCAAAGCCCAAGCTGAGGCCCAGAAGCGCGAAATTGAGGATCTTCGGAAACAGCTAGCTGAAGCTAAAGAAAAATGCGCAGTTGCAGAAGCTAAACGAGAAATTAGTGAACAATGGACAAACCATTTAGAGAAAAACGTTGAAGAGCTTCGTGCATCCAAGGAAAGGTGTTATGAAAAGTCTATAGAGTGTGTTAAGAAAATAAAAACTAGCTTTGCCAATGTTGGCGCACTCTCTAACGAAGACAACTTCGTAAGAGGTGATCCTGAAGGCCCGATTGATTGGATCAGCAACGAAGCTGAAGCTTTTGAGGAAGTTTTGAGTGGTCGCGGGGATATCTGCGCTTTCTCAGGTGCCCGAGGAATCGTGGCTATTTTGGAGAAATCAGGCTGCGACCATGTGAAAACTTTGGCTCAAGCCGAAGCTACTTTAAGTATTGAAGATACAAAAGACCCTTCGGCCGAAGCCAACTTAGTGGGCGGAAAATTCTTTACTGACATCTGGGAGAACGGAGGCCGAAAGATGGCGCACGAGATAATAAAAAAGAGTGAAAAAGATTCTCATGATGCAAAAGAAGCGATGAAGGCAGCTGAAAAAACTGCGGAACTAGAAAAGAGGATAGGTATTGCTTAATAACTTCTAACTTTATGTTTTATTTTTGCGAGTTTGAACTTATTTACGTTTTCTATAGCAGCTGAGCTATCTCCTTCCCCAGAGCCCTTCGAGCCAACGGCCGACCCAGAAGCAAAGAGAGAGGAAGAAATCACTAAAATGGCCGAAGCCATTTTAGATGAAGATGTTTCTCGACTGTTGAACGAAGCTGCGGAAGCATTTTTGAAAGAAGAGTAGCTGTTATTGTAAAAACATTTGGAATGTAATATTTGCTGAACAAAGTGTGTAATATTTTTATAATTTTGAATGTAATATATAAGTTGCTTGTAACTTAATTCTTTACGATGCATGACACTTTACATACATACCATTTTTGAGCCTTCGGCGAAAAAAAACACCTTCCCTTCTTTTCATGCTTCGTGAAGAATATCCACATTTCATAAAAACATCCATCCGTCGTAAAATCAGTAAGCAATAGATCTTTTCATTGTAGAGTTTGACGAAGATATGCTTCTTCAATAATTATTTTGTGCCCTGGCACTGCTTCTTCGAGACAATCTCCGAAGATCGACATTGAACCCCCTTCTTGCATTATTGATGCAATATGATGTATGATGTTATGCTATGCAAATGATGTGATGATGTGATGTTATGCAAAATGGTATTTGTGCCGAAGATCAGCGCTGACTTTTCGCTGCAAGCCTCCCTTAGGAGCTTCTTCGCCTTCTATTTCGGCGGTATCAGCGTTTATTTTTCGCTGTAAGCCTCCCTTAGGAGCTTCTTCGCCTTCTACTTCGGCAGTATCAGCGTTTATTTTTCGCTGTAAGCCTCCCTTAGGAGCTTCTTCGCCTTCTACTTCGGCGGTATCAGTGTTTATTTTTCGCTGTAAGCCTCCCTTAGGAGCTTCTTCGCCTTCTACTTCGGCGGTATCAGCGTTTATTTTTCGCTGTAGGCTCTGCATTCCCTTTGGAACGACTTTTGAGCAGAAAACTTACGCTGCGCTCCCTTAGGAACGACTTTTTGTTGCTTTGGCAAACTTACGCTGCGCTCCTTAGAACGACTTTTTGTTATTTCAGAGGTTTTCCTTGTAACCATAAGTTCTTATGCTTCGGCAACTCTGTTATTCTGTGGAGAAGGTATATTTTTATTACGGCAAAAACGAAATTATTACAAGAAATTGAAAACGACAAAAAACACTTAGGCTTTCAATAATTGTTCCTTATTAAAAAGAAAATAATACTGAATGCAAAAACTGTTGCCGAGGTAGGATATCTGTTAGTAGATATGCTTCGATTCTGGCACAGTACTATTGATTGTGCGAGCTTCGGACTCCTCTCTGAAGTCTCGTTGGTGGTGAGTGTGCTGACTCCCTTCTGGCTGCTGGCCTCGTTGCATTGGTGGTGGAGGTGGAGGTTGTTGCCAAGATGCCTGAGGTTGGCTCGCCGAAGCAACAGAAGCTGCAGGGTGGTTACCCACATACTCTGGAATATACGGTGAGTGGTACGAAGCAGTATGCATAACTTGCTTCGGCTGGCTCTGTTGGGCTGCAGCTTCTGCTATCTCTTTCTGTTTCTGGATGGTAACATGGCACATCCTAGTAGTGTGGCCCTTGTCCTCACCACAGAATAGGCAATAAATTTTTCTGGGCTGATCCCCAAACCTTCCTCTGAAGCCCCTGACGCCTCTGCCCCTTGGAGCTGGGGGCCGAGGATAGCTCTGTTGCTGCCCCGAAGCCTGAGAGGAATATTGCGGCCTCTGCTGCTGACTTCCTCTGTCGTCATTTTGAGTGGAATGAATTGATCTGACATGCCTAGGATGGATTCTCCCTCCGAAGCCCCTGGCTATTTCGGAGAACCTGTAAGCTTCCTCCCTTCTCTGTCGAAAGTCATTGTCAGCATGGATGTATTCATCCATCTTCTGAAGCAGTTTCTCCAGGGTCTGAGGGGGCTTCCTGGCAAAGTATTGGGCTGAAGGTCCTGGCCGAAGCCCCTTAATCATGGCCTCAATGACAATTTCATTGGGCACTGTTGGCGCTTGTGCCCTCAAGCGCAAGAACCTTCGGACATACGCTTGGAGGTATTCTTCTTGATCTTGCGTGCACTAGAACAAAGCTTGAGCGATAATTGGCTTCGTCTGAAACCCTTGAAAACTGGTGACCAGCATGTCCTTCAGCTTTTGCCATGATGTGATTGTTCCAGGCCGAAGAGAGGAGTACCAGGTTTGTGCAACACTTTTGACTGCCATGATGAAAGATTTCGCCATGACCGCTGTGTTGCCGCCATAGGAAGATATTGTTGCTTCGTAACTCATCAGAAACTGCTTCGGATCTGAGTGTCCGTCATACATGGGGAGCTGGGGTGGCTTGTAAGACGGAGGCCAAGGTGTAGCCTACAGTTCTGCTGACAAAGGAGAAGCATCATCAAAAGAAAAATTTCCATGATGGAAATCCTCATACCAGTCATCCTCATTGAAGAAGCCCTCTTGATGAAGCTCTCTGTGCTGAGGCCTTCGGTTTTGCTCATCTTGAGAAAGATGACGAACTTCTTCAGAGGCTTCATCTATCTGCCTTTGTAGATCAGCTAGCCGAGCCATCTTTTCCTTCTTCCTTTGTACTTGCTGATGGAGCATCTCCATATTCCTGATCTCTTAGTCCAAGTCGTCCTCATGGGGCGTTGGACTGGTGGTCTTCGTCTTCTGGCTTCGGGCCTCTTGAAGAGAAAGGGTCTCCTGGTTCGGGTCCAGCGGCTGCAGAGCTGCAGCCCCTGTCGCTGAAGCTTTCTTTGGCGGCATGACGAAGGTCGATGCTTGCCGAAGGTGTTCGAAGCTCAAAAAGTGGAAGTGAGTTCACCGGAGGTGGGCGCCAATGTTGGGGACTTGTTCTCAAATGCTTTGGCTTAAGAACAAGGCAACACAGAAAATGTTAAACGTTAAAGTCCTTCGCCCGTCGAAGCATTATCTCACTTGGGATATAATGATTTCGGACGAAGGTTATGAAGGACAAACCTTCGTTAACATTACATACCATAATGAAGAAAGAATTACATGGAATATAAAAGATAACATAAATAGTTATGTATTATTATCAAATCATTTCTATTTTATTGTTATGAAAAAATAGAAATGATTTCGGGTTACAAATGTACCTCTGACTTGAAAGAAGGTAAAAGTACAAGCGTGGCACAAAAGCAAATGCCAAGTCAGCGTGAACAGTACAGGGTTACTGTTCATCTATTTATAGGCACGGGACGCAACCCATGTAAAATTACACCTATGCCCTTTACATCTGCTAATAACTCTATAATAATTCATCAAGGTCTAAATAGCCTTTTCATCTTTAAGTCGGTTTCCCTTTCCGCTATCATGCCGAAGCTCTTCTACACACAGCTTCGGCTCCGCGCTGTCCTTCGTACCCCTTCTGTGCTTCTTCACGTTGTGGTTTTAACTCGGGTCCGAAGATACCTGTTCACGCATTGTACTCCAGAAACATTGTTAAATCATGTTTTTGAGGACCTTCGGAAGCCGAAGGCCCCCAACACTCACGTATGCCTTCTTTGTGCCACCTCATGTGTCGGGTTGTATTCTTGGAGATGAACAAACGTTTCAACTGAGGTATAAGAGGCATGCAACAAAGCTGCTTACGTGCTACCTCGGTCGTCACGGTCAAACCATCATCGTTTTCAACCTTTACGAATCTACGCTCACCACATACTGTACACTTCTCATTTGCGGTCTCCTTCCAGAAAAGCATATAGTTATTGACACAGACATCGATTTTTTCGTAGTCCATATCGAGACCAGAGAGCAACTTCTTGGACTGGTACATGTCCTTTGGCATCTTGTGATTCTCCAGAAGTACATCACTGATCAAGTTCAGAAGCTCCTTATAGCAGTTGTTTGAGAATGCAAACTGGACTTAATAGTCATAAGTCGAGTCACGAACACAAGGACGGTCACTTTCGTGTGCTCGTGCAATGGCTCTTCGACAACTTTAAGGAGCTCGAAGAACTTCTGAACCTCAGGCGTAGAAGGATCCTCATAATCGGAGGGTTGACGGGGTTCTCGGAATCGATGGGTACAAGCTCATGGTGTACATCATCAAGCATCTCTTCTGTCCTATCGTAGTCCCCCTCTTCATGTGACTGAACTTCCGATACAATACGAGGTGGTGGGTCCTCACCGTGGTGCACCCATACCTCATAGCCTACCGTATAACCGTTCTTACAAAGATCTATCGACATAGTCCTCCTGTCAAGGAAATAAATGTTCCGACACTTGTTACAAGGGCACCTAACATCGGTCCAGTCTCTAACCGAGCAAAAGCATGGTCGAGAAACGCGTTAGTCTTGGCAACCCACTCACTTGATAGAGCACATATTTTCTTCCAACCTTCATACATCTATCGACGATCCTCCTCCATACTAGATACGAGACGTTAATAGCATTAGTTAAGTAAATCACGCCCCTACATCTACGATACACTACGAATAACTAGAACTAACGTAAATTATTACATAGTTAAACTAATAAACCACACCAGTACAATATTATATAGAAAAAACACTTCACGCAACCGTAAATCGTATAAAATGACCTTATTTCAGAGGGCATAATAATTACCCTCGGAAATTAAAAATTTAAATTATCTAGACACCACTAAATGAATTAAAACATGCTAATTTAATTACATAAACAAACTCCAGCCGTCGAACATAACAAACTAAACACTATTTAACAAATAAATCATTTAATACTAAAAATAACTACTAGCAAACAATTTATATGCATCTACACAATTATAATACAAGCCATAGAATACTCACTTAGCCGATGGTGAGATCGGGATGGCCGACGACGGACGATGTAGTGGCGGATGGATGTTGGAACCGGCGAGGCGGTGGGGGCGGAGCGGGCGCCGACAGGAGCGAGAAGGCCGTCGACGGGTGCCTGCGGTGGCGGGGCGGACGCCGGCACGACGGGTGGATGCGTGGGCGGCGGGCACGGGCACCGGTGGGGGTGCCGGAGGGGGCGACGGAGGCGCCGGTGGGGTGGGATGGCGGCGGCGGCACGTGACAGGGTGGTGGCGGCGGCGTGACAGACTCTCTCTATCTCTGCTGGGCACGCGAGCGAAATGAAATGGCGCGGTTTGGGCGTTGTTGCTTAAAATTACTTATGTCCGAAGGCCTGTCAGACAGCCATCGGACATAAGACAATGTCTAACGGCTGTCAGATAGGCCGTCGGACATACAGTTATCGCCGACAGCCTGTCTGACAGTCGTCGGATGTAGGACCTTATATCCGACGGCTGTAGTAAATCGTCAAACATAAGGCTATGTCCGACGGCTTCGTATGATGCCGTCGGACATTGAGTGGTCGTCGGATCTATCCATTGGATAATCTAACTACGAATATGTGAATTCGAAGGAAGACGATACCTAG
This sequence comes from Zea mays, assembly GCF_902167145.1. Taxonomy (NCBI): domain Eukaryota; kingdom Viridiplantae; phylum Streptophyta; class Magnoliopsida; order Poales; family Poaceae; genus Zea; species Zea mays. The sequence continues at coordinate 105,419,376 of NC_050105.1, read as the reverse complement.
AGGGACGATTGGCAAAGACGATTGGAGAAGTTTATTGTGTATCTACAGTTAGACATTGCGCATGGCGTCTATTGTTTTGGACTATGTCTACATATATGACATGCCTTGTCATAGAAACTACGAATTAAGTAATTTGTTTGATGGAATTGCCCTTATCCGTGTTTACCAAATCAATAGCCACATTTTAAATAAACACCTAAAAATACATATACAGGTGACAAGATCAATTCCTATCTGTACTCCTTCCGTACTAAAATATAAGGCGTAACCACTTTTTGTTCTTGTCACATAATATAAGGTGTGCTCTCTATGCACACGTATATTGATGCATTTCTCTTTGAACTAGATGTAATTACATCTTATATACTGCGACGGAGAGAGTACTAGTTTATTTTTAGAATCTTTCTGAAACGTCAAGTATCTTAGGACTTCTCCGCTCCCTAGCTTTTAATACCCGTTACTGTTGTGTTGCAAATTTACAATGCTGACCAGAGATGCTACTAGCACGAATGTATATTATGTGCCATATATAGACCTATCACTTTTAGTGACCATATTGCTCGACATCGCTATATATACATCGTTGGCCGTTATTCTGATAAGCAAGTGGAATCATCAGATGCTTTGCCCTCGCCTAGATTAGGATGCTCTTGGTCGGTGTTCACAGCAGGATTCTTCTACCAGCCGTCTGGTCTGACACAGAACCTTCTTCGCCGTGATACCGTCCAGCCGAAACCTTTTTTCCAGAGCTGGTGTCTATGGCAGAAAGCCGACGATGATAGAATGATAGATATGCTGTCGCCAGCGGGCAGCAGACCGGCACTTGCACAGTTGGACGTCCTACTCTGCACGCGCGGCGGCGGCCGGCGGGGCAGCGGTGCCCGATCGGGCCGTCCCTGTCGCCTCGTGGTCGCGTCGCCGTCCGACACGACGCACCCCTGCCTGGTTGCCAATCGATGCCGAGATAGGAAAACAACCGTCCCCAGCGAGCGCACGCACGCCCGCCAGCCCACGCCCGCGCCGCGTGCACGTGAAGAAGGGCCCCACGCGAGGCGACGTGCACGCGCCGCCCACCACGCGCAAGCACGCGCCGGCGATGGGCGATGCCTCCCCCGCGACGCCGACCTCGTGCCTGCTACAGGGCCCTGCGGGGTGGCTGCGGTGTGGACCGCGCACTCGCATGTTTATGCCGTGAAGACCGTGTCAATGGCGGGCCGTGTAGATAGATGGCCAGGACCACGGATCGCCATCCGGCGGATGACTACGGACCATGTCGTGGTCGCAGTGCAAGACTCTTGGAGAGAAAACCTGCTGCCTGGTGAAGGAGCTCCACGAAACTTCACGATTTTTGTACCAGCTGCATGGACGCTGTTTCCTTTTTTTTCTCCTTCAAACCATCGTCTAAAGTGCACCCATTATTGGGAAACCGTAATATGCGGTAATCGGATAGCTAGGAATCCTCTCCAAAAGTCGACTTCACTACTTTGCCAATAACACACACACACACACAAGCCGCTGTCCTATATATATTACTTCCTCTATGTCCAAATTATAAGTCGTTTTAAACATAGTTTAAGTCAAACATGTCAAACTTTAATCACAAATAATTATTTGGTTTTGGATCCTAATAGTCATATGCACTTATTTATCTTGAAAAATACTTTTACAAAGTATAAATGCATTAAGAGTTTGTTTGTGCTTTAAAAAACATTTATTAAAGATATATTTTGGAGACCGTGCTATTATCCTAAACGACATAATTTACACCCAGAGTGAGTACTTTTGTAGGCAACAAGTTAACGTTAATCAAAGTAACGTCTTAGAGTAGTATATATGTGCAAATTGATCAAAAGCCATAAATTAGGGAAAAGCGGAACTGTAAATAGTCCCTGTAGTAAAACTGTAGTGGCACTTTGAACAACACTTTTTTTTAAAGTAACACATGTCTATGACCAGCGGCGAAGCTAGCACAATTATAATGAAAACTTGATCAGACGTTGCCATTACATTTTCCCTTAGCTGCATCCACATCGCAACGATGTATTTCCTCATCTAGAAAACAATGCAATGTCGAGTGTAAAAGGTGTAGTAGTACCATTAACAATCTAGGTATGGTATCATATTTTAATCTAATACCTTAGTTTTTAGTCCTAGTTATATGGTTTGTTAGTAATTGATGTCTTTAGTATCAGTTGGTGGTGGTTGGGGATCTGCCAAAGTTCCTGCAAGGAACCACAACAGAGCAACATAATTAAAATAAAAGCATCCTCTCTCCTTTGAATGGACCGGAGGATTCAAGAAGAGGGGAGAAAATAGAAAAAAAAAACATGCATAAAGATCATTGTTGAAATAGCATATATGAAGTGTGAACCCGGTTTGCAAGGATTTACTCATCTTCTTTGTTCCTTTGTTACACAATGGAAATATGTGAATTACAAAATGGCTCACAAGTCCTTCAAAATGTTATACCTTTGAAGGTCTCGTAAGCTAATTGAGCCTCTTGAAGAATACAGATCTTCGGATGCTCTTTCTATACAAAGGTGCTACAGATTCAGGACAGACCAGTGACCGATCCCTGTAACAGTGGTACTATATACCTATTTATAGGGTTGGGATGACATACATCTCTGTTTACAGTTACAAGAATACCCTCTCCTCTATTAATAGGCTCTATACAACCAAACATGGGTAATTATGTCTTTGTGCAAGGGAGATGTGGCGTGTACGTCTTTTCCTCCTTCGTAGCGTCCTTGACATTACGTCCGAAGGTGGCATGATCCTGGTCAAGCATCATCTTCCCCTTTTTCTTCGACTCACCATTCACTGATGAAAAACCAACCAAAGCTTCTGATTTAATGTAAGGATTTGGTACACCTAGATGGGAGAATAGATCTCCTATCAAATTTCAACTTAAAAACTTGTCAGTAACCTTAGTGGCAGTGTCAATTGATGCCAACACTATTGTGACCCGACATTGCTAGACTATGTGCGGCACTGCCACACAAACCTAAATCTTGTGCTCAAGTTGAAATTTAACATGTGGCAAGTAGATTAAGTAAATTTTAGTTTCCACTGATATAAATCAAATTCTAATGCACCATCAGAGATAACATTGAATAGAGCAATAATATAGCTAAATATCAAACCCTAGAAATACCATATGAGAAGATAGATGTTGTAAAAGTAAAGATCACAATGGGACAGGAATTTATCCCATGGTTCAGCTTGCCACAAATGCTTGCCTACCTCCATGTTGTTGAGTAAGCCACTAAGGCCTTATGTTCACACACATTATCCTCGTTCTCAACTCAAGAGCTCAAGCTCTTGAGATGAGGAGTTATTACTTTAAATTTATGGGTGAATACAAACCTATAGGGATGCAACAATAAGGAACACAGCTCACCGGATGACACTCTAGCCGGGTAGGAGCAATGCTCTAAGGGTAATAGATTCAATCGCTGGCTTGAATGAGCACTAATGCTCTTGAACAGGGAGAACAAGTGCAGGAGCTCAAATATCTGATTCGAAAGCCCTAATCTCTTAGGATTTCACTTAGAAGTTGTTTAGTGAGAGTTAGGAGCTTGACTAGAGTGTGTGTGAGAGAGAGGGTGAACATTAATTTCAAACATTGGTTTGTGTAGACTGTACAATTATCATTGGGGTAATAGGCAAGGGGTATAAAAACCTAGAACAACTCCAACGACTATTAGGTGGGGAGCCATAGTGATATGGCATGGCAATGCCATGATTCGTATCATGATTTGTCTTATATTTTGTGTCTGGATTTCTAGGCCTTATAGAATATATGTGGTGGAATAAGAGCATTGGTTTTGTGTTCAATCTTGCAAATTGAATCCTCCTTGATCATACAACAATCATGTTCTCAAATTCAAAAAATAGAAATATAAACTCCGTACAGAATTGGGGTGCCACCACCTATGAATTCTTTCTTCATTTTTTCCTTGTCTTGTCATGACACTCGACAAATCATATTAAATTTCTAATTGCATAGTCATTATCACCAAAACCCACAATTAGGGCTTGATTGCACTTACAATTTCTCCTCGTATTTGGTGATTGATGACAACACAACTAGAGCTAGCTTACATAATATGAAAAAGGTAATATTGATTTTCAAGTCATGGATTTAAAGCCCCCCCTAAATTTGTGAAAGGATAATTGATTGGCGTGAAAAGCCAAGTTTCACAAAATAAGTTAGGTGGGTTCTTTCTACATCTACAACTACTTGTGGGGTGCATTAACAGTGTCAACAAGATATATGTGAAAGAATAGTACTGTAAAAAACATCAGAGTGCATAGTTGTAAATTTCTCTGCGTGGTACTATTGCTCTCTGTCCGACACTGCCGTAGAGCGGTACTGTCAATTATCTACATGCCACTACCATGTGGACTTCTTACAATAGAAAAAACATAATTTTTTTACCAACCACAAGTGTATAAAGTACTAAAACATTCTTAGAGAGAATTGTAGATAGGTTCAAAATACAAAGTATGAGAGAATAATTATTACTAATTAAGTTTAGAGTGTGCATAGTGCCATCCTAACTATAATACCTATCATCTCACACATCTAAGCAAATAAATAAAATCTCTGGCGATATCTAACACCCAAAAAATTAATTAGAAAGGTTAGCAAAATTCTACAAAAAGATTTGAGCTAAACTGTTTTTAACAAAAGCTTCATTTCTTTAGAATGTATATTTACCTAAATAAAAGAAATACGAATATTACAATTTTGATAGTTCAAAGGTTAGAATTAATTCTTTGAACTAGAATTTGGGTTAAAAGAGAAAAACATAGCAAGATTTTCAATTATTTAAGTGAAACTATTCATTATAGGTTATGTGATCAGGAACCTTGTCTTAGTAGGAAATAAATCACAAATCCTTATCCAAATAAAATTATTTAGAAAATTATAATATTTGATATGAGATATGGGAAATTATTTTTTTAGAATAGTATCTTTTATGTATATGAATTCCATATTGAAAGCACATCTTTAATGGATAAACCAAGATAATAAATAATTAAATAAAAATAAAGCTTTGCATCGTGCCGGGATTATTTTGTTTGTTAAATATAAATTGAAGCTTGAAATTCAAAACCTAGATTTAAATTGAGTTTGAAAGTAGAAAACTAAAATAGGAAGGAAAAGAAAAAAAAAGAAAAAAAGAAATAACCTGCGTGTGGGTCGAACCACCCTGCAGACCCAGCTCAACACCGTGGCCCAGAATCTCCACCGCTTGGCCCACTTAAATCGCACACCTCGTGGCCTAGATCCAGCACGGGTGCGCCTGCACCTTCTGCCGCTGTCCCGTGGGATCGGTTCGTCAGCGTGACACAGCGACTAGCGCGTGGGTCCCTGCCGTCAGAACTGTCTCCCATCCCTGGTCTGTAAAATGGGAGCAGTGAACTCCTCTGTGTTGGTCGGGGGTTGTTCACAGCAATTCCACCGCCTTAGTTCTGTATCCCTACCTCTATATAGTCGTCCAGGGTCGCGTCTCGTTGCTATCAACTCGGCAACCCTAAATCTCCACCGCCCCACGACCACCATTTGCCATCACCGAGAGACCCCGTGCGAGAGAGAGGGTGAGAACGTCGCCGTGGATTCATCACCGACAATGTCCCGGTACGGGCTTGTTCGGTTAGCTCTCAATTCATGTGAATTGAGTGGGATTGGACTGGTTTGAATCCCAAACAAGTCAAACTTCTTATTTTTTTCAATCACTTCCAATCCATATGTATTGGGAATAACCGAACAAGCCCTACAAGGGTTAGGAGCTTCGCGGGATCGCGTCATGCAAGTTCGAGGCATGGCCGAGCACAAGGGAGTTCCGGACCACGGGCAATTTCTCTCCGAACTTCAATCTTCGTCGTCGATCCGCGCTTCGCCGTGGCCAGGGCAGTCCATGCCATGATCCATGGTGAGTTTTCCCTCCCTATGTTTTGCGATCCCTTCTGCTACGCTGGCGACTTCTGGATTGCGGTTTCAAGCAAGGAGGCAAGCTTGGGGCATGGGTCGGTGATGGCACACCACCGTGGATGGCCTGGCGCTGTCGCGGTTCATAGCCAGGGGAGAGAGAGATGAGGAGTCGGCGTGACCGTCGGATTGGATATCTGCGGCCAAGATCATATCGTGTGTACCCCTCGATTTCTTTGAATCTAGACCCTTGGTTTTAGATCGGGTGGTCGTTGTATATCACATACCGGTTCGGGTAGTAACGTGGGCCGTTAGATTATGATCTCTCGGTCCTGGATAATGTGCCCCTTCGCGCTTTTAATCCAAGGCATCTGAATTCGATCTAATGGCTCAAGGCCTTCCTATCATCTCCGCCATGATAGATTTGTTAAAAAGTCCTCAGGATAGTAGGAATTTGCTCCGCGATCTAGGTTAGTTCAAAGGCTACTACAAGTAAGTCCAAAATTCAATAGAAAGAACCCTAAGTTTTTTACGATTTGAACCTGTCGTCCAAAGAGTTTTCTGGTTTTATAAAATTAAATCAGAAATTAATTGTTAGTATACAAAAATCTAGAAAATAGTTTTGAGTGTAAAAATAAATATAAAATATTAGGAAATTCACATCTTCTCCATCTTAACTCCGAATTGACCCGTTTCAGTTGCGTTGCCTTTGTAATAATATTGCATACACTTTTGTAACATTATTTCATCAGAGAACATGTTTTCAAAAATAAACATTCATTTAAACCTACGTTTAGTAGATTAATCATTCTAATCAAAGTTAATATATCTATAACTATAGTTGACTAAAATATAACCTCGAGTGAAGTTATAACCTAAATTAAAGATAAATTACTTATTTATTTGGCATATCCTTTCTGACTTATATTAGTTTAACTATTTAATCACTTAAAACTTTAGAATACTATACCTTTTTAACCGTAACTCTGATTTTAGTGGTTGTCGAACCTACGATCTCGTAACAGCGCGTAGAATATTCCTACGCAATTTGTTCTCATGTTTGGTGTAATGTTATTTTTATATACTCCTTGTCTATTTGTATGTATTGCTATGAGTAGCAGCGAAGTCACGAGAAATCTGAAGACCAACTTGATGAAGTACCTAGAATCTCAAATCTAAAGCAAGTTATGCCCTTGATCACTCCTCTTTACCTAATAATGTTCTTGTTAATCATTGTGGCATGCTTAGGTTAATTTGATGGAAATCAATAGGTTTCCCTAGTTTGTTTACCCCACAACTTGCAGACAAATGAACTACTGGGTAGACTTGCTATTGCTCTACCTGGTTTTGGGATTGATGTTACATCTGAATATGATCATGTTCCAATTTCACTATTGATTTAAGTATTGTTCATGACAAGATTATTGTGTTAATTGGAACATGGATCTTAACTTGAGATAATAGTGCTACCACAAGGGTGGAATGGGACACCCTTGGCCAAGTAATTAGGAAAGCTAGGGAAAGATTACCTTACTCGAAAGGGGCAAGCGGGGAGGCATCGCTGCAGAGTATAGGGAGTTCCTTGGGTCGGACTGTCTGTAAAGCTTTTCGGATGAGAGGTTCCTATGCTTCCTTCTTCCTGAATCCATAGCGGGTTTTCTCGAACTTGTGGAACTTTGGAAAGGCCTCGTAGTGGATCCCTAGCTATTCACCTTGAAAGTGTCTAAGGGTCTAGCTAACCCTGGCTAATCGAGAAACACGTCTTGTGGGTAAAGATGTGCAACCTCTGCAGAGTGTAAAACTGGTATATCATCCGTACTCACGGTCAAGAGTGACTCAGGACTCTCGCATGATTAATTGATGGAATTAAACTTAATCTATCATTTGCATTGCATCGTGGGTTTATTATTAATTTTGATCTCTTATTTATTTGGGTTGGTATCTACTTATACTTAGTAATTGCTAATAAAACTTTGACCAACTTTAAAAGTATGCTCAACTTTAACCATCTTTTTTGGTAAGCTTTACACTTCACATGAGCACCCATCGTAAGTGAGTTCATGCACATTATTCCCCACAACTTGTTAAGCGATGAACATATGTGAGTTCACCCTTGTTGTACTCACATCCCCTAGGTCTAGGATAGGTATCACATGATGAGGAGCATGAAGGATGCCGCGATGAGTTCGTGAGAGGTCTAGGTCGTTGTCTCCCAGTCAACTATGGTTGATGGATCGTTGTCTTCATATGATGTAATCATTTAGCTATTTTGTACAGAACTCCTATTATATAGTAAAAATGTGACATTCATTTATGTAGCACGAGTCATCATATGTGTAAGACTTAATCCTAACACACATTTGATTCGCGCTTGGATTTGCCCTTAAATCCAGGTGTGACACGATAGAAACTTAAATTTACCCCTTCATCAACTTCTCCCCCTTTGGCACCAAGCACCAAAAAGGAAAAATAAGATGAAGAAAGAAGTCAGTCATCCTCATCCATAATTGTGTCTCATGGAATGTCATCACCTCCATGAGAACCACCACCATCATCATCATTGTCGTCATTATCTGAAACAACTGCATGGCCAACTCTATGAGTAGTGGAAGTTTAGCGAGGGGAGCCTATCGACTGCCTTGCTAAAGAATGACAAAGCTCCTAAATCTCTTCAATATTATCCTCACCACTAGATATACCACTGTAAGCTAGCGGAGGACGAGGAACTTCAAGAGGAGGAAGACCAGAGCGGTAACGGAGCTCATGAATCTCGAGTCGGGTCTCATAGGCCATATTGGCTGCATATGAACATGTCTCAAATATGGCACTGGGCCAATGTGAAAGCTTTATCTTCTTCCCATGAGAGGAAGAAGAAAGACATGAGGGCGACAAACGCCATTCAAATCTCTCAAATGAATCACCGCTATTTCTACTTGCAGTTTGTAACCATAGCTGAATTGGATGGCAAAAGTTGCTACTTGTAATTTGTATCCAAACTTCCAAAGTTAACTGGATAGCAAAAACAGCGTTGTCAATGAAATCAATCTCGAACAACAGCATGAGCATTGCAAACTAGTACTTCAATACTTTTATAGGGCAATGGAAAGAACACATTGTACAATTTCGAAAGAATTACACAGCGCTTATCCATTTACTATTGATAGTGTATAACAGAGGCACAATTATCAGAAATGATATTTATATCACATAATAATAACTAAACTAAAGTACAGCACTATTTGAAGCACACTACCAGTTTGGATGGAATGAAACCAATCCACGTTGTCGATAAAACTAATTTACATCCCAACAAACTTCCTCTGGCCCAGCTAGGAGAAATTTCACTTCGTCACATACATGACGTGCAACAGATGAATTACTCATGGTTACTAAAATCTTGTGAACATTTCATTTGATGCCTTGCATAGCGCAATCAGCAATGCTGTCAGTTGTATCAGTAGATGTCCAACACTGAGGTATCTGACGAGGACACTGGCAAAAATTGCTGTGTTACAGTTCCTGACCATCAAAATCTGGTCTCACAGGATAATCCAGACCCTGTAGAGCTGGAGTTCTTCTCAAATCCTCTTCTGAGTATGCAGGGATGAACCAATATTTTCTGTCATTTCCAAAAACCTAATAACAAAACATTGATCAACTAAAGTCTTTGATAGATTTGTACCAAAGTTACATGCAAATGCTGGTATTAGCAGGCATCGCTACTGTAATGGCAGATCTATGCCAAAAGGCAACGAAGGCTGGAGGCCTATTGTTGAAGCGAAGACAGAGCGACCCCTCCATCCCTTTACTTTGCACACTAACCTGCTACGAGGCGCAGGGCCATTCAAACAGGAAAGAAGCAAAGGCCCGGCAACGGATCTGGAAGGCGATGGGATCCGCCCCCTCTGCCCTGGCGGCGAAGCCAGCCGGTTGGACTCACCTAGGAAGGGGTCAACCTTTGAGTACCACACAAAGGCCTAACAAAGTCGAAGGTGGTCGGCTTCGTCGTGTCAACATGAGCAACGGGTCGCTAGGTCCTCGCATCGTTCAATCACTGGGTAACGACACTCAACCACTCTAGGTCAACCTATCAGTGATTAGAGAGGGTACCAATTCTGGTGTAATAGGGAGACTTGTACTTACAGTCCTATAATTACCTCGTTGTACAGTGCATGTCAGGAATATAGTTGGTAGTCAGGGTATTACTGTACTTAGGTCCACCAACCCCCGGCTACCCCTATAAATACCCCCATCCTATAGCCGCACAGGACACGCTTAACAAGACATTTGCGCTCCGAGCTTACTGTTTTGTCGCGCCACCTGTCTCTGCTCCATAGTGTTTGGCTCACGGTTTTTCGTTCCAACACCTATTCTTTCCAACTTCTATTTCCTACATTGTTCTTATTAGATTCCTAAGATATATTGGATATGCGGTAGTTTTTTTTTTAGGATTGATTCTTTCCAAGCTTAAATCCTCAATAGACTGAGGGCATGGTCTCCAGACAGCCATCTTACAATGTGCACCTACACTGGCAGTATTACAATTACAAAATAAGAGGAATAAAAATATAAGCAATGTTAAATATATGTTCATAAAATACAGTGACTTCAAAAAGGACTGCCAACTTTGTTGGGTTTTCAATTGATTTTTCACTGATCTTGGCATTTTATGAACAAGAGAATACAAGGAATCGTAAGTGAATTAATGATTTTTTTTGTTTAAACACTAATATCACCACTTTAAAAAATGATCTTTAGTATATTACACCCAAAACTTGTGCAGCTCCAATCAATAAGATGTGTTGGATTTGTGGCCACACAAAAAAGGATCGAGTCCGGAATGATGATATATGTGATAGGCTGGAAGTAGCACTAATTGAATAAAAGTTTGTCCAACATCGGTTGAGAATATTTGGACATATCGAACATTGACCTACAGAGGCGCCACTGTGTAGCAGGATCCTAAGATGTGATAGCAATGAGAAGAAAGAAAGAGGAATACCAAAGTTAATATAGGAAGTAAAAGGAGACTTAAAAGATGGGATATATCCAAAGATTTAGCATTGAACAAAAGTGCATGAAAAATAGCTATCGATATATCTGAACCTTGACTATGGGTTCTACTGGGATTTTAACTCTATACTACCCCAACATGCTTAGGATAAAAAGCTTTGTTGTTGGCTTGTTGCTGCCGTTGCTGCTGCTATTCAGACAAGTTAGACATTTTGCGATAATTATCTCCAACAGTTTCAACGTATTAGTTCATCTCCAACAGTTTCACTCAGTGTGCCACACCAATCTTCAATAACCACAATATCACAATGTTTTGTTATACAAATAAAACAAAAGCTATCATGGATGTCTCAGCTACTTGCGTCTTCACATGCAGTCATGAAGATATATGTAGGTGCATGATTATTATAAAATGAGCAAATAATTGATGAAAATTCTTAAAACTAAAAATCCAATACAGACTAACCTGAGCAAAATTCCTCTTCCGGCCAAGATCATATATCCAATGTGGAGTTGTCTTCTTCTCATATGCCTGTATATCAAGGTTACCAATTAGTATCATCTTCTACATTAAAAAAATGCTTAACAACATAATGCTAGATGCTTGCCTCAATTGTTGTTGTATTAGCAGAAACAAGTGAAATATGCATAATCATAAAACCAAGAACGCTCAAAGAAAAGGCCAGATTCAACACTGCAAGAAGGAACAATTTAGTTAATACCTGAAGAATCATACAGCGCATTTTATATATATAATAACAGTAATGCAATTACCAAAGGTGAGAAATGTGGTTGCAAGTGCTGCAGGACTTCCTGGGATCTCGGCATCACTGAAGAAGGCAATGAAGTGAGGCAATAGAGAGAGAGTGACAAGAGTTGTCTCGAGGAAGGTGTAAAACTGCATGGCATCACAAAATGAGAATGGTTTCACTTTTCAAAACAACATAATAGACAGCAATATGGAGCGGAACAGACAAATTCACAAGAAGCTTAATAGCCAAGCACTCAGCAGCAGTATTTACACTATTGACATTATAAACAGAATAGTGATTAGACTACACGGGTAACATCATAAACAAATGCAATTGCTCCTTCCCTCCGTGCCTCCCTCTTAATATAATTGAGGTAAGAATACATTAGGCCCCTGTGTCGCTCTCTCTACAGGGCGATTCAGGCACCGCCGACTCCACCCACTGCCAGTCCCTCCCATGTACCTCCACTGCTGGGCCGCCACCAGAGCTCGACGCCTGCAAACCGGCAGAATGCAAGGACAGCAGTGGCTGGGACCTCTCCTCTTCTTCCCCACCCCTTTCTCTCCTAGAGGCCTAAGACCGTCTTCAGCAGCTCCCCTATCTCATCCCCTATTTCAAACTTCACTCTGCAAACAATGTCAAACGGTGTCATCTACAGTGCCGCGTCCTCCTATTTTATACAATCCATCGAAGACAGCCTAAGGGCTCCAGTGCTAGGTATGCATGAGCCGGTGGCTGCCCCCAGAATTCCAGCCTGAGGTACGTGGATCAAATGACTCATTGACTGGATATGTCGCCCCTGCACCTGGAGCAACCACAGGAGGCCTTTGGTGGAGTGCCGACTACGCTCGGTGGACGTCGGGGTCACAGTGAAGCCTGTGATCTGCAGCACGCGAGCGGTGAGGCAGCTGTCCCAGACTGGCAGATTCAGAGCCTGGGCGGCTAGAGCCGGTGCCCTGGGGGCACGAATTGGCGGGCCTGCCTAGCGATGGCGTGCAGCGGCCATGAGGTGCCGGTGACGGCAAGAGCAGTCATAGGGACACTAGGCGCTGGTGTGTGGCTACTGCAAGGGCGCCAGTGAAGACAAGTGGCTAGGGGGTTGTGTGTTGCGTGTGTGTCAGAGCTGAGTCTGGTTCCACAAGATGCCCAGTCAGAGAGGGTGGCGTACATGCGACCAGGAGGTTGCATGTCGCATGTGCGGCGAAGCTGATCCGGTTTCGTGGGATCCCCAGTCGGAAGGGGTGGTGGGCTGTCAGGGCCTAAGGAGGCCCACGGAGGGGCTGCGACAGCAGCAGCCATGGGCCCTCCAAGGGGGATTAGATAAGGATAGTTAGAGATAAGATTAGAAGATTAGTTGAGATTATTTAGGACATTAGTTGAGATTATCTAGGAAGGTTATCAGTTAGTAGTTTGTTGAGAGTTTTTAGTAGAGTTTTAAGGAGATAAGGATCTCTAGCTAGATAGGGGTGGCTAGACGCCCTATTTATGTAATCAATGGATGAGAAATACAACAGACAAGAATTAGAAGGGAAAAACCCTCCTCTTGCTCGGCCGTGGGCAGAGGCCCCGGTCGACGTTCCTGCCCATCGATATCCCTCTCCAATCCCTCACCGATCTAGCGACCATAACATCTGGTATCAGCTAGCTTGGGTTTCGATCTGATCCCATAGCTTCTGCTGCCAATTTCGCGACGTCATCCTGGCAACCGGCGTCCCCATCTCCATGGATCACGCCGCATGTCACCTTCATCACGCCGTCCTGGCAACCGACGTCCCCATCTCCATGGGCTGCGCCACATGCCACATTCGTCACACCATCCTGGCAACCGGCGTCCCTATCTCCATGGGCACCATCGCCTGCCAATTTTGTCACCACATCCTGGACGCCGGCATGCCCATCCCCAGGAACAACGCCAAATTTCGTCACATCATCTTCGTTGACGACGTCTCCCTTCCCATGGGCGACGCCACTAGGGGCAGCCACAGCTCAGCAATCACCAGCTCCATTGATGGGGGACTTGTGGACCGACATAAGGGCTGATCTCGCAAAGATGCAAGCCACGCTCCAGAAGGTTGAGCAAGGGCTGCTGCAAATCAAGGCAGCAGTGCAACATGAGCAGCACCAGCTGGCGTTGTCCGCACGGCTCCAGACGTCGGCGGCTGTGGGCATACAAGCTGCTGCTCGTGGCTTCCTTGCACGACGGGGAGTGTGGGAGATGCGCCGACGGATGCTCGAGGCAGCCTTGGTGACGGTTGACCTTGGCACACGGGCGCGCGACCTCGCCCTGTCGGACGGCCATCAGCAGCGACACCGGGCCGCTATCTCCAAGTGCGAGCATGGTACGTGTCCCGTGGGCGACGAACTTCAACTCTACGGCAGCGACGGTAGGGAAGGCACTCCCCTCGTCATCGGCAAGGGCGCACTATTTAGCGCCACCACATTCCGCTACCGGCCGCCACGAGGGCGCCTCCGCTGGTTATTGTTGTGACCTATTCCAGGTGCCCGTCCATGTGCTCCCCTTTCGTCCAGATGGCGTCCATGGGATCCAGGTGGCTGCACACGTGCAAGTCCAATGCGCAAAGGGTGTCCACCTTATCTTATGGGGTCAAATAAATCAGATTCGGAATAATAAGATAAGCCGAGATGTAAAAGGTTTGTCTTCTAGGTTTCTGGTTTTGGGTCAAGTAGACTCGGTCTTTGTCTCTTTGAGCACCGGTCATGCTGCAGCTAGAGGACGAGCTGCTTGTTCAGGAGAGGTGTAGAGTCAGGGCCTAAGGAGGCCCACGGAGGGGCTGCGGCAGCAGCAGCCATGGGCCCTCCAAGGGGGAATAGATAAGGATAGTTAGAGATAAGATTAGAAGTTTAGTTGAGATTATTTAGGAGATTAGTTGAGATTATCTAGGAAGGTTATAAGTTAGTAGTTTGTTGAGAGTTTTTAGGAGAGTTTTAAGGAGATAAGGATCTCTAGCTAGATAAGGGCGGCCAGCCGGCCTATTTATATAATCAATGGATGAGAAATAAAGCAGGCAAGAATTAGAAGGAAAAACCCCTCGTCTTGCTCGGCCGTGGGCAGAGGCCCCCGGCCGACGTTCCTGCCCATCGATACCCCTCTCAACATGGGTGATGTAGTTGTACGGCTGCAATGTGCAACTGGCGCGTCAATGACCCTCTAAAGGGGCTTTTGTGGGGCGTCAGGACGACGGTGGTGGTAGGTAGACGCTCATCTACATCTCGAGGCGATGTTTGTGCTAGGGGTACCTTGGACGAAAGCTTTGGCGACAGTGACGCCTATGGGCGCCACTTCCATTGTTGGGAATGTTGTGTTGTTTCCTCCTAGCATTGTGTTCCAATGGGGAAAAAACTCTGACCATTTTGGACGATCGATAGTGGCACTTTCAGCGTCGTGCCCTTCCAAGGTGTCGATGTTTGGGAAGTTGTCTTGGCTTAGATGGAGGTCACCCTAGGTGGTTGCCTATACTTCTTGATGCCTGTTTGACGTGTGGAGGTTAGTCTTGTAGAGTGAAGTTGGAGCCGCTACGTTAGGGATGTGGCTTAGCAATAATGACATGGACGGACTCTTCTTCGTTGACGTCTTGGAGTTTCTACATGTGAGACTTGGTGACCCACATGGGTGGGACAATGGTTCGAGATAGGAGTCGAAGCTGCTCTTGCGACGTACTTGAGCTTGGCAGCAATGACCTATATCGGCCTTGTTTTTTTTCTAGCTTGTCTGCTTGGCTTTGTTAGGGTGGGTTGTTGGGATATGCCATGGAAGTCAGAGTTGGTTGCTCTACAACCATGCTTGGAAATGATAACTCATGGTAGTGTGTTGGTGTATTGCATGGATGGGTTAGCCATTCAGATGTCCTGTTTTGTAGGCATCACGTGTTTTGGCTAACCCTTCTTATACATGAAACTCTATTTCTTCTTAATTGAAAGGCAGAGCTCCTACAATTAATTCAAAGAATATATAATTATAAGCAGTTCTCCTACGTGTTCTAGAAATGAACTATGTTTATCATGGCGCAGGGATTTGATAGGACCTAAGCTAGTAGCTTGGAATGAACTACTTCCAAGACTTGCTAGCGTAGTATTATATGACGAACAAGATGTATTCAGATGGAATTTAGCCCCAAATGGGAAATTCTTTGTGAAATCACATTATCTTGCTCTAATCCATTCGGATGTACCGAATCTCGACAAAAGATTATGGAAACTTAAAGCCCCTCTAAAAATCAAGATATTCCTTTGGTATTTACGGCGAGGTGTAATACTTACAAAGGATAATCTCGCAAAACGAAACTGGAATGGCAGCGTGAAATGTTGCTTTTGTCACAAAGATGAGACAATTAAGCATCTCTTCTTCGAGTGCCAGGTTGTGCAGATAACATGGAATATAGTCCAAGTAGCTACAAATCTTTACCCACCCTATAATATCTCGAATATATTTGATTCTTGGCTATGGGGAATTAATAAGGTTTTAAAACCGCTAGCAATGTTAGGAGCGACACCGATATGTTGGGCTATTTGGCGTATTAGAAATGATATTGTGTTTAAACAGAAAAATGTTTTTTTTCGTGAACGCGCAGGAGAGCTGCGCATCATTAAATTAAGAGAAGAAACAGTCCAAATGGACCAAAGTACAATGCCACAAAAGGCCAAACACAAGACCACCAAATCCTGACCAAACACAAGATCACCAATTCCTGCTACACACAGGACTGCAGGTTCCTTCTGCGCATGGAACAGCAGCACGCAAAAGGACAGCAGCACAAGTGCCAGCAGGCCACACACCCACACAACTGCTCTTCACTAAGCCCCCAATAGAACTCTTGATCTGAAAATTGCAGCACTAGGACCCAAAGCCTCAAGATGTCTAGCACCGGCAAGCCTCCAACACTCAAACTCATCCAGAAAAACTGATTTTATTCCATGAATGGAAGGCCTGACGCCATCAAAAACCGCCTTATTACGATAAAGCCATAAACACCAAGCCCCCAAGATGATGATACTGTTAAAGCCTCTTCTTTTGGATTTGTGCACTTGCTTACACACCTTCTCCCACCAGTCAGCAAAAATGGACTCATTAGAGGCAGGAGAAAGATTAGCCAGTCCCAATGAAGAGAGAATGTAGAACCAAAATTGTCGCACAAAAATGCAAGTGCAAAGGAGGTGTTGGATATTCTCCGAATCTTGATCACATAAAGGACAAACCTCCGGATAAGCCATCCCTCTTTTCTGCAGTCTATCAGCTGTCCAACATTTATTTCTTATCGCCAACCAAAGAAAAAATTTGCATTTGGGTGGAGCCCAAGTCTTCCATAACCTCTTCCATGGTTCGAAGGTAATCGAACCCATGAAGAAGGCCCTATAACACGACTTCGAAGAGAACTAACCAGAGGAAGAATGAATCCACACATGTCGATCAGCCTCCTGAGTGAGCACCACACCCCTTAATGCATCCCAAAGGTTAAGATATTGTTGCAGCCCAGGCAAATTAAGAGGGGTCTCAATGTCACTGATCCACTGCCAGTTTTGAAGAGCATGGGCCACCGTTCTAGGGGAAATAGCTCGTTTCCCAACATTAGCCACAACAGCAGGGGCAAAATCTTGGATACAAGACCCATCCAACCACCGATCTGTCCAAAATAATGTATTATGCCCATTACCAACCAGAGAAACAATAGAAGCAGTAAAGAATCTCTCGACAAGTTGTTGAATAGGCAAGTCCAAACCAGACCACGGCTTGGTAGGATCAGTTTTTTCTAACCATAACCATTTAGCTTGTAGCGCCCAACTCTGGTACAGCAGGTTAGAAATCCCAAGCCCACCGAGATCCAAAGGCCTTGTAACAATGTCCCACGACACAAGGCAATTGCCACCATTTACCTCCTTTCTTCATTTCCAAATAAATCCTCTCCGAATCTTGTCTATAGAATTAATCACCCACTTGGGGATTTTCAAGGCAATGAGAAGGAAGATCGGGATGGCTGAAAGCACAAAGCGCACCATAGATGTCCTGCCAGCAAGACTAAGCAACCGAGCCTTCCAATTAGGAAGTCGGTCTGCAACTTTCTCGACCCAAACCATGAGATCAGATTTTCTGAGCTTTTTATCTGAAATCGGCAGCCCCAAATAAGTGCAAGGAAAAGAGGAAGAAGTGCAATGAAGAATATTGCAGCCCATTTGTACCGCCTGCTCATTACACCTGATTGGGATAACGAAACTTTTTTGCAAATTAGATACCAATCCCGTGGCTGAACCAAAGCAGTCCAAAATCGTTTTGACACATTGAAAATCTTCCTCAAAAGGTTGAACAAAAAGGACCATGTCATCAACATAAATGGACAGTCTGTTACGGATATTAGCACCCTCCAAGCTGTGCAGCAGCCCCCTATTTTCAGCCAGATTAAACAGACTATTGAGAATATCCATAACCAATACGAACAACATTGGAGAGAGAGGATCACCCTGGCGAAGCCCTCTCCGGTGCCTAATAGGAATACCAGGAGACCCATTCAAAAGCACTCGCGTAGAAGAAGAGGCCAGAATATTGGAGATCATATTTCGCCACACAGGACCAAACCCAAGATATGAAAGCACTTCAATCAAGAAGGCCCAAGAGACCGAGTCAAATGCTTTGGAGATATCCAACTTCAAGAGCAAACTAGAGACTCTTCTTGTGGAGAGATTTAATTGACTGCTGCACCAACATAAAGTTATCGTGAATCGAACGGCTCTACACTTGGCTATTCATTGGCTCCGTACCTGGGTTGTGCTACAGAAGCCTATCTTCCAGGAGTTGATTTTGGATACCTGTCAACGATTGGAGCAAGTGGCCAGGTTGTTTTTTACCCAGGCACATGGGTGCTGATCTAGTCTTCGAATTGATTACTACTAGAGTGTTTGGTGCCATTGTTTTATCTAGACTGTGTGCATCTAGCGCGATGCAGAAGTCAGGTTTTTATTTTACAAGAGGGTTGTAATTTATGACAATCTTGTTTTAATAAAGTTTCCCTTATCGAAAAAAACGTGTTCTAGAAAAAATTATGTTTTTAATCAATGAGGACCAAATGAATGGTTAGCAAAAGTCACTAGTGACAGGATTCTAATAGACAAATTTGTGTTTCGTTTCTAGCAAAGGGTGCTAAGAGACTATGGTATCACGTCAAATAAAAACATTATGCACAAGCTATCAAATATGCAATTCATTTCATGTTTCATCCGATTCATTCTGCCAAAAAAGGAAGAAAGTTTTTTTTGGAGAATCTTGTAGATGAAAAATGATAGCTTGGTAATGCTAGTCTCATGGTGTCTGTGGAAGCATCGCAATGCGTGTGTGTTTGAGGGATCTAATCCTAGTATTGATGGTTTTGCAAGTCATTAGAGATGAGGTTGCAGCCTAGCGTTTAGCTGGAGCGTCCAGTCTAGGTGTGTTGTGGCCTCTCTGGCCCCTGTAGCCTTGTTTAGTTTCTTTTATGGATCCCTTCTGGTTTACTGTGTTCTGGCCTCCAGGATAGGCCCCTGTAACCTATAATTTGGTCCATTTTTGGGTCTTTTTCTCTTCTTAATATAATGATACACAATTCTCCTGCGTGTTCGAGAAATACTTCCTAATCCAAGAAACAAACAATAGTATCACAAATTTCACAACATTGACGTCATAAATTCAGCAGTTCTGAAGCTAGTGTACTAGTATTTATGGCACCTCCATAAGCATAAGTAGTTTATGACAGCTTGATGTGGTTTTATATATTTCTGAAACTTGAGATATAATTAGGCACCAGACATTGAATTTGAATGAAAAATGAAAAAGGCACAATCTAGGTCAATTTTATTGCTTTTGAAACTATTAATTCATATAAACAGGAACAACTGTTTTGAGTGACTGTTAGAATTAGGGTTACGGAGGTAGCACGAGTAGTAGGTTTGGGGTCTAGGACCAGGACCTCGGCGCTTGGGGAGGCCGGCCGCAGGGATTTCCCCATAGTCGGCAAGAGAGAAGGGATTTCCTTCTAATCTCTTGCTTACCTTCAACTGATACAACCCCTCTCCTTATATATGTTGGATCCGAGACACGGAGGCCAGCTCAACTACGGCGATGACGAGACGCCAAGGTCAAAATCTGGACGCGGTCATAGCGGCGAGAAGACTGGATCACCTGGAACACACGCAAACGAGGTAGGAATATGTGTTTGGCCTGCGTAACTGACACAGCTTTCCTAGGTCTATATTTCACATAATAAAAGACTGGTACATAAGCTTGAAGCCTGCCTAACCCCGTCGCTCGAACGTGCCCCATGATCTCCTTTCGTGGCTGAAACATGGGCGTGCGCAGCACTCCAACACGACGGGGTCGAACACCTGGCGGTCACGGAGTGGATCGGGGCGCAGCACCATCCACCCACGATTCTACGCCTACAACTATGGTTCTAACCAAAACATATACGCGTCCAACTAGATTACAGACGATAACAACTTTATTTAAAACAACTAACAAGTCACCCCTTAATCTTGTTGGACTTGTCCGACACCCAATCTTGTCCTCATCTCAATAAACCTGATCCTGCACAAAGGCTTCGTTAGGATGTCTGCCAGTTGGTCATCGGTTCCCACGTGATCCACATCAACTATACCCTTTTCAATGCAGTCTCTGATGTAATGATAGTGAGTGCCTCTAGCCTAGCGGTTAAGGACTTCCGAGTAGCACCTCCAAGTCCTGGGTTCGATTCCTATCGGGAGCGAATTTTCAGGCTTGGTTAAAAAAATCCCCTCGCTGTGCCCCGTCCGCTCTCGGGGTACGATGTCCTGTGCGCCACCCTCCGGTTGGGCCGTCGCAGAGTGAACAGTTGACGCTGGCCCGTTAGTGATGGGGGGGCCAAGGTTCGGGGATTTTCTCGGTCGAGACCATTGTTTCGGTCTCTTCTTATATGGAATACCGGGAGGGCGGTCTTTCCCTCCCCGGCCGAGTTTTTTTTCAATATGTTTGCTTCTATCGTGAAACACAGGATTCTTGCTCAGTTCAATCGCTGACATGTTATCTATCAACAGTCTGAACTTATGAGATGCTTCATTCATAATGCCTGCCATGAGCATACTTAACCAGACTCCTTGACATGCCCCAAGTGCAGCTGAAACATATTCTGCTTCACATGAAGAGAGAGCAACAATTTTCTGTTTCTGAGATGTCCAGGTTACCAGATTCTCATCCAAAAAGAAAAGAATTCCAGATGTACTTCTTTTGATAAGATCTCCTGAGCAGTCACTGTCTGTGTACCCAAGCAGTGACAGCTCTGCACCTTCTCCCTTCTTGAGTTTAACCCCATAGTCTAAAGTTCCAGCAAGATACCTAATGATTCTCTTTACTGCAACCCAGTGTTCCTTTCCTGGAGCTTCCATAAATCTGCTAACCAAGCCTACAGCAAAACATATATCAGGTCTTGTGTTAACAAGATACCTCAGACTTCCAATAATGCTTCTGTATTTTGCTTCATCTCTTTCAGTTCCCTTCTGGGTAGCAGTGAGTCTGAACCTTTGTTCCATTGGAGTATCACTTGGGTTACAATTTTCCATCTGAAGAGACTCCACTATCTTTGTTGCATAAGCCTTCTGACAGATGGTGATCTCATCTGGTCTTTGTCTGACTTCCATGCCCAGGTAGTAAGTGAGTAGTCCCAGGTCACTCATGTCAAAAGTCTGCTTCATTTTCTGTTTAAAAACAGCAATCTACCTGACAGATGAGGAAAATCATCCATCTTTGCAAGGAAACTCATAGACATAGATGAGATAGAAACACCATCTTCATCTTGCTCTAAAATCCTTGAAAATAGGATTGCAAAGAAAAGAAAGCTCAGTATTGCTGGAGTTTTGCAAAATTGTGGACATTAGGGCAAATGAAACAAAAAAATTATGAATAAACTCAATGAGACAACTAAGTAGGTGGCTATTCTATCAAGCGGTGTCTGGATCTTCTAGAATCAATTGAAGAACTTTCAGATGAGGAAAGGCACAAGCAACAAATGTGCTGAAGTGTGAGGTCAACAGAGTAATTTTCATGAACTTCAAGATTCCAAAGGTTCGTCTGTTATGGGTCAAAGGCGAAACCGCTCCCAAGGTAACTTACTTTCATGTGTTTGTACTTGTAGTCAGTTAACTTATTTATTTGCACATGTTCCTAGCCCATCTTCTCACTCTGGACTTATGTATAGTGACCCTGCAGAGATCTCATCTGATTTGTTGTAACACCATTAACTTTTTCTATGGCACTAGGATCTCATCTGATTTGCTGAATCTGAACCATGCATTATTTCTAAAAGTGACACTTCTGAATCTGAACCATGCATCTAGAATTATTGCTCAAATTTTTGATGTGACACTTCTGAATCTGAACCATACATTGTATAGCTCTCAGGTCTCAGCCTCACACACACATAGCAGATACCCAGCTAGCTTTTCTCTGATAGTAGCTTTTCTCTAACAGCCAAGCACTTGGTTGCACACTTGCAGTATAGTAATAGCAGCAGCATCTTGAATTAATTGGATCGAAGTATTTTGAAATAGTGAATTATTTTGATTTTTCAGTGCATTTTAAAAGCTTCAAGGCTTGATGCAAGTTTGTGCATTCTTGATCCATAGACAGTTTTACATGCACATGCAATTTGTAAATCTAGATACTTCATAACCTGATGACTGTTGAGACAGTAACATTTCTTCAAGGGCTCTATAGTTCTATTATTGACCATTTGTGTACACAGTTTCCCTTCAAATTTTTCCCTGTTCAAGTGTAAATCAAACTGTAGCTATTTTTATTTGATGTTGGAATAAAATTTGAAAAAGATGTTATATTTGATGACACACACAATTACTCAATCCAGAGAGTACCTTATTTTGTATTTCGTTTTTTCGTGTCTGAATTTAAACTATAGGTGTACATTCGGGCCACCCGGGCCAAGCCCAAAAAGGCCCGGCACGATTGAATTTCGGGCCAGCCCAGCTTGTAATTATTACAGGTCGTGCCGAACCGACCCATGGGCTTAGCCCTCGGCCCATGGCCCAGCACGTTATTGGTTAAACGTGTCGGGATCATTTCGGGCGGCCCAAAATTGTAAAAAACCTGAAATTCAAATTCTGGCCCAAAATTCACATAGAGCCCGAAATTTATACCAAAGCCCGAAATTCAAAACACATATACCATTTAGTAGATATTAACATTTCAAGCTTTATAATTAACAAAACCAAAGACCACGAAACCAATGGGTGGTTGACACCTCATCTTCATGATTAAGCATGCGGCTAGCCAAATTGGAGCGGATGATTTCCAATATTAGAAGTGGATGACCAAATAAATATGGGCGTTTTCGTGCCTGTAAATGGGCTTTTTCATGCCTCCGTAAACGGGCCATGCTCGTGCCCGCCCGTGGGCCGCGACCTCAGCCAAGCACGACCCGTTGCATAATTTCGGGTCGTGCTTTTTTCTCGTGCTTCGAGCTAGTCCACCAGGTCCGGCCCAAATGTACACCTCTAATCTGAACACACTCAATACTCAAGTCAAAATAAAAGCACATATTAGAATTCTACAATTACAGAACTAACAGTGAAGTATTTTGTTCAGGACGCACTTGGTCCATTTTTTTAGATAATTGGTGTATTCATCTCGTAATGATCTCTAATAGGATAGTTTCTTTGCTTCATCTTTGGCTTACTAGAACAACAGAAATGCTTACAATTTTATGTAATTGTTTCACTTTTATGTAAATGTAGGCCTAATCTACATTGTGGCTTCTTTGTACTGTGGCTGCTGATGGTGCTTACAAGCAAATGGTTGTTAATGGTGCTTACATTTTCGGCTTCATTGTATCTGGTTTTCGGACATTGTAGTGAAGGTTGACATGAGTAACTCCTGTATGAACTTTGGAATGGTTAACTTTTAAGTGTCTTGTGGCAATTAGCCTTTTATGTACTTTGGATTGTATGGAATGTTTTCATCCAATGCGTCATTTATACTGAACAATGTTTATCCTTGCTACTAAATTTATGGAGTGCATCAACATTTTACATTTATTTGTTTCTCCGATTTTTTTAAATTTTTTTGTTAGTCGGGATTTTAATCCCTGTCTCTCCCAAATGGACATTGGGTAAAATCACCCCTAGAGGGTTCTTGTCACCTAGTGGGGAAGGGGTATACAGTGCAGGGTGGAAATTCCCTACGAGGTGTAAATCCATGTGCATTTCCTTCCCAAGCATCCAAAGGCGCCCTTAGAAGATGGGTATGGGGAAGTTTCTTCTCCCACGGGGATGTAAACGGGGGGAAATTCTCCCTCGACAGGTATACGGGGACGGGGATGGGGGAGCATTCCTCATCCCCATTCCCCACAGGGACCCGCTAAACTTACATATGACGATGTTTTCATGTAATAGTTAATGATAAAAATGAATAGTTACCTTGTAAAGAGATCACTCGTTGTACAAATGTGTTCATTTTGATGTGCATATAATGATTTCTTACATCTGACAATATGTATAAGTGACAATGTTTTGCATTAATAACAAATGAAGTACATCCTGATTATAATTTAATCGGGGATGGGGATCCCCGACGGGGATTTATCCCCACGGGGATGGGGAAGAAATGTCCCCCGCAAGCGTTCGTGGGGATCCCCGCGGGGAAACTTTTTTCGTCGCGGGGACGGGGATGGAGAGCTAAAACCCGATGTGGAATTCTCTGTTGCCATCCCTACCAGTTGTACGCATCGAACGTGTCCGGTGCGACACCGGTGCCTCACTAGAGCTCTGCATAGTAACGACACGTTTAGTGCGACTCCAAATTGTTCGGTGCACCACCAGACATGTTTGGTGTACACAAAAAACCTAAGTGCGGGTAGAGTAGTTTGGTCTTTTCAATGTTCAACTTCACTCTGGAACCAAACACATGATGGAGCCGCTCTGTTCTGCATCACTCTGAAACCAAACAAAAAAACAAAGTGACTTTGTTCTGACTACCAAACATAGAATAGAGTCGTTCTATCCTTATAATATGGAACAGAGCCACTCCGTCCAACTATGTTTTGGAACCAAACGGTACCTTACGTTTAACTCATCTCCTCGTGAATAGATCCTTCTTTCTCTATGCTCTCATGCAAACCCTAGCTCATTGGTTGTTGCAGCTGCCCTCACCTCATTGTTGCTTGACTGTGCGTCACCGTTCCACCCCACCACTAGCCCGTACCTCATCATCCGTACAGTGCAGGAGCTTGTCACCATTATTGAGGCATGATAGGGCCTCTAGCCAAGTTGGTCAGGTGGTCTGAGTAGCACTCCTCAGGTCCTCAGTTCGAATCCTAGTGGGAGCGAGTTTCAGGCTAAGGTTGAAAAAGGTCACTCACTGGTTCCCCTGGTTGTATGCACACAAGATGGACTGGCCTATGGGGGCGTATCCTCATGTAGGGATTAGGAGGGCTCAAAGCACGAGTAAAGATCTGACCTATAGGGGGTGGACCCTCATGGTGCATGAGGGACCAGCTTTTGTGACCTTTCTCGGTTGGCCCTGATTGAGCTTCCTCTTAGTATAATACTGTGGCGGCACTCTTTCCCCAACCGGCCGAATTTTTTGTCACCGTCATTGAGGCACGCAGAAAAGAGCACGATGATAGGTCGGTGGTCAAAGAAGAGTGACCACCACGCGCGTACTAGTGCTACTCCATTGCCTCACCACGCCACATGATGTAATCGCACCAGCAACAACATGCATGTGTGCTTGGACCAACCGGGTCGCTAACCAATAGGCTATAAAAGATACGACAACAAATATTGTCCTAGTTAATTACTCCTATGTGCATGCATGCATAAAGTTGTAGCTAGCTTTCCTACATATGCGCCAGCAGCAAAAGCATGATGTGGTCTGCAGCAGCTAGACGAGGGGAACCTCGGGATACATAGGTTGTAGTCACCGTGAGAGAAGAGGGGAGCAAAGAGAAACAAAGGATCTATTCGTGAGAGAAGAGAAACGATGAACACTTAAATATAGAAAAATATGCCAATATGCCACATCAGCAAGAACGTCCACATGGTTGGCATGGACTTGCGGTGCACCACTTGACAAATTTAAGGACCCATCTTGCGGAGTTGGAGCTGCTCGTCCCCAGTGTTGAGCTCAGCAACGATGACTCTGGATGGGCTTTGTGTGTGGGGTTGTCGTTGTTTGTGCACTTTGTATTGATTTCGGGCCTGGTTTTCCTTAAAACTAGGTCAAATTCCATTCTTCTTAATTGAAAGGCAGAGCTCCTGCCATTACGTTCAAAAAAAATTGCCACCTCATCACTTTTGTTGATGTGTCACTATTAATAAATGAGGATGGAACCCTCACTAAGATTGGCCTTGTGCAACAACATAGGGACATCTTCCACCACTGGCCAAGATTTAAGGTCAATCTATCTTCCTACTCAAAAAGGATCATATATCAGGTATAGTAGTATTATACCAGGAAGAGAAGAAAGTATTTGTAGTTCAGCGCCCCAACACAATTAACAACCCACACACAATGATGATCCATCTTAAGAACACATCTTCCACCTAAAATTATGCAGAGACAAAGCACACAAAAAAGATATTAGCTGATTCATGACAGCTGGCAAAAAATAAAGCTGATCCTGAAGACTAAAACCATATACTTACAAACAGAGCAATGGTGGCACCGAGGTGGCTTCAACTGGTTGCACTTCCTACAGTACCTAACCCTTGGATTTGTCATATTGCCAAGAGCCACAGATTGCTGTGAGTTCATCTGGCTACAGAGCTCTGAGCTAGCAAGAGGAGCAGTTTCTCCCATCTCCACATCAAAATCAAGATTCCAATTTGGTGGAACAGAACCAGGGTCCGTGAACACGACAGAAAAATAACTCCATAAAAGCATAGCAAGCTGCAAAACAGAAAGTAAGTTATCTTATTAGCACACTAAAGAAAACTGAGAGAAAACGGTGTCAGATAAATAGATAATTTTACTAGTGTTTACAGTTAACTATGTTGGTACACAAAGCACCAGAAATTCAGCCGACCTTATGGTTCTACAATCATTAGCTTTCAAATGCATTTAATCAGATCATCTAGAAAACTTTATTTTTCTTGATGAACTTCATTTTAATAATTGACGTATTCTCTATTAACCAAATCTACCATGTTGTCAGAAACCATATTAGTAAAAACAATAAAGCCGAATGAAGACAGTCCCATCCAGCGATATCCAAGAACTAAGGTCGGCACCCAGTGATACCCAATACGGCTGATATTGGCATCCAGAGCAGATATTTCGCCCGAAGGAAGAACCTTTCACAACCGAATCCCCCCCCCCCCCCCCGAAGCACCCCCCCAGGCACGTGAGGATACGCACCAGGAAGTGGAAGGAGAGCAGGACGGCGAGCGCGGCGAGAGTGGTGCCGCCGCCGGTGAACAGGGCGGGGCCGTAGTTGCAGAGGACGACAGCGTAGTAGGTGACGCCGACGATCGCGAGGACGAGCAGGATCATGATGGAACCTAGCCCACGCAGAGCCGTGCAGAACCGGAACACGTTCCACGCCATCGCGACCCCCGCCGATCTGTACATGGTCGCCCCGCCACCGCCGCCTCGGGCAACCAGGGAGGAGGACGAGCAACAAACCGGCGTCCCTCGCTGGATAATCCAGGAAAACGAGGTGTTGGAGGAGGATTCGGAATTCGAGATTAAGGAAGACGAAGACACGGGCGACCGAGCAGGTCAGAGCTGGAGGTGCACGGTGCACCTCGCCGCTTGTTCTTTGCTTCAGATTTACTAGACGTGTGTCCGTGCGTTGCAACGGGAACATATAATATCATGATAACTTATATATAAATGTGTTACATTGTTATGAGAAGATTTTGTAATCCATTGGTGATCCTGCCTGTACATATAAATTTTGTTATTTTAATCTACCCGTTTCACCACTACATTGCAACCATCAATATCATGCAGACCTATATACATGATAGTTAGGTGTCTGTGCGTTGCGACGACTCACAAATCTATTACTACTCTATAAGACCCTATTGTAGGCGTTCACAAGTGCACCGTGTTTCTACCCGTCCTCCCCCTCGTGCAATCCCAGGAATCATCGCCACTCTCGTTAAAGATGAGGGAGCCCTGCACATCGCCACTCTCGTTAATGAGCCTTACAATAGCCTCATATAACAGTACGCCAACAAATAGCCATATGAGCTGAATGGAGACCAAGGCACCAAGAATCTCAATCTAGAAGAACCCATATGACTGCTGTGGTGTTGCTTCCCATCCAGCAGCCCAGAAAGAGAATAACGGTAATGGCAAATGCTGCCACATCAGAAAGAAGGTGTGCCGCATCAGTTAAGATGGCAAGACTGTTTGCTTTGATGCCCCCGACTACTTCCACCATCATGAATATGATGCAAAGGATAACTGTGATTATAAGCTTCCTCATGGACGTGGATCTCTCCTTGGCATCTTTCGAGGAGTTACTGGAATCAGAGAAATAATATGCAGCACCCTTGCAAAATTTGTTCCCTGCTGCAACAGAAGCTGATGCTGAGATGTCCATTTTCACTTCAGCAATCTGAGAATGTAATGGATTATGGTTTTCCATCTGAAAGTAAGATAAAAATAAAATTAATACACATCAACAAAGACGATGATAGATGCATAGCTGAAATGTCACAGTCTAAGAAAAAATGTTATATGCATTTCAATTCTTGCTACAGCTGGTGTGGAAATTGAAGAGGCAGGCAATCTATTTGTGCCACTAAAGGAGCAAAACTGTAAGAAGAGTAGCACTGTCATGATAGTAAAAATCTCAAAACAAGCTAGAGTTCAATATTGAAAAATGTCAGTTCATGTATGGCCAAGGCAATTGCTTGCAAGGAAAAAGGAACTCTTCAAGAAAGATTCACACAAAGAATGGTCCTCAATAACACAATATGCATATTGCTGAGTAGTTTGACAGAACTTAAACAGGTCAACGTTGACACGTCACTCTCTATCATGGCTGAATGAAAACAAGCAACCAATCAAATTGCTATTACATGTACATATGCTGGCTATTTGGGCCTGGTTCACTGATACGAGTTAGACTATGCTGAAGCAGGAAACCAATCATGTGCTTTGTGATCCATTGAAACATACAGTAGTAGCAGATCCATGTTGATCATATCAAGTTCCAAATAAGGGAACTGAGAAAATAACAGAACAGCAGGGGAAAAGAGTTGTTGCATTGTATCCAACTTCTCGAGTACATACTCTAGCTTCTTGCAACATATCTCATTAGCAATCCTTGCGATGTAATCACACTTTTCAAATGGACGGTTGAAGCGTCCCCAATCCTCTGGGACTCAAATGTGATACAATTACTAGTCCCAGGAGGCTAGTAAACACATTTATACATCAGATGATTACAGATCTTCTTAAACGACAAACCTATAAAGGTGACGAACAACTTTAAGAGTTGGTCCACAACTCGGGACATATCATCAGAGTAGGGCTGAAGCAGCCCGATATACGCAGCGAAGCAAATCAGCGGTCCAACAGCCACAGGCAAGGTTGGGAACAGGCGTAACTCTTACCCGA
Source organism: Zea mays (assembly GCF_902167145.1). Classification (NCBI taxonomy): domain Eukaryota; kingdom Viridiplantae; phylum Streptophyta; class Magnoliopsida; order Poales; family Poaceae; genus Zea; species Zea mays. The sequence continues at coordinate 105,390,071 of NC_050105.1, read as the reverse complement.
TCTCCTTTTTCTGAAAAAAAATAAATAAGCAAGGGTGAGTACAAACGTACTCAGCAGCCCACCTTCACCCGCGGAATGGGGAAATCAGATATAATGCATGGAATATCTTGAGCTCAGGATATTTTGCAGAAACAGCAATATTTTATGCAGGGTTGTTTTGTAAAACATTTTGTATTTTGCAAAGCGCATCCTCTCCCAAAGGAGCAGGAAGTTTTTCAGTGTTATAACAAAATCCCCTGGACTAAACCATCCAGGTATCTCAGCAGTTTCCCACTGGTTTTCCTTTTCAAAAACAGCTACTGGACTTCCCGTCCACCATAGCTCACGGCTCAACCGCCGAACCTTTTAAAAACCATTTTTCTCAAACACAGCCTTTTATGAAAACAAAACATTAATTGTCATACCATACCAGACTCGTCCATTCCTGTGGACACGGACTATTCGAATAGGTTTTCAAACTCTGCGCAGAGGTGTACACTTTACCCACTAGTCCGGTTTCTGCGATCTCACCGTCGTGAGACCCGAATGCCGAATCTCTTTCTTTCCTCGCACGTCCTAACCTTAACGGTTATACCGGAAGGAGTCAGGCCACCACCATGTCCAAACCGGACAAAACATTCCCCCTCCTTATCCTCCCAGTGCTCCCCAGCCTTCATAACCCTGGGGTTGGACCGTACGAGTTCAGATTGAGTGACTGCCCACACAGTCTCGAGTGGTTGTACTTATCATGAGTACAGGTAGTGAAAGATGACAAACCGGTCCTTATACGAGGGGACAATCCTTCTGCTCACGCCTAAACCAGCCGAGCCATCACCTTAGGCCCTCCCCTAAACCAGGGAGTCCCTGATTATCCCACTCACAAGGTGATAAGGGTGAAAACTCTTCATCATACACATTTTGAAAAGCATTTTCTTTTGAAAACTCACACCTTTTCTCAAATCATTTGTAACAAATATATCAGGGATTGATAGCGGCAAGCGGCTGGGTGGCCATAATAACTTGTCTCAAAATCATATCATGCATAAAATAACAGGCTGAGGGTTGTGGTTGAAAAGCATAGGTAATTTATGCATCAAAGGGATCCAGTGAGCTTGTCGTGCTTATTCGGCGAAGGGGAAGGAGAGCTCGCGGAACTGGCTTCTGGCTCCACCGCCTGGCGTAGACTTGCAGATATGGCCTCCACGAGACGACACGAACGCTCCGATAACAGGAGGGTGGACTGGAGGCAAAGCGACGCTATGCGTGTAGCCGGCAGAGCGGAGTAACTGAGTGGGTGGGGTGTTTTCCTTGGCTGAGGGTGTTGAGTGTGTGTGGAAATGGAGAGGGTAGCTAGGTGTATTTATAGCTGGGTGTACGTGGTGTAGCACAGTGAAGTTCACTGTTGGTGAGAATAGTGACGAATGAATCGTCTAACTTAGTATGAACAGGAGAGTTATAGGCAGAATATGGGACGAGAGTATTTTGGGAGTTTTCTGGAATATGAACCATGCTTAAGGGATGACATGGTTGGATAGGGAATAGTTTGATAAGAATTTAGAAACGAGAATTATTGGAGTCTGAGTTTGGAAGCCTGGTTCGAAGGAATCTCAAGTTAAGCGTGCTCAACTTGGAGAAACCTAGGATGGGTGACCAGATGGGAAGTTCCTACTGGAAGGAAAATCATAGTCACCGGAGTTTGTATAACTGGAATATGGGTCTGGCTGGTCTTAGGTGGACTGGACAGCATGATGGATGAGTAGTTGAAATTTGGGGTGATCGGATGATCGATGAATAGATACGGTAAATAGTGACGGTAAATAGTAACGGTAAAAATAGTGACGGTAAATAGTAACGGTAAAATAGTGACGGTAAATAGTTACGATAAATAGTGACGGTAAAATAATAATGGAAAATAGTGACGGTAAAATAATAACGGAAAATAGTAACGGTAAATAGTAACGGTAAATAGTAACGGTAAATAGTAACAGTAAATAGTAACGGTAAATAGTAAAGGTAAAATAGTGATGGTGAATAGTTCGTATGAACGAACGATGAACGATCGAATGATCGAACGAACGAACGATCAGAATTTTGGCAGCATAACGGCAGGAAAAGGATTATTTGGACGAACGAACGAACGAACGATCGAACGATCGGACGAACGGACGAACGAACCATGAACGATCGGACGAACGAACGATCGGAATTTCGGCAGCATAACGGCAGGAAAAAGATTATTTGGACGAACGAACGGACGAACGATCGAACGATCGGACGAACGAACCATGAACGATCGGACGATCGGACGAACGAACGAACAAACTAAGAACAGGGGGACGAACGATCGAAGAACGACCGAACGATCCTTGTGCTAGTGTGTGCTTGTGTGGAACATGGAGTGGGTGTGTGTGGGGGGGGAGAGTTGCCATGAAATGGCTTGGGGTGGGATGAGAGAAGGCCCTTGCCCCTCTATTTATAGCCATGGTGAGGGGATTAGGGGGAGGGATGAGAGGATTAGTGGGAGGATGAGAGGATTAGTGGGAGATTAGCATGAATTTGTCTTATATGAGTGTAATTAGCTTGTAGAGCTCACCGTATGACACCGGAGGCATACATATACGTATGAGCATGAAGAAAGTTATGAAGAAAATATTTGTGGGGGCTTGAAAAATGATTCTGAAGGTATTTCTTAGGAAGAAAATACTTGGAGATATATCGGTGGAATATTTGGGTAGTATTTCTGAAAGGAATTAGAGGGGATCTCTGGGGAAGTATTTGTAGGATATTTTGAGGAGTATTTTTGGAGAGAATATAGACCACTATACTTTATTTGTTGATATCACTCGCAAACAAACTTTTTGAAATGAAATTTGAAATTCATTTTGAATTTAGAGGGAGTTTGAGAAATTTTCAGAATTTGAAATTTTGGGATGCTACAAATCTACCCCACTTAAAAGGAATCTCGTCCTCGAGATTCGGCTTAGAAGGGTTATGGGTATAGCTTTACTTCAGCTACATATCTTCACTTTGCAACTCTTCGAGGAGATGGAACTTCAACAAAATCTGGCCTTTCAGGAGCATCCGGTTGCTGATTGCAAACGCTGATTCTGGCTAGTCAAGATCATCTTCAGGCTTCTGGCTTTCGCTTGGCAACTAGCTTATTGAAGAAGCATCGATGCCAACACACAAACCTTTCTCTTGCAAACTCCCACATGGATTCCTTCCTTGATTGGTCTTCTGGTGCTTCATCAACGGAACTTGGGTGACCACTTCTCATCCAAAAACTTTATATGCTCTGATGATCTGGTCCTCGACAAGCTTGCTACAGGCCTTCTTCTTTTTCTCCACAGCAGGAACCTTACTGGAACACTACCCCACTTAAAAAGAATGAGGGTAGAACTCTTGAATCTTGGGGATTTGAACTCCTTGAAGTACCTCATAACAAGGGTGTTACAGATCCTTCTTCTGCTGTTGCTGCTTGACCAGGCTGCAGAGAGATGACTGTCACAGGGTTGATTCTGGGAGAACCTTCTTCTCATCTTCTTTTCACTATCTTCTTTTCACTGACCCTTTCTTTCTCTTTGCTCTTCCCACTGGAGGATTCTATCAAAGAGTATTACCATCATACAGAGGAGGAAACTGAAGATGTTGAACCATGTACAACCGTCTTCAACCCAAGAATCACCAAGCATTGTGATCTTAGGGGCGAGGGAGAGGGAAATGGGGTTGCTTGCGATTATGATAGAGGGGATTTATCTGGAGTGTGCTTTGCTTTGAGCGAGATGGGAGTTGAGGGAGCTGGTGGGGGGTTTTATAGGCGAGTGTGGGTGTTCAGGTGCGGAGTGGCGGTGATGGAGTAGGTGACACGAGGCAGCAGGTGCGACAAAGGGAAGGGGGGCCTGTTGCCGGCGACGATGGCGGTGGGTGCGCTGCAAAAGGGGGTGTGGGTGGCGGTAGTGCGCTACAAAGGGGGCGTGGGGTGGTGGTAGTGCGCACGGAGGCGGGCACACGTGCGGGGGGCACGAGTGAGTGGTGGGGTCAATGACCCAGATGTTTGTGGTCTCTGGTTCCAAGAATCTTTGCCTCTCTGTATGGTAATAACTCCTTTTGTCCTCTTTTCCTGTTTACTTTGACTCACGGCCAGTGCTTTGATTCTCACAGTCGGTCCTTTTGACTGAGCGGCTGGACTGGTTTCTTCTGTAGCTTGTTCCAGGCTTCAAGGGTAAGCTTCCCGGTATCTTCTTGGGTAAGGTGCTTTTCTCTTGAGATGGGTTAAGATGAGAATGGAAGCATAAGGTGAGAATTAGCTCTAATTTGTGATCTATGTTTTTAGAGAAAACCTTTCTGAAAGCATCTAGGCCCCTGGTTGGTTTTAGTGATTAATGACAACGTAATATTATATGTGACTAACGTGTGTTTTGCAGAGACAAATGGTAAGTTAGGTCGCATGACAGGTAGAAGTACTACAACGGTGAAAACAATCCCGGAGATAAGAACTCAAAGCGACGGCTAAAACGACGAAACAAAAGGTGAAGGTCTACGGAGACCGAGTGTCAAGGAGATGTGGACACTCGCGATTTAGTTAGGTCTTTTATTCTCTTTTAGCCGTACTATAAAGAGGGGTTGTCGATGAGTAGTTTGACCAAGAGAGTTCTAGTGAAGTGTTGGTGCACAATCACACTCATATACAGTGCTAGGTGTCACCCTAGAACTCACACACAAGTTAGAGCGAAAACCGACTTGAAAATCAGCTGAAAAACAAGAGTTAGGGTTTCTGGCCCTGGGGCACCGGACTGTCCGGTGTGCACCGGACTGTCCGGTGCACCCTCTGCCAGGTGGGGCCAGGCTGGTCCGCGGCAGAGGCTTTCCCTCCGCAGAAACCTGAGAGCGCAGGTTTCATAATTGAATTTTAGTGGCGCACCGGACACCGCACCAGACTGTCCGGTGTGCACCGGACAGTGAACTGTTCACTGTCTGGTGTGCCATGAGTCCAACGGCTAGCTGTCAGAACTAGCCGTTGGAAACAACCGTTGGAGCACCGGTGGCGCACCGTTGGCGCACCGGTGGCGCACCGGACTGTCCGGTGCGTCATTGCGCAGTGAGTTGCCTGTAACGGCTAGTTGGTGGATGAGGGCTATTTATACCCCTTCCACCCACCATATTCAATGTCTTGCACTCCACATTTATTCCAGCACATTGCTAGAGCATTGCAAGCACCAAAAGCCTAGTGAGGAGATTAGAGAATCATAATCCGCGTTTGTTCCTCATTAGCGCTAGTGAGAGCCACCTAGAGCACACAACACTTGCATTAGGCTTCTCTTGGTCAAGCGAAAGTCTACGGCTTGTTACTCTTGGTGATCGGCATCACCTAGACGGCTTGGTGGCGTTGGGAGCTCGGTGATCACCGTGAAGATCTTGTTGGTGACCCGACTCAAGTTTGTAAGCGGTCTCGAGGGATCCACCGCGCCGGAGTGGCAAAGGATCATCTCGTAGTGAGCACTTGGTTCTTGCGAGGACCAAGGGGGAGCGATACCCTTGCGCGGGTGCTCCAACGAGGACTAGTGGAGAGTGCCGACTCTTCGATACCTCGGGAAAAATTGGAGGAGTCTTCTAAACTTTGCTTTACATTCCGCACTTAATTCAAGCACTTTATCTTGTGTATTTGTTTAGCAAGTATTTGAAGTATTATCTTAGCTTTGTTGCATTTCTAGTTTTATATTCTTAGTGCTAGTTGTTGGGGTGAAGTTGGGCTCTTGCTTAGCTCTTGCTTAGGTTTTAATTAGTGTTGATTTTTAGAAAAGCCCAATTCACCCCCCTCTTGGGCATCGTGATCCTTTCAATTGGTATCAGAGCCTTGTTGCTCATAGATTAGCCTAACCGCTAGAGTTGCGATGTCCGGTGGGGATGGACCTCCTCCCGTTTTTGATGGTGACGATTTTCCTTATTGGAAAATTCGTATGGAAGCATACTTAGAGGCTATAGACATTGGTGTCTTTAAAGCCGCCACACAAGGGTTCCCCGAACCTAGAGATCCCACAAATCTTGTAGGTGATGAGTTCAATTATGAGAAATGGAATGCTAAGGCCAAAAACACCCTTTTTAGAGGCCTTTGCAAAGACGTGTTCAATAGAGTAAGGAATCATAAAAATGCTCATGATTTGTGGATGGACATTTGTGCTCTACACGAAGGAACTAGAAGTGAACGTGAGGAAAGATATCACATAGCCATGCGAAAGTTAAATTCCTTTGAAATGCTTACTAATGAAAATGCAAACGCTATGTACTCACGACTTAATATTCTTGTAGAGGAAGTCAATGGATTGGGGCTTACTCAAATCTCACAACCGGATGTTGTGAGGAAGATTCTCAGTGTACTCCCAATAGACAAATATGGACACATTGTCACTGTGCTACATCAAATGGATCTTTCAGTTACCACACCTACACAAATTTTGGGAAAGATCAATGCCCATGAAATGTACATGCACATCAACGACAAAGAAGAATCATCTTCCAAAAGAAAGGATTTGGCTCTCAAAGCAAATCATGAAAGAAAAGGAAAAGCAAAAATACAAGTTGAGGAAGAATCCTCAAGTGATGATGACCTTGATGCAAACATTGCCTTGATGGTAAGGAAGACCACCAAGATGTTGAAGAAGCTAAATAGAGAAGGCATCAAATTTGATTCAAGAAAGAAGAAGTTCTTTTCCAACAAAAGAAAGCCCATTTCTGAGATGGACTGCTACAACTGTGGTGAGCTTGGTCATCTTGCTCATCAATGCAACAAGCCCAAGAAGAACAAGTTCAAGGGCAAGAAAGAAGATGACAGCGATGATGAAAAGAAGGAAAAGAAATTCTTCAAGAGAAAGGATGGGAAGCAAAAGAGGTTCCACAAGAAGAAGAATGGAAAGGCACATATTGTTGGCGACTGGCTCACCGACATCGAATCATCAAGTGGGTCTTCTTCAAGTGAAGAAGAGAATGATGAAAAAGTTGCGGCCATCGCCGGGGACTTCTCTTCACCACCATCATCGCCATCATCCACTTCTCACCTATGCCTCATGGCTAGGGGTGAACGGAAGGTACAAAATGATATTAATATTGCTGATGATAGTGATAGTGATAGTGATGAGGAATTTGCTTCACCTTCATATGATGAGTTAGCTGACTTACTTAAAGAATATACTCAAATCATTAGAAAGTCAAAAGCTAAATGTGATAGGTTGAAAAATGAAAATGAATCTTTAAATGCCAAGTATGACATAGTTATAAAGGCTAGTGATGAAATAAAAGAAGAGAATAAAACTATGTCATCAACTATAAATGAGCTCACAAACTCCCTAAAAGATGCTAAGGAAAAATATGACAAATTAAATGAAGCTAATAGGGAGTTGCAAAATAGACTAGTAAAGATCAAGGAAGACTATACTCAAATTAAATGTGATCATGACAATCTTCTTGTTGAAAATGAACTTTTATCTTGCAAAACACATGAGGCTATTAACCCTGTTGTTAAGTTTGATGTAGCAACCTCATGTGATGATTTGATTCAAGAAGAGCAAACTAGTCTACATGCTGAATTGACTGAAAAAGTTGAAGTCCTGACTTTAGACAACCAAAAATTGAAGAATTACTTGACTGATGCAACTACTAGAGGAAAAGTTGCTATTGAGAACAATGATTTCAACAATGAGTTGGCAGTGGATAATCAAAGGCTTAAGAATGAGGTCAAGAAACTAAAAAGTGAAAATGAACATCTTGCAACAAGTGTGCAAAAGTTCAACAAGGGTCAATACATCCAAAATGAGCTGCTTATGAACACTGTTATGAAAAATAACAAGAGTGTTATTGGATACAATGCTTTTGTGCAAAAGAAAGCTATCACTCAATGCAAGCCAAAGCAGACTCACAAGCCTATCAAATGCTTTGAGTGTGGAAATGAAGGTCATTTTGCCCACAACTGCAAAGCTAAACCACCAACTCCCTTGCCTAAGCACTCAAGACCATTTGCTTTCAATGCTCACTATGTTCTAAGAAAGGTTGCAAATGGAAAGGTTAAGGTTACATTCCTAGGTCCACCAAATAAGAGTAGACCTAGACAAATCTGGGTGGCAAAGTCCTTAATTGAGAGAGTCACTGGTCCTATGCAATATAGGGCCCTCAAAACTCAAGCTTGAATTGTCTGTGAATGTAGGTGAACTACAAGACCGGTGGGAGTCATTGGGTTATTGACAGTGAATGCACACAACATATGACAGGCAACCCACGGATGTTCACCTCACTAGATGAGAATGTTGATGGTCAAGATAAAATCACATTTGGAGACAATTCAAAAGGAAAAGTGCAAGGACTTGGCAAGGTGGCAATCTCAAATGATTTATCAATATCAAATGTTCTCTTAGTTGCACCTTTGAGCTTCAATTTATTATCAGTGGGTCAACTCTGTGATCTTGGACTTCAATGCTTATTCACTCCAACAGAGGTTATTGTAACAAAGATGGATGATGAATCAATGGTATTCAAGGGATTTAGATACAACAACCTCTACTTAGTGGATTTCACTTCAGAAGATGCAGACTTAAGAACTTGCCTCTTCACCAAAGCTTCTCTTGGATGGCTTTGGCATAGGAGGCTTGCACATGTTGGGATGAGCACACTCAAGAAGGTATTAAAGAAAGATATGGTCAGAGGATTAAAAAATGTGGTGTTTGAAAAAGACAAGCCATGTAGTGCATGTTAAGCTGAAAGCAAGTTGCTAATACACATCCCACTAAAGCTTTCATGTCAACATCAAGGCCACTGGAACTACTTCATATGGATTTATTTGGACCTACAAATTATGTCAGTGCCGGTGGCAACCTCTACTGTCTAGTGATTGTTGATGACTTCACAAGATACACTTGGGTGTTCTTTCTCCATGACAAATCTAAAGTTGCATCTATATTCAAGAAGTTTGCCAAGAAAGCACAAAATGAATTTGATTGCAATATTAAGAAGATTAGAAGTGACAATGGCAAAGAATTTGACAACACCAACATTCATGAGTACTGTGATGAAATTGGGATCAAGCATGAAGTATCTGCAACTTACACACCTCAACAAAATGGAGTTGTTGAAAGGAAAAATAGGACCTTGATCACTCTTGCAAGAACAATGATTGATGAGTATAACACACCGGAGAGGTTTTGGGCCGAAGCTGTCAGCACTGCTTGTTACGCATCAAACAGGCTATTTCCTCACCGGCTACTTGCGAAGACTCCTTATGAACTGCTAAATGGGAAGAAGCCAGACGTCTCTTTCTTCCGGGTATTTGGGTGCAAATGCTACATCTACAAGAAACGCCATCACCTAGGGAAGTTTCAAAGACGTTGTGATATTGGTTTTCTTTTGGGTTATTCATTAAAGTCCAAAGCATATAGAGTATTCAACCATGCCACTGGCGTGGTAGAAGAAACATATGATGTGGAATTTGATGAGACTAATGGCTCCCAAGGAGCACTTGAAAATCTTGATGATGTAGGTGATGAGCCACTGAGGGAAGCGATGAAGAACATGCCTATTGGAGCTATCAAACCGAAAGAAGATGAAGAAGAGGTGCAAATCATTGACAGGCCTTCTTCATCAAATGTACCATAAGATGATGAAAAAGATGAGAGGCATGCAAATGAAGATACATTTGTCTCTCATGAACAAGCAAGGGTACAAGCCGAAGATATTGATGCTCCAGGATCTTCTTCCCAAGTGGTTGACAGGAGAAACTCATCACTACTTCAGGCTCATCCTCAAAACCAAATCATCGGGAGTCCTTCACAAGGGGTTATTACTCGATCACATAGACATGCTACTTTTATTGAACATCACTCTTTTGTTTCTTGTGTTGAGCCTACTTGTATAGATGAGGCGCTACAGGATCCGGACTGGGTGAATGCCATGCATGAAGAACTTAACAACTTCACCCGTAACGAAGTTTGGACCCTGGAGAAGCCCCCACAAGATGCAAGAATCATTGGAACAAAGTGGGTGTTCAGAAACAAACAGGATGATCAAGGTGTGATTGTAAGGAACAAGGCAAGACTTGTCGCAAAGGGATTCTCTCAAGTTGAAGGCTTAGATTTTGGAGAGACCTTTGCACCGGTTGCTCGACTGGAAGCCATCTGTATCCTACTTGCATATGCATCATGCTATGATATAAAACTTTATCAAATGGATGTAAAAAGTGCATTTTTAAATGGCTTCATAAATGAACTTGTATATGTTGAGCAACCGCCTGGATTTGAAGACCCTAGATATCCTAACCATGCTTACAGGTTGTCCAAGGCGCTTTATGGGCTAAAGCAAGCTCCAAGGGCTTGGTATGAGCGTCTTTGCGACTTCCTCATCGAAAAGGGCTTCAAGATCGGGACCGTCGACACAACTCTCTTCACAAAGAAACATAACGGTGATATTTTCATTTGTCAAGTATATGTTGATGATATAATCTTTGGCTCGACAAATGACTATCATTGCAAGGAATTTGGTGAGTTGATGTCGAAGGAGTTCGAGATGTCAATGATTGGTGAGCTAACATACTTCCTCGGCTTTCAAGTCAAGCAAATGAAAGATGGTAACTTTCTCTCACAAGAGAAGTATACCAAAGACTTGTTGAAAAGGTTCAACATGGAGAAGTGCAAACCAATCAAGACCCCCATGCCTACAAATGGACATCTCGACTTAGATGAGGGAGGTAACCCGGTTAATCAAACTCTCTACCGTTCTATGATTGGTAGTTTATTGTACCTTACCGCATCTAGGCCCGATATTATGTTTAGTGTCTGCATGTGTGCTAGATTCCAATCTAATCCTAAGAAAGCTCATCTTCGCGCTGTTAAGAGAATTCTTAGGTATCTCAGGCACACCACAAGCGTCGGTCTGTGGTATCCCAAAGGAGCTACTTTTGATTTAATTGGCTATTCCGATTCGGATTATGCTGGTTGCAAAATTGATAGGAAAAGTACTTCCGGGGGATGCCATCTGCTTGGTAGATCACTAGTTTCATGGATATCCAAAAAGCAAAATAGTGTTGCCTTGTCAACTGCCGAAGCGGAATACATTGCCGCAGGTGCTTGTTGCACACAGATTTTATATATGAAACAAACTCTTCTAGACTATGGCGTAGTTCTAGAAAAAGTACCTTTGTTGTGTGATAATGAGAGTGCTGTTAAAATTGCTAATAATCCTGTACAACACTCTCGCACCAAGCACATTGATATCCGTCATCACTTCCTTAGAGATCATGTTGCTAAAGGAGATATCATTTTAGAAGGAGTGAGGTCGGAAGATCAATTAGCGGATATTTTCACTAAGCCTCTTGATAAGACCCGCTTTTGCATGTTGAGAAATGAACTAAACATTCTTGATCTCAGAAATTTTATGTAAAATGTCAAATGGAGTTGTCAAGCCTGCATTGCATGTTTAAATTCCTTGTATTGCATCTAGGGCTTGTCTAACCTAGTTAAGATAACCGCCAACAAAGCGAGTGAAAAAGCTTAACTCGGGTCAAACTTGACAAGTCTTAGTTTTTAAGCTTTTAGCACTTAAATTCTTACTTTTTGTGCAATTATTGGTTCTTGAAATATGCATGAGGTACTGCACTTAGGAGGAGTATTCAAAACTCAAATCACTCATGAAAACCCCTAGTGCAAGCCAAAATGCAAATTTCACCATTTGCCTATTTTTTCTAAAAATTATCTAGCCTATGGCAAAATATTTTGAAAAGTAAATGAGGGTGCCAATACCTGTCCCAACAAGTGTTATTTTGTGTGATTATAAGTTGGGATTTGGTTTGGTTGGGAGTTAGATAGAAAATTTCAAAATTTTCCAAACTCTCCTCTGTCGGGGCTCACCGGACAGTCCGGTGTGCACCGGACACTGCACTGTGCAATGTCCGGTGCACCGGCAGTCGCGCGCTAAAATTCTGTTTTCCTGTGCGCTGTCCGGTGGTTCACCGGACAGCTACTGTGCGCTGTCCGGTGTGCACCGGACAGGCACTGTAGACTGTTCGGTGCGCCCATATCGCGTTTTAAAAAAAGGCCTCTAGCCCGACCGAGCCAGAGGCTCAGTCTTCTCCCTGCCAGCGCCCGCTTCCTCTCTGTTCCTGGCGATTCCCTCTCCCCCGCCGGCGATCCCCCTCCACCGGCGGCCACCGTCTTCTTCCGTGCTCCGGCGAACTCGTGCCTCTCTCCTTCCCCCCTTAGGTGAGAAGCTCTGGCTCCCTCTCTCTCCTCCCTATTTCTTTTTGAGCAGAACACTCCTTTCCACCTCTTTTGCTCAAACTCCAATTCCTGTGAAATCCAGTGCAATTCAATTGTGAAATGTGTTCCCCTGTATTCCTTGAACTCTCCTGCAGGTCTCTAGCTCCTTCGGGAGGTTTTTCACACCTCAAATAGCCGTTTCACCGAAAACCTAATTCCCCGCACGCCACGTGCTCGGTGAAATGCCCAAACCAGCCAAAAATGCTCCAATTGAACCCAAATTTTTCAGGCACCTTCACAACACTTCCAGTAACCTACTTGCCAAATTTCACGCCAATCCGAGATTCCAGGCTTAAATTTCACCAAATTTCCCGTTTTGAGCGATCGTTTCCGAGCTGAGTGCCCAAATCCCTTTTTTCTTCGCCTAAATTCAAACCAAGCACACACTTCACTCATATTCACCTATATAAACCTATTCGTGAAGTATCGGCTCAATTCCATATCGTTTCGTGCCTCAATTCGAATTCCAAACCTCATATGACATTATTTATCCTTCAAACGTCGTTTTCACGTCGTTTGACTTCTCGATCGTCTCGTCTCGTGTTTTCTGTGCCATATCTCTCTGTGTATGTATTTATTCACATTTCATATGCTTATGACTATGTGACTAATACGTGCTCACCTCTTCTGTCATTTCAGTGACCTTGATTGCCCGTGTGCCGTCTCCCGTCCTGCCTGGATCGTCACCTCTCGTGTGAGCTTTCCAGGTAGTCATCTCATTCTTTGCTAAATCTATCGGTCATCTTTGCTCTGTGCTTAGTCACTCTCTCTCATTTGCAGTCATCAGTTCAGGATGCCGCGCACGAAGAATGTGTCGGCGCCAGGGGGAGGCGATGATGAGGATCCTCGTCGCCCCTTCAGGCAGGTCAAGGGCAAGACTGTTTACTTGGAGCAGCAGGAAGGCCGCAAGAAGCGGCGTACGGACAGAGCAGCCCGTGCAGTGGCAGCAGCTGCAGCAGCCGCTGCGCAGGCTGAGCTTGGAGATCAGCTGCAGACTCCATCCGATCAGATTGCATTCCGTGTTCGTCGTCTCACCTCCCGGCCTCGCTCCTCCACTCACACCTCCGCTTCCACTCCGCCACCCACTCTTCCTGCTCCCGTCACTCCTATTGCTCCATCCACCTCCACAACCATACCCGCTACCTCCACTACGCCAGCTTCCACTGCTCCTCCTCCTCCCGCTCCCGTTTCAGCTCCTCCTGTCCCTCCACCTCGATTCCGGGAGCGCGATGAGACTGAGATTCGTCCTCTGGTTTCAGATCCTCGACTGTTTGACCTTCAGCGTGCTACAGCAGCACGGGTATGTAGGTTCAGATACGTACCCGTGGAGTCTTGGCTACCAGCTCAGAGAGACCCTGCAGCAGGTGATCTTTTCAGCACACGTATTCAGGAGTCGTTTTTCAGAGCTCAGATGTCTGCTCAGATAGCTCTGCGAGTGCACCGGCTTTTGGATCTTCCAGCCTTTCTGCTTGCAGCCGGTGCTGACTCTGAGGCGCATCTCACCTATCTGCCTGGCCTTCAGACCCTTCTGACTATCAGCGGCAGGTATGTTGAGGAGTGGGTACGAGTCTTTTACGCATCTGTTTGGATTGACCCGGATCATCACTGGATGAGGTTCCACTTTGAGCGAGAGGATGTCACAATTACTGCCAGTCAGATCCGCCAGCTATTTGGATTCCCCGAGTCGACGACTCGCCTTCACAGTCTCTGCTACGACACTTCTGACCCTCCTCGTCGCCCTCACGACGGTGTGGCTCCGGGTACAGCTCACGTCGCGGCTCTGTTCCGCCCGCCCTTCACAGATGGGTCGCGACGTTCACCGGCAGACTTTACTACAGCAGCCAAGTTCTTATACGAGCTCATCAGACGGACTCTTCTGCCGAGGATGGGATACAGGGAGGCTACCACTCATATTCAGCTTTGGCTCCTTGGTGCCCTAGTCTCCCACTCTCAGTTTGACGTTGTGGACTTCCTGATTTGTGAGATCGAAGACACCGTTCTGGATGGGATTCGTGCTCGTCGGCAGTTGCCTTATGCTCACTACTTGTGCCACATCTTTGCACAGCTGATTCAGCCCCCTCGATTTCAGAGCACCCTTGAGGCCTCACGCCTTGTTTTTGGATCCTACCGTCCTGCGCCTGAGATTCCTGTGCCAGCTTCTGCTTCTGTGTTTGACTCTCAGGCCGAGGATGCAGCTCTTCGACAGTTTGACACTCAGGGTACAGCAGCTGATGATGATGATGATGATGATTCTGGGGTTCCGCCTCCGCCTCCTATGCCTCTACGCTCACATGATCATGAGGCTGGGAGTTCTAGTGCTGCCCCTGCTCCTCCTCAGGCTATGGACCCTGCTCTTGCTTCGATTCTGGCAAACCTGGCGGCCGAGCAGGCCCGGTTATCCGAGAGGATGCTCTCGATGTTTCAGAACATGCAGGACAGGCAGGATGCCCTTCAGCAGCAGCTACTTCAGGATCGGGCTGAGACTAGGGCATTCATGGCTCTTATGCTTCAGCATTCTGGTATCTCAGTACCTCCGGTTCAGTCTGCTCCACCTCCTCCGCTTCACGCTCCAGTGGTGCCATCGATTTTGTCAGGACCCCCTGTTGGTACCTCTCCGCTTCGGCCGGTCACTTTGGCGTTCACCTCTCCGGTTCTCAGCTCTGTCTGCCCGCAGCCGCCAGTGCCACCAGCATCTGCTGTTACCACTACCGCTGTGGCAGTATCTGTGACCGCTTCTGTTCCGGTAGCTCCTGCAGCGCGGCCTCAGTCCGAGTCAGTACCAGCTCCAGCTTCTACCGCAGATCCTGGATCCGAGACTGACTCTGACCCTCCGCCGGCGTTCGCTCTGCTGCCTCGACCTCGACCGGATGCGCCCCCGCCGCCTCCTCCTGCTTCAGGTGTTTAGGTTCAGGTCCCTTTTGGTGTTTGACGCCAAAGGGGGAGAGATATGAGTTGTGAGAGCTAGGGGGAGTTAGAGAGTTAGTAGAGAGTCATTTTGATGTAATATATGTGCTTGCTACTCTCTGTACTAGCTTAATGTTTTTGGCTCACAAACTCGACATATACTCTCGTTGCTTATGATTGACTGTGTGTATTATGTTTTCACCTTATATTTTATCACCAGTCTTCTAGCTCATGTTTCATTGATTTAACTTCACTTTTATATGAACAAGAATCTTATGATGTGTATGCGCTCACTCTTATTATTATGGTACATGTTCTTTCTGTCAAAGATTACTGAGTATAACTAACCATTCTTTCTATTGATAGAAACTTCAAAACAAACTACTCTCACAAAACTTGTAGGGTTGTCATCAATCACCAAAAAGGGGGAGATTGAAAGCATCTAGGCCCCTGGTTGGTTTTAGTGATTAATGACAACGTAATATTATATGTGACTAACGTGTGTTTTGCAGAGACAAATGGTAAGTTAGGTCGCATGACAGGTAGAAGTACTACAACGGTGAAAACAATCCCGGAGATAAGAACTCAAAGCGACGGCTAAAACGACGAAACAAAAGGTGAAGGTCTACGGAGTCCGAGTGTCAAGGAGATGTGGACACTCGCGATTTAGTTAGGTCTTTTATTCTCTTTTAGCCGTACTATAAAGAGGGGTTGTCGATGAGTAGTTTGACCAAGAGAGTTCTAGTGAAGTGTTGGTGCACAATCACACTCATATACAGTGCTAGGTGTCACCCTAGAACTCACACACAAGTTAGAGCGAAAACCGACTTGAAAATCAGCTGAAAAACAAGGGTTAGGGTTTCTGGCCCTGGGGCACCGGACTGTCCGGTGTGCACCGGACTGTCCGGTGCACCCTCTGCCAGGTGGGGCCAGGCTGGTCCGCGGCAGAGGCTTTCCCTCCGCAGAAACCCGAGAGCGTAGGTTTCAGAATTGAATTTTAGTGGCGCACCGGACACCGCACCGGACTGTCCGGTGTGCACCGGACAGTGAACTGTTCACTGTCCGGTGTGCCATGAGTCCAACGGCTAGCTGTCAGAACTAGCCGTTGGAAACGACCGTTGGCGCACCGGTGGCGCACCGGACCGTCCGGTGCGTCATTGCGCAGTGAGTTGCCTGTAACGGCTAGTTGGTGGGTGAGGGCTATTTATACCCCTTCCACCCACCATATTCAATGTCTTGCACTCCACATTTATTCCAGCACATTGCTAGAGCATTGCAAGCACCAAAAGCCTAGTGAGGAGATTAGAGAATCATAATCCGCGTTTGTTCCTCATTAGCGCTAGTGAGAGCCACCTAGAGCACACAACACTTGCATTAGGCTTCTCTTGGTCAAGCGAAAGTCTACGGCTTGTTACTCTTGGTGATCGGCATCACCTAGACGGCTTGGTGGCGTTGGGAGCTCGGTGATCACCGTGAAGATCTTGTTGGTGACCCGACTCAAGTTTGTAAGCGGTCTCGAGGGATCCACCGCGCCGGAGTGGCAAAGGATCATCTCGTAGTGAGCACTTGGTTCTTGCGAGGACCAAGGGGGAGCGATACCCTTGCGCGGGTGCTCCAACAAGGACTAGTGGAGAGTGCCGACTCTTCGATACCTCGGGAAAAATTGGAGGAGTCTTCTAAACTTTGCTTTACATTCCGCACTTAATTCAAGCACTTTATCTTGTGTATTTGTTTAGCAAGTATTTGAAGTATTATCTTAGCTTTGTTGCATTTCTAGTTTTATATTCTTAGTGCTAGTTGTTGGGGTGAAGTTGGGCTCTTGCTTAGCTCTTGCTTAGGTTTTAATTAGTGTTGATTTTTAGAAAAGCCCAATTCACCCCCCCTCTTGGGCATCGTGATCCTTTCACTTTCTTAAAAAGGAAGAAAACACACAAGCTCAGCAATGATAAGCACAAACAAATCAAATGTTTTGAATAAGGGGAGGATAGAGTTTTTCCAAAGCACAGGCTACTCAGATTCGGGGGCTAAGCATAACTACTATTGCTTGGCTCCTGAATTGAGAACTATGTTAAATGCAACTTATGAGCACTAACGTTAAAGCATCACATATGCACTCAAAAGGGGAGAAAACATCAAGTGAAATTCATTTTGAAATGCCCTAGGGGGCCACACAATTAGAGTTTTGCAAAACACGAGTCTACACGATTACCTCTCATACATGCAGGGCTCTAGCCAAAGTGAAGAAAAACTTCACTACCCAATGCATGCAGAGGACTGGGCATAACTAACTTCAGACCAGACAGCTTCTCTTCTGGCAAGGCTTGCACACAACTTCAATCTGAGACATCTCCCGGATGGGTCAAGAGGGAGTTGATGTTGATGACTTCTTCTAGCGGCGGCTGAGATGGCAGCACGGGGTCGAACTCTTCTTCAAGTTGGACTGGCTCTTGTATTCCTCAGAGTGCGGCAGTGCTGGCGGGGTGCTTGTAGCTTCTTCCTTGACTTCAAGGGATGGTGCTGGAATCTTCTTCATGGTGAGGGGCTCAAACAACTCTGGCGGGGGATCTTGGGAGGACTCGAGGTACTCTTGCTTATCCATAGCCTTAGGGGAGACTGGAATTCCTTCCAAGACTATGGCTCCTTCCGGTAGTTCCCAAGCCTTTTTCTCTCCTCTGATAGAGACCGGGTGACCTTCAAGAATCTGGGGGTCTTCAGCTTTGATGGGTTGAACAGGGTTGGATGGAGCGGGCTCTTGGATCCGTAGGGCTCTATGTTGGTTATGGGTTACCAAGTAGGCCTCCATCAACTTCTGGATGTGCTCATCCTTGGCTTGCTTCAGGGCTTCAACAGCAATGACTTCACGACTTTCCAAGGCACTTGCACGGGCTTGGGCTGTGGTGAGATCCACATGGAGCTTACTGTTGCGCTTCTCTGCTTCTTCTGCTCGGGCAATCATCTGACGGTGGTGCCGAGCCAAGAAATCATACTGTGCATCTAGGGTGAGCAGGTATGCAGTGAGGTACACGACTGTGGGGTCATCCTCAAGCAGCTGCTTCCCTTTCAATGCACGCATCCTGGCCATCCAAACTGGACGGTTTCTCTGAAAGGGCGGAAAGAATCTGAGCGGGGTGTCGGCCACTTCTTCTTCATAGATCTGACACAGGGCCCTCAATGCCTTGCGAGCGACGACTTGGCAGGTGTCTCTGAATCTGTGCCCAGCAGCAGTGACACTCCATTCCACATGGTGCAGACTGGATCCAATGTACACAGCCACGACACATTTCTCTGTGCCATGCTCGACGAATTCATGACCATCATACTCTGGCTGGCTCCTGATTCCGAGGCGAACTGTGCATGCTCTCAGCAACTTGGGGAAACCATATTCATTCTGGCAAAAGCTGGTTTGGCACTAAACCTCCATCTGACTTCTGAGAGAAGGAAAGGGGGAAAGCATTTTTGAAATGAAGGGATGAGAGCAAGATTTTTTTTAAGAAAATAGTTTGGACTCAAAAACTTTTGATCAGGCTAAGGGTTACGTCCTGCGGCCAACCTAACAGCTCTGATACCACCTGAAGCGTCCCCAATCCTCTGGGACTCAAATGTGATACAATTACTAGTCCCAGGAGGCTAGTAAACACATTTATACATCAGATGATTACAGATCTGCTTAAACGACAAACCTATAAAGGTGGAGAACAACTTTAAGAGTTGGTCCACAACTCGGGACATATCATCAGAGTGGGGCTGAAGCAGCCCGATATACGCAGCGAAGCAAATCAGCGGTCCAACAGCCACAGGCAAGGTTGGGAACAGGCGTAACTCTTACCCGATCTCCTTTTTCTGAAAAAAAATAAATAAGCAAGAGTGAGTACAAACGTACTCAGCAGCCCACCTTCACCCGCGGAATGGGGAAATCAGATATAATGCATGGAATATCTGGAGCTCAGGATATTTTGCAGAAACAGCAATATTTTATGCAGGGTTGTTTTGTAAAACATTTTGTATTTTGCAAAGCGCATCCTCTCCCAAAGGAGCAGGAAGTTTTTCAGTATTATAACAAAATCCCGTGGACTAAACCATCCAGGTATCTCAGCAGTTTCCCACTGGTTTTCCTTTTCAAAAACAGCTACTGGACTTCCCGTCCACCATAGCTCACGGCTCAACCGCCGAACCTTTTAAAAACCATTTTTCTCAAACACAGCCTTTTATGAAAACAAAACATTAATTGCCATACCATACCAGACTCGTCCATTCCTGTGGACACGGACTATTCGAATAGGTTTTCAAGCTCTGCGCAGAGGTGTACACTTTACCCACTAGTCCGGTTTCTGCGATCTCACCGTCGTGAGACCCGAATGCCGAATCTCTTTCTTTCCTCGCACGTCCTAACCTTAACGGTTATACCGAAAGGAGTCAGGCCACCACCATGTCCAAACCGGACAAAACATTCCCCCTCCTTATCCTCCCGGTGCTCCCCAGCCTTCATAACCCTGGGGTTGGACCGTACGAGTTCAGATTGAGTGACTGCCCACACAGTCTCGAGTGGTTGTACTTATCATGAGTACAGGTAGTGAAAGATGACAAACCGGTCCTTATACGAGGGGACAATCCTTCTGCTCACGCCTAAACCAGCTGAGCCATCACCTTAGGCCCTCCCCTAAACCAGGGAGTCCCTGATTATCCCACTCACAAGGTGATAAGGGTGAAAACTCTTCATCATACACATTTTGAAAAGCATTTTCTTTTGAAAACTCACACCTTTTCTCAAATCATTTGTAACAAATATATCAGGGATTGATAGCGGCAAGCGGCTGGGTGGCCATAATAACTTGTCTCAAAATCATATCATGCATAAAATAACAGGCTGAGGGTTGTGGTTGAAAAACATAGGTAATTTATGCATCAAAGGGATCCAGTGAGCTTGTCGTGCTTATTCGGCGAAGGGGAAGGAGAGCTCGCGGAACTGGCTTCTGGCTCCACCGCCTGGCGTAGACTTGCAGATCTGGCCTCCACGAGACGACACGAACGCTCCGATAACAGGAGGGTGGACTGGAGGCGAAGCGACGCTATGCGTGTAGCCGGCAGAGCGGAGTAACTGAGTGGGTGGGGTGTTTTCCTTGGCTGAGGGTGTTGAGTGTGTGTGGAGAGGGAGAGGGTAGCTGGGTGTATTTATAGCTGGGTGTACGTGGTGTAGCACAGTGAAGTTCACTGTTGGTGAGAATAGTGACGAATGAATCGTCTGACTTAGTACGAACAGGAGAGTTATAGGCAGAATATGGGACGAGAGTATTTTGGGAGTTTTCTGGAATATGAACCATGCTTAAGGGATGACATGGTTGGATAGGGAATAGTTTGATAAGAATTTAGAAACGAGAATTATTGGAGTCTGAGTTTGGAAGCCTGGTTCGAAGGAATCTCAAGTTAAGCGTGCTCAACTTGGAGAAACCTAGGATGGGTGACCAGATGGGAAGTTCCTACTGGAAGGAAAATCACAGTCACCGGAGTTTGTATAACTGGAATATGGGTCTGGCTGGTCTTAGGTGGACTGGACAACATGATGGATGAGTAGTTGAAATTTGGGGTGATCGGATGATCGATGAATAGTAACGGTAAATAGCAAAGGTAAAAATAGTGACGGTAAATAGTAATCGTAAAAATAGTGACGGTAAATAGTAACGGTAAATAGTAACGGTAAAATAGTGACGGTAAATAGTGACGGTAAAATAGTGACGGTAAAATAATAACGGTAAACAGTAACGGTAAATAGTAACGGTAAAAAGTAACGGTAAATAGTAACGGTAAAATAGTGATGGTGAATAGTTCGTATGAACGAACGATGAACGATGAATAGAAACTATGAACGAACGATGAACGATCGAATGATCGAACGAACGAACGATCGGAATTTTGGCAGCATAACGGCAGGAAAAGGATTATTTGGACGAACGTACGGACGAACGATCGAACGATCGGACGAACGGACGAACGAACCATGAACGATCGGACGAACGAACGATCGGAATTTCGACAGCATAACGGCAGGAAAAAGATTATTTGGACGAACGAACGGACGAACGATCGAACGATCGGACAAACGGACGAACGAACCATGAACGATCGGACGAACGATCGAACGATCGGACGAACGAACGAACAAACTAAGAATAGGGGGACGAACGATCGAAGAACGACCGAACGATCCTTGTGCTAGTGTGTGCTTGTGTGGAACATGGAGTGGGTGTGTGGGGGGGGGGAGAGTTGCCATGAAATGGCTTGGGGTGGGATGAGAGGAGGCCCTTGCCCCTCTATTTATAGCCATGGTGAGGGGATTAGGGGGAGGGATGAGAGGATTAGTGGGAGATTAGCATGGATTTGTCTTATATGAGTGTAATTAGCTTGTAGAGCTCACCGTATGACACCGGAGGCATACGTATACGTATGAGCATGAAGAA
The DNA here is from genome assembly GCF_902167145.1 of Zea mays. Taxonomy (NCBI): domain Eukaryota; kingdom Viridiplantae; phylum Streptophyta; class Magnoliopsida; order Poales; family Poaceae; genus Zea; species Zea mays. Next base: position 105,368,446 of record NC_050105.1, on the reverse strand, counting down.
AGTTATGAAGAAAATATTTGTGGGGGCTTGAAAAATGATTCTGAAGGTATTTCTTAGGAAGAAAATACTTGGAGATATATCGGTGGAATATTTGGGTAGTATTTCTGAAAAGAATCAGAGGGGATCTCTGGGGAAATATTTGTAGGATATTTTGAGGAGTATTTTTGGAGAGAATATAGACCACTATACTTTATTTGTTGATATCACTCGCAAACAAACATTTTGAAATGAAATTTGAAATTCATTTTGAATTTAGAGGGAGTTTGAGAAATTTTCAGAATTTGAAATTTTGGGATGCTACAACGGTATTCGCAAGCACTTTTGATTTCCTCACGCAGTGTCGTTTGAATTTCCTACTCCAATCAAAACATAATTAAGCAGTGAGTTATCATGAACAATCTGTGGCACGTATTCTGTGTTAAATAAAAACAAAGTTATGAGAAGATGCATATATTTACATAGTTAATTTGATGGAAACAAAGTAACATTGGCTCGAGCAAAATTTTGCAAACAGCACTTCAAAACGACTGTTGATTTTCCAATAGTCTCTCTAGCATGAGAATAGAGACTTGGAGAGGATTGCAGCGCATAATGGATAATAACAGGAACTCACAGCCTAACGATATGAGGGCAAGCAGTGGGCTAGTACCTTCAAAGCAGGGAGGTGGGCGCCACGGAGACTCGGTCCACCCCGCGCGCCAGCTCCCCCACCGCGCCCATGAACTTGGCCGCGCCGAGCCCGTCCGCCACCGCGTGGCTGAACCAGAAGCCCACCACGAAGCCGCCGCACTCGAACGCTGTCACCTGCACGGAGCGGTCAGAGAGAGAGAGAGAGAGAGAGAGAGAGCTGGGAGTCGCAAATCCACGGCGAAGCAACGCAATCCCGCACAATGCAGCTGGAATTAACCCACGGACGAGGCCTGTGCATGTGCGCGTACCTGGACGAGTAGGATCAGCTTGCTCTCCTCCTCGTGGGTAGGCCTCGGCAGCGGGTGCAGCAGCAGGTCGTCATTGGGGATCTGGAGTGGGTACTCGAGGTAGTCGACGTCCTCCAGGCGGCACCGCACAACGGCCTCGATAAACCAGACGCCCTCGGCGCTGCAGTCGACGTGGAGGCCTCCGGCGCCCTCGGAAACGGCGAGGCGACCGACCAGCGGGTAGTAGTCGACCAGCGCCCGCGCGAGGGCCCGCTCGATGGTCTCCGAGGGGCTCGCCCCGTCACGCGTCGGGTCGGGCTTGAAGACGTGCAGCGACTCGATGAGCGCCATCTACGTCGGATACCGATCCAGCCACGACAGGCCGTGAGGGCCGGTGGGGGTGGGCTCCACCGGCGGCACCAGGCGCTGCGCCAGCCGCTCCACCGCCGCTGCCGGCTCCATTGCTCACCACCTCACCGGAAGGAAAGAAGGGGACGGTCTGACGGAGTACCTTCATAAACGAGCGGCTCGAGAGCGTGCTGACGGAGATCCGGCAGGACGCGCGCACGCGCCGGTCGACGCGCTGCGCCGTCCTGCCTCCGTCGCGGCAGGTGAACCTGGAGAGAGTATGGATATGGGGCTGCCGAGCGGCGACTCCTCAGAGGACACCTCCGACGCGGTGCCGCACGAGCACGGCGGCTCCTTCGCCGCCCCGCCATCGGGGCACGAGCGCGTGCTCATCGGGGAGGACCGCGGAGCGAGGCGGCTAGAGATGATCCGGTGGTTGATGGACTTGCAGCATGCCTCACATGGTGGGCGGGGATTGCGGAGGGCAGGCGGGGATTGCGGCGGGCGGGCGGATCGCGGCTGTCGCGTCTGGTGGGCGGACGGACGGGCGGGATAGGGAGGCGGGGGCAGTCTACATTGCTCTCTTAATAGTTAGTAGAGATTGACTGTCGCTAGGTCTTTATTTTGAAAGCTAATTAGGCCCGTTTGGTTCAATTTTAGTTTAATTTAGTCCAAAATTTATCAATTAGTTGGACTAAAATGATTTAGTCCCTAGTCCCTCCAAAAGTGACTAAAAATGACTAAATCATATTAATTTCGCTTTTACCTCTCATTTATTTCAGTTAAATTAATGACAAAGAATGTTAAGAGATATTTTAGTTTTCTTATGAGTCAAATAAGGGTATGTATAGTGAAGAGATATCAAAACAAATCTCCAAGCACAAGAGATAACTAAGAATATATATAAATGTAGTCTATTAATAAATGTAGAAATGAATGTGTCTATAGAGCATTGATCCATATAACAGACGACGAATTCGTACAAGGGAAGTGAAGTCGTCTTTTATAGAGCATTGATCCAAAGTCTATCTTCATAGAGAGACAATTTCATAATTTTTTTTTGCAAATGTCCTCCTTTAAACACCTCAAGAGCTTTTATATTAAACATCATTATACATTCTTTAATATGTTATGAATACTTTTAGTTCCTCGAACCAAACAGATTAGCAACTAAACTTTAATCTCCCCACTAAAATTTAGTCACTCGTTTAACATTGCTATAATTATGTCAAATCCTATATCCATTTCTCTCTAAAAACGGTGAGTTATACGGAACAAACTCAAGGACGCCGTTAAGGAGGCGTGTGTAACCTCGACACCATCATACCGTTTTTTTCGAGACACATCATTATACATTCTCTAATATGTTATGAATACTTTTAGTTCCTCGAACCAAACAGCTTAGCAACTAAACTTTAATCTCCCCACTAAAATTTAGTCACTCGTTTAACATTGCTATAATTATGTCAAATCCTATATCAATTTCTATACTATACTTAAAACACCAGTTTCAACGGTCGTCATGCGTCATTTTTTTATAAATAACCCCTCACAGCTATTTCAAATTAATTTGTTGCACATCTATAGATGCCAAACGACGTCCGACAGAGGCTAGATGCACGTGGGCCACAACTATGGCACAGGCACGTCATGCCAGTCTGCTAACCGTGTCGGGCCAGCTCGTTAGCTCGTCGATCCATTTAATTAAATCGGCGTAACGACGTCCGACACGGGCTAGATGCACGCGGACCACAACTATGGCACAGACACGTCATACCGGCCTGCTAACTATGTCAGGCCAGCCCATTAGCACGTCGATCCATTTAATTAAATCAACGTAAAATGTTAAAAAATGGTGATGGAGGTAGGGTTTGAACCCATGCCCTGATGGAAGAAGGGCGGGAGACACTGAGTAAAACTGTCTAACCAGTAGAACATCACGACAAAATGTTTTTAATATTGAATATAAATTGTATATAGGTATATACGTTTTTTTGTAAAATAAAAAAAATAATCGTGTCGGGTCGGGCCAGCACTACGGGTACAGGCTACAGCCCAAGCACGTCACGACGTTCTTTGCTCTTGCAAGCATTAGGTCGTTTCTGAGACCACATTGGCGCAATGGACTACATGGTGTTTGAGGTTGCTGAATTGGATGGATGAGCAATGATTTGTCACACTAACAACAAAATGAAAGGTTATTTGTTGGTTTTAAACGTTAGTAATTGCTACGAAGTAGCATAATTTATATGGAGCGCATCCAGTTTTTATTGATGCCTGACTTTAGCAATCACTCTATATTTTGATCTATCTTTTTTATAAGTTTGACTTCATGGGACTTATTTTAGAAATTTGATCTCACAAACTTTCTCTTATTTGGTCTTTGTATGATGGAATTATGTCATTTTATAATCTCTATTCATTCAGTCAATCGTTGTGAACTCTCTTCTAATCGCTCACTTCATTGGCCGTGTTGAATTTTTTTGATGGATAGTTTACGTGGGTATTGTTGTAAGCCGTCACAACGCACGAGCAACTGACTAGTCTCTCTAAAAACGGTGAGTTATACGGAACAAACTCCAAGGACGCCGTTAAGGAGGCGTGTATAACCTCGACACCATCATACCGTTTTTTAGAGACACACCTTAGGCATATGCGACCTTATTTAACACGTCATCTTTTGAGATGTCATTAAAGAGTTAAATGAAAAAATATACAATAGACAGACTTTTCGTGAAGAACTTTCTCTACACGATTCTCCATACATATTATCTCTTAACTATATTTATGAATTGACTATTTTTAAATACATTTCATTGTATCTTGTAGTTTTTTAGGTGTCTCCTATACTTAGAAAATTGATCACGAGGCTCTAGGTTATACATACCATAAGACATAGGTAGATATAATGGTGTGTAGGTAAATTGTGTGTCCTATTCAATATAAAAATTCACTAATACATGCTCATTTATATGGTTTATACTAATGAAGTTGTGTTTTAGGCTTTGAAAACCAAACAAAAGGTATAAATCAAATAAAAGAAAGAAAATAAAGGCCTTATAAGCTTTCTCTGTGTGGAAAAAGGAAGAATATGGTGCTTCGGTTTCCCTTTCCAGCTCTGCTTGAGCTACTTCGTCTCTTGATCTGGATCTAAGTGAGATCTATTCTCTACTTTCGGAGCACAGTTAGTCCTCAATTTGAACAAAGTATGGGTATTTATTATTGTATAAATAAGTATATATATATATAATATATAACAAAATACATGAACAGAGAATTGACAAACCCAAAATTATTATATGTATGAGATACACTTGAAGAGGCTAAGTTCATAGGTATGTAAACATGAACAGAGAATTGACACACCTAAAAATTATTATATGTATCAGATACACTTGAAGATGCTAAGTTCATAGGTATGTAAACATGATCTTTTATGACTCAGCAAACTAAAGTTCGGAAGTTCCATTTTTATTAAGAGGAGAACAAATATGTATCAATTGTTAAATTGGATACAATAATGGGCCAAAAAGGCCAAAGGGGCAATAAGGACTGCAGTTAAAATGATAAACTTTTTTATCTTTAGGCTATTCATTTTTCACGTGTTCAGAATGTTCTGCAAAATTAGGGACTTTTTTCTTCTATTAGCTGATCTTATCATGATAACTTTCTCCATTTATGTTTTATTTTCCCTAGTTCTAATTAGGTGGGGTATAAAGAAATTTGGGCTCTTCATATACCCTTATGGCTAGATAGTAATTTTCAGTGATATAATTCTTATCTGTTTTGGTGGGAGATTGAAACATTTTTAGTAGGTATCTTTTGGAAAAACTTTCGAGTTCAAACTTTTAATTTTTTCTTAAAAGTTTTGGATGGATTTGTTTAAATGATTTTCAATAGGTCCCCTTGGAAATGGGGTACTTGACTATTCTACATGGATTCTAGTGGATTTGTGTCACACCCGATTTTGGAAGGTAAATTAAACCGAATGCGAACCATGTATGTGCCAGGATCAGAAATTCATGTACACGGCGATTACATAAATGACTCATCATAGCACAATGCTTCGAATAACAATAAAGTGTAAGTAATAGTGTGAAAGACTAGAGTCATTTACATAATATAATCAAAGTACACAGAATAGAAACGTAGCCAACGTAAATTAACCCACCACAGGTAGCTGACTGGGGGAGGTCGCTAGCCTAATCCTCGAACTCGTGGAAGTCCTGGAACTCCTGGAGATCCGCCTCGACGCCTTCTTCTTTACCTGAGCATAGATTGCACCAAAGACAACCTGGTGTTTTGTGAAAGCAAGGGTGAGTACACATCAACGTACTCAGCAAATGTCTCGTTTGGCTGAAGTGGACTAGCTTTATGTGGGGTTAAGGTCAAAGCAGTTGTTTTTAGTTTGTCAGGTATTTATTATTAGTGGAAGCCAAGTTTTATAATATAACCAACCTGTGAATCATTTCCTCATCGAGGAACATCATTATCATCATCGAACCATAACCATAAATAGAACCATTAAATCTCAGATCATCTGTATCTATAATCAAAGAGGATCCCAAGGCCGCTCATAACCGTGAGCACGGCTGATATATCAGTTTCTAATCCTCTACAGAGGTCGCACACTTTACCCATGAGTCGTGATCCCTTTCCAGTTTGGGTTTGCAAGACCCGGTCTTCACTACCAAGGTGAAGGGCCAGGGATACACTACGTAGCCTTTACAAAGACTCCTCTGGTGCATAGCTGCTCGTTAGGTTTCGCCAGTCGTACAAACGCAGTACACCTCCCCAAGGTGGGTGACTAACAAAACCAAATCGAATGAACCTCTGCACCCCCCTTGGCAGAGCGAGCACTACGCCCCGGCCCCCATTGACGGCCCTCCGGCAAAGCCAACTATACCCCCAGGTTCATCTAATTAATCAGCTAAGGGCGTCCCATTCCACCCTTATGGTTGCACTGTTATCCCGGGTGGTCACTCCACGAACAAGTCCTTACGGAGAGGTACTCAGGAAAAAGGCCCGAGTCCCCTAAAGTATCACAATATCATCATCAGGATAACATCAACGTATCATAAATATTCACATGATGTTCATTGATTAAAGTAAAGTAATAGCATGAAGCTAACCACAGTAACCCAAAAGATAATCAAGGACAAGGTAAATACAAAGCTAGTCAATCCTTAGATTTCAATTAAGTAAGGCGGGACAGTGAATTATAAGTAGATAGGCCATAATGGGTCAGACGACAATTGCCTTCACCAAATAGATGCTCAGGGTCTTCAACTCTGTAGAACTCGAAGAGCTAGATCACTTGGTCGCCAACGCTTGATCTTTGATTTCTCGAAGCTCGGAAACGGATCGCAATCTATTCGCGACGCAAAGCGAAGACAAACAGGCACAAGCAAACAAACATATATATGCATAAGAGCATTACACCATTCAAATAAAAACATAATAAATCATGCAAAACGAAATAGAGCGCGTCACTATGGTCACGTGAGGGAAATGAAACGTCGAACTCGAAGCTACGATTGAGAAGATATCGCGTTAACGCTAAGCAAGTACTAACTATAACTTTTAGTTCAACATTATCAAATATAAATATTATACATCAGTTAGTTCGATTAATCTGCTACACTAACAAATGTCAGTTAATTAAATAATTTAATTAACACGAGAGATTCTACACGAGGCGAATATACGACGCGTGAAACAACACGACAGCGTGCAACCGACACGCGAACACACATGGCTTAGCATGAAGACAACGCGCGAAACAACGCACGAGACAGCACGCGCGACTAGAGCGAACGACGAGCGAACGAGCACGCCACCGCGTACGGAACAACACGCGTGACAGGCGAGGAAAACTAAATAGGTGACACGTTTATACTAAACAAATGCTAAATAAATAGAAAATAGTTAAGTTAATATTTACCATGTTAATATTTATTATAAAAGCCCCAAGTGGAACACTACACATTTAATCTAGTTAGAATATTAATCTAATAAATATTAGTCGAGCAAGCCTTAAGTTAATTATCTAAAATATGCGACCCGACGAGTTAACGTTACTAACATGAGTTATAGACGAAACTAATTTATTATCACACGCAGACGTCGCGCGACACACGAACCAGATGTGTGGCACGAACGCGCGAAGGAAACGTTGACGACACGCAAACGACGCGTGAATGGCATGCGAACATGCACGTGATAACGTGCAGGCAGCGCGATAGTGCGCAAACGATGTGTGACGACGCGCAAACACACGTGACATACGCACATGACATGTGACAACGCGTGCGAACGGCACGCGACAACGCGTGTGAACAGCTCACGCGACACTCATGAACGACACGTGATGACGCGCGCGAAACAGCGCGCAGCAATACGCGAGAATCGCTATCAGATAACATGTTTATACTCAATAAGTATTAATTCAAAAACATTTGTGTAGATATAATCATATTAACATATATAAACAAAGTGCGACTAAAACTATAAAATAGTTTAAGTAAACTACTACTTTAATAACTCGGATAAATAAATAATCAACTAATTAATTAAAACGCGTATCGCGACGAAATAATGTTACTAACATGACTGATTATAAGCGAACGATTTAATCTCGCGCTCGGATAACACGCGATACACGCGAATAGCGCGCGGCAAGGCGCGCGACACAAGCGTGGGACAGCACTGCGACACGCGCGAATGACACACAAAAATCATTAAATAGATGTCATGTTTATACTAAGCAAGTATTGAATCAAAGCATATGTGTTGGCATTAAGCACTTTAACATTTATTCATAAAAGCGTAAATTAAACTTGTACATTAGTTTTAATAGAAAGTTATTTTAATAACCAACGACTAAACCAATAAGTAATTAATTAGCGAAAACATGCGCCATGATAAAATAATATTTTTAAACATGTTCTCGACATTATTGCGAAGATGTCGCAACTAAAATGGGTCGAAATGTGTTTGAAAGTCGCCTAGAGGGGGGGGGGGTGAATAGGGCGAAACTGAAATTCACAAAGTTAATTACAACTACAAGCCGAGTCAGCGTTAGAAATATAATCGAGTCCGCGAGAGAGGGTGCAAAACAAATCACAAGCGAATAAGGAGTGTGACACGTGGATTTGTTTTACTGAGGTTCGGTTCTCGCAAACCTACTCCCCGTTGAGGTGGTCACAAAGACCGAGTCTCTTTCAACCCTTTCCCTCTCTCAAACGGTCCCTCGGACCGAGTGAGCTTTTCTTCTCAATCACTTGGAACACAAAGTTCCCACAAGGATCACCACACGATTGGTGTCTCTTGCCTCAATTACAAGTGAGTTTGATCTCAAGAAAGAATGAGAAAGAAAGCAAGCGATCCAAGCGCAAGAGCTCAAAAGAACACGACAAATCACTCTCACTAGTCACTAAAGCTTTTGTGGAATTGGGAGAGGATTTGATCAATTGGGTGTGTCTTGTATTGAATGCCTAGCTCTTGTAAGTGGTTGGAAGTGTGAAAACTTAGATGCCATGAATGGTGGGTGGTTGGGGGTATTTATAGCCCCAACCACCAAACTAGCCGTTTGGTGGGGCTGTCTGTCGTATGGTGCACCGGACAGTCCGGTGCGCACCGGACAGTGTCCGGTGCGCCAGCCACGTCACTAGGCCGTTGGGTTCCGACCGTTGGAGCTCTGACTGCTGGGCCCGCCTGGATGTCCGGTGGCACACCGGACATGCACTGTAGAGTGTCCGGTGCGCCACTTCGCGCGTGCCTGACTTCTGCGCGCTCTGGCGCGCATTTAATGCCTCTGCAGGTGACCATTGGCGCGAGGTAGCCATTGTTCCGCTGGCTCACCGGACAGTCCGGTGCACACCGGACATGTCCGGTGAATTATAGCGGAGCGAATTCCCGAAGCTGGCGAGTTCCAGAGGCGCTCTTCCTTGGAGCACCGGACACTGTCCGGTGTACACCGGACAGTCCGGTGAATTATAGCGGAGCGGCTCTGGATTTTCCCAAAGGTGAAGAGTTCAGCGTGAAGTCCCCTGGTGCACCGGACACTGTCCGGTGGCACACCGGACAGTCCGGTGTGCCAGACCAGGGCACACTTCGGTTATCCCTTGCTCTCTTTGTTGAACCCAATTCTTGGTCTTTTTATTGGCTAAGTGTGAACCTTTGGCACCTGTATAACTAATATACTAGAGCAAACTAGTTAGTCCAATTATTTGTGTTGGGCAATTCAACCACCAAAATCAATTAGGAAATAGGTGTAAGCCTAATTCCCTTTCAATCTCCCCCTTTTTGGTGATTGATGCCAACACAAACCAAAGCAAGTATAGAAGTGCATAATTGAACTAGCTTGCATAATGTAAGTGCAAAGGTTGCTTGGAATTGAGCCAATATAAATACTTATAATATATGCATGGATTGTTTCTTTATTTCTAACATTTTGGACCACGCTTGCACCATATGTTTTGTTTTTGCAAATTGTTTTGTAAATACTTTTCAAAGATCTTTCGCAAATAGTCTAAGGTAAATGAATAAGATTTTGCTAAGCATTTTCAAGATTTGAAATTTTCTCCCTCTGTTTCAAATGCTTTTTCTTTGACTAAAACAAAACTCCCCCTAAATGAAATCTCCTCTTAGTGTTCAAGAGGGTTTTGATATATCAATTTTGAAATACTACTTTCTCCCTTTTGAACATAATAGGATACCAATTTGAAATTTCCAATTGAAAATCATTTTAAAATTAGGTGGTGGTGCGGTCCTTTTGCTTTGGGCTAATACTTTCTCCCCCTTTGGCATGAATCGCCAAAAACGGAGTCATTAGAGCCCTTACAATTACTTTCTCCCCCTTTGGTCATAAATAAATGAGTGAAGATTATACCAAAGACGAAGGCCTTTTCTCCCCAAAGATGGAGAGTTGCTTGGAGTGACGGCGAAGGATGAGTTACGAAGTGGAAGCCTTTGTCTTCGCCGAAGACTCCAATTTCCTTTCAATACACCTATGACTTGGTTTGAAATAGACTTGAAAACACATTAGTCATAGCATATGAAAGATACATGATCAAAGATATATAAATGAGCTATGTGTGCAAATCAACAAAAGAAGTTCCTAGAATCAAGAATATTTAGCTCATGCCTAAGTTTGTTAAAAGTTTGTTCATCAAGAGGCTTGGTAAAGATATCGGCTAATTGATCTTTAGTATTAATGTAAGAAATCTCGATATCTCCCTTTTGTTGGTGATCCCTTAAAAAGTGATACCGAATGGCTATGTGTTTAGTGCGGCTATGTTCGACGGGATTATCCGCCATTTTGATTGCACTCTCATTATCACATAGAAGAGGAACTTTGGTTAATTTGTAACCATAGTCCCTAAGGGTTTGCCTCATCCAAAGTAGTTGCGCGCAACAGTGTCCTGCGGCAATGTACTCGGCTTCGGCGGTTGAAAGAGCTACGGAATTTTGCTTTTTTGAAGCCCAAGACACCAAGGATCTTCCCAAGAACTGGCAAGTCCCTGATGTGCTCTTTCTATTAATTTTACAACCCGCCCAATCGGCATCGGAATAACCAAGTAAATCAAATGTGGATCCCCGAGGGTACCAAAGCCCAAACTTAGGAGTATAAGCCAAATATCTCAAGATTCGTTTTACGGCCGTAAGGTGAGCTTCCTTAGGGTCGGCTTGGAATCTTGCACACATGCATACTGAAAGCATAATGTCCGGTCGAGATGCACAAAGATAGAGTAAAGATCCTATCATCGACCGGTATACCTTTTGATCGACGGATTTACCTCCCTCGTCGAGGTCGAGATGCCCATTGGTTCCCATGGGTGTCTTGATGGGTTTGACATCCTTCATTCCAAACTTGGTTAGAATATCTTGAGTATACTTCGTTTGGCTTAGGAAGGTGCCCTCTTGGAGTTGCTTCACTTGAAATCCTATGAAGTACTTCAACTCCCCCATCATAGACATCTCGAATTTCTGTGTCATGATCCTACTAAACTCTTCACATGTAGATTCGTTAGTAGACCCAAATATAATATCAACATAAATTTGGCATACAAACAAATCATTTTCAAGTGTTTTGGTAAAGAGTGTAGGATCGGCCTTTTCGACTTTGAATCCATTTGAAATAAGGAAATCTCTAAGGCATTCATACCATGCTCTCGGGGCTTGCTTGAGCCCATAAAGCGCCTTAGAGGGCTTATAGACATGGTTAGGATACTCACTGTCTTCAAAGCTGGGAGGTTGCTCAACATAGACCTCTTCCTTGATTGGTCCATTGAGGAAGGCACTTTTCACGTCCATTTGATAAAGCTTAAAGCCATGGTAAGTAGCATAGGCCAATAATATACGAATTGACTCAAGCCTAGCTACAGGTGCATAGGTTTCACCGAAATCCAAACCTTCGACTTGGGAGTATCCCTTGGCCACAAGTCGAGCTTTGTTCCTTGTCACCACACCATGCTCGTCTTGCTTGTTGCGGAACACCCACTTGGTTCCTACAACATTTTGATTAGGACGTGGAACTAAATGCCATACCTCATTCCTAGTGAAGTTGTTGAGCTCCTCTTGCATCGCCACCACCCAATTCGAATCTTGTAGTGCTTCCTCTATCCTGTGTGGCTCAATAGAGGAAACAAAAGAGTAATGCTCACAAAAATGTGCAACCCGAGATCTAGTGGTTACCCCCTTATGAATGTCGCCGAGGATGGTGTCGACGGGGTGATCTCGTTGGATTGCTTGGTGGACTCTTGGGTGTGGCGGCCTTGGTTCATCATCCTCCTTATCTTGCTCATTTGCATCTCCCCCTTGATCATTGCCGTCATCTTGAGGTGGCTCATTTGCTTGATCTTCTCCTTCATCAACTTGAGCTTCATCTTCATTTTGAGTTGGTGGAGATGCTTGCGTGGAGGAGGATGGTTGATCTTGTGCATTTGGAGGCTCTTCGGATTCCTTAGTACACACATCCCCAATGGACATGTTCCTTAGCGCGATGCACGGAGCCTCTTCATCACCTATCTCATCAAGATCAACTTGCTCTACTTGAGAGCCGTTAGTTTCATCAAACACAACGTCACAAGAAACTTCAACTAGTCCAGAGGACTTGTTAAAGACTCTATATGCCCTTGTGTTTGAGTCATATCCTAGTAAAAAGCCTTCTATAGTCTTAGGAGCAAATTTAGATTTTCTACCTCTTTTAACAAGTATAAAGCATTTGCTACCAAAGACTCTAAAATATGAAATATTGGGCTTTTTACCGGTAAGGAGTTCATATGATGTCTTCTTGAGGATTCGGTGTAGATATAACCGGTTGATGGCGTAGCAAGCGGTGTTGACCGCCTCGGCCCAAAACCAATCCGAAGTCTTGTACTCATCAAGCATGGTTCTTGCCATGTCCAATAGAGTTCTATTCTTCCTCTCCACTACACCATTTTGTTGTGGCGTGTAGGGAGAAGAGAACTCATGCTTGATGCCCTCCTCCTCAAGGAAGCCTTCTATTTGTGAGTTCTTGAACTCCGTCCCGTTGTCGCTTCTAATCTTTTTGATCCTTAAGCCGAACTCGTTTTGAGCTCGTCTCAAGAATCCTTTTAAGGTCTTTTGGGTATGGGATTTTTCCTGCAAAAAGAATACCCAAGTGAAGCGAGAATAATCATCCACAATAACTAGACAGTACTTACTCCCGCCGATGCTTATATAAGCTATCGGGCCGAATAGATCCATGTGTAGGAGCTCCAGTGGTCTGTCAGTAGTCATGATGTTCTTGTGTGGATGATGGGCACCAACTTGCTTCCCCGCTTGGCATGCGCTACAAATCCTGTCTTTCTCAAAATGAACATTTGTTAATCCTAAAATGTGCTCTCCCTTTAGAAGCTTATGAAGATTCTTCATCCCAACATGGGCTAGTCGGCAGTGCCATAGCCAACCCATGTTAGTCTTAGCGATTAAGCAAGTGTCGAGTTCAGCTCTATCAAAATCTACCAAGTATAGCTGACCCTCTAACACACCCTTAAATGCTATTGAATCATCACTTCTTCTAAAGACAGTGACACCTACATCAGTGAATAGACAGTTGTAGCCCATTTGACATAATTGAGATACAGAAAGCAAATTGTAATCTAAAGAATCTACAAGAAAAATATTGGAAATAGAATGGTCAGGAGATATAGCAATTTTACCCAATCCTTTGACCAAACCTTGATTTCCATCCCCGAATGTGATAGCTCGTTGGGGATCTTGGTTTTTCTCGTAGGAGGAGAACATTTTCTTCTCCCCTGTCATGTGGTTTGTGCACCCGCTGTCGATTATCCAACTTGAGCCCCCGGATGCATAAACCTACAAAACAAGTTTAGTTCTTTACTTTGGGTAACCAAATGGTTTTGGGTCCTTTGGCATTAGATACAAGAACTTTGGGTACCCAAACACAAGTCTTTGATCCCTTGTGTTTGCCCCCAACATACTTGGCAACTACCTTGCCGGATTTGTTAGTTAAAACATATGATGCATCAAAAGTTTTAAATGAGATGTTATGATCATTTGATGCACTAGGAGTTTTCTTCTTAGGCAACTTAGCACGGGTTGGTTGCCTAGAACTAGATGTCTCACCCTTATACATAAAAGCATGGTTAGGGCCAGAGTGAGACTTCTTAGAATGAATTCTCCTAATTTTGCTCTCAGGATAACCGGCAGGGTACAAAATGTAACCCTCGTTATCTTGAGGCATGGGAGCCTTGCCCTTAACAAAGTTGGACAATTTCTTAGGAGGGGCATTAATTTTGACATTGCCTCCCTGTTGGAAGGCAATGCCATCCTTAATGCCAGGGCGTCTCCCTCTATAGAGCATGCTTCTAGCAAATTTAAATTTTTCGTTTTCTAAGTCATGCTCGGCAATTTTAGCATCTATTTTTGCTATATGATCATTTTGTTGTTTAATTAAAGCCATGTGATCATGAATAGCATCAATGTTAACATCTCTACATCTAGTGCAAATCGTAGTGTGCTCAACGGTAGATGTAGATGGTTTGCAAGATTTTAATTCTACAACCTTAGCATGCAATATATCATTCTTACTTCTAAGGTCGGAAATGGTAGCATTGCAAACATCAAAATCTTTAGCCTTAGCAAGCAATTTTTTATTTTCATCTCTAAGGCTAGCAAGAGAAATGTTCAATTCTTCAATCTTAGCAAGCAAATCAGCATTATCATTTCTAAGATTGGGAGTTGAAACATTACAAGCAATAGAATCAACCTTAGCTAACAAATTAGCATTCTCATTTCTAAGGTTGTCTATAGTCTCATGGCAAGTGCTTAGTTCACTAGATAATTTTTCACATTTTTCAACTTCTAGAGCATAAGCATTTTTAACTTTAACATGCTTTTTGTTTTCCTTGATTAGGAAGTCCTCTTGGGAGTCCAAGAGATCATCCTTCTCATGGATGGCACTAATTAATTCATTCAATTTCTATTTTTGTTGCATGTTTAAGTTGGAAAAAAGAGTATGCAAATTATCTTCCTCATCACTAGCATTATCATCGCTAGAAGACTCATATCTAGTGGAGGATTTGGAGTTAACCTTCTTCTTTTTGCCGTCCTTTGGCATGAGGCACTTGTGGCCGACATTGGGGAAGAGAAGACCCTTGGTGACAGCGATGTTGGCGGCGTCCTCGTCGTCGGAGGAGTCGCTAGAGCTTTCGTCGGAGTCCCACTCGCGACAAACATGGGCATCGCCGCCCTTCTTCTTGTAGTACCTCTTCTTCTCCTTTCTTCTCCCCTTCTTGTCATCGCCCCTGTCACTGTCACTAGAAATAGGACATTTTGCTATAAAGTGACCGGGCTTACCACACTTGTAGCAAACCTTCTTGGAGCGGGGCTTGTAATCTTTCCCCCTCCTTTGCTTGAGGATTTGGCGGAAGCTCTTGATGACGAGCGCCATTTCCTCATTGTCGAGCTTGGAGGCGTCGATGGGTGTTCTACTCGGTGTAGACTCCTCCTTCTTTTCTTCCGTCGCTTTGAATGCGACCGGTTGAGCTTCGGACGAAGAAGGACCGTCAAGCTCGTTGATCTTCCGTGAGCCCTTGATCATAAATTCAAAGCTCACAAAATTCTCGATAACTTCCTCGGGAGTCATTAGTGTATATCTTGGATTGCCACGAATTAATTGTACTTGAGTAGGGTTAAGGAAAATAAGTGATCTTAAAATAACCTTAACCACCTCGTGGTCATCCCATTTCTTGCTCCCGAGGTTGCGCACTTGATTCACCAAGGTTTTGAGCCGGTTGTACATGTCTTGTGGCTCCTCCCCTTGGCGAAGATGGAAGCGACCAAGCTCCCCCTCGATCGTTTCCCTCTTGGTGATCTTGGTTAGTTCATCACCCTCGTGCGCGGTCTTGAGCACGTCCCAAACTTCCTTGGCGCTCTTTAATCCTTACACTTTGTTGTACTCCTCCCTACTTAGAGAGGCGAGGAGTATGGTTGTGGCTTGGGAGTTGAAGTGCTCGATTTGTGCCACCTCGTCCTCATCATAATCCTCATCCCCTACGGATGGTACCTGTGCTCCAAACTCAACAACATTCCATATACTTTTGTGGAGTGAGGTTAGATGAAATTTCATTAAATCACTCCACCTAGCATAATCTTCACCGTCAAAGGTTGGCGGTTTGCCTAATGGAACGGAAAGTAATGGAGTATGTCTAGAAGTACGAGGATAGTGTAAGGGGATCTTACTAAACTTCTTGCGTTCATGGCACTTAGAAGTTATGGAGGGCGCGTCGGAGCCGGAGGTGGAAGGTGATGAAGTGTCGGTCTCGTAGTAGACCACCTTCCTCATCTTCTTTATCTTGTCGCCACTCCGATGCGACTTGTGGGAAGAAGCTTTCTTCTCCTTCCCCTTTCCCTTTTTGCAGGACTCTTCTGATGAAGCCTTCCCGTGGCTTGTAGTGGGCTTTTCGATGGTCTCCATCTCCTTCTTGGCATGATCTCCCGACATTACTTCGAGCGGTTAGGCTCTAATGAAGCACCGTCCTTTGATACCAATTGAAAGTCGCCTAGAGGGGGGGGGGGTGAATAGGGCGAAACTGAAATTCACAAAGTTAATTACAACTACAAGTCGAGTTAGCGTTAGAAATATAATCGAGTCCGCGAGAGAGGGTGCAAAACAAATCGCAAGCGAATAAGGAGTGTGACACGTGGATTTGTTTTACCGAGGTTCGGTTCTCGCAAACCTACTCCCCATTGAGGTGGTCACAAAGACCGAGTCTCTTTCAACCCTTTCCCTCTCTCAAACGGTCCCTCGGACCGAGTGAGCTTTTCTTCTCAATCACTTGGAACACAAAGTTCCCACAAGGATCACCACACGATTGGTGTCTCTTGCCTCAATTACAAGTGAGTTTGATCTCAAGAAAGAATGAGAAAGAAAGCAAGCGATCCAAGCGCAAGAGCTCAAAAGAACACGACAAATCACTCTCACTAGTCATTAAAGCTTTTGTGGAATTGGGAGAGGATTTGATCAATTGGGTGTGTCTTGTATTGAATGCCTAGCTCTTGTAAGTGGTTGGAAGTGTGAAAACTTAGATGCCATGAATGGTGGGTGGTTGGGGGTATTTATAGCCCCAACCACCAAACTAGCCGTTTGGTGGGGCTGTCTGTCGTATGGTGCACCGGACAGTGTCCGGTGCGCCAGCCACGTCATCAGGCCGTTGGGTTCCGACCGTTGGAGCTCTGACTGCTGGGCCCGCCTGGATGTCCGGTGGCACACCGGACATGCACTGTAGAGTGTCCGGTGCGCCACTTCGCGCGTGCCTGACTTCTGCGCGCTCTGGCACGCATTTAATGCCTCTGCAGGTGACCGTTGACGCGAGGTAGCCGTTGTTCCGCTGGCTCACCGGACAGTCCGGTGCACACCGGACATGTCCGGTGAATTATAGCGGAGCGAATTCCCGAAGCTGGCGAGTTCCAGAGGCGCTCTTCCTTGGAGCACCGGACACTGTCCGGTGTACACCGGACAGTCCGGTGAATTATAGCGGAGCGGCTCTGGATTTTCCCGAAGGTGAAGAGTTCAGCGTGAAGTCCCCTGGTGCACCGGACACTGTCCGGTGGCACACCGGACAGTCCGGTGTGCCAGACCAGGGCACACTTCGGTTATCCCTTGCTCTCTTTGTTGAACCCAATTCTTGGTCTTTTTATTGGCTAAGTGTGCACCTTTGGCACCTGTATAACTTATATACTAGAGCAAACTAGTTAGTCCAATTATTTGTGTTGGGCAATTCAACCACCAAAATCAATTAGGAAATAGGTGTAAGCCTAATTCCCTTTCAGTGTTAACACAAAATATATTGAATATTTACAATTCGTCAATTATTTAAGGTATGGCGTGATTTCATTGGTCGAAGGCTAACCATACATTGGACCGCACAGAGTGCCCTGGAACCTTAGCCGCAGAAAATCCCAGGATCCAGTGTGGGGTCAGATAATCTCGTATGGAGGCTAGAACGTGAAATCGTGAACTCGTGAGCCAACCAAACGGCGACACATAGCCATATGGGGACGTTACTCAAGCATTCCACATGCACGGATATGGCTAGGGCTTGGGGCGCTGGGCTTGTGTGGGGAGGGAGCATCAGTGGCTCGCTGGCCAGGGGAGCACATCCGGACCTCGACGAGGCCAAGGCGTAGCGCCAGCGAACAGGGCACGGCAGGGCGAGCTCGCTGACCGGGCACGACCAAAGTGATAGCGCTGGCGGGTCTGTACTCATCGGATCTAGGGCAGAACGACTACACGGAGAGAGAGAGAGAGAGGGAAAAACAGAGCACAAGACACACCTTCACAGAACGTCGCCTCCATGGATGCCAACAAAACTAGATGGCGCTAGTGACCCACCGGGCCAGCGAGGCAGGACGACGGGGCACGACGACAATGGCGCGGCGCAGCGAGGGCAAGAACACCACAACGGCAGGGCCCTATGCGCGGCGACTGTCCGACGGCAACAACGAGGGCGCGGCGAACAACGGCGGCATAGAGGCGAGGGCGAGGCATGGCGCGCGCCGTGCGGAGCTCTCGGCCGCGGCCTTGCTGGGCGGTTTTGAGTGAAGCGCGGCGAGGAAGACGTCGAGGCTTCACAACTAGGACTGGCGTGGGCGAGAGAAACAGTTCTCGAGAAGAGGAGAACGTGGAACGACCGAACGACTGGGTGGCTGGCGCGTCCGCGCGACGCGCACGCGCGACGACGTGCTGGGGCCTTACACCTGGAATGTGTGCGTCGTGGGGAGATAGGGAGAGAGAGAGGTGGGTGAGTGGGCAGCGACGTCGGGCAACGGCTGGGCGCGCGCTGAGCTGTGCGGGCAGAACATGGGCGCGGCTGGGCACACGCCAGCACGCCATGCGGCCACGCGAGGGTGCCGGTGTTGGGCTGAGCAGCTGCGCGCGCGAGCGTGCTGGGCGTGGTGGCGGCTGGGCGCGGCGTGCTAGGGTTTGGGAGGTGGGCCGCGCGTGCCAAGTGGGCCGCGGGGAGGTGGCTGGGCGCAGGGGGACTAGGCTGCCCGCGAGGCAACTGGGCTGCGCGGGTGGGACGACGGAAAAAAAAGAAAGAGAGCTGGGCCGGCGGGGGAAGGAAAAGAAGTGGAGCTGGGCCCTTTTGTTTTCTATTTTTCTTTCTCTCCTATTCTTTTATCTATTTCTATTCGAATTTAGATATAGTTTTTGAAATCGACAATTCAAATATACTTCATGAGTTTGAATGGATGCACCACCACAACAATTCAACATACAATAAAATATCTCGGCATGCTATGCAAAAAAATCAAGGACTCTTTTTAGGGTTCTATTTTACTATACTCAACATATGTATGTATACATTCACACACAAAATAACTCTCCACTATTTAGGAAAAGAAAAGAAAATTATGGAAAGAGAGGGTAACACCTGAATTTGGTGGATATTAGAAAAGAAATTTTATACCCTCAAATTTAGGGTGTTACAATTTGGAACAAACTATGTTGGAGTTTTATCAACAATTTTATTTTAAAAAAGGGTTGGGAGTCGAATTTATACAACATAGAATCAAAATTATACTACTGCCTGCCCAACAAAAAAAACATATGCTACATACCTAACTCCTCCAGGTCAAGGTTTTTTGTTTTCGAATAATAGGAAAAAGGGATGATTCTAGAATTTTGACCCTAGGGTTAAAAGGAAGAGGACAAATACACAATATGATTCTTAGGAGGATCGTTTGGTAATGGTTCTCTATGTTTTTTATGTGTTCTAAGTTCTGTTCATCTTCTTTGATTCTTTTAAACAAGAATCTCATAGACTAGAATTAAGTGGAAAAGAAGAGAGGAAATTAGGAAATGGGAAGGATCGACTAACTAGGGACTAGGATTGGGCAAAAAACCATGTAACCCAATACCTGAACCTGTATTACCCATAACCCGATTTTTATATAGGAATTTCAGGTGTCAACTTTGAAAACCCAAACTTATTTCGGTAATTCGGGTACCACCATCTAGTACCCGAATTACCTGTACCCAAACTGCTCAACCAAGTACACCAGTACTGGGCTACTGCTACTACTATTGCCTACTAGCAGCACCGTAGTAGTACCATGTACCCCACCGGCCCACCGACCATCTCCCATGGCCCATGGGCCACAACCCATGAGGCCATGGCTCCAAGCCCAAAGGCGCTCCAAGTAGTGGATACCTCGTAGGACCTCGACCCGCCTACTCAAGTCTTGTATGGATATGCAGGAAGGAATGCTCCTAGGTGTGTGTAGTGTTTGTTCGCAAGAATGGATTCCTTGTCATGTCAGGAGTGTGGACACACTTGCACGAATTTGGGTAACAACTACAAGGGATAAAAATAAAGGAAATTGTACCCAACTAGGGATGGACGTAAACCCGTAAGCTACGAAGGGTAGGGGATAATCGTCTAAGTCTTATTGTTGTTTAAAGTCGCCCCACCACAGCAGGCAGGTTAGTTCTTGTGTCATTCCGAGAGAGTTCTTAACGAAGAGACCTCAGGATAAGTTGCTAAAACAAACGGAGGGGAGGATCGACACGTTCAGTAGAATTCTGAAGAAAGATTGTTGCCATAGCATTTTTTAGAATTATGAGACGTGACACTCTTTTGAGTGTCTTTATCAGAAAAAGAACAACAATCGAGCAGCAACATGTGGTCAGCGCCACACCTCGTGATATTGAGCCATCTGCCTCTACAGTAAGAGTAAGGGCGTGTTTGAAAGCAAAGTATTTCAAAACCATGGTAGTATTTTTTAAGATGTCATAGCACAACCATAGTATTTTTTTACATCAGTCTTAGGCTCTTAGTTATAAGTGTTTGGAGACAAAATATTTCAAACCATTGTATTTAGTATACATGTGCAATGCTAGTCATAGACAAAAACTTTGGGTTGGAGTAGAGTTTCAAATACTCCAAAAATATCATGAAATCTATAAAACCATGGTATTCAAAACAAAGTTTTTTACAATGTAGCCAAACACCTTTTGGCA
This sequence comes from Zea mays, assembly GCF_902167145.1. Taxonomy (NCBI): domain Eukaryota; kingdom Viridiplantae; phylum Streptophyta; class Magnoliopsida; order Poales; family Poaceae; genus Zea; species Zea mays. Next base: position 105,347,665 of record NC_050105.1, on the reverse strand, counting down.
AAAATACTACGGTATTCTCCAATACCATGGTTTTACCTCATAACTCCAAAAATACTTTGCTTCCAAACACCCCCTAAATTAGATTTGGGACATGCTTGATTTACTTACAAAATGATATAAATCAAAGATTTAAGAAGCCATGATTTTAGCTGTTATTTGATTTGTGTTGAACACCAAAAGTGCGCGGACGGTCCGGCCCTAGGGCCTGGACGATCCGCGATCCTGCAATCAGATTAACTCGGGCGATTATCCTTATCTCATGTGTGGTTATTCATCTAATCACGTGGGATTTGTTAGCTATCTCCTAGGAATTAGGTGGCCTGCCGACCCAAGACGACCATAGGATCTTACCCCTCTCTAGGGGCAAGATCTAGTTGGCAATTCAAGAGATCTCTTCCTTGAGTTGATCTCTTAATTTCTAGGTGACTCTACATCGTCTGGGGATGCCCGGAGCACCCTAAGATCTGTCCCCTAGGGGGCGAAATCTAGGTTCCTATGAGGAGGAAGATGACCCTACGCCATCGCGGACCGCCCGGCCTAGAGCGCATACCGTCCGGTGCGACGCAGGGAAGGCGTCGCTCCTGCGCCCAGGTCGTGGACTGTCCGGCCCAAAGTCGCGGACCGTCCGCGGGGCCAAGCAGTACACCCCTAGTGATTGGCGCCCATATCGGTGCCAACACACTTTTTAGCGATTCCGCTAGGGAACAAAGTTGTAGATCTACAAAATCAGGCTTATATGGCCGATTATAAAGATCTCAACGCTGCTTCTCCAAACAGCGACACAAGGCTGACTAATTTATCGGTCGCCATCTTCACTAAACGGTGGGTTGACTCTGAACACGGCCGGACCATCCGAAAATGATCTCGGACCGTCCGGCCCTCCGTTAGAATGTCCAGCACCCTACACCAAATAGTTCGGAGTCACACAGAGCCTATCACAAGGGACACATGTGTTGATCGGTGCTACCAGACAGTCCGGGAATAGTACCAGGCCGTTCGGTCCACTTGCAGACCGTCCGACTACGCAGGTTGGACCGTCTGGAGCACTAGAATCCACCTATGATCGACCTAGTACAGAAGGTCGGCATAAAGACAGCCGACCACCTAAGCCCCAAGAGCCGAAAAGGTTACACACGTCGCTGAGTTTGTTTGGCCTGCTAAGGCCAAATATTCTGCTCGCTCTCACCCGCACTCGCCACAAAAGGGAAAAGTTAAGTTCACAATTAATATTGCTAAGTGTGATAAAATATTTGATGAGTTACTTAAGCATGGTAATATTAAATTGTCACATACAATTTCTCCAATTGAAGAATTAAAAGGGTGTGTATATTGTAAATGGCATGGCTCCTTTCTTCATAATACCAATGATTGTGTTGTCTTCCGTCGGCAAATACAATCGACTATATATGAAGGGGTACGACCGATTGAGAACCCTCGAACACATTCCAATCAAACTAATTACTTTCTTTATCATTCCTGCCTTAGGAGTAGATGTAGCATAGTTCTAGTTATAGCTTTCTGCATATCCACCTCCACCCTTATTCGACTCTACATCGTCTAGATCCGTCTTAGGTGGCCTGCCAACCCCAAGACGTCCATAGGATCTTACCCCTCCCAGGGGCAAGATCTGGTTGTCAATCCAAGATATCTCTTTCTTGAGTTGATCTCTTAATTCTTAGGCGACTCTACGTCGTCTGGGGACGCCCCAGGTGACCTACCAACCAGAGCACCATAAGATCTCGCCCCTTGCGAGATCTAGGTTCCTGCGAGGAGGAAGACAACCCTGTGCCATCGCGGACCGTCCGGTCCAGAGCGCGGACCATCCGGTGCGACACAGGGAAGGCGCCGCTTCTGTGCCCAAGTCGTGGACCGTCCGCGCCGCCGCAGAGGGCGCCGTCAGGCTGTACACCCTAGTGATTGGCGTCCAGATTGGCGCCAACAATTTGCTATCAAAATTTCTCAACCTATCATATCTAGCTTACTATAGCAAAATTTTTGCCCAACTTTGCTTACAATTTTTTTTGTATGATAATTTTTAGTGACAAACTATGTATGCCCTTACATTACGTATGTCTTAAGTCAGTCAATTTACTTATCTAAGATTTATGATGGCAGTAAAATTAAGAAAATTATTAGTATAATATGATTTTTAATAACCTACTGCTGGTCTAAAATATTTTTTTCAAACAACCTTGGTATAGAACTAACCTAAACAAAAAATGTACAACATTATAGTTGGTTACCTTTTCTAACGTCTTCCAAATTAATAACTTATTAATTTTCTAAATAGCATCAGATGAAGAAACGATCGAGATCAAAGTTAAAGTACTCGAATAGATCTAAAACTATTTTAGTTTGAACTTTTTTATTTGGATTTGTTTTAATTTTTAAATATGCATTATAATATTTACTAAGGTTTTGTTCGACTGGGTCTGGAATGACCTAGATCACGGCCTGATCAATGGGCATCACCCCGTATGGATTCAATACCAGCCTGTGATGAAATGTTCATTCATTTAGCCCACCATGGTTGGAAACTAGGCTCAATCCTCGCCAAAACCCTGAGTTGCGGTTGGAATTGATCCACTAATTAACAGGTGTGGAACTCCTCCCAACGCGTGGGTGTGGAAGCAACGACGGCGACGCCAACCGCAGGACCCCTTTAGTCGTCATCTTCGCCAACAACCTTTTATCCTATGAGTCCATCGTTCCCTTCCTTCCCTTCTTCCCAGCTTCTCTTCCCCTTGCCTCCACCTCCACCACGTCGCATGCCATGCCCCTGTCCACGGTTGGCGAGGTGGTTGTCGCTATCCTCCACCTGTGTGTGGCAGATCCCGCCCTTGCTCTCATTATCGGCGCATAAGTCCCTGTGTTCCAGTACCCTTACCGTTCGATCCACTACCTCTTTCGATCCATCCTGTACAAGCAGCACACCATTAAGGCTCCTGCCTCCATATACTCTCGGTTTCTGGTGGCGAGGCTAGCGTGGTCCTCGATTTCGTCTTCGCCAGTGGCGAAGACACCAGGGGGGCCAGGGTGGGCCTGGCATCCCCCAATGGCCCAACCAAGTTAGACCAATACCCAAAGCCCATTATCTTGCCACCAGTTTATTAAACCCTTAATTTTTTCTATCAGCTCACGACGGCCGTGCGGACGCCGCATCGAGTGAGGACCACAAAACGCTACTAGAAAATTCTGGGGGACCTGTTGGGGGCCTTCATCTTCCAAAGGTCCTCAAAAACATGATTTAACAATGTTTCCGGAGTTGTAATACATGAACAGGTACCTTCAGATTCGAATCAGAACCACAGTAGGAGAAGCACAAAGGATACGAAGGTTGATGCAGCGCCGAAGCTACGCGCAAGGGAGCTTCGGCATGACAGCAGAAAAGGAAACCGACTTAAAAGGGAAAAGGCTATTTGGACCTCGATGGATCACTATAGAGTCATTAGTAAATGTAAAGGGCATGGGTGTAATTTTACATGGGATGCGTCCTGTGCCTATAAATAGATGAACAATGCTCCCGTACTATTCACGCTGACTTGGCATTTGCTTTTACATCACGCTCGTACCTTTGCTGTCTATCAAGTCGAAGGTACCAAGTGTAATTCAATATTGTTTTTATTTTCTCATGATAATATAATGGAGATGAATTGATAATGCTATATGATTGTTTATGTTATCTTTTGTATTTTACACGCTTCCTTCTATTACCATCATTCGAAGGTATGTCCTTCATGACCTTCGTCTGAAGATCATTATATCCTAAGGGAAATAATGTTTCGAAGGACAAAGGGCGTTGATATTTAACATTTTATGTTGCCTTGTTCTTGATTCATAGCATTTGAGAACAAGTCCCCAACATTGCCGCCCACCTCCGGTGAATCCTTTTCGACCACCTTCGGCAAGCACTGACCTTCGTCATGCCACCAAAGAAAGCTTCAGCGACAGGGGTTGCCGCTCTGCAGCCACTGGACCCAAACCAGGAGACCCTTTCTCTTCGAGAGGCCCAAAGCCAGAAGAGGAAGGCCACTAGTCCAACACTTCAGGAGGAGGAGTTGGACCAAGAAATCAGAAACATGGAGATGCTTCATCAACAAGTACAAAGGAAGAAGGAGAAGATGGCCCGACTAGCCGATCTTCAAAGGCAGATTGACAAAGCCACTGAAGAAGTATGCCATCTTGCCCAAGACGAACAAGAGCGAAGGCCCCAACATAGGGAGCTTCACCAAGAAGGCTTCTTCAACGAGGATGGATGGTATGATGATTTTAATCATGATACCTTTACCTTTGACGATGCTTCTCCCTTGGCAGCAGAACTGCAGGCTATCCCATGGCCTCCATCATATAAGCCACCTCAGCTCCCCATGTATGATGGACATTCAGATTTGAAGCAGTTTTTGATGAGTTATGAAGCAACTATATCTTCATACGGAGGCAATGCAGCTGTCATGGCCAAGTCCTTCGTCATGGCAGTTAAGAATGTGGCCCAAACGTGGTATTCTTCTCTTCGGCCAGGAACTATTACTTCATGGCAGAAGCTAAAGGATATGTTGGTAACAAGTTTCCAGGGCTTTCAGACGAAGCCAGTCACAACTTAGGCTTTGTTTCAATGCACGCAAGACCATGAGGAGTATCTCCAAGCATACGTCCGAAGGTTCTTGCGCCTGAGAGCACAAGCGCCTACAGTGCCCAATGAAATTGTCATTGAGGCCATGATTAAGGGGCTTCATCCAGGACCTACTGCCCAATATTTTGCTAGAAAGCCTCCACAGACTTTGGAGAAGCTGCTTCAAAAGATGGATGAATACATCCGGGCTGACAATGATTTTTGCCAAAGAAGGGAGGAAGCCTACAGGTTCTCTGAGATGACCAGGGGCTTTGGAGGAAGAATCCACCCAAGGCATGTCAGGTTAATTCACTCCACCCAGAGTGACGACAGAGGAAGTCAACAACAGAGGCCACAGTATTCCTCGCAAGCTTTGGGGCAGCAACAAAGCTCTTTCCGGCCGCCAGCTCCAAGAGGCAGGGGCGCCAAGGGCTTCGGAGGAAGGTTCGGGGATCAGCCTAGAAAAATTTATTGCTTATTCTGTGGTGAGGACAAGGGCCATACTACAAGGATGTGTCATGTCACCATTCAGAAACAAAAGGAAATAGCAGAAGCTGCAGCTCAGCAGAACCAGCCGAAGCAGGTCATGCATACTGCTTCGTATCACTCACCCTACATATCAGAGTATGTGGGTAACCATCCTGCAGCGTCTGTTGCTTCGGCTAGTCAGTCACAGGCATCTTGGCCACAGCTCCCACCTCCACCGCCACTACAACATGTATATTCACGAGGCCAGCAGCCAGAAGGGAGCCAACAGACCCATCAGCAGCGATATTTCAGGGAGGAGTCCGAAGCTCACACAGTCAACAGTACTGTGCCAGAATCGAAGCATATCTATTGAGAGATATCCTACCCCTGAGACAGTTTTTTCATTTATTGTCATTTTCTTTTTTAATAAGGAACAATTATTGAAAACCTGGTTCACTTGTCATTTTCAATTTCTTGTAATAGCTTCGTTTTTGTCATAGTGAAATATATCTTCTCCACAAATTCATGAAGTCCAAAAAGTCGCTGAAGCACAAAAGTCGTTCATAAGGGAACGCGGGGCTAAAAATCACATTACAAGTATTACCGAAGCTACAAAAAGTCATTCTAAGGAACACAACGTAAGTTTGCCGAAGCTACAAAAAGTCGTTCTAAGGAACGCAGCGTAAGTTTGCCGAAGATACAAAAGTCATTCCTAAGGAAGCGCAGTGTAAGTTTTCTGCTCAAAAGTCGTTCCAAAGGGAATACAGAGCCAAATACCACCGAAATATAAGGCGAAGCGCGAAAAGTCAACACGAATACCGCCGAAATAGAAGGCGAAGAAGTTCAAAAGACGTTCCTAAGGGAATGCAGAACTTAAAGCGAAAAGTCAGCGCTGATACACCAAAAAATAAGCGGTGAAGCCGAAAAATAAGCGGCAAAGAGATTGTGTATTCCACTATGGGGGTGTGAGTGTGTGCTTTTGGCATAAATATCATTTTGCATAACATAACATCATCACATCATTTCGCATAACATAACATCATACATCATATTGCATCAATGGCATAAGAAGGGGATACAATGTTGACCTTTGGAGAATGCTTCGAAAAAGTGAAATTGTGCTAAGGCACAAAATAAGTTTTGAAGAAATACAACTTCATCAGCTCTGATGTGGAGGAACAAATCTATTGTTGATGAAGCATTAATGTTTTTGCGACGTTCGGAGGATTTTTTATGAAGCATAGAAGCTCTTCTTTACGAAGCATGAAAAGAAGAGAAGGTGTTTTTTCGCCGAAGGCTCAAAAACGGTATGTACATAAAAGTTTCATGCATCGCAAAGAAATGAATTACAAAACCACTCATATATTACATTCAAAACCTACGAGCACCGAATATTACAAGCATGTTCCAGCAAATGTTACATTAATATTCTAGCAATGTTTTTACAAATAGCTATTCTTCTTCCTTCAGGACTTTTTCTGCAGCTTCAGTTAATAATTTGGTGACAACTTCATCCATAATAGCTTCGGCCATATTAATAATTTCTATTGACTTCTTTGTCTCTGGGTCGGCCAGTGGGTCGAAGGGCTCTGGGGGAGGAGATAATTCAGCTGCAATAGAAGATATAAATCAGTTCGAAATCACAAAAATAAACAACAAAGTTAAAAGTCATTAAGTAATACCTATTCGTCTTTCAAGTTCCGCAGCTTTTTCAGCTGCTTTTGTTGCTTCTCGAGCGTCATGAATGTCTTTCTCACTCTCGCACCCTGCTCTCTCCAAAATAGCTGCAACTCCCCTCGCACCAGAGAAAGCGTAGACGTCCCCGTGGTCGCTCAGAATTTCTTCAAAAGCTTCGGCTTCGCTGCTAATCCACTCAATTACACCTTGAGGGTCGCCTCTTATGAAGTTGTCTTCGCTTGAGTATGCGCCCACGTTGGCGAAGCTAGTTTTTATCTTTTTGACGCATTCTACAGATTTTTCAAAACATATCTCTTTCGATGAGCAAAGTTCTGCAACTATTTTTTCAAAATAATTTTTCCAGTATTCACTGGCATCTCGGTCAGCTTCGGCAATAGCGCATTTCAATTTGGCTTCGACCGGTTGTTTTTGAAGGTTTTCAATCTCGTTCCTTTGGATTTCAGATTGGGTCTTGTAGTTAGCTTCATCCCCCTTTACTTTGCCCACCAATGTAAGTAGAATTTTGTCTTTTTCCAAAGCGTCGTTCCTTAGCTTAATAACCTCTGTTCGAAGGTTATTGAGAGCAATAGTGCAACTCTCGTCTTCGGCATTCTTTTGCACCCTTAAGGCGTTGCTAAGTATTAAACCCTATATGAAAAGAATGAACGGGTTAATATAAGAACAAAAGAATAATTCAAAATTCATAAACTTCCAAATATACAATTTTTGTACCTTCAGACTGTTATATGCAAGGCTATCCGCAAGATCGTCCTTCGTCATGGCGCAGAGGCCAGCTTCAAGCTTCGGGAACCCCATACTTCTGGCCATCTCCCGGCAGACGGATAATTCTTTGTTGTCTGGGAGGCAATACAAGAAGTCATCTTCATCTGTGCCATTGAACACTAAGGCCCCTTTCGGGTACTTCAGTTCTCGGGCGTAGTGTTTAGCTTCAAAAATTTCTTCTTTAGATAATCTTTTTCCCGAAGCGTGTCGAATAATATAATCAAGAACTTCGGAAGGCGCTTCGGGAATAAGAGTGACAGATTTTTCAGGCAGAATCTGTTCTATAGCTTCTTCTTCCGCTGCCTTTTCTCCGGTTTCCAAGGATTTCTCCTTGGCGGGCTCTGAAGGCCCAGCTTCGGCGTCGGCCTAGCTCATTGTAGCTTCGGCTTCGGTCAGCTTTGTCTCGGTTTCAATCTGCGCTTTTGAAGCCTTGGCAATTTTCCCTGGAGTAGAGCTTGAAGCTTTTATTGTCTCCAGCACATCTAGTACACTGCCATCCTTTTTCTCTTGGGGGTCGCTGCTAGACCTTTTTGTGTCTTCGGCACCTCCACTCCTGCCAAAGGGTTTAGAACTTCTAATGTTTTTGCCCCTTCGATTCTCGATTCTTCAATTTTGTCAATCTTCGGCATTGCAGCCGGCTCTTCAATCCTCTGCGTAAGAGCAAGTCCTTTGGCTTCAATAGCTGAAGAAGTCTCACCACCAAATTCAGGCACTATGGCCGGTTCAATGTAGCGCGGTCGGTGAGTAAGGACCTTCAATTTTTTCCTCTTCGGTGCGGACTCGCTTGGAGTAGCCGAAGCAGTAGCCTTCCCAGAATTGCACCCTTTCTTTTTTGCCCCCGCGGCGAGTAACGATAATCAGGGTACACAAACCCAATAGCATCAAAAACTCTATTTAGCCTTTTCTTTTTTCGGCTCCCGAAGGCCGCAGATAGTGCATTATCTTTAGACTTGGAGTATGTTCCAAATAGTTCATCACTAGTATTTTCAACACACTTCAGCCAGTCATCGTCTGGTTTGATAAATTGGTCTCCAAACCTAAAGGTATATTTCAATCGAACTAAACCACCTTCGCTAGGGTTGCTGATGGTCTCCTTTGGCATTTCCCAACTGTCTATCAGTGGCCATATCCTATAGGCTACATGTTCTTGGACTAAGTCCCTTGTCTCAATAAAAGAACAGACTGTGCTGAAGGCCCTTTAGCATGCTTCGGCTGCCTCATCAATCTCTACCTTCGGTTTTTGGAGCCCGAAGCGGGACCAAATGGGGCGCATGATGATCTCTTTAATATCTTCTCTCGCCTTCAAATCATTTTTTACATAGAACCACTCTTCCATCCAGGCCCTGGGCCACCTCTTCCAAAAAGTTGGCACTGGGTAGCTTGAGCCAGAATGAGCAATGAAGCTGTAGCAACCAAAATTGTTATGATTCTGTTCTTTACCCCAGGGTTTCGTTTCATAGCATAGTTCATGCATACTGCAAAAGCATTTTGCACTTGGCTCCAGACCTTGACTTCTCACAGCCCAGACGAAGATCCCCATTCTAATAATTGCTTCAGGAGTGATCTGGTGAAGGAAAATATGATGTCTTCAAAACTTCAACAACAAATCTGCTCAACGGGAACCGAAGCCCAGCTTTGAAGAAGCTTTGGTAGATCACAACTTCGTTTTATTCGGGAGCAGGAACAGCCCTGTCTGCGTCAGCCCTCACAATAGACATATCTCAAAAGTACCTTCCTCTCATATTATCAAGATGACTCTGTTTGATAGTTGACTTCCCGAAGACTGCATGACTTGGTCGCCAAGGACGATCTTCAGAGTCTTCGCCCCCACTCTCCACATCATAGCTGTCGCTATCATCAGTATCTTCAGACAAGCCTTCTAATATCTCTTTAGTTATCTTTTCTGTGTTTGTTTTTGCAATTGACTCAATAAATCCAGCAGTCTTTTCCTCAAGGAACTTCTCCTCCTCGCTCAGCTTTGTCTCAGCAGCAACTTTTTTGTCTTCAGACATCTTTTCTTTGGAAATGGTCAAAACGTGTCCTTAAAGCCGAAGCTTAGAAAGTCTAAGAAACCAAGCAAGCGTTGGTAGGCAAGAGCTAAAAAATTGAGCAAGCAAAGCAGGTGGCAGAATAGCGTACCAAATGTGCTTGGGGTGGGTTCTTATTTATACGCCCAGTGCGCTCTAAGTTGGAGGGCCCTGTCTGTCATTAACTGTTGCTATTCTAGCAAAGGGAAGGTGTTTTTTCAGACCTTCGGCTTAGGGCCTTCATCCATATCGCAATCTGAATTCGTTATTCTAACAAATTAACCTTGTGAGGGGCTACTGTTGGGGGCCTTCGTCTTCCGAAGGTCCTCAAAAACATGATTTAACAATGTTTTCGAAGTTGTAATACATGAACAGGTACCTTCGGATTCGAATCAGAACCACAGTAGGAGAATCACAAAGGATACGAAGGTTGATGCAGCGCCGAAGCTACGCGCAAGGGAGCTTCAGCATGACAGCAGAAAAGGAAACCGACTTAAAAGGGAAAAGGCTATTTGGACCTCGATGGATCACTATAGAGTCATTAGTAAATGTAAAGGGCATGGGTGTAATTTTACATGGGCTGCGTCCCGTGCCTATAAATAGATGAACAGTGCTCCTGTACTGTTCACGCTGACTTGGCATTTGCTTTTACATCACGCTCGTACCTTTGCTGCCTATCAAGTCGAAGGTACCAAGTGTAATTCAATATTGTTTTTATTTTCTCATGATAATATAATGGATATGAATTGATAATGCTATATGATTGTTTATGTTATCTTTTGTATTTTACATGCTTCCTTCTATTGCCATCATACCTTCGATGATTTGAAGGTATGTCCTTCATGACCTTCATCTGAAGATCATTATATCCTAAGGGAAATAATGTTTCGAAGGACGAAGGGCGTTGATATTTAACATTTTATGTTGCCTTGTTCTTGATTCATAGCATTTGAGAACAAGTCCCCAACAGGACCGTTCCCCAGCAAGAAGAAGAAGAAATCGACTTCGGCACCTGGGCTGGGCGGCTGGGCACCTGGCACAGAGCGACAGAGGCACTTGACTACTTGAGGTCGTTCTGGTTGATAGCGTCCTTGAGCAGTTGAGCGGTGTCGGCGTTTCGACCCTGGGGGGTCCCTGGACCGACGAGTAAATTGTCGCCTCGTGTCCCAGCCCAGATGGGTCGGCGTGAGACGGAGCACAAAGGGGGGAGAAACAGCAAAGGGGAACCCGCGGCCTCTGTGTTGTCCTGCGCCCAGGTCGGGTGCGCTTGCAGTAGGGGGTTACAAGTGTTCGCGAGGGAGAGTGAGAGAGAGAGAGACTGTCCGCCAGCCCGTTCTCCCGCGCGGCCAACCTTCTCGTACGAGAGCCCTGGACCTTCCTTTTATAGGCGTAAGGAGAGGGCCCAGGTGTACAATGGGGGGTGTAGCAGTGTGCTAACGTGTCTAGCAGAGAGGAGCCAGAGCCCTAAGTACATGTCGTCGTTGCTGTCAGAGAGGTTTTGGCGCCCTGTTCATGTGATGTCATGGCCGTCGGAGGAGTGCTTGAGCCCTGTGGAAGTACAGCTGTCGGAGCTGTCGGATCCTTGCTGACGTCTCCTTGCTTCTGTAAGGGGCTGAGAGCCACCGTCGTCATGGAGCACGCGGGGTGCCATCATTACTTGTTTACCGGGGCGAGCCAGATGGGACGCCGGTCTTGTTCCCTGTAGCCTGAGCTAGCTAGGGGTAGGGTAATGATGGCCCCCATGTGTCGTGGTCGGTCCGAGCCCGAGGTCGGGCGAGGCGGAGGCTCCTCCGAGGTCGAGGTTGAGTTCGAGCCCTGGGGTCGGGCGAGGCGGAGTCCGTCGTCCGAGGTCGAGGCTGAGTCCGAGCCCTGGGGTCGGGCGAGGCGGAGTCCATCGTCCGAGGTCGAGGCTAAGTCCGAGCCCTGGGGTCGGGCGAGGCGGAGTCCGTCGTCCGAGGTCGAGGTTGAGTCCGAGCCCTAGGGTCGGGCGAGGCGGAGTCCGTCGTCCGGCGTCGAGGTTGAGCCCGAGCTCTGGGGTCGGGCGAGGCGGAGCTTCCTATGGCGCCTGAGGCTGGACTTAGCTACTGTCAGCCTCACTCTGTCGAGTGGCACAACAGTCAGAGCAGAACAGGCGGCGCTGTTTTCCTATCAGGTCGGTCAGTGGAGCGGCGAAGTGACTGCAGTCACTTTGGCCCTATCAACTGAGGAGTGCACGTCAGGATAAGGTGTCAGTCTATCCTTGCATTAAATGCTCCTGCGATACGGTCGGTTGGCGTGGCGATCTGGCCAAGGTTACTTCTCCGCGAAGCCTGGGCCTCGGGCGAGCCGAAGGTGCGTTCGTTGCTTGAGGGGACCCTCGAGCGAGACGTGAATCCTCCTGGTTCGGCTGCCTTTGCCCGAGGCTGGGCTCGGGCGAGGCGGGATCGTGTCCCTTGAGTGGACGGAGCCTTGACCTGAATCGCGCCCATCAGGCCTTTGCAGCTTAGTGCTGATGGGGGTTACCAGCTGAGATTAGGAGTCTTGGGGGTACCCCTAATTATGGTCCCCGACAGTAGCCCCCGAGCCTTAAAGGGAGTGTTGGTACTCGCTTGGAGGCTTTTGTCGCACTTTTTTGCAAGGGGACCGACCTTTCTCGGTTGCGTCTCGTTTCGGTGGGTGTGCGCGAGCGCACCCGCCGGGTGTAGCCCCCGAGGCCTCGGAGGAGTGTTTGACTCCTTCGAGGTCTTAATGCCTTTCGTGATGCTTTAGCCGGTCTGGTTTTTCCCTCATGCGAACTGGCCATAGCCCAGGTGCATAGTCAGGTTCCAAGTTCTCGGGCTGGTATGTTGACGCTGTCAACGGTTTGGCCGGAGCCGGGTTTGCGAGAGCAGCCCCCGAGCCTTCGCATAGAGCGAGAGGACGGTCAAGGATAGACTCGGCTTTTTTCATACGCCCCTGCGTTGCCTTTCCGCAAGGAGGAGGGGGGAAAGCGCCATGTTGCCCTCGGAGGGCGCCGAACATGGTGTCTCCAGTGAGTTGCTAACGGGTGATCCGAGTGGACGCCCGTGCCCCGTTCGATAAGGGTCGGCTAGTGGCCCAGAGGCGCGCTCCAAAAGTACCTGCAGGTGATTTGCCGGACCCGGTCCCGTTTGATAGGGTCTGAGGGCTCGATGCCTCCCTCTGATGGGATTCCGTTACAGAATCGCTCCTGCTAGTCTCGGAAAAGTCCTAGGGTACCTCGAGAGCGTAGCCCGAGCCTCGACCATGTATTGGACGTACCCAGAGTCATCCCTCGCTCTGCGTGCTCTGAGGCGGCTCTCGAACCCTTCGAGGGCCAGCCTACGAACCCCTGATCAGTAGTGGGCACGGAGCCCGAGTGGTCTGAGGCGGCTGTCGAACCCCTCTGAGGGGCCAGCCTTCGAACCTCTGACCAGTAGTGGGCGAGGAGCCCGAGTGCTCTGAGGCGGCTGTCGAACCCTTCCGAGGGGCCAGCCTTCGACCCTCTGATCAGTAGGAGGGCGCAGAGCCCGAGTGCTCTGAGGCGGCTGTCGAACCCTTCCGAGGGGCCAGCCTTCGAACCTCTGATCAGTAGGAGGGCTTGGGGCCCGCTTCCTTTGCGGAGAAGGATCCCTTTCGGAGCATCCCCTTTCCCGGTCCTTGTAGCAAGAGAGAGAAAGAGGAAGAGGAAAAGGATATGAAATCGAACGACGTGGCGCACCTTTTTTGACGCGGTCATTATGGCAGAGGTGAAGCGTCGCCTGCTTCGCCTACCAAAGGTGCCGCCTGTCCTGCCGCAGAGTTAATGCGACGGGACGAGTGGTTCGCGGGGCAGCCGTTGTGTGTGCGCGAGCCATTCGAGGAACGGAACACGGGCATGTCGTCTTCACGCCGTGGGAGAGGGCTCTCTCGCTGTCCAAGGAGGAGACGTGAGCTTGCAGACGACTTGACCGCTGCTTCCGCCCGCCTGCCGCCGCCATTACTGCCGGCCCACTTTTGGCCATATCGACTGTCGCGCCTTCTCCCGCGACTGACTGACCCGTGACCGATGTGCGCGTTTGGCACTGTTGGGCCATGCGCAGGGTCGCCTCGAGTCGCGGCACCGGTTCCGCAGTCGAGAAGGCGCAGTACTGGCGCAAGTGGCGGTGCAGTTTCTCGCACGTAGAAACCGGCACGCCGGTTACATGACGTGTGGGCCCGGGCCTCCATGCTGGACGTGTCGAAGTCGAAAGGGTGCGCCCCCTTGGTGCGGTTGCATGCCACCTGCATGGCGGTCCGCCCTTTCACCCGCCGGTCTGGGTGAAGGTGGAAGAGCGCTTGTAACCGCTGGGCAGTTACGCGCACCGCACGCGGCGGTTTGGCCTCTTCTGTCCTGGGCCAGCTTGCATGACGCGTGGGACCCAACCCCCGTGTCGTAGGGGGAAGACCTTGGAGCGTGTTGGTGAAGACTCAGTCCACGACGACTGAGGACGCGAGTGGGGAGAGTCACCTTTAAAAGGAGGGCGACCCCCTTGGATGGCAACCATGTCTTCGCACTCCCTCCATGCATCGCGTCCTTCCACCTTCCGAGTCCCCGGATGGGGAGCGCTCGCGTCGCTTTCGTCTTGCTGTCATTGGAGGAACACAACTTTACGGAAGTTGGTACCTTTCGGCCATCGCTCGGCTTCAAGGATTTTCATCAGGCAGCCCGGCTGCATCCCCTCGCCGGTGGTCACCCAAGACGGTGACCACCAGTTCGATGGTGGGGAGAAGCAAACCGGGCTGCGGCCTCTGCCTCGCCCTCAGCTTCAAGGATGTTCATCATCCTCGCTGGGGCGGAGAGCGAGGCGAGCCGGAGCTCTACCTCCCGCACGGGTCGGCTGGCCACCTCTTCTTCCAGCTTCTGGGGGTGGAAACCATGCTCTAGCTCTGCGGAGGAGGCGCCCTCCAGCCATGCTGGGGAAGGCGAACTGTTGCTGCCCAGCCAGGGTGCAACATTCCGTCCTCTGTCCTCGCTTTCGTGGCGAGGACAGGAGTGAGGACCTGCCGGTGCGCTTTGGGGCGACCGGCGCTCGCTGGTGTGGTGTTGGTGGATAGGTGGACGCCGCCGTCGGTGCTGAGGTGGTGGCAGCTGGAGAAAGCTTCTCCGCCGTCGAGACCATCAGCGCCACCTGCGGGCTGACCTCCGGCTCTTTGGCTTTAATATCTGGTTCTCGTCCCCCGCGAGGGGACGCGAACAAGAGCCTTCCGGCGGCAGCATCCGTCCTGGGACCATCGCTGCTGCTGCAGAGGTTGCTGGCGAGTCGCCCGGAATTTGTCGCCCCACAGGCTCTCCGATGTGGAGGTTGTTCATACCCGCGGGGGCGGAACCGGAGTTCCGTTTGTAATGGCACCTTGAGTGCCGGTGTTTGTTCATTGTGGCTGTCGGGGCCTGAACATCTAGGTATTTTTGGGTGTAATACCATGTTTTTCCTCATTTCGAGCACTAGGACTCGCCTGTCGGCTAACTGAACCGCTTAACCAAGTGTGAGTTGCCTCGTGCGAATGTGACGAGTGAGGTATCCGTATCCCGGAGGCGTAGGAGTCCCTCGGCTCGGTCGGCCTTGCCGCCCGAGGCTTCTCTTGCTTAGTTAAAGAACCCTCGGCCGCTCTGCGATGAGCCGGAGCCGGAGGCAGTGGTGTCAGCATGGACAGAGGCAGAGTTGGCTCGAAAAGAAGTTTCGTCGGCCGGAGCCTGACCGGGTCGTCCACTGGTGGGACCGACGCCGGAGTCAGGTTGCCGAGGCCATGAGCCGGGCTGACGTCCTCGAGGGACAGCTGGCTGAGGCTACGGAGCGGCCGGTTGAGCCGTCTGCTCGGGCCGGGTTCCCGGAGGAGACCCTAGCGGTGATGGCCCAGGCGTGGTGTCGACAGGTTCCTTCGAGGCGGAGATCCTCCGACCGTGTCGTCGTCCGAGGCCGGGTCAGATTCCGCCGAAGGTGGAGTCAACGCCGAGGGTGCTGCTGCTCCCCCACTGATGTCTGATCCTGCAGGAACAGTTTATCTGTAGTGTGCGTATGTTTTTTGCGGCCGCCGAGGCCCAAACATACCGTCGTCGTGTTGTAAAGCTGCGTTTCTTTTCACCTTGTTTTGAGTATCAGGACTTATTTGTTGGTAACAGAATTGTTTGTCCGAGCGAGAGTTACTTTTCACGGAAGGTGATGAGTGAGGTATCCGTATCCCGGAGGCATAGGAGTCCCTCGGCTCGGTCGGCCTAGCCACTTACGTGTACTCTTACTCGTCCGTAGGATTCTGCTATCGATATAGTCGAGAAGGCACGAAAAATCGTTTCGGCAGAAAAGTTTTCGAGCGTTAAGACTTGTTCGGTCAGAGGAATCGCTTATCCGAGCGTGAGTTACTTATCGCAGAAGGTGATGAGTGATGTATCCGTATCCCGGAGGCGTAGGAGTCCCTCGGCTCGGTCGGCCTTGCCTGCTTACGTGTACTCCATCGTTTTCAGGATCCCACTTTCGAAGTATTCGAAAAGCGCGAAAGATGTTCTGGTAGAAAGACTTTTTTTGAGGAAAATTTTGACGCAGAGGGGGTGTCCCCCTTCTACCCCTGAGGGAGGGTCGGGCTTTGCCGAGGCAAGGCTGACCCTTCCTTCATGGTTAGACTTTGTTGGCGTATGTAAACGAGGTGTATGAACGACTTGAAAACATCTTAAGGGTAGAAGCGACGTAGCTGTCGGATGTTCCAAGCGTTGCTGTAGACCTCGCCTTGACTGTTGGCCAGCTTGTATGTTCCGGGCTTCAAAATCTTGGCGATGATGAATGGCCCTTCCCAGGGAGGCGTGAGCTTGTGACGCCCTCGGGCGTCTTGTCGTAGCCGAAGCACCATGTCGCCCACCTGGAGGTCTCGGGACCGAACCCCTCGGGCGTGGTAGCGTCGCAGGGACTGCTGATACCGTGTCGAGTGTAGTAAGGCCATGTCCTGAGCCTCTTCCAGCTGGTCTAGTGAGTCTTCTCGGTTGGTTCTGTTGCTTCGGTCGTCGTACGCCCTCGTCCTCAGGGAACTGTATTCTAAGTCTGTGGGCAAGATGGCCTCGGCCCCATAGACTAGAAAGAACGGCGTGAAGCCCGTGGCTCGGCTCGGCGTTGTCCTCAGACTCCAGACCACCAAGGGGAGTTCCTTCATCCATCGCTTGCCGAACTTGTTGAGGTCGTTGTAGATCCGCGACTTGAGTCCTTGTAGAATCATGCCGTTGGCACGCTCTACTTGCCCATTCGTCATGGGGTGAGCTACGGCGGCCCAATCCACCCGGATGTGGTGATCCTCGCAGAAGTCCAGGAACTTTCTGCCGGTGAACTGGGTGCCGTTGTCGGTGATGATTGAGTTCAGGATCCCAAAGCGATGGATGATGTTGGTGAAGAACGCCACCGCCTGTTCGGACCTGATGCTGTTTAGGGGTCTGACCTCGATCCACTTGGAGAATTTGTCGATGGCGACCAGCAGGTGCGTGTAGCCCCCGGGTGCCTTCTACAAGGGACCGACGAGGTCTAGACCCCACACAACAAACGGCCAGGTGATGGGTATCGTTTGCAGAGCCTGAGCGGGCAGGTGCGTCTGCCTTGCGTAGAATTGACACCCTTGGCAGGTGCGTACAATCCTAGTGGCGTCAGCCACCACGGTTGGCCAATAGAAACCCTGTCGGAAGGCATTTGCAACGAGGGCTCGAGGTGTTGCGTGGTGACCGCAAGCCCCCGAGTGTATTTCTTGTAATAACTCCTGACCTTCGGTGAAGGATATGCATCGCTGGAGGATGCCTGAGGGGCTGGGGTGGTAGAGCTCCTTCCCATCTCCCAGCAAGACGAACGACTTGGCACGCCGCGCCAGTCGCCGAGCTTCGGCTCTGTCGAGGGGTAGCTCTCCTCGGTGGAGATATTGCAGGTACGGGGTCTGCCAGTTTCGATTAGGCGTGACCCCATTTCGCTCTTCCTCGACGCGTAGTGCCTCACCCTCGGGGGCCGAGGGTACCTTGGGCTGAGCCGAGGGCGCCTCAGGCAGGGTCGAGGCCTTCTCGGGCTTGGGCGTGTCGTCGGTCTTGATTGAGGGTTGATGTAGGTCTCGGGAGAAGACGTCCGGGGGAACCGTTGTCCACCCCGAGGCTATCTTAGCCAGCTCGTCCGCAGTCTCGTTGTATCGTCGGGCGATGTGGTTGAGCTCGAGCCCGTAGAACTTGTCCTCCAGGCGCCGAACCTCATCGCAGTAGGCTTCCATCTTCGGGTCGCGGCAATGGGAGTTCTTCATGACTTGGTCGATGACAAGCTGCGAGTCGCCACGAGCGTCGAGGCGTCGGACCCCTAGCTTGACGGTGATGCGCAACCCGTTAACCAGAGCTTCGTACTCGGCCACGTTATTGGACGCCGGGAAATGGAGGCGCAGCACGTAGTGGAGGTGCTTCCCGAGGGGTGAGATGAAGAGCAGGCCCGCGCCTGCTCCTGTTTTCATCAACGACCCGTCGAAAAACATGGTCCAGAGTTCCGGTTGGATCGGAGCTGTGGAAGCTGGGTGTCGACCCATTCAGCCACAAAGTCCGCCAAGACTTGGGACTTGATGGCCTTCCGAGGGGCGAACGAGATTGTCTCGCCCATGATCTCCACCGCCCACTTTGCGATCCTACCCGAGGCCTCTCGGCACTGGATGATCTCTCCCAGGGGGAAGGATGACACCACAGTCACTGGATGAGACTCAAAGTAGTGTCGCAACTTTCGCCGCGTCAGAATTACCGCGTACAGTAGCTTCTGGATTTGCGGGTAGCGGATTTTGGTCTCGGACAACACTTCACTGATGAAGTAGACCGGCCTCTAGACGGGCAATGCGTGCCCCTCTTCTCGTCTCTCGACCACGATCGCGGCGCTGACCACCTGAGTGGTAGCGGCGACGTAGATCAAGAGGGCTTCTCCGGCAGCGGGGGGCACCAAGATGGGCGCGCTTGTGAGGAGCGCCTTTAGGTTCCCGAGGGCTTCCTCGGCCTCGGGGGTCCAAGTGAAGCGCTCGGTCTTCCTTAAGAGGCGGTACAGGGGTAGGCCTCTTTCGCCGAGGCGTGAGATGAAATGGCTCAGAGCCACAAGGCATCCCATGACCCTTTGTACTCCTTTTAAGTCCTTGATGGGCCCCATGTTAGTGATGGCCGCGATTTTCTCCGGGTTGGCCTCGATGCCCCGCTCAGAGACGATGAACCCCAGGAGCATGCCTCGGGGGACTCCGAAGACACACTTCTCGGGATTGAGTTTTACGCCTTTTGCCTTGAGACACTTGAATGTCGTTTCAAGGTCGGAGAGGAGGTCGGAGGCTTTCCTCGTCTTGACTACGATGTCATCGATGTAAGCCTTGACCATTCGACCAATGTGCTCTCCGAACACGTGGTTCATGCACCTTTGGTATGTCACACTCGCATTCCTCAAACCGAATGGCATAGTAACGTAGCAGTACATGCCAAAGGGTGTGATGAAAGAAGTCGCGAGCTGGTCGGACTCTTTCATCCTGATTTGGTGATACCCAGAGTAGGCATCGAGGAAAGATAGGGTTTCGCACCCAGCAGTGGAATCCACGATTTGATCGATGCAAGGCAGAGGGTAGGGAACCTTCGGACATGCTTTGTTTAGACCAGTATAGTCTACACACATCCGCCATTTCCCTCCTTTCTTTCTCACAAGCACATGGTTGGCAAGCCATTCGGGATGAAATACCTCTTTGATGAACCCTGCAGCCATCAGCTTGTGGATCTCCTCGCCTATGGCTCTGCGCTTTTCTTCGTCGAATCGGCGCAGAGGCTACTTCATGGGCCGGGCTCCAACTCGGATGTCCAGCGAGTGCTCGGCGACATCCCTCGGTATGCCAGGCATGTCCGAGGGACTCCACGCGAAAACTTTGGCATTTGCGCGGAGAAAGTCGACGAGCACTGCTTCCTATTTGGGGTCGAGCTCGGAGCCGGTCCGGATCTGCTTGGAGGCGTCGTTGCTGGGGTCGAGAGGGACGGACTTAACCGTCTCAGCTGGCTCGAAGTTGCCGGTGTGGCGCTTCGCATCGGGCGCCTCCTTGAAGAGGCTCTCCAGGTCGGTGATGAGGGCCTCAGATTCGGCGAGGGCCTCGGCGTACTCCACGCACTCCACGTCGCAATCGTACGCGTGTCGGTATGTGGAGCCGACGGTGATGACCCCGTTGGGGCCCGACATCTTGAGCTTGAGGTAGGTGTAGTTGGGGACGACCATGAACTTAGCGTAGCATGGTCTCCCCAGTACTGCGTGGTAGGTTCCTCGGAACCCGACCACCTCGAACGTGAGGGTTTCCTTTCGGAAGTTGGAGGGAGTGCCGAAGCAGACGGGCAGATCGAGTTGTCCGAGGGGTTGGACGCGTTTCTCGGGGATGATCCCGTGAAAGGGCGTCGCGCCGGCCCAGATCGAGGACAAATCGATCTGTAGAAGCCCGAGGGTCTCGACTTAGATGATGTTGAGGCTGCTGCCTCCGTCCATGAGGACCTTGGTAAGCCTGATGTTGCCGATGACGGGATCGACAACGAGCAGGTACTTTCCTGGGCTCGGCACGCGGTCGGGGTGGTCGCCCTGGTTGAAGGTGATGGGCTTGTCGGACCAGTCTAGGTAGACTGGCGCCGCCACCTTTACCGAGCAGACCTCCCGACGCTCTTGCTTGTGGTGCCGAGCCAAGGCGTTCACCACTTGCCCACCGTAGATCATGAAGCAATCGTGGACCTCGGGGAACTCCTCTGCCTTGTGATCCTCCTTCTTGTTGTTGTTGTGGGCTCTGCCACCTTCCGCCGGTGGCCCGGCCTTGTGGAAGTAGCGCCGAAGCATGACACATTCCTCAAGGGTGTGCTTGACGGGACCCTGATGATAGGGGCACGACTCCTTGAGCATCTTGTCGAACAGGTTGGCGCCTCCGGGAGGCTTCCGAGGGTTCCTGTGCTCGGCGGCGGCGACAAGGTCCGCGTCAGCGACGTCGCGTTTCGCTTGCGACTTCTTCTTGCCCTTCTTCCTCACGCCGCGCTGAGCGGACGCCTCGGGGATGTCTTCCGACTGGCGCCCCTGAGGCTGCTTGTCCTTTCGGAAGATGGCCTCGACCGCCTCCTGACCAGAGGCGAACTTGGTGGCGATGTCCATCAGCTCGCTCGCCCTGGTGGGAGTCTTGCGACCCAGCTTGCTCACCAGGTCGCGGCAAGTGGTGCCGGCGAGGAACGCGCCGATGACATCCGAGTCGGTGATGTTGGGCAACTCGATGCGCTGCTTCGAAAATCGTCGGATGTAGTCCCGCAGGGACTCTCCTGGCTGCTGGCGGCAGCTTCGGAGATCCCAGGAGTTCCCAGGGCGCACGTATGTGCCCTAGAAGTTGCCGACAAAAGCTTTGACCAGGTCGTCCCAGTTGGAGATCTGCGCAGGAGGCAGATGCTCCAGCTAGGCCCAGGCGGCGTCGGAGAGGAACAGGGGAAGGTTGTGGATGATGAGGTTGTCATCGTCCGTTCCACCCAGCTGGCAGGCCAGTCGGTAGTCCGCGAGCCACAGTTCCGGCTTTGACTCCCCCGAGTACTTGGCGATGGTAGTCGGGGTTCGGAACCGGGTCGGGAACGACGCCCGTCGTATGGCCCGGCTGAAAGCTTGCGGACCGGGTGGTTCAGGTGAGGGGCTCCGATCCTCCCCGCTGTCGTAGCGTCCCCCACGCCTGGGGTGGTAGCCTCGGCGCACCTTCTCGTCGAGGTGGGCTCGACGGTCGCGACGGTGGTGCTCGTTGCCGAGGCGACCCAGGGCCGCAGGTGCCGTGTTCCGTGTGCGCCCAGTGTGGACCGAGGCTTCCCGCATGAATCGGGAAGTCGCGGCGTGATGCTCCGGGGGGTACCCCTGCCCTTGGGAGGCTGAGCTCTCGGCCCGTCGGACCGCGGCATCTTCCAGGAGATTCTTGAGCTCTCCCTGGATACGCTGCCCCTCGATGGTGGATGGTTCCGGCATCGCTCGGAGTAGTATCGCTGCTGCAGCCAGGTTCTAGCCGACCCCACTGGAAGCAGGGGGCAGCCTCGCCTTGACATCGTCGGCGATGCAGTGTTGGACGTCCTGGGCCAGATGACGCGCTTCTCTGGCCGGTGCTCGGCCTGCCCACTCCTGCCCGATATTTTGCCGAAGCTGCACAAGTTGTCCTGCTTCCTCGTCGAGCCTGGCCTGTACCTCGCGGATTTGCTCGAGCTGTGCGTCCTGACCCCCCGCAGGGACTGGGACCACAGCTAGCTCCCGAAGGATGTCAATGCGAGGCACAGGCCTAGGGGGATCACCGTCCTCCGGCATACCAAGATGGTTGCCTTCGTCGAGACCCCCTAGATCGACGTGGAAGCATTCGCGACTTGGGCCACAGTCCTCGTCGCCGAGGCTGTGGCTGCTATTGGAGCAATCGGAGAGGCAGTAGTCACATGCTTTCATGAAGTCCCGCATGGCACTGGGGTTATCGAGCCCGGAGAAATCCCAACCAGAGTCGGGATCGTCATCTTCCTCAGAACCCAGGGGCCCGTAGGTCGAGACAGCCGTCAGCCGGTCCCAGGGTGACCGCATATGATACCCCTGAGGGTTTGGATATGCCTTTATGAAAGCGTCCACTGAAGCGGGGTCGCTTGGTGGGTCGCAGCTGAATCTAAAAGGCATGGAACGGGAAACGAACGGTACCTCTTGATCGACGGGCGGTGATGAAGTCACGTCGGGGACGGACTGCACCGTTGTCTCAGGTACGAGGCTAACGCCCAGCAAGTCCTCCGCGAGCGTGCTGGCGTTGTCCGTCTGCTTGGAGTTGGCGTGTTGCGGGGAAACGACGCTCGTCTTCGTATTAGACGCGAGGTCGACGCCCGACGTGTCCCCCGTTAGGGCGCCGGCGCCGTCGACTCGCTCGACAGCCGACGAGGTGCCGCCTTCTGCTTGGCCATGACTGCCCCGCCTCCTCCTCCATCGGCGGGGAAGGTGATGGGACAGACCCGGATGTTGCTCTTCCGCCATGTGGGGAAGACATCGTCAATTCCGCCGCCGGCGGGCAGGCTGATGGCCGCCATTGTCGTTGTCGCGCGGCGGAGGAAGGAGTATCATGTCGTAGCTGCCGTCGAGGGACATGAACTCAAGACTCCCGAAACGAAGCATCGTCCCGGGTTGGAGAGGTTGCTGGAGACTACCCATCTGAAGCTTGACGGGAAGCTGTTTGTCAACACGCAGCAGGCCCCTACCTGGCGCGCCAACTGTCAGCGTTTCGACCCGGGGGTCCCTGGACCGACGATTAAATTGTCGCCGCGTATCCCAGCCCAGATGGGTCGGCGCGAGACGGAGCACAAAGGGGGGAGAAACAGCAAAGGGGAACCCGCGGCCTCTGTGTTGTCCTGCGCCCAGGTCGGGTGCGCTTGCAGTAGGGGGTTACAAGCATTCGCGAGGGAGAGTGAGAGAGAGAGAGACTGTCCGCCAGCCCGTTCTCCCGCGTGGCCAACCTTCTCGTACGAGAGCCCTGGACCTTCCTTTTATAGGCGTAAGGAGAGGGCCCAGGTGTACAATGGGGGGTGTAGCAGTGTGCTAACGTGTCTAGCAGAGAGGAGCCAGAGCCCTAAGTACATGCCGTCGTGGCTGTCAGAGAGGTTTTGGCGCCCTGTTCATGTGATGTCGTGGCCATCGGAGGAGTGCTTAAGCCCTGTGGAAGTACAGCTGCTGGAGCTGTCGGATCCTTGCTGACGTCTCCTTGCTTCCGTAAGGGGCTCAGAGCCGCCGTCGTCATGGAGCACGTGGGGTGCCATCATTACTTGTTTACCGGGACGAGCCAGATGGGACACCGGTCTTGTTCCCCGTAGCCTGAGCTAGCTAGGGGTAGGGTAATGATGCCCCCCCTGTGTCGTGGTCGATCCGAGCCCGAGGTCGGGTGAGGCAGAGGCTCCTCCGAGGTCGAGGTTGAGTCCGAGCCCTGGGGTCGGGCGAGGCAGGGTCCGTCGTCCGAGGTCGAGGTTGAGTCCGAGCCCTGGGGTCGGGCGAGGCGGAGTCCGTCATCCGGCGTCGAGGTTGAGCCCGAGCTCTAGGGTCGGGCGAGGCGGAGCTTCCTATGGCGCCCGAGGCTGGACTTAGCTGCTGTCAGCCTCACTCTGTCGAGTGGCACACCAGTCGGAGCAGGGCAGGCGGCGCTGTTTTCCTGTCAGGTCGGTCAGTGGAGCGACGAAGTGACTGCGGTCACTTCGGCCCTGTCGACTGAGGAGCGCACGTCAGGATAAGGTGTCAGTCGATCCTTGCATTAAATGCTCCTGCGATACGGTCGGTTGGCGTGGCGATCTGGCCAAGGTTGCTTCTCCGCGAAGCCTGGGCCTCGGGCGAGCCGAAGGTGCGTCCGTTGCTTGAGGGGACCCTCGGGCGAGACATGAATCCTCCTGGGTCGGCTGCCTTTGCCCGAGGCTGGGCTCGGGCGAGGCGGGATCGTGTCCCTTGAGTGGACGGAGCCTTGACCTGAATCGCGCCCATCAGGCCTTTGCAGCTTAGTGTTGATGGGGGGTTACCAGCTGAGATTAGGAGTCTTGGGGGTACCCCTAATTATGGTCCCCGACAAGCGGGTCGCAGCAGCCATCAGGTATCCGACGGCGTTCATGTACGGCGATCGGCGAGCATGGGATCAGCTTCTCCGTGCAATTCGGGGCTGGCCTCCAGTGAGTAGAGCGCCAAGCGCTGCTCGATTCTTTCACCCGTTCTTTGATCCAGCTAGGTGCCTAGGTAAAAGAATGAATTACATAATTAGATAATTACCATTTACCAGCCGTCAATTGTGTTTATTTGGGGCATTGTCATTATATAATTTTGCATTTACTTAATTTCAGCCAAGATGAAGAGAAAACTCAAGACAATTGATTGTTTTTCCAACTTTATAATCCTAGAGTTACTCCTGTCGAAAATCCTAACCTAACCTATGTGCAAGATTTGGATCCAATTAATTTGCATACTGAGGTAGCTGAGCTAAATCAACAAGAGACTTTAGCCACGACATTTGAGAGAGAACCAGGTAAACGTGTTCAAATTTTGAGGCTACCTTTTTATCAACAAGATGAAGCTCAGAGATTTTATATATCTGAGGTCCCATATCAAGTTATATTAGATGAGTACCCATTGAATGATGCATCTCATGCTCGTCGGTTCCAGAGCAATTGGTTTAATCAATTTAGTTGGCTAGAGTATTCACCTCATACAGATCGTGCTTATTGTCTCCCATGTTTTCTTTTTTCAAAGAAACCAATTGAAAAGTATGGATCAGATACATTCACAGTCAAGGGGTTTAACAATTGGAAAAAGGTTAATGAAGGAAAGGAATGTGCTTTTCTAAAACACATGGGAAATTCTGGTTCTGGCCATAAGTATTCTGTTGGCTGTTTCAATAATCTGAAAAATAGTATGGCTCATATTGACAAGGTGGTGGTTAAAGAAAATGAGAAATTAGTTGCAGAAGCAAGACTAAGGCTTACGACTACCATCAATTCCATTAGGTAAAAAATCAGTTTGTTTTTGTATGATGTTTATACCTATGTATACATTATTATCATCATCATCATCTTAATAATTTAATATCTTACAACCTTGCATGCTGTGTAGGTGGCTAACATTTCAAGGTTGTCCATTTAGAGGCCATGATGAATCTCAGAATTCATGAAATCAAGGTAATTTTCTTGAAATGGTCAAGCTTTTGGCTTCATATAACAAGGAGGTGAAAGGAGTTGTGTTGGAAAACGCTCCAAGAAATGCCAAATACACTTCATCTGATGTCCAGAAGGAAATTCTAAGCATTGTTGCACGGAAAGTGCAAAAAATAACAAGAGAAGAAATTGGCACTAGCAAGTTTTGCATCATGGTTGATGAAGCTCGAGATGAATCTAAAAAGGAGCAAATGGCAATAGTCATCCGTTTTGTCAACAAAGAAGGACTTATCAAGGAACATTTTCTTGACCTCGTTCATGTGAAGGATACTACTGCATTGACTCTTAAGAACTCAATTTGTGTTGTCTTAACTGCTAATAGCTTGAGTATAGAAGACATCAGAGGCCAAGGTTATGATGGTGCAAGTAATATGAGAGGGGAAAGGAATGGATTGAAGGCTCTAATTCTAAACGAGGGTCCATATGCATATTACATTCATTGCATGGCTCATCAACTGCAATTGGCTCTAGTGGCATCATCAAGGAAAGTGCAAGAGGTACACAACTTCTTTCAGCATGCAACTTTCATCATAAATGTTGTTAGTTCATCTACTAAGCGCAATGATGAGTTACTAGCTGCACAAGCTGAAGAAATAGCTCGTGAAATTGAATTGGGAGAGCTTGACACTGGACAAGGTGCAAATCAGATGAGCTCTCTACAGAGGCAAGGGGACACTAGATGAAGTTCCCATTACAAGTCAATTCAAAACTTAAAGAAGATGTTTAGTGCCGCAATTTCAGTCCTATGTAGTATTGCAAATGATCGTTTAGTTTCAAAGTATTCTCGTGGTGATGCTGCAGGTGCACTACAAATTATTGTCAAATTTGATTTTGTGTTTATTTTGCTCTTGATGGAAATGATTACGAAGATTACTGATGTGCTATGTCAAACACTCCAAAAGAAGTCAATTGATATTTTAAATGCACTAGATTCAGTTTCCAATACTAAAGTCTTACTTGGTAACTTGCGAAACGATGGTTGGGATCCTCTTCTTTAGGAGGTCAATTACTTTTATGAAAAGAATGACATCGATATTTTGGATCTGAATCACAAGTATGTTTCCTTTAGCTAAATTATTGCACAATTATTATTCATATCATATGAATTGATCTTATTTGCATTTTATCACATTTGTAGGTTTGTTGATGTGACCAAATCTCGAAATAAGAATGATAACACCACCGTTTTTCATCATTATAAATTTGATGTGTTTAATGTTGCAATTGATCAACAACTGAATGAGATAGAAGATCGATTTGGTGGCCAAGCGACATACCTTTTATCACTTTGTGCTTCCTTGAATCCAATACTTGGCTCTTTTGACATAGAAAAGGTATGCTCTCTAGTGGAAAAGTATTATCCTGCAGATTTCTCAAATCAAGAAAGAATGCAATTAGAGTGCTAATTGCCACATTTTCAACTTGATGTTTGCAACCATCCAGAACTAAAGGGTTTATCATCTTTGGCCGATTTAACAAGTGGATTAGTTAAGCTGGGTAAAGATTCTTCTTATCCGATGGTAGATAAATTATTGAGATTACTCTTGACTCTCCCTGTGTCATCTGCGACCACAGAGAGAGCCTTTTCAGCTATGAAATTTGTGAAGACACGTCTTCGAAGCAAAATGGGAGAGGCCTACTTACTGGATTATCTGATCGTTTATATTGAAAGGGAATTAACAGCAATGATTAGTTCTGATGATATTATCAAGGCCTATGATCTAGCTAATACACGTAGAGCTAAATTCAAAATAACTGAGATGTAATTTTATTTTATTTGACAAAATAGATGTTGTTTTATTATACTGTTTTGGAATAAAGATTATATATCAATATATGCATTGTGGTTGGTTCTCTTGTCATTTTTATATTGTGTCCTTTGGTCGCTTGAGTCTAAGCCTGTCCCCTCCGTCCTCGGATCCTCCTCGGATCCTGGCTTCCCCCTATTCTTCGCGCTCAACTCCGTACCATCTCACGCTGCAGCAGCTATCACCTATCTTGCAGTAGCTGAGCAGATAAGAGATCGCAGTTGCAGTGGGATAATAATAATCTACACGCGCCCCGTGGTGGCAGCCGCCAAAATTCCAAAGTCAGGTAGGACGTAGGAGTAGGTTCGGTCGGGTTCTCTTTGCGTGACTACGGTCGCTAGAAACATGTTTGCTGTTAATGTAAATCTAGAGTGATGTCTTCTTGAAACGTGCTAACGAGAGCAAACCAGCTAGCAGCTACAGACCTTCAAAGCTGATTTTAACAACTCAATGTTAGTATCCAGACATGAAACATGTCCTTACTCGATCGTGTCCCTATTGACCTTTTCAAGTGGGCATTAACCAGATTAGCTATGTAGGGCATGTATAGTGTTGTTTACCATAGAGGCTCTTAAAATGTTTAAAAGGGGTATTTGCCAAAAAATCGTGGAACCGTCTCTCCGTAAAGATATGTTTCTAGCTAATAATCTAAGTCACAACAGACGGTCTCACTTCTCACTGTACGAATTCGTCGTCTGTTTTATCAATCCGATATTGTACAAGTGTATTTACTTTTGTATTTATTAATAGATTATATTTATACACACTTCATTGTATAATAGAGTCTTTTAGTTGTCTCTTGTGCTTGAAGAATCATTTTGGTGTCTCTCCACGAGATAAATTTGTTTGGCTTACAATTAGCCGTTTAGGTTCACTAGAAAAAGTAAGCACCCTATCGAACGTTGTAGCACTAATGTATGCACAGAAAACCTTGAAACTGTATTGTATATTGAACGGAACAATGTATCATGGAAACGACAACTTCACGTACAAAAAGACATGTACGTACGAACTGAGCTATGGTATGTTTGACGCACGAGCTCGAGGAACATTTAACGTTGCAAAATATATTACACATCTTATTCATTAAAAAGTTGTCGGTTACACAAGCAATCAAACAATGATTTAGAATACAAGTTGCACTATCTAACACCATACATATAGAGTGATCATCTGCCAATATTATTAAAATAACTGTGACATTTCTTCTAGGAGAAAAACAACAACGATGATTGTTTTGTATATTACCTAAAATCTACCTTAAACTAAATGAAAGATGGATTTTGAATCAAGAATAATATCCATCTGATCCAACCAAACTTATCTTCAAGGGTCATCGGACTACATTCTATAGAAAAATATAATTGGAAAACAGGTTTGTGTCATGAGATTTCCCCTCACCCATCAGTAATATATAAAAAGCAGCATAAGAGGTATGAATATTGATGCTACTACACATTCACTTCCATAATAGTGATTCCTTTTTTTTGACAAACCTCATACATGCAGATTGTACAAAGCTTACCATGTTGTCGTTCATCTTTCGTCCCTCTAATCTTGCTTTACTGATCATGTTCAGGATTGAGACGTCATAAATCTGGCTTAGCACGTACCCTTGCTGATTGAGATCAGAAGATTTTCTCCGCAGAATGAGAAGCAAACAAACCTACTACAACAGTGACAAGCAAACAAACTAGAGCAGAGGAGATATCTTTACTTCGTAGCTCGTAGGTGTGCATCTATACTACTTTATTAAGAACCTAATGTGCGCGGCTGGTGATACACAGTGCAGAGCTAGTACTCGAACCCATGCTCCTCTGCTCCAGAAATTTGGGGCTAACCACCAGACCACACGTACCTTAGTGTTTAGAAATATAAACAATAATTATATTTGAATAAATATCTCAATAACCACTAGGCCACACGTACCGTAGTAAAGTACGAACAACTAACTAGTGTATATGTATATATATGCGCATGTGTTTTGTAGAGAAGGTATATGTACAATACAATTTTTTGAAGACAAGTACTATTTCTATAAATTTTATTGGATGATGCATTTTCATCCCCACCAACTGGACTCTGGCATTTTGTATATAAAAGCATTTACCTGGACAAGTTTGTGTCATTAGAATTTCCCTCACCCATTAGTAATAAAAAGCAACAGAAGGGGTATGTATATTGATGCTACTACACATTCACTTCCATAATAGCGATCCTTTTTGTATATGACAAACCTCATATGTGCAGATTGTACAAAGCTTACCAAAAATTGTATGCATCCATGCATGATGAAGCAACTGGTCCACACAAAACTCAGCTTCTGTCTTCTCATTCTCTTCCAAAGCTTTGATTAAAGAGTTCCTCTTCTCTATTTCCACCCTTGCAAGAGCGATATTTGCAGATCATATTTTAGGTTTTAATTGACAACTTGTATTGAATCTCGATGAGAAGACAATTATTCAATAATTATATTTGTCATTGGAGCCCCATTGCTTCTCCTAGCAACAAAGAGATCCATCGTCATTGATAAAACCTAAAATATCGAAACATTATAGATTTTAAATGTCCTTTTTCTCAAATTGTGTAATATAACCAGGAAAAAAATACATGTGCATCAAGCTCAGTGCCAAAAATAAGAGCAAAATTTGAATGTTGTGTAATGAAAAGGTCCTTTGAAGTCCCATGTTTCCACAGTTCACAGAATACAAATATAACTTAATAAACTATGAACTTTGGTAACCATCTCTTCCAGATGAAATCCATTCTCCTTGTTGAAAACAAAGTTCAGTGAAATGAAATAATTATAACGCAAAAGTGCTAGCAGATTGCAATTTGCAAAGCACCATTGAGACTTAAGTTAAGTTCAAGCTTAGGTAATTTGAGAACCAAAATATTGACCTATAGAGTTTCAGCAACCCCTTCAGAAAACTTTGTTCTAGAAGTCTTGTATTTTTGGAGCTCACATCTATCTTAGATCACTTTCATCTCTATCGTATATACATTATCTATTATTGCCCAGTCAGTTTATTTGGTGAACTGAACTAAAAGGCCTGACAAAGGTGGGGTTGTAGTTTCTAGAAAAGACATATTTACATGAGCATATTGAATATTACTTTCTAACACACTAATAAGAGCAAAAGAATCCTATAGGAGGTACATTTGCCATGTACTCTTTGCTGTGTAGGCATGCTGACATAGGCAGACTTCCTTCCAAAAAGTTTATTTGGAAGAAGAGCCACTACTCCATAATCAATCCGCATCAGCTAGAAGGCCTAGCTAATAGGGGAAATTCTTTGAGCGAAGCATAACAACCAGAAGAGCACTACTATTCATGGCAAACCGTCAGAGCAGACGGGCGCGGAGAGAGTAGTAGTAGTACACACGCACACCAACAACAAAGCAACCACGGCGGGCGCACACATAGGCGAGGTCCCAGGGAGGCTCCACCTCTCCTTGACCGGAACCGGCGCTGTAGCCGCCAAGGGCATCACCTTCATTGGCGCCTCCTGCTTGAGCCCTGCATCCACGTCCGTCAGGTGCAACAATGGCATCACCGACGCTCCATGTGTTTAGTGTGCGGCGACGCAGTGGGTGGCGATGGACGGAGGGAGGGAGAAGTCAGGAGGGGGAGGAAATGGCTGACTGGAAGAAAAAAGCAGATCCGCACACGCGTCGCCAAGAAAGAACGTCGAGCGTGCATGGCGCACCTGTTGGTCACTTGTTTTCAATTGCTGTGAATCAAGAGCAAGGCAGCACATTTGTTATATGTTAAAGTCCTTCGTCTTTCGAAGCATCGTTCTCTCTCGGGTTTAATGAATCTTAGACGAAGGTCATGAATAACAAGTCCTCATCATTCCTAAATATGGAAATATACTTGCGAGATGTGATGTCATGTCACATATTTATTTCATAATAAATGTATAAACATTGTCAAAGTTTATATTACATTGATGCCATCGACTTGTTTGAATGCGATGACGTGAGGGAAATTACAATCCAGCGTGAACAATACGGGGGTACTGTTCATCTATATATAGGCAATCGTATAGCTTCATACGTTATTACATTCATGCCCTCAACAATCACATACAGGGTTTACAAATGTCACAAGGACAATATCATCATTTGTATTGAATAAATTGAACAACACCTTCTCCCCACGTCGTTCTCCTACTTCACCGTGATGAAGCTTGCTTCGTTGTGCTTCTCTTGAGCTATGTCAAAGCTTTTCCGGTGACGAAGCTCCTATAATATTTAGTAGTATGCTAAAAGCAAATGGTTACCCGTGTTTTTAGGACCTTCGGGAGACGAAGACCCCCAACAGTAGCCCCTCACAGTATTAGTTTGTTTCTTTGTAACAAATTCAAACTAAGAAATGAACAAAGGCCTTTAGCCGAAGGTCTGAAAAAACATCTTCCCTTCGCTAGAATAGCGAGACACTCTATATTGTGGGGCCCATCGTTTAGTGTTGCTTTGTGTATATATATGAGGGTTTGCGTTGAAAATGCCATCGAGCTTTGTGTTGGGTTTGTCGTTATAGCTTTCTAATTTTGTAACTGCAGTTGCTTTTGAGCATTGGCTTTTTGTTGCAATCAACGCTGAGATGGCCGAAGAAATGGAAAGCATGGACCCTGCACTAGCTGGTTTTCTGCGAAGCCATGGAAAGGACCAAAGTTGAGAAAATTACTGATGAGATGTTAGTTGGACTGTCTAGGGGTTCTAGTGACCATGAGGATTTTGATGTGGAGAGTGATAATGATGACGCCGAAGATCGGCTGTGGAGACCGAGTCATGTTGTATTTGGAAAATCCACTGTTAAGAGAGGACAGATTGAAGCAATGAAAGGTAAATATTTTCGTGACACAACTATAGTGAGGGTCGGAGGAGAGAATAATGTTCCTCTTCCCAAAGCTGATGAAGTGATTATTTTTAAGAGTTTTATGAAGGCTGGCCTTCGGTTTCCTCTACATAAAATTCTTGTTGAAGTACTTAAAAGATTCGAGATATATCTTCATCAACTCACCCCGAAGCTTTGGTCAAAATCGGGGTTTTCATCTGGGCAATGAGGAGACAGGGGTTGGAATCGGACACCGATTGTTTCTTTAATATACATGAATTGTCTTATGAGACGAAGGCAGTGGGGAAGGAACAATATCACAACAACTTTGGTTGCTATTCCTTCGTGTATCGCTCTGATGCAAGACGCCCAGTTCCTACGTTTCGTAAGAAATGGCCAGGATCTTGGATGAAGTAATGGTTCTATGGTAAGAATGATTTGGTTGGGAGGGAGGATGTAAAAGATATAATTCAACGTCCAATACGATCTCGCTTCAGCATCCGAAGGCCCTTGATCGTGAATAGTGACAAATCTCAAGCCTGCCTGGTAGCCTTCAACACTATGTGCAGTTACATTGGCACCAGACACTTGGTCCAAGAACATATATCTTTCAACGTATGGCCCCTTGTTAATGAATGTGAAATGCCAAAGAAGACCACTGATAGCTCAAGCGAAGTTGATCTGGTTTATTTGAAATATACATACCGCTATAGAAGTCAGTTTGGAGAGCCAGATGGTGAATGGCTTGAGGCATTGAGGCGACCACCGATGATTTGATGGGGGCATATACGAAGGCTGAAGACGAAGCCATGAATACTGCCTTCGGTGCCCGTAGAAAGAAAAGGCTGAATAGAGTTTTTGACGTTATTGGTTTTGTGTACCCCGATTACTGCTTTCTAGCTCGGAAGCAAGGGGCGAAGAGAAGGATTGCATCAACTGCCCCTTCTATTGCGCCGAAACCGAAAAGAATGAAGATTGTAACTCATCGACCAAAGTCTTTTGTTTTGGAAAGAGCTGTTGCACTGCCTGCTGTAGAAGGTTCAAAGGTAGAGGCTGTTGAATCTGTCGAAACTACCCTCTAAGCTTTGGAGGTAATACCCTCTGTAATAGCTGGAGCTATCACCGCTCTACCGGAGAAGCCAAAATCAGAAAGTTTGAAAAGTGAGAAGCAGCCGAAGTTGCAAATTTCCCCAATACTGCCAGAGTTGCCAAGGACAACAAATATTCCAGCGGTGACTCCTAGGAAAGGGAGGAGAATGGCCAGCGTTCTAGACGCTGTTCTGAAACCTTCGAAGGTGGCTACTGCTTCTACAAAGGCTTCCGAAGACAAAATTTAAGAATTGGGAGAAGTTGTCACTGCAAGCACTTCTCCTGCCTGCGTTGAGGCCGGACCTTCGAAAACTAGGCCAATAGAGCAAGTGAAGGAAATTATGCTAGAGAAATCAACAATGCCGATACCCGAAGCAGCATCGACCAAAGATCTTGATTTTATTATACGTCATGCTTGGGAAAGCAGCTGACACAGAGGCAAATTGCCGAGGCCCAACATTACGCCAAGGAATTGAAATATCCTCGAGGATCCTTGGTGTACGAAGGAGATGAAGAGAACAACTTTCTATATTGTCTTCCTGACAGCAAGGAGATCGATGTCTGCCGAGAGATGATGGACAAGATTGGTTATTCGAAGCTTGAGCTTGGGCTATCCTTAATGTCGAATGATCATCTAGTAGACAACTTAGCATACAATAGTCTGAAGGTTTGTGTTTACTATTACTCTCAATGTATCATTTCAAGTATATTTTTTGCTCATTTTAATAAACATTTCTCTTATTATTAGGGTCTAATTTTAAGCAAAGCTTTAAAAGCCTAAAAGGATTAAGAAGACGAGAGCACGAAGATAGCCTTCGGGAATTTACACTCGAAAATTATAACTCTTCGGAACGAGGCACTTGAAAAGATAAAATCTTGTTTTCTTTGGTAGAAAGGTTAAAAACAAGCGAAGCTAAATTGGCCAAACTTTCCGAAGTGGACGAAAAGATTCTAAAATTTGAGAAAGAAAAAGACACAAATGCAAAACGCATAGCTGAACTAGAATAGGCTTTATCCATTCAAATGGGATTACATAGATCTGAAGTAGCAGGACTGGAGAAGAAGCTTGATGAAGTTACTGAAAACTTCAATGTCGAGCAATCAAAACATGAGATATCCGACACCGAACGGTTGAGGGTGCTGAAGAATGTTGAGGAGCTTCGTCAGGCGAAGGAGGAGTGCTATAATGTTGCTATGCAATGCTCAAACAAGTTGAAAAATGCTTTTGTTAGTGTTGGTGTATTCTCGGCTGAGCAAAATTTCATTCGTGGTGACCCGAGGGTGTAATCAAGTGGATTGAGGGTAAAGTCAATGCATTTGACGGAGTCCTAACTGGCAGAGGAGATTTCTATGCGTGCGTAGGGGCTCGGTGGGCTGTATCACTACTAGAAAAAGCTGGCTGTGAACATGCCAAGGC
This sequence comes from Zea mays, assembly GCF_902167145.1. Lineage (NCBI taxonomy): Eukaryota > Viridiplantae > Streptophyta > Magnoliopsida > Poales > Poaceae > Zea > Zea mays. The sequence continues at coordinate 105,313,265 of NC_050105.1, read as the reverse complement.
TATAATTTAGACAGACTTCTCAGTTTCAGCGACTGACATAAAGGAGCTGCCAGCCGAAGCTATCGCCCTCAGTGGGAAATTTTATTCCGAAGTGTGGACGAATGACGGTCGAGAGATGGCAGACGAAGCCATCAAGCGAAATGAAGAAGAGGCTCATCTTACCTCAGAAGAACCAAGAAAAGCTGAAGAGGTCGCTAAGCGTGAAAGACGTATATGTACGTTTGTCATATTTTAGCTTCATAAGTATGTTAACTTCGTGCCTGACAAAAGCTTATATTTTGGTGTAACTGAACTGTTTCCTTCTCCAGAGCCATACAACCATGAGGCTGATCCAGCTCTAAAAGGTACTCTCGATGTAATCAGAATAGCAAATGAAGCAATTGATGAAGCTGTAAATAGACTACTAAACAAAGCTGCTAAGAGAGTTCTGAAAGAGGATGATTAGACTATGTATAAAAACATTTTGTAATTTTTTTATATAACAAACAATTGCAGGCTTTGTGTCTCATGATGTAATATATTTCTTTGTGTAGCGTGAAATTGTCATACATACCGTTATTGAGCCAAAGGCGAAAAAACACCTTCCGTTCTTTTCACGCTTCATAAACAAAAATCCCTTTTTCACCGAAGCAATATTATCAAACTCGAAGGTCTTGTCGTAGATCTTGCATAAGGAATACCGTTGCCAAAGTAACAAAATTAGTCCAAAGGTCTTGCTTGAGGAATTCTTTATCGTTTAATAGCAACGGGTCAAATTGATTTTACAGTATCCTTTCATAATTCTTTGTCCGAGATACGCTTAACCTTGTGGGTTAGCCATTGTGGTCGAAGGAGTAATTTCCCTTCTTTTCCACCATTTTGGATGATGCAAGATGATGAATGATGCAATGTTATGCAGCATGATGTGATGATATGATGCAACAAATTTTAATGGACAAACACTTCATAATAGTAAGACTCTGCATCCCCTTAGGAATGACTTTGGAGTTAGTCATTGCCTTCAATCTTCCACACACGGACGATCTGCGTCTATCGACTGGACGGTCCACCCCTGCACATCAACGACTAGATTTGCAACGGTCACTATTAACAGCTATATCAATGTCTATAATCGCAATAAATGCATCGTAAGATATCAGATAAAGCTGACGTAGACAGTTTGGTCGTGCCTCTGGACGGTCTGCGTGGACGCTAAAATTCATTTTACCGAACCCGGCACCTTCGGGGTTTTCTGGTTTTTCAACGGGTGGACGATCCACGCCTGAGGCCGAATGGTCCGCACATGGCGTCAGACAATACTTCTTCTCTCCTTAGAATAGTCTATAGTTGAAGTGTTCATTTGGCTTAGTTTCTATTCAAGGTGCATCGAGGTCACGTGGATGGTCCACCGGTAGGGCCCGGACGGTCCACGATGTGCTGATTTGAAGCTTGATCTTTCTTGAAGTCTTTTCCGAGTTCCTGAATTCATAACTTAGTAAACTTGTGATGGTCATCAATTTCCAAAACAAGTGTGGAAATGGTTTTTAGGCTTATTTCCCTTTAGTACACCTGGCATTTTCGCAAAGTCTGGATCAGTGCCGAGGTGCTCACCTGCCGCTGTGAACTACATCGATGGCTCTCGCTTCAGGCACCATTTCGACAACTACCTTCGGGACAATGAATTGGGGAATCTTGATTCCTCCATTCACTGCCCGGCCATGGGTATGTGGCATGCCCTTCTTCACCTTCGTTTGCTTTTGCTGAGACCAATGATCTCAACCACCATGGTGCACACAATCGTCATCTCAACGGTCTGCCTATGCTTTGTTTTCCTTCCTTTTATGGTACTAATCCGAAGTTGTGGCAGAAGTGGTGTGAGGATTATTTCAATATGTATGCCACTAAGCAAGTTGTGTGGGTGAAAGTAGCCACTATGCATTTCATCAGGGTGGTTGCACGCTGGCTTCAATCGATTGAGCCTCGTCTTCCATCCCTGTCATGGCATCGTTTTTTCTTAGAAAGTGCATGAGCGCTTTGGTTGTGAATGACATGGGCTTATCATTCATAAACTGTTCCACATTAGGCAAACCACCATAGTACAAGACTATGTTGATCGATTTTCCGAATTAGTTGATGTATTAGTGACATATGAACACACCACAGATCCTCTTTATTACACCTTGAGGTTTATAGATGGATTGTGTGATGATATTAAGTTTGTCATAGTTGTTCAAAGGCCAAGCGATTTGGATACCGTCTGCGCTCTCGCTTTGTTGCAGGAAGAGGCTGATTCTTCCAAGCGGTGTGATTCCCGCGGATCGGATGGATCATGAGGAGGTCGTACTCAAATGAAGCGGCTCCAATCAATTCCTCCTAGGTGGGATAAATCAATGTGAGGGGAGCCTATAATCTCCAAGCAGGCGAGTGTCAATGCTAATTCTTCTGATGATAGCAAGGTGGCATCTCTACATGCTTATTGGCGTGCACGCGTGAGGCATGTGCCAATACTGCGCTAAAAAGTGGGAAAAGGGGCATAAGTGTGCACCCACCATGCAACTTCATGCCATTCAATAACCATGGGACATATTGGCTCCAGACGTTCTTGAGTTAGAAGGAGAGTACAAAGATTCAGCGGAGCAATTCATGATCATGTTATCTCAGGAGGCTTGTGTTCCCAAAACAGCGTCAACAATGTTTAGACTAATTGGGTGTATTCAAGGAATTTCAGTCATTATGTTATTGGACTCAGGTAGCTCCCACTATTTCCTCAATGATGTTCATAGTCCTCCATTGAGCGGGCTTACTACACTGGATCCACCCTTACTGGTTCGAGTTGCTAATGACAGTGTTATCCAGTGTTCACAAGAGCTATTAGATGTTGACTAGTCTCTTCAGGATTTTCATTTCCAGTCAACCTTCGACGCGATTCCATTGCCTTGCTGTGATATGGTCCTTGGCATGGACAGAATAACCCAATGCATGTGTATTGGAAACATAAATGGTTGTATATCAATTATCATGGACAAACCACTATTATCCATGGTATTCGTCCCTTGATTCCTTCAGGCACACTATTGGAAGTACGACACGTCACTGCTCACAAGTTTGATTCTATTCAGTTGTGTGCTATTTCAGACTTGTCCCTTCTCGAACCTGTCATGCAACTGCTTCATACATTTTCATTCCTTGCTCGAGGAACCATCCACGCTACCACCAAGTCGTTTTTGCGATCACACTATACCACCGATTGATGGTGTTCGGTCTGTCAACATTTGGACCTACCAATTTTACCCAACAATGGAAGATGAAGTAGAAAATAAGGTGAAGGACATGTAGCACAGTGGTTTGATTCAACCCAGCACAAGTGCATTTTCATCCCCTGTCATCTTGGTTAAAAAAAGACCAGTCATGGCACTTTTGTGTTGATTACCGCCACCTCAATGCCCTTATAGTCAAACCAAAGTATCATATACCAGTGATTGATGAACTGCTAGATGGACTATTAGGGGCTTCCTGGTTTTCAATTTTGGATTTGCGGGCTGGATTCCATCAGATTCTGCTTAATGAGGGAGAAGAGCGTAATACGACATTTCAAACCCACTTAGGTCATGATGAATTCCGAGTTATGGCTTTCGGATTGATTGGTGCACCTGGAACATTCTAGCGTGCAATGAATCACACACTACATTCTCTATTAAGGAAGTGCATTCTTGTTTTCTTTGATGACATATTGGCTTATAGTCACACATGGGAAGATCATCTCTATCACCTGCAATAGGTCTTTACATTGTTGGACAAGGAACAATGGAAAGTAAAACTATCCAAGTGCTCCTTTCCCCAAAACCAAGTGTCCTACCTAGGTCATGTGGTAAGTGCCAATGTGGTGGAAACTGACCCTACCAAGATCCAAGGCATTGCTGATTGAGAAACTCCTTCTTGCTTAAATGAACTTCGTAGTTTCCTTGACCTATCCGGATATAACAGAAAGTTTATTCAACATTTCAGAATTATCTGCCAACCTCTCCATGCCCTGCTTAAGAAAAGGAGCATTGTTTATTTGGACCAATGATCACTCTGTCGCCTACCGGATTATAGCTCTAGTGTTGGCCCTACCGGATTTCTCCTCCTAGTTGAAAGGGAAATGTGCCCTTGGGCCATTTCTAAGTATTTTGGTGATTGAGTGCCAACACAAGTGCTTAAATGTGAATTTATGCTCATGGATAGACAAAGTGCAAATCAAGAGTAAAGGTATGTTTCTAAGCCTTATTACATTGGTTTTGTGTACTAATATACTTGTCTAAGTGTTAGAAACAGAAAGAAGAAGAAAAGAAAAGAGGTGAAAAAGGCTTGGCTGTGTACAGCCAAGAATCAGCTCAGTCTGGCACACCGGACTGTCCGGTGGTGCACCGGACAGTGTCCGGTGCGCCAGGCTGACTCGGCGTGAAGTGGCCGCTCTCGGGAATTCGCCGACGGCGTACGGCTAAAATTCACCGGACTGTCCGGTGTGCACCGGACTGTCCGGTGAGCCAACGGTCGGCCAGGCCAACGGTCGGCCGCGGAATCTGCGCGCGACACGTGGCCGGGCCAACGGTCGGAAGGGGGCACCGGACTGTCCGGTGTGCATCGGACATGTCCGGTGCGCCAACGGCTCCCAGATCAGCAACGGTCGGCTGCGCCATTTTAGGAAGGAAATCGGGCACCGGACAGTGTCCGGTGTGCACCGGACTGTCCGGTGCACCCGACGACAGAAGGCAAGATTGGCCTTCCAGATTTGCTCTCAACGGCTCCTAGCTACCTTGGGACTATAAAAGGGACCCCTAGGCGCATGGAGGAGTACACCAAGCATTCCTACAACATTCCTAAGCACCAAGACATCGATTCCGCGCATTTGGTTCATTGTGATAGCATCTAGAGCTCTTGTTGAGTTGTGAACTCATTGAGTGGTGTTGCGAGCTCTTGTTGCGACTTGTGTGCGTGCTGTTGCTCTGATTTTGAGTCTTGTGTGCGTTGCTAGTTCCTCCCTTACTCCGTATTTCTTTGAGAATCTCAAGTGTAAGGGCGAGAGGCTCCAAGTTGTGGAGATTCCTCGCAAACGGGATATTGAAAGGCAAAGCAAAACACCGTGGTATTCAAGTTGGTCTTTGGACCGCTTGAGAGGGGTTGATTGCATCCCTCGTCCGTTGGGACGCCACAACGTGGAGTAGGCAAGCGTTGGTCTTGGCCGAACCACGGGATAAACCACTGTGTCATCTCTGGGTTTGATCTCTTGTGGTATTGTGTTTGGTTGAGACTCCTCTCTAGCCACTTGGCGATTATTGTGCTAACACTTAACAAGTTTTTGTGGCTATAAGTTTAAGTTTCACAGGATCACCTATTCCCCCCCCCTCTAGGTGCTCTCACTAGTTCACTATCGAAAGAGACGCCAGCTCCCTAAGTGTTGGTTTTGTTCTTATGCAGAAAGGACATCCATTAACATTTCTTAGCAAGGCCTTGGGACCCAAGTCTCAGGGGCTATCCGCTTATGAAAAAGAATACCTAGTAGCACACCTCACTACCAGACTTCGGCTCTTTGCCGAGTGTCAAATGATTTGTCAAGTGTTTTTTTTCGCGCACTCGGCAAAGAGTTTATTTGCCGAGTGTTTTATTTTTGACACTCGACAAAGAGCTTCTTTGCCGAGTGTTTTTTTCAACACTCGGCAAAGACAATTTAAAAATCACATTTTGAAGCAGTAAATGAATTCAAATGAAAAAAATTTCAACTACAAATTTGTATAACTCATCGAGATGTACAATTTATATTTTGATCATTTCTTCATACGACAAAATAAAAGTAAATTTGTTCATAAAACCTATATATCTCTCGTAGTTTATGAAACTACAAGAGAGATGTACAAGATTTTTGAATAATGTTAGAACCATCATGTGAGATGAACAAATGATTAAACAACCAAAATAAACTTTGTAGATCTTGAGAAGTTATAGAATTTTTTAGTTGGCAACTTTTTCATTTGAAGTCATCTTGTCAACGAAAACTACGTATGAATTTAAAAAAATTAAATTTTGAAAACGACCTTGAGTGGAAAAACCACCAACAGAAAAGTTGTAGGTCTTGAAAAGTTATGAAACTCTGTAGTTGACAATGTTTTGGTTTGAAATCATCTTGTCATGCAAAACTTTGTTTGAATTTTAAAATCTGAATATTTTAAACTACCTCGGATGAAAAAACCACCAAAATAAAAGTTGTAGGTCTTGAAATGTAATGAAACTTTGTAATTGACAATTTTTTATTTGAAATCATCTTATCATTGAAAAATTCGTGTGACGTTTTCAAATTTGAAATTCAAATTTTGTAAACGGCATTGGATGTAGAAACTATCAAAATAGAACTTGTAGATCTTGAAAAGTTATGCAACTTTATAGTTGGCACATTTTCAAATGAATTCATTTATGTGCCTCAAATAATCAAATTACTCTCGGTTTGTTATAGTACATGAGAAATGAAAACGTAATATAGACACAATTGATGTAGTAGTGTAGTGGTAGAGGAGGGTATTCGCGAGAGAGAGGTTACGAGTTTGAATCTCACCATTCACAAAACATGTAAATTTTGATTCGAAATAGTAGTGAAAAATGATAGGGCGATGGGTATGGTAATGGGTAGTGGTTGGAGAGTTGTTCTGTAACGCCCTGAATTTGGGGGGTAGAATTTTTTCTTCTTTTTACTCACCAAATTCAGGCGTTACTCCCTTTTCTTTTCCTGTTTCGCTCCTTCTTCCCAATTTCAAAGCAGTATAGCGACTGGCGTCCATATCGTGTGTAAACAAAACCTAAGTTGACATGGGTGTTGCATCATGCCGAATCATATTTATTTGTCTGAGGTCATGTTTAATCGCGTGTTCGCCTCGACTCGTTCCGGATTTCGGTTCGCAATTGGATTCCGATCTGTGGGTGTGTGTGCCATGGGATTTTGACCCGCGGTGTGGCCCAGCCTAGCCCGACCCGGCTCGGCCTGCGCGCCCCTGGCGCCCTGCCCCTCCCCCATGCGCGTGCCCCCTCCCCTTGTCTCTCTTTCCCTCATTCAATTCTCCCACGCAGCAACCTCCTCTCCCACCTCTCTCTCTCTCTCCCCCCTGGTGCCCTAGGTTTTGGAGACGGTGATCGCCGGATTTGGACCCCGATGTGAGCTCCCCTCCCCTCTCCCTCTCTCTCTTCCCCTCCCCCTCCCCTTCTTCTTCCCCGCGCGGCCTCCCTACGCGCGCCCCTGGCGGCCTCCGCGCGGCCTTCGCGGCCTCCCCCGCGCCCCCGGCGGCGCCCCCGCGCGGCCCCTTGCGCGCGCTCCCCCACGCCCCCCCGGCGGCTTCCCCTGGCGGCCCCCCTCGACGGCGCTCCCCAGTGGCGCCCCCGCGCGGCCCCCAGCGCGCGCTCCCCCACGCCCCCCAGCGGCTTCCCCGCGCGGCCCCTCGGTGGTGGCCCCTGGTGCCCCTGCGCGCTACACCGCGACCCCCCGGTGCGCTCCCTACGCGGCCCGCCTGGCGGTGGCCCCTGGTAGCCCCTCGCGCGCGCCCCCACGCAGCCCGGCGGCTCGCCCGACCTCGCACCCCTGCGTGCCCCCACGTGGCCCGGCGGCTCGCCCCACGTGTCCGCGCCCGGCGGCCTCGTGCCCTGCGCACGTGCCCCGGTGGCCCCACGCACCGGCAACCCCTGCGCGTGTCCCCAGCGTGTGCAGCGCGTTCCCGTGCGCGCAGCCCCAGCGCACACGACGATCGAACCTCGGTTTAATTAGTTTTTAAATTTAGTTTAATGAACGTGTTGCGTCGCGCGGTTTGTCGCGCGACGAATTTGTTTAATTTCATATTCTATTAATATGCTGCGTCGCGCGCTTCGTCGCACGACGATCCATTTAAATTTCAGGATTGTTTAATGTATGGCGTCGCGCGTCCAGTCGCGCGACGTTCCATTTTAAATTCAGTTTGCTTGACGTATGCCGTCGTGCGTTTCGTCACGCGACGCTAAACGTCTCTTTATAATTAATGCAAGTGTCTCGTTGCGCGCTCCGTCGCGCGACAAGTTGTTTATTTCTTAATTCAATTTAAGTGTTGTGTCGCACGTCTCGCCGCGCGACAATCCTTTCAATTTAGCTTTATCTGCTTATAATGATTAAACATGGAACATGTCTTCACCCTATGTTAAATGAAATGGCTAAACTAATACCGTTCTGTTTAGATGAGTATTTTAATCCATAATCGTGTAACGTGATCGCTTCTCAACCGTAGCCTCGACCGTTACTTTCTCTTTCTCGTTTAGTGGTAGGTACGAGCCCTGCGTCGAACGTTTGTCTATTTATTGCATTCTATTGTATGGTGTACTGTTCCTTTGTATTAAAACTTGTGGAATATATGTTTGAAACTCGTATAGATAATGGTCAGTTGGCGGAGTCCGAAGGAGTTGCAGGTGAAGACCCTGAGCAACAGTCGGTTGGTGAAGGCAAGTGTCCCTTGACCCATCTATGTCCTACTCATTCTTATAATTCACTCCCCGTATTTACACATTTATACCTAAGGATTGACTAGCTTTTGACTATCTTGTCCTTGTTTACCTATTTTGGTTGGGTTATTATGGTTTAACTTTATGCTAGTGCTTCACATTAATAAATGAACATGATGAGATTATATATGATACGCTGTTTTCCCTTTTGATTATGATGACGGTACTTGTGTCCCTTAAGGGGACTCGAGCTGTTTCTCGAGTGCCTCTTCGTAAGGACCTGTTCGTTGGATGACCGTCCGGGAAAACAGTGCAACCATGAGGGTGGAGTGGGACGCCCTTAGCTGAGTAATTAGAGGAACTGAGGTGTAGTTCGCTTCGCCTTCGTGCCGTTAATGGGGCTCGGTGTATGCGGCTCGCTCTGCCAAGGTTGGTTCGCCCATTGGGGAGGAGTGCGGTGCATTTAGGAAACCTAACGAGCGGGTACAACCCCAGGGAATCTTTGTAAAGGCTACATAGTGAGACCGTGCCTATTCACCTTGGTTTGATCGGCCCGAGGCAAGAGGCAATCACGGCTTGTGGGTAAAGTGTGCAACCTCTGCAGAGTGTTATGAAACTGATATATCAGCCGTGCTCGCGGTTATGAGAGGCCAATGGAGCTCCATTGATTAGAGATACTTGATCAGAGATGTATGGTTTACAGGTGGTGATGAGGATAATGATTTTGGTTATGACTATGGTACTGGTTAGTGGTATTCTTTCCGTTTGGAAAGGGTACATTGGGTTAATAACTTGGGTTAATTCTAAAACATGGCTTTCTACTAGTAAGTAATAACCTGACCAACTAAAAGCAACTGCTTGACTTAACTCCACATAAAGCTAGTCCACTACAGCCAAACGAGACATTTTGCTGAGTATGTTGATGTGTACTCACCCTTGCTTTACACACCAAACCCCCCAGGTTGTCCGCGTTGCAACCACTGCTCAAAAGAAGATGAAGTTGTTGAGGAGGACTTCCAGGAGTTCCAAGAGTACGATGAGTTCTAGGCGTGGGTTAGCGGCAAACCCCTAGTCGGCTACCTGTGTAGGCCGTGTGTATCTACGTTTCTTTTCTGCACTTTGATTATTGATAAAGACTATGTGGATGTCTCGGACATCATGATGTAATCGACTATTATACCCTCTTTTATGTCATTATTTGAGCACTATTTTATGATGTCCAGTTATGTAACTACTGTGACGTGAATTGCTGATCCTGGCACGTACATGGTTCGCATTCGGTTTGCCTTCTAAAACCGGGTGTGACATAGGTGGTATCAAAGCCGTGTTGACTGTAGGACCGCTAACCTAGAGTAGAATGGTCGTTCTAAGGATTATAGACCCTTATTATCACCTTGACTTTGGTATCCCTTCAAAAGTTAGTCATATAGACCAAACCTATGTTCTACTGTATATTATACCTTGCTAAAAATCTTTTGTTTATTCTAATTCCTCACTTATTTATGGTTTACTTGCTGGTCATATTAGTTCTGTTCTAACTCTTATGCTTACGGTGTCTTTTGTAGATGTCTCATCTTAGACACACTGCACGGAAGCCAGTCATTCCTTTCTTGCCTTCTCATCTCGCGGAGCGTCCGCTTCGCCGTCCGGTGGCTGGTCAGTCTAGCCACTTGGAGAGGCTGCACCATCGCCTGCACGAGGAGCAGGAGCGTCGACGACAGGAGCTGGAGCAGCAGGGCTCTTCTTTCTCGCTTCAGCAGGAGATAGAGTCTGTGAGGAGTTGTTCCCCTGTGCTCCCGCTGGAGGCGCCCCCTGCACCACCACTGAGCGCCCCAGCCGCTGGAGTAGCTGCTGGAGGAGACCCAGACGATGGAGGTGGCGACAGCAGCTCGAGCCACAACACCGACCTTTCAGAGGAGCAGGAGTTGGAAGGATGGGTTGCCCGACCCATCACTCGCGACGCCGCTCGCGGGTGTCACTTCCACGATGCGCTCGACACCTTGCTACGCTAGGCACTCGACCAGCGCACTTGGTCTATCGAGTATCGCTGTGTGGTCTTCCAGCACAGTCGCGGGGTTTACCCAGACCGTTGGGAGGTGACCTACTTGGTGCGTCGTTCGGAAAACAGTCTCCGGGGTGCGGAGGTCTGCTCAGAGCACTATTCCATCTCTGAGCGGGACTCAGCTGAGGCGGCCATGCAAGATGTCGCACGGCGTGTGCTTTCGCACTACTGCTCAGTGCTCGGCGGGGTAGCCGACGATCTCAACCTGAAGTATTACCCCCACCGCCCATCTGGCAGCACATGAGGCATGGTTGTCTCACCTGTTGGTGAGGACAATCCTAGGTTGAGCAGCACAGTCAACCTAGCCGCCGTGCTAAACACTGAGCTGGACCATGCATTAGACGAGCTGAGTAGGGCTCGTGCTGAGATCGCCCAGCTGCGGGCTGAGCGCGCGGAGCGTCGTCACTTGGAGGATGGCTCCCCCGCTCCCGTCGGGACTCAGCACCCATACCGCTCACCTCGGCGTGGACACCAGGCTTATGGCGACCCCGACTGCAGGACCAAGATAAATTTAGAACCATAGATCATCAGTGTTGGGTCCTGTAATGAAAGTTTAAAGATAGAAGTCTTAGTCTTAGTTCTAGTCTTAGTCTTAGTCTTACTTTTAGTTAGTCTTAGTTAGACAGGGTAGTTTGCTTATCATGTGCTTTTATGCTTGTCATGATGAACTATGCTGGGTTTGGATCTTTGTAATGACTGTCACCAGAGTGTGGGCATCCCCTGCACCTTGGTTTACCTGTTAAATGTTAATGAAGTTAGTTATCTAGTTGGGAAGCCCTTTTGTTCTACTTTCCTCTTAATCTGAGAAGCTGTGTTTGCCTGTGTTGGAAGTCAGTGAAGATGTTCATCTGTTTAGTATTGTGGAAGAATTCTATACTCTTTTCTTATGCTGCAAGCTTGCAAGATCAGTTCTGATGTGTGATTGCATTCTGCAGATGTCAGGCAATAGGCGCCGAGGAGGAAGGCATGCTCAGCAGGAGCAGGCAGCCCCGCAGGATGAGGCACCCCAGCAATAGCAGCTACCACCCTGCCCCCGATGACCATCGAGCAGATGTTCCTAATGCAGACTCAGGCAGTTCAAGACATCGGTCAGACTCTAGCCACCATTCAGCAACAGCAGCAGCAGCCACCACCTCAGCCTCAGATGCCCAGAGACAAGCGTGCTGAATTCATGAGAGGTCTTCCCCAGTGTTCGCTCACTCTTCTCACCCCATGGATGCCGAAGATTGGCTGTGCACTATGGAGCGGGAGTTGCACATCACCCAATGCGAAGACAGGGAGAAAGTTCTATATGGTCCCCGTCTGTTGAGAGGAGCAGCTCAGTCTTGGTGGGAGTCTTATCTTGCCACCCATGCCAACCCCGACACCATCACCTGGGAAGAATTCAGAGATAGCTTCCGTCAGTACCATGTTCCAGCAGGTCTGATGACAGTGAAGAAGGAGGAGTTCCTGGCGCTCAAGCAAGGGCCTATGTCCGTCAGTGAGTTCCGAGACAAGTTTCAGCAGCTGTCCCGCTATGCTCCTGAGGATGTCAACACAGATGCCAAGAGGCAGTATCGCTTCTTGAGAGGCTTGATTTATCCTCTACAGTATCAGCTGATGAATCATACCTTCCCCACATTTCAGCACCTGATCGACAGAGCAATTATGACACAGAGGAAGCGCAAAGAGATGGAGGATCGCAAGCGTAAGATCAGTGGACCTTAGCCTAGAAGCAGCAATCGCCCTCGCTTCTCGGGCAATCCACCTTAGCAGTTCAGACAGAACCAGCGCCCACCTCAACAACAGCAGTTTCAGAGGCAGTACCCTCAGCACCAGCAGCAGAATCGCTAGAACAATCAGTCAGGAGGAGGTCAGTTCCAGAGGCAGAATCAACAGGCACCTTGTCTTCCCGCCCCAGCAACCAACCAGAGCAGTCAGGCAGCACCAGTTCAGGGTGGAAGCAGAGCATGTTTCCATTGTGGAGAGCAAGGCCATTGGGTGATGCAATGTCCAAAGAAGGCAGCCCAGCAGCAGTCAGGCCCCAGTGCCCCACCAAAGCAGAATGTGTCACAGCCTGGAGCAGGCAATCACTCTCAGCATGCTACAACCATGGGAGACTGAATCACTTGGAGGCTGAAGCAGTTTAGGAAACCCCCGGCATGACAGTAGGTATGTTTCCAGTCGACTCCCATATTGCAGAAGTGTTATTTGATACTGGAGCAACACATTCATTTCTTACTGCATCTTGGGTAGAAGCACATAATCTTCCAATCACTACCATGTCAACCCCCATCCAAATTGACTCAGCCGGTGGTAGAATTCGAGTCGATAGCATTTGCTTGAACGTAAGTGTGGAAATAAGGGGGATAGTGTTTCTCGCTAATCTCATAGTAATGGGTACTCAGGGAATAGATGTCATCCTAGGGATGAACTGGCTAGATAAGTATCAGGCAGTTATCAGTTGTGATAAGAGGACAATCAAGTTGATGTCCCCACTAGGAGAGGAAGTGGTAGCCGAGCTGGTCTCACCTGAACCAAGGTAAGGAAGTTGTCATCAGATGGCTATTGATAGCAAGGAGCCAGATTCATTCGAGATTATCAAGGTTGTGTCAGAGTTCCCAGATGTGTTCCTAGAAGACTTACCAGGCATGCCACCTGAGCAGAAAGTTGAGTTTGCTATAGAGCTTCTTCCTGGCACCGCCCCTATCTCTAAAAGAGCCTACAGAGTATCTAGACCAGAGTTAGTTGAACTTAAGAAGCAGATCGATGAGCTGTTAGAGAAAGGTTACATCTGGCCAAGCACCTCGCCTTGGGCCGCCCCTGTCCTATTCGTGGAGAAGAAAGATGGCACCAGAAGGATGTGTATCGATTATCGAGGTCTGAATGAGGTCACAATCAAGAACAAGTACCCCTTGCCCAGAATAGAAGATCTGTTCGACCAATTGAGAGGAGCCAGCGTGTTCTCAAAGATAGATCTGAGGTCAGGTTACCACCAGCTTAGGATTCGACCTTCAGATATTCCGAAGACGTCATTCATTACCAAGTATGGGTTGTATGAGTTCACTGTTATGTCTTTTGGCCTAACAAATGCACCGGCCTTCTTCATGAATCTGATGAACAGTGTATTCATGGATTATTTCGACAAATTTGTGGTGGTATTTATTGATGACATTCTTATATATTCTCAAAGCGAAGAAGAGCACGTGAATCATTTGAGGATGGTATTGTAGAGATTGTGAGAGCACCAGCTGTATGCAAAGTTGAGCAAGTGCGAGTTCTGGATTGATGAAGTCCTATTCTTGGGTCACATAATCAACAAAGAAGGATTGGCTGTGGATCCGAAGAAAGTGGCAGGCATTTCTGAATTGGAAAGCGCCAACAGATGCTCGAGGAATCAAGAGTTTCATTGGAATGGCCGGATATTATCGGCGATTCATCGAAGGGTTCTTGAAGATCGCGAAACCAATGACATCTTTGCTAGGCAACAAGGTTGAGTTCAAGTGGACTCAGAAATGCCAAGAAGCCTTTGAAGCGCTGAAAGAGAAGTTGACTACAGCGCCTGTCTTAGTCTTGCCAGATGTGCAAAAGCCCTTCTCAGTGTATTGCGATGCTTGTTACACTGGTTTGGGATGTGTGTTGATGCAAGAGGGAAGGGTTGTGGCTTACTTGTCCCGACAGCTGAAGGTTCATGAGAAGAATTACCCAATCCATGACCTAGAGTTGGCAGCAGTGGTTCATGCACTAAAGACATGGAGGCACTATCTGTACGGGCAGAAATGTGATGTTTACACAGACCACAAGAGTCTAAAGTACATATTCACTCAGTCGGAGCTGAATATGAGGCAACGAAGATGGTTAGAGTTGATCAAAGACTATGAATTGGAGATTCATTACCATCCAGGCAAAGCGAACGTAGTGGCAGATGCTTTGAGCAGGAAAAGTCAAGTCAACATGATGGTCGCTCATCCGATACCTTACGAGCTGGCCAAAGAGTTTGACAGGTTGAGCCTCGAATTTCTGAACAACATGCGAGGAGTGACAGTTGAGTTAGAGCCTACCCTAGAGCGGGAAATCAAAGAAGCACAGAAGAACGATGAGAAGATCAATGAAGTCCGGCAGCTGATTCTGGAAGGAAGAGGTAAAGATTTTCGAGAAGATGCAGAAGGTGTGGTATGGTTCAAGGACCGCTTGTGTGATCCCAATGTCCAGTCCATTCGGGAGTTGATCCTCAAGGAAGCTCATGAGTCAGCTTATTCTATACACCCTGGAAGTGAGAAGATGTATCAAGATCTAAAGAAGAAATTCTGGTGGTACGGAATGAAAAGGGAGATCGCAGAGCATGTGGCTATATGTGACAGTTGTCAAAGGATCAAGGCAGAGCATCATAGGCCAGCTGGATTGTTGCATCGTTGCGAATTCCTCAGTGGAAATGGGATGAAATCGGAATGGACTTCATAGTCGAATTGCCTCGCACTCGAGCCGGCTACGATTCCATTTGGGTAGTGGTGGACCGCTTGACCAAGTCAGCCCACTTCATACCTGTCAAGACCAACTACAGCAGTGCAGTATTGACAGAGTTGTACATGTCCCGGATCGTTTGTCTTCATGGTGTGCCAAAGAAGATAGTGTCAAACAGAGGAACGCAGTTCACCTCTCATTTCTGGCAGCAGTTGCATGAAGCATTGGATACACATCTGAATTTCAGTTCAGCTTACCATCCGTAGAAAGATGACCAGACTGAAAGAACTAATCAAATCCTTGAAGATATGTTGAGAGCTTGTGCGTTGCAAGATCAGTCCGGATGGGACAAGAGGTTACCTTATGCAGAGTTCTCCTATAACAACAGTTACCAGGCCAAGCTTGAAGATGTCACCATTTCAGGCGCTTTATGGGAGGAGTTGTAGAACTCCATTACAATGGGATCAGCCTGGAGAAAAGCAAGTGTTCGGGCCAGACATTCTACTCAAAGCTGAAGAGAACATCAAGATGGTTCGAGAGAATCTAAAGATAGCGCAGTCAAGGCAGCGAAGTTATGCAGACACAAGAAGGAGAGCTGAGTTTCAAAGTCAGAGATTTTGTCTATCTGAAAGTATCGCCGATCAGAGGAGTCAGAAGATTCGGAGTCAAAGGCAAGCTAGCGCCTCGCTATATTGGTCTGTAACAAATTCTCACAAGGTGTGGAGAAGTGGCCTATCAGCTCAGTCTGCCAGAAGGCTTGTCCGCAGTGCATGATGTCTTCCACGTGTCTCAGCTGAAGAAGTGTCTACGTGTGCTAGAATAGCAGTTGCCAGTGGAAGATCTGGAGGTCCAGGAGGACCTGACCTATATAGAGAAGCCAGCGCAGATTCTTGAGACTGCAGACAGGGTCACCCGGAGGAAAACTATCAGAATGTGCAAAGTCAGATGGAGTCACCACTCTGAGGAAGAAGCAACCTGGGAGCGTGAAGATGATCTGATGGCCAAATACCCTGAACTCTTTGCTGGCCAACCTTGAATCTCGAGGGCGAGATTCTTTTAAGGGGGGTAGGTTTGTAATGCCCTGAATTTGGGGTGTAGAATTTTTTCTTCTTTTTACTCACCAAATTCAGGCGTTACTCCCTTTTCTTTTCCCGTTTTGCTCCTTCTTCCCAATTTCAAAGCAGTATAGCGACTGGCATCCATATCGTGTGTAAACAAAACCTAAGTTGACATGGATGTTGCATCATGCCGAATCATATTTCTTTGTCTGAGGTCGTGTTTAATCGCGTGTTCATCTCGTCTCGTTCCGGATTTTGGTTCGCAATTGGATTCCGATCTGTGGGTGTGTGTGCCACGGGATTTTGACCCGCGGTGCGGCCCAGCCCAGCTTGACCCAGCCCAGCCCGACCTGGCTCGGCCCGGCCTCGACCCGTGCGCCCCTAGCGCCCTGCCTCTCCCCCATGCGCGCCCCCTCCCCTTGTCTCTCGTTCCCTCATTCAATTCTCCCGCGCAGCAACCTCCTCTCCCACCTCTCTCTCTCCCCGTGGTGCCCTAGGTTTTGGAGACGGTGATCACCGGATTTGGACCCCGAGGTGAGCTCCCCTCCCCTCCCCTCTCCCTCTCTTCCCCTCCCCTTCTTCTTCCCCCGTGCGGCCTCCCTGCGCGCCCTTGCACGACCCTCTAAGCACGCCCCGCGCGGCCCCCTGCGGCGGCCCCTGGCGCCCCTGCGGGCTCCCAGCGTGCTCCCAACGCCCCCCCGGCGGTGGCCCCGTGCCCTGCGCGTGCGCCCCGATGGCCCCGCACCCCGGCAGCCCCTGCGCGTGCCCCAGCGTGGCCTCGCGTGCCCCCGACGCGCGCAGCGCGTTCCCGTGCGCGCAACCCCATCGCGCGCGGCGATCAAACCTCGGTTTAATTAGTTTTTAAATTTAGTTTAATGAACGTGTTGCGTCGCGCGCTTCGTCGTGTGACGAATTTATTTAATTTCATATTCTATTAATGTGCTGCGTCGCGCGCTTTGTCGCGCGACGATCCATTTTAATTTCAGGATTGTTTAATGTATGGCGTCACGCGTCCAGTCGCGCGACGTTCCATTTTAAATTCAGTTTGGTTGACGTATGCCGTCGTGCGTTTCGTCGCGGGACACTTAATGTCTCTTTATAATTAATGCAAGTGTCTCGTTGCGCGCTCTGTCTCGCGACGAGTCATTTATTTCTTAATTCAATTTAAGTGTTGTGTCGCGCGTCTCGCCGCGCGACAATCCTTTTAATTTACCTTTATCTGCTTATAATGATTAAACATGGAACATGACTTCACCCTATGTTAAACGCAATGGCTAAACTAATACCGTTCTATTTAGACGAGTAGTTTAATCCATAATCATGTAACGTGATCGCTTCTCGACCGTAGCCTCGACCGTTACTTTCTCTTTCTCGTTTAGTGGTAGGTGCGAGCCCTGCGTCGAACGTCTGCCTATTTATTGCATTCTATTGTATGGTGTACTGTTCCTTTGTATTAAAACTTGTGGAATGTATGTTTGAAACTCGTATAGATAACGGTCAGTTAGCGGAGTCCGAAGGAGTTGCAGGTGAAGACCCTGAGCAGCAGTCGGTTGGTGAAGGCAAGTGTCCCTTGACCCATCTATGTCCTACTCATTCTTATAATTCACTTCCTGCATTTACACATTTATACCTAAGGATTGACTAGCTTTTATCTATCTTGTCCTTGTTTACATATTCTGGTTGGGTTATTATGGTTTAGCTTTATGCTAGTGCTTCACATTAATCAATGAACATGATGAGATTATCTATGATATGCTATTTTCCCTTTTAATTATGATGACGATACTTGTGGCCCTTAAGGGGACTCAAGCTGTTTCTCGAGTGCCTCTCTGTAAGGACCTGTTCGTTGGATGACCGCCCGAGCAAACGGTGCAACCATGAGGGTGGAGTGGGACGCCCTTAGCTGAGTAATTAGAGGAACTGGGGTGTAGTTTGCTTCGCCGTCGTGCCGTTAATGGGGCTCGGTGTATACGGCTCGCTCTGCCAAGGTTGGTTCGCCCCTTGGGGAGGAGTGCGTTGCATTTAGGAAACCTAACGGGCGGCTACAACCCTAGGGAATCTTTGTAAAGACTACGTAGTGAGACCCTCCCTATTCACCTTGGTAGTGTTTAAGGGTTTGATCGGCCCGAGGCAAGAGGGAATCACGGCTTGTGGGTAAAGTGTGCAACCTCTGTAGAGTGTTATGAAACTGATATATCAGTCGTGCTCGTTGTTATGAGTGGCCAAGGGAGCTCCATTGATTAGAGATACTTGATCAGAGATGTATGGTTTACAGGTGGTGATGAGGATGATGATTTTGGTTATGACTATGGTACTGGTAAGTGGTATTCTTTCCGTTTGGAAAGGGTACACCGGGTTAATAACTTTGGTTAATTCTAAAACATGGCTTTCTACTAGTAAGTAATAACCTGACCAACTAAAAGCAACTGCTTGACTTAACTCCACATAAAGCTAGTCCACTACAGCCAAACAGGACATTTTGCTGAGTATGTTGATGTGTACTCACCCTTGCTTTACACACCAAACCCCCCAGGTTGTCCGCGTTGCAACCACTTCTCAGAAGAAGATGAAGTCGTTGAGGAGGACTTCCAGGAGTTCCAAGAGTACGATGAGTTCTAGGTGTGGGTTAGTGGCAAACCCCCAGTCGGCTGCCTGTGTAGGCGTGTGTATCTACGTTTCTTTTCCGTACTTTAATTATTGTTAAAGACTATGTGGATGTCTCGGACATCATGATGTAATCGATTGTTATACCCTCTTTTATGTCATTATTTGAGCATTGTCTGATGATGTCCAGTTATGTAACTACTGTGTACGTGAATTGCTGATCCTGCCACGTACATGGTTTGCATTCGGTTTGCCGTCTAAAACCGGGTGTGACATGTTCCCATAATTTAAAAAATGTTTTGTTGTTTTTTGGGGTTTTTTGCGATCACACTATACCACTGATTGATGGTGTTCGGTCTGTCAATGTTTGGCCCTACAGATTTTCCCCAACAATGAAAGATGAAGTAGAAAATCAGGTGAAGGACATGTAGCACAGTGGTTTGATTCAACCCAGCTCGAGTGCATTTTATCCCCTGTCATCTTGGTTAAAAAAGAACAGTCATGGCACTTTTGTGTTGATTACAGCCACCTCAATGCCCTTACAGTCAAACCAAAGTATCATATACCAGTGATTGATGAACTGCTAAACGAACTATTGGGGGCTTCGTGGTTTTCAATTTTGGATTTGTGGGCTGGATTCCATCAAATTCTGCTTAAGGAGGGAGAAGGGAGGGAGAAGAGCGTAATACGACATTTCAAGCCCATTTAGGTCATGATGAATTCTGAGTTATGGCTTTCGGATTGACTGGTGCACCTGGAACATTCTAGCATGCAATGAATCACACACTATATTCTCTATTAAGGAAGTGCATTCTTGTTTTCTTTGATGACATATTGGCTTATAGTCACACATGGGAAGATCATCTCTGTCATTTGCAATAGGTCTTTACATTGTTGGACAAGGAACAATGGAAAGTAAAACTGTCCAAGTGCTCCTTTTCCCAAAACCAAGTGTCCTACCTAGGCCATGTGGTAAGTTGTGATACCCGGTTTGCAAAGAAGAGAAGTTGGAGGTTATTCTTTTTTTTCTCATTAGGGTGATGCGCTTTGGGGATTTGGAATTTTTGGGAAGACATTCACCAGTAAGACAGTAGAATTTCTTTGGTTAGACGCTTGCGACGGGGTCGGGAGCTATCGC
The DNA here is from genome assembly GCF_902167145.1 of Zea mays. Lineage (NCBI taxonomy): Eukaryota > Viridiplantae > Streptophyta > Magnoliopsida > Poales > Poaceae > Zea > Zea mays. The sequence continues at coordinate 105,293,500 of NC_050105.1, read as the reverse complement.
GTGGGCGAGTTGGGCCGTGAATCTCGATCCGGCCCACTAGCCTCCCCTTAACCCTAGCCGCCCTCCCCCTAATCCCCTCCCCTTATGCAGCCACCCCCCATTTCCCCTAGCCCTTGGCCGCCGCCCCCCTCCCATCTCCTCCTCCCTCAAACTCTTGCAGCCACACCACCTAACCCTAGCCACCCCCATCTCCTCCTCCCCAAGGTGCCATTCCTTGTCGCTTGGATCTACGTCGCGTGGTGCAAGTCTCCAATTGGTTTTGGTGGAGGGAAGAAGGAAGGAAGGAAAAGGGGAGAATCCAAGGTGATTTTTGTGTTTATCTCTTGTTTATTTGTGCTGCAATTCAATTGAATAGATGTTGCGTATGCGAATTGGTAGAGGTGCTGTCCAGAAATTTAGTGGGTGGGCGAACATCAGTAGTTCTAGCAGTTTCTGGGAATTTTTCGTGGGTAATTAATGGGAATCAGTATGAGAATCATGTAGAGCTTTGTCATACCTTTCCAACGAGTACTTATGCGCTCGATTCGGAGTTATATTTTAGGAGATATCACCGTTTGAATCCAGGTATGTGGCTGTCCAAAGAAACAGATTTCTGCAGGTGGGCGTACAGCAGTAGTATTAGCAGTTTCTGGGGATTTTTCGTGGGTAATTAGTGATAAACAGTATGAGAATTATGTATAGCTTTGTCATACCTTTCCAACAAGTACTTATGCGCTCAATTCGGAGTTATAAATTAGGAGATATCGCTGTTTGAATCCGGGTGTGTTGCTGTCCAAAAAAACAGATTGCAGGATGTACCTTGTGGATGGTTTTGGGCTAATTAGATGTTGGTGTTTAATGATAAGTTGTATACAAAACTTGTGGGGAATTTTATATAGATGCCTCTGGAGTTTTTGGTTGTTACCTCTGCTGTCATAATTTTAAAGATATGAAATTGTTAAGCAGCGCCGCTACAGTTTGGTGGGTGTGGGAAGAGTTGTTACCCGCGGCGGGGTTTGAAATTGTGCGTAGGTGCGGCGTCGTTTATGAGCGTTGTTACGTGAAATTTGTGTACTGAGTTGTGTGTCCAAAACAGGTGGTGGACTTCCGGATTATGCTCAAGGCTTTGTCCAAACTCCCCGGTGAAGACAAGTAAAATAGTGGTGGTTTATACCGTTGATTGATTTATGTGTCCTATGCTTAATCACATCCATGTCAAATGTATTCATACTTGTACTCCATTGTGGGAAATGTGGCTCGAAGTTATTCATGTTACATTATTTTTTTATGTTGAAGATGTGGTTTGAGCATGTTACACGTGTTGTCTTATCATTTTGAGGAAGTGGAAGTTTATGTCTACCACATGTGGGTGGAGGATCTCATGTTGTTGTCATGCATACTGCATACATCATCTTTTGCATGGAAGTTTTGTCGTGATCTTATGGTCCGACCGTACTGGTACACTCAACATCATACATTGCCCAAGTAGGGGTATGATGCAGCTTCATACCCTAGCGGTATGAAGGCAGAAGTCATTACTGCATCTGTAGCCATGTGCGTTCAAGGGTGAAGTGTGGAACCTGTTGTGGTCAAGTGGATATTGTGGGTCTTTACTTGGTGATTCACTTCTTTGAAACTAAGTAATTGGTTACTTGTGTACTTGCTGCAAATTAATACTCAGGAAGGAAGTTGTGAATTACGTGGTTGTTTAAGCATGGTTTGGTTACATAGTCCCAATTGATGTTTGACCTTTTTACTTGCTGAGATGTGTCATCTCACTCTTGCATTATTTGATGCAGGCACTTGATCTTGCTTTTGGGAAAGGAGGGATGTAGCAGCACGACCACTTCACTTTTAAATAAATGTACCACTGTTTAGTGATGATGTTAAACAGGGGTTCAAGTCCAGGGGATTAATATGTTTTAGGCTTCATGGTAATCAAATTTGTTGGGTTGGCCGGGTTCCCTCTCTTTCTATTTGGTCATGAATGTTTATTACTATCTCTGCATCCTGTTTATGTTTCATGGATTGTCTTTCTTTTACATTATGTCTAAACTTTATGTCCCTCTCGTTTTGCTACTTTCAAGGGAGGTGCTACCAGATTTTGTTTTATGTTCCACCTCTATTACTTTTCTTATGTGGTATAAGTTTTTGTGGAAAGGGATTTTGGTAACATTCATTGTGTGGGATCAATGGGGTGTTACGTAAGTGCCAATGTGGTGGCAACTGACCCTACCAAGATCCAAGCCATTGCTTACTGAGAAACTTGTTCCCGCTTAAAGGAACTCCGTAGTTTCCTTGACCTAGCCGGATACTACGGAAAGTTTATTCGCCATTTCAGAATTATCTGCCAACCTCTCCATGTCCTGCTTAAGAAAATGAGCATTGTTTATTTGGACCAATGAGCACTTTGTCGCCTTCAACACATTGAAGCAGGCTCTAATTATAGCTCCAGTGTTGGCCCTACCTGATTTCTCCTCCTAGTTCACTATCGAAGTAGGCGTCAACTCCCTAAGTGTTGGTGTTGTTCTTATGCAGAAAGAACATCCATTAGCATTTCTTAGCAAGGCCTTGGGACCTAAGTCTCGGGGGCTATCCGCTTATGAAAAAGAATACCTAGTAGTCCTAGTAGTTGTTCAACAGTGGGGCCCTTACCTACAAACTGGTGAATTTCTGATCCTCACTGATCACCAAAGCCTATCGCAACTCAATGAACAACGCTTGCATACACATTGCAGCATAAAGTATTCACCAAACTCTTGGGACTTCAGTACAAAATTGTGTACAGGCAAGGGGCCATGAATCATGTTGCCAATGCCCTATGACGACGTGTATCTCCTAAACTTCGTGCCATGTCTGTTGTGGTGCCCCAGTGGCTGATCGATGTGCAAAACACAATTATATGGCTGATCTTGAAGCTCAATCTATCCTTTCCAAACTTGTTGTTGATTCTTCAGCCGTTCCAAACTTTGCGCTTCAAGATGGCATAATACGCTATAAAGGTCGTATTTGGATCGGAAAAGATCCTAAGCTTCGCCAACACATAGTTTCTGCTTCGCACAACTCACCTTTAGGAGGGCATTCTGGTGCCCCAATCACATACACTCGCCTCAAAATTATTTTTTCTTAGAAAAACATGAAGTCATCTGTCCACATGTTTGTTCAACACTGCCAGACCTACCTGCAAGCAAAACCAGATCACTTGGCATACCCTGGTAAACTTCAGTCGTTGCCCGTGCCGGTTTCAGCTTGGGACGCCATCTCTATGGACTTCGTCGAAGGCCTTCCCTCGTTTGCTAATGCTAACTACATACCAGTGATGGTAGACAAATTTACAAAGTATGCACATTTCATTCCCATATGTCCTATCCGTATACAACAGTTTCTGTGGCACACCTCTTCTGTCCAATATTTACAAACTGTATATGGTCTTCCCTCTGCTATCATTTCTGACCGGGATCCAGTCTTAACAAGTCAACTAGTATGATGCCCGTGCGTTGCGACGACACACAAATTGTTCGATAAAATGTTAGTACATAAAAACAAACAACACATATTAACTGCATATTCTCTCAACGGTTGCTAAGGTAGTGAAGAAATTATAGCCACTTTCCAAGTTTTTTTTATCATTCTTAGTTTTGAAATAGTGAATGTTGACCATGTTTATCCGTTGTCAAAGCAAATGTTGGTGGGTATAGAGATCAGGCATGGATATGAGATATAGCTACGAAAAAAGGAGTCATGGATAAGCAACTCGTTCAGATATTCCCACTGATGTTTGTGAGTCAACTGTACTACATGAAGCAAAATATACCTAAATAACACATCCTAGCTCCACAGGGCAGACACGATAGGACCAAGGTGTACTGCCACAATTCAAAAATTTGCTACATTTATTTCTGCTTGTTGATGAATTAATTGACCGCAGTTGAACAAGGGGGTAACTACCTGTTTTCGGATATAGACAAACAAATTGTAAGATGCTTGTTGAAATATAAGTACTTCAGGATTAATGAGTACTACCCGAAAATAAGGTCACCAAAAGTTATTATATTGGTGCACTGATGAAAAACAGATGAAACAAATTTTGCAACTTTATGTTTTCATACAAAACAATAATCGAGAGTAAGATGTATTGTTTTTTAATATAATTTTGTAAGCCTAATTGTCATAATGAATAAGCTTCAGTACGAATTGCATTTCCTTTGAACAAACTCTATATTTACTGATCTAAAGCAAAACACAACAATTCACACAATTACCTTGTAGTAATTCCACTCATTTTGTCTCCAACCTTGTATGCAAGTGGGATGGAAGCTCCCAGGCCCCATCCCACCATTCTCCCACTGTCTCCCAGAGTACTGGCGGTAGTGCCGGTGCTCCGCGGCTGCCCGACGATGTTGCACGGAGCGCGCGATCTGGTCCCTCGGCTCGTCCAGCTTGCGCAGTTGCGCAACAGCTCGACGGGGTCCTGCAACAGCGTGGCCTAGACCACGCGTCCCTCGGGTCGTTGCATTGCGGCCACTCCACCCAATCCTCTGCCTGTACTTCATCTTCTTGTGCAGTGCAGGGATGTTCAGATTTAGATCAGTACATGTTCAACCACGGTAAGGCTACAATGGTAAAAACAAGTTATGTATATCTAAAGGATTCAACCACATTTCTGAATTAACAAAAGATTTAAAAAAGAAAAATAATCTACCTGATAGGTTTTGTAAAGATTATTGTAGCTCCCAGTAACTCATCACTGCTTCCAATGCATGAACACGTACATGCTGGAGTTATTCCTTGAATAAGTAAAGGAGCAATACATAATGCATCTATAATAAAAAAGGTAACGTATTTCTATGTATGGAATCCTAGATAAGGATAATTCTACTCCTAGTTTACTTGCTTCTAGGATATGTTTGAGTTCATCTCTAAAAATGGTAATAACCTAGAATCATAATCTCCATCTTTTATATGCCTGTAACAGATCTGTATCAATATAAGGCACCCAGAATATGATTCCAAGATAGAAACATAGACATATATGCTACTTTACCTATTTGGAGAAAGGGACCAAGATGAGGGAGTAGAGAATTGTGATGGGCCACCACTATCAATAGCACTTTGTTCGCCTAATCACCTTTTAAATGCTCCATTTGCCTAGGGACTATCAAGGTATTTTTGTTTCATGCTTTCCTAAATCAGATGCTCTCTACCCTCAAAACATCCACTTTGAGGATGGATCAATGTACTTTGAGGAGTTACTGAAGAGCTAGAGCCATCCATTTTATTAGAAATAAAATTGCGCTCTTAACCTTGACCACTGAAAGAACTTTGGGATGTAGCATCTTCCCTCTAAAAAAAAGTAAGCACATTCTACAACAAATTGATGCCCACAAATATGCAATAAAAGTATAATTCTAGTTGTTACATGTCAAGCAAGAGTTGCGATTTTTCATCATGATACAATGAGACAAGCTGTCAAAGCTGATTACACCATAGGGTATAGAGACATTGTTTCAAATAACACATATCTATTTGTATGTTTGAAATAGAAATATAGACATATCGAAAGCTCTATTAAATGCAAGTATGATATCCTAAAACTATTGTGGTAATAAAATGCTCGGCTATGTTTCTCATCCATTGTGTGGAATAGTGTTGTGGTTTTTCTGCTCCGGCAAAGTAAAAAAAACATGGTTGGTGGGAAAAAATTGGCAGACTGTTCTTTGCTCCCACGTTACATTATTACACTTAGAAGAAGCTCGTGGTCAAACTGACCATTAAGACAGTTTCAGTAAAAGAAAACATGGTAAATACCAATCAAGAACTCAAGATTCACTTATCCTAGAAGTTTATCAGATATAATCCTAAGCTTTGCCGGTAACAATTTTCTGTGGAGCATAAAACCCAACAAAAAAAGTAGGTAGCATGGAAGGTACATGGCATGCTTGAACATCATTAGGCTGGAAATGGTAGACCGAGACCATGGTATGAAGAAGACTATGCCTCTGGTAATACTAAAAATTTTAAATTCAGCATGGAACAGAAACAGACTTACCATCTTCTGTAGTTGTTGTGTTTTCCTCATCAGTTATTCCTTGATACGGCTATTCTCTTCCAACTGAAAAGGAATCAAACCACTCAAAAAATCAAACTAAGCTGGTATTGCAGATCCATGGCATTGGGTACAAGAAAATCAAGATGAAAGCGTGGATCTAGATATGAGTAGGCAGGATCCATACCTAGGGGCGTGGTTGAGTAGGCAGGATCCACGGGACAGGCGTTGGCAACATTGCTGGCTGCTTGCAGGCGCAGCGTCGTGGGCATTTGCTAGATACCTCGTCGGAGAAGGTGGATGGTGGAGACATAGGTGAGTGTGGCCTCAGTCTGCCGCAACGAGACTGGCGAGCAGTGAAGCGAAGGAAAGAAGATCCAGATCTCCGTCTGCCCGCAAACGTGGGGACACAGACCTCGACGGTTGTCATCGATGGCTCCCTAAGAGCTCGACGATGCGTTGTCATCGCTTGCCGCTTCAAAAGAGAGTGATCGATCTAGGGTCGTGAGGGTGGGGGTGGAGGGACGACAAGCGATAGTTAGGCTCCCGAAGGGCTCGACGATGCACAAACTCAATTTATATTAAAATTTTTATATAGTAGTGCTTCCAAGATTTCTGACAACTATGTACATAGAAAAAGATTCCTTTAAAAAATCTTGAAGCCTCATGGTTAGCACAGCAATTGGTATTTTTTTAAAAAAACACTGAAGAGCATTCCAATAGTAATTAGAAACTGAAAAAACAAATGACGTGTTCCATGGTAAGGTTTACCTCTGAGTTTAGGGTTTGACTTATCACTTAACACTATCCTCAGTGGCCAGATAAATGTGATAGAGTGACTTCTCGTGTCATATATCTCAGAACTATAATTTCGAAAACAAGAACCGTATGACCGGTAAGAAACAATGGAAACAGGAGCCAAATGTTACACTCGTTTCAAAACACATACAAAGTGAACCATTCAATCATGACAGTTGGTGGCCATGATCAAAGTAGAAACAGAAACAGAGTCCTAGAGTGATAGGGAGAGAAATTATAGAGCAGAAATGAGCACATACCAATGACCTCACCTCTACCTCCAACCCCGCACAGTCATTCGAAAATTGACAGCAGTGTTTCATTCGCCAAAGAAATGGAACCCAAAATCCATTGCAAGCAAAAAATCTAATTGAACCAACCAAGTGATTTCCAGAAATTGAAAACAAACGTGTACTTGTAGAACATGAAACTATTGTCGCGTCCATACTAATAAGCATGCAGTAACTGAACTGAAGTAATCTAAAAAGACCTCCATGATTACAACCACCCGAATGCAGAAACGAAGTGATTTAGTTCGTTGATTGGAACAAACGAAGATCTAAAACCACTAATTGCAAGTGCAAACTCAAACTCGCCATCAGAACTTGAAGGGATAATGCCACACCGCGAATCGAATTGAATGGGACACATACGACAGCCGATGTTCATGTGTTAATAGTCCTTTGACCAATCCAATCCATTTTATAATGCCTAAACACATGAGGGGGGAACTATCCTATTTCCTTATGCAAACATGAAACATCTGATAGATCCACAGTTACTACAACTCTAACCAGTACATCCGATAGAGCCTGCACACAAAATAGTGAGGAAAAGGGGAGTGGCATGGAATGGGACCTTGGGAGAGGAGGTAGCTGACCGACTCATCAGGGTCCATGCCACACTCCCGCAGCACTACGTCAGGACAGATTTTCCTCGAAGAACTCCACCTCTGTATCTCTGGTCGCGACCGATCGACTTCTCACTAAATAACTCAAACTTGTGCGACTGGTGGGCCGATGCGACGAGGAAGGAGAGGAGGTGGGCGCGATGGGGGTAGGGCTGGTTGGGGGCAGCGCCGAGGCCGGGGAGCACGTGAGGAGGACGGGGTGGGGTGGCGGCGTCGAGGACTGTGATGGGAAGTGACACATCGCGCTGGGGATGGGTTGGGTGGGTGGGGCACGACCATCACGCCAGGAATGGGGCGACACGCGAATGGTCCGGCGTAGTCATCGGAGGCTGGTTGTCAATGGAAGGAGACGCTGAGGTTGGAAAGGCGCAGGAATGTGGGCGGGGCACGCAGGGCGCGTGATAGAGGCGAGATAGGGCGGGGGCACGGACACTATTGAGGGAGGGGCACGGTGCCGCTGCTTCGGATCGGCGGCAATCTCGGGTGGGATTGGCGGCGGACGCTGACGGGGGCGGGGGCATGTATCGCGGCCTTGCGGGAGCACGCGGGGGTACTCTTGTAGTAATTCCACTCCTTTTGTCTCCAACCTTGTATGCAAGTGGGATGGAAGCTCCCAGGCCCCGTCCCACCATTCTCCCACTGTCTCCCAGAGTACTAGAAGTAGTGCCGGTGCTCCACGGCTGCCCGACGATGTTGCACGGAGCGCGTGATCTGGTCCCTTAGCTCGTCCAGCTTGCGCAGTTGCGCAGCAGCTCGACAGGGTCCTGCTGCAGCGCGACCTAGTCTGCGCACCCCTCGGGTCGTTGCATTGCGACCACTCCACCCAATCCTCTGCCTGTACTTCATCTTCTTGTGCAGTGCAGGGATGTTCAGATTTAGATCAGTACATGTTCAACCACGGTAAGGCTACAATGGTAAAAACAAGTTATGTATATCTAAAGGATTCAACCACATTTCTGAATTAACAAAAGATTTAAAAAAGAAAAATAATCTACCTGATAGGTTTTGTAAAGATTATTGTAGCTCCTAACTCATCACTGCTTCCAATGCATGAACACGTACATGCTGGAGTTATTCCTTGAATAAGTAAAGGACCAATACATAATGCATCTATAATAAAAAAAGGTAACATATTTCTATGTATGGAATCCTAGATAAGGATAATTCTACTCCTAGTTTACTTGCTTCTAGGATATGTTTGAGTTCATCTCTGAAAATGGTAATAACCTAGAATCATAATCTCCATCTTTTATATGCATGTAACAGATATGTATCAATATAAGCCACCCAGAATATGATTCCAAGACAGAAACATAGACATATATGCTACTTTACCTATTTGGAGAAAGGGACCGACATGAGGGAGTAGAGAATTGTGATGGGCCACCACTATCAATAGCACTCTGTTCACCTAATCACTTTTTAAATGCTCCATTTGTCTAGGGACTATCAAGGTATTTTTGTTTCATGCTTTCATAAATCAGATGCTCTCTACCCTCAAAACATCCACTTTGAGGATGGATCAATGTACTTTGAGGAGTTACTGAAGAGCTAGAGCCATCCATTTTATTAGAATAAAATTGCGCTCTTGACCTTGACCACTGAAAGAACTTTGGGATGTAGCATCTTCCCTTTGAAAAAAGTAAGCACATTCTAGAACAAATTGTTGCCCACAAATATGCTATAAAAGTATAATTCTAGTTGTTACATGTCAAGCAAGAGTTGCGATTTTTCATCATGACACAATGAGACAAGCTGTCAAAGCTGATTACACCATAGGGTATAGAGACATTGTTTCAAATAACACATATCTATTTGTATGTTTGAAACAGAAATATAGACATATCCATAGCTCTATTAAATGCAAGTATGATATCCTAAAAATATTGTGGTAATAAAATGCTCGGCTATGTTTCTCATCCATTGTGTGGAATATTGTTTTGGTTTTTCTGCTCCGGCAAAGTAAAAAAACATGGCTGGTGGGAAAAAATTGGTAGACTGTTCTTTGCTCCCACGTTACATTATTACACTTAGAAGAAGCTCGTGGTCAAACTGACCAATAAGACAGTTTCAGTAAAAGAAAACATGGTAAATACCAATCAAGAACTTAAGATTCACTTATCCTAGAAGTTTATCGGATATCATCCTAAGCTTTGCCGGTAACAATTTTCTGTGGAGCATAAAACCCAAAAAAAAGTAGGTAGCATGGAAGGTACATGGCATGCTTGAACATCATTAGGCTGGAAATGGTAGACTGAGATCATGGTATGAAGAACACTATGCCTCTGGTAATACTAAAAAAAATTTAAATTCGGCATGGAACAGAAACAGACTTACCATCTTCTGTAGTTGTTGTGTTTTCCTCATCAGTTATTCCTTGTTACGGCTATTCTCTTCCAACTAAAAAGGAATCAAACCACTCAAAAAATCAAACTAAGCTGGTATTGCAGATCCATGGCATTGGGTACAAGAAAATCAAGATGAAAGCGCAGATCTAGATATGAGTAGGCAGGATCCATACCTAGGGGCGTGGTTGAGTAGGCAGGATCCACAGGACAGGCGTTGGCAACATGATGGCTGCTTGCAGGTGTAGCGTCGTGGGCATTTGCTAGATACCTCGTTGGAGAAGGTGGATGGTGGAGACGTAGGTGAGTGTGGCCTCAGTCTGCCGCAACGAGACTGGCGAGCAGTGAAGCGAAGGAAAGAAGATCCAGATCTCCGTCTGCCCACAAACGTGGGGACACAGACCTCGATGGTTGTCATCAATGGCTCCCGAAGAGCTCGACAATGCGCTGTCATCGCTTGCCGCTTCAAAAGAGGGCGATCGATCTAGGGCCGTGAGGGTGGGGGTGGAGGGACGACAAGCGATAGTTAGGCTCCCGAAGGGCTCGACGATGCGCAAACTCAATTTATATTAAAATGTTTATATAGTAGTGCTTCCAAGATTTCTGACAACTATGTACATAGTAAAAGATTTCTTTAAAAAATCTTGAAGCCTCATGGTTAGCACAACAGTGGGTATTTTTTAAAAAAAACACTGAAGAGCATTCCAATAGTAATTAGAAACTGAAAAACAAATGACGTGTTCCATGGTAAGGTTTACCTCTGAGTTTAGGGTTTGACTTATCACTTAACACTATCCTCAGTGGCTAGATAAATGTGATAGAGTGACTTCTCGTGTCATATATCTCAGAACTATAATTTCGAAAACAAGAACCGTATGACCGGTAAGAAACAATGGAAACATGAGCCAAATGTTACACTGGTTTCAAAACACATACAAAGTGAACCATTCAATCATGGCAGTTGGTGGCCATGATCAAAGCAGAAACAGAGTCCTAGAGTGACAGGGCAGAGAAATTATAGAGCAGAAATGAGCACATACCAATGACCTCACCTCTACCTCCAACCCCGCATAGTCAGCCGAAAATTGACAGCAGTGTTTCATTCGTCAAAGAAATGGAACCCAAAATCCTTTGCAAGCAAAAAAATCTAATTGAACCAACCAAGTGATTTTCAGAAATTGAAAACAAACACGTACTTGTAGAACATGAAACTATTGTCGTGTCCATACTAATAAGCATGCAGTAACTAAACTAAAGTAATCTAAAAAGACCTCCATGATTACAACCACCCGAATGCAGAAACGAAGTGATTTAGTTCGTTGATTGGAACAAACGGAGATCTAAAACCACTAATTGCAAGTGCAAACTCAAACTCGCCATCAGAACTTGAAGGGATAATGCCACACCGCGAATCGAATTGAATGGGACACATACGACAGCCGATGTTCATGTGTTTTGTAGTCCTTCGACCAATCCAATCCATTTTATAATGCCTAAACAAGTGAGGGGGAAACTATCCTATTTCCTTATGCAAACATGAAACATCTGATAGATCCACAGTTACTGCAACTCTAACCAGTACATCCGATAGAGCTTGCACACAAAATGGTGAGGAAAAGGGGAGTGGCATGGAATGGGACCTTGGGAGAGGAGGCAGCTGACCGACTCATTAGGGTCCATGTCGTACTCCCGCAGCACTGCGTCAGGACAGATTTTCCTCAAAGAACTCCACCTCTGTATCTCTGGTCGCGACCGATCGACTTCTCACTAAATAACTCAAATTTGTGCGACTGGTGGGCTGACGCGATGAGGATGGAGAGGAGGTGGCCGCGACAGGGTAGGGCCGGTTGGGGGCAGCGCCCAGTGGCGAAGACACCAGGGGGGCCAGGGTGGGCCTGGCACCCCCCAACGGCCCAACTAAAGTATACCACTAATGTATTCTAAAGCCCATTATCTTGCCATCAATTTATTATTTGGTAGTCTAAAACCCTTAATTTTTTCCATAGCGCACGATCGGACGCCGCATTGTCTTCTACTTCTCCTTCTCTCGTTCTCTGGCAGCAGCTGCGCTGAGCGGCTCTGCGCCTCTGCCGTCTACGGCTGGGCTAGCAGCAGTGCAACACGCCGCACTCTGGCCTCTGCACGGTCTGGCCGAGCGGCCAGCGGGCAGCAGGGACAGGACAGCGTCCAGCCGTCCACCGCCAAGCACCAGGCGTCCCGCGTCCAGGCAGGTAGCAGCGTCCGCGCCGAGTTTCTTAATTTCTTTTACCCGTTCTTTGATATTTGATCTAGCTAGGTGCCTAGGTAAAATAATAAATTAGATAATTACCATTTACCAGCTGTCAATTATGTTTATTTGGGGCATTGTCATTATGTAATTTTGCATCTACTTAATTTCAGCCAAGATGAAGAGAAAACTCAAGACAATTGATTGTTTTTTCCAACGTGATAATCCTAGAGCTACTCCTATCGAAAATCCTAACCTAACCAATGTGCAAGATTCTGATCCAATTAATTTGCATACTGAGGCAGCTGAGCTAAATCAACAAGAGACTTTAGCCACGACATTTGAGAGAGACCCAGGTAAACGTGTTCAAATTTTGATGCTACCTTTTGATCAACAAGATGAAGCTCGGAGATTTTATATATCTGAGGGCCCATATCAAGTTATATTAGATGAGTACCCATTGAATGATGCATCTCATGCTCGTCGGTTCCAGAGCAATTGGTTTAAACAATTTAGTTGGCTAGAGTATTCACCTCATACAGATCGTGCTTATTGTCTCCCATGTTTTCTTTTTTCAAAGAAACCAATTGGAAAGTATGGATTAGATACATTCACAGTCAAGGGGTTTAACAATTGGAAAAAGGTTAATGAAGGAAAGGAATGTGCTTTTCTAAAACATATGGGAAATTCTGGTTCTGCCCATAACTATTCTGTTGGATGTTTCAATAATCTGAAAAACAGTATGACTCATATTGACAAGGTGATGGTTAAAGAAAATGAGAAATTAGTTGCAGAAGCAAGACTAAGGCTTACGACTACCATCAATTCCATTAGGTAAAAAATCAGTTTGTTTTTTATGATGTTTATATCTATGTATACATTATCATCATCATCATCATCTTAATAATTTAATATCTTAAACCTTGCATGCTGTGTAGGTGGCTAACATTTCAAGGTTGTCCATTTAGAGGCCATGATGAATCTCAGAATTCATTAAATCAAGGTAATTTTCTTGAAATGGTCAAGCTTTTGGCTTCATATAACAAGGAGGTGAAAGGAGTTGTGTTACAAAATGCTCAAAAAATGCCAAATACACTTCATCTGATGTCCAGAAGGAAATTCTAAGCACTGTTGCACGGAAAGTGCAAAAATTAATAAGAGAAGAAATTGGCACTAGCAAGTTTTGCATCATGGTTGATGAAGCTCGAGATGAATCTAAAAAGGAGCAAATGGCAATAGTCATCCGTTTTGTCAACAAAGAAGGACTTATCAAGGAACGTTTTCTTGACCTCGTTCATGTGAAGGATACTACTGCATTGACTCTTAAGAACTCAATTTGTGCTGTCTTAACTGCTAATACCTTGAGTATAGAAGACATCAGAGGCCAAGGTTATGATGGTGCAAGTAATATGAGAGGGGAGTGGAATGGATTGAAGGCTCTAATTCTAAACGAGTGTCCATATGCATATTACATTCATTGCATGGCTCATCAACTGCAATTGGCTCTAGTGGCAGCATCAAGGGAAGTGCAACAGGTACACAACTTCTTTCAGCATGCAACTTTTATCATAAATGTTGTTAGTTCATCTACTAAGCGCAATGATGAGTTACTAGCTGCGCAAGCTGAAGAAATAGCTCGTGAAATTGAATTGGGAGAGCTTGACACTGGACAAGGTGCAAATCAGATGAGCTCTCTACAGAGGCCAGGGGACACTAGATGAGTTCCCATTACAAGTCAATTCAAAGCTTAAAGAAGATGTTTAGCGCCACAATTTCAGTCCTATGTAGTATTGCAAATGATCGTTCAGTTTTAAAGTATTCTCGTGGTGATGCTGCAGGTGCACTACAAATTATTGTCAAATTTGATTTTGTGTTTATTTTGCTCATGATGGAAAAGATTATGAAGATTACCGATGTGCTATGTCAAACACTCCAAAAGAAGTCAATTGATATTTTAAATGCACTAGATTCAGTTTCCAATACTAAAGTCTTACTTGGTAACTTGCGAAACGATGGTTGGGATCCTGTTCTTCAGGAGGTTAATTACTTTTGTGAAAAGAATGACATCGATATTTTGGATCTGAATCACAAGTATGTTTCCTTTGGCTAAATTATTGCACAATTATTATTCATATCATATGAATTGATCTTATTTGTATTTTATCACATTTGTAGGTTTGTTGATGTGACCAAATCTCGAAATAAGAATGATAACACCACCGTTTTTCATCATTATAAATTTGATGTGTTTAATGTTGCAATTGATCAACAACTGAATGAGATAGAAGATCGATTTGGTGGCCAAGCGACAGACCTTTTATCACTTTGTGCTTTCTTGAATCCAATACTTGGCTCTTTTAACATAGAAAAGGTATGCTCTCTAGTGGAAAAGTATTATCCTACTGATTTCTCAAATCAAGAAAGAATGCAATTAGAGTGCCAATTGCCACATTTTCAACTTGATGTTTGCAACCATCCAGAACTAAAGGGTTTATCATCTTTGGCTGATTTAACAAGTGGATTAGTTAAGCTGGGTAAAGATTCTTCTTATCCGATGGTAGATAAATTATTGAGATTACTTTTAACTCTCCCTGTGTCAACTGCGACCACAGAGAGAGCCTTTTCAGCTATGAAATTTGTGAAGACACGTCTTCGAAGCAAAATGGGAGATGCCTATTTATGGGATTATCTGGTCGTTTATATTGAAAGGGAATTAGCGGCAATGATTAGTTCTGATGATATTATCAAGGCCTATGATCTAGCTAGTACACGTAGAGCTAAATTCAAAATAACTAAAATGTAATTTTATTTTGTTTGACAAAATAGATGCTGTTTTATTATACTGTTTTTGTAATGAAGATTATATATTAATATATGTATTGTGGTTGGTTTCCTTGCCATTTTAATAATGTATCATTGCTGGTTTGGTCGCTTGGAGGCTAAGTCTGCCCCTCTATCTTCGGATCCTGGCTTCGCCCCTGGCAGCGCCGAGGCCGGGGAGCACGTGAGGAGGACGGGGTGGGGTGGCAGAGTCGAGGACTGGGATGGGAAGCGACACATCGCGCCGAGGATGGGGGTGGGTGGGTGGGGCGCGACCATCACGCCAGAAATGGGGCGACGCGCGAATGGTCCGGCGTAGTCATCGAAGGCTGGTTGTCAATGGAAGGAGACGCCGAGGTTGGAAAGGCGCAGGAATGTGGGCGGGGCACGCAGGGCACGTGATAGAGGCGAGACAGGGCGGAGGCACGGATGTTGTGGAGGGAGGGGCACGGTGCCGCTGCTTTGGATCGGCGGCGATCTCAGACGGGATTGGCGGCGGACACTGACGGGGGCGGGGGCACGTATCGCGGCCTTGCGGGAGCACACAGGGGCATAGTGATACCTTGGTGGACGCTCTTGTTGTGCTCTTAAGGAGTAGTATAGATTCTGGCAGCTACTATTCAAGTTGAATGACACCGAGTTGAAGCTTAGTTCATCCTACCAATTCCCAAACCGACGAGCAGACCAAACAAATCAATCGATATGTGGATACCTTCCTACGTTGCTTTATCGGTGCCTGAGTTCTGGTACAACACTAGCTTGTCCTCCACTATGTTTGTGCCCCTTCACTTCTTTTCAAGTGAACATAATATAATACGGAAACCTGATGCAACGACCCTTTTGCACCTTTATTAATTTTGGTTCAGAGTCCGTACCCGGCCGGCCGGTCGGCCTATTCGTCTCTGTCAGAACTGAGAAGGAACTGTGGCCGAGGTCATATGATCCAGGATGGAGCACTAGTAACTGCTGCGCTATTTTCATGCTGGCGACCAGAATCTACTATACTCCTATGAGCATTCTAGGGCCCGATCTTACTGGCTTTGGATGCGATCGACGGCCTACGCGGACACTGTGAGGAGAGCTGACGAACTGACAAACCACAACATTTTGGCGTCCTCTCGCTACAGTGGAATCAGCTGGGTCGTCAGACAGACCGTGGCAATTTATATTGTAAATCAGCTCAAGTACGTAGTACGTGTAGACTTGTAGAGTGTGGCCGGCCTGTATGTACGTGTAGATATATATATATATATATATATATATATATATATATATATATATATATATATATATATATATATATATATATATATATATATATATATATATATATATATATATATAAAGCATGCATGTGAAAAGACACCACTAGAACTCCGTCTCCATGCATGCAGGTTGCATGCATGCATGCATGGTCGAGGCCATGCATGCGCCCACACACAGGCCGGCCAGACCTAATCATTCAGCGGGAAAAGCTGATCGGTGTTGGCAGATCCGCAGATGCATGCATGACTCTCCTGTTCTAGTACCAACGTAGTCTTGCTCCTTTTGACCCAAATAATCATCATGCTCGCATCGACCATTTCGTCCTTAGCTTGAACGAGCGAGTGGAGAATAGGTAGCATCGTCGTTGTTTGGGTTAGAGAGAGAGAGAGAGAGAGAGAGAGAGAGAGAGTAGCGCGTGCACGAAAAGGCGTCCGACCCCACGTACTGGGCTATTTGTGACATCACTAGCTAGCTGCGTGACAGATTTCTCATAATTAATGATGTCATGCGTGATCGTGAACGTGTGAGGGCGGCGTAACCCAGCGAGTCCGGCCGGCCTTTCGCTTCACTATCTGTCTGCGCTGTGTCTCGGTGGCAAATGGTTCAGATGGTCGTAAAAGGTCAATAAAAGTTATACTACAAAATACTTCTCACTCGGTTCCTCTTTATTTGTCGCGATTTAGTTAAAAAATAAACCAGCGGACGACAAATATTGGAGAATAGCGTTTGTCACCAAAGCGTTATATATGCCTATCATTCTCATCCTCTTGGTCAATGTATGTGCTTTATCGACCCAACGCAAGTGTATGATGTGTCTTTGCACTTTGGCTTTTGAGCTTTCTACGTATCTTTCTCTACCCCTTTGACTTGTTTTTGTCACTCATATCCATGCACCGTGCATCAATCTTGTCAGTTTGATTCATTATTTGTCCATCCATTACTATTCCAGAAACACACTGAAAAGCTAGTAGTACAGCAGGTGTGATGGTTTGGATTGGTTTGTTTCTCCAATGCGAAGTGAGTTCGAACGAACTAGATAATAATAAGAGACGATGTAAAAGTTGGAATATATAATAATAGACTATAGTAGTCTAACTAGCGAATGATTAATGGATGATGCATGCTGCTTCTGCAGAAAGCTAGCCAGGAGACGCAGCAGAAACCTCTGATCATTCATTCATCTGCATGAAAAAGTCGTCAACCTTTTCGAGCGTAAACTATCCTGTGCCTTGGTCGTCTGTCTGCACTCGCCTGCGTCTCTCTCCACACATGCGTGCATGGCCCATACTACACCTGAACGCTGCAGTGCGTGCATGCATGCGTTCTTACGTACGGTTTTCTCAGAGCCAATCCTGCAGACGGATGGATGGATGGATGGATGCGAACCAAAAGTGCCTCAAAAAGCGCCTCATGCACCGCAAGTTGCTGTCTGCTGTTCAGCCGGGCGGTCGGCCGGAGGAAGCGGTGACCAGTGACTTCACTAGCGCGAGCCGGCATCCTGATCCCTTTTTTCGGAGAAAAGCGTCCCATACTGGGAGCATCAAAGATTTCCAAATCCTGACACGCTCGCATTGCATTGCATGATGTACGTACTGGTCGATTTGGGGCTGTGCCTTGCTGCTACCTGGCTTCTGTCTTTTTAATTAACAAAGAAAATAATGTATATATGGTCAGTGTATATAAATAAATGTTACTAGTGTTCAATTTTGACAATACAAGTACAGTACTTGTAGACACAGCAGAGATGGATGAGTATTACTGATCGAGCATGACCTAACGACGTTGAGGGGCTACACCCAGACGGCCACACAGAGCACAGCGATCTTTGCATTGGCACGGTGCCGTGCAAGTAGTGCAAGCGCCGGCGGCAAGACGGGAAGCTGCCAGCTAGCAGCGTACGAGTGTCCGGTCCTGACGACGGTGCAGGAATTGGCCGGCCCGGCCATGCGTCAATCGGCGACGTGCATCCGAGCGTGCTGCTGCGTGCGGTAAGTGGCGCACTTGCATCTGTCGTCCTCTAGCCTTTTACTATCTCTATATAAGGATACGTGGGCTCGTTTGTCGATCCATCGTCGGGGAGACGAAAATATCATTCATCACCGGTAAGTGGCGCACTTGCATGCTAGTTGTTGGTCACTTGTTCTCAAATGTTGTGGATCAAGAACAAGACAACACAATTGTTAAAAATTAAGTATTTTCGTCCTCCGAAGCTTGGATATAATGATCTTCAGATAAATATCATAGAGGACATGCCTTCATTATTTATAATAATAAGAGTACATAGAGATAGTGAATGTAATCCATCAGCTCATTCACATATGTATTTCATAATGTACACATGAACATTAACAAAATTTACATTACTTGATACCTTCGACTTGTTCGAAGGTGCTGACGCGAGAGCGATTACAATCCAGCGTGAACAGTATGGTGCTACCGTTCACCTATTTATAGGCACGGGATGCAGCCCGTGTAAAAGTACATTTATAACCTTAACATTTACTCATTACTGTAACAAAAATCATTAGGGACTAGCTAGTCTTTTCCTCTTCAGCTTGGCTCCATGCTTGATCTTCAGCATTGCTTTAAGCGAAGTTATTTCCCTTTGGCTATAACTTCGGTCGTTCGTTGTCATCGCTTTCGGGCTATGCCTTTGTCTTGAAGTCCTTCGGTGAAGGAGAACACTCCCTTCATGAACTGAAGCTCCATGTGATAATCATTATTATATTGAAAATACATTGTTAGCCATGTTTTTGAGGACCTTTGAAAAAAGAAGGCCCCCAACAATAGCCCCTCGTAGTATTGATTTGTTTCTTTGTAACAAATTCAGACTGCGATACGAACGAAGGCATTTAGCCGAAGGTCCAAAAAAACACCTTCCCTTTCGCTAGAATAGCGAATTGCTCTGAATCGTGGAACCCATCGATCGGTGAGTATATATATATATATATGCCTGTGCTATGAATATTTTCGTGCCATTTAGCTGTTTTTGCTGTGATTACCATTTTAGACTTCTTTTTGCGAGCACGTTTGTTTTTCGAGCTTTGGCATTTGCTGTGATCATCATCTAAATGAGGATAATAAGATTGTAGACCCCACAGTTGCTGGTTTTTACGAAGCAATGGAAAAGACCAACATTGAAAAAATCACGAATGAGATGTTGGTTGGGCTATCTGGGGATTCCAGCGACAGCGATAGCTTTGATGTGGAGAGTGAAAATGAAGATGCCGAAGATCGGCCGTGGAGACCTAGCCATGTTGTTTTTGGAAATACAGTGTTAAACAAGGACAGATTGAAGGAATGAAGGAAAAATATTTTCACGATTGATCCATTGTGAGAGTCGGAGGAGAAAGCGCTGTTCCTCTTCCCGAAGCGGATGAAGTGGTGGTTTTTAAAAGCTTCATGAAGGCTGGGCTTCGTTTTCTACTGCACAAGATGTTGGTTGAAGTACTGAAGACGTTCGAAATATACCTTCATCAACTTACTCCTGAAGCTTTGATTAAAGTGGGGGTTTTTATTTGGGCTATGAGGAGCCAAAGGCTAGAGCCAGATGCTAGATGCTTCTGTAATATACATGAATTATCTTACCAGACAAAGGCAACCGAGAAGGAGCAATACCATAACAACTTCGGGTGCTACAACTTCGTGCCCCGCTTTGAGGCAAGTTATCCCGTGCTAACATTTTGGAAGAAATGGTCGGGTTCTTGGATGAAGCAATGGTTCTATGTGAAGAATGATCTAAGCAAGAGGGAGGATGTGAGGGGCATTGTTCAGCGTCTCATATGGTCACGCTTCGATATTAGAAGGCCGTCAATTGCAATTGGGAATGAAGTGCAAGAGTGCCTAATGGCTTTCAACACCGTGTGTACTTACATCGGTACCAGGGATTTGGTACAAGAACACATTGCTTTCAAGGTATGGCCTCTTGTGAATGAGTGGGAGATGCCGAAGGAAACTGCTGCTGTCTCCAGCCAAGGTGGTTTGGTTTATCTTAGATACACCTTTCGGTATAGAAGCCAGTTTGACGAGCCAAATGACGATTGGCTAGATGCTATTGAGGCAACCAATGATGAGCTGGTGGGAGCCTACACGAAGGCAAAGGACGAAGCAATGACCGTTGCCTTCGGTGCTCGAGAAAAAAGAAGACTAAATAGAGTTTTGATGTAATTGGGTTTGTTTATCCTGATTATTGTTTTCCTGCTCGAAAGTAAGGAGGAAAAAATTTCCACTTCGACTTCTTTTGGTGCGCCGAAGCCTAAGAGATCCAAGGTCCTGACCCGTAGGCTGAAGCTACAATCTTCAGAGCAGACAGCTGTGGTGCCTATGATAAAGGAAGTGGAGTTTATTGAGAGTGCCAAAACTGTCCCTGCCATGCCAGCCGAAGCTAGTGCTGATGCGGTAAAAGAGCCGGAAATAGAGAAAAAGCAGAAGAACAACCAAAGGTGTTGAGCCCTTCAGTAGTGACAGAGCCTCAAATGCTGTCAACTACTACGACAACGACCCCGAGGAAGAGGAGGATGGCTAGTGTTTTGGATGCTGTTTTGGAATCGATGAAAATGCCAACTCCTGCCACTGCCGAAGTTTCTGGCAAGAAAATTGGAGATACAAGGAAAGTGGTTATCTTTCTGAATTTTTTCACTTATCTTGATTTTGTGTTTAGGCACAGAATTTATGATTCAAGACAGTGAATGACTCGGAACATGAGACATATACACCTTTCATACTAGTGATAGCACAAATGATTTCAAACACATCCTAGATGCCAATATGAAATGGTGAACATGTTTTGGATTCATCAAGTAATAGTCAAGTTCACAATTATAAAAACAAGCTTAGCTCAACAAAATTGTATCAATATGAGCAAAAAGAGCCTAAGTCTACCATAACATCATCATGTACACATAGAACATACTACTAGGAGCATGGTTACAATCTAGCAGTTATACAAAGTGATGCTCAAAAAGCTACATGAGATGCAGATATAATACAAAAGCAAGAAGGAAGAACTAAAACCTACATGAAAAGAAGCAGAAAAGAAGGAAAAACAAAAAAGGTAGACCTCAATCAAAAAGGGAAGTAATCACCCAGTTCACCTCGCAAATGTGCAAATGTAGCCTAAGGGTTTTGTCAAAATGTTAGCAAGCTTCCTGTGGGTATGAACATGGCGCAAATCGATATCGCCTTTGTCATAATGATCACAAAGAATTTGAAAGTGAACATCAATGTGCTTGGTCTTTGAATGCAGCATAGGATTCTTGGCAACACTTA
Organism: Zea mays; assembly: GCF_902167145.1. NCBI lineage: Eukaryota > Viridiplantae > Streptophyta > Magnoliopsida > Poales > Poaceae > Zea > Zea mays. Next base: position 105,271,841 of record NC_050105.1, on the reverse strand, counting down.
TGGCACTCGTGCTATCGCAAACCAGAGACACAAGAGAAACTTGCAAGCCAAAATCCCTCAAAGTAGCCATCATCCAAAGTAACTGCGAGCAACAGCTAGCGGTAGTGACATACTCAACCTCTATGGTAGAATGAGCAATGCTAGACTATTTGCGTGAAGACCAGGAAACCAACAAAGTCCCCAAAAACTGAGAAGTCCCAGAAGTAGAATTGCTCCAAGTGACATCCCGCAAAATCAGCAATAGAATAACCGCACAAAGAAAGAACGGAAGAAGAGTGCCACAAACCAAACCCAGGACTGAAGCGCAGGTACCTCATAATCCGTTTCACAGCCTGTCTGTGAGAAGTACGTGGGGAGGCCTAGAAACGTGCGCATAGACACACTGCAAAGTGTATATCATGCCTCGTCACAGTCAAGTATAGGAGAGAGCCAATCATGCTCCTATACTCCTTCTGGTCCATGGGCTCGTCGTCCTTATCAGCGTCAAGTGCCGTCGTGGTGGACATGGTTGTCGAAAGAGGCTTGGCCTCACCCATGTTGAACTTCTTCAGGATGTCCTTTGTATACTTACCTTGATACACAAAGGTCTCGTTTTGGGTCTGCTTCAATTGCAACCCAAGAGAGAGAGGTGTAGGCCCATCATGCTCATCTCAAATCTCTGCTCATAAGATCTGAAAACTTGGAAACAACAGCATGAGAAGAGCCACCAAAGATAATATCATCCACATATATCTGGACTAAAAGGGTATCGCTGTCATGCTTGAGGAGAAAAAGGGTTTTGTCCACATAGCCCTTTTTAAAACCCTTTGAAAGCAAAAAAGATTTCAAACACTCATACCAGGCTCTAGGGGCTTGTTTCAACCATATAAAGCTTTTTGGAGTTTAAAAACATGGTTTGGAAACTTGGAACTCTCAAAACTAGATGTAACACCCAAAATCCTATTTTGGGATTTATAAGAGTTATCCAAAAGATTAAGAATTAAAGTGACTCCTAATAAGAGTTCCTCATTTTTTTTAAAATTATATTCTTCTGAAGTGAATATATGGCAATACAAAAATGTTGTTAGAGATAGACCCTAAAACTTGTAAAACTAGAAGTTATTTCTCAATACAGAAAAAACATAATACGAGGAAGCCTTCAACCCATTTGCTAAAATGAAGTACTTAAAACATTTGAATTAATGTAACCCTTGATAAAAGCCATATGCTAAAAGTAAGTGAGTATGGGATATTCATTTTGAATTAACTTACAATTGTAGCCCACACACAAAATACTATATTCCTATAAAGAATAGTGTATGTGTTCCATGATTTAAACATTTGCCTAAATGGATAATTAACATAGAAAATAAACATGACTTGCATATCATGCTGGGTTCTTTATATGTTGCATATAATCTGGAATTTTTGAATCAACTCATATTTACATTGGAAATTCAGAATTTGAAAACTAAGGAAAACGGCAAATAGAAATAAGAAAAAGAAAAGAATGAACTAAACTGATTCGGCCCAAATTCCTCATCTTGGCCCAGTTCAAGTCACCACCCGTGCGGCCCACTTCTCCCCCACCGTCCCTACCTTCTGTCACTAGCACGTGGGCCCCGTTAGACAGCCACTCGATTAGCTTCTCGGCCGCCTGCACGCGCACCATCACCTGGGCCACTACGGGTGCTGACCCACTGGTCAGTCATGGCACCACACGCACTAGAAAACAAGGGATGACGATCTAGCCCCACCTGTCGGGTTCATCTCTTATCTGAAGACCAAACCACTGTATCCATCGCAATGGCTTCATGACGCCGCCAGGACCCTCGCAAGCGGTTCATGGTGTTCTTGACCGAAGCTACCGAATTGGACTCCATCGCAGGCCTATAAAGCACGGGGGCGCCACCCCCCATCAAGCCAAAGCTGGACGACCTCATCGTCGCCATACCTCTAGGAGCCAAGGCTGCCAGATGCGATTCCAAGGATCCCTCCTAGCTCGTAGTCAGGCGCATAACCAGAGAAATACCCGAAGGCGATTGATCGTGCACGTGACCACTGGAGCAGGGAAGACGAACGAAGCGCGATGGAATTCCTCGACGGAGACTTCTCTCCGCCATCTAGCCAAGGAACACGTGGGTGGAGCACTATGGAATCCCTACTATGGGTAAGATGGCCATATACCTATGCGCCCTGGTCTCATAAACGTGTAGCACTATATGTTTTTTTGGTCCGGGCTCTAAAATGCCGCGGAAAAGCCAAGCTGCCGCTGGGATGTTCGTCGAGGAGAGAGAGTCGGGGAGAATGCTCTGTGGCCACGAATTTGATAGCATACAATTATGATTAGAGGGAGCTTACCGGTTGAGTGTGGTTCGATCTGGGCCATCGATGCCGAATCGGGCGAGTGTGAGCTGATCTCGGATATTTAAAGTATGTGCCATTTATTTCTGATCAGACAGCCGATCTTCACCAGTACCCCCCTTCGGCTGTGGAACATTTACTTAAGAGACCCTATGTTTTCTCAAAACTGACCCACAGTCCACTCATGCACAGAGAACCTTACATGTAAGTCTTGTTTTTAATAAATTAGCCCATGCTTTTCTAGGGAATTAGCCACCGTCCGGGGGACTTTAGTAATTCCTATAATAAATCTAGAAAATGATTTCTAGTAGAAAAATACATATAAAAAACTTAGAAAATTCATATTTTGTTCATTTTAACTCCAATTTGACATGTTCCAATTGCGTTAGATTCATAATAAAATTTACTACATAGTGACAAACATTATTTTGTCATATCACATATTTTATAGTTAGATATTTATTTACCCTATATATGGTAAATTAATCTTTTTATCAAAGTAATCTGACTATAATTATATGTTGACTAGCATATGATCTCTAACCAAGTTATAACTTAGATTAAAGTTGAGTTAGTTATATTCTTCTCACATGATGAACATAGAATATAGTTCTATTGTGTAATCACCTAAGGATTTTAGAAAATCGTATCTTTATAACCGTAACTCCGATTTTGGTGGTTTTCGAACCTACGATCTCGTAGCGACGCGTAGAATATTCTTATGCAATTTTTTCATATGCTTTGGTGTAATGTTACCATATCCATTATTTGCTTGATTGTATGCATTGCTATGAGTAGAGGCGAGGTGACGTGAAACATGGTGCCCAACTTTTAGGGCAGCATCTGGACTAAAAGCTTATCGCAAGTATAAGACAAGTTGTGCCCTTGATCACTCTTCTTTACCTAATAATGTTCCTGTTAATCCCTGTGACATGCTCAGGTTAAGTTGATGGAAAATAATAGGTTGCCCTAGTTTTGTTCACCGTACATGTTGCAAACAAATGAACTATTAGGTGGCCTTGCTATTACTCTACCTTGTTTTGGGATTAATATTATAACTGAATTATGATCATGTCCCAACATTATTGTTGGTTTACTTATTGTTCATGATAAGATTATTGTGTTAATTGGAACAAGGAGCGACCACACGGGAAAACTGATAGGTATCGAGTTATATTCGGTACTAGGGTGGCTCGATCTTCACGACAGTAGGTTGATAAATAGGATGGTTGGATATAAAAGTAACAGAATAACAAGGTAAATTTGCTGAAGAACAGTGGTAACCGACTTTATACCTGATCAAGGTCGAAGGTGACCAAGCGACAGGGAGAGAGACACATAAACTGTGTAGACTTCGACTCGATCTCCGAACGACCGCAGAACCACAATCGAAGCTAATCCACACAATGCAAGGCAGCCGTACTGGAACTCGCAAGGCACGAACTAGTGGATCCCAAAGGAATCTCTTCACAAGTCCAAGAGAACAAGGAAGAATAGGGGTAGAGTAAACACTCAGTAGCTCGGCTGTGGTAATCACTTGGTTTATCAAATCATCAAAGGTTATCAAAAAGTTGTTTTACATCATAGACATAGGGGGGTATTTATACTAGCTACAACCAGCCTTAGATAGGTATAAACACGAAAAGAAAGTATTTTAACGTGTGAAAGTTCCCTTTGCCCGGGAACAGGATCTGGATGTCGCCTAGAGGGGGGGGGTGAATAGGCGAATAAAACTTATTACTTTAAAACTTAAATTCTTACTCTACTCGAAGACTTAGTACGCAGTGGAATGAGAAGACTCTTCGAGTAGGTCGCAGCGGAATGGAAGATCCTGTCTCAATATGTCCTGCACTTCAAATCAAGCTTATAACACAGATAAGTATTGAAGTGCAGATGTAAAAACGAGTAAGGCAGAGAGTCAGGATAGAACAGAGCACACAGACGCAAGGATTTATCCCGAGGTTCGGCCAAGCCTGAAATGCTTGCCTAGTCCTCGTTGGAGTTAGCCACACCTAGGCTTGGAGTCTATTTCAACTCCTTCCTCCGTTTGCTCAGATCTGTCAATATGACAGATAGAGCCTTTCACTATTGAGTGGGGTTACAACAGAACCGCGGCTGCTTACAAACTTCTTGGCAGCACTCCGGCAGAGTAACGATACGCTCAAGACCTTGCTCTAGCTCTAAGCAGCACTTCTCCTCTCTCTTAAGGCTTATAGCTGTGCCTTCTACACAAACTATAGAGTTACACACACGAGGGAGAGTGAGAATTGATTCGAGTGATGTCTACACTTGTTGGCTGCACTTATATATTGCTTGAGGCGCCTAGGGGTCCCTTTTATAGGCACAAGGGGCCTAGGAGCCGTTGGAAGCAAACCAGGAAGGCAAATCTTGTCTTCTGTCGGGTGGCGCACCGGACAGTCCGGTGCACACCGGACACTGTCCGGTGCCCGATTTCTTTCCTTCTATGGCGAAGCCGACCGTTGGCAGTCTTGGAGCCGTTGGCGCACCGGACATGTCCGGTGCACACCGGACAGTCCGGTGCCCCCATTTGACCGTTGGCTCGTCCACGTGTCACGCGCGGGTTGCGCGGCCGACCGTTGCCCAAGCCGACCGTTGGCTCACCGGACAGTCCGGTGTACACCGGACAGTCCGGTGAATTATAGCCGATCGTCGTCAGACTTCTCCCGAGAGCGGCCTGTTCACTGGAGTTCAGCCTGGCGCACCGGACACTGTCCGGTGCACCACCGGACACTGTCCGGTGCACCACCGGACAGTCCGGTGTGCCAGACTGAGCTGCCTTGGCTGTACATAGCCAGGCCCTTTGCACCTCTCTTCTTTTCTTCTTCTTTCTGTTTCTAACACTTAGACAAGTATATTAGTCCACAAAACCAATGTACTAAGTATAGAAACATACCTTCTCTTAACCATTAAATCTATAGCATTCCACATGCTTGAGCTTTGATGTTGGACTCATAAATCATCAAGTTGGCTTGACTTGATCTAGATTGACATTTCTTCGCTCCAACATCCTGCAAAGGTCACATAGAACATCTCCAAACATAGGAACAACCCAAACTAAAGATCAAGATGAACTTAGCTCTTTTGGGTTGCTTCCAGTTCTGGTTTTGACACTTGTTCTCCTTCTAGTGACCTTGATCTCCTTCTTAGAGCTTGATCTTGAGCCTTATGACTTACACCACATGACTGTAGCTTTTACCTCATTGGTTGTAAGTCACGTCCTTATGTAGTGATCCTTGATGTGTCGTAGCTGTTCTCAACTCGATCACCCTTGACTTTGCAAGCCTTCTTCTTCACCCTTGGCTTTGGGTTCCTCAGTCTCCTTGACCTTCTCCCGTGCACTTGGTACCTCGAAGCTCTTCTTGCCTCAGTCCTTGGCTTGATCAGTTGTCTCCGAGCTACTCACCCGAGTATCACTTTTGCAATGTCCATCTTACTTGTGATGTCCATCATGTATCCATAATCCAGTTCTTGGACCATCACATTTGTTCACTTGTGTTGAACCCTGTCAGCTTTACACTAAGCACCTGTTCAACACTTAACACACTTGTTAGTCCTTTAATTGAGTTGTCATCCAAACACCAAAACCACAAGAGAGCTTTCAATCTCCCCCTTTTTGGTGATTGATGGCAACGCAATTAAAGCTTACATTAGAATATGATTTAAAGCACAAACTTTGAAATCTAAGTTTATAGAATTGCTCCCCCTAAATATGTGCTTACTTCAAAATCATAATTTTGGCCTAATATGCCAATTTGCACATACTTAGGCAATTCGAAGCATTTCTAAACCTTAGCACTTTTTGGAATGCATTGTGTCAAGAATCAAACCATGATGTTATAACACACAAATGCACATAATCAGAGTTAAGCACCATTCAAATTAGTGGATATATCACAGAAATATCAACCTACCACTATTCACCATTAAGATACCAATTTAAACTCAGATACTAATTTAAAGCAATCTTAAGCACCATAAACCATATGCATCATTATCAACATGACTGTCTATTTCAGAATGAACACAATAGATGCCAATTAATTCATACCAACGGAAGCACTAGTCCATATGATGCAACACATATAATACTGCAAGAAGCATATGAATAACACACTAGCAAAGCTCAAACTAACACATCACCAAAGCTCAAACTAACACATCACCCCTCAGGTTGAGATAAGCTTTAATGCACATATTCTCCCCCTTTGACATCAAACACCAAAACCATATTCAAGCAAGAACATAGGATGATGTCAAGGGACAGCAGGGTGTTAAGGAGGAGAGACACATTATCAAAACTCCCCCTTACTTATTGAGCATATGCACTACCAACATTTAAGTAAGATACTGTAATACCCAACTTGTGAAAGTTAATATAAAAGGAGAAAACTTATTCCCTTTATTTATATGTGTGTGTTGTATCTACTTCCCACTACATGTGAACACCACATTTAAAAACAGACAACTAATAATAAATAAAAACATACCAGAAAAATATGCATCATGTTGGATTTTATTTGTATGTGTATTTAATAATAATTCATATCCAAAGTTGAGAATTAATGACTAACTTGAATATTTGGAAATGAGAAATAATCAAGAAAAGAAAAAAAAGAATAAATATACAAATAAATATTTTATCACAGGGTTTGAATTGGAACACTTGATATAGGTGCAAGTTCACAACTGAGTTTAAATTCAAAAAATTCGAAATCTAAAATGAGAAAAGAAAAGAAAAGAAAACTAGAAAAAGAAAAAGAATAAAAAAATGGAAAACAGACACTGGACCGACTTCCCCTGCTCGGCCCACCTCCATCCTCTCCCTCTGCCGGCCCACCTTATTTCTATTCCGCGCGACCCAGGAAACCACCGGGTCGACCGGCCTTCAGCTGCGCGCTGGCGTCCCACTGCCGTGTGGAGCCTACTTGCCAGGGTCTTCCTCAAGCCGAATCAAGGGAGGCCAGCGACCCTGTTGACGCGCAAGTCTCGCAACAACCTCAACAGGCTTCGATCCGATCCTGAAATTCCGGCTCGACCATAGCACCAGCGGATTTCTCTTGGGTGATAAAGATGGGAGGCAACTCTCCTTTACCATCATCTGAGCGATACGGCAGGAAAACGGGGCCACTTCGCTGTCACCGCGCAACGGGAGAGAGAGGAGAGGGTCCTCTGCGGGGGGGGAAGCTTCGATTCGCCAACGGTTGGTCTCCGGTGCATGCCGAGGGTAGACCTCGGGAGCAGGGGAACCTGCCGGGGGAGGCCGTGCGTGGCGGCGCTGACCATCGCGCAGTGAATTTCACGCCGGCAGGAGCTCTCCTCCGCGGAGCCGTCATTTGCCGTGGCCAGCTCCCTTCGTAGCCTTCAACGTCGGTAAGCAAGTCCAGCGTGTCCCAATGTTTCTTCTTGATGCGAATCTCGTTGTAGATGGGTAGGGGAAGCCTCGAATCGCCTGATGGCCAACTCCGGCGAGGAGTGCGGCTGCAATCCGGTGCGCCGCCGCGTGCGGCAGTGAGATGGGAGAGAAAGCGGTGGGCCGTCGGATTCGCTGTAGATGGCCGGATTGAGAATAGGCGTACTCCCCTGTGCGGTTTGATCTGGGCCGTAGGGGGGTTTGATCGGACGGTTCGGGATGGATCAAGCTTTATAAAATCAGAGACGTCGGATTCCGATCCTATGGCTGCCCTTGCGTACCGGTTCACATGAAGGCCGATTTAATTCGATCCGTTGGATTGGGATCCAACGGCTAGAGTTTCCCGTACCCCTTCGGCTAGGCCATTTTGCATAAGAGACCCTTTAGACTTCATGAATCAACCCGCTGTCCATATAAGATTCGTCTGAGTCTTAGGGAAAAGTGCGCCAGAGCCCCTGAGTTCTTCAGATATTGACGCCCAGTCCTGAGCTCATGAAAATCAAATAAATAAATTCAGAAATGGATTTTTAATATAAAAACAATTCCTAGAACCTATTTAATCCATAGAAAACCCATTTTTAGTCCAAATCACTCCATTCCAATTTATAAAATTTTATAATAATATTCTCTATCATTTAGTATCTCTGTTTTGGCATAAAAACAGTAAGAAAATTAATTTAACATTTAATCCTATTTTAATCACATTAAATCTTAGAAAATTCATAACTTGAATTCTATAACTCCAAATTTAGTGATTCCAGTTCCTATGGTTTCATTTTAATGTGTAGATTTTTACTGTATATTTCATTCATCTGTTTGGTGTGATGTTGATTTTGGCTATACTATGTATGTATTGTGTTGATGCGAGTAGACGAGCAACCCACTGTGGAACCTGAGCTTCAACAAGTAGAAGTAGCTGAGCAGGAGCTCATTGCAGGCAAGTTGTGCCCTTGATCACTTACTTTCCCAGCCATGTTCTTATTAATTTTAATGATCTGCATAGGATAATTTTGATGGGAGCCTTTATGTTACCCCAGTTTTGATTACCTCTATACCTTGTTCACCCCTGAAATATTTTTGGGTAGTACTTGCTATTGCTTTATGTGGATTGGGTATGGAGATACACTATTCATGATTATTTTGTTATTAACTTGTTATTATTATTGTTCATGTTAAGATCATTAAATTAATGGGAACATGGAGCGACCACCCGGGAAAACAGTGCTACCACAAGGGTATAATGGGACGCCCTTGGCTGACTAATTAGGAAAGCTAGTGGAAGACTACCTTACCCGAAAGGGGCAAGGGCAGTAGGGGAGAGGTCAGTGCGGGGAGGTCCCTGGTTGATTTTGCTGCGATGGCTGTCAGCCAGGAACCCTGTACTGGATCTTCCTATAAACTGTAGCGGGTTTTCGGAAGCTAGTGGAACTTTGTAAAGGCCTCGTAGTGGATCCCTAGCCATTCACCTCGGTAGTGTCTAAGGGCCTTGCAAACCCAGGCGACATGGGATACACGACTTGTGGGTAAAGATGCGCAACCTCTGCAGAGTGTAAAACTAGTATACTAGCCGTGCTCACGGTCAAGAGCGGCTCGGACCCTCACATGATTAAATATGGAACTTAAATTCAATTTGACATTTGCATCGCATTTGGGATTATTTTACTATTACTGTTCTTTATTATTATTAAGGTTTGGTATTTACTTACACTTAGTAATTGCTAATAAAATTTTGACCAACTTATAAAAGCAATGCTCAGCCTCAGCCTTTATTCCACTGATTAGCCTTACACTACATGAACTCCCACCTTTGGTGAGTTTATGCCACATTATTCCCCACAACTTGTTGAGCGATGAACGTATGTGAGCTCACTCTTGCTGTCTCACACCCCCCCACAGGAGAAGAACAGGTGGTTCAGGAGGAGCCACAAGGCGAGGAGTATGATCTGATCTAGGTGGCGTTTCTCAGTCGACATTGGCGCCGACGATCCTTAGTTCGTTTTATAATTATTCTTTTATTTTGTAATAAGTCTTCCGCTATGTAATAAATACTCTGATGTTTTATGACATTTATCTCTATACACTCTGTTATTATATATGTTGTCTTCTTTGGCGCATGTATGAGATGCACCCGGCTTTGTTCTTTAAAACCGGGTGTTACAGAAGTGGTATCAGAGGAAATGTTGACTGTAGGACGAAACCTAGATAGAAATGGACAAAACCCTTATCTACTTATCTTACTCTGATTCATTCCATACTTACCTTATCTTGATCCTATCTCACCTTCTACTGTTCTACTCTGATCATTCTTACCTTTTCTACTCTGAGACAAGATGGATTTCAAACCTTGGAATCCCTACCCCTATGACATTCTTAAGAGTTAGGGAACCCGAAACAAAAGTTAAAACTATTTTCTTAAAAAAAAATATTGGTTGATTGTGCTGATGCTAAATGTCTGATTTGCTTCTTTGATTGATTGAATTATTATAGATGGACATCTTAGCATGTACCAACATAAGGTATTGAATTAGCTATAGTAGGTGACACACTAATCTACTTAGCTAATAAATCCCCTGCAGTAACATTCCTCGTAATTACTCGCCTTGTCTACAAATCTTCCTTTCTTACCCTGTGTTTCTAACCCAGATGGGCTACCCCTATAGTGTTAGAAGAGAGCACTATAGACGTGATCCTTGGTATGTCACGGTTAAGAAAAGCAAAGGCAGTATATACATTGTGCTAAGGGAACCGTAGAACTCACCAGTTCCAAAGGACAAAGATTTGAAGATGAAGTTGCAGTAACTACCACCGTCAATCTAACGACATTCTTAGAAGATGAGAAGTTTGTTGGTGACAACATCCGGGTGGTTAGAGATTTTCCGGATGTCTTTCCAGAGGAGTTACCAGGAATGCCACCTGAGAGAGAAGTCGAGTTTGTTATTGGCCTCTTACCTGGAACCGCCCCTATTTCTAAACGGCCATATAGGATGTCCGTAGAAGAACTAAAGGAACTTAAGAAGCAGTTAACTGAGTTACAAGAGGCTGGGTACATTCGTCCGAGTTCCTCACCTTGGGGAGCACCGGTCTTGTTTGTACAGAAGAAGGATGGATCGCAGCGGATGTGTGTGGATTATAGATCTCTTAATGATGTTACAGTGAAGAACAAGTATCCGTTGCCCCGTATTGAGGATTTATTTGATCAAATGAGAGGTGCTAGAGTATTCTCGAAGATTGATCTCCGATCCGGTTACCATCAGATGAGGATTAGACCATCGGATATTCCCAAGACGGCTTTCTCGACTCGATATGGATTATATGAGTTTACTGTTATGTCGTTTGGATTAACCAATGCACTAGCTTATTTCATGAATTTGATGAACAAAGTGTTTATGGAGTATTTGGACAGATTCGTCGTGGTGTTTATCGACGATATTCTTATCTATTCTAAGAATGAAAGTGATCATGAACAACATCTAAGGTTGGTGCTACAGAAGTTACGAGATAATCAACTCTATGCTAAGTTCAGCAAGTGCGAGTTTTGGATTGACAAGGTGCCATTCCTTGGTCATATTATTTCTAATGGAGGAATAGCTGTGGATCCTGCTAAAGTAAAGGAGATAATGGAGTGGAGAGTGCCCACTACAGTTACGGAGATTCGGAGTTTCTTGGGACTCGCAGGATATTATCGGAGATTTATTGAAGGATTTTCTAAGATTGCTAAGCCCATGACATCGCTTTTGGAGAAAGGAAGAGAATTCAAGTGGGATGAGAAATGCCAAGAGAGTTTTGATCAATTGAAGGAGAGATTGATGTCACCTCCAGTATTGATTATGCCAGATCTGCAGAAGGGATTTGACATTTACTGTGATGCATGTGGCCAAGGACTTGGATGTGTGCTCATGCAAGAAGGACATGTGATTGCCTATGCATCTCGTCAGTTGCGGAAGCATGAATTGAACTACCCCACCCATGACTTAGAGCTGGCAGCAGTTGTGCATGCACTTAAGATTTGGAGACACTACATTATGGGAACTAAGTGCCAAGTATACACGGACCATAAGAGTTTGAAGTATATATTCACTCAGAAGGATCTCAACCTGAGGCAACGCCGTTGGTTGGAGCTCATTAAGGATTATGACTTGGAGATTCACTATCACCCAGGCAAGGCGAATTTGGTTGCAGATGCCTTGAGTCGGAAGGAGCATGTTCACTCTGCTTGTGTCGTCCAACTGCCCGATGAGTTAGCTAAAGATTTTGAGAGACTCAACCTGGGAATTGTTACACATGCGGAAGGAGTTACTATTGAATTGGAACCTACCTTGGAGCAAGAAATTCGTAAAGGTCAGGTTGGTGATGCCAAAATCCAGGAGATCAAGGATCTGATAACAGAGGGTAGAGGCCCAGAATTCACGGAGGATGAGCAAGGCACGATTTGGTTCAAGAATCGGATCTGTGTTCCCGACATTGAAAGTCTTCGGGAAACTATATTGAAGGAGGCACATGATTCAGTTTATTCTATCCATCCTGGGAGTACTAAGATGTATCAGGATTTGAAGCAGAAGTATTGGTGGTATGGACTAAAGAGAGATGTGGCTGCACATGTGGCTATGTGCGATGTATGCCAAAGAGTTAAAGCTGAACACCAGAGGCCAGCCGGATTATTGCACCCACTGAAGATACCCGAGTGGAAATGGGAGGAAATTGGTATGGATTTTATTGTTGGACTACCCCGCACTCCAGCAGGATATGACTCTATTTGGGTAATTGTGGACAGATTGACAAAAGTGGCTCACTTTATACCGGTGAGGACTAATTACACGGGAGCCAAGCTAGCAGAATTGTATATGACTCGGATAGTTTGTTTACATGGAGTACCTAAGAAGATCGTGTCTGATCGAGGATCACAGTTTACTTCTCGGTTTTGGAAGAAGTTGCATGAGAGCTTGGATACAAAGTTGAATTTTAGTTCAGCCTACCATCCCTAGACTGATGGATAGACAGAGAGGACTAACCAAGTGCTGGAAGATATGTTAAGAGCCTGTGCTCTTAAACATGGTGGTAGTTGGGAGAAGAGCTTACCCTATGCTGAGTTTTCTTATAATAATAGCTATCAGGCCAGTTTGAAGATGTCACCATTTGAGGCTCTGTATGGCAGAAAGTGCAGGACACCACTGTATTGGGATCAAACTGGAGAAAGACAGTTCTTTGGGCCTGAACTTATTCAAGAGGCAGAAGAACAAGTTCGAATGATAAGGGAAAATTTGAGAATCGCACAATCCAGGCAGAAGAGCTATGCTGATAATAGGAGAAGACTACTGGAGTTCAAGGAGGGTGATCATGTCTATTTGAAGGTGTCACCACTCCGGGGTATGAGGAGATTTAAAGTTAAAGGAAAGCTGTCCCCTCGCTTTATTGGACCCTTCTTAATCTTAAAGCGAGTGGGAGAAGTTGCATATCAATTGGAGTTACCGGATCATCTTGCGGATGTTCATGATGTCTTTCATGTATCTCAGCTGAAGAAATGTCTCAGGGTGCCTGAAGAACAATTACCAATGGAAGACCTTAGTGTTCAAGAAGATTTGACTTATGCTGAATACCCCATCAAGATTTTGGACACTTTGACTCGAGTCACGAGGAATAAGGTTATAAAGATGTGCAAAGTTCAATGGAGTCACCACGGTGAAGATGAAGCAACTTGGGAAAGAGAAGAAGAGCTTCGTATAGATTTTCCCCACCTTTTCTCTAGTTCTTCTTAAATCTCGAGGACGAGATTCTCGTTAAGGGGGGAAGGATTTGTAATACCCAACTTGTGAAAGTTAATATAAAAGGAGAAAACTTATTCCCTTTATTTATATGTGTGTGTTGTATCTACTTCCCACTACATGTGAACACCACATTTAAAAACAGACAACTAATAATAAATAAAAACATACCAGAAAAATATGCATCATGTTGGATTTTATTTGTATGTGTATTTAATAATAATTCATATCCAAAGTTGAGAATTAATGACTAACTTGAATATTTGGAAATGAGAAATAATCAAGAAAAGAAAAAAAAAGAATAAATATACAAATAAATATTTTATCACAGGGTTTGAATTGGAACACTTGATATAGGTGCAAGTTCACAACTGAGTTTAAATTCAAAAAATTCGAAATCTAAAATGAGAAAAGAAAAGAAAAGAAAACTAGAAAAAGAAAAAGAATAAAAAAATGGAAAACAGACACTGGACCGACTTCCCCTGCTCGGCCCACCTCCATCCTCTCCCTCTGCCGGCCCACCTTATTTCTATTCCGCGCGACCCAGGAAACCACCGGGTCGACCGGCCTTCAGCTGCGCGCTGGCGTCCCACTGCCGTGTGGAGCCTACTTGCCAGGGTCTTCCTCAAGCCGAATCAAGGGAGGCCAGCGACCCTGTTGACGCGCAAGTCTCGCAACAACCTCAACAGGCTTCGATCCGATCCTGAAATTCCGGCTCGACCATAGCACCAGCGGATTTCTCTTGGGTGATAAAGATGGGAGGCAACTCTCCTTTACCATCATCTGAGCGATACGGCAGGAAAACGGGGCCACTTCGCTGTCACCGCGCAACGGGAGAGAGAGGAGAGGGTCCTCTGCGGGGGGGGGAAGCTTCGATTCGCCAACGGTTGGTCTCCGGTGCATGCCGAGGGTAGACCTCGGGAGCAGGGGAACCTGCCGGGGGAGGCCGTGCGTGGCGGCGCTGACCATCGCGCAGTGAATTTCACGCCGGCAGGAGCTCTCCTCCGCGGAGCCGTCATTTGCCGTGGCCAGCTCCCTTCGTAGCCTTCAACGTCGGTAAGCAAGTCCAGCATGTCCCAATGTTTCTTCTTGATGCGAATCTCGTTGTAGATGGGTAGGGGAAGCCTCGAATCGCCTGATGGCCAACTCCGGCGAGGAGTGCGGCTGCAATCCGGTGCGCCGCCGCGTGCGGCAGTGAGATGGGAGAGAAAGCGGTGGGCCGTCGGATTCGCTGTAGATGGCCGGATTGAGAATAGGCGTACTCCCCTGTGCGGTTTGATCTGGGCCGTAGGGGGGTTTGATCGGACGGTTCGGGATGGATCAAGCTTTATAAAATCAGAGACGTCGGATTCCGATCCTATGGCTGCCCTTGCGTACCGGTTCACATGAAGGCCGATTTAATTCGATCCGTTGGATTGGGATCCAACGGCTAGAGTTTCCCGTACCCCTTCGGCTAGGCCATTTTGCATAAGAGACCCTTTAGACTTCATGAATCAACCCGCTGTCCATATAAGATTCGTCTGAGTCCTAGGGAAAAGTGCGCCAGAGCCCCTGAGTTCTTCAGATATTGACGCCCAGTCCTGAGCTCATGAAAATCAAATAAATAAATTCAGAAATGGATTTTTAATATAAAAACAATTCCTAGAACCTATTTAATCCATAGAAAACCCATTTTTAGTCCAAATCACTCCATTCCAATTTATAAAATTTTATAATAATATTCTCTATCATTTAGTATCTCTGTTTTGGCATAAAAACAGTAAGAAAATTAATTTAACATTTAATCCTATTTTAATCACATTAAATCTTAGAAAATTCATAACTTGAATTCTATAACTCCAAATTTAGTGATTCCAGTTCCTATGGTTTCATTTTAATGTGTAGATTTTTACTGTATATTTCATTCATCTGTTTGGTGTGATGTTGATTTTGGCTATACTATGTATGTATTGTGTTGATGCGAGTAGACGAGCAACCCACTGTGGAACCTGAGCTTCAACAAGTAGAAGTAGCTGAGCAGGAGCTCATTGCAGGCAAGTTGTGCCCTTGATCACTTACTTTCCCAGCCATGTTCTTATTAATTTTAATGATCTGCATAGGATAATTTTGATGGGAGCCTTTATGTTACCCCAGTTTTGATTACCTCTATACCTTGTTCACCCCTGAAATATTTTTGGGTAGTACTTGCTATTGCTTTATGTGGATTGGGTATGGAGATACACTATTCATGATTATTCTGTTATTAACTTGTTATTATTATTGTTCATGTTAAGATCATTAAATTAATGGGAACATGGAGCGACCACCCGGGAAAACAGTGCTACCACAAGGGTATAATGGGACGCCCTTGGCTGACTAATTAGGAAAGCTAGTGGAAGACTACCTTACCCGAAAGGGGCAAGGGCAGTAGGGGAGAGGTCAGTGCGGGGAGGTCCCTGGTTGATTTTGCTGCGATGGCTGTCAGCCAGGAACCCTGTACTGGATCTTCCTATAAACTGTAGCGGGTTTTCGGAAGCTAGTGGAACTTTGTAAAGGCCTCGTAGTGGATCCCTAGCCATTCACCTCGGTAGTGTCTAAGGGCCTTGCAAACCCAGGCGACATGGGATACACGACTTGTGGGTAAAGATGCGCAACCTCTGCAGAGTGTAAAACTAGTATACTAGCCGTGCTCACGGTCAAGAGCGGCTCGGACCCTCACATGATTAAATATGGAACTTAAATTCAATTTGACATTTGCATCGCATTTGGGATTATTTTACTATTACTGTTCTTTATTATTATTAAGGTTTGGTATTTACTTACACTTAGTAATTGCTAATAAAATTTTGACCAACTTATAAAAGCAATGCTCAGCCTCAGCCTTTATTCCACTGATTAGCCTTACACTACATGAACTCCCACCTTTGGTGAGTTTATGCCACATTATTCCCCACAACTTGTTGAGCGATGAACGTATGTGAGCTCACTCTTGCTGTCTCACACCCCCCCACAGGAGAAGAACAGGTGGTTCAGGAGGAGCCACAAGGCGAGGAGTATGATCTGATCTAGGTGGCGTTTCTCAGTCGACATTGGCGCCGACGATCCTTAGTTCGTTTTATAATTATTCTTTTATTTTGTAATAAGTCTTCCGCTATGTAATAAATACTCTGATGTTTTATGACATTTATCTCTATACACTCTGTTATTATATATGTTGTCTTCTTTGGCGCATGTATGAGATGCACCCGGCTTTGTTCTTTAAAACCGGGTGTTACAGATACAAATACGCAAAAAGATTACTACTTCCTTTTGTACCTTTACCATGTTGTAGTGTACTTCCCATCTTGAGAGTATTTAATCTCTCGAGAGCTTCTCCACACTTGTGCCTGATTCTTTATCCTAACCTTTTCTTGTTGCTAAGACACCAAACTTAGAACAAGTTATAGTATTGGGCACAAGAAGAAACTTCTATTCTAGTGATTACCAAAAGATATCAATTGAAGCACACTACCAAGGCTACCAATTGAAAAAAAAATCATCACTTGCATAGCTCCATGATATTTCAAGATAAGCATCTAGGATCACCAACTATTATAGAGCACGAGCAACCTTTAAATACGTAATTACTTACAACTTTAGATACCAATAACTAGACTTGTGGAGGTACCCAAGTCCTGATTGCTCCATTTTTTGCTTATCTTCCCTTTTCCACCTTGAGACTATATAGGATCACTCAAAAAACAGTTAGTCTCAAAAGACACAAGTTATGTGTGCTCCCCCTAAAGTTGTGCATCAAGTATTTGAATGACTTGCACCTTGCACGTTCTAGCATCCGCAGAAGTAAAAGGGGAAACATACCTTGGTCTAGGCATAATATATCAATCACATCACAAAAAGATACCAATTGAATAGATGAGATAATACAACTTATGACTAGTGGAAACAATGCATGCCTCATGATATATAATATTTAAAAACACCAAGGCATGCTTCACACATGATGATCATTGCAACACATATACCAATTGAAAAACGACAATTGAAAAACGACAAGATCATACATATAAAGCACAATATGTAAGCACACCATGATTAAGAAGTATTTTCTTAGGTACACCAAAGGAAACAACATTTTAAAGCATAAAGCACCTAAGCCAAGATACTACCAATTGAAAAGCAAGAACATAGCTTGATCACAATCAACGGAACTTCAAGATATTCAATGAAATTGCATAGTTCCATTCTCCATACCTTTGCCTTTTACCTGAATGCCATGAGATTCATTCTTTTAGGTAGTGTGTAGTGAGAGCACCTGTTGTCACCAATTTAGGGCTCCTTTTGCTCATGCACCTCGTAGCTCGAGAGGGTGCATTAGAGACACAACATGGATTTCTTGTTTTGGTATACACAGAGTACCAAGACAGAGTAATCATGTGAACATGGACTAAACAAAACTATCATGCTTGCACATAGGTTAATCATTAAAAAAACACCTAGCATGACTTACAAAAAGATACATGTTTATCCACATACACAAGAGAGTTAATCATGGTGGATATATCAAATGAAAAACTACCCATTGAATGATTCAAGATATATTCCCTATAAAGCACCAGTCATGATTAAACAAACATCATTATGATTCATTTAACACAGGCCATCATAAAGCATCACTACTCCAAAGATAGGTAGCATAACAAGCCAACTTAAGAGCAATACTAAATTGCAGTTATGTACTTAAAATTCACGGGTACCGTCCTTTGGAGAGCAAGTTGCAGATTCTCATCAAGATCCTTTGTTTGATTCACCAATAATGATTAAGGACCTATTCACCTTATTTCACTTGAGATGAACATGGGATTAGTGTCTCACAATAATTCATCCTTGGGTCAATGAATAAACAATTAAAAGTTTAAGCATAGAGTTTGATATAACCGTCTTAAGCTCTCCCATGGTCTCCAGTCCATCTCAAGGCACCTGCATGATCTAGTTAGCACAGTTTGGTACCCACCTAGGGATGGGTCCCTAACATTCAACTAAAAGTGCCTTTGGTACCCAAATAGTCTTTGTGCTAGTTCTAGGTGATCTCGTTATAGATCTAGCACAAGTGTATGATTTGGGTCTCCTAAGCGAATAAGATTGAGACAAATTTACTTGCTTAGGAACCTCACCTTTATTACATACCTTAGATAGATGACCCTGCTCACCATACTTGTAGCAGAAACGTCGCTTAACCTGACATGACGCTTGCTGTTTGTCATTTTCCTTGGTGAGAGTCATCTTGGAGGATGCACATTCTTGATTCTTCGTGACCGGACATGAAGTGATCATGTGGTCCTTATTGTTGCATCCAAAACAACTCCTTGTCCCTTCATCCTTGTCTTTGTATGGACAAGACGCGATGAGGTGGCCTAACTTCTTGCACTTGAAGCACCTCCTTTTTCCTTTTCCCTTTTTGTACTTGAATGACATGGAGAGATGATCAGTGCAAACAACATGACTAATTGAATTTTTACCTTTTTCCTTGTTCATGTTGATTTCTTCATTTATAGCTTTGGGAACATTCTTCTTATTGAGCTTAACACTTGCTGCAGTTTTTCCTTTCTCAAGCTTCTTCACCACGCGCCCGTGGATATCTTGAGAGAGTTGAGCTAAGCGTCTTCTCCTCAGTTGTCGTTGCTTCTTATTCCCACAGAATTTCTTTTGTGACCCTAAAACTTGTTGCTCAATCAATGATTGGCTTTCTTTTGAGCAACAGGGGTTAGCACATGATGATATACAATCTAAATGCGCACATGTGCGAGAATGAGGTTCACATGAATTTAAGTTTGAAATTACAACCTCATGAGCAACATTAAGCATGATATGGTCATCAACTAATTTACTATGAGAGTATGACAACATATCATACTTTTCACTAAGAGCAAGCTTTTCTAAATTCATTGTTTCTACTTGACTTCTAAGCATAGAATTTTCAGTTTTAAGTTGAGCAACATTAGATAGAGCGTCATAATTATTACTTTGCTCAATTAACATTGAATCATACCGTTGGACCAAGACATCATGAGAGCACCTCAGCTCCTCATGTTCTTTGGTCATCTTCTCCAGGCTGTTGTTTGTTTTGATGAGAGTCTCCTTTAGCCTGAGAAGCGTCTCGCCTTGTTCCTTGTTCCTTCTCAACAACTTAACCAAGAGAGCTTTGTCCGCTTTGTTGAGATGGTTGTAGAAACGGCGAATCTCCTCTTCTTCCACATCATCGGTCTCATTTTCCCTGTCATTAATGTCAGTGGAAGCAATATAGGAAAAAGTACCTTGTGATGATGAAGATTCATCCTCGCTATCATCCTCATATTCCTCCTCATCATGGCTTTTGTCTCCACCGTCATTGTTAGCAATAAAACATTTATTATTAGTGGAGACCAAACCTATCGGCGAGGTAGATTCATCGTTGGGTGTCCATCGTTCTTGATCTTCTCCCTTTGAATGGTTAGCATCACAAGCAATATAGGGAGTAGAAGTAGTACAATTTGCCACAAAATATTTTACTTTAATTCTATTCCATAAATCATGAGCATCAACAATTAAATCATTATCACTACTCATGATGGCAAAATAAGCACCTCTAGAAAGAGAATCAACTAAGATGCTACAAGCACGGTGATTGAGAGAAAAACATCTTAGTTCATCATTAGAGGGATTTTTACTAATACCAGATGGAAAAATACTTCTCCTAAAGATCTGTCTCAAATCAGGATCAACACTCATGAAAGCATTATAAATAGAGACAGACCAAGATTTGTAATTAGAGCCATCGCCTAAAAGAAGTTCTACAGTTACCTCTTGTGACGACATCGTAATCTCCGGACGGCTAAGCCCACACTGGAGAGGCCTAGCTCCGATACCAATTGAAAGTTCCCTTTGCCCGGGAACAGGATCTGGATGTCGCCTAGAGGGGGGGGGGTGAATAGGCGAATAAAACTTATTACTTTAAAACTTAAATTCTTACTCTACTCGAAGACTTAGTACGCAGTGGAATGAGAAGACTCTTCGAGTAGGTCGCAGCGGAATGGAAGATCCTGTCTCAATATGTCCTGCACTTCAAATCAAGCTTATAACACAGATAAGTATTGAAGTGCAGATGTAAAAACGAGTAAGGCAGAGAGTCAGGATAGAACAGAGCACACAGACGCAAGGGTTTATCTCGAGGTTCGGCCAAGCCTGAAATGCTTGCCTAGTCCTCGTTGGAGTTAGCCACACCTGGGCTTGGAGTCTATTTCAACTCCTTCCTCCGTTTGCTCAGATCTGTCAATATGACAGATAGAGCCTTTCACTATTGAGTGGGGTTACAACAGAACCGCGGCTGCTTACAAACTTCTTGGCAGCACTCCGGCAGAGTAACGATACGCTCAAGACCTTGCTCTAGCTCTAAGCAGCACTTCTCCTCTCTCTTAAGGCTTATAGCTGTGCCTTCTACACAAACTATAGAGTTACACACACGAGGGAGAGTGAGAATTGATTCGAGTGATGTCTACACTTGTTGGCTGCACTTATATATTGCTTGAGGCGCCTAGGGGTCCCTTTTATAGGCACAAGGGGCCTAGGAGCCGTTGGAAGCAAACCAGGAAGGCAAATCTTGTCTTCTGTCGGGTGGCGCACCGGACAGTCCGGTGCACACCGGACACTGTCCGGTGCCCGATTTCTTTCCTTCTATGGCGAAGCCGACCGTTGGCAGTCTTGGAGCCATTGGCGCACCGGACATGTCCGGTGCACACCGGACAGTCCGGTGCTCCCATTTGACCGTTGGCTCGTCCACGTGTCACGCGCGGGTTGCGCGGCCGACCGTTGCCCAAGCCGACCGTTGGCTCACCGGACAGTCCGGTGTACACCGGACAGTCCGGTGAATTATAGCCGATCGTCGTCAGACTTCTCCCGAGAGCGGCCTGTTCACTGGAGTTCAGCCTGGCGCACCGGACACTGTCCGGTGCACCACCGGACACTGTCCGGTGCACCACCGGACAGTCCGGTGTGCCAGACTGAGCTGCCTTGGCTGTACATAGCCAGGCCCTTTGCACCTCTCTTCTTTTCTTCTTCTTTCTGTTTCTAACACTTAGACAAGTATATTAGTCCACAAAACCAATGTACTAAGTATAGAAACATACCTTCTCTTAACCATTAAATCTATAGCATTCCACATGCTTGAGCTTTGATGTTGGACTCATAAATCATCAAGTTGGCTTGACTTGATCTAGATTGACATTTCTTCGCTCCAACATCCTGCAAAGGTCACATAGAACATCTCCAAACATAGGAACAACCCAAACTAAAGATCAAGATGAACTTAGCTCTTTTGGGTTGCTTCCAGTTCTGGTTTTGACACTTGTTCTCCTTCTAGTGACCTTGATCTCCTTCTTAGAGCTTGATCTTGAGCCTTATGACTTACACCACATGACTGTAGCTTTTACCTCATTGGTTGTAAGTCACGTCCTTATGTAGTGATCCTTGATGTGTCGTAGCTGTTCTCAACTCGATCACCCTTGACTTTGCAAGCCTTCTTCTTCACCCTTGGCTTTGGGTTCCTCAGTCTCCTTGACCTTCTCCCGTGCACTTGGTACCTCGAAGCTCTTCTTGCCTCAGTCCTTGGCTTGATCAGTTGTCTCCGAGCTACTCACCCGAGTATCACTTTTGCAATGTCCATCTTACTTGTGATGTCCATCATGTATCCATAATCCAGTTCTTGGACCATCACATTTGTTCACTTGTGTTGAACCCTGTCAGCTTTACACTAAGCACCTGTTCAACACTTAACACACTTGTTAGTCCTTTAATTGAGTTGTCATCCAAACACCAAAACCACAAGAGAGCTTTCAACGTGCTAATGTGAAGGGGCCTCTTCGGGAGATCTCTAGAGCTGAATTTCGCGTGGTTGTTTGACTTCTGCGCAACCTTCAGTATTTTGATAATAACTTCTCCTAGGAGTCTCCAAATGGAGTGGAGCTGAATGCGTTGGAAAGCTGACTTGATAAGATTTCTCACCATGTATAGCATGCCTAATGAAACTTCATAGAATGATGCAGTTTAATACTGAAACTTGCTCATCGAACAGACTATTGACCTTCTGACCAGTCAACACTAAAGTAGATCGACCGACTTGCTAAGAGGTCCAATTAAGTCTGCCTTAGAACAATTGGAAACTAGACTTTAAGGGCTTTCCAAAATGTACTTATGGGCTTTCATAGATTTTGGGAATCAAAAGATATAACTGTTTATTCTAGACGGTTCTGTTGCGCTGGACTAACTCGAATATAGCTCTTCTCTCTGATTCGCTCTTGATATGTTTTGTCCTTACTCTTTGGTGAACCTAAGCAATATCAACATACACGACTTAGGTAGCATAAAGTTCTCATTAGTGTTTGATTGAAATTCATAAAGTAGCGCGTGCACCTCTTGCTGTATCTTTTTCGCTCGACTTCGAGTGATAGGTCTAGTAGGAATGGTCGGCAAGGCTGACGATGCTGGTATGGTCACATCATCCTCCCCCTTGAAAAAGAGTCGTCCTCGTCTCTTCCAATCCAAATAAAGGAGAGAGGTCGGTCACATTAAAACTGGAACTCGCATCATAAGTATCTGGCAGATCAATTTCACATGCATTGTCGTTGATCTTGCGAAGCACTTTGAATGGACCATCAGCTCGTGGTTGTAATTTGCTTTTGCGTTGTTCAGGAAATCTTTCTTTGCGTAGATGTACCCAAACCATGTCTCTTGGTTCGAACATCTTTTTTCAACCCTTGTTGTCACACTTTTCATATTTCTTGGTCATCTTCTCAATGTTTGCTCGATCTTTTTCATGAAGGTTCTTGATTAACTCAGCTCGCTTGCTAGCGTCAAAGTTTACCTGTTCTTGCACATGCAACGACAAAAGATCTATAGGAGCAGTGGGTTTGAAGCCATATACAATTTCAAATGGATAAAATTTAGTAGTCGAGTGTACGGCTCTATTGTATGCAAACTAGACATGTGGTAAACTTTCTTCCCAATGTTTCAAAATTTTCTTGAGGATAGCTTGTAGCAGCATTGGTAATGTTTGGTTTACAACTTCAGTCTGTCCATCTATTTGTGGATGACATGTTGTAGAGAACAATAGTTGTGTCCCAAGTTTTCCCCCCACAAAGTTTTCCAAAAGTAACTCAAAAATTTAGTTTCACAATCAGAAACAATGGTTCATGGAATCCCATGTAAATGAACAACTTGAAAAACAATTCAGCAATATGTGAAGCATCATCGCTTTTGTGGCATGGAATAAAATGTGCCATTTTGCTAAATCGATCAACCACAACAAAAATTGAATCCCTTCCCTGCTTGGTTCGTGGTAAACCAAGAATAAAATCCATGGATATGTCTTCCCAAGGCACTAGGAATAGGTAGTGTTGTGTATAAGCCATCAGGGTTTAAACGAGACTTAGCTTTATGACATGATTCACATCGAAGGACATGTCGCTCCACATCCCTTCTCATTTAGGCCAAAAGAAATGATCGGCAAGCACTTGCTTCATCTTCTTGGTGCCAAAATGACCCATAAGTCCTCCTGCATGAGCTTCCTGCAAAAGTAAAATTCGAACAGAACATTTTGGAATGCAAAGTTTACTAGCTCAGAAAAAACCATCATTAACATGAAATTTTACCCATCCTCTACCATCACAACACTTAGAATATGGTTCAGTAAAGTATGAGTCAGTCGGATATAATTCCTTTATACATTCTAATCCAAGAATTTTAGCATCAAGTTGCGTCAGCAAAGCATGTCGTCGAGACAAAGCATCTGCTACAACATTATCTTTTCCTTTCTTATTTTTGACAATATAAGGAAATGATTCAATAAATTCACACCATTTTGTGTTCCTTCTATTTAGTTTTAGTTGTCCTTTAAGGTGTTTTAATGATTTATGGTCTGAATGTATCACAAATTCTTTAGGAAAAAGATAGTGTTGTCAAGTTTCCAAACTCCGAACAAGAGCATATAATTCTTTATCGTAAACTGAAGAATTTAGAGTCAGGCCACTTAGCTTTTCAATGAAGTAGGTAATTGGTCTTCGTTCTTGCATAAGCACGCCTCTGATCCCAATTCCACTGGCATCACATTCAATTTCAAATGTCTTATCGAAGTCTGGGAGTGCAAGAACTGGGCTGTTGTTAACTTCGTCTTCAATTCTTCAAATGCCTTCTGTTGTGCTTCTCCCCATTCGAAAGGTACTTCTTTTTGGTCAATTCGTTGATGGGAGCAGCAACAATACTGAAGTCTTTTACAAACCACCGGTAGAACCAACGAGCCCAAGGAAGCTTCTCACTTGGCTTACATTCTATGGAGGCATCCAGTCGCGTACAACTTTGATCTTTTCTTCATCTACCTCCACACCTTGTCCTGATACAACAAATCCAAGAAACACTACCTTGTTGGTGCAAAAGGTTCACTTCTCAAGGTTAGCATACAATTTTTGTTCTCGAAGGACAGCAAGTACATATCGGATATGTTCAACATGTTCATCAAGGGATTTACTATAAATTAGTATGTCATCAAAATAGACAACAACAAACTTGCCAATGAAGGTTCTAAGAACATGATTCATTAATCTCATAACTGTACTAGGTGCATTTGTTAACCCGAAGGGCATCACCAACCATTCATACAACCCAATTTGTGTTTTAAAGGTTGTTTTTCATTCATCTCCCTCTTTCATATGAATCTGATGATAGCCACTTGTTAAGTCAATTTGGTGAAAATAAAAAGCACCACTAAGTTCATCAAGCATATCATCTAATCTAGGAATTGGATGTCTATACCTTACAGTGGTGTTATTGATAGCTTGGCAATCCACACACATTCTCCAAGATCCATCTTTCTTAGGAACTAGTTGGACAGGGACAACACAAGGGGAAAGACTTTCTTGCACATACCCTTTTAATCAATTCTTCCACTTGTTGTTGAATCTCATTTGTTTCTTCTGTGTTGGTGTGGTAGGCAACACGATTTGGGAGGGAAGCGCTAGACATAAGGTCTATTTAATGTTCAATCCCTCTCTTAGGTGGTAGCCCTAGTGACACTTCATCAGGAAACACATCCTCATATTCCTGTAATGCATCAAAGACAATACTTGGCAAAGTATAGGGTAAGTTATTAGTAGAAAGAAGGGTGTCCTTGTACAAGAGCACAAAGAATATGGCATTAGGTTCACTCAATTACTTTAGATCCCCCTTCCTAGTCATCATGACTAATCCCTCTTTTCTCGGTGTCTTGGTCATTGGAGGCTGTAGAGTTTTATTTGGCTTTGGAAACTCTTCCTTACTATTTTTATGGATCACTCTCAAGTGGTCCTCACTCTCTCGTTGTTTCTTCTTTAGATCATCCTTCATAATTTCCTCCGGTGTCAAAGGAAGCAAAGAGATTCACTCTCCTTTGTACAAGAAAGACACCTTGTTGGTTCTTCCAAAAATCTGGATATCACGATCATATTACCAAGGTCCGCCTAGAAGCAATTGACATGCTTGCATTGGGACCACATCACATTCCACATGATCATTGTACTTCCCAACAAAAAAGGAACATTTACCATGTGGCTAACACGTAGCGCTCCACAATCATTAAGCCACTGCATTTTATATGGATTAGGATGCTGCCTTAGTTTCAATTCCAATCTATCAACCAATTCTTGACTAGCAATATTGTTGCAACTACCATTATCAACTATGATGCGACATAGCTTATCTTTGATCATACCTCGGGTATGGAAAATATTGTGGTGTTCTCCATTTTCTTCCTTTTCAGCAGTCACACTTAGCACTCGAAGAGAAATAAAACAATTATGATCTCCTTCTTCTGGCTGGGTCTCATTCTCTTCCTATTGAATTTCTTCATCAAACTTTGGTCCATCATCTTCTCGATCGATGTATGATTCTCATTCACCTTTTTCATTCAAAAACATTGTTCTTCTACTTGGACATTGAGCAGCAATGTGCCCATGACCATGGCACTTATGACACACAATTTCTCTAGTACAGGTAGAAGAAGTAGCGACTGAAACTTCAGTCGGGTCTGCTGTACTATGTAACACCCACTTTGTAGAAAAAAAATCTAGAAAGAGAAATCATATTACTCTATAGATATTGTGTTATCTCTATTCATTATCATTACATGTGAACACCATATTCAAAAAAAAATTAATAAAAGACTTACCACAAAAAAAATGTGCATCATGTTGGTTCTTTATTTTGTGTGCATTATGTAGCAATATAAAAGTAATGTGACAAGAAATATATTAAATTCCCAAGTGGAAATTTAGAATTTAAAAGAAATCCTAGAATTTAGAAAAGAGAAGAAAAAATAAATATAATGGGGAGAAAAATAAGTAAATAAAAATATATTATCCCCATACTAGAGTGTGAATTTGTAAAATGGACTCAAAGGTGAAACTCACATTCAAATTCAAACTTGGATCAAAATAATTATAAAAGGAAACAGAAAATAATAAAAAAAGAGCTTACCTGGGCCTTGGATCTTACTTTTGGCCCATTGCTCTCTACGCGCGCGCTCGAACCTACTGTTGTCGCTGACCATGGGGCCGGCTGCATAGACACTCCGCTCCCTCACCACGTTGATGCACTGGTGTTCGGGGCCCGCGCGTCAGGGGCTCAGAACCCACTTTATATCTTCCTTGTCGACCGCATAGCAGCTCACACGATTCCTCCACCGCCCAACGAACCTGCCGACTTTGGGGGGATTGACCCGGTCGGGCGGGATCCCGCGCGTCGCGGTGACCGACCCCACCACCATGGCCGGCGCAACGACTTGGGCGAGATTTACTCGCGCTCAGATCTCGCCCGCTGGATATATGGCTTACCCCCCCTTCCTCTGCGCTACCCCCTTTTTCCGTGAACCGGGGAAGTGAAGGTGAGAGCCGCCACGGAAAAAAACTGGGAACCCTCCGTCGCTGCCACGGGACCTCATCACGCCACCTTCCCGAGCTTCTTCGCGCCTCGACTAGCTATCATCATTGGTGAGCCATCGCTCCTCTATGTACCTTCTTCTCTGCTTGTAGATGCTTCCGGTGTTGGGCACATTGTGGTAGGGGTGGAGCAATTCGTGCCTGGTAGGCTACCGTTTGGGCCACTCGACTGACGGGTTTCGTGAGGAGAGATCAGGGGTTTGGGTTGAGCGTGTCGTCGCACCGGTACTGGGCTGGGCGGCATGAGAGTTCGATGGAGGAGAGAAGGTGTCGTGGGAGGAAGAAGACCCCTGGACCGTTGATCTTGTGATTGAAGGCCACGAATAGAAGAGAGAATAGGATGCTTGGTGCCGTCGATCTCTGGATTGAGGGTCCAGATTAGAAGCATTATACCCCTTTGGTTTATAAAATCTGAGCCATCAGCTTTTAATCCAGCGGCCAAGATACAACCATACCCCTTCGGCCATCCGTTTTGCATAAGAACCCCTGGAATATCTGTGAATCAACCCGCCATCACAGGGACTATTCTCTGTGTCTAGAAATATTTACCCCGAGCCCCCTGTTGTTATCAGATATTGAGGCCCAGTCCAGAACCTTATAAAACCAGAGAAAATAATTTATAAATGGATTTTTAATAGAAAAATAATTACTAAAACTTTATAAATTTATAGAAAATTCATACTAACTCCAAATTAATCCATTCCAGTTTCTAAATTTTTGTAATTTAATTCTCTATCACCTAGAGCCTCTGTTATGTCATGAAAACAGTAAGGAAATTTATCCCACACTTAATCCTATTTTAAACACATAAAACCTTTGAAAATGCATAACTTAAATTCTATAACTCCAAAAATTATGATTCATGTTCCTAGAATTTTATTTTAATGTGTAGAATATTACTGTGTATTTTGTATATATGTTTGGTGTAATGTTAATTTCTCTATGTGCACTGTGCTTGTTTGTATTGTGGCGAGTAGAAGAGCCTGTTGCTGAGGATTCTGGTGAGCAGCAGGTTGAAGTAGCTGAGCAGGAGCTCATTGAAGGCAAGTTGTGCCCTTGACCACTTTTTACCCAATAATGTTCTTTAATATCATTTATCCATGCATAGGTTAATTTTGATGGGACCCAATAGGTCACCCTAGATTGTTTATCTCATTACCTTGTTTACCTCTGAATCACTTGGGTAGTTTGCTATTGCTTTATATGGTTTTGGGATAATCATTTATTACCTCTATGTTCCAATTCTTTTTGTTATTCTATTTATGTTCATGTTGAGATCATTAATGTTAATTGGAACATAGAGCTTAACTTGAGAACCACGTGCCACCACAAGGGTTTAATGGGACGCCCTTGGCTAACTAATTAGGAAAGCTAGTGGAAGACTACCTTACCCGAAAGGGGCAAGGGCAGTAGGGGAGTGGTCAGTGTAGGGAGGTCCTTGGTTGATTTTGCTGCGATGGCGGTCAGGCAAGAACCCTGCATTGGAACTTCCTATAAACTGTAGCGGGTTTTCGGAAGCTAGTGGAACTTTGTAAAGGCCTC
This sequence comes from Zea mays, assembly GCF_902167145.1. Classification (NCBI taxonomy): domain Eukaryota; kingdom Viridiplantae; phylum Streptophyta; class Magnoliopsida; order Poales; family Poaceae; genus Zea; species Zea mays. The sequence goes on along the minus strand of NC_050105.1, from coordinate 105,242,793 downwards.
GTAGTGTTGCCCTGCCGCGCTTCCTAGGTAGAGGTGTATGGGATTCGCGACCCCTTGGCAGATGGGTAACATGACTTGTGGGTAAAGGGTACAACCTCTGCAGAGTGTAAAACTGGTATACTAGCCGAGCTCACGGTCATGAGCAGCTCAGGACTCTCTGATGATTAAATTATGGAACTTAAATTCAATTTTGTCATTTGCATATGCATGGGTTTATTATTAATTTTGTTCTATTATTTATTAAGGTTTGGTATTTACTTACATCTAGTAATTGCTAATAAAAGTTTGACCAACATTAAAAGCAATGCTCAGCTTTAACCATTCTCTTTGATAAGCCTTACACTCCATGAGCTCCCACCTTTGGTGAGTTCATGTCACATTATTCCCCACAACTTGTTGAGCTATGATCATGTGTGAGCTCACCCTTGCTGTCTCACACCCCCCCACAGGAGAAGAGCAGGTGGTTCAGAAGGAGCCACAAGGCGAGGAGTATGATCTGATCTAGGTGGCGTTTCTCAGTTGACATTGGCGCCGACGATCCTTAGTTCGTTTTATAATTATTCTTTTATTTTGTAATAAGTCTTCCGCTATGTAATAAATACTCTGATTATTGTGACATTTATCTCTACACACTCTGTTATTATATATGTTGTCTTCTTGGCGCATGTATGAGATGCACCTGGCTTTGTTCCTTAAAGCCGGGTGTGACAGAAGTGGTATCAGAGGAAATGTTGACTGTAGGACGAAACCTAGATAGAAATGGACAAAACCCTTACCTACTTACCTTATTCTGACTCATTCTATACTTATCTCATCTTGATCTTGTCTCACCTTCTGCTACTCTACTCTGATTAATCTTATCTTTTCTACTCTAAAGACAAGATGGATTTCACACCTTGGAATCCTAGCACTATGATCTTTTAAGAGATAGGGAACCTAAGACAAAAAATCTAAACTATTTTCTCTATTTAAAAATGTTGGTTGATTGTGCTGATGATAAATGCCTGATTCGCTTCTTTGATTGATTGAATTATTGTAGATGGACATCTTAGCATGTACCAACATAAGGTATTGAATTAGCTTTAGTAGGTGACACACTAATTTACTTAGTTAATAAATCCCCCGCAGTAACATTTCTCGTAATTACTCGCCTTGTCTACAATTCTTCCTTTCTTACCCTGTATTTCTAACCTAGATGGGCTACCCCTATAGTGTTAGAAGAGAGCACTATAGACGTGATCCTTGGTATGTCATGGTTAAGAAAGGCAAAGGCAGTTTATACACTGGGCTAAGGGAACCGTAGAACTCGCCAGTTCCTAAGAAGAAAGATTTGAAATCGAAGTTGCAGTAACTAACACCACCAGATTAGTGGCACTCTTAGTAGATGAGAAGTTTGTGGGTGACAACATCCGTGCAGTTAGGGATTTTCTGGATGTCTTTCCAGAGGAGTTATTAGGGAAGCCACCATATAGGGAAGTTGAGTTAGTCATTGATCTCTTACCTGAGACTGCTTCTATTTCTAAACGGCCATACAGGATGTCCGTAGAAGAACTAAAGGAACCTAAGAAGCAATTAACGGAATTACAAGAGGTTGGGTACATTCGTTTGGATTCTTCACCTTTGGGGAGCGCCGGTTCTGTTTGTACAGAAGAAGGATGGATCATAAAGGATGTGTGTGGATCACTGTGGAGAACAAGTGTCTGTTACCCCGCATTGAAGATTTATTTGATTAGATGAGAGGTGCAAGAGTAGTCTCTAAGATTGACCTCCGATCAGGTTACCATCAAATGAAGAATAGGCCATCAGATATTCCCAAGACGGATTTCTCGACCCGATATGGATTATATGAGTTCATCGGTATGTCATTTGGACTAACTAATGCACCAGCTATTTTATGGATCTGAAGAATAAGGTGTTCATGATTTGGACAGATTCATTATGGTTTTCATAGACGATATTCTTATTTATTCTAAGAGTGAAAGTGATCATGAGGAACACCTGAGATTGGTGCTACAGAAGCTAAGAGATAATCAACTCTACGCCAAGTTTAGCAAATGCGAGTTCTGGATTGACGAGATGCCAGTCCTTGAACATATCATGGAAGGATATCAGTGGATCGTGCTAAAGTCAAGGAGATCGTGGTGTGGAGCATACCCACTACAGTTACGGAGATTCGGAGTTTCTTGGGACTTGCAGGATATTATCAGAAATTTATTGAAGGATTCTTTAAGATTGCCAAGCCCATGACTTCACTTCTGGAGAAGGGAAGAGAGTTCAAGTGGGACGAGAAGTGCCAAGACAACTTTGATCAATTGAAGAAAAGATTGATGTCGCCACCAGTATTGGTTATGCCAGACCTACAGAAAGGATTTGATATCTATTGTGATGCATGTGGCCAAGGCTTAGGATGTGTGCTCATGCAAGAAGGACATGTGATTGCCTATGCGTCTCGCCAGTTACGAAGACATGAATTGAACTACCCCACTCATGACTTGGAATTGGCAGCTGTTGTGCATGCGCTTAAGATTTGGAGACATTATATCATGGGGACCAAGTGCCATGTATATACGGATCATAAGAGTCTGAAGTATATATTCACTCAGAAGGATCTCAACCTTAGGCAACACCGTTGGTTGGAGCTTATTAAGGATTATGATTTGGAGATTCACTATCACCCGGGCAAGGCAAATTTGGTTGCAGATGCCTTGAGTCGCAAGGAGCATGTTCGTTCAGCTATTGTTGCCCAGCTACCTGATGAGATTGTTGAGGATTTCAGGAGACTTAACCTGGGGATAGTTGCTCATACTGAAGGAGTTACTATTGATGTGGAACCTACTTTGGAGCAAGAGATCCGCAAAGGACAAATTGGTGATGCTAAAATAAAAGAGATTAAGGATCTGATTACTGAAGGTCGAGTTCCGGAATTTACGGAAGATGAGCAAGGCACTGTATGGTTCAAGGACATGATGTGTGTTCCTGATATTAAAAGCCTTCGAGAGACTATTTTAAAGGAGGCCCATGATTCGGATTATTCTATTCATCCTGGTAGTACCAAGATGTATCAGGATTTGAAGCGGAAATATTGGTGGTATGGATTGAAAAGAGATGTAGCTGCACATGTGGCTATGTGCGATGTATGTCAAAGAGTTAAGGCTGAACACCAAAGGCCAGCTGGACTATTGCACCCACTGAAGATACCCGAGTGGAAATGGGAAGAGATTGGTATGGATTTTATCACTGGATTGCCTCGCACCCAGAAAGGATATGATGCTATATGGGTGATTGTGGATAGATTGACTAAAGTGGCTCACTTTATTCCTGTGAAGACTACTTATAAAGGTTCTCAGCTAGCAGAGTTGTATATGGCTCGGATAGTGTGTTTACATGGAGTACCAAAGAAGATCGTGTCTGATCGAGGTTCGCAGTTTACCTCAAGATTTTGGAGAAGCTTTCATGAGAACATGAGTACAAAGTTGAATTTTAGTACAACTTATCACCCTCAGACTGATGGACAGACTGAAAGGACTAATCAAGTATTGGAGGATATGTTGAGAGCATGTGCCCTTCAGCATGGAGGAAGTTGGGATAAGAGTCTGCCTTATGCTGAGTTCTCGTATAATAATAGTTACCAGGCCAGTCTGAATATGTCACCCTTTTGAAGCTTTATATGGGAGGAAGTGCAGGACTCCTTTGTATTGGGATCAGACTGGAGAAAGACAGTTCTTTGGGCCTGAACTGATTCAAGAAGCAGAAGAACAAGTCCGTATAATTCGAGAGAATTTGAGAGTGGCTCAAACCAGGCAAAAGAGTTACACTGATAATAGAAGGAGGCCACTGGAATTTGAAGAAGGAGATTATGTGTACCTCAAGGTGTCACCACTTCGTGGAATGAGGAGATTCAAAGTTAAGGGCAAATTGTCCCCTCGCTATATTGGACCATTCTTGATCTTTAGGAGAGTTGGAGAGATGGCATACCAACTTGAGTTACCTGCTAGTCTATCAGATGTGCATAATGTGTTCCACGTGTCTCAACTTAAGAAGTGTCTCCGTGTTCCTGGGGAACAGTTACCAATGGAAGAGCTCAGTGTTCAGGGTGTTTTGACTTACACGGAGTACCCGATCAAGATTTTGGATACTTTGACTCGAGTTACAAGGAATAAGGTGATAAAGATGTGCAAAGTCCAATGGAGTCACCACGGTGAAGATGAAGCAACTTGGGAAAGAGAAGAAGAGCTTCGCATAGATTTTCCCCACCTTTTCCCTCGTTCTTCCTAAATCTCGAGGACGAGATTATTTTTAAGGGGGGTAGGATTTGTAACACCCACTTTGTAGAAAAAAAATCTAGAAAGAGAAATCATATTACTCTATAGATATTGTGTTATCTCTATTCATTATCATTACATGTGAACACCATATTCAAAAAAAAATAATTAATAAAAGACTTACCACAAAAAAATGTGCATCATGTTGGTTCTTTATTTTGTGTGCATTATGTAGCAATATAAAAGTAATGTGACAAGAAATATATTAAATTCCCAAGTGGAAATTTAGAATTTAAAAGAAATCCTAGAATTTAGAAAAGAGAAGAAAAATAAATATAATGGGGAGAAAAATAAGTAAATAAAAATATATTATCCCCATACTAGAGTGTGAATTTGTAAAATGGACTCAAAGGTGAAACTCACATTCAAATTCAAACTTGGATCAAAATAATTATAAAAGGAAACAGAAAATAATAAAAAAAAAGAGCTTACCTGGGCCTTGGATCTTACTTTTGGCCCATTGCTCTCTACGCGCGCGCTCGAACCTACTGTTGTCGCTGACCATGGGGCCGGCTGCACAGACACTCCGCTCCCTCACCGCGTTGATGCACTGGTGTTCGGGGCCCGCGCGTCAGGGGCTCAGAACCCACTGTATATCTTCCTTGTCGACCGCATAGCAGCTCACGCGATTCCTCCACCGCCCAACGAACCTGCCGACTTTGGGGGGATTGACCCGGTCAGGCGGGATCCCGCGCGTCGCGGTGACCGACCCCACCACCATGGCCGGCGCAACGACTTGGGCGAGATTTACTCGCGCTCAGATCTCGCCCGCTGGATATATGGCTTACCCCCCTTCCTCTGCGCTACCCCCTTTTTCCGTGAACCGGGGAAGTGAAGGTGAGAGCCGCCACGGAAAAAAACTGGGAACCCTCCGCCGCTGCCACGGGACCTCATCACGCCACCTTCCCGAGCTTCTTCGCGCCTCGACTAGCTATCATCGTTGGTGAGCCATCGCTCCTCTGTGTACCTTCTTCTCTGCTTGTAGATGCTTCCGGTGTTGGGCACATTGTGGTAGGGGTGGAGCAATTCGTGCCTGGTAGGCTACCGTTTGGGCCACTCGACTGACGGGTTTCGTGAGGAGAGATCAGGGGTTTGGGTTGAGCGTGTCGTCGCACCGGTACTGGGCTGGGCGGCATGAGAGTTCGATGGAGGAGAGAAGGTGTCGTGGGAGGAAGAAGACCCCTGGACCGTTGATCTTGTGATTGAAGGCCACGAATAGAAGAGAGAATAGGATGCTTGGTGCCGTCGATCTCTGGATTGAGGGTCCAGATTAGAAGCATTATACCCCTTTGGTTTATAAAATCTGAGCCATCAGCTTTTAATCCAGCGGCCAAGATACAACCATACCCCTTCGGCCATCCGTTTTGCATAAGAACCCCTGGAATATCTGTGAATCAACCCGCCATCCACAGGGACTATTCTCTGTGTCTAGAAATATTTACCCCGAGCCCCCTGTTGTTATCAGATATTGAGGCCCAGTCCAGAACCTTATAAAACCAGAGAAAATAATTTATAAATGGATTTTTAATAGAAAAATAATTACTAAAATTTTATAAATTTATAGAAAATTCATACTAACTCCAAATTAATCCATTCCAGTTTCTAAATTTTTGTAATTTAATTCTCTATCACCTAGAGCCTCTGTTATGTCATGAAAACAGTAAGGAAATTTATCCCACACTTAATCCTATTTTAAACACATAAAACCTTTGAAAATGCATAACTTAAATTCTATAACTCCAAAAATTATGATTCCTGTTCCTAGAATTTTATTTTAATGTGTAGAATATTACTGTGTATTTTGTATATATGTTTGGTGTAATGTTAATTTCTCTATGTGCACTGTGCTTGTTTGTATTGTGGCGAGTAGAAGAGCCCGTTGCTGAGGATTCTGGTGAGCAGCAGGTTGAAGTAGCTGAGCAGGAGCTCATTTGTCACACCCGGTTTTAGAAGGCAAACCGAATGCGAACCATGTACGTGCCAGGATCAGTTATTCACGTACACAGCAGTTACATAACATGGACATCATCACACAGTGCTCAAAATAGTATTAATAAGGGAAATAGTCGATTACATCATACGTCTGAGACGTCCATATAGTCCTTACAATAAATCAAAGTGCGGAAAAGAAACGTAGATAAACGCGGCCTTCACAGGCAGCCGACTGGGGGTTGCCGCTAACCCACACCTAGAACTCGTCGTAGTCTTGGAACTCCTGGAAGTCTCCTTCCACAGCTTCATCTTCGCCTGAGCAGTGGTTGCAATGCTGACAACCTGGGGGGGGGGGGTTTGGTGTGTAGAGCAAGGGTGAGTACACATCAACATACTCAGCAAGTATCCTGTTTGGCTGTAGTGGACTAGCTTTATGTGGGGATAAGTCAAGCAGTTGCTTTTAGTTGGTCAGATTATTACTTACTAGTAGAAAGCCAAGTTTTAGCATTAACCCAAGTTATTAACCCGATGTACCCTTTCCAAACGGAAAGAATACCACTTACCAGCACCATAGTCATAACCAAAACCATCAATCTCATAACCACCTGTACCAAAGTATCTCTGATCAAGTACCACTAATCACTGGAGCTCCCTTGGCCGCTCATAACCGCGAGCACGGCTGATATATCAGTTTTCAAACACTCTGCAGAGGTTGTGCACTTTACCCACAAGCCGTGATTCCCTCTTGCCTCGGGCCGATCAAACCCTTAAACACTACCAAGGTGAATAGGCAGGGTTTCACTACGTAGCCTTTACAAAGATTCCCCGGGGCTGTAGCCACCCGTTAGGTTTCCTAAATGTACCGCACTCCTCCCCAAGGGACAAATCAACCTTGGCAGAGCGAGCCGCATACACCGAGCCCCATTGACGGCACGACGGCTAAGTGAACTACATCCCGGATCCTCTAATTATTCAGCTAAGGGCACCCCATTCTACCCTCATGGTTGCACTGTTTTCCCGGGCGGTCATCCATAGAACAGGTCCTTACGGAGAGGCACTCGAGAAACCGCTCGAGCCCCCTTGAAGACCACAAGTACAACATCATAATAAGAGAAGGGAAAACAGCGTATCATAGATATTCTCATCATGTTCATTGATTAGAGTTGAGCAATAGCATAAAGCTAACTAATAATAATCCAACCCATATAGGTGAACAAGGACATGGATAACAAAAGCTAGTCAATCCTTAGGCATAAATGTGTAAGCGGGAGGTGAATTAAATAATGAATAGGACATAGATAGGTCAAGGGACACTTGCCTCCACCAAACGACTGCTGCTCAGGGGCTTCTCCTGCGAGTTCCTCGGGCTCTTCGACCGGATCGTTCTCTATGCGATTGCAAGCATACATACATTCATCCATTCAAATTGGGAAACAAACAGTACATCATACAAGGGAACAAATAAAGTGAATATGCATCAAGTATGACATTCGATATCACATTTATTATGGTTAGAAAGAAACGGGAAAAGGTCTCACGGGGGGGGGGGGGGGTTAAAGCTTATGCACTAATGATTAGTTACAATTGGTTCTAACAAAAGAATTCAGTTATATGCACTAATGGAAACCTAGTCGTTTTTAGTTGATCAACATTGGACTGGATAAACAATTAATTGCATGAATAGCTAGCATATCGAAATTCTAAATTAAGTTTTCCTATTCCAATAACATGAACAATGATTAACCTACCTAAAATAAAATAAGTAACAGTAATGAAAGAAAATAAAATAAAATAAAAAAATAAAAAGGGGGGGGGGGGGGTTGACCCGGCCAGGGGGCGGTTGAACCGGCGGCGGGCGGCCGAGCTGGCGGGGGGGGGGGGGGGGGGGGGGGAACCGGCGGGGCGCAGGGGCAGGGGGCGGCCGAGCCGGCGCGCAAGGGCGGCCGAGCCGGCCAGGGGCGGGCGGGCGGTTGGGCCGGGGCCGGGGCGGCCGAAGCCGGGCGGCGCAGGGGCAGGGCGCGCGGGGCGGCCGAGCCGGGCGGGCACGGGGCAGGGCGCGCGGGGCGGCCGAGCCGGCCAAGGCGGCCGAGCGGTTGGGCCGGGGCCGGGGCGGCCGAAGCCGGGCGGCGCAGGGGCAGGGCGCGCGGGGCGGCCGAGCTGGGCGGCGGACGGCCGAGCGGCAAGGGGAAAAGGGGAGGGGAGATGGGGGAGGGAGGAGAGGGGGAGGGGGATCTCACTGGGGGCGGGGACGGGCGGCCGAACGGCGGGGCGGCCGGGCTGCAGGGGCGGCCGAGCGGCGGGGCGGCGGCTAGGGCAGGGGGGCGGCGGTTGGGTTGGGGAAGAGAGAAAATGAGAGGGAGGGAGAGGGGTTGGGGAATTGGGGGGATTTGGGGGGAAGGGAGGGGGCGGTTGGGCCAATGGGCCCAAAGGGGGCGCGCGGGGGGGGCGGCTGGGCCGGCCAGGGGCGGCCCACGGCGCGGGAGAGAGAAAGAGAGGAGAGAGAGAAAGAAAAAGAAAAAGAAAAGAAAGAAAAGGGTTTTTTCTCCTTTTCGAAATCCGATCTTTCTAGATGAATGCACTTACATCTCTAAGCAATCAAAGAATGCATAGTTCGGCATGGTGCATCAAACAACATAAAGTAATTTAGGGTTTTTCATAACACGGGAAAACCAAGCCAAACCCCGCTATAACTTTGGAAAAGGTCAAGGTTTAGCGAGGGAACGAGAAAAGAAAAGAGTAACGCCTGAATTTGGTGAGAGAAAAGAAGAAAAAAATTCTACCCCCAAATTCAGGGCGTTACAAACCTATCCCCCTTAAAAGAATCTCGCCCTCGAGATTCAGGACTGGCTAGCAAAGAGCTCAGGGTATTTAGCCATCAGATCATCTTCACGCTCCCAGGTTGCTTCTTCCTCAGAGTGGTGATTCCATCTGACTTTGCACATTCTGATGGTCTTCCTTCGGGTGACTCTGTCTGCAACCTCAAGGATTTGCACTGGTTTCTCAACGTAGGTCAAGTCCTCTTGGACTTCAAGACCTTCCACTGGCAACTGCTCTTCTGGCACACGCAAGCACTTCTTCAACTGAGACACATGAAAGACATCATGCACAGCAGACAAATTCTCTGGCAAACTGAGCTGATAGGCCACTTCTCCACGTCTTGCAAGAATCTGATACGGACCAATGTAGCGGGGTGCTAGTTTGCCTTTCACTCCAAATCTTCTGACTCCTCTGATCGGTGACACTTTCAGATAGACAAAGTCTCCGACTTCGAAACTCAGCTCTCTTCTTCTTGTGTCTGCATAGCTTTGCTGCCTCGATTGCGCTATCTTCAGATTTTCTCGGACCATCTTGATGTTCTCTTCGGCTTCAAGCAAAATGTCTGGCCCAAACACTTGCTTTTCTCCAGGCTGATCCCATTGCAACGGAGTTCTGCAACTCCTTCCATAGAGCGCCTGAAATGGTGACATCTTCAAACTGGCCTGATAACTGTTGTTATAGGAAAACTCCGCATAAGGCAATCTCTTATCCCATCCAGACTGATCTTGCAACGCACAGGCTCTCAACATGTCCTCAAGAACTTGGTTGGTCCTTTCGGTCTGGCCATCTGTCTGCGGATGATAAGCTGAACTGAAATTCAGATGCATGCCCAAAGCTTCATGCAACTGCCGCCAGAAATGAGAGGTGAACTGCGTTCCTCTGTCTGACACTATCTTCTTTGGCACACCATGAAGACAAACGATCCGAGACATATACAATTCTGCCAATACTGCACTGCTATAGTTGGTCTTGGCAGGTATGAAGTGGGCTGACTTGGTCAAGCGGTCCACTACTACCCAAATGGAATCGTAGCCGGCTCGAGTGCGAGGCAATCCGACTATGAAATCCATACCAATTTCATCCCATTTCCACTGAGGGATCTGCAACGGTTGCAACAATCCAGCAGGTCTCTGGTGTTCTGCCTTAATTCTTCGACAACTATCACACATAGCCACATGCTCTGCGATCTCCCTTTTCATTCCGTACCACCAGAATTTCTTCTTCAGATCCTGATACATCTTCTCACTGCCAGGGTGAATCGAATAGGCTGTCTCATGAGCTTCCTTAAGGATCAACTCCCGAATGGATTGGACATTGGGAACACACAAGCGATCTTTGAACCATATCACGCCTTCTGCATCTTCTCGAAAATCTTTGCCTTTGCCATCTAGAATCAGTCGCCGGATCTCACTGATTTTCTCATCATTCTTCTGCGCTTCTTTGATTTCACGCTCTAAGGTAGGTTCTAACTCAACTGTGACTCCTCGCGAATTATTCAAAAATCCGAGACTCAACCTGTCGAACTCCTTGGCCAACTCATAAGGCATCGGACGAGCGACCATCAGATTGACTTGACTTTTTCTGCTCAAAGCATCTGCCACTACGTTTGCTTTGCCTGGATGGTAATGAATCTCCAACTCATAATCCTTGATCAACTCTAACCATCTTCGCTGCCTCATGTTCAACTCTGACTGAGTGAATATGTACTTCAGACTCTTGTGGTCTGTGTAAACATCACATTTCTGTCCATACAGATAGTGCCTCCATGACTTCAGTGCGTGAACCACTGCTGCCAACTCTAGATCATGGATTGGGTAATTCTTCTCATGAACCTTCAGCTGTCGGGACGAGTAAGCCACAACTCTTCCCTCTTGCATCAACACACATCCCAAACCTGTGTAACAAGCATCACAATACACCGAAAAGGGCTTGTGCACATCAGGCAAGACTAGGACGGGCGCTGTAGTCAACTTCTCTTTCAGCGCTTCAAAGGCCTCTTGACATTTCTGGGTCCACTTGAACTCAACTTTGTTGCCTAGCAACGCTGTCATTGGTTTCGCAATCTTCGAAAACCCTTCAATGAATCACCGATAATATCCGGCCATCCCAATAAAACTCTTGATTCCTCTAGCATCTGTTGGCGCTTTCCAGTTCAGAATGTCTGCCACTTTCTTCGGATCCACAGCCAATCCTTCTTTATTGATTATGTGACCCAAGAACAGGACCTCACTGATCCAGAACTCACACTTGCTCAACTTTGCATACAACTGGTGCTCTCGCAATCTCTGCAATACCATTCTCAAATGATCTGCATGCTCTTCTTCGCTTTGAGAATAAACCAGAATGTCATCAATGAATACCACCACAAACTTATCGAGATAATCCATGAATACACTGTTCATCAAGTTCATGAAGAACGCTGGCGCATTGGTCAAACCAAAAGACATCACTGTGAACTCATACAAACCATACTTGGAAATGAAAGCCGTCTTCGGAATGTCCGAAGGTCGGATCCTGAGCTGATGATAACCTGACCTCAGATCAATCTTGGTGAACACACTGGCTCCTCTCAACTGGTCGAACAGATCTTCTATTCTGGGCAAAGGATACTTGTTCTTGATCGTGACTTCATTCAAAGCTCGATAATCGATACACATCCTCTTGGTGCCATCTTTCTTCTCCACAAATAGGACAGGGGCGGCCCAAGGCGAGGTGCTTGGCCGAATGTAACCTTTCTCTGACAGCTCATCAATCTGCTTCTTAAGTTCAACCAACTCTGGTCCAGATATTCTGTAAGCTCTCTTAAAGATAGGGGCGGTTCCAGGAAGAAGCTCTATAGCAAATTCAACTTTCCGCTCTGGTGGCATACCCGGTAAGTCCTTTGGAAACACATCCGGGAACTCAGACACAACCTTGATACTCTCAATTGGGTCTGCTTTACTGCTATCAACAGCTATCTGATAACAACTTCCTTTCTTTGGCTCAGGCGGGACTAACTCGGTCACCACTTCCTCTCCTAGTGGGGACACCAACTTGATTGTCCGCTTATCACAGCTGATAACTGCCTGGTACTTATCTAGCCAATTCATCCCTAGGATGACATCTATTCCCTGAGTACCCATTACTATAAGGTTGGCGGGAAACGCTATCCCCCTTATTTCCACACTTATATTCAGACAAATGCTATCGGCTCGAATTCTACCACCGGCTGAGTCAATTTGAATGGGGGTTGACATGGTAGTAATTGGAAGATTATGTGCTTCTACCCATGATGCAGTTATGAAAGAATGCGTTGCTCCAGTATCAAATAACACTTCTGCAATATGGGAGTCGACTGGGAACATACCTACTATCATGCCGGGGGTCTCCTGAACTGCTTCCGCCTCCAAGTGGTTCAGTCTCCCATGATTATAGCGCGGCTGAGGGCGATTGTCTGCTCCAGGCTGAGGCACATTCTGCTTCGCTGGGGCATTGGGGCCTGACTGCTGCTGGGCTGCCTTCTTCGGACATTGCATCACCCAGTGGCCTTGCTCTCCACAGTGGAAACACGCTCTGTTTCCAACCTGAGCTGGTGCTGCCTGACTGTTCTGCTGGGCTGCTGGGGCAGGAAGACGAGGCGCCTGCTGATTCTGCTTCTGAAACTGACCTCCTGACTGATTGCTCTGACGGTTCTGGTACTGATGCTGAGGATACTGCCTTTGGAACTGCTGATGCTGCTGAGGTGGACGCTGGTTCTGCCTGAACTGCTGAGGTTGATTGCCTGAGAAACGAGGACGGCTGCTGCTTCCAGGCTGGGGTCCACTGATCTTGCGCTTACGATCCTCCATCTCCTTACGCTTTCTCTCTGTCATGATTGCTCTGTCAATCAGGTGCTGGAATGTCGGGAAGGTGTGATTCATCAGTTGGTACTGCAGAGGGTCAACCAAGCCTCTCAGAAAACGGTACTGTCGCTTGGCGTCGGTGTTGACATCTTCATGAGCATAGCGAGACAATTGCAGAAACCTGTCTCGATACTCACTGACAGACAACGGCCCTTGCTTGAGAGCCAGGAACTCCTCTTTTTTCACTGTCATCAGACCTGCAGGAACATGGTACTGACGAAAACTTCCTCTGAACTCTTCCCAAGTGATGGCGTCAGGGTGGGCATGGGTGGCGAGGTAAGACTCCCACCATGATTGGGCTGCTCCTCTCAACAGACGAGGACCATACAGAACTTTCTCCCTGTCATCGCACTGAGCGGTATGCAACTCCCGCTCCACAGTGCGCAGCCAATCTTCAGCATCCATGGGGTCAGAAGAATGAGCAAACGTTGGTGGATGACCTCTCATGAATTCAGCATGCTTGTCTCTAGGCATCTGAGGCATCTGAGGCTGAGGTGGAGCCTGCTGCTGTTGCTGCTGCTGCTGCTGAATGGCGGCCAAAGTCTGACCGATGGCTTGAACTGCCTGAGTCTGCATCAGAAACATCTGCTCGATGGACATCTAGGGCGGGGGGCGGCAGGTGCTGCTGCTGAGGCACCTCATCCTGCGGAGCGGCTCGCTCCTGCTGAGCACGCCTTCCTCCTCTGCGCCTGTTCTCTGACATCTGCAGAATGCAACCACACATCAGAACTGATCCGGCAAATCTTGCAGCATAAGAAAAGAGAATAGAATTCTTCAACAGCACTGAACAGATGAGCATTTTCACTGATCTCCAACACAGACCACACAACTTCTCAGATAAAGAGGAAAGTGGAATAAAATGTTTCCCAACTATATAACTAACTTTATTAACATAATAGGTAAACCGAAGTGCAGGAGATACCCACACTCTGGTGACAATCATTACAAAGATCCAAACCAAACATAGTTCATCATGACAAACATAGATGCACAGGATATAGCAAACTACCCTGTCTAACTAGGACTAACTAAGACTGAGACTAAAGCTAAGACTGAAGCTTCTATGTATATATATTTCGTATTAATTACAAGATCCAACTCTAACGATTTATGGTTCTAGAGTTATCTTGGTCTTGCAGGCGGGATTGCCATAAGACTGGTGTCCACGCTGAGGTGAGCGGTACGGGTGCTGAGTCCCAACGGGAGCGGGGGAACCACCATCCAAGTGACGACGTTCCGCGCGCTCAGCCCGAAGCAGGGCGATCTCAGCACGAGCCCTACTCAGCTCGTCTAATGCATGGTCCAGCTCCGTGTTTAGCACGGCGGCTAGGTTGACTGTGCTGCTCAACCTAGGATTGCCCTCACCGACAGGTGAGACAATCACGCCTCCTGTGCTGCCAGATGGACGGCGGGGGTAATACTTCAGGTCAAGACCGTCAGCTGCCCCACCGAAAACCGAGCAGTAGTGCGAAAGCGCACGCCGTGCAGCATCTTGCATGGCTGCCTCAGCTGAGTCCCGCTCAGAAATAGAATAGTGCTCTGAGCAGGCCTCCGCACCCTGGAGACTGTTCTCCGGGCAGCGCACCAAACAGGTTGCCTCCCAGCGGTCCAGGTAGACCCCGCGACTGTGCTGGTAGACCACACAGCGATACTCGACGGACCAAGTATGCCGGTCAAATGCCCGACGTAGCAGGGTGTCGAGCGCATCGTGGAAGTGACACCCGCGAGCGGCGTCGCGAGTGATGGGTCGAGCAACCCATCCTTCCGGCTCAAGGTTAGCAGAGAAGTCGGTGTCGTGGCTCGAGCTGTCGTCGCCATCTCCGTCGTCTGGGTCTCCTCCAGCAGCTACTCCAGGGGCTGGGGCGCCCAGCGGTGATGCAGGGGGCGGCTCCAGAGGAAGCACAGGGGAGCAGCTCCTCACAGACTCTATCTCCTGGTGGAGCGAGAAAGAAGAGCTCTGCTGCTCCTGTCGTCGACGTTCCTGCTCCTCACGCAGGCGGTGGTGTAGTCTCTCCAAGTGGCTGGACTGTCCGGCCACGGGACGGCGAAGCGGACGCTCAGCAAGGCGGGAGGGTAAGAAGGGGATGACTGACTTTCGTGCAGTGTGTCTAAGTCGAGCCATCTATAAAAGACATCGCAAGCAAAAGGGTGAGAACAGAATCAATATGACCAGCAAATAATGAATCATAAGTAAGTGAAGGATTAGAATAAAACATGATTTTCAGCAAGGTATAATATATAGTAGAACATAGGTTTGGTCGGTATGACCAACTTTTGAAGGGATATCAAAGTCAAGGCAGAGACAGAGGTCTATAGTCCTTAGAACGACCATTCTACTCTAGGTTAGCGGTCCTACAGTCAGCACGGCTTTGATACCACTTATGTCACACCCGGTTTTAGAAGGCAAACCGAATGCGAACCATGTACGTGCCAGGATCAGTTATTCACGTACACAGCAGTTACATAACATGGACATCATCACACAGTGCTCAAAATAGTATTAATAAGGGAAATAGTCGATTACATCATACGTCTGAGACGTCCATATAGTCCTTACAATAAATCAAAGTGCGGAAAAGAAACGTAGATAAACGCGGCCTTCACAGGCAGCCGACTGGGGGTTGCCGCTAACCCACACCTAGAACTCGTCGTAGTCTTGGAACTCCTGGAAGTCTCCTTCCACAGCTTCATCTTCGCCTGAGCAGTGGTTGCAATGCTGACAACCTGGGGGGGGGGGGTTTGGTGTGTAGAGCAAGGGTGAGTACACATCAACATACTCAGCAAGTATCCTGTTTGGCTGTAGTGGACTAGCTTTATGTGGGGATAAGTCAAGCAGTTGCTTTTAGTTGGTCAGATTATTACTTACTAGTAGAAAGCCAAGTTTTAGCATTAACCCAAGTTATTAACCCGATGTACCCTTTCCAAACGGAAAGAATACCACTTACCAGCACCATAGTCATAACCAAAACCATCAATCTCATAACCACCTGTACCAAAGTATCTCTGATCAAGTACCACTAATCACTGGAGCTCCCTTGGCCGCTCATAACCGCGAGCACGGCTGATATATCAGTTTTCAAACACTCTGCAGAGGTTGTGCACTTTACCCACAAGCCGTGATTCCCTCTTGCCTCGGGCCGATCAAACCCTTAAACACTACCAAGGTGAATAGGCAGGGTTTCACTACGTAGCCTTTACAAAGATTCCCCGGGGCTGTAGCCACCCGTTAGGTTTCCTAAATGTACCGCACTCCTCCCCAAGGGACAAATCAACCTTGGCAGAGCGAGCCGCATACACCGAGCCCCATTGACGGCACGACGGCTAAGTGAACTACATCCCGGATCCTCTAATTATTCAGCTAAGGGCACCCCATTCTACCCTCATGGTTGCACTGTTTTCCCGGGCGGTCATCCATAGAACAGGTCCTTACGGAGAGGCACTCGAGAAACCGCTCGAGCCCCCTTGAAGACCACAAGTACAACATCATAATAAGAGAAGGGAAAACAGCGTATCATAGATATTCTCATCATGTTCATTGATTAGAGTTGAGCAATAGCATAAAGCTAACTAATAATAATCCAACCCATATAGGTGAACAAGGACATGGATAACAAAAGCTAGTCAATCCTTAGGCATAAATGTGTAAGCGGGAGGTGAATTAAATAATGAATAGGACATAGATAGGTCAAGGGACACTTGCCTCCACCAAACGACTGCTGCTCAGGGGCTTCTCCTGCGAGTTCCTCGGGCTCTTCGACCGGATCGTTCTCTATGCGATTGCAAGCATACATACATTCATCCATTCAAATTGGGAAACAAACAGTACATCATACAAGGGAACAAATAAAGTGAATATGCATCAAGTATGACATTCGATATCACATTTATTATGGTTAGAAAGAAACGGGAAAAGGTCTCGCGGGGGGGGGGTTAAAGCTTATGCACTAATGATTAGTTACAATTGGTTCTAACAAAAGAATTCAGTTATATGCACTAATGGAAACCTAGTCGTTTTTAGTTGATCAACATTGGACTGGATAAACAATTAATTGCATGAATAGCTAGCATATCGAAATTCTAAATTAAGTTTTCCTATTCCAATAACATGAACAATGATTAACCTACCTAAAATAAAATAAGTAACAGTAATGAAAGAAAATAAAATAAAATAAAATAATAAAAAAAGGGGCGGGGGGCGGTTGAACCGGCCAGGGGGCGGTTGAACCGGCGGCGGGCGGCCGAGCTGGCGGGGGGGGGGGGGGGGCGAACCGGCGGGGCGCAGGGGCAGGGGGCGGCCGAGCCGGCGCGCAAGGGCGGCCGAGCCGGCCAGGGGCGGGCGGGCGGTTGGGCCGGGGCGGCCGAAGCCGGGCGGCGCAGGGGCAGGGCGCGCGGGGCGGCCGAGCCGGGCGGGCACGGGGCAGGGCGCGCGGGGCGGTCGAGCCGGCCAAGGCGGCCGAGCGGTTGGGCCGGGGCCGGGGCGGCCGAAGCCGGGCGGCGCAGGGGCAGGGCGCGCGGGGCGGTCGAGCCGGCCAAGGCGGCCGAGCTGGGCGGCGGACGGCCGAGCGGCAAGGGGAAAAGGGGAGGGGAGATGGGGGAGGGAGGAGAGGGGGAGGGGGATCTCACCGGGGGCGGGGACGGGCGGCCGAACGGCGGGGCGGCCGGGCTGCAGGGGCGGCCGAGCGGCGGGGCGGCGGCTAGGGCAGGGGGCGGCGGTTGGGTTGGGGAAGAGAGAAAATGAGAGGGAGGGAGAGGGGTTGGGGAATTGGGGGGATTTGGGGGAAGGGAGGGGGCGGTTGGGCCAATGGGCCCAAAGGGGGCGCGCGGGGGGGGGGGCGGCTGGGCCGGCCAGGGGCGGCCCACGGCGCGGGAGAGAGAAAGAGAGGAGAGAGAGAAAGAAAAAGAAAAAGAAAAGAAAGAAAAGGGTTTTTTCTCCTTTTCGAAATCCGATCTTTCTAGATGAATGCACTTACATCTCTAAGCAATCAAAGAATGCATAGTTCGGCATGGTGCATCAAACAACATAAAGTAATTTAGGGTTTTTCATAACACGGGAAAACCAAGCCAAACCCCGCTATAACTTTGGAAAAGGTCAAGGTTTAGCGAGGGAACGAGAAAAGAAAAGAGTAACGCCTGAATTTGGTGAGAGAAAAGAAGAAAAAAATTCTACCCCCAAATTCAGGGCGTTACATCATTGAAGGCAAGTTGTGCCCTTGACCACTTTTTACCCAATAATGTTCTTTAATATCATTTATCCATGCATAGGTTAATTTTGATGGGACCCAATAGGTCACCCTAGATTGTTTATCTCATTACCTTGTTTACCCCTGAATCACTTGGGTAGTTTGCTATTGCTTTATATGGTTTTGGGATAATCATTTATTACCTCTATGTTCCAATTCTTTTTGTTATTCTATTTATGTTCATGTTGAG
Source organism: Zea mays (assembly GCF_902167145.1). Taxonomy (NCBI): domain Eukaryota; kingdom Viridiplantae; phylum Streptophyta; class Magnoliopsida; order Poales; family Poaceae; genus Zea; species Zea mays. Next base: position 105,224,411 of record NC_050105.1, on the reverse strand, counting down.
ATCATTAATGTTAATTGGAACATAGAGCTTAACTTGAGAACCACGTGCCACCACAAGGGTTTAATGGGACGCCCTTGGCTAACTAATTAGGAAAGCTAGTGGAAGACTACCTTACCCGAAAGGGGCAAGGGCAGTAGGGGAGTGGTCAGTGTAGGGAGGTCCTTGGTTGATTTTGCTGCGATGGCGGTCAGGCAAGAACCCTGCATTGGAACTTCCTATAAACTGTAGCGGGTTTTCGGAAGCTAGTGGAACTTTGTAAAGGCCTCGTAGTGTTGCCCTGCCGTGCTTCCTAGGTAGAGGTGTATGGGATTCGCGACCCCTTGGCAGATGGGTAACATGACTTGTGGGTAAAGGGTACAACCTCTGCAGAGTGTAAAACTGGTATACTAGCCGAGCTCACGGTCATGAGCAGCTCAGGACTCTCTGATGATTAAATTATGGAACTTAAATTCAATTTTGTCATTTGCATATGCATGGGTTTATTATTAATTTTGTTCTATTATTTATTAAGGTTTGGTATTTACTTACATCTAGTAATTGCTAATAAAAGTTTGACCAACATTAAAAGCAATGCTCAGCTTTAACCATTCTCTTTGATAAGCCTTACACTCCATGAGCTCCCACCTTTGGTGAGTTCATGTCACATTATTCCCCACAACTTGTTGAGCTATGATCATGTGTGAGCTCACCCTTGCTGTCTCACACCCCCCCCCACAGGAGAAGAGCAGGTGGTTCAGAAGGAGCCACAAGGCGAGGAGTATGATCTGATCTAGGTGGCGTTTCTCAGTTGACATTGGCGCCGACGATCCTTAGTTCGTTTTATAATTATTCTTTTATTTTGTAATAAGTCTTCCGCTATGTAATAAATACTCTGATTATTGTGACATTTATCTCTACACACTCTGTTATTATATATGTTGTCTTCTTGGCGCATGTATGAGATGCACCTGGCTTTGTTCCTTAAAGCCGGGTGTGACATACTAGCAGCAAGCCGCTGCATAGTTGCAGGGAATGACCCTATAGAAGCTGCCATCTTTGATGTACCATTGGATGGAGAAGACCTAGCTGCATTTCCTTGGGATCGTCCTCCCCCAAAAGAAGCACTAGAATGTTGTTTGCGCCATGGGACAACATTATAATGACTGGCATAAGATTTTCCGTGTGACTCTTGCTGAATTTTTCTCTCTGTACGCATTGCTTGATCAACTAGATCTTGCAAGGTACGGTATGGGAACATCTCGACAAATCTAGAAATCTCTTCATTGAGTCCACCTAGAAATCTAGCCATGGTTGACTCGAGATCTTCTCTTATTCCAGTCCACACTAATAGCTACTCCATCTCCTTAAACTATTCATCAACTGATCTCTTCCCTTGCTTCAATAGTTGCAATCGGTTTCGAAGACCACGCTGATAGCTGGAAGGAACAATTTGCCTCTTCATCACTCGCTTCATCTCTTCCCATGTATTAATATGTCTTAGTCCCAATCTAAATTGATGTTCTTGTACTTGATTCCACCAAGTAAGAGCATAATTAGAGAATTCGACTGAAGCTAAGTTCACTCGGTGTTGATCTGAAAGATTGTGAACTCTGAAAATTTGATCACACTGCTCAGCCCAATTAAGATAGTCATCTGCACTTTCTTTCCCAGTAAATTTAGGAATATCCAACTTGACTCGGGCAATATTGTTCGAGTCATTTCTATGAAGACACCCATGATAATGGTCTCTATCATCAAAGTCAGCATGTCGGTGATGATGATGTCGACCAAGCATTCCATCATTTACTAAGGATTATCATCAGATCCTTCCTCGTGATGACGGTCTTCAAACCCCTCGTCTTCAAATATTACTCGGAGTCCGTGTGCACGATGCCTTCCACGCGGATTATCGAAATCAGCGCCGCGACCATCACCATAACCTCTATGCCCATCGCCGAAGGGGTCGAATTCATGGCTGAAACCAGAATTCTCATCTCAGGATTCTTCTCAGTAAAATTCTTCTGGATCGCGATGATGTAGCCTTCGACCTCATGCCATGGGCATACATTCATTAAACATCCTTTCCATGGCCTCCACGAGTGAGTCGGCCATGTGATGCAATTCAACCCGAGAGACAGGGGGCTCTCCGTCTCCATGGTTTCCACCATGAACACTCGAATTGGATCCTACCATGTTAGAGGGAAGCAAGAGAAAGTAGAATATGAAAGTATTTGTGGAATACTCGATCTCACCTCTTACTTACCCAAGCTCTTTCTTGATCTTTAGGACCGTGATGGTGCTGGTGTGACAGCTTTGATAGAGGTGGTAGAGCGGTCGAAAGGATCACAAGTAGAACGTCCTGGTTCAAGTTTTTAGTGGAGCTATAGGAGGCTGAACAAGGTGGACTATGGTACTGTCAACCAAGTGTGTTGATGTGCTAAAAAGATATGAAATTGTTGCTAGAAAGATTATCACCGAATCAATGTATACCGAAATTTTCAGCAACACACTGTAACACAATCCCCTTTCAAATTTTTTTCATTGTCCTTTTTTGACTTCTTTCTCTTCTTTTTTTTCTTTCTCTCTTTTTTTCTTTCTCACTTTTTTATAACACTAATGGGGTGCAGAGATCAAATGCAATGACACAATATGAATATGATGGTGGTAACTAGCAACTTGAGGAACTCAAAAGACACAAGGTAACCATACAACCAAAGGGCTATAGGTTTTTTGTGGCTTTGGACTATAGGACAAAACAAAATATAAGATGGATGAACATTGCGATAAATAAGTGGATGACAGTAAGACCTACCGTGCAATGAAAGCTTTGATACCAGATGATAGGTACCGAGTTATATTCAGTACTAGGGTGGCCCGATCTTCACGACAGTAGGTTGATAAATAGGATGGTTAGATATAAAAGTAACAGAATAACAACGTAAATTTGCTGAAGAATAGCGGTAACTGACTTTATACCTGATCAAGGTCGGAGGTGACCAAGCAACGCGAAGAGAGACACCGAAACCGTGCACACTTCAACTCGATCTCCGAACGACCGCAGAACCATAACCAGAGCTAATCCACACAATACGAGGCAACCGTACTGGAATTCGCATGGCACGAACTAGTCGATGCACCGTTCAAGCTTGGCAGCTTCTTTAGCTTTCCTAGCTTCTTCTTTAGCCCGATGAGCCTAAGAAAAATGTAAGAGTAAAATAAACACAGACAGTAAGTCGCAGATGTAAAAAGTAAGAGTTCAGAATTTGAAATGACCTCTTCTTCATCCTGTCTGATAGCTTCATCTGCTATCTCCCCCCACCATTGAGCCAAATTTCAGAATAAAATTTTCGTGCTAGACTAATAGCTTCGACAGAGGGTTCTTTTACATCTTCAGCTGACACTGTGAAATCTGGTTGAATTACAACCTTCGCATGTTCACAGCCACCTTCTCAAGCAGTGATACTGCTCCATGGGCCCCTACACAAGCGCAGTAATCACCACGACCAACGAGGACTTCGTCAAAAGCCTCGACTTCACCCTCTATCCATCTAATTGCCCCTTCAAGATCCCCGCAAATAAAATTTTGGTTATTCGAAAATGCACCAACTTCAGTAAACATACTCTTTAGCCTATCACATCATTGCATAGCAACAGAAAAACCTTCTTCTTTCGATTGACGAAGCCCTTCAACATTCTTTTGGACTCTATTCTGCTCAGCTTCAGCTATCTCACGTTTTGCTTTCTCACATTCAAAATTCTCGCTCACTTCATCAAGTTTCTTTTCTAATCTTAGCACTTCGGACTTATGAAGCTCCACTTGCGCAAATAAAGCATATTTGTCACACCCGGTTTTGGAAGGTAAACCGAATGCGAACTATGTACGTGCTAGGATCAGAACTCACGTACACAACGCTTACATAATTGGACATCATCACACAATGCTCGAAATAAATAGCGGAAAGGTACTTAATTACATTAAGATGCCTGAGACATCCATAGAGTCAAATACATAACCATAGTGTTTAACAGTAACATCAAAGTGCGGAGTAACGAAATGTAGAAGATAAGCCTACACAGGCAGCTGACTGGGGGTTTGCCACTAAAGTAAACTAGAACTCGTCGTAGTCCTGGAACTCCTCAAAGTCCTCCATGTTTCCAACTTCACCTCCTAAGCACTGAGTACAGTGGGGACAACCTGGGGTGGGGTGGTTTGTAAAGCAAGGGTGAGTACACATCAATGTACTTACCAAATGTCTCGTTTGGCTAAAGTGGACTAGTTGTATGTGGAGTTAAGGTTAAGCAGTTGCTTTTAATTGATCAAGTTTTATTACTATAAGTAGAGCCAAATTTTAGTAATAAACCCAGTTATTAACCAGAAGCACTCCCTCCAAGAGGAAATACCAGAGTTCAGAATTATAATCACCATTGCTAATCATCATTATAAAAGTAACCAATGTTCTTCTAATCGAAGAGGATCCCAAGGCTGCTCTTAACCGTGAGCACGACTGATATACCAGTTTCTAACACTCTGCAGAGGTTGCACAATTTACCCACAAGCCATCATTCCCATTCTGCCTGGGGTTCTAGCCTCCCCATTGATCACTACCAAGGTAACCTAGCAGGGTCTCACTACGTAGCCTTTACAAAGATTTCCCAGAGGTCATAGCCGCCTGTTAGGTTTCTCCAGTTTGATAAACACAGTACATCTCCCTAGAGGAAGGGTGACTAACAAAACCAAATCAAAGAACCTCTGCAACCAGCCTCGACATAGCAAGTACTGTGCCTGGACCCCATTGACGGCCCTACGGCGAAGCCAACTACTCCTCTAGTTCCTCTAATTAATCAGCTAAGGGTGTCCCATTCCACCCTCATGGTTGCATTGTTATCCCGGGTTGCCACTCCCCAAACAGGTCCTTACGGAGAGATACTCAGGAAACAGCCTGAGCCCCCTAAAGTAATCACAAGGACCCCATCGGGATAACATCATCGTTTCATAAAAGATCACATCATGTTCATTGATTAAGTTGAAGCAGTAGCATAAGCTAACCATGATTAACCCAAAAGGTAAATAAGGGTAAGGTAAATACAGACTAGTCAATCCTTAAGTTTTAGTAATATAATGCGGGACAGTGAATTATAAAGTAAAGTAGGACATGATAGGTCTGAGGACACTTGCCTTCACCAGGTTGTTGCTCAGAGGGATCTTCGGCAACACACTCAGGAACCACGAGCTGCTCGTTGTCTAAGTAAAGCGAGCATACATTCAATACATTTGGAAGGTAAAAATGAACATCACATCAAACATGTACAAACATTGGAACACAACTCAAAAAGAGGTAACAATAAATAAAGGAGAATAAGATCAAGTTGTAACATGAACTAATCCTAATTAGGAGTTCATTATTGTCTAAGTGTTTAGAACATAGCTCAAAAACGTTAAGTAGTAATTAAAAAGAAAAGATTAAATTATAAGATGAACTACTCTTATTTAGGAATTTGATTATCCTTTAAGTGTTATCCATAATTACATACCTAATTCTATTTATGTCATTAAGACCTAAATGTTAAACCAACAATGAATCCATGTAATGCATAACACTAATCTCACAAGCTTAAATATACTTTAACTCCTAGGATTCTTCTTTTATTTATTTCATTAAATAAATTAATTAACATATACATTAATCCTATATTCTAAGTGTAAAAAAATAAAGTATATAGATTACAATTGATCATATTTTATATTAACGGAGAATAATTTTGTGAACATTTTGCAATTTGAACCACTAAATTTGGAGTTCATGTGAAAAAGATATGAAATAAACAAGTTTTAAAGTTTGAAATATGAAATTAGGGCTAAATCTGTGATTAAATAAAAGTACAGGGGGCTATTCAAAAGAAACCAGGGACCTATGCGCTAAAACAGAGGACGACGGGTTGATTTTCTAAAACCAGGGGGCTCTTAAGCAAAACTCACACGCGAAGGGGTACGAGTAATCTCGGCCATCGGATCAGAGATCAGCGGCCCATATTAGATCGCGCGGGCGCGCAGACACGGCTGACAAGCGGGGCTAGGGCGTCTGCGGGCCAGGACGGGCTGACCAGCTGGGCCCAGGAGCAGAGACGCGGGGGAGGGGGAAGAGAGAGAGGCGGTTGGATCCAGATCGAAGGGCTGGGATTAGATCTGCTCGGGTTAGCTCTAAACTGTCTGATCTCGGACAAACGACCAGGATCTAACGGCCAGGGGTGGGCATGGGCGCGGTGGCGCCGCTCGGTCCCACGACGAGAGTTCGCCGGAGACAAGAAGGCTGGCCATGGTGGGGCACTTAAGGCTCGGGGTTTAGCTCGGACGCATTCAGGGCGTTCTGGCGGACTCGACCATGGACATCACGCCGGTGCGGGAGCACCAGAGGGCGTTGCACACGGCGAGGCAGGCTAATGGCGGCACGGGGCAACTCCGGCGAACAATCATGCGCTAAACAGGGCAGCAACGACCAAATTAAGGGCACGGGCAGGTTGCTCACCTCGAGTAGAAGCGCTGGAGTCGCGAAGCAACGGCAGAGGCGTAAGGGCTCGACGGGGCGACTGTGGTGGAGCTTCGACTGCACAGGAGGAACTCCGGTGAGCACATACTGTGCGTACCAGAGGGATTAAGGGTGAACCGAAGGGTGTACCAGGTGGCGGGGGATAGTGCGGAGCTTACCGGGGCAACAGACGCGGTAGGGAGTTCCACGGCGACCGTAGAACGGACGGCGAGCGTAGATAAGCGGTGGTGGGGCTCTGGTCGCGCACGCAGAGCAAGAGAGAGGGCGAGGGGGTTTGGTAGAGTGCGCGAATGAGAGAGGGGAGGTGGGCGAGCAGGGCGTGGGGCTCAAAAGGGACGTGGACGTGGCCGGAGAACGCGCGGTCGTGGGCGCGTCCACGATGGGGAGATCGTGGGCAGGAGGTTGAGGACGAGCTGACAGGTGGGGACGGCGGGACAGAGAGAGAGAGAGAGAGAGAGAGAGAGAGAGAGAGAGCGGGCGTGCGCGAGGGAAACAACACCGATAGGTCGGCCCCCTAGAGCAGTGAGAGAGAGGGGAGGAGAGGGCGCGCTGGAGTCTGCGCCAACAGGCAGGGCCCGCCGTCAGGCACAAGGGACGTGCAGGCTGGAGTTAAGTGGGCCGGTTTGGGCTGAAATTGGTTTTCCTTTTTCCAGGGATTTTCTAATTTCTTTTCTATTTATTTTCTCTAGGGTTTTCAATTCAAATTCAAATCAAGTTTCAAATTCAAACCAAATAAAATGTATGCAACAATTCAAAGAATATTTAGGCTCAATATGATGCAACATTCCATGACTCATATGTTTTGAGCAAAATAAAATAAATAATCCTTCACTAATACAACTAACTCTAATTAAAAGAAAAGGAGAGAGAGAAAACTAGAGGGAGAGAGAAACTAGAGTGAGATAGAGAAGAGTAACACTTGAATTTGGATGATCATAAGAAAGAAATTTTATACCCCCAAATTCAGGGTGTTACAGACCTATCCCCCTTAAAAGAATCTCGCCCTCGAGATTCAAGGCTGGCTAGAAAAGAGTTCAAGGTACTTGGCTCCCAGAACATCTTCTCTTCCCCAGGTTGCTTCTTCTTCTGAGTGATGGCCCCATTGGAATTTGCACATTCTGATGGTGTTCCTCCGAGTGACCCGATCTGCTGTCTCTAGAATCTGCGTTGGCTTCTCAATGTATGTCAAATCCTCTTGAACTTCAAGGTCTTCCATTGGCAACTGCTCTTCTGGTATTCGCAAGCATTTCTTCAACTGAGACACGTGAAACACATCATGCACTGCAGACAGATTCTTTGGTAAGCTGAGTTGATAAGCCACTTCTCCATGTCTTGCTTGAATCTGATACGGACCGATATAGCGAGGGGCTAGCTTTCCTTTGAATCGAAACCTTTTGGTTCCTCTGATGGGTGACACTTTCAAGTAGACATAGTCTCCCACTTCAAAACTGAGTTCCCTTCTTTTGGTGTCAGCATAGCTTCGCTGTCTAGACTGTGCTGCCTTCAGATTTTCCCGAACCATTCTGATATTCTCTTCAGCCTCAAGCAAAATCTCTGGATCGAATACCTGCCTTTCGCCGGTTGATCTTAATGCAATGGAGTTCTGCAATTTCTCCCATAAAGCGCTTCAAATGGTGACATCTTCAGACTGGCCTGATAGCTGTTGTTGTAGGAGAATTCTACATACGGTAGCATCTTGTCCCAACCTAACTTGTCTTGCAAAGCACAAGCTCTCAACATATCCTTAAGAATCTGGTTGGAACTCTCAGTCTGACCATCTGTTTGTGGGTGGTAAGCTGAACTGAATTTCAAGTGTGTACCCAAAGCTTCATGTAGCTGCTGCCAAAAATGAGAAGTAAACTGGGTGCCTCTGTCCGATATTATCTTCTTTGGAATACCATGCAAGCACACAAGCCGAGACATGTATAACTCTGCCAACACTGCACGATTATAGGTAGTCTTGACTGGTATGAAATGGACCGCCTTTGTTAAACGGTCCACTACTACTCAGATGGAGTCGTAACCAGCTTGAGTGTGGGGCAGACCGACTATAAAGTCCATCCCAATCTCATCCCATTTCCACTGAGGAATCTGCAACGATTGCAACAAACCTGTGGGTCTCTGATGTTCTGCTTTGATCCTCTGACAACTGTCGCATCTGGCCACATTCTCTGCTATCTCTCTTTTCATACCATACCACCAGAATCTCTTCTTCAAGTCTTGGTACATTTTCTCACTACCAGGGTGTATAGAATACGCTATCTCATGAGCCTCTTTGAGAATCAGTTCCCGAATCGATGTGATATCAGGAACGCACAGTCTATCCTTGAACCATACCACTCCTTCTGCATCTTCACGGAAATCTAGACCATTCCCATCTATGATTAGCTGTCGGATCTCGTTGATCTTCTCATCATCCTTCTGATCTTTCCTGATGTCTTGCTCTAGAGTGGGCTCTAGCTCAATTGCCACTCCTTGTGCGTTGTTCAGAAATCCGAGACTTAGCCTATCAAATTTCTTCGCTAGCTCAAACAGCATCGGGTGAGCGGCCAACATATTGACTTGACCCTTCCTGCTAAGAGCATCTGCAACCACATTTGCTTTGCCTGGGTGATAATGAATCTCCAACTCATAGTCTTTGATCAATTCTAGCCATCTTCGCTGCCTCATGTTTAATTCTGACTGAGTGAATATATATACTTGAGGCTCTTGTGGTTCATGTAGATATCACACTTCTGCCCATAAAGATAATGTCTCCAGGTCTTCAATGCATGAACCACTGCTGCTAACTCCAGATCATGAGTGGGGTAGTTCTTCTCATGAACTTTCAATTGTCGGGATGAGTATGCACTACTTTCCCTTCCTGCATTAACACACATCCCAGTCCGGTGTACGAAGCATCACAATATACTGAGAATGGCTTGTGAACATCTGGCAGAACCAACAACGGTGCTGTTGTCAACTTCTGCTTCAACATTTCAAATGATTCTTGGCACGCTGGGGGTCCACTTGAACTCAACCTTCTTTGCTAGCAGGGCTGTCATTGGTCTGGCAATCTTGGAGAAACCTTCAATGAAACGCCGATAGTAACCGGCCATCCCAATAAAATTCTTGATTCCTCGGACATCTTTTGGTGCTTTCTAGTCTAGAATCGCTGCTACCTTCTTTGGATCCACAGCTAGTCCATCTCGGTTTATAATATGACCTAAGAATAGAACTTCGCTGATCCAGAACTCGCACTTGCTAAGCTTAGCATACAACTGACAATCTCGTAGTCTCTGAAGTACTTTCCTCAAATGTTCTTCATGCTCTTGCTCATTCTGGGAATATTTGAGAATATCATCAATGAACACCACTACGAACTTGTCGAGGTAGTCCATGAACACACTGTTCATCAGGTTCATGAAGTAAGCTGGCGCGTTCGTCAATCCGAATGACATAACCATGAACTCATATAGTCCATACTTGGTGATGAATGTTGTCTTCGGTATATCTGCGGGTCGGATTCGGAGCTGATGGTAACCTGACCTCATATCTATCTTTGAGAACACACTGACTCCTCTCAACTGATCAAATAGGTCTTCAATTCGAGGCAGGGGGTACTTGTTCTTTACAGTGACTTCATTCAAAGCTCTGTAATCAATGCACATCCTCTTCGTGCCATCCTTCTTCTCCACAAATAGTATTGGGGCTGCCCAAGGCGAGGTACTTGGTCTGATATAACCTTTCTCCAACAACTCTTCAATCGGCTTCCTGAGTTCCACCAATTCTGGTCTGGACACTCGATAAGCTCTCTTGGAAATAGGGGCGATGTCTGGGATAAGCTCTATGGCAAATTCAACTTTCCTTTCAGGTCGCATGCCTGGTAACTCCTCAGGGAATACATCGGGGAATTCGGACACAATCCTAATTGCCTCAATTCGGATTGGACAGCTTTTCTGAAAGGGAAATAGGGTTTAACCTTTTCCTATAAATAATTTTGGTGGTTGAATGCCCAACACAAATAATTGGACTAACTAGTTTCCTCTAGATTATATATTTTATAGGTGCCAAAGGTTCAACACAAACCAATAAAAAGATCAAGTTAGGGTTCAAAAGAAAGGAGCAAAAGAAACCGAAGAGAACCCTGGTCTGGAGCACCAGACTGTCCGGTGTGTCACCAGACACTGTCCGGTGCACCAGGGCCATACGAGTGTGAACTTGCCACCTTCGGGTTTTAGAAGAGCCGCTCCGCTATAATTCACCGGACTGTCCGGTGTGCCACCGGACTGTCCGGTGCACCAGCAGAGTAACGACTATCCAGCGCAACGGTCGTCTGCAAAAGCGTGAACAGTGCGTAAACAGTGCGTGCAGAAGTCAGAGCAGGCGTTAGAGGCGCACCGGACAGTGAACAGCACATGTCCGGTGCCGCACCGGACTGTCCGGTGTGACATGAAGTCAGCGCTCCAACGGTCAGAATCTTTAGAACCCTAAAGGTTGGGTGACGTGGCTGGCGCACTGAACTGTCCGGTGCGCCCATCGACAGACAGCCTCCCCAACGGCTATGTGGTGGTTGAGGGCTATAAATACCCCCCAGGCCCCCAACCACCACCACTCCAAGCATCCAAGTTTTTTAGACATCTCATTCAATACAAGAGCTAGTGCAATCAATACAAGACACAATTCAAAAGAATCAAAGCCTCTCTAAGTCCAAATTCACTCCAAACTCCTAGTGACTAGAGAGAGAGAGAGATTTTGCTCGTGTTCTTTGAGCTCTTGTTCTTGGATCGCTTTCTTCTTCCTCATTCTTGTTCTATTCTTGTTCTCTAGGTGACTTGTAATCAAGGCAAGAGACACTAAGCGTGTAGTGGTCCTTGTGGGGTCTAAGTGACCCGTCTGATTAAGGAGAAAGCTCACTCGGTCTAGGTGACCGTTTGAGAGAGAGAAAGGGTTGAAAGAGACTCGGTCTTTGTGACCACCTCAATGAGGACTAGGTTCATTGGAACCAAACCTCGATAAAACAAATCACCGTGTCATCCGCTTTACTTTCTTGGTTCATTTGTTTTTCCCCTCTCTCTCGGACTCGGATTTTATTCTAATGCTAACCCTGATTTGAAGTGTGCTTAAAGTTTGTAAATTTCAGTTTCCGCCTATCCACCCCCCCTCTAGGTGACTTTCAATTGGTATCAGAGCCCGATACTTCATTAAGAGTCTAACCACTCGAAGTGATGTCGGGAGATCACGCCAAGAGGGAGATGTAAACGGCCACAAGCCACAGGAAGGCTCCATCAAGGGAGTCCGGTTCCAAAGGAAGGGAGGAATCACCTCCCCACGTCAAGTCGCACCGGAGTGGCGAAAAGAAGAAGAAAATGAAGAAAGTGGTCTACTATGAGACCGATTCTTCATCGCCTTCCACTTCCAGCTCCGATGCTCCGTCCGCCACTTCTAAGTGCCATGAGCACAAGAAGTTTAGTAAGATCCCCCTACGCTATCCCCGCATTTCTAAACGCACTCCTTTACTTTCCGTCCCATTAGGCAAACCACCGGTATTTTACGGTGAAGATTATTGTATGTGGAGTGATAAAATGAGACATCACCTAACCTCACTCCACGCTAGTATATGGGACATTGTTGAGTTTGGAGTGCAGGTACCATCCGTAGGGGATGAAGGCTACGACTCGGACGAGGTAGCCCAAATCTAGCACTTCAACTCCCAAGCCACTACTATACTCCTCGCCTCTCTATGTCGAGAGGAATATAATAAGGTGCAAGGGTTGAAGAGTGCCAAGGAGATTTGGGACGTGCTAAAGACCGCACATGAAGGGGATGAGGTGACCGAGATCACCAAGTGGGGATACAATCAAGGGTGAGCTCGGTCGATTCGTCCTAAACCAAGGAGAGGAGCCACAAGCAATGTACAACCGGCTCAAGACCCTGGTCAACCAAGTGCACAACCTCGGGAGCACCAAATGGGATGACCATGAAATGGTCAAGATTATTCTAAGATCACTTGTTTTTCGCAATCCTACACAAGTTCAATTAATACGTGATGATCCTAGATATAAGCTAATGTCTCCCGAGGAAGTGATAGGAAAGTTTGTGAGCTTTGAGTTGATGATCAAAGGCTCCAAACAAATCATCGAGCAAGGCGCCACCTTTACACCCAAGGTGCAACCCGTTGCATTCAAAGCGACGGAGGAGAAGAAAGAATTGTCTACATCAAGTAGGCTCCCCATCGACGCCTCCAAGCTCGACAACAAGGAAATGGCACTCATCATCAAAAGCTTCCGCCAAATCCTCAAACAAAGGAGGGGAAGGATTACAAACCTCGCTCCAAGAAGGTGTGCTACAAGTGTGGTAAGCCCGGTCACTTTATAGCTAAATGTCCTATATCAAGTGATAGTGATAGGGGCGATGACAAGAAGGGAAAGAGAAAGGAAAAGAAGAAGTACTACAAGAAGAAGGGCGGCGATGCCCACGTGTGTCGGGAATGGGACTCCGACGAGAGCTCCACCGACTCCTCCGACGAGGATGCCGCCAACATCGCCGTCAACAATGGACTCCTCTTCCCCAACGTCAGCCACAAGTGCCTCATGGCAAAGGACGGCAAAAGGAAGAAGGTAAAATCTAGAGCCTCCACTAAATACACAACATCTAGTGACGAAGGTAGCTCTAGTGAAGATGAGGATAACTTGTTTACCCTTTTTGCCAACCTTAACATGCAACAAAAGGAAAAATTAAATGAATTAATAGGTGCTATTCATGAGAAGGATGAACTCTTGGATAGCCAAGAGGAATTCGTTATTAAGGAAAACAAAAAGCATGTTAAAGTTAAAAATGCTTATGCTCAGGAAGTTGAAAATTGTGAAAATTTGACTAAGGAGCTTAGCATTTGCCATGATACTATTTCCAACCTTAGAACTGAGAATATTAATTTGATTACTAAGGTTGAGAAATCAAATGTTTGCCATGATTCATTTGCCAATCTTAGAAATGAAAATGCTAGTTTAATTGCTAAGATTGATAAATTGAATGAATCAATTTCTATCCTTAAAACTGAGAATGATAAATTAATTTCTAAGGCTAAAGATTTGAATGTTTGCAATGTTTCTATTTCCAATCTTAGAAATGAGAATGCTATTTTACATGCTAAGATTGATGAATTAAATGTTTGCAAACCCTCTACATCTGGTGTTGATCATGTTACTATTTGTACTAGATGTAGAGACATTAATGTTGATGCTATTCATGATCACCTAGCTTTAATTATACAAAAAAATGATCACATAGCTCAACTAACTGCCAAAATCAATGAGCATGAGATAGAAAATGAAAAATTTAAATTTGCTAGAAGCATACTCTATAATGGGAAACGCCCTGGCATCAAGGATGACATTGGTTTCCAACAGGGAAGCAATGTCAAACTTAATGCCCCCAAAAGATTGTCTAATTTTGTTAAGGGCAAGGCTCCCATGGCTCAAGATAACGAGGGTTACATTTTATATCCTGCTGGTTATCCTGAGCACAAGATTAGGAGAATTCATGCTAGGAAGTCTCATTCTATTTCTCACCATGCTTTTATATACAAGAATGAGGCAACTAGCTCTAGGCATTCTACCCATGTAAAAATGCCTAAAAAGAAATCTCCTACTTCATCAAATGAACCTAATGTTTCATTTAAAACTTTTGATGCTTCTTATGTGCTCACTAACAAATCAGGCAAAGTAGTTGCCAAATATGTTGGGGCAAACACAAGGGTTCCAAGACTTGCGTTTGGGTACCCAAGGTGCTTGTTTCTAATATAAAAGGACCCAAGACCATTTGGGTACCTAAGAACAAGGCCTAAATTGTTTTGCAGGTTTATGCATCTGGGGGCTCAAGTTGGATTATTGATAGCGGATGCACAAACCACATGACAGGGGAGAAAATGATGTTCTCTTCCTACGAGAAAAACGAAGATCCCCAAAGAGCTATCACATTCGGGGATGGAAATCAAGGTTTGGTGAAAGGACATGGTAAAATTGCTATATCACCTGACCATTTCCAATGTTTTTCTTGTAGACTCTTTAGATTATAACTTGCTTTCAGTTTCTCAATTATGCAAAATGGGCTACAACTGTCTTTTTACAGATGTAGGTGTTACTGTCTTTAGAAGATGTGATGATTCAGTAGCATTTAATGGAGTATTAGAGGGTCATCTATACTTAGTTGATTTCAATAGAGCTGAATTCGATACTTGCTTAATTGCTAAGACTAATATGGGTTGGCTTTGGCATCGCCGACTAGCCCATGTTGGGATGAAGAATCTTCACAAACTTCTAAAGGGAGAACACATTTTGGGACTAACCAATGTTCTTTTTGAGAAAGACAGGGTTTGTAGCGCATGCCAAGCAGGAAAGCAAGTTGGCGTCCATCATCCACACAAAAACATCATGACGACAGACAGGCCACTGGAGTTACTCCACATGGATTTATTCGACCCGATAGCTTAAATAAGCATCGGCGGGAGTAAGTACTGTCTTGTAATTGTGTATGATTATTCTCGCTTCACTTGGGTGTTCTTTTTACAGGAAAAATCACAAAGATAAGAAGCGACAACGGGACGGAGTTCAAGAATTCACAAATAGAAGGCTTTCTTGAGGATGAGAGCATCAAGCATGAGTTCTCTTCTCCCTACACACCTCAACAAAATGGTGTAGTGGAGAGGAAGAATAGAACTCTACTGGACATGGCGAGGACCATGCTTGATGAGTACAAGACTCCGGACCGGTAATGGGCTGAGGCGATTAACACCGCCTGCTACTCCATCAACTGGCTCTACCTTCACCGAATCCTCAAGAAGACATCATATGAACTCCTTACCGGTAAAAAGCCCAATGTTTCATATTTTAGAGTCTTTGGTAGCAAATGTTCTATTATTATTAAAAGAGGTACAAAATCTAAATTTGCTCCTAAGGTTGTAGAAAGCTTTTTACTAGGATATGATTTAAACACAAGGGCATATAGAGTCTTCAACAAATCCACTAGATTAGTTGAGGTTTCTTATGACATTGTGTTTGATGAGACTAATGGCTCCCAAGTGGAGCAAGTTGATCTTGATGAGCTAGATGATGAAGAGGCTCCATGCGTCGCACTAAGGAACATGTCCATTGGGGATGTGTGTCCAAAGGAATCCGAAGAGCCCACTCATGCACAAGATCAACCATCATCATCTTCCATGCAAGCATCTCCACCAAACCAAGATGAGGATCAAGCTCAAGACAATGAAGAAGCAGATCAAGAAGATGAGCTACCTCAAGAGGAGGACAATGATCTAGGGGAGATGACAATGATCAATACAAAGAGGATGATCAAGAAGTACAGGGTCCAAAACCGCCACACCCAAGAGTCCACCAAGCGATTCAAAGAGATCACCCCGTGAACTCCATCCTCGGCGATATTCATAAGGGGGTAACCACTCGATCTCGAGTCGCTCATTTTTGTGAACGTTACTCTTTTGTTTCCTCTATTGAGCCATACAGGATAGAGGATGCACTAAGAGATTCGGATTGGGTGTTGGCAATGCAAGAGGAGCTCAACAACGTCACGAGGAATGAGGTATGACATTTAGTTCCACGTCCTAACCAAAATGTTGTAGGTACCAAATGGGTATTCCACAACAAGCAAGATGAGCATGGTGTGGTGACAAGGAACAAAGCCCGACTTGTGGCCAAGGGTTATTCACAAGTCGAAGGTTTGGACTTTGGTGAAACCTATGCACCCGTAGCTAGGCTTGAGTCAATTCGCATATTACTTGCCTATGCTACTTACCATGGCTTTAAGCTTCATCAAATGGACGTGAAAAGTGCCTTCCTCAATGGACCAATCAAGGAAGAGGTCTATGTTGAGCAACCTCCCGGCTTTGAAGATAGTGAGTACCCTAACCATGTTTATAAACTTTCAAAGGCGCTTTATGGGCTCAAGCAAGCCACAAGAGCATGGTATGAATGCCTAAGAGATTTCCTTATCACTAATGGCTTCAAAGTCGGTAAAGACGATCCTACTCTCTTTACTAAAACCATTGCAAAAGATTTGTTTGTATGCCAAATTTATGTTGATGATATCAATCAACTTGTGAAGAGTTTAGAAGGATCATGATTAAAAAATTCGAGATGTCTATGATGGGGGAGTTGAAGTATTTTCTAGGATTTCATGTCAAGCAACTCCAAGAGGGCACCTTCATCAGCTAAACCAAGTACATTCAAGACATACTTACCAAGTTTGAAATGAAGGACGATGCCAAGCCCATCAAGACACCCTTGGGAACTAATGGGTATCTCGACCTCGACACGGGAGGTAAATCCGTAGATCAAAAGGTATATCGGTCAATGATAGGATCGTTACTCTATTTATGTGCATCTCGACCGGATATTATGCTTTTCGTATGCATGTGTGCAAGGTTCCAAGCCGATCCTAAGGAAGTTCACCTTAGGGCTGTGAAAAGAATCATGAGATATTTAGTTTACACTTCTAAGTTTGGTCTTTGGTACCCCAAGGGATCCACTTTTGACTTAATAGGATATTCAGATGCTGATTGGGCAGGGTGTAAAATTGATAGGAAGAGCACATCAGGGACTTGTCAGTTTCTGGGGAGATCCTTGTTGTCTTGGGCTTCAAAGAAACAAAACTCAGTAGCTCTTTCTACCGCCGAAGCCGAATATATTGCCGCAGGCCATTGTTGTGCGCAGTTACTTTGGATGAAGCAAACCCTCAGGGACTATGGCTACAAATTGAGCAAAGTCCCTCTTCTGTGTGATAATGAGAGTGCAATCCGCATGGCGGATAATCCCGTTGAACACAGCCGCACTAAGCACATAGACATTCGGTATCACTTTTTGAGGGATCACCAACAAAGGGGGGATATCGAGATAGCTTATGTTAGCACCAAAGAACAATTAGCCGATATCTTTACCAAACCACTAGATGAGAAAACCTTTACCAAACTTAGGAATGAGCTCAATATTCTTGATTCTCGGAATTTTGATTGAAACATTGCACACATAGCTCATTTATATACCTTTGATCATATCTCTTTTATGTCTACGACTAATGTGTTTTCAAGTGTATCTCTATACTAAGTCGAAGATTGAAAGGGAAATGGAGTCTTCGGTGAAGACAAGGCTTCCACTCCGCTCTGTCGGTATCATTTACCCTTCGCCATCACTCCACATCACTCTCACAATTGGTATAATCTTTCATTCATATTTTATTTACCAATGGTGGAGAAAGTAACAAAGGGCTCACAAAGTCAAAATTTTCAAGAATTTTTGAAATTGGTATAAAAATGTGTTTGATCTTTTTCAATTGGTATTTAAAAAAATGGTGAAATCCTCTTGAACACTAAGAGGAGAATTCATTCAGGGGGAGTTTTGTTTTAGTCAAAGGAAAAAGCATTTGAAACAGGGGGAGAAAATTTCACATCTAAAAATGCTTCTTGCAAACTTATTCATATGTCTTTGACTAATTGCAAAAAGACTTTGAAAAGATTTTCCAAAAGAATTTGCAAAAACAAAACAAGTGGTGCAAGCGTGGTCCAAAATGTTAAATAAAAGAAAGCAACCATGATATCTAGAAAAAGTATAAATTAGTTTAATTCCAAGCAACCTTTGCACTTTCCTTATGCAAACTAGTTCAATTCTGCACTTATATATTTGCTTTGGTTTATGTTGGCATCAATCACCAAAAAGGGGGAGATTGAAAGGGAAATAGGGTTTAACCTTTTCTTATAAATAATTTTGGTGGTTGAATGCCCAACACAAATACTTGGACTAACTAGTTTGCTCTAGATTATATATTTTACAGGTGCCAAAAGTTCAACACAAACCAATAAAAAGATCAAGTCAGGGTTCAAAAGAAAGGAGCAAAAGAAACCGAAGAGAACCCTGGTCTGGCGCACCGGACACTATCCGGTGCACCAGGGCCGTACGAGTCTGAACTTGCCACCTTCAGGTTTCAGAAGACGCTCCGCTATAATTCACCGGACTGTCCGATGTACCACCGGACTGTCCGGTGCACCAGCAGAGTAACGGCTATCCAGCGAACGGTCCGCTGCAAAAGAGTGAACAGTGCGTAAACAGTGCGCGCAGAAGTCAGAGCAAGAGTCAGAGGCGCACTGGACAGTGAACAACACCTGTCTGGTGCCGCGCCGGACTGTCCGTTGCGACATGAAGTCAGCGCTCCAACGGTCAGAATCTTTAGAACCCTAACCGTTGGGTGACGTGGCTGGCGCACCGGACAGTGTCCGATGGCGCACCAGACTGTCCGGTGTGCCCATCGACAGACAGCCTCCCCAACGGCTATGTGGTGGTTGAGGGCTATAAATACCCCCCAACCACCACCACTCCAAGCATCCAAGTTTTTCAGACATCTCATTCAATACAAGAGCTAGTGCAATCAATACAAGACACAATTCAAAGGAATCAAAGCCTCTCCAAGTCCAAATTCACTCCAAACTCCTAGTGACTAGAGAGAGAGAATTTGCTCGTGTTCTTTGAGCTCTTGTTCTTGGATCGCTTTCTTCTTCCTCATTCTTGTTCTATTCTTGTTATCTAAGTGACTTGTAATCAAGGCAAGAGACACTAAGTGTGTAGTGGTCCTTGCGGGGTCTAAGTGACCCGTTTGATTAAGGAGAAAGCTCACTCGATCTAGGTGACCGTTTGAGAGAGAGAAAGGGTTGAAAGAGCCCCGGTCTTTGTGACCACCTCAACGGGGACTAGGTTCATTGGAACCGAACCTCGGTAAAACAAATCATCGTGTCATCCACTTTACTTTCTTGGTTGATTTGTTTTTCCCCTCTCTCCCGGACTCGGATTTTATTCTAACGCTAACCCCGGTTTGAAGTGTGCTTAAAGTTTGTAAATTTCAGTTTTCGCCTATCCACCCCCTCTAGGAAACTTTCATTGTCATCTACTGATAAATGGTGACAGGCTCCTTCTTCTAGTTCAGGTAAGTACAGTTTGGTTATTACTTCCTTTCTGGATGGGGACACCAACTTTACTGTTCTCTTGTCACAACTGACAGTGGCTTGATTTCTGTGTAACCAATTCATCCCTAGGATGACATATAACCCTTGAGTTCCCATTACTACTAGGCTAGCGGGGAAGTCTATCCCCCTTATTTCAATCCTTAGATTCGGACAAATCCTATCGGACTGAACTTTTCCCCCAACTGAATTAACTCTTAAAGGTGGGATCATTAGTTCTATGGGGATGTTTTGTGATTCTACCCAAGATGTAGAAACAAAAGAATACGTGGCACCAGTATCAAATAATACTTTTGCTGGGTAGGATTCGACTGGAAACATACCTACTGCCACGTCCTGAGCATCCTGGATTGCTTCTGCCTCCAGGTGGTTCACCTTTCCATGGTTGTAAGCCTGACCACGGACTCCTGGTGCTTGTTGTGGCGCTCCTTGTCTTGCTGGGACATTGACTGTTGGCAGCTGCTGAGCTGCTTTCTTGGGACAGTTCTTCGCCCAGTGATTTTGCTCTCCACAGTAGAAGCATGCACGACCTCCTACTTGCGTTGGGGCTGCTTGGCCATTCTGGTTGGTTGCTGGGGCAGGAAGACGAGCTGCCTGGTTGTTCTAATGTTGGTACTGATTTCCTCTCGGTTGGGTGTTCTGACGGTACTGTTGCTGCTATTGCTGAGGAAACTGCGTCTGGTACTGGTGCTGGTGATGTCGCTGATGCTGGTGCTGGTGACCTTGCTTGAATTGCTGAGGTGAGTTGCCTGAGTAGCGGGGACGACTGCTACTCCCAACCTGAGGTCCACCAATCTTGCTCTTCCTATCCTCCATCTCCCGACGCATCCTTTCAGTCATGATTGCTCTGTCTATCAAATGCTAGAAGGTGGGGAAAGTGTGGTTCATTAGCTGGTAATGGAGGGGATCAACCAATCCTCTCAGAAAGCAGTACTACCACTTGGCATCTGCGTTGACGTCTTCTGGGGCATAACGTGACAGCTGCAAAAACTTATCCCTGTACTCACTGACGGACAGAGGACCTTGCTTCAGGGCGAGAAACTCCTCCTTCCTCACTATCATCATTCCCTCGGGCACATGGTAGCGACGGAAGTTGTCCCTGAACTCCTCCTAGGTAATGGCTTCAGGGTTGGCATGAGTGGTGAGGTAAGACTCCCACCAAGAATGTGCTGCTCCCCTCAGCTATCGGGGACCATACAACACCTTCTCACGATCGTTGTACTGAACAGTGTGCAACTCACGCTCCACGGTACATAGCCAATCTTCTGCGTCCATGGGATCAGCAGAGGGGGCAAAGACAGGGGGATGGCCCCTCATGAACTCTGCTCGCTTGTCTCTGGACACTTGTGGCATCTAAACTTGCACTGGAGGCTATGGTGGGGGTGGTTGTTGCTGCACCTGCTGCATCGCTGCTAAGGTCTGACCAATTGCCTGAACTGCCTAAGTCTGCATCATGAACATCTTCTCAACTGTCATCGGGGGTAGCGGTGGCAACTGCTATTGTTGGGCTGCATCCTCCTGGGGTGCCTGCTGTTCTGGCTGAGCACGCCTCGCACCTCTGCGCCTGTTCTCGGACATCTCTAGAAATCACACACATATTAGATCTGACTCTGTAGTCTTTCAGCATAAGAAAAGATATACGGAAATCTACAAAGCACTAAACAATTGATCATCTTCAGTGACAGCTTCTGAGATAAAGAGGAAAGTGGAAATAAATGGATTACCCAACTAAATAACTGACTTTATTAATAACTACACCAAGTTGCAGGGGATACCCACACCTTGGTGACAATCATTACAAAGATCCAACTTCATTACATGTCCATCATAACAAGCATTTCAACATATAATGAGCAAACTAACTCTAACTAAGACTGACTAGACTAAGACACTGAATTAAGCATTATTATAGACTCCGACTCCATCGATCTATGGATCTAAATCTATGCGGGTCTTGTAGTCTGGGGTACCATAATCGAAGCGACCACGGGGCGGTAAACGGTAAGGGTGCTGAATCCCGACAGGGGCGGGAGAACCACCATCAAGATAGAGGTGTGCCGCGCATTGAGCATGCAATTCCGCAACCTCCGCCCGAACCTTGCCCAACTCGTCAAGGGTGTGGTCCAACTCTGTGTTAAGCACGGCGGCCAGGTTGACCATGCTGCTCAGCCTGGGATTGGACTCGCCAACTAGCGAGACAATCACACCTCCAGCACTGCTGGTCGAACGGCAAGGGTAGTACTTCAGGTCAAGGCCATCAACTACCCTGCTGAACAACGAGCAATACTGAGAAAGTGCTCGTCGTGCTGCATCTTGCATGGCTGCCTCGGTAGTGTCCCTCTCAGTGATAGAATAGTGCTCTGAGAAGGCCTCTGCACCCCGGAGATCATCGTTCAGACAGCGCACCAAGCAAGTAGCCTCCCATTGGTCCGGGTATAACCCGCGACGATGCTGGTAGACTACACAACGGTACTCGATGGACCAAGTGTGTCGGTCGAAGGCCCGACACAACAGGGTATCGAGAGCGTCGTGGAAGTGACTCCCGCAAGCAGCGTCACGAGTGATGGGTCTAGTGATCCACCCCTCCGGCTTCGGCTCCTCCGAGCGCTCCGTGCCGTGGCTCGAACTGCCACCGGCGTCGTCGTCTCCGTCTCCGTCAGGGTCTCCTCCAGCAGCCGGGATGCCCTGAGGTGGTGCAGGGGGCATCTCTGGCTGAGGTGCAGGGGAAGGCGGCCTCTCATACTCCACCTCCCGCTGAGGCGAGGGGGAAGAGTTCTATTGCTCCTACTCCTGCTCCTGGCGTCGGTGCTCCTGCTCCTCGTGCAGGCGACGATGCAGTCTCTCCAGGTGACTGGACTGACCTGACACCGTGCGACGTAGTGGACGCTCCGCTAGGCGAGAAGGCAAAAAGGGGATCACAGACTTACGTGCGGTGCACCTGATACGGACCATCTACAAAAGACATCGTAAGCACAAGAGTAAGAGTAGAACTATGAGACCAGAAAGTAAACAGAAAGAAAAGTGAGACAAAAATTTTGAGATAAGTAAATATCATAGAGTTGATCAAGATGACCAACTTTTGAAAAGACACTAAGATCAAGGTAAGGGTAAGGGTCTATAGTCCTTAGGTCGACCATTCTAGTCTAGGTTAGTGTTCCTACAGTAAGCAAGGCTTTGATACCACTTATGTCACACCCGATTTTGGAAGGTAAACCGAATGCGAACTATATACGTGCCAGGATCAGAACTCACGTACACAGCGCTTACATAATTGGACATCATCACACAATGCTCAAAATAAATAGCGGAAAGGTACTTAATTACATCAAGATGCCTGAGACATCCACAAAGTCTAATACATAACCATAGTGTTTAACAGTAACATCGAAGTGCGGAGTAACGAAACGTAGAAGATAAGCCTACACAGGCAGCTGACTGGGGGTTTGCCACTAAAGTAAATTAGAACTCGTTGTAGTCCTGGAACTCTTCAAAGTCCTCCATGTTGCCAACTTCACCTCCTGAGCACTAAGTACAGTGGGGACAACCTGGGGTGGGGTGGTTTGTAAAGCAAGGGTGAGTACACATCAACGTACTCAGCAAATGTCTCGTTTGGCTAAAGTGGACTAGCTGTATGTGGAGTTAAGGTTAAGCAGTTGCTTTTAATTGATCAAGTTTTATTACTATAAGTCGAGCCAAATTTTAGTAATAAACCCAGTTATTACCCGGAAGCACTCCCTCCAAGAGGAAATACTAGAGTTCAGAATTATAATCACCATTGCTAATCATTGTCATAAAAGTAACCAATGTTCTTCTAATCGAAGAGGATCCCAAGGCTGCTCTTAACCGTGAGCACGGCTGATATACCAGTTTCTAACACTCTGCAGAGGTTGCACACTTTATCCACATGTCGTGATTCCCATTCTGCCCGGGGTTCTAGCCTCCCCATTGATCACTACCAAGGTGACCTAGCAGGGTCTCACTACATAGCCTTTACAAAGATTTCCCAGAGGTCATAGCCGTCCGTTAGGTTTCTCCAGTTTGATAAACACAGTACGTCTTCCCAGAGGAAGGGTGACTAACAAAACCAAATCAAAGAACCTCTGCAACCAGCCTCGGCAGAGCAAGTACTGTGCCTGGACCCCATTGACGGCCCTACGGCGAAGCCAACTACTCCTCTGGTTCCTCTAATTAATCAGCTTAGGGCATCCCATTCCACCCTCATGGTTGCACTGTTATCCCAGGTTGTCACTCCCCAAACAGGTCCTTATGGAGAGGTACTCAGGAAACAGCCTGAGCCCCCTAAAGTAATCACAAGGACCCCATCGGGATAACATCATCGCATGATAAAAGATCACATCATGTTCATTGATTAAGTTGAAGCAGTAGCATAAGCTAACCATGATTAACCCAAAAGATAAACAAGGGTAAGGTAAATACAGACTAGTCAATCCTTAAGTTTCAGTAATGTAATGCGAGACAGTGAATTATAAAGTAAAGTAGGACATGATAGGTCTGAGGACACTTGCCTTCACCAGGTTGTTGCTCAGAGGGATCTTCGGCAACACACTCAGGAACCACGAGCTGCTCGTTGTCTAAGTAAAGCGAGCATACATTCAATACATTTGGAAGGTAAAAATGAACATCACATCAAACATGTACAAACATTGGAACACAACTCAAAAAGAGGTAACAATAAATAAAGGAGAATAAGATCAAGTTGTAACATGAACTAATCCTAATTAGGAGTTGATTATTGTCTAAGTGTTTAGAACGTAGCTCAAAAAGGTTAAGTAGTAATTAAACAAGAAAAGATTAAATTATAAGATGAACTACTCTTATTTAGGAATTTGATTATCCTTTAAGTGTTATCCATAATTACAAACCTAATTCTATTTATGTCATTAAGACCTAAAGGTTAAACCAACAATGAATCCATGTAATGCATAACACTAATCTCACAAGCTTAAATATACTTTAACTCCTAGGATTCTTCTTTTATTTATTTCATTAAATAAATAAATTAACATATACATTAATCTTATATTCTAAGTGTAAAAAAAATAAAGTATACAAATTACAATTGATCATATTTTATTTGAACATATAATAATTTTGTGAACATTTTGCAATTTGAACCACTAAATTTGGAGTTCATATGAAAAAGATATGAAATATACAAGTTTTAAATTTTAAAATATGAAATTAGGGCTAAATCTGTGATTAAATAAAAGTACAGGGGGCTATTCAAAAGAAACCAGGGACCTATACGCTAAAACAGAGGACGGCGGGTTGATATCCTAAAACCAGGGGGCTCTTAAGCAAAACTCACACGCGAAGGGGTACGGGGTAATCTCGGCCATCAGATAAGAGATCAACAGAACAGATTAGATCGCGCGGGTGCGGGCGTGCGGACGCGGCTGACCAGCGGGGCCAATGCGTCAGCGGGCCAGGATGGGCTGACCAGCCGGGCCCAGGAGCAGAGACGCGGGGGAGGGGGAAGAGAGAGAGGCGGTTGGATCCAGATTGGAGGGCTGGGATTAGATCCGCTCGGGTTAGCTCTAAACTGTCTGATCTCGGACGAACGACCGGGATCTAACGGCCCGAGGCGGGCATGGGCGCGGTGGCGCCGCTCGGTCCCGCGGCGAGAGTTCGCCGGAGACGAGAAGGCTGGCCACGACGGGGCACTAGAGGCTCGGGGTTTAGCTCGGACGCATTCAGGGCGGTCTGGCAGACTCGGCCATGGACATCACTCAGGCGCGGGAGCACCAGAGGGCGCTGCACACGGAGAGGCGAGCTAACGGCGGCGCGGGGCAACCAGGCGAACAATCGCGTGCTAAACAGGGCAGCAACGACCAAATTAAGGGCACGGGCAGGTTGCTCACCTCGAGCAGAAGCGCTGGAGTCGCGAAGCAACGGCGGAGGCGCAATGGCTCGACGGGGCGACGGTGGCGGAGCTCCGACTGCACAGGAGGAACTCCGGTGAGCGTGGACTGGGCAGACCAGAGGGATTAAGGGTGAACCGAAGGGTGTTCTAGGTGGCGGGGGATAGTGCAGAGCTTACCGGGGCAACAGACGCGGCAGGGAGTTCCATGGCGACCGTAGAACGGACGACGGGCGTCGGTAAGCGGTGGCGGGGCTCTGGTCGTGCGCGTAGAGCGAGAGAGAGGGCGAGCAGAGCGCGGGGCTCAAAAGGGACGTGGACGTGGCCGAACAACGCGCGGTCGTGGGCGCGTCCACGGTGGGGAGATCGTGGGCGGGAGGTTGAGGACGAGCTGACAGGTGGGGACGGTGGGACAGAGAGAGAGAGAGAGAGAGAGAGAGCGGGCGTGCGCGAGGGAAACAACGCCGACAGGTCGACCCCACAGAGCAGCGAGGGAGAGGGGAGGAGAGGGCGTGTTGGAGTCTGCGCCGACAGGCGGGGCCCGCCTGTCAGGCACAGGGGGCGCGGGGGCGCGCGTGGGCTGAGTTAAGTGGGCCGGTTTGGGCTGAAATTGGTTTTCCTTTTTTCAGGGATTTTCTAATTGCTTTTCTATTTATTTTCTCTAGGGTTTTCAATTCAAATTCAAATCAAGTTTCAAATTCAAACCAAATCAAATGTATGCGACAATTCAAAGAATATTTAGGCTCAATATGATGCAACATTTCATGACTCATATGTTTTGAGCAAAATAAAATAAATAATCCTTCACTAATACAACTAACTCTAATTAAAAGAAAAGGAGAGAGAGAAAACTAGAGGGAGAGAGAAACTAGAGTGAGATAGAGAAGATTAACACCTGAATTTGGATGATGATAAGAAAGAAATTTTATACCCCAAATTCACGGTGTTACAATATTCTAAGTCGGCTATGCGCTTTGCATCAGCTTCTTTTTCTTTTTCCAGCTTTGAGATTTTCAGGCCTCCTTCAGAAAGTTTAGCTAAATTGGCTTGACTCTTTTTTAGCTTTTCAACTAAAGAAAGAAAGATTTTTTTCTTTTTCGACAGCTTGGTGCCGAAGATCTATAACTTCAGACCGTAGATTTCTGAAGCTATCCAGGTACTTTCATCTTCGACATCTTTCTGTGCTTTTAAAGCTTTGCTTAGGATAAGTCCCTAATAATAAAAAAATAAAAATACAATAAATAATAAATACTATAGAAAAACATTCTGCTAAATTGGAAAACTAAAAAGAAAAGTAAAATATGGAAACCTTCAAGTTATTGTACGCCAAGCAGTCGGCAAGTTGATCCTTTGGCATGGCAGACAATCCAAGCTCAAGCTTCAGATAACCCATGTTGTTCATTATTTCACGACAAACATATATCTCTTTATTATCTAGGAGGCAATATAGATAATCGTCTTCGTCGTTGCCTCCATAAACTAAAGAGTCTCGAAGATACCTCATGTCTCTTGCATAATATTGCACTTCGACAATTTGTTCTTTTGTCAGTTGTTTCCCCAAAGCATGGTGAATAATGTATTCAAGATTTTCAAGAGGCACCGTTTCGGGTGTTGGCATTGCCATTTCTCTCTGGTAGGCTCCCAGATTTCTCTTTTGATGGAATGGGCTCCAAAGGTCCAGCCTTGTCCAAATCAGAAGAAATATCTACAATAGCGGTCATCTTCGGTTCACCGGCCTTGTCCTTGGAGACCTTCGACGGTGCACGCAGCGCTGCATTCGAAGGCCTCAATACAACTTCTAGTACATAGGCCATTCTGTTTCCCTTCTTAGGAGTTCCTGTCGGGACAGATGTTGCCTTTGGCTGCTCTTGTACCTTCGACAATTCTAGCATCTTTGGTTCCATGACAGTCTTAGACGATTCAGCAGATGATTTCTTGATTTCCTCTTGCTCCTGCCCAAAAATTCAAAAGGTTTAATAAGAATGCCAGCAGGATAGTTTAAAGTTGAATTTAAAAAATAATAATCATTACCTTCGAAGGTAAAACACTCACAATCTCTATAACTAGCAAAGCAGTCAACTCTAATGCCCTTTCCGTATAATATGACCTTGGCCGATGAGTCAGGATCTTTACTTTTTTCCTACTTCAGCGCAGCAAAAGAAGCTTTCGCTACACTTTAGCCCCCTTTTTTGGGTAGGGAAACAGTAATCATGGTAAATGAACCCAATAGCATCAAAAACCTTATTTAATCTGCTTCTTCCTCGGGCACCAAAGGCGGCATTCATAGCTTCATCCTCAGCCTTGGTGTAGGCCCCTAACAACTCATCACTTGTTGCTTCGATGGCATCAAACCAATCATCGTCTGGCTCACCAAATTGATTTCTGTAGCGATAAGGTTACTTCAAATATACTAGACTACTTCTTCCAGCACTTTGACTCAAACCAGCCCCATTATCTTTTGGCATTTCCCACTTAGCAGCCAGGGGCCATACCTTGAAGGAAATGTGCTCCTGCACTAAGTCTCTAGTGCTAATGTAACCACACACATCGTTCAACGCTGCCAGGCAGGCTTGAGATTTTTCTGTGTTCACGATAGCTGGCCTCTTTAACCCGAAGCAGGATCGAACAGGCCATTGGATTACATCCTTAACATCGCTTCTCTAGCTCAGGTCATTCTTCACATAAAACCATTGCTTCATCCACGAGCCCGGCCATTTCTTCCGAAAGGTTGGCATGGGATACCTAACATCTGATCGGTACACGAAGGTATAACATCCAAAGTTATTGTGATATTGCTCTTTTCCTATGGCCTTCGTCTGGTAGGACAACTCATGAACATTACAAAAGCAATCAGCATCTGGTTCTAGTCCTTGGCTTCTTATTGCCTAGATGAAGATTCAACTTTAATCAAGGCTTCAGGAGTAAGCTAATGAAGAAATATTTCAAACTTTTTTAAGACTTCAACCAGCATCTTGTGTAGGGAGAAGCACAACCCAGATTTCATGAAGCTTTGAAAAACCACCATCTCATCTTTCTCAGAAAGAGGAATAGTGTTTTCACCTCCGATTCTCAGTATAGATACATCATGAAAATACCTACCCTTCATGGCTTCAACATGCCCTTTCTTTATAGTCGATTTCTTGAAGACCACATGGCTTGGCCTCCACGACCGATGTTCGACATCGTCATTACCACTATTAATATCAAAATCTTCGCTGTCTCTAGAATCTTCCAATAGCTCAGCCAAAATCTCATCAGTTATTTTTTCAACATTGGTATTTTCCTTAGCTTCATAAAACCCAGCCAATGTGGCGTCTTCACTTCTCTTACCTTCGGCCATCTCAACTTAAATAAAAGAAACAACCGAAGCTAAAACGAAAATGCAATTGCAATGGTTCAGAAAACAACAGCGCAAGTCGGTGGCACAACAAATGTTTTATCACGACCCTCATATTTATATACAGAAAACCACTGCAAAGTGGCCCCCCACGAATAAGAAAGTTTCACTATTCTAGCGAAGGAAAGATGTTTTTCGGACCTTCGGCATAAGGCCTTCGTTCGTTTCGCAGTCTCAGTTTGTTACGAAGAAACAAACTAGTACTGCGAGGGGCTACTGTTGGGGGCTTTCGTCTTTTGAAGGTCCTCAAAAACACGTTTAACCATTGGTTATCAACATGTTACCAAGTATTGCAGGAGCTTCGACATCGGAACACCTTCAATGCAGGATGGTGAAGGGGCAACGAAGCTAGCTTCACCATAGCAGCACAGGGAGACAGTGCAAGGAGAAAGAGTCATCCTGAATGCTGAAAGCAAAAGACAATGTTACCCTTGTATTATTTGTATATCCTGTGTATAATCCTTGTGGGTGTAAATGTAATTTCGTACGAAGCTATATGATTCCCTATAAATAGATGAACAGCGCCCTGCATAAAGTACCTTTTGGAGAGCTGGACAAGATCTGTGTAGTCCTTTCTCTAGAATACCTCCATTCTAACTCACTCTATAGAGCCGAAGGTACGATTGTAAATTCATTATATGAAAGAGCAGAAATGTGATATGAATATTCTGAGATGAGTTATCGTATTTTAACTCCCTTACATTCCTCACATATTTACACATTTTATTTATTTACTTATTTACGCAACTAAGTCATGATTTAAACAGTTAAGTCTTAACCTTTGTCTTCAATGGAGTTACGAATGTTGATTATCTTTTTAAATATTACGTTGTCTTATTTTCGATTGTGTATAGCAATTGAGAACAAGTGAACAACACATCCTTTGCCCTTGCTTTTTCCTCCACATCGAAGGCAATATTCATATTCTCAGTATAGATATCTTCTCTTGTGTTTCAGGCTTGTGGCAAAATCCCTCGAAGAAGCAGGGATTTTTTCAATAATGGCCGCTACCACAAACTTGCCAGCCAAAGCACATCCCAAACTTACGATATCTCCTCTCAGCAGTTGTATCTCGTGAGCTTAAGCAACAGTAGACTTTACAACATCAATGCTGAAATCAAAGAGTTGCTCACAAGAGTACAGCAGGCGACCAGCTTCAGAGAGATCATGTTTGCGCTCTAGTGCATCCCACAACTCAGTGGGGTCAGTGT
The DNA here is from genome assembly GCF_902167145.1 of Zea mays. Classification (NCBI taxonomy): domain Eukaryota; kingdom Viridiplantae; phylum Streptophyta; class Magnoliopsida; order Poales; family Poaceae; genus Zea; species Zea mays. The sequence goes on along the minus strand of NC_050105.1, from coordinate 105,194,398 downwards.
AATTCATATACACATCGTAGAGATTATAAGCCAATAAAGTCAAGATGCAGCTAACCGCGGAATCACGCGTTGTTGCATAAGAGTTGGTCTGCTCAACCGTGAATGACATTATTGAACGGATCACCCACTACAGCCCCAACGACATAAGCCAGAATTTGACTTTAGTCTATCATCTACGAAAATTTTCACCACCTCCAAACCTCTCAGGTTTCATTGCATCTAAAGCACCAGCCATTGCTAGAATAATAGAATAATGCAGAAATAAGGGTTTTTGGATTGTTGGTATACTGCGTAATATTCTAAGTCCAGATTTTAAATCGAGGCAAATTTTATAGATATTCAAACTTATATGCGCACTACGCATAGCAATATATAGATCAGCACATTAAACAACTGAATTAACATATTTACTCACGTCGAGTTTGTCGGTGCTTAGGTTGATCAAGCACAAAAGTAGACGAAGCAGGTCGATAATATAGACGCGTCGATTCGTCCGTTAGGCAGCGAAGATCATCGTCAAATGGTTTCGAGCGGTCGCACAGTTGCGCTGCCCAAAAACTTTATTGCCGCCCCTCGTGCAAGCTTCATAACGACAAGGGTTCAAAGATATCACTCGCTCTCCTCCTTACTGCACGCCAAGAAAAAGGGTTGGTGAGATACAACAACTCAATCGCCACAGCACAACTTTCCAAGCACGAAGAAGAAGAAGAAATGGAATAGGATTTTCGTATATCACAACCCGAACGCATTCAGTGTCTTAAAATAGACGTGGCTGCTCTCAAGGAACCGTTTTTCCATAATACACCCATAAATTGACAACAGGCTAATTAACTAAGTTAATGGCAGTAAAATCTATATTAAAATCTCAACGGACAGTAAAAAAACAAATTAACGAAGCCACTCAAATGACACGCCACGGTTGCGCACACGCGAAATAGACCATGCTCTTTTCCTCTCATATTACTTTATCTATTTAAACATAAGAACGATCGTAACTATATAAATTGGTCTGTACCACTTAAACCAGCAATGTAGGACTAAAAACCAACAGCCACTTCAGAATTTCAACCGAACGAGCCACTCAAATGGGCCGTTCTTCTCGCGTCTCTACATTGGCACGTAGCTGCTTTACTGGAATACGCCGCAGTGAAGGTGTCGAATTACATGAGTGCTTACGTTTGGGTTAACAGAGATGCCATGCTCGGCTTCGGGGATCTTCTAGGGCCGACGGCGTCGTCTCTCTTTCTGGCCAAAATTAGCCAACCTCCTTGTTTCTCTCTATAAATTGGAGTGTGCACTCGTTCTGTCTATTCTTTGCGCATCAGACAAACCAATCCTCGTCTTGTTTCATCCACCAGAGCTCCCGACGTCGTCGTCGTCTTCACGGTCGGGCAGAGCACCGCCGTGGGCAGGTCTCCCGTGGACAGGCGACCGTGATTCTTTTCTCTACATCCTGTTCATTGTTCTTAGCTCCTTAACACCTCCTATTGCTTATACACATTGTTGATTGAACTCTACCACAGTGGTTACGTTGGAACGTCGTCGCGCCACCGGAGATCACCGCCGCATCTCGGTTCTACGTCGACCCGTTATCTTCGAGCTTCTCCAGCTGAACCAGCGCACAAAATCGTTTCCCCGTGAGTTCCTGATGCCTCCCGAGCGCTCAATTCTAGCTCTACCATACGGTGTTCACCGGAACACTCCCTCACTGGGCCAGGAGCTGCCGGAGTCTATGGTGAGCTCTCTAGAGAGCCTCCCGATCGAGCTCAATTTGTTGTTCCAATAGATGTGTGATGTTGTAGACCATCTTCTCTGAGAGTGTGTGGTCCTTCCGAGCCCTTATGCGCCCTGCCCGCGTTTGCCAGTTCACCGGAGTTCGTGGCCGAGCGCAAGGACTTGTGTTCGAGAATTAGAATAGAGACAGGGGGTTTATGTGAAATCATGTGACTCAGTAAATAGTGCTTAGGATTCCTTTTCAGTTTGATTATTTCACAAGGACGTTTACTCAAAGTTGTCGGCGCAGTCGTGGGCCACGTGGGGCGTGTGCATAGTGCACAGCTCTAGGCCGCCATTCAGTTTTGATCCAATTTCAGTTAATGAAATTCTGATTATTTTACTAATATTCTTTGTTTTGATAATAATGCTACAAATTGTAAAAGTATGAAAAAATGATGAAATAATTTTTTCTGGGTTCATAAAAATGTATTCTTCCCGTTAAAAATAATTAGGGTATTTTAGCAATAAGTTTTATGTATAGGTTTTAATTAAAGCAAACTAAATAGAATTAGAGGATTTTTAGTGGTTAAACAATATATCCAAAATTATGAACATTTTTAGGATAATTTCTGTTAACCAGTGATGCTCCGATAAACAATTTTTGTAGAAGTCAGAACATGTTTAGAAGCTTAATCAATTATTACTCAAGTCAAATGTCTTTTTCCTTTAATAAAATAAAAAGTTAGAAGTTAAATAGTGAATAACCAATTGGTTGATGTATTTTGGGATTGTAGGAAGACCATGGGTCTCTTATACTTTAAGTAACCCATGGCAAGATGTTTGATAACATTCTAATCTTGTAGAAAGTTGAATATAGTTGGTCTTGTTGGCTTCCAACTATATTGTGAAGGGAAGTTGTACTCAAGACACGAAATTTTATTAGCCATCATTTATTCAAAGTTATGCATCACCATAAACATTTTATAAGAATTCATTATTATTACAAATAGAGCACAAAGGTGAAGTAATGTTTGAGGAGTCTGCACCTGAACAAGAGTTTTTAGCCGCTGGGGTGACAGCTACTTGTGATATTCTCACTAAAGAACCTGAATCTCCTCCTAATCAAGGCAAGCCCCGGTGCATTTAAATGTTTCCTTGTTGTTTACAAATTTTACATCACCTTATTAATACTATGTTGCATTAAGTAATAGGAGTTGTGTGATTAACCAAGTTGTTGCATTACCCACCATGATTAAATTGAAAATCATCCTTGATACATGTTTTTACTTAAAAGTTATTGATGCTTAGCCCTGCTTAATGGATTAGGGTTTTTGAAACATATGTTACTACTGATTATGGTTACTTGTGAAAGAACTATGGTAAAGTTTATTAAGATGAGAACGGGCAGTTATCTTGCATTGGGAATATAGTCTCTATGTAGTGTTTTTGTCTCCATCGATTAAGAGTCGTTCCGTTGTAGGCCTGCATGCTTAAGAACTTTTTAACTAGCCACATGCCCTAGTAAGGGCAAGCCTTATCCTGATTATTCCAATACGAGAACAACTACCATGAACTGGGAGTGGAGAGATGGCGAGAGTAGTGTGTACCCACCCTAGTGGATTGTGGTAGGGCGATGGAGTACTGTGCTCTCGGGTGGCACGAGTCCTGTTTTGGTCTTGGAAGATCCGAAGGTCGGGTTGACATATGCAAGGGTTAAGTGCTACATATGTCATGTGGTTGGAGATCCCTAGCTAGATATCAATCGATTCAGATCGCCATTGCTTTTCGAACATGGAGATTTGATCACTTTATGAGATTTGGTATAAAGAAGATGGTGGTTTAACAAGTGTTTGCTTTAGAATAGGTCAGCCTCGATTTAGGAAATACTTAATTTGGTAAGTTAAAAGATGGATTAAGGATTCACTATTAGTAAGCTTTTATGCAAAAGAGTCCTTGATTCTTGCTTAGCCTTACCTTGAATCCCCGAGCCTACATGCCCTTGGAATCTTTTACTTTAGTCGGGTAAGTCTTGTGTAGTACTTATGTACTTAGGGTTCTTTATACCCCATTTAAGGAGAAGTGATAGAATCCATATGCTTTTGTTGAATGAGGATCATCCTCACTAATGATGAAGAAAAATAGATGTTAGTACCGTCAAGAAGGTACCTACCTTCTAGGTCTATAATATACTCTATCGCACTTCAAACCAGGGGATGTAATAATAAATACTCTTATATCGTAAGTTTTAAACTTATGAATTTAAATTAATTTATTGTAATATTTGCGTTTTACACCGATCTATGTTGTATGAAATGTTGAATTCCTGTAATGTCTGCAAAATGGTATCATATTCAAAAGTTTAATGTAGATGATTTAGGATTCTAAGGGACCCCAACAAATCCTGTTAAGTTGTCTGGTACACGTGCATAGTCGTCTCAGGTCTTCGAGACAAAGATAGGTGCATGTGTGCCATATAATTTGGGAGGTTTTGCTACACATGCCTACCTCGTCCCACTTCCATTCAGGTATTGGTAGTGGCTGCAACAACCTTGCAGTCTTTGGTACTCTAACTTGGTCCGCTGGCAAGTTTCGCACCAAGCAACAAACTAGGCCACATCATTCTTCATTCCTTTCCACCAATATTTGGTTTTGAGGTCCAAATACATCTTGGTGAATCCTAGGTGGATGGAATACACTGAGTTGTGTGCCTCATCCAGGAGGAATTCTCGTGTTTCTACTTTTGGCATACACAAATTATTCTTAAACTAGAGAGTTCCTTCTTTGTCTGTCCTAAATACTAAGGGTTGACCTCCATCAATCTTTTCAAAATTCCCTTTATCTTTGGTTTAGAAAGTTGAGCATCTTTGATTCGGTTCTCAAGAGAAGGCTGGATCTCTAGCCTGCCTTCCATTGCCAATTGTGCATTGAGTTGAGCGGATTCTTGCTTCCATTCCTCAAGGGGATACAATGCCTTTTTCTTGAAAGGTTTTCTACTAAGGGCATCGGCTACAACATTCTCCTTATCTGGATGGTAGTGCACTTTCAAGTCATAATCTTTGATGATCTCCAACCATCTTTGTTGACAGAAGTTGAGGCCCGACTGAGTGAAAATATACTTCAGACTCTTGTGATCCGTATACACATCACACTTGTTCCCAATCAGATAGTGCCTTCATATTTTCAAGGCATGCACTATGGCTACCATGTCCAAATCGTGAGTTGGGTAACTTTGCTCATGTAGCTTAAGTAGTTGAGGTGCATAAGCAATTACCATCTAATCTTACATCACAACACACCCCAAGCCTTGCTTGGAGGCGTCATAGAAAATGACGAAGTTCTGGTTAATGTTTGGTAGTGTGAGCATAGGGGAGGTATTGAGCTTCTTTATTTATTGAAAACTTTCCACACAATCCTTGGACCAGATAAACTTCTTTTTCTTCTTAAGGAGTTCTTTCAAAGGCCAAGTGATGCTTGAAAACCCTTTAATGAAGCAACAATAGTATCCTACCATCCCTAGGAAACTTCTGATTTCACTAACATTGATGGGTTGATTCAAATTTGACATAGCTTCTACTTTGGTAGGATCTACTTCCACTCCATTTGTAGTCAAGATATGCCCTAAGAAAGCAATTTTCTCAAGCCATAACTCACACTTGCTAAACTTGGCGTAGAGTTGGTTTGCTCTAAGCCTTCTGAGGACGATTCGAAGGTGCTTCTCATGCCCTTCCTAGCTCTTAGAGTGGATTAGGACGTCGTTAATGAATACTACGACAATTATCTAACTCTTCCATGAACATCTTATTCATGAGATTCATAAAGAAGGCATGGGAGTTGGTTAGACTGAAGGACCGTGAACTCATACTGGCCATACTAGATGACAAAAGCAGTCTTCTAGATATCCTCTTCGCTGATCCTAAGTTGGTGGTAACCAAATCTTAGGTTAATCTTCAAGAAGTATTAAGCTCCTATGATCTGTTCAAATAGGTCATCAATCTAAGGTTGGGGATACTTGTTCCTGATAGTTACTTCATTCATGGATCGATAGTCAATACACATCCTCATGCTTCCATCCTTCTTGGTGACAAATAGGACTGGGGGTACCCCAAGGTAACGAGCTAGGGCAGATGAAACCTTTCTGATGCAGGTCACGGATATGGGTTTTTAACTCTGCCAACTTAGTGGGAGCCATGCATAAGGCCTATTGGCAATTGGTGTTGTTCCTAGACGAAGCTCAATGTAGAACTCCACTTCCCTCTCAAGAGACATGTCTGGTAGGTCCTCTAGAAATACATCTATGAATTATCCAACCACAGGTACACTTCTAGCTGGGGACGTTTCCATGCTGAAAATCATTGGGTCTTGAGTAGCTGGACAGGCTTGGCACAATACTGGATTTCCCTGATGATTAGTGAGGAAGAAGGTCTTGTCGGCACATCCTATGATGCCATTATGTAGGGATAACCAATCCATCCGTAAGGTTACATCAATCCCTTGTGATAGTAATACTTCTAGATCTACCTAGAACACTACCCCACTTAAAAGGATCTTGACTTTGGGACACTTAAGTTGGAAGAGGAGGTGTGTCACCAGGGTCTAGGTGATCAGGGGTATTCCTAGCGGTGTAGTTTGTATTTTATGCTTTCCCACAAAACTGGTAGCTATTAAAGAATGAGATGCTCCAGAATCAAAGAGTACTATTGCAGGAGAAGATTCTACCAAGAATTCACTGAGCACTATTCAAGAGGCATGTTGGGCTTCTTGGGCGTTGATGTGGTTCACCTGAGCCCTATTGTGGAACTGCAGCTTGCTAGCCTGACTGTTGGTGGAGGGTGCCTTGGAGGCAAGTTTTGGGGCTTTCTTCAGCCATTGGAAGAGTTGGAGAAAGTTGATGGAGAAAGTTGATGACGTTGGCTTCCCTTGAAGTTGTGGGTAATTGGTCTTCAAAGAACTCAGATCCCCACAATGCCAACATGCTTGGGTGTTGGTCGGAGGTTGGCTACTTGCCACTGATTGGGTGCTGAAAGAACTCTTGCGTGCTTGTCCAAAGCGGGATGGAGTAGACCTAGCTAGCTTGAAAGGACTAGAAGTCTGCACCCTAGGTGGCAGCCCAAAAGATCGGGACATCTAATTCCTCTCTTGGTGTTGGGATTGGAAGAGCTGGAACTTCCTCTTAAGATGACCCCTCTCTTCCCCTCTTGCCCTTTCTACTTGGATTGTCTTGTTGGTGAGCTACGAGAATCTATTGAAGTCATGACTGGAGAGGATGGTCTTGAGTTCTGATCACATTCCCCTAAGGAAACAAGCCATTTTATAGGCTTGGTGCTCACATCATCTGGTGCATAACGGGCGAGTTCAGTGAACTTATGGATGTATTCATTGATGGAACACCCTCCTTGGGTCAATTCTCGAAACTCTTCTTCCTTGAGTTGGATTATTCCTGCTGAAACGTTGAAAGCATCTAGGCCCCTATTTGGTTTTGGTGATTAATGACAATGTAAGATTACTTGTGACTAACGTGTGTTTTGCAGAGCAAATGGTAAGTTAGGTCACAATGCAGGAAGTTGCGCTCCAACCGTGTAAACAATCCCTCAGATGAGAACATGAAGCGATGGCTTAAAAAGGCGAATCAAAAGATGAAGCTCTTCATATCCTAAGTGTCGAAGGAGTTGTGGGACACGTGGTCTAGAGTTAGGACTTCTATTTTTATTTTAGCTGCACTATAAATAGGGGTTGTGGATGAGTAGTTTGACCAAGAGATAACTAGTGTAGTGTCGGTGCATGTTCACACTCTAAACTAGTGCTAGGTGTCACTCAAGATCTCACTCACAAGTTAGAATCGAAATCGGTTTAGAAAAACCCAAGAAAAGAAAGAAGTGTTGCTTCCCTGGGGGCACTAGAGTGTTCGATGGTGCCTGGGCAGCAGGCCAGAGAGCACCCAAGAGAAAACTCCAAGAGCACCAGCAACCCGAGAACAAGCAGTTCGAGTCAGCCGATTTTTAGCCAGGCACCGAACTATCCGTTGTGCACTGGACATGCATTGTGCTGTGTCCGGTGCGACTCTGAGCAACAACTAGTTGTCAGAATTAGTCGTTTAGAGCGCACCGTTGGTGCACCATTGGCGCACCGGACTGTCCGGTGCGCCCATGCGCAGCAAGCCCAGTAACAACTAGTTTTTGGTGGTTGGGCTATTTATACCCTTCCACCATCCATATTGAATGTATTTCTGCCCCAACCACCTAGAAGTCGTTACTAGTGCATTGAAAGTTCACAAAGCATAGTGAGGTGATTAGCAAAATAATAATCCCATGTTAGGACCTTATTAGGGCGCATGAGAGCCACCTAGAGCACAAACCTCATGCATTAGGCTTCTCTTGATCAAGTGAAAGTCTATAGCTTATTACTCTTGGTGATCGGCATCACCTAGACGGCTTGGTGGGGATTGGAGCACCGTGATCACCCAGAGAATTTGTTGGTGACTCGACTCGGTGATTGTACGTGATCGTGATAGATCCACCGCCCCGCAGAGGCAAAGGATCATTTCATAGTGAGCACTTGGTTATTGCGAGGACCAAGGGGGAGTGATACCCTTGCGTGGGTGCTCTAACAAGGACTAGTGATTCTAGTCTCTACTTTACTTTTTGCATTTACTTTGAGCAAATTACTTTATGTATTTTCTTTGCTAGTATTTTCCATAATGACTTAGGGTTGTTCTCCATTCCATAGCTTTTACATTCTAGCTAGTAAATTGGGTGAAGTTGGGCTCTTGTTTAGGGTTTTATCTTTCGTAAGAATTTTAGAGAAGCCCAATTCACCCCCCCCCCCCCGTTGGGCATCATGATCCTTTCAATTAGTATTAGAGTCGTGTTGCTCCTAGTTCAGCTTAACCGCTAGAGTAACGATGTCCGGTGGGGATGGACCTCCTCCCGTTTTTTGTAGTGACGATTTTCCTTATTGGAAAATTTGTATGTAAGCTTACATAGAGGCTATAGACATTGGAGTCTACAAAGTCGCCACCCAAGGGTTCCCCCAACCTAGAGATGCTACAAATCTCTTGGGTGATGAAGTCAATTATGAGAAAAGGAACACAAAGGCAAAACACTCTTTTAGGGGCCTTTGCAAGGATGTATTCAATAGAGTTAGAAATCATAAAAATGCTCATGATTTGTGGTCGAATATTTGTGCTCTACATGAAGGAACAAAGAGTGAGTGTGAGGAGATATATCATATTGCTATGAGAAAGTTAAATTCCTTTGAAATGATTGCTAATGAAAATGCAAATGATATGTACTCACGACTCAATATTCATGTAGAGGAAGTGAATGGCTTAGGACTCACTCAAATCTCACAACCAGATGTTGTGAGGAAAATTCTTAGTGTGTTGCCAATTGAGAAGTATGGCCACATTATCACGGTGCTTCATCAAATGGATCTTTTCACCGCTACACCAACACAAATATTGAAAAAGATCAATCCCCATGAATTGTACATGCACATCAATGACAAAGATGGGTCTTCTTCCAAGAAGAAATATTTGGCACTTAAATCTAGTCAAGAGAAGAAGGGCTAGACCAAAGTTCTAGTTGAAGAGTCTTCAAGTGATGATGACCTTGATGCCAATATTTCCTTGATGGTGAAAAAGACAACAAAGATGTTGAACAAACTAAACCGAGAAGGCACCAAATTTGATTCAAGAAGAAGAAGTTTTTCTCTAGCAAATGAAATCCCATCTTAGAGATGGATTGCTATAATTGTGGAGAGCTTGGCCATTTGCTCATCAGTGCACAAACCCTAAGAAAAACAAATTCAAGGGCAAGTAAGATGATGAAAGTGAAGATGAGAAGAAGTAAAAGAAGTTTTCCAAGAAAAAGGATGGCAAACAAAAGAAGTTCCACAAAAGAAAGGCTGGGAAAGCATACATTATTGGTGATTGGCTCACAGACATTGAATCCTCAAGTGGCTCTTCCTCAAGTGAAGATGATGAAAAGGTCGCCACTGTCGCCATGGATTTCTCTTGACCACCACCATCACCTTCATCCACTTCACACCTTTGCATTATGGCTAAAGGTGAATGGAAGGTACAAAACGATGTTTCTAATGAGGTTGAATGGGGAAGTGATAGTGATGATGAATATGCTTGCCCTACCTATGATAAGCTAGCTGACTTGCTTAAAGAATACACACAAATCGTTAGAAAGTCTAAAGCAAAATGTGACAAGCTAAAATATGAAAATGAGTTCTTAACTGCTAAGTATGACATAGTTGTTAAAGCTAGTGATTAAATGAAGGAAGAAAACAAAACTATGTCATCCACTAGAAATGAGCTTAAGGTCTCCCTTAAAGATGCTAAAGAAAAATGTAAAAAATTGAATGAATCAAATAGGGAGCTAAATGATAGGGTTGTCAAGATAAAACAAGATTACACAAAAATTAAAATTGATCATGATAATCTTCGTGTTGCATATGAGCTTTTATTTTGTGACACACATGAGGCTATTAACCCTGTTGTTAAGCTTGATGTAGCAACCTCATGTGATGATTTGAACAATGTTGATCAATCTAGCCTTCATGAAGATTTGGTTGAAAAACTTCAAGTCATGTCACTAGAGAACAAGAAATTAAAGAATTACTTGACTGATGCAACCACTAAGGGAAAATTTGCCATAGAAAGCAAAGACTTTGATAATGAGTTGGTGATTGACAATGAGAGGCTTAGGGAAGAGATAAAGAAACTCAATCTTGATAAAGATCACCTTGCCACTAGTGCGCAAAAATTCAACAAGGGCCAATACATCCAAAATGAGCTCCTCATGAACGTAGTCATGAAAAATAACAAGAATGGTATTGGATACAATTCAATTGTGCAAAAGAAAGCAAGAAACCAAAACAAGGCTAAGCAAAATCCTTAGCCCATCAAGTGTTATGAGTGTGGAAAAGAAGGACACTTTGCTCACAATTGCAAGGTCACACCACCAACTCTCTTGCCAAAGCATTCAAGACCTTTTGCATTCAACACTTACTATGTGCTTAGAAAAGTTGCAAATGGGAAGGTAAAAATAATATTTTTAGGTCCACCAAACAAAAGTAGACCTAAACAAGTTTGGGTTGCAAAGTCCTTAATTGAGAAAGTTATGGGCCCTAGGCAAGATATGGTGCCCAAGATTGAAGCTTGATTCCTTTCTACATGTAGGTGAACTACAAGACCGATGGGAGTCATTGGGTAATTGACAATGGCTATACTCAACACATGACTGGTAACCCATGGATGTTCACCTCACTAGATGAAGATGCTGATGAATAAGACAAAATCACATTTGGAGATAATTCAAAAGGAAAAGTTCATGGGCTTGGCAAGGTGGCTATATCAAATGATCTTTCGATCTCAAATGTTCTCTTGGTTGCACAATTGAGTTTCAACTTGTTACCAATCGGTCAGTTATGTGATCTTGGCCTTCAATGCTTATTCACTCTGTTAGAGGTTGTTGTATCTAAAATGGATGATGAGTCAGACATATTCAAAGGATTTAGATATAGCAACCTATATTTAGTGGATTTCTCTTCTGAATATGCTAACCTAAGGACTTGCCTTTTTACCAAAGCATCACTTAGATGGCTATGGCATAGAAGGCTTACACATGTTGGAATGAGCATACTCAAGAAGATTATGAAAAAGACATGGTTAGTGGATTGAATGATGTTGTATTTGAAAAGGACAAGCTTTGTAGTGCATGCCAAGCAAGAAATCAAGTTGCTAACACTCATCCTACAAAAGCGTTCATGTCAACATCAAGGCCACTAGAGCTACTTCACATGGATTTATTTGGACCAACTACTTAAGCTAGTGTTGGTGGCAACCTCTACTGCCTGGTCATTGTAGATGATTATTCTAGATACACTAGGGTGTTCTTTATTCAAGAAAAGTCTAAGGTTGCATCAATTTTCAAGAAGTTTGCCAAGAAAGCACAAAATGAATTTGAATGCATAATCTAGAAAATCAGGAGTGACAATTGGAATGAGTTGACAACACCAACATACATGAGTATTGTGATGAAATTGGGATCAAACATGAAGTGTCTACAACATATACACCTCAACAAAATGGAGCTGTAGAAAGGAAGAATAGAACCTTGATCACCCTTGCAAGGACAATGATAGATGAGTATAACACACTAGAGAGGTTTTGGGTCGAGGCTATCAATACTGCATGCTATGCATCAAACAGATTGTTTCCTCACCGGCTACTTGAGAAAACTCCCAATGAACTGTTAAATGGGAAAAAGCTAGATGTCTCTTTCTTCTGGGTGTTTGGATGCAAATGCTACATCTACAAGAAACACTTTCACCTACAGAAGTTTCAAAGAAAATCTAACATTGGTTTCTTACTTGGTTATTCATCAAAATCTAAAGCATATCGAGTATTAAACCATGCCACTAGCTTGATGGAAGAAACATATGATGTGGAGTTTGATGAGACTAACGGCTCCTAAGGAGCACTTGAAAATCTTGATGTTGTAGGTGACAAACTAATTAGGGAGGCTATGAAAAATATGCCAATTGGAGCCATCAAGCCAAAAGAAGATGAAGATGAGGTGCAAGTCATCGACATGCTCTCTTCATCAAATGTACCACATGATGATGAGAAAGATGAGAGGCATGCAAATGAAGACACATTTGTCTCTCATCAACAAGCAATGGTACAAGCCGAAGATGTTGATGCTCCACAACCTCCTCCCCAAGTGGTTGACAAAAGGAACTCATCTCTATTATAATCACATGCACAAGATCTCATCATTGGGAGTCCTTCAAAAGGGGTTATTACTCGTCCACAAGAAATTTCTTCATTTATTGAAAATCACATCTTTGTTTCTTGTGTTGAGCCTACTTGTATAGATGAGGCACTACAGGATCCGGATTGGGTAAACGCCATGCATGAAGAACTAAACCACTTCACCCGAAATCAAGTTTGGACCCTTGAAGAGCCTCCACAAAATGCAAGAGTCATTGAAACAAAGTGGGTGTTTAGAAACAAACAAGATGATCATGGAGTAATTGTGCGGAACAAGGCAGGGCTAGTTGCAAAGGGGTTCTCTTAAGTTGAAGGATTAGATTTTGGAGAGACCTTTGCACTGGTTGCTTGACTTGAAGCCATCTGTATCCTTCTTGCATTTGCGCCCAACAATAACATTAAACTATATCAAATGGATGTCAAAAGTGCATTTTTAAATGGCTTTATTAATGAACTTGTATATGTTGTGCAACCCCTCGGGGTTTGAAGACCCTAGATATCCTAATCATGTTTACAGGTTGTCCAAGGCGCTATATGCACTAAAGCAAGCTCCAAGGGCTTTGTATGAGTGTCTTCGTGACTTCCTCGTTGAGAAGGGCTTCATGATCGGGACCATTTACACTACACTATTCACCAAGAAGCATAATGATGATATTTTCATTTGTTAAGTTTATGTTTATGACATAATCTTTGGCTCGACAAATGGTTGCCATTGCATGGAATTTGGTGAGATAATGTCGAAGGAGTTTGAGATGTCAATGATTGGTGAGCTCACATTCTTCCTCGGCTTTCAAGTCAAGCAAATGAAAGAAGGGAACTTTCTCTCTCAAGAGAAGTATGCCAAAGACCTATTGAAAAGATTCAAAATGGAGGATTGCAAGTCAATCAAGACACCAATGCATACTAATGGACATCTCAACCTAGATGAGGGAGGTAAACCGGTTGATCAAACTCTCTACCGTTCTATGATTGGTAGTTTATTGTACCTTACCGCATCTAGGCCCGACATAATGTTTAGTGTATGTATGTGTGCTCGCTTTCAAGCAAATCCTAAGGAAGCCCATCCTAGTGCTGTTAAAAGAATCCTTAGGTACCTAAAGCACACTCCAAGCATTGGCCTTTGGTATCCAAAAGGAGCTACTTTTGATTTAGTTGGCTATTCCGATTCGGATTATGCTGGATGCAAAGTTGATAGGAAAAGTACATATGGAGGGTGCCATTAGCTTGGAAGATCACTAGTGTCATGGACTTCAAAAAAGTGAAATAGTGTTGCCTTGTCAACCGCAAAGCAGAATACATTGTTGTGACAGAACCTCCCAAGATATTAGGCCCACCTACAGCTGTCCTTGTCCCAAGGACCTTAAACAGTCAAGCAGATACACCCAATAGCTCGACAGGACCTGATTCCTGCATCTTCTTCAACATCTCCCAAGAGTGTACATCCCATTTCACAGACATTACACATAATCGGAGTAAAAGTGGAAAGGGTTACAATAACTTAATTTACATTAACATGTTAAGTTAATAATATAAAAGAGTGATTATTACAATATAAGGGTCTAAGTGCTTCTACTTATTACATCATGGAAAGGTAGACACCTTCTATAAGTTTGTATTTAATTTTCAACCTCCTGCTTAGGGACTATCTTGGAAGAGAAGCAACAAAACTCTGTAGTCTCCTCACCTACAACAACATGGGTTCGAAAACTGTGAGTACGGAGTGTACTTTCACAAGTCTACCCGAGTAAAATAAAAGACTCTCATGGATATGCTGGCCTTTAGGAGTTAAGGTAAGGTTTATCAAGAACCAATGACCCAGTTTGCACAAACCTTACTAGAGTTGCTCCTTATAATTTCTTTTTACTTGTCAGGTTAAGTAATTTCCTAAATCTAGTTCCTTTCCTAATCTAGATCAAACACTTGGCCTACACTATCCATCTTTTATTAAACTTTGAATTTCCTTGTCACTAAGGTGTAGGGAAGTGACCAAGTCTTCATATCCGAGAAGTAACAGTGATCTGAATCAATTAATACCCAACTGGGGATCTCCAACCACACGACATATGTAGTACTTAACCCTTGCATATGTCAACTCGCACCCGGGTTTTTCAAAACCAGAATGGGTTCACGCCAACCGAGAGTACAGATACTCCATCGTCCAGCCTCTTGCCACGAAGGGTACACACTACTCTCGCCATCTTTCCACTCCCATTGCGTGGTGGCCTTTCTAGTATTGGTCCGGCCGAGGCAAAGCTTACCCATGATGAGGCATATTGCCAGTTAAAAGGTCTTCGATCATCAAGCCTACATCGACTCGGTCCTTAAACAACTCATATGGAGACACTACACCGAGACTCCCTTCTCATGCAAGTCACCCGCCGGGTCTCATCTTATAAACTTATAACCCAAAGCTTGGTACCTATTAGAGGTACTCTTTTCAAATGTTGACTCCATCACGTCTGTGATGGATTCACCATTATAAGTTTTTCTTTGTAAAAATTCCCATTCCCATGTGAAGCATCACCTTTCTAAAACAAAACATTTTGTTTTACTAAGCAAGGATAAGCATCATTAAAAT
Source organism: Zea mays (assembly GCF_902167145.1). Taxonomy (NCBI): domain Eukaryota; kingdom Viridiplantae; phylum Streptophyta; class Magnoliopsida; order Poales; family Poaceae; genus Zea; species Zea mays. Next base: position 105,179,321 of record NC_050105.1, on the reverse strand, counting down.
TTGTTTGAATGAATCAAGTAATAAGGAATGGTACTCAATTTATCAAGGAAGGAAATGCATCAATAGTTTATCACACAATTCCTATTACCTAACGCAGCATTCAAAGGTGATAAAACTTTAAAATACAAGGAAAGGTAAATGCACTGGGGCTTGCCTTGTGTTGTAGGAGTAGCTGCTTCTTCACCACAGATGTCAAAGTAAAAATTGTTCTCCACAGGAGGATTCTCAGTCAGAGGAACAACTTCTTCTTCTATTATAGAATATTCTTCGTGTTCTACATGCAATAATACATGTATGGATGCTTATGCTATTCCATGGATATGCAAGTTTGTAACAAGAATTAGAAACACCCTCTTGAATACAACTTTCCTTCACGGAGTCTATTAGCCCTAAGAGCTTCATGTTTAGATAATCTTTTAAGATTAACTTAACTAACTTTCTTAGGCTAACAAGTGATAGTAAGTTTACTATTTCCAATTTCACTTGCAAACAAATCCCTAAACTCATTTTGTATTAAAAGGGTTTAATTCTTTGGATTATTATTGATTCCTTGGTCAAACATTGTCCAAACAAGTTCAAACTTCACTCAAAGGTTAGAACAAACATACCAAGTCTATCCAAAAGGTTTCATGATTTTTGGAACTACTAATATATTTCTAAAATTCTAATAAGCTTTGCATAAGCAGCTTTAAATGCTATGTAATTTAATGTTTGTAATAAAAATCTTGGTACTATTTTTATTAAATACTATCTGATTTTAGGAGTCTAGTAAAATTGGTCCCATGATTTTAACATTTTTCTACTATTTTTAATCGATTTCACAAGCTATCAGTAAAAAGAAAAAAAACCTTGAACAGGATTGGGCTGAATCCAGCCCGAACCGGCCCACGGACAGGGAAAGCGTGCCCGCTTCCGCGCCCGCGCTGCCCCTGGCTATTCAAATAATTGGTTAAGAGTCCGCAACACTATTCCCTAGAGTCACTGACATCTTCACATAAGCCCCTATAGTTCTGGTTCTTCACAAGTTCAAATCCCGACGGCGCACCGGTCGAATATCTAGTCCCGGCCGTGAACTCATCACCGGCAACCCGTTCTGGTGGTAACAAGTACACGGGCCTCATGCCCATGGCTAATCGCTTATGTTGCCAAAGAAAAATGGAACGGTCTGACCTTGGAATACCCCTGTCTACAACAATGGCGGACACCGAGATTCGGCGAGCTCGTTCCGAGCCCAATAACACAATAGAGTTCAATCAACTGACTTGGAAAGTACTAGTGGCTCACCAGGGTTACAGTGCTCACACGAACTTGGACGAAGGAAGCACGGAAGAGCCGGTCGATGTGAAGAATGTCCTCGGCAGCGTTCTGCGACGGCGATGCGGTGTTCTCGGTGCTTTACTGTGGTAGTGTTCTATCGGCCGACACCGTGAGCAACTAGAAGTCAGAGGGATACTAGAACAAGAATAAGAAGGGTATGAACTAACTGGAGAAACTGAAAGGGAAATAGGGTTTAACCTTTTCCTATAAATAATTTTGGTGGTTGAATGCCCAACACAAATATTGGACAAACTAGTTTGCTCTAGATTACATATTCTACAGGTGCATAAAAGTTCAACACAAACCAATAAAAGATCAAAATTAGGGTTCAAAAGCAAAGGATCAAAAGAACTGAAGGGTGCCCTGGTCTGGCGCACCGGACTGTCCGGTGTGCCACCGGACAGTGTCCGGTGCACCAGAACCGTACAACTCCGAACTCGCCACCTTCGGGTTTCTCAGTCCGCGCTCCGCTATAATTCACCGGACTGTCTGGTGTGCCACTGGACTGTTTGGTGCACCAGCGGAGCAACGACTACCAGCGCAACGGTCGACTGCAACGGACACCTATGAACGCTAAAGTGCGCGTACAGTGCGCGCAGAAGTCAGAGCAGCTGTCAGAGGCGCACCGGACAGTGAACAGTACCTATCCGGTGTGGCACCGGACTATCCGGTGCCACTAGAAGACAAAGCTCCAACGGTCATTTGCGCCCGAACCCTAACAGTTGGGTGACGTGGCTGGCGCACCGGACTGTCCGGTGCGCCCATCGACAACAGCCACCCCCAACGGTTGTTTTGGTTGTTGAGGGCTATAAATACCCCCAACCACCTCCACTCCAACGATCCAAGCATTCCACACATTACATTCAATACAAGAGAAATAGACTTCACTCCAAGACACAAATCAAGCGATCGATCCACTCAAAGTCCCGAATTCTACTCTAGCGCATTAGGGCTTGTGAGAGGATCACTTGTGTTTCTTGTTGCTCTTGTTTGCTTGGTTGGCTTTCTTTTCTTTTCTTGTTACTCTCAAGTGCTTTGTAAGCAAGGCAAGAGACACCAATTGTGTGGTGATCCTTGCGGGGTCTAAGTGACCCTTGAGAAGTGAAGAAGAAAGCTCACTCAGTCTATGTGACCATTTGACAGAGGGAAAGGGTTGAAAGAGACCCGGTCTTTATGACCACCTCAACGGGGAGTAGGTTCTTTAGAACCGAACCTCGGTAAAACAAATCACCATGTTCATTCACTTTATTTCTTGGATTTATTTGTTTTCCCCTCTCTCCCGGACTTGACATTTGTTCTAACGCTAACCCTAGCTTGTAGTGTGTTTAAAGTTGTAAATTTTAGTTTCCTCCTATCCACCCCCTCTAGGTGACTTTCAATTGGTATCAGAGCTCGGTACTTCATTTAGAGTCTAACCACTCGAAGTGATGTCGGGAGGATCCGTCAAGAGGGAGATGGAAACTGGTGATAAGGCCACAAGCCACGGGATGGCCCCCATCAAGAGAGTCCGGCGCCAAAGGAAGGGAGGAATCACCTCCCCGCGTCAAGTCGCATCGGAGTGGCGATAAGAAGAAAAAGATGAATAAAGTGGTCTACTACGAGACCGATTCTTCGTCGCCCTCCACATCTGGCTCCGACGCGCCATCCGTCACTTCTAAGCGCCATGAGCGCAAGAAGTATAGTAAGATGCCACTTCGTTACTCCCGAATTTCTAAGCGCACTCCATTACTTTCTATTCCATTAGGCAAGCCACCATGTTTTGATGGTGAAGATTATTCTATGTGGAGTGATAAAATGAGGCATCATCTAACCTCACTCCACGCTAGCATATGGGACATTGTTGAGTTTGGAGCGCATGTACCAAATGTGGGGGACGAAGATTACGATTCGGACGAGGTCGCCCAAATCTGGCACTTTGACTCCTAAGCAACTACTATACTCCTTGCCTCCTTGTGTTGAGAGGAGTATAATAAGGTGCAAGGGCTAAAAAGTGCCAAAGAAATTTGGGATGTACTCAAGACCGCGCACGAAGGAGATGAGGTGACCAAGATCACCAAACGGGAGACGATCGAGGGGGAGCTCGGTCGATTCGTCCTCAACCAAGGAGAGGAGCCACAAGCTATGTACAACCGGCTCAAAACCTTGGTCAACCAAGTGCGCAACCTGGGGAGCACAAAATGGGATGACCATGAGATGGTCAAGGTTATTCTTAGATCCCTCGTATTTCGTAATCCTACGCAAGTTCAATTAATACGTGGTGATTCTAGATATAAGCTAATGTCTCCCGAGGAGGTAATTGGGAAGTTTGTGAGCTTTGAATTGATGATCAAAGGCTCCAAACATATCGTCAACATGGAGCAAGGTGGCACCTCCACACCCGAGGTGCAACCAGTCGCATTCAAGGCGACGGAAGAAAATAGAGAAGAGTCTACATCAAGCAGGCTCCCCATTGATGCCTCCAAGCTCGACAACGAGGAAATGGTGCTCATCATCAAGAGCTTCCGCCAAATCCTCAAGCAAAGGAGGGGGAAGGATTACAAACCCTGCTCCAAAAGGGTGTGCTACAAATGTGGTAAGCCTGGTCACTTTAGAGCTAAATGTCCTATGTCAAGTGATAGTGACAGGGGCGACGACAAGAGGGGAAAGAGGAAGGAAAAGAAGAAGTACTACAAGAAGAAGGGCGGCAATGCCCACGTACTGTGTCGGGAATGGGACTCCGATGAGAACTCCACCGACTCCTCCGACGAGGATGCCGCCAACATCGCCGTCAACAATGGTCTCCACTTCCCCAACGTCGGCCACAAGGGCCTCATGGCAAAGGACGACAAAAAGAAGAAGGTAAAATCTAGAGCCTCCACCAAATATATAACATCTAGTGATGAGGGTAGCTCTAGTGAAGATGAGGATAATTTGCTTACCCTTTTTTGCCAACTTTAACATGCAACCGAAAGAAAAATTGAATGAATTGATAGGTGCTATTCATGAGAAGGATGAACTCTTGGATAGCCAAGATGAATTCCTTATTAAGGAAAATAAAAAGCATGTTAAAATGAAGAATGCTTATGCTCAGGAAGTAGAGAAAAATGAAAACTTGACTAAAGAGCTTAGCATGTGCCATGATTCAATTACTAATCTTAGAAATGAAAATGCTAGTTTAATTGCTAAGATTGATAAATTGAATGAATCAATTTCTAGCCTTAAAACTGAAAATGATAGTTTAATTTTTAAGGCTAAAGATTTGAATGTTTGCAATGATTCTATCTCCTATCTTAGAGATGAAAATGTCATGCTAAAATCTAAGATAGATGAATTAAATGTTTGCAAACCCTCTACATCTACTGTTGAGCATGTTGCTATTTGTACTAAATGTAGAGATGTTAATGTTGATGCTATTCATGATCACCTTACTTTAACTAAACAACAAAATGATCATATAGCTCAACTAACTGCTAAAATCAATGAGCATGAAATTGAAAATGAAAAATTTAAATTTGCTAGAAGCATGCTTTATAGTGGGAGACGCCCTGACATTAAGGATGGCATTGGTTTCCAACAGGGAAGCAATGTCAAAATTAATGCCCCTAAAAGATTGTCTAATTTTGTTAAGGGCAAGGCTCACATGGTTCAGGATAACGAGGGCTACATTTTATATCCTGCTGGTTATCACGAACACAAAATTAGAAGAATTCACGCTAAGAAATCTCATTTTGTTTCACATCATGCTTTTATGTATAAGAATGAGGCATCTAGCTCTAGGCATTATACACATGTTAAAATGCCTAAAAAGAAAACTCCTACTGCATCAAATGAGCCAAATATTTCATTTAAAACTTTTGATGCTTCATATGTGCTTACTAACAAATCAGGCAAAGTAGTTGCCAAATATGTTGGGGGCAAACACAAGGGATCAAAGACTTATGTTTGGGTACCCAAGGTGCTTGTTTCTAACGTGAAAGGACCCAAGACTGTTTGGGTACCTAAGAACAAGGCCTAAATTGTTTTGCAGGTTTATGCATCCGGGGGCTCAAGTTGGATTATTGATAGCGAATGCACAAACCACATGACTGGGGAGAAAAAAATGTTCTCCTCCTACGAGAAAAACGAGGATCCCCAAAGAGTTATCACATTCGGGGATGGAAATCAAGGTCTGGTCAAAGAACTTGGTAAAATTGCTATATCGCCTGACCATTCTATTTCCAATATTTTTCTTGTAGATTCTTTAGATTACAATTTGCTTTCTGTTTCTCAATTATGTAAAATGGGCTGTAACTGTCTTTTTACGGATTTAGGTGTTACTGTCTTTAGAAGAAGTGATGATTCAATAGCATTTAAGGGAGTATTAGAGGGTCAGCTATACTTAGTTGATTTTAACAAAGCTGAATTCAATACTTGCTTAATTGCTAAGACTAGTATTGGTTGGCTCTCACATCGCCGACTAGCCCATGTTGGAATGAAGAATCTTCACAAGCTTCTAAAGGGAGAACACATTTTGGGACTAACAAATGTTCATTTTGAGAAAGACAGGGTTTGTAGCGCATGTCAAGCAGGAAAGCAAGTTAGCGCCCACCATCCACATAAGAACATCATGACAACGGACAGGCCACTGGAACTACTCCACATGGATCTATTCGGTCTGATTGCTTACATAAGCATCGGCGGGAGTAAGTATTGTCTAGTAATTGTGGATGATTATTCTCGCTTCACTTTGGTGTTCTTTTTGCAGGAAAAATTACAAACCCAAGAGACTTTAAAGAGATTCTTGAGACGGGCTCAAAAAGAGTTCGGATTGAGAATAAAAAAGATAAGAAGCGACAACGGAACGGAGTTCAAGAACTCTCAAATTGAAGGCTTTCTTGAGGAGGAGGGCATCAAGCATGAGTTCTCTTCTCCCTACACACCTCAACAAAATGGTGTAGTGGAGAGGAAGAATAGAACTCTACTGGACATGGCAAGGACCATGCTTGATGAGTACAAGACTCTGGACCGGTTTTGGGCTGAGGCAATTAACACCGCCTGCTACTCCATCAATCGGCTCTACCTTCACCGAATCCTCAAGAAGACATCATACGAACTCCTTACCGGTAAAAAGCTCAATGTTTCATATTTTAGAGTCTTTGGTAGCAAATGTTTTATTCTTGTTAAGAGAGGTAGAAAATCTAGATTTGCTCCTAAGGCTGTAGAAGGCTTTTTACTAGGATATGACTCAAACACAAGGGCATATAGAGTCTTCAACAAATCCACTAGATTAGTTGAAATTTATTGTGACATTGTGTTTGATGAGACTAATGGCTCCCAAGTGGAGCAAGTTGATCTTGATGAACTAGATGATGAAGAGGCTCCGTGCATCGCGCTAAGGAACATGTACATTGGGGATGTGTGTCCTAAGGAATCCGAAGAACCCACTCATGCACAAGATCAACCATCATCTTCCAATCAAGCATCTCCACCAACTCAAGATGAGAATCAGGCTCAAGACAATGAAGATGAAGTTCAAGAGGATGAGCCACCTCAAGAGGAGGACAATAATCAAGGGGAGATGAAGTTGATCAAGACAGGGAAGATGATCAAGAGATACAGGGTTAAAGACTGCCACACCCAAGAGTCCACCAAGCGATACAAAGAGATCACCTCGTCAACTCCATTCTTGGTGATATCCATAAGGGGGTAACAACTCGATCTCGAGTCGCTCATTTTTGTGAACATTACTCTTTTGTGTCCTCTATTGAGCCATATAGGGTGGAGGATGCACTAAGAGACTCGGATTAGGTGTTGGCAATGCAAGAGGAGCTCAACAACTTCACAAGGAATGAGGTATGACATTTAGTTCCACGTCCTAACCAAAATGTTGTAGGAACCAAGTGGGTATTCCACAACAAGCAAGATGAGCATGGTGTGGTGACAAGGAACAAAACCCTACTTGTGGCCAAGGGTTATTCACAAGTCGAAGGTTTGGATTTTGGTGAAACCTATGCACCTGTAGCTAGGCTTGAGTCAATTCGTATATTACTTGCCTATGCTACTCATCATGGCTTTAAGCTTTATCAAATGGACGTGAAAAGTGCCTTCCTCAATGGACCAATCAAGGAAGAGGTCTATGTTGAGCAACCTCTCGGCTTTGAACATAGTGAGTACTCTAACCATGTTTACAAACTCTCAAAGGCGCTTTATGGGCTCAAGCAAGCCCCAAGAGCATGGTATGAATGCCTGCGAGATTTTCTTATCACTAATGGCTTCAAAGTCGGAAAAGACGATCCTACACTCTTTACTAAAACTATTGCAAAGGATTTGTTTATATGCCAAATTTATGTTGATGATATCATATTTGGGTCTACTAATAAATCTACTTGTGTAGAGTTAGTAGGATCATGATTCAAAAATTCGAGATGTCTATGATGGGGGAGTTGAAGTATTTCCTAGGATTTCAAGTCAAGCAACTCCAAGAGGGCACCTTCATCAGCCAAACAAAGTACATTCAAGGCATACTTAACAAGTTTGGAATGAAGGATGCCAAGCCCACCAAGACACCCATGGGAACAAATGGGCATCTCGACCTCGACACGGGAGGTAAGTCCGTAGATCAAAAGGTATACTGGTCGATGATAGGATCTTTACTCTATTTACTCTATTTATGTGCATCTCAACCGTATATTGTGCTTTCTGTATGCATGTGTGCAAGGTTCCAAGCTGATCCTAAGGAAGTTCACCTTAGGGCCGTGAAAAGAATCATGAGATATTTAGTTTATACTCCTAAGCTTGGTCTTTGGTACCCCAAGGGATCCACTTTTGATTTAATAGGATATTCCAATGCTGATTGGGCAGGATGTAAAATTGATAGGAAGAGCACATCAGGGACTTGTCAGTTTAAGGGAAGATCGCTGGTGTCTTGGGCTTCGAAGAAACAAAACTCAGTAGCTCTTTCTACCGCCGAAACCGAGTACATTGTCGCAGGTCATTGCTGTGTGCAATTATTTTGGATGAGGCAAACCCTCAGGGACTATGGCTACAAATTGAGCAAAGTCCCTCTCCTATGTGATAATGAGAGTGCAATCTACATGGCAGATAATCCCGTTGAACACAGCTGCACTAAGCACATAGACATTCGGTATCACTTTTTGAGGGATCACCAACAATGGGGGGATATCGAGATTGCTTATGTTAGCACCAAAGAACAATTAGCCGATATCTTTACCAAACCATTAGATGAGAAAAACTTTACCAAACTTAGGAATGAGCTAAACATTCTTGATTCTCGGAACTTTGATTGAAATTTTGCACACATAGCTCATTTATATACCTTTGATCATATCTTATTTATGTCTGCGACTAATATGTTTTCAAGTGTATTTCTATAATAAGTCGTAGATTGAAAGGGAAATGGAGTACTTGACGAAGACAAGGCTTCCACTCCACTCTACCCCGGTATCTTTTATCCTTCGTCGTTACTCCGCACTCCAAATTGGTATAATCTTTCACACTTATTTACTTGTACCAATGGGGAGAAAGTTTAAAAGGGCTCACAAAGTCTCCGTTTTTGGCGATTAATGCCAAATGGGGAGAGGGTATTAGCCCAAAGCAAAAGGACCGCACCACCACCTTTCAAAAATTTTAATTGATATATTTCAAATTGTTGATTTTCAATTGGTATATTTTCAAAACTAACATCTAAATATATTTCTAATTGATAACTATTAAAACCTCTTGAGAGCTAAGAGGAGAATTTCATTCAGGGGGAGTTTTGTTTAAGTCAAAGGAAAAGCATTTGAAACAGGGGGAGAAAATTTCAAATCTTAAAAATGCTTCTCGCAATCTTATTCATATAACTTTGACTATTTGCAAAAATATTTTGAAAAGACTTTCCAAAAGAATTTGCAAAAACAAAACAAGTGGTGCAAGCGTGGTCCAAAATGTTAAATAAAAGAAAGCAACCATGCATATCTAGTAAAACTATAAATTGGTTTAATTCCAAGTAACCTATGCACTTACCTTATGCAAACTAGTTCATTTCTGCACTTATATACTTGCTTTGGTTTGTGTTGGCATCAATCACCAAAAAGGGGGAGATTGAAAGGGAAATAGGGTTTAACCTTTTCCTATAAATAATTTTGGTGGTTCAATGCCCAACACAAATATTGGACTAACTAGTTTGCTCTAGATTACATATTCTACAAGTGCGTAAAAGTTCAACACAAACCAATAAAAGATCAAAATTAGGGTTCAAAAGCAAAGGAGCAAAAGAACCGAAGGGTGCCCTGGTCTGGCGCACCGGACAGTGTCCGGTGCACCAGGACCGTACAACTCCGAACTCGCCACCTTCGGGTTTCACAGGCCACGCTCCGCTATAATTCATCGGACTCTCTGGTGTGCCACCGCACTGTCCGGTGCACCAGCGGAGCAACGACTACCAGCGCAATGGTCGACTGCAACGGACACCTGCAAACGCTACGTGCGCGCAGAAGTCAGAGCAGCCGTCAAAGCTAGAAGACACCTGCCACTAGAAGACAAAGCTTCAACGGTCGTCTGCGCTCGAACCCTAACTGTTGGGTGACGTGGCTGGCGCACCAGACAGCGTCCGGTGGCGCACCGGACTGTCCGGTGCGCCCAACGACAGCAGCCACCCCCAACGGTTGTTTTGGTGGTTGAGGGCTATAAATACCCCCAACCACCTCCACTCCAACGATCCAAGCATTCCACACATTGCATTCAATACAAGAGCAATAGAATTCACTCCAAGACACAAATCAAGCGACCGATCCACTCAAAGTCCTGAATTCAACTCTAGCGCATTAGGGCTTGTGAGAGGATCACTTGTGTTTCTTGTTGCTCTTGTTTACTTGGTTGGCTTTCTTTTCTTTTCTTGTTACTCTCAAGTGCTTTGTAAGCAAGGCAAGAGACACCAATTGTGTGGTGATCCTTGCGGGGTCTAAGTGACCCGTGAGAAGTGAAGAAGAAAGCTCACTCGGTCTAAGTGACTGTTTGAGAGAGGGAAAGGGTTGAAAGTGACCCGGTCTTTGTGACCACCTCAACGGGGAGTAGGTTCTTTAGAACCGAACCTCGGTAAAACAAATCACCGTGTCCATTCACTTTATTTCTTGGATTGATTTGTTTTCCCCTCTCTCCCGGACTTGACATTTGTTCTAACGCTAACCCCGACTTGTAGTGTGTTTAAAGTTGTAAATTTCAGTTGTCGCCTATCCACCCCCTCTAGGCGACTTTCAGAAACGCTAGCCACGACGGAGCTCCTCACAGCGTCGCTGGTGACCAAGTTTGGGAAATTCCGAAGAACTCGGGCTACAGTTGATGAGAAAGGCTGGTTGAGGGTGGGTTGGGTGCGTAACAGAGAGGCGGGGCGAGGGGAGTACTTAATTTAAAGGAACCGATCGTGCACTTCACGAATTTGACAAATTAACTCTTTGTCGAGTGTCCTGGGAAGACACTTAACAAAGAAATTGTATGATGAGTGTCTATCTGGGACACTCAGCAAAGTATTTATTTTCTTTTTCTCAAATGTTTTTCTAATGTGTTTATATAGTCTCTGAACCTACATGTTCAATTTTGGCACAATTACCAAAGTGTTTGCTATACCTATTACATCTTGTTCATTTAATTGAATTTCTTTGGATAATTCAAATTTGAACAGCAAGTCACTCGAAAAATGGAAAACAATGAATGCAAAAATGATATTCATGTTATTGAGCACAAGTTATGGCCTAATTCAGGAACAGACCAGAAATTCCGAACACCATGTTCACGAAACATGACCGTGAACTTGTGATCCAGTTGTTTTAAAATTGTATAAAACACAAACAAAGTCAAAAAATTATGAACCTTGTCAATATGTCATGATATCATATGAAGAGGTTGTGATAAAAAATTGATATCGTTTTGTAAAAGTTGTCACACACTATATGTATAAACCTAGTCGGCCTTCAATCATGAAACTTCTACGGAGGCCGACTAGGTTTGTACCATAGTGCATGACAACATTCATGAAATGATATCAAAATTTTATCGCAACCTCTTCATATGATATCATGACATGTCAATAAGTTTCATGATTTTCTGACTTTGTTTATGTTTTATAAAATTTTAAAACAACCGGATTGCAACTTCTCAATCATGTTTCGTGATCACAGTGTTCGAAAAATTTCTGGCATGTTCCTGATTTAGACTATAACTTGTGCTCAATAACATGAAAATCATTTTTGCATTCATTGTTTGCCATTTTTCGAGTGACTTGAGTTCAAATTTGAATTATCCGAAGAGATTCAATTAAATGAACTAGATGTAACGGGTATAGCAAACATTTTGATAATTGTACCAAAATTGAACGTGTATGTTTAGAGACTGTATGAATACAGAAGAAAAAGTTTAGGGGAAAGAAAAAAAGAAAAAAAAACTTTGTCGAGTGTCTGACTTAGGCACTCGGTATAGGTAACACACGTCAGCATCCGTCGATTGCTGATGGCGCTTTGCTGAGTTAGGAACTCGTCAAAGATATCTTTGACGAGTACCTTTTTATGCCGAGTGTTCGGCTCTCGGTAAAGACTCTCATCGTTGAGTGCTTTCTCTGAGTGTGACATTCGACAAAGTGTGTTTTGCCGAGTGTCCAATAAATTATCATCGACAAATCAGTAAGCAATCGGCGAAGAACCAGAATTCGATAATACGAGCCGAGCTGGCTAGATATCCAGAGTCGGTACAATTTACAGTGTAAAAAAATATTTTGAACGATTAGATATACTGGAGACAGTCTAGGAGAGATGAGCTAGAGAGACCGTCGTGTAGGCACTCTACGAAATAATGTTTACTCAGACTTGTACAGACTAATATTTTTTGTGCAGTACTACATCATATAAAAGAATGATTTGTATCAGTCTCATTCCGCACACGCCAAAAGAGATACAGTAGCAAGAAATGAAAAGACCATACCAGACCGCATCGGCTGGGGGACCCACTTGCCTCGCCAACCGTGCGAAGCTGGCGCCTGGATTCCGAGCGGAGCGGGTTGCTCGCCTTTCGCCGGCTCGCGGCAGGACGTTGGCTTCTTGCCTTCTTCCTTTTCCTCCGGCTTCTCTGGACCAGGCCAGTCAGGTCAAGCACTGTTTGATGACTTGACACCCTCGTCAAAAATGTCCTGCATCGTCAGAATACAAGAAACAAAAATGTCCTTGAAAAATTAATGACAAGAACAGGGGCCGTACGTATGCTTAATTAGCTGTCTGGAGCCGTAGCCGTAGCCGGAGCTACTGCTCTACTACAATAGTATTGTTTTTTCCTTTAATTAATTAGTTAATTAATCTATGAATGCAAAGTACATCGAAACCAGCTGGCGTAACGTGTCATGACTCGTTGAGCCCTGACCAAGGTGCATGAGACATATTAGTACTTGTTACTCTAATATTCACCCTAATACACATGGGTTAAGGTGGAGCCATAAGATGTTCTAAGGACTGTAGACCAACGCGGAACAAACATTAATTAAGGTGCCGTTTTGTTCAGGAAATGTAACACAAATAGAAACGGTAATTATTCACACTCGATTACTAGCGGTATCAAATTTGAATAGTACAATATCCGTTTTTAGTGTGGTATCTGATTACGGTGAGACTTAAACAAACATGTTTTAACGTTACCGATTATCATTCATGTTATAAATATGTGAACCAAACAGCACTCGGATGAGTTGCGATTAGATGGCATTGCAGTACACATAGACATACAAAGAATTTTATTTCCATCAGATTGTTCGTGGTTTATATATAATATTTTCTTTGAATCTCATATGGGCCTATGCAAATGCGAACATAAGGTTGACTTGTCCCTTGTGATTTGGGTTGATGATGAATGAATGTTAACGGATAGCGCCTAGAGTCAAGTCATGGACTAACCGAGGCGTGAGTTATGTGTTGTGCAACCATATCGGTCATCTTGTGGTGTGCAAGTGTGGAGCACAGAGACGATGGTCAACGACGAATGTGAAGGTCATGCGGGTTCGTGCCGATGAACTGAGAACGGTGAAGGACGAGCGTTTAGACCTGACCGAGGGACCAAAGTCGTCGGGTGACTAGTCGTGGTGGCTGACACCTAGGACACGCACTCACGCGAGGACGTGGCGGAGCGGGACGTGTTGCCGGCGCGGTCGAGGACTGGCAGGGCACGTGTCCAGGACGTGGGGGTGCTATGGACGACGAGTTTTTGACTAAGTTTGGCCTCAAAACTCGGCGGAGGCGGTTTTGGCGGGAATTGGAGGCGGCACGTGACGTCATCGGGAAGGGTGTGTCAAGGCGAAGCAGCTTCGTTCGTGTGGAGCACGTGGTCGTCACATCAAAAAATCTCAAGAGTTGGTCTATTTTGCCCTGGCTAAGTGGATAGGCTCTATGTATCTAGGGGTAGTTTAGGAAGCAATAATAACCCTCTATAAATAGAAATGTGGGCTGGTTGTTTCAACTATCTCTGTAGCTTACACATTAGTCTCTTGTATAGTACGAGCAACCTGGACCCTCAAATGATAATTGAACTTGAAGATGAAAATAAATCATGATCGGTTTTGTTTAAGCGGTATGCTTAAGTGGTTCGCTCAAGTGGATTGAGCCTCATGTCGTGTTCTTTTTTTGCTCAAGTTGATTGAGCTTATGCTGGTGATTATTTATATTGATGATATATATATAAGCTTATGGGATATTGATTATGCTTAATATGGGTTTGGTATATACATATATTTAGTAATCAGGTGTTGATTATAAAATGTTAACCAACTAAAATGCTAACCGCATTGAACCTTAGACTTACCTTGTTAACCTTGCATTTTCACCCACTTGCTAAGCTCCCACTGTAAGTGTGCTCACCCTTGCTTAATTTTGATCAGAAGTTTGCAGATGAAGATTATGATGGTGAACTTTACAGATGCTAGTCTAGTGATACCCCTAGTCATCATCCTATGGAAGGATATCCATGTTCTATTGTACTTCAATGAATAAAGGTTAAGACATTATGTCAATTCGAAGTGTAATATGTTAATATAATCTTTATTTATGCTTTTATGCAAGGTTAGGACATTATGGAAGGATATATTACACTTATGACGTCAACATATGTGTGGAAATAGATCCTTACACACATATGTTATGCTAAAACATTTAGTTTTGCCCTTAAAATTGGGTGTGCCAGAGCATCACTTTTCAATAGTTGATCAAAATTTTATTAGGAATTACTAAGTATAAGTAGATACCAACCCAAATAAATATTTGATCACAACTGATAATAAATCCCACAATGCAATGCAAATGATAGATTAAGTTTTAATTCCATAAGTTAATCATGTGAGTGTTCGAGCTGCTCATGACCGTGAGCACGGCTGATATACTAGTTTTACACTCTGCAGACGTTGCGTATCTTTACCCACAAGTCATGTTACCCATCTGCCATGGGGTCATGAATACCATACACCTCTACCGAGGATGCGAGGCAGGGTAGCACTACTGAGAGCACCTAGAGGGGGTGAATAGGTGATCCTGTAAAAACTTAAAACTTAATGCCACAAACTTGATTAAGTGTTAGAGCAATAAAGCCAAGTGGCTAGAAAGGAGTTCTTGCAAAACACAATAACCACAAAGATATCAACATAGAGAGGCACAGTGGTTTATCCCGTGGTTCGGCCAAGTTCAACACTTGCCTACCCCACGTTGTGGCGTCCCAACGGACGAGGGTTGCAATCAACCCCTCTCAAGTGATCCAAAGATCCACTTGAATACCACGGTATTTCTTTTCCTTTCACTATATCCCGTTTGCGAGGAATCTCCACAACTTGGAGTCTCTCGCCCTTACAAAAGATGACCACAAATGAGTATGGAAGTAAGGATGGGATGAGCAACACACACAAGTCCACAACAATACGCACACACACACACGGCTAAGACTTGAGCTCAAATGAATATCTCAAAGTTCTCACTAGAACGGAGCTCAAATCACTAAGAATGTCAAACGAGTGTGCAAAGATGAAGTGTGAATGATCAAGAATACTCAAAGTGTGCTTGGTGTCATCCTCCATGCGCCTAGGGGTCCCTTTTATAGCCCCAAGGCAGCTAGGAGCCGTTGAGAGCATTCCAGGAAGGCAATTCTTGCCTTCTGTCGACTGGCGCACCGGACAGTCCGGTGCACCACCGGACACTGTCCGGTGCGGATTTCTTTCCTATTCTGGCGCAGCCGACCGTTGAAGGTTTGGAGCCGTTGGCGCACCGAACACTGTCCGGTGCACACCGGACAGTCCGGTGCCCCCTTCAGACCGTTGGCCTGGCCACGCGTCACGCACGGATTGCGCGGCCAAACGTTGGCTCGGCCGACCGTTGGCTCACCGGACAGTCCGGTGCACACCGGACAGTCCGGTGAATTTTAGTCGTACGCCGCCGATGATTTCCCGAGGGCGGCCTTTTCACCAGAGCCAGCCTGGCGCACCGGACACTGTCCGGTGTACCACTAGACACTGTCCGGTGCACCACCGGACAGTCCGGTGCACCCAGACAGAGCAGAGTCTTGGCTGCTCGAGCCAAGTCTTTTCCAATTGTCTTTTCTCTGATTCTAGCACTTAGACAAATATGTTAGTACACAAAAACCAATGTACTAAGTCTAGAATCATACCTTTGTATTGATTTCCACTTTGTCCACCCTTTGGCATATACTCATTCCCTTAATGTGTGTTGAGCACTTAATCACCAAAATCTTATAGAAATGGCCCAAGGGCACATTTCCCTTTCAATCTCCCCCTTTTTGGTGATTTATGCCAACACAACAAAAAGCAACTAAAAGAAGTGCAACTTTAATGCAAATGAGAACACAAATTTGTTTTGATTCAAATTTGGCATATTTGGATCATTCTTTGCCACCACTTGGTTTGTTTTTGCAAATCAAACTCAATTTCCTATCTCTAAGTCAAATTCACTTGTTGAGGCATAAAGAAAGGTATTCCAAGAGAAATTGATCACTGATTCAAAAACTCCCCCTATTTCCCATAATCAACCATTCTCCCTACAAGAGACCAACTTTTGACAAGGAGAGACATTTAGAATTTTGACAAATCAAAAATCCTAACTCTACTATTTTCAAAATTCTCAAGTGGTAGATGATCCATTTGTTGCTTTGGCCCTTAATTTCTCCCCCTTTGGCATCAAGCACCAAAACGGAATCATTTTTGGCCCTTAAACCCCATTGCCTCACCAAAATTGTCAATTAAGAGCAAAAGGCAATGAGAGACATGGAGATGAACTTGGAGTAAGTTACCCTCTTATCGGAGTGCAGTGGAAGTCTTTCATGGTCCAAGTCCACCTTTCCCTTTCAATCCACCTTTGAGACTAATTTAAGAACACTCAAGCACATGGTTAGTCCCAAAGAGTCAAGTTGTAGCACATCTCCCCCTAAATAGTGCATCACTTGCAAATGGACTTGTGAGGTCCGGGGAGTGCTTGTACAACTTGAGCACCATGAATGAACAACAAAATGCTTAAGGAACATGATCAAGGCATAAAACACATGTATGCTATAGATCAATCCAAGTTTCGCGAATCTAAGACATTTAGCTCACTACGCAGCCTGCAAAAGGTCTTCTCATCTAGAGGCTTGGTAAAGATATCGGCTAGCTGGTTCTCGGTGCTAACATAAAACACTTCGATATCTCCCTTTTGCTGGTGGTCTCTCAAAAAGTGATGCCAGATGTCTATGTGCTTTGTGCGGCTGTGTTCAACAGGATTATCCGCCATGCGGATAGCACTCTCATTATCACATAGGAGTGGGACTTTGCTCAGATTGTAGCCAAAGTCCCAGAGGGTTTGCCTCATCCAAAGTAGTTGCGCACAACACTGTCCTGCGGCAACATACTCGGCCTCAGCGGTTGATAGGGCAACAGAAGTTTGTTTCTTAGAACTCCAGGACACCAGGGACCTTCCTAAGAATTGGCACGTCCCTGATGTACTCTTCCTATCGACCTTGCATCCAGCATAATCGGAGTCTGAATATCCAATTAAGTCAAAGGTAGACCCCTTTGGATACCAGATCCCGAAGCAAGGCGTAGCGACTAGATATCTAAGAATTCGCTTCACGGCCACTAAGTGACACTCCCTTGGATCGGATTGAAATCTAGCACACATGCATACACTAAGCATAATATCCGGTCTACTAGCACATAGGTAAAGCAAGGAACCTATCATAGTCCGGTATGCTTTTTGATCAACGGACTTACCTCCTTTGTTGAGGTCGATGTGTCCGTCAGTTCCCATTGGAGTCTTTGCGGGCTTGGCGTCCTTCATCCCAAACCGCTTGATCAAGTCTTGCGTGTACTTCGTTTGAGAGATGAAAGTGTCATCCTTGAGTTGCTTCACTTGGAACCCAAGGAAGTAGTTCAACTTGCCCATCATCGACATTTCAAACTTTTGAGTCATCACCCTACTAAACTCTTCACAAGACTTTTGGTTAGTAGAACCAAATATTATGTCATCGACATAAATTTGGCACACAAATAAGTCACCATCACAAGTTTTAGTGAATAAGGTCGGATCGGCTTTCCCAACCTTGAAAGCATTAGCAATTAAAAAGTCTCTAAGGCATTCATACCATGCTCTTGGGACTTGCTTAAGTCCATAGAGCGCCTTAGAGAGCTTACACACATGGTCGGGGTACTGTTCATCCTCAAAGCCAAGGGGTTGCTCTACGTACACTTCCTCCTTGATTGGCCCATTGAGGAAAGCGCTCTTCACATCTATTTGGAACAACCTGAAAGAATGGTGAGCGGCATAGGCTAACAATATGCGAATTGACTCTAGCCTAGCCACAGGAGCAAAAGTCTCCTCAAAGTCCAAACCTACGACTTGGGCATAACCTTTTGCCATAAGTCGTGCCTTGTTCCTTGTCACCACCCCGTGCTCGTCCTGTTTGTTGTGGAACACCCACTTGGTTCCCACAACGTTTTGCTTGGGACGTGGCACCAATGTCCAAACTTCATTTCTCTTGAAATTGTTGAGCTCCTCCTGCATGGCCAACACGCAGTCCAGATCTAGCAAGGCCTCTTCTACCCTGAAAGGCTCAATAGAAGAGACAAAAGAGTAATGCTCACAAAAATTTACTAATCTAGAGCGAGTAGTTACTCCCTTGCTAATATCACCCAATATCTGATCGACGGGATGATTCCTTTGAATCGTCGCTCGAACTTGAGTTGGAGGGGCTTGAGGTGCTTCTTCCTCCATAACGTGATCATCTTGTGCTCCCCCTTGATCACATGCCTCTTCTTGATGAACCTGTTCATCATCTTGAGTTGGGGGTTGCACCATTGTTGAGGAAGAAGGTTAATCTTGCTCTTGGTGTTCCTGTGGTTGCACATCTCCAATCGCCATGGTGCGTATTGCGACAGTTGGAACGTCTTCTTCATCTACATCATCAAGATCAACAACTTGCTCTCTTGGAGAGCCATTAGTCTCATCAAATACAACGTCGCTAGAGACTTCAACCAAACCCGATGGTTCGTTGAAGACCCTATACGCCTTTGTATTTGAGTCATAACCTAACAAAAACCCTTCTACAGCTTTGGGAGCAAATTTTGAATTCCTACTTTTCTTCACTAGAATGTAGCATTTACTCCCAAATACACGAAAGTATGAAACATTGGGTTTGTTACCGGTTAGAAGCTCATACGAAGTCTTCTTGAGGAGGCGATGAAGGTAGACCCGGTTTATGGCGTGGCAAGCCGTGTTCACGGCTTCCGACCAAAACCGCTCGGGGGTCTTGAACTCTCCAAGCATCGTCCTCGCCATGTCAATGAGCGTCCTATTCTTCCTCTCTACTACACCATTTTGCTGTGGTGTGTAGGGAGCGGAGAACTCGTGCTTGATTCCTTCCTCTTCAAGGAACTCCTCCACTTGAAGATTCTTGAACTCGGGCCCATTGTCGCTCCTTATCTTTTTCACCTTGAGCTCAAACTCATTTTGAGCTCTCCTTAGGAAGCGCTTGAGGGTCCCTTGGGTTTCAGATTTATCCTGCAAAAAGAATACCCAAGTGAAGCGGGAAAAATCATGAACTATAACAAGACCATACTTACTTCCTCCTATGCTTAGGTAGGCGACGGGTCCGAAGAGGTCCATATGAAGTAACTCCAAAGGTCTTGACGTGGTCATCACATTTTTGATATGATGAGAGCTTCCCACCTGTTTACCTGCTTGACAAGCTGCACAAGGTCTATCTTTTTCGAAATTTACATTTGTTAGACCTAACACATGTTCTCCCTTTAGAAGCTTGTGAAGGTTCTTCATCCCCACATGTGCTAAACGGCGATGCCACAACCAGCCCATGCTAGTCTTAGCAATTAAGCATGCATCTAGACTGGCCTCCTCTTTTGCAAAATCAACTAAATAAAGTTTGACGTCTAGTACACCCTTAAAAGGTAATGAACCATCACTTCTTCTAAAGACAGACACATCTACATTTGTGAATAGGCAATTATAACCCATATTACAAAGTTGACTAACGGACAACAAGTTATAACCGAGCGACTCAACTAAAAACACATTAGAAATGGAGTGCTCGGAAGAAATAGCAATCTTTCCTAGCCCTTTAACCTTGCCTTGATTCCCGTCACCGAATATGATTGAATCTTGGGAATCTTTGTTCTTGACGTAGGAGGTGAACATCTTCTTCTCCCCGTCATGTGGTTTGTGCATCCGATGTCGATAATCCAGCTTGAGCCCCCGGATGCATAAACCTGCAAGGCAATTTTAGGCTTGGGTCTTAGGTACCCAACTCTTGTTGGGTCCTACAAGGTTAGTGACAATATCCTTAGGGACCCAAATGCAAGTTTTATCTCTGTTGCATTTTGCCCCTAATTTCCTAGCAATCATCTTTTTATCCTTTCTACAAATTGCAAACGAAGCATTGCAGGCATGATAAATTGTAGAAGGTTCATTAACTATTTTTCTAGGAACATGAGCAACATTTCTCCTAGGCATATGATGAAAGACATTTTTCCTAGGCATATCTCTACCATGCACATAGGAAGAACTTGAAGTAAACATTGCATTTGAATCATAAGCATTACAACTCCTATCATGATGAATATTTCTAGAAAATTTCCTATCATAAATAAATGCATGATTCTTTTGAGCACTATTAGCCATAGGGGCCTTCCCTTTCTCCTTGGTGGAGATGGGGGCCTTATGACTTGTTATGTTCTTGGCTTCCCTCTTAAAGCCAAGCCCATCCTTAATTGAGGGGTGTCTTCCAATCGTGTAGGCATCCCTTGCAAATTTTAATTTATCGAATTCACTTTTGCTAGTCTTAAGTTGAGCATTAAGACTAGTCACTTCATCATTTAATTTAGAAATGGCAACTAGGTGTTCACTACAAGAATCAACATTAAAATCCTTACACCTATTGCAAATCACAACATGTTCTTCACAAGAGGTTGATTTATTAGCTATTTCTAACTTAGCATTCAAGTCATCATTGATACTCTTTAAGCTAGAAATGGATTCATGGCATGTAGACAATTCATGTGAAAGCATCTCATTTCTTTTAACTTCTAAAGACAGAGAATTTTGTGCGCTTACAAATTTATCATGCTCTTCATATAAAAGATCTTCTTGCTTTTCTAAAAGTCTATTTTTCTCATTCAAAGCATCAATCAACTCATTGATCTTATCAATTTTAGTTCTATCTAATCCTTTGAATAAACATGCGTAGTCTATTTCATCATCACTAGATTCATCATCACTTGAAGAAGCATACATAGTATTATTACGAGTACTTACCTTCTTCTCATTTGCCATTAGGCATTTGTGATGCTCGTTGGGGAAGAGGGACGATTTGTTGAAGGCCGAGGCGGCGAGTCCTTCGTCGTCGGAGTCGGATGATGAACAATCCGAGTTCCACTCCTTGCCAAGGTGTGCCTCGCCCTTAGCCTTCTTGTAGGTCTTCTTCTTTTCCCTCTTCTTTTCTTGATCCTGGTCACTATCATTATCGGGACAATTAGCGATAAAGTGACCAACCTTACCACACTTGAAGCAGGACCGCTTTCCCTTCGTCTTGTTCTTGTTGGGATGCTCCTTGCGACCTTTGAGCGCCGTCTTGAAACGCTTGATGATGAGGGCCATTTCTTCCTCGTTAAGCCCGGCCGCCTCAACTTGTGCCACCTTGCTTGGTAGCGCCTCCCTGCTCCTCGTTGCTTTGAGAGCAATGGTTTGAGGCTCGTGGATTGGACCATTCAACGCATCATCCACGTATCTTGTCTCCTTGATCATCATCCGCCCGCTTACAAACCTCCTAAGCATTTCTTCGGGCGTCATCTTGGTGTACCTAGGATTCTCACGAATAGAGTTAACAAGATGCGGATCAAGGACGGTGAAGGACCTTAGCATAAGTCGAACGACGTCGTGGTCCGTCCATCGCGTGCTTCCATAGCTCCTTATTTTATTGACGAGGGTCTTGAGCCTGTTGTACGTTTGGGTTGGCTCCTCCCCCCTGATCATCACGAACCTTCCTAGTTCGCCTTCCACCAACTCCATCTTGATGAGCAAGGTGACGTCGTTCCCCTCGTGTGAGATCTTGAGGGTGTCCCAGATCTGCTTGGCATTGTCCAGGCCGCTCACCTTATTGTATTCTTCCCTGCACAAGGATGCCAAGAGAACAGTAGTAGCTTGGGCATTCTTATGAATTTGTTCATTGATAAACATAGAATTATCCGAACTATCAAATTGCATTCCGTTTTCTACTATCTCCCATATACTTGGATGAAGAGAGAACAAATGACTACGCATTTTGTGACTCCAAAATCCGTAGTCCTCTCCATCAAAGTGAGGAGGTTTACCAAGTGGAATAGAAAGCAAATGAGCATTGGAATTATGCGGAATACGAGAGTAATCAAAAGAAAAGTTCGAGTTAACCTTTTTCTTTTTCTTCTCGTATTCGTCGTCCTTTTGAGAAGAGGAAGATTCGTCGCTGTCGTAGTAGACAACCTTCCTGATGCGCCTCTTCTTCTTTCCATCTTTCTTCTTTTGACTCGAGCCGGAGTCATTGACTTTGTCATCCCTTGGCTCGTTGAAGATGGACTCCTTCTCATTGTTGTTGACCACCATCCCCTTTCCCTTAGGATCCATCTCTTCGGGCGATTAGTCCCTTTCTTGAAGAGAACTGCTCCGATACCAATTGAGAGCACCTAGAGGGGGGGGTGAATAGGTGATCCTGTAAAAACTTAAAACTTAATGCCACAAACTTGATTAAGTGTTAGAGCAATAAAGCCAAGTGGCTAGAAAGGAGTTCTTGCAAAACACAATAACCACAAAGATATCAACACAGAGAGGCACAATGGTTTATCCCGTGGTTCGGCCAAGTTCAACACTTGCCTACCCCATGTTGTGGCGTCCCAACGGACGAGGGTTGCAATCAACCCCTCTCAAGTGATCCAAAGATCCACTTGAATACCATGGTATTTCTTTTCCTTTCACTATATCCCGTTTGTGAGGAATCTCCACAACTTGGAGTCTCTCGCCCTTACAAAAGATGACCACAAATGAGTACGGAAGTAAGGATGGGATGAGCAACACACACAAGTCCACAGCAATACGCACACAGACACACGGCTAAGACTTGAGCTCAAATGAATATCTCAAAGTTCTCACTAGAACGGAGCTCAAATCACTAAGAATGTCAAACGAGTGTGCAAAGATGAAGTGTGAATGATCAAGAATGCTCAAAGTGTGCTTGGTGTCATCCTCCATGCGCCTAGGGGTCCCTTTTATAGCCCCAAGGCAGCTAGGAGCCGTTGAGAGCATTCCAGGAAGGCAATTCTTGCCTTCTGTCGACTGGCGCACCGGACAGTCCGGTGCACCACCGGACACTGTCCGGTGCGGATTTCTTTCCTATTTTGGCGCAGCCGACCGTTGAAGATTTGGAGCTGTTGGCGCACCGGACACTGTCCGGTGCACACCAGACAGTCCGGTGCTCCCTTCAGACCGTTGGCCTGGCCACGCGTCACGCGCGGATTGCGCGGCCGACTGTTGGCTCACCGGACAGTCCGGTGCACACCGGACAGTCCGGTGAATTTTAGTCGTACGCCACCGACGATTTCCCGAGGGCGGCCTTTTCACCAGAGCCAGCCTGGCGCACCGGACACTGTCAGGTGTACCACCGGACACTGTCCGGTGCACCACCGGATAGTCCAGTGCACCCAGACAGAGCAGAGTCTTGGCTGCTCGAGCCAAGTCTTTTCCAATTGTCTTTTCTTTGATTCTAGCACTTTGACAAATATGTTAGTACACAAAAACCAATGTACTAAGTCTAGAATCATACCTTTGTATTGATTTGCACTTTGTCCACCCTTTGGCATATACTCATACCCTTAATGTGTGTTGAGCACTTAATCACCAAAATCTTATAGAAATGGCCCAAGGGCACATTTCCCTTTCAACTACAAGGCCTTTACAAAATTCCACTAGCTTCAGAAAACCTGCTACAGTTTCTGAGAAGGGCAATATAGGAATCCCTCATCCGAAAAGCCATCGCAGTATGATCGACCCGAGAACCTCCCTATACCGGCAGCTGCTCTATCGCCCTTGCCCCTTTCGGGTAAGGTAGTCCTCCACTAGCTTTCCTAATTAGTCTGCCAAGGGCATCCCATATCATCCTTGCGGGTGGTTCTCCATGTTCCAATTATCACAATAATCTTATTATGAATAATAATTAAACCAACAGTAATAATGAAACATGATCATAATTTGGATATAACATTAATCACAAAAACTAGGTAGAGCAATAGAAAGACTACCCTGATAGTTCATTTGTTTGCAAGGTGTGGGGTGAACAAAACTAGGGTAACCTATTAGGTCCTGTCAAATTAACCTAAGCATGACACAGTGCTTAACAGGAACATTATTAGGTAAAGAAGAGTGATCAAGGACACAACTTGCCTTTTTGCCGCAACTCCAGGTACTTATCCAATTTAGTCTTCAGATTCCACATGACCTCGTCTCTATTCGTAGCAATACATATAATCAAGCAAATAATGGATATAGTAACATTACACCTAAGCATAAGAACAAACTGTGTAGGAATACTCTACGTGCTGGTACGAGATCGTAGGTTTGACAATCACTAAAATTGGAGTTACAGTTGAAAAGATATGATTTTCTAAAGTTTAGGCGATTTATAAAACATATATTACATGTTAGTTAATATAAATCATGTGAGAAGATATATTCTAAATAGGCATCTAACTCATCTAAGTTTTGACTTGATTAGAGATCATCTTGTAGTTGGTTTATAATTATGGACAATTTAAAGTATCACATTTGACTACAATTGGAAGAGTTGATCTAATAAATAAACACGACGTAAATAAATATTTATTTTTGAAGACATGATGGTAAAATAAGTTTATTAGAGTGTAGGTAATATTATTATGAGGCTAGCACAATTTGAATGAATAAAATCGGAGCTAGATCGCAAAAGTTATGAACTAATGAAGTTTTAGAGTTGTTTTAAAAATAATTTTGTACTCAAATATAATTCCAGGGATCTATTCGCAAATTTCAGGGATCTAAGTGCAAGGGTTTTCCACTGGAGAGGGATGGCGGGTTTATGTGTTATAACCACTAGGTTCTTTTACAAATCCCATGACCGAACGGGTATCCGCCTACCACAGCCGTCCGATCGCGATTCAACAGCCCAAATTAGAATCTCATTAATTTTAACTAGTACACATTCATGTCCATCAGATTCAGATCCGATGATTTAGGGTTTAATAAAATGAAGATCTCCTCTACGTCGCGCATCACTGGATCTACAACTTGGATTCAATCCGGCCGAACCTCCACGAGGATCTAATCTCAACCGTTCGCTTGGATCTAACGGTCCAAGTCACCCCGATGCTATGCCGCTGGCACCCATTGTGACAGCGACCCAGACCACGGCGGTTGCGTCGCCGAAAAAAGCCTTCTAGCCAACCCGAGGACCAAATTGCGATCCAACATGTGCTATACGAAGTTGGGGCTACGACGAACTCGATAGGAGTGATCTTACCATGAATCGCGCCAAAGAGCACCCTGGCCCCTGTAAGGTGCAGGTCGACGGTGTCGCACGACCCCCGGCGAGCAACTGAGGCACGACTGCCAAACTTTGGGGGATGGAAAGGACACTAGCACCATCAGCAAGCCTCTCAATCCACTCAAACCACTCGTCGAGGAAGGAGCGCCATTCAACACATCGGTCGACGATGGTGGCATGCTCTTCTTCCCTATCACACTCTGGTGCATAGGTACGGATGCCACACGAGGTTGTCACGCCCGCCGGGGATCATGGGATTGCTCACGAATCTGTTAAGGGCCATAGGGGAAGAAGGGCTGACATTACAGGCCCACGTAGGAGCGACGTTAAGGTACACAGGTGATTGGGGCCGACTGACCTGCGGGTCCCACCAAATAGCGATACATGTGTGCGTGAGAGGAGGACTGACGGTGGCCCACACGGTGGCATGGTCATTATGGCTGGATGAGCGGCTGTCAACCCGGACCCACCTATCGGCATCGGGGTTTTGTTGCTGGGCCGCGGGGTAGGGGATAAGTAGACTGGGCCGAGGGGAGGATATCCGGCCCTGGAACGGTTTGTTCTCTTCCTTTTTTCTTTTCTAATTTCTTATTTTTTATTTCAATTTCAAATTTAAGTTTTAAATTCATTCTTCAAATTCAAATCTGAGATATAAATGCAACAATACAGGAAACCCAGAATGAGATGCATAATTATGTATTTATTTATTAATTGTTCCTTTAACCATATAAGTAAACAATCCAAACATGTACAATATAAATTTTAAAGAAGTCGTTATTTTTATTATGTAGTTTAAAAGTTCATTCAAACTTCAATATTTATTACTGAAAAGGTAATGTATATCTATGTTAAGAGTTATCTTAGGTTTGAATATTTTCTAAGGAGTGCTTCTAATTATGTATCACATGAAGGAAATAATCCACTCTATAAATGAGTTGGAAATTCTTTCTTTTATTTTTCGGAGTTTTATATTTTAGACTAAAAATTTGAACCTAAATTTGAAACCGAGAATTTTAATATTACCAATCGATTATTCTAGAAGAAGAATTTAAAAGTAAGAACCTCCTAATTAAAACACACTTTAATCTAATAGCTTTTGAAAAGAAAATTCACAAACCCAAAAATAGGATTTTGGGGTGTTACAGTCTACCAAGGAGACGAGTCAAGGTGGCACTATGAGGCTTTTATGAAGTTCCACGAGCTTGAGAAAACTTGCTACGGTTTCTTGTGAAGTGGGCAATATATGAATCTCTCGTCCGAAAAGCCATCGCAACAATGGTCGACCCAAGAACCTCCCTCCTCTCTATACTGGCAGCTTCTCATACCGCCATTGCCCCTTTCGGGTAAGGTAGGCCCTCACTAGCTTTCCTAATTAGTCAGCCAAGGCCGTCCCATTCCAACCCTTGTAGTAGCACTGTTTTATCGGGTGGTCGCTCCATGTTCCAATTAAACAAAGTTACCTTATCATGCATGAGAGTAAACCATCAATAATAAATCATATTGGAACTTGACCATAAATCATATATATTGCACTGAACCCAAAACCAGGTAGAACAATAGCAAGACTACCCAAATATTCATTTGTTTGCAAGGTGTAGGGTAACAAAACTAGGCAACCTATTAGATCCCATCGGCTTAATCTATCTGCACCACGGTGATTAATAGAATATTATTAGGTCAAAGAAAGTGATCAAGGACACAACTCACCTTTTACTTGCAATACTAGATACTTCTCCAATTTGGTCTTCAGATTCCACGCGACTTCGCTTATACTCATAGCAATACATGCAAATAAGCAAATAATGGCTACTATAACATTACACCAAAACATGAGAACAAGTAGTGTAAGAATAATCTACGCTTCGCTACGATCCGTAGGTTCGAGAACCACTAAAATCGAAGTTAAAACAACAAAGTTAGAAATTTCCTAAGTTTCTAGGCATTATTATACAATTATAAAGATTTTCTAAAATTCTTAATTCAATTTATTTATTTAATCAGAGAAAAGGATGCCACGTACTATTCTTTTAAAACTCAAGGTAGGTTTTATAAAAATATGGGCATGTTTGTAATGGTCTTTGAACATGAGTGGAGCGCGGGTTTGTTTTGAGGAAGTTCAAGGACTCTTTTGAAAAAATGCATCGGCCTAAGAGGTACCCTTGGACTTTGGTCACTGTATATGAAACAAGCGACCCTGATTAAATCGTTGATTTCTACGAACTGGTACGTGAATATGAACCGTTATAAGATGATGTAATCTAGCGCGTCCATCTGAGAGCACCTAGAGGGGGTGAATAGGTGATCCTGTAAAATTAAACACTAAATAGCCACAAATCTTAGTTATAGAAGTGTTAGTGCGACTAAGTAGTTGAGAGACGAGTTCTTGTGAACAAAACAATCACAGAGAAGGCAATCACAAGAGACACGCGATTTTATCCCATGGTTCGGCCAAGTAACACTTGCCTACTTCCACGTTGTGGCGTCTCAATGGACGAGGGTTGCACTCAACCCCTTTCAAGTGATCCAATGATCAACTTGAATACCACGACTTTCTTCCTTATAGTTTTCTTCCCGTTTGCGAGGAATCTCCACAAGTTGGAGCCTCTCGCCCTTACAATATTGATCACAAAAAATGCACAAGAGTAAGGTTGGATAACAACTCACACAAATCCGCAGCACACACACGCACACAAGCCAAGACTTGAGCTTGAAACGTAGCACAAAGAGTTCACAACTAGAACAGAGCTCAAATCACTAACACAATCGATCAAATGCGCAGAGACGGAGTGTGGGAGTCTTAGAATGCTTAGTGAATGCATAGATGTCTCCTCCATGCGCCTAGGGGTCCCTTTTATAGCCCCAAGGCAGCTAGGAGTCGTTGGAGGCCAACTTGGAAGGCAATTCCTGCCTTCTGTCGAGTGGCGCACCGGACAGTCCGGTGCGCCACCGGACAGGTCCTGTAGACGGTCCGATGCGTGATCTCCTTCTAAATTTGGCATATCCGACTGTTGCTCCTCTGGGCTGACTGGCGCACCGGACACTGTCCGGTGCACACCGGACAGTCCGGTGCACCAACTGACCGTTGGAGCAGTCCACATGTCGCGCGAAGATTGCGCGGCCGACCGTTGGCGCAGGCGACCGTTGGCTCACCAGACAGTCCGGTGCACCACCGGACAGTCCGGTGAATTATAGCCACGTCGCCCCTTTGCTTTTCCCGAGGGCGACGAGTTCACCGCGGATGACTCACCGGACAGTCCGGTGCACCACCGGACGGTCCGGTGATTTTTAACCGTACGCCGCCGTCGAGTCCTGAGAGCGGCAAGTTCACGCGGACCAGCCTGGCGCACCAGACACTGTCCGGTGCACCACCGGACAGTCCGGTGTGCCAAGCCGAGCTGGAGTTTGCTGCACATAGCCAACTCTTTTTCCAATTCTTTTCTCACTGTTTCTAGCACTTAGACAAAACACATTAGTACTCAAAATAATGTACTAAGTCTAGAAACGTACCTTTTTCTTTGATTTTGCACTTCTCACCTTACTTGGCACATAAGAACTTAATTAATCGTGTTGGGCACTTAATCACCAAAACATTATTGAAATTGCCCAAGGGCACATTTCCCTTTCAATCTCCCCCTTTTTGGTGATTTATGCCAACGCATCCAAAAGCAACCAAAAGAGGTGCAACATCAATGCAATTGAGGACCAAATTGTTTTTGCACAAGATTTGACATATTTGGATCATTCTTTGCCACCACTTGGTTTATTTTTGTAAATCAAATCATTTTTCCTATCTCTAAGTCAAACACACTTGTTTGGGCAAATCAAGAGATATTCCAATGGAAAAATTTATCAAGTACCAAAAACTCCCCTTTTTCCCATAATCAAAAATTCTCCCCCACAAGAGACCAAATTTTGCAATAAGAGTATTTTGGACAAGTCAAAAGTTCTAACTCTATTGTTTTCAAAATTCACAAGTGGTAGCTGATCCATTTGCTTTGGCCTTAATTTCTCCCCCTTTGGCATTAAGCACCAAAACAGGATCATTCTTGGCCCTTTAACCCCATTGCCTCACCAAAAATGTCAATTAAGAGCAAAAAGGCAAATAGAGCGTAAGAATGAACTTGGAATGAAATACACCAATACCGGAGTGTAGTGGAAGTCTTTGCAACGTCCAAGTCCATTTTCCCTTTCAATGCACCTTTAAGACTACATCAAGAGTACTCAAACACACAGGTTAGTCTCAAAGGGTCAAGTTGTAGCACATCTCCCCCTTAATATGTGCATCATTCGCATATGGACTTGTGAGGTCCGGGGAGGTCTTGTACAACTTGAGCACTACAAATATACAACTAGTAATGTAAATGCTTAAAAGTAACATGATCAAAGGCATAGAGCACATGTATGCTATAGATCAATCCAAGTTAAATCTAAGACATTTAGCTCACTACGC
The DNA here is from genome assembly GCF_902167145.1 of Zea mays. Lineage (NCBI taxonomy): Eukaryota > Viridiplantae > Streptophyta > Magnoliopsida > Poales > Poaceae > Zea > Zea mays. The sequence goes on along the minus strand of NC_050105.1, from coordinate 105,149,485 downwards.
AACCTGCAAAAAGTTTTCTCATCCAACGGCTTGGTAAAGGTATCGGCTAGCTGGTTCTCGGTGCTAATATGGTACACCTCGATATCTCCCTTTTGCTAATGGTCTCTCAGGAAGTGATGCCGGATGTCTATGTGCTTAGTGCGGCTGTGTTCAACAGGATTATCCGCCATGCGGATAGCACTCTCATTGTCACATAGGAGTGGGACTTTGCTCAGATTGTAGCCGAAGTCCCCGAGGGTTTGCCTCATCCAAAGTAGTTGCGCGCAACACTGTCCTGCGGCAACATACTCGGCCTTAGCGGTGGATAGGGCAACAGATGTTTGTTTCTTTGAACTCCAGGACACCAGGGACCTTCCTAGAAATTGGCACGTCCGTGATGTACTCTTCCTATCTACCTTGCACCAGGCATAGTCGAAGTCTGCGTATCCAATTAAGTCAAAGGTAGATCCCTTAGGATACCAGATCCCGAAGCAAGGCATGGCAACTAAATATCTAAGAATTCTCTTAACGGCCACAAGGTGACATTCCCTAGGGTCGGATTGATATCTAGCACACATGCATACGCTTAGCATAATGTCTGGTCTACTAGCACATAAATAAAGTAATGACCCTATCATAGACCGGTATGCCTTTTGATCAACGGACTTACCTCCTTTGTTGAGGTCGACATGCCCGTCGGTTCCCATCGGTGTCTTCGCGGGCTTGGTGTCCTTCATCCTAAACATCTTGAGAAGATCTTGAGTGTACTTCGTTTGGGAGAGGAAGGTGCCGTCCTTGAGTTGCTTCACTTGGAACCCAAGGAAGTAGGTCAACTTGCCCATCATCGACATCTCGAACTTTTGTGTCATCACCCTGCTAAACTCCTCACAAGACTTTTGATTAGTAGAACCAAATATTATGTCATCGACATAAATTTGGCACACAAAAAGATCACCATCACAAGTCTTAGTAAAAAGAGTGGGATCGGCTTTCCCAACCTTGAAAGCATTAGCAATTAAGAAATCTCTAAGGCATTCATACCATGCTCTTGGGGCTTGCTTAAGTCCATAGAGCGCCTTAGAGAGCTTGAACACATGGTCGGGGTACCTGTCATCCTCAAAGCCAGGGGGTTGTTCCACGTATACCTCCTCCTTGATTGGCCCGTTGAAGAAACGCTCTTTACGTCCATTTGAAACAACCTAAAAGAGTGGTGAGCGGCATAGGCTAATAAAATTCGAATAGACTCTAGCCTAGCCACAGGAGCAAAAGTCTCCTCGAAATCCAAACCTGCGACTTGGGCATAACCTTTTGCCACAAGTCGAGCCTTGTTTCTTGTCGCCACCCCGTGCTCGTCTTTCTTGTTGCGGAACACCCACTTGGTTCCCACAACATTTTGCTTTGGACGTGGCACCAGGCTCCAAACTTCATTCCTCTTGAAGTTGTTGAGCTCTTCCTGCATGGCCAACACCCAGTCTGGATCCTGCAAGGCCTTTTCTACCCTAAAAGGCTCAATAGAAGAGACAAACGAGTAATGCTCACAAAAATTAGCTAAACGTGAGCGAGTTGTTACTCCCTTGCTTATGTCACCCAGAATCTGATCGATAGGGTGATTTCTTTGGATCGTCGCTCGGACTCGAGTTGGAGGGACCCGTGGTGCTTCTTCCTCCATCACTTGTTCTTCCTGTGCTCCCCCTTGATCTTGTCCCTCTTCTTGAGGTACTTGTTCACCGTCTTGACTTGGAGGATACACCATTGTAGAGGAAGATGGATGATCTTGCTCTTGTTGTTCTTGTGGTCGCACATCACCTATCGCCATCGTGCGCATTGCGACCGTCAGAACATCATCTTCATCTATGTCATCAAGATCAACTTGCTCTCTTGGAGAGCCATTAGTCTCATCAAATACAACGTCGCTAGAGACTTCAACCAAACCCGATGATTTGTTGAAGACTCTATACACCTTTGTATTTGAGTCATAACCTAGTAAAAACCCTTCTACTGCCTTGGGAGCAAATTTAGAATGTCTACCTTTCTTCACCAGAATGTAACATTTGCTCCCAAATACACGAAAGTAAGAAATGTTGGGTTTGTTACCGGTAAGGAGTTCATACGAGGTCTTCTTGAGAAGGCAGTGTAGGTAGAGCCGGTTTATGGCGTGGCAAGCTGTGTTCACAGCTTCCGACCTAAACCGCTCGGGCGTCTTGAATTCTCCAAGCATCGTTCTCGCCATGTCGATAAGTGTCCTGTTCTTCCTCTCTACCACACCGTTTTGTTGTGGTGTGTAGGGAGCGGAGAACTCGTGCTTAACGCCTTCTTCCTCAAGATACTCCTCCACTTGCAGATTCTTGAACTCGGACCCGTTGTCGCTTCTTATCTTTTTCACCTTGAGCTCAAATTCGTTTTGAGCCCTCCTTAGAAAGCGCTTTAGGGTCCCTTGGGTTTCTGATTTATCCTGCAAAAAGAACACCCAAGTGAAGCTGGAAAAATCATCAACAATTACAAGACCATACTTGCTTCCCCCGATGCTTAGGTAGGCAATGGGTCCGAAGAGGTCCATGTGAAGAAGCTCCAGTGGTCTTGATGTTGTCATCACATTCTTGCTATGATGAGTGTTTCCCACTTGGTTCCCTGCTTGACATGCTGCACAAGGCCTATCTTTCTCGAAACAAACATTGGTTAGTCCTAACACATGTTCTCCCTTAGAATTTTATGAAGGTTCTTCATCCCAAAATGTGCTAGACGACGATGCCACAGCCAACCCATACTAGTTTTAGCTATTAAGCATGCATCTAGATCGGCCTCCTCTTTCAAAAAATCAACTATGTAGAGTTTGCCGTCTAATACACCCTTAAAAGCTAATGCACCATCACTCCTTCTAAAGACAAATACATCAGCGTTTGTAAAAAGACAATTATAACCCATGTGACACAATTGACTTATAGACAGAAGGTTGTAACCAAGCGACTCTACTAGAAATACATTCGATATGGAGTGCTCGTTGGTGATGGCTATCTTGCCCAAACCCTTGACCTTGCCCTGATTCCCATCTCCAAAAATAATCGTATCCTGGGAATCCTTGTTCTTGACGTAGGAGGTGAACATCTTCTTCTCCCCCGTCATGTGGTTTGTGCATCCGCTGTCGATAATCCAGCTTGAGCCCCCGGATGAATAAACCTGCAAGGAATTTAGGCTTGGGTTTTAGGTACCCAACTCTTGTTGGGTCCTACAAGGTTAGTCACAATAGTTTTTTGGAACCCATATGCAGGTTTTGTCTCCCTTGCATTTGAATCCCGATTTCCTAGCCACTACTTTTGCATTCTTACATGAAAGAACAAAAGAAGTATTGCAAGCATGGAAAACAGTAGTAGATTCATTGCACATTTTCCTAGGCACATGATGCACAACATGATTTCTCCTAGGCCTACTTCTACCATGAACAAAGGTAGAACTAGAGGCAAACATAGCATGTGAATTAAAAGCATCATGATCATAACTACTATTATAATGAACACGATTAGCAATTTTCCTATCATAAATAAAAGCATGGTTCTTTTGAGGATTACTAACCATAGGAGCCTTCCCTTTCTCCTTGTTGGGAATGGGAGCCCTTTGGCTTGTTAAGTTCTTGGCTTCCTTTCGAAAACCAAGCCCATCCTTAATTGAGGGGTGTCTACCAACGGTGTAGGAATCCCTAGAAAATTTTAATTTATCAAAATTAATTTTGCAAGTCTTAAGTTGAGCATTGAGACTTGCCACCTCATCATTTAATTTGGTAATAGAAATAAGGTGATCATCACAAGCATCAACATCAAAATCCTTACATCTATTACAAATAACAACATGCTATACACATGAACTAGTTTTGTTGACTTCCTCTAGCTTAGCATTTAGTTCATCATTTAAACTCTTCAAACTAGACACCGATTCATGGCAAACAGACAATTCAGAGGGTAACATTTCATTTCTCTTAATTTCTAAAGCAAGGGATTTTTGCACACTAACAAATTTGCCATGTTCCTCATATAAAATATCCTCTTGTTTTTCTAACAATCTGTTGGGACCATGCTTCGTCGCCGAAGGTCCTGCAGAAAGAAACAGCTTTGGCTGAAGCTGCTCGTACGTGACGCCGAAGGCACCATTCATGAAGCTTAGGTATTACAGCATATCCGAAGATGAAGGGTCAAACCGACTTAAAGATAGAATGACCTTTTAGTCCATAAGGGTCTGAGTCATTGTTGTAAACTTTTATGAAGGGCATGATTGTAATTCCTCATAGGCTGTGTCCTGTGCCTATAAATAGTGAACAATATTCCTTTACTGTTCACGGATTCCTGTAATTGCTAACGCATCACTCGGGAATTATTGTTTGTCAAGGCAAAGGTATAAATGTACCTAAATGTTGTATTCAAATATCTTAAATTCATATAATAAGATATGTGAATGATGTCATTTATTTTCAGTATATTTATCTTTAATGTTTCATGTTTTATTTTACTTTGTATTATCTTTTCAAGTTTAATTACGAAGGTGAAACCTTCATAATATTATGTTCGTGACCTTCGTCCGAAGTCCATTAAATCCTTGTGGAGATAATGCTTCGGCGGACGAAGGGCATTGATATTTAACATTTTATGTTGCCTTGTTCTTAATTCATAGCATTTGAGAACAAGTTCCCAACATTAGCGCCCACCTCCGGTGAACTCACTTCCACTTTTTTGAGTTGATGGCTTCGTTCAACAATCAAGCTGGAGCTGCTTTGGCTCCGAAGCTGATACTCCCGATAACAGGCGGTTCATGCTCAGAGCCAGCCAACAAGAAACAGAAGGAGGAGGCACAGAGAAGAGTACAGCATGTCGGGGTGCAGAGAACCTTCATCAAGTCAAGATGGTCTCACATTCCAATTACCTTCTCCCAAGAGGATCTTCAACTCAAGGATTACCCACACAACGATGCTATGGTTATCTCTTGTGTGATCAAAGGATTTCTGGTCCACAATGTTTTGGTTGATACAGGCTGCGCAGCTGATATCATATTTGCTAAGGCCTTCAGACAGATGCAAGAGCCCGAAGACAAAATTCATGATGCCACACATCCCCTTTGTGGCTTCGGAGGAAGGCAGATTGTAGCACTCGGCAAAATCACAATGCCAGTGACCTTCGGATTTATCAACAACACAAGGACTGAACAAGTTGTGTTTGATATTGTTGACATGGAATACCCTTACAATGCAATCATTGGTCGTGGTACTCTCAATGCCTTCGAAGCAATTCTTCATCCAGCTTATCTTTGCATGAAGATACCTTCGGACCAAGGGCCCATTGCTATTCATGGAAGTTAGGAAGCTGCCAGAAGGGCCGAAGGGAATTGGACAGACTCAAAAGCAATCCATAATATAGATGGAGCTGAAGCTTGTGAGCAATACAAGTTCAGAAGGGAAAAAGCTGCTTCAGCTGATCAGTCGAAGCCCATGCTCTTATGTGAGGACATAGCAGAGCAGAAGGTGCTATTGGGATCTCAACTGTCCGAAGAACAGGAGAAAACCTTGATAAGGTTTTTGTTCAACAATAAAGATGTTTTTGCTTGGTCAGCTAATGATCTTTGTGGAGTTAACAGGGATGTTATTGAGCACTCGCTCAATGTTGATCCATCCTTCAGACCCAGAAAGCAGAGGCTTCAGAAGATGTCTGATGACAAGGCCGAAGATGCTCAGAATGAAGTGAAAAGACTCCTCAGTGCCTGAGTCATCAGAGAGGTAAAATACCCAGAATGGTTGGCTAACACTGTTATGGTAAAGAAGGCCAATGGTAAATGGAGAATGTGTATCGATTTTATTGATCTCAATAAGGCCTATCCGAAGGACGAGTTTCCATTGCCAAGGATAGATTCCCTAGTTGATGCAGCAGCTTCATCAGAGCTTATGAGTCTGCTGGATTGTTATTCAGGCTATCACCAAATTTGGATGAAGAAGGAGGATGAACCGAAAACCAGCTTCATAACCCCTAGTGGAACATATTGTTACCTTCGGATGCCCGAGGGGCTTAAGAATGCTGGAGAAAGATTCAGCAGAATGACAGCGAAGGTTCTTCATTTCTAGATAGGCAGAAATGTGCTAACTTATGTTGATGATATCATTGTAAAAAGCATGAAGCAAGATAATCACATTGCTGATCTGCAGGAGACCTTCGCTAATTTTAGACAGGCTGGTTTAAAGTTGAACCCAAAAAAATGTGTCTTCGGAGTGAAGAAAGGGAAATTTCTTGGTTGTCTAGTCTCAACAAAAGGGATTGAAGCTAATCCAAACAAAATCGAAGCTATCCTTCGAATGGAGCCACCAAGTACAAAGAAGGGGGCTCAAAGATTGACACGAAGACTGGCATCTCTCAACAGATTTATATCTAGATCAGCAGAGAGAAACTTACCATTTTTCGAAGTACTGAAATCAGCTGAAGTTTTTCAATGGGGACCAGTTCAGCATAAAGCCTTCGAGGAGCTGAAGCAATATTTGATAGACCTAACAACACTAACTCCACCAACGCCAGGGGCTCCTCTGTTATTATATGTGGCAGCTTCGCACTCAGCGATAAGTGCAGCACTCGTCCAGGAGAAGCTTGAAGACCAAGTCAAAAAGCAAGCCCCAATATACTTCGTATCAGAAGTTCTTAGTCTATCAAAGAAAAATTATACGGAATTGGAGAAGGTACTGTATGCTGTTTTGATGGCCTCCAGGAAGCTTCGGCATTATTTTCAAGCTTACAATATAATTGTTCCTTCTTCACAACCGTTGAAGGACATCATGAGAAATCGAGAAGCTACTGGAAGGATTGGAAAATGGGCTGCAGAGCTCAATGAATTTTGTATTGATTATGTGCATAGGTCTTCGATTCAATCCCAAGCGTTGGCAGACTTCATTGCTGACTGGATGCCAGGGGCTCAAGAGGAAGAAACGAATAAAGATGTCAAAGTATGGATAGTGTTTTCCGATGGGTCTTGGGGAACCTTCGGAGCAGGAGCAGCTGCTGTGTTGGTTTCACCTTCCAAAGTTAAAACTTGTTATGCGACAAGACTTGATTTCAGTTGCACAAACAATATTGCTGAGTACAAAGCTCTGCTCCTGGGTCTTCGGAAGTTAAAGGCAATGGGAATCAGAAGGGCCATTCTTAAAACTAATTCCCAAGTTATTTCTGGTCATATTGACAAAAGGTACAAAGAAAGAGATCCGAAGCTTGAAAAATATTTAGATACAGTCCGAAGGATTGAGGCTTCCTTTGAAGGATTCTCTGTAAAAAATATTCCTCGTGGAGAAAATGAATATGCTGATCTATTAGCCAAGTCAGCAGCACAGGGGCTGCCCTTACCTTTGGAAGTATTTTTCGAAACAATAAAAGCACCTTCGGTCGAGCTTCTTGAAAGAGCAGTCCTCAACATATCCCATGTTTATAGTGAAGATTGGAGAACTGAGATCATCTCTTTCCTTCAGGGCAATTTTCTTTCAGATGACGAAGCTTATAACAGGAGGATAGAAGCAAGAGCTCGACCATATGTCATAATAGAAGGGGAATTATACAAGCGGGGGGTATGTTCCCCGTTACTCAAGTGTTTATCCAGGGCCGAAGGCATAGAACTGATGAAGGAAATACACGCAGGCCTGTGTGGATCCCACATTGGATCTAGGCCTTTGCTCGGAAAAGTTTTTCGTCAAGGATTTTATTGGCCAAAGGCAGCTTCGGATGCAGCGGATTTAGTTCAAAAGTGCGAAGGTTGTCAGAAATGTGCAAGAGATCAAAAACAACCTTCGTCTTTAACTCAATTAATACAACCCACTTGGCCTTTGCAAAGGTGGGGCCTTGATTTGCTAGGTCCAATACCACCAGCACAGGGGAACTTAAGATATGTTGTAGTGGCAGTGGAATATTTTTCTAAGTGGATTGAGGCAAAGCCTTTAGCCACAATAACTTCGGTTACTATTCAAAAGTTTTTCTGGCAAAACATTGTTTGTTGCTTCGGAGTGCCGAAGGCCATTACTGTGGATAATGGGACACAGTTTGATTCTGAAGCTTTCAGAGAATTTTGCGATCAAATTGGCACGGAGATCCATTTTGCATCAGTTCGACATCCGGAGTCAAACGGACTTGTTGAAAGAGCTAATGGGATCATAATGACAGGGATAATGAAGCTAATCTTCAATCAGCCCAGGGGAAAGTGGCCAGAAGAATTAATCAAAGTGGTGTGGAGCCATAACACAACAGTGTCAAGATCAACAGGTTTTACGCCATTCAAACTATTGTTTCGTGACGAAGCAATAACCCCGGAAGAAGCCAAAGCAGGATCAATAAGAATAGTAGCTTCGGCAGAAGGCGAAGATGCAGTTGATCACTCTGTGGAAAAAGACGCTATAGAAGGGATCAGGCTTCAAGCTGTGGAAACATCAACAAATATCAAGCTGAAACAATAAAATGGCGTGACAGAAAGGTTAGGCTGAAGAACATTGAGCCAGGACACTTGGTGCTTCGAAGAATAGCCAACCCTGAAACAGTAGGCAAATTACAGCTGAAGTGGGAAGGACCTTTTTTGGTAGCATCTTCGTCAAGACCCGGTTCCTACAGATTGAAGGATATGGACGGCAACGACATTCCTAGATCATGGAATGCGGATGAGCTTCGGTGATATTATGTTTAGCTTGATGTAATTTTCTTTTTCTATTCTTTTTTGTGGCACCCTTTTCCTTTCCAAAGGGGGAGAAAGGTTTTTAATGGGGCCACAACATGTAATTTTCTTTATTTTGATTCTATAAGAGTGATATCCCCCAAAAAATGTAAATGTAAATGCAAAGGAAAAGGAAAAGAAAACAGGGAGAAGCTCAAAAGTCGTTCCTAAGGGAATGCAGAGCTTACAGCGAAAAATAGACGCTGATTCCGCTGAAAGTAAAAGGCGAAGAAGCTCCTAAGGGAGTCTTACAGCGAAAAATAAACGCTGATTCCGCTGAAAGTAAAAGGCGAAGAAGCTCCTAAGGGAGGCTTACAGCGAAAAGTCAACGCTGATACACTGAAAAGTAAACGGTGAAGCCGAAAAGTAAACGGCCAAAAGATTTGAATTATTCCCAAGGGGATGAAGGGCTATGATTATGGTTTTTGAATATGTGTTTCGATATTGATTTGCACGATACATTACATCATGTCATTTGCATTCATAAACATTCATTTAGACATATATAGAATCATCATCATACCATACAAAAAAGGCAGATGCTTCGGCAATGAGGAAAAATTTCGAAGAAAGAGAAAAATTTTCATGCTTCGTTGTGTACGAAAAGAAGGGAAGGTGTTTTTCGCCTTCGGCTCAAAAAGAGAAGTTTCGTCCACAGCAAAGCAGATTGTACACGTATAAAGGAGACAAAATATATTACAAGGTATGTACAAATTTACATAAGTTTTTTCCATAATTATATTACAAAGATCCCTTCAGAATTTTTTGTAGGAAAGTCTATTATAGCAACTATCAAGCTTCAGGTTGTCATACTTCAGCTTCATCATCCTGCACATATTAAAGAGCATAATAAGAAAGGTGTAAATTTCGAGGAGAAGGTAAAAGTAACAAATATAAGTTTCTTACAGGCTTAAGGTGACTTCGAGCTTCGTCACCGGCCATCCTTCGCCCGCCATTTACCCAAATCTGGGTCATAAATCTATTTCCAATGCTTCGGGCTAGGCTCGGGATATCAATCAAGTCTTTTGCTGACAAGCTGAAGTTTGGTCTGTTCACAATTTTTTCGTGTGTACAGCCAGCCTTCAGAAAAGCGGCAGCTGTGCCTCGAGAAGCTACCAGGGCGCAGAAATCGGCATGCCCACCAATAACTTCGTCAAGAGCATCAACCTCGCCTTCAATATGTTCCAAGGTGCTGGGCAGGTTCTCGGCTGAAGGTGAAAATTTTTTAGAACTGGCTCCGATAGAGTGAAATACGTCCTTCAGCCGCTGCACGCATCGGCTGCCGAAATTTAGGCATTTCTCTTGGAGATCCTTCAATGATTTTTGCAAATTTGAATTTTTCTCGACCTCAGTCTTGAGACTTTCTTCAAGCTTCTCTTTTTCTTGCTCATATTTTTCTGACTTTTTGAGTAGTTCATTCTTTAAACTGTCATTTTCGGCTTGGACCTCAGCCAAGGAGCCTTCCATAGACTGAATAATAAAGTCTTTCTTCTCTAAAGCACCTTCTTGTTCTTTAGCCATAATTTCAAGATCTTGAATGGCGAAGTCCTTCTTCTTCAGAATAGCTTCGTAATTTTCAACTTTTTCTTCTAAACCTTTGATGATAGCTTTGCTATTCTCCTCTTCAAGATCTTGTTGCATTTTTAACACTTTACTTAATAATATACTCTGCCAAAACAACCTTCGTCAGAAAAAGATATAAAATAATAATAATAATAATAATAATAAAATAATAATAATATTTTTACCTTAAAATTCGCATAGAGCAAGCTACCGGCGACATGATGTCGCTGGTACCTGCAGAGGTCTGCCTCTATCTTCGGCAGGCCAACGCTTTTGGAGAGGGTTCTAACAATTTTAGCCTCAGTGCGATTCCGAAGGCATCTTAGCTTCCCTTCGTTGACCCCACCAAATAGCATAGCCCCCGATTTATATCCGCAAGATATGGCATATTTTTTAAACTCTTCTTTTTCGGCGTCTGTTAACTCTTGTCCAAGCAAATCTTGAAAGTTAAAATCTCCTTCCCCCGAAATTTCATCAATCTGCTCTTTCCCCTTTTCAATTGTCGGGTTCACCGCAGCCACAACAGCTTCTTCTTCAGCCATTTTCAGAAGTATATTGTCAATAACCTCAAGTGTGGTTTCCAGGTTCGAATCTTCGGTAGTCCCGGCTTCGGCCCCGGTAGCTTCGGCTTCGCCGGTTTCAGCTTCAGTGGTTTCCACTCCGGTAGCTTCGGCTGCGGCGCCTCGGCTTCAGCAGTCTCGGCAAAGACAATTTTTGACACCGTTGCCGGTGGCGGTGTCTGATGAATCACATCTGCGACTTGGATAATTCTTCGTTTTTTCGGCTTTGCAGGACTTTCTGCTGCCGAAGCTTCTTTGTCCTTCTGAAAAAACTTCGTCAGTTCCGGCGCCAGCGGACTTAGCTTGACAGGCAAGGGTTCAGTCATTACGTTCAGAATCTCTTCTACTTCGGCAGCAAAAGGTGTCGCAGGAGTTTCCTCCTCTCGGACTAATGTTTTTGGTTCTGGAGATGCAGTTTTTCTTTTTCTTGAAGCAGCTACCTTCGGCTCAGGGCTCGGCTTTTCAGAAATTTCCTTTTTCTTTTTGGCCAATTTGGTGCTTTCTTCGTCAACGGCGCTGGCAATTCTTTTTCTCTTCGGACCTCCGGCATCTCCGCCCAATCGCCCATAATCAGGATATTCAAAGCCTATAGCATCAAGCACTCTGTTTAGCCTTCGCTTCGGCCGGGTGCCGAAGGCTGCTGTCATCAACTGATCCTCTTTTTTAGAGTAATTTCCAAGAATTTCAGTACTCATTATTTCGATTGTTTCGAGCCATTCTTGGCAGGGTGCCTTAAAATATTTCTTGAACTTATAGTGGTAGGGTAGTCGAACAAGCTCCCCCTCTTTCTTCTCTCTTTCAAGCTTCGTCATAGCCCATTCTTTCATAGTTGGAAATATTTTGAAAGCCAGAAATTCCTGCACTAAATCTCTAGTGCCAATGTGCTCTGCAATAATTCTGAATTCAGCTAACGCGGTTTGGGTTGGACCTTCTGGTGTCATACTGCATCGGGGTCTGGTCTCTCCGAAGATCAGTTCAAGCGGACTCTGTACCAGCTTCTCCTTGTCATCGTCAACTTTGACGTAGAACCATTCCGATTTCCAGCCTGCCGGCCACTTGCTTCGGTAGCTGATCACAGGAAATTTTGTAGTCTTTCGATAGGCAAAATTGTAACAACCAAAATTTTCATGTAACCCATCCTTTCTGGCCTTAGTTTGGTAATGTAGCTCGTGTACCCGGCAGAAACCTTCGGCAAATGGCTCCACCCCCTGGCTTCGGAGAGCCCAAATATAAACACTAAGCCTAACAATAGCATTAGGAGTTAGTTGATGAAGATAGATCCCAAACTTCTTTAGCACATCGGCAATCATCCTATTCAAATGAAATCTCAAGCCAGCTTTGAGGAAACTCTTGAAAATCACTATTTCATCTTTCTGTGGCTTCGGGGTAGTTTCTTCTCCACCGAAGCGAATCAGCTTTTTCTCATCTTCGCTAAAGTAGCCCGACTTTACCATCTTCAGAAAATCAGACTTGGAGATGGTTGACTTTCCGAAGTCTAGGTGGCTAGGCTTGCTCGGTACTGCGATACTGTGATCACCTTCAGAATCAGTCTCTTCAATATCTGCTTGTTCTGCTTCAGCAGCAGGGTTGTCTTCCAATGTCACCAATCCAGATCGCTTCATTGCTTCCGAGATAGGAACAGTTTCCACAGCTTTGGCTTCGTCTCCTTCGCGCTCAACTCTAGCAGTAGAACGCACTTTGGCCATTTGATTTTGAATTTCTTGAAAATTTCTTGAAAATTAATAACCTTTCTTCCGAAGCTCTTCTTCTGACGAAGCAGGCACCAAACTGGAGCTTCGTTTGAATGCGAAAGTCAAGCTTCGGCTATGGTTAAAATTTTTGGCAGCAAAACAGTGCAATAGCAATGAATGTTGTGGTAACTTCACAACTACCTTTCTGTTTATATAGTGCTGCAGGTAAGAAGGTGAATCGTCAGGATTTTTACACCAGGCAAACAGTTGCTCGCACCCACTACATGGTGGGCCACAAAAACCAAAATAGTGAACCTGCATGGTGGGACCGCTACGCGCTCGAAAACCGTATCGTTTCTCGACAACAAGCTCAGGGAAGGTGTTTTTCGGACCTTCGGCTTCCTGAAGCCTAAGAGACTTTTTTCACGGATCAAGCTCGTTACGAAAAACGATCTAGCACCGCGAAGGGGCTACTGTTGGGACCATGCTTTGTCGCCGAAGGTCCTGCAGAAAGAAACAGCTTCGGCTGAAGCTGCTCGTACGTGACGCCGAAGGCACCATTCATGAAGCTTCGGTATTATAGCATATCCGAAGATGAAGGGTCAAACCGACTTAAAGATAGAATGACCTTTTAGTCCATAAGGGTCTAAGTCATTGTTGTAAACTTTTATGAAGGGCGTGATTGTAATTCCTCATAGGCTGTGTCCTGTGCCTATAAATAGTGAACAGTATTCCTTTACTGTTCACGGATTCGTGTAATTGCTAACGCATCACTCCGGAATTATTGTTTGTCAAGGCAAAGGTATAAATGTACCTAAATGTTGTATTCAAATATCTTAAATTCATATAATAAGATATGTGAATGATGTCATTTATTTTCAGTATATTTATCTTTAATGTTTCATGTTTTATTTTACTTTGTATTATCTTTTCAAGTTTAATTACGAAGGTGAAACCTTCGTAATATTATGTTCGTGACCTTCGTCCGAAGTCCATTAAATCCTTGTGGAGATAATGCTTCGGTGGACGAAGGGCATTAATATTTAACATTTTATGTTGCCTTGTTCTTAATTCATAGCATTTGAGAACAAGTTCCCAACACAATCTATCTTTTTCATTTAGAGCATCAATTAATTCATTAATTTTTTTCTACTTTAGCTCTATCTAAACCTTTAAATAAACTAGAGTAATCTACTTCATCATCGGAGGATTCTTCATCACTAGATGAAGTGTACTTGGGTGTGTCCCGAACACATACCTTTCTCTCCTTGGCCATAAGACATGTATGGTGTTTGTTGGGGAAGAGTGAGGATTTGTTGAAGGCCGAAGCAGCAAGTCCTTTGTCATCAGAGTCGGAAGAGGAGCTGTCCGAGTCCCATTCCTTTCCAAGGTGCACCTCGCCCTTTGCCTTCCTGTAGTTCTTCTTTTTCTCCTTCTTCCCGCTCTTTTCTTGTCCCTGGTCACTATCATTATCGGGACAGTTTGCAATAAAGTGACCAGTCTTACCGCATTTGAAGCAGGAGCGTTTTCCCCTTGTTTTATTCCTATTGGGGTACTCCTTGCGTCCTTTGAGTGCGGTCTTGAAGCGCTTGATGATAAGCACCATCTCATCTTCATTAAGTCCGGCAGCCTCCACTTGAGCTACCCTGCTTGGTAGCGCCTCCTTGCTGCTCGTTGCTTTGAGAGCAACGGACTGTGGCTCGTAGATAGGTAGTGGACCGTTCAAGGCGTCATCCACATATCGTGCCTCCTTTACCATCATGCGCCCGCTCATGAATTTTCCGAGTATCTCCTCGGGCGTCATCTTTGTGTACCTGGGGTTTTCACGGAGAAGATTCACAAGATGGGGGTCAATAACTGTAAATGATCTGAGCATGAGTCGGACGACGTCATGATCCGTCCATCTTGTGCTTCCATAGCTTCTAATCTTGTTGACCAAGGTCTTGAGCCTGTTGTAGGTTTGTGTTGGCTCTTCTCCCCTGATCATGGCGAATCTCCCTAGCTTGCCTTCCACCAGTTCCATTTTGGTGATCATTGTAGCATCATTAACTTCATGTGAGATCTTGAGGGTGTCACAGATTTGCTTGGCGTTGTCCAAGCCACTTACTTTACTATGCTCGTCCCTGCAAAGAGATGCTAACAACACAGTATTATCTTGGGCATTCTTATGGATTTGCTCATTAATAATCACAGGGTTATCCGTACTATCGAAATGCATTCCATTTTCCACTATTTACCAAATGCTAGGATGGAGAAAAATAGATGACTACGCATTTTATGACTCCAAAATGAGTAGTCCTCTCCATCAAAGTGTGGAGGTTTTCCTAGAGGAATAGAAAGTAAATGTGCATTCGAATTGTATGGCATGCGAGAATAGTCAAAAGAGTAGTTTTGATTAACCGTTCTCTTTTTCGACGAAGAGTCGTCGTCGTCTCTTGGTGAAGAAGAAGATGCATCGCTGTCGTAGTAGATGATCTTCTTGATGTGCCTCTTCTTCCCGTCCTTCTTCTTGTGACTCGAGCCTGAGTCAGTGGGCTTGTCATCTCTTGGCTTGTTGAAGATGGACTCCTTCTCCTTGTCGTTGACCACCATCCCCTTTCCCTTAGGATCCATCTCTTCGGGCGGTTAATCCCTTAGATGAAGAGTACGGCTCTGATACCAATTGAGAGCACCTAGAGGGGGTGAATAGGTGATCCTGTAAAATTAAACACTAAATAGCCACAAATCTTAGTTATAGAAGTGTTAGTGCGACTAAGTAGTTGAGAGACGAGTTCTTGTAAACAAAACAATCATAGAGAAGGCAATCACAAGAGACACACGATTTTATCTCGTGGTTCGGCCAAGTAACACTTGCCTACTTCCACGTTGTGGCGTCCTAATGGACGAGGATTGCACTCAACCCCTTTCAAGTGATCCAATGATCAACTTGAATACCACGGCTTTCTTCCTTATAGTTTTCTTCCCGTTTGCGAGGAATCTCCACAAGTTGGAGCCTCTCGCCCTTACAATATTGATCACAAAGAATGCACAAGATTAAGGTTGGAGAGCAACACACACAAATCCGCAGCACACACACGCACACAAGCCAAGACTTGAGCTCGAAACGTAGCACAAAGAGTTCACAACTAGAACGGAGCTCAAATCACTAACACAATCGATCAAATGCGCGGAGACAGAGTGTGGGAGTCTTAGAATGCTTAGTGAATGCTTAGATGTCTCCTCCATGCGCCTAGGGTCCCTTTTATAGCCCCAAGGTAGCTAGGAGCCGTTGGAAGCCAACTTGGAAGGCAATTCCTGCCTTCTATCGAGTGGCGCACTGGACAGTCCGGTGCGCCACCGGACAGGTCCTGTAGACGGTCCGGTGCGCGATCTCCTTCTAAATTTGGCATATACGATTGTTGCTCCTCTGGGCTGACTGGCGCACCGGACACTGTCCAGTGCACTAGCTGACCGTTGGAGCAGTCCACGTGTCGCGCGAAGATTGCGCGGCCAACCATTGGCGCAGGCCACCGTTGGCTCACCAGACAGTCCGGTGAATTATAGCCACGTCGCCCCTTTGCTTTTCCTGAGGGCGACGAGTTCGCCACGGATGACTCACCGGACAGTTCGGTGCACCACCGGACGGTCCGGTGATTTTTAGCCGTACGCCGCCATCGAGTCCCGAGAGCGGAGAGTTCACGCGGACCAGCCTGGCGCACCGGACACTGTCCGGTGCACCACCGGACAGTCCGATGTGCCAAGCCGAGCTAGAGTTTGCTGCACATAGCCAACTCTTTTTCCAATTCTTTTCTCACTGTTTCTAGCACTTAGACAAAACACATTAGTACTCAAATCAATGTACTAAGTCTAGAAACGTACCTTTTTCTTTGATTTGCACTTCTCACCTTACTTGGCACATAAGAACTTAATTAACCGTGTTGGGCACTTAATCACCAAAACATTATTGAAATTGCCCAAGGGCACATTTCCCTTCCACCATCTGATAAGCAACGACCTGAAGAGCTCCTCCCATCCCGACAACGTTGAGGCGATGGCATCGCGCGCCACACGGCAATGAACACGCCAGAGACGTCCAATCTTGCCCTTAGGTGTCCTAATCCAAGCGCTGAGGATGGCTACACAAAGCGACTACGTAAGCGAATGGTAGGAGGGTTTCTCGTCGGATATTTCGCCGTATCTACCCTGTCCACGGAGACGGGCGGTTCCACGGCGATGGCACCAATTGCGAGCGATTCCGCCCGAACACTACTCGGTTCTATGCTTCCACCGACTCCATACACAATTCGTGCACCAAGGTGAATCCTTCTCGACCCCAGCAACACTCGAACAATGTCGGATGCGGGAAGCGGCCGCAGCGGCTCCGCCATCCCTCCCTCACTCTCTCTCCCCCTCTTTGCACGCTCTCAGTAATGGTGAGTGGCTTTGCTCTGGATTGGGGTGGTATTATATAGAGGCAAAGAGGAGGAAGGTCCGGGATGACTTGATTTGGGGAAAAGATTGAGTTTGTTATGATCCGATGTCACTGTCTTCGATGAAGTTTGTTACGGTTTTGTCCGCGCTTGCAAACGGCGAACCGAAGTTGTCAAGAGGGTCCCGAGCGGTAGAGAGCATCGACCGGCACGCGATGAATGTGTGACTGACGAAGCGGCCCCACATGGAGGTGAGAGCAAGATCGCGCGTGCAGGCCATGGCTGAGTAGCGGGGCCCAACGATTAGACGTCCGCACAGGGTGAGCTATGCACGGGGATGAGGGATTGGGTTGCGGGCCCCATCCGATAGTGGTGACCTAATGAACCTGGGCTGGTGGCGAGCAACTAAAATGGGTCAGCTGGAGGTTTCGGCCCAAGCGCATGTGAGGATTTTCTCTTTTTTTTCAAGTTTCTATTTTCTTTACAAATTCAAATCAAATTCCAATCCATTTTAAAACTTCAAATCTAAACTAGATGCACAACCCAAAATACCAGCATGAATGCATGTATATTTTTACTATTTATTTACTTACTATTATATTCCTTTAAGTAAGTGCTCCAAAACATATAATAAAGTATAATTCACATATTATTCATTTTAGGAAAATATCATTTTTGAATGTGTGATCAATTGAAAGTTAATTCCAAAAATGACTATTTGTTTCTTACTTATTTTGAGGGAAAGAATATACATATAAGAGTTTCTTGTATATTTTTAAAAGCATTCCCAATTGTAAGGTTCATGAGAAATTTTAATTCTTAATCTTTTGGAGAAGAATCTTATAAATCCCAAAATAGGATTTTGGGTGGTACAAAGTACTCAAGTGAGCAAGCTCCAACCTCAACTGAGTGCTCAAGTCTTCGGTCTCCTCCTTAGAGTTGGCTATAGAAGCTTTCTCGTCCTGGATAAGTTGTCGAGTTACTCGGGCTCTCTCTTCAAGGGTGTAACACCCTAAATTTGGGGGTATAAAATTTCTTTCTAATTATCACCCAAATTCATGTGTTACTCTTCTCTCTCTCTCACTCTAGGTTTTATCTCTCAAGATTCTCTCTTCCTTTTTCCCTTTTGAGTAGAAATAGCTTAAAGTTAGGGGGATTTAATTATTTATTTTTGCCAAAACATTATGAGTCATGACATGTTGCATCATGCTGAGCTTAAAATATTCTTTGAAGTGTTGCACAAGTTTGAATTTATTTGAATTTGAAACCTAGTTTGAATTTTGTCGACGTCTCGAGACCGGGGGGTCCCTAAGCCGACGAGTGAGTGTGCCGCGTGCCCCAGCCCAGATGGGTCGAGCGCGTGGGCGAGCGCGAAGGGGGGAAGCGAGGTGGCCGGAGACGGGCGTGAGAGAGGTGGAAATCCCGCGGCCTTCGTGTTCGTCCCGCGCCCAGGTCGGGTGCGCTTGCAGTAGGGGGTTACAAGCGTCCACGCGGGTGAGGGAAGCGAGCGACCCCAAGAGAGCGCCTGTCCCATCCTCGTCCCCGCGCGGCCAACCTCCTCTAAGAAGGCCCTGGTCCTTCCTTTTATAGGCGTAAGGAGAGGATCCAGGTGTACAATGGGGGTGTAGCAGAGTGCTACGTGTCTAGCGGGGGAAGAGCTAGCGCCCTAAGTACATGCCAATGTGGCAGCCGGAGAGATCTTGGCACCCAGCTGGTGTGGTGTCGTGGCTGTCGGAGGAGCAACGGAGCCTGGCGGAGGGACAGCTGTCGGAGCGGTTGGGTCCTTGCTGATGTCCCCCTGCTTCTGTAAGGGAGCTGAGAGTCGCCGTCGTCACAGGGCTAGCGGGGCGCCATCATTGCCTATCTGGCGGAGCTAGCCAGATGGGACACCGGTCTTGTTCTCTGCGGCCCGAGTCGGCTCGGGGTAGGGTGATGATGGCGCTTCCTGTTGACGTGGCGGGCCTGTGCCCTAGGTCGGGCGACGTGGAGGCTCCTCCGAAGCCGAGGTCGAGTCTGTCCTTCATGGCCGAGGCCGAGTCCGATCCCTTGGGTCGGGCGAGGCGGAGGTCGTCGGCAGAGGCCAGGGCGGTGTCCGAGCCCTGGGGTCGGGTGAAGCGGAGTTCGTCGTCTTCTGGGGCTGAGCCCGAGTCCGAGCCCTGGGTCGGGCGGAGCGGAGTTCGCCGTCTTCCGGGTCTTAGCCCGAGTCCGAGCCCTGGGTCGGGCGGAGCGGAGTTCACCGTCTTCCGGGTCTTAGCCCGAGTCCGAGCCCTGGGTCGGGCGGAGCGGAGTTCGCCGTCTTCCGGGTCTTAGCCCGAGTCCGAGCCCTGGGTCGGGCGGAGCGGAGTTCGCCGTCTTCCGGGTCTTAGCCCGAGTCCGAGCCCTGGGTCGGGCGGAGCAGAGTTCGCCGTCTTCCGGGGCGGAGCCCGAGTCCGAGCCCTAGGTCGGGTGGAGCGGAGTTCGCCGTCTTCCGGGGCGGAGCCCGAGTCCGAGCCCTGGGTCGGGCGGAGCTTCTGATGGTGCCTTTGGCAGGACCTGGCTCCCTGTCAGCATCACTCTGTCAAGTGGCGCTGTAGTCGGAGTGGCGCAGGCGGCGCTGTCCTTCTGTCAGACCAGTCAGTGGAGCGGCGAAGTGACGGCGGTCACTTCGGCTCTGCCGGAGGGCGCGTGTCAGGATAAAGGTGTCAGGCCACCTTTGCGTTAAATGCTCCTACGATTTGGTCGGTCGGTGCGACGATTTAGTCAGGGTTGCTTCTTAGCGAAGGCAGGGCCTCGGGCGAGCCGAAGATGTGTCCGCCGTTGAGAGGGGGCCTCGGGCGAGACGGAAATCCCTCGGGGTCGGCTGCCCTTGCCCGAGGCTAGGCTCGGGCGAGGCGTGATCGAGTCGCTCGTATGGACTGATCCCTGACTTAATCGCACCCATCAGGCCTCTGCAGCTTTATGCTGATGGGGGTTACCAGCTGAGAATTAGGCGTCTTGAGGGTACCCCTAATTATGGTCCCCGATAGTAGCCCCCGAGCCTCGAAGGGAGTGTTAGCACTCGCTTGGAGGCTTTCGTCGCACTTTTTTGCAAGGGGACCAGCCTTTCTCGGTTGCATTTTGTTCCGGTGGGTGCGCGCGAGCGCACCCGCCGGGTGTAGCCCCCGAGGCCTCGGAGGAGTGGTTTCACTCCTTCGAGGTCTTAATGCCTTGCGTAATGCTTCGGCTGGTCTGGTGGTTCCCTCATGCGAACTGGCTGTAGCCCGGGTGCACGGTCGGGGCCCAAGTTCTCGGGCTGGTATGTTGACGCTGTCAACGGTTTGGCCGGAGCCAGGTTTGCGAGAGCAGCCCCCGAGCCTCTGCACAGGGCGAGAGGGCGATCAGGGACAGACTCGGCTTTTTTACATACGCCCCTACGTTGCCTTTCCGCAAGGAGGAGGGGGGGAGAGCGCCATGTTACCCTCGATGGGCGCCGAACATGGTGTCTCCGGTGAGCTGCAAGCGGGGTAATCCGAGTGGACGTCTGTGCCCCGTTCGTTGGGGGTCGGCTAGGGGCCCAGAGGCACGCCCAAAAGTACCTGCGGATGATCTGCCGGACCCGGTCCCCTGGCGACGGGGTCCGAGGGCTCGATGCCTCCCTCCGATGGGATTCCATTACAAGATCGCTCTCGCTGGTCTCGGAAATGTCCTAGGGTACCTCGGGAGCGTAGCCCGAGCCTTGGTTATGTATCGAACGTACCCCTGGTCATCCCTCGCTCGGCGTCTGAGGCGACTGTGAACCCTTCGGGGGCCAGCCTTCGAACCCCTGATCAGTAATGGGCGCAGAGCCCGAGTAGCCTGAGGCGGCCGTGGAACCCTTCGGGGGGCCGGCCTTCGAACCTCTGACCAGTAGTGGGTGTAGGGCCCACGCGATCTGAGGCGGCTGTTGAACCCTTCGGGGGGCCAGCCTTCGAACCCCTGATCAGTAAGGAGGCTCGGAGCCTGGTTCCTTCACGGGGAAGGATCCCTTTCGGGGTATCCCCCTTTCCCGGTCCCTGTTGCAAGAGATAGAGAAAGAGGAAAAAAGGAAAAAGGATACGAAACCGAACGACGCGGCGTACCTTTTTTGACGCGGTTGTTTCGGTGAAGGCGAAGCGTCACCCGCTGCTTCTGCCAGAAGCGCCGCCTGTCCAGCCGCGGAGTTAATGCGACGGGGCGAGTAGTTGGCGGGGCAGCCGTTGCGCGTGCGCGAGCCGTTCGAGGAACGGATCACGGGCGCGTCGTCTTCACACCGTGAGAGGGGGTTCTCTCGCTGCCCCCGGATGGGACGTGAGCTTGGCTGACGACGTGACCGCTGCTCCCGCGCGCCTGCCACCGTCATTACTGCCGGCCCACTTTTGGCCGCGTTGGCCGCCGCGTCAGGCTGGTCTGCTGGGTCGCGCGCTGGGTCGCCTCGAGTCGCGGTATTGGTTCCGCAACCGAGGAGGCGCGGTGGTGGCGCAGGCGGTGCAGTTGCTTGCATGCAGCATCCGGCGCGCCGGTTGCGCGACGCGTGGGCCTAGGCCTCCATGCTGGCGTGTCGGGAGTCGGAGAAGCGCGTCCACTTGGCGCGGTTGCATGCCGCCTGCATGGCTGCCCGCCTCTTTCGCCCGTTGGTCTGGGCAAAAGTGGAGGGTCACTTGTAACCGCTGGGCGGTTGCGTGCACCACGCGCGACGGTTTGGCTTCTTCTGCTCGGAGCCGGTCTGCATGACATGCGGGACCCAGCCCCCGCGCCGCAGGGGAGGGCTTTGGAGCGTGTTGGAGAAGACTCAGCCCGTGACGGTTGGGGGTGCAAGCAGGGAGAGTTGCCTTTAAAAGGAGGGTGACCCCTTTCGAAAGGCGACCGTGTCTTCTCGCTCCCTTATGCACCGCGTCTTTCCACCTTCCAAGCCCCCGGATGGGGGGAACCCGCCGTCTTTTCGCCTCATCGTTGGAGGAACGCAACTCCATGGGAGTTGGTACCTTTCAGCCATCGTTCGGCTTCAAGGATTTTTATCACACAGCCCGGTTGCTCCCCTCCGCTAGTGGTCACCCGAGACAGTGACCACCAGCTCCTGGGTGGGGAGGAGCAAGCCGGGCTGCGATCTTGGTCCCACCCTCAGCTTCAAGGATGTTCATCATCCTCGCTGGGGTGGGTGCCGGGCTGAGCCGGCGCTCTACCTCCCGCGCGGGTTCGTGGGTCATCCTCTCACGCGGCATTCGAGGGAGAGGGCGCTCACTGGCCCTGTGGGCGGCTCGGACTTCGACAACGCGGGGCTGGTCGACGGCAGGCGTCGTCACCTCCAGCGTGTCGGGTTCGTCGGCTTGGCTCCCGGCGGCCCCTTCTGCCGGAGGGCGGCTGCCGCGCCGTGTACACGGGAGGACCACCCTAGATGCCGCGCGCTGCTAGGGCGGCGTTCGTGTTCTAGGGTGGTCCTGCCTTTGCACCGGGACGGCGCCTTCACGTGGAGGCCGGTGCCCCACTCGTCCGGGAGGATTTGAGTGGGGATCTGCCGGAGGGCTGGTGGCCCCTGCCGTCGGTGCCGAGGCGGAGGCGGCTCGAGAAGTCCCCGTCGCCGACGGGATCACCGCCACCATCCGCGCTTCGGGCCTCCGGCTCTTTGTACTTGTCCTCGCCCCTCGAGCGTCGGCGTGGGCGAGGGCAAGATTGCAGCAGTGCCTACCCTGAGGCCTGCGCTGCTGCAGTTCGGCCATCCGGAGTGGGGGCCGTTGTCATCGTGGTCAGAGCGGGCGGCGGCGAGCCGCTCATCAGTCTTCTGTTGCTCCGCAGGCCTTCCCCCATGGAGTGGGGTTGTTCGTACCTGCGGAGGGGGGAACCGGAGTTCCGTTTGTAATGGCACTTCGAATGCCAGTGTTTTTGTTCATTACGGCTTTCGGGGCCTGAACATGTATGTAACGTCGGCACGGAGCCGTGTTTTTTCCTCATTTTTGAGCGCTAAGACTCATCTGTTGATTATCTGAATCGCTTCACCAAGCATGAGTCGCCCCGTGTCAAGGTGACAAGTGAGGTATCCGTATCCTGGAGGCGTAGGAGTCCCTCGGCTCGGTCGGCCTTGCTGTCCGAGGCTCCTCTAGCTTAGTTAAAGAGACCCCTCGGCCGCTCTTCGACAAGCCGAGGCCAGGGGTAGCGATATTAGTATGAACAGAGGCGGAGTCGGCTCGAAAATGAAACCTGGTTGGCCGGAGCCTAGCCGGGTTGTCCGTCAGCGGGACCGATGCCGGAGTTGATCAGCCGAGGCCTCGGACCGGGCTAGCGCCCTTGGAAGATGGTTGGCCGAGGCCCCAGGGGTAACCGGCCGAGCCGCCTGCTCGGGCCGGATTTCCGGAGAAGTCCCTGGCAGCGATTGCCCGGGCGGGGTGATGACGTCGTCCTTCGGAGCGGAGATCCTCGGACCGCGTCGCCGTCCGAGGCTAGGTCGGGCCTCGCCAAGGGTGTCGTCGATGCCGAGGGTGTTGCTGCCCCCTTCCAGCGTCAAGACCCGAGCCTGCAGGGTCAAAGTGTCTTGTAGCGTGTGCCTTCTGCGGCCGCCGAGGCCAGAACACACACCCTCGCTGCGTTGTAAAGCTGCGTCTCTTTTCCTCTTGTTTTGAGTATCTGGACTTTTTGTCGGTAACAGGGATGTTTGTGCGAGCGAGAGTTGCTTCTCGCGGAAGGTGATGAGTGAGGTATCCGTATCCCGGAGGCGTGGGAGTCCCTCGGCTCGGTCGGCCTTGCCGCTTACGCGTACTTTCACCCGTCCATGAGGCCCTGTCACCGACTCGGTCGAGAGGGCTCGAAGGATCGCTTCGGCAGAAGGGCTTCCGAACGTAAAGACTTGTTCGATCCGCGGAGCCACTTTATCCGAACGCGAGTTACTTATCGCAGAAGGTGATGAGTGAGGTATCCGTATCCCGGAGGCGTAGGAGTCCCTCGGCTCGGTCAGCCATGGCTGCTTACGTGTACTCCATCGTTTCTAGGACCCACTTTTCGAAGTAGTCAAAAAGCACGAAAGATATTCTGGTAAAAGAGATCTTTTTTCGAGGAAAATTTTGACGCAGAGGGGGTTTCCCCCCTTTTAGCCCCCGAGGGAGGGTCGGGCTTTGCCGAGGCGAGGCCGACCCTTCCTTGTTGACTAAACTTTGCGTGGGTGCGAGGTATATGAACAACTTGGAAACATCTTAAGGGTAGAAGCGACGTAGCTGTTGGATGTTCCAAGTGTTGCCGTAGACCTCGCCTTGACTGTTGGCCAGCTTGTACGTTCCGGGCTTCAGAACTTTGGCAACGACGAATGGCCCCTCCTAGGGGGGCGTGAGCTTGTGCCTCCCTCCGGTGTTTTGCCGCAGTCGAAGCACCAGGTCGCCCACCTGGAGGTCTCGGGGTCGGACCCCTCGGGCGTGGTAGCGTCGTAGGGATTACTGATACCGCGCCGAGTGTAGTAAGGCCCTGTCCCGAGCCTCTTCCAGCTGGTCCAGCGAGTCTTCTCGGCTAGCTTGGTTGCTTTGATCGTCGTAGGCCCTCGTCCTCGGGGAGCCGTATTCCAGGTCAGTGGGCAAGACGGCCTCGGCCCCGTAGACCAGGAAGAACGGCGTGAAACCCGTGGCTCGGCTCGGCGTTGTCCTCAGGCTCTAGACCACCTAGGGGAGTTCCTTCATCCATCGCTTGCCGAACTTGTTGAGGTCGTTGTAAATCCGAGGCTTGAGCCCTTGTAGAATCATGCCGTTGGCACGCTCTACTTGCCCATTCGACATGGGATGAGCCACGGTAGCCCAGTCCACCCGGATGTGGTGATCCTCGCAAAAATCCAAGAATTTTCTGCCAGTGAACTGGGTGCCGTTGTCGGTGATGATGGAGTTTGGGACTCTGAAGCGATGGATGATGTTGGTGAAGAACGCCACCGCCTGCTCGGACCTGATGCTGTTCAGGGGTCGGACCTCGATCCACTTGGAGAATTTGTCGATGGCGACCAGCAGGTGCGTGTAGCCCCCGGGCGCCTTCTGCAAGGGACCAACGAGGTCCAGACCCCACACAGCAAAGGGCCAGGTGATGGGTATCGTCTGCAGAGCCTGAGCGGGCAGGTGGGTCTGCTTCGCATAGAATTGACACCCTTCGCAGGTGCGGACAATTCTAGCGGTGTCAGCCACCGCCGTTGGCCAGTAGAAGCCTTGCCGGAAAGCATTCCCGACGAGGGCTCGGGGCGCTGTGTGATGGCCGCAAGCCCCCGAGTGTATTTCTTGCAGGAGTTCCTGACCTTCGGCAATGGAGATGCATCGCTGGAGGATGCCCGAGGGACTTCGGTGGTAGAGCTCCTTCTCATCGCCCAGCAGGACGAACGACTTGGCGCGTCGCGCTATCCGCCGAGCCTCGGCTCGGTCGAGGGGCAGCTCTCCTTGGCGGAGATATTGTAGGTACGGGGTCTGCCAATCTCGATCAGGCGTGGCCCCGCTCCGTTCCTCCTCGATGCGCAGCGCCTCGCCCTCGGGGGCCGAGGGTACCTCGGGCTGAACCGAGGACGCCTCGGGCTGGACCGAGGGTACCTCGGGCTGGACCGGGGGTGCCT
The DNA here is from genome assembly GCF_902167145.1 of Zea mays. NCBI lineage: Eukaryota > Viridiplantae > Streptophyta > Magnoliopsida > Poales > Poaceae > Zea > Zea mays. The sequence goes on along the minus strand of NC_050105.1, from coordinate 105,124,047 downwards.
CGGGCTCGGGCGTGTCGTTGATCTTGACGGAGGGTTGGTGCAGATCCTGGGAGAAGACGTCCGGGGGAACCGTCGTTCGCCCCGAGGCTATTTTTGCCAGCTCGTCCGCAGTCTCGTTGTAGCGCCGAGCGATGTGGTTAAGCTCGAGCCCGTAGAACTTGTCTTCCAGGCACCGAACCTCATCGCAGTAGGCCTCCATCTTCGGGTTGCGGCAGTGGGAGTTCTTCATGACTTGGTCGATGACGAGCTGCGAGTCGCCGCGAGCGTCGAGGCGTCGGACCCCTAGCTCGATGGCGATTCGCAATCCGTTGATCAGAGCTTCGTACTCAGCCACATTGTTGGATGCCGGGAAATGGAGGCGTAGCACATAGCGTAGGTGTTTCCCGAGGGGCGAGATGAAGAGCAGGCCCGCGCCGGCTCCCGTCTTCATCAACGACCCATCAAAAAACATGGTCCAGAGCTCCGGTTGGATCGGAGCCGTCGGTAGCTGGGTGTCGACCCATTCGGCTACGAAGTCCGCCAAGACCTGGGACTTGATGGCCTTCCGAGGGGCGAACGAGATTGTCTCGCCCATGATTTCCACCGCCCACTTCGCAATCCTGCCCGAGGCCTCTCGGCACTGGATGATCTCCCCCAGGGGGAAGGATGACACCACAGTTACCGGGTGAGACTCGAAGTAGTGTCGCAACTTCCGCCTCGTCAGGATCACTGCGCACAGCAGCTTCTGAACTTGTGGGTAGCGGATCTTGGTTTCAGACAGTACCTCGCTGACGAAGTAAACTGGCCTCTGAACGGGCAATGCATGCCCCTCTTCTTGCCTCTCGACCACAATCGCGGCGCTAACCACCTGAGTGGTCGCGGCGACGTAGACCAAGAGGGTTTCTCCATCAGCTGGGGGTACCAAGATAGGCGCCTTTGTAAGAAGCGCCTTCAGGTTCCCGAGAGCTTCCTCGGCCTCAGGTGTCCAAGTGAAGCACTCGGCCTTCCTTAAGAGGCGGTACAGAGGCAGGCCTCTTTCGCCGAGGCGTGAGATGAACCGGCTCAGGGCCGCGAGACATCCCATGACCCTCTGTACACCTTTTAAGTCCTTGATGGGCCCCATGTTGGTGATGGGTGCGATCTTCTCCGGGTTGGCTTCGATGCCTCGCTCGGAGACGATGAACCCCAAGAGCATGCCCCGGGGCACCCCGAAGACACACTTCTCGGGATTGAGCTTGACACCTTTCGCTTTGAGACATCGGAATGTCACTTCAAGGTCGGAGAGGAGGTTGGAAGCCTTCCTTGTCTTGACTACGATGTCATCGACGTAGGCCTCGACTGTGCGACCGATGTGTTCGCCGAACACATGGTTCATGCACCGCTGGTACGTCGCGCCCGCATTCCTCAAACCGAACGGCATGGTGACATAGCAGTACATGCCGAAGGGCGTGATGAAAGAAGTCGCGAGCTGGTCGGACTCTTTCATCCGGATTTGGTGATACCCTGAGTAGGCATCGAGGAAGGACAGGGTTTCGCACCCAGCAGTGGAATCCACGATTTGATCGATGCAGGGTAGAGGGTAGGGAACCTTCGGACATGCTTTGTTGAGACCAGTGTAGTCTACACACATCCGCCATTTCCCCCCTTTCTTTCTCACAAGCACAGGGTTGGCAAGCCATTCGGGATGGAATACCTCTTTGATGAACCCCGCTGCCATTAGCTTGTGGATCTCCTCGCCTATCACTCTGCGCTTCTCTTCGTCGAATCGGCGCAGAGGCTGCCTGACGGGTCGGGCTCAGGCCCGAATATCCAGCGGGTGCTCGGCGACATCCCTCGGTATGTCGGGCATGTCCGAGGGACTCCACGCAAAGACGTCGGCGTTTGCGCGGAGAAAGTCGATGAGCACTGCTTCCTATTTGGGGTCGAGCCCGGAACCGATCCGGATCTGCTCAGAGGTGTCGCCACTGGGGTTGAGAGGGACGGCCTTAACCGTCTCCGCTGGCTCGAAGTTGTCGGCATGTCGCTTCACGTCTGGCACCTCTTTGGAGAGGTTCTCCAGGTCGGCGATGAGGGCCTCGGACTCGGCGAGGGCCTCGGCATACTCCACGCACTCCACGTCGCATTCGAACGCGTGTTTGTACGTGGGGCCGACGGTGATGACCCCGTTGGGGCCCGGCATCTTGAGCTTCAGGTAGGTGTAGTTGGGGACGGCCATGAACTTCGCGTAGCATGGCCTCCCCAATACCGCGTGGTAGGTTCCTCGGAACCCGACCACCTCGAACGTCAAAATCTCCCTTCGGAAGTTGGAGGGCGTTCCGAAGCAGACGGGAAGGTCGAGCCGTCTGAGGGGCTGGACGCGCTTCCCAGGAATGATCCCGTGGAAGGGCGCAGCGCCTGCTCGGACGGAGGACAGATCGACGCGCAGGAGCCTGAGGGTCTCGGCGTAGATGACGTTGAGGCAGCTGCCCCCATCCATCAGGACCTTGGTGAGCCTGACGTCGCCGACGATGGGGTCGACGACGAGCGGATATTTCCCTGGGCTCGGCACATGGTCGGGGTGGTCAGCTTGGTCGAAGGTGATGGGCTTGTCGGACCAGTCTAGGTAGACTGGCGCCGCCACTTTCACCGAGCAGACCTCCCGGCGCTCTTGCTTGCGATGCCGAGCCGAGGCATTCGCCGCATGCCCTCCGTAGATCATGAAGCAGTCGCGGACCTCGGGGAACTCTCCTGCTTGGTGATCTTCCTTTTTGTCGTCGTCGCGGGCCCTGCCACCCTCTGCGGGTGGCCCGGCCTTGTGGAAGTGGCGCCGGAGCATGACGCACTCCTCGAGGGTGTGCTTGATGGGCCCCTGATGGTAGGGGCACGTCTCCTTGAGCATCTTGTCGAAGAGGTTAGCACCTCCGGGGGGCTTCCGAGGGTTCTTGTACTCGGTGGCGGCGACAAGGTCCACGCCGGCGGTGTCGCGTTTCGCTTGCGACTTCTTCTTGCCTTTCTTCTTGGCGCCGCGCGGAGTAGACGCCTCGGGAGCATCTTCCGACGGGCGGCCCTGGGGCTGCTTGTCCCTTCGGAAGATAGCCTCGACCGCCTCCTGGCCAGAGGCGAACTTGGTGGCGATGTCCATCAGCTCGCTCGCCCTGGTGGGGGTCTTGCGACCCAACTTGCTCACCAGGTCGCGGCAGGTGGTGCCGGCAAGGAACGCGCCGATGACATCTGAGTCGGTGCGCTGCTTCGAGAATCGCCGGATGTAGTCCCGAAGAGACTCTCCCGGCTGTTGCCGGCAGCTTCGGAGGTCCCAGGAATTCCCGGGGCGCACGTACGTGCCCTGGAAATTGCCGGCGAAGGCTTGGACCAAATCATCCCAGTTGGAGATCTGCCCCGGAGGCAGGTGCTCCAACCAGGCGCGAGCAGTATCGGAGAGGAACAGGGGGAGGTTGCGGATGATGAGGTTGTCGTCGTCCGTTCCACCCAGTTGGCAGGCCAGGCGGTAGTCTGCGAGCCACAGTTCCGGTCTCGTTTCCCCCGAGTACTTTGTGATAGTAGCCGGGGGTCGGAACCGGGCCGGGAACGGCGCCCGTCGGATGGCCCGACTGAAGGCCTGCGGACCGGGTGGTTCGGGCGAGGGACTCCGATCCTCCCCGCTGTCGTAGCGTCCCCCACGCCTGGGGTGGTAGCCTCGGTGCACCCTTTCGTCGAGGTTGGCCCGACGGTCGCGACGATGGTGCTCGTTGCCGAGGTGGCCCGGGGCCGCAGGCGCGGTGTTGCGCGTGCGCCCGGTGTAGACCGAGGCTTCCCGCATGAACCGGGAAGTCGCGGCATGAGGTTCCGAGGGGTATCCCTGCCTTCGGGAGGCAGAGCTCTCGGCCCGTCGGGCCGCAGCACCTTCCAGAAGATTCCTGAGCTCTCCCTGGATTCGCCGACCCTCGGTGGTTGACGGCTCTGGCATCGCGCGGAGGAGCATCGCTGCGGCTGCCAGGTTCTGACCGACCCCGCTGGATGCGGGTGGCGGCCTGACCCTGACGTCGTTGGCGACGCGGTGCTGGAGACCCTGGGGCAGGTGACGTATTTCTTCGGTCGGGGGTTGGCCCGCCCATGCCTGCTCGACGTCCCGGCGGATCGGCTCAAGCGCTCCTGCTCCCTCGTCGAGCCTGGCCTGCGCCCGCGGACTTGCTCGAGCTGTGGGTCGTGACCCCCCGCCGGAACGGGGACCACAGCTAGCTCCCGCGGGATGTCGGCGCGAGGCACCGGCCTAGGGAGATCACCGTCCTCCGGCATGCCGAGATGGTTGCCTTCGGAGGGATCCCCTAGCTCGATGTGGAAACATTCGCGGCTTGGGCCGCAATCCTTGTCGTCAAGGCTGCGGCTACCGTCGGAACAGTCGGAGAGGCAGTAGTCACATGCGGTCATAAAGTCCCGTATGGCACTGGGGTTGCCAAATCCAGAGAAATCCCAGCAGATGCTGGGATCGTCATCTTCCTCGGACCCAGAGGGCCCGTAGGTCGAGACGTCCGTCAATCGGTCCCAAAGCGACCGCATACGAAACCCCAGAGGGGTTGCACTCGCCTCAACGAGAGCGCCCGCCAAAGCGAGGTCGCTAGGCGGGTTGAGGCCGAGTCGAAATGACGTAGGATGGGAATCAGTCAGTACCTTTTGGTCGACGAGGAGCGACATAGTCACGTCGGGGGCTGATCGCGCCGTCGTCTTAGGTACGAGGGCGACATCCTGCAGGCCCTCCGCGAGCGCGCTGGCGTCGTCCACTTGCTCGGGATTGGTGTGTCGCGGGGGACGGCGCTCGCCTTCATCTCAAATGCGGGGTCGACGCCCGACGTGCCCCCCGTTGGGGCGCTGGGGACGTCGATTCGCTCGACAGCCGACGAAGCGCGGCCTCCCGCTCGGCCTTGGTTGCCCCGCCTCCTCCTCCATTGGCGGGGGAGAGGACGGGGCGAGCTCGAATGCTGTTCTTCCACCACGCGGGGAAGATGTCGTCGATTCCACCGCCGGCGGGCGGGTTGTCGGCCGCCATTGTCGTCGTCGCGCGGCAGTGGAAGGAGTATCATGTCGTAACTGCCGTCGAGGGACATGAACTCAAGGCTCCCGAAACGGAGCACCGTCCCGGGTTGGAGAGGTTGCTGGAGACTGCCCATCTGGAGCTTGATGGGAAACTGCTCGTCAACACACAGCAGGCCCCTACCTGGCGCGCCAACTGTCGGCGTCTCGAGACCGGGGGGTCCCTAAGCCGACGAGTGAGTGTGCCGCGTGCCCCAGCCCAGATGGGTCGAGCGCGTGGGCGAGCGCGAAGGGGGGAAGCGAGGTGGCCGGAGACGGGCGTCAGAGAGGTGGAAATCCCGCGGCCTCCGTGTTCGTCCCGCGCCCAGGTCGGGTGCGCTTGCAGTAGGGGGTTACAAGCGTCCACGCGGGTGAGGGAAGCGAGCGGCCCCAAGAGAGCGCCTGTCCCGTCCTCGTCCCCGCGCGGCCAACCTCCTCTAAGAAGGCCCTGGTCCTTCCTTTTATAGGCGTAAGGAGAGGATCCAGGTGTACAATGGGGGTGTAGCAGAGTGCTACGTGTCTAGCGGGGGAAGAGCTAGCGCCCTAAGTACATGCCAATGTGGCAGCCGGAGAGATCTTGGCACCCAGCTGGTGTGGTGTCGTGGCTGTCGGAGGAGCAACGGAGCCTGGCGGAGGGACAGCTGTCAGAGCGGTTGGGTCCTTGCTGACGTCCCCCTGCTTCCGTAAGGGAGCTGAGAGTCGCCGTCGTCACAGGGCTAGCGGGGCGCCATCATTGCCTATCTGGCGGAGCTAGCCAGATGGGACACCGGTCTTGTTCTCTGCGGCCCAAGTCGGCTCGGGGTAGGGTGATGATGGCGCTTCCTGTTGACGTGGCGGGCCTGTGCCCTAGGTCGGGTGACGTGGAGGCTCCTCCGAAGCCGAGGTCGAGTCTGTCCTTCATGGCCGAGGCCGAGTCCGAGCCCTTGGGTCGGGCGAGGCGGAGGTCATCGGCAGAGGCCAGGGCGGTGTCCGAGCCCTAGGGTCGGGTGAAGCGGAGTTCGTCGTCTTCTGGGGCTGAGCCCGAGTCCGAGCCCTGGGTCGGGCGGAGCGGAGTTCGCCGTCTTCCGGGTCTTAGCCCGAGTCCGAGCCCTGGGTCGGGCGGAGCGGAGTTCACCGTCTTCCGGGTCTTAGCCCGAGTCCGAGCCCTGGGTCGGGCGGAGCGGAGTTCGCCGTCTTCCGGGTCTTAGCCCGAGTCCGAGCCCTGGGTCGGGCGGAGCGGAGTTCGCCGTCTTCCGGGGCGGAGCCCGAGTCCGAGCCCTGGGTCGGGCGGAGCGGAGTTCGCCGTCTTCCGGGGCGGAGCCCGAGTCCGAGCCCTGGGTCGGGCGGAGCTTCCGATGGTGCCTTTGGCAGGACCTGGCTCCCTGTCAGCATCACTCTGTCAAGTGGCGCTGCAGTCGAAGTGGCGCAGGCGGCGCTGTCCTTCTGTCAGACCAGTCAGTGGAGCGGCGAAGTGACGGCGGTCACTTCGGCTCTGCCGGAGGGCGCGTGTCAGGATAAAGGTGTCAGGCCACCTTTGCGTTAAATGCTCCTGCGATTTGGTCGGTCGGTGCGGCGATTTAGTCAGGGTTGCTTCTTAGCGAAGGCAGGGCCTCGGGCGAGCCGAAGATGTGTCCGCCGTTGAGAGGGGGCCTCGGGCGAGACGGAAATCCCTCGGGGTCGGCTGCCCTTGCCCGAGGCTAGGCTCGGGCGAGGCGTGATCGAGTCGCTCGTATGGACTGATCCCTGACTTAATCGCACCCATCAGGTCTCTGCAGCTTTATGCTGATGGGGGTTACCAGCTGAGAATTAGGCGTCTTGAGGGTACCCCTAATTATGGTCCGCGACAAATTTGGACTTGAAAACCCTAGAGAAAAGAAATAGAAAAGGAATTAGAAAATCCAGAGAAAAAGAAAAAGAGAAAGCAGCCCAGTCGGCCCACTAATCCCAGCTTCACCCGCGCGCCTTCGGTCTCTGACAAGTGGGCCCCACCTGTCGGCGGCGACCCGCGCCCCTCTTCCCTTTCTCCCTCTCGCTGTCCAGTTGGGTCGCCCTGGCGGCGCTTCGGTCCGTTATGCATTCGCGCGTTTGTGCCACCGTCCGCGATCGTGCTCCGCCACCGTTACGCCCAGCCTCGTCCTCATCCCTGCTCCACCCAAGGTGAATTTCCCCACCGGACTTTCTCTTCTCTCTCCCCCATTTCCTATATTCCGTCAATTAGTCGCCGGTGATCGTCGGTTCCGGTCCCGCGCCATCGAACCGAGTCCGCCCGGCCAACCGCAGCCGCCCCGTGCCTTGTTCCCCCGCGCGGAGTCGCCGGCTCCGGCCATGGCGCTCGCGCCATGCGCACTGCCATGGTAGACGGCGGTCCTGACAAGGAGGACCCACCCGTCAGCCTCCCCTTTTCTTTCCCCACTCTTGGTCACTGCCTGGAGGGCCCTGTCTGTCAGCGCGCGACCGCGATATCGCGCCTGCGCGTGCCCTCCACCGCTGACTAGCGGGCCCGATCTCCCCGCTACCCCGATTGTCAGGCTCCCTCCGTTTCCCACCTGGTTGGTCCCAGTCGCCGACCCGTGGACCCCGCCCACCAGGGAGCGCCCGCGCTCCCATCCCGCACCGGGGATACCCGGGCCGCTGAAGCGTGGGACCCGCCGGTCAGTCCTCGCGTCCGATCCCGCACAGTCGCTTCTAATCTCGGGCGTATGTTCCCGATCGGATGGCCGAGAAGCCAAGATACCCTTTCACGGTGGTCGATTTACTTAAGACCTCCTCGGCTTTCTGCGAATAGAACCCGTCGTCCTTAGACTTTACGCGCAGGTCCCTGAGTTATTACAAACAGACCCTATCCTTTTAAATAATTACAGAATAGGGCTTAATTTTGTATTTTCAACTCCTAAACTTGTTTATTTCATATCTTTTACATTTGAACTCCAAATTTAGTGATTCAAATTGCAAAATATTCATAGAATTGTTCTATGTTTAAATAAATTAGTTCTATTTACATTCTGTGTTTTCTAATTTTATGGTTAACTATGAACTATTATATGTTTAGATTTGTTTATTTAATAAAATAAAAAGGAAAAATCCTAGAGATTAAAGCATGTTTAATCTTGTAAGATTAATAAAGTGTATTACATGAATTTGCCTCTGTTCTAATTTTTAGGTCACAATAAAATAAATTGAACTATGCTATGTATTTGTGAGTAACACTTAGAGAAGTAATAATCTATTTCCAAATGAAGTTGGTTTATGTTATACTTTGAACCCATTATCCCTTATGTAGTATTGTGCCTTTTGAGATGTATTCCTATGTTTGTACATGTTTAGTGTGCTGTTCATTTGTACTTTCCAAATGTATTGAATGCATGCTCGCTTTATTTAGACAACGAGCAGTCCGAGGTTCTTGAGTGTGTTGCTGGAGACCTCCCTGAGCAACAACCTGGTGAAGGCAAGTGTCCTCTGACCTATTATGTCCTACATACTTTATGATTCACCGTCCCGCATTACTTTATGAAACCTAAGGATTGACTATTATGTATTCACTTATCCTTGTTTACCTTTTGGGTTATCATGGTTAGCATTTTGCTATTGCCTTAACTTTAATCAATGAACATGATGTGAACATTTATGATACGATACTGTTATCCTGATTATGTTGATGATCTGGTGATACTCTAGGGGGCTCAGGCCTTTTTTCTGAGTACCTCTCCGTAAGGACCTGTTCGTGGAGTGACCACCCGGGATAACAATGCAACCATGAGGGTGGAATGGGACGCCCTTAGCTGATTAATTAGATGAACCTAGGCGTGTAGTTGGCTTTGCTGGAGGGCCGTCAATGGGGGTCGGGGCGTAGTGCTCGCTCTGCCAAGGTTGGGGTGCAGAGGTTCATTTGATTTGGTTTTTGTTAGTCACCCACCATGGGGAGGTGTACTGTGTTTGTATGACTGGCGAAACCTAACGAGCAGATATGCACCAGGGGAGTCTTTGTAAAGGCTACGTAGTGAAACCTTGCCGACTCACCTCGGTAGTGTTTGAGGGTTTGATCGACACGAGGCATAAAGGGATCACGACTTGTGGGTAAAGTGCGCAACCTCTGCAGAGTGTTAAAAACTGGTATATCAGCCGAGCTCACGGTTAAGAGCAGCCTTGGGATCCTCTTTGATTAGAAGAACTTTGGATACTTTATAAAATCTGATCTCTAGTATTTCCTCTTTTGAGGAGGTACTTCTAGGTAATAACTTGGTTTATTACTAAAACTTGGCTCTACTACTAATAATAAATATTTGACCAACTAAAAGCAACTGATTAACCTCAACTCCATATACAGCTAGTCCACTTTAGCCAAACGGGACATTTGCTGAGTACGTTGATGTGTACTCACCCTTGCTTTACACACCACCTCACCCCAGGTTGTCCCCATTGTACTTAGTGCTCAGGAGGTGATGCTAGCAACATGGAGGACTTCGAGGAGTTTCAGGACTACGGTGAGTTCTAGTTCTTTCTTAGTGGCAAACTCTCAGTCAGCTGCCTGTGTAGGCTTAGCTTCTACGTTTCGCATTTCCGCACTTTGATATTTATGTTGAACATTATGACTATGTACTAGACTCTATGGATGTCTCTGACATCTTGATGTAATAAAGTACCTTTCCGCTATTTATTTCGAGCATTGTGTGATGATGTCCAATTATGTAATCGTTGTGTACATGAGTTTCTGATCCTGGCACGTACATGGTTTACATTTGGTTTACCTTCCAAAACCGGGTGTGACATAAGTGGTATCAAAGCCTTGCTGACTGTAGGACCGCTAACCTAGACTAGAATGGTCGCCCTAAGGACTATAGACCCCTACTCTTACCTTGACCTTAGAGTTCTTTCAAAAGTTGGTCATCTTGACCAACTCTATGTTATTTACTCATCTCAAAAAGTTTTGTCTCACTTTTCTTTCTGTTTACTTTCTGGTCTCATAGTTCTACTCTTACTCTTGTGCTTACGATGTCTTTTGTAGATGGCCCGTATCAGATGCACTGCACGTAAGTCTGTGATCCCCTTTTTGCCTTCTCGCCTGGCGGAGCGTCTGCTGCGTCGCACGATGCCAGGTCAGTCCAGTCACCTGGAGAGACTGCATCGTCGCCTGCACGAGGAGCAGGAGCGTCGACGCTAGGAGCAGGAGCAGCAGGACTCCTCCCCCTCGCCTCAGTAGGAGGTGGAGTCTGAGAGGTCGCCTTCCCCTGCACCTCAGCTAGAGATGCCCCCTACACCACCACAGGGCATCCCGGCTGCTGGAGGAGACCCTGACGGAGACGGAGACGACGACGACGCCGGTGGCAGTTCGAGCCACGGCACGGAGCTCTCGGAGGAGCCAGAGCCAGAGGGATGGATCGCTAGACCCATCACTTGTGACGCTGCTCACGGGTGTCACTTCCACGACGCTCTCGACACCCTGCTGTGTCGGGCCTTCAACCGACACACATGGTCTATCGAGTACTGTTGTGTAGTCTACCAGCATCGTTGCAGGCTATACCCGGACCAGTGGGAGGCTACTTGCTTGGTGCGCCGTCCAGACGATGATCTCCGGGGTGCAGAGGCCTTCTCAGAGCACTATTCTATTACTGAGAGGGATACTGTCAAGGCAGCCATGCAAGATGCAGCACGACGGGCACTTTCTCAGTATTGCTCGTTGTTCATCGGGGTAGCTGATGGCCTCGACCTGAAGTACTACCCTCGTCGTTTGACCGGCAGTGCTGGAGGTGTGATTGCCTCGCTAGTTGGTGAGGGCAATTCGAGGCTGAACAGCATGGTCAACTTGGCTGTCGTGCTCAACACAGAGTTGGACCACGCCCTCGATGAGTTGGGCAAGGTTTGGGCGGAGGTTGCGGAATTACATGCTAAGTGCGCAGCATGCCACTATCTGGATGGTGGTTCTCCCGCCCCTATCGGCATTCAGCACCCTTACCGTTCACCGCCCCATGGTCGCTTCGACTATGGTACCCCAGATTGCAGGACCCGGATAGATTTGGATCCATAGATCGACAGAGTCGGAGTCTGTAATAATGCTTAGTTCAGTGTCTTAGTCAAGTCAGTCTAAGTTAGAGTTAGTTTGCTTATTTTATGTTGGATGCTTGTTATGATGGACATGTACTGAAGTTTGATCTTTGTAATGATTGTCACCAAGGTGTGGGTATCCCCTGCAACTTGGTGTAGTTATTAATAAAGTCAGTTATTTAGTTGGGTAATCCATTTATTTCCACTTTCCTCTTTATCTAAGAAGCTGTCAGCGGAGATGGTCAATTGTTCAGTGCTATGAAGATTTACTATACATCTTTTCTTATGCTGAAAGACTGCAGAGTCAGATTTGATATATGTGTGTGATTTCTACAGATGTCTGAGAACAGGCGCAGAGGTGCGAGGCGTGCTCAGCCTGAACAGTAGGCACCCCAAGAGGAGGCAGCCCCGCAGCAGCATTTGCCACTGCCACCCCCGATGACCATTGAGCAAATGTTCTTGATGCAGACTCAAGCAGTTGAGGCAATCGGACAGACCTTAGCAGCAATGTAGCAAGTGCAGCAGCAGCCACCACCGCCTCAGCCTCAGGTGCAAGTTTAGATGCCTCGAGTGCCCAGAGACAAGCGGGCAGAGTTCATGAGGGGCCATCCCCCTGTTTTTGCCCATTCTGTTGATCCCATGGACACTGAAGATTAGCTACGTACCGTGGAGTGTGAGTTGCACACTACTCAGTGCAACGATCGTGAGAAGGTGTTGTACAGTCCCCGACAGCTGAGGGGAGCAGCACAGTCTTGGTGGGAGTCTTACCTCGCCACTCATGCCAACCCTGAAGCCATCTTCTTGGGAAGAATTCAGGGACAACTTCCGTCGCTACCATGTGCTCGAGGGACTGATGATAGTGAGGAAGGAGGAGTTTCTTGCCTTGAAGTAGGGTCCCCTGTCCGTCAGCGAGTACATGGACAAGTTTCTACAGCTGTCACGTTATGCCCCAGAAGATGTCAATGCGGATGCCAAGAGGCAGTACCACTTCTTGAGAGGATTGGTTGATCCCCTCCACTATCAGCTGATGAACCACACCTTCCCTACCTTCTAGCACTTGATAGACAGAGCAATCATGACAGAAAGGAAGCATCGGGAGATGGAGGATAGGAAACGCAAGATTGGTGGACCTCAGATTGGGAGTAGCGGTCGTCCTCGCTACTCAGGCAACCCACCTCAGCCATTCAAGCAAGGTCACCAGCACCAGCATCAGTGTCAGAACTAGTAGCAGCAGTACTAGAGGCAGTTTCCTCAGCAGCAGCAGCAGTACCATCAGAACAACCAGCAAGGAGGAAATCAATACCAGCGCCAGAGCAACCAGGCAGCCCGTCTTCCTGCCCCAGCAACCAACCAGAACAACCAAGCAGCGTTAGCTCAAGGAGGAAGTCGTGCATGTTTCCACTGTGGGGAACAAGGCCACTGGGCGAATCATTGCCCAAAGAAAGCAGCTCAGCAGCAGCCAGCTCCCAATGCCCCAGTCAGGCAGAATGCAATGCAGCAAGGAGGCAACAACCGTGGGCAACCTCGTGCCCAGTATGGAAAGGTGAACCACTTGGAGGCCGACACAGTCCAGGAGACTCCAGGAGTGGCATTAGGTATGTTTTCAGTCGAATACCATTCTGCAAATGTCTTATTTGATACTGGAGCAACACATTCTTTTGTGACTGCATCAAGGGTAGAAACACATAGTATACCAGTAGCACCCATGTATCCACCCATGAGAGATAGTTCAGTTGGTGGAAGGACCCAAACTGATATATTTTGCCCTAGTGCAAAGGTTCAAATAAGGGGGATAGAGTTCCCTGCTGATTTAATAGTTATGGGTAACTACGATGCAAGTATAGATGTCATCCTAGGGATGAATTGGCTAACCAAGTATCAAGCTAGTCTTAGCTGTGACAAGAGAACGGTGAAGTTAGTGTCCTTATCAGGAGAAGAAGTGTTAGTAGAGTTGATCTTGTCAGGACCAAGGAAAGGGAGTTGTCACCAAGTCACCGCCCATGTTGGGGAGATTAAACCATCAGAGGCTATCAAGGTAGTGTCAAAATTCTTAGATGTGTTTCTGAGAGCACCTAGAGGGGGGGTGAATAGGTGATCCTGTAAAACTTGAAAACTTAAGCCACAAAAACTTAGTTAAGCGTTAGCACAGTAAATGCCAAGTGGCTAGAGAGGAATCTTCAACAAAACACAATAACCAACAAGATCAATCACAGAGATGACACGGTGGTTATCCCGTGGTTTGGCCAAGACCAATGCTTGCCTACTCCACGTTGTGGCGTCCCAACGGACGAGGGTTGTAATCAACCCCTCTCAAGCGGTCCAAAGACCCACTTGAATACCACGGTGTTTTGCTTGCTTTACTCAATCCCGTTTGCGAGGAATCTCCACAACTTGGAGCCTCTCGCCCTTACACTTGAAATTCACAAAGAAAGCACAGAGCAAGGGGGGATTAGCAACGCACACAAGACACAAGAATCAAAGTGTCAACACGCACACAAGTCGCAACAAGAGCTCGCAACACAACCCAATGAGTTCACAAGTCCACTAGAGCTCTATATGCTATCACAATGAAACAAATGCGCGGAATCGAGGTCTTGGTGCTTAGGAATGTTGTAGGAATGCTTGGTGTACTCCTCCATGCCCCTAGGGGTCCCTTTTATAGCCCCAAGGCAGCTAGGAGCTGTTGAGAGCAATCTAGGAAGGTTGATCTTGCCTTCTGTCGACTGGCGCACCGGACAGTCTGGTGCCCGATTTCCTTCCAAAAATGGCGCAGTCGACCGTTGGCAGCCTGAGAGCCGTTGGCGCACCGGACATGTCCGGTGCACACCGGACAGTCCGGTGCCCTCTTCTAGCCGTTGGCTCGGCCACGTGTCCCGTGCAGATCGCGCGGCCGACCGTTGGCCCTGCCGACCATTGGCTCACCGGACAGTCCGGTGCACACCGGACAGTCCGGTGAATTATAGCCGTACGTCGCCGGTGAATTCCCGAGAGCGACCACTTCGCTCGAGCCAGCCTGGCGCACCGGACACTGTCAGGTGCACCACCGGACAGTCCGGTGCTCCTAGACTCAGCAGAGTCTTGGCTGCTCGAGCCAAGACATTTCCAATTGGATTTTTCCTGTTTCCAGCACTTAGACACAATACATTAGTCCATAAAACAATGTACTAAGTCTGAGAAACATACCTTTATCCTTGATTTGTACTTTGTCCACCTTTTTACACTTAGGCACTTGTGTTGGACACTAAATCACCAAAGTACTTAGAAATGGCCCAAGGGCACATTTCCCTTTCAATCTCTCCCTTTTTGGTGATTTATGCCAACACAACATAAAGCAAGTAGAACAAGTACAAAATCAATTCAAATAAGAACTCAAAATTGTTTTGATTCAATTTTGACATATATGGATCACTCTATGCCACCACTTGGTTTGTTTTTGCAAATCAAACTCAAATTCCTATCTCTAAGTCAAATCCACTTGTAGAGACATAAAGAGAGGTATTCCAAATAAATTTGATCAAGGATTTCAAGAACTCCCCCTTTTTTCCATAATCAACACTTCTCCCCACAAGAGGCCAACTTTTGACATAAGAGACAATAAAAGAGTTTTGACAAACCAAAAGCTCTAATCTACTATTTTCAAAATTTCTCTTTTGACATAAGAGACAATAAAAGAGTTTTGACAAACCAAAAGCTCTAATCTACTATTTTAAAAATTTCTCAAGTGGTAGCTGATCCATCTATTGCTTTGGCCTTTATTTTTCTTTTGACATAAGAGACAATAAAAGAGTTTTGACAAACCAAAAGCTCTAATCTACTATTTTCAAAATTTCTCAAGTGGTAGCTGATCCATCTATTGATTTGGCCTTTATTTTCTCCCCCTTTGGCATCAAGCACCAAAACGGGATCAAGCTTGGCCCTTAAACCCCATTGCCTCACCAAAATCTTCAAATAAGAACACAAAGGCAATAAGAGTACATGAGATGAACTTGGAATAAGTTACCCTCTCATCGGAGTGCAGTGGAAGTCTTTCATGGTCCAAGTCCACCTGTTCCCTTTCAAACCTCCTTTGAGACTAAAACAGGCAAACTCAAGCATATGGTTAGTCTCAAAGGGTCAAGTTGTAACACAACTCCCCCTAAATATGTGCACCACTTGCACAAGGACTTGTGAGGTCCGGGGAGAGATTGTACAACTTGAGCACCATAGTAAGCAACAAAATGCATAAGGAACATGATCAAAGGCATAAACACATGTATGCTATAAATCAATCCAAGTTCCGCGAATCTAGGACATTTAGCTCACTACGCAGCCTGCAAAAGGTCTTTTCATCTAAAGGCTTAGTGAAGATATCGGCTAGCTGGTTCTCGGTGCTAACATGAAACACTTCGATATCCCCCTTTTGCTGGTGGTCTCTCAAAAAGTGATGCCGGATGTCAATGTGCTTTGTGCGGTTGTGCTCAACAGGATTTTCCGCTATTCGGATAGCACTCTCATTGTCACATAGGAGTGGGACTTTGCTCAGATTGTAGCCAAAGTCCCTGAGGGTTTGCTTCATCCAAAGTAGTTGCCGCGCAACACTGTCCTGCGGCAACATACTCGGCCTCAGCGGTGGATAGGGCAACGGAAGTTTGTTTCTTAGAGTTTCACGACACCAGGGACCTTCCTAAGAATTGGCACGTCCCCGATGTACTCTTCCTATCGACCTTACATCCAGCATAGTCGGAATCTGAATATCCAATCAAGTCAAAGTTAGACCCCTTTGGATACCAGATCCCGAAGCAAGGCGTAGCGACTAAATATCGAAGAATCCGCTTCACAGCCACTAAGTGACACTCCTTAGGATCGGATTGAAATCTAGCACACATGCATACGCTAAGCATAATATCCGGTCTACTAGCACACAAATAAAGTAAAGACCCTATCATAGACCGGTATGCTTTTTGATCAACAGACTTACCTCCTTTGTTGAGGTTGGTGTGTCCGTCAGTTCCCATCGGAGTCTTTGCGGGCTTGGCGTCCTTCATCCCAAACCGCTTTAGCAAGTCTTGCGTGTACTTTGTTTGGGAGATGAAAGTGCCGTCCTTGAGTTGCTTCACTTGGAACCCAAGGAAGTAGTTCAACTCGCCCATCATCGACATCTCGAATTTTTGCGTCATCACCCTGCTAAACTCTTCACAAGACTTTTGGTTAGTAGAACCAAATATTATGTCATCGACATAAATTTGGCACACAAAAAGATCGCCATTGCAAGTCTTAGTGAAAAGAGTTGGATCGGCTTTCCCAACCTTGAAAGCATTAGCAATTAAAAAGTCTCTAAGGCATTCATACCATGCTCTTGGGGCTTGCTTAAGTCCATAGAGCGCCTTAGAGAGCTTACACACGTGGTCGGGGTACTGTTCATCCTCGAAGCCAGGGGTTGCTCCACGTACACCTCCTCCTTGATCGGCCCATTGAGGAAAGCGCTCTTCACATCCATTTGGTACAACCTGAAACAATGGTGAGCGGCATATGCTAGCAAGATACGAATTGATTCTAGCCTAGCCACAGGAGCAAAAGTCTCCTCAAAGTCCAAACCTGCGACTTGGGCATAACCTTTTGCCACAAGTCGAGCCTTGTTCCTCGTCACCACCCCGTGCTCGTCCTGTTTGTTGCGGAACACCCACTTGGTTCCCACAACATTTTGCTTGGGACGAGGCACCAGTGTCCAAACTTCATTGCGCTTGAAGTTGTTGAGTTCCTCCTGCATGGCCAACACCCAGTCCGGATCTAGCAAGGCCTCTTCTACCCTAAAAGGCTCAATAGAAGAGACAAAGGAGTAATGCTCACAGAAATTAACTAATCTTGAACGAGTAGTAACTCCCTTGCTAATATCACCCAATATTTGGTCGACGGGATGATCCCTTTGGATCGTCGCTCGAACTTGGGTTGGAGGTGCCTGAGGTGCTTCTTCCTCTTCAACTTGATCATCCTGTGCTCCCACTTGATCATGCGCCTCCACTTAAGGTACCTGTTCGTCATCTTGGGTTGGGGGATGCACCATAGTTGAGGAAGACGGTTGATCTTGCTCCAATTGTTCCTGAGGCCGTACATCTCCAATCGCCATGGTGCGTATCGCGGCAGTTGGAACGTCTTCTTCATCTACATCATCAAGATCAACAACTTGCTCTCTTGGAGAGCCATTAGTCTCATCAAATACAACGTCGCTAGAGACTTCAACCAAACCTGATGATTTGTTGAAGACCCTATACGCCTTTGTATTTGAATAATAACCTAATAAAAACCCTTCTACAGCTTTGGGAGCAAATTTAGAGGTTCTACCTTTCTTCACAAGAATATAACACTTGCTCCCAAATACACGAAAATAAGACACATTGGGTTTGTTACCAGTCAGCAGCTCATATGAAGTCTTCTTGAGGAGGCGGTGAAGGTAGACCCTGTTGATGGCGTGGCAAGCCGTGTTCACGGCTTCCGACCAAAAGCGCTCGGGGGTCTTGAACTCTCCAAGCATAGTCCTCGCCATATCTATGAGTGTCCTGTTCTTCCTCTCTACCACACCATTTTGCTGAGGTGTGTAGGGAGCGGAGAACTCATGCTTGATCCCCTCCTCCTCAAGGAATTCCTCCACTTGAAGATTCTTGAATTCGGACCCATTGTCGCTCCTTATCTTCTTCACCTTGAGCTCAAACTCATTTTGAGCTCTCCTAAGGAAGCGCTTGAGGGTCCCTTGGGTTTCAGACTTATCCTGCAAAAAGAACACCCAAGTGAAGCGGGAAAAGTCATCAACAATAACTAGACCATACTTACTTCCTCCTATGCTCAAATAGGCGACGGGTCCGAAGAGGTCCATATGCATCAGCTCTAGAGGTCTTGAAGTGGTCATCACATTCTTGCTGTGATGAGCTCCTCCTACCTGTTTACCTGCTTGACAAGCTGCACAAGGTCTATCTTTTTCGAAATGTACATTGGTTAGACCTATCACGTGTTCTCCCTTTTGAAGCTTGCGAAGGTTCTTCATCCCCACATGTGCTAAGCGGCGATGCCACAACCAGCCCATGCAAGTCTTAGCCATTAAGCATGCATCTAGACCGGCCTCTTCTTTTGCAAAATCAACTAAATAAAGTTTGTCGTCTAGTACACCCTTAAAGGCTAGTGAACCATCACATCTTCTAAAGACAGACACATCTACATTTGTAAATAGACAATTATATCCCATATTACATAATTGTCTGACAGATAGTAAATTATATCCAAGAGACTCAACTAAAAACACATTAGAGATAGAGTGCTCATTTGATATTGCAATCTTGCCTAAACCTTTCACCTTGCCTTGTTTCCCATTACCGAATATGATTGAATCTTGGGAATCCTTATTCTTGACGTAGGAGGTGAACATCTTCTTCTCCCCCGTCATATGGTTTGTGCATCCGCTGTCGATAATCCAGCCTGAACCCCCGGATGCATAAACCTGCAAGGCAAATTTAGGCTTGGGTCTTAGGTACCCAACTCTTGTTGGGTCCTACAAGGTTAGTCACAATTTTCTTAGGGACCCAAATGCAAGTTTTATCACCCTTGCATTTTGCCCCTAATTTCCTAGCAACTATCTTCCTATCCTTTCTACAAATAGCAAAGGAAGCATTTAAAGCATGATAAATTGTAGAGGGACCATTCATAACTTTTCTAGGAATATGAACAACATTCTTTTTAGGCACATGATGAATATTTTTCCTAGGCATATCTCTACCATGCATATAGGAAGAACTGGAAGTATACTTAGCATAAGAATCATATGCATGTGAATCAAAAGCATTGCAACTCCTATGAGATTGTCTTCTATCATTGTACATAAAAGCATGGTTCTTTTTAGTACTACTTGCCATAGGGGCCTTCCCTTTCTCCTTGGCGGAGATGGGAGCCTTATGGCTTGTTAAGTTCTTGGCTTCCCTCTTGAAGCCAAGCCCATCCTTAATTGAGGGGTGTCTACCAATCGTGTAGGCATCCCTAGCAAATTTTAGTTTATCAAAATCACTTTTGCTAGCCTTAAGTTGGGCATTAAGACCAGCCATTTCATCATTTAATTTTGCAATAGAAGTTATGTGTTCACTACAAGCATCAATATCAAAGTCTTTACATCTATTGCAAATAACAACATTTTCTACGCAAGTTGTAGATTTACTAGCTATTTCTAACTTAGCATTTAAATCACCATTAATGCTCCTTAAGCTAGAAATTGTCTCATGGCAAGAAGATAATTCACAAGAAAGCATTTCATTTCTCTTAACTTCTAAGGCATGAGATTTTTGTGCTTCTACAAATTTGTCATGTTCTTCATACAACAAGTCCTCTTGTTTTTCTAAAAGCCTATTCTTATCATTCAAGGCATCAATCAATTCATTAATTTTATCTACCTTGGTTCTATCTAGGCCCTTAAATAAACATGAATAATCTATTTCATCCTCATCACTCGATTCGTCCTCACTTGAAGAAGCAAAAGTAGAGTCTCGAGTACATACCTTCTTCTCCCTTGCCATAAGGCATGTGTGACGCTCGTTGGGGAAGAGGGATGACTTGTTGAAGGCGGTGGCGGCGAGTCCTTCATTGTCGGAGTCGGACGAGGAGCAATCCGAATCCCACTCCTTGCCAAGATGCGCCTCGCCCTTTGCCTTCTTATAGTTCTTCTCCCTCTTGTTCCCTTGATCCTGATCACTATCATTGTCGGGACAGTTAGCAATAAAATGACCAATCTTACTGCATTTGAAGCATGAGCGCTTCCCCTTGGCTTTGGTCTTGCTTGGCTGTCCCTTGCGACCCTTTAGCGCCGTTTTGAATCTTTTGATGATGAGGGCCATCTCTTCATCATTAAGTCCGGCCGCCTCAATTTGTGCCACCTTGCTAGGTAGCGCCTCCTTGCTTCTTGTTGCCTTGAGAGCAAGGGGTTGAGGCTCGTTGATTGGACCATTCATTGCGTCGTCCACGTACCTCGCCTCCTTGATCATCATTCGCCCGCTTACGAATTTTCCAAGGACTTCTTCGGGCGACATTTTGGTGTACCTGGGATTCTCACGAATATTATTCACCAAATGAGGATCAAGAACGGTAAAGGACCTTAGCATCAGTCGGACGATGTCGTGGTCCGTCCATCGCGTGCTTCTGTAGCTCCTTATTTTGTTGATAAGGGTCTTGAGCCGGTTGTATGTTTGGGTTGGCTCCTCGCCCCTTATCATCGCGAACCATCCAAGCTCGCCCTCCACTAACTCCATCTTGGTGAGCAAGGTGATGTCGTTCCCCTCATGAGAAATCTTGAGGGTGTCCCAGATCTGCTTGGCGTTATCCAAGCCGCTCACTTTGTGGTATTCATCCCTGCACAATGAAGCTAGAAGAACAGTAGTAGCTTGTGCATTCTTATGAATTTGCTCATTAATGAACATGGAACTATCCGTACTATCAAAGTGCATTCCACTCTCTACAATCTCCCATATACTAGGATGGAGAGAGAATAGGTGACTACGCATTTTGTGGCTCCAAAATCCGTAGTCCTCCCCATCAAAGTGCGGAGGCTTGCCGAGAGGAATGGAGAGCAAATGTGAATTTGAAATTTGCGGAATACGAGAGTAGTCAAAAGAAAAGTTCGAATTAACCGGTTTCCTTCTCTCGTAGTCGTTGTGGTCGTCGTCCTTTTGGGAAGAAGTAGAATCATCGCTGTCGTCGTAGTAGACGATCTCCTTGATGCGCCTCGTCTTCTTCTTCTTCCCATCTTTCCGTCTATGGCCTGAGCCTGAGTCGGTAGGCTTGTCATCCTTCGGCTCGTTGACGAAAGACTCCTTCTCTTTGTCGTTGATCACGATTCCCTTCCCCTTAGGATCCATCTCTTCGGGCGATTAGTCCCTTTGTGAAGAGAACGGCTCCAATACCAATTGAGAGCACCTAGAGGGGGGTGAATAGGTGATCCTGTAAAACTTGAAAACTTAAGCCACAAAAACTTGGTTAAGCGTTAGCACAGTAAATGCCAAGTGGCTAGAGAGGAATCTTCAACAAAACACAATAACCAACAAGATCAATCACAGAGATGGCACGGTGGTTATCCCGTGGTTCGGCCAAGACCAATGCTTGCCTACTCCACGTTGTGGCGTCCCAACGGACGAGGGTTGCAATCAACCCCTCTCAAGCGGTCCAAAGACCCACTTGAATACCATGGTGTTTTGCTTGCTTTACTCAATCCCGTTTGCGAGGAATCTCCACAACTTGGAGCCTCTCGCCCTTACACTTGAAATTCA
Source organism: Zea mays (assembly GCF_902167145.1). Classification (NCBI taxonomy): domain Eukaryota; kingdom Viridiplantae; phylum Streptophyta; class Magnoliopsida; order Poales; family Poaceae; genus Zea; species Zea mays. Next base: position 105,102,736 of record NC_050105.1, on the reverse strand, counting down.
CAAAGAAAGCACAGAGCAAGGGGGGATTAGCAACGCACACAAGACACAAGAATCAAAGTGTCAACACGCACACAAGTCGCAACAAGAGCTCGCAACACAACCCAATGAGTTCACAACTCCACTAGAGTTCTATATGCTATCACAATGAAACAAATGCGTGGAATCGAGGTCTTGGTGCTTAGGAATGTTGTAGGAATGCTTGGTGTACTCCTCCATGCGCCTAGGGGTCCCTTTTATAGCCCCAAGGCAGCTAGGAGCCGTTGAGAGCAATCTAGGAAGGCTGATCTTGCCTTCTGTCGACTGGCGCACCGGACAGTCCGGTGCACACCGGACACTGTCCGGTGCCCGATTTCCTTCCAAAAATGGCGCAGTCGACCGTTGGCAGCCTGAGAGCCGTTGGCGCACTGGACATGTCCGGTGCACACCGGACAGTCCGGTGCCCTCTTCTAGCCGTTGGCTCGGCCACGTGTCCCGCGCAGATCGCGCGGCCGACCGTTGGCCCTGCCGACCGTTGGCTCACCGGACAGTCCGGTGCACACCGGACAGTCCAGTGAATTATAGCCGTACGTCGCCGGTGAATTCCCGAGAGCGACCACTTCGCTCGAGCCAGCCTGGCGCACCGGACACTGTCCGGTGCACCACCGGACAGTCCGGTGCTCCCAGACTCAGCAGAGTCTTGGCTGCTCGAGCCAAGACATTTCCAATTGGATTTTTCCTGTTTCCAGCACTTAGACACAATACATTAGTCCATAAAACAATGTACTAAGTCTGAGAAACATACCTTTATCCTTGATTTGTACTTTGTCCACCTTTTTACACTTAGGCACTTGTGTTGGACACTAAATCACCAAAATACTTAGAAATGGCCCAAGGGCACATTTCCCTTTCAGTTTCCCGAGCAGTTACCAGGTATGCCACCTGAAAGGAAGGTTGAATTTGCCATAGATCTTGTACCAGGCACCGCCCCTATTTCCAAGAGAGTCTATCAAGTGTCCGGACCAGAGTTGGTGGAACTCAAGAAGCATATTGATGAGTTGTCGGAGAAAGGTTATATCAGACCAAGTATCTCGCCTTGGGCAGCCCCAGTGATGTTTGTGGAGAAGAAGGATGGCACAAAGAGGATGTGCATTGACTACAGATCCTTGAATGAGGTTACTATCAAGAACAAGTACCCCCTGCCTAGAATTGAAGATTTATTCGATCAGTTGAGAGGAGCCAATGTGTTCTCAAAGATAGATCTGAGGTCAGGCTACCATCAGCTTAGAATCCGACCTTCAGATATACCAAAGACATCATTCATCACCAAGTATGGACTGTATGAGTTCACGGTCATGTCATTCGGTTTGACGAATGCACCAGCCTACTTCATGTACTTAATGAACAGAGTGTTCATGGACTACCTCGACAAGTTCATAGTAGTGTTCATTGATGACATTCTTATATATTCCCTGAATGAGCAAGAGCATGAGGAGCATTTGAGGAAAGTACTTCAGAGGCTACGAGATAGTCAGTTGTATGCCAAGCTTAGCAAGTGTGAGTTCTGGATTAGTGAAGTCCAATTCTTGGGTCACATTATAAACCAAGAAGGATTGGTTGTGGATCCGAAGAAAGTAACAGCTATCTTGGACTGGAAAGCACCAAAAGATGTCCGAGGAATCAAGAGTTTCATCAGAATGGCCGGTTATTATCGGTGTTTTATTGAAGGTTTCTCCAAGATTGCCAAGCCAATGACAGCCTTGTTAGGAAAGAAGGTTGATTTCAAGTGGACCCCAGCATGCCAGAAGTCCTTTAAGACATTGAAGGAGAAGTTGACAACGGCACCAGTACTGATTTTGCCAGATGTTCACAAGCCATTCTCAGTATATTACGATGCTTCATATACCGGACTAGGATGTGTGTTGATGCAGGAAGGGAGAGTAGTGGCATACTCGTCCCAACAGTTGAAGATTCATGAGAAGAATTATCCTACTCATGATCTGGAATTAGCAGTCGTGGTTCATGCATTGAAGACCTGGAGGCATTATCTTTATGGGCAGAAGTGTGATATCTACATGGATCACAAGAGCCTCAAATACATATTCACTCAGTCAGAGTTAAACATGAGGCAGCGAAGATGGATAGAGTTGATCAAAGATTATGAGCTGGAGATCCATTATCACCCAGGCAAAGCAAATGTGGTTGCAGATGCTCTAAGCAGAAAGAGTCAAGTTAATATGTTGGCCGCTCACCCGATGTCGTATGAGCTAGCGAAGGAAATCGACATATTGAATCTCGGATTTCTGAACAACACTCAAGTAGTGACAATCGAGTTGGAACCCACTCTAGAGCAAGACATCAGGAAAGGTCAGAAGGATGATGAAAAAATCAATGAGCTCCAGCAGCTGATCATAGACGGAAAAGGCAAGGATTTCCGTGAAGATACAGAAGGAGTGGTATGGTTCAGGGATAGACTGTGTGTTCCCGACATCAAATCGATCTGGGAACTGATTCTCAAGGAAGCTCATGAGACAGCATACTCTATACACCTTGGTAGTGAGAAGATGTACCAAGACCTGAAGAAAAGATTCTGGTGGTACGGTATGAAAAGGGAGATAGCAGAGTATGTGGATGTATGTGACAGTTGTCAGAGGATTAAAGCAGAACATCAGAGACCTGCAGGTTTGTTTCAACTGTTGTAGATTCCTCAGTGGAAGTGGGATGAGATCGGAATGGATTTCATAGTCGGTCTGCCTCGCACTCGTACTAGGTATGACTCTATCTGGGTAGTAGTGGACTATTTGACAAAAGCGGCCCATTTCATACCAGTTAAGACCACCTACAACAGTGCGGTGTTAGTCGAACTATACATGGCTTGGATTGTGTGCTTGCATGGCGTTCCGAAGAAGATAGTATCAGATAGAGGCACCCAGTTCACCTCTCATTTTTTGCAACAGTTGCATGAAGCTTTGGGCACACACTTGAAGTTTAGCTTAGCTTATCACCCGCAGACAGATGGTCAAACAGAGAGAACCAATCAGATTCTGGAGGATATGTTGAGGGCTTGTGCTTTACAAGATAAGATAGGTTGGGACAAGAGATTACCATATGCAGAATTCTCTTACAACAACAGCTACCAAGCCAGTCTGAAGATGTCACCATTCGAAGCGCTCTATGGGAGGAATTGCAGAACTCCATTGCATTGGGACCAACCTGGTGAAAGACAGGTGTTCGGTCCAGATATTTTGCTTGAAGCCGAAGAGAACATCAGAATGGTCCGAGAGAATTTGAAGGCAGCGCAGTCCAGACAACGAAGCTATGCTGACACCAGAAGAAGGGAACTTAGTTTTGAAGTGAGAGACTATGTCTACTTGAAGGTGTCACCCATCAGAGGAACCAAAAGGTTTGGAGTCAAAGGCAATCTAGCACCCCGATATATTGGGCCGTATCAGATTCAAGCAAGGCGTGGAGAAGTGGCTTATCAACTCAGCTTACCGGAGAATCTGTCCGCTATGCACGATGTGTTCCATGTGTCTCAGTTGAAGAAATGTTTGAGGGTGCCAGAAGAGCAGTTGCCAGCGGAGGATCTTGAGGTTCAAGAAGATCTGACTTATATTGAGAAGCCAGCTCAAATTCTGGAAACAGCAGATCGGGTCACTCGGAGAAGTACCGTCAGAATGTGCAAAGTCAAATGGGGCCACCACTCAAAGAAGAAGCAACCTGGGAAAGAGAAGATGATTTGAAAGCCAAGTACCCTGAGATCTTTTCTAGCCAGCCCTGAATCTCGAGGGTGAGATTCTTTTAAGGGGGATAGGTCTGTAACACCCTAAATTTGGGGGTATAGAATTTCTTTCTAATTATCACTCAAATTCATGTGTTACTCTTCTCTCTCTCTCACTCTAGGTTTTATCTCTTTAGATTCTCTCTCCCTTTTTCCCTTTTGAGTAGAAATAGCTTAAAGTTAGGGGGATTTAATTATTTATTTTTGCCAAAACATTATGAGTCATGACATGTTGCATCATGCTGAGCTTAAAATATTCTTTGAAGTGTTGCACAAGTTTGAATTTATTTGAATTTGAAACCTAGTTTGAATTTGGATTTGAAAACCCTAGAGAAAAGAAAGAGAAAAGGAATTAGAAAATCCAGAGAAAAAGAAAAAGAGAAAGCAGCCCAGTCGGCCCACTAAGCCTAGCTTCGCCCGCGCGCCTTCGGTCTCTGACAGGTGGGCCCCGCCTGTCGGCGCCGACTCGCGCCCCTCTTCCCCTCTTCCCTTTCTCCCTCTCGCTGTCTAGTGGGGTCGCCCTGTCGGCGCTTTGGCCCGTTATGCGCTCGCGTGTTTGTGTCGCTGTCCCGCGGGCCCTGCTCACCAGTCCCTCCCCCTCCTCCGTCAACCGCTCGCCTGCGCGGACCGCGCGCACGCACGCCGAGCTTACGTCGCCACCTATCTCCAAACTGGCACCCTGACCCCCTCTACAAGTCCCCGCACACCCCACTTCCCTTGCATCGCTCATTTCACCTCTGCCCACTCACCCGAGCTGCACGCGTCAGTTCTTCAAGCCTGCCGGAGCTTCCCCGTCGTCAGGCCCCTTGCGCCTGAATTCGTCGTCGGTAGAGCTCGTCCGTCATCCGCGATCATGCTCCGCCACCATTACGCCCAGCCTCGTCCTCATCCCTCCTCCACCCGAGGTGAATTTCCCCGCCGAACTTTCTCTTCTCTCTCCCCCATTTCCTCTATTCCGTCAATTAGTCGTCGGCGATCGTCGGTTCCGATCCCGCGTCGTTGAACTGAGTCCGCCCGGCCAACCGCAGCCGCCCTGTGCCCTGTTCGCCCACGCGGAGTCGCCGGCTCCGGCCATGGCGCTCGCGCCGTGCGCACTGCCGAGGTAGACGGTGGTCCTAACAAGGAGGACCCGCCCGTCAGCCTCCCCTTTTCTTTCCCCACTCTTGGTCACTGCCTGGAGGGCCCCGTCTGTCAGTGCGCGCCCACGATATCGCACCTGCACGTGCCCTCCACCGCTGACTAGCGGGCCCGACCTCCCCGCGGCCCTGTATGTCACGCTCCCGTCGTTTCCCTCTTGTTGGTCCCAGTCGCCGACCTGTGGGCCCCGCCCGCCAGGGAGCGCCCGTGCTCGCATCCCGCACCGGGGATACCCGGGTCGCTGACGTGTGGGACCCGCCGGTCAGCCCTCACGTCCGATCCCGCGTGGTCGCTTCTAATCTCGGGCGTCCGTTCCCGATCGGATGGCCGAGAAGCCAGGATACCCTTTCACGGTGGTCGATTTGCTTAAGACCCCCTCGGCTTTCTGCGAATAGAACCCGCTGTCCTTAGACTTTACGCGCAGGTCCCTGAGTTATTACAAACATACCCTATCCTTTTAAATAATTACATAATAGGGCTTAATTTTGTATTTTCAACTCCTAAACTTGTTTATTTCATATCTTTTACATATGAACTCCAAATTTAGTGATTCAAATTGCAAAATGTTCATAGAATTATTCTTTTTTTAAATAAATTAGTTCCATTTACATTTTGTGTTTTCTAATTTTATGGTTAACTATGAACTATTATATGTTTAGATTTGTTTATTTAATAAAATAAAAAGGAAAACCCCTAGAGATTAAAGCACGTTTAATCTTGTAAGATTAATAAAGTGTATTACATGAATTCAACTCTGTTCTAATTTTTAGGTCACAATAAAATAAATTGAACTATGCTATGTATTTGTGAGTAACACTTAGAGAAGTAATAATCTATTTCCAAATGAAGTTGGTTTATGTTATAGTTTATGTTATACTTTGAACCCATTATCCCTTATGTAGTATTGTGCCTTTTGAGATGTATTCCTATGTTTGTACATGTTTGGTGTGTTGTTCATTTGTACTTTCCAAATGTATTGAATGCATGCTCTCTTTATTTAGACAACAAGCAGTCCGAGATTCCTAAGTGTGTTGCTGGAGACCTCCCTAAGCAACAACCTGGTGAAGGCAAGTGTCCTCTGACCTATTATGTCCTAAATATTTTATGATTCACTGTCCTGCATTACTTTATGAAACCTAAGGATTGACTAGTCTGTATTCACTTATCCTTGTTTACCTTTTGGGTTATCATGGTTAGCATTTTGCTATTGCCTTAACTTTAATCAATGAACATGATGTGAACATTTATGATACGATATTGTTATCCTGATTATGTTGATGATCTGGTGATACTCTAGGGGGCTCAGGCCTTTTTCCTGAGTACCTCTCCGTAAGGACCTGTTCGTGGAGTGACCACCGAGGATAACAGTTGCAACCATGAGGGTGGAATGGGATGCCCTTAGCTGATTAATTAGATGAACTTGGGGGTGTATTTGGATTTGCTGGAGGGCCGTCAATGGGGGCCGGGGCATAGTGCTCGCTCTGCCAAGGTTGGGGTGCAGCGGTTCATTTGATTTGGTTTTTGTTAGTCATCCACCTTGGGGAGGTGTACTGCATTTGTACGACTAGCGAAACCTAACTAGCAGCTATGCACGAGGGGAGTCTTTGTAAAGTCTACGTAGTGAAACCTTGTTGACTCACATCGGTAGTGTTTGAGGGTTTGATCGACCCGAGTCATAAAGGGATCACGACTTGGGATACTTATCAGCCGAGCGGAGTGTTAAAAAATGGTATATTAGCCGAGCTCACGGTTAAGAGCAGCCTTGGGATCCACTTTGATTAGAAGAACTTTGGATACTTATATGATGATGGTTAATAATGATGTTATAAAATCTGATCTCTGGTATTTCCTCTTTTGAGGAGGTACTTCTAGGTAATAACTGCGTGGCTCTACTAATAATAATAAATATTTGACCAACTAAAAGCAACTGCTTAACCTCAACTCCATATATAGCTAGTCCACTTTAGCCAAACGGGACATTTGCTGAGTACATTGATGTGTACTCACCCTTGCTTTACACACCACCCCACCCCAGGTTGTCCCCATTGTACTCAGTGCTCAGGAGGTGATGTTGGCAACATGCAGGACTTCGAGGAGTTTCAGGACTACGACGAGTTCTAGTTCTTTCTTAGTGGCAAACCCCCAGTCAGCTGCCTGTGTAGGCTTAGCTTCTACGTTTCGCATTTCCGCACTTTGATATTTATGTTGAAAGTTATGACTATGTACTAGACTCTGTGGATGTCTCTGACATCTTGATGTAATAAAGTACCTTTCCGCTATTTATTTCGAGCATTGTGTGCTGATGTCCAATTATGTAATCGATGTGTACGTGAGTTTCTGATGCTGGCACGTACATGGTTCGCATTCGATTTACCTTCCAAAACTGGGTGTGACAAAGGGCCTCCAATTCTTTTTTTCCAGGAACTCGAGCTTTTGCAGCATTGGTAGAGGTATCAGCATTGATATCTAAGACTGCCTTCTTTTCATTGAGAAGCCTGCATCGTCAAGAAATGTCAGCATTTAGAGGAGTCTGGGAACAGCGAGCCTAGATCCTATGGCAAGCCGCTTCCACCTTCGCACGGAAGAAAGGAAGATCTCCAGCCGACCAAAGTTTGATTTCCTTAAGGATGCACTTTATTTCTTTGGAATCCTGGACTAGTGCATCGATGGGAGCCGAGAGCAGGGCCTAGACTCGCTAGAGCTGGCCGAGAACAGCAATCAGCCCTGCTAGTTGACACTACTACAATAAACCTCTACTCAAGTGGTCCAGTTAGTCTCTACGTAGGCGGTTCAAGGAACCGCTTGTAGTGCACCGCCTATGATGTAAAACAACATCTTAGGCAGTCAATCAAAAACCGCTTGTGATAGACACACATCATAGGCAGTCTTGGATGACTGAACCCACCACGGCAGGATCAAATGATAACAGCTCCAAAAGGTTGAAACCCTGTATTGGTGCCGATCCGGGCGCCAATCACTGCGTTGAGAACCGGCAGCGGTGCTCTCTGCATAGGCGCGGATGGTCCGCGGCCAGGGGTCGGACGGTCCGCGACTTGGAGCAGGGCTCGGGTTCCCTGCCTGACGGGCCGGACGGTCCGCGCCTATAGGCCAGACGATCCACGCACGCAAGGGCGACGGAGTTCGCCAGTGGCACCTGAATATCGCTCCCGGGAGGGACCCCATCGGGGAGGAGAGTTTCTAGGTGTTGTCTAGGATCAGCAGGCCGACCTAGACACCTCTAATCGACATAGAGTCGAAAAGAAGCGAAGAATCTGGGGATTGAGAGGCTAAACTAGAACTAAACTAGAACTACTCCTAATGCCTAAGGTAAAAGCGAGAGATAAATTGATTATTGATTCGATTGATGATGATTAATCGGCCGTATTCCTCTATATTTATAGCGGAGGGGGCTGGACCCGTTACAAACTAATCTCCTGGGCTAATTCCACGAATTTAGCTAACAACCATAGCAAGAAACTCGGAACCCTAATTGGCTCTGCGCGTGCAGACCGTCCGGACCACCGGTGCGAATCGTCCGGGCCACGAACCGTCCGGCCCCGAGGCCGGACCGTCCGCCCACTCAATTTGGTGCTCAACATATGCCCCCTACCTTTTGGTGGAGCTGAGCGAACCAAAAGTAACTAACTTGATGTGATTACATCGGTTTTCTTAAACATCTTGCCACATACTAGGATGATACTGCTTGAGGAAACGCCCATTCAATGCCTTAGGCAAATCTTTGCCATGTAATGTTTGCAATAAATAGGTGTTACCAGATATCACTTGTGTTACTTTGTAAGGACCTTCCTAGCTTGGCGACCACTTTCCAAACTTCCGATCTTTGTTTCTTAGAGGCAAGATGGTCTTCCACACTAGGTCCCCTACCTGAAACGATTTAGCCTTGACCTTTCTTGTTGTATGCTCTGGCGACCATGATATTGTCCTTTTCCATTTCTGCTAAGGTTGCCACTCTTTTATCGGTCACTTCATCAATATTGTCCATCATCAAATTATAATAATCATCGATAGTTAAGTCATTTTGCTTGGTGAATCTGACAGTATTTAAACTTATCTCCACAAGTAAAACTGCTTCTTGCCCATAGACAAGCTCAAATGGAGATACTTTAGTAGCACGGTGTTTAGATATTTTGTGAGCCCATAGAGATTCAGACAAAATCTTATGCCAATGCCTAGGATTATCAGATATCTTCTTTTTTATGAGGCTAATCAATGTTCTATTACTAGACTCGGCATGTCCATTGGCTTGAGCATAATATGGAGATGAATTGAGCATTTTAGTCCTATATAATTCAGTAAACTCATGTACCTCTTTTGACATAAAAGAAGCCCCCTGATCTATAGTCAAAGTCTGGGGAATGCTGAATCTATGAATAATATGTTCAGTTATGAACTCAGTTACCTCCCTATGTGTCATGTTCTTCAGAGCAACGGCTTCAGTCCATTTGGTAAAGTAGTCAGTGGCAACTAACACGAACCGATGCCCTTTTGATGATGAAGGATGAATCTCTCCTATAAAGTCCAATCCCCATCCTTTGAAAGGCTAAGGTTTAATGATAGGATGTGATTCGGCTGCGGGGACCAACTGTAGGTCGCCAAATTTCTGACATACCTAGCACCCTTTATAATACTTGAAACAATCAGCTATCATGTTGGGTCAATAGAACCCAGATCTTCGCAATAACCATTTTATCTTTGGAGCCGATTGATGGGTACCACAAATCCCCTCATGTACTTCGGCCATGGCTAATATAGCATCGCTAGGGCCTAAGCATTTAAGCAGGATGTCATCAACCGTTCGGTGGTAGAGTTCATTACTCATTAAAACATACTTGAAAGTTGTACGCCAAACATTCTTACTTGTCCTAACACTGGGATTTCGTAGGTAATCAGCTATGGGTGTCCTCCAGTCAGTTTCATCGGCTTTGTTATCAGCCGACTCTACCAAGAGGACTTCCCTGGCCACCCCGGACGGTCTAGAGCCTACACCCGGACGATCCGCGGCCTGGAGAACTGGCCTTGGACTGGTTATCAGATTCTTGGTGCTGTGAAATTTCCCTAGCTTTATCTGATAACCTGATGCATCTTGTGCCAAGCTGTTAGCTCTGTGATTCTCAACTCTAGAAATGTGTCGAATGTTGAATTCATCAAAGGAATGAATTATGTCCCAACATTTTTCAAGGTAACCATTAAGAGTACCGTCAAAACATTGATATTCTTCCAACACCTGTTGGACAACCAGTTGAGAATCACCAAATCCCTTCACATGTTTTACTCCCATATCACTTAAAAGCTCCAAGCCGAACAAAAGGGCCTCATATTCGGCTTGATTGTTAGTGCAACAAGTTTCTAATCGGCTAGCGAAGTCAAAGTAGGCATTACTTAGTGAAATAAGCACGATGTCAATCCCTTGTCCTTCATTGCAACCCGATCCATCAAAGTATAGGGTCCAGGGAGTAATAGTGAGGTATGATACATCTAGTTTATACGTATCCTCAATCTGATGTTCTACAATAAAATCCGCTACGACCTGTCCTTTTATAGATTTCAATGGTTCATAAGCCAAATCATATTCTATAAGTGCATAAGCCCACTTACCGGTCCTACCACTCATAATCGGGTTTTGCAACATGTATTTGATCACATCGGCTTGACCAGAAACGACGCAATGACTAGATAGCAAATAGCATCTACACTTGGTGCATGCATAAAATAGACATAAACATAACTTCTCGATGAAAGTGTACCTCGTTTCAGCATCCACCAACCTCCGACTTAGGTAGGTCACTACATGCTCCTTTCCTTCGGTTTCTTGTGTCAGGACTGCTCCAATAACTTTATCTTCAACTGCAATGTATAATCTGAATGGTACTCCTACCTGTGGTGCTTTTAATACGGGGCCAAAGATAAATATTTTCTAATGAGATCAAATGCTTCCTGCTGCTCTGCCCCCCATGTGAATTCGACATCATTTTTAAGCCAAAGGATGGGAGTGAAAGCATCAATTTTCCCGGACAGGTTAGAAATGAACCTCTGTAAATAATTTACCTTGCCGAGGAACTTCTACATTTCAAGCTTACAGGTCGGAGGTCCCACATTCCGAATGGATTTAATTCGGTCAGGGTCTGTCTCTATACCATGTTCATGGATGATGAATCCTAAGAACTTACCAGGCGACACTATAAAAGCACATTTACGTGGGTTCATTTTCATACCGTATCGACGTATTTTATCAAAGGCTTTGCGTAAATCAGCTATATGAGAACTAAATTCAACCGATTTGACTACGATATCATCAATGTAGACTTCCATAGTGTTTTCCAACACTCGTGAAAGATCAAATTCATAGCCTTCTGATAACTAGCAACAACATTTTTTAGGTCAAATGTCATGACAACCCACTAAAATAAACCAATGAAGCCTGGATATATAAAGGTCGTTTTAGACGCATCTTCTTTGGCCATGAAAATTTGATTATATCTGGCATTACCATCGAGAAAGCTAATAATTCTATTTCCTGGCGTATTATTGTATCTGGGTTGTCTTCTCAGCCCGCAGTGCCAGCCTGGTCTAACAAGATTTTTTATTTTTAAATTATTAGTATATATATTTGTAGTATATATCCTTTATATAGCACAAACCAACAAGTGGTGCAATGGCTAGAAGGCAGTAGTTTGTTCCTTGCTACCTCGGTTGAAACCCCAATTTCGACAGTCGTCCTGCATTACGCGCAAAGCGCTTATCTGTTTCGCCCTCCCTGCCCCGCCATCTGACCCGAGATACAGATGTTGTTGTCGCCTCACGCGGCGACGAGGGCGAAGATGCTGGCGGTAAGCCGCACGTGTGCATGGCTCAATGCAGACGCCATTCATCCCGATCCACACCAGCAGCAACGTGTGCAGCGAGGAGGAAGTTTCAGCAGACCGTGTCGGGACAGTGTGAAATATTGAGATCTATAATGATATGTGTTGTTCATTTTTATGCAATTGTTGTACATTTACATTTTATTGAATTTATACGTCGTTACACCGCACGGTCATTATGCTAGTTATAATTTAAAACAGGAGAAAATGGCATACTGAACTTTTGAAATAAAACAATAGAGCGAGGCCCAATTTTGCTTTAGAAACTCCGCAATGAGACCGCGCGATGTTAAGTGGGTGTTTGGGACTGATCTACTCTACTAATTCTAATTTTGCTCAACCAACTATATCATGCAGCAGCTCTACTCGAGAAATTTATAATATTTTGATGCGTTTGATTTGTAATCCAGCTCCAACACTAGAAAATTAACTCTGTTACATGTATTGTGCATGTTCTCTTAGGGTGCGTTTGGTTGTAATGACATAACGAGATAGGATAGGACGATTCCTTAAATAAGGTTGTTTGTTTTAGAGTCAGGGATTAAGAGATGATTCCTTAAACAAGAGAGAGGACGCCAGGGGACTTCTTATCCTGCTGTCCCGCCACCAAACACAAACGCATCCTTAGAGTTTGATGCATTGGAATGAGCTTTTCTTTTCACTCTTCATTTCAGCAAGCTGTTCTGGTGTGCTCAATGCCTGCGGACAGATGGCCGCTTCCTCCCCACGTCCAAGCTTGCGCAACACGCCTCCAGCCACACGGCCTGCCGCCTCAGCTTTCCAAGCGTGCCAGCGCGCGGCGCCTGTGTCCCGTTCAGTGGCGCGTGTGCAAGTCCTCGTCGCCGCCGCCGCTCACAGCACGCTGGGAACCACCGCCGACGCAGCATGCTGCACGCACGCTGGGAGCTGCCGCTGACACACGAGGAAGAAGATGCGATCAGGAGAAGGGTGTGTTGGGAGGAAAGAACAATGGATAAACAAAAGGTTCAACATGTTCAGCTGACTTTAATTCGGAGCGAAAAGCACCGTTATAATATAACGAGTGACATGAATGGTATTGAAACGTAATTAAAACTAAATTCCATGTTTATCCATGTTTACCTCGGAAAATAAGTTTTATAGAGTACCTTTGTGTGCTCCACCAAGATGGTGAAATTCACCCTAACACCACGTTTTTTTGGGAGCAAGATTGCTTGAATTTGACCATTTGGCAAACAATTCATAGAGTAGAGCATCAAAACATAGAGTAGAACAGTCTCAAATATAGGTGTACATTCGGGTCGTTCGGTCCGACCCGTTTAAAAAAAACGGGCCAGCCCGACCCATTTGAATAGTCTCTAATGTTCATAACAAAAGTAAAATTACATCGCATTCTCTAATTAAAAGCTACAAAAAACATCTAACTAGCATCATCACTAGCTTTATATTCTTTATCAAGTACATGAAAGTATGGAATGAAGTGCGGTTTTAATGAATATATGAGCCTTTCTATGCCTCTATATGGGCCATTTTGTGTCTGTCTTAAACGGGTAGTGCTCGTGCCCGTCCATGGCCCGCGACCTCGGTCCAAACCCGACCCAATATATCGAGTCGTGCCGGCCCGACACTAAAATATTTCGGATCGTGTTGTGCGTGGGCCGTGCTTTTTTCGTGCTTCGGGCTAGCCAATAAGTCTCGACGCAAATGTACACATATAGGCTTTCCAAAAATAGAGGATGAAAATGTAGAAATGAAAAGCTACTAAATTCAAATAACAAAGTCTATTGGATGTTTTTTCTGATAATAAACAAATTTACATTTACAAAATAATCTGGCTAGTTTCTTGGAGTTCCTCGTCTTAGACTTCTTTTTATAAAGATTAACTAAGAAAAAGTAAAAGAATAAAATCTCCTTTTAAAGTAGACATAAAGATGTAATTGGAAAAATAGTATACTAAAAATAGATTGAAAAGTGATCGTGATAAGTATTTGACGATAAAATTTAAATTCTATAACGCCCCGTTTAGATCTTTGGAATTGAATTTCATTCTAATAACGTCCCATTTGGATCATTAGAATTGAATTCCATTCTAATAATAGTAATTTAGGTATATATTGTTGAATAATTAGACAAATTCCAGTTTAAATTCCGAATATAAATCATGACCAAATCAGAAGAACTGAAATAACAAGCCAAATCAGATGATGCGTACTGATTAGACTTACTGATCGATGGCACGCGCCGGAATCAGCAGGGTCGACGATGTCGAAGTAGCGAAATCAGCAAGGTCGACGAGGTCAGCAGATCACGAGCAGTCGCGTGAAGACGCTTCCCAAAAACCTTATTCGCCCTCTCCCGGTGCAGGATCTAGAAGACGAAGGGTTCCGGAGACCTGCTCTCCTGATCGCAGATGCACCTCTGCGGTCGGGACGAAGGGAACTAAAAGGCGGCTCAGCTATGAAGAGAGGCGAAAGCGAACTGGGATCTGGGATGATTTGGAGGCTGGCTGCCGGGCTCCTTTTATAGGGCCAAGTCCGCGACCCCCCGTGCTTATCCGCCCACGAAAATCTCGCAATCAGTTGAGATTTTATAGCGATCGGTTAGGATAAGCGTAACAGCCAAGAAACCAAAAAATCAAACGGCAAAAGGTAGCCGCGCCCCCGCAAGGCGAGGGGCTGGATTTCGGCGGACCATTCACGCGCATGTCGTGCGCCCGCGCCCTTCGCCCCGCCCCGGCCCGGCCCGGCCAGGCGAGCGAGCGCGCGCGCGCGTGTGGCACTCCACACTCTCTCCTCTCATCCATGACTTGGTGAGTGAGTGTGGCTTCCATATTTAAGCTAGCTCTACTCCACTAGAACTAGCAATATGGTGCTATTGGTTCCACCAATTCCTTAGCCATCCACTTGTATGGGCTTTTGAGATTTTCCTGGGATTTATTAGGAATTCTTAATTGGGCCAAGCCCATAAATCCTAACAATCCCCCACCAGATCTCAAATGCCCATCTGCAGTTTTCACCACTGTTCACTACTGTTTAATATACTAGTTTTTCAGCAGAGACTATTAAGTTGAACTTCCGCCTAGAACTCCAAGCTACACCAACCCACAACTTGGACAATGGACTATGCCTTGAATTGCAAGTTTTGCGTGAATGGGTTTCACTTGAAGTCATGACCAGTACTTGGCTACCAGTAGTCCCCTTCTCGGGTGGAGCATATACGTCGTACTCCAAGGTCTCTTCATGAGTTTACTAGATATCACCCAAATCTCATAGACTGCGACGTTAGACAGTCTAACTCATATAGGTGTGTTCTTTCAAAGAATGTTCTGCAGGACAACATCTTCGCTAATACAAGCCAACAGAACACATTAAGGCACAAAGCCAACCTGCCTTACAGCATTTGAGAGTATTGCATCTTTACTTAGAGAGGGTCAAAGGTTACTCTCCTCAGTTCACCAATGGCTTGTTCTTCCCAGGACCTAATTCACGGGATCTCCGATCACATAGACTGGGTTTCCACCATGGCAACTTTATTCGGGTCTCATACCCATCTCTCTCGATGCGATTTCTATCACATTACGTGGTAATCCCTTGGTAAAAGGATCTGCCAGATTTTTATCTGTTGAAATATAAGTCACACTTATAACTCCGGAGTTTCTCAACTTTCTGACAGACTTCAATCGTCTTTTGACATGTCTTGATGACTTTCCATTATCCTTAGAACTCGTCACTTTAGCAATCACTGTCTGATTGTCACAGTTCATAAGGATAGCTGGTATTGGTTTCTCAACCACCGGCAAGTCCATCAAGAGTTCACGCAACCATTCTGCCTCAACGGTTGCTGTGTCAAGTGCAGCTAGCTCGGCTTCCATGGTTGACCTCGTCAAAATGGTCTGCTTGCATGACCTCCATGATACCGCACCTCCACCAATAGTAAAGACATAACCACTGGTGGCATAAAGCTCGTCTGCATCAGATATCCAGTTCGAATCACTATATCCTTCAAGTACTGCATGCTGACCAGAATAGTGAATTCCATAACTCATTGTACCTTGTAGGTAGCGCATAACCCGCTCAAGTGCATGCCAATGATCAGTCCCGGGGTTTGACATGAACCTACTCAATTTGCTCACAGCAAACGAGATATCGGGCCTTGTTGCACCAGCAAGATACATGAGTGAACCGACAATCTGAGAGTATCTCAATTGGTCTAAACCAATTCTCTTGTTCTTTCGCAGTGTCACACTGGGATCATAAGGTGTTGGAGAAGGTTTGCACTCAGAGAAGCCAAATCGCTTCAAAACCTTTTCAACATAGTGAGATTGCGAGAGAGTAATCCCACCATCTGCCTTAATCAGCTTGATGTTTAGAATCACATCAGCTTCTCCCAGATCTTTCATATCAAAACTCTTTGATAGAAAAGACTTGACTTCATTGATCACATCAATGTTTGTGCCAAATATCAATATATCATCAACATATAAGCACAATATAACTCCTTCACCCCCACCACAGCGATAATATACACACCTGTCTGCCTCATTAATGGCAAAGCCTGCAGACGTTAGAGTCGTGTCAAACTTCTCATGCCACTGCTTTGGTGCTTGCTTCAGACCATACAAAGATTTCAATAACTTGCACACCTTGCTTTCTTGACCCTTTACTACAAATCCATCAGGTTATTCCATATAGATTTCCTCGTCCAGCTCTCCATTAAGAAAAGCTGTCTTTACATCCATCTGATGAACAAGGAGACCATACGAGGCAGCCAAAGAAAGTAGTACTCGAATAGTGGTCATTCTAGCAACAGGTGAGTAAGTATCAAAGAAGTCTTCTCCTTCTTTCTGAGTATAGCCTTTAGCCACAAGCCTAGCCTTGTACTTTTCAATTGTACCATCAGGCTTGAGCTTCTTTTTAAACACCCACTTACAACCCACAGGTTTGCATCCATAGGGTCGATCAGTGACTTCCCACGTACCATTTGAAAGAATAGAGTCCATCTCATTATGAACTGCTTCTTTCCAATCATCTGCATCTGGAGATGCAAATGCTTCTGCAATGGTAGTAGGAGTATCGTCCACAAGGTACACAATGAAATCATCACCAAAGGATTTTTCAACCCTTTGTCTCTTGCTCCTTTTAGGAGCATCATTGTCATCCTCCTCTAGGACAATTTCATGTGGTTGTTCAAAACTCTCAATAGGTGTATTATGTTCAGGAATTATCTCAGAAGAGTATCTAGAATTGCTATGAATGTCTTTCATTGGAAATATATGCTCAAAGAAAGTAGCATCACGTGATTCCATAATAGTATCAACATACACATCAGGAACTTCAGATTTAACTACTAAAAATCTATAAGCTATGCTACACGAAGAATATCCAAGAAAGACACAATCCACTGTCCTTGGACCAAGCTTGCGCTTTTTATTAATTGGTACATTGACTTTCGCCATGCACCCCCAAGTGCGCAAGTATGAAAGTGATGGTTTTCTCCCAACCCACTTCTCATAAGGGGTTTTCTCTTCTTTGCCCATAGGAATTCTATTCAGAACATGACATGAAGTCAGGACTGCCTCCCCCCACCATGCCTTAGATAAACCACAAGTGTCTAACATGGCATTCACGAGGTCAGTCAACGTACGGTTTTTCCTTTCAGCAATCCCGTTTGACTCGGGTGAATAGGGAGGAGTCCTCTCATGAATAATGCCATGTTCTGCACAGAAATCATCAAAGACTTTGGGAAAGAACTCGCCACCACGATCTGATCTAAGACGTTTGATCTTTCTCTCTAGTTGGTTTTCAACCTCAGCCTTATAGATTTTAAAGTAGTCTAAAGCCTCATCTTTAGTTTTTAGCAAGTATACATAGCAAAATCTAGACGCATCATCAATCAATGTCATGAAGTATCTCTTACCACCTTTTGTCAACACACCATTCATCTCACAAAGATCAGAATGTATGAGTTCTAGTGGTGCCAGGTGTCTCTCCTCAGCAGCCTTATGAGGCTTTCGAGGTTGCTTCGACTGCACACAACTATGGCACTTAGAACCTTTGACTATGGTGATATTCGGAATTAAACTCATGGTTGCAAGCCGAGACATAGAGCCAAAATTAATATGACACAAACGAGAATGCCAAATACTCGCAAGATCATCAACATTAGCACAAATATGGTTCACAGACTTATTATTGAAATCTAACAAAGAAAAGCGGAACAAGCCTCCGCAATCATAGCTTTTACCAATAAATTGTCCAGACTTGGACACAACTAATTTATTGGACTCCAAAACTACCTTGAACCCATCTCTACATAGAAGGGTTCCGCTAACGAGATTCTTGTGTATAGAAGGGACATGATGCACGTTCTTCAGCTGCACGATCTTTCCCGAAGTAAACTTCAGATCCACCGTGCCAGTGCCATGAACAGAAGCATGTGACCCATTCCCCATTAGCACGGAAGAATCCCGGGCGCCCTGATAAGAAGAGAACAAGTTGATGTCAGAACACACATGAACATTAGCACCAGTATCAAGCCACCAGCTAGGTGATTGAAATACTGAGAAGATGAAAGGTAAATTATCATACCCTTTGTCTTCCTCATTGCTAGCGACCACTGTGTTGACATTGCCCTTTTTGCCACGGCGATCCGCTCGATCGGGACAATCCTTGGCAAAATGACCCGCCTCGCCACATGCGAAACATGTCAATTCAGCCTTGTTCTTCTTCTTCTTGAAGTTGGTAGTTTTGTTGGGCTTGTTAGATTTTGGCTTTCCTTTGCCCTTGTTGTGGTTCTTCTGAACCATGTTGGCGCTGGAGTGGCCCTCGCCTCCTTTAGATCCCGTGTCCTTTGCCCGAGCTTTTTCCTCAACATCCAGAGACGCTATCAGATTTTCAACTGATATCTCCTGTCTCTTATGTTTCAGAGCTGTGGCGAAGTTCCTCCATGTAGAAGGCAACTTTGCAATAATGCACCCAGCCACAAATCGGTCAGGAAGGACTATCTTAAGGTGGTCGAGCTCCTTGGCTATACACTGTATTTCATGAGCTTGCTCTACAATAGAGCGATTATCAACCATCTTATAATCATGAAAGCTCTCCATGATATACAGGTCACTGCCAGCATCTGATGCACCATACTTAGTAGTAAGTGCATCCCACAACTCTTTCCCGTCTGTGTACTGCATATTCGCATCAACCAGACGGTCAACAAGGGCGCTAAGAACGGCTCCCGTGAACATAGTATTGGCATGGTCGTACTCTTTCTCCTGTTCAGGAGTCAGTGGACCCTCAGGTCTGCCTTTACTAACATGGAAGACATTCATAGCAGTAAGCCAGAGCGTGGCCTTGACTTGCCATCTCTTAAAGTGCATACCATTGAACTTTTCTGGCTTGAGCGCATCGGCAAAAGCAGCCATAGAAAAACTAGGAAATTGTCTACAATAAGGTTTTTGGATTGTTGAATAATTAGACAAATTCCAGTTTAAATTCCGAATATAAATCATGACCAAATCAGAAGAACTGAAATAACAAGCCAAATCAGATGATGCGTACTGATTAGACTTACTGATCGATGGCACGCGCCGGAATCAGCAGGGTCGACGATGTCGAAGTAGTGAAATCAGCAGGGTCGACGAGGTCAGCAGATCACGAGCAGTCGCGTGAAGACGCTTCCCAAAAACCTTATTCGCCCTCTCCCGGTGCAGGATCTAGAAGACGAAGGGTTCCGGAGACCTGCTCTCCTGATCGCAGATGCACCTCTGCGGTTGGGACGAAGGGAACTAAAAGGCGGCTCAGCTATGAAGAGAGGCGAAAGCGAACTGGGATCTGGGATGATTTGGAGGTTGGCTGCCGGGCTCCTTTTGTAGGGCCAAGTCCGCGACCCCCCGTGCTTATCCGCCCACGAAAATCTCGCAATCAGTTGAGATTTTATAGCGATCGGTTAGGATAAGCGTAACAGCCAAGAAACCAAAAAATCAAACGGCAAAAGGTAGCCGCGCCCCCGCAAGGCGAGGGGCCGGATTTCGGCGGACCATTCACGCGCATGTCGTGCGCCCGCGCCCTTCGCCCCGGCCAGGCCAGGCGAGCGAGCGCGCGCGCGTGTGGCTCTCCACACTCTCTCCTCTCATCCATGACTTGGTGAGTGAGTGTGGCTTCCATATTTAAGCTAGCTCTACTCCACTAGAACTAGCAATATGGTGCTATTGGTTCCACCAATTCCTTAGCCATCCACTTGTATGGGCTTTTGAGATTTTCCTGGGATTTATTAGGAATTCTTAATTGGGCCAAGCCCATAAATCCTAACATATATATCAATTAAACTAATTTGATTTTATGCAAAATATATATGTACACTATTATTAGCAAGATGTCGAAGACATTTATGTGCTACATTTTTACTATAGAGGAATAAGACAAAGAGTGGCATGTAAATTACTGTTGGAGACTTGTTCTCAAATGCTATGAGTTAAGAACAAGACAACACAAAAGATGTTAAACGTTAAAGTCCTTCGTCCTTCGAAGCATTATTTTCCTTGGGACATAATGATTTTCGGACGAAGGTTATGAAGGACGTACCTTCATAAGCACAAGATATAATAATGAAGAAGGAATCATATGAAGTATAAGAGTTAACATAAACAATTATGTATTGTTATCAACTCATTTCTATTATTATTATGGAAAAATGAAAATGATATCAAATTACAAATGTACCTTCGGCTTGAAAGAATGTAAGAGTACAAGCGTGACGCAAAAGCAAATACCAAGTCAGCGTGAACAGTACGGGAGCATTGTTCATCTATTTATAGGCACGGGACGCAGCCCATGTAAAATTACACCCATGCCCTTTACATTTGTTAATGACTTTATAGTAACCCATCGAGGTCTGAATAGTCTTTTCCCTTTTTAACTCGGTTTCCTTTTCTGTTATTGTGCCGAAGCTTTCCTGCACATAGCTTCGGCTCTGCGCCAACCTTCGTGTTCTTTGTGCCTCTTCATACTGTGGTTCTGATCCGAGTCCGAAGATACCTGTTCATGTATTATACTCCAGAAACATTGTTAAATCATGTTTTGATGACCTTCGGAAGCCGAAGGCCCACAACAGTTACATAGTAGAAACAAATTGTACTAATACATAAAATAATTTCCCATCCTCCACCCATGAATTTGAGATAGGCTTATATCTCAACTTTGGAAACTGATAGAATGTCAAATTCCAAACTAAATTAGTTACTTTATTGAGTGAATTTCAATTCCTCTAAAATGAAGGGATCGAAACGCCCCGTAATAATAATTTAGGCAAAGATCAATTAAGTTAATATTGTTTTAATTAAGCTAATATGGTTTTATATGAAATATATTTATATACTATTATTAGCAATAGATGGTTGATATTTATGTGCTACGTTTCTACTATGTAGGAGTGAACCGGAGAGCGTCTTATAAATTGTAAAGTGGAAACATATTTCGTTGATACATAAAATCAATTCACACACTTCACCTCATGAATCCGAGATAAACTTATATATGAGATTTGAAAAGTTGTGTAATGTCAAATTTTAAATCAAATAAATTAGTTTATTAAGTAAATTTTAATTCCAACAAAATAAATAGATACGGCCCATAAGGTTAATTATTTTGGTACGTTTGCTTCTCTCCCACCCCGTGTTACAATTACAATAAACTAGTCGATTGCCCGTGCGTTGCGACGGCTTACAACAATATCCACGTAAACTATCCATCAAAAAAATTTCAACACGGCCAATGAAGTGAGCGATTAGAAGAGAGTTCACAACGATTGACTGAATGAACATAGATTATAAAATGACATAATTCCATCATACCAAAGTTTGTGAGATCAAGTTTCTAAAACAAGTCCCATGAAGTCAAACTTATAAAAAAGATAGATCAAAATATGGAGTGATTGCTAAAGTCAGACATCAATAAAAACTGAATGCGCTCCATATAAATTATGCTACTTCGTAGCAATTACTAACGTTTAAAAACAACAAATAACCTTTCATTTTGGTGTTAGTGTGACAAATCATTGCTGCTCCATCCAATTCAGCAACCTCAAACATCATGTAGTCAATTGCGCTAATGTGGTCTCAGAAACGACCTAATGCTTGCAAGAGCCAAGAATGTCGTGCCGTGCTTGGGCTGTAGCCTCGGCCCGTAGTGCTGGCCCGGCGCGACATGATTATTTTTTATTTTACAAAAACATATATACATATATACAATTTATATTCAATATTAAAAAAATCTTAGCGTGATGTTCTACTGGTTAGACAGTTTCACACAGTGTCTCCCGCCCTTCTTCCAGGGCATGAGTTCGAACCCCACCTCCTACACCGTTTTTTTAACATTTTACGCTGATTTAATTAAATGGTCAGCAGGCCGACATGACGTGTATGTGCCATAGTTGTGGCCCGCGTGCATCTAGCCTGTGTCGGGCGTCGTTACGCTGATTTAATTAAATGGATCGACGGGCTAACGGGCTGGCCCGACACAGTTATCTGGCTGACATGACGTGCTTGTGCCATAGTTGTGGCCCGCGTGCATCTAGCCCGTGTCGGGCGTTGTTACGCTGATTTAATTAAATGGATCGACGGGCTAACGGGCTGGCCCGACACAGTTATCTGGCCGACATGACGTGTCTGTGCCATAGTTGTGGCCCGCGTGCATCTAGCCCGTGTCGGGCGTCGTCGTGCAACGAATTAATTTGAAATAGCTGTGAGGGGTTATTTGTAAAAAAAATAACGCATGACGACCGTTGAAACTGATGCTTTAAATATAGTATAGACTTATCTCTCTGTCGCGGTGTCAAAAGGGAAGGGTTGTGGTGTGGTCTCTCGCCAACTGTTCCACCGCAATAATTGTCGGGCGCGGACGCAGCGGCACCAACGCAGCTCGCTCGTACTACTGATCTCTTTCTCTCTCAACCTTTTTTTCCATATACTACTATTATACTACTGTTATAATAGTGCGCGTTTGTACTGTGATAAAGCAACACACTGGTGTATTAGATCAGTGCACTCCTCTTTGCAGTCCTGATGAAGTAGCAGGCAGTCAAGTCCTACCAAAGACCCACCGGGAAAATATCGAAAAATACTACCACAGCTACTATTATAGTAGTGGTAGAGGTAGACTTTTATAGACTATGTATGTAGTAGTAGAGAGAGAGAGAGAGTCTGTGCGAGAAAGGAGATACAGTCCTCTGAGTTGTGAGTGGTGCGGGTAGGCAGGAGAGGGAGAGGGAGAGGGAGAGAGATATAGAGAGAGAGGTGACTGAGTGCCTTTATATTCCAGGCTTGACCTCTAGACTCGTGAGTTCCTGCCTGCTCGGCTCTCGCTAGACGGTCTCAAAGTGCTCCAAGCACAAGTCACAAGTATAGAGAGCTCGAGAAACCAAGATGAACAGTGTGCTGTAGAGAGAGAAGCCACAGACAGATACAGAAGGCCTGGGTTCTGGAGACATTGGCTTGCTTCTCTATATCCGCCAAAGACCAAAGCCAAGCAAAGCGGGCACAAGACTACAAGAGCGAGTAGCAATTGGGGGCCGAGAAAAATCACAAAAAATAGTGCCGCGGCGAGCGAGGGCGTCTGGGCGAGTGCGCGAGGCACCGTCCCGTACTCCCGTGTCACCCTTCGGGTTTTTGTTTTTCTTCTTTTCTGTTGGCTTTGGCCTTTGGGCTTCCCAGTTCCCCCGCCGCGCCCCGCCGCGCCCCGCGAGAGGAAAGGAAACAAAGGCAGGTCCAGCAGCAGGCAAACGAACCAAACCGACGTAACCGCGGACATGACGGCCGCGTGACGCCATGTCGGCCGAGGAGGGCGCGTCGGCGTCAGCGTCCGCGCCGGCGGAGGCGGGGGCAATGGTGGCCGAGGAGGCGGCGGCCAGGAAGCGGTACGAGGCGCTGGTGCAGGTGCGCGCCAAGGCCATCAAGGGCAAGGGCGCCTGGTACTGGGCGCACCTGGAGCCCGTGCTCGTGCCGCCGCCCGCGTCCGGGCAGCCGCCCAAGATGGCGCGCCTGCGCTGCACGCTGTGCGCCGCCACGTTCTCCGCCTCCAACCCGTCGCGCACCGCCTCCGAGCACCTCAAGCGCGGCGCCTGCCACAACTTCACGTCGCCGCTGGCAGCCTCCGCGCCTGTCTCCACCCCGCCGCCGCCGCCGCCGCCGCTCTCCATCGTCGCGGCGTCCTCCGTCGTGCCCATCTCCTCCTTCCCGCCGTCGTCGCAGCGCCGCCACTCCACCGGCGGCGGCCGCCGCAAGCGCCACGCGCTGGCAGCGGCGTACGCGGCCGTGGAGGCGGCCTCCTCGCAGCACGTGGTGGTTGGCGAGCCGGCCATCTACTCCACGCCTCCCACGCCACCGGCGCTGCCCGCGCCGCGCCACCAGGTCCTCTCGGGCGGCCGAGGCGACCTAGGTGCGCTGGCGCGCCTCGAGGACAGCGTCAAGCGCCTCAAGTCGCCCGTCGGGTCACCGGGGTCGATGCTGCCGCGCCACCAGGCCGACGCGGCGCTCGCGCTGCTCGCGGACTGGTTCCTCGAGTCGTCCGGGAGCGTCTCCCTGGCCGCGGCGGAGCACCCCAAGCTCAAGGCTTTCCTGCGCCAGGTCGGCATCCCGGAGCTGTCGCGCGCTGACCTAACCCGCGGACGCCTCGAGGCGCGCTTCGCCGAGGCCCGCGCCGACGCCGCCGCGCGCGTCCGGGACGCGCGCTTCTTCCAGCTCGCCGCGGACGGGTGGCGCGACCGGGTAGTCACGCTCGCCGTCAACCTCCCCAACGGCACGTCCGTCTTCCACCACGCCGTGCCCATGCCGGCGCCGCCGTCGTCCGACTACGCCGAGGTGGTGCTGCTGGACGCCGCCTCGTCCGTCGCAGCCTCCGCCGACCTCCGCCATTGCGCCAGCGTCGTCGCTGACCGCTTCGGCTCCAAGGCTCTGCGCGATCTCGAGAGCAAGCACCCGTGGATGGTGAACCTCTCGTGCCAGGCCCATTGCTTGGCACGCGTGGCGAAAGACCTGGCGCGCGAGCTCCCTGTGGTCCATTCCGCCGCCACCAACTGTGCCAGGATGGCCGCCTACTTCAACACCACCCCGGCCGTGGGGGCGCTGCTGCGACGGCACCAAGTCCAGGAGCTTGGGCACGCTGGGCTCCTGCGCGTCGCGGCTCCGCTGTCGAATGGCGACACCGAGATCAGCGCGGCATTCGCGATGCTCGATGACGTGCTGACCTGTGCGCGGCCGCTCCAGCTCTCCGTGCTCGAGGAGCCGTTCAAGCTGCTGTGCGTCGACGACTCTACCGCGCGGGAGATGGTAGACATGGTGCACAGCGCGGCGTTCTGGGCCGAGGTGGAGGCGGCGCACTCGCTGGTGAAGCTGATCACCGACATGGTGAAGGAGATGGAGGCCGAGCGGCCGCTCGTCGGGCAATGCCTCCCGCTGTGGGAGGACCTGCGTGGCAAGGTCAGAGGCTGGTGCCGCAAGTTCAACGTGGACGAAGGCGTCGCCTTGAGCGTGCTGGAGAGGAGGTTCGGTAGGAGCTACCACCCGGCGTG
This sequence comes from Zea mays, assembly GCF_902167145.1. Taxonomy (NCBI): domain Eukaryota; kingdom Viridiplantae; phylum Streptophyta; class Magnoliopsida; order Poales; family Poaceae; genus Zea; species Zea mays. The sequence goes on along the minus strand of NC_050105.1, from coordinate 105,077,425 downwards.
GTCGGCGGCATTCATCCTGGACCCGCTGTATCTTATCAAGGACGTGAGTGGGCGGTACCTCCCGCCATTCAAATACCTCACCCCGGAGCAGGAGAAGGACGTGGACAGGCTGATCACGAGGCTGGTGTCGCCGGAGGAGGCGCACCTGGCGATGATGGAGCTGATGAAGTGGCGGTCGGAGGGCCTGGACCCGCTGTACGCGCAAGCGGTGCAGGTCCGGCAGCCCGACCCGGCGACGGGGAAGATGAAGATCGCCAACAAGCAGAGCAGCCGGCTCGTGTGGGAGACGTGCCTGAGCGAGCTGAAGTCGCTGGGCAAGGTGGCCGTGCGGCTGATTTTCCTCCACGCGACCGCGAGGGGGTTCAGGTGCACGCCGACGATGGCGCGGTGGCTGACCGCGCCCGGGGCCTCGTTGCGAGGCGTCGCCCGCGCGCAACGGCTGGTGTTCGTGGTGGCCAACTCGAAGCTCGAGCGGAGGGAGCCGTGGAGCGACGACGACCGGGACGCGGAGCTGCTCATGGAGGGAGACGATGACATGCTGACTGATCCGACCACCGCCATCGTGGTTCCCTCATCGGTGTAACAGGAAAAAAAAAGATGTGTTAATTGTTCTTTCCTTGTGGATTAATCTCCCTGCTGCTTGCAGTTAGCACCTGTAGAATCTGATGATCCTAGGTCTAGATTCTTTTTCATTTGATCTTTGTTTCGTCTCGTGGCCGTGCTTGTTGCTTGCTCCCTCCTCTTGTTTTGGTGGGGCGGGAGTAGCCAGGTAGGAGGAGCATGAGACGATGGAGATAGAGATTGCTGTTTCGTTATCAAAGTGTGGTTAATCAATGAATAATAAGTGGTGATGGTGACCCTCTCTCGTCCTGTTTCGCCATATACTATGTATATATGTATGTGGTTCTTGGCTTCTTGCTGATTAGTCAAGTGATGAATAGCCAGGAAATCGGGGCGAGTTTCTTGCGTGTAACGCAAATCGAAACAGGTTAGGTGTGGTATTCTCTTGTCCTAACCCAATTCGGGGAATTGATGCACGTTGCCTAGTACTTAACACTTAGTTTAAAATTTATTTAGATTATAATCTATCTAGATTATATAATACAACAAATTTTAAACTAACACTTAGTTCAAAATTTATTGGATAATCTGACCAGATTATATTGCCTCGGTGCATACTGTTTCACTTGATACCTGGTTTTTAGTCGGACAAGAACAGATATAAAAAAAAGCATATGTCAATCTCTGGTTAATTTTGTCAAACTATGACGGCAGTCATAATAATTACTGTTATCGTCGACAAGTTACCACATGTTATTATTATTATTATTATTATTATTATTATTATTATTTTTACCATTTTAGTTACTTTTAAATCTCTAGCTCCTACGTACGTAGCTAAATTTTAGTCGCTTTTATTTTAGCTTTTTGGATCAAACAGCCAGTAAATTTGTAGGTGCATTGTATCTAAAATATAAAACACTTTTAAATGTACAGCGCAGCATTTTATATACTTAGACATATATTATAAAAAGAACGTACCATGTAAAATACCCCTCCGTCCCAAAATATAAATCATTTTAAGATTTTTAGATAACTAAAGTTTTTTTAAAAAAAATAACCAAATTTATACAATGAAGTAATAACATTTACGATATCAAATATATACCATTAGATTTTTTATTAAATATATTTTTTATACTGTATCATAAATCTTTATCATTCTCGCTATAATTTTAGTTAAACTTTAAACACTTTGACTCTCTGATAATCTTTAGATGGAATGACTTATATTTTAGATTAGATGGAATGACTTATATTTTAGAGCGGAGGGAGTAGAACTTTTTATAATTTTCAAAGCGAAGAAGTAACAAACCAAATTGCATCGATCGACGAGAGGAGATGGTGATAGCATTCTTTCTCAGGCATTGTTTAGCCGTGTTTTCACTGGATCGTCGGCTACCTTAAAGCTTAAAGTAATGGAGGGAAGAGGGGGGATACTCATACTCTGTTTTGGTCGCTACAACTACTACAATTGTGCCGGCGGTGTTGGTGGGGGTGGTAATTACTAGCGCATCCAAATCCATCATTGGGGGCGGGCGGGCATAGCATTCCTGTCTGTCTGTCAATCTGGACAACGCTCACGTCGCAATAGTGCCGGGCGAGGTACACTTGTCTACGGAAAAATTCCTTGGCTCTACGCATAGAGCACAGTGGCGGGCGCGCTGCAGACGGAGCCGGAGACGCAGACGCGGAGCCTACCTATCCCTGCCGCCCTGCGCTACATCACATACGTAGGAGTGCATGCATGCATGCATGCGCCTACTCGATCGCCCATGACGCGGACGGAGGCGCGCGCGCGCGCGATTCACCCCAGGCCAGGCTTCCCTGCCGCTGGCAGGCACTGGATGATGGCCGTGCTGCTGCGTGCCTGGCGCTCTGCTGCTGAAGTGAGTGAACCCTACCTTCTCTACAACAACACATTTACTGCGTTGCCTTCAAGAACAGGACATCCGTGGCGTGGATCTCTCCGTGCGAAAAAAAAAACTCGTAGCCTTGCGGTTGCGGAGGCGAGGGAGGGGGGCTGCTAGCTAGCTCTGCACTGTTTGCGGCGGGCGCGCGAGTGTAAGGGCTACAGTAACATTGATCATCCCCGGACCGGGACATTTCAGCCCTCTTCGAGCTCTGGTTGGTCTGGTGGTAGCAGCCCGGCCCCAGCCGAGCCGCCCCGCCGCGCCCCGCCCTTCTCGGAAAACCGCCTGAAATGGAAGCCATGGCTACGCAGCCGCGCGCGGCCATGTACGGGCTCCCTCTCTGCCTCTCTCTCTAGTCTCTCTGTCTGTCTCTGCGCGTTTTCCTTCAGAGCTTTCACAAGCTGATGATGGCGAGCCTCTTCTGCGCACCCTCTTGTTGCTGCCCCTCTTGAACGAATGGACGAGCGAGTTGGTGTCATATTCTCTAGCTAGCTAGGCTGGTACAAACGCATGGGCGGCGGGGGGGCATCCGAGGCAGATGGATCGTGTCGTGTCTACTGCTCTTCCGTTGCATTAGCTAGCCATACGGCATAGCAATAGCATAGCCTACATGGCTCTCTTTTACTCCAACAATCAAGCAGAGCTTCTTTTTCTTTTCTCTTTCCAATGAAAGGTACTGTTTGCGGCCTTGTGTCCCCTAGCTGCAGCTGCATGCACCCTACGGTACGGTGTGTGGTTGCCTCCTCTCAGCTGTCCCTGTCGTGCAGTTAATCCAGCAAAGCGAGAGAGGGAGTTTTCCTTTCCTTTGGAATTTCAAAAAAAAATTGTTGAGTCAGTGATCCAAATTATAAAAAAAACAGTCAAGTTAGTGAGCAAAGCGCAGACCCGTCGTCGGGAGGTTTAGATTGGATCGTTCCCTACTCAGCTTATGGTTTCATCTCTATAAATATATTTGTAAGCCGCAGCAAAAAGTTATCTCATTGTAAGAAGCAGGAGATAGTTATCGGTTCGTTTGAATTTTTTTCACGAGCTGGGCTACCATCCTAGCTCGGTTCATTAATGAGTCAGCTCGGTTTGTTAATGAGCTAGCTCACGAGCTAAACGATCTATCACATTTCAGCAAAACAAAACTATATGCATATCATTTACGTTACAATTGATGAACATGTTATATGTATGTGTGGTGTCTATGGCCTATGATTTAAACTAATGATCGATAACTGCGTTTATGTGTTAAATTGCTCTATGTGAATATAAATGCGGGTTAAACTGCTGAACATGTGTGTGAATAGTGAATTGATGAGTGGTGAGTTATGTTGATTTGATGTTACATTGATGTGGTCTGTGAAACTTTAAATATAATTACTATTTTATATTGTTAAATTAGTTTAAAATTAAATAAAAATTGATTAATATATATATACTCCCTCCAGTGCAGTAAAGTTAGTCGTTTAGGTCATGATTGTACATACCAAGGAGTGATTAATTATCATAGGGTTTTCCCTGTTTGCCCCTATTAAATAGGGATATGGGTGCATTAATGTCACTAAAACAATTAGGCTTGATTGGTTGCTGCAACAGATCCAAGGTATTCTAGACTGGAGGTCTCAAGTTCAATTCCTCTTAAATGCATCTTTTTTTTTGCAATTTCTAGGGGCAACAACGTCCAAATCCCAGACCCATGCGCGCTATAACTTCTTTTTGTGCACGCTCGGTCACGCGCAGGATGACTTCTTTTACTGCACCGGAGGAAGTATATATTATTTTTTCTTCTCCGTCTGGCGAGCTAAACGAGCCTAGCTCGTTACTTTAACGAGTCAAACCGAGCGAGAGATCGAACGAGCAGAGCCGAGCCAATTACCAATTACTCGATATCCATGCCTACACACACCACACGCACCGCATCCCATTAGGGAGAAAAGCCTGCTTCGTACCGGGTCCGTTGGTAGCTGATACACACATGGGTTTGTGTGTAGTTACACACCACACGCACCGCATCCCATTAGGGAGAAAAGCCTGCTTCGTACCGGGTCCGTTGGTAGCTGATACACACATGGGTTTGTGTGTAGTTGGGTGGGCTGTGGAGCCCTGCACCTGCACTCCCCGGCTCCCGCTGGTTCCTGCAGTACAGCCGCTGCATGCTTAGCCTCTGAACACACTGAACCAACTACTGATCCCCCAACCCACCTCTCCTCGATCCCCTTCCCTTTCGATGCTGCAGCTGCAGCTGCAGGCAGGCGTCCAGCGATTGCTGCAGCTAGCTAGTGCGCGCACAGCGCAGTCAGTGGTGACTTTAATTACTCCAGGCGAGCCAAATACAATTGCCGCCTACATGGCCACGGGCAGCCACCTTGCATTGTCTAGTAATTTGACCGTACTATCACTCTGTCAGCCGTAGAAACAGTAACATTCCTTTGCTTCGTTCCCAACTTCCGAACAGTGCAGCGGTTTATAATCCCATATTGCAAATTATAAAAAATGCTTCCAAGTGTTCATTCCGGTAAAATACGAATCAACGTGTCACGCAAAGAAAATCACGTAAATAGCATGTAAGGTATAGAGTTTATATTTATTCTGATATATGATACCCTACCTTCATTAATTGTAAAGCCTGTTTCGAACCTCTAGGGACAAGCTATATAGTTTTGCCCCAAGGGTAACTGTAAAACCGAGCAATTCAACTAGTGTATGTACAATTAAACAAAACTCAAATTTACATGAAAACCTAGATATAGAACAAACTATATGTGAATGGAAATTGAAATAATTTAATGCTAATTAGCGAACATGGGTAGGTGAATTTGTGGGTCCAGAATATTCGCCAACCCACTTGGTGATGACATAATCCAGTGTGATGCATCCTATAATATACATGTCAATTTTGCTAAATCTCCAAATTCCTAATAGACATTGGGCTTCTCGTTTCCCCTGTAGAATCTGAACCTTCTTGGCACTCCTCATGTTTGAACAATCTCGTTTGACACCCAAACCTGTTTTGTCCCTCTTTTGTTGCCTTGCCTATTCACCTTGATGGCCACCACTTTGTCGATTTTTCTTTTTCTTCAAAAGATAAGGTGTGGTAGACTTCTTGTTCACCTTGTTAGTGTAGATGTTGGATCCCTTGCTAGATTGCCTTTTATTTTTCTGTTTCTCCTTTTCTCTTCCATTCTTCACCTTACACTCATAGGACTTGTGGACTTTCTTCTGGCACACTTAGCAAACCATAGTCCCCCCTATAAAGTTTCTTATATCCCTTATGGTGTTAGATTGATTAGGTGTGGTAGTGTTTATTTCTAACCATAGTGCGCCAACAGGCGGGCCCCACCTATCAGAGGATGCGGGCTCGAGCTGGGCTAAAAGTTAATGAGCCTTTGTTTTGTCGTTTTCCATTTTCCATATTTGAATTTATGTTTAATTTTCATATTTAAACTGGATAAACTCCAAATCACTTTATCATTTTGTAAAAAATAGAATTATCCGGAGGAACATTGTGGTGAAGTTTGGGTCATTCCTTGGCAGTATTTTTATACAAAAAATATTTTTCCCTTGTATCACTTTAGGGTATATTAGTAATAAGAATTAAGTTAAGAAGGAAAAATTAAATTCCTCTCAAGATTTGTAGCATGGTGTTTATGAATTCAAAGCAAATTTGTATCATGTAAAAGTAGAGTGTTAGGTTATCTCCAGTAGATTACCCATCCCCATATTCTTTCAACTTCACTCTATAAACAATATAGACTGCAATACAAAACATTACAAAAACAGTGTTTTGCACGACCATATGCACAATGATCTGCTGGTCGTAGCCTTACAGTCTCAATGTGGAATGTCAGAGCATTCTTGTTGATAAATATTGTTGGGGGGGCCTACAATGCCAAATGTCCTTTGATTAGTTGTATTACATGGTTGCCTTAAAGACACAACGAAAAGCTATGCCGAAGGCCCTTGTTGACGAAGGAACGGTCAATTGCCTAATATATAACTTCGGCCATGAGTAAATGTATTTCAGGGACTCTTCTTACAGACGAAGCTAACCTTTGGCTGAAGCAATAATCAAAGGTGTTTTGTTTATACGCAAGCGACAGAAACGGAAAGTGAAGGCGGTCGCTTTGGGCGCGAGTTAAAAGGGAAGGAAGTGAACAATGAAGGTTGAGACCCACAAAGATGAAGGCGGAAAAAATACGATATTATCCTTATGCCATTTGTAAACAACGTGATGGGCATTATTGTAAATCTGTACAAAGTCGGTTTGTATCCCCTATAAATAGATGAACAGTACTCTGCATAAGACATCTTTTTCTAAACCCCCAACTTCGTAGCGCTTAGCCACCAAAGAGCCATCGTACATCCTTTCATTCAAGAACCGAAGGTATGCTTGTAAATACATCCAATGTAATGAGACATATTGAAAATTCCAAGGCAACAGAGATAAGCTCTCATGTGTTATTTCATATGTCTCTTCACATCACATTTTGCCATTCAAAAATCTTCGTATTTCGTAATCATACTCCGAAGGAGTACTAACCTCTGGACAAAGGTTCTCATAACACATCGACTTGATTTTTAGTATCTTCAGAAGATTGAAATCAAGCATATGACAGTTTCATCTTTTATTGTACATTTAAACTTTCATCCTCAAATGATCACACCGAAGGTGTATTATCTTGAGGACGAAGGTTCTCGTTTCTCAGCTTGTATTGCCTTGATTTCAATGTCATACAACAATTGAAAACAAGTATCCAACATTGGCACCCACCACCGGTGATTTCACGACCACATCAACATACACCATGCCGCCAAAGAAAGCAGTGACAACTAGCTCCCTCTTTGCACCGATCGATCCCAATCAAGGGAACGAAGCTCTCATCAGAGAGGCAAGGAACCAGAAGAAGAATGCAATCAGTTCGCCCCCTCGTGAAGAAGCGCTTGACGAGGAAATCAACAACCTTGAACTCATCCACCAGCAAGTGGAGAAGAGCAAGGAAAAATGATTCGTCTTTTAGAGCTACAAAGAAAGAATGATAAAACAACTGAATAGATGCGCAATAACGAAGCACATGAAAGTTTGAACAATTTTAGGGATCAAGATTATGATGGACATGATCATGACAATCTTCGTCATGAAGTGTACAATGCCCAATATTTCCTCTATGATGAAGCTTCCCCACTGACACTAGAACTGCAAGCCACACCATGGCCACCATTGTACAGGCCTCCAACACTACCTATCTATGATGGCCTAGCAAACCCGAAGCAGTTCCTCAAGAGCTACGAAGCCACCATATCATCATATGGTGGTAACTTAGTAGTCATGGCAAAGTCCTTCATCATGGCGGTCCGAAGTGTGGCCCAAACTTGGTACTCGTCACTTCGACCAAGGACTGTTAATTCATGGTCGAAGCTTAAAGAAATGCTTCTTACTAACTTCCAGGGTTTTCAATCCAAGTCTTTCATTGCGCAAGCTTTGTTTCAGTGTACCCAGGAGCCAAAAGAATACTTTTAGTCATTTGTTCGAAGGTTTCTTAGGCTTTGGGCTCAGGCTCCTGCAGTCTAGGATGACATCGTCATCGAATAAAAAGTTACTGCAGAAAATGGACAAGTACATAAGGGCTGATAATGATTTTCGACAAAGAAGTGAACAATTCCACAGATACACCAAAGTCATCAGGGGCTTCAGAGGAAGATTCCATCCAAGGCATGTCCGAAGCATCCATAACCCATCACAGGGTGAGGAAAGGATGGCCCAGTCACAATGTTAGTCAGGTCAACAAGCAAGCTCTCAGCAGCAATCTTCACATATCACATTTCGACCACCTCCTCCAAGACGAAGGGAGGCTGAAGCTTTGGTAGTAGGTTTGGTGTGCCCCAAGTAAGCCATCCTGCTTGTTTTGTGGTGAGGACAACGGCCACACCCTAGAAGAACATGCCATCACACCACCAACAAGCAGAAAGAGCTTGCTTCGTCAGCTACTCAACCTTCACAGCTAAAAGAGGTGTTTAGTACATCTTCATATTGTTCACCCTACATCTCGCAATATGTTTAAACTCAGTCACAAGATCCAAGGCCAAGTCTGCCTTCGGTCGCAAATGCCTCAAGCAACCCAGTGATGAGCACATGGTCACCACATCTCTCCTTCATCCCAGGACCGCCTCCCTATGATCAAGTCCCCGCTAACCAACCCAAATTCCCAAGGCAAGACCTACAGCAAAGGGACAGAAGGGAGGGATCTAAAACATGTACTGTCAATAGCATGGTCCGAGAGACGAAGCACATATATGGAGCATCCTAAGGGGCTGAGTAAGTGAGCCCAAAGCTATCAACATGCCACTATTGTATCTTTACATTTACTTTCGTAAGTCTTTTCGTTATCATGCAAATTAATACAATAATGATCTAGTATCTTTGAGTCCAATAGTGAGAATGTTGCAGAGCTATGATTTATTTCACCTAAGTAATGGTGAAAAAGCTCCGAAGTCATTCCTAGGGGAATACAGAGCTATGGTTTATTTCACCTAAGTAATGGTGAAAAAGATCTGAAGTCGTTCTTAGGAGAATGCAGAGCTATGATTTATTTCCACTATATGGAGGTGAGTGACAACCTGAGACACATGGTTCAAGTCATAAGGCTCAAGATCCTAGCTCAAGTATGGAGGTGATGGAGGTGAGTGACAGCCTGAGACTGCTCATATGGTTTTATGGTTCAAGTCATAAGGGTCAAGATCCTAGCTCAAGTGAAGTCATGGTCATAAGAATGGTAGAAGTATCAAAGTCAGAACCTGAAAGGACCCAAAGAGCTAAGTATACTTTGATTTAAAGTTTGGGTCATTCTTAAGTTTGGAAAATTTCTTAGTGGGTATTAGAAGGTGTTGGAGCTCAAGATATGGTAGAAATGATCAAGTTATGTGACTTGAGGTTTTGAAGTCCAACACTAAGCTCAAACAAGGCTAAAAATGGGAAACATTTTAAAAAATATGAAGTATGAAAGGTTTGAGCATTTGAATAAGTTGCATACACCTTCTAGAATGTTTTTGGTACTTGGTTTGGTCATCTAACTCATTTCTTGTGAAAGTGTCACTTTTATTGTCCGTTTGAGCTGAAATAGGAAAGCTATGAAGAAGTGAAGAAAAATGTGTACCCATGACTTAGTCAATTGGATTATACTTTGTCTATGTCATAGGAAAGTCCTCAAGGTTGGCCAAGTTGAATGGAAACGACTTGGCGAAGAAAGAACTTCATTTCATGCATTCAGGACGCACCAGACCTGCTAGAGAACCAGTATGGTGGCGCACCAGATCGCCTATAGTGAACGGGCCAGTCTCAGGAATTTTGGCTTAAATTCACCGGACCTTCTGTAGTCTTAGTCTGGTGATGTTGGGGGCCTTCGGCTTCCGAAGGTCCTCAAAACATGATTTAACAATGTTTTTCAAGAGAAATATGTAAACAAGTACCTTCGAAGTTAGATTGCGGGTATACAAAAGCACGGTTAAAGACGAAGCTTGACTGGGACGAAAGGCGATCACGACGAAGGATAAGACGATCACGAAGCTATGTGCAGAAAAGCTTCGGCATAACGGCAGAAAAGGGGAACCGACTTAAAGATGAAAAGCCAAATTAGACCTCGAAGAATTACTGTAGGGTTATTGTTAAATGTAATGGGTATTAATGTAATTTTGCATGGGCTGCGACCCGTGCCTATAAATAGGTGAACAGTATTCCTGTACTGTTCACGCTGATTTGGCATTGGCTTTTGCGTCACACTTGTACTTTTACCTTCTCACAAGCTGAAGGTACATTTGTAATTTGATATCATTTCTATTCTTCCATCATAATAAAATAGAAATGAGTTGTCAATAATGCATAACCGTTCATGTTAACTTATATGTTTCATATGACTCCTTCTTCATTATTATATTTTATGCTGATGAAGGTATGTCCTTCATAACCTTCGTCCAAAAATCATTATATCCTTAGGGAAATAATGCTTCGAAGGGCGAAGGATATTAACATTTAACATTTTGTGTTGTCTTGTTCTTAATTCCTAGAAGTTGAGAACAAGTCCCCAACATTGGCGCCCACCTCCGGTGAACTCACTTCCATTTCTTGAGTTTTGAACAACTTCGGCAAGCATCACCTTCGTCATGCCGCCGAAAAAAGCTTCAGCGACAGGGGCTGGTACTTTACAGCCACTGGATCCCAATCAGGATGTCCTTTCTCTCAGAGAGGCCCGAAGCCAGAAGAGGAAGGCTGTTAGTCCAACACCTCCGGAGGATGACCTGGATCAGGAGATCCAAAACCTGGAGATCCTTCAGCAACAGGTGCAACGCAAGGAGAAGATGGCTCATCTAGCTGATCTTCAGAGACAGATAGACGAAGCTTCTGAGGAGGTTCGTCATCTTGTTCAAGATGATCAAAGCCGAAGGCTTCCACGTAGAGAGCTTCATCAGGAAGGCTTCCACAATGAGGATGACTGGTATGAAGATTTCCATCATGGAAACTTTGCTTTTGATGATGCTTCTCCTCTCTCAACAGAATTGCAAGCTACACCATGGCCACAGTCTTACAAGCCACCCCAGCTTCCCATGTATGACGGTCACACAGACCCGAAGCAATTCCTAATGAGCTATGAAGCAACCATATCTTCGTATGGTGGCAATACGACAGTCATGGCAAAATCTTTTGTCATGGCCGTCAGGAGCGTTGCCCAGACTTGGTACTCTTCTCTTCGGCTAGGGACAATCACTTCTTGGCAGAAGTTGAAGGATATGTTGATAACTAGCTTCCAAGGGTTTCAGACGAAGCCAGTCACCGCTCAGGCTCTCTTCCAGTGTACCCAGGACCATGAAGAGTACCTTCAGGCGTATGTCCGGAGGTTTCTGCGCCTGAGGGCACAAGCGCCAACAGTGCCCAATGAAATTGTCATTGAGGCCATGATTAAGGGACTTCGGCCGGGACCATCAGCGCAGTACTTTGCCAGGAAGCCACCACAAACGTTGGAGAAGCTGCTCCAGAAGATGGACGAATACATTCGAGCTGACAATGACTTCCGCCAAAGAAGGGAGGAAGCATTCAGGTTCTCTGAAATGACCAGGGGCTTCGGAGGAAGATTTCACCCGAGGCATGTTAGGTCAATCCATAACTCTGCTCAAACTGATGATCGAGGGAGCCAGCAGCAAAGGCCACAACACTCTTCACAAGCTTCGGCCCAATAGCAGAGTTCTTTTCGGCTGCCAGCGCAAAGGGGCAGAGGCGCCAGGGGCTTCGGGGGAAGGTTTGGAGACCAGCCAAGAAAAATATAATGTCTATTCTGTGGTGAAGACAAGGGCCATACTACCAGGATGTGCCATGTTACCATCCAGAAGCAGAAGGAAATAGCGGAAGCAGCAGCGCAACAGAGTCAGCCGAAGCAGGTCATGCATACTGCTTCGTATCACTCACCTTATATTCCAGAATATGTAGGCAACCACCCTGCAGCTTCTGTTGCTTCGGCGAGCCAACCCCAAGCATCTTGGCAGCAACCTCCACCGCCACCGCCGACCCAGCGAGGACAACAGCTAGAAGGGAGTCAGCACAATCATCTTCAGAGGGATTTCAGAGAGGAGTCCGAAGCTCGCACAGTCAACAGCACTGTGCCAGAGTCGAAGCACATTTATTGACAAATATCCTACCTCAACAGCAGTTCTTTTGCATTTTCTACATTCACTATTACCCTTTTGTCAATAAGAAACAATTATGAAGAGTTTAAATGTCTTTTATTGAATTTCAATTCCTTGTAATACTTTCGTTTTTTACCATAATAAAAATATGTTTTTTCCATAGGCTTGAGTTGCCGAAGCATACGAACTTATACTGATTTGGAGGACCTTTGAATTATCAAAAATTTGATCTAACGGACACAGTACAAATTGTTCGAAACAGTAAAAAAGTCATTCCTAAGGGAGCGCAGTGTAAGTTTTCTAAACCTACAGCGAAAAATAAGCGCTGATTCCGCTGAAAGTAAAAGGCGAAGAAGCTCCTAAGGGAGGCTTACAGCGAAAAATAAACGCTGATTCCGCTGAAAGTAAAAGGCGAAGAAGCTCCTAAGGGAGGCGTACAGCGAAAAATAAACGCTGATTCCGCTGAAAGTAAAAGGCGAAGAAGCTCCTAAGGGAGGCTTACAGCGAAAAGTCAACGCTGATATAAAAAGTATGTGTGCTTTATTACAGGGATATATATCTACGGCACAAATATCATTTTGCATAGCATAACATCATCACATCATTTCTGCATAACATAAGCATCATACAGCATAATGCATCTGGAACAAGAAAGGGATACAGTGTTGACCTTCGGAACATATTTTAGAAAAGAGAAAATTGTGCTAAGGCACAAGACAAATCGAGATGAAGTGTAGCCACATCGGAAACGCAACACAAAACTTTTTTATAGCTTCGAAAAATATTTCACGAAGCTTGGACATTTTTTCATCGGAGAAGTAAGCGAATTCTTGTGATATAGAAAGGATTTTCTTCACGAAGCATGAAAAGAAGGGAAGGTGTTTTTTTCGCCGAAGGCTCAAAAAACGGTATGTATGCAAAGTTTCATGCATCGTAAAGAATTAAACTGTAAATAGATTATATATCGCATTTAAAGTTACAATATATTACACATCCTTACGTTTCAAATGTTTCTACAATAGCATTCAATCCTCTTTAAGTACTATCTCCGCAGCTTCGTTCAATAGTTGGTTGACAACCTTGTCCATAATGGCTTCGGCCATTTTTCTAATTTTGTCGTCCCCCTTCGGGTGGGGGCCCGGAGATGCCTCAGCAGGTTCTGAGGGAAGAAAAGATACGACTATATTACTATTACAAACCGAGAGCAGAGTCTGGAATTAAAAATTACAGCATGATAAAAACCACTAATTAATACCTATTTGCCCTTCGGGCTCTGTACTTTTTTCGGCAGCTTCCGCTATCTTTCTAGCATCGTGGATGCCTTTTTCACTCCTCTGAATAATTTCTTGCGCCAATTCTCGGCCGCCGTTATCCCAGATATCGGTGAAGAATTTCCCACCAACCATGCTTGCTTCGGGTGAGGGGTCTTTAATGTCTTCAGAGGACAAGGTAGCTTCGGTCTGCGCTAAGGATTTTACATGCTCGCAGCCTTTCTCTCCAAAACAGCAGCAATCCCCCTAGCACCCGAAAAAGCGCAGATGTCACCACGGCTACTCAGAATTTCCTTGAAGGCCTCTGCTTCGTGACTAATCCATTCCATTGGACCTTCAGGATTGCCTCTTGAAAAATTCTCTTCACTAGAGAATGCGCCAACGCTGGCGAAGCTAGATTTTATCTTTTTGACGCACTCTATGGATTTAACATAACATTTTCTCTGGGACGCACGAAGCTCTTTAACACTCATCTCTAAATGATTGGCCAGTTGGTCACTAAGTTCGCGTTTTGTTTCTTCAAGTATACGCTCTTCTTTAGCTCTAGCTAGGTGTTTCTGAAGATCTTTAATTTCACGTCTTTGGGCTTCGGCCTGGGCCTTTGAGGTAGCTTCGTCCTTTTTTACCTTGTCTACCAATGTAAGCAGAATTTTATCCTTTTCCAGAGCTTCATTTCTCAGTTTAATAACTTCTGATAGTAGGTTGTTGAACGCAATTTCATAGCTCTCATCTTCGGCACTCTTTTGTGCTCTCAATGCGTTGCTTAAAATTAAACCCTATATGTAAAAAAAAGAGAGGTTGGTATAAGAATAAAAGAATGAGTTACGAATTATAAAATTTGTAAACATCCAATTCCCATACCTTCAGGCTATTGTACGCAAGACTATCCGCAAGATCCTCCTTCGTCATAGCACATAATCCAGCCTCAAGCTTCGGAAACCCCATACTTCTAGACATCTCCCGACAGACGGATAATTCTTTATTGTCTGGGAGGCAGTATAGGAAATCCTCTTCGTCAGTCCCATTGAACACTAGTGCCCCCTTCGGATATTTCAATTCTTTGGCATAGTGATTAGCTTCAAAAACTTCTTCTTCCGATAACTTTTTCCCCGAAGCATGGCGCACAATATAATCGTATATTTTGGAAGTTGCTTCGGGGACAGCAGTATCAATTTCTTCGACCAAAGTAGGTTCTGACATTTTCATTTCTTCAGTTGCCCTTGCAATTTTTGCTTCTTCTGCTTCCAAAGGTATTACCTTGGTTGGTTCTGAAGGCCCAGTTCCAACTTCAGTCTGTTGCTTCGGAGCCTCAGCAACGGATACTTCAGCAAGCGCCTCAGAAGTTTCAGCAGTCTTCTTTGGGGTTGTGCTTGGAAGTTTAATTGTTTCCAAAACATCTAACACATTAACCATTCTTTTTCTTTTTGGGGTCACTGTTGGCCCCTTTTTAATTTTTGCTGCTTTAATTTCTTCTGAAGGACTCAAAATTTCTGATATTTTCACTCCCTCAGTTGATGCTTTTGCTTCTTCCATCTTTTCTGTCGATGGCGCTTCGGCCAGCTCTTCGGTTTCTGGTAACAGAGCATTTTGGTTCTTCCAATTCTTTTGTTGTTGGCACTTCGGCCAGCTCTTTGGCTCCGGGCAACGGAGTTGGTTCCTTAGCTTCGGGGGCTGAAGATGTTCCACTGCCGAATTCAGACACTGTGGCTAGTTCAATGTAACGTGGCCGGTGTGTGAGAACTTTCACTCTTTTTCTCTTCGGCGCTGGCTCGCTAGGAGTAGCTGAAGCAGTACCTTTCCTTTTCTGCCCTCGCATTGGATAATGGTAGTCGGGGTACACGAACCCAATTGCATCAAAAACTCGGTTCAGTCTTTTCTTTTATCGGCATCCGAAGGCTGCTGACATTGCAGTATCTTCGGCCTTCGAGTATGCCCCAAGCAATTCATCACTTATAGTTTCAATGCTCTTTAACCAATCATCATCTGGTTCAACGAATTTGTCTCCATACTTGAATGTATACTTCAGCCTGACTAGCCCACCTTCGTCAGTTTCTTTAACAGTCTCTTTCGGCATTTCCCAATTATTTGCAAGAGGCCATACTCTGAACGCAATGTGTTCTTGTATCAAATCCCTTGTCCCGATAAAAGAGCAGACTGCGCCGAAGGCCCGTTGGCATTCTTCGGCTGCTTCATCCATTTCTACCTTCGGTTTCTGAAGTCCGAAGCGCTGCCAGATGGGGCGCATGATGATATCCTTAATATCTTCTCGAACCTTCAAATCATTTTTTACATAGAACCATTCTTTCATCCATTCTCCGGGCCATCTCTTCCGAAAGGTGGGCACAGGACAGCTTGATCCAGAGCGAGCACCGAAGTTGTAGCAACCAAAGTTGTTATGATATTGCTCTTTACCCCAGGGTTTCGTTTCATATAACAATTCATGTATATTGCAAAAGCTTTTCGCACTTGGCTCTAGACCCTGACTCTTCACAGCCCAGACGAAGATTCCCATTCTTATTATTGCTTCAGGGGTAAGTTGATGAAGGTAAACCTGATATATTTTCAGAACTTCTACCATGAATCTGCTTAAAGGGAATCGTAGCCTAGCTTTTAAAAAGCTTCGGAAGATAACGACTTCATCATCTTCAGGGCCCGGCACAGTTCTTTCTCCGGCATCTGCTCTCACAATGGACATATCCCGAAAGTATCTCCCCTTCATGTTTTCAAGGTGACTTTGCCCAATAGTTGATTTTCCGAAGACTGAATGGCTTGGTCGCCATGGCCGATCTTCGGAATCTTCACCCCTGCTATCTGCATCGTAACTGTCACTCTCACCGGTATCTTCAGATAAACCTTCTAAAATCTCCTTTGTAATCTTCTCCGTATTCGTCTTCGCCATTGACTCAAGAAAACCCAGATGCATCTCTTCAGAAAGGCTCAGCTTCATTTCGGCAGCAACCTTCTTCTCCTCAGACATTCCTTCGGAATTCTTGCCTCTCGCTTCCGAAGCTTAAAACTAGGGAGGCAACCGAATATTTGTAGGCAGAAAACTGTTTGAGCAGGAAAAACAGATGGCAAGAGAGCGTGCCCAATAAATTGTGGCGAGCCCGTATTTATAAACCTATTATATCGGAGACTGGAGGGCCCCATTTGCCAATGACTGTTGCTATTCTAGCAAAAGGAAGGTGTTTTTTCGGACCTTCGGCTTATAGCCTTCGTCCATTTCGCAATCTGAATTTATCATTCTAACAAATTAATATTGCGAGGGGCTACTGTTGGGGGCCTTCGGCTTCCGAAGGTCCTCAAAACATGATTTAACAATGTTTTTCAAGAGAAATATGTAAACAGGTACCTTCGAAGTTAGATTGCGGGTATACAAAAGCACGGTTAAAGACGAAGCTTGACTGGGACGAAAGGCGATCACGACGAAGGATAAGACGATCACGAAGCTATGTGCAGAAAAGCTTCGGCATAACGACAGAAAAGGGGAACCGACTTAAAGATGAAAAGCCAAATTAGACCTCAAAGAATTACTGTAGGGTTATTGTTAAATGTAATGGGTATTAATGTAATTTTGCATGGGCTGCGACCCGTGCCTATAAATAGGTGAACAGTATTCCTGTACTGTTCACGCTGATTTGGCATTGGCTTTTGCGTCACACTTGTACTTTTACCTTCTCACAAGCTGAAGGTACATTTGTAATTTGATATCATTTCTATTCTTCCATCATAATAAAATAGAAATGAGTTGTCAATAATGCATAACCGTTCATGTTAACTTATATGTTTCATATGACTCCTTCTTCATTATTATATTTTATGCTGATGAAGGTATGTCCTTCATAACCTTCGTCCAAAAATCATTATATCCTTAGGGAAATAATGCTTCGAAGGGCGAAGGATATTAACATTTAACATTTTGTGTTGTCTTGTTCTTAATTCCTAGAAGTTGAGAACAAGTCCCCAACAGGTGATGATGCTTTTATATTTGTTATAGGGTAGCTCAAAGATGATTTTCTCGCAATGTCCATTATTACCTAGACTTGACAATCCAATACAATTGAGCTTAACGATAACTAGATTGAAACATGAATACATATCTTTAACAAACATGTTTTTTAATTGTAAAATATACATACTTTGTTTAGCCATTGAAAGTCGCCTAGAGGGGGGTGGATAGGCGGAATCTGAAATTTACAAATTTAAGCACACACTACAAGCCAGGGTTAGCGTTAAATTTAAATCTAAGTCCGAAAGAGAGGGAAAACAAATCAACTAAGAAATAAAGCGGATGAACACGGTGATTTGTTTTACCGAGGTTCGGTTCCAAAGAACCTAGTCCCCGTTGAGGTGGTCACAAAGACTAGGTCTCTTTCAACCCTTTCCCTCTCTCAAACGGTCACTTAGACCGAGTGAGCTTTCTCTTTAATCAAACGGGTCACTTAGACCCCACAAGGACCACCACACGCTTGGTGTCTCTTGCTTTGATTACAAGTCACTTGAGAATAAAAATGGGAAAAGAAGAAAGCACGATTGCAAAAGCCAAGCAACAAGAGCGACAAATATCACACGGATCACTCTCTCTCAAGTCGCTAATCACTAATGATCACTTGTCTCAATTGTGGAACTTGGAGAGATTGGAAGCTTTGATTGTGTCTTGGAATGGATTGCTAGCTCTTGTATTGAATGTGAAAGGTTGGAATGCTTGGTTGAAGTGAATGGAGGTGGTTGGGGTTGTATTTATAGCCCCCAACCACTTCCTAGCCGTTGCTCCCTTTCTGCCGACCGCGGACGGTCCGCGCCCCTTGTCCGGACGGTCCGCCCCTGCACATCAATGACTGAAATAGCAATGGTCAGCAGTAACAGTTATATCAACGGCTATATAGCATTTAATGCGTCGTCAGATGTCAGATAAAGGCAATCGTGGATGGTCCGGTCATGCACCCCGGACGGTCCGCGAGGACGCTAAAAATACATTTTACCAAACCCGTCACCTTCGCGTTTTCTGGTTTTCATCGACCGGACGGTCCGCACCTGAGGCCGGACTGTCCGCGCTTGGTCTCGGGCGGTGCTCGCTTCTCCGTCGGATAGTCCGTAGTGTTGACTTGCGTTTATGCAGTGCTTCTGTCCGAGGCTTACTTTGGTGTCGCGGACGGTCCGCGCTTAGGTGTTTTTCCAAAAAGCTTCTCCTGTCCGGAATAATCTACTGTATTCCGGACAGTCGATTTAGAATAATTGTAGATGAACTTATGCACCTGTGAAATGATCAACTAGGCAAACTGGTTAGTCCACAAGGTTTGTGATGGTCGTCAAACACCAAAATCGATTATAGAAAATATTGAGACAATTTCCCTTTCAATCTCCCCCTTTTTGGTGATTGATGCCAACACAAACCAAAGCAAATATAGAGTGTAGAAATGTAACTAGTTTGCATTTTGACATGTGTGCATAAGTTATTTTGAAATGAAACCATTTCTAAGTATACAAGTTTGATTTGATATTTAACATTTTGGACCACATTTGCACCACTTGTTTTGTTTTTGCAAATTCTTTTGGAAAAATCTTTTCAAAGTCTTTTGCAAATAGTCAAAGGTATATGAATAAGATTTCAAGAAGAATTTTTAAGATTTGAAATTTCTCCCCCTGTTTCAAATGCTTTTCCTTTGACTTTAAACAAAACTCCCCCTGAATTGAAATTCTCCTCTTAGTTTTCAAGAGGGTTTTGATAGATACCAATTGAAAATAACACATACCAATTTAAAATATACCAATAAAAATTTTCGAAACACAATTTAAAAATTAGGTGGTAGTGTGGTCCTTTTGCTTTGGGCTTAAAACTTTCTCCCCCTTTGGCATTAATCGCCAAAAACGGAGACTTGGAGAGCCCTTTTTACTTTCTCCCCATTGGTACAAAATAAGAGTGAAGGATTATACCAATTTGGAGTGATGTGGAGTGACGATGAAGGGGTAAATAATATTGATAGAGTGGAGTGGAAGCCTTATCTTCACCGAGTACTCCATTTCCCTTTCAATTTACGACTTAACATAGAAATACACTTGAAAGCACATTAGTCGTAGACATAAAAGAGAGATGATCAAAAGTATATAAATGAGCTATGTGTACAATGTTTCAATCAAAATTCTGAGAATCAAGAATGTTTAGTTCATTCCTAAGTTTGGTAAAGGTTTTCTCATCTAGTGGTCTGGTAAAGATATCAGCTAATTGTTCTTTGGTGCTAACATAAGCGATCTTGATATCCCCCTTTGTTGGTGATCCCTCAAAAAGTGATACCGATTGTCTATGTGCTTAGTGCGGCTGTGTTCAACAGGATTATCCGCCATGCAGATTGCACTCTCATTATCACATAGGAGAGGGACTTTGCTCAATTTGTAGCCATAGTCCTTGAGGGTTTGCCTCATCCAAAGTAATTGCGCACAGCAATGGCCTACGACAATGTACTTGGCTTCGGCGATAGAAAGAGCTACTGGGTTTTGTTTCTTTGAAGCCCAAGACACCAGGGATCTCCCCAAAATTTGACAAGTCCCTGATGTGCTCTTCCTATCAATTTTACACCCTGCCCAATCGGCGTCTGAATATCCTATTAAATGAAAGGTGGATCCCTTGGGGTACCAAAGACCAAACTTAGGTGTATAAACTAAATATCTCATGATTCTTTTCACGGCCCTAAGGTGAACTTCCTTAGGATCGGCTTGGAACCTTGCACACATGCATACGGAAAGCATAATATCCTGTCGAGATGCACATAAATAGAGTAAAGATCCTATCATCGACCGGTATACCTTTTGATCTACGGATTTACCTCCCGTGTCGAGGTCGAGATGCCCATTGGTTCCCATGGGTGTCTTGATGGGATTGGCATCCTTCATTCCAAACTTGGTAAGTATGTCCTGAATGTACTTGGTTTGGCTGATGAAGGTGCCCTCTTGGAGTTGCTTGACTTGAAATCCTAGGAAATACTTCAACTCCCCCATCATAGACATCTCGAATTTTTGAATCATGATCCTACTAAACTTATCTTCAAAGCTGGGAGGTTGCTCAACATAGACCTCTTCCTTGATTGGTCCATTGAGGAAGGCACTTTTCACGTCCATTTGATAAGGCTTAAAGCCATGGTAAGTAGCATAGGCAAGTAATATACGAATTGACTCAAGCCTAGCTACGGGTGCATAGGTTTCACCGAAATCCAAACCTTCGACTTGTTAATATCCCTTGGCCACAAGTCGAGCTTTGTTCCTTATCACCACACCATGCTCATCTTGCTTGTTGCGGAATACCCACTTGGCTCCTACAACATTTTGATTAGGACGTGGAACTAAATGTCATACCTCATTCCTCGTGAAGTTGTTGAGTTCCTCTTGCATTGCCAACACCTAATCTGAATCTCTTAGTGCATCCTCTACCCTGTATGGCTCAATAGAGGAAACAAAAGAGTAATGTTCACAAAAATGAGCGACTGGAGATTGAGTTGTTACCCCCTTATGAATATCGCCAAGGATGGAGTTCACGGGGTGATCTCTTTGAATCGCTTGGTGGACTCTTGGGTGTGGCGGTCTTTGTCCCTGATCATCTTCTTTGTCTTTATTAGCTTCATCTCCCCCTTGATCATTGTCCTCCTCTTGAGGTGGCTCATCCTCTTGATCTTCATTTTCATCATCTTGAGCTTGATCCTCATCTTGAGTTGGTGGAAATGCTTGCATGGAAGATGATGGTTGATCTTGTGCTTGTGTGGGCTCTTCGGATTCCTTAGGACACACATCCCCAATGGACATGTTCCTTAGCGCGACGCATGGAGCTTCTTCATCATCTAATTCATCAAGATCAACTTGCTCCACTTGGGAGCCATTAGTCTCATCAAACACAATGTCACAAGAAACCTCAACTAATTCAGTGGATTTGTTGAAGACTCTATATGCCCTTGTGTTTGAGTCATAACCAAGTAAAAAGCCTTCTACAGCCTTAGGAGCAAATTTGGATTTTCTACCTCTTTTAATAAGAATAAAACATTTGCTACCAAAGATTCTAAAATAAGAAACATTAGGCTTTTTACCAGTGAGGAGTTCATAAGATTTCTTCTTGAGGATTCAGTGAAGATAGAGTCGGTTGATGGAGTAGCAGGCGGTGTTAATCGCCTTAGCCCAAAACCGGTCCGGAGTCTTGTATCCATCAAGCATGATCCTTGCCATGTCCAGTAGAGTTCTATTCTTCCTCTCCACTACACCATTTTGTTGAGGTGTGTAGGGAGAAGAGAACTCATGCCTGATGCCCTCATCCTCAAGAAAGCCTTCTATTTGAGAGTTCTTGAACTCCGTCCCGTTGTCGCTTCTTATCTTCTTGATCATTAATCCAAACTCGTTTTGAGCCCGTCTCAAGAATCCCTTTAAGGTCTCTTAGTTTTGTGATTTTTCCTGCAAAAGAATACCCAAGTGAAGCAAGAATAATCATCCACAATTACTAGACAGTACTTATTCCCACCGATGCTTATATAAGCTATCGGGACGAATAGATCCATGTGGAGTAACTCCAGTGGCCTATCTGTTGTCATGATGTTTTTGTGTGGATGATGGGAGCCAACTTGCTTTCCTGCTTGACATGCGCTACAAACCCTGTCTTTCTCAAAATGAACATTGGTTAGTCCCAAAATGTGTTCTCCCTTTACAAGTTTGTGAAGATTTTTCATCCCAACATGGGCTAGTCGGTGATGCAAGAGCCAACCCATATTAGTCTTAGAACTTAAGCAAGTATCGAGTTCAGCTCTATTAAAATCAACTAAGTATAGCTGACCCTCGAGTACTCCCTTAAATGCTACTGAATTCACTTCTTCTAAAGACAGTAACACCTAAATCCTTAAAAAACAGTTGTAACCCATTTTACATAATTGAGAAACTGAAAGCAAGTTGTAATCTAAAGAATCTACAAGAAAAACATTGGAAATGGAATGGTCAGGTGATATAGCAATTTTACCAAGTCCTTTGACCAAACCTTGATTTCCATCCCCGAATGTGATAGCTCTTTGGGGATCTTCGTTTTTCTCGTAGGAGGAGAACATCCTTTTCTCCCCTGTCATGTGGTTTGTGCATCCGCTATCAATGATCCAACTTGAGCCCCCGGATGCATAAACCTACAAAACAAGTTTAGGCCTTGTTCTTAGGTACCCAAACGGTCTTTGGTCCTTTCACATTAGAAACAAGCACCTTGGGTACCCAAACATAAGTCTTTGACCCCTTGTGTTTGCCCCCAACATATTTGGCAACTACTTTGCCTGATTTGTTAGTTAAAACATAAGATGCATCAAAAGTTTTAAAAGAAATGTTATGATCATTTGATGCAACAGGAGATTTCTTTTTAGGCATTTTAACATGGGTAGAATGCCTATAACTAGATGTCTTATTCTTATACACAAAAGCATGATGAGAACCAGAATAAGACTTCCTAGAATGAATTCTCCTAATTTAATGCTCGGGATAACCAGCAGGATATAAAATATAGCCCTCGTTATCCTGAGCCATGGGAGCCTTGCCCTTAACAAAATTAGACAATCTTTTGGGGGCATTAAGATTGACATTGCTCCCCTGTTGGAAACCAATGCCATCCTTAATGCCAGGACGTCTCCCATTATAGAGCATGCTCCTAGCAAATTTAATTTTATTCATTTTCTATTTCATGCTCATTGATTTTAGCAGTAAGTTGAGCTATATGATCATTTTGTTTTTTAATTAAAGCTAGGTGATCATGGATAGCATCAACATTAATATCTCTACATCTAGTGCAAATAGAAATATGTTCAACAGTAGAAGTAGAGGGTTTGCAAGATCTTAATTCCTCTATCTTAGCATATAAAGTAGCATTCTCATTTCTAAGACAGGAAATAGAATCATTGCAAACATTCAAATCCTTGGCCTTAGAAATTAATTTGTCATTTTCAATTCTAAGGCTAGAGAGTGATTCATTCAATTTATCAATCTTATCAATTAAACTAGCATTATCATTTTTAAGATTGGCAATTGAATCATCACAAACACTTAACTTCTCAACCTTAGCAGTCAAATTAGCATTCTCAATTCTAAGGTTGGAGACATTGTCATGGCAAATGCTAAGCTCCTTAGTCAAATTTTCATTTCTTTCTACTTCGTGAGCATAAGCATTTTTTACTTTAACATGCCTTTTGTTTTCCTTAATAAGGAATTCCTCTTGGCTATCCAAGAGTTCATCCTTCTCATGGATAGCACCTATCAATTCATTTAGTTTTTCCTTTTGTTGCATGTTAAGGTTAGCAAAAAGACTAAGTAAGTTATCCCCATCATCACTAGAACTACCCTCATCACTAGATGTTGTATACTTGTGGGTGGTTCTAGTTTGTACCTTCTTTTTCTTGTCGTCCTTTGCCATGAGACACTTGTGGCCGACGTTGGGGAAGAGAAGGCCTTTGTTGACGGCGATGTTGGTGGTGTCCTCGTCGGAGGAGGAGTCGGTGGAGCTCATGTCAGAGTCCCATTCCCGACACACGTGGGCATCGCCGCCCTTCTTCTTGTAATATCTCTTCTCTTCCTTTCTCTTTCCCTTCTCGTCGTCGCCCCTGTCACTGTCACTAGATATAGGACATTTAGCAATGAAATGACCGGGCTAACCACATTTGTAGCATACTTTCTTGGAGCGGGGTTTGTAACCCTTCCCCCTCCTTTGCTTGAGGATTTGGTAGAAGCTCTTGATGATGAGTGTCATTTCCTCGTTGTCGAGTTTGGAGGCGTCGATGGGGAGCCTACTTGATGTAGACTCTTCTTTCTTTTCTTCCGTCGCTTTGAATGCGACGGGTTACACCTCGGGTGTGGAGATGCCGCCTTGCTCGATGATTTATTTGGAGCCTTTGATCATCAACTCAAAGCTCACAAGCTTTCCTATAACCTCCTCGGGAGACATTAGCTTATATCTAGGATCACCACGAATTAATTGAACTTGTGTAGGATTACGAAAAACAAGTGATCTTAGAATAACCTTGACTATTTCATAGTCATCCCATTTTGTACTCCCGAGGTTGCGCACTTGGTTGACCAAGGTTTTGAGCCGGTTGTACATTGCTTGTGGCTCCTCTCCTTGGTTGAGGATGAATCGACCGAGCTCCCCCTTGATCGTCTCCCGCTTGGTGATCTTGGTCACCTCATCCCCTTCGTGCGTGGTCTTTAGTACGTCCCAAATTTCTTTGGCATTCTTTAGCCCTTGGACCTTGTTATACTCCTCTCGACATAGAGAGGCGAGGAGTATAGTGGTGGCTTGGGAGTCAAAATACCGGATTTGGGCGACCTCATCCGAATCATATCCTTCATCCCCCACGGATGGTACTTGCGCTCCAAACTCAACAATGTCCCAAATGCTAGCGTGGAGTGAGGTTAGATGATGCCTCATTTTATCACTCCACATACAATAATCTTCACCGTAAAAAACCGGTGGTTTGCATAATGGGACGGAAAGTAAAGGAGTGTGTTTAGAAATGCGGGGATAGCGTAGGGGAATCTTACTAAACTTCTTACGCTCATGGCGCTTAGAAGTGACGGACGGAGTGTCGAAGCCGGAGGTGGATGACGACGAAGAATCAGTCTCATAGAAGACCACTTTCTTCATCTTTTTCTTCTTGTCGCCACTCCGATGCGACTTGACACGGGGAGGTGATTCCTCCCTTCCATTGGCGCCAGACTCCCTTGATGGAGCCTTCCCGTGGCTTGTGGCCATTTCCATCTCCCTCTTAGCGGATCCTCCCGACATCACTTCGAGTGGTTAGACTCTTAATGAAGTACTAGGCTCTAATACCAATTGAAAGTCGCCTAGAGGGGGTGGATAGGCTGAATCTGAAATTTACAAATTTAAGCACACACTACAAGCCAGGGTTAGTGTTAGATTTAAATCCGAGTCTGAAAGAGAGGGAAAACAAATCAACCAAGAAATAAAGCGGATGAACACGGTGATTTGTTTTACCGAGGTTTGGTTCCAAAGAACCTAGTCCCCGTTGATGTGGTCACAAAGACCGGGTCTCTTTCAACCCTTTCCCTCTCTCAAACGGTCACTTAGACCGAGTGAGCTTTCTCTTTAATCAAACGGGTCACTTAGACCCCACAAGAACCACCACACGCTTGGTGTCTCTTGCTTTGATTACAAGTCACTTGAGAATAAGAATGGGAAAAGAAGAAAGCATGATTGCAAAAGCCAAGCAACAAGAGCGACAAAATCACACGGATCACTCTCTCTCAAGTCGCTAATCACTAATGATCACTTGTCTCAATTGTGGAACTTGGAGAGATTGGAAGCTTTGATTGTGTTTTGGAATGGATTGCTAGCTCTTGTATTGAATGTGAAAGGTTGGAATGTTTGGTTGAAGTGAATGGAGGTGGTTGGGGTTGTATTTATAGCCCCCAACCACTTCCTAGCCGTTGCTCCCTTTTTGCCGACCGCGGACGGTCCGCGCCCCTGGTCCGGACGGTCCGCCCCTGCACATCAACGGCTGAAATCGCAACGATCAGCAGTAACGGTTATATCAACGGCTATATAGCATTTAATACGTCGTCAGATGTCAGATAAAGGCAATCGTGGACGGTCCGGTCGTGCACCCCGGACAATCTGCGAGGACGCTAAAAATACATTTCACCGAACCCATCACCTTCGGGTTTTTCTGGTTTTCACCGACCGGACGGCCCGTGTGGCGGAACTGCCCGAATTATTCCAACCTAAGTGTCTAAGTCCCGCCTTAGAGGCTAGACCACACTTAAATGAGAATAACCCGTCAATCCCTCGGATCTAGTCCGACTAGGCCACTGACAGGATCAAGTACCACATACTCACTCGATGGTGAGGCACATAGCAAATACAATAAAGCATAAAGCCATACATTAAGGAGTATTAAACTTATTACATCATCATTAGAGTTTTAGCAAAAGTAGTCATCATTGTTCGAATTGCAGCGGAATAAAACTAACGATAATTAAACAGAGAGATGGGGAAGCATGTCCCATCACTCCTCATGCTCCTCCTCAGCCGAGGCAGGGTCCCACTCGACTGTCCAACCCGGTGGCAAGATGGACGGCCAAGTCACTCCAGCAACCATGTCCTCCAGAGAACCTGTAAAATTATGCCACAAGCAAGGCTGAGTGTTGGGGGCCTTCGGTTTCCGAAGGTCCTCAAAAACATGATTTAACAATGTTTCTGAAGTATATTAACAGGTATCTTCGGACTCGGATCAGAGCCACAGTATGAAGAAGCACAAAGAACACGAAGGTTAGCGCAGAGCCGGAGCTGTGTGTAGAAGAGCTTCGGGATAACGGCGGAAAAGGAAACCGACTTAAAGATGAAAAACCAGATTAGACCTCGAAGAATTATCATAGAGTTATTGATAAATGTAAAGGGCATTAATGTAATTTTGCATGGGCTGCGACCCGTGCCTATAAATAGATGAACAGTATCCCCGTACTGTTCACGCTGACTTGGCATTCACTTTTGTGCCACACTTGTACTTTCTCTCCTTCAAGCCGAAGGTACATTTGTAACTTGTCTTTGTCTACATAAGTAATATAAATAAAAGTATATTAATAATAATGTTTACAGAAATCATATTACCTTCTGTATTTTGTTTGAATATTCTTCATTCTTTATTACAATTATGAAGGTACGTCTTTCATGACCTTCGTCCTAAATTCATTATATCCGAAGGGAAATAATGGTTAGGAGGACGAAGGGCTTTTGGTATTTAACATTTTATGTTGCCTTGTTCTTGATTCATAGCATTTGAGAACAAGTCTCCAACATTGGCGCCCACCTCCGGTGAACTCACTTCCATTTTCTGAGTCTTGAACACTTTCGGCAAGCATCACCTTCGTCATGCCGCCGAAAAAAGCCTCAGCAACAGGGGCTGGTACTTTACAGCCGCTGGATCCCAATCAGGACGTCCTTTCTCTTAGAGAGGCCCGAAGCCAGAAGATGAAAGCTGTTAGTCCAACACCTCCGGAGGATGACTTGGATCAAGAAATCCAAAATCTGGAGATCCTTCAACAACAGGTGCAGCGCAAGAAGGAGAAGATGGCTCGTCTAGCCGATCTTCAGAGACAGATAGACGAAGCTTCTGAAGAGGTTCGCCATCTTGTTCAAGATGATCAGAGCCGAAGGCCTCCACGCAGAGAGCTCCATCAGGAAGGCTTCCACAATGAGGACGACTGGTATGAAGATTTTCATCATGGAAACTTCGCTTTCGATGATGCTTCTCCCCTCTCAACAGAATTGCAGGCTACACCATGGCCCCAGTCTTACAAGCCACCCCAGTTACCCATGTATGATGGTCATACAGACCCGAAGCAATTCTTGATGAGCTACGAGGCAACCATATCTTCATATGGTGGCAATACTGCAGTCATGGCAAAATCCTTTGTCATGGCCGTCAAGAGTGTTGCTCAGACCTGGTACTCCTCCCTTCGGCCAGGGACAATCACTTCTTGGCAGAAGTTGAAGGATATGCTGATAATTAGCTTCCAAGGGTTTCAGACGAAGCCAGTTACTGCTCAAGCTTTATTTCAGTGTACCCAGGACCACGAAGAATACCTCCAGGCGTACGTCCGAAGGTTTCTGCGTCTGAGGGCACAAGCGCCAACAGTGCCCAATGAAATTGTCATTGAGGCCATGATTAAAGGGCTTCGGCCGGGACCTTCAGCGTAGTACTTTGCCAGGAAGCCACCACAAACATTGGAGAAACTGCTCCAGAAGATGGATGAATACATTCGAGCTGACAATGACTTCCGCCAAAGAAGTGAGGAAGCATTCAGGTTCTCTGAAATGACCAGGGGCTTCGGAGGAAGATTTCACCCGAGGCACGTCAGGTCAATTCATAACTCTAGTCAAACTGATGATCGAGGGAGTCAGCAGCAAAGGCCACAATACTCTTCACAAGCTTCGGGCCAGCAGCAAAGTTCTTTTAGGCCGCCAGCGCCAAGGGGTAGAGGCGCCAAGGGCTTCGGGGGAAGGTTTGGAAATCAGCCAAGAAAAATTTATTGCTTATTCTATGGTGAAGACAAGGGCCATACCACCAGGATGTGCCTTGTTACCATCCAGAAACAGAAGGAGATAGCAGAAGCAGTAGCGCAACAAAGTCAGCCGAAGCAGGTCATGCACACTGCTTCGCATCACTCGCCTTATATTCCAGAATACGTAGGCAATCACTCTGCAGCTTCTGTTGCTTCGGCGAGCCAACCCCAAGCATCTTGGCAATAGCCTCCACCGCCACCGCCGATCCAGCGAGGGCAGCAGCCAGAAGGGAGTCAGCACAGTCATCTTCAGCGGGATTTCAGAGAGGAGTCTGAAGCTCGCACAGTAAACAGCACTGTGCCAGAGTCGAAGCACATTTATTGACAGATATCCTACCTCAACAGCAGTTCTTTCGCATTTTTTACATACAGTATTACCTTTTTGTTAATA
The DNA here is from genome assembly GCF_902167145.1 of Zea mays. NCBI lineage: Eukaryota > Viridiplantae > Streptophyta > Magnoliopsida > Poales > Poaceae > Zea > Zea mays. Next base: position 105,048,563 of record NC_050105.1, on the reverse strand, counting down.
AGGAACAATTATGAAGAATTTAAATGTCTTTTATTGAATTTCAAATTCCTTGTAATACTTTCGTCTTTTATCATAATAGAAATATGTTTTTTCCATAGGCTTGAGCTGCCGAAGCATACAAATTTATGCTGATTTGAAGGACCTTTCTATTACCAAAAATTTGATCTAACGGACACAGTACAAATTGTTCGATACAGTAAAAGTCGTTCCTAAGGGAGCGCAGTGTAAGTTTTCTAAACCTACAGTGAAAAATAAACGCTGATTCCGCTGAAAGTAAAAGGCGAAGAAGCTCCTAAGGGAGGCTTACAGCGAAAAATAAACGCTGATTCCGCTGAAAGTAAAAGGCGAAGAAGCTCCTAAGGGAGGCTTACAGCGAAAAATAAACGCTGATTTCGCTGAAAGTAAAAGGCGAAGAAGCTCCTAAGGGAGGCTTATAGCGAAAAGTCAGCGCTGATATAAAAAGTGTGTGCTTTATTACAGGGATATGTATCTGCGGCACAAATATCATCTTGCATAACATAACATCATCACATCATTTTTGCATAACATAAGAATCATACAGCATAGTGCATCTGGAACAAGAAAGGGATACAGTGTTGATCTTCGGAGCATATTTTGGAAAAGAGAAAATCGTGCTAAGGCACAAGACGAATCGAGACGAAGAGTAGCCTCATTCGAGAGGCAACACAAAACTTTTTTATAGCTTCGGAGAATATTTCACGAAGTTTGGATGTCCTTCATCAGAGAAGCAAACAAATCCTTGTGATATAGAAAAGATTTTCTTCACGAAGCATGAAAAGAAGGGAAGGTGTTTTTTCGCCGAAGGCTCAAAAAATGGTATGTATGCAAAGTTTCATGCATCGTAAAGAATTAAACTATAAATAGATTATATATTACATTCAAAGTTACAATATATTACACATTTTACGTTTCAAATGTTTCTACAATAGCATTCAATCCTCTTTAAGCACTATCTCTGCAGCTTCATTCAATAGTTGGTTGACAACCTTGTCCATAATGGCTTCGGCCATTTTTCTAATTTCATCATCCCCCTTCGGGTGGGGGCCCAGAGATGCCTCAGCAGGTTCTGAGGGAAGAAAAGATACGGCTATATTACTATTACAAATCGCGAACAGAGTCTGGAATTAAAAATTACAGCATGATAAAAACCACTAATTAATACCTATCTGTCCTTCGGGCTCTGTACTTTTCTCGGCAGCTTCCGCTACTTTTCTAGCGCCGTGGATGCCTTTTTCACTCCTTTGAATAATTTCTTGCGCCAATTCTCGGCCGCCGTTATCCCAGATATCGGTGAAGAATTTCCCACCAACCATGCTTGCTTCGGGTGAGGGGTCTTTAATGTCTTCAGAAGACAAGGTAGCTTCGGATTGCACTAAAGATTTTATATGCTCGCAGCCTTTCCTCTCCAAAACAGCAGCAATCCCCCTAGCACCCGAAAAAGCGCAGATGTCACCACGGCTATTCAAGATTTCCTCGAAGGCCTCTGCTTCGTGACTGATCCATTCCATTGGACCTTCAGGATTGCCTCTTGAAAAATTCTCTTCACTAGAGAATGCGCCAACGCTGGCGAAGCTAGATTTTATCTTTTTAACGCACTCTATGGATTTAACATAGCATTTCCTCTGGGATGCACGAAGCTCTTTAACACTTATCTCTAAATGATTGGCCAATTGATCACTAAGCTCTCGTTTTGTTTCTTCAAGTATACGCTCTTCTTTAGCTCTAGCTAGCTGTTTCTGAAGATCTTTTATTTCACGTCTTTGGGCTTCGGCCTGGGCCTTTGAGGCAGCTTCGTCCTTTTTTACCTTGTCCACCAATGTAAGCAGAATTTTATCCTTTTCCAGAGCTTCATTTCTCAGTTTAATAACTTCTGATCGTAGGTTGTTGAATGCAATTTCATAGCTCTCGTCTTCGGCATTCTTTTGTGCTCTCAATGCGTTGCTTAGAATTAAACCCTGTATGTAAAAAAAATTGTATAAGAGTAAAAGAATGAGTTACGAATTATAAAATTTGTAAACATCCAATTCCCATACCTTCAGGCTATTGTACGCAAGACTATCCGCAAGATCCTCCTTTGTCATAGCACATAATCCAGCTTCGAGCTTCGGAAACCCCATACTTCTAGACATCTCCCGACAGACGGATAATTCTTTATTGTCTGGGAGGCAGTATAGGAAATCTTCTTCGTTCGTCCCATTGAACACTAGTGCCCCCTTCGGATATTTCAATTCTTTGGCATAGTGATTAGCTTCAAAAATTTCTTCTTCTGATAACTTTTTCCCCGAAGCATGACGCACGATATAATCGTATAATTTGGAAGATGCTTCGGGGACAGCAGTACCAATTTCTTCGACCAAAGTAGGCTCTGACATTTTCATTTCTTCAGTTGCCCTTGCAATTTTTGCTTCTTCTGCTTCCAAAGGCATTACCATGGTTGGTTCTGAAGGCCCGGTTTCAACTTCAGTCTGTTGCTTCGGAGCCTTAGCAACGGATACTTCAGCAAGCGCCTCAGAAGTTTCAGCAGTCTTCTTTGGGGTTGTGCTTGGAAGTTTAATTGTTTCCAAAACATCTAACACATTAACCATTCTTTTTCTTTTTGGGGTCACTGTTGGCCCCTTTTTAATTTTTGCTGCTTCAATTTCTTCTGAAGGACATAGAATTTCTGATATTTTCGCTCCCTCAGTTGACGCTTTTGCTTCTTCCATCTTTTCTGTCGATGGCGCTTCGGCCAGCTCTTTGGTTTCTGGTAACAGAGCATTTTGGTTCTTCCAATTCTTTTGTTGTTGGTACTTCGGCCAGCTCTTTGGCTCCTGGCAGCGGAGTTGATTCTTTGGCTTTGGGGGCCGAAGACGTTTCACTGCCGAATTCAGGCAATGTGGCTAGTTCAATGTAACGTGGCCGGTGTGTGAGAACTTTCACCCTTTTTCTCTTCGGCGCTGGCTCGCTAGGAGCAGCTGAAGCAGTTTCTTTCGCAGAAGCCGTACCTTTCCTCTTCTGACCCCGCACTGGATAATGGTAGTCGGGGTACACGAACCCAATTGCATCAAAAACTCGGTTCAGTCTTTTCTTTCTTCGGCCTCCGAAGGCTGCTGACAGTGCAGTATCTTCGGCCTTCGAATATACCCCAAGCAATTCATCACTTACAGTCTCAATGCTCTTTAACCAATCGTCATCTGGTTCAACGAACTTGTCTCCATACTTGAATGTATACTTTAGCCTGACTAGCCCACCTTCATCAGTTTCTTTAACAGTTTCTTTCGGCATTTCCCAATTATCTGCAAGAGGCCATACTCTGAAGGCAATGTGTTCTTGTATTAAATCTCTTGTCCCAATAAAAGAGCAGACTACGCCGAAGGCCCGTTGGCATTCTTCGGCTGCTTCATCCATTTCTACCTTCGGTTTCCGGAGTCCGAAGCGCTGCCAGATGGGGCACATGATGATATCCTTAATATCCTCCCAAACCTTCAAATCATTTTTACATAGAACCATTCTTTCATCCATTCTCCGGGCCATCTCTTACGAAAGGTGGGCACGGGACAGCTTGATCCAGAGCGAGCGCCGAAGCTGTAGCAACCAAAGTTGTTATGATATTGCTCTTTACCCCAGGGCTTCGTTTCGTATAACAATTCATGAATATTGCAAAAACTTTTCGCACTTGGCTCTAGGCCCTGACTCTTCACAGCCCAGACGAAGATTCTCATTCTTATTATTGCTTCAGGGGTAAGTTGATGAAGGTAAACCTGATATATTTTCAGAACTTCCACCACAAATCTGCTTATAGGGAATCGTAGCCCAGCTTTTAAAAAGCTTCGGAAGATAACGACTTCATCATCTCCGGGAGTCGGCACAGTTTTTTCTCCGACATCTGCTCTCACAATAGACATATCTCGAAAATATCTCCCCCTCATGTTTTCAAGGTGACTTTGCCCAATAGTTGATTTCCCGAAGACTGAATGGCTTGGTCGCCATGGCCGATCTTCGGAATCTTCACCCCCACTATCTGCGTCATAACTGTCACTATCACCAGTATCTTCAGATAAACCTTCTAAAATCTCCCTTGTAATCTTCTCCGTATTCGTCTTTGCTATTGACTCAAGAAAACCCAGATGCATCTCTTCAGAAAGGCTCAGCTTCTTTTCGGCAGCAACCTTCTTCTCCTCAGACATCTTTTCGGAATTCTTGCCTCTCGTTTCTGAAGCTTGAAACTAAGGAGAAAACCAAATACTTGTGGGCAGAAAGCTTTTTTGAACAGGCAAAACAGATGGCAGGAGAGCGTGCCAAATAAATTGTGGCGAGCCCCTATTTATAAACCCATTATGTCGGAGACTGGAGGGTCCCATTTGCCAATGACTATTGCTATTCTAGCAAAAGGAAGGTGTTTTTCTGACCTTCGGCTCATAGCCTTCGTCCATTTCGCAATCTGAATTTATCATTCTAACAAATTAATATTGCGAGGGGCTACTGTTGGGGGCCTTCGGTTTCCGAAGGTCCTCAAAAACATGATTTAACAATGTTTCTGAAGTATATTAACAGGTATCTTCAGACTCGGATCAGAGCCGCAGTATGAAGAAGCACAAAGAACACGAAGGTTAGCGCAGAGCCGGAGCTGTGTGTAGAAGAGCTTCGGGATAACGGCGGAAAAGGAAACCGACTTAAAGATGAAAAACCAGATTAGACCTCGAAGAATTATCATAGAGTTATTGATAAATGTAAAGGGCATTAATGTAATTTTGCATGGGCTGCGACCCGTGCCTATAAATAGATGAACAGTATCTCCGTACTGTTCACGCTGACTTGGCATTCACTTTTGTGCCACACTTGTACTTTCTCTCCTTCAAGCCGAAGGTACATTTGTAACTTGTCTTTGTCTACATAAGTAATATAAATAAAAGTATATTAACAATAATGTTTACAGAAATCATATTACCTTCTGTATTTTGTTTGAATATTCTTCATTCTTTATTACAATTATGAAGGTACGTCTTTCATGACCTTCGTCCTAAATTCATTATATCTGAAGGGAAATAATGGTTAGGAGGACGAAGGGCTTTTGGTATTTAACATTTTATGTTGCTTTGTTCTTGATTCATAGCATTTGAGAACAAGTCTCCAACACTGAGTATACTAATACTCAGCTAGACTTACCCGGTGTGAGGAGTCTACTCCTCTACCTCTAGACATGCAGCTGTTTGGCTGAGGGGTTTGGTTGCCAAAAGCACTAGCTGAGTCTAAAAATCAAGTTTTAGCTTTGTCAAGTTTTAGTGTGACTCTCTTAAGACTAAATGTGTACTATCTACTCATTCATGGTATCAAGCAATTTAGCAATCAACATCTTTTGTCAACTCATCACATTTCCACTTGTTACTCAATGCAGTACAATGTATCAAGCAGTCTCATTAGCTGCGAGAAGCAGACGATTCGAATCGAGTTTTTATCCTTGCAAGGTAAACCTAAACACACGACATGGCGAGGCACTCCATCCCCACACACATCAACCGTCCCCATCGATTCCCTGTCAGCAGATCAGGGCTCACCGCCTTGGTGTACAATGCCTCACTGACCCTGACTGCCGTCGTGCAGTGACTGCACTTGTACCCACCATAACCGGAATGGGAGACCACGTCTCAGGTCGCGTGAGGGGTAAAGTCCACTGCCAGGTTCAATCAGGTACTAGGCTTACCGATTTACCATATTTCTCGGCATGTGCTTAGTACGTTCAAACGCTTGACACAGGTATCCGCACGTTAATCCTTATTCCAATTCCATCTCGTAGACAACCAATCCCCATGGATTGTTGTCCACAGACCAACATCATTATGATATGAAAGTGGATACAACCAAGTCCTGACCTCGCGCGAGTGCTAGAAAAATCACTCGACTTCTACCGAGATCCCTAATTAGCAAAGCAGCTACTCGACCTAGCATACTAGTATCCATCTCAAAGGAAATCCTGAGGTAATGCAACTAGGGTTTCAGGCAACTCCTACACTTAAGTGCACAATACAAGCCTACAATCATTAAGTGCAGTAAAATAATATATAGAACTAGTTATGCATAAAACCGGGGCTTGCCTTCTAAAGCTGGGGCAGGCAGATCCTCTGGGGCAGGCTCTGGTGCTGGATCCGGGGCTACCTCCTGAGCAACTCCTTGCTCCGGCACGAGGATGTACTCTCCGTCCGCGAGGTTGCAATTTATCGAATGCAATGAATAAGATATATGCATGCTATGATATGTAGAATTTAATAGCAATTATGCCTGAGTGCAGAAAAACTAAGTTGGTTAATCATTTAGGTTTTTCTTATTATAAGATGCTCTTAGGGTTTCAGGCTTACCAATTTAGGTTTGAGTTTCTTGCCTAATCATAATGGATTGAGACTTGGAATGTCCCTTAAATGTATTAGTGGGTACTCAAGGGGTTTTGCTGGTTTAGTTAGGGTAACATTAGTCTCCACTATTCATTTCCTTTTTCTTTTTCTATTTATGCTTTTGGGGTAGGTTTGAACTATCACAGTGATTTAACTTTTCCCAAAAATTCTATAAAAATTACAGTGGGTTACTATTTGTCACTGTAATCTGTCCTAAAAATTTGAGGTCCAGAATAAATAGAATATGCCCTGGGAAAAAATAACAAAAGTTGGGGCAAAGGGGGTCCTTTGCACTACAACTCTTAACTAGGGGTGGGTTCTGTCCTAAGGGTCATTTTTGCTGGCATCTAAAGGTAATAACATGTTTCTGTGTCAAAAATCACAGAAGTTTATTTGGTGGTTATTTAGTTGTGATTTTATAAAGTTTAATGTTAAAAAGGCACTTACTACTAACTTGTTATTTGAAAAATGTCAAACAACAGATTTCATATTTTTCCTATGTTCATAATAACAAAACATTAGTTATCCCAAGATTTGGGGTCTTTTCTCCTCAGGGTTATTTTTCTAGGGTTTTTCTAAGGTTTCCTTGTTTTTCTAAATTAAAAGGTATCTCCTTTCTTTTGCACTAAACAAGGGTATAACAAATTTTTCTAGTGAACTATACTGAATAAGAAAGCTAACAAAAATGTGGGTGCTCCCTGGTTCTTTATTTAAACCACCTTTTATATTTTTTTCAACTTTAAGCAAAAAGTGATTTAAATGGCAAACTCTACCTTAAATGGGTGTACAGAGGGGTTTATTATTTTTGAACATGTTAGGAAGTGATCAAGTACTTCTCTAAATTTTCTTAACCCCAGTCTAATAGTGTAGCTATTTTTCCTTATTTCTTTTAGCTTTTGACCAGTTAATTATTTAATTCAAAAGTTTAAAGTTTTCTGTAACACTTAGAGGTTTTATATTTTTCCTAAGTAGTTTACATTATTTAGGATCTGGCAAAATTGGTTTGACTCGATTTGGGTAAACCAAACTGAAGTTATGAATTTTTCAATTTATGTTTGGATTTAATTAGAATATTTAAAAAGGTTTCTAGGAAATCCACTTTGCACCGAAGACCCTGGGTTCTTTCTAAATCAATCCCTTCATTTATACCCCTGCGCTACTATTCCCCTGAGTCGCTGACAGCGCACAAAACCCCTGGCCTTTTCTTCTTCTCCCCTGAGGTCCTTCCCCTTATGTAAACAGTAATCACGGAAAGGAAAAGGGCGGCGCGGCTTACCGGCGGCGAGAGAGGTCCGGCGAGGGGCGAGGTTGGCTTCGGGAGGTCCTGGCGGTCACAACGAGGTACGACTCGACGAGAGGGGTGGCTGGAATCGACTGCTCCACGCGCGCAGGCGGGTGAACTCGTCGGCGGCGAGAGCTCCGGCTTAACCACAACGATCTAGTTCAATTAAACGGCACGATGAGCTCCAGGGATGACGTAGAAGCTATGTGTGCAGTGAATCGGAAAATGGCGCAGAGACTTACCCGGTCTACGTGCGCCGACGGGGTTCCGAACTCCAGCGAGCACGATTGCGCCTTTCCGGTGGCGGGGGTCCCTGGTTCAAGCTCTGGCAAGCTTCACGGCCTCCTAGGGAAGCTACCTAGGGGCTTGGATCGAGCGGAGGAGGGCGGGAAACGGTTCGGCCACGGTGGTTGTCCTCGGGCAGGTCGCGGAGAGGTCGCCGGAGCTATGGGCGAGCTCCGGGGAGTTGGGCGCGGGACTGGGGATGCACCTTGGAAGATGGCCAGGCACTGGGGCGGGCTTTATAGCCGTGGCGCGGGCGTGGTCACGGGCGGCCGCGGACACATGGGGGTTCGCGCACGGGCGTGCTCTGAGCGCGCCCCCGAGTCTTAGCCCGCGTTGAACACGTGTGTGTTTGCTTCTGCCATGGTTCAACGGCCGATTGGAGCACCATCGCGTGCAGATCTTGGCAAAACCACTGTGTACGGTCTCTTCCCTGCACCATATCCTACCTTTTTGATGTGAGTCCCAAGCCAAGATACGGTCGGGGTAGGGAGATATAGAGGTGAGAAGTTGCCTCTGTCCTAGCTGTCCAAACCGGGACAAAAGCTATGCCAAGTCGTGTCAAACGACTTGGGGTGGGTTCAACTTTCTCCAGGGTATTCTAGAGGTATTTTGGCGCCACTTTATCAATTGGGTCAAATGGTTTTGAAGTTTGAATGAGGGTGAACATGTTTGATCTTTGGCCAAGGGTTGGTTTTGGACTTAGAGAAATTTTGATTTTTCTTTTGTGCTCAACCCTTTGGTGAACCTTTTGGGGTTTTTCTGAATTTTTTTTGGGGTCACTTTCTTACTATCATTTGTAGGGTATTAAGTGTACTACATCTTTTATAATTGGCCCAAGTCATGATCATGTGGTTTTCATACCCTTTTGTTCATACTTACTTCTAGTGCTCCACTTGTCCAAAGGGGTTTGAATTAGGGTTTGGGCAATTCTCCCCATTATATGTGCATGATAAGTTAAGGCATGACATCTAAGATGGGTTGCACTTACTTAGGGTCTTGAGTTCCAAGTTTGGTGTACTTTGCTCCAGTTAAGCCACATGTGAAGATGGTCTTGGCTTGTGTAGTTTTGAGTGAAGACCCTAAGTAACACCTGGGGTGTTACAGCCCTCCCCCCTTAAAGGAATCTCATCCCGAGATTTTAGGTAGAGTCCTTTGGAGGGGTGCCATGAAGGTGTGTTGGCGTGTTGCTCCTTCCTTTATCCAAGTTTCTCTAGTTAACTGCTCTTCGAATGTCATTCTCTTTGCGACTTCAGAAGGAAGTCCTTTTTGAGTCATTTCTAAAGCTTACGATACCTTTATCATCTAAGTTTTTCTTATATTTGAATTCAAAGGGCAGGTGGGGTGGGGTTTTGGATTACGTACCGACTCCTTTGGGCAGAAAGTCGGGGAAGCGAGAACGTAGAAATTCCTCAGTCTCCCACGTAGCTTCTTCTACGGAATGGTGACTCCACTGAACCTTATACATTCTGATCGACTTAGCACGCGTTGATATCTCCTTTTGATCCAGCACTTTGACGGGGTGTTCCTGATAAGACAAGTCTGGTTCTATCTCAATTTCTGGTTTAGGTAATACTTCAGTGGGTAAGCGGACACACTTCCGTATCTGAGATACATGGAACACATTGTGAACTGCTGACATGTGGGGTGGCAACTCCAATTGATCATAGGCTACGGGTCCACAATTTGCTTTGATCTCATAGGGTCCAATGTAGCGAGGAGCTAACTTGCCCTTGATTCCAAATCTCTTGACACCCTTGGTGGGTGACACCTTAAGATAAACATGATCTCCCACTTCAAACTGTAGAGGCTTCCTCCTCTTGTCATGATAGCTCTTCTGCCTGGCCTGTGCAGCTTCTAGGTTCTTTGTAATAACTCTGACCTTTTCCTCTACTTCAAGGACCAAGTCTAGTCCAAATATTTCCCTCTCTCCAGCTTGTGACCAATTCAGCGGGGTCCTACACCTTCTCCCATACAAGGCTTCAAAAGGTGCCATCTTCAAACTGGACTGATACCTGTTATTATAAGAGAACTCGGCCAAAGAAAGACACTTGTCCCAATTTTTACCATAGTGTAGCACACAGGCTCGCAACATGTCTTCGAGAATTTGATTTACTCTTTCTGTCTGGCCATCGGTCTGCGGATGGTATGCGGAGCTTCTTATTGCATGGGTTCAAAGTGATTCTTGTAGCTGCTCCCAAAAGCGTGTCACAAACAGTGCTCCTCTGTCAGATACAATGGTCTTCGGAATGCCATGCAAACGCACTATTTGATCAACATAGATTTCTGCATATTTGTCTGTCTTGTGGGTGGTATGCACTGGCAAGAAATGAGCGGTCTTGGTCAACCTATCCACAATGACCCAAATAGAATCATGGTGCCGGGAGGTATTAGGCAATCCCACGATAAAATCCATGCAGATATCCTCCCATTTCCAAGATGGTATGGGAAGGGGTTGCAAAGTGCCTGCTACCTTCAGATGGCTGGCCTTGACTCTCTGGCAGGTGTCGCATTCAGATATATACTTAGCAATTTCCCTTTTCATTCTGGTCCACCAGTATAAAGATCGGAGATCATGATACATCTTGTTACTGTTGGGGTGCATGGAAAATTTTGAAAGGTGAGCTTCATCTAATATCTTCTTTCTGAGCTCAGGGTTCTTGGGGACAACCAATAGGTCTCCAAACCATAGGATTCCCTTGCTGTCATGACGGAAGCATTTGTATTTGTCCACCTTTTGTTTGATCATTTCCTTAATGACTTGAACACCCTTGTCACCAATCTGTGCCATGACTATTTGTTCTTGTAAGGTGGGCTCCACTGAAATATAACTCAAGGCACCGGAGGAAACGACTTCTAATTTCAACTTGCATAATTCATCACATAGGGTGGTGATTCTTGCATCCATATTCATACAATTGCACTGGGCTTTCCTGCTTAAAGCATCTGCCACGACATTGGCTTTGCCAGGATGGTAATGCACCTCCAAATCATAGTCCTTGATTAGCTCTAACCATCTTCTCTGCCTCATATTAAGATCAGCCTGAGTGAAGATATATTTGAGACTCTTATGATCAGTGTAAATGTTATAGTGAGCTCCCATCAAGTAATGTCTCCATATCTTGAGAGCATGAACCACAGCTGCTAACTCCAGATCATGTGTGGGGTAGTTCTTCTCATGGGGTCTGAGTGCTCGGGAGGCATAAGCAATGACCCTGTTGTCCTGCATTAAGACACATCCCAATCCAGTACCGGAAGCATCACAATAAACTTCGAAGGGCTTGGTGTTGTCAGGATGAGCTAGCACGGGTGCTATTGTCAAATGCTGCCTTAGTGTATGGAAGGCATCCTCACACTTCTGGCTCCAATCATACTTGACTCCTTTCTTCAACAATTCAGTCATTGGCTTGGCAATTCTGGAGAAATCCGGAATGAATCGTCGATAATACCCTGCCAATCCCAGAAAACTCCGAATCTGCCGCACTGTGGTAGGAGGTTTCCAATCCATTACTTCTTGTACCTTCTCAGGATCAACTGATATCCCATCCTGAGAAATTGTGTGACCCAAAAATTTAATTTCCCTCAGCCAGAATTTGCATTTAGACAACTTAGCATATAAACGATGATCACGCAGTCGCTGAAGCACGATGTGTAGATGCTCAGTATGCTCGTCTTCATTCTTGGAATAGACCAGAATATCATCAATGAAAACCACCACAAATTTGTCCAGCTCTGGCATGAATACGGAGTTCATTAGATACATGAAATAAGCCGGGGCATTGGTCAGCCCAAAAGACATCACCAAAAACTCATAAAAGCCCATATCTTGTAGAGAAAGCCATCTTGGGAATATCGCTGGCACGGATCTTGATCTGATGGTAGCCCGAGCGAAGGTCTATCTTGGAGAACACTTTGGCTCCTACCACTGATCAAACAAAACATCAATGCGGGGCAGTGGGTATTTGTTCTTGATGGTCACCGCATTGAGAGGGCGGTAATCGACACACATGCTCAGACTTTCATCCTTCTTCTTTACAAACAAGGCTGGGCATCCCCATGGTGAAGTACTTGGGCGAATAAACCCCTTGTCCAACATCTCTTGCAGTTGCTTTTTCAATTCTGCCAATTCCGCTGGAGGCATCCTATAAGGTCTCTTGGATATAGGTGCAGTTCCAGGTTGCAATTCTATTGCGAACTCGATGACTCTATCGGGTGGCATCCCTGGAAATTCATCCGGAAAAACATCTGGGTAGTCACAGACCACAGGGATTCTCTCAACCGGGGACTCTATCATAGTGAAAGCACAGGAGCGGGTACAACCCTGATCGGGCAAATATAACGTGGTTTCGCCACAACTCGGCGAGTGCACCTCAATGGCCCTAGCTGCAATATCAATTACTGTCTGATGTCTTGTTAACCAGTCAGTTCCTAATATGATATCCACGCTATCCAAACCCAATATGAGGAGGGTGGTTTTAATTATCAGCCTACCAAACCTTATAGGCACATGTCTGTTGATTTGATAGGTGGCAATCCTGCCTCCTGGTGTTGAAATTGTAATACCCCCATGGGTGTGGTGAAAAGGTAATTGGCACTTGGCACTAAATTTGGCACTAATAAAACTATGTGATGCACCAGAATCAAAAAGAATAATAGCAGGATAATTCAAAACTGAAAAGATACCAGTCATGACGGGTGCTCCCTCTAGAATGTCAGCCATGGTGGTGAAGTCCAGTCTGCCTTGCCTCACTTGCACCTTCTGCCTCTTGCCTTGGTTCTGGTTGGCATTTTGTCCCTGCCTCTGCTGGTTTCTGGGGCAATTCTTAGCATAATGTCCGGTGTTACCACAAGTGAAACACATGTTGTCATTGGCCTGACGGTACTGCTGCTGCTGATGATTGTTCCTCTGCACTGGGGGCTGAGAGTGGTTGGGTGCCTGCTGCTGTTGTTGGGGTCGAATCACCCAACGTCCTTGCTGCTACTGGGGTCCTCTGTTCTGAGTGTCAGACACGATCCTGAAGCGCTGTGGCTGAGCTGAAGGTCCTGCCACAGGGATCTTCCTCTTCTTCTCTGCCTGACGAGCTGTGATACAGTCCTCCTGAGAAATGGCCATGTTGACTAACTCATTATAGCTGTTGGCCCTGACTGTGTTGAGACGGTCACAGAGCTTAGTGTTGAGCCCCCTCCTGAACCTGTCCCTCTTCTTCTCGTCGGTGTCTACATGATATCTGGCATACTGGCACAGGTCATTGAAGGCCTGAGCATACTGTAACACTGTCTGGTTCCCTTGAGTGAGTGCCAGAAATTCATTGAGCTTTCGGTCCATAATGCCTGCTGGTATATGATGCCCCCTGAAAGCTTCCTTGAACTCTCTCCATTCCACCTCATGGTAAACTGGTTGCATAGCAAGAAAGTGGTCCCACCATGTCCGCGCGGGTCTGCGAAGCTGCTGGGTGGCGAACCTGACCTTAGTCACCTCTAAGCAAACTCCATGGAGTAGCGGGAATTTGGATTCCACTACTCTTAGCCAAACATCAGCATCAAGTGGGTCCTCTGCCCTGGTGAACAACGGTGGCTGGGTACTGAGGAACTCCTGATAAGTAGCTGCCGCGGGGTGACGCTGATGATCACCACCACCATAGTGCTGAGGTGGTGGCTGACGCTGAGCTAGCTGTCGCAAGATCTCGTTCTGTTGAGCCATCAGCTCTTGCAGACTAGGAGGTGGTGGCGGTGGTGGAGGAATGCGCTCATTCTGTCCACGACGCGCTCTTCCTACCATCTGAAAAATCATGTATATTTTCAATATTATATTTCCGAGGTTCAATGCTAAATCGTGGTGAAAGAGTTAAAAGGGGTAAAACCAATATATTCTTGCATAATTTGGAAAGGATTTCACATGGCATAAATGGTCCTTCTTAAATTTAAGCTGGCATCATCCATCATCCATACCTCCAAAAGAGTTTATCATGATTACATCAGTAACTCAAAAGACTCAACTCTATCTAGCCTAGTACCCTAGGGGTGCAAAAGCTAAGCTAGCCTCGAGGAGTCCACCATCACAGCCTTCTAACTCTATCCCTGCGACCTAGTGGGCAAACGAGGCAACGCTCGACTCGGGGGAAGGTGGTCTCCCTGAGCCAGCAGTGTCCAAGCTAGAGGCAGGCTCCTCTCCTCCCTCCATGTCGACATCCTCGTTGGCCTCCATATCCTGGATCTCCTGGTGGTGCATATCCAGATGCTGGTTAGCCTCCGTGAGTTGCTGTTGAGTGTTGATAAGCTGATCCTCGAGAACCTCGATGGTGTTCTCCCTCGTTCCCACTAGCTCCTCAAGCTCTTGGATCTCATTTGACAATTGTTCCACTTGTAGGTCTTTTTCCACCATCTCCGTGGACAAGTCAACCACAATTTCCTCTCTGTTATCCAAAGTGATCTTGGTCGCCTCCAACAATGCCATCAGATGGGACATTGCCTCTCTACGCATCACTTGCAGACGATACAGGGCATTCATGCACCGCACCGTCAAGTGAGCAGTTTGTCCTGGGTAGATAGCCCAGATATCCTTGGCATGCTCCACTCGGTCCTTCCACATTGGGTCGTCCTCCTTCTCCGCGGGGAACAAACCAATGGGGTGAGTGGACAGCTCCAAGGGGTGAAATCCGCAAAAGGTGGTCAGTCCGTGAAGAGCAATTGCCTCCATAGTATCCTCAGCCCTATATCCAAAAGACTCAGAGTCCAGCGAACGCCAGCCTGGCTATAGGGGATGAGGCTCCAAGGTCATCCTCACCCTACAGCGAGGCACTCGGTGCTTCTCGAACAGCTGCACCGCGTACTGGGGAGGCATCGTGTAACCAGCTCCCTGAAGTACCTCCCACAAGATATAGGGGAAACCCTCTCGTGCAAGCCCGTCAGTGTGGGACTGTGCATTCCCTTCATCCGAGGATACGTGAGAAGTCATCTGTGTACAGTTAAGCGTAAGTAAAAGAAAAAGAATTATAAAATGAAAAGGGATCGCAACTCAGCCTCTCTATAACTACGATAATGGTACTGGGGTACTTAATTTGTCATCATTGTATATTTAAGTTCTTTCCCGATTATTAAATAGTTTAATTAAGAATGCATGCATCCTCGTCCTAAACGACCTCACATCAACTTAGAGGGAATAGGAAGGAACTCCCATCCCTTATAGTAGCTTGTAGGGCTTACTCACTTAGCCACCTAGCTACCCCTCTATCATCCTAAGGTTTCACGTCCTAGGTCTATCCCTATCGTCCTGACGATCTATTCAACATTTGTTTCTAACCAGTTTTACTTTGAAAAAGGATGGTATTTATAGTTTATTGATTCCTCTGTGGTGGTACGAGCTCCGATACCAGCTGTGGCGGAACTGCCCGAATTATTCCAACTTAAGTGTCTAAGTCCTGCCTTAGAGGCTAGACCACACTTAAATGAGAATAACCCGTCAATCCCTCGGATCTAGTCCGACTAGGCCACTGACAGGATCAAGTACCACGTACTCACTCGATGGTGAGGCACAGAGCAAATACAATAAAGCATAAAGCCATACATTAAGGAGTATTAAACTTATTACATCATCATCGGAGTTTTAGCAAAAGTAGTCATCATTGTTCGAATTGCAGCGGAATAAAACTAACGATAATTAAACAGAGAGATGGGGAAGCATGTCCCATCACTCCTCATGCTCCTCCTCAGCCGAGGCAGGGTCCCACTCGACTGTCCAACCCGGTGGCAAGATGGACGACCAAGTCACTCCAGCAACCATGTCCTCCAGAGAACCTGTAAAATTATGCCACAAGCAAGGCTGAGTATACTAATACTCAGCTAGACTTACCCGGTGTGAGGAGTCTACTCCTCTACCTCTAGACATGCAGTTGTTTGGCTGAGGGGTTTGGTTGCCAAAAGCACTAGCTGAGTCTAAAAATCAAGTTTTAGCTTTGTCAAGTTTTAGTGTGACTCTCTTAAGACTAAATGTGTACTATCTACTCATTCATGGTATCAAGCAATATAGCAATCAACATCTTTTGTCAACTCATCACATTTCCACTTGTTACTCAATGCAGTACAATGGATCAAGCAGTCTCATTAGCTGCGAGAAGCAGACGATTCGAATCGAGTTTTTATCCTTGCAAGGTAAACCTAAACACATGACATGGCGAGGCACTCCATCCGCACACACATCAACCGTCCCCATCGATTCCCCGTCAGCAGATCAGGGCTCACCGCCTTGGCGTACAATACCTCACTGACCCCGACTGTCGTCGTGCAGTGACCGCACTTGTACCCACCATAACCGGAATGGGAGACCACGTCTCAGGTTGCGTGAGGGGTAAAGTCCACTGCCAGGTTCAATCAGGTACTAGGCTTACCGATTTACCATATTTCTTGGCATGTGCTTAGTACGTTCAAACGCTTGACACAGGTATCTGCACGTTAATCCTTATTCCAATTCCATCTCGTAGACAACCAATCCCCATGGATTGTTGTCCACAAACCAACATCATTATGATATGAAAGTGGATACAACCAAGTCCTGACCTCGCGGGAGTGCTAGAAAAATCACTCGACTTCTACCGAGATCCCTAATTAGCAAAGCAGCTACTCGACCTAGCATACTAGTATCCATCTCAAAGGAAATCCTGAGATAATGCAACTAGGGTTTCAGGCAACTCCTACACTTAAGTGCACAATACAAGCCTACAATCATTAAGTGCAGTAAAATAATATATAGAACTGGTTATGCATAAAACCGGGGCTTGCCTTCCAAAGCTGGGGCAGGCAGATCCTCTGGGGCAGGCTCTGGTGCTGGATCCGGGGCTACCTCCTGAGCAACTCCTTGCTCCGGCACGAGGATGTACTATCCGTCCGCGAGGTTGCAATCTATCGAATGCAATGAATAAGATATATGCATGCTATGATATGTAGAATTTAATAACAATTATGCCTGAGTGGAGAAAAACTAAGTTGGTTAATCATTTAGGTTTTTCTTGTTATAAGATGCTCTTAGGGTTTCAGGCTTATCAATTTAGGTTTGAGTTTCTTGCCTAATCATAATGGATTGAGACTTGGAATGCCCCTTAAATGTATTAC
This sequence comes from Zea mays, assembly GCF_902167145.1. Lineage (NCBI taxonomy): Eukaryota > Viridiplantae > Streptophyta > Magnoliopsida > Poales > Poaceae > Zea > Zea mays. The sequence goes on along the minus strand of NC_050105.1, from coordinate 105,031,508 downwards.
TGGGTACTCAAGGGGTTTTGCTGGTTTAGTTAGGGTAACATTAGTCTCCACTATTCATTTCCTTTTTCTTTTTCTATTTATGCTTTTGGGGTAGGTTTGAACTATCACAGTGATTTAACTTTTCCCAAAAATTCTATAAAAATTACAGTGGGTTACTATTTGTCACTGTAATATGTCCTAATAATTTGAGGTCCAGAATAAATAGAATATGCCCTGGGCAAAAATAACAAAAGTTGGGGCAAAGGGGGTCCTTTGCACTACAACTCTTAACTAGGGGTGGGTTCTGTCCTAAGGGTCATTTTTGCTGGCATCTAAAGGTAATAACATGCTTCTGTGTCAAAAATCACAGAAGGTTATTTGGTGGTTATTAATTGTGATTTTCTAAAGTTTAATGTTAAAAAGGCACTTACTACTAACTTGTTATTTGAAAAATGTCAAACAACAGATTTCATATTTTTCCTATGTTCATAATAACAAAACATTAGTTATCCCAAGATTTGGGGTGTTTTCTCCTCAGGGTTATTTTTCTAGGGTTTTTCTAAGGTTTCATTGTTTTTCTAAATTAAAAGGTATCTCCTTTCTTTCGCACTAAACAAGGGCATAATAAATTTTTCTAGTGAACTATACTGAATAAGAAACCTTTTATATTTTTTCAACTTTAAGCAAAAAGTGATTTAAATGGCAAACTCTACCTTAAAGGGGTGTACAGAGGGGTTTATTATTTTTGAACATGTTAGGAAGTGATCAAGTACTTCTCTAAATTTTCTTAACCCCGGTCTAATAGTGTAGCTATTTTTCCTTATTTCTTTTAGCTTTTGACCAGTTAATTATTTAATTCAAAACTTTAAAGTTTTCTGTAACACTTAGGGGTTTTATATTTTTCCTAAGTAGTTTACATTATTTAGGATCTGTCAAAATTGGTTTGACTCGATTTGGGTAAACCAAACTGAAGTTATAAATTTTTTAAGTTCTGTTTGGATTTAATCAGAATATTTAAAAAGGTTTCCTGGAAATCCACTTTGCACCGAAGACCCTGGGTTCTTTCTAAATCAATCCCTTCATTTATACCCCTGCGCTACTATTCCCCTGAGTCGCTGACAGCGCACAAAACCCCTGGCCTTTTCTTCTTCTCCCTCAAGGTCCTTCCCCTTATGTAAACAGTAACCGCGGAAAGGAAAAGGGCGGCGCGGCTTACCGGCGACGAGAGAGGTCTGGCGAGGGGCGGGGTTGGCTTCGGGAGGTCCTGGCGGTCATAGCGAGGTATGGCTCGACGACAGCGGTGGCCGGAATCGACCGATCCACGCGCGCAAGCGGGTGAACTCGTCGGCGGCGAGAGCTCCGGCTTAACCACGGCGATCTAGTTCAATTAAACGACACAATGAGCTCCACGGGATGACATAGAAGCTATGTGTGCAGTGAATCGGAAAATGGCACAGAGACTTACCCGGTCTACGTGCGCCGGCGGGGCTCCGAACTCCGGCGAGCGCGATTGCGCCTTTCCGGTGGCGGGGGTCCCTGGTTCAAGCTCTGGCAAGCTTCACGGCCTCCTATGGAAGCTACCTAGGGGCTTGGATCGAGCGGAGGAGGGCGGGAAATGGTTCGGCCATGGTGGTTGTCCTCGGGCGGCTCTGGCGGGTCGCGGAGAGGTCGCCGGAGCTATGGGCGAGCTCCGGGGAGTTGGGCGCGGGACAGGGGATGCAACGGAGAAGATGGCCAGGCACTAGGGCGGGCTTTATAGCCGTGGCGCGGGCGTGGTCACGGGCGGCCGCGGACGCGCGGGGGTACGCGCACGGGCGTGCTCTGAGCGCGCCCCCGAGTGTCAGCCCGCGTCGAACACGTGTGTGTTTGCTTCTGCCATGGTTCAACGGCCGATTGGAGCACCATCGCGTGCAGATCTTGGCAAAACCACTATGTACGGTCTCTTCCCTGCACCATATCCTACCTTTTTTATGTGAGTCCCAAGCCAAGATACGGTTGGGGTAGGGAGATATAGAGGTGAGAAGTTGCCTCTGTCCTAGTTGTCCAAACCGGGACAAAAGCTATGCCAAGTCGTGTCAAACGACTTGGGGTGGGGTTCAACTTTCTCCACGGTATTCTAGAGGTATTTTGGCGCCACTTTGTCAATTGGGTCAAATGGTTTTGAAGTTTGAATGAGGGTGAACATGTTTGATCTTTGGCCAAGGGTTGGTTTTGGACTTAGAGAAATTTTGATTTTTCTTTTGTGCTCAACCCTTTGGTGAACCTTTTGGGGTTTTTCTGAATTCTTTTTGGGGTCACTTTCTTACTATCATTTGTAGGGTATTAAGTGTACTACATCTTTTATAATTGGCCCAAGTCATGATCATGTGGTTTTCATACCCTTTTGTTCATACTTACTTCTAGTGCTCCACTTGTCCAAAGGGGTTTGAATTAGGGTTTGGGCAATTCTCCCCATTATATGTGCATGATAAGTTAAGGCATGACATCTAAGATGGGTTGCACTTACTTAGGGTCTTGAGTTCCAAGTTTGGTGTACTTTGCTCCAGTTAAGCCACATGTGAAGATGGCCTTGGCTTGTGTAGTTTTGAGTGAAGACCCTAAGTAACACCTGGGGTGTTACAGTCCGCGCATGAGGCTGGACTGTCCGCGCTTGGTCTCAGACGGTGCTCGCTGCTCCATCGGACAGTCCGTAGTGTTGACTTGTGTTTATGCAGTGTTTCTGTCCGAGGCTTACTTTGGTGTCGCGGACGGTCCGCGCTTAGGTGTTTTTCCAAAAAGCTTCTCCTGTCCGAAATAATATACGATATTCCGGACAGTCGATTTAGAATAGTTATAGATGAACTTATGCACCTGTGAAATGATCAACTAGGCAAACTGGTTAGTCCACAAGGTTTGTGATGGTCGTCAAACACCAAAATCGATTATAGTAAATATTGAGACTATTTTCTTTTCAGCCACACACTATTTTGCTCAAGGATATTAGTTGTGCCTTCATGGATCATGGGATTCTAACCAAATTTTATTTTTTTAATGTGGGTGAACACTTACTTAAAATGTCCAGGTGAATTTCTTTTCCACGACTCATCGTGAATTTTTGGAGAGAGCGAGGTTTCATTTTTAGTACGAGTGACTCTTCAATAAAAAAACCTAAAGCTATGGCTTAATGTGGCAAGCCATTCCAAAAACCCAGAATCTAAAAGTATCTATTTTGTTATATTAAAGATTTAAACTAGGGATGGCAATCGGGTGGGTAGTACGCTGATATATAGTTCGCAAATCCATATCTGCGAGACAAAACTCAACCCATACCCGTACAAACGTTCGTGGGTATGGATCTCTACCCATACCCATACCCGTACCGTATCCATTATCCAACGGATACCCGTTACCCGTCTGCCCACTACAATTTCAGCATTCAACATCAAACAACGATTTTATCACATTTCAAAAACAATTATCATTCCAGCAGCATAAAATGATAATTTCAACACCAAACAACATGTCATGGATAAAAATTGAAAAATGAGAATTTAGGATAATATATTAAATCCGGATGGACCACATGTCAGATATCCATTGGGTAATGGGTATGGATACTGGATATCCATACCAGCGAAAAAATTATCCGTGTATACCTTATTATATCCATATGTTAGAATTATAGGCATTTTCCGTACCATTTTAATTCCATAAATTAACATTATGATGATGACATATAATAGGTAATTACCCATAGAAATCGTGATCTCAAAAATATCCATAACAATATGGATCATGAGAACACAAAGCATATGAAGCATGTAAATCATATAAATATAATAAGTATGTAAACATGGTTCATGAATTATTACGAAACAACTGGAAATAAACAGATAGCAATATAAACAGGATGACTGTAAAATTAAAATAGACAGATATAACATATTATAATATGACAGAACAGAGGTACATACGACATATATAATATGTAGAATATAAAACAGTAACGAACTGAATTGATCATACCCTCCCATGCGCTCCGAGGATCCTGATCCTTGTCCAACTTCTCTTGCCATCCGTACGAGATGAAGACGCCAGGAACAAGTGAAGAAGAGACAACGACGGACGTTGGACAGTCGCGTTGACGCTCCCCAAAAACCTAATTGTCGATCCTCCGAGCAGGGTCTCGAACGGCAACGGCTTCGGAGGCACCTGCCCTCTCGCCTCTCTGTGCGCGCAGAGCTACGAGATGGAAACACCCTCACTTGCGGCTGGACTGTGACTCTGAATGGTTCTGTTCTCGTGTACCAAGTGCCAGGGGTTCTCCTCTATTTAAGCTCTCGCAGAGGCAAGCTGAAGGAGAAGGGTCTGCACACCAAGGGACAGGCAGCTGAAGGACAAGAGTCTCGCTTGCAGCTGACGAAGAGACAGGCAACTGAAAGGTTTACGCGGTTAGTGAGTGCTAAAAATTAACACAACCACACCACGCCCGCTCGCCTGCCTGCCTGCCTGTCTCGCCTCGCCACGCCACGCCCGAGCCCGGCCCGGCCAGCGGCAGCGGCGCGCGCGCGTGTGTGGCACGCCCTTGTCCGTTTCTTGACTTCTCAAGTTAGGTGGAATAATTCCCACCATATAAGTCAAGCCAAAAGACCCTTGAACTTCCAATATGGTACTATTGGTATTCTCCACCACTACACACCATAGAGTTTATGCAATAAATGGGCCAGACCCATAAAAGATCCAACAATCCCCACCAAACTCTAGGGTTTGTAATGATGAAGTATCAGAATCACAATCCTTTGATATACCAGTGTTTCGATGGAGACTGTTAAGTTGAACATCCATCTAGAATAAGAGTTTCACCCATTCACAATTGAACAATGGACTAAGCCTTGAATTGACAGTTTTGTGCGAAGTGAGATTCACTCAAATCCTTTGCTGATACTAGGCTGCAAAAGGGTATTCCCGCTGTTTAGAAGCATATAAGTCACACTTCAGTGCCTTTCATGAGTATTTAGGGATTACCCAAGTCCCATAGACTGTGACCAGCAGTATGACTCATATAGGTGTATTCCTCAAAAGATGTTTTGTAGGACAACTTCTCACCTTTATAAGACTCTTGGAATAAATTAAGGTAAAAACCATCATGCCTTACAGATAGGAAAGATGTGCATCAGAAATGAGTTAAAGAAGGGATCTTTCCTCACAATCTACTCCTAGCTTGTTTCTCCACTCTACTTCACGGGATCTCCGATCACATAGAGCAGGATACCACTAGAGTAGATCTCACATGGGTCTCATACCCATTTCTCTCGATGCACTTTCTATCATATTGCGTGACAGACCCTTAGTGAATTGATCTGCTAGATTATTTGATGTGTGGACATAATCCACCGTTATAACTCCGGAGTTTTTCAGCTTTCTGACAGATTTCAATCTCCTCTTAACATGCCTTGTAGACTTCATGTTATTCCTAGAACTGTTAACCTTTGTAATCACAGTTTGATTGTCACATTTCATGGAAATAGCCGGTATCGGTTTTTCAACTACCGGTAAGTCCAATAGGAAATCACGAAGCCACTCGGCCTCAGCCCCAGCAGTGTCTAATGCTGCGAGTTTTGCTTCCATTGTAGACTTTGTTAAGATAGTCTGCTTGCAAGACTTCCAGGAAACAGCGCCACCTCCAAACAGAAACACATATCCGCTTGTGGCATAAAGCTCATCAGCATCAGAAATCCAGTTGGCATCACAATAGCCTTCCAGCACTTTTGGGTTTCCAATATAATGAATACCGTATGTCATAGTACCTTTCAAATACCGCAACACTCTCTCAAGAGCACGCCAGTGATCATCTCCTGGTTTCGACATAAACCGACTTAGCTTACTCACAGCATAAGAGATGTCTGGCCTTGTTGCACTTGCAAGGTACATGAGCAAGCCAATGATCTGGGAGTATGTCAATTGATCCCTTGTTATTCTCCGATTCTTTCTTAATAGCACACTAGGGTCATAAGGTGTTGGAGCAGGATCACAGTCACTAAAACCAAAGCGACTCAATACCTTTTCCACATAATGGGATTGCAACAAAGTTACCCCACCATCAGCTTCTCTAACAAGCTTGATGTTTAGAATGACATCAGCTTCTCTCAAATCTTTCATTTCGAAATTGCTCGATAGAAGATTTTTAACTTCCTCAATCACATTGAGATTTGATCCAAAGATCAAGATGTCATCAAGATAAAGGCACAGCATAACAGACTCACCCCCACCATACCGATAATACACACATGTGTCAGATTCATTTACAACAAAGCCAGCTATTGTAAGAGTATTATCAAACTTTTCATGCCATTGCTTAGGTGCTTGTTTTAGGCCATACAATGATTTTATCAACCTGCACACCTTGTTCTCTTGACCATCCATAATGAACCCTTCTGGCTGATCCATATAGATCTCCTCATCCAACTCTCCATTAAGGAAAGCTGTCTTAACATCCATCTGATGAATGATAAGACCATAAGAGGCTGCCATGGCTATTAATGTGTGAATTGTAGTCAATCGAGCCACTGGTGAGTAGGTATCAAAGAAATATTCACCCTCCTTTTGGGTATATCCTTTGGCCACAAGCCTTGCCTTGTACCTCTCGATTGTACCATCAGGCCTAAGCTTTTTCTTGAAGAACCATTTGCAGCCTATAGGTTGACAACCATAAGGACGGTCAACGACCTCCCAAGTTCCATTAGACATAATAGATTCCATCTCACTCCTTACTGCTTCCTTCCAAAAGTCAGCATCAGGAGAGGAATATGCCTCACTAATGGTAGTTGGTGTATCTTCCACAAGGTGCACTATAAAGTCATTACCAAAGGATTTTGCAACCCTCTGTCTCTTGCTCTTTTGAGTGACTATAGTGTCATCCTCCTCAGGGATGTGCACATGAGAATCCTCAGCATGATCTATAGGAATCGACAGTACGTGCTCATGGGGAATTATAGTCTCATGACTTATATCACTAGGTGTATTCTTCATGGGAAACTCATTCTCAAAAAATGTTGCGTCTCTTGATTCCATGATAGTATCAACATACATATCAGGCACATCAGATTTTATAATTAGGAACCTATACCCAGTGCTGTGAAAAGAGTACCCAAGGAATATACAATCAACAGTTTTAGGTCCAAGTTTACGCTTTTTGTTGATTGGCACATTCACTTTAGCCAAGCAACCCCAAGTGCGCAAATATGAGAGATTTAATCTTCTCTTTTCCCATTCCTCAAATGGTGTGATCTCTTTGTTCTTTGTTGGAACTCTATTCAGGACATGACATGCTGTCAAAATCGCCTCACCCCACCATGCCTTGGATAATCCCGCTGTACTCAACATGGCATTCACCAAATCTGTTAGAGTGCGGTTTTTCCTTTCAGCAATCCCATTGGATTGTGGTGAGAATGGCGGTGTCCTCTCATGAATAATACCATGTTCCACGCAGAACTCATCGAACACATTAGAGAAATATTCTCCACCTCGATTGGACCTTAACCGTTTTATTTTCCTCTCAAGTTGGTTCTCAACTTCAACTTTATAGGCCTTAAAATAATTGAACGCTTCATATTTTGTTTTTAAGAGATACACATAGCAAAACCTAGTGGAGTCATCTATAAAAGTGAGAAAGTATCTTTTACCACCTTTGGTCAAAATTCCATTCATCTCGCACAGATCAGAATGAACAAGTTCTAGAGGTGCCAAACTCCTCGCCTCAGCAGCCTTGTGAGGCTTGCGGGGTTGTTTTGATTCAACACACACATGGCACTTAGATTTTTTGACCAAGTTAAATTTAGGAATTAAATTTATATTTGCTAACCGCATAAGATAGTCAAAGCTTGCATGACAAAAACGTGAATGCCATAAATCTGACTCATCAGAAAAATTAACAGAATTCACCAGTTTATTACACACATCATGCAGTGATAAGCGGAACAAGCCTCCGCAGTCATATCCTTTACCAACAAAAGTACCATGTTTCGACACAACACATTTATTAGACTCAAGAACAACTTTGTATCCATCTCGACATAGCATAGAAGCGCTAACGAGATTCTTCTTGATAGAGGGCACATGTTGCACGCTCTTCAATGGCGCCGTCTTTCCCGAAGTAAACTTTAGAATGACCGTACCAACACCAAGAACATGAGCACGCGACCCATTTCCCATTAACAAGGCGCCAGACCTCCCGACCTGGTAGGAAGTGAACATAGAGGCATCAGCACACACATGAATGTTTGCACCACTGTCCATCCACCACTCAGGTGAATTACAGACTGAAAGAACAAATGGTAAAGAATTACCATACCCAGATGTTCCATCTTCAGTTTCAGTGGTTACAACATTAGCTGATTTCTTGTCTTGAGTGAACTTGCGATCAGGGCACTCTCTTGCCCAATGTTGATCACTGCCATAGACAAAGCATCCTCCCTTTCCCTTGTTATTGTTGTTCTTCTTTTTAAACTGTGCTGTTTGAATAGGTTTATTTGCATTCTCTTGTTTGTTCTGGTTTTTCTTCTTGTTAAACTTGTGGAAGTTTCTCTTCTGCACCACATTAGCAGTAGAGGTCTCAACACATTTTCCACTGTCCTTTGTTCTAGCCCTTTCCTCAACATCAAGAGTACCAATGAGCTCTTCCACATTGAACTCTTGTCTCTTATGTTTGAGAGAGGTAGCAAAGTCCTTCCAAGAAGGTGGCAACTTGGCGATTATACTGCCAGCCACAAACTTGTCAGGCAAAGGACAAGGAAAAAGTTCGAGTTCCTTAGCTAGTGCCTGAAAATCATGAGCCTGTTCCACTATAGATCGGTTCTCAACCATCTTGTAGTCATACAGCTGCTCCATGAGATACAACTCGCTACCAGCGTCAGTTACTCCAAACTTTCCAACAAGTGCATCCCACAGCTCTTTCCCTTTAGGAAGGATAATATAGCTTTTCTGGAATTTAGTATCAAGTGCGCTAATTACTGCTCCTCGAAAGAGGTTGACTTCAGCCTTAAACTTAGCCTCATCCTCAGGAGGTAAGTTGACAGGCTTGCCCTCAGCGGCATGAAAACAAGACATTGCAGTAAGCCACAATTCCATCTTAGCTTTTGAAAGGGAATTAGGCTTACACCTATTTCCTAATTGATTTTGGTGGTTGAATTGCTCAACACAAATAATTGGACTAACTAGTTTGCTCTAGTTTATAAGTTATACAGGTACCAAAGGTTCACAAAAAGCCAATAAAAAGACCAAGAAAAGGGTTCAACAAAAAGAGCAAGGGATAACCGAAGTATGCCCTGGTCTGGCGCACCGGACTGTCCGGTGCACCACCGGACAGTGTCCGGTGCACCACCGGACAGTGTCCGGTGCACCAGGGGACTTCAAGCCAAACTCTTCACCTTCGGGAATTCTCAGAGGCGCTTCACTATAATTCACCGGACTGTCCGGTGCATCACCGGACAGTGTCCGGTGCTCCAAGGAAGAGCAACTCTGAACTCGCCAGCTTCAGGAATCTGCTCCGCTAAAATTCACCGGACTGTCCGGTGCAGACCGAACTGTCCGGTGTGACAGTGGAGCAATGGCTACTTCAAGCGCAACGGTCGTCTGCAATGCATTAAATGCGCGCTAGCACGCGCAGAGGAGCAGAGCACGCGCGGGTGGCACACCGGACAGCCTACAGGGCTTGTCCGGTGCACCACCGGACAGCCAAGCGGGCCCACACGTCAAAGCTCCAACGGTCGAACCCTAACGGTCTGGTGACATGGCTGGCACACCGGACACTGTCCGGTGCGCCCGTCGACAGCAGCCTTCACCAAACGTCTAGTTTGGTGGTTGGGGTTATAAATACCCCCAACCACCCACATTCAAGTCATCCAAGTTTCCACCCTTCAACTACTTACAAGAGCTCTAGCATTCAATACAAGACACACCAAAGAGATCAAATCCTCTCCCAACTCCACACAAAGCGTTAGTGATTAGAGAGAGTGATTTGTCGTGTTCATTTGAGCTCTTGCGCTTGGATCGCTTCTTTTCTTTCTCATTCTTTCTTGAGATCAAACTCACTTGTAATTGAGGCAAGAGACACCAATCGTGTGGTGGTCCTTGCGGGAACTTCGTGTTCCATTTGTTTGAGAAGAAGAAGCTCACTCGGTCTGAGGGACCGTTTGAGAGAGGGAAAGGGTTGAAAGAGACCCGGTCTTTGTGACCACCTCAACGGGGAGTAGGTTTGCAAGAACCGAACCTCGGTAAAACAAATCTGTGTGTCACACTCTTTATTTGCTTGCGATTTGTTTTGCGCCCTCTCTCTCGGACTCATTATTATTTCTAACGCTAACCCGGCTTGTAGTTGTGATTAACTTTGTAAATTTCAGTTTCACCCTATTCACCCCCCCTCTAGGCGACTATCAATTGGTATCAAAGCCCGGTGCTTCATTAGAGCCTAACCGCTCGAAGTGATGTCGGGAGATCACGCCAAGAAGGAGATGGAGACCGGCGACAAGCCCACTACAAGTCACGGGAACGCTTCATCGGAAGAGTCCCGCAACAAAGGGAAGGGGAAGGAGAAGAAATCCTCTTCCCACAAGACGCATCGGAGTGGCGATAAGAAAAAGAAGATGAGGAAGGTGGTCTACTACGAGACCGATACTTCATCGCCTTCCACCTCCGGCTCCGACACGCCATCCATTACTTCTAAGCGCCATGAGCGCAAGAAGTTTAGTAAGATCCCCATATGTTATCCTCGCATTCCTAAACATAAGCCTTTACTTTCCGTCCCATTAGGCAAACCACCAACATTTGATGGTGAAGATTATGCTAGGTGGAGTGATTTAATGCGATATCACCTAACCTCACTCCACAAAAGTATATGGGATGTTATTGAGTTTGGTGTACAGGTACCATCCGTAGGGGATGAAGATTATGATGAGGACGAAGTGGCCCAAATCCAACACTTCAACTCCCAAGCCACAACTATACTCCTCACCTCTCTAAGTCGAGAGGAGTATAACAAGGTGCAAGGGTTGAAAAGTGCTAAGGAGATTTGGGACACGCTAAAGACCGCACACGAAGGAGACGAGGTGACCAAGATCACCAAGCGAGAGATGATCGAGGGGGAGCTCGGTCGCTTTCGACTTCGCCAAGGAGAGGAGCCACAAGACATGTACAACCGGCTCAAAACCTTGGTGAACCAAGTGCGCAACCTCGGGAGCAAAAAATGGGATGACCACGAAATGGTTAAGGTTATTCTAAGATCACTTGTTTTCCTTAACCCTACTCAAGTTCAATTAATTCGTGGCAATCCTAGATACACACTAATGACTCCCGAGGAAGTAATCGGGAATTTTGTGAGCTTTGAATTGATGATCAAAGGCTCAAAGAAGATCAACGAGCTTGACGGCCCCTCCACGTCCGAAGCACAACCGGTCGCATTCAAGGCGACGGAAGAAAAGAAGGAGGAATCTACTCCAAGTCGAACACCCATCGACGCCTCCAAGCTCGACAATGAGGAGATGGCGCTCATCATCAAGAGTTTCCGCCAAATCCTCAAGCAAAGGAGGGGGAAGTATTACAAGCCCCGCTCCAAGAAGGTTTGCTACAAGTGTGGTAAGCCCGGTCACTTTATTGCCAAATGTCCTATTTCTAGTGATAGTGACAGGGGCGACGACAAGAAGGGGAGAAGAAAGGAGAAGAAGAGGTGCTACAAGAAGAAGGGCGGCGATGCCCATGTTTGCCGGGAATGGGACTCCGACGAGAGCTCCACCGACTCCTCCTCCGACGAGGACGCCGCAAACATCACCGTCACCAAGGGTCTTCTCTTCCCCAACGTCGGCCACAAGTGCCTCATGGCAAAGGACGGCAAAAAGAAGAAGGTTAAATCCAAATCCTCCACTAAATATGAGTCCTCTAGTGATGATAATGCTAGTGATGAGGAGGATAATTTGCGTACCCTCTTTGCCAACCTAAACACGCAACAAAAAGAAAAATTAAATGAATTAATTAGTGCTATTCATGAGAAGGATGATCTCTTGGACACCCAAGAGGACTTCCTTATTAAAGAAAACAAGAAGCATGTTAAGGTTAAAAATGCCTATGCACTAGAAGTAGAAAAATGTGAAAAATTATCTAGTGAACTAAGCACTTGCCATGAGACTATTGACAACCTTAGAAATGAGAATGCAAAATTAATTGCTAAGGTTGATTTAAATGCTTGTGATGTTTCAATTCCCAATCTTAGAAATGATAGTGATGATTTGCTTGCTAAGATTGAAGAATTAAACATTGCTCTTCCTAGCCTTAGGATTGAAAATGAAAAATTGCTTGCTAAGGCTAAAGATCTTGATGTTTGCAATGTTACTATTTCTAACCTTAGAAGTGAAAATGATATATTACATGCTAAGGTGATAGAATTAAAATCTTGCAAACCCTCTACATCTACCGTTGAGCATGTTTCTATTTGCACTAGATGTAGAGATGTTGATATTAATGTTATTCATGATCATATGGTCTTAATTAAGCAACAAAATGATCATATAGCAATATTAGATGCTAAAATTGCCGAGCATGAACTTGAAAATGAAAAATTTAAATTTGCTCGTAGTATGCTTTATAGTGGGAGACGCCCTGGCATCAAGGATGGCATTGGCTTCCAAAAGGGAGACAATGTTAAACTTAATGCCCCTCCTAAAAGATTATCTAATTTTGTAAAGGGCAAGGCTCCCATGCCTCAGGATAACGAGGGTTACATTTTATACCCTGCCGGTTATCCCGAGAGCAAGATTAGAAGAATTCATTCTAGGAAGTCTCACTCTGGCCCTAACCATGCTTTTATGTATAAGGGTGAGACATCTAGCTCTAGGCAACCAACCCGTGCTAAGTTGCCTAAGAAGAAAACTCCTAATGCATCAAATGACCATAACATTTCATTTAAAACCTTTGATGCATCTTATGTTTTGACTAACAAATCCGGCAAGGTAGTTGCCAAGTTTGTTGGGGGCAAGCACAAGGGGTCAAAAACTTGTGTTTGTGTACCCAAAGTTCTTGTGTCTAATGCCAAAGGACCCAAAACCATTTGGGTACCTAAAGTCAAGAACTAAACTTGTTTTGTAGGTTTATGCATCCGGGGGCTCAAGTTGGATCATCGACAGCGGGTGCACAAACCACATGACAGGGGAGAAGAAAATGTTCTCCTCCTACGAGAAAAACCAAGATCCCCAACGAGCTATCACATTCGGGGATGGAAACCAAGGTTTGGTCAAAGGATTGGGTAAAATTGCTATATCACCTGACCATTCCATTTCTAATGTTTTTCTTGTAGACTCTTTAGATTACAATTTGCTTTCCGTATCTCAATTATGTCAAATGGGCTACAACTGTCTTTTTACTGATGTAGGTGTCACTGTCTTTAGAAGAAGTGATGATTCAATAGCATTTAAGGGAGTGTTAGAGGGTTAGCTATACTTAGTAGATTTTGATAGAGCTGAACTCGACACTTGCTTAATTGCTAAGACTAACATGGGTTGACTCTGGCACCGCCGACTAGCCCATGTTGGGATGAAGAATCTTCATAAGCTTCTAAAGGGAGAGCACATTTTAGGATTAACAAATGTTCATTTTGAGAAAGACAGGATTTGTAGCGTATGCCAAGCAGGGAAGCAAGTTGGCGCTCATCATCCACATAAGAACATCATGACGACTGACAGGCCACTGGAACTCCTACACATGGACCTATTCGGCCCGATAGCTTACATAAGCATCGGCGGGAGTAAGTATTGTCTAGTTATTGTGGATGATTATTCTCGCTTCACTTGGGTATTCTTTTTGCAGGAAAAATCTCATACCCAAGAGACCTTAAAGGCATTCTTGAGACGGGCTCAAAATGAGTTCGGCTTGAGAATCAAGAAAATTAGAAGCGACAACGGGACGGAGTTCAAGAACTCTCAAATTGAAGGCTTCCTTGAGGAGGAGGAGGGCATCAAGCATGAGTTCTCCTCTCCCTACACCCCACAACAAAATGGTGTAGTAGAGAGAAAGAATAGAACTCTATTGGACATGGCAAGAACCATGCTTGATGAGTACAAGACTTCGGATCGGTTTTGGGCCGAGGCGGTCAACACGGCTTGCTACGCCATCAACCGGTTGTATCTACACCGAATCCTCAAGAAGACATCATATGAACTCCTAACCGGTAAAAAGCCCAATATTTCATATTTTAGAGTCTTTGGTAGCAAATGCTTTATTCTTGTTAAGAGAGGTAGAAAATCTAAATTTGCTCCTAAGACTGTAGAAGGCTTTTTACTAGGATATGACTCAAACACAAGGGCATATAGAGTCTTTAACAAGTCCTCGGGACTAGTTGAAGTTTCTTGTGACGTTGTGTTTGATGAGACTAACGGCTCTCAAGTAGAGCAAGTTGATCTTGATGAGATAGGTGATGAAGAGGCTCTGTGCATCACGCTAAGGAACATGTCCATTGGGGATGTGTGTCCTAAGGAATCCGAAGAGCCTTCACATGCACAAGATCAACCATCCTCCTCCACGCAAGCATCTCCACCAACTCAAAATGAGGATGAGGCTCAAGTTGATGAAGGAGAAGATCAAAGAGATGAGCCATCTCAAGATGACGACAATGATCAAGGGGGAGATGCAAATGATCAAGACAAGGAGGATGAAGAACCAAGACCGCCACACCCAAGAGTCCACCAAGCAATCCAACGAGATCACCCCGTCGACACCATCCTCGGCGACATTCATAAGGGGGTAACCACTAGATCTCGTGTTGCACATTTTTGTGAGCATTACTCGTTTGTTTCCTCTATTGAGCCACACAGGGTAGAGGAAGCACTTCAAGATTCGGATTGGGTGGTGGCGATGCAAGAGGAGCTCAACAACTTCACTAGGAATGAGGTATGACATTTAGTTCCACGTCCTAATCAAAGTGTTGTAGGAACCAAGTGGGTATTCCGCAACAAGCAAGACGAGCATGGTGTGGTGACAAGGAACAAAGCCCGACTTGTGGCCAAGGGGTACTCCCAAGTCGAAGGTTTGGATTTCGGTGAAACCTATGCACCCGTAGCTAGGCTTGAGTCAATTCGTATATTATTAGCCTATGCTACTTACCATGGCTTCAAGCTTTACCAAATGGACGTGAAGAGTGCCTTCCTCAATGGACCGATCAAGGAAGAGGTCTATGTTGAGCAACCTCCCGGCTTTGAAGATAGTGAGTATCCTAATCATGTCTATTGGCTCTCTAAGGCGCTTTATGGGCTCAAGCAAGCCCCAAGAGCATGGTATGAATGCCTATGAGATTTCCTTATTGCTAATGGCTTCAAAGTCGGAAAAGTCGATCCTACTCTATTGACTAAAACTCTTGACAATGATTTGTTTGTATGCCAAATTTATGTTGATGATATTATATTTGGGTCTACTAACGAATCTACATGTGAATAATTTAGTAGGATCATGACAAAGAAATTCAAGAAGTCGATGATGGGGGAGTTGAAGTACTTCTTGGGATTTCAAGTGAAGCAACTCCAAGAGGGCACCTTCATTAGCCAAACAAAGTATATTCAAGATATCCTAAGCAAGTTTGGGATGAAGGTTGCCAAGCCCATCAAGACACCCATGGGAATCAATGGGCATCTCGACCTCAACACGGGAGGTAAATCCGTCGATCAAAAGGTATATCGGTCGATGATAGGCTCTTTACTCTATTTATGTGCATCTCGACCGGATATTATGCTTTCCGTATGCATGTGTGCAAGATTCCAAGCCGACCCTAAGGAAGCTCACCTTACGGCCGTAAAACGAATCTTGAGATATTTGGCTTATACTCCTAAGTTTGGGCTTTGGTACCCTCGGGGATCCACATTTGATTTAATTGGTTATTCGGATGCCGATTGGGCGGGGTGTAAAATTAATAGAAAGAGAACATCGGGGACTTGCCAGTTCTTGGGAAGATCCTTGGTGTCTTGGGCTTCAAAGAAGCAAAATTCCGTAGCTCTTTCTACCGCCGAAGCCGAGTATATTGTCGCAGGCCATTGTTGCGCGCAATTACTTTGGATGAGGCAAACCCTTAGGGACTATGGTTACAAATTAACCAAAGTTCCTCTTCTATGTGATAATGAGAGTGCAATCCGCATGGCGGGTAATCCCGTTGAACATAGCCGCACTAAACACATAGTCATTCGGTATCATTTTCTAAGGGATCATCAACAAAAGGGGGATATCGAGATTGCATATATTAACACTAAAGATCAATTAGCCGATATATTTACCAAGCCACTAGATGAACAAACTTTTAACAAACTTAGACATGAGCTAAATATTCTTGATTCTAGGAATTTCTTTTGATGTTTTGCACACATAGCTCATAAATATACCTTTGATCATATCTCTTTCATGTGCTATGACTAATGTGTTTTCAAGTGAATTTCAAACCAAGTCATAGGTGTATTGAAAGGGAATTGGAGTCTTCGGGGAATACAAAGGCTTCAACTCCACTCCATAACTCATCATTCGTCGTCGCTCCGTGCAACTCTCCGTCTTTGGTATAATCTTCACCCATATTTCGTTTGCCAAAGGAGGAGAAAGTAGTCATAAGGGCTTATATTTCAATTAAAGTATCCGTTTTTGGCGATTCATGCCTAAGGGGGAGAAAGTATTAGCCCAAAGCAAAAGGATCGCACCACCACCCTAATTTTAAAAACTAATGATTTTCAATTGGTAAATTTCAAATTGGTATCTTATTGTGTTCAAAAGGGGAAGAAAGTAGTATTTTCAAAATTGATATCTTAAAACCCTCTTGAACACTAAGAGGAGAATTTATTGAGGGGGAGTTTTGGTTAGTCAAAGGAAAAGCATTTGAAACAGGGGGAGAAAATTTCAAATCTTAAAAATGCTTCTCAAAATCTTATTCATTTACCTTTGACTATTTGCAAAAGGACTTTGAAAAGAATTTACAAAAAGAATTTGCAAAAACAAAACATGTGGTGCAAGCGTGGTCCAAAATGTTAAAAATAAAGAAACAATCCATGCACATCTTATAAGTAGTTTTATTGGCTCAATTCTAAGTAACCTTTGCACTTACATCATGCAAACTAGTTCAATTATGCACTTCTATACTTGCTTTGGTTTGTGTTGGCATCAATCACCAAAAAGGGGGAGATTGAAAGAGAATTAGGCTTACACCTATTTTCTAATTGATTTTGGTGGTTGAATTGCCCAACAGAAATAATTGGACTAACTAGTTTGCTCTAGTTTATAAGTTATACAGGTACCAAAGGTTCACAAAAAGCCAATAAAAAGACCAAGAAAAGGGTTCAACAAAAAGAGCAAGGGATAACCGAAGTATGCCCTGGTCTGCCGCACCGGACTATCCGGTGCACCAGGGGACTTCAAGCCAAACTCTTCACCTTCGAGAATTCTCAGAGGCGCTTCACTATAATTCACCGGACTGTCCGGTGCATCACCGGACAGTGTCCGGTGCTCCAAGGAAGAGCAACTCTGAACTCGCCAGCTTCGGGAATCTGCTCCGCTAAAAGTCACCGGACAGTGTCCGGTGCACACCGGACTGTCCGGTGCACACCGGACTGTCCGGTGTGATAGCGGAGCAACGGCTACTTCAAGCGCAACGGTCGTCTACAACACATTAAATGCGCGCCAGCGCACGCAGAGGAGCAGAGCACGCGCGGGTGGCACACCGGACAGCCTACAGGGCGTGTCCGGTGCACCACCGGACAGCCAGGCGGGCCCACACGTCAAAGCTCCAACGGTCGAACCCTAACGGTCTGGTGACGTGGCTGGCACACCGGACACTGTTCGGTGGCGCACTGGACTGTCCGGTGCGCCCGTCGACAGCAGCCTTCACCAAACGGCTAATTTGGTGGTTAGGGTTATAAATACCCCCAACCACCCCACATTCAAGTCATCCAAGTTTCCACCCTTCAACTACTTACAAGAGCTCTAGCATTCAATACAAGGCACACCAAAGAGATCAAATCCTCTCCCAACTCCACACAAAGCGTTAGTGATTAGAGAGAGTGATTTGTCGTGTTCATTTGAGCTCTTGCGCTTGGATCGCTTCTTTTCTTTCTCATTCTTTCTTGAGATCAAACTCACTTGTAATTGCGGCAAGAGACACCAATCGTGTGGTGGTCCTTGCGGGAACTTCGTGTTCTATTTGTTTGAGAAGAAGAAGCTCACTCGGTCCGAGGGACCGTTTGAGAGAGGGAAAGGGTTGAAAGAGACCCGGTCTTTGTGACCACCTCAACGGGGAGTAGGTTTGCAAGAACCGAACCTCGGTAAAACAAATCTGTGTGTCACACTCTTTATTCGCTTGCGATTTGTTTTGCGCCCTCTCTCTCGGACTCATTATTATTTCTAACGCTAACCCGGCTTGTGGTTGTGATTAACTTTGTAAATTTCAGTTCCGCCCTATTCACCCCCCCTCTAGGCGACTATCAGCTTTCCATATCAAGAAGTTTTTACCATCAAAAGGATCAGGCTTCAACACAGCAGCAAAACCTCTGACAGAAAAATGTCTAACATTAGGTTTTTGGATTGTTAGAATTATAGACATTTTCCGTACCATTTTAATTCCA
Source organism: Zea mays (assembly GCF_902167145.1). Classification (NCBI taxonomy): domain Eukaryota; kingdom Viridiplantae; phylum Streptophyta; class Magnoliopsida; order Poales; family Poaceae; genus Zea; species Zea mays. The sequence continues at coordinate 105,012,927 of NC_050105.1, read as the reverse complement.
TAAATTAACATTATGATGATGACATATAATAGATAATTACCCATAGAAATCGTGATCTCAAAAATATCCATAACAATATGGATCATGAGAACACAAAGCATATGAAGCATGTAAATCATATAAATATAATAAGTATGTAAACATGGTTCATGAATTATTACGGAACAACTGGAAATAAACAGATAGCAATATAAACAGGATGATTGTAAAATTAAAACAGACAGATATAACATATTATAATATGACAGAACAGGGGTACATACGACATATATAATATGCAGAATATAAAACAATAACGAACTGAATTGATCATACCCTCCCATGCGCTCCGAGGATCCTGATCCTTGTCCAACTTCTCTTGCCATCCGTACGAGATGAAGACGCCAGGAACCAGTGAAGAAGAGACAACGACGGACGTTGGGCAGTCGCGTTGACGCTCCCCAAAAACCTAATTGTCGATCCCCCGAGCAGGGTCTCGAACGGCAACGGCTTCGGAGGCACCTGCCCTCTCGCCTCTCTGTGCGCGCAGAGCTACGAGATGGAAACACCCTCACTTGCGGCTGGACTGTGACTTTGAATGGTTCTGTTCTCGTGTACCGAGTGCCAGGGGTTCTCCTCTATTTAACGTTGTTCTCGTGTACCAAGTGCCAGGAGTTCTCCTCTATTTAACTTCTCGCAGAGGGAAGCTGAAGGAGAAGGGTCTGCACGCCAAGGGACAGGCAGCTGAAGGACAAGAGTGTCGCATGCAGCTGACGAAGAGACAGGCAACTGAAAGATTTACGCGGCTAGTGAGTGCTAAAAATTAACACAACCACACCACGCCCGCTCGCCTGCCTCGCCACGCCCGAGCCCGGCTGGCGGCGGCGGCGCGCGCGCGCGTGTGGCACGCCCTTGTCCGTTTCTTGACTTCTCAAGTTAGGTGGAATAATTCCCACCATATAAGTCAAGCCAAAAGACCCTTGGACTTCCAATATGGTACTATTGTTATTCTCCACCACTACACACCATAGAGTTTATCCAATAAATGGACCAGACTCATAAAAGATTCAACACCATAATCGTACCTACGGATAACAATTTTCACCATACCTATATACATTGGATAATTATCCACGGTTATTTTATCCATACCTGTACACATTGTCATCCCTAATTTAAACTATGAAATAACACTGCGTAACTTTTGAGAGAGAGAGAGAGTACCGGAAAGAAGAGAGGGTCCAAATCGAATCGATTAGAAAGCCACACTTTTTTGGCTGTACAGTGCTACGAAGAAGAACCTTTGCTCCCCGTGTCAGGTTGGGCACAGTACGTAGATCGAGCACGCTAGTCCGCACGCACTGTCGTTACTGGCTAACGTACACGTACGTGCTTCTTGACATGGCCCATGCATGCATACGACAAACAGGGAGAGCTAGCCATTGTTGCATGTAGTATGCTGCTCCTGGCTCAAAGCAAAGCAAAGCACTAGCTCGATACATATCAGCAGCTGCGCGCGTGTGTGAGACTGTGTAACACTGTTGCGACACGCTCCGATCCACTCCACTCCATGAGCACGAACGTACGTACGGCCGGTATGTAACAAAGCAATAACAAACATGACCTAGCTAAGATCTGTCGCGTACTCCTGTGTACTATAGAGAAAAATCGATGCTCCGGTCCACGCACACAACAGTAGTACGTGGGCCCGGCCGTGCCGTCCTGTCCACATGTACAACGAGGAACACTGCAACGACAAAAAAAAAATACTAGAGTACTCCGTACTCCTACGACCCCGAGAGAGAGAAAGAGAGGGGGTGAAACCCCGTACACCCTACTACGCTGCTGTTCCTGCACGAACGAACAGCGTCTCCTTTGATTTTCTGCCGAACATGACAGTGCCGCGCCAGCATGTTTTTGTATACATGTGGCATGCAACGATACGACGGTGTGCGTCCGTGTCCGGCGTGGCTGCTCGCTCGCAGCTTCCCCCACCAACCAACCCACACACGCACGATCGTCCTGCCCAGACCGGCGGGGCACCGTCGCGGCGCCGGGATCGGGCGGCCGGCGGCCCTAGCCTTTTCGTCTTGTCGATCGATTGACGTGTGCTACTGTTAGCGATCGGCGGACGGGCGTGGCTTGGCTTCCAGCTGCCGCTTTCCGTCCGGCCGGGTCGCCACTCGCCACCGGTACCGGCCACGACGACCGAACCGACGTGCGTGCGTGGCTAAAGGGCAACTGTCGGAAAACGGCATGCTGTCACGACTCCCCACCGCTAGTGGGCCGGGCCGGTGGGCTCCGCCTGCCAGTCGCAGGACGCGCAACAGGTGCAAATAAAGAGAACTGTGGTCGCGCTCCGTCTGAAAAAAAATCGACGACGACGGCGTTTTTGATGTTTGTTTGATCGTTGTTTTAATCAGTTTTTTTAATATAAAATAAATGAGTTATAATTCAAAAAATATATATATATATCACTACACCAAAATCATACATTTCCTACGTTTTTAACTTCCTACAGCTTTTATAACAAACCGTAGAAAATAAATAACTTTCTAAAGGCAACTGGTAACTCTAAGAAATAAACATAACTTTCTACGGTATTTTATAAAAGATGTAGTAAGTTAGCTTCCTAGAGGCCAATTGGGTCGTAGGAAGTTAGCCAGAGTTACAGTCAGCCGTAGGAAGTTAGCCAACTAACTTCTTATGAGCTACAGTCAGCCGACAATAAGCCGTAGGAATTTAGTCAGCTGACGGCGTGAAGCTACTAACTTACGAGAACCTACTAACTTCCGAGAGGCTTGTTTGGCTGTAGGAAGTTAGCTAACTTTCTAGAGGGCTCTAGAAAGTTAAGCTAACTTCCGACAAAAAAATTCTGAGAGCCAAACTTCTGACGGGATGGCTTAACTTTCAAGAGTTTAGGCTCTAGAAAGTTTACTATTTTGGTATAGTGTACGAAGTCAATAAGATATCTAGATGCTAAAAATCTTACGTGAAAAATATATTGTAGTATTATATAAATGGAGCTCAGAGGTTTTTTTTGGCACGTGTAGTATTTTAAGGACTTTTTCGAGACTCGTCAAATTTCTATTACGCGTCCGTGATTGATGGGACTAAACACGATCTTTGACTTCGACATCCACATATATACTACTACAATTTTTTTGTCCTTCTATATAAGTGTTTTAGGAATTTTAGGAAGTGTTTGGTTGAACCCACAAACATGGATGGAAGGCGGCGGTCATTGTTTATACAGTGTTTGGATGAGAGTCATGTGGGGGTAAGGTAAACACTGAAGTAATTTTTGGTAGCGACGTGATCACAAAAAATCGAGGCAACAGTGTCGTTTCTGTCTCATCTCACTTTTACCTTAAACCAAATACATTATTAATTAGTTACATATCTCTCTCCACACCGCTCTGTTTTTCAAAGGATGTCTTAATCTCCTTCCTGATGTTTCTGTTGCTACACTTATTTCGCTCAATTTTTTCTCCGCTCTAAACACATGACGAGCAATAAGAACAAATAGGGTTAGGATTGAAAGCTGGATCCCTGAATTGGCCATGATTCTCATGTATATATATAGTTTATATATTAAGAGCTCTGTACTTACAATAACTAGAGAAAGGTCAGGTCGGACGATGCAATCCGGTCGAGCCGGACCAGATCCGGACGTCTATAAAACAAGACCCGGAGTGCTAGGGTTCAGTTTTTTACGCTCCACCCTGATTCACTAGCGACGCCGCGTGCGACGACGGCGGTTGCCCTAGAGCGTGCGCGGCGGTGGACCCCCAGCCGGTGGCCGCAGCTCCATGACCTCGATGCGCGGTGACGGAGGTTCCTCGATTTGGAGTAGTGGCGGCGGTTCCCAGGTCGGTTGCGGCGGCTCCCTGATCCAGAGGGCGAGCGATAGCGGGGCCTTTGTGCGGGCAAGCGGCGGCGTCCCCGAGGCCCCAAGGAGGCGGCAATTCCAAGGCCGGCGAGCAAGCGAGGCCCGTCGACATGCGAGTAGGGACGACGACGCATGAGGCACAATGTTCGAGCGAGCGGCGTCACGGAAGGCGCGAGATGCGCGCCGCGATGATCACGCGTGACATCCTCTGATCCGGCGCAATTTGAGCGGCCCGAGTGACGACCTACATTTGTACTTGTGTCATCGACGACGTCCTTCGGCCACTACCTCCTTCGATTCGTGTTTTCTTTTCGATTATTGTGTCTTATGCCTACCACATGTATTATTTACGCTAAAAACTGTACGATTTTATGCTTGAACACGGACTTCGTATACCAGTTTACTGCATGCACATTAGAAAGACAAATCCTTGATTTATGTTGTTCGTAATTTGCGCGCATGCAATAGAAACTCCCACGATTTTGCCATAATTTTTGGATCTGTATAAAAATAGAAACCGCATGCATGCGACTCCCATATTTTTCGGATCTGTCATAAAAATACGATCGTAATAACAACCTACTAGAGCTATCAACCTCTCAAATTGACTCGGTATTTACGCTTATAATTGAGGAATTTTATGCTCAAAACTTAAGGTTTTTACGCTCCACCCGGAGATGCGTCCACTAGTGAACAACATGCCAGATTTTTTACGCAGTGTAAGGAATTGCATAAATAACTACATCATGTAGTATAATTTGTATCAGTATATATCATAAACTAGTTCTAATGCGTTTAGTTGCATGGCTGTTGGAGGGATCCTATATTTATAAAGGAAATAAAACATTAAATGTGATTTTTGTTTCTATGCATGCAATTCATTTCCTTTCATTGCATATTCTTTCCAACATAAATTCGTGTGCATGCAGCTGGTAACAGATTTTTACGCAGTATACCGAATTGCATAATTATCTAAACAGTGTAGCATATTTAGTATCAGTATATACCATAAAATGGTTGTTACGAGTCTAACTGCATGGCTGTTGCAGCCATCCTAAATTTATGGAGGAAATAAAGCATTTAAAATAAACCGCCACACATATATTTCCTAAGTTTACGCGCATGCAAGGGAACATGTTTGACTCGTGCATGCATTTTGCCATAATTTTTGAATCTGTGTAAAAATAAAACCGCATGCATGCGGCTGCCATGTTTTCGGATCTGCCATAAAAATAGGATCATAATAACAACCTACTAGAACTATCAACCTCTCACATTGCTTCGGTATTTACACTTATAATTGAGGGATTTTATGCTCAAAACTTAAGGTTTTTACGCTCCAACCCGGAGATGCGTCCACCAGTGAACAACATGTCAGATTTTTTACGCAGTGTACCGAATTGCATAAATACCTACACCATGTAGTATAATTTGTATCAATATATATCATAAACTAGTTCTAATGTGTTTAGCTGCATGACTGTTGGAGTGATCCTATATTTATGAAGAAAATAAAACATTAAATACGATTTTTTGTTTATATGCGTGCAATTAATTTCCTTTCATTACACATTCTTTCCATCATAAATTCGTGTGCATGCAGCTGGTAACAAATTTTTATTCAGTTTACCGAATTGCATAATTATCTACACAGTGTAGCATATTTAGTATTAGTATATGTCATAAAATGATCCTTACGAGTCTAGTTGGTATGGCTGTTGCAGCGATCCTAAATTTATGAAGGAAATAAAGCATTTAAAAATAGAAATCGTCACACATATCTGTCCTAAATTTACGCGCATGCATGGGAACGTGTTTGACTCATGCATGCATTTCTTTTTGCGCGTGTGGGGCGGGTGGCGCACCCAACAGCCTGGTTAAGTCGGCGCGTTAGGTTGAACCACGTTGCAGGGTGGTCGGCCTAGGCTACCTTTAACTATTGGAAGCCCAGGTGTCGGGGACCATAATTAGGGGTACCCCAAGACTCTTAAACTCGGCTGGTAACCACCATCAGCACAAGCTGCAAAGGCCTGATGGGCGCAATACAGGTCAAGGCTCTGTCCACTCAAGGGACACGATCTCGCCTCACCCGAGCCCAGCCTCGGGCAGGAACAGTAGACCCAGGTGGACTCACGCCTCGCCTGAGGGCCTTCTCAAGCAACGGGCGCACCTTCGACTCGCCTGAGGTCCAGCTCGGGCAGGCTTCGCGGAGAAGCAACCTTGGCCAGATCGCCTCGCCAACCGACCGTATCGCAGGAGCATTCAATGCAAGGATCGCCTGGCACCTTATCCTAACACGCGTTCCTCAGTCGACAAGGCCGAAGTGACCGCAGTCACTTCGCCCCTCCACTGACTGACCTGACAGGGAAACAGCGCCGCCTGCCCTGCTCCGACTGTTGTGCCACCCGCCAGGATGAGGCTGACAGCAGCCGAATCTAGCCTTAGGCGCCATAGGAAGCTCCGCCTCGCCCGACCCCAGGGCTCGGACTCAACCTCGACCCCGGAAGACGGTCTCCGCCTCGCCCGACCCCAGGGCTCGGACTCAACCTCGACCCCGGAAGACGGTCTCCGCCTCGCCCGACCCTAGGGCTCAGACTCAGCCTCGACCTCAGAGGAGTCACCGCCTCGCCCGACCTCGGGCTCGGACCGACCACGCCGCAGGGGGGTACATCATTACCCTACCCCTAGCTAGCTCAGGCTATGGGGAACAAGACCGGCGTCCCATCTGGCTCGCCCCGGTAAATAAGTAATGATGGCACCCCGCGTGCTCCATGACGACGGCAGTTCTCAGCCCCCTACGGAAGCAAGGAGACGTCAACAAGGACCCGACAGCTGTACTTCTACAGGGTTTAAGCGCTCCTCCGACGGCCACGACATCACATGAACAGGGCACCAACACCTCTCCGACAGCCACGTCGGCATGTACATAGGGCTCTGGCTCCTCTCTGCTAGACACGTTAGCACATTGCTACACCCCCCATTGTACACCTGGGCCTTCTCCTTACATCTATAAAAGGAAGGTTCAGGGCCCTCGTATGAGAAGGTGGCCGCGCGGGAGGACGGGCCGACGGACAGGCCTCTCTCTCTCTCCCTCACGAACGCTTGTAACCCCCTACTGCAAGCGCATCCGCCCTGGGCGCAGGACAACACGAGCCGCTGTTCCCTTTCTTGTTCCTCCTTGTGTTCCGTCTCACGCCGACCCATCTGGCCTGGGACACGCAGCGACAATTTACTCGTCGGTCTAGGGACCCCCCGGGGTCGAAACGCCGACAGTTGGCGCGCCAGGTAGGGGCCTGCTGCGTGTTGACGAACAGCTTCGCGTCAAGCTCCAGATGGGTAGTCTCCAGCAACCTCTCCAGCCCGGGACGATGCTCCGTTTCGGGAGTCTCGAGTTCATGTCCCTCGATGGCAGCTACGACATGGTACTCCTTCCTCCGCCGCGCGACAACGACAATGGCGGCCGTCAGCCCGCCCGCCGGCAGCGGAATCGACGACGTCTTCCCCCCGTGGCGGAAGAACAGCATCCGAGCCTGTCCTGTCACCTTCCCTGCTGTAGGAGGAGGAGGCGGGGCAACCATGGCCAAGCAGGACGCAGCACCTCGTTGGCTGTCGAGCGAGTCGACGATGTCGGTGCCCCAGCGGGGGACACGTCGGGCGTTGACCTCGCGTCTGAGACGAAGACGAGCGTCGTTTCCCCGCAACATGCCAACCCCAAGCGAACGGATGATGCCAGCACGCTCGCGAAGGACTTGCTGGGCGTTAGCCTCGTACCTGAGATAACGGTGCAGTCCGTCCCCGACGCGACTTCGTCACCATCCGTCGATCAAGAGGTACCGTCCGTTTTCCACCCTGTGCCTTTTAGATTCAGCTTCGACCCACAAAGCGACCCCGCTTCGGTGGACGCTTTCATAAAGGCATATCCTGACCTTCTGGGGTACTATATGTGGTCAACCTGGGACCGACTGACGGCCGTCTCGACTTGCGGGCCCCCGGGTTCCGAGGAAGATGATGAGCCCGACTCTGGTTGGGATTTCTTCGGGCTCAGTAACCCCAGTGCCATGTGAGACTTCATGACCGCATGTGACTACTGCCTCTCCGATTGCTCCGATGGTAGCCACAGCCTCGACGACAAGGACTGTGGCCCAAGTCGCGAATGTTTCCACGTCGATCTAGGGGGTCTCGACGAAGGCCACCACCTTGGTATGCCGGAGGACGGCGATCCCCCTAGGCCTGCGCCTCGCGTTGACATCCTTCGGGAGCTAGCTGTGGTCCCAGTCCCTGCGGGGGGTCAGGACACATAGCTCGAGCAAATCCGCGAGATGCAGGCCAGGCTCGACGAGGAAGCAGGACAACTTGTGCTTCTCCGGCAGAACATCGGGTAGGAGTGGGCAGGCCGAGCACCGGCCAGAGAAGCGCGTCATCTGCCCCAGGACGTCCAGCACCGCATCGCTGACGATGCCAGGGCAAGGCTGCCCTCGGCTTCCAGTGGGGTCGGCCAGAACCTGGCTGCGGCAGCAATACTACTCCGAGCGATGCCGGAACCATCCACCACAGAGGGGCGGCGTATCCAGGGAGAACTCAAGAATCTCCTGGAGGATGCCGCGGTCCGAAGGGTCGAAAGCTCTGCCTCCCGAAGGCAGGGGTACCCCCCGGAGCATCGTGTCGCGACTTCCCGATTCATGCGGGAAGCCTCGGTCCACACCGGGCGCATGCGGGACGCAATGCCTGTAGCCCCGGGTCGCCTCGGCAACGAGCACCACCGCCGCGATCGTCGAGCCCACCTCGACGAGAAGGTGCGCCGAGGCTACCACCCCAGGCATGGGGGATGCTATGACAGCGGGGAGGATCGGAGCCCCTCGCCCGAACCACCCAGTCTGCAAGCTTTTAGCCGGGCCATACGACGGGTGCCGTTCCCGACCTGGTTCCGAGCCCCGACTACCATCACCAAGTACTCGGGGAAACAAGGCCGGAACTGTGGCTCGCGGACTACCGGCTGGCCTACCAGCTGGGTGGAACGGACGATGACAACCTCATCATCCGCAACCTCCCCCTGTTCCTCTCCGACGCCGCCCGGGCCTGGCTGGAGCATCTGCCTCCTGCGCAGATCTCCAACTGGGACGACCTGATCAAGACCTTCGCTGGCAACTTCCAGGGCACATACGTGCGCCCTAGGAACTCCTGGGATCTCCGAAGCTGCCGCCAGCAGCCGGGAGAATCCCTGCGGGACTACATCCGGCGATTTTCGAAGCAGCGCACCGAGCTGCCCAACATCACCGACACAGATGTCATCGGCGCGTTCCTCGCCGGCACCACTTGTCGCGACCTGGTGAGCAAGCTGGGTCGCAAGACCCCCACCAGGGCAAGCGAGCTGATGGACATCGCCACCAAGTTCGCCTCTAGCCAGGAGGCGGTCGAGGCCATCTTCCGGAAGGACAAGCAGCCTCAGGGACGCCAGCAGGAAGACGTCCCCGAGGCGTCCGCTCAACGAGGCATGAAGAAGAAGGGCAAGAGGAAGTCGCAAGAGAAATGCGACGCCGCCGACGCAGATCTTGTCGCCGCCGCCGAGCACAGGAACCCCCGGAAGCCTCTCGGAGGGGCCAACCTGTTCGACAAGATGCTCAAGGAGTCGTGCCCCTATCATCAGGGTCCCGTCAAGCACACCCTTGAGGAGTGCGTCATGCTTCGGCGCTACTTCCACAAGGCCAGGCCCCCGGTGGAAGGTGGCAAAGGCCACGACAACGACAAGAAGGAGGGCCACAAAGCAGAGGAGTTCCCCGAGGTCCACGACTGCTTCATGATCTACGATGGGCAAGTGGCGAACGCCTCGGCTCGGCATCGCAAGCAGGAGCGTCGGGAGGTCTGCTCGGTGAAGGTGGCGGCGCCAGTCTACCTAGACTGGTCCAACAAGCCCATCACCTTCGACCAAGGCAACCACCCCGACCGCGTGCTGAGCCTGGGGAAGTACCCGCTCATTGTCGATCCCGTCATCGGCAACGCCAGGCTTACCAAGGTCCTCATGGACGGAGGCAGCAGCCTCAACATCATCTACGCCGAGACCCTCGGGCTCTTGTAGATCGATCTGTCCACGATCCGGGCTGGTGCGGCGCCCTTTCACGGGATCATCCCCAGGAAGCACGTCCAACCCCTTGGGCAACTCGATCTGCCCGTCTGCTTCGGGACTCCCTCCAACTTCCGAAAGGAAACCCTCACATTTGAGGTGGTCGGGTTCCGAGGAACCTACCACGCAGTGCTGGGGAGACCATGCTACACCAAGTTCATGGCCGTCCCCAACTACACCTACCTCAAGCTCAAGATGTCGGGCCCCAACGGGGTCATCACCATCTGAAAGTTGCCTAGAGGGGGGGGGGGTGAATAGGGCGAAACTGAAATTCTCAAAAATAATCACAACTACAAGTCGGGTTAGCGTTAGAAATATAATAGAGTCCGCGAGAGAGGTCGCAAAACAAATCGCAAGCGAATAATGAAGTGAGACACGCGGATTTGTTTTACCAAGGTTTGGTTCTTTCAAACCTACTCCCCGTTGAGGAGGCCACAAAAGGCCGGGTCTTTTTCAACCCTTTCCCTCTCTCAACCGGTCCCTCGGACCGAGTGAGCTTCTCTTCTCAAATCAACCCGGGAATAAAACTTCCCCGCAAGGACCACCACACAATTGGTGTCTCTTGCCTTGGTTACAAATGAGTTTATGATCACAAGAACAAATGAGAAAGAAAGAAGCAATCCAAGCGCAAGAGCTCAAAAGAACACGGCAAATCTCTCTCGCTAATCACTAAAGCCTTGTGTGGAATTGGAGAGGATTTGATCACTTGAGTGTGTCTAGAATTGAATGCCTAGCTCTTGTAAGTGGTTGAGAAGTGGAAAACTTGGATAACTTGAATGTGGGGTGGTTGGGGGTATTTATAGCCCCAACCACCAAACTAGCCGTTTGGTGGAGGCTGTCTGTTCGATGGTGCACCGGACAGTCCAGTGTGCACCGGACAGTCCGGTGCGCCAGCCACGTCACCAAAGCCGTTGCAATTTGACCGTTGGAGTTCTGACTTCTGGGCCCGCCTGGATGTCCGGTGGCGCACCGGACATGTACTGTAGAGTGTCTGGTGCACCAGCATGGGCGTGTCTGACCTCTGCGCGCGCAGCGCGCGCATTTAATGCGTCGCAGGTAGCCGTTGGCGCCGAAATAGCCATTGCCCCGCCATTACACCGGACAGTCCGGTGTACACCGGACAGTCCGGTGAATTTTAGCGGAGCAGCTGAAGTGAAAACCCGAGGCTGGCGAGTTCCGGAGGACGCTCTTTCTTGGAGCACCGGACATGTCCGGTGTACACCGGACAGTCCGATGAATTATAGCGGAGTCCCCTCTGGAATTTCCCGAAGGTGAAGAGTTTGAAGTTGGAGTCCTCTGGTGCACCGGACAGTCCGGTGCGCCTGACCAGAGGAGCCTTCGGTTGACCCTTTGCTCTTTTGTCGAACCCAATACTTGGTCTTTTTATTGGCTAAGTGTGAACCTTTGGCACCTGTATAACTTGTACACTAGAGCAAACTAGTTAGTCCAATTATTTGTGTTGGGCAATTCAACCACCAAAATTATTTAGGAACTAGGTATAAGCCTAATTCCCTTTCAATCTCCCCCTTTTAGGTGATTGATGCCAACACAAACCAAAGCAAATGTAAAAGTGCATAAATGAACTAGTTTGCATAATGTAAGTGCAAAGGTTGCTTGGAATTGAGCCAATATAAATACTTACAAGATATGTATGGATTGTTTCTTTATTTTTGATATATTGGACCACATTTGCACCACATGTTTTGTTTTTGCAAATCCTTTTGTTTCAAATGCTTTTCCTTTGACTAAACAAAACTCCCCCTCAAATAAAATTCTCCTCTTAGTGTTCAAGAGGGTTTTAGGACATCAATTTTGAAAATACTACTTGCTCCCCCTTTAGAACACAAGGAGATACCAATTTGAAATTTACCAATTGAAAATCATTAATTTTTAAAATTAGGGTGGTGGTGCGGTCCTTTTGCTTTGGGCTCATACTTTCTCCCCCTTTGGCATGAATCGCCAAAAACAGATACTATGAGTAAGATATAAGCCCTTTCCTAACTATTTTCTCCCCTTTGGCAAATAAAACATATGAGTGAAGATTATACCAAAGATGGAGAGTGAGGTGGAGCGACGGCGAAGGATGAGTAGTAGAGTGGAGTGGAAGTCTTTGTCTTCGCCGAAGACTCCAATTTCCTTTCAATATACCTATGACTTGGTTTGAAATACACTTGAAAACACATTAGTCATGGCTTATATAAAAGAGACATGATCAAAGGTATATTTAAGAGCTATGTGTGCAAATTAGCAAAAGAAATTTCTAGAATCAAGAATATTGAGCTCATGCCTAAGTTTGGTAAAAGATTGTTCATCAAGTGGCTTGGTAAAAATATCGGCTAATTGATCTTTAGTGTTAATGTATGAAATCTCGATATCCCCCTTTTGTTGGTGATCCCTAAGAAAATGATACCAAATGGCTATGTGTTTAGTGCGGCTATGCTCAACGGGATTATCCGCCATGCGGATTGCACTCTCATTATCACATAGGAGAGGAACTTTGGTTAGTTTGTAACCGTAGTCCCGCAAGGTTTGCCTCATCCAAAGCAATTGCGCGCAACAATGGCCTGCGGCAATATACTCGGCTTCGGCGGTAGAAAGAGCAACCGAATTTTGCTTCTTTGAAGCCCAAGACACCAAGGATCTTCCCAAGAACTGGCAAGACCCCGATGTGCTCTTCCTATTAATCTTACACCCCGCCCAATCGGCATCCGAATAACCAATCAAATCAAATGTGGATCCCCGAGGGTACCAAAGCCCAAACTTAGGTGTATAAGCCAAATATCTCAAGATTCGTTTTACGGCCGTAAGGTGTGATTCCTTAGGGTCGGCTTGGAATCTTGCACACATGCATACGGAAAGCATAATGTCCGGTCGAGATGCACATAAATAAAGCAATGAACCAATCATCGACCGGTATACCTTTTGATCCACGGACTTACCTCCCGTGTCGAGGTCGAGATGCCCATTGGTTCCCATGGGTGTCTTGATGGGCTTGGCATCCTTCATTCCAAACTTGCTTAGAATATCTTGAGTATACTTCGTTTGGCTAATGAAGGTGCCCTCTTGGAGTTGCTTGACTTGGAATCCTAGAAAATACTTCAACTCCCCCATCATCGACATCTCGAATTTTTGTGTCATGATCCTACTGAATTCTTCACATGTAGATTCGTTAGTAGACCCAAATATGATATCATCAACATAAATTTGGCATACAAACAAATCATTGTCAAGAGTTTTAGTGAACAAAGTAGGATCGGCCTTGCCGACTTTGAAGCCATTAGCAATAAGGAAATCTCTAAGGCATTCATACCATGCTCTTGGGGCTTGCTTGAGCCCATAAAGCGCCTTAGAGAGCCTATAGACATGGTTGGGGTACACACTATCTTCAAAGCCGGGAGGTTGCTCAACATAGACCTCCTCCTTGATTGGTCCGTTGAGGAAGGCACTCTTTACGTCCATTTGGTAGAGCTTGAAGCCATGGTAAGTAGCATAGGCCAATAATATACGAATTGACTCAAGCCTAGCTACGGGTGCATAGGTTTCACCAAAATCCAAACCTTCGACTTGTGAATATCCCTTGGCCACGAGTCGAGCTTTGTTCCTTGTCACCACACCATGCTCATCTTGCTTGTTGCGGAAGACCCACTTGGTTCCTACAACATTTTGATTAGGACGTGGAACTAAATGCCATACCTCGTTCCTCGTGAAGTTGTTGAGCTCCTCTTGCATCGCCATCACCCAATCCGAATCTTGTAGTGCTTCCTCTACCCTGTGTGGCTCAATAGAGGAAACAAAAGAGTAATGCTCACAAAAATGTGCAACACGAGATCGAGTGGTTACCCCCTTATGAATGTCGCCGAGGATGGTGTCGACGAGGTGATCTCGTTGGATTGCTTGGTGGACTCTTGGGTGTGGTGGCCTTGGTTGTTCATCCTCCTTGTCTTGATCATTTACATCTCCCCCTTGATCGTTGCCGTCATCTTGAGGTGGCTCATCTTTTTGATCTTCTACTTCATCAACTTGAGCCTCGTCCTCATTTTGGGTGGGTGGAGATGCTAGCGTGGAGGAGGATGGTTGATCTTGTGCATTTGGAGGCTCTTCGGATTCCTTAGGGCACACATCCCCAATGGACATGTTCCTTAGCGCGATGCACGGAGCCTGTTCTTCACCTACCTCATCAAGATCAACTTGCTCTACTTGAGAGCCGTTAGTCTCATCAAACACAACGTCACAAGAAACTTCAACTAGTCCTGAGGACTTGTTAAAGACTCTATATGCCCTTGTGTTTGAATCATATCCTAGTAAAAAGCCTTCTACAGTTTTAGGAGCAAATTTAGATTTTCTACCTTTCTTAACAAGAATAAAGCATTTGCTACCAAAAACTCTAAAATATGAAATATTTGGCTTTTTACCGGTTAGGAGTTCATAGGATGTCTTCTTGAGGATTCGGTGTAGATATAACCGGTTGATGGCGTAGCAGGCGGTATTGATCGCCTCGGCCCAAAACCGATCCGATGTCTTGTACTCATCAAGCATGGTTCTTGCCATGTCCAATAGAGTTCGATTCTTCCTCTCCACTACACCATTTTGTTGTGGCGTGTAGGGAGAAGAGAACTCATGCTTGATGCCCTCCTCCTCAAGGAAGCCTTCAATTTGAGAGTTCTTGAACTCCGTCCCGTTGTCGCTTCTAATTTTCTTGATCCTTAAGTCGAACTCATTTTGAGCCCGTCTCAAGAATCCTTTTAGGATCTCTTGGGTATGAGATTTTTCCTGTAAAAAGAACACCCAAGTGAAGCGAGAATAATCATCCACAATAACTAGACAGTACTTACTCCCGCCGATGCTTATGTAAGCGATCGGGCCGAATAGGTCCATGTGTAGGAGCTCCAGTGGCCTGTCACTAGTCATGATGTTCTTGTGTGGATGATGAGTGCCAACTTGCTTCCCGACTTGGCATGCGCTACAAATTCTGTCTTTCTCAAAATGAACATTTGTTAGTCCTAAAATGTGTTCTCCCTTTAGAAGCTTATGAAGATTCTTCATTCCAACATGGGCTAGTCGGCGGTGCCAGAGCCAACCCATGTTAGTCTTAGCAATTAAGCAAGTTTCGAGTTCAGCTCTATCAAAATCTACCAAGTATAGCTGACCCTCTAACACTCCCTTAAATGCTATTGAATCATCACTTCTTCTAAAGACAGTGACACCTACATCAGTAAATAGACAGTTGTAGCCCATTTGACATAGTTGCGAAACGGAAAGCAAATTGTAATCTAAAGAATCTACAAGAAAAACATTGGAAATAGTATGGTCAGGTGATATAGCAATTTTACCCAATCCTTTGACCAAACCTTGATTTCCATCCCCGAATGTGATAGCTCGTTGGGGATCTTGGTTTTTCTCATATGAGGAGAACATCTTCTTCTCCCCTGTCATGTGGTTTGTGCACCCGCTGTCGAGTATCCAACTTGAGCCCCCGGATGCATAAACCTACAAAACAATTTTAGTTCTTGACTTTAGGTACCCAAACGGTTTTGGGTCCTTTGGCATTAGAAACAAGAACTTTGGGTACCCAAACACAAGTCTTTGAACCCTTGTGTTTGCCCCCAACAAACTTGGCAACTACTTTGCCGGATTTGTTAGTCAACACATAAGATGCATCAAAAGTTTTAAATGAAATGCTATGATCATTTGATGCAATAGGAGTTTTCTTTCTAGGCAACTTGGCACGAGTTGGTTGCCTAGAGCTAGATGTCTCACCCTTATACATAAAAGCATGGTTAGGGCCAGAGTGAGGCTTCCTAGAATGAGTTCTCCTAATTTTGCTCTCGGGATAACCGGCAGGGTACAAAATGTAACCCTCGTTATCCTGAGGCATGGGAGCCTTGCCCTTAACAAAGTTAGACAAATTTTTAGGAGAGGCATTAAGTTTGACATTGTCTCCCCTTTGGAAGCCAATGCCATCCTTGATGCCAGGGCGTCTCCCATCATAGAGCATACTTCTAGCAAATTTAAACTTTTCATTTTCTAAGTTATGCTCGGCAATTTTAGCATCTAATTTTGCTTTATGATCATTTTGTTGTTTAATTAATACCATGTGATCATGAATAGCATTGATATCAACATCTCTACATCTAGTGCAAATAGAAACATGCTCAACGGTAGATGTAGAGGGTTTGCAAGATTTTAATTCTACAACCTTAGCATGTAGTATATCATTCTCATTTCTAAGGTTAGAAATAGTAACATTGCAAACATCAAAATCTTTAGCCTTAGTAATCAAATTTTCATTTTCTATTCTAAGGCTAGCAAGAGAATCATTCAATTCCTTAATCTTAGCAAGTAGATCATCATTATCATTTCTAAGATCGGGAATTGAAGCATCATAAACATGAGAATCAACCTTAGCAATTAATCTAGCATTTTCATTTCTAAGGTTGTCTATAGTCTCATGGCAAACGCTTAGCTCACTAGACAATTTTTCACATTTTTCAACTTGTTGAGCATAAGCATTTTTAACCTTAACATGCTTTTTATTTTCCTTGATTAGGAAGTCCTCTTGGGAATCCAAGAGATCATCCTTCTCATGGATGGCACTAATTAATTCATTTAATTTTTCTTTTTGTTGCATGTTTAGGTCGGCAAAAAGGGTTCGCAAGTTATTTTCCTCATCACTATCATTATCATCACTAGAGGATTCATATTTAGTGGAGGATTTAGATTTAACCTTCTTCCTTTTGCCGTCCTTTGCCATGAGGCACTTGTGGCCGACGTTGGGGAAGAGGAGTCCTTTGGTGACGGCGATGTTGGCGGTGTCCTCGTCGGAGGAGGAGTCGGTGGAGCTCTTGTTCGAGTCCCACTCCCGGCAAACATGGGCATCGCCGCCCTTCTTCTTGTAGTACCTCTTCTTTTCTCTCCTCTTTCCCTTCTTGTCGTCGCCCCTGTCACTGTCACTAGATATAGGACATTTTGCAATAAAATGACCGGGCTTACCACATTTGTAGCACACTTTCTTGGAGCGGGGTTTGTAGTCTTTCCCCCTCCTTTGTTTGAGGATTTGGCGAAAGCTCTTGATGACGAGCGACATTTCCTCATTGTCGAGCTTTGAGGCGTCGATTGGTTGTCTACTTGGTGTAGACTCCTCCTTTTTCTCCTCCGTTGCCTTGAATGCGACCGGTTGTGCCGCGGATGTGGAGGAATCATCTAGCTCGTTGATTTTCTTCGAGCCCTTGATCATATACTCAAAGCTCACAAAATTCCCAATTACTTCCTCGGGAGTCATTAGTGTGTATCTAGGATTACCACGAATTAATTGAACTTGAGTGGGGTTAAGGAAAATGAGAGATCTTAGAATAACCTTAACCACCTCGTGGTCATCCCACTTCTTGCTCCCGAGGTTGCGCACTGGGTTCACCAAGGTTTTGAGACGGTTGTACATATCTTGTGGCTCCTCCCCTTGGCGAAGACGAAAACGACCGAGCTCCCCCTCGATCATTTCCCGCTTGGTGATATTGGTGAGTTCATCACCCTCGTGCGCGGTCTTGAGTAGGTCCCAAATCTCCTTTGCATTCTTCAACCCTTGCACCTTGTTGTATTCCTCCTTACTTAGAGAGGCGAGGAGTATGGTTGTAGCTTGAGAGTTGAAGTGCTTGATTTGGGCCACTTCGTCCGTATCATAGTCTTCATCCCCTACGGATGGTACCTGTGCTCCAAACTCAACAACATTCCATATACTTTTGTGGAGTGAGGTTAGATGAAATTTCATTAAATCACTCCACCTAGCATAGTCTTCGCCATCAAAGGTTGGCGGTTTGCCTAATGGAACGGAAAGTAATGGAGTAGATCTAGATATACGAGGATAGTGTAGGGGGATCTTACTAAACTTCTTGCGCTCTTGGCGCTTAGAAGTTACGGACGGCGCATCGGAGTCGGAGGTCGATGTTGATGAAGTGTCGGTCTCGTAGTAGACCACTTTCCTCATCCTCTTGTGCTTGTCGCCTTTCCGATGCGACTTGTGAGAAGAAGATTTTTCCTTCTTCTCTTTGTGGTGAGAAGAGGAAGATCTTTTCTCCTTCCGTTTGGAGGAGTCCTTCTTCTTCTCCTTCCTCTTAGTGCGGGACTCTTCCGATGAAGTGCTCCCTTGGCTTGTAGTGGGCTTGTCGCCGGTCTCCATCTCCCTCTTGGTGTGATCTCCCGACATCACTTCGAGCGGTTAGGCTCTAATGAAGCACTGGGCTCTGATACCAATTGAAAGTTGCCTAGAGGGGGGGTGAATAGGGCGAAACTGAAATTCTCAAAAATAATCACAACTACAAGCCGGGTTAGCGTTAGAAATATAATAGAGTCCGCGAGAGAGGTCGCAAAACAAATCGCAAGCGAATAATGAAGTGAGACACGCGGATTTGTTTTACCGAGGTTCGGTTCTTTCAAACCTACTCCCCGTTGAGGAGGCCACAAAAGGCCGGGTCTTTTTCAACCCTTTCCCTCTCTCAACCGGTCCCTCGGACCGAGTGAGCTTCTCTTCTCAAATCAACCCGGGAATAAAACTTCCCCGCAAGGACCACCACACAATTGGTGTCTCTTGCCTTGGTTACAAATGAGTTTATGATCACAAGAACAAATGAGAAAGAAAGAAGCAATCCAAGCGCAAGAGCTCAAAAGAACACGACAAATCTCTCTCGCTAATCACTAAAGCCTTGTGTGGAATTGGAGAGGATTTGATCACTTGAGTGTGTCTAGAATTGAATGCCTAGCTCTTGTAAGTGGTTGAGAAGTGGAAAACTTGGATAACTTGAATGTGGGGTGGTTGGGGGTATTTATAGCCCCAACCACCAAACTAGCCGTTTGGTGGAGGCTGTCTGTTCGATGGTGCACCGGACAGTCCGGTGCGCCAGCCACGTCACCAAAGCCGTTGCAATTTGACCGTTGGAGTTCTGACTTCTGGGCCCGCCTGGATGTCCGGTGGCGCACCGGACATGTACTGTAGAGTGTCCGGTGCGCCAGCATGGGCGTGTCTGACCTCTGCGCGCGCAGCGCGCGCATTTAATGCGTCGCAGGTAGCCGTTGGCGCCGAAATAGCCGTTGCCCCGCCGTTACACCGGACAGTCCGGTGTACACCGGACAGTCCGGTGAATTTTAGCGGAGCAGCTGAAGTGAAAACCCGAGGCTGGCGAGTTTCGGAGGACGCTCTTTCTTGGAGCACCGGACATGTCCGGTGTACACCGGACAGTCCGGTGAATTATAGCGGAGTCCCCTCTGGAATTTCCCGAAGGTGAAGAGTTTGAAGTCGGAGTCCTCTGGTGCACCGGACATGTCCGGTGGCACACCGGACAGTCCGGTGCGCCTGACCAGAGGAGCCTTCGGTTGACCCTTTGCTCTTTTGTCGAACCCAATACTTGGTCTTTTTATTGGCTAAGTGTGAACCTTTGGCACCTGTATAACTTGTACACTAGAGCAAACTAGTTAGTCCAATTATTTGTGTTGGGCAATTCAACCACCAAAATTATTTAGGAACTAGGTGTAAGCCTAATTCCCTTTCACCATCGGATCCACGTACCGACACGCGTACGAATGCGGCATGGAGTGCGTGGAGTACGCTGAGGCCCTCGCCGAATCCGAGGCCCTCATCGCCGACCTAGAGAGCCTCTCCAAGGAAGAGCCAGATGTGAAGCGCCACGCCGGAAACTTCGAGCCAGCAGAGGCGGTTAAGTCCATCCCTCTCGACCCCAGCAACGACGCCTCCAAGCAAGTCTGGATCGGCTCCAAGCTCGACCCCAAATAGGAAGTCGTGCTCGTCGACTTTTTCCGCGCGAACGCCGAGGTTTTCGCGTGGAGTCCCTCGGACATGCCTGGCATACCGAGGGATGTCGCCGAGCACTCGCTGGATATCCAAGCTGGAGCCCGACCCGTGAAGCAGCCTCTGCGCCATTTCGATGAAGAAAAGCGTAGAGCCATGGGCGAGGAGATCCACAAGCTGATGGCTGCAGGGTTCATCAAAGAGGTATTCCATCCCGAATGGCTAGCCAACCCTGTGCTTGTGAAAAAGAAAGGTGGGAAATGGTGGATGTGTGTAGACTACACTGGTCTAAACAAAGCATGTCCGAAGGTTCCCTACCCTCTGCCTCGGATCGATCAAATCGTGGATTCCACTCCTAGGTGCGAAACCCTGTCATTCCTCGATGCCTACTCAGGGTATCACCAAATCAGGATGAAAGAGTCCGACCAGCTCGCGACTTCTTTCATCACACCCTTTGGCATGTACTACTATATTAATATGCCATTCGGTTTAAGGAATGCAGACATGACATACCAAAGGTGCATGAACCACGTGTTTGGAGAGCACATTGGCCGAACGGTCGAGGCTTACGTCGATGACATCGTAGTCAAGACGAGGAAAGCCTCCGACCTCCTCACTGACCTTGAAACGACATTCAAGTGTCTCAAGGCGAAAGGCGTAAAACTCAATCCCGAGAAGTGTGTCTTCGGAGTCCCCCGAGGCATGCTCCTGGGGTTCATCGTCTCCGAGCGGGGCATCGAGGCCAACCCGGAGAAAATCGTGGTCATCACCAACATCGGGCCTATCAAGGACTTAAAAGGAGTATAGAGGGTCATGGGATGCCTTGCGGCTCTGAGCCGCTTCATCTCGTGCCTCGGCGAAAGAGGCCTACCCCTGTACCGCCTCTTAAGGAAGACCGAGCGCTTCACTTGGACCCCCGAGGCCGAGGAAGCCCTCGGGAACTTAAAGGCGCTCCTTACAAGCGCGCCCATCCTGGTGCCCCCCGCTGCGGGAGAAGCCCTCTTGATCTACGTAGCCGCAACCACTCAGGTGGTCAGCACCGCGATCATAGTCGAGAGACGAGAAGAAGGGCATGCATTGCTCGTCCAGAGGCCGTTCTACTTCATCAGTGAGGTACTGTCCGAGACCAAAATCCGCTACCCGCAAATTCAGAAGCTATTGTACGCGGTAATTCTGACACGGCGAAAGTTGCGACACTACTTCGAGTCTCATCCGGTGACTGTGGTGTCATCCTTCCCCCTGGGGGAGATCATCCAGTGCCGAGAGGCCTCGGGTAGGGTTGCAAAGTGGGCGGTGGAGATCATGGGCGAGACAATCTCGTTTGCCCCTCGGAAGGCCATCAAGTCCCATGTCTTAGCGGACTTCGTGGCTGAATGGGTCGACACCTAGCTTCCAGCAGCTCCGATCCAACCGAAACTCTGGACCATGTATTTCGATGGGTCGCTGATGAAAACAGGAGCGGGCGCGGGCCTACTCTTCATCTCACCCCTCGGAAAGCACCTCCGCTACGTGCTGCGCCTCCATTTCCCAGCATCCAACAACGTGGCCGAGTACGAGGCCCTGGTTAACAGGTTGCGCATCGCCATCGAGCTAGGGGTTCGGCGCCTCGACGCTCGTGGAGACTCGCAGCTTGTCATCGACCAAGTCATGAAGAACTCCCATTGTCGTGACCCGAAGATGGAAGCCTACTGCGACGAGGTTCGGCGCCTGGAAGACAAGTTCTAGGGGCTCGAGCTCAACCACGTCGCCCGACGATACAACGAGACTGCGGATGAGCTGGCTAAAATAGCCTCGGGGCGGACAACGGTTCCCCCGAACGTCTTCTCCCGAGACCTACATCAACCCTCCGTCAAGATCGACGACACGCCCGAGCCCGAGAAGGCCTCGGCCATGCCCGAGGCGCCCTTGGCTCAGCCCGAGGCACCCTCGGTCGCCGAGGGTGAGGCACTGCGCGTCGAGGAAGAGCGGAATGGGGTCCCGCCTAATCGAAACTGGCAGACCCCGTACCAGCAATATCTCCACCGAGGAGAACTACCCCTCGACAGAGCCGAAGCTCGGCGACTGGCGCGGCGCGCCAAGTCGTTCGTCTTGCTGGGTGATGGAAAGGAGCTCTACCACCGCAGCCCCTCAGGCATCCTCCAGCGATGCATATCCATCGCCGAAGGTCAGGAGCTATTGCAAGAAATACACTCGGGAGCTTGCGGTCATCACGTAGCACCTTGAGCCCTCGTTGGAAACGCCTTCTGACAAGGTTTCTACTGGCCAACCGCGGTGGCCGACGCCACTAGGATTGTACGCACCTGCCAAGGGTGTCAATTCTACGCAAGGCAGACGCACCTACCCACTCAGGCCCTGCAAACAATACCCATCACTTGGTCGTTTGATGTGTGGGGTCTGGACCTCGTTGGTCCCTTGCAGAAGGCACCTGGGGGCTTCACGCACCTGCTGGTTGGTATCGACAAATTCTCCAAGTGGATTGAGGTCCGACCCCTAAACAGCATCAGGTCCGAACAGGCGGTGGCATTCTTCACCAACATCATCCATCGCTTTGGGGTCCCAAACTCCATCATCACTGACAATGGCACTCAGTTCACTGGCAGGAAGTTCCTGGACTTCTGCGAGGACCACCACATCCGGGTGGACTGGGTCGCTGTAGCTCACCCCATGACGAATGGGCAGGTAGAGCGTGCCAACGGCAGGATTCTGCAGGGACTCAAGCCGAGGATCTACAACGACCTCAACAAGTTCGGCAGGCGATGGATGTAGGAACTCCCCTCGGTGGTCTGGAGTCTGAGGACGATGCCAAGCCGAGCCACGGGCTTCACGCCGTTCTTTCTAGTCTATGGAGCCGAGGCTATCTTGCCCACAGACTTAGAATACGGTTCCCCGAGGACAAGGGCGTACGACGACCAAAGCAACCAGACCCGCCGAGAAGACTCACTGGACCAGCTGGAAGAGGCTCGGTACATGGCCTTACTACACTCGGCGCGGTATCAGCAGTCCCTGCGACGCTACCACGCCCGAGGGGTTCGGTCCCGAGACCTCCAGGTGGGCGACTTGGTGCTTCGGCTACGACAGGACGCCCGAGGGCGCCACAAGCTCACTCCTCCCTAGGAAGGGCCATCCATCATCACCAAGATTTTGAAGCCAGGAACATACAAGTTGGCCAACAGTCAAGGCGCGGTCTACAGCAACGCTTGGAACATACGACAGCTACGTCGCTTCTACCCTTAAGATGTTTTCAAGTCGTTCATATACCTCGTTCTCTTTACATACACAAATAAAGTCTAACCATCAAGGAAGGGTCAGCCTTGCCTCGGCAAAGCCCGACCCTCCCTCGGGGGCTAGAAGAGGGAAACCCCCTCTGCGTCAAAATTTTCCTCGGAAAAAGTCTTTCTGCGAGAACATCTTTCGCGCTTTTTGACTACTTCGATAGTGGGATCCTGAGAACGACGGAGTACACGTAAGCGGCAAGGCCGACCGAGCCAAGGGACTCCTACGCCTCCGGGATACGGATACCTCACTCATCACCTTCCGCGATAAGTAACTCACGCTCGGATAAGCGATTCTGCTAACCGAACAAGTCTTAACGCTCAAAACCTTTTCTGCCGAAACGATTTTTCGTGCCTTCTCAACTATATCGATAACAGAATCCCACGGACGAGCAAGAGTACACGTAAGCGGTGAAGGCCGACTGAGCCGAGGGACTCCTACGCCTCCGGGATACGGATACCTCACTCATCACCTTCCGCGATAAGTAACTCTCGCTCGGATGAGCGATTCTGCTACCGACAAACAAGTCCTGATACTCGAAACAAGGGAAAAAGAAACGCAGCTTTATAACACGACGATGACATGTTTGGGCCTCGGCGGCCGCAAAAAACATACACACACTACAGACAAACTGTTCCTGCAGGTTCAGACATCAATAGGGGGAGCAGCAGCACCCTCGGCATCGTCTCCACCTTCAGCGTAATCTGACCCGGCCTCGGACGGCGACACGGGCAAAGGATCTCCACCTCGAAGGAAGATGTCAACACAGCGCCTGAGCCATCGCCGCCAGGGTCTCCTCCAAGAACCCGGCCCGAGCAGACGGCTTAACCGGCCGCTCCGTAGCCTCAGCCAGCTGTCCCCCGGAGACATCAGCTCGACTCGTGGCCTCGGCAGCCCGACTTCGGGGTTGGTCCCGCCAGTGGACGACCTGGCCAGGTTCCAGCCGCCGCTGCTACGCCTCCTCGACCTGGGAAGCCCCCTGCTCCTGGGCCAACGAAGCTTCTTCTCGAGCAGACCCCGCCTCTGTCCACGCTCACACCGCTGCCTCCGGCTCTGGCTCATCGCAGAGCGGCCGAGGGTTTCTTTAACTGGGCAAGAGAAGCCTTGAGTGGCAAGGCCGACCGAGCCGAGGGACTCCTACTTCTCCGGGATACGGATACCTCACTCGTCACCTTCCGCGCAGGGCAACTCACACTTGGTTAAGCAGTTCAGCTAGCCGACAGGCGAGACCTGGTGCTCGAAATGAGGAAGAAACACGGTATTGCGCTCAAATACCTAGATGTTCAGGCCCTGACAGCCACATTGAACATACACCGGCACTCAAGGTGTCATTACAAACGGAACTCTAGTTCCACTCCCGCAGGTATGAACAACCTCCACATCAGAGGGCCTGCGGGACGACAAGCTCCGGGTGACTCACCGCCGACCACTGCAGCAGCGACAACGACCTCCGCTCCGGGCAGCCAAACAGCAGCAGCGATGACCTCAGGGCAGACGCTGCTGCGACAAGGCCCTCGCCCACGTCCCCACTCGAGGGGCGAGGACAAGCTATCAAAGCCAAAGAGCCGAAGGCCCGGAGCGCAGATGGCGCCAACGATCTCTTCGGCGACGAGGCCTTCTCCAGCTGCCACCACCTCAGCATCGACGACGTCAGCCACCTGCCCACTGACAGATCCCCACTCAAGTCCTCCCGGACGGGCGAGCACCGACCTCCGCGCGGAGGCGTCGTGCCGGAGCGAGGGCAGGACAGCCCAAGAACATGAACGCCGCCCTAGCAGCGCGCGACGTCTTGGGCGGTCCCCTGGTGCGCGCGGTGCAACAGCCGCCCATACGGCGGGCAGATAGTCACACTCCGCCCAGTGGTGGGAGGTGGCACCGGAAGCTGTACCAGAGCCAGCTGAGCCAGCGAACCAGGCGTGCTGGAGCTGACGACGCTTGCGGCCAATCGGCCCCGCGTTGTCAAAGTCTGCCCCCTCCGCTAGGCCGATGAGCGCCCTCTCCCCTGAATGCTGAAGGAGGAGGTGGCCCGCCGGCCCGTACGGGAGGTAGAGCTCCGGCTCAGCTCGCCCTCCGCCCCAACAAGGATGATGAAGATCCTTGAAGCTGAGGGCAGGGCAGAGGCCGCAGCCCGACTTGCTTCTCCCCACCATCGAACTGGTGTGTAAGGAAAATGGACCCCGGGCCTTTTGGCTAATTGAGTTTTGGTGTTTGATGAACAACACAATCTGTGAACTAATAAGTTTTCTAGTGTTTGTGTTTGTAGTTCACAGGATGCGAAGAGAATTGGACCAAGGCCATGAGGATGCAACACCTCAAAAGAAGACATAAAAAGATGCATAGGAGTCCAATACTCAAGAACAAAGAAGCCCGAAGAAATCAGCAAAGAAATCCAAGATAAGGGTTGTCAGCCAGCGCCTGGTGGCGCACCGGACATTGGTGTCCGGTGTGCACCGGACTGTCCGGTGAGGCACCGGACAGTCTGCGCAGAGAGGCCGCAGGCAGGCGCTCTCTGGCTGTAGCACCGGACTGTCCGGTGTGCACCGAACTGTCCGGTGTGCACCGGACTGTCCGGTGTGCCAATGGGCAGACGGCAACGGTCGGATCCAACGGTCGACTGCTACAGGCGCCAATGGTCGGCTGACGTGGCGTGCACCGGACATCTACTGTTCAGTGTCCGGTGGTGCACCGGACTGTCCGGTGCACCCGACGACAGAAAGCTGCTGCTTTCTGTCCAACGGCTAGTTGGGGGTGTGGAGGCTATAAATACCACCCCAACCGGCCATTCTCAAGTGTGAGAGCCCAAGCAACATACCAAGACACATAGTGCATATTTCCAAGTGCTCAAACACCCAAGTGCTTAATAGAATCACTCGGTGATTAGCGTAGGTGCTTTGCGAAGTGCTTAAGTTAGTTAGACCGCTTTAGCGCTTGCTCTAGGTGAACCCTAGTTAGTTGAGTGAGTTTTGTAAAACCACACAACCCCTCGGCTCTTGCGTGAGTCGTTGTAATTGTACCGAGTGGGGCGAGAGTCTTGCGAGACCGTGACAACCGCGTTTGTGTCACGGCCGCCACCGTGTACCGGAGGGAACGAGGCCCGCGGCGTTTCGGCCGGAAGCTCGATAGTGGAGACAGCGGGGAGCGTCCGAGAGGAGCAGGAAGCGGAGCACCACTTGCGCGTGGAGAAGGCCCGCAGCTCTCTACGGAGTTACTCGACCGTGGTGCTTGGCCCTCGCGTGGGCTTCCCTTTGCGTAGGGGCACCAACGAGGATTAGTCGGGACCTTGCGCGGTTCCGGATACCTCGGTAAAAATACCGGCGTCATCCACGAGAGTTTGCTTCTCTACTTAGCTCTTTACATTCCGCATTTATATTAAGCATTTAAGTTTCAATCTTGTAGTCATACTTATTTAGTATAGATTGAAACTTAGCCTTTGCGGTAGAGATAGCAACACTTAGACAAAACCTAGTTTGCACTCTCTAGTTTTGATTATTTGCATAGGTTTTGCTCTAGGGATTTAATTGTGGCCTAGTTTAGTAAAAGTTTTAGAAGTCCTAATTCACCCCCCCCCTCTTAGGCGTCACCGGTTTCCTACAAGTGGTATCAGAGCCGGTTTGGCTCATTTGAAACGCTTTAGCTTCACCGCTAAAAGAGCCGACGCTTTTTAGAGGAAGGGATGGATACCCATAGGCCACCACACTTCGACGGCACTAACTTCCCATATTATAGTGCTAGAATGGCTTGTTACCTAGAGGTTGTTGATCTAGGTGTTTGGAGAGTCACTCGTGACGGGATGAAACCCCTCAAGAATCCCGAGAAACCCACCACGAGTGAGGAAAAAGAAATTCATTTAAATGCTAGAGCCAAAAATTGCTTGTATGAATCTCTTAGCATGGATATTTTCAATCAAGTATTTACCCTGAAAACTGCTAATGAGATTTGGCTAAAATTGCATGAGCTCCATGATGGCACATCCAATGTCCGTGAGCAAAAACATTGCCTAGTCTTAAATGAGTATAATTCTTTTGCCATGAAAGATGATGAGCTTGTTAGAGACATGTATTCTCGTTTGAATCTAATAATCAATGAGCTCAACTCTATTAGCATTAATAAGCTAGGTGATGCGGACATTGTGAGAAAGATTATCTCCCTGCTATCACAACAAAGATATGGGAGCATCATCACCATCCTTCACAACATGGAGGATTTAAGCAACATGACCCCAACCATTGTGATTGGGAAAATCGCGGCCTTTGAGATGTCGCGAAAAATGAGTCGGGGAGAGGAGCCAACTTCCTCAAAGCCATATGCTTTTGCATGTGATGAAAGGAAGGGCAAAAAGAAGGCTTCCACTCCAAGTTCCTCAAGCGAAGAAGAGGAAGAAGAAGAAGAAAGTGATGATGAAGAAGATAATCAACCATGCACATCATCCTCCGAGGACGAAGAAACAATCCGACGCGTCGGAAAGGTAATGAGGATGATCCGCAAGATTAATCTAATGGGTGTGCCCCTGCAGGTCGAGGATCTTCTCTTTAACATTGACAGGAAAAAGCAAAGGAAGAGAGGATGCTTCGCATGTGGGGAGAAGGGCCACTTCAGGGACAACTGTCCAAATATGGCCAAACCCAAAAAGGAGAGGAGCAAAGGCAAGGCGCTTACAAGTGTTAGAACTTGGGATGATTCTTCAAGTGAAGATGAACCTCCAAGGACGCGCAGCCACCGGTCCTCGTCACGATCATCACGGTCATCACACAAATGCCTTATGGCAAGAGGTAACAAAAGCATTCCATCCTCTAGTGATGAAAGTAGTAGTGATGATGAAGGTGAGGGAAAGGCCTCTCTAGATGAGCTTGCGGAAGCCGTAAAATTTTTCCAGGATGTGTGCACTAAGCAAAAAGCTCAACTTAAAACTTTGAAAAATAAGTTGGTTAGCTCTCAAAACGATTACAAAGGTTTGTGAAAGGGAAATGTGCCTTTGGGCCATTTCTAAGTATTTTGGTGATTGAGTGCAAACACAAGTGCTTAAATGTGAAAATATGCCTATGGATGAACAAAGTGCAAATCACAAGTAAAGGTATGTTTCTAAGCCTTAGTACATTGGTTTTGTGTACTAATATATTTGTCTAAGTGTTAGAAACAGAGAGAAGAAGAAAAGGAGAATGTTGGCTGTGTACAGCCAACAGGCTGTTTCGGTCTGGGGCACCGGACTGTCCGGTGGTGCACCGGACAGTGTCCGGTGCGCCAGGCCGCCTCGGCCGAAGAGGCCGCTCTCGGGTTTTTCTCCGGCGACTTCGGCTAAAATTCACCGGACTGTCCGGTGTGCACCGGACTGTCCGGTGAGCCAACGGTCGGCCGGGCCAACGGTCGGCCGCGCGATCGGCGCACGACACGTGGCCGAGCCAACGGTCGGAAGGAAGCACCGGACTGTCCGGTGTGCACCGGACTGTCCGGTGCGCCAGATCTGCAACGGTCTGCAACGGTCGGCTGCGCCTCTTATGGAAACAAATCGGGCACCGGACAGTGTCCGGTGTGCACCGGACTGTCCGGTGCGCCCGACGACAGAAGGCAAGGATAGCCTTCCAGATGTGCTCTCAACGGCTCCTAGCTGCCTTGGGGCTATAAAAGGGACCCCTAGGCGCATGGAGGAGTACACCAAGCATTCCTACAACCTTTCTAAGCACCAAGACATTGATCTAGCGCATTCGATTCATTGTGATAGCATATAGAGCTCTTGTGGAGTTGTGTACTCTTTGAGTTGTGTTGCGAGCTCTTATTGCTGCTTGTGTGCGTGTTGCTCTGATCTTTTGAAGTCTTGTGTGCGTTGCTCATTCCCTCCCTTGCTCCGTGATTCTCTGTGAACATCTTTTGTAAGGGCGAGAGGCTCCAAGTTGTGGAGATTCCTCGCAAACGGGATTGAGAAAAGAAAAGCAAGAACACCGTGGTATTCAAGTTGATCATTGGATCACTTGAGAGGAGTTGAGTGCAACTCTCGTCCGTTGGGACGCCACAACGTGGAGTAGGCAAGTTTTGTACTTGGCCGAACCACGGGATAACCACCGTGTCATCTCTGTGATTGATTTCTTGTGGTTATTGTGTTTTGACTCCTCTCTAAGCCACTTGGCCATAATTGTGCTAACACTTAACAAGTTTTTGTGGCTTAAGTTTTGAAGTTTTACAGGATCACCTATTCACCCCCCCCCCCCTCTAGGTGCTCTCAATTGGTATCAGAGCCGTTCTCTTCACAAAGGGACTTACCGCCCGAAGAGATGGATCCTAAGGGGAAGGGAATCGTGATCAACGACAAAGAGAAGGAATCTTTCGTCAACGAGCCGAAAGACGACAAGCCTACCGACTCCGGCTCGGGGCATAGACGGAAGGAAGGGAAGAAGAAGAAGACAAGGCGCATCAAGGAGATCATCTACTACGACGATAGTGATGAGTCTACTTCTTCCCAAAAGGATGATGACAACGACTACAAAAAGACGGTCAATTCGAACTTTTCATTTGATTATTCTCGTATTCAACATAGTTCGAATTCGCATTTGCTTTCCATTCCTCTTGGCAAACCTCCACACTTCGATGGGGAGGACTACGGATTTTGGAGTCACAAAATGCGTAGTCACTTATTCTCTCTCCATCTAAGCATATGGGAGATTGTGGAGAATGGAATGAAGTTTGATAGCTCGGATAGCCCTATGCTTATAAATGAACAAATTCATAGAAATGCACAAGCTACTACTGTCCTCTTAGCTTCTTTGTGCAGGGAAGAGTACAATAAGGTGAGCGGCTTGGACAATGCCAAGCAGATATGGGACACCCTCAAGATCTCTCACGAGGGGAACGACATCACCATGCTCACCAAGATGGAGTTGGTGGAGGGCGAGCTTGGACGATTCGCCATGATAAGGGGAGAGGAGCCAACTCAAACTTACAACCGGCTCAAGACCCTCATCAACAAATCAACCCTCTTCCCCAACGAGCGTCACACATGCCTTATGGCAAGGGAGAAGAAGGTATGTACTCGCAACTCTACCTATGCTTCTTCAAGTGAGGACGAATCTAGTGATGAGGATGAAGTAGATTATTCATGTTTGTTCAAGGGCTTAGATAGATCTAAGATAGACAAAATTAATGAATTAATTGATGCCTTGAATGAAAAGAATATACTTTTAGAAAAGCAAGAGGATTTGTTGTATGAAGAACATGATAAGTTTGTAAAGGCTCAAAAATCCCTTGCATTAGAAATTAAGAGGAATGAAATGCTTGCTTGTGAAGTATCAACATGCCATGATTCAATTTCTAAATTAAAGAGCATTAATGATGACTTAAATGCTAAACTAGTAGAAGCACATAAATCCAACTCTTGTGTTGAACATGTTGAAATTTGCACTAGGTGTAAGGATGTTGATATTAATGCTTGTAGTGAACATGCAGTTTCCATTTCAAAATTGAATGATGAATTAGCTAGTCTTAATGCCCAACTTAAGACTAGCAAAAGTGATTTTGAGAAACTAAAATTTGCTAGGGAGGCCTACACGGTTGGTAGACACCCCTCAATTAAGGATGGGCTTGGCTTCAAGAGGGAAGCCAAGAACTTAAAAAGCCATAAGGCTCCCATCTCTGCCAAGGAGAAAGGGAAGGCCCCTATGGCAAGTAGCGCTAAAAGGAATCATGCTTTTATATATCATGATAGGAGACAAACTAGAAATGCTTATAGGAGTTATAATGCATATGATGATTTTAACTCTCATGCCATGTTTGCTTCTAGTTCTTCCTTTATGCATGATGGAAATGTGTCTAGGAGAAATGCTATTCATCATGTGCCTAGGAAGAATATTATTCATGCTCCTAGGAAAGTAGTGAATGAACCTTCTACAATTTATTGTGCTTTGAATGCTTCCTTTGCAATTTGTAGAAAGGATAGAAAAATAATTGCTAGGAAGTTAGGGGCAAAATGCAAAGGTGATAAAACTTGCATTTGGGTCCCTAAGGAAATTGTGACTAACCTTGTAGGACCCAACAAGAGTTGGGTACCTAAGTCCCAAGCCTAAATTTGCCTTGCAGGTTTATGCATCCGGGGGTTCAAGCTGGATTATCGACAGCGGATGCACAAACCATATGACGGGGGAGAAGAAGATGTTCACCTCCTATGTCAAGAATAAGGATTCCCAAGATTCAATCATATTCGGTGATGGGAATCAAGGCAAGGTAAAAGGGTTAGGTAAAATTGCAATCTCTAATGAGCACTCAATTTCTAATGTGTTTTTAGTTGAGTCTTTGGGATATAATTTATTATCTGTAAGTCAATTATGCAACATGGGGTATAACTGTCTATTTACAAATGTAGATGTGTCTGTCTTTAGAAGAAGTGATGGTTCACTAGCTTTTAAGGGTGTATTAGACGGCAAACTTTATTTAGTTGATTTTGCAAAAGAAGAGGCCGGTCTAGATGCATGCTTAATAGCTAAGACTAGCATGGGCTGGCTGTGGCATCGCCGCTTAGCACATGTGGGGATGAAGAACCTACACAAGCTTCTAAAGGGAGAACACGTGATAGGTCTAACTAATGTTCAATTCGAAAAAGATAGACCTTGTGCAGCTTGTCAAGCAGGGAAACAGGTGGGAGGCTCGCATCACAGCAAGAATGTGATGACCACTTCAAGACCTCTGGAGCTGTTGCATATGGATCTCTTCGGACCCGTCGCCTATCTGAGCATAGGAGGAAGTAAGTATGGTCTGGTTATTGTTGATGACTTTTCCCGCTTCACTTGGGTGTTCTTTTTGCAGGATAAGTCTGAAACCCAAGGGACCCTCAAGCGCTTCCTCAGGAGAGCTCAAAATGAGTTTGAGCTCAAAGTGAAAAAGATAAGGAGCGACAACGGGTCCGAGTTCAAGAACCTTCAAGTGGAGGAGTTCCTTGAAGAAGAAGGGATCAAGCACGAGTTCTCCGCTCCCTACACACCACAGCAAAATGGTGTGGTAGAGAGAAAGAACAGGACACTCATCGACATGGCAAGGACGATGCTAGGAGAGTTCAAGACCCCCGAGTGCTTTTGGACGGAAGCCGTTAACACTGCTTGCCACGCCATCAACAGGGTCTACCTTCATCTTCTCCTCAAGAAGACGTCGTATGAACTTCTAACCGGTAACAAACCCAATGTATCGTACTTTCGTGTATTTGGGAGCAAGTGCTACATTCTAGTGAAGAAGGGTAGAAATTCTAAGTTTGCTCCCAAAGCTGTAGAAGGGTTTCTATTAGGTTATGACTCAAATACAAAGGCGTATAGAGTCTTCAACAAATCATCGGGTTTGGTTGAAGTCTCTAGCGACGTTGTATTTGATGAGACTAATGGCTCTCCAAGAGAGCAAGTTGTTGATTGTGATGATGTAGATGAAGAAGATGTTCCGACGGCCGCTATACGAACCATGGCGATTGGAGAAGTGCGGCCACAGGAACAAGATGAACGAGATCAACCTTCTTCCTCAACTATGGTGCATCCCCCAACCGAAGGTGACGTACAGGTACCTCAAGTGGAGGCGATTGATCAAGGGGGAGCACAAGATGATCAAGTGATGGAGAAAGAAGCGCAACCGGGACCTCCAACCCAAGTTCGAGCGATGATTCAAAGGGATCATCCCGTCGATCAAATTCTTGGTGACATTAGCAAGGGAGTAACTACTCGATCTCGATTAGTTAATTTTTGTGAGCATTACTCCTTTGTCTCTTCTATTGAGCCTTTCAGGGTAGAGGAGGCCTTGCTAGATCCGGACTGGGTGTTGGCCATGCAGGAGGAGCTCAACAACTTCAAGCGCAATGAAGTTTGGACACTGGTGCCTCGTCCGAAGCAAAATGTTGTGGGTACCAAGTGGGTGTTCCGCAACAAACAGGACGAGCACGGGGTGGTGACGAGGAACAAGGCCAGACTTGTGGCAAAAGGTTATGCCCAAGTCGCAGGTTTGGACTTTGAGGAGACTTTCGCTCCTGTGGCTAGGCTAGAGTCAATTCGTATCTTGCTAGCATATGCCGCTCACCATTCTTTCAGGTTGTACCAAATGGATGTGAAGAGCGCGTTCCTCAATGGGCCAATCAAGGAGGAGGTGTACGTGGAGCAACCCCCTGGCTTCGAGGATGAACGGTACCCCGACCACGTGTGTAAGCTCTCTAAGGCGCTCTATGGACTTAAGCAAGCCCCAAGAGCATGGTATGAATGCCTTAGAGACTTTCTAATTGTTAATGCTTTCAAGGTTGGGAAAGCCGATCCAACTCTTTTTACAAAGACATGTGATGGTGATTTGTTTGTGTGCCAAATTTATGTCGATGACATAATATTTGGTTCTACTAACCAAAAGTCTTGTGAAGAGTTTAGCAGGGTGATGACGCAGAAATTCGAGATGTCGATGATGGGCGAGTTGAACTACTTCCTTGGGTTCCAAGTGAAGCAACTCAAGGATGGCACCTTCATCTCCCAAACGAAGTACACACAAGACTTGCTAAAGAGGTTTGGGATGAAGGACGCCAAGCCCGCAAAGACGCCGATGGGAACCGACGGACACACAGACCTCAACAAAGGAGGTAAGTCCGTTGATCAAAAAGCATACCGGTCAATGATAGGTTCTTTGCTTTATTTATGTGCTAGTAGACCGGATATTATGCTTAGCGTATGCATGTGTGCTAGATTTCAATCCGATCCTAAGGAATGTCACTTAGTGGCGGTGAAGCGAATTCTTAGATATTTGGTTGCTACGCCTTGCTTCGGGCTCTGGTATCCAAAGGGGTCTACCTTTGACTTAGTTGGATACTCAGACTCCGACTATGCTGGATGTAAGGTCGATAGGAAGAGTACATCGGGGACGTGCCAATTCTTAGGAAGGTCCCTGGTGTCATGGAACTCTAAGAAACAAACCTCCGTTGCCCTATCCACCGCTGAGGCCGAGTACGTCGCCGCAGGTCAGTGTTGCGCGCAACTACTTTGGATGAGGCAAACCCTCCGGGACTTTGGCTACAATCTGAGCAAAGTCCCACTCCTATGTGATAATGAGAGTGCTATCCGCATGGCGGAGAATCCTGTTGAGCACAGCCGCACAAAGCACATAGACATCCGGCATCACTTTTTGAGAGACCACCAGCAAAAGGAAGATATCGAAGTGTTTCATGTTAGCACCGAGAACCAGCTAGCCGATATCTTTACCAAGCCTCTAGATGAGAAGACCTTTTGCAGGCTGCGTAGTGAGCTAAATGTCTTAGATTCGCGGAACTTGGATTGAATTGTAGCATACATGTATTTATGCATTTGATCAGGTTCATTCTGCATTTTGTTGCTTATTGTGGTGCTCAAGTTGTACCAACACTCCCTGGACCTCACAAGTCCGTTGCAAAGTGATGCACATGTTTAGGGGGAGATGTGTTACAACTTGACCCTTTGAGACTAACCATTTGCTTGAGTTTGCTTGATTGAGTCTCGAAGGAGGATTGAAAGGGAAAAGGTGGACTTGGACCATGAAAGACTTCCACTGCACTCCGATGAGAGGGTAATTAATTCCAAGTTCATCTCATGAAATCTTATTGCCATTTGCTCTTAATTGAAGACTTTGGTGAGGCAATGGGGTTAAAAGGCCAAGATTGATCCCGTTTTGGTGCTTGATGCCAAAGGGGGAGAAAATAAAGGCCAAAGCGATAAATGGATCAGCTACCACTTGAGAGTTTTGAAAATAGTAGAATAGAGTTTTTGTTTTGTCAAAAGCTTTTATTGTCTCTTATTGACTTCTTGTGGGGAGAAGTGGTGATTATGGGAAATAGGGGGAGTTTTTGAAATCTTTGATCAATCTCTTCTGGAATGACTCTCTTTATGCTTCAACATGTGTGTTTGACTTAGAGATAGAGATTTGAGTTTGATTTGCAAAAACAAACCAAGTGGTGGCAAAAGATGATCCATATATGCCAAAATTGAATAAAACTCAAAGTCAGTTTTTATTTGAAGTGATTTTGCACTTGTTCTAGTTGCTTTATGTTGTGTTGGCATAAATCACCAAAAAGGGGGAGATTGAAAGGGAAATGTGCCTTTGGGCCATTTCTAAGTATTTTGGTGATTGAGTGCAAACACAAGTGCTTAAATGTGAAAATATGCCTATGGATGAACAAAGTGCAAATCACAAGTAAAGGTATGTTTCTAAGCCTTAGTACATTGGTTTTGTGTACTAATATATTTGTCTAAGTGTTAGAAACAGAGAGAAGAAGAAAAGGAGAATGTTGGCTGTGTACAGCCAACAGGCTGTTTCGGTCTGGGGCACCGGACTGTCCGGTGGTGCACCGGACAGTGTCCGGTGCGCCAGGCCGCCTCGGCCGAAGAGGCCGCTCTCGGGTTTTTCTCCGGCGACTTCGGCTAAAATTCACCGGACTGTCCGGTGTGCACCGGACTGTCCAGTGTGCACCGGACTGTCCGGTGAGCCAACGGTCGGCCGGGCCAACGGTCGGCCGCGCGATCGGCGCACGACACGTGGCCGAGCCAACGGTCGGAAGGAAGCACCGGACTGTCCGGTGTGCACCGGACTGTCCGGTGCGCCAGATCTGCAACGGCCTGCAACGGTCGGCTGCGCCTCTTATGGAAACAAATCGGGCACCGGACAGTGTCCGGTGTGCACCGGACTGTCCGGTGCGCCCGACGACAGAAGGCAAGGATAGCCTTCCAGATGTGCTCTCAACGGCTCCTAGCTGCCTTGGGGCTA
Source organism: Zea mays (assembly GCF_902167145.1). Lineage (NCBI taxonomy): Eukaryota > Viridiplantae > Streptophyta > Magnoliopsida > Poales > Poaceae > Zea > Zea mays. Next base: position 104,977,152 of record NC_050105.1, on the reverse strand, counting down.
TAAAAGGGACCCCTAGGCGCATGGAGGAGTACACCAAGCATTCCTACAACCTTTCTAAGCACCAAGACATTGATCTAGCGCATTCGATTCATTGTGATAGCATATAGAGCTCTTGTGGAGTTGTGTACTCTTTGAGTTGTGTTGCGAGCTCTTATTGCTGCTTGTGTGCGTGTTGCTCTGATCTTTTGAAGTCTTGTGTGCGTTGCTCATTCCCTCCCTTGCTCCGTGATTCTCTGTGAACATCTTTTGTAAGGGCGAGAGGCTCCAAGTTGTGGAGATTCCTCGCAAACGGGATTGAGAAAAGAAAAGCAAGAACACCGTGGTATTCAAGTTGATCATTGGATCACTTGAGAGGAGTTGAGTGCAACTCTCGTCCGTTGGGACGCCACAACGTGGAGTAGGCAAGTTTTGTACTTGGCCGAACCACGGGATAACCACCGTGTCATCTCTGTGATTGATTTCTTGTGGTTATTGTGTTTTGACTCCTCTCTAAGCCACTTGGCCATAATTGTGCTAACACTTAACAAGTTTTTGTGGCTTAAGTTTTGAAGTTTTACAGGATCACCTATTCACCCCCCCCCCCCTCTAGGTGCTCTCAGTTTGCTAGAAAAATTTGAAACTTTTGCAAACTTAAATAGTGAGCTATCAACTAAACTTGAGCTATTAGAATCTAGTGCTCCATCCACTGCTGCCGATGATAGCCTTATTAAAAAGAATGAAAAACTTAAGGCTAAGTTAGCTAGCTCCCAAGAAGATATTGAGAATTTGCTAGAGAAAATGGAAATTCTTAGCATACACAACAATGAGCTAACTACTAAGCTAGAAAACATTGGTAGCACCCCAGCAGCATCTTTAGTTGAAATACCTAAAATAATTAAGAAAGATGCTTCTACTTCCTGCTTTGATTTAATTGATGATTCTAACCCCTGCAACCAAGTCGTTGTTGAGAATATTGTTGTAGAGACATGTTCGGATGAGGTTGCAAAGGAAAATGAACAATTAAAGCAAGAAGTGGCTCGCCTTGGCAAGGCTTTGTATGACAAGAAAGGCAAAGCCAAACAAATCCGACCTCCACAGGATAACACCACTGCGGGAGTGAACAAGCCTGTAGAGGGAGAAACTGTGATTTGTAGGCTATGCCACATGGAAGGCCACAAGTCTTTCCAATGCAAGGCGATGACCGGGATAAACAAAGGCAAAAGCTCAAGCAAAAGCCATCAAGCAAAATCTCCAACACCTACATCAAAAAGGTGGATAAAAAGACTGCTACACCATACCTAATCAAAAAAAAGAAGAATGTAAAGGTGATAGCAATCAAGGCCAACAAGCAAGCCAACAAAGGAAAGGGGGCCAAACGCATCTAGGTGCCAAAGGAAATAATTTCAACCATGAAAAGCACCAAGAAGGTTTGGATCCCGAAAGGGAAGTGAGTGGACCGAAGGTGTTCGGGAAATTTGGAGACTTGGCAAGTTTGGGATGTATATCATGGGATACATCATAATGGATCAAGTTTATTGCCATGTGGGTTAGTGAAAATTTTGGACCCAAATTTCCCACCCATGACTAAGGTAACTAGTTTTATTATATTTCTCGTTTTTAGATATGTGTATCTATTTATCTTTTATCTAGTTTACCTTTCTTGCCTAGTATTACTTTTGTTATGTACTTTTGTTTAAAATCATGCATACTAGGTAAATCATATGGTAGGATTGCTTGTTTTTAATTCATATACATAAGCAAACCTACATGGCTTAAAATTTTTATTTAAGCACGGCACATAGCTTCTATATCACTCCATAGTAAATGATGCATCAATTGAAAATTTTGATTTCTACAAGTGTATCATTTAACTTATATGTGCCGAAGTTTGGATTATGGATAAATTGCCCCTCTTGATATCAAATCAAAGTGCATGTCTCCTACAAGTATTCAAAACTTGTATGCACACCTTTAGGGGGAGGTTACTCTATAATCTAACACTTTGAGACTAACATCTTTTCAAGTCTATTTCATGTGATAGTCTCATTGTAAGGAAAATGATGTCCCCGGAGAAAGACAACAATCTTCCACTGCAAAATCTCCAAGAACTCTCATGTCTCTCAAGCTCGCCATTGATCTTCAATTGGTATCTTTTGAGGCTACATTCAGTATCATTTACATGTCTTCTCCAACATTTGATTAGACTATATTTCATATCATATGCTTCCATGTTGCTAAAAATGCATAAGTAGTTAACTCATATTCTGTTACCTATGCATAAGGGAAGCTAGTCTTTTCAAATCATGTCTTGCACCTCTAATTTTCACATGCTTTTTCCTAAGTAGAGGATCTCTGTCAGGGGGAGTATTTCTTCATCTCTAAAGGGGGAGAAAAACTCTTTCTAAAGGAGAATACTCATTTAGGAGGAGTAATCTTTTGAGGACTCCTACAAGTGGTATCATTCATGGTTTAATTTAATATCCTTCTAGTGATATCATTTGATACAATTCTTGATGAGGGCAAGCTTTTATTTACTTCCTACATGCTTTTAATGTCTTCCTTTTCGGTGGTTGATGCCAAAGGGGGAGAAGTTTAGGGACCAAAGCAATGAAAACTATATCAAACACCAAACACCAAGTTTAGGGACCAAAGCAATGAAAACTATATCAAACACCAAACACCACCAATTTAAATTTTATATCTACAAATGGCTTTTCAAGTGGTTTTGGTTATTTAGTCCAAAAATAGGAAGTAAGTGAATTATGGACTTAGGGGGAGGCTTAAGTCCATAATATCACATTGTGGGGACAATCATGCATCTTAGCAAGTAGATTGCATATTTTCACTCAAATACTTGTATTATTTGCTTGCTTTGGTTATGTTGTCATCAATCACCAAAAAGGGGGAGATTGTAAGGAAAATGGACCCCGGGCCTTTTGGCTAATTGAGTTTTGGTGTTTGATGAACAACACAATCCGTGAACTAATACGTTTTCTAGTGTTTGTGTTTGTAGTTCACAGGATGCGAAGAGAATTGGACCAAGGCCATGAGGATGCAACACCTCAAAAGAAGACATAAAAAGATGCATAGGAGTCCAATACTCAAGAACAAAGAAGCCCGAAGAAATCAGCAAAGAAATCCAAGATAAGGGTTGTCAGCCAGCGCCTGGTGGCGCACCGGACATTGGTGTCCGGTGTGCACCGGACTGTCCGGTGAGGCACCGGACAGTCTGCGCAGAGAGGCCGCAGGCAGGCGCTCTCTGGCTGTAGCACCGGACTGTCCGGTGTGCACCGGACTGTCCGGTGTGCCAATGGGCAGACGGCAACGGTCGGATCCAACGGTCGACTGCTACAGGCGCCAATGGTCGGCTGACGTGGCGTGCACCGGACATCTACTGTTCAGTGTCCGGTGGTGCACCGGACTGTCCGGTGCACCCGACGACAGAAAGCTGCTGCTTTCTGTCCAACGGCTAGTTGGGGGTGTGGAGGCTATAAATACCACCCCAACCGGCCATTCTCAAGTGTGAGAGCCCAAGCAACATACCAAGACACATAGTGCATATTTCCAAGTGCTCAAACACCCAAGTGCTTAATAGAATCACTCGGTGATTAGCGTAGGTGCTTTGCGAAGTGCTTAAGTTAGTTAGACCGCTTTAGCGCTTGCTCTAGGTGAACCCTAGTTAGTTGAGTGAGTTTTGTAAAACCACACAACCCCTCGGCTCTTGCGTGAGTCGTTGTAATTGTACCGAGTGGGGCGAGAGTCTTGCGAGACCGTGACAACCGCGTTTGTGTCACGGCCGCCACCGTGTACCGGAGGGAACGAGGCCCGCGGCGTTTCGGCCGGAAGCTCGATAGTGGAGACGGCGGGGAGCGTCCGAGAGGAGCAGGAAGCGGAGCACCACTTGCGCGTGGAGAAGGCCCGCAGCTCTCTACGGAGTTACTCGACCGTGGTGCTTGGCCCTCGCGTGGGCTTCCCTTTGCGTAGGGGCACCAACGAGGATTAGTCGGGACCTTGCGCGGTTCCGGATACCTCGGTAAAAATACCGGCGTCATCCACGAGAGTTTGCTTCTCTACTTAGCTCTTTACATTCCGCATTTATATTAAGCATTTAAGTTTCAATCTTGTAGTCATACTTATTTAGTATAGATTGAAACTTAGCCTTTGCGGTAGAGATAGCAACACTTAGACAAAACCTAGTTTGCACTCTCTAGTTTTGATTATTTGCATAGGTTTTGCTCTAGGGATTTAATTGTGGCCTAGTTTAGTAAAAGTTTTAGAAGTCCTAATTCACCCCCCCCCCTCTTAGGCGTCACCCGTTTCCTACATGGTGGTCACCGTCTTGGGTGACCATTGGTGAGGGGATGCAGCCAGGCTGCCTGGTGAAAATCCTTGAAGCCGAGCGATGGCAGAAAGGTGCCAACCTCCACGAGGTTGCGCTCCTCCCACAACAAGACGAAGGCAACACGGGTGCTCCCCATCCGGGGGCTCGGAAGACGGAAGGGCGCGATGCATGAGGAGAGTGCGAAGGCGTGGCTGCCACCCAGGAGGTCGATCCCTTTTTAAAGGAGACTCACCCCACTCGTGTCCTCAGGCGTCGCGGGCTAAGTCTTCACCAACGCGCTCAAAGGTCCTCCCCCTACGACACGAGGGCTGGGTCCCACGTGTCATATGAGCTGGCCCAGGACAGAAGAAGCCAAACCACCGTGCGCGGAGCGTGTAACCGCCCAGCGGTTACAAGCACTCCTCCACCTTCGCCTAAACCAGCGGGTGAAAGGGCGGACCACCATGCAGGCGGCATGCAACTGCACCACGGGGATGCACCCTTTTGACTTCGACGCATCCAGCATGGCGGCCCAGGCCCACATGTCATGTAACCGGCGCGCCGGTTACTACATGCGAAAAACTGCACCGCCACTTACGCCAATGCTGCGCCTTCTCGACTGCGGAACCGGTGCCGCGATTCGAGGCAACCCTGCGCATGGACCAACAGTGCCAGCCGAGCACGTCGGTCATGGGTAGTCAGCCGCGGGACAAGGCGCGACGGTCGATATGGCCAGAAGTGGGCCGACAGTAATGGCGGCAGCAGGCGAGCGGAAGCGGCGGTCAAATCGTCTGCAGGCTCACGTCCCCTCCTGAAGCAGCAGGAGAGCCCTCTCCCACGGCGTGAAGACGACGCGCCCATGTTCCGTTCCTTGAATGGCTCGCGCAACGGCTGCCTCGCGAACCACTCGTCCCGTCGCATTAACTCCGCGGCAGGGCAGGCGACACCTTTGATAGGCGAAGCGGGCGACGCTTCACCTCCGCCAAGATGACCGTGTCAAAAAAGGTGCGCCACATCGTTCAATTTCGTATCCTTTTCCTCTTCCCCTTTCTCTCTCTTGCTACAGGGACCGGGAAAGGGGATACTCCGAAAGGGATCCTTCTCTGCGAGGGAAGCGGGCCCCGAGCCCTCCTACTGATCAGGGGTTCGAAGGCTGGCCCCTCGGAAGGGTTTGACAGCCGCCTCAGAGCACTCGGGCTCCGCGCCCACTACTGGTCAGAGGTTCGAAGGCTGGCCCCTAGGAAGGGTTCGACAGCCGCCTCAGGCCACTTGGGCTCCGCGCCCACTACTGATCAGGGGTTCGAAGGCTAGCCCCCCGAAGGGTTCGACAACCGCCTCAGAACACGCAGAGCGAGGGATGACTCTGGGTACATCCGATACATGGCCGAGACTCGGGCTACGCTCCCGAGATACCCTAGGACATTTCCGAGACCAGCAGGAGCGATTCTGTAACGGAATCCCATGAGAGGGAGGCATCGAGCCCTCGGACCATATCAAACGGGACCGGGTCCGGCAAATCACCTGCATGTACTTTTGGAGCGCGCCTCTGGGCCACTAGCCGACCCTTATCGAATGAGGCACGGGCGTCCACTCGGATCACCCGTTAGCAACTCACTGGAGACACCATGTTCGGCGCCCTCTGAGGGCAACATGGCGCTTTCCCCCCCCCTCCTCCTTGCGGAAAGGCGACGAAGGGGCGTATGAAAAAAGCCGAGTCAATCCTTGACCGTCCTCATGCCCTGTGCAGAGGCTCGGGGGCTACTCTCGCAAACCCGGCTCCGGCCAAACCGTTGACAGCGTCAACATACCAGCCCGAGAACTCGGAACCTGACTATGCACTCGGGCTACGACCAGTTCGCATGAGGGAACAACTAGACCGACCGAGGCATCACGAAATGCACTAAGACCTCGGAGGAGTCAGACCACTCCTCCGAGGCCTCGGGGGCTACACCCGGCGGGTGCGCTCACGCGCACCTACCGGAACAAAATGCAACCGAGAAAGGCCAGTCCCCTTGCAAAAAAGTGCAACAAAGCCTCCAAGCGAGTACCAACACTCCCTTCGAGGCTCGGGGGCTACTGTCGGGGACCATAATTAGGGGTACCCCCAAGACTCTTAAACTCGGCTGGTAACCACCATCATCACAAGCTGCAAAGGTCTGATGGGCGCAATACAGGTCAAGGCTTCGTCCACTCAAGGGACACGATCTCGCCTCACCCGAGCCCAGCCTCGGGCAGGAACAGTAGACCCAGGTGGATTCACGCCTCGCCCAAGGGCCTCCTCAAGCAACGGGCGCACCTTTGACTCGCCCGAGGCCCAGCTCAGGCAGGCTTCGCGGAGAAGCAACCTTGGCCAGATCGCCTTGCCAACCGACCGTATCGCAGGAGCATTCAATGCAAGGATCGCCTGGCACCTTATCCTGACACGCGTTCCTCAGTCGACAAGGCCGAAGTGACCGCAGTCACTTCGCCCCTCCACTAACTGACCTGACAGGGAAACAGCGTCGCCTGCCCTGCTCCGACTACTGTGCCACCCACCAGGATGAGGCTGACAGCAGCCGAATCCAGCCCCAGGCACCATAGGAAGCTCCGCCTCGCCCGACCCCAGGGCTCGGACTCAACCTCGACCCCGGAAGACGGTCTCCGCTTCGCCCGACCCCAGGGCTCGGACTCAACCTCAACCCCGGAAGACGGTCTCCGCCTTGCCCGACCCCAGGGCTCGGACTCAGCCTCGACCTCGGAAGACGGTCTTCGCCTCACCCGACCCTAGGGCTTGGACTCAGCCTCGACCTCGGAGGAGTCACCGCCTCACCCGACCTCGGGCTCGGACCGACCACGCCGCAGGGGGGTACATCATTACCCTACCCCTAGCTAGCTCAGGCTACGGGGAACAAGACCGGCGTCCCATCTGGCTCGCCCCGGTAAACAAGTAATTATGGCACCCCGCGTGCTCCATGACGACGGTGGTTCTCAGCCCCCTACGGAAGCAAGGAGACGTCAGCAAGGACCCGACAACCCCGACAGCTGTACTTCTACAGGGTTTAAGCGCTCCTCCGACGACCATGACATCACATGAACAGGGCACCAACACCTCTCCGACAGCCACGTCGGCATGTACATAGGGCTCTGACTCCTCTCTGCTAGACACGTTAGCACATTGCTACACCCCCCATTGTACACCTGGGCCTTCTCCTTACATCTATAAAAGGAAGGTCCAGGGCCCTTGTACGAGAAGGTGGCCGCGCGGGAGGACGGGCCGACGGATAGGCCTCTCTCTCTCTCTCCCTCGCGAACGCTTGTAACCCCCTACTGCAAGCGCATCCACCCTGGGCGCAGGACAACACGAGCCGTGGTTCCCTTTCTTGTTCCCCCTTGTGTTCCGTCTCGCGCCGACCCATCTAGCCTGGGACACGCAGCGACAATTTACTCGTCGGTCCAGGGACCCCCCCGGGGTCGAAACGCCGACATCAGGGCTCCCGTTATACCTGCCATATATATATATATATATATAGTATTTACAGCCATGGGCTCTGTTTAACTATAGGAAGCCCCAACCACGAATCGACCAGGTGCGCAGACCGCACCAGACCCTTTTTGGCTTATTATACCTAACTGCTTACGACAAATTATAATACGAGTTATGCTGATGTGTGTAACAATTTATGCAAATCTATGGGCCATCGCCTAGATTTCGTCCCGCATATTACGTGCATAGGGCCCGCGATCCCACCCATGCGCTCGCAGTTATCTAGTCCCACGCCGTCACTATAAAAACACCCCCACGTCGCCAGGGACTAGGTTTAAGCGGCGACGGCGGTTCCCTCGGGCGTACGAGCGCCGGTGATCCTGGGGGCCAGCAGCGGTGCCGCCCCGAGGCAGGCGACCGATGGCGGCGCTCCACCTAGAACGAGCGACAGCGACGCTCCCGAGACGGGCGCGCAAGCGGCGACGGTGTTCTCGAAGCGGACGGACGGCGGCAGCGCACCCTAGGCCCGATGGCAACGACGTTTGTGCCGTCCGTCTCTGCGATGGCCACCGCCGATGCCGCTCCAGCGTCTATGGCACCGTCCCCTGTGCCAAAGTCCAACAACAGCAGGAAGGCGGTGGTGCCTGGGATGACTGGGTATGAGCTGCTCAAGCGCGTCAAGGAGTCGACGACGCTCAGGGACATCCTCGTCGTCATCATGTCGTCGGAGAACGTGCCCACCCGCATCACCCGCTGCCTGGAGGAGTTCGACCCGTGTCTCGCCGTAATTTAGGCCCTATTCGTCATTACGAAATAAATTGATGATATACGCTAAAATTTGTACCCATTTATGCTGTTTTGGTTCACGTTTTACGCTGAAATTTGACCGAGCCAGAATCCGTGCATGATCGAACGTGCGCAATTTTCACGCCGTAATTTTCGGCCCCATTCGCTGTGACGAAACAGGTCTATAATTTACGTAAATTTCGTATTCATTTACGCTATTTTGGTTCACGTTTTATGATTAAATGCACCCGAGCCAGAACCCTAGCACGATCGGATGCACGCGATTTTCACGCCGTAATTTTGGGCCCCGTTTGCTGTTACAAAACAGATATAGGATTTACGCTAAATTTCATATTCATTTATGCTATTTTAGCTCATGTTTTACGCTGGAATCCGCCCGAGCCAGAACCCGCGCACGATCGGCCGCACGCGATTTTCATGCCGTAATTTTGGGCTCCGTTTGCTGTTACAAAACAGATATAGGATTTACGCTAAATTTCGTACTCATTTACGCTGTTTTAGCTTACGTTTTACGCTGGAATCGGCCCGAGCCAGGACCCGCGCACGATCGGCTGCACGCGATTTTCACGCCGTAATTTTAGGCCTCGTTTGCTGTTACAAAACAGATATAGGATTTACGCTAAATTTCGTACTCGTTTACGCTGTTTTAGCTCACGGTTTACGCTGGAATCCACCCGAGCCAGAACCTGAACTACATACTGCATGATTTATGTTGTCAAGTACATGTCATTATGCAGTCATAAACGCTGTCCACAGTGTCATATTCGTTCCACGTGATTCGGGCATCAAAAGATTCCTTTATGCATGGTTTACGCATCTTTATCCATATATATGCATTCGTATATTGCCTTACGCTTATCATCCTGGATTCTTGGCTGTCGACTGCATGGCTGACGCAAGCACGTGGGTGCTAGGTCGACCGCGTCCTGGCTGGGGCTTTCATTAGTAGGTTGTCTTATCCCAGATAAAAGACATATTCCAAATGCATTTTACATGTTTCCCACGTGCAAGCAGGAACTGATGAGTTGAACTCTAACCGATCTCAAAACAGGAAAAAAAACTAGTGTAGCCGGTTTCAAATAAAGCAGTCTGATCATTTTTATTGGGCCCGGCCACCTTGTCGTGCAAGTTACAGAGGAATCGGTCTAGCTAGTTTAGCAATCCGTCCGAACCGGATTTGGCAGAGCAGGTCTAAAACTCTCTTTCGATCTTCCAAATGTTCCAATATGTTTTCCCCTAGATTTCGATAGGTATTAGGATCGTGTTGTGCCCAACTCTTAGCCAAATCCGAGATCACTTAACGATAAAGAAAAAGATTTGTACTTGTAATCACTATGAACACATAAACAGAGGGGATTAGGGAGGGTTACCTTTAGGGCTAAAAACCGTAATCGAGAAATCTCGTAACTGGGGCCTAGCTCGTAACTGCATTGTTTCTGCAAAGACAAATATTTTTTCCAAAGATTACCATATTTAAAATTCAATTGAATTTTAAATATCAGCATCGTATAATAGTCGCTAAATAGTAGATTAATTATGAAACCGGGTAATTTCCGATCAACCGACCGACAATCGTTTACGTATAGACGATATCATCTCCGATCGTTTTCACCCCTAGCTACTCTCTTGCCCTTAATTAAGGCAAGGCTGGATTCCACCATCGGTAGAGGAGGAGGGCCACCACGCGCATTGGGTCCCCTGCATAGGAGGAGGCTCGGACCCGGTTCCCATTGTGGACTCGGTGTCCGTCGCCATGGGTGAAGCTCTTCCGACCAATATATGCAAGCGCTAGAGACCAGATCGGGTTCGTGGGATGTGTGGGCTAGGGTTTAGGCGAGGCAATATCGCGCGTTGGTGTACATCTGCCGACCCCTAGAGGCCTAGACCCCCCTGTTAATATAGCACAAGGTGGCCAGACGCTACAACCTTATCAGTTAGGGCCGTGCTCCCGACGATTAGGTCGCAAGGTTTGTTAGGCTCCTCCTTAAATCTCGCCCTTCATGTTAAGGAAGCGGTCGAGGACATTGCAACAGATTTAACTTTTTTTCCTTTGCCCCATTCAGCCTAGGGATTATTTGTTGACAATATGTCTAAACGCATTTCCTCTAGCATCCTATGTATTTGAAAATGGGTTGGTTATATATGACATGAGGCGTTGCCTTCCATCTATATTTCCTTATTATTAAAGCAGCAAGGAATCCGGCTCCCAGGTGCGTCCACGTCGCCAAAATGTCCTTGGCCGTTCGATCGTTATCTAGTGGTGGCATTCTCCCCCTGTGTTGTCCGTCGTTTGTAGATGCTTCTAGGTCTCTCCGCCTCCGAATCTCACGCTCCCTCCTCCTCCCCAGCGTCTCCAATCTCGCGCTCTCTCTTCCCTAAGAACCTCACCTTCCCCCGCTCGTCTGGCCATCGGTACTCTCCACCGGCGCTCCAGAGTTCCAGGTAATCGCGCTCCCTCTCCCGCCCTCCTCCACCCCACCCCCTCCATCCCAGTCCGGTTTCCCATTGCTAGGGTTTAGGGTTTAGGGTAGACACGGCAGCGGCGGCGACTTCCTTGTGCGTCCGGTAGTACTCACTATCCTCCTCCCTCACCTTGCGCGACGCGGACTTGGGCCGCCGGGCGTCACGGCCTCGCGCGACTCACGCTCCCGCGATGAGGAGGAGGAACACAACCGCCGCTTCTGCGTGAACGACGCGGCTCCCGCCGGGTCCGCGAGCTCGTGTTCTAGTGGCGGCTTCTTCCCCGATGGGCGCGAACGGCGGGACGCGCTCCGCCGCTTTTCCCCCAAGTTGTTGCCAACGCGACCCACCGTGCGAGGTGCTGTGGTGCGCGCTCACGTCATGCGGCCTAGTGCTTTTCTCGCAGCTCGCCATGGCGATGGTTTCCCGGCCTCTTCCATTCCTTCTCTCTCCTCGCCATGCTCCCCAACATGGATATTTGTTATTTTTGTCTTGCTGCATTGACTTGGGCTTGCTTTGTTTGCTTGTGTCCCAATAACTGAATCTTTTTTCTACAAAGCAAAGATAATTAAGATGTTGGTGCTTGATTTCAACATTATGAATGTACATGATATCTGGAAGTTAGTAAAATTAGGTTCAAGGCTATAGCACAGTGTCTTAGCTTAGTATTCAGCCATACCTGTTCCCAGATGCTAGACGGGGTGCAGGAGCAGGACTCGCTCGATCACTGGCACTGCTCAGGAGAAAGACATGGAAGCAGGCACCATCGGTGGTGGCCAGCGCGAGCCCGGTCTTGGGCTCCAGCTGCACCGCGACGGTGACCCTAACCCCGGACGCGGCGGCGAAGGCAGACTCCACCCACGAGCTCCACACCTTGGCCACAGCCCCAAGTTCCTCGTTCTGTGATGTCCTCTTTTGTTAACTGAAAAAAAAGAAGAATTGTACTGTATTTGATGTATTATACGGCTGTATTTAGAGTCTTCTAAGTCACTGATTAGAGCACTTGCACTTGAGTCTTTTGTCAGTGTTTGTTAGTGGACGAAGCTTACTCTCCTGGAAGACAGATTTTTTTCTATTCTTTTTTCTGACGCCAGAGCACCATTTAGGGGAATTTTTATACTACAAAGGAATAGATAAATACTGGGTCAGTAGTACCTATTTTTTCTACAATTTCATCTACAACATCAGCCATAGATTTCTGAGGTTATGTGCAAGCATCCCAAGTGAGAATGACTGTTTTGGGAGGCCTAGGCTCTTCTGAAAATTAGTTTGTCTGAACATACATTCATAACTTATGTTCAGTGAAGTATCTGCACAATACATATAGGCTATAACTAAATAGATTTGAACAGCGAGCTGTCATAGTATGTAAACTCATATGCTTTTTTGATTTGCCTAATATTTTTCTACAGTCTAGACCAAAAACACCATGGATAGGACTACTGTCTTTTCACTTTTAGGTTGTCAGTTTTATTTAACTTTATTGATCAACTCATTTTCGCTTCATGTTATGCCTAAGAGCTGTAAAATTAACTGAAAAATTGATGGCATAGCATAACTTCTCCATAAATTACAGTGGGTTATGAGATCGTTAACACATACATAAAAAAGGGTGCTCTTTGTTGACTTCCTGCTCCTGCGTATAACATACTAATTTTGCTATATAATATATGTATGTACCTTAATTGCGTCAGCTACTGATTTTGATTTTTCTTCGTAATAGGCCAGGAGAAGCTGGAATTCCAAATCGTAGTCCGTGTGAACCAGTTGAATTTCATCCATCCTATCAGGTCATCTCAAGTTCAGTGACTCATCAACCAGGTATTTAATCTACCAGTTCATGCACCTATGTACAATTGCGACTCCATTTTTAAAATTTAAATTATGAAACATTGTATGTGTTCCTGTACAATTGTGATTCCATTTTTTCGTTAAAAATATTAAACACTACATGTGTTCCTTATTTTGCTAATACAACAGTGTATATTTATATACTGAAGGATCACTATATACTTGATCTAGGTATATATACTTGCGTATTCTTAGAAAAAAACGCAGGTTGAAAACGTGAAACGTTCCAAGTTGCTACATTATTAATATATAAAAATTAATATCGCTGATCCAAAAATGGAACATGTTGTTCCAAACACCACAAAGAAGAGAAGTAAGTGCCTTCATACCCTGTCTACAGACATCACTTGAGTCTAGACGGAAAAAGGTATCATCCATGAATTGCTATGCTCATACAAAAATTTATCATGCCAGAACAAATCAGTACATGTTGCGCCCCATCGTCTGTACCTCCTGTGGAAGCTCGTCGCATACGTAGACAATTGTTGAATGAGCGAAGGTTAACATCCTCAGGTAGTGTGATCATCTACCTTTTTTTAAAAAAAAAGGAGACTGCATAGGTACCTAGTGTTAAGAAGATAAATACACTATGTTAGGTGCATTCACATCCTCTCAACGGGCCTCAACATTACAATGTGGTCACTTCGACCCAGATTTTGTTGAAGCACTCAAAGGTACGTCTTATTCTGGATGTAATCCATTTTTTAAATAAACTGCACTTACTAGCTGCACCTAATAAAAATTTACGGATTAAAAAAAAGAGGTGAACACTACACTTAAAAAGTTTATAAATTTGCACATAGAGGTGGACGAGAACAAAGGGAGAAGATATTTTAAAGTAATTTTTTTTAAAAAAAACTTGCTAGTACTACTTTTTCTAAATGAAATGCAGCTTCTTACCATGCTCGATCTTACTATGGACCGCCATGCTACCAATGTACACACTGCTCTGCTCTTTTCTGGTATAATGAAAGAATAGGATCGTCAAGTGGAAATCGATCAATTGTTTACAATAATTGTTGCAAAAGTGGCAAAGTCCGTCTTCCTCCTTACAGCCCTAGACCTGAACCACTGTTATCACTAGCCCGGTTTGATGGCGATTCAATATCTAAATCCTTCATGCAAAATATCAGACAATATAATTGCTTGTTTGCATTCACATTTGTGGGAGCCCATATTGATAGGTCAATGAATGATGGTCATGGTCCTCCAATCTTTAAGATATGCGGCCAAATCCACCATCGAATAGGATCATTACTGCCAGTAAACGACCAGCCTCCCAAATTTCTTCAACTTTATGTGTACGATACAGCACATGAGGTCAACAATCGGATAAACTCTCTATCCACTGCTGATGGTCCTACCTCTTCTATAAGACAAGATATTGTACAAGAATTATCAAAGATGTTAGACGAGCACAATCCCTTTGCTAAGAAATTTAGGCTTGCCAGGAAAAGGCTTAATGAACACACAAATGAAGAATTTATCATCAGAATTATTGGGGCTAGAGAAGGAGATCCTGTGCAGTACAATATGCCAACAACCGATGATTTAGCCATGCTTGTTATTGGTGATTTCTCACTTGATACCTTCAAACGAGACATTATTATAGAGACAAGAAATTCGGAATTGAGGCGTATTTCATCATTGCATCCAGCATATATGGCTCTCCAATATCCACTTCTGTTTCCATATGGAGAGCGTGGGTTCCAAGTTGGTGTTGCATATAGTGATACAAGGGTTAGGGGAACACATTCAAGGGCTCATATAACCATGCAAGAATACTATTGCTATCAATTTCACTACAAGGTTGGCCAGCCAAATCCATTTCTGTCTTATGGGACACTATCAAACCAGGCTAAAGTTGATGCTCGTGCCTGTATTGATGAAAATAGACTTATGTATATTCTGAATAATCAAGATAAATTACGAATAGAAAACCTTCAAGGTATATCAGATGTTGTTAGTAAAGGCTGCATAAACGGTGACGAAATGGGAAAAACAATCGTACTTTCGGCGTCACACATTGGTGGACGACGATATATGATACAAAATTACCATGATAGCATAGCCATCTGCAGAGTCCATGGTCCACCCGACTTTTTTGTAACATTTACATGCAATGCAAAGTGGCTTGAAATTGTAGATGGACTTCAACACTCTGGCCAGAAATCTTCAGATGCACCTGATATTCCTGTAAGAGTATTTCATATGAAATTGGAAGAGTTGTTACAGGATATAAAAGGTGGTAGTATATTTGGTCCTTGCAAAGCAGGTGCAAATACATTTTACTATGTTTTCATGATGAAACTATTTAACATTGCAAATCTATTTCAATTTCTTATTTCTTTCTTTCCTCTTCCCCACTCCCTACCTACAATTGCTGCATACTGTAAAATTCTAAGGAATATGTCTTTATTTATGGTTCTACCATATTTTTAGTATACCATCTATATATTACTACATATAGAACTGAATACCTATGTGTTCGTCACTCAAATCTTTAAAATATACATTGGAATATTTTTGTTCCCCGGCCCTCACCCTCCTCTGGAGGTCTCCACCAACTTGATTGTGCTACAACAAAACTGGTTTTCAGGAGACACTCTTTTATTTTGCCGTGGCAGTCAATAGTTATCGTCTGTATCTCTAAAAATATATAATAATAAATTTCAGAGAAGTTTGATCGATGTATTTACGCAGACATATGCTAGTAAACAGCTGTCTCGGCAAGAAGGGCGCGGGTTGCGCGCTGAGGAAGGAGGTTTATGAATGACGACGGTAGATGCGGTAGAAGAAAGAAAGAAAGCCTGGGGATGCAAATGTTGATGAAGTTGCAGGGGCCGAAAATTTCTAAAGGTACGTACAATCGCTTGAAATTCCTGGCACACGTACGTACGTACCCTTCCACACTGTAGTACGTTACAAGAAACGACAAGCTTTATTTATTGGTTCCATGCATGCATATATACGGCGACACACAGTCACATGGCCAAATGTACATGCGACTTGGAATTGGAACCTCCGAGGTATATGTACATATAAAGATAGATATATAAACCAACCGAAAATGTATTGTACACAGTGAGTCGTAGTTAGGAATGAAAACGGGACGGATACAGTCGGATACAGGGTTATCCCGTATTCTACCCTAATGTATTTCTCTTGGATACGGGACCGGATACAGGTAGTTAAGATTCGGGACGGATATAGGACGGGACCGGAAAATAATCCGAGCGGGTAAGAAACAGATAACGGATACTACTCGGGTAGGTACCGGATAATTGTCAGGAAGTTCATCCCGATGACATCAATTGTCCAACCATCCAACAAATACATAAATTAAGCAATACATAATCATGTATATGATAGATCAAATGTAGGAGAGGAAATCGATAAAATTAACATCATGCAGTTCAAAGTTACTAATCACGAGGACATTGTAGAACCAACACCACAATATTAAAAATTTATAAAATATTCTAGTTTCACTCAAAAATTGCAGATAAGTTACAAAAACTAATAAACATTTTATATGAAGATAACTCAAGTCCTCGTATAAAAAATGATACTTACAGTGATTTCACATGTAACTCATACAAATAAGTGAAAGTGAAATGGAAGAAATACGGACACCTTATAGATCTTATGATCCAAACATTTTTTTATGGTTATATATGAACATATGTTGTGCCTCCGTAAAATTTCATGATATTTCGAGGCTATTTATACATCTATTAATTTCTTATCATAGAAAACCATTAAAATACAATTAAATGCATAAAATAATGTAGCGTCGATCGAAAATTGCAAATAAGTTACCAATACTAATAATTAGTCTCTACAAAGATAACCTTAAGTTCCCACGTGGAGATAACATTAAGCCCCCGCCTCACATAAAAATGATAAGTATATTAATTTGATATAAATTTGGACATTATTTCAATGATTTTGGCCTAAATATTTGTTTAAACAAAAACATAATGTACTATAAAGTTATAGATCTCTTCGAGCTCTTAAATTTTCATATAAACTTTATCTTCATCCGATTTTATATGTAAAAGTTATGATTTTATAACTATATTATTATGCAGGCAATGAAAAAACGGGTACTCGAATTTCTGATACCCGTATCCGACCCGACTATCCGGGTATTTACCGGGTAGTCATCGCTCCGTATCCAACCCGCATCCGAAGCTTCAGTATCCGGGTATTACCCGTATCCATCCGAATATAAAATATCCGAATCCGTATCGAAAAAATAGTATTTGCACTATCCGTATCCGGTACCCGACGGGTATACCCGACCCGTTTTCACCCATAGTCGTAGTATACATCTCGCTCCCCCGGTTGGTACGACGACGACCACACACGCGCGCGACAGAACCGGAGACGTGTTAAGAAAGAAAGCGCTAGCTACGGAGATGCAGCACCGTACCGTCGGTTCCCATGTCCCGGCCGGCCTGGAGGTGCAATGGTAGTACAGAGCTAGGCGTGTGGCACTGTATGTGCGCATGCATGTCGCCCCCGTCTCTGTCTCCACCGATCAGCAGTGGAGCAGGGACGAAGAGGCAGCGCGCCGGCCCCGGCCCCGGCCCCCCGTGGAACACTAGTACACAGAAGCTCTGTAGTGGCGGTTGAAAACGTATTTATAGTGGCGTTTCTCCGTTCCGCCAGTGCTAGGGGCCAGTGGAAATCAGCATTTCCACTGGCGGTTATTTTGGAACCGCCAGTGAAAAGGGCATTTCCACTGGCGGTTTTCTTAAGGAACCGCCAGTGAAAAGGGCATTTTCACTGGCGGTTTTCTTAAGGAACCGCCAGTGAAAATGCACTTTTCACTGGCGGTTTTCTTTATAAAACCGCCAGTGAAAATGTTTTCCCGCCTTTTTTCAAAATTTCAAACAATACTGAATTATAAATATATTTATTTACACACACACAAACATATATATATATATATATCTATATTGATATTGAAAGCAACATGGAATTAAATTCTATCATACATTTATATACATCAAAGTATTCTGTTTACAACCATATATGCTTCATGCATTCTATACATCAAAAGTTTTCACCTAAGTTCTAATAACTATCTCGGCTAAGAGATAATCTACTAATTTCTGTTAGTATTCTGAACTCTGGCAAAGCTAATGTCCCGGAAGCATCGTGATATTTTCCTTCTGCGGGAATGACCTCTTTCAATATGAATGTGCAGAGGTCCTCGACTATGCCATACAATGCAGCTTCGGTCAAGTTCTCCGGGTTTCCTCGTTGAAATTGCTGTAAAGGAATTTTATAAACATCATCTATTTATACTCAATAATAACACATTTGCATCTTTAATGACATAAATACATACTTAACTATTACTAATAATACCTTGTCAGGGTTCGTGATGTATCGTCCGTTCACTCTCATGAACTCGCACGCATAGAATCCACATAGGACCGATCCTTGTGGTTGCTTGTGGCACTACATAACGGGAGATTGGTTATTTAGTTGCAACATTGTGTATGATATGTATTCATAACATCACATACTTACCGGCCAGTGATGATGGATGTCTAGTGGCACGAGTTTTTTCGACAGGTCGTACTTTCCACCTCTCATCTTATAGAATCTATAAGCACTGTGATCTCAAATAGAATCACCATGTTATTCTCAAATTTTAATCGATAAAAGTATGCATGCATAGAAAAGGCTTACAGCTCTAAGATGCTGAGGAATGTTGCATATGTCGAAGGGTCGAAGTTCAAGGAGTCGAGCACCAGCACCATTCCAACCTTAGGATAAATGAGGAAGCATATCCAGTGGTCCCTGTACGAATCAAATTTGTGATGCATGTGTATTGAAATTATTAATTTTATTTATGCAAAATCACACTTACTTAAAGTTGTACGGGGCCATTATGGCTTCCCTGTCTTGAAATTGAAGCATTGCATGTCCTATGTATGTGGCGTATCGAGCTTCAAAATCCTTCTTCATTTCCTTTATACGCTTCTCAACTTCTTCGTCCGTCTTTCCCCTTATTTCATCGTTGTCTTTCCCGATTCTAAAAGTGTGGCTTTCCTCGGATATAAGTATTGGGTTGAGATACCCAACCCTTTTACTTGCACTAGCATTGGGCTTGGTACCGTAAAGAATCTCCTGTTGATCATGTTGCATTCTGCAAGTCACACGTGCATGTCAGATATTGAAATTTTATACAGCTGACTAATAATAACACACATATGTGGAAGTATGAGCGACACTTACAATGCAAACATCGTTACAAGTTGCACGTCGAGTCTCTGAAGGTTCATCATTAACCACATATCCTCGAATGTAACAACGGCCTTTTGGTTCGAACCAATAAAAGCATGGTCTGGTATATGCACACTGATGGTGTCGATGCCAACCGATGATGCCCGCATGTACCAGTCATGCAACCTTTTAACACCAGCCGGGACCTTTCTTAGTTTGTCAAGAGGTAGCAGAGGTCTGCCCGGCACATATTTTTTAGGCACGTTTTTGTAATCTGCCTTAGTTGGCTTCTTTATCTTTGCGGCCATTGCCTCAGCCTTTTTTGCAGACTCCTCGTGCTCGGCCAAATCAACAGTTTGTGACGTGAGGCTCCGTCCAATCCCTTTCAAAAACCGAACTGTGCCAGCAGTAGTAGCTTTACTCTTCTTTTTCTGATACGGGGACACCAATTTTGGAATAGGAAGTTTAGATTTCTTTGATGGCCTTGGATCGTTTGATGGCTGTGGAGAAGGTGGATCCCTTGATGGTGGCGTAGACAGTGGGTCACCAAGAGGATGGGGAGGAGAAGGTGGTGGAGCCCTGAATGGTGATGCTTGTGGCGGAGACGGTGGGTCAGAAAAAGGATGAGGAGCAGCATGTGAAGTTTGAGGAGGTGAGGATGATGGATGTACAATAGGAGCAAAAATTTGAGAAGGCGGAGACGGTTGGGCCTGCGACGCCTGCGGCGAATTCGACCAATCAAGCAAATCGACATCCCTTCGAGGCCAAAGGATAAAATTCTTGATAGCTTGTCCAAGTTTCTCGATACCTTCGGGCCCAGGGATGTCTAGCATGTCGTCCTCGGATCCTTGGACGACCGTCGTCACTTCTACTTTGCAATAATCATCTGGAATATCGTTTCCATGGAACTTGCGTCCTGGGATCGCAAGGCCTGTGGCTACTTTCTTTGTACGTTTATTGTTAATACCATATCTTATAACCAGTGCGCACGCCACAGGCCTTGTGATGTCATCAACTGGATAACGGTCCTTATTTCCCGTTGAAGCAACAGAGCTTGGTAATGTCGTACAATCTGTGGAAGCCGGCGGTTGAGCTGCTGGAATTATTTGTATTTGTGGAGTGGTCATCTGTTGAACAGACATCGCACTCGCCAACTGTTGCATCAATTCTGGAGGAGGATTCGATAGCATTTGAGACATCATGGCTTTGAACTCTTTCTTGGCCTCCAACTTAAAATAATCCGCCATCTCTTCCTTGTATCGATCACGTTTCCTGTACAGACCTTCCCACTGTTGTCCGAATCCTTCCTTCCATCCTTCCTTAGACGAGATTCCTCGTACACGGCCAGGATGCTCAGGGTTACCGAGACCAGCCGTTAGGATGTCTCTTTCCCTTTGTGGCTTAAAAGTTCCTTCGCTCTGCTTAGCTGCCATTGTATATATGTTTTTTGCCGCTTCTTCGACAATGGGATCATCAAAAGATACACCGGTCTCGGTTTCCCTTGGTTTTCTAGCACGGAGCCAATTTGCCGCCCTTTCACCAAGTTGCTCGGACAGCGTCGGCAACCCTGCGGCCTTCTTCTCGGCGTCTTCTTGTCTCCATTTAGGAACCTGACGCTTGTAACCACCTGTGCCTAGGTGGTGGCGGTACTTGTTCTTCTTTGATAGTTCAGAATTTGCCTCACTTAGAGATATGAAATCAGGGCTGCTCCTCTGCTCTAAAAATACTGCCCACTGACCTGCTGAGATTTTATATTTTTTGGTCGGGTCCAGACCTTTCTTTGCAAACTTTGTGTTCATCTCAGACCTCCAGTTTCGGAAATTTATCGCAAGCTGCTTCATCGTGTATTCCTTCACGAGTTCTTCTGAACCCCGAGGCAGAACGAACCTCATTAATAGCTTATTCCATATTTGATTCTTGACATCATCTGACACATCTCTCCACTTTCGTATTGTTATGTCAAGATTATCTCTAACTAAAAACCCAAGTGCATTCCGGAACTTAGGTAGTGCCTCTTCTGGAGCAAGGGGCTGACCTTTCGGGCTCACGTCTGAGATTTTGTATGTTTTGTCGGGAAACTTGTTCAGCCCCCTGTCACCTCTTTTTCGATCGCTCTGCTTCCTTTTCCTTGACGTCTCGGTTGTTGTCTTGGTCTGTTCCGGTGCGTCTTGGGTCGGCTCCGGTACGTCTTCGTTTCGTGCCACGGCTTCTTCGAGTATCGCACGAAATTCAGACATGACCTCCTATTCATGTAATAAAATGCACAAGAGATCATGCATGTGAAATCAGTAGGGTACACATACGAAGCTAAAGATGCGTACTTTTACCTCAGCTTCTCGTGGATCATAAGTAGGGTCACGTTGCAACTCACGGAGAGCGGCCCTATCTATGCTAGTGGTAGGAAAAGGGTCGCTAGGCGTTTCATATCCTTCACTGCTGGATTTTTCTTGAGCAACACTCTTGTCCATGTGCTCGGGCACTAAATCTTGGTCCTTGATCGGAGAACTCATTGAGCTATATATATACAAATACATAAGCAATAATTAAATACATATTAACACATATTAACGTAAGCAATAATTAAATTCATATTAACAAATAGTATAATTAAATACATCCTCAGGCACTAAACCCTTAACCCTAACCCTAAACCCTAACCCTAAACCCTAACCCTAACCCTAACTATAACCCTAAACCCTAACCCTTAACCCTAACCCTAACCCTAACTATAACCCTTAACCCTAACCCAAAATCCTTAACCCTAACCCTAACCCAAAACCCGAACCCTTAACCCAAAACCCGAACCCTTAACCCTAAACTCTAACCCTAACTATAACCCTTAACCCTAACCCTAACCCAAAACCCTAACTATAACCCTAACCCTAAACCCTAACCCTTAACCCTAACCCTAACCCTAACTATAACCCTTAACCCTAACCCAAAACCCTTAACCCTAACCCTAACCCAAAACCCGAACCCTTAACCCTAAACCCTAACCCTAACTATAACCCTTAACCCTAACCCTAACCCTAACCCAAAACCCGAACCCTTAACCCAAAACCCGAACCCTAACCCTAACCCTAACCCAAAACCCGAACCCTTAACCCAAAACCCGAACCCTTAACCCTAACCCTAACCCTAACCCTAACCCTTAACCCAAAACCCGAACCCTTAACCCTAACCCTAACCCTAACCCTAAACACTAACCCTTAACCCTAACCCTAAACCGTAACCATATAGTATCGTATAGTCGTATAGTATCGTGTAGGACGGGGAGAGAGTCGCATAGGACGTATAAAGAGGGAGAGAGGGAGAATCGTATGGATATTATCGAGTTACGTATAGAGAAGGAGAGAGGGAGAGTCGTATAGGACGAGGAGAGGGAGAGAGGGAGAGTCGCATAGGACGTATAGAGAGGGAGAGAGGGAGAGTCGTACGGAAATTATCGAGTTCAGATCGAATTCGGATCGGATCGGATATGTATATTATCGAGTTGTGACGGATAAAATTACAATGTATATATTGAACATACATTTGAACACATATGAACACACATATATATATTGAACACATACATTTTGACACATATGAACACACATATATATTGAACACATACATTTGAACACATATGAACACATATATATATTGAACACATATGAACACACATATGTCTCCCTCCTCTCTCTCCTCTCCCTCCTCTAACTATCTCTCTCCTCTCCCTCCTCTCTCTCTCTCTCACCCTCCTCTCCCTCCCTCTATCTATCTCCTCTCCCTCTATCTCTCTCCCTCTCTCTATCTCTCTCCTCTCCCTCCTCTCTCTCTCTCACCCTCCTCTCCCTCCCTCTATCTCTCTCCCTCTCTCTATCTCTCTCCTCTCCCTCCTCTCTCTCTCTCACCCTCCTCTCCCTCCCTCTATCTCTCTCCTCTCCCTCTATCTCTCTCCCTCTCTCTATCTCTCTCCTCTCCCTCCTCTCTCTCTCACCCTCCTCTCCCTCCCTCTATCTCTCTCCCTCTCCCTCCTCTCTCTTCCCTCTCCCTCTGCTTCCTCTCTCTTCCTCCCTCTCGGCGGCGGCGGCGCGCCCCTCCTCTCTCTCACTCTATGCAGAGACGGCGGCGGCGCCCGCGTGCGCGCGGCGGCGGCGTGCGCCCGTGCGCGCGGCGACGGCGGCGGCGCGCGCCCTCCTCTCTCCCTCTCACTCCTAGACCGAGCCCGAGCGAACGAAGAAAGGGAGAGAGAGAGAGAGAAGAACTCACCTACGGCGCGGGGACGACGGCGTGGACGACGGCGTGGACGACGGCGGCGCACGGAGGAAGATCGCCGGGGCGAAAATTCGGCAGCCTGACGGCGGGAGTGTAAAAGACAGGGCGACAAAAGACTTAGCGAAATTTTCGGCCCCGCGCGCGCTCCTTTATATAGTAGATATTTCTACTGGCGGTTGACAATGAAAACCGCCAGTAGAAATCATTTCTACTGGCGGTTGTCATAGAGAACCGCCAGTAGAAATGATTTCTACTGGCGGTTTTCATTGTCAACCGCCAGTAGAAATGATTTCTACTGGCGGTTTTCATTGTCAACCGCCAGTAGAAATGTTTTTAGTATATTATTTTTATTGTATATTCATACATTAAGTATATAAATTTTTGTACATATTAAATATATAAATATATATATTTAGTATACATAATATATATATTTATATATTACTTCTCTCTCTCTCCCCTCTCTCTCCTCTCTCTCCTCTCTCTTCCCTCTCCCTCCTCTCTCTTCCCTCTCTCTCCCCTCTCCCTCTCTCTCTCCTCTCTCTCCTCTCCCTAGCTCCTCTCTCTCTATCCTCTCTCTCCTCTCTCTCCTCTCTCTCCTCTCCCTAGCTCCTCTCTCTCCTCTATCCTCTCTCTATCCTCTCTCTCTCTCCTCTCTCTCCTCTCTCTCTCTATCCTCTCTCTATCCTCTCTCTCTCTATCCTCTCTCTAGCTCCTCTCTCTAGCTCCTCTCTCTAGCTCCTCTCTCTCTATCCTCTCTCTCTCCTCTCTCTCCTCTCTCTCTCCTCTCTATCCTCTCTCTCTCTATCCTCTCTCTCCTCTCTCTTCCCTCTCCCTCCTCTCTCTTCCCTCTCTCTCCCCTCTCCCTCTCTCTCTCCTCTCTCTCCTCTCCCTAGCTCCTCTCTCTCTATCCTCTCTCTCTCTATCCTCTCTCTCTCTATCCTCTCTCTCTCCTCTCTCTCTCCTCTCTCTCTCCTCTCTATCCTCTCTCTCTCTATCCTCTCCCTCCTCTTTATATAGTCGTGTAAAATTACATGCTTCGGTTTGTCGCTAACAATAATCAATTACATGACATGTCCTAACAATAATCAATTACATGACAACTATATAATCTAGGGAGCTATTGTTCTGCCTTGTCCATCGTGGCGTACCCAGGGCATCGAATTGCGTGGGATGCTTCGCTCAACGTTCCTTATCTTGGTTGGATGGTCTATGAAAAGAGACATGTCATTGAACTGGTTAAAATCCTCTAAATCAGATACACCATCAACTCCTATAGCTTGTTGTTTTCCAGGAAAAACTACATGCTTCGGTTTGTCGGTGCTTTTCTTCTCATTGTTAGAAATGATATGTTCAGCATAGAAGACCTGTGCAGCACGATTAGCAAGGATCCATGGGTCATCTTTGTAACCTACCTTACTTAGATCAAGAACTCTGACCCCATAGTTGTCTACCGTGACATGTTTGTCTTCAACCCATTGACATCGAAAAACCGAGATCTGAAATGTACCATAGTCTAGTTCCCATATGTCCTCAATAAAGCCAAAATATGTAATAATCTCACCAGTTTCATCATCTATGGCTTCGCATCGAACACCACTGTTTTGTGACATGCTCTTTTTGTCCTTGGACTTGGTACAAAATGTGAATCCACTAATGTCATAGGTTTGCCATGTTGTGACCTGGCGTGATGGTCCAGATGCCAAGCCCTTGATGGTTTGTTCTTCTATTGTTTCTCCACGTGGAATGTCCTTCACCATTAGCCATGTGTTGAACCGCTGCTTATGTTGCTTCATTACCCAATCATCCGTATGCCCAGGATTTTGCTCGCGAAGCTCATTGATGTGTTGTTGGATAAATGGCTCCATTATTGTTAGCTGATGTAGGATGCTCTGATGTGCCTCAAGTACTATATCGTAATCCGGTGGGATGAAAGATTTCCGTCCCATCCTCCCGCTTCCATACAGTCTACCCTCGTGTCGTGACGGAGGCAGACCTATTGCAACCTGGTCTTTTAGGATACTATTGCAGAATGGAGCTCCGGACTCAATGGCCTCTTCGGTACAGTACCCCTCTATCATGGATGCCTCGGGACGAGCACGGGTTGATACATAGCCATTCAGTATTGACATGAAACGTTCATACGTCCACATTTCATGCAAGTACATAGGACCCAATGCCTCTATTTGTGGCACCAAGTGCACCACAAGGTGCACCATAATATCAAAGAACGATGGAGGGAAACACATCTCAAACTGTGATATTGTCTCCACTGCGAATTCCTGAAGAGATGCCAACTCATCACGGCCAATTACCTTTTGTGAAATCCTGTTGAAAAAGTAGCACAACCGTGTGATTGCCATCTTTAAAAACAAAGGATTTATAGCCCTGATGGCAATAGGTAGGAATGTAGTCAGCATGACATGGCAATCATGTGAGTTGTAGTTGGTGATTGTCAGGTCTTTCATTGACACAATACTCCGTATGCTAGAGCAGAATCCGGATGGGACTTTCAAATTCTTGAGCCAAACACACATCGCATGTTTCTCATCTACATTGAGATTGTAGCTTGCTGCTGGGAGATGGTACTTCCCATTTTCTTGAAGAACGGGATGTAGTTCCTTTTTTATGCCTAAATCTACCAAGTCCATGCGTGAATTGAGCCCTTCTTTTGTTTTGCCCTTTATGTCTAGCAAGGTGCCCATTATGCTTTCAAACACGTTCTTCTGAACGTGCATACCATCGATCGCATGCCGCACATCTAACTCTTTCCAGTAAGGTAAGTACTCGAAGAAAATAGACTTCTTCTTGAATATAGCCCCCGAAGCTGGTTTGACATCCTTCCTTGTTTTTCCGTCTTTTGTCTTCTTCCCGAAAACAAACTTGATATTCCTGACTATTTCAAAAACTCTATGACCTCTATTGTTACCCGATGGAGCAGTAGAATGTAGTTCACCATTATTGTCGAAGTACTTATCCATCTTTCGCATGCGGTACCTGTGTCCTTCCAATAAAAAGCGTCTGTGCCTCATGTAAACTATCTTCCTAGATGCAGCAAGGGATACGTAAGCAGTTCCATCAATGCATACTGTGCAACCAACCTTTCCCTTAAACTGGCCTGATAATGTGAAGAGAGCAGGGTAATCGTTGATCGTAACAAAAAGAATTGCTCTCAGCGTGAATGAACCTTTACGATACTCATCCAACATTTGAACACCCGTT
Organism: Zea mays; assembly: GCF_902167145.1. Lineage (NCBI taxonomy): Eukaryota > Viridiplantae > Streptophyta > Magnoliopsida > Poales > Poaceae > Zea > Zea mays. Next base: position 104,950,543 of record NC_050105.1, on the reverse strand, counting down.
TCCCACAATATTTTCATATCCTCCATTAAGGGCTCCAAAAATACATCCATGTCAACTCCAGGTTGTGTAGGTCCAGAAATAAGGATGGTTAGCAAAATGTACTTCCGTTTCTGCATCAACCATGGAGGAAGGTTGTATATGGTGAGGATCACCGGCCATGTGCTATGCTTGCTGCTCCTCTCAGCAAATGGGTTCATTCCATCAGTACTCAGTGCGAACCTAACATTTCTCGGTTCATCGGCAAAGTCTCGGTGGTTGTCATTGAAATCTTGCCACTGCTTCCCATCGGCTGGATGTCGAAGCTTCCCATCGTTTTTATGCTCATCAGAAGCATGCCAGCTCATAAGTCTGGCATCCTCAGGATTAGCGAACAAACACCTCAATCGATCGACGACGGGGAGGTACCACATCACCAAAGCAGGAATCTTTTTGAGCGCATAATAGTCTACTTCTTCTTTTTCTTTGCTCGTGGATTTTGAAGTCTTTTTTTGGGCTTTCTTTCGCTTCTTCCCTTTAGACACGGATGCAACACACTCTTCGTCCTCTCGATAGTCTTTATTCGTCTTGTACCTACTTGCACCGCACTTTGGGCAGCTCTCCAAGTCTTTATAATCATCACCTCGATAAAGGATACAGTGATTTCTACACGCGTGGATCTTCTCCACACCCATAGTGAGCGGACTGATTAGTTTCTTTGCATAGTACGTGTTAGCAGGCACATTGTTCTCCTTTGGAAGCATGTCTGCGATAATACTCAAGAACGCATCGAAGCCAGCATCAGACACACCATATTTAGCTTTTAACATCAACAGCTTTAGCACAGACCGGAGCGTCGTGAACTCTTTGGTACAACCCTTAGACTCGTCGTACAAAGGCTCTTCTGCTGCCTTCTTTAGGGACTCCATACCTTTCATTAAGAACATCGATTGATCTGTATGACGACGCAACATTGCCTCTAGCAACTCTGCATCTTCCTCATCCATAACACTTGGCAGAACATGAGGTCTATCATGTTCATTTCCTCCAGCGTAACCATGATCAGTAACATTTTGCACTACATGTTCGCTCTGTGGAAGAGGTTGGTGTGTCTCGTGAACGAACTGAAATCTGTCGTCGATGTTCTCAGGGTTTCCAGTCGTATAAGGCGAAGAGCTACCCTCTCCATGCTTTGTCCAAATTGTGTAATCCTTCATAAATCCTCGGCATACCAGATGAGATATGATTTGTTCTGTGTCATTAAATACAGCAGCATTTTTGCAGTCCATGCATGGACAATATATGTGTTTTGTCTTTGTTCTCCAAGCATGGTTCGTAGCGACATCAATAAACCTATGGACCTCGGATATGTATGATGGATCTAGCCTTGATAAGTTATACATCCAGGATGTCCTCTCCATCACCACCTGTAAAAAAGTAACATAAAACACATGGTGAAACCCTATATCCAAAAATGTGGCTAAAATGTGAAGGACGCGTTGGAGTGCGACATCTGCTAAAAAGTCAGATTACCATGCATGTATATATACAGTACATATTGATCGGTAGACTCCAGCATGATGTTCTGCCCTGTGTAAAATCAGTGCAAGAACGGGCATTCTGGATGTGCAAAGTGCTGCATCCGCACGGACGGTAAGTGCTGCACCTGCTCCGAGCGCATTGGCAACAATAGCTCTCTCTCCCTCTCCCTCTCCTCTCTAGAAAGTCGTGTAAAATTACATGCTGCACATGGAGGATGAGGAAGAGTCGGGGTTGGAGGATGAGGAAGAGGCGACTGTGACACTATCCATGGAGAAGGACGCGTTGGAGTGCGACATCTGCTGCCTACCCTTCCAGTCCGAAGTTTTCATGGCAAGTCAGATTACCATGCATGTATATATACAGTAAATATTGATCGGTATATATACAAATGTAGTTAGACTACTTTATCTCTTCCAATAAAAGTAGTTAAACTACTTTATCTCTAACACATGGTGAAACCCTATATCCAAAATGTGGCTAAAATGGAGGAAAAATAAACAAAATTTGGCAAAAGAAACATAAGCCAAACTTTCCTAGCAACTAATAAACAAAAAAAAATTAATACCCAAAATTATCTTTAACATATGGTGAAAGCCTAGTTTCAAAATGTAGTTAAAATTGAGCAAAAATAAACAATAACTAACAATTGAAACATAATTAAACTAATCTTCCATACAACACATTCACCATTCATTAAGCAACTAAACATGAAAAAGAGAGGGAATAGACAAAAACTAACCATCTTATGCAACCTCATTTGAGAAAATAGAGAAAATTACCTATCTATACTCTTCTCTCTCACATGTGAAACCCTAGATCCAAAATGTGGCTAAAATTGAGCAAGAATGAACAAAAATTGACAAAGAAACATAAACCAACCTTTCTTATCCACCTTCTTCCAAGAAATGAAGACCAAAACCTCCACCCTTATATTTTTGTGAAATCTGGACCTCCAAAATCGCCTCCAATGGAAGCTGGCTGCGAGCATACAGTTCACTGTCGCGGGGAAGATGGGTATTTATAACAGACAGTTCACTGGCGGTTGGTTTGAAAAACCGCCAGTGGAAACCTATTTCCACTGGCGGTTATCTTAACACAACCGCCAGTGTAAATAGGGTCTTTACACTGGCGGTTCTGTTACACCAACCGCCAGTGGAAATAGGTTTCCACTGGCGGTTCTGTTACACCAACCGCCAGTGGAAATACCCTATTTCCACTGGCGGTTGTGTTAAGATAACCGCCAGTGAAAATGGGTTTCCACTGGCGGTTCCTAAGTCGGGTCCACCTTGTTTTTTTTACTGGCGCGTGATAACTGAAACCGCCAGTGATAATTTATGGGTGCCGCAGGCTTTGAGCTCTTTTCTACTAGTGGAAGCAGCGACGCCGAGGCAGCAGGGGGGACGGACGACGGGCGTCAATCTCAGCAGCGAGCACCCCAACAAGAGCGCGCGTCGAGGGGGGGGGCCCGGCCCCGTCGTCGTCTGGTCTCATTAGTCCTCCTGTGTGTCCATTAGACACCACACCACCATTGAGCCGGATCAAGTGCGCGGCAGGCGTGGCATGCATGCATGCCACTGTGAGTATAGGAGAGAGAGAGAGAGCGCGGTACGACGTTGCTGCTCCTTCTCCCTTCCTACTACATGTGGATTCGAAATTGGAATTACCGCGGGCGGCGGGAAATCAAGAGAGCTAGTACGTGTAATGTAGTCGACAGCTGGCCTGGCCTGCGACCATATATTGTCCGCCACTCACTCACTCACTCACTCACTGTACTCGTCGCCGCATCATCCTGTGGTTTAATTTTGTTTATTGTCTGTCGCCTCGCGCGTCGTCCCTGATCAGTGCGCCAAGGCTTAAAACAACTTTTTTCTTTCTTGGTTTACTCTAACGGGGCGTTTGGATCCCTTCATTTTAGAGGAATTAGAATTCACTCAATAAAGTAACTTATTTAGTTTGGAATTTGACATTCCACCACTTTCTAAAGTTCAGATATAAGCCTATTTCAAATTCATGGGGTAGAGGGTGGGAAATGATTTTATACATTACTAGAATTGGTTTCTAATCTATAACTTACATGATATTCTTCGTCTCACTCCCATATAGTAAAAATGTAACACATAAATATCTTCGACATCTTGCTAATAATAGTATACAAATATATTTTGCATAAAACCAAATTAGCTTAATTGATATATGCCTAAATTACTATTGTCAGAATGGAATTCAATTCCAATGATCCAAACGGGGCGTAACATTAAACTTCTGCCAGTACTCTGTCTGTGCCATGCATGCATGACGAGGCTTTATGCCTTCTTTCATTGCCCTATAGACCGAACCGAAGAAGAACGAAACGGCTGATGATGTGCATGAGGACCACACGCAAGCATATGGACCGATTGCCCATTAGCATGCAGCGTCGCAAGCTGAAAGGCGGCGCGAATTCAACGACGCGGCGGCAATACATTGATTGTGCATGTATGTATGTGTCATTAGCATGCAGCGTCGAAGCCCTGGACTGATCCGTCACCAGGGGAGACGTTGAAGCCAGACTTGGTGGAGAAACAGGTCGGTCGCAAGCGCCGCGCCAATGTCCGTATTTCTGGTCCTGAGTGGGTGTAATGTCTTGTGGCTGACAGGCGGGTCTGGGCTACCAGTGCCTGCTAGTATAAATAATGAGTGTGTGTTCAGGAAGGGTATGCTTGTAATGAAAACTATTCTGAATCTCTAAGAAAACTCTCCGTTCCCTGCCATTCTCTTCTTCCCCAAGCTATCCCCTCTTCTTCTCCTTAGGTAGCTAACAACCTGGTATCAGAGGGCTTCGTTCCCTTGCGATCTATGGCGTCCCCGTCCCAGATCGATCCCACCACTATACCACGGAACATTATTTGCAACTTATGGTCTGTCGGTAAAATCAGTTTTACCGACGAACTATAGGTCGGTAAAGACCTTTACCGACGGACCACGAACGTCGTTGCAAGCTGTGTCGGTAAAACTTTTACCGACCGACCGTTGTTTTACCGACTTATCTTCCGTCGCTAAAAGAGAAGTTTTACCGACGCTTCATCATTTGGTAATAATAGTATTACCGACTCTCTAAGAGTTGCAGCTGCCACGATTTACGGACGCTTCATCAGTTGGTAATAATAGTATTACCGACTCTCTAAGAGTCACTAATTGCAGTGAACTCACACGAATCTGTTTTGCTAGGCTTAATATTGCAAGAACCTTGAACCAACTTTTAATCCTGCATGCAAGAAAGAACAAAAATGTTGAATACATGCTAGAGAAAAAAATGTTGCAAGCTAGAGAAAAAAAATGCAGCCAGCATGAACTGAAGGTTATAAGCTAGAGAAAAAATGTAGTCACCAACACATACATTGATCCTGGTACCATCATGAACTGAAGGTTACAAGCTAGACTAGAGGGAAAAATACAGCCAGTAGTGCATCAGTAATCTTGCTCATGCTATCATCATTAAGCTTAAGGAAGAACATATGCAACTATCCTCATGATCCTTCAATCACTGCCTTACATTTCGTGTTGCATCAGTGGCAATCAAAACCAGTAGTGCGTGCTCAGTACTTTAACACTACCAACCAGTAGTGGCAAACATGAAACTAATAAGCATGACCTACTGGAACTTATACTCACTGCAAGAAATTACATTAGTGTTCAACGTCTGGTAGTCTGGTTCATTGCCTGTCCATGCTGGTTCAGTTCTAAGACCATGAAGGCTGAAGGCCAGGACAATGTCCATCTCTCTAGGCGATATATGAAATCCTCAGGTCAGGTGGAAGTGCAACGCACAGCCTTCTTGGCTTTGGCTCAGACTAAGCTTAGAACACGTACTGCCATAAAGATGAAGCTTGTTTCTTAAGGTAGCAGTTTTGCATTTTAAAACAGATTATGCCCATAAGGCATCAAGCAAAATGTTGAATTACAAAAAGAAGAAAACTATTTAAGAAGCCTAACATTTAAGTTGTGCAGACTCTTCCTATGTTAGTAGATCAGCAAGATAAAAAGATCAGAGTAATTGCTACATAACTACAGGAAGGGAATAAAGTTTGTTGTGGACTCACACAAATCTCTGTTTTGTTAGGCTTAATCCTGCAAGGACCTAGAACAACCTTTAAATCCTGCAGATAAGAAAGAACAAAAATGTTAAATCAATGCTCCAAGATAAACACAAATTTGAGAGAGGAAATCGCTAGGGAATAGCCATAGACGAGTTCAGTGATGCTCCAGCATGAATTCCCCCAAGGAAAATTTCTTCAATCACACTCAAATCCTACGAACAGAAATTCCCCCAAAGTTTACCAAAAAACAGGAAGGGAAATCACGATTCCACAGGCAAATGACACCAAAGGGGGCAGCGTGATGGAGGGGCGCGACACGATGGAGGTGGCGGCGGGATTATTGAGGCAGGCAGATCTATGGAGGGGGTGGCAGGATGGACGATGGCGGCGGGATTTTGTGGCGCGCAGGCGGCGCTATGGAGGGGACGCGCGGGCGGCGCTGTGGAGGGGGCGTGCGGGCGGCGCTATGGAGGGGACGCGCGGGCGGCGCTCGGCGCTGTGGAGGGGGCGTGCGGGCGGCGCTATGGAGGGGACGCGCGGGCGGCGCTGTGGAGGGGGCGTGCGGGCGGCGCGGTGGGAGTTAGGAGAAGGGGGCGGGCGGCTGGATTTTGGAGGGGGCCGTCGCGGCGATTTGGTTGGGAGGAACGCGCGTAATAATTTGGCGGCACGCGGTTGGGTTGCGCCAATATATTTACCGACCGAACGAGCGATGTCTTTACCATTTTTACCGACGGATCTCCCAACGCTAAATATAAGAGATTTACCGACCGTCCCGCCGTTGCAAAAACTGGTATTACCAACCAACCATGTGTCGGCTGTTTTTACCGACCAACCTTTGGTAGCTAACAAAGGTCGGTAAAAATCCTCCGTGGTATAGTGCCACCTTGACCTTGGCGCTGGAATCCCAAACCAGAGCCCTCCTATCGGAGTTGGACAAGAGGCTGCAACTCCTCGACAGCAAATGGGAATCTCGGGTCAGCACTCTAGAGTCCAGGGCGACGGAGGCTGCGCAATCCTTGTCGGAGTTTTCGGGCACCCTTCGTGCTGATGTTGAGGCACACCTTACCGCTGCGGATGCCTCGACGGACGCCAAAATCGGGCAGATCGAGGCCGACCTGGGTTATCGGGTGGCGGCGCTCGAGTCTACCGCGGGGATCTATGAGTTCTGGCGTCCACGCGTGGATGCGTCCCTCGAAGATCTCCACTCCTCCGTGGATTGGCTTCGATCGGAAGTGTCGAAGATGGAGATCCAGTGGTCCCGGGGTGCGCGCGCCGACGGCTTCCACATGCCGGGCGTGCTGGGCGCGCACGGGTCGGCACCGGGACGCTCATCTGTCGCCGGGGATGTCGCCGACGGCTCTCGTTTTGGGCACCGCAACGACTCACATCACCGGGATAGCGGACCTTGGCACCCCGGTGCTGACGCCCGCTACCCGGTCACGGGTATGCACAACCCCTATGCTTCTCCTTCGTTCACCTTTCCCCAACCTGGTAGTGTAGGGTTTAATGAGCCAGATCCCCGTGGATGGTCGCCACGCCAGTTGGGAGGATTGCCTAAGTTGAATTTTCCTTCGTTCGATGGATCCAATCCGAAACTATGGCAATCCAAATGTGAAAAGTATTTCCATATGTATGCTACTGAAGCATCTATGTGGGTTGAAGTGGCTACAATGCATTTTGTGGGAGTTGCTGATCGTTGGTTACAATCTGTCGAACCACGACTTCCATCCATGTCGTGGCGACAATTCTGCCGGTCCATTAATGATAGGTTTGGTCGTGAGCAGCATGAGTTAGTAATTCGTAAGCTATTTCACATTCGCCAAACCTCCACGGTGCAAGATTATGTGGATCGCTTTAGTGAGCTTATTGATTTACTGGTCACTTATGAACACACCACTGATCCATTATATTATACTATGAAGTTCATAGATGGCCTCCGTGATGACATTAAATCTGTTATTCTTGTTCAACGTTCGGGCGACTTGGATACTGCTTGTGCTTTGGCATTGTTGCAGGAGGAGGCGGAGACCTCTCGTCGTCGGGAGTCTGGCCGCGTGGATCATGCACACTCTACACGGGCTGTTTTTCAACAAGGCCAGCCTCCTCGGTGGGGAAAACAGCTGGACAGTTCCAAATCAGCTGCGGCTACACCACCTGCGTCTGCTGATAGCAAGGTAGCATCATTGCGCGCTTATCGGCGAGCACGAGGTCTTTGTCAGTTCTGTGCTGAAAAATGGAGCAAGGGTCATAAGTGTGCGAACACTATTCAGTTACATGCTGTCCAAGAACTGTGGGAAATGTTTTCTTCGGAACCCCAGGATTCAGAGGGCGAATTTGAAGATTCTGCTGAAACCTTCATGGTCCTGCTGTCAACAGAAGCCATATCCCCAAAGAAGGCTCCGTCTAGATCCTTCCGGCTTCAAGGCCAGCTTCAGGATGAGAACATGTTGATACTCTTGGATTCGGGCAGTTCTCACTGTTTTCTAAACACTTCTCGCACTTCTTCATTGTCTGGGTTCGTGAGTTTGGAGACTCCACTAGCAGTAACAGTTGCTAATGGTGGAATTCTGCATTGTCCATTGGAGCTTCCCAATGCTACCTGGTCGGTTCAGGAGTTGGAATTCTGTACAACATTTAAAGTCATTCCCCTTTCGTATTATGACATTATCCTGGGTATGGATTGGCTTGAGCAATTTAGTCCCATGATGGTGGACTGGAAACACAAATGGCTTTCTATTCCTCACTCTGGACAGACGGTTATATTACAAGGTTATGAACCCCTGGTTCCTGTGGGTACAATATTGGAGGTTTGGCCGGTGTCTGAGTTGCAGGACACTTCTGCCCAGCTGCACTGCGTTGTGGACATGTCCCTACCCCAGCCTATTACCCACTTGCTTCAGCGCTATCAGGATCTTTTTCAGCTGCCAACTACACTGCCGCCCAGCCGGTCATGTGATCATTCTATTCCACTCATTGATGGTGCTCGACCTGTCAGTATTCGGCCGTATCGTTTCTCACCTGCTATGAAGGATGAGATAGAGTCTCAGGTCACCGAGATGCTACAAAGTGGATTGATCCAGCATAGCACCAGTGCTTTTTCTTCTCATGTGTTGTTGGTGAAGAAGAAGGACAATACTTGGCGCTTTTGTGTAGACTACAGACACCTTAATGCCCTCATTGTGAAAGCCAAGTACCCAGTGCCTGTAATTGATGAGCTGCTTGATGAATTATTTGGTGCCTCCTGGTTTTCAATTTTGGATCTTCGAGCAGGATTCCACCAGATTTTGCTGAAGGACGGTGAAGCTCACAAAACTGCTTTTCAGACTCATTTGGGACACTACGAGTTCCGAGTTATGGCATTTGGGCTGACGGGGGCTCCTGGCACATTTCAGAGGGCGATGAACCATACCCTAGCTCCGTTATTAAGGAAATGTGCACTAGTATTTTTTGATGACATTCTGGTTTACAGTGCGTCCCTAGCTGAGCATATCAGTCATTTGGAACAGGTGTTTGATCTGCTCTCTGCTGATGCTTGGAAGGTTAAGTTTTCCAAGTGCAAGTTCGCCCAACAACAGGTTTCCTATCTAGGACATGTTGTCAGTTCAAAGGGAGTCTCAACTGATCCAGTTAAAATCGAAGCTATTGCGCACTGGCCAGAACCTTCTTGTGTTAAGGAATTGCGCAGCTTCTTGGGCCTCGCCGGTTATTATCGCAAGTTTATACGCCACTTTGGCGTTATCTGCCAACCTCTCACTGCATTGCTGAAGAAAGGAGTTTTGTATATTTGGACCAGTGACCACGCATGTGCATTTCAGACCTTGAAGACTGCTCTTACTCAGGCTCCAGTTCTGTCCTTGCCGAATTTCACTGCCCCATTCTTTCTCGAAACCGATGCCAGTGCAGTAGGAGTCGGGGCAGTCCTTATGCAGCATGGTCACCCCCTCGCTTTTCTCAGCAAGGCGCTAGGTCCAAAATCTCGCGGCTTGTCAACTTATGAAAAGGAGTACCTCGCTGTTATCCTGGCAGTCCAACAATGGCGGTATTATCTTCAGCATCATGAATTTGTCATTCTCACCGACCACAAAAGCTTGACCCAACACTACAGGAAACGCCTAAATTTTCGTGGGCCTATATATTTTCGTCGGTCGGCCCACGAAAATAAATAGTTATTTTCGTCGGCCTACGGAACCGACGAAAATACACCTTATTTTCGTGGGCCCGAACCTATTTTCGTCGGCCTGCCGACGAAAATAGGAACGACATTTTCGTGGGCCCCAAGACCGACGAAAATGAGGTTTATTTTCGTCGGTCCACGCCAGGCCGACGAACATAAGTCATGTATTTTCGTCGGTCTTCTCCCGGCCGACGAAAATACGGCATTAACTGACCACTATTTTCGTCGGCCTCACTGAGGCCGACGAAAATAATGGTCCGTTAATCGGCCTCCCCGCGCAGTTTCTCTCTCTCGCTCGGCATTCACTCTTCGCGCCGCCGCCCGCCCGACCTCCGTCGCCGCGCCGCCGTCGTAGCCCTCACCCGCTGCGCGCCCGCCGTTGCCCTCACCCGCTGCGCGCTCTCACCCGCTGCGCGCCCGCCGTCGCCGCTGCGCGCCCGCCGTCGCCGTCGCGCGCCCGCCGTCGCCGCCGCGCGCCCGCCGCGCCGCCGCCGCGCGCCCGCCGCTACGCGCCCGCCGAGCCGCAGCGCGCCCGCCTCGCGCCCGCCGCGCCGCTGCGCGCCCGCCGCGCCGCCCTCGCCTCGCGCCCTCGCCGCTCGCCCGCCGCGCCGCCCTCGCCTCGCGCCCTCGCCTCGCGCCCTCGCCTCGCGCCCTCGCCGCTCGCCCGCCGCGCCGCCCTCGCCTCGCGCCCTCGCCTCTCGAAGGGGCACCCACTGCGCGGCAGCCTCGCCCCCACCACCGCCCTCGGCCCGAGAGCCTCGGGCACCGGCTCTCTCCACCGCACCGAGCTCCGCCTCGCCTCCTAGTCCGACAGGTAAAATTTTAAATTTTTTTAGTTACTTAGCACATGGTAAAGTGAGTATATAGTTAGTGAGTATATAGTTAGCATATACCTGTAGGAAAGTTAGTGAGTATATAGTTAGCATATACTTGTAGCATATTGTTTAGCATATACTGGTCAGCATATTGTTTATTATGTAGCTATCGTGTAGTTTTCTGTGTTGGCAACCATCGTGTTGTCGTTTATTTGCAGGTTTTAGAAACATCAGTTTATAGGGAAGGTGCTGCCGAATTTTTTACTGACAATAATATTTTTTGTACATAGGTGTTCTTCCGACTTGACCTTCTCCACCGTTAGCTAGACTCGTACATTATTCTCAGGTATACATTGTTTTCGTAATTTCTCAGGTATACATTATTCTCAGTTTTAATCGTTAACCGTAGCGAACCGTATGCGTCACCCGTTCGGGAACGGCGAACGTCACATTGGCTTGTGAGGTTCGCCGTTCCGGAATTGTCCACGTATTTTGGACAGCCTGAGAGTGTAAGCCGATGCTTGTGATTTGTGACATGTGCCTTACGATTGACGCGGAATTTCGGTTGTGTAACCCAGTTGTTCTCCAACACACCATGTTCAGGCGTGTGCTTGGAGAGCAGCGGGGTTATGCTGCCGAAATTTAGCGACAATCGTAGGCTACACGTCATAAATCACAAGCATCAGCCTACACTCTTGGGTGGGTTTAGGGCCTTTACCTAATAGGGAGTTCACCTAATTAAGCCACGGACGATCGTTGATGTTCTTTGACTTTTGTTTAGCCTTTAAAATGGACGGTGATCGGAGGGTGATGTATGACGGGTGGAGAAAGGATGGGGCACATTCGAATGAATGGATGGGTGTAACAAAGGCTTTTCTTGAGCACGCTTTCAAAGATGCAACTGGTCGTCTAGTGAAGTGTCCTTGCAATCGCTGCGAGAACAAGTGGCCTCAGAAGAAGGAAGAAATGGAGAAACACCTTTGCAAAAGTGGGTTTATGTCGAACTACCTTGTATGGTACCGGCATGGAGAGTCTATTAGACACGTTGACGCGGAGGTGGAGCTTGATGACGATCATGATAGGATGGACGATATGTTGCATGATCTTGGTAGGGAGGTTGAAATGAACGCTGAGGAGCCGGGGCAGCTTCCACGCGATGCTCAAGAATTCTTCCGGCTACTCGCCGCGGGAGAAGAGAGACTGCACGAGCACACTCAGATGTCAGTTCTTGGGACTCTCACAAGACTAATGGCGATAAAGTCGAAGCACAACATTTCAAACAGTGCTTACAACGACATCGTCCAACTTATGGGCGAGGTTCTCCCGGAGAATCATAAGTTGCCAAAGAATATGTACTTCGCAAAGAAGATGTTGGCTGGTCTTGGGATGACATATGAGAAGATCGACGTGTGTCCCAACAGTTGCATGCTATTCTTTGAGGAGGATGACAAGCTGGACCGTTGTAAGCATTGTGAAGCTTCTAGATATGTCGAGGTGACAAATGATGAGGGTGAATTGGTAGTTACGAAGGTCGCAGCTAAGCAACTTCGTCGGTTGCCCATCATTCCTCGGCTTTCAAGGCTGTTCCTCAACAAGGAAATAGCTCTGCATATGACGTGGCCAAAGAATGGTGTACGTCTCGTCACTGATCCAGACATAATGGTCCATCCGTCGGACGGTGATGCGTGGAAGGCATTTGACGAGTTTGATCCCGAATTTGCAAATGACCCTAGGAGTGTACGGCTTGGTCTATCGACGGACGGATTCACACCTTTCAATACCAGTGCAAGCCCTTACTCATGTTGGCCTGTCTTCATTGTGCCATATAATCTTCCTCCTGAGTTGGTCAATAAAGAAGAGTTCATGTTCCTTGCACTAGTCATCCCAGGCCCCGAGCATCCAGGGCCAAAGCTGAATATGTTTGTTCGCCCTTTAATCGAAGAGCTGAAACAATTGTGGAGAGGTGTGAAGGCTTATGACAGCCATACTGAAAAGGAGTTTACCATGCGCGCTGCTTATTTGTGGTCAGTGCATGATCTGCTGGCGTATGGAGATTGGTCTGGATGGTGTGTCCATGGTCGGTTGTGCTGTCCCATATGTATGAATGATACGGATGCATTCAGATTGAAGCATGGTGGGAAAGTGTCATTCTTTGATGCTCATCGACGTTGGACTCCATTCAAGCATGATTTTAGGAATTCGCTTACTGCATTCAGAGGTGGAGCCAAAATCAGAAATGGGCCACCAAAGAGGCAAACTGCACCGCAGATAATGGCATGGCATGCTTGTCTGAAGCAAGGAGAAAATGATAGGTTCCAAGGCTACGGGGAGGACCATAACTGGACCCATATTTCATCAATATGGGAGCTTCCGTATGCAAAAGCCTTGATCATGCCGCACAACATAGACTTGATGCACCAAGAGCGTAACGTTGCTGAAAGCATCATAAGCACATGTTTCGATGTGACTGATAAAACGAAAGATAATATGAAGGCAAGAAAAGACATGGCTGAAATTTGTAAGAGGCCGATGCTCGAGTTGAAAGTAAGCGATAAAGGGCATGAAAGTAGGCCGCGAGCTGATTACTGCCTCAAGCCGGATGAAAGGAAAGAAATATTTAAGTGGTTGAAGAATCTGAAATTTCCAGATCGGTATGCGGCAAATCTGAAACGGGCAGTCAATCTGAAGACCGGTAAATTGATCGGTTTGAAAAGCCATGACTACCATATTATTATGGAGAGGCTGATGCCCGTGATGTTTCGAGGCTATTTTAAGGATGAGCTTTGGAGCATATTTGCAGAGTTGAGTTACTTCTATAGGGAAGTATGCGCAAAGACGGTATCGAAGAGGTTGATGCAGAAATTTGAGAAAGAAATTCCAATTCTTATTTGTAAATTTGAAAAGGTTTTCCCGCCAGGATTCTTCAATGTGATGCAACATCTAATTGTGCATTTGCCTTGGGAAGCTTTGGTAGGCGGACCAGTGCAATTCAGGTGGATGTATCCTATAGAAAGGGCGTTGAAAAAGCTCAGGGCGTCTGTTCGGAACAAGGCTAGAGTCGAAGGGTGTATTGCGGAGGCTTTTGCCCTTAAGGAGATATCTCAATTCTCAACCAGGTATTTCGCTCGAGCCAACAATGTGTTTGCGCCTTCAGTGCGACTTCATGTCGATAATGAATCACCCCAAAGCACCCTTCAAATTTTTGCGAATCCGGGTAAAGCAGTTGGAAAAGGGAGTGTACGTCACATTGAAGCATCAGATTTGAACACGCTAATGCTATATATGTATAGCAATATTGACAGCACACAGGAGGCGTTCGAGTAAGTTTTCCTCATAGTTACGTCCATTTTCTCATCTCATAATTTCTATAGTGTGTAATCTCCATGTTTGTAATATGTCCAGCATGTTTGATGAAGAATGTTGGAAATCTACTAGTAAACCTACGGCCATCCAATTAGAAAATCTTCGACGTGATGGGTTGAAAGGTGGACCAAACTTCGTGCAGTGGTTTCGTAATTATGTTAGTAATTGTCGTTCTCTCATTGTCCATACTTAATCTTTGAATTTTGGACTTGGAAGATATAATGCATATACTAATTACTTGTATAGGTTTCCAAAAACTCTGTGCACCCGGACTTGCAGCAAATGGCACATACCTCTGTGTCCGTCCGAAACTATACTCGCTATGATGTAAATGGATATCGCTTCCGAACCGCGAAATTGGAGAAGAGTCGACCATTGGCAGCCACCACCAATAGTGGTGTGTTGGCAAGTTCATATGTTGACGATGACAAAGTAGTGGACTATTACGGTGTTCTTCAAAACATTGTAGAGTTGATTTTCGATGGCCCCAAAGAACTTAAAGTCGTGTTTTTCGAGTGCGACTGGTTTGATGCTCATAGTGGGACTCGTGTCGACAAGTATGGTAATGTCGAGGTGAAGCATAGCTCTAGGATTCCGAGCAGTATGAGCGATGTTGTCCTTGCAAATCAGGCAAAACAGGTGTACTACCTGCCATATCCTCACCCAAGCCTTAGGGCTTGGTGGGTTGCAATCAAAGTCAACCCACAAGTCGTCGCTCCAGAGAGTGCTGACTACGTGAGTATAATCAGGGACAACGATGATGCTGTTTTTCAACCAGAAGCGGCGTCGAATCAAGACATAGCTCACCGATTCCATGTGACCAATGGAGAAGGACTTGAAAATCTCTGTTGCAATTCAAGCGACTTAATTGAAGAACCTAGGTCAAAGCGCAAACGACCTGTCGTCGTTAGAAGATCAGTAAGGATCCAACGAAATCAAGAGCGTATGAATAAACAACGAGCCGAAGAAGCATCATCGGATGCGGATGACTTTTGATTAGTATGTTTCTTTTAGCTATGTATTCCAATTTCCACATTATTAATTTTCATATTATTTGTTTCATATACTGTGGTTTGACATTAATTTATCTACAGTTGAACATGTTCAAGCATAGGAGATCGAGGAGGAGTGGGGGCAGCGCGGCCAGCGAGGACAGCTCGGGCAGTGGGCTTTTTCAGGGCACCTCACAGAGCCGACAGAGGCAGCAACAACTTCTCGACTGTCTAGACGAAGTGCAGGGTGAGGAGGGTGAGCAGGAGACTCCTCAGCAGGATGCTCATGTGCAGGGTGAGGAGGGTGAGCAGGATGACGAGGGTGAGCAGGATGAGGAGGTTGACCCAATGGGGGCAGGCAGCGCGGGCGACGCGTCAGATGGTTCTACGTCCTTCAGGTATTATTATGCATATTACTTTAATTGATATTAGTTTCTAATCATTTCATCATATTGAATTTACTTGTATACTTAGGTATAAGAAGAGCAATGCGCTTGGTCCGAGACCTGCCGAGAGGAGGCTCATCCGGCCGCATGGAGAATGGTGGGGCTTATTTCTGTTTTGTTAATTTTTTAATGTGAACGTGATTGCACTAGTTTACTTGTTTTATTAATTTTTGTAGGTCATGGGAAGACTTGACTTGGGACGGTACAGGCAGACGTCCTAAGGTGAACGCGGTGTTGGGTAGCCTCTGTCGCTTCTACTACCCTGGCATGGTGGAGCTCAATGGCGAGAGGTTCGCGGCTATGCAGTGGGCTGACTGGGGTCTAAAGGACTATGTCGAGCCAGGGGAGTCAGGGGAAAGCAGTAGCGGAGGGGGAAGTTCGGAAAAAAAACGAAGGACTTGTCAGGTGGCTGTGTGGGACGAGTTCTGGGTGAGTTTACTTTCGTATATAAGCAATTCATTGAATTATTGCTTCACCTAATCTTACTTTAACTTAACTTCTCCATTGATATGTAGGGGAGGTTCCAATTGCCGGATGACATCGAGGAGGATCAGGCTCAGTGGACACGTGTGAAGAGGCACTTTCGGAAGTGCGCTGATAAGATAATCAAGGATGCCATGTACAATGCTCGCATCGCGGCCGTCAACTACTACTACAAGAAGATAAAGGGTCAGAGAATGAGCAAAGCATTAGGGGCCAATGAGATCTACCTCACAGAGGAGCAGTACCTGGAGAGCGTTGTGGATTGGCTGTCCAAGGACATGGAAGCATGGAGGTGGTTGGCTAAGAGATGGGCGTCGCCTGAGTGGATTGCAGAGTCCAACAAGCACCGTGTCAACCGTGGCACTGAAGGACCGGGGCATAGGTACGGCGCCGATGGACACCTTGGTACCGCACGCCGCATGGTCAGTATATAAATCAAACTTGTATGTTACATCTATCAAAATTATATGGTTTAACTCTTCTTTTTCATGCAGGAAGCTGAAAGTGGAGTTGCTCCAAGTTTTATGGAGGTTTACGTCCGTGGTCACCGTGGCCCTGATCCGACGAACCCTGATGAGCTATGCAGCGAGGCGGCAAGGGAGAAAATGGTAAACAAGTTTGTATTTACGAATTAAATTGCATGTTTTGTGTCTAACTCCAACTTTAACTTTCTTTGCAGAATGCATATGGGGAGGAAATGACTCAACGCCATGGGCCTGATTTCGACTGGATGCATTCAGACTTAGATGCCTCGGCGTTGTACCATAGTGGTGGGGGTAGAAAGCATGGCAGGTGAGGTGTTTGTGTTTGATTCGACGATTTCATTAACAAGAATGTGTCCACTTAATGGCTCAACTATGTGTATCATGCAGGTTTGCCTTTGGCACCGGCGTTGTGGAATATAACAGGACAATAGGTCAAGGGAAGGCATCGTCTTCGAGAGGGAGTTCTCGCTCCTCCAGGTCTGCTCGAGAGGCTCAGCTGGAGGAGGAGACTCGGGCAGCACAGGAGCAGGCTCGAGCAGCACAGGAGCAGGCTCGAGCAGCGCAGGAGCAGGTTGGACAGCTGACGCAATATATGGCTTCTTATTTTCAGGTAATTCGTCTATCTCATCACGTGTCGTCATTGAATTCAAAGTATAATGTTGTGATTCTAACGTTGCATCCATTTGCAGGAAATGACTACTCGACTCGGCCCTGATATGAACTTGCCCGCTTTTCGCCCTCCCCAGGTAACACTTTCTGAACACTTCAATTCCATAGCAACTTTTTCTTTATTATCAAAAATGGCTCGCAGGCACAAGGATGGGGACAGTGGCCAGGACAAGCTCCAGCGTCGCAGCCACAGTGGACCGGTGTTGGGTGGACGCAGGCACCTCCAGGCACTTGGACGCCTCCACCACCCCAAGGATCGCAGCCAGTCCCGGGATGGGTGCCACCGGTCTCCCAGCCACCGGCGGGCTCTCAGCCATATCAAGCGTGGATGGCACCGCCACCGACGGGGTGGGTGCCACCACCTCTGGGGTGGCCACCACAACAGTACCCGTGGATGCATGCACAACCTCCTCCTCACCATGGATCACAGGTGATATTCCATGTTTAGTTTTACGCAAATATTGACCAAACACAACAATGTATATGTATACAGCCTTATTTGAATGATTGATGAATTGCAGGGTTCAGCGTCACATGCTCATGGATCGGAGGGTGGTGTCAACGTCCAAGACTTCCTCGTCCATGGTGCTGGAGGGAGTGGCCACCTTCCTGGTGGCGGAGGAGGGAGTGGCCAAAACTCCCACAGCCCGCCGGAGTGAGGAGTGAGTAGTGAGTGTGTACTATGGACTGTTTATGGACTTATGGACTATTTATGGACTCTGGACTGGACTTATTTGAATGGACTATGGAATGTGTTTTGTGAATTATGTGAATGTGTTTTGTTAATTATGTATTTTGCTTGTGAATGTGTATATGTTAATTGTGATAATGTTTATTTTGCTGTGAATTATTAATAGGTGCAGAAAAATCTGTTTTTGGGGGGGAAACATCAATTTTCGTCGGCCTCGGTGGTGGCCGACGAAAATAAGTTCCCAGGCTATTTTCGTCGGCCTCAGTGTTGGCCGACGAAAATAACCTAGGAACTTATTTTCGTCGGCCACCATCGGGCCGACGAAAATAGTTGGTCCACTCACTATTTTCGTCGGCTCTGGGAAAGCCGACGAAAATAGCTATTTTTCGTCGGGATCGACGAAAATAGTTGCCTAATTTCGTCGAATTTATTTTCGGCGGCTATTTTCGTCGGCCTGCCGACGAAAATATTCTATTTTCGTCGGTTTAGGCTTATTTTCGTGGGTTTTTGGCCCACGAAAATTTAGGCGTTTCCTGTAGTGCAATTGAACGAGCAACGTCTTCACACCCCTTGGCAGCATAAGGTTTTCACCAAATTGCTTGGGTTACAATATAAATTCCAATACCGGCCTGGGTCTGAGAATCGTGTGGCCGATGCTTTATCCCGCCGTGCAACAGCTGACTGTCAGGCTATATCAGTATCTGTACCTCAGTGGTTGCTGGACGTTCAAGCCAGTTACACTCTAGATTCAGATGCTCAGTCCTTGTTGGCGAAGCTTTCTCTTGACCCCAATGCTGTGCCTCATTATACACTTCAAAATGGGCTGCTGAAATACAAGGGCAGAATGTTACTACACCACCAGCTACTGATCCGTCACCAGGGGAGACGTTGAAGCCAGACTTGGTGGAGAAACAGGTCGGTCGCAAGCGCCGCGCCAATGTCCGTATTTCTGGTCCTGAGTGGGTGTAATGTCTTGTGGCTGACAGGCGGGTCTGGGCTACCAGTGCCTGCTAGTATAAATAATGAGTGTGTGTTCAGGAAGGGTATGCTTGTAATGAAAACTATTCTGAATCTCTAAGAAAACTCTCCGTTCCCTGCCATTCTCTTCTTCCCCAAGCTATCCCCTCTTCTTCTCCTTAGGTAGCTAACACATGCAGCGTCGCAAGCTGAAAGGCGGCGCGAATTCAACGACGCGGCGGCAATACATTGATTGTGCATGTATGTATGTGTCATTAGCATGCAGCGTCGAAGCCCTGGACTGGACTGGATGTATGTGTGTGGCACAGTGTGAGTGAGTGTGACCACTGGACTGGATGGATGGATGGATGCGTATGCATGACAGATCATGTTGCTCGCACGGGGGGGGGGGGGGGGGGGGGGGGGGGTGGGGCTCTTGCATGTTGACTTCCACGGCCGTCCGTCCCCGTCCCTTTGTTGCGGTGCGCGCGGTGCCATTGATGATGCGATGCAGCAGCTAGCAGGACAGGAGCCACACAGAACGCAGACGCCGGCCGGGCAGCTAGAGCCCCGCCAGTGTCAAAAAGAAGCGAACAAACAAGAGCCTGCAGGCGCCCACGCGCGCAAAACAGCGGCGTCAGGCTCAGGCCAGCGACGACGATCGATATGCTAAAAGCTAGCAGCTTCTCGATCAGAGCTCTCGTGACCGGCGGCCGGTCAACTACTGGAACTGGGGTTTCTATCCATCTCCCTCCCTGTGGCTGTCTGTGGTCCATCCAAGCCGCGCTCAAAGAACCTAGCTACTAGCTGCCATAGCAACAGTGAATGAATGAATAAATAAATAAAATAAAATAAAATACGCATTACATTCTTTGGTGTCATTGATTAAAAACAAGACGAAGATGGATATGCGTGTTACTCCTATATGACAGTGCGCCGCGAGCTAATTAATTAATTAAATGATCGGATCGATACGAGTCGATATGATTAGTCGGCTTGCTTTTGTCTGCGTCAGTCCGAACCCCAGTGTGCACCAAAAAAAAAGAAAGAAAGAAGATTTGCGCGCATCGATCATAATGAGATCTCGACTTGCAATACTATTTCAGTTCTGACGGGACATATCCACCACGATCACTGCTGGCTATATATACTCTCTAGGGTTACCTTACAAATGGCTGTACACTATACTGTTTTACACTATTCTTTGATGATTTCCTTGTCTTAAAATTTTCTAATACACTATGTTACATTACAGACGGACGATGGAATAATATGCGTTCTTTCTCTCTCATAGCAATCATGCATGCATGTCCCAGCAGTGATCCTCTTTAACTAAGGCCCTGTTTGGTTTCTTTAGTCACTCGACTAAATTTTAGTGACTAAAGTTTAGTTGCTAAAGTATCCTGTTTGATTCCAGTGACTAAACCGAACTAAAGAGCATTAATTGCTGTGAATAATGACTGTTTTACCCCTATTAATTAATAGATGTTTACTATAAGAAGAAAGTTGAGAGGGCAAATAAGGTAAAAATACTACTTTAGTCCCTTTTAGTCACCCCTTGGTGACTAAAGAACTAAAGTTTAGTCATCCCATTTTAGTCACCATGTTTGCTTCTTTAGGGACTAAAAGTGACTAAAATTTAGTCACTAAACTTTAGTTACCCCTAACCAAACGGGGCCTAAATTCAGTTCTTGACGTCCTAAATATCCCTCTCCAAATAGTACTTGCGGAGCAAAAGTTGGTAAGTGGTTGGGTCGCTTTTGGAAAATTTCGGTTTTGTAGTGGGCAAGCATGCATGGTAGTCAGTAGTGATTCGGCCAATAATAATATGCGTTCGTAGCCAGTACACAGTTATACCTAGCTAATTAAGCTAGCTATAGGCGAACTGGCTGCAAATAGTTTCTATAAGATTATAAAATTAGAACCCCTAGTAGGTAAGCAAAACATTGATCAGTGCTCCGGCCCCTAAAGTTCCTTTCTACACAGTATGATACTACTTTCTAATGGACCACTCTTTAAGATACTACTACTGCTACAGATAATTAGCCGTCGGCACTAAAATTGAGGTGTAGTAGCCAGTAGCATCTAGATGAACAGTAGCAGCATCTCCTTTTCCAGTATGATAAGCGACATGGATTAATATATCACTGTGGATGTGTCAGGTTCAGGCAGCAGAAAGTCGGATGGTTAACAAACAATTAACGAGTCACATCGTCGACGTATTATAACAAGTTGCTATTAGAGGCCATGCATGTGAACATATATATACGTCTGATGGATCAGCAGCATCAAAAGCTTGGGTGCGTGCAGTGGTACCATGTGATGCATGGGGGACCTACACACATACGTAATACATACCGTCGTCTTCATCAAAAGGAATGCTACTGCTGTCCCTATCCCGAAAGAGGAATTGGTGGGGTTCATAATACTGCATGCATGGGGATGTGAGCTTATTAGATAATCAGTTTATGTATACATCGGTTCAAGCTCTACTACTATCCAATTCAAATATAATTCGTTATAATAATGTAGCTGATGAGTTGATAATGCACTCCTAAATTAAACAAATCCCAAATAAAACAGATGAAATCATACCGATCTTGTTTTCATGGATCCATCATCGCTTTATATCATATATATATTGCAATAATCTATTATAATTTCACTGAACAGTGGTGCCAGTGGATGTATAAAATGAAGAAACACTAATTGCTAGATCTGACAAGGATCTGTTTGGTCCAGAAAATTTCCATTTTGTCAATATATACATGATTGGTCATGCATGAGTGGTGGTGGCCAAATGGAAAATGTCACCTTCAACCGTACATATGAACCAGATCTGTTTTTGCTTTTCTTCAATTCCTAGCTTTTCACAAATTAAATACGATATTTTGTTTTGACTGCATGCAGCATTTTTTCTAATAAAGATGCCGTTTTACACATATCCGACCTGATAATACGAAGTTTGAAGCTTGTAGCCTCTCGAAACCGGGTAAATTAAGGGCCTGTTTGGCATGGCTCCAGAGCAAAACTCCAAGGAGGAGCTGGCCAGAGCATGCCAAACACCCTAACTCCAGAGTTGTAAACTCTATGGAGTTTTTGGAGCTACAGTACAATTTTTTGGAGTACCTCTTTTGCTGCTCTGAAAACTCCAAAAAAGCAACCTAGTCATGGAGTTTTGAGTTATTTACCCGCCATTGCCACTGGTTATGAGAAACAATCTAAACTCTGGAGCAGAGCTGCTCCACCCAGAGTTTTAGAGTAGAGCTGCTCTGGGGTGGAGCAGAGCCATGCCAAACACACCCTAAATCTCTAGCTTCGAACAGAGGTGATAAATAGGTTGCAAATTATTGCTAACTACCTTATAGAATGTAGTGTTGGAGGCAATATTCAAAACAAGGTAATTGTGTCCGACGCTGCTCTACCAAGGTGGCTAATCATTTGAAAAGAGCTTCAATTCGTTGGTGATCTTAGATGCTTGGTCTATTTGGAAGCAAAGGAACAAGTGTGCCTTTCGAGACGAAGATCATCCCGAGAGAAGGTAATAGGAATATGAGACCATTTGGTCCTGATGTACGGTCCTTGGATACCTACATGCTGCACCCTTCTCTGGGCCTCTTTTTTCTGCTTTTTATTGCCGGGTTCAAAACTTGAGCCCCTGGTGATGGGGAGATCAAATAAGCTTCTCCGTGGAAGCTGACGAAGCTTGATGGCTTGCCATACTCTTCGTCGTGATGAAGCTCGTCATGGTCGTAGGATCACTGGAGGTGAGCGTCAATGTTGATCACTTGTTTTCAATTGTTGTACGGTATCGAAAACAAGGCAACACAAAATTGAGAAACGAGAACCTTCGCCCCCAAGATAATAGACCTACGGTGTAATCATCCGAGGACAAAGGTTTAAACATGCAATAAAAGGTGAAGCAGTCATATGCGTGATTTTAATCCTCTGAAGGTACCAGAAATCTAGTCGAAGTGTTATGAAAACCTTCGTCCTGCTGTTGATACTCCTTCGGAGTATGAATATGGAAGACGAAGGTTTTGTACCATCGCATACATCATAAGTGGAAAGTGATACGAAGAGACACATGAAATAATACACGAGAACTTATCTCTGTTGCCTTTGCCTTTTCAATATGTCTCTCGTTACATTGGATATGTTCACAAACACACCTTCGGCTCCTGAGTGATAGGATGCACGATGGTTCTTCGAAGGCTAAGCACTACAAAGCTGTAGCTGCAGCAAAAGGTACTTTATGCAGGGCAATGTTCATCTATTTATAGTGAAGATAAGCCACCTTTATACAGAATTACAATCATGTCCTTTAGGGCCTTACACACATTTTTTTACAAATGTCATTAGGGCAGTAGCGTATTTTCTCCATCCTCGGCCGCGTGGGTTCGGGCCCTTCGTCGTTTTCTTCTTTGGCTTACGTCCAAAGTTCCTCTGTTGACGCCGAAGTTATCGACTTTGGCTAGCTAGCACCTTTTCCACTTGTACGCATGCATGCATGGGTGAATCTTCTTTGCATGATTTTCCCGGTTGAAGATTTGCTTCGCCCATCAACAGAAATGTTTCTGAAATACACTTGCTTGTCTCGAAACAAAAAGGTTAAATAAGTGATATTCGGCATAGAAGGGACGCGTCCCCAATAGTTTATTTACTTACATGTGCACCTTTATTTTCATAGATTTGGAAACACAAAACGTGATTAAATAGGCACATCAACAAGTATATATATATATAGTTATAGTATTAGGAGCTCTGGCTCTCTCTAATTAGAGAAAGCCCAAACCATCCTATCTGATCGGTCGACCAGATAAACTAGACTCCCACCAAAGAGATTTTACGATTAGTTATGCACACATTTACGTTTATTTTGTATCCGTTTTACACAACAAAAAAAACGGTTGAGTTGTGACGCGGCCGACCTGTTCCACCCACGCCCCGCTCGGATCCACCCAATAGTACGCACCCACCCAGCCGCACACAACCCTAATCTGAACCACCGTCATTGTCTCCCAGATCGCCATCCACCCTCATCCTCTCATGCCCAAACCCAACCCTAGCAGATCGTCGTCGTCCCCTACAGAATCGCCATCCGCCCGTATTCCTCCTCGATCGCAAGACCTTCCTCGACTTCCTCCGCTTCGGCCACAACTCCCTCCCATCTGCCGATCCACTCGTCCCCTCCGCCTTCCAGCCATAAGAGCCCCACCTCCACCCAGCTCGCCGCTGGCGGATGACTACATCTGGGAGATGCGAAGTGGAGCACGCTGCGCCACTCAACATCGAGATCCGCTTCTTGGGGCGGCCTTCGATAGCAGTGTGTACCGTGGAGGTATATACGTGAACCTGTAAGCATTGTGTTTTCAATTTTTAGATGTCTCTGTAGTCTCACATATCTATCGAGTGAATGGATTTATGCCTCTGTAGTTTTCAATTTAGCAAACCTAAAGCAGAGCACGAGCGACGCCCTACCTCTGGGGATGATATTGTGTTGTTGGAATTAATCAACGTGAACAGCTGCGCTGGCCAGTACCCCACCAGCTGGTCCCCGTACCTGAGCCACCAGTTGCCCAGCTTCGAGTCCTTCCACACTAGCAGCCTCATGTCGTAGTGCGCGCCGCCGACCGACGACACCGGCGAGATGGACGCGCCGATGGCGATGCGGGAGCTCGTCTGCACGAACCCCGGGCACAGCGCGTTGTAGCAACCAGTAGCCTCGTACGTGTCGCTCTGCAGCCATATGTGCATCATGTAGATTGTATGCGATGCAAAAAAACAGGCAGCAGCAGGAGGTACTCACTGTCCAGTACGTGAAGAGCCTCGGCCTGCTGTCCCCGTACAGCTCAGGGCTGACCTGACTAGAAAAATCGTGCACAGCTTCAGATTGAGATACATAACATTAGTGAAGAAGAACGAGGTGAGGGAGGAGTAGGTGAGATTGGGTGCCAATTATTTTTACCATTATTGTCTTACTAATCAAATTTGGTTCGGTAGCATTCTACTCCAAACAACCTAGTTATTATGTTCAGTAGTGTTATTATAGGAAACAAAAGAGCGCAATGGTCTTTTAGATCCTTGAGTGTTATGGCTTATTGGTTCAGGATAGATCTGTTTAGCCATCTAGGATATATGGCTATTAGCTGGTAGTCAACTTATAGTTTACTAACATTGGCTGGCTGTAAAAGTTTGGGCTGGATTGTTTTCTAGTTTAGAATTTTGTGGATCCAGTTGAGAAGTGGGGAACACGTTCATGTCTTGTGGATATCAAGTTCAGTCACTACTTAGTCATCTGTGTTGTGTCATCTGCTTCATCTAATTTTCTGCATCTCTGTTTGTCAGTTAGATGTGTGCTAACAGTACATCATTAATTTTTTTATTTTTTTATTGTGAATTTATGCAGGGTGAGCAGTAGTTGCAGGTAGTATATGTAGTTGCAGGATGCTAATGAATTTCTTTCTTGTGCATGTGTACTAACTAAGAACAATATGCGGATGCCAATGAATTTTGTAAATACAATACTATAGTAGTTGCATGTAATATATATTTTATTTTACCTTTGAAAAGGTATTCTTCTGTTACTATTATTGCTTAAATGGTCATCTGGCCATCTGCTACTTTTCACTTTTATTAGGAAAGCATATCAGGACCTCTCAATTATTTTGTAGAAATCCAGTAGGCAGCTTGTGTTCTTTTTTATACATATTTTAGATAACTCTTGAATAATTCTGAGAGCGTTTACATCCCTTAGTTATTTGTTGATATATGATATAGTATTTTTCTGCTCTTTTTTAATGCCATATTTATCTTCCAGGCTTGAACCTCCAAGTAACAGCATGGGATTCGCCTTGAAGACTTCCCACGGTCCCACCGATACGGCCTGTTTCAAGAATATGTTCTGGTGAGTCTATGGTATATACGAGTAGTCACTTATGCCTCTACGATATAAGATAATGTTCTATCAGTTTCTACATAATACTTTGCATGCCAGCCATCTCATTGTATCTGTAGTAGTATGGTGTATAAATGCTGCCAGTCATAAACAGTATGATTGGTTGCCTGAGCGACAGGCACATGGCTCGACGAAGCCTGGCCTGCCGCAAAAGGGTATTGGATGGAAATGGGTAGGCATGGCACCTTTGTGCCAAAAAAGTGCATTACCATCACTAGTAGCCAATGGATAGTAAGTGAATTTCAGCATCACGAAAAAATTGGAAAAGGGGAAATATTGCTGCTAGAAATGTATAGGGACTTTTTTGCGCTCACAAGCAGTTGATTGGAAGCACATTAAGTCCTTAGCTAGTTTATGGAATATGGAATGCTTCATTTTTTATACGTGTCTTTTGGGAATAAAACATTGTTACATTAATTTTCCTAACAGTCTGTTTTTCTTTTCAGGTTTGTGCATCAAGAATACTTTTTATCAGAATTCACTCGAGGAATGCAAGAATTAGGATAGGCCAATTAGATCTTTTTTGGTGTATCCTGAGTTTCCTTTGATAAGGATCTTGTGTCACCACCTGGGTCAATTTTATTAAACATTTTTTGCCACCAGCCTTAAATACATACTACATATGTTGGTTTACGCTAAAATTCGTATCCATTTACGCTGTTTCGGATCACGTTTTACGCTTAAATCCACCTGACCTAGAACCCGAGCACGATCGGAGCGCGATTTTCACGTCGTAATTTAGGCCACATTCGTCGTTACGAAATAGATTGATGATGTACGATAAAATTTGTACCCATTTACGCTGTTTGGTTCACGTTTTACGCTGAAATTTGACCAAGCCAAAATCCGTGCACGGTCGAACGTGATCAATTTTCACGCCGTAATTTTTGGACCCCATTCGCTGTTACGAAACAGATATATGATTTACGCTAAATTTCGTACTCATTTACGCTGTTTTAGCTCACGTTTTACGCTGCAATCCGCCCGAGCAGAACCCGCGAACTGTGGCTATAAATTAAAATTTATTTCCTTCTACTAATGCTCTCAAACCGTAATTGTCCCTTTATTTACGCGATTATGCAGCACGTCTTTCCTTATATCAAACCGGTCAAGATTTATATAATGTATGGTTTAGGGTATCATGTTACACATCGTTATACAGTCGTAAACGGTTTATTTACGCATCGTTATGCAGTCGTTAACCGCCGCCAATATCACAGATACGAACGTGGACAAGCGGCTGTAAATGAGAATTTGTTTCCTTCCGTAACTGTGCCTTTATTTACGCGAACGTGGGGCACGTCTTTCCTTATCTCAAACCGGTGGATATTTAAATGTTGCATGGTTTACGCTATCATATTACACAGCGTTATGCAGTCGTAAACGGTGTACACATGATAATATTCGTTCCCATGATTCGTGGCCCAAAAGATTCCTTTTATGCATGATTTATGCACATTTCTACATATATTTATGCATGCGTATATCGTCTGTCACGTCTCATCCAGGATTCATGGCTATCATATGCATGGCTGACGCATGCTCGCGTACAGTGGGCTGACCGCGACCTGGTTGGCGTCCTGGCTAGGGCTTCCCCCACTAACGGAAGCCCAGGGCTTCCATTACCTCTTATATATATATATAAATATATATATATATATATATATATATATATATATATATATATATATATATATATATATATATATATATATATATATATATATATATAAACAATAATCTAACCGGGAATCTCTCCTGCATGACTATTCTCGGCCAGTCCAACCCCGGCCCCCGGCCCTCTGGATGGATCAGCGTCATGTCGGACGCCGACCAATGTGGCAATCATGAGTCTTTGCTCGCAAAATAGCGCTCACGGCGCAATGTCTCACAACAAAGTCCTCGAATCAACAACTGCTTTTTTTTTATCACCAGCTATTAGAAAGAAAAATAAGTAACGGTTACTTAATAATATTGTTTTTATATTGTCAGGGGATCAGTCGTCAGTCGAGAATTATATTAATCTCTGGGTCCTGATGAAGAATAACATTAGGTGAACTGTCTGCAAGGACCACGACGACGACGGACGACGCGCTAGTAGGATAGTAGGCATGCAGCAGGCACATTAATATATTCGTCGTCTTCGGCATCTTGTTGGTCGTTGATGCATCATGCATGTCATGGTTACTCAATTAGCTGGTTAAACCGCATGCATGCATGGCGTAACTACTCACTCGATGGATCGTCCTCCTCTGTTCCAATGTATGCAAGAAGAGGTACATACATATGAAATAATCTAATGAAATGTGGCCTTAATTAGTTTTGTTGTGTGGGTGGTGTGGTTCAAGTAAAGTCGAATACGTACAAGATGCATGATATGGTCGTTAAGTGAGATTATTAATAATAATAATAGGCCCGCCGGCCTGTCTTTAAATCTCCCAATGATTACTAAAGCAGGATCGAAGCTTGGATAGGTTTATTAGGTGGGAGCAGATGTACTATATATGCGTGCGTGGGTCTCTACCAAGCTAATTAAGTGATGGGCAAGTTGTTGAGAGCAGAAACTCTCTCGATCGACCGACTTTTAATTAGCACGCGCGCGGCCGCGGCGACGGATCGGAAATCCTCCAACAACTATGACCAAGCTAGCTACTTAGTGACGGCAGCGGCGGCGGCTGGTGTTGATCCGCGACGTCCACTAGTAGAAAAGAGCTCTAAGGTGGCGACACGCAGAAATTATACTGACCGGTTTCAGTTACAGCATGCCAGTGAAAAAACAGGCGTACCCGCCTTAACGAACCGGCAGTGTAAATATATATACACCGGCGGTTCACTTAACAGAACCGTCAGTGTAAAGGATGTATTTACACTAGCGACTTTATTAAGTAAACCGCCAGTAGAAATATCATATACACTAGTGGTTGTATAAAGTACACCGTCAGTGTAAAGGATGTATATACACTGGCGGCTGCATAAAGTACACCGCCAGTGAAAATATCATACACACTGGTGGATGTATAAAGTACACCGTCAGTGTAAAGGATGTATATACACTAGCGGCTGTATAAAGTACACCGCCAGTGGAAATATCATATACACTGGCGGCTGTATAAAGTACACCGTCAGTGTAAAGAATGTATATACACTGGCGGCTGTATAAAGTACACCGCCAGTGGAAATATCATATACACTAGCGGCTGTATAAAGTACACCGTCATTACGTGTAAATGATGTATATACACTGGCGGCTGTATAAAGAACACCGCCAGTGGAAATATACAAAGAGCTCAGAGGTGGTGGCACGCAGAAATTTATGCTGGCGGATTCAGTTACAGCATGCCAGTGAAATAAATAGGCGGGCCCGCCTTAACGAACCGGCAGTGTAAATATATATACACTGGCGGTTCACTTAACAGAACCGTCAGTGTAAAGGATGTATTTATACTGACAGCTTTATTAAGTAAATCGTCAGTGGAAATATCATATACACTGGCGGCTGTATAAAGTACTTCGTCAGTGTAAAGGATATATATACACTGGCGGCTGCATAAAGTACATCGCCAGTGGAAATATCATATACACTGGCGGCTGTATAAAGTACACCGTCAGTGTAAAGGATGCATATACACTGGTGGCTGTATAAAGTATACCGCTAGTGAAAATATCATATACACTGGCGGCTGTATAAAGTACACCGTCAGTGTAAAGAATGTATATACACTGGCGGCTGTATAAAGTACACCGCCAGTGGAAATATCATATACACTGGCGGCTGTATAAAGTATACCGTCGGTGTAAATGACAGTGAAAAGGATGTATATACACTGGCAACCACAAGGATCGATCCTATGTGGGTTCTATACGTGCGAGTTTATGAGAATGAACGAACGATACATCACAAACCCTAGCAAGATATTATTAGTAATAGTCATGTTTGTATTTATAAATTAATGATGCAAATGTGAATAAATGATGTTTATAAGCTTCCTTTACAGGAATTTCAAAAAGGAAATCCGGAGAACTTGACCGAAGCTGCATTGTATGGTATAGTTGAAGACCTATGCACATTCATATTAAAAGAGGTCATTCCAGCTAAAGGGAAATATCACGACGCTTCCAGTACATTAGCTATGCCAGAGTTTAGAATATTAACAGAAGTTAGTAGACTATGTCTTAAACGAGATAGTTACTAGCTAGAGCATAGGTGTAAACTTATATGTTCAGTTTTGATGTATAGAATGTATCAAATTTAATTTAGTTTTGATTGATTGAAAATTTATAGTTGTAAACAGAAAAATATGTGTTGTATGTATATTGTTAACAGATCTGTGTATAAAATTCAGTTTTGTTTGAAATGGTAAGCAAACCGCCAGTTCTAATATTATTTCCACTGGCGAGCTGCTAAAGAAAATCGCCAGTGATAATAATGTTTCCACAGGCGTTTTCTTAAGCAGCCCGCCAGTGAAAATTCAGTTTTGTTTGAAAATTTGAAAAAAGCCAGGAAACTTATACACGCCGGCAGCTAAAGAAAACCGTCAGTGATAATAATCTTTCCACTGGCACTGTCTTAAGCAGCCGTGCTAATGTTATTTACACTAGCGGTTTGCTTAAGAAAACCACCGGTGATAATAATATTTTTACATGTGGTTCCTTAAGCAAACCGCCAGTGCTAATAATATTTACACTGGCGGTGTGCTAAAAAAAACCGTCAGTGATAATGTTATCAGCACTGGCGGTTTTCTTAAGAAACCGCATGTGGAAACATCATTTTCACAGGCAGTCTGCTTAAGGCACCGCCAATGATAATATTATTTTTACATGCGGTTTATTAAGCAAACCACCAGTGCTAATGATATTTACACTGACAGTCTGCTAAAGAAAACCGCCAGTGATAATGTTATCAGCACTGATGAATTTCTTAAGAAACCGCATGTGGAAACATCATTTTCACAGGCGGTCTGCTTAAGGCACCACCAGTGATAATATTATTTTTATATGCGGTTTCTTAAACAAACCGCCAGTGCTAATGATATTTACACTGGTGGTCTGCTAAAGAAAACCGTCAGTGATAATGTTATTTACACTGGCTGTTGGCAAACAACCGCCTGTGAAAAAGGCCGATTTCTACTGGCCCCTAATACTGGTGGCACTGAAAAACGACAGTGGAAATAACTCTAGGACTGCCACTATAGAGCTTCTATGTACTAGTGGTCGGTCGGCGACGTAGCAGCTCGTTGCCGACAAAGCATATATATCATCACCATGCATGTGCCTAATTAAGGTACCATCATATATATATATATATATACCCGGTCGATCGGTCTCAGTAATTAGGGGGTGTTTGGTTGCTCCTGCTAAAGTTTAGCCCGGGTCACATCAAGCGTTTGACTTTTAAATAGGAGTATGAAATATAGACCCAACCAACTGGACTAGATTCGTCTCGTCTTTTAATCTTCGGCTGACAAATTAGTTTTATAATCCGACTACATTTAATACCCGAAACGAAGGTTCAAACATTTGATGGGACATGAGCTAAATTTTAGCGGGGTGTAACCAAACACCCCCTTAATAAACCAGGAACCAGGTTTCTAACATATATATACGAAGAGTTGTTGTTGCTGCAAATATATCATTCAACAGTTTGACTTTGTTTCACATGAATAAAAACAAATCTGTGAACTCCCAAAAAACAAGAGAGCTAGCTATATATAGCCGGCCGGCCGACACCATGTGTATGGGCAACGCATGTATTATAATTTACAGGTACAAAAAAAAAGTACATAGAGCTGCTCGTTGTATAGTAGTAGCTATATATACATTTGTTTTTTCTCGCGGAAATTAAAGCTCTAGCTAGCACTTTTGTTTAGAAATTTAGGCCGCCGCCGCCGCAGCATCATCAGCATCCGGCGTACGTAAACCCCACCTACTAGCTATAGGCTATAGCGCACCGTCTGTCCGCTCCATGGATCACATCACCACATCGCATTAGCGGCGTGGGCGGCCGGCTGCCGAGCCTCAGACCAACCGTACGGAGACGGCCGTCCACACAACAAACGAACACTTGGGCTTGGCCGGTGCCGCTTTTTCCTCCGCTCCGCTTTGTTGACCTCGCAGCATACGCCAGGGATCGGATCGGAGTAGGAACCAAGTCAAAATATATCCTGACCTGCATGTATGCGGCTATCTCGTTGCCCGAATCGGTGTTAGTTCGGCGCAATCTAGCTAGCTCGGCACCGTGTCGGTACTCCGATCCACCCTCTACATCTCGCGTGTACGTGTACGTGCTTTATGCGTGGTTTCTTTAATTCCTGAGACACCGAGAAATGTATGTTGCTTTGCAGTGGCGGAGCACCTATTATGACCTATTCAGCCTGATTGGTTGTCTGTGCTTCGGGCGCCTGGTTGGTGCGGGCCTGGTCCCCTAGCGAAGGCCATTTTCAGCTTCTGCTCGCATGCAGGCTGAACAGTGAAAAAGGCACTAAAGTGCATCCGCGCGTGCAGTCCGAGGGACGTGAGGCACGACAACCAAACACGCGCTCGCACCCGGTCAACGCATGCCACGAGCCTGAGCGGGTAGGATCTGGCAACCAATCATGCGGATTATGTCTAGAGTCATACCTAAAAATCATGTTTGTTGTAATGGTAAGTGCATACTTCTTGCAATCAATAGGTTGCAAGTTCGAGTCATTATTGTTCTGTCCTCCGCCACTGTTTAGTTTAGACTAGTTACTGTACAAAAGTACCCATCGTATTGTGTATTGTGACGGCGGCTGTAGTAGTAGTAGCTAGGGATGAAAACGGTTTCGGAATTCCGGAAACCGATTTCAAAATTTTTCGATCGGATTCATCGGTAACGGTATTTTTCGAAAACGGAATCGGTTTTCGGAATTTTCTATCGGAATCGGTATCGGATCGGCGTGATGTTTTACCGACCGTTTTCTTCGGTTACAGGTTTTTATCGAAAAGTACAGTATTTGTGTCTCGGAATTTTCTGGAATTGTGTCTCGAAATTTTTTCGGAATTTTCCAGCATGTGATTTTTTCGTATCGCTTGTATGTCTCTAGATAAGTATTACTTATTTTTGTATTTTTTGGACGCTTTAAGATATTTTTGGATAGATGGTGTTGGAAGGCAGTTGAGATTAATGATTTGGTCTCTCGAACGAATCCACCTTTTCTATGCACATGTTATGTATTAGAAATATATAATGATAGAGAGCTGACAGTCTGTCTTTTCCACACACTAGATTTTAGGGTTTTCCTATGAGGCTGTGAAAAAACTCTTTATGTGAGGAAAAAAATATTTCATGAGTAAGCATGCCATGTCAGCTAAATCGAGTGGATATTGTGAATTGTGAACTTTGGGTCTGTGAACTTGTGATCTTTATGAACTTTTTATACTGTGAACTTGTTATATTGTAAACTTGTGATCTTTGTAAACTTTTTATATTATAAATTTGTGATCCTTATGAACTTATTATATTGTGAACTTGTTATATCATGAATTATGAACTTGTGTTCTTTGTGATCTTTTGTCAATTTTGTTGTACTGTGAAGTTTGATATGTTTACCGGTCGTATTTAGATTTCGACCGTTACCGATGTATTTTCCGTACTGAACTTTCGTTTACGATGTTTCCGAAATACCGATATCGTTTCCGTTTCCGAAGTTACCGTTTTTGATTTTATTTCCGATAAAAAATATGAAAACGGTAATGGTTTTAGTGTTTACCAACCGTTTCCGACCATTTTCATCCCTAGCAGTAGCGGTAGCGTTTTTTCAGTGTAGACATGCATGGCGCCCGGCCGGCAACGTTGCTTAAAGGGGAAGCTGACTTGATGTATGTATGTACATGCGTGTCAACCAGCAAGAACGCGGCGGAAAAGCTGATTGCCCCTACAAAGATTCCCATTATTGGGATGGTCAGCGTACAATTAAGGGCTTGTTCGGTTAGCTCTCAATCCATGTGGATTGAGTGGGATTTGATGGGTTTGAATCCCAAACAAGTCAAACTTCTTCTCGATTTTTTCCAATCCCATCCAATCCATGTGTATTGGGAATAACCGAACAAGCCCTAAGTGGGGTGAGTGGGACTAGTCGTTATAAGCTAGGAGGGGTGTACTGCCATATGCTTGCCCCATGCATGACGAATATCTGATTATCAGCTATCTCGCCGTTTACTTGAATGAGGTAGCAACTATATATGCCACATTACAATATTAATATCGAACACACACCATCAAAAGCTAGCATGTCCCAAGTCACACACGACCTTATACCATGCAACAAGGAGGCCTCAAAATCAATATGACCTACCGACCCACGAATTATTGGTAAAGCCGATGTGATGTTTGTTCTTTCTCTGAAAATAAATCAAAGCTCCAGAAGAAGACCTGCAGGTAGTTAGTGAGGATTGTCGTATGGTCGACAAAAAATGGCCATCTAAAATACCGTCTAATCTCGTCCATAGACCTAACAACACTACCGAAATCCGGGCTTTGCCGAGTGCCGGACTCTTTGCCGAGTGCCTTTTGTCGGGCACTCGGCAAAGGAGGCTTTGCCGAGAGCCGCACTCGATGAAGTCCTGCTCTCGGTAACGAGCTGGTTTACCGAGTGCAGGACACTCGGCACAGGGAAACTCTTGGCAAAGACATGTTTGTCGAGTGTCAAATACTCGGCAAAGGTGGCACTCGGCAAAGGACCATCAGCGACCGTCCTAAAGCTGACGGCCGCCAGCCTTTGCCGAGGGCCGAGGGTCGGCACTCGGCAAAGAACTCTTTACCGAGTGTTATCTCTGGACACTCGGCAAATCATATTTTTATTTTTTAGATTTTGTCCACCAAACTTTTTGTGGTATGTTCCTACACTATGTAAACCTACATGTATCATTTTGAGACAATTATAACAGAGTTTTCAATCGTTAGTACATTTAGTTCGTTTATTTGAATTTCTTCGGAAAATTCAGATTTGAACTGCAGGTCACTCGAAACTTGAAAAACCGTGCATGCAAAAATGATTTCCATGTTACTTAGCATAAGTTACGACCGATTCCAGGAGCGGACCGAAAACTTCGAGCAACATGCTCACTAAACATGGCCGTGAACTTGCCATCCACATGTTTAAAAATTGTATAAAACACAAACAAAGTCAGAAAATCATGAAACTTGTCCACGTGTCATGATATCATATGTAGAAGCTGTAATAAAAATTTGAAAAAGTTTCGAGAAAACAGTGACGCACTATGTGTAGAAACCTAAGAGATCCACATTGAAACTCTATGATTTCATGTGTAGTTCTCTTAGGTTTCTACATATAGTGTCTCACAACTTTCTCCAAACATTCTAAAATTTTTATCACAGCCTCTACATATGATATCATGACACGTGGACAAGTTTCATGATTTTCTGAGTTTGTTTGTGTTTTATAAAATTTTTAAACAGCTGGATGGCAAGTTTATGGCCATGTTGAGTGAGCATGGTGCTCGAAATTTCCGATCCGCTCCTGAAATCGGTCGTAACTTGTGTTAAATAGCATGGATATGATTTTTGCATGCACGGTTTTCCAAGTTTTGAGTGACTTGCAGATCAAATGTGATTTTTTCGAAGAAATTCAAATAAACGAACTAAATCTACAAAACACTTTTCTAATTGTCTCAAAATGATACATGTAGGTAAATATAGTGTAGGAACACACTACAAAAATTTTGGTTGGGAAAATAAAAAAATAAAAATGTAATTTACCGAGTGTCCAGAAATGTCACTCGACAAAGTAGTCTTTGCCGAATGTCAGCTGGTTGACACTCGGCAAAGAATAGTAAAAGAATCTTTGCCGAGTGTCGCCCAGGGGACACTCGGCAAAGACGACTTCGCCGAGTGCCAGCGATCTGGCACTCAACAAAGAATATTTTAAAATTTTAAAAAAATCTTTGCCGAGTGCCAGATCGTGGGCACTCGGCAAAGAAGAGAAATAAACCGGTCGCGAGTTCTCCTTTCTCCTTTCTCTCCTCTCACTCTTTCTGTCACCCCGCCGTCCACCTGCCGCCGCGCCGGACCCTCGCCGCACCGTCCGGCCGCCCCTCGCCGCGGCCGTGCCCGCCCGCTCGCCGCGCCCGTGCCCGCCCGCTCGCTCGCCGTGCCGCCGCCTCCCCGCGCCACCGTCTCCCTAGCGCGTCGCCGCCTCCCCGCGCCGCCGTCTCCTCCCCGCGCCCCCGTCTCCCTCGCGCGTCGCCACCTCCCCGCGCCCTTGCACGCCGCCGCCGCGTCCGCCTACTCGGCCATCTCCTCTGTCACCGGCCCGCCAACCACTCGCCTCGGCAATCGCTGCCGGGCCGTCCCGTTCTCCGCCCGGCCGCCAAACTCGTCACCCCGTCTTTCTCCGCTACAAGGTATAAATTTTTAGTCATCTGTTTTTGTCATTTGTTGAGAATTAACTGGTTTTAATTAATAAACAATATTATTTACCATGGTTTCATTTGAGCAAACACATGTTTATATTAATGTAATCAAAGTAGACATGTTTATATTAATGTAATCAAAGTAGACACAGTCACATTTTTCATGCGAAGGAGAATGAGGGTACTTGTGCGTTGGTTGAATGTCCTTATCATTTTATGCATGGGCCACACATCATGTATTTATGTTTCATAGATTGAATATATATAGATGTGATTGCCGGCCATCATGCCATTGAATTATGCGTGGATGTCAGCCATCGTGCTGATACTTTTATTTGCAGGATTCGAAACCTCCCCGTGCAGGGGAGGTGCTGCCGAAATTTTCTGTTGCTAGGCTTCTGTTAGAAGATAGAGGACCGTGAGTGGATGTACACAAGCCGTAGAGGAAGGAACGATGTTATCACTGAATGGATTAGAAAGACCGATGATTTCATGGAACGGGCATTTAGCGAAGCTGCTAAAGGAGCGAGTCTAGTCCCATGCCCGTGTAGCAAATGTGCCAATCGGAAAAGAAAACCAAAGAAGGCCATGGTAGAACATATTTGGAAGAATGGATTTACGCCGGGCTATACTCGGTGGATATTTCATGGTAAAGCGCATCGTACGAGAGAGGAGGTGCTGAGACAACGTGTCGAGGATTATGACGAGGATGCGGGGCTAGCGGATATGTTGAATGACTATCAGGAGGCACAGTACACGGGAGGATGTATGGATGACGAGCCAGAGCCGACTGCAAAGACGTTCTACGACATGTTCGACGCGGCACAGAAGCCCCTTCACGACCAGACAAAGGTTTCTCAACTGGATGCCATTGGGCGTGTAATGGCGTTCAAGTCGCAGTACAGCATGAGTAAAGATGCATTCGATGGCTTGTTGACGGTTATTGGGAGCTTGCTTCTGGATGATCACGTTCTGCCAAGGAGCATGTACGAGGCACAGAAACTCCTTCGTGCACTCAAGATGACGTATGAGCAGATTCATGCTTGTCCGAAGGGCTGCGTGCTATTTAGGAAAGAATACGCGGAGGCAAAGTACTGTCCCAAGTGTAAATCGTCTAGGTTCATGGAGGTAGACTCTAGTGATGGACAGAAGAGGCAGCTCAACATCTCCTTGACAATCCTACGACACCTTCTGTTCATACCGAGGATCCAGCGTTTGTACATGACAGAGGAATCCGCGAAACAGATGATATGGCACAAAAATGGAAAACGATACAATCCTGACAAGATGGTGCACGCATCCGATGGTGAAGCATGGAAACACTTTGATGCCATTCACCGTGAGAAAGCCGAAGAGGCTCGTAATGTACGTGTTGCGTTGGCCACAGATGGGTTCAATCCCTATGGAATGAGTGCTGCCCCGTACACATGTTGGCCCGTGTTTGTTATCCCAATCAATCTCCCCCTGGTGTGTGCTTTCAAAGGGAGAATATATTCGTGTCGTTGATAATTCCCGGACACCCGGGGAATAAAATGGGCGTGTACATGGAGCCTTTGATCGATGAATTGGTACGTGCCTGGGAGGAAGGGGTATGGACGTATGATCGAGCTACGAAGACAAACTTCAGAATGCATGTTTGGTACCAGTACTCCATGCATGACTTACCGGCGTATGGGCTATTCTGCGCCGGTGTGTTCACGGTAAGTTCCCATGCCCAGTTTGCAAGAAAGCTCTCAGGTTCATTTGGCCTAGACATCAAGAACTTTACGAAAGGTGTCGTAGTGACAGACTGCCCACCTGCAATGATGACTGGTGCTGAAATTTGTCAACAGATAGATGGGCTCGTGGCCAATACAGAAGGTGGTTTTGTGGGATATGGTGAGTAGCATATGTGGACACATAAGTCTGGCTTGACTTGGCTCCCCTATTATGATGACCTGCTCCTTCCACACAACATTGACGTGATGCACACTGGAAAGAATGTTGCTGAGGCACTGTGGGCAACAATTATGGATATTCCTGATAAGTCAAAGGATAACATGAAGGCAAGAGTGGATCTGGCGGCGTTATGTGATAGACCAAACCTAGAGATGAAGCCGCCAAGTGGCGGAAAGACGTGGAGAAGGCCTAAGGCCGATTTCGTCCTAAGCAGGGCCCAGAGGAAGGAAGTACTTTAGTGGATCAAGATGTTGATGTTCCCTGATGGGTATGCAGCTAACCTGAGTAGGGGTTGAACTTATCTACTATGCGAGTCTTAGGGATGAAGAGTCATGACTTCCACATATGGATTGAATGGATTCTTCCTGGGATGGTTCGAGGCTATGTCCCTGAGCATGTCTGGCTAGCGCTTTCAGAGTTGAGCTATTTCTTCCTTCAGCTTTGTGCAAAAGAGTTATCTCGGACCGTGGTTGCAGACTTGGAAAGATTGGCACCCGTGTTACTGTGTAAGCTTGAGAAGATATTTCCACCCGGCTTCTTCAATCCAATGCAGCATTTGATTCTTCATCTCCCCTATGAGGCACGAATGGGGGGCCCGTGCAGGGACGTTGGTGCTATCCAATCGAGAGATGTCTAAAGACTATTTGAAAGAAATGTACAAATAAATGCAAAATCGAGGCTTCCATTGCAGAGGCATACATTCTAGAGGAGGTCTCAAACTTCACAACAACTTATTATGGTGACAAACTGCCGAGCATGCAAAATCCACCCCCTCGTTACAATGATGGCGACAATGAATCAAACCTTAGCATATTTCGAGGCTAACTCGGAAGCGCAAGTGGCTCGACCACCAAGACCCTGACACATGAAGAGTGGAGGCATATCATGCTATATGTATTGACCAACCTTGAAGAGGTGACGCCATACATGGAACAATTTCTTCATGAATTCTGGCATCGATCAAGGGACCCCACTCCACAGGAATATGACACTCTTCTTAGAAAGGGTGCGAGAAATGGGTTGCCCGA
The DNA here is from genome assembly GCF_902167145.1 of Zea mays. Taxonomy (NCBI): domain Eukaryota; kingdom Viridiplantae; phylum Streptophyta; class Magnoliopsida; order Poales; family Poaceae; genus Zea; species Zea mays. Next base: position 104,911,558 of record NC_050105.1, on the reverse strand, counting down.
TTTCATTTCCTGGTTCAAACGTAAGGTACGTGCTTAGTTTGTAAAAGAGATATGTCTTTGAACTCAATTTAGCGTCTTTTAACTTTGCGAATACTTGCAGGGCCAAAGAGATCCGTCTATGAGTGCCGAGTTGAGACAAGTAGCCAACAGCTTTGCTTATAGGGTCAAGAAATATTCTGGGTATGACGTCAATGGATACCGTTTTCGCAGAACAAACTATGACAAAAGTCGGCCCAATCGAAAAACAACGTGTTCTGGAGTCTTTACGCCCGGCCTTGACGATGTCGATTATTTTGGACGAATAGAAGAAATATATGAGCTCAATTTTTATGGTTCCAAACCTCTTACTCCAGTGATATTCAAATGTCATTGGTTTGACCCTCAAGTGATGAGACAGACACATTCTAATCTTGGGATAGTCGAAATTCGACAAGATTCTACCTTACCAGGAGACAATGTCTATATCATGGCCCAACAGGCCACACAAGCGTATTATCTCCCATATGCGTGCCAAACGAAAGAACATCTTAAGGGTTGGGATGTTGTGTATAAGGTATCGCCGCACGAGAGGTTACCTGTTCCTAACGATGAAGATTACAACTTAGACCCGGACACATGATGGAGAGTTCTTCCAAGAAGATGGGCTAGAAGGGCGATTTGAGATAGACTTAACCGAAGCTATCGGAATGGACGTAGATATTGAAATGGTTGTTGATGAGGAGGATGATGAGGTGCAAAATGATAATGACTTAGTAATCCTTGAAGGCAATGACATTAATGACGAACTTGCGTCTTCTGATGGTGTTGAGATTGAAATGGTTGATAGTGATGATGAGAGTTATGATCCGGCTAACCCCAACACATATGAAGATTATTTTTAACGTAATGCTATATGACTTTTTATTTCGCACTTGTTTTTAAATATATCTTTTTATATGTGCTTATTTGTTTACTCTTAATTGCAGGTTTTTGGACAAATATGGTGGGCGGTTGGCTGAGGAGGAGGAGGGGGAGGAGGAGCAGGACGGCGGATGAGGCAGAGCAGGACGAGGCACAGTAGGCGGTGCAGCAGGACGACCTTGTCCAGCAGCAGGCGGCGCAGCAGGACGACGACGACCAGCAGCAGGACAACGACGAAGCTCAGCAGACCGCCTCAGGTTCTGGCGCCTCAGGTTCGAGGAGCATCTACCTGCGAGGTCCCGCGAGTCTCCCTCAGCGTCCCATACTTCGGGACAGGCGGCCGCTGATTCGGCCGGATGGGGAGAGGCATGTAACTTTATGTTCTTCATTCTTGTTCATAATCATAATATAAACTAATATTTTTTATTTATCACTTGGACATGTCTTGGATGGTTGTGAATTATGCTGGGGGTCATCGTCGCCTCCCCAATGGCATCCTCGGGCTGCTGTGCAGGGAACACTTCCCTGGACTGGTTGAGTACGATGGAGTGACGGGCCCAACCTACACCTTCAACCATTATGCCGTCACCCCCGATGCAGTAGACCGGGACGGCCGGGAATTCAATAACAAGGCGGAGCGGGTGAATCAAGAGTTGTGGGTAAGTCTTAGTATAATGTAAAATATATCGCATTCGTTGCAAATTCTTGAAATAATGTATGGATACATCATTTTTGTATGTAGGATTTCTTCAGATGCGAGGCTAGATACGAGGCTAGGGCGGATGTGGTGGCCACCACCACGAGCTGTAAGAAGCTCATTGTGTACATGCACTATGAGGCCGAATCCAGGCCATCGTCACCTACCACGGCTCCGTCCTTGGGGAGAAGGTGACCAAGCAGCAAGTCCGAACCATGTCGTTGACCAGGAACCAATACCTGCAGGTAAAGTCATGCATGTTTGGTACCAGTACTCCATGCATGAATTTTATTTTATCTTCTGATATGCACTTTACGTGTTTACTTTGTAGATGATTCCACATTAGTGCGCCACACATCCTCTGTGCTGGGAGCAGATGGTGGATAGGTGGTGTTTGGCTGAGTGGGACGAGGCGCACAACGCTAGCCGGGAACGACGTATGATGATGTAAGGTCCCTCCCACCACCAAGGTAGCCGGAGCCTGGGCCAATATGCCGAAGCATGGGTACACCCTCTTTTTTATTTAGGTATATAGCACTGGATTAGATATTATTTCTAACTATCTCGTTGGTTTTCATGCAGTCGGTGTCACATGGTGGTCGGCCTTGCTCCACCTTCTCAGCCTATGCTATGGCCCATAAGGGCAAGGTGACGTGTGACATCACCTACAACCCGGATGATGGTCCCGAGGCCTACACCAACCCCGCCATCTACAGCCGTCTTCATGACTACACCGCCATGGCGCAGGAGGTCCATGGCCCAGATTATGATCCAAGCACCGAGTCGATCGACCCCGATGTGCTCATGAGGGTCGGAGGAGGCAAGAGACATGGGCGGTACTGGATTGCCGACGGGGTAATCGACTCATCCTCCACTCCCATTCTGTCTCAGGTGCGATCAAGGAGCACGGGCTCAAGTCCAGCCATACGACCTCGACATGACAGCTCATAGCATCGCATACAGCAACTCAAGGTTAGTGCTTTTGTAACTCGTCCTTCCTTGAGTTATATACCTTCTCTTTGAGTTACTATAACGTTGGCTTGTAATATTATAGACCCAACTAGAAGAAGAGAGGATGAAACGTCAAGAGATGGAGGCGAGGATAATGGCGGAGCGGGTGGCGGCTGATCAGAGGATGGCGGAGATGTTCCAGTACATGTAGAGCCTTGGCGCCGCATAAGGTTTTGCTCCGCCACCTCCATTGTTCCCTACAGTTAACCTTGCTCTGTTCCAAACTCCTGTGAGTATCAATATTGTAGTTACATGTTGGTAATGCATCTGGTATAACACATGCAATCTCTTCTCTGTGCAGGGCCAATCTGGGGCAGCATCCAACAACCCTCCTGAAGGGTTCAGCCCAACGCAGCACCAGACCAACCGCCCACCTCCATGAGTGCCGAGTTATGTTTTTAGTGTTTTGAACAGAAAACTTATGTTGAATACTTGTCAGAGCTTGTGAACTTGTGTTGATACTTCAGAACTTCTGAACTTCTGTTAATACTGTTTGTGTTGAGACCTCTCAACTTATGTTGAATACTTATGTCAGAATTTGTGTTAATACTGTTTGTGTTGGCTATATATGTCTGTAATGATCTGTGATGTATATATGTGATATCTATGAAATATCTTTTGTTTGTTTGGATGGAATAGGGAAAACAAATAAAAAAGGTGCCTACTGGTCGATTTGCCGAGTGTGACACTCGGCAAAGAGGTGCTTTGTCGAGTGTCAAAACCATAGCACTCGGCAAAGAACCAAGACCTGGGCACTGGTATAGGTTCTTTGCCGAGTGTAGTGGCTCTGGCACTCGGCAAAGAACCACGCTTTGTCGAGTGCCATACCAGGCACTCGACAAAGTATCTGACAGGAGGACCCTTCTGGCGGATTCTTTGTCGAGTGTTGTCAGGCAGACACTCGGCAAAGTGAACTCCTTTGCCAAGTGTCGCCTGGGACACTCGGCAAAGACTCTGTCTCCGTCACCCATCACCGTAACGGTTGCTTTTCTTTTGTCGAGTGCTTTCTGGCACTCGGCAAACCCCTTTGCCGAGTGTCCGAGAAAAAGTACCCGGCAAAGACGGCTTTGCCGATGCACTGTATGCCGAGCCCTCTTTGCCGAGTGCGACACTCGGCAAAGAGTTTGCTGAGTGTTTTTAAATCTTTACCGAGTGCTTCAGGCACTCGGCAAAGCCGGTGATTCCGGTAGTGCAACATAGGCTATGCAGATGATACTCCATGTTTAAAACTATAACCTATATATTGCAATTTTTCTAAATATTTTTTACAGCATATGTAGATACTATATATATATTGCTTCTAATAAATAGAGTAAGTCCTAGCCCAACGGTGCCATCTGGTTCAGCTGCACCACGTCATCCATAAAAGAAACCCCAGGCCGCTAGGGTTCATTTTTTGACGCCCCCATCCCGTTGCACGAGCGACGCCCCCCTTGCGTGGCAGCGGCGGTTACCCGAGGCACGAGCAGCGACGACGGTCCGGGAGGCGCGAGCGAACAACGGCGTGAGCGAGCAACGACGCCCCATTCGCACGACAGCGGCAGTTCCCCGAGGAGGGAGCAACGACGACAACCCTGGAGGCACGAGCTGTCAAAGGCTCGTGCGGCCACGGCAACCAAAGGCGCGCGCACAGCAGGGATGGCCCCATACGGCGATTGCACGAGGCGTGACCGTCTCCAGCGGCGTTTGCAACACGAGGTGCGGGTGGCTCCGACAGCAACGACAGTCGCGCGAGGGGCGAGCTGCGAGGGTCCACGGTCCGTACCACGGTTCGGGCATCCTTCAGTGACCAACTCCTTCGATCCGGTGGCCTCGATGGCATCCTGTGGCGACGACCTCCTGTAATCCTTTGTTTATGCATGCGGTTGTTGGTTGAGCTCATGTGACCTCCTGTAATCCTTTGTTTATGCATGCGGTTGTTGGTTGATCTCATGTGTAACACCCTAGGATCCCCAAACATTCTAAGATGCTACTAGACTTCACTACCAACAACTGAACACTAAGCAAAATAAAATTTGGCAGCGTCTCCTTTGTAATTATAAGCATCACAGAAGCAAAAGAGATATATCAATACAAAATGAATCATACTAGTATGATATAATTCTCATCAAGGCCAATTAACCACGAATGAACCAGCTTATGCCTACATCATACTCTAAAGTATGAACCTCAAAAGTCAATAACCCAAGCTAATTATTTGGTTCTTCAAGCAATGTGTGCAACATGCCGCTATTTCCCACTCCCCTTGATAAGCATCAAGCACCTGCATTGAGTAATGCAAGAGTGAGATGGAACATCTCAGCAAGCAAAATGTTTTGACGAGATATTTAAACCACAAGATAAATTAATCAACATTTTACAGGAATCGCAATTAAGATCAGAAATACTCGTAGATATAGAAGTCAATAGCCCCAATATAACCAATACCATCTCATTTCCTCGAACAACCACAATAGTTTGTATAACACTTCCCTACGTCAACAATATCTGCAAATATCACTTCAATGAATGCATGTGAATGCAATGCATATGTCCTCTGCCTTCATACCTCTGAGGGTATGAAGTCGCATCGTACCCCTCCTCGGGCAACGTATGATGCTAAGTTGTACCGGTACGGTCGGACCATAGGTCACGACAAAACTTTAGATGCAAATGAATCATGCAATGCATTTGGCATGCTGCATTTATCAATATACTTCACTTCCTTCACATACAATACAAACCTCAAACGAAACTTCATCTTCCTTCAGATACAATATAAACCTCAAATAATACTTTACCTTCCTTCAGAGACAATACAAACCTCAAACAATACTTCATTTTCCTTCAGATACGTGAATTAATCTCATGGGTCATACTCGAACCATAATCATCCTCAATATATGATTGAGCATCAATATAACACAATCAAGTACAGCATCATCATAGAGTTCAATTACGAAAGAATTCAATAATTCTGAATATTAGAGTGTAGGCGATAAAAATAACAAGTCAAAACGGTAGCAACCACCGCTACATTCACTTGCCTTCATCGGAGAAGAAAAATGTACTAGGCATGATCCGGAGTGTAGCCACCTGCTGTGGGGCATAAAACTTAGTACAAATATTTCATGAACATTTGCCAACAATCAACAAATCGCTCATACACTTGAGACCAAGACCCGGTAGAAAGACTCCCACCCTGAACCACATGCCAAACAGCAGCAGCGCTATTTGTTAATTTTGTATCTTTAAAATTATAACAGTGGTGATATCAAACAAATACTCTAGGAGTATCTACACAAAATACTCTACAACTTCGGTATTCAATGAATAATTAAATTTTGCCTTCTATAAGTTCTAAAACATCTGACAAGATAACTGACTGAATCTGTTTCAGATAGCAGCATAGTTAACTTCAAAATTTGATATCTCCCAAACTACACAACCAAAAATTATGAAATTCTGCTGAAAGTAAGAACTTTTATCCCTCTACAAAATTCTCCATAGTTGGAAGAGCCAATTCGGCCATTTACTAGATGAAATCTACCAGTGAACAGACCCGCTCATTTTTGCCAGGCAAACAGAAATAGCCACAGTAAAACAAACATAACTGGAGTTTAAAAATTCATATGAATACACTCTTTATCAATCAGGAAAGCTTATGAAATTATCTACAACTTTTCTTACAAACCCAAGGTTTAATTCTGTTGATAAAATTTCCTAAATCTTAAGAGAACAGATTCTGCACAGAATTATGAGACTGAAAAACTGCTATAATCAAACTACAATAACTCTCTGATTTGATGTCTGATTGAGGTGTTCTTCGCGGCCACGGAAAGATCTATAAATTATCTATGTCTCATATATATAATTTTTATTTTTTTAGGCCACTAAGACCACGAAAAACTGGCATGAATAGAAACGGTCGAATCTGTCATTCTGCAGAAATTAAATTCAAGATCAAAATCTAACCCCACATCTAATCCAACCTCTAATCCTTTAATCCCCTTGATCCAAAACTTCCAAAAACACTTAATTACAGGGAGGAACTTGGATCTCATCCTTACCTAGGGTTTCCCCAAGAAAATCTGCAAGAAGAGATGGGAATAGAACATCTCCTTGGTCCTCTCTTCCTCTTCATCCAACTTGCTCCTCCTCTTCTCGATCCTTGCTGCGTGGGAGAAATCTAGAGGGAGGAGGAAGCCGTGGAGAGGGTAGAGGGCGGCTGCCAATGGGGAGGAGAGGAAGAGGGAGGGGGGCGGCGGCCAATGGGGTGGAAAGGGTGGGGGCGGCTGCAACAATTGGGAGAAGGAGTGGGGGTCGGCTAGGGTTGGGGAGGAGGGGGCTCCCATCCATTGGATCGAGATCAAAGGCCCGAACTCGCTCTCCCATCTGAGCTTTCGACCCCAGCGAAAAAAATGCCAAAAGATCTACTGTTTCCCTGAGGAATGCCTCCTGAAACTTCAAACCCCAATGTCACAGAACATGAAAGAAAAGAGAAAAAGAAATTTAACTTCTTTTTAGAAAATTGGGGTATCACATCATGCTAGGATTTTTTCATTAATTATGATATACGATGTAGGTATTTATGCAACTGTCTATAATGATTTATGCTTTGCGCGATATTAGCATCTAGCTTTTGCGTGTATACTATGGGAACGAAAATTTCATTCAAAATTTGTGCGCATGCAATGAAAACTTTTAAGACCCGCCATAATTTTTGGATCTACATAAAAATAGGAACCACATGATGCATGTGCCTAGTGGTTTCCATATTATTCAGATATGCCATAAAATAGGACCGCATGCATGCATACGGTGGGGGACGCGTCTAAATGCATGTTCCTGGTGGAGGAACGACATACAATCGCGTATAAATTTTTATGTCACTTTGAATGTATATCTATGTCAACATTAAAAGGTTTTCAACGACTTTCATGTTGGATCGATATTTCCGCGCATAACTGCCGGTTTTTACGATCAAAACTAAAGGTTTTTACGCTCGAACATGGAGATGCATGTGTCCACCAGTGAACTGCATGCCAGATTTTTACGCATTGTATCGCATTGCATAAATACCAACGTCGTATAGCGTAATTAGTATCAGTATATATCATAAACTGGTTCTAACGAGCCTAACTACATGGCCGTTGGAGCGATACTATATTTATGGAGAAAATAAAGCATTTAAATAAGATTTTTTCCATTAATGCCAATCCATTTCCTTTCATCACACTTTCCTGCCATTCTAAATTTGTGCGCATACAACAAAAAACAAATTTTTACGTAGCGTACCAAATTGCATAAATATCTGCAGTGTGTAGCATAATTAGTATATGTATATATCATAAACTGGATATAAGGAGTCTAGCTGCATGGATGTTGGAGCGTTTTCTATATTTATAAAGCCATCCTTTTTTGCGCGCAGGCAGTGGAAACGAAAGTGCTATCCAAAATTTACGCACATGTAATGAAAACTTCCACAATCTGACGTAATTATCGGTTCTACTATAAAAATAGGATCTGCATGCATGCATGCGCCTGTGCGCGTGGACTTGGTCTAGTGGCTGGACAGAGTTTTTATGCTATCTCTATGAACTATTTACGCTTTTTCTACGAACTATTTACGTTATTTGCGAAAAAAGAACCACAATTATGACATGCATTCCACGCGGGGGATTTGACGTGTACGTGGGATGGTTTGACCTGGTGCATGGCGGGAGACGCACCAGACCGCATGCACCTGGTCGTTGGGTGCGGTATAGGGGTGGCTGACGCTTAGTGTAACTATTGGAAGTCCTGAGCTCCCAATATACTTATATATATTTATTTAAGCTCCCAATATACTTATATATATACATTTATATAGAAAATATATAATAATTTATAATTTAAAATGGAGGATGTACAATATATTATTTGGTCTCTTGCTTCCATTTTCAATCCTAGCCGTGTAATGCGGAGTAATATACAAGTATATGACCAACTAATGTTCAAAGCTACAGTCAAACGGTAGAACAAGTTTCCACTTTGAACAATATGCCCCTTCGTTTCTTTTGAAGCATTTCACTTAGGGCCTGACCTGTTTGTTTGTGATTATAATTTTGCTAAATTATATAATCTAATTTATTTTGAGCTGCATATTAATTTAAAATAAGTTTGATTATATAATCTAGGTAGATTATAATCTCAAACAAATGTCACATTAATATAAATGTCAAATTTTGACTGATTTTCTTTCTATATATATTTTTTTCATGTTTTTTCTACTGCATTCAAGTAAAGGCCCTTATCTAGAAACGATTTATTTAGAGAGCAGGCACTTACATAATCTCTGAGAAATCTTTTTAGTTACATATATCTTTACTATATTAACGCATCAGTTTCAATGGTCTTTCTGCGTCATCTTTTTACAAATAAACTCTAATTTCTATTTTAAATTAACCCGCTGCACGTCCGTCTCCTCCACGCAACCAACCTCCACAAACCAAACCATACCTCCACATATAGATGGTCAAACGGGTGGCCCAGCACGGGCCCGTTAGGCCCAACGCCCGTAGGCCACAACTCCGGCCAAGGCACGACACATTGGCCTACTGACCGTGCCGGGCCGGCCCGTTAGCCTGTCGGGACATTTGGTTAAATCAGCGTAAAATTTTAACACGAACCAAACCACACCTCCACATAGAGATGGCCAAACGGGCCGCCCGGCCCGGGCCCGGTGAAGCCCGGCCGAAAACCGGGCCGGGCCTGCTGAGCCCGCGGGCTCAATTTTCTGTCCAAGCCCGGCCCGCAGCGGGCCTAAACGGGTCGGGCCGACCCGTTTAGCACGAAAAAAACGGGCCGAAAAGCGGGCTAAACGGGCCGGTAAGCACGTTTTAGTGTAAAAAAACTGGCTTAACGAGCTTAGAGGTAAACGGGCCGTGCCGAGCTAGCCCGCCGTGCCTAGTTTCCTGTCCAAGCCCGCCCGCTTATTCGTACCGTGCCGGGCTCGGACCGGGCCCAAAAAGCGGGCTTCGTGCCGGGCTCACGGGCCTCGTGCTTATTGGCCATCTATACCTCCACATATAGATGGTCAAACGGGTGGCCCAGCACAGGCTCATTAGGCTCGACGCCCGTAGGCCACAGCTCCGGCCAAGGCACGACACATTGGCCTACTGACCGTGTCGGGCCGGCCCGTTAGCCCGTCGGGTCATTTGGTTAAATTAGCGTAAAATTTTAAAAAGCGACGCAGGAGGTGGGTTTTGAACCCACGCCCTGACAGAAGAAGGGCGGGATACACTAGGTAAAGCCGTCTAACCGGTAAAACATCATGCTCAACTGTTTTTAATATTGAATATAAATTGTACATATATATACGATTTTTTGTAAAATAAAAAATATAATCGTGCCGGGCCGGGCTAGCACTATGGGTCGAGGCTATGGCCCAACCACGACACGACGCTCGTGCCGGACTAGCTCAGGCACTATTAAATGGGCCGTGCCTCGGGCCCGCCCACGAGACACGACCCATATGGCCATCTATACCTCCATACGATAATGATAGTCCTCGCCTCAGTTGCCGCCACCTCGTTCGCCATCCTGCTTCTTTTCTCTCTCTTCTCATGCCCCGCCTCCACGCCACCCCATTCTCGGCAGAGGGCGTCGGAGCAAGCGCCTCCTCCCCGTATTCGTCCGACACCAACCCGCGCATTGGCTATTGCACGTCCACGAGGACGTTTCACAGCATGCGCGCACCATCGTTTTCGTTGTAGTCGGACGTCTCGTTCGTCTTCCTGGTCTTCGCCCTGTTCTTCCTCCCCAACATGCTGCCCCCGCCCACGGTCGCAGCCGCAGGCTGACCGATGCTCGTCGATGCGGGTATGGGCGAGTCGGTCTTGCTCCTGGTCTTTCTCCGTGCGTGCCACCGAGGAGGACACGGTGGCGCCTCCCACGCTTAGGTAATCTTGGCGATGAGGAGTCCAGGTTTGAGATATTGGATAACCAAGGCCCATAGCGCAGTAGCAGTCGACATTGCTATGGAGTTGGTGGTGGTGTTGTGTCGCCTTGGTGGGTCCAGGGCTGGGAAGGCACTCGCATTCTCTCGCCCTTCTCGGACTGACGCCTGGTGCGGGTGCCTCTCGGTTTGGAGCTTCTCTGGTTGGACTTTTTTCTCTGCTTGCATGCTCTCTCCCTATATGTATCTAGCGGTATACTACTTATGTCGCCTCCAGATGCCCAGGTCTTCGTTGTGTTCTTCTCCGGCAACGAACAGGTATGCCCGCCTCTTCCCTTCCCTTCTTGCTCTACGAAACCTTGGAATTGGGGGAGGCGAGTGATGGGGTCCCTAATTTGTTGCCTATGATACCTGTTCGATGGCTCGACATCGCCTGTCTACATGGATTTTCTCTTACCGTGGTGTCAACTCGGTATGCTTCTACCACTTCTATATAATTGTCACCCATCCTTCTGTTATTGCAAAAATTATTATGTTGTTCCTCTGTTGTTTTGGGTGTTAGTTTTTTGTTGTGCTAAGGACTGAACATAACTTGGGTGTGTTAATACTTTATTTATTATCTGCACGTGGTTTGTGTTCTTCTGATGATAGCTCATGGATCCTGCAGAATATGTGTTAGGATTTGGAGATCCATGCGGGCACTACCACTGAGTGCTCGTCCCTTGTGTTCTTGGCTCTTGCATGCATTAGGTCGTTTCTAAGACCACATTGGTGCAATGGACTCCATGATGTTTTGAGGTTATTGAACTGGATGAAGCAGCAATGATTTGTCACGCTAATAGTAAAAGGAAAGGCTATTTGTTGGTTTTAAATGTTAGTAAGTGCTACGAAGTAACATAATTTGTATGGAGCACATCCAGTTTTTATTGATGCCTGACTTTAGCAACCACTCCATATTTTGATCTATCTTTTTTATAACTTTGAGTTCATATGACTTATTTTAGAAACTTGAGCTCACAAACTTCCTCTTATTTGATCTCTGTATGGTGGAATTATGTCATTCTATAATCTCTGTTCGTTCGGTCAGTCGTTGTGAACTCTCTTCTAATCGCTCCCTTCATTGGCCGTGTTGTACAAAGACATATTGGATGGAGTAAAAAACAACATCAGTTAGTCAAATAAAAAAATATTATATAGAGAGTGGAGACAATCAATAAAAAAATCTTGAGATTTTTTGGTGGATAGTTTACGTGGATATTGTTGTGAGCCATCCCAACGCACGGGCAACCGACTAGTCTCTAATCTCTACTATACTTAAAGCACCAGTTTCAACGGTCGTCCCGCGTCATATTTTTACAAATAACCCCTCACATCTATCTTAAATTAACCCTGCATCCCTCCATGCACACAACCTCCATGTCCGGCCTGTTAGCCAGTCAGGTTAAATTAGCGTAAAATATTTAAGAAAAGTGGTGCAGGAGGTGGGGGTTCAAACCTAAGCCCTGATGGAAGAAGGGTGGGAGACACCGAGTGAAGTCGTCTAACCAGTGGAACATCATGGTCAATTGTTTTTAATATTGAATATAAATTTTACATATGTATATACGAGTTTTGTAAAATAAAAAATATAATCGTGTCAGGCCGGATCAGCACTACGGGCCGAGGCTACGGCCCAAGCACGACACAATGATCGTGTCGGGCTGGCCCAGGCACTATTAAATGGGTCGTGCCTCGGACCAGCCCGCCAGACACGACCCATTTGGCCATTTATACCTCCGCATGATAATGATGGTCCTCGCCTTAGTTGCCGCCACCTCGTTCATCATCCTGCTTCTGTTCTCTCTCCCCTCATGCCTCCGCCTCTGTGCCACCCATTCTCGGCAGAGGGTGTGGGAGCAGGCGCCTCCTCCCCGTATTCGTCTGACACCAGCCCCGACACTGACCCGCGTAGTGGCTATTGCACGTCCATGAGGGTGTTTCACAGCATGCATGCACCATCGTTTTCGCCATCGTCGGATGTCCCGTTCGTCTTCTCGGCCTTCGCCCTATTCTTCCTCCCCAACCTGCTGCCCCTGCCCACGGTTACAGCCGCGAGTCGACCGATGCTCGTCAACGCGGATACGAGCGAGACGGTCTTGCTCCTGGCTTTTCTTCATGTGTGTCGCCGAGGAGGACACGATGGTTCCTGCCACGCTTATGTTATCTTGGTGATGACAAGTCTAGATCTGAGATATTGGACAATCAAAGCCTGTAGCGCGGCAGCAGTCAGAATATGCTACAGAGTTGGTGGTGGTGTTGTGTCACCTCGGCGGGTCCAGGGTTAGAAGGCATTCACATTCTCTCGCCCTTTTCGAACTGACGCCTGGTGTGGGTTCCTCTCGGTTTGGAGCTGCTCTAGCTGGGCTTCTTTCTCCGCTTGCGTGCTCTCTCCATGTACGTATCTAGTGGTATACTACCTATGTCGCCTCCAGATGTCCATGTCTTTGTCGTGTCCTTCTCCGGCAACGAACAGGTATGACTGCATCTTCCCTTCCTGGTCTACGAAACCTTGGAAGTGGGAGAGGCGAGGGATGGGGGTCCCTAATTTGCTGCCTATGGTACCCATTTGATGGCTCGGTATCACCTATCTACATGACCTTTCCTTTACCACGATGTTGACGTGCTTAGTCAAATCAAAAAAAATTATGCGAAGAGCAGAGACAATCAATAAAAAATCTTGAGATCTTTTTGGTGGATAGTTTACGTAGGTATTGTTGTGAGCCATCGCAACGCACGGGCAAACGACTAGTATACTTAAAGCACCAGTTTCAACGGTCATCCCATGTTATCTTTTTACAAAAAAGTCCCTACATTTCTTCCAAATCAACTCAACGTAAGATGTTAAAAAGCTGTGTAGAAGGTGGGGTTTGAACCCACACCCTGATGGAAGAAGGGTGGAAGACATTGGACGAAGCTGTCTAACCAGTAGAACATCATGTTCAGGTGTTTATAATATTGAATATAAATTATACATATATTATATATGATTTTTTGTAAAATAAAAAAATAATCGTGTCGGGCCGAGCCAGCACTACGGGCCGAGGCTACGGCCCAAGCACCGCACGACGCTCGTGTCTGGTTGGCCCAGTCACTATTAAATGGGTCGTGGCTCGGGTCGTCACGCCAGACACGGCCCATTTGTCCATCTATACCTCCACACGATAATAATGGTCCTCGCCTCACTTGCCACCACCTCGTTCGCCATTCTACTTCTTTTCTCTCCCCTCATGCCTCCACCTCTGCGCCACCCCATTCTTGGTAGAGGGCGTAGGAGCATGCACCTCCTTCCTGTATTCGTCCGACACCAACTCGCGCAGTGGCTATTGCACGTCCACGAGGACATTTCACATCATGCACGCACCATCGTTTTCGCCGTTGTCGGACGTCCCGTTTGTCTTCTCGGCCATCGCCCTGTTCTTCTTCCTCAACTTGCTGCCCCCGCCCACGGTCGCAGCCGCGAGCCGACCGACGCTCGTCGACGCGGGTACGGGGCGAGTCGGTCATGCTCCTGGCCTTTCTCCGTGCATGCCGTCGAGTAGGACATGGTGGCGCCTGCCACGCTTAGATTATCTTGGTGATGAGGAGTCCAGGTCTGAGATATTGAACAACCAAGGCCCATAGCGTGGCAGCAGTCGACATATGCTAGGGAGTTGGTGATGGTGTTGTGTCGCTTCGGCGGGTCCAAGACTAGGAAGACACTCGCATTCTCTCGCTCTTCTCAGATTGACGCCTGGTGCGGGTGCCTCTTGGTTTGAAGCTGCTCGGCTGGGCTTCTTTCTCCGCTTGTGTGCTCTCTCCCTATATATCTAGCGGTATACTAACTATATCGCCTCCAGATGCCCAGGTCTTCGTCGTGTCCTTCTCCAGCAATGAACATGTATGTCCGTCTCTCCCCTTCCCCTCCTGCTCTACGAAACCTTGTAAGTGGAGGAGACGAGGGATGGAGGCTCTGATTTGCTGCCTATGGTATCCGTGCGTTCATAAAAAATAATAAAATATTATGCTAAGAGCGGAGACAATCAATAAAAAAATTTAAAGATCTTTTTGGTGGATAATTTACGTGGGTATTGTTGTGAGCCGTTGCAACGCACGAGTAATCGACTAGTTATTTTTAACATCATTCTTTTTTTGTCACCAAATTGGTAAGATTAGCAAAAAAAAGGAAATCAGTTAAAGTCACACTTGGACGTCTCTAGGACACCTTTATTTTTAATGCGATTGTCACCTTTTTAAATCGATTGTCAGATAAATTTTCAGCCCAAAGCAGGTTGAATCGAAGCTGTGCAGCTGCTCCCATGGCCTCGCGTTGCGCATTTCAGAAGTTCAGAATCACTTGTAGATAACCATTGCCATTGGGCCACTATGGGTCGCTTCCCTTGTGTGATGTTCTGCTTCGTTGAGTTTCAAACTTCACTTTGGGCCTGTCCATAAAAGAACTCCAGGTGCCTCCTTCTGTCTAATGGGCTGCAAAAGCCTATACCCTCGTTGGGAAACTAATTTCAGCCCATGAGAACACCACACACCTACACATCTTTTTATCAGATTTATGCCGGAGAGAAAAAAAGAGATATGGCTGAATGATCGATATAGCAAATTTCATCAAAATAGTTTATTCACATTTATAAACTAGCGGACAAGTACATGCGGCATGCATGTGTCTGAAGTCTTTCTTTAGTAGAAGTGCTGACTTCATGACTAATGCATTTTACAAAGACAAAAAGCATACTTTTAATTTAATGAGAATATAAAATTTAAACCCTCGGGTTCATGAAAAAAGTATCATGTAATTATATTATAATAGCAATTTGAACGTAAATAGTTTTAATATATGACAATAGAAATTTTTCTAATTTTCGTCGGCCAAGGGCCCTATAAAAATTAAGGCTTGCTTATAAAATTAGCTAGTTTTCGTCGTCAATCAACTCTTGCAAATAAAACAACAAAAATTAGCTAATTTTTGTGGGTTGCTCATGAAATTTTCATCGATCAAATGAGGCTCGTGAAAAATTAACTAGGTTTCGTTAGTCTAGTATGACCCCAGAAATTAGGGCTCAAAATGGGCGATGGAAATTAGCCTAGCTAAAATTAACTAGATTTCGTTAGCCTGACATCGAAATTAGGGTTTGGAGTGACCGATGAAAATTAGCCTAGCTAGTTTCTGACGATTATCAAATGCTGATGAAATTAGATAGTCTACTTTTTGTGGGCCAACCAAAGTCAACATGAATTAGTGTTACCAACACATAAAAGTTTTGCAATTTAACCATTTATATCCATCTATTATATATATATATATATATATATATATATATATATATATATATATATATATATATATATATATATATATATATATATATATATATATATATATATATATATATATATATATATATATATATATATATATATATATATATAGACACACACATCCATTCACAATATATATGTATATATTCATCCACATCACATACATTCAAACACATTGGCGTATACCCAAGAACGTGGTACCCAAAGTAAGCTCATAACTCATGAGGGCTCGTCTTGGACAACCAGGTCCCACCGAGCAACTCTGTGTGACGGATGGGCCAACCAGATCCCAATCGACTAACTCTGCGAGGCAGACGAGCCGACCAGGTCTCGACCGAGCAACTCTATGAGGCGGACAGACCGACCAGGTCCCAACCGAGCAACTTTGCGAGACAGACGGGCCCACCAGGTCGCACTGAGCAACTCTGTAAGGCGGACGGGCCGAGTAGGTCTCGCCAAGCAACTCTGCGAGGCGGATGGGACGACCAGCTCCCGCCGAGCAACTCTGCGAGGCGGATCGGACAACTAGGTCCCAACTCTGTGAGGTGGAGAAGCAAGAAGCCCACGATGAAAGTTGAAATACAAGTGGGCCTTGGTGCCATGCCACCATAACACACACACACGGCAGGAGCACACTCGTAGCCGGTTGACGTGGAGGCAAACCATGTACTATTACCCGACGCCAGCCACAGTGAGGCACATCGCCACACACACACACACACACACACACACACACACACACACACACACGCACGCACGCACGCACGCACGCACGCACGCACGCACGCACGCACGCACACCGTCTCGGATGACGCCACAACACGATGGAGGGATGATGGAGAGTCTCTGACAACGGGACGGGGCATCACCACGTATGACCCTCAGTATCCTTCGACTCCGGGGCATGGGTTCCACCATGTGTTTCTCTAGGGCATCACAACACCGGAGTCACTACAGTGACCCGCATATGGGGTAGATGGTGCGATCTGCCATACTAGGCGTACGAGCACGCACGAACCAGAAGACGACGTCAGGAGAGCTACATCAGCAAGACTATCGTAGATAATAGGTCACACCCTCCTTCGGATGACAAGTCCCTATGTAAGAACCCCAACCTAGAACTATAAAAGAGGAGGGTCAAACAACCAAGGGAATTTAGCCTAAGCTCTCCACTTCCTCATTCTCACACTTTCACCCATTGTAATATGCTCCAAAGAATACTACGATCAACACTACACTATACAAAGGCACAAGCCAGAACCAGTATAAACTCTCTATTGGAATCCCTCGATTCATCATTCGGAGTGAGTCCGCGCTAGCCTTCACCGCCAAACACATATTCTATAGTGTCCCTGGTTTCTAAAACCACAAAAGTTGGTGCGCGTCAGGTAGGTGACCAATTAGCGTGCCAAGCAACTTTGTTCACTTCGATAGCTCAGTCATCCACCTTCACCGTTGGCGAGACCTTTGCTCCTAGGACCCACATCAGCTTTGGCTCCCATGACTTTCTCGCCACAGCCACCAGCAAGCTCCGCCTCACTGACTCCGACGTGCCCACTACAGTAAGCACAGGAGGACCCGTGCGCTCAGCTACCGCTAGGAGCAAGGTAGAGAAGCGATGCCTCAAGAGGCGTGTCGCTGCTCTTAAGTTGCGCCTTAATCGGCTTGCCACCGCAATCAAGCAAAAAGGCATAGGGAGCCTCATAGTCAATACTCGTGGCCATCATTGGCCACCAGTCAACCTCCATCCTCGACCTTCTTGAGGATGACTCGAGCAATGGCTCAATAGAAGAGCCCGACACCGATGCCACTGAGGCAGTTTTGAGAACTTGCTTCATGTAACACCGCCACGGGGCAAGAATGGAGGGCGCAACAACGAAGCCCCCAACCAAGATGAGCAATACCAGCGCTAGCGCTAGGCATGAATCCTGGCTCGCGAGGAAAGTCTATAGCAACGGCAAGAAGAGCTTGATGCCCTCATGCGTAGGCTCAATAGAGTCTACGACAACATCGAGTGACACCACTTCGAGGCCAAAAGGCCGCAGGCATGAAAGGTCTATGACCTGCTCGCCCAAGGAAGTGACGAGGCTCAATACTTCCTCAACCCTAGACAAAACACGCCCGCATCGGTCATGATGTTACGGTCCATCCCTGAGCCAGACGAGCCAGAGGCAAGGACAACATACCAAAACCTCCACAACCTAGTAGAGAAGGCCACAGTGCAGCCAGCCGAGATCAACTGGAAGGCGCCCATCGACACGGATAACCTTTGCACCGTTCCACATTGACATGGCACAAGGAGGCACTGCCCTCCCAATCCTCGAGGTCACGAGTTCCCTTGAAGAACTGCCTCGGGGACATCTACGGCACCCGCCACATCCTCAACAACTAGTGGAGGGAGAAGGAAGCAGTGGAGCAATCGTGCGTGCCCAGGAGAAAACGCGAGTGAAGCCCTAGTCCACCAGGGCTGAGATCGCGCTGTCACACCCGGGTTCTAGGGGTCCAAAACTCGGGCGCGAACTTCACCATGTGTGCTAGGATCAAGTCTCACACATATGATGACTCATGGTACAGAAACGAATGTCACATCATTTATTCATAACGGAGTTCTGTACAAAATAGTTAAATAATTACATCATACGAAGACAACGATTCAGCAACCATAGTTGACTGGGAGGTGATGGCTTAGACTGTCAGTGTTTAGAGTCCGACCGCACACCTAGGGTTACCCCTTGCGGTGCTTTTGGGTAGGGCGGTGCTGTTTACTGTAGCTCAATGGTTCGTGCTGGACGCATGAGAGAGGGACAGGCAATTTTCTGCAGGTTCGGGCCACTTGGAGAGGCGTAATACCCTACTTCCTAGGGTGGATCTTTATGTGGTGGGTTACAGGTGAAGTCTCTTGAATGGAGAAAAGCTAATGAGATAGGTAGGTGGTCGATGGAAATGATGGGGGTACCCCCTGGGCCTTATATACTCGACCGTGGGGTACTCCTTGCGTACATGAGGATAACATGTCTCCTAAATAATAGTGAACCGACTGAACTGATCTTCCTATAATCTTGCTGACTTATCCCTAATCCGCCCCGATATTCAAGGACGCAATGCGCGGGAAAGTCAGATGGTTGCTGTGGATAGTGCACGAGTTGACGGATTGCTTGGGCTTGAGTCTGTTGCCTTCTCAGGTCGGCCCATTCTGCCAGTAGCTATAGCCCGGCCCACGAAGGGATGGCCTTGCGGGGTAACTGGCCCAAGGCCCCGCGCAAGGCCTTCTTGCCTTCTAGTGGACCCGGGGGATATCTGTCCCCCATAAGCCCCCAATCTTTGAGTTGATTTCGAAATAATCAGCCTAGAGATTCTAGGTGCGGCTCATGGGTTTATTATATGGCACGATTTCTGTTTTACCAATGGGTGCACCGTGGGTGTAGCCCCCGAGCTTTGAGTGGATTTTGAAAATAATCCATTCAAAGGTCTTCATCCTATGATTTAGAAATCAACATTTTGTTTTCATGGGACTAAAAATCTATTGGGTGCACCGAAGGTGCACCCAATGGGTGTAGCCCCCGAGCTTTGAGTGGATTTTGGAAATAATCCATTCAAAGGTCTTCATCTTATGCTTTAGAAATCAACATTTTGTCTTCATGGGACTAAAAATCTATTGGGTGCACCGAAGGTGCACCAATGGGTGTAGCCTCCGAGCTTTGAGTGGATTTTGGAAATAATCCATTAAAAGGTCTTCATCTTATGCTTTAGAAATCAACATTTTGTCTTCATCTTATGCTTTAGAAATCAGCATTTTGTCATCATCTTATGCTTTAGAAATCAGCATTTTGTCATCATCTTATGCTTTAGAAATCAACATTTTATCTTTATGGGGCTAAAAATCTATTGGGTGCACCGAAGGTGCACCCAATGGGTGTAGCCCTCGAGCTTTGAGTGGATTTTGGAAATAATCCATTCAAAGGTCTTTATTTTATGCTCTGGGAATTCAAACGATGCTATCTATCCATGCCTTGTTAGGTCTGAAATTAATTTGATCGATGACAGATTGGACGTCTGGCTGGTTGAGGCAGATGGCTCTCAGCTGGACATCAACCTGCTCTATGCTTCAATGCTTCTGCTGATTAGACTTGCACTTCAGTAGCCACATTTGGACTTCCTCCCATCTCAGCCGATCTCCTCCTTTTGTCGTGGTACATTCATTATGTATATTTTGTGGATATGACTTCTTCAGAAAATCTTTGAAAATTCTTGGCGACACACCCAATGGGTGTGCCCAAGGGGTGTCTTGGTACGCAGAGTGTTTACCACACTGTCCTGGAGTAGTAACTTGATATGACCGCAGGGTGTAATCATTTGCCTGAGCAGTTGACTTAGGTCCAACGGGTGCCGTGGTGCCTGATGATATCATCGCTGATGTTAGGACCGCGCCTGACACCGCAAGTCGTCCATCTTCCTCTATTGCCCCTGCAAAGGATGCCGTCTGCAGGGATACTTTAGCGTAGTGATTTACCTGAAAGACACATGTTTATCGAGTTAGCATCTTTTAGAGAAAAGATGTAATATGAGTTCTGTATGTGCACAATAGTTATGTTTGAACCAATTGTTCCGTGGGCAGGGTGCCGAAAAACATCCCTGGCACTTATAAGCGAGATATTTATTTTTTTGAAGTACTCCCAATTTGAGTTGGTTATTTTGCTACTAGGGTATAGTGGTCACCCTAAATCATGTGAATGTGAGCATGTCGCATCGACTTAAGGCGTTTCTGACTTAAGCCGATTGTTCTGTTAGTAGGGTATAGTGATCACCCTAAGTCAAGTAAACGTGAGCATGTTGCACCGACTTAAGGCGTTTCCGACTTAAGTCGATTGCTTCGTTAGTAGGGCATAGTGATCAACCTAAGTCAAGTAAGTGTGAGCATGTCACACCGACTTAAGGTGTTTCCGACTTAAGCCAATTACTCTATTAGTAGGGCATAGTGATCACCTTAGGGTCAAGTAAGCGTGAGCATGTCGCACCGACTTAAGGCATTTCTGACTTAAGCCGATTGCTTTGTTTGTAGGGCATAATGATCACCCTAAGTCAAGTAAGCGTGAGCATGTCACACCGACTTAAGGCATTTCCGACTTAAGCCGATTGCTCCGTTAGTAGGGCATAGTGATCACCCTAAGTCAAGTCATGCCGATTTCGAGTCAAGCCCAATCGAAGTCAGTTGTCAATCAAGAGTTTGAACGCCTTTGGAAAATGAAAGCTTTATTGATGATGAAATCTTCTGGTTATAGAGTACAACTTTTCTTCAAGAGTTTTTGAGGCATCGCTAAGGGTAGAACTTTCTGAGGTGTTCTATGTTCCACAAATTCCCCACTTCTGTGCCGTCCATCTGAGTAAGTCGATATGATCCCGGCTGTGTGACCTCTGCTACGATGAACGGTCCTTCCCATGGTGGTGATAGCTTGTGTCGCCCCTCCCCCGTTAGAATTCGGCGGAGGACCAAGTCTCCCACTGCAAAGGATCGGTGTCACACAGCTTTGTCGTGGTAGCGCCTCAAGGTCTGCTAGTACCTGGCCGACTGAATTACTGTGTTCAACCGTTCTTCCTCCAGCACATCAATGTCTTCCAGCTTGGTTGCTTCTGCCTCAGCTATGTTTTCAAAGATCAGCCTCGGCGCCCCGAAGATCAGATCGGCAGGCAACACTGCTTTCGACCCATAAACCATGAAGAACATGGTATTTCCATGCAGAGCTCGACTGGGCTGAGTTTGCAGGCTCCAGACCACGTATGGCAGCTCTCTAATCCATTTTCCTACAAGCTTTTCGCTCTTATCGAATACCTTTTTCTGAGTGCATCCAGTATCATTTCGTTGGCTCTTTCCACCTAGCCATTGGCTCTTGGATGTGCCACTGATGCGTACTTGATCTGGATGCTCCTTTTCTCGCAGAAATCGAAGAACTCAGAGCTGGTGAAGTTGGATCCTAGGTCGGTGATGATGCTATTCGGTATCTCGAACCTGAATATTATATCCTGGATAAACTCCACTGCTTTTGCTGAGGTCAAGGAAGCAATTGGCTTGTACTCTATCCATTTTGTGAATTTGTCAATGGCAACCAATATATGAGTATAGCCTCTCTGAGCCTTCTTGAACAGTCCGATCATGTCTAGCCCCCAGCATGCAAACGGCCAGGTTACAGGAATGGTCTGCAGTTGCTGCGCGGGCAAGTGCTGTTGCTTCGACAAGAATTGACACGCTTCGCACTTTTGGACTAACTCGGCAGCATCACTCTTCGCAGTTGGCTAGTAGAAACCGGATCTAAAAGCCTTTCCCACTAGAGTCTTTGATGCGGTATGCACACCACACTGCCCAACATGAATTTCATCTAACAATTGTCTCCTAGTAGCCAAGTGGATGCATTTCATGAAGACTCCTCCTGCACCTCTTTTGTATAGCAAGCCCCCTATGATGGTGTAGTGGGCTGACTGCCTTGCAATGCGTTCTGCCATGGCCTTGTCATCCGGCTCTTCTTCATTCTTTATGTACCTGATGATAGGCTCTCTCCAGTCGTTGGGATCTACCTCTGGCTGACTCAAGGCGTTGCATTCTTCCATCTGGTCCATGAGGATGCTTGGCTATGATATTTCTTGGACGAAAATCCCAGGCGGAGCCTAGGCCCGATTGGATCCCAGCTTCGACAACGCATCTACTGCCGCATTGCGATCCCTTTCCACGTGATGGAACTCCAATCATTCGAACTTGTCTTCTTGTTTTTGCACAGCTGCATAGTATTTGCCCATTGAATCGGCTGAGCAGTCCCAATCCTTATTTATCTAGCTTTTGACCACCAGCGAGTCGCCATATACCATCAGCTTCTTGATGCCGAGTGATACTGCGATGCTCAGCCCGTGAACCAATGCTTCATACTCTGCCACATTATTTGATGCTAGAAACAACAGCTGGAGTGCGTACTTGAGTTGTTCATCTCTAAGAGCAATAAAGAGAATCCCTGCACCCACTCCTTGCAGCTTCAGCGAGCCATCAAAGTACATTCTCCACACTTCAGTAACTTCTGGGCTATCCGAGACCTGGTGCTTAGTCTATTCTGATATGAAGTCGACCAGCGCCTGAGTTTTTATCACTGTGCGAGGCCAGAACTCTATGTCGTGAGCCCCGAGCTCGCATGCCCACTTGGCTATCCTTCCAATAGCTTCTTTGTTGTGGAGAATATCACCTATCGGAAATCCTGTGACTATTATGACTTTGTGGTCGTCAAAGTAGTGCCAGAGCTTGCGAGCGGTTAGAAGTACCACGTACAACACCTTCTGGACTTGAGGATACCTTATTTTTGAGGGTCCGAGGACTTCGCTGATGAAGTAAACTAGATGCTGCACCGGGTATGCATGTCCTTCTTCCACCCACTCGACTACTAACGCAGTGCTTACCACGTAAATCGTGAAGGAGATATATAGGAGCAGATCTTCTACTGGTTGACCAGGCATAGCCCGGCGTGGCGGCTTGAGTACTGGTGGTGTGGTTAAGAACTTCTTCAGTGCCTCTAGAGCTTCTTGTGCCTCTATGGTCCACTGAAACTTGTCCACCTTCTTGAGCAATTTGTAAAATGGCATCTTTTTCTCGCCTAGCCTCGATATGAACCTGCTCAGGGCTACCATGCATCCAGTAAGCCTTTGCACCTTTTTCTGCGACCATGGCGCTTCCATTCTCATGATGGCCTCGATCTTTTCTAGATTTGCTTTAGTTCCTCGTTGGCGGACAATGAATCCGAGTAGCTTCCCAGCCGGTACTCTGAAGACACACTTTTC
This sequence comes from Zea mays, assembly GCF_902167145.1. Classification (NCBI taxonomy): domain Eukaryota; kingdom Viridiplantae; phylum Streptophyta; class Magnoliopsida; order Poales; family Poaceae; genus Zea; species Zea mays. The sequence goes on along the minus strand of NC_050105.1, from coordinate 104,887,874 downwards.
TAGGTTCAAATTCCACCGGTAGTGCCTCAGGGTAGCGCCTCAGGCTGTTGAAGACCAACTGCAAATCTTTGATGAAGTTTTCTATCTTGATAACCACATCATCGACGTAGGCTTCCACCCGCTTGCCCTAGTGATCGACTAAGCATGTTTGGATGGCTCTCTGGTAAGTCGCTTCAGCGTTCTTGAGGTCGAACGACATGGAGGTATAGCAGAAAGCTCCAAATGGGGTGATGAAAGCAGTCTTCTCCTCATCTTCTTTTGCTAAGATGATATGATGATATCCGGAGTAGCAGTCTAGGAAGGAGAGCATAGAATAGCCAGCAGTCGAGTCAACTACTTGATCTATTCTAGGGAGCCCGAAGGGATCCTTCAGACAATGCTTGTTGAGATTAGTATAGTCGACGCACATGCGCCAATCAACTTTATTCTTTTGAGTACAAGAACAGGATTTGCTAGCCACTCGGGGTGCAGTACTTCCGTAATGAACCCTGCAGACACTAAGCAGGCTAACTCGACGCGAATAGCTTCCCTTTTGTCAGGCATGAAACAACGCAGCTTCTATCGAATCGGCCTTGCTTGAGGATACACCTTCAATTTGTGCTTAGCCAGTTCTCTCGAGACTCCCGGCATATCCGCAGGTTGCCATGCAAATACGTCTCGGTTATCTTATAGGAATCGGACGAGCGCACTTTCCTATTTATCATCATGGCTGGAACTGATGATGGTGGTCTTACGCTCATCCGCGAATCCCAGATTGATCCTTTTAGTATCTTCAGTTGGCCGTATAGAGGTCACGACTTGAGCTTCATTGGTGGGTATTGTGAGACCCTCCTCCTCTGGCCTAGTGTTCGCATGCGTGGGAAGAGCTGTCGAGGGCCCAGCAGTGAGAGTTGTCTAAATGGCTCCCCGAAAGCACTCTACGACGCCTTGGAAGTCAGCGCACACAGTGATGATTCCTTAAGGTCCCGACATCTTTAGTATTATGTACGGGTAATGCGGAATAGCCATGAACTTCACCAGTCCCAGCCTTCTGATGATGGCGTTGTACCCACAGTCGAAGCATGCCACCTCGAACCTCAGGAACTCGGTTCTGTAGTTCTCTAGGGCCCCAAAGGTGATGGACATGTAGATGTGCCTGAGCGAGTACTCCCCTTCAGTCAGCACAATGCCGAAGAAGGGAGTATCTGACTCAGTGAGGTCTTTGAGTTCAACCCCCAGGGCCTGAAGCGTCCGGGGAAGGTGACGTTGATGCTGCTTCCCCTGTCCACTAATACTTTCTTCACTCGGCTCTCTCAGATCACTAGATCAACGAGGAGCGGGTACTTGCCAGGATGACCAAAGTTGAGCCATTGATCAGCTCGACTGAAGGTTATTGTGTGCTTCGACCACCGGTAAGGAGCTGGAGCACTAGTGGTGGCCATTAGGACCTGCCGGTCATTGAGCTTTTGCTGCCTCCGGTTCTCTTGTGCTCCGTGTCCTCCGAAGATGACGTTGACCTCCTTGTCAACGCGTGGGAATGCTTCGCCCCCTCCCCCTTCTTGCTGTTGAGGCTGCCTGGGCTCGCCAGGCCCTCCTTGCGGTGCGGTAGGCGGTAAAGGTTGGAATGGTTGGCCATGACTGATGGAGTGCTTGAAGTCCCGTCAGTTCCGTAGGGTGTGACGCAAGACCTTGTGCTACGGGCACTAGGCGTCGAGGATTTCATCCAGTGTCCATACACCTCCGTGGGTCGCACCACGGACTCGAGCGACGGGTGGTCCGGCAGTGTGCACCTCCTCACGAGGCCTCTTCTCCCAGCTCTTGTTAGGTTGCTGGTTTGTGTCGTGCCGTGGCGCGGGTGGTGCATGTTCCGTACCTCCAATGAGGTCCTGGGCCCTCTCATCTGCGGTGATGTAGAGGTCTACCTCTCGGAACAGTTGTTCAAGGTGGCAGGCACTTTCTGTAGTATGGCTCGGACGAAGACCGAGTCATTGGATCCCCAGTAGAAATATTCAATCATCGCTGCCTCGGTGACCACGGGGATGCGGTTCCTCATGGTCTGAAACCTCTTGAGGTATGACCTGAGTGTTTCATCACTCTGGTGCCTGATGGATTTGAGGTCCCATGGCTGCACCGGCTTGTCAAAGAGAGACTGGAAGTTGGCGATGAAGCACTGACTGAAGTCGCTCCAATCGTCGATGCAATGTCGTGGCAGATGTCAGAGCCACTGCAGTGTGTCTTGCTCTAGGATGATGGGCAAATACGCTGTCATTATGTCTTCCGTCACCCCAGCGGCCTGGGCGGCGGTCATGAAGACGGCCAACCAGCCCCCTGGGTCCTGCTTGGGCTCATACTTGTCGACGTTGGAGACCTTGAAGTTGGGGGGCCACTGGATGGCCCAAAGACGTGGAGTAAGCGCGAAGACCCTGCACGTGTCTTCCTATTGGTGTTCGTGAGGTCGGTCCCAAGGAGGGGAGCCGGTAGTGTGTCATCTCGACTGACCCCGACTCAGGCCACTAGTCAAGGCCGCAGCCGACTCAACCTTGGTGGCGTGACTTCGGGCCGAGACGCCGTGATCCCAGCCATACTCCTCCCGGCGCCTTATCTCACTTTTGTGCTGTCGGTCGCGTGAAGCATTGATGGAGCTCCGAGCGTCTCGTTGGCTGTTGATGGCATGGCATAGAATGCTCGGAGGATGAGCGATGGGTAGAAGGTGATTAGTTGCTCGAGTAAGTAGCCACCGGTAGCCTTCCACATCCGGAGTTCGTGGGAGACCGTCAGCTATCTAGGCCAGCACCCCTCCGACTTCAGTCGGCGTGTTCATTGCACGAGCGAAGTCGGGGTACAGGTTCCGAGCAAAGAGAGGGTTCTCTCAGCGCAGCCTTGCACCTTGCTCGGCTTGCTCCCACTCTCGGTCCTGAGCTTATCGGTGATCACAGCGGCGAGAGTTCCGTCTTTCTCGGTGTACTCGCTCGTCGGGAGTTTCTCCCACTTCTGAAGCTTCGTCCTAGGATACGGGCTACGCCGGATCCTGTTCCCCAGCCTCATGATGTCTCCGCACGTTCCGGCGTCTGTTCCTCCGTCGCCGCGCTTCACGCTGGGGAGGTTCTTCCCCTTGCATGGTTGGCTTGTCGTTGGAGATGGGAGATGACTCCAATCTCCCCCTGATGAAGTGGATGTCGGGGTAGAAAGGAGCTGTCGCGATGACACTTTTCTTTCTGTCCTCCTTTGAGGGCAAAGGTGCCGAAAAGATGACTCAGTGAGCTCTCGTCCCCTTGCTTGGGACGTTTGCTTCCTTCTTTCGAGTGATCCATGTCCACTCCTTTGTGGGCGAGGTGGACAGCAGAGTTTTTTGGGTAGGTGAGCTCCCGATTTTTGGTTTGTAAGAGGTTATCTTCGCTCAGGATGCAGGTGGCTGCGCCACCCGCTGTTCTACTCTGGTTTCCTTCGGGATTTCCGAGGAAAGCTTCTTCTCCGCCAGGTTTGCTATGCGGTACAGAGTTCCCTCCTCATCCACTATGGATGAGATGGTTCCGAAGCAGAACATGGTCCTAGGGAAGGGCGATCTTGCACTGGGATGTGATGGCCATTGAGCTAGTTTGGATCAACGACACCCCCCTACCTGGCATGCCAGCTATCGTTGTTTAGAGTCCGACCGCACACCCAGGGTTACCCCTTGTGGTGCTTTTGGGTAGGACGGTGCTGTTGACTGTTGCTCAATGGTTCGTGCTGGACACACGAAAGAGGGACAAACAATTTTCTGCAGGTTCGGGCCGCTTGGAGAGGCATAATACCCTACTTCCTGGTGTGGATCTTTATGTGGTGTGTTACAGGTGAAGTCTCCTGAATGGAGAAAAGCTAATGAGATAGGTTGGTGGTCGATGGAAATGATGGGGTACCCCATGGGCCTTATATACTCGACCGTGGGGCACTCCTTATGTACATGAAGGTCACATGTCTCCTAAATAATAGTGAACCAATTGAACTGATCTTCCTACAATCTTGTCAACTTATCCCTAATCCGCCCCAATATTTGCACGGGAAAGTCAGATGGTTGCTGTGGATAGTGCACGAGTTGACGGATTGCCTGGGCTTGAGTCTGTTGCCTTCTCAGGTCGGCCCATTCTGCCAGTAGCTCTAGCCCGGCCCACGAATGGATGGCCTTGCAGGGTAACTGGCCCGAGGCCCCACGCGAGGCCTTCTTGCCTTCTAGTGGACCCAGGGGATATCTGTCCCCCACATAGACCACTCACGAACTCATCACAACATTCTTCATGCGCCTCATCCAGTGGTACCTGTCCTTGACTTGTGGGGATGTGAGTACAACAAGGGTGATCTCACATACGTTCATCGCTCAACAAGTTGTGGGGAATAATGTGCATGAACTCACCAAAGGTGGGAGCTCATGTGAAGTGTAAGGCTTACCAAAGGAGATGGTTAAACTGAGCATTGCTTTTAGAGTTGGTCAAAACTTTATTAGCAATTACTAAGTATAAGTAGATACCAACCCAAATAAATAAGATATCAAAATTAATAATAACACTCGTGATGCATGCATATGACAGATTAAGTTTAGTTCCATAATTTACTCATGTGAGGGTCCGAGCTACTCATGACCGTGAGAATGGCTGATATACCAGTTTTATACTCTGCGAGGTTGCACATCTTTACCCACAAGTCGTGTATCCCATCTAGCCATGGTTTGCAAGGCCCTTAAACACTTCCGAGGTGAATGGCTAGGGATCCACTACGAGGCCTTTACAAAGTTCCACTAGCTTCAGAAAACCCGCTACGGTTTCTAAGAAGGCCAATATAGGAATCCCTCATCTGAAAAGCCATCGCAGCATGATCGACCCAAGAACCTCCCTATATTTAGCTCCTCTACCGCCTTGCCCTTTTCGGGTAAGGTAGTCCTCCACTAGCTTTCCTAATTAGTCAGCCAAGGGCATCCCATTCCACCCTTATGGTAGCACTATTTTCCTGAGTGGTTCTCCATGTTCTAATCTCTACTACTTATTAAGGCGGTAAGGGTAGCCTGCCATTTTCTGTTCTGCCTTTTTCATTTCCTGTTTTGCCCTCATCCCTGGTATGGCTCAAAAAATGAAATCTGCAAGAATTATGAATCAAACTCAAGACCTGCTGCTAGATTAGAGACAACATATCCACCACACCACATCTTATTTTGATGTTATATTAGAAGATACGAGAGTTATTAAAAGTAAGGTATGGCTGATGCCACACTAAGCCATAATGGGTCCTCCGCCGCTGCTGTCCGGCAAACTATCACATTCTATGACGCGGGACGTCGAGCAACTCCTGACTTGGGGCACTCCGGTCCCATGTGACAAAATCCTCCATTCCCATTCAGCCATTCCTATCGTGCAAGCCATCACACACTCCGGACGTTGGGCCCACATTGCAGACTACGGGCGCCCACGTGACAGCCACCATTAGTTTTGCACACACCGGACCCATGTCTGCTCGCGCAAAAAGTTGCCTCAATTTGATACTGGCAAGAACATTTGACCACGATTGCTTTCTCTGAAGAAGGAAGGCTTATAAGGCAGTAGAAGCTATGTTGGCTGGCCGGTATGGTCATAAAAATGTGCAAGCCGTGACAACGACATAGGTCGCGTGGGCTGTGTTTCTTTGGTGCGGCCCAAGTAGCTGCCAGGAGGCCGCACGCTTCTTACCCTGACCCAACTTGGCTTTAGGGTCAGTCTCCCTTGCTTTCTCTGCCCAGCGAGCCCTCGCCCTCTAGCTCTTCCTGCTAGCGCCGTCTCCGTCCCGTGCTCTCCTGTTCATCGTCGATCTTAGCCATCTCAGGAGCACCCGCTCACTCCTAGACGCCCACGCAAAGGATTCCCCCACGATCTCCCTCCAAACTGCCCACTCCCTCCATGATCTCCCCCTCTAGCTCATGATCCCTCCGCCCGCCCCCACCCCCCGCCTGCCACACCCACGGGCGCAACAAGCCAACAACCCACACTCGGCCCCGCTACCCCAATCCGTCGCCATAAATCCACTACCTCCTCCTTGAGTCTTGCTTGATCGCCCCATGCTCGACCGGTCGACCGGACGGAAGGGCAGCCCCGATCGTGACCATAGCGCGATGTGCGATGAGTGAGGGCGGTGGCGGGGGTTGCAACCAATGACGGAGAGCCACACAAAGAAGCCTGTCGGCGATGTTTTCCTCAAGGTTCGCTCGCTCATTCCTTCCTTCCTTGTGCTATTGGTGTGTGATCCTAGCTAGCGCTCTCTTGATTTCATCCTTATCCACGTGAATTCTGGATCACACTGCATGCAGATCGGATTACTGGAAGGCCAGACCAGTTGCTCGCATTCACTGGTGCACGGTGCGGGAGCTGAGAGCTCCGTTCCTATGGCCGGGCCCCACCTCTCTTGGACCCTTTTGCAGATACGCAGAGGTAGTGCCCCCTAATTTGTTTGTCATGTCCCCTAATTTGTTTGTCAGAGCTACTTGAGGATGTCAATGAGGTATGGCTCCGCTGGTTCATCAGTATTCAGTAATTACAAGGCATTATGAGTTAGCATGCTCCCTCCTGCTAAGCTAGCTAAATGTGGTTATCAGGTCTCAATAAGTATCCATTTTTAAAAGTATAAATTGTTATAGCCATACATGCAAGTCTTTATTTTGGAAATAACCAAAGGTTCTGAACCTGCATTGTGCTAACTCGTCAATCATTCCTAAAATGCGATTCCTTTTTTCATTTAGAGTTCGGTTGGACAAATTAAGATGGATTGAGATCTTAGTTGTTAAGGTAGAAGCAAAAGCACCACCACTGAATCCTGTACTTTAAATGGTGATAGCAGCAGTTGCGGTCTTCGATATCTTAGTGTGTTACATGGTGATAGCAGCAGCTGCGATCTCCAATATTCAAGGGCATGTTTGCCTCCCTCTTCTAAACTTAGAGATCTAAAAGCTTTAGAATGTTTTAGCTTTCTTTTGATGTCCAAATCTCTAATGTAAGGTGGGCTAAAGGTTAAAGCCAACTTTAGACCACCTGATGCATATAAGGAAGAAGGGTCCACATGCACCATTCTCTGTGGCATAGCAAAATCGAGATCGATGTCCTTGAAGATTGATCGAGATAATATTAGTCAGTACTGAATTTAATTTTAATGACAAGTTTGTAATGTGTAGGATAATAAGGGATATGTTATAGGTTGTTGGTTTCTTGGATGAATATGCTGCTGCATAGGGTTAGGCCTGAAAGGAGAAACAGAATAGGATTGGTTTTTGTAGTTCTCCTCCCCTCATCTCTCCATGGGATTGGAATATATATAACTTTGTGAGTTTATATGGAAAGCAATAGATATTGTTTATTTCATCTCTTCTCTTCTCTCCTCTCCTCTCCTCTCCTCTCTATGCCATATTACTGCTTTTAAACTAAGGCGACACTGCTAGAGGCACTATTATATGTCAAGTTCATATATTAAGAATTTAAACTCTAGCCTATTGATGTTCATTGTCTGAAATTCCTCCATTTGACCTCTATATATGTCTAAAATTCCTAAACAACATTATGTCCATATTTGTGTGTTAATATTTTTTGGTTATTATGTCATGAGTTTGTGTTAATAATCTGAATACTAAAGCATGTGGTAGGCACCACTATGTCTAAAATTCCTATACACATTGCTTATGATTGTTTGAGGATTACACCTGTCTTGAGTTTTTATATTAATAATCTAAATAGTAAGGTTCGTTGTACCTTGTAACACCTGAGTTTAGTTGTTCGCTCTGAACTTTGAAAAATATTTTTTTTACCAAATACAATATCAGATGTAATTTTACTACTGTGATTAAGTTGTATCACATATTCACAGTAGTATTATTGTGTTCTTCAAGCAAGTCAATTACAGTGAGCTTTTAGTCATGAATTTACAGTAGTCTATGAAAGAACATTCTTGAATTTTTGCCTTTAAATTGTCTTGTTAAATCTTGTATACTACACTACTAGGTGAGTGCTCGTGCGTCACAGGCCCGAGTTTCTCTTCAACGTCATCCCGGACGGCTCGTGGATGTCGTCCTCCATCTCATAACAGTATAACACATATTTGTATATATAAGTTATCGAGCTATTATATGATCCCGTTGCAACGCACGGGCACTGGGCTAGTTACACATGATGATCTTATTATGAATAATAATTAAACAACAACATAATTGGAACATGATCATAATATAACATTAATTTCCCAAAATCAGGTAGAGCAATAGCAAATCTACCCAATAGTTCATCTATTTGCAAGGTGGGGGATAAACAATGCTAGGGAAACCTATTAGGTCCCATCAAATTAACCTAAGCATGTCACAGTGATTAATAGGAACATTATTGGGTAAAAAAAGTGATCAAGGGCACAACTTGCCTATAACTCGAATTTCTAGGTACTTCTCCAAGTTGGTCTTCAGTGACTCGTAACCTCGCTTCTACTCATAACAATACATACAAACAGACAAGGAGTACATAAAATAACATTACACCAAACATGAGAACAAACCACGTATGAATATTCTACACGTTGCTATGTGGTCGTAGGTTCGAGAACCACTAAATTCAGAGTTACGGTTAAGAGGATATGATTTTCCAAATAGTTATGTGATTAAACAATAAAAGATAAATTATATGTTAATTAATATAAATCATGTGAGAATTAATTAAACTCTAATCCGAGATATAACTTGATTATAGGTTGTATTTTTAGTCAGGTTATAATCATGGATAGTTAACTTTGATTAGCAAGATAAATCAATAATCATAGGATAAACAATATAAAAGTATGTAATATGTTGTAAATAATGTTGTTATTGCGTAGACAAATTTAATACGAGACTAATGCAACTTGAACGGACTAAATCGGAGTTAAAACGAGCAATATAGGGATTAATTTAGTTTTCGGTCATTTTTATAATTAAATCGAGCTCTAGGGACTTATTTGCAATTCTCAGGAACTGCTAGGTAATCATCTTACCACACAGGTGGACGATGGGTTGATTAATATAGAGCACAGGGTCTCTTTTGCAAAAGTAGACGGCTGAAGGGGTATAGGCTTTTGTAGACCGTTGGATCGATAGTCTACTCTGCAGATTAGATCGAAGTCTCGATCGTTGGATCGGAGATCAACGACAGAGATTTTATGATAGCAGATCAAATTTTCCCCGCCAGATTGAATCAGATGGCCCACAGCCTCGGTACGTGACCGATCCCATCACAGCCATCGGATCTAAAAATCAATGCTCAAGATTAAAGGATCCCACGATCTGATCTCGACCGACAGATATGAGGTCAACAACTACAATTTTTGATCACGATGGGGGTATTTGAGATTCAATCATGAGACCTCATTACTGGATCGACGGCTAGGGCCGTTTCTCCCCCGCACGATCCTGTTCACGCCGGAACAGGGCTGCGGCATCCTGTCCACGATGGCAGGCCCACCGGCGAGCGGTGGCTGCTGTGAGGCTATGGATGATATGGGTCTTTGATTAATGGCTTAAGGTGTTATGATGGCATGTATTTATATAGGCTGGGAGGTGGGTGATTACATGACAAATCTGATCTGGTACTTATCTGTTACAACCATATCATATATATATTAGGAACTCTAACAAACTCGAAACCAAATCTGTTACATGATAGATCTAATCCGATACTTATCTATTATAGTCCTATCCTATCTATTAGGATCTCTAACAAACTCGAATCTAGAATAGGTAACAGTGATGCAATATCCGGCAAGTGGAATAAAAAAATTGGAGGAAAAACTCACATGGGTTGTGTTCCTTAAGTGACCGAATAGATAAGCCTTTTATTTGCTATTCTTTTTTCCTATTTTTTTATTTCTAGATTTAATTATCCCAATTCAAGTCTGATTTTAAATTTTGAAACCATATTTATATGCACAAACAAAACACCAACATGAATGCAAATATTTTACACTTATTTGCTCCTTATTTACTTTGCTCAAATAAGAATTTGTATGCTTGGAATATAATAAGCATAGAATTCACATAGTTATATAACCCAATAGGAGTAATTTATATAGAATAACTCACTATCCTATTTATTATAGTTTAAGTATATAGCCAACATTTTATATTTACTATTTATTAAATTTTAGAGAAGATAGTCTCAATTCATAACTTTGTTATATTACGCTTGAAATTTTAAATCTTTAGAGAATTTTCTTAACCAAGATACGATTTTGGAGTGTTACACGCGCGCCTTCGGGTGTGCAATCTGAAAGGCGCACTTTCCATCAAAGGTGCACGCGCTAGCAAATATCACCAAGTACAATAGAACTACTAATCTCGACATCTGGTTGAAAGTCTACAACCTTGCCTGCTGCATGGCGGGAATCAAGGATGATCACCTGATCATCCAGTTCCTCCCCATCCATCTCGTGGAAGGAGCGAGGGCCTAGCTCGAGCACTTGCCGAGCTTCACCATCCACGACTGGGACTACCTCAAGAAGGCCTTCATGGAAATTTCCATGGCACCTACAAACACCCAAGGATCTCTTGGGACCTCAAACGATACATCCAGAAGAGCGGGAAAGCCTCTGGGACTACATTCAGTGGTTCTCCTAGAAGTGGATCGAACTACCTGATGCCACTAACACCGACTGTGGTTAGTGCCTTTACCTACAACACCACCAACGAGGTACTGGTTCACGAGCTAAGCGACGGACGACCAAAAACTGCCACTAACCTCCTCGACATCGCGACCAAGTTTGCTGACACAGATGATGCAGTAGGAGCAATATTCCGCAAGCGGAAGACCCCACACGACGCCGACGACACATGCGGTGTACAAAAAGAGCATCAGGAGCACCCCGACAAGCGACATAGGAGCAACCATGCCTGACACAACATGAATGAAGTCGCCACTACGGATCGCCCATCACGACGGGAATGAAGCTTCCGTAGAACATGGCGGTGACCACTTCCCGAAACTAATGGATGCACCGTGTTAGAACCACAACTTCCCCGTCCACCAAAAACTGTGCGAGTGTGAGGTTCTAAAGCGCTTTATCACCAAGCCTCCCAGCAAAAAGGCGAAGCCCAAGGAAGTAGCCAACATGGCGGAGCAGGACCTCCCACAGAAGACTTTCCCGATCCAACAAGATGTCTCATGGTTGGTGATCCCAAGGCTTACGACGACAAGCGTCGCCTCAAGGCAGCGCATCGCAAGGTATAAGTGGTGGACTCCATCGTTCCGAAGCACCTCCGATGGTTGGAGTTCATGAACATTTTTTATCATTGTGTTCATATAGAGAAGATCATGTATGCCGGGACCTACCCCCTCGTCGTTAAGCTCATTGTCGGCCTGAAGAACCTCTCTAAGGTGCTCATGTATGGAGGGAGCGACTTTAACATCTTGTATGTTGAGACGTTTTACGACTTGGGGATCACACACTCCAAGCTACGCCCCAGTCTGGCACCATTGCACAGTGTCATCCCAAGTCATTAGGCCAACCATCTTAGGTGGATCACGTTGCCTGTCACATTCGGTGATGCCTCCAACTTCCACACTAAGCGATTACAGTTCCAGGTGGTGGATTTTCCGGGTCCTACAATGCCATCCTTGGGAGATCATGTTATTCTAAGTTCATGGATGTCCCCAACTACACCTATCTCAACCTTAAGATATCTGGTCCTCACAGGATCATCACAACAAGCGCCTCTTTCAAGGTCGCCTACACCTGTGAACATGCCAACTGTGAGCTCACCTCATCACTGGTAGCAACCAGGGGGATGGCCGAGCACTAGAAGAGCACGCCTCAGGATGCTCCAGACCCTCCTAAGGTCGGCTCTAGCACCTTCAAGTCCGCCGCGGACACTAATGAGGTCCTAGTTGATCCCACTGACTCAGCCAAGCGTGTCCACATCAAGGTGGCGCTATCCTACAAACAAGAAGGCATGCTCATCGACTTCCTCCAGCAAAACCATGAAGTTTTTGCTTGGAAGCCTATGAACATGCCAGGGATCCCACGGGAAGTCACCGAGCACTCCTCAACATCCAGTCGACAGCGATGCCAGTTGCCCAATGTCTCTTCCGTTTCGACAAGGAGAAATGAAAGGCCATAGGCGAGGAGGTCACCAAGCTCTTAGCGATAGGGTTTGTAAGAGAAATTCACCACCTAGTGTGGATTGAAAATTCTATACTCGTGAAGAAGAAGAATGGGAACTAGAAGTTGTTTGTTGACTACACGGGCCTTAAAAATGCATGTCCAAAAGACCCGTTCCCTCTCTTGCGAATCAGCCAAGTCGTAGACTCCACCATTGGGTGTGAGCTCCTTTCCTTTTTGGATGCCTACTCAGGCTATCACAAGATCACCATGAAGGAAATTGACCAACACGCCACCTCATTCATCAGCCCCTTCGTATCATTCTGCTACATCTCCATGCCTTTCGGTCTGAAGAACGTCAGGACAACATACCAGTGATGCATGCTCTAGTGCTTCACCAACCAAGTCAGACACAACATCGCAGTATATGTCGACGACATAGTCGTGAAGACTAAGAAGTCTAACGACCTCATCATCGACTTGGAGGAGACATTCGTCAACCTTCGATGGTTACACATCAAACTCAACATAGTGAGATCCGAATTCCACAACTCTTTCCTCCCTTGCATGACTTTACCTTAACGATTATACTGAAAGGAATAAGGTTACCCCCTTGCCCAAACTAGGATGGCAATGTTCACCCTCCATGTCCTTCCGGTGCTCCCCAGCCACCGATAACCCTAGGGTGCAGACCATGCAAGTTCAGATCAGTGACTGCCCATACAGTCTTGAGTGGTTGTACTTGATAAGAGTTTAGGTAAGGAGTAACGACAAACCGGTCCTTATGTGAGACAGGACAATCCTTAATGTCACACCTAACCTAGCTGAGCCAACTTCTTAGAGCCCTACCAAACCAGGGAGTCCTGATCATCCTACACATGGTAGTGACAGTGATAATCGTTCACCATTTTTGTCAAAAATAAGTTTTCTTTTGTAAAACTCACACATTTTCTCAAATCATTTTGTAGTATAAATTGTAAAGAGATATACGGATAATTTGCAGCAATGTTCTAAGGCTGGGTGGCCATATTATCATGTCTCTTAGCAGCAAAATAATATAATGCATATAAAATAACAGGCTGAGGGATGTGTTTAAAATATAGAATTTATGCATCAAAGGGGTCTAGCGAGCTTACCGTTGCTTTAACCAGTGAAAGGGTGAGGGCTCATGGTACTAGCTTCTAGCTTCACCGTCTAGCATAGGCTCGCAGAACTGGCCTTCACGGGACAACAGAAACGCTCTGATAACTACGCAACATGAACAAGCTAACATACAAACCAGCAAGTATATCAACAAATATTCATCATAGTGGTCAGGAATGGTGGCGGATGGGTGGATATAGTTTCGAGTAGAGTTTGTGTTGATGGAGTAGAGATGCTTACCAGAAGGGGATATTGGAGATGAACCACACTAGAAGTGTAGTGGCAGAGTGGGGTAATTGAGTGTGTGTGTGTGGGGGGGGTTGCCTTGGCTCAGGGTGCTGAGGGTATGGGGAGGGAGAGGGTAACTGTGTGTATTTATAGATGGGTACATATGGTTTAGTATGGTAGAGTTTACTGTTTATGAGAATAGTGGTGAAAGAATTGTCTGACTCAGTTTGAACGATGAAATTATAGGTAGAATATGGGACAAGAGTATTTTTGGAGTTTTCTGGACTATGAACCATGCTTAAGGGATGAAATGGTTGGATAGAGGATAATTTGACAAGAATTTAGAAATAAGAACTATCAAAATCAGAGTTTGGACTAAGGAGTTTTGGATTTTATGATCATAGGAATTAGAAAAAGAAAAGGAAAAAGGAATATTCCTGGAATATTCCAAAATTGAATATTTGGGGATATTTGGAAAATCGGAAACACAAATGTATTTTTGAGTAGAGTGCCAAAAATTATATCTAGATTGTTCATGAGCAAAGGTTTACTCCCTCCGGTTTCCTATTAGTTGTCGCTTTGGATAAGGTTCGAGTCAAACTTATAAAATTTTGACTACAAATAACTATTTTGTTATTTAGTTTTGGAACCTAATATTTATATGCACCAATTTGTCATAAAAAGTACTTTTATAAAAGTATAAATGTATTAAGAGTTCATTTGTATTTTAACAAAAAACTTTGGTCAAAGTTATATTTTGGAGACCGTGTCGTTGTCCTAAACGACAACTAATAGGAAACCAGAGGGAGTATGTTGGTGGCAAGTGTTCATACCTACTTTGTCACACGGGACAAAGGTTAGGCAGGACCTAGACAACTGGAATACTATGATATTCTGGTCTAGGTGGGCTGTGGTATCTAGGTCTAGGTTTTAAAAAGATCAATAGCATACCCATACAAACATGGCTCACCTTTTTGTTGAAAGCCTGGTTCAAAAGAACCTCAAAGTTAAGCGTGCTCAACTTGGAGCAATTCTAGGATGGGTGACGAATTGTGATGTTCTTACTAGAAGGAAACTCATATTCACCAAAGTTCGTACGACTAAAATTTTGGTCTGGCAAGTCTTGGGTGAGCTGAACAGCATGATGGATGATCAGTTGAATAATTGGGCAATCAGACGAATGATGAATAGTATGATGAATGATTCGATGAACGATGAATAGTGATTATGATCGAATGACAAATAGTTCGTATGAACGAACGATGAACGATAAATATTTCTTATGAATGAACTATGAACGATGAATAGAGATTATGAACGAACAATGAACGATGAATATTTTGTATGAACGAATGATGAACGATGAATAGTTCGTATAAACGAACGATGAACAATGAATAGTTTGTATGAACGAACGATGAACGTTGGATAATGTAACACCTCTGGTGTTACGAGAACTAAAACATTGGCATGACATCATATGCATTGGCATTACATTGTATGATATACTTAGAATGCATCCACTAGGCTAAAATTTCAAAATAAAAACTTGTGATATGATGCTTGATTGAGGGTATGATCTGGTAAGGGGATCCTTAACCCTAGGTAGGAGTAAATCTCTCCAAGGACTAGAGGCATGTGACCTTATGCTGTAAACACAAAGGAGTGATCTTGCCAAGCCTGGTAGACATAGTTAAGAAATAATGATTTGGAGAGGTTAAGCACTTGAAAGTACCTTAGGACATCCAAAACCCTAATTTGGGATCCAGAAACCCTAATTAGTGCCTTATAGGGTGATTTCAAATTCTAAGCACTTTTTTCCAGAAGTGTATATACCAAAGTGATAGAGAAATAAAAACTAAGCAATTTTTATATTGGGATATTTCCAAGTTTTGTACAGAAACTTGGAGTAAATTGCAAAAGTTCACAAGCACCTTCATTCTTGAATCCTGAAAAACAGTGCTATTGAGCCAACTTTGGGCTCTTGCACTTCTTAATCCATAAGAAATTTGCTATAAGTCATTACGGCAAAGTTGTAGATATAATATAGTAGTACAAATTTGATTAAGTGATCTAGCCCCAAAATCACATGGAACTTGGAGTAAAATGCCCGGGAAGTGTGGCTGTCACTCGAGGGGATGTTCTGAACCTAGACTAACAGTGGTATTGGTCTATGTTTGGAACCACATTGTGACTAATCCACTAAAGTTAACACCAAGATCATTGTGACAAAGTTAGACTATATATAGGAGAACAACTTTGCTGAAGTGAGATGGGTATGTTACTATTGGGAAATGGAAGTAATTTGCCCTCAAAGTTGCTCTGTCAGACAAACGGAAGGAGGTAAATTCAGGCATGAACAGTAACTGAACAAGATCACAGGTTCAGTGAACCTCGTTGTCGGTGATCTATGCGTCGTGATTCAAGCTTGCCACGAAGATTCGTGCTCGGTTCGAGTAGGATATTACTGAGGGGTGATGAAAAGATCACATGGGGATGCATTCGCGACCGCGCCAGTGCTAAAATTATAAGCACCCCGTCCAAGAGTATTGGATTCTCGAAGCTTGAAAAAGACATTAGCTGCTATAGACGCCAGCACATCATCGACAACTTATTTTACTCAAACTTCAAAGTAAGGCTCCTTTGCGAGTTACCGTTGATATCTTCGTGTTTATTTAGGTATTCTAACTTTAATTCATTTTTACAGAGTTTATTGTTAAGCAAAGATTTGAAAACGCAACAAGATGATGAAGACATAAAGAATGAAATTGTTGTCAAGGGTTTCAAACATAAAATCAAGAAACTTGAAGATTCTTTAAAAGAAAAAGATGATTTGCTGCATTCAGCCAAAGGATCACTTGCAGAATGAGAAATTGAGCAAGGAGTTGAAAGAGGCTCAGATGCTTTTGGAAGAGAACTCCAGCCGATTCAACCGTGAAACCGAAGCTTTGAACATGACAATCAAGGTTGATCCTGAAAGGAACCTAAAGTTGAGTGAAGCACTTAGAACTCTTAAGGATAAATGTTTTAATTTTGCAATCCAATGCACTGCTCGATTAAAGAGTATATTCTATTCATTCGGAGCTTCATCCGAGGAAGCTAGCCTCTCTGCCGAAGATGTCCCCGGAGCACTTGAATGCGTTGAGAAAGAGGTTGACGTCCTTGATGAAGTCATAACTTGCCACAGTGACTTGTGTGCGCTAGTGGCTTCTCGTGGTACGACCGCCGCTTTCATAAAAGCTAGGTGCAACCATGCAAGGGCCGTTAACAGGCCAAATTTCACCCTTTCGCCATCGGACCTAGTTGATATTCTAGTAGAAGCTCGAAGCATAGGCAACAGGTTTATCACCCAAATCTGGGCAAAGGGCGGCCTAGAGTTGGCTGTAAACGAAGCTCGAAATCTGCCCAACAAAGTATAGCTCTTTACCTCTATTCTTTTATTTTACGTTTTTTCTTACCATATTCCTCATTACCCTTACCTTCGTCATTCTTCAGGGTGATGGTGTCGAAAGTTAGTGAACCGAAGCTAAGTCTGAACCCTTGAAGAAGACTTCAGAAGCTCCCTTTGTTGATATCTGTAGAAACACTTTTTTGGAAATTCTTTATGCAAGAAAAGTGTATTATTTGACAAAGGATTGTAATTGAATGTGAACAGATTGTTGTAAATATTTGTAAATGCTTTGTAATGCTACTCATGATTGGTTGTCTCCATACGTATACGCAGGCTTGTCCGAGCTTGGCTCGCGGGAGACATAATCGTTCCACGTTTCTGCGCATGCAGGCAGAGAGCCACAAATTAGTCTGTGCTACACCAACAGATGCAGGTCCGCTCGCTCGCGTGCAGCCATCCAAACATGTACTTACCCGAAGTCAACGCACACACTGCTCCTGGCTGTCAGCACGCATCCAACCAAACACATTGGCTATTTTACCTTTCATTCATGTGCCATCTGCTTTGCTATTCATGAAACCAATGCTCGTAGCTTTTTGAGCTGAAGGCGAAAAACACTTTCCCTTCTTTTCGTTCACATCGAAGCACCTCTTAAGCAGAATTAAAGATCGACTCTCATATACAACGAAATTTCATTTGAGATGAAGCATCTTCGTATATACGAAGCGTTTTCTCATTGAAGGCTGAAACCCTCACTTTTCCTGTTAATGTGTAATACCCAGTTTGGAAATAATAAGAGAAAGGGGTGATCTCATTAGTTGTTTTGTCTTCTACTTATCATCAATTAGGAATAACCCTACTTAGAGAGAATAGTTAGTTAAAAACACCAAAGATAATTTGCGCATCATGCTGGATTTTAAGTGTTTGTGCAATTAATAATAATAAAATTAATAAGGATACATTAATAATGAGAATTAGGGATCAAACCTAAAAAATTAAATCCTAGAATTTGGAAATAAGATATAGAAGGAGAAGATAAAAATAGGAAAAGGCCCTATATATAATGTAAGGAAAATATCAACATCTTGGACTAGTACATCTAATTCAAATTCAAAAGTTACAATCAAAATTTGGATTTAAAATTTAGGATCCAAAAAGGAGGAGAAAAGAAAATAGAGAAAAACAAGAAAAGGAAAAGAAAAGGGAATAAGCATCGCTTGGGCCGGGGTACCGCTTTCGCCCCACTCCACCGTTTCTTCCCCACGCCCCAAACTTCTGCTTCCGCACGCGCTCACCCGGGGCACTGCCATGTGGGACCCAGTGGTCGGTGACGTACGCGCGCGCTGGTCGTGGGGAGCCTGTGCCGACAGATGGGCCCTGTGACGGAACCTCCCAAGTCATTAGGCCCACCTACAGTTGTCCTTGTCCAACAGACCTTAGACAACCCTACAGGTGTTCCTGAATCACTTGACAAGTTCGGTATCTGCTTTTCTTACCTTTCCCAAGAGCGTTTCACCCGTCACGCAGACATTACAAATCATCGGAGATATGGAAATGCGGAAGCGGTTACATAAACTTACGTTTATTTAAAAGTAAGACAAAGTTAAACATTTACAGACCAGAATATAACATACAAGTGCAGAGTATTATTATTACAAGCCAAGGGAGGCAAAAACCCCTCCCGATAAGTTTTAAACAAAAGTTTTTACGGAGGATCCTTTCCTCCCGCAACTTCACTCCTGGTGTTCTTCCTTTGGTACCAACTTAGAACAGAAGCAACAAAAGTTTGTTGCTTCTTCACCTAAAAACAATAGAGAATAAAACCCTGAGTATGGAATTACTCAGCAAGGCTTACCTGACTAAGGAAAAGACTCTTAAGGGTATGCTGGTTATAAGGGAGTCAAGGTAAGGTTTCTCAATAATCAAAGACTCTGTTTGCAGAAATGCTTACTAAAAGTGGATCCTTAAAAATCTAGTTTTATTGTCAAGTTAAGTAGGATTACCTGTAACTAGAGTTCTTTCTACCCTAGTTGAATCACTTGACCTATACTAGCCAATTTCTTAACAATCCTTCATCTTTACTGGAGTTCTACGTATAGGGCAGTGACCAAGTCTTCAGAACCGCGAAGGTACGGCAATCCAAATCGATTATACTCAGCTGAGGATCTCCAATCACACAACATATGTAGCACTTAACCCTTGCATATGTCAAATCGCTACCGGGGTTCTTAAGACCAGATCAGGTTCACGCCAACCGAGAGCACAGATACACCACTGTCCAGCCTCTTGCCACGGAAGGTACACACTACTCTTGCCATCTCTCCACTCCCATTGCATGGTATCTTATTCTGGCCTTAGTCTGCCCGAGGCAAAGCTTACCCATGATGAGGCATGTGACCAGTTAAAGGGTCCTTGGTCATCAAGCCTACATCGACACGGTCCTTAATCGACTCAGACGAAGACACTACACCAAGACTGTCTCTTCTCGTGCAAGTCACCCGCCCGGTCTCAGCTTAATCATTTCAACCCAAAGTTTGGTACCTGACAGAGGTACATCTTTTCCGATGTTGAACCCATCATGGCCATGATGGATCCACCATCAAGTTTTATTTTCAAAAACATCCCTCCCACTTTGCCACATCATCTTTTATAAAAACAAACCTTTTGTTTTGCTAGAGCAAGACTAAGCATAGTAAAAACCTTTTATAAAACATGGATTCAAAGGAAGGTAATCAAATTCAAGGAAGGTAATGCAGGAATTGTTTTAGCATTCAACTCCTATCACCTAATGCACAAGCAAGTGAGAAAGCTTTTAAAAGAATCAAGGAGGTGGCAAATGCACCGGGGCTTGCCTTGGTTTACAGGTGATTCAGGCTTAGTTCCACAGATGTCAAAATAAAAACAGTTGTCTGCTTGATATTCCTGAGGTGGTGGTGGTGAAGTCTTCTCTCCTTCTACTTCAACTTCTTCCTCGTTTTCTAAATATAACCATACATAATAATGAATGATCATGTAGTGCTCATGAAGATGCAAAAATAGTAGAAGTTGGCTATCTAAAGTCTTGAATACAACTTTCCTTCACGGTTCTCCGAGAAACTAGGGTTCCGGAGTTAGTAAAGGAATTCAAAGGGCAGGGTAGGGTTTTGGGCTCTAAGTATCAAACAAGGTCCAAATCATACCAAATTCTACCCAAAGCTTCTAAATAATGTTTAGAGTTCATATAAAAAGTTTGGGGATTTTTAGAATTACTTTCTATTTTCTAAAAATCTAGAAACAAGGTTTTAGGCTATTTTAAATGCTCCAAAATTCCCTATTTGATCTAAAAATCATGAAACTATTTTTATTACATTCTAAGGAAAATTAGGAATCTAGAAAAATTGGTTTGACATTTTTACCATTTTCTACAATTTTCTAAAATTGTTTTAGTCTTGGCAGAAAAAGAAAAGGAAAAAAAACTGTGAACAGGATTGGGCCGAAAGCAGCCCAAGCGCGCGCGACGACGACTTTGAAAATAAGCCCCTGCAGTTTTGAATAACCCGAAGGAGTCCAAAACACTATTTAAAACAGTAACTAACACTTTGCAGAAATACCCTTGCACTTCTATTTCTTCTCCACAAACATCCCTGGCCACGACGCGCTCGCCGTTCACCCCCGACACGGCCCGTACGGGCCATGGCCGGTGATGACTGCTACGGCTAGCTATCGGGGAGGCATAATCGACCAAGGATGATCTAGGAACACCCGTTAATTTGACATGAACTTCACTGGGAACTGTCTGCCCACGATCATGGCAGAAACTGGGATCACGAGCACGCGTTCCCGCCAAATCATGGCCGAATTGAGCAAACGAGTGCCACGGTAAGCTTCACTAGCATGCAGAGCCACAAAAACATCATTCAAGATGGACAGAGCCTTACCCGAACGGGCTGGCCACGATCGAGCTGTTCACGGTGGCGCGGCGACCCAATTTGGGGGAAAAGGGAGATTCTCCGGCTATGGTGGCTAATCGAGGGTGGGAGCGGGTGCTTCGGCTTCGCAATTTAGAGACGAAGAGCTGTGCTCGGTTGATTTAAACGGAGGGGGTGAGGATGCGATGAATTTATAGGCGCAGTGAGCCACTGCCATGTCCATGGTGATAACCATTGCCGGCCTTAGCTGGCGATCAACGGCGGCGTCAAGCGCTATCCTTTCCTACGAGCTTGCCACGTCCCTCCGCGACAGTAACGCGGTCAAATCAGTGAGGGCGTGGATGAACGGAGAGGAGCGGCGCCGATGACCGGATATGGCCGGAGTGATTAGTGGCCGCGTGGCGGCCGGAATCATCATACTCCACCGCGGCGATCTTACCCGGATCAAGGAGATCTTTGCGAGGAGATGCACGCCGCGCGCCCATCCTGACCCTAGCGCAAATCACGGCGCGGATTGGTTGTCGGCAGCGAGGGTCTGAAGCTTATCCTCCCGGGCACTGTACCATGGCAATGTTCTTCAGTGCTCCTGACAGCCAAAGTTTAGGGTGGATTTTCTCTAAAGTTTTCATGGCAAAGTGTAGAGTTACAAACCAGCTACATTTCGACTATAGGAACTAAACTCAGTTGAGCACTAGATCCTACATAATTTCAATTCGAAAGCTCGACCAATAACACTGGTGGTCATTTTTCAGTCAGTAACCCAACTGACAGCCCAACTTTGGGTTTAATTATCTCTCAATTCTTCATAACAACAATGCTTAACCCCTTCAACAAAGTTGTTCACCTTTAATAGCTCTACAATATTGATGTGGTGACCTAGGGCAAAAACCTTATAATTTGAAAATTACAAAGCTCCAAAGTTGAGCCCAAACACTGATTTTCAGACTTAGTCTTAGAACCCAAATAGGGCCTTTTTGCCAATAGGTCCAAAACTCAGGGTTTGAATTGCAAATCTTCATAAATGTGAACCATATGATTTTATATGATTTAACATCATAGTTTTTACACTTTAGTCCAAAAGTGCACTAATTTTGCACTTAGCCCCCTAGGGTTCAGGTTTAGGGTTTTCCAGGGTCCTTTTTAGGGTTTTTGGTATTTCAGGGGTGTGAATGTAATGTAGGTCTATTCTTGGTAACATTTTATGACTATTTCACTTAAGCTTTAGGTTTTTCTCCATTTGGATCTTGTTTTACCCTTCAGAACCCTATTTAGGGTAAAGTACCCTACTCTAGGGTTGTATTTGCAAAATGCCATATCAATACAACTTGTTTGAAACTTTTGCCTAGTGAATGCATTCTAGGTGTATCAAATATATGAAATACTAATGCTGATGATGTTATGCTCAAGTTTTAGTAACAGTAACACCAGGGGTGTTACATCCTTCCCCCCATAAAAGAATCTCATCCCGAGATTAAAAGTCCTAGGGTATGTAGTGGAAAAGGAAATGCTTCACATTTTTATTTCCTGATTTTTGGTACAAGGCAGGGATGGTTTGGGGGCTCACTGCTTTATTACAACAATTATATACATATCACAATTTACATGAGGCTAGAAATCCTGGGAAATTCTTCTCTAAAAAGTCTTGAGTCTCCCATGTAGCCTCATCTTCAGAATGTTGGTTCCACAGTATCTTGTAAAACTTGAGAGTTTTTCTTCGGGTAACCATGTCCTTTTGATCCAAGACTTGAATAGGGTGTTCTGAATATGTCAAGTCTGGCTCTAGGACAACATCTGTTACTTCGATAGTTCGATCTGGAACCCGAAGACATTTCTTCAGTTGAGACACGTGGAACACATTATGTACAGCAGACAAGGTTTCGGGTAGTTGAAGTCGGTATGCCACTGGCCTGCATTGTTCAAGGACAAGGAAAGGACCAATGTATCGAGGTGCAAGCTTTCCATTTATCCTGAAACATGTTACACCCTTCATTGGGGAGACCTTCAGATAGACATAATCTCCCACCAGAAAATATAAGGGCATTCGCCGTTTGTCTGCATAACTTTTCTGACGAGCTTGAGCTTTCTTCAAATGATGAATTATTCATTGAACCTTCTCTTCGATTTCTTTTACCATATCTGGCCTGAAGAAACTCCTTTCCCTGGTTCAGACCAGTTTAACGGAGTGCGACACCGTCGACCATACAAAGCTTCAAAGGGTGCCATCTTAATGCTTTCTTGATAGCTGTTATTATATGAGAACTCTGCTAATGGTAAACAATCATCCCATTTCTGTGGGAACTCTAGAACACATGCTCGTAACATATCTTCAAGTATCTGATTGACCCTCTGAGTCTGTCGACTGGTCTGAGGATGATAGGCCGAACTGTGAAGCAATTTGGTACCCAGGGATTTATGAAGTTCTTCCCAGAATTTGGATACGAATTGAGGTCCACGATCCGACACTATAGTCTTCAGAACACCGTGCAAACTAAGAATACGAGCAATATACAGTTCCGCATATGCGATGACTGGATATTTTACTTTGACTGGAAGAAAATGGGCAACCTTGGTATGTCCATCAATGATAACCCAAATGGAGTCAAAGCCTTTTGCCGTTCTGGGTAATCCCACAACGAAGTCCATACTAATATCTTCCCATTTCCATGTTGGTATTGGTAAAGATTGTAATGGACGAGCAGCTTTCAGGTGTATGGCCTTGACACGTTTACAAGTGTCACATCTAGCCACATAGTGTGCGATTTCAATCTTCATCTTTGTCCACCAATAATGTTGTTTTAAATCATGATACATCTTAGTGCTTTCGGGATGAATAGAATAGTGACTAAGATGTGCTTCATCTAAAATTTGCTGGCGGACCTCTTCATTTTTCGGCACAACTATGCGGTTGTTGAACCATACAACACCTTGATCGTCTTCTCCGAAATAGTTGGTTTTTCCAGCCTCTATCTTTTCATGGATATGTTTCATACCCTCATCATTCTTTTGTGCGTCAATTATCCTCTGCAAGATGACTGACTCCAGCTTCAAGTGATTTGAAGTTCCATGCTGAATCATTCCCAGGTTTAAATTCTCCATTTCTTGGCATAACATAATGTCAGAAGTCCCCATTGTAAGACAATGACAAAAAGTCTTGCGACTCAAGGCATCTGCCACTACATTAGCTTTGCCTGGGTGATAATGAATCTCCAGTTCATAGTCTTTAATAAGCTCGAGCCATCGCCTTTGTCTCATGTTCAATTCTGACTGGGTGAAGATATACTTCAAGCTTTTATGATCCGTATAAATGTGACAGATATTACCTAGCAGATAATGACGCCATATCTTTAGGGCATGAACCACAACAGCTAACTCCAGGTCATGAGTGGGATAATGTTCCTCATGCCGGCGCAACTGCCTTGAAGCATAAGCTATTACTCGGCCTTCTTGCATTAATACACAGCCGAGACCACTGCCTGATGCGTCACAATACACATCAAACGACTTTTCAATATATGGTTGAGCCAGTACCGGAGCAGTGGTTAATAATACTTTCAATTTCTCAAAGGCTTCATTACATTTTGAAGACCAATTGAATTTAGTATCATTCTTCAATAAACTCGTGATTGGTTTCACAAGTTTGGAAAAATCTGGTATAAATTGGTGGTAATAGCCAGCCAGTCCAAGGAAACTTCAGACTTGATATACAATGGTTGGGGGTTTCCACTCCAAAATATCCTTGACTTTGGTGGGATCCACCTCAATCCCCTTGGCAGATAACACATGTCCCAGAAAATGGATTTCTTCCAGCCAGAACGCGCATTTACTGAACTTGGCATATAATTGATGTTCTCTTAAGCGCGTCAATACTATCCGTAAGTGTTGAGCGTGCTCCTCTTCATTCTTGGAATATATCAAGATATCATCTATGAAGACCACCACAAATTTGTCCAACTCGGGCATGAATACCGAGTTCATCAGATAAGTGAAGTGGGCAGGAGCAATCGTCAGTCCGAAAGACATTACCAGGTATTCAAATAATCCATACCGTGTAGTGAATGCGGTCTTTGGTATATCCTCGGGTCGAATACGGATCTGGTGATAGCCCGATCTGAGGTCGATCTTGGAGAATACCCTCTCCCCAGTTAGTTGATCAAATAGAATGTCAATCCATGGAAGAGGGTACTTATTCTTGATATTGACCTCATTAAGGGGTCGATAATCCACGCACATTCATAATGTTTGATCCTTTTTCTTGACGAAGATGGCTGGACAACCCCATGGCGACGAGCTTGGCCGGATAAATCCCTTCTTTAGTAAATCTTGCAATTCGGTCCTGAGTTCTGCCAGCTCATTTGGAGGCATTCGGTATGATCTTCTAGAAATGGGAGCCATACTGGGCTTCAACTCAATTACAAATTCTACATCTCTTTCGGGTGGCAATCCAGGCAAATCTTCTGGAAAGACATCTGGGAACTCACACACTACCGAAATATCTTTGATCTCCTGTATAATGGCTTCATAAATTCTGCCAATTGGTTTAGCTGGAATGGCTATGGGGATAGACAAAAGAATTTCTTCTTGGCCATAACTCAACCTGATAATTCTCAGATTAGTGTTGAGGATTGCTTTATACTGGGCCAACCAATTCATGCCCAAGATTACATCTATGTCCTGGCCTTTTAGAACAATCATATTAGTAGGAAAGTCCTGTCCAGCCAATGTTATGGGCACTTGGAAAGCCACTTCTTTAGTAAATATTTGTCCCCCAGGTGAATGAATTTTAAACCCTTCCCTTGATTCATGGTATGAAATGGAATGTTGCTCCACAAATCTCTTGCTTATGAATGTATGCGAAGCACCAGAATCAAAAAGAATAATTGCAGGGTAATTGGCCACGAGGAACGTACCCATCATCACCGGTTCACCTTCCGGTGTGGTGGCCACTTGAGTGTAATAAACCCATCCAGTTTTCCTTGTATTCTTGCCCACGGTACTGGTTGCCGCATTTCCCTTGGAACCTCTGGAACTCTGTTGATTATTTGTTTGATTCTGCCTCGGTATGGACAGTCCTTAATGAAATGCCCGGACTTTCCACAGTTGAAGCAGCCGGTGGATGAGCTTGGAAGAGCAGGGAAACGAGTGTCAGGGACACCCGACTGATTTGTAGTGGTGGGGGTAGGGGTAGGACGGATAAACACTGGTTGCTTGAATGGGAAGGAGGGTGAGCGCGACGAAGAACGATTCAGATTGAAAGGTCGGATAACCAACCTTTACCTTTTCTCGGGGCCCTGATTGGGCCTGTTTCCTCCATTCCCCTTGGATTTTCCGGATCCTGCATATTTAGCCTCAACTGCCAGTGCTGTGCTGACAGCCCTTCCGTAAGTAAGGTCGATGCAGGTGGCCATCTTTCTTTGCATTCGATCATTCAAGCCTCTCATGAAACAATTCTTCTTCTTTATATCTGTGTTGACTTGATCAATTGCGTATTGGGATAAGTGATTGAATTTATTGAGATACTGGGTAACAGTATCCCCGCCTTGCTTGAGCTTCATGAACTCCTCCTGCTTCATATGGAGGACTTCTTCAGGTATATAATGCTCTCTGAAGGCCAACTTGAACTCATTCCAAGTGATCTGATGACCGGCCGGCTGAACGGCCACAAAGTTTCCCCACCACGTACTAGCAGGGCCTCATAGTTGTTGGGCTGCAAATAGGGGCTTTTGAGTTTCTAAACACCGAAGAAGCCCAAATTTCTGCTCAATGACGTGAATCCATTCATCCGCCTCTAGAGGGTCTTCTACCTTGACGAACAATGGAGGGTGCGTCTTGGAGAAGTCCAGATAAGATGTCTCACGGGGGCCTTGCGGATATGCCCGCCCGCCTTGTTGTTGGAGTTGTTGACCTGCCATCTCCCGCAGGAAGCGGGTATTATCTACTGTAGCATTTACCAAGGCAGCGATGGCCTCGGCAAGTGTCGGAGGTACTGGAGGTGGATTCAGGGTCGCTTCCCTCCCACAGGAGGTACCAGCCCCATCCTAAGCGCGAGTCCTGGAAGGCATCTGAGGCAAAGAACATTTGGAGCAATATGATATGCCATACAAACCATCCATTTCACATTACTTAAAAAGGTAATGTTACATACTCGTACTTACAATAGGATTACACCACCTATTACACAATAGTACTACTTCTATACTATACTATTCCTGCTTTTTGTCACTCTGGGTAGCCTTGCTGTCAGGCGTAGGAGACCATTCGTCGACCAGCTTCATAGAGGGAGGGGGCCTAAAAAGGTCTAGTTCACCGCCAAGTGCTTCTCCCACTACTCTAGAAGGTCCGGCTTCCATTCTGACAGGATCTGCAGGGACGTTCGGGTGCAATTGCGAGTACAGTACATGAACTTCTTCATGTAGTGTGTTGCAATAAACCTGCAAGCTATCCACGGTTGAGCTAAGCTCTTCCACTCGGGCTCGAGCTCTAGCTTCCTTTGCCCAAGCTAGTGAACAAGAGTTCACAGCCCAGTCGAGCGCTAGATCCCAATCCGCTAGCTGGTCTTGTAGTTGGCGGATGTCTCTTCTCAATTCATTGATTCTTTCGCCATCCGTGACCCATATGTCATTCCTGCGTCGGAGTTCTGATCGAAGCTGATTAACTTGTGCTTCCAGATCCCCGATCGGATCATTACTACCGCTACTGCTGTTGTCATGTCTCGAGGCAAGTTGGTGACGAGGTACGCCAATCAGCCCGGTTGACTTGCGTGCAGTCTTTCTTGTGCGCGGTGGCATTTTTCTAAGGGGGAAATCTTATTAGCATAGTTTTTAGCATGATGCATGTATAATTACAGAATCAACCTTAGTTGATTCGCACTTCTATACATTGCACTTTTCCTATCTGGTCTTTAAAATAAACTCTTCAGAAGTACTTAGGTAAGAGGGGAAGAAATTTTCTAGATAAGTCTTAGAAAATTATTTTTGAAGATGTCTCATAATATCTGCAGAGATGGGCTTCGCTCCGATACTAACTGTGACGGAACCTCCCAAGTCATTAGGCTCACCTACAGTTGTTCTTGTCCAACAGACCTCAGACAACCCTGCAGGTGTTCCTGAATCACTTGACAAGTTCGGTATCTGCTTTTCTTACCTTTGCCAAGAGCGTTTCACCCGTCACGCAGACATTACAAATCATCGGAGATATGGAAATGCGAAAGCGGTTACATAAACTTATGTTTATTTAAAAGTAAGACAAAGTTAAATATTTACAGACCAGAATATAACATACGAGTGTAGAGTATTATTATTACAAGCCAAGGGAGGCAAACCCCCCCCCCCCCCGATAAGTTTTAAACAGAAGTTTTTATGGAGGATCCTATCCTCCCGCAACTTCACTCCTGATGCTCTTCCTTTGGTACCAACTTAGAACAGAAGCAACAAAAGTTTGTTGCTTCTTCACCTAAAAACAATAGGGAATAAAACCCTGAGTATGGAATTACTCAGCAAGGCTTACCCGACTAAGGAAAAGACTCTCAAGGGTATGCTGGTTATAAGGGAGTCAAGGTAAGGTTTCTCAATAATCAAAGATATGCTTGCAGAAATGCTTACTAAAAGTGGATCCTTAAAAATCCAGTTTTATTGTCAAGTTAAGTAGGATTACCTGTAACTAGAGTTCTTTCTACCCTAGTTCAATCACTTGACCTATACTAGCCAATTTCTTAACAATCCTTCATCTTTACTGGAGTTCTACGTATAGGGCAGTGACCAAGTCTTCATAACCGCGAAGGTACGGCAATCCGAATCGATTATACTCAGCTGAGGATCTCCAATCACACGACATATGTAGCACTTAACCCTTGCATATGTCAACTCGCCACCGGGGTTCTTAAGACCAGATCAGGTTCACGCCAATCGAGAGCACAGATACACCACCGTCCAGCCTCTTGCCACGGAGGGTACATGATACTCTCGCCATCTCTCCACTCCCATTGCGTGGTATCTTATTCTGGCCTTAGTCTACCCGAGGCAAAGCTTACCCATGACGAGGCATGTGACCAGTTAAAGGGTCCTCGGTCATCAAGCCTACATCGACACGGTCCTTAATCGACTCAGACGGAGACACTACACCGAGACTCTCTCTTCTCGTGCAAGTCACCCGCCCGGTCTCAGCTTAATCATTTCAACCCAAAGTTTGGTACCTGACAGAGGTACATCTTTTCCGATGTTGAACCCATCATGGCCATGATGGATCCACCATCAAGTTTTAATTTCAAAAACATCCCTCCCACTTTGCCATATCATATTTTATAAAAACAAACCTTTTGTTTTGCTAGAGCAAGACTAAGCATAGTAAAAACCTTTTATAAAACATGGATTCAAAGGAAGGTAATCAAATTCAAGGAAGCTAATGCAGGAATTGTTTTAGCATTCAACTCCTATCACCTAATGCAACAAGCAAGTGAGAAAGCTTTTAAAAGAATCAAGGAGGTGGCAAATGCACCGGGGCTTGCCTTGGTTTACAGGTGATTCAGGCTTAGTTCCACAGATGTCAAAATAAAAATAGTTGTCTGCCTGATGTTCCTGAGGTGGTGGTGGTGAAGTCTTCTCTCCTTCTACTTCAACTTCTTCCTCGTTTTCTAAATATAACCATACATAATAATGAATTCTCATGTAGTGCTCATGAAGATGCAAAAATAGTAGAAGTTGGCTATCTAAAGTCTTGAATACAACTTTCCTTCACGGTTCTCCGAGAAACTAGGGTTTCCGGAGTTAGTAAAGGAATTCAAAGGGCAGGGTAGGGTTTTGGGCTCTAAGTATCAAACAAGGTCAAAATCATACCAAATCATACCCAAAGCTTCTAAATAATGTTTAGAGTTCATATAAAAAGTTTGGGGATTTTTGGAATTACTTTCTATTTTCTAAAAATCCAGAAACAAAGTTTTAGACTATTTTAAATGCTCCAAAATTCCCTATTTGATCTAAAAATCATGAAACTATTTTTATTAAATTCTAAGGAAAATTAGGAATCTAGAAAAATTGGTTTGACATTTTTACCATTTTTCTACAATTTTCTAAAATTGTTTTAGACTTGGTAGAAAAAGAAAAGGAAAAAAAGCTGTGAACAGGATTGGGCCGAAAGCAGCCCAAGTGGCCCAGCCTGCACAGGAACAGGGACGCGCCCATGCGCGCCCGCGTGCGTCACGACAACTTTGCGAATAACCCGAAGGAGTCCAAAACACTTTGCAAAAACACTATTTAAAACACTATTTAAAACAGTCACTGACACTTTGCAAAAATACCCTCGCACTTCTATTTCTTCTCCACAAACATCCCTGGTCACGGCGCGCTCGCCGTTCACCCCCGACACGGCCCGTACCGGCCATGGCCGGCGATGACTGCTACGGCTAGCTATCGGGGAGGCATAACCGACCAAGGATGATCTAGGAACACCCGTTAATTTGACATGAACTTCACTGGGAACTGTCTGCCCATGATCATGGCAGAAACTGGGATCACGAGCACGCGTTCCCGCTAAATCATGGCCGAATTGAGCAAACGAGTGCCACGGTAAGCTTCACTAGCATGCAGAGCCACAAAAACAACATTCGAGATGGACAGAGCCTTACCCGAACAGGCTGGCCACGGTCGAGCTGTTCATGGTGGCGCGACGACCCAATTTGGGGGAAAAGGGAGATTCTCCGGCTATGGTGGCTAATCGAGGGTGGGAGCGGGTGCTTCGGCTTCGCAATTAGAGACGAAGAGCTGTGCTCGGTTGATTTGAATGGAGGGGGTGAGGAGGCGGTGAATTTATAGGTGCAGTGAGCCACTGCCATGTCCATGGTGATAACCATCATCGGCCTTAGCTGGCGATCAACGACGGCGTCGAGCACTATCCTTTCCTACGAGCTTGCCACGTCCCGTCGCGACAGTAATGCGGTCAAATCAGTGAGGGCATGGATGAATGGCGCTGATGACCGGATATGGCCGGAGTGATTAGTGGCCGCGTGGCGGCCGGAATCATCACGCTCCATCGCGGCGATCTTACCCGGATCAAGAAGATCTTTGCGAGGAGATGCACGTCACGCGCCCATCCCGACCCTAGCGCAAATCACGGCGCGGATTGGTCGTCGGCGGCGAGGGTCTGAAGCTTATCCTCCCGGGCACTGTACCATGGCAATGTTCTTCAGTGCTCCTGACAGCCAAAGTTTAGGGTGGATTTTCTCTAAAGTTTTCATGGCAACTCACCCAAATCTCTGCAGCAAAGTTGTAGAGTTACAAACCAGCTACATTTCGACAATAGGAACTGAACTCAGTTGAGCACTAGATCATACATAATTTCAGTTCCAAAGCTCGACCAATAACACTGGTGGTCATTTTTCAGTCAGTAACCCGACTGACAACCCAACTTTGGGTTTAATTATCTCCCAATTCTTCATAACAACAATGCTTAACCCCTTAAACAAAGTTGTTCACCTTTAATAGCTCTACAATATTGATGTGGTGACCTAGGGCAAAAAACCTTATAATTTGAAAATTACAAAGCTCCAAAGTTTGGCCCAAACACTGATTTTCAGACTTAGTCTTAGAACCCAAATAGGGCCTTTTTGCCAATAGGTCCAAAACTCAGGGTTTGAATTGCAAATCTTCATAAATGTGAACCATATGATTTTATATGCTTTAACATCATAGTTTTTACACTTTAGTCCAAAAGTGCACTAATTTTGCACTTAGCCCCCTAGGGTTTAGGTTTAGGGTTTTCCAGGGTCCTTTTTAGGGTTTTTGGTATTTCAGGGGTGTGAATGTAATGTAGGTCTATTCTTAGTAACATTTTATGACTATTTCACTTAAGCTTTATATTTTTCTCCATTTGGATCTTGTTTTACCCTTCAGAACCCTATTTAGAGTTAAGTACCCTACTCTAGGGTTGTATTTGCAAAATGCCATATCAATACAACTTGTTTGAAACTTTTGCCTAGTGAATGCATTCTAGGTGTTCAAAATATGAAATACTAATGCTGATGATGTTATGCTCAAGTTTTAGTAACAGTAACACCAGGGGTGTTACAGGCCCCGGAGTCAGTCACTTCCGTTCCTTTCACATGGTTCGCGCGCGCCTCACTGATCTGTGGGACATGCCTACCAGGTCGCGGCCACACCTCCACACGCCGCGCCCAACAGCCACTACCGTATCTGCCGCCGGAGAATACGGAGGTAATACCGGCCAGGGCCTCAACTCATCGGGCTATACAAAGGGCTGACCAACATGACCTCCATCCCCGGACACCCACAACCATCCCGCGACACCAGGCTCGGCCACCACCGCTTATAAAGAATCTGGCCGTCACCGTCGATAGTTGACCACTCCGTTGCCGGGGTAGGATAAGTGAGCAGAAAGGTTCGCCAGCCGCCACGGAGACTGCTCGTTGCCTCACCAGGTGAATACAAACCCCAGGCGACTGCCTGCCTGCATGACGTCATGGCCAGGCCCCTGCGCTTCTTTCCCTCAGTGAGAAACCCATTGCTGGTGATCGCCTTGTCTTCCACATCGCGTAGCTCGGTCCAATTTAGTGTTTGACACCCCGGGGGAGATCGATTAGGTACCTCACCTGTGCACTCCATCGGGTGAGCAGGGGCAGCGCCGCCACGACAGAACTGGGGAGCAGTGGCGCTCGTGGGCGGTTGATTTCGCAATTCACAGCTCAGATCACATGACCAGGGAACGGTTCGGCCGGGTGCCTCGCTGTCGTTCGATCGTGATCGGATGGGCCAGAGTAGTTGCAGGGGATTTTAAAATCCGAACCGTAGAATTCTGATCGAACGGACTCTGTTGAATACAATCTAGGCTGGAAGCGATCTAATCCTCATCGTTGGCTATCGATCCAACGACTCAGATCACACAGTACCCCTTCGCTGTGAGCTTATGCATAAGGAACCCCGAGTTATTTTAAAATAAACCCGTGGTCCATCCTGGTGGAAGTATGAGTCTAAGGAATTTTTATAGATTAGCCCCGGAACTGTCTGGTAATTGGTGCGCAGTCTAGAGAACAGAGAAATTAGAAAATTAATTATAGAAATTGATTTCTAATACAAACATAATTCCAAAAACTTGTATAATTCATATTTAATTTATTTTAACTCCAAATTGATCCATTCCAGTGGCATTAATTTTGTTTTAATATTTTTATCAACTAGTAACTCTATTTAGCCATGAAAATTGAATTAAAATTATTCAGTTGAATTATTCTATTCTAGTTACTAAATAACTTCAGAAATTCATAAATAAATAACCGTAATCCCGAGTTTAGTGATTCTTGTTCCTACGATCTCATTACGACGCGTAGAATATTATCATGCATTCTTTCTATTGTTTGGTGTGATGTTAATTTATGCTATACCATATTTGTTTGTATTGTTGCGAGAAGACGAGCAAACTACTGAGGACCCAAGTGTTCAACAGGTGGAGACTGCTGAG
This sequence comes from Zea mays, assembly GCF_902167145.1. NCBI lineage: Eukaryota > Viridiplantae > Streptophyta > Magnoliopsida > Poales > Poaceae > Zea > Zea mays. The sequence continues at coordinate 104,854,670 of NC_050105.1, read as the reverse complement.
CCAGAGCTCGTTGAAGGCAAGTTGTGCCCTTGATCACTTGTTTTACCCAATACTATTCTTATTAATCATAATGATCTGCATAGGTTAATTTTGATGGGACCCGGTTACCCTAGTTTGGCCATCTTTATACCTTGTTTACCATTGAATTTTTGGGTAGTACCTGCTATTGCTTTATGTGGTTTTGAATATGCAGATACACATTGTTCATGATCATACTTTTATTATCAGTTTGTTATTTACTGTTCATGATAAGATCATTATGTTAATTGGAACATGGAGAACCACCCAGGAAAATCGTGCTACCATAAGGGTGGTACGGGATGCCCTTGGCTGACTAATTAGGAAAACTAATGGATGACTACCTTACCCAAAAGGGGCTAGGGTAGTAGGGGAGTGGTTAGTGTAGGGAGGTCCTTGGGTTGATTTTGCTGCGATGGCGGTCAGGCTAGGGGTCCCTGCATTGGAGCTTCCTTGAAACTTTAGCGGGTTTTCTGAAGCTAGTGGAACTTTGTAAAGGCCTTGTAGTGTTACCCTGCCTCGCTTCCTTGGTAGAGGTGTATGGGAGTTGCGATCCCTTGGGAGATGGATAACATGACTTGTGGGTAAAGATGCGCAACCTCTGCAGAGTGTAAAACTGGTATATCAGCCGTGCTCACAGTCATGAGTGGCTCGGACACTCACATGATTAATTTATAGAATTAAATTCAATTTGTCATTTGCATTACATTGGGATTTATTATCAATTTTGCTCTATTATTACTCTGGTTTGGTATTTACTTATATTTAGTAACTGCTAATAAAATTTGACCAACTTATAAAAGCAATGCTCAGCTTTACAACAACAACAACAACAACAAAGCCTTTTTGTCCCAAGCACGTTGGGGTAGGCTAGAGATGAAACCCCGTATGAAAACCTCAGAGCTCAACCCCCAAAGAAAAAAAAGGGGAAACAAAGGCAAAGGAGAACCGAAAAACGACGAAACGAGGAAACACATAAAAGAGATAAAACCCACAAGAACCAGCAAGGTCTAAATGGGCACAAGAAAAGGTCAAACGATTAAGGAGGAAAAGCGAAACTATAAATCAAGGTTCTGGCACGTGAATTGCACACTTCCACCCCTTCCTATCCACGGTGAGCTCTTTATCAATATTCCACTCCTTCAAGTCCCTCTTCACAGCCTCTGTCCACGTCAAGGTTGGTCGACCTCTACCTCTCTTCACATTCTCGGGACGCCTAATTATTCCGATATGCACTGATGCCTCTCCAGGTCTTCATTGGATATGTCCAAACAATCTCAAACGATGTTGCATAAGCTTCTCCTCAATTGACGCCACTCCTACTCTCTCTCGTATGTCATCATTCCGGACTCGGTCTCTCCTTGTGTGGCCACATATCTAGCGCAACATACGCATCTCTGCCACACATAGTTGTTGGACATGTCGTCTTTTAGTGGGCCAACATTCTGCTCCATACAACATAGCCGACCGGATTGCTGTCCTGTAGAATTTGCTCAGCTTTAACCCTTATTTATTTATCAGCCTTACACTTCACATAAGCTCCCACCTTTGATGAGTTTATGCACATTATTCCCCACAACTTATTGAGCTATGATCTTTTGTGAGCTCACTCTTGCGATATATAAACCCTCCCCCCCATAGGTGAAGAGCAGGTGGTCCAAGAGGAGCGGCGCTATAATGAAGAATACGAGTTGATCTAGGTGGCATCTTCCAGTCAGCTTTGTGGCGCAAGGGAATAATATTTAGTTCGCTTTATTATTATCATTTATTTTTGTAAGTCTTCTGCTATGTAATAATGACATTTATGATATTTGTGACATTTATCTCTATACACTTTGTCATTATATGTGATGTTCTTCCTTGGCGCACATATGAGACACACCTGGTTTTATCCCTTAAATCCGGGTGTGACAGAAGTGGTATCAGAGCCAAATGTTGACTGTAGGACGAAACCTAGATAGAACTAGACAAAACCCCTACCTACTTATCTTACTCTGATTCTTTCTATACTTTTCTTGATCTTGTCTCACCTTCTAATGTTCTACTCCGATTACTCTTACATTTTCTATTCTAAGACAAGGAGGATTTCACACCTTGGAATCCTACATTTATGACCCTTCAAAGAGATAGCAAACCTAAGACAAAATTAAAATTATTTTCTCTACCTAAAATGATTGGATGTTTGTTCTGATGGTAAATGCTTGACTTGCTTCTTTGATTGATTGAAATAGTATAGCAAGGCATTCTAGCATGTACCACCATAAGGTGTGACACATTAATCTACTTAGCTAATAAAACCCCCAAAAGATTCTGCCTCACCATTACTCGTCTATTCTACAATTCTATCTTACCATGTATTTCTAACCCAGATGGTCAATACCAGGAGGTTAGGTGGAATCAATCTACTTGCCAAGCCACACAACTGGAGGGTGCTTAGACAACAACAAGCGGAGATGAATCCTCAAAATCCTCCACCAGGCGGAACTGATCCAGTGGTTGCAGCCCAGATGAGATGCTGCAACAAATGACTAATACTATGGCAGATATGCAGGCACAGATGCAGTAGGAACACCAAGAGATGTGTCAGGAAAGGCAAGATATGCGGGAGGAGATGCGTCAAGAAAGAATGGTGCGACAGCAGCAAGCACCATTGCCTCCACCACCACCACCAGTTCCACCCTAGGACAAGCACCGGGAATTTATAAGCCACAAGCCACCTACCTTCGCCAGCTCTCTGGATCCATTACATGCGGATGATTGGTTAAAGTCAGTAGAGAAGATGCTGAATATTGCTCAATGCTCTGACCGGGAGAAGGTGCTCTACGCTTCTGGTCGTCTTACTGGTCCTGCTGCTGATTGGTGGGATTCTTATACTGCTGCCCATGATGTTGCAGATACTATCACTTGGGCGGAGTTCACCACACAGTTCAAAAATTACCACATTCCTGCTGGACTGATGAAGATTAAAAAGAAGGAATTTCTGTTAATAAAACATGGCAATATGTCAGTTAGTGAGTACCGTGACAAATTTATTCAGCTATCATGGTATGCTCCTGATGAAGTGGCTGATGATGAGAGAAAGGAAGAGCACTTCATAGAGGGACTGAAAGTCGCCTAGAGGTGGGGGGGGGTGAATAGGGCGAAACTGAAATTCTCAAAAATAATCACAACTACAAGTCGGGTTAGAGTTAGAAATATAATCAAGTCCACAAGAGAGGGTGCAAAACAAATCGCAAGCGAATAAGGAGTGTGACACGTGGATTTGTTTTACCGAGGTTCGGTTCTTGCAAACCTACTCCCCGTTGAGGTGGTCACAAAGACCGGGTCTCTTTCAACCCTTTCCCTCTCTCAAACGGTCCCTCGGACCGAGTGAGCTTTCTCTTCTCAAATGTTTGGAACACAAAGTTCCCACAAGGACCACCACAAGATTGGTGTCTCTTGCCTCAATTACAAGTGTGTTTGATCGCAATGAAGAATCAAAGAAGGAAGAAAGCAATCCAAGCGCAAGAGCTCGAAAGAACACAAGCAAATCTCTCTCACTAATCACTAGGGCGTTGTGTGGAGTTTGGAGAGGATTTGATCACTTTGGTGTGTCTAGAATTGAATGCTAGAGCTCTTGTAAGTAGTTGAAGTGGGAAAACTTGGATGACTTGAATGTGGGGTGGTTGGGGGTATTTATAGCCCCAACCACCAAACTAGCCGTTTGGGTGCAGGCTGTCTGTCGTATGGTGCACCGGACAGTCCGGTGCACACCGGACAGTCCGGTGCGCCAGCCACGTCACCCGAACGTTGGGGTTCCGACCGTTGGAGCTCTGACGCAGGGCCTATCTTGATGTCAGGTGGCGCACCGGACATACACTGTAGAGTGTCTGGTGCGCCTGTTCGCGCGTGCCTGGCTTCTGCGCGCTCTGGCGCGCAATTAATGCGCATACAGGTGACTGTTGGCGCCGAAGTAGCCGTTACTCCGCAGATACACCGGACAGTCCGGTGCACACCGGACCGTCCGATGAATTATAGTGGAGAGTCGTTGCGAATTCCTGAGGCTGGCGAGTTCCGGAGGTCGCCTTTTCTTGGAGCACCGGACACTGTCCGGTGTACACCGGACAGTCCGGTGAATTATAGCGAGGTGCCTCCGAATTTTCCCTAGAGTGAAGAGTTCAGCCTCGAAGTGCCTCTGGTGCACCGGACACTGTCCGGTGCACACCGGACAGTCCGGTGCGCCAGACCAGGGATGCCTTTAGCTCACTATCTTGAACCCAACTTTGGTCTTTTTATTGACTTGTTGTGAACCTTTGGCACCTGTAAAACTTATAAACTTGGGCAAACTAGTTAGTCCAATTATTTGTGTTGGGCAATTCAACCACCAAAATTAGATTAAGAAATAGGTGTAAGCCTAATTCCCTTTCAATCTCCCCCTTTTTGGTGATTGATGCCAACACAAACCAAAGCAAGTATAGAAGTGCATAATTGAACTAGTTTGCATAATGTAAGTGCAAAGGTTACTTAGAATTGAGCCAATAATTATTACTTACTAGATATGCATGGATTGTTTCTTTATTTTTAACATTTTGGACCACGCTTGCACCACAAGTTTTGTTTTTGCAAATTCTTTTGTAAATTCTTTTCAAAGTCCTTTTGCAAGATAGTCAAAGGTAAATGAATAAGATTTTGAGAAGCATTTTCAAGATTTGAAATTTTCTTGCTTTTCCTTTGACTAAAACAAAAACTCCCCCTCAATAAATCCTCCTCTTAGTATTCAAGAGGGTTTTAAGATATCAATTTTGAAAGTACTACTTTCTCCCTCTTTAGAACACAAAGAGATACCAATTTGAAATTTACCAATTGAAAATCATTAATTTTTAAAATTAGAGTGGTGGTGCGGTCCTTTTGCTTTGGGCCAATACTTTCTCCCCCTTTGGCATGAATCGCCAAAAACGGATACTTGGAATGAAATATAGGCCCTTTATCATAGCTACTTTCTCCCCTTTGGCAAACAAAAACCAAAGACGGAGAGTGATGTTGAGCGACGACGAAGGATGAGTAGTAGAGTGGAGTGGAAGCCTTTGACTTTGCCAAAGACTCCAATTCCCTTTCAATATACCTATGACTTGGTTTGAAACATGCTTGAAAACACATTAGTCATAGCATATATAAAAGAGACATGATCAAAGGTATATTTATGAGCTATGTGTGCAAGTTTAGCAAAAGAAGTTCCTAGAATCAAGAATATTGAGCTCATGCCTAAGTTTGGTAAAAGTTTGTTCATCAAGAGGCTTGGTAAAGATATCGGCTAATTGATCTTTAGTGTTAATCTATGCAATCTCGATATCCCCCTTTTGTTGGTGATCCCTAAGAAAATGATACCGAATGGCTATGTGTTTAGTGCGGCTATGCTCAACGGGATTATCCGCCATGCGGATTGCACTCTCATTATCACATTAAAGAGGAACTTTGGTTAATTTGTAACCATAGTCCCGCAGGGTTTGCCTCATCCAAAGCAATTGCGCGCAACAATGGCCTGCGGCAATGTACTCGGCTTCGGCGGTAGAAAGAGCGACCGAATTTTGCTTCTTTGAAGCCCAAGACACCAAGGATCTTCCCAAGAACTAGCAAGTCCCCGATGTGCTCTTTCTATTAATCTTACACCCCGCCCAATCGGCATCCGAATAACCAATCAAATCAAATGTGGATCCCCGAGGGTACCAAAGCCCAAACTTAGGAGTATAAGCCAAATATCTCAAGATTCGTTTTACGGCCGTAAGGTGTGATTCCTTAGGGTCGGCTTGGAATCTTGCACATATGCATACGGAAAGCATAATGTCCGGTCGAGATGCACATAAAAAAAGCAATGAACCAATCATCGACCGGTATACCTTTTGATCGACGGATTTACCTCCCGTGTCGAGGTCGAGATGCCCATTGGTTCCCATGGGTGTCTTGATGGGTTTGGCATCCTTCATTCCAAACTTGGTTAGAATGTCTTGAGTGTACTTCGTTTGGCAAATGAAGGTGCCCTCTTGGAGTTGCTTGACTTGGAATCCTAGAAAATAATTCAACTCCCCCATCATAGACATCTCGAATTTTTGTGTCATGATCCTACTAAATTCTTCACATGTAGATTCGTTACTAGACCCAAATATAATATCATCAACGTAAATTTGGCATACAAACAAATCATTGTCAAGAGTTTTAGTGAATAAAGTAGGATCGGCCTTGCCGACTTTGAAGCCATTTGCAATAAGGAAATCTCTAAGGCATTCATACCATGCTCTTAGGGCTTGCTTGAGCCCATAAAGCGCCTTAGAGAGCCTATAGACATGGTTAGGATACTCACTATCTTCAAAGCCGAGAGGTTGCTCAACATAGACCTCTTCCTTGATTGGTCCATTGAGGAAGGCACTCTTCACGTCCATTTGATAAAGCTTGAAGCCATGGTAAGTAGCATAGGCTAATAATATACGAATTGACTCAAGCCTAGCTACGGGTGCATAGGTTTCACCAAAATCCAAACCTTCGACTTGGGAGTATCCCTTGGCCACAAGTCGAGCTTTGTTCCTTGTCACCACACCATGCTCATCTTGCTTGTTGCGGAAGACCCACTTGGTTCCTACAACATTTTGATTAGGACGTGGAACTAAATGCCATACCTCATTCCTAGTGAAGTTGTTGAGCTCCTCTTGCATCGCCATCACCCAATCCGAATCTTGAAGTGCTTCCTCTACCCTGTGTGGCTCAATAGAGGAAACAAAAGAGTAATGCTCACAAAAATGTGCAACACGAGATCGAGTGGTTACCCCCATATGAATGTCGCCGAGGATGGTGTCGACGGGGTGATCTCGTTGGATTGCTTGGTGGACTCTTGGGTGTGGCGGCCTTGGTTCTTCATCCTCCTTGTCTTCATCATTTGCATCTCCCCCTTGATCATTGCCGTCATCTTGAGGTGGCTCATTATTTTGTTCTCCCTCTTTATCAATTTGAGCCTCGTCCTCATTTTGGGTTGGTGGAGATGCTTGCGTGGAGGAGGATGGTTGATCTTGTGCATGTGGAGGCTCTTCGGATTCCTTGGGACACACATCTCCAATGGACATGTTCCTTAGCGCGATGCACGGAGCCTGTTCTTCTCCTATCTCATCAAGATCAACTTGCTCTACTTGAGAGCCGTTAGTCTCATCAAACACAACGTCACAAGAAACTTCAACTAGTCCTGAGGACTTGTTAAAGACTCTATATGCCCTTGTGTTTGAATCATATCCTAGTAAAAAGCCTTCTACAGTTTTAGGAGCAAATTTAGATTTTCTACCTCTTTTAACAAGAATAAAGCATTTGCTACCAAAAACTCTAAAATATGAAATATTGGGCTTTTTACCGGTTAGGAGTTCATAGGATGTCTTCTTGAGGATTCGGTGTAGATATAACCGGTTGATGGCGTAGCAAGCGGTGTTGACCGCCTCGGCCCAAAACCGATTCGGTGTCTTGTACTCATCAAGCATGGTTCTTGCCATGTCCAATAGAGTTCGATTCTTCCTCTCCACTACACCATTTTGTTGTGGGGTGTAGGGAGAAGAGAACTCATGCTTGATGCCCTCCTCCTCAAGAAAGCCTTCAATTTGTGAGTTCTTGAACTTCGTCCCGTTGTCGCTTCTAATTTTCTTGATCCTTAACCCGAACTCATTTTGAGCTCGTCTCAAGAATCCCTTTAAGGTCTCTTGGGTATGAGATTTTTCCTGCAAAAAGAAAACCCAAGTGAAGCGAGAATAATCATCCACAATAACTAGACAGTACTTACTCCCGCCGATGCTTATGTAAGCGATCGAGCCGAATAAATCCATGTGTAGGAGCTCCAGTGGCCTGTCACTTGTCATGATGTTCTTGTGTGGATGAAGAGTGCCAACTTGCTTCCCGGCTTGGCATGCGCTACAAATCCTGTCTTTCTCAAAATGAACATTTGTTAGTCCTAAAATGTGCTCTCCCTTTAGAAGCTTGTGAAGATTCTTCATTCCAACATGAGCTAGTTGGCGGTGCCAGAGCCAACCCATGTTAGTCTTAGCAATTAAGCAAGTGTCGAGTTCAGCTCTATCAAAACCTACCAAGTATAGCTGACCCTCTAACACTCCCTTAAATGCTATTGAATCATCACTTCTTCTAAAGACAGTGACACCTACATCAGTGAATAGACAATTGTAGCCCATTTGACATAATTGCGAAACGGAAAGCAAATTGTAATCTAAAGAATCTACAAGAAAAACATTGGAAATGGAATGGTCAGGAGATATAGCTATTTAACCCAATCCTTTGACCAAACCTTGGTTTCCATCCCCGAATGTGATAGCTCGTTGGGGATCTTGGTTTTTCTTGTAGGAGGAGAACATCTTCTTCTCCCTTGTCATGTGGTTTGTGCACCCGCTATCGATGATCCAACTTGAGCCCCCGGATGCATAAACCTACAAAACAAGTTTAGTTCTTGACTTTAGGTACCCAAACGGTTTTGGGTCCTTTGGTATTAGAAACAAGAACTTTGGGTACCCAAACACAAATCTTGGAGCCCTTGTGTTTACCCCCAACAAACTTGGCAACTACCTTGCCGGATTTGTTAGTAAGCACATATGATGCATCAAAGGTTTTGAATGAGATGTCATGATCATTTGATGCATTAGGAGTTTTCTTTTTAGGCAACTTAGCACGGGTTGGTTGCCTAGAGCTAGATATCTCACCCTTATACATAAAAGCATGATTAGGTCCAGAGTGAGACTTCCTAGAATGAGTTCTCCTAATTTTGCTCTCAGGATAACCGGCAGGGTACAAAATGTAACCCTTGTTATCCTGAGGCATGGGAGCCTTGCCCTTAACAAAATTGGACAATCTTTTAGGAGGGGCACTAAGTTTGACATTGTCTTCCCTTTGGTAGCCAATGCCATCCTTGATGCCAGGGCGTCTCCCATTATAGAGCATACTTCTAGCAAATTTAAACTTATCATTTTCTAAGTTATGCTCGGCAATTTTAGCATCTAATTTTGCTATATGATCATTTTGTTGTTTAATTAATACCATGTGATCATGAATAGCATTGATATCAATATCTCTACATCTATCACAAATAGACACATGCTCATCGGTAGATGTAGAGGGTTTGCAAGAATTAAGTTCAACAATCTTAGCACGTAAAATATCATTTTTATCTCTAAGATCGGAAATCGTAACATTGCAAACATCAAAATCTTTAGCCTTAGCAATCAATTTCTCATTCTCATTTCTAAGGCTAGCAAGAGAAATATTCAACTCATCAATCCTAGCAAGTAAATCAACATTATCATCTCTAGGATTGGAAGTTGAACCAATACAAACATGAGAATCAACCTTAGCAATTAATTTGGCATTTTCATTTCTAAGGTTGGCAATAGTGTCATGGCATTTGCTTAGCTCACTAGATAATTTCTCACATTTTTCTACCTCTAGAGCATAAGCATTCTTAACCTTAACATGCTTTTTATTTTCCTTGATTAGGAAGTCCTCTTGGGAGTCCAAGAGATCATCCTTTTCATGGATGACACTAATTAGCTCATTCAGTTTTTCCTTTTGTTGCATGTTTAGGTCGGCAAAAAGGGTACGCAAATTATTCTGCTCATCACTAGCATTATCATCACTAGAGGATTCATATTTAGTGGAGGATTTAGATTTAACCTTCTTCCTTTTGCCGTCCTTTGCCATGAGGCACTTGTGGCAGACGTTGGGGAAGAGGAGTCCCTTGGTGACGGCGATGTTGGCGGCGTCCTTGTCGGAGGAGGACTCGGTGGAGCTCTCGTCGGAGTCCCATTCCCGGCAAACATGGGCATCGCCGCCCTTCTTCTTGTAGTACCTCTTCTTTTCTCTCCTCTTTCCCTTCTTGTCGTCGCCCCTGTCACTAGATATAGGACATTTTGCAATAAAATGACCGGGCTTACCACATTTGTAGCACATTTTCTTGGAGCGGGGTTTGTAGTCCTTCCCCCTCCTTTGTTTGAGGATTTGGCGAAAGCTCTTAATGACGAGCGCCATTTCCTCATTGTCGAGCTTTGAGGCGTCGATTGGTTGTCTACTTGGTGTAGACTCCTCCTTCTTCTCCTCCGTCGCCTTAAATGCGACCGGTTGTGCCGCGGATGTGGAGGGATCATCTAGCTCGTTGATTTTCTTCGAGCCCTTGATCATATACTCAAAGCTCACAAAATTCCCGATTACTTCTACGGGAGTCATTAGTGTGTATCTAGGATTACCACGAATTAATTGAACTTGAGTGGGGTTAAGGAAAATGAGAGATCTTAGAATAACCTTAACCACCTCGTGGTCGTCCCACTTCTTGCTCCCGAGGTTGCGCACTTGGTTCACCAAGGTTTTGAGCCGGTTGTACATATCTTGTGGCTCCTCCCCTTGGCGAAGACGGAAGCGACCGAGCTCCCCCTCGATCGTTTCCCGCTTGGTGATCTTGGTGAGTTCATCACCCTCGTGCGCGGTCTTGAGTAAGTCCCAAATCTCCTTTGCACTCTTCAACCCCTGCACCTTGTTATATTCCTCTCTACTTAGAGAGGCGAGAAGTATGGTAGTGGCTTGGGAGTTGAAGTGCTCGATTTGGGCCACTTCATCCTCATCATAATCTTCATCCCCTACGGATGGTACCTGTGCACCAAACTCAACAACATCCCATATACTTTTGTGGAGCGAGGTTAGATGAAATCACATTAAATCACTCCACCTAGCGTAATCTTCACCATCAAAAGTTGGTGGTTTGCCTAATGGGACGGAAAGTAAAGGTGTATGTTTAGAAATGCGAGGGTAGCGTAGGGGAATCTTACTATACTTCTTGTGCTCTTGGCGCTTAGAAGTGACGGATGCCGCGTCGGAGCCGGAGGTGGATGTTGATAAAGAATTGGTCTCGTAGTAGACCACCTTCCTCATTCTCTTTTTCTTGTCCCCACTCCGACGCGGCTTGTGGGAAGAGGATTTCTCCTTCTTCTCTTTGTGGTGTGAAGAAGACTTCTTCTCCTTCCCTTTGGAGGAGTTTTTCTTCTCCTTCCTCTTGTTGCGGGACTCTTCCGATGAAGTCTTCCCGTGGCTTGTAGTGGGCTTTTCGCCGGTCTCCATCTCCTTCTTGGCGTGATCTCCCGACATCACTTCGACCGGTTAGGCTCTAATGAAGCACCGGGCTCTGATACCAATTGAAAGTCGCCTAGAGGGGGGGGGGTGAATAGGGCGAAACTGAAATTCTCAAAAATAATCACAACTACAAGTCGGGTTAGAGTTAGAAATATAATCAAGTCCGCAAGAGAGGGTGCAAAACAAATCACAAGCGAATAAGGAGTGTGACACGTGGATTTGTTTTACCGAGGTTCGGTTCTTGCAAACCTACTCCCCGTTGAGGTGGTCACAAAGACCGGGTCTCTTTCAACCCTTTCCCTCTCTCAAACGGTCCCTCGGACCGAGTGAGCTTTCTCTTCTCAAATGTTTGGAACACAAAGTTCCCACAAGGACCACCACAAGATTGGTGTCTCTTGCCCCAATTACAAGTGAGTTTGATCGCAATGAAGAATCAAAGAAGGAAGAAAGCAATCCAAGCGCAAGAGCTCGAAAGAACACAAGCAAATCTCTCTCACTAATCACTAGGGCGTTGTGTGGAGTTTGGAGAGGATTTGATCACTTTGGTGTGTCTAGAATTGAATGCTAGAGCTCTTGTAAGTAGTTGAAGTGGGAAAACTTGGATGACTTGAATGTGGGGTGGTTGGGGGTATTTATAGCCCCAACCACCAAACTAGCCGTTTGGGTGCAGGCTGTCTGTCGTATGGTGCACCGGACAGTCCAGTGCGCCAGCCACGTCACCCGAACGTTGGGGTTCCGACCGTTGGAGCTCTGACGCAGGGCCTGTCTTGATGTCAGGTGGCGCACCGGACATACACTGTAGAGTGTCCGGTGCGCCTGTTCGCTCGTGCCTGGCTTCTGCGCGCTCTGGCGCGCAATTAATGCGCCTACAGGTGACCATTGGCACTGATGTAGCCGTTACTCCGCAGATACACCGGACAGTCCGGTGCACACCGGACAGTCCGGTGAATTATAGCGGAGAGCCGTTGCGAATTCCCGAGGCTGGCGAGTTCCGGAGGTCGCCTTTTCTTGGAGCACCGGACACTGTCCGGTGTACACCGGACAGTCCGGTGAATTATAGCGAGCTGCCTCCGAATTTTCCCGAGAGTGAAGAGTTCAGCCTCGAAGTGCCTCTGGTGCACCGGACACTATCCGGTGCACACCGGACAGTCCGGTGCGCCAGACCAGGGATGCCTTTAGCTCACTATCTTGAACCCAACTTTGGTCTTTTTATTGACTTGTTGTGAACCTTTGGCACCTGTAAAACTTATAAACTTGGGCAAACTAGTTAGTCCAATTATTTGTGTTGGGCAATTCAACCACCAAAATTAGATTAAGAAATAGGTGTAAGCCTAATTCCCTTTCAGGGACTCAATGGGCCACTATAGTATGCACTGGTTGCTCGTACTTTTTCATCATTTCAGAGGTTTCTTGACAAAGCTCTAGCTATTGAACACAAGCGTGTTCACCTGGGAGAGATGAAGCAGAAGGCCATTACCTAGAGGTAGGGTAGCAGCAGTATTCGTCCTCGCTATGCTCTGCCCCAGGGTACACCAGCTCGTCCTGGAGGAGGATCGTGCCCAGCTCAGTACGTTCCACAAGGGACTCCACAGACACCCCACACTCATCAGGCTGCCCCCACTAGCACATCGGCGAGGCCTACAGGATAGAGGACAGGCCCCACATGCTTCAAGTGCAATCAGGTTGGGCACTATGCAAATGCTTGTCCGACGGGGAATCCAGCACACCAGCTCAGAATAAGCAACAGACTCCAACCTCTGGCAAGGGATTCAGCATTGCTAGGGTCAACCAAGTCAGTGCTGAGGCCACTACTGACGGAGCGGATATCGCTATCGGTATGTTTTACATTAATGCAATTCTAGCAGCCATATTATTTGATTCTGGAGCTACGCATTCATTTATTTCTGCTCGCTATGCCACCACAAATGAATTACCAGTTCAAGCTCTAAAAACACCAATGGTAGTAATCACCCCTCAAGGGCCTATTGAAGCAAACTATATGACACACAGATTAACACTGACAATTATGGGAAGGGAATTCTAGTCTACACCTATAGTATTAGAAGAAAGCAGTATAGATCTGATACTTGGTATGTCCTGGTTAAGGAAGGCAAAGGTAGTTATACATTGTGCGTAGGGAACCTTAGAACTCACCAGCTCCAAAGGGGAAATATTTGAAGTTGAGATTACCATAACCGCCTCTACCAGACCTACCATATTTCTAGTGGATGGAAAATTTGTGGGTAGGAACATCCGTGTTGTTAGAGACTTTCTAGATGTCTTTCGTGAAGAGTTACCTAGAATGCCACCAGATAGGGAAGTTGAATTTGTTATTGCTCTTTTACCTGGTACCGCTCCCATTGCAAAAAGGCCATATAGGATGTCAGTGGAAGAATTAAAAGAACTTAAGAAACAATTAATGGAGTTGCAAGAAGCAGGGTACATTCGTCTGAGTTCCTCACCTTAGGGAGCACCAGTTCTGTTTGTATAGAAGAAGGGTGGTTCACAAAGGATATGTGTGGATTACAGATCATTAAATGATGTCACAATTAAGAACAAGTACCCTTTACCTCGTATTGAAGATTTATTTGATTAGATGAGAGGGGCTAAGGTGTTCTCTAAGATTGACCTTAGGTCGAGCTACCATCAAATGAAGATTAGGCCATATGATATTCCCAAGATAGCTTTCTCTACCTGATATGGTCTATATGAATTCACAGTCATGTCGTTTGGCTTAACTAATGCACCAGCCTACTTCATGAATCTGATTAACAAGGTGTTCATGGAGTATCTTGATAGATTTGTCATGGTATTCATCGACGACATTCTTATTTATTCCAAGAATGATAGTGATCATGAGGAACATCTGCGGATGGTGCTACAGAAGTTACGGGATAATAAACTCTATGCAAAATTTAGCAAGTGTGAGTTCTGGCTTGATAAAGTACCATTCCTTGGGCATATCATCTCCAAGGGAGGAATCTCAGTGGATCTAGCTAAAGTTAGGGAGATAGTGGGTTGAAAGATACCAAAGACAGTCACTAAGGTTCGGAGTTTTCTGGGACTCGCTGGTTATTATCCGCGATTTATTGAAGGATTCTCCAAGATTGCTAAGCCTATGACCTCACTGTTTGAGAAGGGAAAGGAGTTTAATTGGACCTAGGAATGCCAAGAGAGTTTCAATCAATTGAGGTTTAAATTGATGTCACCCCTAGTGTTGATTATGCTAGGTCTACAGAAGGGATTTGACATATATTGTGATACGTGCCGCTAGGGCTTGGGATGTGTGCTTATGCAAGAAGGACATGTCATCGCCTACGCGTCTCGCCAGCTGCGTAAACATGAGCTGAACTACCCCACTCATGACTTAGAACTGGCAACCGTAGTGCATGCTCTCAAGATTTGGAGGCATTACATTATGGGGACCAAGTGCCAAGTCTATACTGATCACAAGAGCTTAAAGTATATCTTCACTCAGATGGATCTCAACCTTAGGCAACGCCACTGTTTCGAGCTCATCAAGGATTATGACTTGGAAATTCATTATCATCTGGGCAAGGCGAATCTGGTTGCGGATGCCTTGAGTTGGAATGAACATGTCCATTCAGCTATTGTAGCCTAGTTACCCGATGAGTTAGTAGAAGACTTTGAGGAGCTCAATCTGGGGATAGTTGCTCATACTGAAGGAATTACCATAGAAGTGGAACCTACCTTAGAACAAGAAATACGTAAAGGACATATCAGTGATGTCAAAATTCAAGAGATCAAAGATCTGATAACTGAAGGTAGAGGCCCAGAATTCACGAAAGATGAGCAGGGCACTATATGGTTCAAGAACCGGATTTGTGTTCCTAAGATCAATAGTCTTCGTGAAACCATATTGAAGGAGGCGCATGACTCAGCTTACTCCATCCATCCGAGCAGTACCAAGATGTACCAGGACCTGAAGAAGATGTATTAGTGGTATGGACTAAAAAGGGATGTTGCTGCACATGTGGCGGAATGTGATGTTTGCTAGAGGATAAAAGTCGAGCATCAGAGACCTGCTGGATTACTTCACCAGCTTAAGATACCCAAGTGGAAATGGGAAGAAATTGGTGTTGGAACTCGCTCTCAGCAGCAGGAAGGCCAACAAGGGTAAACAGTGGTGGCAACAGGGTTACGTGCACGGGGGCAATAGCTCTGTTGATCTAGCCTCTCACGGGCACTGTGCGGGGGTATTTATAGGTATCTGAGTGTCCAGCGTCTTGTGTTAAGGACGCATGTTCCCTCAGACACCTATTTTATCCCCAGAATATTCCCATAAAGCAGGGTTACAAGCCGTAATTACAAGTATTCCTTTACAAGTTAGGCCCGTAATACAGAGGCGGCCACGCGGGGCCCGTTACAATGGGCCAGATCACACGTGGGCCTTGGGGCTGAACGAGGACGCGCCGTGGTAGGACGTCGCCGCAGGCCTTCGTCAAAATGCCGAGTCCTGCGAAGGGTGTCCCTGCCCGCTTTGTCTCCGTCGGACCAGCGGCTGCAGCGAAGGCCTCGAGCGAAGGGTGGCGTCTTTGCCTTCGCCCCAACATTTGCCCTCCGAGGGACCAGTTCGACAAAGTCACCTGGTGCCGAAGACGTCGCTAGATGGCGGAGACGCTGCCCTCGCTCGAAGTGGTTCCGCGGGGGTTTTTGATGTGACCGTTGATGGACGGCGTACTGTTGGATTGCGGGTTTCCCGAAGCGTCGCGGCCTGTCGGATTGCGGGTTTCTCGAAGAGCCGCGCCCTGCCTATAAAAGGGGGCGGGGGCGGCGCTGTTTGAACTCTGCCTTCCGCGCTCCGTGAAACCCTAGCCGCCCGCCGTCTTGCTGCTCCTTTTCCTCCGCTGCTCCCTTTGCTCGCCGGCGTCCTGGCTCGAGTGAAGCAGACCGCCCGCCGCCGACGACGGTACGTAGCAATGCCATCCTCTTCTTCTTCCGCCGACGCCACGCCGCCGGCCGCCGCCTCGTCTGAGGAGACGTCGAGTGACGTGATGGTGGAGGAGTTGCGCGCCGGCGACTCTGTTGAATTTGGTGTGTCACGGATGACGTCAGCCCGTATTGAAGATATGCAGCGGTTGGGCTACTTTGGCGGCGAAGTCGCTCGTGCTCCGGGGACGGAGGAAGTCCCCGAGCCGGAGGGCGAGTTGGTTGTTTTCAAGGCGTTCTTCGTCGCCGGACTCCGCTTGCCTGCGCACCGGTTTGTCGGCGAAGTCCTGCGTAGATTCATCGTTCAAATACATCAGCTGACACCGAACGCCATAGTGGCGCTGGCGAAGTATGTCTGGGCGACGACTTCGTACGGCGGGCAGCCGTCAGTTGAAGTTTTTGCGAAGAATTATTGTTTGCATTGGCAGAAAAGGATGGTTGAGGACGGAGTTGCCCAATTCGGGTCATGCACATTCACGCCGAAGACCGGCAAGACCACAATGCCAGTAGTGGAGTTGGTCCCGTGCGCCCGCAACAAGTGGGGCAATTGGAATGAATTTTGGTTTTATGTTGCTGAGGCTAATGTCGAAGGCCATAAAGGGCTCCCCGTGTCCGAAATGTGCTCTCACTATTACTCTGCGTATCCGCCTTATGAAGTGGCAGAAGAGGATGCAGACGAAGGGGCCCTTCGGTGCGCCGCCGGTCAGAGCAGCGGTCGAGATTTAGTTGAAGAGTTCGTGGCGTACGGGGTCTGGCCCTTGGCGCACGGCTGGTCGCTGGGCGAAGTATGCCCTCGCCAGATGCCCTTTCACGGAGGAAGGGTGGTGCGAAGTCCTGCCTTCGCACTGAATTTGCGCAACCGTGACCCGGCCGCCTTTGTGCGTGATGCGGAGGACTTGGCGGTGCGGCTCGTGGGGCGTTACGTGCCGAGGACGGAAGGCCAGCGCAACTTTGACATCCGCGGGTCAAATGAACGTTTGAACAGGGTCTTCGAATTGAATCAACTGCCGTACGACGGCTACCCTGGTCAAGACGAAGCGAACCGCCGTGGGAAGAAACCGGCGGTGGAGACTGGAGGCGACCCTGCGCTGGTGGCCGCCGCCTCCTCGAAAAAGAGAAAATTAGGTACTGCGATGGGAAGACTTGGGGTGTCTGATAGTTTCGCTAGAGAGTTAATGAGGACGTGCGTGGCCCCGGGGGAGAGGATGTCTTCGCCCGAGCTCCGGGAGTCTTCGGCTCGGATGCTGAGGGTTACCGGGGGTTGTTGGCCTAAAGACATTCCTATCCCCTGCGCGGTTGAGAAGGACTGTTTTACATCTCGTATGGTTCATCGGTGGAGAGTTTTTCCTTATGGGCGAAATATCGGTCATGTTGTGTGGGCAGTGATGGACAAGGATCGCCAAGGGGCGGCGCGAAAACGCCAGGCGACTGTGAGGGTTCACGAAGCTCGGCCGAAAAAACAGCGGGGAACGGCGAAGGCGGAGGCCTCCGGCGGAGGCAAGCCGCCGCTGCCGGCGAAGGTGGGCGCCTCTGCGCCTGGCAAGGCGCCGGAGGTGATGGTGGGCGTCGGAGGCCCCAAGCTGACGAAGGTGGTGCCGTCTGTCAGCGGAGTGGCGGAGGCTGCGAAGGCGGCCCGAACGTTACCGCCGCCCGGCAAACGCGTTGCCGACTTCGGCACCGAGATTAATGTGGAGGATTATCTTGGGGGTAAGTCTATATAAATATATACGCACATTTTTTTTTAATTTGTTGACGCGTTGCAGGGTCGGACGAGGGCCCGCTCACTCTAGTTGTGCCTGGCGCGGCGATCGCGACGGCTGCGCCAGCGCCGAAGGCGGGGGGAGAGGCCCTTGGCGCCGGAGGCGAGGTGTCTGCCCTCGCACTGGTCAGGGACGAGGCGGGCGTGGCGACCCGCCGGCTGAAGGGAGCGACGGAGGCGTTGAGTCGAGCGACGGAGGCGCTGAGTCAGGTCCGCCGAGCTATGCCCTCTCCGCCCCCCTTTTTTTTTACGTAACGGCCTTACGTGTGTTTTGCAGGTGGCTGACTTCACCAGCCGCACCGCGTCGGGGGCCCTTACGGCAGCTTTGTCTGCCGAGGTCGAGAGACTTCGGACGCAACATGATGACGCTGTCCGTGAGAAGTCGGCCTCCGACAGCAAGTGCCGCAAACTGGCGGAGAAGGTGGCCGCCCTGGAGAAGGAGAAGGCTGACCTCCGGCGCCAGCTGGCGGGGGA
Organism: Zea mays; assembly: GCF_902167145.1. Lineage (NCBI taxonomy): Eukaryota > Viridiplantae > Streptophyta > Magnoliopsida > Poales > Poaceae > Zea > Zea mays. The sequence goes on along the minus strand of NC_050105.1, from coordinate 104,836,345 downwards.
GAGGAGGGAGGCCAACGAAGCCATCGCCAAAGAGCAGGCTGCTCAGGCGGAGGCCAGGCTGGCGCGGGCGGAAGGCAATATCGCCAAGGAGCTCGTCGGAGAGCTGCAGCGGCGGCTTACTGCCCTGGAGAGCCGCGCGGAGGGGGCCGAGGCCGCGATGCGAGCGGAGGCCGAACGGACGCGCACGCAGCTCATGACTGCATATCGCGAGCTGGGTGTGCGGACGGGTGACTTCGAGGTGCCGGAGCGAGAGGCCGGACTTTGCTGTCTGGAATGGGTGCAGGAGGAACTGCAGGAGCTCCCCACTGTCTTGGCGGGGTTGATGTCGTTCACCTCCCTGGTCACCTGCGAGGCAGCGATGAACGCGCTCTCTCGCGAAGGCTGCCGGCACTTTGAGGCCCTCGACCAGGCAGATGAGGATTTTGGGCGAGATATCTTTGAGGTCGAAGACCCCGTGGTGAAGGAATCCGCCGGGGCCCTCTATGACCGGATGTGGGGTTCATACGGTTGTGAGGTGGTCCGGGCGCGGGCCGAGGCTGCGAGGGCTCAGGTAACGTTGTCGTTTGCTCGGCGTTTGCTGGATGCGGTCTGTGCATGTGTTTGCTGAATTTTTGTGCGTTTTGTCTTAGGCGGAGCGCGGCGAGCAGGTGGTCGACTTCGGGGCGCTGAACAGCGCGCTGCCTGACCCGGAGACGACCCCTGCGGAGGCCGCGACTGGAGTCGCCCCGGGACCGACCCCGGAGACTGCGGAAGATGCACCAGGCGCCCCTGCACCTGCTGCGGCCGGCGAAGACCTTCCCCCAAAGGTGGCCGAAGGCGCGCCCGATGCCCCCGCAGCTGCTATGCCGAGCGCTGAAGATCCAGCGGAGGTGGGGGCGGAGGCAGCGGCGGAGGCCTCGGCGGAGGCTCCCGCAGCGGCAGGGCCCTCGCAGGTGGCATAGGTGGTGTTTAGGGTTGAGGAATTTTTGGATGTTGTACTGAACTTTGGTTGCTGCGCAGGTTCAAGATTTTGGGCCTGCGCACGCAACCGCTACTACTGAGTTTTTGGCGGCTTCGACCGCGGAAGATGGAAATGAATATGGTGGGTCTGTTTCTGAGTTTTTTGATTTTACTGACTCTGGGAGCTCGGTTGAGTGGTCTGAGGAGTCTTCGGAGGGGGACTTGGATTATTTTGCGGCCTTGGACGTGGCTGCGGCGGAGGCTGCGCCACACGCTGCGGACGCGCCAGACGTGCCCGGTCCTAGCACCGGGCACCGACGACGAAGGGCGGTTGCGAAGCGTAGGATTAGTGCGGAGGAAGGGGCCCGGCTTCGCGTTAGCAGGGCTGGTCGGCAGGAGCTGCTGTCTTTGCAGGCCGCCGCGGGTGCAGGGGAAGGGGAGCTGCGAAGCCTTTTTGCGGGTGAGGAGCTTAGGATAATGTTGTTTAATTATAGAGAGATGGGGATTATTCCTAAGGTTGAGCCGATGTAGGGCGCGGTGCCCTCGCTTGTGAATGTGTAAGGGCTTGTAAAATGGAGTTGTGTGCCCTCGCGTGCCTGTGCCTGCGAGGGCGCTGTGTACTTTGTCTGGTGTGATTGATTATGCTGTGCCAGCAAGATTATAATTGGTCTTGGTGTCGTTTCTGCTTTTGTTGTACTGGGTCGGCTGCGCCCTTAGGCGGCTCTTGCGCGAAGTCTTTGCGATAGGCTTCGGATTTTTGCGTGCTTGTGCTTAGTCCGGCTGCACCTTTAGGCGACTTCTGCGCGGATAGTCTTCGCGATAGACTTCGGATTTTTGCGCACTTTTTGTGCTTAGTCCGGCTGCACCCTTAGGCGACTTCTGCGCGGATAGTCTTCGCGATAGACTTCGGATTTTTGCGCACTTGTTGTGCTTAGTCCGGCTGCACCCTTAGGCGACTTCTGCGCGGATAGTCTTCGCGATAGACTTCGGATTTCTGCGCACTTGTTGTGCTTAGTCCGGCTGCACCCTTAGGAGACTTCTGCGCGGATAGTCTTCGCGATAGACTTCGGATTTTTGTGCACTTGTTGTGCTTAGTCCGGCTGCACCCTTAGGCGACTTCTGCGCGGATAGTCTTCGCGATAGACTTTGGATTTTTGCGCACTTTTTGTGCTTAGTCCGGCTGCACCCTTAGGCGACTTCTGCGCGGATAGTCTTCGCGATAGACTTCGGATTTTTGCGCACTTGTTGTGCTTAGTCCGGCTGCACCCTTAGGCGACTTCTGCGCGGATTGGTCGCACGCGAGGGTGGCTAGCGCTTAGCCTCGCGGTGACTTCGAATTGGTCGAATGCCGAAGACCGTTGTTGCGGTCTTTTTTCGACACATGCTTTTGCGGGGGATTTTTCTCACATATATTACATGGCTCCGCCTCGTTAAAAACCTCACCCCCCGGGAGGAAAAGAGTGCGGGCCGGTACATGATTGTTTGCGACGAATTACAAGGGCGAAATCAGCCCTAAATGGGTCAAACAAAAAATTTGCGAAGGTTGTCGATGTTCCAGGAGTGCTCTAGGTCCTCGCCGTTTGGCGTTGTGAGCCTGTAAGCGCTGGGGGAAGCTTTTGACTTGACTATGAAGGGGCCCTCCCACTTGGGCTCCAACTTGCCCTTGGACTCCGTCCGAGCTGTTCGGATGAGTACGAGGTCCCCCTCGCTGAACTCCCTCGGGATGACTGCGCGGTCGCGCCATGCTTTGGTCTGGGCCTGATATTTGTTTAGGGCCTGTAGGGCGAAGACCCGGTCTCCGTCAATGAGATCTTTTGAAGTTGGCTCATCCACGTCGGGGACGGCTGACGGAACTGTACGCGGGGACCCATGCTTTATTTCTTGCGGGGTCATTGCCTCTGATCCGTATAGGAGGCGGAAAGGAGTGAACCCGGTCGCTCTACACTCGGTTGTGTTTAGCGCCCAGACTGCCTCTGGTAATAAATCGGTCCATCTGCCTTTTCTTTCATCGAGGAGCATCTTTTTGACAGCTGTGAATATTTTCCCATTGGCGCGCTCCACGACCCCGTTGGACTGCGGATGATAGACTGAGGCGAAGGCAAGCTTGGTGCCGATGGAGAAACAAAAATCCTTGAAATCTTGGCTGTCGAACTGCTTGCCGTTGTCGACTGTTAGCTCGGACGGTACTCCGAAGCGGCAAACGATGTTCTGCCAGAAGAATTTTTGGGCAGTCTTTGATGTGATTGTGGAAACAGCCCTCGCTTCAATCCATTTGGTGAAGTACTCGACAGCTACGAAGGCGAACTTAAGGTTCCCCTGAGCGGTGGGCAGGGGCCCGACGATGTCCAGGCCCCAGCGCTGGAGAGGCCATGTATGGGCAATCAGCTTTGTATATTGCGAGGGGTTGCCTGACCGAGGGGAGAACTTCTGGCAGGCTTCGCAGGACCTCGTGACCCGATTTGCGGCGCAGATCATTGCGGGCCAGTAAAACCCTTGTCGGATCACCTTGGCAGCCAGGGCCCTTGGCCCTGCGTGCGAGCCGCACGTGCCACTGTGGACTTCGCGTAGGATCTGCATGCCTTCGGTTTCGGTGATGCATTTGAGCATTGGCTGACTGACCCCTTTCTTGTACAGTTGGCCCTCGATCAGAGCGAAGTCCCGGCTTCGATGTCTGAGGCGCTTTGCCTCACTGACGTCGGCTGGATGATAGTACCCCTGTAGGAACAGGGTTATTGGTGCCCTCCAGTCTTCTGTCATGATTAGGTTGACTATACGGTGGCCTTCGCTATCATTAGTTATCTGGAGCCCTTCGGGGCTCCGGACAGCTGGAGTGCCGATGGTGTGGAAAAACACGTCGGAGGGCAGGGGCTCGCCCCTGGCGGCGGCCTTGGCTAAGGCATCGGCCTCCTCGTTCTTGGCCCTATCCACATGCTGCAGGGTGAATCCCTTGAATTGTCTCTCGAGGCTTCGGATAGCCGCGAGGTATTGCATGAGGGCGGGATCTTTTGCTGCATAGTCTTTCTCGACCTGACCGGCAACTATCTTGGAGTCTGTTTTGATGATACATGTGGTGACTCCGAGGGCCCTTAGCTTGCGGAGGCCGAGGATGACTGCTTCATACTCTGCTATGTTGTTTGTACATTTGTCGGATTCCAGAGCGAAGCTGAGGCGTGCTGCATATCTGTGTTTGACTCCGGCTGGCGAGGTGACGACTGCAGCGACGCCTGCCCCCGCATGACACCATGCACCGTCGCAATGGATAGTCCAGACCTTTTCTGTGGATGGGTCCGGCTGTGTTACTGGCCCAGTCCAGTCGACGACGAAGTCTGCCAGGACTTGCGACTTGATAGCTGTTCTGGGCTCGAAGCTGATGTGATAGCCGGAGAGTTCGGCTGCCCACTTGGCAATCCTCACTGATGCCTCCGGGTTCCTGAATAGTTCGCCGAGCCCCCTGTCTGAGGTGACTCGGACCTTGAATGCTTCAAAATAATGGCGCAGCTTGCGCGAGGACATAACAACTGCGTAGGCAATCTTCTCCAGCTCTGTCATGTTGCATTTGGACGGTGTCAGGACTTCGGAGACGTAGTAGACAGGGCACTGTCTGACTGCGCCCTCGACTGTTTGCTCCTGTACTAGTGCCGCGCTGACTGCGTGCGGCGAAGCCGCGACATAGAGCAATAAGGGGAGCGAGGAGTCGGGGCTCGTGAGGATGGCCAGCTCCGACAGGTACTGTTTTAGTGAGGCGAAGGCCGCTGCTTGCTCCGGTCCCCAAGCGAAGTCCTTCGCGCCGCGGAGTGTTTTGAGGAAGGGGAGACTTCGCTCGACGGACCTGGAGATGAATCTGTTGAGAGCGGCCATCCTGCCTGTCAGGCGCTGGACGTCCCTGGCGGACTGCGGAGGCGACATATCGACGATGGCCTGGATCTTGGTTGGGTTGGCCTCGATGCCGCGGCGGGACACCAGGTAGCCCAATATCTTGCCCTGGCGAACACCGAAAACGCACTTTTCCGGGTTTAGGCGGAGTCGTGCATCTCGCATGTTCGCGAATGTCTCTGCCAGGTCGGCGAGATGGTCCTCCTTATTCTTGCTGGCGACGACGATGTCGTCCACATATGTGAATATATTTCTGCCGACCTGCCCCTCGAGCACTGTTTTGGTGAGTCTGGAGAAGGTGGATCCGGCATTCTTGAGACCCTCCGGCATTCTGACAAAGCAATAAGTGCCGAAGGGTGTTATAAAGCTGGTGCTAGCCTTGTCTTCCTCCTTCATGTATATCTGGTGATAGCCGAAGAAGCAGTCGAGGAGGGACATGACCTCGCATCCGGCCGCGCTATCGACTATTTTGTCGATCCGCGGCAACAGGAAATTGTCCTTTGGGCAGGCCTTATTGAGACTGGTGAAGTCTATGCACATGCGCCATTTTCCGCTTTTTTTCTGCACCATCACAACATTGGAGAGCCACGTGTGGTAAGCCACTGGCTCGATGAATTTAGCCTCCAGGAGGCGATGCACCTCCGCCTTGGCGGCCTCTGTCTTTTCGTCTGACATTTTGCGAAGCTTCTGCTTTTTGGGTCGCACCGAAGGGTCAATCCCCAAGCTGTGCTCAATTATGGCTCGGCTGACTCCGACCAGATCGAGGGCAGACCAGGCGAAGACATCTTTATTCTTGGCCAGGCAGCAGAGAAGTTTCTCTTCTTCAAGTGAGGTGAGGTCTTCGCTGATAGTTACTGTCTGCTTGGGCGTGGCCTGATCGAGGGGGACAGTCTTGGTCCCGTCTTGGCACTGCAACTGTGCCTTGTCGTGCTGCTTGTCGGTTGGGCTGGCCGGCGCAGGGACCTCGCGCTGGGTCGTGAGACAGTGTACGTTTCTCTGACCGGGCACGAAGTCCCGCTCAATGTTGCGCGCCGTCTGCTGGTTGCCGTAGACTGTGATGGCGCCTAGCGGGCCTGGTATCTTCATACATAGGTACAACCCGTGGATGGCAGCTTCGAACTTGTTGATGGAGCCCCGGCCCATGATGGCGTTGTATGGATATACCATGTCAACAATGTCGAAGGTTACTTGCTCACTCCGGGCATTGGGCGCTACACCGAAGGAGAGGGGCAACTCTATCTTGCCAACTGGAAAGGTGCCCTTGCCGCCGAAACCATACAACGGGTTGTCCGAAGGCTTCAGCAAGCTGTGGCTTATACCCATGCGGTCGAAGGCGTGGAGGAAGATGATGTCCGCCTGACTGCCGTTGTCGACTAGGACTTTGTGTAAGTCCCAGCCTGCCACGCTGCAATTGATGACCATAGCGTCGATGTGGGGGGCGCTGCGCAGGTCGACGTCTCGTGCGTCGAAGGTTAGCGGTATGTGGGACCACTTCGTCTGCACGACTGGGCCAGTGACGGCGACATGGTTGATGCTGCGGTAGTGGTCCCGCTTCTGCCGCTTGGTGTCGAAGTCAGTGCTAGACCCCCCTGTTATCATGTGAATGACTCCGCGATATGGTTGATCGGCGAAGTCTTCCTGCTTTGGGGCATGGGGGATGTTTTGATGTTGCTGGTGTGGTGGTGGGGGTGGAGGAGGTACGATTTGTACTTCCTGATGGTGTTGGTAAGCGTGGTGCGGTGGATGCGGAGCGGGAGCGTGGATATATGGTGGAGGGGGTGGCTGGTAATTATGCGCGACAATTCTGGGATTGTCGGCTGCCTGCGCCCGCGCCATTCTGTCTCTGGTGGCCTTCGTCTCGGGGCAGTCTTTGGTCTGGTGGGCGCAGTCTTCGCCGTGGAAAAGGCAATAGAATCGGCGCGGCGGCTGCTGCGCCCGCCCTCGGCCCCTGCCGCGAGTTCCATTTCCGCGGCCCTGGGGGGGATATTCCTGGCGGCGAGGGGGATCAGCAGCAGGCTGTTGGTTGACGATGTTGTGCACTTGCTGTTGACTGCGGCCATCTCGACCGGAGTCTGGTTGCGGAGTCCTCGTCCACGTGCGGCTGGACTGCGGGGCATCTTTGGGCTTCCGCTGTGACTCAACCTTGCGCTGGTGGAGCTCTTCGGATTTGGCATATTTTTCGAAGAGCTGATATAGCTCCTGCAAGCTCTTGGGTGGATCTCTGATACAATGGCTGTAGAGGACGCCGGCCCGAAGGCCATTGATGGCGTAGTGGATAGCGATCTGATCGTCGACAGAGGGCAGCTGTGACTTGAGTGTTAAGAACTTGCGGTAATACTCCCGCAGAGTCTCCTTTTCCAGCTGTTTGCAAAGCGAGAGCTCGGCCAAAGCGTCGGTGTCTGGACGGTACCCTTGGAAGTTGAGGAGGAACTTGTCCCTGAGACTTCTCCACGAATCAATGGACAGCGGAGGCAATCTGGTGAACCAGGTGAGTGCTGGGCCCTCTAGTGCGATGATGAAAGACTTCGCCATTGTGGCGTCGTCTCCTCCGGCTGATGCAACAGCGACTTGATAACTCATGATGTACTGCGCCGGGTCGGTGCTGCCGTTGTACTTGGGGTATGCCCCCGCTCGAAAGTTAGCTGGCCAAGGCATCACTTGTAGGTGTGGCGCCAGGGGACTTCGCTCGTCGAGGTAGTTGACCCCTTGGAATGGCGCGCCGTGCTGGGAGACGTAGTCATGCTGGGGGAAACGCGGGTTCTCCGGCTGCGCCCGGTGCTGCAGGGGTGGGCCATGCTGCCAGCCGAGGTGGCCTTCGCGCGTGTCCTCCGGTTGTGTGCGCTGTTGGAGGGGTGGCTCTTGCTGTAGACCGAGGTGGCCTTCACGCTGCATCAGCGCGATCTCGCGCTCGAGGTCTTGGGCTTTCTGCTCCTCGTCGCGTATCATTTGCCGCACTTTGGCTAATGCGGACACACGCTGGCGCTTGGCCTCCAGTATCTCTTTCTGCCTCTGGAGATTGCGGTTCCTGAGGCGCAGGGCGCGCAGCTGCAGCTGTTCTTCTGTTGAGACGCCGAGGACCTCACCGTCCTCGGTGAGGTCCGCGCCTTCCAGTGGGGCGAAGCCTGGGGGCGGCTGTGACTGTCCTTCGGTTCCGCAGGTGCGGAAGGTGTCGTCTTCGCCGGTGTGGGGAACATTGTCTTCAGTGGGCTCTTGGTGGGTGGATTGGGTGAGGACGAGGGCCTTGCCCTTTCTTGCGGCCAGCAGTGCTGCCTTCGCAGCCTCGTCAGCCTTGGGGTTAGCTCTCTTGGGTGCCATCGCGGGTGGTTTTGTCGTAGCACGAACGGTGGGCGCCAAATGTTGGAACTCGCTCTCAGCAGCAGGAAGGCCAACAAGGGTAAACAGTGGTGGCAACAGGGTTACGTGCACGGGGGCAATAGCTCTGTTGATCTAGCCTCTCACGGGCACTGTGCGGGGGTATTTATAGGTATCTGAGTGTCCAGCGTCTTGTGTTAAGGACGCATGTGCCCTCAGACACCTATTTTATCCCCAGAATATTCCCATAAAGCAGGGTTACAAGCCGTAATTACAAGTATTCCTTTACAAGTTAGGCCCGTAATACAGAGGCGGCCACGCGGGGCCCGTTACAATGGGCCAGATCACACGTGGGCCTTGGGGCTGAACGAGGACGTGCCGTGGTAGGACGTCGCCGCAGGCCTTCGTCAAAATGCCGAGTCCTGCGAAGGGTGTCCCTGCCCGCTTTGTCTCCGTCGGACCAGCGGCTGCAGCGAAGGCCTCGAGCGAAGGGTGGCGTCTTTGCCTTCGCCCCAACAATTGGCATGGACTTCATTGTTGGTCTACCCCGCACTTCTGCAGGGTATGACTCTATTTGGGTGATTATGGACAGACTAACCAAAGTGGCTCACTTCATTCCTGTGAGGACCAATTACACGGGAGCCAAGCTAGCAGAGTTGTATATGGCTCAGATAGTTTGTCTACATGGGGTGCCTAAGAAGATCGTGTCAGACCGGGGATCATAGTTCACTTCTCGGTTTTGGCAGAAGTTGCACGAGTGCTTGGACACACAGTTGAATTTCAGTTCGGCCTACCATCCTCGAACTGATGGCCAGACCGAGAGGACCAACCAAGTACTAGAAGATATGTTAAGAGCTTGTGCTCTTAAACATGATGGCAGTTGGGATAAGAGTTTACCATATGCGGAGTCTCTTACAATAATAGCTACTAGGCCAGTTTGAAGATGTCCCCGTTTGAGACTCTATATGGTAGAAAATGCAGGACTCCTTTGTATTGGGATCAAACTAGTGAAAGATAGTTCTTTGGGCCAGAAATTTATAGGAGGCAGAAGAACAAGTATGAATGATAAGGGAAAACTTGAAAACTGCACAGTCGAGACAGAAAAGCTACGCTGATACCCGGAGAATACTATTAGAGTTTAAGGAGGGTGATCACGTGTACCTAAAGGTGTCACCGATCCAGGGTATCAGGAGATTTAAAGTCAAAGGGAAGTTGTCCCCTCGCTTTATTGGACCCTTCTTGATCTTAAAGTGAGTGGGGGAAGTTGACTATCAACTGGAATTACCCGATCACCTGGCAGATGTACATGATGTCTTCCATGTATCCTAGTTGAAGAAATGCCTAAGGGTACCCGAGGAGCAGCTACCTATGGAGGATGTTGGTATTCAAGATGATCTGACTTATACGGAGTAAAATATCAAGATCCTTGATACCTTGACCCGTGTCATGAGGATAAAGTGATCAAAATGTGCAAAGTGCAATGGAGTCACCATGGAGAAGATGAAGCTACTTGGGAAAGAGAAGAAGAGCTACACATAGATTTTCCCCACCTTTTCCCTAGTCCTTCCTAATCTCGAGGACGAGATTATTTTTAAGAGGGGTAGGATTTGTAATACCCAGTTTGGAAATAATAAGAGAAAGGGGTAATCTCATTAGTTGTTTTGTCTTCTACTTATCATCAATTGGGAATAACCCTACTTAGAGAGAATAGTTAGTTAAAAACACCAAAGATAATTTGTGCATCATGCTGGATTTTAAGTGTTTGTGCATTTAATAATAATAAAATTAATAAGGATACATTAATAATGAGAATTAGGGATTAAACCTAAAAAAATAAGTCTTAGAATTTGGAAATAAGATATAGAAGGAGAAGAGAAAAATAGGAAAAAGGCCCTATATAATGCAAGGAAAATATCAACATCTTGGACTAGTACATCTAATTCAAAATCAAAAATTACAATCAATATTTGGATTTAAAATTTAGGATCCAAAAAGGAGGAGGAAAGAAAATAGAGAAAAATAAGAAAAGAAAAGGAAAAAGGAATAAGCGCCGCTTGGGCTGGGGTACCGCTTTTGGTCCACTCCACCGTTTCTTCACCACGGCCCAAACTTCTACTTCCGCACGCGCTCGCCTAGGGCACTGCCATGTGGGACCCAGTGGTCGGTGTCGTATGCGCGCGCTGGTCATGGGGAACTTGCGCCGACAGATGGGCCCTAGAGTCAGTCACTTCCGTTCCTTTCGCATGGTTCGCGCGCGCCTCACTGATCCGTGGGACCTACCTACCAGGTCGCAGCCACACCTCCGCACGCCGCGCCCAACAACCACCACCGTATCCGCCACCGGAGATCATGGAGGTAATACCGGCCAGGCCTCAACTCCTGGGGCTATACCAAGGGCTGACCAACATGACCTCCATCCCTGGACGCCCACAACCATCATGCGACACTAGGCTCGACCACCACCGCATATAGAGAATCTGGCCGCCACCGTCGATCGTTGACCACACCGTTGTCGGGGTAGGACAAGTGAGAAGAAAGGTTCGCCAGCCGCCACGGAGACCGCCAGTTGCCTCACATGGTGAATACAAGCCCTAGGCGACCACTGATTTCTCACCAGAGCTGCTCTCCATCCGCCTGCCTGCATGACGCCGTGGCCGGGCCCCTGTGCTTCTTTCCCTCGATAAGAAACCCATTGCTGGTTATCACTTTGTCTTCCACATCACGTAGCTCGGTCCAATTTAGTGTTTGACACCCGGGAGAGATCGATTAGGTACCTCACCGGTGCACTCCATCGGGTGAGCAGGGGCGGCGCCGCCGAGACAGAACCGGGTAGCGGTGGCGCTCGTGGGCCATTGATTTCGCAATTCATGGCTCAGATCACACGGCCAAGGAATGGTTCGGCCGGGTGCCTTGCTGTCGTTCAATCGCGATCGGATGGGCCGGAGTAGTTGTAGGGGATTTTAAAATCCGAACCGTAGAATTCTGATCGAATGGACTCTGTTGAATACGAATTTGGGCTAGGAGTGATCTAATCCTCATCGTCGGTTGTCGATTCAACGGCTCAGATCACGCAGTACCCCTTCGCTGTGAGCTTATGCATAAGGAACCCCGAGTTGTTTTAAAATAAACTCGCGGTCCATCCTGGTGGAAGTCTGAGTCTAAGGAATTTTTATGGATTAGCCCCAGAACTCTATGGTAATTGGCGCACAGTCCAGAGAACAGAGAAATTAGAATTAATTATAGAAATTGATTTTTAATACAAAAATCATTCCAGAAACTTGTATAATTCATATTTAATTCATTTTAACTCCAAATTAATCCATTCCAGTGGCATTAATTTTGTTTTAATATTGTTTATCAACTAGTAACTCTGTTTAGCTATGAAACTTAAATTAAAATTATTCACTTGAATTATTCTATTCTAGTTACTAAATAACTTCAGAAATTCATAACTAAATAACCGTAATCCCGAATTTAGTGATTCTTGTTCCTACGATCTCGTTACGACGCATAGAGTATTATCATGCATTTTGTTCTGTTGTTTGGTATGATGTTAATTTCTGCTATACCATGTTGGTTTGTATTGTTGCGAGTAGACGAGAATGCTACTGAGGATCCAGGTGTTCAGCAGGTGGAGACTACTGAGCAGGAGCTCGTTGAAGGTGCCCTTGATCACTTCTTTTTACCCAATAATGTTCTTATTAACCATAATGATCTGTATAGGTTAATTTTGATAGGACACAATAGGTTACCCTAGTTTAGATATCTTTATACCTTGTTTACCACTGAATTTTTGGGTAGTACCTGCTATTGCTTTATGTGGTTTTGGGTATGGAGATACACATTGTTCATGATCATACTTTTTATTATCAGTTTGTTATTTATTGTTTATGATAAGATCATTATGTTAATTGGAACATGGAGAACTACCCGGGAAAACCGTGCTACCACAAGGGTAGTATGGGACGCCCTTGGCTGACTAATTAGGAAAGCTAGTCGATGACTACCTTACCCGAAAGGGGCAAGGGCAGTAGGGGAGTGGTCAGTGTAGGGAGGTCTGTGACACCTTAAATTTATGGTTGTTTTTATAGAATTTCTTTTTGAAAGTCCAATTAATAAATATAAAAAAACATTGCTCCAAAAATAAATATTTTAGTTGTAAATAATTTTGATAGAATTATTATGATTTTTAGAAATATTTTAAAATATATTTATTTATATCTTTAATGGAAAAGAATGAAAAAAGAGAAAGTTGGCCGAAACCCTAGCCAAATTGGCCCACCAGGGGCCAGTCGCTTCCCTTCACTCTACCCCTCCCCACCCTCACTGACAAGTGGGCCCCACTGGTGCCACCTCTCCTTCCACCGCCGCTCGGGCGCGGGCGTGCTCAGGGGCTCACGTGGGCACGCTGCCAAGTGCCGCCGTCGCTCGGCTCGACCCGACCGTTCGCCCCACCGCCCCGCTTCGTCTCACCTCCCTCACACGCCCAAAACGGCTGCCCCTTCTTCTCCCCTCCTCCCTAATTTCCTCCCCCACTTTCTCTCTCAATGAATGGAGAAACGACCACCATTAATGGAGTTAAGCCGTCGGCGACCTTTACCTCCTCCCTGGCGTCCCTCCCTTCTCTCTATAAATAGGATCGGCCCGAGCCTTTCTTTTCCCCTACCCGAGCTCTCTCTTCCTCTCCACTCTTCTCCGCCCAAGCTCGCCGTCGCGCCCGTGCCCTGCGCGCCGATCGCCGGAGCTCCACCCAAAGCCGACGTCGTGCCCTCCGACGACTAGAGCCGGAGCCCACCCATCGACCTCCCTTGCTCGCCATCCGCACCCTGTCTCCCCCGCTCGTCGGACAATCCTCGCCGAGCTCCCTGTGCACACGAACTAGCTCAAGGTAGAAGGAAGTCGTTTTGTGTTTTGGCCCTCGAATTTCTAAAAATTATTTCTGTATTTTCTACAGTACAAATGTATGAAAAGAGATCCAAAAACCTTAGGTTCTACTCCCCGAAGTATACGTGTAATTTTGGATCAACCCCGGCAATAGTATTTTGAATATGGACATTATTTTTATAATTTGAAAAATACATAGGTTGTCACGATTCTTTAATTTTGTGATGCAAAACTAGAAACGTATGCGACCAACTTCACTTTAGCACATAGAACGATATTATGTTAGTAGTGATTTAAGTATAATTTTATTTATAAAAGAAAATGGAAGAAGTAATAGGCCACGTATTATCGATCATGTTAAAATATAGATTTTCACTAATCAGGATATAAGTATTCGTATGTATATCACTTAATCACTTAGAATTAATAAAATACCTATTCATGTCGAAATAATCATGATTATGTTACTAAAGTCCAAAACTAGTAATTTACATTAATTCTTAGAATATTAATGTTATTTGATTCATAAACAAACATTTTAACAATACGTATAATTTCTATCTAGAAAGGAAAGGATTAAACCCAAAGAATAATTATTTTCCGTAAAGTTTGTTAAGTCATGTTATCTACGCAATATTAGATAAACTAGCTTCGAAGAAACCTGCTCATATAATTTTCACCAATGATCACTCAAAGTGGAAAATTTAGTGGATTAATAAAATAGTTATGATTTAGACATTATTTATAAATATAGTTGTGTGATATGTGATTGTTTATGTAATGGTGAATGTTACCCATGTAATGGTGTATGTTTATTTATTTGGCGTATGTATTCTTTTGTATGTACGATACGCAAATCGATGCTAGAAGTTGACTATGAGGTAGACGAACCAAACTCGTTCGAGGACGACCCACAGGACACTTTCGAGCAAGACAAGTGGATTCTCCCTCTGCATTTCTATTTGTACCCAAATAATGCATATAATAATGTTTACTTTTCGGATATTGCATAATTTGATGGGATTTGCCTAAATAGGATTTCCTAGAATTACCAACCCTATTCCTTGATTTACCCTGGGATAAATGCTATGTTTAGCAATTTTTGCTATTGCTCAACTTGATAAACATGATGTCACTCCTTTAATGATACTAAGTTCTAGAAATAAATTTTTATTTATGATGTAAACCTGATGGTTAAACAAGAACATTTTGTATTAAATGGAACATGGAGTGACCACCCAGGATAACAGTGCAACCACGAGTGCTATAATGGTTCTGGCTTTGGTAATTAGCACTATAGACTTATTGCTTAGCAACCCTACCTAAAAGATGGGCAAGAGGGGGCGGCAGTGGTTTGGTGGCAGCTCATGTTAACATGGGGTGGTAGTCTCGGCTAAGTTACCTCACCTACAGGGCCATCAATACTGACGTGGAAACCTTAGCGAGTGGCTTTGTACTAAGGATATTTTGTGAAAGCCTCATAGTGGATCCCTAGCCATTACCTAGGAAGTGTTTATTAGTCCGATCAACCCAGGCTAGATGGGATACACGGCTTGTGGGTAAAGTTGTACCACCTCTGTAGAGTGTAAAACTGATAAGTCAGCCGTGCTCACGGTTAAGAGCAACCTGGACCCTCACATGATAATTGAACTTAAAGATGGAAAATAAATCGTGATCCGATGATCCACCAGTGGTTTGCTTAAGTGATTTCACTTAAGTGTTTTGAAATATACTCATGTACTTATGTTTAACTGGGAAACTTTGGGATACACTTACAATTAGTAAGTCATGTGTTGCTAATAAAATATTGACCAACTAAAATGCTTACCGCTTATCCATAGCCTACCTTGTTAACTTTGCATTATTTCCCGCACTTGCTAAGCCCCGACCATAAGTGAGCTCACCCTTGCTAATATTTTGATCAGAGGGTGATGACGAAGACTTCGCAGATGACGTTGATGAATTTTGAGTCTAACGATGCGCCAGTCACCTTTCTGTGGAAGAGTGTCCATGTTTAATTCCGCCGTACTTTAATAATGATACTTGTTTAAGATATTTTGATCTAGATGATGTAATAAAGTTACTCTACTCCTTTTTATGCCTTTATTGCATTGTCTTTTGATATATTACACTTGTGACATCAACATATGTGTGGAAAATGGATCCTGGCCCACATATGCTATGCATTCGGTTTTGCCCCCAAAACCGGGTGTGACAAGGTCCTCGGGTTGATTTTGCTGCGATGTCGGTCAGGCGAGGGGTCCCTGCATTGGAGCTTCCTAGAAACTATAGCGAGTTTTCTGAAGCTAGTGGAACTTTGTAAAGGCCTCGTAGTGTTACCCTGCCTTGCTTCCTTGGTAGAGGCGTATGGGAGTCATGATCCCTTGGCAGATGGGTAACATGACTTATGGGTAAAGATGTGCAACCTCTGCAGAGTGTAAAACTGGTATATCAGCCGTGCTCATGGTCCTGAGCGACTTAGACACTCACATGATTAATTTATGGAATTAAATTCAACTTGTCATTTGCATCGCATTGGGATTTATTATCAATTTTACTCTATTATTACTCTAGTTTGGTATTTACTTACATTTAGTAACTGCTAATAAAATTTGACCTACTTGTAAAAGCAATGCTTAGCTTTAACCCTTATTTATTGATCAGCCTTACACCTCACATGAGCTCCCACCTTTGGTGAGTTCATGCACATTATTCCCCACAACTTGTTGAGCTATGATCTTTTGTGAGCTCACTCTTGCGATATATAAACCCCTCCACAGGTGAAGAGCAGGTGGTCCAAGAGGAGCCACCCTACAATGAAGAATACGAGTTGATCTAGGTGGCGTCTCCGAGTCAGCTTTGTGGCATCAGGGAATAATATTTAGTTCGCTTTATTATTATCATTTATTTTTGTAATACTTCCGCTATGTAATAATGACATTTATGATATTTATGACATTTATCTCTATACACTTTGTCATTATATGTGATGGTCTTCCTTGACGCACATATGAGACGCACCTGGCTTTATCCCTTAAATCCGGGTGTGACATAATGCGTTTTGCTTTATGTCATGATGACGAATCTACAGATGCCTAATGTATGTTTGTATGAATGCAAAGGATGATGTGATGAAGTATGAAAATGTATGCCGAAGGTAAAAAACTCACGCAAATACACACCCAGACTCTGCATCCCCTTAGGAACAACTTTGGAGTCTCTTCACCTTTTACTTAGGTGGTTATTCAGCTCTGCATTCCCTTGAGAACGACTTTGGAGCTAAGCTCTTCATCCCCTTAGGAACAACTTTGGAGCTTCTTCACCTCTGACTTAGGTGGCATTTAAGCTCTGCATCCCTGTAGGAACGACTTTGGAGCTTCTTCACCTTTCACTTAGGCGACATTCTACCTCTGCACTCCCTTAGGAACTACTTTGGATCTTCTTCATACTTTTTTACACTCGATGGTGTAATCCCAGATCTTTACATTTTACATGTGGGGGAATCTGGCCCTTGTATTACACAGGGCTACACAAAAAATAAAAAATACAACCTATGGACCCATTAAAAACCTTTCTCCCTTCTTGAAAGGAAAAGGGTGCCATAGGGAAAAATAAGAAAATTATAAAATTTACACATAATATCTCCGAAGCTCATCTGTGTTCCATGATCTTGGAATGTCGTTTCCATCCATGTCTTTCAACCTGTATGATCCAGGTCTTTACGAAGATACCACCAAGAAAGGACCTTCCCATTTGAGCTGAAATTTTCCCACTGTATTCGGGTTGGCCACTCTCCGAAGTACTAAGTGTCCTGGATTGATGTTTTTTAGTCTTACCTTCTGATCATGCCATTTGACTATTTCAGCTTGATATTTATTGATGTGGTCTATTGCCTAAAGTCTGGTCCCTTCTATGGTGTCTTTTGTTATTTTACAATCCTCATCATCTTCTGCCGAAGCTAGGGTCCTTATTTAACCCGTTCTTGCTTCTTCCGGTGTTATTGCTTCGTCGCCGAACAAAAGCTTGAATGGGGTAAATCCTGTTGACCTTGCGACAACAGTGTTGTGGTTCCATACCACTTTTATTAACTCGTTCGGCCACTTTCCTTTTGGCTGATTGAAGATTGACTTCATTATTCCTGTTATTATGATTCCATTAGCTCATTCTACCAGTCCATTTGATTCTAGGTGTCTCACTGATGCAAAATGTATTTTTGTACCGATTTGGTCACAAAAAGCTTTGAATGTTTTGGCATCAAGTTGAGTTCCGTTATCAACTGTAATGGCCTTCGGCACACCGAAGCGACAGACAATATTCTGCTAGAAAAACTTTTGAACCGTTGCCGAAGTGATTGTAGCTAGAGGTTTAGTTTCAATCCACTTTGAAAAGTATTCCACCGCTACTACAACGTATTTTAAATTTCCTTGCGCTGGTGGAAGTGGGCCTAATAAATCTAGACCACCTTTGCAATGGCCAGGTGGGCTGGATTAGCTGAGTTAGAGATGAATGTTGTTTTTGGTCTCTGGCACACTTCTGGCAGTTTTCAGATTTTTGTACTAAATCCGCTACATCCGAAGCTGCCTTCGGCCAACAAAATCCTTGTCTGAAAATCTTTCCAAGTAAAGGCCTGGACCCAATATGAGCTCCGTATAGCCCTATGTGTATCTCCTTCATTAGCTCCTGACCTTCGGTTTTAGACAAATATTTCAGCAATGGAGAGCAAACTCCTTGTTTATACAATTCTCCTTCTATGATTACATAGGGCCTTGTCCTAGCTTCCATTCTCTTGATATAAGCTTCATCGTCCAAAAGATAATTGCCTTGTAGGAAGGATACAATCTCAGTCCTCCAATCTTCACTGCGCACTGGTGAGATTGTAAGTACTGCTCGCTCCATGAGCTCGACTGAAGGTGCTTTTATTTTTTCAAAAAATACTTCTGGAGGTAATAGGAGCCCTTGTGTCGCTGATTTGGCTAATAGCTCTGCATGTTCATTTTCCCCTCTTGGGATATTCTTTACAGAGAAGCCTTTGAAAGAGGCTTCCATTCTTCGGACTGTATCGAGATATTTCTCAAGCTTAGGATCTCTTGCTTTGCTGCTTTTGTCGATGTGGCCTGTGATAACTTGTGAGTCAGATTTGAGGATTGCCCTTCTTATTCCCATTGCCTTAAGTTTTTGAAGCCCCAAGAGAAGGGCTTCGTACTTTGCAATGTTATTTGTGAAGTTGAACTCTAGCCTTGATGCGTAGCAGGTTCTGATCTTAGATGGTGAAATTAGAATGACAGCTGCTCCTACGCTGAAGGTTCTCCAAGACCCATCACAAAACACTATCCAAGCTTCGTCGTCTTTTGTTCTTTCTTCGTCCTGAGCCCCTGGCATCCAATCAGCAATAAAGTCTGCTAATGCCTGAGATTGGATTGAAGACCTATGAACATAATCTATGGTGAATTCATTCAACTATGCAGCTCATCTCCCAACTCTTCTTGTGGCTTCTTTGTTCCTTATTATATCCTTGAGAGGCTGAGAAGAAGGTACTATGATATGGTATGACTGGAAATAATGCTGAAGCTTTCTGGAGGCCATCAGTACAGCATATAGTACCTTCTCCAACTCTATGTAATTTTTCTTTGATGGACTAAGTACTTCAGAGACAAAGTACACTGGCACTTGCTTCTTCGCTTGGCCATCTTGCTTCTCTTGCACCAACGCTGCACTAACTGCAGCGTGAGAAGCAACTACATACAGCAACAATGGGGCTCCTAACGAAGGTGGGGTTAAAGTTGTCAAGTCTATTAAGTATTGCTTCAGCTCTTCGAAACTCTTTTGCTGAGTTAGTCCCCACTGGAAGACTTCGGCTGACTTCAATACTTCAAAGAATGGCAAGTTTCTTTCTGTCGATCTTGAAATAAATCTATTTAATGAGGCCAACCTTCCTATCAGCCTTTGGGCACCTTTTCTTGACTTCGGTGCTCCATCCAAAGTATAGCTTCTATCTTGTTTGGGCTAGCCTCAATTCCTTTTGTTGACACAAGACACCCAAGAAATTTCCCCTTCTTCACTCCAAAAACACATTTTTTTGGGTTGAGCTTGAGGCCTGCCTTTCTAAAATTGACAAATGTTTCTTGTAGATCAGCGATGTGATTTTCTTGCTTGGTACTTTTAACTATGATATCATCGACATATGTTAGAACATTCCTGCCAATTTGTGAGCAAAGGACTTTAGCTGTCATCCTGCTAAAGCTTCCTCCAGCATTCTTGAGCCCCTCAGACATCCAAAGGTAGAAGCAGGTCCCACTAGGGGTTATGAAGCTTGTTTTGGGCTCATCTTCTTTCTTCATCCAAATTTGATGGTAGCCTGAATAGCAGTCCAATAGACTCATGAGATCTGAGGTAGCTGCTGCATCCACAAGGGAGTCTATTCTTGGCAAAGGGAACTCATCCTTCGGACATGCCTTATTGAGATCTATAAAATCAATGCACATTTTCCACTTTCCATTAACCTTCTTCACCATCACAGTATTGGCCAGCCACTCTGGATATGTTACCTCTCTGATTACTCCGGCACTCAGAAGCCTTTTGACTTTGTTTCGTGCAACTTTGGCTTTGTCATCGGACATCTTCTGAAGCTTCTGCTTTCTTGGCCTCATAGCTAGATCTACATTAAGTGAATGCTCAATGACATCTCTATTGACACCACAAAGATCATTGGCTGACCAAGCAAAGACGTTCTTATTGTTGAACAGAAACCTCAACAGAGTTTTTTCTTGTTCATCAAACAATTGAGATCCCAGCAACACCTTCTGCTCAGCTATGTCTTCACATAGTAGCATGGGCTTCGGTTGGTCTGCTGAGGCAGCCTTATTTCTTTTGTGCTTGTATTGTTGATTAGCTTCGGCTTCATCTATGTTATGGAGAGCCTTTGAATCTGTCCAGTTCCCTTCAGCCCTTCTAGCGGCCTCTTGACTTCCATGCACGGCTATAGGGTCCTGGTTTGATGGTATCTTCATGCATAGATATGCTAGATGAAGTATTGCTTCGAAAGTGTTTAATGTTCCTCGACCAATGATTGCATTGTAAGGATATTCTATATCAACAATGTCAAAGACAACTTGCTCTGTCCTTGTATTGTGAACATAGCCGAAGGTAATCGACATTGTTATCTTACCAAGTGCCACTAGCGGCCTTCCTTCGAAGCCACAGAGGGGATGTGTTGCATCATGTATCTTATCATCCTGCTCTTGCATCTACCCAAAAGCTTTTGCAAAGATAATATCTGCTGCACTACCTATGTCTACAAGGATGTTGTGTACCAGAAACCCCTTGATGACACAAGATATGACCATTGCATCATTATGAGGGTAGTCCTTAAGCTGAAGGTCCTCCTGGGAGAAGGTGATTGGTATGTGTGACCACTTGGACTTGATGAAGGGTCCTTGAACTCCAACATGTTGTACTCTTCTTTGTGCCTCCTTCTGCTTCTTGTTAGCTGGCTCAGAACTTGAACCGCCCATGATTGGGAGCACTAGCTTCGTAGCTGAAGGTGCCATGGCTTTGATTCCTTGCGAAGTCATTGTCGCGGTCGTGGAAGTGATTTCACCGAAGGTGGGCGCCAATGTTGGTCACTTGTTCTCAAGTATTGTGAATCAAGAACAAGGCAACATGATTGTTAAAGACAAAATACCTTTGCCCTCCGAAGCATTGTTTCCCCTCGGATTTAATGGTCATCGGATGAAGGTCATGAAGGACATGCCTTATCATTTCATAAATAAATTAGGATACATGAATATAGACATAATGGATACAAATTATCAATACATCCATATTATCATTCCTCAAAATTTATAGAAGTGTTAACAGAATTTGTATTACATTTATACCTTCAGCTTACTCGTAGGTGATGACGCGACAAAGTGATTACAATTCAGCGTGAATAGTACGGCACTACTATTCATCTATTTATAGGCACGGGACGTAGCCCGGGTAAAATTACATTCATGACCTTCAACATTTGTTTCTAAGCATAACTCAAATCACTAGGGTCTATCTGGTCTTTTCATCCTCTACTTGATCTAAACCGAAGCTGATGGTAGCTTCGGCACTTGCCATCGTTGCTTCTAAGCGAGGTCTTCGTCTTGAGGACCTTTGGCAGAAAGAGGGAAATCTTCAGTATCGCTTTGCCGATGGTGTCTTTGTCTTGAGGACCTTTGGCAGAGAAGAAGACCCACAGCAATATGCGCCGTCATTAGTTAGCTCCTCGTCATGAGGGGAGCAGCAATGGGAGCAATGATCCCATAGGAGACTTGGAGTCTAGAATCGAGTGTCTGACTGCGGAGTTGTGCCATGGAGGCAGGGAGCGTAAGCATGCTAGTCGCCGCTTCGCTAAGTTGTCAAGAGAAGTAGAACGTCTACAGCGGGAGATTATAGAGCGTGATCAAGCTATCAACTAGGCTATGAGTTCGCAATCCATAGCCTAGGATTGTGAGGCGACTGCCCGAGCCCTGGTGGATGAGTTGAGCTTAGCCTTGGAAAACCTACAAGTGTATAATAACATCTTGCACAAGTAGGTTCATGTGTTATATGACCAGCTACATCCAAATGTACCACCCGAAGTCGTAGAGATGGGTGCTGGCGCTGCGAAAGCAGGTGAAAGAGGACCTCGTGGAGTGCTGGACATCTTTGGAGCCCCTCCTATGAACATCATGGATGATCGCCCTTCGGAAGCTAGTAATGGGTCTGGAGCGACCAAGGACATGGAGGACTAGAGTAGTATAGTAGTGGGTTGTTTCCTTGCTTAGACTTAATAAGGAAAGTGGGTTTGTATGGACTGAGTATGTGTAATAAGTAAAAGCTTGGAATAATGTAACAAAGGTTGTGTAAATGTGTTGTATAATAATAAAGAATGTATGTTTTCTTCTTAAGATGCCAACAAGGACCCATAGTCATGATGGGGTAGGAACTTCTCGGGGTAGTGGGGAGGAGACTCCAATCCCACCTCCAACTCTGGCGGAAGCCATTGCTGCCCCGCTGAAGGCTACTTCTAACAATACCCGATTTCTCCGGGAGATGGAAGGAAATTAGATCCATCCGCAAGGAGGCCAAGGCCAAAATCAAGCTCTAAGAGACACAACCTATATGGAATTCTCAGAAACTTGTCCCCTTGTCTTCATTAAAGCAGAAGAAGCTCTAGAGGCGGATGAATGGATCCGCGTGATGGAACAGAAATTTGGATTGATCTAATGCATGGAGACTCAGAAGCCCCTGTTTGGTGCTGAACAACTGCGAGGCCCCGATAGTACATGGTGGGGAAACTTCATAGCCATTCAGCCTAAAGGCCATCTCATCACGTGGGCAAAGTTTAAGCAAGCGTTCAGGGAGCATTATATTCTAGATGGAATTCTTCAGATGAAGCTAGAAGAGTTTGTTCATCTAAAGCAAGGCGGTGACTCTATAATGCAATACCTTGCTAAGTTCAACCACCTATCTCAATATGTCATAGAACAAGTCAACACGGACTTAATGAAGAAAAACTGCTTTATGAGGGGTTTGAGCTATAGGCTACAGCGAAAGATGGCTACCTGTTTGGATCTTACCTTCAACAGGGTCGTAAGCACGATGATATCAGTGGAGGCAAAGAATTCAGGACAAGGGAAGACAAAAAGGTTTGGACGTGAAGGAGGTGAGCGATCCTCTCACGGATCCGAGAAGCAATCAAGGCTAGTGATCCATTCCTTCAATCCGAATCGTGCTTTTCCTCGCCCACCCTCTTATCCTTTTAAGCAGCCGGTTTTCATTCGTCCAACTACTGCCCCTACTCAAACCACTCAGCTGAGTGCCCCTAGCACTCGTTTTCTCGCTTTACCTGGCCTGTCTAATACTTGTTTTAGCTGTGTAAAGTCTGACCATTTAATCTAGGACTGCCCTTATCCTAAGAGAACAAGCAGAACTTCCAAAATGATTCTAGAAATACCTCTCAGGGCAAGGGTAATATGGCAAGCAACCAGTCAGGCAAAGGCGAAAAGAGGACTGGATGAGTTTACTATATCCAGGTGGCCACTACACTAGAAGAAGAACCCGTGTTAATGGGTACGTTTTCTGTTGCCAACCATCTCGCAGTTATTCTTTTTGATTCTGGTGCATCGCACACCTTCATAAGCAAGGATTTTATGGAGAAGCATTAAATACCCATTAGTGAATCAAAGGAGGGTTATTATTCAATCACCTGGGGGTCAAATCTTTACTAAGGAAGTAGTCTTCCATGTATCGGTAAAGTTAGCAGGGCATGACTTCCCCACTAATATGATAGTTATAAAAGGACATGACGTAGATGTGATTTTGGGCATGAATTGGTTAGCCCAAAATGAAGATGTTATAAATGCCAGTCAAAGGAATGTTCAGTTGAGCTGTGATCAGGGAGAAGCCGGACTGCTAATTCATATACCCGCTCTAGTTAAGGCAACTGGAAGAGCCTTTGAAGCTATAATACAGGAAGTACAAGATATTCTAGTAGTGTGTGAATTCCCAGATGTATTTCCTGAAGATTTACCTGGATTACCTCCTGAGAGGGATGTGGAGTTCGTGATCGAGTTAAAGCTTGGTATGGCTCCTATCTCAAGAAGGTGGTACTGCATGCCTCCTAATGAATTGGCTGAATTGAAGACACAACTGCAAGACCTATTGGAGAAGGGGTTTATCATGCCAAGTTCCTCGCCATGGGGCTGTTCGGCCATTTTCTTGAAGAAGAAAGGTCAAACTCTACGAATGTGTGTGGACTATCGGGCCCTTAATGAAGTTACCATCAAGAACAAGTATCCCCTCCCCCGGGTCAATCTTCTATTCGATCAGCTTACCGGAGCCCAAGTATTCTCTAAGATTGACCTCATATCAGGTTATCATCAAATAAGGATTCGCCCGGAGGGTATACCTAAGACTGCTTTTACTACTCGATATGGGTTCTTCGAGTATCTGGTTATGTCCTTTGGGTTAACTAATGCTCCAGCCCATTTCACATATCTAATGAATTTAGTGTTTATGCCAGAGCTGGACAAGTTTGTAGTAGTTTTCATTGATGATATGTTGATCTACTCCAAGGATTAAGAGGAACACACAGGGCATCTACGGATTCTGGTAGTTCAGTAAATGCGCATTTTGGCTAGAGGAAATCCAATTCTTGGGGCATGTCTTATTAGCTAAAGGAATTGCGATTGACCCTAGTAAGGTCAAGGATATTTTGGAATGGAAATCTCCTACTACAGTCCATCAAGTTAGAAGATTTCTTGTACTAGCTGGCTATTACCGTAGGTTTATTCCAGATTTCTCCAAGATAGTAAAGCGTATCACAGAGCTACTGAAGAACGATGTTAAGTTCAATTGGTCTTCCAAATGTAATGATGCTTTTGAGCAGCTGAAGAAGTTATTAACTACTTCACCAGTGTTGGCTCAACCAGACTTTGAGAAGCCGTTTGACGTATACTGTAACGCGTTAGGCATTGGACTTGGGTGTGTTTTGATGCAAGAAGGTCGAGTTATAGCCTATGCCTCAAGACAGCTACGCCGGCATGAGGAGCATTACCTGACACATGATTTGGAACTGGCAACAGTAGTTCATGCCCTTAAAATTTGGCGTCGTTATGTGCTGAGGAATGTATGTCATATATATGGATCATAAGAGTCTGAAGTACATTTTTACTCAGTCAAAGTTGAATATGAGACAAAGAAGATGGCTCGAGCTAATCAAGGATTATGATCTAGAGATCCATTATCATTCTGGAAAGGCTAATGTAGTGGTTGATGCTTTAAGTCGTAAGGCGTCTTGTCACTGCCTTACTGCGAGGTTGCATGACACTACCTTATGCCAGGAAATGGAAAGACTAAATTTGGGTATAGTGCAACAAGGATCTTTGACACATCTAAAGCTTGAGTCTGTGCTTCAACAGAGGATTGTTGATGCTCAAAAGGTTGATAAGGGCATGAAGCATATTCAAGAGAAAATGGAAGCTTGTAAAGCCATTTGTTTTTGGAAGGATGACCAAGGAGCGTTATGGTTCAAAGACTATATCGTGGTTCCTAAGGATATTGAACTCTGCCAACAGATTTTTGATGAAGCTCATCTCAGTCGATATTCTATCCATCCCGAGAGTACCAAGATGTACCAGGACTTGAAACAACATTATTGGTGGACTAAAATGAAGATAGATATTGCCCGCTATGTAGCAAAGTGTGACACTTGTCAACGAGTAAAAGTGATGCACGTGAAGACTGCTGGACCCCTGCAATCATTGTCCGTCACAACTTGGAAATGGGACAACATAAGTATGGATTTTATTATTGGATTTCCCAGGACATCCGAAGGATATGATTCTATTTGGGTTATAGTAGATTGGCTTACAAAGATAGCTCATTTTCTTCCAGTCAAAACTTATTACCTAGTCCTTACCTATGCTCAACTATACGTTGCTCGTATTCTGAGTTTGCATGGGGTACCAAGAATGATAGTGTCGGACTGAGGATCGCAATTTGTATCCAAATTTTGGGAAGAGCTACACAAGGCTTTGGGTACTAATTTGCTCCATAGTTCAGCCTATTATCCCCAGACAAGCGGACAAACTGAGAGCGTAAATCAAATACTGGAAGATATGTTACGAGCTTGTGTTATGGAATTTCCACATAAGGGCTTGTTCGGTTAGTTCTCAATCCATGTGGATTGAGTGGGATTAGGTGGGTTTAAATCCCAAGCAAGTCAAACTTCTTTTTAATTTTTTCCAATCCCATCCAATCCATGTGTAATGGGAATAACCGAACAAGGCCTAAGTGGGATGACTGTTTGCCTCTGGTAGAATTCTCCTACAATAACAACTATCAAGAGAGTATCAAAATGGCACCATTTGAAGCTCTATATGGTCGACGATGCAAAACACCTTTAAACTGTTCAGAACCAGGAGAATGGTGGTTCTTTAGACCTGATTTGGTCAAGGAAATAGAAGAAAAAGTTCAATGTATACGACATAATTTGAGAGAAGCTCAAGCACGACAGAAGAATTATGCGGATAAACGACGCCAACCATTAATCTTTCAAGTCGGTGATCATGTATACTTGAAAGTATCGCCAATGAAGGGAGTTAACCATTTTGGGGTTAAAGGAAAGTTAGCAGCCCGATACATTGGTCTGTTCCTTATTCTCGAATGATGTGGACATGTTGCGTACAGACTTCAACAACCAGAATCATTATCTGCAGTACACAATGTGTTCCACGTATCACAACTGAAGAAGTGCCTTCGAGTACCCAATCAAACGATGGATATATCAGAAGTTAATTTGGAACTAGACTTAACTTATTTGGAGTATCCTATCTGAGTTTTGGATCAAAAGGATTGAGTCACATGAAAAAGGACACTCAAGTTCTATAAGGTATAGTGGAACCAACATACAGAAGAAGAGGCTACTTGGGAATCTGAAGGTTTCTTAGCTAAGCATTTTCCTGAGTTTCTAGCTTCTTGCAACCCTTGTAGTTTTGTATACTTTATTGTAAAGTTAGATAAGACCCACACACCCACCCCTACCTTGTAAGAGAAAATAGGAAATAAAGTTGTGACACATTTGCTTTTCCATTACTTACCCAGGAGCCTTAAGTCTCGGGACGAGATTCTTTTATGGGGAAGAGGATGTAACACCTCTGCTATTACGAGAACTAAAACTTTGGCATGACAACATATGCACCAGCATTACATTGTGTATGATATACTTAGAATGCATCCACTTGGCTAAAATTTCAAAACAAAAACTTGTGATATGATGCTTGATTGAGGGTATGATCTGGTAAGGGGATCCTTAACCCTAGGTAGGAGTAAATCTCTCCAAGGACTAGAGGCATATGACCTTATGTTGTAAACACAAAGGAGTGACCTTGCCAAGCTTGGTAGACATGTTTAATAAATAATGATTTGGAGAGGTTAAGCACTTGAAAGTACCTTAGGACACCCAAAACCCTAATTAGTGCCTTATAGGGTGATTTCAAATTGTAATCACTTTTTGCCAAAAGTGTATATACCAAAGTGATAGAGCAATAAAAACTAAGCAATTTTTATATCGGGATATTTCCAAGTTTTGTTGAGAAACTCGGAGTAAATTGCAAAAGTTCAGAAGCACCTCCATTCTTTAATCCTGAAAAACAGTGTTATTGACCCAACTTTGGGCTCTTGCATTTCTTAATCCATAAGGGATTTGCTATAAGTCATTATGGCAAAGTTGTAGAGCTACTATAGTAGTACAAATTTGATTAAGTGATCTAGCCCCAAAACCACATGGAACTTGGAGTAAATGCCCTAGAAATGAAGCTGTCAGTCGAGGGGATGTTCTGAACCTAGACTGACAGTGGTATTGGTCTAACTTGGGAGCCACATTGTTTCTAATCTAGTGAAGTTAACACCAAGATCATTATGACAAAGTTAAAGACTATATGTAGGAGAACAACTTTGCTAAAGTCAGATGGTTATGTTACTATTGGGAAATGGAAGTAATTCACCCTCAAAGTTACTCTATCAGACAAACAGAAGGAGGTAAATTCAGGCGTGAACAATAACTGAACAAGATCACAGCTTCAGTGAACCTCGCCGCCGGTGATCTGCACCATGATTCGAGCTTGCCATGAAGATTCATGCTCGGTTCGAGTAGGATAGTACTGTGGGGGATGAAAAGATCGCAAGGGCACTAGATTGAGCCCTGTGCGTGGTACCCACTTGCACGATGACCTGGCCGAGCGGCCATAGCTGTGGTGGCCGCTGTCGGGTACCATAATTAGGGGTACCCCCAACGCTCCTAATCATGGCTGGTAAACACCCTCAGACCAACTGATGGGTGCGGTTCAAGCCAAGACTTCGTCTACTCGAGGGACACGATCTCACCCGAGCGTAGCCTCGGGTTGGAACAGTAGTCCCAGACGAGTTCACAACTCGCCCGAGGGCCTCCTCAGGCAGCGGGCGCCCCCTCGGCTCTCCCGAAGCTCGGCTCGGGCAGGCTTCGTTGTGAAGCAACCTTGGCCAGACCGCCTCACCAACCGACCGCTTCGCAGGCGCATTAAATGCAGGGGATGCCTGACGCCGTATCATGACACACGCGTCTGAGTCGACTAGGCCGAAGTGACCACAACCACTTCGCCCCTCTTCTTTACTGTCTGACATGACAGGAAAACAGCGCCGCTCGATCCGTTCCGACTGCCGGTAAAGCCACCCCGGCGACGACTAACAACAAGTCACGATCAACCACCGAGTTCAGCCTCGGGCGCAACAGGAAGCTCCACCTCGCCCGACCTCATGCTCCGGCCTCCGGAGGAGGTCTTCGCCTCGCCCGACCTCAGGCTCCAGCCTCGAGAGGAGGTCTCCGCCTCGCTCGACCCCCGGACTCGGCTTCGACCCCGGTCTCGGGAAGAATCGCGTCCTCGCTCGACCCTGGCCTCGGCGTCAAGAGAAGTCTCCGCCTCGACCGACCCTAGGCTCGGATCGACCGCGCTAACAGGGGATACATCATTTCCCTATTCCTAACCTGCTCAGGCTACAAGGAACAAGACCGGCGTCCCATCTGGCTTACCCCGGCGATGGGTAATGATGGTGCCCCGCGTGCGCCATGACGCCGGTGGCTCTCAGCCCCTTACGACAGCAAGGAGACGTCAGCAGGATCCTCACCACGCTGCCAGCTGTGCTCCTACATGACTCAGACGCTCCTCCGACGGCCACGCCATCACATGTACAGGGCCCAAGCTCTCCCCCAACGGCCACGTTGTTATGTACACAGGGCTTAGGCACTCCACTGCCGGACACGTTAGCGCATAGCTACACCCCCCGTTGTACGTCTGGATCCTCTCCTTGCCTCTATAAAAGGGAGGTCCAGGGCCACCCTGGGGGGTTCGTGCGAGGGAAGCGGCGGGCGAACTCTGTGCCTCTCTCTCCCTCACGCGACGTGCTTGTAACCCCTACTGTGAGCGGCACTCCTGGTGCAGGATAATACAAGGCTTGTCCCACCTCTTGTGTTCCATCCTGCGCTAACCCATCTGGGCAGGGGCACAGCGATTTCACTAGTCGGTCCAAGGGACCCCCCCGGGTCCGAGACGCCGACAGTTGGCGCGCTAGGTAGGGGTCTGCTGCGTGTTAACGAACACCTTCCCATTGAGTTCCAGATAGGGATTCTTCAACAACCTCTCCAGCCCGGGACAATGCACCGCTTCGGGAGTCTCGAGTTCATGTCCCTCGACGGCTGCTACGACATGGTACTCCTCCCCTCGCGGCGTGACAACAACGACGGTCTCTGACTCGCCCAGCGGCGGCGAGCTCTACGACAGCATCTCCCCGTGGCAGAAGAGGAGCACTCCGGTCGTCCCCGCCACCCTCGTCATCGGAGGAGGCGGAGACGAGGCAACCATGGCCACGCAGGAGGCGGCACATTGTTGGCTGTCGCACCAGAGCGAGTCGACGACATTGGCACTCCCCCGTGGGACATGTCGGACATTGTCCTCGCACCTGATACGACGGCGGGTGTCACTTCCCCGTGACGTGTCAGCCCCAAGCAGACTGATGACGCCAGCACCCTCGCAAAGGACCTGTTGGGCGTTACCCTCATACCTGAGATGATGGTGAGCTCCGCCCCTGACGTGACTTCACCATCGTCCATCGACCAAGAGGTACCGTCCATTTTCCATCTCGTACCTTTTCGGTTCAGCTTGGATCCACCTAGCGACCCCGCTATGGTGAGCGCCTTCATAAAGGCGTATCCAAACCTTCCGGGGTACCACATGTGGTCGACCTGGGACCGATTGACAGCCGTCTCAACCTTCGGACCGGCGAGTTCTGAGGAAGAGGACGACCCCGACTCCGGTTGGGATTTCTCTGCCCTCAATGACCCTGGTGCCATGCGGGGCTTCATGTCCGCATGTGACCACTGCCTCTACGGTTGTTCTGACGATGGCCATGACCTTGACGACGAGGGTTACGGCCCAAGTCACGAATGTTTCCACGTCGATCTAGGAGATCACAACGAAGCCAACCACCTCGGTATGCCAGAGGTTGACGATCCCCCGGGAGCTAGCTGTGGTCCCAGTCCCTGCGGGGGGTCAGGACATACAGCTCGAGCAAATCCACGAGAAACAGGCCCGAGTCGACGGGGAAGCAGGCCGGCTTGTACAGCTCCGACAGAACATCGAACAGGAGTGGGCAGGCTGAACACTCGCCGGAGAAGCCTATCATCGGGCCCAAGACATCCGGCGCCGCATCGTCGACAATGCCTGGGCAGCGCTGCCCCCAGCTATCAGCAGGTCCGGCCAGGACCTAGCTGCAGCGACGATGTTGCTTCGAGACATGCCGGAGCCATCCACCACCAAGGGACGGCGTATCTAGGGCGAACTCAAGAATCTCCTAGAAGGTGCCGTGGTTCGACGAGCCAAGAGCTCCGCCTCCCGCAGGCGAGCTGACCCCTCGGAGCATCCCGCGGTGTCCTCTCGATGCATTCGGGAAGCCTCGGTCCATCCCGAGTGCACGTGGGACGAGGCGCCTGCCGCCCGGGAACGTCTCGGCAACGAGCACCACCATCTCGACCATCGAGCCCGCCTCGACGAGAAGGTGTGCCGAGGCTACCATCCCAGGCGTGGGGGACGCTGCAACAGTGAGGAGGATCACAGTCCTTCGCCAGAACCACCCGGTCCGCGAGTCTTCAGCCGGGCCATACGACGAGCGTCGTTCCCTGCCCGTTTCCAAGCCCCGACTACCATCACCAAGTACTCGGGGGAGATGAGGCCGGAGCTGTGGCTCGCAGACTACCGACTGGCATGCTAGTTGGGAGGGGCGGATGATGACAACCTCATGATCCGTAATCTACCCCTTTTCCTCTCCGACGCCGCTCGAGCCTGGCTGGAGCATCTGCCTCCTGCGTAGATCTCCGACTGGGACGATCTGGCCAAAGCTTTCGCGGGAAACTTCCAAGGCACGTACGTGCGCCCTGGGAACTCGTGGGACCTCCGAAGCTGCCACCAGCAGCCAAGGGAGTCCCTCCGAAAGTACATCCGGCGGTTTTCAAAGCAGCGCACCGAGCTGCCCAACGTTACTGACTCGGATGTCATCGGGGCTTTCCTTGCCGGCACCACTTGCCGGGACCTGGTGAGCAAACTGGGGCGCAAGACTCCCACCCGTGCGAGCGAACTGATGGACGTCACCACCAAGTTCGCCTCGGGTCAAGAGGCGGTCGAAGCCATCTTTCAAAAGGACAAGCAGCCTCAGTGAGAGCCAAAGACAGACGCCCCTGAGGCGTCCGCCCAGCGGGGCACGAAGAAGAAGGCTAAAAACAAGTCGCAAGCGAATCCTACCCCTCGGACGGATCGACTTACCCGTCTGCTTTGGAACTCCCTCTAACTTCCAAAAGGAAGCTCTCACCTTTGAGGTCGTTGGGTTCCGAGGAACCTACCATGCGGTGTTGGGAAGACCATGCTACGCCAAGTTCTTGGTCATCCCCAACTACACCTACCTCAAGCTCAAGATGTCGGGCCCGAATAGGATCATCACCGTCGGATCCACGTACCGCCATGTGTACGAATGCGATGTGGAGTGCGTGGAGTACGCCGAGGCTCTCGCCGAGTCCGAGGCCCTCATCGCCGACCTGGAACGCCTCTCCAAGGAGGCGCCCGACGCGAAGCGGCACGCCAGCAACATCGAACCAGTTGAGGCGGTCAAGTCCGTCTCTCTCGACCCCAGCAACGATGCCAGCAAGAAAGTTCGGATCGGCTCCAAGCTCGACCCCAAATAGGAAGCAGTGCTCGTCGACTTTCTCCGCGCAAACGCCGAAGTCTTTGCGTGGAGTCCCTCGGACATGCCCGGCATACCGAGGGATGTCGTCGAGCACTCAGTGGACATCAGAGCTGGAGTCCGACCCATGAAGCAAACCCTGCGCCGTTTTGACGAAGAAAAGTGCAGGGCCATAGGCGAGGAGATCCACAAGCTACTCGTGGCAGGGTTTATCAAAGAGATATTCCATCCCGAATTGTTAGCTAGCCCTGTTCTTGTAAGGAAGAAGGATGGGAAATGGAGGATGTGTGTAGACTACACTGGTCTAAACAAAGCATGTCCGAAAGTTCCCTACCCTCTACCTCGCATCGATCAAATCGTGGACTCCACTGCTGGGTGCGAAACCCTGTCATTCCTCGATGCCTACTCAGGTTATCACCAAATCAAGATGAAAGAGTCCGACCAGCTCGCGATTTCTTTCATCACACCTTTTGGCATGTACTGTTACACTACAATGCCATTTGGGTTGAGGAATGCAGGCGCCACCTACCAGAGGTGCATGAACCACGTGTTCGGAGAACACATCGGCAGAACGGTCGAGGCTTACGTCGACGACATCGTTGTCAAGACAAAGAGAGCCTCCGACCTCCTCTCTGACCTTGAAACGACATTCAAGTGTCTGAGAGCGAAAGGCGTGAAACTCAATCCCGAGAAGTGTGTCTTCGGAGTCCCCTGAGGCATGCTCCTTGGATTCATCGTCTCCAAGCGGGGCATCGAGGCCAACCCGGAGAAAATCGCGGCCATCACCAACATGGGACCGTTCAAAGATTTGAAAGGAGTACAGAGGGTCATGGGATGCCTTGCGGCTCTGAGCCGCTTCATCTCACGCCTTGGCGAGAAAGGCTTGCCTCTGTACCGCCTCTTAAGGAAGGCCGAGTGCTTCACTTGGACCCCCGAGGCCGAGGAAACCCTCGGAAACCATAAGGCGCTCCTTACGAACACACCCATCCTGGTGCCCCCCGCTGCAGGAGAAGCCCTCTTGATCTACGTAGCCGCGACTACTCAGGTGGTCAGCGTCGCGATCATAGTCGAGAGACGAGAAGAAGGGCATGCACTGCCCGTCTAGAGACCATTCTACTTCATCAGCGAAGTGCTTTCCGAGACCAAAGTCTGCTACCCATAGATCTAGAAGCTGCTCTACGCAGTGATCCAGACACGGCGAAAGTTGCGACACTACTTCGAGTCTCATCCGGTGACTGTGGTGTCATCCTTCCCCCTGGGGGAGATCATCCAGTGCCGCGAGGCATCGGGTAGGATAGCAAAGTGGGTGGTGGAACTTATGGGAGAAACGCTATCATTCGCTCCTTGGAAGGCCATAAAATCCTAGGTCTTGGCAGACTTCCTGGCTGAGTGGACTGACACCCAGTTACCGACAACTCCAATCCAGCCCGAGCTCTGGACCATGTACTTCGATGGGTCACTCATGAGAATAGGGGCAGGCGCTGGCCTGCTCTTCGTTTCACCCCTTGGAAAGCATCTCCGCTACGTCATTCGCCTCCATTTTCCGGCATCAAACAACGTGGCCGAGTACGAGGCTCTGGTTAACGGGCTGCGCATCGCCATCGAGCTAGGGGTCCGACGCCTCGACGCTCGAGGCAACTCGCATCTTGTCATCGACCAAGTCATGAAGAACTCCCACTGCCGTGACTGGAGGATGGAAGCCTACTGCGACGAAGTCCGGCGCCTGGAAAACAAGTTCTATGGGCTGGAGCTCAACCACATCGCCCGACGGTACAATGAGACTGCGGACGAGCTGGCGAAAATAGCCTCGGGGTGAATGACGGTTCCCCCTGACGTCTTCTCCAGAGATCTACATCAACCATCCGTCAAGATCGGCGATGCGCCCAAGCCTGAGGAAGCCTCGGCCCAGCCCGAGGTACCCTCGGCCGAGCCCAAGGTACCCTCGGCCAAACCCGAGGCACCCTCGGCCATCGAAGAAGAGGCCTTGCCCGTCGAGGAGGAACAGAATGGGGTCACGCCAGATCCGAACTGGCAGACCCCGTACCTGGAACATCTCCTCCGAGGAGAGCTTCCCATCGACAAGACCAAAGCTCGGCGGCTGGCTCGGCGTGCTAAGTCATTCGTCTTGCTAGGTGATGAAAAAGAGCTCTATCACCGCAGCCCCTTGGGCATCCTCCAACGATGCATATCTATCGCCCAAGGACAAGAACTATTGCAAGAAATACACTCGGGGGCTTGCGGCCACCATGCAGCGCCTCGAGCCCTCGTGGGGAATGCCTTCCGACAAGGTTTCTTCTGGCCAACCACGGTGGCCGACGCCACTAGGATTGTGCGCTCCTACCGGGGGTGTTAATTCTACTCAAAGAAGACGCATCTGCCCGCTCAGGCCTTGCAGACGATACCCATCACCTAGCCATTTGCTGTGTGGGGTCTAGACCTCGTCGGTCCCTTGCAGAAGGCACCCGGGGGCTTCTCGCACCTTTTGGTCGCCATCGACAAATTCTCCAAGTGGATCGAAGGGCTCAAACCAAGGATCTACAACGACCTCAACAAGTTCGGCAAGCGGTGGATGAAAGAGCTACCCTCGGTAGTCTAGAGTCTGAGGACGACACCGAGCCGCGCCACGGGTTTTATGTCATTCTTTCTAGTCTATGGGGCCGAGGCCGTCCTCCCCACGGACTTAGAATATGGCTCCCCGAGGACCAAGGCGTATGACGACCGAAGCAACCAGACCAGCCGAGAAGACTCACTGGACCAACTCGAGGAGGCTCGAGACGTCGCCTTACTACATTCGGCACGGTACCAGCAGTCGCTGCGGTGCTACCACGCCCGAAGCGTTTGGTCCCGAGGCTTCCAAGTGGGAGACTTGGTGCTTCGCCTGCGACAGGACGCCCGAGGGCGCCACAAGCTCACTCCTCCCTAGGAAGGGCCCTTCATCATCGCCAAGATCTTGAAGCCCGGAACATACAAGCTGGCCAACGACCAAGGTGAGGTCTACAGCAACGCTTGGAACATCCAACAGCTACGTCGCTTCTACCCTTAAGATGTTTTAAGTCATTCATGTACCTCGTTTACATACACAAAGTCTAACCGTCAAGGAAGGGTCGGCCTTGCCTCAGCAAAGCCCGACCCTCCCTCGGGGGCTAGAAGGGGGGAACCCCCTCTGCGTCAAAATTTTCCTCAGAAAAATTTTCTACCAAAACAACCTTTGTGCTTTCGACTTCCGTATCGATAGCGGGATCCTGAGAACGACGACAGTACATGTAAGCGGCAAGGCCGACCGAGCCTAGGAACTCCTACGCCTCCAGGATACGGATACCTCACTCATCACCTTCCGTGAGAAGTAACTCACGCTCGGATAAGCGATCCTGCTACCGAACAAGTCCTAACACTTGGGTAGAAAACGACTTTCGCGCCTTCTCGACTGTACCAATAATGGAATCCTTCGACCAAAAGAGAGTGCACGTAAGAGACAAGGCCGACCGAGCCGAGGGACTCCTACGCCTCCGGGATACGGATACCTCACTCATCACCTTCCACGAAAAGTAACTCTCGTTCGGATAAACGATTCTGCTATTGACAGACAAGTCGTGATGCTCGAAACAAGAGGAGAGAAGACGCAGCTTTTTAAACACAACGATAAAGTGTTTAGGCCTCGGTGGCCGCGAAAAAGCATGTGCATGCTACAGACAAACTATTCCTGCAGGTTCGGGCATCGGCAGGGGGAGCAGCAGCACCCTCGGCGTTATGTCCACCCTCGGCGGAATCTGGCCCGGCCTCGGACGGCGACCCGGGCAAAAGGACCTCCACCTAAGGGAGGACGCCAGCACCGCGCCAGCAGGTGTCTTGGCCAAGCTCCAGCGGCTGCTACCACATCTTCCTCGGCCTGGGAAGCCGCCATCTCCCGGACCGACGAAGTCTCTTTCTGAGCCGACTCCGCGTCTGTCCGCGCTAACACCGCTGCCTCCAGCTCCGGCTCATCGCAGAGCAGCCGAGGGTTCCAAAAACTGAGCAAGAGGAGCCTAGAGCGGCAAGGCCGATAGAGCCGAGGGACTCCTACGCCTCCGGGATACGGACACCTCACTCGTCACCTTCCGCAAAAGGCAACCGACGCTCGGTTAAGTGGTTCGGCTAGCCAACAGACAAGTCCTAGCGCTCGGAATGAGGAAGACACACAACTTCATTCTCGAATACCCAAATGTTCAGGCCTCGACAGCCACAAAGAACAAACACATATACTTGGGGGTAACTATGCTACACAGACTTAGACGTCGGCAGAACCCTCGGCGGTTCTCCCGACCTACGACAAGTGTCTAAGTACTTGAAGCGGTTACATTTTTCTCCGGCAAAAACCCGGTATATCTCCTTACAAACGGGACTCCGGTTCCGCTCCCACGGGTACGAACAACCTCCACACCAGGGGGCCAGCGGGATGACGAACTCCAAGCGACTCGCCAGTAGATCCCCACTCAAATCCTCTATGACCGGCTAGCGCCGGTCCCCACGAGGACCAAGCGGCAGGAGGCAGCGGCAGGAGGCCGCGACAGAGCCAGCTGAGCCAGCGAGCCAGGCACGCTGGAGCTGACGACGCTTGCGGCCGACCGGTCCTGCGTTGCCGAAGTTCGCCCCTTCGCAAGGTCGGTGAGCGCCTTCTCCCCTGAATGCTGAAGGAGGAGACGACCTGCTGGCCCATGCGGGAGGTAGAACCCTGGCTCAGCTCGCCCTCCGCCTCAGCAAGGATGACGAAGATCCTTGAAGCTGAGGGCGGGGCGGAGGCTGCAGCCCGGCTTGCTTCTCCCCACCAAACTGCCCATTGGTGAGGGAATGCAGCCGGGCTGCACAACGAAAATCCTTGAAGCCAAGCGATGGCTGAAAGGTGCCGATCTCCACGAGGCCGCGTTCCTCCAACGACAGCAAGAGCAAGGCGGCGCTGGAGCACCCCATCCGGGGGATCAAAAGGCGGAA
The DNA here is from genome assembly GCF_902167145.1 of Zea mays. NCBI lineage: Eukaryota > Viridiplantae > Streptophyta > Magnoliopsida > Poales > Poaceae > Zea > Zea mays. Next base: position 104,799,595 of record NC_050105.1, on the reverse strand, counting down.
GGGCACAATGCATGAGGGGAGAACGAAGGCATGGCCACTGCCCAGGGGATCGATCCCCCTTTTATAGGAAGACCTCCTCACTTGCACCCCTTAGCTTCAGGCGAAATCTCCACTGACATACTCCAGGGTTCTCCCCCCACGACACGGGTACTGGGACCCACACGTCATACGAGCTGATCCGAAGCACGAAGAAGGCGAACCGCCGCACGCGAGGCATGTAATCGTCCCGCGGTTACAAGCGCTCTCCCATCCTCGCAGAAACCAGGGGTCGAAAGGGTGGACTGCCACGCGACGGGCATCCAACTGCACTGCAACTGTGCGCCCCTTCGGCTTCGACCACATCCGGTGAACCAGCGCAAAGGAAGCAGGCCCGCATGTCATGCAACCAGCGCGCCGGTTACGACGTGCGAGAAGTTACACCGCCACTCGCGCCGATGCTGCGCCTCCTCGACTGCGGAACCAGTACTGCGACTCGAGGTAGCCCTGCGCATGACCCAACAGTGCCAGTTAAAGGTGACGGCCATGGGTCAGTCAGCCGCGGGGTAGGCACGATGGTTGGCATGGTCAAAAGCGGGCCGGCAGTAACTGTAGCGGCAGACGAGCGAAGGCAGCGGTCAAGTCACCTACAGGCTCGCGTCCCCTCCTGAAGCAACGGGAGAGCCCTCTCCCACGGCGTGAAGACGACGCGCCCGTGCCCCGTTCCTCGAACGGCTCACGCGCGCAGCGGGCGCCACGCGAATCGCCCGTCCCGTCGCAATAACTCCCCAACGGAGCAGGCGACACCTCTGGCAGGCGAGGCGGGCGCCGCTTCGCCTTCGCCATAATGACCGCGTCAAAAAAGGTGCGCCACCTTATTTAAATTCATATCCTTCCCCTCCTCCTCTCTCTCTCTCTCTCTTGACACAGGGACCGGGAAAGGGGATGTTGTGGAAAGGATCCTTTCCGGCGAAGGAAGACAGTCGCCCCAGAGCACTCGGTCTTCAAGCCCATTACTGATCAGGGGTTCGAAGGCTGGCCCCTCGGAAGGGTTCAACAGCCGCCCTAGAGCACGCAGAGTGAGGGATGACTCTGGGTACGTTCGATACATAGCCGAGGCTCAGGCTACGCTCCCGAGATACCCTAGGACATTTCCGAGACCGGCGGGAATGATTTGTAACGGAATCCCACCGGAGGGAGGCATCGAGCCCTCGGACCCTGTCGAAGGGGTCTGGGTCTGGCAAATCACCCGCAGGTACTTTTGGAGCACACCTCTGGGCCACCAGCCGACCCCTAATGAACGGGATGGGTGTCCACTCGGATCACCCGTTAGCAGCTCACTAGAAACACCATGTTCGGCGCCCTCCGAGGGCAACATGGCGCTTCCCCCCCTCCTCCTTGCGGAAAGGCGACGCAGGGGTGTATAATAAAAGTCGGGAAAGTCCTTGATCGTCCTCTCGCTCCGTGCAGAGGCTCGGGGGCTGCTCTCACACCCGGCTATGGCCAAAACTGTTGACAGCGTCAACAAACCAGCTTGATAACTTGGAACCCGACCACGCACCTGGGCTACGGCCAGGCCGCATGAGGGAACGATCAGACCGGCCGAAGCATCACGAAAAGCATTCAGACCTCAGAGGAGTCAAACCACTCCTCCGAGGCCTCGGGGGCTACACCCGGCGGGTGCGCTCGCGCGCACCCACCAGAACAAGGCAAAAACTGAGAAAGGCCGGTCCTCTCACCGAAAATGCGGCAAAAGCCTCCAAGCGAGTACCATCACTCCCTTCGTGGCTCGGGGGCTACTGTCGGGTACCATAATTAGGGGTACCCCCAACGCTACTAATCATGGCTGGTAAACACCCTCAGACCAACTGACGGGTGTGGTTCAAGCCAAGACTTCGTCTACCGGAGGGACGCGATCTCACCCGAGCCCAGCCTCGGGTTGGAACAGTAGTCCCAAACGAGTTCACGCCTCGCCCGAGGGCCTCCTCAGGCAGCGGGCGCCCCCTCGGCTCTCCCGAAGCCCGGCTCGGGCAGGCTTCATTATGAAGCAACCTTGGCCAGACCGCCTCACCAACCGACCGCTTCGCAGGCGCATTAAATGCAGGGGATGCCTGACGCTGTATCCTGGCACACGCGCCTCAGTCGACGAGGCCGAAGTGACCGCAGTCACTTCGCCCCTCTTCTTTACTGTCTGACATGACAGGAAAACAGCATCGCTCGCTCCGCTCCAGTTGCCGTGTCAGCCACCCCGTCGACGACTGACAACAAGTCACGATCAACCACCGAGTTCAGCCTCGGGCACAACAGGAAGCTCCGCCTCGCCCGACCTCATGCTCCGGCCTCGGGAGGAGGTCTTCCGCATCGCCCGACCTTAGGCTCCAGCCTCGGGAGGAGGTCTCCACCTCGCCCGACCCCCAGACTCGGCTTCGACCCCGGTCTCAGGAAGAATCGCGTCCTCGCCCGACCCCATCCTCGGCCTCAAGAGGAGTCTCCGCCTCAACCGACCCTAGGCTAGGACCGACCGCGCTAACAGGGGATACATCATTTCCCTATTCCTAGCCTGCTCAGGCTACAAGGAACAAGACCGGCGTCTCATCTGGCTTACCTCGGCGATGGGTAATGATGGTGCCTCACGTGCGCCATGACACCGGTGGCTCTCAGCCCCTTACGACAGCAAGGAGACGTCAGCAGGATCCTCACCGCGCTGCCAGCTGTGCTCCTATAGGACTCAGGCGCTCCTCCAAAGGCCATGCCATCACATGTATAGGGCCCAAGCTCTCCCCCAACGACCATGTTGGCATGTACACAGGGCTTAGGCACTCCACTGCCGGACACGTTAGTGCATAGCTACACCCCCCGTTGTACGTCTGGATCCTCTCCTTGCCTCTATAAAAGGGAGGTCTAGGGCCACCCTGAGGGGGGTTCACGCGAGGGAAGCGGCGGGCGAACTCTGTGCCTCTCTCTCCCTAACGTGACGCGCTTGTAACCCCTACTGCGAGCGGCACCCCTGGTGCAGGATAATACAAGGCTTGTCCCGCCTCTTGTGTTCCATCCCGCGCCAACCCATCTGGGCAGGGACACGCAGCGATTTCACTAGTCAGTCCAAGGGACCCCCCGGGTCCGAGGCGTCGACAGCCGCCATCTCACGAGGTTGCGCCATGACATGACCATTTCACCACGTAACTATAAACATGGCAAGTGAGGAATTACTGTCCCAGAGCCATTGCACCGATGGGTGCCATGGTGAACTCTCCTAGTAGAAATATCTTGTTGCCGATGTGATCACCTTCACTCCAAATTTGTGAAAGGCACGCTGGGTTCCTTTAAATTGGGTGCTTCCCTCACTCCGCCCTTATGTTACGAACCCAACCCACCCTTAGCCAGCCCCTCTCGTGCACTGTATCCCCCAGTCACCGAAATTCCCCAAAAATTGTCCCCAATGCCGACGTGAGAAGCTTCACCGGCCAGAGTTCCTCGGGTTAGTTCATGGCCCTCTATCTCATGTTTTGGTATCTCTCTGGCCCCTAGGTGCTTACAAAATCAGGCGTTTGAACTCTACCACAGTACAATTCCGAGAACACCATCTCGTCACCGTAGAATGCCATCGCAGACTGCCTCCACGTCGACCGGCTTTTCCATGCCTTCTCCATCCAAGTTCGTGCGAGCACCATAACCCTGGTGAGACACTGGTTCTTTCCAAGTCAATTGATTGAACTCTACTATCTTGTGTAGCTCAGAACGGGCTCACTGGAGCTTGGGCTCCGCCAACGCCGTTGGTAGACATGAATTAGGGTCAGGCAATCAAATTAACTTAAGAGAAGTGCTTAGGTAGCCTCCGGGAGGATGTTCGTGTACTTGCTACCACCGAGGAGGGTCACCGGCGATGAGAATGCAAGGCTCTGGCTAGGTGCTCGACCGACGCATGGTCGGGGACCTAGAGTTGTAAAGATCAGAGATAGGAAGGGCTTATGTGAAATTGTCAGCGACACAGTGGAACAGTGCCACGAGCTCTTTATTGGTTGTTTAAAACATCAGGGGCCTTTGCAAAGTCATGAGCACGAGCGCGGGCGCAGGCGTGTTTCCCTGTCTGTGGGCCGATTTGCGCTGAACTTGGCCCAATCTTGTTCATTATTTTCTCTTTTCTTTTTACTAGAAGCTTATAAAATTCATTAAAAATATTATAAAATGATAAAATCATGGGACCAATTTTACTAGACTCCTAAAATCAGATAGTATTTAATAAAAATAGTTTTAAGATTTTTATTTCAAACCATAAATTATGTAGCATTTAAAGGTGCTTAAGTAGAGCCTCTTAGAATTTTAGAAATAGTTTAATAGTCCCAAAAATCATTAAACTTTTTGGGTAGACTTATTATGGTTGTTGTAAACATTGAGTGAAGTTTGAACTTGTTTGGACACTGTTTGACTAGGAAACCAATAATAAGTCCAAAGAATTAAACCCTTTAATACCAAGTCAGTTTAGGAGTAGTTTTGCATGTAAAACTTGCAAATCATAAACTTACTAAAACTTGGTAGTCTAAGAAGGTTAGTTGAGTTAACCTTAAAAGGGTTATCTAGCTAGGAAGTCCTGATAGGTGATTAACATCGTGAAGGAAAGATGCATTCAAGACACTTCTTTCTATAATCTTCCATATCCATGCCATAGCATCAGCATTCATATACATATTATTGCGTATAGAACACGAAGAAGAGTCTATAGTAGAAGAAGAAGTTGTTCCTCTGGCTGAGAATCCTCCCATGGAGCATAACGTTTACTTCGACATCTGTGGTGAAGAAGCAGCTACTCCTACAACACAAGGCACACCCCGGTGCATTTACCTTTCCTTGTATTTTCAAGTTTTATCAACTTTGAATGTTGCATTAAGTAATAGGAATTGTGTGAGAAACTAGTGTTGCATTTCCTTCATTGAGAAATTGAGTACCATTCCTTGTTACCTGATTTATTCAAACGAGTTTAATGATGCTTAGCCTTGATTTAGAAAACAAAATGTTTTGTTTTGAAAAGGTGATGCTTCACACTGAAATGGGAATTTTTACAAAGAAAACCTATGGTGGTGAATCCATCATGGCTAAACCTGAAAAGGGTACCTCTCTCAGGTACCAAATTTTGGGTTATAAATGATAATATGAGACCGGGTGGGTGACTTGCACGAGAAGAGGTCTCGATGTAGTGTCTCTGTCTGAGTCGTTTAAGGACTGAGCCAATGTAGGCTTGATGATTGAGGACCTTTTAACTGGCCACATACCAGAAAGGCTACCACGCAATGGGATTGGAGAGATGGCGAGAGTAGCATGTACCCTCCATGGCAAGAGGCTAGACGGTGGAGTATCTGTGCTCTTGGTTGGCGTGAACCCATTCTGGTCTTGATAAACCTGGGTGCGAGTTGACATATGCAAGGGTTAAGTGCTACATATGTCGTGTGGTTGGAGATCCCTAGCTGTGTATTAATCAATTCGGATCATTGTTACGTCTCGGACATGAAGACTTGGTCACTGACCTACACCGTAGTGACATGTAAACTCAGGGTGTGGTAAAAGATGGCTAGTGTAGGCCAAGTGATTGATCTACATTAGGAAACAAATCTAGATTTAGGAAATTACTTAATTCGACAAGTAAAAAGAATTCTTAAGGACAAACTTTAGTAAGCTTTGAGCAAACTGAGTCTTTAGTTCTTGCTAAACCCTACCTTAACTCCTAAAGGACAACATATCCTTGAGAGTCTTTTCTTTTAGGCGAGTAAGACTTGTGAAACTACACTCCATGCTCAGGGTTTTTGAACCCATGTAGTTGTAGGTGAAGAAACTGTAGAGTTTTGTTGCTTCTATTCCAAGATCGTCCCGAAGCAGGAGGATGAAAACTAAATAAAACTAATGGAAGGTGTCTACCTTCCTGTGATGTAATAAGTAGAAGCACTCGAATCCGTATATTGTAATAATGACCGTTTCTATATTGTACATGTTAATGTAAATTAAGTTATTGTAATACTTTCCGCTTTTACTCCTATGTTGTGTAATGTCTATGATATGGGATGTACTCTCTTGGGAGATGAAGAAGATACAAGAACTAGGTCCTATCAAGCTATTGGGTGCATCTACATGACTGTCTAAGGTCCTCGAGACAAGGACAATTGTAGGTGGGCCTAATATGTTGGGAGGTTCCATTACAGATAGGGATTATGAACAAATGATAAATAGTTTGTATGAACGTCCAATGAACAATGAATAGGGATTATGAACGCACGAACGAACGATTGAATGATCGAACGAACAAACGATCAAAAATTTGGTAGCATGACAGATGAATAATAATTTAACTTCGACGAACGAATAGATGAATGATCGAATGATTAGACGAATGAACGAATGAACCAAGAACAATTAGACAAACGATCGAATGAATGACCAAACGATCCTTGTGGGAGTGGGTGTCAGTGAGTGGGAGTGAGTTGCCATGAAATGGCTTGGGATGGCATGAGGGAGCCCCTTGCCCGTCTATTTATAGGTAAGGTGGGAAGGATTAGGGGGAGGAGGCGAGGATTAGTTGGAGAAGTCGAGGAACAGTGGGAGATAAGCATGTATTAGCCATGGATAAGTGAAATTAGCCTGTAGAGCTCGTTGTATGAGACCGGAGGCGTATATACACCTATGAGCATTAGTTAAATTATTAAGTACATATTTCTAGGGATTTTGAAAATGATTCTTAGGGTATTTCTCAGGAGAAAAAAAATATTTGGAGGCGTATCAGTGGAATATTTAGTCAATATTTCTTGAAAATTTTGAGGGGGATCACTAAGGAAATATTTGTAGGACATTTTGAGGAGAATTTTGGAGAGAATATAGACCACTATATTTTATTTGCGAGATCAACTCGTATATAAACCACTATACTTGAGGGGGAGTGGGTGTGAGTGAGTGGGAGTGAGTTGCCATGAAATGGCTTGGGATAGCATGAGGGAGCCTCTTGACCCTCTATTTATAGGCAAGGTGGGGAGTATTAAGGGAGGAGGCGAGGATTAGTGGGATAAGTCAAGGATTAGTGGGAGATAAGCATGTATTAGCCGTGGATAATTGAAATTACCTTATAGAGCTCATTGTATGACACCGAAGGCATATATATACGTATGAACATAAGGAAAATTATTAAGTAAATATTTATATAGATTTTAAAAATGATTATGAGGGCATTTCTTAGGAGAAAAATATTTGGAGACATGGTTTAGTACATTAGATTTTACTGTTTATGAGCATAGTGGTGAAAGAATTTTTTGACTTAGTCCGAAAGGTGAATTTATAGGCAAAATATAGGACAAGAGTATTTTTGGAATATGAATCATGCTTAAGGGATGACATGTTTGGATAGAGGATAATTTGATATGAATTTAGAAATCAGAATTGTTGAAATCAAATCAGAGTTCAATAGAGGATTTTTGGATTTTATAATCATGGGAATTAGAAAAAGAGAAGGAAGAAGGAATATACCTTTAATATTCCAAAATTTGAATATTTGGGGATAACTGTAACACCCCATGTGTTACTAAGGGTTTCTACTTAGCAGACTCACAAAGCCTGGGTTAGTTTAAGCAAAAGGCACCATACTTTGGAACCAAAGCCCTAATTAAGTATTGATCATCTTAGAAGACCTACATAAAAATTGGAGTAGAACTTTTATTCTATGGTTAAGAAAATTGGAGTAGATGTCTAATAAACAGTAGACCTATATAAAAATGTTGAATACCCTAGTTCACCAAATTAAGTGGAGATTAACCATTGATTTATGTTTCTGCCCATTCATTTCGAAAATAGAAAAAGGACATAAAAATTTAAAACAACAAGCAACCCAATTTTTCTTAGAATACTTTAGTAGTGTAGCTACAGAGAAAATATAAAAAGTCATAGTTCAGTAAGGAAATATAGTGCCACCTGCCTCATGAGAAAAATAGAGAAAACTTTTGAAAATCATAGAAACCCTTCCATGTAGAGAAAAATCTACAACCATAGGAATGATTGCTCTTGTCCAAATAAAAGTTTAGAAAAAAAATCCAAATATGTCGTTTGACATTTTTCGAAAAGAAAGATAGTTAAGAGCACCTTCTGGCCCTAGAACTTTTGAAAATCACAATTAAATATCTATCAAGTATACTTTGGTAAAATTTGGCACAAGACCTTGTTATCATCTCTAAATACCAGGAAAAATACCCAGTAGGGCAGTAGCCACTTCTAAGTAGGAGGTGTAGTGTAATGTGCCTTTTCTGCCCTAGTTTTTGTTATTTTTGTCCAAACCAGAGCCTGATCCTTTCGGACCCCAAATTTCTAGGACAACTTAATTTAATCAGTAGAAACCACCATTAAAAGCTCAAATAAGAAAAAGGAAAAAGAGAGAAAACAAGGGTTAACCAAATTAAGTTAAAAGATACCAGCAACCTCCCTAAGTCACAACAAGACCATTAGGAAATAATCTAAGGGTTAATCCACCTTTGATTAAATTCTAGTTATGCCAATAGGTGCCACTTTTAAAATTTTAACTCAATGGAAGTATACTCTCACTATCGCTAAGTAACTTAATATTACTTACCATACCCCTTCAATAAGATTTTGCATATCATAGCATACATATATCTTATGCATTGCATTCATTAGATTGCAACCTTGCAGATGGAGAGTACGTGCTGATTCTGGAGCAAAGAGTTGAACAAGAAGATCAGCTCCCTAACCTGCCATTGAGGAACTCCTCGCTGGACCCGCACCTAAAGGCAAGCTCTGATTTTATGCATAACCTTTAATATGTTATTTTACTACAACTACTGTTTGTAGGCTTGTATTGTGCACTTAAGTATATGAGTTGTTTGAAACCCTAGTTGCATGAACTCATGTTCTTATGAGATGAATACTAGTATGCTAGGTTGAGTAGCTACTTTGCTAATTTAGGATCTCGGTAGAAGTGGAGTGATTTTTCTAGCACTCACGCGAGATTAGGAATTGGTTGTATCCATTTTTGATAAAGGATTATGGTTGTCTATGGACACGGGTCCATGGGGATGCCCTATCCATGAGATAGAAATTGGAATAAGGATTCACGTGTGGCTACCTATGTCAAGCGTTTGAACGTACTAAACACTTGTCAGAAAATATGGTAACCGATGAGCTTAGTACCTGAGTGAAGTTGCCCATAGATTTTTCCCCTCATTGGACCTGAGATGGAGTCTCCCATGCTAGCTATGGTGGGTACAAGTGCAGTCATTGCACGACGGCAGCCGGGGTCAGTGGAGCATTGTATGCCAAGGTCGTGAGCCCTGTTCTGTTGCCAGAGAATCAATAGGGACGGTTGACGTGTGTGGGGACGGAGTGCCCTGACATGTCATGTGTTTAGGTTTACCTAGCAAGGATAAAACTCGATTTGAATCGTCTGCTTCTCGTAGCTAATGAGGCTGTTGGGCCCATTGTACTGCATTGAGTAAAAAGTGAAAGAGGTTTCATGAGCTAAAGTGTTGATTGCATTAAGTGCTTGTTACCATGTATGCTTAGAAAGAGGCAAACCTAGTGTAAGAAATACCATAGAACTTGGAAAAGCTAAATTTTGACTTAGACTCATCTAGTGCTTTTGGCAATCCAAACCCCTCATCCAAACAACTTCATGGTCTAGAGGTAGAGGAGTAGACTCCTCACGCCGAGTAAGTCTAGCTGAGTATTAGTATACTTAGCCTTGCTTGTTTCATAATTTTATAGGTCTCTTGCAAGATATGGTTGATGGTGTCACTTGGCCAACCACCTTGCCACCGAGTGGGACGGTTGAGTGGGATACTGCCTCAGTAGGTGAGGACCAAGAGGAGTAGTGGGCTAGGCTTCGCCAAACTCCCCATTTATCATCGTTAGTTGATATCTGCTGCACTAAAACAATGTTTATTATTGTTGAACTCTGATTTATGTAATAACTCAAGTGCTTCCTAAATATGTGTTTTCCTGATTTATTGTATTTCTCTGTGTCTCACCTTCAAGTGAGTAAGTGGTACTTGATTCTTGCTAAGTGGTTTTATCGAACTAGATTTGACGGACTGATAGCTTATTCCAATTTAAGTGTGTTGTTGCCCCTAAGGCGATACTTGAGCACTTAAGCTAGAATAATATGGGCAGTTCCACCATAGCTGGTATCAGAGCGAATACCACTTAAGAGAAGTCAGTGAGTCATGAATACCAACTTTTCAAAAGTAAAAGTGCTTAGGAATCAATGTTGGATAGATCATCAGGATAATAAGGATAGACCTAGGACGAGTAGCCTTAGAATTAGATAGGTAGCTAGGTGGCTATATAAGTATGTCGTACAAGCTACTACTATAATAGGTGGGGTGCTACCACACCCCTATGATTGATGAGAGGACGCTAGGACGAGCATGCATGCATGTTAATCATAATTATAAAATTTCATAATATTCACTGGCCAAAAAGGAAGAGTCATCTTATCATTTGTCCCCTTAAAAACTTGTCTAAAACCATGGGTAGGAAAAATTGCTAAGCAAAGTATAAATTAAGTCAAGATAGGTCAAACCTTACAAATTTTTCTAGTTTTTACACTTAGCACCTTTTGCCTTCCAGTGATTTCCCCGCTTACACTTACCTTCTATGCACAGATGGTTGTGGTTTCTTGGGCTAGGTTTTAATAGGATCGATAGCATACCCATACAAACATGGTTTGCCTTTCTTTTTAGAAGTCTGGTTCGAAAGAACCTCAAAGTTAAGCATGCTCAACTTGGAGCAATTCTAAATGGGTGACCAACCAGGAAGTTCTTATTGGAAGTAAAATCATAGTTACCACAATTTGTATGATTGAGCTATGATTGGAAGGAAAATCATAGCTGAACAACAAGATAGATGTATAGTTGAATAATTTGGCGATCGGACGAACGATGAATAGGAGCATGAACGATCCTATGAATGATGAATAGTGATTATGATCGAATGATGAATAGGAGCATGAACGATCCTATGAATGATGAATAGTGATTATGATCGAACGATGAACGATGAATAGTTCGTATGAACGAACGTTGAATGGTTCATATGAACGAACTATTAATAACGAATAGTTTGTATGAATGAACAATGAACGATGAATAGGGATTATGAATGAACGGATGAACGGTTGAATGATGGGACGAACGAACGATTGAAATTCTGGCAGCATGATGGATGAATAATAAATTAACTTGGACGATCGAATGGACAAACGAACAAACAATCGGGCGAACGAAGGAACCAAGAACAGTTGGATGAACGATCAAATGAATGACCAAATGATCCTTGTGCTTGTGTTGTGCTTGTGTGGGAGTGGGTGTGAGTTAGTGGGAGTGAGTTGCCATAAAATGTCTTGGGATGGTATGAGGGAGCCCCTTGCCCCTCTATTTATAGGCAAGGTGGGGAGGATTAGGGGAGGAGGCGAGGATTATCGGGATAAGTCGAGAATTAGTGGAAGATAAGCATGTATTAGCAGTAGATAAGTGAAATTAGCTTGTAGAGCTCATTGATGACACTAGAGGCATACATAGGCCTGCAAATGGGGTGGGTGTAAACGTGTATTTTAGGCGGGTTTAAGAAATGGGTTTGTTTTGGTGGGTTGTGATGGGTTTTAATTGTGAACGGGTTGGGTTGGGTGGGTTTATTTTGTATTATATTGCAGGTTAAAATGGTTGATACCTATGGGTGTAGATGGGTTTGCATAGACATGGACTTCCATGGGTCTTCACCCATCTGTATTTGGCTACCAAGTATCCCAACAGACTTAAAGTCTTACAGACCCAATTCAAGTACTTTACCCTAACTCCTGTGATCCATCCTCGTGTCGGCGTGCCGCACTCAGTGCTCCTCTCCTGCCCCGGTGGCTGTGCGCATCCTGCCCTGGCGGCCAGTGGCTCCTCTCCCGTGCTCCATCCCACCCTAGCGCATCCTGCTCCTCTCTCTGTGATCCATCCCCTGCAGACGCCAGCACAGGTCGCTCCTCTCCTGCCTGCTCGCCAGCACCAGCATGGGCCATGCTCCATCCCCTGTAGACGCCAAGCCCCCTGTGCGACGACGATGGTAGCACAGTACCACGGTAGCCCCCTGCTCACACGTGTATATATATATATATGTGCATTTCTTTAATTATCTGCATTTCTTTTATGCAATCTAGCATCTGTCTGTGTTCAGAAATCAGAACTGAAGAGTTGTTTCTGCTCTTGGGTCTCTAACCATGGTTTAGTTAATTAACAATATCTCTGTTTCAAGGGCCTTTCTGAGTTTGTAGGGCTAACAATTACCCTATATTTGTATATACCAACTAAAATTAAACGTAAATTAATTATACACTAATAAGAGCTAACGATTATATATCAGTTGTTAGAGTGTATTAGCCTTTATTAGTCCAAAATTATACTATATTTACTCTATTTTTTATCAGATGAGCTAATTTAATGTTTAACCCTGGATCCTGAGAGAGGGTAGTGTGAGAGCATCCGATCCACCAGCTGGTTCGACTAGTTATTTTTCCCCTCACTGGTTGAGTTCCTCTTGCAGTTGGCCAGCTCCACGTTCATTCGCTGCGGCCTGTTTCAGATACTAGTATGTTTAGCCATTCATTCTTCTCACAGAACACGTCAATTGAGCAAGATGTGTGTTTCTACTTGGTATATGGAGTAGATCATGGTCCGTGTGGATAAAAAACACTGCATTTCCAAGCATCTTTTCACTCCCTGACTGTGTTTGTCTCCCAGACATTATTGGGGGTACTTCGGTTCTGATTTCTGAACAAAAACAGACGTTAGATAGCCAGCGGCAGGCTTGTCCATTCGAGAAACTATATTGTGCTTTTATCTATATTTCTTTAATAATTATAGATGATGAAACTATATGTTCTATTTGGATCTCTAGATGTGTTCTCTTAATTTGGCCTTTTACGATACAAACTTTTAATCATAAATAAGTACTTTTGAATGCTCCTCCGCTTCCTAGCTTTTTTGTATGTTTCTCCTTGTTAATTGAATTGTTAACTTTGTTTATTTTTCTTTTAAACATAGATGGATTTAGGGGTATATGAGGGTTCAGGTACTAAAACCATCTCAGATGACCAATCAGTGCAAATGCCGACTAGAAGTGCAAAGATTTGGGAGTATTTTCAACAGGAGTTAGTTGAGGTTGATGGAGTGATGAAGGATATTTGCAAATACTTTGGGATGAAGCTGACAAGTAAAAGCAATTCAGACACAAATGTATCCTCTCTTCTACCAGTGGAAATGGGTTAGTAAACAACGTATTCTCTCTTTGCTATCTTACTGTGTCAAACTGCATATTTATGTGTGAGGTAGCATATTTCTGCTTTAGAGTTCAGACCTTACACTTCGTTAGTGCAGCTTGTGTTGAGGAATGAGAGTGTTTCATGAAAGGAGACGATGATCACTTCTTTTGCATATAAAGGGGCAATAATATATTTTCTATTATTTTCATGTAATAATAACATTACTTGTATAGTTCCATAGAGATAACATATGCTGCTTTTCTCACACATTGCTTTTGTTTTTCCTTCCAGGGATATTTATGTGTTGTTTGGCGGGCTTCTGATGCTGCTTATGGGTCGAGCTTGATCAAAGGCTCTTTCGACTCATGTGCAAGGTGTAAAACTGCTGTGTTTTGTGGTAGATTGGTGTATCTACTATTTTCTTTATGTACAAAATTGTCTGCTTGATTAGGGCTGAGTACTGTTTCCTTTATCACCATGGATTTATGGTAATGAGTTTCTATTTCTTGCCAAAAAAATTGTTGTTCATTAAGGATCTTTGACACATGTTTTTTGTTATTATCTCAAGACCTGAATGTTAATCGACCAAATCTACCACTGTGTATGCAGCTCTCTATTTTTGTATGCCATTGAAGCTACCTGTAAATTTGTCACTGTGTATGCTACTGTCTTAACAAGCTGAACCTGTGGGTTTTTCATGGGTTCCCACCCAATTATGGATTGGTTTGGGGTCAATAATGTTATTGGGTGGGTTGGGTTTAATTTCCTCATATTTTTGGGTGGTTGTGGGATGGATGTCAAAGTTACTAGATTTGGGTGTGGGTTGGGTTTTTTGCCATTAGCAAGCTTAGGCATACATATATGTATGAGCATAAGGAAAATTATAAATTAAATATTTGTAGGTGTTTTAAAATGATTCCAATGGTATTTCTTAGGAGAAAAATATTTGGAGACGTATCGATGCAATATTTAGATAGTATTTCTAGAAAGAATTTGAGGGGATCACTGGGAAATATTTGTAGGACATTTTGGGGAGTATTTTGTAGAGAATATAAACCACTATATTTTCTTTGTTGAGATCAAATCGTATATAGACCACTATACTTGAGGGGGAGTGGGTGTGAGTGAGTGGGAGTGAGTTGCCATGACATGGTTGGGATGGCATGAGCAGTATTAGGCCCCTCTATTTATAGGCAAGGTGGGGAGTATCATGGGAGGAGGCGAGGATTAGTGGGATAAGTCGAGGATAAGTGGGAGATAAGCATGTATTAGCCATGGATAATTGAAATTACCTTATAGAGCTCATTGTATGACACCGAAGGCATATATATATATATAGGGATGAAAACGGTTTCGGAATTTTTCGGTATTCCGGATACCGATTTCGAAATTTTTTGATCGGGTTCACCGGTAACGGTATTTTTCGAAAACGGAATCAGTTTTTAGAATTTTGTATCGGAATCGGTGTGTTGTTTTACCGACCGTTTCCTTCGGTTACCGGTTTTTGTCGGAAATTACCGGAATTGTGTCTCGGAATTTTTCGGAATTGTGTCTCGGAATTTTCCAGCATGTGATTTTTTGCATCGCCTGTACGTCTCTAGATAAGGATTACTTATTTTTGTATTTTTTTGGACGCCTTAAGATTTTATTTGGGATAGATGGTGTTGGAAGACAGTTGGGATTAACGATTTGGTCTCTCGAACGAATCCACCGTTTTTATGTACATGTTATGTATTTGTAATATATAATGATAGAGAGCCGACAGTGTTGGGGACCTTCGGCGTCCGAAGGTCCTCAAAAACATGATTTAATAGTGTTTCTGGAGTATAATGTGCAAACAGGTATCTTCGGACTCGAATCGGTATCACAGAGGGAGAAGCTCAACGCATACGAAGGTTGATACAGCATCGAAGCTGTGAGCAGAAAAGCTTCGGCATGGTGGCAGGAAAGGAAACCGACTTAAAGATGAAAAGGCTATTCGGACCTCGATGGATTACTATAGAGTTATTGTCAGATGTAAAGGGCATAAATGTAATTTTGTAAGGGCTGTGTCCCGTGTCTATAAATAGGTGAACAGTATCCCCGTACTGTTCACGCTGACTTGGCATTTGCTTTTGCGTCACGCTTGTACTTTTTACCTTCTCCCAGGACCGAAGGTACATTTGTAATTTGAAATCATTTCTATTTTTCCATGTTAATAAAATAGAAATGATTCTATGATGATGCTTATATTATATTTCATGCTTTATATGAATCCTTCGTCATTACTTGTTATGTTTACGAAGGTATGTTTCTTATGACCTTCGTCCGAAACTCATTATTTCCCGAAGGGACATAATGCTTCGAAGGACGAAGGACTTTAACACTTAACACTTTTTATGTTGCCTTGTTCTTAACTCTTAGCATTTGAGAACAAGTCCCCAACATTGGCGCCCACCTCCGGTGAACTCACTTCCATTTCTTGAGCTTTGAATACCTTCGGCGAGCGTCACCTTCGTCATGCCGCCGAAGAAGGCTTCAACAACAGGAGCTGGCACACTGCAGTCGCTGGATCCCAATCAGGATGTTATTTCTCTTAGAGAAGCCCGAAGCCAGAAAAGGAAGGCTGTCAGTCCAACACCTCCGGATGATGATCTTGATCAGGAAATTCAAAATTTGGAGATCCTTCAGCAACAAGTTCAGCGCAGGAAGGAAAAGATGGCTCGTCTAGCTGATCTTCAGAGACAGATAGATGAAGCTTCGGAAGAGGTCCGTCATTTCGTTCAAGATGATCAAACCCGAAGGCCTCCACGCAGAGAGCTTCATCAGGAAGATTTCCGCAATGAGGACGACTGGTATGAAAATCTCCATCATGGAAACTTTGCTTTTGATGATGCTTCTCCTCTTTCAACAGAATTGCAGGCTACACCTTGGCCACAGACTTACAAGCCACCTCAGCTTCCCATATATGACGGTCACTCAGACCCGAAGCAATTCCTAATGAGCTACGAGGCAACAATATCTTCATACGGTGGCAATACGGCAGTCATGGCAAAATCCTTCGTCATGGCCGTCAGAAGTGTTGCTCAGACCTAGTACTCTTCTCTTCGGCCAGGGACAATCACTTCTTGGCAGAAACTGAAAGATATGCTCATAACTAGTTTCCAAGGGTTTCAAACAAAGCCGGTCACTGCTCAGGCCCTTTTCCAGTGCACCCAGGACCACGAAGAATACCTTCAGGCATATGTCCGAAGGTTTCTGCGTTTAAGAGCACAGGCGCCGACAGTGCCCAATGAGATTGTCATTGAGGCCATGATCAAGGGGCTTCGGCCAGGGCCATCAGCGCAGTATTTTGCCAGGAAGCCACCACAAACGCTGGAGAAGCTGCTCCAGAAGATGGATGAATATATTCGAGCTGACAATGATTTTCGCCAAAGAAGGGAGGAGGCCTTCAGATTTTCTGAGATGACCAGGGGCTTCGGAGGAAGATTCTATCCGAGGCATGTCAGATCAATTCATAATTCCAATCAAAATGATGATAAGGGGAGCCAGCAGCAAAGGCCACAGTACTCCTCACAGGCTTCGGGGCAACAGCAAAGCTCCTTCCGACCACCAGCTCCAAGAGGCAGAGGCGCCAGGGGCTTCGGCGGAAGATTCGGGGATCAACCCAGAAGAATATTTTGCTTATTCTGTGGTGAAAACAAAGGTCATACTACCAGGATGTGCCATGTTACCATCCAGAAGCAAAAGGAAATAGCCGAAGCTGCATCTCAACAAGCTCAGCCGAAGCAGGTCATGCATACTGCTTCGTATCATCCACCTTACATCCCACAATACATAGACAACCACCCTGCAGCTTCTGTAGCTTCGGCAAGTCAACCTCAAGCTTCCTGGCAGCAGCCTCCGCCTCCACCTCCACTACAACAGGGCCAACAGCCAGAAGGGAGTCAATATGCCCCACACCAAAGGGACTTCAGAGAACAATCCGAAGCTCGCACAGTCAACAGCACTGTGCCAGAGTCGAAGCACATTTATTGACACATATCCTACCTTTGATAGCAGTCTTTTCTATTCAGTTTTATTTTCTGTGAAACAAAGAACATTGTTAGTTTTCATGTAATAATTTCGTTGTTTCCCACGAGGAAAACTCATTTTCTTCACAGGCTTAAGTCCCTGAAGCTTAAAGTGGCCAGACCAGTTAACCAAAGTGGTGTGGAGCCACAATACAACAGCATCAAGATCTACAGGCTTTACCCCATTCAAGTTATTATTCGGAGACGAAGCAATAACCCCGGAAGAAGCCAAAGCTGGATCAATAAGAGTAGTAGCTTCGGCAGAATCAGGTCCCGAAGATGCTTGCCTTGTGGAAAAGGATGCTTTAGAAGGGATCAGGCTTCAGGCCGTGGAGAATATCAATAAATATCAGGCTGAAACAGTTAAATGGCGAGATAGAAAAGTCCGGTTAAAAAATATTGAGCCGGGACACTTGGTGCTTCGGAGAGTGGCTAACCCAGATACAGTGGGTAAGCTACAGTTGAAATGGGAAGGACCATTCTTAGTAGTATCTTCATCAAGGCCTGGATCGTACAGATTAAAGGACATGGATGGCAACGAAATTCCAAGGTCTTGGAATGCGGATGAGCTTCGGCGATACTATGTATAACATGATGTAATTTTTTATGTTTTTTCTTTTCTTTTTCATGGCACCCTTTTCCTTTCCGAAGGGGGAGAAAGGTTTTTAATGGGGCCATCATGTGTAATTTCCTTTTTTAGTTTTATAAGAGCAAAATCCCCCAAAGAATGTAAATGTAAAAGCTGAGAGCGCACCATCGAGTGCCGAAACTAAAAAAGAGAAGAAGCTCCAAAGACGTCCCTAAGGGGATGCAGAGCTCACAGCGAAAAGTCAACGCTGATTCCGCCGAAAGTAAAAGGCGAAGAAGCTCCAAAGTCGTTCCTAAGGGAATGCAGAGCTTATACCGTCTAAGTAAAAGACGAAGAAGCTCCAAAGACGTCCCTAGGGGGATGCAGAGCTTACAGCGAAAAGTCAACGCTGATACTGCCTAAGTAAAAGGCAAAGATGCTCCAAAGTCGTTCCTAAGGGAATGCAGAGCTGACGTGTGTTTGCTCCTAAGAAAATGATGGATGAGTGTGGCTTCGGACATACGCTTCGGACATTCATTTGCACATTACATCATGGCATTTGCATGCATAAGCATTCATTCATAGCATTTGTGTTCCTAAATGGTTGCTTCGGCACAGAGAAAAGTTTCGGATAAATGGTTTGTTATGATTCGTTATGTAAAAGAAAGGTTTCGAAGAAGTGGTTTTTTATGAATCGTTGTGTATAAGAGTAGCAGTCTTTTATGTTTTGTTATGTAAATAAAAGCTTCGGCAGATAAGAGTAGCAGTCTTTTATGTTTTGTTATGTAAGGAAAGGCTTCGGCAAAAAGAAGAAATGGTCTTTTATGCTTCGTTGTGTACGAAAAGAAGGGAAGGTGTTTTTTCGCCTTCGGCTCAAAATACTGATTTCGTCCACATCAAAGCGTCTCAATAAAAGGGTAAGAATATATTACAAGGTATGAACAAAGTTCCTTGAGAATAGATTAATTGTATTTACAAAAAGTTGTTACAAATTCTCCTGAGTTTTTTCTAGTCTACTCCTATTAATCTTCGTCAGGTTTCTGCTTCGGCGGCATATCCTTTAAGTATCACCTTCAGCTTCGTCATCCTACATGAATCAAGGTATCCCGAGTAAAAATCAAGTGTGAAGGAGAAGGTAAGAACAAAGTATGATTTCTTACTGGTTCAAGATGACTTCGAGCTTCGTCCCCAGCCTTCTCTCGCCCGCCTTTTGTCCATATCATTTTTATGAATCTATTTGAGATGCTCCGGGCGAGGTCAGGAATGTCGTCGAGAATTGATGGAGACAGGGCGAAGTTGGGCCTGTTGACAATCTTTCCATGCTCGCAGCCAGCCTTCAGGAATGCTGCAGCAGTACCCCGAGAAGCTACCCAGGCACAGAAGTCACCGTGCCCAGCTATAACTTCGTCAAGTTCTTCAATTTCAGCTTCGATATGATCGAAGGCTTTTGGTAAATCTTCATCCGAAGGGGTAAATTTCCCGCTGCTGGCTCCAACTGAGTAAAAGATCTTCTTTAGTTGTTGGATACAATTGTTGCTAAAATTCAAACATTTATCCTGAAGGCTTGTTAATGATTTCTTCAAATTTGAGTTGGCTTGGACTTCGGCTTCAAGTTTCGAATCAAGTTCTAGCTTCTCTTGTTCAAATTGTTTTGATTGGCAGAGAAGCTTCGAATTCAATTCTGCTACTTTGGCTTCAGTCTCTGCCAGCAAGCCTTCGGTTGATTGAAGTTCGAAGTCTTTCTTTTCAATAATAGCTGATTGTTCTTTTATCTTGCTCTCTAAATTTTCAATTATAGCTTCGTGCTTCTTATCTTCTAGATCTTGCTGCATCCTCAAAGCTTTGCTTAGAAGCATGCTCTGCAAATAAACAACCTTCGTTAAAGAATATTGCCATTATTAAAAAACAATAGAAGTTAGAAAGAAGGATGTTTACCTTGAAATTTGAATAAAATAAGCTGCCGACGATATGTTGTCGTCGGTAGCGGCTGATATCTATCTCTAGCTTCGGAAAACCGATACTCTTTGACAGAGTACCGATGACCTTAGCTCCGGTTTGGTCCCGGATGCAGCCCAGTTTTTCATCATCAATGCCTCCAAATAGAAGAGCTCCTGGCTTGTATCCGCAAGATTTGGCCTATTCCTTAAGCTCTTCTTTTTCGGCCTTCGACAGTTTTTGCCCGACTAAATTTTGAAATGAGTAGGCTTCGTCGTCCGAAGTGTCTTCGGCTATTTCTTTCCCTTTCCCAGGCACTGTGGCCATGGTTTCTTCAGCAGTGGCGGCAGCTTCTTCTGCAGCCATGTCTGTTAAAATTTTGTTGATGTCTTCAATAGTAGATTCTAAGTTTACATCTTCGGTTGTAGCGGCTTCGGTAGCCGCGACCTCCGAAGGTGCGACTTCGACATTTTCTGTGCCCTCAACAGCTGGTGTTTTCTGAATTGACGCCCTCGGTGGCGTCTTGTCAATAACTTCTGTTACGGCAATAATTCTTTGCCTTTTCGCTTTGGCTATCTTCGTTTTTTCCGGCTCCGCCACCTTTTGAAAAAAGCTTCGTCAGTCGAGGCCCTAATGGACTTAGCCTCGTGGGCATGGGTTCAGTCATTACTTACCATAAACTGAATGGCTTGGTCGCCAGGGGTGATCTTCGAAGTCTTCGCCACCGCTGTCCACATCAAAACTGTCACTGTCACCAGTATCTTCAGACAGCCCTTCCAGAATTTCCCTGGTGATCTTTTCTGTGTTGGTCTTCGACATTGCTATAAGAAACCCTAAGTTCTTCTCTTCATCAAGACTCAGCTTCATCTCAGCAGCAGCCTTCTTAGCAGCTTCAGACATCTTCGGAAACACTAAAAAACTGTTTTCAAAGCCGAAGCTTCAAAGCTAAAAGCTTAGCAGATTACAGTGCACAAGAGCTAAAAAATCACTGAGCAGGAGTGGTTGGCCAGAAAGCGTGCAAAATAAGTTTGCGGTATGGCCGTATTT
This sequence comes from Zea mays, assembly GCF_902167145.1. Lineage (NCBI taxonomy): Eukaryota > Viridiplantae > Streptophyta > Magnoliopsida > Poales > Poaceae > Zea > Zea mays. The sequence continues at coordinate 104,778,735 of NC_050105.1, read as the reverse complement.
ATACGCTTGATGCGTTGAAAGTTGAAAGACCCCACTTGTCATTGAATGTTGCTATTCTAGCAAAGGGAAGGTGTTTTTTCGGACCTTCGGCATAAAGCCTTCGTTCATATCGCAATCTGAATTTATTATTTCAAACAAATTAATATTGCGAGGGGCTACTGTTGGGGACCTTCGGCGTCCGAAGGTCCTCAAAAACATGATTTAATAGTGTTTCTGGAGTATAATGTGCAAACAGGTATCTTCGGACTCGAATCGGTATCACAGAGGGAGAAGCTCAAAGCATACGAAGGTTGATACAGCACCGAAGCTGTGAGCAGAAAAGCTTCGGCATGGTGGCAGGAAAGGAAACCGACTTAAAGATGAAAAGGCTATTCGGACCTCGATGGATTACTATAGAGTTATTGTCAGATGTAAAGGGCATAAATGTAATTTTGTAAGGGCTGTGTCCCGTGTCTATAAATAGGTGAACAGTATCCCCGTACTGTTCACGCTGACTTGGCATTTGCTTTTGCGTCACGCTTGTACTTTTTACCTTCTCCCAGGACCGAAGGTACATTTGTAATTTGAAATCATTTCTATTTTTCCATGTTAATAAAATAGAAATGATTCTATGATGATGCTTATATTATATTTCATGCTTTATATGAATCCTTCGTCATTACTTGTTATGTTTACGAAGGTATGTTTCTTATGACCTTCGTCCGAAACTCATTATTTCCCGAAGGGACATAATGCTTCGAAGGACGAAGGACTTTAACACTTAACACTTTTTATGTTGCCTTGTTCTTAACTCTTAGCATTTGAGAACAAGTCCCCAACAGACAGTCTGTCTTTTTTACATAATATGTTTTAGAGTTTTCCTATGGGGTTGTGAAAAACTCCTAATATGAGAAAAAATATTTCATAAGTAAGCATGCTATGTCAGCTAGATCGAGTGGATATTGTGAATTGTGAACTTTGAGTCTATGAACTTGTGATCTTTATGAACTTATTATACTGTGAACTTGTTATATTGTGAACTTGTGATCTTTGTAAACTTTTTATATTATAAATTTGTGATCCTTGTGAACTTGTTATATTGTGAACTTGTTATATCATGAATTGTGAACTTGTGGTCTTTGTGATCTTTTGTCAACTTTGTTGTATTGTGAAGTTTGATATGTTTACCGATCATATTTTAGATTTCGACCATTACCAGTGTATTTTCCGCACCAAACTTTCGTTTCCGATGTTTCCGAAATACCGATATCGTTTCCGTTTTCGGAGTTACCGTTTTCGATTTTGTTTCTGATAAAAAAATATGAAAACGGTAATGGTTTTAGTGTTTACCGACCGTTTTCATCCCTATATATATACGTATGAACATAAGGAAAATCATTAAGTAAATATTTGTAGAGATTTTATAAATAATTCTAAGGGCATTTCTTAGGAGAAAAGTATTTGGAGACATATCGATGGAATATTTAGACAGTATTTCTGGAAAGAATTTGAGGGGATCACTAGGAAAATATTTGTAGGACATTTTGAGGAGAATTTTAGAGAGAATATAAACCGATATATTTTCTTTGTTAAGATCAACTCACATACAAACATTTTGAAACAAAATTTTTAAAATTCATTTTGAACTTAGAACAAGTTCAAGAAATTTTCAATATTTGATTTTTGGGGTGTTATAGTATGCCCTTCTAAAAGCTCCTTAGGAAGGGTGACCAATTTTCTTGGACCTTGGAGGCCCAGGAGACCCTTGATCGAATAAAGGCCTCGTCGCCGGTCTTGGTCGCGCGCAACTTAGGAAAGACTCTCCTCTACGTCGCTACTACCACCTAGGTGGTCAGTGTGGCGCTCGTCGTAGAGAGGCAAAACAAAGGCCACATACTCAAAATCGCAGATTAGAAATCCCAAGATGGATGTGATTTTGATGGTGTTTTCTCAAAATGAACTCAAAGAGAAATCTACTCGGATCACGACCAAGAACTACATCGTATGAGCGTACCAGTGATCAAAAGAGCCTACTTCTCCACAAATCAACCCTAGACAGAACCCATGTCAAAAGAACTCAAAGGTTCTCCGCAAAACCACAAGAAATGGGAATGGGAGAAACCAAGAACAGAAGACTTTAGAAATTCTATCAAGGGGACAAACTAAGATTTGAAGCCAAAGAACGATGTGGGATGGACCGACGGCCCTTCCTCTAATTAAACTTGAAGATCAAGAACATAGCCAAAGTACAAAATCGCTGCAGACCTCTAGCTAAACTAGAACAGTCTAGAGATGAAGATATGAGAGCACTAAAACCCAAAACCAAAACAAATGGCAGCCAAGAGATGTTGAAGTAAACACCCTACCCCTCTATTTATAGAGGGTTATTTCTATTTCCTAAACTAGCCCTATTTACATAGAGCCTATCCACTCCCCCGAGGCAAAATAGACCAACTCCTAGGTTTTCAATTCAACAACCATGTCCTTCACATGAAGTTGCTTCACCTTGACACACCCTCCACGATCAGGCCACATGCCGCCACCGGTTCCGTCCAAAACCGCCGGTGCTAAGTTTTGAGGCCCAAACTCAGCAAAACCCACCATCTGTAGCGCTGGGTGGTTTTGGGGTCCAAACTACCAAACTCATCATGAGTACTGCACCGCGTGCACGTCCACCACGATTAGACATGTGTCCTCTAGTCCTCAACCGCGCCGACAACATGGTCCACTCCACCATGTCCTCGTGCGAGTGTGTGTCCTAGGTGTCAGCCACTAAGGCTGGCCACCCATATGCTTTGGTCCATCAGTCAAGACCCAACACTTGTCCTTCATCGCTCCTGGTCCATCAACACGAGCCTGCATGACCTTCACCTCAGTCGTCGACCACCGTCCCTGTGCTCCACACCTGCACACCACAAGTCGACCGACATGATTGCACAAGCATAATCTAACACTATAGTCAGTCCACTAACTACACCAGAGTGCTACACATTGACAATCACTCATCATCAACCCGAACCACAAGGGAGAAGTCAACCTTGTGTTCGCAATCTCCCCCTTGATGAGTGCATTATCAACACCACCATATGAGCATAATCAAGTAGAAAGAGAAAGAAGAAGATAAACTCACTCAAATGACTAAAAGCCAGATATAAGCCAAGACAAGTCATTCTGAGTAAGTGAAGCTTGGTCCCCAAAGAAATGGGCAACGGATCAACACGACCATGCCATAAAAGGCTAGCCCTCAAGAAGAGGTAAAAGCAGGGCTCAACACCACTAGCCAGAAGCCACAAAACTCATTGGAGCACAAAAAGCTTCATAGAAGCATAAAAACCAATTCAGAGCATAAATCAGCACAAAAGCTAAAGTCAAAGCTAGTCCCTCTAGAAAGATGCAAACGGCTCAACACAACTAGCAAAAGCTTAAAAAGTCCCAAATCTCACCCTTGTCACAATACTCCCAAAAATCTCCCCCAGAGACAAGCAGCTCCAAATAATCTGAATCAACATATCTCTCCCTCTTGGATGAGAGGAAGCCCGAAAGACCAAATTTCTCCCCTTGATAAAAAAACCAGGAAATCTCAAAATCTCTCCCTCTTGTTGACAAATGAACTTATCAAGCACAAACAAGGGTATAAAGAAACCCCCCTCGACAAGAGAACTCCCCTTGAGGAAATGCAGAAATGCAAACGAGAGGAGGAAAATGGAGAAAATGCATGAGCTTCAGCAGTATACCAGTCAGAGTGTAAAAATGCTCTAGGTGGTGATGTGCTAAGTGTGGAGCAGTAAATGCACGCGCTAGCAGATGCTCAAACTAATCATAAGCACAATATATGTAAATTGTAAGCATTTTGATTCAGATTTAAGCATTTCAAAGAGGTGTTCACCACAAAGACAACACTAAGGAAGTGGAAGTAGGAAATCAACTAAGTGCCAGTAATAGGAAAACGAGGTGAACTACCCTAAACAACAATCACTCATCATGCTAGAAACATATCTAAAATTTATATCATTTGAAATTTTCAAGAATTATTGGATTTTGCAGTGTATTCCAATTTCATTGAAAAGAATGTGAGTGCGAGAGGTTGTAAGCATTATCTTTGTATAACTTCTCAACTGGGTGTAGCCTTTGAAGAAAAGCAATTAGAAGGTAAAAACACTGGTTTCGATCTTCCACTAAACTACTCAAGTTCATCCAAAAGCGCAAATGGAAGTAGTCTCGATACAGTGATGTGGTGATAAATGCAAACCCATCTCGATTTTTCTGTCATTGACTTATCTTGATTTTGAATTTTAGCATAGAATGAATGAATCAAGACAGTGAATGACTCAAGGCATGAGACGTAACCACCTAACATACTAGTGACAGCACAAAGGAGCTCAGCACATCCTACACATGCTAGGTGCCAATCTCAATGGCGAACAGTTTTAGATTGAGCAAGTAACAATCAATTTCACAATTATGAAACAGGCTTAGCTCAACAAAATTGTATCAATATGAGCAAAAAGAGCTTAAGCATACCATAGCATCATCATGTACACAAAGAACATACTACTAGGAGCATAATCACATTCTAGCAATTTTACAAGTGAAGCTCAAAATGACGTGATATGAAGATATAATACAAAAAAATGAAGGACTAAAATCTACATGAAAAGGCAGAAGATAAGATGAAAAGACCAAAGGGAGCCCTCAAATCAAAAAGGGAAGCAAACACCCAATTTCCCTCGCAAATGAGCAAATGTGGACTGATGAAGGGGTTTGGTCAAAATGTCAGCAAGTTGTCGATAGGTATCAACATGGCGCAAATCGATATCTCCTTTCTCATAACGATCACGAGAAAGTGAAAGCGAACAGTAATGTGCTTGGTCTTCGAATGCGGCACAAGATTCTTGGCAACACTTACGACACTCGTGTTATCGCAAAGCAGAGGCACATGATTAAAATCCAAGCCAAAATCCTACAAGGTAGCCATCATCCAAAGCAACTGTGAGCAACAGCTAGCGGTAGCAACATACTCAGCCTCTGTGGTAGACTAGGCAACGATGGATTGTTTGCGAGAAGACGAGGAAACCAACAAAGTCCCCAAAAACTAATAAGTCCTATAAGTAGACTTATGCTCCAACCGGCAACCTGCAAAGTCAGCATCAAAGTAACTGCACAAAGATAGAACGGACGAAGAGGAGTACCATAAACCAGACTCAAGAGTGAAACACAGGTACCTCATAATCCGCTTTAGAACATATCTATGAGAAGTGCGTGGGGAAGCCTGGAAACGAGATTACAGACACACTACGAAGTCTATGTCTGGCCTCGTCGCAGTCAAGTACAAGAGAGAGCTAATCATGCTCATGTACTCCTTCTGGTCCAATGGCTCGCTGTCCTCATCGGCATCAAGCGCCATCATGGTGTACATGGGCATCGAAAAAGCCTTGGCCTCACCCATGTCGAACTTCTTCTAGACATCCTTCCTGTACTTTCCTTGATGCACATAAGTCCCGTCTTGGGTCTACTTGATTTGTATCCCAAGAAAGAAGTTTAACTCACCCATCTTGCTCATTTCAAACTCCCTGCTCATAAGATCTAAAAAATCATGACACAATAGCATGAGAATAACCACCAAAGATGATATCATCCATGTAAATCTAGACTAAAAGGGTGTCACTGTCATGCTTGAGGAGAAGAGCCCATTTTAAAACCCTTTGCAAGCAGAAAAGAATTCAAATGCTCATACCAGGCTCTAGGGGCTTTTTTAAAACCATACAAAGCTTTTTGGAGTTTAAATATATAGTTTGGAAACTTGGAACTCTCAAAACCAGGGGGCTGCCTCACATACATCGCTTCCTCTATATACCCATTTAAAAAGAACTTTTGACATCCATTTGAAAAAGTTGAAAACCCTTCGAAGCAGCAAAAGCAAGAAGGATCCTACTGGCTTCTAAATGGGCACCAGGGGAAAAGGTTTCCTCATAACTATTCCCTCTTTTTAGCAATACCCTTGGGCAACCAACCTCGCATTGTTTCGCACTACCAACCCATCCTCACTCTGTTTGTTTTTGAAAACCCATTTGGTATCGATGGAATGGCAGTTAGAAGGAAATGGTACCAAAACCCAAACCTAATTTCTCTCAAAATTTTCAAGCTCCTCATGCATAGAATTAACCAAGTTAGGATCAGATAATGCATGTCCAACATCTCGGGGCTCACAAGTAGCAACAAAAGCTGAATGAGAAAAGTGGGACATCTGCTAATACTTGGAGCGAGTGACTCGCTCATCAATCTCACCAATCTTCTGTTGAGAAGGGTGATCTCGCTGAACATGTCATGGAGCCATCCTTGAGGAGGTGGCCTCCCCCTCAACAGCAGCCTCAACTTCTCCAGTCTCAGTAGGAGTTGGCTCGAGCGGAGCCCAGGTGTTGGACGAAATGGGGTCGGGTCCATCAGCCGAAGTAATGGAAGTAGGATCGACTGGGGCAGCTGGTGGAGTCGGCTCGAGATCACCCCAATCAGTGTCATCATGCTCCTTCTCCACAAAGATGGTTTGTCCCATCTGATCTAGACCTCTAGGCTCAAAGATAAGGGATGGACAAGGTGCAGTCTCATTGAATGTAACCTCACAAGTCTCCATGATGCATAACCCAGAAAACCCCCATCAAAATACTGAGACTCAAATTTGTTCAAATTTCCCTCTTTCAGCACAAAGCATTTGTATCCAAACACGCTGAAATGGCTAGCCTTGGGTGGTCATCCAAATCGCAGTTCATAAGAAGTTTTGTTCAGAAAAGCCCGAAGAAAGATGTGATTGGACACATGTCAAGCAATGTTGATCACTTCGGCCTAAAAACACCTAGGAGTCATATGCTCATCAAGCATCATCCTAGCCATCTCAACAAGGGTCCAATTCTTGCGTTCAACAATGCCATTCCGCTAGGGCACATATGTAGAGGAAAACTAATGCTCGAGTCCCAAAGAAGCACAAAAGGTTTCAAAATGAGTATTTTTGAATTATGTGCCATTGTCACTGTGAATCACTCTCATGGCATTTTTAGGAAACTCATTTTGTAACCTAAGAATCAAATCTCGAGCATGAGTTAAAGCCTCATCCTTCACCGCCATAAAGAACACCCAAGAATAGTGAGAAAAGTCGTATACAACCACAAGCACATACCACTTCCACCCAAAAGAGCAATCCCTGGCTGGACCAACAGTGTCCATATGAAGCAATTCGCCAGGGTGCGAGGTCATCAGCTTGGTGACTGGGGAATGGGAAGCAGCAACCATTTTCCATGGCGACAAGGGTAATAGACAAGATCCTTCTCAAATCTTAATTTGGGCAATCCTTGGATGAGGTCACGTGAGCTCAAACGACACAAAAGATCGAAGCTCAAATGACCTAGCTTCCTATGCCACTTCTTAAGAGAAGAGGAAGATCCTACCAACAAACATCAAGAAGGGCCAGAAGAATGTGAAAAATCTGCACTGAAAACTCGACCAAAAGGGGAAATCTGACAAACAAGATCCCCATGGGCATCCAAAACCCGAGACAAGTCATTTTTAAAGAACACGTCGTAGTCATCCTCAAGGAGTTGCGAAACTGAAAGAAGATTGAAATGCAAATTTGAAACCAAAGAAACATCCTTGGGAACAAAGCTCTCGTTCACCCGAATGGTGCCGCGAGAGACAACCTTACCTCTCGACTTATCCTTGAATGTGATGTATTTTTTACCAATCACATGGTCGAGGTTTTAGAACCATTTAGAGCTTTCGGTCATGTGGCACGAACACCCAGAATCCATGAGCAATGTGTTTTCTAGGCATCCATCCTACATCAATAGTAAGACATGGGGTGAGAAAATGGTACAACATTGGGGTTAGGATACTGATAAGGAAACCCGTGGTGCGACATTTGCCCCTAAAAAGTGTTAGGAAAAACACCAAACATACCTAGTCCCATGGGGCGATAGCGATCACCAGAAGAAGGAAAATGTGGTATGCTAGAGAAGGGTTTAGGGTTAGGTCACATGAAGGATGCCGCGATGAGTTCGTGAGAGGTCTAGGTCGTCGTCTCCCAGTCAACTATGGTTACGGAATCTTTGTCTTCGTAAGATGTAACTATTTAACTATTTTGTATAGAACTCCATTATATATTAAATATGTGACATTTGTTTCTGTACCATGAGTCATCATATGTGTGAGACTTGATCCTAGCACACATTTGATTCGTGCCCGGTTTTGGCCCTTAAATCCAGGTGTGACAGAAGTGGTATTATAGCAATGTTGACTATAGGATGTAACCTAGATAGAACTGGATAGCCATTATCTACTTACCTTTACTTTGATTCTTTTATAAACTTTCCTTTCATCCTTTCTCATCTATTGCTGCTTTACTCTGATTATTCTTACCTTTTCTCTTATAAAGACAAAAGTGGATTTCACACTTTAAAATCCTATACCTAAAGTGACCTTTAGGAATAGGAGACCTAATCGTAGGAATAAAAGCAAAACTATTTTTGGTAGGTATCTATACACTTGAATGCTTGTTCATTGATCTTATGATACTTGTCTGATTTGGTTGTTTGTGAAAGGGAAATGTGCCCTTGGGCCATTTCTATATTGTTTTGGTGATTAGATGCACGACACATTATGTTTAAACTAACACGATGTATGAGCAAAGGTATATGACATAGTGCAAAATCTATATGGACTGTGTAAAAAGGTAAGCTCTGGACACTTAGTCAATTGTTTTGTGTGCTAATCATATTTTGTCTAAGTGTTAGAGACTTCATAAATTCAAGTCAAAAGGTGCAAAAGAAACCAAGAAAGAAAAAGGAAAAAATATGCTGGACTGCGTTGCACTGGATGATCAGGTGCCAACCACCGAACAGTCCGGTGTGGACCGGACAGTCCGATGCACGGTTCGGCCAACTAGCTACTCTCGAGAATTCTAGCCTGCGTCGACTATAATTCACCAGACTGTCTGCGCGTAACGCTGGACAGTCCGGTGTGTCAGCAGCCAACGGCTAGCTGCCATGTCGGTCAGGGCCAACAGTCAACAAGTGCACCGGACAGTTTGGTGCCCCCAGAAGCAGAAAGTAGCCGATCAGGGGATTCTGTGCCCACGCACTGTTCACTATCTGGTGTGTGCATGAGACAGTCTGGTGCACCCGCGGACAGAAGGCAACCAGGGCCTTCCAAATGGAGCTCCAATGGCTCCTAGGTCCCTTGGGGCTATAAAAGGGACCCCATGGCACATGGAGCTCGACACCACCCATTGAACATTCTAGAACACCGAGACTTCTCAAGCATGCAATTGTTTCATTGTGATAGAGATTTGAGCACTTCTTTGAGCTGTGACTCCGCTATGTTGTTTCGTGTGCTCTTTTTCTTGACTTGTGTGCGTGTTGTTGCTGCAAATCTAGTTCTTGTGTGTGTTTCTACTCCCCCTTACTCTTCTGTCTATTTGAGATTATTTGTGTAAGGCGTGAGAGACTCCAAATTATGGAGATGCCTCACAATGGGATAATGTTGAGATAAAGAATACTGTGGTATTCAAGTTGATCTTTGGATCACTTGAAAGGGGTTGAGTGCAACCCTCATCCATTGGGATGCCACAACGTGGAGTAGGCAAGTATTCTACTTGACCGAACCACGGGATAAAAATCATCGTGTCACTTGTCTTTATCTTACTATGATTTTCTCTCTATTCACTTCACTTACATAATTACTCTTAGTTTAATACTCACTTAGTGAAGAGCAATTAAGTGAAGAAGTTTACTCCTCTCATACTCTTCATTCGAACTTGGCTCTTGCTTTCACTAATCCAATATTAGTCCAAGTTTATTTTGTTGACCTATTTTTAGAGGATCACCTATTCACCCCCCCCCTCTAGGTGCTCTCACTTTGAGTGTGATGAGCTGTGGAGTAATGTCCGCAATTGCATCAATACACACACACACACACACACATATATATATATATATATATTGTTGGGGGTCTTCGTCCTCCGAAGGTCCTCAAAAACATGATTTGACAATGTTTTCCAAGTGGATTATGTGAACAGGTATCTTCGGACTCAGAATTACGAACATGAAGTGCGGTCAGGACGAAGCCTGAACCAGACGAAGGACGGGCTGATTACCAAGCTCCACAAAGGATGGTGCACAGCCGAAGCTGTGTGCAGAGAAGCTTCGTCGCGATAATAGTGGGGGGAACCGACTTAAAGATGAAAAGACTACGTGGACCTTGTCAGATTTCCATAAGTCATTGACAAATGTAATGGACATAAATGTAATTTTACGTGGGCTGCGTCCCGCGTCTATAAATAGATGAACAGTACTCCCGTACTGTTCAGGCTGACTTGGCATTTGCTTTTGCGTCACGCTTGTACTTTCTACCTTCTCTCAGGACCGAAGGTACATTTGTAATTTGAAATCATTTCTATTTTACCATGTTAATAAAATAGAAATGATTTTATGATGATGCTTATATCATATTTCATGTTTTATATGAATCCTTCGTCATTACTTATTATGTTTACGAAGGTTTGTCTTTTATGACCTTCGTCCGAAACTCATTATTTCCCGAAGGGACATAATGCTTCGAAGGACGAAGGACTTTAACGCTTAACACTTTTTATGTTGCCTTGTTCTTAATTCGAAGCATTTGAGAACAAGTCCCCAACATTGGCGCCCACCTCCGGTGAACTCACTTCCACTTCGAGTTTTTTGAACACCTTCGGAAGCTATAGACCCTCGCTATGGCACCGAAGAAAGCTTCAGCGACTGGGGCTGCAGCACTGCAACCGCTGGACCCCAATCAGGAGACCGTCTCTCTCCGGGAGGCCCGAAACCAGAAGAGGAAGGCTGTCAGCCCGACGATTCAGGAGGATGAACTAGACCAAGAAATCAGGGACATGGAGATGCTACATCAACAAGTGCAGAGGAAGAAGGAGAAGATGGCCAGACTAGCTGAGCTGCAGAGGCAGATAGACGAAGCTTCTGAAGAAGTCCGTCATCTTACCCACGATGAGCAGAACCGAAGGCCTCAACAAAAAGACCTTCATCAGGAGGGCTTCTTCAATGAAGATGACTGGTATGATAATTTTCATCATGGAAATTTTGTTTTCGACGATGCTTCTCCTCTGTCCGCTGAGCTGCAGGCTACACCTTGGCCTTCGTCCTATAAGCCACCCCAGCTTCCCATGTTCGATGGCCATTCGGACCCGAAGCAGTTCTTGATGAGTTACGAAGCAACAGTGTCTTCGTATGGTGGCAATGCTGCAGTAATGGCAAAGTCTTTCGTTATGGCCGTCAGGAGTGTTGCTCAGACCTGGTATTCCTCCCTTCGGCCAGGAACGATCACTTCATGGCAGAAGCTGAAGGATATGTTATTGACCAGCTTTCAAGGATTTCAGACGAAGCCGGTCACTGCTCAAGCCTTGTTCCAGTGTACTCAGGATCATGAAGAATACCTTCAGGCGTATGTTAGAAGATTCTTGCGTTTGAGGGCGCAGGCACCAACGGTGCCCAATGAAATTGTCACCGAAGCCATGATCAAGGGACTTCGTCCTGGACCTGCTGCTCAATACTTTGCTAGGAAGCCTCCTCAGACCCTGGAGAAGCTGCTCCAAAAAATGGACGAGTACATTCGTGCTGACAATGATTTTCGCCAAAGAAGGGAGGAGGCCTTCAGATTTTCCGAAATGACCAGGGGCTTCGGAGGAAGATCCTATCCGAGGCATGTCAGGTCCATCCACAACTCCACTCAGAATGATGATAAGGGGAGTCAGCAGAACAGACCGCAGTGCTCTTCACAAGCTTCGGGGCAACAGCAAAGCTCCTTCCGACCACCAGCTCCAAGAGGCAGAGGCGCCAGGGGCTTCGGCGGAAGATTCGGGGATCAACCCAGAAGAATATTTTGCTTATTCTGTGGTGAAAACAAAGGTCATACTACCAGGATGTGTCATGTTACCATTCAGAAGCAAAAAGAGATAGCCGAAGCTGCCGCGCAACAGGCTCAGCCGAAGCAGGTCATGCACACTGCTTCGTATCATTCGCCCTACATCCCAGAATATGTGGGCAACCATCCTGCACTCTCTGCTGCTTCGGCAAGTCAGCCTTCAGCTTCCTGGCAACAGCCCCCGCCTCCACCTCCGTTGCAACAAGGCCAGCAGCCAGAAGGGAGCCAATATGCTCCACATCAAAGGGACTTCAGAGAACAGTCCGAAGCTCGCACGGTCAACAGCACCGTGCCAGAGTCAAAACACATCTATTGACAAATATCCTACCTTAATAGCAATCTTTTTCATTCAGTTTTATTTTTTCTAATAAAGGACATTGTTTAGGTTTCATGTAATTAGTTTCGTTGATTCCTACAAGAAAAATATGTTTTCTTCACAGGTTTGTGATAATAAAAAGGACCTTCGGACTATCGAAAATCCTTCGAAGCAACAAAAAGTCGTTCTAAGGAACGCAGAGTAAGTCTGACGAAGTCACAAAAAGTCGTTCCGAAGGGAGCGCAGTGTAAGTTTTCTGCTCCAAAGTCGTTCCAAAAGGAATGCAGAGCATACAGCGAAAAGTCAACGCTGATACCGCCTAAGTAAAAGGCGAAGAAGCTCCAAAGACGTTCCTAAGGGAATGCAGAGCTTATACCGCCTAAGTAAAAGGCGAAGAAGCTCCAAAGACGTTCCTAAGGGAATGCAGAGCTTATACCGCCTAAGTAAAGGGCGAAGAAGTTCCAAAGACGTTCCTAAGGGGATGCAGAACTTACAGCGAAAAATAAACGCTGATTCCGCTGAAGTAAAAGGCGAAGAAGCTCCTAAGGGAGGCTTATAATGAAAAAGTCAGTATTGATACAAAAGATTGTGCCCCATTGCAGGAATGTGTGTATCTTCGGCACAAAATATCATTTTGCATAACATAACATCATCACATCATTTTGCATAGCATAATCATCATACATCATGCTGCATGTGGCACGAGAAGGGGGCATGTTATCGATCTTCGGAAAATGCTTTGAAAAGGGGTAAATCATGCCAAGTTACAGGGAGAAACAATATTGATTTTCGAGGTATGGCTTCGGAGATTATTTTTACGAAGCTTGGATATTTCTTATCAGAACACTGGATATTGTCGTGATAAATGATAAATTCTTCTTCACGAAGCATGAAAAGAAGGGAAGGTGTTTTTTCGCCGAAGGCTCAAAAATGGTATGTACTTAATGTTTCATGCATCGTAAAGAATTCAATAATGAAAGGAGACTTGTATATTACATTCAAATGTACAAAGTGTTACATAGATTACACTTTAAATGATTTTTTCAAATAGCATCTAATCTTCTCTCAATACTGCTTCGGCGGCCTCATTTACAAGTTGGTCAACAACCTTGTCCAAGATAGTTTCGGCCATTTGTTTAATTTCTTCGTCGACATTTGATCCAGTAGTTTCTGAGGGAAGAGAACATTTCTTCATTACTTTTACAAACCTAGAGCAAAGATTGGAATAAAAATTACAACACAATAAGAGCGACTAATTGGTACCTAATTGCCTTTCGGGTTCTGTACTCCTTTCGGCAGCTTCTGCTACTTTTCTGGCGTCATGAATGCCTTTTTCGCTACTTTGGATGATCTCTTGCGCCATTTCTCGACCGCTGTCGTTCCAGATATCAGTAAAAAATTTGCCACCAACCACGCTTGCTTCGGCCGAGGGGTCCTTGATGTCTTCGGAAGATAAGGTAGCTTCGGATTGAGCTAAAAATTTTACATGCCCGCAACCTTTCTTCTCTAAGACAGAAGCAATTCCTCTGGCGCCCGAAAAAGCGCATATGTCGCCACGACTGTTCAGAATCTCTTCGAAGGCCTCTGCTTCGTGGCTAATCCATTCCAGCGGACCTTCGGGATTGCCTCGAGAGAAATTCTCTTCGCTGGAAAAGGCGCCTACGTTGGCGAAGCTGGATTTAATTTTATTCACACATTCTACAGATTTGACATAGCATTTCCCCTGAGATGTGCGAAGCTCCTTAACTCTTGATTCCAATTTGCTGACCATAAAATCACTAAGTTCTCGTTTCGTCTCCTCAAGCGTGCGCTCCTCTTTAGCTCTAGCCAGCTGTTTCTGAAGATCTTTAATCTCGCATTTTTGGGCTTCGGCCTGGGCTTTTGAAGCAGCTTCGTCTTTTTTCACTTTATCTACCAGTGTAAGCAGAATTTTATCTTTTTCCAAAGCTTCGTTTCTCAGTTTGATAACTTCGGAGCGTAAGTTATTAAACGCAATTTCATAGCTTTCATCTTCGGCGCTCTTTTGGGCTCTTAGTGCGTTGCTTAGGATCAGGCCCTATACGAAAAAGAATTCATATAAGAAAAAAGGAATGAGTTGCGTAAAAAATAAGGGGGTTTTTCAAGCGTTTAATTACCATACCTTCAGGCTGTTGTACGCAAGACTGTCTGCGAGATCTTCTTTCGTCATGGCGCTTAATCCAGATTCAAGCTTCGGGAAACCAATACTTCTGGCCATTTCTCGGCAGACAGATAGCTCTTTGTTGTCAGGCAGGCAGTATAAGAAGTCATCTTCATTCGTCCCATTGAATATTACTGCCCCCTTCGGATATTTTAGCTCCTTTGCATAATGGTTAGCTTCATGAGTTTCTTCTTCAGATAGTTTTTTCCCCGAAGCATGTCGAATGATGTAATTACACATGCTGGCAGGCGCTTCGGGGATGGCAGTATCAGTTTCTTCAACTAAAATTGGATCTGATATTTTTATAGCTTCGGCTTCCAAAGTTTGCTCCTTGAAGGGCTCTGAAGGCCCAGCTTCAGCATGTTGCGTCGAAGCTTCAGTAGAAGCTTCAGCAACTTCAACACTCTTTTTTGGAGTTGTGCTTGAAGACTTAATTGTCTCCAAGACATCTAGTACGTTTACCATTCTTTTCCTTTTTGGGGTCACTGTTGGACCCTTTTGGTTTTTTGCTGTTTCGGCATTTGCTGCAGGACTCAAAACTTCTGATGCTTTTTCCTTAGTCGGTTTTTTCACTTCTTCCATTTTTTCTGTGAATGGTGCTTCGGCCATCACTGCAATTTCTGGCAGCAAGGTTGGCTGTTCAGCTTCAGCGGCCGAAGATGCTTCTCCGGTAAACTCAGGCACCGAAGCTGGTTCAATATAACGTGGCCGATGCGTAAGAGCCTTTATCTTCTTCCTTTTTGGTTCTGGCTCGCTAGGAGCAGCTGCAGTTTCTTCTTTCGTAGAGGTTGTATTTTTTCTCTTCTGCCTTCGAATGGGGTAGCAATAGTCAGGGTAGACAAACCCGATGGCATCAAATACCCGATTCAGTCTTTTCTTTTTTCGGCCTCCGAAGGCTGCTGACATTGCATTATCTTCGGCCTTCGAGTAGGTCCCAAGTAGCTCATCACTTAAATTGTCAATGCTTTTCAACCACTCATCATCTGGCTCAATAAATTTATCTCCAAATTTAAAAGTGTACTTAAACCTGACAAGTTCTCCCTCGTCGGCCTCTTTGATGGTTTCTTGTGGCATCTCCCATTTCTCCGCAAGCGGCCACACCCTGAAGGCAATATGCTCTTGTACTAAGTCCCTTGTTCCTATAAAAGAACAGACAACGCCGAAGGCTCTTTGGCACTCTTCGGCGACTTCGTTCATTTCAACCTTCGGCCTCCGAAGGCCGAAGCTTTGCCAAATAGGACGCATAATTATACCTTTGATGTCTTCTCGTGCCGATAAGTCATTCTTCACATAAAACCATTCTGTCATCCAATCCCCGGGCCATCTCTTCCGAAAGGTTGGTACGGGACAGCTTGCCCCGGACCGAGAGACGAAGCTGTAGCAGCCAAAGTTGTTATGGTACTGTTCTTTGCCCCAAGGTTTTGTTTCATATAATAATTCATGAACATTACAGAAGCTTCTTGCGTCAGGCTTCAGACCTTGGCTTCTTGTGGCCCACACGAAGATATTTAACCTTATAATAGCCTCTGGAGTAAGTTGATGAAGATAGACTTCGAAGATTTTCAACACCTCCACGACGAAGCTGCTCAAGGGGAATCGCAATCCGGCTTTCAAAAAGCTTCGGTACACCACAACTTCATTTTCTTCAGGGTGTGGACAAGTTTTT
This sequence comes from Zea mays, assembly GCF_902167145.1. Lineage (NCBI taxonomy): Eukaryota > Viridiplantae > Streptophyta > Magnoliopsida > Poales > Poaceae > Zea > Zea mays. The sequence continues at coordinate 104,762,637 of NC_050105.1, read as the reverse complement.
TCCCCTTCGTCCGCCCTCACAATGGACAGATCCCGGAAATACCTTCCTCTCATATTAACAAGATGATTCTCTTTGATAGTTGATTTACCATAAACTGAATGGCTTGGTCGCCAGGGGCGATCTTCGGAGTCTTCGCCACCGCTGTCCACATCGTAACTTTCACTGTCACCAGTATCTTCAGACAGCCCTTCCAGAATTTCCCTGGTGATCTTTTCTGTGTTGGTCTTCGACATTGCTATAAGAAACCCTAAGTTCTTCTCTTCATCAAGACTCAGCTTCATTTCAGCAGCAGCTTTCTTGGCAGCTTCAGACATCTTCGGAAACACTAAAAAACTGTTTTCAAAGCCGAAGCTTCAAAGCTAAAAGCTTAGCAGATCACAGTGTGCAAGAGCTAAAAAATGAATGAGCAAGAGTGGTTGGCCAGAAAGCGTGCAAAATAAGTTTGCGGTATGGCCGTATTTATACGTTTGATGCGTTGAAAGTTGAAAGACCCCACTTGTCATTGAGTGTTGCTATTCTAGCAAAGGGAAGGTGTTTTTTTCGGACCTTCGGCATAAAGCCTTCGTTCATATCGCAATCTGAATTTATTATTTCAAACAAATTAATATTGCGAGGGGCTACTGTTGGGGGTCTTCGTCCTCCGAAGGTCCTCAAAAACATGATTTGACAATGTTTTCCAAGTGGATTATGTGAACAGGTATCTTCGGACTCAGAATTACGAACATGAAGTGCGGTCAGGACGAAGCCTGAACCAGACGAAGGACGGGCTGATTACCAAGCTCCACAAAGGATGGTGCACAGCCGAAGCTGTGTGCAGAGAAGCTTCGTCGCGATAATAGTGGGGGGAACCGACTTAAAGATGAAAAGACTATGTGGACCTTGTCAGATTTCCATAAGTCATTGACAAATGTAATGGACATAAATGTAATTTTACGTGGGCTGCGTCCCGCGTCTATAAATAGATGAACAGTACTCCCGTACTGTTCAGGCTGACTTGGCATTTGCTTTTGCGTCACGCTTGTACTTTCTACCTTCTCTCAGGACCGAAGGTACATTTGTAATTTGAAATCATTTCTATTTTACCATGTTAATAAAATAGAAATGATTTTATGATGATGCTTATATCATATTTCATGTTTTATATGAATCCTTCGTCATTACTTATTATGTTTACGAAGGTTTGTCTTTTATGACCTTCGTCCGAAACTCATTATTTCCCGAAGGGACATAATGCTTCGAAGGACGAAGGACTTTAACGCTTAACACTTTTTATGTTGCCTTGTTCTTAATTCGAAGCATTTGAGAACAAGTCCCCAACATATATATATATATATATATATATTTATATATATATATAAACCCACTTAATAAATATATAATGGTTCAACTTAAAATATTTAACATTGAAAAAGAGATAGACGCAACAAACAATAAAGTACTCTATCTTAATAGATCTATTCTATCCTAATGAGATCCATCTCATCTCCAAAGATTCTATGTTATCCTTATAGATTCATCTTGTCCTAATAAACATACTTATCCCACCCGAGAGTAACAACTACAATCTAATCCAAATTTAGTCAAAACTAGTCATACCAATCTAATCTAAATCCCATCTAATGTAATGTGAGATTACTTAACATGGTAGATAATGCGAGTAAAATAGATTATACCCTACTCTTATAAACCCATTTTTAAACTAAATTGGTGACTTAGAAAACTCGACCATGAACAACAACTAAACCTAGATAGTGGATTGCATAAACTATCTAGCCCAACCTAACACAAAGCAACCAAACCAGATTTTTCGATAATACACTCAGCCTATGCTACCTATCTACTATCTAAATACAATCTATCTTAACTATATCTCCCTAACTCCAAGATTAAAGACCGAAGATAACCAACCTCATCAAGGAAGGATAAGCACAAACTCAAGCCTTCAAAGATCAGGCTGGATCGCCAGATGAATCAAGATCAACCATCCATGACAGAGGCTATACTTGCCATAATCTCTCTTACCCCAACATATAGTAGCTCTAACCAAATCTCATCTTGACTAAATAAGTGGCTAGACGTAAAAGATTCAAATGGTCTCCTAATAACCAGCCAACTAAGAAAAAAATTCTTTAAAAATTTTGAACTACTTGGGAACTAAGTAAACCACAACCAAAACCTTATGTATCCCTTTCTTACTAACCTCGAGGACAAGATTATTTTTAAGGGGTAGAATTTGTAACACCCCAAATTCTTATTTTGAGAATGTGGTAATACTCCCTAAATGTTTTAGATTAAAAGGTCATTAAATAAGAATTTTTCTTACCTTAAAGTTACATCCTCGAAAACCAATATGTTTTTTTAGAAAGATTTAATAAAAGGATCTTTGGTTATCCCTTTGTTGATTAACATATTAATATCATCTAAGGAAAAATTTAACCTAAACACCCTTCTGATCATACCTTAGAAATTATTTTCTCCTATGACAATGAATAGTATTTTTTAATGAACTTTTAGTTAAGCAATATATGGTAAGGAGTATTTGTTGCATAGTTGAATCATTTACCTAAAAGGATACAAACATGAAATCAAAAATATTTTATATAAAATTTCATAGCATGCTGAATTTATGATTGTGCATTCAGTTTGAATTTGAAAACTCAAATTTGAGTTTAGTTTGAAACTTGAAAATTAAAAGTAAAAGAAAATAAAACAGAATAGAAAAAGGGAGGGAAATACCTGTGTTTGGGCTGAAACCCTTCCCTCAGCCCACTTCCAACTCATCCCATGTGGCCCACTCCTTGCCCTTCCCCTTTTCTTTTGTTTTGGTCACACTTACATGTGGGCCCCACACCGTCAGCCTCAGCCTCTCTCGTGTGTGTTTCCCTTGGATCCCAGCGCCAACAACCTAGACCCACTGGCCAGCCCCTCCCGTGCCTCGCGCCCGTGCCATGGTATCAATGATGGGTGGGCCCCCTGCGTCGGGCAGGTGGAGTTACCTTCCCCAAGACGAGCATGGCAATCTCAACCACCGCTCGGGAATCTCGGGTTCGCTCTGGCTGGGCGTATCGGGCTCCACGCTATATAATTTGGGATTCATGATCGTTTCGCCCATCTATCCAGATCAACGCAAGCACTGTGCGTGTTGAGAGTAATTGAGGGCGGAACATTGTCGTGCCTGTGCTTGCCACAGACCTGGGGCCACGCTATCGACTGGACCTTGTCCCATGCGTTTCGGTGTTCACTGGAGCGTGCCAAAGGTGTCTGAGTCCTTGCTCTAGGGAATTAGCAGCTAGGGTGCAGCTTGCCGGATTGTGGCAGGTGCAGTGAGCCGACGTGGCACCATGGTCGGGCATCTCTATAGCCCCTGGTGCAGGTAATGCTCTTGATTCGTGTTCGCCCCCCTTCGTCATCATACACACCGTGCCTAGGTCAAATTGGGTCACATGGGCGCTTTCGATTGCTCACCGGGGGGTGCCGCCTTGGAGCCCTGTTCCTGGCCGCACGGGTGGTCGGAAGGGGGACAGTGAGGGAGAGTGTTGGCTGTAAGCCCTTGATCTAGGTACAAACGACCTAGATTGGAAGTTCTATACCCCCTTCATCATATTGAACTCCCCGCATAGATCTATGATCTGATGGCCAAGGTGAGTTATAATCGTGGACGATCGTCGGCCGTGGATCTTTGATTGTCTGGTCGGCATTGAATACCGGTTCACTTAATAGGTACATCTAATCTTGGCCACTGAAATCTGATCGGGTAGCTGTGATTGGCCCATACCGCTTCGGCCACGCAAAATTTCTAAAAGAGCCCCTCGAGTCCACAGTAATCAACCCGCAGTCCGGTGGCAGTGATAAAACCTTTAATGTAGGTCCAGTTTTTAGCCAAAGTAACCCTGTACTTCCTAGAAATTGATAACCGTCGCCCCTAGACTTTGGTAATTCCTATAATAAATCTAGAAAATGATTTCTAGTAGAAAATTAAATATAAAAACTTAGAAAATTTATATTTTGTTCATTTTAACTTCGATTTAATCTGTTCCAGTTGCATTAGCTTCGTATTAAAATTCTCTACATATTAAACAATATTATTTCATCATGTTTTCATAGATAATTAAATGATGGTTTAACTTGTGATCATTAGATTTACTATTCTAATTAAAAGTTAATGTTTATCATCCATGACTATATTAAAATAGTGCTTCCAAACAGGTTATAGTGTTGATTAAAGATTGAATTAGTTATTTCCTTGTAATATTTATCTCACAAGATTTATATTAATCAGCATATAGTGTTATTATTTAATCTCCTAAAACTTCGAGAATTCATATCTTCTTAACCATAACCCCGATTTTAGTGATTCTCGAGCCTACGATCTCATAGCGACGCATAGAATATTCTTACGCTGTTTGTTCTCATGTTTGGTGTACTATTATTTTTATGTGCTTCTTGTCTATTTGTATGTATTGTTATGAGTAGCAGCGAGGTTACGAGTCACCCGAAGACCAATTTGGTGAAGTATTTGGGATCTCAAGTCACAGGCAAGTTGTGCCCTTGATCACTTTTATCTACTTAATAATGTTCCTATTAATCACTGTGATATGCTCAGGTTAATTTGATGGGACCTAATAGGTTACCCTAGTTTTTTCTACCCCACACCTTGCAAGCAAATGAACTATTGGGTAGACTTGCTATTGCTCTACCTGGTTTTTGGATTAATGCTATACTGAATTATGATCATGTTCCACTATTATTATTGGTTTATTATTGTTCATGGTAAGATCATTGTGTTAATTGGAATATGGAGAACCACCCGGGAAAACAGTGCTACCACAAGGGTGTTATGGGACACCGTTGGCTGACTAACTAGGAAAGCTAGTGGAGGGCTACCTTACCCGAAAGGGTCAAGGGCGGTATTGGAGCTGCCGGTATAGGGAGGTTCTTGGGTCGATCATGCTACGATGGCTTTTCAGACGAGGGATTCCTATATCGCCTTTCTTAGAAATCGTAGCGGGTTTTCTGAAGCTAGTGGAACTTTGTAAAGGCCTCGTAGTGCTACCCTGCCTCGTCTCCTCGGTAGAGATGTATGGGATTCATGACCCCGTGGCAAATGGGTAACACGACTTGTGGGTAAAGATGTGCAACCTCTACAGAGTGTAAAACTAGTATATCAGTCGTGCTCACGGTCATGAGTGGCTCGAACAGTCATATGAGTAATTTATGGAACTAAACATAATTTGTCATTTGCATTGCATTGTGGGTGTTATTATTAATTGTGATCTCTTATTTATTTGGGTTGGTATCTACTAATACTTAGTAAAATTTTGACCAACTTTAAAAGCAATGCTCAGCTTTAACCACCTCCTTTGGTAAGCCTTACACTTCACATGAGCCCCACTGTAAGTGAGCTCATGCACATTATTCCCCACAACCTGTTGAGCGATGAACGTATGTGAGCTCACCCTTGTTGTACTCGCATTCCCCCAGGTCAAGAACAGGTACCGCAGGATGAAGAGCATGAAGGATGACGCGAAGAGTTCATGAGAGGTCTAGGGCGTCGTCTCCCAGTCAACTATGGTTGCGGGATCTTTGTCTTCTTATGATGTAATTATTTAACAATTTTGTACAGAACTCCATTATATATTAAAGATGTGAAATTTGTTTTTGTACCATGAGTCATCATATGTGTGATACTTGATCCTACCACACATTTGATTCACGTCCGGGTTTGGCCCTTAAATCCGGCTGTGACACCGACTCGGTTGTGATTCCATCTAGGGTTCCAAGATTAGTCTGTACTAAAATGGATGCCAATGGAGCCTTGGATCATTTCATTTGGAGCGACGCCTTGGATCATTCCATCTGGGGTTCCAGGATCAGTCTGCACTAAAATATGCATGAGGTCACTTACGGTGGGGGCTCATGTGAAGTGTAAGGCTTGCCAAAGGCATTTCTTTTAAAGTTGGTCAAAATTTTATTAGCAGTTATTAATTATAAGTAGATACCAACCCATTTAAATAAGAGATCAAAATTAATAATAAAGTTCACAATGCAATGCATATGACAAATTAAGTTTAGTTCTATAAATTACTCATGTGAGGGTCCGAGTCGCTTATGACCGTGAGCACGGTTGATATACCAGTTTTACAATTTATAGAGGTTGCATATCTTTACCCACAAGTCGTGTTACCCATTTGTCATGGGGTCATGAATCTCATACATCTCCACCAAGGAGACGAGGCAGGGTAGCACTATGAGGCCTTTACATAGTTCCACAAGCTTCAGAGAACCCGCTACGATTTCTAAGAAGGGCGATATAGGAATCCCTCGTCCGAAAAACCATCGTAGCATGATTTACCCGAGAACCTCCCTATACCACAGCTCCTCTACCGACCTTGTCCCTTTGGGGTAAGTTAGTCCTCTACTAGCTTTCCTAATTAGTCAGCCAAGGGCGTCCCATACCACCCTTGTGGTATCACTATTTTCCTAGGTGGTCATTCCATGTTCCAATTAACAAAACGATCTTGTCATAAACAATAATAAAATAGCAATAATAGTGAAACGTGATCATAATTTAGTATAGCATTAATCCCAAAACTAGGTAGAATAATAACAAGTCTACCCAATAGTTCATTTGTTTGCAAGGTGTGGGGTAAACAAAACTAGGGTAACCTATTAGGTCCCATCAAATTAATCCAAGCATGTCATAGTGATTAACAGGAACATTATTAGGTACAGAAGAGTGATCAAGGGCACAACTTGTCTTAGACTCGAGATCCCAAGTACTTCACCAAATTGGTCTTCTGGTTTCTCGTGACCTCGCTGCTACTCGAAGCAATACATACAAATAGACAAAAAGTACATAAAAATAATAGTACACTAAACATGAGAACAAACGGCATAAGAATATTCTATGCGCTGCTAAGAGATCATAGGTTTGAGAACCACTAAAATCGGAGTTATGGTTAAGGAGATATGGTCAACTAATCTAATTTAAAATCTAATTGACCACTAAAATCTAAGTGACCACTAATTCACAATCTAGTCAACTTATAGATGATCTAATTTAAAATATTAGCTTAGATTTAGACAAGTTAATCCAATAAACAGGGTTAAACAAATTAGTTATACAAGTATGTTGTTGGGGGCATTCGTCTTTCGAAGGTCCTCAAAAACACGACTAACAATGTTTCCCAAGTATAATATATTGAACCTTTGGACTCGGAATGAAGCTGTACACAGTATGAAAAGCATGGGCGGAACAAAGGTTGAAACAGTCCCAAAGCTACGCATAGGGAAGCTTCGGCTCGGCAAAGGAAAACGGAACCGACTTAAAGAGGAAAAGCCTATCTAGTCCTCAATAGATTGTCCTTAAGTCCATAGTAAACAAAAAGGGCATGAATGTAATTTTACACAGGCTACGTCCTGTGCCTATAAATAGATGAACAGTACCCCCGTACTGTTCACGCTGACTTGTATTCACTCGTGCGTCACATTTGGACTTTTGCCTTCTGTCAAGCCAAAGGTACAAATGTAATTCAATATTGTTCATATTCATTCATAAAGAGATAGAAAAGATATATTAATGATGTCATATAATTATTTATGTCATTTCTCATGTTTCATATGCTTCTTCTTTCATTAATATATACTGTTATGATGAAGGTACGTCCTTCATGACCTTCGTTTGAAGATCATTAAATCCCAAGGGAAATAATGCTTCGAAGGACGAAGGACTTTAACCATTAACATTTTGTGTTGCCTTGTTGTTAACTCATAGCATTTGAGAACAAGTCCCCAACATTGGTGCCCACCTCTGGTGAACTCAATTGACCACCTTCGGTAAGCCGTGACCTTCGTCATGCCACCGAAGAAAACTTCTTCAGGGCTAGGGGCTGCACTGCAGCCACTGGACGTCAACCAGGACACACTGCGCGAAGCTCGAACTCAAAAGAGGAAGGCTACAAGTCCAACACCCTAGGAAGAGGAGCTGGACCATGAGATAAGGGATCTCGAAGCTATCCATCAGCAGGTCGAAAGTAAGAGAGAGAAGATGCTTCGTCTTTCTGATCTACAAAAGAAGATTGATGAAGCTGCTGAAGAAATATGTCATCTTACTCAAGATGACTAGGACCGAAGACCTCCATAAAGAGAGCTTCGTCAAGAAAATTCCTACAATGATGATGATTGGTATGACGATTTCCATCATGGAAATTTTGCTTTTGATGATGCTTCTCCTCTATCAGCAGAACTGCAGGCTACCCCATGGCCCCCATCATACAAGCCACCTCAACTCCCCATGTATGATGGACACTCAGATCCGAAGCAGTTCCTGATGAGCTACGAAGCAACTATATCTTCGTACGGGGGTAATACCGCAGTCATGGCAAAATCCTTCGTCATGGCAGTCCGAAGTGTGGCCCAAACATGGTACTCTTCTCTCCGGCCAGGGACGATCACTTCATGGCAGAGGCTTAAGGACATGCTGGTCACCAGTTTTCAAGGGTTTCAGACGAAGCCAGTCACTGCTCAGGCCTTGTTCCAGTCCACACAAGACCATGAGGAGTACCTTCAGGCGTATGTCCGAAGGTTCTTATGTCTAAGAGCACAAGCACCTACAGTGCCCAATGAAATCGTCATTGAGGCTATGATCAAAGGTCTTCGGTTAGGGCCTATGGCTCAATACTTCGCTAGGAAACCCCCCAGACTCTAGAGAAGCTGCTTCAGAAAATGGATGAGTACATCCGGGCTGACAATGACTTCTGCCAAAGAAGGGAGGAAGCTTATAGATTTTCTAAGATGACTAGGGGCTTTGGAGGAAGAATCCACCCTAGGCATGTCAGATCAATCCACAGCTCCAGTCAGAACAATGACAAAGGACGCCAGCAACAATGTTCCTTCACGCCACCAGCTTCAAGGGGCCAAGGCGACAGGGGCTTCGGAGGAAGATATGGGGATTGGCCCAGGAAAATCTATTGCTTATTCTGTGGTAAAGACAAGGGCCACACTACAAGAACGTGTCAAATCACCATTCAGAAGCAAAAAGAGATTGCCGAAGCAGAAGCCCGGCAGAATTAGCCGAAGCAGGTCTTACATACTGCTTCGTGCCACTCTCTCTACAGACCAGAATATGTGGGCAACCAACCTGCAGCCTCTGTTGCTTCAGCAAGCCATTCAAAAGCTTCCTGGCCTCAGCTCCCATCGCCACCTCCATTACAACCTACTTATACCCGAAGCCAGCAGCCAGAAGGGCGCCAACACCCACAACAGCAACGTGACTTCAGGGAGGAGTCCGAAGCTCGTACGGTCAACAGCACCATACCAAAATCAAAGCACATCTACTGAGCAATATCCTTCTTCTGAAATACTTTTACTTTCTATGCCATTTTGCTTTCTGTATAAGGAACAAGCAATGAAAACTTAGTTTTAATTTCTTTTAATGATTCTGCCTGTACCAGAATGAAATATATCTTTTTCACAGATTTACGAAGCTCAAAAGTCCTTCCTAAGGGAATGCAGAGCCAACATAAACGAAGCTACAAAAGTCATTCCTAAGGGAGCGCAGCGTAAGTTTTTTGCTCAAAAGTCGTTCCTAAGGGAATGCAGAGCTAAAGTTGACGAAGCTACCAAAAGTCGTTCCTAAGGGAGCGCAGTGTAAGTTTTCTGCTCAAAAGTCGTTCCAAAGGGAATGTAGAGCTAAATACCGCCGAAATATAAGGCAAAGAAGTTCAAAAGTCGTTCCTAAGGGGATGCAGAACTTATACCACCGAAATAGAAGGCAAAGAAGTTCAAAAGACGTTCCTAAGGGGATGCAGACCTTATATCACCGAAATAGAAGGTGAAGAAGATCAAAAGTCGTTCCTAAGGGGATGCAGAGCTTGTGTATTCCAGTGTGGGCGTGTGGATGTGTGTCTTCGGCATCCTCATCATTTTGCATCATATCATCACATCATTTTGCATAACATGACATCATACATCATATTGCATTAACGACACAAGAATCGAATACGAAGCCAATCTTCGGCAAATGCTTCATCAAAATGAAAATGTGCTAAGGCACGAAATAAGCTTCGGGGAATACAGTTTTATCAGCCTTGTCATGAGAAGGGATCTCTTTCTTTACGAAGCATGAAAAGAAGGGAAGGTGTTTTTTCGCCGAAGGCTCAAAAACGGTATGTGTGTAAATTTCATGCATCACAAAGAAATAAATTACAATAATTTACATATTCGATTCAATGTTACATACATCAAATGTTACATAGATTCATTACAAAAGAGGTCTAATCTTCCTTCATTAGTTCTATACATCGAGCTTTTCAAAATGATTATTACAATAAAACTTATTCCTCTCTAAGGACTTTCTCTACAACTTCGTTCAGTAATTTGTTGACGACTTCGTCGATAATGGATTCAGTCATGTTTATGATGTCCAATGATTCCTTCATCTCTGGATCAGCTAGGGGATCGTACGGCTCCGGTGGCGGGGATAGTTCAGCTGAAATAGGTAAACAGATTAGTTTGAAGCCATAAAGCAAGTACCAAAGCTAAATAATCAAGAAACGGTACCTATACGCCTTTCGCGTTCTGCAGCTTCTTCAGCTCGCTTTACTTCTGCCCGGGCGTCGTGGGTGTCTTTTTCACTCTTTTTTATAATCTCGTGGGCCAGCTCTCAGCCACCGTTCACCCATACATCGTTATAAAATTTCCCGCCCATTAAAGTTGCTTCGGCTGAAGGATCCTTCGTATCATCTATGGAGAAGGCAGCTTCGGCCTGGGCTATGGCCTTAACGTAATCACATCCGGCCTTCTCCAGAATAGCTAAGATTCCCCGCGCACTAGAAAACGCGCAAATATCCTCGCGATCACTCAAAATTTCTTCGAAGGCTTCGGCTTCTCCACTTATCCACTCAACAACGCCTTCAGGGTCGCCTCGTATAAAGTTTTCTTCAGTAGAGTAGGCGCCCACTTTGGCGAAGCTAGTTTTAAATTTCTTCACGCAATCTAAGGATTTCTCAAAGCACCTTTCATTGGATTCGCGAAGTTCTTTAACATTTTTCTCTAGCTTATTTTTCCAGTATTCACTGATCTCTTGATTAGCCTGTGCGAGCGTGCAGTTCTCTTTAGCTTCGGCTAATTGTCTCCGAAGGTCTTCAATTTCAGTTTTCTAGGCTTCGGCCTGAGCTTTGTAATTAGCTTTGTCTTCCTTTGCTTTGTTCACCAACGAAATCAAAATTTTGTCTTTCTCCAGACCTTCGTTTCTCAGTTCAATCACCTCAGAACGAAGGTTATTAAGAGCCATTGCACAGCCTTCGTCTTCGGCGCTCTTCTGAGCCCTCAAGGCATTACTAAGAATTAAGCCCTGCAAAAGAAGAGTTGAGTATGGCAATAAAATCCTTCATTTTCTAGCTTCAAAGTTAACCTCTATACCTTTATACTGTTGTACGCGAGGCTGTCAGCAAGATCATCCTTCGATAAGACCGAAAGGCCTTCTTCAAGCTTAGGAAATCCCATACTCTTAGCTATCTCCCGGCAAACAGATATTTCTTTGTTATCCGGGAGACAGTACAGGAAATCATCTTCGTAACTACCATTGAACACTAAGGCCCCCTTCGGATATTTCAGTCTTCGGGCGCAGTGTTTGGCCTCCAAGATTTCTTCTTCAGATAATTTCTTCCCCGAAGCATGTCGAACAATGTAATCAGTATCCTCAGCTAAGGCTTCGGGGACATGAGATTTTGCTCTTTCTGTCACGACTTGCTCTGTCGTCTTGCCGGTATCTGAACTTTGCTGACCCACCTTATCGTTAGGCACGACGGCCTTCGTCTTAGTAGGCGCTGAAGGCCCAACTTTGGCGTTGACTTGATTTTTGGCAGCTTCGGCAATTTTCTTGGTAGAAGCAGGAGTTAAGGCCTTCGTGGTCTCTATGACAGCGTCTAATACGCTAGCCATCCTCCTCCTTTTGGGAGTTGCGGCAGCAGTTTTTTGTACCTTTGGCAATTCTGCTCCTGCTGATGGCTCAGAATTTCTGGCATTTTCATTGTTTCCTCCACCTTTGGCTCTTCGGCCTTATCATCTTTAGCTTTGGTTGGCCCGACTGTAGGCACCTTCAGCACTACAATCAGCTCTTCAGCGCTCTGCACAATCGGAGCAGTTTGTTTTGCTTCGGCGGCTGAAGTCCCTTCGCCAAATTCAGGTACTACGGCCGGTTCAATATAACGCGGCTGGTGGGTCAGAACCTTCACCTTTTTGCTCTTCGGCTCAGCTGGGGTGGCCGAAACGACAGTCTTTCTCTTTTTCCCTTGCCCTCGTAGTGGGTAGTGGTAATCAGGGTATATGAAGCCAATCGCATCAAATACCCTGTTCAATCTTTTCTTGCCTCGACCCCCAAAAGCTGTGGACAAAGCATTATCTTCGGCCTTGGAGTATGCCCCGAGTAACTCATCGCTGGTAGCTTCAATACACTTCAGCCAGTCATCATCTGACTCATCAAACTTCTCCCTAAATCTAAAGGTATACTTCAATCGGACCAGACCACCCTCACTGGAATCGGTGGTGGTCTCCTTCGGCATATCCTAGCTCTCCACAAGTGGCCATACCCTAAAGGCTATATGCTCTTGAATCAAATCCCTCGTGCTAATGAAAGCACACACAGTGCTAAAGGCCTTCTGACATGCTTCAACATTGTCGTCAATTTCCACCTTCGGCCTTCGGAGGCCAAAGCGAGACCAGATGGGGCGCTGAATGATTTCTTTGATGTCTTCCCTTGTCTTTAAATCATTTTTAACGTAAAACCACTCCTCCATCCATGCCTTGGGCCATCTTTTCCGGAATGTTGGCACTGGGTGGCTTGCATTGGGGCGAGCAATAAATCCATAACAACTGAAGTTGCTGTGGTACTGTTCTTTGCCAGTAGCCTTCATCTCATATAAAAGCTCGTGCATACTGCAGAAGCACTTCGCGCTTGGCTCTAGCCCCTGACTCCTTACAACCCAGACAAAAATCCTCATCCTAATTATAGCTTCGGGGGTAATCTGATGAAGGAAGATCTGGTATATCTTCAGCACTTCAACCACAAACTTGCTCAGCGGGAACCGAAGACCTGCCTTTAAGAAGCTTCGGTATATAACAACTTCATTTTCCTCCAGAGCAGGGGCAGTACTGTCTCCTCCAACTCTGACAATAGACATATCACGAAAATATCTCCCCCTCATGGCATCAATATGATTTTGCTTGATAGTCGATCTTCCGAAGATAGTATGGCTTGGGCGCCATGGCCAATCCTCAGAGTCTTCATCCCCACTTTCCATGTCATAACTATCACTGTCATCAGAATCTTCGGATAAACCCTCCATGATCTCTTTAGTAATTTTCTCTGTATTTGTTTTGCCGTGGACTCAATAAATCCAGTAATGAAAGGATCCGCAACTTTTTTCTCTTCATACAGCTTCGTCTCCCCGGTCGTTTTCTTCTCTTCAGTCATCTTCTTCTCTCCACTCATCTTCTTCATTTCAAATTTGGAGCAATCGTGTCTTTAAACCGAAGCTCTAAAAACTCGAAAATCAGGTGAGAGCTGGTGAACAAGAGCTAGAAATTTGAGAAAATAATGCAAACGGCAGAAATAGCGTATCAAATGCTGCCGCTATGGTTCATATTTATACGCCCAGTGTGTCGCAACTTGGTGGGCCCCGACTGTCATTGACTGTTGCTATTCTAGAAAAGGGAAGGTGTTTTTTTGGGCCTTCGACTTAAGGCCTTTGTTCACGTCGCAGTCTGAATTCGTTGTTATAACAAATTAATACTGTGAGGGGCTCCTGTTGGGGCCTTCGTCTTCCGAAGGTCCTAAAAAACATGACTAACAATGTTTCCCAAGTATAATATATGTACAGGAACCTTCGGACTCGGAATGAAGCTGTACACAGTATGAAAAGCATGGGCGGAACGAAGGTTGAATCAGTCCAAAGCTACGCACAGGGAAGCTTCGGCTCGGCAGAGGAAAATGGGACTGACTTAAAGAGGAAAAGCCTATCTAGTCCTCAATAGATTGTCCTCAAGTCCATTGTAAACATAAAGGGCATGAATGTAATTTTACACAGGCTGCGTCCTGTGCCTATAAATAGATGAACAGTACCCCCATACTGTTCATGCTGACTTTTATTCACTCATGCGTCACATTTGGACTTTTGCCTTCTGTCAAGCCAAAGGTACAAATGTAATTCAATATTGTTCATATTCATTCATAAAGAGATAGAAAAGATATATTAATGATGCCATATAATTATTTATGTTATTTCTCATGTTTCATATGCTTCTTCTTTCATTAATATATACTGCTATGATGAAGGTACGTCCTTCATGACCTTCGTCTGAAGATCATTAAATCCCAAGGGAAATAATGCTTCGAAGGACGAAGGACTTTAACCATTAACATTTTGTGTTGCCTTGTTCTTAACTCATAGCATTTGAGAACAAGTCCCCAACATATGTGTTTTGCTATAATCAAGGTTGTTACTATGTAAACAATTTTTTTATGAAGCTAACGCAACTAGAACGGATTAAAAAGGAGTCAAAATGAATAAGATATGGATTAACTAACTTTAGTGTATTATTTTCATACTTAAATCCAATTCCTTTATTTAATTTTATGCATATCACTGCACCTAGGACTGCGGTTACAATTCCTTAGAAAGCTAGGGTCGGTTTTATAAGGTTTTGGACCAGTTCGCGAAGTTGTTTGAACAGGAGTGGAGCGCTGGTGTATTTGGTACAAGATGAGGGGCTCTTTAGAAACTTTTTCACAGCGAAGGGGTACATTCCTATCTAAGCCGCTGGATCATAAACACACGGCCCAGACTAGATCCACCCGAATTTATGAACCGGTACGAGTCCTAGCTGTAGGATCACAGAACCACGACCTGATTTGCGTCCACATAGTGATCCGATCCTAGCCCTCGACCGAATGATCAATGGTCCTGATCAAACTGACTCAAGGGTTATTTCCTCAGCTAATCTATACCATCCAAAGAAGGATCAGTGGCTCATAGTTAGCCCTCACCTCTTGACCACCCTGTGCACGGCGGCGCCGCCCTGCCCTGTGGTGGCCCAACGCCGGCGAAGCGTAACTGGCTCTCTAGTGTGCTATCCTCCTCCCCGATAGATGCTACGCGATGAGGGAAAGAAAGGGAATTCGTTCATGGGTAACTTACCCCAACCGGGGTGATGTGTTGCCCTAGCGATGGTGACGGCGGACGGTGGCCCAACCCTTGCTCTGATGAGCAATTCTAGCGACCCAAGACTGCATCGGGTGTGGGCGATGCTTCCACGTGCTTCTACGGTCTACCGTCGACGTCGCGTGTGCATCCCTTTACTGCTTTCACCCTCTCTCCTCACGGCGTTGATGGGCCACGTCGGTAGACAATGGAGCAGGGGGTAAATCTACGCACATTTATACACGAGAGGAGTTGGGAAACCGAGCCCAACAACCCCGTGAAACATCCCAACAACCCAGCTAACGTCGCGATCTACGCCATGGTCGGCGCAAGGTCTGTTGTAGGCGAGAAGACGACTGACACGGTGGGCCCCCGAGGTCAGTGATAGGAAGGGAAAACCAGGTGTGCGTGCGCGTGAGCTATCTGATTGGGCAGGCCCACACGACAGTGACCAAGGCGGATGCAGGCGTGATGGAGAAGGGGAAATGGGCCGCATGATAGAGTGGAGTTTGGGCCGACCGAAGGGTTTCGACCCATGGTGAGGTTTCTTTTTTTCTATTTTTTGTTTTGTTTTTTTCTAATTTCAGTTTTAGACTTCCAAATCCAAATTTCAAACTCAATTATAAATGCCCAAAAATAAATCCCAGCAAGAGATACAAGTTATATTTATTTTTAGTTACTTTATTTATTATTATTATTTTATTTAGGCAATGTTTTCAACATGAAATACACACACATCATTTATTTCAATATAATATTATTTTGGGTGTGTAGTCAAATTAAAGGTATATTCAAAAGTTCATATTCCATTGTTTTGATAGAAAATATTTTCCAATGTCTAATCTTTATTAAGATATAATTTAACTAACATTATTTTATTACAACCATTTACTTTAGAAAGGGTGAATTCTAAAGCTTAATTATTTATCAACGGCACTTTATTTTGATTATTATTATTTTTATCTCTAAAGGATTTCCTTAAATCACAAGTTTAGGATTTTGGGTGTTACAAATTCTACCACTTAAAAACAATCTCATCCTCGAGATTAGTAAGGAAAAGGATGTATCCCAATTTTGCCTCAAACTTTATGCACAATCAAGAATATCGGCATGATGCATAACTTGATATTCAAAGCTAGGTCCCAAGAAAATCTTATTACTATTTCTGAAATAATAAAGAACTAGCTACTTCTTAAGGTCTTATTTAGGTCTTATAAATACTACCTAAAAATATACACTAATCTTGTTGCTCATTGCCTTCTTCATTAGCTTCCTCAGCTTCCCTTGGCACCTCCTCCTGGTTTTTGGGTCCTTCAGGTTCAGCTTCTGCTTCCACATGGTTGACTTGTCCCTGATTGACTGATAAGGCCTGACATTTACCTCCTGAGACTTGACCTTGCTTCATCGGAGCTAGAGTAGTGTAAGCAGCCTTGTTAGGACAGCAGTTGGCATAATGTCTAGACTGCCCACATTTAAAGCATGTCCTAGTTGTGGATGCATTTGGAGCAACTGGTCCCATGGGAGTGCTTGTCTGAGGGGTGGATTGGATTTGTTGCCCGGGACTGCCATGAGCTGGGGTGCCTTGGGGTGTAGCATAACGGGGATGAGTACTACTTCCAGCCTATCCCTGATTAATAGCCTTTCCTTTCATCGTGCCGAGCTCAACTCGCTTGTGCTCTAGAGCTATAGCCTTGTCCAGCAGTTTCTGGAAGGAAGGGAATGAGTGGGACATCAGTTGGTATTGGAGTGGCCCAATCAATCCCTCTAGAAATAGTTCCTGCTTTTTCTCGTCGTCATCAACTTTCCTAGGAGCATATCAGGATAGCTAGATGAATTTGTCTCTGTATTCGCTTACCGACATGCCTCCCTGTTTGAGGGATAGAAACTCCTTATTCTTAATCTTCATAAGACCAGCAGGAATGTGGTATTTCCTGAAGTTGGTGGAGAATTTTGCCCGAGAAATCTTGTCAGCAGCAGCATGTGTTGCACGGTATGCATCCCACCAATCCACAGCGGGGTCGATGAGGCGACCCATGCATAAAGTACTTTCTCCCTGTCAGTGCAATGTGTTATGTTGAGCATCTTCTCCACGGACATCAGCCAGTCATCAGCTTGCAGTGGGTCTAGGGAGCTAGAGAAAAGTGGGGGGTTTGTGGCTCATGAATTTGCGGTGCTTATCCCTAGGTGGTGCTGATGTGGTGGAGATGGTGGTTGCTGCCAATCTTGACGAAGCTAGGCTTGCATTTTAGCCATTGTGTTGGCCATTTGTTGTAGTAGTCGCATCTGAGCAGCAACCACAGCGTCAGTCCCAGTAGGTGGGGGATTCAGAGGAGGATTCATTTCTAGTTCTGGATTAGCTACTGCTCTTCTTCGACGAATGCGTGTAGATAGATCGACACCTCCTCCCCTCCTGGTATTAGCCATCTAGGTTAGAGACATAGGGTAAGATAGTTTTGCAAGAGAACCAACTTAGTAGGTGTAACAGGTAGCCTAGTGGTTGGTTACAAGCTGAAAGAGTTTAGGCAGAGTTCTAGGTTGTTGTTTTGTATCTAGGTTGGGATCACTATGCTTATAAGTTGAATCTCCAAGGATAAGATAGAATCTGTTAAGACGAGATGGATCGGTGACACTAGATACATTTTAATTGTGGATAATCTAGGTTGTCTAGTTATCTTATAAACATTTTTTATGTCTATATGTATATACAGATGCAATTGTGGACATTACTCCATATCTCATCACACTCAATCAAAGAACCAAATCAGATAGTTATCATAAGAACAAGCATTCAAGTGCATAGCTACCTATAAAAATAGTTTTGTTTTTTCCCTAAGATTATGTCTCCTATTCCTAAGGGTCACTTTAGGTATAGGATTTCAAAGTGTGAAATCCACTTCTATCTTTAGAAGAGAAAAGCTAAGAGTAATCAGAGTAAAATAGCAATAGATGAGAAAAGATTAAGGAAAGTTTGGAAAGAATTAGAGTATCAAAGGTAAGTAGGTAAGAGTTGTCCATTTCTATCTAGGTTATGTCCTACAGTCAACATTCCTCTAATACCACTTCTGTCACACCTGGATTTAAGGGAAAATCCACGCGTGAATCAAATGTGTGCTAGGATCAAGTCTCACACATATGATGACCCATGGTACAGAAACAAATGTCACCTCTTTACTATATAATAAGAGTTCTGTACAAAATAGCTATATAATTAGATCATACGAAGACAACGATCCAGCAACCATAGTTGACTGGGAGACGACGGCCTAGACCTCTCACGAACTCATCGTGGCATCCTTCATGCTCCTCATCTTGATGGTACATGTTCTTGATCTGGGGGATGTGAGTACAACAAGGGTGAGCTCACATACGTTTATCACTCAACAAGTTGTGGGAAATAATGTGCATGAGCTCACTTACGGTGGGGGCTCATGCGAAGTGTAAGGCTTACGAAAGAAGATGGTTAAAGCTGAGCATTGCTTTTAAAGTTGGTCAAAATTTTATTAGAAGTTACTAAGTGTAAGTAGATACCAACACAATTAAATAAGAGATCAAAATTAATAATAAAGCCCACAATGAATTGCATATGACAAATTAAGTTTAGTTCCATAAATTACTCTCATGACCATGAGCACGGCTGATATACAAGTTTTACACTCTATAGAGGTTGCGCATCTTTACCCACAAGTCGTGTTACCCATTTGCCACGGGGTCATGAATCCCATACATCTCTACCGAGGAGACGAGGCAGGGTAGCACTATGAAGCCTTTACAAAGTTCACTAGCTTTAGAAAATTCGATGTAGTTTCTAAGAAGGGCAATATAGGAATCACTCATCTGAAAAGCCATCGCAGCATGATCGACCCGAGAACCTCCCTATACCACAGCTCCTCTATCGCCCTTGACCCTTTCGGGTAAGGTAGTCCTCCACTAGCTTTCCTAATTAGTCAGCCAAGGGCGTTCCATACCACCCTTGTGGTAGCACTGTTTTCCCAGGTGGTCGCTCCATGTTCCAATTAACACAATGATCTTGTCATAAACAATAATAAACTAGCAATAATAGTGAAATATGATCATAATTCAGTATAGCATTACTCCCGAAACCAGGTAGAGCAATAGCAAGTCTACCCAATAGTTCATTTGTTTGCAAGGTGTGGGGTAAACAAAACTAGGGTAACCTATTAGGTCCCATCAAATTAACCTGAGCGTGTCACAGTGATTAACAGGAACATTATTAGGAAGAGAAGAGTGATCAAGTGCCCAACTTGCCTTAGACTCGAGATCCCAAGTACTTCACCAAATTGGTCTTCTGGTTTCTCGTGACCTCGCTGATACTCGTAGCAATACATACAAATAGACAAGAATTACATAAAAATAAAAGTACACCAAACATGAAAACAAATGGCATAAGAATATCTATGCGCTGCTACGAGATAACAGGTTCGAGAACCAATAAAATCGAAGTTATGGTTAAGGAGATATGGTTTTTGGAAGGTTTATGTTATTAGATATGAGAATTATGTTCTATGTCGATAAAGCATGTGATAAAATGTAACTAACCTCATTCACTTTTAATCTAAGTGACCACTAATTCACAATCTAATCAACTATAGATGATCTAATTTATAATATTAGCTTAGATTTAGACAAG
Organism: Zea mays; assembly: GCF_902167145.1. Classification (NCBI taxonomy): domain Eukaryota; kingdom Viridiplantae; phylum Streptophyta; class Magnoliopsida; order Poales; family Poaceae; genus Zea; species Zea mays. The sequence continues at coordinate 104,742,789 of NC_050105.1, read as the reverse complement.
TTAATCCAATAAATAGGATTAAACAAATTAGTTATACAAGTATGTGTTATGCTATAATCAAGGTTGTTACTATGTAAACATTTTTTTATGAAGCTAACGCAACTAGAATAGATTAAAAAGGAGTCAAGATGAATAAGATATGGATTAACTAAGTTTAGTGTATTATTTTCATACTTAAAACCAATTTCTTTATTTAATTTTATGCATATCACTGCACCTAGGACTACGGTTAAAATTCCTTACAAAGCTAAGGTCAGTTTTATAAGGTTTTGGACCAGTTGGCGAAGTTCTTTGAATAGGTGTGGAGCGCGGGTTTATTTGGTAAAAGATGAGGGGCTCTTTAGAAACTTTTTCACAGCGAAGGGGTACGTTCAGATCTAAGCCACTGGATCAGAAAGATGCGGCCCAGATTAGATCCACCTGAATTTATGAACTGGTACGAGTCCTAGCTGTAGGATCACAGATCCACGACCCGAATTATGTCCACGTAGTGATCCGATCCTAGACCTCCAACGAATGATCATTGGTCCTGATCAAACTGACACAAGGGTTATTTCCTCATATAATCTACACCGTCAAAGAAGAATCAGTGGCTCACAGTCGTCCCTCACCTCTCGACCACCTTGTGCACGGCGGTGCCGCTCTGCCCCATGGTGGCCCAACGTCGGTGAAGTGTAACTGGCTCTCTAGTGTGCTATCCTCCTCCCCGATAGATGCTACGCGATGAGGGAAAGAAAGTGAATTTGTTCATGGGTAACTTACCCCAACCGGGGCGATGTGGTGCCCTAGCGACGGTGATGGCGGACGGCGGCGCAACCCTTGCTCCGATGAGCAATTCCAGCGACCCAAGACCGCACCAGGTGCGGGCGATGTTCCACGTGCTTATATGGTCTACCGTCGATGACGCACGTGCATCCACTGAGGCCGAAACGATGGCGAGATGGAGATGGTCGGCGGCAACTGCTTCGTCCCTTTACTGCTTTCACCCTCTCTCCTCACGGTGTTGATGGCCCACGAAGGTAGACAATGGAGCAGGGGGTGGGTCTACTCACATATATACACGAGAGGAGTTGGGAAACCGAAAACAACAACCCCGTGAAATATCCCAACAACCCAGCTAACGTTGCGATCTACGCCATGGTCGACGCAAGGTCTGTTGCGGGCAAGAAGACGACTGACACGGTGGGCCCCTGAGGTCAGTGACAGGAAGGGAAATCCAGGCGCGCGTGCGTGTGAGGTGTCTGATTGGGCGGGCCCACGCGGCAGTGACCAAGGCGGATGCGAGCGTGATGGAGAAGGGGAAGTTGGTCGCAGGAGAGAGTGGAGTTTGGGCCGACCGAAGGGTTTCGGCCCATGGTGAGGTTTCTTTTTTCTATTTTCTGTTTTGTTTTTTTATTTCAGTTTTAGACTTCTGAATCCAAATTTTAAACTCAATTATAAATGCCCAAAAATAAATCCTAGCATGAGATACAAGTTATATTTATTTTTAGTACTTTATTTATTATTATTATTTTATTTAGGCAATGTTTTCTTAAAATGAAATACACACATCATTTATTTCAATAGAATATTATTTTGGGTGTGTAGTCAAATTAAAGGTATATTCAAAAGTTCATATTCCTTTGTTTTGATAGAAAACAATTTCCAATGTCCAATCTTTATTAACATATAATTTAACTAACATTATTATTATTACATTTACTTTAGAAAGGGTGAATTCTAAAGCTTAATTATTTATCAAGGGCACTTTATTTTGATTATTATTTTTCTTATCTCTAAAGGATTTCCTTAAATCACAAGTTTCGGATTTTGGGTGTTACAGTGACATGGATGTTTTAATGGTTAGGAACTTGAGAGAAGACCATTAAGGACTTGGGAAAGGCCAAGATGTCGAGGAGGAGCAGTAAGTGCCTCCACAACAGGAAGGAGATCAAGTCCGACTAGGCTATGATTCAATCTTGGGTTCCAGGATCAGTGTGTACTAAAATGGACGCCCAGGATGCATCTATACTTTGATTGTGACGGACTTGATATGATTGGAAAGACAAGAATATTATCTAACCAACCCAAATTCTCCTACCTTAAAATTTATCCGGAGTCAACGGGAATCGCCAAAACAAGTCAGCACTCAGATTCTGTTTTGGTGCTGCGACATCATTTGTTGGGTCATTGGGCCGTGTATCGTGTTGGAGCCCATTAGGGGTACCTCCAGGGGTTGTGCACGCCCCTAACCACTATTTTAACAGCAGCCTTCGCCATATTAGGGTTTGGGTTTTGCTTAGACCATATCTGTCATCAAACAGTATTGTTGTTCATCGGTTTGTCAGATCCCACCTCTAAGCAATGCAGTTTTAATTGTGTTCTTCCTATTCTTGCTTGTGTTCTTGATTGCGCTTGCAGGAATAAACCTTCATAGCGAGGTCACTCATGTGTCACGGGTGATAACCAATGGAGCAGTGGTGTAGTCATGGCGAGGATCCATTCGCTCGGAGCCTTGGATCAACAACGTCGAGATCTCCACCCAATCAAGTTATCATACCTCACGAAATATCGGGCCTCTTCCTCTATCACGGTGCTCCACTAGAGCGCTGGCTGACTGCCCACTTCTTGGATTTCTTCACTATTTTCTTGGGCTTCTTTTGGTTTTGAGTCTTGGACTTCTACGCATATTTTAGGTCTTCTTTTGAGGTGTTGCATCCTCAGAGCCTCAGTCCAATCATTTTCGCATCATGTGAACTACAAACATAAACACTAGCAAACACATTAGTCCATAGGTTATGTTGGTCATCAAACATGAAAATCATTTAGTCAAATGGGTCAAGGTCCGTTTTCCTTACAATCTCCCCCTTGTAGAACCAAAACCACTTGTAAGCTTAAGATTTTAATTCTTTAAATTTGGTGGTTTTTGGTGTTTGATATATTTTGAATTGCTTTGGTCCCTAAAACTTCTCCCTCTTTGGAATCAAACACCGAAAAGGAAGACATGAAAAGCAAATAGGAAGCAAATAAAATACCTGCCCTCTAAAATATTTACCACTTGTAGCTCTAAAAGATTACTCTCCCTAAAAGAGTGTTCTCCCCCTTTGTCTGAAAGAAGACATACTCTCCCTAACGGAGATCCTCTACTTAGGAAAAGCACATGAGAAAGAGAGGGACAATACATGATTGAATAGACTAACTCTCCCTATGCATAGGTAAAAGATATATTTTAACAACATATGCATTTTATAGCAACATGGGAAGCATAAGATATAAAATATAGTCTAATCAAAATTTGGAGAAGACATCTAAACGATATCGATATTGGAATCTAACCACTTGTGGAAATACTTGTAGATTTGTTGTGGAAGCTCATTGTCTTTCTCCTAAGGATTCCATTTTCCATCAATGAGACTACCACACAATAGACTTGAAAACAAGTATTAGTCTCAAGGACTTAGACTATAGAGTAACCTCCCCTGAAAGTGTGCATACAAGTTTTAAATACTTGTAGGAGACATGCACTTTGATTTTGAGATCAAGAGGGGCAAATTATCTATAATCCGAGCTATGGCACATATCAACCAAGATGACACCACTTGGGAAATAGATACACTTGTAGAATATAAGTTTTGGAGCAAAGCATTAGTGCCATCTACTTAAGAATGTTAAATAAGGTATCTCCCTAAACTCTTCTTCCTCACGTGGACACCTTAAGTGCCACCATGGATGCACCTCCAAGGTTCGATCCTATGGAATTGACTACACAAATCGACCCTCTCCTCCCTCCTCATAATCCTCAAGTTATTCGAGTCGATTCAACCACGAAAACTAATGATTCCGCGATGTCACAATCCTCTGTTCATTTGATGCCTAGGGATCTGTAATACCCAACTTTTAAAAATAAGAGAAGGTTGATCTTCTTACATGTATTGTCTTCCAATTATTAGAACATGTGAATAACCAAGTTTAAAGTGAATAATTAACTAATGACACATAAATAATCGATGCATCATGTTGGAGTTTATTTGGTTGTGCATTTAATAATAGTAATATTAATAGATATATTAATGTACAAAATGGGATTTAACCTAATTTGCAATTTAGAAATTGGAAATAACATAAAAAGGGAAATAGGAAAATGCTACATAATATAAAGAGAATAAATATATAAATAAATATATTCTTTTCATACTGGTATTTGAATTTGTGCATTTAATCTAAATATGAATTTCACAACAAAACTTGAATTTAAATTTGAAATACAAAAATAAAAACAGAAAGGAAAACAGAAAATATAAAAGAAAAAGGGAAAGAAGCCTACCTGCGCACTGGGCCGAATCCTACCAGAGTCGGCCCGTTTACCTCTTCTCGCGCACTGGCCCAACTCGGCTCTTCGCGCGCGCCGACCTGGGCATCACTGGCATGACGAGCCCACCTGCCATTCACTCACCTGCGCGCCTCCCTGTGCTGTTTCTCTATGCCATGTGGACCCGGGAGGTCAGCCGTATCCTCTCAATAACCTTGACCGTGCATGGCGGGTGCGCCGGTGCCGTTGGGGTTTGATTCGTGGTCAAATCCCTCCCCACCTCGCCTCTATAAGGTGTACCGCAAACCTTATACGGCTCCTCTTCCATCTTCGTGGTCGCCACCGAACGCTAGCACCGTGTGCGGGGAGAGCCGTGAGGAGAGCGTGAAGGGAGGCTCGCCATTGGTGATTCGTGGCCCTAGGGAAACTTGGCCGCAATTGTGGTCTGGGGAAGTCCACGGAGCACGACGGGTGCGTACGCGAGGAAATCAAGGGCAGATCACCAGAGCTTTGGGTGGATTACTCGTCGACAAACGATCCTCGTCGCTTGGCCGCCAATCCTCGTCGATGGAGCGCGGCACTTCGCAATCGGAGGTATGATGGCGGGGAATGTGTTGGGGGTGTGCACCGCATCGCGTAGCAAGGTTTTGATCGAGTTGCGGGGCACCAAGGGTCGGGAATTGCTCACACTGACGGATGCTCCGCCGTGAGGGGAGATTGTGCCGCCATCGGGCACACCGTAGGTTGACAATGATCGCTTGATCATAGATCTCTATACGAATGGCTTTGGTTAGATGCAGAAGGTACCCCTTCACAACATTAAACCCTGGTCGTAGATCACTGATCCAGCGGTCCGTGTTGGTCCCCGTTTAATTGCACGTGCATTGGTAGTGGGGATTTGGTACGGGCCAGATCCCGTGCGCCCACTTTGAGTACCCGTGTGTGGCCCGATTCCAGCCAGTGGTTGGGCGCAAAGTGTCCCTATCCCATCGTCCGCGAGTAATCTTGCAAGGGAGACCCTAGACTCTGGGATTTTATAACCGTCGTCCGCACCCTGTGCAAACTAATTATAATTGTGCCCTGGAACTTTATAATATGACCCCTGTACCACTGGAAAATCATACCAGCGGTCCAATACAGACCTTGAATTTAATAAATTAAATCAGAAAATGTTTTTTTGGTATTAAAATAATTCCAGAAACTTGTTTAATTCATAGAAAATTCATTTTAACTCCTTTTTGATCCATTCCAGTTGCATTAATTTTGTATTAATATTGTTTATCACTTGGTAACTCTATTTTATCATGAAAACCTAGGATAAACTTAATCACTTAGTTATTTTTGTACCAAACACATAAAGACTTCGAAAAATCACAACTTGTTATCCGTAACTCCGAATTTAGTGATTCTCGAACCTACGATCTCGTTACGATGTATAGAATATTATCATGCATTATATCTCTCTGTTTGGTGTGATGTTAATTTCTCATGTACTATGTTTGTTTGTATTGCTTCGAGTAGACGAGCAAGTGATCGAGGACCCTGGTACCCAGCAGGTGGAAACTTCTGACCATGAGCTCATTGAAGGCAAGTTGTGCCCTTGACCATTTTTATTTACCTAATAATATTATTTATAATCATTTTGGCATGCATAGGCTTAATTTGATGAGACCCAATAGGTCACCCTAGTTTGGTCACCTTGACATCTTGTTTACCCCTAAACTTTTGGGTAGTCTTTGCTATTGCTATATATGGTTTTGGGTGTCGAGATAACTATTACACATGGTCATTCTTTATTATCATTATTGTTTTATACTGTTCATGAGAAGACTGTTATGTTAATTGGAACATGGAGCTTAACTTGAGAAACACGTCTCACCATAAGGGCGGAATAGGACGTCATTGGCTGACTAGTTAGGAAAGCTAGTGGAGGTCTACCGTACCCAAAAGGGGCAGGGCAGTAGAGGAGTTATCGGTATAGGGAGGTTCTCGGGTTGATTTTGCTGCGATGGCGGTCAAACGGGGGATTCCTGCATCGCGCTCCCTAGAAACCGTAGCGGTTTTCTGAAGCTAGTGGAACTTTGTAAAGGCCTCGTAGTGTTACCCTGCCTCGTCTCCTCGATAGAGATGAATGGGACTTCTAGACCCCTTGGCAACCGGGTGACATGACTTATGGGTAAAGGGTACAACCTCTGCAGAGTGTAAAACTGGTATACTAGCCGTGCTCGCGGTCATAAGCAACTCAGGACTCTCGCATGATTAATTTATGAAATTAAATTCAATTTGTCATTTACATCGCATTGTGGTTTATTATTATTTTGATCTATTATTACTATGATTTGGTATCTACTTACATTTAGTAATTGTTAATAAAATTTGACCAACTTATTAAAAGCAATGCTTAGCTTTAACCCTTATTTATTGATCAGCCTTACACCTCACATGAGCTCTCACCTTTGGTGAGTTCATGCACATTATTCCCTATGACTTGTTGAGCTATGATCTTTTGTGAGCTCACCCTTGCGATATATAAATCCCCCTACAGGAGAAGAACGGGTGGTCTAGGAGGAGGCCTACAATGAGGAGTATGAGCTAATCTAGGTGGCGTCTCCCAGTCAGCTTTATGGCGCCAAGGAATAATGCTTAGTTCGTTTTATTGTTCTCATTTATTTTTGTAAGACTTCCGCTATGTAATAATGATATTTGTGACATTTATCTCTATACACTTTATCATTATATGTGATGTTCTTCTTTGGTGCATATATGAGACGCACCCAGCTTTACCCCTTAAATCCGGGTGTGACAGGATCCCTTGCGCCCGAGGGTGTGGCCAGGGGTCGTGGCTCCTCCGGTGGGGCGGGGCACGGCTAGGGACTAGCATCTTGAAAGTCGCCTAGAGGGAGGGTGAATAGGGCGAAACTGAAATTCTCAAAAATAATCACAACTACAAGCGGGGTTAGTGTTAGAAATATAATAGAGTCCACGAGAAAGGGTGCAAAACAAATCGCAAGCGAATAATGAGGTGAGACACGCGGATTTGTTTTACCGAGGTTCGGTTCTCTCAAACCTACTCCCCGTTGAGGAGGCCACAAAGGTCGGGTCTCTTTCAACCCTTCCCTCTCTCAAACGGTCCCCCGAACCGAGTGAGCTTCTCTTTCTCAAATCACTTGGGAAACAAACTTCCCGCAAGGACCACCACACGATTGGTGTCTCTTGCCTCAATTACAAGTGAGTGTTTGATCGCAAGAAAGAATCAAGAGAGAAGAAAGCAATCCAAGCGCAAGAGCTCGAAAGAACACAAGCAAATCTCTCTCTCTAATCACTAGGGCGTTGTGTGGAATTTGGAGAGGATTTGATCTCTTTGGTGTGTCTAGAATTGAATGCTAGAGCTCTTGTAAGTAGTTGAGAAGTGGAAAACTTGGATGCAATGAATGGTGGGTGGTTGGGGGTATTTATAGCCCCAACCACCAAACTAGCCGTTTGGTGAGGCTGTCTGTTCGATGGCGCACCGGACAGTCCGGTGCACACCGGACATGTCCGGTGCCACAGCCACGTCACCAAAGCCGTTGGATTCCGACCGTTGGAGCTTCTGTCTTCTGGGCCCGCCTGGGTGTCCGGTGCACACCGGACATGTACTGTTCAATGTCCGGTGCGCCAGTATGGGCGTGCCTGACTTCTGCGCGCTTCTGGCGCGCATTGAATGCGCCTGCAGGTGTCCGTTGGCGCGAAGTAGCCGTTGCTCCGTGGATGCACCGGACAGTCCGGTGTACACCGGACATGTCCGGTGAATTATAGCGGAGCAGACGTTCCGATTTCCCGAGGCTGACGAGTTTGAGCATCGGACATGTCCGGTGTACACCGGACAGTCCGGTGAATTATAGCGGAGTTGCCTCCGGAAATTCCCGAAGGTGAAGAGTTTGAAGCCGGTCTTCCCTGGTGCACCGGACATGTCCGGTGGTGCACCGGACAGTCCGGTGCACCAGTCCAGGGTGCCTTCGGTTGGCCCTTTGCTCCTTTGTTGAATCCAATATTTGATCTTTTGATTGGCTAAGTGTGAACCTTTTGCACCTGTAAAACTTATACACTAGAGCAAACTAGTTAGTCCAAATATTTGTGTTGGACAATTCAACCACCAAAATAAATTAGAGACTAGGTGTAAGCCTAATTCCCTTTCAATCTCCCCCTTTTTGGTGATTGATGCCAACACAAACCAAAGCAAATATAAATGAACTAATTTGCATAATGTAAGTGCAAAGGTTGCTTGGAATTGAGCCAATATAAATACTTACAAGATATGCATGGATTGTTTCTTTATTTTTAACATATTGGACCACGCTTGCACCACATGTTTTGTTTTTGCAAATTCTTTTTGTAAATCCTTTTCAAAGTCCTTTTGCAACATAGTCAAAGGTAGATGAATAAGATTTTTGCAAAGCATTTTCAAGTTTAAAAATTTCTCCCCTTGTTTCAAATGCTTTTCCTTTGACTAAACAAAACTCCCCCTAAACGAGATCCTCCTCTTAGTGTTCAAGAGGGTTTTGATTTATCATTTTTGAAATACTACTTTCTCCCCCTTTAGAATATAATAAGATACCAATTTGAAATTGACCAATTGAAAATCTCCAAATGTTAAAAATTAGGTGGTGGTGCGGTCCTTTTGCTTTGGGCTCATGTTTTCTCCCCCTTTGGCATGAATCGCCAAAAACGGAATCATTAGAGCCCTACGAGTACTTTCTCCTCCTTTGGTCATAAAATAAATGAGTGAAGATTATACCAAAGTTGGAGAGATGCTCGGAGTGATGGCGAAGGATGAGTAGTAGAGTGGAGTGGAAGCCTTTGTCTTCGCCGAAGACTCCAATTCCCTTTCAATATACCTATGACTTGGTTTGAAATACACTTGAAAACACATTAGTCATAGCATATATAAAAGAGACATGATCAAAGGTATACTTGTGTGCTATGTGTGCAAATTAGCAAAAAAAATTCCTGGAATCAAGAATATTGAGCTCATGCCTAAGTTTGGTAAAAGTTTGTTCATCAAGAGGCTTGGTAAAGATATCGGCTAATTGATCTTTAGTGTTAATGTATGAAATCTCGATATCCCCCTTTTGTTGGTGATCCCTAAGAAAATGATACCGAATGGCTATGTGTTTAGTGCGGCTATGCTCAACGGGATTATCCGCCATGCGGATTGCACTCTCATTATCACATAGAAGAGGAACTTTGGTTAATTTGTAACCATAGTCCCGCAGGGTTTGCCTCATCCAAAGCAATTGCGCGCAACAATGGCCTGCGGCAATGTACTCGGCTTCGGCAGTAGAAAGAGCGACTGAATTTTGTTTCTTTGAAGCCCAAGACACCAAGGATCTTCCCAAGAACTGGCAAGTCCCCGATGTGCTCTTTCTATTAATCTTACACCCCGCCCAATCGGCATCCGAATAACCAATCAAATCAAATGTGCATCCCCGAGGGTACCAAAGCCCAAACTTAGGTGTGTAAGCCAAATATCTCAAGATTCGTTTTACGGCCGTAAGGTGTGATTCCTTAGGGTCGGCTTGGAATCTTGCACACATGCAAACGGAAAGCATAATGTCCGGTCGAGATGCACATAAATAAAGCAATGAACCAATCATCGACCGATATACCTTTTGATCCACGGACTTACCTCCCGTGTCGAGGTCGAGATGCCCATTTGTTCCCATGGGTGTCTTGATGGGCTTGGCATCCTTCATTCCAAACTTGGTTAGAATATCTTGAGTGTATTTTGTTTGGCTAATGAAGGTGCCCTCTTGGAGTTGCTTGACTTGAAATCCTAAGAAGTACTTCAACTCCCCCATCATAGACATCTCGAATTTTTGTGTCGTGATCCTACTAAATTCTTCACAAGTAGATTCGTTAGTAGACCCAAATATAATATCATCAACATAAATTTGGCATACAAACAAATCATTGTCAAGAGTTTTAGTGAATAAAGTAGGATCGGCCTTGCCGACTTTGAAGCCATTTGCAATAAGGAAATCTCTAAGGCATTCATACCATGCTCTTGGGGCTTGCTTGAGCCCATAAAGCGCCTTAGAGAGCCTATAGACATGGTTAGGATACTCACTATCTTCAAAGCCGGGAGGTTGCTCAACATAGACCTCCTCCTTGATTGGTCCATTGAGGAAGGCACTCTTCACGTCCATTTGGTAAAGCTTGAAGCCATGGTAAGTAGCATAGGCTAATAATATGCGAATTGACTCAAGCCTAGCTACGGGTGCATAGGTTTCACCAAAATCCAAACCTTCGACTTGTGAATACCCCTTGGCCACGAGTCGAGCTTTGTTCCTTGTCACCACACCATGCTCGTCTTGCTTGTTGCGGAAGACCCACTTGGTTCCTACAACATTTTGGTTAGGACGTGGAACTAAACGCCATACCTCGTTCCTCGTGAAATTGTTGAGCTCCTCTTGCATCGCCATCATCCAATCCGAATCTTGGAGTGCTTCCTCTACCCTGTGTGGCTCAATAGAGGAAACAAAAGAGTAATGTTCACAAAAATGTGCAACACGAGATCTAGTGGTTACCCCCTTATGAATGTCGCCGAGGATGGTGTCGACGGGGTGATCTCGTTGGATTGCTTGGTGGACTCTTGGGTGTGGCGGCCTTGGTTGTTCATCCTCCTTGTCTTGATCATTTGCATCTCCCCCTTGATCGTTGTCGTCATCTTGAGGAGGCTCATCTCTTTGATCTTCTCCTTCATCAACTTGAGCCTCGTCCTCATTTTGGGTTGGCGGAGATGCTTGCGTGGAGGAGGATGGTTGATCTTGTGCACTTGGAGGCTCTTCGGATTCCTTAGGACACACATCCCCAATGGACATGTTCCTTAGCGCGATGCACGGAGCCTGTTCTTCACCTATCTCATCAAGATCAACTTGCTCTACTTGAGAGCCGTTAGTTTCATCAAACACAACGTCACAAGAAACTTCAACTAGTCCTGAGGACTTGTTGAAGTCTCTATATGCCCTTGTGTTTGAATCATATCCTAGTAAAAAGCCTTCTACAGTTTTAGGAGCAAATTTAGATTTTCTACCTCTTTTAACAAGAATAAAGCATTTGCTACCAAAAACTCTAAAATATGAAATATTGGGCTTTTTACCGGTTAGGAGTTCATAGGATGTCTTCCTGAGGATTCGATGTAGATATAACCGGTTGATGGCGTAGCAAGAGGTGTTGACCGCCTCGGCCCAAAACCGATCCGGTGTCTTGTACTCATCAAGCATGGTTCTTGCCATGTCTAATAGAGTTCGATTCTTCCTCTCCACTACACCATTTTGTTGTGGGGTGTAGGGAGAAGAGAACTCATGCTTGATGCCCTCCTCCTCAAGAAAGCTTTCTATTTGTGAGTTCTTGAACTCCGTCCCGTTGTCGCTTCTAATTTTCTTGATCCTTAAACCGAACTCATTTTGAGCCCGTCTCAAGAATCCCTTTAAGGTCTCTTAGGTATGGGATTTTTCCTGCAAAAAGAACACCCAGGTGAAGCGAGAATAATCATCCACAATAACTAGACAGTACTTACTCCCGCCGATGCTTATGTAAGCGATCGGGCCGAATAAATCCATGTGTAGGAGCTCCAGTGGCCTGTCACTTGTCATGATGTTCTTATGTGGATGATGAGTGCCAACTTGCTTCCCGGCTTGGCATGCGCTACAAATCCTGTCTTTCTCAAAATGAACATTTGTCAGTCCTAAAATGTGCTCTCCCTTTAGAAGCTTATGAAGATTCTTCATTCCAACATGGGCTAGTCGGCGGTGCCAGAGCCAACCCAAGTTAGTCTTAGCAACCAAGCAAGTGTCGAGTTCAGCTCTATCAAAATCTACCAAGTATAGCTGACCCTCTAACACTCCCTTAAATGCTATTGAATCATCACTTCTTCTAAAGACAGTAACACCTACATCAGTAAATAGACAGTTGTAGCCCATTTGACATAATTGGGATACGGAAAGCAAATTGTAATCTAACGAATCTACAAGAAAAACATTGGAAATAGTATGGTCAGGTGATATAGCAATTTTACCCAATCCTTTGACCAAACCTTGATTTCCATCCCCGAATGTGATAGCTCGTTGGGGATCTTGGTTTTTCTCATATGAGGAGAACATCTTCTTCTCCCCTGTCATGTGGTTTGTGCACCCGCTGTCGAGTATCCAACTTGAGCCCCTGGATGCATAAACCTACAAAACAATTTTAGTTCTTGACTTTAGGTACCCAAACGGTTTTGGGTCCTTTGGCATTAGAAACAAGAACTTTGGGTATCCAAACACAAGTCTTGGAGCCCTTGTGTTTGCCCCCAACAAACTTGGCAACTACCTTGCCGGATTTGTTAGTAAGCACATAAGATGCATCAAAAGTTTTAAATGAAATGCTATGATCATTTGATGCAATAGGAGTTTTCCTTTTAGGCAACTTGGCACGGGTTGGTTGCCTAGAGCTAGATGTCTCACCCTTATACATAAAAGCATGATTAGGGCCAGAGTGAGACTTCCTAGAATGAATTTTCCTAATTTTGCTCTCAGGATAACCGGCAGGGTATAAAATGTAACCCTCGTTATCCTGAGGCATGGGAGCCTTGCCCTTAACAAAGTTAGACAAGTTTTTAGGAGGGACATTAAGTTTGACATTGTCTCCCCTTTGGAAGCCAATGCCATCCTTGATGCCAGGGCGTCTCCCATTATAGAGCATACTTCTAGCAAATTTAAACTTTTCATTTTCTAAGTTATGCTCGGCAATTTTAGCATCTAACATTTCTATATGATCATTTTGTTGTTTCATTAAAGCCATGTGATCATGAATAGCATTGATATCAACATCTCTACATCTAGTACAAATAGAAGTGTGCTCAACGGTAGATGTAGAGGGTTTGCAAGATCTTAATTCTACAACCTTAGCATGCAACATATCATTCTTAGTTCTAAGGTCGGAAATAACAGTATTGCAAACATCAAAATCTTTAGCCTTAGCAATCAAATTTTCATTTTCTACTCTAAGGCTAGCAAGAGAATCATTCAATTCCTTAATCTTAGCAAGCAAATCATCATTATCATTTCTAAGAATGGGAATTGAAGCATCACAAACATGAGAATCAACCTTAGCAATTAATCTAGTATTTTCATTTCTAAGGTTGTCTATAGTCTCATGGCAAGCGCTTAGCTCACTAGACAATTTTTCACATTTTTCAACTTGTTGAGTATAAGCATTTTTAACCTTAACATGCTTTTTATTTTCCTTGATTAGGAAGTCCTCTTGGGAGTCCAAGAGATCATCCTTCTCATGGATGGTACTAATTAATTCATTTAATTTTTCTTTTTGTTGCATGTTTAGGTCGGCAAAAAGGGTACGCAAATTATTTTCCTCATCACTAGCATTATCATCACTAGAGGATTCATATTTAGTGGAGGATTTAGATTTAACCTTCTTCCTTTTGTCGTCCTTTGCCATGAGGCACTTGTGGCCGACGTTAGGGAAGAGGAGTCCCTTGGTGACGGCGATGTTGGCGGCGTTCTCGTCGGAGGAGGAGGAGTCGGTGGAGCTCTCGTCCGAGTCCCACTCCCGGCAAACATGGGCATCACCGCCCTTCTTCTTGTAGTACTTCTTCTTTTCTCTCCTTTTTCCCTTCTTGTCGTCGCCCCTGTCACTGTCACTAGATATAGGACATTTTGCAATAAAATGACCGGGCTTACCACATTTGTAGCACACTTTCTTGGAGCGAGGTTTGTAGTCCTTCCCCCTCCGTTGCTTGAGGATTTGGCGAAAGCTTTTGATGATTAAAGCCATTTCCTCATTGTCGAGCTTGGAGGCGTCAATTGGTTGTCTACTCGGTGTAGACTCCTCCTTCTTCTCCTCCGTTGCCTTAAATGCCACCGGTTGTGCTTCGGACGTGGAGGGTTCGTCAAGCTCATTGATCTTCTTTGAGCCTTTGATCATACATTCAAAGCTCACAAAATTCCCGATAACTTCCTCGGGAGTCATTAGTGTGTATCTAGGATTACCACGAATTAATTGAACTTGAGTGGGGTTAAGGAAAATGAGAGATCTTAGAATAACCTTAACCACCTCGTGGTCGTCCCACTTCTTGCTCCCGAGGTTGCGCACTTGGTTCACCAAGGTTTTGAGCCGGTTGTACATATCTTGTGGCTCCTCCCCTTGGCGAAGACGGAAGCGACCGAGCTCCCCCTCGATCATTTCCCGCTTGGTGATTTTGGTGAGTTCATCACCCTCGTGCGCGGTCTTGAGTAGGTCCCAAATCTCCTTTGCATTCTTCAACCCTTGCACCTTGTTGTATTCCTCCTTGCTTAGAGAGGCTAGGAATATAGTTGTAGCTTGAGAGTTGAAGTGCTCGATTTGGGCCACTTCGTCCGTATCATAGTCTTCATCCCCTACGAATGGTACCTGTGCTCCAAACTCAACAACATTCCATATACTTTTGTGGAGTGAGGTTAGATGAAATTTCATTAAATCACTCCACCTAGCATAATCTTCGCCATCAAAGGTTGGCGGTTTGCCTAATGGAACGGAAAGTAATGGAGTAGGTCTAGATGTACGAGAATAGTGTAAAGGGATCTTACTAAACTTCTTGCGCTCTTGGCGCTTAGAAGTTACGGACGGCGCATCGAAGTCGGAGGTCGATGTTGATGAAGTGTCGGTCTCGTAGTAGACCACTTTCCTCATCCTCTTGTGCTTGTCGCCTTTCCGATGCGACTTATGGGAAGAAGACTTTTCCTTCTTCTCTTTGTGGTGTGAAGAAGAAGATCTTTTCTCCTTCCGTTTGGAGGAGTCCTTCTTCTTCTCCTTCCTCTTGGTGCGGGACTCTTCCGATGAAGTGCTCCCTTGGCTCGTAGTGGGCTTGTCGCCGGTCTCCATCTCCCTCTTGGTGTGATCTCCCGACATCACTTCGAGCGGTTAGACTCTAATGAAGCACCGGCCTCTGATACCAATTGAAAGTCGCCTAGAGGGGGGTGAATAGGGCGAAACTGAAATTCTCAAAAATAATCACAACTACAAGCCGGGTTAGTGTTAGAAATATAATAGAGTCCACGAGAGAGGGTGCAAAACAAATCGCAAGCGAATAATGAGGTGAGACACACGGATTTGTTTTACCGAGGTTCGGTTCTCTCAAACCTACTCCCCGTTGAGGAGGCCACAAAGGCCGGGTCTCTTTCAACCCTTCCCTCTCTCAAACGGTCCCCCGGACCGAGTGAGCTTCTCTTTCTCAAATCACTTGGGAAACAAACTTCCCGCAAGGACCACCACACGATTGGTGTCTCTTGCCTCAATTACAAGTGAGTGTTTGATCGCAAGAAAGAATCAAGAGAGAAGAAAGCAATCCAAGCGCAAGAGCTCGAAAGAACACAAGCAAATCTCTCTCTCTAATCACTAGGGCGTTGTGTGGAATTTGGAGAGGATTTGATCTCTTTGGTGTGTCTAGAATTGAATGCTAGAGCTCTTGTAAGTAGTTGAGAAGTGGAAAACTTGGATGCAATGAATGGTGGGTGGTTGGGGGTATTTATAGCCCCAACCACCAAACTAGCCGTTTGGTGAGGCTGTCTGTTCGATGGCGCACCGGACAGTCCGGTGCACACCGGACATGTCCGGTGCCACAGCCACGTCACCAAAGCCGTTGGATTCCGACCGTTGGAGCTTCTGTCTTCTGGGCCCGCCTGGGTGTCCGGTGCACACCGGACATGTACTGTTCAATGTCCGGTGCGCCAGTATGGGCATGCCTGACTTCTGCGCGCTTCTGGCGCGCATTGAATGCGCCTGCAGGTGTCCGTTGGCGCGAAGTAGCCGTTGCTCCGTGGATGCACCGGACAGTCCGGTGTACACCGGACATGTCCGGTGAATTATAGCGGAGCAGACGTTCCGATTTCCCGAGGCTGACGAGTTTGAGCACCGGACATGTCCGGTGTACACCGGACAGTCCGGTGAATTATAGCGGAGTTGCCTCCGGAAATTCCCGAAGGTGAAGAGTTTGAAGTCGGTCTTCCCTGGTGCACCGGACATGTCCGGTGGTGCACCGGACAGTCCGGTGCACCAGTCCAGGGTGCCTTCGGTTGGCCCTTTGCTCCTTTGTTGAATCCAATATTTGATCTTTTGATTGGCTAAGTGTGAACCTTTTGCACCTGTAAAACTTATACACTAGAGCAAACTAGTTAGTCCAAATATTTGTGTTGGACAATTCAACCACCAAAATAAATTAGGGACTAGGTGTAAGCCTAATTCCCTTTCACATCTCTACCTACGGTGCGTGGACAGGGGCACAAAATCTCAATTTCTTGGAGCTAGAGCAAGGTTACCAACCAAACACATCAAAATATTGGTAAACTTTGGAACAGAGTTGCTCCGTGGTAAAATTGGTGCAGCAAAGCTGGAGTTGGTGGAGTGCAAGAGTCCCAAACACCCCTTAGAGGACATGAGCCTTTAGCACTGCTCAATGAAGCCAGCCTTAGTGGTGCCACCGCTGGTTTAAGATTAATTGGTTGGAGAGTCAACTGGAATGAAGCAGCTTCGTTCCGATATTTGATAATGGACTCATTCAATTCTATGTTTAGTAAGGAGAACAATGTCGCTCTATTTTTTGTTTTTGTTTGGTTAATAAGTAGAATAGAACAGTACTGCTCCGTTCTTTATTTGGTTGAAAAACCATATGAGTGTAAAGAGAAGGAGAGATAAGAAAGCGCTCACGTCTAGCCGTTTTCATGGAACAAAAACATCCTAGCTATTTATGATATATTCTCATGACTCTAGGAGCCGCTCCACTCATCTTTTATTGAAAACCAAACATCTAAAAAATAGTAATGAAGTCGCTTTATTTTCCTCCACTCCTCAACCAAACAAACACGCCCTAAGTGAAGATATTCACCAACAGTCAAGTCCTTTCCTCCTCCCAGTTGGTGCCCTAAGTGAAGATGTTCACCAACAGTCAAGTCTTTTCCTCCTCCCAGTTGGTCTTAGACACGCCACCAAAGCACCTACTAGGAAAGTTTCACCTGCTTCCCTTATTGTCAGTGACGATGTGTCAACTTAAACAGGCAGGATTCTCTATACTTCATGTTATCTGACGATGTGCCCATTACAGAGCTTCTTCACCAAACGTCCACTACAGAGCTTCTCCACTCCACGAAAGAGTCCTCCGTGTGACCACTTCATGTGTGATGGGGAGTTGCTTACAGTGATTTATTCCCTGAACTGTCTACTCTGTTTCTAAATATGAGCCAACAAAAAAAGGAAAAATTTGGTGACACCTGAGGACCACAAATATATAAGAATGTGAAAAAAGAGCAGCTTGGAAATTTCATTACATCAGATTTACTTGAACTCTCACAGTTGTGATAAATAGCATGTAAAGGTACAGTATATATACATGAAAATCAACGCCATATGGAAAAGGTGAACTTTAAAAAGATAGCAAGGCTGAGGCAACACATAATAGTGACTACTGACTGGAAACATATATAAAAAGGATGCACGTGTATATTGTCTTGTTTTGCGGAATGAAGTGACCAGCAATTGTGGTGAAGGGTGGTACCCCAATTTCATGGTGAAGTCGTCGAAAGGAACAATCAGCCGTAATCAGAATGAGATTGGGAAAAAATATAAAAAAAATGACACGATGGCTATGAAGGTGTCTCGGCTAGGCGAACTGAGCGTGGAAGCAAAAACTCAGCAAAGATAGGGAAGTGCGACGACGGATAAACGCCATCTATATTGTCATTTATGACCTCACAAAGTGCAGGAACCAGTGGGCGTCCTCTAAATAGGATCCAGTCAACATGCAAGTCCTGTGTCTGTCGATCCCAGCAGAGGCAAAGAGCTCTAAATATTAATTTAAGAAATTCTAGGGCACCTTTTTTCTCCCCTGCAACAGAATATTTATTTGGTATAAGATTGCTAAAATAAAGACTAGTTATAGCTAAAAAAAAGACAGCTAGTTATAGTGGATGGATCTCAATATTCGCCCAGGGAGCATATTAGTACAAGTCATCAAGGAACATAAAATAAATAATGCAAAACTGTGACCTATGGCACTTTTTTTCAAGTAAAAGCCAAAAGACTAAAAAATTGATTTATCCCGACATGAATTGAATAAAGGATCAAATAACATTGTCAGTTCCTCAATTCCAAGTTTTACTTTGGCATAATAAACGCAAAAATTCCCTAGCAGTTTTTACAACGGAAACTGGAAAATAAGACCTAAATGAAGTGTCAGGGGCACCTTTAAATCCATGATATGTGTGTATTATTGACACATTTTTTCGCACTCGAGCATTTGGCCAAGCATCTCTCATATCACCAACAACACCATGTTCTCTGTAACAACATAACCAATAACTGCGTCAACTGAAGTAATGAAGGAAATTGCTCAGTTATTTCACTGAAACACATATATACATATTAAAAAAATATACGTATTAAAGTAGCAAATAATATTCTGAGGTGGTTCAGGGTTTAAGTCCCATATACGTGTTACTAGCGAGTTTATATTTGCAGTTCCTATAAAATGGTTAGATTCCCATAAACATCTAACAGAAGATACTTAGATAAAGAGGTGTATTCGAGACCCTGACGATATGGTTCATTGGATCAACTTCTCTATGGATCCAACAAAGCAGTTCAAAAAGGTTATTGAAAATCCCAAATGGAGAAACAGGACCTACTGAGTCCGCAGTCAGTACTGATCGATGCACAAATGAAAAATGTGGAGGGTGAGAAACCCGTTCTCCAAGAAGACTGAAGCATTTTCAGACAGTAAGTAGTCACCCATCCATTCAATTACCACCTTTCTCTTTATTGGAAAGTAAAGAGTATCAAATGTGTTTATTAAAGATTTAAATATTGTAGTATGATAGTATCAACCGTTGATTTTTTCTAATTCCATACTAGTCACATGCGTTGCTATGACCAAAACATATGTTATACCCCATGAAATAAAACCACAGGCGCATATGTAAATCTCATGACATGCAAAAGAAATTGAAACTGGACCAGTATCAAGCAGCCTAACAATTTTGTCAGCGATTTTGCGGAATGGCCTCTAGCTGAGTTGATTACATGTGGTTTGAGTTCGACTCTCCGTGGGAGCGAATTTTCAGGTTGAGATTAAAAAAACATCTTGTTTGTCACATGCCAAAGCACAGCTCTAAGGTCTAGCACCGGTCATGGTCGTTCTCACAAAGGCTACGATACCGTTGTGTATGAGTGGGACAAATGTTCAGAGGTTTTTTCGACCTACATAAGGTCTTCTTAATGCAATACTCAAGGACTGTTCTACCCCGAGCGGATCGAGTTTTTTTAGCAATTTTGGGCTGCTATTGGGCCTTGCTCACAACGGACTGTATTGCAGATTTAGTTGTCAGAATAGATGAATACTTATTCAATATAAATAATCCATTCATATCAATGCTCATGTAAGCCTTAAATTCAAAAGTATATATTCAGTTCAATATGATCTCAGCGCTCTTAGAGCAGCCACAACATGCATCCATTGCCACCGATGTATGATAGTATCACCCATTGATATTTCCTAGTTCCATATGTCATTGAAACATTAGCGTATCTTGCAAGCCCTCCGACCAATATGTTTCCGAAATAGCCAAAGTATTAAATGCAAGACTTTTTAATATGCACATTCTGGTATTTAAACTGGAATAATTTCTGAAGTTTCAATGCTTACAATATCAGGTACCTAGGAACTGCAGAATCAGAGAAGGTTGTGGGTGTGGTTGCTTTGCAGGGATGGGGCGTGTTCACATGTTATTGGGAATTGATGCTAGGGGAAATGTAGGTGTATGAAGTGCTTGGTATATTGCATAGGAGATGGGGTACAATATATAGACTCACAGGACCCTAAACCTAATGGGCGGCAGCCCAACAGTGGTGCCGGCACACACACAGTCGGCTGTGGAGTGGGAGCAGCCGGCGGCTGCTGAGGGTTGGGAGGAAACCCTAACCTAGTCTGATACCATGTAGGTGTATGAAGTGCTTGGTATATTGCATAGATGGGGTACAATATATACTTACAGGACCCTAACCCTAATGGGCCAGCAGCCCAGCAGTGGTGCCGGCCCACACACACGGTCTAACATGAAAAAGTATGTTTTTTACAAAATTAAACAAATGAACCTCCTATTTGTACTTTTACCTCAAAGGTTGGTTTGAGCAAACATGAACAACAGAATAAAAAAACTTGACCTACATAGGGTAAGACTACAAAATTAAACAAATGTACCTCCTATTTGTACTTTTACCTAAAAGGTTGGTTTGAGCATACACGAACAGAATAAAAAATACTTGAACTACATAGGGTAAGAACACCCCTAAGCGAGGCATTGCCTAAAAGAGAAAGATCTCTCACGCAGATCAAGAAAACCCCTGAACCTCCTTTCCTCCACCCTTACACGGTGGTCATGTTGCCCATGTGAGCATCGGCTGGGCCTTAAGCCGTGCTTTAGTGTAGAGTCGGATGAGGGGATTTTTTAAAACCTCAGCCTGAAATCGCTCCCACTAGAATTTGAACCCCTAGGGAGTGCTACTAAGGCCACCTAACCGTTTCAGCTAGGCACCCTTTCGCCACGAATAACAGAATAAAAATAAAATCCTTGCAGAACATATATGAAATTGTTAGACTACCCGTCTAGGATTCTAGGGTTTGGGGTATTCTCCATGTAATTACCGTCTCACCCCTCACTGTAATGGGCCTGGCCCAGTTACTAAGTCTATTAATACTACTCCCCATCCCTGGTTAGGGGTATGGGTTCGTATTCCAACATGGTATCAGATTAGGTTTAGGTTTAGGTCTTGTCAGCTACAGCCGCCAGGGGCTTCTCCCAGCCCTGCAGCCGCCGCCGGCCTCCCTGCCCAGCCGCCGGAGCTCCCCTGCGCCGCCGCCCAGCCCCCCAGCCGCCGGCCTCTCCTTCCCCTTCCCAGCCGCTCCTCATCTCTCCTCCCTCCATCTCTCCTGCGCGCGCCTAGCGCCCGGTCGGAGCTTCTTCCAGCTCGGTCCCTGCCGCGCGCTTCTCTGCTGGCTAGCGCCCAGCTCCTTGCCTCTCCGTGGCCGCGCCGCTCCCTCCTCCCCTCCAGCGGCCGCCGGTCCCCAGGCCAGCCGCCGGCGCTCGAACGGCGTCCCCATCCGTCGCCCCCACCATCGGTTGCAGCAGGCGCGCAGCTGCCCAGGGGCGCTCGCCCACGGCTCGCCAGCGACAGCCGCCAGGCCGCCACGCGCCACCGGCCTCCGCCAGGCGCCCAGCCGCCCCGGCGCGCTCGTCCAGCACCGCAGCGCGCTCGCGGCTCGCTCGCCAGGCCAGATCCGGACCACCGGAGCACCACCGAGCCGCCGCTCAGCCCGCGCCAAGCCTGGCCGCCGTGCGTCCTGCCGTGCCGCCCTAGCTGCTGCGCACCGGCCCGACCCGTGCGCCTGGGCCCTGCTGTGCCGCGACGCTGCGCGTCCCCGTCGACCGCGCGCCCCGTCCGTCGCGCCCTGGTGCCGACCGACCGGAGCCCCGGCGCGCCAGGTGCTCACCCCGCGCGACAACCGCGCCCTGCCCCTGCGCATTCGACGCCGAGCCGAGGACCGGGCTCGACAACCGCAGGACCTGTCGCGCCGTCCAGGAGCGCCCGCCCGGAGGACACGCGCCCCTGCTGTTCCACGCGGATCTGCACCCCTGCTGTCCCGTGCCGTGGACGCACGACGCCGAGCACCCAGCCGCCCCTGCTGTTCCGCGCCCGGTTGTCCAGTCCGCGCCTCCCTGCGTCGGCTGACCGCTCCCCGGCTCCAGCAGTGCCTCGCCCCTCCTGCACCGGTCGCCATGCCCGCCGCTCTCGTGACTGTGCGTGTCCTCCTCCACGACGGCCAGCTCATCTGTGGCATGTTCATGTCCTTCGATCCAGTCTGGAACCCTATTCTTCGGGACTGCGTCGAGGTCCACCCTCAGGCGGGCCGTCACGTGCCTGGACCGCTTGTCTTTCCATGTGCTGCAATCGCCTCCCTAGCGGTTGAGCCCGTGTCCTCTCCCTCCCTTCCTAGTGCACCTGTCGGGGCACCTTCCCTGGCCCTCTCCGCTCACACCGTACCCTCGCCACTTCCACCTCCCCGAACCACCACCGATTGGGTGGTTGACTCCGGGGCCTCCTTCCACACTACCCCCACCACTAATTCGTTACTCCACTCCCATCCACCCCACCCCTCACATCCTACCTCCATCGTCGTCGGTAACGGTTCCACCCTCCCGGTTACCTCAGTAGGTACATCGGTTCTTCCAGGACCATTCTGCCTTAACGACGTCCTTGTTGCTCCCGGACTGACTCATCCCCTCCTCTCGGTTCGTCGCTTCACTAGTGACAACCAGTGCTCTATGGAGTTCGACCCCTGGGGCCTCACCATACGCCACCTCCCCACACATGATGTGCTCGCTCGCTGTGACAGCTCCGGCCCCCTCTATTCTCTTCACTTGCCCTCCACTCCCCACACCAAAGTAGCCTCATCTCATGCTCTCGCTACTACCACCACCTCCTCCGCCATTTGGCACCGTCGCCTCGGGCACCCTGGACCTGACGTCATGTCCCAGCTTTCCGGCCACTCAGACATATCATATACTCGGGGCTCTTCTGAGCGCCTTTGCCATGCGTGTCAGCTCGGCCGTCACTCACGTCTCCCTTTTTCCACTTCCACGTCCAGGGCTGTTCAGGCCTTTGATCTTGTCCACTGTGACCTCTGGACGTCACCTGTCCTTAGCCTCTCCGGCTACAAGTACTACCTAGTCATTCTGGATGACTACTCCCATTTCCTTTGGACTTTCCCCCTTCGGCTGAAGTCCGACACGTTTACCACCCTCACTCACTTCTTTACCTGGGTATCCACCCAGTTCCGGCGCCCGGTCCGTGCCCTGCAGTGCGACAATGGCCACGAGTTCGACAACAACGCCTCCCGTTCTTTCTTCCTCACTCACGGCGTCCAGTTGCGTCTCTCGTGTCCCTACACCTCTGCTCAGAACGGCCGGGCCGAGCGTATGATTCGCACCACCACCAACATGATCCGCTGCCTTCTCTTTCAGGCGTCTCTCCCTGCCACCTACTGGGCAGAGGCCCTTCATACTGCCACGCATCTCCTCAACTGTCTTCCCTCGAAGGCGGTGAGCCACCCTACTCCTCACTTTGCCCTGTACGGCACAGCCCCTTCCTACGACCACCTGCGCGTGTTCGGCTGTGCCTGCTACCCTAACACTTCCGCTACCGCCCCTAACAAGCTTTCTCCTCGCTCCACTCGATGCCTCTTCCTCGGCTACTCCCCTGACCACAAGGGGTATCGGTGCCTAGACCTCACCTCCCACCGCATCATCATCTCTCGTCACGTCGTCTTTGACGAAGATGTGTTTCCCCTTGCAGGCTCCACCCCACCCACCGATCTAGACTCACTCCTCGAGTCTGATCCGGTTCCCTTCCCACCCCCGGCGCCCCGCCTTGCGCCGTTACCCGTACCTCGTACGGCCACGACGCAACCACTCGCGCCCATTCCCGCGCCACGCGCGGCCCCGTCGCTCACGCCTGCGCCACGCGCGGCCCCGCCGATCACGCCTGCACCACGCGCGGCCCCGACGGCCCCGCCTGTGCCACGCGCGGTCCCGCTGATCACGCCTGCGCCCCGCGCGGCCCCGACGACCCCGCCTGCGCCACGCGCGGCCCCGTCAACCCCGACTCGCTTCGCCGACCCCGCGCTCGTCTACCACCGTCGCAGCCACGCTGCCACCTCGGCGCCTGCCGACTCAGGCCTGTCGACGAGCACGGCCCGCTTTGCCGACCCCGCCGTCGTCTATCACCGCCGCGAGCCGGCCATACTTGCCGCTCCCGACGTTCCGGCGGCCCGCTCCGAGTCGTCAGTGTACCACCCGGTCGCCATCCATCGCGACCCCGGGCACGTCCACCCGATGGTGACTCGGCGCGCCGCTGGCGTTCTTCGCCCCGTCGACCGGCTGATCCTGGCAGCGGATACGACCTGCACTCCTCCGGACGCATCCCCTGTGCCCTCCTCCGTTCGTGCTACCCTCGCCGACCCACATTGGCGTCGTGCTATGGAGGAGGAGTACGCGGCCCTCTTGGCCAACCACACCTGGGACCTGGTGCCGCGTCCACCAGGCACCAACGTGGTCACCGGCAAGTGGCTATTTCGCCACAAGCTGACCTCGGACGGCTCCCTCGACCGCTACAAGGCCCGTTGGGTCCTTCGGGGCTTCACCCAGCGCCCCGGAGTGAACTACGACGAGACCTTCAGCCCCGTCGTCAAGTTCGCCACTGTTCGCGCCGTCCTCGCCCTCTCCCGCGACTGGGCGATCCACCAGCTCGACGTCAAGAATGCCTTCCTCCATGGCACTCTGACGGAGACTGTCTACTGCAGCCAGCCCACCGGCTTCGTCGATGCTGACCGTCCGGATCTGGTCTGTCGGCTGAACCGGTCCCTGTACGGCCTCAAGCAGGCGCCACGGGCATGGTACAGTCGCTTCGCCTCCTACCTGGCCTCCATCGGCTTCGTCGAGGCCAAGTCGGACACGTCCCTGTTCATCTACCGGCGCGGCGACGACACCGTCTACCTCCTGCTCTACGTCGACGACATTGTGCTCACGGCATCCACCGCCGACCTTCTTCACCGCACGATCGTCGCCCTTCAGCGGGAATTCGCCATGAAGGACCTGGGGCCCCTACACCACTTCCTCGGCATCACCGCCGAGCGCCGGCCTCAGGGTCTCTTCCTCCACCAGCGCCAGTACGCCATCGACATCCTGGAGCGGGCTGGCATGTCTGACTGCAAGCCTTGCTCCACGCCTGTCGACACCCAGGCGAAGCTCTCTGAGGACGACGGGCCTCCGGTCGCCGACGCGACGTCCTACCGGAGCCTGACCGGCGCGCTCCAGTACCTCACCTTCTCCAGGCCCGACATCGCTTACGCCGTCCAGCAGGTGTGCCTGCATATGCACACTCCGCGGGAGCCCCATCTCACTGCGCTCAAGCGGATTCTGCTCTACCTCCGCGGCTCCCTCGACTACGGCCTCCTACTCCGCCCATCCCCGACGTCGGAGCTCGTGGTCTACACCGACGCTGACTGGGCTGGCTGTCCCGACACGCGTCGGTCCACCTCCGGCTACGCCGTGTTCCTGGGCGCCAACCTCGTCTCTTGGGCCGCCAAGAGGCAGCCCGTCGTCTCTCGCTCCAGCGCTGAGGCCGAGTACCGTGTCGTGGCCAACGGTGTGGCAGAGGCATCCTGGCTGCGCCAGCTCCTCCACGAGCTCCACAGTCCTCTCCAGCGCGCCACTCTCGTCTACTGCGACAACGTCAGTGCGGTCTACCTCTCCACCAACCCCGTGCAGCATCAGCGCACGAAGCACGTCGAGATCGACCTACACTTCGTCCGCGAGCGTGTCGCTGCCGGTGACGTTCGGGTTCTCAGCGTCCCCACCACGCTGCAGTTCGCCGACATCTTCACCAAGGGACTACCGTCGAGTGTATTCTTAGACTTTCGTTCCAGTCTCAACATCTGTACAGGATAGAGTTGTGACTGCGGGGGGTGTTAGACTACCCGTCTAGGATTCTAGGGTTTGGGGTATTCCCCATGTAATTACCGTCTCACCCATCACTGTAATGGGCCTGGCCCAGTTACTAAGTCTATTAATACTACTCCTCATCCCTGGTTAGGGGTATGGGTTCGTATTCCAACAGAAATGGTTATATGTGAAATACTGAAATGACATGTTAATTTCAATAAAAATTCAAATCCTCTACCAAGTTATTACCTGGATCTGCCAAGCAAAAACCGCCCAGTCATAGATTCCTTCTGTGTATTGAAGCCTCCACAATAGATAACAGGCAAATTGGGGGCCAGCGATGCTATATGTTGCCATGTAAGCAAAGCACTTCTTCGTCGAGCACGAGGGCTAACTTCATCAAGATTTGTATTTACGATCTGAAAACTGAATCCAGGTGGTTCTAATCTTTTGAGTTGAAACGTGTGTACATCACGTTAAGGCAACAATCAACAATCTTCACTATAGCCAAGATACTAATAAAACAATAGAAAAATAAAGATCAAGAACAGCATCGTATTACAGGATATTGCCCATGTTGCAATGCAGGGTGCATTTGCTCCCCATGAAATGCTTCCTGGAACAGATGGTGATTCCGACAACCAAAAAGTGCCACCTTCAGTAAGCTCCACCTTCAATAAATGCATGGAAGCTCATATCATCTAAATGTATACACTATTGTTTATTTCAACATTTGGGATAAAGAAAGATGGATATGTTTTGAAGTGCAATGAGATAATTAGTGAAGAGTGTACAGAAATGATTAGCCAGAAATGCCAAACCTTTTCCTTTTCATAGAATATTGTGCAGTATTCATCAGTGTTGTCCTGTGAGCCTTTTCTTGAGATTCCAAACTGTTCATAACCTAGATGAATGCAAAAGCATGTTCATTCGACCTATTGATACATGTTGATCAACTAACAAAATCCGTTCTCTTTTAAGTGTCCAACATCATATGCTTATTAAGTTGTATCTATCTAACACGTACAGAACTAGAGCATAAACTAGTACTAGTTTCTAGGCTAGACAGAAATACAGAACTATTCTTTATGTTGCAAAAGATGGCAGGGTAGGGTAACAGTATTTATAGAGCTTTGGATAACAAGGATGCTGCTTAGCTGACTATCCATGCAGTACTCTCTATTAGAGGCAGAGTTATATCTAACTCGAGTTGCCTCACCCCCACCTCCTCAAATGGTGTGAAGTAATTTCCCACACTCTACGTGGTATAATGAATCTAGGTCCCCTTCTGGCTCCTTCCACTGCCCTAGTTTTTCTCACGCGCCACCGACTCCACAGCCGCATGGCCACCCACCTCGCGACCCCTGTGTGTGTGCTTCTTCCGCATGGGGTGTGCTTCTTCCGCACGCGCACGATCTTCTTCCATGTGCGCATACCGGCCGCTTCCGCACCGCCAACTAAGTGCGCAATCAAAATAGAGCTAAAACAATGATACACCTTTATTTATACAAATCAATCTGGGAATATTTAACCTGCATTTTTCCTTGTAATGGTTTAGCATTAGTAGATTGAAAAAAAAATAGGGCAAGCCTTACTAAAAGAAGAATACAAGTACAATGATGATTGAAGAGTATATATGCTCTTATAAGGCACATCCGCACTAGGATTTATGGTAGTCTATTTCTTCAATTAAGTGCAATTACTATTCTTCATGCTATCCACATCAGCCACTAACATTTCAATTTTTCATGCAAGTTATCCACATCACAGCCCATGCAAGCCATCCACATCATTACCCACTAAGTGCAAAAGCTATCCACATCATCTTCACTAAGTGTAATTACTATTTTTTTACCTCAACATGCAAGTTCCACGCGATATTATTTGTTTGGACATCACATCCTTCTATAATGCGCTCTCTATTATTAGATTATCTTTTTTCTATTGGGTTCGTCCATTAGCTTGGCTAGGTTCCGATTATATCTGGATAGGCCTAACCTATGCATGCAACAATTTATTTCTAACAACTGCTGCAACACACAGGGTATCTATCTAGTTGTGCATAAAATGCATCACTATTATCAAACAGTAGCCAAGTCAGCAGGCAAGATGAGTAAAAAACAGTGTGGTGTGGATGAATTACCTGGCAAGCACTGTTGTAGGTAGTCCAGTTGCCATCTTAAGCCTGCATACCAAACCCACTATTTTTAGCCTACAAACAAAAACAATAAAAACCTATAGAAAACACACAGAAAATGTGACAACAAACAAAAACAAATCCATTTAGAGCATCTCCAGGAGATTTAAAAAATGGTTCTCTGCTCATTAGAATGTTCTACCAAATATTCTGGCTCCAACACACTCCTCTCCAGCATATTCTCCAAACCTGGTTCCCTATATTCTAATTTTTTGCCACGTAGGCGAACTACCAAATGTAAAAAAATTAACTGAAAGTGTATAATCATTTCCATTGATAAACAAAACAAAAGAAAACATCATTCACTACAGATGCAATAGAAATGAGACCAGAGTCAGTGAGCAGTGATTCACTACACTGCAGACGAGACAGGCATTGCTCAATCTATCAGACTAGTATTGCTCAATAGCCAATCCAACAGACTGCAGATGCATTCACTACACTCCAATGATTTTGCCACAAAACAATAGACTAGTGTTGCTCTTCAGTGATTGCCAAATAAAGATGTTCAGGACCAAGCTGGAAGTGCAGCAGCATTCCACGATGGTGTGGCCCATACGAGCAGGGAGCAGGACTTCAGTGCGCGCAAGAAAACTGGCCCTACAGTGGATTGGGAGCAAACCTTGCTCTCAACAGGTGGAGAGAGAGAGAGAGATCTGGATTTGGGATAACCAAATTTCTGAGACCATCTTTCGGGAAATGTTTAAGGCTGTTTTTAGCTCCAAATCTCTTAAATCTAAGTATTGGGATCCATTTAGGATGTCTTGCTCCCAAGCAAGTTGGTGCAGGCTAGAGCTAAAACCAGACATAACACACATTCAAGAACTACAATCCCACTCATAGGAATTAATAATTCTAGAACTTAATCGAGAGAGACAATAGAATTGACCAATCCAGATAGAACACCTCTTTGTCAACAGGGGAAAAAAGAACGGAAATATAAAACCTAGCTCAAACTAGCAAGCAGTTCAGTTCCATCCCTAGTCCGCCACGGTAGCACTACTTACATCTAACAAGAAAACACACGGGATCATAGCTACTTGCGTTTTCCAACCCATCAATTGAGTACAACAAATGCGATAGCCTAGGCTCCCATGATTTGTATCACCAGTTCACCACCGCTTACCTTGTTGGGTGCAAAGGATGGTAGGAGAGTAGCTGGTGATGACGCTGACGCAGATGTCCCGGCGCTTCTCCCAGCTGTTGGGACTCTCGCTCGGCTGCTCGCCTTCATGCAAGTTCAGCGTCATCACTGTGATCGACAGGCTAGTCATCTCCTCTTTTCTCCCTCAGTCCCACCGCTTTTCCTGAGCTCTACTGTGCCGCGCAGGTTAGCGGAGGCGGCTGGCAAGAAGATCGCCAGTGATCTGGCAGAGCCGGTGAAGATTCGGGGAATATAGATCTCTCACAAATCATGAAGGATCATGTACGGCAACAACAAGCTGAGCAGGGCAACCGAAGACCGCAGTGTCGTAGCTTGACAAGTCCCTTTGTTGACCCCTCTCTAAGCGGACACTTGCGGCCTACCCTCCATGGCGCCGGGACTCGCCGCCTCTACACCAGCTAGCGGTGAGAGTTGCGGCACCCACCCGCTGGTGCCAGCTCGAGGCACCCGTCCGAGAGCCGCCTCAAGCCACCGCAGCTAGGCCAGCCGCCGCTGACCGCTGCTGCGGGGACGTGGTCCGTCCGGCGCCACTAACCGCCACGGAGGCGAGAAACACCACCGGAGACCCGATCCACTCCGACCAGATGGAGATCCGCTGCAGGCAAGCCGGATTTGGTTGCCACCGAAAGGGGATGGCAGACTGCGGGCTCGAGCTCGGCGCTGAGATATTCACGAGAAATTTGGATTTATGCCATTATGGAAACCGGCTTTCGCCTAAATGTCATCATGTGAATGAATGTACTTCGCTAATACATCATTCCCAAATGTTAGCTTATAGACAAAATGTCATTTAGAGTTTATTTTTTAAACATAAAATTATTTAAATAGTGTTTCAACCTTTAGTCAGACTAATTTGCCCCTACACCAAATCAACTCTCATATGATCCCGTGGACTCCACCTGGGTTCTCTCTGGCCCTATTTGTTTCGGCTTTTCGCAAATTCTGTCCACCAAAACTGTCGAGGACTGCCAAACACTTAGCTTTTCAGCCAGCTTTTATAAAATTCATTTGAGTAAAATCATTCAAAATCAACATAAACATATAATCGGTTAAGTTGTCGCAATAGTAGTAATCCGTCACTTTATATATCCTGAGCTTCATGGACAACTTTATCTTCCTCCACACGTAATCTTAATAATACTCAGATTCTCTACACAGCTAAATTCTCCACACAGCTAGATTCTCGAAAAAGTTAGTTAGAAAAAAAACTGAACCAAACAGGCCCTCCGTCCTTCGTTCAGCATCCAGATTAGAGATGGCAATGGGTACCCGAAACCCGATGGGTTTTTACCCCATTAGGGTATGGGTTTGGGTCAATTTTCACACCCATGGGTTTGTTAATTGGCATAAATCTATACCCGACGGGTTTATGGGTATGGGTTTATTCCTATAGTACCCAAACCCGTGAACCCGTGGGTTTTTTAAACCCGACCAAACCTAGTGCATATTGTCATTTTATTTTATAAACGAACAACAAACTTGTTATTCCTTATTTACTTCATAATTTTTATCAATTGGTGAATGTATCAGTAGTCGGTGAGAGTGTTGCTTGCTTGCTATTATAGTTTTTACTAGCGTTATATATGTGGTGGATGAATAACTTAGTGCAATGTCACTTAATTATACAACTTATTATTTGTAGTTCATTCTCCCTACTAATAATTTTTATACCAAATCATGATCTCATTGTTCATTACATAGATGTTGGATCACGATATCATTAATCATTATGATACTTATTGATTATGAGAAGAATAAGTATATTGGAGATGAAACCCGCGGGTAACCCATGGGTACCCGCTAACCCGATGGGTACGGGTTTGGACAAAATCTCAAACCCGTCATGGGTACGGATTTTTTAATGGGCATAGATATTTTTCACGGGTACGGATTTGAGACGGCAAAACCAAGCGAGTTTGTATCCGTTGCCATCTCTAATCCAGATGGTCGAGGCGACGGCAGCGCCTGGCTCCTGTCGGCCTCCACCGGCGACGCCCAGCTCCACTCGACCTTCACCAGCGGCGTGCGACTCCCTACCTATCTTATTCATCACGTGTTATCATGGATGCTACTGTTTTTCCCTTTGTTTCCTAAAATAAACTCGGTTGGCGGGTTAGGTTAGGGAATATTTGGTTACTAAGAACTAATGTTTAGTCTTATCATTTTATTCCATTTTAGTCTATACATTACTAAATATAGAAACTAAAATTAAATTTTAATTTCTATATTTGGCAATTTTAGAACTAAAATGGAATAAAATTAAGGGATTAAAAATTAGTCCCTAGAAACCGAACACCCTTTTAGCCTTGTCAGTGTAGTATTTTGGACGTCGTACACCGGTATTGACTTGATCCACCAACTTCAACTGCTTCGGCTCAGCAAGTAAGATGGAAAATTCAAGCAGTTGTCAGATCAATTCGGTTCCAATTTTACATACAACTACCAGTTGAGACCAATTTGATTTGTAACCTTGTTGGCTCATTATTTTGTAGCAGTTATTTTCTTCGTGGTGCCCTCTAGGCTCTAGCAGTTCGTGACTTCGTGGTGCCCATTTGTTTAGGTGACTGAAACTGAGTTGTGTAGCTGGGCATAGCTGGGCGGGCAAGTATAGCTAGGCATCGGTGGACAATCACCAGAACAACCTGAGGCGCGGCGGCAAGATGATCTGAACGGCGGCGGCCAAGCGACAGAGGAGAGCCGGCCGATGCACAGAGACAGGAGAGTTTATTTCATCTAGGGGCAAAACAGTCAGTCCAGAAGCTAACGTTCACCTAAATTTATTTTATGTTTCAGATAACCCCTAAATAGCATTTTGTCTGTAAGACAACGCTTTAGAATGGTGTATTAGTGAACCACGTTCACATGATGGCATTTGGACAAAACCTAGTTTTCATAATGACATAAATCCAAATTTCTCGTCATTTCACAAGAGCATCCACGGTATACTCGTCCATTTTGAACTGCTGAAACTCTACACCACTCTTGCACCCGGTTTGACCGATGACACATAAATATTCAATAAAATATTAATATATAAATGACTTTAATATCTCATAAATTATTTACCAACAATTAATATAAAACTAAACTCGATATTTGGAGCACATTTTCATCTCCTCTCTCTCCCTTGGCTCTTTAGCCATGGATTTTCGGCAACGTTGCCTCCTCTTCTCTCAGTTGTTCTTTCCCCGTTGTCTGTAGAGGCGTATGGTGGCAGAGTCATGAGAGTGATTCGAGGTGTCGATATCATGTATGGTGGTGCGGAAAGAATTTAGGTGAGAGAGGCGAAGATGCGAAAGAGATGGAAGTTATAGGTTAATATACGATGGCAACAACGAGGAGGAGGAAGTGCTTGTGATAGTTGCATGGTTGGTTGCTCTCTCGGCTGTTCTTGCCCTGCAGCCTATAGAGGCACATAGCGACGAGGAGGAAGCACTCATGGTGGATGGACTGGTGGTTGCATGGTTGGTTGCTCCCTTGGTTGTTCTTGCCCTAATGCCTATAGAGGCGTACGACGAGCGGAGGAGAGTTGCGGCAGCGGTTTGAGATGCTGGGTCAACAGGGGGAGGTCGATGTCATCTATGGTGGTGCGGAAGATCTAGGGTGAGGGAGGCGATATGAGAAGTTGCGGGTTAATATATGACGACGACAGCGAGGAGGAGGAAGCGTTCGTGGTGGTTTGTGCATGTAAGAGGTAAGGCTTATATTATCTTGTTATTAGGCGACACCTAAGGGAGAAAACGGATCTATGCGTGCTTCGCACATGACACACGACACACGAAACTCGTACGAAGTAGAGTACGATGTTGATTATAGAAAATGGACCTCGACCCATTTAACTATGTCATTTTTGGTGTTTGATGGTCAACCTTGTAAACTAATGTGTTTGCTAGTGTTTATGTTTGTAGTTTGCATGATGCAAAAGTGACTTATAATAAGGCAATGAGGAATCAACACCTCGAAGAAGACATTAGAAGACACATAGAAGACCTACAAGTATCAAGCAAAGTCAAAGACATAAGACTAGAAACAAGCCCAAGTGAAGAAGCTTGAAGAAAACAAGTAGGGTTGTTTCTGGTGCACCGAACCGTTTGTGCAGAGGCGATGTTTTCGGGCACCTGAGCCAGCTGGCGCACCAGACCTTGCGGGTGGTGCAATGGACCTCGGCTCAATGGTCCGCAACCGCTAGTCAGCAATGGTCATCTGACGTGGCAGTCATTGGACCGATCCAGTGGTGCATCAGACCTCTGCACTGTTGCAGGGCATCTACTAGAAGACCAGCGGCTAGCTGACATGGAGGGCACCAAACTCTGGTCTGGTCCGATATGACACAGACAAGTTGCTTTCCTCCAACGACTATATTTGGGTTGGGGCTCTATATATACCCACCATTCGGACATTTTAGAATGTGGGAGCCTAAGCAACATTGCAATTGAGTAGAAACACATCTCCATTGCTCCAAACAACCAAGTGCTTAAGCTCCACTGACCCCAACTGTCGCCATGCAGTGACCGCACTTGTACCCACCATATCTAGAATGAGAGACTATGTCTCAGGTCCAGTGGGGAGTAATGTCCGGTTCAATCAGGTACTAGGCTTACTTATTACCATATTTCTCGGCATGTGTTTAGTGTGTTCAAATGCTTGACACATATGTAGGATCTAGGACACCGGCTAGAGGGGTGAATAGATGGTTTTGACTAAAATCAAAAACACTAGAGAAATTTAATCAATATGACAAGAGGTATAAATTCTCTAGTGACAACAAGTAAGCAATCTATGAGAAACAACTATGGTAATTGTATACAAGAAACACAATATGTGAAATACTAATTACTTGCACAGTAATAAGTATTGCGAGAAGAGAAAGACACCGGATTTTATCCCGTGGTAATAAGTAATGCGAGAAGAGAAAGACACTAGATTTTATCCCGTGGTATCGGTGATTTGCCGATCACCCCTAATCCACGTTGAGGTGGACTTCAAGCTCTCACTTGCTCCTCTATCAAGACGTGACTTGATCTTTGAGCCAAGTGGACAAGAAATCACTCAATACCTCGTTTCCACTAGCGTCGCCTTTGCCGCTCCGGTGAGTTAGGCGTGAACCCCTCACAATCGACACCACGGCTTCTCCACAATCTTCTTGGAGAGCTTGACAGAGACAACACCCGAGCCGTCTAGGAGGCGGCAACCTC
Source organism: Zea mays (assembly GCF_902167145.1). Taxonomy (NCBI): domain Eukaryota; kingdom Viridiplantae; phylum Streptophyta; class Magnoliopsida; order Poales; family Poaceae; genus Zea; species Zea mays. Next base: position 104,708,381 of record NC_050105.1, on the reverse strand, counting down.
CAAGAGTAACAAGCCGATGACGCTTGCCCGGTGTACCACCTAGTGCCTCAAGAATCACCAATGGATGCAAATGCACTAGGAACTCTCAATCTCTCACTAGAATGCAATCTCAAGCAAGTAGTGGGAGAGAATGAGTGGGAGGATCACAAATGAGCTCAATGTGTGCAAGGAATGGCCAAGAGAGCCCTCACACACGAGCTCCCCTTCTATTTATAGCCCACCTCACATTTCTAACCGTTATGTGCAACTAGCACAATTTCTGCGCACACGTGGACGGTTCGCGCCTTAGGCCGGACGGTCCGCTGTACAAGTAACGACTAGTTTTCCCGTTTGAAATATGTCAGAGCTATCAAACAAGCGAAGTCCGGACAGTCCGCCAACCTTGGTCGGACTGTTCGAGACCTGGCAACATGGAGCACCAGAGCTCTGACCACAATGAGCTAACACACGCGGATTGTCCGCCATACAAGGCCGGACGGTCCGCAACCTAGGAGTTAGTACTGTCCGGGCTCAGGCCCCAGACAGTCCATAGTACAAGTGCCCAAAAACACACAGTCCCTGCCCAAACCAATTTGGTACCTGCGGACGGTCCACCGACCCCGGCCGGACAGTCCACACAATTATACAGGGACTGTGCAGAGGGCGACCCTTTCTGGTTAGGACTACGGACGGTCTGGCCCCAAGGCCCGGACAGTCCGCAGTACAAACATACTTCGGACCCCACTATATAGATCGTGGACAGTCCGGCCACTTGGCCCAGACGGTCCGCCAACCCCATGACTTAGCAACTTTTCAAACACGCTTTCGAAAATATTTTTAACTCTCGAAACCGGAAGCGTTGTTAGTCCTCATGCAAATGCAACCACTAGATGCTCTATGAGGCACTAAGTTTTACACAGACCAAAGTCATTGACCTCTCTTAATAGTACAACCATCTAGCCTACTAATCCGGTCAATTGTCTTCTCTAAACTCCTGGAGACCGGCAAAAACTAAAACATATGTTATACCTTTGCCTTCACTTGATCCACAACCAATGCTTATAAGTCTCCAAGATTTTCTGTTCTCTGTGGTCCAATCTGCATTCTTATTTCTCTAAGAACTGTTAGTCCACAAATAGTTGTCATTAATTACCAAAACATCACTAAGGGGCCTAGATGATTCACAACATGATACCACACATTAATCCTTATTCCAATTTCGTCTTGTAGACAAGGCATCCCCATGGATCCATGTCCACATACAATCATAATTCTGTTATAAAAAATGGATACAATCAATTCCTGACCTCGCGCGAGTGCTAGAAAAATCACTCGAATTCTACCGAGATCCTGAATTAGCATAGCAACTACTCGACCTAGTATACTAGTATCCATCTCAGGGAACCTGAGTTCATGCAGCTAGGGTTTCAAGTAACTCCTACAATTAAGTGCACATTACAAGCCTACAACCAATAATTGCAGTAAAATAGCATCTATAACGGTTATGCATAACATCGGTGCTTGCATGTAATCCAACACTAGATATTGTTTGCTAGATGACACTCGCTTGGCGAGCATCCACTTGTGTTGGGGGCCTTCGGCTTCCGAAGGTCCTCAAAAACATGATTTAACAATGTTTCTGGAGTATAATGTGTGAACAGTATCTTCGACTCAAATCGGTATCACAGTGGGAGAAGCCCAAAGAATACGAAGGTTGACACAGCGCCGAAGCTGTGAGCAGGAAAGCTTCGGCGTGATAGCAGTGCCCCCGTACTGTTCACGCTGACTTGGCATTTACTTTTGCGTCACGCTTGTATTTTTACCTTCTTTTAAGCCGAAGGTACATTTGTAATTCGATATCATTTCTATTTTTCCATAATGATAATATAGAAATGAGTTGATAATTATACATAATTGTTTATGTTATATTCCATATGATTCCTTCATTATTTTATGTTGTGTTGATGAAGGTATATCTTTCATAACCTTCGTCCGAAAATCATTATATCCCAAGGGGAAATAATGTTCCGAAGGACGAAGGACTTTAACGTTTAACATTTTTTTGTGTTGCCTTGTTCTTAACTTATAGCATTTGAGAACAAGTCTCCAACAACTTGTTTAGTTAGTCATTCTTTGGGTTGTCGACCAACTTCATCTTGTGGCCACTCCACTTCATGTCCCTTATTTCGCGCGATCATCATCTCTCGGTCCTAAATGAGATGCATGATGCATATGTATGAATATGATGGAAAATAGCATAGGACACTCAAAAGCACACAGTGGCGAACAAACACTAAATAGCGAGACATTGTGAACAACCGCACATAAGCACTAGCTAGGCACATGCCCAGAGTGATTTGGACTATATTGTTCGACATGCTTCGGGAAAGCGACTATCAGAAGAGCAGATTGCCGAAGTGCAACACTATGCCAAGGACCTAAAATACTCCTGAGGATCCTTGGTATATGGAGGAAATGACGAAGATGACTTCCTTACTGTCTACCAGACAACAAAAAGATAAATGTATGTTGGGAAATGATGGATAACATAGGATATATGAAGCTTGAGGTCGACCTATCTGCACTGACGAAGGATCAACTTGCAGACAACCTTGCTTACAACAGCTTGAAGGTTTGCATATTTTCATTTCCGTCTTTATTGTTTTTTGTTATGCAAGCTTTTTGGTAAACAATTCATTGTAATACTTATTAATATTTGTATATATATATTTTATTGGTCGTGGTCTTATCCTCAGCAAAGCTTTGAAAGCCCAAAAAGATGCAGATGACGAAAGCACTCAGATAGCTTTTGGTAACCTTCGCTCAAAATTTACAACGCTTAGGAACGAAGCTCTTGAGAAGGATAAGATCTTGCTATCCTTGGTCAAAAGGTTAAAATCTAGCGAAGCTAGGCTGTCTAGCCTTTCTGAAGCAGATCAAAAAAATCAAGGAGTTTGAGAAGAAGCAAGAGACAGATACGAAACGTATTGCTAATTTAGAATATGCACTGTCTATTCAGGTGGATTTGCACAGATCTGAAGTGCAAGGGTTGGAGAAGAAGCTTGATGAAGTAACTAAAAATTTCAATGTAGAACAAACAAAGCGTGAGATATCTGAGATGGAATGATTAAGGGTGTAGAAAAACATTGAGAAGCTTTGTCAGGATAAAGAGGAATGTTACAAGGTTGCTACGAAATGTGCTAACAATTTAAAAAATAGTTTTGCTAAGGTTGGCGCATTCTCCTCGGAGCAGAATTTTATACGTGGTGATCCTGATGGGGTTATCCAGTGAATTAACTGCGAAGCCGGAGCTTTTGAGGAGATTCTCAGTGACAGAGGAGACTTCTGTGCCTCCGCTGGCGCCCGCGAAGCTGTGTCGATCCTTGAAAAGGTTGACTGTGAACATGCCAATGTTGTGGTTCAGCCAGGATTCTCGCTCTCTGCCAACGATATTAGAAACCCATCAGCCGAAGCCGCTACACTAAGTGGAAAGTTTTATTCCGAAGTCTGGCTGAAGGGTGGCTGAGAGATAACTGACGAAGCTATTAGAAAAAATTAGAAAGAGTCTCATGATGCCTTGGAAGAGGCCAGAAAAACCGAAGAAGCTACTGAACGTGCAAGACTTATAGGTATATCTACCGTTGTTTAGCTTCGTAAATTATTTTTAGCTTCGGAACTAACAGACACTTGTATTTTGGTGCAGCTGAGCTCTCTCCCCCTCCGGAGCCATATGACCCTGAAGCCGATCCATCTCTGAAGGGGGCGCTTGACATAATTAGAATAGCTAACAAAGCCGTTGACGAAGCTGTCAACAGACTACTAAACAAAGCTGCTGACAAAGTTTTGAAAGATGACTAGAACTTGTCTATTGAGACTTTTAGAATCTTTGTATGTAGTTTCATTTTTGTAAGAAACAATTATCAACTATTTGTATATTTAACGATACAATATATTTCTTTGTGAGGCGTGAAACCTTCGTACGTACCGTTTTTGAGCCACAGGCGAAAAAAACACCTTCCTTTCTTTTCACGCTTCATAAAGAAAGAAATCCCCCTTCTTTGCCGAAGCGACTCTGAAGGTCTTGCCGTAAATGTTGCATAAGAATACCGTTGTCGAAGATATAAACCTCATATAACAACACCTCTATCAAAAGCATGGATCTTGTATTGTTGATATGTTTTTCGTAACTATTTGCCGAAGATGGACTTAACCTCATGGGTTAGCCGGTATTTTTGAAAGTGCAATTTTCCTTCTTTTTACACTATTTCTATCGATGCAAAATGATGTATGTTGCGATGTCATGCAATATGATGTGATGATATGATGTAAATGATGTTGATGCACGAATCATAAAAAATAAGACTCTGCATCCCCTTAGGAATGACTTTGGAGCTTCTTCACCTTTTACTTAGGTGGTATTTTAGCTCTGCATTCCCTTAGGAACGACTTTGGAGCTTCTTCACCTTTTACGTGGTATTTTAGCTCTGCATTCCCTTATGAACGACTTTGGAGCTTCTTCACCTTTTTCTGTTACACTCGATGGTGTAACCCCGGATTCATTACAACAGGCCGAAGGTTAAACCTTCTTACATTGTCTTTGAGGAAAAATATAAAGGTAGAAAAGCAAAGATTACATTAAGTATGAAATTTTTCTGACTACTGATTGCTTCAATAAATGTGTCTCGACTCAGGCACAGTGTTGTTGACTGTGCGAGCTTCAGACTCTTCACGTGCATCACATTGTTGTTGCGCTTGGCGGTGCCCTTCTTGCTCCTGATTGTGAGTCAAGGTTGGTGCCATAGGTGGTCGTGGTGGTAGCGGGGCCCATGCAGCTTGAGAGTGACTTGCCGAAGCAACTGATGCTGTGGACTGCTGGTTGCCCACATACTCGGGAATGTATGGAGAATAGCACGAAGCAGTATGCATGACCTGCTTCGGCTGATTCTGTTGTGCTTCGGCTTCAGCTATTTCTTTTTGCTTTTGGATCGTGACTTGGCACATCCTTGTTGTGTGTCCCTTATCTTCTCCACAGAATAGACAAAACAACATTCTTGGTTGAGAGTTGAACTTTCCCCCAAAGCTTCTTCCTCCTCTGCCTCTTGGAGCTAGTGGCCTGAAGGAGCTTTGTTGCGTCCCTGATGACTGAGAGCTGTGTTGATGCCCTTGAGTATGATTGCCCCTGTCATCACTTGAGCTGGGGTTATGAATCGTCCTGACATGCCTAGGGTGGAGTCTTCCTCCGAAGCCCCTAGTCATCTTAGAGTATCTGTAGGCCTCTTCTCTTCTCTGTCGAAAGTCGTTGTCAGCCCTGATATATTCGTCCATCTTCTGGAGAAGCTTTTCCAAAGTTTGTGGTGGCTTCTTAGCAAAATACTGTGTTGTTGGTTCTAGACGGAGCCCTTTGATCATAGCTTCAGTAACAATCTTATTCAGCACCGTTGGCGCCTGGACCCTAAGACGAAAAAACCTTCGAACATATGCTTGCAGGTATTCCTCATGGTCCTGCGTGCACTGGAACAGAGCTTGGGCAGTTACTGGCTTCGTCTAGAAACCCTGAAAACTGGTCACCAGCATGTCCTTTAGCTTCTGCCATGACGTATTTGTTCCTGGGCGAAGGGAGGAATACCACGTCTGAGCCACACTCCTAACTGCCATGACGAAGGATTTCGCCATAACAGCCGTGTTGCCACCATACGATGATATGGTCGCCTCGTAGCTCATAAGGAACTGCTTCAGATCAGAATGACCATCATACATGGGAAGTTGGGGTGGTTTGTAGGATGGTGGTCATGGGGTAGCCTACAATTCTGCTGCTAGAGGAGAAGCATCATCAAAAGCAAAGTTACCATGATGAAAATCATCATACCATTCGTCATCATTGCTTGGGCTTTCTTGATGAAGCTCTCTCTGTTATGGCCTTCGTCCTTGGTCGTCTTGCGTGATGTGACGCATTTCTTCGACAACTTCATCAATCTTCCTTTGAAGTTCAGCTAGCCGAAGCATTTCTCTCTTTCTTTGCACTTGCTGGTGTATAGCCTCTAAGTCTCTGATCTATTGGTCTAGCTCCTTCTCTTGCAGTGTTGGCTGGTGGCCTTCCTTTTCTGGTTTTGGGCTTCTCTCAGAGAGAGCCCTCTTGGTTGATGTCCAGCGGCTGAAGGGCAGCCCCAGGCGCTATTGCCTTCTTCGGTGGCATGACGAAGGTGAATGCTTGAGATGTTGCTGAAGGTGGTCGTTTGAGTTCACTAGAGGTGGGCGCCAATGTTGGTCACTTGTTCTCAAATACTGTGAATCAAGAACAAGGCAACACAATTGTTAGAGATTAGGGACCTTGGTCCATCGAAACACTATCTCCTTTTGGATATAATGATTCTCGAACGAAGGTCTTGAAGGACACACCTTCATCGTTCGCGAGAATAACAATTCATGCATATATGATAAACATTATCCATTCATATACAAATTTAGATACTTATTTCATCATAAACATATGAACAAGACTCATGTTGCATTAATACCTTCGGCTTGCTCGAAGGTGTTGATGCGAGAGAGCGATTACAATCCAGCGTGAACAGTATGGTGGTACTGTTCGCCTATTTATAGGCACGGGACGTAGCCCGGGTAAAAATACATTTATAACCTTAAAACTTGCTTATAACCGTAGCCTAAATCACTAGGGATTAACTAGTCTTTTCCTCTTCGGGTCAGCATTATGCTTGATCTTCGTCACCGCTTTAAACCATAGCTATTACTCTTTGACCATAACTTCGGCGTTCATTATTGTCATTCTCGGATTATATCTTTGTCTTGAAGACCTTCGACGGAAGAGAAAACTCCCGTCATGAACCTTTGTTCCAAACAAAGCTCCTGTAATAACCAACATTATGCTAGAAGCAAATGGTTAGTCATGTTTTTGAGGAACTTCGAAAGAGGAAGGCCCCAACAGTGCCCACGCCATGAACTCCTCCCTGCAGTTGAAGCTAGACTTAGAGAAGAAAATCAATGAGGTAATTTGCCAGGAGATTCAGGTTGCTTATTCCATGTTGTTGACCTATTATCAAGGATTACCCCATCCGCGGGAGGAGATACAAAGGCTCAAAGCGGAGAACCAGACACTACTTGTCTCTCGAAATAATCTTGATAAGTTGTATAGGGACACTTCCAGCTCTCTTACTACTTTGGAGAGGAGCCACCAGTTTACCATGGAGGAGCTGGAGCGCAAGAGGAATGAGCTAAAAGAATCCCAAGAGGAGGTGTCAGCACTTAGCAGATCTCTGTCTTCCAAAGATTCCACCATCAAGGATCTTTGGGCCTCGAAGAGGTTTGTGTCGTAGGAGTTGGAAACTACTCGTCTAAATATCAAGGTCTTAGAAAGCGACCATGAAATCATGAAGTTGTGGTGTGACAAAGCCATGGACAAGGCAGTCCAGGCTGGCCATATTTTGATGAAGAGACCCGACGTTGTGGTTCCTGATGATATCGTTGCGGATGTTCTTACTGTGTCAAGGTCTGTAACCAAGGCTCCGTCCTCTGGTGATCCCGTGACTGATGCCCCTCCTGAAAATGCTCCTACATGACACATTGTGATCATGGAAAGTAGAACAATGGTTGGTTAAGCAGGGAGGTGCTTCCTCCTTTGATGAATGTAATTGACAATTTAATTTGAATCTGAGATATGAAACTGCTTTGTTGTGTTTTGTGATGAGTTACGGGGAAAAGGAACTTAGTGTTTGTCCCTGTATTTTGCTTTGTTTCCATTGATGGGATTTTGTGTGCATCCCTTTTTGCGTATAAGTGTATGTGTGTGTATGAGGCATCGACTGAACCACTTCTTCATTTGAGCTGATATCCTTGTTGGTAGGGTATAGTATGCACCCTTTGTATGTGAGTGTGAGCATGTAACACCGACTTAAGCCGATCCTGACTTAAGTCGATTGCTCCATTAGCAGGGTATAGTATGCACCATTTGTTTTGTAAGCGTGAGCATGTGACACCGACTTAAGCCGATCCTAACTTAAGTAGATTGCTTCGTTAACAGGGTATAGTATGCACCCTTTGTTTTGTAAGCGTGAGCATGTGACACCGACTTAAACCGATCCTGACTTAAAGTCGATTGCTCTGTTAGCAGGGTATAGTATGCACCCTTTGTTTTGTAGGTGTGAGCATGTGAACCTACTTAAGCCATTCCCGACTTAAGCTAATTGCTTTGTGAGTAGCATGCGAGAGTACACTTGTATGTGGAGATAAAATAGAAGCTTTATTGAGAATGAAGTCACCGAATTACAAGTGTTAGCCTACCATCTAGAGTTTATGGTGCTACTATGGATAAAACTTCCTGAGGTGCTCAATGTTCCACGAGTTCCCTATTGGAGTACCATCCGTCTGAGTTAGTTGATGTGAACCGGGCCGAGTTACTTCTGCAACTATGAAAGGTCCTTCCTAGGGTGGTGATAGTTTGTGTCATCTTCCCGATTCTATGCGGCGAAGCACCAGGTCTCTTACTGTGAATGCTCAGTGACGTACAACCTTGTCATGGTAGCGCCTAAAGGCCTTCTGATATCTGGCCGAATGAATAACAACATTTTAATGCTCCTCTTCTAGCACATAAATTTCTTCAAGCCGAGTTACTTCGCCCTCTACGATGCTTTTGAAGGTTAATCTAGGTGCCCTAAAGGTTAGGTCTACTAGAAATACTGCTTCCGACCCATACACCATAAAGAAAGGAGTATTTCCATGCGAAGCTCGACTAGGTTGGGTTCACAGTCTGATAGAATATGAAGGCACGATCTTTCGTGAGGTATGATAACTTGATTGAGTGGAGATCTCGACGTTGATGATCCAAGGCTCCGAGCGAACAGATCCTCGCAATCACTACACCACTGCTCTGTTGGTTTTCACCCGTTACACACGAGTGACCTCTCCACGAAGGCTTATCCCTGCAAGCGCAATCAAGAACACAAGCAAGAACCGGTAGAACATAACCAAAACTGTGTTGATTACGAGTTGGGGTCTCACAAATCGATGAACGACGAACTGTAGGTGACAAACGGTGCCCAGTGTGACTGCCCAAAGAGCGTGGGTGTGATTGCAAAGGAGTACCTGTTCTGCTCGAGAGAAAGGTGGAGCTTTGGGAAGACTCACTAAATATATATTTGTGGCACACAAGTCACTAACAGATAGCAATGTTGAATAAGTTTTCCAAGTACTCATTCTAGTTGCTGGCCTAGAGAATGTATTAGAACAGTTGTAGGAAGACATAAAGGAGGTAACGAGGATCTAGGTACAACAAGGAAACAAGATGGAAATAAGATGAATCATAGAGGTGCACAGATCAATGATGTTTCTGCTTATGCGCACACTTTTTTCTCTTTCTTCCGATTTTTCTTTTTTTCTTTGTTTTGTGCGGCTTTTTTTGTGCACTTGCCTTTTATATTCTCTTTTTTCACAAAAATGCCGCAAAAACAAGATACAACTCAAGAGTATTAAAAAAATTCTCGTATGTTTGTTACAGATTTTCTGCTCTAGTTTCAACAGACTGTTTGTCAATTATAGTGACCTCAATCACAAAAACTCACAACACGAAAGTTGTAGATCTCATTTTTCTCTTTCTTTTAGATATATGGATGGCCTGATTCGAATAACAGAAGTGGGAGATAATGACCCCGAAAACAGACTGGTCCGAAATTTTAGGATCCCAAACAGATTTAGTTCCAATACAAATAACTCCTTCATAATGACGTTTTCTAGAAAACTCATAAATACAAAAGTTGTAGATAATTTTTGAAGCTTTTCAGAAAGTACAAGAACACTAAATTCTAAGTTCGTATGTGAGATTTATGCTCAAAATACCGAACTAGACATAAACTAATTGATAAGGACATGATGATGAGATAAACTAGGATCGATTAGGATCGGTTTTGTAGATGGGATCTATTTTAGCGATCGATTTTGTATTTTTGTAGGATGGAAAGGATCAACCTGAATCAAAACAAATCTAAACCAACAACAAGACCTTGACCTAGGATACAATCTCAATACGGCGGAATCTGAAACCAAATTGTGCAAAGGCTAAGGCGAAGGTTGTAGGCCATCAGAGTTTGTAGGTCAATACTGATGTTTCTTGGCTTTTTTGTGGGTTATGGGATGAACAAAATAAATCTAAAGGTAGGATTATACATCACGGGCAACCTGAATCTTGATACCACTTGAGAGAAAACGAAGGCCTGATCTTTCGTGAGGTACGATAACTTGATTGGGTGGAGATCTCGACGTTGATGATCCAAGGCTCTAGGCGAACAGATCCTCGCAATCACTACACCACTGCTCCGTTGGTTATCACCCATTACGCACGAAGGCTTATCCCTGCAAGCGCAATCAAGAACACAAGCAAGAATAGGTAGAATACAACCAAAACTGTATTGATTACGAGTTGGGGTCTCGCAAACCGATGAACGACGAACTGTTCGATGACAGATATGATATAAGCAAAACCCAAACCCTAATGTGGTGGTTGTTGCTATTAAAATAGGGGTTAAGGGCGTGCACAACCCTTGGAGGTACCCCTAATGGGCTCCAACACGATACACGACCTAACCACCCAACAGACGGTGTCGCAGCACCAAAACAGAATCTGAACGTCGACTTGTTTCAACGATTCCCGTCGACTCTAGATGAATTTTAAGTTGGTTTCAGTTGAGTTGGAAAGCTTATCTCCTTGTATTTCCATCCATATAAAGCCCAACCTAATCGAAGTTCGGATGCATCGTAGGCGTCCATTTTAGTGCATACCGGTCTTGAACTCCAAGGTGTTGACGAAGTTGAGTCGGAATTGACTTTCTCTTGTTGTGGACGTCCTAGCTTCTCCTCCTTGATATCTTGCCATTTCTCAAGTCCTTGTTGGTCCTCTCCAAGATTCGTAATCATCAAACCATTCATGGCACCAAACGTAAGCTCTAAAACCTAATTGACTAGGTTAGACGAACCTGGAGATGTAGCTATCGTGCAAGTGCTCGTATTGTCGATCCATACAATATTTGTATGGGAGTGATGTCCTCATCACAAACTCCAAACTACGTAGGGCAATTCTCTGATTTATTTTCCTGCAAACTTCTCATTTTTGTCAAAGACCTTCTTTCTGAGCGCATCTAATATAATTTCGTTTGCTCTCTCTACCTGCCCATTAGCCCTGGGGTGCGCTACTGAAGCATACTTGAGCTGGATACATTTCTGTTCATAGAAATCAAAACATGCAGCGCTGGTGAAGTTCGATCCCAGATCTGTGAGGATGCTATTGGGTATCCCAAATGTGAAGATGATTTCCTCGATGAACTCTCCTGCTTTCGCTGAAGTCAGGGTGGCAATTGGCTTGTATTCTATCCATTTTGTGAATTTGTCAATAGCTACCAACACATGCGTATGCTCTCTCTGAGCTTTCTTCAATGGCCCGATCATGTCCAGCCCCCATCATGCGAAGGGCCAGGTGACTGGAATATTCTTTAATTGTTCTGTTGATAGATGCTGCTGCTTAGCTAAGAATTGACATGCCTCACATCTTTGGACTAGGTCAGCTACATCTTTCTTGGCTATTGTCCAGTAGAAACCAGCTTTGAAAGCTTTCCCTACGAGTGTCCTTGATGCTGTCTGCACTCCACATTGCCCTGCATAAATTTCCTCTAGTATGTGTTTCCCAACGCCTGAGTCAATGCACTTTATGAAGACTCTCGTGGCCCCTCTCTTGTACAGTACATATTCTATGACTGCATAGTGAGCTGAATGCCTTGCGATGCGCTCAGCTACAGCCTTGTCATTTGGTTCTTCCTCATTCTTGATATACCTGATGATCGGTGTCCTCCAGTCATTCGGATCTGATTCCGCTTGCTCTATTGCCTTGCACTCTTCCCCTGGTCCTGATGTGACACTCGGTTGTTGTATGTCTTGGACTAAAATGCCTGGTGGAGCGTGTGCTCAGCTTGATCCCAACTTAGATAGAGTATCTTCTTCCATGTTAGGTCTCTCTCTATGTGGTGAAACTCTAAGCCTTCAAATTTATCTTCAACCTTCCTGTCTGTGGTGCACTAGTTGCTCATTGACTCAGTGGAGTAATCCAAATCCTTGTTGACCTGGCTGATGACGACTTGAGAATCTCTATACACCATCAATCTTTTTGATCTCGAGCGATACAGTAATATTGAGCCCATGTATCAAGGCTTCGTATTCTGCAGCGTTGTTGGAGGCAGGAAATAAGAGTTGCAATACGTACTTGAGTTGATCTTCTCTAGGGGCGATGAAGAGGATGCCAGCCCTAGCTCCTTGTAACTTCAGCGACCCATCGAAGTACATTTTCCAAACCTCTACTAACTCAGGGTTTTTGGGGATGTGCTGCTCGGTCCATTCTGATATAAAATCCACCAGGGCTTGGGTCTTGATCGCCGTGAGGAGTCAAAACTCTATGTCGTGAGCTCCAAGTTTGCACGCCCACTTGGCTATCCTCCCCACTGCTTCTCTGTTGCAGAGTATGTCTCCTATCGGGAAACCTGTAACCATTATGACTTTGTGATCGTCAAAATAGTGACACAACTTTCACGCTGTGAGGAGCACTGCATACAACAACTTCTGGACTTGAGGGTATCAGATCTTGGAGGGCTCGAGGACTTCACTGATGAAGTATATGGGATGCTAAACTGGATATGCACGCCCTTCTTCTACATGTTCTACTACTAACGCGGTGCTTACCACGTGAGTCATGTACGAGACGTATAGCAGTAGGTCTTCAGCTAGTCGGTCGGCAGTAGCTCGGTTGGGTGGCTTGAGAACTGGTGGAGTGATCAAGAATTTCTTGAGTGCCTCTAGTGCTTCCTGAGCTTCGAGAGTCCACTATAATTTGTCCACCTTCTTAAGCAATTTGTAGAATGGTATTCCTCTCTCGTCGAGCCGTGAGATGAAACGACTCAGTGCTGCCATGCAACCAGTAAGCTTCTAACCTTCTGTGATCACGATGGTTCCATCCTCAGAATGGCTTCAATCTTCTCTGGGTTGGCCTCAATTCTCTGGTGACTGATGATGAATCCGAGCAGCTTCTCGGCTGGTACCTCGAATATGCATTTTCTAGGTTAAGTTTCCAGCAGTAGCGCCTCAAGCTGTTGAAAACCTGTTGGAGATCGTTGATGAAGTTTTCCAGGTTCATGGTTTTGATCACCACATCGTCAACGTAAGCTTCCACCTGCTTGCCCCAGTGGTCGGCTAAGCATGTTTGGATAGCTCATTGATAAGTAACTGCAGTATTCTTGAGGCCAAACGACATGGAGGTATATTAGAAGGCCCCAAAGAGCATGATGAACGGAGTCTTTTCTTGATCTTGCTTCGCTAGATTGATCTGGTGATATCCCGAGTAACAGTCCAGGAAGGAGAGCATAGAACAACCAGCGGTAGAGTCGACCACCTGGTCTATTTTAGGGAGCCCAAAGGGATCCTTTGAGGAATGTTTTTTGAGATCGGTACAGTCGACGCACATGCGCTAATCAACTTTATTATTTTTTAGTATAAGAACAGAATTCGCAAGCCACTCGAGGTGTGTTACTTCTATAATGAAACTCGCTGCTACTAGGCGAGCTAACTCGGTTCGTATGACTTCTCTTTTGTTGGGCGTGAAACATGAGAGCACCTAGAGGGGGGTGAATAGGTGATCCCGCAATAATCAACTCTAAATAACACAAACTTGGTTTATAAAAGTTAGTGAAATCAAAACCAAGTTGATGTGAATAAAGAGAGAGGAAGAGAACTCTTCACTTGATTGTTCCCTTAAGATGTGTATTAAACTTTGGAACAATAGCGCAAGTGAATATGTGAGAATTCTATGGAAGAAAGACAATCACACTAAAGAAATGCACAAGTGACACGATGATTTTATCCCATGGTTCGGCTAATGCCTACTCCACGTTGGGGTGACCTCCTTCGATCAAGGGTTGCACTCAACCCCTCTCAAGTGATCCAAAGATCAAACTTGAGTACCACGGTATTCTTCCTTTTCACAAGAATTCCCTTTGTGGTGAATCTCCACAAGTTGGAGTCTCTCACCCTTACAAAATTGATCACAAGTAAACCACAAGAGTAAGGGAGGGAATAGAAACACACAAGAACTAGAGTCGCAGCAACAACACACACACAAGTCAAGAACCAAGCACACGAAACAACACAGCGGAGTTACAACTCAAAGAAGTGCTCAAATCTCTATCACAATGAAAAGAATGTGTGCTTGCAAAGCCTAGGCGTTGTAGCATGTTCAATGGATGCTTGGTTATCTGCTCCATACGTCTAGGGGTCCTTTTTATAGCCCCAAGGCAGTTAGGAGTCGTTGCAGTTCCATTTGGAAGGCTCTAGTTGCCTTTTGTCTGTGGGCGCACCGGACACTCCGGTGCACCACCGGACAATGAACAGTGTGTGATTCCCTTCCTTGTTTGGTGAAGCCGACCGTTGCAGCCACCGGCCCCGTGGCACACCGGATAGTCCGATGGAACACCGGACAGTCCAGTACAACCTGGTGACCGTTGGCGGAGTCCACGTGTCACCCGCTGATCGCGCGGCAGACCGTTGGCGTGTGCGCAACTGGCACACCGAACAGTCTGGTGAATTTTAGCCGCAGCGCCCCCAACTTTTCCCGAAAGGATCCAATTCACCGGGGTGCCAGCCTGGGCATCGGACAAACCGGTGCACCGCAGGCTGGTGCAAATCTGGCTTGCCTTAGCCATCCTTCTCTAATTCGATTTCTCTCGCTTTGAGAAGTCTCCTAGCACTTAGAGAATAATGTTAGTACAGAAAACAATTTACTAAGGCTAGAATCATACCTTGCTTTTCCTTTTTGCTTCTCTTTAACTCTTAGCTCATATTTAGACAAAACAATATGTGTTGAGCATCTAATCACCAAAACATAATAGGATTTGACATATTTGGATCACTTTTGCCACCACTTGGTTTGTTTTGGCAAAACAAATTCATTTTCCTATCGCTATGTCAAAAACACTTGTTTTGGCAAATCAAAGTATCTTTTCAAGACTAGTTTTAATCAAATACAAAAAAAACTCCCCCTTTTTCCAGTAACCGAATTTCTCCCCCATAAGAGAGTAGTTTCTGCAATAAAAGGGTTTTGATAAAAAACCAAGTATACTTACACTAAAATTTTTGAAATCCATAAGTGGTAGCTGATCTAGTTGCTTTGGCCTTAACTTCTCCTGCTTTGGCATTAAGCACCAAAACAGAAGAACTATTTTACCTTTTAACCTCATTGCCTCACAAAAATTTCAAGTAAAACCAAGGGCAATGAGAAAAACATAGATAGTGGCTTGGAACAAGATACATTGATACCTGAATGCAATGGAAGCCTCTTTCTTTGTCCAAGTCCACATTTTCCCTTTCAATCCATCTTTGAGACTATATCACAATCACTCAAGCAAACATATTAGTCTCAAATCGTCAAGTTGTAGTACATCCTCCCCCTAAACATGTGCATCATGTGAGGTCTAGGGATGACTTGTACAACTTGAGCACCAAAAGTAAAGACAAAAATGCTTAAAAGAACACGATCAAGTGCATAAACCACATGTATGCTATAAATCAATCCAAGTTCTGCGAATCTAAGACATTTAGCTCACTACCCAACCTGCAAAACCTTTTCTCATCTAAAGGCTTGGTGAAGGTATTGGCTAACTGGTTCTCGGTGCTAATATGGCAAACATCGATATCTCCCCTTTACTTATGGTCTCTCAAAAAGTGATGCTGGATGTCTATGTTCTTAGTGCGGCTATATTCAACAGGATTATCCGCCAAGCGGATTGCACTCTCATTATCACATAGAAGTGGGACTTTGCTCAAATTATAGCCGAAGTACCAGAGGGTTTGCCTCATCCAAAGTAGTTGCGCGCAACACTAGCCTGTGGCAACATACTCAGCCTTAGTGGTGGATAGGGCTACATATATTTGTTTCTTAGAGCTCCAAGATACCAGAGACCTTCCCAGAAACTGACAAGTCCCTGATGTGCTCTTCCTATCAACCTTGCACCCGACACAGTCGGAATCAGAATATCCGATTAAATCAAAGGTAGACCACTTTGGATACCAGATACCGAAGCAAGGCTACTTGCACAAAAAAGTAATAAACCTATCATAGACCGGTATACCTAAGAGCACCTAGAGGGGGGGTGAAAAGATGATCCTGTAAAAATCAAAATACTTATAGCCACAAAACTTGGTTAAGTGTTAGTATGGCTATGAAGCGAGCTCTTGCTAACACAAGATATCACAGAAAAGCAATCACAAGAGACACGGTGGTTTTATCCCGTGGTTCGGCCAAGTATAACACTTGCCTACTCCACGTTGTGGCGTCCCAATGGACGAGGGTTGCACTCAACCCCTTTCAAGTGATCCAATGATCAACTTGAATACCACGGGTTTTCCTTTCTTATGCCTTTTCCCGTTCGCGAGGAATATCCACAACTTGGAGCCTCTCGCCCTTACAATTGATGATCACAAAGAAGCACGGAAGTAAGGGAGGGGAGAGCAACACACACAAGACTCAAAACAACGAGCACAATCACGCACACAAGCCACAACTTGAGCTCAAAACACAATGCGAGGAGTTCTATACTCAAATGGAGCTCAAGTCACTATCTTAAAGAATCGAATGCGTGAGAATGGAGTCTTGGTGTCTTAGAATGATCAAAGAATGCTTGGGGTTCTCCTCCATGCGCCTAGGGGTCCCTTTTATAGCTCCAAGGCAGCTAGGAGCCGTTGGAGGCAATCTTGGAAGGCCAAAGTTGCCTTCTGTCGGGTGGCGCACCAGACAGTCCGGTGTGCCACCGGACAACTACTGTTCATGTCCAGTGCCCGATTCTCTTCCAAATCGGGCGCAACCGACCGTTGTCAGATTGGTGGCAGTTGGCGCACCGAACACTGTCCGGTGCACACCGGAAAGTCCGGTGCCCCCTGCCGACCGTTGGAGCGAGCCACGCGTCGCCCGCGGATTTGGCGGCCGACCGTTGCGCTGGCGGCCGTTGGCTCACTGGACAGTCCGGTGCACCACCGGACAGTTCGGTGAATTATAGCCATACACCGCCGAAGTTTTCCCGAGAGTGGCCAGTTCGCCGGAGACCAGCCTGGCGCACCAGACACTGTCTGGTGTGCCAGACTGTGCTGAGTCTTGGCTGCACACAGGCACTCTCTTCCAATCTTTTTCTTTTCCTGTTTCTAGCACTTAGGTAACTTCATTAGTACCCAAAACAAATGAACTAAGTCTAGAAACATACCTTCTTGTTGATTTGCACTTCATTCATCATTTGGCATATAATAACCCACTTAATATGTGTTGGACACTTAATCACCAAAATATACTAGAAATGGCCCAAGGGCACATTTCCCTTTCAATATCCCCCTTTTTGGTGATTTATGCCAACACATCAAAAAGCAACAAATAGAAGTGCAACATCAATGCAATTGAGAACAAAAATAGTCTTTGACAAGATTTGACATATTTGGATCGTTCTTTACCACCACTTGGTTTGTTTTTGCAAATCAAATTCATTTTCCTATCTCTAAGTCAAACACACTTGTTTGGGCACAAAGAGAGATAATCCAAGAGTAAAAATGATTAGGAGCCAAAAACTCCCCTTTTTTCCCATAATCAAACATTCTCCCCACAAAAGACCAAATTTTGACAAATCAAAAGTTCTAACTCTACTATTTTCAAAATTCTCAAGTGGTAGCTGATCCATTTTCTTTGGCCTTAATTTCTCCCCCTTTGGCATGAAGCACCAAAACGGGATCATTATTGGCCCTTTAACCCCATTGCCTCACCAAAATTGTCAATTAAGAGCAAAAAGGCAATAAGAGCATAGATATGAACTTGGAGTTTATTACCCTCACATCGGAGTGCAGTGGAAGTCTTGCATGGTCTAAGTTCACCTTTCCCTTTCAATTCACTCTTGAGACTAAATCAAGTAAACTCAAACACATGGTTAGTCTCAAGGGGTCAAGTTGTAACACATCTCCCCCTAAATATGTGCATCACTCACACATGGACTTGTGAGGTCCGGGGATTTCTTGCACAACTTGAGCACCATAAATAAGCAATAAATCATATAAATGCATAAGGTAACATGATCAAAGGCATAAAACACATGTATACTATAGATCAATCCAAGTTACACGAATCTAAGACATTTAGCTCACTACGCAGCCTGCAAAAGGTCTTCTCATCTAAAGGCTTGGTAAAGATATCGGCTAGCTGGTTCTCGGTGCTAACATAAAACACTTCGATATCTCCCTTTTGCTGGTGGTCTCTCAAAAAGTGATGTCGGATGTCTATGTGCTTAGTGCGGCTGTGTTCAACAGGATTGTCCGCCATGCGGATTGCACTCTCATTGTCACATAGGAGTGGGACTTTGCTCAGATTGTAGCCAAAGTCCCGGAGGGTTTGCTTCATCCAAAGTAGTTGCGCGCAACACTGTCCTGCGGCAACATACTCGGCCTCAGCGGTGGATAAGGTAACAGAAGTTTGTTTCTTAGAACTCCAAGACACCAGGGACCTTCCTAGGAATTGGCACGTCCCTGATGTACTCTTCCTATCAACCTTGCATCCAGTATAATCAGAGTCTGAGTATCCAATCAAGTCAAAGGTAGACCCCTTTGGATACCAGATCCCGAAGCAAGGCGTAGCAACTAAATATCTAAGAATTCGCTTAACGGCCACAAGGTGACACTCCCTTGGGTCGGATTGAAATCTAGCACACATGCATATGCTTAGCATAATATCCGGTCTACTAGCACATAAATAAAGTAAAGACCCTATCATAGACCGGTATGCCTTTTGATCAACGGACTTACCTCCTTTGTTGAGGTTGACGTGTCCGTCGGTTCCCATTGGTGTCTTTGCAGGCTTGGCGTCCTTCATCCCAAACCGCTTGAGAATATCTTGCGTATACTTTGTTTGTGAGATGAAGGTGCCGTCCTTGAGTTGCTTCACTTGGAACCCGAGGAAGTAGTTCAACTCGCCCATCATTGACATCTCAAATTTCTGAGTCATCACCCTGCTAAACTCTTCACAAGACTTTTGATTAGTAGAACCAAATATTATGTCATCGACATAAATTTGGCACACAAAAAGATCACCGTTACAAGTCTTAGTGAAAAGAGTGGGATCGGCTTTCCCAACCTTGAAAGAATTAGCAATTAAGAAATCTCTAAGGCATTCATACCATGCTCTTGGGGCTTGCTTAAGTCCATAGAGCGCCTTAGAGAGCTTACACACATGGTCGGGGTACCTGTCATCCTCAAAGCCAGGGGGTTGTTCCACATACACCTCCTCCTTGATTGGCCCATTGAGGAAAGCGCTCTTCACATCCATTTGAAACAACCTGAAAGAGTGGTGAGCGGCATAGGCTAATAATATTCTAATGGACTCTAGCCTAGCCACAGGAGCAAAAGTTTCCTTAAAATCCAAACCTGCGACTTGGGCATAACCTTTTGCCACAAGTCGAGCCTTGTTTCTTGTCACCACCCCGTGCTCGTCTTGCTTGTTGCGGAACACCCACTTGGTTCCCACAACTTTTTATTTTGGACATGGCACCAGGATCCAAACTTCGTTTCGCTTGAAATTGCTGAGCTCTTCCTGCATGGCCAACAACCAGTCCGAATCTAGCAGGGCCTCTTCTACCCTGAAAGGCTCAATAGAAGAGACAAACGAGTAATGCTCACAAAAATTAGCTAATCTAGAGCGAGTGGTTACTCCCTTGCTTATATCACCCAAAATCTGGTCGACAGGATGATTCCTTTGAATCGTCGCTCGGACTTGAGTTGGAGGGGCCAGTGGTGCTTCTTCCTCCATAACTTGTTCTTCTTGTGCTCCCCCTTGATCACACGCCTCTTCTTGAGGAACCTGTTCATCATCTTGAGTTGGGGGATGCACCATGGTTGAGGAAGAAGGTTGATCTTGTTCTTGTTGTTCCTGTGGTCGCACATCTCCAATCGCCATGGTGCGTATTGCGGCCGTTGGAACATCATCTTCATCTACATCATCAAGATCAACTTGCTCTCTTGGAGAGCCATTAGTCTCATCAAATTCTTGTTGTAGTCGACGGGCCCGAAGAGGTCCATATGTAGTAACTCCAGTGGTCTTGATGTAGTCATCACATTCTTGTTGTGATGAGTGCTTCCCACCTGTTTTCCTACCTGACAAGCTGCACAAGGTCTATCCTTTTCGAAGCATACATTGGTTAGTCCTAATACATGCTCTCCCTTTAGAAGTTTGTGAAGGTTCTTCATCCCAACATGTGCTAGACGGCGATGCCACGACCAGCCCATACTAGTCTTAGCGATTAAGCATGCATCTAGATCGGCCTCCTCTTTCGAAAAATCAACTAAGTAGAGTTTGCCATCTAGTACACCCTTAAATGCTAATGAACCATCACTCCTTCTAAAGACAGATACATCAACATTTGTAAACAAACAATTGTAGCCCATGTGGCACAATTGACTAACAGACAGGAGATTATAGCCTAGCGACTCTACTAAAAATACATTAGAGATAGAGTGCTCATTTGTGATGGCTATCTTTCCCAAGCCTTTAACCTTGCCTTGGTTCCCATCTCCAAAGATAATCGTATCCTGGGAATCCTTGTTCTTGACGTAGGAGGTGAACATCTTCTTCTCCCCCGTCATGTGGTTTGTGCATCCGCTGTCGATAATCCAGCTTGAGCCCCCGGATGCATAAACCTACAAGACAATTTACGCTTGGGTTTTAGGTACCCAACTCTTGTTGGGTCCTACAAGGTTAGTCACAATAGTCTTTGGGACCCAAATGCAAGTCTTGTCTCCCTTGCACTTGGCCCCCAACTTCCTAGCAACCACTTTCTTATTCTTACAACAAATTGCAAAAGAAGTATTGCAAGCATGGTAAATTGTAGAGGGTTCATTGCATACTTTCCTAGGCACATGATGAACAATATTTTTCCTAGGCATATTTCTACCATGCACAAAAGAAGAACTTGAAGCAATCATAGCATGTGAATCATAAGCATAACTCCTATGAGCATTTCTAGAAAATTTTCTATCACTATAGATGAAAGCATGATTCCTATGAGCACTATTAGCCATAGGGGCCTTCCCTTTCTCCTTGACGGGAATGGGATCCTTTTGGCTTGTTAAGTTCTTGGCTTCCTTTCGAAAGCCAAACCCATCCTTAATTGAGGGGTGTCTACCAACCATGTAGGCATCCCTAGAAAATTTTAATTTATCAAAGTCACTTTTGTAAGTCTTAAGTTGAGCATTAAGACTTGCTACTTCATCATTTAATTTAGAAATGAAAACTAAATGTTCATCACATGCATCAACATTAAAATCCTTGCATCTATTGCAAATTACAACATGTTCTACACATGAACTAGATTTATTAGCTACCTCTAGTTTAGCATTTAATTCATCATTAACACTCTTTAAGCTAGAAATAGACTCATGGCAGGCAGATATTTCAGAAGATAGAATTTCATTTCTTTTAGTTTCTAAAGCAAGAGATTTTTGTACACTAACAAATTTGTCATGCTCTTCATACAAAATGTCTTCTTGCTTCTCTACTTCATCATCGCTAGAGTCATCATCACTTGAAGTAGTATACTTAGGAGTTTCTCGAATGCTTACCTTTTCTACTTTGCCATTAGGCAGGTGTGGCGTTCGTTGGGGAAGAGAGAGGACTTGTTGAAGGCTGAGGCAGCGAGTCCTTCGTTGTCGGAATCGGAAGATGAGCAGTCCGAGTCCCATTCCTTTCCGATGTGTGCCTCACCCTTTGCCTTCCTATAGCTCTTTTTCTTCTCTTTCTTCCCGCCCTTTCCTTGTTCCTGGTCACTAGAGTTATCGGGACAATTTGCTATAAAATGACCAGTCTTACCGCACTTGAAGCAGGAGCGCTTTCCCTTTGCCTTGTTCTTGTTAGGATACTCCTTGCGTCCTTTCAATGCGGTCTTGAAGCGCTTTATGATTAGGGCCATTTCATCCTTGTTTAGCCCGACCGCCTCAACTTGTGCCACCTTGCTAGGTAGCACCTCCCTGCTGCTTGTTGCTTTGAGAGCAACTTGTTGAGGCTCGTAGGCGGGTAGAGGACCATTGAGAGCATCATCAACGTATCGTGCTTCCTTCACCATCATCCGCCCGCTCACAAATTTTCCAAGGATCTCATCGGGAGTCATCTTTGTGTACCTGGGATTTTCACGGATGAGGTTTACAAGATGAGGGTTGTTGGGGGCCTTCGGCTTCCGAAGGTCCTCAAAAACGTAATCTGACTATGTTTTCCAAGAGAAATATGTGAACAGGTACCGTCGAAGTCAAATTGCGAGTATACAAGAACATGGTTAAGGCGAAGCTTGACTGGGACGACGATCACGACGAAGGATAAGATGATCACGAAGCTATGCGCAGAAGAGCTTCGGCATAACGACGGGAAAGGGAAACCGACTTAAAGATGAAAAGCCAAATTAGACCTCGAAGAATTACTATAGACTTATTGATAAATGTAAAGGGCACTAATGTAATTTTGCATGGGCTGCGACCCGTGCCTATAAATAGGTGAACAGTATTCCCGTACTGTTCACGCTGACTGGGCATTCACTTTTGCGTCACGCCTGTATTCTCATTCCTTCAAGCCGAAGGTACATTTGTAATTTACTATTGTTTACACAAGTAATATAAATGGAAATAGATTAATAATAATGTTTACAAAAATTATGTTACTTTCTGTAGTTTGTATGAATGTTCTCCATTTTTTATCATGATCATGAAGGTATGCCCTTCATGACCTTCGTCCTAGATTCATTATATTCGAAAGGAAATAATGATCCGAAGGACGAAGGGCTTTGATATTTAACATTTTATGTTGCCTTGTTCTTGATTCATAGTATTTGAGAACAAGTCCCCAACATTGGCGCCCACCTCCGGTGAACTCACTTCCATTTTTTGAGCTTTGAACACCTTCGGCAAGCATCACCTTCGTCATGCCGCCGAAGAAAGCTTCAGCGACAGGGGCTGGTACTCTACAGCCGCTGGATCCCAATTAGGACGTCCTTTCTCTCAGGGAGGCCCGAAGTCAAAAGAGGAAGGCTACTAGTCCAACACTTCCGGAGGATGACTTGGACCAGGAAATCCAAAACCTGGAAATGCTTCAGCAATAGGTTCAACGGAAGAAGGAGAAGATGGCTCGTCTAGCTGACCTTCAGAGGCAGATAGATGAAGCGTCGGAAGAGGTTCGTCATCTTGTTCAAGATGACCAGAGCCGAAGGCCTCAGCGCAGAGAGCTCCATCAGGAGGGTTTCTACAATGAGGAAGACTGGTATGAAGATTTCCATCATGGAAATTTTGCTTTTGATGATGCTTCTCCTTTGTCAACAGAATTACAGGCTACACCATGGCCCCAGTCTTACAAGCCACCTCAGCTCCCCATGTATGACGGTCATTCAGACCCGAAGCAATTTTTGATGAGCTATGAGGCAACCATATCTTCGTATGGTGGCAATACGGCAGTCATGGCAAAGTCTTTTGTCATGGCCGTCAAGAGTGTCGCTCAGACTTGGTACTCTTCTCTTCGGCCAGGGACAATCACCTCATGGCAAAAGCTGAAGGATATGTTGATAACCAGCTTCCAAGGATTTCAGACAAAGCCAGTCACCGCTCAGGCTCTATTCCAGTGTACCCAGGACCACGAAGAATACCTTCAGGCGTATGTCCGAAGGTTTCTGCGTCTGAGGGCACAAGCGCCAACAGTGCCCAATGAAATTGTCATTGAGGCCATGATTAAGGGGCTTCGGCCGGGACCTTCAGCGCAATACTTTGCCAGGAAGCCACCACAAACTTTGGAGAAGCTGCTCCAAAAGATGGACGAGTATATTCGAGCTGACAATGACTTCCGCCAAAGAAGGGAGGAAGCATTCAGGTTCTCTGAAATGACCAGGGGCTTCGGAGGAAGATTTCACCCGAGGCACGTTAGGTCAATTCATAACTCTACTCAAAGTGATGATCGAGGGAGCCAGCAGCAAAGGCCACAATACTCTTCACAAGCTTCGGGGCAGCAGCAAAATTCTTTTCGGCCGTCAGCGCCAAGGGGCAGAGGCGCCAGGGGCTTCGGGGGAAGGTTTGGAGATCAGCCAAGAAAAATTTACTGCCTATTCTGTGGTGAAGACAAGGGCCATACCACCAGGATGTGCCACGTTACCATCCAGAAGCAGAAGGAGATAGCAGAAGCAGCAGCGCAACAAAGTCAGCCGAAGCAGGTCATGCATACTGCTTCGTATCATTCGCCTTATATTCCAGAATATGTAGGCAACCACCTTGCAGCTTCTGTTGCTTCGGCAAGCCAACCCCAAGCATCTTGGCAGCAGCCTCCACCGCCACCACCAACACAAAGAGGTTAGCAGCCAGAAGGGAGTCAGCACATTAACCTTCAGCGAGACTTCAGAGAGGAGTCCGAAGCTCGCACAGTCAATAGCACTGTGCCAGAGTCGAAGCACATTTACTGACAAATATCCTACCTCAGCAGCAGCTCTTTTGCATTTTCATATTCACTATTACTTTCTTTTTAATAAGGAACAATTAAGGGTAGTCTTAGTGTCTTTCATCGCATTTCAATTTTTTGTAATAGTTTCGCTTTTTCTGTAATAAAAATATATCTTCTCCATAGGCCTAAGCTGCTGAAGCATGAGAATTTATGTTGGCAAGGAGGATTTTCTAAGGAACAAAGTACAATTTATTCGAATCAACAAAAAGCCGTTCCTAAGGGAGCGCAGTGTAAGTTTTCTGAGCCTACAGCGAAAAATAAGCGCTGATTCCGCTGAAAGTAAAAGGCGAAGAAGCTCCTAAGGGAGGCTTACAGCGAAAAATAAACGCTGATTCCGCTGAAAGTAAAAGGCGAAGAAGCTCCTAAGGGAGGCTTACAGCGAAAAATAAGCGCTGATTCCGCTGAAAGTAAAAGGCGAAGAAGCTCCTAAGGGAGGCTTACAGCGAAAAATAAACGCTGATTTCATCAATCTTCGGCAAATATCATTTTGCACAACATTACATCATTACATCATTCGCATAGCATAACATCATACATCATAGTGCATCAACAATGCAAGAAGGGAGGGTTTTGATATTGATGGCCGAAGATTGTTTTAAAGAATTACTGACAAGGCACAAGAAATAGCCGCTGAAGAGTTATACCTTCGTCAATTACTGAAATGAAAGGATCTATTGGTTATTGATTTTACAAGGATTGTTTATTGATTTTTACGAAGCATGAAAAGAAGGGAAGGTGTTTTTTCGCCGAAGGCTCAAAAATGGTATGTGTATGATGTTTCATGCATCGTCAAAAATGGAATTATAAACAGCTAATATGTTACACAATGTTACACGATTTTTGACAAACATTACAAACTAAATGTTTTTACAGTAGCACTTAATCTTCTTTTAAGACTACTTCTGCAGCTTCATTTAAAAGTTGATCAACAACTCTATCCATGATGGCTTCTGCCATTTGTCTAATTTCGTCATCCCCTTTGTCTGAGGGCTTGGAGCTAGCTCAGCAGGTTCTGAGAAAAGACAAGGTACGGATATATTATTACAAGACGTGAACAAGTTCAAAATCAAAAGATTATAGCGAAGAGCCAATTATCACTAATTAGTACCTATTTGCCCTTCGGGCTCTGTACTTTTCTCAGCAGCCTCTGCTATTTTTCTAGCATCGTGCGCTCTTTTGAATAATTTCTTGAGCCATTTCTCGTCCGCCGTTGTCCCAAATATCGGTGAAAAATTTTCCGCCGACCATGCTCGCTTCGGCTGAGGGGTCTTTAATGTCTTCCAAGGACAAAGTAGCTTCGGACTGCGCTAAAGATTTTACATGCTCGCAACCTTTCCTCTCCAAAACAGTAGCAATTCCTCTAGCACCCGAAAAAGCACATATGTATCCGCGGCTATTCAGGATTTCCTCGAAGGCCTCAGCTTCGTGACTGATCCATTCAATCGGACCTTCAGGATTGCCCCTTGAGAAATTCTCTTCACTAGAGAATGCGTCAACGTTGGCGAAGCTGGATTTTATCTTCTTAACACACTCTATGGATTTAACATAGCATCTTCTCTAGGATGCACGAAGCTCTTTAACATTTATTTCTAAATGATTGGCCCATTGATCACTAAGCTCTCGTTTTGTCTCTTCAAGTATACGTTCTTCTTTAGCTCTAGCTAGCTGTTTCTGAAGATCTTTAATTTCGCATTTTTGGGCTTCAGCCTGGGCCTTTGAGGCAGCTTCGTCCTCTTTTATCTTGTCCACCAATGTAAGCAGAATTTTATCCATTTCCAGAGCTTCGTTTCTCAGCTTAATAACCTCTGATCGTAGGTTGTTGAAAGCAATATCATAGCTCTCGTCTTCGGCATTCTTTTGCGCTCTCAACGTGTTGCTTAGAATTAAACCCTATATGTAAAAGAGTTGGTATAAGAATAAAAGAATGATTTGCAAATTATAAAATTTCCAAACACACAGTTCTCATACCTTCAGGCTATTATATGCAAGACTATCTGCAAGATCGTCCTTCGTCATAGCACAGAGTCCAGCTTCAAGCTTCGGAAACCCCATACTTCTAGCCATCTCCCGACAGACGAATAATTCTTTGTTGTCTGGGAGGCAGTATAGGAAGTCATCTTCGTTTGTCCCATTGAACACTAGTGCCCCCTTCGGATATTTCAATTCTTTGGCATAGTGATTAGCTTCAAAAACTTCTTCTTTGGATAATTTTTTCCCCGAAGCGTGTCGCACAATATAATCGTATATTTTGGAAGGTGCTTCGGGGGCAGTAGTATCAATTTCTTCAACCAAAATTGGCTCTGACATTTTCATTTTTTCAGTTGCCTTTGCAATTTTCGTTTCTTCTGTTTCCAAAGGTTTTACCTTGGTTGGCTCTGAAGGCCTGGCTTCAGTTCCAGTCTGTTGCTTCGAAGCTTCAGCAACAGATGCTTCAGAAGTTTCAGCAGTCTTCTTTGGAGTTATGCTCGAAGATTTAATCGTCTCCAAAACATCTAACACATTAACCATTCTTTTTCTTCTCGGGGTCACTATTGGCCCCTTTTTAATTTTTGCTACTTCAATTTCTTCTGAAGGACTTAAAATTTCTGATATTTTTACTCTCTCAGCTAATGTTTTTGCTTCTTCAGTCTTTGGTTCTTCCATCTTTTCTGTTACCGGCACTTCGGCCAACTCTTTGATTTCTGGCAGCAGGGTTGGTTCTTTAGCTTCGGTGGCCGAAGAGGTCTCACCGGCGAACTCAGGCACCGTGGCTGGTTCAATATAGCGTGGCCGGTGTGTGAGAACCTTTACCCTTTTCCTCTTCGGCGCTAGCTCGCTAGGAGCGGCTGAAGCGGTTTCTTTTGCAGAAGTTGTGCCTTTTCTTTTTTGCCCCCGCGCTAGATAGCGGTAGTCGGGGTAGACAAAACCAATTGCATCAAATACTCGGTTGAGTCTTTTCTTTTTTCGGCCTCCGAAGGCCGCTGACAATGCAGTGTCTTCGGCCTTCGAATATACCCCAAGCAATTCATCACTTACAGTCTCAATGCTCTTTAACCAATCATCATCTGGTTCAACGAACTTGTCTCCGTACTTGAATGCATACTTCAACCTAACTAGCCCACCTTCGTCAGTTTCTTTAACAGTTTCTTTCGACATTTCCCAGTTATCTGCAAGTGGCCACACTCTGAAGGCAATGTGTTCTTGTATTAAATCCCTTGTCCCAATAAAAGAGCAGACTACGCCGAAGGCCCGTTGGCATTCTTCGGCTACTTCATCCATTTCTACCTTCGGTTTCCGGAGTCCGAAGCGCTGCCAGATAGGGCACATAATGATATCCTTAATATCTTGTCGAACCTTCAAATCATTTTTTACGTAGAACCATTCCTTCATCCATTCCCCGGGCCATCTCTTCCGAAAGGTTGGCACGGGACAGCTTGATCCAGAGCGAGCACCGAAGCTGTAACAACCAAAGTTGTTATGATATTGCTCTTTACCCCAAGGCTTCGTCTCATATAATAACTCATGTATATTGCAAAAGCTTTTCGCACTTGGCTCTAGGCACTGGCTCTTCACGGCCCAGATGAAGACTCCCATTCTTATTATTGCTTCAGGGGTAAGTTGATGAAGGTAAACCTGATATATTTTCAGAACTTCTACCACAAACCTGCTTATAGGGAATCGTAGCCCAGCTTTAAAAAAGCTTCGGAAGATCACGACTTCATTATCTTCGGGAGTCGGC
Source organism: Zea mays (assembly GCF_902167145.1). Classification (NCBI taxonomy): domain Eukaryota; kingdom Viridiplantae; phylum Streptophyta; class Magnoliopsida; order Poales; family Poaceae; genus Zea; species Zea mays. The sequence goes on along the minus strand of NC_050105.1, from coordinate 104,680,107 downwards.
ACAGTCCTCTCTCCGTCATCTGCCCTCACGATGGACATATCTCGAAAATATCTTCCCCTCATGTTTTCAAGGTGACTTTGCCCAATAGTTGATTTTCCAAAGACTGAATGGCTTGGTCGCCATGGTCGATCTTCGGAATCCTCACCACCGCTGTCTGCATCATAACTATCACTTTCACCAGTATCTTCAGATAAGCCTTCCAAAATCTCCCTAGTAATTTTCTCTGTATTTGTTTTTGCTATTGATTCAATGAAGCCCAGATTTTTCTCCTCAGAAAGGCTCAGCTTCACCCCGGCAGCAACTTTCTTTTCCTCAGACATCTCTTCGGAAATCCTGCCTCTCGGCTCCGAAGCTTAAAACTAGGGAGGCAGTCAAATCTTTGTGGGCAGAAAGCTATTTGAGCAGGTAAAACAGATGGCAAGAGAGCGTGCCAAATAACTTGTGGTGAGCCCTTATTTATACATCCAGTATGTCGAAAACTGGAGGGTCCCGCTTGTCAATGACTGTTGCTATTCTAGCAAAAGGAAGGTGTTTTTTCGGACCTTTGGCTCATAGCCTTCGTCCATATCGCAATATAAATTTATCTTTACAGCAAATTAATATTGCGAGGGGCTACTGTTGGGGGCCTTCGGCTTCCGAATGTCCTCAAAAATGTAATCTGACTATGTTTTCCAAGAGAAATATGTGAACAGGTATCGTCGAAGTCAGATTGCGAGTATACAAGAACATGGTTAAGACGAAGCTTGACTGGGACGACGATCACGACGAAGGATAAGACGATCACGAAGCTATGCGCAGAAGAGCTTCGGCATAACGACGGGAAAGGGAAACCGACTTAAAGATGAAAAGCCAAATTAGACCTCGAAGAATTACTATAGACTTATTGATAAATGTAAAGGGCATTAATGTAATTTTGCATGGGCTGCGACCCGTGCCTATAAATAGGTGAACAGTATTCCCGTACTGTTCACGCTGACTGGGCATTCACTTCTGCGTCACGCCTGTATTCTCATTCCTTCAAGCCAAAGGTACATTTGTAATTTACTATTGTTTACACAAGTAATATAAATGGAAATAGATTAATAATAATGTTTACAAAAATTATGTTACTTTCTGTACTTTGTATGAATGTTCTCCATTTTTTATCATGATCATGAAGGTATGCCCTTCATGACCTTCGTCCTAGATTCATTATATTCGAAAGGAAATAATGATCCGAAGGACGAAGGGCTTTGATATTTAACATTTTATGTTGCCTTGTTCTTGATTCATAGTATTTGAGAACAAGTCCCCAACAAGGGTCAATGACAGTAAAAGACCTGAGCATAAGTCGGACGACGTCGTGGTCCGTCCATCTCGTGCTTCCATAGCTCCTGATTTTGTTGACCAGGGTCTTGAGTCTGTTGTACGTTTGCGTTGGCTCCTCTCCCCTGATCATGGCAAACCTTCCTAGCTCGCCTTCCACCAACTCCATTTTGGTGATCATGGTGGCGTCATTCCCCTCATGCGAGATCTTGAGGGTGTCCCATATTTGTTTGGCGTTGTCCAAGCCGCTCACCTTGTTATATTCATCCCTACACAATGATGCTAACAAAACAGTGGTAGCTTGTGCATTTTTATGAATTTGTTCGTTAATGAATACAGGGGTATCCGTATTATCAAATTGCATTCCATTCTTAACTATCTCCCAAATACTAGGATGGAGAGAAAAAAGGTGACTACGCATTTTGTGACTCCAAAAAGCATAGTCCTCTCTGTTGGGCCCATGTTTCGTTGCGCCGAAGGTCTTGCGTGAAGAAGCAGCTTCGGCTGAAATCGTCCCCAGGAAATGGCCGAAGGTTCCTTTTTATAGAGCTTCGGCGTTGCAAACCGACATAAAGATAGAATGACCTTTTTATCCATAGAGGTCTAACATAATGTTGTAAACTTTTGTAAAGGGCATAATTGTAATTCGTCACAGGCTGCGTCCTGTGTCTATAAATAGATGAACAGTACCCCCGTACTGTTCACGCGGACTTGGCATTTGCTTTTGCGTCACGCTCGTACTTTTCACCTTCTCTCAGGACCGAAGGTACATTTGTAATTTGAAATCATTTCTGTTTTTCCATGTTAATAAAATAGAAATGAATCTATGATGATGCTTATATTATATTTCATGCTTTATGTGAGTCCTTCGTCATTACCTGTTATGTTTACGAAGGTATGTCTCTCATGACCTTCGCCCGAGACTCATTATTTCCCGAAGGGACATAATGCTTCGAAGGACGAAGGACTTTAACACTTACCACTTTTTATGTTGCCTTGTTCTTAATTCTTAGCATTTGAGAACAAGTCCCCAACATTGGCGCCCACCTCCGGTGAACTCACTTCCACTTTTCTGAGCTGATGGCTTCATTCAACAATCAAGCTGGAGTTGCTTCGGACTCGAAGCTGGTGCTCCCGATCACAGGTGGCTCGTCCTCAGAGCCAGCTAACAAGAAGCAGAAGAAGGAAGCGCAGAGAAGAGTACAACATGTTGGGGTGCAAGGACCCTTCATCAAATCAAGATGGTCTCACATTCCTATTACCTTCTCTCAAGAGGACCTTCAACTCAAAGATTACCCACACAACGATGCTATGGTTATCTCTTGTGTTATCAAAGGATTTCTGGTTCACAATGTCTTGGTCGATACAGGCAGTGCAGCTGACATCATATTTGCTAAAGCCTTCAGACAGATGCAAGAGCCAGAAGATAAGATTCATGATGCTACACATCCTCTTTGTGGCTTCGGAGGAAGACAGATTGTAGCACTGGGCAAGATCACCATGTCAGTAACCTTCGGATTCATCAACAACACTAGAACTGAGCAAGTTGTGTTTGACATTGTTGACATGGAATATCCTTACAATGCAATTATTGGTCGAGGTACTCTTAATGCCTTCGAAGCAATCCTTCATCCTGCCTATCTTTGCATGAAGATACCTTCGGACCAAGGGCCTATTGCCATCCATGGAAGCCAGGAAGCTGCTAGAAGGGCCGAAGGAAGCTGGACCGACTCCAAGGCAATCCATAATATAGATGGAACTGAAGCTTGTGAACAGTACAAATTCAGAAGGGAGAAGGCAGCTTCAGCAGATCAGCCGAAGCCCATGCTTTTGTGTGAGGACATAGCAGAGCAGAAGGTGCTGTTGGGTTCGCAATTATCTGAAGACCAGGAGAAAACCTTGATAAGGTTTTTATTCAACAATAAAGATGTTTTTGCATGGTCGGCTAATGATCTCTGTGGAGTAAATCGGGATGTTATTGAACATTCGCTCAATGTTGACCCATCCTTCAGACCCCGAAAGCAGAGGCTCCGGAAAATGTCTGATGACAAGGCCGAAGGGGCTCGCGATGAAGTAAAAAGACTCCTCAGTGCAGGAGTTATCAGAGAAGTGAAGTATCCAGAGTGGCTAGCTAACACTGTTATGGTGAAGAAGGCCAATGGCAAGTGGAGAATGTGTATCGATTTCACAGATCTCAACAAGGCTTGTCCGAAGGACGAATTCCCGCTGCCAAGGATAGACTCTCTAGTCGATGCAGCAGCTTCTTCAGAGCTCATGAGTCTCTTGGACTGTTACTCAGGATATCATCAAATCTGGATGAAAAAGGAAGATGAGCCGAAAACTAGCTTCATAACTCCAAGTGGCACGTATTGCTATCTTCGGATGCCTGAGGGGCTCAAAAACGCTGGAGGAAGTTTCAGCAGAATGACTGCGAAGGTTCTTCAGTCTCAAATAGGCAGAAATGTGTTGACCTATGTTGATGACATTATCGTCAAAAGCACGAAGCAGGAAAATCATATTGTTGATCTGCAGGAGACCTTCGCCAGCTTCAGACAAGCTGGTTTGAAGCTGAATCCAGAGAAATGTGTCTTCGGAGTAAAGAAGGGTAAATTTCTTGGATGCTTGGTTTCAACAAAGGGAATCGAAGCTAATCCAAATAAAATCGAAGCTATACTTCGAATGGAGCCACCAACTACAAGAAAAGGGGCCCAAAGATTGACAGGAAGGCTGGCATCTCTCAACAGATTTATATCCAGATCAGCAGAAAGAAACTTACCATTTTTCGAGGTGCTGAAGTCAGCCGAAGTCTTTCAATGGGGCCCAAGTCAACAAAAAGCCTTCGAAGAGTTGAAGCAATACTTGATAGATCTCACAACATTAACTCCGCCAACGCCAGGGGCTCCTCTGTTGTTATATGTGGCAGCTTCGCACTCAGCAGTAAGTGCGGCGCTTGTCCAGGAGAAGCTTTATGGCCAGCTTAAGAAGCAAGTTCCAGTGTATTTTGTATCTGAGGTCCTTAGTGTCTCAAAGAAAAATTATACAGAGCTGGAGAAGGTATTATATGCCGTTTTAATGGCATCCAGGAAGCTTCGGCATTATTTTCAGGCATACAATATCATTGTTCCTTCTTCGCAGCCGTTGAAGGATATAATGAGAAATAGAGAAGCTACTGGACGGATTGGGAAATGGGCTGCAGAGCTCAACGAATTTTACATTGATTATGTGCATAGATCTTCGATCCAGTCTCAAGCATTGGCAGATTTCATTGCCGACTGGACGCCAGGGGCTCAGGATGAAGAAGCAAATAAAGATGCCGAAGTGTGGACAGTATTTTGTGATGGCTCTTGGGGAATCTTCGGAGCAGGTGCAGCTGCTGTGTTGGTTTCACCATCCAAGGTCAAAACTTGTTATGCAGCAAGGCTTGATTTTAGCTGCACGAACAATATTGCTGAGTACGAAGCCCTGCTTTTGGGCCTTCGGAAATTAAAGGCAATGGGAATCAGAAGGGCAATTCTCAAAACTGATTCCCAGGTGGTTTCAGGTCATGTTGACAAAAGTTGCAAGGCTAAAGATCCGAAGCTTGAAAAATATCTAGATACGGTCCGAAGGATCGAAGCATCCTTCGAAGGATTCTCTGTCAAAAATATTCCTCGAGGACAAAATGAGCATGCTGATTTGCTAGCTAAGTCTGCGGCACAGGGGCTGCCGTTACCTTCGGATGTGTTCTTCGAAACAATAAAGGCACCTTCAGTGGAGCTCCTTGAAAGAGCAGTCCTCAATATATCTCCTGTTTACAGCGAAGATTGGAGAACTGAAATAATCTCTTACCTTCAGGGTAAGTTCCTTTCAGATGACGAAGCTTACAACAAAAGAATAGAGGCAAGAGCTCGTCCGTATGTCATGATAGAAGGGGAATTATACAAACATGGAGTTTGCGCTCCGCTGCTCAAGTGCTTATCTAGAGCCGAAGGTATAGAGTTGATGAAAGAGATACATGCAGGCCTGTGTGGATCCCACATCGGATCCAGGCCATTACTTGGGAAAGTCTTCCACCAAGGGTTTTATTGGCCGAAGGCAGCTTCGGATGCGGCGGAGTTAGTGCAAAAGTGCGAAGGTTGTCAGAAATGTGCAAAAGATCAAAAACAACCTTCGTCTTTGACACAGCTGATACAACCCATCTGGCCATTGCAAAGATGGGGCCTTGACTTGTTGGGTCCATTACCACCGGCTCAAGGGAATCTAAAATATGTTATAGTGGCTGTGGAGTATTTTTCCAAGTGGATTGAGGCGAAGCCATTGGCCACAATAACTTCGGCCACTGTCCAAAAGTTTTTCTGGCAGAATATTGTCTGTCGCTTCGGGGTACCGAAGGCAATCACTGTAGATAATGGAACGCAGTTTGACTCCGAAGCTTTCAGAAATTTCTGTGATCAAATTGGAACGAAGATCCATTTTGCATCAGTCAGGCATCCGGAGTCAAATGGGCTCGTTGAGAGGGCCAACGGCATTATAATGACAGGAATAATGAAGTTAATCTTCAATCAACCCAGGGGAAAGTGGCCAGATCAGTTAATCAAAGTGGTGTGGAGCCACAATACAACAACATCAAGGTCTACAGGCTTTACCCCATTCAAATTATTATTCGGTGACGAAGCAATAACTCCGGAGGAAGCAAAAGCTGGATCAATAAGAGTAGTAGCTTCGGCAGAATCAGGTCCCGAAGATCTTTGCCTTGTGGAAAAGGATGCTCTAGAAGGGATTAGGCTTCAGGCCGTGGAGAATATCAATAAATATCAGGCTGAAACAGTTAAATGGCGAGATAGAAAAGTCCGGCTAAAAAATATTGAGCCGGGACACTTGGTGCTTCGGAGAGTGGCTAACCCAGATACAGTGGGTAAGCTACAGTTGAAATGGGAAGGACCATTCTTAGTAGTATCTTCGTCAAGGCCTGGATCGTACAGATTGAAGGACATGGATGGCAACGAAATTCCAAGGTCTTGGAATGCGGATGAGCTTCGGCGATATTATGTATAACATGATGTAATTTTTTATGTTTTTTCTTTTCTTTTTCATGGCACCCTTTTCCTTTCCGAAGGGGGAGAAAGGTTTTTAATGGGGCCATCATGTGTAATTTCCTTTTTTAGTCTTATAAGAGCAAAATCCCCCAAAAAATGTAAATGTAACAGCTGAGAACGCACCATCGAGTGCAGAAACTGAAAAAGAAAAAAAGAGAAGAAGCTCCAAAGACGTTCCTAAGGGAATGCAGAGCTTATACCGCCTAAGTAAAAGGCGAAGAAACTCCAAAGACGTTCCTAAGGGAATGCAGAGTTTATACCGTCTAAGTAAAAGACGAGGAAGCTCCAAAGTCGTTCCTAAGGGAATGCAGAGCTGATGTGTGGTTGATTCCAAGGAAATAATGGTTGAGTGTGGCTTCGGTTATATGCTTTGGACATTCATTCGCACATTACATCATGGCATTTGCATTCATAAGCATTCATTCATAGCATTTGTGTTCCTAAGTGGTTGCTTCGGCAAGAGGAAGAAGCGGTCCTTTATGTTTCGTCATGTACAAAAAAGAAAAGCTTTGGCAAAAAGAAGAAATGGTCTTTTATGCTTCGTTGTGTACGAAAAGAAGGGAAGGTGTTTTTTCGCCTTCGGCTCAAAATACTGATTTCGTCCACATCAAAGCGTCTCAATAAAAGGGTAAGAATATATTACAAGGTATGAACAAAGTTCCTTGAGAATAGATTAATTGTATTTACAAAAAAAAAGTTGTTACAAATTCTCCTGAGTTTTTTCTAGTCTGCTCCTATTAATCTTCGTCAGGTTTCTGCTTCGGCGGCATATACTTTAAGCATCACCTTCAGCTTCGTCATCCTACATGAATCAAGGTATCCCAAGTAAAAATCAAGTGTGAAGGAGAAGGTCAGTACAAAGTATGATTTCTTACTGGTTCAAGATGACTTCGAGCTTCGTCCCCAGCCTTCTCTCGCCCGCCTTTTGTCCATATCATTTTTATGAATCTATTTGAGATGCTCCGGGCGAGGTCAGGAATGTCGTCGAGAATTGATGGAGACAGGGCGAAGTTGGGCCTGTTGACAATTTTTCCATGCTCGCAGCCAGCCTTCAGGAATGCTGCAGCAGTACCCCGAGAAGCTACCCAGGCACAGAAGTCACCGTGCCCAGCTATAACTTCGTCAAGTTCTTCAATTTCAGCTTCGATATAATCGAAGGCTTTTGGTAAATCTTCATCCGAAGGGGTAAATTTCCCGCTGCTGGCTCCAACTGAGTAAAAGATCTTCTTTAGTTGTTGGATACAATTGTTGCTAAAATTCAAACATTTATCCTGAAGGCTTGTTAATGATTTCTTCAAATTTGAGTTGGCTTGGACTTCGGCTTCAAGTTTCGAATCAAGTTCTAGCTTCTCTTGTTCAAATTGTTTTGATTGGCAGAGAAGCTTCGAATTCAATTCTGCTACTTTGGCTTCAGTTTCTGCCAGCAAGCCTTCGGTTGATTGAAGTTCGAAGTCTTTCTTTTCAATAATAGCTGATTGTTCTTTTATCTTGCTCTCTAAATTTTCAATTATAGCTTCGTGCTTCTTATCTTCTAGATCTTGCTGCATCCTCAAAGCTTTGCTTAGAAGCATGCTCTGCAAATAAACAACCTTCGTTAAAGAATATTGCCATTATTAAAAAACAATAGAAGTTAGAGAGAAGGATGTTTACCTTGAAATTTGAATAAAATAAGCTGCCGACGATATGTTGTCGTCGGTAGCGGCTGATGTCTGTCTCTAGCTTCGGAAAACCGATACTCTTTGATAGAGTACCGATGACCTTAGCCCCAGCTGAGTCCCGGATGCAGCCCAGTTTTTCATCATCAATGCCTCCAAATAGAAGAGCTCCTGGCTTGTATCCGCAAGATTTGGCGTATTCCTTAAGCTCTTCTTTTTCGGCCTTCGACAGTTTTTGCCCGACTAAATTTTGAAATAAGTAGGCTTCGTCGTCCGAAGTGTCTTCGGCTATTTCTTTCTCTTTCCCAGGCACTGCGGCCATGGTTTCTTCAGCAGTGGTGGCAGCTTCTTCTGCAGCCATGTCTGTTAAAATTTTGTTGATGTCTTCAACAGTAGATTCTAAGTTTACATCTCCGGCTGTAGCGGCTTCGGTAGCCGCGACCTCCGAAGGTGCGACTTCGACATTTTCTGTGCCCTCAACGGCTGGTGTTTTCTGAATTGACGCCCTCGGTGGCGTCTTGTCAATAACTTCTGTTACGGCAATAATTCTTTGCCTTTTCGCTTTGGCTATCTTCGTTTTTCCCGGCTCCGCCACCTTTTGAAAAAGCTTCGTCAGTCGAGGCCCTAATGGACTTAGCTTCGTGGGCATGGGTTCAGTCATTACCTTTAGAATTTCCTCCACGTCGCTAGTAGAAGGTGGTGTGGGGGTCCCCTCTTCTTCGGATAGTTTTCGCTTTGGAGTTGATATTTTTCTCTTGGCAATTTTCTTCTTTTTTGGTGGTTGTTCTTCGTCCTTGTTTAAAGCTTCGGCCGCTCTTTTTCTTCTCTGGCCCTCAGCGTCCTTGTTCAGCTGCGCATAATCAGGATATTCGAAACCCAGTGCATCAAGCACTCGGTTCAGCCTTCGCTTCGGACGGGTGCCGAAGGCTGCTGTCATCAGTTGATCTTCTTTTTTCGAATAATTTCCAAGAATTTCATTACACATCACCTCAACTGTATCCAGCCACTCTTGGCAGGGCTTCTTAAAATATTTCTTGAATTTGAAGTGGTAAGGAAGCCGGACAAGATCCCCTTCCTTCTTCTCCCCCTTTAACTTTGGCATTTCCCATTTTTTCAGAGTAGGGAAGACTCTGAATGCTAAGAATTCTTGAACCAGATCCCTGGTACCAATATGCTCTGCAATGATCCTGAATTCATCCATTGCCCGTTGAGTTTGACCCTCTGGTGTCATGTTGCAGTGGGGTCGGGTTTCTTCGAAAGTTAGCTCGAGTGGACTTTGCACAAGCTTCTCCTTGTCCTCATCAACCTTGACATAGAACCATTCTGATTTCCAGCCTGCCGGCCATTTGCTTCGGTAGCTGATTACAGGAAACTTTGCGGTTTTCCGGTAGGCAAAATTGTAGCAACCGAAGTTTTCATGAAGCCCATCTTTTCTGGCCTTTGTTTGATAATGTAATTCATGAACTCGACAGAAACTGTCAGCAAAAGGCTCTACTGCTTGGCTTCGGAGGGCCCAAATATAAACGCTAAGCCTAACGATAGCGTTAGGAGTTAACTGATGAAGGTAGATGCCAAACCTCTTCAATATCTCCGCAACAATCTCGTGAACAGGGAATCTTAGCCCAGCCTTTAAAAAGCTTTTGAAGATGACAACCTCGTCTTTCTCTGGCTTCGGGGTGGTCTCTTCTCCCCCGAAGCGAAGTAGCTTCTTCTGATCTTCACTAAAAAAGCCTGCTTTCACCATCTTGGCGAGATCAACCTTTGAAACAGTCGATTTTCCGAAGTCTAGGTGGCTGGGTTTGCTGGGCATGGCAATACGGTAGTCATCTTCGGAGTCGGTTTCTTCAATGTTCCCTTCTCCTTCGGCAGCTGTCGGGTTTGCCTCGGCAGCAGGCATTTCTTCCGCAGTCACTAGTCCGGAGCGCTGCATCGCTTCGGAGATGGGCATAGTCTCCGAAGCTCCAGTTTCGTCCCCCTCGCGCTCAACCCTAGCTGTAGAGCGAACTCTGGCCATTTAATTATGAACTTGTGAAACTTTGATACTTTTTTCTCCGAAGCAGGCTTCAAGATGGAGCTTCGTCCAAATCTGACAAACAAGCTTCGGTGATGGTTAAAAATTTTGGCAGCAAAACAGTGCAAATAGCAGTAAATGCTGTGGTAACTTCACACCTACTCGTCTGTTTATATAGTGCTGCAGGTAAGAAGGCGAAGCGGCAGGGTTTTTACACCAGGCGGGCAGCAACTTGTACCCGCTGCGCAGTGGACCGTAAAGACCAAACAGTGACTCTGCAAGGTGGGACCGACACGATCTCGGGAAATGAATCGTTTCTCGGCAACGAGCTCAGGGAAGGTGTTTTTTGGACCTTCGGCTTCCCGAAGCTTGAGAGGATTTTTTCACGGTTCAAGCTCGTTACGAAAAACGATCTAGCGCCGCGAAAGGGGCTACTGTTGGGCCCATGTTTCGTTGCGCCGAAGGTCTTGCGTGAAGAAGCAGCTTCGGCTGAAATCGTCCCCAGGAAATGGCCGAAGGTTCCTTTCTATAGAGCTTCGGCGTTGCAAACCGACATAAAGATAGAATGACCTTTTTATCCATAGAGGTCTAACATAATGTTGTAAACTTTTGTAAAGGGCATAATTGTAATTCGTCACAGGCTGCGTCCTGTGTCTATAAATAGATGAACAGTACCCCCGTACTGTTCACGCGGACTTGGCATTTGCTTTTGCGTCACGCTCGTACTTTTCACCTTCTCTCAGGACCGAAGGTACATTTGTAATTTGAAATCATTTCTGTTTTTCCATGTTAATAAAATAGAAATGAATCTATGATGATGCTTATATTATATTTCATGCTTTATGTGAGTCCTTCGTCATTACCTGTTATGTTTACGAAGGTATGTCTCTCATGACCTTCGCCCGAGACTCATTATTTCCCGAAGGGACATAATGCTTCGAAGGACGAAGGACTTTAACACTTACCACTTTTTATGTTGCCTTGTTCTTAATTCTTAGCATTTGAGAACAAGTCCCCAACACTCTCCATCAAAGTGTGGAGGTTTACCGAGAGGAATAGAAAGCAAATGGGCATTGGAGTTATACAGAATACGAGAATAATCAAATGAAAATTTTGAGTTAACCGTTTCTTTTTCTCGTCGTAGTCATCGTCTCTTGGGGAAGAAGAAGACTCATCGTTGTCGTAGTAGACGATCTTCTTGATGCGCCTCTTCTTCTTCCCGTCCTTCTTCTTATGACTTGAGCCAAAGTCAGTGGGCTTGTCGTCCCTCGGCTCGTTGAGGAAGGACTCCTTCTCCTTGTCGTTGACCATCATCCCCTTTCCCTTAGGATCCATCTCTTCGGGCGATTAGTCCCTTTTGTGAAGAGAACGACTTCGATACCAATTGAGAGCACCTAGAGGGGGGGGTGAATAGGTGATCCTATAAAAATCAAAATACTTATAGCCACAAAACTTGGTTAATTGTTAGTATGGCTATGAAGCGAGCTCTTGCTAACACAAGATATCACAGAAAAGCAATCACAAGAGACACGGTGGTTTTATCCCGTGGTTCGGCCAAGTATAACACTTGCCTACTCCACGTTGTGGCGTCCCAATGGATGAGGGTTGCACTCAACCCCTTTCAAGTGATCCAATGATCAACTTGAATACCATGGGTTTTCCTTTCTTATGCCTTCTCCCGTTCACGAGGAATCTCCACAACTTGGAGCCTCTCGCCCTTACAATTGATGATCACAAAGAAGCATGAAAGTAAGGGAGGGGAGAGCAACACACACAAGACTCAAAACAACGAGCACAATCACGCACACAAGCCACAACTTGAGCTCAAAACACAACGCGAGGAGTTCTCTACTCAAATGGAGCTCAAGTCACTATCTCAAAGAATCGAATGCGTGAGAATGGAGTCTTGGTGTCTTAGAATGATCAAAGAATGCTTGGGGTTCTCCTCCATGCGCCTAGGGGTCCCTTTTATAGCCCCAAGGCAGCTAGGAGCCGTTGGAGGTAATCTTGGAAGGCCAAAGTTGCCTTCTGTCGGGTGTCGCACCGGACAGTCCGGTGTGCCACCGGACAGCTACTGTTCATGTCCGGTGCCCGATTCCCTTCCAAATCGGGCGCAGCCGACCGTTGCAGATTGGTGGCAGTTGGCGCACCGGACACTGTCCGGTGCCCCCTGCCGACCGTTGGAGCGAGCCACGTGTCGCCCGCGGATTTGGCGGCCGACCGTTACGCTGGCGGCCATTGGCTCACCGGACAGTCCGGTGAATTATAGTCGTACACCGCCGAAGTTTTCTCGAGAGTGGCCAGTTCGCCGGAGACCAGCCTGACGCACCGGACACTGTCTGGTGCACCACCGGACAGTCCGGTGTGCCAGACTGTGCTGAGTCTTGGCTGCACACAGGCACTCTCTTCCAATTTTTTCTTTTCCTGTTTCTAGCACTTAGGTAACTTCACTAGTACCCAAAACAAATGAACTAAGTCTAGAAACATACCTTCTTGTTTATTTGCACTTCATTCATCATTTGGCATATAATAACCCACTTAATATGTGTTGGACACTTAATCACCAAAATATACTAGAAATGGCCCAAGGGCACATTTCCCTTTCAATACCTTTTGATCAACGGACTTACCTCCTTTGTCGAGGTCCAAGTGTCCGTCAGTTCCCATTGGCGTCTTAGTAGGCTTTGCGTCCTTCATCCCAAATCTTTTAAGTAAGTCTTGGGTATACTTTGTTTGGGAGATGAAGGTTCCTTCCTTGAGTTGCTTTACTTAAAATCCAAGGAAGTAGTTCAACTCGCCCATCATTGACATCTCGAATTTCTGCATCATTACCCTGCTGAACTCTTCACACGACTTTTGATTAGTAGAACCAAATATTATGTCATCGACATATATTTTGCATACAAACAAATCATCATTACGAGTCTTAGTGAAAAGAGTAGGATCCGCTTTCCTGACCTTGAAAGCATTAGAAATGAGAAAGTCTCTAAGGCATTCATACCATGCTCTTGTAGCTTGCTTAAGTCCATAGAGCTCTTCCTTGATTGGTCCATTGAGGAAGGCGCTTTTCACGTCCATTTGAAATAGCTTAAAAGAGTGGTGAGCAGCATAGGCCAATAATATACAAATTGACTCGAGCCTAGCTATAGGAGCAAAGGTCTCCTCAAAATCCAAACCTGCGACTTGGGCATAACCTTTTGCCACAAGTCGAGCCTTATTTCTTGTCACCACCCCATGCTCATCTTGCTTGTTGTGGAACATCCACTTGGTTCCCATACCATTTTGCTTTAGACAAGGCACCAGACTCCACACTTCATTTCATGTAAGGCTTCTTCTACCCCGAAAGGCTCAATAGAAGAAACAAAAGACTAATGTTCACAAATATTAGCTGAATGTGAATGAGTGGTTACTCCCTTGCTTATGTCACCCAGAGTCGGATCCACTGGATGACTCCTTTGGATGGTGACCTAGACTTGAGTTGAAGGTGCATGTTGTACTTCTTCCTCTTTATTCTTTTCTTCATGTGCCCCCTTGATTCATGCCTGCATCTTGAGGTACATGTTCCTCATCTTGAGTTGGGGGTTGCACCAATTTTGAGGAAGATGGTTGATCTTGATCTTGTTGTTCCGGTCGCACATCACCTATTGCCATAGTTCTCATTGTGGTTGTTGGAACTTGATCCTCATCTACATCATCAAGGTCAACTTGCTCTCTTGGAGAGCCATTAATCTCATCAAATACAACGTCACTAGAGACTTCAACTAAACCCAACGATTTGTTGAAGACCCTATATGTCTTTGTATTTGAATCATAACCTAGTAAAAACCCTTCTACAACTTTGGGAGCAAACTTTGAATGTGTACCTCTTTTAACTAAGATGTAGCATTTGCTTCCAAAGACACAAAAATATGACACAATGGGTTTGTTACCGGTTAGAAGCTCATAAGACGTTTTCTTGAGGAGGCAATGAAGAAAGAGCTGATTTATGGCATGGCAAGCTGTATTTACAACTTTCGACCAAAACTGCTCAGGCGTTTGGTATTCTCCAAGCATTGTCCTCGCTATGTCGATGAGCGTCCTGTTCTTTCTCTCTACTACACCATTTTGTTGTGGTGTGTAGGGAGTGGAGAACTTGTGCTTGATGCCTTCTTCCTCAACAAACTCTTTGACTTAAAGATTCTTGAATTCAGATCCATTATCGCTCCTGATCTTCTTCACCTTGAGCTCAAACTCATTTTGAGCTCTCCTTATGAAGCGCTTTAGATAACATTGGGTTTCTGTTTTATCCTGCAAAAAGAATACCCAAGTGAAGCAGGAAAAAACATCAACAATAACAAGACCATACTTACTTCCCCCTATGCTAAGATAGGCAACGGGCCCAAAGAGATCTATGTGGAGGAGTTCCAGTGGTCTTAACGTTGTCATCACATTTTTGCTTAGATGAGTAGTTCCCACCTGCTTTCCTGCTTGGCACGCTGCAAAAGGTCTGTCTTTCTCAAAACAAACATCGGTTAGTCCTAACACAGGTTCTCCCTTTAGAAACTTATGAAGATTCTTAATTCCAATATGTGCTAGACGGTGGTGCCAGAGCCAGCCCATATTAGTCTTAGCTATTAAACATGCATCTAGATCAGCATTTTCTTTAGTGAAATCAACTAAATAGAGATTGTCGTCTAATACACCTTTAAAAGCTAATGAACCATCACTTCTTCTAAAGACAGACACATCAATATTTGTAAATAAACAATTATATCCCATATGACATAATTGACTTACAGAAAGTAAATTGTAACCAAGCAATTCTACTAAGAACATATTAGAAATTGAATGCTCAGTAGTGATAGCTATTTTACCCAAACATTTGATCTTGCCTTGATTCCCATATCTAAATATGATCATGTCATGAGAATCCTTATTCTTGATGTAGGAGGTGAACATCTTCTTCACCCCCATCATGTGGTTTGTGCATCCGCTGTCAATAATTCAGCTTGTGTGCCTGGATGCATAAACCTGTAAGGTGATTTAATCTTGGGTTTTAGGTACCCAACACTTGTTGGGTCCTACAAGGTTAGTCACATAAGACTTTGGAACCCAGATGCAAGTTTTGTCTCTTTTGCACTTAGGTCCCAAATTTCCAGCAACTACTTCATCATTTTTGCAAGTTAGCACATATGAAGCAGCATAAGTATGATAAAGCATAGTTGGGCCATTTGATGCATTCCTAGGTGCATGAGAGACAACATGGCGCCTAGGTCTACTCCTACCCTAAACATACGATGAGCTAGATGATGCATACATGGCATAAGAATCAAAAGCAACATCATGACGAGTAGGTAAAACAGCATGATCATAGCGACTATTATGATGAACAACACTAGAAGCATTCTTAACATGAGCATACAAATAGGCATGGTTCTTTTTATCATGTAAAGAATGAGAGCTACTAGCCATAGGGGTATTCTCTTTCTCCTTGATGAGATTGGAAGTCCTTTGCCTTGTTAAGTTCTTGGTTTCCCTTTGGAAACCAAGTTCATCCTTAATAGAGGGGTGTCTACCAATGGTGTAGGCATCCCTGTCAAATTTTATCTTTTCATATTCACTCTTGCAAATTTTAAGTTGACCATTAAGATTTGTAACTTCATCATTCAACTTAAGAATAGTGGAAGTATGAGCATTGCAAGCATCAATATCGACATCTTTACATCTATTGCAAATAGAGACATGCTCCATAGATGAACTAGTAACATTCAATTTTTCTAGATTAGCATTTAAATCAGCATTTAAACTCTTAAGACTACAAATAGAATCATGGCAACGAGATAACTCAGAAGAAAGTAATTTATTTTTCTTAATTTCAAGAGCCAGAGAATTTTCAACATTAATACACTTATCATGTTCTTCATATAGAATATCTTCTTGTTTCTCTAGCAATCTAACCTTCTCATTAAAGGCATCAATTAATTTGTTAATTTATCAACTTTAGATCTATCTAAACCCTTAAAGAGATCACTATAGTCTACATCTTCGACAGATTCCTCATCACTAGAAGAAGTGTACTTAGGGGTATCTCGAGTATGTACCTTCTTCTCCTTAGCCATGAGGCATGTGTGATGCTCGTTTGGGAAAAGGGATGACTTGTCGAAAGCTGAAGCAGCAAGTCCCTCATTGTCGGAGTCAGATGAAGAGCAGTCTGAGTCCCTGAAGCGTCCCCAATCCTTTGGGACTCAAATGTGATACAATTACTAGTCCTAGGAGGCTAGTAAACACATTTATACATCAGATGATTCCAGATCTGCTTAAATGAGACAAACCTATAAAGGTGGCGATCAACTTTAAGAGTTGGTCCACAACTCGGGACATATCATCAGAGTGGGGCTAAGGCAGCCTGATATACGCAGCGAAGCAAATCAGCGGTCCAACAGCCACAGGCAAGGTTGGGAACAGTCGTAACTCTTACCTGATCTCCTTTTTCTGAAAAACAACAAATAAGCAAGGGTGAGTACAAACGTACTCAGCAGCCCACCTTCACCCGCGGAATGGGGAAATCAGATATAATGCATGGAATATGTGGAGCTCAGGATATTTTGCAGAAACAGCAATATTTGATGCAGGTTGTTTTGTAAAACATTTTGCATTTTTCAAAGTGCATCCTCTCCCAAAGGAGTAGGAAGTTTTTCAGTATAGAACAAAATCCCCTGGACTAAACCATCCAGGTATCTCGGCAGTTTCCCACTTGGTTTTCATTTTTAAAAACAGCTACTGGACTTCCCGTCCACCATAGCTCACGGCTCAACCGCCGGACCTTTTAAAAACCACTTTTCTCAAACGCACCCTTTTTTTAAAACAAACACTAATTGCCATACCAAACCAGACTCGTCCATTCCTCTATGGACACAGACTATTCGAATAGGTTTTCAAACTCTACGCAGAGGGGTACACTTTACCCACTAGTCCGGCTTTGCGATCTCATGGCCAATGAGATCCGAATCTGAATCTCTTTCTTTCCTCCCGGTGCACCGCCATGTCCACTTATACCGGAAGGAGTCAGGCCACCGCCATGTCCAAACCGGACAAAACATTCGCCCTCCTTATCCTCCCGGTGCTCCCCAGCCTTCATAACCCTGGGGTTGGACCGTACGAGTTCAGATTGAGTGACTGCCCACACAGTCTTGAGTGGTTGTACTTATCATGAGTACAGGTAGTGAAGGATGACAAACCGGTCCTTATATGAGGGGACAATCCTTCTGCTCACACCTAAACCAGCTGAGCCATCACCTTAGGCCCTCCCCTAAACCAGGGAGTCCCTGATCATCCCACTCACAAGGTGATAAGGGTGAAAACCCTTCATCATACACATTTTGAAAAGCATTTTCTTTTGAAAACTCACACCTTTTCTCAAAATCATTTGTAACAAATATATCAAGGATTGATTGCGGCAAGCGGCTTGGGTGGCCATAATAGCTTGTCTCAAAATCATATCATGCATAAAATAACAGGCTGAGGGTTGTGGTTGAAAAATCATAGGTAATTTATGCATCAAAGGGATCCAGTGAGCTTGTCGTGCTTATCCGTCGAAGGGGGAAGGGGAGCTCGTGGAACTGGCTTCTAGCTCCACTGCCTGGCCTCCACGAGACGGCACGAACGCTCCGATAACTATGCAACATGAATAAGCAAACATACAAACAAGCAAGTATACCAACAAATATTTAGTATAGTGGTCAGAATAGTGATATATGGATGGGTAGAGTCTTGAGTAGAATCTGTGTCATGTGGTGTTGTGATATTACTGGTGGTGGAGCGGAGGTGCTTACCATGAGGGTGGACTGGAGGCGAAGCGACACTATGCGTGTAGACGGCAGAGCGGAGTAACTGAGTGGGTGGAGTGTTTGCCTTGGCTGAGGGTGTTGAGTGTGTGTGGAGAGGGAGAGGGTAGTTGGGTGTATTTATAGCTGGGTGTATGTGGTGTAGCACAGTGAAGTTCACTGTTGGTGAGAATAGTGACGAATGAATCGACTGACTTAGTCTGAACATGAGAGTTATAGGCAGAATATGGGACAAGAGTATTTTGGGAGTTTTCTGGAACATGAACCAGGCTTAAGGGATGACATGGTTGGATAGGGAATAATTTGATAAGAATTTAGAAACAAGAATTATTGGAATCGGAGTTTGGAAGCCTGGTTCAAAGGAATCTCAAAGTTAAGCATGCTCAACTTGGAGAAACCTAGGATGGGTGACCAGATGGGAAGTTCCCACTGGAAGGAAAATCACAGTCACCGGAGTTCGTATGACTGGAATATGGGTCTGGCTGGTCTTAGGTGGAACGGACAACATGATGGATGAGTAGTTGAAATTTGGGGTGATCGGACGATCGATGAATAGTAACGATGAATAGTAACAATGAATAGTGATGACGAAAAAGGTACCATAGATATCACCGATAAATAGTAGCGATGAGGAATAGTAATGATAAATAGTAACAGGGATGAATAGTGTCGGTGAATAGTAACGATGAATAGTAATGGTGAATAGTGATGGTGAATAGTCGTATGAACGAACGATGAACGATGAATAGTGCCGATGAATGAACGATGAACGATGAATAGGAACTATGAACGAACGATGAACGATCGAATGATCGAACAAACGAACAATCGGAATTTTGGCAGCATAACGGCGGGAAAAAGATTATTTGGACGAACGAACGGACGAACGATCGAACGATCGGACGAACGGACGAACGAACCATGAACGATCGGACGAACGATCGAACGATTGGACGAACAAACTAAGAATAGGGGGACGAACGATCGAAGAACGACCGAACGATCCTTGTGCTAGTGTGTTCTTGTGTGGAACATGGAGTGGGTGTGTGTGGCTTGGGGTGGGATGAGAGGAGGCCCTTGCCCCTCTATTTATAGCCATGGTGGGGGATTAGGGGGAGGGATGAGAGGATTAGTGGGAGGATGAGAGGATTAGTGGGAGATTAGCATGCATTTGTCTTGTATAAGTGAGATTAGCTTGTAGAGCTCACCGTATGACACTAGAGGCATACGTATACGTATGAGCATGAGGAAAGTTATGAATAAAATATTTATAGGGACTTGAAAAATGATTCTGAAGGTATTTCTCAAGAGGAAAATACTTGGAGATATATCGGTGGAATATTTGGACAGTATTTTTGGAAAGAACTTGAAGGGGATTACTCGGGAAATATCTGGGCGGTATTTCTGGAAGAATTTGAGGGGGATCACTGGGGAAATATTTGTAGGATATTTTGAGGAGGATTTTAGAGAGAATATAGACCACTATACTTTATTTGTTGATATCAACTCGCAAACAAACATTTTAAAATGAAATTTGAAATTCATTTTGAATTTAGAGCGAGTTTGAGAAAATTCCAAGATTTGAATTTTTGGGATGCTACAAATCTACCCCACTTAAAAGGAATCTCGTCCTCGAGATTCGACTTAGAAGGGTTATGGGTATATCTTTACTTCAGCTACATATCTTCACTTTGCAGACTCTTCGAGGAGATGGAACTTCAACAAAATCTGGCCTTTGAGGAGCATCCGGTTGCCGATTGTAAACGCTGATTCTGGCTACTCAAAGATCATCTTCAGGCTTCTGGCTTTCGCTTGGCAGCTAGCTTATTGAGGAAGCATTGATGCCAACACGCAAACCTTTCTCTTGTGAACTCCCACATGGATTCCTTTCTTGATTAGTCTTCTGGTGCTTCATCAACAAAACTTGGGTGACTACTTCTCATCCAGAAACTCATATGCTTTGATGATCTGGTCCTCCACAAGCTTGCGACAGGCCTTCTTCTTTTTCTCCATAGCAGGAACCTTACTGGAACACTACCCCACTTAAAAGAATGAGGGTAGAACTCTTGAATCTCGGGGATTTGAACTCCTTGAAGTACCTCACAACAAGGGTGTTACAAGGCCTTCTTTTGCTGTTGCTGCTTGAACAGGCTGCAGAGAGATGACTGACATAGGGTTGATTCTGGGAGAACCTTCTTCTTATATTCTCTTCACTATCTTCTTTTCTCTTCTCACTTTTCACTGCCTCTTTTTTTCTCTTTGTTCTTCCCACTGGAGGATTCTATCAAAGAGTATTACCATCATACTGAGGAGGAAACCGAAGACTATGAACCATGTACAACAGTCTTTAACCCAAGAATCACCAAGCATTGTGATCTTAGGGGCGAGGGAGTGGAAATGGAGTTGCTTGCGATTTGGCAGAGGGGATTTTATCTGGTGTGTGCTTTGCATGGGATGGGAGTTGAGGGAGCTGGTGGGGGGGGGAATTTATAGGTGAGTGGGGGCGCTCGGTTGCGGAGTGGCGGTGATGGAGCAGGTGACACGAGGCAGTAGGTGCGACAAGGGGAAGGGGGGGCTGATGTTGCTAGCGATGATGGCGGCGGTGGGTGCGCTGCAAAGGGGGTGAGGGCGGTGGTGGTGCGCATGGAGGCGAGCACGCGTGAGGGGGGCACGGGTGAGTGGTGGGGTCTATGACCCTGATGTTTGTGGTCTCTGGTTCCAAGAATCTTTGCCTCTCTGTATGGTAATAACTCCTTTTGTCCTCTTCTTCTGTTTACTTTGACTCAGGGGCAGTGCTTTGATTCTCACGGTCGGTCCTTTTGACTAGGCGGCGGGACTGGTTGCTTCTGTAGCTTATTCCAGGCTTCAAGGGTAAGCTTTCCGGTATCTTCTTGGGTAAGGTGCTTTTCTCTTGAGATGGGTTAAGATGAGAATGGAAGAATAAGGTGAGGATTGGATCTAATTTATTATCTATGTTTTTAGAGAAAACCTTTCTTAAAAAGAAAGAAAACACACAAGCTCAGCAATGATAAGCACAAACAAATCAAATATTTTGAATAAGGGAAGAATAGAGTTTTTCCAAAGCACAGACTACTCAGATTCGGGGGCTAAGCATAACTACTATTGCTTGGTTCCTGAATTGAGAACTATGTTAAATGCAACTTATGAGCACTAACGTTAAAGCATCACATATGCACTCAAAAGGGGAGAAAACATCAAGTGAAATTCATTTTGAAATGCCCTAGGGGGCCACACAATTAGAGTTTTGCAAAACACGAGTCTACACGATTACCTCTCATACATGTAGGGCTCTAGCCAAAGTGAAGAAAAACTCCACTACCCAATGCATGCAGAGGACTGGGCATAACTAACTCAGATCTGGCAGCTTCTCTTCTAGCAAGGCTGGCTCACAACTTCAATCTTAGACATCTCCTGGATGGGTCAAGAGGGAGCTGATGTTGATGACTTCTTCTGGCAACGACTGAGATGGCAAGACGGGGTCGAACTCTTATTCAAGCGGGACTGACTCTTGTAGCTCCTCAGAGGGCGGTGGTGCTGGCGGGGTGCTTGCAGCTTCTTCCTTGACCTCAAGGGATGGTGCTGGAATCTTCTTCGTAGTGAGGGGCTCAAACAACTCTGGTGGGAGATCTTGGGAGGACTCGGGGTGCTCTTGCTTATTCATAGCCTAAGGGAAGACTGGAATTCCTTCCAAGACTATGGCTCCTTCTGGGAGTTCTCAAGCCTTCTTCTCTCCTCTGATAGAGACTGGGTGACCTTCAAGAATCTGGGGGTCTTCAGCTCAGATGGGTTGAACAGGGTTGCGGATCTACGTTGGTTATGGGTGACCAAGTAGGCCTCCATCAACTTCTGTACGTGCTCATCCTTGGCTTGCTTCAGGGCTTCAACAGCAATGACTTCACGACTTTCCAAGGCGGCTACACGGGCTTGAGCTGTGGTGAGATCCACATGGAGCTGACGGTTGCGCTTCTCTCCATCTTCTGCTCGGGCAATCATCTGACGGTGGTGCCGAGCCAAGAAATCATACTCTGCATCCAGGGTGAGCAGGTATGCAGTGAGGTACACGACTGTGGGGTCGTCCTCAAGCAGCTGCTGACCTTCCAATGCACGCATCCTGGTCATCCAAACTGGATGGTCTCTTTGAAAGGGTGGAAAGAATCTGAGTGGGGTGTCGGCCACTTCTTCTTCATAAATTTGACACAGGACTCTCAATGCCTTGCGGGCGATGACTTGGCAGGTGTCTTTGAATCTATGCCCAACAGCAGTGACACTCCATTCCACATGGTGCGGACTGGATCCAATGTATACAGTCACGACACACTTCTCTGTGCCATGCTCGACAAATTCACGACCATCATACTCTGGCTGGCTCCTGATTCCGAGGCAGACTGTGCATGCTCTCAGCAACTTGGGAAAACCATCTTCATTCTGGCAAAAGCTGGTTTGGCAACGAACCTCCATTTGACTTCTGAGAGAAGGAAAGGGGAAAACATTTTTGAAATGAAGGGATGAGAGCAAGAATTTTTTTTTGAAAATAGTTTGAACTCAAAAACTTTTGGATCAGGCTAAGGGTTACGTCCTGCGGCCAACCTAACAGCTCTGATACCACCTGAAGCGTCCCCAATCCTCTGGGACTCAAATGTGATACAATTACTAGTCCCAGGAGGCTAGTAAACACATTTATACATCAGATGATTCCAGATCTGCTTAAACGAGACAAACCTATAAAGGTGGCGATCAACTTTAAGAGTTGGTCCACAACTCGGGACATATCATCAGAGTGGGGCTGAGGCAGCCCGATATACGCAGCGAAGCAAATCAGCGGTCCAACAGCCACAGACAAGGTTGGGAACAGTCGTAACTCTTACCCGATCTCCTTTTTCTGAAAAACAACAAATAAGCAAGGGTGAGTACAAACATACTCAGCAGCCCACCTTCACCCGCGGAATGGGGAAATCAGATATAATGCATGGAATATGTGGAGCTCAGGATATTTTGCAGAAACAGCAATATTTGATGCAGGTTGTTTTGTAAAACATTTTGCATTTTTCAAAGCGAATCCTCTCCCAAAGGAGCAGGAAGTTTTTCAGTATAGAACAAAATCCCCTGGACTAAACCATCCAGGTACCTCGGCAGTTTCCCACTGGTTTTCATTTTTAAAAATAGCTACTGGACTTCCCGTCCACCATAGCTCACGGCTCCACCGCCGGACCTTTTAAAAACCACTTTTCTCAAACACACCTTTTTTTTAAAACAAACACTAATTGCCATACCACACCAGACTCGTCCATTCCTCTGTGGACACAGACTATTCGAATAGGTTTTCAAACTCTGCGCAGAGGGGTACACTTTACCCACTAGTCCGGCTTTGCGATCTCATGGCCAATGAGATCCGAATCCGAATCTCTTTCTTTCCTCGCACGTCCTAACCTTAACGGTTATACCGGAAGGAGTCAGGCCACCGCCATGTCCAAACCGGACAAAACATTCCCCCTCCTTATCCTCCCGGTGCTCCCAGCCTTCATAACCCTGGGGTTGGACCGTACGATTTCAGATTGAGTGACTGCCCACACAGTCTCGAGTGGTTGTACTTATCATGAGTACAGGTAGTGAAGGATGACAAACCGGTCCTTATATGAGGGGGACAATCCTTCTGCTTACACCTAAACCAGCTCAGCCATCACCTTAGGCCCTCCCCTAAACCAGGGAGTCCCTGATCATCCCACTCACAAGGTGATAAGGGTGAAAACC
Source organism: Zea mays (assembly GCF_902167145.1). Lineage (NCBI taxonomy): Eukaryota > Viridiplantae > Streptophyta > Magnoliopsida > Poales > Poaceae > Zea > Zea mays. Next base: position 104,656,469 of record NC_050105.1, on the reverse strand, counting down.
CTTCATCATACACATTTTGAAAAGCATTTTCTTTTGAAAACTCACACCTTTTCTCAAAATCATTTGTAACAAATATATCAAGGATTGATTGCGGCAAGCGGCTTGGGTGGCCATAATAACTTGTCTCAAAATCATATCATGCATAAAATAACAGGCTGAGGGTTGTGGTTGAAAAATCATAGGTAATTTATGCATCAAAGGGATCCAGTGAGTTTGTCGTGCTTATCCGTCGAAGGGGGAAGGGGAGCTCGCGGAACTGGCTTCTAGCTCCACTGCCTGGCGTAGGCTTGCAGATCTGGCCTCCACGAGATGGCACGAATGCTCCGATAACTATGCAACATGAATAAGCAAATGATGAGGACATCACTTCTATACATACAATGAATGGACCGATAACACGATCTCGTATACGACAGCTAAATCTCCAGGTACATTCTACCCTAGTCAATTGTGTTTCAGAGCTTACGCTTGGGGCCATGGATGTTTTGATGATTAGGTACCTTGGAGAGGACCAGCAAGGACTTGAGAAAGGCCAAGGTGTTGAGGAGGAGGAGCAAGGGTGTCCACAACAAGAAGGAGATCAAGTTCGAGTCGGCTGCGACTCCATCTCGGGTTCCAGGACCAGTCTGCACTAAAATGGACGTCCAAGATGCATCCGGACTCCGATTGCGACGGACTAGATATGGTTGGAAAGATAACGAGATTATCTAACCAACCCAACTGGTTCCACCCTAAAATTTATCCGGAGTCAACGGGAATCATCGAAACAAGTCAGCGTTCAGATTCTGTTTTGGTGCTGCGACACCGTCTGTTGGGCCGTTGGGCCGTGTATCGCGTCGGAGCCCATTAGGGGCGAGTCCAGGGGTCATGCACGCCCTAATACACTATTTATTCAGCAGCAGCCGCCACATTTAGGTTTGGGTTTTGCTTAGATCAATTCTGTCATCGAACAGTATCGCCGTCATCGGTTTGTGAGACCCCATCCCGTAATTAATACAATTTTGGTTGCGTTTCTTTTCTGTTCTTGCTTGTGTTCTTGATTGCGCTTGTAGGGATAAGCCTTCGTGGCGAGGTCATTCGTGTGTCACGGGTGATAACCAACGGAGCCGTGGTGTAGTGATTGTGAGGAACCGATCGCTCGGAGCCTTGGATCATCAACGTCGAGATCTCCACTCAATCAAGTTATCGTATCTCATGGAAGATCGGGCCGCGTCTACTATCAATTGGTATCAGATTTCCAGGTTGCCCGTGAGGTATAATTCTACCTTTAGATTAGTTTTGTTCCGTCCCATAGTCCACAAAAAGCCAAAAAAATACGATCGGTTTATTCCGACCTAAAACCATCGCCTTAGCCTTTGCACAATTCAGTTTTAGAGTTTGCATTTCTGAGTTCGTGTTCTAGTTGAGTTTGGTTGCTGGATTAGATTTGTTTGGGTTCAGTTTAATTCTGTCTATCCGCTTCCATCCTACAAAACCGACCCTATCTACAAAACAAATCCTATCTCTAAAACCGACCCTATCCACAAAACAGATCCTATCTCTAAAACCGACCCTATCCACAAAACAGGTCCTATCTCTAAAACCGACCATATCCACAAAACAAATCATATCTCTAAAACCGACCCTATCCACAAAATAGATCATATCTCTACAACCGACCCTATCCACAAAATAGATCATATCTCTAAAACCGACCCTATCCACAAAATCGAACTCGCTCCCTTCCAACACCTCGCCAGAAATCCTGATTCGGAGTCCAAAATTAAAACAGCCGTAACTTTCGCCTCGGAACTCGAATCGGGCCCATTTTTTTCAAATCGCACAGAATTAAATTTCGTATCCGATTCTTTTCGGCTTTGTCGGATTCGCTGTTTTTAAAATTCCCAAATTCGGCTTGGAAATAGGACTTCTCATTTTCCAAACATTTATTTTGATTTTAGGGCAAACTTGTAGAAATTCCAGAGGACGTGTCATTGCACAAAAAAATCTGAAACTTGGTGTGTTTTCTTCTTATGTGCTGCTGCAAAAGAGAAAAATATAAAAAATATTTGAAAAAGAAATCGCAAAAAAATAGAGAGAAAAAAAGAAAAGAGTAGCACATAAACAGAAATGCCAGTGTTCTGTGCACCTCTGTGATTATTTTGCCCCAAGTCTATTTTCTTGCTGCACCTAGGTACTTGTACCTCCTTTCTTGTGCCTTGGTCCAACTGTTCTATTACATTTTCTAGGCCAGCAACTAGGACGAGTATTTGGAACACTTATTCAGCATTGCTATCTGTTACTGACTTGTGTGCCACGTATATATAATTAGTCAGCCTTCCCATAGCTCCAATTTTCTCTCGAGCTAGAACAGGTACTCCTTTGCAATCACACCCACGCTCGTTGGACAGTCACACCGGTCACCGTTTGCCACCTGCAGTGCTGGTAAGAACATTGTAAGAGCGGGGTAAGACGCTTCATAATTTGTATTCCACCACCACCCTGAGAGATAGTTGTAGGGTTCACATTGTTTGTCGCCTTTTTGTCTCTGTTTTGTGCTAACAATGACAGGACCAAAGAATCAAATGGACAAGGACAAGGGGCCTAAACTTAACGACGATGGGTGTGTCTCTCAGATGGAATTGAAGGAGATGATGTGCGCGATGACTGAAGCTTTTAAAAAATACCAGGACTCTGCCTCGACATCCTATGAGCAGCTTGATCGACGAGTTGATGAACTTGTTACACGCATGGACGTACTGGAGGCTCGTCCCCCACCACCAACTCCAGCCCCATCTCACTCTCCTGTGGACGATGACGACGATGACGACGATGTTTATGCACCGCTGCGACAACGCCTCGCACGTAATCGACAAGGTATGGGAGGTAATGGTAGACGTCGTCATCATAATCCTGAACCAGACCATGATCCATTTGCTAAGATTAAGTTTTCTATTCCACCGTTCATGGGTACTTATGATGCTGAAGCTTACTTAGACTGGGAGATGACGGTAGAACAAAAATTTAATTCCCATCTTGTTCCTGAGCAGCATAGGGTTAGACAAGCCACTAGTGAATTTAGAGATTTTGCTATCATTTGGTGGAATGAACTAGTTAACACACGTGCTGCACCACAAACATGGAATGCGTTAAAAGAGGAGATGCGAGCTCGCTTTGTTCTCCCTTCTTATAGACGTGATCTTCGAAAAAAATTGCAACGCTTAGATCAGGGAGACATGTCGGTACAGGAATACTACCAAGAGCTTCAGAAAGGTATGCTACGATGTGGGGTAGTTGAGGATCCGGAGGATCAAATGGTTAGGTTTTATGGGGGATTGAGGCGGGAGATTTAGGATATTGTTGATTATAAAGAATATCATTCTATACAACGTTTGTTCCATCTTTCTATGTTGGCAGAAAAAGAATTGCAGGGTCGTCAATAGCGGAGGAGCAGCACTTTCGCGCCACACCAGCCACCGGTGCCAGCCAAGGTGTCATCCTCTTCGGGCGTACGGACGTCCACATCTTCCTCCACCAGCGGCACACGCAGCACCGCACCTTCGGCATCACAGGGACACGACAACAGCAAGTCCTTGGTGCCTTCGGGTGTTGCAGCAAAACCTGCTACGACCACCTCTTCCACAGGCCGCTCCTCCGACATCAAGTGCCACCGCTGCCAGGGACTTGGCCATATTCAACGAGATTGCCCCAGCAAACAGGCATACATTGCTACTGTGTAACGCCCCAAATTTTGGAGTTGAATTTTTTTCTTTTCTTCACTCGCCAAAATTCGGGTGTTACCCTTTCCTTTTTCCTTTTCCCCTCGCTAAGCCTTGACCTTTTCCAAAGTTTTAGCGTGACTCGGCTTGAGATCTCGTGTAAAGCAAAACCCTGGAAATATTTTCTTTTGGTTGCTGCACCATGCCGGACCTTGCATTTATTTTGATTGATCAAAATATGGAAGCATTCATCTAGAAAATAGATATTAGAAAAAAAGAAAAAAAATCTTTTTCTTTTCTCTCCCCTCCCTCTCCTCCCCTTTTGGCCCAGCCGCCCCCCATTGGCGCGCGGCCCAGCTGGCCAGCCGACCCAAGCCGGCCTTGTCCCCCTCTCCCCTTCCCGCCATGGGCTCCGTGCCGGCCCAGCCGGCTTGCGGCCCAGCCACCCCCGCTGGCCCCCCCGCTCTTCCGCGCGTGGAGCGCGCAGCAGTTGGAGAAGCCGCTGCTGCCTCCCTCTGCGGGCCCCATCCGTCAGCCGTGCCCTCCCCAAAACTGCCTCCCCCTTTCTCTCTCCTCCTCTCTACCCCTAGCGCACGATTCTTTCTTCCTCTCCGCCTCGTCGTTGGTTGGACCCGCCCCGACGGCACCCGCCCGCGCCATCACCGCCCTTCCGTGGTGAGCCCCGGCTTCCCTTCTTCCTTCCCACGCCCCTTCTCACATCTCCCCTGCTCGCGCGGCTCGGCACGCCGGTGTGTGGCCATGGCACCCGCCACGCGCGGTTCGCGGCGGCCCTGACTCGCCCTCGGCGCGCGCCCGCCCTGGCTCGGCGTCCCGTCCTGTCCCCGACTCGCCCGCGGCGTGGCTCGGTCCGGCCTCTGACGCTCGGCCATGGCGCGCGGCGTGGCATCCCAGCCTCGGCGCGGGGCGCGCCCGCCCCGACCCCCCTCCTCCCTCGCGCCCCTCCGGCTGGCGCGACCCGGCGCGACGTGCCCGCCAGCCGCCCCGGCTGGCCCGGCGCGGCGTGCCCACCCACGGCCCCAGCGCGGCTCGGCGCGGCCAGAGCTTGGTCACGGCGGCCGGAGCTCAGCCATGGCGTCCGACGCGGCCCAGCGTCCCACGCAGCCCCCTCCCACTCGCGGTCGATCCCCGGCGCAGTGCGCAGCCCTGCCCGGCGCGGCCTACCTGCGCGACTCGCCCGCGGCGTGCTCGCTGCTCACGGCAGCGCCCGACGCGGCGTGCTGGCTCGGTCCAGCGCGCGGCTTCCTCGCGTCCGTGGCGCGGTGCGGCCCCTAGCGTGGCGCGCTCGCTGCTCGCGTCCGCGGCGCGGCGCGACCCTCGATGTGGCGCGTTCGCGGTCCCTGCCCGGCGTAGCGCGCGGCTAGCGACTCGCTAGTTCGTTCGCTCGTCCGTGCAACGTTTAGACGTCACGCTTAGTCATTTATCTTTTAGGTGCGAATTGTCGCGCGACGATGCTCTTTACCAATTAAAAGTGCTAGCACTAATGGGACTGTATCAAGAAGCGGCGATAACTAGGCGTGGATTAATTATGCTTAGATAATAACTATCTTTACACCTATATTAAATATCGTTTAATATAACTACATGATATAGAGCAGTTAAGTCCATTCTTCCACTTAGCACGAGTATAATGACTGTCAATCGTAATAGAGGTTTAGTTAATTAATTCATGTAGTTAATCATCTACCTTATTTGATGTTGATCAACTGAAAGCAGTGATGATTCTATTAGTGCATGTGACTAATCCTTATTATTGGAACTAAGCGGAACTAGAGCACATAATGGCTAGTTATGCATCTACCCGTAATACGCTTCGACTATAGATTTAACCACTGCGAGACCTTCCTTCTTCTCTTTCTAGCCATGACAAATGCAATATCGTATGTTATACTCTATGCATATTTAATCTATTTGTTCTCTTGTAATGATGTACTGTTTGTTTCCTAATTCGAATGGATGGATGTATGTATGCTTGCGCTCGCATAGAGAACGATCCGGCTGAGGAGCCCGAAGAACTCGCAGGAGAAGCCCCTGAGCAGCAGTCGGTTGGTGGAGGCAAGTGTCCCTTGACCTATCTCTGTCCTATACATACTTTAATTCACCTCCCGCATTACACATTTATACCTAAGGATTGACTAGCTTTTGTTATCCATGTCCTTGTTTACCTATCTGGGTTGGATTATTACTGCTTAATCTTATGCTATTGCTCAACTCTAATCAATAAACATGATGAGAATTATCAATGATACGGTGTTTTCCCTTCTTTTATTATGATGTTGTACTTGTGGTCTTCAAGGGGGCTCGAGCGGTTTCTCGAGTGCCTCTCCATAAGGACCTGTTCGTTGGATGACCGCCCGAGAAAATAGTGCAACCATGAGGGTGGAATGGGGTGCCCTTAGCTGAATAATTAGAGGATCCAGGGTGTAGTTCGCTTAGCCGTCGTGCCGTCAATGGGGCTCGGTGTATGCGGCTCGCTCTGCCAAGTTTGGTTCGCCCCTTGGGGAGGAGTGCGGTACATTTAGGAAACCTAACGGGCGGCTACAGCCCCGGGGAATCTTTGTAAAGGCTACATAGTGAGACCCTGCCTACTCACCTTGGGAGTGTTCAAGGGTCCGTACAACCCGAGGCAAAAAGGGAATCACGGCTCATGGGTAAAGTGCGCAACCTCTGCAGAGTGTTATGAAACTGATATATCAGCCGTGCTCGTGGTTATGAACGGCCAAGGGAGCTCCAGTGATTAGTGATACTTGATCAGAGATGTTCGGATTGCAGGTGACAATGAGACTGATGGTTCTTGGTTTTGACTCTGGTAATGGTAAGTGGTACTCTTTCCGTTTGGAAAGGAGTATGTTTGGGTAATAACGTGGGTTAAATCTAAAACTTGGCTTTCTCTACTAGTAATAATAATCTGACCAACTAAAAGCAACTGCTTGACTTACCCCCACATAAAGCTAGTCCACTACAGCCAGACAGGATACTTGCTGAGTATGTTGATGTGTACTCACCCTTGCTCTACACACCAAACCCCCCTTCCCCAGGTTGTCAGCATTGCAACCACTGCTCAGCAGAAGATGAAGCCATGGAAGGAGACTTCCAGGAGTTCCAAGACTACGACGAGTTCTAGGTGTGGGTTAGCGGCAACCCCCGATCAACTACCTGTGAAGGCCGCGTTTATCTATGTTTCGTTTTCGCACTTTGATTTACTGTAAAGACTATGTGGATGTCTTGGATATCATGATGTAATCGACTATTATTTCCTTTTTTAATACTATTTGAGCACTGTGTGATGATGTCCATATTATGTAATTGCTGTGTACGTGAATTGCTGATCCTGGCACGTACATGGTTCGCATTCGGTTTGCCTTCTAAAACCGGGTGTGACATAGGTGGTATCAAAGCCGTGCTGACTGTAGGACCGCTAACCTAGAGTAGAATGGTCGTTCTAAGGATTATAGACCTCAGTCCCTGCCTTGACTTTGGTATCCCTTCAAAAGTTGGTCATATCGACCAAAACTATGTTCTACTATATATTATACCTTGCTGAAAATTGTGTTTTATTCTAATCCTTCATTTATTTATGGTTCATTACTTGCTGGTCATACTAGTTCTGTTCTCACTCTTTTGCTTGCGGTGTCTTTTGTAGATGGCTCGTCTTAGACACACCGCACGGAAGTCTGTCATCCCCTTCTTACCCTCTTGTCTCGCGGAGCGTCCGCTTGCCGTCCCGTGGCCGGCCAGTCCAGTCACTTGGAGAGGCTGCACCACCGCGTGCATGAGGAGCAGGAACGTCGACGACAGGAGCAGCAAGGCTCTTCTTTCTCGCTCCAGCAGGAGATAGAGTCTGTGAGGAGCTGCTCCCCCGTGCTTCCTCTGGAGGCGCCCCCTGCACCACCACTGGGCGCCCCAGCCCCTAGAGTAGTTGCTGGAGGAGACCCAGACGATGGAGGTGGCGACGACAGCTCGAGCCACGACACCGACTTTTCTGCTGACCAGGAGCCGGAAGGATGGGTTGCTCGACCCATCACTCACGACGCTGCTCGTGGGTGTCACTTCCACGATGCGCTCGACACCCTGCTACGTCGGGCACTTAACCGGCGTACTTGGTCCATCGAGTATCGCTGTGTGGTCTACCAGCATAGTCGCGGGGTCTACCCGGACCGCTGGGAGGCGACCTGCTTGGTGCGCCGTCCGGAGAACAGTCTCCAGGGTGCGGAGGCCTGCTCAGAGCACTATTCCATCTCTGAGCGGGACTCAGCTGAGGCGGCCATGCAAGATGCCGCACGGCATGCGCTTTCGCACTACTGCTCAGTGCTCGGTGGGGTAGCTGACAGTCTCAACCTGAAGTATTACCCCTGCCGTCCATCTGGCAGCACAGGAGGCATGATTGTTTCACCTGTTGGTGAGGACAATCCTAGGTTGAGCAGCACAGTCAACCTAGCCGTCGTGCTAAACACGGAGCTAGACCATGCATTAGATGAGCTGAGTAGGGCTCGTGCTGAGATCACCCAGCTGCGGGCTGAGCGCGCGGAGCGTCGTCACTTGGACGATGGTTCCCCCACTCCCGTAGGGACTCAGCACCCGTACCACTCACCTTGGCGTGGACACCAGCCTTATGGCAACCCCGACTGCAAGACCAAGATAGACTTAGAACCATAGATCGTCAGTGTTGAGTCTTGTAATAAATGCTTAATATAGAAGTCTTAGTCTTAGTCTCAGTCTTAGCGTTAGTCTCGCTCTTAGTTAGTCTTAGTTAGACAAGGTAGTTTGCTATATCCTGTGCATTTATGTTTGTCATGATGAACTATGTTTGATTTGAATCTTTGTAATGACTGTCACCAGAGTGTGGGTATCCCCTGCATTTTGGTTTACCTATTATATGTTAATGAAGTTAGTTATCTAGTTGGGAAGCCTTTTATTCCACTTTCCTCTTTATCTGAGAAGCTGTGTTGGTCTGTGTTGGAGATTAGTGAAGATGCTCATTTGTTCAGTGTTATGGAGAATTCTATACTCTTTTCTTATGCTGCAAGATTTGCAAGATCAGTTCTGATGTGTGGTTGCATTCTGCAGATGTCAGAAAACAGGCGCAGAGGAGGAAGGCGTGCTCAGCAGGAGCAAGCCGCTCAGCACGAAGAGGTACCCCAGCAACAGCAGCTGCTGCCCCCACCCCCGATGTCCATCGAGTAGATGTTCCTGATGCAGACTCAGGCAGTCCAAGCCATCGGTCAGACTCTGGCCGCCATTCAGCAGCAACAGCCACCACCTCAACCTCAGATGCCTCAGATGCCTAGGGACAAACGTGCTGAATTCATGAGAGGTCATCCCCCAACGTTTGCGCACTCTTCTGACCCCATGGATGCTGAAGACTAGCTACGCACTATGGAGCGGGAGTTGCATACCGCTCACTGTGATGACAGGGAGAAAGTCCTGTATGGTCCTCGTCTGTTGAGAGGAGCAGCTCAGTCATGGTGGGAGTCTTATCTCGCCACCCATGCCAACCCCGACACCATCACCTGGGAAGAGTTCAGAGGTAGCTTTCGTCAGTACCATGTTCCTGCAGGTCTGATGACAGTGAAGAAGGAAGAGTTCCTGGCCCTCAAGCAAGGGTCATCGTCTGTCAGTGAGTACTGGGACAGGTTTCTGCAGTTGTCTCGCTATGCTCCTGAAGGTGTCAACACCGACGCCAAGCGACAGTACCATTTCCTGAGAGGCTTGGTTGACCCTCTGCAGTATCAGCTGATGAATCACACCTTCCCGACATTCCAGCACCTGATTGACAGAGCAATCATGACAGAGAGGAAGCGCATGGAGATGGAGGATCGCAAGCGCAAGATCAGTGGACCCCAGCTTGGAAGCAGCAATCGTCCTCGTTTCTCAAGCAATCAACCTCAGCAGTTCAGGCCGAACCAGCATCCACCTCAGCATCAGCAGTTTCAAAGGAAGTATCCTCAGCATCAATATCAAAATCGTCAGAACAATCAGTCAGGAGGAGGTCAGTTCCAGAGGCAGAATCAGCAGGCACCTCGTCTTCCTGCCCCAGCAAACCAGCAGAACAGTCAAACAACACCAGCTCAGGTTGGAAACAGAGCATGTTTCCACTGTGTAGAGCAAGGCCATTGGGTGATGCAATGTTCGAAGAAGGCAGCCCAGCAGCAGTCAGGCCCCAATGCCCTAGCAAAGCAGAATGTGTCTCAGCCTGGAGCAGGCAACCGCTCTCAGCCACGTTATAACCATGGGAGACTGAACCACTTGGAGGCTGAAGCAGTTCAGGAGACCCCCGACATGATAGTAGGTATGTTTCCAGTCGACTCCCATATTGTAGAAGTGTTATTTGATACTGGAGCAACACATTCTTTCATTACTGCATCATGGGTAGAAGCACATAATCTTCCAATAACTGCCATGTCAACCCCATTCAAATTGACTCAGCTGGTGGTAGAATTCGAGCCGATAGCATTTGTTTGAATGTAAGTGTGGAAATAAGGGGGATAGCATTTCCCGCTAATCTCATAGTAATGGGTACTCAAGGAATAGATGTCATCCTAGGGATGAATTGGCTAGATAAGTATCAGGCAGTTATCAGTTGTGATAAGAGGACAATCAAGTTGGTGTCCCCACTAGGGGAGGAAGTGGTGACCGAGTTAGTCCCGCCTGAACCAAGGAAAGGAAGTTGTTATCAGATGGCTGTCGATAGCAGTGAAGCAGACCCAATTGAGAGTATCAAGGTGGTGTCTGAGTTCCCAGATGTGTTTCTAAAGGACCTACCAGGTATGCCACCAGAGCGGAAAGTTGAGTTTGCTATAGAGCTTCTTCCTGGAACTGCCCTCATCTTTAAGAGAGCTTAGAGAATATCTGGACCAGAGTTGGTTGAACTCAAGAAGCAGATTGATGAGCTGTCAGAGAAAGGCTACATCCGGCCAAGCACCTTGCCTTGGGCCGCCCCTGTCCTATTCGTGGAGAAGAAAGATGGCACCAAAAGGATGTGCATCGATTATCGAGCTCTGAATGAGGTCACGATCAAGAACAAGTACCCTTTGCCCAGAATAGAAGATCTGTTCGACCAGTTGAGAGGAGCCAGTGTGTTCTCCAAGATAGATCTGAGGTCAGGTTATCATCAGCTCAGGATCCAACCTTCAGACATTCCGAAGACGACATTCATTACCAAGTATGGGTTGTATGAGTTCACTGTGATGTCTTTCGGTCTAACCAATGCACCGGCCTTCTTTATGAACTTGATGAATAGTGTATTCATGGATTATCTTGATAAGTTTGTGGTGGTATTTATTGACGATATTCTGATTTATTCTCAAAGCGAAGAAGATCATGCCAGTCATTTGAGGATGGTATTGTAGAGATTGCGAGAGCACCAGTTGTATGCAAAGTTAAGCAAGTGCGAGTTCTGGATCAGTGAAGTTCTGTTCTTGGGTCACATAATCAACAAAGAAGGATTGGCTGTGGATCCGAAGAAAGTGGCAGACATTCTGAACTGGAAAGCGCCAACAGATGCTCGAGGAATCAAGAGCTTCATTGGAATGGCTGGATATTATCGGCGATTCATCGAAGGGTTTTCGAAGATTGCGAAACCAATGACAGCTTTGCTAGGCAACAAGGTTGAGTTCAAGTGGACCCAGAAATGCCAAGAGGCCTTCGAAGCGCTGAAAGAGAAGTTGACTACAGCGCCTGTCTTAGTCTTGCCTGATGTGCACAAGCCCTTCTCGGTGTATTGTGATGCTTGTTACACTGGTTTGGGATGCCTATTCATGCAAGAGGGAAGAGTTGTGGCTTACTCGTCCCGACAGCTGAAGGTTCATGAGAAGAATTACCCAATCCATGACCTAGAGTTGGCAGCAGTGGTTCACGCACTGAAGACATGGAGGCACTATCTGTATGGACAGAAATGTGATGTTTACACAGACCACAAGAGTCTGAAGTACATATTCACTCAGTCAGAGCTGAATATGAGGCAACGAAGATGGTTAGAGTTGATCAAAGACTACGAATTGGAGATTCATTACCATCCAGGCAAAGCGAACGTAGTGGTAGATGCTTTGAGCAGAAAGAGACAAGTTAATCTGATGGTCGCTCGTCCGATGCCTTATGAGTTGGCCAAAGAGTTTGACAGGTTGAGTCTCGGATTTCTGAACAACACGCGAGGAGTCACAATTGAGTTGGAACCTACCCTGGAGCGGGAAATCAAAGAAGCACAGAAGAATGATGAGAAGATCAGTGAGATCCGGCGACTGATTCTAGACTACAGAGGCAAAGATTTTCGGGAAGATGCAGAAGGTGTGATATGGTTCAAGGACCGCTTGTGTGTTCCCAATGTCAAGTCCATTCGGGAGTTGATTCTCAAGGAAGGTCATGAGACAGCTTATTCGATTCACCCTGGTAGTGAGAAGATGTATCAGGATCTGAAGAAGAAATTCTGGTGGTACGGAATGAAGAGGGAAATCGCAGAGCATGTGGCTATGTGTGATAGTTGTCGGCGGATCAAGGCAGAGCACCAGAGACCAGCTGGATTGTTGCAACCGTTGCAAATTCCTCAATGGAAATGGGATGAAATCGGTATGGATTTCATAGTCGAATTGCCTCGCACTCGAGCCGGCTATGATTCCATTTGGGTGGTAGTGGACCGCTTAACCAAGTCAGCCCACTTCATACCCGTCAAGACCAACTACAGCAGTGCAGTATTGGCAGAGTTGTACATGTCTCGGATCGTTTGTCTTCATGGTGTGCCAAAGAAGATAGTGTCAGACCGAGGAACGCAGTTCACCTCTCATTTCTGGCAGCAGTTGCATGAAGCCTTGGGCACACATCTGAATTTCAGTTCAGCTTATCATCCGCAGACTGATGGTCAGACCGAAAGGACCAATCAAATCCTTGAAGACATGTTGAGAGCCTGTGCGTTGCAAGATCAGTCCGGATGGGACAAGAGATTGCCTTATGCAGAGTTCTCCTATAACAACAGTTACCAGGCCAGCTTGAAGATGTCACCATTTCAGGCGCTCTATGGAAGGAGTTGTAGAACTCCATTGCAATGGGATCAGCCTGGAGAAAAGCAAGTGTTCGGGCCAGACATTTTGCTTGAAGCTGAGGAGAACATCAAGATGGTTCGAGAGAATCTGAAGATGGCGCAATCAAGGCAGCGAAGCTATGCAGACACAAGAAGAAGAGAACTGAGTTTTGAGGTTGGAGACTTTGTCTATCTAAAAGTGTCACCGATCAGAGGAGTCAGAAGGTTCGGAGTCAAAGGCAAGCTAGCACCCCGCTACATCGGTCCGTACCAGATTCTCGCAAGGCATGGAGAAGTGGCCTATCAGCTCAGCCTACCAGAAAGTTTGTCTGCTGTGCATGATGTCTTTCATGTGTCTCAATTGAAGAAGTGTCTGCGAGTGCCAGAAGAGCAGTTGCCAGTTGAAGGTCTTGAAGTCCAGGAGGACTTGACCTACGTTGAGAAGCCAACGCAAATCCTTGAGACCGCAGACAGAGTCACCCGAAGGAAGACCATCAGAATGTGCAAAGTCAGATGGATTCATCACTCTAAGGAAGAAGCAACCTGGGAGCGTGAGGATGATCTGATGGCCAAATATCCTGAGCTCTTTGCTAACCAACCCTGAATCTCGAGGGCGAGATTCTTTTAAGGGGGATAGGTTTGTAACGCCCCGAATTTTGCAGTTGAATTTTTTTCTTTTCTTCACTCGCCAAAATTCGAGTGTTACCCTTTCCTTTTTCTTTTTCCCCTCGCTAAGCCTTGACCTTTTCCAAAGTTTTAGCGTGACTCGGCTTGAGATCTCGTGTAAAGCAAAACCCTGGAAATATTTTCTTTTGGTTGCTGCACCATGTCGGACCTTGCATTTATTTTGATTGATCAAAATATGAAAGCATTCATCTAGAAAATATATATTAGAAAAAAAAGAAAAAAAATCTTTTTCTTTTCTCTCCCCTCCCTCTCCTCCCCTTTTGGCCCAGCCCCCCTTGGCGCGCGGCCTAGCTGGCCAGCTGGCCCAAGCCGGCCTTGTCCCCCTCTCCCCTTCCCGCCATGGGCTCCGCGCCGGCCCAGCCGTGGCCCAGCCGTGGCCCAGCCGCCCCCGCTGGCCCCCCCGCTCTTCCGCGCGTGGAGCGCGCAGCGGTTGGAGAAGCCGCCACCGCCTCCCTCTGCGGGCCCCATCCGTCAGCCGTGCCCTCCCCAAAACCGCCTCCCCCTTTCTCTCTCCTCCTCTCTACCCCCTAGCGCACGATTCTTTCTTCCTCTCCGCCTCGTCGCCGGTTGGACCCGCCCCGACGCCACCCGCCCGCGCCGTCACCGCCCTTCCGTGGTGAGCCCCGACTTCCCTTCTTCCTTCCCACGCCCCTTCTCCCCTCTCCCCTGCTCGCGCGGCTCGGCACGCCGGCGTGTGGCCATGGCGCCCGCCACGCGCGGTTCGCAGTGGCCCCGACTCGCCCTTGGTGCGTGCTCGCCCCAGCTCGGTGTCCCGTCCCCGACTCGCCCGCGGCGTGGCTCGGTCCGGCCTCTGGCGCTCGGCCATGGCACGCGGCGCGGCATCCCGACCTCGGCGTGGGGCGCGCCCACCCCGACCCCCCTCCTCCCTCGCGCCCGTCCGGCTGGCGTGGCCCGGCGCGGCGTGCCCGCCCACGGCCCCAGCGCGGCTCGGCGCGGCTAGAGCTTGGCCACGGTGGCCGGAGCTCGGCCATGGCGTCCGGCGCGGCCCAGCATCCCACGCAGCCCCCTCCCACTCGCGGTCGACCCCCAGCGCAGTGCGCAGCCCTGCCCGGCGCGGCCTGCCTGCGTGACTTGTCCGCGGCGTGCTCGCTGCTCGCGGCAGCGCCCGACGCGGCGTGCTGGCTCGGTCCAGCGCGCAGCTTCCTCGCGTCTGCGGCGCGGTGCGGCCCCTAGCGTGGCGCGCTCGCTGCTCGCGTCCGCGGCGCGGCGCGGCCCCCGGTGTGGCGCGTTCGCGGTCCCTGCCCGGCGTAGCGCGCGGCTAGCGACTCGCTAGTTTGTTCGTTCGTCCGTGCAACGTTTAGACGTCACGCTTAGTCATTTATCTTTTAGGTGCGAATTGTCGCGCGACGATGCTCTTCACCAATTAAAAGTGCTAGCACTAATGGGACTGTATCAAGAAGCGGCGATAACTAGGCGTGGATTAATTATGCTTAGATAATAACTATCTTTACACCTATATTAAATATCGGTTAATATAACTACATGATATAGAGCAGTTAAGTCCATTCTTCCACTTAGCACGAGTATAATGACTGTCAATCGTAATAGCGGTTATGTTAATTAATTCATGTAGTTAATCATCTACCTTATTTGATGTTGATCAACTGAAAGCAGTGATGATTCTATTAGTGCATGTGACTAATCCTTATTATTGGAACTAAGCGGAACTAGAGCACGTAATGGCTAGTTATGCATCTACCCGTAATACGCTTCAACTATAGATTTAACCACTGCGAGACCTTCCTTCTTCTCTTTCTAGCCATGGCAAATGCAATATCATATGTTATACTCTATGCATATTTGATCTATTTGTTCTCTTGTAATGATGTACTGTTTGTTTCCTAATTCGAATGGATGGATGTATGTATGCTTGCGCTCGCATAGAGAACGATCCTGCTGAGGAGCCCGAAGAACTCGCAGGAGAAGCCCCTGAGCAGCAGTCGGTTGGTGGAGGCAAGTGTCCCTTGACCTATCTCTGTCCTATACATATTTTAATTCACCTCCCGCATTGCACATTTATACCTAAGGATTGACTAGTTTTTGTTATCCATGTCCTTGTTTACCTATCTGGGTTGGATTATTATTGCTTAATCTTATGCTATTGCTCAACTCTAATCAATAAACATGATGAGAATTATCAATGATACGCTGTTTTCCTTTCTTTTATTATGATGTTGTACTTGTGGTCTTCAAGGGGGCTCGAGCGGTTTCTCGAGTGTCTCTCCATAAGGACCTGTTCGTTGGATGACCGCCTGGGAAAACAGTGCAACCATGAGGGTGGAATGGGGTGCCCTTAGCTGAATAATTAGAGGATCCGGGGTGTAGTTCGCTTAGCCATCGTGCCGTCAATGGGGCTCGGTGTATGCGGCTCGCTCTGCCAAGTTTGGTTCGCCCCTTGGGGAGGAGTGCGGTACATTTAGGAAACCTAACGGGCGGCTACAGCCCCGGGGAATCTTTGTAAAGGCTACGTAGTGAGACCCTGCCTACTCACCTTGGGAGTGTTCAAGGGTCCGTACAACCCAAGGCAAAAAGAGAATCACAGCTCATGGGTAAAGTGCGCAACTTCTGCAGAGTGTTATGAAACTGATATATCAGCCGTGCTCGCGGTTATGAGCGGCCAAGGGAGCTCCAGTGATTAGTGGTACTTGATCAGAGATGTTCGAATTGCAGGTGATAATGAGACTGATGGTTCTTGGTTTTGACTCTGGTAATGGTAAGTGGTACTCTTTTCATTTGGAAAGGAGTATGTTTGGGTAATAACGTGGGTTAAATCTAAAACTTGGCTTTCTCTACTAGTAATAATAATCTGACCAACTAAAAGCAACTGCTTGACTTACCCCCACATAAAGCTAGTCCACTACAGCCAGACAGGATACTTGCTGAGTATGTTGATGTGTACTCACCCTTGCTCTACACACCAAACCCCCCTTCCCCAGGTTGTCAGCATTGCAACCACTGCTCAGGAGAAGATGAAGTTGTGGAAGGAGACTTCGAGGAGTTCCAAGACTACAACGAGTTCTAGGTGTGGGTTAGCGGCAACCCCCGGTCAGCTGCCTGTGAAAGCCGCGTTTATCTACGTTTCGTTTTCGCACTTTGATTTACTGTAAAGACTATGTGGATGTCTTGGATATCATGATGTAATCGACTATTATTTCCTTTTTTAATACTATTTGAGCATTGTGTGATGATGTCCATATTATGTAACTGCTGTGTACGTGAATTGCTGATCCTGGCACGTACATGGTTCGCATTCGGTTTGCCTTCTAAAACCGTGAAAGGGAAATGTGCCCTTGGGCCATTTCTAAGTATTTTGGTGATTGAGTGCCAACACAAGTGCTTAAATGTGAATCTATGCCCATGGATGAACAAAGTGCAAATCAAGAGTAAAGGTATGTTTCTAAGTCTTAGTACATTGGTTTTGTGTACTAATATACTTGTCTAAGTATCAGAAACAGAAAGAAGAAGAAAAGAGAAGGGTTGGCTGTGTACAACCAAGAGGCTGTTTCGGTCTGGGGCACCGGACTGTCCGGTGGTGCACCGGACAGTGTCCGGTGGTGCACCGGACAGTGTCCGGTGCGCCAGGCTGGCTCGAGCAAACTGGCCGCTCTCGGGAATTCGCCGACGGCGTACGGCTATAATTCACCGGACTGTCCGGTGAGCCAACGGTCGGCCGGGCCAACGGTCGGCCGCGGAATCCGCTCGCGACACGTGGCCGAGCCAACGGTCGGAAGGGGGCACCGGACTGTCCGGTGTGCACCGGACATGTCCGGTGCGCCAACGGCTCTCTAGCCGCCAACGGTCGGCTTCGCCATTTAAGGAAGGAAATCGGGCACCGGACACTGTCCGGTGTGCACCGGACTGTCCGGTGCGCCCGATGACAGAAGGCAAGATCAGCCTTCCAGAATTGCTCTCAACGGCTCCTAGCTGCCTTGGGGCTATAAAAGGGACCCCTAGGCGCATGGAGGAGTACACCAAGCAACCTTAGAGCATTCTTGATCATCCACACTCAGTCTTTGCGCATTCGTTTGTCATTCTCAGTGATTCGAGCTCCGTTCTAGTGAGAACTTTGAGATAGTCTTTTGAGCTCGATTCTTGGCCGTGTGTGTGCGCATTTTGCTGTGGATTTGTGTGTGTTGCTTCCCTTCCTTACTCCGTGATTCTTTGTGAACATCAAAAGTGTAAGGGCGAGAGGCTCCAAGTTGTGGAGATTCCTCGCGAACGGGATAAGAAAAGAAAAGCATAACACTGTGGTATTCAAGTTGATCATTGGATCACTTGAGAGGAGTTGAGTGCAACTCTCGTCCGTTGGGACGCCACAACGTGGAGTAGGCAAGTTTTGTACTTGGCCGAACCACGGGATAAATCACTGTGTCTTCTCTGTGTTGAATTCTTTGTGATTATCGTATCGTGCAAGACCTTCTCTCTAGCCACTTGGCGATTATTGCGCTAACACTTAACAAGTTTTTGTGGCTATAAGTTTAAGTTTCACAGGATCACCTATTCACCCCCCCTCTAGGTGCTCTCAATTGGTATCAGAGCCGTTCTCTTCACAAAGGGACTAACCGCCCGAAGAGATGGATCCTAAAGGGAAGGGAATCGTGATCAACGACAAGGAGAAGGAGTCCTTCGTCAACGAGCCAAGGGATGACAAGTCCAACGACTCGGGCTCGGGCCACAGATGCAAAGATGGGAAGAAGAAGAAGACAAGACGCATCAAGGAGATCGTCTACTACGACAGCGATGAGTCTACTTCCTCCCAAAAGGACGACGACCACAACGAATACGAGAGAAAGAAACCGGTCAATTCGAACTTTTCTTTTGATTACTCTCGTATTCCTCAAAGTACTAATGCTCATTTATTATCTATTCCACTTGGTAAACCTCCTCATTTTGATGGAGAGGACTACGGATTTTGGAGTCACAAAATGCGTAGTCACTTGTTCTCTCTCCATCCTAGCATATGGGAGATTGTAGAAAGTGGAATGCACTTTGATAGTACGGATAGTCCCATGTTTATTAATGAACAGATTCATAAAAATGCACAAGCTACTACTGTGTTGCTAGCCTCTTTGTGCAGGGACGAGTACCATAAGGTGAGCGGCTTGGACAATGCCAAGCAGATCTGGGACACCCTCAAGATCTCTCATGAGGGGAACGATGTCACCTTACTCACCAAGATGGAGTTGGTGGAGGGCGAGCTTGGACGGTTCGCAATGATAAGGGGCGAGGAGCCAACTCAAACATACAACCGGCTCAAGACCCTTATCAACAAAATAAGGAGCTACGGAAGCACGTGATGGACGGATCACGACGTCGTCCGCCTAATGCTAAGGTCCTTTACCGTTCTTGATCCTCATTTGGTGAACAATATTCGTGAAAATCCTAGGTACACCAAGATGTCGCCCGAAGAAGTACTTGGGAAATTCGTTAGCGGGCGAATGATGATCAAGGAGGCAAGATACGTGGACGACGCCTTGAATGGTCCGATCAACGAGCCGCAACCCCTTGCTCTCATGGCAACGAGGAGCAAGGAGGCGCTACCGAGCAAGGTGGCGCAAGTTAAGGCGGCCGGGCTAAATAATGAGGAGATGGCCCTCATCATTAAGCGCTTCAAGACGGCGCTTAAAGGTCGCAAGGGACAGCCAAGCAAGACCAAAGCCAAGGGGAAGCGCTCGTGCTTCAAATGCGGTAAGATTGGTCATTTTATTGCTAACTGTCCCGACAATGATAGTGACCAGGAACACGGGAGCAAGAGGGAAAGGAAGAAGCATTACAAGAAGGCCAAGGGAGAGGCACATATCGAAAAGGAGTGGGATTCGGATTGCTCCTCCTCCGACTCCGACAATGAAGGACTCGCCGCCACTGCCTTCAACAAGTCATCCCTCTTCCCCAACGAGCGTCACACATGCCTTATGGCAAGGGAGAAAAAGGTAAGTAATCAAAACAATGTCACTTATGATTCTTCTAGTGATGATGAGTCTAGTGATGAAGAAATAGATTACTCTAGTTTGTTCAAGGGATTGGATAGAACTAAAGTAGATAAGATTAATGAATTGATTGATGCCTTGAATGAAAAGGATAGACTCTTAGAAAAACAAGAGGATCTTTTATATGTTCTTGACAAATTTGTAGAGGCACAAAAATCTTATGCTTTAGAAGTTAAAAGAAATGAAGTGCTTTCTAGTGAATTATCTTCTTGTCATGAAACCATTGCTACTTTAAAAGGTGTTAATAATGATTTAAATGCTAAACTAGAAATGGCTAGTAAATCTAACTCTTGTGTAGAACATGTTTGCACTAGGTGTAAAGATTTTAATGTTGATACTTGTAGTGAACACCTAGTTTCAATTTCTAAATTGAATGATGAAGTGGCTAGTCTTAATGCCCAACTTAAGACTAGCAAAAGCGAATTTGATAAATTAAAATTTGCAAGGGATGCCTATACGATTGGTAGACATCCCTCAATTAAGGATGGACTTGGCTTCAAGAGGGAAGCCAAGAACTTAACAAGCCATAAGGCTCCCATTCCCGCCAAGGAGAAAGGGAAGGCCCCTATGGCTGGTAGTGCTAAAAAGAACCATGCTTTTATGTATCATGATAAGAGACATACTAGAAATGCAAATAGAAGTTATAATGTTTTTGATTCATATGTTTATGATTCTCATGACATGTTTGCTTCTAGTTCTTTATATGTGCATGATAGAAATGTTGGTAGGAGAAATGTTGTTCATAATATGCCTAGGAGAAATGTTGTTAATGTTCCTAGGAAAGTTAATGAACCTTCTACAATATATCATGCTTTGAATACTTCCTTTGCAATTTATAGAAAGGATAGAAAGGTGATTGCTAGGAAGTTAGGGGCAAAATGCAAGGGTGATAAAACTTGCATTTGGATCCCTAAGGAAATTGTGACTAACCTTGTAGGACCCAACAAGAGTTGGGTACCTAAGTCCCAAGCCTAAATTTGCCTTGCAGGTTTATGCATCCGGGGGTTCAAGCTGGATTATCGACAGCGGATGCACAAACCATATGACGAGGGAGAAGAAGATGTTCACCTCCTACGTCAAGAATAAGGATTCCCAAGATTCAATAATATTCGGTGATGGGAATCAAGGCAAAGTAAAAGGGTTAGGTAAAATTGCAATCTCAAATGAGCACTCTATCTCTAATGTGTTTTTAGTAGAGTCTCTTGGATATAATTTGCTATCTGTTAGTCAATTATGCAATATGGGATATAACTGTTTGTTTACAAATATAGATGTGTCTGTCTTTAGAAGATGTGATGGTTCACTAGCTTTTAAGGGTATTCTAGACGACAAGCTTTACTTAGTTGATTTTGCAAAAGAAGAGGCCGGTCTAGATGCATGCTTAATGGCTAAGACTTGCATGGGCTGGCTGTGGCATCGCCGCTTAGCACATGTGGGGATGAAGAACCTCCACAAGCTTCTAAAGGGAGAACACGTGATAGGTCTAACCAATGTTCATTTCGAAAAAGATAGACCTTGTGCAGCTTGTCAAGCAGGGAAACAGGTGGGAAGCTCTCATCACACCAAAAATGTGATGACAACATCAAGACCCCTGGAGCTGCTACATATGGACCTCTTCGGACCCGTCGTCTATCTGAGCATAGGAGGAAGTAAGTATGGTCTAGTTATCGTTGATGACTTTTCCCGCTTCACTTGGGTGTTCTTTTTGCAGGATAAGTCTGAAACCCAAGGGACCCTCAAGCGCTTCCTCAGGAGAGCTCAAAATGAGTTTGAGCTCAAGGTGAAGAAGATTAGGAGCGACAACGGGTCCGAGTTCAAGAACCTTCAAGTGGAGGAGTTCCTTGAGGAGGAAGGGATCAAGCACGAGTTCTCCGCTCCCTACACACCACAGCAAAATGGTGTGGTAGAGAGGAAGAACAGAACGCTAATCGATATGGCGAGGACGATGCTTGGAGAATTCAAGACCCCCGAGTGTTTCTGGTCGGAAGCCGTGAACACGGCTTGCCACGCCATCAACAGGGTCTACCTTCATCGCCTCCTCAAGAAGACTTCGTATGAGCTACTAACCGGTAACAAACCCAATGCATCTTACTTTCGTGTATTTGGGAGCAAGTGCTACATTCTAGTAAAGAAGGGTAGAAATTCTAAGTTTGCTCCCAAAGCTGTAGAAGGGTTTTTGTTAGGTTATGACTCAAATACAAAGGCGTATAGAGTCTTCAACAAATCATCGGGTTTGGTTGAAGTCTCTAGCGACGTTGTATTTGATGAGACTAATGGCTCTCCAAGAGAGCAAGTTGTTGATTGTGATGATGTAGATGAAGAAGACGTTCCAACGGCCGCTATGCGCACCATGGCGATTAGTGATGTGCGACCACAGGAACAATTGGAGCAAGAACAACCTTCTTCCTCAACAATGGTGCATTCCCCAACTCAAAACGATGAACAGGTTCATCAAGAGGAGTGTGATCAAGGGGGAGCACAAGATGATCATGTGATGGAGGAAGAAGCACAACCGGCACCTCCAACCCAAGTTCGAGCGATGATTCAAAGGGATCATCCCGTCGACCAAATTCTGGGTGATATTAGCAAGGGAGTAACTACTCGATCTCGATTAGTTAATTTTTGTGAGCATTACTCTTTTGTCTCCTCTATTGAGCCTTTCAGGGTAGAAGAGGCCTTGCTAGATCCGGACTGGGTGTTAGCCATGCAGGAGGAACTCAACAACTTCAAGCGCAATGAAGTTTGGACACTGGTGCCTCGTCCCAAGCAAAACGTTGTGGGAACCAAGTGGGTATTCCGCAACAAACAGGACGAGCACGGGGTGGTGACGAGGAACAAGGCTCGACTTGTGGCAAAAGGTTATGCCCAAGTCGCAGGTTTGGACTTTGAGGAGACGTTTGCTCCTGTGGCTAGGCTAGAATCAATTCGTATCTTGCTAGCATATGCCGCTCACCATTCTTTCAGGTTGTTCCAAATGGATGTGAAGAGCGCTTTCCTCAACGGGCCAATCAAGGAGGAGGTGTACGTGGAGCAACCCCCTGGCTTCGAGGATGAACGGTACCCCGACCACGTGTGTAAGCTCTCTAAGGCGCTCTATGGACTTAAGCAAGCCCCAAGAGCATGGTATGAATGCCTTAGAGACTTTCTAATTGTTAATGCTTTCAAGGTTGGGAAAGCCGATCCAACTCTTTTGACTAAGACATGTGATGGTGATTTGTTTGTGTGCCAAATTTATGTCGATGACATAATATTTGGTTCTACTAACCAAAAGTCTTGTGAAGAGTTTAGCAGGGTGATGACGCAGAAATTCAAGATGTCGATGATGGGCGAGTTGAACTACTTCCTTGGGTTCCAAGTGAAGCAACTCAAAGATGGCACCTTCATCTCCCAAACGAAGTACACGCAAGATCTGCTAAAGCGGTTTGGGATGAAGGACGCCAAGCCCGCAAAGACTCCGATGGGGACCGACGGACACACCGACCTCAACAAAGGAGGTAAGTCCGTTGATCAAAAAGCATACCGGTCAATGATAGGGTCTTTACTTTATTTATGTGCTAGTAGACCGGATATTATGCTTAGCGTATGCATGTGTGCTAGATTTCAATCCGATCCTAAGGAGTGTCACTTAGTGGCGGTGAAGCGAATTCTTAGATATTTGGTTGCTACGCCTTGCTTCAGGCTCTGGTATCCAAAGGGGTCTACCTTTGACTTGGTTGGATACTCAGATTCCGACTATGCTGGATGTAAGGTCGATAGGAAGAGTACATCAGAGACGTGCCAATTCTTAGGAAGGTCCCTGGTGTTGTGGAACTCTAAGAAACAAACCTCCGTTGCCCTATCCACCGCTGAGGCCGAGTATGTTGCCGCAGGACAGTGTTGCGCGCAACTACTTTGGATGAGGCAAACCCTTCGGGACTTTGGCTACAATCTGAGCAAAGTCCCACTCCTATGTGACAATGAGAGTGCTATCCGCTTGGCGGAAAATCCTGTTGAACACAGCCGCACAAAGCACATTGACATCCGGCATCACTTTTTGAGAGACCACCAGCAAAAGGGGGATATCGAAGTGTTTCATGTTAGCACCGAGAACCAGCTAGCCGATATCTTTACCAAGCCTCTAGATGAGAAGACCTTTTGCAGGCTGCGTAGTGAGCTCAATATCTTAGATTCGCGGAACTTGGATTGAAATGCAGCATCCATGTGTTTATGCTTTTGATCATGTTCCTTCTGCATTGTGTTGCTTATTATGGTGCTCAAGTTGTACAAGCACTCCCCGGACCTCACAAGTCCCTGTGCCAGTACTGCACATATTTAGGGGGAGATGTGTTACAACTTGACCCTTTGAGACTAACCGTTTGCTTGAGTTTGATTGTTTTAGTCTCAAAGAAGGTTTGAAAGGGAAAGGTGGACTTGGACCGTGAAAGACTTCCACTGCACTCCGATGAGGGGGTAACTTATTCCAAGTTCATCTTTAAACTCTTATTGCCTATTTGCTCTTAATTGAAGATTTTGGTGAGGCAATGGGGTTAAAGGGCCAAGATTGATCCCGTTTTGGTGCTTGATGCCAAAGGGGGAGAAAATAAAGGCCAAAGCAATAAATGGATCAGCTACCACTTGAGAAACTTTGAAAACAGTAGGATAGAGCTTTTGGTTTGTCAAAACTCTTGCATTGTCTCTTTTGTCAAAAGTTGGCCTCTTGTGGGGAGAAGTGTTGATTATGGGAAAAAGGGGGAGTTTTTGGAATCTTGAATCAATTTTCTTTGGAAAACCTCTCTTTATGTCTCTACAAGTGGATTTGACTTAGAGATAGGATTTTGAGTTTGATTTGCAAAAACAAACCAAGTGGTGGCAAAGGATGATCCATATATGCCAAATTGAATCAAAATAAATTTGAGTTTTTATTTGAAGTGATATTGCACTTGTTCTAGTTGCTTTATGTTGTGTTGGCATAAATCACCAAAAAGGGGGAGATTGAAAGGGAAATGTGCCCTTGGGCCATTTCTAAGTATTTTGGTGATTGAGTGCCAACACAAGTGCTTAAATGTGAATCTATGCCCATGGATGAACAAAGTGCAAATCAAGAGTAAAGGTATGTTTCTAAGTCTTAGTACATTGGTTTTGTGTACTAATATACTTGTCTAAGTATCAGAAACAGAAAGAAGAAGAAAAGAGAAGGGTTGGCTGTGTACAGCCAAGAGGCTGTTTCGGTCTGGGGCACCGGACTGTCCGGTGGTGCACCGGACAGTGTCCGGTGCGCCAGGCTGGCTCGAGCGAACTGGCCGCTCTCGGGAATTCGCCGACGGCGTACGGCTATAATTCACCGGACTGTCCGGTGTGCACCGGACTGTCCGGTGAGCCAACGGTCGGCCGGGCCAACGGTCGGCCGCGGAATCCGCTCGCGACACGTGGCCGAGCCAACGGTCGGAAGGGGGCACCGGACTGTCCGGTGCGCCAACGGCTCTCTAGCCGCCAACGGTCGGCTTCACCATTTAAGGAAGGAAATCGGGCACCGGACACTGTCCGGTGTGCACCGGACTGTCCGGTGCGCCCGATGACAGAAGGCAAGATCAGCCTTCCAGAATTGCTCTCAACGGCTCCTAGCTGCCTTGGGGCTATAAAAGGGACCCCTAGGCGCATGGAGGAGTACACCAAGCAACCTTAGAGCATTCTTGATCATCCACACTCAGTCTTTGCGCATTCGTTTGTCATTCTCAGTGATTCGAGCTCCGTTCTAGTGAGAACTTTGAGATAGTCTTTTGAGCTCGATTCTTGGCCGTGTGTGTGTGCATTTTGCTGTGGATTTGTGTGTGTTGCTTCCCTTCCTTACTCCGTGATTCTTTGTGAACATCAAAAGTGTAAGGGCGAGAGGCTCCAAGTTGTGGAGATTCCTCGCGAACGGGATAAGAAAAGAAAAGCATAACACTGTGGTATTCAAGTTGATCATTGGATCACTTGAGAGGAGTTGAGTGCAACTCTCGTCCGTTGGGACGCCACAACGTGGAGTAGGCAAGTTTTGTACTTGGCCGAACCACGGGATAAATCACTGTGTCTTCTCTGTGTTGAATTCTTTGTGATTATCGTATCGTGCAAGACCTTCTCTCTAGCCACTTGGTGATTATTGCGCTAACACTTAACAAGTTTTTGTGGCTATAAGTTTAAGTTTCACAGGATCACCTATTCACCCCCCCTCTAGGTGCTCTCAAACCGGGTGTGACATACTGGTGATGGTGGGTATGTTAGTGCTTCTGATGTTGAAGATGAAGATACTGTTGGAGCTAACATTGCAGAGACTTATGATGGTGATGAAGAGGTTCTTGGTACAACAGCGACTGAGACCTATAAGGCCTTGATTGTGCAACGAGCTTTGAGTGCCACGGCTAGTGACGACGACAACAGACAACGCCACAACCTCTTCAACATGTTCCTCATCATCAAGGACTGCCGTGTACATACCATCATTGACGGTGGTAGCTGCAACAACTTGGTGAACGTTGAGTTGGTCAAGAAGCTTGGCTTGACCACACGAGAGCATCCCCACCCTTATCACATTCAATGGTTTAACAACAGCGGTAAGTTCAAGGTAACAAAAATAGCAAGGGTGCATTTTTCTATTGGCTCTTACCATGACTTTGCTGATTTCGATGTGGTGAGTATGGATGCTTGCTCTCTTTTACTGGGACGTCCTTGGGAGTTTGATATTGATGCTATTCACCATGGTAGATCTAATAAATATACTTTTATGCATAAGGGAAAGAAAATTGTGTTGCTTCCTATGACTCCCACTGAAATGGTCCACTTAGAACATGAGAAAAAGATTAATGCTAAGCAAAAAGGTGTTTTGAACTTTGAAAATCAGCAACCTATTAAGTTAAAAACTCCTACTTTGCTAGCCACTAAATCTGATCTTGATGAGCAACCTATTGCTAACCTTTTGCAAGAGTATATGAATGTGTTTCCCTCTGAGATACCCCCTGGATTACCACCTGAGTTGCCTCCAGATTTTCGGGTTAGTTCCACCTTTAACATTTCAGATTTGAAGCCATATATGGGTGACGAAGATGAGATCGAGTCGAGGATGACTCCAATTCAAGAGGAGGAGGATGATGAGGACATCACTTCTATACATACAATGAATGGACCGATAACACGATCTCGTGCACGACAGCTAAATCTCTAGGTACATTCTACCCTAGTCAATTGTGTTTTAGAGCTTACGCTTGGGGCCATGGATGTTTTGATGATTAGGTACCTTGGAGAGGACCAGCAAGGACTTGGGAAAGGCCAAGGTGTTGAGGAGGAGGAGCAAGGGCGTCCACAACAAGAAGGAGATCAAGTTCGAGTCGACTGCGACTCCATCTCGGGTTTCAGGACCAGTCTGCACTAAAATGGACTCCCAAGATGCATCCAGACACCGATTGCAACGGACTGGATATGGTTGGAAAGATAACGAGATTATCTAACCAACCCAACTGGTTTCACCCTAAAATTCATCCGGAGTCAACGGGAATCGTCGAAACAAGTCAGCGTTCAGATTCTGTTTTGGTGCTGCGACACCGTCTGTCGGGCCGTGTATCGTGTCGGAGCCCATTAGGGGCGAGTCCAGGGGTCATGCACGCCCTAATACACTATTTATTCAGCAGCCGCCGCCACATTTAGGTTTGGGTTTTGCTTAGATCAATTCAATCATCGAATATGTTCGCCGTCATCAGTTTGTGAGACCCCATCCCGTAATCAATACAATTTTGGTTGCGTTTCTTTCCTGTTCTTGCTTGTGTTCTTGATTGCACTTGCAGGGATAAGCCTTCGTGGTGAGGTCATTCGTGTGTCACGGGTGATAACCAACGGAGCCGTGGTGTAGTGATTGCGAGGAACCGATCGCTCGGAGCCTTGGATCATCAACGTCGAGATCTCCACTCAATCAAGTTATCGTATCTCACGGAAGATCGGGCCACGTCTTCTATCAGCAAACATACAAACAAGCAAGTATACCAATAAATATTTAGTATAGTGGTCAGAATAGTGATATATGGATGGGTAGAGTCTTGAGTAGAATCTGTGTCATGTGGTGTTGTGATATTACTGGTGGTGGAGCGGAGGTGCTTACCAGGAGGGTGGACTGGAGGCGAAGCAACATTATGCGTGTAGCCGGTAGAGCGGAGTAACTGAGTGGGTGGGGTGTTTGCCTTGGCTGAGGGTGTTGAGTGTGTGTGGAGAGGGAGAGGGTAGCTGGGTGTATTTATAGCTGGGTGTATGTGGTGTAGCACAGTGAAGTTCACTGTTGGTGAGAATAGTGACGAATGAATCGACTGACTTAGTCTGAACATGAGAGTTATAGGCAGAATATGGGACAAGAGTATTTTGGGAGTTTTCTGGAACATGAACCAGGCTTAAGGGATGACATGGTTGGATAGGGAATAATTTGATAAGAATTTAGAAACAAGAATTATTGGAATCGGAGTTTGGAAGCCCGGTTCAAAGGAATCTCAAAGTTAAGCATGCTCAACTTAGAGAAACCTAGGATGGGTGACCAGATGGGAAGTTCCCACTGGAAGGAAAATCACAGTCACCGGAGTTCGTATGACTGGAATATGGGTCTGGCTGGTCTCAGGTGGACTGGACAACATGATGGATGAGTAGTTGAAATTTGGGGTGATCGGACGATCGATGAATAGTAACGATGAATAGTAACAATGAATAGTGATGACGAAAAAGGTACCATAGGTATCACCGATAAATAGTAACAATGATCGAACGAACGAACGATCGAAATTTCGGCAGCATAACGGCAGGAAAAAGATTATTTGGACGAACGAACGGACGAACGAACCATGAACGATTGGACGAACGATCGAACGATCGGACGAACGGACGAACAAACTAAGAACAGGGGGACGAACGATCGAAGAACGACCGAACGATCCTTGTGCTAGTGTGTGCTTGTGTGGAACATGGAGTGGGTGTGTGTGGCTTGGGTGGGATGAGAGGAGGCCCTTGCCCCTCTATTTATAGCCATGGTGGGGGATTAGGGGGAGGGATGAGAGGATTAGTGGGAGATTAGCATGTATTTGTCTTGTATAAGTGAGATTAGCTTGTAGAGCTCACCGTATGACACTGGAGGCATACGTATACGTATGAGCATGAGGAAAGTTATGAAGAAAATATTTATAGGGACTTGAAAAATGATTCTGAAGGTATTTCTCAAGAGGAAAATACTTGGAGATATATCGGTGGAATATTTGGACAGTATTTTTGGAAAGAACTTGAAGGGGATTACTTAGGAAATATCTGGGCGGTATTTCTGGAAGAATTTGAGGGGGATCACTGTGGAAATATTTGTAAGATATTTTGAGGAGGATTTTAGAGAGAATAAAGACCACTATACTTTATTTGTTGATATCAACTCGCAAACAAACATTTTAAAATGAAATTTGAAATTCATTTTGAATTTAGAGCGAGTTTGAGAAAATTCCAAGATTTGATTTTTTGGGATGCTACAGTCCCACTCTTTGCCGATGTACGCCTCGCCCTTCGCTTTCCTGTAGTTTTTCTTCTTCTCCTTCTTCCATTTCTTTTCTTGTCCCTGGTCATGTACATTATCGGGACATTGGGCAATAAAATGACTGGTCTTACCACAGGAGCACTTTCCCCTTGGTTTATTCTTGTTGGGATATTCCTTGCATCCTTTCAATGCAGTCTTGTAATGCTTGATTACATGCGCCATTTTGTCCTCGTTTAAACCGGTAGCTTCCACTTGTGCCACCTTGTTAGGTAGAGCCTCCTTGCTATTTGTTGCTTTGAGAGCAACATGCTACGACTCGTAGAGAGGAAGCGGTCTGTTGGCAACGTCATCAATGTACCGGGCCTCCTTTACCATCATACGCCTACTTACAAATTTTTCGAGAATTTCCTCGGGCATCATCTTGGTATACCTAGGATTCTCATGAATACGATTTACAAGATTAGGATCAATAACGGTAAATGACCTTAGCATGAGTCAAACGACATCATGATCTGTCCATCTTGTACTTCCATGCTTCGGATCGTGTTCACCAGGGTCTTGAGCATGTTGTAAGTTTCGGTAGGCTCCTCTTCCCTTTTCATGGCAAATCTTCCAAGTTCACCTTCTACCAGTTCCATCTTTGTAATCATGGTGGTGTCATTTTGCTCATGAGAAATCTTGAGGGTGTCCCATATTTGCTTGGCATTGTTCAAGCCGCTGACTTTATTGTACTCATCCGTGCATAGAGATGCTAACAACACAATAGTGGCCTAGGCATTCTTATGAATTTGCTCATTAATAAATATGGGATTATCACTACTATCAAAATACATTCCATTTTCCACTATTTCCCAAATGCTAGGATGGAGAGAAAATAAATGACCACGCATTTTATGACTCCAAAAGAGTAGTCGTCTCCATCAAAGTGGGGGTGGGGGTTTACCGAGTGGAATAAACAATAAATGAGCATTTGAATTATATGGAATGCGAGAGTAATTAAATGAATAATTTTGATTAACCGGTTTCTTTTTCGTGGATGAGACTTTGTCGTCGTTGTCATCCCTTGGTGAAGAAGAGGAGGTGTCGCTATCGTAGTAGATAATCTTCTTGATGGGCCTTTTCTTCTTCCCATCCTTTCGCTTGTTATTCGAGCCTGAGTCTGTGGGCTTGTCACCTTTCGGCTCTTTGATGTTGACAGTCTCCTTCTTGTTATTGACACCAACCCCTTGCCTTTAGGATCCATCTCTTTGGGCGATTAGTCCCTTGATGAAGAGAACGACTCTGATGCCAATTGAGAGCACCTAGAGGGGGGTGAATAGGTGATCCTACAATAATCAACTCTAAACAACACAAACTTGGTTTATAAATGTTAGTGAAATCAAATCCAAGTTGATGTGAATAGAGAGAGAGAGAGGAAGAGAACTCTTCACTTGATTGTTCCCTTAAGATGTGTATTAAACTTTGGAACAATAGCGCAAGTGAATATGTGAGAACTCTATGGAAGAAAGACAATCACACTAAAGAAATGCACAAGTGACACGGTGATTTTATCCCATGGTTCGGCTAATGCCTACTCCACGTTGTGGTGACCTCCTTCGGTCAAGGGTTGCACTCAACCCCTCTCAAATGACCCAAAGATCAAAATTGAGTACCACAGTATTCTTCCTTTTCATAGGAATTCCCTTTGTGGGGAAGCTCCACAAGTTGGAGTCTCTCACCCTTACAAAATTGATCACAAGTAAATCACAAGAGTAAGGGAGGGAATAGAAACACATACAAGAACTAGAGTCGCAGCAACAACACGCACACAAGTCAAGAACCGAGCACACGAAACAATGTAGCGGAGTTACATCTCAAAGAAGTGCTCAAATCTCTATCACAATGAAACAAATGCGTGCTTGCGAAGCCAGGAGTTGTAGGATGTTCAATGGATGCTTGGTTATCTGCTCCATGTGCCTAGGGATCCTTTTTATAGCCCCAAGGCAACTAGGAGTCATTGGAGTTCCATTTGGAAGGCTCTGGTTTCCTTCTATTCGTGGGCGCACCAGATAGTCCGGTGCACCAACGTACAGTGAACAGTGCACGATTCCATTCCTTGTTTGGCGAAGCCGACCATTGCAGCCACCGGCCCCGTGGCACAATGGACAGTCCGGTGCGACCTAGTGACCATTGGCGGAGTCCATGTGTCGCCCGCTGATCGCGCGGTCGACCGTTGGCGTGGGCGTGGCTGGCACACTAGACAGTCTGGTGAATTTTAGTCGCGGCGCCCCCAACTTTTCCTGAGAGCAGCCAGTTCGCCGAGGTGCCAGCCTGGGCACCTATAACACCCTAGGTGTTACTCAGAGTTTCTACTCTAGAGCCACACCCTGACCTATTATCACCTGTGGATTAGTGGAGCCTTTGATGAACATAACTTAACAATAAAAGGGTCAGGTAGTGTTTAAGATCCTAAGATGCTTACCTTGACCATATGTTTCATATAACAAGAGAAAAATTTTAGAACCCTAAGTCTAACAACTCGAGCTATGTGAACCAAAACAGAAAACGTGAAAACAAACGATGAAACAATCCTTATCACAAGTTGGGCTAATTACACAAGTTGAAGATCATCAAAATATCTATCAGAAATAGTAAGAAAGTTGCCCCAAAACAAGTCTTAAATAGCCCCAAATCGATCACTAACTAGAAGAACCTTAGAGGGGAAAACCAGGTTTTCTCTATGTCTCCCCAACCCGAATTCAAAAACCTGCCATGTTCACCTAGCTCCTCAACTCAAATCCAAATGGTCAAATGGACAAAGTGGCACCTAATTACCTCAGACACGCCCGGGTAAAGTTTGACACCGAATCAAGACCATTTGACACGCCTTGGCACGAGGTTTGTCACGACTTGGGTACAATGACAGACCCGACTTGACACTAGTGTATCTCCTCGCCCTAAGCATATCACAACTCGGGACTCACATGAAAAAGCAAGGATTTGGAGTACGGAAGAGATCCTACATGAGACCCTTGCCTAGATAGGCACACTAGGGCAGCTAAACAGGCGCTTGAACATGAGAAGAAGCGTTCCTCCACGTGTTCGACCGCAGCTGACACTCGGGAGCGCGCTCTGACCGCGCCGCGCACGCCACGAGCTCCGGTTGTCTCGACCGCGCGCCCAACTCCATGCCCGAGCCCTCGCCTATAAGTAACCCCAGCCCCCGGCCTTGCCCTCCCGCACGCCCCATACCTTTTACTGGCGACTGGACGCCGGTAATTGTTAGAACACCGAGCACGGCGACGTCCGCAAGCTTGCCGACGTGTCGACCACCTCATACCGACCACTCCAGCCTAACCCCGTCCAGTCTAGCTCCCCGGGCAACTTCCCTAGAGGCTAGCGAAGCTTCCTAGCCACTTAGACCGAACGATACCTCGCCAGAAAAGCCAGAACACCTCGTCAGACTTGTCCCTTCCGCCAGTTCCCTCGGTCCAGGTAATCTAACCATCCATTCGTCGATTCCTTGCACGCACACGCTCCGTACCACTCAGTGAACCTCCCTATGTGGTCTGATTGAGCTCTACCGCCGTGGTATGGCCGGTGCAGATATCACCGACGAGCTCCGCCGCCTGGATCCGTGGCCAGACCAGCTCCGGGCTCCAGGGACGCCAACCTGTACCTCGACGTGACCGCCAGAGGCTCCCCATCCTCGCTAGACCCTTCGTCGGAACCCTACCAATGCCGGTAAGCTGCTCCGTGGTCTTCTTCGTCGTGGGTACTGTAATATCCCAAAAAAATGTTGACCAAAAGTTAATCTTTGGTGCGTGGATGAGGTAAAGGGTTGTGGGCCATTGGATGCAAAGATAGAAGTCATCTGAGGCGTCGTTTCTTTCTCCCACAAAAACCCTAGGTGGCCACCCTTTTTTTTCCCTTCACCCCCCCCTCTTGGCCGCCACCCCCTTTCTCCCCCTTGGCTGGCCGCCCCCTCCCCCTATGGCAGCCATCCTCCATTGCTTCCTCCCCCAAGATCTCCCCCTACGCAGCAAGGATCGAGAAGAGGAGGAGCACGTTGAATTGAAGAGGAAGAGAGGATCAAGGAGGTGTTCTTCTCCATCTCTTCTTGCATATTTTCTTGGGGAAACCCTAGGTATGGATGGAATCCTTGTTCCTCCATGTAATTATGTGCTTTTGGAGGTGGTGGATCATGGGGATTAAAGGATTAGAGGTTGTATTAGATGTGGGGTTAGGTTTTGATCTCGAATTTAGTTTTCTGCAGCATGGCAGATTCGATAGTTTCTGTTCATACCAGTTTTCCGTGATCTTAGTGGCCTCAAAAAAATAAAAAGTCTATATATGAGTCGTAGATAATTTGTAGATCTTTCCGTGGCCGCGAAGAACACCTCAATCGGACATCAGAACAGAAAGTTATGACAGTTTGATTATAGCAGTTTTTCAGTCTCATAATTCTGTGCAGAATCTGTTCTCTTAAGAGTTAGGCAATTTTATCAACAGAATTAAACTGTGGGTTGGTAAAAGAAGTTGTAGATAATTTCATAAGCTTTCCAGATTGTTAAAGAGTGCATTCATATGATTTGTGAAACTCCAGTTATGTTTGTCTTACTGTGGCTGTTCCTGTTTGCGTGACAAAAATGAGTGGGTCTGTTCACTGGTGGGTTTCATCTAGTAAATGGCCGAATTGGCTCTTCCAACTATGGAGACTTTTGTAGAGGGATAAAAGTTCTTACGTCCAGCAGAATTTCATAATTTTGGTTCAGTAGTTTGGGAGATATCGAATTTTAAAGTGAACCATACTGCTGTCTAAAACAGATTCAGTCAGTTATCTTGTGAGATGTTTTAGAAATTGTAGATGGCAGAATTTAATTATCCATTGAATACTGAAGTTGTAGAGTATTTTGTGTAGATACTCCTAGAGTATTTGTTTGATATCACCGCTGTTTTAATTTTAAAGATACAAAATTAACAAACAGCGCTGCTGCTGTATGGCATGTGGTTCAGGGTGGGAGTCTTTCCACTGGGTCTTGGTTTCAAGTGTAGGAGAGTTTTGTTGATTGATGGCAAATGTTTGTGAAATATTTGTACTAAGTTTTATGCCCGCTAGCAGGTGGCTACACTCCAGATCATGTCTAGTACATTTCTTCTTCTTCGATGAAGGCAAGTGAATGTAGCGGTGGTTGCTTCCGTTCTGACCTGTTATTTCTATTGCCTACACTCTAATATTCAGAAGTATTGGATTCTTTCATAATTGGACTCTATGGTGATGCTTTACTTGCTTGCATTATACTGATGCTCAATCATATATTGATGATGATTATGATTCGAGTATGATTCATGAGATTAATTCACACCCCTGAAGGTAAATGAAGTATTATTTGAGGTTGGTATTGTATCTGAAGGTAAATAAAGTATTATTTGAGGTTTGTATTGTATCAGAAGGAAGTGAAGGTTATTGATAAATGCAGCATGCCATATACATTGCATGACTCATTTGCATCTGAAGTTTTGTCGTGACCTATGGTCCAACCATACCGGTACAATTTAGCATCGTACGTTGCCCGAGGAGGGGTACGATGCGGCTTCATACCCTTAGAGGTATGAAGGCAGAGGACATATGCATTGCATTCATATGCATTCATTGAAGTGATATTTGCAGATGATGTGGTTTTATACTCTCAGAGGTATGAAGATAGAGTACCTACACATTGCATTCCTATGCATACATTGAAGTGATATTTGCAGGTATTGTTGACGCGGGGAGGTGTTATAGAACCTATTGTGGTTGTTCGAGGAAATGAGATGATATTGGTTATATTGGGACTACTAAGTTCTATATCTACAAGTATTTCTGATCTTGATTGTGATTCTTTTAAAATGTTGATTAATTCAATTTGTGGTTTAAATATCTCGTCAGAACATTTAGCTTGCTGAGATGTTTCATCTCACTCTTGCATTACTCAATGCAGGTGCTTGTTGCTCATCAAGGGGAGTGGGAAGTAGCAGCACATCCACCTTCACTCTCATAATAATGCTGCCCAGACACAGTCATGATTTAATTAGAAACTTCTTGTCAAAGGATGTTTGTTTTTAACTAGTCGTGCACACTGATTAATTCAGTTCATGTTGTTATGGTTGTCTTCCCATTGCTAGCAGATTATTAATGTCTTTTATGTTTTCTTATCATGATATCTATTTATACTTTGTTGCATCCCCGTTTATGCAATTTTCAAAGGAGATGATGTCGAAATTTTATATATGAATGTTAGATGTGTAGTTTAGTAGCATTCTGGGGTGTTTGTGGATCCCGGGGTGTTACAGTTGGTATCAAAGCATAGGCTTTAGATTCTTGGCAATTTGAAGATAAATTTGACACACTTGCACATATAGGAAGGGTATGGGTTCAAATATCTTTGATATATATTAATGTCTTTGGAGTGCAGATGACAATAATTTCACCCCTCCCTATTCCTTTACGGTGATGTGGTAAGTCGTTTATGACTTAATGCCTATTAATTTATCTCTAAATCTTTATATTGTTTTATTAATGCGATTGATATCGCTGGTCTTTTGAGAGATTGAAGTTGTTATTATGCTTGTGATATACAAGTATGTCTATGTTGTTTACACCATGTTTTCCATGGTTGAGTTTTATTACAATAATATTGTTATATATGCTTGATTGAGGATGTTTCTAAGAGGAGTGTGAATTGCGTGTTTTGGGTTACAAGGTAACCATCAATTTGAATTTAAGTTGTTGAGCGGTTGGTGGATAGTTCCAACTATCTTTGCAAAGAATGATTGTTTATGTCGAGAAACCAGTTCTGAAAGAAATGAATGTTGGTACTTTTATATGAATTTTGGGGGAAGTCTTTACCTAGCTAGAATGGCTTACATGTCTCTCTTCTATTGTGTGTTTTAGTAGCCACAAAGCCTAGATGTGGTTTAAAGTGGTTGCATGTTAGTCATGCTAGTTGTAGAATAAACCTTTGATTTTCTGGATCGATTGATTATGTATTAATATATGGAGGATCAGATGGTTCTCTCTCCGATGCATGCTTGTGGAGCCATTGTTGGACCACCTATCTATTGGTTTGAATGAAGCCAGTGCCTAGCCTAGAGTTTGTTGTGTGTGGTTAGTCACCTATTCGTAAATGATGTGGTTTTTACATCAGCTTGAGATGTTTGTCAAATGTGTGAAGGATTACGGGGTTATTATTGACCTTGTATGTCTGGTACTTTGAGTGCATCGTATGATAGAATGAAATGTAAGTTTATGAACTACAGTAGATGAAGACTTATATTATGTGTAGGTTAACCTTACTAGTTCGGATATTTTTCTTAGTTGAGTTGTTGGATGAAGTATAGTGACATTGGTTAACCAAGTATTGTGTTGTTGTGCTATCAGTGCTCTTTGTGGAGCTTTTGGCATTTCTTCGATGAAATGTGCCGCGCAGAATATTATTGGCTTCTTGTTGGCTTTATTGCTCCATTAGTTCTGTGGATTTTCTCCCTTTTGTGGGGTGCAAAGAATGTTAGATTACATGATTATCTTTTCATGATGGCAAGAATAAGGTTTAGGAAGATTAGGATTTTTGTTTCAATAGAACTACTTGTTTCATGTTGCTTTAAGGTGAGGTGTTTGATCTTCTTATACATTCGTCGGGTGTAGATGTTTCACCATTTAATTAAAATTAATTGTTGAAGTTGGTAAGGATTGTGCTTGGTGCATATTACCCCTTCATAAAAGAGTGTTGTCTTAAGACATTGATGTTGATGTATAGCTGCATCCAAATTTGATGGTGTGAAATTGTAGTGTTGATTGCAACTATGAATTGCTTTGAGCTTCATTGCATGTTGTTTCATGCTTGATGTCAGGTCGTGTAGTTTCCTTAGACAATTAGTCCAAGGTAGAAGTTCTTCTGTTAATTAAGACCAATAATGGACCCATGTTTTGAATGGTGGTGCTATATGGGGTACCTTGGGTGTTTTGCTTGGAGTGGCCGAATTCGAGGTTGAATTCTTTTTAAGGGGGGTAGAGTGTAATATCCCAAAAAAAATGTTGACCAAAAGTTAATCTTTGGTGCGTGGATGAGGTAAAGGGTTGTGGGCCATTGGATGCAAAGATAGAAGTCATCTGAGGCGTCGTTTCTTTCTCCCACAAAAACCCTAGGTGGCCACCCTTTTTTTCCCTTCACCCCCCCCTCTTGGCCGCCACCCCCTTTCTCCCCCTTGGCTGGCCGCCCCCTCCCCATATGGCAGCCATCCTCCATTGCTTCCTCCCCCAAGATCTCCCCCTACACAGCAAGGATCGAGAAGAGGAGGAGCACGTTGAATTGAAGAGGAAGAGAGGATCAAGGAGGTGTTCTTCCCCATCTCTTCTTGCATATTTTCTTGGGGAAACCCTAGGTATGGATGGAATCCTTGTTTCTCCCTGTAATTATGTGCTTTTGGAGGTGGTGGATCATGGGGATTAAAGGATTAGAGGTTGTATTAGATGTGGGGTTAGGTTTTGATCTCGAATTTAGTTTTCTGCAGCATGGCAGATTCGACAGTTTCTGTTCATACCAGTTTTCCGTGATCTTAGTGGCCTCAAAAAAATAAAAAGTCTATATATGAGTCGTAGATAATTTGTAGATCTTTCCGTGGCCGCGAAGAACACCTCAATCGGACATCAGAACAGAAAGTTATGACAGT
Organism: Zea mays; assembly: GCF_902167145.1. NCBI lineage: Eukaryota > Viridiplantae > Streptophyta > Magnoliopsida > Poales > Poaceae > Zea > Zea mays. Next base: position 104,618,861 of record NC_050105.1, on the reverse strand, counting down.
TTGATTATAGCAGTTTTTCAGTCTCATAATTCTGTGCAGAATCTGTTCTCTTAAGAGTTAGGCAATTTTATCAACAGAATTAAACTGTGGGTTGGTAAAAGAAGTTGTAGATAATTTCATAAGCTTTTCAGATTGTTAAAGAGTGCATTCATATGATTTGTGAAACTCCAGTTATGTTTGTCTTACTGTGGCTGTTCCTGTTTGCCTGACAAAAATGAGTGGGTCTGTTCACTGGTGGGTTTCATCTAGTAAATGGCCGAATTGGCTCTTCCAACTATGGAGACTTTTGTAGAGGGATAAAAGTTCTTACGTCCAACAGAATTTCATAATTTTTGGTTCAGTAGTTTGGGAGATATCAAATTTTAAAGTGAACCATACTGCTGTCTAAAACAGATTCAGTCAGTTATCTTGTGAGATGTTTTAGAAATTGTAGATGGCAGAATTTAATTATCCATTGAATACTGAAGTTGTAGAGTATTTTGTGTAGATACTCCTAGAGTATTTGTTTGATATCACCGCTGTTTTAATTTTAAAGATACAAAATTAACAAACAGCGCTGCTGCTGTATGGCATGTGGTTCAGGGTGGGAGTCTTTCCACTGGGTCTTGGTTTCAAGTGTAGGAGAGTTTTGTTGATTGATGGCAAATGTTTATGAAATATTTGTACTAAGTTTTATGCCCGCTAGCAGGTGGCTACACTCCAGATCATGTCTAGTACATTTCTTCTTCTTCGATGAAGGCAAGTGAATGTAGCGGTGGTTGCTTCCGTTCTGACCTGTTATTTCTATTGCCTACACTCTAATATTCAGAAGTATTGGATTCTTTCATAATTGGACTCTATGGTGATGCTTTACTTGCTTGCATTATACTGATGCTCAATCATATATTGATGATGATTATGATTCGAGTATGATTCATGAGATTAATTCACACCCCTGAAGGTAAATGAAGTATTATTTGAGGTTGGTATTGTATCTGAAGGTAAATAAAGTATTATTTGAGGTTTGTATTGTATCTGAAGGAAGTGAAGGTTATTGATAAATGCAGCATGCCATATACATTGCATGACTCATTTGCATCTGAAGTTTTGTCGTGACCTATGGTCCGACCGTACCGGTACAATTTAGCATCGTACGTTGCCCGAGGAGGGGTACGATGCGGCTTCATACCCTTAGAGGTATGAAGGCAGAGGACATATGCATTGCATTCATATGCATTCATTGAAGTGATATTTGCAGATGATGTGGTTTTATACTCTCAGAGGTATGAAGATAGAGTACCTACACATTGCATTCCTATGCATACATTGAAGTGATATTTGTAGGTATTGTTGACGCGGGGAGGTGTTACAGAACCTATTGTGGTTGTTCGAGGAAATGAGATGATATTGGTTATATTGGGACTACTAAGTTCTATATCTACAAGTATTTCTGATCTTGATTGTGATTCTTTTAAAATGTTGATTAATTCAATTTGTGGTTTAAATATCTCGTCAGAACATTTAGCTTGCTGAGATGTTTCATCTCACTCTTGCATTACTCAATGCAGGTGCTTGTTGCTCATCAAGGGGAGTGGGAAGTAGCAGCACATCCACCTTCACTCTCATAATAATGCTGCCCAGACACAGTCATGATTTAATTAGAAACTTCTTGTCAAAGGATGTTTGTTTTTAACTAGTCGTGCACACTGATTAATTCAGTTCATGTTGTTATGGTTGTCTTCCCATTGCTAGCAGATTATTAATGTCTTTTATGTTTTCTTATCATGATATCTATTTATACTTTGTTGCATCCCCGTTTATGCAATTTTCAAAGGAGATGATGTCGAAATTTTATATATGAATGTTAGATGTGTAGTTTAGTAGCATTCTGGGGTGTTTGTGGATCCCGGGGTGTTACAGGTACTGTGTAACCTAGCTAAGGATCGCGGGTTAGAGGTTAGGAAAACCCATAGGGTTATGCGCAAAGGCCTAGACTCAGATGAATAGTGCGCCAGGGACCAATCCATAAGAAAAGAGGTGAGAAAATGCCAGGGACCCATCTAAAAGAAGGTTTTCCCTTTCTTTTTTAAAAATCCATTTGAAATAATCTGAAGAAAAATTTAAAAATTCATATCTTGGGCAAAATATGACCAAATTTAGGCAAACAAATTTTACTCGATTATGGACATATGAACTTTAGAATAAAAATAGAAAACTTACTAGTCCAGTACTAAATCTGGAAGTTTGGATTTTTATTAAGATATTAAGTAATATTCAAAAAATAGAAGTAAAATTAGTAGAACTATAGTACTGAAGCTGAGAAATTTTTAGGAGATCATCAATCAACAAAAGAGTCCCACAAAATTATTGCACGCCACAGTCTTCTCATTTAAGTAGAGATTATAAAATAAATTAGGTTTTTGCTCATTTTCTTGGAAAATGAAATCATGATCTAGACATGTGAACCATAAGACCAACCTATTTTTCGTAGACTAATAAAGCAGTAAGGTTTCAAGGAAAAATATAAAAATGACCTAAGTATGACTTGGAAATATGTTTCCCCCAGCCCCATGAAAAATTATAAGGAACTTTAGAAAATCATACAACCCATATCCTATAACGAAAAATGACCAAGTCCCTGTTTGTTTCGGCTTTTCGCAGCTTCTGGCCACCAAAAACTGCTGCGGACTGCCAAACACTCACCTTTTCAGCCAGCTTCTATAAAATTCGTTTGGGTAAAAATCATTTAAAATCAACATAAACATATAATCGGTTGAGTCGTCGCAATAGTAGTAATCCGTCACTTTATAGATCTTGAACCCCATAGACAACTTTATCTTCCTTCGCACGTAATCCTAATGATACTCAGATTCTCTACACAGCCAGATTCTCCCTACATCTAGATTCTCGAAAAAGCTGGTCAGAAAAAAGCTGAACCAAACAGGCCCCAAACCTAGAAATGATTGTTCTTGCGCAAATAAAAGGTTAGGATAAATGCCAAATCTGTTGTTTGACATTTTTCAAAAGAAAAATTAGTAAAAAGCACCTTTTAGCCCCACAACTTTAGAAAATCATAAACAATTATTCACTAAGTATCATTAAGTATATTTTCACACAAGACCATGATATTGCATCTAGATGCCAATAAAAATAACCCTTGGAACAAAGGTCACTTCTAAATGGAAGGTCTAGTGTAAAGTGACCACTCTACCCTAATTTTTGTTATTTTTGTTTAAACCCGATTCTAATTAGTTTTGACCTCAAATTTTTAGAACATATTAATTTCATCAAAGTTAAGCTACTTTAAATTTTTAAGTATTTTTGGAGAATCCTAAGTAAGCTTCGTAGTTCAAATCACCATTAAAAGCCTCGGGAAAATTAGAATAAAAGAGGCACCCTAAATGACCTAACGTTACTCGACCATGCATCACATTTATCATCTGTATTTTATAAATGCACATGCATCTTATGCATCATATTAAATAGATTGCAATCTCGCTGACGGAGAGTACGTGCTCATCCCCGAGCAAGGAGCTGACCAAGGGGAAGCTCAGGAGCTAGCTACAGAGGCTGCTACCGAGGACCTCCCTGCTACCCCAGTAATTGAAGGCAAGCCCCGGTTTTATGCATAACCGTTTATATATGCTAGTTTACTACACTTAATATTTGTAGGCTTGTACTGTGCACTTAAGGTAGGATTTGTTTGAAACTCTAGTTGCATGAACTCAGGATTCCTTTTGAGATGGATACTAGTATGCTAGGTTGAGTAGCTACTATGCTAATTCAGGATCTCAGTAGAAGTCGAGTGATTTTTCTAGCACTCGCGCAAGGTCAAGAATTGATTGTATCCAATTTTGATAATGAAATTATGATGGTCTGTGGACACGGATCCATGGGGATGTGTGGTCTTCGAGACGAAATTGGAATAAGGATTAATGTGTGGATACTTGTGTCAAACGTTTGAAAGTACTAAGCACATGCCGAGAAATATGGTAAATCGGTAAGCCTAGTACCTGAGTGAACCTGCCCGCAGACATACCTCCCCATGTGTTCATGAGACAGGGTCTCCTATTCTGGTTATGGTGGGTACAAGTACGGTCACTGCACGACGGTGAACGAGGTCAGTGGAGCATTTTATGCCAATGACAGTGGGCTATGATATTTGATGGGGAATCAATGAGAACAGTTGACGTGTATGGGGACGGAGTGCTCCTACATGTCGTATGTTTAGGTTTCCCTTGCAAGGTTTTAAACTCGATTCGAATCATCTGCTTCTCGCAGCTAATGAGACTGCTCGATCCATTGTACTGCATTGAGTAATAAGTGGAAATGAGATTACTGGCAAAAGATGTTGATTGACATAATGTTTGATACCATGTATGGATAGTTAAGTGCTCATCTAGTCTAAATTTTTATTCTAGAACTTGAAAAGCAAAAACTTGATTTTAGACTCAGCTAGTGCTTTTGGCAAACCAAACCCCTCAGCCAAACAACTACATGGTCTAGAGGTAGAGGAGTAGACTCCTCACACCGGGTAAGTCTAGCTGAGTATTAGTGTCGGCGTTTCGACCCCGGGGGTCCCTGGACCGACGAGTAAATGGTCGCTGCGTGTCCCAGCCTAGATGGGTCGGCGCGAGATGGAACACAAGGGGGGAAAAAGGGGACCGCGGCTCGTGTTATCCTGCGCCCAGGGCGGATGCGCTTGCAGTAGGGGGTTACAAGCGTTCGCAAGAGAGGGAGAGAGCCTGCTCATCAGCCCGTCCTTCTGCGTGGCCACCTTCTCGTACGAGGGCCCTAGACCTTCTTTTATAGAAGTAAGGAGAGGGCCCAGGTGTACAATGGGGGGTGTAGCAATATGCTAACGTGTCCAGCAGAGAGGAGCTAGAGCCCTATGTACATGCCGACGTGGCTGTCGGAGAGGTGCTAGTGCCCTGTGCATGTGACGTCGTGGCCGTCGGAGGAGCGCTTGAGCCCTGTAGAAGCACAGCTGTCGGGGCTGACGGGACCTTGCTGACGTCTCCTTGATTCCGTAGGGGGCTGAGAACCATCGTCGTCATGGGAGCACGCGGGGTGTCATCATTACTTGTTTACCGGGGCAAGCCAGATGGGACGCCGGTCTTGTTCCCCGTAGCCTGAGCTAGCTAGGGGTAGGGTAATGATGTACCCCTCTGTGGCGTGGTCAGTCCGAGCCCAAGGTCGGGCGAGGCGGTGACTCCTCCGAGGTCGAGGTTGAGGCCAAGCCCTAGGGTCGGGCGAGGCGGAGACCGTCTTCCGAGGTCGAGGTTGAGGCCGAGCCCTAGGGTCGGGCGAGGCGGAGACCATCTTCCGAGGTTGAGGTTGAGGCCGAGCCCTAGGGTCGGGCGAGGCGGAGACCGTCTTCCGAGGCCGAGGCGAGGGCCAAGCCCTGGGATCGGGCGAGGCGGAGACCGTCTTCCGAGGCCGAGGCGGGGGCCGAGCCCTAGGGTCGGGCGAGGCGGAGCTTCCTATGGCGCCTGAGGCTGGACTCGGCTGCTGTCAGCCTCACCCTAGCGGGTGGCACATCAGTCGGAGTGGGGCAAGCGGCGCTGTTTTCCTGTCAGGTCAGTCAATGGAGGGGCGAAGTGACTGCGGTCACTTCGGTCCTGCCGACTAAGGAGCGCGCATCAGGATAAGGTGTCAGGCGATCCTTGCATTGAATGCTCCTGCGATACGGTCGGTTGGCGAGGCGATCTGGCCAAGGTTGCTTCACTGCAAAGCTTGCCTGAGCTAGGCCTCAGGCGAGTCGAGGGTGCGCCCGTTGCTTGAGGAGGCCCTCGGGCGAGGCGTGAATCTGCCTGGGTCTACTGTTCCTGCCCGAGGCTAGGCTCGGGCGAGGCGAGATCGTGTCCCTTGAGTGGACGGAGCCTTGACCTGAATTGCGCCCATCAGGCCTTTGCAGCTTGTGCTGATGGTGATTACCAGTCGAGTTTAGGAGTCTTGGGGGTACCCCTAATTATGGTCCCCGACAGTAGCCCTCGAGCCTCAAAGGGAGTGTTGGTACTCGCTTGGAGGCTTTGTCGCACTTTTTTGCAAGGGGACCGGCCTTTCTCGGTTACATTTTGTTTCGGTGGGTGCGCGCGAGCGCACCCGCTGGGTGTAGCCCCCGAGGCCTCGGAGGAGTGGTTTGACTCCTCTGAGGTCTTAGTGCCTTTCGTGACGCCTTGGTCGGTCTGGTTGTTCCCTCATGCGATCTGATCGTAGCCCGGGTGCATGGTCAGGTTCCTTTTTCTCGGGCTGGTATGTTGACGCTGTCAACGGTTTGGCCGGAGCCGAGTTTGCGAGAGCAGCCCCCGAGCCTCTGCATAGAGAGAGAGGACGGTCAAGGACTGACTCGGCTTTTATCCTACGCCCCTTCGTCGCCTTTCCACAAGGAGGAGGGGGGAAGCGCCATGTTGCCCTCGGGGGGCGCCGAACATGGTGTCTCCAGTGAGTTGCTAATGGGTGATCCGAGTGGACGCCTGTGCCCCGTTCGATAAGGGTCGGCTCGTGGCCCAGAGGTGCGCTCCAAAAGTACCTGCAGGTGATTTGTCGGACCTGGTCCTGTTTGATAGGGTCCGAGGGCTCGATGCCTCCCTCTGATGGGATTCCATTACAGAATCGCTCCTGCTGGTCTCAGAAATGTCTTAGGGTACCTCGGGAGCGTAGCCCGAGCCTCGGCCATGTATCGGACGTACCCAGAGTCATCCCTCGCTCTGCGTGTTCGGGGGCGGCTGTCGAACCCTTCGGGGGGCCAGCCTTCGAACCCCTGATCAGTAGTGGGCGCGGAGCCCGAGTGGTCTGAGGCGGCTGTCGAACCCTTCCGAGGGGCCAGCCTTTGAACCTCTGATCAGTAATGAGCCTGAAGCCCGAGTGCTCTGGGGCGGCTGTCGAACCCTTCCGAGGGGCCAGCCTTCGAACCCCTGATCAGTAGGAGGGCTCGAGGCCCGCTTCCTTCACGGGGAAGGATCCCTTTCGGAGTATCCCCTTTCCCGGTCCCTGTAGCAAGAGAGAGAAAGGGGAAGAAGGAAAATGATACGAATTTAAACGATGTGGCACACCTTTTTTGACGTGGTCATCATGGCGGAGGTGAAGCGTCGCCCGCTTCGCCTGCCAAAGGTGTCGCCTGCCCTGCCGCGGAGTTAATGCGATGTGATGGGTGGTTCGCAGGGCAGCCGTTGTGCATGCGCGAGCCATTCGAGGAACGGGTGTTTCGCCTTCGAGTTTGAATTTTGCAGCGGGTTCGGGCGAAGTGTTGAACGGGTCTTGCCCGGGCCTTTATATATCTGGAAGAGGGACCGGTGGTGGTTCTTTACCCTGCTGCTCGCCTCCTGCTTTGGTTTCTGCAACCCAAGGGAATAGCCAGAGAAAGAAAACCACACACCTTTTCTGCTCCGCCGCCACCCCCTTCGCTTGGTGATGGCCGACCGGGTAACCGTCGTTCCGCCGCGCGACCCGTGGCCTTTTTCCACCGTCACGGTGGACGATCTGGAGGCCCTTGTCGCCGATGGCTTGCTCCGTCCCCTCTCTGGTGACCTGCAGCCGGAGTGGATGGTCCCTCCAAGCGGGGCCGGCCCGACCCCGCCGCCGGGGTATGTGCTGAGTTTCGTCTCCTTCTATGAGCGGGGGTTCAGAGTGCCAGCAAGTTGTTTTATGCGGGCGCTCCTGCATTACTACGGGGTGGAGCTGCATAATCTCAACCCCAACTCCATTGCGCAAGCGGCCATCTTCGCGGCGGTTTGCGAAGGTTTTTTGGGGATTGACCCCCACTGGGATCTGTGGACCCATCTCTTCTCCGTGGAGCCTTTTGCCTTGACGACGGGGGAAAAGAAGGTCCACATGGCGGTGCGGGCCGGTGGCTGCATCCTCCAGTTGAGGCAGGCGCGCGCGCAACAGTACATCCCCGCCATCCTTGTGTCTTCGAACAAGGGGTGGCAGCGCCGGTGGTTTTACCTCCTGAATGACGATGGGAGGCTCCCGTCGTTTTCTCAACGAGTGGTGACTGCCGCCGGTAGCAACTGGCGCTATGGGGCCGCGCGCGAGAGGCAGGAGAATCTCCGGCCCCTTTTGGAGGCCTTGCAGGAGCTGCGAGATGGAGGGCTTACCGCCGCGGGGGTGGTTGCCGCCATCCATCGCCGGAGGGTGCTCCCCTTGACAGAGCGGCGGTTGCCGCTTTCGGAGAAGATGCTGGGGGCTGACTTGGAGGGTTCGCAGATGTCCTCGGTCCCCCACTCCATCGATGACCTCCACAGGCGGGTAGCGGGCATGGTAGGGAGGCTGGATGCCGGCGCCCTTACCCAGCCCTTGATGCGTCCCGAGCGTGGGTGCATGTCCCTGGTGAGTGTTTGCTCCTTCTTCTTTCTTGTGTCGGGTTGCCCTTGGTTCTCACAGTCGGGATTTCCGTCTGTCTCTAGGAGTTGGGGTGTCACAAGCCTTCCCTGCCGCCGGTCCCGGAGGACGCGGTGGACCGGGCCGCGCGGAGGGAAACTGCGGAGAAGAAGAAGGAGAAGAAGGACGCGAAAAAGGCTCAGGCTCGCGAGCGAATGCATGCTCGGGACGCCTTGGAGAGGCGCCGTCAGAGGCAGGAGAGGGACGGGCTCCTGAGGGAGCCGTTGTCGGAGACGCCTGACGACGATGATGACGACGATAATGACGAAGACGACGACATGGTGGCCCGCCTTGGCCTCAGCCCGGATCTGAGGCTGGGCCAGGGGTCGTCGAGCCAGCCCCCGAGTGGGCTGGCGCCGTCGGTATCTGGGGCCGGGACATCAGGGTCCCGGTCCGAAGAACAGGGGCAGGCTGAGGGGGTACTTGACCCCTTGGCCGAGGTAGTTGAAGTGACCCCGGGGAGTCAGGCCGACCCGCCTGTCCCCCAAGAGCAGTCGCCCGTGCCGGCCACACAGGAGGTTGATCCTCAGGTCGTCGTGACTACGCCTGGGCGGACCGTCCCTTCGGTGCCCTGGGCACCCGAGGCGGGGTCGGTGCCGAAGCCGGCAGCGGGGCAAACATTGGCAGTGCCCGCGGGGACCGAGGCCCGAGGGGCCTCCCCGCAGGCACGATTGGCCTTGGTCCAGAGTGGGTAAGTATCTGAGGATACCTCTGTCCTGGCTCCTTCTTCGTGTGTCCTGATCCTGCTTTTCCTTTTCCTCCCAGCAAACGGAGGCACGGTTCGACCGGTCTGGCTCCCCGGAAGGCCCTTAAGACGGTGTCGGCTTCTGCAGCCGGTGCCGCACCGGGCCACGCTGGTCGGCTGGCCTCCACACAAGATGCCCCCAAGCGGGGGGCTCAGGCGGCATGAGTTGCCGTGGGGCAAGCTCCCCAGGCTGACCCCTCCGTTGAGGCGGCCGTCGTGCCGGGGGAGACTGCTGGCGTGGCTGCGGCCTTGAGCCCACCTGACGTGTTGCCGGTGCTGGCACCAGCTTCTGCTGAGGCTGTTGCCGCTCTGCCCGTGGAGCCACCCGTCGCCGCCGATGCTAAGATGGTTGAGGCGCCGCTGCTCGAGGTCGGTGATCGGAAGCCTGCCTCCTTAGCCGAGGAGGTACCCGATGCGTCGATCGTAGGGGGTCCCGACGCCTTAGAGGAGGGGGGCGCAGAACCGCGGCCCGTCCTGGGGAGCGGTGACCTCATCCTCGCGCGGCGCGATCCCAATGAGCGGCGTGGACAGGCGCTCCGGTTCTGGACCCGTGGTGCCTTGAAACCCCTATTCGTTCTTGACGATGAGCGGGAGGAGCAGTCTCAGGACGAGCTCCGTGAGTGTGCCGAGGCAGCGATGGGGTCGCTTCGGTCGACCATGGAGGTCCTTTCCAGGAACATTCCCAGGATCCTCCAGGTAAGGATTTCAGGCATACCTTTCGCGTGACCAGGGCATTCTTTGTGACACCGTGCTTCCCTTCCTCAGGATCTGACGGATCTGAGCACCGCCAAGTCGTCGTTCATCCGCCGCGAGGCCGACGTTTGGGGTTCGCTGCAGTTCCTAGGGGCCGCACTTACTGAGGCTACCGAGCGCCTCTCCCAACGGAGCGCCGAGGCGGCGGACCTTCGGTTGCTCTGTGATGAGCTGGGGGTGGAGGCAGCGGCGGCAAGAGCAGAGGCAATTGGAGCTTGGCCAGGTCATCGGCGAGCGGGACCAATCTCGGAACCAGGCTGCCGAGGCTGAAAGCCAGGCTAAGGCCCTTGGGGGCCAGCTAGCCGAGGTGTCTGCTCGGGCCGAAGCCCTTGTGGAGGACCTGGTCGTGGCCATCGGGTCTGCCCAGTCCGCCCAAGCCGCAGCCTCGGAGCAGCGTGCCCAGGCTGAAGGTATGTCTTGGCCGCTTTGAGACTTTGATTCAGCTTCATTCTTCAACTCGTGTATGAAGAATTCTATTTTGGCTGTTTGCAGAGTTCGAGTCAGCCCTCAACGAGTCCGCCAAGGCACTTGCCTAGGCGGCTGAGCAGAAGGAGGTCGGCCGCGTGGCCACGTCCGAAGCTATCTCGGCCTTCTGCCAGGTCTTTGGTCTTGACGACGTCCCCTCGGGAAGCTCCCCCAGAGTCGCCTGCAGGCCTTGGGCGGCCATGTGCGCGGCAGACTCCGCGAGGCGCTGCATCTCGGCGTTAGGTGGGCCTTCGCCGTGCTCGCTTCCCACTACGATGTGGATCTGGAGAGGGTCAGCGAGGGATACTGTCTTCCCGACGAAGATGAAGCTGCCCTGGCCGAAGTTCAGAGGCTTGACGCGACCGTCATGGGCCCAAGCACTGTGCTGGCGTCCTCCTTCAAGGTGGAAATCCTTCTGCTTGCGTCACCGTCCCAGGTCGGGGTGGATCTCGCCGAGGGTGGAAACGGTGCCGAGGGTGGAGACGAAGCCGAGGGTGCTGCTCCTCCCCCGGGCAATGACTGATTCTGCCGGAGCAGCTTGTTTTGAACATGTATGTGTCTTTCGCGGCCGCTGAGGCCTGAACACTTTGTCGTCATGTTATAAAGTTGCGTTTCTTTTCCTCCTATTTCGAGTATCCGGACTTGTTCGTCAGTAGCAGAATCGCTTATCCGAGTAAGAGTTATTTTTCGCGGAAGGTGACGAGTGAGGTATATGTATCCCGGAGGCGTAGGAGTCCCTCGGCTCGGTCGGCCTTGCCGCTTACATGCGCTCTTATTCGTTTCTCAAGGTTCTGTTATTGATATAGTCGGGAAACATGAAAGTCGTTTTGGTAGAAGACTTTTTCCGAGGAAAATTTTGACGCAGAGGGGGTTCCCCCCTTCTAGCCCCCGAGGGAGGGTTGGGCTTTGCCGAGGCAAGGTTGACCCTTCCTTGATGGTTAGACTCTTTTTGTGTATGTAAAGAGAACGAGGTATATGAACGACTTGAAAACATCTTAAGGGTAAAAGCGACGTAGCTATCGGATGTTCCAAGCGTTGCTGTAGACCTCACCTTGACTGTTGGCCAGCTTGTTTGTTCTAGGCTTCAAAATCTTGGCGATGATGAACGGCCCTTCCCAGGGAGGAGTGAGCTTGTGACGCCCTCGGGCGTCTTGCCGTAGCCGAAGTGTAGCCCTCGCGAAGTACCACTGTCGGGTGTCTACACCTGACCACTTGGAGAATTTGTCGATGGCGACCAGCAGGTGCATGAAGCCCCCGGGTGCCTTCTGCAAGGGATCGACGAGGTCTAGACCCCACACAGCAAACGGCCAGGTGATGGGTATTGTTTGCAGGGCCTGAGCGGGCAGGTGTGTCTGTCTTGCGTAGAATTGACACCCTTGGCAGGTGTGTACAATCCTAGTGGCGTTAGCCACCACGGTTGGCCAGTAGAAACCTTGTCGGAAGGCGTTTCCAACGAGGGCTCGAGGTGCTGCGTGATGACTGCAAACCCCCGAGTGTATTTCTTGCAATAGCTCCTGACCTTCGGCGATGGATATGCATCGCTGGAGGATGCCTGAGGGGCTGCTGTGGTAGAGCTCCTTTTCGTCACCCAGAAAGGCGAACGACTTGGCGCGCCGCGCCAGTCGCCGAGCTTCGGCTCTGTCGAGGGGTAGCTCTCCTCGGTAGAGATATTGCAGGTACAGGGTCTACCAGTTTCGATTAGGCGCGACCCCATTCCGCTCATCCTCGACACGCAGTGCCTCACCCTCGGGGGCCGAGGGTGCCTCAGGCTGGGCCGAGGCCTCCTCGGGCTCGGGCGTGTCGTTTGTCTTGACGGAGGGTTGATGTAGGTCTCGGGAGAAGACATCCAGGGGAACCGTTGTCCGCCCCGAGGCTATTTTAGCCAGCTCATCCGCAGTCTCGTTGTACCGTCGAGCGACGTGGTTGAGATCGAGCCCGTAGAACTTGTCTTCCAGGCGCCGAACCTCATCGCAGTAGGCCTCCATCTTCGGGTCGCGGCAGTGGGAGTTCTTCATGACTTGGTCGATGACAAGCTGCGAGTCGCCACGAGCGTCGAGGCGCCGAACCCCTAGCTCGATGGCGATGCGCAACCCGTTAATCAGAGCCTCGTACTCGGCCACATTGTTTGACACCGGGAAATGGAGGCGCAGCACGTAGCGGAGGTGCTTTCCGAGGGGTGAGATGAAGAGCAGGCCCGCACCTGCTCCTGTTTTCATCAGCGACCCATCGAAATACATGGTCCAAAGTTCTGGTTGGATTGGAGCTGTTGGAAGCTGGGTGTCGACCCATTCAGCCACAAAGTCCGCCAAGACTTGGGACTTGATGGCCTTCCGAGGAGCGAACGAGATTGTCTCGCCCATGATCTCCACCGCCCACTTTGCAATCCTACCCGAAGCCTCTCGGCACTGAATGATCTCCCCCACGGGGATGGATGACACCACAGTCACTGGATGAGACTCGAAGTAGTGTCGCAACTTTCACCGCGTCAGAATTACCACGTACAGTAGCTTCTGAATTTGCGGGTAGCGGATTTTGGTCTCGGTCAGTACTTCACTGATGAAGTAGACCGGCCTCTGGACGAGCAATGCATGCCCTTCTTCTCGTCTCTCAACCACGATCGCGGCGCTGACCACCTGAGTGGTTGCGGCTACGTAGATCAAGAGAGCTTCTCCCACAGCGGGGGGCACCAGGATGGGCGCGCTTGTCAGGAGCGCCTTTAATTTCCCAAGGGCTTCCTCAGCCTCGGGGGTCCAAGTGAAGCGCTCGGTCTTCCTTAAGAGGTGATACAGGGGTAGGCCTCTTTCGCCGAGGCGTGAGATGAAGCGGCTCAGAGCCGCAAGGCATCCCATGACCCTCTATACTCCTTTCAAGTCCTTGATAGGCCCCTTGTTGGTGATGGCCGCGATTTTCTCTGGGTTGGCCTCGATGCCCCGCTCGGAGACGATGAACCCCAGGAGCATGCCTCGGGGGGCTCCGAAGACACACTTCTCGGGATTGAGTTTCACCCCCTTCACTCTCATACACTTGAATGTCGTTTCAAGGTCAGTGAGGAGGTCGGAGGCTTTCCTCGTCTTGACTACGATGTCATCGACGTAAGCCTCGACCGTTCGGCCGATGTGCTCTCCGAACACGTGGTTCATGCACCTTTGGTATGTCGCGCTTGCATTCCTCAAACCAAATGGCATAGTAATATAGCAGTACATGCCAAAAGGTGTGATGAAAGAAGTCGCGAGCTGGTCGGACTCTTTCATCCTGATTTGGTGATACCCTTAATAGGCATCAAGGAATGACAGGGTTTCGCACCCAGCAGTGGAATCCATGATTTGATCGATGCGAGGCAGAGGGTAGGGAACCTTCGGACATGCTTTGTTTAGACCAGTGTAGTCTACACACATCCTCCATTTCCCACCTTTCTTTTTCACAAGCATAGGGTTGGCTAGCCATTCGGGATGGAATACCTCTTTGATGAACCCTGCAGTCGTCAGCTTGTGGATCTCCTCGCCTATGGCTCTACGCTTTTCTTCGTCGAATCGGCACAGAGGCTGCTTCACGGGTCGGGCTCCAGCTTGGATATCCAGCGAGTGCTCGGCGACATCCCTCGGTATGCCAGGCATGTCCGAGGGACTCCACGCAAAAACCTCGGCGTTCACGTGGAGAAAGTCGACGAGCACTGCTTCCTATTTTGGGTCGAGCTTGGAGCCGATCTGGACTTGCTTGCAGGCATCGTTGCTGGGGTCGAGAGGGACAGACTTAACCGCCTCTGCTGGTTCGAAGTTGTCGGCGTGGCGCTTCGCATCTGGCACCTCCTTGGAGAGGCTTTCCAGGTCGGCGATGAGGGCCTCGGACTCGGTGAGGGCCTCAGCGTACTCCACACACTCCACGTCGCATTCGTACGCGTGTCGGTATGTGGATCCGACGGTGATGACCCCGTTGGGGCCCGACATCTTGAGCTTGAGGTAGGTGTAGTTGGGGACAGCCATGAACTTGGCGTAGCATGGTCTCCCCAGTACGGCGTGGTAGGTTCCTCGGAACCCAACCACCTCGAACGTGAGGGTTTCCTTTCGGAAGTTGGAGGGAGTCCCGAAGCAGACGGACAGATCGAGTTGTCCAAGGGGCTGGACGCGCTTCCCGGGGATGATCCCGTGAAAGGGCGCCGCACCGGCCCTGATTGTGGACAGATCGATCTGCAAGAGCTCGAGGGTCTCGGCGTAGATGATGTTGAGGCTGCTGCCTCCGTCCATGAGGACCTTGGTGAGCCTGACGTTGCCGATGACGGGGTCGACAACAAGCGGGTACTTTCCTGGGCTCGGCACGCGGTCGCGGTGGTCGCCTTGGTCGAAGGTGATGGGCTTATCGGACCAGTCAAGGTAGACTGGCGCCGCCACCTTCACCGAGCAGACCTCCCGGCGCTCCTGCTTGCGGTGCCGAGCCGAGGCGTTCGCCACCTGCCCACCGTAGATCATGAAGCAGTCATGGACCTCGGGGAACTCTTCTGCCTTGTTGCCTTCCTTCTTGTCATTGTCGTGGGCTCTGCCACCTTCCGCCGAGGGCCTGGCCTTATGGAAGTAGCGCCGAAGCATGACGCATTCCTCAAGGGTGTGCTTGATGGGACCCTAATGATAGGGGCATGACTCCTTGAGCATATTGTCGAACAGGTTGGCCCCTCCAGGAGGCTTCCGAGGGTTCCTGTGCTCGACAGCGGCGACAAGATCTGCGTCGGCGGCGTCGTGTTTTGCTTGTGACTTCTTATTGCCCTTCTTCTTCGTGCCGTGCTGAGCGGACGCCTCGGGGATGTCTTCCTGCTAGCGTCCCTGAGGCTGCTTGTCCTTCCGGAAGATGGCCTCGACCGCCTCCTGACCAGAGGCGAACTTGGTGGCGATGTCCATTAGCTCGCTCGCCCTGGTGGGAGTCTTGCGACTCAGCTTGCTCACCAGGTCGCGGCAAGTGGTGCCGGCGAGGAACGCGCCGATGACATCTGAGTCGGTGACGTTGGGTAGCTCGGTGCGCTGCTTCGAAAATCGCTGGATGTAGTCCCGCAGGGATTTTCCTGGCTGCTGGCGGCAGCTTCGGAGATCCCAGGAGTTCCCAGGGCGCACGTATGTGCCCTGGAAGTTTCCGGCGAAGGCTTTGACGAGGTCGTCCCAGTTGGAGATCTGCGTAGGAGGCAGATGCTCCAGCCAGGCCCGGGCGGCGTCGGGGAGGGACAGGGGGAGGTTGCGGATGATGAGGTTGTCATTGTTCGTTCCACCCAGCTGGTAGGCCAGCCGGTAGTCCGCGAGCCACAGTTCCGGCCTTGTTTCCCCCGAGTACTTAGTGATGGTAGTCGGGGCTCGGAACCGGGTCGGGAATAGCGCCCGTCGTATGGCCCGGCTGAAAGCTTGCGGACCGGGTGGTTCGGGCGAGGGGCTCTGATCCTCCCCGATGTCGTAGCGTCCCCCACGCCTGGGGTGGTAGCCTTGGCGCACCTTCTCGTCGGGGTGGGCTCGACGGTCGCGGCGGTGGTGCTCGTTGCCGAGGCGACCTGGGGCTGCAGGCGTTGCGTCCCGCGTGCGCCCGGTGTGGATCGAGGCTTCCCGCATGAATCGGGAAGTCGTGGCGCGATGCTCCGGGGGGTACCCTTGCCTTCAGGAGGCAGAGCTTTCGGCCCGTCGGACCGCGGCATCCTCTAGGAGATTCTTGAGTTCTCCCTGGATACGCCACCCCTCGGTGGTGGATGGCTCTGGCATCGCTCGGAGTAGTATTGCTGCTGCAGCCAGGTTCTGGCCGACCCCACTGGAAGCCGGGGGTAGCCTCGCCCTAGCATCGTCAGCGATGCGGTGCTGGACGTCCCGGGCCTGATGACGCGCTTCTTCAGCTAGCGCTCGGCCTGCCCACTCCTGTCCGATGTTCTGCCGGAGCTGCACAAGTTGTCCTGCTTCCTCGTCGAGCTTGGCCTGCATCTTGCGGATTTGCTCGAGCTGTGTGTCCTGACCCCCTGCAGGGACTGGGACCACAGCTAGCTCCCGAAGTATGTCAACGCGAGGCGCAGGCCTAGGGGGATCGCCGTCCTCCGGCATACCATGGTGGTTGCCTTCGTCGAGACCCCCTAGATCGATGTGGAAACATTCGCGACTTGGGCCACAGTCCTCGTCGTCAAGGCTGTGGCCATCATCGGAGCAATCGGAGAGGCAGTAGTCACATGCGGTCATGAAGTCCCGCATGGCACTAGGAGCACGGAGCTCGAAGAAATCCCAACCAGAGTCGAGCTCGTCATCTTCCTCGGAATCCGAGGGCCCGTAGGTCGAGACGGCCGTCAGTCGGTCCCAGGTTGACCACATATGGTACCCCGGAAGGTTAGGATATGCCTTTATGAAAGCGTCCACCGAAGCAGGGTCGCTTGGTGGGTCGAAGCTGAATCTAAAAGGCACAGGGTGGAAAACGGACGGTACCTCTTGATCGACGGATGGTGACGAAGTCGCGTTGGAGACGGACTGCACCGTTATCTCAGGTACGAGGCTAACACCTAGCAAGTCCTCCGCGAGAGTGCTGGCGTCATCTGTCCGCTTGGGGTTGGCATGTTGCGGGGAAACAACGCTCGTCGTCGTCTCAGGCGCGAGGTCAACGCCGGACGTGTCCCCCGCGGGGGCGTCGGCGCCGTCGACTCGCCCGACGGCCGGCAAGGTGCCGCCTCCTGCTTGGCCATGGTTGCCCCGCCTCCTTCTCCTGCGGCGAGGAAGGTGGCGGGACAGACCCGGATGTTGCTCTTCCGCCATGGGGGGAAGACGTCGTCGAGTCCGCCGCCACTGGGCGGGTTGACAACCGCCATTGTCACTGTCGCGCGGCGGAGGAAGGAGTATCATGTCGTAGCTGCCGTCGAGGGACATGAACTCGAGACTCCCGAAACGGAGCAGCATCCCGGGCTGAAGAGGTTGTTGGAGACTACCCATCTGGAGCTTGACGGGAAGTTGTTCGTCAACACGCAGCAGGCCCCTACCTGGCGCGCCAACTGTCGGCGTTTCGACCCCGGGGGTCCCTGGACCGATGAGTAAATTGTCGCTGCGTGTCCCAGCCCAGATGGGTCGGCGCGAGATGGAACACAAGGGGGGAAAAGGGGACCGCGGCTCGTGTTATCCTGCGCCCAGGGCGGATGCGCTTGCAGTAGGGGGTTACAAGCGTTCGTGAGAGATGGAGAGAGCCTGCTCGTCAGCCCGTCCTCCCACGCGGCCACCTTCTCGTACGAGGGCCCTAGACCTTCCTTTTATAGATGTAAGGAGAGGGCCCAGGTGTACAATGGGGGGTGTAGCAATATGCTAACGTGTCCAGCAGAGAGGAGCTAGAGCCCTATGTACATGCTGACGTGGCTGTCGGAGAGGTGCTAGTGCCCTGTGCATGTGACGTCGTGGCCGTCGGAGGAGCGCTTGAGCCCTGTAGAAGCACAGCTGTCGGGGCTGACGGGACCTTGCTGACGTCTCCTTGCTTCCGTAGGGGGCTGAGAACCGCCGTCGTCATGGGAGCACGCGGGGTGTCATCATTACTTGTTTACCGGGGCGAGCCAGATGGGACGCCGGTCTTATTCCCCGTAGCCTGAGCTAGCTAGGGGTAGGGTAATGATGTACCCCCCCTATGGCGTGGTCAGTCCGAGCCCAAGGTCGGGCAAGGCGGTGACTCCTCCGAGGTCGAGGTTGAGGCCGAGCCCTGGGGTCGGGCGAGGCGGAGACCGTCTTCTGAGGTCGAGGTTGAGGCCGAGCCCTGGGGTCGGGTGAGGCGGAGACCATCTTCCGAGGTTGAGGCTGAGCCCTAGGGTCGGGCGAGGCGGAGACCGTCTTCCGAGGCCGAGGCGGGGGCCGAGCCCTGGGGTCGAGCAAGGCGGAGACCGTCTTCCGAGGCCGAGGCGGGGGCCGAGCCCCAGGGTCGGGCGAGGCGGAGCTTCCTATGGTGCCTGAGGCTGGACTCGGCTGCTGTCAGCCTCACCCTGGCGGGTGGCACAACAGTCGGAGCGGGGCAAGCGACGCTGTTTTCCTGCAGGTCAGTCAGTGGAGGGGCGAAGTGACTGCGGTCACTTCAGTCCTGCCGACTGAGGAGCGCGCGTCAAGATAAGGTGTCAGGCGATCCTTGCATTGAATGCTCCTGCGATATGGTCGGTTGGCGAGGCGATCTGGCCAAGGTTGCTTCACTGCAAAGCCTGCCTGAGCTAGGCCTCGGGCGAGTCGAGGGTGCGCCCGTTGCTTGAGGAGGCCCTCGGACGAGGCGTGAATCTGCCTCGGTCTACTGTTCCTGCTCGAGGCTGGGCTCGGGCGAGGCGAGATCGTGTCCCTTGAGTGGACGGAGCCTTGACCTGAATTGCGCCCATCAGGCCTTTGCAGCTTGTGCTGATGGTGATTACCAGCCGAGTTTAGGAGTCTTGGGGGTACCCCTAATTATGGTCCCCGACAATTAGTATACTCAACCTTGCTTGTGGCATAATTTTTTTATATGTACCTTCGAGGAGGATATAGTTTCTGGGTTAACTTGGTCGTCCACCTTGTCACCGGGTTGGACAGTCGAGTGGAACCCTGCCTCAGCAGGTGATGATCAGGAGGAGTGATGGCCCAGGCTTCGCCTTACTCCTTATTTACCATTAGTTAATTTCCGCTGCATCAAGAACAATGTTTACTACTTTTAAAAAAACTCTAATGATGTAATGATTCTAAGTACTTATTTAAATTTGTGGTATTATTCTTTATTGTATTTCTTTGTGTCTCATCTTCGTGTGAGCAAATGGTACTCGATCGCTGGGTAAGTGGCTTCAATCGAACTAGATCCGAGGGATTGACAGTTTATTCCGATTTAAGTGTGCGTCGTTGCCCTTGAGGTGAGATCAATACACTTAAGCTAGAATAATCTGGACAGTTCCGCCACAGCATCCGGTGCACCGCAGGCTGGTGCAAGTCTGTCTTGCCTTAGCCATCCTTCTCTAAATTGATTTCTCTCGCTTTGAGAAGTCTCCTAGCACATAGAGAATAATGTTAGTATCAAAAACAATTTACTAAGGTTAGAATCATACCTTGCTTTTCCTTTTTGCTTCTCTTTAACTCTTAGCTCATATTTAGACAAAACAATATTTGTTGAGCATCTAATCACCAAAACATAATAGAAATTGCCCAAGGGCACATTTCCCTTTCAAAACGACATAGCATCTGTTGGATCGTCTTTGCTTGAGGATACACTTTCAGTTTGTGCTCGACCAACTCTCTAGGGACTCTCGGCATTTCCACGGGATGCCTTGCGAACACGTCCCAGTTGTCTTGTAGAAACTGGATGAGCGCGCCTTCCTATTTTGCAGTGAGGCTGGAACTGATAATAATCGTCTTGCGCTCGTTGGAGAAACCAAGGTTGGCTCTTTTGGTTTCTTCGATCGGCCGCATAGTGGTAGCGGTAGATGCTTCATTTGTGGGGATTGTGAGGTCATCCCATGGCGATGCATCATCGTTCGTTGCTGGAAGTGCTATCGAGGGCCCGAGGGTGAGGGTCGTCTGGATAGCCCACAAAAGCACTCCGCCGCTCCCTAGAAGTCGGCCTGGACGGTGATGATGCCCTGAGGTCCCGACATCTTGAGTATCATGTATGGGTAGTGCGGGAAGGCCATGAATTTGGCCAGCCCTGGTCTTCCGATGATGGCATTGTACTCGCACTCGAACCGAGCTACCTCGAAGCGCAGGAACTCGGTCTAGTAGTTGTTTGGAGCGCCGAAGGTGACCGACATGAAGAGTTGCCCTAGCGGGTACTCCCTTTCAGTTGGTACGATGCCGAAGAATGGGGTATCTGACTGAATGAGGTCAGCGGTCGGGATCCCTAGGGCCTGAAGTGTTTTGGGGAAAGTGACGTCGATGTTGTTGCCACCATCTACTAGAACCTTCTTGACCTGGCTTTCTTGAATCATAGGGTCGACAAGTAGAGGGTACTTGCCGAGTTGGTCGAAGTTGAACCACTAGTCAGCTCGGCTGAACGTGATGGAGTGTTCTGACCATTGATACGGTGTTAGGGCGCTATGGGTTGCCACCAGGACCTGCCGATCGGTGAGCTTCTGCTGTATTTTTCTCTCTGGGACCCATGGCCCCCGAAGATGACATTGACCTTCCCGTCGATGCGTGGGAAGGAACCACCACCACCCACCCTACTGTTGTGGTTGTTCTTATTCAGCAGGTTCTTCTCGTGGTGGGGGGCAACAACTGTTTGAATGGTCGGCCATGACCGACTGAGTTCTTGAATTCCCTGTAGTTACGCAAGGTATGGCGCATCTCCTTGTGGTACGGGCACGGGGCATCGAGGATCTCCTTCAGGAGTTGGGCGAGGCAAGCCTGCTCCTGCATTAAGCGCCATCGAAGAAGATCTTTTCTCGGATGGGTTCGCAATGCGGTGCAGGATGCCTTCCTGATCTGCAATGCAGGAGAGGGATCCGAAGCAGAAGATCTCCACAACATTGAAGGTGACCGCGATGTTGAAGACGATAGCCATGGAGTTGTCATAGATCAACGTCGCACCCCCTACCTAGCGTGTCAACTATCTGTGTTTGTGACACGACTACGCACCACAGGGCTACCCACGTGATGCTTTTGGGTAGGACGGTGTCGTTGACTGTGACTCGATAGTACGTGCAGGAGCATATCAGACTTGCACGAGGATTTATACAGGTTTGGGCCGCTAGAATGCGTAACTCCCTACTTCCTATGGAGGCTATGTACTGGAATTTCTCAGGGGTACGAGGATTAAAATTGAGTTGTGATGGTGCTCAGGTGTTGTGATGAGGGCTGGTGTGTGATGTGATGAGATGAGATACCTTTTTGTAGGGGTTCCCTTGGCCTTATATACACGACCAAAGAGTTATCCCTTTACAAGTTGTGATCACTATCTATTCTACATATCTCCTTCTTTATCGTGGCCTGTAGTCCCACTTATCCGAATTTTGATCACTTCCTCAGTCGAGTTAACGCCGAATGTATAGCTCTTCAGGTGTGTGCAACTTCCTTACCCGAGATATCAGCGCTTCGGTCAGCGCATAACTCGGACGCCCAGTCTTCGTTTTCTTGGATCAAGTTCGCCCAATCTGATTGTGGCCCATTGGTCTGTCCCGCAAAGCAAACCATCGGGAGGCCCATCAAGCGGCCCATGACATGTTTCTTTGTTCATGAGGACCCGAGGGATATCTATCCTCCACAATCGCCTTGTTCGCGGGAACCTATTCGTCTTGTTTCCGGTGGCTGTTCGCGGGACTGCAATATGAACATCGTTCTGCATTGAATTCCGATCGACTACATCGAACATATACACGAGATGTCTCGTGTGAATGGAGCCATCGGTGTCTTGAGCATTGGTCTCTCCGTAGGGTACTCACTGTTCCTTATTTTTGCGCACACTATTTTATTGTTTAGTGCATCTTTCTATTATATAATGAAGTGTCTATAAATATAGTTTATTAATGAATACATAAGTGAATATGCCTGTATAGCAATTCCAAACATATCGGAAACACCGGAGGGTTTAGGGATACCTAGAGCCAAATGAATTAAGCTCCAAATCATTCGAGCAAAACGACAATCAAAAAACAAGTTCCTAATTGTCTCATCCTTTGCTCCCCTGCCAATTACGTTTAGCTAGGTTTGTGCTGTCGTGTCCCTTGGATATATATATATATATATATATATATATATATATATATATATATATATATATATATATATATATATATATATATATATATATATATATATATATATATATATATATATATATATATATATATATATATATATATATATATATATATATATATATATATATATATATATATATATATATGATCACACACTCCCAGTTAGTATCGATTATCAAGTAGTGTATTAAATCATCTTCCACCAACTATCGATTATCAAGATGTTTTGTGATGATTGGTTTCCACTCCCTTGTTAGGTTGGATTTCTTCACTTCTTTTTCCTGAGAGTACGAACAAATTGGTACTTAAACATCATCCTTCGTTTCTTGCGTTCTTTCATATACAAGCATGGTTGACTACAACAGAGTTTTTAAAGATACTACGCGCTAGGTGCACTAACACGAATAATTTGTGTACCATCACAACACACTCATTGCACTAGTTTCATCATAAGAGGTCAAGCAGGAGATAGTTGCGCGCGTATAGTAGTAGTTGTATCAGTCCACGGACTTATTTTTTAGTGACACGTACCAATTAACACAGCTGAGGCACCACAATATATTTAGTTCTTAAATTCTAGTAGTACATTTCTACTCGACGGACCGATCCCATGCATGAGATCAGGCTGCAGGTCCAGGCGGTAGGCGGATGTTGATGTGCTTAGTGTCGTCGCTGCGAGGCAGCGAGAAGGTGGCGTCGGCAGTGCGGTTGAGATAGGTGACGGAGAGTCTGTACTCGCCGTAGAAGGCGCTGAAGTTGAAGGAGCCGCGGTCATCGGTGGCGCCCAGCACCTCCTTGGTCTGCCACTCCCCCAGCAGCCTGTCGACGACGTCTCCGGCCGGGAGGTTGGTGAAGTCGGCGTCCGTGAGGCACATCTGGTAGCAGGTGGCGTTGGCGCCCATGGCCGTCCACAGCACGATGCCGTCGACGGCCGGGTGCGCGAAGCCTTCGCGGAGGACGTCCTCTAGGTACGCGGCCTGCGTGGCGTGGTCGAAGGCGGCGCTGACGTCGACCTCGGTGAGCCAGACGGGCAGGCGGAGCGTGCCCAGCTTGTCGAGCACGGCGCGCACGTAGGGGACGTTGGGCTTGGCGAAGTGGCCCTCCAGCCCGATGCCCTCGAAGGTGACCCCGGCGTCGTCGGCGAGCTGGCGCAGCCTGGACACGTAGGAGTCGGCGCTGGAGCTGAGGTCGTCGCACGCCTCCACCACGTTGAAGTCGTTGAGGAAGAGCGTGGCCAGCGGGTCGGCGCGCCTGGCCGTGCTGAAGAAGTCGGCCGTGGCGTTGCCGCCCAGCCGGTCCTCGTAGAAGTCGAAGTGCAGCATCTCGTTGCTCACGTCCCAGTGCACGAAGTCGCCCTTGTACCGCGACAGCAGGCTCTGGACGCGGCCTGCCACCGCGGCGCGCAGCTCCGGGCCCGTCAGGTTCTTCACCCACGCCGGCGTGTACCTGGGGTCCTCCCAGAAGATGTTGTGCCCGCGCGCCGTCACGTCGTTGGACTGCACGAACCGCAGCAGCTGGTCCGCCGCCCCGTACTCCTCCTTCCCCGGCGACGGCTCCGTCGCGTACCACTTGAGCTCGTTCTCGAACACCGCCGCGTTGAACCGCGCGTTGAACCAGTCCTGGTACGGCCCGTTCCCGAGGATGCTCTTGCTGATGGCGGAGCCGAAGGGGAAGTCTCTGGTGATCTGGTGCACGGCCACGTCCGCCCCGACCACGCGGCTGCCGTTGCCGTCGGAGACATGCAGGTTCACGAAACGCTTCCGAATCTGCTACCCGTTACGTCGCCAGACCAGCTTCCATATTTTAATCTCGCTGCATATATGCTGCTACTGTGCGAGCGATTATTATGTAAATAAAATAGTTTCACCTGTTGGATACGCTCCTCCCTGTGCTGATTCCACTGATCGGGTGAGAATGGCTGCAAGGAGGGGCTTCTGATTGAGATCGTAGAAGCATTTGGGCTCGCAGTCTGCGTGGTAGACAAAACACGTACGTACACGTGAGAACAAAATTGCTTCATTATTAGTAGTTATCTCGGTAACAATGACGAATCTAGCCGAGAATATGGTTGGAGTCAGCAGCATCAGCTTTTGATGTACGATATAAATTTTTTCTTGAGCTTTAACGGTACTTTGCTAGAGGATTTACAAATTTTATTAGAAAATATATAGTTACAATATCTAATAAATATATTTAAGACTGCAAAATAAAGTGCATTTCTTCAGGTCATGTCTTGTGAAACCTACTGATGCATGGCGGAAAATTTGATAAAAAAACGTACGTCAAGTGTTTCAACGTCAGATCGGACTCACCTGCAAATAGAGCACCGAGGTTTGAGACGTGGAGTTGAGAGTAAAGCCACCCTTGAGAAAAGACCAGCAGTCGTTGCGCGCGATAGCGGTGCCGACGCACTGCGACGCTGCGTTCTCCACGGTCAGTATCTTCGCCTTCACGTGTGCGCTTTCTGGCCCGTCGATTTTCACCCAGCCTGGATAGATGTAAACAGTGAAGCAACGAAGCTAAATCATGATTAGTTTATATGCGAGTTGAATGTTTTTATATATAAAATACTACTGAAAAGACGTTGCCCCCCACACGGAACACGGAAGGGATCGATCGAGATGGTCTCTCGCGGACCCCTACGCTACTCTGGCGAGGCCGCCCCCGCACCGCACTGGCACGATGGTCTCTCACGGACGCACGCACCGTTTCGCCCATGTCCGCGTGCGAATCCCGGTGGCCCGGACGCCCCCCTCCTACCCTCCGGAAAGTCGGCACCACTGGGCTGGGCCGACGGAACATGCGCCGGCGGATCCAGCTCTCCTGCCGCCTTGATTCCTGGCGGTCACCGCGGCGTGGTGCGTGCGTTTGTTTCCACCGCTTGGCTGGCTGCTGCTTGCTACTGTACCTCCTCTTACCCGTGACTACTAGATCACTGGACGCTGGCGGGCTGAGGTGTGAGGTCGGTTTCT